>NC_133550.1:24283175-29283175 GCF_048773025.1 Camelus bactrianus | reverse complement strand
GGTGTTGCAGGCTGGAGAGAAGACCTTGACATGGAGTTTAACACTCAGGATGTTTATTCAGGAGCACCCTTGGGATTAATAACTGTGGAAGGGAAAAGCAGAATGGGGGACTGGGCAGAGGGAAAAGATGAGCTGTGATGCAGGGCGCAGGCCTAAGCTGACCCCATAAAGCACTGTGGAGTTCGGATGGCTCTTCAGCGTTGTCCCGAGTTGGACGGAGATGGCCTGGCTGCCTGGGGCAGGGGGTGACTTTGGGTGAGGAGGCTCTTTGTAGCTGAGCAGTCCCTGAAGGCTGACAGCCAACAATACTCCCCAGAGCTGGGGCAAGTCCTTCACTGAGGGGAGATCTTGGCTGTGTATCCTGTGAGGAGTGTGTCTTTCAGCCATTCTAAGGTCACATTCTTATAATATTCCACCTAAAGAAAAAGGAAGATCTTTCTTGAACTCCAACAAATTCCAGGGAAGGACTCTGCTCTATCTTGGATCACATACCTCCTTCTCGGGCCAGCAATTAGGCCAGCGGGTGAGGGCTGTGTTAGGCTCATTCTTGGTCATGCCCACCCTTGTCAGCAGGTGGGTGTTCAGCAGAGGACTGAGGCTGGCAATTGCACAAAACCCCATAGAGTCACGGAAGAGCATTTCCCCGACAGAAGGAAGGGGTGGTGGTCCTATAACCTCAAGAAGAGGGAGGGGTGTATTATTCATTCAAAAACAGTAGCTCTCACCAGTTTTCCCTTCATTGTTGCTCAGTCAGCCTTTTGGCCTTGGCCTGCTCCTCAGTGATATTGGCAGCTGTACCCTTTACACAGCTGGAAACCTGACATGGGCACACAGCTATATACTTAGGGAGAATGAAAGTCAGCTGGCCACTCCAAGCCCACGAGAATAAAGGATCAGTGTCATCCCTCAGTTTCTGACCTCAACCTAGCCTCACAACAGAGGCTCTGCATTAGTTCCCAGCTTTTGCAGTGTTCCCCATCCCCGTTCAACCAATGAGAACATGATGAGTCGGGAGTTTCATAGCCTGTCTTGATCCTAGGGCTTTAACCCCTCTTGATACGTACTCCAAACATCTACCAACTCATCAAGGTAAGGTGCAAAACCCCACCTGTATTAATGGAATAGTATCCCAGAGCCTCTTATTTGCTCTTACACTGCCTCCTCTCCATGCTGGTCTCTGTTCCATTCCCCAGTTTTGTCTTCATCTTTCACTTATGATCCTCCTGTTCCTTCACCCTGGTGCTTGCTTTGGATATTTCTGATCCTACTTTTGGTTCCTAGTCAACAGCCCTCTCTTGGGTTCATTGCCCACCCTGTCCTGGTCAACCACAGGGTCCTCACTAACTTGACAGCCACTCTCCTGCTTGATCCCCTATAAGTGACACACAGAGGACCTCAAAATGCTGCACTCTGTACACCCATGGGGTTTTAATTCTTCGGAAGAAATTCAAATGGAAAAGCGTGCAGTGAATAAAAATGACAGTCATGGAAATTGGAAAAACCAGAATCTGCCAAGAGACTCAGAAAGTAATAGCTGACTGATGGGCTTCCCGTGGTCCAGGGTTTGACCTTGCCAGAGTTACCACAGGTGCTCTTGTCGGTGCAGTTAGGAATGTTGACTTATCCTACTGAGACTCCACAAGAGATTGAAAATTATAAATAAGAATGACAGTGTATTATTTTACAGAGGAAATGTACCTATGAAAGGGGACCAGATACTTGACCCTTCTTGCCAGCATATTCTCTTCTTTATGGGAACTTCCAATTTTTGCTCAATTTTTAAGGTAATAAGGAAAAAGACAAAACAATACATAAATGATTTAAGGTGTGTGTAGAGCAACAAGATCGACGTCGATGAACTGAACTATTGGCTGGCAGACAGCGCCATCTTGTGGTAGCTCCAAGAGTCCACTGTTCAGCTGGGTTAAGAAAGGGCACATTCAGGGTGTGAAATGGTGGTTGGGTTGTCTTTGCGAAATATAAAAGTGTAGTTTGTGTAACAGACACAGGAAAGTCAAGGACTGCCTCTACTTTTTGTAATGTATTCACATTTGTTTAGCTCTTCTTAATGCCCTCCCTCTTCAAGTCTTGCTGGCCTCAGAACCATTTTGTCTCTCTGAGCTGCCTGCTTAACTCTGAGCAGTTAATATAATGTGTTTACATCTCTGAGTGGGAATTTACTTCCACGTGCTTGACGGACATGTTACCATCTCCCTTGTGTACAGATCATGTGGCTTTGTGTGTTGCTAGCGTCCAGGAAGGAGGACCAGGCCTCACTCTTGTGATGCTATTGGAGGCTGTACTATGTCAAGCCCCCTTCTTCCTGGGTCTCTTGAATAATCCATGTGGTTCTGCTCTGCCATTTTCCACTCTCCTTCTGCCCCCCAAACTACCTCCAGAGACCTCCTTCTCTCTAGGGGATGTTTCCTGTTCTTGTTTTCCTTGCTTCATTTGAAATAGTTGAATTACCTGGCTCACCGCCATTGTGATTTCTCAACAGGTGCCACCTACCTGCTGTGTGTCCATATGCCCTGCACTTGAAGATCCAGTTTCTGTTCAGACTTTGGGTGGCAGGTTGAAAACTGGACTGAACGTCTTTGCCTGTATTTGGCCTTTGATCATCTGTCCTGGGAAGGGTGCCTGGCTCTGACCTCCTCCCAGTGTCCCTGCTTATTCCTCTCCAATTCCATTTTCCTGCTTCTCCAGACATGCTGTTGGGTGTTCCAAGTAAAAGACTCCAAACCCTTGCTGGGCAAACTCCATACAGTCCTAGAAAAAAAGATTATCCTTCAAGCCAATCTGACCTAGTATCCCTGTACAGATGCCACTTCATCTCACAGCATGATTTTCCAGTGCTGTGTTTAGTGTCAGGGAGAAAGTCACGTGCATTTTCCTGTTACAATAAAATAGGACATGAGATGCCATTCTTGTGTGAGTCATTAGGAGATGTAATGCACTCAATTTATTCTTTAATAATTTTGTTCCATTATTGAATAAATGATGAACAAGATAAATGAATAGGGTACATTTCTGGCATTGGAGAGGAATATTAGGGGAAAATTATGCTGAGAGTTTTAATGCATTCAAATTACACATTAATTTGTTACTTCTATCCACTGAGCACTTTTGCATGCTCCGTTTAATTTATTTCCCATAAATGTATTCTGTAGTGTAGGAAATTCTGATAGAGGTTCTCCTGTATTAATTGGCTTCCCTAGCTTACATTTAGTCACTTCCCATGTCAAATTCTGTGCCCCAGCAATACTAAATGCCATTTACTGTCTCAGATATGCCATGCTTTTTCTCACTTCTGATTCTTCTCTTATTATGCCCGAAATAGTGCCTTTAACTCCTCCCCACCTCTCATCTGTTGGTCCAGTAATTTCTACCATTCCATTACATTTTTATCCAGCAATGAGGGAAAATATCCATAAACCTCATGTCCAGGTAGGATGCCCTCCTTATGTGCTCTCCTAGTCAAAGCTCCCCAGGGTGCCCCCGTCTGAGTGCGCAAACAACCCTGGAAACCCAACGCCTTATGTAACTGAGGAGACTGGCCCCAGGCCCACTGAAGCAGGCAATGCTCTTGAGTGGAACATTGTTTTAAAAATTAAATACCTCTCCTCTTTAGCACAGACCTATCTCTAGTACACATATGCAGTAGCAGTCAAGGTAGCAGAAATTCTGAAACTGACTAGCTAGGTATAGTGATATTTATAGTGAATGGCTGATTTATTCTATTTTCTAAATTTTTAAAAATATCAGTGTTGCTTCCAAGAATGTGTGGGGTTTGGAAACCCAGAGGCAAACTTGGGGAATAATTATTAAAAAATGAAAAATAAAAATCTTTGCAAGATTTTTCAGAAGTTTGATTTGCTTGGATGTTCAGCTAGTGGAAGTGAATTAAAGTAAATATCCCTAAGGCTGTTTTTAGTAATAGAATATTTATTTCTCTTAAAGTGTTCTATAAATTACATGGCATACATACATACCTACGCAGTAGAAATGTAAAGATGTGAATGGAGGAAGAAGGAATACATGGGTGGTTTCAATTGCATTTGTAGTGGGTTTTCCCCAGTTTTACTGAGATATAGTAGACACATAACATTGTATAGTTTCATATACAATAACTTGATAAATGTATATACTGTGAAATGATCACCACAGTAAGTTTAGTAAACATCTGTCACCTCACGTAGTTACAAATTTTTTTCTTATGATGAGAACTTTTAAGATTTACTCATAGCAATTTTCAGGTACCACATTGTTAACTCTTGTCACCGTGATGTACATGACATCCCCAGGACTTATTCATCTTATGACTGAAAGTTTGTACCTTTTGACCACCTTCACCCATTTCCCCCATTTATCTATAGTGTTTTATTTCTTAGGTGGTGTAATGAATGAATCAGTGTTTATCATAGTATTTTAAAAAAACAGATTTAAAATCCGTTTTCCTTACTCCTCACTGAATAGATTTAAAGTAGGGTTCAGTTACTAGCCCCCCAGGAAGCACATGTCTGCTCTTGCCACACCCGTGGCATTTTGTACTTGCCCCTTCTTGTTGCTAATCTTGCAGGACTGTGTTTTGACTAAGTGTGCTTCTCTTGCTCTGTCTCTCCCAGTGGACTATGAACTCTGAAGGGCAGGGGTCGCTGATTCCTCACTGTTGTCTCCCTATCCCCAAGCACAATGCTAGCACAGAATTGGCACTCAGTAAATTTGTGGGATGGACAGGTGGCTGGATGGATATAGGGTGGGGTTCTGTCCTCAAAGGCAGCCAGCTAAGCAGGGGCAAAATTCTAGTCCTCAGGTTTCTGCCATTGACTCCTTCTCTCATCCCCCTTCCTCCTAAAAAAATTCTCAAGGGGCTGTGTAAATAATTAAGAGGTCGCATAGGGAAAATGCATACATGGCAAAGCCTCATCCGCAGCTGCAATTTCCTAAGAAAGAACTCCCCTGGGGCTCAGAGAGACTGTGGGCCCCTCTCTGGGTGACTCTGGAGAGGAGGGGCAGAGGTACTCCCATTTAGTCATTACCTAGCATCCGCTTAGAACAATGCTAGACACTTTCACATATAATACTCTCATTTTTAGTTCTCACAACCACCCTGGAAGGTAGGTATCACTAACCCCATGTACACAGAGAGGAGAAAACAGCTTCAGAGAGACAATGAACCTTGGTCAGCCTACATGCAGCAGGAGGTGGAGCCCAGGCTTACCTTCAGGTCTCCCTGGCACCAAAGCTCAAGTATGTTCCTTTTACCACGAACTCCGTGCTGTTGGAGACATGGAATGCTTTGACTTGAAAGGAACCTTAGAGGTTATCCATGTAACCACTTTTTGCTATTAAAGTAATTTTCTTTTAAAAAAAAGAGTTTTCGAACATTTCTCTTGCCAAATGAGACTTTGCAAATTATGATTTTGCCAAGAGAAACAAAGAACACTCAATTATCCCTTAAGTCTGTAATTGATTGAGCAACTCTTAAAATTAGCCAGGAACTTTTTTGGCCGTATTGGATGAGGGAGGCATGGCCTGTCTTTTTACCTACCTGGGGCATGAGTTCTGGCTTCGATTCCCCTAGCACAGGGATTACTTTTGTTCATCTCCAAAGGTAGCTCACTGGCCTGCTTCACCAATACGTCTAATGTCAGGTCAACTCATTTACTTATTAACCAACATTTATTGCACACTTGCTATTTGCCAGCATCAGGGCTGGGTGTTTTACCTGAATTAGCTCGGTTACTCCTAACTGTTATCCTATGAAGAAAGTAATATAATTAACACTATTTGATCACTAGGAAAACAATTACTTGCTCACAAAGCCTATGAATGGGGATCCAGATCAGTGTGAATCCAGAACCAGTGTTTTCACCTGTTTATGAGCTTGCCTCATGGGCAACAATGTGGTCGTGATGTTGTGACATCGTGCATTGCTCTCTGAACAGCTTGCGTTATTGCCTCCCGCTGGTCAGCATTTCCCAGGGGTCTGAGTTGCATGTGACAGGTTGATTTTTTTTTTTCTTTTTCAGTAATAGAGCAATGGTTTGTGGAACTATCAGGCACATCTCCAGAATCACAAATCCCTTTCATAAGTAGAAAGGATTTCCTTTGTCTGGATTTTTAAAAAAGCTTTCCTTAGAAAGACCCTTTTTGTTGAGCAAATGCAGAGAGTGCTTTCTGTTTTCAACACAGCACTTGAAAAAAGGGAACACAAATCCTTTAATGTTAGTGGCTGTTTCCAGATGGCTCTGTAATATAAGCAGAATGGTCGAAGCTGAAGCCACTTTTCGAAGATCTTTGTGAACAGGATTAATTTGTTGAGATTTATATCACATCTAGAACTTTGCCATCACACATTGTTTATTTATTTTTAAGTTAAGAGGCTTTATTTCTTAGGTGACACAAATAAAAACAGACAGTAGGAAACCCCCACAGGACAGAAACTGGAGAAGTAGTGGTGTAATGGAAACAGCTGTAGGAGAAATTTCTTGAAGCTCTGTTTATGATCACCTCCTTTGGGAGACGAGGAAAGGAAAGCAGATGTCAGCCTGTGGGATATTTTACAGAGAATTGTTTATGGTTATGTCATCCTGAGTAGAAGAAGAAGGAAAAGAGAAACAATGTTTAATGTGGAGTGTAGGATCAATCGGGGATAATTTAGTGATAGTGAGCAAGACCTGGCCACAAGGACTATTGAGCCAATACCAATTAGAGGTGGGGGAGTAGTGAGAAACTGACCCTGCTCATACGGACAGGGGTGTGTGTGTGTGTGTGTGTGTGTGTGTGTACACAACTTCCCACATAGAAAGGGCAACCATGAAAAAGCAAACTCAGTATCAGTCCAGGCTTGTCTAAGAGGGTCACTAATAGCACATCCACCCTGAGGAAGAATACCTAGCCTGTGAGGGTATCTTTGCAGCCAGGAGTCATGGAATGTGTGTGTGTGTGTGTGTGTGTGTGTGTGTGTGTGTGTGTGTGTGTGTGTTGTGGAGTGAGGGGATGCGCAGGGAGAATAGGGCATGGTGTCAAAAACTTCTATTACATCTCTTTTAGCTAATCAGTTTCTTTTTAAATAGTCTCTTGTTTTTGATTAGATCTTACTGTATGGGTGGGCTGAGAAGGATTTTTTGATTTCTATTTCTATTTGATATCTATTTCCTTCTGCAGAAACATCGCCAGCTAATTTGGAGATGCTATCTGTAGTATAGCACCAGAGAATTTAGGAGATAGCGGACTTTCTACATCTGCTACTAACTAGCTGTGTGACCTTGAGCAAGTCACTTAAACTCTCTTCAGATGTGTTGGATGATTTCTAAGGTCCTTCTCAGTGCTGAAATTTACAGAGTGAACTTTCCTATAAAATTCACTTGAGGTTTCCTATGTCTGTTTGTGTGTCCTATTTCAATAGCCATGAATGAAACTTGGTAAAAGATGGTATTTCGGTTATGGTGGAAAACACGTGTCTACAATGAATGGTTTCTTTTTGGAAGATTTCCCCACTTCATTTCACCTTGCCTAGCAAAGAAGAAGTTTCGACATTCTCTAAGCTGAGCCTTGACAAACATATACCTAGCTCCTTAAAAGAAACATTTGTGGAGAATTCCTGAGGATTTGAAACATTTTTGGAGGATTCTTAAAGTTATTCATCATTATAACTTTAAATAGCATTTATTAAGTAGTCTCATAGCCTTGGATAGTCATTTAGCTCTTACTTCATTTTAAGGACATATGATACTGAATGGAACCCAAGTCTTTATCTAATCACTTATTTCACTTCATTATAACTTCTCTGTTTTTAAATCTGCCTTGCCTACTAAATCATGAGTCCCTTGAAGGTAGAAACCATATTTTATTTATCTTTCTATTCCCTACTGCTGAGTATAGTATTTTGACTCAATAGTTGTCTTTTGAGTAAAAGATAATTAACTCATCACTGTCAAACCATATTTACAATTCAGATTTGATTCATACCATCTTCATGCATTGTGTTTAGATGAGCACAGTTGTGAGGGACTCACAGGTTCACCCTGAAAGCTTTCTCAGGCTGCCCCTCCCTCCCCATTCACACACCTGGTGGTGGTGGAAGGGGATGTATTTTGAAAAGGCTTCCCAGATGAGCAATGAGTTGGGGTGGAGTGGGGACAGATATTTTTCCCACCATGCAAGTCTGCATAGGGGCAGAGAGAAGAAAAGTAAGATGCTCTTCTCTGAAAGCCTGCTCTCCTCCTCATCAGGCAAGGAAACTATACTCACCCAAACTGAAGCCTCATGCACCAGGAATAGGCATGTTTTTAAGGCCACCCTGTTGATGCAGCTGACACAGACATACTGAGAAGGAAAAGAGGAGTAGAGAACTATTTCACATCAAAATAAATCTTAGCAACCTGCCTTTTAAGCATCAAATTAATTTAAAACTGTTCACAAAGAAACCTTGCCAAAAGGAGAAAATGTCAAATATTTGGAAATACTAAACCAAAGCAATGAAACTGCAAAGTTGAGACATTTGGATGGAATGTGCAATGGAAACAACCTTGCTGTGTCCAGCGCAGCTCGGGATCGTGTCTGAGGACGGGCGACACAAGACTTAAGAAACAAAGAGACAAAGTAAAGAGCAAAGATGGGACCAGGGCATTCAAGATCTCGTGGATCTAGAGTGCTGAAAGCCTGGTCGACATCATATTTATTAGGCGTATACAGCTCAGGAAAAAATGCTATCGAAGAGGTGGGGCTTTAGGTATTCCATGCGATAAGCACTAAATTCTGCTTGCTGATTAACTGATTAATTTCAGGCCTGTCCCTTCCAGGAACAATCACCCTCTTCCGGGGTATGCAAAATTTCTAAGTCTATCCTGTTATTGCCTCTGGGAGATCTTGAGATTGCAAATATTTCTCCTGGGTTAAACCGCATGCTTTCATGCCAGAACAAAGTTCTGTTAATGGATGATCTGGCTTTCCAGGACTATCCTTTGTTTTACCCTAAGGAAATATCTGCCCACCTTCGTGCCCTTATGGTCAACCTCAGGATTGCCCCTCACAAATTTTCTTTAGCATAATACGTGTTATAGGTCATCTACTGTGTAAAGCATTAAAACAAAGCAAGCATGTGCATTTTAAGCAAGTAAGTGTGAATATAATATTTTAAGCTCATGGAAATTTAGGTGCGGCTTGTTTTCTAGTTGCTTGTTTTCCAGCGACTTGTTTTGCAGCAGCTTGTTTCCCAGCACAACCTGGGGCATCCCTTTAGCTTTATTGGAAGTTTAAGATCTTCAGCTCAAAGACTCACTCCTCAGAGGGCCTTCCCTGACCACCTGATCTCAAACAGTCTCCTGGTTCTCTGTCACTCACTCTGTTTCCTGTCACTCTGTCTCATCATAGTGTGCCCTGTTTAATTTGTTTCACAGCACCTTTCATCTAAAATTATCTTTTTTATTTATTCATTTCCTGTAGAATGTGTGGGCATCCCCTCTGTCTTATTTACTACAGTGCCCAGCTCCTTGGCAGGAGGAGGTGCTCAGTAAATATTTATTGACTAAGTGACAGTATTAATATTATGCATGGCTCATTGAAGATACTTCCTTAAAACTATTTTTCAAGATGTAAAAACTGTTAGAAAAAAAATCACTCTGTTCAGGATTTGCCTCAAAAAAATGCTTGGAGAGTTGCCATAGCAGGGTGGTTAACAGCACAGAACAGAGTCAGAATACCTGGATGTGTCTCCTGTAGGACCCAGAAACACCTACAAAAGACTCATCTAGTGAGAGTTCCAGGATTTAGTTCAAGTTTGTGCTCACAGCATTAAGAACACATTATTTATTTTGAAACACTCACGCAGTGGGGCCCAGAATGTAGCAGAAGAATGAGATGTGAGATTCCTTTTAAAATAAATTCCATGCTTAATCTAAAAAAAAAAAGAAGACACCGATGAACTTATTTACAAAACAGAAACAGACTCACAGACATAGAGAACAAACTTATGGTTAGCAGTGGGGAAATGGGGAGGGAAGGGATAAACTGGCAGTTTGAGATTTGCAGATACTAACTACTATATATAAGACAGATAAACAACAGGGTCCTACTGTATAGCACAGGGAACTGTATTCAATATCTTGTAGTAGCCTAAAGTGAAAAACGACATGGAAAGGAATATATGTATGTACACGTATAACTGAAACGTTGTACACCAGGAACTGATGCAACGTTGTAAACTGACTGTAACTTAATTAAAAAAATTCCAATCTTAAAGCATGCCTATATTTACTAACCTCTAAAAAATATTTCCTTCTGTCTCCCATGAAAACATAAAGCTATTAAAAGTCTTTGAAATCAAACATGGCACATAATTTGTCCTCTTGGCTGCTTTATGCAACGACAGAGAAGGTGGAGTCAAAGATGTTAGTTCTGACTCAAACTCTGCCATTTACTAGGTTGAGTAAGTCACTTAATCCCCGTGAGACACACTTTCTTTATCTGTTCAAAAAGAAAAAGGCAATAATATGCACCAACATTCTTGCCCCTCCCAAGGTGGCTGTTATACTCCTGGGATATAACCTATGTGAAAGTGCTTAGTATTAGTGCTAAATGTTAAGGGTTGTAAGGATATTAGCTATTTTTTACATTAATGATGGAAGGATGTCAGCCTAAATAAAGAGGTAAACTGAGGTGAGCTCAAATGACCAGATATTGTGTTTATTTGGGAATAGCAGAAAAATTGCAATAGGAAACACATGTTATAAGAAGCTACAGGTGAGTCTGTGAAGGGTTTGGTCTTTTGAGGGTTTGGAAGGGGGCTGTATTTATGGGCAAGGAATACAGAGAGGGGAGGTCCAGCCAGAGTCCAAATGAGACAGGAGGGAAGGGGGCAAGGCACAGCCACTCAAGGAATGACAGCAACCAAAATGGTGGAAGTTTCACCTCCTAGTTGGCTTTGAGGATTAAGAGGTTTAACTTGTAATAGACCTTGAGCTTCATTATATGCTCATTGTAACAGCATGATCAAATAATATGCCTGCAGGCATCATGACAGCCCCAAGGCTAACCACAAAAGGCCAAAGAATGGCTGGTGGCCCAATCCCTGGGAATCCCAGCCCCTTCCCCAGGGCAGTTGGATTGATCCCACCTGTAAGCATGTGAAGCTACTGAGACCATAAAAAGTGACACCATGCCTAGTGTCCCCTTTGCGCTCTCTTTGGAGATGGCCCGTACCCTGTCTGTGGAGTGTGTACCGACTTTTACTTTAACCTGAGCACCCAATTCCCACACCTCTTTCCTTGCCTTTCTCTTGCCTTATAATCTATGCAGTATATATCTCTAAATAAAATCTACCTTAACTCAACAGTGGCTCACACTTGAATTCTTTCCTGCATGAAGCCAAGGACCCACACTTGGCAGGGCTCGTCCCAGGGGCTCAGCCGAGACCTGGGACTTGGCCTCCTCATGCCCCGCATCTGTTTTTCTGCATCACAAACAGTGACTTGACTGGCTTGAGGATGGGGAGAGATCCTTGGTGGGTGTTTACTGGTCAGAAAATGAGTCAGTCTTCTATAAATCAGGTATTCAGTTCTTTTTCCTTTTTTTTTTTTTTTTTTTTGAAGTTTTAGGATTTAGAATACTTTTATTTTTCTCTTCTCCTTGTCTTTTCTTCTTTTGGGGGGGAGGGGTAGTAATTAGGTTTATTACCTTATTTTTTGGTGGTGGTACTGGGGATTAAACCTCGGATCTCGTGTGTGCTAGGCATGTGCTCTACTGCTGACTTATACCCTCCCCCGGCTTTCAGTTCTAAAGTTCAGTTCTTCTGAGGGTGAATGCATGAGGTTCTCTGTTTCAAATCATCCAGTTCCATTTTAGATTGAAATGCTTTCACAGATGTTAGCGTATTATAACTTTGTGACTGGTGGAGGATATAATTCTATTTCACTGTTTATAGCGAAACACTCAACTGCCTAAACTAGCTATACTGTTTGCCTTCAAGAACAATGAAGTGGGGAGTGCAAGAAATAATGACAGAGTAGAAGCTGAAGTTACAGAGTCATTGCTGTGCTGCCTGGGCCAGATCTCAGCAGTGTGTTTATCAGAAATTTAGCAACTGGAATAGAGATCTAGAGATCTAATTATATGTTCTCTTATCTACAGTAAGAGAGCTAAATTGGAAAATCATCTCCTGATCCTCCTACTTATTCCACTAACACGTAAGTAGTTAAATCTTTTCTTACTCCACCCTTTCTCTTCCAGCCCATCAAGACTCCTGTCTCACATTCAAAAACCCTCATTTCCTCATGAAAAAAACTTCTCATTTTCAGAGCCAGCATCCTCCACTGTTTAGAAGGAAACAGGCTAAAATGTTAACAGTGGTTACTTCTGGATCATAAGATTAAGAGTAACATTTTCTTATCATATTTTTCTGTACCTACCAAATTTTCATAATAAGCATTTATTCTTTTCATGCTAAGAAGAAAAACAAGGAAGCAGATTTATTTAGGCAGCTTTACTCAAAGAGTATTTTATTTTAGATAATACTAATCCTAGGAAATACCCTGCAATAAGTAAGAGCGCTGACAAAATACCTTTGGCAAACACTAGACACTATCTCCTTTTGGGAGAGTCCCAAAACACATAGTACATTAAGCACTTGAAAGATCCTTCAACAAAGAAACCTGTTTAACTTTGTTTAATCCAGAATTTTCCATATTTTCCCATAAATCATGACTTTCCTGCAAAATCTGTAATTTTTTTGTGAAGTTAGCAAGCCACAGAATATCTTTCTGGGAAACACATGTGGTTGAGAATGACTTTCTTTGGCTGAGCAAGTGGGTGACATGGCTTTCTCGACCAGGGTCCATGCATCACTAGAGGGTCCACGTGTGGGCTTCAGGCAGGTACCACAAACCCTACAAACTATATGAATGATATTAAGTGTTTGTACATATATGTGCTTTCTTCCTGGAGGCAGGGTCCACAATCCTCATTACATTCTCGGGCATCCACATTCTGAAATCATCTCAGGCATTTTCATTCTGAAAAGACGAAGGACCATAGACATAAAGTAAAATCAGCTTCTCGACATCCATCACTTTTGCCTAAGCAACACTTTGCCATCAAAACAAAGCAGAAAGATCAAGAAATCTGTTGCCATATTTAGCAAAAATAAAACAAAACAAATAAGGCGCCCAGTTAAATTTTAGTAATTTCCAATGAACAGTGGACAATTTTTTGGTACAAGGATGCAATGTCTGGGACATCCTAATGCTAAAATTATTTGTTGTTTATCTGAAATTAAAATTAAACCAAGCATCCTGTATTTTATCTCACAGCCTTAGTTAATGAAAATTTATTAACAATGGGGCCATGCAACACCGTATGAGAAATGCCTTTCTATTCAGAGTGTGGCCCACAGCCCATCAAATCACCTGGAAGTTTACTAAAAATGCAGAATCTCAGTCTCCACCAGCAGGGCTCAGAGTCTGCCTTGTATCAAGATCTCTAGGTGAAATGATCTCTAGGTAAAGAATTTCTGACTTGGTTTTTGACTGCAGTTGCACATTGGCATCGCCTGGAAGCTTTAAACCTACTCCCACCGGAGCTTACTCTCAGAGCATCAGGTTTAGTTGATCTGAGGCACAATCCAGACTGCAATATTTTTAAACAACCCCTCACTTCGACCCCAAATGATTCTAATGTGTAGCTGCAATATTGTGATTTATAAGAAACATATATTTAGTCATTTAGATGACCAGAATATATTCCTCATAAACATATTTGGTCCTTGCTCATGGTTCCCGGCTCAGAGCTCCGAAAACTCCTGGAATTTCCTGAATGAAAAGAACAGTGGGAGCGTCTCTTGTTATAATATTTGCAGACTTGTTCCTGAAATTGCTCCAGAGCCATAAAGGTGTCTTAGGTGTTATTTGTAACAAGCTCCTTTTTGCCACAATTGTGTTTATGTTAAGGAGGTGATGTTTGGAACCCACAGAAGGATGGGGGCTGGTTGCTAGGAGAACCAACCATGGGATTAGAGGGTTGGAAATTTTGGTCCCACTTTTGATCTCCCTAACCTCCAGTGGAGAGAGAGGGGCTGGAAGTTGAATTAATCTCCATTGGCCAAAGATTTAATCAATTATGCTTATGTGATGAGGCCTGCCTGCGTTAAAAACCCAAAGGGAGAAGGTTTGGAGAGCTTCTTTTGGTGAACGTGTGGAGATAGGGAAGAGAGCCATTGCTCAGAGAGAGAGCATGAGCCCTGAGACCCTTCCTACATACTTTGCCCTGTGTATCTCTTCTGTTTGGCTGTTCCTGAGTTACAGCCTTTTATAATAAACTGGTACTATGGTAAGTAAAATGTTCCTCTGAGTTCTGTAAGCTGCTCTGGCAAGTAAATTAAACCTGAGAAGGGGATCATGGGACTTTATAGCCAGTTAGTCAGAAATACAGGAAACAACCTGGACTTCTGACTGACATCTGGGGTGGTGGTTTGGGGGCTGCAGTCTTGTAGAACTGAGCCCTTAACCTGTGGGATCTGATGCTATCTCCAGGTAGATAGTGTCAGAATTGAGCTCAATTGTAGGACATCCAGCTGGTGTTAAAGACTTAGTGGTGTGGGGACCCTCCTCCACCATCGGTATTGGGTGTGGAAATTTGAGTAGTCTAGTGGCACCTTTATATAAAGTTGAGGACCCAGCCAGGGTGAGGACTTCATCAGAACCACCTGTGGAGAGTTTCCCACACTTTCTGTGCCCAACCCAAATCTCCAGGTGTGGCTGCAATTTCAGAAAACATCTGGAACAATACTGCCGTATACTCTCCCTGCAGTTGAGAACCATTAAGGTTGAGGGCACCCTAACGTGGCGTTATCCAGCTGCTACCAGGCCCCCAGGACACTTAGGGAAGAAGGTCCACCCATAGGAACTCAGCATTCAACTCGAGTTAAGTTTGGTTTTCCCCCTGTTCTCCTGGCAGCCACAGAACCACAAGTGGGAGGACACAAAAGACAAGGCAGGATGGAGGGAATGCCATGATTGTTCTAATTTCTATGGAGAGTTGCAGTGGTGCCTGAGGATGAAGGTGTTCACTGTCTCCTGCCAGATTAAGTCATTTGTTTCGGCTCTTGGGTTGTGAAATGGCATCCCACAAGTCAACTTAGAATACTAAATGAATTATGAAAATGGTTCTAGCAGAAATGGGGAATGATTTAAATAATTCTGAGTTATATTACCCAGTGCGGGTGGTGATTTGTCTGCCTGCAGATAATGTGAAACACAGCTGCGGAGAATGACATAAAGCGATTGTCGGGGGTGTTGGATCCCTGGGCTGACAAATGGGCTAAGCAGTAACAGTTAAAGAAATCTCAGCCTTTCCTCCTGAGCGCAAAGCTTGATAAGGAGCAGGCAGATTTAGTCAAAGAAAAGAAATCTCTGTCTCATTAAATCTTACGTATTTCATCTAAGGGTGAGCCTGCACGATGTCTTTGTCTTTTAGATACTTATTTTGCAACTTCTTTTGGAAGAAATTTAATATCAATTTAACACTTTCTCAGCCTTGGATTTATTTTCCTATTGGTTAAAAAAAAATAAAGAAATGCTTGATTTTCTTGAGGAAGGATGAGAAATGGGGTGTAAATGCAGTAAGAACTGAGACAGAGGAACAAACAGGCCTATTTCTGGGCTTATGACCACTTGGTGGCCTGCAGGCTTAATGGCAAGTTCATTAAGTTGATGACATTGACACAAGGCAGTCAGTGGGCTTCTAGTTCAAAGGAGGTCAGCTGGTGTTTTTATTCTTTTTCAAAAGTTCCAGGGCGGGTCTCCTTTAAGGCCAAAATGTTGAAGAATTTTATTCAGGTAAAATGCACGTGGTTCACTATCTTTGCATTGTGTTAAACCCTCCAACTTTAACTGGCTTAGGGATCATCTGGGGATCTTGTTAAAATGCAGTTTCTGACTGAGTAAATCTGGTGTGTGGCCTGAGATTGTGCGTTTCTAATAAGCTCCCAGCTGATGTTGACTCTGCGGGCCTGCAGACCACTCTGTGAGTAGGAAGGCTGTGGAACTTTTGTTAACCGTGTATACTAGTTAGGGTTTTCTAGAGATAGAACCAACAAAATTGATAGAGATACACATATACAAGCATACCTTGTTTTATTACGCTCTATTGTACTTTGCAGATACTTCTTTTTTTTTTTTAAACAAATTGAAGGTTTGTAGCAATTATGTGGTAAGTCTATCAGAGCCATTTTTCCAGCAGCATTTGCTCACTTTGTGTCTGTTACGCTCTGGTCATTCTCACAATATTTTAAGCCCTCTACCAGCAAAGATTTAACTCACCGAAGGCTCAGAGGATGGTTAGCATTTTTTAGCAATAAAGTATTTTTAATAAGGTATTTATATTTTTTTAGACATAATGCTATTGCACATGTATTAGACTACAGTACAGTGTAAACATAACTTTTATATGCACTTGGAAACCAAAAAATTTGTGTGCCTTGCTGTCTTGCGATACTCATTTTATTGCAGTGGTCTGGAACTGAAACCACAGTATCCCTGAGGTCTGCCTGCACACATGTGTATTGAGAGATTGTGTTTATTTTAAGGAATTGGTTCATGCGGGGGGCGGGGGGCAAGTCCAAAGTCTGTAGGACAGACAGGCTGGAAACTCAGGCAGGAGTTAATGCTGCAGTCTTGAGGCAGAATTTCTTTTTCAGGAAACCTCAGTTTTGGCTCTTTTTTTTTTAAACATTTTTTATTGATTTATAATCATTGTACAATGTGTCAAATTCCAGTGTAGAGCACAATTTTTCAGTTATACATGAACATATATATATTCATTGTCAAATTTGTTTCTCTGTGAGCTACCATAAGATCTTGTATATATTTCCCTGTGCTATACTGTATAATCTTGTTTATCTATTCTACAATTTTGAAATCCCAGTCTATCCCTTCCCACCCCCCGCCCCCTTGGTAACCACAAGTTTGTATTCTATGTCTATGAGTCTATTTCTGTTTTGTATTTATGCTTTGTTTGTTTGTTTGTTTTAGGTTCCACATATGAGTGATCTCATATGGTATTTTTCTTTCTCTTTCTGGCTTACTTCACTTAGAATGACATTCTCCAGGAACATCCATGTTACTGCAAATGGAATTATGTTGTCGGTTTTTATGGCTGAGTAGTATTCCATTGTATAAATATACCACATCTTCTTTATCCAGTCATCTATTGATGGACATTTAGGCTGTCTCCATGTCTTGCCTATTGTAAATAGTGCTGCTGTGAACACTGGGGTGCAGGTGTCATTTTGAAGTAGGGTTCCTTCTGGATATATGCCCAGGAGCAGGATTCCTGGGTCATATGGTAAGTTTATTCCTAGTCTTTTGAGGAATCTCCATACTGTTTTCCACAGTGGCTTCCCACAGCAGTGTAGGAGGGTTCCCTTTTCTCCACAGCCTCTCCAGCATTTGTCATTTGTGGATTTTTGAATGATGGCCATTCTGACTGGTGTGAGGTGATACCTCGTTGTAGTTTTGATTTTCATTTCTCTGATAATTAGTGATATTGAGCATTTTTTCATGTGCCTATTGATCATTTGTATGCCTTCCTTGGAGAATTGCTGGTTTATATCTTCTGCCCATTTTTGGATTGGGTTGTTTGTTTTTTTCTTATTAAGTCGTATGAGCTGCTTATATATTCTGGAGATCAAGCCTTTGTTGGTTTCATTTGCAAAAATTTTTTCCCATTCCATAGGTTGTCTTTTTGTTTTACTTATGGTTTCCTAGAACAGTCTACTCAAGCAATAGAAATAAAAGCAAGAATAAACAAATGGGACCTAATGAAACTTACAAGCTTCTGCACAGCAAAGTTTTGGCTCTTAAGGCCTTTCAGTTGGTTGCATGAGGCCCACCCACATTACTGAAGGTAATTTGCTTAAGGTCAACTGATTATAGATGTTAATCACATCTACAAAATACCTTCACGGCCACATGTAGATGAGTATTTGATTAAATAACTATAGCTCAGCCAAGCTGGCTCATAAAACCTACCATCATACCTTGAACTCTTTAAAGGAAAGTTTCCACTCATGTCTATAAGCAAAATAGATAAAAGCAGACATGCTCTGGTTAAATTAGGAATGATGGTCCTGGAGCCTGGCCTCTCATTTCTCAGGCTCCTGTCCCTTCGCAGCTCCTACCACCTCTGCCTGAAGGAGCTTTAAGGAGCACAGTTTCAAGATCTTTGTCTTATATTTCTCCACCTGTAAAATGAAGATAGTAGTACTTGACTGGGGAGTAAATTAGACCACCTGAGAAAAACCATTCAGTGCAATGTCTGGCATATTTGTAGGAATTTTATATGTGTTAGCAGTTTCTAGTATTATTATCAATCAGAACAATTGAAAGATAACCTTTCTTGCAAAGAAAGGAGAACTTGCAATATTTTGGTGTAAGGCTTGGTGTTTCATAGTGAACTCACGATGTATTTCTGCCTCTACTTTTGCTGCTTACCTAGTGGCAAGAGAACCAGCTTCTGTATCCTGCACCCCAGCTGAGCTTCCAAATGGATGATGTCTTTGTGGGCCCAGCATTGGGACAAGCTCTCAGACCTGAGGAGGAAAAGATCAAGGGTTACTGCTTTGTTCTCTTTACTGCCTCTTGACCTAGAACAGAACTGTGATTTGCCTCACCTGGTGGCTGAAGTAAGAAAATGCTAGGTCTTCCTTAACTTCAACTGCAAAGAAATAGCACGGCTGCAACCTAGCAATTTTCTGTTATGTGAAAACAAGCACAGTTCTCTCAATAGCTTCCTTAGAAATTAGAATTTGAAAGGCAAAAGAAGCTACATTTTATAGTGCTCATTTTGCCTACAAATAATTTAATAGAGAAGGGGACATGTGTTTAAAAGGAGAATACGCTGAAGGAAAAATGCCTGAAGTGTATAAGGGGCTTTGAGTGCCATGAGTTTAAAAAGTGGTGTGGAACAACAAAGAATTTTCCTTCTCAAAACACTGGGCTAATAAGCTTACGAGATTGTATTTCAAGTGCATATTTTATAAAGTCATCCTGGGCCTTGGAAACAAAATTATATGCTTTCTGCTCGTTTCAGTAACAAAAGAAGACAGTATATTTTCTTTGATTTCTTTGACGGTCAGTATTTATGATACATGGGATAGAAGAGCCTCCAGCTCATTGCACCAAAGCTGTATTGGCTCTTACAGTAAGAAAAGCAGTGAAAAAACCCCTCAGCTCCATTAGTAACATGGCAAATACAACTTGAAGACATTCCGGGAATAGTTCCTTTGAGTATGATGTTACTAGTTTCCTGATGACGGTCATAGTTCACATGAAGTGGCCTAAGAAAATTTCCATTCAATGTAACAGATATTTCTTACCTATATTCAATATTAATTATTAGTACAGTTAAGGTAAAAAAAAAAAGGCAGCCAACATTGAGGCAGGGCAGAGTGAGTAGTTATGAGTGGTTATGCCAACACTTTGGTTTTGGGGTTTTTTTGGGGGGTGGGGAGGTAATTAGGTTTATTTATTTATTTAATGGAGGTACTGGGGATTGAAACCAGGACAACGCATTCTACCACTGAGCTATACCCTCCCCCAAATCCCAACACTTTGATTTTAGACAGACTTAGGTTCAAGCTCAAGTTCCAGTTGGTTGCTGTGTGACCTTGGGCAGGTCCTTGAATCTCCCTAAACTTTATTTAACTTGTCCATAAAGTGGAGTAATACTTTATAGGGTTGCTTTGAGGATTAAAGAAAATAAAGCGTGTAAGCATTTAATAAATGTAAGATACAACTATTAGGTTAAGAAAAGAGAAATGGGACATAGCCAGGGCCAGTCCCTCTCACAGATCATCAGGCTATGATGTCCATACGATGCCACAAAAAAATGTTCTAAGAAATTATGAGTGAGTCACACGGGAATCCTGTTTAAATCGTTCTAGGGGCCTATTGGGATGAATCCTCCTACAGCTGTGATACTATGAGCAAGGTAACCTCTCTAAACTAGAGTTCTCTGTAAAATAGTCATAGGACCTACCTCATAGGGCTATCTCCTTAATGAACTTTTTATTTTAGAGTAATTTTGATTTACAGAAAAGTTGCCAAGATAGTACAGTTTCCCCTTAGATCCTGGGCCCAGTTTTCTCCATCATTTACATCTTACATTATCATGGTACATCTGTCTAAACTAACAAACAAATGTTGGTACTACTATTAATTAAACTCCTGACTTCATTTTGATTTCCCCAGTTTTTCCATTAATGGCCCCTTCGTGTTCCAGGATCCAATCCAGGAAGCCATGTTGCATTTTGTTGTCTTGTCCCCAGTTCCCTCTGGTCCGTGGCAGTTTCTCCATCTTCCCTTCTTTCCATGACCTTGACAGTCTGGAGGAATCTGGCCAGATAACCTGTAGAATGTCCCGCAGTCTAGGTTTGTCTGCTTCTCTCAGGATTGGACTAGGATTACGTCATTGGGGTTTTATGGGGATTTAACGAGAGCATGTGTAAAGCACTCAGGACCCTATTTGGAAGGTGTTTTATGTTATCAAGGTGCATTTTTAATGCAGAGGAGTGAAGCTGAGTTGTGGTTGAGAGCAGAGGCTCTGCAGCCGACAGCCTGTGTCCAGGCCCTGATGCTGCTGCTTTCTGGCTCTGTGACCCTGGACACGTTTCTAACCCTTCAGTTTTCCTCACCTATAAGTAAGGGTAATAGCACTTGTTGTGAGGACTGCATTGATGTCCATGTGAGTTTATAGATGTTAAGCGCTTATTATATTCTCATCACCTAACAAGCTCCCTTTACTTTTTGCTATTTGTATCATTCATAATAATAGCATGAGGCCATCCCTCCCTGTTCAACTTTGGGGCAATTCTGAATCTTCATGTAGCCGTTCATTGACAGTGGCTAAGCCTGTGTGAGACACCATGTGTCCTGAAGGCACCTGATCCCAAGTGTCATTGTTAGCACAGGTCCTAGGGCAGGTTTTGGAATCACAAGAAACATTCTTCAGTAGCAGCCCTCACATAGCTGAATTCCCTGCTTCCATGTCAGTCCCATCTGTGGCTAGGGCCAGGTGAAAAGGTGGAGACCTCGCCTGGCAGGGAGGGTCCCGAATCAGGCAAACAACAGGAGGAGCCTGGAGTGGGGCAGTGGTGTAGAGCAGGGCCTCTTGCAGGACTGAGAGCCTGGGCTCCGCGGGGTTACCTCACATCCTCTGATATCATCAAGGTCAGGTTTCCCTTGTTCAGCATACATGGAAGATGACTCACTTAACCACAGTGTGGCTTAACTAATCTGGAACAACCTTCTAAAATTATGTAATTAAAGACTTCACTAGGATGAAGTGTCTACATGATTTAACAAAATGGATCAAAAGGAGTATTAAAAAAAAAAAAAAAGAAAGGAAGAAAGCAGGGGGAAAGAGTGAAACAATAAGCCTGGGAAGAAAAAGAAAATTGAAACCCATAACCTCCCTCTTCCCACTTCCTGCTGTCTTGTTCCTGTGGTGCCTTTTTGTCTAGTCTTATTTGTTTTACACGATAATCCCCCTGGCAAGAAGGGTGTCACCTCGGTTTCAGGGCAGCTCTAACACTGAGCAATTCCTTGGATGTTAAAATAGCAGTATATTGTTATAACATCACACTCGGTTACCTCCTAAGGGGTCATCCTTACCTCTTAGTATTTTACCCATTTATGAAACACAATTCTGAAGTGTTATAAATTTGGAGATTGTACTCTTCCTGGATATCTCATTGAGGGGGTGGATAGCAAGTATTATATTCATTTTATAGCGTGCCTACCATGAGCCAGGCACCATTCTAGACACTTGGGCTATCTCAGGTACAGAACAAAACAAGATGCATGCCCTTATGTGCTTACGTCTTAGTGAGGGAGACAGCACTCACAAGCAAAGTAAAGAAGTATATTGTATGGTTAAAAGGTGGTTAATGCGATGGGGAAAAAAAGAAGGGAATTGGGAGTGTGGGGTTGGAAGGGTGGGGTCTCAATGCTCCCCATTTGCCAAAGGAGGGCTGCATTAGGGGACAAGCATTCCCCTCTTTGCCTAACTTTTACTAGCCTCTGCTCTAAGTTTTGTCTAGCTGTCTCTGACCCGTTTCTATAGTCCCCTCCTTTTTTTTTTTTTTTAAATGGAAAGAATTTTAAATGCAGCTAAGCCCTCTGTCCTGGAGCCAAAGTGTCTGGAATTGATTCCCAGCTCAGTGGCATGCTTCTCTATGGGACCTTAGACAAATTAACTTTGTTGTCACCATCTATAAGATGTATCCACCTCCCAGGGTTGTAGAGAGGGTTAAGTGTTGTTGCTATAAGGTTCTTAGAGCAGTGTCTGGCACAAAGTAGGCACTCAGATATTGGCTTAAAAAGTGATGTCTGTGTGTTGGGGGGTGGGGGAGGGTCATATGAGTAGGAGAGTCTCTGCTCCTTGGAAACTGATGGGCAGCCTGAAGTGCAAGATCCGTTTCTACCCTTAAGCACCCTGAACATCTGGAAACCCAGCTATGGGGGGCTCCCTCCCTCAGGAGCCCACGGCATGAACTGGGCCTCTCCTGCCTTATACATTCAATAACTTTACCGAGACATTTTAATACCATGTTTAAGGCCAGAGTCTGCTTCAAAAATGAGTAAGAATGGGTCCTCCCATATCCCTTGGTTCATTCTCAAGGAATGCTCTTCTGATAGTTTTTTTTAAATTTTCAAATTCTTTCATTTCAGCTTAAGTTTAATCACACCAAAAGTTAGGCATTTGTTCTGTTTTAAAGCTGCCTGAAACACTCGACATTTTGGTCTTTTTTTAGGCCATCATATTCTGATGTTGTTTGGCCTGTACTTTGCTGCTGTTCACAACCACACTGTGTATCCTACTTTCATAAAATTAAACAAATAACAAAACTTAGAATATTGAAGAAGGGTGAAAGGAGCCAAACCGTTTTAGGTTGGAGAAAATACAGTAGCCCACTCTTGGGGATTTGTATGAATCTAGTCTTCTCTAAAGAAGAGAATGCAATGCATTGAAGGCAAAACTCAAAGGGGTGGCTGGAGAATTAGCACAAATACTGCCAAACATACTCAATATATCTAGGCAACTTTCCTGGGGTAACTTAGTTCCTGAGTGTTGGGTCTGATGGACTCTCCCATAGAAAATTATTAAGCTTAGTTCAACATCTAAGGTCAAGATAAAAGAAAAAGAATGTGACTTAAAGTGGAAGGTCAAACACACTTAGTGCATCTCCATGATCTGGAAATCTATTCCATCCTTTATCACAATGACAAGAACAAGAAGTTGGACAAACAAAAGGTAGCCCTATAGTACTTTTGTAACCCTCTAGTACTCACATCAGTGCTTAACCTTGTCTCAAGTTCAGGAAGGGTCAGAAGGGTCTCTTCTTCGTCAAGGGAGAGAGAATTAAGGAGTTTCAAATTTTCAGACCAGGTTGCATAGCATCTGATCAGTCTTGCTTAAGACTTTCACTGAACTTGTACCCCATTTTCCAATAACTGGATCCCTACCTTGGTTTCTAACTTGGGACCCCAGTTCCTCCCATCCCCTCCCAGAGGCTGGTGTCCTGACAGTCCTGGGGAAGACCTCTGGGACTCAGCCTGCCTAGATCTAAACATGATGCAGATCTCCATCACTGTTCTGTCCACCTGTCAGGGCCTCCTCCTATCCTGGACCTCTCCAGCCAACACTCTGCCATCTTGGACCACCTCCTGCCACTCTCCAGATAACACACTCTGCACTCTTCCTCTATTGTACCTGTGTCTCAGCTTCTCCCATTCTAGCTGATTCTTCTGTTCACCAAGTTCCTATCTTGACCTGAGCACAGGAGGTGGTTGGGAAGACAGAAAGAAATCAGGTTATGTGTGTTAGAAGTTCAATTCTGATCCAGAATGTCAGTACATATTTCTCAGGAGTTTGGCATGAGGATTGAATGAGTATATGCTTCTAAATGACTCCTTAGATGAAATTTGAAGCATGAAGACTTACTTAGAAAGGGAAGAGGGGTGGAAACATTCCAAACAGAGGGAACAGCCAAGTAAAGCCAGACACCAGTGTCTACACTGCCCAGAGTCCCCTGGGTGTCCCACTGGACCAATGAAGATGTCTATTGCTGTGGACATCAGGGTCCTGGAATTCAAAGTCTCCTCAGAGGAGTCTCAGCTTCAGGATGCTGCTTACCAGCATTTCTTCTCACCTCCTTCCTCGCCAAACCTAGACATTTTGATTAGACTGTAAGGTGCTAATTAAAGTCACTAAGCAAACCATTTCTCATTTACTCTTAATTTTCAAGCACCACCATAATGATGCATGTTATTAAATGTGTCAGATTAGCTTGGCTCTAAATTTTAATTCACTGCTATGTTGAGTTCCATTTATATAAATTCTCCTTTTCAGTGGGCTATTCACATAGAAAGGTGATATTTTGAAAAATTGTGAGCGTTGGTTAAACATCATGAGTCCCATATTTAGCTATTCATCGTCTTGTCTGTCTGCTTACGAGTTTAAGTAATTCTTTATATAACCATAAAAGTGCCATGAAACAGAGTGATACCTCTTTAATCCATATCTAATCTACGTGCCTGTTATCTGCCTTTTTCCCCAGGAGCCTCTTAATTGATTTCCCTTCATTGTGTTTTGTCTTATGCATGTTTTAGAATCTAATAAAGGGAGGAGGGATGTTCAGCAGGAGAAAGTTGATTGTGTTTGATTGTTTTCAAACTAATTAGCTCACACACCTAGTAGCCTTTTCACCATTCTATCCAAGGATAAATGAACAAAAGACTAATCTGCATTTTTCAACTTGACTCTTTACCTTTTCTCTCTATGCTTTAACCCCTAACATATATTTGTGTTGCTGCAGGATTAAAAACTCACTTCTGATTAATTCACACAGGGGCCCGAGGGCTCTTGTCAACAATATGCAGCAATGGAACCCCTTGATAAAACTGACATTAACCACCTCTTAGGTTGAAGGGTTATCTCGGCCTTGGAATATGTAGAATTGGTATGCTTTTGAGAATGTGACTGGATTTGTATTATAACCATGTTCCAGTGGGACATGAAAAGTTAAAAGATAATAAGTTGGGGGAAATAATTCTATGTTGTACTGACAGGCAAGATTAGTATCCTTATTATATAAAAAACTGTTCTTGAGGATTCATTTATCCAAGTCAGTCAGTCTTCATGCATTCATTAATTCAACACAAATTTTTAAAACACTTCATGTGTTGAATTATGTCCTCTCAAAATTCATATATTGAAATGCTAACCCTCAGTATCTCAAAGTGTGACCTTATTTTGAGATAAGGTCTTTACAGAGGTAATCAAATGAAAGTGACGTCATTTGGGTGGGCCCTAATACAATAGGACTGGTGTCCTTATAAAAAGGGGAAATTTGGATACAAGGACACATACAGAGGGAAGATAATGTGACGAGATACAGGGGAAAGATGGCCATCTACAAGCCAAGGAGAGAGGCCTGGAACAGATTCCTCCCTCAGAGCCCTCAGAAGGAACCAACTTTGCAGACACCTTGAACTTTGACTTCTGGCCTCCGGAGCTGTGAGAAAATTATTGTTGTTTAAACTGCTCAGTCTGTTGTCCTGTGTTACGGCAGCCCTTGTAAGTGAATATAAGCACGCACTGGGTGCCAGACACTGTCTGGCACAGTGCTGGGAATATGGCAGTGAACAAACAATGTCTGTCTTTCTGGAACTCACAATCTAGTATGAGAAACAATAATTAAGAACTTAAGTTGGTATAAAATAACATGTCAAATCAAGATCTGTGCTGTGAGGAAATATAAAGCAAATTAAAGAGACAGAGAGTGATGGAGTATGTTATCTAGATCGGAGGGGAGGCAGTTCAAAGAAAATTTCTCTAAGGAGGTGATATTTGAGCAGACACCTGAAAGAAGCAAGGGAGAAAACTATGTGGTTATTTGTGGAAAGACGGTTCCTGGCAGAGGGAACAGCAAGTGCAAAGGCCTTGAGGCAAATGACCTTCTTGCTCTTTCTTGAACATGTCAGTGTGTTTGGAGCACAGCAAAGGAGGAAGAGGAGTCACAGACAATGGAGTCAGAAAAGAAGACCAGTGTCAGATGCTAAAGGACCAGGCCTTGTAAGGGTTTGGGGTCTTATTCTGTGTGATAAGAGCCATCAGAACATGTTAAGCAGGGGAATGATAAGATCTGATTTTTTTTTTTAAAGGCTTGCTCTGGCTGCAGTGTGAAGAGTAGATGGTAGTGATATAAGAATGGAAACAGGGAAAAAAGTTACACAGTAAGAGGCTGTTGCAATAGTTTGAGAGAGAAGTCCTCGAGGCAAGGACTGAGTTGGCAGCAGGAGAGATGGAAAGAACTGGTAGATCTTCCATCTATTTCATAGTTAGGTCTACACGATTTGCTGAGAGATGGGATGTGAGATGTTGAAGAGTCATGAATGACTTTAAGGTTTGGGGCCTGAAAAATTATGTGAATCCTGATGCAATTTTTTGAGATGGGGAGCACTAAAGGAAGAACAACTTTGGGGAAGCACTAAGAGTTCTGTTTTGGGTACGTAGATTCAGAGGAGTCTGTTGAACACACAAGAGGAGTTTAGGACAGAGGTCTGACAGAGAGATGTAAATTGGTAAGTCTTTAGGATAAAAATAATAGTTCAAGCCAAGATCCTGGCACCTAGAGAGTGATTGTAGAGAAAAAAGAGGTCTGATGCCAGAGGTCTGAGGCCAGAGCCCTGAGGCTTCAGGGGAGAAATAGAAGAATGAAAGAGGGGAGATCCAGCAAATGAGCCCAAGAATGAGGGCCGCTAAGAACAGGGGAGCAAGTTGTCCTAGAAATCAAGGATGACAGCATTTCAAGAAGGAGGGAGTGATAAACCCTGTCAATGGCTGCCCGTGGGTTTAGTAAGATGAGGACTGAGAACTTTGGTTAGGAACCAGGAGACCATTGGTGACCTCAAGGAAAATGGTTTTGGTAAAGTGGGGATGTGACCACCACATTGGTGTGGATGCCAAAAAGAATGGATGGTGAAGAAGGAGAGACAAAGTCCTTTCATCATTCTTTCAGGGAACTTTTTACAGAGCAAAATGGAGCAGCACCCTGAAGAGGTGGGCTCTACAGAGGTTTTTGTTATTGTTTTCATTGTTGTTTTAAGCGGGGAGCTATTGGGTCTATGTCACATGCTTCAGATGTTATGCTAAAGGATATTGTCTAAAAGAAAGGGGGAAATTGATGATGTAGGAAACAGGATTCCTGCAGAGCTGATGAGGGAGATGGAATCCATGCACAACTGAAGGGCTGGTCTTAGTGGTTTATCCCGGTCCTTCACACTCAGGATGATTCACCCAGTGTTGTAGGAGGGAAGGCAGGCCTACAGGAGCCGATGCAGAAAGATGAGGATGTGAAGGCTTAATTTCCTCAGTGAAATAGGAAGTAAGGACATGAGCTGAGGATGAGGAGAAAGGTGGGCATGTTGAGGGGTTGGAACACAGAGGAGCAGATGTGAAATAGTCTTCTTGGGGAGTGGGTGAGTGGATGGACTAGGAATGTGTGTTGACTTGCCAGATGGGGTCACTCAAGGTTTGAGATTCTCAATTTAAAGTGAGACTAGTTGGCATGGTTGTATGTTTTTTCTTCACCTGTGTCTGGCTGCTTGAGGGTAAGCAGGAGTAGGGAGTAAGTTAGATTTAACCAGTGTTATGGAGTTATGGACTGAATTGTGGCTCCCCCCATCCCACGTTCATATGTTGAAGCCCTACCCTGCAATGTAACTGTATTTGGAGATAGGACCTATAAAGAGGTAACACACATTGAATAAGGTCACAAGCATGGGGCCTTAACCCCATAGAACTGATGTCCTCATAAGAGGAGGAAGAGACACCAAAAGCCCTCAGTTTCCATGTGTGCATGGAAGAAAAGCCATGTGAGGACACAGGAAGAAGGTGGCTGTCCACAAGCCAGGAAGAGGGCTCTCACCAGAAACCAACCCTGATGGCACTCTGATCATGGACTTCTGGCCTCCAGAACTGTGAGGAAAATGAATTTTCTTTTGTTCAAGACACTGGTCTGTGGAATTTCGTTGTGGCAGCCCAGGCAAATGAATACAACCAGTGATGGAGTTTTCCCAGGCAAATGTTACAGGAGATGGAACAAGGACTGATTATAAAGGTGGGTTGAATGAGAAAATAGGTGTATGTGACTAATGTGTGGACCATGGCGATTACTCAACCAGTGGTAGTTGCTGCTGGCCGTCTTCTCAGTGCCTGACTGCCTTCTGTTCCCACTGTGACCGTACTAGGGACCGTACTAGGAAAACAATCATGTAAGCGCTCCAGGGCTTGCCCTCAGGGGGCTCACAGCCAAGTAAGGGAGACAGACATGGTGTCAGTATAACGTGATTGGCACTGGCATAAGAGGTTGACAGCATTCTGATCCAGAAGAGATGTCACAAGAGGAGGTGACGATTGAGCTGAGCATGGGAGCTGAGTAGAAAGTTTGCCAGAAGAGAAAAGGCATTCTAGGCTGAGGGAACAGGAAGCTCAGAGGAAGGCAGGACACTTGAGAGAGAGCAAAGCAGTTACCACAGGCTCAGTGCAGGAGGTAGGCTGTCTGTCCCACGGTCATGGGGAAGGCATGAGGAGGCTTGTCGTAGCTAGGATGTGAAAGGTCTGGAGTTGATCACAAAGCAACCAGAGGAACGGTATCACAGGTTTTTTTTTTTAAAAAAGAAAGATAAAATTCTGATAGCATTGTGGAAGATAAATTAGAATGGAAAAGAACTTAGCAGGCAGTTAAAATACCGATTTGGTGCTTAAGAGAAAGCTCAAGGCTGGAAAAATCTGCTTGATTATTTCATACGGGAATTGAAGCCATGGATATGGTTGAGAAAAAGACAGCTTTCACTTACTGAGTGTTCATCACATGCCAAGCACCGCACTTTATGTGGATTAGTTCATTTAATGCTGATAGCAATTTTATTTAGAGTATTGTTATTGCTGTTTCTCAGATGAATCATCTGAGGTTTAGAGATTAAACGTTTTGCCCAAATTCACATAATTGATAAGTGGATTTGAATTCAAGTGGTCTGACCCCCAGTCCCCTCTCTCTGCCCTTTGTCATGGAGATAGCTATGTTTAAGGGGCAAGCAAAAGTGAAGTCTGGGCAGGAAACAGTTTTTACAAAATTTGATAGAGAACCAAAATACTATATGATGGGCATCAAAGACTCAAAAGCATTCAGAGGGAGGTTCCTAAAGATGAGGTTGAAATTGAAGCCCAAATCAGGTAAGACCTTGGATACCTACACCTACTGAGAGCAGACTTAGTGAAGGGCAGGGCTGGGGACTGACTGCAGGTGCCGAGGAGCAGGTGAGGCAGTGGTTTGCCATCAAAGCCATACAGCAGATCAGCTGGCACCTGAGGAAGGCGGGAAGGCTGGCCGCCCAGACAGGTACACAGGTGTTATCACCTTGACAGACATCTCCAGTCCTCAGTCTGGCAGCTCAGAAATGGAGCTGGCCAGCACAGGGCTCCGAGTCCATGACAGCTTATGTTTAAAAACCAAAATATTGATTGATTAACTGGTATTGAGCAATAAGCAACTGAGAAAGCCAGATGTTCCTAGTTTTCCAATGAGAGCATGGTAGCTTGTCAGCAAAGCCTAATTATACTCAAAAGGTTGCTGGGAAGTGTGAACTCAGAGCAAGAGGAATCATCTAGAGAATCTGACTGGTGTCCTCGGCCTGTGATACCTTGTGTATCCATCTCCACCAGGGACTAACTTACCATGTAACCCAGGTGCTCGTGCTTACGGGCTGTGGTTCTGTCTCCCTTGGGCAGCGGTGGAGTCTCACTGACAGATTTTATTTCTCTGGAATTTTCTCTTAGAGAAACCACCCCTTTCCTTTTGCTTCAGTGTTTCCCAAGCATGATCATTCTCATACTATCTTCATTTGCCATATCCACGTGTCACCAGGATGTGGTATCATTAGCTTAATTTCTAAAACTTAACCTACTTAAAATTCATAATAAAGATTCATTTTAAAAGAAATTCTTATGCTATGAGCATAAATAGAAAGCCAGTATCCCTTGCTACAAATAGCAGGGAACTGTAAAGACAAAGACACAGCTTGAAAAATATTGATTTTTTTATTATCCCCCCAGATCGTGAATACTAGCAATGATATGCTTACTCCCCCTGGGAAGCACTTTTCTCCAACAGCATAATGCATGTACTAGGTGTATGTTTTCTCAGTGACATTCTCCATCACGGGAATCGCCCCACACTGTCCCTGGGGTAGGGGGACATCTGTGACAGTAATAAGATTTGGGCTTTTACTTGTCCCTTAGAGGCCTTGTATGTTGGTACCCAAGTTTGTGTTCTTTTTACAAAGAGAACCTTACCACTACCATCTTGTATAAGGTTTAGGCCCCAGACCTGTATCCTCTCCTACTCCTGGATCATTCCAGAGGTGGCTGAGTTCACCTCATTTCATACTGAAGGAGGAAACTTTTTTCAGGTGCGATGATGTCCTGCAGTTTATCCCTGCACCACCTTTGTAAGGAAAGAGAGATTTAATGGGTAGCTTGAGGGTGGGCCAGTGGGAGGGGAGGAGGGTTATATTTAGAAAAACTTCTACATGTTTATGAAGAAGAGGAATGGGTGGAGGGAGACTAAGTTTGTCCAAAAGAGGAGGAAATTGATGGAGAGGATATTTGGCACACAGGAGAGGGGCTTGTCCTTCGAAAGGAAGAAGGACCCCTTTCCCTCTAACAGAAAGGCAGGAAGGGATGTATTTTAGGTAGATCAACAAATGCGGAAGAACTCTGATGCATGTGGCCTCTATTTTCTCTTTGGATTCTGAGAGCATGTCACATACCAAGAGTGAGGGATATGGAGGTTATAAGTTTGTGGAGGGGTCTCTGGAATTTTCAACATGGAGCCTGCAAGAGGGAGTTCACGAGAGGCAGGAGAAGTCCCTGTGGAGTGGCGTGGATGGACCAGCTGGTTCGGATGCCAGGGCAGAGCAGCAGTAAGATTCTTTCCTGCATGATTTTGAAGCCCTCATGATTATGCCAGGGCCTGGGTCACTAAAGAAGTAGAGAAAGGTGGACAAAGAGGCAAAGGAAATGAAGTTGCTGATAAACACATCATGGGAGGGATTAACCAGAGAGCGAGTGGTTTATCGATTGATATTTGGGGACTCAGGCCTTGGGGAAGTCACAGAGCATGCTTAGTGGAAAGAAGTGGAGACCATGGTCTGAGTAGGATTTCTGAAGAGCTTGAGGAGACACAAATATGAATGATGACAAGGCCCAGGGTTGCCAAAAGAGAGAGACCTAGAGGGATAAAGCAAAGGGCACGGGGACCTAGGCTCGACGTCATTGAGGACAATGGGAGGTTGAAGACAGAGAGCTCTGCATCAGGGGATGCCTGTACAAGGGGAACGACTGGGCTTTCTGGAGACGGGAAGTACAGGTGGACAGAGGTAGAATACATGTCCATGTCCTCATCCCCAGAACCTATATATACGGTACCATACAGAGCAAATGAGATTTTGCAGATGTGATTAAGTTAAGGATTTTGAGATGGGGAGATCATCCTGGATTACCTAGCTAGGATCAACGTAATCACAAGAGTCCTTAAAAGAGAAAAAAAGGAAGCAAGGGTCAGCAAAAGAGATGTGATGACATTGGAAGCAGAGGACTGAGTGATGTGATTGCCAGCTTTGAAGACAGAGAAAGGGGTCACAAACCAAGAAATTCACGTGGCCAATTGGAGGTGGAAAAGGCAAGGAAACGGATTCTCCCCTGGAACCTCCAGAAAGAATGCAGACCTGCCAGCACCTTGACTGCAACCCAGTGAAATCCATTTTGGGCTTCTGACCTCTAGAACTCTTTAGACAATAGATTTATGATGCTCTTTGCCACTTAGTCTGTGGTAGCTCATTACGGCAGCCGTAGGAAACTAATAGCGATGGGAAGCTGGTTGATACGAAGTTTTTCAAAGGGAGAGCTTTTGAAAAAATGTGAAAGAGCAATATTCTGAGGGCAGAAGCCTAAAGCCAGGAGAAAACTACCTCTGGCCGTCAGATACAGCATGTGTGCAAGGATGAGCCATTTCCACATGAGAGGACAGCAAAGGACACAGAGTCCTCCAGGGAAACCCAGGTTTCAGGGGAAGCCAGGAAGAAGAGGAGGTGGTGAGTGAAGAGTGTAGAGGACTATTTTTAATATTGGCAATAGATCTAGACTTTCAAAGTGTACAAGGTAAATAGTTAGAGGTCAGGTTCTGGGAGAAAAGACCAAACTGAATAGGAGTTAGAATACTTCTCAGGATTTGTAGCCTCCATGGTAGCGTGCTGTGCACACATGTGAGCCATTGCTGAAAATCACAGGGAGAAGGGAGGCAGGGCCTTGAGAGGTTGATAGGACTGCCAGAGATGGAACTTCATTCAACAGTTTTATCCAAAAGCTTTTTGGCTCCCCCTTCAACTTAGCTGGCTAGTTTTGATGCAGACTGCCTGCCTATGTGAGTCTTAGTCAAATTCCAAAATCAAATGGTTGCTTTTTAAAGGACTGAGACCAATTTTGTGCAGACCACATCACGTGCAATGCCGACTCATTTATAATTGTCATAAACGAGTCACAATAAACTTGTTTCTTCACAAGCTATAATAAAAGCTTGTTTCTGATTTAGAGAGGGTCTTGCCTATTTTAGGCTCATAAGTGCTCATTGGATTTAATTGAATTAAGATAAATCATAAAGTGCTGGAAATCTTGGATTTAGCTCCATATGAGAGCTAAATCAGAGAATCACAAAGGAGCTTTATTGAAGGGACCTTCTATGCAAATGTCAGGTTTATGACTATAAGACCTCAAACCCTTTAGCCCCGTTAGCTGGGCTCAACCAGGTGTAGCGAAGGCCTAGAACAAAAGCAGGCTGAGTTTCTTTCTACTAGATCTACCCCTGAATCCTGGCCTTTAGATATTACTGCGTCCATGAGAAGAGGAAGCAGGAAGGGCAACCCCAAAGGAAAGAACAAAGGAAGAAAGCATTTCTCTAGAGGAACCGGAGCAGAACTGGCCTTGGCCACCCACCCTCTGGTCCACACCAAGATAGGCATCCCTCCCAAGCAAATGGTTGCCTCCAGGTCTCTTTTACCAGACCATCTACAAAGATATGAAAGAGAATCCAAGAGAGGCAATGATAAAAAGAGATAGGAATCCAAGAGACCAGTCATTTCCAAGGCAGAGTCTTTAATCTCTTTGTTGATCATATCAAAAGTTCCACCCCTTCACACCATGGCCCAGTTATGTCCTTGGCTCTCACAGCAAACACTCCCCTCCTTGGGATGGGGAAGAAGGTGGGGAGCATTGTATTTCTCCCTACAAACCAACAAATAGTATTGCCTTTCAAACTCCAAGCTCTTAAATGAAAAGTTATTGGTATCTCTGTTTGTTGTATATATGTTCATCCATTTGTTCCTTCTTGTGTACAAAGTTAATTACTTCTTTAATTAAGCACTCTTCACTCTTATTAGAGCTGTTATCACATTCAAGAACATTTGCTGCTCTTGGTTTCCCAGTGGACCAAGGCATGCATTTTCAGGGAACCAGCTGGTGGTATTTATTTGTACAGTGTGTTTCAGGTGCAAGAAAGATAATTTACTGCCTTTCAGATACCTGTTTCTTCCCTTTCAAATGGATGAACCTGCATCATCAGAACCAGGCATGTCTGCAGTCAGTTATCACGGAAGACCGATCTCAGCTAGCTAACAGTTTCCAAAGCCAGGCACAGAATCAGCTGTCTTGGAACTGCTTGTCTGTGAATCCTGAGGAGCTGTGCAGGGAGATGTAGATGAGGACCCTGTAGAGTTTGGGGCTGTAAAAATAGGATTGAGACATTCAGAATCACTCTAGGGTCACATGCTGGGTCACCACGACACTGTCTCATAGTAACATTTATCCTTGGTGCAGGAAATGCACAGTGTTATTCTGAGTTAACTGACCACTTCTCCTTTTGTACATACTGAACTGGGTAATCTCAGGGCTGATCCTTTTCTTTCTGGAGACCAGAATCTGCAATAGAGCCAGTCTGATGAGCATGCAACCTGTATATTTACATAGGGTCCTGCACGTAGAAGGGCCCCATGCTTGGTTTAACACTCTAGTGCTGCTGTCTTGAAATTCTTAACAACTTTTAAATAAGGAGCTCAGCATTTTCATTTTGCACCAGGCTCTGTAAATTATGTAACCTACCTTGGTCTCCAATATGGTTTCTTTGGTTGAAAGCCCTCTAATTTCAGGGTTATTTCTTTAATAGTCTGAAACTGTCTTTTGTATGCATTATTATTTATGTGCTGGTATTCAGTTTTGGGTTTCCCAAGGGCATGGTCTTTATTATCTCTCTTTCTCTAAGGGTTACAAGAGTGCCTGATATATCGTAAGTGGTCAGACAATGTTTGTTGAATGACTGAATGCTTGAAAGCAGCCTCTGGGATGTTCCCGTGGCCAAGGTAACAAGCAGACTATTGGGATAGTGTCACATTTGGTATCAAGTTCACCATAAAAGGGGTCATTAATTCTGGACACTCCCTCTCTCCCTCCTCCTCAACCATTTCTCTCTGAGCTGTAAGCTGCTTTAATGCCTGATTGCCCACACTGATTCTCTGTTTACCTGATTCCTGATTCTGTAAGCTGAGCAGGGAACCTTGTACTGACTCAGACAACCATGTTAATGAGCCAAGCTGAGTTGCTGTTGTCAGGGTTCAGGGAGACAGAATTTTGACATGGGGAGTGGACACACCTTCACCCTGGCCAACTGAGTTATAAGGTCTTAGAGAAGTAAATGTGAGAGCAAATGGCATGACTTCTAAGACGGTTATATAAAGAGGTGCCATCCTGCCCACTCTTGGCAGCTGGACCATGAATCTGGTAGATGTGAGCAACAGCATCACCATAAGATCTACATCTGTGCTGTGGGTTGTGGTGGAGGTTCTTCCCTTGGAACCCCATTTAAGTTGCCCAGTCCAACAATTTTTATTGCATTTTAAATAAATTAGAGAAGAACAATTTAAAGGAAATACCTATGTCTGGGGACCACAGGTGGGATTCATTTCCAATGACTGCTTGTGACTCTGTGTTGAATAGTGTTCTAAGACAGACCAGAGTGCAGTGATGAATTAGTCACGCTTGCGTGGGCACTTATACTTGCATTTATTGAGAGTTTAGCACAGTACTGAACACATAGTAAATGCTTATACGCATTTGTTAACTGAATAAATAGATCTATGAAGATTTGCCATTGAAGGAGTGGTTCAGAACATGTCACCCCAAATATGCCAATTTGGCATATTGATTGCCATTTTGAGCTGAAGACATTTGAGAAACAGAAGATGTAAGGGCTCTCTGACCTCCCCCTTTCTACCTAAAAGCAGGTCATAAAATTTCCCATGAGGAAGATGCCTTCCCTGCACTAGGAAACTAAGAGCATTACTACAATTTCAGATATATATATATATATACACACACACACAAACGTATACACACACACACACACACACACACACAGGTAAAGAGACTAGAATAATTAACCCACATGTACCTATCTTTCAACGTCAACAATTATCTGCTCATGGACAATCTTGTTTCATTTTTACACCAACAGCCAACCTCCCCTACAAACTGGATTGTTTAAAAGCAAACCTCAGATAGCAGATCATTTAATACATTCAAATTTCAGTATAATGCCTCAGAAGATAAGGAATCCTTTTAAAAAACACATTAAGAATTCACTTTTTTTCTTAATTTCTAAGGCAGCAAAATATATAGTATATTTGTCATAGAATTGCCAGAATACATTTCTTTTGAATCTGGATTGTGGCAAGTCCAGACTGGAACTAGTGCTGAGAAATGGGGATTTCAAGAATTACATTTTGAAGTGACCGGTGTGACTTAGAACCCAAACTCACAACCTGGTTTATTTAATGTTTTGTAATCTAAGAGATGTATGTCCTCTCCAGAGACATGTGACTCTTCATGGTAAAAACTGGAAACAGACATTTGCTTTTGACTGTGGCTTCTATGGAGGGGGCTCAACAAAGAATATAATTAATTACTTACTACAGTTTTCTCTTTGCTCTTCCCAGTAGCTGTGCCCTATCTTGCACCTCCCCCCAACTCATACACAAACAAGATGCTCCCTCTTAACTTCAAGAGAGGCTGCCCAGGGAGCTTCTTAGGAAGTTGACCTGCAGAGTCAGATAACCAGAGAGGGTATCTGGGGGGAACAAGGATATGATGGATTTGCCATTATTTTGCTTGTTTATTCTGAATCATGAAGGAATCAGGGAGTCACTGGGATCATATTGTGGGGCTGGCTTGGTCTGCCTGCATCAGATGAATTGTCTAGCTTAATTTATGAAAAGCAACAGACATCAGGAAAACTTACTGACCGCGTAGGTGCTCATGTGTGGAACTGACAGTTGCACACGTTGGGCAACTTCCAGAATGCTGGGAATCCCTCCTGATCCATATGATTTCCCCCTTATCCTGCCTTGATCTCTGGATAGCATCATTAGAGATTCATTCTTTGGAGTTAAGGGCTTGTTCCCTAATTTTAAAAAAATGCTCATGGGAGAGATAACACATTGAATGACTGTCAGCTATTAACTATCAGTCATCATTTTTCAAAAGTTTGTTTTTATTGCAAAAGCAATATGCTTTTGTTTAAAAAAAATAAAGCTCCCAAACTGAATAGCACAGTTAATGCTAAACATTCTTTAACTAGGACCACAGTGCTGCACAAGTTCACATTGACTTTTCGCACAATGCGTTATGTGATGTTGACCCGAGACCCTGCCCTTCTGCGACCACTACTCATTTATCCCAACTCTATCTTCCTGCCAGAGGGAAATGTTGTTATCAGTTCAGTATAAATCCTCTAGACTTTTCCCTGTGCATTTGCATAAAAACATATATATGCACAGAACACAAGGAACTATTTTGTGTTGTGTTCCATTTCATATAAATGATATTATAATGAATATATCATTCTGAGATGTGCTTTTTTAACAATATTAACAATATTACTTGGAGATCTTCCCATGTCAGTGTAGATATTTTTATATATTAAAACATTCAACCAATTTCACACATGGTAAAACACAGAAGACATAAAAACAGCCATCTTCCTTCTTAGTACTCTTTCCTCTTGGTCCTATATCTTGGAAACCACTTTTAACAACTTCTGCTTTAAATTCTTCTAACAGATATTTTTATATCTATTTTAAAAAATTCTTTTTCTTCTTTTTTTTATTGAAGTATAGTTCATTTACAATGTTGTGTCAATTTCTGGTATACAGCATAATAGTTCAGTCATACATATACATACATATATTCATTTTCATTTCTTTTCATTATAGGTTACTACAAGATATTGAATATAGTCCCCTGTGCTATACAGAAGAAACTTGTTGTTTAACTATTTTATATGTAGTATTAGTATCTGCAAATCTTGAGCTCACAATTTATCCCTTCCCTCCCCTTTTCCCCCTGGTAACCATAAGTTTGTTTTCTATGTCTGTGAATCTCTTTGTGTTTTGTAAATAAGCTCATTTGTCTTTTTTTTTTTTTTAGGTTCCACATATAAGTGATGTCATATGGTATTTTTCTTTCTCTTTCTGGCTTACTTAATTTAGAATGACAATCTCCAGGTCCATCCATGTTGCTGTAAATGGTATTATTTTATTATTTTTGTGGCTGAGTAGTATTCCATTGTATAAATATACCAAAACTTCTTTATCTAGTCATTTGTTGATGGACATTTAGGTTGTTTACATGTCTTGGCTATTGTAAATAGTGCTGCTGTAAACATTGGAATGCATAATCTTTTTGAATTAGAGTTCCCTCTGGATATATCCCCAAGAGTGGGATTGCTGGATCATATAATAAGTCTATTTTTAGTTTTTTGAGGAATCTCCATACTGTTTTCCATAAAGGCTGCACCAAATTACATTCCCACCAACAGTGTAGGAGGGTTCCCTTTTCTCCACACCCTCTCCAGCATTTATCATTCATAGACTTAAAAAATATTTCTTGATTTAGCAATTTGAAACATTGCCTGCTAACTTCCTGTTATGATGAACAAGAAGTTAACTTCCTCCCACTGCGCGCTGTGTACCTGCTCTCCCTCCAGACACAGCATAGCACCAATTTCAGTTCCTCCACTGGCCGCACCTGTACTGTCAAACCACCAACTCAACCTGCACTCTTCTTTCTGTCAACATAGATGATGCCTCTCAAGTTTCTGTTTTGAAAGACGCTAAGGTAATTTAGCATGTCCTCTCTTCCACAGCAGACCTCCATCAAATTTTTTCTTGCCAAGACTGATACTGTGTCACTGTAATCAATTTTCCATGATTGATCTGTGGGTTGGTTTTCAGCTGAAAAACAACCAAACAGCATGTGCATTATAAAACCCAGGTGAGCAGTGTTCCCCGACCAGCTCTGCCGTGCTGCCATTGTACTTCTGTTCTTCAGATCTGTGGTCAGAGCTCTCGTGCCACTTGGGAGACAATTCAGGGCTTGAAGTAGAAGTGAATTCTCCTTTCCCCACCCGCTCCTTTGGATCACCTTTTAAACTCACATTAGTCTCTTCCACTGGACATCTTTTAGTCACACCTCCTGTTTTAGGCCCCTCCCCTGTCTCCCACTCTTCTTTCCCTGGTTCCACCCAGATGAGAGTCTCTGCTGGATTCAGGCTAGCTGTTACCAGTTCTGGTTTCCTCTGCTCCATATCAGCACTCCTCTCTCCACTCTCTGTTTTCTAGAACTGTTTTGAGGACTCTCCTATTTTCTCCATTGTTGTGGGTTTATATACTTTTGTTTATTCCTTTGCTGCTATTTTAATGGTGTCTTAGGTAAGAAAGAAGATAAAAGCTTGTGCTCAATCCTTGAACCTTGAACCTAGATATTAATATCTTACGGTAAAATGATTGATCTCCTTTTCCAAAAGGAGAACAATCTAAGTGAGGATTTTTGAATGTGGAAAACACAAAATAATCACTAATATTTTCCAAATTCTCTTTATTTTTTTAGGCATATGACACTATTGACCACTCTCTTTTTTGAACTTTCTCCTTCCTTAACATTTGTGAGCCCATCCTTTTTGCTTTCTTCTCAACCTACAAACACTTTCACTAGCTCCTTTTTCTCTATTTGTCTCTTTAAAGATTCATCCTCTTTCATCTATTGTCCCTCTCTTGTTATAATACGCATAAGCCAAAGTCTCTCCAGGTCTTTATCTCCAATGCCCACATCTCCCCTGAACTCCAGACCTTCATTTCAGGCTGCCAACAGAACACCTTTGTCTGGATGTTACATAGGCATCCTGTGCTGAGGCACTGGTCAGGCATCAGGGGGAGTGGATGTGGGAATTCACCTGAATTAATATCTCACTAATCCTGGGGTGAAGATGCCATGCAGGACCTGGGCATAGCTATAAAGTGAGAGGTTCCTTAAACTTCCTGTTTGCCCAGGGGAATATCTTCCCTTTCTCTGTCAGACTCATTGCCATAGCACCTGTGGAATCAGCTGTTGCCTAGAGAGCATCCCTCTTGGGGCTTCAAGATTAGTCTTGGGTCTGCTCATCTCCATCTGTTATTTCCTGCTCAGAAAGCTTACTCATTCTTGTAACTTTAGTGATCACTTCTCTGCTGCCAACTTCCAACCCATTTCTCACTCCAATTCTAGTCTCCTTGATCCTGCTTCCTACAGAGCATCCACCCTTTGTCCATTCCCAACTGGCTTCTTTCTATGGTCCTAGTTTGCCTTACTCTAAATGGATGCAAAATGCCAGCTGTTGAATCTGCTCTCAAAGATTTGCAAAAATCACCCCCTGTTTTCTGCCTCCAAACCACTGCTGTCTATTCTTACCTTCATTCATCACAGACCCCTATTTTGTTCCACTCCTCCATATCCTCCTCTACTCCTGACTCTTCCTACTTTTTAACCACAACCCAAATTTTAGATACATATCCCATGAGTTGAATTATGGTAGCTGCCCTCTTGGCCCAATCACCACAGCCTCCATAAGAGAAATTTTCATCTTTTTTCCTGGATCACCTTTCTAGGTGGGGCTGTCTTACCCAGCCTCTCCACGAAGGTAAGAAGTTCAGATATACCAAAGGTCTCATACTCTCATTCCACAATGTCCAAAATCAAGGTCATTGGCTCCCTCCAATATTCCTCCCATTGCCAATTCTCTGCTTCTAATTGCCAAGGTATGAAACTTTAAAGACATCTTAAAATCAGCCTTTTCTTTTATGCTGTAATTTCACTTAGCATCAAATCCTAATATTTCTGTGTTTCTACTTCATTTCTCTAATCCCTCATCACCACCCACACAGTGGTTTCTACTCCACCTCCTGCCTTTGCTCTTCACCTTCCAGCCATCCTGCATATCACAGCCGTATTAATCTTCCTTAAATACATCTTCCATCTTGTTATCCCCCTATTGGAAAGACTTTCAGGGCTTGTTGTTTCCTAAGGCATCCTGTCTCTATTTTATGCTCTGTTGCAGAAGAGGGATCATATGCTGAGCTGGGATATGGTTAGAACTCTACCATATATTAATATTAGCCCTAGAAGTTGAGCAAGTTAGTAAGCTCCCATGAACCATAGTTTTCTTATCTGTACCACAGTGAAAATGTAAAAGCATGTTTTAAAAAATCTATAAGCCCCTATATAAATGTGAGATATAACTGGGGTATTAACATACTCTTTTGTCTAGGCTTTAAGATTCCCCATGAACTGGTCCCCAGGCAGTTGGAAGATTTCCCCTAAATCCTGGTCTTCAAATTTCCAAGGCATAGGCTCCCAGGACATAGCTGGAATGCACTGAATTATCTCCAGATATTGAGTTTGCTAAATTATAACATTCCCTGTTGGTATTATTCTGGGTTAGTAAAGTGGCTATAGTCTGGGGAGAGGTGTCTTTTGGATCAGAGATAGAAATTTTGTGTGATCCTTACGTTCAAAGGTGATAATTAAAAGCCACTGCAAAGTGCACAGAGAGAGTGTGGAGAGGAGATGGAGGACAGAGCCTCTGGCAATACCAGCCCAGTCTAGATCATTTATTAGATTTCCTAGAGCATCGCTCAGTGCCTACCAAGTAGCAGGTACATAATCATTTTTAAAATTGCAAACCATTAAATAGTATGTATGTATTTTATTCATTCATTGATGCATTCACTCAATAGGTGTTTATTAAATACCTAGAAAGGATTGGGTTATGTACTGAATATTGAGAATACATTGATGATCAAAATAAACACTGTCCTGGGGGCTTACAGTTGAGTGGGAGGTTGGAGAAGGACCTTAATCAAACAATTCCAACAATACAGTCACCAACTTAATAATGTATAAAGTAGTCTAGAGTGTCAGGGAATGTATATCTAAGAAAGTGACATTTAAACTAAGCTCTAAAGACTGCAGAGTTGTGAGATGTTCAATAAATTCTTACCAGCATTGATGGATGGCCTCTGCTAGCTGACCCAGTGAAGGGACTGATACGGAATTTCTGGGAAAGAGGAAGCAAGGGCTGTACCAGATGCAGGATGCTGGGCAATCACAGCCTTTTCTGCAACTGAAGCCTAGTAAGGTATTTCAAATCACTCTCTGCAGGTTGTTCCCCACTGGGTGCATAAAGTTGCCTTACTTAAGGAGGTAATATTAAAAAGCTGAGTTTGAAAATTACTTGGAAGCATATTGCAAAGTCACACACGAAACTTAAGCCCCATTTACACAAATTACAAAGTTGTTCTCCTAAGTTCACAGGCTTGGGCAGGTCTTTGGGATAATCTCAGCAGAGACCCCTATGCTTAGAACCCGTCTAACCCAGTAGCTGGCTCCGTCCTGTCTGGGGAGAATAGTACACACGTTTGACTTCATGGAAAAGACTTCAGCCTGTAGCTAACACATCCCCTTAATATTATAACCCAGCACGGGTTTTTATACTCTACAATGTTATTAATTCTTTTTGCCACTTGAAGGGTACAAAGCTAAGTAGGTTAAGGATTAAAGGGAGTACGTGAGAAGAGCATGTTTCTTGTTTCACTTTTGTAATTTTAAAAGAAAATTAGGCTTAGGAAGATGGGATGAAATTTCCCAGTAAATACCACAGGATCAGGTGGCAATGTAATTGAGTGTCATGGTAAATGAAGCAATATGCTTTAGGAGGAGCTCACTGAGTTCAACCCTTAAAAGGCTGCTTCTAGTGGAAGGTGAGTATAGCTTAGTGGTAGAGCATATCCTTAGCGTGCACAGGGTCCTGGGTTCAATCCTCAGCACCTCCATTAAAAATAAAAATCTAAAAGGCTCCTTCTATTGGTTGCCAGGACTTTCCTAGGCTAACTGTGAGGCTTTGCCCTCTTCTCCTTTTATATCTTGCATAAAAGAATATTCTAATCACAAAGCAGTATGTACATGCAGGGATTAAAAGATGAATTAGGGAAGCAAATATGATATATGTGAGAAAAACAGACCATGCTGCTTATGTTTATCAGCTATATTTTCATCTTGCCTTTTTTTTTTTCTTTTTAATTCACGTTTTCTTCTCATCTGTCTTTGAGCACATCACAAACCTTTTGGGAAGCTGTCTCTTCATACATCTTTCATGCTGCTTCTCAGAGCAATTTCATATTTGGTACTTTTTACATTTTATAATATTGAGGGGGACAATTGTATTAAAGTATTAATCACTTCATATAATACAGAGCTGTGATGTTTTCTAAATAAATATCTGGGTTACAGCTAGATTACTAAATTAGTTAAATAGTCTGAAAGGGCATTTCTCTTAACATTTAAAGTTATTATTCTGGTCTTTTGGCTTTCATTTCCTGCTCTTTTTACCAGATTCTTCTTTTTATTTAGCAAAGAGATTTGACCCTCCAGTCTTTTTTGTGTTTGCACATCTGTAAAATCTCTACCAAGTTGGAATGCACACAGCTCTGAAAACTGGGCTGGACTCACACAGGGCCTGCCTTGTCCTTGATCTCCATAGTTTATAAACCCTCATCCCAGGCACTTTTTCTTTAGTCAGTAGTTTTTGTGTGTGTGTGTGCTCCTAAATCTCATAGGGATACTTAAGGATACAAAAATACAGCACCTCAGGGTTTAGAGAACATCATCTTCAAACCAGAATGCTTTTGCTCTATGACTGTCCTTGCTCTGAAAACAGCATGTCTTCAAAAGGCAGGAGACTCAAACATGGGAATAGAAGAAGACACGTACGTGGTAAAGTAGAAAGAAGATACCACTGACCATGATCAGAGAAGAAAGGAGGAAAGGAAAAAGGCAACCAGGACAAAAATTAAACGGGAGAGCCCATGGTTTCTTATTTTTAGAGCTTTCCAAGTTTGATTCTCTTCCCAATATTTGTTGGATTTAGACTAAAAATTTTTAGCATTTGTAGAATCAGCCTGGATGGAGGGTCCTTGCATGGAGCAGGTACAAGCCACATGGAGTTAGCCTCTTTTCAAGAGCTGGACATGTATTCCTTTACTCTATGACTTCTGTGGACAAACAACGAAAGTGTATTTAAACTAGCTTCACTAAAAATGGGAAATTCACTGGAATAGATATTAAGATGTCCCCCAGCACCCAAGGCAGTCTGGGTGAGTGTCCACATGGATGAAACCAGGAATCAAGGACCATAGCAGCTACTCTATATCGGAACCCACCTGTTTATTTTCTAGTCTTTGCGCATCTCTGCTTCAGTCCACTCACTTCCTCTGTAGCCTAGCTTTCTCTGCTTCTCTGTGCACCTGGCCCCTCTCTATGCCTCTACTCTCAGTTCCAGGGCCCCTGGTAAACTGATTAGCATCTCAATACACAAACTAAAGAATGCTGGGGGATAGAAAAGCTTTTAGGCTTATGCCAACCAATGAAGGGCCTCCCTCTGGATCAGGTGTCCCCTCTTACCCAGTCAACTGAAGCCAGTGGAAGGGGCAGGTTCACATCATACAAATTTGATGTTAGCCATGTGGAATCCTTCTCAGAGAAGGGGAATTTGAGAGGCAGAATTTCCAAAAGCTATCCATTACATTCTAATGCCTTTATTTTCACTTACTGTTTCAGCTCTGAGGAGAACTCCAGAGGGGCAAGGGGAAGTGAGTCTGGCTTGTTTACTGAAATTCTGACACAAAATATCTAGACACTGACAAATATTTATTGAACAAAATAGAAAGGTGGTGAGGTGTAGGAGAGGAAAAGCAGGAGGGTGTAAGCATGGATGACAGTGTTTCATTTCATAATTGTTTTCTTGCAATAGTCTTCTTAAATTATTCTCATTTGGAAATGATTCCAAGGTGGCTGCTGTACTCATACATAACACCACTAGATTTCAGGAAAATGCATATTAAACCCACCCTGAATATCATTTCACACCCAGTAGAATGGCTAGAATGAAAAGGATTTACAATTCTAAGTGAAGGTGAGAGTGTGGAGGAATGAGAACTCTCATATGTTGCTGGTGGGAGTGTAGATGGTACAACTTTGAGAAACTGTTTGGTTACATATAAACCTACCCTATGATCCAGGAATTTCATTCCTAGGTATACACCCAAGAGAAATGAGTGCCTATATCCACCAAAAGACGTGTGCAAGAAGGTTTATAGAATCTCTCTTCTCCTCCTCCTCCTTTTTTCCCCTACCCCACCCCTCCCTCCTCCTCCTCTTCCTTCTTCTATCTGTTCTTTATATGAAAAATGACATCACAAAATCACTGTTATATGAGGAGTATAATACATTTTCCTATTGCTGCTGTAATAATACCATAAACTTGGTTGACTTAAACAATACAAAATTTAACTTACAGTTTGGATGCCCAAAGTCCAAAATCAGTATCGGTGCATTAAAATCAAAGTGTTGCCAGCCTGGTTCCTCCAGGCAGGCTCTAGGGGAGAATCTGCTTCCTTGCTCTTTCCAGCTTCTAGCTGCCACTTGCATTCTTTGGCTCATGGGACCGTCTTCTTCCATCTTCAAAGTCAGCAATGTAGCATCTGACCTTTTATCCATCATCACATCTCTTTCTCTGACCAAACCCAGGACATTTTCTCTGATTTTTAAGGTTTTCTGTGATTAGATTGAGCCCACCTTGGTAATTCTGTGTAATCTCCCCATCTCACGGTCTGTACCCTTAATCACATCTGCAAAGACCCTTTTACCATTTAAGGAAACATTCACACATCCAAGGGATTAGGATGTGGATATCTTTCAGGGCCATTATCCTATCTCCCACAGAAAGAAAATAAAAAATATTATAGAGGTGTATTAGGCAATTAATTAATTAAAATGTTAGCACTATTACTCTGGATTGTGTGATGTTTGTAACTTGTCCTTATAATATTTGTAATTTATTGTGATTTCCCTTCTCATTCTTTCTCACAAATATGAATTATCTTTTGTACCTAATTATATATTTGTAGTTTTGTATTCTTTTTATTAAAGAAGACTCCCCCAACTGTGCAATCCTCAGACTTCACATAAGCTGACTAATGGCACTTCTACTCACCCATTGACTCAACTGAGATCTTGATGAAATTTCTCCAGCTTCAAGCTTGGGAGAGTCTGCTGTTCGCTGGGACAGGTGACCCGTGGGCTCATGGGCCAGCAGGGGACCCAGGGGAGTGTAGAAGTGTCTCACACAGTGACCCTCCTTCTGTCTGTGACCCTGGAGAGTCACTTGCCCGTAGGTTTATTCTTTAAAAAATTTTTTTTTCTCTATTTTGTTTTGTTTGTTTGGGAGGGATTAGGTTTATTTATTTATTCTTATTTATTTATTTTTAATGGAGGTATTAGGGATTGAACCCAGGACCTTTTGCATGTTAAGCATACACTCTACCACTGAACTATTCCCTCCTCCTAGAAGCTTTATTCATAATGACCCCAAACTGTAAGCAACCCAGCTGTTCAACCATAGTACAATGGATAAATAAACTGCAAAATTTATAAATGGAATGCTATAGAGCAATAAAAAGGAATGAACTACAGCTCCATGCAACACTGATGAAGCCCATAGTTATAGTCTTGATTAAAAGAAGCCCAAACCAAGAGTATACGCTATAAGTACATACAGCATAATTCTATTCCTATGAAGTTCAAGAAATAGATGTCAGATTCATAGTAACTTTTGAGGGGTTGTTGCCTGATGTGGTATGAGGGAACCTCATGCAGTGACAGAAATATTCTACATCTTGATCTGAGTGTAGATTTCTGTAAAAATTAATCAAACTGAATGCTTAAAAACTGTGGGGTTTTTTTTTTTACCTAATGTAAGTTATACTTAAATTTTAAAAAAATATCCATTTTGTTCTCTTCATACAGAAAGACCTTGACAGGATTTCTCCAGGCCACAGAGAATGCTGTTAGGTCCTTTGGTCCTTTCTCTTGTGGTACTCAAATATAGTCATCTTGTTGCGGAAAATTGTGTTACAGCTCAGTGTTATAGCTCAGTGTTACAGCTCGGTGTTATAGCTCAATTGTGACAGCAACCTGGATCGGGGCGAGAGACCAAGTAGCACTCGGAGAATTGGAGAACTCAGGTTTATTACGCCAGCAGGCCCAGAAGAGTTAACACTGCAAGCTCTGGACCCCATCTGTAGGTTTACACCCGCTTTTATAGGCTGCCAGTTTACACTTTACAACATCATATGTAAATGAGGTATAAGGAAAGTTGACTAATTAAGAACAAGCTTTGTAGAAATGGACCAATCAGGAGTGAGAGAAATAACCAATCAGGACTGAGCTCCATGCAAATTAAGTACTACAAATGGACCAATCAGAAGTTAGGGAAATGAACCAATCAGGAGTGAAGGAAATAACCAATTAGGAGTGAGCTCAGGGAACCAATAGAATTTTAGGTGTAAGTAAGCTGTTTCAGAGGCAAAGAGTGAGATAGAACATCTGGGCCAGGGAACCGGATGGTGCTGGCAGGAGAGTAGTGGCCCTGCTTGGGGGTCCTACCGGTGTTTTTATGGGGCTTCCCGCCTCAACTGATGCCATGACTCTCTTCACAACACTGCTTCTAAATGTGTTAGTTTTATGACAACAAATGAACAAATGACAGCAGGACTGTCCCTGGAGTTTGCCTGGAGGGGTGGATGAGGCACAGAGGACTATTTTGGTGTTTGGCAACATGGCATGCAGATGGGGGGGGGGAGATGGGGTACAGCACATTTGGCCCACATTCCACTCCATGCCTTGGGAATAATTCACAGAAAAAGATTTCCGTTGGCATGTTAGTTAGCTCAGAGCTTGTCCTGGCCTCAAATACTGGCATTTCTACCTTTCTCATCCTCTTTTTTTTGACAGGAGAATGCTTTGTGCAAGGAGGTAATCAAGGGGTTCTGGAGGTCAGCAGGGCTCTTCCTCATTGTCAGTGCCTTTCCCTGAGGAGATAAGTTTGTAGCATCCATTGTGGTGCAAAGCTAAGTGAACCCAGAGGTACACAATCTCCCCTTACATTCCATCTCTGCTGGGGCCTTCCTCTGCGCCATGTCATGTCCTGGACAGGCGCTTATTATGCGTTTCTAGGCCCTGGCAAGATTTAGCCTTTCTTTGTGAACCCTAGGGTGGGCCCTTTTCTTTAATTAATCTCCAAAGCATCTGGATCCTATTTCTCAACAAAGGTTAAATAACTAAGCTTCTTGAGCCCCTCTATCTAAGCTCCATGAGAATGAAAGAGTGAGCTACTTTCTGAGGGATTTGTCTCAGCGCCAGAAGATCTTCCTTATACGAGTTGACAAGGTGCTGTGTTCCATTCCCAGGAGTGGATGTCACCACAGAGTGGGGGATTATTTTAATTTCTGAAATGGGATCAAGCAGAAGCTTGTGTGAAATCTCTTTGAGATGAACTTGGAGGTTCTCTCCTCTGTTTTTGATGGCCTTGTGTTTGCCACTCCCTGTATTGCTCCCTGCCCCCCCGCCCATTTCCTCCATGTCCTTCTCTGAGACACCCTTCCCACTTTCACATTGAACTTTGCTATTGATGCCCTCCCATCGGTTGCATCTTCTAGCATCCTTTCCTGCGGCCTCACTTTTTTATAGGAGAGCTGGACCAGACCACCCCACACTCTGCACACTTCTATTTCCCCTCCTCTCCTGCCTCCTTTTCACAATTTGACTAAACAAAATACGTAGAATTTTGAGAGCCATTTACAAGGATACCTTCATTTATTTAAATCAACACATGTTTTGTTAGAAACATGCAATCTGCTTTTCATTTTAAACAAAATGCACCAGCAAGATTGGTTAGATGACCTTCTTTTTATGCCTTCCAGTTTAAGGAGTGTCTGTTTATTTATATTGAAGTATAGTTGATTTACAATATTGTGTTAGTTTCAGGTATATAGCAAAGTGATTCAGATATATATATATTTCATGTTTTTTTCCTTATGGGTTATTACAAAATATTGAATGTAGTTCTCTATGCTATACAGTAAATCCTTGTTGCTTATTTATTTTATACATAGTAGTTTGTATCTGTTAATCCCAAACTCTTAATTTACCCCTCCCCTCTCCCTTTCCCTGTGGTAGTCATTAAGTTTGTTTTCTGTGTCTGTGAATCTGTTTCTATTTTGTGTATATACTCATTTGTATTACTTTTTAGATTTCACATATAAGTAATATCACATATATGTCTTTATCTGTCTGAGTTACTTCATTAAGTGCAATATTCTCTAGGTCCATCCATGTGGCTGCAAATGGCAATATATCACTCTTTTTTATGGCTGAGTAATATTCGTGTGTGTGTGTGTGTGTGTGTGTGTGTGTGTGTGTGTGTGTGTATCACATCTTCTTAAGCCAATTGTCTGTTGATGGGCATTTGGGTGATTTGTCAGTATGTGACAAAACCAACTGTCTATTGATGGGCATTCTTCCATAGCTTGGCTGTTGTAAACAGCACTGCTTTTAACATAGGGGTGTATGTATCTTTGAATTAGATGTTTTGTCTTTTCTGGATATATACCTAAGAGTGGGATTGCTGGTCGTATGGTAAGTCTATTTTTAATTTTTTCAAAGAACCTCCATACTGTTTTCCATAGTATCTGTACCAATTTACATTCCTAACAGTGTAGGAATATTCCCTTTTCTCTGCACCCTCTATGGATTGTTTTTATGTCAATTCTTTATCAGTGAAAATTTTCCGTATCTTTCACTTTTTTTAATTTGGAAATTTCAAACAAATATAAAAGTATGATGAACTCTGATGTACCTATCACCCAATTTTGACAATTATCTATAATTTGTCAATCTTGTTTTATTTATCCACCACAGACATTTTCCTTTTCTTCAGTGTTTTAAACAAATCCCAGATACCATTTCATTTCCTTGTCCGTATTTCGATGTATTCACTGAACTTTGATGTTCATAAAGAAACCCAAGGATAGAGGGTATAAGAAAATCATTAAAATTTTTCATAAAAATTTTGTTGGTAAATTTGTTTGGAAATGTAAAGAGCTGATTTATTTATAGGATAACAAAGTTTGATTGTGTTTCATATTATGCCAGAGCCTCAGAGATAGGAATTCATGATAAAAGACATCTATTTCTCAGCTAGAATTTATTCTTAGTGTTTCCCAGATATATCCACTTGCCACATGTTCTTACCCTTCTTGAGAGCCATGGACGGGAACCAAAAAATGACACTTTAAATAATAAGTGAGAAGGAAGATGGCCATCACACATTGTACTCTGTGGTTTACAACCAGTATGGCAATTTATTTAGAAGTCTAAAATATCTTCATTTTTAGAACATTAAGCTCACCCAGTGCCAAATGGTTATTTGATGTTACAACATTCAAACAAATCAGAGACAATGGGAGGCACAGTAGGTCAGAACCAAAGAATAATGATGGTGGCTTTTCCCTGGGGTATATTCTCATTCCTAAGCTCTTCTGTGCTTCCTTTTCCAGTTGAAGTGAACTGTTTATTAAACAGGACTGCTGCGGTCCCAGAATGAAAGCCTTGTTAGCTTAGACTCTTCTGAGTTTTGTGAAGAGAGCCAGAGAGGTCTCAATGGTTTATACTGGAGGAAAAAAAAAAGTTTTACTCTGTGAATTCTTTCCTCTGGGAATGAATTTGTTAGCTAAGTTGGGAAGTTGGCCACTGTTTTGCCTCATTGCAGCTCTTCCTTTGAGGGAGGGGTAGTAGAGAATGGCCCATCTTCATGATAAGCCTCAGGCCAATGGTGGAGGGTTGTGAGTTCAGCTTTCAATCGGTGACAATGGCAGCTCCCAACATTTCTATATGGTAGGGGCTTAAGAGGCAGTCATCTTGGGGGTTTGTCTCAAAATCGCGTTTGTCTAGTCTTTTATGTAAAATGTGGAAAGTGACAGGTGTTCAAATCAGAGACTGGGGGCACCAATGGATTACTAGGGGTCAGTGGGGGAGCTTGAAGAATTCTGCCACTGCTTCCTGTCTGCATGTGAGTGGAATCCCGTGGTCTCTTCTCTCCAGCTAGGTTTCTGTAGCAAACCTTCTCCCAGCTATTTCTCTCAGAGAAGTCTTAGATGAGCTTTGCATATGAATGAAGCCATAGAGAGGTACAATCATTATTACCATTATTATTAATTTACTCATATACTTCTTCTTTCCAATAATTTGAGGTGCCCAGAATATTCAGTTGTCCTCAGCTGATGTCCTTGACGTTGGATTGTAATCTGTGTGTATATGTGTCATTGACAGAGCTAATTTAGGGTCACTCAGCTCTCATGGGCTGTATTTTCTTTGATTCAGGGGTCTTTGAAGCTATCAAAAAGGTCTATCTTATTTGCCATTCTTCCTTCTAGATTCCTTACCAGGAAGATCATTATTGCCATGTTCTTAACCTGGCAATGGGCATCAGAAGTGTCTGTGGATCTCCTGAAATTGTAGGCAGAATTTATTGGGTAAAGAGTTCTCCAGGAGAACCCACATTTTTTTCATTAGATTCTAAAATGATTCCATCACCCCAAAAAGTTAGGTTTCACTCTCTATTATCAAGTTTTCTAGGTGGAATTGAGGGGAAAAACCCTCAAAGTCTGCCTTCTCTGCCTTCAATACGGGTCTTCACTCCTCAGTCAGCATTGTCCCATTACCTTGAACCATCTTAGAGGTAAGTCATCTGTGCTCGAAGCCAGCTTTTCCGTTTGGTTGGTAGAGCGATAGGAATCCTATAAGGGCCTTCTTGTCAACATTGTCAGAAAAGCCACGTACTAGCTGTGAGAAGCTGAGTCTGATTCTCTCCCAAAGGCTTGTCAAAAACTCTCGGTGAGCCCACTGTCAGAGGCACTACACATGAATTTAATGGCAGAATGTCTACTTGATGTAAGTGAACTGCAAAAGGTTGGCTCACATCGTCCCTTTTATGATCCATGGATATCAATCATGTTGAGGTATTTTTAGCAACATGGTCAGGTGGACTCATACCAACTGTCATTTTCTGTGAACGCTGAATTCTCTTTTACCAAATACAGACATAGTGAGTAAGCCAGCAATGTCCCTGACCTACTTGGGCAGACGAACAGCATTTTAAAAATTATCCACGATAATGTTCACCTCCATGGATGTAAATAATTGAGAAGTTAAGTATCATTAGGAATGACAGGCTTTTAATTATAGAAAAGGCCTTTCATCTGAAAAGCCGAGACAGGGACATGCTATTAGTGCTGTTATGAAGTTACACAGTTTGCCTTTAGAGTAGGTATTGTTATGCCTAGAATTTACAGTTCTGCCTTGGTGTGGTTTTTGTTTTTTTTTTTTAATTTTCTGCTTCTTATCTCTTGAGTTTCATTGTTGTTAAACTCTGAATATAAAAAGGACACTTAATCACCATCCTTCTGAACATCTTTTCAAAAAGTAACTTCAGCACTTGCAGTTGAAAACCTCTAAAACCTTGGACAACTACTGTTCACAAACCTTTAGTGGGTCGTGAAATCAATTTACTGTGTTGCAATGTGGATTTATTTTTTTAATGAAATAGGATACAGAATGTCAGAGGGCACCAAATATAGGAAGTATAAGTATTATTTTATAAGGTTTTTGTTTGCATTATTTATATGTGTTTTGATGATATTTGGTGAATTGGTAAATGTATATAACAGCTGGCTCTCTGAGAAAATGTGTGTGTCCATAAATCTATTATAAATTTTTCTGATATAAAGTACATATCACTTACAATTTACAAATAATAATAAATATCCATACTCTTTATTGTGAATTTCATATAGCCAGTTGATTTTCACAGGATGCTTTCATTGAGTTTTGCCAAACTTTTGTACCCATAGTCAACCCTATGATTGCAATGCAACTCTAATTTGACAAAATCAGCTATGAATAAATGCTTGATTTCTATCTGATTCAGCAAAAGTCACTCACATTGCTGAAGAATTTATGTATCTGCCATGAATGCTGGTTGACAGTTTCATTTACATTAATAAGACAAAAGTGAAACAATGAAGATATGTCAGAACTTCACTAGTTCATCGATCACATGAGTAAATCTTTGTTAAATCAGATCATAATCTTCAAGTATGTGTAGAATATTTCCTCAGTTTTTTGGTTCTACTCACAATGTAACAGCTGCAGACACTTTAAAATTTAATTGGCATTATGACTATTTTCTCCATCACATTCATGAGTAGATTATCAACTAAACAATAAATCAAGCCCTGATTTACAGTGCTTGCCAACTTCTGTGGTGTAACTATTCCCACTGTGTCTATCTCAGGCCACCAGTGACATCACAAGACAAAGAGTTGGGAAGAAATACTTAGCACGTTGTTATATGGCATTGCTAACACAGAGATGCAGGAGACAGCCTCATGAGCAGAGAGAATAGTAAAATGTCCAATAACTAGGAAGCGATGAGCCTTATTTCTTACTTTTGTCTTTAATAGAATTTCACTAAAAATGTATGTAAATTTAAATAGTGACTGCATTTAATAACCAGCTTACAAAATTTATGAAAATATAATAATCAACTCTCTTGAGAATACATAAGATGGCCCCAGCACGCTACTGGCAGTCATAGTTAAAAACAAGTTTAACAAAAGCCGTTCTAAAAATCTGCTGCTAGTGCTATAGCTGACAGGCTCAGTGGCCAGGTGGTTGGCACTGAACTTCACAGAGTTATCTACCTATTAGAAAAGAACTGTAGTTTTGGCCATATCCCTCATTTTCCTGAATCTTCTTTGGTATTTGATTCCTTAACACCCATATTCAGATGTTTCCCTTTGTCTTGCTTTTAGTTCAGAAGAAGAATTTTACCCAAACACTCCAGATCAGATTCTTTTTTAGTGCTTGTTTCCCCGGTGATTTTTTTTTTTTAATTCTTATTTTTTATTGAAGTGTAGTTGATTTATAATGTGAGTTTCAGGAGTATAGCAAAGCGATTCAGTGATATATATACATGCATACATTTTTTTCAGTTTCTTTTCCATTATGGCTCATTTCCCCAGTGATTTTAAATCTAGAGGGGAACTACTAAAATTCCATGAGTTTGACTTCAAAGGGGCCCTCAGTTGTGTGTGGCAATCCCATTACATTTTCCCTCGGATGACTATTTACCATCTTCTCCTCTTATCTCAACCGTCTTCCTCCATCCTCACAACCCAGAGGTATCAGAGTTACCATAATTAATATTTGGATACAGCCTTCCAGCTTTTTCTATATGGATATATGGACTTTTAAATATAGAGCTCATAACATACAAGAATTGCTCCTTTTAAAAAATAATATAGTATTTCTAATTTGTAAGTGTGCAAGCAATAGAATCTCAATTTGAAGTGACTGAATATTGGCTCACCTAACAGACAGTCCAGATGGTTGATGGCGTCCCGGAGGAGCCAGGTCCTCCCTGTTTTCATGTGCTTCCCAACACAAAGTTGGCTTCACTCTTTGAGTGGTTTTCCCCTTGCTCATGGCTGCACCAGCAATCCACTGTGCCTCTTTGTTCACATCCAGCCAAGGTCAGAGAGATTGACTATATGTAGCTTCTTTCCAGAAGACTCCAAGAAGGCTCTCCTCATCTCATTAGTCCAAATGGGCTAAGGCCCATTAATCCTTGATCAACCAGGGATGTGCGGGGTAGGAATACCATGATCAGCTCAGACTAGCAGTAAGGGGAGAGTGGGCATGGAGGAGTCACCATAGGCCCTCTTGATAGCACTCAGGATGTTTTTTAATCCTACTTTGTCACCCATTTTTCTTAACAATATCTTGTGAACGTTTTTCAGTTTTTCTTCTAAATCGTGGTGTGCAATAACTGCATTATTTGTTTATTCAATATTCAATATAATTGGCATCCAACCTCACACTGTCTCATGGGACCTAACAGACACATGACTATAGTGTATATTAAAAAATAAATAATTTTTAAAACAATAATAGTGGCTGATATCTTACACACATTTACTATTTGCCAAAGACTATGCCATGTTATTGTCAGTGACCTCCCTACTTCCCACATCCTGCCTTCCATCCTCAATTCCCATGAGCACTTTAACTCAGTCCAGCCTAGCCTCCACCCCATCATTCCACAATGAAGTGTTTGACAAGATCAGACTCCATACTGCAAAATCCAGTGGTCCCTGCTCTATCCCCACTCTCCTCCATCTTTCAGTACAATTCAGCCCCCTGCTCTTTCCTGTCAAACTGAATTCTTTTGTCTTTCAAGATCCAACACACTTCCGATTTTTTTCTTGTTCACTGGCCACACTGTCTCAGCCTCATCTCTGAATGTTGCTGCATCCCAGGGCTCGGTCCTAGGCCCTCATCCCTGTCCATCGATGGTCTGTCCCTAGGTGGCTTTATCTACTATCTGTTTGCTGAGGCTTCCCAAATTTATATCTCCAGATGGGACATTTTCCCTCCCTTTCTGATTGTCTAACAGCAAGCCATGTCCACATCTCTGCTGGGACACCTAGCAGGCATCTCAAAACGTTGTAACCAAGGCAGAACTTTTGATCCCTTGCCCTCATTCTCCCAACTCTTCCTTCCCCAGTCTTCCTAATCTCAGTAAATGAAACCCTAAATGATCACTCAAAGTCCTGTCAGAAGACGAAAATCACCTCAGTTCTTTGAACATAGAATTGTTAACTAGGTATAAAATTGTTAACTAGAAAGTAGGTATAAAGTTGCTAACTGAAAAGATAAAAAGAAGACTTGAAGGTATGGTAGAGGTAGCAGGTGCGGGAAACAGCTATGGCCCTGAGGGCTGAAGGAGCATAGGGAAGAGACTGGAATTTTTAACATCCAGACATGTATTGGAGGGCCCCCTGCAGAACAGAAACTCTGACTTTTGAGTAGAGGGCTCTGCTTGGCTGGTGTCGCTGTCTCTCCAAGGAGGGCATGATGAAGTCAGCTCTGCAAGTGTTGGGAAAACTACAGCCCGGATTCAACTGCTGCTACCAGAAGGAGTAGCAGCTGTAGGTGGAAGAAGCTCAGCTAGGATGTCCTGCTCAGAAACTGGAAGCAGAAGGGAGGAGCAACGCCTTCTTCCTCCTCAGCCCTGCATCTCCCTGAGCACCTGCAGTTGTCAGGGCCCAACAGAGAGCCAAATGGCAAAGCAGAGATGTGGTTTGCAGAGTTCCAGCCCTGGCGTCACAAAGCAAGAGTATAGAAGGGGAAGTTTAGAGCTGAAGACAAGAAATAACCTAATAACTATCACAGCCACCTGCCTGGTTAATCAAGACAAAAGCCTGGGAGTGACCATTGTTTCCTCTTTCTATTCCTTGTATCCAGTCCATCACCACATCCTGAAGTTCTGCCTCCAGAATATCTTCTAAATCTCTCCCTTCTCTCTATCCAGACACTGCCACCTCGTAGCCCAAACCACCACTGTCAAGGGTGGATGAGTGCAATGATCATCCTGGTATTGCTTCCTGAAATGTATCGTCTCCTAGTACATAACTTGAATGGACTTTTAAAAACATAAACACCCTAGTAGCTTCCCACTGCACATGGAATAAACCCAAACTCCTCACCATGGTCTGGATTGCCTCTCTCACCTGGTCTGCTATCCCTCTAAGCCACACTGGTCTTCTTTCTCCTTTGAACATGCCAAGCTGGATCCAGGCTCAGGCCTTGATCTTGCTCTTCCCTCTGCCTGATCCCTTCCCCTCACCCCACCCTCTTCAAAAAACTGGCTCCTTAATATTCACAGCTCAGCTCAAATATTACCTTCTCAGAGAGGGCTTCCCCTCTAAAGTAGTGCCCTTTCGGGGCAATTACACGGATCGTATTCCTTTATTTGTTACTATGAGCCGTTCTCCCCACTAGAATGAGAGCCTGAGCATACAGGGACATTGCTCTATTTGTCCCTCTGTCCTCAGCAGCTAGGACAATTATCTGGCAAGTAGATGGAATTTCATACATTTGTGTTAAATTATGAATTTCATCTAGTTCTCAGAACAATTTTTTGCTATTATACAGGTGATGAAATAAGGAAATAGAGAGGATAACCAAAATTGCCCAACGGCAGGACCAAAAAAAAATTTTTTTTAACCTATATAAGTTTAACTACAGCCTAAACTCTTAACATTAATACCATATTTTTGACTTTAATTTGTATATGTAATACCTGGATTGTATGCTCCTCCAAAAGAACTATAATGTGAATAAATTTTTCTCTTCATCTTCTGAGCAAAATGTTCATGCTTATCTCCTCCACTGTGAAGCAGACCTTTCCTTGCAACTTCTAAAAATCATGGAGAAAATGGACAGCCAGCCTTTTTGAATGAGCAGGGTGGATTATTTTAAGAAGATATAAATTTTCTAAATGCTGCCATCCACGAATAGGTTTTAGGAAAGAACACCATAGGTGACATAAATCTTCCTGTTTTGAAAAGGAAAGCCAAGTGTTGGATTCCAATTAGTAAATGGAACACAATTGGCTCATCCAAGCTTTCATATCAGATATTTCGGCTGATCTGAGTTAGCTGCTCAGAGTCTAACTGATCCCAGATTCTCTGTCACAACTCTCTAGGTCACATGATGAAATAAGAAAAATAATTCTCAGATCTTGTATCACTTAAAAAAAATTCAAGTTATTACTCTGGGAGGGTTTTCACAGAGGTAGAATCAGGATTATCTCAAATTTCCCATGACTATGCCAACCATAATGAAAGGTTGCTAAGAAATACTTTACTTCCATCAAAGAACCACTTTGGGGAAATGCAGCCAGGGGTGTTTCCCACTGCCCTAGGCCCTAAAGCCCTTCTAAACAGGTTTCTTTCAGTTCCTTGGGTATTAGTTAGAATCATACTGGAAAATCTCTACAACATGAAATAGTAATATGTTCCTAAATTATGGGATTATTTTCTGTGCTTCAAGCTTTTAAAGGATCTACATGAATTAGCCATGAGCAAAAATTTCCAGATATATACACTCATTACCTTGCTTCTTGTTAAGCTGACAATCCTTCAGATTGCTAAGATTTTCCACCAATAGATATCTAATTTACACAGCTCCTCACTTGCCAGTAAGTCCTTCCACTAGAAATTGGCTGAAGAGAAGAGGAGAGCGAGGAAGACTGGAATGCATTTAATGAGACACATGAGAAAATAAATTCTGTTTATGTTAGGAAGAAAATGTAACACACTGCAAACATGTTGAACATGTTCTGATTTCCAAATCCTATTTAAAAGTTTCCTGGCTTTATGCCTAGCAGAGGCAAAAGGTATAGGATGGTAAAACTGTCTTTCTCTTCCTGCAGAACTGTGATTATCTTGAAGATCAGTCACCGCATTCGTCCTAGTGCCAATTTTCTCATCATGACACGAAAAGCCAATAACTCTGGTGTTCTCCTCATACCCAATGCCAGGATTGCAAAAGGGTAGGCATTTTTTGTTTTAACTCTGTTCTTATGTCTTCCTAGGACACACTACACTGCAGCATTTCACTTATCAGATTGGCAAAGAATAAAAGCCTGACGGTACTGAGTGTTGACAAGGATGTAGAAAAATGAGAACATTTACACAATGCTGATGGAAATATAAATTGGTCATTCCCCTTAGAAATTAACTTGTCAACATTTACAATAGTTGGGGATACATATAACCTCTGACCTAGTGATACTACTTCTAGGAATAAACTCTGAACATTTATGTAAGAAAATACTTAAAAGAATGTTTGTTACAGTCTTATTGGTAATTGTAAAAATTGGAAACAGGACAAATTTCCATCAAAAGTAGAACAGATAAATGGTGGTGTACTTAACATAGTAGAGTACAGCAATTAAAACTCATTAGAGCTGCATGTTTCAACATGGATGCATCTTCAAAATATACTGTTATAAAAAGCAAGTTGCAGAAGGTTGTATACAGTATGATAATATTTGTTACATTTAAAAGCATGCAAAACAATCATCTGTGCTGTTTACAGATGCAATCTTTTACATATCTATCTATCTATATATATAAAGAGTATAAAAATGTGAATGGGATTAGCAAGCACCAAATTCAGGGTGTACAGAGAAACTGGGCAGAGAATACAGGAGCTTGAAATAAATCCATAGTTCATTTCCTAAAACAAATACAGCAAAATGTTAAAATTTTAGAGTTAGGCTGTGGATACATTGACATTCTTTATACTTTCCTATTTTTAAAATGTTAGCGGGGGAAAAAACACTATCTCTGTGGGTGGTTTATTTTTATTCAGTAAACATGGGTTGAGCCTCTTCTCTAAGTCAGGCACTATGCTAAGTGCTAGGAGTCAAACAGCCCCAGAGGACTTAGAATCTAGTGGAGGCTGAGCCTAAATCTACCCCATCTAGTGCCATGGCAATTACTTTGTACTTCTATTATCATCTTATATTTTATATTATGGTTTCAGTTTTAATTACATATTTCTTTCTATAGTGGAGCTATTCAATAGAACTTTCTTCATTGATCAAAACATTCTATACCTGTGCAATCCAATATGGTAGCCACTAGCCACCATGTCACTGTTAAACACTTGAAACGTAGCTAGTGTGACTGGGGAACAAAATTTTCCATTTTAATTAAATTTAAATAACTACATGTGGTTAGCAGCTACCATATTGATAGCACCATTGTAGACTTTATGCCCTTTGAGGGCAGGGACTATGTCTTTCTCATCTTTATAGCTCTACCTTCACCCTCAGGGCACCAAGTCGGATACTGTAGCTCATACAAGACATTTGATAAATATCTGTTGAATTGAATCCTGGAATTGGGTCCTTTCAGTGCCATTAACTAGCATGAGCTCCAAGGAAATTCTCTTAACCTCTGTACATTCATTTATCTATTTATCAAACATGAACTGTATACCAGTTCTGTTCTAAGTTGAGGAGATAAAGAAGTAAATAAAACATAGGCCTTTTCATTGAGGAATTCACAATCTTATCTGGGCAATAGTTCTTTCAGAAATAAAATGAGAGGGTTAATCCTGAGGATTTCTAAGATCTCTTCCAGTCCTAACATTCTATAAATACAGTCACTGAATTGTCCATTTGTGGCTATGATCACTTAGAGAGTTTATGCAAATAGGCATTAAATCGATAAAATGAAGATATCTAAACTTGTCGAGAGCTCTTTGGTCTCATTTGTTTATTTATTTAACAAATATTTGCTGAACTCCCTTTATGGATGTTATGATTGCTTCCTCTTTACCCCACAGATGAGGAAGGGAGTCTTGCTTTAAGATTATGGGGATGGCCAAACACACAATACCCCCACTGGACAGATGAGATTGAGAGCAGTTTAGTAATCACATATAGTCACAGCCTGGGATAGGAGGACACTACAGACCAGGCAGGGCCACACAGGGGTTGCACTCAGGAACAGAGTGAACTACCAGGTGCTGTGAAGGCAGGCTTTGTAGTTTCAAGAGGGTGGTTCCTCTGGAGGATGTAATTGACTCATCTGAATAATTCCATGGGCTGGCAGGGTAACCCCTACTCAGGAATAAGCAGGAACTCTTCCTGGTGCATTTGATAAGGAGGGTTGTCTGTCTAGGGTACCTTACCCATGCGAGCAGAATAGGATGGGCAACTTATAATTAGGCCATCTGAAGCCCTCCTGACTTTATCACTGATGTCAAGGCAGCATACTGATGTTAAGTCTTAATTTTAGGGCTTACACCACAATGGGCCAGGCTCTATCCTAGGCACCCTCATGTGCAAGATAAGAATTAAGCAGTTCCTGGGTCTTATGGGTCTTATGATTTAATGAGCATATTGGTGGAATTAGTGAACTATAATGGTCTTCCCATCTCTCTAACTCTGCTATGGGTCCGGAGCCCAACAGAATAGAGAATGGAGAATGGCTTCCTTTGGCCACTAGAGGGCATTTCCTGCTTTCCGCAGAGGCCCCTGTTTCCTTGGGGTTTAGCTTCAACTGTGCGTTTAGTGCACTGTTTGGTTCTTAACTTTGGTATATGTCAGAATTACTTGGGAAAATTTTTAAACAGAGGTCTACCCCCAAGATTCAGATTCTGTAGGAACAGGACTGAGCTTGAGTCTCTGTAATTTGAGCATATTTCCCAAGCACTTTTGACAGGTAAGCAGAGATAAACTACCAATTTGGTGAGATAGCCTACATTCCAATTTTCAGGGGTTCCCATTTTATTTTTTTCCAGCTTTCTTGAGATATAATTGACATACAACATTGTGTAAATTTAAGCTGTACAACATGTTGATTTGATACACTTAGAAAATAATTACCACCATTACACCTCTACCACCTCACATAATTACCATTTCTTTTTTGTGGTGAGAACATTTGAGGTCTACTATATTATCAACTTTCAAGTATATAATACAGTCTTAATTATAATCACTATGATACACATTAGATCCCCAGAACTTATCCATCTGATAAATGGAAGTTTGTACCCTTTGACCAACACCTCCCCATTTCCCACCCCTACCCCCACCCCAGCCCCCAGCCCCTGGTAACCAACACTCTACTGTTTCTATGAGTTCAGCTCTTTTAGATTCCATGTATAGGTGATAGCATATAGTATTTATCGACTTCTGTCTGACTTGTTTCACTTAGCATAATACCTTCTTAATGCACAGGCTCCTTAAGCACGGTGCACTTAGCATAAGGCTGCCCTGAGTCTGGATGCAAAACCACATTGAGATTCGAAGCAAAGTGGAGGTAGAAGGCTGACTCTACCTCCAACATTTGCTGTGCTTGTCATCTGGGCTTCTCCTAGAGCCGCGTGCTTGGAAATCACATCCTATGGTTTCTGGCTCTAGACCAGCCCCTGCCAGTGGAACCTGTGTGAGTTGAGGTGGGTGGGGAGGAAGCAAAAGGGACAGAGGATATTATTCCTTCCTTCTTTATTTTCCTCACCAACCCTCTGTCACCTCTCTCCCAAGCCAGACACAAAATTCTTCTCTTCTCCCTCTCAAAAAAATCAATGCTCTCAAGTATTCTCTTCTGCAAGTAGATACCTGAAGAAGTCCACAGCCTGCAGACAGCTAAGAATGAATAGAGTGAAGACTCCGGCAGGGAACCCTGCCACAAGCAGATACATACAGGTTATCATCCTCATCCCCCGACTTGTTCCCAGTTTATCTGACTCTGAGAAGCACGAAGTAAGGGGCTATAATAATTGGAAACAACCTGATTTTCCATCACTTTAACGCTGCATCACTGGGTCTTTAATTGTCCTCTTTTTGTTAAGATTTTATCATGGTGATTTTTGTTGTTATTGTTGCTTTGTTTTACGAGTGCAACGGGCTCCCCATTTCAAACCTCCAGTGAGTTCTTGAGTGATATTTTTACAGTGGCTTCTTTTAAAATCACTGTAATTACTTGATTATAATATTCCTTGAAAAAAGTTGAAAGGAAGACTCTGGGCAAAGAGAACCACAGAGTTATTTGAGGATTATAGACTTCCTTTCAAAGCAGTTATGCTAAATTATGAAAGGCATACTCCCTGGAAGATAATGCGAGTTCATCTAGAAAAAGCAAGTGTTCCACTTTTAGGTAAGCTGAGAATTCATCCCTGCCCTCCAGTGACTGTAAACCACCCCCTCCACACACACTGTTCTATTTATTAATTGTCAGGATTTTTTTTTAAAGCTCTCAGGGCTAAATTATAAATATCCTCTTCCAACTGAAATGATTAAATAAGGGAAGATGGTATGTATATCTGGTCCTAGAAGTGGACATTGGAGTTGCTGACAGAGCATGCTGAATCCTTACATGGCCTAAGAACTACTCGACAGCTCTTTAGCCTTTTTTTTGCAACCCAGCCTAGGAAGCTCATTTCCATGCCTATGCAAATTAGACATTCCTTAGTGCTGTCTCCTGAATTACTCACTTGTATCACTCATTCTACACACAGGAATAGAACAAGAATTCACAGAATAACAACTTGAATGAGGTTGTCTGTCCTAATACCCAAGACATCCAACAGAATTGGGAGTACTCTCCAGAAGCATAGGTGTGTCAGGGTGTGGACTTGTAAGTTGCCCTTTCTTGAACTAAACATGTAATTAGAAATTTCGTGTCAGATATACCTACTTCAGGTGGTGCAACCAGAAAGAATGATAACAATAACATTTACATTTAAATGATCTTAGTCTATTATAATCAAGCCTCTCTGTTTCATAATTGTCCTCCATTTACAAAATACATTTCTAGGCAAATCAAACTTCTCAGGAGAACGTGAAAATGGTGGGCTTTATAAAGCCAAGTCACAACTCAAACAACTAAGAACAGCTACCACTTTATTGAATGCCTGTGACTGTGGGACAGGCACCGTGCCAGGCACGGTGGTTTACAAGCTGTAGCTCATTTAACTGCTTAACAACTTTTGAGGTAGGTACTATTATTTTGCCTGTTTTATAAGTTGGGAAACCGAGGCTCTGAAAGGCTAAGTAACTTGTTCAAGGCACCCACCTGTAAGTCTTTCATTGCACACAAAAGCACCCAGAGGGGATATAGAGGCCACAATCCAGCCTGTGATCCACTTGCCAAGCCACACACCAGCAGGGCAGTGCCTACCCAGAGGGGACGCCTTTCCTAATATGAACAAAGGCATCGTGTGGGCCATCGTACTACCCTGGCAACAGAACTTAAGAGTCAAAACTATTGATCCGATTCCAGATCCCACGTGCTTCACGCTATACTACCTTGCCAAGCACATTTTCCTACCTTGAAGGGTCCCATAAAGGTCACAAATATCCTGTTCTTTCCAGTGGCTGGGCTTGGGAATGGGCATAAGGGGCAAGGATGAGTAGATAGATGCCCTGTTAGTTTTGAAGTAGCCTGGTTTTCAGGTTTGATGGGCTCGGTAGTGACTGAGAGCAGCAGCAAAGTACTGTTCTGGAAACTGCCAGTGGCCTGATCCCTGGTAAGTTTTCTTGGCTGGCTTTATGAAGATCACTCAAACCTGGGACTCAAGGTGACTCTGCAGGAATGGATGTAAGTGCCCTCATGAGAGACATCGCTTCAGTGCAGTGACCCAATAGACAGGAATTCTTGGGCAACTCTACCAGGGCTGGCATTTTGACCTTGGGCAGTCACTTAACCTCAGTGACTCCCACTTCTCATCTGAAAATGCAGACAATGACAACAGTGCTTAGAAGTAACACCAAAAATGTTTTAAAGCAGGCAGAATTTCTCTCTGGTGTTTACAGTCATCTGTGAAGTTCTTTCCTCCCCGTTTCTCTTTCCCTGCGGCATTACCTTCCTTCCTAATATCAACTTTCCCCAAACTATCTTTATCTCAAAGAAAAGGCAAGGAAGAATTTACAGAAAGGATCAAATCACTATTGGGTGAATTTTAGCAGCAGGTGAAGGTTTGGGGTTTTCCCAGAGCCTATAAATCATAAAGGTAAGTGACTAAGGATTAGGCTGTCCTGAGAAAATGTCATAAAGTACATTTTAAAAAAATCACCTGCATGTATCTACATGGTGGAATATTATGCAGTTGTTATAAATGGTCATTCAGGAAGATTATGAGGCAACATCAGGGAAGTCTCCCAGATATACTGTGATATGTAAAAAGCAGGAGCCCAAAACATATGTATGAGCTATAACTACATACAAATAAAAATTATACATATAATTACAATTAAAAATTGTGTACATATACAGAGTGAGCCTGGAAAGTAATATAGAAAAATAAATAATTGGTTGAAGTGGTGGGATAATGAGTGATTTTTAAGTTTTTCGTGACTGTTATTACAACAATGTGAAGTATATTTAGAAATACTAAAAAAAGAGGAAATTTCATCATTTTAAAAACATCTGTAGAAAACTGGCCACAGAGGTATTTGAATTCTCTGTTGTCATAATTTCAGGCTGGTGATTTCTTTTACTTGGTACAAGATGTTTTTAGGACTTAACATTTCTGTAAAGCTCTTAAATATTGGTTTTTGCTAATATAAACACAGTGTCATCAACCATATGCTTGAGGATCTTTGTGTTGAGATGTTCTGTTTGTACAAGAATTTGCCAAACTCTGTTTAAAAGAGAGAACCTGGTTAAATAATATATAATAATGTTGTGATGACTGAGCACAGAGGTCAATATGGGCACTGTCACATCTCAGAATTTTACTTAGAACAAGTCACAAGTATGAGCTTCAGGAATGGTCACTGAATAGACAAATGGCTTCTTTCACAACAATGTTTAAATGAATCTAAAATCTCTTTTAGGTTAATCACCATCTTTGCAGGAATCTCTGGATGAGCACTCTCAAGTACCTGCTAGATAGAGAACTCCTACCTATAACTCATTCCCATTTTCCAAAGAGGAGATAAGATGTTTCCTATAAATGTAATTTATGCTCTAATCTAAAGGAAAAACAACAGTAGAAGTTTCAGATACTGCAACTAGCTTTCTGTGTGATTGACTCTACAGATTTCTTCCCATATACACACCTGGGAGCTTCTGATCTTCTCCAGGTTTCTTATAACCACCTTCCTATTCTTCACCCTTAAAAAGCAAACTTGTTGAGGCATAGTCTGCTAAAACTAGAAGGAACTTACAAATCATTTGGTTCAACTGGCCCATTTTACAGATGAGAAAACTGTGGCTCAGAATGTGAGATAAATGACTTGCCCAAGGTCACACAATAGGTTAGAAGCAAAATCAGGACCCTTTCTTTTCTCAGAGCAATTATCTTGCTTTGAGATCTTCCAGCCATGGCATAGATATACATCGATGGGGTTTCCCCTTGATTACAAGTGCAATATATGCATGCTATGTAAAATATGAAAAATATAAAAATAGAACAGATGTTCAAAGAAGAATATAAAAGTTACTCATACATAATTCCACCACCCAGAGATAACCACCATCAACATATTGTATATATATTTCTGGTCCTTTAGGTGTTAACTTTGGATGGACAGGAGTATGAGGCAACAGGTGTGCAGGGAGTGGGGACACTAGGCACGGTTGAGCTCTGGTCACGTGGTAGGATTGTTGTGTTGTGTGACTCTGCTTCTCCCAGGAAGCTTCCCCATGGGGCAACCTTGACATGTGGAGCCCAGAGTAGTCTATGAGGGGGTAATTGCATCAGAGCCATCTCCAGCATATCCATACGGGGAGAGAATGCCTGAAATGTGAGAGCATCCAGTTCGGGACCAGAGCTGTCCCTTTTCTATCCAATCCACTACACCTAATAAATAGGCCTCTGTGCGTTTCAGCATTAAAAGCACTCCTTTCAATTGACACATTGTAATTGTACTTCAATTAAAATTTTTTTTCTAAATAAAAGCACTCTTTTCTATAGGCTAAATTGCATAGGTCAAGAAGGGGTTACTTAGCTTTTGATTCCTCTAGCTATTACTGAGGCTTTCCCCAAAATTTACTTGCCTATGAATTGTGAATGTTCTCCCACAATGGTAAGTATTCTCCTATAGCTTGATTTTTAGTCCCTCTGGAAGAGCTCAGAAATATGTGAATCATCATTTATTTATCCTCTGATTTTTTGACATGTAAGTTGTTTCCAAGTTTTTACAATTATAAACAATACTGCAGTGAACATCCTTTAATAATACTTAAATATTTGTGCACATCTACTGTTTCTTTAGGATAAATTCTTAGAAATAGAGTTGCTGGATGAAAGAGTATAAAAATTTGAAAGATATTTGTTACATATTGCCTAATTAACTCCAGAAAGGTTGTTTTAATGTTCCATTCTACCTATCAGAGTTGGGGCTATTTTGGGTTCATCATTTAGAGCTCACCTCCTTCTTTGATCTGTGCTTCGACTTGGTTACTTTAGTTGCCAGGAGACAGAGGTCTCAGATACCAGGAGATGGACGTTTCAGATAGGATGAGATAGAATCTAGTCAAAGGGTTTTTCTTGTCCCTTTATTTCCTCCTCAAGATGGAGTGAAACAACATTCAGACCCTCCCATGGCTGGCTTTCTGCCAAGGTGACACTACTCTGAATGCCTGAATAGTCCAGGACTTCTGGGCTCACCCAGTTCACTTGGACAAAGAGTGAACTTCTGAGCCCTTTCATTACCTCCCCTGGGTCAGAAATGGTAGACTGAACAGACATCCAAGCATAGCCCCTTTCTTTTTTTCTTTTTTTTTTTTTTTTAAGACAGGCTCAATACCAATTTTCTTTCCTTGTCTGAGGCCCTCTTCTCTAATAAAGACATTAAATGGCAAGTAAGCCAACTTTCTGGATAAGAAGGGACTTTACACAGGAATTTGCAAACATTGTATGCTTTTTTCTTTCTCCTATTGTTCCAAATATTTAAATATTTTACCTACCTTCAGGGAGAAGGATTCACAGATCTCAGTGTAAACTGCTTACTTTTCTCTTCTTTGGAAAAGAGACTGACAATGGCTTACACTTAAATAGCACCTACTATGTGCTAGGATTGTAGTAAGTGCTTTACGCCTGTTTGTTTACTTTATCTTCATAATAGTCTGCTGCTGTAGATAGTATCATTTTCATCACCATCACCATCATCATCATCATCATCATCTCCATTATGCAGAAGAAGAAATTATGGTACAGAGAAGTTAAATAATTGATGGCTAGTACATGACAGAGCTGAAAGCAAAGTCTGGCTCTAGAGACCATGTCCTGAAGCACTACCCCTTCGTCTCCAGCCTCCTCCCGCAGTCTTGACTGACATCTCTTGAAACAAGCCCTTTATTTTTCGCTAATAGCAAAGCAGACGTACTGGAAAGGGTCATCCCCAATTATTGCAGTGGCTTATGGATTATCTCTATACCTTTGTCCAAATCTTTCCTTTCTACCCCCTGTTCTCTTTTCTTGGTTATCTAATTTCATCTATTTAAAACATTCATCTTCTGCTCTGGTCTGCATGTGGTTTTAGGTTCTCGTGCCCTGTGCAATCAAGGTGGCTCAGGGTGGCTCAATCTCCTTCCCTGCCTCTCAGCTCAGTTTTCAGACTGACAGTGGTTAGTCTATATTTTAATTGCAGTTATATTTAATTATGACAGTGACAGTGGTAGGTGTGACATTCACAAGAAAATAAATAGAATCAATTTAATAAACATGTTTTGACACCCATGAAAGGTATTTCCCTTACTCAAGTAGACAAAAAAGGACTTTAACTTGGAGGCTTAAGGGAAGCTAGGAACAGAAAATACATTGTGTCACTGGCGTGCTTGTATTAAGGTTCTTAATGAGAATTTCTAGTGTGTTTGCTTGCCCTTCCTCCAAGGCACAAAGTACGTGCTCTCTTTTACAAGTGGGATTATTGAGACTTGGAGAGGTTAAGTGGTCTGACTCAAGTGAGTCTGAGTCCGCAATGAGGCAGGGCCAGGTGTGTCACAGGGCTGCTTACTGCCGGTTCAGCTGCTGGTCCACAGGCCTGTGCAGTCTGGTTTCTTTGCTTTTGATGTCCTAAGATAGAATGAACCAGACAATCTAGACCTGAAGATTAACATCTTCCTTACTGCTGATAACCATGCCAAGATGTGGGCTATAAATTTCTTTAAGAAACGTCAGTCAGCTTGAAAAGAAAAATCTTCCATTTTACCTGCATTTATCGGTGATCTCTGATAGGAGCATCAGGTACTGAAGAAGTAAAAGATGAGTCTCAACCACACTCTGTGCTGCAACTCTTTGTCATTTGCTGGTGGCTTCACACACAAGTTACCCAGTCTGCCTGAATGCCCATCAATCTGTTCTTCTTTTTCTTATAAAACATTCTCTCTCTCCATATAGATATCATAAGGTAGACTTATAAACTGTCATAAGATACACTAATTTATAAATAATATATAAACTGTGTACACACATACATATATTGTATATACACACACGCACATATACATATGCATAAATGCAATCATGGTTTTTTTTGGTTTTTTTTTGTTTTTTCTTGGATCACCCCTTTTCCCCTCCTCTTCTTCTCATATGACCTACCCTCTAAAAGAAACCATGTTGTTTCATGACTGTATCCTTCTGTAGTTTTACTAATGCTCATACAGGCCTACTTAAATAAATATATACACACACGTTTATACAAGTGTATATTTTTTTTTAAACAAAGATGGGATAATACTGCATGCACTTTTCTACATAATGCTTTCCTCACCTAGCATTTTCTGGTAGAACTATCTTTAGGTCAACTTATACAGCTGTAATTCATAGCTTTTTAATAGCTTCATACTATTTCATGGTAAGAGCAGTTCCATCATTTACTTGGCCATTCCGCTATTGATGGACATTCACATTGTTTCCACATTTTTTCTGAGAAAAAGAGTGTAATAAATATCTTTGAACTTACAATTTTATGTGTTTTTAATTTTTTATTTCTGTAGGCTAGATTCCTGAGAATAAGATTATCATCAAAGTATATAGCCAATTTTGGTGTACGTTATTTGATGGCTCTCTAAAAGATATTTTTCTAGAAAATTTAAAATAAATATTGGTGTAAATATTGCTAACATTAATTTTTAACCATTACATTGCATTAAAATATTTCTCTAGATATAAAATTTTCCTATTAATCCTGTTTATTATTTCTTTTATGATATGAGTTAATTTTATATAAACACATCTATATTTTCTATGGTAAATTTTTTTTAAATTGAAGTATAGTCAGTTACAATGTGTCAATTTCTGGCATACAGCATAATGTCCCAGTCATGCATATACATACATATATTCATTTTCATATTCTTTTCCGTTAAAGGTTATTATAAGATATTGAATATAGTTCCCTGTGCTATATAGAAGAAATTTGTTTTTTATATATGGTGGTTAACATTTGCAAATCTCAAATTCCCAGTTTGTGTTTTCTCTTTCTGTTTTGTAAATAAGTTCATTTGTGTCTTTTCTTCTTTTTTAGATTCTACATATGAGTGATATCATATGGTATTTTTCGTTCTCTCTTTTGCTTACTTTACTTAGAATGATGATCTCCAGGTCCATCCTTGTTGCTGCAAATGGCATTATTTTATTCTTTTTTTTTATTGCTAAGTAGTATTCATTGCATAAATATACCACAATTTCTTTATCAAATCATATGACCACCTCCTTATTTTCTTCTTTACCTGTCTCTCACCTAATCCTTCTGACTAAGACTTACTCAACTTCCCAGAACCAGAAGTCACCTCCTGTGTATTCACCCTGTTCCTTCCCTCTAGTCAAGGCACAGGTCATTCTGTCTCCCCTGTACAAACTTGCTTAACACATTGTGTTATACTTGTCTTGAGTTTGTCAGCCCTACTGGACTGCAAGTTTCTAGAAGTCAGAATCAATGCCCTATTCACCTTTATTAAATGCAGCACCAAACACTGTACTTTAATACGGAGCTACTCAACATTTAGTGGACAAATGACATTTTTAAGTCATTTTATGTAAATTCTTACTTTATATCTGGTTTAAATGACTTCATTAGTGCCCGTAAAAAACAGGCTGAGAACAGAAGATTGGGTTAACTCAGTATTCAGAATGAGATGAGAACAATGCATATTTGTGATGCTTAATAGATATTTTAGAGGAAAAAAAAAACATGTATTCATTGTACCACAGACTCTGGATTACAACACAGAGGGAATAAGAACGCATATATGTTTTTTGATTTTTGGATAAGGACTTATCCTGCTTGAGTGATGTGCATACCTTTGAGAATATAAAATGAGGTTGATACTGACATAATTCTTAGATGGCCACGACCCTTGAAGCTACCCTGCTGCTTTAGAGAATTTTCACTTGCTATTTTTCTGTCAGAAATATCCTGTATCCTATTGAGTAAAATTTCCTGTTGAATGTATGTATAATGTAGACAACAATATGTTATTAGATCTTCTTACTTTCTTATTTTCATCTTTGTCTACTTCTTTGATTATTGGGGAAGAAAATTTTAAAATATAAACATTAAAAATGAGAGGCTTGACTTTGCATAATTCTTAATCAAAATCTTTTTTTTTCTTAACAGAACCAGTCAACTTGAGAACTACTGGAGTCAAATATAAAGAGGTGATTATCTTGAAACCTAGTGTTTGTTTATGTTTCTGTAATATTTACTGTTCAGAAGGCAACAGTAAACTCAAATTTATCCAAAAATTAAATTTGACTTAAATCAGCATGTAGTTCCTGGCAGATAATAGGTGCTCAATAAATATTTATTGGATCAAGGACTGATGAATTGTGGTAACAGACAACCTCATTGGTAACTTTTTATATTTAGAGTTGTTTTTATAGTACTTACACCCAACATTCTCTAGCTGATGGCTCTTAAAAAAGAAGGGTAATCCCAAAAATGTGCATTTGGAAGAAACTAATATTGCTCAAGGACTTCAACAGGAAATCTATGTTTGGCTTCTTTCCTCTTGGCAATCTAGGGCCAAAATCTAGCTTCTATGGACAAGCTTCTGGCAGTGTTTTTTGAGCACTGGCTCATGTAAATTTTTTTGTGGTTTTGGTGCCAAATGTAAACAAACTAAAAAAAAAAAAAAAAAAAAAAAAAAAAACTAAAACTGAATCTAAAAACAGACATGTCTCCAAAATTTGACTTAGGAATACAGGCCTTAGTCTATACGTTATTGGGCAAATGATAAACACATTAAAGAAGTTTGGTGGGCAGCAGTTCTAAGAAACACAAAATGATTTAAATTTTGTGGCACCATTCTAGGCATTTGGAAGAGAAATCAGAGAACAGAATTCACTTATAGAACCTGTTAAACAATGTATCAATTCTTTAGCGATAAATTAAAATATAAAATATTGCCCAATCTTCACCTTAGCCAACATTCCATTCTCCCAACATCTGGGAAACTGGGCAGGGGAGGAAACAGACTGCTTCTAATTACTCTATGTCAGCCAAAGATTGCTTAAACTTTTAAAGTATGAGATGGAGTAAGGGAGAATACTAAAAATAGTAAATAGTTTTTACAAACCTTTCACAGATTGTTAACTTGAAAAATAAATGAACACAGACAGCTCTAGTTTTCTTCTTTTGCCCTTGGCATCATTTTCCAAATATTTGACCTTGATGGAAAATTGTTATTTTTTGACAATCCCCATCAGGGTTCTATGAACCCTCCCTGTGTACCAAAGAAAGAAACTGGTCCTACTGGTCTACCCCACAACAATGTGGTTGAATCACAAAATGGACACAGACACAGAGAGAAGAAAATCTGGCTCTCAGAAGCATCTAACTCAAGTGACATTTGATACAGTCAATTTAAAGGCAGTTGGAGGGCAAAGATGAATCAAAGGAAAGAATAACTTTCTAGAACCCTCTCTTCTTCCTAAATCTGATCTCCTTTCACCTGGCCAGGAGCTAATCTCTATTTAAAAAAAAGACTGCTGGACTAGCCTACCATTCAAAATCTTGTCTTTTTTTTTTTTTTTTTTTTTTTGAAACAGTGAATTCAGATCATACCAATTTTTTTTTTAAGCTAAGAAATTCTAAGGCTGACTAATGAGTTTCCTCCAAGACTTTCTAGATCTGAACAAATTGTGCCGCCATCAGGTTCTCCATGAAGCTTCTTCCCATACTTAGCTGGAAGAACAGATGAAAACAGCACAAGAGTGAACTGGAGTGGACAGTTTCTCTGGTATAATAAGCCAGCAGATGGGACCAAATGTAATACTATATTAATGTCAGACTTAGAAAAATCTTAGTCCTCATGTACAGTTATACAGACCATGCATTTTGAACTTTAGATCCTTCTGATTATGAGCCATAAAGAGCCTCCTAGGAAAGAAAATTGTCCATAGATAAGACTTCCCATGTGTTTTTGGTCTTTGTGACCAATGATTAAATCTTACCTAGTCTTCTGTTGTCTTCCACATCTCAAGTAGACTCTGAGATGAGGATTCATGTGCAAGTTATGTGCTGAGAAAGTGCCCCCACAAAGAGGTCATGAAGTGGATAAGAGAAGCAGGACAAGGAGGGGAAGAATCCAAACAAAGCTACAATTTCAGGTAGAGTGCTAGCTTCTGCCTGATCTTGCAGGAGAGCAGCTCAAGAATGTAATTTATACTTCAGAGTTTGTCCCAACTGGAGGCCAGTAGTTCATCTTTCATAAGCCCATATCAGTTATCCACTGGCCACCTAGGAAGATATAAACTCCTAGGCACTTGGACAGTTTACTGAGTGTGGGTAAACAGCTCTAGTAGCCAAGGGCAGTTCTCAAAGTTAATTACAGATGCAGGCCATTTAGAAGTAAAGATATGAAGAAGCCCAACAAGAGGTACACAGAACCCATAAAAGGGATTCAGAAGGATCTGGGTGGAGCATCCACAGGGTTGCTGTAAGTACTAGTTGTCGTGGTAGATACACAAAAGATAAAGGGGTCAAAGCATATTGCTACAGAAACTCATTCACATAGGCAGGTAGAAAGAGAGAAGAGAAGAAAGGAACAAGGGAACTACAACATAGCCAGAAAACAATAATAAGTAAGCCAGAAAGAGAAAGAAAAACACCATATGATATCACTCTTATGTGGAATCTAAAAAAAAAGACACAAGTGAACTTATCTACAAAACAGAAACAGACTCACAGACAGAAAAAAGGTGATTTAAAAAATCTTTTTAAACAAGTGTGGCTGAAGTAACTGTAGAGAACTAGACGAAAACCTTGAAGGATCCTGTACTGAAATTGATTGTAGGTTTAGTTGTTTTGTTGAAACCCAAACAAAAAATAACTCCAAACCCCTAGAACTATAACTTCTAAGAACTATTCTGTATAGGGCTGTGGTTGATGTAATGGAAAGTAAGGGAATCTCCAGTTATCAAATCTGTACTCTAAATATTAGCAAACAATTGCATATTTATATGCTTTATGTTGAAATAATATTTTCAAAAGGTATGGGTCTTATTTTTATCATGATTCTCCACTTTACATAACTTTATTCAGCTGATCAACCAACTAATCCAAAACTCACAGGCAGAAAAGAGAAGGAAAGTCTTACTTTTGGGAGCTGAGATTTTTCTTTCATGCTTTGATGCTCACTTCCCTCAAGTTTGGCACTAGTTGACCTCTGACACCTCCATCATCTTCACAGCTTTGACGTCGCCTTCTCCCTCTCCTCCATCCCTGGCTTCTATTGCCTGTGCTGCCATCTGATTCCAAACTTACTTTTCATTCACCTAGGTGACACCGTGGGCTCATTCCTCTCTCTCACCACACCCAGCAGTTCCATCCTCCACGCTCCTGAGACATGGCACACTTTCAGCATCCTCAGCGAGGGAGCAAATGGTGGAGTGGATAAATGCAGGGAGCACAGGGGAACCCCTTGGTGGTGGGCACCACCCCAGGTGTTCACAGCGCCCGAGGCCCCACTCTTGACGCTCTCCAGTGCTCTCACACAAAGGTGGGGGCCTCCGTGCCCACTGGACATATCCTGCCAGAGCCGCAGAGCTCTTACTAGGGACAGGTCAGCTACAGCGTGGCCAGTTCACTCAGGAGACTTCAGAGGACGGCTCTGCTCTTCCTGAGAGAGGCTGTGGTGCTGGCCCCCCATTTGCCCAGCCTCTAATCACCACGAGGACTCAGACAATTGGCTGCAGCTGAGGGCCCCGCGTGCCCAGCTGGGCTAGTCTCTTTCTTCCTTCCCTGAAGAGCTGGACTAGTTCTTGAGCGCAGAGAAATGATCTGCTGTGAAAATGCAGGACAGCCCTTCCCTCACCCTTCTGGAGGCCTCTCCTCAGAGTTCATCCAGAAAAAGTCTAACTGGAGAGAGAGAGACAGGCAGACATCTCAGTCCTGGGGTGTCCTCCCCACTCGTGGCATCTGCCTTGCCTCCAGCATCTGGGTTGTCAAGGGTTCAGGCCCTTTAAAAATGCCATCTTTGTGGAAGTTGAGTGTTGTACCACGGACAGCTGATGCTTTTTATATATGCTGGAGTCCAGGAGAACTCTGACCAGGCTGTGAGAGAAAGAACATCTGAAGGAGCTGTACACACAGCCCACACAATGACTCACATGCCACAGATACATTCAGCAAAGTGGACCGGCTGCATCCCAGACCATTCCTTCTGGGAGGAGCCCTGTGTCTGTTGGAAGATGCCTTGGAGCACCCATGGCCGGGATCTGCTGGGGTCACAGCATCTAAGTGAGTAGTTGCTCTGCTAAAGCTGAAAAGACACTTTATAATCTTGTGTTTAGATGGGGTGAGGGCAGTGGTGAATCAAATTTGCAAGGTTTTCTATGCTTAGGGCCTTGGGTTTGGGCGCAGTGAAAAGATTGGTTGTGGGAGGTGCCACCCTAGGGGGTGGTATTTAGGCTGAGGCCTGGCTGGAGAGGTGGGAGGAGAGTGTTCCAGACCCTGAGGTGGGGATGGGCCTGGTATCTCGTGAGAGGACAGAAGGCATCGGTGTGGCTGGGCTGAGGAAAGGACTATGTGTGATGAGGTGCAGAGGGAGGGCCCTGTGGGTCTTGTTGGCCAGTGTTTGGGCTCTGGGAGAAACTGCCCTGGACATCTTGCATCCTCTGACTGTCTTTGTGTACTCCCTAGCTGCATGGACATTTCCCTCACTGTGAGTCTCACTGTCCTAAGGTAGAAATGACACATTGGTTTTCCAGCCTCCTTTGCAGCCAGGGCCTGTTATGTGACCCTGGATGCAGTCATGTGACTCAGTCCCCACCAATGAGAGTTCTGGGGATCTAATGTACAGCATGGTAACTATGGTTAACCATACTGTATTATATAATTAAAGCTTGCTAAGAGAGTAGATCATAAATGTTCTTACTGAAAAAAAAAAAGAAAGATGATAATTATGTGAAATGATGAAGTTTTGGTATCTACTACTATGGTATCATTTCACAATGTATAAGTGTAATCAAATAATCATATTGTACACCTTAAACTTACACAATGTTATATGTCAATTATATCTCAATAATGCTGGGGGGAAAATCAGGGAAAGAAGTTTGAAGCCAGATTTTTGGGCCTTGAATATCCAGTTAGGGTGTTTTTTCTATTTAATTATTTAGGTATTGGCTGAAAGTTTTTGAGAAAGCAAATAATATGGTCACAATCACTTAATCCCAGGAATGAATAGAAGCCTGACACATATGAGACCTTCTATAAATGCTAGTTGAGGAGAATTGGATATCTTTTCCAATTCCTCACATGTGAAAAATGAAGATAGTTGACTAGAAGTGCTTTTAAATTAGAATTTTGTAAATTATTATCCTAAAGTATTCAAAAGATCTTTTTAACAAGAAAAACTCACAACTGTTCTGAATCTAAAGATGTCAGATTCTATCTCAATCTATAGATGCCAGAGTAGGAAACAGCTAAAATGAAAGGAACTATTTTAGTAATTCAAAAGAATTCAACCATCAAGGAATAAAAGAAAGCATTGGGCTCCAAGGGTGACTAATGAGAATTAGAACAAAATTATAGCCCTCCTATAAAGAACTTTACATGGCAAATCAAAGATGAAGGCTCATAGAGAGTTCTGCAGCAGAAAGTATCCAGGAAATACTGTGCGAAGGAGACAGAGCCACACGCTGGCCCTGAATGCACCAGAGCAAAAGATCTTTGGAATTATATGTCCAGGAAAATTGAAGGCATCTGCTATTTCAGCTTTGTTTATAGGACCTTATAAGAAGGAAAGGCAAGGGGAAAAGAACAAAGAATCTCCAAGAAAAGGACTCTAGGTCAATAATGACTTGTATGTAGTTGATACTCTATCAATATTTATTGATAATAATTGGTGCACAGAAATGGTGACACACACAACAGCATTTTAAAAAAAAGAAGTAAAGTGTCTTAAAGAATAACTGTTTGTGGAAATTTGGTTAAGGGGAGATGCTGTGTAGTTTAAAACTCCATCAGACAATCCAGGAAACCCATGGTGCCCACAGACCTCATCTCATGAAGTGAGTGCAAGTGATCCTGCCTTCACATTTTTGCCACAGCATCCTCTTCTCTGGTGCCAGTGATTGGACCAAGGGTTAGTTCTTGAGCAAGGGGAGGGTAGGTCAGGTGCCTAGGAAACAGTGCCCAATGGGCTTCATATTGAAAGGTGACGAACAGAGCCTATCAGATACAAGATGCCCACAGAGAAAAGAGGAGTGACAAGCAATACTAGAGTGAGACCCAATGCTTGGGACATCTGGAGCTACCACTGTGTCCCAAACAGTCAGAAGCCACTGTTTCTGATTCCTTGAGCTGGTTCTACACTAACGCTGCAGTTCTACAGGACTACACGTCTCCCCTGATAGTTCCACAGTCTTCCTTGATTCCTTGTGTATTGTTACAGTACGTCCACGTGACCTGAGGATATCTCAGCAGGTCTCCCTGCATCCTGAAAGAAACTATTATAGACTTCAGTTGTAAATACATATCGTATGTGCAACTGTTGGGTAAAAAAGGAGAACTTACTCACTCTAATAAACCAACTTTTAAAATTGTTATTACTGTCCCAGCAAATCTGCTCTGTGGGTTAGCTCTTCCCTACCCCTTAGATAAAATCCAGGAAAGGATGTATAACTTTTCCGGTTATTCTTAAGTAATAGAAGTCTTCATTTCTATCAAAATACCAGTCTCTGGTATTTTAATATTACTATACTAGGTTGGTGTACTTAAAGTAAGGCAATAGACAAACAAAACCTTCTAAACACGAGTTAAAGTTAAAGGCGCTCCTCTCCCCGAGCTAGGCCTGCAGCAGGCAAGAAGCAAGCTGTGGAAAAGGAGCTGGTCAGTGTCTCCTTTGCTTACTCTCCAACTCCAACCTGCCCATTGATCAACTCCACCAGGGGGAAACAGGGGGTGGGGTCAGGAAAGATTTTACTTGAACGGCACCCATATGATGCTAGTTTTCTTCAGCCTTGAACGGTATTTAAAGGTGGCTCTCCTGTGGGTACTTTTATGGGTTCTTCAGAGACTCGCCTCCACCCCAGTTGCCAGGGATCTCTCACCTGGGGTTTCTAGATGTGGGCACTGTATTTGTCAGGGGGCTACAGAGGACTCCTAACTCAGCCTGTGGCCAGGGACTGTGTACCTTCAGCATCTCTCTCTGCTAAGCAGTGTCTCCTCGGCATTTCATGGAAGCATCTAAAATAGCAGCTCTCTGGCTGTCCCTCCTGGTCCACTAGGACATTCTGCCCTGGGAATACAGTCACTACTTACCCCATAGTGCATTCTAAATTATGCTACTTGGGTGAGCCTATTGCCCTCAATGTTCCCCAGGTAAGAATCAGACCCTAGTCTGTTGTGCACCCCAATTACCAATCTCTCCTTGAAACCCTCCTCTCTAGCCTTGAAGTGATAAAAAAGCTCTCTCAACACCTCCCTGTGAGGGGAGAGTTGGGGCTATGGGACTCACACTTAAATCCTCTCTCTGAAAAAATCCTTCTAATCTCCAAGTTTTTAGCCACATCAACACTTTTATATCCAATTTTAGGGCAGCTTCTTTGCAATCCTGCATAGCTAGGCTGGAGTCTCACTTCAAAATGGAACAGTAATCTTGGGGCCTTGGCCAAAACGAATTTGAAATAGTTCCATTTTAATATCCTGTTGCATTTGTAAAGACCTTTCTATAATCCAGGAGACTTACAGATTTTTTTGTCATTGTTTTACTTTTTTAAAAAATTGGCAACAATCTATCCATTAGGAGCCTAATTTTTTAAGTCTAGAGAGTACAGTCTAACAGAACTAATGAGATAGCCAATGTAAAGTCCTTAGCACTTGACATATAATAAATGCTAAATAAACACTAGCAAATATTATGATTATGATTATTAGATATCCTTTCACCTACAAGAAGAAAAAGAAGTGGATTTGAGCATCGCAGTTGTTTTAACACTTTAATAAATATTTGAGGTCCATTTAGCCCTTTTGATCTCCATGAAGTTGATGAGTATATCTGAGGTAATCACTCTGTTGAAAGCCATCTTAACTCCTCTTGGCACACCCATGGGGAAATCCGCTGATTAATCTAAGAAGTGAAGGATAATATATAAAAATATACATTCCTTAGAGGACAAGCCATCATACAACTCCTGAATTTGAGCTGTTCAACATCTGAGATAGAATTCATGCTTGAGACCTCTGCCCTCAAGAACATGGAGTTTCATAATCTTTGTTCCAAAAATCTCATTTCCTTTCATTTTGCATCCTACAATGTTTCCTATGGTGTGTTTTCAAGTAATTAGTTTTACATTATAACCAACACATCTTGCTGTCACCACCAGAATGCAAAATAGGCGTGTACTATTTTATGATGCAAGTAACTCAAAGCCTCACCTATTACAGGAATAATTTCTTTCCTTGTAGAGTTTTTCCCTTAGAAGCCAAAAGCCCCAGGGGGTTATTCAATGTAATACCTGTCCTGTTGCCTCTCAGAAAACCTGCTTGGTATGCTGGAGTTCCTCATTCTCTATGGCTATTGCTGAGGTTCCTGCAAAAAGAGCTGGTCCAGTATATGGACATTCTGTAATGCATGTAGAGAAGTGTTGAAGAACACATATGATAAAGATCTGTGTAAGAGTACTGAAAAATAAATAAATAGGTAGGTAGGTAGGCAGATGGATAAATAATAAAGTTCTCCTACCCCAGGGAAAAGAGGGGGTCCTGCACTCCACCCAGGGCCTCTGCTTTGATAATAAAGGCACAGGTAGTAGTTTCCCTGAAGGTAGCAGGGACATGAATGCAAAATGAAGTGGGCCTGACTCCCAGATTATGGTTCTTTAGTTACATAGCTCTTTCTGATTGCATGCACTCTTCATCATTTCCCCAAGGCCACTCACTGTGACACAGTGGCTGGGAGAGGGGGAACAGGTGGAACTATCTCTAATGACAATCCAAGCCCTGGGGAAAAAGCACTACAGCAAGAGTAAGCTTTTCTTCAGGGTTGAATGCCCTCCTGCTTGGTGGCCTTGAAATGTGACCAATTCAACCCATTAGAAGCGTTATATTAAAGTTAAGGACAGGAGGTTAGCACCCCTGACCTTCTCCTTTGAATCTCCTTGTCCCTTACATCAGTTTGCCCATTTGCTCCCAGCAATATCTGGGCCTCTTACTCAGAGGGGCCAAGCAGGTAGAGCTTCCTAGGGCAAAGAAGACCTGTGCAAGGCAGCTGGATCTAGCCCCAGCTAGAAAGAAATAACATTCATTAAAATATGCCCATTGTTTACATCTGCATGGCAGTTTCACTTAAAGGGGGTGGGGGAAGGAAAATTAATATTCTCTCACATTGGGCATCTTGCTATACCACTTCAAAGCTTCAAAACTATGGTGGTTGATGTTAATATTGGGAAGATCTAAACTCCAAAGTAGACTACAACTCACCAGGAGTTAGACAGCTAAGAAGCTGGCAGGAGAACAAGTCCTGAAGGCCATCCATGCTGAATGCGCTGGAAAAAAATTTAAAACCTGCATCGTCTTCCAGGTTGACTAACCTCAGAACAGGTCCGTATTTGCCTACTGCAGCACACACAGTGATTTGGTGGCAGTTTGTACGTGTTGCCTATTATGGCGGCAATACCTCAGCCATCAGTTGAGAGAAATTTCTGACCCAGATGCCAGATATACTGAGTCACCTGTAATCCCCTGCCACCCACACCTCCCACTTCTGGCTGCACAAATATGGACATGTGGTTTCAAGAGGTGATTTAAATAATTTGTCTCTGGGAGGTGGTTTGTACCACATGTATAAAAAAAATCCCATCAACACATACAAAGCTGACCATTCTTTTGCCCAGAACAAAAAGGATTTTGTCTGTTTGCTGATCTATCCTTTACTTGATAGTGGAGGGCATGATAGAGAAACTGGTTAAACTATGCTATTTGCCTTTCAGATTATTTTTGGTAGGTAATCTTGTATTAAATGGATGGAACATGGCAGCAATGTAAAATTTTAAACATAAAAAAAACATAGAAACACAAGAGAAAGTCTAAAATTTCCATTTGGAGTCTGGCTCCAATGGAGATTTGCAAAATATCAAAGATGACAAAGCTTCGAGTAGTGGGACAAACTGTGGCTTCCCTAATTAAAAACAGCTAGTATAGCATTTGTCTTTCCACATTCTCTACCCTTTTGCATCCTCCACTGTTTTCTACGGGTAAAACTTCAAATTCCTTAGCCTGAAATACACAGACCTTGACAATTCAGCCCGAATTCTCCTTCCAAATTTATGTCTCACCCCACCATCCCTAGAATCTACAACTCCAGTCTCATCCGACTTCCCGCCATTCCCTATAAATAACATATAACACAGCCCATACTGTTCACGGGATGTCTCTTCTTTGCAAGAGGCTCTTCCTACCTTCTGAAACTAAAAAAATTTAGGTCAAAGGCCACCTGTTACATAAAGTTTTAAAAGTGGTCACCCCTCCTTTGTGCTCCTAAAACGCTTAGCACTTAATTAAATTGTACTATTTTATCACATGTAATTATTTGTTTATTCATCTGTCTCTTCTCTCAGACTTGAGCTCCTGCAGGGCAAAAGCAATATTTCATTTTCTACATCTGCTCTGGGCCCAGCAATGTCTTGGCACAAAGCATCTACTCGACAAATGTATGTTCATCAGTTTTGGCTATTGAGAATCAACAACTTGCTGAACAACCCTTCTTCCTGACCCAGAAGCAAAGCACTCAGCACTGTGCTTAGCCTGGTTGGGTCCTGAGACCAACCATGTAGTTACCTAGGAAGATATGAAGATAATCTTACTCAGGTGAATCAAATGGATGTTGATGCTCAACCTGCTCTGAAGTTATGTCCCAGTTACAGAACATGGGCTTTGGTCTTGATCTGGGAATCTACCCTCAACTCATCACTACATCCACACTTTACTCTTGTGTGTCCAAGTTTCTGTTTCGATACATGCTGTCCCAAGGACTACAAAAATGAGATTCTTCCCTCTCTTCATGCAATGAAAATTGCCAGATATCAAGAATCTAGACCTCGTATTTCACCCTTAATTCTCTATTAAGCACAAAGCTAGGAGCACCCACACCTATTTTACTTCTAGTCCTTGACTTGAAGGTGAGATTCTTAAAGTGTCAAAGCCATTCTAGTTCGGACATGGCAAACTTAGCAAAGGGGGCTTTTCCTGGAGACACAAGTAAAGAGGAGTGATGTAGAGGGATTGGGATCTTTCTAAATTATTGCTACAAATATTTGGACACTTCTCCCATCTAAAAGTGGCATTTAGGTCTCCACTCTTTCAGCATGGGTGGGTATGTGACTACTTTGACCGATAAAGTATGACAGAGATGTTGCTGTGACTTCAGAGACTAGATCATGAAAGGCCAGGTAGCTCCCCACTTGTAGACTGGAAGACTGCTCTTGGAGCCCTCAGCCATGATATAAGAATTACAACTTCTCTGCGGCCAAGTATAGGTGCTCCAGTAGACAACCCAGCCTTCCAGGCATCCCTACCAGGTGCCATTTTGTACTCTCTACACCAGTCACTCCACCAGCTGAATATTACTAGCTGACCTCCGTGTCACTCCAGATGTCATTTAGAACAGAGAAATCACCTAGCTGAGCCCAATTCAAATTGATGACCAATACAATCATGATATGTAATAACATGATTGTTTTTTAAGTCACTAAGTTTGGGGGTAATTTGTCATGCAAAAATAGATAACAGGCACAGATATAGACAATGAAATGCCCTGATTCCTTTTATTGTTTCCCTCAGGGAAGACACTGAATTTCTGTAGCATTATTAAGATACTGATAAACACATTTTTCTTTAATTTTTTTAATAGAAACTGAAAAGCAAGCAAGTATCATTTCTAAAATTAAAAGGGACTATTGCCAGGGGATTTGCAAATGTCGTATTCCTCTTTCCTCATTACAGACTTGGAGCCCATCTCTGGGAATAGATACACAGACTTGTGTGCTTTCTTAAATATAATAGACAATAGTCACAGTGTCTGTTAATCCCATGTGCTTCCCTGGAAAAGGAAAACTCATTACATGAGCCTGTCAAGAGGTCTCAGGACCCATGTAGGGGATTTTTCTCTATATCTCCTATAACATAAGCCCAATATCTAATTCTTTCAAGATTTGCATAGTACCTAATCTATATTTCTAGTAGCACTACCCCTTTCTACTTCGCATTTTAGTTTATTACTATAGCAATCAAAGTTGAATTGCAAATACAGAATGTAGTTTAAGCAGGAAGAAATCTTCTGCAGGTTATTAAGTGATTTGTCAAATTATTGGATAAAAGAAAAAAAAATTTAGATTGAACCATACAGCAGAGCTAAGCCACTAAGTTTGCTACCTCCTCTGCGATCAAAAAACCAGTGACTCAAATTATATCACCACTGCCATGATTGGGAAGCCACTGTGATCAGGAAGTCACCATGATCTGGTGACTGTGCCAGCCCCAGAACTACATCATTTGGGCTGCAATCTGCATCAGCAGAATAGATGTCCTAGACTCCATCTCCAAACACCCACAACCAACAACTCCATGACCATGATCACTGGTATAAAGAGCAGAAGGAGAAGACGTTATGGCTTCCAGTTTGCTTCTGCTTTCTTAATTTCTATCAAGTACATAAGAGTGGTTGAACCTAAATCACATCCAGAATCTGGCAGCAATAGAAACTAGGAAATGCAAGCTTTGCTTTTGGTTTTATTTTATATATATTTTTTAGTTTTCCAGGCTTTGTAGCATAAAAAGGCACACTTGAAAGGAAATGGGATGGATGTTGACTATCAGTCTACAGTATCATAATGTGTCATTTCTTCTACTGGACTATAATCAATTTGCATTTACCTTTATGTCCTATCCCCTAAAGCATGTAGCAATTTTTAGGTAGTCAATTATTTGAAATAAGGAGTGGGGGTTAGCGAGGGAAAAAAAGAGGGAAGAATCCTGAAGTCCCGTATGCCTCTTTCAAGTCCCAACCAGGAAGTAGAGTCTTTCAGGGCAGGATAATGTGACCTTAGTTGTGAAATTGTCTGTCTTAGATATTCTCCATTTCTCCTGCCCCCTCCCAGGTCCCTTTTCCACTCACCCCACCCTACTTTGTGCCCTGGAAGGCTGACCTCTGGAGATGGCTCCATCTGGGTTCCTTGCCCTCTGACTTATGGTTGGGCTTTGGCAAGGAGAGAATGTCAGGTTACTTGTTCCCCTTGTTTCTTCTGTACCAGACTGTGGTTCAGCTACAGCTATTTTTCTCTGCCTAATGTAATTGAGCAAGTGGGCTTGTGCTTGCTATGCAACAAAAAGACCAAATACCAAGGCAATGGTGTTTTGCAGAGGGAAAAAGTCTTTACTACAGGGTGGCCAAGCAAGGATTCAAGGCCATGCTCAGATCTGTCTCCCCAAACAGCTGTTGAATGGGATATTTATCATGGAAGAAGAGGAGGGGCTGGAAAATAATTGGTGGAAAATAACTTGTAAGTTTCAAGAGTTTTCTGTGGAAGCACAGTTGTTCATACCTCCCTCTGGGTTTCACATGCAAAATTGGGGAGGGTGTATATGTAACTTATGGTGGATTTTCAGCCTGTGACATTTCAAGTTCACTATCTTTCTTCTTTCTCCCTCTATGCACCTGTGCAGTGCTCAGTTAAAGGGGCTGTCAGAAAGTTGTTTCATCTGCAGTTTCCCTGGAACTCTGCAAAACAAGCTTGATGTTTTCAATATATTATTTTGTTTGCATTTTGTTTCTACCTTATGGGTCTTGAGTTTGTAAAGCACCAGGTATGTTTGTGTCACTAATACCAGTACCCAAATCCGAGCACCTGTCAGGTGGCCCCAATCCACTAGCCTCAGCTCTCACTGGGGTCTGATAACTGCTCCTTCTCTTGCCCCTGCAGGGCCTGTAGCATAGGTGACTTCCCACTGATGCTAGTTACAAAATGCATCACCATCCTTAACTCTTGCAAGGGCACTGGTTAATGAGTGTCCTGTGTGCCAGCTGCTGGGACACAGACTTCAGTGATTGTTAGTGTTTCCAAAGACCATCAGCCTGCACACTCTCCTACCTCTTTACAGCACCATTTATTCTACATCCCATGCTCGACCTGTCTGGTCAGACTTTCTTTCCTTGGCTAAAGCTGGGTCGGCTTCCTTTGCACTGGCGCCCCCCATACACGAGACAGTTTGGGCTCCCCGTAAAGTGTGTTGCAATCAAGGGAGCTGCTGGGTCTGAGAGGACAATGATTGCCATTTGGCTGGATTTAACTGCTCGATTTCATGTCACCTGTAAAAAGGAGACCAGCAATCACCTGTCAGGACTGGTGCAGGGATTAAATAAGGTTATGTATGTTAGACAGCTGAGTAAACTGTGGACAGTTTTACAAATATTAGCTATTTCCACAACTTGGCACTCTTCTCTTTCATCTTTGCGATCACATTTTCCCTTCTGCTAATTAAATTTCTTATCAGTATTTGTATTTTAACTAGTACTGCAATCCTGGTGGTCTAAACCTTTGTTCCAAGGAGAGAGGAATGAGGGGGGAAAAAAAAAGGCAAGGCAGAGGTGGCATATAAAAAGTCATTTTCACTCCTAAATAGAGAATACTACCCTAGAGGCCCTAAAATTTCTCACTTATTAACTTGGGATAGAGAATTGGCAGAAAAAGTCATTACTATAGTTTGCGTCTGTGGAAAGTCAGCTGGGACTATGGCCCTGGGCTGAAATAGATGGTTTAGAGTAATTGTGACAGGATGAAACCAGAGTCAAGTGTGGCCAATCTGTGATTTCCACGGCAGTTTGCACCCCAGTTGTCCCAGATCTCCTCCAGAGCACAGACAGCTTTTAGGATTTTAGCTAAAAGAATAGCCAGGACAGCTGGACAGCCTGGCAGAGTTTTCATAGGCTTGGAATCCTGACTTTCCATTTTACCAGACAAAGAAGCTTTTAAAATATTTAGGAGCTCTATTTACAAGCAACAATGAGAGGCTTCTTAAAGAAGGCAAGCTTCATATAATTATAAAAGATTAAAGTCTTTAAAGAATTTACAGGTTTAGGGAGAATGATTTAATTGTGTCAGAAAGATTAAAATTCAGTTATACAATCTAGGTAAAATTCATCAAAATTTTCCAGGAGACTATTTGAAAAATGACTGTCTATACATTGAACTGTTTTAATATAATCAAATATCCCAAATCTAAACTGAGTCATATTAAGCCCCAAAAGCAAGTCCTATCTGGACTAAAAATCATAGCATTATTCCATTATGATAAGAATTTTATGCCTCAGTGCTTAAACATAAACAGTTTTAAGAGAACAATGAAAAAGGTATCTGTTTCCTGATATAGCTGTTTAAGGTACACATAAATCTTCCCAGTAGGGAAGGTAGTCAGAATACTTAATAACTGGAGAGTATAAGCTCCAGCCAAGCAGAGCAGACTTCACCATGCTCTGCTTTATGGCTGAACCAGTGAGTCCCACCTGAGTACCAGCTCCACCTGCACCCCAGGCACCAGCTCTTGTTCATCACCTGCACTGTTTCCTCAGCCTGCACCAAAGTAGCCCACCATTCAGAGCATTCCACATTTTCCAAAATGAAATCCAGAGTTTTTAAGGGTAGTTTTATTCTTTGCTGTCTACCTTCTCCATTCCGCTACCAAAGGCAACTTACAAGAAGGTGGTCCCTTAAGAAGGAAGAGCACAGCTCCACAGCTCTTGAACAACATCTGGCCTCAGTGAGTCATTGCTTCCATTTCTTGATGTCTGTGGCTGTCCTCACTTTTCAGAGGATGACGGTAGGTGTGGGCAACTGAGAAGAATCAAGCCTGTTGAGATGTCACTCACCATCACAAGCCCGGTTGCACTGGCCTCCATCCCAATCAGCCCCATAAAAATTCAAAAACAAAGAGTTCCGGTTACAAAAGTGTTAGCCAGCTCAGTAGCAAGTAGGTTTTTCTGGGGTTTTTTGTTTTTTGGGGTTTTTTTTGGTTTTAAATTGAGTAGCTCTTCCTTTAAGCCCCTTGTCTGGGTGTTCCTAGCTCCCTATAGTTAGCTTTATTTGCAGTGGGTTCAATCCATACTGGATTGAAATCATCTACTTTCATGTCTGTCTCTGCTGCTACATCTCTTTAAGGGCCAGTGGTTTGTCTCATTTTCTCTGTATCCCCAACAACTAACCCAGTGTTGGCCATGGCCATGCGCTCAGAAACAGTTTGTTGACCTGAACAGAATTAGTCTTAGTGTGAAGTGAAGAAAAAAATTGAAACAGTGATCTCCCTGGATCCACTTTGTGGGTCATCCAATGTAAGAAAATAATTATTAATTAATTAGGTTAGATTTAATGTTTCACAATGATCTATTTCCAGCCTAAGAATTTTAATACCTGGTGAGAATGAATTTGAAACCCATGGGCTGAAGCTCTTAAAGTATACCTTTAATGTTAGGTATAAGCACTAATCAAAATTAAACTAGCACAGAGGAAATATCCTTTAAATTGCTTAGGATTCTTTTTTTTTTTTTAAATATCCTATGGCAAAATAGCAAAATAATCATTTTAGTGAGTCTTTTTAAATTATCTCAGATTAAAGTTTTCCAGAAATGAAAATTATAACTATTATAGTTTTAAACAGAGATGTGAATTATAGGAAATAATTTTCCCTTTATTTAAAAAAATTACTATTGATTTCTTTTTTATTTTAAAAGGAACACATATTCATTGATGAAACCTGGAAAAACATAAAAAGGGTTAAGAAAAAATCATCATAATCTACAGTCCATAGTCAGTGTAAATATTTTGATTATTTCTTTTTAGTCTTATTTCAATGCATACACATATTTTTTACATGGTTGATACTGTCTTATGTATATGGTTTCATATCTCTTTTCTACTTGACTTTCTACTGTCATAGCTTGACTTCATTTAAAAAATAAAATAGTGACACTGCTGTGCTCTTGGTCAGGAGCCCCTCAGCCTTACCATTTTCATGTTGGTGGGTGACAAGCTGAACGTTTCATCCTTGTCAGCTGTGCCCTCCCCTGGGCAGAGATTGGCTAGGTTGCCCTACGGTCTCTGGCTTTACAAACAACTGGGTTTTATTTTTGTTAAATCTGGTTTTCTTTCAAAATCTGTAACTAAACTTTACAAGAAGCACGAGGAGAACCCAGAGGAGAGCAACAAATGTGATTAAAGGGACATCTGAATACAGAGGAGGATAGTGACTATGAGGTTCCAGTGGAACCAGGGAATTAGGATTAACTTGTCCTTCGGTCTTATCCTGGGGATCTCCTGTGGCCACTCTTGCGCCCCCATCCCCCTGCTCTATTGGTGCCGGTCCCTGAGACACACCTCTTCTGGCAGGGGCACTCTTACCCTCTGACTTCCGGTTGGGTTTGCCCAAAGGCAAACTAATAGGAGATGGGAGGAAAGGAGGAGACTGACACTGGGATCTTCATGCCCTAGTTCCCTCCTTGGGGAGTCACTGCAGGCTGGCTGTGCCCCTCCATGGAAGGCCACAGCTCCTGGGAAGAGCCCCCTCCATGGGGCTCTCCTTTCTCTGGCTTCTGGTAAGCAGACCCCATCCCACCCCTCCAGTCCTGGGCTGAGGTGTAGGAGGAAGAGTTAAAGTACTCTGCTGTTACTAATTTGGGGGCACCATAGTACCCGTTGTGATTTCCTTATATTCTGCTCATCTTTTAAATAGTCCTCTTATTAAACTGTCCTCAAATTACCCAATTTGAGGGGGCCTTTGTTCCTGCCAAGACTCTATTGATAGAAATATTTAAACCACATGTCCCTTTTCCAAGGCTAGAGTGCTTCATTCAGTCTTCAGAATTAAACTATTACCTGAGTTTCCTTAACAGGGTCATTTGGGGATAATAAACGTATAAATAACCTTTCTCCAGTTCCAGCAAGTGACTATTTTTAATGACCAGACTGCTGCTGGTGGTGATGAGGATGATGAACACAGTAATAATAGCCATTGTCATGCTCCGGTTCAGTGCCTGGGCCTGATCCTCAGAACAAATCAGCAGGGAGGCTTTTGTTCCCATTTCAGAGTTGAGAAAATCAAGTTTATCCTGGGGATCTTCCGTGGGCCCTCTTGCTTCCCCCTTCCCCTGCTCCACTGCTCTGGTCCCTGGGACGCATCTCTTCTGGCAGGGGCTCTCTTTCAAATTTAGAAATTTTGGTAACTTTGCCTAATATCACATGACTAATGCATGCACGTCCAAAGCCTCACCTCCTTCAAATCTTGTCTTGAATGACATTTTCTCAGTTAGATCTCTCCTGATTAGCTGATTTTAACAGTTTCTACCCTTTCCCCTGCTTTGTCTCTTCAGCACTTTTCACCAGCTAACATTCTTTTTTTCTCATTTATCGTGTGTAATGTCTACCTCATTCCACTCAAAGGTCAGCTCTGTGAGGGCAGAGGTCTTTGTTTTATTCACTGCTTTATCCAAGCACTTAAAATGGTTCATAGCATATAGGAGAGCCTTCATAAATATTTTTGAATGGGTGAATGATAAAGCTGGAGTTCAGAGCCAGGTCTGTCTGACTTGAAGGTCTTTGTTTTTCTACAATATCCTCCTTAGAAGTCACCATCAAAGTAAATATGTAACAGCTTCAAGGAGGAAAAAAAGACAATAGGATTATTTTTTAACTAGATGCCACCATGATGCCACCTGCTATGACTAAGACAACTACTGAAAGAAAACAAAACAATGCTCACCTATTTGTTTTAAAAATATGTTTACTCTCAAGACACCCAGACATGTGGTCAGGCCGTGTGGGCTTTGCCAGAAGTGAGGTGCTATTCGGAATGCCACAGAGAAGAAAGGAATATTCTTCAATATTGAGCAATGGGTATGGATGCCCCACTCACTGTTGGCTCCAGGCAGGTGCTCGTGGATTGAATGGAGTCTTTCTTCAGGGTCTGGGGAGCCGGTTGGGGCAGGCATGCTCACTGAGCAAGCACGGCCCACTGCAGGGTGCATGGGTCTGGAAGAGGCAGCCGTTCTGAAATTGAATCCTGAATATTGCCTTTTCCTGGCTCTACAGATACTTTGTGTTTCATTTCCCATGGCACTTACTTAGGAAAAGGGGAAGGAAATAAGAATTCATGAACAGACTGATGGTAAGAAATAAGTGCGGCAGAGAGCCCATGATTTCCTAGTACCTTTACACCAAGAAGATGATTATTACCAGGTGATTTGAGCATGAGCAGAGATCTCAGACATACATGGTTTGCCCATGTGCTCTACCACTCACTTTGACCTTGGACAAGTTAATCAGCCTTTCTAAGCCTCAGTTTCCTCGGTTCTACAGTTGGGTGATTATGGTATTTATTTCGTTGTTGTAAGGATTATAGGAGATAGTTCTTGTACTTGGTACATAGGAGATGCCTGCTAAATCTGTGCTCAAAACCACAGTTATAATATACTATAACTGGGTTCTAATGGAGTGCTCTACTAGCCAGAGGAAGTTATCATTTTCTCCAGCACCAGGTCTCTCATCATAATAGGGAGAGGCAATGCTGATCAAGGACCTCCAGAAATTCCCCCACACAGGTTCTGGGACATGGGACATCAGCAGGTGACAATGTTTCCTTGTCAAAGGAAGCAGGTAGAATTAAGAGACTGGACTGTTGGTTCTGGTTTTTAAGTAAAGCGCTAAGTTCTCTGGGGCCCCTTCCCAGAGCCAGGCTCCATATTGTTCAAAGTCATCTTAGAGATTATGCCGTCTTGCTGTTTTACATTTCTATTAGAAATGTGTTGGGACTTGCCCTTCAGTGTCCCAAATGAGACGGGAAGATTATGTGTGACTGTCCCCAAGAGCCTATAATTTATTCTCTGGAAGAAAATAATACAGTGAGTCAGAACACCTACCCCTTAGGAATTGTAGCCCTCCAGGCCCCCTGGGCTCACCTGCAATGCATGAGTCCTCCCTGTCTTGTCTACTCCCAATAATCTAGACATTCGCTATTAGCATGTGAGGCATTTACATTTAAGTCAGTTGAACAACATGAAAACTTCAGTTCCTCAATTGCACCAGCCATGTTTCTAGTGCTCAGTAGCCGTATGTGTCTACTGGCTACCATATTGGATAGTGCAAATATGCAATATTTCCACCATTACAGAAAGTTCTCCTGGAGTATGCTGCTCTAGAGGGTAGTGTCAGCTTAAGGCCCAGATCCATTCAGTCAAGTTAAAAGTCCCATTTTCAGGCCAGGGCTGCAAGTGGTGGGGTTAAGATTTGAATATTGCTAAGCCTTGAATTTCAAGAGGAAAATAAAAGATCATAAAACCCTTTCAGTTGGACTCTTAATGTCCCTGAACTTCCATGTCATTGTGATTTAAAAAAAAAATGAAATATGAGTCCAGAGAGGGGAATCATGCCTGCATTTCACCAGATCTTAAGATAAGGGTTCAAAATTTCTCCAAAATACCATTTGACCGTTAAGCAGTAAGTCAGGTTCACACTTGGAATCCTGAAAAATGTTCACTCAATTCCTGCTGAAGGGTCAAACCTTGTTCCAGATAAGGAGAAGGAGATTCTGGACATTCTTAGCCATAAGAACAGGGCTGTGGACCTAGACACCTTGGTACATCACATGACTTAGCTCGCCACATAGTACCCTGTGATCCTCTCTTTTATGTCTTCCTCTCCCCGAAGCACCTGCCCTTAGTCATCTTTAACCCTTTCTGTTTTACTCACTGCCTTGCCTCCCTCCTTTCATATCCAACCTCCAGCTTGAGCTGTGGGTCATTCTCAGCCATTTCAGGCTCCACTGATGGTTGGGAAGGTCCTTCGTGCCTTTGAGGGTAGAGCAGGGTAGTATCAGAGACCCCCATGGTAGTCTGACTGCAGGGCCACAGAATATCTAAAAACCAATCAGGATGTTTGCACTGTAAAATGAAACAATCAAAAACAAAACCTCCCGCTAGCATTTTGCCAGTGCCATATTCTTAGTTTCTGTCTCTTTCCCAGTCTTGAGTTAAATTTTAAAAAGTTCCCTTTTGTTACTTTAGCCTCAGCAGTAGTCAAGTTCTAGGAAAGAAGGCATAAACAGACTTATTCTACCACATTAGTAACCTTGACTAACCCATAGGTTCACAGTGGTAGAATGCATCCTCAGAGCCAAATAAAATGGGAGATTTCTGAATAGAAGCTTGGAAGAGTCTTGAATTATAGCAGCAAACAAAAACAATCTTATTTCCAAATAAAACAAGTTAAAAGGAAGGTGGTTACCCAACAGTTTAGTTAAAGGTCTGGTAACCTCCCCAAGTCAGTGTTTGTGAAGTTCTTTACTTCTTAGCAAAACAGACAGATCAATAGTCTCACACCCATCTCACTGTGTAATTTATATTTTTTCCACTTGGGCCTTGCCATCTTCAGAATGATGTGTGCTCACTCACACAGTGCTGCCTCTGCTTCTGTGGCCCAGTGATTTTCAAAACCTGCAAAGGTGTGGAAGCTGCTTTCACACGTGAAATCCATGCAGACCCTCAGTATATAAAAGAGGTAGGAGTGAAGCCACTCTGGCTGAAGAGGGGACCCCCCCCCCCCCAGCAATCTCCTCGGAGTCTCTCCAGAGCTTGAGGGCTTGCAGAGCCCTACTACAGCCTCACGACTCCAGATTGGCTCACTGGGAACCTCCCATTAGATATTTCAATGTTAAGGATACTTGGCTTAGGAAAGATCATCTTCTGTTGCTTGCAAAGTTTATAGAAGAGATTGAACACCATTATCTCAAGGACAAAACAGCCTCAAGGATCTGAGGATTAAAAAGAATCATTCACCCACATATTTATTGTTCTTCTGCTGGACTCATGCGGAAGAATGAATTCTATGCAACATTAGTATTATTTTAATGGGTCATTGCCACACCATTACCTTTATGGCATGAGAGGGCGGCTTCTGCATGTGTGTAGACAAATGTCCATAAGACCAGTAAATGACCACAGGAAAGATTTAGAAAAAAGCGAAATTTTCATTTTCAATTTACAAAACATTTTACAAATTAGTACTTAGTATTGCCTTTGCATTTACTTTTAAAAGGCATAGTATTTTCATACTAGGAGAAGGAAAAGAAGATACTGGTGCCAAGGGCAGCTGCAGGACAATAGAAAAAAAGAAGAAAAATGATCATGGGAGTTTTATGGTGTTCTTAGAGGTGATTTACATGTCCTAAAAAGATTGTTCAAGACTCTTCCTGTCCTTCTTTACATTTAAAATTATAACTTAAAAAGCTTTACTCCTTCTTAAGATTAGTAATCACTTTTAACAGAGTTTATACAACTTAATTAGATAATCTTTTAAGCATTTAGAATTGTTTTTGTAATTTAAATATATTTAATTTTTGTACTTTAACTGGTTATCAAACATTTGTCATATCTTACATAATTCTTATATGTCTACCAAATTAAATTTATAAAAATGATTAAAATTAAGTTCTTTTAATTATCCAATTATTGCTTATAATCCAAGTAAAATTATCTTAATCCTCTGAGGTCTAAATCAATTAAGTCAATTAACTTTTTCTAAATTAGAATCACAACTTGCCAGGTACCTTAGTATGCCAAATTCTTAAATTCTCCTAGTAGTGCTTAAAACACCAAGTATACACAGATTATTTTAAACTTAACATAAAAGTGTAAATAATTTGGATTTTATTTATGTCATCATTTCTATATTTAATTATAAGTCTTTCCAATGAGGAAATAATTATGTCAGCCCAAACCACAGTGATGTTTTATCCTAGTGCACTGAGGTTTCCTATTGCACCAAGAAAACTTCTCTCCAGATCACAGGACTTGATTCTTTTTTTCAATCCTAATGGGTCACATGGAGCCTGAACCTTGTTAATGGTGGTCATAACAGGGTTCCATAACTTTCAAAAAGAGCAAGTGTTGTAGAGCCTAATCCTGCGTTTAAATCATATCTTTACCTAATTCTGCCCTCAATGATTGGAAATCTGTAACTTCACTAAAATCATAACTAACTCTGTATATCTTTGGTTCTCCTGAGATGTAAATGCCATTTAATTTAATTTTTCTTTTCTTGAGGGCTGGTCTAATTGGTCACAAATAAAATCATGATAATAACAAAAGGCCAAGACAAAAAAGTTTTAGAGGACTGAAAAGAGTTAAACAAAAAGCCTTAACAGTGAAGCTGTGAAGTTAAATACAATTTTGTGGAGATGCTGTTAAGCCCAAATAATTTTAGGGGCTAATGCAGTCACAGATAGAGAAAATGACTGAAACTTTGCTAGTTAAATGAGCACTATTTAAGACCACTTAAACCAGGGCAGATGACCTAGCAGAATTGTAAACATGGAACTAAAGAGTAAGGAAGAAACAATGTTTAATTCCGATGCACTATTACCAGAAACACAATTTTGTCAACACTGCTAAATATTTAGCCATATAAATTTATAGCTCTGTTACCTAAGCCTGACTAAATCCAAACAGGAAAAGTCCTCTAGGCTGTTATTAGAAAATCTCAGTCGCTATTTAGAGTACAGACGTTCTGTTTTTTCACTGCATACTGCTTTCACTAGAAAATGCAGATTTTATGTATTGAATGTACCATTCATTTTTATTCATCTACTTATTTATGCATATTAATTACTACCTTTCCCCAGAACAATCAGTGGCTTAATACAATATAAGTTGAATTCGCAGTTATGTGACAGTATAGTCCAATGTAGGTTGGAGAGGGGTTGGGTTTCTCTTCCACACTGTCATTCAAAGACCCGAGTTCCTTACATCCATAGTCCTTTGTTGAATCCTCTGTGTTCTGCCAGCAGAAAAGGGGCAGGAAGAGAACCTGGAGAACTCCAGGAAAGCTTTTATGGGTTACACCCAGAAGTGATCTTTCTGCCTTCTTCCTATTGGCCAGAACTCAATTATATGGCTTCACTTCCCTGAAAGAGCGGCTCTAGGACCAAGGAGAACAATAGAGCATAGTGAACAACTAGCCAGTCTCTGCTACATTACATTATAGCTGTAGCTTAGTATTTAATGTTTCATTCAATAGCAATTAATCAAACAGGCAAAATTATGGAGTACAAATTGATACGAAGAAACAAAACTGGTGTAATTTTATCATGCATAGTCATACCACAGCAAAAAAATAATAATGGCCATACTCCTGTGTCACTTAATCTCTCATGTGCCATGTTTTCACAACTTTCTACACGTAGAGAATATATACAATATTGAAATAGATCCTTGTCAAAGTGAGCTTTTTTTTTTTAAGAGGATAATTATGGTCATTAGAAAATGCTACCAGATCACAGTGAGTACTTGGTAAGAGCTCATCTTTATATTATGATCCACTTTATGAAATACAGGTTTACTAAGAAGGGAGATAATTTACTATGAGTTATGTTTTAGGAATAAAGCCCTTAACTGGGTGAAGCGCAGGGGAGTAAGAGACTGAAGATGTGGAGGCTTCTGCAAGTCTCACTACAGGTCTGAGTCAGCATGGGTTTGGCCAGTAAGACCTAGTTTTGAGTCCCTGATGCACCCCTTGCTAGCTCTGAGACCTTGGACATATTAACTAATCTCTATAAGCTTCAATTTTCTTATCTTTAAAATGGGGATAAGACAGCCCTTCAAAGAGATGTGAGGATTAAATATCCATTTCCTTCACTAGAATTTAACATTGATAAAGCTAGAAACCTCTTTCTTAATGTCATATTCCTGGTACATGCTAAGTTCTCAATACTACGTAGTTTTAATGACAGTTTAATAACAGTTTACTCTTGGAATTATCCATATAAATATATCCAAGAGGCAGCTAAAAATTAAAGCTTGTAATTCAGGAGTAGTATACCCCTTAGATCCAGGCAAGAGGGTACCTGACCCTAGGTCTGGGTTTCAAAGTAATGCTACTCATGAGGTGGTCCAGGAACCAGTCAGTCCCAAACTGTTTGTTACTGAACCACATGGGATAAGTATAGAAACTGAGAGCAAGTATTTAGGAACTTCTGAAGCAATTTGACATTGGTGCATCATCTCATTAAACAGGGTATAGACCAGTTAGGGTATGTTTGAAACTGAGTGGTAAGTCACATGTGGTGTAAACTGCAGACTCTCAAGGACAGTACGACCACTTTTCAACATGATATTTTAAGATTAGTCACCTATACCCCCAAAGTGAGTAAAATATAAGTAAATAAAAACATTTCTTTATTTTAGTATTATTTTTATTATAATTTTCCTCTTTCATTATAGGCTACTACAAGATATTGAATATGGTTCTCTGTGCTATACAGTAAAAACTTACTGTCTATCTGTTTTATATATAGTAGTTAATATTTGCAAATCTCAAACTCCCAATTTACCCCTTCCCACCCTCTTCCGCCCAGTAACCATAAGTTTGTTTCCTATGTCTGTGAATCTGTTTCTGTTTTATAGATAAGTTCATTAGTATCTTCTTTTTTCCTTTTTTAGATTCCACATATAAGTGATATCATATGGTATTTTTCTTTCTCTTTCTGGCTTACTTCACTTAGAATGATGATCTCTAGGGCTATCCATGTCACTGCAAATGGCATTATTGTATTTTTATGGCTGAGTAGTATTCCATTGTATAAATATACAATTTGTTTATCCAGTCATCTGTCAATGGACATTTAGGTTGTTTCCACATCTTGGCTATTGTGTATAGTGCTGCTATGAACTAAAAGTTACTTTATACCTTTTTAACCCTAATTTACTGATTAGGAAACAAGTTTTACAAGAGTTCTTTTTTTTAAGAAAAGACACATTTCAAAATATTAGCAGTAGTAAACTACTAAAGTAGTTAGTACTAACTAAAGTAGTAGTTAGTAGTAAATGATAACAATAGAAGTGATTCTGAAAGAGTAAATGCCAAAAGATTTTGTACTAGTTTTACTCAGAAATATGAGCCCTCCTGCACTGAGTTCAATTTGTAGCCATATTGATGATGATGTCCTAAAACTATAGTGTATCGGCTGTAGAAATGTACTGACTAATGAAGCAATATAACCATCAAAAACTTAAGTGGCTTTCGTGTGTCGAATGTAAGAAACAAGTGAAAAGAGAATTATTAGAAAGAAAGAGTATTGAGTTAAAAAACTGACAGAGGCAGATGTTAACTATTTTCACATAAGCAGCTTTGTAGGCTTCTTATAAAGCAGTATTTGGGGTTTCTAAGACATGTATGAAGACTACCAAAAATGTGGGCTTAGAAATGTTGAGTGATGATGTGGCAAAGGAGGTAGCTCACACACCATTTTCCAGAGAAACTATAGTTGAATATATTCGGGAACTGACTCATGATATGGAAGACAACTCATAGAGAAAAATGAAACTAGCAAAGTATCTTTCATTGAAACTAGATGAATGCACAAGTCCTTTTAAAATGGCCATCCTTTTAGTGTATGTATGATTTAAACATGACTGTGATAGGAAGAAATAGTCCTTTTATTTTCTCAGCTTCATGGCTAATAAACACAACTGTGAACTGTATAAAACTAGAAAGGATTACATTGTCTATAAATGTGTCTGGAGTTAGGATTTTGTCTAGGATTATATTCTGATGGCACAGCTGCAATGACTGGAAAACATTCTGGATTAGTTACCCCGTTTATGGAACTTGTGCCAGAATGTAAATCAATTCTGCTTCCTTCAAAAGTTTCACTACAAAAGTCAGCTGAACTGAACAGAAAATTCATGGGTCTCAAATCCCTGACTTGTAGAAAAATAATTTAACTTTCATTATGATTCCAGAGGATAAATTGTTAGAACTGACTATTGATGAAGGATGGAGGATGAATTTTGCTCTATTTTATATAAAAATTTGAAATGAAAAACCTAAGCTTGCTCAAATTACTCTGAAATATCTTTTTCCATTCTGTCAAAATACCCCTGTAAGATTAGTTTCCCTCCTATGAGTGTTATTAACACAAAGCACGGAAACAGTTTAGATGTACCTTGCTCCCTACGGGTGGTGTGTGATCATCAACGTGCTCAAGATTGGAAGGTTAATTAGCAAACTCATTTGTCTTATTGAAACCTTTAAATATTGATATGAAGGGTGCTATCCAAAGTGTGCATGCAGCATTTAATAGGGGAAATCCTCTTTCATTCACAAATTTTTGCTTACTTATGACCATGGAATAACCAAGGGTTATAAATGTAGTAATGATTGCCTAGGTTAATCGTTTGTACACACACCTTCAAGAGCAATATGCTCAATTTTTGTAGTTTTCCCCCCTTTTATTTTCGTTCTGATTATAATCATATTTAACAATATAATAATGAATGAATTTAATAATAGTGAATGAATCTAACAGTAAAAAACTTATATTTTGTATGTCTTTGTTTTTATTTCACTTTTCTAGTAATTCACTTTTATTGTATTAAAAGAAGTATTGATCTGTAACAGATTGGAAGTGGAAGAAAGGGGGAAAGATCCTTCTCAACAGACTGCTGCTGTGGAGAGTCAGTCTGGCACATAGGATCCATGATGCAGAGGGAACATGCTTACCCAGAGCCCATGGTCCTAGGACCCAGAGAATCCAGCAGCCCAAAAGGCCCTGAGCCTGTGTCCAGGACCTATGCAAGCTTCTTCCTGGGAGCACATTGCTGAGAGTGAACGGTGCTACCAGGGGATGAGTGTGGGGGGGCAGGGCACAGCGAGGATGTGCAGGCCACATGTGCACGAAGGCCCTTACAGTATGAGGTGGGAAAGACGCGGGCAGGCCAGGGCTAAGAGCTGGTTCATTCAGTGCCATCACGTTCCAGTGTGAACTCCAAGAACTTGAAATTTGGCAGATTGAGAAGATGGTATGTTTGTCAAAGCAGGATGATAAAATGTATTTATTCAATAGTCGACAGCTTTGTTTATAACTTTAAGTTTCTGGCATTTTGAAATATGGGTCTCAATTTTGTTGTTTTGTCAGGGCCCCACAAATGTTAGGGGACCACCTAGCCAGGAGATACACCAAAACCGGAGCCGCAAATTTGGCAGTCAGCATGGAGAGGGTATTTGCAACTGAAGAAGAGGCAGTCAGGGGTAAAGAAGGCAAGTCCTACATTCAGACTACCTGCCTTGAATTTCTTATCAGCAACCTACTAGCTATAGAACCCTGGGCTATCTTTCTGCACCTCAGTGGGCATGTTGATAGCACCTGTTTCATAGGGTGATTTTGAGGATCAAATGAGTTCATCCATGTAAAGCACTTAGAGTAGGCTAGGCATAGAGTAAGCTCTCAATACCAAGGAAGTGAATTGCCTGGGAAAGAAATAGAGAGCAAGAACAGAAGGGTCTCAGGAGAACCTTGGAAAGAAAGTCTAGAGATAGAGAGAGTCTGGGGAGCATGTCCCAGCCCCTACCACAGGGCCTGGCAGGTGGTATGTGCTCAGTAAATGTGGATCCTGGAAAGGAGACTGAGGAGAAGCACGTAACACACTGGATGCAGCAGGAAGTTCAAATAGGGGGTGAGGGGATGAGAAGACCTTATTGGATTAGGTCAGGAAATACCTTTAAAAGGATGTTCCAGTTCACAGGAAGTCAGACTGCAGTAAATTAAAGAATGAATGGGAAGATATTCTTTTAGTTCAGCTTTGTAACTCTAGTGGAAACTACCCTTTTTAGAAATTCATGTAGAGGGTGAAAGAGATAAAATAGTACCTTGAGGGGTATGCAAAGTTGAAAGAAAATTCTTTTCTGTTCAAAGAACCATGGGCAGACTTGTTGCCAAACAAGAGGAAGAGATTATTACTGGAGCAAGAATCTAGGAGAAGGATTAGAAGAGATGGAATCAAGAGAAAAGACATGGGGGTGAGTCTTACAAAAGAATATTCTGCCTAAGAGGGAAGGAAACAGGATCATCGATAAGAGTATAGAAGAATGTTCAGGACTGATAAATTGATGTTCTTGAAGTCTGTGCAAGGGAACTTGAATATCCAGAAGAACAAGTAAATAGAGCTGACTAGTAGGGAGCATATTCCTTTACCCTACTATGGCAGATCGGTGAGATGGCTCATTCACTCTGGCTGGCTTATCTCCCTACACTGCAGAACAGTAGTTGGCAAGCTACCTACAGTCCACAGGCCAAACTGAGCCTGCTGTCCCCAAACTGAACTTGGGTTTGTTCACCCAGCCGCACAGCAAAGCCAATCTACTGACACCGGGTTGCGGTGAAGGAGAGTACAGTGTTTATTTGCTGGGCACCAAGCAAGGAGAACTGGCAGCTAATGCTCAAAAGATTCAAACTCCCTGATGGCTTTAGGGAAAGGATTTTAAAAGATCATATTAGGAGTGAAGGTCACAGGATGTGTAATCAGCTTGTAGACATTCTTCTGATTGGTTGGTGGTGAGGTAACAGGGTGATATTTTGGGAATCCCAGTCATCAGTCTTCTGGTTCCAACCAGTCTGGGGTCTACGTGCTTGTGGTCAGCAGTTTCCATTCAGTAGGGGTCCTGGTTTCAGAAAAACTACTCAAAGATTCTCATCAGATTGTTATCTGTATCCATTGAAGAGGAACTAGGAGTTCTGTGCCTCTGTTTTATTGCTGAACTATTATTCAATCTATTATTACTTTTCTTGCTTGGCTGCTTTTCCTTTGTTCCTCTAGTCATTAACTGCTTGAGTCTGCTCTTTGGAACTCGGGGAAGGCCTAGGAGACTAAAGCTTCTTCTACAAATAAGAAGCAGGAACATGGAGGGACGTGTACCTGGGAGGGCCCCATAAGGTCCTACTCAGTTTTACTACTGCCTCTTTTTCTATACCCTGTGAACTAGAAATGGTTTTCATATTTTTAAAATTGGGGTAAAAATCTGCATAACATAAAATTTATTATTTTAATCATTTTTAAGTATACATCTCAGTGGCATTAACTACATTCACATATTGTACCTCATTCATCTTCAGAAATCTTTTCATCTTACAAAACTGAAACTCTCTACCTGTTAAACAATAACTCCCCATTTCCACTTTCCCCCAACTCCTGGCAACCATCATTCTATTTTCTGTCTCTATCAATTTGACTTCTCTAGGTACCTAAAGTGGTCTGATCCCCTAATTCCTGGCTTTCCCACACACATCCAAGCAATTCTCGGGCATCAGCTCAGTGTCCTGAAATTCAACTCAGTTCTGACACTGTCTACCTGGAGACAGCATCAGATCCCACAGATTAAAGTTCAGTTGTACAAGTCTGCCAGCCTCCTTCAGACACTAGTCAGAAGCTCAGGTCGACACGTGTTATGCTTCTGACTGACCAGATATAGATGGGAGGTTCCAAAGACCCCTCCTTGGGTTTAATTAATTTGCCAGAGTGCCTCACAGAACTCAGAGAAGCACTTTATTTAGTAGAATACTGGTTTATTTTGAAAGAATATATAACTCAGGAAGAGCTAATAGAAGAGATGCATAAGGCAATGTATGGAGAAAGGTAGGAGTTTCCATGCCCTCTCAGAGTGCACCAGTCTCCCTGAATCTCCATGTGTTCACTGATCAGGAAGCCCTCCAAACCCAGTTCTTCTGGGTTTTTACAAAGGCTTCATTGCAAGGGCTGATTGATTACATCATTTGTTACTGGTGATTGATTCGACCTCCAGCATCTCTCCCTTCCCCAGAGGTCAGGGAGGTGGGACTAAAAGTTCCAACCCTCCAGTTACATGGTTTTCCTGGCAGCCAGCACCCCCTCCTAAGGGGTGTTCCAATAGTAGCCTCATTAATGTAACAAAAGATACCTTGACCATTCTCATTTAAGAAATTCCAAGGGTTTTAGGAGCCCTATGCCAGAAACAGAGATGAAGACCAGATACATATTTCTTATTACAAATGACAATAGTACAATATTGCATGTAAGTGTAATCATACAGTTTTTATTCCTTGTGACTAATTTTATTAGAATAAAGTCCTCGAGGTCCATCCATGTTGTTGCATTTCTCAGAATTTCCTTTCTTTTTAAGGCTGAATAATATTCCATTGTCTGTGTATACCACATTTTGCTTATCCATTCATCTGTCAATGAATACTTGGTTTGCCCCCACCTTTTGGCTATTGTAACTAATACTCTATAGATATGGATGTGCAAATATCTGTTTGAATCCTTGCTTTCAATTCTTTTGAGTATATACCCAGAAATAGGATTGCTGGATCATATATTAATTTTATTTTTAATTTTTTGAGGAACTGCCATACCATTTCCCATAGCAGCTGCATTGTTTTCCTTTCCCAGCTGTGCACAAGATTCTAATTTCTCCATATTCTCACCAATATTTGTTATTTTCTGGGTTTTGTTGGTTTTTTTGTTTGTTTGCTTTATACTAGCCATTTTGTTTCTTTTACTAGGTTTGAGGTGATATCTCATTGTGGTTTTGATTTGCATTTCCTTAATGGCTAGTGATGTTGAGCATCTTTTCATGTCCTTATTGGCTATTTATATATTTTCTTTGGACACATGTCTATTCACATCTTTTGTCCATTTATGAACTGGATTGTTTGGTTTTTTGTTGTTAAATTTTAGGAATTCTTTATATATCCTGGATATTAACTTCTTATGAGATCTGTGATTTGTAAATGTTTTCTGCTATTCTGTGGGTTGCCCTTTTACTCTATGCACAGTGTCCTTTTCCACAAAAATTCTTAATTTTGATGAAGTCCAATTCATATATTTTAACTTTTGTTGCTTGTGTTTCTGGTGTCATATCCAAGAAATCATTGCCAAGTCCAATGCATAAAGACTTTCCCTTATGATTTCTTCTAAGAGGTTTATAGTTTTAGCCCTTACACATACAATTTTTATTCATTTTGAGTTAATTTTTATATATGATATAAGTTAAGGGTCCAAATTCATTCCTTTGCATGTGGATATCTTTTTTCCCAGCACCATTTGTTGAAAAGACTATCCCTTCCCCACCAAATGGTCTTGGTACCCTTATTGAAAATTGATTGATCATATATGTGAGGGTTTATTTCTAGGCTCTTCACATTTTTAAACGGTTGGAAAAAATCAAAAGAAAAATATTTTGTGACATGTGAACTTTTCATGAGATTCAAATTTCAGTGCCCACAAAAAATGTTTTATTGCAACACATCCTGGCTCATTTGTTTCTGTATCATCTATGGCTGCTTTTACATTATAGCAGCAGAGTTGAATAATTGTGACAGAGACCATATTCTTGAAAATCCTCAAGTATTTACTATTTGGTCCTTTAAAGAAAATGTTTGCAAACCTCTGTTATAGATAGGGGATAAAGGGCTGTAAAATGCATTTCTCAGACTCTCACAGCTAGGAGGTAGGCAAAGGACCCAGTTTCCACAATCAGATTTATGCACACAGAGTTGCACGTGAAAATGACTCACAAAGAGCAGCCACAGTCAGGGAGATAAAATTTTCTGTTAAGTAAAGTAGTGGGGCATCCCGTTCTTCCAGTGAGGTTGTTGGAGGGTTCTGGCCCCTGGTTCTTTATATCATGAGTGAAGAATGGCTGAAGATGGTACAGTGGTGTCCCATTAGAAAGGTTCTATGGTATGTTGAGGCATTTTTCTGACTATGCTTTTCCTGGCCTCTTTATTCCTGACTGCATAGCATCAAATCTTAGTTCTCTGTCCAGTTTGGAGAATCGTGAGCTGCCTAATGTTGCTTTAATAAATCTTCACCTGCTTCAACAGCTAGAGTGACCTCTGTTGTCTGCAGACAAGAACCCTGACTGATGTATTCAGTGAAGACAATCGTATTAGACTCAGTAGTATTTCCTCAAAAGGTAGAGTAGTGTTTTGTGAGAAACTCTTAATTCTAATTGTGACTTTTCTACCAATTTTTATTGTCCATAACCTTCCAATATCTGTAAAACTGGTTTAATGGAATTTATAAGTCACAAAGGGGGTATAATGGAGATTATCCAAGGAACAGACACAAAATTTAGTTGTAAAGAAATCAGACTCTGAGTGAGAAACCATAATTGAAATAGCACATTTAATTGTAGGAACTTCACTCCCCAGACACTTTCATTTCACTACAACTGAAAGAAAAAGAGATATGTTTCTGAGAAGAAAGCAAATTGTTTCAGAACTCTGACTTTGTAGAGCAGAAATCCTAAGAGTATCTCAAAAAAAAGGAAGATTGTTTATCATGGAAATGAACACACCTTGGAGGTGATGGAGACGACAGATAGGGTAGGAGGGGATGCTCTAGACCCAGGGGTAATAATTCAGAATTCTAATCTCAGTTATTCCACTTAGATGCTGAGTAAATCACCTCATTCAGAGCTGCTCCCATTTCTCCTAGCTGATGATTACACTCTTGAAAAAGCAAAATGCTCAAATTAGAATGCTTGTTTTATTGTTATTTATGCCTGTTCTCTGTTTTCCCACATAGTCGTGTGGGTGAGTAATAGTGACATCACCACAAACACAGAACTTCTTACATGAACTCTGCTTCAGGAATGCACATGGTTTTCAGACCCCTGCTTTTACCTCTATATGATTTATCTCTATTATTAGAGATTTTCCCTTTTTCTTTCTAATTTGAATATACTGGTCCTAATGAGACAGTGATAGTTCTCTCCCATGTTCACCTCTCCCATAAAAAGGAAAAATTTCCAATTCTACTCCATGTGAGAAAAGTCAAGAGAAACAAAGAAAGCAGTTTAAAATGGAATAAAGTAAAAAAACCATACACATCCTAAAAGTTGGCAAGATGATTCTTGAAGAAATCAGAACAGATGAAGAAGCAAGACATAGAAAGTAGGTAAGCTGGTACCACATGAAAGGTTGATAGGGAAAATAAAAGATCTCTTCAGAGAAAAGCATGCTCAGGCAGAAATAAGAAGGGGATCTTGAAGGCCATGCTCAGTGGACGGTGTCACTGGGCTTTCACCTTTTATGGGCAAAGAGCAGCTGAGACAATAGCTAGCGACCAGCAGCATCAGACATCTGGGAAATAATGAACTGCTTGCCCTTCATTTTCAGCCTACAATTAGACAATTGTGGGTGCAATTATTTGTGTGTGCAATTTTGTAACAACAGATAATTGTGGCTAAAGAGTTACCTGTATTGTGAAAAGGAGAAATAATTGGGGCCCCCTTTTAATAAGTCCGTGTTTTACATCTAAGCAAGTGTATAATTTGATTAGTGGAAAGACACCCATGACTTTTTTCTGATTACATCTTTATGTTTTCACAAGTGCTTTCCCTAGCCCATTGTGGGCCTCAATGCAGCATCATTGGCATAGAGCAATCATTAAATTACAAGGAAGAAAATGCCACATCACAAATGGGCCAGCCATGGATACTATCCAGACCACATAGGTATTCTATAGTCAACAGTGAAGGTACAAATAAAAGACCCAAAAGCTGAAGCCAGTAATTTGCATCATGCCTGAAATATAAAGAAATAGACCAAAGCATATCCAGCTCAGTGCGCAACACATGGAAGTCACCCAGCGAGGATTTCCTGAATTGATGCTGTTAAAACTCCCCTCCCTTTGTGCCCCACAGCATTTAAAACATGCCTCTACTTTGGCCCTTAGGGTTTTGTATTTTTTTGTATGTCTATCTCTCCCCACATCTTGCAGGCTATTGCAAGAAAGTGTTTGTGTCTTTTTCATCTTTTATTTTTCTAAGCCTATTTCTGTCTCTGGTGGCAGAAAATGAACTTAAAGTCAAACAAAACAGAACAAAATGACTGGCCAACAGAGGTAGGCTCTCAGAAGGGTTCTCTTTCTTTCTTTCATCCCATGAGTTGGCCTCTTTTAATAAAGCGGCCTCATTCTCTCTACTGTGGGTAGGGAACCTTCATGTGGGAGGCAGGATAAGCTGATGGCTCTTCAGTAAGACAGCCAAGCCTTGGATACAGCGCCACCACTTACCTAAAAAAAGTTATTTAAACTGCTTTGAGCCATGGCTTCCATATCTGTAAAATGAGAGAAATAGTAACACCTACCTTATTAAGTTGTTGTAAAGAGTAAATGAGATAACATATGTATGACACATAGAATGTGCTCAATAAATGTAAGCTTTATTAGTCGGTTTTTGTTTTTAATGGAGGAAGCAGGGCGATAGATATGATTACAGACAATTCTAGGTTTATAATATCCTAACTTAGTGACCCTAAAAGAAAGAGGGAACATTTATATCCCCGCATCTGTAACAGTTTCTCAGCGCACACAATTTCGGGGAAGGATTCCGATTAGCTAAGATTTACTGAGGGTTTACGGTATGCCAGGCACTATAGTAAATGTTTCCACGCATCATCTCAATTAATTTTCACCACAACTCTATGATGTAAGTGCCATTTTTATCCTCATTTTACAGACAAGCAAACCAGGGCTTAGAAAAATTTACTACAGAGAGCACACAGGTTGGCAAGCTTTTTTTTTTTTTTTCTTTGATAAAGAATCAGATGGTAAATATTTTAGGCTCTGCAGGCCACATGATCTTTGTCACAACTACTCAGCTGTGTATTGTAGCTGGGTTAAAAAACAAAATTCAACTGAGTAAATTTTAAAGATCAAATCAGCTTTATTGAACAATTCGTGAATTGGAAACATCCCAGCTAGCAAGTAGAAGGGAACTCCGAAGGGCTACTGAAAGGCAGGACAAGGAAGTCATTAGTAAAAAGGATTATTTCAGATTAGGTCATTTCCCTTTGGGGAAAAAAGGGTCTTCTTAGGTGAGTTACCTCATCTTCCTTTGGAGGATGGAGAGGGCCCAAGTGACAGATTACCTCATTGGTGCTGATGAGAAAATTCCTGACTGACTGGTTAAAACTGCATTTCTGGGGGAGAGTGAAGCTTCATAGAGTAGGTATTAAACCCTGATTTGGTGGCATGGTCTAGCAAAAGTGACTCCATTTTGGGCCTAGGATTTTTTTTTTTTAAACAATGCCCTTAGCTTAACTGAGAAATGTCATCAAAATTCAAGCTGTTAGGGCCATTCTCAGCCACTTCTCTGAAATTCACCCAGTTTTCGTTGTTGCTTCATGTGGTATCCGTAGATTATGATGCTTTTGCTTAATCCCTGCAACATTCACAGGTCACAGCTTCAGGCTCACAATCTTTAAGCTAGTCATCTTCATTTCTTTTCTGACAGCCCAGTTTTAGGGAGATTATTTGCTTAGTGGTTAAGTGGCTGCGAACTAGCATTTAAAGCTTTTGAGAAAAATACAGTGTACCAGGGAAACTATTATGATTATAACAAGCAGGATAATCCCCAGTGTCCGGAGACCCAAACTGATCAAAATCAAATAAGTCAAAGAAAAAGCCCATTGAAGGACTCACCTTTTTAAGCCAAATGGCTTGCTCACTAATCCTCTGCAATTGAGTTTCAACTTCCCCAGAAGCATAGCAGGTAGTGTTGACCACAGAATACTTCTTGCTCAGCTGAAAGTTAATCAAGGGCCATCCTACTATGGAGAACAATTTTGGCCAGAGAGTATAAGGATCTTTGTTGGGCAGCTCTTGTCTCAGCAATGGAATCTGCAATATCTTCAAGAGTTAAGGAGGAAGGGAGATATAATTCAGTGGTAGAGCATGTGCTTAGCATGCATGAAGTCCTGGGTTCAATCCCCAGTACCTCCATTAAAAGATAGATAGATAGATAGATAGACAGACAGACAGACAGACAAACCTAATTACCTCCCCCCACAACAATAACAACAAAAAGAGTTAAGGAGAGATTTCTGATCACATCCTCATTTGCATTTACTCCTAACCGGGGAAGTATGGTTCTGCCAAAGGAGAAAGATCCTTAAGTGCCTCTCAGTAGGTTGTTTCTAACTCAATGCTGTAAATCCAAGGGGATCAACCAATAAGGTGTCTTAGTTTGCTTGTGAAAAATTGGGAACACTGTTGGATAACCCATTGCCCAGCTGTGAGCCAACCATCCAGGCATCCTTGGCTGAAGAAGAATGATAACCACCGCAGATAACAGGGACACAACCATTTCTGTTAAGGAAGTACTGTTAATGGATTCATTCCCAGGGATTGAGATCTCTTAGTGGGTGGGCAAATCTGATCCAGATAATCATGGGAATGTAGGGGTACAAATGTGCTAAGATTTATGTAGGTTACTGTGTCTAACTGAGTAAGATCAGAGAAAGAAAAAACAAAGCACAGTTTCTGGCCGTAAAAGTTGAACTCGGTAAGAGACTTCAGATGGAAGGGAGAGTTGATTGTAGTTTGTGCTGACATTGGGAATAGAAGAGAAATTGGTCACAGCGAACATCAGGGAATCTCTGGCATCATGGATAGATCGGAATCTTTGCAATCTGAAATTTCAGGTTGCAAATCCAGCAATCTGAAAGATTAACCCCCCTTAGCAATGAATAGACTTGGAGATGCAAATGAGGATGTTATATTTCCAGGCTAATGTCAAAGTAAAGTGAAGAAAAAGAAGGAGGAGAATTTCATGTTTAGTTAAAGTATGAAGTCTCAATCCATCATCTTAGGTGGAAGAAATCTTTTCGAAATTATCTACTTCTCTTCTTTTTCAATTTGATTCGGAGTCTCCAGACCGTGACCAACAGGATCCTTTGTTTAGAGTTTTTTTTTTTTTTTTTTTTTTTTTTTTTTTTTAATTAAGGGAGGTACTAGGGATTGAACCCAGGACCTCATGCATGCTAAGCTGCCACTCAACCACTGAGCTATATCCCACCCAGCAAGAGCCTTTGAATTGGGACTAGGAAAGCTTCTTTAACCTTGATGTTGATGATAGGCTTTAACATAAGACATTAAACACATACAGAGGCTGGTCATACTAGCATGAGACAGCAAGGGATCAGCAGAAAGTTGAATACTAATCAACACTGGTCTACCAATAACTATCTCAGGTGGAGATATGAGTTTATGTCTTCCAAAGGGGATACTGCCTACAGTCAGCAAAGCCAGAGGCATTACCAAGGGAGTCTGGTGGTTTTCTCTTGACCTTGCCTGATGATTAAGGGTGATAGAGACAGTGTAATCCCAAGAAGTTTGCAGGGTTTTCATTAAGACTCATATGATTTGTCCTGTGAACTGGGTCCTCAATCACTGGAGATAGTGGAAGGTATACCCCAGGTGGACATTTTCTAACAGTTTCTCTGCACTGTGAGGGCATCAGCCTTGCGGCAGGGGAAGGCTTCAACCCATCTGAGAAACATACATACAATAACAACATATTAGCAACCCATGCTAAGTGGCAGTTGAATAAAGCCCAGCTGCAGGTGCTCAAAAGGTCCAGAGGGAGGAGGTCTGAGGCCCAAATAGTTTTTTAAGATTATGGATCTGACAGGTCAGATACTGCTATTTTTGCAATTTTATCAAAGTCTCCCCACCAATGTCTGTTTATAGTTTGAGTCATCTTAAATGCAGTATGATAGGTGAAGGAATGCGAAAGCTGAAAAACGGCGTCTGCCAGGGAACTGGGAAGAACCGGAGCCATCTTGGGTTTCTCATAGCCCTGACTGGTCATTTAATTTACTACCACTGTTTGCCCATCTTAATTTCTCTGATTCAGGCAGACTGTTGCCATGTTACAAGGACATTAGGATGACAAAACTCTGGCAGTGAGGGGTTATTCTGCAGAAGTAGAATGGACTTCATCCACATGAGCCATAATATTTATAGACTTTGTTGCTGCTGTCCTCACAGGAAAGTCAGCTACTACATTCCCTTGATACTGACTCGGCTTTAGTCCTTTAAGTGTGAGTCTCAGTTGTGATGACAGCAATTTCAGAAGGTCAGAAAACAGCAGTAAGAAGGTTGTCTACTTGTTGCCCATTGTTGATTGGGGTCCCAGAGGATGTAAGAAAACCTTTTTGTTTCCATAACATCCCCAAGTCACAGATGACCCCAAAGGCATACCAGCAGTCAGTATAAATATTAACAGTTTGTCCTCAGATAACTGCTGTGCTCTGGTAAGGGCATCTGATTATTGAGCTGATTTAGCTTATGGGAGGTTTTCTCTTTCAAGTAGTTCATGTTGGGTAGTAATAGCAAAACCAGCTTGGAAATTTCTGTTGTCATTTCTACAGTATAAACCATCAACAAACAGGATTAACTCAGATTGGTTAAAGGGGTGTCTCGTAAATCAGGAAACATCTCAAAGTCATGGGGCTCACCTTCATCAGGTAAAGGATGTAACGTAGCAGGATTAAGAACGTTGCAATATTTAAGGTATAGAGGTGAAAGCAGAAGAATCTCATAGGAGGTTAGCCTGCTAGCAGAGAAATGTGGTCTCAATTCAGAGTTAAGCCGACTCTGGACTGCATAAGGACTTTGTACATAAACATTATTTCCTGGAGTTAGGTCTGCTGAGGCTTCCACTAACTTCCACTAACATGCAGGAGCAATTGAATCAAGTTGCATGCCACAATAGGCAGTTGGTCTGTGTTTATTACCATGTCCTTGAATGAGCACTCCCAAAGCCTGGTTCTCTCTCCTGTACAAATAAGGTGAAACGGGTAGCCCTAAGGCAGTGGTTCTTGCAGAGCTTGTTTTAGTGTTATAAAAGCCTGCTCATGTTTATCCTCCCAAAGAAGGGATTAAGGGACTGAAAGTTTAGTAAGTTCCTAAAGTGGGAAAACTAAAAGGAAAATTAGGAACCCACAATCAGCAATAACCAGCCAAGCCTATAAATCCAGAAAGCTCTCATTTGTCATAGGTCTAGGAAGTTACTGAATTAGCTTAATCCTTTTTTGAGAGAGTAGATTTCTTCAGTGCTTAGGTTATGACCTAGGTAATGAACAGTATCTAAGGATAATTATAATTTTTCCTTAGCAACTTTACATCCCTCTTCAGCTCATCTTTTATGAAATGCCTCTTTGGTAACTGAACACAGTAAAAGGTCATCTACATATTGTAAAAGGATTGATTTCCAGGAACTGGAGGGAGATTTCATCTTGGGGGAGTACTTGGAAGAAATAAGAAGGGGCCTCAGTGAACCCTTGAGGCACAACTGTCCAGGTAGATTACTGATTGTGAAACTGAGTCCCCCTAACACCGAGTTCCTCTGCTGAGTTTTTGATTAACCTCTCTATCTAAAACTTTATTCCCTTTCTTGTCCTTCTCTGTACCCCTCAGGATTGAGAAATACCAAAGAAAAGGATGGGTTGAAATCAAACAGGACCCTCCAGGGCCCTCCCGTTACAAAAGCCCCTCTGTGTTGCCCTGTTTCTTATTTGTAGAAAAAGGCTTTCGTCTCTCAGGGCTTCCCTGAGTTCTAAAGAGCAGACCCAAGCAGTTACTAATTAAGGAAGTGAGGGAATGCAGAAACAAGGAAAAGCAGTCAAGCAAGAAAAAAAGCAGTCAAGTCAAGCTTAGACAAGAGTTCAGTGATAAAACAGAGTCCTAGTTCCTTCTCAAGGGATATATATACCAGTCAGATGTATACCTTTGAGTTGTTTTGCAGAAACTAATATTCCTTCTCAGGTGGAGGATGGTGACTCATACTGACCACAAGCACACAGACCCCAGATTTGTTGAAATCAGTAGGTTGATAATTAAGATTCCCAACACATCACCCTATTACTTCACCACCAACCAATCAGAAGAAACTCCATGAGCTGCAACCTTCATCCCAAATGCTGCCTTTAAAAACCCTTCCCTGAAAGCCATCAGGAAGTTAAGACTTTTGAACATGAGCTGCCCATTCTCCCTGCTTGGTGCCCTGCAGTAAACGCTGAACTTTCCTTCACCACAACCTGGTGTCAGTAGGTTGGCTTTGCTGCTCATGGGTGAGTGGACTTGTCAGTAACAATTGTACCAAGTAAAGGCAAATAGACTTTGGCTGTTGGGGTCTAGGAATGCTGAAAAAGGCTGAACAAAGGTCTACAACAGTGAACCATGTTGAGTCTGGTGGGACTTGAGATAAAAGGATGTTCGGGTTTGAAACAACTGGGAAACTGGGAAAAACTGTCTTCTTAATAACTCTTAAACCCTAGACAAGTCACCATCCCCATCCATTAGGTTTCCTGACTGGCAGGATCTGCGTGTTGCTGGGGCTGGTGCAGGGAATGATCAGCCTCTGGGTGATAAGTTCTTCTGAGATGAGTGAGAAACCTAGTATGGCCTCAGGATTCAGTGGGTATTGAGACAATTTAGGAAGAGGTTTAGTAAGATCTACCTAAATCTTTATAGGCTCTGCATTTTTTATTCTCCCAATGTCAGTACTAGAAATAACCCAGAGATTTTGGGGCATCTCGATTAATTTAAAGGACTTTTGTTGTAATTCTTCCTCTGCTGTATCAAGGGCTGATTGCATGAGCATTCAAGGTCAGGTTCAGGTTAGGTAGGAAATTCTAAAGTGAGGTCTTCATTGAAGTAAAACATGTTAGCCCTTTTGAGTTAGAAAGGATTTCTACCTAATAAATTGACTAAAGCTGTGTCAAATAGAAAAAAAAAAATCCTTTTCAGTGAAAGATCCCAGAGTTATTTGTACTGGTTGAGACAGAAATCTCTCTCTGAACTTTATTAGATGCTCCCACTATGGAAACTTCTTTTTTCACTCTGAGGTATTTGGTGGCCTATGAGAGTGGGTTTTAAAGTAGCAAGTGTAGCTTCCGTATCAACTAGAATTTGGCAAGGTTCCCCATTAATTTTAATTTCAGTTCCCCCTTGGCCATTTTAGGGAATTGCTGGTAATGGTTTACTGGAGAATCCCTCAGAGTCCTGTCAGCTCTGGGAGCAAACCATATGGGAGTCCTCCCTTGAGAATAGATATGGGGGGCACTCAAGTTGAAGACTGTGCATGGGTCCTTTGAGGACAATTTTTCTCCAGTGTCCCAGCTGATTACAAATGAGACAAAAGTCCTTGGGCCAGCATTTTGATGGTGGACCCCTAGAAGGTTGTAATACGAGAGGCCGGGGTATTATTTTAGGTCTCTGGCCTTGGAGCTGTTATAGATGTAAGGCCAACAGCTTGGCAGATGTTTGTTGTGGTCTTATTCTAAGGTCCTTTCAAAATGCTCAGCTATGGTCATGAACTCAGTCAGACTAGTGGTCCCTCATCCTACTTTCTGTCTTTTTATCAATCCACTAATCTCAGGAGACAATCATTTATAAATAGAGCAGCTAGAGAGGTTGGGTGACCCTACTTATTATATGGAACGTGTAATGCCATAGGAAGAGGGCTTCTACATGGGCCTTAAAATCTGCCACAGATTCATCTTTCTTTTGTTCACATGACTGAATAATAGACCACTCAGTGAGGGCAGGGAAAATTCTAGGAATGGCTTATAAAAGGTCAGGTGCTATTTTGCAGGCTTTTTCTGGCCAAGGATCTAGAATATCATCTTCAGGTTTTTGCCATTTTGCTTCCTGCATCCATTTTGGGGCTTCACCAGGACCTACGAACATGTGCACAAGCTGATAAAGATCTGGCATCCTGGGAGCATAGGCCTCAAATAATGACTCTAAATTCTTCAAAAAAAAAAAAAAAAAAAAAAACTTTGGGGGATCCTCTGTAGGTTTAGGAAAATTCTTAACTATGACCAAGGGGTGAAAGTTACCTGAGGAGGTTTGTCTGCAACAGCTTGTATTTTTATTTTGAAAAGTAATGGTTTAACAGTCTCTTCAGAGTGGAAGGGCAGTTGAAACAGAGAATTCGTCAAACATGAGGTAAAGAAGGACGGAGAGGAGCAGTGTCATGTCTGTCCTATTGTCTTTTGTTTTAGGTACTTCTTGTGTTTTCAATTTTTTATTTAGCCTTTTATAACAAGTCTTCTAATGAAGCTATTTTGGAATCTTGATGCCTTTTGGAGGCTTCCACATACCCATTAAAATAGGTATCCCATTCTGTTTAATTCAGGAGACCTTACCTTCAAATGCACTTCCAAAATGAATGATTTTTTCTACTCAGAACATCCCTCATAATGGTCATTGTAATTCTAGGTTGTTTTAGTAATATTTTGCCATTTGTGTAGAATAGTCACAGCTTCCAGGATTATAGTTCTTGTACATAAAATAATCTTTAGAAATAAAAGATTCAATTTCTTTTAGCTAGCCTTTCTCTACACAAAATAAGACAAATAAATACGTGTACCTTAATGCAAAAGTAGTCACCTCCTTGGACTTATCTAGAATTTTCAGATTCCTTTTTTGGCTTTTATCAGTGGGTTTAAAAGTGTGGTCCCTGGACCAGCAGCTTTGGCATTACCTGGAAACTTCTTCGAAATGCAAATTCTCAAGCCCACTGCTATCCTACTGAATCAGAAACTCTGGGGGTGGATCCCAGCAATCTGTTTTAACGACCCCTCCAGGTAACCATAGTTTAGGCTCAAATTTGAGAATCACTGGCCTACAGCATCTTCAGTAAGGGGTAATGAGGTCTAATTCTGCTCCTTGTACACAGCTGAGCTGGTGTCTTGGGCCCCTGGTCACAGTGGTGATTGTGTGGTTGCTTGTCAGAAACCAATTATTGTCCTTAAACAATGAGACAGCCAGTTATTTCAACAGCAAACTGGGTTTATTTGGGACACAGCAAAGAATTGCAATTTGGGACATACATTCTATGGTGAACCACAGGCAAGTCCAGAGAACAGAGTGTTACTGGGCCCTTTCCAGATTCTTGGACAGCAATGCCATAGAAATGAATATTGCTTCCACAAAAGCCTTAGGCAAGCAAAGCTCTTTATTAGAAGAGATAATTTGTGTATAAGGAAGAAGGTGGAGGAAAAGGCCAGCTCCCCAAGTAGAAGGGGCCAGTGCTCTTATAACAAAAGGGAAAGTTTGTCTTATGATTACTGATCATTTCCAGAAACCATCAAACTTCTTTGATCAGCCATAGATGGCTCCCTGGTGATATGAGGAATAGGTAGTGCTTCCATGGGGGGAAAGGAATGCAGAAGGATTTTCTGCAAGAAAGCATGGGAACAGATGAGGTTAAAATTTCTAGTTCAGCTTCTTGTGGCAACTAGGTGTACTCTTTAGTGTTAACAGAGATAAAGTTAATCTTTTAAGTCTGGTTTTTGGTTTTTTTGTTTTGGTTTGGTTTTTGGTTTTGAGTTTTTTGTCTTTGGGACTCAGGTCCCCAGGGCTTTTGTTCTCTAGCTTGCAAGGCCTGTTTTCACAAGGCCATTCCCCTAGTCCTTTCCAAAATGGCTGTACTCTTTTGTCTTCCTATCTCACAAGGAGAGGGCCATTCTTTTATAGAGGAGAAAGGGGAGTTGGATGGGGCTGTTATAAACAAAGATTCCATTGGCAGAAACTGGGAGATTGATGTGTAGTGGCTTTTCATTGGCTGAACTGTTGCTGTGCAAGGAGAAATTCTTCCTTCCTCCTGCTGGGTAATGAAATTGTAAACCTTCTATTGGAGTTGCAAGGTATATTGCTTCCTGTTGGGTCTGCAATTGAGGTCAAGTGATAAGGCATGAGAACTCCCCTTTCTGGCCTTCTGACTCCATTTTAAATGAAGCTTCTGTTCATTAATTTTCACACTGCCACCTGAAGCCTGTTAGTCTCTCCTCTCCTCTCCTCCTGGCTGGATTTCCACTTTTTCTGTTTATGAGCAGTGTTCTGACTGGACTGCCCTCCAAGTTCCTCTTTCTTTTCTAAGGATAATCTCAACACTGGTAGAAAGCGGAGGTGATGCACACACCCTGAGCGGAAGGAAGTCCTTCCTGAGCAAGCCCTCCAGCTCTGCATATCCCAAGAGACATCCCAGCCCAACTGTGCTCTTGTGATATTGTGATATAATAAGAAATGTATATTTGGTCTTCCTCCCCAGTTCCTGGCACAGAGCTCCTAAAACCATTGTAATTTCCTAAGTGATAAGAGGTGAAAGGAAGATCTTTTTTCATAGGATTTAGTTTTTGTTCCCAATTCCTGAAATAGTTCTGGAGCAATAAATGTGGAAGGACCGTATGTTGTTCTTCATAATAAGCCCCTTCCAACCAGAAGTGAGTTTACGTTAATGAAGTGACTTTTGAGAAGCCCCTAAGGAAGGGAGCTTTTTGCCAGGGGAACCAACCATGTGATTAGAGAGTTAGAACTTTCAGCCCCACCTCCCCACCTTGAGGGAGGGCAGAGAGGCTGGAGACTGAGTTAATCACAAATGGCCCCTGATTTAGCCAATCACACCTACATAGTGAAACTTCCATAACAATCCTAAGCAAAGAGGTTTGGAGAGCTTCCAGGCTGGTGAACACATCCACACGCTGGGACGATGGCATAACTGGAGAAGGCTTAGAAGCTCTGAGCCCCTTCCTGCATACCTTGCCCTATGCATCTCTTCCATTTGGCTGTTCCTAAATTGCATCTTTTATAATAAACTGGTAAATGTATTTCCCTAAGTTCTATAAACTGTTTAAGCAAATTATTGAACCCGAGGAGAGAGTCACAGAAACCTCCAACTTGCAGCCAAGTAGGACAGAAGTTGTGGATAACCTGGGGACCTACTGCTTGGGATTGGCATCTAAAATGGGGACAGTCTTGTGGGACAGATCCCTTCTCCTGTGGGGTCTGATGCTATCTCCAGGCAGATAATGTCAGAATTGAATTGAATTATAAAACACCCAGTTGGTATCTGCAGAGAATTGGAGAATAGCTCAGTGTGGAAAACCCACATGTTTGGTATTGTAAGTATGAGTAGAAAAAGAAATGAAGTTTTCTCTTTCATCCCTTCTTCCCTCCCTCAGTCCTACAAAATAGGACAGTGCTTCAGAACTGTCTTTTTGGAGTCACAGACAAAACAGGAATACTTCCTTATTATACATTTCTATGTTTTCTGGTCTCCATACAACATGCATAGATTTTATTTATAGTTGGGGGGAAATGGTATTTTTATTAAAAAATCAGAATTAGACAGTGATCCCAGTTTTGTTAAAATATAAAAAAAACAAGAAAAATGAAAAAAACAGTGTGTGTGTGTGTGTGTGTGTGTGTGTGTGTGTGTAAGAATGCTACCCAACACTGTGAGGCCAAACAAACTGAAATGTCAGAGTTTGGAGCAAAGAAAGGTTTATTGCAGGGCCAAACAAGGAGAATGGGTGGCTTGTGCTCAAAAACCCCCAAACTCCCGGAAGGGTTTCAGCTGAGCATTTTTAAAGGCAAGGTGAGAGAGGGGCATCCCAGGGCATGCTATCAGTTCATGCACAATTCTCTGATTAGTTGATGGTGGTCAATCCTTAGGCACCAGAAGGTCTGGGGGCTATATGTTCATGATCATTAAGTAGTTAATTTCTTCCATTTAGTGGTGGTTTTAGCATCTGAAAAACTCAGGAAATATGCATTAGGTGCTATTATCTAGGTACTTCAGAGAGGAGCTAAAGCAGAAGATATGGGGGAAGAGTCTGTCTGGGGAAGGCCCCATAGGGTCCTGCTCAGTTACACGAAGACACTGGCATTCATGATGATCACTGCCCTTGATAGGATTACAGGTGATTTTAATGGTTCATTTGTCTTTTCATCATTTTCCAATTTATTACAAAAATAATACAGATACATCATGCATAACATCCTCATATTTTTTATTTTTTCATGATGTGTCAATGATCCACCAGATTTTAAATCTCAGCCTTCCCCTTTCAACTATGCAACATGGGCATACATCTACATACTAACACACTAGGAATACGGGGGAGCTTACCATCTAGCCTTGAGGCTCTCAGGGGTACTTTTTTCTCCTCTGTCAAATGGAGCTGGTAATTACCATGTAGGGTTGCCTGAAGCATTAAATGAGACAGTGCTCAGAAAGCACCTAGATACTTGGCAAACATTAGCTGTTATTATTATACTTTTTGTTGCCGTTGAGTTGGATTTAAAGATAAATGACTATCCTATAATGTTTTCTGAAATCTATGTTAAATTAACAAACATCTTAGCCCTTATTGTATTCCAGGCACTGCAACAGGTAGGAACTTCTAGGATTAGGAAGGTAGGTACAAATCTGTTACTATGCTCATAGAAATCATTATCCATATCTTTACAAAGGTGATCATGTTTTCCTTGACAACACCAGTCCTAGGCATAAAAATTTTCAAAGGTACAATCCTAGAGTTGTATTTCTTAGGTTCTGTCCTACCTAACCAATCACAGGGACCCCAGCTCTTCTCAGCCACATGTAAATCAATGAGGTTAGAACACCCCCTCACACCATACACAAAAATAAACTCAAAATGGCTTAAAGACTTAAACATAAGACAGGACATGAACCTCCTAGAAAAGAACATAGGCAAAACATTCTCTGACATAAATTGTAGCAATGTGTTCCTAGGTCAGTCTACCAAGACAATAGAAATAAAAGCAAAAATAAACAAATGGGATCTAGTTAAACTTATAAGCTTTTGTACAGGAAAGGAAACCATAAACAAAATGAAAAGACAACCTACAGACTATGAGAAAAAATTTGCAAATGATGTGACTGATAAGGGCTTAACTTCCAGAATATACAAACAGCCCATACAACTCAATAAAAACAATCAAACAACCCAATGAAAAAATGGGCAGAAGACCTAAACAGACATATCTCCACTGAAGAATACGAACAGCCAATAGGCACATGAAAAGATGCTCGACGTTGCTAATTATCAAAGAAATGCAAATCAAAACTACAATGAGATATCACCTCACACCAGTCAGAATGACCATTAAAAAACTTCACAAACGATAAATGCTGGAGAGGGTGTGGAAAAGGGGGACCCTCCTACACTGTTGGCAAGAATGTAATTTGGTGCAGCCACTATGGAAAACAGTATGGAGATTCCTTTAAAAACTAAAAATAGACTTACCATATGATCCACAATTCCACTCCTGGGCATATATCCAGAGAATACTCCAGTTTGAAAAGACAGTGCCCAATGTTCACAGCAGCACTATATACAATAGTCAAGACATGGAAACAACCTAAATGTCCATCACAGATGACTGGATAAAGAGGTTTGGTATACACACACACACACACACACACACACACACACACACACACACACACAATGGAATACTATTCAGCCATAAAAAAGAACAAAATAATGCTATTTGCAGCAATATGGATGGACCTAGAGATTATCATACTAAGTGAGTAAGTCAGACAGAGAAAGACAAATATCATATGATATCACTTATACATGGAATCTTAAAAAAAGGAGACAAATGAACTTATTTATAAAACAGAAAGAGACTTACAAGCATAGAAAACAAATTTATGGTTACCAAAGGGGGAAGGATGTAGGGAGGGATAAATCAGGAGTTTGGGATTAGCAGATACAAACCACTATAAATAAAATAGACAAAAAACAAGAGCCTACTGTATAGCACAGGGAACTATATTCAATAGCTTGTAATAACCTATAATAAAAAATGCCAGAATGCCAGCAAAAGAGTAGTACATGCCAGGATGAGAGGCTACTTTGGTCAGCAAAGGACACAATGAATTTAGATGGAACTTTTTAACTGAAGTATAGTTGATTTACAATGTTGTGTTAGATTCTAGTGTACAGCACAGTGATTCAGTGAGATTCCCTTACAAATGGAGATGTCCCTTGCAAATGTAAGTGTTTCTTACAAAAAGGTAACTCCTACTAGATTTTAGAGCTCTTCCCAGGTCAACTGTTTCTCAGAAAATAACCAGCTTAAAACAATATGTCAAAAGAGACATATTTTAAGCTGGCAAATTCTGCTCCCTTATAGCTCCAAGTTGGGAAACAAGAACATGCCCAACCTTCACACCACGAAGGCCATTCACTCTCTCAAATGACGAGGCTATGTGAAAGAAGAGTTTGCCTGAAGACGTTTCTATTGGTGCCTTACCAAGGAGGGTATCCAGTATCTCTGTGATTACCTCCACCTGCCCCCTGAGCTACAGCTGTCCTGAGACTGGCAGGTCAAGGCCCAAAGGTCTGGAAGGAGAGTGACCTGCAAGACTCACGTAAGGGGAAGCCTACAGAGACACCTACAGATGTCTGTGTCCCACAGAGATGTGCTGTGCCCCACAGTGTGGACAAGAAAGCCGAGGCTGGGGCAGGGTCAGCAACCAAATTTCAATTTAGAGGTGGATTTGGTCATGGACATGGGCAGCCACCTCAGTAAAGTTGAAGAAGATTGTTTTGTGTTGAATAAATCTGTAGCCAGAAAAGTGTGTGTGTATGTGTGTGTCTCTGTGTGTGTATAAAACAATCAGGACCTACAGGACCCTCCTTAGTACAACAGCTCTTCTGTGTTCTCTGTTTCTTATTTGTAGAAAAAGATTTTGGTCCCCTAGGCATTCCCTGAGTTCCAAAGAGCAGAGTCAAGCAGTTACTAATTAGGGAAGTGAGGGAATGCGGAAACAAAGGAAAAGCAGTCAAGAAACAATAGTTCAGCAATAAAAACAATTTTAGTTCCTCCTCAAGGGATATACATAACAATCTGACGCATCTCTTTGAGTTGTTATGCAGAAACTAAGACCCCACCCCACCCTTGTGGAGGATGATGACTGCATGCTGACCATAAGCATGTAGACTCAGACTGGCTGGAATCAGGAGGTTGATGATAAAGATTCCTGAAATATCATTCTGTTACCACCAACCAGTCAGAAGAAAGTCCGCAAACTACAATCCTGACCCTAAATGTTGCCTTTCAAAACCCTTCCCTGAAAGCCTTCAGGAAGTTTGGGTCTTTTAAGCACGACTTGCCCATTCTTCTTGCATTTCTTGCATGATGTTGTCGACTGAAATAAATGCGCAGCCTTAAAGTTGAGAGTTATGTTTAATTTAGCGGGAGGACTTGAGCAGGGATGACAGCCTCTCAGATTGCTCTGAGGGACTACTCCAAAGAGGTAGGGGAGGAGCTAGGATATATAGGAGCTTTACAACAAAGACCAGGTAGTTGGAACAATAAAAGATTACTTGTTATCTGAAGAAGCCAAGCATCTCAAGTTAAAGAATGTAGTGCTTTTCTAAGTACAGGAGGAAGCAAACTTTTGGGCTCATTGAATTCATTCCTTTGACAAGCATCTAGCTATCTAGGGCCATTATCTTGTCCTTTATTATTCTGAGTCCCCTCAGAGTGCACCATTGTGAGTGGCTGCAGAGGTTGGGCTGCAGGCTTGTCTTCCCTGGGGGGTGGCGGCAGCAGCTGATGACTTGATGGCTTCAGCATTCTTTGTTTACTGATATGGTTTGCAGTATTTTTCATTCACAGTGCCCTGAAGTAAAAACTGTACTTTCCTTCACCACAGACCAGTGTCAGTAAATTGGCTTTGATGTGCAGTGGGCAAACAGAACCAAGTTTGGTTTAGTAACAGTATCAACCTCCAGTTGTCTATCAGATAAAATCCATCCACTTTTAGTACAGCACCGTAAGCTCACATAATGAGATCAATTAGTTTGAGTGAATTCTCTCATGTAGGGGAATAGGATTTGCCACTCCAAAATATGTCTCTTTGGCATATTAATTATTCTAAGCTGGTTATTTTCTGAGAAACAACAGACATGGGGAAAACTCTGAAAACTAAGAGTCACCCTTTTGTAAGAAATATTTACATATGTATAAGGGAAATCTCTATTTGTAAGGGTGTCTCCCTCACTGTACCAGGAAAAGGAGGATGACCAATACTCTAGAAACTCAGCAGTGGAGAAGGCAAAGACTAAAGTCTGCATCACAATCTTACCCCTGTTTACTGTGCTTTTCCTGGTAATCTTCCACAACTTACCCTCCCCATCCTCAACATCCTCTTGTCTTTAGACAAAAATTGTATTTGAGACCATTTTGGTGAGTTCCTCAGTTCTTCTGGATCTCTCCCATGTATATGTGTTATTAAACTTTGTTTGATTTTCTCCTGTTAATCTGTCTCACATCAATTTAATTCTTAGGCCAACCAAAAGAACCCAGAAGGGTAAAGGAAAATATCTTCTTCCCCCACACCCATACTTGAGAATCTCAGGGTCAAATCCAAACCATCTGCCCTGCAGTGGAGACCTGTGAAGTTGTATTACTCAGGATTCCCCAGAGAAACAGAACCAACAGTATGGATAGAAAGAAAGATGTAATAGGAGATTTATTATAAGACCTGGCTTATGAGGTGATGGAGGCTGGGAAGTCTCCTGACCTGCTGTCTGCAAGCTGGGGACCCAAGAAAATGGTGATGTAATTCAATTTGAGTCCAGAGACCTAAGAATTAGGGTGTTAGTGGTGTGAGTCCTGATCTGAGTTCAAAAGCCCAAAAAGCAGCAGCACCAATGTCCCAGGGCCGAGGATAGATGTCTCAGCTCAAGCAGAGAGAACTGATTTATTCTTTCTCCACCTTTTGTGTTCTATTTGGCTCCCTCAATGGATTGGACGATGCCCAGTCTCTTTGGGGAGAGCAATCTGCTTTACTATGTCTACCTCTTCAAATGCTAATCTCTTCCAGAAACACCCCTGCAGACACAACAGCTATCTGGGTATCCTTTAGCCCAATCAAGTTGACACGTAAAATTCACCATCACAGGAGTGATGGAGGAGAACCCTACGGGGCCTTCCCAGGACAGACCTCATGCCTCTTGATTTCTAATACCTTGTATAGTCATCTCCAAATAAGTTTTATGTTATATCCTTCAATTTTTCTCATGTTCTAATTCATTTCTTTGATAACTTGGTACAAAGTTTCCCCAACTTTCTCCATTTGTGGCATTCTTAGTGTCTTGGTAATTTTTCTAGGGTCACTAGGCCAAAAGAAATACCTAACGGGTCCATTTATTAATTAGCTCAAATAATAAGTATTTGTGTATGAACAACTTAATAGCTGTTTGGAAAAAAATTATACATGTAAATTGAAAGAAAAAATATAACTTCATTCTTAAATAACCAAAATTACTTCTGAATGGATATGTAGCCTGTTGGGCACCAGAGAGCTTCTCAAACCTTGGGATCAGACTTGTTAAAAATGATTAAAGGAGACAATTTAGGTGATACAAACAACCTTTATTTAACACTTCACTGCAAAATAGGGCAGATGGCAAGAAATTTTTATAGGATAAAGAATAAGGAACGAGGAAAAGGAAAATAGAAAAGGAACAAGGAAATAAGTATAGAGCCCAGTGTTGGTTTGTTGTTTAGGGACTGGCTGGACGGATATCCTGTAGTTCTGGTCAAGCAGAGCATTTACAGGGACATGACAGTTTTCTCAGTTTTGGTTTGCTGATGTGGCACCCAGGGTAGGAGCGGCTCCATTTTGGGTCTAGGAATTTATTTCAACAACCATACACCACCGTCCTCATTCCCTGTTTCTCATTGCTTTGCACAATACTTCACAAGTGTATGCCATGGTGAGAGAGGCTGCACGATGTAAAGCTGATCCTGTGAACTACCTTGAGCTTACAGTTAGTGCAACATCTGGACAGATGTTGTGCTTCTCTGGAAGTTTTCAAATGTCCTGGGGCATCCCTGTGAGTTTGCTGCAGCACCCCAGGGCTCCCTGGAGCACAGCTTGAGAACCATGGCCTTGGTAGGTATTTTAGCCCTTTTATACAAATATCTCTGTGGACGGGGCATGTTGGCTGCCATTCCCATAAACAAAGAATATTGCCCACCATCCAGTTCTACAAGGATCAAGCATTTAGCCACTGCAGCTACCCTCCAATGGTGCACCCGGAGAGGAATTCAGGATGGAGAAAACAAGAAGCCTTCTGTGCTTTGGATACTGGCCCTCAATAGTTAAGATGCAAAGCTAAGGAATAAGTTCAAGGAACCCAGATTCTTGCATCTCCCCATTCACAGAAAAGCACTAAAATTATTAACATGAAATGCCTGTTTTTTGTGATTAGCAGTAAACTTTTGATGTTCAACAACATGGTTTTTTTTCCAGCCAAAAAAACTCCTATATATCCTGACTCCTCCATAACCTTTTCAGAGCAGAGCCTCAGAGCCACCTGAGAGGCTGTCTCCTGGCTATACTTCTCAGTAAGGTCCCCAAGTAAAACAACTTACAACCTTTAGGTTGTGCATTTTACCTCAGTTGACAACTCTGTTTCGCTTAAAAAAAATTTTTTTTTCTCCATTTTCTTATCTGAAGTCTTATTGGCCTGAGTCATTCAACTACTGGCGTATACTGAGTGTGAACAGCACAAAAAGAATATTTTGGCTATCAGAAGAAAATGTTAATGAAAATGATGAAAAATGGGGAAAAAAGGAAGTCTTAGAAAATGAGACAAGAAACCATGATCTTACTAAATCATCCAACACGTGTCAAAGTGCATCATAAATCAGGGCCAACTTTGGTGTTTGGCTTTGGTTGAGGGATAGACTAGAACAGAAGGGAAACTACAATCCCACAGCAAAATGTAGGGTTTTTTTGTGTTTTTCCAATATTTAAAAGCCAAGTGTTAAAAAGAAATAATAAGCCCCGAATGGAGTCTTTTGCCCCTTATTGCAGCAAGCCAGGACTTAATTATGGTTTCAACCCCTCCCTGAAATGTGACCTTTAAAAGTCCACCTGAAATTTCCTGATCAACACCAGTGAGGTGATCTGTGTGATAAAGATCTCTCCCTATCCCACCCCCCTCCCCTCAGAAAGAAAAGAAGGTGTCCTGGCCCAAAATGACTCTTTTTCCTTTTTTTTTTTTTTTTTTTTTTGCTAATGACTTCTTTGCCTCACCCTCTTTCCAGAAGAGCCTTCCATCTTGTACCCTCCTCTGAGCGCCCTTTCAGTTCATAGATGGGATGCAGCTCTTTCATGAATCACCGAATAAAGTCAATTAGATCTTCAAATTTACTTGGATGACTTTTGTTTTTTTAGCACAAGAAGAAGAGGAAGAAGCACAAGGAGAGGAAGGGAAGAGGAAATTGTCGCTCCCCTCACATAATTTTTTTAAATTACTCTTTCGGCAATCATCTATATTCCCTCGCCTAGAGGCAGTCACGTTTGCACCAAATGGGTTAATGCAAGATGTGAAAGAAACTATGCCTGGTCAGAGCTCGGGCCAGAAAGGACTAAAGAAACTCTTGACCTTGCACAGTGCTTCCCGCTGGCCCATTCTGTCCCAGCCTCGGTGAGGCGGTCTTGTCCAGGCCTATTCAACTCTTTCTTTTGTTCCATTTTAGGTATCTTTGTATTCTAGTCTCTGGGTCCATCTGGACCAGAACAAGATGAAGCAAAGCCCCACAGCGGGAAGACTTGGGTTGTGCTCACAGTTGCTCAGATCTTGTGGAGCTGTTAAATTCCCAGTCCTTCCGGAAGTGGGGGCTATAGTTCTTGCCCCAGGAGGAACTGTAATTATCCAAGTGAGCAGGCCCACATGGGTGGTTCCTTAAAAACTGTGAGTCATACAGTCAAAAAATGGAAAAAACAGATCCTGAAATCCGTGTATAACAGAGAGCACTGTTTCAGAATCAGGGGTACATTTTTGCTTTTGCTTCCAGATTCCTGAACTTAGGTTTCACTTTATAGAAATCTGAGCTGGTGGTAAAAGGAGCAAAAATGAATATGTTACGAGCCCCTTGGTTCATAATCGGAGTTTTCTTGTTGCCCAGCCTTAGAACAAGGAGCAGCAGATAGATTTTGTTCTCATCTCACAAAGCAGCTGCGCTGACGCTTCAAGCAGCCAGCTGTAATGTCAGCAATCGACTTGACGTTGGTAATTTCACAAGCTAAATTAAACACTCCAGGCTGGTTCTTAAGCACTGGCAATAAGGGAAGTCAGTGAAAAGAACCAGCCCCTCAGTCCCTGGAGGAAAAAGTTTCCCTTGTTATAAACTAAGAGGGAAAAAAGGCAAGACATCATATTTTAAATTACTAATTAGCTATTTCAGGCTGCAGCCAAAGCACTTATCTGTTGGACTAAATATATCACTGTAATGGTTTTGCTTAATGTTGTTTGGAAAGTTAAAAGTCGACAAAGTGAAATATTCAACTCATTTGCACCATCATTAAGAAATGAATGAAAGCCATGGCATTTAAGAGTTGAATGTGGTGCTGTTAACACTAACAAGAAGCATCCTTTGAGCCTTTTCCCAGAGCCCAGGCGGGCCTCCAGATTTCATGAACCAGGAATGACTAAATAAGTGGGATTACAGAAGATATGGAAATCAAAACATCTGCCCACAACTGTCTCCTTTGACTTCAGGAGCTGTCAATTTCCAAAGCCAAACTGAAGAATAAACATTTTAAAAAAAGGCACAGAAGACAAATCGCTTGCCCTTAACCATGTCATTACACAAGTCCACCAATGAGATTCTTGGAAGAATCACAACTACACCATTAGAGAAAGTGGGAAGGTAGACCTGAGGCTTCAGGTGGCGTCTAGTTTAGACTGTGTAAGAAAGTTAATTTAGGAACAGGGAAAATGGAAAAATACAGGTGCCAGGGCTATGAAATCCACCAAAGAAGAGAAATAAGAAAGGAAAGTATGGTGCAATTATTGTCTAAACCACACAGAACTCTGAGAGTTTGTGGAGGAAGCCAGCAACCACAGGTGTTTCCACTAAGTCAAATGGACAATGACCCTGAGTGTTACCCAGACACAGATTGGGGAAGAAAGAATGAGTAGAGACCTCAGATTTGGGATCTCAGGTGCAGGTTCTGCTAACAACACAATAATGGCAGCACACAAATTCTTTCTTCCCTCATGGTCTTTGAACTTGCTCTTTCTTCTACTCCAGACATGCCCCCCGTTTTCACATGGATGGTTGCTTATAGTCATTTACCCCTCTGTGAGCTTTCTCCAATCCCTAGTCACTCTCCACCATATCACTCTGCTTTAACGCCTTCATAGCACTGACCATCACCCGAATTCATCTTATTTATTATCTGAGTGTTTGTTCAGTCTGTCTCCCTCGTGGCCATAAATGTTTAACAACCAGCTGTTGGGGAGGAGAAATGATAGTAAATACATGTAGCGCACAACTTCCAGATAATAATAAAACATGCAGTACTCTTTATTGTAAATTCCGTATCGTCAATTGATTCTCACAGGATGTCTTTGAGGACTTTTGCCACACGATTGTATCTGTAGCCAAACTGTGGTTGCAAGTCAACCATGATTTGACAAATAGAGTTGCAGCCCAATCTTCTCATTCTTTTCCCAGTAGAAATATTGTCATTAAATCTGATATGTCATCAGCTGTTGAACCATTTCTCACCCTCATACAAATTATATTCACTAAATGGGCACCTCTTTCAGCTTCCACATGGTTGGTTGCAACAGTGCTAACCATGGCTTTAGATTTTTGTGCAGTTACAAGGATTGGAACATTGTTTATTATAGCTGGCAAAATTCCTGACAATGTAATGAGGCACACTCCTGAGTCAACCCAAGCTCTATGCCTCTCCAGCCTAAGGTAGTAGTAGTAGTACAAGAGGGTGAAGGACACCTGGAACATATCACATGTACACAGATCCTTTCCTAATACAAAACATAGTACTATGGGGGATGGGTATAGCTCAGTGGTAGAACATATGCTTAGCATGCAAAAGGTCCTGGGTTCAATCCCCAGTATCACTATTTAAAAAAAAGGAAGTAAAGAAAAAAAATTTTTAAATACTAGTATGTTGGTTTTGACTATCTTAAAATCTTTCTGTACTTGATTCTTAGTCTTCCTGGGATGGAAAGACTGGGAAGAATGCTCCCATCCCAACTCCCGATGGCCAGCTATTAAGGATGATAATTACAACCCTAATTATTAGAAGATTCTAATCAGAGATTTTGGTCAGACAGAGAACCTGGAACTGCAGACATCCAAAGCAATTCTTCTCACTGTCAGACCATCTTTTTATAGATGTTGTGTCATGGGTTTCATCTTAAAATCTTAAAAGAGTTTTGGTCTCCTGACTCACACTGTTTAATTCTGCCTACTCACTGAGGTCTGCAACTTCCCCCTAGGCTGGTCATGTGAGTGGATGTGGCATTTCTCTAGCTCTTAGGCTATGGAGATGTATTTGTTTGCTAAGATGTCATAACAAAATACCACAAACTGGGTTGCTTAAACCACAGAAATTTACTATCTCAGATGTCTGGAGGCTAGAAGTCTGAAATCAAGGTGTTGGTAGGGTTGGTTCCTTCTGAGAGCTGTGAAGGAGAATCTGTTCCAGGTCTCTCCTTGGTTTTCTGGCTGTCTTTGACCTTCCTTGGCTTGTGGACACATCATCTTGATTCCTGCCGTCACCTTCACGTGCTATTCTCCCCGTGTGCCTGTGTCCAAATTTCTCTTTTTTATAAGGACACCAGGCATATTAAAGTAGGAGCACCCTACTCCAGTTTGACCTCATCTTAATTATATCTGCAATGACCTTATTTCCAAGGTTACATTCTTAGGTACTAGGTTTAGGACTTCACATGAATTTGTAGTGGAGCACAGTTCAAGCCATAATAATAGGTGCTTTTTTGGGGGGTCTAACTCTAAATACCTTTAAACTAGATAGGATTCTAGTTTAAGTGTATTTTCTCTCTAATTAAAACATTTTAAACTTTATGGGATCTTTCATTCTTTTGTGGCTTTAGGACCTTACAACTTTTAGAGATATTTAAAGATACATCACACAGCTCTGCCTGTCTTGGGATCAAGAACTCAAGAGGTCATTCTTCTGACAATTTGATTTGAGTCAACAGTGTTCAGTGCTGGATAACATGCTATGAGCGTACATTATATCTTTGAAATCCACTCTGAAATCTCTACTCTGTTACTCCCATAATCTGCCTAGAAATTCAACAAAACAGTTCAGTGAGTACTTGGCTACAAATCAGTTCTAAGATGAGCATTTCCCCCCACATTTTAACGTCTCTGAAATCAGAATTTGTGTATGATCTCTGGCATGTGATAGTTAAATTAGCAGCATTTTTTCTTTTTGATAGACATAAAATAATGATACGATCTTAATTGTGGTATCTTAATGAAGTACAGTATTGAATATGTTCTATTTGCAGACACTGCTGAGTATTTAGAATCTACAGAATAGTAGAAGAAAGAAGAGATAGCTGCCTTTACAGTCTCTTAGGAGAGACAAATAAACAACAAACTTCAGTGTAGTGATTTGAGGGGATAATTTTTTTTTGTGGACTCCTGATTCTCATTTACCCACTGCCCTTTTCATTCATACTGCATTGTAATTATTGGTTTCCTTGCCTATCTTCTCCTCTAGCATCTTGAGGGCAAGTGTCCTATCTTAATCACCCTTATATCCTCATTGTCCAGCACTGAGCATGGCCCATAGTCAAAGCTAAATGATTAAATGAATGAATGTATCTCTAAGCCAACATTGTGTTGGAAAGTCACTAAAGAAGACTCAGAATTTATCCTTAATTATGGAAACCAAGTCAAGTTTAATTGTTTACTCCAACAGGACTTTCAAGCAGGACTGCCCAGAATGCATATCATTAAGTGAGTTTTTGCCATGGTGGTTCTTGGTGTTGGAAAATTATGGTAAAGTGTAAGAATTGTTCTGTGGTTTGTACTGATCTCACAGACATGTGTCAACTGGGCTGTAATATAATTCAGAAACATGGGGGTGTGGAGTGAGGTCTTCCCTCTATTCCAGGGAGGAGTTCTGCCACCTTCAGGGTCCTATTTTGCTCTACTTTGTTCTCAAGTTCAGACAAAATTGAGCTTAGGTGAGCTTTAACTGGCATTTTGAAGAAGTAAATAGGTGCAGAATCAAGGAACAGAGCAAGATTAAGACTTAATGATGCAAGTGCAAAATAAGGCATGGGTGTTAGTTTTCTATTGCTGCATAGAAAGTTATCATAAATTTATCAGCTTAGCACAATAATTTTTATTATCCCACAAGTTCTGTGGGTCAAGAGTCTGGGCATGGCTAGCTGGGTCCTCTGCTTAGGGTGGAGGCTATAAGCAAGGTGTTAGCCAAGCTGTGTTTTCATCTGGAGGCTCAAATGGAGAAAGATCTGCTCCCAAGCCCCTTCAGGTTGTTGGCAGAACTCAATTCCTTGTGGTTACACAACTGAGATTCCTGTTTACTTGCTGGTTATGGCAGGTGGCTGCTCTCAGTTCTGAAGGCACCTGCAGCTCCCTGCCATATGCCCTTTCCATAGACTCATAACATGGCCCTATATTTTAAAGCCAACATTGGAGAGAGAATCTCTGACTGAAGGGAGAGCCCAGTCCTCTGTTAAAGACATTTATCTGATTAAATCAGGTCTGCCCGAGATACTCTCCCTTTTGATTAACTCAAAGTCAACTGATTTGGGACCTTAATTACAAATGCAAAATCCCTTCCTCTTTGCCATATTCTGTTGACTAGAAACAAGTGACCAGCCCCATCCAAACTCAAGGGGAGGTGATTACATAGGTAGGAACATTAGGGAGGAAATCAGAAGACCCATCTTAGAATTCTGCCTATCTCTGCATAGATAACCCCTCACTTCAGCTCAAAGCCATGGAAAAATCATAACTAGGAAGTTAACTTCATGGAATTCCAGGATTGGAAAGGACCTCTAGAGTCTTTAGTTATAACTAGACCTGGAAAATGAATACTTATCCCTTTATAGATCTCCACAGAAAGTGAGTCTGTTTATAATCAGTCCTTGTGGATAATAAAAGTTAGTGCTTCCAGAGGGGAGATAGGTTACTTATCCCACACCAGGTCCAGTTCCTTAGTAGTGGCTTTCTAGCTTTCTAGGGCATGGAGTTGGGAAGGTTATGAAGCTAAGAGTCAGTGGAAAAGAATTCTGGGATCATTTACTGATGTCTGTCTAGGAAAGGATAGTGGGAACAAAGATATGATGTAGTTGCCAATGTCGTAATGAGAGGAGGACCAGAACAGAAGATCTCTGTTCTAGTCCCAGCTCAAAACGAGCAGGTGACTTTGAGTAAATCACTTTACTTCTCAGCCCTGTTTGTTCACCCATTTAAAAAAAAGGGGAAAAAAGCTGCCTCCTAGAGTTTTCTTGACAATTAAATGACATAGCTCAGATGAAGTTGTTCTATAATTGTAAATCACTAAACAGCCATAAGAAGTTATTGCCATCTAACTTCTTGAAAGAAATTATTCCTGTACATCTTCTGATGCAGCCTTTGTCTCCAGCACCTTATTTCTGCTTTCTTCAAATCTCAGGTAGGAAATAGCTTTCTCACACTTGCACTTGGCTCCCTGGAATAGATGTCTGCCTTGTCAAACTGACAAACAGAACGACAAGACCGTCATGGCCAGCAAGTCAACCCTAGTGTCTTTTAACTCCTTTGAGTTTGATATGTTAAGATCATGGTTCACCTAAACAAACTACCAACGTTACTTTAAAATAGTGGGTAAACCTTCAGATTGTTGAAAGTTTGGACTATACAGGTACATGGAGCAATCTTGGGATCAGAAAAACAAATATTTATAAAGTCAATGCAGTGCAACTGCCCTGAACTCTTTTTACATGTAGGAAATGTCAGTTCAGGAGCTCATACCTACGGGCCCAGCTTGTGTCCCTCTTCAGTAACTGGTTTTTCTGGTATCAAGCAGAGTATGCAAGAGAGGGAACAGTTACCACCCATCAAATCCTAGCTCCATCAAAGTGTGGTCTGGGGACCAGCAGCACTGGCATCACCTGAGAGCTTTTTAGAAATGCAGACTCTCAGGCTGCAACTCAGACCTGTCGTATCAGAATTCACATTTTAATGAGCTCTCCAGGTCATTCACTTGCATGTTAAAATTTAAGAAGCCTGTACTAAACTTTCCAGACTAGTGTACCTCAGACCTCTCTAAACAGTTTGGGATATCCAGCCTCTATCAATTGGTCTTTATTTTGCAGGCATTACTGTCATTTTACTTTATTTTAAAATTTTTTCATCAGTTACAATGTGTTGATTTCTGGTGTACAGCACAATGTCCCAGTCATGCATATACATACATATATTCATTTTCACATTCTTTTTCATTAAAGGTTATTACAAGATACTGAATATAGTTCCCTCTGCTATACAGAAGAAAAATTTAAATCTATTTTTATGTATAGTGGCTAGCATTTGCAAATCTCAAACTCCCAAATTTATCCCTTCCCACTTCCTCTTCCCTGGTAACCACAAGATTGTTTACTATGTCTGCGAGTCTGTTTCTGTTTTGTAGATGAGTTCATTAGTGTCCCCTTTTTTTCTTTTTTTTTAGATTCCACATATGAGTGATATCATATGATATTTTTTTTTTCTTTCTGGCTTACTTCACTTAGAATGATGATCTCTAAGTCCATCCATTTTGCTGCAAATGGCATTATTTTATTCTTTCTTAAGACTGAGTAGTATTCCATTGTATAAATATACCACAATTTGTTTATCCAGTCATCTGTCAATAGACATTTAGGTTGTTTCCATGTCTTGGCTATTGTAAATGGTATAAATATTGTAAATAGTGCTGCTATGAACATTGGGATGCACATGTATCTTTTCAAATTAGAGTTCCCTCTGGATATATGCCCAGGAGTGGGACTGTTAGATCATATGGTAAGTCTATTTTTAGTTCTTTGAGGAATCTCCTTACCGCTTTCCTTAATGACTGCACCAAACTACATGCCCACCAACAGTGTAGGAGGGTTCCCTTTTCTCCACAACCTCTCCAGCATTTATCATTTGTGGACTTTTTAATGATGGCCATTCTGACTGGTGTGAGGTGATACCTCATTGTAGTTTTGATTTGCATTTCTCTGATAATTAGCGATATTGAGCATTTTTTCATGTGCCTATTGGCCATTTGTATGTCTTCACTGGAGAATTGTTTAAGTCTTCTGCCCATTTTTGGATTGGTGTCATTTTATTATTATTTGTTATTGTTGTGATTCTATTTTTAAAATTTATTTATTTACTTATTTTCCAGCTTTATTGAGATATGATTGACCTAACACTGTGAAGTTTAAGGTGCACAACATAATGATTTGATATATGTTTATATTGCAAAATGATCACTACAATAAGGTTAGTTGACACATCCATTACCTCACGTACTTACGTACTGTGTGTTTGTGTGTGGCAAGAACATCTAAAATTGCTTTCTTAGCCATGTTCTAATGTACAATACTTTATTGTTAACTATGGTCACTATGTTGTGCATTAGATCCCCAGAACTTACTCATCTTATAATGAAGTTTGTAGCACCCTTTGAGCACCCTCACCCATTTCTCCTCTCTGCACGCCGGCATTTTAAACATGACCCGCAGTCTGTGCTCTAGCTGCTCTTCCACTTCGCACATGGCAGTGGGCAATCTGATCTATTAGCAGTTTCTATGTAAGATGAGAGAGCACATTATTAGGATTTTGCCAACTTATTTTTTAAAGGTTGCACTTGTGACCTGTTTGTTAGAAAACAGTTCAATTACGAACTGATTTGGACACACTCTGTGACAGTCCAACACAAATTTGGTGGTGTTACAATGACAGAAATGTCAATATCCTTATAGATCTAGTTATACAGAAAAACAGACACACATCTGACTCTGACTCTGACTCTTTGCTTCATCCAAAGGATATATGAGACTCCAGTGAACTCCCAGGGAGCCTTATCATGTTCACATCTAGATCCTCTCTAGGGGCTTTTAAAGTTTTTGTAGCGGAAGCTGAAGTAATAACGGCACATGCCTGAAAGACAAGGCTGTAGATGTAGAAGAGAAGGAAAATGGTGGGAAAAGAAGACAGGAAAAGAAGGTCTGGATCTCATTAATCTGTAACCCAGGTGTCCTGGGTTCTTGTGAACTGTCTCTTCTCCAGCTTTGAAAACAGGGCTCAGTTTACACAGAGCTTCAGAGAACATTATCAGTCTTAGTAGAGATGCTGTAGAAGACAAAAAGAAGGCAAATATTGTATCTTAAGCTGCAAACACCCTAGTAAAACTCCTCAGTAGAACTTTCTGTTATCCATCAGCTGTGGGCTGCCGTACAACGTCTCTCTCAATACATTTTCCTCCCAGACCCCTAACTTTTCCATCTTCTTGCCCTGAATAGACATTCTTTCCAATGGAACAACATGGCCCTGTGTCAGATCTTCCCATTTTGTATAACTGCGCATTGCTTACTACTCTCTTTAAGAAGGATGATTCCACGTTGTACTCAGGAAACAAATGTTTCTCCAGTGATGGGGCGCTAACTTCCTTATGGGGCTGCTGGGGATTATGAATAACAATCAATCTGCAGTCTAATCTGCTGGGTCAGGGTTTGGGTTTTGGATTCAAAATTCTGCTCATGTAAATTACTCAACCCCTCTAAGCCTCACCTTCTTAATATGTAAAATGAAGTGTGGATCCTGAACATTGCAGGCTGTATTACAAACAATCAAAGCAATGCCTACCTTATATGTTTGGGGAGGGTCGTGTCAGATATTATATGAAAAGTATTTCCCCAATCCCAGTGCCTGACATCAAATGATAAATGGGTTATAATAGTAATGATTAAATCACCCAAACCTCCAACACTCCAAGTATATGAACGTCTACCAAATTAAACTCTAAATACTCATTTTAAAAAATTTTTTTAAAATGAAATATAGTCAGTTTACAATGTTGTGTCAATTTCCGGTGTACAGCACAATGCTTTAGTCATATATGAATATACATATATTCGTTTTCATATTCTTTTTCACCGTAAATACTCATTCAATAAGACTATTTAATGACTAGTGCATGCATAGTACTGCAAAAACAAAATAAGGAAAAAGGAAGTAGGGGATACATAACCAGCTACTGAGACCCAGCTATGTGTCAGGTAAATCATCTTATTTATTCCTCCAAGTAATGTAATGAGAGAGATTAGTGTCCTCGTGTCCACGGATAAGGAGACAAGAGCTCTGAGAGGTGTTGAAGGACGGAGGGAATGAAAAGTGCCCATGGTACTAAGAAGGTATCCTGAGACTGAAAAACGAGGCAGGCAGCTCAATATAATCAATGGATGAATTTATTATAGGGTCACTTACTCTCACGCTGTGATGGGGCAACAGCCATCTGGAAGCATTTGCAGCTGCACTCAGCACCACTGAGGGGCCATTGGGACAATTTACAGTTAGCCCAGGGTATGGGGGTTGGTTCTTGGAAACAGCACGCATTCCTGAGTCAAGATTTATGAACGGGCAACTAGTCTCGCGGGTGCCAGGAAAACACCAGTGAAAGTTTTCATCACTATTTGGGGACTAACAGAGCATAGAGGCTACCTGGTCCTAAAGATTATTAAACATAATCTATTAACTACAAAGCCCTGGTTGGCAGAGAGGTGATTTACTGCACAGTACAGTCCTGGGTAGGGTCAGCAGGAGGACAGGAGAAACTGTAAGGGCCCAAGATGGCATCAGTTATGCTAACAGCCATACAAGAGGTTATATAACTTGTCCAAAAGGCACAAGTCTGCATTTGCACCCAGGTATGTGAGGCTCAGGAGCCCTTTCTCTTCTATAAATTTCAGACCTCAAAAGTAGAATATGTGATCAAATCTTAAATTCTAAGGAAAAAAGGAGAAGAGCAGTGTTAGATACTAGGAGAGAAGAAACAGAAAGGTATAAAGGGGAAGACAGGAAAGAGAATCAGTTGTTGAAGGAGGGATAAGAGGGCAGCAGAATAAGAATATAGAAATGAATATATGTATATTTATGTATGACTGAAGCATTGTGCTATACATTAGAAATTGACACAACATTATAAACTGAATAAAAAAAACTCGATAAAACTCAATTAAAAAAAAAAGAAAGAGGGCAGCAAAAGGAAGTTGGAGGCTGACTCCTCTGGTCCGGTCTATGACAGTGGCTGGTGATGAGCCGGCGCCTGAAGCTCACTTTGTCACCTTCAGTGATGTGTGAACTAGCACCAAGAGGAAATGCATCACTTCTGTGGTTTACCAACAACTGCAGCCAACAACAACTGATCTTGCTCTCTCTGTGGAGAGGCTCAGACAGAAGTATTTTTACTTTCTATTACAACTTAATTCTCTGTCTTATAATTTATTTTTGTACTACCCAATAATTGTCTCATGTGGTTTCGTCTCATGCCCATAACAAGACTATAAAACACTCAGTGCATGTACCTTGACTTACCTTTCTGAAAGAAAGTAGTCACTGATGAGGACACATTCAATTTCATGAAAGTTTTCCAAGGAGAAACTGAAAAGCAGAGCTGGGCAGAGAGTCATTTTAAGAGTAAATAACAGAGAACAGAATAGAGAGTCCAGATACAAACCCATGCTTATATGCTATAGTAATTTTTGACAAGGGTGCCAAGAATACACAAGGGGAAAAGACAGTCTTCAATAAATGGTGCTGGGAAAACTGGATATCCACATACAAAAGAATAAAATCAGGACACCTATCTTACACCACTCACAAAAATTAACTCAAAATGGATCAAAGACTTAAATGTAAGACCTGAAACCTATAAAACTCTTAGAAGGAAATATAGGGGAAAAGATCCTTGACATTGGTCTTGGCAATGATTTATTGGAGAAGACAACAAAAGAGAAAACAAGTGGGACTACATTAAACTAAGGAACTTCTGCACAGCAAAGGAAACAATCAATACATTGAAAAGGCAACCTACAGAATGGGCAAAAATATTCACAAACCATGTATCTGATAAGGGGTTAATATCCAAAACACATAAAAAACTCATACAACCCAATAGCAAAAAAAGCAAATAATCCCATTAAAAATGAGCAAAGGATCTGAATGGACATTTTTTTCAAAGAAGACATATAAATGGCCAATAGGTATATGAAAAGACACTCAACATCACTAATCATCAGGGAAAAGCATATCAAAACCATAATGAGGTATCACCTCACACCTATTAAGATGGCTATTATCAAAAAAGACAAGAGATAACAAATGTTGGCAAGGATGTGGAGGAAAGGGAACCCTTATACACTCTTGGTGGGAATGTAAAATGGTACAGCCATAATGGAAAGCTGTATGGAGATTCCTCAAAATATTAAATATTGAATGACCCCGTGATTCAACAATCCCACTCCTAGGTATTGCTGGATACCCAGCAATCGAATTGAAATCGGTATCTAAAACTGAAAGTAGAGACAAAGCAATTGAAATCAGTATCTTAAACAGGTATCTGCACATCCATGTTCATTGTAGTCTTATTCACAATAGCTAAGATATGGAAACAATCTAAGTGTTCATTAGTAGATGAATGGATAAAGAAGATGTGGTGTATACATACACGATGGAATAGTATTCAGCCATGAAAAAGAAGGAATTCCTGCCATTTGCAACAACATGGGTGGATCTTGGAGGCATTATGCTTAATGAAATAAGTCAGACACAGAAAGACAAATATGGTAGGATCTCACTTATATGTGGAAACTAAAAAAGCCATAAAAACAGAGAGTACAATGGTGGGTGCCAGGAGCTAGGGGGTGGGGGTGTTGGGGAAATATTATTTAAGAACACAAACTGGCAACTAGGAGATCAGTAAGTTCAGGAGATCTAATGCACAGTATAGTGATTATAGTCAACAATATTGCGTAATAAAATTCAAAGATGCTAAGAGACTAGAACAATCTTAATTGTCCTCACCACAGAAAAAAAGGGGATGGTAATTATGTGGTGTGAGAGGTTTGAGCTAAGGCTACCATGGTCATCATACAACAATATAAAAATGTATCAAACCAATACGTTGTACACCTTAATCTTATAGTGTTGTATGTCAATTATATCTCAATTTCAAAGTTCCAGAATGACAAAGAGTAAGAAACAGATTTTGGAAATATACTTCCAGATGTTATAAACTTAGCTTTTTGATCCCAGGGAAGTGAGGGTGTCCGGAAGGGAGAGACCACTCATCAGCTATCCTGGGAAGAGGTCGATTTGAGAGGAGGGAACAGACTGGGCGAGGAGCATGTGTGGTAGGGGTAGCAGGGCAACAGGTGGCCCAGTCTCAGGTTGTGGAATTGCCTGGAGCACTTCTGTTGATGAGGGGTGGCTGCCCCTCATCACTGGGGGATAACCCAGGAGGGCAGCAGGATTGGGCAGAGGAAAGGGCTCAGGTTGGGTCCTGACTGTGCAGTGTCTCTGAATCATTCTCTGTGCCACATGCCCCTGCATCATGCACACAGCCTGTTCTGCACTGGATCAGGGAGGGCCCACGCCCACGCCCACGCCTGGGGCAGAGTGATGCAGGGAAATGCTGGGTCCCCTCCCTGGAGGCCAGAGGATGGTGCTAGCAAGGAACCAGTGGGCTCAGCCAATGCACTCCTCAAGGGCGTTACTTTGAGGAAGACACTTAACCAAAGCGCTGTCTCAACTTCCCATGTGTAATAGGAAAAGAAAACAAGGTTTACCTCAGAGTTGTCATGAAGATTGAGAAAATACGTGTGGAGTAATTGGAATTTCTATTTTCATTCTTTGTTTCTTCATCTCACCCCCTGTTCTTGTAATGACTAAACACCACCAGGCCATAGGGGTAGGCGGCAAGCAGACAGATCAAGCTTCTGTTCTCTTGACTTTAGATTCTAGTGAGGAAAGGAGACAGATCATCAGCAGACAAAACATCATCAGCCTGAGGCTGAGATTTGGGTGCACATGATTTATTCAGGAAAAAGTCCATAAAGGCTGAGGGAACCAGGATGGAGATGGGGAGGAAACTGAGCAGGGGAGTGCTCAGGTCAAAGCCCACCTCGGTCTGATCACCGGGTGCCTGGCATGCATCTCCCCATCTGATCACTGCATCATCCAGTTGCACTCTGAGGCTCTGATGAAGCTTATCTAGCCCTGTCTCCATCAGTCCTTGGCCACCTCAGGTGAAGGGGCCCTGCAGTCAAAGATGAGTCGGCCGAGATGGTCACAGGTGTAGGCTGTCAGCTGTGCCGTTCACAGGAGGTGGGGTGCAGGCTCACCCACTGGTAAAGGGGCTCTGGACAGAGCATCTACACCTGCTATGTATATTCACAAGGGAAAGTGTCAGATGGTGTAAGGGCCAGGAGAGAATGAACCTGCAGTGTCATAAGAGGAATCTGTGTGATTACTTTAGATCCGGAGGCCATGAAACAGGGGGTATGTTCAGATTTTTGTGGAACCTGAAACTGACAATGTAGGGGGACTCTTCTAAAGTAAAAGAATACAAAGTCATAAATATAAAACTAGTGCAAACATGCAGATTTATTCAAAAGAAGAAATCACAACAAACTACAATAACAATTGCGACAAATAATGAAAGGTAATAAATACCTCAAACATGACAAAATCCAGGAAAAAATAACATGATATTTATATTAACTCCCTGACATACCTCTATAATACCTTTTCCTACATAATTTGACTGCACATTTTTGGATTACCTTCCCATGTGATAATATTTGGTAGTATCCTCTTTATTAAGAGCATAAAGGCATTTTGATCATTCCCCTAAAAAGATAAATCAAAAAAAAATTTTTATTGATATTATGTTAAAGTTTCTTTCAGCTTCAGAACTTGTTATTTGGTAAAATCACAGGATTGAGGGTTATTGTCAAGTTGGGAAAGTCTGTATTAAGTTTCTTTCATAGATGAGCTGTAAGCTTTGGAAAGATGTACCGCAGACTGGCTTCCAACTCCACGCATTTCAAACTCACTCTCCTTCCATGCTCCCCATCTTCTGGTCACTGGGTGTTGTGGGCATAGTCATAATGAGATACCTGTATATGGCAACAATAAGCAGTCCACAGCAAGTGACAGGAGTATTCCAGGAAATCCCTACTGTGCGGAAGGACACCTAGCAATAACGTACCTACACAAGGAAATGATTGCAAATCACTTAAATATCTTCCCTAAACTCAAATGAAATGAATCCTGAAATCAACTTCCTCTTAGGCAGGTCTCCAAAATGCCCATAGCCACTCCAATGCCACCTGATAAGAGGTAGCATGAGGGTGGGACAATTGGAGTGTAAGAGAGAGTAACCTTCTGTTTTACTGACTGTGCATAAAAGATTTCACGTTTGCAACATTTATAAAAACACATAAGCATGTGAATAGATGGCCAGAGTCCGTCCCAGCACTCAGAAAGGGCCCATGTAAATGAGGAGCTCTGAAATGTTAAGTAAGCCTCTCTAGCGTCAGCTTAGGTCTGCCTTTGTCAGTGAGGGCCTCTTGGAAGAGGTGACACAGAAGCCAAAAACACTTAGCTGACACTCAATAAATTATTATTAACTGGAGTCTTGGAGTGAATTCACTGTGGTCTTTGAAGACAGGGATGCTTGGCTGTATCCTGAGCCTCAGACCAAATGACAAAATGACAGGAACTTCCTTTAGCACTTCAGTCCAATAGCACTTCCCCAGGAAGGCCTCTTTTAAAATAGAAGTGGCCTGCATTAGAAGTCCTCTCTAAATTACACCATTTATGGTCTGTAGCCACCCAGGCATACAGTCAATGAGTGGTGGCCGTCTAGATGTCTGTGCAGTGTTGGTTGGATTCAGTAAGGATTTAAAAATCAGTGCATTATTTTGCTGTGATTTGTATCTTTCTTCCCTTGCTGGCTTTGAGTCTCTGGGAGGGATGGGGAGTGGAGTGGGGCCATCCCTTGTGCCTGCCAGGTGTTCCTGACTAGGGCATGAGTCTCCCCGCCTTGGAATTGTTTGTTTACCTGCCTGCCTCCCTTCCAAAACGGAGCTGTGCCAGGGCAGGGGCTGTGTCTTATTTTCTGTGTCCAGCCAACAGCCCAAAGACACTTGATCCATGTTGCGTAGTGAATACACTATTGCCCACTCAGGAATGTATGAAGGAGAATCATTCCATCAGTGTCTCTCTTTTATTTCAAATTCCCGAGGACAAGTAAGTTAATACTTTGTTCAGTTTGCTCAGTAATGTAATTCTTGACCCTGAGCGACCTAAGAATATTTCCGTTTCTCAGGTCGTTTGCAGAAAGCATGAGGTAGTTTACATAAATAATTTTCACTGTTGGCTAGAAAACATTCACAAAATAAAGGAGAAATAACACACAATATGCGGTTTTCATTCTGGTGACTCTGCACAGAAATACGGAACAGATTCTCTTATTTTTGAGAAGACAAGGGAGCTGCTTGTCTAGAATCACTGTTCTCTTTGTCAGTGAATAAAAGGTTCTTCTGTTTGCAAAGATTTCACATGATGTACTAAAAAAAAAAAAAAGGCATGTAAAGTTTTCGATAGCAAGTGTGCTTACCAAATTTGCGTGAACTACTTTAATTGCAGAGAATTCAGAGGGATAAACCGCACTTCTGGGCAGTGCTAACAGAAAGGCTACGGGATGTGGGGGGTTTTCCCTTTGGTTTCCCCTTTCTTCTCTAGCTTTCAAAGATCCAAAAACAACAAGAGCGGTAGCAACAACATCAACAAACCCACAAATTAGTTTTTAATGAAAGCTAAAATTTTGAAGCTTATTTCCAAGGGACCTAACGATATCTGACACCAAGCCAAATTAATAGCAGGGAAAAAAAATTTTTTCCTGTACTTAAACTACCAACAGTGTTTAATAGAAGCAACTTCTATAAACTTTCTAGGGTTCTCAAATAAACCCTGGATTAAGATAAAAGCCTACCTAACTCCAAAGATTTAAAAGGAGCTATATAATATAACTATTTTTATAAAAAATTAAAATCTAGGTGAATCCTGAAACTAGTAAATGAAGATTAACTCTGGGTATTTAGAAAAGATCTAGATCTATCAAATGTCTACATTTGTAAAGCAAGAAGAGCATTGGTTTCATTAATAAAGGAACAGGCTGGTAAATGGAATTTTATCAAGTAAAAGTTAATTGATGTTCAAAAATTAGTAATTTAATCTTTGTAGCTTCAGGCGGTAGCCCTCTAAACCAACTGCCCTATTTCTAAGGGTAATTGTGAATGATACTGAAAGTGTTTTGCCTAACTCCACGCAAATATTTCTCTGTACACTGGTCAACTATGTATGTGACAATCTGGTATCAGCCTCATTATTGGGCTCTGCTGAAATAAGTTAGCTTTCTATCAATCATTAATATCTTAGTTTGTATTGGCATTTGAGCTAGCAAGGATGTGAAAGCAAGAACTCTGCGTAGGTAGGTGGGCTGCAGGCATCAGGAAAGATGAGCACATAAAATGCTGTGAAAAAGAAGAAGAAGAACCAACTTTCTCTAGAAGATACCCCTCCTTGGGTGGAACCTGTAGAATGAGATCACACCCGGACTGTTGTCAGCTCACCCAAATCATGCTGTCCTCCGAGGCTTTTCAGGAGATGGCAGCTCACCTTCTCCTGAGCCCACATTTTCTACCCTCTCCATGTGGCATAGTGTAGAGGTCAAGCCCACAGGCTCTGCAGCCAGACTTACAATTCAGCTGCATGACCTTGGACAAGGTAGTTTTGTTTATACATGTCTGCCCCATTAAAATGTAACTTTCCTGAAGGTGAGAACTCTCATTTGTTCATGGCCATAGAAGGAAGCCTAGTACATAGTAGGTGCTCAATACTTTTTTTTTTTTTTTGCAGCTTAATTGCTCTATGCCTTTATTAGTTAATATTAATGCAGCAAAGAGGGGACAAAAGCTCACAATACTTCACAGTTTCACAAGATGCATTGCAGGGAAAAAAGGGACTAGGAAGGACGAGTAGTATCCTAGGGTCTCAGTCGATGCATCCTGGGGGAGGTGGACCTCTAAATCCTGGTAGAGTGGGTCTTATTCCGGGGGTGGGGGGCATGTCTACTGGGGAAGCCCAATGGGTGGGCGCATGGGTGGTCTCATACCAGGTGGAGGAGCCGTAATGTCACATAAGCCATTCCCAACTCAAAAGAGTCCCTAGCCTTTCATAAAAAACCAGTATCCAAAAGTGGGAAACATATTCCAAGTGTCTACTTAGAGATTTAGACAGAGTCTTAATTCAGGATATTCTCTGTGAGAACTATTTTAGTCATCACTTTCTCAAAATAATAGTCTCTTCACAGACCAATACTTAATATTTGAAGGAGTGGATGAAGTGAAGTGGATGAAGTTTTCTCACTTGTAAAATGAGGGTAATAGTACAATATGACATACACACATGTAACAACCTTCACAAAACACAGGAGCAGAGTTGACCCGACCGAGGGGTCTTTTCTGCTTTTCCTGTTCGGGGAGAACACGGTTTCAGGATGTGCAGCTGCTGACAAAGGGGGACAGATAAAGCCACTGCAGGTGGGTCCTGTTATGCATTGTTAAATCATGTTTACTTGGAAATCCATTCTTCTCTTTGAAGAAAGAGATGTGGTCGTACAGATGTCCTTATGCTGCTGTTTTTGGTTTCATGGCACTTATATTTAATGAAATGAAAGTGACTCAGGTAAAATGTGATTGGGGAAGGAAGAGGGATGGGAGCAAAACTTTTCAGTTACATTTCATAGCCCTCATTCTCACTGGAGTTCCACGTGGGTGGGAAAATATTTTTAGAATTCAGTATGCTCAGTTACAAAATACATGTATAAACATAGGAATCTTTCCTACAGATGGCTGTGTTTCATTGGAAAAAAATAGTGGAAATATTTTTACAATCACAAAACTAAATATTAAACACCAGTGGATAAACTTAAGAAATATGAAGGCCTGTATGAAGAGTCCTCTACAGCTTGACTTAGAGGCATAAAAGAAGACAATTATTGTGAAGAGACACACTTTAATTAGGAAGGAGAAGATTCGTTATTAAAAGGCACCAATTCCCAAATTCATTTATACATTTAATGTGAACTTTCCACAATATTTTTCTTGGACCTATTCAAAATAAGTTTAAGCATCAGCTTTTTAGACTAAACTTATAAGACCAACCAATGTAATTTAGAAAAACAAAAGTATGGTTAAGGAAGGACTTGTTCTAACAATTATTTAGCATAACATATTATAAAGGTGTAATATTTAAAGTATAATAATGACCCCCTACATTTATTTCATGGCCTACTAAGGATCATGAACTGCAGTTTGAAAAACATTGATTTATGGGTATCAAAAATGGGCAATTTGGTTAAATACATCACAGCATAGTCATAATGCAGAATATATGTAGCTATTAAAAATATGGTAGAACTATGTTTATTGGCATGGAAAGGTGTTGACGATATATTGGTAACTAAAAAATCTCCTAGAATTATCCGATTTTGAAAGAATAAAAAATTATATAGGCATATATGCATGGAAAAAAATGTATGGACAGATAAATGCCAATATTTTAACAAAGGTTATACCCATTTGTCTTTAGCTTAAACCTTTTTTCCAGTATTTTTGGTATTATCAATAGTAACATGATTACTAACTTGAAGTGAAAAACCATTTTCTAAATTTCAAATGATGCTCTTGGGATAGGTTTCTGGAAATAAAATGATCATAATACACATTTTTAAGGCCATATTGCAAAATTATTTTCTGAAAAGGTTGTAGCAGTTTTCATTCCTTTCAGCAATGTATAGACAACCATGTGCTTGTCCTCTTACTCATATTAGGCATCTCAGTAAAAAAATTAATGGATGCAAAATTTAAAATACATTTTTTGTTATTTAGATAGGCTAAAAATTTTTCAGTGTTTAGTTTGTATTTCTTTTATTTCCAGTGAAGTTAAACACTTTTCCATACATTAGTCATTTGTACTTCCTCTTTGTGTATTGTTGCAAATGCTTTCTGCCTGGGCTGTTTCCTTTTGAGTAAGACTGAACATTCACACCATGATGATTACCATGACCCAACTTTTTTCATTTCTGGAGAATATATTATTACTATAATCCCATATCAAAACTCAGGGTCTAAAATTTTCTCCCATCTAAAGGCCTACCTCATCAGAAGATGAAGAGAAGTTTTACAATATCTAGGGATCTATATGTCCTATAATTTTTTTATAATCATTCATTGCCAAAGATATTTTTCATCTATGCTTGATACTTCAAACATAATGACTTCTAAATTTCCCTTTTTCCCCTCTAAATGGGCCCCCAAAAGTAATTTTAACTAATATGTTGGTCCATTACTTTAGCATATTTTATTTACACGACATAAAATACCCTTAATGAACAACATTGAATGAATAAAATTGTTTAGAAGAAATTGTATTGTGTCCAACAGACCTAAAAATATTAAAAAGCTTACTGAGCTGGAACTAATTCTTGGTCTCTTTTCAGCAATTAACAGAGCTGTGGTGGAAGTTTCAGGACATACTTCTAGGGCCATAGTGAAGACATTATTTTGTTTTCATGAGTTAGGTATTAAGTGAAAGCATTTTAGAGCAGAGTTTTTCAAACTGTGAGTGGGTCATGAAATCAGTTAAGTGGGTCAGATGAGCTTTTTTAAAAACATAAAATTGAATGAAAGGGAAAAGAAAGGGGAAAACAAGAAAAGAGCATCACATTGTAATAAAGCAGTACTTCATATGATGTGCCTGGTTGGTATATCAAATGTATCCCTACTATGGGTTGTGGTCGGATAGGTTTAAAAGCAAAACACTTCAGATAATAGCCAGTGTTCTTCTCATTAAAAAAACAAAAGGCCTTAATCAACCATATTCTTTCTCTGAAAATTACTCTCCATTAACATAGCCCTTAATAACTTAAATTTGTTTTAAAGAGGGTTATTCATTTGCTGCTACAATATGCTAGGCATTGTTCTAGGCACTGAGGATGCAGTGGTGATAAACTGTGACCGGTACTCTCCTAGATCTCCCATAGACCTGGAAGACAATGAGGTACAGCATCAGGTGGTTCCATAAGCAGCATGAAAAGAAGGCACTTAAAGGAGTGCAAGTGACTTGCAGTTTTAGAGAGGATGGTCAGGGAAGGCATCGCTGAGAAGGCAACATCTGAACAGGGTTCAATATTTAATTTTTTTAATGGTGTATTTTAAATGTTATTTTAAATCTAAATGAACATCTTAATAAAAGAGGGCAATTGCCGAAATTAAAAATATATAAACTATTTAATGCCCTATTACGATGTCTATCTTTTCGTTCACTTGTATAATTAGAAATATATAAACTGAGAAAAAGATAAACTTTGCTCCTGCTCCCAAAAGTGTCCAATCTACTGGGGTGTTCAAGCAAAGGCAACAGGCAAAGGCAATCAGAATGTAACACGTATATAAGGGGAGGGGGAGTACAGGTTTCACTGCCTTTCTTGGAGGATCAGGGAAGGCTTCCAGAAGGAGTGATGACCATACTGAGTTATAAAAGGTGAAACAAAATTGTAAGTTCCAATTGTTTTGACTCATCCTCGTTTAAAGTTGTAGTTGTGATTACAGTCACTTCAATAGTGCTTAATGAGAAACTTTGAGTTGTGACAAGGACTTTTAACTTCACATAGCACTGGATTAGTCATTACTTTCTTTAAAAAGTTACGGAGGAGGTTAGAGAATGTTTACACACGTGTTGCCATTGAATTTAAGTTAAATCTATAATGATTCTCTGTCTTGTAATCGTAAAGTTAGATTTCCCTCTTTCTGTTTACTAAGAGGGGCAAAGTGTGTTCCTTTAATATTCAGAGGCAGGTTTTTTGTTTGGAAGGACTGTTGATTCATCCCCTGGGGACTATGAATGTTTGTGCTGCAGAACTATATTCTACATGTTAGAATGTTGTTGCAGAGAATTGTGTTTCTTTACTTGAGGTTGTAACAACGTGTCCGTCATGGGAGGTTAAACCAGCTCACTAACCTTGTGGTAATTAACCAGTAAGATCTCAATGATGCTGTTATAATGAACTCAACCAGTATAAAAGACTGTGGGTTTTCTTGGCGGAAAATACCTGAAGCTTCTTCCTTGTGCAGACTATGCAAATAAAAATAAGTAGGTGAAGCTAAACCAATTAATTTTAAGCACAACCCCAAATCTCATTCTTCCGCAGAAATTAGCACACAAGGTAGGGCGGAGGAGCCAGTGTTCCAGATCCAGGGAACTGAATACAGTGAAGCCTGGGCACCAGCATAGGCAAATTTGTTTCAGGAACTGAAAGTCGTTCATGCGCAAAGCTTCTGGGTGAAGATGGTGGCTTAAATAGATGTGTGTGATTCCACCCCCTCCAAGCCTAACTGAATCTACTCTTGCAATATCCTCCAGAAATGGCATTTCACAACCACCAAAATGCAGTTTTCATCCAAACCATTTATTGCTGTCTAAAATGCTACATGTTTTACCCATTTATTTTTTGTGCCCGCCTCCTCCCCATTAGAATGTAAAATCATAGAGAACAGTACTTTAATCTGTTTTGCTTAGTAGTGCTCCTGGTTAAGAATAGGAGACTAAAAACTGATTAGAAGTTCAAAAATGAGGCTTCGATCTTCACTCTAGGTGCAGGGTGATATGGGTGGATTATCTGCTGACTCTCCTCCTCCTTACCCTCTACTCTACATGTTAGTATTTTAAAGTATTTCCCTTGGGCTGGTCAGAAATTTCCACGAGAAGAATATTCCTGTCTCCTACCTGGAGGGTAAAGTCTGGCAAATTATTAGATTGTGGAAGCTGTGTGGGAGAGAGGTCTGGGAGTTTCTGTATTAAGTGTATTTTTAATCAACTTTTCCACATTGGTTTGTATTATCATGGGAGCAAATCTGAGTCCCAGTTAGCTCAGCTCAAGTAATAGAAGCAAAAAGCTGATTATGTGTCCTATGTCTTCTCATTCTATGCCTTCAACATCTGCCAATTCCCTTTGGCAATCTCTCTTTGGTCCAATTTATCAACTTAAATATGAAGCTATGTCTGCTCAATTATCTTAAGTCTTTAACCTGCTCCGTGTGATCTTTGATCTGAGGCTTCCTCACTCATTCTTCCCAGTCCTTCTACCCTCGATGAGCCTTCGCCTTCTCTTCTGATTTAGGACAGGACCTGTTCTATATAGAAGAGGTCTTATTTATTTCCTTTATACAAGGCAAGCAGAAGTCTCAGACAAGACTCAAACTGCATGTATCTCTAATCAGAGGATGAGATGGAGGGAAACGGAAGCAGGGGAACTGACTAGAAAGCTGAGAGCACCCTAACACAGCATATTTGGATGTTTATGGAAAGTTCATGGATTTCCTTAACTCTACCACATGTATATAAAGGTTCCAGCTGAGTTTACATGAACCTGATGAACTTCATTTCTTCGTGAAGTCATATTGGCAAGAAAAATGGTCTTTAAAATCAAGTCCTTCTTTGCTGAACTGTCTGTTAATTCTTCTGGTTCTACTGCATGTAAATGAGCTGCAAAGATGAGTCGGGATCACTATTTAGCCAACATTTACCAATGGGGACCCTGGAACTTTTAGACAGATGATGTTACCTTCCTGGATATCTTAACAAAAGATGGTTTGACTTGCTATTTTTTTTAAAACCTGGCAGCCAAAACACAAATTTGCCGTTAGTAATAATGGAGAAATTTTATTCAATAGGATTCTTTTGGGGGAGAACAGTGCACTTATTTTGAAGGGATGTCTTGATATGGCCTTTGGGGAATACAAAACAAAAGACTAACAAACCAAGTGTTCATCAACGGATGAATGGATAAATAAATGTGGTATATACATATGACGGAATACAGCCTTAAAAAGGAAGGACATTTAGACACATGATATAACACGAATAAACCTTGAGGACATTGTGCTAAGTTAACTAAGCCAGTCACAAAAGAAGACAGATACTGTACAATTCTACTTGTATAAGATATCTAGAGTAATCAAATTCAGAAACAGAAAGTAGAAAGGTGGTTGTCAGGGGTTGAGGAGGGAAAAATGAGCAGTTTAATGGGTTTAGATTTCAGTTTTGCAAGATGAATAGTTCTGGAAATTGGTTACACAACAATGTGAATATACTTAACACTATTGAACTATAGACTTAAAAATGGTTATGATGGTAAATTTTATGTTATGTATATCTCACCACAATTAAAAAATTTAAAAACCTACTAAAAAAAAGACCACAAAACACAATATATAAAATAATCTAACACTTCAAAAGTTTGCTGATTTAAGCATACTTATGATGGCTTTCCAGCTTATATAGTTGTTTTTTAAAATAAAAAATGTATACTACAATTTTTTTAAAGACTGTATGTATTTGCATAATTTTTCTCATGACTCTGTGTCCTTCTGACACTTTTGTGTCAGAAGCTTTTTCCTCCTGATGACTGTCTCTGAACATTCTATTTGGATATGACGGTATCAACCCAGTAAGTTGAAATTAACAAACTTTCTTCATTGTTACTGAGGATGACAGTTCCTAGTACTGAGTTGTACAGTCTCCCAAGTAGCCTTTCACCTGCCTGACTGGATGTAGTTAAAAAGTCAAGATAAGTAGGTCAAAAAGCACGTTTTATTTATTTATTTGTTTGTTTGTTTGTTTGTTTGTTTATTTATTTTCTATCTATCTGCTTTCTCACAGGGATCCTAGACCCAGGAGATTCTGATTGCATAGGTCTGCAGTGAGAATCTGGATTTTTTTTTTAAAGGTTCCCCAAGTATTTATGATAATCAGCCAGGCCTGGCAACCACCAGATGAGAGGGAAAGTATTAGAATATTTACAGGGTGGTAAATAATTGGGACTAATATTCTGAAGTGATTTTGAAGCTCTTCCTGAAAGAGTTCCAAGTTTAAATAAGAAGACCCTTGTCAGGAGAAACCCTGACACTAGAAAATGGTTTTAAAATTTTATTTTCTCTTTAAGATCACAATTACGTAAGCAACTTGATTTCCTCCCTCAGATGTTACAAGTAATCGGTATGCTTAATTGAAGGTGTATTCTTCTTCTTACCTATTCTGCAATTAGGGAAAGATAGGTTCAAAATGGCAAGTTCACTTGAACAGGTCATTCATACTCAGAGAATCTGAAATAAAAACTTAGGCAGGGCCTAGGCTCAAGACCTATGTGGCCACATATGGCCTCATGCTTAGAAGAGCCCCATGTTGGGTTTAATGCTCTGCTCTGCCATCTTGAAATTCTTAATAATTTTTTAACACAGGCCCCACATTTTTATTTTGTAGTGGGGCCCACGGGTTATCTAGCTGATCCAGGACTTAGGTCACTGATTCCAAAATGTGATGCTCCACTGGGGGAGGGTCATATGAATAAAGAATCAAAATTGTCCCTTTTGTTCAAGATTCAGTGTAGCCATTTTACACAAAATTTTCATACACTGGTTTTGCCATGTAGCATTGCAATACTAATACTAGAATCCACAATTTAAAGAGAGGCCAGAGCACATAATATTTACATCCAAGATTCAAACAGAAATCCTCACGAAGACAGATATAATTTTCTCATAAATATTTACAAGTTTCAAATTGATGGACATTAGTCACTCCATTTATCTTGCTGTTTCCTTGTGAATGAAGTCCATCCAGTATCTCCATCTTATTGAGAAAAATCTGTGAAGCTAATTCAGGAAGAAGAATTCAAGAATGCCAAAAATAAATGTTTCCATCCTAAGCTAAGAATGAATCACTTGTGCATTCATATGTTAGAGAAAATGTGACTTCTTTTTTCTAGTTTTACAAGGCCAACACCTGTCAGAAACACAAATTCTGACATTTACTGATTCACACTAGTCCCCAAAGCCATAAAAAGGTCGTTCATGGAAATGAACAAAGAAGGTATTTGTATCTTTATTTGATAATTATTGCCAGAATCCATTCCAAAATAGCAGAGTAACGTTTATGTTTACATTTGTGTGTTTTAGTGAATTTTATAGACCCTGAATCTGACTTTTGCTTGTAGGAATATTAACTGATGCTGGGAGGGAAGACCAGGGATGTGGCAGAATAAAATGTTTGTGCATTATATATTAAACCTGAGCATCCTTTCTCACCAGAAATCACCATAGAGTCAGCTTTCCCAGAAGGCACTGAGATCCAAAGTCAGTGTTTCACTTCTTCATTATCCCTCAGGCATCTAACACAGTGCTTGCACAGGGAAAGTACTCAGGGAATCTTCTCATCCTCTCCAATTTTGGCCTCTAGGGGATTAACTTCCTGCCTCCTGCTAATTTTTCACCCTTACCTGTCCTGATTAGGTAGCGCCCCCATGGGGCCAACTCTTTGTGTACTCTCTTTCCTGCTTCCATTAGAATTTCTTTGTCTTTGGTCCCATTCCCTCTGATTCTCAAAGTGAAAATAATCTGATTACTAACTCAGGCTCATGTTTCAATGAATGAGTGTATTAGCAAGGTAGCATGAACTTCTATTCTCCTTTAGTAAATATTTTTTTACAATTACACTGATATTTCAAGACAGTTGCCAATTGAGTGACTCTAAAGACTAAAATTTCTGGCTAGGCAATTAGGATTTTGAAATGCCTCTGAGCCTCCTGGTTTATTGGACGGCAGTTTATGAACAGGACTGGCTCTTTTAAAAAGATGTTTATTCATTTCTTTATTTGATCTCTAAACATGTACTGAGGGCTTACATAGCCTGTGCCAGGGAATACAAGATGGAAGAGGGTGACCAGGTCCCTATTCCCATGGAGCTTACATTCTAGGCATGTGGGAAAGGGATCTATAGACAAATAAGAAAATATTTAGTAATAATAAGTGCTATATGTTCAAAATAAGACATGGTGATGTGAAAAGAAATGACTACTAGGGTGCGGGTTGGAACCAAAGAAGGCCACTCTGGGAAGATAACATTGATGTTGAGACCCTAATGATAAGAAAGAATGGGATGGTCTTGAAAAAGAATATATCTGGCACATTGGGAAAAACTAGTGTAAAAGCCCTAAGATGAGAGGCAGCTCTGTGTATTCAAGGGTACAGTGGCTGGAATATAGGATGACCAAGGGAGATGAGGGGAAGAGAAGTAGGCAGGGGCCAGTTCATGTGGGGTCTTAGAGGCCAGAAAGAGGCTTTAAGTTTGATCCTAAGTGTGACTAGAAGCCAGTGGAGCGTTTTAAGCAGGGGAATACTATGTTCTGCTTATGTTTTAAAACAACCCTCTGGCATTGGAGTTGTGACTAGACTGTAGATGTCAGAGAGGAAGCAGGGAGGGCAATTAGGACAGAAATGATGGTGGCTTGGACCACAGTGGCATCAGTGGAGGTGTCAGCAGCAGAGTCAGGATTTATCTTGGAGACAGAGTCAAGAGAACTTAATGATGTATTGCATATGGCAAGGAAGAAAGGAAAGAGAGGACTAAGAATGAGTCCTGGGTTCTTGGTTTTCATAATTTAATGTATGATGCTGTCATTTCCTGAGATGGAAAACCTGGGTGGATGCGGGGAGTTTGGTGGAAGAGTTTCTGCGGGGGGAGGGGGGGTGTGGAATCAAGAGTTAACATTTTTAGAAAATGTTGAGTTTGCAATGCCTATTAAACATCTAAGTAGAATTGTCAAGTGAGCATTTGGATATATAGATCCGGAGCACAGAGGGGAGGTCAGGGATAAAATTTTAAATTTGGGAGTCACTGGCATATAGATGGACGTTAAGCCCCAGGGTAGGATGAGATTATCTCAGGAGAGAGGCGAAATGAAGAAGATGAGGAGTCAAGAATGCCACCACTTAAAACAATACAACAAACAGGCAAATACAACAAAAAGGAAGCAGACTCATAGATCTAGAGAACAAACCAGTGGTTACCCATGGGGAGAGGGAAGAAGAGAGGGGCAAGATGAGGGTAGGGGATTAAGAGGTACAAACTATTACATATAAAATAAGCTACAAGGATATATTGTACAACACGGGGAATATAGCCAATATTTTATAATAATTATACATGGAGTATAACCTTTACAAATTGTGAATCACTATATTATACACGTGTAACATATACATCGACTATACCTCAATTAAACACACACACACACATACACAAACACGAACGCCACCACTTAGATAAGCAGAGAAGTTAGCAAAGGAGCCATTGAGAAGGATAAAAATCTGGACTGTGTGTGTCTTGGAAGCCAAGAGAGGGTAATGTTTCAGGAAGAGGGAGTGTAAGCTTTGCTGGAAGGTGATGAGAGGGGCTGCATAAAATGCAGACAGATGTGTGCTCATCGGAGGTCTTTGCAACCTTGATAAGGCAGATTCAGGGCAACGGGGATGGAGGGAGGGGAACTGATGAAACACCTACTGTCTTCTCCCAGCTTGGACAACACCCCTAGAGCTGTGGTAGTCTAGGAATAATGATGCCCTCCTAAAGCTTTTTCTTAAATTTTTCTAAACTATATAGCACACAGAAAATACACAACAATACAGTGCTGTGAAGTTTTTATTGCCACCTACGTAGCTCATAAATCTTGAAATGCCATGAAGGAAACTCCAAAATAACCAGCATTAATAATTTTATGGGGTAGCTCTCCAAGACATCATGAAGGAATAACTAATAAAAGCAACTGTAAAAACACTAACAAAAATAGAAAAGCTGACTGTGGATCACTCATGCCTGACGAATTTCTGTGTTGTAATGCTAACAGAGCTACCATAAACACATGATGCTGACCTCTGTGGTTAAGGCAGTCAGATTATAACAATTTCCACAACTAGCAAAACATTTATCTGAAATTGTGACAGACTTTTATTATACTTGTCACAAAGTGCTACTGAAACCATATCATACTCCATTTGATTCAACAAATATTTTTATTGAGCAGGTAATGAAGGGAAGGGACTGCATTGCTGGGGAGGAGACATGAAGATGAGTCATAAGCAGTCCTTGCCTTCAGAAAGCCAACAAGCATGATGGCCCCCCACCCACTGGCCGCCACGCCCACAAGGGCAGGGATGGAGTCTCTCTGGATTACTGCTGTCACCCAACAGCTAGATGTAGAAGGCACTTGTCTTAGTCTGTATGGGCTGCTATAACAAAATACCATGGACTGAGTGGCTTATAAACAACAGAAATTTATTTTTCACAGTTCAGGAGGCTGGGAAGTTCAGCATCATGGTGCTGATTTTGTGTTTAGCAAGGGCTTCCTGGTAAATAGACAACCATCTTCTGGCTGTGTCCTCACAGACAAAGGGCCTGGGGAGCTCTGTGGGGTCTCTTTCATAGAAGCATTAGTGCCATGCATGATGGCTCCACCCTCATGACCTAAGTACCTCCCAAAGACTCTACCTCTTAATATCATCACCTTGGATGTTAGGTTTTCAACGTACAAATTTGGGAAGGACTCAAACATTCAGACCAGAGCAGTACCCAAGCCAGTATTTGTGAATCAATGAATGAATTTAAAATAAAGGTGAGTATATCTGGTGCATAGTAGGTGTTCAATAAATATTTATTGAACAAACACCTTAGGATACATTACAAAGTAGGTAGGAAAAACACAAACAAAGGAATATAGGGCTAGAACTGTCAAAAAAGAGTCTTGAAATGATTGTGGCTTCTAAATAGGTCTTGAAGGCTAGATAGAATTCAAACAGGTAGAGTTAGAAGGAAGGATATTCAAGACATGGAAATACGAAAGAACTATTTCTGTAAGATTTTTAAACCATGAAAGAGGATTCTTTAAGCAGAAAAGGAAAAGAAAAGTATAAACAGGCTGGAAAAAGCTTTTCACTCTTCATTGAAGGGTACTGCTTTGAGTTCATTATCTAATATGAAGCCAAACATTCTGTAGAGGCAATTTGTATTGATGTCCTGGGCTGGGTCCCACAATGATAACTTATACAGAAAGCTATTTTCCATAAACTGGTACCTACCTTTCCAGCCTGCCATATCTTCTTGAGAAATAGCAGTTTGGGTTAGGTCACCTGTAAATTTTGGAAGAAGATAATGAGCCAGCCAGTGTCAGCCAGGACACAACACAGGTATCAGAGCTCAAGCCTCGGGTTCTTCTGGCCCCCTGGTAAGCACAGAGGAGGTGTATAGGGTCAGCCACAAGTGGGTTTCCTCCCTTCCTGCTTTCAAGGGGGAAACAGGCAGACAACAGGACACCTGCAGAATTCATGGACAAGATGGGACTTCTGTGGAATCTTGCCTGATCTGTCCTCCTCCCAGCAATCAGGAGAAGGCAAAGCCCCTCAGAGTGTGAAAAAGACTATAAACAGGGCAAACTGGGGAAGGTCTCTCTTCTCTCTCTTCAGCTGGTGCTCTGCCTCAGAAATGTCCTAGATGTGTGTTTGGAAGAGGGGAGAGGAGCAGGCAGGGCCAGCTTTGTGGGTGTGAGACCTGCAGTCTCTCAGGGACTTGGTTTAATGCCATGGTTTCTCTGTCTTGAAATTCTTAATAATTTGAACATGGAACCTCACATCTTCATGTTGCCCTGGGCCCTACAAATTGTGTAGCCAGTCCTGGAGGTGGGAACTGGGAAGAACTAGCCTTCAGAGAAAAGCAAGCTCAGGCCTGCTGCTCACCTGGGCCTTAAACTGATGCTTCTTGACCAGTTTCTCATCAAATTCTTTCTCCTCCCAAATATTCCCAATGTCAGAACAGAGAGAGGGGCCTTGGACTCATTAGCCTGAATCTGAGGGAAGAGCAGGAAGCAGCTCTCCTCAACTGTGACATTTCTTTGAAGGCTCATTTTCGTTCTAAAAAAGAAAAAAAAAAAAGTGGTATTTGCATTGTTAAGTAATGTATCTGTTGGATACATTTTCAAATAGGCTTTCCCCCGATAAAACAATCTTTAAGTAAGACTTTCAAGAATATACACTCTCTTGATCTCCTGGATATGAAGGCCTTCCCCCACCCCCGCCCCATCACCTCCCAGGCTGCAGCAATAGGGGCACACAGGTCTAGGAGAGGCTAGTTGAAGGTCCAGTTCAGCAAACACCCACTCACGGATTCCAACTTCCTCTCTCTCCCCACGTGGTGCCCCCGTGGCCTTTACCTTATGTAACTCTTGGTGTCTGGCTCTTTTTTTCTGCCCTTCTTCCTTTTCCTCTTCTTGTAAAGAAAGTCACATTTGCAACAACATGGATAGATCTGGAGGGTATCTGGCCAAGTGAACTAAGTCAGACAGAGAAAGACAAATACCACATGATCTCACTTATAGGTGGAATCTTAAAAAAACAAAGAAACAAACTAACAAAACAAACTGAAAACAGATTGATAGATACAGTGGACAAATGATGATTGCTAGAAGGGAGTGGGTAGGGAAGGTGGACAAACCAGATGAAGGGGGTTAACAAACCTCTGGTTATATAAGAAGTAAGTCCCAGGGATGTAATACACAGCATAAGGAACATGGTCAGTGGTATTGTAATAACTTTGTATGGGGGCAGATGGTTATTAGACTTATCATGGTAATCATTTCATAATGTATATAGATGTCAAATCATTGTGTAATATCCCTGAAACTAATATAATACTGCACATTAACTACATTTCAATTTTTTAAAATTTAATTTTAAAAAATCACATATACTTGCTAGAACACAGCCCTAAAATTGCTTTATACCTCTGCTCCCAGTCTAGAGATGTGCTCCCAGCCAGACGGGCTGGCTTCTGAGTAAACCTCCTGGTTCCTGGTGGGGCTCTGCTCTCCTGGGCTCTACCCACCTCCCAATCTCCGTCTCTCATCTCTGCTCTGGACACAAGACCCACTGGTGGTGGGCGCTGGAGGGCCAACATTCCAAACATACAGTGTAAATTCTGACAATGATACAATCATCAAGCTCTCCCTTACCTCTCAGGTTGGCTCACACAGTGCCCTCTTCTTAGAAGGCTCAAGGGCTTCTGACTGCCTTCACATTCAGTTTAGGTGCCATTTCCTCTGGGAATCCTTCCTGAACATATCCCACCCCACCCTGCTCACCACCAAGACTAAGCTGGTCCTCCTATCCTCCTCCTTCCTCCCCTTATAGCAATATGTTTTACACTGTACTTGTCAATTCTTGTCAGTTCACACTGTCCTTGTCAATTTGTCAATTCCCATGTAACTTCACACATGATCAGAATAGGGACCAGTTTACCTGCTCTCCATTGTATTCCCAAACACTGGGAGCCTCCCCCCTACCATACACACAAAAATTGTTGAATGTTGTTGAAGGCTAGTCACTTAAGTGATTTTCATTTATCCCACGAAAATCTTAGAAGAAGAGGATTAATGTTCCCATTTAACAGATGGGGAAAGTAGGCACAGATTAACTTGCCCAAGGTCATACAGTTGGAAGTGGCACCATCAGATTGTCAGACATTTTTTCTTTTTTTAATTGAAGTATATAGTTGATTTACAATGTTGTGTTAGTTTCTGGTGTACAGCATAGTGTTTCAGTCATTTATATATGTGTTCTTTTTCATATTCATTTTCATTATAGGTTCTTACAAGATATAGTTCCTTGCACTATACCATAGGACCGTGTTATTTATCTATTCTTTATATAGTAGTTTGTATCTTCTAATCGATCCCAAACTCCTAATTTATCCCTCCCCCCTTACCCTTTGATAACCGTAAATTTGTTTTCTATGTCTGTGAGTCTCTTTCTGTTTTATAAAAAGTTCATTTGTCTCCTTTTTTTAGATCCCACATATAAGTGATATTATGTGATATTTGTCCTTCTCTCTCTGACTTACTTCACTTAGTATGATAATCTCTAGGTCCATCCATGTTGTTGAAAATGGCATTATTTCATTCTTTCTTATGGCTGAGTAGTATTCCATTGTGTATATATACCACAACTTCTTTATCTAATCATGTGTTGATGGACATTTAGGTTGCTTTCATGTCTTAGCTATTATATTAAATGATGCTGCTATGAACATTGAGGTGTATGTATCTTTTTGAATTAGAGTTTCCTCTGGATATACACCCAGGAGTGGGATTGCTGAGTCAGATGGTAAGCCTATTTTTAGTTTTTTAAGGAATCTCCATACTGTTTTCCTTAGTGGCTGCACCAAATTACATTACCGCCAATAGTGTGGGAGGGTTCCATTTTCTCCACAACCTCTCCAGCATTCATTGTTTGTGGACTTTTGAATGATGGCCATTCTGACTGGTGTGAGGGGCTACCTTATTGTAGTTTTGATTTGTATTTCTCTGATAATTAGCAATATTGAGCTTTTCATGTGCCTATGGGCCATCAGTATGTCTTCATTGGAGAAATGTCTGTTTAGGTCCTCTGCCCATTTTTTCATTGGGTTTTTGTTGTTATTGTTGTTTTTGAGTTGTATGAGCTGTTTGTATATTCTGGAAGTTAAGCCCTTGTCAGTCGCATCATTTGCAAATATTTTTTTCCTAGTCTATAGGTTGTCTTTTCATTTTGTTTATCTTCCTTTGCTGTGCAAAAGCTTATAAGTGTAACTAGGTCCCATTTGTTTATTTTTACTTTTATTTCTATTGCATTCGGAGACTGACCTAAGAAAACATTGGTACAATTTATGTCAGAGAATGTTTTGCCTATGTTCTCTTTTTAGGAATTTTATGTTGTCCTGTCTTATGTTTAAGTCTTCAAGCCATTTTGAGTTTATTTTTCTATATAGTGTGAGAGAGTGTTCTAACTTCATTGATTTACACGTGGCTGTCTAGCTTTCCTAACACCACTTGCTGAAGAGACTCTCTTTTCTCCATTGTACATTCTTGATTTCTTTATCGATGATTAATTGACCATAGATCTGTGGGATTATTTCTGGGCTCTCTATTCTGTTCCATTGATCCATATGTCTGTTTTTGTGACAGTACCACACTGTTGATTACTGTTGCTCTGTAGTATTGTCTGAAGTCTGGGAGGATTATTTCTCCAGCCTTGTTCTTTTTCTTCAGTAATGCTTTGGCAATTCTGGATCTTTCAGATTGCCAGATTTTAATGTCTATATCTTTAACTCCTAGTCGGAGTTAAATGAGAGAAGTAGAACCACTAAGAATGACATAGAGTAAGGGATTTGTTTTAAGGATTGGATCTTGAATGAGTGACTGTTGGAGCTCATTCAATGCTCTACCTAACTAGGACTTTTGCTGCTGCATCTGGTGCTGGGGCTTGCAGTCTGCAGGGCAGGTAGTCAGGGAGGAAAGATGGCCACGTAGTGGGAGAGAGCAGTGACAGACTGGAGCCTGTGGGCACCAGCAGGAATCCTCCAGGACAGACTGGAACCCACACTGGTACCCCCCTCCCTCCAAGCCTCCCACTTCCATGCAAGAATGACTTCCAGTAGCAGTAGGCATCTTTGCCAGGGGTAGACAAGCACCTGGCCCAGGAGTCACAGAAGCTGAAGGAGGAGATCTGGGCAGATCTGGAGGAGCTGTGGGCCCAGCTGCTACACCAGCCAGGTGAGCCAGCAGAGAAGCCTGAGCTGCAACAGCTCTGCTGCCCTGATCTTCTGAGCACAGAAAGGCTAGATGCTTCATTCCCACCTTCCAAGTCTTAGGCAAAGCATCCCTTGTGGCCAAAGCGATCCAGAACTATGTAGGGAAAGGAACTCTGGATAGCACGGCTCCAGCTTAACTTAGGCACAACATAAATCTACTTCACGCCCTTCCTCCTTGCTTTACTGTTACAAGTTACAAAAGGTTTCCATTTCTGGAAATCCAGTTTTTGTAACATTAATATACTACACAACATTATGCAGTATATCAATGCCCTCAGTAATTATTTTCATGCCAATTGCTTCTCATAATTCTGAAGCAGGGAATGGGCTTGCCTAGGTCAGCTATCTGATCTCACGTTGAGTTTTTCTGGGAACTCCCTCAAAAAAAAAAAAAAAAAAAAAAAAAAAAGCTGTACTTGGAGTGGCTGTCCCGGCTGAAGGGGCTCTCCCAAAGCGGTTCTATATGTTCTCCAGAATGGAATGTGCTAATTCTTGATTTACTCAAAGAGGAACATGTGCTCACAGCACTGCAGTCAGTAATTTGGAATTGTTACAATCTAGACGGTTGTAACATGCACTTGTCTTTTCTGTGCATTAGTTATTCACTTTATTCAAATATATGCACCTCTTTTTCCCTTTGAGGAACCAGCCCCTCCTCTACTCTTTTAGTCCATCTGGTTTAGGAGCAGGTGTCTCCACCTTCACTCTGGAAGTGAGCAGGTAAACAAGACCACTCATCACCCCTCGTCCATCTTCCCCAGAGAATGATCACCTAAGATCATAAAATTGGTAGTTTCACACTTTCAATGAAACTCCAGAAAATAAATTGTTAGCAGTATTTATCTGATACCCATATTCTAGCTATCTAGCTAGATAATAAAATCTGGACTATTTAGGGGCACAGATCAAGGAAACAATTATAAAACTTAAGTTTCAATATTTCTGTTGATTCTGGAAAGGGGAAACTGAAATAACTCTTCCACAGTCTGAAAATTATTCCTAATAGGAGTCAAATAAAGGCCTAGCCCAGCAAAAGCTCAGAACTCTTAAAGGTTTGAGTCCTATTTGTTTGTTTGTTAGATTGTATTTTGGGCCTTGAGAGTTTGCTTTCAATGTTCTGATATTGTGATTTATAATAATAAATATATATTTGGTCTTCATTAAGTTTTTGGCACAGAGCTCCTAAAATCCTTGGAATTTGCTAAGTGATCAGAGCATAATGATGTCTCTTATATAAAAAGGAGATGACTTTTGCACATAAGGATAGGGACTGGTTGACATGAGAGCCAACCATCTGATTAGAGAGTTGGATCAGGGGAAGGGAGAGGGGCTGGGGTTTGAATCAGTTGCCAATGGCCAGTGATTTAATCAATCATGCCTATGTAGTGACTTCCATAAAAAACCCCAAATGAGGGGGTTTACAGGGATGCTGGGTTGGTGGAGATTTGGGAAGAGAGGCTCATCTGGAGAGCAGGGCAGCTCAGAGATGTTCCCACATACCTTGCTCTCTGCATCTCTTCCATCTGGCTGTTCCTGAGTTATAATCTTTTATAATAAATTGGTAAGTAAAATATTTCTCTGAGTTCCGTGAGCCATTCCAGCAAATTAACTGAACCCAAGGAAGGGACTCTGGAAAACTTTAATCTATAGCCGGTTAGTCAGAAGTTCAGGATTTGCTATTACCAGCTGAAGGTGGGTGGGAGGATAACAGGACCAGGGGCCAGGCTTGTAGGACTGAACATGTAACCTCATCATCTAACACTACCCTGGGTAGATAGTGTTGGCTTAAAACAGTAATACAGCTGGTTATTTTACCAGCAAAATGGGTTTATTCAAGAAACAGCACAGAATTGCAATTCACAACATGAAATCTATGGAGAACTAAGGCAAGTCCAGAGAACAAAGGAGACAACAATTCCTTCATAGAGGAGAAGGGGGAGTTGGGAGGAGCTGTTATAAGCAAAGAGTCCATTGGTGGAAATTGGGAGTTTAAAGTGTAGTGGCTTTTTATTGGCTGAGTTGTGATAGTCTCTGGGCAGTGCCCCAGCAAGGAAAAATTCTTCCTTCCTCCTGCTGGGTTGTAAAATAGCAGCCTTCTTCCTGTTGGACATGAAAGGTATGTCTCTTGCTCTTAGTAATGCAGTTGGGGCTGAGTATCAATATATTATACATGATGAGCAATATAGTAAATTGCTAAAATCTAAGTCCATGGAGCCAGATTGCCCAAATTTAAACTCTGGTTCTGTCACTTACTGTTTAGCTTTGAGCATGTTTCCTAACCTCTCTGTGTTTTCACGTCTTTATCTGTAAAGTGAATTAATCATGGTACCAAACATAGATTTGTAGGTATCTTATAGAGTTGCATATATTAAATGAGAGTTACTATGTGCAAAGAGCTTATAACAAAACAGTGCCTGGCATATTGTTCTTTGGGGAAGTCACAGAGATAAACAACCACTCAGTGACCATTTTGGTGTGTATTATAAGTAGGAAATTGCCGGCTATTATGAGACAGACCAACAGAAGGTGCTAATCAGGTTGGGGTGGGCATGAGTGGAGGTCAGAGAAGGCTTCTTCAAGATATGTCTGTTTAAGCTGAAACCTAAAGGATGGAGAAATGGAGGGCCCAGACAGAATAGTATGTTTTATTTTATATACTGATATCATTTTTATTACATTTGTTCACACACATTATAAACATGTTGGGATATACTTTTACACATTATATACTGTCGTATTTTCTATCCATTTCCAGCATCCCCACTCTCCAAACAACTCTAATAACTGTTCCCCATCTAAAGGGGTTCTGAACACCTAATTTCAATGTGGGGTCATGGGGTTTCTCCCCCTGCGACAAGCAATTCACTGGACACAAACTGGGTGTCTTACATAGAACATAAACTCTGTCAAAGTGAAGGCTATGTTTCTCTTTTCCACCATGGTATTCACAGTGCTTAGCATATTCTTAGATGGTCAATAAATTATTATTGACAGACTGAATGAATCAATTAGTCAATCATGAGAAGACAAAAGGATTTATTTTGGGTGTCATCTGAGTATATTCATAATTTGATTTTGTGGAGGTCATTGTTGAATGGACATGATTTAGGCTGATTTAGACTGTTTTCAATATCCTTCCTAGAGTAACAATCATAAATTGGCAAGTGTGTACTGAGCACTGACCTAGATGCCGTGGGGGACACAGCTCACTCTAGTTGGGGTATCTTCCTGGACTAAATTAAATACCACACTTGTACAGATTTTTCCTGACGGTGGTCCTCAACTGGTTTGTCAGGACACACTGAACTTTGATCCGATTAAACTTTCATTTTGCTCCACTGTCACTAGACAGATAAAATGTTGAGGCAATAAGGTTGTGCTATGCAGTGTGGAATGTGGTCCAAACCACTGCAGATAAGATATAAGAAGTAGAAAATAATATCAAGCCAGCTCCCAAGAAAGACCACACGTTTCTTAGAATATATGTGATTCTTCAGAGGAGAACTCTGACTCTTCTAGAATGTAAGCTACATAAGGGTAGGGATTTGGCCTGTTTTATTCACAGTTGTATTTCCTAGGAGATATCACAGTGCCTGGCCCAGGGTCCACAATAAATAACTGATAAAGAAAAGAATAAATGAATTAAAGAGAGGAAGAAAGGAAGGAAGGAAGGAAGGGAGGAAGGGAGAGGACAGGGCAGAGCAGCAAGCAGGTTTACCCCCACAATGACGCAGCACTGAAGAGGGACCATGGGAACAGAGATAATGGTGGTTGCTTCTGCAGTTATGGCTCTAGATTGTTATACTACTTTTCCAAGAGCTATGTTGTGCTTTTTGATGACTTACATAGTATTTTTCATTCCTTTCTTTCTGTGTGCCATTAAAAATTCTAGAATTCAGAAGTTTATCCCAAACACAAACCCTTTCTAAATCTCCCAAAGGAATATTAATCTATTTACAGTCATACATCTGAGATAAAAGAACTGTTCTGCTTAGCTTTTGATAAACAGCTTGCATAACAAATAGAAAACACAATCACCATCCCTAGAGAAATGCTTATTAAAAAGCTGTACAGTTCTAAAAAATAAAAGAACCAACCAAAAAAAAATGTACAGTACAGACTACAGAGTTCTTGTTTTAGAGTGCTTGAGTTGAACTGTATTCTTTAAACTTCTGGGTCCCACTGTTTAGATATCACTCTGTGGTTGTCTAGGAGAAGGACAGAATCTTGGACCTTAATGGAAACCATCTAGCTTTTCACTGACAACTTTCATATCCCTGACTAAAAATAGTAATCTTTTGATTCTACAACATGTAAAGTCACTTCCTTCTATTATTTTTATCAAGAACTAACAAATCCAGTTTTGGTGGAGGTGGAGATCTGATTTGGGGGAGCTAGTTTGCAGGAGGTAGGTGAAGGGCTGAGGGAGGAGAGCCATGCTTGGTAAATACCCAGCCCCTCTCAGATATAAGGAAGCAGCAGGCAGTGGAAAGAATCACTGAGTGCCATTAGCCTGAGACATCATAGTCTACATGTGAAGTTTCATGAAAACTTGTCTTTCTTTTGAAGACAATTTTTTAAGAGCAGTTGTAGGTTTACAATAAAATTGAGAAGAAAGAGGTACAGAGATTTCCCATATAATCACTGCCCTTATAGGGGAGAGCCTCCCCATTATCAACATCATTCACCAGAACAGTAAATTTTCCACCAAGGATGAACCTACATTGACATATTATAAATACCTAATCACTCATGGTTTACCTAAGGGTTCACTTTTGGTATTGTACATTCTGTGGGTTTGAACAAATGTGTAATGACATGTATCCATCATTATAATATCATACAGAGTCTTTTCACTGCCCTAAAACCCTGTATGTTCTGCCTATTCATCCCCTGCCCCTCCAACCCCACCCTGGCAACTACTGGTCTTTTTATTGTCTCCATAATTTTGCCTTTCCCAGAGTGTCAAATAGTTGCAATCATATACTATGTAGCCTTTTCAGATTGGCTTCTTTCTCTTACTAATATGCGTTTAAGTTTCATCCATGTCTTTACAGCTAGCTAGCTCATTTCTTTTTAGCACTGGATAGCATTCCACTGTTTGGATGCACTACAGTCTCTCCATTCACTTACTGAAGGACATGTTGGTTGCTTCCAAGCTTTGGCAATTATAAATAAAGCTGGTATGAACATCTTTGTGCAGTTTTTTGTGTGTGGCCATAATTTTCAACTCATCTGGGTAAATACCAAGGAGCAAGATTGCTGAATTATATGATAAGAATATGTTTAGTTTTGTAAGAAAACACCAGACTGTCTTCCAAGTGTCTGTACTATTTTGCTTTCCCACCAGCAATGTTATGAGAGTTCCACATCCTCATCAGTATCTGGTGTTACCAGTGTTCCCGATTTTGGCCACTCTGATAGGTGTGTAGTGGTATCTCATTGTTTTAATTTGCATTTCCCTGATGACTTACCACGTGCAGCATCTTTTAATATGCTTATTTGCCATCTAAAGTTCTTCTTTTGTGAAGCGTCTGTTACGATCTTTGGCCCATTTTAAAATCAGGTTGTTTGCTTTCTTATTGTTGACTTTTAACAGTTCTTTGTATATTTACTATAACAGTCCTATATCAGATTGTCTTTTGCAACTAGTTTTTCCCCAGCCTGTGGTTTGTCATCTAATTCTCTCAATATTGCCTTTTTGCTGAGCAGAAGTTTTTCATTTTAATGAAGTCCAGCTCATCAAATTTTTTTTCATGATTTATATCTTTGGTGGTGTTGTCGAGGAGGAAGAAATTTCCCTCTACCCTTCTAGCTTCTTCTGGCTGGTCTAAGAATTAAACTGACATGAGACAGATTAATGGGAGAAAATCAAACTAAAGTTTAGTAATGTGTATACGTGGGAGAGACAGACAAACTAAGTAACTTGCCAAAATGGCTTAAGCCTTGACCTCAAATACCATCCTCAGCTAAAGACAAAAGAGGATGTTGAGGGTGGGGAGAGTGAGTTATGGGAGATTGCTAACATTGATCTGTTTGTTTAGTCTTTTACCAGTACCTCACTGTCTTGACTGCTGTAGCTTTATAGTAAGTCTTGAAGTTGGATAGTGTCAGTCTTTGTTCTTCTTTAACTAATTGTGTTGGCTATTCTGGGTCTTTTGCCTCTCCAAATAAACTTTATAATCAGTTTATTTATATCTGTAAAATAACTTGCTGGGATTTTAATTGGGATTGAATCTACGGATCAAGTTGGGAAGAACTGACATCCTGACAATACTGAGTCTTCCTATACATGAACACAGAGTATCTCTCCATTTATTTAGTTCCTCTTTGATTTTGGGCACCAGAGTTTTATAGTTTTCCTCATATAGATCTTGTACATATTTTGTTAGATTTACACCTAAGTATTTCTTTTTTGGGGACTGCTAATGTAAATGGTGCTGTGTTTTTAATTTTAGATTTCACCTGTTAGTATATAGGAAAGCATTTGCCTTTTATATACTAGCCTTGTATCCTGCAACTTTGCTATAATCACTTATTAGTTCTGGGAGGTGTTTTTGTTTGTTTTGGCAATTCTTTCAGATCTTCTACATAGATGATCATGTCATCTGTGAACAGAGACAGTTTTATATCTTCCTTCCCAATTGTATTTATTTTCTTTCTTTCTTTCTTTTTTTCCTTATTCTATTCCAAGGACATCAAATACGATGTTGAAAGGAGTAGTAAGAGGGGATAGCCTTGCTTTGTTCCTACGCTTGGTAGGAAAGCTTCAAGTCTCTCACCATTCAGTATGGTGTTAGCTGTAGGTTTTTTATAGATAGCCTGTCAATTTGAGAAAGTTCTCTTCTGTTTCTAGTTAACTGAGAGTTTTTATCAAGTATGAGTGTTGGATTTTCTCAAATGCATTTTCTGCATCTATTGCTATGATCACGTGGTATTTCTTTATTTCTAGTCTGTTGATGTGAATGGATTACATTATTTGATTTTCAAATATTGAATCAGCCTTGTATGCTTGGGATGAATCCAACTTGGTCATGATATGTAATTCTTTTTATACTTTTTTGGCTTCAATCTGCTAATATTTTGTTGAGGATTTTTGCATCTATGTCAATGAGAGATATTGATCTGTAGTTTTCTTTTCTTGTATTTGTCTGATTTTAGTATAAGAGTAATTCTGGCCTCATAGAATGAGTTAGGATGTATTCCCTCTGCCTCTGTCCTCTGAAAGAGATTGTGGAGAATTAGTAAAATTTCTTCCTTAAACATTAAATTCACCAGTGAACCCATCTGGGTCTGGCACTTTCTGTTTTTAGAAGGTTATTAATTATTAATCAATTTCTTTAACAGATACAGGCAAAACCTTGTCTTTTTTAAAAAAGAAATTTAAATGTGAATTTGTAGAAAATTGGTAAGATGCTAATATTGTTGTCTAATAGAGATACAAATAATTTTTGTCCCATACAGATGAAAATGACTTCTGCTTTTAGAGAAGATAGCACCAAAGGTTATAGTTTATTGCTCTGTAGGACATTAATCAGATTTATAGCTAATTTGGCAATAATTTAGAATGATTTCGGTATTCTTTTTTTCTTACATTGATATATATATAAAACATTATTTACCATATCTTTCTTCGAACCAGCTTTGTTTCCTGCTGACTTCCCCAATAATGAGTTAAAATAAAAACTTTACCTGTTTACTCTCTATTTGTATGAGAACTTTTGTTAATATTTTGAAGTTATACCTTCAACATTTTATAGGAATACAGCTTGACCAAATGTTTTAAATTGCATGTGTAAGAACTGTTCCTAAGGAGATAAGGATATGCTCAAAAGATTTAGCTCTAAGACCATTTACTGTGTATAATAGTGAAATATCAGAAACAAATGTACAACATTAGGAGACAGATTAATACCTAAATTTGTTTTAAGAAAGATTGTTTCTGAGTAAGTAGAGTGAGTCTTGTTCATATTTTCTTTCTTTCTTTTGGAAGAAGGAAAAAGCAAACTTGCAGGTCACAAAGTCTAGTTACACTGGTCTTCCTGTTCTTGTTGACATCTATTGAGGTATTTAGTCCCTGACCATAGTCTTCCCTTCTGTTCCAATACCACTATCTCAGGGAATTTCAGAGTCCTTGGACAGAATCACCTATCACCCTAGCTTTTTAAATTCCTTAATATCCCTTTTCCAGTGACCTTCTTCACTTCTGTAATTCACTCCAAAGAAATTTTAGATCCTTTCTTCATTCAGAACTGTTTATCCCTGACATTTCTGTGCTTTTTGCTCTGTTTTGCTTTTAGATGAAAAATGCCTTCATTGTTTTTCTGATTAAAAGAGGTAACACATGTTTACTGCAAATTTTTTTCAGAAAACATAGAAGGATTTAAAAAAGAAAAAACCTTGCAACTCAGAACTTACCACTCAGCATTTTGTAACCCTTTAAACTTTTTGCTAGGAATAGTTTTTTTGTTTGTTTGCTTTCCAAAATGGAAATTTACAATTCATTTTACTTTTATAATCTGCTTTTTGCCATTCAATGACTTATCTTTCCAATTCAACAAATACAGATCTACATCATAATTACTATGGCTGAAAAATAATTTATTATATGGCTATAATATTCTTTACTTAACCCAGGATGTCTCAGCCTCAGCACCAGAATCTGGGGCTGGATAATTCTTTGTTGTGGGAGCTGTGCTGTCATTGTGGGATGTTTAGCAGCATTTGTGCCCTCTACCCACTATGAGCCAGTGGTTCCACCCTCCCCAGTCATGGCAATCAAAAATATTTCCACCTATTGCCAGATGTCTCCTGTTGGCAATATTAACCTCCACCGATTGAGAACCAGTTGAGAACCACTGATATAATTAACCTGCGTTGTTTGTTTATCTACTTTGTCACAATTAGAAAGTGTTGCTTATAAAGATCCTAAAGTATATAAACTCAGCACTTCTCCAAATTACTTCTATAGCTTAAATTTTTAGCAAGGAAAAGTGTATTTTAAATTTTGATGTCTATTCCCAGATTTCCTCCAGAAAAGCTGTATCAATTTATAATTCCATTAAAATAGCAGAAATGTCATTTCCCCAGAACTTGTGCATTTCTAGGTATTATCAATCTTTTTAATCTTTCATGGTGGTAAGTAAAACATAATATTACTTTGCCCTTTTAATTTGTAATTCTTTGATTGCTAACCAGGTTGGTAAATTTTACTATGTTTATTGGCCATTTGTATTATTGCTTTTATGAACTGCCTATTAATGTCCTTGCCCATTCTTGGTTTTGTAAGAGCTATTAATTCTTTCGGTGTATAATTTTTCTGGTAACCTTTATGCTGAGTTTTCCTATATAGAAGGTATACATTTTTATGATGTTATTTTCCTTCTGTCTTTTATTATGGTTAGAAAATCACCTCTAAAGTCTTAGACTTAAGTGTTTTAGTCTATTAGGCCAATCTGTTATTCCTCCGTGTTTCACACTCTTAACACTAAACCTTTCTGACCTCTACTTAGGAATCATCTGGAAATCTTATTAAAATGCATGTTCTGCTTTGGTAGGTTTAGGGGGAGACAAGGGACTCTGCAATCCAATTAGCTCCCAGGTGATGTCATTGCTGTTCCTGGACCACACTTTAAGTGGCTCAGTTCTGGATCTTCAGCCCTCAAACTCCTGCACTCCCCACCTCCATTCTCTGATTGGCTCTCTCCTGAATTTGCTTCCCTTCCTACCTAGTGTGAATCCCATGGGCAGTAATTTCAATTATGCCTTAGCCCTTTGTTTATCTGGAATAAGAACCCTGGCAATCTCCATCCCTGTATTGACACTGCCAATACTTTCTCCAGTCTCCAGTCACAGAACCACTGAAAGAAATTATGTAACTACCACCCTGTGACAAATGTATGATTTCCAAAATCAGATCAGAAATCTGTCACTTTGTTCCTCATTAGTTCCCTTTCCCATTCCTTATAGGAACTTTGCCTAAATTTAATCTCCTCAACCCCATTCCCCCTCTTTTCAGGCCTCGTAGTCAAGGAACTACAATGAAAGAACCTCAGGCCATCTATTAGAAATCACATTTAGCAAAGTATAGCTGCATACATTTTTTTTAAATCCACTCAACAACCCAAGTGTCATATTAAGATTTTCCAACTCTTAGAAAATTCTACTTAAAGACTTATGAATTAAAGTAGACCATTTATTTAATAAACACCTCCCAGAGTTCTCACAATATGCCTGCCAACTGTATTTAGGTAGGTACAATTACCATATCCATTTTACAGACTAGGAAACTAAGGCACAATGAGTTGACATAACCAGTGAGTGTCAGAGCAAGGACCCGGACCCAGATCATGTGACAGTATAATCATAGACCTTAAACCTCTTTACTCTCTACCTGGAGATCACAGGGAGCCTCGGGTTCTTAAAAGCTGAATCCCACAATAGTATGTGTATTAGAAACAAATAAGAGGCAGGTAATCATTAGAGGTTCTCAACTCTTGAAGGTACATTTCATTCACTCAAGGGTTTTTTTTTGTTGTTGTTGTTGTTTTTTTTTTTTTTTTAATATCCTTTTCCTGAGCCACATGGCGAGAAATTTTGTTCCATCAGTCTGGGGTGGGGCCCTGGCGCTACAATTTTTAATTAATTAAAAAGAAATTTTACGCCCAAATCAGTGCTTTTCAAACTTTTCATATTCACTGGACCCTTCGCACAAGTCTCCCATTATTCTGATAGGTAATGTGTGACAGGTGAGTGCGGTCTTGGTCCGTGCCATAAACCTCAGGTTTCGGTGAAGTCCTTGTTATCATTAGTGCAAACACAGACCACCTGGTCCTTTCACAAAGAGGCACTTTAGGAAGAGACAACTGAAATTGGCCTAGAGTACTGGTGGAGGGAGCGTTGACTTTCCAATAATGGCTCTGCTCCCTTTTTCCATGTGATTTCCACATTTCCAGCGTTAAATTTAACTCTGATTTAGTCACATCTCACACACTATATAAGTTTGTCGGAAATTTTCCTGGACTCCACACCTGATAGCCTTTAAAACTTCTACATACACGTTCTTAAACGCCAGGCGACTTCAGAGCAGGACTGGGGCGCCTGGCGCGGCTGGGAGCGCGGCCCTGGGGACTCCGGCCGGCACGAAAGAGCGTAAGAACCCGCGCGGGACTCCGGGCGCATCGTGGGGCTCCTGGTGGGGCTCCAGGTGGGGCTCCAGGTGAGCCCGGGGCGCGCCCGCCCGCACCACCCAACGCGAGAAGCCGTCCGAGACTTTAACGTCTCCAAACTCGCAGCAGCGGGAGTCTCATGCCCCCTTGGCGGAGCCTCCTGAAACCCGTCAGCGGCCGGAGCCGTTGCCGAGATGAGGACACTTCCAACCTGGGGAGCCAGCAAAAACTAAGGCCACGCAAGGCAACTAGGTTCCCAGACCTCTCCCCGGCGACCCGGGAACCCAGCGCAGCGCGGGCACGGGTTCGCCCAGGTGCAAAGGAGGCAGCGGCGCCCGGGCGGCCCGGCTCGGCCCCGCCCAGGAGGGACCCGCGCGGCGCCTGAGTGGGCCGGAGGGACGTCAGTCAGGCGCCGAGGGCGAGACCGGGGCGCGCCCGCCCCCTGGCTGGACTATAATGTGGCCCCCGCCGGGCTGCAGCCGCCGGGAGGCGGTGGGCGCCTAGGCAGAGGTGAGGCTGGGGGCGCGTGGGGACAGGCGCAGCTGCACAGCTGCCCGGTGGCAGAGGGTGGCGGAGACTCCGAGAAGAGAAGAGGGAGGAATAGAGGGTGGGCGGCGGGATAGAGGGCACCCGAGGCTCCCGTGCTCCGGTTGCGCTAACTCCCTAAGGTGTTACTTCCAACTTTTACCTCCTTAGGAAGCCAGGGAGGGTTAGCGTCAGGAGACCTGAGACTAGAGAGCTGAGCCGGAACTAGTAACGTCCACACCCACCCTACCCCTTCCCTTATCTGCTCTCAGCTTTATTATTGTTTTTATTCATCTCTAGAACATGGACTGCGCCCGCCTATGGCTAGGGCTGCTGCTGCCTGTGGTAGCTGCGCTGGACTTCATCTACCACCACCAGGGACAGATGGAAGCATTTCTGAAGAATGTTGCCCAAAACTACAGTTCTGTCACTCACTTGCACAGTATCGGGAAATCTGTGAAAGGTAGGATCCGCTCGTGTACTTTCCCAAGCCCCTAGTCCTCGCTTTAAATTCATTTAAATTCATTAAATATGCCTTAGCTTCCAGTCTCCTCTCTATGAAGCTACTGAGAGGGCTCCAAGCAGATCCGTCAGTGCCTGGCAGTGTTAGCTGATTTTGGCTTTTGTGTGTTGTGTTGTGTCAGGGAAGTAGTAGAAAACCTGAATTTCGCTCAACATCTCCGCTGTCATTCGGTGTCGTTGGGTGTTCTGCGTTAATGGCGTTCTGTATTTTTGGATCTTGCAGATGTTGGTTTCCTGGGATGTATATTTTAGTTTTTAGTTGTCTAGATAAACTTCTGCCAAAGAGTCTGTTTATCCGTCTCAGGTTTCCCTTTTTGTTGGCTTCTTTAAACATGATTTGGACTGTTAACCTTTCTTCAAGTCTCTTTTAAACTAAAATAGTGCAATTCTGTTGGTGAGATTTCAGTGTCATGTATAATTAGCCCTATGACTTAAAGTTATGCAAAAAAGTGGCTGGGGTGCTGATAAAAAGGCTAGTTCTTTCTACATTTTTACTTGTATTTCGGGGAGGTAATTAGGCTTGTTTATTTGTTTAATGGAGGTACTGGGGATTGAACCCAAGGCCTTGTGCATGTTAAGCACCTGTTCTATCACTGAGCTATACCCTCCCCACAAGGCTGTTTTTAAAGTTACCTATTTGAATAAGGTAATTGCTGGGTAATAAGTGTATGATAGCAGTGAATGGTACTGCTCCTAGCACTTCCACTCTCATCATTTAATTGCTTATTGTTTTAATGTAGAAACAATATATTAAGTATAAATATATAACTATATATTACATTAAGTGTTCTCATTTTAATAGATAGGGAAATTGAATCATAGAGAAATAAAGTATTTTGCCCAAGATCACCCAGATGGTGAGTTTTAGAACCAGGACTGGAACTCAAATCGCTCTACTTCAAGAGTTAGACATTTGGGGACAAGGCAAATAATTTCACCGGTTATTTTTACTTTCTTAATCTTTTATTATATTAGTAGTCTCCAAAGAGATTACCAGATACCTTAATGCTTAAATCATAAGTTTTGTCAAGTTTATGCCATTTGGATCTCAATTCTTTTAAGGTGTGTTCAAATCTCACCTGGATTTTGGCTCTAAGCTTTTCACACAATTGGGAGTCTCTTAATTATCATATTCTTAAGTAATTATTTCCCCCCAAAATTTAAGGGTATGTTTTTTTGTATTAAAGAAGTATTACATAAATTGACTTATGTGCAATGCAACATAAAAATCCTGGTCTTATGTGTGTAATGGTATCTTTGTTTTCAAACATTGCCAAAGAGTTGGTGCCAGAATTACTCTGTATTGCTGTATAATCCAAAATTACAGAGGCTGAATGTATGAGAAATCATATCTTGAATCAGCATATATATTCAACCTTTTCATTCTCCCTAGGGCTAGAGAAGAGCAATTAAAAAGATCTAAGAATACTAATTATATTAGTAAAGGAAATACAGAGCACAACTAGCTTGAGTTATTGTTCAGTCATCATTTAAACCACAAGATGATGCAAATGTTGTTCATTTTAAGGACTAAACGATTTGGTTTTAAGTTTTTATTTTTTTTTCAAGCAAAAAGGGCTTGTGAAAGAAAATTGGGGGCTGTCTTTCTTAATGTCAACCAGCTGTTTTGATCTCTCCTGCATGCTATCAGACCACAGTAATGGTCTGATAATAATGGAAGCCAGCAGGTTAATTTTTTTTTTTAACCTTGTATGCACTCTTGTGGTTAAAGGATAGAGGAGTTATCACGTAAAAAATAAAATCTGGCAATAGTGGTCAAATGTTTGTCTTGTGTGTGTTCTGAATAATTGACCTTGATTAAGAAAAATCCCAAATCTGCTATTAGAGTCCAAGTTGTTGGTTGAACTACACACTAGTAACTGGAAGTCAGGTGCCAATCTATCCCTGCGTGGTGGCTCAAGCATTGGAAGATGGTGCTCCCTTGTTGGCACTCTTTTCACTAGATAGTTTTCCCTGGCCGTCCTGCCCTCTGATGTTTGGCGAACAAGATTCACTGTATGTGTTATTTTTCTTTCTCTCTCTCTCTTTCTCTCTCTCTTTCTCTTTCTCTCTCTGTTGTGTGAGCACGGGCAATCTACCTAGAAGGGAAAATACTATTCCTACCTAACCAAATACCTTTTTAATTTTATAAATGCATATCACATTTATTTTCATTGCTGTAATCATGGATTCTGTCCCACTTTTCCCCCCAGTTTACATGATTTCATTATGTATTTCCATGAATTGAAAATTCTGCAGATGAGACTTGGTTGCTATGTAGCATCTTATCCTCTTGATCGTGTGAATTTCTTAGTCGTTCACCTATTTGAGGCATCTGCATAGTTTCTGATGGTTTCTGTTATAAACAGTGATGCTAAAAAGCCATTGAGACATGTCATGATAATGGCCTTCTATTTTAACTGGTGATTTGTTTCCAGTTTCTGATTTTCAAATGTTTGAAACCCACACAAAAGTTGAGCACATATATACCTTTCACCTAGATTCAGCCATAGTTGACTGACCATATTTCACTTGAGACTTTTGGAGGAAACCCCACCACCTAATGACAGAGTACAGACATCTAAGGGCAATAGTAGCAACTCAAATAAGAACTGACAGCTGAGTTGAGAAATGTCAGAAAAGGTACAATGTTCATTGATCCATTCCTCCATTTGGTTAAGGGAGGGCCTCCTTCCCTCCATTTTTTTTTTCTTTTAACTCCTAAGTCCCTTTGTCTCACATGTTCCTGGGACATCCTCAGTAATTTATTTCTGTTTGTTTAATTGATTGGACATTTGCTGAGGGAAAGCCATGTGAAGCAAGCAAAAATGTGCCTCATTTATGCCCTGTCATCAAGTAGCTCCCTTTAAAATACAAGTGTATATATTGTAGATTTCCCCAGCTCTTCTCTCCATGTCCCCCAAAATAGTTTTAGGACTATTTTAAATGAGATTTCCCACATGTCTGTTTTAAGAATCTTGTCTTTCCTCCTAAATCTAACCTTTATCTGAATAAGGAAGTTTACAAAGGCCAAGGGATAGATAATAAAATCTCTGTTACAAATTGCTTTCCATGTATTGGGTATTTGATTACATTGTTTCAATCTCAACAACTCAAAGTAGGCAGTAGCCTCATTTACAGAGCAAGTCAAATGAAGCACAGAGAAGTTAATTAAATTGCTGGACGTCGCACAGCTGATAAGTGTTAGAGGGAGGATTCAAACCCAAATTCGCATCTCTCTCAAGCACATCTTTTCCTCATTAAAGAAGCAGCTTGACACAGATATGGATGGCTACATGGAGATTGAGGTTAGTGGAGAGTTTCAGAGTCATGTTTTGGGCACACTTGATCTGAAAGTATAGCTTCTACCAAGAGTCTATAGCTGTGCTGTTCAACACAGTAGTCAGTAGCCACTTGGCTATCGAGCAGTTGAAATTAAGCTGTGCTAAAAGTGACTTTGAAGATTTAATACAAAAAAGTAAAGCAGTCCATTAATATGTTTATATTGATTCCATGGTGAAATGGTAATATTTCAGATACACAAGCTAATTAAGAAATATTTTGGATATATATATAACTGAATCATGCTGTACACCTGAAACTAACACAACATTGTAAATCAACTATACTTTAAAAAAATTTTTAAGAAATATTTTAAAATTCACCTGTTTCTTTTTACTTTTGTTAATGTGGTTGTGGTTACTAAAACATTTTAAATTACGTATATGACTTGCAGGTTGAGCTGTGCTGATCCAGACAGAAATTTGTTGTTAGCAGTATTTTTTTCTGAGTACAAAGGAATGTAGAAAATTTGGAAGACACAACAAAGCACCAAGAAGAAAATTAAAATCTCACCATCCAAAGAAAAAATTAAGTAGACTTGAAAGACTGTATGTTCTGGGGGGAGGGTATATAGCTCAGTGGTACAGTGCACTGCTTGACATGCATGAGGTCCTAGGTTCAATCCCCAGCACCTCCATTTAAAAAATAAATAAACCTAATTACCCCCCCAAACAAACAAAAAGACTATGTACTGCTTTGTGTCTTTCCTCCCTCCCATTGAGCCAGATATCTTATTTGTCCATGCAAACATGTTATTTCTAACACTTGATATTTTTATGCCTGCTTTGTGTCCTATCAATGGATATACTATTGTTTATTTAACTTACACCCCACTGACATTTAAGTTTTGTTTCTAAACTTTTCCTGTTAGAAAAAATACCATAGTGAACATCTTTATAGCTAAAGCAGCAAACATTGTCAGAGCATGGGCTTTGAAAGCAAGTGCTCAAGTTTAAATTCTAGATCCTCTACTTTGTAGCAGAGTGACCCTGGGTTGTTAGAATAATTCCTAGCACATAGTAAGTACTACAGAAGTTCTGTTGTTAGGGGGTACGTTACCTGCTATTAGGGACACATTTCTAAAAAGGAAATTACTGTGTCTTAAGAAGCTTTACATATTTGATACATGTAACCAAATTGCCTTCCAAACAGAGTATATTGATTTATAATCTCGTAAGAAACATATGCTAAGAAAAAAACAACTCTTGTAAATCTGCTAGTCATAGATCAGGCATAGACCAGTGATTTGAAAGATTACTTTAATAATTGTCAAAGGGTACAAAGTTTCAAAAAAAAAAAAAGTTTCAAAGTTTCGATCATACAAGGTGAATATGTCCTAGAAGTCTACTGTACAGCATAGTGCCTATAGTTAACAATATTGCTTACATTACAATTTGCTAAGAGAGTAGATCTGAAGTGTTATAATAATAATGAAAGATTACTGTAGCATTAGTTTTTCATTATTGTGTTTAAAGTACAAGGGAGAATATATTTCTCATGCATTTTCCCCAAGAATTCTCACCTTCACATAGTCATTCAACAGATACTGAATCTCTGCCAGGAGTCTTCATAACATTTCAGATGCTCAAAAATCTCCCCACAATTGGCTTAGATTCCTGCCCCAAACAGGCATGTACTGTGTTCACATACACAGATCTCTCTCTGTACTACCCTTGACTAGGTAGATTTTGCCTGGTGATTTGCACTCTTAGAAAAGAACACTGTATATAAGATTTTACCACAACATTTGGTTTTCTGTCACCCTGTTGCTCAAGCATGATCATATAGCCAGTTTGCTTAAGATTCTGTATAAAATGCTTTTTGTGATATAAATATTGACCTATGGAGAACTAAACAGCAAGAAAACCGCTAAAATCTAGGAATTTCAGCTGTAATACATGTTTGTGATTTAAAGTCACATTAGGTTAGTGTAGGCCCCCGACTGTGGGAACAAAGGAACGAGCCTTGGGCCAGAATGGTAAACAAGTTATAAAAAGCTGCAGACTCAGAGGAGGTGAGAAGGCTGGTTAGCCAATGACGGGTAAGATCCCCAGACGGGGGCAACCTAAGACAGGCACAGCCGCCTGAGTCCAGGAAGAATGTTGTGAAGCAGCCGTTTCTCATATGTTCCGCCCTGATAAGTTGTAAGGCTCGCTGGTGCCAACACGAACATGATTTACCAAAACATAAAGGGTCTTCTGACCTTGAGCCAGACGCTGCCTGTTAACCATTTCCCTTGTCATTCTTCTTTGCTATATGAGACTGTGTAACTTAATAAAGCTTCAGAGTAGCCATCAGCTCTCTCCGCATACAGTGTGTATGTGTACATGATATCGCAACACCAACAGTTAGCAAGCACTTCCCCTCTTCTTTACCTTGAAATATAAAGTCCTTTTCTGAAATGTCTTACTGTTATCAGCCTTGTTTTGTAAACATCCACAGCTTCTTAAAGACACTGCCTTTTTTTTTTTCTTACAAGGAGATGATTTAGATTTCCACCATACTTGTAGTATATTTTAAAAGAAGAAATTGAGACGGAATATCCAAAAAGTAACACAGAATCTTACTTTGTTTCTTGTATCTAGTAACCATTTTTGTCCCCAAATTTCAAATGTATCTAAACACCAATATTCTAGGGGCATTTGAAACTTAATGTTGGCTGTCTTAGTATTTTTAAGTGAATTTTTCTATTGTCCTGACTCTTCACATATATACTACACTTAATCACTCTCACAATGGTATGAAATGCCATTATTACCCTTAATTTACATGTGGAGAATTGAGATTGAATTAGCTAGTAAATGATGGAGGGGTGATTGGAACCAAAGTCTGTCTTGTGCCAAATAGTGAACCCTTAAACCTCTCTGCAATAAAGAGAAGATTCTCCAAGTTACCTTTTTTCTGATCTTGTCCCTTTTCCCTCCCCCACACACCCTGCCCTCCTCTTGCCCCTGATGCCTGAAATTCTGAAAATTGACAAGCTTTTCCTCTATCATCCAAGAAAAGGTCTGTAGTAAATGTCTTTTATATGCTGTGTGATCTACGGAATTCCTTAACCCCCACCCCCTTTCGGTATTTACAGTTTCATCCAAAGCAGTGTGAATTCCAAATTTTGGTGTAAATTTAATTTTTTCTTCCATATACCAAAACTGTTTGATTTTTGAGGCAAAAGGAGAAGGCTGAGATTCTGATTCACACCCATACAGGACACCCACCCACCAAAATGCCATCTCCTGAGAACAGTGGTTTTCATTAAGAGCAGTACCGCCCCCTAGGGGGAATTTTGGAAATTGAGAGGTTTAGGCCATATCTCAGAAGTCTTTGGAGAGGGGACCTCACTGACACATCCTCATGATTTTGTTAGCAGTGCATGGCATAGTCATGCGTAGTGAAAAATCGTCCCCTACATTGTCTCATGCCCTCTATAGATGACAGACCAGTCTACAGTGATCTGAGCCTAAAACCAAATTCCATTTTATGTACAAACACAAAATACTTTTTCCCATAATTTTAATATGTACTGAACTTTCCAGGAATATAACTATAGGTAAATTGAGGGAAAATTCAATTTTGTTTCTCTCTGAACTTGGTTCAGAGAGATTTCACATTCATGAAATCTTGACACCAGTAATCACGCAGCTGAATCAGTCTGCGTTTGTAATAAATGCCTTCACCATCAATCTCAAGAAATGACACAAGCATCTGACTTTATCACTGTGTCTTTCAGTAGACAGTGCCCAAGATTTATGTACTGATGCTATATTTTAAGTTGCTTTCCTTTTATTTCTCCTTTATATAAAGTTCAAACCTTATGTCAGTCTTTTTGAACTTATGTGTGTAAATATGTTACTTTCTATGAATTTATGCCTGTATGGTAAAGGATGAGTTGCAAAATACTGGACATGAAAAAACAGGCATCCACAGAGAGGGTTAGGAGCTATTCACCTAAAATCACAGATGTAGAGAGCTGATAAAGACTCAGTTCAAATTGATGTAGCCAGAATCCAAAAAGTGTTTGGTTTCTGTTCTTGATCAATAAACATGTGTGTCTGGAGGCAACACCATGGTGACAGCAGGATCCAGACTGAAAGATAACAGTCATTAGCTCTGTTTCTTTTAGTTTGTACATTTAGAACACCTCTTTCTCTAAGAGTACAAAATAAGAAAGTAAGATAAGAAGAATCTTAAAGTGAAAAAATTTCCAAGATTATGTCAAATACCTACATGCATTTGGATTAGGGGGAAGGAGATTAAATCAGAGCTTCCTATCTAGTGACTTAAAACAATTGGTGTTCTTCTGAACTTCATAGCAATTCAATGTTATAGAGGACAGTGGTTTGCTGAGGGGTTAAGAAATCCTAACTTGAGTTTGTATTCAAATAAAACAGACATAAGTTGCACATGAAAGATGTTTTCTCATCTGTTTTGCAAGGATTGCTGCATGTCAGATGTTTTGAAAGTGAAGACTTTCTGGTCTATGACCCTCCAAGTACATAGTGTCGCCAAGCCCAACTAGAGGTTTAGTCTCCAGGGCATCACAGAAATGCTGCCAACTTCAAACAAGTTGCCTTCAAACTGGCTCCCACGACTTATCCGGAACTTCCCCAGAGCTGAAGATAACAGCCTCAATGGTGGGGTGTAAAGGCATTAACGACAGGGGAAACCCTTCAAACACATAAGCACTGTCAGAGAGTTGAGGAGAAGAAAAGAAACCTTCTATTTGTATAAATAGAGAGCTCTCCATTAGCTGCTTACTCAGTTTTTGACATTTCTCTGATAGGAATCTCTGAGGAAACTAGAACCATTCTTAAGGAGTACAACTGAAGTCAACTGACAATTGGCCAAATACAGAACTCAGCCTCCTTTCCAACAAAGTGCACGGGTGTATTAAGAACACAGGTGAAGTTTAGCACAAGGTTACAGTTTTAGAGCAGGAATGGACGTCAGAGACTACTTGATCATATAGTCAGTTAATTGAAGCTTAGTTCAAAATGTCACCTCCTCCTGGATGCCTTTTTCCTGCTTGCCTGGACAGAGTTAGTCTCCTTGTGCTCATCTTCCTGAGCATCTTCCGGGAGCTCTGTCTATGTTGCACCAAGAGGGCAGGGAACAGGCTTTGTTCATCTTTGTATCCTAAGCCCTAATCTGTGCTGATTAAGTGTGACAGGCACTTGGAGGGCACAGCCAAAGAGTTTTCCATGTGTAGTAAAGGAAACATTAATGTAAATTCACTTTTATACAATATAGTATGTAGTATTATTATTATATAAGTATATAGGATGGATATTTTTATATACTTTTAATATGCATTTATATAGTTATACCTACTATATGTAACTTTATATATGCAACTTTATATAGTTACATATATTGTGTATAGTAACTACTTGAGTCTCTCAGGAAAATGAAGTCATTTTCTCTCAGTGTAACCTTTTTTGGCTTAAACTATTTTATGGTAAGTAATATGATACTGGGAGAGGTAGAATTGGAGGACCTCATTACAACACAGCTCACAGAAGTCACTGGAGTTATAGGAGGCAGCGGCAGGGAAGGTAGTGTCCTTTGCAGTAAAGGGCACAACTCAATTATTCACTGACAAACCTAAAGGGGTTCTGTCCCCCCTCCCCCCAGCCCTCCAAACACTAACCAAACCTGTATTAAGAGAAGGGAGTGTAAACAGAGGAGATACACACACACCCAGACCCTCTCCATTAAGAATTTTAAGTAAATATCCCTGGTTTTATTTGAACAGTGCAAAAATAATTCGGGTGTCTATTTGGAGAATGTAAAAAAGAGAAACGGATCATGGATGAAGCCTTTCCACCACCTCCCCCCCCCCCCAAAAAAAGGAAGCGTTAAGCAGATAATTGCAATCCCTCCATTTTAGGGTCTTTTTTCCCCTGCATGCTCAGGAATGCTTTACAGATTTAAGATGCAGAGGTTTTGGAAATACACAGGCAGACTGTTGAAGATATCTTAACTTTGACTTTTAGTCCCTGTTCAATATTGATTTCTTTGCCCGTTGTTAGTAACTCAGTCAAGCCCATCCATTAAAATTCTTTTAAAGGGGGCTATTCACTCCTGTGAAAGTGCAGGCAACTGGAGACATGTGGGGAGCAGATTATTTTAACATGAAGCAATTCCATGGGCATTTTCCCATTATTTTAAAATTAGATTTATTTATACCTTAGTAATACAACCAAATGCACATGGAGTTAAATTTCAGATGAAGGTTGCTCAGCTGAGGATCACGTTTCATTTTCTTCTGTTCCTCTTAGAGACTGAGATCTTACCGTACTAGAGATAAGCCTAGTGGGTTTATCATTTGTTACTGGTAGGTTCCTTTCTATTTCTGAAAAAACAAAGAAAGATAAATTGGGAAGTACCACATTCTAGCCTTAACATTTAGTTGGGCTTGGTGACCTGAGTTTTAAGAACAAATTTTTTTTAATTTTGAAAAATTATTTTTATGGTAAAATACACATCACACAATTTACCACATTTACCACTTTTAAGCATACAGTTCAGTGTTATTAAGTACATTCTCATAACTGTGCCACCATCAATACCATCTATCTCCAAAACTCTTTTTATCTTGCAAAATTGAAACTCTATACTTACTAAATACTTCTAACTGTCCATTTCCCCTCCCTAGTTAGGTAATTTTTTAACAGCTGTATTGAAAGATAATTCACATGCCATACAGTTCTTCCATTTAACATGTACAGTTCGGGGTCTTGAGGATGGTCAGAGTTGTGCACCCATCACCACAGTCCATCTGAGAACAGATTCATCACCCCGCAAAGAAACCCCATGCCATTCACAGTCACTCCCATTTCCTCCCCAAACCTCCCCAGCCCTAGGCAGTCACTAATCCACTTTCTGTCTCTATATATTTGCCTGTTCTGGACATTTCATGTAAATGGAGGCATACAGTACATGGTATTTCATGACAGGCTTCTTTCACTTAGCATGATGTTTTCAGGCTTCGTCAGTGTTGTAGCCTGACCAGTACTACTTTCCCCTTTTTGGCCAAATGATATTCTATTGTGTGAATATGCCACATTTTATTTTTACCCATGCATCAATTGACATTTGAGTTGTTTTCCACTTTTGGGCTAGAATGAATAATGCTGTGAACTTTTGTGTTAAGTTTTTGTGTCAACCTATTTTTAGTTCTCTGGGGTATATACCCAAGGATAGAATTACTGGGTCACACAGTAACTCTGTGTTTAATATTCCAAGGAATCAAAATTTTCCAAAGTGGTTGCACTATTTTACACTCCCACTAGCAATGAATGAGGAAGAACATGTACTTCTAAATGTACAAAACATGTCTTCATACTCACACACCAGTTCGAAGTGTAGAGGTGGCCAGAGCGTGCAGAGGCCTTGCGGTGGAAGGGGTCCTGCTGTATTCCCAGAACAGAAACAAGGCTAGTGGAGCTGCCGCATAGCGAGCAGGCGGAGTGGTACTGGGTGAAGCTGGGAAGGTGTGCAGGGGACAGTTCATAGAGTGCCTTGTACACTGATTCAAATATGGAGAATCTGAATTCTGTTCTGAGAATAATGGGAAACCAATGAAGGGTTTTGATCAGACTGATGTGATCTGATGTAGGTTTGAAAAATTATAACTTTGCTTTGCTGAATGGAGAAGTAATTAGAAAGGGGCGAGTATAGAAGCTGGAAGGAAGATCCATTTGTAATAATCCAGGCACCTGTTAATGATGGCGATTTGGATTAAGATGCTGTGTTAGAAATGGAGAGAAGTGGAGGGATTAGAGATTTGTTTCGGAGATAAAACCAACAATACTTGCTCATGGATTGGAAGGGAGGTGAGCAGAGATCAGGGAAAAATAAAAAGCCCAGGATGACTTCAGGGTTTCAGCTTGGGCAGCTGAGTGTATGAGGTATTATTTGCTAAGATGGAAAACAACTGGAAGAGGACAGGTTTGGGTTGGAATTAAGAGCTCGAGGAGAAGGACCACGACAAGAAGGGGACACGGGAGAGAGGGCGAGCGACCGAGTGCAGAGATGTGGGGTGAGGGTGGTGTAAAGGAATTCATTAGCCATGGATGTGTTCATGGAAGGACTTTCAAAGGCCAAAGGAGTCGTGACTGCTGCTGAAAAAACCAAACAGGGTGTGGCAGAAGCAGCAGGAAAGACAAAAGAGGGTGTTCTCTATGTAGGCTCCAAAACCAGGGAAGGTGTGGTTCACAGTGTGACAACAGTGGTTGAGGAGACCAAAGAGCAAGTGACCAGTGTTGGAGAGGCAGTGGTGACAGGGGTGACAGCAGTAGCACAGAAGACAGTGGAAGGAGCAGGGAGCATTGTAGCCGCCACTGGCTTTGGCAAAAAGGATCAGTTGAGCAGGAGTGAAGGAGGAGCCCCCCAGGAAGGATTCTGGAAGACTTGCCCGTGGAGCCTGACAGTGAGGCTTATGAAATGCCTTCTGAGGAAGGGTATCAGGACTACAAACCCGAAGCCTAAGAACTATCTTTGCACCCAGTTTCCTGAGATCTGCTGACATCCTGCACAAGTGCTCAGTTCCAACGTGCCCAGTCATGACGTTTTCTCAAAGTTTTCAGTGTATTTTGAAGTCTTCCATCAGCAGTGACTTGAGTATCTGTACCTACCCCAACTCGGCATTTCCGTGCTTTCCTCTCACTGAATATATGGTAGCAGGATTGCTGTGTGCTGTGGATATTGTGGCTTCAAATCTAAAATGTTAAAGCAAATTAAAAACACCTAAGTGACTACCACTTATTTCTAAATCTTCACTATTTTTTTTGTTGCTGCTGTTGAAAAGTCGTCAGTGATTTACTATCATATTACATAAGATTTTAAGGTGTCTTTTAATGATTCTAAGAATAATGATGTATTCTGCAATTTGTTAATATATACAATACTTAAACATGTGAGCGTGAAAGTATGCACCTATAAATATTAACTATAAAATTTTTTTTAAAAAGCTCTAATTTAGACGATTTTTTTTGTAAGTTTGAAATCCTTAGGAGACATCCAGTGGGAATGGCCAGTAGACAGCTAGGTGTATAGGTGGAGTTTGGGGGAACATTTTGGCTGTAGAAAAAAACTTGAGAGTCATCTGTATGGATGGTATTGAAATCCATGGGTCTAATAAAATAATCTAACAAGAGAAGGAAAATAAAAGAAGGTCAGAATAGAGCAATAGGATATTAGAACATTTAGAGTCTGATGGAGGTAGAAGCCAGCAAAGGAGATGGGGGAAAAAAAAATCAGCCATGAGGTAGGAGGAGGATGAAGAGCAGTGTCACAGACATCAAGGAAGGGCAGCAGATCAAGAAGGAGGCTGCTTTGGGGTCCCATGACCCGTCATTCGCTGGAAAGACTCATGACTCAACAAAGTTATACTTGTAGCTAAGATTTACTAAGCAAAGGACACAGTGCAGGCACAGCAGAATAATGACATGTAGGCAAAGATGAGAAGAGCATAGGCACTCTGTTCTTCCGTGAGGATCCTACAGATGCATGTTTTCCTCCAGTTGTGAACTGTACCTCTACACGTGGAAGCCCACTCAAGTACTGGAAGTCCAGAGCTCTTCAAGGGAGCTGGTCACATGACTGTCATGGCCAGCCAGGGTGCAGACCCACAACACACCAGGTGCCTGTCGTGAATCTCTTTGTTTACTTTAAACAATGCTTTTGGCTTGGTACATACTGACCCACTGTATTGTGGATACATAATAGCCTCCTTAATTCGTGAACTTGGAAGGAGCTTAGTGTTCATTTTGCTGAAGGTTCATCACGATGAGTGCAGATGTTCCCAGAGATAAGCAGGGAAGGGAGTAAAACTCCTCTTTCCTCTCGGAAGTTAACCATGTCGGATGCAGCTGTAAGTGAAGAGAGAGCTGTAAAGTCAAGTGTCCCAAAGTAGAGTCAGTTAAATCCTATTTTCCTCTAGACAAATTCATTCAATGTATTTAGCAAACATGTATTACATGCCTAAAATAGTTAGTGGCGTGTGCTAGCATAAAAATACAAAGGAAAAGAAGTTAGACATGGTCCATTCTCTGATGGGGTTGATGATCTAATGAGTGAGTGGGAGGGAAGAAACATCCAACAAATGCAGATGGGATTCGCCCTGGGGGAGGAGGATATGGTGGGGCACCTGAAGGATGGAATCAGCCAGGTGAAAGGGGGAAGGCAAGGCAATAAATAGCATGTTCAAAGGCCTGGTGGTGAAGGAGCAGATGGACCCTTAGGAGCACAAGAGGTTGAGTGTGGCTGGAGAGGAGAGCATGGAGGGGGAGAGGAGACAAGGTGGACAGGTCATAGAAGACCTTGCACACGTTGTGCTGGACCTCTTGCTTCATCCAAAGGGAGTCATAATCTTCCTACAGATTCTCGCCTGATGGGAAAGTGACAAATTTGTTTTCTTGATTGGAAAATTCCTGATAATTTTGCAGTTGATTTTGCATTACAATAAAGACTCCCTTTAAGAAATAGGTGGGTCAGCCATTTCTGGAACAAGAAAATAGAAAATACAAACACACCAGGATGAGTAAACCAGAGCACTCACAAAATGTAGTATTAAATACGTAAAAATAACAGTTCCTAAAAACAATCAGTGAGAAGGGCTCTGATTTAAATACCATAATTGGATCAGATTGTTCACCTAAACACTGAAGATCGTTTATTTTTACCCCACAGCTTACTAGAAACATTTCAATGGTACTTTGCACTTAGTGTCTTTTCTTGTTGCCCTCACAGAGCACAGATAACACAAAAAGAAATGATTTTTTTAATCAGCCATTTTGGAGACAAATTCTGGTTATGCCAGACTTATACAGAAATTGATAAATATTAATTAAATCTGGAATTCATAGAGAAATGTCAGAGCACCTAGGAACAATACTTAGTTTTTTTCCAACTGTATTGAGACATAACTGGCAATAACATTGTGTACGTTTAAAGTGCATGACATGAGTTGATAAACCCGCATTGTAAAATGATTACCACGTAAGGTTAGTTAACACAGCCTTCTCACATAATTAGTATTTTGTTGTGGTGGTGGTAGTAAGAATATTTACTCTTTCAGCAACTTTGTACAATAGAGTATTGTTAATACTATATAATATAGTCATCACACTATATGCTGTAGTCATCACACTGTGTATTAATCCTCAGATCTTCTAACTGAAAGTTTGTACCCCTTGATCAACATCTCCCTATTTCCTCCAATCTCCAGCCCCTGGTGACTGCCAATCCACTCTGTTTTCTATGAGTTGAGTTCTTTTATATTCCACATATCAGTGAGATCATAGCCCTATCTTAGTTCAGCTAGCATAATGTCCTCATTTCATCCATGCTGTCACAAATGGCAGAATTTCCTTCTTTTTTAGAGCTGAATAATATTCCATTATATGTACATGTCACATTTTCTTTATCCATTCATCCATCTGTGAACACTTAGGTTGTTTCTCTATTTTGGCTGTTGTAAATAATGCTGCAGTGAACATGGGGGTGGAAATCTCTCTTGGAGATACTGATTTCATTTCCTTTAGGTATATACCCAGCAGTGGGATTGCAGGATCATACGGTAGTTATAGCCAAGACATGGAAACAGCCTAAATGTCCATCAACAGATTACTGGATAAAGAAGATGTGGTATATTTATACAATGGAATACTATTCAGCCATGAAAACTGACAACATACCGCCATTTGCAGCAACATGGATGTTCCCGGAGAATGTCACTCAAAGTGAAGTAAGCCAGAAGGAGAAAGAAAAATACCGTATGAGATCACTCATATGCAGAATCTAGTTTTAATTTTTTTTGAGGACCCTCCATACTGTTTTTAATAGTGGCTGTTCCGATTAACATCCCTGCCGACAGTGCACAAGATAGGAACAGATACTTTCTATTTTTAAATAATATTGGAATATTGTTGTTACGAATACATTTGACCCTTGAACAACAACAGTGGATTTTTTCTGTAGTAAACACTACAGTGCTAAATGATTGGCAGTTGGCTGAATCCTCTGATGTGGAACCACATATATGGAGGAACTGCAGGAGGAAGGGGATCAAGTAAATTTGATTTCAGGGGTTAACACCCCTGACCGCCCCCCCCCCCAATTGTTTAAGGGCCAACTGTACAAGCATTTGAATTTTTCAGGTAGTTTGTAGCAGCACTGAGAGGGGGCTTCATCTTGGTCTCATTTTCTAGGTAAGCTATATTGAATGGGAGCAGCAAGTGTGGGAAAATGAAAGAAGTGTAGCTGCTGTTTACCAAGTGCCGGTAATGTGCCTGGCATCCTGCTTTATGGCCCTTGACACATTTTCCTCATTTAAGCTATAGAAAAACTCTGATAGGTCATTTACTTTCCCATTTTAGAGCTGAGAACAAATAGATTTCCTAGCTGAAGAAACTGATGATCCAAAATTATATCTTGGTAACTGAAAGACTGGGGTTACCAACCCAAATGCATCTTCCAGGAATTCATTTTTGTATTCATTCAACAGCTGTTTCTTAACACTCCTGTTAGCTACCAGAACCTAGGCAGGAGGATACGAAGAACAAGACCTGGACCTTTCCTTTAGGAACAAGGGCTGGGGCTTTACACCCAGTCACCTTAACGGGAAAAGCACTGTAATATGGCTGTGAATGTTCAAAGGCCTGGCCTCCAGGGTTCTTGGGAAAGTCGAGAAAGTCTTATCGGGGAAGCTGATGATTGAACAAAGCTTTGACTGTTGGCAGGCAGGCAGGTGAGGGGTAGGAATTCCCAGTAACGTGAGTGGGGAAACAGACAGGAGCGTAAGGGGCAAAGGGTGAGGTTGCTGCCGGCAGCAGCTGGGGCACTGAGTGCTGAGGAGCTGGGACTGCCTTGTACACCGCCAAGAATAAAGAGTTGATGGTGATTTCGAATGTTTCTTAGCATCTAGGGTATCTTAGTGTGTGCTTCCTGGAAAATAAAAAAGTTTCAGAAGGATTTTGTCATGATAGTGTTTGGTTTTTGGGGACAGGAACAGATTGTTCAAAGGACAGTGACAAATAGGGAAAATATTTTGACTCACGTAACTCTTCACTAAAGTTGCACTATTTGTAGCCCCCAGGGAACTATGATTCCATAGGACATTCTGTCCTCTGTCCTTGGGAAAGCATGTTTCAAAAGGAATAAAAAGGGGTGTTTGAGCATTAGTAATAAAGTTGTACACTTTATTGAATGCTGACTATATACTGGGCATTATTTTAAAGCCTGACAGCAATCTGGGAATTCAGTGGTATTATCTCTGTTTTACAGATGGGGAACTGAGGCTTGGGGAAAAGGTGACTTGCCCAAGGCATCTTAGCTGTTAAGGGGCACAGCTGGGAACTCAAACCCAGGAGTCAAAGTTATGGTTCTTCCACTTTCCAAATGGTCTTGAAAACCTAGAAGCTTCTGTCACAGTGACTTGGGAGATCTCAGTGGGTAAGGAGACAGACAACACCTTGGGTTCCCTTCCTGATACCAGAGGAGCTCCACTTTGATTTCTTACCATTGGATTTTCACATACAATTTTGTTGGAATAAAAGTTCCATGTCCCTGGGGTGGATATTGATTATGGAACCGTTGCAAGTATAGACTGAGGAAGTGCCAGAAGCAAGGCAGTTTGCCAGACAATCTGGTGGGTGCCAAGGGGTATCAGTTCCTCCCCTTCAGAATGTTGTGTTCTCATGGGACATATGTATGTGATGGTTTACAAAGGCTGATCAAAGCAACATTGTATCTGTTAGGAAATATTGACTATATTCTGTATATCAAGCCAATAAATTGATCAAATGCTAGGAGCTTGTGTGTATAAGAATGTCTTGGTTGATGGACCTATGTGTTGGGTCAGGCAAAAGATTTCACTCTAGAGCCTTCACACACTCACATCCTTGCTCTACTCTGGGCAGACATAGTCTCTCTAAATACCTCAAAATGCTTAACCACTTCTACTGATTTGCCTGGGCCCAGGAGTACATCCGGGGATTTAGACTTACGCGGACTCCATTGATAGACTAGGTGAAAGAGGGCAGAATCTGGCCATCAGGAGCTCTGGATTTTTCCTGTGTGCACAGACTGAGGCACCTTAGATGCTATGGCTGTAGGACCCCTGGGGGGAGACTGTGCATAAGACGTCAAGTCCCCAAGGCAGGACAGAGTCCACTCAGCATCGGGAGGAGAAGATGCTGGTGTGGCATAGGGATGCTTAAAATGCCCCAGCCAGCCTCAGCTCCTCTCATGCATCCTGGGAACCAGATGTTTGGGTCAGACAAGTAATTGTGTCATTCCTCACCACTAGGGTCCCACTTGCTAGAGGGGGAAAGCTGTTCCCTGTGTGCTAGAGATGGAGATAGGAGGGAATTAAGAAAGGAAAACAAAAATAACCTTTTCTGTTGGGTAAATTAACAGAATCTCTGGCTGCCAAACAAGGAGGCTTGCTCCGTGAGCAGTTCAAACAGTATTTCCTCTAAGGGACATATATAAGCTGGTGTTAAAGGTACATGTGGTCTAGTGAGAAACTGTTCCCAATTTTGAAACTCCAGGGAAATAGAGTAAGCTAATGGAGTAGAGTATGCCCAGTATGAGACACCACATCTCCAAGCATTTGAGCTCCAAAACGTCTTAGCCTCATAGGAATCATAGTGTGATCTTAGAGGTCATCAGTAACCAATGAGAATTTTAACACTGTCCTCTCCTGCACTCACTCCTTTTATAGCTGCCTTTAAAGCAAGTTCTCACTTGGCAGTCATTTTTTAAAAACAGGCTTTTAAATTAGGTAGTAGGGTGACATTTGAGTGTTCTATCAAAGTAATCTTAATTTTTTAAATCTTGGTAAGAAAAGGATGTCAGTATCAGATATTGAAAGTGGGGAGCTATCAGAATAGGGGGAAATTCCATATTTATATCCACACTATAAATACACAGATATTTGTAAATAAGAAGACAGGTTAATAGTGGTTAAGAACACAGACCCTGTAGAATACAGGTCTCCTGGGTTCAAATCCTGGTTATGCTCTTCAGTAATTGTGACCTTGAACAAGTCTTTCTTACCCTCTGTGCCTATTTATTTTGTAAAATGGAAATAATACCATCTACCTCATGGGTTGTTGAGAGGGCTAACAAGTTAATAGATATTAAGTGCTCAGAATGTGATTGGCACATAATAGATACTATAGAAGTAGATGCTGCCATTGCCGTTGTATTAACTGGCAACTTGGAATCATGGCACTGACACATGTTTAAAACACTTGAAGCTACCGCTACCATGTACTGAGGGCATCTTTGGTGTCAAGCACAAGAGAAGGAGGTGTTTGTGCCTTAATCTCATTGAATCTTCACAACAGCCTAGAAGGTAAATGTCAGTTGACAGCTTTAGAGACTGAACTTGCCAGCGGTTAAGTGACTTGCCCAGGGCCACAAAACAAGTGGCTGGCACATTCAGACCAGAGCTTCCAGTTTGTAGAGCTTGGCTCTGGGCACACCTGCAGGTTTAGGCTGACCTCATTCCTGCCAGCACACCTTGTGACCTGGGCCATACAAGTTATAGCCTCTGGACTGGACCCTCCATTTTACAGAAGGGGAATATGAGACCATTGGGTTAAGTGAATTGCCAAAGATCACGCTCTAATTAGACTGTGAATTTTAGGTTGGGAAAGCAGATCTAATACTAAGTCCATGTCTCTACGTAGGGTCCAATTGCTTGCGGTATGTTTGACAAAAAAAGACTCAGGGTAAGTTGTCAGATACCAGGTGACTGATTCTGTTGGAATCGAGCATATGCAGGCTCAGATGCTGGATGACAGATCATTCTTGCTTTGATTGGCTTGTATTTATGTATTTGAGTGAACATAGGAAAACGAGTTTTCCTTTTTCCACTTTTGCATTTGCTTTGGAAAAATCTCGTATCTCTTTAAGAGGTTTAAAATCATGTTTAATAATAATGTAGTAATCTTAGAAAAGACCCATCCAGATTTCTCCTTATCACCCTTTATCACTGGCCTTCAGCAGATGAGAGCTTTCTATCCTATGGAGAAACACATTTGCACAAAGTGTTTATGAGGGTGTAGATTGACGGCATTTATTTATAATAGCAAAACTCAAAAATGATAGTCATCTAACTAATGCTGTTGAATTGTATACTTAAAATGGTTAAAATGACAAATTTTATGTTGTATGTTTTATCACAATCTTTAAAAATGAATAATGTAATATACCAAAACCATTGAATTATACACTTTAAGTGGTGAATTGTGTAGTATGTGAATTATAGCTCAATAAAGCTGTTCAGGATGAACCATACATGTATCAACAGGGAATTGATTCAGTTGTGCAATACCCAGTCAATGGAACATTGTACAACCTTTGTAAAAGAATGAGGTAGATTTTTGTTTTGACATAGGAAGATTCCAGAATATATGTGAAGGAAAAAATTCATATCCAGACTTCTTTCTATGCGTTTATATAGGGAACACGTGCACAGAATTGCTTTCTAAGTATTGTGCCACTTGCCTTTTTCCACTTGTGTGTGTTGGGGGTTGGTACCTGTGGGCATACTTCATTTTTTTTTTAGATTTTTTTTTTATCAATGCTATTTTTCTTTGTCTCTTTTTAAATTTTTTGGGGGAGGAATGATTCGGTTTATTTATTTATGTATTTAATGGAGGTCCTGGGGATTGAACCCTGGACCTTCTGCATGTGCTCTACCCTGATCTATACCCTCCCCCTATACCTCATTGTTTTAAACTGCTCCATACTAGTCCTGGTTTGATTGTACTATAGTTGATTTAATCATTTCTATATTAGTGAGTGTTTCGGTCTCTATAACTTTCAGTTATTTCAAACAGTGCTGTGTGGTACCCTTGAACGCACACATGGGCTCAGTAATGTCCCAAGGTAGGCATTGCTAAGTCAAAAGTTACATGTATTCTTGTACTTGGTAGATACTCACAAATTGCCCTTCAAGAAGATGTAATATTATACTTCCAGCACCACACATATATGTACATCTCCCCACATCCTAACCAATACTTTAAGTTTCTTCCAATCCAATGGATAAGATATGTCTCCATTCAAAATTGCCTTTTCATGATTGAAAATTAGAATGAGCATGTTTTCACATTTACTTCACATTAAATAAACATCGAGGTTCTGCTCTAGATACTGGACAACAGTGAGCAAACACGAATTGCTGCCCCCGTGGAATTTATGTTCGACGCTTACTGGCCATTTTTATTTCCTCATGCCTTTAGCCTGTTTCTACTTATGTGTAGGCCTTCTTAGATATTCTGGATAGTCTTTTTTATATAGGTAGCAAATATTTTCACCCATTTCTGTGGCTTGTCTTTAAACATTGTTTTCAACATCTTTTACCTTACAGAAGTTTTAAATTTTTATGAGGCCATTCATCAATCTTTTCCTTGATGCTTTTATGTTTTATGTCTCATTTTAAAAAGCCTTCTTTACCCCCAAGGTCATAAACATATTGTATACTTTTTCAGTATTTTTATAGTTTCATTTTTTACATTTAGCACCTGAATCCATCTGGAATCTATATTGCTGAGCGGGGTGGTATGTGGATGGATTTCACATCCTACAGTGTATATTTTGGGGGTGTTCAAATTTTTATTTAAGTATGTATGATTTTTGTCAGCAGAAAGAGTCATGAGGATTTTGAAAGGATACTTAGGGAGTGAGTGTCCAGAGGAGAAAAAGTGAAGTGATGGGAAAAGAAGGCTGTGGACTGTGGAGTAAATTTGAGTCATCATGGATCTAGATGGGGACAGGGACAAAAAGAGAATCCCTGGTTGACCCTGTGTCCTGGGAGCTAAGCAACTCAGGAAATACATGAAACATCTCAAATAAACAAAATGTCAGCTTCAGAATACAAGAACAAGAAAAAAGCCAGAGTGAATCAGAGGTTAGATTCTTCGGTATTTCTAGTAGTAATATAATAGAATTTGGTAATTCATCATTTGGGACAAAAATGAGTTTGGGATAATACCCTATTTAAAGATAATCCAACCCTGAATTAGTGATTGAGTTTGTTCCCATTAGTTCTGGCTACCTGGGGTTAGTGAAAGTGGCATGTTGATTAGCACTTTTTTAGATTCAAGAAAGAGAATGTTGTGTAGCAGAAATAAGGGTAACAAAGGAATGAACCATTGGTAGGTAATTCTTTCAAGGGGGCAGAGTGGGAACTAGTCTGAGCTCACCCACTCAGAACCACCCTGGTACCCTTCTTCCCTTGCCAGTGGACCCATATGAGCCTTTAGTGTCTCTGCTACACTGATGAGTTTAAAAATACCAATCCAGGGCAGGGGAGGGTATAGCTCAGTGGTAGAGTGTGTGCTTAGCATGCATGAGGTCATGGGCTCAATTCTCCAGTACCTCCATTAAAAAAGAAACAAAAACCAATACGTCTATCAAATGCGTGTGTTTGTTTGCTATGTACCAGGCCCTGTTGTAGTGCATTTCGAATGCTAGATTGTTTACTCCTCATAACAACCCCAGAAGGTACAGACAGAAGCCTTATTTTACACATGAGGAAACTGAGGCTCCAGCGTTAAACAGGGGCTCAGCCTCACACAAGAAGCAGCGGAATCACAAGCTGGAGTTAGGTGTCAGGTTCCAGGTAGGCATAACCACTATGCTGATGCTGCCTCCACACTGGCTGTTTCAGCAGACGCCATGGTCAGGAAAGAGTTGCTATTCTCTGAGCGCCCATGAGGCAGAACTGAAAAACCAGTGTCAGGAAAAGATACTTGTAATGCCTCTGTGTTTATCAGATCACCCTGGAAGGAGCCTCTTTAAAGTAAAAAAAACAGCTGGCCCATCTGCACTGCAGAGCAACCCTCTGACTTCAGTTGCAACGTGAGTTCGTAGTTCCTGCAAAGTTTAGCCTGATGGTAAAACTGAGAAGCTTTTAGATACCAACGTACCTTTAGATACCAACGTGGCATTATCCACGCAGGGATGGTATGGTGCATTCTGGAAGGAAGTGGTTCTCAGTCTGGTTCGCATCACAGGATGGAATACTACTCAGCCCTGAGAATGAGTTACGTTCACATACAACAATATGAATAAATCCACAGTAGGGCATGGACAGTGCCTGGGAGTAGGGTGCGTCTAGGTGGTAGCCGAACATCTGTGTGTTCAGTTTATAAAATCCACAGTGAGCTGTACAATGTTTTGTATATGTATATTGTGTTTCCCTGAATTTTTTTTTTTTGAGTGTGTATTATAGCGAGCGGAAGTACTGTAAAAAATGTAAACGCCTGAACTCACATCTAGAGATTCCCATCCTGGGAGGGACCCATGTGTTTGCAGTTTTGACAAACACCCCCGTTAGTTCTGCTGCAGGCGGTCCAGAGAGCTGCTTGTAAGAAGCACAGTGAAGCTGCCGACCTAGTCTGCCGTTGCCCTGCTTAACTCTGGCCATCAACAGGATGAACTGAGTGAAGAATGATTGGAGAATGACTGAAGTCACACTGTAGCACATTGGGCACCTAGAGGTCTAGCCTGTGTGATTTCAAAACTTCACGAAAATGCAGAAACAACTGTATGAAATGCCTGCAACCCGATTTCTCTGAATCCTCTTCATGCATGCGTGAGAGGTGTTTAAAACTTTCTGCATTTTAATGGAAAGTGAAGAAATTCCAGGCCTGGCTCTAGTCTACTAAAGTGTATCTCCATTGGATTGAAATCCTCCACACATGACTGTCACCATCCACACCCTTCACTGTCTCTTCTTCCCCTTCCACCCAAATACAAATGCCATGGTTAGTACTGCTTCCTGCCCATCCCGCTTTGCCAGTGGGCCTTTCTCATACCATTTCATGCCCACGTACATGTGTGTTAAGTGGGGTGGGCAGGTTAAACAGCACTTTACCACTGGCCTCTAAGAGCGCACCTAATTCTGAGGGATGGTTGGGATCGTCTCAAGATGTTGCCTATGAGTGATTCTGTGGCTGAGCGCTGCTGGCTTGTTGAGCAATGAAAAACCCTGGCCAATCTTGTCACCCATCCTCTCATAAGCATCTGCCCCATCTATACTGCCCAACCATTTGGTGGAGCACGGTAAAGGGAAATAGGTGACAGGTTGAACAAGGTCCCTTTCTACAAACTTCTTACTCTTAGATGTAAACAGAGGCACAGTGTCAGAAAGGATAAAGGCTGGCCACCGTGTGCTGCACATGATATGTGCAGAGCTGTGACTGTTCCCCAGATGTGAGATGAACCAGGGCTGCGATGACCCATTGTAGAAAGTGTCTATTACAGTCAAAAAGTCTCTGCAATGGCTCCTTCTATCTATTTGGAATTATCACTAAGGCTCTTGTGCCATGGCCCATGGAAAAGTAGGTACCTTTCAAGAAGCCTGACTTGCCTCAGAAATTTATGTCCATGAAATTGATTCTAGGCCTTTGGCCATGGCACCCGGCCCACTTTTGAGAACAGTTTGCCAGTGAGCCGTGTGCTACGTGATCAAGCGGCCTCGTATCCTTGTGAGATTGGCCCGGCATAAATTGTTAATTAAATATATATAAACAACAAAGTTCAAGATAAGATGTGCTTTAGTGGGTGAGTAAGCTCAGGTGGCTCATTAACAGCTGCCCTTCCTCATGCTCCTTTAGAAATGGGCATTTCCCAACCAACATTTTAAGGTAGGAGTTGATCTGAGATGCAAGCTAGTTATGCAATTTGAAGCTGAAAAGTCGGATCTGGATTTTCTAACCCTGAATGTTCAGTGGCGGTGGCCCATGCAATGCTCTGGCAGAGAGTTCAGAGCCTGAACATTCAGCATTGCTCCCTTAGACGTCCTGGGCCTCAGCTGCGGTCATGGGTACAAGATGGCACTGCTCAAACTATGATCTTCAGCTTAGGAAGGACTTATGACCAGTCACTTGTACACACACAGCCAGCGAAATAGTTGGTAGACAGCGACTTCCAGAATAAATGCTAGTTTCTTTGTGTGTGCATAGATCTACTTTGCAGATAATGCTGACTTTGAACGGTAAGGAGTTAGTGTCTCAAAACTCTTCTAGACACAAAAGAAAAGCACGGGACATTCCCAAACCTTCTTATCGTTGATGAGTCTAATGCCGCTATTGGAGAAGTGACTTACTAAGAGTTGCTTTTTTTTTTTTTCTTTTTTTTTTTTAAATGAAGTATAGTCAGTTTACAATGTGGTGTCAATTTCTGATGTACAGCGTAATGTTTCAGTCATACGTGTACATACATATAGTCCTTTTCAGTTGCTTTTTCAGTATTGGTTACTATAAGATATTGAATATAACTCCCTGTGCTATACAGTAGAAACTTGTTGTTTACCTGTTTCATATATAGTAGTTAGTATCAGCAAATCTCGAACTCCCAATTTGTTGGGTAGGGAGAGGGGCGGGGAGATGAAGTTCTTGCTTTGTTTTGGGAGTTGAATGCCTCAAGTTCTTTGTCCTCAGAAAGATAAACATCTATTGCCTCTAAGATGGTAACAGAGGAAGTTCCATTAAGGAGCATAATGTGGAACAAACATTAATCTTAGAGTAAAACAAAAAACCAGTTCAAACCCCAGACTGTCAGAGCCTATTCCCTCATCTGTAAAATGAGGATAAGATACTTAACTTATCTATCTCATGGGGTTTCTGTTGGATTAAATGATAAGAGGGAGCGTGTGAAAGCACTTTGGAAATTATGTAAAATATCAATATTTAAGGCAAATATGATTTCCTGAAATCTTTGAGTTCTTCCTCAGGTTCCATGATTATGACATCATTTAAATAGGAGCTACCCTCTCTGTAATCCTAATAATCATATTCTCAGTGCAACATTGGGAAAAACCCCAAATCAGTAGAAATTCCTACTAAAGCAGCTCACCCTATAAGGCCCCTCATTGAGTGACAGTAATGAGTCTACCGAAAGCATCATTACTGATTGTTTTGTAAGCTTGAGAAATCTGTTGATGATTTCTGAAGGTTGGGTGTTGCAATGATGTGGATGCCGGAGCACTGACTCTTGTACTGGTTTTCTTTTTTTTTTTTTTTTAAGTAAATATTTATATTTGTATTGACTTTACAATGAAGTTGACATGTTACTTTGTTGCAGAAATTAATTAGCACCAACTCATGGTTTAAATGCTCTAGAACTATAGTGTTAGCTATGCTCATAATTGTCTTGACTATATTAAAAATAAACAGAGCTAGAAACGTAAAGGAATCTCACACCACTCCTTTGAAAGAGGTTGAAAGAGATTATCACGTAGCTTAAATTTGCTGGCAACAGACATGTGCTGTGATTGTGTTAAAGAATAAATTGAAAGGATCCTTGGAAGCCACAAACTTTCTGAGTCAGTGTACACAGGCTGGATGACACTCAGGCCTTCTCTCATCCTTTCCTTCTCAGCAGCCATGCCCTGTCCCTGCCTCACCCTTTCCTCTCCTGTAATCTCTTCTACCCAAAGCCCAGGCGAGAGGACTGACCACACTGAGGCAGAGAGAACAATTCAACCACTTACATTTCTTTTTGCCCTCATCCAAAGCCCAATCTTGAGGAAGACATCAAAGTCAAGATTAAAACTGCCCAACACCCAAGCTTAACTGATTTCTTATTTTTTTTTTCCTAGTGGAGGCACTGGGGATTGAACCCAGGACCTCGTGCATGCTAAGCATGCGTACTCTACCACTGAGCTATACCCTGACCCCGTGATTCCTTGTTTTCATCCCATGTTAATCACTTGGCCTTTGCTAAATTAATGACTTGGTGACCAGAAAGCTCAATGATCACATGAATCATATGATTTTAAAATATGTCTGTAGTTTTTTTTTCTGATTGTAATAGAGGTTTAAAAATGTCCTTTACTGAACATTCACATTTGCGTCAAGATGATTTTTCTTTCTCATATATATGGCGATGTAATAAGCTAATGTTTGGTTCTGCATAATTGACATAGTAACTTCTTAACCCCTTTTCTAGTGTAGTTCTGTGTTTTCATCAGAAAGAGGCAGCCTATGAATTTCTCACCCTGGAGCTTCCTTTCCCCTCTTCCCTCTGGCTTCACTTTTCAAGTGAACAACTCTGACCTCTCTTGACCCTTTGCAAACTGCAGAAGTCAGTGGATCAGACCATGATTTTTTTTACCTTTTTAAAAACTCCCCCTCGCCCCACAGTTTTTTATTTTGAAAATTTTCAAGTCTAGAGAAAATTGCAAAAATAGTAAAATAAATACTCACAGTCTTCATTTATTTATCCACTAGTTATTCATATTTTGCCACATTTGCTTTATCTCCCTCATGAGCTTTATTTATAGGTTTTGCTAAACTATAGAAATAATAAACAGCATGCTTATTTACAAAAACTTAAGCATGCACCACCTAGAAATGACTTCTTGCTAACCACACACACCATTAAATTAAGAAAATCATAATTACTCAGTGAACAGTATACTTCATTTTTCACATTCTCTAATGGTTCCAAGAATGCCTTTTGTAACTTTTTCTTTCGCTCAGAGTCCAATCAAGGATTGAAAACACATTGCATACAGTGTTCTATCTCTTTAGTCTCGTAACCTGGGACAGTCCCCCACTACCTTTTGTTGACATTGACCGACTCCTCTTGAACCAATTTCATGTCATTGACTGTTTCCTAATGAACTGGTTCCTTATTGACAAGCTGTCGGCTTGCCCTCCTACGGTGATGAGTTACTCTCTCCACGGCAGGGCCAGACTGGAGGTCTTAACATGATTTCCAGCCTCACTCGCCTGGAGAGAGTTAAAGTCTGCATGATGGCTTCAATCACTTTGGCCACAGGCCCCGTGAGAACTCCTGCGCTGTGAAAGCCGTGTTTATGGTTCGGCACAGACAGCCCAGGTGACCGGCTTCCTGTCCTCCCTCGGCTCAGTGGCATCCCTAGGTGTTTTGCTCTGGGAGTTTTGAATGAGAGTCAGTCCTTGGACTTAAATTCACATGATGTCTGGTGGCTTGAATGTCCATGACAATTTATATGCTGTCAAAATCGATTCTGAAGGACATGTTCTCTCCAGGTAGCCCTTTCCGCTCTATGAATCCACACTTCAATTTTTTTAAAGCTTCAGTCAGTTTTAGTTTATCTCAACTGATCTACAGATCTTCTGAAAGGTACATTTCTGCTGATGGTTGGCATGAATTTCTACCCAGATGTTAGGGACACTGTTTACCTTTGAAATTTTTCTGTCATTGTCCTGCTGCTGGGCCTGTAGAGCCCAGATTGTCATTAGCCAGTTCTGTGCACTCAGGGCCCTCAAACAAACATCTGCGTGCCATGTTCCTGGCACTGTTGATAAGCTCGTGAGCATTAAACGAGCTGGAAACCCCATGAGGTGTGGGTACCATTAATCCTATGACAGATGAGAAAACGGATTCACTCAGAGAGAGTAAGCAATTTACCCAGTACCACATGGCTAGTGAGTGGCAGACCTGGAGTTTAAACTCTGGCAATTTGATTGTAAAATCTGCACACGTCATGACGTAAGGGGCCACTAAAGGGACACTGCATCTTTCAAGAACGCTCAGATGCTAAGGTTTTTTAAAACTTTTTAAATATTCTATTTTAATTTTTTTCAAGCCTCTTTTTTTGGGGGGGGGTAATTGGTTTATTCGTTTCTTTGTTTTAATGGAGGTACTGGGGATTGAACCCAGGACCTAGTGCGTACCAATCATGCACTCTACCACTAAGCTACCACTGAGCTATACCCTCCCCACTCTGAGATACTGTTTTGAGGCATGTGTGATGCTGTAGAAATCCCAGTTTAGATGTCCTTACCAAACTGTTGATCCATTAGTGAGACTTAAATCTCATACTAGTAACTCTAGTGAGAAGTCCACCATTGTTAAGCCCACAAATGCATCAAATGTCCTAGTTTTAAGTCAAGTTTAGACCTTGAAGAAACCTCATTTTGGCAACTTCAGGGCTTCTCCCAACTGTCCAGAGTTCGGCATCCTTTCTGGAACCTGGCTTGCTTCACTTTCAAATGAAAGCCTTCTAGGTACAAACTCAGCAAGTAGGATGACTGAAAGAAAAGAGTCTTTATTTTCCAAAGTAGCTTATGAGGTGAGGAAACTAGTGAACTAATTGCCATTATCCCCTGCCACTAAAAGATGAGTTCTTAGGGTAGCAATAAATAGGCAGTGAGAACAAGCAGGCCTCCAACAAACTGGGGGTTGTTGCGGGGAGGTGGAGGGGGTGCAATGGATCCGAACTGACCCCATCATAAAACACAGCTCTGTGACACCTACAGAAACTTATAAGAAATAAAAACGCCAACTGGGGAGAAAGAACCAAAACACCAACACTGAACCAAGATGCCCCTGGCAAACCATAAATGAGAACCCACCAACGGTCAAGAAACAGATAGTGCTCGCGGTCATTATTGATCTTTTAAAGTAGTAGTTTTTTAAAAATCTCAAGTACCTGTTTGTACTTTATGATGATACTCAACTTGGCTGTTACTACTGAACTTGGTTATTGTTGCTTCAAAAAGACGACCTGATTTTGTTTGACCTCTCTCCCAAGGGCCCCAAAACGGAAGTTCTCAGCTTTTTATAGTATGAGACCTCGAGAGATTTTCACTTTGGGGATTTAAAAACAAATTTCTTGTCTCTGTATGAAAAAAAGACTAGAAGGGAACAGAGAAATTACGGTGGTTGGGACATGAGAATTATGGCTACTTTTAAAAACTCAATTTAAAAAAAACTTCTTTTATAGCTTAAAATTTTTTAACATTTGAGGAAGTAGAAGAGATTTCTCAGCTTCTGACCTGGGAAAAGAGTGGGAGGAGTAGAGAAGGTAGGGTTGGAAGAGGAGGAAGGCAGAGAATTTCCTGCCATTTTCTTGTTTTGGTTGATGGTTGGTGATTAATGAGACTCTGCTTCTCTGGGAGTTGTGACTAGTCTTGGAATCAAAAAAGAAGAAGAAAAGAAAATGTCTTAGAATTCAGTGCATCTTCATATTTTTCCTTTTCTTTTTTCAATTGAAAAAGCTAATACTAGATGTAAAATAGATAAACAGCAAGGTCCTACTATATAGCCCTAGGAACTATATTCAGTATCTTGTAATAGCCTATAATGAAAAAAAATATGAAAAGGAATATATATATATGTATAACTGAATCACTATGCTGCATACCAGGAATTAACACAACATTGTAAACCAACTATACTTAAATAAAAAAAAAGAAAAAGAAAAAGTTAATATCCCCAAGAAATCAGAAGAATCCCTGATATAGAAATTGAAACCCCCAAACCTCCCCACTGACCTGTTCAGGAAGCAAAGAGATAGAACCTAACATCTATATTTCTCAGTTATCATTTCAGAACATTAGTCCCATGGGGACAAATGTATAAGCAAATGAAATCCCATCTCCCCATGATGATGGAAGAGTCTAACTGGAACTCAGAAATTTTGTTTGGATCTCAGCACTCTCTTGTATGGAAATACCCCCAAGAAGGTCTAAATATCCTGGAACTGATCTAGAAACTTGGATCTTTTTCAGAGCCCACCTTGGATAGCTTTAGCTGCAGATCTTCCTTCAGTCCTGGACTAGGGTGACCTTGGCTCCAACTAGACTTCCTTCCTTGGTCATTTACCCAACCATCCATTCATTCAGCAATCACTTATCTGTCATCTACGAGGTACGTGCCAGGCACTACACTAGATGCTGCAAACACAGGCATACACAGTCCCTTGTCTGCAGGAAAACCTGTGATTTTAGTAAGTGTTAGGAGAGGGCTTGCAGAAATGCTATAGGACAGGTTCAAAAAGGAGAGCAACTCAGGCTCTCAGTAAAATATAGGATCAAGGGAGAAGGGCAAGAAAGGTGATGGATAGGGGCAGGTCAGCTTGTGGTTGAGCCTTGAAAGGCAAGAGGAAGTGAGCCACTTTGATGAGGTAGATAAGACTGTCCATGGGAGAGAAAGAGCACGCACGGATAGGTACTGAAGCAGGTGTTGGCTCCTTTTGGAATTACAGCTAATTGAGAATGCCTAGAGCCCAGTGTGTGATGGAGGCTGGAGGCTGGAGGCGGCCAGGGGGACAGTCCATGAGAGGTCAGGGTGCCATTCTGAGGGGCTTAGGTTCTACCTTGATGTCATGGGAGAGAAAGGGACCCGTCCATCACAGGATAAGCAGTGGAGCCATGCAGTCTGATTGACATTTGATGAACCCCCCTGCCAAATAACGGAAAGTTTACCAAACATTGTTTTTCTTTTGGCCTTGGCTTTTTCAAATGGTGAAAGTGGTGTCAGAAATAAAAAGCTGGTGTTTTGGGGGGCAATCTAATCAGTTGGTGTTATACATTTGTTTCAGCTGACCTAACGTGAGGCTCAGGATAGGCATTCAGGGTCTATTTGTTGAATGAATAAATGAGAAAGTGAAGGGTTGAGCCATTGTACAGGATGGTAGCTAACACAGTGAAGATGTACCTGATTTTAAGCTCCTATAAGTATTTGCAAACAAGTCTGGTCACCTTGGGAAGCTGCATGTAAGCCACCAGGGCTGCAGCTGCAGGACACAATGCTGGTGGCTGCTCTCAGCTTGGTCTCAGAGCTCAGGTTTGGCCAAAACCTTTGCTGTCTGGTTGCTGGTTCCTGTTGTCAAGCAGGCTTGTGTTCCAGCAGGTCCTGGCCTACCATTTTGTCCAGGGCTATATTTCATAGCATCCTGAGAGGGCCTCTGGTCACCTTGCTTGAGACTGTCCCTCTTTACTTAGCACATGGCAAGTATGTAGGTCCTTTTTGCTCTACTCATGCCCACCTTTGCACTACTAGAGTTCAAGGCATTATCTCAGCTCTGGAGTCACCTCTACCCACCTACAGCTACTATTCGATGATGCATGCAGATATAATGAGATGACCCAAGAAAGAATGCCAAGAAATCAGCTTTGCCAGTGATGTCTTGCTACCACATTCTTTTTTAATACAGTGTTTTCAGTGCATTTTAATATTGATGTGTTGGCTGTCTACCCTCAATCAGTAGACACTGTGAGTGTGTGTAACAGCTTCTGGTGCTATAGAAACAAAACTGTACAACATGTTTCACAGTTGATCATTTGGATTGAGAAGATAGTTAAACAATGCTCCTATGTGAATGAGGCTTATGTATAATTTGTGCCAGATGAGTAGTTGTTTTTTATTGAAACATAGTTGATTTAGTGTTGTGTTAGTGTACAGCATAGTGATTCAGTTATACATACATGTAGATATATTCTTTCTCAGATTCTTTTCCATTGTGGTTTATTATAAGATATTGAGTTAAGTTCCCTGTGCTGTACGGTAGGAGCTTATTGTATCTGTTTTATACATAGTTTGGATCGGCTAATCCCAAAGTCCACGTTTATCACTCCCCATACTTTCCCCTTTGGTAACCATAAGTTTTCTATGTCTGTGAGTCTGTTTATGTTTTGTAAACAAATTCATTTGTGTCTTTTTTACTTTTAACTTTTTATTGATGTGTAGTTGATTTACAATGTTATTTTCAGGTGTACAGCAAAATGATTCACTTATACATATATACACATATTTTTTTTCTTTTCAGATTCTTTCTACTATATGTTGTTCTAAGAAATTGAATATAGTTCCCTGTGCTATTCAGTAGGTCCTTGTTGTTTATCTGTTTTATGTATAGTTATGTGTATCTGTTAATCTCCAATCCCTAATTACCCCTCCCCTTCCGTTCCCCTTTGGTAACCATCGTTTATTTTCTATGTCTGTGAATCTGTGTTTGGTTTGTAAATAGAATTTGTATCATTTCTTTTTAGATTCCACATGTAAGTGATAGCATATGATAATTTGTCTTTGTCTGACTTACTTCACTTAGTATGATAATCTGTAGATCCACCCATGTTGCTGCAAATAGCATTATTGCATTCTTTTTTATGGCTGAGTGGTATTCCATTTTATGTATATATAACAACTTCTTTATCCAGTCATTTGTTGATGGACATTTAGGTTGCCCAGATGAGTAGTTCTAAAGCAGAGGTTCTAAACTTCCCTCACCTCTGAGTCACCTCCACACAATCTTAGTGTTCTGGGAACTTCTGTCTCAACAAACACCAGTGTCAGTAATATGAACAATGAGCATTCACTGAGGGGGGAGATAATTTGGGTTTGGGTTGGTTACAGAGGGCACATGAGACAGCACAGACTAGACTAGACTGCAGAAATGAAAGACCTCCAAATCTCAGTGGTTTATAACAGCAAAAGAGAAGCTTCTGTTTACTCACATTATCTGTCCATTGTTGCTAGTGGCTCTGTTCCCTGGCATCTTTCCTCCAGGACCCATGCTGACAGAGCAGCTCTATCAAAACATTGCCTGAGCTGTGATGGGGAAAATGAGATGGCAAACCATGTGTTGGCTCCTAAAGTTTCTTCCTAGAGATGACATCTGTCATTTCTACCCACATTTTATTGGCCAGAACAAGTCATGTGACCACACCTGACTTCAACAGGGTACTGAATGATGGACCACCTGTGATACAGAGGCTTTTGCTAAGAAGGTGACCTAAACCCTGGTGGATGGCCCTGTTTATAAGGCAGATCCAGTTGGGGAGAAGGCCGTGACGGCTCGGGCGATGCTGACAACACTGCTGAGGAAACAGGACTCTTCCACGTTAAACCCTTGGAAAACGGGCTGAGAGGCAGGCTGTTGGTTGGTTGGCTGGTTGTTTCATTGAGATGTAATTGACCAGGATGTTTCTGAATGGCAATGCTTGTGGTGTCATTTTATAGAAATATTCTAAAAAAGGAGAAATCAGGAGCGTCAGAGTAGCTTGGAGAAACTTTTTATAGTTAAATGCATAGGATTTGAAAAGGCAGAAACACTGGTTAGGTGGTAATCAAAAGCTGAGGTTGACAGTTATGTCTCTGGTTAACATAAAATGGGTAATGAAATAATTACAACCTGTAAATGGAGCCGCTTTACAAGCAGTGGCCTTCCAAACATAGGTTGAGTTTGGTTTGTTCATTTTAGTGGGAGTAGTTAATGATCAAAGGGGTCCCGGATGATGGTGTGATTGGGGACCGCTGACCTATACAAGTGATCTGGTCCCACAAGGTCCACACAATCTGCCAAAGGACCTCTACACAGTTTCCTACTGGGAGACACGGCAAAGAGCTGAAATGTTATTATTAAACCCATGGGCACCTGATTCATTGTCATCTGACAGGAAATTGTGATATTAAACAAATACGTTCCCACTGGTGAGGGCAGTGAGGGGTTCTTTCATTTTGGTTTGGTTTTGGTTTGTTTTTATCCAAATACACTTAATCTCCCTAATGTTCCATCCAACCTCAATACACCTGCACTTCTCTTGAGAAACAAACAAACAAAAAAGGCAGAAAATCCACTGATGTATTTTAGGCTGAGGACAACACAAGTCAAGATGAGGCTGAGTCAATGGTGCAGAGAGGAGCCCGGCGCCAGTCAGAGCACTTGTGTTAGCAGGTAGTGGGTGATGCAGGTGGAGGTCAGGTGGTGGTGGGACCCTGAACATGGAGGGAGGAATCTGGGTCAGATGTGCCAGTGGTTACCAAGAAAAAGTAATCCTAGAGATGCACCAATTACTTTTGGAAATACTACAGTAGATATTTATCCAACACCTACTATGCACCAGGCACTGTTAGGTGCTGAGAATATAACAGTGAACAAAACAGGCAAATGGAACAAAATGGTACACACATGGGCAGTGCTCTTTTGTGTTACGTTCTAGTTGAGATAGATGTCACACAAGTAAATGATTAAACCTGAAATCTCAAAGAGTGAAAAATGTGTAAAGAAAAGTCACACAGAATTAGAACTTGAGCAGGGGATAGATGATGGCAGTGGTGCAGCCATCGGGTGGGGCGGGGAAGACAACAAGTCACTGGTGAAGACTGATGACAGTGACGTGGTCCTGGGAAACAGCCAGCCCTTCCCCCGACAGTGGCAGGATTGGCACCCTCAGCTGATTGAAGCTTCCTTGTCCAGGCCTGTCCCATCAGTATAAGAAGCCAGGAAGGCTGGCTCTAAGGTAGGTGGCCATTGGGATCTACTGCTGGTGGACCAGTTGGAAAAGTGCAGGCAGACATATTTCCCAGATCCAGAGCACACAGGCTTGACACCCACGCAGAAGCTCTGGTGACCACTGAGTCCCACAGCCTTCTCTGGGGCCAGGCTAACCCTCAACCAGCAGGTGGCCCTACTTTGGACCCCACACCAAGATCTCTGTGCAGTGGGAAATTCCCTTGCAGCAGATTTTGGCGTTGAGCACCTTTCTCTCAGTCCTGGGATGTCTCCTGAGTCCCTGTTATCCCTGGATCAAACTGAGCTACAAAACTCAGGACCCTGGGTTGAAGATGGAATTGCCTGAGGCAAAAGAAACAGCCCAGGCCCAAGGCTGCTTCCAGCAGAACAGGGCACTTGCTCTTTCCACAGTAGCAACAGGACCCCTAGGATGTCTGATTCCTTCCTCTACCCCTGAACCCCTTGTTGACAGGCTCCTCTGTTCATGAACAAGGTCAGGAATTTCGTCACGTGGCTGATGTGGGGGCGGGAATCGCGTCTGTCCAAGCATGGGTTCTCAGCTTAGCAAGAACAGAAACAGACAGACTAGGTGTGCATGTTGGCTGGCCAGACCCCCAGTTTAGTGGAGGAGCCACAGTGAACGCTGGACCGTTAGCCGTGAAGGGAGGGTGTGTGTGTGAATTTTATGTCCCAGAGACAGGGTATGTGCAGAACAGATGGGTTTTGTCCAGTCTCTCCTAATGTTGCTCCTCCACCCACTCTACTTTTTTTAGCCTAGTCTTTGTTGACTAGTAGACAAACTTATTGCAGGGGAAACACCTGGCAGATAGATCTCTGAAGTACAGCCAGTTCCAGATTTCCCAACTTTGGGACAAAGTCACCAAGGCTTGGCTGTAGTCTTTGAATAGAGAGCAGCCTGGGGACAAACCGGTCCACCAGTTTGCAAACCAATTTTAGATTTGCTTCCAGAGGGAGGAAATAACAGCTGTAACTCCTCAAACCATCCTCATGGTGTCCCTTCAGCCTCTTCCTTCCATTTCCAATTCCCCCAAGGGGGGAAAGCAAAAATCCCAACACCAGAAATGGCACATGGCAAGCTTGGGGCCCAGGCTCATGTTTCCTTGGTATTCTCCATCCCTTAGGTGCCTGGAGCAGTGCAGCATAGTGGTTAAGGATGAAGCCGACTCTGGATAGACCACCTTTGTTACTGTGGTGCTTAAACTTTAGTGTGCAGGAGAACCCCTGGAGAGCTTAAGACATAGACCGCTGGTCCTCACCCCCCGAGTCTCTGATTCAGTGAGAGCGTGCATTTCTAACAAGTTCCTAGGTGACACTGATGGGGCCACACTTTGAGAACCACTGCCTTGTGAGCTCACCTGAGCTTGCGTCCCCCTGTGTGAAAGGATAACACTTGTACCCACCGCTGACGGTTGTCAGGGTGGTGAGTGTACGTAACTCTGAGTGCTACTACTATGCAGGCGTGGCCAGTCTGGAAACTTTTGCCCCTGTTTTGTTTGTTGTTACTTGTGTCAGTTTTGTTTTCGTCACGGGCCACTTATCAGGGACCTGTTCCTCCACTTCCGAGCCCGGGAATATGCGACTTGGGAGGCTGAGTGTTTAACCTGACTGAAGTAATGTGCTGTTTTCAACTCTCCTGCGGACATGACTTGACGTAGGGCTTTGTGTGCTGTGTGGGTAACGAGGGAGACTGAAGGTTGGGTGTCAGACCTTTGGATTATTCTTCGGGAAGGCAGGAGGAGCTCGCCAGCCTTATGGCTGCCTTGCCGGTAGCGCTGTTCTTCCCATATCTGTGAGGACATGAACTCAGTGCATCCAGCAAGCTCTCCCAAGCTTTGACTTAGGTCAAAAGGGAATTGTAAGGACACACAGAGAAATACACAAGTCTGGGAAACAGCTGATGCATCACTCTGGAGACCAGAGCCTCGTGGGTGGGACATGCATGTGACATGCCTCATCGTCACTGCAGCTCTGCTCCTGGGACCAGGCCACCCACGCAGTGTCTGCTTCTCTCTGGGCTTGTCCTGCTGGAACTCTGGGAGTAGAGAGAGGCTGATGGGTTGTTACTTCAGCACCCAATACAGAATGTCCCTATGGGGTAGCCCTCAGTTCAGGTGTCCTGCCTGGGCTCAGTCGTCACAGTGGGTAGCAGCCTGCAGCATGCTCCAGGTGCAAAGCATGGCAACGCGATGCTGAGAGAACCTCCCCCCAGGTGGGGTGGGTTCTGGCCTTTCCAGTACTTTCAGGGAGATTGAGGCAGCCTAGAGTCATCAGAAAAACACAGATGTTGGACTCAGACACACCTGGGTTTGAACTTTGGTTCTGCCACTTAAATCAGTTTCCTTAACAATAAATTATGATATCACTCGCCACACAGAGGTGTTGTAAAGATCAAGGATTATAAAGTGCATAGTGGAGTCCCAGCCACATAGTATCTGAAGGTAATAAATGATATGAGTTGGTATTTTATTTAAAAAAAAAAACTGGAAGGATAGAAAAGTGAAAAAATTAGTTTTGTTACCTTATCACTTGGCCCCTTATCACGGACAGTGTGTCAGTTTCACTTCTTGGAGGGGCTCATCCATTATTCCATTTAAAGCTTTAAATATTGTGGAGCTATTTCCTTCCATGATATTTTTTTTTTAATGACCAGTCTGTTTTACATGGCTGCAGTTATATAGTTTTGCATTCTGATTTCTTTCACATGATAAAATATTTTTACTTTATAAATTCTGAACACAGTTTTAGTGGACATGCTGTAATTTACATAAAATTACTTATAGTGGACACCTAACAAGAAAGCACTGGATGATAAATGGTAGTGCATCCAAGTAATAAAATATTAAGCAGTCTTTTAAAAAGACGCAGTCAAAGTGTGTTTGTTAATGTGGAAACCTGTTCTTGATTATATGTAACATGAGATGATTTTACCTGAAGATGGACTTCCTCCCAAATCTATCTGGACATTCACTGCCCCAGTCTCAGCAGCTTGCAAACTCTCAGGGGACTCAGAGATCACCAAGGGAGCCTGTTAAGTGCAGATTTCAGGCTTCCCCCTAGAGGCTGATTTAGGAGCTGGGGCTCAGGGGTTGGCATGGTTCCAAGGATCCAGGTGGTTCTGATGTGGGAACAACACTCTTCCTGTTTCTACCTGTTGAAGCTGTACATTTTCCAAGCTTCACCTTCTACTTCTGAAAGCCGAGGGTGTTCTCTAGCACTTACTGTCCGCTTCCGTGTCTCGTGGATCTTTGCGAAGCCTCCTGGATTGTAAGACTTCTCCTGGTCCTGCAGGCAAACCCATCTGGGCTTTGTGTGAAGCCCCAGGTGAGCTCCTAACTATAGATACTGAAAATTTTGAAATCCAGGTTTGATTTACTTTGTTAAAGTGAAGACAAAGTGGCTGAGCATTTCAAAACTCTTTAGCACATTTGGTATTAGCAGAAACTTCAGGGAATAAAGATAGCCTATCCAACCTTGGGAGGAAAAAAAAAATCTTGTTTAAATTACCCTCACCTTGGCAATCAGGCTTTGAAAAGTCAACAGTTTGTCCTTTGTGCATTCACTCTGGTGTAAGCCAGAGACAGCCAGTGTTCGTTGGAGAGGCTGGTTGAAAGCCCTCAAGAGGCTTGTCCTTCCAAAAGTGTTGCATGGATGTCTCCAGGTGTATGGGTTGGTTTTCATTCTTAGACTTTGTGCCATGGAGGTTATTCAAGGTAAGTGTCTCGTCTTGCAGTTCATTTAGGGGCCATTCGTGTGAAAATCGAGGCTGAGTTACCACCAAAGTACTTTTCCACTTAGGTTTTATTGGTTATTTCCCTCCTTCCTTAAACCAAATAGTACTGGATCCCCATATCAAGTCAGGTTTTTGCTGTCTTACCCTATTTTTTATATCACTGGTCAGCTGTGGCAAATGCAGTTATAAATATAACAATTGGTAAACAATATATGGAGATGATTCTGAATTTTTCCCCTTGCCTGTGAGAGAACTAGACCATATTCTGTACAAGTCTGTGGATATTCTACCTTGAAAAGTATTAATTGCTACAGATAAGAATTCCCCACAAGGAAACCTAAAGAGCTGGGTTTAATAGAAAAAAGCTCAGAAGGAGCTCTTCCTAGCTTCGCATGGAAGTGTTAACTTGGTGGAATTAAAGCCTCAGATGACCTGAGAATTGGTGCTGTTGGGGATTGGAAGGTTAGGTGGCTCTGGCAGGAAATGGATGTGGATGGACTGTGTTTGTCCACATGGCTAACTCGGAGCTGTTATTCAGAACCCTGTTCGGAAGTCAGGTCTAAAGCCGTCTGTAAAGCCCTGTGAGCCCCCTCTTTGGAAAAAATTAACCGTCTTTTCCTTTATTCTACACCCACGTGGTACCCTATACACGCTTCTGTGATCACGTCTGTCACAGTCTAGTGCAGTTACGTGTTTGCGTGTTGCTGTTTCCGCTAGATCAGAAACTTACTGGGCAGTGAGAGTGTGACTTATTTGTAGGGTCTAGTCTCCTGGTTAAATGTTCTGCACTGAACAGGTGGCATCTGTCAGATAAACTGCCTTTTGTGGATGTTTTCTGAGAATTTCTGCAGTTAACTAAGTGTAAAGCATGACCCTTTCAAGACAAATTTCCCTGTAATTGTTATAATAAATTAAGAATCAATGGTGAAAAAGACAAATCCAGTATGTACTTCTCCCTGGATTCCTAATGGCAACCAAAGATCCCCCAGCCCACGGGACCCCTAGATTTAGGGAGAACTACACCTGAAATTCTGTAGAAACCTCCTCCACGTTAGCCCATGAGCTGCTGTTAAATTCCTTCCCTGGGTTCTTGAGCTCCACAGAAGGCTTAGCTAACACAGGTAAGTGAGCTTGGTATCTAGGTGGTGGACGTCAAACATACATTTCCCCAGTCTTGAATTCTAAAGTGTTTGTATTTAAAAAGCCAGATGATTTTAGAATCGAAAAGAACCTCTTCACTTTACTGATTAGGAAACCGAGCATCTTGAGAGGCAGTTTTCGTTAGTGGAAGGTGCCCTAGAATTGAAGTCAGATAGGCCAGGATTCAGGTCTTGGCTCTGGAGCTCAAATCACAGCCTCTTACCGGCTGTATGTTCACAAGCAGTCTATTTAATGTTTTTTTGAAGATCGGTGTTTTCATTTGGGAACTCTGGTTAAAAGTCCATCTCACTGTGTCAGCACAAGGGCTCACTGGAGGTAACGTGACCCAGAGATGCAGCTGTACGTCTGCCCAGAGCAGATCTTCAGTGAGCTCTCGTCTCTGCCCTCCCCCACCCAGGTCACACCATCTGGCCGAGTTAGGGCTTAGAAGTTTTCTTTGATGTGTTGTTGGGATGGAATGTGGTTCCCAGGTCACATGACAGGACTCAGGCCCCTCAGGGACACTCATTGCTAAGAGGCTGTGTTACTTGAGCATTTGGATACCACACGATTCAGGTTTTACTTTAAAAACAATCTCCCTTCTGAGTTACGTGTTTCATTGCTGCTGCTTTTTTCACTTTCCTTACACTGAGAGTTAGGGCATCCTCTCAGTCAACCATCAGTTAGAATTTAAGCTGGTCTAATTATGTGAAGTAGCCCAATCGCTTCTATGAAGAACCAGGAACTCAGAGAAAACCACGTACACACTTTGGAAAAGTAAGATCTGTGGAGCCTTAATAAGTCTTCAGTTTTAAGTCTTCAATTTTGAAAAGTCACATTCTAGAAGAAGTTAAATATTTGTGCTAAATTGCAAGGGTCTTGGCTGGCAGTAAACTAAAAGAACAGAGGTGTTGGTCCCGTGAACTGAGGTTGTCCTGAAACATTTCTCAGGTGGGAGAAGCATGTCATTTTTTCACTATCCTCACGCTCCCAGAGTTCATTTGTCATTTTAAAAGACAACTCATTTCTCTATTTTTCTTCCCTGTAAAGGCAGAAACCTGTGGGTTCTTGTTGTGGGACGCTCTCCAAAGGAGCACAGAATTGGGATTCCGGAATTCAAATACGTGGCAAATATGCACGGAGATGAGGTATGTACGTGGCTTGAACATCTGACATGTCACCAGAGACACGTCCCCTCTGGTGTCTTGCAGTCTGTGTAAATGCTAAGGAAGCGGCACATTGTAGCAAAGAATCTAGAAAGGTCTTCCAGTGAGGCTGTCTGAGGGAATGTAAGGACCATCACAGCTATTTGGTTGTTTCCCCTGTGTGGGTAACCTGAGCTTGTTTTGTTGGGGGGCTTGAAGAACAAGGGTGCCCCAGCTCTGAACCTCCAGCCAAATCCCTGAACTCCTGCCTGGGTTAGTTTTTCCCACCTCCTGGTCAGCACCAAGGTGACCCAGCAAAGGAGCAGTATAATACTTGACCCCCAGATAATCAGAGGATTCCAACCAGCTCTCCAAACTTTTTTTTTTTTTAACATTTTTTATTGATTTATAATCATTTTACAATGTTGTGTCAAATTCCAGCGTTCAGCACAATTTTTCAGTCATTCATGGACATATACACACTCATTGTCACATTTTTTTCTCTGTGATTTATCATAACATTTTGTGTATATTTCCCTGTGCTATACAGTGTAATCTTGCTTATCTATTCTACAATTTTGAAATCCCAGTCTATCTCTTCCCACCCTCCATCTCCAAACTCTTAATACCTGCCTTTTTGAATACTTTGGCCACTTCCTCTTAATCTAATACTCAATGTTTTCAATGCTTTAAATTTAGACAATCAAGCTTAGAGTTCTGTCATACCCACCATTCAACACACTCTTAAATTCCATCATAACGTCTTGTCTCTTTTCCATCTTATCGGGGATAAACTCTATTTTTGTTTTGTTTACAATATTTTTTATTTTGCAAAATACCCTTTTACCACTTCTGCCTGCCCAGCCCTTCCTGCCAGGTGTTTGAAGATGCTCCCCTCTGTTTCTCACTTCACTTCCTCAGAGTATTGTAAGAATGTGACAGAGGCAGTTTTTTCTGTTCACTAGGACTCCGTACCTCTGGACAACCAGTGGGGGCGGGGAGGAGGTAGTCCCCTGTCTTCACAGTAAAAAACATTGACAGAAGAAGATGTAACACCTTATAAAACACACTCAACTTTAAGGAGTGCCAGCATGAATGCCTATTCCAATAAGTATAACCCACTGACTTGTGAAAACACTTCTAAGTGTGCAAGTGTGGGTGGCGGGCACTACTCAGACGCTGAGCCTGTCCTGCCTTCACCGTCCCCAAACCCAGGCTCTGCAGGAGCAGGACCCCCCCCCCCCCACCGTGTGACACACATTCTGCCTTTCCTAGGCACGCTGCTCAACCTGTCCTGCTGAGAAGGGGCGCTTCTTGCCGCTGGAGCACAGGTGCCAACACTTGCCTCCAAGAGAGTGGTTGGTCTTTGAACCTGATTTCTGGGTGGATGGAAGTTCAATCCTCCTGTTACACTTTTTTTTTTTTTAACATAAAAGCCTCTGATCTGAAAGACTTAATATTGCTGGGAGTCTGACCAAAGTTGTTTTTAATAAAACAACTGTTCATTACAGACAGCAGCCTCGGCTTCCTTTCCCTTTAGCTTATCTAGTCAGTTGATCAAGGTCCCATGGAATCCATTTTTACTGAATTCCCGGCACTTCGGAGGTAGCAACCTGCTGCTCAGAAATTAATCCTCTGAGCGGAAACTTCCAAAGATAAAGAAGAGCCCTTCACCTCACTCACCCCTGAGTTTGCTCGCACTTTCCCAAATTTTTGACATCTTGCCCTCCAGGTAGTTACTGTATCCCATCAAATCAGGGCTCTCTGGTTCACTTTGATTCTTTGAGGATGGCTAAGGACTGAGATTATGGAGGGGGAGAAGGTCCCAGTGAGTCTGGGGAGTGAGGACCTGAAGTCCTGTTGCCCTCTGTGTGTCCCAGCTGGTAGCAGCGTCTGGTGGCTCTGGGGGCCACTGAGAAACTTACTGTCCTGACTGTGAGATCTTGTATATTCTGCCCTCCTGGTGCCACCAGCAGCCGGGGAAAGTGATGGCTTGATGGCCTTATAAGGGTCACTTGGATTAGAGGGTCTAAGCGCCTTCCTCATCCTTCTTTCAATAGCGTTTTCAATAACCCAGAATTAAAAAGCAGCAGAGCTAACATTTGGGGCAGTGGTTCTTAACCTTCGGTTAGATTCTGGCACAGACTTTAAATACTGATCTCAGGGCCCATGGATCTTCTAGGAGTTTGTGGACCTTGTGCAGAGAATCCCCCAGGGGTTCTATGTGTACTGAGTAGCGTGGTGGACAGAACTGACCACAGTATTTTTACAATGTTTCTGCTTTTCCCGGGACCCCACCTCAGAGAGAGAGAGGGAGTGTGTGTGTGTGTGTGTGTGTCCCCCCCCCACACGTGGCCCCATGGCTAAATGACAGTGAGCACCAGCACCACCAGGAAGCCCCCACTCTGTTGATCACACACACCACTTCCCTCCCCAGATTCTCACCTTCCTTCATTATGCCTTCTTTTAGAATCAGATCTTTGTTAAATTAAAAATAACCTGTTACCATTACAAAATCAACGTATGTACATCTTAGAAGAAATACAGATAAATAAAAAAAGAGAACATCGCACACTGACCTATAAATTAGGACTCTTAATTCCTCATCACTGCTCCTTCCCGACGTTTGCCTGTGCGTGTGTTCGTGAGCACTTTCACCAAATGAGCTGTGCCGATTTGCCATTTGTCAGGCTTGTTCAGGTAATACTCTTACATGTCAGTAAATGTTTACCTATCTTTATCTTACATCCCACGTTCTGCTTTCCCCAGTCGTCCTCAAAACGTCCCCCACGTTATCCAGTCAGGATCCCTCCAAGATCGCGCGTCGTACGTAGTTGACATGTCCCTGTATCACTTTCAATCTGGCCATTAAAGAACCTTTTCATGGCGCTAGGCTTAACGAAGAGACCTTGATCCACTGTGTGTCCTGCAGAATGTCCCACAATCTGGATTTTTTTGTTTCCTTCCTTATAATATCATCAAATTTGTGCCTCTAGTCCCTCTGTTTACTTCAAACTGGAAGTTAGATCTAAAGGTTGGTGGGATTCAGGCCACAGTGCGTGTCTGGAACAGTGAAGTTGAGTGGACGTGGCCGCTGCTGAGGGTTCAGGCTCATTAGCATGGCTGCACTCAGGAATGCACAGAGCACACCATGCGTAGCCAGATCAACTTCAAACAGCCCATTTGCAGGTGAGAATTGTTACAAAGGAAGTGAATTCAAACCTCTTGTTTTGTATGACACTCTTCTTGTCGTCACTTTGCAGGGCGTGGGCTCACGTCCTCAGGAAGCCGCGTTGATCGGGTATCCCGGTTCCCTTGTTGCTTGACAAGAAGGGAGTAACAGTAGCCAACATTCAGTGAGCGTGGACTGCGCTGAGTGCTTTGTGGGCATCACTTGTTTTGCTCACTTCTGCAGAAGGCGTGTTTGTTAGTGCATTTACCAAGAAGGGAACCCAGGTTTTTGTTTGGTCCTCGGGGCCTGAGCTCTGAACTTTACCCAGCTTTGGTTCTGCCACCTTGATGCCCTCCACTGCCTTTGGAAAGTTCTGTTTTTCAGTGTTTTCCTTCTTATATATAGGCCTATGATCTATCTCAAATTAATTTTGGTTTGGATGGATACCCATCTGCTCCAGCCCCTTGTGATGAGGCTCATTCATCATGTGAAGGAGTAGCGACTCTTAGAGTAAGACGAGGGTGAATGTCTCCACCTCCCAGACCTGTCCCTTTCTCGTGCCTGCTGCCCGCCTCCCCTCCTTGATTGCTGGGGAATCACACTGGGCAGCTGACAGAAGGCGACCTGCCACCTTTGATAAGCCTTTGTCACCTGCTGTTCATGCTTTTTCAGAACGAGGGAGACATATTTCTGAGGTTCTAATCTTTCTCATTTTAGTAAGTCTGACAGGTGTTGTTCTTGTTTGTACACACATCAGCATGTCAGATCGTGGAAGCCCCGGCTGTAGGTTTATTTTCCACAGGCTTCTCATTGGTGGTGCTGGCACACCTGAGTCTAATCACTGCTTTTCTTCGGCAGGGATGGGCGGGGCTCTCTCCCCAGCCCTTACGCCACAAACATCCACGTTGTTTGGGAGTAGGGTTTGTGTCCGCCTTGCCCTCCACCCCCACCTCATTCTGCTACTGGCTGGCTTTGTAGTAAACTATAACCTGTCATCTAAAATCAGCTCTGCCGAACTCTGGGACCACATCCTGAAACTGGAAACAGCTAATACCCTCAGCCTAAACGTGGGTACAGGAGAGAAACCTGGAAAATCACTCCTTGCTCCTTCCTCAAGCCCTCCTGTTCTTTGGTGTCCATCTACTGTCCCGTGTTTTAAAAATTTTTGCAGGTAAAATAATTCTTATACTCAGGCAATCTCTAGATTGTTAAAACACCTATAATCCCTCTCTGATGGGAATACTGAAGTGAGGCATGACTGTGAGCTTGGAAATTTGGGTGCCTAGAGTTTTAAGCTAATCCAGTAACGGGCAAAGTGCAGGTCTGGAGGTCGGGTGCACAAAGTTCCCCTGACCGCAGGGCCCGTGGTCTCTAAGAGGTATGGGAGTAGGTACTCAGTATGAGTCTGTTAAGCTTAACTGAATTACCAATTCTGATTCTTTTTTTTTTCCTAGAGATTTTTTTTAAGCTTCTGTTTCTTAAATAACAATGAATTATTTTTACTCTGAGGGTTTATTTGGGTATAGAGTTTTGAAATACCCATATCACACTTAGAATTTCATACTTGGTGGCATTAATTTATAGTTTATTGGATTCCAGATATATAATTGAAAAGCACTGCAAGAATTTGGATAATAGTGATCATATTTTTCAACCTAAAAATAAAAGATAAAAGGTTTTAATACACCTTCTAGGTATAAGAGGCAGTTTTTGGGATGTAGGTTGTATGCCTAAATGTCTGTACTTAGATGCTATTTTAATAATTTAACATGACCAAGAGGATATAATATCCAAAATTAGGGCCTGTCCTGGAAAATCTTGGGATGTATAGTCAACATGCAATAGAGGTTCCAAACTCACTAAGACAAAACCAAAAATTAAAGCTTGCCACTTCCTGAGCCCTTTTTTCCACCACTCTCCCAGATGCCGACAAAATGTTCTCGGTTATACAACATGGCTTTGGATAATTAATTCTTTCCTTTGGGATCTAGACAGAACTAATCTTTATTCCAGAAGTATCTAATTCCTTTTACTCATGGATTAAATTCCTCATACAACTATCCTTTTTCTATCTCCCCCCCCCCTTTTTTTTTTTTTTTTTTGGTGAGCCTGGGCCAGGGTATCTAGATCCTGAGTCCTTGGCATGATCAGAATTGCTGGTCCCCACCCCTGTAAAAATGTGTTCAATAATGAAAATCCTTCCAATGAAGTAACGATCGTTTGTAGGTCTCCCCTCGCTAAGAACCTTAAGTCCTCATGTGTTCAGAAAGTGCCTCTGAATAGTCAGAACTTTGTAACGGATTTGGCAACAGTAATCACCAATCATTTATTGAGTACATGCTGTACCAGGAGCCGGGCAAGGTACCGGGGCTACAGGGAAAGCAGATACAAAGAATCTCTGCCATCAAAACTTAGACAGTGGAGTTTGGAGAGGGGAAGGGGTGGTCGTTCGGGGTCTGTCAGGCCGCCATAATGTATGTGAGCAGCATTAGGGTCGCAGAGGTGAGGAAAGTTAAAGGGCCACATAGGCAGGTCACGGAACCCAGACTGTGGGAGGCCACGGAAAAGTGGGCTAGGTAATGTAATATCTAGGCTAATATTTGAAGACAAAGGTTTTAGCCAGGCAATCAGACAAATGAATCAAATCTGTAACACACTTACGTGGAACCCCAGAACTGCCAGGCTTATTCCGCCCCCACCCCCTGCCCAAGAAGTTGCACCCCAGCATAGCATTTAAAAAACAGACTCCGCCATTAGGAGAGCTGAGGGTTTTGTGCTACCCTCTACCTCACTCTCACACCGTACACTACCAAGTCATGGACTGTTAACTCAAAAGTTTTTTCCAGTTGTTTACAAACGTTCTTAGAAGAGCTAGAACACCCATTTTTATCTGGCAAATTCCAACTTGACTGAATTGAAGTAAAGCTGGTAATTTATTTTCTGCTTTCTGGGTTACTGCCATTTTACCAGATGCATGATAGTGAGACTCCAGAAGCTGGTGCTCACCCAGCCGTCCAGTCTCTTCTCTAGGGCTTCTTGCATTAAGTCTACAGTCTCACAAAAGGAAGTGAGTGTCACATGACAGGCTGGTTAAGCCAATGGAAACTGTTTTGACCACATTTTCTTAAAGTTTTAGTCTCTCTAAGGTTTCATATTCCAAGACTTAATTTTAAATCAAGGGAGGTCCATACATAAAACATGAGTATTTGAGACATTTATATTAAGGTTGGGAAGAATTAATCTGAATAATATGTGCATAAATACACCATTACTCAGACAGGAAAATATGATCCAAGAAAAAAGGACTTAAACAGAGAAATTTCACAGGGAGTTAATCTCACCATTTTTTAAATTATCTGACTCTAAATTGATTCTTTATCATACTTTCAAGAGTTTTATTTCACCCTCTGCAGTTAAGAACTTGTGGTTTGTCAGTGTACAGGGGTTCCATTTTCTCCACATCCTTGCCAACATTTGTTATTTGTGTTCTTTTGATGATGGCCATTCTGGTAGGTGTGAGATGGTGTCTCATTGTGGTTTTGATTTGCATTTCCCCTGACATTAGTGATGTTGAGCAGCTCTTCATGTTCCTGTTGGCCATCTGCATTTTCTCTTTTGGAAAGATGTCTGTTCAGTTCTTCTGCCCATATTTTAAATGGGTTGTTTGTTTGCTTTTTAATTGAAGTACAGTTGATTTAAAATGTTGTATTAGTTTCTGGTGTACAGCATGGTTGGACTTGGGGAGGGCACTGTTCTGAGTGAAATAAGTCGGACAGAGAAAGACAATACTGTGGGATTATTGCTTGCATGTGGAATCTTAAAAAATACGACAGACTAGTAAATGTAGCAGAAAGGAGATGGACTTGCAGATGTGGAGAGGGAGGTGGGGGGGTGCAGGGTGGAGGTGGAGGATTGTGGGGAACAAACTGTCAGGTGTAAAGTGGGCTGCAGGGGTGTGCAGCACGGGGGCTATAGCCAGTGTTTTGTAATAGCTGTAAGTAGAGTGCAGCCTTTGAAGCTGTGAATCACTGTACCGTGTACCTGTAGCATATGGTATTGTATGTCAACTATACTTCAATTTTAAAAACATATTGTAAAAATAAATACATAAATAAAGTTAAAAAATTTTTTGTATTCAATTTCAGGAAGTTCAGAGTCTCCCAAAAGCCCTCCTATAAACTCTCTGGATTCTTTATGCCTTCAAAATACAGGGTTTGTCACAGGGAGAACAATCAGGAGCCAGGAAGGCATGGCAGGAGCACAGCATGGAAGTCTTAGGGATGGGAGTGCCTTTTGGTAAGAGCAGGCTTTCCCAAAACTGTCTGACAGAACATGGAAAATCTTAAAAAAAAAAAAAAAAGAATGTATTAAGTGTAGTTGCTGTATCATATGTGCTGGTGTACAGAGTGGTGATTCACAATTTTTAAGGTTTATACTCCATTTATAGTTGTTATAAAGTGTTGGCTGTAACCCCTGTGTTGTGCAGTAAATCCCTGTAGCTTGTTTTGTGCCGACAGTTTGTACCACTTACAACCCTACCCTTCTACTGCCCCTTCCCTCTCCCCACTGGTGACCCCTGGTTTGTTCTCTGTATCTGTGGGTCTGCATCTTTTTTGTGATGTTCACTAGTTGGTTAGACTTTTTAGATTCCACGTGTGGGTGATGTCATGCAGTATTTGTCTTTGTCTGACTTAATTCACTTAGCATGGTTCCCTCAAGTCCATCCATCTTGCTGCAGCATTCTTAAATATAAATGAAAAACTGAACATATTTGTATAGTTTTTTATATCATGTGGCAATGTGCCTTAAAGAAACAGTGTATCATACCTGATATACTGCACACCAGATACCACGACATATAGATGCGTGGTATTAAAATGTACCTTATTGGCAACATTTACTGAAAAAAAAAACACAAAAACCTTGTGATTTGTTTTGGAATATGGAGACAAACAAAATACCTTGATCACACCTTTGTTTCCTTGGAAGAATCATGATTTTATTGTTTTTATAAAAACAACATAGGTTGTCTTTTAAAAAGTGACACTAGAAAGATAAAAGGAAATAAAAATCATTCAGAAACTATCACTCAGAAACCACTATTAGTAGTATTTGCTAGACACCATTCTGGACATCTGTGTATTTCTGTAGTAAGAGAATGAAGGGAATCAAAGGGACATAAAATAAAATGTGTCATATTATATGTTATCTATAAAAGTATGAGATTTACTTTTACTTGAATTTAATGGAATAAAACTGAAGTGAAACGGAAGTAATGAGCTTGGTAAGTATTTTCTCAAAAAAAATTAGTTATCAGAAGAGTCTTCTAAAGTCAAGAAAAAATTAGGAAAAAACTTTGAAATTATAATGATTTTAAATATTCTTAAACTTTGTATGTCTCATGCCCTGTTGCTATGAAAAGTGAAATTAGCACTTTGAAGTCTTCTCTCCTTTTCTATCCTCCTTTGCCCACCCTGTTAAGTATAAACCTTAACTTTTTACCTTCTTGTACCCACACCACCCCAGTTGCTTAATCTGGTTAATTCTATAGCTTTATCACAGCACCTTACTCTTCTTTGTTTTCATTTGCTAGTGGGTGGATGAATTTTATTGCCAGCTCATGTCTTGAGTTCCGGCATGCTGAGCATGTTGGCTTCAGGCAGTTAAGGGGAAATTCACATTTAGAACCACGTGGGGACTGTGATGTGGTTCCCTCGGTATTTGACTTAGGATTCGGATGGGCCTCAGGTTTTTTCTGGTACATCCCTCTAACAGAACCATTCTTCAGTCTCCAGCCAGCATTTAGAGATCTCGCTTCCTCCTCCCTTCCCTTGACCTTTTTCTCTTCCCCAACCCCTTGCCAGAAGAGTTCCTTCAATCACGCTGTCCACATTTAAAGCCACCTTTCACAACTTAAGAGTCACAGCCTCCCACTTACACTCGTTTCAAGGGGAGCCGGTAAGTAGCTTCCAAATGTGTTTGAGCTTCCAAAACACTGAGTTGGAAACCCAGCGTGTGACTTACTTATTTTGGTTATTAGTTTGTAAGGACCTTTTTCAAGTGACAATTTTGAGTGTAAAAACAAAAATCAGTGGTGGAAGGTAGACGTGAGTAGGAAAAACTGAAGTCAGAACTGAACTCAGTTCCACTCTGAATTTTATGGCGACCTGTAAATACGTGTAATTTATGTAAATACGTAATTCATCTATTTAAAATTTTCTCAGTCGGATTTTCAGTTATTCTGTGTTCATTAGGATAACAAATTCATACAATGTGATCTTGCTTGCTGAGGAGAGGCATAAAGCATGGAACTGCTCATCTTCTGTCACAACAATGAACTCCTACAGTGGACTCATAACTGAACGTGCTCTTCCTGCCCACTGCCTGCATTTAATGCGTCAGCAGCCCCATCCAGATTTAATCACCCGCTGTCCCAATTTCCCACTTACTAACCCCTCAGTGGCATCTGATTATATGTAGGAGGTAAATATTCCTTATTTAGAGTCTTTGAACTCAGGATTATGGTGGAAAATTAACAGAGCCTAATCAAATATTTCCAGAAGGCTAAAATGTGAATTCCTTTAAAAAAATAAATAAATAAGAAAAATAATAGATCTCTCCCTTGGGGATTATAAAGCAAGATCTTTCACAGGCTTTCAGTTTCCCAGCCACTATTGGTACATAAGGTAATTTTAGGTGAATGTGACCATGTTTGTTTTCAGTCAGGCTTTTATTTTATTGTACAATTAGAAACATATGTAGCAAAAGGGTAATTATACAAAGTTTTTCATTTTTAATGTAAGTAAGAAGTAAGCCACTTAAAAGAAAATACAAACTAAATGATACTGTAGATAATATGCAGATATGGCAAAAATGGTGAGGGTGATGTGCAAATGAAATGTGAGAATGCAGAAATCAGAAATACAGAGATACGGTCAAAATTGCACAAATGTGCAAGAGGGGAATTTGGAAATAGAACTTGGAAATAGGGGAATATGGAAGTCAGAAACCTATTTAAATTGCCTGTTACACACTTGGAGTCTCCTCTATTAAAAGCTGCATGTCTACTGCAGGGGCCTTCCGTCTCTCATCCCCCGGGTCATGCACGGTGGGTTCTCACTAAGGTGCACAACTCCCCTGCCTAATTTCTAGCTCCCCACCCTCTCTCCACAGCGCCAGAAGGTACTTGGAAGACAAGCAAATAGGAAATATGATAATAAGAATAACATTTACTCCACTCTAATTCGTTTTTTTAAAGTAAGTTATTTACAGATGGGTACTTTGTTCAAAAATTAACTTAAAAAAACAAACAAACCCTTTTACAAATATTTTGCAGCACACCAGTGATTGACCGCCACGGGTCGGCGTATCAGGATATTAAGAAATGGTGGTCTGACAACTGGTTTTGGTCTCAAATGTCATGTGCAGAGTTTCTTGTTGGGAAGTTTGTGCTCTGGGAACTGTTTTCCTTGGACCTGACAATATCCTTTTCTCTTTAATACTCACAGTCGGTAGGGCGGGAACTGCTGCTCCATTTAATTGAGTATCTCGTAACCAGTGATGGAAAAGACCCTGAAATCACAAATCTAATCAACAGTACCAGGATACACATCATGCCTTCAATGAACCCAGATGGATTCGAAGCTGTCCAAAAGCCTGACTGTTTTTACAATAAGGGCAGGTAAGGATGAGTTAGTCTATCTCTATTTAAAAAAAAAAAAAAAAACACAAAAAAGCCCCCATCAGATAGGACACCATCAAGGAGTTCCTGAAACATCTCATAGCCTGTGTCAGGTCATTGCTGGGCTGAAAAGTCTTCAGGGTGCCCCGCTGCTTTGACAACCAGAAGTAAAATCCTGAATAAGGCTGCTTTATTCCTGTGCCCGTCTTACTGAGTCCAGCTTCACGGCCTCTCCCCCATCTCACCTGCAGCCGCTCAGACCCTCCTTCACCTCCTGCAACCACCCGATTCCTTCTCACCTCAGGCATTTCCCACTCATCCGCCCTACTGCTTACACAGCATTTCCTCAAAGCTTCCTGTCATACTTGAGGTCCCCAGTTATACTCATATCATCTGGAACTTTACCTTCACAGCACAACTTTAAATGCCTCATTTCTTGTTAATGTCCAGCTGTAAGCTACCTGAGGGCAGGGTCCCTGTTCCTCCTTGTTAAATCCCAGGGCCTAGCGTGGTCCCTTGCCCCTCAGTAAGTATCCAGTGATTTATTACGCCAGCCTGAGAACTACCCACAAAGAGTGAATTTTATAGTATTTCTGACTTAAAATTTATTGTGTTTCAAGCTGCCTCAGGAAGTTTAGAATTTCTCAATGTCTGGTTTCTGTTTATATGTGTGCACTTAGAAGTTTGTGTTTACCAAAACCCACCACTTGGTTTCCTTCCACTTCCAAGTTTTTAGCATATTTAAACATGGCCCGTCCACATTTCAGAAATACATTTGCATGAAACAGCATGTCCCTGTTTCTGTTATCAATCGCCATGGACCGAACCGCCCCAGAACTGAGGGACCTAAAACCACCACCTTTTTAATTTGGGCAGGGCAGAGCAGGGATGGCTAATCACTGTGCTATGATGTCTGGGGCTTCAGCTGGGGTCTGGCTGGGATGGTATGTCTGGAGTCAGTCCTGGCTGTCACCTGGGTCCCTCACTTCCCCCTGTGAACCCTCCATGTGGCTACTAGCATCAGGGTCTCAAAGTTCCAAGTGGGAGTGTTCCAAGAGGAAAAGCCCCAAAATGCAAACACTCTTCAAACCTCTGCTTCTATCCCAATCACGGCTGTCCCCTTTGCAAGAACAAGTCACACACAGAAGGGGCCAATATATTGTGAATGCCGGGTGTGGTTCCTTGGAAGCTGCCAAGGCAACCATCCACCACTCTGTATTCATATTTTTCCAAATATGATAGCAAATAAATACCTGGAGCCCAAACCAAAGGTCTACACACTGCATGAATCTGTTCCTTCACACCCCTAAAACCTAAATTTTTTCTTTTAAAGGCATAATAGTAACTACTATGACCTGAATAGAAATTTCCCTGATGCTTTCGAATTTAATGATGTATCAAGGCAGCCTGAAACTGTGGCGGTCATGAAGTGGCTGAATACAGAGACGTTTGTCCTCTCTGCAAACCTTCACGGTGGTGCCCTGGTGGCCAGTTACCCGTTTGATAATGGTGTTCCAGGTAAGTGAACATGGGCCCAGCTCTGGCCTTCTAAGTCCAGAGTGAAGCTACAAACTCTCTGCCTCTGAAGGGGAATAAACTCTTCCTCTCCCCACTTAACTTCTCTGGCAGGGGTAGAAGCAGCCCCTTCCCTCGACCCTAGCTGTCCTTCCTACAGTTTATAAATGGTGGATGGCAAGGTGGCTAAACTGACAACCAACAGTGGGATTACTTGACATTCATCAGTGAAATAGTACAACTGGGATTTAGATTATCCCACAAGAGGCAACATGGCTAAAAGAAAATAAAGTGAATCATGTGAGTAATAATTGCTGATTACTCTTAAAGCTGTGGGTTGAGGTACGTACCAAGGACTTAAAATATTTGAGCAGCTTCCTTTAACCCCTCCAGTACCTAAGGAAATCAGCAAAAGTAACTAAAAGGGTATTTAACTTTTAAGCTGACTGAGGCGGCGTTTGGACATGAATATGGTTTTGTGTGCTATCACCTTGTCTATGTCCGTTAAACACTAGGAAGGAGAGTAGAGGGAGCATTCGTGGAAGTGGGTAGAGGACTTCTCTCTAGGAAACTGGAGCCTGTGTGTGGGATGTGGTGATGTATTTGCTAATACGGTGTGTGCTTCCTCTGACTCTCACATCAACTAAAAGGTCTTGGTTTGTCTTTCATGTACAGCGACTGGGACATTATACTCCCGGAGCTTAACCCCTGATGACGATGTTTTTCAATATCTTGCACATACCTACGCTTCAAGAAATCCCACCATGAAGGAAAGAAATCCATGTAAAGCTAAATTAGAGTCTCAGAGTGGAATTATAAATGGATACTTCTGGTATCCACTCAGAGGTGAGCTTCTCCGTTCTACTGTTCTCATTGTAACTTCGCCCCGCTGGCTTGTGTTGACCCTGCAGTAGGCAGAAGTTGGCCAGGCACAGGACAGTCCTCTCACTCGTGTCTCTGTCAGCTAGTATCACAGAACAGTGGGGGTACTGGTCGTTGGAGAGGTGCTCCAACATGTTCCCACTGCCAAGGCCTCCTTAGTTCGGACGCTTGTTCAGCATTTACCTGGGAGCCAGGAACTGTGTCAAGAAAGATGAGCAGGACACAGATCTTAAGTCCTAGTTTAATAGGGAAGAGCAATATGCAAATAAAGCATTGTGATGGCAATGTAATTAGAATGAAAATAGAGGTTTAGAAAAGGCACAGTGTACCACACATCTGTGAAGCCAAAACACAGTAAGGAGTAGCGAAGACTATGGAGAAGTACGATGCTTCTGTCTGATCTACTGGGATCCAGTTCACTGTGGCCATGCCGCAGTGGGGGCCCCAGTTGCCAGGCCTTCCAGTTTGTGAAGTAAGCCGAATGTGTACATGAAGTCTCCTGATTTTAAAGCTACTTTGCAGGCTAAACAAAAAAGCCCTCTAATTTTTCCCCCTTGGAACAGGATGGCCAGGGGAGGGAGGGAGGAGCGGAGGGAGGAACTTGCCATGTAGGGAATGTGGGAGGGGGGATGGTCTTGTCAGAAGGAATAATATAAGCAGAAGCCCAGGGTGTCAGAGTCCTAGTCTGGAAATTGTGAGAGATGGGGAGGGACCTAGCACAGAAGGGCCAGAGGGCAGACAGTGGGCTGGAACTGGGTTTCCACTGCCTCAGTGGAAAGGGCCCCGCTTCCAGACTGGTTAGGCTGATCCGACCAAGAGCAAGCTGCATTTCTGCACACAGGCCACTTCCCTACTTGTCACTTTGGATGCACAGGCTATCAAGCAGTCTTGCACAAGCTGATAACTTTGTGTCTGGGCAGGCGTCTGCCAGCTTTCCAGGTAATATAAATAAGCACAGACCACAACCGATAGGCACCAGGGCCAGCCAGATACCACACCATCCCAAACATTTCTCTGATGTCCAAGATACAGCCTCCGGACTCCCACTTTCGGGCTGCAGCCTAGTCCCCGCTCACTGCTCTCCACAGGGAGGAAAGGGCCCCTTCTGCCCCCGCGGCACAGCTGTCCTTCCTGTGCACTGTCTAACGTTCAAGACACATCCAGATGTGTGGGAGATTAACTAGGAACCTAACTTGGAATTGTCCCCTGCCTGTGCCTGTGTGTAAGCTGTGTATCTTTCTGAGAAAAAAAGGCAGGCAGAGCCAGCTTAGGACAAAGTATTCTGGCTCAGCCTGGAGGTTTTGTCAGCCAGGCCCCATGGCCTTACCCAGGGCTGCACGCTCTCCACACTTGGCATTCCCCATCCTGCGTGCTTTGCACACCTGTTTTGCCATTTAACTTCTTTCTACCTGAGACACAGCCATCCAGCCAAGGGCTTTCGTTTTATTTTGTTTCTCTCTTCTTTTTTTCCCTCTTCTACTTCTTGGTGAAACCGAGGTCCAAGACAAATACAAAATTTCTAAGTAAAGGAAAAGAAAGGACAGAGAAATTCTTCCTGGCTGGATGTTACTCGATATTTACATAATATTTTTTACCATTTTCTGAGCATAAAAATCTTTTTTACTTCTTTACTTCCCAAATACCCTGATGGAATTGAGAATACATATTGTACTGGGCAGATATCAAGTGTAGCTAATTAAAATCTGGCAGAGACTACTTCCTTCAAAGTTACTAGATTTCATCGAATTCAAGATGCTGCTGATTGTAAAGTACAAGTCCCAGCAAGCAAGAAAGAAATTTCCAGCCTAATAACACCAGGATGTCTTTCATTCATCCACTGTAAGATACACCTGAAGTCAGAGCTTTTAAACTATGAAAAGTTTTACATCTTAGGAAGTAAGATTATAACCCTTTGACAATAGGGTGTCAAGAGGTAAGAGCTGGGACGCAAGCACGGGCAGGGGTAGCCTCAGGAGCAGCAGAGGCGTGGCTCTCCCCTCCCAAGGGTCATCAGTGCCCCCTCCTCTTACCCTCGACGCAGTGCAGAGCAGCAGGTGCGAGCCCCGGGGCTGGAGGAAGATGGCCCGCGCGTCGGTCTCTGCCATTCACTGGCAAGAATCCTGGGTGTGTTACCTACTGTTTCTGATTAAGTTTCCTCCTCTGTAAAATATGGGTGATAATCGTCATGAGGATTAAATGAGTTGATAACAAAGCTGCTCAAACAGCACTAAGCAAGAGCGAACTCTCAGTAAACATTAGCTGCTATTATTCCTCCAAATTAGTATACTGAGCTTTACAGAATAAGTGTGTTTATGAATGACATCTCACTCTAGTTTATATCCGTTTAAGATTTAATTTAGGAAAGAAATGTAATTCGAAGAATCCTTTTTTTTAATGTATGATTGTAGGAAAAAAAAGGACCCTTCCCCTGCTTCTCACTTTATTTTGATGCAGACCTGAATGTCAGTCAGCTCTGATTCAGCTGCCCATATGGGAATATCTAGGACTGCTTGGTCATGCCTGGATAATAAAATGTCAAGCCCTAACTGTACATGCTAATATGTCAAATTCATCTTTTCCTGTTTACATGTACTTTCACTGCAACTGTCTGATTCACCTGTCCCCAAGGTACGCGATACTTGGCTTCACTCCAGTTTTAGACCTTAACAAAAATGAAATATGCTTGTGTTTAGGTGGAATGCAAGATTACAACTACATCTGGGCCCAGTGTTTTGAAATTACATTGGAGCTGTCATGCTGTAAATATCCTCGCAAGGAGATGCTTCCAAGCTTCTGGAACAACAACAAGGACTCGTTGATTGAATATATAAAACAAGTGCACATAGGTTTGTAAGATTTTCTTACTAATTCCTGTTAGTTCAAAATAGAGCATCTGGCAAAATCTTTGGGTTGAGAAAGTGCAAGCCCCTCTTTGTTTTCTAGGTTCAATCTCATTTTCAGTAGCAGAACCAATGGTTCAGAATTCTCTCTGCAGCATGTGAGAAACACAGCGCCCATCAGTTCATATAAGAGAAAGCATGCTATGTGTTACTTTAACATGGGGGTGTTAAATCCAGGGTACTTCTGATTTGATGTGTTGAACGACCTGGAAATCTGGCAAAAGATGAGGAAAACAGGCTGATACTGTTTCATCATCACCTGTTCAGGGAAAAAAAAAAAAATTTTTGCTTGCCACTTGCCATACAATATCACAAACCCAGAGAACACTAGACATGCCATTTTGCATTTTTTTCTAGAACTGGGGTGGTGACCTAGCACCGTTAGCTTCAATCCCTCCCTCAACTCTGCCAAAAGACCTGGCTCTAGGAGTCTCCACAGCCATTTTTTGATAGCTGTCTGGCCTTTATCACAGATGGACAGACTAAATGTGACAAGAGTGGTCATTCTCAAACGTGTGCAGCAGACTTACCTGGAGGGTTTGTTAAAACAGATTGCCAGGGCCCGTCCTCAGAGCTCTGTAAATTAAATAACATACAAGTTATACTATTACTATTTGTTATTAATTTGAAGGGCTTACAGGTCCATTTACAAGGTTTTATAAAGAATATTCCTCTATTCGCCTGTCCCTATAATTAGATGAGCACAGCTTCTTTGAGAAAAAAAAATGTATATATAAACACATCAACCCTGCCCCCTTGTGGTTTAAAACAGAAGCATTTTTTTTTCTAGTTTAGTAATGAAATCCTATGTAAAAACCCTGATACAGTGTGGTTACGTTACTTGACAGAGGTTCTCTCCACATTGGTGCCCCAGTAGGAAGCCAAAGAATATCTTTGTGGATAGTGGAAGCAAACATCTCTTTACCACTATTGCTCTGGTTTAAGGAAATTACTGATGTTTTTGTCAAGCTGCATCACATTCACTGGTTCAGTTTCGTCACCTGCTAAGATGGTCTGTGAGATTTCCAGATGGGTCAGAGTCCCTGGCCTACCTTGTATGGGAAGGAAAGGCCTCCTGCTCTAATGGAAGGGCCTGGCCAAGAGCGCAGGAGCCTGGGTGAGGCCCAAGCCATTGTCATCTGCCTTGTGTGAAACCTTGCAAGCATCTGCCCTGCGTCACTCCTGCTTGTTCTAAGGCTCTGATGGGGTCATTCTTTCAATTAAATCTCACTGCCAGCTAACCTCAGGCCCTTTGGTCCTGTGTAGTCATGCTTAGAGGGTTGACGAGGCTTGGGCTGGGATGAGGGTGAGGCAGACATGAAGGCGAGTCTGAATTCTAGGCACCTGTAACGTCCTGCTTGTCCCCTCTCCGGGAAGAAGCAAAGATGAGCAAGGTAGGCTGTTACCTGCTGCTGTTCTGTCCCCTGAACTCCTCAGAGCAGATCTGAACCCGGAGGTTTGGGGAGCGGCCCACGGCGCCCAGAAACAAGGCTCTGGTAGGTGCTGAGTTCTAGAAGCCTGTGAGACACAGGTGCACCTGTCGTCAGGTCCAGGAAAAAAAAAAAAAGAATTAGGGAAAAGTAAAAGGCAACTTGGGCTTTAGGAGTTTACTTAACGTTCAAGATAAAAGTTTTGTTGGTAAATGTCAAAACTTTTACATTTCATTTATGTGTGCCTTATATTTTTCTGTCCTGGTAAATAATAGTAACTAAGGATAACTGGGATAGTTCAGGGTCCTTTTTTCATCATGGCCTCTTTCTCATTTATGTCATTAAGGTAACATGACTTGTCACTGAAGTGAGCAGACTGGTCTGGGAAAATTGGATTTAAAAAGAGAGGAGTTTTTCATTAACTGTATTCCTGAAATTTTGAGGTGAGGGGTATGATGTAGTGTGGGCTCTGGACACTAGTGTGGATTTAGAGCCAGGCTGTGCTGTTTAGTTGGTTATGTGAGCTTGAGGAGGGTATTTAATAATCCAAAACCTTAGTTTCCTCATCAGTAAAATTGTGGTAACATTGCCTACCTCACAGAGTGGATATGAAGATTCAATGAGAAAATTTACAGTGAGCACTTCGCATAGAGCCTGTAAATGTTTGCACTTGCCAGTAGAAATAAAACTCCCTCAATCTAGTCCACACTTCCAGGCAACTGTTTCCCATGCAGTGTGCCTGACCATGAGACAACTCTATTCAGTCCCTTGCATAGATAAGTGTCTTATTGTAAATACATTGGCATTTCTGAGCTTCGTTCAGGATTTTATGGAACCCACCTACAGCAGGCAGTGTGCAGTACAGCTTGGTGACTGAGTGAACAACTTGGAAATGATAGGAATAGATTTAGATTATCAACTGTGTTCTCCAGTTTTGGTAATATGTGCTATAAATGGAATATTCAACGACAAACAAATTTAACTGATAAATCAGATTGGTAGCTTGATTGTATTGTATATTATATCAGAAATAAGTTTACTGAATTCTGACTCAAGATGGTGACATAGGAGGATCCTGAACTCACCACCTCCCACAGACATACCAAATCTACAACTGCACGTGGAACAACTGTCTCTGAAAGAAACCAAAAAACTACCTGAGCAACTCCTACACATTGGATAAACGAGAAAAAACCCACATCCAAACAGCTGGGAGAGGCTGAGACAAAATCCTGCCATAAACCCCATCTCTGGTACAGCAACCCACAGTCAGGAACTTACAACTCCAAGCTTCTCCCTAAGAAGCAAATGTTTGAACCCCACATTTGGCACCCTAACTTTTAAGACCTGAATCAAGAGACAAGCCTGCAAAACATCTAGCTCTGAAAGCGACAGAGCTCACATCAACAAGGCTATAGTGAACCGAGAAACGGTTCTTCGAGGACTCAGACTTACCTGGCTATGCCCAGGGCCCAGCGCTGGGGCAGCTGACTGAAAAGTGCCCAGTCTTTCGGTGAAAGAGGCCTATTTCCTTGTCTGAAAGCTTCGGCCTAAAGAGCAGTCAGCTAGCTTCAGTCCGCCCCTAGAGCGTGTTAAAGACTTCCCAAAGATGGAGGCCAGTGGGTGCCATCTTTGCCCTGTCCCTCCACCTCCCTCCAGGAAGCTGGTGTCTCCTGGAAAAGGAGTTTGTGCTCTGTTGATGGGAATATAAATTGGTGCAGCAATAGGGAAAATAGTATGGAGATTCTACAAAAAAAATTAAAAATAGAACTACCCTATGATCCAGTAATTCTACTTCTGGATATTTATCCAAAGGAAATGAAAACACTAACTTGCAAAGATATCTGCACGCCCGTGTTCACTGCAGCATTCATGAAAGCAACCTAATTGGATGGATGAACAGATATGTGGTATAGTCATATATTCTGCCATAAAAAAGGAAGTCTTGCCATTTATGACAATATGGACAGGCATTGAGGGCATTATGCTAAGTGAAATAAATCAGAAAGACTGATACCTTGTAATCTCACTTACCTGTGAAATCTTTAAAAAAACAAACTCACAGATTGGTGATTGCCAGAGGCATTGGTCGGGCAAAATAGGTGAAAGCGGCCAGAAAGCACAAACTTCCAATTATAAAGCCAGTCAGCCCTGGGGCTGTAGCGTACAGGATGGCAGCTATAGTTAACACTGTGCCGTGTAGCTGAAATTTGCTAACAGTAAATCTTAAAAGTGATCACAAGGAAAAAATTGTAACCACGTTACTTGGGCCCATTGCAGTGACAGTTTCGCCATATATACGTATATTAAATCATGTTGTATACTTGAAACTGTCATTTCAATTATATCTCAATTTTTAAGAGTTTACCATCCATTCTCACTTTATTAACTCAAAACAGCAAAATTTTGTGCATATTTTTAAGATTTTTCTCTGTAAATGTACATATACCTCATTAAAATGATCTAATCCTCATTTATACTACTTTTGACCATGTCAATTATATTTGCTCATGTACAACTAGATCATGTAAAAGTTAATTCCAAGAAAAAACATTTTTCTACATAGAAAAATCGATTTTCATATAATAAAAAAAATTTTTTTCATAAGCCATAAAAGGTGGTATTAACATTTAATTCTCTTTTTGCCTTGCAGGTGTAAAGGGTCAAGTGTTTGATCAGAATGGGACCCCATTACCCAATGTAATTGTAGAAGTCCAAGACAGAAAACATATCTGCCCCTACAGAACCAACAAATTCGGAGAGTATTACCTCCTTCTCTTGCCTGGGTCCTATGTAGTAGAGGTGAGTATACAGTGCTAGTTATTGTTACTAAAATATTATAAAACTCATAGTACTTACCTGGAAGGGATCTAAAACAAGTCTGGAAGGCCCCAAAGTAGATACATCAGGGAGAAGAAAAGGCCGATGTCAGGTTTGCACTTGGCAGGGAGTGGGTGAGGTGGCAGGAATAGGAACAAACCCCCCAAGTCATGTTTTTTTTCCAACTGGCAATTATTTTTTTAATAGAAGCAAAATTCCACGTCTGGTGATACATTTTAGGATTAAAAATGGAACAAAACCTTATTAATAATAAGAATTAAAAAAACCAGTGTAGCCAAAGTACTTCCAAGTTTCATGGAATACTACTTTAACGCCCTTTGCATGAAACATAATTTTGACAATTAAAAGACAGATTGTGATTGTCATTACAAATAAAATTTGATCCACAAAGTTTACCCCTATATTGAGTGATAGACATATTTTGCAGCCTTCTCATAAGCAAATGATAGTGAGTTTTCCAATCAATGCAAGTAAAATTCCAGGTTTTAGTTCTATTTAGAAGCATGTTTGAGTCATTTCTTCCTCTAAGGAGGCATGGACTAGTTTGAGCCTAAATGCGTTTATGTGAATGAACTAAATGAATAAGTATATGATTTCTTTGGCCTCTTCCTCTTTGATGTGACTTTTTCTAAGAATGTCAAGATTCTTCTAGTTTGCTTAGTGGGTCTGATGCCAGCCCAGCCCTGGTAGTCACTCTATACAGAGCTACTCTGAGAGAAGGTTGTCATCTATTCTGTAGTGAAAATTGGCTCAGCAGTTCATTATTTCATCTTTAGGAGTTAATAAAAGGCATGGTTTTCCATTTATAAAACTCTGTAGGATTAAAAAAAAAAGAAAAGAAAAGAAACCTGCTCCACAGATTATCCCCAAAGTGCCCAGCACTTTGAGTGAGGGGCTCATCGATGGCTAACTTCTCTTGAGCACCTCTTCCTGCTGAGATGAATAGAGCTGGAAAGACCTCAACTTACTATGAATCTTCACCTTTAAAAAAAAAAACACCGTTTTCCTGTTATTTACTGTGACACGTTTTAGTCTATGAAAAAAAGAGGATTTTCCTTGTAGTGAATCTAAATTATTTTTATGCAATCCCATAAATAAGCCACATCTTTACAAAATAAAGTTATAAATTGTTCATTTTCAGTTAGATTAACACAGCATTATGTTGGTTTTAGTTACTAGTTCTAGGGCAAGAGAGGAAGGTAAGACTCTGGAAGCTGAAATGAGTGGCTAAAATATGTGCCAATTAGTGGTTACGTAAATGTTACTCCCTGTCCTTTTCCCTCTCTACCATATATAATAAAAGCATTTCTCAGTGGATATGGTCTGTAGTTAGCTTAGCATTTGTCTTTTTCCTGATCATTTCCTCCACCAAAAATATAAATCTAGCTGAAGACTCAGACTCATATGGACAAATCCAGGTAAAAATCAAAGCTTTTCAAGGAAGCAATAAACTTATACACTCAGATCAGCTGCAAGGAAAATGGAATAAATTGAGAAAAGAATTTCACTTATAAATAGTACCCTGATTCGGTATCAAGATTAAGTACAGACTTGGGACAAAGAGAAACAGTCAACCCTTTACCTTTGCTCTCCATGAAAACAGTGGAGGCAGAAATCAGTCTATTGCTTCGGACTTCTGACTTGCATCTTCAGATAAAGGAACTGTCTTTATTGCAGTCTGTAATTCTCAGCAATAGCATTAACAACTGTGGTCCCTGTCAATAGGCATTGGATAACTCAGCACTGAAGCTGGCTCTTACTAGCCTGGGAGACCTGGCAGATGTTACGTGTTTTATAAAGGCTGCGTTTTAGTGATGGATATCAGTGTTTAGTGTTGGCAGCACAAAATAGCTGAAGTCACTCAGATAACTGTTTGTTTCCTCTCAGGTTATAGTTCCTGGACACGATCCACATCTCACAAAGGTGACTATTCCCTCAAAATCCCAGAACTTCAGTGCTCTTAAAAAGGATATTTTACTTCCATTCAGAGAGCAATTGGATCATATCCCAGAATCACATCTTTCATGTCCTATGATTCCTCTTTATAAAGATTTGCAAGGCCACTCAGCTGCAACAAAGCCCAGTCTGTTCTTATTTTTAGTGACTCTTTTTCACATGTTGTTCAAATAAAGCAAAATGTGAAACTCAACCCCCATCACCACCTGGAATCAGGGATTACTCATGCCAGGTTACTGCAACTCTAACTCCCTCTGTGGGACCCTGACTGGATAAATGCCACAGTCCTTCCCTAAGAAGAGTTTCCAAATCCTGCAACAAGCAATGAATGGTAATAATGAAAGGAATGATTTAGTCTTAATGATGGAAGACACCTAACCATCGAGTACTGCCCACTTACACTTAATCTTGAAGTAGTCTTAGAAATTTCTAAGAAGTTAAACTTGAGAAGAAAAAAGTTCCTGCAAGAAAAATAGGAGCTAATTTTGTATACAGAGCCAAATGAATATAAGCAATGAAGATGAACATTTATTGACTACCTACTATATACATGATCTTGCCACGTGTGCTGTATGTGAAGAGAGTGCCATATGTATAATTTTCAGCACAAGAAGAAATGATGACAGGACTGAGAATATTAAGTTTTGCCAATGTTCTAAGGAAATACAAGAAAAAATAGGCAACCATGTCTCGGTGGCCCAAGAAATATGGGCCTGATGGGATGACAAATTTGTCTACAGAGCCCCCAAATAATAGTTCAGTTAAGTAAGGGCCCCTGCCTTTCTGCAGCCGGATGCCACAGTCCTTTGTTATGCTGAAGATCCCTAAATGCCTGAGCTTCAGACTCAGGTCTGACTGCCCACTGGACGCACCTCCCTGGATCTGACTTACAGATACCTCCAACTCATCATGTTGAATATTGAACATACTGTTCTCCCCAGAGCTGCTCTTCCTCCTGCATTCTCTGAGTTGCTGACAGCACCAAACTAGAAACCTGGGAGTCACCCGCGACACTTCCTCTTCCTCCTCCATCCCATATATTCAGTCAGTCACTAAAGATTGTTATCTGTAAGTGTCAACTGATTCTACCCTTTCTTCATGGCTGCTAACAACTGCCAGGTTTAGGCTGTCATAGCTTACCTGCAACCATGGCAACAGCTTTCTTGGTCTCTTGCTCCCAGCCTTCTCCTCTTCAGATCCATCCTCCTCACAGCACTGGAGAAAGGAGTCTATTTAAAACAAAAATCAACTATCAACTGCTTGTAATTCCTACACACATAACAGGCTGTGTGTGTCTGGAATGCCATTCTGACCAACTACCTTTTCTTTCCCACTCCTTTAAAACTTGGTTAAGGTATCAACTCCTCTGGGAGACCTTTGCTGACCATCGTCCCATTCCACCCAGTTTCATCTCCTCCTGTCAATTTGGGGGCCCCGCCTCTTTGCTTCCCCAATTAAACAGGTTACCTCTATTATGGGATTTACAACACTGTATTATGATCTTCTACTTCCATGTGTGATTTTTCTCTAGTAGAGTGTGAGGTCTTTGAGGCCAGGGTCTAATTTGTTTGAAAAACTTATTTTTTTTAATCCTCAGATCCTAGCACATGGTGGGACCTGAATGAATGAACAAAGGTTTCTAGCAACTTGCTACTGTTAAAACATTGTATGTAAGAATTAGGGGGCGGGGGGGGCATTAAACAAAAAAATTGCAACTGTGGTAAGTAGATTTCTGAATGCTGTGTACTGCTCATAGAAAGTGAGTTGCTTTGGCTCTTATTTTAAATTGAAAGTTCTATGGGATCTGGAAACAAAAACTATACTGGGCTTGGTACATGCTTGGGAACCACATATGAAAAAGAGATACATGGGCATTTAGGAGCTATTCCTGTGCCAGGTTTATTCTACATGCACAAAATCACACATGTTAATATAAGCAAAATTTGTTAACTTCTTTTAAATCCGGTAATAACCTGAATATCTTGATCATTTTTATTTAAATAAGCAGCAGTTTATTATATACTTGAAAGTATATATTGATATAATATTGCAGAAAACTATTTTGGTATATTACATGTAAAAGTACCTAAAACTCAACTTGATATACCATCAAGTCCTAAACAATTTTCTATCCAGTATTCTAACTTTTCCTTTTCTAAAACAGCAATTTTTGAAGGGAAATGAACCAAAATCTGATTTGGTTCATGAGCCTTAATGTAAATTTCTTAAGGGAATGTTTTTAAAGTCAGAAACTTTTATCAGAATCAAACTTAAAACCATTTAGAGGTAAGCAGAACAATTTAGAGTAATTTCCAAACCAAATATAAACCAAATCTGAATTTAGTTCGGAGCAGGTTTGGGGTACCTATTTTGCAGCAACCGCTCTGTGCTTGGAAATGAAGTCTGTTACAAGGATTTAGTGTGGTAGAATCCCAGCTACGCCCTCCACTAATCAAGTGAAGTGCTCAAGAGGAGAAACCATCATGGAATTCTCACTACAGTGAGACTAGATCCCCAAATCTCCCTGCATAACACCTTTCCTCCTGTTCTCCACCCCCTTAAGCTGGTGGTTATGCTCCTCGGGTTCTAAGTTCAGGTATAGTTCCTTTTATAAAGAAACCAACGTGGTAAATGTTTTCAAGATAGGAGAAAAGAAGGTAGCATATGTAATAAAATGATAATTAGAAGGCAGGAGGAGCCTTGTGATCAAACACACCCCACATTCAGTTACCTTACCTGTAAAATGAAGGCCTCTGCTTGGCTAATTCTGTGACTGTCAGAAGTAGTGGTGTAAGATGCCACACACTGGTGCCAGGTTTGGTGCTTGCCCAGGTGGAGCAAGAATAACACTGAAGGGGCATAAATATTTTGAAGGCAGTATAATATAACTTATTAGAGACCAATAAACAGAATTGGCCTAAAAACTGAAAACACTGGCTAGCTAAAACGACCATTTAATAATATTTAAGGAAACATTGATGAAGTAACACAGCTTTTTCTCTTGTACCTCCTCAAATTATAATAAATGTTAACATGAATGAATTTAAATGGTGGGGAGTATTTTAGAGAAATGTTGAGTCCCTGCAGGTAAGTGTCAATGTTGATTTTGGTGCTTAATTTATCGCTGACTTGAGCTGTTGGATGTTACTAGAAATGTTATAAAGCCTCTTCTCAGTATTTCCACAAGTCTAAGAAATCAACGTTTCCGTCCCAGAAGCAAATTTGCATTTGTAATGTTTCTTAAAATGGTAGGAGAGGTTAACTCTACCTTTAGAAGGTGAAAATATCTGGCACCATATTAGAAATATCTTTTCCCAGGGAATTCAGAAAAATGAGCATAGCATATTGTCTCACCACAGCAGGCTAAGTTTCTGATTGAAAAATTTGGTTCTTATTCCACATGGTGACAACAGTTGATGCCTGTTTTATGACAGATTTAGAATGAGGTTAGGGGAACAATGATGACGGTTAAAGAGGGAAAAAAAAAGTTGACAGCACGTAAAGTAGAAGTTTGAAGAGAAGAGTCTAACTTCGTTATAGTATGTACCACTGATAAAGCAAATATTGTACTGTATTGCTCACAAACCATTTTATCATACTGTAGCATGTGAACTACTCCACAGCCTGATAGATGTTGCATAAGCTGATTTTACAAGTTTTCTCAGTGACTCTTGTACTATAAGAACTTAAAATGCACGAATTGTCTAAGACTATAAAGTTTTATTGGGTAGGGGCCATGACTACCTCTGAATTCAGTAAAATGAGAATATTTGATTCTCAATAAAGAATATTCATATAAACAATGAATGTTGTTTCTTTCCATTACATTACCTTGAAAACAAATACTTATGCCAGTGTACAAAGTCCACATACCAGAGAGAGCTGATAAGCAAATAAAGCCTGGGAAAGACCGAATCTAATGACCTTTTATGAGGCAATAATATTGCAATAACTCTTCAAAGACCAAGTAGTCCTTCCAGAACAGTTTATATGATATAATATATACCCATTCAAATTAACTTGTGCCACTGGGCAGATGATAGGTGAAAAGTGTGCCTACGTGCAAAAAAACCACACACACACACAATCACGCAACCCCTCCCCACAAAAAACCTTTGGAAAATTCCCAGGGCACAGTAATGTAGTAAAGGATATCTGAAAAATAATGCAGGAAAGAAGTGGATTTCCCAAACAGACTTAGCCATGGAATCATTTTCTTAAATACTTTAGCCTTGTACCATCGCTCTGAACTTACGTATCTAGATTTCTAAACACATTTTGGGAAATGCTAATATATAGAGCGTCTTTTGTCCTGAATAATGTTTTACTGATTTCAACGTGCTTTTGAAGGACAGAACAAAAAAGGATTTGCCTCCTCTAGGAACTGGAAAACTAACAGTCTTTCCTAACCCTCATCAATGCAATCTCTGTTAATATTGAACTTCTAGTCATAGGACAGAGAGGCTGGGCTAATGTATGGCTGCCCCAAAACACACTAAACAAATACTTCAAATGAGACAAGACTGAGTAGGCAATGACTAATTTACAGGTACCGATTTCTAAAAAGTGACAAATATTTCAGTTAAGAAAATAAATTGGGGAGAGTTTTTCTATTTTCAGAAGAGAATTCATTATATAGGAACACTTTTAGCAAGAGTTTCTGGTATATTTTAGCTAGACTTTGATACTTAAATCTGCAGCTCCTTATAGCATTCATTACTCCCCATCCTGCCCTCCAAAGCAAGGTACAATTTTTAAATGAACTAACATTTAAAATATTAGACATAGTGAAAAAAGTAAAAGAAAATAAATTGTAAGAGATTAGTTCATTTTGGGGATGGTAGGATGTTTGTGTTTTTCCTACTTCATCTTTGAAATATTCTATTTACTACTTTTATAATGAAAGAACTGATTTAAAGAATGGAACCTCAGATTTTAGAAGCACCAGTTTACCCAATTGCTATACTTTCTTACATAGTCATTAAAATTTCCAGAGCTTATACTAAAATAACAGCTGATTAACAGTCAGTTAATTAAAACATTTTTTCCTGATTCCGGACAGATTCTTTAACACAAAAGCACAGTATTCGTCTCATGAAACTCTGAAGGGTGAACAGTGAGGGGTTTCAGGAAAAAATGTGAAGCTCGTGTTTCCTTTAACAATTGAAATAGAACTCCTGTTATTTGCTTTCTAGTCTAACTATCCATCTTCTGGGAGTAGTCTGTACATACTGTTACGAGTCTACCTACCATTAGTGGATGCCTTCAGAGGACTCCCAATGTGGTGCTTCCACCTGGTGGTTAAAGAAGTGCTTAACTACAGAGATTTGGTCTTCTCAACATGCCTCTTAAAAAAAAAACAAAATAAATGATTGTGAGAAAAGGTGAAAGAAGTATTTTTTATACAGAGGGATGTTCTGTTTTTTTTTTAAGAAAAGCTTTCCCAATTCTGTTATAGTTTTGAAACCGTATCGACTTTTAAAGACCACTGTTTCCTTAGAATGTTTCTCGTTTGCCATTTAAGTAATTTATTGCATGGACAATATTTTTTCAGGATGATCCTTACAACTGTCTTTTCCTCTTGTAAGTTAGAACTGCACAGCTGATTTCCTTGCCAATCAGCATCCTTTACTGTATGCCTACTGTGCACACAATGCATAGTATGAGGCACCTGGGGGAAGAAGGCAACACAAAAGGATGTTACAATCTGCTGTGAAGATACAAAGCAGCATGGCAGTGAATATAAGTGTGAACAGAGCATCAGAGTTGAGAATACAGGAAAGAAAAAAAAAAAAAGGAGGGGGTAGTGAATTCAAGTCTAGCTAAGCTGGGTTTTGGAAGTGGTTATGGTCATGAATGGATGGGAGAAGGGTATTATTAAACAACTGCCATTTAATAGAAATCCTTCCCATCCACCAGACTCCATCCCAGGCTCTATTCATTTATTGTCTCTAATTCTAAGGTGACTAAGAAAGGAAGTACCAGATCTGCTATTTGAATTTAGCGTGTCCTACTCTACTAGGATAAAAATAAAAAGAAGTCATGGGAGAATCAGGAGACAAATGACTTTTGTTGCAGCAAAAAGGATGAGAGCAGAGAGTGGTGAAAAGAAAGCCTATATTTGATAGAGAGCTCTAAAAGTCTAAAGTGATCGGGCAGAACATGTGAGATAATGTCTAAAAGCAATAAAATTACTGAAGCTTTTTTCCAATATTTAAATCAGGGAAGTGACATGAAGATACCTATAAGCTATCTATAAATGTACCCCACCCCCAAATAAAGGTAATGAAGTCAATTTAGGCAGATGTTACTGTGATCTTGGAGGAAGGCCTTGGAAGGTGTAGCCTGGAAAAGTGTGAACCAAAAATAAACACATAAAAATACTAAAATTTAACTGCAAAACAAATGAAATTAACCTAACATGACAGTAACCTAAATAAATAGATAAATAAAAGTTGAAAAAGTTGAAATTTAAAAATTGTAATGTAAAAGGTATTTTGATAAGTTGACTAAGTTGTTGGCTGAACATATAGTTGTATTCTCAAAGCAGAGCCATGGGACTGAAACAAGGATGAGTGGAAAATGTCTATAATTTTTCAAAAATAGGAATCTTTAAAGGAGAGCTTTAAAAGAAAGTAATAAGCATTCAAGTATGTTTTAGGATCACCACTCTTCTAAAAACAATTATGATTCTCTTATCCAAAATATTATTCTAACACTTTAATATATAATTTGAAATGCGCTAAACCTACTAATAACTTACTGAACACATGGGGAGTCTCCCATCTGCTTGTCACTTCATGCTGCCCCCATTCCACTTTCTGTTGCTTTTTTGCTAGTTCCTGTTAACAGTTTATTTTACAATTTGTTATTGTATTCAACACTTCTGAGCACCTTCTAAATGTGCTGGTGATTTCAGGTATTTATCTTTTTTAAGCAGTATTTGTAAATATCAAAAACACACAGACACAAAAACCCCCAAACAATTCCCTATCGTATATAATTGAAAGCTGGCTGTATGAGAGATAATATGGCCACAGACTTTTAAACAACTGGTACTTTTTTCAGCTGAAGAAATAATTTTCTTTGTAAATACTAAATCAAAATCCAATTTAGAATCCAAACAACCAGAAAACGCAACTATAAACTTTTCACAATACAGTGCATGACAACTTGTAGTTACTGTCATGAGCCTATAGACCTATACACTAATCAGTACCTTTAAAACATTAATTAAAAATAAAAACCTAAACTAAATGATGCTGTGACTCATTCAAAAAATTCTTACTGAGCACCTATATATGTATTGCAATCAAGAAGAGGTTCTTGGCCTCATGGAATTTAGTTTCATAGATGACACAGAAGTTACAGGCAATTAAAATAGGGCTTTTCATGCTGACAAGTGGCAGGGTGGCTAACCCTGGTCCCTTCCATGCCCCAGTTACGTCCCTTCCAGACCGTTCAGAACCATCACTTGTTGAGAAACCACTTAAGCCAGCCTGATGTATGGTAATACAAGTGAACAGAATAGGGAGACAACAGCATTTTTGTGGCTCTACTAAATTGTAACATCATTCTCTCAAGTAAGTCTTAAGCCTTGAAGTCTCCCAACTGCATCAAGCTGCTCATATATGTGAACTTCTAAAGTGGGCAGGCATGGCCATTCCAAAAAAAGCAGCATACTCAGACTAGTGCCTTTGATTGCCCAAATAAATGATATTCAAATATAATTTTTGTTTTAACAAAACTCATTCCAGTAGGGGAGAGGTGTAGCCAAGACGGCAGAGCTCACCTTCTTCCACAGGCACACCAAAATTACAACCATTTACAGGGAAACTATGGATGAGAAAAATGAAGACTAACAGGAAAGATCTACAACTAAATATATAAAGAAGGAACACAACAAGACGGGTAGGAGGTACGGAGTCTCGGTATAGTCAAAACCCATACCCCCGGGTGCATGACCCACAAATCAGGGGACAATTATGATTGCAGAAGTGAGTGGTCGGAGCCTGGGGAGTCCTGTACCAGGTGGATGAACCCCTAGAATGTTGGGCTTTGAAGGCCAACAGGGCTTACTTTTGGGAGAGCCAGAGGGCTGTGGGAAATAGAGACTCCACTCCTAAAAGGCACACACAAACTCTCACACACTCCAAGACCCAGGGCAGAAGCAGTAATTTGAAAGGAGTTTGAGTCAGACTCACCATCTGATCTTGGAATCTCCTGCAGAGGCAGAAGGCAACTGTAGCTCACTCTGGAGACAGACACTGCCGGCAACCATCTTTGGGAGCTTGTTCTACCACGTGGACACTGGTGCTGGCAAGTGCCATTTTGGAGTCCTCTCTAGCTTTGGGATCCAGCCCCACCCACCAGGCTGTTGGCACCAGTACTAGGATGTCTCAGGCCAAGCAACTAGCTAGGTAGAGACAGCCCCACCCACCAGCAGGCCTGCTGCCTTAAGAGCCCAGTCAACCTAGGACCCGGCTCTGTCTACCAGATGGCTCAGACCCTGCTCCTGCCCACCAGTGAGCTGGCACTAGCCCTGGGACCACCTTGCCCACCGCTGGGTAGACAGACACCAGCCCCAGGACCCAAAGGGCACCAGCCCTACTGCCAATAGGCCAAAACACCAACTCTGGGACTCTCAGGACCCTGCAGCTAAAGACCTCAGGACCTGGATCTGCCTACCGATGAAACAGCACTAGCCCCAAGACACCCTGGACCTTGGCTCCACTCACTAGCAGGTGGACATCAGCCTGAGGACCACTGCAGTCCTGCACCTGCCATATCAGGACCCACCACTCCCACCAGCATGCATGCACCAGCTGTAGGACCCCTTGGCTCCTGGCCCTACCCACCAGCAGGCCAACACCAGCTCTGAGACATTTTGGATTCCCTCAGATAGCCAGTCCAGGATCTGGCACCATCTACCAGCAGGACAACACCAGCTCTAAGACCCTCAAAGCCCTGCAGCCAGAGACCTGGGAACCCAGTTCTGCCTACCACTGAGTTGGCATTAGCTCTAGCACTGTCTACCTGGAGGCAAACACCAGCCCCAGGAAACCCCAGGCCCTGATCCCACCCACCAGCAGGCAGACACCAGCTCCGGACACCTTGGACCCCTTAGTCAGCTGCCCCAGGATCCAGCGCCATTCACCAGTGGGCCATCACCAGCTTTGAGACACATCAGATCCAGCAGTCAGCTGTGTCAGGAATTGGCCCTGCCCACCAGCAGGCCAACACTAGATCTAGGACACAGACACCCCACCCCCACCCCCACCCCCTGCAACTACCCACTCCAGAACCCAGCTCTGCACACCAAGGGACTACTAGGAGCCAGCAGCCTTGTGATCCAGCCCCACCTACCAGCAGATGGCAGTCTCCACACAAGGAAGGGCCTGGAAACCAACCAGACTGGGGCCAGCCATGCCCACCAGACAGCTCACAGTAGTCTGCCCACACAACAGAAGGACCCAAGCAGCCCAAACAGGGTGGCCCACTAGAGCATATAATATAGCCCTAGTCACCAAGTAATGATCATAAAGATGATCAAAGAACTTTAGATGAAATTCTGTGGATGAATAGAGCGAAAAGTTGAACAGTTACAAAGAGTTAGAAAATATAAAGAAGTGCCAAATAGACATAAATATAACACCTGAAAAATTCAGGGGGGAGGGTATGGCTCAAGTGGTAGAGAGCATGCTTACCTCTCTACAAGCTAAAACAAGGTCCTGGGTTCAATCCCCAGTACCTCCTCCAAAAATAAATAGAATAAGCAAACATAACTACCTCCCTCCCCCCAAAAATAAATTAAGTTTAAAAAAAAAAGAAAAATACACTAGAAGGAATCAATAGTAGATTAGATGACACGCAGGAATGGATCCACAAGCCAGAAGACAGAGTATTGGTAATCACTGGAGCTGAACAGAAAAAATGAGCAAACAAACAAAAAGAAATTAGGACAACCCCAATGTTCACAGCAGCATTATTTACAATAGCTAAGATATAGGAGCAACCTAAGTGTCCATCAACAGAAAAATGGATAAAGATGTGGTGTGTGTATGTATTTATAAAATATATATATATTTATAATGGAATACTACTCAGCCATAAAAAAGAATCAAAATTTCATCATTTGTAACAATATGGATGGACTTAAAAGGTGTTATGTTTAGTTAAATAAGTTAGAGAAAGCCAGATAAGGTAATAATATCACTTACATGTGGAATCTAAAAAAATAAACTAGTGAATATAACAAAAAAGAAACAGACTCACATACAGAAAATGAACTAATGGTTACCAGTGGGGAGAAGGAAGGGAGGAGGGGCAAGATAGGGGTATACCCGGAGATTAAGAGGTACAAACTACTATGTATAAAGCAAATAAGCTACAAGGATATATTGAACAGCATAGGGAATACAGCCAATAATTTGCAACTATAAATGGAGTGTAACTGTAAATTGTGAATCACTATGTTGTACACCTGAAACATGTAATATTGTACATCAAGTACACCTCAATTTTATAAAACGAATTTAAGAGTCCCCTGGGACAACATCTAGTATACCAATGTTCACATTATAGGGGTCTCATAAGGATGAGAGAGGGAGGGGCAGGAACATATTTGACAACCCAATAGCTGTAAACTTCTCTAACCTAGGAAAGGAAACAGACATCCAGGTCCAGGAAGCACAGAGAGTCCCAAACAAGATCAACCCCAAGAGGACCATACCAAGACACACTGTAATCAAAATGGCAAAAATTAAAGACAAAGAGAGAATATTAAAGGCAGCAAGGGAAAAGAAAGTACAAAAGAATTCCCAAAAGGTGATAAGCAGACTTTTCAGGAGAAACTCTGCAGGCCAAAAGCGACTGGCACAATATACTTAAAATAATAAAAGGGAGATACCGCCAACAAAAAATACTCTACCTGGCAAGGCTTTCATTCAAATTTGATGGAGAAATCAGAAGTTTTACAGACAAGCAAAAGCTAAGCGTTCAGCACCACCAAACCAGCTTTACAAGAACTGTTAAAGGGACTTCCTAAGTGGGGGAAAAAAAAGACCATAACTAGAAAAGTGAAAATTATAAAAGGAAAAATCTCACTAGTAAAGGCAAATATAGTAAAGGTAGTCAATCAACCATGTATAAAGCTAGTAAGGTTAAAAGACAAAAGCAGTAAAACTTGTCAATATCTGCAATAACTAGTTAGGAGATACACAAAACAAAGAAGATATAAAATATGATGTCCATGAGGCTAGGAGGTAGTAAAAATGCAGGATTGTTAAAATGCATTTGAACTTAAGAGATCAGCAACTTAAAACAATCACAGACAGATAGAAACTTTATAGTAATCTGAAACCAAAAATCTGTAACAGATACACAGAAAAAAGAAAGGAATTCAAACACAACACTAAAGACAGTCTTCAAATCACAAGAAAAGGACCAGAAACAACTATAAAAGCAACCCCAAAACAATGAACAAAACAGCAATAAATACATACCTATCGATAATCACACTAAATGTACGTGTGAGGCCAAACAATATGCTACTAAACAACCAATGGATCACTGAAGAAATCAAAAAAGAAATATCTGGAAACAAATGAAAACAAAAACACAGTAATCCAAAACCTATGGGATGCAGCATAAACAGTTCTAGGAGGGACGTTTACAGTGGTACAAGCCAATCTCAGGAAAGAAAAACCTCAAATAAACAACATAATCTTACAGTTAAAGGAACCAGAAAAAGAACACATAAAACCCAAAGTCAGTAGAAGGAAAGAAAACAAAGATTAGAGCAGAAATTAAAAAAAAAAACAAAAAACGAAATAAGCAATAGGAAAGATTAATGAAAGAGCTTGTTCTCTGAAAAGATTAACAAAATTCATAAATCACTCAACAAGAAAAAGAGCCCACATCAGTAAAATCAGAAATGAAAAGAAGTTGTAATAGTTACCACAGAATTACAGAGCACTGTAAGAGATTACTACAATTACACACCAATAAAGTAGACAACTTCGAAGAAATGGACAAATTCCTAGAAATGTACAAACTCCTCAAACTGAACTAGGAAGAAACAGAAAATATGAACAGATCAATTACCAGTAATAAAACTGAATCAGTAATAAAACAACTCCCAAATAAACAGAAGTCCAGGACCAGATGACTTCACAAGTGAATTCTACCACTTAGAGAAGAGTTAACACCTATCCTCAAACTATTCCAAAATACTTCAGAGAAAGGAACACTTTCAAACTCATTCTACAAGGCTTGTATCATCCTGATACCAAACCAGACAAAGAAACTTACAGGCCAGTATCACTGATGAATACAGACGCAAAAATCCTCAACAAAATATTAGTAAACTGAATTCAACAATTCATTAAAATGATCATACACCAGGATCAACTGGGATTTATCCCAGGGATGAAAGGATAGATCAATATACACCAATCAATCAGTGTGACACACATTAACCAAGTGAAGAATAAAAATCATATGATCATCTCAATAGGTGTAGAAAAACTTTTGACAAAATTCAACATTTATGATTAAATAAAAGAACTCTTAACAAAGTGGGTACAGAATGAACATACTTCAAAATAACAAAGGACATCTATGACAAGCTAACATACTCAATGGTGAAAAGGCGAAAGCATTTCCTCTAAGATCAGGAACAAGACAATGATTTCCATTCTTGCCACTTTTATTCAATATAGTATTGGAAGTCCTAGCTACAGCCATCAGGTTAAGAAAAAGAAATAAAAGGAACCCAAATTGCAAAGGAAGACATATAACTCACTGTTTGCAGATGACATGACACCACTCATAGAAAATCCTCATGATGCCACCAAAAAACTACTAGAGCTCATCAATGAATTCAGCAAAGTTGCAGGAGACAAAACTAATATACAGAAACCTGTTGCATTTCTATACATGAACAATAAACTATCAGCAAAATTAAGAAAACAATCTCATTTATAACTGCATCAAAATGAATAAAACACCTAAGAATAAATATAACTAAGGAGGTAAAACACCTGTACTCAAGAAACTAAAACACTGATGAAAGAAACTGACGATGACACAGACAGATGGAAATATATACTGTTTATGGATTGTTAGAATGAATACTGTTAAGATAACGACACTACCCATCTACACATCAAAGCAATCTTTAATCAAAATACCAGTGGCATTTTTCACAGAACTACTAGATCTAATTGTAAAATTTGTATGGAAACATTAAAAAGAAAACTGAATAGCCAAAACAATCTTGAGAAAAAGAACAAAGCTGGAGGTCTCTCGTGCCCTAGGTCAAGCTACACTACAAAGCTACAGTCATCAAAACAGTATGCTACTGGCACAAAAACAGACACAATGGAACACAAGAGCCCAGAAATAAATTCACGAACTTATGGTCAATTAATCTATGGCAAAGGAGGCAAGAACATACAATGGGAAGACGGCATCTTAAATAAGTCGTGTTGGGAAATGGACAACTGCATGCAAAAGAATCAGACTGGACTACTCTCTCACACCATTCACAAAAATAAATTCTAAATAGATTAAAGACTTAAATTTAAGACCTTAAGCCATAAAACTTCTGGAAGAAAACACAAATAGTATGCTCTTTGACATCAGTCTTAGTGATTTTTTTTTGGCTATGTCTCCTCAGGAAAGGGAAACAGAAGCAAAAATAAATGGGACTAAATCAACTAAAAAGCTTTTGCACAGTGAAGGAAACAAATCGAAAAGCCATGGGAGAAAATATTTGCAAATGATGTATTTGATAAGGGAGGGGTTAATACCTAAACTAAACAAAGAAGTCATGCAACTGATTATCAAAAAAACAAACAATCCCATTAAAAAATGGGCAGAGGATCTAAAGACTTCTCTCCAAAGAAGACATATAGATGGCCAACATGCACATGAAAAGATGCTCAGCATCACTAATCATCAGAGAAATGCAAATCAAAACCACAAGGTATCACCTTACACCTGTCAGAATGGCTATTATCAAGAAAACAATTAACAAGTATGAAGATGTGGAGAAAAGAGGAACCGTTGTACACTGTTGGTGGGTGTGTAAATTGGTGCAGCCAGTACAGAAAACAGTGTGGCGATTCCTCAAAGAAGTAAAAGTAGAGAGAGCTACCATATGATCCAGCAATTCCACTCTGGGTATACATCCAGAAAAAAACAAAACCACTAATTTAGAAAGATAGATGAACCCCAAAGTTCATGGCAGTACCATTTACAACAGCCAAGATATGGGAAAGCAACCCAAGTGTCCATCAAAAAATGAATAAAGAAGACGGCGTATACATACACATACACACAAAATGGAATATTGCTCAGCCATAAAAAAGAACAAGATCTTGGCCATTTGCAAAAATATGGATGGGCCTAGAGTATTATGCTAAGTGAAATAAATCAGACAGAGAAAGACAAACACTGTATGATTTCACTTATATAAGGAATCCAAAAAACAAAGGAACACAACAAAACAAGGATACAGAGAAAAAACAGGCGGTTGCCCAAGAAAAGGGAGTTGGGGAGAGGAATGAAATAAGTGAGGAAGATTAAGTAAAAACCTTCAGTTCCAAAGTACGAGTCATGGGTATGAAATATACGTAAGTGTGGATTACAGGCAATAACTATGTAACATCTTTGTACAATAACATACCGTAACTAGACTTACTGAAGTGATCATTTAAAAATGTATAGAAATACAAAAATCATTGTTATAAAACACAAACCAACAGTATTTTAAGTCAATTATACTTCAAAAAACAAAAACAAAACAAACTCATAGAAAAAGAGATCAGATTTGTGGTTACCAAAGGTGGGGAATTGGGGGGGGGCGGAATTGGACGAAGGCAGTCAAAAGGTACAAACTTCCAGTTAAGACTAACAAGTATGATAGATGTAATATACAACATGATACATATAATTAACATTGCTGTATGTAATGTATGAAGGTTGTTAAGAGTAAATTCTCAGAGTTCTCATCACAAAGAACATTTTTTTCTGTCTTTAATTTTTTATCTATGAGATAACGGATATTCACTAAATTTAAGTCAAATCATGCTGTACGCTTTAAACTTACAGTGCTTGCTGCATATTGCTTCTATCTCAATAAAGCTGGAAGAAAAAAATTATTATGGGAAAATTGTTCATGAGATCCAATAATAATCACATTTTGAAACAATTCTTAAACATTGAATAGATCTTTTATTTGTAAATCAATAAATAAGCTACACCTAAAAATTTAGACAAGCAAGAATACATTAGTAATGCCTAGATGGATGAGACTATTTGCACCAATTTCAATGTTCTGTAAATAGCATAATCACTGCATACTATAATGTAAATGTAGCTGTCCCTTAGTATCCATGGGAGATTGGTTTCAGGATGTCCCCCGACCCCCAGGATACCAAAATCTGTGGATATTCAAGGCCCTTGTATAAAATGGTACTAGTATTTGCATACAACCTATGCACACCCTCTCATATACTTTAATCTCTAGATTTCTTGTAATACCTTATACAATGCAAATGCCACATAAATAGTTGCCGGTGCACAGCAAATCCGAGTTTTCTTTTTGGAACTTTCTGAAATTCCTTTTTTCAAAAAAATACTTCCAAACCATGGTTGGCTGAATGCATGGATGCAGAACTAAGAGATATGAAGGGTTGACCGTAGTGTTTAGAATCTCATTTTATTTCTCTTCAGAGAGGATCAATTCTACTTAGTTCTAGTTCAAGTATTATAAATCCCAAATTAATAAAGCTTTGCTGTATTTGAGGACCACTCTGGCTAAGGTACTGATCCCTTCAGCCATTACTTACTTATCTATACATGGTAAGTCATATGTGTATGTGTGCTATTTGTTTTTAAAGTTTAATACGTTCTGTAACTGGCACACAAACTTGCTGTACGTAATTATCCCTCACTTCTAAACTTACAGTTCAGTTGATTTTATTATCTTCATTGGAGTAGGTGCAACTGTCATACATGGGAGAAAAACACAGACCTTACATCAAAATTGTCATTCTCACTATTCTGTTGAAGATTTAATATAAATCAAGATGCTAATCTATGCAGTTTGAGAATTATTTTAGAATTTTATGTTCTGACATCACCACTCTTAAAGGCAAGTGCTGTGTAATTTTTGGACAATTAAGAGTATTTATGACATTTCCAGCTAGCAAAAAAATAGTACTTCTGTTAGTTACACTTCTGAATTAGCCTTTGTGACTTCACTGATCTCTAAATTCCTATTCTGATCTTTTAGAACATATGTAAGTAGGACATTTAAAAGTAACTTATTTAGGATCTTTCATGTAAGGAGGAAGTCTGTGTGAAAGAGTTAATACTTAAAATTTAAATACTCTTAAGAACTTCCAAACCTTAGTTTCTCTGGTCTTTCAGAGCCTCTTAAGATAATCTTTCTACATAAAGATAGATACTTATGTTTGGTGCTATTAGTAAAAATGTGCTTCTCATCCTCCAGTCTCTTTGGTATGGTAAGAGATAGGTGTAAGTGGAAATTATTTAAAGTATGAAGGGTAGAGGGGTAAAGGATGAACTGTATACCCAATTCAAACTATATTAAAATCAAAATATAAAATATTAACAGAAGGGACATTTTCATAAAAGGAATATTCACCTTTCTCTCTCGTATAGTAGGTAAATTACACTATAATGAAATCTACATGCCTATTATTTTCTTGTTTTGCTACAGGTAAAAAAATAAGAATAAATTTCATGTTGTCTAAATTTTTAGGGTTATACAGTTAGAAATATATAATTCTACTTTTATAGATAGTTCAACTAGGGGAAATAAGTTAGCACAATCATTTGAATTGGTTGTCTACATACTGGGCAGGGCTTATTCCTTTTCTTTAGCTTCTTTGCGCATGTAAAGCAAGCCATAAGATGTCCTGTCTTGCCATGGACGATGCAACCATTTTTAGGTCGACCTTGGCAAATCACACATGGTTCAATGGCATTAAGGGGAAAACTAGATTCCACACTTTCTTCTTTGTCTTGTGTTTCTTCCCTCTCAAACTCCTTGACATCTTCTTGGCTACTATAGATAATGCTATTAGAAGTTGACGGCTGAGAATAGTCCTCACTTTCTTGGGACAGGGAGGCTTGTGTGATCTTATCTTCATTTTCCTCAACACATGATTCTCTGGAATCATTCACTGTAGATTTCTTACAGTCAGGGACATCAAAGCCCTTTTCTACTTGTGTTGAGTTTTCCTGTTTGGCTTTCTCAGGCATTTTCTCTTTATCTTTCCCTTTATCTTCAGGAAGCCAATTTTCACGAAGGGCCCAACATCTGTTGCAATGAGGTGGAAGGGGAGGATTCATTTCACTGCAGGAAGTACACTTCCAATAGTCCTTCAATGAAACAAGACAGTTAGTTTCTGTAACCCTTCAATGACTAGTCATACCAATGCTAGCAACTTGTTCAATATGTCTAAGGTAAAATGTGTTATACAGCTCAATTTTCAGCATTTCATTTTTTATAAAACACTCAACATTTAACAGTCTTTCCTCAAGCATGAGATTATACTTTTTTTCCCAGCCAAACCATGCTGAAGAATTCTAGAACAAAAAATGTATTCACCATAACCTTAACCAAATACCTATAAAGTTTCCTGTTCAGGGACAAAGACACAGTCAGTTCATTTAGTTGAAGCAACTGCTATCAGATCCTTCTCTGTAATGAGGCCTGGACCCACTCCATTCTGTTCAAGTATCAGGGACCCACTCTGATACCGTGCCCACAGTCCACCAAATCACTAGACAAAACAACCATACAATCTGCCATTGATTAAGACTCCCTTAGAAGGGCTCTAAAACCAGGGCTCAACTGGGTGTTCCCTAACTTCATCCACAAAGGAAATGCTATAACATTCTTCTCAGCAAATCACTTCCAGCTAAACTCTGCCATCCCTGTCACTATTCAAAATATATGCACCTTACTTCTCTATCCTTTTCTGTGCTCTCACCTCTGTAACTGCTCATTGCTTCATCCTTATCCCAACTTATTTCCCAAACCTTTCCACCCACTATGCAATTTGGATAACAAACCCCCCCACATCCCCAGCCTCTTTACTGAACACATCTTTCTTCCTTAAAAGAAGCATGGTCCTTGCCTGAGGATATTGTACGGGTAAACTTGCCTAAGAGGTCCTTCTTATCTTGCCATGAATAATGTAACCATTTTTAAGTTGCCTGACAAATGATATAACACATTAGCAATAAGGGTGGAGACTATTCATTCTCCCACATTGGTTCTTTCAAGCTGGAAAAGTAGGTCTCCACTGATAAAAACCAAAGACAAAGATCTTGTAATATGGGAGGAAAGTAATAAATTTCAAGACCTACGTTTAAAATATTTCACTCAACCTGATTTCAAATGAATCAACTAGTTAGTTGTTTTCTAATATAGCAAAATATTTTCTTAAAATTTTATAATTTGGATAATTGTTATTTGGATAATTGTTATTTCTGTCTCAGAAAAGAGAAAAATGAGGTTTCCTATTCAAATATAATAAAAGGCAATATTAAGAACAAAAATTAAAGCAGTAATATTTAGCTTAAAAAAAACAGTATCTCAGGAACCCTGTGAAGCATGAAATGTTAATGTTTAAGTCCTGATTTAAGAGCAAATCCTACCACATTCTCTAATACAAATCAATATGAAAAATATTTATATTTGATAAGAGTGGCAAAATGTTGGTTAACTGTTAGAGCTAGGTGTTAAGCACAAAGGACATATATTATACTATTCTCTGCTGTACATACTTTCCATAATAAAGTTCTTCAAAAGTTCAAATTTCAGCACAAAAAACCTAAAAAGTATCAACAGATTCCCTACCCAATAAAAGAACAAAAATACTCTAAATCATTAAAACTTTAAAACATTTTTAACTTTATAAAAATTATCTCATGTCAGGAAGTAGACTAGACATATTTTTCTAATCTTGACCTCAGTATTACTTTTTGATTCCTCAAAAAAGTAAATGCATACTTACAGCTAAGGAAATTTCAGGATCTTCTTCAAATGAATCTGTATCACTCTCCCCTGCCTGATACACAGTAACTCGATACACCTAAAAAAAAAAAAAAAAAAAAGAAAGAAAGAAAAAAAAAAAAGAAAAGAAAAGAAAAGAAAAGAAAAGAAAAGAAAAGAAAAGAAAAGAAAAGAAAAGAAAAGAAAAGAAAAGAAAAGAAAAGAAAAGAAAAGAAAAACAAAAACAACAACAAAAAACATTAGCATCAATTCATCACCTTTTTTCTTCAGCCAGTAAGGCTTCTTAGGGGTCAGTCCTAAACAAACAACATGTATACTACGGTCGTCCCTCTGTATCTGTGGGAAGGCTGGTTCCAAGACTCCCAAGGATACCAGTATCTGCAGATGCTCAAGTCCCTCAGTAAAATGGCACAGTATCTGCATACAACTTGTGCACACCCTCACCTATACTTCAAATCATCTCTAGGTTACTTATAATACCTAATACAATATAAATGCTATGCAAATAGTTGTAAATACAATGTAAATGCTATGTAAATAGTTGATGGCCCACAGCAAATTCAAGTTCTGCATTTTGGAACTTCCTGGAAATTTTTTTTATTTGCGTATTTCCAATCAGGGCTTTGCTGAATCCATGGATGTGGAACCCGTGGATACGGAGGTCCAACTGTATTATATACAAGCAATCTGAGATAAGGGTCAAATGGACTGAGTGCGTATAAAGGGGGAGAAATAGAGGATAATAAAATCCTCACCCCTGATAAAAAGTCAACACATAGGCTGTTTAAAATGAAAAAGGAAAAAATTCAGTACAAGCATTTGTTTTATAAAAATAGAGGTATTAAGTCACAGTGAAAACAGCTAGAAATGTTAAAGCTGGTCACTTCCAGGAAACAGATCTGGTGGTACTATGTGACTTTAACTGCGTGCATGTTTTATTTTCATAAAAAGTAAGAGGGAATGTTACAGCTCAGTGGCAGAGTACATGCCTAGCATGCACAAGGTCCTGTTCAATCCCCAATACCTCCATTAAGAAAATAAACAAACCTAATTACCTCTACAATAAAAAAAATAAATTTTAAATAAATTAATAGTAAAAGAGAATTGAATTAAATATTTTAAAATGTGAGTACTCTTATAAGAATGCTCATTAAGGCCTACTGACTTTGACATATTTTTAACATCAGACAATAAGCAACTACAAAGCCTCAAGCCCACAAACCAATATTCTAATTTGAACAAATCAAGAGTCACACTGCGATGTGAAATCTGAATACATTATTTCAAACTCATCAATGAATAAGGAAAGTATTTAACAACTTCAGAATATAATCAGAGAAAAAAACTACCTCATCATCTTCATCTGAGAGTTCTTGTCCTTCTTCACTAAGGCTATAATCTTCTGAATCAAGGGACTCAACTTCAAATTCTACACTGAATTGATCTGAAACTGAATCCTGATCGAACCAGTCACCTGAATGTTCACTTACACCAGCATCAAGATCCTAAAATCAAGGAGAAAAAAAAAAGTGACTTAACATACATTACCTGTTGCCCAGCTTTCTAATGCATCCCTGTGAACCTAATCCCTCAGTTCCATCCTGCACACTAACACTAGGTTAAGCTTCTGGGTTATGACTAGACTAATATTTTGTCTGTTTAAAATCCCATTACATAAAAGGAAAGGCCAAATCCCTTTGGCATTCAAGGTACATACAGTATGACTACACTAACACTTTCATATTATCTCCAACCAGATGCTCCCCAACCCCCAAAACTATAAACAATTAGCTAGATTCAGATTGTTCCCTAAAGCAAACTTGGCACCTCAACTTCCACACTTTCCCTCTCTAACTGGAGTAACTCAGCAGTTTAAAAATTCTGCTCACCCTTTTTTGCCAAAGCCTTTGTTAACACTATAACTAGAAGAGCTCTTCTACTTTTAATTATCTTTACTACTTATGACATTACTGAGCATTATGTATTTCCACATGCAAATTATGCAAACATAATTCTGCATGCATTTTTTAATCTGAATTATACATACTTCAAGAGTTAAGATCATGTCTTAATCATCTTTATATCTTCAGACTGGTAGAATGCTAATAGCTACAACACATACAATAATTATGATTTATATTTTTTAATTAACTGAGAATAATTTCTTTGGAAGGGCTTTCAGATATAATTTTTTAAATTTATTTTTAAAAGTCTGTATTTGCTCATGTGATTCCTTATTTTAAAACTCTGATAATAGCATAAAAACCTAAGAAGACCTTCAGTCCCATAATATTTGCCATCAGTGGCTAAGGGTGGCCACATACACAGAAGCAGAAGGCTAAAACTAGAAAAAAATACATTGGTCTAGTAGTCAAGATATATACATTCTTATTCTAGATTTGCCATTAAGTAGCTTTTAACCTTAGACATATTTAGCTTTAAAGACCACAGCTATTTCATCTGTGAAAGAGTTTGGATTAAATAATCTCTAAAATTTCCAACATTTATAAAAACAAAAACAAAGTATATTATTTTATAACCACTGAGGTCAAAAGACTTTTTTACAATGATGTTAGGAAAGTAGTAGTAAAAGCAACGTTCATCAAACTGCAGTTGTAATTCCTAAAAAGGGAACAATCAAATGAAAACACAAGTCAAGCTAGAATATAACGTCTCTAATAAAGTAACCTAACAAACTGGATGCTTCAATTAACTAGTCTAGTGTACTATGTTTAGATTAAGGGGGTAAAAATCACAATAAAAATTAAGTCTCAGAAGGCATCTTCTATGGCAGGAGTCAACAAACTGAGGCTCACCATGGAACTACTTTTATAAACAGAATTTTACTCAACTCAGCCACGCCCATTTGTTTACTTGTTGTCTATGGCTGCTTTTGCCTTACAGCCTAGAGATAAGTAGCTGGAACAGAGACTGTATGGCCTGCAAAGCCCAAAATAATTACTATCCCTTTACAGAAAAAGCCTGCCCACCCTTATTCTGAAGTACTATGAAGAAAGCAGTATTAAAAGTAGTTTTCAAAAGTTTTAGCTAATGTTCAAAAAAGAATAACCTAGGAACTTCTGAATACTGCATATCTAAATAAACAAACCTAATTACCTCCCCCCATTAAAAAATTAAAATTAAAAAAAAAAAGCATCAGACAAGCTTGATCTGGAAAGATCTTAAAATCCCTGGTTTTTCTAAATTCCAATTGTGACAATTATTAGTTATGTGATCTTAAACAAGTTATTTGAAATCCCCAAGTCTTAGTTTTCCATCTGTAAATGGAAATATCATGTCTGGTATAGAGCCTAGAATATAGCCTTCGTTCCCCAATTTCTTAAGCCAAAAAGAAAGACAAGATGGGAGACAAATGCACTTTCCTTTAACTCCCTTCACTCACTGGTGAATGACAACATCAAGTAGTAAGTATAATATATTTATGTGAGGTAAGCTAAAATGAAGGGAAAAAATTGGCCCTGCCAAAAAGTTTTCACAACTAGGGACTCTGCCTGAAATACAACAGATTTTTAACAGAGAGGATTTTCAGAAAAGAGTGCATGATAGGACTAACAAAAAGAAAGTAGAAATACCCTCTACATTGCTCTGATAACACGGCAGTGTCCCAGGTAGAAAGAATAAGGACTTTTAATATCATTTAGTTACAATTCTAAAATAATCTTAACAAAGACTATAAGTTTAATGGGGCACAATAGTTGTATTTAAACAATTTATAAGGAATAAAATTATCCAAACATGAAGTTCTTGACACATCAAGTTTTCTTTGATTAGATTCAATTTTTAGATCACACATAAACTTTGCTCTCAAGAACTTCTATTTTTTTCATAGCATTTACTGACTGCCTTAATTACCTGTTTGACTACTCTATCTCCCAATGAAGGCAGGGACCATATCTACCCTGACTACCACTGTGTCTCCAATGCCAAATGGAACCTGGCATAGAAAATACACAAATACTACTGAAAGAAGAACTTGCTCTTGGAGGATCTCATCACGCCACCTAGAGGGCTACACAAGTAACAGCTCTATTAAATACTAACTCTAGAGGGCACATCTGTATCCATAAAAACCACTGCTTTGGAAGAAAAAGATGTAAAGATACTGTAAGTACAAAAATAGAAAAAAAGAATATGGTTACTATCACAATTTGTTCAGTCCTTTACATTTTCTAGAGAACTATAAAAATGATCACTAATATCCAGAATAATGGCCATGAGACACTGCCATATCACAAATAATGATTCCAATTTTAGTAACATTTTAAACACAAATGTTTAATGACAAGAAAATATTCATTTGTCAAGCATTCTTGTTAGCAAAAACTTCTTTACAAAACTTCCTTCAATGTTAACTCTTAAGAACTTTAATGATGGGCTAATACTTGGGAATTTTATATCAGTTATCAAAATGTACTGATACTCTACCATCATCCATGCAGTAATATACCCACATTTTACGGCCTTAGTAAACAGACCTTCCCTGATGTCTAGATCTACATATGGCAAATGTGAGGATCAGGCTATGCTCACTTACTTGCTGATAGCTGTAATAAGATATTTTTACTCTAAATAGTCAGGATAAAACTGCCTTAGAATCCTAAGACAGCTAACCAACTAAATTTTCATTTCTGTCCCCTTATCTTTTAAACAGTAAAACTTCTAGATTTTCAGGCTACTCTACACACTCCAATTTATTTGAATTTACTATTGGTGCAGTGACCCATAAAGATTCTCCAATATGTACAGTGACATTAATAACTATTAATATTAGTACTAATTTCACCAACACACTCCAGTGCAACTCCACTATCTTCTGGAGATAACCACCCCTGTGGTTAGGGGTGGAGAAGAACCACACAGTTTTATCTGAAAGAAAAATTTATAAAGTGTATAGCAGCAGTCACATACCATATGTGTGCATTCTATCTGAATGCTTGTTACGACTGCCAGAACTAGAATTTAAAAATAAGTCTTGTTTTGTTTAAAATGAGATTACCGGATTCGATGGAGTCCCTGTAGATTCACTGCTACTGCTTCTTTCGCAGCATATCTCCCTTATTACACACAGAGCAAGGCTTTCATCAAAGGAAAGGGAAATGTTATCAGATTTGTGGCGCTTTCTTTGTCGTTCACCAGGTAATTCATCTGCATTTTCTTCTGAATATGTAAAGAAAAACAAGTTAATTAAATTGCTATACTGTAATTTAGAAATTGAGCTGTCTTGAGTACCTATTTGTATTAAAACTGTTTCAATGAAATTAAACAGTGAAAAATAGTGCATTACTGTTTCACTAAGTCAGTACTTTTACTGGATCTGAGAGTTATAGCAGAACACTTCATTTTTAAAAGCTTTTTAAAATATGAAAGTGACTATATGTATGTATATTCATGACTGGGACACTGTGCTGTACACCAGAAATTGACACAATGTAACTGATGGTACTTCAATTTAAAAAAAAATAAAGTTCAGAAATAAGCTTAAAAAAATTAAGTCACAATTAATACAGTCCATCTAGAGCTTTTATTAGCCAGTCTAGGATTTTTCTGTCAAAGGCAAACTTTAGGATATAAGATTTCACTTTTTATCCCCTGGAAAGAACCCAAAACATTTAATTTACTTACAAGGTATACTTAATGTTTCCATTTCCTCAGTATCCAGTATTTTCAACAAGAATCAAAACCAGTAAAACTGATCCATTTTATTTTAAATAAGAAATCATCTCTGACAAAGTCAGAATGTTACCATATCTGTCAGGAACATAAATTAGAGTCCTACCTTATACCAGACTATTTATAAAAATTAATTCCAGGTGTATTAAAGAACCAAACACAAAGAACAAAACCACCCAACTACTTATATAAGAGAATATACTGGGGTGGGGAAAGCATGATGTAACACTGCAAAGCCCTCAAGAAAAGACTAACAAGATTAGGTTATGTTAATTAAGGTTTACATGGCAAAATAAAATACTACAAACCAAAGTTAAAAGGCAAATGGCAGATTAAAACAAAGTATTTTATACGAAGTCCTCCTACCAATCAAGCAAAAGACAAACTTGACTTTAAAAAGTCAAAGATATGAAAAAGCAATTTATAAAATACAAATGACCAATAAACATGAAAAAATGGCTTACCTCCTAGTGATTAAGGAAATGTAAGTTGAAATGAAACACAAGTTTTCACCCATGAGAATGACAAAAATTAAAATGAGAGATAGTCTTGGAGATTTGGCAGATTTTTATACACTATTAGTAGAAATGTAAAATAGTGTAGTATTTTATGGGCAACTTCTCTACTCTACACAAATACCTGCATAATCATTTAAGGATATATGTGCAAGGGTGCACACTGCAGTCTTATATTTAAGTATCTAACAGGGTTATGAGATTAAGTGAAATGTGCCTCCATATGCCTGAAACAGTTCTAACTCACACCTTTGCTCACTCCATTTCCCTCTCTCGATCTTTCAGATCAGAAATCATCTCTTCTTCCTCTGAATTCCCAAAACACTATAAAAGTGTTTATAAGTGATGTAAGATCCTCTACTTTAAGTAATTTTGTGTTTATCTCCACAGCAAGATTCCAAGTTCTTGATCTAAGTTTTTAATCATGTTTGTATTCTTTATAAGAAGAGGTGATCTTGGTTGAAAGATGTGGGCTAGAAGCCTAAAACCATGTTGTCGATCCCTATTTTTTAACTCTATTAAAAATAACATTTGGGGCTTTTTTCTGATAATTATTACTCACTACAGAAATCTCTAAAACACAGGGGAAAAAATTTTTAATGTAAATCATCTACAATGTTACCAGATAACTACTATTAAATTTTGGTGTGATAATTTTCCAATTTTTATTTTAAAAATTTCCTTTTTAAAAAAACATTTAAATCACACTACATGTACAACTTGGGGTTGTTTTCTTACATGTTCTTTTACATTACTTTTAATGACTGAAGAATATGGTGTCCACGATACAGGTTCATATGCTCTTCATCACTGAACCATTTAGTCTGCAAATCTGAGCACATGCTTCCCAACAGGCACAGGGCCAGACAGTGGGTATACAAAAATGAAGTCAGCCTTCATCCATACCACCAGAGGAAGCTTACATTCAAACATCAAGGCAACCAAAATATAATCACTTACAAGCTATAATGAGTGCTATGAAGGAAACAAACAACGTGCTAAGGAAAGGAACAAGAAGGGATCTACTTTTCTGGGTGGTCAAGAACAGCTTCTCTGAGAAAGGAATACTTGAGCAAAAATAGAAAAATAAGAAACTGGTCTTGCAAGGCTGAGGTAGGCAGAAGAACTCCTGGCAGGAAAAAAACTGCAAACAGCCTTAAAGCAGGGAAGAGTTTTGACTTGTTCGTGGAACCAATCAGTGCAGCTGAAACACAATGAAGGTGGGGCAAAAGGCCAAAAACCAGATTAAAGGTAGACCAGGGCCTTGTAAGCCAAGGTAAAAGTATGGCTTTTATTTGAAGGTCAATGGTAAATGACCAAAGTAGCTAAGTGGGGAAGTGAACAATCCAACTTATCTTTTACAGTACCTTTTGGTACTGTGGTGAAGGACAGAAAGACCAAGTAAGCAGAAACAGAGGAAAAACCAGAAGCTGCTGCAGTGATCCAGGTAAGAGGTGACAACAGCCTGGACTAGAGTGATGACATTCTCCACCATCATGTTTTCAACAATGAATAATGCTACAATTAATATCTCTACATTAAATGTTTTAATTTCTGATTATATTCTCAAGCTAGATTCCTAGAAATGGAGTTACTGAGATAATGGTAAGAAGAACTCCAAGGCTTTTTATAATTCATAAAGGTTAACCAATTTATATCAACTGATACACCAATGGTCTATCAGTGCCAACACACACAAGTAAAAAATCATATCTTCACCAATTTGAAAGACCACAAAAACACTGCTGCATTTTTTATCTGTAAAACTTAATCATTAAAATACATCCCCCTCCACATATTTATTAGTCATTTGTATTTACTCTGAAAAACCTTCTTTTTTTGGCAATTTGGATTTTTAGTATTTTTCTTATTAATTTTGGGAGACTTTTTATTTAACAAGGATATTAACACTATCACGTTTAAAGTCAATCTATTTCAATACGTTGGAATTTTTTTATTTATCTTTTAAACTCATTTGGCCTAGTCCCAGGTATTTAATAAGACATCCTCTGCCCCTGCTGCCCTTTGCCTTCATGTACAAAATTCTTACTTTAGGTTTATCTATGTCACTGTTCTGCTGAACTCTTTTTTTCACCTGAATCATAGTTTTAGTTATTATGATTTTCATCAGCCAATAGCCTCCTTCTCTACTCTTTTCTGTTAAAAATGCTCTCAGCTATTTTCATTATCTTGTTTTCTATTTACTTTCTCTGTTGTTAAACTCACTGATAAAATATTTGTTTTTAATAAATCATAACTGCTAAGGTGACAAAGAATAATGACTAAAAAGAGTTTGTATTTTTGTCCTCTATTATTTTGAGTAGCAGAGAGCTGGCTAACTATAAAATCCAGCAGGACACAGTAAACTGTGTGCCTGCTACAGTCAACCAGAGAAGTGTTACTAAGAAAGCAATTTTTAAGCCAAATACATTATATAAAAATAAGAAACTCAGAAATTCATTCATCCAAACCAAAAAAGCACAAGTTCATTAAACCTAGATGCACTGATTTCAATAAAGAATGAACACTGAAAAGCTGTCTGAAAGTGCCAATTAAATATTCACATATACCTGTCTCACTAACTGTTCGCCTTCTAGATGAGGTAGATGGTCTGGAAACCAAATCTGAAGATGAAGGTTTCTCTTCCTGTAGCTCTTGCACAAGGTCCTAAGCATTCAACGGAGAAAAAAGAAAACCCAAAAACTTAACTTATAACACCATGAAACTAAAAACTCATTGTTTTAAATAACCTTACCAATTTTCAAGAAACATTATGGTAGAATGAGTTCAAGATTACCTTTTGATCACTACCACCTTCGGGGTGACACCTTCTTTCACTCACAGGTGTGCCTGAATCCGATGGTTCTGACAGAAAATAAAAACAAAGAATCACAAACTAGGAAAGCAAGGGCTACTAAACAGATGTTAGTCCAGGACCAACTCCTTATACAATTTAACCTTTTAACAAAAACTGAACGTGTAGTCTCCCAACTGCCATTTTGTGGTAGATACTAAAGATGTAAATAGATAACTCAATTTATCTTTTACAGTCCCTTCTGGTACTGTGGGAAAGGACAGAAAGACCAAGTAAGTAGAAACAGAAAAAAATCAGAAGCTGCTGCAGTGGTCCAGGTAAGAGAAGACAACGGCCTGGACTAGAATGATGACATTCTCTAACATCATATATGTTTCCAACTATGAATAATGCTACAATTAATATTTCTACTTTAAATGTTTTTATTTCTGATTATATCCTTAGGCTAGATAACTTTAGAAGATACATAAAAATAATCAAAATACAATAAACACACTAAAAAAATTATTGTTAAGAGAAGTCAATGGAGAAAATGGAGCAATGATTATATGGTAAAGGCAGGGCAAGGTCTGAGTAACAAGGAATCAGGAAGTTTCATAGCAGAATATGTGGAAGTAGGACTGGGAAAGGTCATTCTAGCCTGAGGGAAGGAACACTGTGTGAAAAAGCATCCAGAAGTGAACTACCAGCGTGCTGCAGGGAACTACAGGTACTTCATTATTATGTGAATGTAAGCAGGATCATAAAAGATCCTGTGTATCCTGCTAAACAGCACAAGGCTGTCAAAAAGCAGCACTCATACCAACAATCACATATCACTGCATCCTTCCCAGCTAATTTCATAGTCCTCCCTAAGGAACTGATCAGCTGCTTACCGTTAAAAAGGTTTAATCTAAGAGAGAAAATTGTTCATAGTAAGTATTTTATCCAAATGAGATCCCAGTAAGGAACCCTTAAATAGTCATTTTAAGCAGGAGTGAGAACTCTGCCAAAATAGAAGAAAAAGAGAACAGAAGCAGGGAAACCAGTATTAGTAATTGCAATAACACAAATGAAAAGCATTAAAGCCTAAACTAAGACATGGAAAAAAGATCAATTCCAGAGAAATTTAAAAGGTAAAAACCAGTAAGAACCTGGTATCTAATACACAAGGCAAGGGAAAAATGAGTCAAGGAGGAGTCCAAGATTTTACACTGGATGGATAAATGGGTAGTACCAGTCACCAAGAGAGAAACTTCAGATGATTAATAGATTTGGACGAAAAGATAATGAACTAAGTGGGTAAAACTTCCAGGGAGATAGGTTTAATTTGTACTTGGATGTACAGACATGGAGCTCAAAAGTCAAAATTTCAGGGAGGTAATAGCTGAGTGGTAGAGTGTGTGCTTAATATGCATGAGGTCCTGGGTTCAATCTCCAGTACCTCAAGTTAAAAAAAAAGAACAGTCAAAATTTCAGATAAGGGATATATACAATCACCAAATATTATAATCAAATACCCTTTACTACTCCCTTGGAAACATCTTCATCTTAACAATGAAGTTAGGCCTGAGCATTAACATTTTGAAATTATATGAATTATCGTAATAGTTTATTTCTTCTTTATATTATGGATAAGGTAAGTTACTGATTTTTAAGCCGTCACATAGACAGGTTATATATTGTGTCAGTATGATATATGAGATGTTACAAAACAGATATAATAAAAAGGAAGCACTAGGTGTGACAAGATCGAGAACCCTGATATAGGTGTTCTGAAGTTAACATTAAACTAAAACCTGAAACAAACTCAAAATGGAAATAGCATAAGAGATCAACAGGTTACTAGCTCATTGATTTTCCATTATTTAAATGAATGAATTAATACATCAGGGATTAATACTTCAGAAAACTGAAAGTACTATCAGATACTGTAGTTTACTTTATTTGCCTTCATTTGATTTCATAAAGCGCTTTGAAAAACAAAATGCCAAGTCACCAGCCTAATAGTTACTTCTACTCTAGGAAAAGATGGTGATACTCTTTTCTGGGTCTTAAATCCTAACTTTGGAAAAGTATTCAAATACTGTATTGTGTCATACAAAATGCAAACCTGAACAGGACACAGGAAATAGATATGTAGTCAAGTTAGTGTAACAAAACAATGTAACAATAAAATTAAAAAACGGAATTAATAGGAGCACAAAGAAGTGGTCAGTTTGTTAAGCTTCTGAGAACAGTTCTTAATTGTAGTTCAAGGATGGACTTTAAGAAGCCTGTGGTGTACTGGAGCCAGCTCCTACTAGCACTTCCAGGCAGACTGTGTACATCTCCTCCCAATTCCATGTTTGCAGATGAAAATGGTCATGGTGACAGTATTTACACCATAGAAACCAGTAACCACCAATCAAGGCTCTTACCCTGGAGAGTGGGTTGTTAAACAGTTATCAGCATTATCACTGTACATGCTTAGGTGTATTCTTCTGGAGTAAGAACCTAGTGCCTTTATCAGATTATCAAAGGGATATGTGACTCAAAAATAACCAGTTAAGAACTACAAGTCAAAAGGAAGGGAAGTTAAATGTCACTCACCTGAACAAATTAGTTAACAAAGCTTTGTCTATTATAAAAAACACAAAGACCCCATCCATTCAAATGGTCCTACCAAGGTATCTGTATTACCTTCCAAAGCCTTTGAATACATGTTTCAAGGTTTGATCATATCTTTACTGTGCAGAAGCTTTTGAAACTACTTACCTTTCAAAACAAATTCCAACCTAATATTCCAAGACTTAAATGGATTTAACAGGATATTTAACTTCACATACTGCAAATCTGCATAAAAACCTTAGTATTCTGTTGTTTTAGTTCATATGTATCTCCTCCTGTTAAAATTTATCACACCCTTACTATAATTAAATATACAACTAGAGCAACTTTTGAAGAGAATCACAATTATAAAATGATTGCACATCCATAAAACGTCTTTAAAATATTTTTATAGTATATATTGATGGCATTCAAAATTAACTTACCCTGCTGATTGACTACTACCAAGTTTCTGTAGATCATTGTATATATTTTCCTTGTGAGAGAAAAAAAGATACACATTTTAAAATAAAAATGTATTAAACTAGACTTAACAAGTCTTTCAAATGTATATAAGCATAAACTATCCCATTACAACCCAAATTTTAAATCACTACATTCAAATATTGACAAGCTTCTAGACCCCCAAAAAGCACCATAATTAGTTGCACAATGATTATATACAGCCGTTATTAACAACCACTAAGTCTCCCTAGCTCAAAGATAAAATATCTCCATCTCCTGAAACATGCCTTGTTTAGACTTTACCAAAAGTCCTCAGAGAACTGGTGTGAACACAGGAGGCAGGCTGCTTTCAAACAGAAAAGAAATTATCTAGCTCTGTACATAGCAGTAAACTGCCTAAAAAAGTATTAGGTTATGCAAAACCCTCTATATAGGAGCTTGATTATAGTTTTTACTTTCATTAAACTTGGACTAATCATCTAATGGATTTCCTTTTTTGATCTGAAAATTTATTAAAAGATAGGCTGTATTAAATGACTATACTGCTCTGAGTACCAGTCACTATTCTAGAAATTGGGGAAAACAAAGAATGAAATAAAAACAAATCCCTGCCCTCATGGAGCATAAGGAAACAGTTGACTTACGCCAGTATTCACTGAAGTCATGGTACATATTTCTTTCTATTAACTAGTGATTTTAGAGAATGTTTATTGGTCACAAGATATCATTCCTACTTCTCAAGGTTAAGAGGAAAATGTCAATCCCAACTAAATTTTTTTCACCCTTGGGACAGATACACAGCTCCTAAACTCACAAAAATCAATATTCCTATTCATATCCTTTCTCCTAGTCAGTAGTTTCCCCAGTGTTTAATCTCTCAACATAATTTAAATCAAAGATAATTTTAAATTTGTGCTTTCAGTCCCAGAAACTACACCTCCAAACATCAAGATTCAATACCAGATGGTGCAAAATCATCAATATTGTTATTTCTTAAATTTATAAAATTAAAGCTTATATCCCAAGGCCAATTATAATGTAAATATTAAACAGAAATGGTTTGTCAATGGAAAGATACTTCTCAGTTAAATTAAGCAGGATGAAATTAAATATAGTATGTTCAAACTGAGTTAAAACACATCGGTGCAAAATATAAAAATGATGAGTTAAAAATACCTTTTGATGACAAACCATAGTCATTTTTTCCTTATTCTTAGCTTTCTGATTTTTCCTAATGTTCAATAATGAATATATACTTATAATAACGAAGTTGTTTTAATGTTATAAATATCCTACCTAGTAATCATCTTTTAGCTATATTACTGAGCATTAAATACTAGTGGAATCTAGTTTCATGTGAAAAGTATTCATCACATTTATTAAGGTACACTGCAAACAGACTAACTGTGCTAAAGCAAATGAAACAAGGAATTCCAAATGTAAAGTAAGAATGAGTGAAAAAAGACTCTTCAGTTCCCAGTAGAATAATTCTAGAAATGTTATCTGGGTTAAATTCAACTGATTAAGTGCCACAATGGTATGTAACAAAGAAAATTATCTCCAAAGTAACTAGGGCTCAAATTTCAGCCTTTACCACAGACTATTATAAAGATTGTCTTTGAAAGTGACTACAATAATATTTTTAATATGCAGTAACTGTAGCTAATATTTAAATGCTTTCCATGTATCAAACACTATGTATTTTACACAATGCCTCTTTAAACCTCCATATAAGGTACTTATACTATTCCTACTTCACATTCAGAGGAAACTTAAGGTTTAGAGAGGGTAAGTGAATTTACCCAGTCGCACAGCTAGTAAATGACTGAGTCTCAAATCCAGATTTATAAGATTCCAGAACTCAAGTTTCTCAAGCAATATGCTATATCACTAAGAAATAAAATTTCAGCATCTTTTATATATAGACATTATAACAACTTTTCTCTGACAGAAGGGAGTGAGATGAAAGTGAGCTCAAATGTTTGCCCAGGTGGCATTTTACAACAGACGAAGGAACTTACCTGTGCTCTTTCACAGAGAAGCTTGGCACTCCAAACAAATCCCCTAGAAGGTCATTTGAACAATACACAATATGCTGTTGTTTTTCATCATATAATCGTTTAGTCATAATATACTGGCCAAGATAAAATATAACCTGAAATAGAAATATGATTTCTGAGCACTAAACAAAATTAAATGTTAGTTTCAAATACATTCAGTAATATCTCATTTATCTGAAGAGGGTTAAACCACCACCAACCACACTGATAACCATCTAGAATAAAAACCATTCTTAAAAAAAAAAAAGAATGACTACCATTCTGTACTCTTTAAAACAAAAAAAAGCTGACTTTATGTCTTTTCCTTTAATCTGATGGAAGCAGAGATACTGCTTCTGATTTCCTCACATAAAGCTTAAAATGTGTCTTTTAATAACAATAACAAGTTGCAGAATCAAAAACATCAACTAGAACACAGTAGTGACCTGGAGTCATTCAGTAAATAGTCCCGGACACGATATACCTCAACTGCCTCTGAGGTCATCACAGATGAGAAAGGCAAGATGATGACCAATTACATCTACATAACAGTTTGGGAGAATTCAGTAAATGAAATAAGCCCTCAAAGAGATCAATATAATCTATACAATAAATAATCAAACTGATGGACCCTGAATCATGTAGATACATTTAATTTATATTGTGTGCTCCATTAAGACAAAGTAGGCAAAATATTTTAAGACATTTACACACAAACCTATTAATAACCACCTAAATACTTAAGGTGTTATACAGTTTACAATGTACTTTTATAAGTACTGTCTCGTTCTTCTGACATTTCATAGAATTGTTAACAACATATGAGAAATAAGGAAATTGACCTGGTCTTCTGACTCCTAGTATAGTGTTCTTTCTACTAGCCCATACCAGCTTTCATCACTATCTCATATACCACAGAACAAAGATCCTACAACTGAACACTGTATTAGATAATATATACATTACTGTTACGTGGTTTGGCACAAGCATTCTACGTCTTTGTGATGGACTCGATCAACTTTCTCCTTATTCCTATCTACTACTAAACTTACACTTTTTTGTTTCCTTAACCGATTATATAATAATATAAAGTCAAACCCAAGAGTCCTAAAAACATCATTTACCTTGACACTTCTCTGTAAGTACTGTCTATAGACTTAACTGACTAAGCAGGCTTCAGACTTAAATGAATACATGACTATGGGCTAAAGATGGGAGACAGTGGAAAAGGAAGAAGGAAGAGAACCTAGACTCCTACCAAACAACCTGTAAGGAAATTTCCGAGTGTGGCTATAAAGGACAAGGGTCTGGAATCTCTTCCTGTCCACTACCCTGATGTAGGTAAGGTACTTCAGTGTTTTAAGCAATCTGAGCCCCATAAACTAAGTGCGAGAGATAGGGAAGAGGCACATTTCATTCACATCGAAATTTTGCCCAAGATGGCCCAATCTCTCACGGAAAAGCATGCTTCTGTGCACAGATTTAAAGCTAGGGAACAATACATTGAAATGTGTCCATTAAACAGAACATATGTTCATGAATCAGCTCACCTCTATCCCAGAAAGATCAGTATACTGTACTCATGTATCTCTATTGCAGAAGTTCTTAACCTGGGATCCATGGATGCCCAAGAAGTCCTTGGATAGAATTCAGGGGGTCCATTAATTTGGATGGAAAAAAATTTCTATGTTTATTTTCACTAACTTTTAACTAAAATTTAGCTTTTCCTTCAATTATGAATATAGGAAACAAATCACCAAGTATTAATGATAACTGACTGTCACCAATAAAAATGGCAAGCATTTTTCCTACCATACTATGCTTAAACATCTCAAAATACCAGTTATACTCCTCACTACTTCCAAATTATTTATTAGATCTGCTGCTGAATCTTATTAATGTGTTCATAAAAAAGCACATGTATCACAAACTTGTTTACTATTTTGTTCACTATATTTTAATGTAAGTTTTCCCACTGTAATATTATATATTTTATTTCATGCATTTAGAACATGATTCTAAGAAAGAATTATCAGTCTAAGACTTTACCAGTGCACCAAGTGGGTTCACAGCACAAAAAGGCTAAGAACTCCTATAGAGCTTCCCTTTGAGTTCCTGGCTGAGAAATGAAATTCAAATGTAAATAGAATTTTCAGCTTCAAAATATAGTCCATATGACCTCAATACTTCATATTGCTGAAAGTTTCTCTATATGGCCGATTTCTCCCCATGGTATATGCAAGTAGTAAGACATTAAGTTATCTTAACTCTTAGTACAGCTTACCTCTTTCATAGTATAAGTGTCCTTCTGTGCACCAACAGACCTTAACAACTTCAAAAGCAATGGCTTTGGTCTAACCTGTAAAGAACAAAGAGTTGCTATTATGCTTCCAAATTATTCCAGAACTATAAGCCCTGCAGGAAACTTACTCATGAAGAATTTCAATAAAGGTAGCAAATACAATGTATAACAATCTCACAAGGTTAGACCTCAGAAAATAAGTCATAATGTTTTCACTAAATGTCATAGACTATGTAAACTAAATACCACAGACTGTCAAGGGTGTTTGGAAAAAAAAAATGCTGGCATCTAATTATGCAACTAATCAGAAGCCTCAAGCACTGTCAGCTGCAATCAAAAACACTACCCATGTTAAGGCATTGAAAATTAACCTTTTTCCTCCAGCTATTTCTATCATCTGCTTATTACCTTAGAAACGCAACCGTAAATGGAATATCCCAGTGATCTTACTATCAGCTAAGATACAAAATTTGAGAGAAAAGAATAAATCTTAAAGGTAGGCCCTTTTATCAGTCTTCTCTTTCTACAAATTGGGTTCCTGAAGGCTGGGGAACTTGCAACTAACCCAACCTGACAAGGATAATTAAGAGCAAATCTGAGACTGCAGCTCACATCCCTCAACTGCAAGCCAGCATTTTCTTCCTACTGTAATATTGATGCTGCCTTTCAGTTGGTCTACATTCCAAATATCTACTTGACAAACATTTATGGAGCCTCTGCCAAGCACCAGACAGTGCCGGATATTGTACACACAAAACAATGACAAAAAAGACATATGATCTGTATTCAGGGAGTCAGCCAACTATATCAGGGATCATTTTTTTTGTGTGTAAAGAGCCAGAGAGTAAATATTTTAAAGCTTTTCTTGCCAGATGGTATGACTCAGAAGCATAAATATGTAAACCAATGGGTCTGGCTGCACTGAAATAAAACGTCATTTACAAAAGTAGGCAGCAGGCCAAATTTGGCCCATAGGCTGTAGTTTGCCTGAATCTGATCAAGAGGCCTTGCAAGCTGTATTGAGAAAATAACTGGCAAGGGGGCAGGGATGTAATGTGTTTATGCTCTGTCTCCCTATCTGTTGCTGTTATCAAAATCTTCAAAACTCAAGTATCTTTACAGATTGCCATCTCTACAGAAACTGGGGCCTCTACATCTCCCTTTAATACACTCCTGCCCTGTCTAACTTTGAACCCAGTTTGGAATGTAACTCTCAAAACTAGATTTTCAAAAACTACCTACTTCCAGCTAATTAACAATATTATTTAATAACTGAAAAACTTAAAATACACAATAAATGTAGTACTGAATCACTAATTGTTCTGCTCACACTTTTTTCCTTATGTGCTTACATATGCACTTTACTTTCAGGCTATTTAAAGAATGAGTTCTCCTAGAAAACAAAAAGTTACTCCCCCCCCTTCAAATTCTATATATGCTGTATTAACTTCCAACTACGTAAAACTCTGCACTGGAAAGCCATTAGCTTTTTATTAAGACATAAAAGACACACATTAATAAGAAAACTACTATGAAAGACAATACCATTCTTAATCTTACATTTAAGAACAAAAAGATAAATTTCAGATGAGAGAAGATCTAGATGTTAAATAAAAAACACTAGAAGATAATACAGGAATATCTTAGGATGGGAGAGTTCTTCCAAAGCATAGTATGAAATTCAAAAGTCAACAAAAGTTAAATTAGACTCTATAAAAATGTTCTCAATGAGAAAAAGACCACATAAAGTTAACCGTAACATTTGTAAATGCTAAGAATTAAATACACTTGAAACAGAGTACTACAAACTGTTGAGAAAAATACAATAAGCCTAAAAGAAAAGTATACAAATAAGACTAAATAGAAATCCTAGAAGAAAGATAATTTAACGAATGACAAGATGCGAGACCTCACTAGAGACTGGGCAAATATAAATTTACCCCCCCAACCAAAAAAGGGGGCAAAATAATAAAGTGATAATACTCAGTTTTGGCAGAGGGGAAAACTGTTAAAATCTTCTTAGCATGTTATCAGTAAGCAATCAAACCTGTATAGTTCAGGACCCAGGAGTTTTACTTCTATCAAGTTTTTCTTACAGAAATATTCACTTGTGTTAGGATACATGTGCAAAGCAGCACTATTAGTGATCATCAAAAACTAAAGGCAATTTGAAACAAAAATCTATCAGTAAAGGCACGCATTTTAAAAATGGTATGCTAATGATGTGGATTATCATGCAGTTGTTAAAGAATACTGTAGATTTTATTTATTGACACAGTATTTGCTGAATACCTCAAGTATAATTCTATTGTAGTAAAACAAAAAGGGCAACAACATGGATTAAAATTCACATGTTGCGTATTTATGTAGGTATGCACAAAGGAAAATACCTAAAAAGGAAGCAAGGTCAAAAGAGAAGACTGGAATTTTCAGTTTTTACTTTATACTTTTTCTGTAATGCCTAAAATCTTTGAAACAAGCATGAATTATTTCCGTGACTTTCCGAAACCATTTAAAAAAGTTAAAATACTGACGGGTCAAAACAGGGGGAAAAAATCAGTCACATAATAAACAAAACTTCAGCATCCAAGTTTAAAAATGTAATGAAGCTGACTTTTAAATACAGGGTGGTAAAAAGCCAAGGAAGTAAGAATTCTTACAGTTAACTTTTGCTCCACAGTTACACCCGAGTGGCAGAATTTAAGCTACGCACAATTTCATTTAAAGAGCCATGCTTTAATTGGGGTCTACAGAATTTAGCTGATCACCTTATAAAATAAATTCTTTTTAAAGTTACACTGGAGACAAAAATACCAACCAGGGTCTCTTGTTCCGAAGGTGGAATCTGTGAGGTGCTTACAGCACCCTCAGTAGACACAGACATGTTGGTATTGCACATTTGCCTAAGAGTAGGAAAAAACAAAAAAACACGATAAAAACTTGAAATGAAACACCTGTGAAAAAAGACAAAAATTATACAAAAGGAGATAAATTAAGCCTTTATTAAACTCATTAGCAAGTGGGTCCTTACCTTGTTCAGCATAAAGCAAGTGCTATACGTCGGTGACCAGAGGTATCTCTAACAAGTGGATACAGCTGGCGAAGGGCATGGTTTAAATAGCCCCAGCTAGAGACAAGTCAGGGCTTAGCTCCTTCTTCTGCAGACTCAGAACGTGTCCGAACTTGACCAGCCCAACAGGAAAAGCTGAGTCAACCTGCCCAGAGAACCAGCCCAATCTTGCCCGGACTCAACACTCGGTTCCTACAAGCTACCGAACAAGCACCTGTCATGATTTTGAACCCCGGCCGGTAGGCTGCCCGCGGCCCCGCGGCGCCCCCAGCGCACGTGACCTTTACCCCGGACGCCCGCGGAGCCCCCTCCCAACGCCCAGCCCCCTGGGAGCGCAGGCCCGGAGCCCCGCCCTCTCCCAGGCGGCAACCACCTCGCTTCTTTCCAACAAAGTCTCCACGAACCCACGTGCCCGACGCCCCCCACCACGAAAAGCACAAAGGCCGCGTGCGGGGCAGACGCTGAGGACGAGAGCGAGCGGGGAGACCCAAGTTACAAAGCAAACCTAGAACAGCCCACGCACTTCCTGGACGATACCTGCTGGTCACTGAGCGGGATTTTCCGCCCCTGGAGTCTGGGTGGGTCCCCGAGGCTCCCCAGTTCCCTTCACGGCGCGCGCGGAAGCCCGACGCCCTGGGCCTCGGCGACCATTCCACTCGCGAGGCCCAGGCCACTCGGGCGCTCGAACGTACTAGGTCCGGAGAAGAAAGAGGCTCCTGGCGGCAAAAGCAGCAGGACCTCCGTCAGAGGGGTTAGGGCTACCCCTCAAGCTAGGCTTCTTGCTCCATTTTCCTTTCAGTCACACCGGGCCGCACAGGCCCCAGAAGGTGCCGAGCTGGCCGAAGCGCGCCGGATGCGCGCCCCCTACCGTGCGAATGCAGCGCGCCGGAAGCCGCGGCCCATCCGGGCTTTTGTGCGCGCGCGCGTGCCCAGGCCCCGCCGCCTCCGCCAATTGGGGGACGGGGCGGGGCCTGGCCGCCTCGACGGAGTGGGCGGGGCCTGAGCTCGGCGCGCGGAGCGGCAGGTGGGGACTGGGCGCTTGGCTAGCCCGCCCGGCTGGCTTGCGCCAAACATTCTCTGGGGTAGATTTGTTTATCCCTTGTGCTATTTTTGTATTTTGTGTGTTTACACCTCCCGACCGCGGTGGAAACGGCAGGCAGATGCGAATGGAAGTGCTGCTACCGAAAAAGAAACCAAAATGAACAGCTGTGCGATATATTAAGCCCGCACCGCCAGCCGCTGTCTTTGTATACAAATGAGTTATTTCAAGACTTTTTTAAAAAAGTATGATTAAAAATAGCACAGTATGAGCTTGTTCAGGGATGCGTACAATATTCTAGTTGGAGGGAATAAAAAGCTGGTGGTTACCGTTAGAGTGGGGGGATAGAGAAAAACGGTTATTTTACACTTTGTGCCTTAAGAATGTTTGGGTTTGGGGGGAGGGTCTAGCTCAGTGGTAGAGTGCATGCTTAGCATGCACAAGGTCCTGGGTTCAATCCTCAGTACCTCCTTTAAAAATAAGTAAGTAAATAAATAAATAAATAAATAAATCTTTAAAAAAAAAACGTTTGGGTTAGTTTATGTGATGTATGCCGTCATTCCCATTAAAAATATCTGTTTATATATTAGGCACACGATGTTGAAAGACTCACCTACTTGCCTCTTTTGGCACGTTGGCATAACAGTCTCAAAAATGAGCCCGGACACGAGAATTGAGTTGGTTCAAGCCAAAAAACGCAGTCATTGTAAAGAACAGCTTCTTGTTTGGACAGGAAGCAATTAGTTCCTTGTTCACAAGGAACTTTTTAATAAAGTTATACCTTTCCCTTCTCCCATGCTAACCTGCTAGAAAGGAATCTTTCTTAAACTGTGGTCACTCAATTGATTTAATTGCTAAGTTAAATCATTGGGGATTTGGTTTGGTTTTTTAAAAAAAAAGTCTCATCTTTATCAGATCAAATATAGTAAGGTTTCTGGTTGTAAAAGTGTATGCTTGACACTGGATAAAAGAATATCTCATGAGATGCAGAAAATAGCATAAACATATATTATACAAATTGGCATCCGTTGATGCCAAGTGAAGGGACAGGTATGTGCTAGGAGTGTTCAAAGGATTGCTGGCTCAATGAATACCCAGGCAGTTCACAAAGGCCTCAGAGGATCAGAAACATCTGGTGCCTTGAAGGATGGTAAGATTTTAAATTAAGACAAAGGAGAATATTCTGGGCACAAGAAAAATACTACCCCAAAGTCCTGAAGTGAAAATGTAAAGGACTGTTTGAGAAACAGTAAGTTTGACTTGCATAAAAACCAAGAAAAAGTTTTAAGAATTTGAAGTTTCCTTTAGTGCTAAGCAAAGGAATTTGGGCTTTGAACAGGATAAGCAGTGGACAATGGAAGGATGGAAACAGGTGAATTGCTTAAAGCTGTTTTTAACCGTACCACCATGAGCAAATTCATGAGATGTCTGGCCAGCCTCCTCTAAACCAGCTTTCCCTCTTCTCTTTGGCTTTTCTCTGTGGTTTAAAAATCTTAGCTTAATTAGTAGACCAGAAACAAAGGGCAGCACTGATAGGATTAGTCCTTTTCTAATGAAACCAGAAAAGAAGAGAAGGAATGAAGGAAGAAGCAACAGGATTTAGAGTGTTGGGGAGAGAGACTTATGAGGCAAGCAAGCTACCTTTAGAGGAATTGATACTGAAAATTTACTGAGTGTACCAAGCACTACCCAAGGCCCCTGATGGTGAACAAGATAGTCATACTCCCTGCTGTCACACAGCCTAGCAGGATGACTCTAAATTTCCACCCAAAGAGAATGATGACACTACTGCTCAAAAGTCTGGAGGAAATGAAAATTTGAGTTGTTGAGTTTTGGATGACGCACCACAGAATGAAGAGTTCTGTGGTAGAAAATGTGGAACTGAAGCTCTGGCTGGAGACAGAGCTATCAGGCAATGGTTGGCTCCACCCTTAAGACCTGATAAGTTCCTCAAAGGAGATAAGGGACTAAGACTGGGCTGAGGCAGCAGGGGAACAGACAGCAAAGAGTGACCAGAAGGCTGGCCAACACAGGGCCATGTGGTGATGTCTCAAAAACCAGAGGAGCCAAGCAATGGTACTGTATACTGCAGGAATCAAAGAAAATGAGGAATGAGAAGACACACTGGATCTGCTCACTTGCAAAACAGTCCCTGTTGTGTGACTTTACCATTAAGGAAAAAATGCAGACCAGTTGATGCTGTTCTCCTGCATTCCACGGTTGTCCTGTGTCACTCTGCCCTCGCTGTGCTTACTGGAGGCTTCTCTAGGGGCACCTTCTGGTAAATTTTTAGTAGCATTGTTCTTGACCCCCTCCTGTGTTCCAAGAGATGGAGATAACTTGAGCATCTTTATATTCTTTGGCACCTAAACTCTGCAAGCATATCCACAATGTGTACACTTTTATCACAGTCCAAGTGCCACTTCATACTTGCATTTATTAATGACAACTGACTAACTGTTAAAGAATGGTGAAAAACAGACAAGATTTCTCTCAGAAACAATGTTTAAAATGCTGAAAGTTGAGCAGTATTTATGACATCATCTAAAATTACAGTAGTTCAAATTCCACATATCTTTGCAAATATCTGGAGGTAAACAGTGTTAAAGAGCAAAATCCCAGCAAATGGTGGCTATAAATACAGGCTTTTTATTTCTATTTTGAGAATTGATAACTAACTTTCTATTTTGACAGGATTAAAATATGCAGAAATAGTCACAAAACAATTAATATCCAATGTAACCACTGCTAGAAATCACATTTGTCATTTCTGCTTCAGATATATTTTTAAAATGGAACATCAAAAAAAGTTGATATATACACATAATGATATATATTCAGTAAAAAAAAACCCTATTCTCATTCTTAATCATTCCCCTCCCTCTCTTGAGGCAATCATAATTATCAACTTGATGTTTACCCTGTGTTTTTATACATTGAGGATAAACACATGAGTCCATTAACAGTAAGTACAATAGCTTTTATATTCATACACGTAAAAGGAATAGCTGGGCCACAGGGTATACACTGCATGGTAACTTTTAACATCTAACAGGGACAGCTGTCCTTATCTTTCTCAGTATTATTTTGGCTCTTCTGGAATGTTACTTTTATAATCTGTTTGTCTAATTCATAAAAAAGAATCTTATTGGGATTTTGATCCAAATTGCATTGACTTAGTAGATTACATTGACGTCTTTTCAGTATGGATTCTTCCCAGTTGAGAACATGACCTATTCTGTTTTTTTCAGACCTCCCTTTATATCCTTTAATAATGTCTTGTCATTTTCTCCTTAAGCTTCTGGTATCTTTGGCTATTTTTTTTGAGGTAATTTATAATTTTTATTTCTATCGTAAATTATATCTTTCTTCTATTTTATTTCTTGTTTTAATTTTTTTATTGAAGTGTAGTTGATTTACAATGTTGCAGGCATATATATTCAGTTATATACACACATACTTTTTTTTCAGATGCTTTTCCATTTCTTCTATTTTATTTCTAGTTGGTTATTTCTGACATATGGGACAATGATTGATTTTTGTGTTTTGATCTTATAGCCAGGAATACTGCTGCATTTTGTTACTATAAATACAACTAGTTTTTCAGTAGATGATCTTGAACTTTGTATGTAAATAACAGTATCATCTGTAAAAATCACCAATTTATCTCTTCCTTTCTTATATCTTACTTCATTTTCTTGTCTTAAAAGCATTAGAACAATTATTACTTTGGGGAATAGTAGCAATAATACTGGGCATCCTTGTCTTATTCCTGACTTTAATAAAAGTGCTTTTAAAGTTTGATGTTTGCTGTAAGTTTTAGGTAGATGCCCTGTATTACATTATAAAAGTTTCCTTCTATTCACAGGTTTTTAAATTTATTTTTTAAATATGAAAAAGTGTTCAGTTTTACCTAATGCTTATTTATGCATCTGGAGACGGTCATGTGGTTTTTTTCCCCTTAATCTGTTAATACAGTAAGATAACAGTGATAGATTTGCTAATATTAATCCATGCTTGTATTTACTCATATAAACTCTACTTAGTTGTAATGCATCATGTAACAAATCACCAGAAACACAGCAGCTTAAAGTAGCACAAATGTATTAGCTTACAGATCTACGTATTAGAAGTCTGAGTGAGCTCAACTGGGTTTCTCTGCTCCAGGTCTCACATAGTCAAACTCAAGACTGGCCATTTTGAGATCTTATATGGAGGCTCTAGAAAAGAACCGCCTCTCTAGTTCATTCAGATTGTTGGCCAAATTCGGCTTGTGGTGATTGTAGAACTGTGGCCCCCTTTACCTTGATGACTGTCAGTGGGGACAGCTCACAGCCCCTGATGGCTGCCTGCCTTCCTTAGCATGTGGTTCCCTTTATCCTCAAGCCCCCCCCCCCCAGCAATAGTGTGTTGAGTTCCCCTTACACAGGCATACCTTGTTTTCTTGTGATTTCCTTTATTGCACCTCACAGATTGCTTTTTTTTTTTTAACAAATTAAAGGTTTGTGGCAATCCTGCATTAAGCAAGTCTATCAGCACCATTTTTCCAACAGCATTTGCTCATTTCATATCTCTGCATCACATTTTTGTAATTCTCACAATATATTAAACTTTTTCATCATTATTATATTTATTATGGTGATCTGTGATTCACGATCTTTGATGTTACTATTGTCATTGTTTTGGGACACCATAAATTGTCCCTATATACAACAGTGAACTTAATTGAGAAATGTTGTATGTGTTCCGAGTGCTCCACTGACTGGCCATTCCCCCCCCCCTCCTTGGATGTCGCTATTCCCTGAGACAGCAATATTGAGTAGAAGCTGCAGCAAGTTATCCAGAAGATCTATCTAAGATAATTAATGAAACAACAGATTTTCAGTATAGACAAAACAGCCTTCTACTGGAAGAAGATGCCAGCTAGGACTTTCATAACTAGAGGCAAAGAGTTAATGCCTGGCTTCAAAGCTTCAAAGGACAGGCTGATTCTCTTGTTAAAAGCTAATGCAGCTGGTAACTTTAAGTTGAAGCCAGTGCTCATTTACCATTCTGAAATTTGCCACCTGAAAATCCTAGAGCCTTTAAGAATTATGCTAACCTACTCTGCCTGTGCTCTATAAATGGAACAACAAAGGTTGGACGACAGCACATCTGCTGACAACGTGGTTTACTGAATACTTTCAGCCCACTGTTGACACTTGGTGCTCAGAAAAAAAAGATTCCTTTCAAAACATTATTGCTTGTTGTCAATGTCCCTGGTCACCCAAGAGCTTTGGTGGAGATGTCCATACTGTGAAATTCATGTTGTTTTCATGCCTGCTAATGCAACATTCATTCTGCAGCCCACAGATCAAGGAGTAATTTTGACTTTCAAGTCTTATTATTTAAGAAATACAATTATTTAAGAGATATGCCTGTGCTTTGAAACTCTGACTCACTCCTCTGCTACCAACCAGAGAAAACTGAGTTTAAAGGCTCCTGTGATTAGAACTGGCCAACTCAATCTCACTTTTGCTGTGTGATGGAACATAATCATGGCCCTGCTGACACCTTGATTTCAGACTTCTGGCCTCCAGAACTGTGAGATAATAAATCACTGTTGTTCTGAGAACACCCAGTTTGTGGCCCTTTGCTAAGACAGCCATTGCAAACTAACACAGTTAGTTTCTGATGTATACGGCTGAGAAGCATGATATATCATTTTTAAATTTTTGTTTGTTTTTGTTGTTTTGGGGGGAGATAATTAAGTTTATTTACTTATATATGTGTATTTATATACTTATATATATGTGTATATATATAAATTTTTTTTAATGGAGGTCCTGGGGATTGAACCCAGGACCTCATGCATGCTAAGCAGCACTCTACCACTGAGCTATACCCTCCCCCATGACTAATATAATTTTGTATGGAGTGAATAATCATGATACAACCCAGAACTGGAAAATCTGGTTTAGGTGGAGATGGTGTCTTTGAATGGCAGGTACACATGGACTTCAGATTAAAATCTCACAAAAGCAGTACTGCCTTGCAGGACTGTAAAGTAGTCTGGTGACATTAAAATCTTCCTCCCAAGGCAAGTTGGGGTGGTTGTTGCCACGCGCAGCAGATGCCTTGAGTGGGTCAGAACTGCTGCCCTGGAGGTCGGCAGTCTCTACCTGACCACTCAACTTGATAGTGTTGCTGGTCGCTGAGGTGTTTGGCATTGTCTGACCACTACAACTGGCTCTAGGTGTTTCAGCTGTTGATCTTCAAAGCGTTTAAAAAGGCACTGTGCCTTCTCCATAATGAGGAGCTGCCTCACAGGTTGATGGATCTTCAAGTTTTTTCTAATGCGGCCAAATCTAGAAGGGGAAGCCAATTTCTATTTGTCTGTCTCCTAATTTGGGTCACCCTAATACTTGTTTTCTTCTTTTTTAAATGCCATGCATGATATTCTTTGTTTCTTTATTGTGAGCCAACACTATCACTTACATAGATTACACACATTTTGGATCAAACTGTTTCCTAGAATCCAGAATAAACAGCAGCAAGTTACACCAAAGCAGCACAAATGACTCACCTTGCAGGACATGCTGATAACGCAGGCTACTCTCATTGGCTGAGAGACTTGGCAGCATAGTACACTTACTCTCATTGGCTGGAGCAAACAGGACACCTGCCTTCCCAGCTCTAATTGGCTGTGACCATACCCATTGCTGAAAACATGAGGGGAAATAGATCTGTAAACAATATTGTAATGGATTATTATATAAGCAGTGGGGTTGCACATTTAACTCACTACAACTCAAACAGGCAAATTAAAGAGAACACTTTAATTTTGTCTACAGTTATTCCTGAGGCTGTCCTTGGAGTTTATAATAGGAAAGCTAATTAAATGTCCAACATTATTTAAATCTGGTTGAAGCTGATCATTTAAACAGTGTCCAGTCTCTTTTAAATAGAAATGTTCATAGGTGCTTGTAGTATTTCACAATTTATCTTAAGAATTTCGATGATTAGTCATGCAATAAATGCTCTGGTTTTAAAAAATAAATAGGTAGGTAGATAGATAAATAGAAATGCTAATCTGTCTTTTAGATTTCCCTAACCCCATGCATTTCTAAATTGGTATTCTAGTATTAGGGTGGCGGGGTGTAGGGGGAGCAGATCCTGGACGTGTGCTGTTCTGTGTCAGTTCTGTTCAAACCCACAGCTTTCCAGCCTGATGATATCCTTTGTCGATGTGGTTACTCCAGTCCGTTAGCTTCTGACGCCACAATCTAGAGGTTAAAGTCCCATCCCTACTAAAAATGTCCCATCCCATTCTCTTGCTTTGTGAGCTCCTTGGCTTTAGCACTCACTCACTATTTAGTTTGGGGGGGGGTGTCCCTTTTTATTTCCGGTACAAAAGAAAACGGCTCTTTCTTGATTTCAAGTTATGCCGTATATACATATACGTATTTAAATTCTATCTGATGTTTTATGCAGCATTTCTAAATGTTTAAAGGGAGTAAATATATTTCATCTACATCAATTATACCAGAAAATGGACTTAATTTTTACAAGTAAAATTAAAATAAATAATACGTAAATTATTCTTGTTAAAAAAGGGGGCAACATTATAATCTCCCTTCTAGTCCCATCCACATCCCTGTCCCTCACAGAAATACATCTGTAACTTGCTTTACTACCCAATTGCAAGCCTTGGACAGCTATCCAGGTTGGCACAGATCTACCACACCCTCTAACGGCCTCAAACGACTGCATATACAGTTTGAGTGCACACTTTATTAGCCATTCTTCTATGCATGCTTCAGTGTTTCCTGTTTTTCCCTATGAGGAACTCTGCAATGGACATGTTTGTACATGTTTTCTTGTGCACAAGTGCCAGTGTTTTTTTCAAAAATAGACACTGATATCTGGAATTGCTGGCTTATAGCATACGTGTATTTCTATTTTATTCAATATTTCCAAACTGCCTTTCAATGTGGCTGTATCAGTTCTATATTCCCATTAGCAGTGTGTATGTTTTCCCACACCCATGGAATACATTTTAGTAATGGATCTAATTTGTGCAATATAATATTTGAAAATTATCAATATTCTAAATGTATTCCATTTTTCTTTTTTAAAGTTAAAAAACAATTTTTTAATGGAGGTACTGGGGATTAAACCCAGGGCCTCGTGCACGCAAAGCATGCACTCTACCACTGAGCTATACCCTCCCTCCTAAATATAATAAATTTTTCTTGATAGTTGGTGAGGTTCAGTTTCTACTTATCTGTTCAGTGGCCAACTGTATTTCTTTTTCTATAAATTACTTATCCTATGATTTTTCCATGTTCCCACTGGTTTATTTAAGTTTTCCTTTTTTGTAGGAGTATCTCATGGATCTAAATGTTAATCTTTTCTGTGTTATACGCAGGGCAAATACTGTCTCCTAATCTTGCTTGTCTTTTAACTTTGCTTAAACATGGTGCACATGTCATTCAAGGCCTTTTGTAGTAGAGAACTTTTACATGCTGTTCAAATTTATCAGTCTTAATGCAGTCAAACATATCAATTTATTCCTTTACATCTTTTTTATTTAGGGTCTGGTTTAAAAGGACTTCTAGTTTACCAAATTCATAAACATAGTCTCCTATATTTTCCAAAGTCAGAAACATAGTCTCCTATATTTTTTTCTGCTATATTTAGGATTTTGTTTCTTTGGATCTTTAGTCCCTCTGGAATTTATTTTCATGAATGGTGTCAGGTGGGGAATCTAACTTTATCAAAACAAACGATCAACTGTCCTAAAGCCACTTGCTGAATTGTTAGTACTTCGCCCAATGAAACGTGTTTCCATTCTTACTATACATACCACTCTAACTCGGGTGAACTACCCATCTGCAGGCATAACCCACACTAAGGAAAGGCTTACACATTGGCTGCTGAAACTAGGCAAATACCCTAGACTTCTCTAAGTGAGCAGAATGTGTCCTTAAAATGAGAATTGTAACTTAGTTATTTTAGAGCCTGTCTGGAATAATACAGTTGTCCCTCGGTATCCATGGGGGATTGGTTTCAGGATCCCCCATACCAAATCCATGGATGTTCAAGTCCCTTATATAAAATGGCGTGGTATTTGCCTATAATCTATGTACATCCTCCCATATAACTTTAAATCATCTCTAGATTACTTAAAATACTTAACATAATATAAATGCTGGATAAGTAGTTGTAAATACAATCTGAATGCTATGTAAAGAGTTGCCAGTGCACGGCAAATTCAAGTTTTGCTTTTTGGAACTGTCTGGGTTATTTTTTCTCTTAATATTTCCCATCTGAGGTTGGCTGAATCCTCAGATGCAGAACCTGTGAATACAGAGGGTCAAATGTATATATTAAAGGAGGATTATATTTATATACAGGAAGTATATAAAAAGGAGAAATAAATGTAAGAATTTGATCAATTAACTAGATAATAAAATCTTCCAGGCCATTCCATGGCTTGAAAGAAATAGCTTTTTACATCGGTCTACTCCCTTACCTCTGATTATATGCCCATTAAAAAACTTTGGGCTAGCTTATCCAGTTTCACAGGCACCTTGATACAAAAGGAAGGGATGCCTATAAAAAAGGAGTATTTCAGGTAAATCTATCTTTCTGAACTAAGACATTGATATTCTGGTATACAAATTGGTCCCTTAAGAGACCTTACTTGTGTAGTTTAAGCAGCTCTAGCCATACAGTTTTCTGAAATTCTAATTCTGTCATTTTATCTCCAGTGCCTGCACAGTGTCTGGTATATAGAAAGTACTCAGTACATTTGTTGAGTGAATGGATGGCTAAAACCATCACTGTTACTTGGTTAGGTTAACATTTGAAATGCTATGAATCACAGTCATTTTCCCTGCATAGTATTACTGTCTGTGTAAATGATTTATTTCTGCAAAAGGATACAGGCCTCCAGCTTGAAGTAGAGCTAATCACATTCAAGGCAGACCACAAATACCTCATTCATTTGTTCACTCATTCAATACAAATTCACTAAGTACCTATTAACCATGGTGCTAAGCTCTGGGAAATATAGTAACAATAATTTTTTTTTTTAAGACTACAGTTCTTGTATTTAACCAGAGTGGAAGGTAGAGGGGGTTGCAACTGGAAGCAGACGGAAGCTCTAAGCAGCAGGTTGAAAATGGTGGGGAAACCATGCTACTCGCACTCAGAGATGAGAGAAGACTAGTTAGTGATCATTAACTGGAGAGGTCCATGGACCTCCAGGGTCCCAGTCATCCAACTGAGGTTCATGTGTCAAGTATAAAGTTTAAAAACCCAGGGCTTTCCAGAAGGCTGGGGAATCACACAGATTAGTGGACCAAGAACTGTTGGACATTTAGGTGCTTTCCAATTTTTTGCCATTATCGGTAATATTGTGATTAACTTCCCTGGACAAAAATCCCTGTACACATTTTAACTTCCTTAGGATCATCTCCTGAAGTGGATTCCTTGGGTTAAAGAAAGGCTATGCCAATTTACAGTTTTATGAGCGATATAAGCGGGTACTTGTTTTCCCATACCCCTGCATATACTCAGTTTGGAAAAATACGGATTTCTAGGTCTCTACAAAAATGAAAATAAAATGTTTGTAAATTTTATATGTTAAAATGTCCACTTAACTTGTCATTTCAAAACTATTTTAATCAGTTAGAAAAACTTGTCTGTTAGGTTTGTACGAAAAGGAACTCGTGTTCCATTATACTGCAATGACTTCAGGGGTCTTGTCGGCGTCTATAGATATTCCTGAGTCAGAGCAGAAGTGCTCTTCCAGGGTTTTAAGTCGAGGTGTAGCAGAAGGGAAAAGGTGGAAAAGTTAAGAAGAAAATGTAGTATGATAGGAAATGGAGACGAAAAGAACAAGAGTGAGAAAGGGAACGGTGGAGGCATGAGAAGACGACTCCTGCCCCCACATGCTCTGCCTGAGCTTGTCCATCTTCTCATGTAGTCGCCCCGTCTGATGTTTTCCGTTCAAACATTTAGCGACTGCAGCTTCTTTTATCATGAAAGAGCAAGCATAATTACAGGCTGAGAAGTCATTACGGGGGCCAAAATGAGAAATCAGCACAGAATGTTTTTTAAAAGGAAAATCCATGGGTTGTGATTTGTTAAGTCACCAGGGCTCTAGGACTCCGACCTTCCAACGTTAGTCATTCCTTCCTTGTAAACAGTTCCCTCCCTAGTTTTCTAACTGGTCATTGTGTTGTTAATAAACACAGCAGGGCCCTTCAAACCTCTCCAAAAAATCTGAGAATGAATTCAAATTCTAATCAGCAGCATTTCTGAATGTTGAAGTGTAAATCAGCTGACTCTTTCTTTCTACCTCTTAGGTAGGTACCTATTTAAGGGCACTCACTGGGCTAAAATTCAATTTAAATACTTTTCAGAGGTTTTTGGTTTTAAGATAACAGAAGAGGACTTTTCTCTGTGAGTGCTTAAGATTTAGAAAGCCAACAGTAGCAAGGGTTCCCTCTACTGACCAGAAAATGCCACAACCTAATTATGATACTGTTTTCAAGCTCAGAAACTGTCATTTGTTTTAAAAATCTCAGTTGGGCTAATTGTTTCCTATCTTTCATCAACTTATTTAGTGTCCTCATCAATTTCAAGTTAGTCAGAGACATAAATCCAAACATGTCACATAAAAATAGGAACAAAAGTTAATAGAGTAATTTAAAAAGTAAATAATTTTCTATTTTTAAAAAGTAAGGCTGGAGTGGGGGACTGGGGAGATGTTGGTCTTGCAGTTAGAAAATGAGTAGTTTCTGAGGATCTAATGCACAGCATTGTGATTATAATTAACAATACTATATTACGTATTTATGTATTATGTATAGATCGTGAATGTTCTGACCATAAAAAAAATGATAATTATGTGAGGTGATGGAGGTATTAGCTAGTGCTATGGTGGTAATCATACTGCAATATATGTATCAAATCAACACACTGTACCTTAAACTGACACAGTTTTATATGTCAATTATATCCAATAAAAATAAAAATTATGAGCAAGTAAAAAAAAAACCCCAAAACAAACAAACAAAACATAAGATAGACCAATGGATATCTATTTAACAGAGTATTGTCAACTTAAAAAACAAGAATCCAGTTCAAGAGGAAAAGTGTTATTTGGGATCAAAGAATTGCAGTTTGGGGTACATAGAGTAAGGTAGTGTCGACTGAAATAAAATCACTCAATGTGAGAATTGTGAGTGAAGCTTTATTTGGGGTAAATGAGGACTATAGCCTGGGAGACAGCATTTCAGATAGCTCTGAGTAAGTGCTTGGAAGAGGTAGGGGGGAACTCAGTATTACATATGATATAGTGAAGGGGGTATGTGCAGTTAGGGTCACATTTAGGCAGAGGCTTGCTGCTAGTCAAGAGGAGCAGATGTCACTGTTAATGATTTCAGTGCCTTTCCATACATGAGGAGATCTAAGAATTAGGCCTATTAAAATCTTCTGAAAATATCTATCTGAAGGCCTGTTCTGCCAGTTTTCCCAGAGCACAGAGTGCCCCACTCCTGATCTCCACCTGGAACTCCTTCAGGGACTACTGGAGGTCAGCGGCTGCAGCGGCTCGTGATTTAATCCAAGCAGAGGCAGCCGACAAGTGCCAGTGTGAGCCAATCCTTGTAGAGGCAAGTGGCAAGTGCCAATTTTTAGCTGGTTTCTTTGCTGACTTTTTGGCTTGTTGACAGTTTGGTCCAGATCAAAAGTATAGAAAACAGGCTGTTCCTCTGGAATGGCTGCTCCAGCCCTATTATTTTTCCAGATTCTTTTTTTTTTTTTAAGCTTTTTGGTTTTTTGCTGTTGTTGCTGCTGCTGTTTTCTTTTTTTGTTTGGATTTTTTTTTTGAGGGGAGGTAATTACAGAGATTCTTTTTTTTAAATTGAAGTATAGTCTTTACAATGTTATGTTAATTTCTGGGGTATAGCATAGTGATTCATTTATACACACACACATACACACACACACACATATATTCCCTTTCATATTCTTTTTCATTATAGGCCATTACAAGGTATTGAATATAGTTCCCTGTGCTCTACAAGAAGATCTTGTTGTTTATCCAGCTCTATTTTAAGTTTCTCCACTCATGTCATCTCTTACAGTATCAATTTACTTGATTTGTGATATGCTCCTTCCTAAATCAGTGGATGTTTAAAAACGTCTAAAATTCTAAAATTTCAACAAAACCAGTATTAAATTGTGGAAATCTCTTAAAATTTAAATACCAATTTAAAAAAAAGTAAACTAGAGTCCCTATCACAATTAAGAATAAATAAATAAGGTTAAAAAAAAAGAAACTAGGATCTAGATAAGAACATTGTCCAGCACAGCCATTTAGCGATAATATGGAAAGATAAATCCTGTGTGACCAATCACATCAGGAGTTTCTTGAATTACAGCTGCAATCCTTTCAGCCAGGTATCAAAAGACTTTAAGCAGGAATTTGGGTGTGATCCTTAACTCATTTTTTAAACAAATACTTATTGGCATAGTGCAAGGCATTTGAAAGACAGCCTCATCGAAACATACAAAGTCCCTGCCTTTTTGGAGCCTGCTGTGCAGTGAAGGAGAAAGGTAGAAACAAACAAATGAATATATAATTGCAAATTGGGATGAAGCATTAGAAGGGAAAGAACTAGGTTCTTAAATGAGACTAACGGGGCATCTGGACACAGATGTAGACACAGCCTCCCTGAGATCTTCATTAGCCAAGTAGAGGGTGGGGAGAGCTTTACAGGAGTCAGAAACTCTGATGAGAGACATCATGAGTAATGATCACTCGATTACTCAGAGCTGCAGCATTTTGGGACAGCTGGTGCTATGTTAATATTTTTTTGTTCACTTATGTGTCAGTACACAACATTTTAGTATTTTGCCTAGGGCCATGTTCTCTGCCTTTAAACTGAGAGCTCTATGATGACAGGAGATGTCTTCCATTTCTTTCCACTCTTCTGGTTTTAGCACCGTGTGCTGCACACAGAGGACTCGACCCACATTCCCTACTGAACACGGGACAATTTCTTTGAGTCTACCTAGTTGGGAAAGGCCCCTTGGTTAGATGGCTTCACTCATGGATTTCAGCATTCATAGCTTCTAACAGAATGCCTGCCATATTCAACAGTCAATAAATATTTGTGGAATAGTGAATCAAAGACCAAGTGAATGAATACATTTTCCACTACATTCATACGTCTATTTCCATGTATCCAGTGAAACCACTTATTCAATCATTCAGTCATTCCACAGATAATCAATGAGCACGGTGTGCCAGGCATTGTGCCAGGGCTGGGGGCACCAAAGTGAGCAGAAACAGACAAGACCCTGCCCTCGTGGAGCTTATGGTCTAACTACTACAAAAGTCAGGGGCAGAAAAGTGATCAAGCACATACTATATTTTCTTTATTGTCAGGAGAGACTAGGCATAGATCTGCACCTTGATTTAACCACATAATTTCCAGAAGCCCAGAGCAGCACTCCTTGCTGTGCAGAAGCCAGAGTCTACTTTATCAGGGCTAAGGTACAGATGGCGAAACCCTGGACTGAAGTTACCTCTTAGTAAGAAACACGGTTCTGTTGCAATCCAGATCACAGAGAGCCCATAACCAAGGAGTAAGTCTGATTTCAAGTGACAGCGATTTTTGGAGCTAGGTTCAATCCTTCACCCAGCGCCTGCAGATTGGGGCAGAGTGGGCTGAGAGGAAGCAAAGCAGAGAAGATTCCACAAGGAGAGGATTAAAGAGATGCTGCTATATCAGTACAAACATCACAAGAACGTGACATGGGTGGTCTCACTGCCTTCGTCTAGGGGAAGGCTGCCCTTTCCCATCAAGGCTGACAGTTAGGTCCTCTTACTGGGGGCAGTGTGTATGGGGGTGGGATGAAGGGGTGACTCAAGCGAGGTTTGCTCCTGGAGAGGGAATTACAACCTTCCAGCTTCTCTGCATAGATTTGACAGGAGGGCACTGTACTTTTGTAACCTCCCTATGGGACCACCACGGAGGTTAGACTAGTCACTCAATCTCCCACCTGCACACAGTAGACTGCTCAGCTTCACAACTCATTGCTCTTTGTTTTTATCACATTTAGGATAAGACAAAGGCTTCATAACGAATCTACCAATGCATCTGTGGCTGCTTACACTGAGAGAAACTTTTCAGGGGAATTATTCAGAGAAACTCCTTTCCACGTTGCTGATGGCTGCAGTTCCTTCCTTGAGTGATAAGATTCCTATGTAGGTGGCTTTGAGAGCTTCCAGTTCTCCAAACCCAAAATAAAGAGGGATGAATCAGATATATTACACACACATTATGCTTTTATGTGCACTTACAAGGAAGTTTTTACTAATTGAGATTCTTTTCTCAAAAAGGGGCTCTAAAGATTATGAGTGTAGGTTCTGTGGTCAAACTGAAGTTCTAGCTCTGACATCAACTTTTCTAGTCTCTGCATGCCACAGTTTCCTCATCTGTAAAATGGGGATAACAGGATTATTGCAAGGACTGAATAAGTTCATACATATACTGTTACCATTTGTAATGATAATAATGTGGAATCCCGCTGAAAGAATTTTAAGGGCCATAAAAAATACTGCTGTTATTCGGAACTGACTGCCTTCTTTCTTATCTCTCTCAGATGCCAAGCTCTTTCCTGCCTCAGGGCTTTGGCCGTTGCTGTTTCATCTTTTCAGGAAACTCTTCCCCGGTCTTTCGCAGTGGACCTGTTCCTCCTGGAGCTCTGGGCTCAGACACCACCCCCTCAGAGGTGCCTTCTCAATACCAGCCCTGCCTCCACCCCTGGTGCCTCTCTGTCACATGCTCCTTGTTTGTTCTCTTCACGGGGTCCCTCACCCGGTTTTTCTGAAATCACCCTGTTTACTCTCTACTTGTCCAGTGTCTTCCATCACTGAACTTGAGCTCCACAGGGGCAGCGATGTTGTTGTCTTGTTTACCATGGCATCCTGCAGGCCTAGGGCAGAAGTTCTCAAAGTGTGGTCCGTGGACCCTCCGGAAGGGTCATGTAAGATCAACATTCCTTTCCTAATAATACTAAGACTTCATTTGTTTTTTCACCATGTCGACTTTTGCCCCGATGTGCAAAGGCAATGGTGGCTAATGCTGCTGGCATGAAATCAAGGTCATGACACCAGCTGTACCAGCAGTCGCTGTATCATTCCTCACCCCTCTGGACTCACAGTGGAAAAAAAAAGCCAGTTTCACTTAAAAGTCATGCAAGAATGTCTTTGAAGAAGCAGTCAAAAATATGAATTTTGGTCTTGACCCTCGAGGACATGACTTTTCAGGATTCTATATGATAAAGCGGGAGGATAAAACACTCCTGCTGGACACTTAAGTGTGTACACCAGTTACTTCCAGATTGAGCTGGGAGCTGGAGAAAACTGCATTTTTCATGGGATACCATTTCTACTTGACAGAGCAACAATGAGCTAGGGATGGGAGCACAGAACTAAAGATGTGGGTGTTTTTGTTTTGTTTTGTTTTGTTTTGTTTTGTATTTTTAAAATTTTCTTTTTATTAATCTTTTTTATGGGGGTGGGGTAATTGGGTATTTGTTTGTTTGTTTGTTTATTTACTTACTTACTTTAATGGAGGCACTGGGGATCGAACCCAGTGCATGTTAAGCACACACTCTACCACTGAGCTATTGCCTCTCTCTTCAAGACGTAGTTTTGAGAATTACCGGCTAAGAGCTGATAGTGAAAGACAATGTCTAATGAGTACCTGACACTGTTCTAGCCACAGACAAGTTTCCTGCTCTCAAGGAGCTTCTAAGAGAAGAAACAGTAGAAGTCAGGATGGAGGTTTGCTAAATATTTGAACCTAGGAGAGAGGAAAAAGAGAGGTCAGCAGGAAACCACTTAGGAAACACACTGATTAAAGAAACATCTCTGCGAAGCAGTAGTGTTTATTACGAGCAAAGCAGGGTGGTTATGGGCTACAAGCCAAATGGAGAAACAGTCCCCTTATAACTGTAACTGTAAAGGTTCTGTTCAGCAAAATGAGATTCTACTTACACCAATACAACTTTAAAGGATCTTAATTTTTTCCCCTTTAATAGAGAATCCTTGCTCATCCAGAAAATTTTCAACATAAAAACATCCAGAATTAATGGGCAAGTGGCAATATAGCAGATATCCCTAATTACACTTTGTCAAACTGACAGTGAGAGTGACCATTTTTCATCCCTGTGTCACAAACATTGTTGTATTCATTTCTCAAGTGACTTGTTTATATTGTAGTCACAAATCTTTATACTTGAAAAAATAATGCTCTTAATAAACTCAACCTGGATTTTCCTTCCCCAAAGACAATGGCGGCAACCACAGTTTAAACAAGACTTTCCTGCTTTCTCCTGTCTAAGTCTGTGCCTGTGCATTCATTCCAGGTTTGCCCAGAGTCTGAGGCTGGCTGTTCCCCCTGAATCAGTGCTCTAAGAGGCAGATGCTGGAGAAAACAAGCCATGGAACCATAGGGAGTGTGGGTGAAAGGGAGACCATTTAGGGGCCATTGCAATAGCAGTGGAGATGGTTTGAAGAGGCTGGATTCTGGATATGTTAGGAAGGTAGATCCAGCCAGCCTGCCAGACTGGGTAGGAAGGTGAGAAGAAGAGAAATGTCAAGACTGCCTCTGAGATTTTTCATCTGAGCCCATGGTCAGAGAATGCCGCAGGAGTGGGTTTGGGGGTGGGGGGAGATCAGCTCAGGTTTAGGGGTGTCAGTTTGAGATTCCAGCAGACTGCCCAGTGGAGATGCTGAGGAGCCCATCGGATTAATGAGTTGTATATGAGATGCCCCAATCTGACTGCCCCACACACTCTTCCTGTCCCTCCAAGCCTCTAGCGGACTGGGGAGGTCTGGGAATTCAAAGCCCCTAAGAGAAGACCTGCTTGAGGCCAAGTAACCAAGAGGCCAGGCTGAGTCAACCACAAAGCTCCTCATAATCATCTCACCTCATGGCCCAAACTCCAGCCATCTCCTTCACATCCTCCCCACGCGGATGGAAGCACACCTGCGCCAATTGTCTGAAGACCAGCTTTTGAATTCTGATCCACGGTAAGAGTGAGAATTTTGTAAAATACAAAATCCAATGCCTGGCTGTCACAGCAGTACCAAATTGCTATAGAACACTGGTACATTTTTAGCTGCAAGTAGCAATTAAAAGTGGCTTCAACAAACCAGGGTTTACTTTCCATCTAGAACAAGAAGACAGGAGACTGGCAGCTGAAGGCATTGCTTAAGCAGCTTAGCACTTCTGGGTCAGGTTCTCTTCACCTCTTCTTTACCAATTAGCACAATTCTAGACACCCACATTCTGAGGATATGGAAACACAGCAAAAAGAGAATTCAGCATTTCTAGCCTCTTGAGTGAAGGTGAACAGAATAGGAATGAGTATTTGGTTAGGAAACAAACTGTGTCTTTCATAGCATTTTTGCCTTTTTTTTCTGTATAATGGTTTGCTAAATTGCATAAACATTCTCTTTTTTTTGTTCTTTATACTTATACTTTAAAATTTTTTTGACTTTTAAAAAATTTACAATGTTGTATTCATTTCTGGTGTATAGCATAGTAATTCAGTTATACATACTGTATAAAACATTCTGATTCTAGCAAATACGGCCAAGGAATCACTCCATAATTCTCTAAGGTTAGTCTTGCCTCCAAACTCCAGGCAGAGAAAGGCGTGGAGAGTCTGCTCATTCCTGTGGTAAATCACAGTTTTGGAGATCCCAGATCTCCTCAACAGACTGACTGACTTAGCATCTCCCACCTCCTGGGTTAAAGCCCACCCATCCGTCTCCTGCACCAAACGGCTGACTCTCATTTTAAATTGAGAAGAGGGGAATTGAAAAAACAGGAAACTGACTTTTTTGGGGAAGTGTAAGGACAAACAGGAAAAAAATGAAGACATGTAGTTGATATAGATCATTTGATTTTAAAAGAAAAAAATAACCTCATATGGATAACAAAAAGTTCAAAATTTAGAAATGCATAAGAATTTAAAACTGCTCTAAAAAATTAAGTCCTTTTAAAAAATGCATAGTCCTGGCTGGTTAAAGAAATCTGCAGGCTTGCTCTTGTGGCATGTATAATAATGCTAAATAGTAGTTATGAAATATTTTTAGTTAAATAGAAAAATGTGAATAACTACGGTGTAGGTGATGTGCTATTTTCCAAATTAAAAACAGCATAGCAAAAAATATCCTCCAAATACCCATAAATAACTGGTTGACTTGGCAATAATTCACCTCCCAATGATTTCATGTGAAGTGTAAAGCAGCTTTGATAAATCATGTCTTCTAATATAACAAATATGAAAATAAACTACATTTAATATTTTGCATATACTAAAAACAGACTCTGTAAGTAAAGAAGTACCTATGAACAAGTTCTCAGAAGGACCAAACAATATCTTTCTTATTAATTTAATCCAATCTGCTCTCAATATAAGCAAATGAGAAATTGTAATTTTAATCTGAAAAAGCAAATCAGGGGATTTTGGAGATGGAAGGTCTCTTGGAAATCATCTGGATCCAAGCCCTCGTTTTATACACAAAGAAACTGAGGATTTGGACTTGCCCAAACCCGAAGGCCATCCTTGTCAATGGCAGAGTCTGGACTGGAAGCCACGATCCAGATATCCAAGCCAGCCCTGCTCCATGTGCCACACTAGCCCCCAAAACAGAGTGGTCTCTCTCTTGGCAGATTTCTTTGCCCTTTTTTAACCTTAGCAGTAATATGGACAAGAGATTGTATAACTGATCATCCCTTAGTGGGCTTGCAAAATTGTTTTTTCAAAGTCTGCTGGCAGTTGGCAAAAGTAACTGTTGATTTTATTAACAGCAACCCACATTTCAAGAATATATTCAGAGGCCAAAAATAAAACTACTTTTCAAAACAAAAGGTCATCCTGTGACAGAAGTATGTGCACTTCTTACAGGGTATCTGGTGCTTTACAATTTTAACCCAGTAATAATAAATTAGCATTGCAATAAAAGTCTTAGACTCACACACAAGAAGCCCCCATTCATGTCAAGCAACATGCAATGCCTCGTGCAATGCTGTATGTTGCAATAGCAATAGAGCTGTTTATATTCTTGGATCCACATCCTGACCTCTCACACACTGACCATTCACTCTACTCCAAACTGCTTTTTGCCACCAGCACTCCACTGAAACAGCCTTACTAAGATCCACAATAAACAGCCAATAAATGCAATGGTTATTTTTCTGTGCAAGTCTACCTCGACCTCTCAGCAATACTGTCACCTTTGGCCACCCTCTCTACCATTACAGCATCATCCTTGTTTTCCTCCTACCTCTTTGACTCTTCCTTTTCAGAATTACCTTCCTCTACCAGCACAGGCTGGAGTTCTTCAAGGCTCAGTTGTAAACTGTCTTTTTGCATTAGACTGTCTTCCTTTTCAGAATTACCTTCCTCTACCAGCACAGGCTGGAGTTCTTCAAGGCTCAGTTGTAAAAACACTGACTCAGTATGCTGTACACCTGAAACTAATATTGTAAATTAACTGTACCTTAATTAAAAAGAAAACACTTGAGTTCTAAACCTATATGATTATTTAATTAATAACTTCTATTGGATTTCTCAAAGATGCCTCGAAATCCAGATGGCCCTGTATGAACTCAGTCTCTGTCCTTCCCAACCCAGCCCTCTTCTTTTGTTTCCTATCTCAAAGAGTGGTACCAGACTCTACCAAGCTGCACATATCAAACATGTGTGATTATTAATTTTTTAAAACAGAGGTACCGAGGACAGAACCCAGGAATTCGCGCATGCTAAGCACACTCTCTACCACTGAGTCATTACCCGCCCCCTCCAAATACGTGTGATTCTTAACTTCACTTCCTCCTGTGCCCAATCTAAGTCCACTTGATTTCATCTACTAAATCCTCTTGAATCTACCCACTTCCGTCATCTCACCACCACTCCTCTGAGCTATCTCATCTCCCTGCAGTCATCTCCAAACTGCTCTCCTAGCATCTCTGGTTCTCATCCTTCTGTTTCAAAACAAAGGAGTTGACTGTGACAATGCTTGGAATACCCCCTCTTGCTCGTCCTAACATAGCCTACAAGGTATTCTATGGTCTGAGGCTGGCCTTCTTTTCCAGTCTCCTGTCTCACATCTCCCCTTCCCTAAATGTACTCTCTCCCCTCCATCCTTTTTGCAGTTCTTTAAACTCATCCTAAATTCCCCCAATAGGCCTATGTGCTATTCCCCTTCCTCTCTACTCAGCTAACTTCTATATGCCCATCAGATTTCAGCTCAATTGTCCTTTCCTCACAGACACTCTCACTGACAGTCCATTCTGAGCCAGATTCTTTTGTTATAGCCTCCAGAGAACCATGTTCCTTTTAGGATGTAAGTTTATTATAATAAACTCATGTTTTTACTGAATTAGTGTCTATCTTTTCTGCTAGAACAATGTTTCTTAAGATCACAGGGAACATAGGATTGTCTTTGCACAGCCATGTTCAATAAATCCTTGCTGAGTGAATGAAATGAGCATTGTATTCCTGATGTTAGCAAGTATAAACCAGTTCAAGTGTGAAAACAAATGCAAAACAATTTATCTAATAAATCTGGTCTCCATTCTTTTAACCAAACTTTCTCCTTTGGCCATTCTGCATATTCATTCACCCAACAAATATTCATGGTTGGAGTCAATGTGGACTGCTTGGTGAACGCTGGCGCTTTTAAGTGAAATTGACAACTAATGATTTGAAACTAGCAAGTTAAACAAGGTTTAAAAAGTATTTCAAAAAATGAAACAGGAGAAAGCTTACTTCATTTCACAGGGAAAGATTTCTCTTACACTCTTTTGAAAGGGAGATGAGGATTTTGCTTCATTAGATGCTACACACGTGGGAGTGTCACCCCTGCACATACATGTAGAAATTACATGTTAATTTAAACACACAGAGAACATTTCTTAGGCAAACATAATGCCTGAGGCTCGTCTGATAAGACAACTTGCACACACACATGCCATCCTTCTTCCGCCAGTTCCAACATGCAATTCGAAAGTAAAAACATCAGGTTCTCTTTATTTGTAACAGGAAAAACCGAAGTTGAGCCATCGAACATAGGATAAAAAACAGGTGCAGTTACAACTGTAACAAAAGGAGAGTCCGCATGCATTCTCCCATACACTGCCTTTCGGGTTTGTCTCTGGGGTTGGTCCATGTCAGCTGATGCATTTTTTCCCCAGGAACTTTCTTTTCAATGGGAAGATGGTCCTCAGGGCAAAAAATGTTTATCAGACTTCAGTTCCAGCAGTACATGTTTTATTTACTTATCAATATGTACCCTGACCCTAGTTCGCTCCAATCTTCCTTGCATTCCTATTGAAGTTGGTCATTTATTATAACGTTCCCCCAACGTTGATTAAAAATCACCCCTCCCAAGTTCTATTTACAGTTAAGAAGTATTTGTACATGGCACAAATCAACTCAGCTGTTAGTGCACAGAGGTCACATAATACTCACTGTGCTGAAATACTTTTCTCCAGCTTTCGGGGAATAATTACGTGTTAATGTAAACATACACAGGGAACATTTCTTAGGCAAACATAATGCCTGAGGCTCATTTGGTGAGACAAATTGCTTTGTACTTCTTAGCACAATAAAATGTATCTTTGGAAACTGAGAATAACCAAAGAGTATTTAAAACAAAGAAAATAACACACACGGATCACACAACAGATTGACGGATACATTGAAATTCTATCAAAACAGATTCTCAGTGAGGCTTTTCATTTCAAACAGGCCAGGAAAAAAAACATCCTAAAAGGTGTATTTTATACACATGGCTCTCTGTCCACTTAAGAGTTGTTTTCTCATTTAAGGTTTCTAAATAATATTTAGAAAAAAAGAATTATTTATTACAAGAGGCATTATCTTCCTCAGTCAATTTATGGTGAGAGGTTATCAACAACTGCTTTGAAAGCTCAACTGTCAGGAGTCGGCAGAAATACATTTTGCAATTCAATATGTGGGACTATCATTTCTTTAAGTAGAAATCATGTATCTCCCCTATAACTTATTTTTAAGTATCCTTTAAAAAAATTCAGGGAACTTGTTAAATACTGATTATCTCTCTGCTTCTCTTTCAAATCTTTCCTCATATATTTATCAAGTTTCTGCTTAGTCTTTGATAACATTTGCTTTGACTTGCTGCTCAAGAAATTTCCCCAGCCACCTTAGAAAAGCTGACCTAGTTCACTCCAAATCCTTCAGTGCCAAAGAAAGCTCCGAGGGCACCTCAAAGTGAGGGGTAGGGAGTGATAGCAGGGAGGTAGTATTAAGAAATCACCAACCTGAAATGCTCACAGAGGCCAGGAGAACCACCACCAGAAAAGAAGAAATTGGCTCAATTCCTCCTACAGTCTTTTCTTTGGGCCATTTAAACATGGAGCTATTTTGTTTTTTAACTTCACGTATAGTTTCTAGAGTTCACTAAGAGCTCAAAAACAAGAGAATACCTATAGGCACTGCAGTTTTTCAAAAACATCTAATTTCTTATATCAATTTTCTACCAGAGAAATGGTACTGTTAGAATTGGGTTCTGTCTTATCATCTTTCCAACACTTTGCTTTTGATAAATGCGACTTCATTTCTATAAATTAAAAAAGCAGGAAGTTATACTAAAACAGAAATGCTAGCTTTAAATTCTGACTTGAATACTTTGGCCTAAATTATAAAAGAGCATTGGGGGACCACCTATAAGCAAGCAGAAGAGTCCTATGTGTCCTTCCTTAAAAACCACTATACATTTGTAGCACAGTAGTTTGAATTCCTTTGTCCTTATTATAAAACTTTAATTTCATGTACTTCATTTGGTATAAACAAACCATCCTATACACCTCACATAATCATCTTTGGAAAGAAGCATGAGCTATGTTTTAGAGAACGAGGTTTTTTTTAAAGGTACTCTAAAAGAGAAATAAGTATTTATGAATAAAATTTCATTTGAGTTACTTCTTACAAACCATCATTTGATGAATTTTGCAGTATTATTTTTTTTCTTCTTTGAAAGTAACTTGCACACTTAATACTTAAGAAAAAATCTTCTTGGGGTGACTTTCTTTTCTCCACAAAAACCCCATTAAGGACGTTGTACCAATTTACTCTTACTTCCTTCCTGTTCACTGAGTTTAAAATGGGTGTAAGCGAGAATGCCAAATAATGTACATAACATGCCAAGACCCTGATTAACGGACAGCGGGTCCTTAAATAAAACATATCCTCCAAATAAAGTAATGCAGAACTTGAAGTGTCCAAACATGTTATAGCTGAGGTTTTAGGATAAGGATAAAAAATAACAAGATAGATACTATATTCACACACACAGAGCAAAGCTTCCTGTGGCTGGAAAGAAGTGCATGAAACAGACTGAACAGCAGCCCCCATCCAAAGAACAAGAGAACTTCAGTGAGATGTGGGGCTGATCCTAGTTTCTTCAAGTAGGTTTCAGCAATTAATCAGTGATAGGAGGTTGCCTCAACTCTCCCCATTGACCTTGCCAAAGAAGAGAAAGGGGGCTATAATATGAGGTTGGGAAAGAGATTCAAAACAAGGTACAGAGAAGATATTTTGCAGAGCACTTTGTGATGCTGTTTCATAGAGCCATTTCTAATAAACCTCCCCTGGCTAATGAGGTGAGATGTGTAGTGTAAGGCACCAGAGAGCTGCCTCAAGGTCAACACATCCGCTGTGCATAAGTTTAGGAGGGAACCAGGGAAAGGGGAGGGAGGAACACTGGTCACCAAGCACACAGCACTGCTGTCTATTTCAGTCGAGGGCAACTCTGCTTTACCAGGTGCTCAGGTCAAAACTGGGTGAGTCAACCTTGTTTCCTTTCTCATTCTCCACTTCCAATCTGCCAGTAAAACCTGTTGGCACTCCTTGAACATATATGAAGAATCCAGTGACTTTTCACTACAGCCGCTGTGACCATCCTAGTACCAAACTACTGTGGTCTCTGAAACAGCACCCTGCAGTGGCCTCCTGATGGCTTCCCTTCTTCTCTTGGCCCTTTCAGTACAGTGGTTCTCAGCGAGGGCTGATTCCGTCATGTGTGCAAGGTCTGGACACACTTTCGGTTTTCATAATTGGGGAGGGGGGTGCTACCGGCATCTAGTGGGTAGAGGCCAGAGATGCTGCTGAACATCCATCCTCCCGTGTATAGGACAGGCCTCTGCAACGAGCAGCTGTCTGGTCCAGAAGGTCAACAGCACTGAGGCTGAAAAGCCCTGCTTTGTCTAGTCTCAACCCAGCAGCCCAGAGGGGTCCTATGAGAACATTCATAAAGCCACATCATTTCTCTGCTCAAAACTCCAATGGCCTCCCCTCGCACTCAGAAAACAATCCTCATATGAAAGCTCTGCTCAGTCTGGCTCCCTGTTACTCTCAGAGTCCTACTACCCCTGCCCTCTGTTCCTCCAGCTCCAGCACACAGGCCTCTTGTCCCTTCAGCCCCTCCCTGGCTGTTCTCTCTGCCTGGAATGCCACCCGTGCCCATCTGCTCGGAGTAACCTCACTCGCTTCAGGTCTTTACTTGGAAGTCCCCTCCCTGTGGAGGCCTTCCCGATGGCCCTCTGTCCCCGACATTCCATATTCCCTTTCCTGCTTAATTTTTTCTCCTTGTCACTTAACATTATCTAATACTGTATATGTATATTTCTTATTTTTCTTATTTCTAGCCTGTCTCCTGCTCCAGAATTTAAGGCTGTGAGAGCAAAGAGTTTTGTCTCTTTGGTTCACTACTGTATCTCCAGTGCCCGATATACAGTAGCTATTCAGTATGAGAATACTTATTAAGTCAAGGAGTGGTTTACACTGGGTGCTCAATAAATATTTGTTGAATGAATGGATGTTCTTCATCAGGGCACAAACTTAGATGTCATGATTTGGCAGCACGGTGCACAAGATCTGGGGCAAGACCTCAGGGGCTCAAATCTGGACACTGAGCTTTTCAACTGGATGATGCTGAGTTATCCAACCCCTCTGCACCTCCACTTCCTCCTCTGTAGAGTAAGATGACAGAATTTATCTCATCAAACTGCTCAAAAATGAAATGCTTAATACGCATAAGGTGTTTCAAACAGTCCCTGGCACAAAATAAACACTTACTAAGTGTTGTTTTTTAAAAATATTATTATTATCATTGCTTTATTTATTGATAATTGGCAAATACGCTGCTTTTTTTACTTTGCTCTCAGTGTTCACTCATCAAAAGCAAAATGTTAAAAATGGGCAGTTGAATTTGATTCAGACCTTTAAGTCATGACTTCATTTCTTAAATGTTGAGAACATGGGCACACCAATGTCCAAATAAATACAAAAACAAATTCAAAAGTCAGAGTGACTGGTCTGCAATTATTTCTGTTATTTGGATTAACCACATCTAGCTATTACTATTAATAACTGAAAAGTGATGGCAAACCAGAGTATCCACTTCATTAGTTGCTCAACAAATACTTATTTAACTTCACTATGTGCAAGGAATGGTGATCTATGTTAGTTTTGGTAGGGGAAAAGGGCAGCTCTTACTTAAGAAAATTCAAAAGCATTTATGGTACAGAAAGTTAACCCATTTCTCTAGTACATATTTCTTTACATTTCCAAGGACTCTAGTGTGAAAAGATACACACTAAAAAAACAAAAAAGAATTCACTCTATTCAACTGAGGCCATGCAATAGGAAATGTAGACTGAAATAACAAAATGAAGGTGACAGAGTTTTGGAGAGTACAAAAGACTAGGCACCTAGGCACTTGTAAGTTACTAGGAAAAGGATACGTGACTGGTGAAGTGTTTCCAATGATCCAATAAATCGATAAGTTCACCATGAAAGCTATTACTCCAGATAGCAGGACCATAAGCTACAAATAAACCAAAAGAATCATTAATGCAAAGCTGCTGCAATCATTACCATCATCAAGTAAAAAATACACTTCGTCAGGAATTTCCATCAACCATTAAGAATAAGATTTTTAGTGGGGGGCGGGGTATATGTATAGCTCAGTGGTAGAGTGCCTGCCTAGAATGTACTCCTGGGTTCAATCCCTGGTACCTCCATTAAAAAAAAAAAAAGATTTTTAAAAAAGAGAGAATCAAGTTGGGAAACAGCAAGAACTGAGGGTAAAAGAGCAGAATGAAAATTATTCAGAAATGTAATTTTGTCTATAAAATGTAATGGGAAAATGCTCCAATAATATCCTGCCTCTAAATGTGAATTTCCAGGTTCATTTTTCTTATCCATCGAAAAAAAAAGCATTTTGTAATAATTTCTTATTATAAAAGTAGTATATATTCATTATAGAAGAGTCAGAAAATAAAGATGAGCAAAAAGAATATAAAGAATTCTTTTTTCTTTCAGTTTTATTGAGGTATAATTGACATACAGCACTGCGTACTGTTTAAGGTGGACAGCGTGATTTGACTGATTAAATGATTACCACAGTAAGTTTAGAGAACATCCATCATCTCACATGTATACAAAATTAAATAGGAAAAAAAAATTACTTTCCCATGTGATGAGAGCTCTTATAAGGAATTCTTACAATGTCAACCACTCACTGCTGTTAATACCTTGGTATATATCCTTCCAGATCTTTTATCCATTGAACTGCTCATACTCATTCTTATTTAAACTCATTCAGTAGGCATTCACTGGATATCTACAAAACTAGGCCAGGCCTTGTAAGGAACACAATGGACTCTTGCCCTCAAAGATCTTAGAAACCACCCGAGGACATAATAAAACTCTTAATTATCATAGCTTATACTCACATAGTACTCATTATACGCCAAGAATTGTTCTAAATGTTTTACACATACAAGCTCATTTAATCCTTACAAACAGCCGTAAGGAAGTAAAATATCTTCCATTTTCACAGACAAGAAAACAGAACACAGAGAGGTAAAGCAACTTGCCTAAGATACACAGCTAGTAAGTGGAAGGGCTGAGATCTACACCCAGGGAAGTCTGGTTCTGGAGTCCTGGCTCCTAACTCACTATGCTATGCTACCTCATAACTATGTGGAAGAGAGAGAGCAATACAAGATGCACAGCTCAATGAAAGAAAATGAGTCTTGAGCTCTGCCTCATCATTGAGCAAAGAGACAACAGATTCTACAGGACTCTCTAGGCTGGAGATGGCATTTTGGGCTGAGAAAGCAAGAAAAGTCTTTGGATTTCAAATGTATGTTTAGATTAGAGAGAGAAATAAGAGGGGTAGGATTTCAAGCAGAAGAAACAGTATGGTTCAGAGCACGGAGGCATGAAAGCATGGGTGTCACAGGCATGTGCCTAGAACAGCGAGTACACCGACATGGCTGAGGATGGCGGACAAAGTGGCTGCACCACTGGAGACACACAACATTCTGTTCAAGCCCATCCCACAGCATTACTGTAAAAGTTATAAAGTCATTTTCTATTTCTGAAATAAGAGAATTTAAAGCAAATATTAATTGTGATTTGAATTACTAAGAAGTTTCAATGCCAAAGAAAACATGTCATATTTGAAGATTCTTTCTGTCTCATGTGGGTTTTTTCAGTTTTTATTTTTATTCATTTTGTTTTTATTTTGGGGGGGGTTTAGTTATTTAGTAGTAGTAGTAGTAGTAGTAGTAGTAGTAGTAGTAGTAGTAGTGGTAGTACTTTAACAGAGGTCCTGGGGATTGAACCAAGGACCTTGTACATGCTAAGCACACACTCTACCACTGAGCTATACCCTACCTCCTTTCAGCTTTTAAATCAGTGCAGTTATAAGGGGACCAGGGGAGCCCGATGTACTTCCTATTTAGGTAGAAACAGGAACACCTCATTTGTTTGCCAACAGTGAGGTTCGTTCAGTTTTCAACCAAGACAAACTTGCTCCTTAAAGACTTTAGAAACTGTTTCTAGAAATGTATCACTGTTGATTTTACTGAGTTCACAGAAAGTCACAGACCTATTTCTTAATGACCTGGCACATCATCAAAAACACAATTACATACTCTACTTTTGAGGCAATGATGCCCTCTAGGGACAAGAAGGAATGAAAGAGACTTTCCCTTATTCAATGGCCTCAGACTGCTGTGCTCTTGGTTCTTTGACCTTTCTGATGGCTTTTCAGCTGAGTTCTTCATTTTCAAATCTGTTGGAGGGCCAGTCACAGGAAACCTCTCCCTTTCTAGTCTAAGGTGCCCGAGCCACAGTGGTTAGGAGACCAGATGACCAAGTTGGCTAGAACTTCAGTAAAAGTAAGAGGAAATATTATCTGAGAGAGGTCGGTTGGTTTCTACTTTGGAAAAAAGGCCCTATGGCCAAAGTACACAAATTTGAAACAACTACCAATCTGCTCATAGGTAGCCTAGTAGGTGGTTAAGAGCGTGGACTCTGGATCCAGAATGTGTGGATTCAAACTCTTGCTCTGTTATTGGATCTTAAGTCAGTTACTTAACTCTATCTCTCAGCTTCCTCAACAGTAAACAGGGATAATAATAGTACCCACCTAATAAAGTTGTTATGAGGATCCAATAAATTAATATTTGCGAAGTGCTTAGAATAGTGCCTGGAACAGACTGAGGGCTATGCATGTTTGAGAAATTAATGTCACCAACAAAAAAGACATTCCCACAGACTGTGTTAAAAGTATGAGAAGCAGAAGTTCCTTTCCTCAGTAGGGGATTATACTTTCCAACTTTATTAGAATGTCCCCAGCATGCATACCCCTTTGATTTGGCAATTCCACTCTAAGACTCTATTCCATAGAACACAAAGTTCCTGTTCACGAGGACACATGTACAAGGATGTTTACTGTAATACCGTTCACAGTGGTTAAGAATTGCAGCTATTATACAGACACTCAAAAGAATAATTTGAAGAGACTTCAAGAGATATTGTTAAGTGAGAAAAGCAAGACACAGAAAATCATGTGTAATACGGCCCCACTTTTGTAAGAGAAACAAACATTTAATCTATGTATACACACGTGTTTCTGTGCCTGTGGATGTTGTGTGTGTTTATATGTGGGCATGTACAGCACGGAGAAAAATATGGAGAACAAACACTAGAATGTGAACACGACCTACTTCAACAAGCAGGGGTGGGGAAACGGGATGTTGAAGTGTGTGTGGGTAGGAGGGCTGGGGAAAAGGAATCCATGACAAGAAGAGTATATAAATTTTGTTCCATGTAAATAAAATTGAACACACACACATACCTGTGTCTGTGTATATGAAAAAGAGATCTGTGAAAAGATTATCACCAAAGTGGTAAAGGTAATTATCTCAGCGTGGCAGGATTCTGAGAGACCTTCACTCTATATTTTCATGTACGTTCAGAAATCTATACAACGAGCATGTACTACTTGTATTATTACAATACAATCAACAAAGCTATACTTTCATTATAAAAAAGTTAATAAAATCCTGACAGTATTTGTGGGCTATAGCTTGGCATGGTCAGGATAGTAGCCAGGCATCAGAAGACCTGAATTCTAGTCCTGGGTTTGCTGCTGACTAGCTGTTTGACCCTAATCAAGTCCCTTAATCTTTCTGTGCCTCAGTTTCTTCATCTGAAGAATAATCCTTAGCTTGCTTGCCTCCCTTACAGGGTAATTTTGAATATTAAATGTGAAAATGGATCTGAGACAGTGCTCTGAAAACTAAAAATTACATTAATAAAGGAGAAATTATTATTGTCTTGTTTCTTAGACACCAAAACAATTAGAACTTACCAAAGCAGAAACTGACCAGGGACCAAATATTCCTCCTTCTCCAAACACTGGCTCAAAGAAGGGCACGGCGACCAGCAACATGGCAGATGACATCGGCGCCTGGTAGTAGAGCAGCTGCATCGAGTTCACTTGTAATTCATGCTGCTTAGCTCCCACCCACTGAAAATTGAGAGAGAAAACAAGTGAGGCAGAAATGAAAAAAAAATAGCATCACTTAATATGCAACTCTAGCCACAAAGGTGGGAATGTGGGGCAGAGCTAGGGGAAGAGGAAATGCCTAATGATCTTATAAGATTCCAAAGATCAATAATATACATGCATATCCTTTAAGCACCTTGGATGAAAGGAGCTTTATAAATTTAATGATCTATTTTCTTCTCGATTGTAAAGGAGAAAAAAACAGTCTTCTCTTCCCTCCTGATCCTAGTAAATGGGGAAAGTCTCTGCATCCAGGGCCTCACAGACATTAGAGATCTTGGGAAAATTAGGCAGGAAAGGAAAGTTATAAGCAGGAATAAGCAGGATAATATTTACAAGCAGGATAAGCAGGAATACAAATGCAGAGTCAGACTTCATTTCTTTCTAAAAATGGCCCCTCAAAGCGAAGACGAGGGGGCAGGGCGGGCTCTAATTAGAGACTGACCGCAACCTCAGCTATCCCAGGTGGCTGCCAAGGTGTGTGGCTACAAAGGCATGTGAGGTCTTTTCATTCGCTTCAGAAAACCCGATCGATGGTAGAAAGAACTTTCCCCTTCACGGCTGACTTTCCTGTGGGTAACCCCCCACCAGGACACCTCAATAAACTCAATAATCACAAACCCTCAAAGACCATCATTCAGTAGAACCAATGCCTCAAAGCCTCAAATCCCATCAGTCCTCAAAATGCCTCACAAATATAACTGAAAAGGTGGCTTTAAAGAATGCTCCACAGGACTGTGTGAGTGCGATCTGGCAGGAATAGCCGTGCTTTTGAATCACCGCTCCTCCATAATTCTTTTTCCTGTAGGTCTGGGTATCCCGTTACATAAAGTCTCGTCTATAGAAATCCACCAGGACAAATATAGCAGGAAATCTGAAGCGGACTCCTGCCAGCCTTGCTAAGAGTTCTCTGTGCCTGTGAAGGACAAAGAGTCGATTCTCTGGCGCAGGGCACGCAGGGAGCAGTAATGAAGGCACCGAGGATCCGCTGGCCCCGCGTGGCTGCAGCAGCCTCTCTGGGCAGCCACGTGTCCAACACAGAACAGCCTGGGACAGTGGGGACCTCAGGCCTCCGCGTGTCCACACTGCAGTGCAGGCTGGCTTCCAGCTGCCATCCCTCTCAAGAAGCTGCTCCCCCAGAGGGCACCCTCCCCTCCACAGCCACATCCACAGACCCCTCCTAGGCCCTCTTCCTGCTGGAGCTCCGTGTACAACCTGCAGATGCTCTTGAAAGAACGTGACTTCAGTTTGCACACCCTCCTCACTCACCTCTCCCTCCGCCTACTATCTGTAAAGGAGACTGGCCTTCTTCATTCTCCCCAATTGATCTCTTTTACTCTCCACTGACACCTGCAGTTCTGACCTCCTTCCCTGAGCCTCCTGAACGTCACACCTTCCACAGCTTACTGGCTGGCTTCATTAGATAATCTGCAGGAACTTGTTTATGGTGAAGCTCCTTCCTTCCTTTCCCAGAGTAGCTCCTCCTGGGTGGGTTGGATAATGAAGATACAATAATCTCCAAGGCTCGGGCTCCTTACTTTCCTCACTCTCACATTCAGTCAGGTCCCACTAATTCTTTTTCCAAAAGGGCTCTGGAGTTTTACCTCCACGCCCAGTACCACTGTCCTTGTTCAGGTCCTGCCCGCCTGCCCCTTGAACCCTGGAGAGCTTCCCAACTGCTCTGTCTGTCACTCTGCCTTCCTTCTCCTCCTCTCCCTTCACTGCCACCAGAGTTAAGTTTCTAAAACAGGGAGTGATCAAGTCACTCCCCCAGCTGAACTCCTCTCCCGGTGCCCGCAGGATAAAGAGCATACTTCCTCCTAGAGATACTCAAGTACTCCACCATCTGGTCTCACCCACCCCTTAGCCTTGTCTTTCCACAGTGCACAAGTTTCCACAAAGTCTAGTCTCACCAAACAAACCAAGTTCTCCAAAAATGCTCCGTACTTCACACATCACTGCCAAGAAAGACCTCCGCTATACTTCTTCGCTAAGCAAATTCCTATCCTATGTGTCCTTTGATTTAAATTAACTTTCCCATAACATCTTACCTCCTCACCCTCTTGCAGAACTGCCCCTTCTTCTCTGGTGTTCCTCAGAACTTTCCTCACACCCTCAGCTATACAAATTGTGATCACCTGTCTCCATGTGTTTCTGCTACACTGGATTATAGCTGCTTTTCATCTCTGTAGCAAGCTGAGCAGAAGAAACGTCTGCTGAATGAACGAAGGAGTCAACCGTCTATCTACTACTAAAGCTAACAGCTGATCATGCATCTTTTAACTCCTTTCAATGCTGTAGCAGTATAAGAAGAAATAACATAGAAATTACACCAGGATATGATTGAAAAATACGACTTTCTTTAAAATGAATTTTGGGGGGAATGTACCTATTCTGTAACCGTACTTTTATCATTTACTAGTACTCAAAGACTCTGTCCATGAGTTAGTAGACAATCATTCCTTGATGAACCTCATTTCAGATAGCTACCTGAGGATAAATATACAGGACCCTTCGATTCCAATCTAGAGCAATTTTAAGACTTATGTGAACAAAAATGGTCATATCGGCATAGACGGAGAGTACCATGAATTGAAGTTATTGATGAGAAAAACAAGAAACTCTAATGTTCAACAATTAAACTTGCTATATTCAATAATTAATCCATACTAGGCCCCCCCAAAAAGTTCATTTAACAAAAAAGGTAAATAGGAACGTTCATTCACTGGATCTAATAAAAAAAATTTAAACTCAATGAAATACACCCAAGTGTAGTTTTCTTAAAGCACAAACCTGAGCTTCCTCTGACTTCTCTCTGTAATAAAAGAATATCTTAGAGCCAAGGGACAAGACTGAGTGGGTGCCCCATCCTTTCATGTCACTGTTCTTTCATTTAAACTGCTTCTGTGCCACTTAAAAAACGTATTCAACCCCAGAATTTTCACATAACAATGTTTCTGAAATGACCAGTACTAGAAAATTTAAGATGCTAAGGCTGTATCATTAAACTCCTAACATTCTTAACAAGAATGCCTTAGTTGATAACCAGTGAACATTTGCGAAAAAAGTAAAATTGGTCACACATTTTGGCTGATTCCCCATGCAGGCACACCCAGAATTTCCAGTCCAAGGTTTTCAGTATAGAGAAAATACTGTTTCACTGTACCCTATACCGTTCGTTATTCTTTTCCCCACTATATACAAAACAAACAAAAACTTGTATTTGCTGAGATTTTATGGTAACGAAGTAAGTGAATGAACAAATTTCTAAAAAATGCCTGCTACAGGCAAAGCACAGCGCTAGTGCAAGAAGTAAAATACCCACTGCTATAAAGTACTGACACAGACAAATTACCAGAAGTCAATATATAAGCTGTAACTGTGGTATGTTTTGGGGGGGCAAGGATTTATAAATCTGAAATTTTCCTTTTGTGTTCAAATTTTTGGGCCTGTACTCACTCCTTCAAAATGATGTCATAATTAAAGAGTAAATGATAAATATAACCAGTGAACTCAATCCTCAAGTAAAAAGCCTTACTACTCATTTTGTAAAGATTTCCCAGAAAATAATATAACATCACCCCAAACTCAGACTGTTAAGCATGGGTATTATACACTTACTAACAGGTAGGGAGGTATTTGGTGAGCATCATACACCCACGTGTCTCTGTCTCCTTTCTTCTCTTCACCTTGAGTCAGACAATTTATGCACTTATGCTTTCTTTCCAACAGTCTATTGTCTCTATACTGTATTTTCTAAACCTTGGGACACAGCTTCAAAATTTATGCAATCTGCTAAAAAGGCACATAAAGAAAAAAAAATTACCAACCACTTGATAAAGGGATGTAACTAAAACACCAAGAGCAGCAAACACCATTCCAAGGAAATTAAACTTCACATCGTAATAAGAATTTAGGATTACACCTAAAGTTATAGGAATCTGTAAAGAAAAAGAGGTAAATGTTGTTCAGATTAAATTCACGAGACAAAATTAGTATTCCTTTCACAGTGTCTTACAAGGTTAATCATAAAAACATCACTAGGAAACAACAAATCTCCACAAATACTTTATTCCATTCGGAAAAGATACAGATAATCCTATTCTTCAAAGTGAAATGATAATTCTGTATTTATGCTCACATTTAATTCTGTTTAAAATTCTGGGTAAAATAATGAGTCAATGTATTTCACTTTGCAAGAAAAAAAAATCACATGTATGCAATAGGTGTAAATGGACCCCCAAACCTAGTGTCTCAACAATATATAAACAAAAACGTATAACAAAAGCATTACGATTTTGAATATTGTAAGTTATGAAGTGCCAAAAATACTTTAGCCCATTTTCTTGAATTTAAAGATGCAGAAACCTCTGCAGTAAGTCGGCACAGGCATATCCTGAGACATATTTTATGCTAAACTTTTAGCGTTGATCATAATCGTTTTAGTTTGAGATTTTGCACTTAGTCCGATACACTGACTTGCATCACCCAATACAGTTTTCTTTTCTTACTGATCATAGCATTTCATTTCCATCAAATTATAGTTATTAAAACTCACACAAGCAACGCTATTGGGCTAAAAGCCCAACAGAGTGCCAAGATGGCTTTTTTCCACCTTTCCCAAATAAGCCTGAAGTTCACATGCTCACAGATGACTCGTGTGTGGATTTCAAGATTATGGGAAAGAGAATTAGTGCAAGGTTAACCATTCAAATTTCCCGGGGGGAAAGACGGTCCAGGAGGTGGGTGGTTGGAGGGGAGCCTCGTCAAGCTGAAGCTACTCACCAGTGTGAGCTGTATTTTGATAGAGAAGGTTTTCTTGTAGCAGAGGGTCTGGATGACTATGATCACCGGCGTGGTCATGGCCTTGGCCAGCTGATAGGTGCCTATGGTGTTGTTCTGCAGAGATAAATTGGTGAAGACCACGAAGCCACAGAAGCTGAGGGCTAGGAGGAGGAGCTTGGAAGGCGGCAGACTTTTGGGGGCAAAGATGTCCAGCTTCTGGCAGACATACAAACCCAGCCAAGTGACCACGAAGTGCACCAGGGTCAGGCTCATGTTAGGGAAGCCATAGCGCACATAGATCCATTTGTTGAGGAACACGATGCAGATGGACGCCAGCAGGTTGAGCAGAAGTCCGGCGGCGATGCGCCCGTTGCCCCGCACTCGGTCCGTCAGGCTTGCCATGACCCCCACGAAGCCAGGGCCTAGCAGCCTCCGGAAGGGGCACCCGACCTGTGTCTGGCTGCCGTTTCTCTCCTCCTCTACGTCCCTGCAGCCGCCGGCTTCACCATCGGGCCAGGGATAGGCATACAACCTTCGGGTCGTAGGCGCGCAGCAGCCTCAGCGGCAAACACATGCTCAGCCGCCGCCCATTCAGCCGGCGACTACGCGGCAGCACGTCCCGCGCGCCCCGCCCCTTTCCGTCTGCGACCACGTGACGCGGGGCGCCCGCGCTTCCGGGCTGGACCTGTTGGCCGAGCGGCTTCTGCCTGCGCAGGCGCGTTGGGCTCTGGGTGTGGCGAGCTTAGCTCTAAGTCCCTTACCTCCGGTGTTGGCTAACCCTCGCTGGGCCGATCCGGGACTCCTTTCTTGATGTTTGACATTTCCTGTGTGTCAGTCGGGTCAACTTGCTGCACAGTATTGGTGCTGAATAAATTTAGCCCTCCGCAGAGAGAGGAAAGCATTACTTCTTGAAAGCATATTTTTAAACATTTTATTTTAAAAATCCAAACATATAGAGGAGTATACGGACAGTACGATGAGCCGTCACATACTCATCATGGTTAGTAAATTATTCAGATTTTCTTCTTTTTGAATCAATGTTTGGTTTTTCACTGTCCTAGAAAAGTGCCCATTTTACTTTAATATTCTAATATGCTTGGTCAGAGTCGGATATAGTATTCTGCTGTATTTTAAATTAATTTCATCGGTTGTTACATCATTTTACTTACTCTAAACATGCATGTGGGTTTCCTTTCTCCTTTGATTAGCCTTGTGCGTAACTGTGTATTTTATTGGCCTTTTCAAAGATAGCTTACACTGATTTTGTTTCATTTTTTTCACTCTGACTTTTTTCTGATTTCTTGAATGGAATGGTCAGTTCATTTATTTTTATTTAAAAAGACTGAAGGCTGTGAATTTCCCCGAGATTAGCCTAGCCTGCCCACAGTCTCCAGAACAATGTAGTAGTCTCTCTGTCTTTAACTCCTAAGTAGTCGGACAGTTTCAATTGCCTCTTTAAGAATTATTCAAATATTGAGCATCTGCTCTGTGCCAGGCACTGTATTTGGCACTTGGGAGGTAATGGCAAGTAAAATCAGACCAGACCCTTTCTCACACATGTTACTAGACAATTATAATTGACACTAAACAATCGTAAACCATGAGAAGTGAATGTTCTGAAGCAACAAAATATAATCCTTTGAATGTGTAATAAGAACCTGATCTAAACTTGCCAAGGGAGATGTGGTCAAGGGGTTCCCCAAGAAAATGACTCATATGAAGATTTGAGAATGAGAAGTTAATTACGTAAAGTCTGAAGTCTAGCTTTCCTAAAACTGTCTTCCTGATAAGCTTTTCTTCCTGTCATGCCACCAAACTACCAATTCCTTCTGTACTGTGCGCCTTCTCAGTCGTGTGTTTATATTGCCACCCTCTCATCCAGTTTGGATCCACAGAACCCTTACTGGTCAGTGACTTATCAGACGTTTACCCTCACCTGCTCCCCAAGAAACGGCCTAGCTCTTAATTAGCTTATCTTCATTTAGTCTACCCAGTTCATTTTCTCCTTGTGGTTATAGATTCAGACTGCTAATCTAAGCGTGAATGATAAATTATATTTTTATCATTCCTCTATTTCTCTTTATAATATTTGAAAATATGTTAAATTATTGACTCTGAAATTTGTTAACTATCTGTTAAATAGTTAAAATATGAACTCTGAAATTTGGGCTAAAATATAAAAATATTTAGCAGATTCCAAATGCTTATTGGGTTAGGTTTACTAATCCTGCCATTCAAGGCCTTCATGAGCCTAACCCCACCTGTGACATTCATTCAATTTCCTACTCTTCCAGAATGTGTACCTCCCCAGTCTGATTCAGTTGATTAAGTGGCTTTCTCTGCCTTCCTCACCAAAGCACAGGGGCCTTTATCCTTACTTGTCCTGAAGTGTGATTATTATTATCACTAACAGAGGTTGAAAAGAGATGTCATGGGTGTTAATCTTGCAGCTAGAATGGGATAAGAGTAAGATTCAAACCCAAATTTCTCTGGCTCCTGGTCCATTTTACCTTTTTTTATTATGAAAAATTCCAAACAAGATTAAAATGCTATGGTGGTCAATCCTTTTTTATTTTTTTTATTTTAGTGGAGGTACTAGGGATTGAACTCAGGACCTCATGCATGCTAAGCAAGCACTCTACCACTTAGCTATACCCACCCCACGGTAATCAATTCTGTCCAACAGACCTGGCTTCACCAACTGCCATTTTTGTTTCAGGTATCCCTACTCCCCACCCCATTTAATTTTTAAATGGTAAATTTGCATTCAGTGAAATGTCCAAACTTTGTACACTTTTTGACAAATGGATGCACTTAGTAATGCATACCCCTGTCAAGATACAGAACATTTCCAACACCCCACAAAATTCCCAAGAGAGTCCCCACCCCACCCCCAAGAGGAAACCACTGTTCTAATTTATTTTCACCATAGATTAGTTTTAACTGTCCTGGAATTTCATATTAATGGATCATACAGTATGTATTCTTTTGTGGCTAGGTTTTGTTGACTAGATCAGCTCTTTCGTTTTCATGTTGGGTAGTATTGTTTTGTGTAAACACGGCACAATTTGTTTAGCATTCTCCCATTGAAGGGCATATGGGTCATTTCCGGGTTTTGGCTATTATAAATAATGCTGATATGAATATTTTGTACAGGTATCTTTGTGGAATTTATTTTCATTTCTCTTATGTAAATATGTAAGAGTGAAATTCCTGGGTTGAAAGGTAGGTGATTGTTTATAAGAAATAGTCCAAACTTTTCCTGAAGATTCTACAAGTTTACATTCCCCCCAGCAGTGTGTCCAAGTCACAGTTTCTCCACATCCTTGCAAACACTGGTTGTTAGTCTTTTTGATATTAGCCATTCTGATGGATGTGTAGTGACAGATCGTGGTTTTAATTTACATTCACTGTTGATTTGAACACTTTTCATGGGCACATTGTTTATGTATTGTCTTCCTTTCTGAATCACGTATTCTAATGTTTTGCCCACTCTAGATTTTTTTTTTTTTTGGCCTTTTTCTTATTATGAAATTGTAGGAGTTCTTATCTATTCTGGACATGAGTTTTTTGGGCCAGATATATCTCTGCAAATATTTTCTACCAGACTATGGCTTATTTTCTTAATGATGTCTTTGATGAGCAGAAGTTGTATATATTGATGAATTTTTTTCCTTAGTGGTAACTGCTTTCTGTCTCTTGTATAGGAAATCTTTACCTACTCTCAGGTCATAAAGATATTCTCTATTTTTCTTAAAAGCTTTATAGTTTTAGCTTTTATATTCAGGTTACAATACATCTCTAATTTTTGTGTACAGTATAAAGTAGGGGTCAAGGTTCATTATTTTCCATATGGATATTCAGTGGTTCCCTCACAATTTACTGAACTCTACCCAAATCTTTTATTTTGAAAATTTTTACATCTGCAGAAAAGTTGAAAAACTAGTATAATAAAGACACCTGTGTCTTTCATATAGATTCACTAATTAACATTTTTGCCATATTTGCTTTATCTATATAGTATTATTTTAAAGCTAAACCATTTCAAAGTAAAGTGCAGACTTCATGACCTTTTATTTCTAAATATTTCAGTATGCATCTCCTTAGAGTAAGGACACTCTCCTACCTAGCCACAATACCATTATCAAACCTAAGAATATTAATTCAACCATACCAACTAATTTACAACTATTTTACACTAGAATTTTAATAGGAATTGTGTAAAACCCATATATCAATTTGGGGACAATTGAAATTTTTACTATGTTGAGTCTTCCAAAGAATGAACACGGTGTGTCTCTCCACTTATTTTGTTCCTTTGTTTTCTTTCATTAGCATTTTGTAGTTTTCAGCATACAAATTCGGTACATGTTTTGTTAAAGTTATATTTTCACATCAGTTCATACTTCTACCTCATTTTTTAAATGGATGCGTAGTAAGGGGTAAGAATTGAAGAGGTTTTGAGAAGTAAACATTTCATCTTTGGATCACTTTATTGAGCATAATTCAAAACTTTAGGCAGAGTCCGTTACCTCTACCTCTCCCCAAATAATGCCAGGAGGACAGTGTTAAGATCAACTACTGCCGTTTGTCTTGGGTACAGGAGGAGGACCAATACTCATCTCTGATTTTAGCCAGAATGTCTTGAACCTAGCTAATTAGAATCACCTATGGCCTACCATATTTAAAAACACAAATTCTATGACCCTATCCTAGGCTCCTGAGCCAGGCAGCTCTAGGGGTAGTGTCCGTAAATACATTTAACAAATTCATCATGTGACCCAGATGATCAGCTAGCTTTGGGAGTTGTTAATCTGCATCAGGTTTCTCTTAGAGTCACCTTCTCTTTCAGTCATCTCATTTGTGAGTTCTACACTCGAGTCAGTTTGGTATATTTGCTGATTCATAAACAAGCATTTACCATTTGTAGGCCTTGCCCAGACCAATTTCCTAATCTTCAGTGCCTCACTCTTGTGCTTTCTCTGTCTTTCCAAATTCAGGCATTACTCAAACCCCAGCTCAAATGCTACTTCCTCAGAAACCTTTTAACTGGAAATAGTTTCCTCCTGCTCAGCTTACTTGTACTTTTTTTTCCCTTAGCTTCATTAGGAAGCTGGCTGACTTCTCTCATTTTAAAAATTGAAGTATAGTTGATTTACAATACTGTGTTACTTTCAGGTGTACAGAAAAGTGATTCGGTTATATATATATATATATATGTGTTTTTTCAGATTATATTCCATTATAGGTTATTATAAGATATTGAACATAGTTCCCTGTACTATATAGTATATTCTTGTTTATCTGTTTTATGTATAATAGTTTGTATCTGTTAATCCCATACTCTTAATTTATACTCTGCCAACAGATTACTTGTATTTTTAATGGCATTTAAAAAAATATATTTATTGCATTTCCCAGACTACAAGGGCCGGATTAGATCTTACTCATTTTGTATTCCCAATTTATTCAGTGCTGTGTGCCAGACACTATGTTAAGTCTTTACACGCTCCAACTTATTTTGGAGCAGATTTGTTGAATGAGAGCTAATAAACTAGAAATGTCTTCAAAATAAAGAAAACAATCTTTAGAAAACATTTTTCCTATGTTCATCTAACTCAGTGTGATATTTTAAAAATACTAAATTTTATGAGGAATTACAAACCCAGCTTAAAAATGTATCTGTTTTCCATCCTGTTTATAATTTTAAGATAACACAGTCCTTATGATCATAGGGGAAAAGTAGGATAATAGTAAACATCATTTCTTATTACACAATACAGAGACAGTCCTGGAGTTTGTAAGAGTAGAAATTTTAAATTTTTATATGATTTTATTAATAAACAGGGAAATAGTGATATAATACATTAAATTTTCAAAGTGTCACCACAGTATTCTTAAAAGTACAAAATTCAAATGTCTGAATTTTACAAATATATTCCCCATGATAATGCAAAAGAAAAAAAAAAAACACTAATTACAAATACATGTATTTTACAAAAAAACTCGATTTATCATGGAAATTATTGAGATTACAAAGACTGGATGATTTCATATCCTAGCGGATCAAGTCCCTGGTCTAGGAGCATTAAAGAGGATTCTCTTAACTTCTGTAGCAATTTCCTTAGTTCTTCCTTAGAAAATACCTGATTTTTTAAAATGAGAGAAAAGAGTTAAGAATTAGAAAAAGGAAGAAGGTGAATTTATAGCCATCTAATCAACCTGATTAGCTTAATACCAGAAGAAACTCCTCTTTAAGACTTATGTAGCCAGGGGCCAGTATATTAGCACAGCTCAGGAACTTCAAACCTATTTTTCTGAGCCAGTCTATATACTTCTAACTGCTCAGAAATGTATACACATTTTAGATAAAAAGGCGCAAACATTAAAATTGGACTATTAAATCTAAGAGCAGCTAAAAAAATATAAACACATCTCACAAAATTAAATATTACTACAGAGTTTACCAAATCACTAAAATGTAAAAGTGTAAATACTCTAGAACTTACCAGATACAGCTTGTGGCGCTCAGAGGATACCATATCTGCTAACTGCAGGCATTCCTGATACTGACCGGTACTATGCAGTATGGTGTGGAGCAGAAAACACAACATTGGCAGACAGAGCTTTCTCAGTAAAGCCATTTGATGTGTCCTTTCATGGTCTTCCTCAGCATCCTACAGACAGACATCAAGTAGTCATTTTAATAACAGTAAGCTAAATACTCTTACAAAAAAGTCAATGAATCAAATCAAAATGCAACAGGTAGAAGCTAAACAGTTTCTATAAATCTTATCATGCCCATTAAAAATAAAACAAGGCAGGGTTTCAATCATGGTATCTAGTAGACATGAGTTTTTGGCAAAAAACAAAAAAACAAAAAAACACAAAGATGAACAAAATTTACTTCAGAGGAGCTACAAGTCTGTTAATGAAAACAAAATGCTTCTGAACCTGTATTTACTATGTCTTGAATAAAAACATGCATAAAAGGAAAAGAGTTAGAGACCAGAACAAAAATCAGAACAGAAAATATTCACCACTCCCCTGATTATATACAGATGGAAATACAGACAGATATTGGGAAGTCTGTGAGGACATTCCAGACCCATAGCAGTCATTCCTGTTGGGAAAAAGGCTCAGGCTGAGGGAAGAGGTGTGCAGGGATGACAACTTCACTGCAAATGCTTTGTTTTTTAAACAAAGAATGAATTTAAGATGCTTTTGTATAATTTTTTAAAAATAGAAAAACTGGAAGATTCTAAAGATCTGAATAATTCAATGAATGAGACAGCTAACAGATACATGAGGAAAACTTACTGCAGAGAAAACAAAGAGCATTTCTTTCTAAGTATACATGGATCTTTCTAAAAGGTTTTGTGGGACACTAAGAGTGCAGAAAAAAGAATAGCCCTTTTATGCCCACTGCATTTTCTTACAACAAAGTTGAAAACTAAAATAATTAATTAAAATAATAAAAAGGTACCCAACCACAATAAAATTTCTGAAATAATCTTAAAAGCTGGAAGGAAATCCATAGTACTCATAGTGTAAAACAAAACAAAAACAGGACAAACTAAAATAGTAACTGGCTATTTTAAAAGCCTAATAAGATACCTAATGAATTTTAAAAAATTTTTCCTTATGACAATTATATTAATCACTAAAAATTTCTTCATATGAGAGGCTATAATATTAAATTGCTAAAACATTTTTCACGGTAGATGTAAGTGAAGGTATGAAGCAACACAATGTAACCTGGAAATTATATCAAGGAGTAACCATTACAACTTGGTGTGACAGGTCAGGTTTCCACACACAGGAAAAGTTACTGTCTATCAACCTTTTTGTCCTGTTTTGAGTTATGGATACAGAGAAGCAAATAGTAAAATGCATGCTTTGCATTTTGTTAGCTTTAAAAGGAAAAGGACCTTCATTTCTTTTCTCAAATAGGCACTCACTACTTTCAGAGGTGGATTTAAAACACCTCAAGGTCTTAATCATAATTCATATTAGTGATTCCTACTTGGAGCCATTGAGAATGAGAGGACCACTTCTTCCTGGGTCATTCCAAATGTGCTCCAATGCACTTTTTCTCCCTACGCTAAAGAAGAAAAGTACCCCCAGATCCTAGACTCTTTAACACCTGAAAGTAACTGCAGGCTCACTGATGCACTCATCTCACAGGCTGGATTCTGGCACCTGCCCCTCCTAAATCCTGTTGCTGCCAAATATCAGGGTGTCATCTCTTCTGCTGACTGTGAACAGATTCCCTTACCAGCAGACTGGCTGCTATCAACCATCCAGAATCATCCGTGATGGGCCCAGCAATTTGCCACAAGGAAAGGGGAATAAACTGCTCTGCTACAACCTATATTTTTCTCAACTGAATGAACAAAAGCTTTGAAAAATCCTCTAAATATATAAACAAAAAAAGATTATAGTGAGGGAGAGCAGTGGGATACAAGATTGGGAAGGCAGCCAAGGTCCAGGGTACATGTGATCTTGGCAGTCAAGGAAAAAACTTTCAGTTTTATTCAAAGTGTAATGAGTAGCCATCAGGTTCTAAGTAGGAAAGTGACATCTTTTTCATTTTAAAAGGATTACTAGCTGATCTATATGAGTAGTAGACTGTATAAGAAAGAGTAGAAGCAAGGGAAAGACAGCTGAGGCTTCAACTGAATGTGGTAGAGGTGGAGATGGCAAAAAGTAGGAAACCTGACCTCCCTGCTCCCCTGTGTGGCCTGCATGCCACTAGTCTCCGACCATTCTGCAGTTACGTAAAAAGTGAGGTGCAGATGTAGGGGTTAGCATATAAGGCCATGGCTTTGTTGAACAGTTGTGCCTTGCACAATGGTGCTGTGAGTGAGTGGGTGCTGAAATCTAACTGGTGCTCCATTCTACAGGTCATGTGCACCTGGCCTGCAATCTATCTGTGTAAGAGAATGGGCACCATTTCCTAATTCTTATACGAGTGATGCATGTGCCGGCAGGAGCCCTGAGTAATTTCTCGCTTCGCTGAATATGTAAGAATATTAAGCTAAACTCAACCAAGGTGATTCAAAGTATCATTACTTATCATCTGATTGTTCAAGAAATCTCCTCTTGTCTAGATTAGATTTGAAGGAGTCATTGAGACTGAATATTGATTTTTGAATGTCTGATTTTAAAAAATGGTATCATTCATTGCCTTCCATTCCAACTCCATTTTTATAATACTCCAAACTGTTCTGTGGCTTTCACTGTCCAATCTACTAAGATTAATACTGAGAATAACAAAGGTTTATGCATAAATAAGGCATCAAGTCTTCTCAAAATTTAAATACCATTTAATTAGCATTTCACAAACTGAAATTTTATCTTCATGAGAACCAGCATGAATCAGAAGAGACAACTTTAGCATAAGGAACCTGCTAAAGTGCAAAACTTTTTATGAAGTCAGCTTTTAATATAAGAAGTGGAGAATTTAAGATAATTAAGATAATTACTGTATCAGGAATAGTAGCAAACAGGGGCTCAAATCTAGTCTTCTGTCTCTAATGTTTTTGCTTCTGGTCAGAAAAGGAAGCCAGAGGAGCTAGAAAAATATAGTAGGAAAAACTAAAACAAAACAAAAAAAAAGGAGGCAACTATATTAGGATTCAGGGGATGGGAGAAGGAAAGATACCAACAACACTCCTATGGTTTTCTGTTCAAAATAATAAACCTATTATCCAAGAACCTGGCATTTACAATCCTTGGACAGAATATCGGTCTGCGGAGGTACAGCTGAGTTACTCACTGTTCTGTTTCTGCCGCAGGAGCAGGCCTCAGTGTCTTTCCCTCACGTGATTATCGCCTGCAGTAAGTATCCTTCCTTTCCCCCACCTCAGCTCATCCAAATTCTACCCCTTTGTTCAAGGTTCAGTCAAATGCTATACCATTCAAGCATCCTGTCCAGATCTCTTCCAGGCAGAAGCAACCTTTTCTTTTCCTGAGCTCACAAAATGCCTCCTCTATGCCTTTCTTATGGCATTCAGTACTTCTGTAACTGGTTCTCAAGCCAGGCTACATGTTAAACCTCTTCAGATTATTTTAAAAAAGTCTAGTCCTACCTCAGACCAATTAAATCAGAACCTCTGGGGGTGGAACCCAGTGTTTTATTTTGTATTTAAAAATATATTTTATTTGGAAATAATTTCAAACCAATTAAACTACAATACTACAAAGAATATCTCAATACACTTTACCCTGCTTTGTTCAGTCTTTGACCTGTTAGTTTTATGATCTGCACCCATGTGTGTGTCTATAAACACACATTTTTTTCACCCTTTGAGGTCAGGCTGCATACATCATGTTTCCTTATCTCTAAATGCTTCAGTGTTTATTTCTAAATAGAGAATTTTTTCTAATATATAATCACAATGCTGTTCACTATTTCAGGAAATTTAACACTGATGTAATACTCACTGACTCAAGAGTGTCCATTATAGCATCTTCTTCCTCAATGGAGGATCCAGTTTAGGACCACATACTGCATTTAATTTTCATGTGTTTTGGGGACTCTTCAAAAGGTTTTTTTTTATTTACAGCACAATTTTTAAAGGTTACACTCCATTTACAAAATACTGGCTATATTCCCTGTGTTGTACACTATGTCCTTGAGCATGTCTTACACTCAATAGTTTGTATCTCAAACTCATGCACCCCTATATTGTCCCTCCCTCCCCCTCCCCACTGGTAATTGCTAGTGGAACCTAGTATTTTTGAAAAGTTCTCCAGGTCATTTAAATGGACAGCTCAGAAGTGAGAGCGACTGCCTTATATATCTCTAACTCATACTACACTAGATTTATCTTCATATCTGTAAATTGAGTTGAATACGTGTATAATTACATTTTTAGGTCCAGAATTTAAAAAGATTAGATTTCAGTATCCTGAGCAAACATTAAATATGAAGAAATAGTTTAGACAAGGGCCAAATGTTCTTATATTCCCTAGCTAGTATTTCAGGTTAAGCTTAAATTATGGGATGTTCAGTTATGAGTACCAAGGTTATACAAGATCTGCAGATGCTCCTACTCAGAAAATAACTTTTAAAAGACATAGTTTGTTTCTGTTTTTAGCTATAAACAGTGCACACAGCTTACCTCTCTAACATCTACCATCCACCCTCCATCAACAAACAACAAGACATTGTACATTTTCTCCTTGACATCAGCAGTTAGGGCATCCAAATGCCCTTTCCAAATACCATAATCCATCTGCAAAACAAACACAAGTCAGATATATAACAGACTGAAACCAATAAATGATATATTTATAAAGTACAGACAGGAAAATACATATATGGAATACCATTGTAAAGAGCTGACATTCAGTGAGCCAAATATATAATACACATCAACAGACATTGAGCTGTAACCATTTCAGGTCCCAAGGTACTTCTGTTAAAGGTCTGGGTGATCTTTCTACCTAAGGGCTGGGCTTTTTACTTTTAAATAAAACACTAAATTATTAACTATGTAAATGAACACTACTGTCACCTGAAGGTATGTTTCATGTTTGGTTAATTATCTACAGAAATGTAACCAAACAGATGGCTTTTTTCAAAGCAGAACAGTAATAAGGACGATCACCTGTTATAATAGGAATGTAACTGCTGAGGAAAGGATTGCTTTAAATATTTTTCTGTATATATATACTTTCATTGAAGTATAGTCAGTTTACAATGTTGTGTCAACTTCTGATGTACAGCATAGTGCCTCAGTCATACATGAACATGCACATATTCGTTTTCATATTCTTTTTCACAACTGAGTTACTACAAGATAGCGAATATAGTTCCCTGTGCTATACAGCATGAATTTACTTCTCTCTTCTATATAAATCAGTTAGTATCTGCAAATCTCTAACTCCCAATTTATCCCCCTCTCCCCCAGCCCCAGGCAACCACAAGCTTATTCTCTAAGTCTGAGTCTGTTTCCATTTTGCAAGTAAGTTCAGTTGTCAGGATCTCTTTAAATATATGACATGTATTTTTAAGATGCAGTAGACACGTCTCATCTATATTCAACTTACTTCATATCTCTTTTCTTTGTGTTCATGAGCCACTTTCTCAGTAAAAGTTGCTTGAGGTATCAAAGTAGGTTTTTGTGGAGCTGAATTCATATGCTTAAACCACTCATTAAAGGTTTCATGGGCTTCCTAAAATGTAAAATAAAAATAGAAAAATACAAAAAAAGAAAACTTTTCACATATGTTCAACAAAGCTTTTAAAAATTTGGTTCTTAGAAATAATTTTGCAGCATCAAGAAATAAAATTGTTTAACATTTCTTTTTTATGCCAAAAAAAGAAAAATCATGGTGAGTAAGTGTTTTGTTTGTAATGTTCTCATGTTTACTTGTCTGTCTTCCTGACTAGCCCGTTAGATTCTAGAGGGCAAGGATAGAAAGCCATCCAGACTTAGTCCTAGAACCCAGCCCAATGTAATCATTTCATTGTTTGTTGAATTTTGAATGAATATGTTTTTATTTTAGTCATAATATAGATTATCTTGCTTTTCTCAGCTATTGCCAAAAGCATAAATGTGAAAGTTGAGATAAGCTTTCAGAGAATCTTAAGAAAACATATTTTACTATCTACCACGTGAGACGTTCTTGATTGGTCAGCACTGATTAGAGGCTTATGCAAATGAGGACCAGGTCATGACTGCAAAGTCCTTGTGGATATATCTAGTTCAGTACCACAGCACAAGGGAGGTACGATAATGAGCCAACCACCACATCTGGAAAAACAGTTAAAACTCAGAGTGAATCAGAAAACTCATAAGGAAAGGCACACTTGTGGTTTTCTTTGCAGTCTCACCAAGTAAGCTCTGATGCACAAATGTTCTCGGATAGCATTATCATCTTCGGCAGGAAGTGGGCTTTCCATTCCTTGTTCCTCCCACTGGTTATAGATTTCTGCTATCGAATCCTGAGGAATTTTCACAAATACTTCTTTTGCAGCTTCGTGCTTTTTTAATGCTGTAAAAAAGATATACAACTTTTCAAAATACATGGATTTCTGTGTAATGGTTTCTAAAGGAGTCAAATTATTGGTTTGCAACTTTCACATTGAGCTGTAACCATTTCAGGTTCCAAGGTACTTCTGTTAAAGGTCTGGGTGATCTTTCTACCTAAGGGCTGGGCTTTTTACTTATTTCAGTGTGACAGTCACAAAAGGATTCATTAAATGCACTTACCTGTACATACTTTCCTGTGTCTTAAAAAAGCAATTACATTTTTCAAAGCCTTGAGATTATATGCAAAATTGAGTAGGACATGAAAATTCACTGTTAAATATGTTTCGTTTCATAATACCATGTTTAATATATGAGTGGCTGTTTCATATCTTATCCTATTGAAAGGGTTAAAAAAACAAAAAACAAAGTTCAAGAACAAAACAAAAACTTTTAAAAAGAATATAAAAATTCAGCATACCCAAGAATTTCCTCATTATCGCATTGCCTTGTTTTAGTGCTTCTGCCCTCTGTGCTGGGTCAAATACCAACCAGTCAATTACATCAATTTTTAAACGGTCCTCCTATTCATTTAATTGGAAAAAGATAAATGTCAGTTTTGTTTTTTTCTAAGATACTCTGCAAATTAGTAGAGTTAACTTACATCTGTACTTCTAGTGAATATTTTCACTCAAGTTACAAAATTGTGAAAGAATATAGCTTTTCCTAGTTTATTTTCACGTTTAATAGCTCTCTGTTAAATTATAGAAAAAACTTACTGGACTGTGAACCTGGAATTATATATTCGATGTCCCACCAACTTAATCATGTGACTCCTTTAAGTGCTCCTCTAAAGTTTTTTTCTTTCCTAGATAAAACTTAATATTCTCTGAAAACAGGAATAAGTAAGCTACATAAAAGTTAGTGATTGATCAAGTATCTAGAACAATCTAATGAGCAAAAATCCAATGCTCAGGTCTTTTCTATTAAAGAAGCTTCCTTTAACATAATGCTAGTACTAAGTAGCAAAACTTGACATAAGACCGTAAGTTTGCTGCCAACTGTTACAGCTTGGCTGACAAAGAAAAATTCTTAAAAAAGGAAAGAAGCCAGAGTATTTTAAGATAGAAGTTCACAAAACCATAACATGAGGGATTATTAGGAGTTACATACCACACCTCCCCCATCCCTCAAACTACCTCAGTAGTGCCAGTATCTAGGGCTGGGGCCAGGTCATGATGACTGAATTCACCATTATCTTTCTTTCGAATATTCTCAACTACGGTTTTTGTTATAGTTGCAATATCCAAATCTAAAGAATTTTTTGAAGAGACAAAAACAAAAATTAATCACACGCACTAATACTCTCTAAACAGTCACAAAGATTTGGTAAATTTGGGATAACAATTCTTTAAAAATGTAACATATAAAATATGAAAGACATTACTTAAAAAATGCCAAAATTAAAGAATATTTTACACGAGTTACAGTGTAAGTTATTTCATTCCTAAAACAGAATTTCATTGAACATCTCATTCTTCTTTTTTCCCTTCTCAAAAAAAAAAAATTTAAAACTAGAAGGATAAATGTTACTAGAGCCAAAATGATACCTGCCTACAAAGCCCAACAGATAAAATTCTCAACCACTTTTACCTGCTTCTTTAGCCAGCTCCAGGCATTGGTGGCGCTGTTCAAATTCTGTAACACCTTCCAAAAATAATGCATATTGAGCAACAGCTAGGTCTTGAGGCAAATGACAGGTATAAAATGCTATGAGATTTGTGTGTTTCTCATTTATTAATAGCTAAAAAACAGAAAAGGATCAAAGTGTGTCAATAATAAAACAAGTTTTAGGATCAGCAGTACTTTTTAAAAAGTTCACTTTAAAATTTCAAACATATTCAGGAGAGATTCATAGAGACACAGCTTTGTGCTGCTAAACAGAATTAATTTTAAATTCCAAGAGAAAGTACTTATGATAATTAAAAGATCTCTTATGGAGTTTGATGACTTTCCTGCCACTGGATATTATCATTCTGATTTTTGTTTTCATTAAAATGGTAAGAAAAAAAAATCAAATTATGGATTCTCAAGTTTACCTGTATGTATGTCTTTAAAACTTCAATGGAAACTTCTTCCTTCACAGGAAAAAAAAGACATAATTAAATGATAAAACAACTGCTTATGTGCACCAGCAATATACCCAATAAAAAATCTGCTGTAATGATTTAATGGTTTTTAATATCTACTGAACAGTAACTACATGCCAGGCTAAGTGCTTAGCAAAGTTCACGTATTGCCTGATTTAACCTTACCATAACTCTCTATGAGTAGTTACTATTACGTTCACATTTTACAGAGGAAGAAATTAAGACCTACGGAAGTTTTATTTAACTAGAATTACACAGCTAGAAGCTGCTGAGTAAGAATGTGAGGTCAGGATTCTTAGTCCAAAACCCAAGCATTCAAATGCTGTATCATTCTGCTTTCTACATGTATTCTGACCAAAAGTTACCAATCATTTAAGACAGGAGAAAAAGAAAAAAGAAAACAAAGGTTTAAAATCTCACAGAGAACTTATTCTGGTTCAGTTAGCTCAGCTGGTTGATTTAGATTTGGGTACAGATGAGAGTTAAAAGTTACAAACTGTCCAAAAACCAGGTAACCAACAGCACTCTGGAGCCCCAGATTAGAACCCTAACAGGTCACCCACAGTTGAGTTATCACTGAGTGACCATGAGATTATATGCACCCTTATTACTGTTTCTAGAAAATAACAGCAAAAACGTAGCATATTTTCACGATGACAGGTGTATAGCATCAGCCTTGCAGAGAAGGGTATATGGCTCATTTTCATTTACTTTGGTCTGTAGTCCCAGAGTGCGGAAAAACAAAATGAGGTGAGTCATGAAGCGGAGGAGGTGTCCAGGTAGATTGTTTCTGCTTTTGGAGAGCCATTTGCTAAATTCATCCATCAAACCTATAATTCAGCAAAGCAAAGATTCAATGAAAGATATAAAAATCAAAGAGATATAAACACTTCCCAAGGACATTTACTGTATTCCTACAGCACTGTCAATTCAGACTCACTGACAATTAAGTAAATAGCTGCATTCAAATAGGCTGATATTCATAATTACAAGATGTGGTAAGTCATATGCATTGTTTTGATCGCTTTTTACAAATTTACTGTAAGAAAAAAGAACTCATACAAAGTAAAATAAAATATATCTTACCATCAATGTCTCCCAGGATAAGGAATTTTTGAACTATATGATAATGTTCTTGATTCTCCTCCAGAACTCTCTGAAAAAATTTTTACATTTTCTGTAAATCTACTATGGTCATTGTGTAGTATGTACTGATTGGTAAGCTAAAGACGCCAACTTTTGAAGGAACATATATAAATAAAAAACTGGAAATGAAGGGTCTTGAGACAAAAATAAAATATTCCAAGGATATTGCCCTTGGAATATATACTGAAGGTTGAACATTCTCTTTGAAAGCAGAGAACTGTGGTAAAACACTTTAATTTCTGTGAATGTTATAAAACTTATACTTATTTTTTTATATTTCACTACTGTTTTCCCTGGCAGTCCATGGTGAACCAGAAAAGAAGGGCACGTGTGACCTAAGCAAAATAAACAATAAGATTTCCTTCAACATAAACAGTGGTTCTTGAAAGCATTCTTTGGGTATTCACTTCTGCAAATGGTACTAAGAATAACAAAACCGATCAAAATAGTGATTAGGCACAGAGCAGAAAAAATCACTTACCAGTTATCTGCTGTTGGATTTTTTTTGAAGGAAATAATTCATATTTTTGCAAACATATTTTAATTTTTATTTAGTTGTCTACATTTTCTTTCAGCCTTTATTCTTTTTTTATATTCAAATATTTGCTACATCTAGAATTGATTTTAAATATGGCATGAGGTAGAGATCTAGCTTTGTTTTCTTCCAGATGGAAAGTCAATTATGCCCATACTGTGTATGTAAATAAATCATCCCTTTACCTTTGAAAGATCATCTCTGTCATCTATTAAGTTCTCATAAATACTTGGATCTAATACAAACTTTTGGTTCCAGTGATCTATTTATTCCTGTGCCAATTCCATAATGTTTTGTTGTATCTTTATATTGTTTTATTATTGAGTAAGACAAGTAACCCATAACTACTGTTCTTTTCCAAATTTTCTTGCTTCTCACTTATTCTTCTACCTGGAAATTTTCTGTTGAGAAATAATACCCCCAAAGCACTAGGTTTCTATGTTAATTTTGGAATGACTGATATTTAACATCAAATCATCTCATCCTGGAATGTGGTATATCTATTTATTTGTGTCTTTCAGTAAGATTCTATAGTTCTCTTTATGGAGGTCCTCAAATTTTTGGTTAACTTTATTCCTAGGTATCTAATAGTTTTTGGTCAGTAATTCAAATGGGACTTTTTGGGGGAGCTAAATCCTTTTCTAACTAGCTGAACATGTACAGAAAGGCTATGTTTGTTTTGTAACTTTGTCTTACATTTAGATACTTTAAAAATTCTATTAATTCTAGTTAACTTACTGAGTCTTGAATTTCTAGGCTTATATTTTTATCACATATATAAATAAATGTTCCCCTGTTTCTAATATTCATATCTATTAATTGGCTTTCTTGTTTTATTTTAATTCACTGGAATCTCCAAAATAACAGACTGGTAAAAAACACTTGGTAGAGAAAGCATTAATTTCTTTACTATACAAAGAGCTATTATATAATAAGGAAAAGATAAAATCCAACAGAAAAATAGATGAAAGATCGAAAGAGGAAATTCAAATGGTCAATAAACATAAGAAAACTTGCTCAGCCTTATAAATAGACAAGGAAACGTAAGAACAGTGAGCTCCTATTTCCCACCTAATCTGATGGACTGGCAAAAATTAAAAGTGTGACTTTAGGGACTGGTGAGAATGCAGGGAAATGCCCACATTAATAAATCACATGTAGGAGTATGAATTAACTACTACAACAGGGAATTAACTTAAATATACATATAACCTTGAACTCAGCAACCCTGCTTTCAGGAAACTTATCCTAAAGAAACAGGACTAGTAGATAAGCATAAACAAGAATAAATAAACAAGAATGTTCACTGCAGTGCTAGAAACAACCTAAATACCACCAAAAGAGGAAAGACTAAAAATAAGGATACATCACTCTATAGAACATTATATACCTATTAAAAAGAGTAAGTTGCCAGGGGAGGATGTAGCTCAAGTGGTGGAGCATATGCTTAGTGTGCACAGGGTCCTGAGTTCAATCCCCAGTACCTCCTCCAAAAATAAATAAAGAAAGAAACCTAATTACCACCCCCCGAAAAAAGTTAAAAAAAAATTTTTTAATTAAAAAAAAAAAAAGAATAAGTTAGATTAAGTTAAATCTATATACACCAACTTGAAAAGAGTATCATTAAATGGGGACGTGGGGTTGTAATGTAGGCAGAATGCTGCAAAAAACATCAAAAAAAATCAAAACCCTATCCTGGAATATCTACATTATTTACAAATATTTGTAAGAATATGGAGAAGGATATTGAAGGAACATATATATCAATGTTTTATCATCTCAGTGAATGAGAATAACCATAACGGGTTTGGAAGGAAGTTACTATAAAGTCCTTACTTATACATCTTTCAATTGTTTTGTTAAAAGTATATACTTTGGTTATTTACAAAATTTTCATAGAACATTAGTTTAAAAAGTTAAATTATTTTGAGATCTAGAAAAAGAAAGTCTTATTAATTTCCCACTATATATTTTAATTTTTCAAAAGGAAAGGTATAAATTAGCTTGTGTGAATACATTATATTTAGACGAAACCAATCCTAAACCAAAGAAACAGAAATGATGTATCATTTAAATATGCAATTTAGTGTTTTCCTTTTAAAGAATATCTCTCATTTGGATTAAGAGGTGAAGAAAGAAAGAGAGACTATAACAAGATTTCACATACTTTATTGCCTTTCAGCTACAGTGCACAACAATGTAACATTTTGTTTCCTATTCCAGTTATCCTAAAATATTAATATTTACCTTTTTATCAGTAGCTTGAAGTTCTTCAAAAACCTTTTCTAAGGTCCAACTTTGAAAGAAAGAACAAGGGATAAAATAACATTAATAATATGAAAAAGTGATACAAAATGAAGCTTCACAGAGCACACTACAAATCCTCATAATGGAAAACAAACCAATGAACTCACTTTGATTCCAAATATTCTCTAGGGAGTTCTTCAGTTTCATCCAGAGTCATTACTGATGTCCGGATCTCCTGTTCTACCAGACTGTCCACCATCACCCGAAAGTAAGCCCACACTGTGTCTTCCCAGGTGTCACAGACAGGAAGCAGCTTCCCACCATTGCAAAACAGAAACATGGAGACACAGTCACCAAAATAAAAAGAAAAGCAGTTGCACCCTTTGATATGGACTACAAAGTCACTATAATGACATAAAACACTACAGATTGTAAAGTATCACACCAAATAACCTCCCCACTCCACCCTCCAAACCACATCTTCAAAGAACTTTAAACTATTAAGATTTTTTTCCATCATGAGTTCAAAACAGCATAAATTTTTCATGCTGACTTAAGATGCTGCTTCAACTAATTATAACATCCCTCACAACACCTAAAAAATGTAGGAGTGGGAGGAGTTGTAAGAAGCACACACGTATGTACAACAATCCAGTCACTGTGACTTTGCAATACACTCCTGGATAAAGCTATGGGTACCATAAGTCATCAATAAATGTGTATTGCAGTTAAATTTACAATTCTTAGAAACTGAAGTCTGATTCTGTGTATTAAAACATCATTTGGTATATGAGATACATCAAATTAAGCAGCTCAAGTCACTATTTCATGATTATCTCTATCATTGCTATTCTTAGAAAGTAACTTAAGCTGATACAATTATATATGGTTACTGTATTAGAATATTTTATATACCTGATTTCATTTCATAGGAAAAAAAAAATAGATTGCATACCTGCTTGAGATTCCCACTTAGAGCTGCATAAATTGCTCTCTCATATCTATTAAAAAGCTCCTGAAATACAATGAATATAAATAAAATTGAACTATTGTTTTTCATAGTATGTTAACTTTTTTCACAATCTAGAATTTTGCAGTATCTTCTAAACTGAACTTATTTATTCACCTGACAGTTTCTAAACTTTAGTAAAAGATCTAGTCGGGTAATAAGAAGGAAGGACCTCTTAGTTTGATACAGTCAATGCTGAACCCTTCAGGAAAAGTCAAACATTTAAATTTCAAATATAGGGCAAAAGCAGATCCAACTCTAATGTACGCTTTGATTATTTATTACAGTCAAATTTTATTCCAGATAGAATCTGTGAAGGTGTTTTCCTCTACAAAGTTTCTAAATACCTAATACTACCTGATACTGACTCTTAAGAACAACATCAAGGGCACTTGGAACCTGTCATGCCTGTCATGCTTCAGTTTACATCAAATTCCTAAGCAGAATTAATTATATTCATCAAATTATCCCATTTTACTCCTGGATTCTAGTAATGGCATTTCCAGTTTTCTCATCATCTAAACAAGTGACTTCAGAAATTCTCACTATGTAACAGTCCTCCTCCGCCTTCTGTTTTCAAACACTGGTGTTGACCAATTTGTTCCCTTTTCTACCCTCAATATTAAGCTAGGACAGGCCCTTATTACTTAGTGTCTGAATAATTCTGACAGGCTCCTAACTAGTTTCTCAGCCTTTAGTCCATTCAATTTTAAGACTATTTTCCACTGTCAGGTTAATCTTCTTAAAGCACTGTTGTCATGTGCCCAGGAGATTTGCTGGTTCACCACTATCTGTGGTATAAAGTTCCCATTCCTTATAGGAGCACTTGAAGACCACTCTTAATTTACCTTTTTCAGTCATATTTCCTGTTACAGTCAGTTCTGCTACAATGCTTATTTTGAAAATGTGAATTTGTTCCAATACAATTGATCTATCAAGAAACAATTTTAACATAATACAAACTTTCCACTTGCTTATGCACAATTTGGTCCCCAAGAAACACTAGTTGAATGCAGAAAACTACACCTAGCTGCACCAAGCAACCTAGAAACACAAAAACTGACACACTTCAAACATCTACCCACTACTTGAGCTCTCCAGGTGTGCCAATCAGGTAAATCCACCCACAGCAAGTGTTACAATTTTGTTTGCTTCTCCTATCATTTCTAAATAACTCACAAGCTGCAACCCTCTGACAGTCAATCCCACAAATACACCTTAGTTCTTTTTCAAGGTAAAGTGCTGTATTTACTGCAGCATTTACGTATTTCCTAGCTGTTTAACAGTGTGAAACTGTGCTACCTTTTTATTAAGTTTTTATCTTTTTCCATATCATTGATAATTTTTGAATATTGTGCTCTTAACTCCATTTTCCCTAAAAGCCCTATGGGTTTTCTGCACAATTTTTCATGCTGTAGTGATTTTTAGGAATGCAGAGGTCGTGTCATAACAGAACTAATTCTATTTCCTTTTGTGAGCATTCTGCTCCAACCTGGCAGATCTACTTTCCCTTGAGTTTTCCCAACCTAGGCATCCTGCCTAGAATTCCTTTCTCTGCTTTTCATGCCCAACAACTCAAATCCTACTGATTTTTAAGAGTTCGATTCACTTCTCTCTCTTGGGAAACCAGCCCAATGCTTATTCTGTGAATTCATTTGGTATCCTTTTTATATTCTTTTTTTTTTTTTGGCCTTATTTCAGTTTTTAATTCTGAACACTTTAGTCTCTGAATAATTCTGATTAGTAGTTAAGCCTGCCCTAATCTTCAATTAGATCAGAAGTTCTTCGAAAACAGGAAGTTTAGTCTTAAAGTACTCTCAACGTTTCAGAGCATCTTCAGCAGGCCTTCAGTAAATTAAGAATAGAAATGAGTATCAGTATATCTTGTAGTATATCTTACATCTTCTGCCATTCTCCAGCAACTTATTTTCCAAATGCATCTATATGGATTCCCTTCAACAGGTTCTAATTCTGTTCCTATAAAACAGTAAAAGAAATAAAATTTATAGTTTAGAATGAGATCCCTTTATTTCAATAACTTCTAAAAACAAAAGCTATACTTCACAAAGTTCCCAGTTAAAGCTAAATATACCCCCGACTCTCAGAATAAAAATTAAAATACCTCCATTAACATTGGGGTCATGATAGAGTTTCCAGCCTTCAAGAGTTGCAGCTCTCCATGCCTGACCACAACGTTTGCAGAGTCGTTGTGCCTTTAGAAACAAAAAAGAGCAGACAGTCATATAACCAATGCAGTACTGAAAAAGTACCTGTGTCTTATGGGAAAGCATAAGCAATTTATAATAGGATTAGGTATCTTATGGCACAGATGGTACAGAGGATGGTGTAGACAATTAGCAATGGCATTTCACTTCACCCATATGCATGTCTTTCTGTGGTCTCTGCCTTTCTTTCTTTCCCTAATAATCCCTTTGCTCTTTGATTCTGGGTTTACCACTAGGTGCCCATGGTGCCAGCAAGCATTTAATTCTGCTGGGCACAAATGGGCTAAAAGGGTTGATGACCACAGACTTATGTAAAAGTATTACAAACACTTCTCATTTGTCTCTATAATGACAGGGTGCTATTGCTCATTCAGCTCACTGACAACATTTATGTTAAACGACCAGATGAGCTTGATATACTAGTGAGATAGATACATGTTTATTGGTCCATCATCTCTTTAGGAACCATCTCTTCCTCATTTAGTTGATATGGTTTGAGTAGGTCATATGATTCCATTTCTGGACTTCAAGGTTGCATGTGATCTAACAAGAATAACTCCCAGGACTCTTGCTGGAGATACTGGCTGGGACTGTAAGATTGTAGGAGGATGTAACCTCCTGGAGCTGCTTGTGGCCATCACTGGCACATGTGGCTCCTTGAGAATGAAGCCACAGAGAGGGGGCAGAGCCAAAAGCCTGGAAGACTGTGTCCTAAAGACATATTCTGAGTCCCTGGATCCTGTTAACAACCAGATATAACTCTCTACACTTCTCTGTTCCATGAGTCAATCAATCCCCTACTTGTCAGTAATCTGAGTTGAGTTTCTGTCATTTGAATTTACAGAATCTGATTAATACAACCAGTTAAAAAGTATCATACCCCAAACATCATTCTGGGCTTATGGCTTTTAAAAACTGTGAAAGCTATGTAGCAACATGGAAAAATATTTTTAAAGTATTTGATATGCTGTCTAAAAAAGGCAGAACAAAAATCTGCATGCAGAACCTTGAAAACATATTCCTAAGTGAAATTAGCCAGACACAAAAGAACAAACATTGTATGATTCCACTTACATAACATAGGCAAATTCACAGACACAGAAAGTAGCTTAGAGCTTGCCAAATGCTCAGGGAAGGGGGAAACGGGGAGTTACTGCATAAGGGTGAGAGCTTCTACTTGGGGTGATGAAAAAGTTTTAGAAACAGACAGTGGTGATGATTGCACAACACTTGAATGTAATTAATGCCTCTGAAATTTACACTTGAAAATGGTTAAAATGACAAATTTTGTTATGTATCTTTTATCACAATAAAAAATTAATAATGTAATATTCCAAAAACTACTGAATTATTCATTTTATAGTTTTAAAAATTCTTTTGCTGAAGAAAGTGAATTATTCACTTTAAATGGGTGAATTATATGGTATTTGGATTACAGTTCAATAAAGATGTTAAAAAAAAAACCTGAATGTATACTATGATTATGATTATGTTAAAAGAGGTACAAAATAAAAAGGGTTGTAAATAAATTTAAACAACTCCACTGTATGCAATAATGTAAAGGTAGTGGGACCTCGAGAGTTTTTGTTTTTCAAGCCTTTCAGTAATGTGACTGTATTTTTGTTTTCTATTTTTAAAAATATATCCTTCTTTGCCACTGTGATTCCTTGCTCATCACCTGGGACTTAATGAGTGGCTGGGACTTAAATATTTTCTGAATACATGAGTATGTGTATATTTTTCCTTAATTAAAAAATAAGAATGATGTTTAATAATCCAAGACTTACTACTATATTACTTAACATATACTAGTGGTTTGTAACAAACAACACTTTGAACTAGTATATTTCTATCTAAGGAACATCACCAAGAGTACAAACAGGTACAACAGAATATCTGAAGCTTGAATCTCCAATGCATCAGACTGCCTCATCTGGAGTCCACAAAGCCATCCAGTAAGCTATCTAATTAGATATTTAACATTTTATGTACAAGATCTTAACTATCACAAAGGAAGATACATTTTAAAGAGGTGAAGTTAAAAGGAAGTTTGAGGGTATCATAGTCTTCAAAGGCTGAATAGTGTCACCTGTAAGAGCAACCAGGGTCAGGCTTACTCTCTACTCTTAAAAATCCAAACTGAAAATAATGGGGCTATGCCTAGGGTATGCACTACAATATGGGAAGGCAAAATTTGCCTTCTTATAAAGAATTTTCTATCCGAGTTGTGCAAAACTTAAGTGCATTGCTTCCTGAAGCAACGTGCTCTTTCTTGCTGGAAAAGTTTAAACAGGCATTAGATCCAGAAATTCTGTGAAAGAGATTACTGCACTGAGGAGGCATACAAGGTAGTCACAAAGATCCCTTCCACCTGACAGTCTATGACTTTTTGAAATTGGAAAAGCAGGGCATATACATCATTTACCTCTTCTGTCATTCCAGCACGAATTAGAGTGAAAAGATATTTGAGTAATCTGACTTCATCTTCTCTATCCAGATCATCAAGGGGCATTTTCTGTCTTATGGGAGCATCAGGGTCCTACAAAAATAAACAAACAAAATCATCAACTATAAATCCTTATACGCACATACAATTTAATCATCAAGAGATGATAAATCTCTCCTGAGTTTACTTACTGAAATGAAGTCATTTAATTTAGCTAAGTAACAAAGGGAATGAAAGTGTCACAGGTGTTCCAAGATGGAAGCACCACTAGGCCAGCCCCGCAGCTCTAGAAATGCTACTCATAATTCAAGATGACTTGAGCTTTACCCTGTTGTAGAAACTACATTGCTAAGTGAATCCTAAAGAGAATTTGGCCTAGATGGAGAATGAGTACAGAGGAGAAACTGCAGGAATCACAATGTATTCTGTGAAGGTGCTCAGCCAGCTCTTTCTGAGAACCTATGAGAAGAGAGCCCAGTATGGGATTAATGTTATATGAAACACACCAATGCCTAATAAAATTTTTTAAAAACAGATTTCTAATAAATACCTCCACCCCTTAAAAGTTATTCCTACCACCTACCTTTCATGAATAGAAAGAAATGTGTTTTTAAACATTTGGGATAACATACTGTCCTCACTTTTACAGCAAAGAGCACACACGATCAACAAGATGAATTTCAGACATTTTAATGTGATTTTAAGAAAGGAAGTGACTCTTTTTCCAAATGTTACTGACTATATGGTAATATGAATATCGATTCTGAAAATGGAATGCATAATAGGTCAGTTGGCTACTTTCACAAATATCTTGCAGACAGATACAATCATTCAGTTTTGGAACATGGTCTCTTTCTGGCAAAAGGAAATCACCACTTTCCACATATTAAGAGTAAATGATTTTTAGTTGCTTGCTACAGGATAATTTTGCTACAATTTATTACAAGCTCTTCCAGTAGTTTCCAAACAATTTTCATCATAACCCACTTGGTTACCAAATGGAATTTTATCTATTTTTTCAGTTGTTACTTACTTCTCCCACTACTCACTATAAACATTAAATTCACATGCCTCCATCTATCACAAAGCTCTGTCCCTTCATTTCTACAATAGGCTCCTATTCTTTCCAAATCTACTGTTACTCTATTACTCATACCCTAAAATGACCATTCTAACCTCAAGCTAATTCACAAAGCTTTATTTTTACCCCTGCTTTCTATATAAAAGAGCTTCCACAGGTTACCACCTTATAGTTGAAGAGTCAAATCTTGCTGTAAGGTCAAAATTAATTTGTTTTAATTCTGGCAAATCAGGAATACTTTCTGTATCTTCTTTTATAACTTATAATCCAGTGGCCACAGATGGGTTCAAATATATGCCATCAAATTCAAACACAACTTAGTACTTTTTAGAGTTAAATAGCATATGCAATCTTTTGAGACAAGGAAGCAAAAGAAAAATTCTCAGCCTTTAGGGGAAAAAATCACAACTTTGAAGGCAACTTTCATTTCAAAGAACACTTACCAATTCAGTGACAAGAGGACGGACACTTCCCATATAAGAGGATAGCTGCCGCTGTTTCAAGGTATGCAGAGTATTTTCCCTGAAAGAAAATGTAAGTACAACTTTTTTGAAAGGAGTAATTTTAACAGGCATATTTAAAAAATCAAATCAAGTTAAAGTAAGAAAAAGAGAGTACAAACTTAGGAAAAAAAAAAAACATGTAAAATGCTAAGTATAAAAGGGCATTTTAGCTCAGATGACTAATGATGTTGAACACTTCTACATGCTTATCGGCCATTCATCTGTCTGTTCAAATCTTTGTTCTTTATATTGGGTTACCTTTTTGTTACTGAGTGGTGGTTCTTTACGAACTGCAGATTCTATGTTTCTTCCAGTCTGAGGCTTGCTATCAATTCATTTTTTCAATGACTTATTTTAATGAGAAGTTTTAAATTTTGGTAAGTTTTAAATTTCTTTCCCCTGATTATTGCTCTCTGTGACCTAAGAAATAATCGCCTGTGCTACAAGCCACAAAGATGTCCTCTTACATTTTCTTCTGAAAACTTTATGGTTCTAGCTTTTACATTTGGGACTATGATCCATCTTGAATTAACTGTTGGGTATGGTGTGGAAGAGATGCTGAGGTTTATCTTTGTTCACAGGAATATGCAGGTTTTCTGTATGGTTTGTTGAAAAGACATTCCTTTCCCCACTGGATTGCTTTAATGCCTTGTTGAAAATCAAATGACCATATAAGTGTGGCTCTGTTTTTGGGTTCTCTATTCTCTTCCATTGACTGGTTAAAATAAAGAGAGAGAGAGAGAGACTAACCGATAAAAACCTTGCAAAAAACATTAACAGGACATTTTAACTTTAAAACACTTTTTTTCCTGAAAATGAAAATTTCTCTCTCTCAGAAAAATCACAACTACTCAAGATTTAATTTTTAACAAACATTTGGTAGCACTAATTTCCTACTCATGCAGAGAAAAAAAATTGACTTGTAGACTTTGTACATAAGTAATGTTACTGAATTTAAAGGCAATGTGAACTTTTTAAAGTCTTGAAATAAATTGTCCCTTATCCTAGGGGTGCTTTCTGGTTTCAAGGTCCTATAACAATTTAGAAGTATTGAAGGATGCAGGGAAAAGAAATTAAAACAAAAAAATCACAAATAGCTAGAAACATGGTAGAAGTGTCTTCTTGATGATCCAATCATGGTTATTAAGAAAACAGAGCAAAGTGATTCTTTGAAAACACAAATCAGACCATGTCATTCTTTTATTCTTGAGGTCTCCCGTCACATTTAGAATAAAGTCCCAAACCCTTACCTTGGCTGCCTGCAGAAGTCCTGTATCAGCTGGCTCTCTTCAGCCTCACTTCCTATCACTCTCTTCTTTGCTCAGGCCTCCCTCTGCAAATGTTTTACCTTCTTACAGTCTTCGCAGCTTCTATTCTTGCCCAGAATGCTTGTCCCTCAGATTTTTGCATGACTTGCCTCCTTTATTTCTTAAAAGCCTCTCATTCTTACTACCTGTTACTTCCTTAGACAGGCCTTCCCTGGTCACCTTTTCTACTTAAAGTAGTACCCGTTACCATCTTCTATCCATCAGCTCCGATTCTTTTTTTCTTTCAAAGCTCTTCAGGCTGAATGGGATATATATATTTATTTGCTGTCTAATTCTCCTATACAATTATAAATCCCATAAAAGCAGGGTTTTTATCCATTTTGCTCACAGTCTGAGTTCAGTAAGAAGTGAACAAGTATTTGCTGAGAGATGAATCAACAAAACCAACATTAAGTGACTTCAAGAATAAAAGTTTCGTGCGCTCGCTTCGGCAGCACATATACTAAAATTGGAATGATACAGAGCAGATTAGCATGGCCCCTGTGCAAGGATGACATGCAAATTCGTGAAGCGTCCCATATTTTTAAAGAGAAGCCATCCAAAAAAATGAGGCATGTTTCAACCATTTCCCCAGATATCAGTAACACATGCATAATAGAGTTTAATATGCACAATTTGGTTTTGCCGTTATAATAAAATAGTTGGCAGTTCAAAAAAAAAAAAGAATAAAAGTTAAGTGACTTACCAATATACTGATTTTGCATAAAACTCAATATTATCAGAAAAATCTCCAATCTCGTCTTTGGCAATGCTCTCTAACCAATCTACCACCAGCTAGGAAAGGGGGGAGGGGAGATTATTAACTGTAAAATCTGTAAGTATTTTATTTGAAGTAGTAGTATTCCTACAATTAATTTTAAAAAAAGTTTCTAATTCAAAAATGCCAAGTAACAATTTTTCCTATCCCTATTTTTACTTTTAAAAGATATATAAGTATTACAAAAAGAGAATGAAAATTTTTATAGGAATAATACAGCTTTTAGCAGGTTATTACTGGAAATCCTAGGGCTATTATTTGAAAACCAAAGAATAAGGTTCTTAATTACTTTTAATTATGAATTAGAAGATCAAAAAGACAAAAATTAAGAAAAAAGTTTTAAACTCAAAAAACTTCATTTCTTTTACATCATTTGCCTTTTCTCCATAAGTTTGTGAAAAAAATGTAAAAATTCTACTCATACCTGACTTTGTCGGACAAGTGAATCTCTCTGAAATAATGATTCCACAACTGCTTTTTCACTGGCATTAAGAGCCTATTTAAAAAAAAAATTTTTTTGAAGGAAAGAAAGAAAAGATGTTCAAAGAACATTATTTTGACAGAAAGGTAAAAAAGAATCCGAAATAAGTATATTTAATTCCCCATAATCTTTTTAACAAAGTAAATCTGAATATTCACCTTTGAAAAATTTTTATAAAGAAAATACAAACTGCTAGATCAATTTACAGCTGCTCTTACTTGATATTTTAATTCTTGGCTACACTTGAAATTTTTAAGTTCTATTTCCCCAGAGATGTTGTTTTAGGGAAAAATAAAACACAAAGCAGAGTAAGCATTTTCACACACTAAGAGTGTAAACTGGTACATTTCATTAGTAGGGCAACATGACAATCTCTGTGAAACTGCCCCAACAATTTCACTTTTAGAAATGTAGGAAATACTCGAATATGTAGGCGAGTATGAAGAAGAATGTTCACTGAATTATTACTGCTACAGCAAAAATAGTGAAAACAAGTTAAGTATGTCCAGCAGAACATCTGAAAAATATTATGGTACATTTATATTTCAGCATACTATGAAAAAATAAGGTAAACTTATATGAATTGACATGAAAAAAACTAAGAAATACTTATGAATAATAAAAACTCTCAGTATAATGTATACATGAAATCACACTATACGGTGAAAAAGAAAAACAAACAAAAAAACCCCCCAAAACTATGTGTGTGTACAGAGCCAGGGAGACTAGATGAAAACTAATGCCATAATTCCTGCAAAAAATGAGGAAGGCTTTGACTTAAATGGTGGCAACAGGAACAGAGATGAGAGATCAGAGTTGAAACAGAAGAGACAGAATCAACAAGATTTGATGACGGACTAAATTTTGAGATGAGGCAGAGACCGAGGTCTAGACCCTCGCTACTCGAAGTGTAGTAGACAGACCAACAGTATCAGTAGCACCTAAGAGTTTGTTAAAAATGCAGAATCTTAGGCCCCACTCCAGGCCTACTGAGTCAGAATCTGCATTTTAACAAGATCCCCAGGTAACTCACATGCACAGTAAAGTTTGAGAAGTACTGGCTTAGAGAATGTTCAGGTTCCTTGGAAAGCTGGCTATGGTGCCATCCACTCAAAGACAAAAGTAGGTTTGACTTTTGACAGAGTGGAGTCACGGTGCTTGAACATTATCTTCCTTTAAAAGAAGAAATGAAATACAGCCAACCCTTGAACAATGCAAGGGTTAGGGCACCGACCCTCCTTGCACTTGAAAATCCACATATAACTATACAGCCTGCTCTTGGTATCACCAGTTCCTCTGAATCCAAGGTTCCGCATCTGAGGATTCAACCAACTGAGGATTCAACCAATTGCAGATCGTGTAGTCCTGTACCATATATTTAGTGAAAAAAAAATTTCCATATAAGAGGACCCATGCAGTTCAAACCCATGTTGTTCAAGGGTCAACTGTATAAAGTGCTGGGTTTTGAAGGATAACAAAGTGGCTGAGTTCCCCTGGGTCTGCTGGGAGGAAAAGAAAATTATGGAAAGACCACTTATTGAATGAGGCAGAGCCAGGAGACTCATTCTCTTCAGGATCTATCTTCTCTCTGTTTGAAGTCTCTAGAAGACAAAATGCATTCCAGAGCAAAGAAGTCTGCACAATTTAACATCTTGACTCATACCTTTACAAGGAGCCAAGTCACTGAATCCTGCAACACTTCACCCAGGTTGCATTTAAAAAGACTTCTGCTCAATGGCCTGAAGGACATCGCCCTCAAATTTCCCAGAAGCCTAATGTCTGACTGAGAGGAACGTTAGGCAAATCCGTCATTGCCTTAGGGGACCCTTTGTTTGAAGAAAGGGATCTCTAGAGCACCTCGGTTGATCTTTTCAAGGTTTAACTACAGTGACATTCTCAACCTGATCATTAAAACAAAACAAAACTTGTGGTGTATATACATGTATAGAGATGCACAGAAAAATATCTTATAGGATACATGCCAAATTGTTAGAATGAAAGGTAAGAGGGACAGAAGAGGACTTTTACCTTATAGTCTACAGTATAAATAAATATTTGATTATTATACGTTTACTGCACCTTCACTTGTAAAATTTTAAAAATGAAGAGACTCAGATGGGGTAAAAAATCAAATTCTACTACTAAAAACATTTAAAATTTTAAGCATTCATAAAGGAAAAAAATTAAAATAAAACTTACAGTAATTGCAAACATATTTTCATCTTCTAATGCAGACTGTATTCTGTCTCTGGGGGAAAGTAACAAAAAGAAGCCTTATTTCACATGAAATATGAAATCACCTTTTAAGCTAGATACATGCACAAATCTGCATTCCATCCAGTGTAAACAAATGAGCTTCCTATTAACTTAGCCCAACATGCTTAAAAACAAATAGTAAATGCCTTCTAAATCTAATACTGACATCTGAACAAAATTGATATTTACTAAAACACACATTGCAAAGTCTTTAATGGCTACCTGCTAATGCACACCCCTAACTTTTTAATGTTTTCACATGGCAAAAATGAAAGAATGTGATTTTCTCTCAAGATTTTTCCTCATTAGGATGAGAAAGCAACAGAATGAGAGCCAAAACCAAAAACCACTGAGCACCTGAGAGAAGAAAAATTTGGTTATCTTCTCTTATATACATTATATAAAGTGTATCCATCAGTTCTTTCTCTTCATCTATTCACTGATTATTCCAGTATTTTTAGCACTTTCCTTAACTCTTTATACATATCCAGTTTTTAGTAGCTACCAGTTTTTAGATTCCCCTCTTTCCTCCTAACTCACGTCTGGCAACTAAGGCATTAGAAATGACAAGCATCTCAGAATAGCAGAACTATTTCCAAACACATCTTACTCTAACTTCTAAATTAATACGCCAATTGGTTTGTTACCTTATGTTTATTTCTCTTACAAGTCCTGTACAACATTACCTATACAAAGAAGCCAGCAGCCTCCATGTGACCATCTCCTGTTGAAGAAGCCAAAGCATACTAGCTGTTTTTGAAAATTTTTGAAGTCCAGGTGTTGCTCGGCTCACTATTTTACTCAGTATATTTACCTGAATTAAAAACACAAACGTAAAGAGGTTTTCTATAATTTTGAGTCACAATTTTGTATTCTTCAAGTACACAGTGCTAAAACTATTCATATATACATTTTATATATGTATACATTTATATTATAAATTTTCCTGCTGGATATTTTCTTTTTTAATTGAACATAATATACTTCCACTAGAAACGGCCTTAATTTGAAGTAAGGTGTGTTTATGTGAATATATATGTAAAGTTTAACATACACTAGATTTCAGATTCAACAATAACAGCCCTGAGTACATTTTTTTCTCCCTGTAGATCAACCCAGAACATAAGATGAATCTAACTTGTATCTGACAAAATCATAACACGAATCAACAGAACAGCACTGAAAGTTAAAAATAAGATACCTTCAAATTACATCTGAAAATTCATACCATATGAAAAATCAAGAAAAAGATTTTCTGAAGACTGGTACCAAAGTATTGTCATTTCTAACCAAAACTTAACCAAAATCCCTCCTTGTTCTAGAACAGTAGTTCTTATCATTTTTGGATGTTTCATGAAAATCTAATCCATTCACTTACTAAAGGGCATCTGAGTTGCTTCCAAATTTAGGCTATTATGAATAAAGCTGCCATAAACATCTACGTGCAGGCTTTTGTGTAGACCTAAATTTTTAACTCTTTTAGGTAAATATCACAGAGTATGAATGTTGGTTTATATGGTAAGAGTATGTTTAGTTTTGTAAGAAACTGAGAAACTGTCTTCCAGTGTGGCTGTACCATTTTGCATTCCCACCAGCAATGAATGAGAATTTCTGCTCTATACCCTTGCCAACATTTGGTTTTGTTAGAGTTTTAAATTGTGGTCATTCTAATAGGTTTTTAGTGGCATCTCCTTATTTTAATTTACAATTCTCTAATGATGTATGATGTTAAAGATCTTTTCATATACTTACTTATTATTTGTAGATCTTCTTTTTCAAAGTTGCAGAATCCTTTTGTCCTCAAAAGAAATCTTATATGGACTCTCAATATGTAAAAAGGAGAGCTGCTGTGGCTGACGTGCTAACCATGCCACCCCTGCCACTACACCCCTGAGACATCTTCCTTAAATACAGTATGAAAATTTACAAACTGATGCTATTCAAAAAAAAACCTAAGAGCACTGAAGTTTGACCAACAATAGAATTAAATTAACTTACCTGACTACTACAAATGTTTTCATACTCTTCTACAAGGTCAAAAACTGTAGTTGAAGAGTGCTTCAAAAAAGACTGCAGAAAATCAGAAAACATACTCACGGATGCTAGAACACATTAAAAAGAAACAGAAAGTTCAATGACATACTTCTAGGTAATTCTGTTTTTTTTTTAAACTTAAAAACATAGCTATGAGTCCTCTTTTTTTTTTTAACTGCTGTATTTTTAAAAAATTATAACTGTGGTAAAATACACATAACAAAATTTACCATCTTAACCATTTTTAGGTGTATAGTTCAGTGGCATTAGGTACCTTCACAATGTTGTGCTACCATCCCCACCATCCGTCCACAGAACTCTTTATTTTACAAAACTTAAGACTCAGGATAGCCAAGGCAATCCTGAGAAATAAGAACAAAGCTGGAGGCATCACACTTCACTGGCTTAGAAACAGACACATAAACTAATGGAACAGAATGGAGAGTCCAGAAATAAACTCTCACATACATGGTCAACTAATATTTGACAAGGGAGCCAAGAACACTGAATGGAGAAAGGACAGTCTCTTTAATAAATGGTGCTGAGGAAACTGGATAAACCCATGAAGAAAAACAAAATTGGACCCCTACCTTAAACCACGCATAAAAATGAACTTAAAAAGGATTAAACAAGACCTGAAAATCATAAAACTCCTAGAAAAAAATATAGGGAAAAAACTCCTTGACACTGATCTTGGCAACAATTTATGGATACAACACCAAAAGCACAAGCTACAAAAACAAAAATCAACAAGTGGGACTATATCAAACTAAAAAGCTCTGTACACCAATAGAAACAATCAACAAAATGAAATCAAAACCTATGGAATGAGAGAAAATATGTACAAACCATACATCTGTTAAGAAGTTAATCTCCAAAATATATAAAGAACTCATACAACTCAATAACAAACAATCTGATTTAAAACTGGGCAGAGGAACTGAACAGACATTTCTCCAAAGACATACAAATGGCCAACAGGTACATGAAAACATGCTCAGCATCACTAATCATCAGGGAAATATAAATCAAAACCACAATGAATGTCACCACACACCTGTAAGAATGGCTATCATGAGGGGAGAGAGTAATAGCTCAGCGGTAGAGTGCATGTTAGCATGCACGAGGTCCAGGGTTCAATCCCCAGCACCTCCATTTAGAAAAAAGAAAAGAAATAAGAATGGCTATCATCACGGAGTGGTGTGAGAAGAAGTGAACTTTCGTGCTTGATGTTGTAACACTGTAAGGATTGTTCCAAATACTAGTTGCACTGCTTTGTTTATAATTGTTAATATTAGAAAAATAGTAGACAAATGCAGCAGTAAATCAATTGTTTCAGCAGAATTTTGTCCTCACTGCATGTGTAGTCTGAGTACAGATTCCAAATCTATGGCTGAATTTCTTCTAGTATATCAAAAGTTTGTTTTGTTCTTTGCTCTGAATAAAATTGAACTGTGGGTTCTCTATAGAAAGTGGCATTTTGGGCTTTCCCTCTTTTTGTAAAGCGATTTCTACCTAGTTATTCTCCAGTTAACTTTAGTGACTTTTAAAAGTTGGCATTGTAAATAAAACAACTTGCAAAAAGTGAAAAAGAGAAAAAAAAAAGAATGGCTATCATCAATAAGACAAGAAATAACAAGTGTTGGAGATGATGTGGAGAAAAGGGAATCTTTATACACTGTTGGTAAGAATATAAATTGGTTCAGCCACTACGGAAATCAGTATGGAGGTTCCTCAAAAAATCAAAAAATAGAACTACCATTCGATCCAGCAATATCACTTCTGAATATATATTCAAAGGAAATGAAGACAGGTTATCAAAATGGTACCTGTACTCCCACATTGACGGCAACATTATCCACAATAGCAAAGACAGGAGTAAACACCCAAGTGTCCTCACCAGATGAATGGATAAAGAAATGGTATATAGACAATGGAGTACCATTCAGGCATGAGAAAGAAAGAGATCCTGCCATTTGTAACAGTATGGATAGACCTTGAAGGCATTAAGTGTGATAAATCTGATAGACACAAATACTGTATATCACTTTTATGAGGAATCTAAAAAACCAAACTCATAGAAACAGAGAGTAGAATGGTAGTTTCCAGGGGCTAGAGGGTAGGGGAAATGAGAGATGCTGGTTAAAGGGTACAAACTTGCAGTCAGAAGATGAGTAAACTCTGGAAATGTAATGCACAGCACTGAGTACAGCCAAAAAATCCGTATGATATAGTTCACAGTTGCTAAGAGACTAGATCTTAAATGTTCTCACCACAGAAAAGAAACAGTAATTATGTGATGTGAAGGTATGATAGAGGTGTTCGCTAACACTAATAATCATACTGCAATATGCAAATGTATCAAAGCAGTATGGTAGTATGTTGTACACCAAAACTTAAAGAATGTTATATGTCAATTTCATCTAAAAAAAAAAAAACCTAAACTAAAACTATAATTTCCATTCCCCTCTTTCTCTAGACCTTAGCAACCATTATTCTCCTTTGAGTTTTACTTGGTGCCTCATACAAGTGGAATCACACAGTATTTATCCCTTATGTTAGTATTTCATTTATCATAATGTCCTCAAGGTTCATTCATGTTGTAGCATGTGTCTGAATTTCTTTCCTTTTTAAGGCTGAATAATATCCCACTGTAAGTATATACCACATTTTGTTTATGCATTCATCCATCAACGGACTTTTTGGCTATTATGAATAAGGGGCTATGAACATGGGTATACAAATCTCTTTGAAATCCTGTTTGCAATTCTTTTGCGTATATACCCAGAGGTAGAATTGCTAAATTATATAATTCCATTTTTTAATTTTTTGAGGAACATCAAACTGTTCATCATAGTGCTGTACCAACACTGTACAAGAGCTCCAATTTCTCCACATTCTTGCCAACATGTTATTTTCTTGTTTGGCTTTTTGTTTTTGTTTTTGTTTTGATAGCACCCATCCTAATGGGTGTGAGGTGGTATCTCACTGTGGTTTTGATTTGCATTTCCTTAATGATCACTGATGCTGTGCAACCTTTCATATGCCTGCTGGCTATTTTTATATCTTCTTTGGGGAAACATCTATTCAAGTCCTTTGACCTTTTTTCAATTGGATTGTTTGTTTTCTGTTATTGTTGAGTTGTAGAAGTTCTTTCTACATTCTGGATATTAACCCCTTATCAGATATATGATTTGCAGATATATTCTCCCACTCTATGGGTTGCCTTTTCACTTTATTAATTGTATCTTTTGACACAGAGAAGTTTTAAATTTTGATATAGTCCAATTTATCTATTTTTTCTCTTGTCACCTATAAATCTTTTAAGAGTCCAAAGATGTATTGGTCATTAGTCTGTAAACAATTACTATAAAAACATGAGCCAAATTTTAAAACATCTGAATTATATTTTAAGTACAAAATAGCTGAGAAAGTTATGACAGATAGTAAAACGACATGTTTTACTCAGGGAGAAAAGCATGCACTCTACTACAGTACTATATATTTCAGGCCTCAGCCATTGTTCATACCAAAAATGAAATGTTTATATTTTATAGATTAAGTACAAAGTATTTTGGAGTCACTCAAAATCTGAGTACTTATTACTGGTACACTACAAAGAATCAGTGGTCACCACAATGTTTAGAGAAGGGCTCTGGAATCGAACTGCTTAGTTTCAAATCCTGGGCCCATCACTTCCTAGCCAGGTGAACTCAAGCAGGTTACTTGATCTTTTTGAGCAACAGTTTCCTTTCTATGAAAATGGGAACAGTTATTATAACTATAATGACTATAACCATTTAATAGCCATGAAATGAGTTAATGTTCACACCGTGGTAAGCATACTGACTAGCACTCACATATGCAAACTTAGGATAGAATGATGACGAACTTATGTCATAGTGTGTAGGTACAGACACACTAAAAGCAAATGTTTTTTTCCAAAAGGGAATGGTAATAACCAACCTAAAGCTAGAATGGTCACAACGCTCTTTGGAAAAAACAGCATTAGCATCCAGACCAAAATAAAACATGTCAACAATGTCAGACAAAACTTCAACCAAAAGAGAAAGAGCAGCTCTTTCCACAGCACAAATATGAAAAGAATAAAATCATAGTGACTAGTCTAATAACCTAACAGGCTGCTATTCACACTGAAAGATAAAATGGCAAGCTGCTGCTCCAACGGAGAACTAAGGTGAGGTTTTCAACGTTCTAGAGCTACTACTTCAAATAGCTTAGCCATTACCATCACTAATTAGCTTAGCAAAAATACTGTTTGATGACGCTTAGAAATAGGAGATAATTTCCCTGATCTCAGTAAAATGACAAGCTACTGTGTCACAAACACAGCTCAAGGCCATCTTACCAGCTTCTCCAGGATCATCCTCACGTAACATCACGGCACTGAGTGTTACATCCTCCGTTACACTGTGAGGCTCTGCGTTTGTGAAGAGCCCTGCACGTTGTGACGAGAATGCAGCTGCCCAGTTACTGTCATCCAGGTTAGTTACCTTAAAAAAAAGGGAAGATGCAGAAAAGCAATGGAGTTATTACCATTGAGTGAAAAAAGGCTAATACTATTAAGATTTTTAAAAATCTTATGTGTTTCTCATTTTTAAAAGATAGCCACGGAATTATTTTGTTAAGGAAATTATGGCTTTTTTGATTGTTTCCTTCTCTGAACTACTCCACACTGTAAACAAAAAAGCCAATAAAGTTGCATTTTGTAATATTCAAGTTGCTATTAATAAGAAAAATAAGGAAGTCCTACTGCTCTAGGACTAGTTCACACCAATTTTTTTAAACTTTGGGAAATAGAACAGGATGAATAAACCAGTTTCTTTGATGGATAAATGATAATGAAAAAAAGGATGACAGAGGAACTTGTAGATTAAAATACTTAAGAGACACAACGAGCAAATGCAATGTGTTGAACTTGTTTAGATCCTGATTTGAAGAAACCAACTTAAAAAATTTGACACAACTGAGGAAATGAAAACACTTAATGAAACGTATTGTAAAGAAAAAAAAGTAAAATGGCTATTTGAAATGATAAAAGAATTACTCTGTGTGTCTGTGTGTGTGTATGTGTGTAGGGAGGGGTTACATGTGTTAACAATATTGCGTTTACGTTAAAGAAAGCATCCTTATGTCTCAGAGTATTTATGGATAAAATGGTATGAAATCTGGGAACTGTAAAGTAATGTGGGGGAAATGCTTGTGGGTATAGATGAAACAAGATCAGGCATATGTTGATAACTGTTGAAAGTGCACAAAAAGCACATAGGAGTGACTTTACTATTCTATTTTTGGATACATTTTAAAAATCAATAGAAAGTTTTTTAAAATTCACCTTTATTTAAAATCCAGGTATGAGCAACAATAAAAATGTACCTGTAAGTGACTTATCGTCATTAGCATAAAGATCAAACTGAAAATCTTACACAGCAGTGACATTCTGCATTAAGAAAAATACTTTGGTCCATAATCAGATCTTGGTAGGTAGACATATGGTAAAATTAACATAGCAAATAATTGTACTTCCTTCAGGGCAACGTACATACCCAAGACCACCTCTCACAGCTGATATTAAAATTGGCAAAACAAATCCAAGAAAATACTTTTGACTACAAAGTCATTTCCAAACATTTTGTAATAATCACTGCACATTTACTCTATCCTGGCCTTTAAGAGAGTAATAATTTTACTATTCATTTTGTAGTTTGGAAGCAGTAAATAATAGTCATTTTCCTTTGCTTAAACCCAGAGGCAGTCAATTCACTCATGTTTTTAAGTAGAATAAGAATAAACATTGCCAAAAATTAACCAGTTTCATAAGCAGAGTAAAACTGTTCAATGACTTAATCACTGTTAGACAGTAACACTCTAAAAATCTCTAAGACTATATATATTTTAAAGACTGATTTAACCTTCTAAGACAAGAAGAGGTTTAACATGCAAAACCATTTCTCAGAAAACACATAATTTAGACAATTTCAGTGTATGTAAAAATCTCTGTGCCTTTTTAATAAGCAGAAAGCCAAATAAAGAGCCATTTTTATCTTGTTTTTGGAAGCAAATGGGCCATGATACTCTCCTACTCCAACAAAACTTTTCCGTTCTCTTCTCAGTGAGATACAGTTCCTTCTTTTTCTACAGGGTATTTTAAATACCTAGATTAAGTCATTCTGTATCACAGTTTACATGACATTTCTTTTGCTATTTATTGGTACCACAGTGATTCCTAAAGTGTCTCATATACTTCTCCCTAAATTTTCTCTTTTCTTTCTTTTAATGCTTTGCCTCTCTTCCTTATGACAGTCTTCACTGATTACTCTTGGCTTCCTTCTCTTCTATGCTTCAAAACAGGACTCAGCTTTTATAGCCACCAGCAACCAATCAGATTTCATTTATTCTGAGTAGGAAACTGTCAGATTAACACATTTTACCTGCATCTAACAGCTGCTGGTGTCACATCTTCCACCTACAGCAGGAGACGGTTAAAATTATTTCAATCCACACAACCTGGTTACTTTTATAATGAAAAAGACTTCACTTCTCATTAAAAGCTTTTAACCTAAATTACTCAATTACTTAGATTCTAATCAAATAAATACTTTCAATACTAACCTTTACATAAATATCATAATTTTATAAAATGGGAGAAAATTTCAGCCCCATTTTTCTACATACCATTGACAAATTTCCCAAGAACCCTGAAGACTGTGTAAGCCGGGGAGACCTCCCTCCAGTTCCAAGAATGCAGGAAACATCTGGCTGCCTTAGGAAGCTTCTGTTTGGGGGAGTAACTACAAGCAAGAGGTTAGTAAAAAGAATTCAAAGTGCATGAGCATCAATCATAAAAATAAAACAAGCAAACAATAAAGAATATTTTTCACTTCTCAATTACTTAGATTCTAACCAAATAAATACTTTCAATATTAATACTTCCATGATACAAAGATTTGACTTATTTTTTCTCAGTATGTTTTGGTACTACTGAGCCCACTAGGAAAAATTTTACTGCACACAGAGATGCTTTCATTATAACATAACTGAGAAAAAAAAAAAGACATTAACGAGTCCATGAATTTGTCATAGTCTAATTTGATAAAGTATATTATAGTATAGAGGGCATGGGTTTTGGAGTAAGATTATGGTTTGAATTTTGGTTCCATTACTTACATACTTAGCTATGTTATCTGCATTAATTGACTTCTCTAATTCTCCTCTCAGTTTTGGCAAAACGATAGCTAAGTCATAGTTATTCTGTATTTACGTAAAATACAGTGCTTTACACATGATGAGAGTTCAACAAATAGTAACTGCAATTGTTATTATTTGTTCATAATTACTGCTACTCTAAGCAAATATTATAATTATTATGTGTATTACAGGTATTAGTTACTATTATTATTATTATCATTACAAATGCTTTAAAAACAAAAAAAATCTTACAAGGTGGTCGAAATGAGCTGGGAGTTCGGGGGATAACCTGGTTTCTTGGTGTAGTATTAGCAAAAGTTTCATCTTGGGATGCCCGGACTACAGGAAAAGTTAAGAAAAGTTTTCCATGTATAAAAGACACCATTAAACATAGAGTGAACCATACTTACACTATACAAAATATATGAACATTTTTCAAGAATAATTTTATAGCTACCATTTTTTCTATGTAAAGAGTAAATAATTCCCTCTCCCATTTAAATTCTCAGTTATCAGTCTTAGGTTACTACACACTGACTAAGAGCTCTTAGTCAGATTTCAAATTAAAAAAAAAATCTAGTCTCAGCAGAAGCCAACCACAATATGATAGTTAACAGTAAAATGGATTATCTTTGTTTTCAGGGAAACATGAATCTCACTGAATTTCAGTATTGTATTTACCAAATAACACATCTGGGGAGTTAAAAAAAAAAAAACTAATTTCCACAGCATTTTATTATCATAGCTAGTGTTTAATACCTCTTATAAAAAGAAAATTCTATAATGCTAATTCCAAACATGTTGCAATTTTTATGAGGATGCTTAAAATGCAAAGGATACTTAAAACTCTTTTTTGAGCACTCTGTTTGCGTGCAGTCCGAGTCACCTCCGCGTCCCGGATCACAGGGGATGACATCTCTCCAAAGCCACTCCTAAAACAGCAATCAAGCTCATGTGAATGAAATGAGAACGTAGCATTTGTAAGAAACTTAATAATCATGATTGGAGCTTTAAAGGACCCTGAGTCAGTCATGGCGTAGATCACCCCAATAGCCAAGTCTTTGATATTTTTGTTGACAATGCCCTTCTGGCTCCAAATCCTTCTTATCCCTCAAAGTCCTGCTCAGATTCTACCTGCACAAAAACTTCTTTGACTTTCTAGCATTCACTTATTATTTTCTCCTTTGGAATCATTTTAACACTTGGAATCTAAATCTACCTTATAACACTGTTTTAGATAATTGCTTCATGAAGGTAAATCTTTCCTCGTTGGACTCAGGAAGTCCTTAAAATTACAGGTACTCTCTCTTAAAAGGATCTTCTGTAGTCTCCAAAATATTTCAAACCACAGGTAATATTGTTTGAGCTGATGAATTGGAAGGCTAAGTGAAAAAGAATTCTAGTAAATTGCAGAGAAATGATCCTTCAAGTTATTTTTCCCCAGAGTACACTGAGGGTGTCTCCTGTCCCAGCACTATTGTAGTCACAATGCCTTTGTCATTCTCAGCCCAAAGTCTAGAAAATTAACTGTTTGAATTAAGAGACCAGTATGTTAAGACAAGAAACTAATACGCGTTTTCTCCACACTTCAAAACTTCAGATAGCTGTCTCCGGCCTAGAGAATCAAATCTAAATTTCCTAGCATGGTTTTTACAGTCTAACTCCAATTTAACCAGTTCTGCCTCCTATTCAGCCACAAACATCACTCCCATATAAACATACACTGCACGTGACCACTTAGCTACACTTTCATATTTTTACACCTTTGTACATTTTATTTCTTTTACAGAGGTCTATATTTGCCTCATTAGTCTTCCTGGTCTCCTGGAGCCTAGAGAAACCCAGATCTAGGTTGGCAACTTAGTTCTCTTTGTTAGCTTCCGAACTGACCAAGTTCCTTAACCTCTTTTACTTCCAATGTTATCTACGAAAAAAGGATCATAGTAGCTATCCTCATAGGATTGTCAGAAAGATTAAATTAGCTCATAATATGTTTAAGTATTTAAGGTACTCAATGTAGGCTACTGCTACTATTCAAAGACCAACAAGAAAGTTACTTTCTATGAGAGGTCTTCCTGACACCTCCCATGACAGGGTGATTTCATTGCTCCTTCATTTCTTTTCCCACAGAGCAGTACAAAACAATCAATTCGCACTGCTCAGCTGTCCCATCCACTACACCTTCCCCGAGGCCAAGGCCAAGAACTTTGAATAACTCATCTTTTTCGCAAATGCCAAGCGTAGGGCCAGCGTCATAGAAAGAACTCGATTAAATAACTATCTAATGCTAGAACTTGTAATCAGAAAGTCTGGGCTAAGATCCCTGTTCCGTCACTGACTGGCTTTATGATTTCGTGCAAGTCACTCAGCATCTCGAATGCCCGGCCAACACCTGCCCTGCCCATACTAGAAGCGAAAATGTCGCACCAAAGTCGCACAGACGGCCGGGATGCCGTGGGAAAGCAGGAGACTATCATTATCCGTATCGCTCCCCGACCCAAACGGCCTTTCTTCCATCAGCTGCAGTCTCCCGGACAGGGAAAGGAGTCCTAGGGTCAGCACCTGGGCCCTCCTCTGCTTCTTCTGGAAGTCGGGTTTCACCTATTTCGTTCCTCCAACAAGCGGGAGGGACAAGTCTCCGAGCTCAGTAGTCACCACCAGAACTGACCTGTCCATGGTTACAGCCTTCTCCCCTGAACACCTTGCAAACTCAGCTCCAGTTTAGCCACCGCGTTTCAGCCTTCCCGCTCTCCGGAAGCAAACCCTTCGACCCGGAAGCAGGTCCTCAAGAAGCCTCTGCAGAAAGAAAGGGCGAGGAGAGGGAGGAGAGGGGAAAAAAAACTCTCAACAGACGCATGCGCGACTTCTTCCGCATGCTGCAGCGTGTCTGGTTTGCGCAGGCGCAAAAGTATGCCAGTGGCTGACCGCGCCGGGCTGGGTAGAACCAGGGGCGGGACAGAGGGCGGGGCATGACCCAGTTTAGCGGTGATGGGCGGCCGCCACTTGGCCTGACTGGCATTTGTGGGCGTGGTCCAGGCTCCAGGTTCTCCTACTGGGATACTTGACGTATATTGATCGTCTAGAAAAACGTGAAGTCATTTCCTGGTATTCTCTGAGGAACAGCCTGGATTTGGAATTCAGACATGCAGGCACTGCCTTACACCTCGGGTGTCCCTCTCTTACTGTACTCACCTTGTTTGAACTGTAGTGTAAACCCCCATACAGTTTTTAAAATTGTTTTCCATAACGGCTATTTGTTCTTTACTTTGTATTTTTCCCTATTAAGGAGAAAAGGGTCACCTGTCTTAAAAAGCATAAAAGATGATGGTATTGCCCTCTATTTCCAAGTGCCGGATAGGCAAATATAGTATATTCTGGCTCTGAAGGAATCAGTCGAAGTTTTGCCTTAGGCATTTGCATTCTGTTCTAATCCCGGGAAACGTCATTCCAGGAAGGCTTCTTCATACCTAATTCTCGCTGAGACAACGTAGTGTTTCAAAAAAACGTGTCTCTGGGAACCATCTAAGCTCGAGACCCCTGCACTGCAGATTCCTCATCTGTAGAATGGAGATAACGCCTTTATCACAGAATTCTTGGGAGGATTAAAATGAAATGTCAAATGTGCATTACACACAGTAGTCATCGAAATGTTAATTTCTCTTCCTTCAGTGACTACTTGAGTTCCATCCTGATGGTTCCTCATTTTCCCCATCTTCCTATTTTCTTGTAAACAGAGCACTTGTTCTCTTACGGGAAATGAAATGTGGTCTTAATGGTTTTTGTCCGTGCCAGAGGCAGGTATATTCAAAGTATGAGACAGTGTTTCAGGTTCTTGCCACGCGTCCCTTAGCAAGTGAATTCCAATGTGTTTTACTCATATAACGTACTTGAAGTGGTTGACCATAAGGAACACAGTAAAAGGGAAGCACAGTTTTGGGCAAAGGATTAGCTCGATGTTCAGTTCATATGCAGAGAACACTTGTTGAAAAATGCACTGGGATTCATTTTGGCATAATGATTAGTAGGTATGAACGCCATACTACCTTGAATATTTCAAAGTATATTCATCTGACTGCCTTAGAACTGTTTGGAATAAGTTCCTGTGTGATGCATATTGTATACATTCTAGCCTTGTTTTTAGAGTTCTTAGTTTCAATCACAGAAATTCACTAGGGCTAACTTAAGAGAAGGAGAATTTACCAGAAGCCTATCAGCAGCTCATGGAATTGTTAAGAAGCTGGAGAAAAGGCTTGGGAAAGTACAGCTGCTCAGGAGCTAAAGACCAGCAAGTAGCCATCTCCAAAGCACTCAAACCTGAAGTGTCTAACCTGGAGCACCCTTTCCTCTCCCTCACTCCCATCAGCTGAGGAAATCAAACATCATGTTTTCCCTGCTCCCTGACTTTTTATACTGAAAAATTTCAAAACTACAAAAGAGATGTAAAATAAGCATTAATATACTCTGCACCTAGAACCACCAATTGCTAACATTTCCCCACAGATGCTCTCTTTTTTGCTTTTTGCCTGAACCATTTGAAAGTTTAGTTGTAGATATCTTGACCCTTCACCCCAAATACTTCAGAATGCATCTTCTAAATCAAGAACAAGACATTCTCCTACTTACTACAATAAAATAAACACTTAAAAAAACCTATTTTTAAAAACATTTGAAGGGACGAGGTGCAGGAATACTACGTAAGTATTTCTGAGTATTTCTCAGTCACAACAGATGGCACATGAGGTCAATTGGCTCTTTCAAAATCTGCCCAAACTCCCTCCTCCCTCAAACGAAAGTATCCTTTCACCTGGTATTCCTTCTAGCTGTTATCTTTTCTGTGTCCTTCCTGTCTCAGCCAAACTTGTTTTGGTAAATTATAAATAGCTGTTTCATGGTTTTCTTACTATAAATCCAGTAGATGTGACTATTAGAGAAAGATAAGAAAATAGACAGAGGCAAATGGAGAAAAATTTAAAATTCCTATGGTTCCATTAACTACATCTGGCTACAACTACATGAGAGACCCTCAACAGGAATCACCTAGCTGAGTCCAGTTAACCCACAGAACCAAGAAAGTTAATGTTTTCCAGCATTACATTTTTGGGTGGCTTGATGTAGCAATAGATAACTGGAACAAGTGGGAATAGACTATAACACTTTTATAATCTGCTTTTTCACTTAATTGTATGAACATATTATCATATCAAATGTTATTCATCTGCATCATTTTTCCCCTTAATTTTTAAAAAATGGAGATAATGGGGATTGAAACCAGGACCTTGTGCTTGCTAAGCATGTGCTCTAGAGCTATATCTTCACCTCTGCATCATTCTGCCAAATATTTTGAAAAAAAGAACATTCCCTTTTGTCTCTATTTACATTGACAATGCAACTTAACGCAGTCTGACTTCAACCCTCACTGCTAAATGAAAACTGCTCCAAAGTTGCTAATGATCTATCAGTAAAGGTTTTTTTTTGTTTTTTTTTTTGTTTTTTTTGTTTTTTCATTTCTCATCATCTTGGGTGCATTTGACACTGTAGATCACTTCTCTTCTCTACAGGGTACATTATGTCTTTTCAGATATGATCTTTTTTTGTGGGGGAGGGTGTGGTGGTGGTGGTGGTGGTATCTGGTTTGAAGGAAAACGCTTTACCTTGAGGTCAAATGGGGTCAAAGTTTAAACATGGAGCCCGGTTGACACTTGTTTGTCTATCTTCTCAGTAAAGCAGCCAACATAGTGTGATGCAGTGGGTAGGATCTTGGTCAGTTCACATTTGATGAGCTATTTCACCTCTTTACACTTCAGTTTCCTCTTCTGTAAAATTAAGATAAGAGTATTGTCCTCAAAAGTTTGTACTGGTGATTAAATAATATTTATGTAGCAATTTGAGAGGTGGCGCAGAACACAAAGACTCCTTGGGTTGAATCCTGGCTCCCCCACTTACTCAGTGGAGCCTTGTACAAACTACCTCTCTGCTTCTGTATAACACAAATAAGAATACCTGCCTCAGAGATTTATTATAAGGATTAAATGAGTTTACATAGATTATCACTTAGAATAGTGTTTGGTATATAATAACCACTCAGTAAACATTGGCAAATATTATCATGCACCACATATAGTAAATATTCAGTATCAGTGTTTGCTCTTTTGTTCAGCTCTAAGGAAGGGATTGTAATTTGTTTTATTCACCTCTACCTGTTGTCACTCTGTAGGTGCTCAAATTTTTTTTTGAATGAATGTGTCATTTCTAATTGATACAATTGCATTCAATTCTTCAACAAATATTCTAATAAGAATATCTACATTTGTACAGTGAGACTGAATTTATTTTCACCTTTATTTATATTCTATCGTATATAGAAATCTCAGTACTCTCTACCAGTTCAAAAGACTTCATCATCTTAATCTCGCGGAGCTTAAAAACAGGAAGAACCCTCAAATAATCTGTTATAGCTTCTCCTCTTTTATATACATGAATATTTTAAATTGTAGCTTCTCCTTTTAATTCTTTCAAATTGTGTTCGTTGTGAATAGGAAAACAGAATTGGTGAAATGTAAAACTTTGTAATTTCAAGTAACTGTTATTGCTGAATTGTGATATAAACGTTGATGTCGGGGAGATTTTGAACATGAAATCACAAATACGTTATTGCTCCTTCAAATTCTGACAGTAGGGTTAGCTCAATACAGGCTTCATTGCAGCTTGTGCTTCTAGTGTCGTAAGCACTGAGCAGTCAATGACATTTTCAAGGTAGTGGTGAATTTGCTGACAAAAAGTTTGCTAGACAAATCAATTGAAGTGATGCTTCTCTACAGACATCTCAGGCGTCATCAATAGTGAAAATGATCTTGGGGGCAACTGAAAAACTAAAATCGTTATTCTCTGTTGATACAGGACACTCTCCAGCTAAACCACAAAACTATTATTGCAGCTTATGCATTTTACTGTGCTGCTTTCACATAGTTCTCTGTTTGGCATAGAAGTCTTGTAAATCAAACACACATTCGCATTATTGAGGAATGATTTATTAAGGCCCTTAAGACAGCATTGCTTTGTTCTGTTTTCTCTAAACAACACGATTTATACTCTGTTTAGCTTTTATTACAAAAAGGTAGCTAGCATGAACCTTCTCCCATAAATTTGACTGGCTAAGAAAATTCACATTAAATTTTTTTCTTGTATGATCTTTCTGACTGAGCCCTCATCCTGCCTGGTTTGGTGGGTTGAAGGCAGGAAATTCGACCTCACACATTACGGGAGTTCTTTCCTCTTCTCTGGGGTTTGCATAAGAGTTCATGGAGTGGTTTCTGTGGTGCTAAGAATACAGATAAAGACATTCAGCCTTCAGTCCACTTCATTCGATGCAGGTCATTGTGCAGACCTCAGTGTCTGACAGATGTCAGAAAGATGGGAGGCAGGTGCTGCCTGCTAAGTGAGGTGGAAGAGGGCAGGGAGGGATTAAAAGAATACAGGGAAAACAAACACACATCATTATCTGACTAAATGTTACTAAAGGTAAAAAATAATTAAAAAATTTGAAAGGATATCGTATCTACACAGTGATCTTCTATAAGTTTCTTCTAATTAGAAGACTGTATGAAAATGTATCCATAAGAAGATGCATCATGCATCCATGATGCTATGAATCTATTCTTTAATGACAACAAAATTTTATTATTTTAATGATTGAAAATGTAGCATATGTAGTTCATAAGTCAAGAGCAGGAATTGACTTTTAAAATACTTTGAGCATATTTTGAGCTATTTATAGAACAAACTATGCAGGTTCTATAAATAGAAGTGCATTTAAAAGCATTAAGTGATATAATATAAGTATTTAGCAGTGCGATATGCCAAGAAAAAGCTGTGTCTGTCTTGAACATTGCCCTTGAAACTTGTTAGGAAGCTGGAGTCTGTGCCTCATAAGGGCATTAGGTACATCCGTGCTTCAGAATCTATCCTGGCTTCCTATTTGCAATTTTTAAATGATTGAGTTGAATCTTTAGGAAACTGATTGCCATCCTAGGGGACTCCTGCTTTTTTGTCCTTTACAAGGTCAACTGAAGTTCTTCAGCTATGTAAAATGGTTACATTTCAGGTAATAGAAGAAAGCAAGAAAGCTAAGCTTTGGCTTTTGAAAGATGACTTTTTTTCTGATTTAGGTATGAAGTTATGACTTACTTAAATTTTTAAAAATTTATTTTTACTTAAAGATAGCATAAGAATGCTAGGGAAGAAGAAATAATAATTCAAAAGTCATCCATATTACTACTGCTAGGGCAGTAATTTTTATTATTGAACATTATCTCCTACATGTTGATTCATACTTTACGTACAGTAATGAGATTAATACAGCTTTTAAAATTTATATTTCAGAAACTGTTACTTACTTGCTACTGATAATAAGGAATTCTCTGTACCTTTGTACTCCAGTTTTTTCTTTCCCACTGCTGTATTTTTGCTTTTCTTCTCTTACCTACTCAGATCCCCCAGTTCTAACTTACTCATCCCTCCCCTCCTCTATGACCATGTTAACAGCCTGGTATGTATTCCTCAGTACCTCTTCCTGGCTCATGGAGTACACATACACACACACATTCCTTCTCTGTATTCTCCTTTGTTCACTTTCAGTACCTCATAGAAACCCTCTGAGTTAACCATTAAACATCACACTCATTTCTAGTGATTGCAAAATGTTCTATGTTATGAATGCATCATGATTTATTCAGTCATTCTTTATTGATGGTCGTTCACCCTATTTCTGTTTTTTCTTCTACATTGTGGCAGTAAATAGTCTTGTGTGTAGATACACACACACACATATAGTATTGTGTGTATAAATGTATACATACATATAATCTTATTTCTTTTGTGTAGCTATCAGGACTAGGGTAGCTGGGTCAAACACACCTATTTTGAATTTTAATAGGTAACAGCAGATAGCAAATCAAAATTTTGGTTTACCCAAAGGCTCTACTCGGCACACTTCCATCAGCAATATGTGACTCCTTTCTTGCCCTCTAACCTCTCTTCTGGGGTTGTACTGCTATCTCTGCAAATTTTGCCCATGTGTTGGGTTCTTCGGTACTTTGTATCTCTCTGCCACTAGTTGGTGTGAACATCTTTTTTTGAGCACCTTTTTATATTTATGGGCAGTCTGGATTTGCTCTTCTCTGAACTGCTTAGGAGTATCTTTCACGCATTTTTCTTTTGGATTGTTTCTTCTCAATTTCTAAGAACCCTTTTGTATTTTATAGATATTAACTCTGCATATTTTATTTGTTCTATTTTCCCAAATCTACCGACTTTGTAATATACCTTGCTAAACAAGTTTTAAACTTACAAACTCTTTAACTTCATTAATTTAATTTAAACATAATTTTAATTTTAAAAGTTTTGAAATTTCTTGAATTGGCTAATGTCTCCCCTGTGTCTACACTATACTTCCAGTCTCTTAGATTTGTTTAGTTTTAGAGCTCAGAAAAATTAAAAATACCTGGAATTTGCTTTTTGTGTGACGTAGGGGTTGCACTTTCATTTACTTCAAACAGATAGCTAGTTGGGCCAGCCAGCACTTACTAAGTAATATTCTCTCTTACTAAAATATAATTTTGTCATATATCAACTTGTTATATACTAGAACCTACTTCTGGACTCAATCCTATTCTACTAATTGTTTCTTCTTTCACTTGAACTTTAAGATCATTTAGTTTAATTTCAATTTCAAAACCTTCCCAGCTGAAATTCAAATTGGAATTGTACTATATTAAACTGTTAATTTGTGGGAACTGATATTTTGATATAAAATCTTTCCAGTCAAGAATACAGAATTTGTTCAGATTCAGATCTTGATTTATGTTCTATTTAATAAGATTTTATAATAGCTCTTTCTTGTTAGCTTTATTCTTTGAGACGTTTGTAATTTTTGTCTGTCATAAACATTTACCTTCATATCAACTTCTAAGTGCTTATTGTAAATATAGAAAAAAAGCTATTGATTTTTGGCATATTTATTTTGTATCCAGCTACCTTTCCAAGTTCCTGAATAATTCTAATAGACATTTTGATCTTCTGAGGCATTCATTTATAATAATTTTATTTTCTGGTGTTTATAATCAATGTTTCATTCTATTGACTTAACGCACCCATTATCACTATTAGGTGACATTAATATTCCCATTTCACAGCATTGTTTTGAATGCTAAATAAGATAAATACCTGTAAAGAGGTTAGAGTAGTGTGTGGCACATAATAGGAGGTCCAACAAATGACAACTAACATTGTTATTACTCCTCAACTGTCAGAATTTGTGAGTTCTTCAATCTAAAATCTTTCATGGAAAGTTGTTAAGAGAGTAAATCCTAAGAGTTCTCATCACAAGGAAAACATTTTTTTTCTGTTTCTTTAATTCTGTATTTATGAGATGATGGATGTTCACTGAACTTACTGTGGCAATCATTTCATGATGTATGTCAGTCAAATCATTATGCTGTCCACCTTAAGCTTACACAGTGCTGTATGTCAATTATACCTCAATAAAGCTGGAAGGGAAAAATGATTAACATGTTAAATATTATTTTGCACATATTTTTTCATGATTAAAAAATGAACAAAATCTTTCATGGAAACATCATGCCAAAGAACAAGAATTCAACTATTATTTGCTGTTTTTTCTTATTCTTTCATCATTCTCCACTTTAATTGGTTTTGAGGAGCCTGGCTAACAGCTTTCATGTAAGTTTTATTGGTCATTCTCTCATCTTCACAGGATGACAGGAAAGGAGAGCAGAGAAATAGTCTATGTATAGGGATGATTCCAGAGATTGTTATGTAATAATAACAGATTAATAAATAAAAATTATTACATAAGAATTATTCAGCCGTTACTCTTTCATAACAATCTAAGGAATCATTACTATTCCAGACTATTTTTCTTTGAAAAAGACAAGTTATAGTCAAACTAGGTTTAACGCTAGATAGTGAATACATTTTGGTTTATCTCATGTGATGTTTGAGTTTATTGCGTGCAGGTTAGAGACCTGTCACAAAATCTTTCACTTCCTAGAATCTGTTGGCTTTCTTCTTTAAAGTGAGATAGAGCAGTTGAGGCAATTATGATTAATTCTACTGCTCCTCTCAGTGAGTTTCACAAGTAACTGAGCTAAGAAAAGTCCTTCCTTATGATGTAATAGCTTTAGGGAGACAAACTATTGGGGAGGATGTAGTTCTCTTCTGACAGTGGTGGGGGAGGTGGCATTGTAAATTGCCTTCACTTTCCAGGGCTGACATGTTTGACATTTTACTTCTACCCTGTTTAGATGACATTCTGAGACCTATCTTCTTTACCCTCTGTGAACTAGAACCTGGCAGGCGTCCCAGGGCAACAAAATCAATCCTGTATCCAGCATCACCCACATCCTGCCAAGGGGAGAATGCCCTGACCATAATATCCTGTACTGGTTTGGAGTAGAAGGATGAAGGGAGAGGTGCTGGGTGCCATCCTCTATGACAGCATTGGTGGAAGGAAATTAGTGGCACGAGTGGCTGATAACTTTCTGTCTCTGAACAATTAAGAGCTAGCTGTTAGGTGTTTGCTACATAGTAATTACCAGCTGCTCCATCTTCTGCAAGGAGCCCAAGATGTTATTTCAGGAATCATTATTGTCTTTAAGTCTAGTAAAATAGACTCTATGATTCCAGTTAAAATCTTGTATGATCCACGTCATGATTTAGTGAAGTCAGAAAATTCAAAGGAATGAGTGAATGGAGATTTTTTTTTTTCTTCCAGAATAGTTCTGGTAGAAGACTGAATCAATTTCTGGGAACTGTAAATCTGTATCTCGAACATGTAAACCACACAGATGGTTACTGTCTCCTTGTACCATTGTAGTTAACGGAAATAATTAACAGATAAAGCCTATCTGGGAAAGGTCCAAATTCATTTTTAAAAGTGATTACCCATGCCGAAATCTCACTCCTAATGCAGGATGTACTAACAAATACAAAACTCCAAAATCCTACTGGGTGGAATGAATCCATGATTTGCTTGAATGTTCAGTGTACTTTATTCCAACCAAATGAATTTTTATCTTTGAATTCCTCTGCGTGTCCATTACTCTTGTTTCTTAAAACAAACAAGGAGTAAGTAAAACACTCAATTCAGTGCAGAAGTTGAGTAAAATCTTCTAAATCATGACACTGGTCTGAGAAGCACTCATTTTCTTCTACTATGAATCATGCATACCTAATTAAAGGTGCGGGGTGAAGTAAAGGGAAAATCCTTTCTAATGTGTCTGAAAATGAAAAGCAGAGAAAGTAGTTTGCTGTTATATCACTCCTAAATCTAAATCAGTGGAAGAAGGAAATTTCCACCATTACTGAATAATATAAAATGTCAGGTAGACAAGATGTATGCTAACCCAAGCAGAACGTAATTCAGTGGGATTATGGTTAACAACATTTCACAGATGCTCTATTGGTTCTGGAATTATGAACTAGCCAAACCGGACCTCTTATTGACTCCTGAAAGTCTCATCTGATTCTAGGCTTCCCTTAGAAGAACCTCTGCAGAGTAGTTTAATTCTGGGGTTTTCCTAGGTGAGGATCTCTCTAGGAGACTTTTAGGTCTGCTGATTCAATTCAGCATGTTTTTGCTTACCCTAGACTAGACCAATGCTGGTTGTTTTTACCACAAAGTTAGTAAAACTGTGCGACAGGCTAATAATGGCTCCCAAAGATAACTTCATATCCTGACCCCCAAATCTGTGAATGTTATATTTGAAAAAAGGATCTTTGCAGATGTGATTAAGGATCTTGAGATGAGATTATCCTGGGTTATCCAGGTGGGCCCTAAATGCCAACACAAATGTCCTTAAAATAGAGAGAAGAGGCACACAAAGGGGATTTGAAGATGGAGGCAGTTAGGAGTGATTGTGGCCTAATGCCAAGGAATACTGCATCAAGGAATGGCTTCTCTCTTGGAGCGGCTAGAGGGAGTGAGGCCTTGCCAACACTTTGATTTTGGGTTTTTGGCTTCCAGAACTGTGACAAAAAGTATCTGCTGCTTTATGTCACAAAATCTGTGGTAATATGTTATAGCAGCCCTAGGAACTAACATATACTGTTTAGCTAGGACACAAGTATTTTTTTTTAGAAAATAGAAACAGGGGAACAAAATGACAACTCAATTAAAAAACAGTAATTTACCTCTCTAACACATTTTTGTGGGTAGAACACCTAAGTGCCATTTAAGAAAAATAAGAGGAACAAAAATATTTGTATCATTAGAAAGGTATGAGAAGGAATATTTCAATGACGTATATTTGAAAGATGCCTTGTGGACTTGGTGCAGCTGAATTTGAAAAGAAGTTTGTCAACACTGGCTCTGAAAGACTTTATACAAGCATACCTCACTTTACTGTACTTCCCAGATACTGTATTTTTTCACAAATTGAAAGTTTGTGGTAACCCCATATAAAGCCGAGTTTATTAGCACCATTTTCCAATAGCATTTGCTCACTTTGTATCTTGGTGTCACATTTTGGTAATCCTTACAGTATTTCAAACTTCTTCATTATTATTCTATTTGTTATGGTGATCTTTGATGTTACTATTGTAATTGTTTGGAGACCTATGAATTGTGCCCATAGGCCTGAACTTAATCAATAAATGGATGTGTTCTGACTGTGCCACTGACTGGTCATTCCTGTTTTTCACCCTCTCCTCAGGCCTCCCTATTCCCTGAGACACAACAGTATTGAAATTAGGCCACTTAATAACCCTACAATGGCCTCTAAGTGTTCAAGGGAAAGAAAGAACTACACGCCTCTCACTTTAAGTCAAAACCTAGAAATGATTAAGCTTAGTGTGGAAGGCTTGTCAAAAGCCTCTTGTGTCAGTTAGCCAAACTGTGAATGCAAAGGGAAAGTTCTCAAAGGAAATTAAAAGTTACTCCAGTGAACACACAAACAATAAGAAAGCAAAACATACTTATTGTTGATATAGAAAAAGTTGTAGTGGTCTGGATAGAAGACCAAGCCAGCCATAACATTTCCTTAAACCAAAACCTAATCCAGGGCAAAGCCCTAACTCTCTTCAATTTTATGAAAGCTGAGGTGAGGAAACTGCAGAAGAAAAGTATCAAGCTGGCAAAGGTTGGTTTCTGAGGTTTAAGAAGCTGTCTGCATAACATCAAGGTGCAGGGTGAAGCAGCAAGTGCTGATGCAGAAGCTGCAGCAAGTTCTCCAGAAGATCTAGCTCAGGTAATTCATGAAGGTGGCTACACCAAACAATAGATTTTCAATGTAGACAAAACAGTCTTCTATTGGAGGAAGATGACATTTAGTGCTTTCACAGCTAGAGAGAAGTCAAGGCCTGGCTTCAAAGGACAGGCTGACTCTCTTGTTTGGGGCTAATGCAGCTAGTGACTTGAAACCAATAGTCACTTACCATTCTGAAAATCCTAGGGCCCTTAAGAAGTATGCCAAATCTACTCTGATTTTGCTCTATAAATAGAACAGCAAAGCCTGGATGACAGCACATCTGCTGACAACATGGTTTACTGAATATTTTCAGCCCATTGATGAGACCTACTGCTCAGAAAAAAAAGATTCCTTTCAAAACAGCACTGTCCATTGACAATGCACCTGGTCACCCAAGAGCACTGATGGAGATATACAATGAGATTTATGTTGTTTTCATGCCTGCTAACATAATATGCATTCTATAGCCCACAGATTAAAAAGTAATTTTGACTTTCAAGTCTTACTTAAGAAATAACATTTTATAAGGCTATAGCCGCTACACATAGTGAGTCCTCTGGTGGATCTGGGCAAAGTAATTTGAAAACCTTCTGGAAAGGATTCACCATTCTAGATACCATTAGGAACATTCATGATGCATGAGAAGAGGTCAAATATCAACATTAACAGCTATTTGGAAGAACCTGATTCCAACTCTCATGAATAACTTTGAGGGGTTCAAGACTTCAGTGGAGGAAGTAACTGCAGATGTGGTAGAAATAGCAAGAGAACAAGAATTACAAGTGGGAGCCCAAAGATGTGACTGAATTGCTGGAATCTCATAATAAAACTTGAAGAGATGAGTTGTTCCTTTGCACCAACAAAGAGTGGTTTCTTGAGATGGAATCTACTCCTGCTGAAGATGCTGTAAAGACTGTTGAAATAACAACAAAGGATTTAGAACATTACATAAACTTAGTTGATAAAGAAGCAGCAGGGCTAGAGAGGACTGATTTCATTTTTCAAAGTTTTACTGTGGGTAAAATGCTATCAAACAGCATTGCATGCTACAGAGAAATTGTTTATGAAAGGAAGAGTCAATCAATGTGGCAAACATCACTGTTGTCTGATTTCAAGAAACTGCCATAGCCAGCCCAACCTTCAGCAATCATCACCCAGACCAGTCAGCAGCCATCAACACTGAGGCAACACTCTCCACCAGCAAAAAGATGATGACTCTCTGAAGGCTCAGAGGATGATTAGCATTTTTTAGCAATAAAGTGCTTTTAAATTAAGGTATGTAGATTGTGTTTTTTAGACATAATGCTACTGCATGCTTAACAGATTACAGTATAGTGTAAATGTAACTTTTATATGCACTGGGAAACTAAAAAAGTTCGTGACTCGCTTTATTGCAATATTTACTTTACTGCAATGGTCTGGACCTGAACCTGCAGTATTTTCATCGAAGTATGCCTGTAGTTGCTGCACAGACATCCATAGACCTAGTACTAATTAGAGGATAGTCTTTCCAAAACTATCCTACCATCTCCTTAGATTAGCAGCCAATTCTCCACCAAGAAGTATATGAAGAGACAGATATAAATTATGATGCATCTAGAGAATGAATTACTGCTAGCTCACAGCACAAGACAAGTAGAGGGGAACACTGTCTTGCTCTTGGCCATCAAGGATGCTGCACTGCCAGGCTACAGAAGGCTATTTGTGGCCTTCTCTGCCCTTGTCTTTGTAACAGCAATCCTTTACACTCTAATCTTTCTCCTTCCCATCCCACTTGAGCTGGGCTTTCTTATTTTTCTTTCTCTATGCTTAACCCTTATGAAAATAAATAGATTCACACTCATGGTTTCAGTTGCCTCTCGTATGTCAAAGACTTCAAGGTCTAACTTAAAATCCACCTTTTCCCAGAAGATACTCTTTAAGATACTTCACTTAAACTTTGTTTACCAAAAAGTTTTCACTCACACGCTGAAACCCAAAATTCCTTGCTGGCTTCTGTATTTTATCATCACTGGTGTTCAATCCCTCTGGTTCTGCTAATATAATCTGGTATTCCACTCTTTCCTTCAGCCCTTGTATCTAAGCCATTAACCAATTCTCCAGTTATTCCTTTTTAAAACTTCTTGGGATCTCCTCACTGCAGATCCAATCCTAATAACTTCATGCTTACAGACTCAAGCAGCTATTATGAACTGGCTGGGTTAATCCTAGCTCTACCATTGTATCTCCTAAGCTATCTTTCACACAGATGTCAAAATCTTTTGCTTTAGTCATATTACTCCCATTCAGAACAATACAGTGGTTTGCTGGTAACAATCCACTCTACACTGTACCCATCTGATCTTGCTACATTTCCAGTATGAAAAGACTTTTTTTTTCCCCTGCCAGTCATGTAGTTTTCCATCACTGTCTGATTTGCTCAGAGAATCTAACACTGACCTAAGTAGAACTAATAGCTAGAAATATAAATCAAACAGTCTATACATTTTAAAGCAAAATACAATTTTTACTGTTAGCCACATGGAATTAGCAAGGATAATGGAGCATGAACTCTCTGTGGTTAGATATGAGATATTAGATTTTTGCTCATTTGATACTTTCTGCCTGGACCTTTCCCACCACCACCAGCTAGATTAGCATCTTGCCAACAGGGACTGGGTTTATTCTATCATTTACTGCTCCCTTCTCCTCCAAGCCCAGCACACTGCACACTCAAAAGTCTGAAAGTAAGTTTCCTATTCTGAACTCAGTGTTCCCAGGGGACATAAACTACCACACTATAAATAGAAATTTGACTGGGTAATAATGGCAGATGACAAAAACATTAAAGGCTTTGATCTCTGACTATTTAAAACCTGCTGTAACCTTTTGATTTAAGTGAATATATTATTCATATAAGAATCCTGTTTTCAGGAAAATCCAGTTTTCAGAGAAAAAACCCTGCATTTTGACCCAAATGCTAAATATGGATAATTATCTGATTTAAGTCACTCTATAAGGAAAATCAGGTTAAACTAGGTTCGTAATATAACAAAATAGTAAAAATTCTCTCTGCACTATTTCAGACAAGTCGGGATAAATTAATGCCTACAAATGAAAAAAATCTTCATACATATTAAAAAATGATACCATGCTTTTCTAAAATCATTAAATTGCCTCAAATGGAAATCTCTTAGAAAGTTTAACAGATTGTTACCAACTGAGCTTTGTTCATTTGCTGACTGTTCCTCCCTAGTAGAATGCAAGCTCCTTGTGGGCAGAAGATCCCTGCTGTATCCATGCTGGCATAGTGAACAGTGCTCAGAACATGGAAAATATGCAGTACCGAATGCGTTTGTTGATTCTTAGATGGAACAATCAGTTGGATATCCCTAATTTTGTATAAAACTTAATTTTTAAGGTCAGAAATCTACAGGCCACACAAAGGATGTTCTAAGGGAGCAAGTTCAAAGTATGTGCAACATGTAGAACACTTTTGCAGCATTTAGAAAACGGATGTATTTAGCAATAAGTATTTTATTTCTACCATTCAAAGATGAACTGATGTCAAGCCTACAAACTTAGTGCTACATTAATAGATTTAGTAGCCAGTTTTGACAAGTATCAGCAATATCACAAGGACTCACGCATTCTTCTCTCAATGGTCAGTTAAGAGAACATAAGTCTAGTTCTATTTTCAGTCTATTCCACTTCTCTCATGCTTTCATAAAATGCCAGATGTACTGATGCACTGCAAAAGATTTAAAAAAATTTGAGTCTTATAAATCACAATTTGTCAAGGCTCACTGACAATTTGAGAAATAAGCCTACAAACACTATGATTTCTAAGATAAGGTCATAAGGGTATTAATTATAAAATACTATAACTCTACATTTCCAAGATAAAGAGGAGACAGAATAATAGATGGGGACTAAATTCAATGAAGACACAGACTGAAGTAAACTAAAAGAAGAAATGTTGCAGTTATGAGTTTTGATTCTAAATTTGCTGCCCTATATCTAAAGATGATTAAAATTTAAAGCAAAGTAAAACTTACTTTCATAAATGGAGATTTTAAAGCTTTCTACTCAAGATGTCCACATGTGGTAAAGATCATGTATTTAAGAAAAAAAGCTAAATCCCAAAGTCAAAACAGGGTTTTCACACTTTTTAGAAAAATTAAGTAAAACACCAATCTGGTATTCTCCAAAAATTCACGCTTCTCCAAGGATCCTTGGGGACGTGAAAAGGAACTCATGAGCTTTCTGAATTATTTCAGTATTTTTTCCACTTAGGCACCAGAAAACTCAATCTCCGTATGATTTGCATTTCTAAGCTGCTGTTATTATTCTGTATGGGAGACAATGGTGCTTTTTGCCAAACCACAGCCTCATTTCTATTGGCAAAATACAAAATAAAAGAACAAAAATACTGACCTAGAGGATGACACTGGCCATGTACTTCACTCTCCTTAACTCCTACAAAGTAGGTGCTACTATCATTCCCGTTTTACAGACAAAGCAACCAAGGAACCTAACCAGGGTCACATGTTAGGAGGTGGCAGAGCTGGGATTTGAAATCCAGGAAATCTGGCTCTAGAGCCCATATTCTTATTCACTATACCAAATTGGCCATTTTATAGCCCTAACACTGATCTGTAATTAATGTGTTTCCCACTAGGATCAGTAGTTCTCAACTGGGGTGATTCTGTCCTCCCTGAATCTAACTGGAGGACACTAGGCAATGTTTAAGAGACAATTTTGATTGTCTCAACTTGGGAGTGGGGGTGGTAACACTGATGTCTGGTGGGTAGAGTCCAGGAATGCTGATAAAAATCCTACAGTGCACAGGGAAGCCCCCCACAACTCACTGTCTAGCATACAATATCTATAGGGCTGAGACTACGAAACTCTAAGGTAAAGTATAAATTCTAGGATGGCAGGGTCTGAATCTGATCTCGGTTGCTGTTCTATCCTCAGATCTAGAAAAAACACTTGACAAGAGATTACTTAAATTTCTCTGTTGAATATTTATGTTTTTAAGATTCCAGAAGTCAGCCTGGCACGGAGCTGGTAAGCAACAAACATTTATTAAAGGTAACTGAATTAATGGTGGTGCCCTTAAAGAGGGCCAATGAATGTACCAGGACATAATAAACTGAAGTGATTTTAGTGCTCCACAATTCCAGAGAAACATTTTTTTCATTAGATACATGGAACCTTTAAATACTCAGAACTCTGTGAATTAAATATGTAAGGAATAAGACTTTTTTCTTCTTAAAATGAAGGCCTTTAAATGTCCCATTCAAATACCAAGTACTTAGGGGATTACCAGACACCTCAAAATCAGATGGTATCACTAATTAATTGCTGATATGCTCCAGTGGCTGGCAAATACTTTGAGAGTCTGAGTTAAGCTTTGTTTTACAAATTTCAAAAAAGAACTAAATTAGAGCATACATAAAACAAGGATAGACCCATTTTATAAAAAGATAGTAGTACTTGAGTCCACGTCATTTAAAGATTTTTATAACCATAATACTCTAAATATAACTGTACCCTATAATTTAAAAAAACCCTAAGTGTAACATCTGCCAAAGTATTTTCAATTCTTTCTCCTATACCTCAAGGAGCTACTGAACATTACCCAGAATGCATATGTTCATAAATAGTATTGCTAGATTTACAAAAAATTCTTTCAAAGGAAAAATTCAAAAGATGGTTATGTGGATATTCAAACAATACTAGGAAAAATATCTGACATTTTTTACTCATTATTTCTGTAATTAATGAATCAGTCTAGCTTGCCCAAATGTTAAGTTATGAAACCATGCTATGCAAAATGCACCTCTATTACATTTAAAAAGAAGTTAAACCCATATTTATTTACTAGCACTGTTAAACATTACACAGAACACATTCAAGTGGCAAGTAATTATAATGCAAGCCCTTGCATGGCAATCCAAATTTATTGAACTACTGATGCTAAGTTATACAAAATTGCACCACTTTAATTAAGGCTTTTAGTTTACATTTGGCCACCTCAAAGTAGTTGTAACATTAGGTTGGTCAATTTAAATACTGTGGCTCCCTGTTGGATAGACACACAATCTTTACACCCAAACGTTAATGCATACAAAGCAACAAGGCATTGTTAAATAAAACAGCAATAGTTACTGCAACTTAGGCCTTGTGACCAATTACACATGATTAAAATTACTTCCCACATTCACATCCACAGTACTCGTCCACCATTTAACATCTCAACCAAAACGTTACACATGTGAAACAATCACTAACAGGCAAAAATACTAAACCTGTATATTTGGTATTGCAAATACACTTATGCATGAGCAAGCAAGGGATTCACAGTGAGAATCTACAGCTGCAGAAGCCTGAAAATGATTTACAAAAATTGTTAAATCATTAAAAAATTGTTTGAAAATATACACTTCTTGTTGTAGACCCCCACTGTACACACAACTATAAACATTGTTCCCTATGTAAACAAAAAAGGAAACACATAATAAGAGATCTGAAAAGTCTGGACATTTCCTTCCCAACAGATATTAAAGGCAACGTCTTTAATCTAAGACATTATACTGAAAGGACTATCATATTTAAAGACAAAATCACTGTCTCCACAGGTTTTTTAAAAATTAAAAAAACTATATAGCTGTGTTAATCAAAGCGCTTATTTGTACAATACAATGATAATGACCTTGAATTTCTTAAAAAAAATTACAATAAGCTACAAGTATCAAAGAAGCAAAGTTATCTGGAGTAGTCTATATAGGAGCTCTTTGGACTTTCTTTTATTATGCTAAAATAGTGGTGCTTTTAGGATTTACATTATTGTACTCTCCAATACAAAGTATGGGGTGTGTTAAAGTATACAGTACACCATTTTCATACATGTACAACATTGGTGGATGAAAAATGTCTCTTAGCAGTAATACTGGATTGTAGCCTCTGGTTTTACCAGCAGCATACTCTAGGACTATTATATAAGTAAAAATCTCTTTTGTGATACTGGAAAGTGATTAGAATGTGCAAACTGATAAAGTAGCTTTCATCCGCCTCTTAAAGGGTACCACCACAGAAAGTCCATTTAAGATGTTGGTAGGTTTAACAAAGTTGGAATGCTGGCACTGTTGAATTGGGCAACAGTTCTTCAGACCTGCCAAAAGGAAAAAATTAAAGTAATTGAAAACATAGGTTGTAAACAGCACAATAAAGATTCAAAGGACATATTAAGACAAACAGTGCTAAAGTGTCAGAAATAAATATAATACACGTTCTTGTACTTGTCATTACACTAATATCAATGTACCATAATTCACAGCAAAGCATGAGTAGACATTTTCATCTTTTTTGGAATGATTTCATTTATTCTGCTGAGTTTTTGAAAGTCAGTCATGAAAGTTTTAGGTACAAAAAGGGAACGTACCTTAGTGCAAATTTCTGTGTACTGCCTTCCAAAGTTTAAAAGCGGAAAACCCCAACAAAAAAAAAGAACCCTCCAAACACCACATTATAACTTTATATCAGGTCAACTTTATTAGAATTAGGATTGTAAGACAGAAAGCAATATTAACAAAATGGGTGATCCTGTTAAGTGTTTACAATTCTAGGATTACATCACAAGTACAGAATGCACAACTAACCAGGCTTTCTAGTATCAGAAAATCAAGACTTTTCTTCCCTAGTCTTCAAATAGAGTGGCTAAAAACTTGGTTCAGTGAAGCTGGCAAAATGGAATTTATTTCACGATGACTCTTTACAGTTGACAGCTATGTAATTTCTAAATTTAAACAGATTCTATCAACTTTAAGATGGATGTCGAAAGAGACTTATTACAGTAAAATCTTACCTAATTAAACTTAAAAAAATTGAGAGTGATGTAAAAGAAAGTAAAATCAGAACTCATTGCCTGTCAACTATTTATTTACTATGGATGATTTTCTGCATACATGCCTGGGCCAAAAACAAAAACAAAATACATTTCCTTTCTAAAATTGGTTTTCTGAGAATGAGGCTTGTTGTAAGCTCCAGAAAGGTTGTTGATATAGATGTGGTTGCTGAAATAATTTCCGCAAATGTTTTGAACTTTAAGTCCTCGTTTAGAGTCTCAATGAGTGTGCTAAGTTTTCTAAATCCAAGCAGACTGAATGTAGCAACGTGGAAAGGACAAATGGGAGTGTGTGAGCTCAAGCACATGTGCATTTAAGAATGGGCACGTGGTTGGAAATGAGAGGATATAAAAAATGAGAGGTTGTATCTCTAAATAGAAAGCCTTAAATGGAAAGTAGGGACAAAAACTTTAGAAAGATACAGAATCAGAGTGCTACGGTGGTATAGGGCCATTTAACACAGGAATGAGAACCACAAACATCACAAGTTCTCAAGGGTAAGAGTATAGTAAAATATGGTTTAATGATAACCGGCAAACAGCAGCAGCTAATAAATGAGGGTTTACCATGTGCCCAAACACTGAACTAACTGCTTGACAAGTATTAACTCATTTAATATGAGTATTTTCAAAAGCTATGTTACAGTGTTGTATGTTCAGTTTTCCTTTGCTGTCTCACCTCTGGGTTGTATCTGTGGTTCTTTCTGCCAGGGAACTCCTTATCCCCTAACACAATTTCTACTTACCCACCAGACCTCAACTTAGGTGTCTCTTAATCTGATAAGACTTTCCCCAGATCCACAGTTCACATCTGACTGGTTTGGTACCCCAGTTAAGTGCTCCACTAGTACCCATAACAGCACAGTGACTAATTATGGACTTGGGAGCCAGTCCAGAGTTCAAGTTCTGAGCCATGCACCCAGATCATTAGATTCAATTCTGGCTCTGCTATTTACTAACTGCAGGGCTTGAACAGGTAACAATGTTTTTGTGCCTCAATTCACTCATCTGAAATATGGGAATTATAGTCAATTCTGCCTCATAGGATTGCTGTGAGAATTCAGTTAATATATAGGCAGTAGTTCAGAGCACCTGGCACATGACAGGCCAGGAGTTCTTATTATCAGTACTATATTTAATTTATTCTATAATAGTATTTATCGTATCTTGCAATTGTTTGTTTAACTCTTCCTCTAGACCTTACTTAGCTTTAAGGCAACAAAGAAGAAAGCAGAGAAGACTGGTTCTGGTCATCACTGTACCGTCAGCACAAACCAGTGACCCACTGAGGCATGAATATATATTGGATAAACTCATCCTGAATGTTCACTTATGTGGAATACCTTACTTCTGCTGATGATGTACAAATGAAACTATTTTAATTACTAGAATATCATACTAATTCATGGATATGTGAAAAAGGAAGTATCCATTTCTTTTTTAGAACAGAAAACTCTATACTTGCTGTATCGACAGAGTACTCTTAATGAAGTTGAGGTTGAAAGAGGAATAAAATGAACAAATAATCAAAAACAGAGGAAAAGATTAATTAACATACCTGGCTCAGAGCTACAACGCATTTAGTATATTAAAGCAGCTGACATGACGACTTTTTGCGGGCCTTCCCAGGCACTGGAGTTTTTCTGTTAATTTGCCGCACTAGGTCATAAAAGATCTGCAAACATATTAACTTTTTTTACATTACAGGAAAATACATTCCCAAAAACTAAAAATGAAAGAGTAAAATTAAAAAACTGAAATTCCCATGGATATAATGAACCTCAGAGAGCAAATATTCTGTTCAGTTAAAGAGTGAGAGTAAAACCAGGTAATCTTGTAATCACCAACTTCTTTTCTGTTTCTTTTTTTGGGGGAGGGGGCTAAAATTGTTCTCTTTAAAATAAATACTGAGTTGAAAGAGCTTCAGAGATCGTAGTTCAGTAAGGATATTTACCATCATCCAAAGAGAACAATCCTTTACTCTTCTTCACCTCTATGTATCTTTATTCTACAGCATGACTTTAAGCCCCTTCAAGGCAAGACCCATTCATACTTTTTTGAATTTATCTTCACCTTTTATATAACATCCTTCACATACCTGAAGACTAAATCTGTCTTCTCCATCTCTATCATTTTCTATCCAGCCCTCCTTTACTTTACAGTAAATTCCACTGTACCAGCATTTAATAGAGACTCATAGCATCATCGCTTATTATTTAATGTAAGACTTTTGCCTATTTGATCAACAAAGCATCCTGAGTACAAATTAACTTGGAGTTGTGTTAACACACACATTATTTTCCATTACTTTTGAATGAATTCCAAATCAAGTGTTACATTTTACCATACCTCATTAACATTTATTTTTGATTTCGCAGAGGATTCTAAGAATGCACAGTTGTTCCACTGTCTTGCTAGATTTTGACCTTGTTCCTTTCCTACCACTCTTTCATCTTCCAAGTCACACTTATTACCAACCAGAATCATTGGAACCTAAAAGGGTAAAAGTAAGTAAGTAAATAAATATGCTATGTAAATTCAAATCAAAATTCTAAGAGTCAACTCGAAGGATTACTTTTTATATTATGCCAGAGAAAAATACTAAATTAATAATGTATGATAAAATTTACAGTTAAATATGAAAGCCTTAAAATGTTAATTTAAGAATCTTTCATGTGAAATTTTTAAAAATAAAACACAAAAAAGAAAGTATAAAAGTGTATGCCATAAAAGCCAATATATTCCAAATTTTATAAAATGTTTCTCCAAGGGATTTAAATCAATTTCAAATTTTCTGGTTTCTTAACATGTATTTACCAAGTACTTATTCTCAATTTCGTAACACAAAAAGGAGAGAGAAATTTGTAAAGCCTCCAAAGTAGAATTTTTAGTTTCTCATATATTCTATGTAAAAAAGCCAGAAAGCAAAATCGTCTTAATTTACTAAAAATCTAGACCATATTAGTCATGTGTTTGGATATGTGTGATGTTTGTAGTTTTAAAAGGACAGTATAGGGAAAAATAATACTTATTCTGCAAAACTTCTATTAATCATTTAGAGACTGAATTTCTAAAAAATTTTTGGAAAAAATCTAAACTAGAAAATTACAAATTTTGGATTTTTAAGGAACAGACATATAGTATTATATTAATAAATACTTGTTTAATGCAATGGATAGAAAACTACATCATCTACCAGAGACACTGTTAAACAACTTTACTGAGGTTGCTGTAGGGTCCCCCAAAGTTCTGCCTCAGAAGTTTAGGAAATGGCGGCATTTCCCAGCATAGTATGTACCCACAAGCTCTCAAAATATTTGCTATAATTAAACTATACATAGTTTCTTAAAAGTTCTTAAAAGTGTGGTGCCCACACCAGCAGCACCAACACCATCTGGAAATTTGTTAGAAATGCAAATTCTTGAGCCCTATCCCAGATCTGCTAAATCAGAAACTCTGGGAGCGGGGCCTGGCAATCTGTTTTAACCAGCTTTGCAGGTGATTCTGATGCAAGCTCAATTTATATATAAATGTGATGAGGATTTAAAATAATCCTTTTGAAGTTTCCAATAGGGATTAAACTCCATTATGGTATACTGTGAAGGGGCATTACAGTATACTTCAATTTACTTTAGAATCTAGCCTTTTAAAATGATTATTATTGTACTCCTTCTCTGTCATAGTTGCTTGAGATGTGTTCATGTTGTTCTGATTTTTGTTAAAAAGGCTCTTAAACCTACCAGAAATATGACCAGAACATCAACTGCTCTATTAGTAATACCTGCCACCAACAACTCTCCTTCCTCTCAACCAAATGCGTAATTTAAAAATAGAAAGGGTATAAAATTTATTTTACACAGGGAGAGAAGGTTATTTCTCACTTTTTACATTATATATAATGTTATGGGTATGTTTTTGCCTTTCAAGGGAAAAGCTTTTGAAAAACAAACAAAAGACCCCAAAATACATGAACTTTGAATTGGATTTAAGTTCAAACTTTTAAATTGGGTATCACTACAATAAGACGTTGAAATAAAATATATTTATTATGAAGCCAGCTTACATCATCAGTGTCTTTAACTCGAAGAATCTGTTCTCTGAGATCTTGTAAATCATTAAATGTGGACTGTGCTGTGATGGAATAAACTAATGCAAAGCCTTGTCCATTTTTCATGTACAAATCCCTCATTGCTGTAAATTGTTCCTACAATAGGAAGAAAGAATCATTTAAAAACAGTAAGATTTTTTGACAGTTTGACAATTTTCAAAGTCTATAATTAGAGCTCAAAGAAGAATGCAGTAGCATTATGTAAAATTTCTTAAAATTACAGTTCATGGCTATTTGAAAAATTGGTATTTCAATGTCTTTTATTTAAAAATAATACACCAAAGCAGATTTATGTGCAATAAATATACTCTATATAAGTAAAAATGTACTATTTTTGTGAGTACTAATGAGACAAAAATGTCCTGTCTCCAAAAGCTACTTATACACAGCTTTTTAATATATCACAATATGTAAGGTACCCAAATTGAATCACCAAGTTACTCATAGCTAGCTCACAATGCTCTAGTTCTGTGGGGTCCACCAGTATGCTTACCTATATTTTGCCATTTTCCCACACTTTCCCTCCTTCACTAGATTGTGAGCCTTTGAGTGTAAGAACACAGTCCATGGCACGTATCGGGTACTCAAACATTAGTTGAATGAATACCACATATCCAGAATAAATCTTCCCTTCACCTTTAGATACAAACAAATCTAGTTGGTCTGTAAATGCACTGAAGGACGAAAGATACCATTCAAAATACTTCACACAGCCTATGAGGAATAAATGTACACTCAAGTATTTTCCACATTATTTAATATATTTCAATATATTTTAACTTTTTAAAAAAAGTACTAGTGAGACCATGAAAATTTTCATCCAAATTTTCTACTTATTTCTTCAATAAATGACCCACTCCAACTGCAAAGCGCACACACAAAGTAGAACTCAAAAAGATAAAAAAAATACAAACAGCTTTAAGACTTAATGCAAGCAGTACTTTTAAATAAGCTTAACTAATATTTGTCTACAGAATACTAGCATTTCATAAGGTCAACACTGCACAAGTTGAGCATATACTCTGGTACTTTGTTTACATACCGTTCCTGCAGTATCCAAGATTTCAAGCATACACTGTTGTGCATCTACTTCAACTTGCTGGGGGGAAAATTAAAATACAGCTTCATTTTTTAATGTATACAAGACTAATATACAAACAAAAGCTAACATGATATTTAAAACAGAGATACAGATTATAACAACTTTACAACTAATCTCAAGTAATACCTAAACAAAACAGGAGGAAAAAATGGCTAGATAACCAAAGTCCACTGACGTCCAAACTGCATGAGATGCAAAAACCATGTTTTCTCAATTCAACACAAGGATATCTACAAGATGCAAATTCAGTATGAATCACTCAGCACTTAATTCTGGACAGGAAATGATTTCAAAATAGCTTAAAGAAAAAATTTTTTTAAACCAGTAATAGTTCCAATGATATCAGAAGTTATTCTATCTCAACCCTGCCATACTTTAGGTACTCCTTCATTTCTCTAGATAACCACATCCTCTTCACCATACTGGAACAAAATTTCTGGTTTGCAAGGGAGCAGAGAACAATTATCAGATAAATTATATACCCTGTTATCTTTTTCATCTAACATTTCCTAGGAAGAAAAGTTATAGATGTGGAAAGAAGAGTAATATTGCCTCACAGCTGGGGTGCAGGAAGGGGTTTCCCTTTTTTTTTTTCCTTCGGTAGACTGTGGACTCAGAGGGAGAAACGGAAACCAATGTCTGCACAGCAGCAAAGGTCAGGTTGGCTGCTATATTAATATGGGGAGATAACTCTGTCTCTACCAAATTAAAAATGTCTGCAGACATTAAATTTTATTGTCACAAGTTGTGTAAGTGAACACAGAAATAAGCCTTTCTACTATTATGAGCAGTGGAACTTTCTCAAGGAGTTGTAAGTAGGAAGGTTAGGGAGATTTCTGTACTTACATCTTAATGTTAAAAAGAAGGGAGCCTGAGAGTAGTCAGTCTTTGAGGGGGCAGGAAGGGGAGAGAAACATGAGTTACCACTTGAAATGGATGGCCTAACTTTAAAGTTTGTGTGTCAAATTACAATTTTGGGGTCAGTGTAAACTTAAAATTCTTTGAGAGAGAAATAAGAAAGAGCAAGAGTGACTGTTTAAGATCCTCATAAGATGGTAAATATGCAATATCAGGAAATAATCAAGTGTGATCTTTCCCCACTAATTTTATAAATTAACTCTACTTCTTCATCCTACTTTGTAAACAACATTCAATAATTACTAAGCTAAAAGCAAGAATTTCTATTCATAGTTAACTCAAAAGCAAAAGGCCTTCTAAAGTAACATATACCTTTCTATAAGAATCTTCTATCGTAGGATCGTATTTTTCAACAAAAATTCCTTGAACAAATTGTACAGTCTGCAAAAAATTAACATACCATTATAATTCTGAAAAAGAACAAATTCAAATCTGTACATTTTAAACTATTGATTTCATATAAGTAGTTACATCATTTATTAAAAAAAAAACCCACAACTGCATTTGAACATATACATGTTGTGGGAAAATTACCTTAGAAAGCTTTTTTAAAAAAATTAATAATCACCATGCTCCTTATTTGGTAAGTCTAGATTTAGAGAGCATATATTTAAAAAATTTTAAATAGCTCCTGTTTCAGTCTTAAGGGTTTAAATTTGAATTTTAGTTAGAAAGTGACTAATTATTTTGTGTACACCCATATGTGCACACTGAAGACACCTCCCCATCACTTTGGATATATTTACAAATGAAAAAGCAGCTCATCCCTCTTGTACACACTTCTCAGTTTGACCCAAGCATGTCAAATTCTGTGCTAGGTGTTCATTCTAAGTGGCAAAGTATGATGGTCAATCTGTCTTATTGTGGGGCTTTGCTAAACTCTGAAATATCCATCAAGTTCTTTCCCCAAGTTTTTCCCCCTTTCCCACCCACCACCCTCAAGTTGTGTCTTCTTTCTTGCCATACTGTTCCTAGATACAGAAAACAGTGGGATAGTCAAAAGTAGTATTTGAAAACACTTCAAAAATAAGCTTTATTTAATTTCTGTAACATAAAACTTATAAGCCAACTCACAATGAGAAAAACCAAAATGTATTCCTATCTGGCTCTGAAATGGGGACCTTCAACACATTTACATGCTCTCACTCTAGTCCAAACTGTACTGTGACATATCTCATACTGGTCTGCAACCACTGTTCCAAAGAGAATATGATCTATTTACCCAGAAACAATTATAAGTTGACTAAAATTACAAGAAAAATATGCTGTTTTTAAAATTATGAGATTTCACCTTAACAGATAAAGACAAATATGCAAAACCAAAAAATCAACAGAAAAACAAGTCTTGGAGCGAAAACCTTAGGTACAGCGAGAATGTCTTACCAGAGCAGATTTTCCAACGCCTCCCGAGCCAAGAACGACTAGCTTATACTCACGCATGGTGTAATCTTGTAAAAGCTAGTACCTTATTAAAGGAAAAAAAAAGGAATTCTTAAGTAATATCTTTGTATTACTTTGTATCTATGTGCTTCTTATACAAATAACACATTCACGCAGATAGATTTATTTAAAATGACTACCATATCATACTACTATGGAGCATTCTGTAAACAGCCTTACTAAAGGATGCTATTGGAAGTGCTCTTTGTAACAGTCAGAGGAAGAAAGAAACTGCAGAATTATAGACACAACTTTCACCCTATCCTAAATTCAATTACAATAAAATATTCAATCTATCAACAAAAAGGAGGGGGGCTGAAAAACAGCACAAAGAGGCATTTTGTTGGCTACAAGATGGCAGTGATAGACATGTTATTCCCCTTTCATGAACCACCTACAACCTTGAGTCACAAGTAGCTGCGTTCCTACCAAGTACGAGGATATACCCAATGAACAACAAAAAAAATCCTGCCCTCAACTGAGCTAACATTCTGGTAAAGATGAATAGGATAGAGGACGAGTCTGCAAGCAAATCCAGCTCATTACCTGTATCTGTACATAAAGTTTTATTGAAATACAGCCATACCTACTCATTTGCGTATCATCTGTGGTTGCTATCTTGTAATGGCAGAGCTAAGTAGCTACAACAGAGGCCATCTGGCCTGCAAAGCCTAGAATATTTACTATGTGGCATTTACAGAAAGAACTTGTCTGCCACTGAGATACACAAACGGTAAATGAGTTAGCAGAGAGAGTAGATCCAATAGCTATTCCTGAAGTACAGGGGAGAGGAGACAAAAAGGTCAGGAATCAAAGGCAGATCTCAAGAATATGAGTGCCCAGACTAAAAAAGTCTCCTAAGCATTCAGCATGATGCAACAGTGGAAATTAAAAAACAAAACAAAACAAAACAGCCTATATAAGGGCTCATCATTACAAAACTTCAGTATACTAAGGACAGAGAAAGAAGATTCTAAAAGTTTCCATGGGTCGGGGATAACATGAGAATACAAAATTCCCACACTCCTAGAAAAAAATTATTGGCCAGTGGCCATTATGGTACAAAAGTAGCCACCAGAACAGGTTTTGAATCTTCTTAATCAAGAAACGACAGTTCTTTAGTCATAGTAACAAGTAAATACCAGGATTGGTTTAAACACATTTAACCAACCAATAACCATTTGCTTTAGTGGATAGACTTCTGTGAACTAGTCTATTATTGACAATCTCTTACTTCTGAAAATTAGTCAATTAAGAACTGACTTACTTTGGCACAATATTTCTTTGTGTTAAATCTCTGTATGTTTTTTCCTTCCAGCCCATGCTCTTTGAAAAAACTCTCCCAAATCAAAATACCACCAAAATAGCTGCTAAATTTCCCACTTACTAGTTCCTATATTTTATTTGTCAATTCACTGAATCCATCATTTCAAGACTTTTCTCCAGTATTGGAACATTGTCTCCTTAATTTTTGTGAACTGCAAGGTCCTTACCATATTACGATTTTAGGAAAGAGGATACGAAATAAAAGTTGAATCAACTTTCAGCTTTAAGAATATTCCACATTGTAGTGTGCATTTAATTTGGGACAAATAAATTATTCTTTGTAAACATGTAACTGAAGTCAGGTTTAATTCTTTAAATGTAAAAAACCATTTAGAAGTAGGGTTATTTAGGTGATAATTCCATTATCAATGCCATGCAGACATTAGCCAACCACACAGATGTACATTAATATTTGAGAAATATTTAAAAATACTTAGGATTCTAATGAAAAACACCTTCAAATTTGTGTTTCTGAACCCAACTAGAGGGAATGTAGTAACTTTGGGGACAAGAATTTCCTAAACATCCCAAAGAGCAAACCAATTAACTTTAACACAAATAAAACTAGACTCATCTCCTTGCATTCTTTTATCCTTTATGTAGCTGGGCTGTGTCACTTTTGATGACTTCTTTGCAATTGTTTATCTATAACTAAAAGAAGACTCACTTCAGTGAACACCCATCAAAATGCCAACCAATCAGTAACTGCCTCACTTGAGTGACAGTGCTTTTACACTTGACATTAATTCACTCCTGCCTTTGAAATTCTGTCAATCTTCAGAGTTGGAAATTCCTAAAACCCTGTAAAACTAGCAGTCTGTTCTGTTCAGGGGAGGCAGTATCAGATTAGGATAGCTTTTCCTTAAGTAATCAATAATTACAGCTTTGTGTTTTTTGTTTAGATACTGAATGGTATCTCTTATTCTGATAGTCGACCTGAAACCCCCATTTGGCATCATTCCAAATGACACCCTTAGACAAACAGGTATACTGACCAGGTTGTCTTGTGTCCAACCTATTCTTTGAATTTCCTATTAGATGAGTCAGTCTCAACAATGATGGGCGCTCCAATGGGTTCCTTGAGCTCACATAGCTAAATCTGTTATCCTGGATTTGTACAAAGTAGGTTTTTATATAAGGCAATTAGGCCTTTTGGTTTTGACTTGGAGTGTACTATTTGATAAATATTTTTGCCATTAATTTATAATTCTTCAGCTACTTGCTTTGTTTTTATTCACTTACTTGTGTAAAGTTTTGTCTCATGTGTTTTGTTTTGTCCTGGACTGTCTTGTTTCCATTCACTGAATAAGGGAGTGCCCCATTTGGAATGGATGGACGCACAGGCCTGATAAGTCTCTAATGCAATTCAAACTGCCCTAGGCACGAAAGGTTGAAGATGAATAAAATCAGTTATCAATTCAGGCAAAGGTGAGTGACTAGTCAAAATTCACCTTGGGTCACTTGAACTTTCACAATGGCATTATAAGGTCAGTAACTGTGAGGCTGATTATGTGGCACCTTCCTAACTTCTGCTTGGTCAGGGAACCTGAGAATCTGTAAGGACACATCTGTTAAACAAATTTTTAAACTCTTTCTGTCATCTTTCCATGCTGCTACAAAGGTGCATGTGGAAGTCGTGCTAATGCTCTCAAGAGCACCAACAATGCTGAAAAGAGAGGCAAATGCCAGATTCTTATTAGGCCATGCCCCAAAGTCATCATCCAGTTCTGTACTAATAAAGCTTGGTTACCCTGTCAAATTTGAAATTGATGATCACAGAGCTAGAAAAACGGCTGTAAACCCCATAGGCAGGTTAAACAAGTGTGGAGTGATCAGTGCCTAAAGTTGAGGTGTGACTCAAAGATCTAGAAAAATAGCAGAATAACCTGCTTCTATCCTGTCACTTTGGTTTCACTGTACTGACAACTTCAGCTGGCATCATGGACCATGAAGAAGCAAGACAAAAACACAGGAGAGGAAATCCTGGGTTTCTTTTTCTAGGGATGTAATACATACATGAAAATAAAATGCCTCAATGGAAAAAAATCTTAAGTACTCTTAAATCATTTTTATTTAGGAATAATTTACATCCAGTAAAACAAGCAGATCTTAAGCAGTATAGTTAAATGAGTTTTGGCATATCCTAATACCCTCACAATCACAAACACAGCTCTCATTAAGATTTGAAACACTTCTGTTACCCAGGAAGTTTCCAATGTTCCTTTTAGCAGTTAATTATCCGAACACTTTTTTCTTGACTCTAGTGATCTCTTGCTTATTTGTCAAGGCTATAACCTTTTCTAGGAAGAACTCCTCCATCTTTTATAAACTCCCAATGTAATCTTAACTCTTGCACTTACATTGGTAAATGACAAAAACAGTGACTTTGACAATTGTAACGTAACAACAGGACTTACGGCCAACTTTTGATATGTCAAAATTAATACTTAAAGAAGAATTATAACTATAGAAAAACTATGAGACAAATTAACATTAAATAATCAACTTCTTTAATTGGCATTCTGGGGTCCCCAAATAAAATGACTAAAATAGTCTTACTCCTCTGTTCAAACCTTTGGAAACCTACCCTCCCTGAATCATTCTGTCTCTTTATACTACCCACAAAACCTTTTATTTTATTCCATCTGCTCCTTACCTATACCTCTGAAATGAACTACTCTTTTTGACGGTTTCTCAGCAAAAGAACAATTATACTAAACAACAGTCTCTTTAAATAGCTAAAGTAGAAGGCAGAGCTACAGAAATTGAATTTAAAGTCTGGTCTAGAATTTACTTGAAGTTATATTTAAAGTTTTTCTACATTTCAGGAAAACTGACAGAAATTTGTTGCAGAATTCCAACTTAATTACAAATTAAAATTAAAAATTAATTACTTAATTTCATCATAAAGGAAAAATGTTAAAAGCAGCAGGATAGGAAAGACCAGATTCAAATAACCCAGCATATGTTAAAAACTGGCCTTGAGAGAACAAGTTGCTAGAATGAGTCAGGTTCATCCATATTATTGCTTTTATCAGTAATTTGTTCTATTCCTTTTTCTTTAATGAGTCCAATCCCACTGTTTTTCTTCTATTTCTTATTGATTAAAACATATCTATTGTATGAATATATGTTATTTTTCTTAGCCATTCATCAGCTGATGGACATTTGGATTATTTCCAGATTGTGGGTGTTATAAATAAAACTTATCAGTTTATTTTAATTTCAGTAACTCAACCAAAAAGAATTTTTATTACAGAGTTATACTGTCCAGGAAATTGAAAACATTTCAAATTTTGAAATAGAGAAATATGAAAGACATCAACAGACTTTCAAATCTAAAAACCACAGTAACAAAACACATCTAACTTAGCAATAAGCAGCTTTCTAACAAGGAACACTGATAAGAGAACCACAACTGAGAAAAATCATTCTGTCATTAATTTTTTGCCAATATTTCCTTATATGGACAAACAATCAAAATATTTTCATTTAAATCCTGACAAAACCAATACTAAGGGTATTATTCTCCTTAAAAAAAAAAAAAAAAAAGTCTAACAGTACAACAGCCAAGATTTGAACTAGTATCTATTTTTCAAATCTGTGTTTTCTACTATACCAGCTTTGAGAAACTGTATACAGTTTCTAAGCCTGGGATAAAAAACGGATTTCTTTATGAAGGCCAACTATGATTTACAAGCAATGGCCATTAGTTCTGTTTTTAAAATTTTCTGCACAATTTTAAGATGGGTAGACTTATATCAGAATTAAAAAGGGGCTTTGTGGTTACTACTGTTTGAGACATTGAGAATAATTGTTCTCTTCCACTGAACCCCAAAGATAGACAATTCTGACAGCATAGCACAGTGGTTCCACAGCACCTAAGTTTCAAATCCTGGTTTTGTCTAACTTTGCGCAAGTCATGAAACCTTTCAGAGCTTCACTTTTCTTACAGGGAAAATGGAGACAATAATACCTACATGATAAGGTTGTGAGGTGGATACACAAGAGAATAAACTCCACAAAACAGGGATTTTTGTCTGTTTTACTATATCCCTAGAACCTCAAATAGTGACTGGCATTAGTATGTGCTCAACTAATTAAGGAATGAAATGTACTAATTTCCCTTAAGAGTCCTTGCACATAGTAACCAATAAAAGACAGCTTTTAAAATAACAGTAGCAATGGCCTGGGTTACTGCTCAAAACAGTGTAGCAGAACTAATGTTCCCTCAGTTAAGAGTTACTGCTCTACCCTTTTACCTACTCGTTCAATAAAATATATAAGAATGCAAGAGGAAGACTGCTATTCAGTTTTTGTCTGATTTAGAAAGTTTCTTCTAGGTAGGCAAAGAGATACAATGCATAGGCTAAAACTATATTCCAACCATATGTGAGTTTCTGTCCTTACTTCAGTTCTCCTGTCACTACAACCACTTTGGAATATGTTTAAAAAAAAATCAACTGAACTATAATTCTCTAGCTATACACGCTAAGGTTTACTACTTACATATTCCACCAAATCTAAGAAGTACTTTAAAAATATATTTTAACATCTTTGAGACGGCAATGTGTCTTACAGTAAACTATGTCAACACAAAAAGGAAAAAGCTAAGTATATATCACTATTTTGAATTATTTTAAAATGTATTTAGGGGGAACGACTGGGAAATAACCCTCTTGTAAGTCTTTAAAAAACATTACTATGCAAAAATCCTGTAATACTAGTGTTTTCTCTGACTCTAAATATTAATCACACACGTCAATGATGAACTTTACTGTACCTCAAGTTATGCAGATTGTAATTTTGATGATCTGGGGCAAATCTCAGTATTACCACATTATGAGTGGTGAGAAAATCTTGAGATTGCAATGTAAGGTGAATTTTAATTCTCTTAAACTGTACATATGTCTGTATATGGTAGTGGATTGTCTTTCTTCTTTTGCTTATGTTTTTCCTGACAGTTTTATTACTAATAAAACAGTAAATTTATAAAATACACAAATGAAAATTAAAAATGGAAGGTGAAAGAGAAGTTGTGGAGTTGTCTTATAATAACCCCATGTTACTGTAACTTAAGAATGTTGGTAACTATTGGCATTTTTAAAAAGCAAGAAATTGGATGAAGGCAGTCAAAAGGTATAAACTTCCAGTTATAAGATAAGTATTAGGTATCTAACATACAACACAATAAATATAATTTACAATGCTATATATTATATCCAACTGTTACAAGAGTAAACCTTACGAATTCTCACAAGGAAAAATAGTTTTCTTTTCTTTTGATTTTGTATCTATATGAGATGATGGATGTTCACTAAACTCACTGTGGTAATCGTATCATTATGTACATCAGTCACATCATCATGGTGTACACCTTAAACTTATACAGTGCTTTATGTTAATTTTATCTCAATAAAACTGGAAGGGAAAAAGTGGCGATTAGAAACTCAAAAATGCCAAGTAGACAGTCATTCAACTCACAATGAATAATAATTATAAGTTACTGATACTGGCAAAAAGGTACTGACATCTTAAACATTTTCCTCTCACGTCAAAGCAATATCTGTCTTTTTATGATCATGCTGAAAAGTCTAGAAAGAAAAGACAAACAGAGAAGCAAAGGATGCAAGTTCTAAGTACTTTAACTGGCATGCCTTGAGTAAAGGATTGTATTCTGAGAAGCCTGCTGATGTGCTGTGTCTTCTTGTACACAAATAGGAAATAAAGATTAAGACACATACAAGTATCTTTGAAATTATTAGAAGTATATCAGAAATTATTAAAAGATGGTAGTTAGATTTATGATGACAATCTCATAACTCTCATAATGTACATAAATGTTGAAACGCTGTTGTACACTTAAAACTAATAAAACGTTATTATACGTCAATTAAAAAATTAACAGAACTCTGACTATTAGGTATTATTGCCATGGACTGCCACTTAAAAGAGATGGGAAGAACAATTAAAACTACTTTATGATCAACGGGAAAACTGACACAAATATATTTTAACAACCTTCAAGAAGTTAAGGGCAACATCATCAGAAAATGTTAGATGAAGATGTGTCAACAATGGGAGATATCTTGGCTAAACATTTTGCCAAAAATTATGGTGCTACTGGTCAACTGGAAAACATTCTAGTTTGAATTTCCAACACAGGTGATGGAATTTTGTTGGTTTATGTATGTTCTCTTTTATGACATTCCTTGTAAGTAATGGTGCTTATCTGTAAAACTGGATGTGGTCTAGAAATTAGCTGTAAAGTTAAGAATTGTAAATGAACAATTAGGTGCTTATATGTTAATCTGAAACTCCAGAATTATTTCAACCAAGCTTTACTCTATGAACTCACCAATTACATTAACTCATTAATTAATGAGGGAATCCCAGACCCCCATTTTCTTTGGGTGGTTAACAGGCAAGAACACAGCATATACACAAAATGAATTTATGAATTGTGCCATTTCTCACTTATACTTCATCAGCAAGAAAGCGCATATCTACAAGAGAACATTTATACAATTATAAATATGAAGCATGATTCACACCACTTCTCCAACAACCTAACATTACAGATGAAGAAAACCAATTAAATTTGTAAAGAACTATCAAGTCACTAAAAATTTCACTACAGTTTAAACTAAAAGCATTTTCTACATGAATTTTTCAAATGTACAAATATTTCTGCTACCTATCTTTGAATAAAAAAATTGGGGGGGGTAATTTTTGGTATTATGCCATTTGCATTTAAAGACTCCCATTTTAGTTACACAGATCTCCTAAAAGCTACACGACTACAACCAACCCCTACATCAATCAAAGTAAGTGATAGCTATATTTTTTGCAAAATACTTGGGTATCCTATTTACTAATCTGAAAGGTTGTTTTAAGCATTTCTTTCTATAACTTTCTCCATTTACTTTAGAGACTTATCTTTGCTTTCATTGGTTCTTTTCATCAATTTAAGAAGTTGTTTAATTCTAGTCTCAGTGAAAATCATAGCAAAGACATGGAATGAAAAGAAAAAAAACCTCCTAGGGTTCCTTCCCAAGTTGAGTTTCATTGGCTGCTTTGTAACTGCTTGAAATGAAAGTCAAGGAAAGGAGACACAATTATATTCTACATTAAGTTGAGTAAATTTAACTAAGATAGTATTTCATCTATCAGAAGTTATTGACTGGAATACAAAACAGTAATGGATGCTATAATGATTCTGAGCAGAAAATTCTGAAGATATTTATGAGTCAAAGAAAATAAACTTTCAGTAAACTTTTAGTCTAAAGGGATTCGCTATATAAAAGGACAATATAAAAAATTGATTCAGTTATCTGCCATTCTGTATTGAATATAACATTTTGCATTAACAAGACCTAGGGCAGACCCAGGTTCAGATATTACTTTCCCTAATTATGAACTACAAGGGTAAATAGAAAAATTACTGGGGAAATTTTTAAAAAGCATTACAAAATGACAAACTGATATACTAAAAAAAAAAAAACAACTCTTGGCTATTTACTTGGTGTTGAGATTTACTGAAGACCTACAATGAACCAAGAATTGTGCTAGAACCTGAGGATTAAAAAGGAAAATCTAAGAAATGACACCTTTTATCAAGATTACTGTATTACAGCATTCAATATTCGACATGAATATGTAAAGAGTGCCTTCTACAAGTCAGGCTCTGTTCTAGGCAAAGGGAATAAAGTAGTGAACGAAAGATTCTGTCCCAATAATTTATAACTTGGAATGACCAATAAAATCAATATAAAGTATGCTAATTTGGCAAGCACTACGGAGAAAAAAATATAAAACAAGCTAAGGGAGATAGTGTGGGAATGGAGAGATTATTTTAATCAGGGTGGTTATGAAGGACTCTAGTTAAGGTGAAAGTATGATATAGCTCAATCATTTTAATAGACTGATATTAAATCCTATTTTCAACAAAAAAGTCTACCATTAGGCATTCTTCTGTTCAGTATTTTTCAAATGACATCTTTGGTGGGGTGATGTGCCAATGAATTTGTGATTTGGGAAAGTCACAGAGATTTGTCTAGGATCCAGGAGAGCTCACTGCTTCAATGCCCCTTCTTCCTCTGCTAATAGGGGCATAAATGGGATTTGTTGAGGAATCTAAACATTAGTTGGTCTTATGAGGTACCATTATTCAATATGTACAAAATGGCCCTCAGTGATTTCCTTTGCCAGCTCTGTATATAGGAGGAGATTCATGACCTCCACCCTACCCCCACCATTGTGTAGAAAGAATAACGCATATATCGGGAGAGAATGTTCCTGACTGGCAAATACTCAGAATGCAGTTTTTAGGAGGGCAATGTCAAGGAAACATCTCTGAAGCATTTTCGCACTATCTCCACCCACAATGATCGTTCCCCCTTTCTGACAAGCTGCATCAAATACTTTAGGACTTGATTATATACTATCTTGTATTGTTTTCCAAGATGAGATAAAGAGCTGTAGAAAGCAACATTATCTTGAGACTTAAGAGGCTTGGCTTTATTTTAGAAGTTAAATAACTTGAAATAAATAACTTTATTCTCAATTTCCAGGTTTCTTGTCTGTAAAACGAGGAAATAAGGGAAGGTGGAAGTATTGAGCACAGAGATGTTTTACTTAGCCAGGTTGGCATGTAAATACCACAAGCAGTAAGGTGTTAATATGGTGTGGACTGTGGGCAAACAGAATGAATGCTTATTCAGCTAAAGTCATTTGAATACTAAAAACTGAATATTGTGAAAACCAACAAATCCATTTGAGGTATAGAGAATTGGACTCTGGGCTACCAGTTTTTTACTTCTGGACTAGATGATCTCTAAGGCCCCTTTCAATTCCAAAATGTATTATTAACACCATTCTGAAGAATTATACATAGACATAACTTTTAAAGTATCTCAATGTTATATTCCCTCTTCTTAATATAAAAAACAATATACAGTTGACCCTCATACAACATGGGTTTAAACCATGGGGGAATCCACTTATAGATGAATTTTTTTCAATAAAAAATTTTATTATTGGGTCAGCCTCCACGCACCCCCCCACCCATGTCATTCAACGGTCAATTTTAAAATTCTGTGTTGGCAATAACATTTAATAATCATGTAAATATTCTTTCCCCAACTTCATAACTGAGGTTTAAAATTATAGACATTGTAGAATTATTATCTTTCAAACTTAATACAGATAAAACTAGACAAAAAGACTAGAAACAATAAGGACAATCTCCCTATTCATAGGCTGCCCTATGGGAAAATCCATTAACAACTACTGGGCACTCAACCAGGGCAAGATGCAAAGGCCGTCCACATTTTCTTCTTCCTTCTGGCATGCTAGTTCAAGATGCTTTATGCAATTAAGGCTTGTGGACTTAAAATATGGACTAGGAAACCAAATGTCAACAGGCCTGACCCATAAAACACTGAAATGAATAATAGATTCTTTGAAGACTGCTTTAATTCTATCCAGGATAAAATATAATACACCACCAAACCAAAGAAATTAAGAAAACTTTGTTTATATTAATCCAGTAACAAAATTTGTATCCAAGGTACAAAAGGATACAAAATTTGTATCCACTTTGAAAGTGCTCAGAATCAGTATCATCCTGAAAATGAAATACATCGATTTTTTAAAAATGATGGACTTATGTTTAAATGATACAAAGCAATTCTACATTTAAGTAGGTGAAACCAAACAAAAAACCAACTGCTATTTTTAGAGACTATTCTTAACAAAGTATGGCCAATTCATTATCAATAAAGAAAGAAGCCATTTGGCTAAGTTTGAGGACCACACTTAGTTTTTCCTTACACGCACAGAAGGAAAGACTACATCACTTTTGCAGCCCAGAGTGGTAAAACATGGAATCAGGAAATAAGAAGACCCAGAACTGGCTACCTAAGCAATTTACCAGAGAGCTGTCACTTATTTCTAAGACTGTATCTTTATCTGTAAAATATACACAACGATAATACAGACTTCACAGAGTTGATGGGCAGATTAAACAAGAATATATCGTCTATAAAACCTTAGGTGTTAGTCATTACCATCATCAACTAGATGCAGAGTGGCCCTTGTTTATTCATTTTGGTCTCCCCTATTTGGTCTAGAAATGTTCACTGAATAAAAGTATGATTAGCTAAAGACTAACAATTAATTTCCACCAAAGGAAAGAACTACCTACATTTTTTTAAAAGACCACTGACAAGTTACCTTTTATAGGTAATTTAAATTCATCAATTATTGACAGATGTCATGAATCCCAATGGAAAAAGAACTACACAAATCTAGACATTAAAAAAAAATTAGTGTCTTATACTTGCCCTGTAGGAATTGTAATCTCAGTAGAAAAGAAAATGCTCTACAGCAGAATAGTGTTAAAACCAACAACTCTGGGTTCCAAAGACACCTGCTCTCAACCTCATAATCTTACTTATTCTTTAAATCAATCTCATTAATAAATGTAAAAAGTAGGTTATGATAAGAATCGATCCTTAAAAAGGGATAAGCGACATTTTATAACTCCTTTCTGTTAAAATACAATGTCAAACAAAGAGTCTCCAAATAGCTACAGTCAAATTAAAAATCTTCTAAAACATTATTGGTAACTCAAGCAATTCTCCTATCCTCACGTTGTTTAGCTACAACTCCTTGTCCTCTCCAGTTTGAAATTCTATGATCCTAAATTATAAATAGAGGGCTAAGTAAAAACACTTAACTACTGGTTCCTGAAGTCAAGTGACATTACTTCTTCCACTGAACACTTTCTGAAAGAGATGATACTTGATTTCTCCTTTCCGCCTCCAACTCCCAAAGTAGTATTTTAGCCGCTAAAGAGGTTTTCTGTGTTCTCTTCTCACTCCTAAATAAAATAAACTAATTCCAATGTTAAAAGAATCTGGTACTAATCTTTTGGAAACGATGATAGAATTCAAAACTTTTGAGTAGATTAAACAATTATTTTTGGAGGAAAAATTAAGAGGTCCAAACACTACCTCTCATACTCTCTTTAAAAAATTAAACTTCTAACAGGGAACTACAAAATAGAAAGTTAAAATGAGTATTACTTATCCTATTTACTTTGAATTGTCTGCCTCTCTCAAAATGAGGACAAATGGGTAATATGTCTAATCCTACCAACATTCTGCCAAGAAAGGTCTTCTCTGTGAACTAGATTTCTCAATCTAGTCAAGCACAGAACTTGCAGACTATCAAATTATTTATAGTATTTTCTCTATTCTGACAATATTTATGATACCTCATGGAGGAAAAAAATTCTTCCTTTGCCCTTTTCATAGATTAATACTGCCAGCAAGTAAATGAAACTTATTCCAACATATACGATGACATGCAATTTAAGGTCATGTTTCCAGCTTTATTACTGGGGTTTTTACTATAGTTACCTTTCAGTTTGGTACTTGATCACATCTCTGAGAAAGTATATCAACTCGAGTATAACAATTTATCAGTAATCTGACAAGTGCAGAAGAACTTGTTTTTTAATAGGTGTCTCAGTCAAGTCAACAGATGAGCAAGGTAGTTAAGTGACAAAACATGGAGATCCTAGCATTTCAAAAGCAGGCAAGAAGAAATAATGTGAGCTCAAGATCACCTTATTAGTTTCTATCAGATCTCTCCAAAAGGGTTGGATTTGTGTAGAACTCTCCCCTGCTCCCGAGTTCTTTCGATATGTCTCCAAAATTAACCTGTCAGTTTTCTTCCTCTTCAGATCTAGCTATAAATTCCATAGGCATACATAGTGATTCAAACATCTGCTGTGTCTTCTGAACCTAATTTAGGTAACCCAAGTATGGACATTAACTTTATTATTTACTGTATAACTTAGAATCTGATACAGAGGCCTTAAGTTAACTATATTTTAAATTAAAAAAAAAAAAAGATAAAATAGGAAAATATAAAAATAGTTGAGAGCTCAGGCTTTAGATCTGATTTCCTGGGTCAGAATGCCAGTTCTAATGCATATTAGCTAAGTAAGCTTGCTTATGTTATTTAACCTTATTTCCTCATCTGAAAATGGGGGAAAAATACTACCTATTTCTTAAAGATTTTAAGATTCAAATAAAATAATTTATCCCACACAAAATGTTTAACACAATGAGTAATACACAATAAACAACCAGTAAACGATAGTTGAAAAATTTTTATTTCATCTAATTATCTACAGTGCTTAAAACTTGAAGCACCTAAAGGGCTCCAAAAGCATACTATATAATACTATAGAATATTGCATTCCTAGGGGACTTGTTATTTGTCTCTCTTCTTCGCCCTATTACCAAATCTGATCCATTCTACCTTGATGTCTCTGGAATCAAGTTCATTCTCTCCACTCCATTACCTTATTAGGACCTCCATTATTTCTTATGTGGAAAAAGGTGGATACAGAACACAAATATGAAGGGAAAACATTAATTTATTATACACCTGAATGTCAATGACCAGATTAGAGATGTCAGATTTAATTGTGAGTACAAAAAGGTAGGGCTTTCCAGAAATCTGAGAAGGAAAAAATATGACAGCTATATTTCAGTGGCTTTTATATCCCAGAAAATGCTTTGTAAGTTTAGAACATTAAAATGTTCATAGTATTTATACTGTGTTAGCTCACAATCAAGCAGAATTTATAGAACAAAATGCTATGGGTACACAGAAGAAAACTGTCTGCCTGTAAGGATATATCAGACAAGGTTTTACTAAGTGGATATTTAAGCCAGACCAGTGGATATTTTAAGGGAAAAGGGAGATTCACTGGGAGATGAGGGCATTCTGAGGAAAAGGACTATCATGAGAGAATCCACCACATCATGAGTGCATGGGGATGTTGGGGAGTAGGTGCAAGAGGAAGGGGACCCTTTCTGCTTAAGAGTTTGACCTGCATTCTATAAGAAACTGAGAGACAAAGAGTTTGCAACTTGGGAAATGACATGAACATATCTGTGTTTTAGAAAGATCACAGAAACTGAGTATTTGTTTTCTGAACTCTGGGAATTCAGTAGGAAGGAGTTTACTGCAGGTGAGAGATGGTGACCTAAGGGCTAAGACAAAAAGAAATTTCTAACTATCCCTTTTCTTTATTCTAAGTCAGAATCAAGAGAACATGGGTATAGACTATGAGTGAGGAAAGGAAAATGAGATGCAGCATGATGACACAGTTGGATAGTGAGGCCATTAAACCAGACAGGGAGCATAAGAGGAACAGACTTGGTTTAGCAGATATTTTTTATCTTTGGAATAGGTCTCAAAGACAGTGGAGTTAAAAACTGACAATAGTATGGACATGGCAATAGTATCTATTATTCCTAAAGAGATAAGAAAGAAGATGCTCATTGCTTGTGTTCAAAAGGCTTCAGGCAAAGAACAGAACATTGATTTGTTTAGTAAGATTATAAATGTACCATGCATAATTTGTTTCACTCAATTTTTCTGGCATATTAATTTGAAATATATAATTTATTTAGATGATTACAAATCTCAATTTTAAGATTTTATAAGTTTAGTTGTAAGCCTTCATCAAACCAACTCTTGATAAGAGTCTCACTAGCTTATGAGAAAAAGAAATACGAACAGAAAAAATTAATACTGTACAAAACCAAAAATCCTTCTAGGCTTAAAGAGTTTGAGTGTAAAACACTCAGTGACTAGCTTGTATTGTACAATAAACCATAACATATAAAAATAATTTTCCCACTTTAGACTTGGTCCTTTTCCTCTTTATCTGAAGCCTTTTGCAAATAGGGCAGTAAGCATCTTACATCCTATTTCTGATTTCTCCAGGAATAAATAGATACTAATGCTATGGTGATACCACTGCTAGTGTTTACTCCACTCTTTCAAGATCTAGCCTAAAAATAAAATGTATCTATTAAAAATCAACAAAAACTGCTAGAAGCAAATAAGTGCAGATTTCTTCTTTTGTGAAAAGGATTCCCATTCTTTTTCAGCTTTAATCTAAATGTTTCCTATTTTTATCTTTTCATCACCCAAATCTGATCTTTACATTTCTAAATAGGAATATGATATTAGACATACTTGCTTTAAAGGCACAATTAATTTCTCTACAACAATGTGGTCTAGGATATAAGCTGGCAAGTCTCACAAGCTAGCAAAAAGAACCATAAAAATACTAAAATAACATTAAAAGGACTCTATTCACATTCTTAAACAAGAATGATGAAAGGAGAACAATCACGCAAACCATCCCAGAAGAGCCTATTTTAGCCAACAGATTAATCAAATTAGGGACACCATTATTATTCCACAAAGCCCCATGAGGCACATTAAAATTTAATCACCACAAAATGGGAGGAACAAAAAAAAAAAAAAAAAAAAAAAAAAGAGGGGCGGGGGGCAAAGAACCAAATGTTTTTTCCCCCTCTTTTTGGTATAAAGTGTTTTTCTTTTTTTCCCTCTTTTTGGTATAAAGTATCAATATTTTAAAATAATTTAAAAAAGTGAAGTACAGTTGATTTACAATGTTGTGTTAGTTTCTGGTGTACAACATAGTGATTTGGTTATACATATATATACAAATTCTTTTTCATTATAGGTTATTACAAGATACTGAATATAGTTCCCTGTGCTATACATATTGTAGGAGTTTGTTGTTTATTAAAGCATCAATATTTTTAATGGCTCTTTTCCAACAATACTACCAGGCATAGTGCATGTCCCACTATGGCTTAACCGCTGAAAAAATCTGCAAGGATTCTTGGTAGACACTTTAAGTTATATACCTCCTATTAGAGAGCTCTCAGCCATGGATCTGATTTATATAAAATGAACACACACAAAAGCTAATTCCAGCAAAAGAATGACTAGACATATACTACCCTAGATGTTTCTTTAGAAACACAGTCTCTATAAATCTATGATCAAAAGCTTAAATTACTTAAAGAGGAAAATTTCAAGCTGCCTCGGACTTTGCTATATCTAACAAAGCACATTTAAATAAAGCATTAATCATTTGACAGATTATGCAATTTTTAATTAAAAATTTTAGTAGAATCACCTTCTGATAAGGATACAATGTCATACGCAAATATATCTCTAGTAGACAAGTAATCAAATGCATTCTAGTATTTTCACTTGAACATTAAAAAAAGTCCAAAATAAGTAATATTCAGAAATTTAATAAATAAAAGCCCAAAAGCCCCAACACCCCTCTCCCACCAAGCCAACTGCCTAGTTAGCAGGCATTTATTAAACTGTGCTAACACAGTGATAAGCCAAAAAGATGGCCATATCATAAAGTGGAATCAGGGTGACCAACAGTCCTGGTCATCTTAGGTGGAATACATCTTGATAGGAATTTGCTTCCTCTCACTTTTCATAATTTTAAAGATGTGGAACTGTAAAGGCTTAGAAAACATCTTGCAAATATGTACTACAAAGGTTATCTTTTTTCACAACACAATCATACATTTTTCTGAAATAGTGTGGAAATTAAAAACCAAACTTGGTATAGCACTTAGCATAAGAGCTAAGTTTGAGTGTTTACAAATAGTATTTGTACAGCTTTTACAATTTACAACATATTTTGACACAAGCCTTCTCATTCGGATAAAATGCAAGCAATTTGTCATGAAGGAACACTGTCCTTGGTTAATTAGAAAAGTATACCTTTCACTGAATTAGTATCTGAATATGCCTTAAGTACAAGTCATCATGAAGGTTACAAATATGAACAAATATGAACAAAACATACTTGCTCTCAAGAAGCTTATAATTTTGTAGGAAAGATGAGACAAAAATATGGAAAATATCATGAGAAACACAAAAATACTATGGAAATTCAGAAAAAGAAAGGTAAGGAACAGATTTATGAAGATAGCAAATAACTAAAAGTTACAGCATTTGAATAGGAAAATATACCAGGGAAAACAAAAGTGAGAGCAAAGGCAAAGAAGGCAGCAAAATGAAGGAATATCATTAGACTACAATACAAAACATGGTCTGCACGGATCTCAGGGTACAAATGAACAGGAAAAAAATGGCAAGAGAGTAACAGTTAAGATAACAACGATCTGAGTACTGATTAAGAGACTGAACTTATCTTGTAATCAACAATAATGAACATTTTAAAGAAAAACATACCAACCAATATTGAGAAAACTAAAGGTACTTGAAAATAAATAAAAGGAGTTCTAACAGAAATCTGGAGCACTCAACTAAAAATGGTAAGCATTTTATTAAATACGATTAATATGTGGCCTACTACTAAAATGCATGCACTGGTTTGCAAGAAAACCTATAATAAAGATGATGAAAACCAAAATTAAAAGGTCAGAAACAATATGCTGTACAGAGGAAAGAAACTGCAAGAGACTGACAATAGATAGTTAAGACAACTGGTAATTTCAGTTTTATCCCACAGCACTGTACAAATACTAAGTACTCACTATGTGCAGGCAGTGCAGATACTAGATGCACACGTCAGGTCCCCTATTTTTCATAGCAGGATTTACTTTTGATGACACCGCATCTGATATCTAAGCATACTGAAATTAGTTTTAGTTAATACCACTACCATAGAACATGGTGCTTGGGGCATTTGCCTAGGATCTCACTTGTATTGACAAATGAGGCAGATGAATGTGGAAGGTCATATTTTTCCTCAAAAAGCTGCTTTGGATCTGCCTAATGCATAAAAAATACTCAGTTAAGACTTAAATACCTATGGCCAGAGATCTATATATAATGTTAACTGCTGCATAACCAACACTTAAAACAGTGCCAAACATACAGAAGGCAATTACTTGCTGAATGAATCAAAACCAGTTTCTTGTCCTAGAGCAGGGGTTAGCTAACTCCAGCCCACAGGCCAAATTCCACCCCTGCCTGTTTTTTGTAAATAATGCTTTGTTGGAACATAGCCATGCAATTGCATATTGTCTATGGTTACTCATACTAAAACAGCAGAGCTGAATGGTTGTGACAGAGTATGTATGGTCCACAAAGCCTAAAATATTCATTATCTGGCCCTTTGCAGAAAGTCTGCTGATACCTCAACGTAAGAGATAAGGATAGATGTTATCCATTAATTCACTGGTGGCAAATGAGTTTTAGCTGAAACAGCAACTCAAAATATTAATGGCTACCTGGAGTGTAGTGTTAAGAATGATTCTGGACTGAAAGAGAAAGAGCAGTCTTTGATTATCAATATCTACTATGGTTTAGGGGAAGGAGAAACAAGGTTATAACTCTAAAACGTTTGAAAACTTCTGATGTAGAAAATTTTATATAGCTAGTATTGTTGTCTGATATTTTTATAGCGATGAATTAACTAACTGCAAAATAATATGCACCCACTCCCTCAAAACCTGAAAGGAATCACTGAGAATGGTCTACCTGAATGCTGAAGACTGTCTATCAAAAACAATGATTCTTGCAGGGAGGGTATAGCACAGTGGTAGAGTGTGTGCTTAGCATGCAACAGGTCCTGGATTCAATCCCCAGTACCTCCAGTGAAAAACAAACAAAGAAACCTAATTACCTCCCTGACAGAAAAAAAAAAAAGTAGAACTAAAAAACAAAAACAGTAACATTGATTTTGGTTTTGGCATTGTTGCTGATGCTCAATTTTACAACATTCAACAGACATCTTATTCACTTAGTCAACAGATTCAGTTGTTCAAGGCCATTCGTGAAGATGTTATCAGGGGAACCTAAAGTAAGCCCACAATATATCCCAAAATTCCATCAAGCTTTACAGATAAGACTGAAAAGGGCATCTTGGGTAAAGTGCATTTTTACATTTGGAGCTAAATCTGACCTATTAAATCTGTTCACTTTGGTTACAGAAGTAGTCAATATAATACACGGTCTAACATTATTAAAACATTCATGCCACTAAGGCTCTGCAAAGTTTCTTTCCATATTATTTTAGAAAAATCCTTTGTTTCTTGGGCCCATATTAAGTCCTTTCGTCAAGGGAGGCTGAAAAAGCTAGTACCTGGCATTTTCATTCTCTATAAAGCAAGGTTATCCACCAAGACTAAGTCTGTGTCTTCTCAGACACTGATGAGTCTCTCTAAAAATAAATGTGCTCATACACAACTGTATGTCCATGTAATAAGACATTTTAAATCACATATTGTATTCATATTGTGTTTCTATTAGATACAGCCAGGCCCATATGGGCCATACCCTGGCATAATAGGAAGTAAGGAGCCACACATAGGGTATTTGAAAAGATGGCAAAACAGTCACTGCTGGGAATGGTGGGAGGGAGGGGTCTCAAGGTCAAATAAAATTTAAATCTGAAAACCCAGAAGTCCAGGAGAGATAAGTGCTATCAGAGGAGTGATTATCAGACAGCTGCCATTACAGTAGGGAAGGAGGCAGGGAGGGAGAGAGAGAGAGAGTGAGCGAGTGTGTGTGTGTGCGCGCGTGCGTGTGTAGTTTTAAAAAGCAACTTTGGAGGACTCTGATAATATCTCCCTCTCTCCTTAAGACCCTAGGACCTATCCCTAGCAAAGAAAGGTCAGGGTCCACCAGAGATGCTATTGATCTTTTTTGTCCTCAAATAAGTGACCCCCAATTTAGCACAGAAAAGGAAGGTCTTTGTTGTTCCTCAGGTCTCCAGAAATCAGATTCTTCATTTAAATAATCCATTCTTAATGTCTCAGCTTCTGCATGTCACAGAAAAAAAGACACTCCCACTCCAAAGGGATGACTGTTACTGGGGATAAGGTTAACCAGATGTTTTACTATGTTCAAAGCTGAAGCCACATTTTCTCTAAGTCTTCAGATTTTAGCACCAATATCAAAGGTGCTCAATAATGTTTGCTGAACTGGTTGCAGAATGAGATAACTACATCAACCACAAAGATATCTCCATTAGTTAGGGAAAATATCTGCTTTCACGCATTTCAAGAAATCAGAAGTGAGGCCCTTTACTACCAGCAAATAGATTAGAATTCAAGTGAAGGGTGAAGATTGCAGAACAAACTACATCCATTTTTATGAGTGGAGAATGCCACAACTATTTCTTTTAATATAGATACTCAGATTTTATAATACATTACCCTCCACAAGGATGGGGGAATATTTTTTAAAACATAATTTTACAGTCTGTTTTAACATAAGGCTGAGTTCAGAAATAAACAGAATTAGTGTCTCCCATGAGAGAAGGAACAAACGACTACAAAAAATATTTTACTTAATTTTACTGTTGCCCTCCTAAGATTAATGACAAAGCTTAAAATGACTGCCCCTCAATATATCTGAAACCATAATAAGAATGCCGTGATTTTAGATTGTGGGTTCATAATTTGCATTACATTCTAAATGAAATTTTAAGACCAGGACATTCCTTATGGAAAATTCCCTAGCAAACCTGTCAAACGTTCAAAGGAGAAAAATGGACAATTAATAAAAAATAACAAAATTAACAAAAAATAGTGGAGGCACAGGGACTTCCCATAGTTTTCTCTAATAATTTTAATATCTTAATCTAAGCAGCAGCTTATGCTAGCTGCTTAACACCCACAATGGCTCGTGCAGCTGTCTTTTAAAGTTGTTTTAGACTAATTTAACAGTTCTTCCTTTTATACTCTACCCTCTCCAGTTTATTCAAAGATGCACTTAGTATTCAGTAAAATAAAGACCACTTAGAAAAATAAAAGACACATCACATTTTGGAAGCCATAGACAATGCTTACATTTGGCTTTCCCATACATTATTCCACTTACTTGCATAATTGTTAGGTCAATAAGCACTTTTATTTATTTTTTAAGTAGCTCTAAAACATGCCTATCTCAGCAATTCTATAAGGTACAAGTCAATATCCAAAAAAAACAGTACAAACACGTCTGCATTCGTGGACATTAATATACACCAAATAAAGGCAACGAGAACTGAGGTTTGGTTTTAATTAGGCTGCTAGAATAAGCACAGAATGTGTGGAAAACACAAGTGGGCAGACACTTATCATAATCAATCTTGAGTTTCAAATTAGCACCTTCAGATATTTACTTCTTTTCTTATCAATACCAAGTGATTCCATCAAGGATTTTAAAACAGAGATTATGTTAGTCCTATAATATTCCCATTCTCATCTTCTAATTCTTAAGAAAGCCATCAATCGGGAGATAAACTGCAGGGTATCTTATAAGACTTTAAAAAACGATCAAGAAGAAATCTTGGCTAAAATACATGCTCTCAAGCATAAAACTTAAAAAAAAAAATACAATTTCCCAAGCATCAATGTTCAACAGATGAATCTCCACAGCTTTTAAGCATTTAACTGGACTCTAAGGAATTAGGTGGTTCTCCCACACCTTTCAAGACTCATCACCCTCAGCAGTGCCTTCCATTTGTGTCAAACAAAATTCCTCAGCAGAGACTGTTTCTAAGCTAACTGCTTCAAAGTAATATTTTCAGACCCTGATGTCCTCCCAAAGACACAAAATAATAAAGAGTAAATGATTTCAGACTCATTTCTCATAGAAATTCTGAAATGAGAAAATCTTTGAAACCTGGAAGTTTCATTTAGTGGCAAAACCTGACCTAATACAAATTTTTTACAAATAAAACTTCACCTAAGCACTGATGTGAGGCTATTTATAGTTTTTACTTATCCCATTTAGTATGACTCTTCATGTTTCACTTCAGAAATAAGAAGTATTTGACCACTCTTACTAAAATTCAGAACAAATCTCTCCCCCAAATTCTGAATTCCGAAACACCTGGCACCAACAGTTATAGGTATCACTGACCTACAATCCATTCCACAAATGTCTACTAGAGCAAAATACTCCCTTGAACATACCTTGTACTTTCCAATTTCTGTATTGTTGTCTACCCTGATTTACTGTTAACCTAAAACTTAACATACCCCTTTAATATCATGTACAGCTCTCACCTCATTTTTAATGTCTTCTTGGAACACGAAACCCTAGGAGTTTTTACATCTTCCTTTGATTGTATAAGCACTCATCTATATCAGTCATTTGGGTATTATTATTTTGAACTGCTATTTACATTTAATGATTAAATTTTCATGTCTTTGCTAAGAACCTTTTGTGCATAATTACTCAATGTAATCCTAACATACAGTAACTGAGAACAACTAGCTCTCAATTATAGGCAATCAGATGAACAAGTCCTCAAGAGACAGGTACCCTAAATAATGAGGAATTATAGTTGGAAATAAATATAACACTTAAAAAAAATGACACAATGTTCCTCTCCTCTTGAAAGAAAGAGTTTAGAGAGGGAGAGAGGATAAATGAATAAATAAATGTAATTATTGTGATAAGAACTATGAAGGTAATTAACAGAGGATGTTCCTTTATGTAAGGTGATCAGGAAAAACTCCTCTGTAAACATTAACATCCGAGCTGAGATCTAATGTTGAGACTGAAGCAGAATTGCAGACAGCAGAAGAAAGATCATGACGGACAGAAAGCAGCCGTTAAGCACCAAAACTCAAAAGATGGTAAAGGGCTTGTTGGGTCAAATCAGAAAGAAGTCCAGTATGGTCAGAGCTTAGAGAACAATGGCAAGGAGGTAAGGTTGTGAAGTAAGCAAGAATTAGACCTGGTTTTTATTTTAAGCCATGGGAGGGGGGGAGGGCAAGAACTGGGACTAGAGGGTATTACATGATCTGATTTACATTTTTAAAAGATAACTTTGTCTTCTGAGTGAAGACTAAGGTAGAGGAGGACAAGAATGGAAACAAGTTGGGAAGCTCACGTAGGAGTCCAGGTATGAGGTGACTGCAGCTTACACAAGGGTGATATCACAGCAACACAGGCTTCTAGAGCTCAAAAATACCTTAACAGCCGTTTAATCACACTCTGTCTACATAAAGATAAGTTCTAAGAGAGGAGTTAACTTGTTCTAAGTTGAATGGCCAGTGCCAGGGAGAACCGAAGCCTAAGTTACCCAGGTCAAAGTTATCACACTAAACCTTGACACTTAAGACAACTGGGTAGAAATAAATTATCCAAAACTAGCATATCATTTCTCAGATTTATCCCTCATGCACAATGGAATCAACTAAAACTTATGAGAACAAAATGAAATAAGAGTCCAATCTGAGTACCTAAAGGTTTGAAGAAAAATGTTTAAGGGCCTGTTGGAAGTAAAAACAGCAAAACTACTCTCAACTCATACTGCTAGTGATGAAACTTTAACACCATAATCTCTAACTGAAAGATAATACCAATTTATCCTCTGCATAGGATCCTCTCATGGACAAGATATATCAATTGCTAAAGCACCACACGTGCTTTTCAAAGTGAAGTTTATCATTTTTGCTCAATTAGAACCCTAATGTTATCAAGAAAGGTGACAGGGCTCTTGGAAGAAAAAAAGTTTATTAAAAAATGACTAAAATACAGGAAATTTCAAAAATCTTTTAGCTAGCAACTAAACCTGCACAAGTAATAGTGAGTGGCAACTTTTGTGACTAATCTGGATGTCTGGACATAAAACATGATCTCAGAATGTTCCCTAACTCAGAACAGCCAGAACAGCTGACCAGTTAATTATTTAATATAGGGAGAACTAAAGCTTCCTATTAAATTCTATTCCTTACTGTGGGATTAGCTCATGGAGGCAGGAGTTCTATAATGCTTAATCCCTGAAGCTATCCTGAAGTTAGCTTTTTACACTTAACTCCTTCTCTAAACCACTTCACATCTCTTTCGCTCATGCCAGCCCTATTCTTTCAGTGATGTTCAGACTCAGTACTCTCTTTCTTCACGAACACACTCATTTTATTGTTTCTAGGGAAGTAACTGGCACTAAAGTTCCAAGAAACTGAGTACAGCACAAACGGTAATTTACCTATCATTCTTAATTATTTCACAATCTGAAATGTATTACTTGAACTGAATGCAGGTTAGCCTAAAAAGCCTTTAAAATTTGGAACAGTCCTAAGACATGAGTTTTATAAGAACGGTTGTTTAACGAGGATTGTTAACAATTGTTCCTAAATAAACATGAAAAAGAAATAACTTTCTCCCAGAAGGTAAAAACATTATCATTTGTTATGGAACGTATCTAGACAACATGTCAAATTCTCAGGTCAAGGAGACATTATAAAACTTGAAATGGGAAAAAGTACATAGCTTTACTATACAAAAGCTACTACATATCCTAAAATTGTGAAAATCAACTATTAAAAATCAGTTTATTTAAGGTTATGTCAAAACTTGAACACATATGCAATCTATCTATGGTTGAGTAATCAGACGTACAAAACAAGGAATACAACCAAAAATTGGCTTAAGAAACAACAATTACCTAATCCATTACTGCGATCAAAAGTTGAATGAAATGCTCAAAGGGAAAGAAATTAAACTCAAAATAATTATATATTAATAAGAGATTCCAACATAAAGCACATTTATCTATGGTTCCTATTTTTCTCCCCCCAACAAAAATAAGTTCAACACATTTGCAAAGCATGAAAAAATGAGTAATACACACACAAAAAGTGAGTAATAACCAGACAGACAGTTAGACTAATTTTAATAGCCTTTCAGATAAATGTGGATATTTTCCTTTGATATTACACCAAAACTCAACTGGCTACAATATATCAGAATGGGTAATCTTATAAATAAACTTTATGTTCTTTATAACATTAAGACCCACTGATCTAGCTAGAACTGGATGGATTTCTTATCCATGTGTGATGTTGCAATATTATGCATTAGTGACTTTTGAAAATACTAGTTTAGAGTCATGTGGATCTTCAAATATCGACACACTTCATTATATATTATTTTAAAAATCATGTTCATTAACATCACCAATATCATCAGAAAAATCTTTTAAAATATTGGGAAGCTGTCAAGAACACAGTAGCTGACACAAGTTTTCCAAAGTTCTAATTTTTACTTGAAAACTAGAACTTTATCATTGTCCGTAAATACTGTCAACCTTTTCCTTTTAAAGCAACAGGTTCACTTTTTGAGAAAATGTCAGTCTTAATATCCAAGTCTGAAAACCTTTTTCAGTTTTCAAGCATTCTTTCAAGTGAAAAAGCTGTTCATGAAAAAGTGGCTGGTTCAGCTTGCAACTCAACTTGCAATAATCACACAAATGCATTCCCTAAAGACAACCACTACACTCCAGTATGGCAGCAAGAAAGTGTTTTAAGTATACTTACCATTTTGTCATGTGTAAGATGATGTGTACAAAGTTGAGATTTGATAAAAATTTTTCCACTTCTTCAAGTGTATTTAGGTTTTGTTGTTTTTTAAATCATGAGCACACAGCAGTAAAGAACACATACGATGACAGATAATACAGTGTGGTGCTCTGACCGGACTGTTTAAAGATGCCAAAAGTTTTACCCACCACTGCTTTTGTACCATTGGTAAAGATGTCAACACAGTGAAAAGGCAAAGGACATCTCAATATTATTGCAAAAATATTTTGTACTTGTAGATGCCCCAAAAATGTCTAGGCGATCCCCAGGATTAGGGTTAGGGTATGGGCCATACTTTGAAAACCACTGAGCTAGATAATTTATTTGTTAAGTTATTCACAATCACAATTATTCTCCCTTAGTTCAAGAGCAGTAGAATAATAGGTGCACACATTTATATACCTCATCACTATCCTTCATTATTATCTGTATAGTACAGAATTCAAGATTCCTGAGGGGTTCCCAAGTTTTGCTATAGTTACCAAGGAGCTCAATGATAACTTATAAATCTTAGAAGCGGCAGCTTATAACTATGTTAGCATTATGTAGTCTCTCTGCAAACTTAAAGTAACAAACAGTTGGATGAAACATGCATACCACTTTAACACCTAAAAACTATTAAACAAAAAGAGCTTAAATTTATAGTCTTTATTCTCATTAACTAAGAACTTTTAGAAAGTCCCCCAATAGTTTTAGAATACAGTGACTTGAAAAATATATTCTAATAAGAATAAACTTTCAAAAACACAGATAATTAGAATTCTTTGTAGTATTTTCCATTTCCTCTCCAAAAGCTTTTGCCAAAAGCTGCTATTAAATGGACAAAACAGATTTTCTTTCATCTTTTTCCCCTTCCCACAGAGCAGAGGTAATCCACCAATGCAATTAGATCACTGTATATTTTCCAAATATAGTTATTTAACAAAATGCTAAGTTCTAAACATAGGAGAGAAAATTATTTTGTTAAAAGTACATATTTACTGAAATAAATATTCAAAGCAACTACTGAAAAACTGAGCAACAAGCTCTGTGATGTAGTCAGTGATGATTCCAAGAAGTCAATAATTTAAGGTGATCAAAATTACTTATACCTGCTTTTAATGGATGCTCTCTTCCTTTCACATCTTTATTGTGTCTACTTGTACAACAGTTAAAATATTCAATCCTCACCAATGGAAGACTATCTAGTAAGTTATCTCATGAGATCAGAATCCAGTTTAAAAGGTCTCACCAAAATGAATAAACAAATAAAGTAGCACAACTACAAAACTATAAAATACTGTAACTACAAGAGTTAATAAACTTTAGGAACCAGACCAATGTAAAATTCAAAATCAGAACATTAGAAAATTATTCTCTACAGTTAGACCAACATTCTTAATTTAAAAGTGGACATAATTCTAGTACTTGAGCACCTCATATACAATTTTAAGTGCAGTAATGCTCCAGAACACTGTTATAGCAAAAACCAAATGGAAATTCTGCAATTCATGTTACAAGTATTTTTTCTTTTGGTAAGTAATTTAAATATTAGTTTAAAATCTGGTACATTTCCCTAAATTTCATTTCTTCCTTTTAAAGTTTTAAAGCTCTCTGGAAACAGTTTTTAAAAAAATCTGATACATTACTAATGTAAAGCCAAAAATTCTTAATAAATCACTACTGAAATAATAATCAGTTGCTGGGTAGCCTTAATTTGACTAACATTGGGAATAAACATACCATTGTTAGGAAGTATGAAGAAGTGGTATTTCTTTTTGTTCGTGATGCATTTTAAAAAGCAAATTTTTTTTTAAAAGGTGGCACACAAGTTCCCGATAACCTTTCTTCTTTAAAATACAAATTCTATGACTAAATGGATTGGTCTTAGAATCCAGTGATCAAAAAGGTTCAAACAAAATATAACAGATTATATACCAAGCCAGTCTTTACTGCAAATGGATAAATTCATTCTGTTCTTTGTACTGCTTCCACTGCATTCACGACATTTCCAAAGGACTAATAAATTAAAAGACTTAAGTTCTCAAACAGTAATTAGTACCTTTCAGTACTACTGAAAATATCTTAGAACACTGAAAACCATTAGGCTTTCAGCACAAGGGTAAGCCATGGTATAGACCTTCTGTTCGTTGAAAATTTGTCCAATGTTATAATGAATCATTGCATAAGTCAAAATACCTGAAAGAAGTCCAATTTGAAAAGGCTAACTGCAAAAACTTCAGTCAAACCTCTAAGACCATGGAGCCCTCAAAAATGATGGGGGGAGAGGTGGAAATCAAGGTATAGTCACACCCGTATATGGTCTTACAAAGTTTAAGAAAGATCAATCTTTATCAAGACTTTCTGTAAGACTGAACATATGACATCACTGCCATAAAAGAAAAGACAGCTTTTGAATACTTAGTTCATAAATACTAAACTATTCCTTTGCCAGTCAAATCTAGACACTAGATAAATACCTACTCCCTCTTTATCAATACGTAACAGAAACACATTATTTTAAGTCTTTGGGAAAATGACACATGCATACCAGTAAGATCTTGATATTCAACAATAAAACTGCCTGTTTAAACTATGTTTTGGGGGAAAAAAATGACACCTTTACAAAATCACCCAAATTCTCTTTGTGTCAGATCCAGTTTCCTTATTAATTCCATTGCCTTCAGAAATATTGTTCAAATATCTACAACAAAGTCAAAGAAAACTGAACATGGCCAGTTTCTCATCCAAGTCCTAGACTATATATTTAAAACATGTATAATAGTTACCATGTTATCAATCACTGCATAGGCCTTCTATCAATCTTGAATTATACTGTAAGATACACTTGATAAAATCCTATTGTACACAGATCAAAGTGTTTTATGATGAATTCTTTATTACCATTCACTCGACCCTCCTTCTATGGTGGCTCCTTACTATGGGGGCTCACTCTCCCTTTGTAGAGCTAAGAGAAAATACTGAAATCCAATAGCACTGTTTTGAAGATAGAATAAAAACCAATTCGTAAAGTTAAAAAGATTCCAAAGCCAATGTGAAAATGTTTCTTTTTGAAGAAATATAAAGTTCTCTGCAAATTTCATCTCTTTGTTCATTAGTTAATTCCTAAATGCTAAACACTTGCTACGTTCATAGGCAAGATTCTAAGAACTAAGATACAGTAGAGAATGAAATGGATGAAGTCCCTACCCTGATGGTGCTTACATTTAACAAACTGGTATTGTCTCTATGAAAGGTACCATGCCAGTGAGTGCTGCACGGAATACAAAGAACACATCCTGTCCTTGGAGTTTACAATTTAGTGGGATTACAAAAAAACACACATAATGACAACAGAAAGGTAGGAAGTGATACTTGTCATAGATAGGAAGAGATGTCGTTCATGGGGTGGAAGATAGTATTAGGCGGCAGAAAGAGAAATCATTTTCAAGACCCTATACCACATTCTAAAATTAAGCCAGTTTGTTACTGAGTTTGTATTCCCACATCTGGCATATTAAAACCAAACTGGATACATGTGTTTCAAAGATTTACTTTCCAGCTTCTTCAGATACAGCAATCTTATAATTTATTATGAATGCCAAAAAGAAAATCCAAGTGAAAACACCTTCTTCACAGTGTAGAGATCAAAAGTGTGGATGGGCTCAAATAAGACTGTCATTCAGGTCTCTGTGTCCGTAAAGTTATTTTACCATTCTGATTATTAATTTCCTCTCTTAAAACCTGGGAATGAAACTACCCAAGTGGTTCTTTCACAGTGTTTGACTAAGATAACCACCTTTTTTGGGTATGATGGGACTACTATCCTCTGTAAAATGTAGTTCACTACAAAAATGTAGTATTTCTTCCACCAGGTTCTTTATTATGGTTAGACTACTGTCCTAAAAGTCAGCAGGATCACTACTTATCTTTTCTAGGCCTCAGTTTCCTCCTCCATAAAGTGAGAGGGTGGGACTGGATGATCTAAATAGTCCTTTCCGGCCCTTAAAAGTCCCATGACTCTACTATGACTCAAAAACTATTCAAGGACCAACTTTTAAGGGCGATATGAGCTTAAGTAAAATGAACATCTCCTTTTCTTTTACGTTATTTTTTGCTAAAATTAGGTTTTGATGAGCAAGTCCAAAGGTATTCTTAATTAGAAGAAGGGTTAAAATAAATGTACGAGTAGGAAGCTTTAAGTTATAAGCACTCATTACGTATTAAACTGGCAAAACAAAAATCTGATCAGGCTGAATAAACTTTAAAATAAAATATTAAAATTACAATCTTCATTTAGGGTCGACTGTCTACTGTAACACAGAACTGCTTATGTTCATACCGAACAAGAGCTGCAGGGCAAAAATGTTCTTCTAAACTAATAAGGAGAGGGTGGGGGAGCAGGCGAAGGGGAAGCAAATCGTCTGCTTAAACTCGCAAGGCTGATCTTTTCTCCAAAACTCATCAGTTTTTTCAGAAGAAAAATTCGGATAGCTCGATTCACTGGAGGTAAGTTTTAAATAAGATTCGTGGCGCTGACAGTTTTAGGATTAGACACACCGAGACGGCGAAAAAGAGAAGAGGACAAACTTCCTGGATTTTCTTTTCCTCTGTAAGAGAAAGAGATTGCCTCTTGCTGACGAAGGGAAAGGCCCCTTTAACAGTTTTTCTCTACGCGGTGGCTGTTGCCAGACTAGGTGGGGCTCCCTCCGCTGCCTTCCTCCTGCCACTTCCCGCAACAAATGGAACAAACCAGCCCCGTTTCAGGCAAACTTTTTCCCTGTCAGGCTCGAGCCTAGAGGGTGCCGGGGAGTGGTTCTTCCGAACGCTCCTCGCCCCAGCTCGAGACTGGGGGAAGCTGGGGCTTCGCAAAGGACAACTTTCTGGTTTCCGTTCTAACTTCCACCCACACCCGGGAGGGAACCGAGGCGGCCAGGGAGGGGGCTCCGGGGCGGGGACACGAGTCTTCTAGGGCCGGCGGGCAGCAGGAGAGGCTGCGGCGGCCGCGGGCAGGAGGGAGCAGGCGGATGGGGGGGTCCTCGGGCTCTCACTTCCTCCGCCATATTTCAGACATTTGACCCCTTCCGCAAAGCGCGCTGTTCCCCCGCGGTGGCGGCTCTTCCCCGGCGGCCTGGGAGGAAGCGCGCTCGCCGGCCAGGCGCCGGGCCCTCGCACCACCTGCCGCGCGCCGAGGCAGCCGCCGCGGGGGCCCCACAACCGCGCGCGCGCCCCGCCCGGCCCGCGCCGCACCCCACCCGTTCCCTTCAGCCGGCGCCCGGCCGCGCGGCCGCCGCCGCTGCTCCCCCTCAGCGGCCACGCACGCACTCTGCGAACCTCTCGCGCTGTCACCGAGTCCCCGCAGCCAGCGTCGCGTCGCTCTCCTTCCAGGTCGCTGCTCCCGGCGCCACGGCGGTCCTGCCGCTGCCGCTGCCCCTGCCACCGCCGCTCCGGCTGGTTTACACGCCTGACTCTGGGCGAGGTTTGGCGGTGTCGCCTTGACGTCAGGCGTTCAGCCTCACTCTCGCTTCCGTCCGCGGGCGGGGCGCGCGGGTGCGCGGCCCGGGAAGGGGCGGGACCGAGGGGCGGGGCGAGGGGAGCCGAGGGGCGGGGCCTTCCGTGCTGCGGCAGCGGAAACTCTTCTCGCACAGCACCCTTCGCGGCGTTCCTTCCGCGGTTTTTCTCTACCTTACCCTTCACCGCCCCTTCAGCCTCGCGTCGGCTTCCCAGGCCCTAGAGGATTACTCTGGTGCGAAGGGCTCAGAAACCCTCAGAAACTAAAAAGGTGCCTTTATGCAAACTGTAATTCAATCACCAACGCCACCGAACGGTGCTCGGTATTCCTTTGTGCTGGGGAAAGTGGCTGGAGAAGTAACAGAGCGCGCAGTTTTCATACCTAAAGCTCTAGTGAAGGCGCCTAGGCCATAGCAGTCTTTCATTCTTGAAATAGTTTCTCTTGAATTGTCAAGTAATTCATCCATGTACAACTTAACCATGAACAACTCTTTTCCAATTACCCTGCCAAATTCAGTTAACTAATCCATGATCCCAAATAACTTTGTAACTAAATCAGCTATTTATATGAATAAAATAAATCGGGTATTTTAATGCATGACTCGGGCACTTAATAGGGTTACCCATAGGTAGGTTTATGAGGTGACTACTGGGGAACAGAAAGCCCTTTCTGTTCCAAAAATGCATTGTTCCAAAAAGGGCGAGAACTTAACAAGGGAATTTACCATCATTAGAGAAAAGACTAAAATATAGCTTCCCTTTATACAAGACATTAGCTGTTTAAATAAAACTAGGTTTTGATGAGCAAAAAGATTCAAAGAGCAAAGTGCAGGGAAAAGTAGGGGTTTGGGGGGGTCACTGAAGACTAACTTTTGCTTAGTTCATAGTTTAACTGGGCCATGTTATTAAGTATTCTTGAAATAAATTTTTATAAACTTGGATAAATTGGAAGATTAGCGGAAAATATGATTAATTTCACTCCTTTGAAGAATACTAGTGATTGAAAACTAAGTTAAAGGTATAGTTAAGAATAAATTATAACTATCCTGTTTCCGGTATATAAATGCTTTCTAGGTGTTTCATGATTTAGATTAATTGAATATGTTACATATTTCGATAACTTCTACTTCCTTAGAAAATCCTTTTTTAATGGAAATTTCAAAGGTGAGTGTCAGAGCAGTCTGTAGGAATTATTATAAATTCTGAATGAATGAATTTCGAATAAATTTGACTTTCCTGACTTCAATTATTGCATGAAACTTTGGGAAGCCTGAAAGCCTGAAACTGAGTTCATGGGATCAGATGTTATCTGGGTACACTTTCTGGGTTTTTTGTTCTTTTTTTTTTCAATTCTTTGACCTTTAGGCAATTGATTTTTTTTCTCCCCTGGAAAGAATCTGTTTTAGAAGAGTGGAGCCAGGATTATTTCGAGTTTGAGAGAATATATAAAATAGTTTAATTAAACATACATTTGTTTTCTTCTATTAGACTGGAAATCATTCTCCTCATATTAAGCTTTTATCTCTACACAGAGAATCCTAGACTCTACACCTCCTGAATTCACTTTCGGATTTGAGCCCCTTGTTCGGTTCCTATCTCCTTGAAATCTTCACCAGGATATTGACTGACAACCCAAACAGGTCATGTGTGCAAACTGAAGTCATCATCTTTGTTACCAAACCAGTTTCTTCTTTTCTTTTGTTAATTATTTCACCATCTTTTAAATTATCCAGTGTTCAATCCTGATACTCCTTTCTTTGCGTTTTCTGAAACTAGCAGTCAATTGGTACATCTATTAGTAATTCATTTCTACTGAGATCACACTTGTTTGAGTTGGCATGACTTCTCAACTCCTGGACCTTAGCTGCATCTTCCTACCTTCCCTGTGGCCTGTAGCCTCCTGCTGTGATCCATTCTACACATTGTTGCCAGATGAATTATCTTAAAGCATATTGAGCAAGTCACTCTCTTCCTCAAAGAGCATTCAGTTTACTCCCCTGCCCTAATAAAGTTAAAATCCTTGTATCTTACTTCTCCCTTTCACTCAAAAATGCCTTACAGTCAGAGTGGACTTCTCATTTTGCCCAGATACAAGTGCTCTCCTACTTCTCTGATGTGCAGGGGTGATTTCCTCTCCTGGAATGCCTCTTCCCACTCTGCCCATTATTCAAGGTCCATTTACTTTCTCCAAGGAAGAGCATCTTTTCTGATATTTCCAATTTAATGTAGTCTCTTCTCTCTTGAATACCCATAACACGATTGCTCCTTTGTCACTCGTTTTCTACCTTTCTCCTACAGCAGGAGCTTGCAAAGTTTTTCTATAAAGCCAAATAATAAATATTTAAGGCTTTTAATGGTCTTTGTTACAACTACTCAATTCTGCCTTTATTGTGTGAAAACAGCCATAGGATACATAAAGAATGAGTGTGGCTGTAGTCTAATAAAACTTTATTTATGGACACTAATTTGACTTTCATATAATTTTCACATGTCACAAATATTCTGCATTTTCTTCTTCTTTTTAACCATTTAAACATGTGAAAACCATTCTTAGCTCATGGCTGTCACAAAAACAAGCAGTGGCCTGCCATTGTTTGCCCTGCTGTACTCAGGGCCAGCTTCATGGGCATGTGACAAGGCCCTGTGCTTCGAAAGGCCCCAGGATCAAATTAATGGTTTTGTTTTTTTTTTTCAAATTAATGTTCTGATGTTACCATCTTGGAATTTTTAATGATTTTTTGAACAAGAGGCCTGCATTTTTAGTTTGCACTGGGACTCTCAAATTATGTAGTGGGCTCTGCTGGTACCAGGAGATAAAATCCATAAGTATGTATTTTTTTCATGTTTGGCATGGTGGTTTTCATATAAAAGGCATTCAAAATGTGTTTGTTGAATTTTCTGTCCCCAAGGTACTGTGGAATAGTGGAGAGCCTGAGCATCAGAGTTCAGCTCCACCTTTTATTAGCTTCATAGTCTTGGGTAAATTCCTTAATCGTGTCGAGGCATAGTTTTCTCATCTGCAACATAGGGATATATAACCTCTGCTTTACAGAACTTTTGTAAGATAAAGTAGAGAAAATAGCCATGTCTTAGCCCCTGGGACTAGAAGAAGCTCAAAATTAGTTTTTCCCTTTTTAGGGGAAGTACATTAATGGTGTGCTCACCCGTAACTCTTGCTGTATTTTACCTGATACAGTATTTCTGATTTTCCACGTATTTACCACCTTAAAAGTTTTACTTCAAATAACATTTATACCTCATTAGTTTCATTTCAAAAGTCCACAAAAGTAAAGATCTTATTGCAAATGCAAAATTAGATTTTAAAACCTCCAAATTTACAGTTTTCCTAATTAACAGTTAATAATTATTCACATTCACAAGACTTGTGAATTACAATTAAGCATGGTTATAAGTAGCATTGAGAGTCATTAACCTCAAATATTATTACATTATTTCATTCACAAATGAACAAATATTGAAATTTGATCCTTTCAAGGAGATTTGTTACTGGTTTTTTCCCTTTGTTGTGTATGTGGGTGCATATGTGTATATGCAGGTTTGTGTGCGTGTGTGTGTGTGTGTGTGTGTATAGTAAATGGTATAGAAATGTAGTTCTATTTCTTTGCAACACCTTATGTAGCTGGGGTTTGAGGTTGAGACGGATAAGAAGGATGCTTGTTGATGAAAGAGGAAAAACAATGATTTAGTCCCAAGTTAGTTTTATTCTGTTTTCTTGGCCAAAGGTTCTATTTCAAACTCTATGCAGTTATTTTAGAAATTCTAGCACTTACTCACACGAGAGACCAGGTAAGAGCATACGCTGTTGCTATTATAGGAAAACAACTCAGAATTCATACTCTCCTGCAGTAGCTTGAATTCATCTAAGATTTCTGTTTTGAGGAAACCATGTACTTATATATAAGAAAAATGAGACAGCTTGGCATGTTTTCTATGCTGTGTAATAACTGTAATAACTGCTTATTTGTCTCAAGATATATTTCAAATTCTGTCTGTACTCTATTCCAACAGTTGTAGGCTTGACCACCAAACCTGCCTACACCACATTAAATAAGTCTAAGAGTTCTATAATTTTGTCATTGCTAATGTCTATGATGTAAGGAACAGATTACATGTAAAATTTTCCCCTTTCTTAAGCTGTAGCTGAGAAAAAGCATAGAAATAAAAATGCCCTTCCCAGAGCCATTGTGTAAATGAGCGTTGAAGCAGAAAACCACTGGAAGAACCACCTTCATGAAATTCCCCATCATGAAAATTTCAAAAGGAATTTAAATTAAGAAACTCTTCAAAGACCACATATAAGTACTTTCAGAATCTGGGCTGTCTCCAAATCAAACAGCTAATAAAATCATGCTAAAGATGCTTGAGAGTTAGGCATCCCCGCAGAATTTATCACTATGATAGTTCGTGCTTCTAGTCCTAGTCACCCTGTATATAAATCACATACATCAATAAGAATGACCAAACTCCAAGAGGTTGTTTTGAATGATCCATTATACAGATGAGAAGACTAAAGCTTAGAAAAGCTGAGTGACCATAAATATGTGGGCAGAGAAATGTATATCTTAGTCTGCTGCCTTCTTTTGGCACCACACTGTCCTATTATTCCTTTATTAATGCTGTTCTTTCAGCTGGAAAATCTCTCCTGTCTCTTGTATTTATCTTAGTCATCGTTCAAGACCTAGTGGTTTCTTGCTTCTCTGAATTTGCCTAATAATTATTGTCTGTACCACTCATTTGGTGCTTATTAGATATTGCTGTACTTAAATTGCTTTTGTCTTCTCTCCATCCTGATATCCTTGAGAACCAAAAGCGTATCTTAAACTTCTTTGCACCTACCATACTGCCTAGCATCTCATAGTATAATAATATGTAGTTTAGGGGAGGTCTTGCTGATCTTAGTTAGATTCTCCAAGCTGATCATAGTGCATTTGTGACCTCTGGCAGTTATTTAACCTTTCCAAGTTTCTTTGTAGTAATCTTTAAAATGTACATAACGGTATCACATGTAGGGTTTTAGTTTTTTTTTTTTTAAATAAGGGACCAGATATAAAAATGGAAGTAATAAGAGGAGCAATTAAATGGATTGGCTCTAGAATCAGACAGTAAGTTCCAACGGAGGCTCCATTCATCTTAGGCCATTTACTTCTGGCGCCTTGGTTTTCTCATTTGTAAAATAAGTACAATAATAGAACCTACATTATGGGATTATTGTGAGGATTGAAAGAGTTAACAACGCAAATAGAAGAGTGCCCACCACGAAGTAAGCAACCCATAAATGTTAGCTACGTCATCATGAAAAGATTCTCAGTAAATGTTGGTTCCTACTATATCGTCTGGCACAATAAAACTTTTTGCAAATATAGTAAGAGTGCAATAAATGCTTGTTAAACTTCCCTTTGCTTATGACAGTCCTCAGTGAAGGGTTGGTGATGTTCTAAAGTTTCTTTGTGTCAGTAGTTTGTAATGGGAAAATAATTATGCAATGGAAACAATGCTATGAAGTTTATAATGTGAGTACCTTAAAATAAAACTTGATTATTAGGAAGGCTGAAAAAAAAAAAAAGCCTGTTTTAATCCATAGATACTAAAAACACAGTTCTGAAAGTACTATTTCAGCTGCTACTAGTCAGCACTTGTAACAATGTTCCCTTAGTTTTCATGGCACATTATTCTATTGGTTTTGTTTTTTTCTCTCTAGCAGTTTCATGTCACTCTCTTTACACTACCCCTTCTTCCTCCTGATCTTTAAGGGTTGGAGTCCCTCAGAGCTTGATCCTGGGCCCTTTTCTCCTTGGATATTTTCTTCTAGGCAATTCTTATCTTTCCCATGGCTTTATAGGCCACCTAAATGCCAGCGGCTCTTAGATCTACAGCTGCAGTTAGACTTCTTTGCCAAGCTCCAGATGCATAGAGCCAGTTGCCTCCTGAAAAGTTTTCCTTGGTTGACCCACAAACCTGCTCGTCCTCCAGGAATCCTCCTCTCAATAAATGGTACCAGCTCCCTAAAACAGAGAAATAACACTTCCCTCTGCCTTACTTCATGTATTAAATTCTTCACTCTGTCCTGTTGATTCTACATTTGACCCTTGAACAATGTGTGGGTTAGGGCCACAGACCCTCCACCCAGTGGAAAATCCAAGTACAGTTTACAGTTGGCCCTCCTTATGCCAGGGTCCTCCAGAGCCTCCGTTCCACCAAGGGGAAGATTCAAACAACTTTGGATAGTGTAGAACTGCAGTATTTACTATTGAAAAAAAATGCTCATGTAAGTGGCTCCGTGAAGTTCAAACCCATGTTGTTCAAGGGTCAGTTGTGCTTCCAAAATCACTAACATATGACCACTTTTCTCCATTTGCATTGTCTGGTTAGTTCATGTACTTTTGTCCTTCCTCCTATTGAGTCCTTAAAAGTGGTCTTAATTTTTTAAAAATATTTTTATTATGGAAAATTTCAATTACACATAGAAGAATTTAGTGAGCCCCCATGTATACATCCCTCACTTTCAACATTTTTCCTAATTTTTGCTACTCTTGTTTCATCTGTCCCCTTCTTTTTAAAAATTTTTCCTGAATTTGATATTTGGAGTAGTTTAAGGAAATAATACAATATGCATTTGCCACAGACAAGAACATTTTAAAAATATAACCACAATGCCATTATCACACCTAACAAAATTTTTAAAAATTCCTTAACAAATATAATATCCTGTCTATATTTACAATTTCCTGATTGTATCAGAATCTCTTTACTATTGTTTTGTTCAGTTTGTTATCCAAACAAGTCCAAACATGACATTTAATTGTCATGCCTCTTAAATCTCTTTCAATCTCTAATATAGTCGCTCCTCCTTTTATTGAGTGGATGAACACTTGTATTTTTCTTTTGTGATATGCCTTTCCTTATCTTTCAGCTTCTGTATCAGTGATGTCACTTTTGCTCGATACTTGTGGCAAAAATCCTATAGCTTTGACATTACACATCTATATCTATAAATGCAAGACTGAGAAGCTAAGGACCTCCCTTTCACGTATTTACATTATGTGAAGAAAATATGGAAAGTTGGATTGAAAACTATTCATCTCAAAATCCAGACAGGAAGCACAGATATTAAGCATATACCATGTACTAGGAACTTATTTGATCCTTTAAAAAAATCCTTTGAGTTGGGTATTTTTATCTATGCCTTTCAGGTTAAGAAATAGACTGAGGGAGGCTAAGTAAAAAGTATGGGCTACAGTGTTGGTCTGAGGCAGGGCTGGAATTGAAGCCCAGGACTCTTTCCAAGGGACCCTCAGTTTCTCCTTCCGGCTGTGCTGCTGTAGTAACAAAAAAAGTAATGGAAGTAATGAAGCATGGTTTAAATAGGAGAAAAACTCCCTGAAGACAATTCTGGTAGATGCTTTACCCAGATAAAAAGGGCAAAAAAAAAAAAAAAAAAAAAGAGTCCTACCTGGGTATATGTCAGAGGGAATAGATTATTCTGGTGTAAGGTGAATATATTTGAGAAAATAATTACTCAGTGGCATTCTGATAAACATTGGTAAAAATCTGATAAAAGTTTAGAAGTGGCAGGAGCAGCCTTCTAAGGGCATTTATCTCTCAGTGACCTGCTCTAGCTGATTCTTTTTTTCTTTTTCAATTACATCTTTTTGCCTTTTTAAGACAGACTTTAATATCACTAATGTGCTTATACATTTCCTTCCTGCTTCTCTGTGGACCTCAGAACCACAACTTCATTTTACTAGGATCCCTCGCCCCTCCTGTCTCTATCTAAATTCTTCAGTGGCTTGTCATGTCCTTAATGCTTAAAAAAACATGTCAAAAGGCCATGCTAACCAAGGCAGAGAAATTACATTTAAAATATATTTGGCCTGAAAAATTCTGTCTACCTGCATGTGTTGCTTTTACCCCAGTGGTGAACTAGTCCAGATCCTCCTACTGTTCTCTATGCTACTAGCTTAAGATGACACAAGAATCTCCCTAGATAACATGTTGATAATTGCTTCATAAAGAGAGACATCCACAAACAAAAACCAACCAAACAAACAAACAAAAAACAAAAAGCAAAGGATAACTGACTGATACAAAGAGAAGAAAAGTATTTAAAATATCTTGATTAATGGGTATATTCCCCAAAGAATTGAAAGCAGGGACTAGAACAGATCATTGTTCACAGCAGCATTACTCAGAATAGCCAAAGGGCAGAAGCAACCCAACTGTCCATTGATGGATAAATGGATAAACAAAATGTGGTACATACATACAGTATGTATTCAGCCTTAAAAAGGAAAGAAATTCCGACACATGTTACTACATGGATGAACCCTGAAGATATTATGCTAAGTGAAATAAACCAGCCACCGAAGGAAAAACATTGCATGATTCCACTTACATGAGGGACCTAGAGTAGTCAAATCATAGAGACAGAAAGTAGAATGGTGGTTGCCAGGGGCTGGGGAGTAATGGGGAGTTAGTATTTAATGGGTACAGGGTTTGAGTCTGGGAAGATAAAAGTATTCTGGAGATGGTGGTGATGGTTGCAGAACAATGTAAATGTACCTAATACCATAAAACCGTACATGGAAAGATGGTTAAGTTGGTAGATTTTAGGTTACATATATTTCACCACAATTAAAAATTTTGGTTAAGAACTTGGGCTCTGGGTCAGAAAGCCTGGGTGCAAACTATGGCTCCATCACTTATTAGCTATGAGAATCCACGATATTTCCACATCCTGAGTTTGAGTTTCTTCACTTACAAAATTGGAATAAGAATAATAGGTACCTAAATACACAACAGGGAGAGCAACAGTTGCTAATCAAACCTGTTCCCACCCTAAACAAACAAACAAAAGGACAGTATGGACCTTATAGGCTTGTGAGGATTAAATAAAACAACCCATCTAAAATCCTTTGCATGTTGCCTTGCACATGGTCAGCACTCAATAAATATTAGCCATGATAATTTAATGATCATTTATTTACATTCAACTCACTTTTAAAGATGAGATTGGTAGATTTTCCTACGGGTTTTGGAAATTTACTCCAGATTTAGATCTCTTAATTACGTGGTTTCAGGAGGGGGATTTCAGTATCTAGATCAGCTACAAAGGTAGCTGATTCAGGGATACTGATGAATGGCACAAAGTTCTGATGAGTTTGCAAAGTTTGGTGGAAAAAACAAAGGTATTAGTGTAACTCTAAGAGTATCCCTTTATGTTTGGGAAATGAAATATTTTCAGCTACTTTCAACCCTCCGAAAATGAGTAGCAAGGAAAATAATACTGATTTTCGAATATTCTGAAACTTGAGATAGTTTCTCAAGTGTTTGGTAACATTTGCTCCATAATCCAAGAGACACTCTCCAAGTTGCAAGCACACGAAAATTTCCTCCTGCCTAGATCACGGCTTTCTAGAAAGCTGGCGCTGAGTATGTATCTGCTGACTTGAATAATTATAGAACCATAATTATGAAATGTCTCAATTTCACACTCAGAGTTATGATCCTCTTGTGAATCATTTTGCATCTGTGTGTCTGTGTGTGTGTGAAGGAGAAACAATGGAAAGACCTGTGGAGTTGCTGCTTTGTGAAAAGGGTAAATCTGAATGTGCTTTTGTGTGCCAGGCTTTTTGCAAACAAATCATCAACCCTTCAATGTTGCACTCTCCTCACTGCATTTTAAAGATGAGAAAATAGGCCTGGAACCTGCCTGTGTGAGCAGGGAACTGGAATTTGAATGTAGGTTGATTTGGCTCCAATACCTGTGCTCTTTCTCTCAAACACACTCCCCAAAGCAGAACTTCTTGCCACTTGTTACTGTTGCTGGAACTAGTGTCCCTTTTGGAGCTGCTCAGGGTCTGAACTCACTTTCTGGAGACTACTCACTCTCCCTGAAGCATTGTGAGAGTGGCTCTTTGCTTGCCAATCCACCCTCTGCTAAGGGGGAGAAGCTGCCGCCCAGAGGAGGTGAATCAGAGGGGCACAATAAAACCCCTATTGCCCAGAAATATTTCTTCTCCTCTTTTCTGATCTGAAATTGGCACTATTAAAGCCACTCAGTTTGGAAAACAAAAGTGCCGTCGTCTTCAGAAAGCCCATGTTATGGTATACCCATGCTACCTGGAATTGAGAAGCGGGGGCACTACATTTCTTCCAGCTCTCTCTCTCTCATTAGCACAGTTTAGTTTATCAGATAAACTAGTTGTCTCCTGTTAAGCCTAGAAAGACTATCTCAGGGAAGACACACTTGACAAGCAAGTGTCACCAGTGCTCCATGAGGGCTCTGTGAGGCCAGCAGGGGCCTGAAACCCACATAGTGATGAGGCAGCCTGTGGACTCTGGGACAGAGTGGGCCTCAATCACGGCTGCCTGTGGTAGTGACGGTCTGTTGGTTCTAAATAGCAGATACCTACTTGAGCTACCTTAAGCAGAAAGAGGATATATTAGAATACAGAGGTATCTCAGGAACCTGTGGAATTATGGGACAGCCAGGTCTCAGGAAGGAAGGAGCCAGGGAAAGTCTTGGGACTGCGGTAGCAGTTGGGAGAGGTCCCAGCCTATAGCAATTCAGTGACTTGACTTGGCTCCCGATTCCAGTATTTCTTAAGCCTCAAGAGAGAGTGAGAACATGATCTGTTCAGCTTAGATGATTATTCACAGTTGGCTTAATCAGCTATGGCTGTGCGTGTGCGTGCGTGCGTGGTGGGCAGGGTGGGAGGAGTGTGGTGGAGCACAGGGGATTGGTGCAGTGAGAAGTTCATACAACAGAAACAGGAACCCTCCCTGAGGGCAGATGAGGCCATTTCGAGAGAAGACAGGCTGGCTGACACTGTGTTAGACACCCAGCACATACTCCTACAGAAACAGATTTTATTTTGGGAATCATCCTGGAGGGGATATTGCTTAGAGGCAGTAAAGAGTGGTGGTCAAGAGTGCTGGCTTTGAGGCTAGATTGCCTGAGCTTGAACACCAGCTCTGCCACTTACTAGGCAGCTTACTTAATTATTCTGTGTGTCTGTTTGCTCAGCTCTAGAGGGGTGGTAATAGTAGTACTTACTACATGAGAGCATTAGAACTAAATGAGTTAATACCAGCAAAGAGCTTAAGACAGTGCCTGGCACACAGTAAGCCCTGGATAAATCACTGTTATTATCTGGCTTTTGAGACATCATAATAATACTTATTGAAATTGTCAAACAGGTTCACCTCACTTTAAAAATACCCAGTGGAGCTCTTTTAACATATAATTTTATGAAAGAAAGAGGAACGCAATCAGATAAATACTTTGTTCTGAAGTAACTAGTTGACCTTGGGCACAAATAGAGATGCAACAAATATAAAATATTAAGAAGAGAAGTAAAACAAAGAAAATAAAAACAATAAAAGAAAAAATATGGATGCAGCATCAAAAGCACAGTCCATAAAAGAAAAAAAAATGGATAAATTGGACTTCATCAAAATTAAAAACTTTTGCTCTTTAAAAGGTGCCATTAAAAGAATGAATAGACAAATCAAATATTTCTAGGAAAAAGTATTTCTAAATCATATATCTGATGAAGGACTTGTGTCCAGAAGAAAGGGCACTTACAATTCAATAATAATAAGATAAGCCACCTCATTAAAAAATGAGCAGAAGATGTGAAAGATATTTCACCAAGAAGCTAGCTGAATGGCTTACAATAAATGCATGAAAAGATGCTTGACATCCTTGGTTTGGGAAATGCAGATTAAAAATCACAATGAGATACCACCATAAATTCCTTGGAATGATTGATTCAAAAGACTGATTTCATCGTACAGGAGGTGTGGGGAAACGAATGCACACGCACTATTGATGAGAATGTAAAATGATGCATCTACTTTGGCAAATAGTTTGGCAATGTTTTAAACAGTAAAACATATATTTAGCATATGACCCAGCAATTCCTTCTCTGGGTATATACCCAGGAGAAATAAATAACATATGTTCACAAAAAGACCTGTATAAAAATGTTCATAGAATTATTATTCATTATAACTAAAAAATGTACACAATCCAAATGTCCATTGACTGGTTAAACTGAATATGGTATTATACAATACTATTCAGCAATGAACAGAAACAAATCATTGATCTATGAATAACATATGTGAATCTCAAAAACATCATGCAAAATGAAGGAAGAAAGACACAAAAGATTATATCTTACAGGATCCTATTCATATGAGATAGCTGGAAATGGTAAATCTACAGAGACACAAACAGAACAGTAATGGCCTGGGCTAGGCATGGGAGTGAGGATTAACTACAAACAGGAATGACAGACATTTTGAAGGTGATAGAAATCTTTTAAAACTAGATTGCAGTGATGGTTGTATAACTGAATGAATTTACTAAAATCATTGAAATATATACTTGTTAACAGGTGAATTTTACAGTATGTAAGTTATATCTCAATAAAGCTAACTTTGTTCTATATACAGTCATTTTGACTAGAGTTACCAGTAAAAACTATAGCCAAAAATAATCAAGAGAGAAGAAATCTATATCTTAGTACAACACTGTTTGCTGAACTCCTTTTTGGTTTCATAATGTTTTGTGCCCAGTCCTGCCCCAGCTTCCCATTGATCCACCTTAGAGTAATGACTTTCTGTTATCAGAGCTGATAAATCGTGTATAGACAATGGAATCTAAGCTTACTCTGCATCAAAACTTTAAGAAGGGAGTCTTTTAAGAACTGTATTTCTATAGCTCTAGCTATGCCCATTCCTCTTCCCTACTGTACAGATTGAAGCATTCTAAGAGTATAAGAAACCATTCTCCAAGGAAAATTCTTCAGTACCGTTTTCTACAGCTGCCTGTGAAAACCCAGGAATTTCTTTTCTCTCTCTTCAATGTGTCATACTGCCCTAACAGTGACAGGAAGAAAACAACTTTTAGGTTGAGTGCAACATCAAAAGAGGCTTCTCCTGTTACTAAAAAAAAAAAAAAAAAAAAAAAAAAAAAAAAAAAATCATTTGCTTGATAGTTATTTCCTGTGTCAAACTATCAAAGGTTTCCCCTGACTGCAGCCATCTGGGGAGTTTGTTGTTTGTTACATGCCAATATGTTAACATAAAGAATCTGAAGGGAAAAACATTCATTCATGTATCCATTCATCCATTCATCCGTCCGTCCATCCATCCATCCATCCATCCATCACTAACACATTCAACAATGATTTCTTAAGTACTAGCTATATTCCATACACTGTGCTATTAAGGATGCAAAAATGAGTAAGAAAGGCATGGTGACCATATGGTACCTCTGATAGTGGCAGCAAGGAGCTCCCTGCTACTGGTAATGTTTTATTTATCCATTGGCAATGGTCACTTTGGGAAGACAGACTTTGAAGTAGCCTCCTCTTTAATGGCGAGTGTAAAAGTCTTAGGGGGCCACAAGAGGTTTTGGGTGGTGGCTGTGGCTCTTCGATTGTCAGAGGTGCCTCCAGCACCTCTGCAAATTACATAGAAGTTGAACGCAAGTTATGAATTTTTGAAAATGAAAATGTGCTTCTGTGCTTGCTTGGCAGCATATCAGATCTGAAAGTAGAGATGAGAATTCATTTGTTTCTCAAATATTTCATATTTCTGTGAATATGTAGTCAATCAAGGTTGTGCTACAACTCTTGCAGTATTTTCAGTTCAGTGGTATGTAGTAGCTACACAATGACATTATATAACATTGTTTTCAGAAAGGGGAATTAAAAATGATGTGATTCAACATAGTCTTGGAAGTCCACAGCAATCAGGCAAGAGAGAGAAATAAAAGGGATCCAAATTGGAAAAGAAGAAGTAGAAGTGTCACTATATGCAGATGACATAATACTATATATAGAAAACCCTAAAAATGATGTGGTCGGTTGAGACTCCACAGAGAAAAAAAGCCAATTTATAACTTGGACCAAAAGATAGAGTTCCAACCTTTACTTTTGAACAAAACAGTAAGAAAAAATATAAAAATGGAACACTGCTTTAGATAGTACGTTAATTAAAAGAACATCGTGTTTGCTGGATACCATTTCTGGCCTAAACTGACACTGCATATGGTGGAGTCTGAAGCCTCTTGGGTTAAATAATTTGCAGAATGTCATAGAGTCTGATCTACATAAATATATCAGTCACCTGGAACCGCTATGGTGGTTCCTCTTCTCCTGCCTCTTGGAGATGCCTACCATTTAAAGTACTTTCTGTGACATCAGGGATGACAAACACAAGGCAGACACGCCCATGCTGAGAGCACTAACTCTATCACAGGTCTCTTCACTGCTGAGCCCAGGTATGGTCTTAGCATCCCTATGAGCTCAGCATCCCAGGCCCCACTACCAACCAGGTGGAATGAACTCATGAAATGAAACGTACTTATCATCCTTGGATTAGAGAATGAAAACAGTGGCATTAATTTTAAAAGGCTACAGTGGAATGAAAACATGTTTCCTGGCAAGGAAGAGATTGCCTTGACCAAGGATAAGAGCTTCTTTTCCATGAAAGCAATACCTCTGAAGAATCAGGAGGGAAGGTTTGAGTAAGAGGAAGATAAGAATGATAGTGACCATATCTGGCTGCCTGAGAGGTAAGCACGGACAGGGAGGCAGCACAGGGAAGAAGAGTGGGAGATGAGAGAAAAGCCAAAAAGGGCTTATTTCACAATTCCCTGGGGTCAGGATGCTCCAGCTCTGTCTTTTCTTAGCACTGTCCTGAGGAGTTCAGTGGAGAAGACTCAAAACGAGGGCTACTAATAGTGAGTAACCTGCCACTTCCTGCATTACCTGAACTTTTTGGGAAACCTTTCACCAAATACGGTTAGAAAGCCTAGCCTCATCCACCTTGGGACAACTGACAACACTGTGCTTTGAGGCAAGTCTGAGTAAACAGTCGAACATCCCTGTGTTGACTATTCCAATGAAAACAGAAGAAAAAAGCTTTTTTAAAAAACTGAAATATAGTCTGTTTACAATGTGTCAATTTCTGTTGTACAGCATAATGTTTCAGTTATGCATATACATACATATATTCTTTTTCATTATAGGTTACTGTAAGATATTGAATATAGTTCCCTGTGCTATACAGAAGAAACTTGTTATCTATTTTATATATAGTAGTTAATATTTACAAATCTCGAAATCCCAATTTATCCCTGCCCACCCCCTTACCCCCTGGCAACCGTAAGTTTGTTTACTATGTCTGAGTCTGTTTCTGTTGAAAAAAAAAAAAAAGAAAGCTTTTAGTGACCTCAGAAGCTGTGAGGTTTGTGGCTTTACAATGAATGGCCTGAAGTCTTGTGAGCCTAGCCGGCCAAATCTGGGAACTTCCATTTAAAGTTCTCTGATAAAGTAACTTAATGATGGGGATAATTTTATTGGCCCATTTAGTAGAATGATAAAGACCATAAAGCAGTTTTGGAAATTGCTACTTTCTTTTTTACTAAACGTGTGGCCCTGGACAAGTAGTTTTATGTCTTCATTTCCTTATCTATAATGATGATTCCTTTCATAAAAAGAAAAGTGATAGGAAAATGTATTGAATATATACTGTCTGTAGGACACTTAGATTGGTCCTGGGGAGTAATCAAAGATGGGATAAGCATAGATGTGCTCTCAAGGAATTTAAGACTTAACAACGAAAAATAAAGACAAGTAAAACAGTAACAACATAAGACAGACAAGGAGATGGGTCTCAAGAGAAATGCAAGAATTGAAGTGTTGGAGGACAAATCACTGACCACTTCCCCATCATCTGACTTATTCTGGTTGGAAAGGTGTTCAGCAAGAGCTGGTACAGGTGGTTTTTCATGTTTTTGTTTTTGCTGGTGGAGAAATAAATGGCTAATTCTACTTATTTTATTCGCTTAGTTTTTTTTTTTATTCTCTTAGGTATTTTTAATGGACAAAAAAAAAACAGTGAGCTGGTAAAGCGTTTGAAATTAATATACATGAGGCTGTGATATCTGTTTTAAAATTATAAAGAGCTTAACCACAACACATTAACGCTGGGAAAGAGAAAACTTCCTCCAGGAGTTGGGAGCTAGTTTTGGTGTAGAACAAGGAACAGAACATAGGTCTGATATGTCAAATCAAACTCTCTGCTCATTAGAACCAAGCTGCCAATGTGAAAGACACTTTCACTTTTGTCACTTTAAAAAACATTTATTATTCTGACTCCAAGCTGAAAGAAGCACTGAAGAATTTTTACAGCAATGAGCTAAGAAAACCCCTAATCTCCTATAGTCTTCCTTTCAACAGTAGGATTCTGACCCAGTTAACAAACTGATTTCAATGAAAGTAAAATTGTGATCAGTTTGGTTGGTTTTTCCTTCTCTCTGCAGTTGAATTCCACTGTAACTAGCTTTTTAAAAATATCTAACTTTTACTAACTATATAGCAGAGGGAACTATATTCAATATCTTATTGTAACCTATAATGAAAAAGAATATGAAAAGGAATGTATATATGTAAATGTATGACTGAAACAATATGCTGTACACCAGAAATTGACACAACATTGTAAACTGACTGTAATTCAATGAAAAATAATAAAATTAAAAAAATCTAACTTTAGTCAAGAAAACAAAATTGGGGATGTAAGATGTGTAATTTGCAAGAACTTTAATTTTGTTCTTAATTAACATACCTCTCCATCCAATGTGCTTCATATTTCCACAGTTTTACACACATTTTTTCCTAGGGCATGAAGAGTAACCCCAAGATAAGAGACCCATTAGCAAGAATTCTCAATTTACATCTCTTCTTTTCACCTGAAACATGGAGATTACCATATTTGAAATAGACAGGTTTAGCCTCAACTCACCTGAAATACACTGAAAACAAAGTCAAACAGAAATGGAAAGAAATCAAGTCATTCAAACAGCTTTTCTAAATTAAGAGCTCCAAATGTACTCTACAGATTAATTGTGGTTGTATTATCATTTCTAACGCATTGAAAGAGTTTAAATAATTAACTGTAAACCATGTAGTGACTTAAATAGGAGAGCTGAAACAGAGCCCAGAACTGATGATTTCTAACAAGAAAGGGTGCCTCTGCCCTGCTACGTAAGATGTCATGTCACCTTGCTTGTCCAATTGTCCACATTCATAAGCCTGCAGACTTCCTTCCCAATTCCCACCAAGAAATGCATTTTATTGCCAATGAAAAGAAACCCTTACTTCCTGATCTCATTTGCTGAACTAGACTGGTTATTTTGTCATCCGTGTTACAGAATATATACCTGAATTTTAATATATGCAATAAATACATGAACAGCATGTTTGTCGCAGTAAGGTGTTTCATTTATTTTTGTTTTTAAAGTATTTGATGGACATCTTTATTTATCTTTTAAATTTATTTTTGAAGTATTTTTCCTATTGTGATTGTACCTTTTTGCCTTAGCTTGAAGCTCTCTCCCTTCCTTCTTTCCTTCCTCCCCACCCTCCCTCCTCTCTCCCTCCTCCCTCCCTCCCTTCCTCCCCCTTCCTCCCTTCCTTTCTCTTTTTTCTTCTTTCTTTCTTTCTTTCTTTCTTTCTTTCTTTCTTTCTTTCTTTCTTTCTTTCTTTCTTTCTTCCTTCCTTCCTTCCTTCCTTCCTTCCTTCCTTCCTTCCTTCCTTCCTTCCCTCCTTCCTTCCTTCCTTCCCTTTGTGGGATTTGTATCATATGATAAATATCAAATAACAAAAAATTAGAAATCTAATAAGGGTCTCAGCAGATGCCTAAATATTTTCCCCTAAGATGTGACTAACCTTGATTTATATTGTGTTCAAGCTCAAGGGTCAAGTTCAGACTAAATAATTTGGTGTTAAAGACAAAAGCAATAGAGAAAATCTATTTACCAAATGTCAAAAGGACAAATCAGTGGGTGAGATCCCCCCACCGCCGTATGCATGCATGTACAGACACAGACACACAAACACACACACACACACACCCAGGTAGCTCACTTGATAAATGGCTCGCAATTTTTGTAGTGAATACTCTAGGGTGTGCTATTTAAAACAGACCTTATTTAAAGCTTCTTTGCTTGAAGTAGGTTATTCTATACTTCCCAATATTCAGATACAATATTCTCCACAAAATCTAGGACTTTAAAAGCTAGAAATTAAATTCACTTCATCAGATAATGCGTTGACCAGTTTCTTATTTTAAATCTCTTTACATATTTATAGGTGTAAAAGAAATGTACCTTTATCAAGTTTCTCTTCTATGTCAGGCATTTTACTCTGAGTCCAGGAGCTGAAGATAGCTTTCCTAGATTGAAATCCGAGCCCTGCCACTCTCCAGCCACATGACTTGAGCAAATTACTTAATCTTGTTGTATCTTAGTTTTGCCATCTGTAAAATGGGGATAATAACAAGTCTCAGTTCATTTGTAGTTGTGAGCACTAATTAGATAATACAATACAATATTTAGCACAGTACCTGGTCCTTAATCAGCATTCATTCTTACCGTTGCAGTTTTCACTTACATTAGCTCTCTCAGTCCTTATTGTTTTCCTGTGAAACAAGCATTATTGCATCTATTTAACAGATAAGTAAACTCATAACCAGTGAAGTTTAGTAACTGATCCCCAGTCACAGAGCTTTTTACTGGTATTTTCACTTCACCAATCTAGTTCCAAAGCCTATGAACCTCACTGCACTGAGTTCTCTCTCTCCATACAGATTATGAATCATTATGGGACATTTTCTATATAATTTTTGACTTTTAGGATAAATAAATAAATTTGAATTCATCAGAGATTCCAACAACCAGTTAATTTCAGTAACAAGAATATTTGTAGCCATTAAAATTTTTTATTTTATGAGAAAGAAACAGATGATAAAAAGTCAGTTTATAGGGAAATATTGCTGAAGAAGAAGGAGGAAAAAAGGGAGGAGAAGGAGGAAGAAACACATACATGAATTCCAAGGTGTATTTCAAATTTGGGACAGATTCAAACCAATCTCTTGCCTCTTTTATGTTTTGCAAAGTTATTTTGGGTGTATCACAATGTGGCTTGAAGAACACAGACTTTGGAACCAGGTAGAGTCCAGTTATCTGAATTCCAGCTCTGCTGACTTTGGGAGCCTGAGCCTCTGTTTTATTATATCTAAAATCAGGGAAATAGTATATACTTCATAGGTTTGTTAAGATTATGTGAGACCATGCTTGTGAAATGCCTGATATAGTGCCTAGGATAGATATGATGCCCAGTGAATGTCAGACTAGAATAAGATATGTAGCTTTCATAATAATTTTTGAGGTTGTATATGGTTCTCAAAAGTCTCCCTAATAATGTTAAAGGATGTTCAATATTGGTGTAATCACAACATTGCAGAATTTTAGAGACGGATGGTAACTTAGAGATCTGTATAGTTCAATTACTTCATTTTATGTTTGAGGAGATTGAGACCCAAAGAGACTAAGGGAATTGCCCCCAAATCACATAGCTAATTATAATCAGAGCTGGGACTAGAACCTGGCTTCTTAATTAATGGATCCCCTAATATTTTTAAAGTTCTGAATGAATGATCATACCACCTGAGCAATAAATTATGAAATAAGAGTTATCTGTCAACAGAGCTTAGCATTTCAATCAAATAACACTTATAATAAAGTTAGACATATATTTAATGATAACCATAATTATTATTGTGCTACACAATAACACAGCATAAATGGTAAGTAGTTCATATTAATGTATACTAATTATTTTGTACAACCAAACCAAGAGAAAGAAAAATAAAATGAAGGAGAACAGGAAACTGCACTGAAGGCTTCTTTGAAGGCTCTTGAAACTGCGGCCTTGGGAGCTGTGGTTTTCTGGCACAAGGTAGGGGCTGAGAAGTGGTTTCGAAAGGAGGAGGGACAGGAAGTTCTCTTCAGCACTTCTTCTCTTGGGAGGAGGGACAAAAGCTCTTTTCTTTCCCTACTGATGGAAGAATCAACCAGTGTTCTTCTTTTTCCATCAGCTTCTTGCTGGGATCTAGAAGTTTCAGCAATCAGAAGCCAATCCTGAGTCAACAATGCAGAGTCAACACCCAGTGTGGAATGATGAAACAGCTTAGCTTTAGCAAAACTGTCTGTTTCTATTATCATTGTGTCCTGATTCCCAGCACTTTGCAGTCATCACATTGATACTCTGAGGGTCTCCAAGAGCAGCTGGGGCATGGAGTACCACCACCTCTGCCAACTGGGGAGACTTGGCTGCATAATAACCCCTGTGGCCCTTAGAGAAAACCCTCAGTTTTCCAGTTTCTTTTTCTCTTACTCCCAACAGGAGTGGGTGAGACCTCCCTTTCTCCACCCTCCATCAGGACTCGCTCAAAGATGTGCTTGAGGGAAAGGCCCTCGACTCAAAGCTATTTTCTCCACAGTGCTCACCTGGTTCATTTCTGTTAGACATGCATCTGGAGGGGTCCCTGAAGTAGGACAGCTTTCATTTATACTTGGGATAAATGGGTTTAATCAGAATGCTTTTCTAGTACTTAAATGCAGTGAAAGGGACTTCTGAGGAGGATGGGGAAGCGAGGAGGATGGGGAAGCAAGAAGGAAGAAGCAAGAGGTCCATTTTGAGTGGTGGGAGTTTTAGGGGAAAAGAAGCCTTTACTGGGGGCCTTCATGGGGAACTTTGGGCAGTTGGATAGCAAGGATGAAAAAGAAAATGTGCCAAGGGATAGGGAGTGCCGATGTGCAGAGAAGGAGATGAGAGTCCAAAGACCAACTTCATGTGCACCCCAGAATCTTTCTAGGACCTGCCTTCCCCTCCCTCTGTCTCTTTTCCTACTCTAACTCAAAAAAAAAAAAAAACACACACACACACAAAACCCTGATATTTCAATCTGGTCAAGTCCCTGATGTACCCCATTCCTGAGGGGTGAGACCACACAAATTGCTCACTCAGGGAAGATCTTTGCAGAAACAGACCCCGGATGGCTTTTGGGCAGTGGGTGAGGATATGTCTTACAAAGTGTGTGGGGAGATCCTCTGTCTGGGCCTGGGTTTAGCTGATTCTGTCACTGGTGACACCTCCCTTGCACCTTGCCACTGGGGCTGAACTGGTGCTTAATGCTCATTGATAGGTCTGCCTTCTTGATTCAGGTCACCCAATCAGCGTGTAGGTATCTAAGTGGGACATGGGGAAGCCTGAGGTGGGCATTCATTATAAGCTGTGCACTCTGGGTCTCCTCTGAGCTGCATTACTTGGGCCTGGTGGCAACTGTAGCTTTCCCACAGCTACTGTTGCTGTCCTGGCCACCTTCTTCTTGTTCTTGTCACTCAGGCTGCCATTTTTACTGTTCCTGCTCTTTCCCCTCTTTCCCGGCACCACTAGCAATGTCACCAGTTGACACTGCTCAGCTGACCCTGGAGGTAGAAGAAAGCTTTGCCTCTAGAAGCTGATGGTTCTTCCCATCAACCTGGGCTAGTCTAACTTTTAAGTAGGGGATAGACCTGTGTTTCAATCTTAGTTCTGTGTAATTCTGTGACCTTGAGCAAATTATTCATTATTTGGGACTTTGACTCTTTACTCATAAATTAGAGATAATAATGCCCCTTCCCAGGACTGTTATGAGAAATAGGGTTATTTTATGAAAGATACCTGGATCTCACAGGCACTTAGTTAAATGTGACTGAGATCATTATTTAAATGGGTGCAGTTCTCTTGGCCAACTCTGAGATAGATAGCTCAGAGTTCCTGAGGTGGGCATGGAAACTAGATACTTCTCATGACCTTGTTTTAGTTGATTGGTGATTTTTGGATGATGTCTAGGGTCATCTCTGATCCCAGAAAATGTAGCTAACTTTAAGATCTTATTTCTAAGGCATTCTGGATAATGGGATTCTATGGAAAAAGTTTTTCATCACTAAAAATTAATAAACCATCACACTTGAATTTTTCTCAATGAACCCAGCTTAAGCACAGAAATAGCTGGTCTTTTCAGAGCTGGCCTGATGGCTATAGGGACCAAAGGCAGTGTGACTGTCTCAGGTATAGTTAGATCCTTGCCTGTAGGATAGACTGAGAAAGCTGTAATAGTATTGCATGAATCTATTGCCTGAACCCAAAGACTGGCACTGAGTCTGTGGTCATGGCTGTATGTAGCCATGGAATTGTTGGCTTGGAATCCATGTCTAAGCTATGCCCAAGAAAGATGGTGGGTCCCAGCCTTCATCTTCTTTGAGGCAAGGCAGGAAAGGAGTTCCTCAGAGCAATAGCATCTTAAGGAGGGGCTCCTCACTCTGGTATGCATTTCAGGGTAACATCATATACACTAATACCGATACTGATATCCAAACCAATAACAATGCTGTTACTAATAGTAATATTCTATTACTGCTGATACCAACATCAATTCCAATATTATTAGATGCCAATACTAATACTTCTACCATGTCTGCTACAGAGCATCACGTATATGCCAGACACTATGCCAAGAACTTTGGAGGTAATACCACATTTAATTCTCACAAGACTTTTTTGATGATACAATATATAGTGCTTAGTATATAGCAGTTATTTACGTACTTAATTCTCCTAACAACTCCAAAAGACAGAATTGTTATTCCTGTGGATCAGGAAATTGAGGATCAGAATGGCTAAGAAACTTGCCCAAGCTCTCACAGTCAAATGTGTGGCAGAGCAAAGATTTATACTAGGTTTCTCTGATGTTAAATCTGGTATAATGTGGTACATTTGTGTGTTTAGAATTGCCATGACACATTTATACATCTACTGCTTGATTTTTGCATCTCTTAATGAAATTTCTGATAATAAATTATCTCAACAGAATACATCTTTCTGCTAAAAAATAATTTTACCCTCAAGTTTTGCTCCACTTAAAAGTATCTTTTAAATTAGAAATATTTTCTCTCGGTTTTAATTTCACTGAACTTATTTAAATTTAGGCTTCAAAAATTACCCTAAGGCTGGGTTATAGTCCATTTTTACAAACAACACTGAGGCTGTCTTTTCAGATGTCCTATGGTCTTGAAAAAATTTCAAACATATTCTCTGTGATGAGCACTTCACTCCATTTTACTTGGGTCTGTCTCTTTAATAGTGGACAAAAACACCAGAACTATTTTCTTCAACTATTTTTGTCAAGCACCATTTTATTGTAGAAATTTCTTTCACTAAATTGGATTTTGGGGAGCTCTTAGAGCTTAATGTTTATGGGGAATCTTCAAAAGACTTCAATTTTTATTGTTTTTCTTAGTTTCATATTTGATTTTAATGTTAAGAAGGATGTCTTAAATAAGGCCTTTGAGACTCAGGTCTTTTATCTGCAGATTGGCAAAACATAATCTGTACAGAGTAAATGCACAGCCATTTTTCCTGGCTCTCAATCTGCCACTAAAGAGGTTCTCAAGGGGCTAGCTGGTAGTTCATTTTTCCTTTAATCCAAGCACTGGCCTATAACTGCAATCTGATGTCATTTGCCATTTGCAGTGGAATTAACATTTTACAACACAGCCCTCTCTAGATGACAGTGACTGGAATCAGACATCCATATATTACAACTTTCATGAGCTTCTTGAACTGTATAAGGTGCTAAAATCCAGGACCAATCCTGTCAGGCATTAATTGCATCACAAACCAGAACTCCTACGTGGTCTCTGATAGAATGCACAAATCACGAGGATTCTTTCATGATTTAAAGTAAGGTTCTTAATCTGGGAGTTATAGACTCCCAAGGCATCTGTGTTTAGAATTGAGGGGTCCATGAACCTATAGGAAAAAAAAAAACCCATATATTTATTTTCACTAATCTCTAACTGAAATTTAGCATTTCCTTCCCTTATGAAAGTAGGCCATAAAACCACAATAGAATTACCTATTGATAATATCTGTGACTCTGTCTCTAATAGAAATCCTAGGTATTTCCCCTTTATATTACAGTTGTTACCAATGTCACAAAATATCATTTACCCTCCTCTCTACTTTAAAGTCATGGTAGTTATTAGACATTACTGTGACTTCTTAAAATTTAATACTTTAATTAAGAAGCACATATATTACAACATCAAATTCAAAAAATATGTTGGGGAAGGGTGTAGCTCAAGTGGTAGAGCACATGGTTAGCATGCACAAGGTCCTGGGTTCAATCCTTAGTATCTCCCCTTAAAATAAATAAATAAACCTAATTACCTCCCACCCCACAAAAATTTTTAAAAATGTTGATAACTGTATTTTGATATAACTGGCTTGCAATCCTATTTGTTTAATTTCATAGATTTAAAAACATTTTCTAAAAGGGCTCCACCAGAGAAAAGGGAACCTTTGTATAACATTGGTAAGAATAGTAAATTGGTGCAACCACTATGGAAAACAGAATGGAATTTCCTTAAAAAACTAAAAATATAACTACCATATAATCCAGCAATCCCTTTCTTGGGTATATATCCAGAAAAAGTGAAAACTAATTTGAAACATGTACCCCAATGTTCACAGCAGCACTATTTACAATAGCCAAAACATGGAAGCAACCTAAATGCTCATCAATAGATGACTGACTTAAGAAGATGTAGTATATATACACAATGGAATATTATTCAGCCATAAGTAAAGAATGAAATATTGCTATTTGCATCAACATGAATGGGCCTAGAGAATATTATGCTTAGTGAAATAAATCAGCAGAGAAAGACAAATATTATATGACATAATTTATATGTGGAATCTAAAAAAGTAATACAAATAAATCTGTATACAAAAAAAAAAAAGACTCACAGAGATAGAAAACAAATTTATGGTTTCCAAAGGGGAGAGGGAGGGTGGGGAGGAACAAATTAGGAGTATGAGATTAGCAGATATAAACTGCTATACATAAAATAGAAAAGCAACAAAGATTTACTGTATAGCACAAGAAATTATACCTAATTTTCTTGTAATAACCTACAGCGGAAAATAATCTGCATACACACACACACAAAAACCAAATCACTATGCTGTAAACCTGAAACTAACACAATATTGTAAATCAACTATACTTCAATAAAAAAAAAATCATTAAATGTCACAAAAGAAAAAAAGGGCTCCATCAGACTATCAAGAGGTATATGGCACCAATAGGTTAAGAACCTCTAGAGACTTGGTACAAAGCTATGTGGACTGAGGGCACTCTTGTCAAATGTAGCTTCCAAGCCACGCTCTCTGTGTGGTGTTCAGAGCATCTTAAGAAAGAAGAAGAGAGCCTAATTTACATTTTCAGCTTTCAGCAAAAATGACTGATCCTCAGTCTAACAAGTCTGAGTCAGAACTCTTGAACATAGAGAACACTAGCCAGCCCATGGCCAGGGATGTGAGTAGGTCCCAGGGGTCAATAGCTTAGGTGCTTCTATCCACGATACACAAGGTATGAATCCAGGTGGACTGTAGTTTTCTACATAAGTCCTCCTGTACCAAGATTGAGGGGAATACATAATATATATAATATATGGACTCAATTTAAGTCCTTATTCTCAAAGATGCATACAGGAGAATCTAGCTTTTACTCTTCCAAATTTAATTTGACTCTAACAATATATCCAGAGGTTGACTCTGTAACTTGGGACAGCTATTGTCTTGAGATAATCACTCCATTCTCTGATTACTCATTGGTGAAAGCATTTATTTAAAATAACATAACCTTAAAATAGAAATAATTTGGGAAAATTATGTGTATCAGTTAGGATTAAGATCTGCTGCATATAATTGGAAACCTCAAATCACAGTAGCTTGAACAAGATAGATATTTATTTTCTCTCGTGTAGAAACAAAAAGTCCAGAGGTAAGAAGTCTACGAGTAGCACATCTCTGTAAGGTCACTGACCCAGGATCCCCCTGTCTTTTTGCTACTCCATCCTTAACAAGTGACATCTAGTCTTATGATTCAATATGGCTGACTGATTTCTTGCATCACATCTGTACTCAAGTAGCAGGAAGGATTTGAGAAGAAAGATTTTCAGTTGGGGATGTCCTGGATTGAGGTGCCTGAAGACATCCAGGAGAAAGTGCCAGGGAAATTATTGGAAATGCTGGCTGAAATCTCAGTTACTGCCTGATAGGAGGTACAGGACCAGGAGTCGACTGTGTATAAAATGATGGATACAAAAACTAGGGGTGTGTGAGATGGCTCAAACAGAGTGAATACTATTAAAGGAGGGCCAAGGAGAGAATCTTGGAAACATTAACAAAATTTAAGGTTTTTTTTAAGTTGAAATATAAAAGAGTTCTTCCCTTAGCTGACTTAGCTTGTTTTTAGCAGCCTTCCCAGTAAGTAAGCTATTCAACACTTCTGTGTATATTTCATTGATCAGAACTAGTCACACGTCCCCACCTAGGCTGAAGAGAGATTGGGAAATGTAATCTCATAATTAGGTGTCTTGTTGCCCCAAATAAAATGAGGGGTTTATTTCTAGAGAAAAGGGAATGGATATTAGGTGGCAGCTATGGTTCCTGCGACAGTGGGACTTGGGTATGCACATGCTTCAGGGAAGTACTCAAGTAAGAGCATTGGTCTGGCAGATAGATGCTCTGGGTCCTCGTCCTGCATCAACCTTTTATTTACAACACCTAACCAAGTTACTGAGCTTCCTTGAAAGTTTAGTTCCTTCATTTTAATGTGGATGTGATCATTCTTTTCATTTGTGTTTTCCATTTGTCGTGAACTTTAACTGCAGCAACGTATGTGAAAGCACTTGTACAACTAACTCAACTAACTATAAAAGCATTGCATACATACCAGGTATATTGTTTCTTACCTAAAGCTGTAATCAGAGAAGAGTAGGTTCAGCCAATCTCCCAGTGAACCAGTCACACCTGAAATCCGGAGCCAAGAATCAATCCCATCTCTATATTGACCAGTCAACTTCTGATAGTGCATTTTCTAAGTCAAGGTGGAAATTAAACTATTGTGTCATCAGACGGTTAAATGATGCCAGCTACCTGTACTATAATTGTGATGTGGGTAGAGAAAGTAGTTTTCAGTGATAGTACCATGTCTGATAAACAATGCCTTAAATGCAAGACGTGGGCACTGTTGAGAGGACAGAATCAACTCCAACCAACAGAAGCAGGATTTTAAATAGCTCACAGAATCATTGGGGACAGGAAGCTGAAGCAATAGCCCCTAGGCTGAGCTTCCACAGACAACTTCCAAAGCCTCCAAAGAATTTCACAGCTGCTCCTGCCATGATCAAGAAACCATCTGTTAAATCAAGTCTTGCCTGAGGTCCTAGCTTCAGCATCACATGGCTGCAGCCTTGATCAGATCCAGCCTTATCCTCACCTAAATGGTGCCCCTTGCCCTTTCTCACCTCACTTAACTCCATTCTAAAACCAGTTCCCACATGGTTGGATCTGATTGATGGACCCTCAATTAATGCAGAACCCTAGCTTCAAGAATCTAGTAAATAGAGCATTTGCCTTTACAACCTATGCTAGAAGGTGTTGGAATATATGCTATATGGGCCAACTGTCAATCCACAGTGTCTGTCAGAATGAATTCTATGTGTATCTGTGAAATGGAAATTGCTATTTGAAGTCCCAAAACACTGACTGCATGTCTTAGAAATGAACTGATCTCAATGCAACATAATAGAATTAAGGCAGAGGAAATTCATTTTACTCAAATATGGATTCAAGGAAGAGGAAAAGTCATAGGAAACATTCATGTATACATATTTTTAGCATGTTATTCTTAAGTTAAAATGTTTGTACCAGCATTAAATGAAAGTTAAGTATGTGGCTGTTTCGTTAAGGATATTATTTGCTCATAAGTATAAATTTGTCTTTGCTTTCATTGATTAGGACCAGAACAACTTACTCATTTTTAATGTATTTACACATATGGAAAAATGACAATAATTAAAGTTCAACATGTGCATGGAGATGATGTAATGAAATGTTATCAGCTAGGAGACTTCCCAATAATTATCTGTCTGCTTGAACAGCTTAGCTAATAAAATGTAAGACATTCAGAAGTAAGAATGGGCTAGAGTCATAGAAAAATAGCCACAGTTCTTAATGATTCTAAAAATACTGTGAAAAAAAATGTACTCATTAGAGTGAGAAGATGGTTTTGTTGTGGCAAGTCAGAGCAGCTTCTGAGAAGGGCAGGTTCTCAATTTGATAATGCAGAACTTCCTCTGTAATAATGCCATGACCTGCCATTGAATGGTGTATTGGAGAAGTAGACAAATGTAGCCAGTGAATGGAAGAATTATATTGACATTTCTAGATTGCTTAGGCAGGGCTTATGAAGAAGGTAGGAGAGAAGAAAAGACTGAAGGGCAATGAGGCAGTGAGAAGATCCTTCTTTCTAAAACCGATTTTGTTTGTCCCTAAGAGAATAGTTCTCAAACTGTTTAGTCTCAAGGACCTTTAAAATTCTTAAAAACTGTTGAAACCTCCAGAGAGCTTTTGTTTATTGGAGCTATATCTATCAATATTTACTATATTCAAAATTAAAACAGAAATTTTTAACCATTTGAAATAACAATAATAAACCTATTACATGTTAACATAAAGTTCAGGTGCAATCTGAATCCATAGCAGTAAGCTTTGTGTACCCTGTTACATTAAAATCCATTGGTTTGCCTTATACTTTGAATGACTCTTTTATATATTTTGATTTTGTAGAATTAGTCTTTGGTCATTTGGAAAATATTAGTTCACTGAGTCATGCAAATATCCCACAGATTGACACAACATATTTTACAACATTAAAGAAAATTATACTTGTTAATGTCACCACTGAAGTCATCAGAAAAGTCTTTAAGCATTGGGAAACTGTCAAGCTTAATGTAGCAGATAAAAATTTTCCATAACTCTAATTTTCACTTTAACCTTGAAATTCTATTACTGGCAACAAATACCATTAGTTATTTTCCTTGAAGTGACAGGTTCACGTCATTCATTTTTTGAGAAAATGTCTCCAGGTACCCAGGTCTGAATCATGATGGTTTTTCTGTTAGTTGTTCTTTTAATAAAAATGGTAGTCCATGAAAAAAGTGGCTTGTGCAGCCTCTCAACTCAAACAACTGTACAAGTGCTTCTTCTAGAGTCAGTCATTGTACTTTGGTATTCTGAAATGCTTTATGTGTATTTCCCATTTCATCACACAAAATGTACCCGAGATTGAATATACGAAATTAATGCTTTTTACCACTTCGCCAAGGTTCTTAAGTGAAAGCAGCACTATTATTATTATTACTTTTTGCTGTGAATGCATGGAGGTGATGAATGCCACGACTCCTATTACAGTTACTGTCACTTCCTTGATTCATACTGAAGTGCCAGCAATTTTGTCTGATGTCATTGCAAATACCAATGAAGTGAAAAAGGCAGATAATGCCTTAGTTTTGCCTTAAAAATAAATTTGATCTCATGAATTTCCTGAAATACTTCTCCAGTAGTATTTGACTTGATGTTTCCTAGGTGGGTCCCATACTGGGATCTTTCTAAGGTAATTGACATTGGCAGGGACATTTGGGTTTGCATCAAGGAAGCCACTCTCTTGTGCTAGCCCCAATGCATGAAATATTGGAGGAATCTTAGATTATTATTTGTATATCATTAATATTAATCATGAATTGTTACCTGAGAAACACTTCCAAACAAAACTCAAGAGCTTGAAAAAAATTTTGTTAGTGATTCTGAGGTTCTCTCATTGGCCCTCTTCTAATGGTATACTTTCTTTCTGGGCCATCTCACCCACACCCCTGGCCTTCATTTTGTACAGTTGACTTCTAGTCAGGTACCTCCCTCCAGGCAGCTCCTCTGAGCTCTGAACTGGCATTTCCAACCATTTCCCTGGCACCTTCCCTTGGGTGTCTTCAGGTGCCTCAAATCCAACGTATCCTGAAGTGAACATCTTTCTTCTCAAATCTACTTCCTCTTCTCTAAATCCTCTCTAAGGTGCCGAAACCAGAAGTAAATCCTAGATTCTCTTTTCTCTCAACTTTGTTACTAACTCATCTTTAGATCTTGTTGATTCTATTTTCTGGCTTCTGAATGGCCCTGCTGACCTGCAGCCCCACTGTGAGTCCCTGGAGAAGTGACTGCCTCTGGTACCCTAACTGATCTCTCTGCTTTGGATTTGCCCTACTACAATTCATCCCTTTTTATAGATACTAATATTTCTTTTTCCTAAAGCCAAAAAGACTATTTGACTCCTCTGCTGAAGATCCTTCAATGGCACTTCAGGACCAAAGGAAAACTCCCCAGCATGGCACAGAGCAACCTTTAGTGTCTACTCTTCTCTCTTTGCAGCCTTATTTTCTTGTATGTCCTCTGTGTTCCCAGCCACAACATTCTTCTTACAGTTCCTTCAAAGTACCATGCTCTTTTCCACCTTGATGATTTTGCTCATGCAGTTCCCTCTGCGTAGAAATTCTTTCCCTTTCATTTGCTTAGCTGTATTACACTTATTTCAGTATTCAGCTTAAGTACTCCTGACCCTTCAATCCATACCCTCCAGTATATTCCCATAACTTCTTAAATTCAAAATTTTTTATTTCTTTTTTTTCCTCCCTTAATGGAGGCACTGGGGATTGAAACCCAGACCCTGTGCATGCCAAGCAAGTGCTCCACTACTGAGCTATATCCCCAACCCCTGTCCCACAACTTCTTGTACAAATCTTTAGTGTATTGCTTGCTACCGTATTTGGTTATCATTGATTTTCTTGCTTGTCTCCTCTAGGACACAATCTTTTAGTACAGAATTTGTCATGTAATTATCTCTTTCCCTAGTGCTTATCATGGTGTTGGGCACATAGAAAAATTTTTTAAAAAATTGAACTAGTTAAATTGGGTAAAATAATTAAAAAAAAGAATTAAAATTTTATGTCTACTTTTTTTAGAAGGTAGGTCTCTGTATTATTCTGTATTAGTATAATCTAAAAATTATGGTGGAATAATGCTACATTTTAATACAATATAATTTCACAGTTCTTTTCTAGATTTGATTGGGTTTTAATTGCTTTCATCTACCTACCTCTTTGCTGTGGAAGCAGCATCATGCAATGGATAATAAAGGGTCCTTGAATTGGATGAGGTCAGCTAGAAAACCTCTTATCTTTACATAAATGTTTCCCTTTCAACAAGGATGGGCCAAAGAACTCTTATGTAGTAGTTTCCAGCTGCTTGAGGTAGTGCAGGGTTTGGGTTGGACAAATCTTATCATTAAGCTTAATTCTAGAGAGAGGAGAATCCAGGATGTGAGGGTCCTTTTCCCTTGCATGTCTGGGAAGGCTTGTTAATAGCGCTCCCCTGGAAATCAAGGTGCTCAGGATTGCTTCAGGTTATTGAAGTGGCTTCAGGTTATTTTCATCCTAGCTGTTCTCAATTACGGCTGAATATTGAGGTGAAGAGGCAGAATTAGGAATTCCGCCAGGGATTGACTGGTGCTGTGGGAGACGTATTTGGGAAAGCTTCTTGGAGATTCATGAAATAAAGTAGCATGTATGTCCTGAAGAAGTGTTATTAGAAGAATCTCATAGTCTTATGTTTTCTCCTGTGAATTCTTGGAAACACACAGAAATTACTTCTGAATGTGAAGAGTCTTCAACACTTCACAGATCGACAGTTAGAATTTATTTTAGCTAGTTTGATTTAGTCACTGCAGACTCCTACTCAAAATGTAAAGGCCTCTCATGTGAAACAGAGGAGACTTTGGTTTCACAAACACTGTTTCTAACTTATCACTTGGAGGGCCCTGATGGGGTTGACTATGGAAATCCTGATATTTCAGAAAACTTCTTATCTCACTCTTTTCTCTGGCCTATTTTTCTTCTCTCTTCAACCTTAAAAAAAAAAAAAAAGTCCTCAGATTGGTCCCTCCTTCTTTATGCTTATGTCAAAAGATGAAACTATGTTTTGCCTATATCATCATTTAGTTGAATATACTATCTTAGGCAAAGCTGCATCTTTTTCACAGTAAACTCTGAATTTTATTCTAGGATTTTTGAAAACAAGGTTTCTCTCATTTTCAACAATGATCAAATTTACTTTTTAACCACTTGGTTTTCTATGCAATAATATATGTTCATTTTTTCTAGGTCTGGATGTGGTTATATGTATATTCTCTTACTCTTCTTTTTGGGAATCTTGAATGAATCTTCATTTTATCAAATATGTTTCTTACAGTATTTTAAAAAATTTTTTGAGAGGGTGGTAATCAGGTTTATTTATTTATTTATTTATCTATTTATTAATGGAGGAACTGGGGATTGAACCCAGGACCTTATGCATGCTAAGCATGCAATCTACCACTAAGCTATACCCTACTCCCACCCCTTCTTATGGTATTTTTGGTTTTGGTCTAATCACTAAATGTGGAATAATTTCTTATCTGCCAGTACCTCTGTTAAATCATGTTTCAGCATTATTTTTGTAATTTTACCAAAATTTTTCTTTAATACCTAAATATAAATGACTCCCCAACACATTTGGTTTTCTATGCTTATGTATCTCAATTTATATAGTTTCTATATATTGTGTGGCTTATGTAACCATTTGAAACATTGTGCTCATAGAATGTCAAACAATGCCATAAGAGGGAAATGCATAGAACTAGAGTCCCCGTGCATTTCATTGTGTTATTGACAGTAATCTCATTAACTGTGCAACTTTCCAAAGTGACCACAAACATTACTTCATATTGCTAAGCAGAGAAACTGTCCTTTGGAAACGAATACAGATAATTTTCAGAAAGGACACAGTCATTGTAAAGTATGTTTTAGCTAGAAGCTAAAGCAAATAAAAGCTGCAAATGAACCAATAAAAGAGAAAAAGAAAAGGATTTGCAAAATAAATCCTCTGATGCACTTAGGGAAGAGCTGTACGACATTTCCTTTTGCTGTAATAACAGTATTCTATTTGGTTGACCAGCTGGCCAGCCAGCCCCTAAAGCCTTCATATCCTGTTTTCCAATTATAGGACTACAAATTAATGCATCTCCAGTGTTGAGTGATGACATTTTGGGTCATTTAACTAGCTCAGTTGTACAGGTTACCTTCCTTTATCAGCACCATAAAAATGAGACTGACGGCAGCATTTATAGTCACTGCAAAGAGTAGCCTAATAAGCTGGTTGAGTCATGAACTCATTCTTTTCTGTTGCCCAGCATTTCCAGCGGAGCTGAAAGGTTGAAGGAAAATGAACCGTACATTTTGTAAACAGACAAAGAAACGTGGTGATAGGTTAACATTGACCATATTAAAGATAGTATGAAAAAGCATTTGTTCACCATATTTTAAAATTAAGGAAACCACTGCATAATAATGAGGCTCAAATTTACAAAATCAGGTAGAATCATGATATGCATCAACGGGCAAATATACTGAAAATCAGCTGGAGTCATAAACATCCGTAGAATTTTTTCATCTTAGAAAAATGCCTCATTGGCAGTTTAAACCATCTTTCTATAGTATTTTAATATTTTAAGAAAGATGATGTTAGGTTATTAAATTTTTTGTGTTCCTACTATTGTCAAGTTTGATAAATGAATAATCTGAATATGCTTGTGCTCTGCCATTGACATGACTGGAATGGTAAAGGCTTCTTTGTTTTCAGGGCTTAAATTGTTGGGTTGGACAGTATGGGAAAAATAACTGCATTCATAATAAATTCTTCTTGATGGGATGATACTTTCAAAGGAACTCAGACTCAAGGTCCCTTTTTCTGAGATTTGAATGGTCAAATTGGAAATCCGAAAATCAAATCTACCTCTTTCTAGAAGAAAGCACATCATCAAATACTACCCCCTGCCTCCCAGGGAATAAGGTCTTATCATGGCTGGTAACAGCCACATTCACAAATGACATTAAATTTGGATTTTTGATGTGTCACCTCCAAATGTGTTCATATGTAGAGTCTCAGTGACAGATGTATTCTACAATTTTAAATGTGTATCTTATCACTGGATTACATCCCCATAAATTACTGTTTTAGAATAAATCTTGCAATTATCTTGTGACTATCACATTGTTTTTTGGGGGGGGGTGAGGTGGGAAGGGTTAAAACTATTACTTTGCCAAATGTTAACATTTATGTAATTTTTATAACCCTGTTCATGTATTTCTTCCTTTTTAATGAGAAAAGAGGGTCCCCACTCCCACCAAAGAAAGAAAGAAAAAAATGAAAAAGAAAAGAAAAAGAAGGTGGCTCGCTCTTGACCTTTGAGAGACTTCAAGAATAAACACATAGAAAAGATTGATGACTTAAACGGTTTTTCCCTAGAAATAATTGTATGTTTTTGTACAAGAGTGAAGTAAGATTCAAGGAAAGGAAATTAGGGAGGAGAAGTTGGAACTAAAAAAATATAGAAAATAAGAGAGAAAAAGAGGGCTAAAGATATCAAAATATAAACATTAGCTAGCCATGATATCAGAAGCATCGTCCACCTTTTGATTATCCAAGCATTGACTAGAACACACCTACACATTTCACTCTCCCCTGTTTAAGCTGGGAATGTCCTCTTTCAGCAAAGCACAAATGTAATTAATGTGTGGACCCTAAATAGTGTTACTATTCTCAAGTTTTTCTCAAGTTTAACACCAGAGAAGCTGTTTTCTTTCTTGTAAACTGCTTCATCAAGCATCCAAATTGTAAATCGATAAGTGGTGATATTTTTCTCACAAGTACCTTCTCCTATTATGCCGTCAGTGTTTCTTGTTCTTTTTCTGATGCTGCTTCTTAGTTTCTTTTATATCTGCCCTGTCTATGATGTTTTGCTACTCAGAGCCCTGTGTATAGCCTGACACGTCCTAGCAGTCCCAGGCTAGTCTCTTATTTTCCCCTGATGAACCCAGCTATGGTATCTCCCCAGATATGTAGAACTGACATAGACGAAGTTCTCAAAGCTGCTTTCTTGACAAAGAGCATCAGCATCACCAGGGGACTTGTTAGAAATGCAAAATTTGGGGCCCTACCCTAAAGAATGAGAAACTCTGGGCATGGGGCCCAGAAATCTGTCTTTTAAGAGACCAAAGCCCTCCAGGTGATTCCAATGCAGGATAAAATGTGAGAATTTATGTTTTAATAGGAGGTAATAGCTTCATCCAAAGAAACGTATTTTTCTCATAGAAGAATTCCACAATTCAGGTTATCAAGGACAAAGGGAAGTTATTCTACCATCTTCAGATTATAGCATTAAATCCACCTGTGCATAAAATGGAGGTGTCCTTTGGATGCAAATGCTAAAATAAATCATTTAACACTGCAACAATTCAGATGGTAGGCAGGTAAGAGTGGATATAGTTGCTTAAAAGGAAAAGGCTTGGTTTTAGTTTGTTGAGGTAGGGAAAAGATTGAAAGGAAATTTGCTACTTTTTTTTTTCTTTTGCAAACATGGGCAAGCTTTGTTCCTTTTTGCTCTTTTTGCTTTTGACCTTGAATGATTACAAGAATGGCTACAAAGTCTCTAAAAATTAAAGCTCATTTTACTCAAAGAATGTTTATGCAGTGGCTTTAATGTTGAACTTGAACTAGATCCCAGACTGCATACTGTTATTAACTTTCTTGGTAGTTTTATGTAAATGAATTAATTTGGTCCCTCAATTTCTCTTTCAACTGTAGATATTTTCAAACTATGGTTATAGGATGAGAATAGAGATGCTAATTAAAATTATCAGAAAATGTTTTTTATAATACTTTGCTCTTTCGAAGACATGATCATCAATGTTAGTGGGCATATTATATTGACGCAACTAAAGCATGTTTTCTCTTTCATATTTTCACACAGATACCACTTGTTAACTGAAGTTAGATTACACAGACAACCCTGAGGGATTTATCTGAATTATATACTAGTCAAACTATCACTGTAGTCAAGAATTTAGGCACTATCTTCAGCCCTGGTTGTGTATTGCAATGATGTGTAAATGAAAAGTACATAAATGCACTGTCTTGTTAATAAGAACAAAATGCAAAAGCAACTCCAAAGGCCTATTGTTTTGTGGGAACCAGTTCCCTCTCCCCTTCTTTTTTTGTGGCAACCTATAGCTGACACACTGTAGTAGGCTTATGAATTGAATACTCGAATACCTTAGTAAAATAAAAGCAAATTAAACAGAAAGGACTTAGCTCATCTTTAGTTAAGAATGTGAGTGACATTAGCTCTGGAAACATATGTTGGGCCGACAGAAAACAGTGATCACCTAAGTGATCAAGTGTGTGTAGGTCCCTGAGGTTTTCGCATAGACCCTGCAGGATCCAATTGTATAGTTATGTGTTTGCAATTTTTTTTTAACTGGCTTCTGAAATGGTACGGAGAATTAAAGTGCAGTTTGAGGAGCAGGAAAGAATGAGAGGAACACCAAGTTTCCCAGATGCTGGCAAGGTGGTGTCTACAACTGGGACTGCCTTTAATATCTCATAGGGAGATCTAAGCCCGCGGCTTCATGTCAGGGGCTAAAGCTACTGACATGTGGGTGACAGAGCAGTCAAACCGGTCCAGTTTACGTCTGCTCTTATCTTGTGGCATATATATATATTTTAATCTAGCATTTTTCTTCTAATTCTCTCAAAGCACCATACAAATGATTATTGATCTTCCCAACATCTGACAAAGAGGATAGCAAAACGATGCATTCTATAAATTGCTGGTGGGTGGATGCATCTGCTGGAAAGGAATTTACTCATCTCTTGGACTTCATGTCCTCAGGTCTAACTACCCTATGGTGCTACCTATGTGAACACAGAGGCAGTGGGTGACAGGAGAAAGAGTGACTCTTCAGTCAGAGAGATCTGGGTCTGCTTCCCAGATCCACTGCTTAATTAACCTTGTGACATTGGACATGTTACTTTAACTTTCTGAACTTCAGTTTCTTCATTACTAAAACAAGAATAGTAATGCTAGCTTACTATAAATATTAAAAATGCTGTATGTGAAATGCCTGGTGGCCAGCAAGGTCTCAACACTTAGTAAAAGCTATAATAGTCCTTTTATCTTTAATTTTCTCTATTATGTCACATGAAGAGAAAATGCCCACAAATTCTGACCCAAGGCATCTGCCATTTGCTGTTTTCAATAGAATTTCTCAGTTGTGCTAGATCATTGTCCTGAGTCAACTTTTAAACTCCCATAACAAGGCATCATAATGAAAAAAATTCTTATTTTACGTAGAATGTATTTGTTAATCTGTGGTCAAGTTTTAGCCAGATCTTCTGCAAGATTTCCTTTGAAAATCCTCAAAGAAAGAATTCATCTGGTATTTACACTTGACTGCTTACATTTTATGTATTTTAGGAGTAAGCAACATCTGGAATTAACGTACAAATTATTTATTTTTTTAAAGCTGCCAGATGACTCCTGCTGGCACTCTCCTGAGGTGACTTGGTCCAAGCTTGCAGGGTGATATCCGAGGGACCAGCCACTGCCCTCTCACAGCCTCCTCTGGTGCAGCAGACCCAGTTGAACTCTGCTGGGCTCCCTGGGTTGGGCCACTGTCTGGCCTTCGCTTGCTCTCTTGGGCAGTCTGCTCAGGCCAGGGCTGGGTCCACTCCAGCTGCTTCCCATTCATTTCCTGGCTTCGTAGCTTGCAGAGGGCTTGGGAATACTTCCCAAGCTAGGCAGGGATCAGCAATCTTCACAGCTGGCAGCTTTCCTGCCAAACGGGAATCTTCCTTCTGCAGCCTCTCCCACCTGTGTGTAGCTGAGGGCTTCTGGGTGCCTGCAAGGCAGGCAGATCTCAGAGCACCTGACACACCCTGAGCAATTCCCGCCCTCGGCTGGGCTGTGGGGGAGGCCACCCAATGCACACTTCATGCCAGACACTGGAAATCCCCCTGCCCTGCCTTCCACCCCCGACCAGAGGGGAAGCACCATCTAAGCAGATTTCCATACGTTCCTGTTCTGCCTTGTTGCCATTTCCCCAAATGGGAGCCCCGAGGAAGGTCGGCGGGGCTTGGAATCTGATAACCAGGGTTAAATCATGGAAAACACCAGAGGTCCGGGCAGGAAATAGGGGCCAAGAGTAATTTCAGATAGCTGACATAAAACAGGATCGGCTAAACAGTCATCCCTGTGGATAAACGGAGCCGGCCACTGCCTGATGCGATCTCTGGGCCTCTGGGGGTGAACTCTGAAGGCTTCACACGATGCCTTAAGTTCTAGTTCCTAGCCCGACTTCCTCTTTCCAGTAAAAGCAGGGTGTGGTGCAGCATTTTCCAGAGTGTTCTGTGGAACAATAATCCCCTGAGATGCTCCTTGAGGGAAGGTTTCCATGGTTGAACAACATTGTGCAACGCTGCGCGCGGTCACTCGCTCAAGGTTTACAGAGCGCATTCCTCCGCTAGAGACTCTTGGAAGTCCTGCTTTACCCGAAGGTTCCGAAAGTTACTGGACCACAGAATGCTCTTCTCAAGTAACACCTAATAACCACCAGTGAAGTTCGTGTTCGATGAACACGCTGTTCCTTAAACCCGCCAAGCACACACCCACCTCAGGGCCTTTGTCCTCACTGTTCCCTCTGCCTGGAATGCTGTTTCTATGGATATTCACATAACTAACTCTCTCACTTTATTTAGGTCTCTGCTCAAGAGATGTCTTCTGTGACTATCCATCTAATAAAGTCTCCTTTTTCACCCCTATCCAGTCACTTTCTATTTATCCTTTTACCCTGCTTTATTTTTTTTTATAGCACTTATGCCACTCTTGGTATTGCAAGTCACTTAGTTGTCATTATGTAAGAATTAACTTAGTTTTGGTAAGTCTACTGTAATTTAAATGGAAGCTCCAAGAAGGCAGAGACGTCGCTTTGCTCTGATGCAGCTTCAGCTCAGGAATGGAGCTTAGTGCAAAGCTGACATCACGACAAATAGTTGTTGAATGAATCCATGATCTATCTCAAGCAAAAGACCAGGCATTAAACCTTAATTCTGCTTCTTTTTCTCTTGATGTGACCTTGAGCAAATCCCTTCATTGCTTGGACCCTTGACTTCTTTATATAAAAGGAGGAGAAAAAATAACACCCATCCTGCTTATCTTACATGAACAGGAGACGGATCAAATGAGGGCTTGGCTATGATGGTGCTTTGTAAATTGTCAGGGGCTGTCTTAGTCCACTCAGGCTGATGTAACAAAAATACCACCAACTGAGTGGCTTATATAAAGAACCTAATTTCTCACGGTTCTGGAGGCTGAGAATTCCAAGACAGGGTGCCTCATATCTTTCTGGTGAGAGCTTGCTTCCTGGTTCATAAATGGCCATTTTCTTGCTGTGTCTTCACATAGCAGACGTGTGAGGGAGCTTTCTTGGGGTCTCTTTCTTGACAGTACTAATCCCATTCCTGAGGTCCCCACCCTCCTGACCTAATCACCTTCCAAATACAATTGCATTGGGGATTAGGTTTCAACATACGAATTTGGGGGGATGGATACAAACACTCAGATCATCCAGGTTAAGTACATATAGACTATTGCTATCAAAGATAAAATGCAGAAAAGAAAAGGAGGTAACCCCCATGGTGGAGATGAGATTCTCTGGGAGTGTGAGGATAGGTCATTTTGACAGAAGGGAACGACAGAGCAGGAACAACCCAGAAGACATAGTATGATCTAGAGAGGAAAGATGCTTGATATTGTCCTCAATTGCAGGGAGCTGGGAGTACTTTGGGAGTGGGGTTGGGGGAGAAAGATACACAAACAGAGGCAGGGGAATGCTGCTGTGTCTCTGATACTTTGCTTTCAAACACAATTTATGTAATCCATGTGAAAGCCCTGATGGGGTAAGTGTTGTCTAGGTTTTATTTATAAGGCAACTGAGGCAGAGGGGGTTTTCAGGACTACTCAGGGCCATATAGGAAGTGTGAGTCCAGACCTATATGCTAATAGGAAGCTGTGTGACAGTGCAGTCTTGGCTCCCACAGAGCCTAATGGGGTCTGCTCCTCGTCCTTTTTGGAGGTGGCCCTGTAAGAGGAAAGGCAGGGTCCACCAGAGAACATCTGTTAGCCTCTTCCTCAGCTTTTCTAGAAACAGCATCAGAACCACAAATCTACAAACACTGCAGAGACCTAGGACCGCCCACTGGGGTTGCTCTCTGGTGGAGGGAGCAGGGGAAGGAAAGAGGAAGGTAGGAAGTTGTTAAAATGTAGCACTGGTTTCAGCTTTGTTTTTAGCGGAAATGTGCGTACGTTCAGAAAGCTCAGAAAGCGGAAATCGTTGAGGCTGGGGTGCATGGAGATTGCAGCTCACATTTTACTTATATTACTTTCTGTTGCTAGGGCTAATTTCTTCTCTTTCTTTTTTTTAATCCTGTGGGGTTATTATTGTTTGCGTTAACTCGTTATCTGTGTGTCTCCATCTGAGTCAACCTAAAAACCATAAATGACTTCAGTAACAAATCTGGAAATTAAATCCATTGAATGAGATCTAATATTCTTCTCTGTGTTACCAAGGTTTACCTAATCAGGATTTAAATCAACTTTGAAAAACCATAATTTATTTGGGTATTACATTCAGTAAAGGCTTCCGATAAATCCAGCTTTAGACCTGATGTGTGAAACTTGTCCCCACTAAACATGCTGGAAACTTTGCCCATAAAATAGGGGACCATGGTTGGAAGTCAACTCTTGACAATTTTACCATAGGGGATAAAATGAGCATGATCAATGACATTTCTACTTCACGGAGCTCACTTTCCCTATAAAAATTGTCTAAGAGAGAGAGTCTGGAGGGCAGCTTTGATTACATGTGTCAAATGGCAAGTCTAAGCAATGATCAGGGTAATTCAGACCCTCAAACCTTAAATCACTTAAATAAACAAGTAACTGATATTTAAAGGTGAGAATGGGCATAGGGAAATTTTTTCCCTTCACTTTTTGTTTTTTGTTTTTCTTTTCTTTGAATAATGCTTTTAGTTTTCTCAGTTCAAGTGAATGGACATTCTGCACATATGTGTATGTGTGTATGTGAGAGAAAGAGAGAGAGAGGAAGCATTCCAAGCTTTTCAAAATTTTTCTCCTAGCTCTCTAAATTCATGGGCTCCCCAACCCTGGGCAGGTCCCCGCCATTCCTGTTTCTGCATCGTGGTAATGGGTGCTGTAGAGTAGGACTAGGGATGGAAACACTGGCAGCAAACTCACAATCTGAATCAAGGCTTCAGCACTTCCTCCTGGCCTTGGTGCAGCATTTAGCCTCTTGGTCTCAGTCTTCTCATCTGCAAACAGAGATAATAACAGCCCTTATATCTCTGGGTTGTGTTGAAATAAATTACTAGGCCCAAGATGAAGCTGCTCCTGCATGGGGTGCCATGTCAGCAAACAGAAACTGAGCTTACATTTGTGTTCCCATGAATGTTCCACTGGACCAGAAATGCTTGCTATCTAGTCAGCCAACCCCCAAATGCCAAGCCAACTCTGGGCCTTCTCACTCCAAACAAGGGTGACTCTGTGGCCCCAGCCAATCAGATATTTTCTATTTGCTTTTCCTTGTTCTGTATTCTTTTTCCTGTAAAAGCTTCCTGCCTTCTGCCCCACTTTGCAGTTCTTGGAATGGAGACTGTCCATTTTATCAAGTGTTAAATGACGTTTGTTTGCGTCACCTAAATTATCTTCTTTAATCATCTTTTAAATAGTTGTCATGATGATTACATGAGATAATGCAGGTGGGGCACCTGGCACATGGTAAACACTCAGTAAATATTCAAGATTATTCTTATTACTAACACCCTCTCCATTTGCTGTAAGGATATCCCTTTCTTAAGGGAAGGAACTATTTTACTCATTTTGTCACCGTCACCATACCTATATGTGGTAGGTATTTAACAATTGTCTATTTAATGGAATGGAATCCACATTTTAACAAGACAGTGTGTTGCAATTGGCCCTCCAGCTTCTTGAAAATGTGCTGGTTAGAATCTTGCAAAACCTTGCAGGTATTGTCAGGTGTCAGGAGAAGTATTTGAATGCTCCACTGTCCTAAACATCACTTCATAGTATATTTCCCAAAAGCTTTTCCTACACATCTAAGTGTCATTTTATTTTTTGAACATGCATTTAGGTAGATTGGATCCTGTTGTTCTGTGGTCTTCCCTGGGAGCCTGATTTTTATGGAACTGGTAGCAGCCCTGGATGCATGAAGAGATTCACAGTTGTGGAAGTCACACAATTGAACTTCTAAACAGTTTTGTTGAGAAAACAGTCGTTTCTGTTTCTTCTGGGCTACATTCTTGTCACCTGCTTTTCCATGAGATGGACAAACAGCGGCATAGGGAAAACTGATTAGGAGAGTCACTGGTCTTATTACTAGTACCTTTGAAAGGCTTGGAAAATTGGGCATTTGCAAAGGAGGGCTACTATAGAAATGGTACAATCTGTCACTGTCAATCTTGGACAAATAACCCTGTGCTGACAGCAGAAATCATTTAGGTTGTGCAGATCAAGCCTCATGAATAGCATTTCACTGCAGAGAGATAGCAAGAATTGACTGTCTTATTAAGAAGCAATGTGATGGTAAAATGTGATTAAAGTGAGTCAAAGGAAATTACTAAGCTGGGGCCAAGAAAGAAGAGAGGGAGGTTTGACTATGGATATAGAGGCCTAGATAAGTTAATTTTATGGGTGTTTGTTTATATTAAGTATACATAAATATTTGAAGAATAATCACACCCCCAGACTAAGTAAAAATTATACTTCTTTCAGTCACATGAAGCAGTTTACATGCTCATTATCAACTGAGGCAAGAAACATGTAATGATGTGAAAACTAAGATCTGCATGAAATGCTTCCATAAAAATGAGTTTTTCCATTACTTACATTTACTTGTCAATTTGAAAGGAATCAGATTTCATTGTATCATATAAATAAAGTATCCTGAAGACACTAGCTCCTACTGTTTCCGAAAGCTATCCTATATTTACAAATTTTCTGTGGCTTTCAGATAAATATATTTCTTTTAGAAAAGTGATTCTCACAACCTAACCTAAGTGGACTGAATAGAAGCTGTTTCTAATGAAACTAAGGAATTCGTGATGTCATCTTTTGTGTGGCAATCCGTCAATTAAGAGGGGAGGATCAGAAAATGTAAAACCCTATGATTACACTTAAAAGAAATGTATCAAAATCTTATTATGCATGGTCACAGTTGCAGCAAAATACAATTCTATAGCAAGTGAAAAAGTCTGCTCTTTCGTGTAACTTCACTTTGGAACTCAGTGGTGACAAATCTCACAAATCGACAGCCTCCCCTTTGAGCAAATGTAGAAAACCACTTGTTAGTTCCTCCCTTCTAAGCACCTCTCCCTGTGGCTCCACTTTGTTTTTAAACTATTTTTGGTAAAAATCAAGCTTACCAAACTCTAAAATACGAGGAATCTCCTGCTATCCATTCCAACACTGCCAGCGGCCCCAATATGAAAATTGGACCATCACTTGTAACAAGGCAGAGGAATGTTATTTTATTAATAGTTGGCACCAGAATTCCTCCCAGAAAGGGAAATGTATTTACTTTGAAAAATACCTTGATAAGAGCTGGGGGAGTAGAAGAGAGCCCCGGAGGGGCTAGGGTGTGAGCAGATTGTTTCTGAGACAAAGGGAACAATTTGGCAGAAACTTCCCAGCACAGCCGTCAGGAGAGACAGGAGGAGGGGTTGCAGCCACTGAGAGGGCGGAAGGCAGCTTGCATCTGCTCCACGTGACTCTTCCTCTCCTCCCTCCCGCACACATCTCCACTGGAATTACTGAACTGATTAAACATTTGGTACGAGTTTTTGTTTATTCGTTGTTTTTTTGATAGAAACTTGTGTAAGGGATGGGCTTATGTCTAAATCAATCGAGTAAAGTAAGAGATAACTTGTGTAGACCTAAGCATGGAGGCAGAGAAAAGCCTCAGAATAAGTGTTAGAAATTTTTTAGAAATTGGGGGAGGCCTCGACCTCACAGCTCTAGATGGGTTTACTGAACTCTTTGAAGGGATGAGAGAGTCTCTTATGGCATCTTTGTTAAACCAGCTACTTTATGGGCAGAACCACTACTTTGTGATACTGTGGTCATTTGTGAGAAGCTACTGTGTGTCTTAAGCTACTTTGTGGACAGGTATGTGGAAAGGTGATGCAGTAAACACCAAGCATCATAGTTGATTTTGCAGTCTTTGAACTGGCTAGACTTCAAAATAATGTTAATTTAAGAGGCTGGCTGATAGAAAATAATCATGCTTTTAGTAGAATATCAAAGAACTTTAAGATCTCAGCCTTAGCATTTCATAAACATCCAACACCACCAGTTTTTTCCAAATTAATTCAAAATCCTGGAGAATGAGGGATGAATTCAGAACCAGACAAAATGGATATCCAATATTCCCAAGGGATTCTTCATTACTCAGGTTGCTAAGGTGAAGATGGACCAACAAATTGGTCCCTTTGCACATGATCATCATATCTGTTCTAGGATCAAATCTAGAAGACCACAGTGTAAACCAATGGACAAAAATATATTTGACCACGGTTCACAGTGTGTCTTAAGGTTTGGGAGGTACAAAAATAATAATGGTATATCACCCAAAGAAATGATCCAGTGTCCTTAGATATTTCTTCCAACTGGAACGATTGGACCCAAAGTTTCAGAGTGCATCATCTCCTGAGAGATGCCTTCTCTTATCATCCCTTATAGAGTTTTCCCCTGTGCATCATGCTTTGGATTTTCTTCACAACACTTTTTACCACCTGAACTGATCCTGTTCATTTACTTTTTTTTTTAACCTGTTTTTGGTCTGTCTGCCAACCACTGCAATATGAAGATCATGGAAGCAGGGAACTGACGCTCTTTGTTCATTTCTGCTTTTCAAGCTCTAGGATAATGCCTGGCACATAATCAGAGCTCGATAAATATTTGTTGAATCATTTAATGAATTTCACTCAGTGTTTAATATGTAGAGTTTATCAAAATCCTTATAGGCTCTACAAATAAAGTAGGGTTATTATTATAAAGAGAAGACATACTGAAGGACTCAGTGGCCAGTATTTTGATCTAATTCCTTTTGACTATCATCCTAATCTTGGATCATGTAAATGATGATCACATTATACCCATCAGGATACTTTGCAAGAAAAAAATATTCAGAATTATAGCTGCTCTGCACTCAAAGTGAATCTAGAGGTACAATTAAATGATATAACAGTAGAGTTCAGTTTTCACGTAGACAAATGTTTTGATGTTCAATTTTAGCTTTAGGTTAATAGCAGTATTAGATTACATTCTTGGGTCATTAGAAGGATGGGTTCATTTTTTTTTTTAATTTAAAAAAATGTTCAGTCATGGATGCTAGACAGTAATACCTATTTATAAGGCTTAGCAAGATTTAATATTACTTTTGACATAAAATTTATTTGAAAATGTAATTATGAACAGAAAATGTATAAATGTCTTCAAAATGAGAATAACAATAATGTTCTTTAGTTCCATATTGTGGATAATTAAAAGAATGGACAGTGGTCCCTTGGTGTCTGTAGGAGATTGTTTTCAGGACCACCAACCTCTTTGGATACCAAAATCTGCAGAGGCTCGAGTTCTCGAAGTCCTTGGATACAGAGGGCCAACTGTGTTTCAGAATACAAATGCATTGTTTTGAGAGAGTGGAAAAATTTTTTTTTGATGATCTTATTTGTGATATGCTGTCATAGGGGTCTTGTTTTACAACAACTAGACTTGTTAGACAAGAAAGTTATTAATTTATTCTATGTATACTATTTTTTCCATCCTCATATGAGAAGAATAACAGAAGTACTGCTGAATTAAACTGACTGCACAAAAGAAAGTTCCAGGAATTTTTCAAAATTTCCTTTCTGGAATTGGTGAGTACCTATTTATTACTGGTGGAGTAAAGAAAGAACTGTTTTCAGGTGTTTATCTATGTATATATTGTTTTGGTTTTGTCTCCAGAGGAAAGGGGGAAAAGATCATGAGGCAGGGAGAGAAAGTTGGTTTTTTTTTTTTTGTAAAAAAAAGGAAAATAGAGATTAGCTTTCTCATTCCTTCCCCCTAGCAGAGCCATTTCCACCTTGGAACAAGGCCAGGGACTTGTAGCCTCTTTCTTGGTTTTCTCACTGTGTTTTTCCTGGCTTCTCTGGAGTTCCCTTTAAGGCCTAGTTCCCTTTAAGGCCTGGTTCCCTTTAATGCTTGGTTTTTAGCTTGTTGCTCAGACTGGGTTGGCTAAGGGTTTCTGAAGAGGAGAGTGTAATGATCATTTTATTTAATATCAAACTTGTTCTTCTTAAGGACATGCTATCTTGTTAGATAATATTTTCTTAAAAGTATGAAAAATATATCAGAAAGGAAAAAAACAGGCACAAGCAAATGATTTTCTGAAAGAATTTTGATTCTGAAAAAAATTATTACCATATTTGGCTTTGGTTCCCTTTATGTTTCTTCAGATTAGTGCAGTTCATTTTGGGTTTTTGATTCAGGGTTCATTTTAGTTCAGGTTCCTGATTCAATTTATGTTTCTGTGATTGAACCAAAATTCCAGTTAAAATAGTACTCAGTGGGCTAGATTCCTTAGCCAATACTTTTTTAAAAATTACATAATGTGTGCTTCAATAACGTTTAACTTCTAAATTAAGCATTTTTCATATACTAAAATTTCCAATGAGTAAATTGATAGCTATTTTTTTCATATGTTTTCAGTGTACTTTCTGATGTACAAGTTAACTCACAAAGGTAAATTTAAACAAAGTAGCTCATATAATATGCAACCTTCTTTTTAGACTGTCTCTTGCCCCTCTCTTCCCAAATTGGTTTACTTTTCAAAAAGCTATTTAAATTTAAAAAAAGATTCAAATATGTAATACATTCATAAAATTCAAAATTTATCCCTCTTGGAATTCATTGGGATTCTTGAATTTGTGGTTAGGCTCCTTGACTTGGGAAAATTCTTAGCTACTATCTCTTCAGATATTGTCTCATTCTCACTCTTTTTTTCTTTTGGAATTCTGATTAGAAGCATGTTACTTTCTCAATCTGTTTCCCATGTCTTTTAACCTTTCTTTCATGTGTTACATCTCTTTGCCTCTTTCTGCTTCTTTCTAGACAAGTTATTCTGGTCTATCCTTCACTGAAACAATTCTTTCTTTAGGTATACCTAATATACTGTTAAAACCATCCATTTGGTTTTAATTACAGTTATTACAGTTGTCAGTTTTTGAGGTTCTGTTTGATTGTTTTAAAAAATCTGCTTGGTTGTTCTATATAGTTTCTTGTTATCTGGATTTATTTTCAAGTTTGACTTTTGTTTAATAGAGTAATCATAGTCATTCTGTAGTCTGTGTCTGATAATTCCAGTATCAAATGTTTTGCAGCTCTATTTCTGTTTTCTGTTATTTCTGCTGGTTTTTGCTTTAGTGTTTTGTCTTTTTAATGACTGTGAGCTGCTCATTTTCTTTAGAAAATTAATTGTGAGCATTCTTTGAGGTCCTGGATGATGGTGGCTCTTCCAGTGGGGCTTTATGTTTGCTTTGGCTGTGTGCCTGGGAACACTACCAGTTCTTGACTTTTTCTTGGATCATCCAGGTTGTGTGAATTTGTAAATCCTCATGAGGGCTAGCTTGTCATTATATCAGGGGACTTTCTCTCCTTTATTCTTGCCTTCCATGGGGCAGGAGTTGTGGAATTTACTTTTGATTTATTCTTACACAAAAGATTCATCCTTTTATCTGTCCTCTGGGATATGAGTATCCTTTTTGTTCCCCAAGCAGTATCTGGGCTTTGTCTTCTGTTCTTCCACATCTCCTGAGGCAATGGAAACCAAGGCTGAGTGGTCAGGTTTGGCAAAGGCTCTCAGCATTCTATTCACTTCAGGGTTCCCATATTCACTAAAAGTTAGGCTTAATAATTTATTCTTAACATTCTTTTGATGCTTTAAAGGTTTTACCATTTTTGTGAGAGGGAAGATTGACTATTATAATGATGTCATTTTTCTTCAAATCAATCTACAAATTCAGTGTTTTGTGTGGAACTTGTCAAGCTGATAATAAAATTCATTAGAAAGAATAAAAGCTAAGCAAATTTTGAAGAATAAATTGGGGGACTTGTGCTACCAGACAGCAATGCTTATTATAAACGTAAGGCAATTAAAGTAATGTCATATTTGTGCAAGGATGTACAAGTACAGTCATCCCTCAGTATCCATGGAAGATTGGTTCCAGGACACCACTTCCACCTGCCACCATACCAAAATTCACAGATGCTCAGGTCCCTTATATAAAATGGCATAGTATTTGCATAAAACTTATGCACATCCTCCAGTATACTTTAAATCATCTCTAGATTACTTATAATACCTAATACAATGTAAATGCTATATAAGTAGTTGCTGGTGCATAGCAAATTCAAATTTTGTTTTGGGGAACATTCTGAAAATTTTTTTCCTGAATGTTTTTGATCTGTGGTTGGTTTAATCCCTGAATTTGGAACTCATGGATAGAGGGCCAACTTTACATATATGTAACAGAATACAAAGCCTAGAAAAGATCCATATATGAGAGAGATATAGCACATGACATTACAAACAACTGGGAATAGGGCAAATGATTAAAAATATTATTATGGAACAGATGGCTATCCACACAGAAAAGAAAATTCTCACACTATACACTAAAGTGTTCATTCCAGGGGGATTAAAAACCTAAATATGAAAAGCCTTTAACATTTAAGGAGAAAATGTAAGAGATATTTTTGATCTTGGGATAGGGAAGGATTTGTTGAATAAGACAATCAAAAGCATACACCATAAAGGCAAAGACTGACAAAATAAAAAACCTCAGCTTAACAAAAGACACCATAATCAAAGTTGAAAGAAAAGTTCAGAATGGGAGAAAATACTTATATCACATATTACTAATATAAGATTTGTATTCTAAACATATAAAATACTCCTACAAGTATAAAAGAAAAAGACAAGCAAATCTAATAGAAAAATGGGCAAAGACGTGAACAAGCTATTTAGAGAAGTGGCTAATGTACTGGGTAGTGCAGCTCTCAAGAAAATCTACATGCACAAGAGTTTTCATCATAGCACCGTGTATAGTAGGAAAACATTGAAAATGTCCTAAATGTCTATCGGCAGAAGAATGAATGAAAGTGTAACATATTCATAAATGAGAATACCATACCTCTGTCAAAATAAATAAACTAGAACTACAGGCATCAATAATTATAAATATAAAATTTTTTTGAGTCCAAAAAAAAAAAAAACCATCCCAAGCTGCAGAACAATAATATAGCATTATGCAGTTTATAAACAGGTTGAAAAATACCACATAGTACTGCATGTTATTTGAGTTCTTCATATGTGTTAATATGATAAACATATCCATGGTAATGATAAACCTTTAATTCAGGATAATGGTTATATCTGAATAGGGAGAAAGGGGAATAGAATTTGGGAGAGATATGTAAGGAACTTTGGCTATATTGATGAATTTCCATCCCCCCTCCAATTACATAAATGTAGCAAAATATTCAGATTTGATAAAAATCAATGGTGAATAAATATACAGGTGTTTAATTTATGCTATATTAACTACCAAATATAAGGCATAAGTATAATATAAATTAAATATATGTAATACTTTTTGTATGTTTGACATATTTCATAAGAAATCACTGAATGGAATCCTATAATCAATTAGGATGATTCAACATTGGGAAATATATTATTGTAATTTGCACATTAGTAAACTCAACTGGTAAATTAAAGAAGTGCTTCAGAATTAATGAGCAAGAAATGGGTAAGGTTTATATAAAGGAAAACCACAAAACTTTAACTGAGGACACAAGGCAAGACCAGAATAAATACAGACACTGCCATGAAAAAAAAAGAGACACTGCCATGTCCTAAAGTAGGACAACTCATATTGTAAAATTACCAATCCTCTTCAAGGTGATATGGAAACAACAGAATTCCAATTGGAGTGTCAATGTTATGAGTATTTCAAATTAATGAGTAAAAGGAGGAGTGGGATAATTGGCTATCCATCTGGAAAAGAATGAAGTTTATCTTATCCAACTTATAAATAAATTTCAAAAAGATCAGAAAGCCAAATGTCAAAAAACAGAACTATAAAATCATTGAAAGGATATGTGGAAGAAGACTTAAAATCCTGGAGTGAGAATTATCTTTCTGAGCATGATATTAGAGTCTTTTTCTATAAAGAAAAGATTGACAGATTTAACTATATTAAGATGAAAAACTTTAGTATGCTGTAACACAGGTTAAAACAAAACAAAACAAAACCATACATTAAAGAGCAGAGTGTAAGAAAATAATCAGTGCTGATAAAGGATTCCTCTCCATCCTATTCAATGAGCTCCTATAAACTGCTAACATTTATCAGGTTTTTTTTCTTTGTGCCTGGCACTGATCCAAGTGCTTTTTAAATTTTAAGCCATTTGGAATCCCACAACAGGCCTACAAAGTAGGTTCTAGTATTATTGTCATTTTGTAAGTGAGGAAACAAGTACAGAGAGGTTAATAAACTTCTACAAAGTCATGTATCTACTAAGTGGTAGAGATGGGATTTGAATCCAGCTGGGTTGGCTCCAGCTTCTGTTTCCTTAACTATTCTCCTGCTTATAAAGCAAAAGAAAAACAACAAATAAACAAACAAAAAACAACTCAAATGAAGACTAGACAAAAGGAAGAGTAGAAATTTCACAGAGGAAGAAATACAGTGGTTTACAAATGTGTGAAAATATGCTGAAGCTTATGAGTCATCCAAGAAACGAAAATTAAAAGAACATGAAATATCACCTTTGCCCTCTAGAGGGTTAAAAAAAAAAGAATTAGAAAGAAGCTAATAAATACATAACATTAAAACTAAAAAAATTTTGCAGTATAATAATTGGTAAGGATATGTAGTTACACTTTTATTCTTTGGTAATGGGAAATAGGTGGCTTTGACGTTTTAAGGAGGGCAATTTGGCAGTATTAACCTAAATGAAATTCACTTACCTTTAGATTAGCAATTTACTTTTTGGAATTTAGTTAAATATTCTGTCAGCAATATACACAGATGTAATACAGCTAAACAACAATGTGACTGAACAGTAGAAATAATGCAGTAGATCAGTATGTTCTGATAAGGGAAAATATCAAAGCAGAATAATGGGTATAGTGTGATAAACTTGGGTTAAAAAAAATGTGTCAAGAGCAAGCCCCTCTGTACTCTGGGACTGGTGCTTTTCTCAGAGTCTCTGTGGTGGCTTTCCAGAATGCCCTTGACTTTATGAGTCTAGTTTCCCATCTTAGTCCCTCCATGTGAGGGATCAGTATTGAGAGTTGGCTGGGGCCTCCTATACTTATGTCACCTTTGGGGACAGATTAGTCTGTCCCACGTCTAGCAGACTGTCTTCGGTGTTGCTAGTAAATGCTTGTCCCTTTGCCCTAGTTCCCACTGTTGATGTAGGTTTGCTCACATAGATGTGTTTTTATTTCCTGGGTCGTTTCAATGAAATTATAGGAGAGGGGCAGTTGGGAACACGTGCTGCAGCCACCATATTACCTTTAATGATTTTCATACCTTCTTTCCCCCTCCATTTCCTCTAACTTCTTAGGGATATTTTGGGAGTTCTAGTGCCAAATAATTAAACATTTGGAGGCGTGCATATTTGGGAATCTTGCCAAAACCAATTCAAAAAGCGCAGTTTTGATAGAGGAACTGATAGAGTGTGGTATAAACGAATAAAAACTTGTTTAAGGAACATAGTATTTTGCATAGTTAGAATGGACTTCATCTATGCACTTAAGATTGTGCAAGGATTTTAAGTGAATACAGCTCTTTTACTGTACCTGAGGGGACAGTCTGCACCAGAGGAACAAAAGGATCAGACTGTGATAGCAGTGACTAAAATAGGTCTGTTTCTTACAGAGCATGTGATCTGTGGTGATTATCATAAAGCCAGCAGGAAGCAAGAGATGGAAACGGTCTCAATGAAGACAAGAAAGTGTCCTCACTCATTATTGGGGGACATATCCATCAGCCTCGCAAATAATTAGAGATAATAAAAATCATAACTGAAAGAGCATATGGTGAGCTCCACATTAAAAAAGTAAGTTCATATTTGTATATTTCATCAGAGTATATAATGTGCTTTCACATACATCGTCTCATAAGATCCTTACAACCATCTGGGTAAGGTGAAGAGCGTATTATTATCCCTATTGCATAGATGAAGAAACTGCTAGTCGAGTGGTTAAATGATTTAAGTAAGGTCACACATTTAGTTAGTAGCAATCCTTATGCATAAAAACTTTTAGATCAGATTAGTTTTTTTTAAAAATATGAAGCTGTAAGGGCAAATTAATATGTGATGATATTTTTGAACATTACTAAGTTTTTTTTCACATAAAGGACCAAGCTAATGTAATTTGAACTTTCATATTATTTCCATTGAGATTCAATCACAATGGCCAACCCTGATATTGGCCATCAATCCTGAAATTCCTAAAATAGCTGAGACATACCAAACTTCTTTTTCCTTTATCCCTGAGAGAAACTAGTAAAGCGAAAGAGAGAATAGTCTTATATGCTCATTCAAAGTGTGGTGTCTTCTCCTTTGCCTTTTCATTTTCCATTTCACTGATTTTCTTGGGAATCTGTGTTTGTAGTTGAATAGGTGTAAACTGTGTGAATAGGTGTAAGCTGAGGACAGTTAATTAACAAGCATCTATTGGACACCCATTATGTACATAATAAAGAAATGTACATAACATTTAACAAAGCATGTGGCGTGATGAAAGAGAGGAAAAGACATGGTCATGATTCCTGAGAAACATATAATGTAAATAAGTAGAAACAAAGTGAATGAGAACAAACACAAAGTGATATATGAAGAAAAGTGTAAAATAATTTAAGACATACACATCACTAATAGGATAATACAGAGTAAATGATCAAAGCAGAGCTGGGCCAGTCTTAGAAAACTGTTGGTGAATACTGAACTAAAATTTGAAATTGGTTTTAGTCTAGGAATAATGGAGATGAGAGAGATTGATTTCTTTGGTGTGGCAGGAAGCCTGGAGACCACGGAGGAATGGTAAGTACAAAGGGATTGCCAGGAAAGATAAAGATATATCTGTAGTGACTTGGGAAGTGATTTAAAGAAGTGAATCTGGAAGGAGAAATTTAAATACACACTCAAGTGTTTTTTTTTTTTCTTTTAACAAATCCTTTAAACATGTTAGGGAAGGTATTTGTTTTATATTAAACAGTTTGAAACTTATTTTTGGTGTTGATCATAATGGATAGCAGGGCTTAAACAAATGACGAGTAACAAATATATACATAAATATATATAAATAATCATATACTTAACAAATTAGTGCAGAATGCAAATGTGTCACTTCTCTAAGCTGATAAGCAATTGAAATAACATGGATATTTTCTCGACTGTATGTATATTTCAGATGTGCAGATGTACATAAAGGGGGTAGTGGTGATAAGCTCCTGACTTGGAGTCGATGGACTAGATTTCAGATCTCAGCTCTAATACTTAGTATTTCTATAAATTTGGGTAAGTTGCTTAAGTGCATTTAAAGTCAATGTTACAGGTTTCTGTGAGGATTAAATAAGATTCTGTATGTGAAATTACCTGGCATATGGCAGATACTCAATGTGTTTTTCTTTATTGTTTTCCCTAAGAAGTGATGGGTCTTTATAGAGAATGTTGTAAGGCCTGGGTGGGAACATAGATGAATATGGAACATCTTTTAGGTAAAGTGTGAAGCCTATCTTTTACATCTTTTCCATAGAAGCATTCAGAATGCTCCATACCTCTAAACATCACCTGTTTTCTGGAAATGGTCTGGGTGGAAATAGGCCTCCTCAAAGCCAATCACAAGAATTGGCCTTTTACTGCACAGAGCAAAACATTTACAAAAAAATAGCTCCCTCGCTCCAATTGAACTTAGTTAATTGTAGAAATTTTGGAAAACCCAGAATGTGAAGACCATCTGTAATCACACTAGCCAAAGAAAACTATTTTGGTGTATTTTCTTCCAATCTCTTTTATGTAACATATATCTAAACTGGAATTAACTGTACATAACTTTTGTGATCTAATTTTCTTCATCTTGCACTATACAGGAAGCATATTCTTATTTCATTGTACATAAAAATTTTTTGAAAATATAATTTTGAGTGGTTATGTAGTATCCTGTAGCATGGCTCTACCAATAATTCATCTAATTATTTCCGTTTTTGAGGCTGTTTAGAATATTTGCCATAATACATATCACTGCAATCATAATACATATCACTGTAAATCTCTAATTTCTTTACAATAGATTTCAAGAAATGGAGTTAATACTTCAAAAATTAAAATACCTTTAAGCCTCTTAACTCATATTGAAAAATTATCCTATGGAAAGGTTGTACTCCTATTAGCAGTGTATGAAACTCAACATTTCCTAGAACCCTCAGAGTAAAGCATTTCTATGAAGACTTCCTTCACAAATGATTGTCACATCTATTTGTGCTGATTAATTTCTGAAAACCTTTAGTAATGGTCATTTACCAAAAATCACTGCCATTGTATTTAAGGCTTTTTATTTCTTGTTTATCTTCATTATAACTTTTTTTTTCTTTTAAAAACAGCAAACCAGTAAATGGACTAATAAAACTAAAATTGAGATTTAATTTCTTAGATAAAATTGAGACAGTCTGACAAATTCAGACTTGTGGGAAGACTGGATGGATGGTTGCCTGGGAATTATTCTATGAGTCATTGTTTTTAAAAGCTCCAGAGCCAGGAAGAAGGGGCTGATTAGCTGGGAGGATCTATCATTTTCCCATTTCATATATTTCTAGAAATAGCACAGTTTTGTGCATATGTTAAATAGCCCAAAATTAATTAATGATGATAAAACCAGGAGATGAGCTGCTTTAGGCAAATCTGGTTCCCTGACCTAGTCATGAACTTCTGTTAAACAGGATGAACAGTCCTTCACCAGTCTCTCATGAGCTTATATTTACCTGTGTGTATGTCTGTCTCCTTCACAGGCTAGTAGAGTTCCTTGAGACAGAGAATAAGTGTTTTCATCTTTGTTTTACAGGTAGGACTGGAGAACAATATCTGTAACAGAATCATGTAGATGGATGATTACCTGCTAGCTTGCTAGAAAAGGATTTTTTGAGCATAATAGCAATGGAAGAAATCCCAAGGGAAATTATTAAAAGATTTTAATATATAAAAAATTTATATGTCTTTATACCACCCCCTCCTCCATAAACAAAATTAAATGACAAAACAAATAGGGAAAAATAGTTTCAATAAATTTGACAGCAAGAGATTGAATGTCTTTAATATATAAAGAGCTCATAAAAATCAATAAGAAAACTATTGACCCCAATAGTTAAATGGACAAAGGATATGAACATATAATTCACTGAAGAAAAAATAGCAATGACTAATACATTTTAAAAATGTCCAACTTTACTTCTTTTCAAAATTTGTTATTGTGGTAAAATACACGTAACATTTATTATCTTAATCATTTTTAAGTGTATAGTTCAGTGGCCAACTTTAGTTTTAATCAAAGAAATGTGGAACAAAACATACTATTTTTGATCATTAAATGAAAAAATCTCTTTTAAAACAAGTGGTAATAAACCTAGCAAAAGCAGAGTGAATAGGAATGTGTTTTGGTACCTTTCTGGAAAGCAATTTGGAAATATGTATTAAAATTTTTAAAGATGTTTATACTCTTTGACACAAGAGCCCCACTTTTAGAAATTTATTCTAAGGAAACAATCTGAAATATGAGTAAAGATGTTTATATATACAATGCTATTCATCTTAACGAAATATTTAACAGTGAGAGATAATATATTTAAACCAGACATAGCTTGTTTATAATAATTATAAGGGAAATATTTTTTAATAAAATGGCAAAATACTTAGAATTTGAAGTGAAAAGTATTTATAAAGTAGATATTTATATATACTCATATATATGCATAGAAAAATCACTAGAAAGAAATATACCAGTCTATTAGCAAGAACTATTTCCAGATAGTAGAATTACAAATAATTTGTCCTTCATATTCTATGTATTTTTGAGCTTTTAACAGTGATAATGCACTGCAAATATAACTTGAAATTAACAGTAGATATTTATCTGAAAGCAAGGAGTAAGCAAGAGGTGGAAGGGGATATGAGACATTTGAAAGCTATGTGCTGCAGAAAAGAGCTAGTGGAGAGGGAGAGGTTAAAAGCCTGAGAAGAGGCTCTCACTGAAGCTGAGGTGCTAGGGCACAGGGTTTGGGTGAAACCTGAGGGGGCACCTCTTCCACTGAAGTGTGAAGGAGGAAGATACAGATTAGTTAGTCAGTGGGAATAAGGAAATGGACAGATTCTTGATTGATGACTTCTATTTTCCCGAAGGAGAAACAAGTGAGTGTCTCTTCTGGGCATCTTTGGTGAAGCTTGAGAAAGGTGTGAAGCTTTGAAATTGCCACTGAATAGAAAGGAAGGAATGCATGTGTTATTTCTCTCTAAAATCCACTCCTTATCTTATTCCTTTGCTTAATCGTTGGCACCAATGAACCAAGACAAAAATATGAAAATTATCATTCCCATTCCTATTGCTCAACAAAATTCTTATGGCTCAACCTCCTAAATATCTCTCAAGCCATCTTCTCTCCATCTCTTCTCCATCTTCTTGCCAGGGTTGCTGCAATAGATTCCGAACTGGTCTCTCTAGGCTCATTTGTCTCTTCGCATTTCCAATCTGTCCATCATACTTTTGCCAGACCCAGCTTTAAAAAACCCAATAAAGGTTTAATTATTTCACTACATTTTCCTATTACCTGTGCTTTTCAGGTCATTTACATCTATTATAACTGTCTGGTGTATGTAACAGCTTAACATTTATATGGTGCTCATTACTATGTGTCAGGCTTTGCGTATGTTAACTCATTGTATCCCCACTTTACAGTGGAGAATATGAGGCATGGATAGGATGAGAAAATCATCAAAGATCACATAGGTAAGTGGCAGAGTCTAGATATAAACCAAGGCAGCATGGCTTCAGAATGTTTTTTATGCGGTGTTTCTTCTTTCTACCAAATGGAACACTGACTGAGAGATACTTTGCAGTATTGCTCATTATTCTGGTTATTACTTCTGAATTCAGAGGAAACTGATGAGCTAGGGCCCTTTAAAGGCCCAAGCCAACATGCAGTTGGAAACTAATAGCAAAATGCACCATAGAGCAAAAACATTCTTTCCTTTGGAATATCAACTACTGACTATGTTATAAAGGGGAAAAATACTAAACATATCACACTTTAGTGTCTCATGACTGGCATTCATTTTGGACTCAAAAGATTTTTAACTATGCTGCTAAGCTTATATGCTGAGGCCACATGTTCATCCTTGGATATTTATACTATACTTCTTTCACAGAATTGGAGATTTGGCTCATACTTGCTGGATATGTTAAATGATCTTGTAAAGCCATTTTCAAATTAAAGAGTCTTCCCTTGATTTTATTTTTTAAAATCATTGTAGGCACAAGAGTATGTTGGTTGAAAGGACAGACTCTAGCGTTCTATATCTAATTTTCTCGCCCTAAAATTTGCTTCTGTAATAAGGATAATAAAAATAGACACCCACATGGCTGCTATGAGACTAGGAAGTAGCTACACTTCCTAGAACATAGTTAACACTCAGTATATATGAATAATTGATTTATAAAAACTGGTATAGAACAGTGCAATTACATTTTAGAGATATAAATTCTCAGAGCCTCAGTTCATTCAGCATAAAATAAAGTTAATAACACCCATCTCACAGGGTGTTATAGGATTAAATAAGAAAATATATATATGTAAGTGCTTAGCACAGGGGCTGGCATATAGTAAGTTCTTACTAAATGGCAACTTTTATTATTATTCTATTTGAATTTTTTTGTCTATAATTGAGGTCTAGATAATTTCACAGTAGAATTTGGGACCCAGTATAAAACCATTTAATTTTTAATATTTTTCATCTTTTGCTTCTTCATAGGTCACATTCTGTTAGGGGAGTGAGGTAAATATTGGTTTTTACTCTGCAGTGATACTTTTCTGTAGTAATTATGCATTAAAAAATACCTTTTGGAAAGGTATGTTGGTCTTTTTCCAACGGTCCGCTTATAAAGGGCTATTAAGATAGTGCATAAAAGAAATAATGTTCATTCATTATTAATACCTTGTAGTGGTGATTACATAAGCTCAGTCTGCCAATCGATCAGTCCTTAGAGCCCTCACTGCAGCTGGAGCTCAGACAGCAGACAACAGAGGAAGGCAAAGAGCATTTCTCCCGTGTGCTCCAGATCTGTCTCCAGCAGTGAGGCCCTCCTTCTCCTGTACCTTTAGCTCTTCTCCTCCATTGGCCCCTTTCTCTCTGTCCACCAATATGCAGGGGTCTTTTCCACCTTACAAACCAGAGGCAAAACTGTTTTCCCCTCAAACTTGTTCCACTGAGGTACTGTTTTCATTTTCCCTTTTCTTTGACTGCTGAACTTCTGCTAAAAGTGGGCTTCATGTCCCTAACATTTCTTGCTCTTTCCTCCCTTCTTCCACCTCAGGACTTCCCTGAAATTGTTGCCTTGAAAGCATTAAGAACCTCCTAATCATCAAGGATTTGACCTTCTGATCTTTTCTTAGTCTTCATTCTTCTCAACCTGTCTGATTTATGGTACTGTTGATATCCTGACATTCTCTTAGAGTCTAGGACATTGTTCGTCCCCAATTTTTTGACATTTATGTCTTGGTTTGTGCATAGAAAATGGCAATGATGCCAACCAACCCTGCAGAATGCTGTGAGGATAAAATGAGGTGTTATTGTTAGTTTTTGTAGTCATTAAGAAGATTCATTCGGCAATCTCATTTACCCCAAGACTGTAAGTCTCACATTACACAGATGACACCTATATCTGTATTTTTGTTTTGACTGTTCTCTAAGATGTCCATTCTTCTTTTTTTAACATCTGTTGCTACCTGTAATAATAAAGTCGTGATGGATAGAGCTGGAAGAATTCTTAGAAACGCCACTCTCAAATTACCGGAAAGGAATTGGTAGTGTGGAGAGTAAGTTGAGCTGCTAGGTCAGTAAGAAAGCCTTCAGTTTCAAATACCAGAAATCCCAGTGTAACTAGCTGAAATGCATGATCTTCCATGACAACAAGTACAAGTCTGTGGCATGCTAGGGCTGGTTAATGGCGAGTTCAGTGTTGGTCCAGTGTCTTTCTCTCTAGTGGCTTTGCCATCCTTAGCACATTATTCTGTCCACAGGTCAGCCCTGGTGTTAGATAGCTATAGCAGTTCCTAGTGTCCCATTCAGATCGGACAATGTCCATTAAAAGGAGAGAACATCTCTTCTGATGTGGCTCTTCCTAAGAGTGAGTGTTTACTACCCTGAAGCACGCAGCCGACTTTCCTTCATGTCTCATTGGCTAGACTTGTGACATGTCCTGGGAACAGGACACATGATTGGCTGAGACCAATCAGAATTCATGAGGCACATGGCACTACCAAGTAGGGTAGATGTGGAAACTAAATCTGGTTTCTTTTGGATTAGAAGGGAAGAAGGTGCAGTGGAAATGAATGTCAGGCAGGCTCAACAGTTTCTTTCGCTGTCTCACAGTGAGTTAGTAGCAGTGCCACAAACAGAACTCAGGCTTCCTGATCACTACCCAACTCTCATTCAATAATTATTACTGACTTTCAACATTCCACCCAGACTCAACATGTCCACCACCTAACTGATCACCTTTCTACTCAGACTCGTCCCTTATCGTACATATTTTTCTATGTGCTGACCATTCTCTTCTAAAGACGTGCTACCACTTTCTCCACTATTTAGCCATCTTAGACTTCTTTCCATCCCTTGTTCTTCACAATTCACTTCATAAATGTTATTTAATCTCTCTATACAAAATCTCATACATTCATCATTTTCTCTCCATTACTATTGTCTCTAGGTCACATCTTTATTATACATAAATTGGATTATGACAATGGTTCAGTAACTAATTTTCCTGACTCCACTCTCTCCCCAACTCTCACTTACTTTTCAAGTCACTGGTATATTCATCTTCCTAAAACCTTCCTCTTACCTTTGGAAAAACTACTTTAGCGGGGTGCCTAGTGAGACTAAGCTGTAATTGTTTTTTTTTAAAACCAGGATAATCTGTTGTTTCACAGTTGTCAGTAGCTTCTATTTCTAGTGTTAGAATTTACAAATTTCCTTGGGGCAGGTATCCTTTTATCTGAGAAAAAAAAATATACACACACACACACACACACACACATACATACATAAGGTGCAGGGAACCTTCTAGGAATTAGTGGATAAACTTTTTAAAATTTTTTGAGGAGGAAATATTTGCAAATTATGTAGCCAATGATGCATAAATTCCCAAAATATATAAACAACTCATACAACTCAATATCAAAAAAACAAACAAACAAACAAACAACCCAATCAAAAAACGGGCAGAAGACTTGAATAGACATTTCTCCAAAGAAGACATACATATGGCCAACAGGCACATGAAAAAATGCTCAACATCGCTAATTATTAGAGAAATGCAAATCAAAACCACAATGAGGTATCACCTCACACCAGTCAGAACAGCCATTATCAAAAAATATACAGATAATAAATGCTGGAGAGGGTGTGGAGAAAAAGGAACCTTCCCAGACTGTTGGTGGGAATGTAAATTGGCCCAGCCACTATGGAGTATCCTTAAAAAACTAAAAATAGAACTACCATGTGATCCAGCAGTCCCACTCCTGGATGTATGTCCAGAAAAGATGAAAACTCTAATTTGAAAAGATACATGCACCCCAGTGTTCATAGCAGCAATATGTACAATAGTCAAGACATGAAAGAACCTAAGTGTCCATGGACAGCTGACAGCTGTGTATGTATGTATAAATATATATATATAAATATATATATATACACACACACACATACACACACACACAAGAATATTACTTAGCCATAAAAAAGAATGAAATAATGCAATTTGCAGCAACATGGATGGACCTAGATATTATCATACTGAGTGAAGTAAGTCATACAGAGAAAGACCAATATATGATATCACTTGCATGTGGAATCGAAAAATAATGCAAATAAATTTATTTACAAAACAGAAATAAAGTCACAGACAATAGAAAACAAACTTATGGTTACCAAAGGGGAAAGAGGCAGGGATAAATTAGGAGTATGGGATTAACAGATACACATCACTATATATAAAATAGATAAACAACAAGATTTACTGTATAGCACAAGGAACTATATTCAATATCTTATAATAACCTATAATGGAAAAGAATCTGAAAAAAATATGTATAACTGATCACTTTTCTGTATACCTGAAACTAACACAATATTGTAAATATTGTAAATCAGCCATACTTCAATTAAAAAAAAAAACCTTTTTGAAGTTAAATATTATTGGAAAGTATCAGATGGGTTAAAATTGATCCAACTGAGGTAATTTGGCAAAGACATCAAATGCTTTTGAGGAGAAACTCACCATAAGAGAAAGGAGAATCTAGAGTGGTGACCAAGGCTGTGTACCTATGGTGATTAGAATGGAATGGAGGAATGGAATGGTTCCTAGATGGGCTATATGTACTTAATAAGGAGGCTTTAAGATAACACTATGTGCACATGTATGTGGAAGCATATATATTCTGGAGACTAAAGTCATGGAAGGGCTAATTTAAGAGTCCAGTCCTGAAGTGATTTGGGGTTTCCACAGCTGCCCTAGTAGTGAAAGAGAGCCATCTCCCCTTGCACTTGAGGAATTCTTGCATGGTGGGCAGCAATGAATCAGGTACCTCACGCTCTTCAGAGGGAGTTTGGAGTCACAATTTTCTTGCAATAAGGCAAGGAAGAAGACATAAAAGGCATCCAGATTGGAAAGAAGGAAGTAAACTGAATTCACAGATAACATGATCATTTATATAGAAAATCATATGCAACACACAAAAGGGCTCCTAGAATTAACAAGTGACTTTGTAGCAAGATTGTAGGATACAAGATCATATACAAAATCAATTGTTTTTGATATACTAGCAACGAACAATCAGACAATGAAATAAAATCCTTTACAATAACATAAAAATATGAAATATTTGAGGATTAATTTGAGAAAAGATGTAAAAGGCCAGTACATGGAAAATTACAAAACATTGCTGACAGAAATTAAAGAGGTATCAAAATAGAATTATGATGTTTACAGATTGGAAGATTTAATATAATTAAGATAGCAGTTTTCCCTAAATTAAAATATAAATTCAACACAATCCCAATAAAAACTTTAGCAGGTTTTTTTGGGTGGAAATTGATAAGCAGATTTTAAAATTTATATAGAAATGCAAGGGACCTGGAATAGCTTAAAAGATTTGAAATAAGAAAGCAAATGCGGAGGACTTAACACTACCTGACTTCAAGGCTTATTATAACCCTATAGCACTCAAGACAGTGTGGTATTGGCATCAAAGTAGACAAATAGATCAATGGAACAGAAAAGACAGTTCAGAAATAGACCTATACATATATGGTCAATTGATCTTTGACAAGGGTATAAAGACAATTCAGTTAAAAAAGGATTATTTTTTCAACAAATGATGCTGAAACAATTAGAAATTCATCTGCAAAATAAAACAAAAACAACTCTAAAAACAAAAACCTTCAATCCATTCCTTGATCTCTCTATAAAAAAAAAAATTAACTCAAAATAGATCATAGACCTAAAAGTAAAACTATGAAACAGGGAGAGGGCATAGGAGAAGATCTTTGTGACCCTGAATTAGGCAAAGATTTCTTAGATCAATATCAAAAGCATAATCCACAAAAAAACTGATATATTAAGCTTCATCAAAATTAAAAACTTCTACTGTTTGAAAGACAAACCAAAGACTTGGAGAAAATATTTGCAAATCATTTATCTGATAAAGGGCTCATGTCCAAAATGTATAAACAATGCTAAAATTTCAACAGTAATAGTAATTGAAAAATGGGCAAAAAATTTGTATGGACACTTCATCAAAGAGGCTGTAAAAGTCATAACTGAAAACATGAAAAGTCGTTAGTTATTGGGAAAATGCAAATTAAAACCACAGTAAGATTATCAGTACACATCTACTGAATGTCTAAAATTAAAAAGCAGTGACCATGCCAAGTGCTCGCAAGGATGTGGAACAACTGGAATTCTCATATGCTGCTGGTGGGAATGTAAACTGGGAAGCCACTTTGGCAAATAGCTTGGCAGTTATTTAAAAAGTGTAACATAATCTACTATACGACCCAGCCCCTTCACAGCTAGGTATTAACCCAAGAGAAATGAAGGCATATGACCATGAATATTCATAGCAGTTATTTATAATAGCCCCAAACTAGAAACAATGCAAATATCCAACAAAAAGGTGAATGAATAAACAAATCGTAGGATAGGCAGATAATGGAATACCATTTATTAGTAATAAGGAACAAACTGTTGATATACCCAACAATATGGATGCATCTCGAAAAACTGTGCTGAGTGAAAGAAGTTAAATAGCATGGTTTCATTTACACAAAATTCTTGAAAGCGCTAATTAATCTATAGTGGCAGAAAGCAGGATGGTATTTGCCTAGGGATGGGGCAGGAGGGAGAGGTTACAAAGGGGCACAAGGAAGTTTTTTGGGATGATTGATATGTTCATTATCTTGATTGTGGTGATGGTTTCATGGGTGTATATGGATGTCAAGACAAATTTTACAATTTAAACATGTGCAGTTAATTGTATGTTAATTATACTTCAGTGAAGCTGTTTAAAAAAGAGATACTGTAAATAGGTAAAAATAAGGAAAGTGTGAAATATTGGATACACCTAGTAAATCTGTATTTCTCCAACTGAATAATCTCTAAACTCTTGGGCCTGGCATTTGTTCTCCATGATCCTATCTTAGGCTAACAGTCCTACTGTATCTCCCACTGACATCTTGAATTCCAAAAGGGACTCTTTGCTGAACAGGTGTTGTCTTTTCTTGAACGTTTCATTAGCCTGGAATGGTCTGCCCACCATCTTCTGGTTTTTTTTTTTATCAGTTGAAGTATAATTGACAGACAGCATTATATGAGTACAACAAAATGATTCTATATTAGTGTATGTTGCAAAATGATCACCACACTGAATCTAGTCAACACCTGCCATCTGCATCATTACAGAATTTTTTTCTCATGGTGGGAACTTTTACAGTTTACTCTCTTAGCAACTTTCAGATGTGCACTACAATCATATTAACTGTAGTTGCCTTGCTGTACATTACATCCCATGCCTTACTTATTCTTATAACTAGAATTTTGCATCTTTTGACTCCCTTCACCTGTTTTCCCCACCCCCATTACCTGCCTCTGGCAACCACCAATCTGTTCTCTGTGTCTGTGAGCTTAATTTTGTTTATGTTTTTTTTCTGGCTGTTTATTTTTGTTTTTTTAGATTCCACATGTAAGTGAGATCACAAGGTATTTGTCTTTCTCTGTCTGACTTCTTTCACTTAGCTTAATGCCCTCCAAGTCCATCCATGCTGCTGCAAATGGCACAATTTCGTTTTTTTAAAATGGCTGAGTAGTATTCCATTGTATATTTATATACCACATCTTCTTTACCCATTTATTCAGTGATGAACAACACTTAGGTTGCTTCCGCATCTTGGCTATTGTAAGTAATGTTTCTATGAAGACACAGATGCATGGCCACCATCTTCTGATCCCCTCACATAGAGATGATGCCTCCTTCCTTTGAACTCCCATAATGCTTTGCACTTTTCTTTATGATACTCATCACATAATTCTTTATATTATTGCTGCAAACACATCTATTACCACCTCTACAAGACTGAAAGATTCTTGAAGGTAGTGACTCATGTATTTATTACTTATTCCAGTATCCCAGTGATGTCTTAGAGAATGTCTTATAAGTAGTAACTGTATACATACAGAATAAACACGTTTAACTGAGGATCTTTTTTTTATAACTGAGGATGGTTCAAGGGTTGAAAACATTTCATTGTATTTAAAAAAAAATTATGAAACTTTTCCTAATTGCAGTATATGCAATCTTCATTCACATAAGATTGGGGAATTATTTCCCTTAACCTGTCATAAATAGCCTTTGTTTATGATCTTTAGACACATTTCTCATTATCTAAGTACCAGAAGCTACTGTTTGTAGTAGATTTGTAATTGTTTAATGATCACTTTTATAATGTGTACACTCATACCTTGAGGAAAAATAGCATAAAGATTTAATGATTACATTATAGAGAAAATAACAAAAGCCTGTATTTGGAATATTTCTTCATGCTTTTTGACATCTTTTTGAAATAATGAAACCCAAGCCCTATCTAAGAAATAGGCTGATGATAAAACCTAAGAATAATTTTGTTGCAGAGTTAAAGTGAATTAGAAACTGGGCCAAGAGGAGAGCTTTATTTCAGTTTCAAATATCTGACAAAATTGGGAAATTGGATAAAAGGAGTTTAGGAAATTGTACTGGATGAAAATGTACTGATGTTTTGTATTTGTTCCAGTGAAAAGCATCTATTTCCCTCACAGAGAGATGGAGATGTAATGGTCTCAAATCTAATGGAAGTGCTCATTTCCATGGGTATTGTAGTTGTGAAATGGGTTTGTTTGAGGATTCTGGGTCTAATTTCATATTATTAAACTCTGAAATTACAGAAGCCTTTCCGAAGCAATCCTTGAGCCTCAAATTAGCCTCCCGGTGCACCATGAGCTTGTTGTGTACAAAGTTTGAAGGGCTTGTTTGCAATACAATCCTTTCTGTAACAGCCGGTGCTGTATCTTAGTTCTTGCCTTTCCCATGGGCTGGGTTTCTTCCTCTGTTCAGCATCAGAGCTCAGCCTGGGTGATGGAGTGGCAGCCCCTGAAGGCTTCTAAAGCAGACAATAGGGCAGAGGTGACAAGGTCAGGCTTTGGAGGTAGACCTGGGTTTGAATCCTAATTCCATCACATTGGACCATCAGCTGTCTAGTTTCCCAAGTTTCAATTTCCGCATCTGCCACAAGGGTAGCATGAGTGGCAAGAGCTTAGCGAGGTGCCTGGCACAGAGAGAACACACTCAAAATGTATGCTAGTGTTATTATTAGCAACCAGAAATTATCTTAGTTTTACTTCAAAATAGCCTTAGTTTTGTGTTGAGGATAATTTTTTAAATGATAGTATGAATGTGGACATTTTTCTTACAAACATTTCTGGAGGAAATTTAGTGGTTGTGTATTGAAAAGCCCTGCCCAACCTTGCCCAAAAGATACACAGTATCAGTGCCTCCAAACAGATATACCAATGGTATTATGGAACCCCAGATATTGTCCCCTCAAGTCACTGTGGGCAGGAAGAGGATCTATTTTTAAGAGGAGGGAAGAGGACTATAACTCATTAAAAATAGGATTCTCCTCCATCTTCTCTCTGCCACTTTCCACCCTCCATTTTTCCATCCACCCCCATTTTTCCTGAAGTCCTTTTATCACCTCTGTTCACTTCCCCCTCCTCTTTCTCTGCTTTTGAAATGGTACATATTATGAAAGAGAAAATACTTGACACCATCCCCAGAAAGTCCGCAGTGGGGTAATGCATTTTTAATCCTGAACACCTGGCCTCCTTTTATTTGGCTGCCAGAATGGGAAGGTTTTTTGATTATTCAAAAAAGTCCTCTTGCTGGTGCTCACAAATGACTAAAAGGTTAATAAATTGCAGACTCTGCTTGGTAATCCAGGGAGATAGTACTCCGCAAACACAGACTTTTCTTTTTAAGTTGAATCTGACATTATGAAAAGCTACCCCTCTCTTCCCACACTCAAAGTATTTATCTAGGCTTTAAACACTGGGGAGCAGACATGCGGTGAGGGAGCTAACGTTAATTGTGGGTCTTTGCAGAGGGAATCTCACTCACATGATCTCATTTAGTGTTCACGACAGTACCATGGGGAAGGCATCTCAGTTCCCGTATTTCATAGGTGAGGGCATGAGGGGGCTTCAACATGCCCCATCAGGGAGGGACTCACTCCAGTGCAGTTTCCTTAAGCACCGGTGACCCCATGCAAGATTTACCCATCTTACTGCAGTGCCTCTCTGTCCATAATGCAGTGCCAATTATGGCAAGATGTAGCTCCCAATTCCAACCACCTGCTGTGGTCAACCAACTCTTGGGACCACGGTCAAGTGCAGAATCCATCTTTCCAGGAAAGGGTGTTGGGAAACTGATAATCCCTCCCCCAGCAGTATAACCACAACATTTATCTCCCCAAACCTCTTTCCTTTGCTCTTATTACATAGGGGCAGGTCTGCAAGTTCCTTAATATTGTGGTGGTGGAGGTAATGGAGGGCATGAAAGTGCGAGGAAAGCCCAGTGTTTGGAACTGGTATGTCTCAGTACACCCTGCAGGGCAGTGGCAGGGTACTTGGTTGTTTTGCTCTTCAGTTACAGTTCTGAGACAAGAGCATCATTTACACATAGATCATGAAATTTAATTCTTGTAGCAACTCTATGAGGAAGGTTCTGTTATGATTCCCGTGTAGCGTAGTGGTTATAAACAAACGTGGGCTTGGGTTTGAATCACAGCTCTTTTACTTACGTATTAATGTGAAGTTCAAAGAACTTGTTATCTGTGTGACTTTCACCTTTCTGTACCTCAGTTTCCTCTCTGTGTGATAGGAAGAATAATAGTACTGATCTTACACTGTTTTGAAAAGCAAATGAGACAGTCTACACGGCAGTAGTGCTCTCTACTACTTCCACTTTCCTGATGGGGAGACTAACACTCAGATGGGTTAGATAACTGCCCAAGGTCACATAGCTAAGTAGTCTTTCAAGCCCATGCTCTTAGCCATTCCTCTACGGTGGGGCTTCTTAGCCTTTTGCATATCCTGGCACCCATGGAAAATGATATTACTCACACGGCACTGGGAAGAATGAATGGGACAGCGCAAGGCTTGAGGTGATGAGTCTGCGGGGCTCTAACCACCCAGGCTCCTTCTGGTCAACTGGTACTCTGCGGTACTGGAACAGAGAATTGGAGCTGCCTGTCCAGGCCAAGGATGTCAGTAAGTATTCCTGGAGAAAATGCTGTCTTAACTGGAAAGGTTAGTAAAATCTAGCAGTGAAGGGAGGGGGTGATAATGAATGAGAGGGACTGCTTAATTTTCTCTTCTGAAATAATGGAGACCACAATAATATCTGTTTCACAGGGGACTTAAAAACTAAATGATAGCATGTACATGGAAAAGCCTTTGTAAAAGGTGATATAATTTTAGCTCAAGAATAAGGAACAAAATATTTGAAATCATAAGAGTGATCTAGTTACAGTTGTTACAGACACAGAACATTTCTACTAGCCATTTACTTGGGGAAAATTACAGTTTAGTAGGACAGACCTTTGTCTCTCCCTCCCACCTTCTCTCTTCCTTTTTTGCTTCCTTTCTTCCTTCCTTCCTTCATCTTAAATCAAATAAAAATGAACATTAGCTTCCTCCAAGTTTTCTTATGAGGCTGAACCTATTTTCATCAAGTAACTAGAGCAAGTAGGAATAAAATCAAGAATCCTAAAATCTCAAGCAGGTATGTTTCTGAAGTTCAGACTAGTTCGGCCTTATCTGAGGAAATGGCATGCCAGGCTCTCTCTGTAACATGGGCATCTTTGGTAAGGAGTTGTTCTGACAGGCAAGGCAGCCAGGCACAAGCTGGACCCAGAAGCAAAGCTTTGGTCACTATAGGGGAGGGATTTGGGACTGTCAGCCAGGTTGTCTCTTCCCAGGGCCTGAGTCCTGTGGAAAGCAGATAGGAAGGTAGTGAGTAACTTGAAAGGGCCACTGCATTGACGGGATTGTCCATCTCTGGGGCTCAAGGATGTGTGCCTTGGTCCTGTCTTTCTAAGAGAGGGTAAAGCCAAGAAGGGAAGAGAGACACTCTTCCCAACTGTGCATTGTGACACCAGCAGCCTTGTCATCCTGACATCAGCTCCATGGCATCACCTATGGCAGGAGATGGCCATGCCTGCTGGACATGGCAAGCAATGAAAGGACAGAGGCAATGAATGGCAACTAGACTTAATCTGTTAGCATATGAGAGATGTTCGTAGGAAGCATGATTAGAAGCAAAAAGTAGGAAACATGGGTTATACGTAGAAGGTGGCAAAAATAATTAAATCTTGAAATATTTCATCTTTAAGTCTTCATTGCCATTTTGTTTCTGCACCCTTGAACTATTTTACTTTGAAGTTCAGGATGAGCTCTGTATGACTAATTCATCTTAAAACATTACATATTTTATTTTATTTTTGAATCAAATGAAAAATTTATTTGATTATAATTAACATTCACTATTTGTTTTAGGTGTGTGATAGTGATTCAGTATTTTTATACATTATGAAATGATCACCACTATAAGTTGAGTTACCATTTGTTACCACACAAGTTACTACAATATTATTGACTGTATTCCCTATCTCCATGACTTATTTATTTTATAGATGAAAGTTTTTATCTATTAAGCCCCTTTAGCTATTTCATCCATCCCCCCAACCCTCTTCCCTCTAGCAACTACTAGTTTGTTCCCTATATCTATGGATCTGTTTCTATTTTGCTTTGTTTGTTTGTTTATATTCCACATATAAGTGAAATCATATAGTATTTATTTTGCTCTGATTTATTTCACCTAGCATAATGACCTCCAGGTCCATCCATGTTGCTGCAAATGGCAAGATTTCACTCTTTTTTATGGCTGAGTAATATTCCATTTATGTGTAAATGCCACATCTTCTTTATTCATTCATCTGTTGATGGACACTTAGGTTGCTAACATATCTTGGCTATTGTAAATAATGCTGCTATGAAGATTGGGGTGCATGTATCTTTTCAAAGTTTTTGTTTTCTTTGGATAAACACCCAGAAGTGGAATTAGTGGATCATATGGTAGTTCTATTTTTAATTTTTTGAGGGATTTCCATACTATTTTTCACAGTGGCTGCACCAGTTTAAATTCCCACCAATAGTGCATGCAGGTTCCCCTTTCTCCACATCCTTGCCCATACTTGTTGTTAATTGTCTTTTTAATGACAGCCATTCTGTTGTGAGGTGTGAGGTGATATCTCATTGTGGTTTTGATTTGCATTTCTCTGATGATTAGTAATGTTGAGCATCTTTTCACTTGCCTCTTGGCTATCTTTATGTCTTCTTTGGGAAAAATGTATATTCAGGTTCTCAGCCCATTTTTAAGTTGGGTTGTTTGTTTCTTTGCTATTGAGTTGTGTGAGTTTTTATATTTTGGATTTTAACCTCTTATTGGATATAGAGTTTGTAATTCTCATTCTTCTCCCATTCAGTACTTTGCCTTTCTGTTTTGTTAGTGGTTTCCTTTGCTGTGCAAAAGTTTTTAGTTTGAGGTAGTCCCTTGTTATTTATGTTGCCCTGGCCCGAGGAAACATCCCCCCAAAATTGCTAAGATGAATGTTAAAGAGCTTACTGCTGATATTTTCTTCTAAGAGTTTTATGATTTCAGGTCTTATATTTAAGTCTTTAATCCATTTTGAGTTTATTTTTATATAGGGTGTAAAAAAATGGTCCAGTTTTACTGTTTTGTATGTATCTGTCCAGTTTTCCCAACCATTTATTGAAGACATGTCTTTTCCTCATTGTATATTCTTACATTAATTGACCATTTGAGTGTGAGTTTATTTCTGGACTCTCTATTCTGTTCCATTGACCTATTTGTTTTTGTGACAGTACCACATTGTTTTGATTATTATACCTTTTCAGTGTAGTTTGAAATCAGAATGCATGATACCTTCAGCTTTGTTCTTCTTTCTCAAGATTTCTTTGACTATTTGGGTCTTTTGCAGTTTCACACAGATCTTAGGATTATTTGTCCTAGTTCTGCGAAAAGTGCTGTTGGTTTTTTGATAGGGCTTGCACTGGGTCTGTAGATTGCTTTGGGTAGTATGGTCCTTTTAATAATTGATTCTTTGAATCCACGAGCACTGCAATAGCTTTCCATTTATTTGTGTTGTCTTCCATTTCCTTCCTCAATGTCTTATTGTTTTCAGAATACATATCTTTCACCTCCTTAGTTAAATTTATTCCTAGGTATTTCACTCTTTTTTACTGTAATTGTAAATGCAATCAAATGCAAATTGTAGAGGATGTTGCTTTTTCTTCATTTCTTATAGCTCATTATCAGTGTGCAGAAATGCAACAGATTTCTGTATACTAATTTTGTATAAAATATTACCTATTTTAAGAAGCTTTTTGAAAAAAAGAAGTCATTTAAAATTTGTCCAACTTTGACATTTTCTCTCTTAAATTTACTGTATAGTAACTCAAGTCAAGTAACTTGCACAAGTACATCAATATTTTAAAAGCTACCAATCTCACACAATGGAAATGAAGGCTTACAATCTTCAATGATCTTGAATGTATACATTTGTTATATATGAGTATATATGAGCTTTCAAAGAAGAAACTCATGTTGTCTAGAATCCTAAGTGCTACCCAATGGTGGCTTTGGAACAGTTAAATACAACACCTTTGCTTTGTAAAATCATCACTGAATGTTTTTAGCAGATTAACCCTGAAAGTCATCACAACTTTTTGTCTTTAATAATCTGGGCCAAGTAAAAGGAGAGAATTTTCTTGTGGTCATAGTTTTAACCAGATACCCTCTTGAAATCTGACTCTGATGTTGGAAAGCTCATTAATTCTTGGAGAAGCTGACTCATTCTTTGTGGCTGAGCTCAAATGTCACCTCCTCTGTGAACTAGTCTCCAACAACTTGAGCAGGTTTAATTGTTCCCATGGAACTTGTACATGCCTCTGTTATGGCACCATTACCACACGGTGTCTTAGCTATTCTTGTGTTTGTTTACCCAATAAACTATGCACTCCTTTGGGGTAGGGATGATTCCTGACATACAAGGCACTTAACTGATGACTGTGGAATTAAAGAGTATATCTATCATCATAGATATTATGTTTAAAGTATAGGTCAGTTTGTGCACTTGTACAACAAACTCAGAGAAAAATGTTCAAGAGACTGTTGCCATCCAGATATAGAACAACGGCAACAAAACCTCCCCAAATTTTAGGAAGTTGTCATCTTAAAATCCCATTAACTGAGAGATTCAAGAAAGGTCAGTAATATTTGGAGGTGAATACATGCGTTAATGAATGAGTGAAGATTTTTGTGTCACCTAGTGTGTGTTTTACTTATACTTATATTTAAAGCTAGAAGTCAGAGGCAGGGAAAGAGATGGGTTTGATATTTATGGTTTCTATGGGTTCCATGACATGATTTCACTCTGGGTGCAAATACCCTATTAGTTAGGTTCTATTAACTTCTTTTGTCAAATGGGAAAACTGAGTTTTGGAGATTCAGTAATGTGAACAAAGTGGTTCCATCTAGTAAGTGGTGAAGCCAGAATCTGAACCCAAGTCTGAAAAAGGTTCTTAATGTATGTCTGTATGTGTTATTAAAAGGGGAGCACTCAGCAATTATTAAGATAATTCCGGACAGCCCTCACCTTGTAGCCTACACTTTCCCCCTTAAATATCTAAGGAAGATGATTATGTGGGTTTGGCTTCAAGTGGGCCACACGTGTGGTGCTTCAGCAAGTGGACTTTGAGTCAGAAACCGGGGTAAAGAGCCTGGCTCTGTCACTTTCTAGTGGTATGAACTTAGGCGAATTATTTAACCTCCTTGAGCGTCAGTTTCTCTAACTATAGAATATTAAAAGTAGGTGGATGGGACTAATCATCATTTGCATCTCACAAAATGTTGTGAGAATGAAATGAGAGAATGCACCCAGCACTTAGCTGAGGAGGGCTTGGCACACATGCATGCTCAATGTGTTCTTATCATAATTACTCAAATGCTGTTTCTTGCCCAAAGTCAACAGATAATTGCTCATCTTCCTACTTTCTTAATGTTTAGTAGCTACAATCTTAAAGTAAGTGGAAGAGAAGTCCACCGAATGACCTTTGCCCCATGACCTGCAACCAGAGTATGGAGTTTGGAATCATTTTAAAGGAGTTTGGTTCCCGGGTCTGCTTTGTGATCTTGATGAGACATATCACTCAGTTTCTCTGGACTCAGTTTTCTTATCTGAAAGTGGCAATCAAAACTACACCTATTTTACAGAGTTCTTGCCAGGCTTACTTGACAAGTGCTAAGATAAGAAACATAAAAGGGCACCTAACCCAGTCTAAGAAGAGTGACTAAGAGTCTCCTTGCAGGGAGTGGAGTCCAAGTGGGTCCAAGTCCAAAAAGAAAGGAGCCTTGTAAACTAGGACACAAACTTATGCCAATAATAATTACGCTATCATTTTAATAACATAAGTATATATAACTGACATTTAAATTTACTTCAGACAACATTTCCTATTCTACTGGTTTCACTTTCTGACATAACCTTTGAATTTTCATTAAGTTCTTAAGGGGAGGAACACTGTGATTTTTTTTTTTTTTTTTTGGTGATGGTGTTGGACTGTAATTATCTCCACAATTTGGTCCACCATTTTCGTGCATGCATTTCTAGTGGAACTTCATTATCCTGCAGTGTCTTCAATTATCAGCTGTGTAATGAGAGAACCCAAATAAATATAGACTGTATAATTCTTTCTGGCTTTCATATTGAATGAGATAAGTGTGTGTGTGCGTGTGTGTGTGTGTGTGTGAGAAAACATACGTATACATCTTGGATTTGATCCTGAGTAATTCCTAGGGTGTAAATAAGACACTGAAAGGCACATTAACTTTTCCAGGTCACTAGGGTTTTCATTAGAATGCTGGACTATAAATAGTTCCTTAGTGGTGGGACAGAAATGATGCACCATTCCTTCTCCCCACCAAGGGGGCTTTGCTACCAGAGAGCAATATTCACTTGCAAGTGTCTGGCTCGTTGTGTGCTGGTATTGTGTACAAGGTCGAATTTTGGATTAACCTTTTGTGATGGAAAAAAAAATCAACAAGCATGTATCCATGAACATTTTGTTTCTTAGGGAAAAACTATTTTTACGTGGAATTTACCTAGTGCACCACATAAAAATTTTAGCATAGAATATCTAGCATAGTGTACAAATTTATTTCCCTTGAGTTGCTTAAATGTCATCACATTTGGTACAAAATAGGAAATTCCTCACTTTGCAAATATTCCTGCCAGAGCTTCTCTGCTATGGTCTCATATATAATGGTGCCCTCTACATAGAAAAGGATAATTGAGTAACCAACTGCTAAATATGAACACAGGGCTAGCCATAAGAGAAAATTCAGAAAGCCTTTACTCTGTTTCATTATCTTTCAAAGCAAGATTACCTGTCCAAAGAAGCTAGAAAATTATCTCTACTGTTTGCAACTGATTTTGTCTGAACTGTTTCTGTGAGATCCACTGAACAGGCCACGCTGGGATGAAGTGTCTCTGTTGGAACAGTAAGATCTGCCACTTGGTTGATTGTATCAAGTTTTTACTAGACTATAAGCTGCTTGATGGCACAGACTGTATTGCACTTACCTTTGAATCTCTCCTGTATTAGGAATGTAGTTGGCATCCTCTAAATAGTTATTGAATTGATTTAAATTCAAATAATAATAATAATAATAATAATAATAATAATAATAATAATAATAATAATAAAAAAAATCATTTCTGAGCCTCCTCAAAATCAAACAGTGTTTGAATTTTTTAAAAAATTACATCTGTTTTTAATTTCCCATGGGGATCCATGTATATTGTGGAAGCATGGGTATATATTTGTGATAGAAAATTACGGACTGTGACAAGGAAAGCAGCAGCAAAAAATTGTTTAACATTTGGTAAATATGGGTAAAACGAATGTACCTGTTTGGCCTAACAATTCACACAGATTAAGAGTTTTTGAGAACTACTTTCATGGCTTTGGTATATCACACAGTTTGTCTTATTTTTCTCTTTTGACAGTTTTATTAAGTAAGCCTACAAAGTCAGGTGAGAAGATGCTTGTGTATGTGTGTAAATAAGAGATCAATGAAATTTCACCCCAATAAGATGAGTTCTGCTTAGAATGATGACAGTAGCTATTGAGAGCCTAATATATGTCAGACAATCTTTAAATACAATAACACATTCATTGTGTACAAAAACCCTATGGCTTAACTGTTATTTCCATTTTTTAAGATTAATTAGCCGACATTCAGAGATGTCTAAAAACTTGCTTAAGTACACATTGTAAGTGGCAGAGCTAAGATTCAAACCCCAAACTCTCTGACTAGTAAATTGGTATCCTTCCCACGTATCATGCTCGACGCAAGAGGCACCTACGCGTGGTGATTCTTAACAGTGTCAAAACATCTTTTTCTTTGGGGATGCCACTTGCCTGTAATTATTACCTGTAGAGTCTTCCTTTGAGCCTTAAGGCCAGATGAAGGCTTTGTTTGCGTAGAGCAATAAAATAGTACAATCTCAGCTTCCAGATTGGGCACCATTTCCTGGGAAGTCAGTAACTGGACAGAAGTGAGTCACCTTGAATAAAAAAGGAAAAGAGCGAAACAAATGAGAGGGTGTTTAATGCTTTTTCTTTCTTTCTTTTTTTAAATGCAACTAATGAAGCAGTTTGAATTCTGAGAAGAAAGGAACAAATAAAAATGTTACTTCACTTTGCAAACTGTGTTGAATTAATAACACAAATTTTTATCTTCGGGCAGTAATGAATGAGCACTATGGAAGAGCTGCAGGTGGAAGAGGTTGAGAAGGAGCCTGTGTTTTGATATGGGAGCCAAGGTGGTTGACTGGGGAGAACAGAGGCCATGTAAGAGAAACATTAGTTTCTAGCCACTCCCTTTTCTATGCACACTGGATAATTATAAAGTCAAATGCCAAAACAGAAAAGTCATTTAACTATCTGGCTTTTTGGTTCAAGTGCTGTTATACTCAAACGCAGGCAAAATAGCAAACACCAGGTCTGCTGAGAAGAGCATCTAACATCTACATTTTTTTGTTGTACGATGTGCTAGGTATAGTGGTGAACCAAAGCATCATGGCTCCCACCTTCATGGAGCTTATAGTCTAGATGTAAAAAGACTTAATAATTTCATATGACAGTAGGTGAGGTCTTTTAAAGAGACATCACAGTCGAAGAAAATTCAGCAGCTCAGTGGGAGAAAAATTGCAGGGAGTGTTCACAGGAACTGTGGGAAGACAAGATAATGGAGAGGAAAAATAAGGGCTCCCATCAAAGTTTTCAACTAGTTAAAGGTAATGACATCAGTAGGAGACCACACTGCTCCAACTGGGGCTATTCGTGTTATTAAACAATAAGGAATGCCTGGGCATTAAATGCTCTGACTAGAATGGACACTGCAGGGGTTTAATGCAAACTACCTTTTATTCACTGGTGACTTGAGACTACAGAACTCTAGCAGCCACTCACATCCACTTTCTGAGAGAGACTTTCATTACAATTAAAAAATACTTTATTTATGTATCTTATTGAAGTTAAATTAACATAACATAAAATAAACCATTTTAAAGAGAACATTTCAGTGGCATTTAGTATATACAGAATGTTGTGCAACTACCACCTCTAGTTCCATAATATTCTCATCACTCTAAAAGGGAACCCCAGACATTTTAAGTAATTGTTCTTCATTCTTCCTTCCCACTGCCTCTGGTAACTACCAATCTTTGTCCTGTCTCTAGGATTTATCTGTTCTGGATATTGATTATAAATGGAATCATACAATATATATAATCTTTTGTGTCTGGCTTTTTTTCACTTAGCACAATGTTTTTGAGGTTCATCCATGTTGTAGCATAAATCAATACTTCATTTCTTTTTATGGCTGAGTAATAGTCCATTTAATGTATATGCCGCATATTAATAGATTTATCCATTAATAGACATTTGGGTTATTTCTGCCTTTCAGGTACTATAACAGTGCTTCTATGAACATGGGTCCATTTGGGCTGCTGTAACAAAATACCACAGACTGGGTAGCTTACAAACAACAGAAATTTATTGCTCTCATTTCTGGAGGCTGGAAGGCTGGGCTCAGGGTGCCAGCATGGTTTGGGTGAGGGCCCCTTCTGGGTCAGAGAAGTAGAAGGGGCCAGGGATCTCTGTGGAATCTCTTTTATAATAATCCTAATCTCATTCATGAGGGTTCCACCCTCATGTCCTAATCACCTCTTAAAAGTCCCACCTTCTAACATCATCACATTGGGTGTGAGGATTCCAACTTGTGATTACAGGAGGACACAAACATTCAGATCATACCGTGTGTGTACCTGTACTTATTTGAATACCTATTTTCAATTCTTTTGAGTATATACCTAGGAGTAGAATTACTGGGTCATTTGATAATTCTATGTTTAACTTTTTGAGGAGCCACCAAACTGTTTTCTATAGTGGCTGAACCATGTTACATTCTCACCAAAAATGTATAAGGGTTCCAGTTTCTTCACTTACTTGCCAATGTTTGTTATTTTTTGTTTTTTTAAAAAAATCTTATAGCCACCCTAATGGATATGAAGTGGTACTTTGTTTTCTATTTTCATTTTCCTAATAATAAGTATCTTTTTGTGTGATTGTTGACCATCTGTATATCTTCTTAGGAGAAATGAGAAATGTCTATTCAAGTTCTTTGCCCACTTTTTAATTGGGTTGTTTTATTGTTGTTGTTGTTGTTGAGTTGGCATACTAATTTTTGAGCCATGTAATTCAGCTGTTCCAGGATGCAAATCCAATACCCACAGCAGTCTTAGAGGTGGAGTGTGGGCAGGGAGAAGAGAAGGCAAAGCACACAGGAGAGGTGGAACTTGGGGTGCAGCTGAAAGGGTGCTAATACACAGCTTTATCTTCCTCAATAACTCAGAGGTCTGATAACTCAGAAGAGGAAGTGACAGCTTTGGGATGGTACTTTGATGGAGATGCATTTCTAGAATGTGTGACCTCAGCTTTATTCTCAATGCCATTGTCTAGCTCAATAATAAAGAGCTACCATTTTTTAGTGTACTTCACACACATTATCTTTTTTTAAATTGAAGTATAGTTGGTTTATAATGTTGTGTTAATTTCTGGTGTACAGCATAGTGATTCAGTTATACATATATATATGTGTGTGTGTGTGTGTGTGTGTGTGTGTGTGTATTCCTTTTCATATTCTTTTTCATTATAGGCTATTACAAGGTATAGAATATAGTTCCCTGTGCTATGCCGTAGGATCTTGTTGTTTATCTACACACGCATTATCTTACTTAAACTTTGTAGCCATGCTTGGTTGGTTCTATTATCCTAATTTTACAGATCTGAAGAACTGAGGCTTGGGGAGATTGAGTAACTGGTTCAAGATCACAACTTGAAGGAGGCTGAATGAGTAGGGATTCCGTTCTCACAGATTTATGCCCTTTTCCCGCTTCTCCATGGATGGTTTTCACTCGTGTGTCTCATTGCTCTAGTCTCCTAACCTTTCTCCATTTCTTCAGTATTACCTTCCTTAATCAGTCTCCACAATGCTGACATTGAGGGTTTTTCTAAAATGGAAATCTTATGATGTCACATCCTTGCTTAAAGTTTTTTTAATAGCTTGTCATCCTTCAAGATCCGCTGGTTTTCCTTTCAGGTTATCATCTCTTGCTTTCCTTGTCTGTACCCTACCTTAAAATCATGACACATTACCCTCAATTTCTGGAACCTATCAAGCTGTTTTTATAACCATAGAGTTCTTTCTTCCTGGAATGCACTAAAGACTCCCCTCCCCACTAGTACTACCGTATGAACTTTCCCCTAGGCCATAAAATGCACAAACATTGGCAAATGAGGTAATCAGGGGAAGGAAAGAGAGGAAGCTGTCATTATTTACATACCCCACCTTAACTACCTGGAATATCTAAGAGAATCAACTGGAAAACTAACAAGATGGCTTAGTAATCAGATAGAAGATTTAAAAAAAAAATCAATATACCTCGCAATCACCAGCAGTAACCAATTAGAAAATGTTATGACAAAAAGGATCTGATACACAGTAGCACCAAAAATGATAAAACACCTAGAAACAAACTAATAAAAATATGTAAATCCATATTTTAAAAAAGTGCTAAGCTGTTATTGAAGGATAGAAATATTACACCTGAATTCATGAAAATAGACTCCATATTTCTAAACAGAAAGTTTAACTGGGCAGTTCTGAGCCCAGGGTTGAGTGCATGAGTCTGAATGTCATCTCTACCAATTCCTCCCTGGGTCATCTCAGGAAAGTTACTTCATTCCTCTAAGGCTTAGCTTCCTTGTTTGTAAAAGGAGAGTAATATTAGTTAGTTCATGTATCAAGTAGGATAATTAAATAAAACGATCGGACTAAATAAAATGATTTGTTCAGAGCACTCAGTACAGTGCCAGGCACATATTAAATACTTAATAGGTTATCCAGTATACTAAAGATGCCAATTATCCTTAAGATCATCTGTGCATTTAATGCAATTCCAATTTGGCATTTGTTTCTGTGTGTGATTTGTAATTTTATTGAGAGCTCATCTTTAGAGGGCATTTTGGTTGATTTTATATGTCTGGATTCGTGTCTTTTGAGTTGTGGCTATTTCCCAGTACAGGTGTTCTGCTTTTCTTTTTGCCTTTTCCATCCCCATATATGTATGTCTCTCTCTCTCCCCCCCAATTTTTTCCTTCTTTCTTTCTTTTGTTCTTTACTTTCTTTTTCTTTCTTCCTTCTTTATTGCCTCAGGTTCACCAAGATATTCTCCTATATGTGAAATCGTAGAGGTTTTATTGTTTTATCTTTCACACTTAGATTTCTAATTCATCTGGAAATAATTTTGGGTTATGATGGGATTTGGGTCAAGTTTTATTTGTTTTTTCCATATAGATGTCCAGTTGACTCAGAACTTTTTCTTGGAAAGACTGTTCTCTCTTCACTGCTCTACATTGCTGTCGATCATATATCCATAAATTTATTTCTGGACTCTCCATTCTGTTCCATTGGTCAATTTGCTATTTTTATGCCAATACTGTATTATCTTAAAGCTAAATCTTGATATCTGATAGATTGTCTTCCCATCTTGTTCTTCTTCAAGACTATTTTGGCTATTTCTGGCCTTTTTCTTTTCCATATAATTTTAGAATTGGCTTGTTAGTTTCCATATAAAAAAGCCTGCTGGGATTTTGGAATGGAATTGCACAGTCTCTAGATTAATGTGAAAAAAACTGACATCTTTACAACATTAAATTTTCTGATCCTTGAACTTGGTACACTCCTCCACTTATTTAGATCTACTTTACATTCCTTCAGCAATGTTTTACAGTTTCCTGTGTGGAGATTTTTATGCTGATTTCTTGCCCTGGGGTTCCTGCACACCTACATTTGGTGCAGGCTTGACATCTCAACTTTACAAGGTGATATTTTTTCTTCCAAGAGTGTCCCTGGGCTGTGGTGAGTTTACTCATGATGGCTCTGGAGTGGTGGACTCTGTGTTTCTAATACTTTTTCATTGGTGACCAATTGACAATTTCAGCTTCTTACAGGAGCTCAGTTCTTGTAGGACTCAGGTCTCACCTCCTGCTCCTGCCTGCATGAAAACCTCAGGCCTCAGATGCTGGGTGTCTACTTCTAACCAAGACTAATACCCCATTCTGGTTTTGCAATTCTTGTGTCTCTCACACCTGTGAGTTTCCTTTCCCTTCCAGCTTATCTATGTATCTGAAACATTATTTGAGAAATTCTACTGTTTCGAGTGGGAGAAGAAGGATTCAATCAGGCTTAGAATGCCATGTTTCTGGAAGGCTCCTGCAGTACTACTTGTAACCTTGAACAAGGGTCCACTAATGTAGTAGTTAAATAAGTGAATGAGGGAGAGCTAACTATAGAAAGTATGGAAAGGTTTCTAAGTCATATTATTAAATGAAAAGGAAAATTTCACAATAATATACACTGTTTAAAGTAATTATAAATATATGCAAAGCAACTCCCCCTTTAAAATATTTACAGCAATAGATTTGGAAATCAACACACAAAACTGTTCAGTGGTTACCTCTAACATGAGACTGGGGGGGTAGATGAAGAACGGAGTCTCTTGTGGAGTTTTCCATCTTCTTATGTTATTATGTGATTTATTTGATTCATTATTTGATTACAAGCAATATAGCTTCTATTGTATAATTTAGCAGTCAATCATTTCCCCTCCCCCAGCTCAGGCCCCAGACCCTTGACAGCCTTCACAGCCTTGCCCTCTGCTCCCCTCTCACCAATCATCTGTGCTCCAGTCCCCTGGCTCTCTGTCCCCTGAGAGTGCCACTCTCCTCACCTGAGGGCCTTTGCATTTCCTGTTCTCTCTGCACTGTTCTTCCCTCACTTCTTTGCCTAGGTCACCATGACTCATCCTTTGGTGGCTCTTAATTTCTACAGCATGTCCTCAGTGCAGCCTTCCCTGAACTTCAGACCAAGTAATGTTTCCTATCATACACTCTTCTAATATCTTATATTTCTCTTTTGCAACATTTACCACCATTTAATTAAATAATTAATTAGGAAAGTCACTGTATTAACGCCAGACAACGTGAGGAGAACATGAGCTTTGTTCTGTCAGGAACTAAGGCTGTCTCCTTTGCTGACTGATTCCCAGCAGAACACCTTGGACGTAACAGGTCCTTGATACACACTCATTAAAGGAATCAATGAGTAAGTGAATGAGATTTTGGGGACTCAAGCATAGTTTCTGATTCCTCTGAGTCTCTTCATGGAAACTTATGGATCTGAGGCTCCCACATTGGGAAGTATTAATTCCTTTTCTGTTGCTGTTTGGGACTGATTTGTGCACTGCAGGCACTGTCGCTCTTCAGTCCTTTACACTCAGAGTGTAAAGGTGCCTCCTCTACAATTTCCAGAGCCTGTAACTCTGTGATGGTCCTCGGCCATGAACAAAGGAGGCACCTAATAGACCTCTAAGGATTTCATTAGGAAAGGTAATTACTTCCTGAGCTGAGTACTGCCTCGGAGACTCTCCCTTTATCCCCAGGAACCACTTTCTCTATGCTTGTCTCCAGGCTCCCACCATCCGACATCTTTTTCAGATACAAGCTGGTCTCTTGCCGTCTCACTGGAGTTTCTCCTTTGGACAATTTCCTGTCCATGAAGCCTCATGAGATTATGCTGAAATTTTATTCCCAGTGTTAGCAGTAGTGAAACTAACTAAATTGAACTCTAGAGAATGTGCTTTAATACATAAGAACACAGCTAAGTAATTGCTATGTTGAGCAGAGGAGGGAATCAGTCACTATAAAACTCACGCTGTAGGACAACTCATTTCCAAGCAAGATCATAATGAGAGTCATCTAAACAGAATTAAACTTTTATGACTTTTTAAAAGGATCCATTCATCCATCAGACTAAGAGAAACATTTTATTTCACTTAACTGAAAGGTCAGAACTTTCTGATGTCCCTGTTATAGGAGCAATATGTTATGCACATGCTCATCAGAACTTAATGGAAGACTTCCGTTATAAAGAAGTTCAGCCATGTTGAAACTCCTGCTGGATGATCCCCAGTGGAAAACTTTTCTTGCTACTCACTCTATAATAGGATATTATGGCTATTCACACAATTCGTTCCAATGATTTCTAAAAAGGAGAGGCCGCTAGTTTGGATGTTCCATTTACTGCCCATCAAAGGGCAATTTTCAAATGAACGTCACCCTCAAGGAAGCAGGACTCTTCCATTCTCACAGAAATGTGATGGTTATTGGACTTTACATATGTTTCCCTTTTTGAGATACAGACCACAGAATTTGCTTATGACTATCTTTAGCACAAACAGGAAACTTACGATGACACTCAAATGGAGGGGAATAGAGTTAAAATGTTATAAAACTCATGGGAAATCTGTTCCAAATGATCTAGGGGCTTTAAAAAGTCCATTTTAAAACATGAGAATGATGCAGCATAGTTGTTTTTTTCAGAAGCAGGGAGGTGCACTGCCAAACACACTTTCTGGCCCTGTGATCAGCTGCTCATTTCTTGTCAGAAAAATAGCTGGGTGGGACCACGGCTACAGTTTCTGGCTGTGGAAAAAATGTTTCTCTGTGAGAACTTACAAGTCTGTCTGTCTTAAAGGTCAAACCAGGAATGCTGGCTCCTTAGCAGCACTCTAACCCTAACCTTAACCTCAATGCTAACTTAGATTTTTAAACAAGACCATTTATATGAGTAATTCAAGGAGACAGTGTTCAAGGGTATTCAGATCACCCCTTAAGAGGGCACCAAACATACTTCACCACTCTTAGTTCCTCTATGGGTCATGTGTGCACCATAGGGTATGCCCATTAGTCAGAATAGTCTAGGTTACACTGAGGCAACAAAAAAGCCTAAAATTAGCTGGCATTGGTTTAGGGATTGCTGCTGGATGGTTTTATGAGGCAGGAAAAATGTTTCTCTTTCTCTCTGACCTGGAGACAGACAATGGCGGATGATGGCTCCATCCATCACCGGGTTCCTGGAGTGAAGAGATGAGCAGCTTGGCTCCAGTAGACGTGCAATGCAGATAAGCTTCTGTGATTACCCACCCCCAAGATTTAGCAGCATAACTGACTAATACCACATGTATCGCAGCTTTACAGATGAACAAATGCATGCTTATGCAGGTTAAATAGATGGCCTGGGACTCTGGTCAAGGGCCAGGGAAACCATGTCTAAGCTCTATTAACATAGCAGGCTGACTCACTTATGTCTGGCAGAGCCATGAAAGACCATTACTTTTTCCATCAACTACTGAGTCTTCAGTCTGATGAGGCCATTCAGATCCCATGTGACCCTGAGAATGAACTTGGTCTTTTGCAAAGAGAGCAATGTAACATTTTTTTGGTTTAGCACTGCAGGTAGGGTGACCAACCATCCCTGTTTGCCCGGGACTGGGAGATTTCCCAGGACATAGGAGTCTCAGTGGTAAAACCAGGAAAGTCCCAGGTAACTGGGATGAGTTGGTCACCCTAATTGCTGAGGTCATATCTCCTAGCAACACTTAAGAATTATGTAGCGTAAACTCCCACTGCACCTTTTAATTCTTTCCACCATAGTATTCATTATGTTGTGTTGTACATGACTCAGACTGTGCAGTGTTTATCTGCCCACCAAACCCTGGGCTCCTGAGACCAAGGACTGTTTCTTTTCCGCTTTATAATCGTAATACCTTCTATGGTGCCTGCCACTTCAAAAGAGTACAATAAATATTTACTGAATGGATGAATGAATGCTGTTTCTCTGTTGTTTTCATTCCAAAAACTGGTGTCGTGCAACTGACTTTTTCTCTTTGGGGATCAATTTTGCCTAGATATTAGTTTAACTACAAAGAAAGGTAGGACTCTTTCCTGACTGTAGCTCTAAGCTTGCATAAAGCTTTCAGTGTGACCTGTAGTGTAAAATTACATAAACCCAGCACTGAGCTTCAGAATAAACTGATTCCTTATTAGACTGACTGAATAATTGAATCTCCTTGTTTGGCATTTGTTTAAAGACAGAAGGTCATGGGACAAATGGTGGGTATTTGAGGCTGTGGAAACAGATGTTATAAATTTGGTTTAGCTGTTTCTGGTAACTGGGCCTATTGTGACTGAAGACCCAAGCTTCCCAAGTCTGCCCTCCACCCTTGGGAATGCAGAGCAACATGCCCTCCAAGCCAGAGGCAGGAGGAAAATCTCTGCGGGAATGCCTCACTGACGGATTGCATTCATGCCCAGTTAAGGACAGCAAACAGTGGACTGAGAAAATCACTGTGGAGAACTAGATCCAGGTCTCATTCAGTTGAATTATTTTCATAACAGGTCCAAGAAGTGTACTGAGAAAGAGTTTGGTAGCTCTTGACTCCACTTATAGACTAAATCCTCAGACATCTTTGTTTTCATTAATCACTGATAGTGAGTCTCTCCTAAGTGACTAAGCTCTTCTGAGAAGTGACAAATTCCAGAAAGAAGCCATGTGGAGTACTGGGAAGATCACTGAACTTGTATTGAGAGGACTTAAAAAAAAAACTCACCCTCAGTTTCCTCATCTGTAAAATGGGTTTAATAACATCTACTTTTTTTACCTTATAAGATAGCTTATGGTGGGTCAAAGGAGATGAAGTCAGTGAAAAAAGTCTAAAGATTATAAAATACAGAATGAATAAAAGATATATATTTTCTACCTCTATGATTCACCTGATCCTTTCCATCCTATAATAAAACTTACTTAAGTTTGCCTTTTGCTTTAAGACTTGCTTTTGTAAGTTAATTAGACTTCAATTAAAAAAATAAGAAAACCTTCCTTTATTTATCCCAATATTTTCCTCATCAGGAAGAAAATACTCTGGCCTTGTATGTGCATTCTCTTCATAACAGAGGCAGACACAGCTACCATGATCTTAATTTTCCATATAAGTACTAGTTCATAGTAGTTCATGTCCAAGATCATGCAGCTAACCTTCAGTTTAAACTCAAGGGTGCCTATCTCTTTGCCCATGAAATTTCCATAACACTGTTCTACTTTCCAAGTTTTAAAGGGTTTCCCTCCATTTAAAAAAATATCTTGGATTTGGTGTACAAGTTCACCTTGGGCTGTATCACAACATTATTTTCTAGATTTTGATCATATTTCCTCATCTTTTGTCACTCCTGAACTGAAATGTCCTCCTCTTTATTGTGTCCTCCTCCTTATCCTCTCCAATTCCTGAATCTTTGTGCTTGCTTTTATTTGGACTTTTCTTGAGATATAATAGCTAAAGCTGCATGTAATATTCCAGGTGCAGGCCCCCCTGAGTTGGGTACCAGGACAGGATAATGTTTCCAGATGTATTGCCCATACTCATGAAACCCAGATTATCATTAGCTGTTTGGGCTGAAGTAGGGCAGTTCCAGTGGAACATCCTCCAGCAATAGCCAGCAACCACATGGCCAGGCGTCAAGGAACACAATGTCTTGAGGTCTCTAAAATCCTTTCATCTATTTATTCAACAAGTTTTTTTTTTTTTTAAAAAGCACTGAACCTGTGCCAAATTCTGATCTATTCACTGTGGATAGGATAGAGACTGAAATGCCCCAAGTCTTTGTCTTGATGGACCATATCGAGTAGTGCGGAGAGATGGCTGAAAAATACAAAAATGTATAATACAATAGGTGGTAAGTGCTATGTAGAAAAATGAAGTTGGGTGGGGGGACTAAGGGAAGACTGGGCAGAGGCCATGGCTTTTTACACAGAATGGTCAGTGACATCACTGATAATATGACATCTGAGCAGAAACTTGAAGGCAGTAAAGGTTACCTCAGGGAAGAACATTCCAGCCAGAGAGAACAGCAAGTACAAAGGTCATGGAGAAGCAAAGTGCCATGTTTGAGGTATGTCAGTGTAGTTGGAGCTAAGTGAGAGTGGAAGGCACTGGGGAGATGAGATAAGGTCAGAGCTTCAAGGTCAAGGAAGGGCAGATCATGCATGGTCGGTCTTATAAATTATGCTGAAGGACTTGGGATTTTATTTTGAGAAAAGAACTGGCCTGATTAGACATGTTAAGAAACTCACTCTGTCTACTCTGAGGAGAATAGACTATGGGAAATGAATGGTGGAGGTGAGGAGGCCAGTTAACCAGCTATTGTAATCATCCAGGCAGGGGATGATGATGGCTTGGATCAGGATGATGGTGGATATCATTGAATCCTGGGTAGAAATTGGATATGAAAGAGGAATCAATGATGATTCCAAGGTTTTCAGCTTGAGAAATTGTAAAAACTGCTTGAATGGAGTTGCCTTTTAATGAGATGAGAAATACCATGGGAGGCATGTTTCGTGTGTGTACATGTTTATAGCTGGTGGTAGGGAATGAGGAGTTCTATTTTGTATATTTTAAGTTTGAGATACTTTCAAGTAAAGATTTCAAGGAGCCAGCTAGACATGAGAATGAAGTGTTCAGAGGAGAGGTTGGGGCTTGAGTTAGAAGTTTGAGGCTAACTGAGATCACCTAGATAGATAAATAAATCAATAAGAAAGAGGTCCGAGCACTCAACTTTGAAGGATTTCAACATACCATTTAGAGCTTAGAGAGATAGATGGACTCAGGAGAAGGGAGCAGTCACTTTAAAGCTGTTTTGGTGACTGTGTGGCAGCAGTCACTATAAGCACTGGGTTTATTATATATTGGAGATCTGCTCCCAAAGTGGGAGGCCACCAGGGAATATTTATGCTTGTGCATGTGGCTGCTACACAGGATCATTGTGATAAAGCACACAAAAAAAGACTCTTTTCTTATCATTAAAAAATCTGAGGGACATTGGCCAAAAATTAGGTCGAATTTCTTTAGAAGTAGGGAAGTTTGCTTAACTAAGAGGAATCAAAGAGATCATATATTACTGATAATATAAGCATATACATAATATGACAGAAACAAGGAACTATTGATATGATGGATATACAAACCACTAGCACATGCATTTATAAATTCCCAATACCAGATATACTAGAAGGCATATTAATAGAATCATCTATACACTACATATAAATAAAGTTTGGGCTTTGGAATCCTTTTTTTCTGATTGCAACTGGTGTTCTGTCTTCCAGGTCACCCCATAAAAAGCTTGTTGAACCCATGATGTATCTCAGGTGTGGATCTACTTGTTCAATTTTCAGTTTTCAACCATGTTAAGAGTTTTCTTCAATTGCAATTCTGGACAGTGGCAACTACCTCATCTGATAGATAATCAAAGCCATCTGTGCAAGAGGGGTGAAATATTAATAGATTAAAAAAATTCTGCATTTATCTTGTGGATCTCTGCACCCTTGCCCCCAACCCTGTCACCATCCCATCTCTAATTTGGCCAGCTAGAGGTAGGTCTCGCTCCCTAGGGGAGGTGGAGCCAGAAAACAAAGGTATCCAATTTTTGGTTAAGCTAGAAACGTCTTGATCTTTGTATTCAAATGGAAAGATTTAAAAGAACAATAGTAGAAATAAGGCTTCTTTGGGCAGGGTCATAGAAAGGAGAATGAGAAAAGAAATGGGTGGCTGGGACACTGATGAGATGCTGAGAAGCAGCCCTAACCTGCATCCTACCTCATTATTTCCAAAGATATGAGGGGGGTAAAATGTTGCAACTTCTCCAAACATCACATGTATTTAAGCCCCATCCTCTAAGTCCTAGAAAAAGCCCACTGTTTCCTCTGACTTAGTTTCAGAGGAGGGACTCTGGGACAGGTCTGCCACCAATGGGACCACTAGGGATGTTCAGTGCTAGGTGCTAGGGAGGGGGTGGGGGCCTTAGTGGAAAAAGCACCGAGACTTTGAGCCTTCTCTGTGGAGCAGTGTCTTTAGATGAATGCTCCTCTCACCATGTGGCAGGGGAGAATGCTTCTCTCTCCATGAGGCTGGCCCTGTTTGGGAGAGGTTGCTGCCCTTGGCAGGCCTAGCAAGGCCTCTTTGTGAATGTCTTCATCTTTATCCTTTCATACTTTTTCTTGAAGAGCCTTCTTTGTGCCCACAAATGTAGATTTAATATCCATTTCTTTGTCTTCCAATGCTATCTCTGTTATAGCATTTACCTTACTGCACTATAATTACTTATCTGTCTCCTCTATGAGACTGCAAGCCTTTTGAGAACAAAGACCAAGTTATAATCGTCTTTATATTTCTCAACACCCAGGATGGTGCCTGGGTCATGGTAGGCAATCAATAATGATTTGTTACATTATAAAGGAAACAAATACAGTCACTCTCTATGCCATGAGTATTCTGTTCCCTGGTGTGAGTAACTGCAGTAGGTAGAGGAGAGTGACTTAGCCTAAGAAATAAAACACTTTCTGCTCAGCAGATGTTAAATAACAATAACTGTAACCACCTATAGCATATCTTCTCATCCTTATTTTTTTTTCCTTCAAGTAACAGATTGAGGCCCATTTTCTCTGGAATGCCTTTGCTGATTATCCTTACAATCTGCTAGCCAGTCTCTTCCTCCCTAATACACTTCCGTTATCACTTTGAGTGTAGCCATAAATACATATTCCTAGCTTTTACAGTCAGCCCCCCCTTTTTTGCCACAGTGTATTCTTAGAAATCATGTCTTTCATAAAATGGAACATTTTTCCTCTAAAGACAATGCTGTAGTTAAAGGCTGACCAAGGGCTCAGTATCAAATAAAATACAGTCATGATCAATAACATGTCAAAAAGGCAAAGCTACAACTATACTCCTTAAAATAATTTAACAGAGTAAAATCATGCCCTAAATCCTTTCAATAAATACAGATTGATTATCCAAGGATACATGGATTATGTAAAATCATAAAACTAAACCCACCTCTATCATAAATTTCCCCCTAAACTAATATACACATTAAAATAAATATTTTCAACACATAGAGGAACAACCATTTGTTCTGCTCTTAAATTATAAATGGAATATTGGAGGATTATTTAGATAGTTTTAGATCTCTTTTAATACAAGTCAGCAAGTTAGAAGTTATGCCCCTTTGCACTTCATAGATTGTCCTCTCCAAGGCAGAGCTTTCCAAGCCATTTGATTGATCCTGTAGTTGCACCCAAGGTAGTCGGCTCAAGAAATGTTTCTTGCAGTTTATGCCAATGGTAATGCTTCTTTCCTCCTTGGAAAAGCTGACCCAATAATTCTAATCTTCCTCCTCTCCTTTTCTCTTTCTTTATATAGAGCTAAAGACATAGTTGCTCAGTAGAAGACCCAAACAGAGCCAGGGAGAGATATGGAATGGCCTTAAATCACTTGAGTGCCTCTTCCTTCTGTGAGTGATTCTTCCTTGATTTAATTTTTATTATAAAGGCAATTACAATTGCTGATCATGAGCAAATTTAGAAAAAAAAAAAAAGAGCTTCGAAACATTTATGACATGATTTCTAAGAGGTTTGGTTATCTTCTATCAAAGTTCAATAAACCAATCAACATTTATTAAAGGCCTACTGTGTGCCAGGCCTGATGTAGGGCTCAGGGGGAGGCTGAGATGAAGGCGACACAGCTTGGCCTTCAAGGAATCCAGGTGAAATTGGGTGTTAAGAAAGCAGCACTGAAGCCTAGTCATAGGAACTTCTATTAGATGATAGCAGAGTTGGGGGACGCTCCCTGGGGTATTTTGGTCATGTGACCAATGGGTTGTGATTGATGCTGATCACGTTTGGTAAGAGGAAGAACATTTAGGAACTGTTTAACAAGAAACCTGTGTGTTTTCTAGTGAGATTTGAGGATTGAAATTAGCTTCATGTTTAATTAAGAAAAATCTCATAATCCCACTGAAAACATAAATATGATTAGTATAATGTTTGGCAAAGACTGATATTACAGGCAGTAGGGAATTCAATTAAGAAAATACAAGGGTGAGATAATAATGTTGAGAAAATGATCCCTGTAGCCTTGTAGTATGAAACATATTGAGTAATTGTTCAAAGAGAAACCAAATTGCATGACCTAGCCTGGATTTATGTCGTTTAGCTGTTATTTGTCTCAAAATTTTTATGTCTTTTCAGGAGACAACAAGTGCCACACTTCAATGAAAGTAATATGTCCATGTGCGTGGTAGTGCTTGGGAAAAATGAGTAGCATGAGAGATAAGAGTATTTCCAAATAATCTATCTAAAAACAAGACATGCAAGCAAAATATTAGGCAATGCAATTCAGATGTTGGCAATTATATCTATTTTGTTTGTCTGGAAGGCTGTTGCTATGAGGCAGACTTATCTACCTTTTTTGACTTATAAAATAATTCTTGAGTGACTTTTCATAAGTATGATCCACTTAGGAAAAAAAACCCCAAGGTTTTCTTTTTTCTCAGGGGCTACACAATCCTGTTTTAGGAACCATTACTCTGAACTTCTTTTATATATATTTTGCATAAAATGCATTTCTAAAAATAAAGTATGACCTCAGTGGAAAATTAAGCAAAACCATAAGTTGTCTCCACAAGTATAATGCTCTAGAAGTCAAAATAATAATAAGTACAAACAACCAAGAAGGAGGCCTGAGAGCTAGCACCCCTCATGTCTCCATTGTAATCCCTTCCTCCCTGCTCCACTGTCCTGTATCTCCTCCTTTCTTCAGCCTCCATGAGGTCTCCCTGGTTATTTGGACTGGTCAGACCTCTCCCTTACCATACCCCCTTTAGTAGCTCCCTTTTGTACTCAGAAGAAGGCCAAATGCTCTAGCATAGCACAGAGACCTCTATAATCTGGCTTTTGAAATTCATCTTCCACCATTACCCAGCATGTACCCTATGTTCTCACCTCATTGTACTCTCACAGAGCACACTTTACTTCTATCTTCACACTTTGCATATAACATAACTTATACCTGGAAAGCAGTTCAAATATCACCTCTTCTGTGAGATGCTTTCCAATTACTCCAGGAAAAGGAGTGGTTCTTCTCAGTGTAAGGGATTTCTATTATAGCACTTGTCAAAATGCATCATTGTTATTTGTAAAAATGGAACTCTTTTTATGCCTCAATTGCTAACAGTAACCCAAAGTTTGAGTTGGAAAAAGTAGATGCCAAGTACTAGCATATTTCAAAGTGGGATGCTAGACCACATAGGCTGGGCTTGCAAAAAAGATGCTTTAAAGCTGATTTTGTGAACTCATTATCTACTTCAAGATATCAGAGAGTAGCAGAGCCAGAGGGAGAGAGGTGATTTCTTCCAAGAGCATTGACAACGTGTGCTGTGTGGTTTCTCCACCAGCCAACAGGAAGGGAATGGAGGACTCCCTTGCTATGAAAGTCAAACAAGAAGGCTTCAACAGTACCCAGGACATATTTCACAGAACTAGAAAAAATCATAATAAAATTCATATGGAACCATCAAAGACCTAGAATTGCCAAAGCATTACTGAAGAGAAAGAAAGAGGCTGGAGGAATAACTCTCCCAGACTTCAGACAATACTATAGAGCTACAGTCATCAAGACAGCATGGTATTGGTACCAAAACAGACATATAGACCAATGGAACAGAATAGAGAGCCCAGAAATGAACTCACAAACTTTTGGTCAACTCATCTTTGACAAAGGAGGCAAGAATATACATTGGAATAAAGACAGTCTCTTCAGCAAATGGTGTTGGGAAAACTGGACAGCGGCATGTAAAACAATGAAGCTAGAACACTCCCTTACACCATATACAAAAATCAACTCAAAATGGATTAAAGACTTAAACATAAGACAAGATACAATAAACCTCCTAGAGGAAAACATAGGCAAAACATTATCTGACATACATTTAAAAAATTTTCTCCTAGAAGAAATAAAAGCAAGAATAAACAAATGGGACCTAATGAAACTTACAAGCTTCTGCACAGCAAAGGAAACCAGAAATAAAACAAGAAGAAAACCTACGGAATGGGAGAAAATTTTTGCAAGTGAAACCGACAAAGGCTTGATCTCCAGAATATATAAGCAGCTCATACGACTCAATAAGAAAAAAATAAACAACCCAATCCAAAAATGGGCAGAAGACCTAAACAAGCAATTCTCCAAGGAAGACATACAAATGATCAAAAAGCACATGAAAAAATGCTCAATATCACTAATTATCAGAGAAATGCAAATCAAAACTACAATGAGGTATCACCTCATACCAGTCAGAATGGACGTCATTCAAAAATCCACAAATGACAAATGCTGGAGAGGCTGTGGAGAAAGGGGAACCCTCCTACACTGCTGGTGGGAATGCAGTTTGGTGCAGCCACTATGGAAAACAGTGTGGAGATTCCTCAAAAGACTAGGAATAGACTTACCATATGACCCAGGAATCCCACTCCTGGGCTTGTATCCAGAAGGAAATCTACTTCAGGATGACACCTGCACCCCAATGTTCATAGCAGCATTATTTACAATAGCCAAAACATGGAAACAGCCTAAATGTCCATCAACAGGTGACTGGATAAAGAAGGTGTGGTATATTTATACAATGGAATACTACTCAGCCATAAAAACCGACAACATAATGCCATTTGCAGCAACATGGATGCTCCTGGAGAATGTCATTCTAAGTGAAGTAAGCCAGAAAGAGAAAGAAAAATACCATATGAGATTGCTCATATGTGGAATCTAAAAAAACAAAAACAAAAACAAAGCGTAAATAAAGGACAGAAATAGACTCACAGACAGAGAATACAGACTTGTGGTTACCAGGGGGGTGGAGGGTGGGAAGGGATAGACTGGGATTTCAAAATTGTAGAATAGACTACACTGTATAGCACAGGGAAATATACACAAAATGTTATGATAACTCACAGAGAAAAAATGTGACAATGAGTGTGTATATGTCCATGAATAACTGAAAAATTGTGCTGAACACTGGAATTTGACACAACATTGTAAAATGATTATAAATCAATAAAAAATGTTAAGAAAAAAAAGAAGGCTTCAACAGAACCGTTCAAGAGAAAAACAGAAATCCCATGGGATTTGAGAGCAAAGGGATAGTCACTGGTTCTGTGCTGAGAATACTGAGGACAAGAGCCTGGGGCTGGAGCTATCTGCCTGCTGTCAGAGCAGCAAGAGACAGGTCTTCATGGGGAATAAGCTATACATTCATCCACGATGACTGGCAAGAGCAGGTGTTTCTCATTGACCAGACATGGGACTCATAGGAGCAAAACAGCCTGGAGCTATTTTTGAATCATGCCTGAGAAGGTGGCCAGATGAGAGCTGGGACTCTGGTAGAGGAGGTGTGACTCTGGATGGTCAGAGGCCAAGGAGAGGAATCAGAGGTCAGAAGAGAGGCATTGCACATGTCTAGGGGATTATTCAGAAGGTTCCAATGGGGGTACCTCTGAGGATCCCACAAAAGCACTCTATCATAGGAACAGTCAACACAGAACCCTCCAAGGCCAGAGAGCACCACCTCAGATGACAGGAGTCCTGAAGTGGTAAGAAACCTCCCACTTGTTTTTCTGCTAGGTTGGGGAAGTGCAGTTGCCCTGCTCCTCTGGATAAAGTTCTGGCTGGGGGACAAAGTGCTTTTATATTGACATTCAACCAAATCTTCTGTTTTCAGGCCCCCTGAACTTCCACTTTCAGACTGGAACCTCTCATTACTAAGTCTTTCTGGGGTTCTATGGCACTGACCAGCTTACTTCTGGGCTTGTCCCAGAGCTTTTTCAGTTTCTTGGATTTGCTAAGTCAATTATCACCAACTTTCCAGCTTCCATTATTTTGTTACTTTTGCATCCTCTTTGTCCTTGTGTATTTATGCCTTAAATAAAAATCGCTTTACCATCACTTGGGCAGAGAGCAGGGGAGACTGGGAGAAATCTACCATAAATATGAATGTTCAATTTGCCATATGTAACTTGAAGTATTTGTAACTTTTATAATAAGAACAAAGAATTGTGATTGTAAAAAAGAATTGTGTTGGAGGTATAAAATGTACATGTCCATATGTTTATACATATAAGGTTAATAATGCAAAGCAACGCATGCTATTTTGCAAAATAAACCATAGAGACAATGTATACTTCAGAGTTTTGATAAAGTAGCAATCACTAGGGGTTGAGGTTATCAGAGAGGGCTTCATGGCAGAGGTGGACATTTTCCTGGACTCTGAATAATGGGTAGAATTTGCATTTCTTAAGGGAGTAGGCCTCAATTTAATTCATTTCTTATTAACAATCATGTGTAAATCAGTATATTATCTACTGTAGTAGCCATTGCTTTGGGCTTCTCAACATGTTTTTTCCTTTTTACCCCTCATTTTGATAAGAGATGGATTTTCACTTAGAGAGAATGAAGCCAGTGCAACAGACAGAAGCAGAGCCTGGAGAGAGAACTGTTGATGAGACTTGAGCCTGATCCAGCTACACCTAAAGCCAAAATGCTCTTGACTTCCAAGTTGCAAGAGCCAATAAATCCCCACCCCCAACCTCGACCCCTGCATCATTTTTTTCTAAGTTAGTTTTAGCTGGGTTTCAGTCACTTGCATCAGAAAGAGTCCCAACTAATACGACAGGCTTAGGAGATGGTATTTAATTGAATTTTAGAAGCACACTATGTGGGTAGAATTAGACCTCAATTTATAGTCTAACATGAGATTATAATTTGCAGGTTGTTTCTCATTAAGCTTATTGGTGGTAAATAATTCTTATCCTTTGGCTCAAGGCAGTACGGAACAGACTGGTGTCTGCATTTTCCCTCTGGAGCTTGTTATTTTCTCATAACAGATGAATTATTTGTAAGCAAAAATTAACGATAAAAATCAATTCCCATCATCTTAAAAAAATGTGATGAGCATGTCCCTAGAGTTATGAGGACTGCAGAGTAATTCATCTATAGAGGCTGCTGGAAAGCAGAGCCTACCAAGCTCCCAGAATTCACTGTTAAGGGAACTGATGATTTTATGCTTGCAGATTAGAAGTTTTGCCACAGTAGCCAGGTCAAAGATAGCAAATCTCTAGGTCACCTGGCAAATTACTTAGCAGCAGCTAACTAAATACCAGCTAGTTAATAAATATGTACACGCTATGGGTCTACTATTGTTTTCTGTGATTTTTATGTATTACCACAAACCTAATTAGGTACTGATATTGTTATCATTCCCATTTTCCAGATAAGAACAATTAAGGCACAAACTGTGTAAGCTAGGAGAGGCAGCCAGGCAATCTGATACCGGTGTAACATGCTCTCAATCACTTTCTACACTGCTCTAGGGTGCTAGTCAACTTACAAAAGAACCTTGTATTGTAGCAGCAAGTCTAAGGTTTCCACAGACAAAGCAACGAAATTGGAATCTGAAGCAAGAGAAAAAGTTACCCAGATAATCAGGAAAAGGGGAAAAAAGTTAATTTCTCCACAAAATGCACTGCTTCATTTGCTTTAGTGGTGGTGGATTTTTCCAGTGAGATTTTATTTTTTTTAATTTTTAAAAATTTTCAATGTTTTATTGAAGTATAGTTGATTTACAATGTTGTGTTAATTTCTGGTATATAGCATAGTGATTCAGTTACGTGTGTGTGTGTGTGTGTATGTGTGTATATATATATATATAATATATATACATATATATATATATATTCCTTTTCATATTCTTTTTTAAAATAGGCTATTGCAAGGTATTGAATACAGTTCCCTGTGCTATACAGTATGACACTGTTGCTTAACTATTTTATATATAGTGGTTAGAATCTGCTAATCCTGAACTCCCAATTTATCCCTCCACCTCTTCCGCTTTCCCTCCTGGTAACCATAAGTTTGTTTTCTATGTCAGTGAATCTGTTTCTGCTTTGTGAATAAGTTAATTTGTGTCATTTTTTTTTAGATTCCATATATAAGTGATATCATATGGTATTTTTCTTTCTTTTTCTGCCTTACTTCACTTAGTACGACAATCTCCAGGTCTGTCCACATTGCTGCAAATGGCATCATTTTATTCTTTTATTCTTTTTTATGGCTGAGTAGTATTCCTATATACTCAGTATTCCTATATATGTGTGTATGTGTGTGTATACATACATACACCACCACAACTTCTTTATCCAATCATCTGTCAATGGACATTTAGGTTGCTTTCACAGCTTGGCTATTATAAATAGTACTGCTATGAATATTAGGGTGCATGTATATTTTCAAATGGCAGAGCTTTCTTCAGATATATGCTCAGGAGTGGGATTGCTGTATCATATGGTAAGTCTATTTTCAGTTTTTAAAGGAATCTCCATACTATTTTCCATAATGGCTGCACCAAACTACATTCCCACCAACAGCATAGGAGGATTCCCTTTTCTCCACAGCCTCTCCAGCATTTATCGTTTGTGGACTTTTTAATGATGGCCATTCTGATTGGTGTGAGGTGATACCTCATTGTAGTTTTGATTTTCATTTCTCTGATAATTAGCGATATTGAGCATTTTTTTCATGTGCCTATTGGCCATTTGTGTGTCTTCATTGAAGAATTGCTTGTTTAGGTCTTTTGCCCATTTTTGGATTGAGTAGTTTGTTTTTCTTTGTTATTGAGTTGTATGAGCTGTTTGTATATTCTGGAAATTAAGCCCTTGTCAGTTGCATCATTTGCATTGGCCTACAAGATCAAGACCCTCCAATACCTCTCTGAGCCTCTCTGAGCCTCTCTCTCACAGCTGTCTCCCTGGTTCACTCTGCTCCACCTGTACTGGCCTCCTTGCTGGTCCATGAATATCCCAGGGCTGTTTGCCTTAGTACTGGCTGTTCCCTCTGTCTCAAATGCTTTCCCCCTACATAGCTCCCTGACTCTTTCAAGACTTAGCTCAAATGTTCCCTTCTCATGAGGCCTTCGTTTAAATATATTACCAGTCTCTCTTCCTCTGCTCTAATTTTTTTAATCCACAGCACTTATTAATTTCTAACATTCTATTTAACTAACTTTTTTATTATGTTTGTTGTCTCTCTGTCCCAGGAATGTATACTTTATGAAGACAGGGGTCTTTATTTTGTTCATTAATGTATCTTATGTGCCTAGAAAAGTACATAACATGTAACAGCCACTAAATAAATATTTGTTGAGTGAGTGAACAAATGAATGAATAAATACAGGGCAATTCTGAGAAATATTTTCCTCCTGATAAGAAAGAAAGTAGAAAGGATCTGCTCCCTCTGCAGCCTGTTTCCTGCCCCTGAGACATGGCGGGTGAGGATCTGATGTTGAGCTGCTGCAGCCCTCTCAGCACTGAGTAAGAGCCTAAGAGAATTATAGCCCTTCCCCAAAGCTCTGCCTGCACTCTACTAAACCTACACTAGCGAAACAAGGTCTCCAGATTTCTTGCTTGTGAAGAAATTAAACTTCTCCTCTTAAAACCACTATTAAGCAAGTTCTTACTTGCAGTCAAAAGCATCCTCAACTGATGCAATAATTTATTAAGTCACTGTAGTAAAAAAGAAAGACATTTGGTTTTTGGTCCCTGCTTCTTGGCACAGAGCTCCTAAAACCCTTGGAATTTCCTAAGTGATAAGGTTGACAGAAGGATCTTTTGTTCTAAGGAGATGACTGAAACCAGGGGTTACAGTGTGAAAGAGTTGTCTCATTTTGTGGATCAGTATCATCAGCTTCCTAAAGAACCTTCACTAAAATGGATTGTGAGAGCAACTAATTTGGGGAAAATACCCTTGGACTGGATTTGAATGCAGCAGAGTGGGAGAGCATGTTTGAGCTTAGACCCTAAAAGAGGAACTACCAGGAAATAAAGAGAAGGATGGGGAGATGAGATTTTAGGCAGAGGCAATGACACAGGCAACTAATTTAAAATAAATATTGAGTGCTTATTGTGCCTGGAATAACACTGATGCTTTAACTGTAGTATTTAAAGTACTATTTGTGATATCCTTTTGAGTAGGTACTAATTATTCCAGTTTACAGATGAGGTAACTGAGGATTGGAGAGGTTAAGTCAGCTGCCTAAAATCAAAGCTTATAATTGGTAGGTCTAAGATTGAAACCAACTTGAGAGCACATTTTAGATGCCAGATACTATCCAAGATGCTGGTTGCAATGAACAAAATACAATTCATGTCCCCCATGGAGCTAGCATTTTTGATGCTCTATTACAGAAATGAATCTGGGGTAGAGATACCTGGCCTATTCAGGGAGCCCATGGCTCTTCCGTCTCCAAAGGAATCTTAGGAACTTGCTGCCATATCAGGTAGAGATTGGTTGGACCATTGGAATGCTGACGTTGGTTCCCTGAGATGGTCTTTGGGCTTTGGGCACATTTGCACCACATGTTTAAAACTAATGAAAATTTATTTTTATTTTAACATTTCATACAAGATTTCATCTATCATGAGAGAAAAACAAGTTTCAAAGGGAAAAATGCACACACAACTATACCCCATGTCTGAAAAAGCAAAGTGAATACTTATCTGCTGCCAATGTGCTTAATAAGGGTAGAAAAGGGAGGAACTATTTGAAATGATGGTTTTGTAAAAAGCCACTGAAGGAAATTAACATGACATTGAGTGGTCAGAGATCTATTCCAGAAATTATTTTTATTACATCTGTTCTATAAGAAGAGGAACTCAAAGAGACAAAAGTGGGAGTTAAGTATTATTATAAAATATTCTATAATTTAACAATGTAGATCTTTAAAATTTGTCATTCTTGCAAAGCAGAGAGGTAAGGTTTTATAATGGTAGACATGAATATTTTTGGTTCTTTAGGAATGTTGTTCAAATTGTCTTCCCTTTTCTAACTGATTAGCTGAAGTAAAAGTATATCAGATTACTGTACTTTTATTTATATAATAACTTATAACTGCTGAGCTGATTATACATGCTAGTTCGTTAAATCCTTCCAGCCCTGTGAGATATAAATTATAATTGATATCAATTTAAGTATGGGAAATTGTGGTTTAGGAATGTTACATGATTTTCCCAAGACCACAAGTGGTGTAGCTAGGATCTGAACTTGGGAATTCTGACTACAGATCTTGACCTGGCTGGGTACAGTGGTTAAGAGAATGGGCTCTAGTGTCAGCTGGACATGAGATTGTCCCCTAACTGTATCATTACGAATTATTTAACCTTTTTAATCCTCAGTTTTCTCTGTAAAATGGGGACAATAATACCTACCTCATAGTTCTATGGTGAGGATTTAATTACTATCACTAACTATGAAGTGCTTACTTGGCACGTAGTATGTGTTCAATGAATGGTTGTTAGTATTATTGATAAAAAATAAAAGATAATTAAAATATTGACAATAATATCTTCTTATTTCAAAGGAAACAATACATTAAAACAATGGTTCTCAACCAGGGGCAATTTTGCTACCCACGGGACATTTGGCAACGTCTGGAGACATTTTAGGTTGTCACAGCTGAAAGGTGCTAGAGATCAATGGGTAGAGTGGGTAGAGACCAAGGATGATGCTAAACATCCTATAATGCATAGGTCACAAACACAACAAAGAATTATATGGTCCAAATGTCAACAGTGCCCAGGTTGAGAAACTCTACATTAAAATGTCAAGGATTCACTGAGTATATACTTTTAAAAAAAAAAATTGAAGTATAGTTGATTACAATGTTATAGTAGTTTCAGGTATACAACCTAGTGATTTGCTATTTCTGTAGATTATGCTCCATTTAAAGTTATTATAGATTGAATATATACTTTTAATGAGCTGTGTAAACACCACTTCTCCAAGCTCAGAAGAATTTGAAAATGGGAGGCAATGTATTATCTTGGCAAGTGCAAAACACAAAAAATAAGTGTAGGGAAATGACAAAGCTTTTGTTGGACATAGGAGTAGAAAGATAATCTGGAGTTTCTAATTGGAAAATGTATCAGTTTAAGAAAAGTTCTTTGTGGTTTAGAGGAGACAGTTCTCAAAACTGCCAACTTACAATATAATTATTGAAAAAAATTTTTTCTCATATAGTAAGACAGCTCAAATTCATCAGCAAATGGCCTTAGCTGACTTTTCATCATTCTTCAAATCTTTTTCAACAGCTATGGCTTTAGTAATACCAATAAGACATGATTTAATTTTTTTAAAAAGAAATTTTTACCTAAGTGAAAAAAGAACATAATTTAGATTTATTAGTATAAAGACCAAAATGCAATATTCTATTAGAAACAAGAGACAATAATTTTCATGATGATTTTAGTCTTCTTAATTTGAATATTTAAAAACTAATTATATTATGAAAATTGAATCCTACACACCAATTTGCTTGTATTGATCATGATGGACTAATTTCTCCAGATTTATGACCTGAATAATTTATTATTGTGCAACTCACCCCACATTAGTGGCTTTTTCATAGTAGTGGGAAAAGCAATCTTTTGCCAACTTCTATTCACATTTGAAGAAGAATTTCCTATATGTATGTCAAAATCTGTCACCTTGGAGCCCAAAGATGTCAGGTTATATGATAGAGTGACACAGAGACAGAAAGCATTTATAGAGGGAGATTATTATTTCATGGAAAATATTAAGGATGCATTGTTGCAATTAGATAGTCTTAGCACCATAACTGTGCCCTGAATGCTGTTCTAGGAAGGCTCTCAGAGGTGTTATCCACACAATGAACCAGGGACTGGGCATATGCTTCTCTGGTCCTACTAGCGCCATCTTGCCACCATGGTTGGAGGCAAGAATTAGGTGTGGCATTGAAAGGAGAAGAGTGGGAATGGGAAAAGGGAGAAGGTGTCATTCATTCATTCCTCTGTTCAGTATGTATTTTTTTTTTCAGCTTTCTTGAGGCATGATTGGAAATTGAAAAGTACATATATTTAACATATATAACTTACTGATTTGATACATGTATACACAAAAAATATTCACCACAATTAAGCTAAATTAACATATCCATCACCTTCCATAATTACCATTTCCTTTTTCTTTTTTTTTTGTTGTGCATTCAGTGTATGTACTTCTTGATCATCTAATATGTGCTGAGCCCTCTGTTCTAGCAACAAAAAGTGAGGAAGGCAGAAGAGAAAGAAAAGAGGACAGCTTGAGAAGGAACCACCTGGTTTTTCCCTGCTCACATAAAGTTTACAGGTTGCTGGGAAAAAACTACTAAACAGATAGTTAGACAAAGTTTTTTACACATGCCATAAATACAACAATAAAAAGTACAGGGTATTATGAGAAAGAATGACTAGAGGAACTAATTTAACCTGAGGGGTCAGGGGTGGTAGCTGGTAGGTGCAATCTTGCTCAGTATAAAAAAGAAACACAAAAGAAAACAAAAAAAGGCATGGTTCATAATTGATACGCAGCACAATTGAGATATAAAATATTCCTATTTAAGTGTGAAGTTCTAGGTCTTTAAAAGACAGAATTCTGCAGATGGTCTCTGATTTGCACTACTAAGCTAATAGAGCAAACCAGAGTCAATAGGTTATTAGAAAGTTCTGGCCTTAGTTAGCTACTGAATGACTTCCGTGAGAGCTGGTTTTAAGGAAGGGTAAGGCTGATGAGTGGGCAAAGTACCAGGAGAGAACACCAGGTCTAGGAGATAAATTCAGAAAGAGCAAAAAGCAAGCAAGAGGTAAACAAATGATGTGACAGGCTAAGGAGCACATGAGCCCAAGGGGAAAATTGGCATGAAGGACAGAGGAAATGGAAAGCGCTCTAAGGCGGCAGGAAGTGGCGCCCTGGGTGGACCTCCAGTGCAGGAATCTGACCTGGACAGGAAGTGAAGGGCATCATCTGAGAAGCAGGAAGGGGAGATTATTTTTTGTGTTGGTCATAATGAGAAAAATAAGTGTCAGTTACATAAACCTTGCTAAAGCTTTTATCCTGTTTGGGGTTTTAAGCAGCTTGGAGCCTCTCTAACAAAACAATCTGGCCTTCTGGGAGGTATCTGTGAGGGACAAGAACAGAGAGGCAGTGAATTGCTCTGGGGCTCTATCTCGCCTCGACTCCCTTTTGGTTAACATAAGATATCTGCCTTGGATCCAAATCAGAAGAAAATAAGGACCTTATACCTCCTGTCTCATGATAGAGTGATCTATATGTGACTCTTGCTTGAGATACATCTATCTGGTATTATAATAAGACCAAGGGTTGAGGAGTGGGAAATAGTTAAGAAGTTGTTTGTTGGATATTATATTGGTAATTCATGCTGTTTAGACTGAAGAAGGAAAATGATAGAAGAAGCCACCCCCTCCCCTGGGGTAAATGGAGGAGGGGAACACATTGAAGTTAAAATGAAGAGAGAATACATGTGAACAGAATCCTTTTTTTTTTTTTTTTTTTTTTACCAATTGTGGTATGATGGAAGATGGGAAGAGAGATAAAAATAACCAGCATTAAGTTAAAAGGGATAATTACAGGAGACAAAATAAGAGGGGGATGATGCAAAGGATCTAGCTAACTTTAGAGACTAGAAGCTCCTTCAAACATTTCCTTTCAGGTGTCTGTGGGGCTTTAAATCTTTCAGGTTTTTAATAAGATTCGCAGTGTGTATGTCTTACATACAGACACACACATTTTTTTGCTTTTTGCTCTCTCTGAAGGGAGGAGACACTAGGACATGTGTTCTTGGCTGTCATTTGGAGAGTAGCTTCTAGTACATTTTCTTTTAAAAGCTCTGAAGACCAGTTGGCAAATAGAAATTGGTCCACAGAAATAACATGGCTTCCTGGAACTTAGGAGGAAGGAAATGGGTGGTTTCTTTAATTACTGTAGTATGTGTGTGTGTATGTGTTATAACTAAAGATAGCATTCTGGCTAATGTCCGCAGGAGGGAAGGTAAACCTGGAAATTAATGGATTTGGAAATATATACAGCTGTGTTGAACTTTCTAGGTTAAGTAAGACAATAATGCTCTTTGTTTTCTATATCCTGGCTAGATCAGAAAGGGTGGATTAATTTGTTCTCTTGTATTGTATCAGTTTAAAGTCAAGGGCATTATTATTTACATAGGAAGAGCTAATGACTTCATTGTAGGCACCAAAGCTTATTTACAATGAAGATGTGATCGGGGGTGCCAAGAAGAGTGTCAATAGGACCTTAATTAATTTATTTGCTAATTATTCTTTTCTGCTGGGTGTTATAATCCTTTCAGTAAAGAGCGGTAGAAACAAGAATGTTGCCACACCTATTTTAACTCAGTAGTAGCAGCAAAAGCTTCTTGGCCTTTTTAAGATATTTTGGGATCCTTTTTTTTAATCCTCTTTTATGCTGAAATTGTGGACTTTGAAGAACTAAATATATTCCTATATGTACACTTATTTATGAGCTACGTGATTTAGCCCAGGTACGGGCTTAAAGGCATTTAGCAAAGCTGGAAATAAATTAGATGACAGGTTTGAGCTGAAATAAAAATTAAAAATACGTCCCAGAGCAGTGCCATATATTTATTTCTCCTGGCTTCTTAGACACTGAATGGTCATAGATATATTTCTGCTCATTGGTGTAGGAAGTTCAACTTTTCTGTAGGCTTACATTGTTTTACATTTCTCTGAAAGTCATGATATTGAAGATATTAAAAAATTCCCAGGAGAGTCTGTGCAAATGTATAGTCATTTTTACTTCTACATGTTCACCTCGCATAACTCTTTAACGGGAACCCTTCACTTCGTTGCATTTAGTGGGTCCTGCACAGCTCCTTTCCTGGGTGTGCTCACTCCCAACACCAAGCTTTTGCTTAGGCTGTGCCTCCTGCCTAGAATGCTGTCTCTTCCCTTGTGCGCATCCTTTATCCATCTCATTTTGTCCTACATCTTCACTGATTTGAGTCGATTGAGGAGGAGGTGATTGAGGGGGTTGGCTACCATTATTAAGCATATACCATGCTGTAGGCACTGTGTTGGCAATTCACATGCATCAATTAATAACACCCTCATTTTATAGATTGGGGAACAGAAGCTCAGAGAATGTCAGTGGGCTTACGAGTAGCAAGTGGCATAAAGCCAGAAAATGAAGCTAGGTGTTTTGGCGTATGTGTCACTTTTAGACTTAATGTTAGTGTGCCTCAAATGGCTAAGGCCTTATTCCCCTAATAAGATTGTCAGCTGCTAGAAGGCAAGGATCTTACCTGCCAGTCTGCATGGAGTAGGCACTCAATAGTTATAGCCTTTGTTGAGATGAAAAATAAAATGCCAAATGTCAAAAGAATTTATAAAAAGGTTAAATGTGTGAAGAAACAAATCCTAGGACTGGTTTCTCAAAATCACCACACAGGAACATCACAAGACACTGGTTCTGTGTGAGCCAGTGCCGCTTCCATGGTGTCTGCAAATGTGTAGGGGTTTTGTTAGGTTGTCAGGGTACTGGCGGGTTCCTTGTGCTTAGTGGGTAATGGCAGGCTATCACGTGTCCTGCCTAATGTGGGACAGTACCACAAAATTGCCAGGCCCCAAAATACCAAGAGTGCCCCTGCTGAGAAGCCTAGTGACAGGAAAATGTGGACCCAGAAGCCAGAAGGAGTTCTGACATAGCCCCACCCCTTTCTAGTTGTGTAACTCCCATCACATTAACTGTTTGCCCTCTCCTCCTGGCACACAGTTAGTGCCCAATAATGTCAGCTCTTACTCACTAGCCTCAGAAGTGTGTCCCTGATGGCAAGGTATGATCTTTGAGGAGTGACAGGGCTTACTATATTAATAGTAACAGTGTAAGAATCAAGGTGCTTCTCAGACTTTACTGTACTTACAAATTTCTTGGAAATCTTGTTAAAATACAGATTCTGATTCAGGAGGTCTGGGGTGGGGCCAGGGAGTCTGCATTTCTGGTAAGCTCATGCTGGTGGTGGCTTCTGTGCACCGTAGGCTGAGTGGTAAGATTCTAAAGTAACCTGCGGGAGAAGCTTACTTAATAAATCAATCAATCAAGCATTTATTGCATGTCTATTAATACCTTAAATTACAGAGATGAAGGTAATGGAGGTGGATAGAAAGAGTATAGAATTTGGTTTCTTCACAGAAGGAACTTCTGTCTGCTTTCCCACTTTAATCTGAGAGAGAGAAGACATTTTTCATGGATAACTAATGGATAACTTTTTTTCCCCCAGAGGAAAAAAGGCAGAGAAATACTTCCTACATATATTTCCTCACTGAGAAAACCAGGCTATTGTGGGTCCCCAAATAATTTTAGATATTGTAACTCAATAAAGGAAAAACTTGGCTGCCATTCTTGGATGCAGGGTGTTAAGCCTTGCATATCTCAGAACTAGTAAGAGTTGTGTGTGTTTGTGTGAGTGTGCGTGCGTGCTGTTGTATGTGTGAGCTGGAAAATTTATGGGGTCTTTGCTAGACAATTGCTTTTTAAAATATTGCTGGAGAAGGGAGATCTAATTACACCCATTCCCCCTACTTTTCTGGGAACATTAAAGCTCTAAGTTAAGGGGCAGGGGTTCCTAAAGCAGCTTTGACTGGGAACTTCACATATTTTAGGCAGTGGAAGTTATTTGAATATAGTCATTGAGAGAAGAGACTACTCATTACCCACTTAAAATACTTCCCGGCTGCAGCATGTGTTGTACGGAAGCCAAAGTAATTGGCTCTGCATTTGGCCAGCTGATTTAGCAAGAAATTTTGCAAATTATGCAGTCCTTACAGATGGTGTTGTTGGGTTTGTTAGAATGTTTTAAAACAGTGACACACTTGACCATGAACTGAATTTCCAGCCTTTAGAACTACCTCTGGCCAATCCTTGACTATTTCCACAGGCAGCTGAACACCAGAAACAGACCCTTCCTGCAACCTTATGATAAATGATTTCCTTTAAAAACCGCTCACATAATAAAATAACTTGGTGGTAAACGTGGCCAAGGGGAACTCCTGGAACTTTTCTGTATCTTTGCTTATCTCTGAGTTGCTTGAGTCACATTTTAAAATGGTTCTTAATTGACTTTCTGGTGCTCTGCCTGAGGTCAAGGGGGAGCCGGTATCTCTAGGAAGATGTGCTCTGCCAGTGTGAAGTGTAATTCCCCGAGAGACTGTGATGAAGGTCTGTGCCTGACTGTGTAGAGTAAAAACAGCTAGACACTCTGGCTTTCTCTGGGAAGAGGTTTCTAAATTTGCCTCTTAGAAGGTATCAGAAAGTTCGAGGTACTGACTGTATCATCTTCATAGGCCCAATTCTTTCTCAGATCTTTGCAACAGGGACTAGCCCTGATCTTTGCCGTTGACTGCTTGCTTGTTTTCTTGATTTCTATTTGAATCGTCACCTTTTTATCCATCTCCCTCAGTGCCCTTTCGGTTCTGCTTATTTGGGCTTTACGTAAGCAGTATCTCTGGATGTATGAAAGAGGCAGATAAAATTCCCCAGGGTTACTGAACTGCCCTTTATCTATTTTTAGCGATGCAAGGAATTTACCATAGCCCACAGCATAACTCAATCACTCTAAGTCAGTGAGCAAATTCTGAGTTTTTTTTTTAAACCTTTCCCTGAGGCATTTGCTATAGGTTAAGCTTAAAGGCACATAATTCAATCATTGATTATTCAAGGTATATCATACTTAGGCTTCTGTAATCATCAGACTGTCACTATCAACCAGATGCTCAGCTCTGTCTCCTAATTTTGTGTTGGAAGCTGCACAAAGCCTATTGTGCCCTGTGTGTGTGTGGCTCTGGCAATGCAGAAACAAGGAAGTATCCAGTGCCCACTAAGGGGTTGATAACAGCCAGTTTGCTCTCTTTCAGTCAAGAGAGCTTTCTTAAGAGAACATCTGGCCTGCAGGCTGAGCTATTTGACACTTGTATATCTGCCATCCCTTCCATCCCTAGGGACCTTCCATAAGGTGAGGACAGTGTATCTTGTTTATCACTCTAGTTTCACATGGGGCCTTAAGTTTTTCTTAACAGATGAGTTAAAAGGAGGCATTCATTCATTTGATCGATTGTGTCATTCATTCATTCATTCAACAAACACTTATTGATGAAAACCTACATTCCAGCTTGGAAACCTGGAATGGGGTATCCTCAAGTTTCAATAGGAATACATGCTTACCACCCAAATTTTGGCTGTAAGAGCTCCCCTATACCTCCTGCACTTCTTGAGAGCATGCCCCTCTAGGGTGGTTAGCTCTGCACTCCTATCTAGATTGGCTCATTTCCTCTGCCTCTGCACTACTTCTGCTAGCAAAGTGACCCCTCCCACTTCTGAATATCACTAGTTTCTGTTACTAATTTCTTTCATTCAGGGTCAAACTGAAGGTTAAGGGGACAGTTGTCCTACAGCATGACTTGTGATATGCTCAATTGGCTAGGCTGAACTCCATCTGCCAGAATTTCCTTTCTAGTATGTTTCTGGCAGTGGTGCGCTACAGGGAGATTCTTTTGCAAAAACTGGAGAATGAAAAGGAGGTGACAGCTATTTCGTAGCACACACACACCTTCTTCCAGTTGTTCAACCAAGCAGCAATCCAGATGCTGCTGTGAAGGGATTTTGCAGATGTAAAGTTACAAATCAGTTGAATTTAAATTAATCAAAAGGGATATTGTTCTAGGTGACAATCAGTGGAAAGCTTTTTTATTTCTAACAGCTTTACTGAGATATAATCGACATACAGCACTGTATAAGTATGGCATAATGACTTGACTTAAATATATTGTAAAAGTTTGCCACATAAGGTTAGTTAACATCCAACATATCATATAGATACCAAATTTAAAACATATTTTTTTCCTTGTGATGAGAATTCTTAGGATCTATTCCTATAAAAACTCTGAAATAACAGTAGTGTTAACTATAGTCAACATGTTATATGTCACACCTCTAGTATTCATTTATCTCTGGAAGTTTGAACCTTTTGACCAGCTTTATCCAATTCCCCCTGCCCTTATTCTCAGGGAAAGCTTTTAAAAAGAGGGTTTAGACCCTTGTTGAGATCAGAGTCCATACAGCAGAGCAGAAGGAAAGCTGTAGAATCTTTTTCCACGTTCTGTGACAATACTCATGTTGTTGCTGATCTGCTGATTTGCCTCACTGGTGTGAAGCAGCAGCTGGGCCTGTAATTGCTTTTCTTTCCAGCTGGTTCTTCCTTTAATGTCACTGACTCTTGGGCCAAGTATGTGCATTCAGTTCCGGGACCAAGAGCCCTGGCTTCCATAGGATACTCTCACCATCAGTTTCATCCTTGTGGGATCCCATCCTGTTCATAATCTCCCTTCCTGACTGCCTGTCTTGTGGGTGTCAGACTTGCTTAGCCAGCTCCTGTAACTGTGTAAGATGATTCCTTATAATATCTAAATGGATATATTAAAAAAAAAAAAACCTCCCACTGGTTCTCCTTCTCTTGTTAAACTCTGATACGTGAACTAAAGAAGCCATTGTTTGCTTTACATGTCATGAACTCAGCAGCTGAAACCTAGATAGCCACCAACATTCATTTATTCACGACTGTGCTAGGGTAGGCAATATAGCAATAAGCAAGGCAGACATGGACCCTGCCCTTGGAGAGCAGATCTAGCAGGAAAGCAGATGTTCAAACAATATTTACTAGGATCATAATGAGGTTAGCATGGAGCTGTTAGAAGATGTAACTAGGAGACCCCACCTAGTATGAGGTGTCAGAGAAGGGAAGTAAGGGCCTGGGAAAAAGAGCTAGAGAGCATCACAGCAAATGTAAGGAGTTCAAGCAGCTCTCTAGAGAGTTGTTTATGGTGACAGAAGAGATGCGGCTGGTGAGGTAAGCCATAGAGGGCCCTGCAAGCCAAGATAATGGTGTCTGACTTTATCCTGAGGGACAGACATTTTTATTTTAAAACCTTCATACTTTGGAACCCTATTTTTTATTTTATGATACCACAATATGGTTTCCGAGTCTTTAAAAATCCCATGGTGCTAGTGTATTTGCTCCTGCCACTGCTCTGACTTCTTTTCAGCTTTTTTTTTCTACAGTCCTCTTGTATAATACATAATGCTTTTGTTATAAGACAAGCATCAGTTGCCTATTGTCATACAATTTTTAACCCATTCTCTTGCTTTGGGCTTTTAATTCTCATGACATACCTCCTGAGGGAAAAAGAAAAAAACCTGAACTCTTCACATTAACTTACCCAGCAATTCCCTTTCTCAATGTTTATTTTCTGTTCTTTCAAGACTCACAACAAAGGCTTCAGGAGGGTGGGCAGTTCACCTGGCCTCATCATTCCTGGCCTTCTGTCACCTTCTGTCACCTTCTGTCACCACCTGAGGTGGGGGAGTTCTGCTCTTCCTTGGGCTATTAACCCTTTCTGCCTGCTGACCACCATGATGCTCTAAGGATTTTCTTAATTACATAATTGAGCCACAGGGCATCCTGGAAAAGTGGGGCAGTAAATACCATCAATTCCGTGGACTAGAGAGATAAGACTAAAGTGGAGATGCTAAAAGGTATGTGACAAAACCGGTTACAAATCTGAGTTAGGCTGAGCAGTCTGAGCTTAGATTCAATTTCTGTCTTCCTTTGCTTGCCTTCATTTTTCAAAATCCCCCATTTCAGGTCTTCCCTTCGGGAATGAAGCTAGGTAGAGAATGTGAACCAAATTTTAAAGGCAGACTGACTTAGATTGAAAGTCTAGTCCCACTGTAGCCTACTTTTTAATCTGTAAAATGGGACCTGTCAGATGGCAAGTGCAAAGCAATTAGCTCAGTGCCAGGCACATAGTGGGGCTCAGTATATTTTGGGTATTAAGCAACAAGGTGAGTTTGCTAGAGGTGAAAGGAATGGATTTAACTACATAGATATTTACTCAACAGATTATCTTTACATTTGTACTTGTTTTAATACAAGGAGTAAGAAGCATCATTTGCTTTAAGAGCAGTGCTGGTCTCTCAAAGTCTATCAGGAGACATGACAGACGGTCAGGTTCATGGGTTGTGAGGATACTTGTAGAACTTACCCAGACTTGCTTAAAAGTGAATTGGAGAGAGCTAAACTTATTGTGGTAATCATTTCACAATACATATATATATCAAATCACGTTGTACGCCTTTAATGTAATCTTGTATGTCAATCATATTTCACTAAAACTGGGGAAAAGAAACTATCTTTATCATAAAAAAATAGTGAATTGGAGAGAGAAGGATTTGGAAATGGTGATGGCTGCACAACACTGAATGTAATCAATGCCATTGAATTTTACACTTAAAAATGCTAAAATGGTAAATTTTCTGTTATGTATAGTTTATCACAATAAAAGATTAAAAAAAAACGAATTGGAGAGAGGCCTACTGGCTTGTGTCTGACTAACTCTTCCCACTCCCAAACGTAGGCTAGCTTGGTAATTACGTGACCCACTTATGAACCGAACCGTATGGGGACTACGTTGCTAATGATTCCAGAATGTGAGTTAGGAGGGTCCATAACCAAACTTCTCATTTTACAGGTGAGGGGCTGGAGATCCTGACAGCATGACTTGCCAAAGACTACACAGCCTCCCAGTCCCGAGAACCAGACCACTGCCACTGTGCAGTGCCAGGCTGACTCACAGGGGCCTCTAGAGTGATTGAGGCCTCTGGGTGCTCATGTGGGGCCTGTTTCTTCCATCCTTTCTCTAGGTGCCTGGTCCCTGTCTTAAAGAATCCAGTGGCTCAGAGTTCTCAAACTGTACAAGCCCGGACTAGGGCACTGGGTTTCAGTCCTATCATAGTCCTCTCACAGCTGAGTGAGTGTGGACAGTGAGTGGTATCTGATGTCCACAGCTTCTGTCCTGCTGTCTGAACTTCATCACCAGCCTACAAACAGGCCACACTCTTTCTCTTGTTGTGGCCTTTGCATATGCTGGTGCCTCTGCCATGAATACCCTTTTCTACTTTGATAAATCCTATCTATCCTGGTTTCAGGTGAAACATCACTTAACCCAAAAAGCTTTCCTGTCCTACCAGTCTATATTAGTTCAGCCTGTTGAATGATTTCTCAGTAACCACCACTTCTTTTAATGCCCATGTCACTTGCAATTACTTGTATAATGTCTGAGTTCCAGGCATGAGGGCAGGGCCTTGGTCTGTCCTGTCCACCATTGTTTCTCAAGAACTCAACACAGTGTCTGCCACATTTGTGTTTATTTAAAAAAAAACACTAAGAATAAAATAAAATCAACTCTGTCTTCTCATGAGGGGAGGAATGAAGATGATATACCTTTACATGTATTGACAGGCAAGAGAGGCTGGGGGAATTAGGGCAAACATTGCCTTTAATCCATTGTGACTGAGCCAGGCATTAGTTGATTTCCCAAGGAAATGTACCCCTGAGCATTGTGGGTGGACGGAACTTGACTGCCCACATCTACATTGCACGCACATGAGAATGAACAGTAAATCAGCAGCAGAGGGGATATAGGTTTGACACAAGGGAATGCTTTCTGGTATGGTATTAAGGATTGTTAAAAATGGGTTGGATTGTAGAGGAAGACTTCCCTGGAGGCTTCAGGAAACAGGCCAGAGTTCCATTTCAGCTGGCTATTTTGGGCCTACCACCGGCAGCAGGGAAGACTAGACAGGCTCTTAGGGTCCCATGGTTCCATCCCGCTGACTCATAATAAAGCCATACACACTGCTGTTGCCAATAAACATGCAAGCACATACACAAAGGGGAAATGCTTCCAGCCAGTCCTGGGGCTGTATGTGTTTCTAGTTCCTTATCTACTGAACATTCTGAATTCACCTTTCATTTAGAAAATTATCTCAGTCTTTAAGCATGACAAAGCTCTTTCTATAAAGGACCGGTTTTGTATTTGAAAGCAAGAACTGCAGTGCACACCAATTTAACTCTTCTGTTGATATTCACCTAAAAAAAGTGAAGATTAAAAAAATAACCTGCCACTCTAATTCCCAGAGTACAAAGAAGCAATCTGGACACTGCTGTGTACTATCCAGGGAGGAAGGACACATCTTCTATTTCTCTGGTTTTATAGTGAGGGAAGGGAATGGTCCTGAATATGCAAATGAATCTAATTTAATTAACTTTTATGACCACAGCTCCTTTGAGATAACCATGGGAGCCAATTAGATTCCATTAAAATTCAGTTATTTCCCTGAAGCTTCAATGAGACACCCTTGCCTTCTCTAAGAAAAAAACAAAAAAAAAGTAAAGAGATCTAATCAGAAACAACAAAAGAGAGTAAGCTGTCTGCAGTAGCTCTGTGATTTGGTCTTTCCAGAAGCTGCTTACGCAGTCACTTACTCCAGTTCAGTGCCCCAAGCCTGGCACCGCATGTAGCAATGCGAAATCATTCCAGGTCAGTCATGTAACTGCTGACCCTGAGTTTATCATAAACTGAAGCTGTGAAAGGTAAAGGGAATAATATTTCATACTTCAGCGTGAAAACTCAGGCCTTGTGAGGGTGAGGGGAGAATTGCCTTGACCTCAGGCCAGAGATGAAGAGGAACTCAGGCCACTTATTCTTTTGCTGCCCAGCTTTGCAGAATGCTTTTTCTCCCCTCTGGTTACAAATGTAATACGTATTTATAGTGAAAAAAAAAAAGGAAAAATACAGAATGGCTAAAAGATGCTGTACATAACTAGAAAGAGCTTGGAAGGCTCTCTTCTGTAATTTTGTTCCCTTCTTTCCCCCTTAGTAAGCAAATTTTAGAGGACTTAGTGTGTTTGGGGGGAGATTGGAGGGGGTGGGGTAGGGAGGGCATAATGAGTGCTTGGTGTGGGGTATCATATTCCAATTCCTTCCTTTTCCTTTCAATCTATATCCCACACCACTTACCTCTCTCATCTCTAACACTGTAATTACATAGCTGCCAATGCTTTTTGAATCCTGGCCCCTAAACCACTTTTATGGTTAGAAAAATGTATGGTGGGTCCACCAATTGTTTGATCCACCCTGAAGATGCCTTGAGATGGGATGAGCAAAGTGTGTCACTGGGTTTCTGGGAGCTGTGTTGCCTGCTATTTCCAGAAATATTTCATGTCCTATGACTGCAATATTGCAATTAATTTTAGCATGAACACAGGAGATGTTTCTATTCTTCACAGAGGCAAGCTATCTCTAAAACAAATACATGTGAAGAATAGATCACAATGCCCAGCATAATATGATTATATAATTGTGCAGGCTGTTAATTGGGAGGTAGAGTTAAAGTTGCTGTAAGAAGTTTTTTAATCCAGTAGATTTAGGAACTCAAATTGTGTATTTCCTTCAGTTAGTTTTTTAAAAATAATAAAGTACTTAAGTTCTAACAAAGGCATATAATTATAAAATAATTAGAAAGAAAAGAGATGATAATGTGGAAAACAGACAAGACACTCTAGTAGTTCTAAGGGAAAAAAGAAATAAAAGTAATAAAAACAATTAAAACCAAATCTTTTTCTCCCCCCACCAATAGTTTTATCTGTCTTCGATTTCAAGAACTTTAGCTTAACTGGGTCTCAACATGATTCTCTCTGCCATGTCCTAGGGCAGGGTGGAATCATTTTGTGCCTGGACTATTGTAATTTCAATAGCTACTATCTATTGAGCACTTACTACATGCCGGGCACTATATTCAAAAGCATGCAGCAGCTTATTTTAACCCTTTATCAATATTCTGAAGTTGATTGTACCAGTTGGGGCAACTGAATACCTAGTATTCATTATCCCCTTTTCTAGTTTGCTAACAGAACCTAATGTTGCTTGGGATATCAGTGTATCCAACTAAATACTCACTTTACCAGCCTATCTCACTGCTAAGGTGGCTTTGTGATCCAGTTCTAGACAATGAGATGTAAGCAGAAGTCTCCTGGGAGCTTCTAGGAAGCTTTCTCTTTCTTGATGAAGTGGGACACACATAGTTAGAGTAAAGCTCTCAGCCTATGTCCACTTCTTTCTGCCTTAGGTGCAAATGTGATGGCTGGAGCTGCCTTTGGTATAAATGTGATGGAGCTGCAGCAGCCATCTTGGAAACAGAAAGCAGTGAGCCAACATGCAAGAAAGGCAGAGTTAAAAGGTAGGAAAAAAACCTGGGATCCTGATAGTATTGTTAAACAGCCAGACTGTGTCCAGCAACTGCTTACCACTGTACTTCCAGTTATGTAAGAAAAAGAAACAATTTTTAAAATTATTGTTAGGTGGGCACTCAGTTATTTGCAGCTGAAAGCATTCCTAGTCCCACTTTTCAGATAAGGAAACTGAAAGGCTACTACTTGTAAGAAGTAACTTGCCAAATGTATGTAATCATTTGGTGGTGGTATAAGGATTTTAACCCACATATTGACTGTAGAATCTAGAATTTACTCTCTTAGACATGATACTATATCACATCCTCATTGCCTTAGATTGCAAGATCTACTTAGGAGCTTCTCAGGAAACTTGAGCTTGATATTGAGTCTCCCTCTGATTTTTCAGAGATGCCATCATTAAATTTACCTTGCCTGAACAACACATATCCCTCTCTTATCATCAGTTTCTACTGCAATGAAAACCAGATCTAACCATCTCACTTTCTTGCTTAGAGTCCTCAACAATATTTCTTCTCTATAGCAGGGATGTAACTTCCACTGTCTTTAAAGTAATAGAGGTAGCATAATTGGCAGAGGCAAGTTGATTGTAAGAAAATCAATTTGTGTTGCTGTATTAGTTATCTACTGTTGTATAACAAATTGCTCCAAAACTTAGCAGCTTAAAACCATGAACCCTATTTTTCACAGTTTTTGAGAGGAGGGAATCTGGCAGCAGCTCAGCTGAGTGGTTCTAGCTCAGTCTTTCATGAGGTTGCAGTCAAGATGTCCATAGGGAACTCAGTCATCTGAACACTTAACTGGAGCTGGGGTATCCACTTCAAAAAGGCTTATTCACGTGGTTATTGGCTGAAACCTTCACTTCCTCACCTTATGGGCCTCTCCTCACAATATGCCAGCAGATTTCTTGCAGAGCAAATGAGACAAGACAGGCAGAATCTTGGTGTCTTTTATGACTTCGCCTTGGAAGTGACATAACATCACTGCTGTCCTATCCTGTTGGTCACGCATACTGAATCTGACAAAGTGTGGGAGGAGACTACACAGGGTGTGGATACCAGGAAACAAGGATCACTAGGGGATATCTTGCTTGCTGATGACCTCAGGTAGCTTTGGGACAAAATGGTGGTATCTACCATTTAGCTTTAGCTAATTGTCATTACAGTGGAACACAGGTCTTATGTTGTTGGATTTTTCCATTTCTCAAATAAAGGCAGAAATACAGATTTCTAAGTTAAATCTCATGATAGTGAATGTTGGCTTTAGAATTTTAAAATATCCAGTGTGGGATTTAATGTAATCCCTATCAAATTACCCAGGGCATATTTCACAGAACTAGAACAAATCATAATAAAATTCATATGGAACCATCAAAGACCTAGAATTGCCAAAGCATTACTGAAGAGAAAGAAAGAGGCTGGAGGAATAACTCTCCCAGACTTCAGACAATACTATAGAGCTACAGTCATCAAGACGGCATGGTATTGGTACAAAAACAGACATATAGACCAATGGAACAGAATAGAGAGCCCAGAAATGAACCCACAAACTTTTGGTCAACTCATCTTCAACAAAGAAGGCAAGAATATACAATGGAATAAAGACAGTCTCTTCAGCAAATGGTGTTGGGAAAACTGGACAGCGGCATGTAAAACAATGAAGCTAGAACACTCCCTTACACCATACACAAAAATCAACTCAAAATGGATCAAAGACTTAAACATAAGACAAGATACAATAAACCTCCTAGAAGAAAATATAGGCAAAACATTATCTGACATACATCTCAAAAATTTTCTCCTAGAAGAAATAAAAGCAAGAATAAACAAATGGGACCTAATGAAACTTACAAGCTTCTGCACAGCAAAGGAAACCATAAGTAAAACAAAAAGACAACCTACGGAATGGGAAAAAATTTTTGCAAATGAAAACAAGGGCTTGATCTCCAGAATATATAAGCAGCTCATATGACTTAATAAGAAAAAAAATAAACAACCCAATCCAAAAATTGGCAGAAGACCTAAACAAGCAATTCTCCAAGGATCAATAGATACAAATGATCAATAGACACATGAAAAAATGCTCAGTATCACTAATTATCAGAGAAATGCAAATCAAAACTACAATGAGGTATCACCTCATACCAGTCAGAATGGCCATCATTCAAAAATCCACAAATGACAAATGCTGGAGAGGCTGTGGAGAAAAGGGAACCCTCCTTCACTGCTGGTGGGAATGCAGTTTGGTGCAGCCACTGTGGAAAACAGTATGGAGATTCCTCAAAAGACTAGGAATAGACTTACCACATGACCTAGGAATCCTGCTCCTGGGCATATATCCAGAAGGAACCCTACTTCAGGATGACACCTGCACCCCAATGTTCATAGCAGCACTATTTACAATAGCCAAGACATGGAAACAGCCTAAATGTCCATCAACAGCTGACTGGATAAAGAAGGTGTGGTATATTTATACAATGGAATACTACTCAGCCATAAAAACTGACAACATAACACCATTTGCAGCAACATGGATGCTCCTGGAGAATGTCATTCTAAGTGAAGTAAGCCAGAAAGAGAAAGAAAAATACCATATGAGATTGCTCTTATGTGGAATCTAAAAATACCCAAAAAAACCCCCAAAGCATAAATACAAAACAGAAATAGACTCACAGACATAGAATACAAACTTGTGGTTGCCAAGGGGGCGGGGGGTGGGAAGAGATAGACTGGGATTTCAAAATTGTAGAATAGATAAACAAGATTATACTGTATAGCACAGGGAAATATATACAAGATCTTATGGTAGCTCATAGAGAAAAAAATGTGATAATGAATATATATATGTTCATGTATAACTGAAAAATTGTGCTCTACACTGGAATTTGACACAACATTGTAAAATGATTATAAATCAATAAAAAATGTTAAAAAAATAAATAAAATATCCTGTGTGAGCCAAAAAAAAAAAAAAAAAGAATAATACAAAGACAATCCGGATATAGTCTGTGAGCTGCCAGTTCACATCTTCTCTGGCCCATGGCAAGGAAGGAATATGTAGTTGGTCCAATTTCAATCCATGCCTAGAGTGATACTCCTAATAGGATTCTGAAGACCAGCACAGGCTTCACCAGGAGTGTGTACCATGATAATTTAGTAATGTCTGCCATGGGTGAAGGTAGGGAAAGTGATGACATGCGCCTCAGACGGACATAAATGACCATGCAATTTAATGCCCAAACCAAGAAACTTTTGAGAGTAAAAGAGGGTGTTTTAATAATTACACTAAAGCAGTAAATTGAATTGTACCATAAATTGGGACTGACTCAGACAAATCAGGATGTATGGTTACTATCCACATAGCCCTTCATGAAGGTGTCATGTCTCACTATTTCCGTGTTCACTGGGGCCACGTCAGAGACTCACTGTCATAGCATATGTGCACTCCTAAACTCCCTTGCCTACACTCCTGCCCTGTTTGTCTGTTTTCTCCTCACCCCCACCCTGTTTCCTCTTAGGCTTCAACTTCTTCAAGTCCTAGCAAAAGTGTCACTTAAAAAAATCTGTTGTTTTAATTTCCTCCCCTCCTTTCCAGACTAATTGCTCTTTCATCAGGGTGTTTGTAGTACTTTATACATATTTTTAATGCAGCATTTATTATGGTAACCCACATACAGGGGCCATATATTACTTAATTAGAACTCATACATAGCTCAGTGTCTAGCACAAAGGAGGTGCTTAATAACCATTTATTGACATTTTATTTTGAATCTCACCTCCACTTTTTTTTTAATACCCTCTGCAGGAGATAGTAGAGAACAGTGAAAATGCCAAGTAGGCAATAAGAGGGAGATAATGTAGGAAAAGAGAAAATCCACAAACTGGATAATTGGTTCATGAATTACTAACCATTAACCTAAGTAGTGCTTGCAATAATTTCAAATTCTTCTGTTCCTTTTCACTTTCAAGTGAACAGAAGCTATTTCATTGAGAATGAGCTTATCTTAACAGTAAGAATGAGGACTATTGGCTATACTGGAGACATGTACTCAATGTATGTGTGTGCTGTATAAAAGCTATCTCCCTCAGAAGTTCATAACTAAGCAGTGAAAATCAACCCCAGGCCAACGTTGGACATGTAGGAGGATTTATCGTTTTGTGTACACATCTAACACTTACTGCTCATGTGCATTGTCTATAAACCTCGGGGGAGAGGGGAAGAGAAGCTGATGGGGAACAATGCTCTCTATAAAATTTCATGAGTGAAATTACACTACAAGATATTAAACAAACAGTCCTGTGGGACTGAGATGTGTTTGTTGGAAGTGGGTAGGGTTAATGGTAAGACACCATTAAATCAACTGAATTGTTATTAATTTTAACCTTAAAGCCTGAGATGAGGTAGAGCAAATGATAATAACCTGGTACATTTTCTTCAGTGGGCTTTCATGTGGTCTCCTTTTGAATTGGAAGATCCAGAAAACTTGGACCTGGTTCTGGCTCTGGTCCTTCTTGGCAGTGTAATTTAAAGTCATAAGTTTTCTCTGGACCGTCTTCCTATTTAAGATGGGGCTACTAACAATAAGTATTTCACAAGGTTTCATGAAATAAGGTATGTTAAAGGACTTTGTAGATTTGGATGAAGCCGACCAATGGTAGTTAGGACTATTTTTAGGCTGATTTGTGGGCAGCAGTGATGGAGAGAGAATGGGAGGGAGTAACAGAACGGAGAACCATCCTTAAGCTGCCTCCAGGTGTCCTGTGACTGAAACCCTGGTTTATCCTATGATAGCAAGGTTAATAATAATACCCACTAAAGCATGAGCACTTGAAAATTAGTCTGGGACAAGGTTGGATTTGCCAGGGAGGGTAGGTCCTGACATCACATGCTTTAAACCTGTGGTTGCCCGTCAGGTTGTTGCTCTATTATTGCCTACTTTGGAAAGGGCGAGTCTAAATTGGAACTCTCTTTCCTCTGAGCCATTTCTGCTGAGTCCCATAGCGTTGATTATAGTTCTTACACTCTTCAATTGGCTGTTTCATTCTTGACTCACCTACAGACTCATAAATATCCCCCAGAAAACACAGAGATTTTAAAAGTTGCCTGTCTATTAACCTTGTACCCTACTGTGTCCTGTGTAATCACCAGGACATAGTATCTTTCCTGCCTTATTGTCTCTAACCTGTGCAGGAGCAAAACCTTGACAGACTTTCTTCAGGTCTTTCAAAAAAGAGGCAGACAAATGTAGGAGAGTTCCTCTGCAGTTGTGTGACCTTCAGTGAGTTCTTCAGCTACAGAAAGAGGGATAATAATAGTGTGGAGGCTGTTGTGAGCATGAGCAATGATGTAAGGAAGAGCACCTGGTATGCGGCAAATACCCAGTAAACATAATTGCTGTTATTATTCATAATAAAACATTAAAGGCATTCAGAACAAAATGACATTTGTGATGAGTCCTAGGAAGATTAATTTATACTTAATAGTCAAAAGGTTATCCATCAATATTCTCCAAGTGCCAATTTATTTATTTATTTTTTTTTGAGGGGAAGATAGTTAGGTTTACTTATTTAATTTGAAGAGGAGGTACTGGGAATTAAACCCAGGACCCTGTGTATCCTAAGCATGAGCTCTACCACTTGAGCTATACTCTCCCACACCATACACCAATTTAGAAAAAAGTCTCTGCCTTAGAGGGAGAGACAAATGTCAGCATACAGAAATCTAAATAACAATACAATAGATGGAGACATTTCAGAACATTGAAAACCTATTAAACAAGATAATCCAAGATGGACTGAGTGTACCTACAGTGATTTTTTTTTAAGTTGAGTAGCTTTTCTGGGTGTACTCTATAATATATTGAAAACAGCATTACTTGATAATATATCATGACCATGGAGTGAGTCAATGAGATTTGCACTGGAAGCAACCAGTGCCCTATGTGCCAGCTGGTTTTTAGACCAGGCGACTTCAAATGTAGGGGCAAGATCTCTAGGGCTGGCCCAATATACACTAACCTCGGCCACTCCCCAGTGTTAGACCTTGTTCTCAGAGTTTCATTTCTTAAAGAACTTTATCCTTATTAAAATGGTAATATCCTTACTGTCATCAATCAGACACATTTGTATGAGTAAGTTTGTGTCCTGTTTGAAGATTAAGCTTTGCTGGAGGAGAAGGCTCTTAGGGAAGATGGGAGGAGAGCTGCTACTGTGGGGAAGGAGAGGGGATGTATGGAGGCTAGGGAGGGGAGGGGTGGCCATTCTAAGACTGTCCTCTCTATGAAAGCCAACTGGGCCATCCTGTATCCACAATGCAGCTTTATCTTCCATGTCCCTTCTCCCGTGTGCAACACTGGTTATACTTATAGAGGTGGAAAACAGATTTTCCCCTTTTTTCTGCTATTTGTTCTAGGAACCAGAAAGAACAGGTGTTAATCTTGTTAGCAAGGAAAGGAGGCCCCACAAGTGGAGAGGAACTGCATTTCTGGCTTATTTGTAAGGCCTGGCATTTTGATGTTGTAAATTGTCTCCAGAGCTTTTAAAATATTGAATAAAGCAATAAAAAAGTAATAAAGAATTTTTAATAGCCTAAGGTGGATAATGTAGTTCCTCTGGTGGGAAAATTATGATGTAATGTTAAATCATTCTTCATGCAGATTTTTTTTTTAATGAAGCAGGAACTAACAAAGACTGAATTGAGAAAAAATGCTCTTGTTGAATAATATATGACATAGAGGTTTCATAGGCTGTTGTGAATGGTTCAGAGAGCTATAGATAGAGTGATATGAAAACTGAAAGTAAGTTTATATTAATTTTTACTAATCACAGCATGAAGTTATTTTGTGTATTTGTTTACTTGTTTACTGTCAGGCTTCCCACTAGGTTAGAACATCATGGGGGAAGGCAAGCGCCGTTTTTCTGTCTTCCACTACACCTCCTGCCACCTAGCACTGTGACTGGCATGCATTTGTGGAATGATGAAATTATAATCCAGCCTCATCCACCGACTCAAAATTACTCATTTCCTAAATTCACTTTATCATAAGCACTAAAATGAAGTCTCTGAAGATTGTTTAAAACACAAAACAAAACAAAACAAAACTCGATCCTGACCTGAAATCATATATGGCAATCACAAAAATATTCTTCAGAAGACAGATTAGTATGGCTCTATATTTTCAACATCTCCCACTTGAAAATAAATTATTCAGCATTATTAGATTACTTATAAATGACATCAATCAATTAGCACTGCAGGGCTGAGACTTGAAGGATTTTTTTTAGAGGCTAGATTAGTAAAGCTTTAACTCTTCATATTCTCCAGAAAGATTAAAGTAATTTGGCCTCTCAACAGGCTCCCTCTCTATTCGGCCCCTATTGAAGATTTAATTAATGTGCACATTGGGCTGCCTGTTCTAACGCTGCTGGACAGAGGCAGAGGTAAGACTCTGAACAAGGACCATGGGACTGAAGCACCTCTGTCCCCCACCATTAGAAGAGTGAAATCAGCACATTTTGATTCATCACAATGAATCAAAGACTACAGAGCTGACTGCTAAAGATTCGCTTTTATATAGAAGTCCCTGCTGGGCCTTTACATATTGAAATGAATCATTGTCACCTGTGTCAGTTTTGCTCTTCATTTGCTTGATGTATTTCATCTGCATTTGGAGGTATTAAGAATCACTGTTTGATCTAGTGTATTTACTGTCACACATCTATACTTTGGGTTTTCTGCACCCCTCTAAAAATATGATGTTTAAAGACATCAAAGGATAATTAGCATCTTGCATTGCCAAGATGTTTGGCTCCACAGACACCTCTTGTAGTTTAGTAAGACAAAAGATTGGCCTTTTTTCAAATTTCTAGATTAGGGTGACCAGCTTGACCTATGTTTGCCAGGGAACTTTCTGATTTTAAAATGGAATGTCCCAAATCCGTAGGACACTTTCAGTCCTGGGCAAACCAGAAGGTTAGTCACCCTATCCTTAATTGTGTTGTTGAGAGGACCTCATCAGGGTTTCTTGAACCCAGGCATGCAATTGACTTGGAGTCTAGCATTGCATTTTAAAGAATAATAAATCTCTACCATCGCAAAGAAATGTAAGTCAATAGGCAGTAAAAGTATACATGTTTTAAGAAATTGCCTTGTGCACAGTTCTTAAAAGCACTGCCCTTTGGAGCCACTCTGGGATGTAAATGCTAGGCCCTAACTCCCTTTTGGTCCCAGGAGCACAGGGTCAAATTATCCATAAGCATTTGAAGTTGTTTAGAGAACTGTGAAGAATTTCACCAGGCTAAACAAATTCTACATGGGTTCCAGATTGACTCCAAAAGGGCTGATGATGATAGTGTCCATATCAAAGGCAGTGGTGATGCCTTTGATAAAGAATCATTGCTGCAAAACAATCAAGTGAGAAACAGCTTTCCCTTCCACACAGTTAGGATTGCTCTCTGCATTGGATAATGCTCCTGTCATTCCTGCTGCTGGGCTAGTAGAGACATGAATGCTGAGGGAGGAAAGTGCTAGAAGCCTTGATTGTCAGGGATGAAGGATGTTGTGTCCATGGTTTGAGCACCCCGCTTCTCTGTACATGCTAATTCCTTGACTCTTTGAACCTGTCATTTTGCTTTTCCAATCCCCTTTTTATGATTGACACCTAGCTGATTTCTGGAGACTGGAGGTAGCATGGCACAGCAGAGAGAGCCAAGGTTTAGAGTCAGATAGATGGGGTTTAAACCCAGCCCTGCCCAGTATTAGCTATTAAATATAGGCAAGTCTCTTGACTTCTTTGAGTCTCAGTTTATCATCTGCAAAATAGGTTTAACAACTCTTCTCCTGATAGTTACGAGGACTAAATAGGTGATATGTGTGAAAGTGCTTTAGTTGGTACTGAAATTATGCTAAAAAGAACAAACCCACATGATGATGTATAGACCATCTTTGGGTACCCATAGGTCAAAGGTATGTCTTTAAAGGGTGCTGGTTTGGTAAATGCTGGGCATGAGATAGAAAGCACTGTAAGAAAAAAGTTAGAGAATATAGGGTCTACCCTGGGCTCTCCCTTAAGGATTCTTGGGCTTTGGTTTCCACTGAGGTCAAATGTGAAAGTTGTGTCAAGGGATTCCTAGAATCCCTCATTCTTTTAAACTTAATTAACTGATGAAGTCTGCAACATGTGAATTTGAGCTGTGTCTGTATTCTTGAGCAACTATTGTAGCATGTATCACATTATATTCCACAGAAGACGCCATCTCACATATTTGAGTTTGGCCTCAGGAAGGGTGGTCTCTTTCAGCCCTACATACCATTCAACATGACCCTGTGCATCCTTTCCCCACTCTCCAGTCATAGCTGTTTGGACCAGGAGTAGAAACCTAACACAGTAGGCCTGTTAGATTCTCTTGCTGGACATTTAGAATTAGAATATGGAAAGTCCAGTTAACTGACAGTGATGGAGGACCTTGACGGTCACCATGAAGGTATTTGGAGGTTGAAGGTAGCATTTTGTGAAACCCATAATGGATCATGTGAAAGCACAGTGAAAGGAGGAAATCTGGGGATAGGTCTCGTGGAGAGGGACTGGGACAGGGACAGAAAGATGGAGAAAGTAAATTTTTTGGTCCTTCTCTGTTCCAATCACCCACAGGCCTTGCTGTTCTTCCTACATTTGAGTTCTGTGAGATTTCCTATTAGTTTTGAATTGCACATTGAGTAGCAAATCTCTTGGTCATCTAGGAAGCCAGTTACTGTCTAAGTTGTTACTGAATTTGTGGAGCACTAGTTGGGGCTGCTTTATATGGTAGGAAAGAACGCTGGATATGTAGAACCTGGTGTGGAAGGTCTTGAGACTGTGGGGAGGAGTTTGGATTTGGCACATAACAGCTAGGGCACAGCTGTTTTTCCTGAGAGAAGGAGAAACAGGGGTAGGAAGTTCGGTGAGGACCCATGAGGGGCTATTGCAATAATTTAGGCGTTAGGTGATGAAGGCCAGGGCCAGGGCTGTGGCTGTGAGTCAAAAATGCGGTGGGAAATCTGAGCGACTTCAAAGGAACGGTCCATTTCTCACCACCTCTACTGCTGCCATCCTGGTCCAGGCCATCATCATCTCTTGCTTGGATTACTGCAGCCCGTTCCTAACCGCTCCCTGCTTCCAGCCTTGCCTCCTGCAGCCTTACCTCAAGACAGTTGCACCTTTGCACACACTCTCCAAAAGCTCCAGCCTCGCTCAGGAGACAAGTTCAACTCCTCACTGGGATCTATGAGGACTGTACCATTGGGCTCCCGTTACCTCTGGCTTCACCCCTACTAGGTGCCTAGTTGTTCTCTCCACTCCACAAAGCTGTCATCCTTGCTGGTCCTCAAACACATCAGACCTGGTCCTACCCCAGGGAACCTGCCTGTGCCTGTTCTTCCCCTAAATACTGCAGAGCTAATTCCCTCACCTCCTTTTGGTCTCTGCTCAAACGTTACCTTATTAGTGACGTCTTCTTGGACCACCCCTCTGAAAACAGTAACCCCTCTTTGTTCATCTTGGCACTTTCCATCTGCCTTACTCTGCTTGGCTTTTCCTTCCCTATCACCATGTGACATGAGTTCCTTATTTGTTCTTTGTTTAATTTCTCCACGAGGATGCTAGCTCTACGAGGGCAGATATCTTTGACTATCTTGCTCATGGATGCATCCACAGGACCTAGAATAGTGCCTGGCATACAGCAGGTGCTCAATAAATACATATAGAATGAGTGCATCAATAAAAAGCCATCAGATTTGTTGTATTAGGCACAGTGGCAGGTGCCCCCTCAGAAGCAGCCTCCTTTACTTCTTGCAAGGACCCTGTCAGAAAGTATTGTCCTTATTGTTTTATAAATGACAACATCATATCGGGCACAAAGATAGGAGGTAGCCAAGAGCACAAAGCTGGTGAGTGATGTAGTTAGGAGTTGTGTCCATTCCTCTGACCTTGGCTCTTGCTGCAGTTCTGTGTGTGGGGAAGATGAGATGTGGGGAAGGGGCATTGGGGGAGGGATGGTTAGCAAGGCACCAAGGCTTCTAGACTCTGAGGAGTGGAAGAGCAGCAGAAACCACCGACAGTAGTGGGAATGCGGGGAAAGAAGGTCCAGAAAGAGAAGGAGTAGAGTGATGAAATGTTGGATCATGTAAATATTCAAGGGAAAATCCTTAGTCTTAAGTAGGGTGACTAAATAATATATTGTCTGAGAACTTCCTGAGTGTCAAAGTGGGCACCAGTAAAAATCAAGCTGGAATGACAGACATAAATTTAGGGATTGTCCCAGCAAAGGGGGACAGTGGTCACCCTGGATTTAGGGAACTGGAGAGTTGGTGAGAGATTCTGTCTAGAGATCTGGGCATTTCCCTTTGAAGGAACACAGGAGAAGCCATGAAGATAAGGTGTCTCATCCTCAGGTTGAGGGAAGAAGGGAATGTTAAGGCCAGCCTTGGGACCCTCCCAAGGACAAGAGTAGGAGGAGAAGGAGTCTGTGAAAGACCCAGAAGAACCAGAAGGGAGATGAGGCACAGAGGTCAGGAGGAGCGGTGGACAGGAAGGAGGGAAGTGGGAGGAGACCAGACTTTGCAGGGCAACTTAAAAGTAGGTCAGCTGGAACTTGGCAACAAAACGAGATTAGAGAATCACTTGCTTTTTGATTTTGTAACAAAATCTTCATCTATCTCCACAAAGTGCTAAAAGGCATTTAATTAAAATAGATCAAAATTAATTTTGATTTGAGGACCTTTTTTTTTCTGCTACTGCCCTCATTATATTTTGAGATGCTTTGGAGTGCTTTCAAGGATTGGATCAGGAATGAGGGTTTGGTGCCCCAGCCTGAAGTTTTCTTGTGCCTCTGCATGACTTGAGTCACTAAGAGATCCTATATTTAGAGTGTCATTGACACAGATAAAATCTGGGTCCCAGGTGGAGGATACAAAAGCAAAAGGGGATACTTCTGCAATTTCTTTGGGGTCAGGAAGATTGAAAATCGAGTTTCTGGGCTAGTATAGGTAGTATTGCCTGAAATCTAGTTTTTCTTGATAAACTAGAAATTTTGATAACTTCATTATCAGTTCAAGCAGATATTTTCCTACCCCAGCCTGTTACTTCAATGAAGGAAGGGTGTGTGTATCTTTGTGTGTGTTGGAGGAGGGGAGGGGGCAGCCAGCAAACAAAACCCTAGTTCAAAACATTGAAACGACAGCTTTGACAAAAATGCTGGTGAAGCAGATCTAACAATGAAGTTGTTCATCAAGTGGTGGTTTGTCATGTAATGGCTAAGAAGTGAGCCAGGTCACCAACCACAACATTTTTGTCTATCCAGCCATGGTTAGTTCACTTGGCTCGAGCCAGAAGGGGTCTTTTCCAGGTAGAGAGTTTGTATGAATAGCACACAGCTTAGAGTTCTCAGTTTCTCAGACAGTAAAGCCACATGACTAGGGCCCTGGAAACTGAATCTCCCCCTTGCATTCTCTGACAGGAAGTCTTAATAGCAGCATCTGGATCTGGTAGCAGCGTCAGGTAGAGGATACACAGTCTTCCCCATAGTTTCCTTTTCACAGCAAAAGTGTGCCCAGGCTGAAATCACAGTGGCACATAACTTATGGAAACCAAAAGGAATAAAATCTCACAGGAATTCAAAAGGAACAAAATCATTAACATTGAGCCAAAGCCCGCTGGCATGCATCACAGAAATCAAATAGATATAAGAGGGCTCCTTTGAGAGGAGAAAATGCACGACTCTAGGCTACCTCTGCACAAGATGCTAATATCAATACCTCGATACTGGTTTCATAGAAGCAGCCCATTGGAAGCTGGTTGTCATGCCCAATCTGATGGATGTTTGCAGCCAATGTCGGCCTTGAGCAGAATGAGGGAACAGGACTTGCTTTGGGCACACCACCCTCCTGGGCCCTTCTCAACCCGTTAAAGATTGAGTCCCCTTAAAGAGCTTCATGGAAGGTTTTACATTCAAAATGATAATTTCTTAGAGGTGTATGGTATGGCATCAATCATGTTCAATACTCTCCTCCTTTTCCCTTTATCACCTTCCTTCCTCCTCCTCTCCTCTTTCCCCATCTGTTTTATTTCCATGGTTTTTCTTTTTCCTTGTCTTTCACCATTCTTTTTCTTTCCTAAGATGTGAAACTGGGAGAAAGAGAGAGAGAGAGAGGAGAGGAGAGGAGAGGAGAGGAGACAGGAAGGAGGGTTATCTGATATTTGTAGATTGCAAATCTGTAATTTCTTGACCCCAGGGGTTTCCTGTATTGCTGGTGCTTGTTCTCATCTCATAGTGTTACTGAGAGGATTAAATGTGGGGTACTTAGCCCAGTGCCTGTAGTTCAGTAAGGTCCCAATAAACACTAGTTGTTTTTTAAAAGTTTACCATTGGAATAAATATCTTTATATCTAGGGCATTCCATTTGGGTGGAGATATCTTCAATTCTCTTAAACAGTTCCATTTCTGAAATTCTTTCAGGGTAATTGATAGATATGTGCTCATGCATGCGTATGCATACATACACACACACACACACACACACACACAAACACTTTCTTCTCCTCTTTTAAAGAAGGGCCACAATGCAGAGGGAAGCCAGTGCTTCACCTTGGTCTAGAAAAAGACTTTCAAAAATGTTGACTGCCATGACTGTCCCCTACACACACATACATCCACATGAAGGAAAAAACAAATTTTCAATAAGCAATACTTGTCTTCACTTACTGCACTACTATATTCTGCTCTGTCCATTCTTTCATTAATAAAACATAGATTGTCACATACTAAATTAATTTCATGACCCATAATGGGTGTCACCTTCAGTTAGAGAAATCGAGGTCTAGTAGATACATGGGACTTTGCTGGATCCCACCAGCTGTATGTCCTCACCCCAGGCCTACCGCCCTTACTCTGACTCCTCAGACTTGTCAGTCTCAATTCTTCCAGTTCCTCCTTTTTTGTCTTCCAAGTTAAGAAACAGCAAATCAGAAGTGCCTTTTCTATCTTTTTCTATTCTTCCATTCCCATATCTCTCTTTCTTTTTCTCTCCTTCTCACATCTCTTCTACTCCCTAGTGAGAAATGGTCATTCTTTACTGCTGCTTTCTGAATAGCAACAACAACAACAACAACAACAACAACAACAACAACAACAACAACAACAACAACAACAACAACGACAATGCTAGTAGCAGTCATAATAACAATGATGGCTAATACTCAATTCATGCCTGCTTTGTACCAGACACCCACCTAAGTGCTTTACCAATTTTAACTCATTCAAAACTTGTAACCACCCTATGTAGTAGACTACCCTATAATTACTCTGAAGGAAGCATTACCTGCTCTTTTTTCCCAATGTCTAGTCAGAATGAGGAAGACTCGAATATTAGAGAATCTGGGCTAAATACTTAATCAAATAGAAATGATGATAATATTACAGAACAAAAAATTTGTTTTCATAAATCTTAATCTGGGAACAATAGCTAAAGATAATGACCATAAACCTAGAATCAATAATCCTGAGGCTTGGTATGCTGCTATGCTTAGGCTGAAATTCTTCTTGATATATTGCAAACTTGAGAAGGAAAACATGATAAAATTTTAGTCTTATGTAAACATCCACTCAGAGAAAATTCCCGTAGCATTTGTTGTTTGAGTGTTGTTTTAATGCTCTGTTTAGTAATTAATTTTTAAAAATTTAACAAGTAACAATTTTTTCTCTGATTATAAAAGTAATATCATGTTTATGGCTAAGAGCCTGGAACACATAGTCAAATGGAAAAATGAAAATTAAAAATGACCACAAATACCATCACTCAAAGACAGCAGCTGTTCACATTTTGGTGTAGTATGCGTTAGGCCTTCAGACATGTTTTAATTGATCTACACATTGTTTTTAAATGTTTTTCATATAAAAACCTCGATTTCTAGCATCTCTTGATGCTGAAAATATCATCGAGATCCAACAACCCTGGGCCCACATTCCTGCAGGGCAGCAGCTGACGGGAGCTGAGAAGCAGCTGCCTCTGTTGCAGGGCCGGGCCCACATATTTCATCTATCCCAGTCCCCGCCACTCTCATTTTTCTTACACTTGATCAGCTTCATTCACTTGTTATTCTCATACCCTGGGGGGCATGTGTTTTCTTTTAGTTTAAAAATAATGCTTACCCAACATTTCAGGTCCAAAGCTGTCTGTACCCTTTGTCGGGGGGGGGGGGTGGTAATAAAGAATGATGGGTAGGAAGAGTGGCCTCTTGCTGGAGAAGGCGAGCAAGCAGAGGTCTTTCATTTCTGCTTCTGCTCTTTGTCTTCTAGTGTATCAGAAATTCAAAGAAGCTCTACACTTAGAGGACTAATTTCCTTAAAAAGCTCCCAAGTCTGTGCTGTATATTATTTATATAACTTTGGCCATATTCCTACAACTAATAAGAGTGACTCTATTATACTCAGAAACTAGTTCCTCCCTCTTTGCTTTCACACATTGCTTACTAGTGTAGAGAGCTGAGTAAGACCCGACCACTTCTCCTTAAACCCTTGGTGTCCCTTTAGGCCTAGGTCTTGGCATTTGACCCAGACACAATGATATTATAAACATTTCTCCATGTTGTTAAAATTATTTATGAAAATAAATTTTAGTGGCTGAACAATATTCCCCTATACGGATATATCACATTTTCATGAACTTTTTTTCTAATAAGTGAGGTCTCAGTGAGAGGCAGGCGTTCAGTGGGAAGACATGTCCATTAGGGAGAAGGAAGGAGAAAAGAGGCAGTAAGGACAGGGTACAAACTAATAAAGATATTCTAGAATTGGTTACTTTAAGAAGCGCCAAGTCTAAGATGAACAGAGAGTCCAAAAACTAGAGTTCCAAAATCAACAGGGTAGATTGACAAATGGGGCCAAGACACCCTTTCATAAACCTGCAAGGAGGTCAGGGGAACAGATGACCAAGGAGTGAGGTAGCCAGTGGATGGGAAAGTGAACCCACAGTAACCTCTGAGCAGGCGTTCAGTCATAATTTACATCTTTTTATTTTGTTTTGTTTTTCTTTTTTAGTGAGGTCCTCATTCCTTCTAGGTCAATTTAAGAGAGCTGATGCAGGGTGTATAATAATTTATCCACTCCTCTAAAGTTGAACATTTAGGGGTTTCCAATTTTCCACTTTCATAAATAATGTGATAAAAATCTCAGTGCATAAAACTGTGTATTTGGGGTTATCACTTCAGGATAGATTTGTGAAAATGGAAATATTTATTCTTCTTAAGAATATTGGGATATATTGGTAAAATGTTTCCATAAAGGTTGTTTGCATTTATTTTCCCATCAACAGTGTTTTTAAGGTCTGCTCTGGCCCCTTTAAATAAACGTGGTCCACCCACATAAATCTTTGAATGAAAACCTACCACTGGCATCTGTACTCCATATCTGGAATTTCTCTAGGCTGCTGGCTTGCAAATTTTTATGACCATGATCCACAGTGAGAAGTAAATTTTACAAAGTGATTCAATACATGTATTCATATAACTGAAACAAAAGTTCTACAGAACAATTACTTTCCCTTCTTCTATGTGATGTACTGTGGTAAGTTCATTCTCTTCTAATTTAATTTTTAAAATAAGTTCATCATTACCCATTAAATTGATGTAATAACTCTCCAATGGGTCATTACTCTGAGTTTGAAGAACATCATTCTAGGACAAGATTCCTTTAAATTGATGATCTGTTCTGGATTTGCTCAGTTGAACTGGACCATCACCACCCTCTGAAGCATGACTTCCAGACTGTACCCTGTGTCTTGGGTACTCAGTCCAAGATGTGCCTCATCCAGCTCCCTTGCAACTTGTCCTGGGCTGGCATGATCTCTTCATGGTTCCCTCTCAACAGGGAGGGGAAATTGATGGGGAATGAGAGTTCTTGTCACACTGTGCACAGAACTGGGCACCACCGCTGAAAAAGAAAGATCTTGCCTAGACCTCTCTCTCCCTAGATATCCACATGTTGACTCTCTCATTTCCTTCAGTCTCTGCAAATGTCACCTCCCTGGAAAGATCTTCCATGACTATGGCATCTTCCTGGTCACTCTCTATCCCCTCATCTTGCTTTAACTTTTCTTTTTAGTTTTTATTGAGAGTCTGGCTATACCTTGTTTGGAAACATAGAATGTAAAAGCAGGGAGAGATTTAGAGGCCAGATCTGATTCAGTCCCCTAACTTTACAGGGAGAAAAATGCAAGCTCGAAGAGGTAAGTAAATATTCCATGGCAACCTAGCTCATCTGTGGCAAGTTGAACTAGAAACCAGATTCTTGGCTACTTGTCAGTTCCTCACTGGTTTATGGTACTGTCCCAGTCCATGCTGTAGTCTTTATGAAAAGGTTTTTGGGGGTGATTTTTGTCTCATAATAAGCTCTTGGATGCATTTTGTTAGGTTGTATTAGACTCAGAAGTAAATAGTAGTGTGAAAATGTTTCGTTATTTCTCCCTGGAAGCATAAATTACTTAGTCCAAAAGGCTTTATCCTCCTCAACTTTTCAGCACCCACTTCCTTACAAATTGGTCACCTACTCTCCTCACCTCTTTTCAGGTTTCATTTTACATAGAAGGAAAATGAGGCACAGAGAGGTAAGTAACAGACATAACACCCCCATTAAATTAAACTGCAGTACCAAAAGGAAAATATTAAGGTCAAAGATCCAGAGGCTAACTGGGGTTGGTAGCCAGAAATTCCACACAGGCAGACTTGAGTTTCAGGCCCCAACAAGGTACAGGATTTAATGACAAATGGAATTAGGAGAAGATGAAAGCTTGTGTTTCAAGATTTGATCAAAGAGAGAGAGGGGCTACACAGCAGCACAACCAGAACACAACTGTTAGTTCTGGGCAGGACCTCCCAGACTAGGGGGAAAGGTTGGCTGCATGTCCAGTACTCTAATGACAGCGTTTGTACATGAAGCACTGGGTCATCTGGGGAGTTCTTGAAGTTCTTCCATGCAGCCCTTTCCTGTCCCAAACACGTCCTACTTCCCTAAAATGCAAAAGTGCTGGGGATTGGTGGAAATCTTTATTTTTCATTTTTTATTTCACTCAGTCCTATGTCTATTCATCATCTTTAGCAATGACATTAATATTTTCCTTTTGGGGAATGCCTTCTCTCTCACTGGTTGCATTCTGGTGGGACTGTTAACTAAGATGCTCTGATTACCCCCAACCAAGAGGAGGGTGTAAGACCTGAGCGAACCTAAATGGGTACTTCCCCCTGGAACCCAAGTCTTGATCAGTGTGACAAGGAGACTGAAAACAGCTGGAGCTCACTTATTCCAGTGGCAACACTGCCTAGACTTCTGCAATATCCCTGCTACAAAGACTCTGAAGTGGTCTTTTGTCCTCTGCTCGGCATGGTTGTCCAGCCTTCCCTTTGATTTTGTGAACTTCCCCCATATCCTTTTAGTTATTTTTTTTTTTACTTGAGCTAGCCAAAGTATATTTCTGATGTTGACAACCAGGAACTTTGATTAGCACAATGGGCAGTCTGACCTGGAATTCCAACCATCTCTTTCTACCCAAATTATACAAACAGGCACGTCAATAAACATTTATTCATCACCCACAAAGTACCAGATGGCATATCAGGGGCTTTCATCTATGTTATCTAATTTGATTCTCATAACAATACAACAAGATAGAAGATGTTATGTCATTTTTTTCCCAATTAAAAATTATGCATAATATAAAATTTACTACCATAGCCATTTTAAGTGTACAGTTTAGCAGTAATAAGTTCATTCATATTATGCAACTGTTGCCACCATCCATCTCCAGAATTTATTTTATCTTAAAAAACTGAAACTCTGTACCAAGTTAAACAATAACTCCTCATTCCCCACTTTCCCTCAGCCTCTAGCAACCACCATTTCACTTTTTTTTTTTAAGAATTTTTTTTGTCCAAGTATTTTTTTTGGAGTGGGAGGAGGTAATTACATTTGTTTGTTTGTTTGTTTGTTTGTTTTGATGGTGGTACTGGGGATTGAAACCAGGACCTCGTGTATGCTAAGCATATGCTCTACCACTGAGCTCTACCTTCCTCCACTATTTTACTTTCTGACTCTAAGATCTTGACAACTTTAAGCACCTCATTTAAGAGGAATTATATAGTACTTACCTTTCCATGACTGGTTTATTTAGCATAACCTGGAGTTTCACCCATGTCATAACACATGTCAGAATTTCCTTCTTTTTAAAGGCAGAATACTGTTCCATTGTATGTGCATACCACATTTGCTTATCCATCCAATGATGGACACTTGGGTAGCTTTCATGTTTTAGCTGTTGTGAACAATGCTGCTATAAATAAAGGTGTTCACACACCTCATTGTAACCCTGTTTTCAGTTTGAGTATGTACCCAGAAATGGAATTGCTAGGTCATATGCTAATTCTGTTTTCAATTTTTTGAGGAAATGTCATACTGTTTTCCACAGTGATGTTCCATTTTACATTCCCACCAATAGTGCATAAGAGTTCCAGTTTTTCAATATCCTCCCCAACACTTGTTATTTTCCGCATTTGTGATAATAGCCATTTTAATGGACGTGACATGGTAGCTGTTATTTAATTTTAGATGCAAATACTGAGGGTAAGTAAATTGCCCAAGGTCATACAGCTTGTAAGTAGTAGAGCTGGGATTCAAATCCATGTCCAGTGATCTTTCAATATGTCTGTCTGTCCTTTTCCTTTTCCCCAGCTATAATACTTCTGTTAGAAATCTAAAGGCAGTCAATAGAGCTAAATTTGTTCTTTAGAAAATCTACCAGCTATTAGGAAGATTTAGGAATCAAAAATTATTCTCAGTCAATATCATAGAAAGCATGTACCTGAACTATAGTAGATGCTCAAAAGATTTATGGAGTTATAGTGCCTCATGACCATGGAGATTAATCAATTCAAGTTTCTCATCTTACAGATCAGAAAACAGAGGCCAGTGGATTTCTTTGTTGTCAAATATTACCAAAATTACTATTTGCCAATAATGAGATTTAGAGCCAAATTAATTTAGTTTAGTCATGAGGCAGGTGGGACTGTGTAAATTTATATAGCTCAATTAAAATCAGAGAGCTGAAAGGGACCTCCACGTCTCTTACAAAAATGTACCCATCTGCCTCTATCACAGTGAGTTTAAACAGTATCAGCAGGTTATCTTTTCCTTTACAGCCTACTAAGAAGGCAATCCAATCACTTCCTTTATGAAGCACTAGAGCATATTTCACACCTCTCAATCTCATGACATTTTTACATATAATATGGAACACTTTACATATCTGTTTAAAAACTAATATATTCTCTTTAAAGGTGTTTAAAATTGTTGTTTGAAAATTAGAAGCAGCCTTAAAAGTAAATTGAAGCATTACTAGGCAACTGAAAGGACTGTAATAAGTAACCTTGAGTATATATCACAATTAGAAATAACCTAAGCCCTAGGTTTCAAAAGTAAATAACTAGGGTGAAAGATTGTCTTGGGAAAGGAAAGGTATCTCTAGCCTGGGAAAAGAACAGTTATAGGGGTATGCACAATGTAGCACACACTTGCTGACTCATTTTAGGATGCTCAACAACGAAATGTAGCAAATGTTTACTAAAACCCTCTTACATGTGAGCTACCATGCAAAGAGCTTTGAGAATACAAAGACAACCAGATATAATGCCTGGCTTCAAGGAGCTTACTAACTAGTTAGGGAGATAGCACAGCTACACAAATACCTCTAAAAGATACCAGGTTAAAAATAGTATTAGGTCCACAAATGCACTATAGGTAGAGCAAGGCTACACTTGGTGGGGGAATCAGGGAAAGCTACTGAGCTGCGTTCTGAATGATTTTGACAGGCAGAAATAGGGGAAAGGTTATGCACCCAGAAAGTATGATGTTGATAGAGGCCTAAAGATGAACAATGTTCCACATAAACTTTCTATTTCAAGTCCTACACATACCTTCGGACCTGCACTATCCTCTTTGGAATTTCCCCTTGTCGCCTATCTATAAATCCTAACCACCAAGAACTTATATAAAAATGTTGAAAATGGTTGTATTAAAAGGGTGAGATTATTGGTAAATCTATTCTCTTTCTTTTCTTATTTTTTTAGTTTTGTTTTCCATTGGAAACAGTTTTATTACAGGAAAGTTATTTTTAAAAAAAGATATTATACATACCTTTCAAGGCCAGCTCAAATCTTTGCTCCTCATAACTATTCCTGACTAGCCAATAATGTTAAACTTGAGGTGTTGATATGAACTCCTGATTTAAGGTATGTATGTATGTGTGTGTATAGGTATGGGCTTTGTCCACTGTAAGAGCCAAGAAACAATGATGCCTCAGTAGCAACAAGCACACCTAGTGCACAGATGTTGCACTAAATATCATTTCCACCAAATTGAGCCAAGGCTCTTTGAGAATCTGGGGCAGGGAAACATACCTTAGCCTGAGTGAGACTAGGATATTCCACAGTTCCAGAAAGAAAGGAAATCCTCCATGACTAACGAGGGGTCTATTAAGGAGTCAGTTTGAAGGAGCCCCCACGGGCTAAATTTGGGACAATTTGGCATTAAAAAGAAAAAAATAGATAGAGAGAAAAGGAGGAGGAGGAAGAGAGGAAGAGGAGGAGGAAGGGGAGGAGGGAGAATTGGAGTAGCAGCACGTTATTATTCATTTGGGGGTGACTGACAATTGTAGATAAAGGAAAGGAAGTAAACACTTACCTTGTCTTTTTAGGAGGAACTGTAGGTTCTCCCTGGTTGAGGAGAGAAAGACTTCCTCCCCAAAGAATGTTAGGTAATAAATGTTTTCATTTGAACCCTATGAAATTGTTGATATTCAGCTCTTTTTAACCTACAAAATTTCACCTGGTTCAATCAAATATACAATAAAAGAATTAGAAAAATCAACACTTTGCAATCCCAATGAAATAACTGATTCAATGGATGTGGCAATGATTATGCGAAAATTTGTTGGGGCAAAAAACATTCTAATGGTGCCGAAGGGTCTCTCCTTAGATTACTTGCTTGTTGTAAAGATGAAAACACACCTTTACATCTCAGTGGTGAGATCCAGCTGTCATCACTTTAACCAACTGGTAAAGCTTAGCTTTGCTAATAGTGAGAAAAGATAAAATTTGTTTTCCCTCTTATGATACAATTTGAAATTCACAGTATGACTTATGAACCATTCTAGCCAAAAATGTTTAGGTTGTGTGTTGGCCATTCTCTATTTGCCCTTATAAATCCATTTGGTGCCTTTCTCCATCCTGCTCTGTGCCCCTGGAGATGTCCCTCCACACAATGTGTCACCCAGGCTCCCTCCTGTTTTGGCTTCTAATTAGATTTGACCAGTGGAGGTTCTGGAAGAGATTTGAAGGGTGAAGGAGCGACATTTAGGGTATTTATTCCCTACCACCTCACTCTCCACCTGGGTGTGTTTTGGTGGTGGCTGTGTTCCTTTTACATCTGTGGCCCAGCCATGCTCCAGTAACATCTCTCTGCCAGGCTGCTTCCAGCCCAGGGTTATATTTCCTGAGCCCTTTCCTACCCCTGTGTTCCCTAGTCTGCCCACATGTCTATGAATAGTCCCTTCACTTAACTCCCTTCAGTTAAAACCTTTGAATATACCATCTGCTTCCAGTCAGGACTTTGACTGATTCCGCTTAAATCTAATCAGGCCTTTAACAGGACACCAAAATCAGAAAAAAAAGTTAAACAACAATTTGAGATAACAATCAGACAAATTCAGAGCTTGGGACCATTTACAGGAGAGTTATTCTCATGTCTTCAAGGTCCATATCATTAAAAAAAAAAATGGAGGAAAACTCTTATAGATTAAAATAAGCTAAGGAGACATAATTATCAAACGTAATGTATGAACCTGGTTTGTAAAAACAACTATGATATATTTGGGGAAAATTGGGATAATTTTAATATAATTTCAGATGAGATTGGAGAATTATCGATATTCTTAGATATGAAAAGGTACTGTAGTTTTTAGGCAAATGTCCTAATTTTTAAGAGGAGTATGCTGATGTATTTAGAGTGAATTGCTGTAACTGCAACTTCCTTTAAAAAGTATAGCAAAGTATTTAGGTAGATAGATAACACGGCAGAATATTAAGAGTTGTTAAATCTGACTGACGGGGATGTGGTGTTAGTTGTATGCTTCTTTCGACTTTTCTGTGTGTTTGAAAACTTCATAATAAAATATTATGAAAATATTCATTTAAAAGTATTAATATTAATAAAGAAAACACATTAAAATATAATATATTAATATTAATAAAATATTATAAAGAAAACAAAATTTCTAACCACTCCCTCAGAAATGATTTCTCCTTTTCCCAAATGTCTACAGCTTTTTTTTTTCATAGTGCTCCTATGCTTCTTGTAAGTATCTCCAACCAGACTGTCAGCTCTTTGAAATGAAGGACTGAGTTCTGTACTTCTTTTTATACCCTACAGAGGCCTGTATAAAAGTTTAATATGTCTAAGCCTAATTCTTCATGACAAACATAGGCATATGTGGTCAGAAGGTTTCTATTTCTGTTTTCATTAATGGAAGGGAAAAGGCACAAGAAATTGGATAGGATGCAGAGAAGGGCAATTTAGACACTTTCCTGAAATTATCAGAGTTCTTGAGGCCCCTTCCTGGGGGCAATGAAAGCCACAGTGAAGACAGACAGCATGGAGTCTGACTCTTCACAATATCATTGAAAGTTTTGCAACCTTGGACAAGCCTTTGGAGGGACAGACTCCAAAAAAGAAAGATTAAAGTAAGTTCAAACTTACAGTCTCCTCAAGGTGAAGAGAAAAGCAGTATTAGGTTAAACCTGAATTGAGAAAAGTTAATTTTGAGTGAACTGCTTAACTGAATCTAGTTTTGTTTTTGCGGAACTCAATTTAAATTGCATGCCAACACGTAAACAGGGGAAAAATTTTCTCCCTGGCTATTTACTCCTTTTGGAATGTGAATTTCCTTATAGAAAAAGCATTATTGAGTGGAAACACAGGATAATTTTTGTTCATTTGATAGTGCTCAACAGAAGATAGGTTTTTTTGTACCACTTGGGTAAATTGCAGGCTGAGGACCTAGGAAAAATTGTCCTTCCTGTGATTTCTGTTGTTGTCTTTTACTCTTCTAGTGAGATAGTCTTGCAAATATCTCAGCTTTCATAACCCATATGTCCTGTATACCTGTGGGCAATGGCACGGTGGGCCAGGGCAGAGAGATAAGCTCTCAGTCAGCTGAGTAGATGGTATGTGTGTGTATGTGACAAACCCTGCTGTTTGCTCACCCAAAGGCCATCTCTCACCTTATTTCTAGCTAAGAGAATTCTGATTTTCAGGTATCAGGTGCTCAGTATGCTTCAGAGGAGTCATCATAACCCTACCCATTTGCCAATCTTTGGTTGAAACATGGGCACATGACACAATCAGGCCAAGAAGATGGGAGAGGGGGAATCTTTCTGTAAGGTTTCCAGAAGTTTCTCTGCTCTTCAAAAAAGACATTTTGAGAAACAGACCCTTTCTGTTCTGAGATATTTTTGTGTGAGGATGTGATGCAGTGTTAACCTGCTGTTATAACTCACTCTCCAAAAACAAAAAGCCCTGATTTGTGGCATTTGCTTATTTCCATTTCTGTTGTATAAATTATTTCATAATGGACAATTTTAAGTTACCAATAGCTCAACAACTCATTGGAAAATTTAACAATTGGTTCTTGGGATCCCAGGGTTGCTGATTCTAGTCTGCCATTGATTTCTCAGAGCTGTTATGTCCATCTTGCGAAAGAAGTAGGTAACATGGTAGGAATGGCAGAACAGAAAGATGAGAGACTCTAGGACCTTAATGGCACCTTGAGACACGGAATTAGTCAAACCTGGAATCTTCCCATCTCTGGAATTCTTGTTACATAAGTTAATAAATGTGCACTTATTGTATAAAGTGGATTAATTTGGTATTTGTGAGTGGTGAATCTGGGCTTCATCCGGCTGATACAGATGTCTATTAGGTCACATCTAGTGGAGGGAGGGGAGCACAGGAGGGGCAAAACGGAGCCCTGGATCTTGGAAACACTTATTCTGTTGATGGTCAGGGTCAGAAAGAGGGGGTGGTGGAGGATCATGGGGGAGAACTCCCCGGGTTGAAACAGGATGCTGGCCAGTTGCTGAGAGGAACAGGATGGTGGCTGAGGTCCAACTGGGCTGTCATTGCCCTTGCCAAAGAGGCTAAAGTTCAGAGCAATGCTCCAGTGAGAGCAGGCACCGGAACAGGAGTCAGGAAGCTAGGCAGAAGCTCAGCCCTGGAAAGGGCTGCCCTGCCAAGTGCTGCACAGCATTGTGCTTTAAGGTAGCAAGAAAGGGAAGGCCTGGAAGAAGGGGAAATGTAGAGAGAGGCAGCAGTACAACTGCAGAGTTTCAGACTGCTCACTCATCAGTGGGGTGGGAAATGTCCAGCAAAGCAGAGTCAGAATTCACTCAGACGCTGACCAGCTAAGACAGAAGGTTGGGGGTTTTCAGTAACTGCCATGGATCAGGCTGAGAAAGGCAAAGGAACCAGAATCTTCTCCAAAGCTGCCTCAGCACATCTGCTTGGTGACATTAAAGAAATGTTGCTTACATTCCTTCCTAAACCTTGAAAAGGGGTATCACTCCTCCCTCAGATTGCCTCTATTGTCAGTCTCTGGGGTCCTGAAATTCACTGCTGAGACTGGTGTCTGGCCTTCTGAGAAGTGCTCCACCCTCCCTTGTGTGGGGAAATCTGTTTGCCTGCCCGTGGCAGGTGCAATTTCATTCCTCTTATGAAATGCCCCTCACTTACAGTGCACTGTCTCCTGTTACTCATTTACCCTTTTTCTTTATTTTCTTTCCCCATCTATCTGATAACCTATCCACAAGCCCATTCTCCAGCTGAGTCCCATTCATTGAATAACTACTTAGGAAGGACTTTTATAACTGAATTGTGTGGAGGAAGTAGATTCAGAAAGAATGAAAGCTGATGTGTCAACAACATTCTCTGGGGATTTTCAGAACGTTATTTTCCTCCCTGATTTAGCTAGGAAGCCAAAGGGCAGGAAATTTGGCTTCCTTTGTACTGCTACTGCTGAAAGTCATAGTTAAGTTATCTTAATTTTACTCAATGGGGTGAGTTCTGTGAAAATATCATTATTAGAGAGTAATTAAGGATGGAATCAAGCAGGAGAGGAAACTTTTAAGAGTGAAGTTCTCTCAAGTTCATACTCCTTTTCTATCTGTGTGGTAAAGTCTGGTTTATTTAAGGAGCCCCTCCTCCCAATTAAATGACATGCTCCAAAGTGAATAAAAGGAATGCTTTTCTGCAATGCAAAACCCATCATTAGCAAAGTCAAGAGACAATTAGAAAGAGGGGAAACATTTGCAACTCATTTCCTAGACAAGGACTAATTTTCCTTCTATGTAAAAAGCTTCTACAAATCAATAAGAAAAAGACCAACAGCCCAACAAAAAAATGTACAAATAGAAAGTCCATAAAAAAGGGAACACAAATATTTCCTAAATATATTAAAGGATAGCCAGCTTCATAATAAGAGAAATAGAAATTAAATTGACATAACATCCATTTTTCATGTATTAGATTGGTAAGATAAAAAATATTAACAAGTTGTGTTGGTAAGAGTAAGGAGACAGTGCTCTCACACGTGACTGGTGGGAGAATAAAGCTACAACCTTGTGAAGGGTTATATGGAAATATCCTTCAAAATTATGAGTATAAATATGTTTTGATGAGTCAAAGCCAATTCTAGGAATTTATCCTATAGATTTATTCACAGATATAGGTAATGACAAGTTCATAAGGTTATATACTGAAGCATTATTTGTAATAGCAAAAGACTGGAAACAATCCAAATATCTATCAGTAAGAGATTAATTAAATAAAGTATGACAAATCCATATAATGGAACATGAAGCAGCCATGAAAAATGAGGATACTCTTTATGTCCACACACTGAAAGATCTCCAAGTAAGTAAAAGAAAATTAAGGTGCAGAAAATTGGGTAACAAAAATGGAGAGAAAGAATATTTATACTAGATATGTATGTATTTGCTTGTATACACACAAAACACATCCAGGAGGATATTCCAGAAATTGATAATACTCAGTCCCTTGGTGGGGAGGAATTGGGTGCCCAGGGCATAGGATGGGAAAGAGAGGGTTTTTTTTTTCCTTTGTGTCCTTTTTGTTCTTTTTGAGACTGTGTTGCTAATTTAAATTAGTAAATAATGCTTTTTAATAAAGAGGAATGCTCTGACAGAGATTAAATCTGTAATGACCTAAATTCACCCAATCTGTACTACAGCCTCAATTTTTCCATTCAGTCTCTCTTTACATTGGCTTTAGTGGCCATCCATTCTCCATGTATGCATTTTCCCTGCTTCCTTAAGTAACACACATTTTTTGTCTCTGCTTCCGATCTCAGTTTGCTCTTGATTTCTCCCTTAGTTGTCAGGTAACAACCCTTCCAGCTGTATGTTACTCTGTAGACCTCTTTTTCTAGGTGCTAGACCTTGGGCAATCACCTCAATCATTGCTTCAATACTTCCTCCCCTAGAGAATAGAAGATAAAGTCACGGTTGGGAGTAAAAGAGGAAGCAGCATCTTTGCAGGGAACCAGGCAACTGACAGAGCAGGGGTTAGCAAACTACCATGTATGTTGCTAACGGTTGGAGATGCTATTTTAAGAGCTGGAATTGTAAAGATGGATAATTATATACATGAAAGAGCAAGAAGAGTCTACCTTATGGACAGTGCAGTAGTAAGAACTGGAAGTTCAAATTCTAGTTCTGCATTTACTGGTTATGTGACTTAAGGCAAGTTTTCTCAGCCTTACTTATCTCCTCTACAAAATGAGTTCTATGATAGGTAATGTGGCTAAGACTGCCAGTCGTCTACCAAAATCCATTCTTGTTTTCTTTTGTGGTAATAGATGTGCAGCTGGGCACATGGTTACTCACATATTTCCAAGTCTGCCTTGCTGTTAGATGTAGCCAAGGGTCTAATCCCCTGCCAGGGAAATGTGAGAAGTGTTGTGTGACACATCTGGTTCTGGGACATAAGACTCTTCTGTGCTCTTTTGCTCTCCTACAAGCTTGAACCCAACATACCCCAACTTGACCAAGGAGATGAGGATAAAACCATTGGTGAGAAAGCAATGGCTTGGAAAAACCTGGGTCTCTGCATGAACACATGGAACAGAGCTGCTGACCCACCTGGAACACCTGTCCACTTTTATAAGAGAGAGAAATGATCTCTGACTTCTTTAAACTGCTTCATTATTTTTCAGTTTCCTTGTTATGACAGCCTGGCCTTACCCTTACCAACATTGTTAAGACTCTTTATGTTGCAAGTAATAGAATGCCCAGCTCAAACCAGGTAAATTGATCAATGGTATCATTTAACTCCCATACAAGAGAAAATTTAAGAAGTAGGGAAAACTTTAGAGTTGTTTGAATCAGTGTTCAATAACATCATCAAAGAATGGATTTCTTCCTATTGCTTTGCTCCACCTTTTGTGGAGTCAGTTTCACCCTATGGCTGGTTGTTCTGAATGGTTATGGTGATGCTAGTCTTCACAGTAACTCACTATACCTTCCAAGAAAAGAGAAGAAGGAAGAGGAGAGGAGAGACAAGTGAGCTTCTTTCCAATACCCACAGCAAACTTATTGACTCAATTTTGGTCCCATTTTGGTCTTTCCTGAACTGTGACGAGAGGATGGGCTTATATGGATCAGCTTAAGCCCATCCACTTGTTCCACCTCCAGGGCAAGTCAGCTTCTCCAGAACATATGAACCATGTAGAGGAGGTGTGGGCACCCTAATAGAAACTGGAATGGCTACCAAGATAAGAGGGACTGGACATTAGGGAGGTAGTACCTTGTCCACTACAGGGAGGTAGCGGTTGTTTTGAACATTAAATTGAATGAGATAATATATATTAAGGGCCTAGTACAGAGTTTGGCACACAGTAGGTGGTCAATTATCGTCAATTTACTCCTCTTTCCTAGATCTAGTTGACTGTGCTGCAAAGTGGTCTAGAGTTAGAAAAGATCCCCTCTTTGGGTGACTTGGGGCTGTGCATTTTCAGGACCAGTAAAACAGGATTGTGATGTGCACACACACATACACAAAAACCCCTCTCAGTTTCATGATTTCTGTCACAACAGCAGTTATTGGTGGGAATGGCCCATGCCTGCTATCACCATCTGACATTAAGAGAATGAATAAAAGGAGCTTTGGCACCACCCTTTCAAAGGCTCCCATCCACTGTTGGATATAGATGCTCACTGGTCTGTCAATGTATAATCAGGTTTGAGATTCCAGGAGGGGCTGCCTGCCCAGTGTCTTATGTTACCTGTGCTGCTTCAGGCAGGATATTGGTTGACAGGTGTATTTGGGCCCTTCTGTTAGTTTTCTGCCTCTATTCACTTGCTAGAGACTATATAACATAATGAAAAGATTCTGGGCTTGAGTCTGAGACCGACTTTACCATCATTGTGGGATCTAGTGTAAGTAATTTAATTCTTTATGCCTCAGTTTCCTCATCTGTAAAATAGGACCTCAACTCTTGTTCTACTAACCTTTTAGGTTGTGAGGCTCAAAGAAACAATGTATTTGAGAGCAGTCTGAAAATAGAAAAGAAATTTTAAATAAAAAGAGTTAACAAACATAATAATGGAAATATTCTGTGGATGCATAAATTTCTCTATACTGAGGCCAGCCTACCTGAAGGCTTGGGAAACAAAACTGGTTGAGAGAGAACAGGCCAAATGGGATATTTTTGTTCATAGAGAGAGAGGATAGGGCTAGGTTTAATGAACAATTATGTACTGATTGCCTACGTGTGTTTGTTACAGGTACTTTACACGTTGGCTAATTTAATCCTCTTAATAGTCCCATGAGGTTAATATTATTATGCCAGCTTTACAGATGGGGAAACTGAGCCTGAGAGTGGTTAAGTAACAGGACCAATGTCACACATTTAGGGAATTGCAGGCCAGGATTTGAAAGTCAGGTCTGTTTAACCACCAAGGCAGGTGATGCCATCAGCTGATTCAAGCAAGAAAGAAGTGACCACCCAGGATACTGAGCCCAGGTGGACTGGCTTACACAAGGCGACATTCATCCGGGGGCTTATAATAACTTTCATTTGCCTATTATCCATCTAATCCACAAACATTTTCTGAGTGCCTCTCATGTAACAGGAACTGTGCCAGATTTGGATAAAACAATGAATAAAATATAGTTCCTAAAGGGTTCAAGAAACATCAGTGCCACTGAGTAGCTTGTCAGACATCCATTTATCCTCAGTTCAATCCTGTTAGGAAAATTGCTCCTAATACTTGGCCAATGTTAAAGTTTTAAACATTATTGTTCTGTGGAAATGGTCTGCTTACGCTGCTTCCTGCTGGAGAATGGCATAAGTCCATAATAACTGAAGATCATATAACCCAATGATTTCGTTTCAGAGGCAACTGCACAATGGTTTTGAAATGGTAATAACTGCCTATTGCTCAGGGGATTATCTTATTGTCTAGCAATGGTTATGAAGACAGTGAGGTTTTAAGAGGCCATTCAATAAGAGTGACAGAAGGAACTATTTTTATTTTTCCCTGAATGACTCTCAAAGTGAGAATCTAATTCAGAGCCCACAGAGGTCTGAAAGAACTCCTGTGATCAGCTCAAAGTCCTTAACGCTGAAAGGAGACTGAGTTATAGAACAATACAGAAAACTGAAGGTGTGGCTCCTGTATCAGTGGAGTGCTGTTTGCTTTCAGAGATCCTGAATCAAATGGAGACAAGTCGGGTGAGACCTACAATTAAAACAGCCACTGAAGTCACATTTTCTGTCTTAATTTAAAGGAGCTACCATCTTCTTTGCCAGGTATTATGCAAATAAGCATCCCAGTCTGAAAAAATTCTACAATTTTATCTGTTCGTGCCAATGTTATTTGATGATTTCTTTGGGAGTGGGAACCTTACTTTGTTAAGCACCACTAAGAATCAGAGATCTTACGTATTTTGCTCATTTAACAATCGTCACAACTTTGTGAGTTAAGTTGTGTTTTCACCATTTTACAAAGCTCTTTCCCTTACTCAGATTCATTGATTCATCCAACAAATTTTTACTGAGTGCTTACTATTTGCCAGGCATGTTTTAGGTGCTGGGGATATAGCAGTGAACAAAACCTACCTCTGCTTCACAAAGCTTTCATTTTAGTGGATGGAGAAAGAACTAAACAAAGAAACAGATAATATGCAAGGCGTTGGAGCTCAGTGCTGTGGAGAAAGTTCTAGGGGTAAAAGGAATAGGAATACTAGGTGGCAAAGGTAGGAGGATTTTGTGAATTTATATAGGGTGGTCAGTGTATTAGTTATTTATTGCTGAGTAAGAAATAACCCTGAAACTTAATGGCTTAAAATGAAAAAACACCATCTTACAGTTTCTGTGGGTCAGGAACCTGGGTATGGCTTAGTGTCTCTGCTTCAAGGTCTCTCAAGAGATTATATTCAGTGTATTAGCTGGAAGAGTTGGCAGGATTCCATTCATTTCAGGCTGTTGGACTGAGGTTCTCAGTTCCTTGCTGGCTGTTGGCTGGAGGCCTCCCTCAGTCCCTGCCACATGGGCCTGTTTATATGGCAGTTGGCCTCCTGCAGAGTGAGCAGGCAAGTGAGAGATGAGAGAGTGCCCAAGATGCAAGCCATAGTCTTTTTGTAATCTAATCTCGGAAATGACAACCCATCACCACTCTCTAGTGAACAGAATTAGAGGCACGTCACTAAATTTAGCCCACATTCAAGTCTTGGGGATTATGTAACGGTGCGAATGCCAGGAGGTGGGACTCACTCAGGACCATCTAAGAAACTGCCAGCCACAGTTAGGGAGCTTTCCTAAAGAGAGGACATCTGAACAGAAATCTAAAGAAAGTAAGGGAGCAAGCACAGCTATCTGGGAGAAGATGATTTTAGGCAGAGGAATAGCTAGTGCAAAGGCTGAGGGGGAAATGGCACAAGATGAGGTCAGACAGGTAGCACTGGATTTGCTACTATAGTCTTATGTGGGGAATTTGGATTTTACCTTGAAACAAGAAGGCTTTGGAGGGTTTTGAGCAGAGGAGAGACATGACATGACTTGACTTGTGTTTTTAGAGGATCACACTGGTTGGTGGTGGAGAATAGAGCAGAGGAAGCAGGAATTAGTAAAAGCACTGGGACCAGTTGGGAGACTATGGTAATAATCCAGTTAAGTGATGACCATGGCTTAGACCAGGGTGATAGTATTGGAAATGGCATAAAGTGGTTGGATTTTGGATGTATTTCCTAGTAGAGCTGATGGGTTTGCTGATGTTTCGATGTGGAATGTGAAGTAACTGAGGAGTCAATGATGAGTCAGGTTTCTGGACTCAGCAACTGAAAGAAAAAATTTGCCCTTTATTAAGCTGAAAAACACTGCTGAAGGAGCAGGCTTTGAGAGGGGAAGTATAAGGCAGGGGTTTTGGACACATTAACGTGTGCCAATTAGACATCTAAGTGGAGATGCTCAGTTGGCAACTGGACATATAACTCTGCTCAGGAGAGCAGAGTGGACTATAATACAAATTTACAGGTTATTTAAACCAACATACTGGATGAAAATACTAAAGAAGTGAGTGTAGCTTGAGAAGAGGAAAGGTCTGCAGATTGAAACCCTGGGGTTCTCCAAGTTTGGAAATTAGGAAGATAAGGACAGCAAAGGAGACTAAGAAAGAATAAGTAGAAAGGGAGAGAGACGACAAGAGAGAGGAATACCCTTTGAGCCAAGTGGAGGTTGTGCTTCAAGGGAGAGAGAGAGTCCCCAGCTGTGTTAAACACTGCCATTAGGTTAAGCAAAATGGGGATCAGAACTGACCATGGACTTGGGAACATGGAGGTCCTAGTGGCTTGATGAGAGCTGTTTCAGAGGAGTAGGAGAAGGAAAGGAGAGCAAGTAGAGAAGGTGAGAACTGAGGCTCTTAGGAGAAATTGAGGTCTTTTGACAATTGGTTCACTGAACCACCTGCAACAAGCTCTATGGTGCTTATGAAAAACATAGATTTGGGGGCTCTACTCCAGCATCTCAGGGAGTGGGATCCTGTGATCTTCACTTTTAGCAAGTTCCACAGGTGATTCTGAGGCACATTAACATTTGAGAACCAATATCCTGCTCTATACACTATCTTAAATCTAGTAAAGTTGCTATCAGATTTAAGATATTGTAAGTAGGTTTCATTTGTGTAACCCAAATGTTTGTTTGTCCTGAAGGCACTCCTATGGATGGTCATTTGTCCTGGAAGCATTTCTATATTTTGTGGATGGTCATTTGTCTTGGAGGCTTTCCTGTATTTCCCTTTAGTGTTTTTATTCTCCTGAAGTTTTTAAGAAAACCTAAGTAAAGAAATTCTACAACCCCAAAGAATAGCAGTAGGTAAACAAATCTCCCATAATGGTTCCTAGGAAACTCACGAATTTTTAAATTCTCAGAATCAACATGTTAGTTTCTCAAGGGCTCTGGGATCTGAAAGACAAAATTCATGCAGATTGAAGAAGAATTCAATATTTTGTGGATCACTGAAGTACTTAATTTACTGAGCCTCTCCACCAAGAAAGAAAGATGGAGGCACTGTTACTGTTGGGTCTTTTTGGAGGGCTGGGGGCCTCTGGGCTGTCTTTATGACTAGAGCAAAGTCTGCACTGTTTAGCAGTATCTGGAGATTGTTCTTTTCTGCCCTGAGACTTTGGCCCTAGGACCAGACATGTTTCAGAAAGAACCATGCAGTGTGAGAGAAAACAGAGGTAGTAGCAATTTAAACTTAACTTTCCCCACTGTGTACTACACAGAAGAAGGGCTCAAAGGATTGAGGCTTTTGGAAGAGGGTGTTTTGAATTGTTGATCCTTCTCTCCTTAATCTCTCTTTATTTTCTTACAACCCCCTTCCAAGGCCTACAGACTTGTGCCCATGTTCCCTCTCTCTGGAATCTTCACTCTTCTCACAAGAGAAGTTATTACTTCTCTGGTTCCTTGTAAACCCCAGACACTTGGTGCCAATGGAGCTGGCATTTTCGTTCCATAAGAAATGAAATGAGGTGAGGTCTAATCTGTTAACAAAGGCTCCAATTCCAATCTTCCTTTTTGTGAGAGCCGCTACTAATTTCCTATCTAGTTTCCTTAAACAAGAGACTGTTGATAACATTTTCCCTAGAGGTAGACCAACATAGCTAATAAAGGTATATAAAAATTATATTCTAGTTACTTCTATGTACCTTTATATGGCCAAGGCAATTTCATATATGGAAGAGACTAATGCATAACACAGAAAATTCCAGCAAAACCCTGTTAACCCAGCAGCTCCTAGACAAACATTAATAGTTGCCCACCAAGCTAAAATTGTATCTATGAAAAAAGTTGAGGGAGAAGAAGGCTAGAAAGGATGGCAGGTGAACTTGCTGATGTTCCATGAAGACAAGAGTACAAGCACCATCAACATTCCAAGACTAGAAGATATAAGAAGACAGACAAAAACTGGGCTTCCCCAAGAATGTCTTCACAAGAAAAGAAAGTCTCCAGCTGAGCAGAACACCTAACTTCAGCCCCCTGTATAGAAGAACCGGTGGCCCTACCATGCAGGCAATGAATGGTAGCATCTGAAATGGTAGTCACATGTGAATATGTGTGCATCACTCATTAGAAGTACATATTTAGATTGGAATTCTGCATCGTCTGTAATTTTGGGGTGATTCTCTTTTTCCATAACACCTGTGGTTCTCTTGTTGCAGGAACATTTCCAGGAAGACCTGTGATCTTTGAGATCCATCTTATTAGTGTTTGATGGCACAGCTGATAGTGGATAGTTGGCAAAATTACCTGCATTTTTCCTTTACATATTTGTATCAAGTGCCTCTTTAACTCAAAATGCAAATCTGTGCAAAACAATGTGCAAGTTAACCTAACTTTGGTGCTTAAAAATATCAAGCAGGACTAGAACACTGGTTCTAGCCAGTGCAAAACTTTGAAGTCTAGGTGATTTCTTCACCTAATAATCACTTGGGGTCAAGTTGGTTTCTTTTAATAACGTATGTGCTTAAGAAAACACAGAATTCTAACCTTTTCTTTCTTTGGTGAGTAGACTAGTCAAGTGTTTTCCAAATGTACTTCTTTTTCTTAAAAGATGCAGCAGTGACACTAAATAGACAATAATTGTTGCATAATTAATGTGTAGCAGGTGGACCCAGCAATTTCTTTTTGGAATCTCTGTTCCTTAATCCTTAACTGCCTTGCCCTATCATACTCCCACCACATCTCCCATCATGCCCAAAAACCTCCCCCAACACTTGTAAATAGCACAGTGGACGTAATTTAATTTGCCAGCTCTTAAATTAACTGCAAAAGGGGGAGACAGGCACTCTTAGGTAAACATATATGTGTGTATGTGTGCAAACACACACATTTGTTTTCCTCAAACCTCATTCTCAAAGATTTTTACTACCTATTCAGTTCAATACACCTCTAACATTCTGCATCTCCATCTAACACCTGCTTGTTAATTTCATTCAACTTTCAGCCAGTTTTTTAGCAAGCGAAGGCAATCCATTCAAGGATTATAAAAGGACTTTTTTTTTTTTTTGCCTCTGATCCTTTTACAAACACTAATTTCATACCTACCATATGCTGTCCAAGATACTGGTTCCCACCCTTTTGTTAACTTCTCTTGTGTATCACCCAAGGTCGAGTTTCCTTTGTTCAGTACAGACTATACTACGAACTAAGGGTGGGATGATATGGGATAAATATCTGAAAGCAATACTTCCTGCTGGCTGGGAAGCGTCCCTTCACTTGTACAGAGTGTCATCAGTCATCTCGCTTTTCTCAGGTGTGGCAGGTCTTCTTTTCCTACTACCTTACATCACTGATTGAAGAGCTACCTGAGATTGTCACAATTTTACATAAAAAAATTTTTTTTTCTTTTTTTTAAAAGTGGTGGGAGATAATTAAGTTTATTTAATTTTTTAAATGAAGGTACTAGGGATTGAACTCAGGACCTCATGTACATTAAGCACACACTCTACCACTGAGCTATACCCTGCCTTTTACTTCTTTGTATTTTTCTTCTTTTCTATCTGCTCCTAACAGCTTTTTAAACAATTTAAGTTACAAAGAAGAGATCTGGTTTTGCTCTCCTGGTAACTAGCTGTAAAACCTTGGGCAACATATGTAACTGCTTTGACCCTCAAATTTCTCATCTATTAAAGAAGAGACATTAAACACATTCTAATGTGCCTTTCAGCACTGATACTCTCTGAGTCAAGAGGTGAAATGGCTCAGGGGAAAGCTCTGGGCTGCCTCAGAGCTTGTCTGCACTTAGCAGTAGAATAAAAGGAATGGCTGCTCCAACAGCTGCCACTTCTTGAGCATCTACTTTATGCTGGGCTATCAGATCTTTACACACACAGTGTTTCATATAATCCCCATAGCAACTCCAAGAGGCACACATTATTATTATTACTAAACCTGTTTTATAGGTAAGCATTTTAAGACCCAGAAAGGTTAAGTAGCTCTTTCAAAATCATAAGGTAATTGGCATAACGAGTTTGGCCAGTCAGCACATATTTTTAACCATTCTGCTACCCCATTTCCCAGTTCACTTACTGTTTGGTATTGCTTGCCCATTTCCAAAAGCCAGTTCACAGCTTCTATCTTGGAATGAGGTCTGAGATCCAGTCTTGACTCTATTGTCTGCTAGGTCTTCAGCCAAATTGTATCACTTCATCAAGTCTCAGGTTCCTTACCTGTGAAAGAAGAAAATAATACCTTTCTGCAGTTGCCTAGTTCCTATCCTGCTTCTCTCTACAGAGGCCATCACTTAACCCCTACCTGCAGGCTTGGACCCAGCCCAGGCTCTAGGACCAATCCTTCTTCCATAAGAAGGGCTTTAAAGACTTTTCCTTCAGTGCTGAGGGGGATTCAACATCAACCATGGCCTGAGGTCCTAGTAATCAGTTGTAATAAGTGGGCCTCTATCGTAAACGTAGTAAGGTAGAGTTGTTAGGATGAGTCCTGGGACCATACTGCCTGTGCTTTAATCTCAGCTCTGCCCTTACTAATGAGCTTCGTCAAGTTCCCTCACCTTTCTGTGACTCAATTTTCTCATCCGTAAAATGGGGAGACTAATAGTAGTGATTTCAGAGAGTTGGGAAGATTTAGTAAGTTAAAAACTGCAGAGTACCTATAACAATGCCTGGCAAGGAGTGTTTGCTATTATAGTTACCATTATAGAGCTGATCTGATTTATACTTCATATTCTTATACATAAATGACATCAATTATATACATATATTATTATCAACACTAGTTAGGTCCCTGCTTGGCTGCCTCAGGTCCTTCTTGGATAACTTGCCCAGTCTCTTCAGGGCTGCAGCCCTCACTGCAATCATGTGCTGGGGCAGGACTCTGCCACTGGACCCCTTCTCTGAGCTGGGGCCTTGCAATCTCCAATGATGTTCCTAATGTTGGCTGTCTTCTCAAATCTCTGAATATTGCTTCCTCTGGTGCTCCCCAAGACAGTGCCCTGAGCGTGTCTGTTTCCAGACCACTTGCTGAGACCACTTGTTGCCCCTTTCCCCTGCCATGTTCCCTGGAGCCCATATTCTGCCCTCTGCAGCACCTTTCCCCAGTGCTTGTGCTGCGGGCTTTCTGACTAGGTCCTGAGCCAGTCCAGTGTATGTGTTCAAAAAGTTACTACCTCAGCTTGATGCAACCTCATAAAATAACTTTGTAAAGCATCACACACCTAAAATGGGTATGAATCTCAGGGCACAACTCAGGTGGGCAAAAGATATCATACTTCTCTACTTTTTTTTGGTAACAGCTCTCATGAGATATAACTCCCATACAATTCACCCATTTAAAGTATAAAATTCAACTTTGAGAGTATAGTCACAGAGTTATACAACCATCAATTAGTTTTATAACATTTTCATCACCCCTCTCCAAAAAATTCATCTACTCTTCCGTATTTATCCCTTATATCCCAGCCCCAGGTAACCACTAACCAACCTTCTGTCTATAGACTTGCCTCATCTAGACATATGGCCTTCTACAACTGACTTCTTTCACTTAACACAATGTTTTTAAGGTTCATCCTTGTTGGAGCATGTATCACTACTTCATTCCTCTCTATTGCCAAATAATATTCAAACATCTCTACTTTTAATTCAGTAGTTAACTTTGACTCTCTCCCCACATTCCGAAGGGCTGGAGAAGAATTCAACTCCTCATTCTTGGGGTTTCCCATGGAGGTTGTGTCAAGGTTCCAGGCTCTCAAGTAGAGTTGAGATCTCAGAGTTGAGATACCTCAGATGTCCATCTGGCCACACAGGTTACTGCTGAGATGCCACTGTCTCTCCTTTTGTAGTCCTTTAAGAGCTTCCCCTTTGTGGCCTTTGTGCCACCTTTGGAGCATGGGAATTGTGGGGCCAACTGGTGTCCTTCAAAGTCCAACAACCCTCATTCCTGGGCTCTCAGATGTCTGCCTGCAATTCCTTAACAGATAAAGTACATTCTTTACTGGGAGTGTTTGCCCTAACAAACTAATAGCCCTAGGTAATGCCTAATCTCACAATAGCTCAGGCTGGTTTGTTTCAACACACCTTATCAGAGTCATAAACCCTACCACCCTTCACAGACCCTAAACTTCTTACCTCACCTACAACCAATCAGAGACGTGTGCTCAAGCCAATCAGGCACTTTGTGACCCTACTTTATGAAAGACCCCAACAAGTGACCCTCAGTGCTCACACAGGCACCTGTTACCTGTGTGGCCCACTATTGTCTATGGCAGCATAACCTAATAAACCTTTTCTATTTTCATTCTTTGTCTTTGATAAATTCTTTTACTGCCATGCATCAGCCCACCGTGTCCCCCAACAGAAACCATTTCTGTGGTTGGTGAAGCTAGGCCAAAGTTGTCCCTCTTGGCGCATTGATGGCCAGTCTCTCTGAGGTCCTGCTGTGTCCTTGAGGCACTGGCAGGGAGTAAGGCAGGACATAGGGGACCCTAGACTTTGACTCCTTCCCCAAGCCAGAGAGACCCTCATTTTAGACAGGGGATATTCCTCCCCAGGTTTAACTAGATTCTCTTTAATGTCTTTTGAAACAAAATTTAGAAATTCTAATCTCAAACTTTCCCTGAGGCAAGGGTGCACAGAGCTTGTACTCACATGAACGAAGACCTCAAAAGCAAAAAAACAGAAGGGAAAACACAAATTTATCTTAACAAGTTATCTTGTGCCAGAGTTCATTTCTCATTGTTCAAATCTCTGCACCCAGACAGGTCCATAAAGCAATCAAGCATTTTATCCCCTTATGCTTTTTCTTATCCCTCAGTCCGGTCACTGTTGGCTCTTTCCTGAGCCACCAGCCCCCCTGCCTCTGCTTCCTGACAGCTTTTTATGTCCCACAAGCCACTGGTTACTGTGAGGACATACTAGGTGGCAACCTGGACTCTGCTTTTAGAATTTTTACTTTAACTGTATATTAAAACTATCTTTTTTGTGGCAGAATGAAAATGATATGATATATGCTTTAGAAATGTAGGATTTGCATTTCTGTTATATATTTCTATTATACGTTTTTCTATTTCTATTACATGTTCTATTATATATTTCTAGTACACATTTCTGTTATAACTATCTACTATACCGAGTTTGGTCTTGGGACTCCTTTACACTCTTAAAAATTATTGAGGATCCCAAAGAGCTTTTGTTTTGGTGTGTTATATTTATAAATATTAACTATACTAGAAATCAAAACTGAGACACTTAAAATATTTAATATCAATTCATTTGAAAATAGTAAACCCATTACAGGTAACATAAATAACCTATTTTATAAAATATATATTTATTTCCCAAAACAAGAAAATATTCTATAGCATGGCACTGTTTTATATTTTTTGCAAATCTTTTTAATGTGTGACTTAATATAAGACAAACTGGATTCTTATATTGGCTCCTGCACTCAATCTAGTAGATTTTGTTTTCACTGAAGTATGTGAAGAAAATCTGGTGTCACAGAGGTATGTAGTTGGACAAGGGAGGAATATTTTAGTTGCTTTTTTTTTGACAATTGTAGATATTACTCCAGATCTCAGCAAGAGGTAGTTTCTTAAAAGCTATTTGGCAACAAATATTGCCAGATGTTTTCTTTGAAATAACAGTCTCATTTTGTTCATTTTAAAGAAAACACCTGACAAATTCCTAAATTTGAATAAGTGCTTTTTCAAGTAAAAATGGTGTTTCATCAAAAAAAAAAAAAAAAAAAAAAGGTTAGTTCAGCTTGTAACTCAAACAATAACACAAACATTTTTCTTGGTGGCACCCATTCTACCTCAGTATGGAGCAAAAGTGCTTCTGTGTACTTCTCAGTTTGTCAAAGTATTACCAAGACCTGCCTTGAAGTGTTGAGATTTAATTAATTGAATGAATGAAAAGAACAACATTCTTAAGTAAAACTGGCTTACTTTCTTTCCTTCTGTCCTGTGAGTTTGTGTTGGTGAAAAATGTGACTATTGGGTAGTTTGGTGCCACTGCTTTGACTTGTACTAAGGTGCTGGCAGTCTGACCCAGTATTAGTTTTGCACCATCAATAAATGCCCATATAGTGAAAAAGGCAAATCTTTCTTTAAACATTATTATGGAAGTAGTTTTGATCTCTTATATCCCCTGAAAGTTTTCCCAGGACTTTACAGACCACAATGTAAGAAGCAGAGGAGATGAAAAGATCCAAGGGAAGGGTGTGTGCCTTGCTTTTTGAGTGTTCCTCATTGCTGCCTAGGGTCTTGTGTTCTGCATGTGTCCTGACCTGTCCCAGCACCTGCAGCTCTCCTCTCCTGTTCTGGACTGGCCATGATGCAACACAACAACGTCTTTGGGAGCTCCAGGCACTAAGCCTTTTAACTTGCTCTGCTACTAACCTCTGTAGTAGTGCCAGGAAGGGTGGTGGTGTAAGACCCTTTCCTTCCAACTCTAAGAATTTACTAATGAAAATACTGGCAAAACCCTAAAAAACCTCCAAATTGCTGAATCTAGAAATAGAACTGACCAGAAATGTATACCCTGCTCCTTGTGCTTTTGAAAGTATTTGTCCTTTAAAGAGGCTGTATTGATTACCTTGAACATTTTCCCTATACACTTTATTTTCACTGGATTGTAACTGAAGAGTTTGGGAAAAAACCCTGGCTTTCTAGGCTGTCCATAGGAATAATCTGAAGGATAGCCTTTCCTCAGTGCTACCACATGTAAGTGGATCTGGAAGCTTTGAACTGTGAGTCTATTGGGCTCCCTTCCAAACTCCTAAGGGCTTGTTTTATATAAAAACATGACACTTGGCAACTTGTATCAGGAATCTAATCCCTTATTATGTTACTATAACTAGGTTAAAGAGTACATGTGGTAAGCAAAAATATTTACCTGTGATAGAGGATAATTAATAGGATTAAACACATCTGGTTATTTCTGAGTCAAATATGCTAGATAAGCTCTTATTTAAATCTAAAATTCTGTTTTGCTATTGGAGATTTTAGACAAGAAAATTATACATCTTCAAACCATTAACTTTGGCAGATTTCTAAGGGTCCAAGACTATGTGTTAGTTTTTTAAAAAATTCATCCATTTATTAAAAACAGTATTTATCAAGGGCCTGCTCTGTGCCAAACATTGTTCTTGACAGGGGAATAGAGCAGTGAGTAAGAGACACAGTCCCTGCACTCATGAAGCTTATGATCTAGAAGGGGAGAAGAAAAATAACAAGTAAACAACTGAATAAGCAAGATAATTTTAGATAATGATGAGCGTATGAAGGAAATAACACAGGGTCTAGGGATAATGAATCACAAGCAAGATGGGGTGGTCAGAGGAGGCCTCCCTAGGGAGGTGACATTTGGGCTGAGACCTGAATGATGAGGAGCCAACCATGGGAAGAGCCAGGTGGAGAAGCATTTGAAGCAGAGGGAACAATAAGCACAGAGGCCCTGAGGTAGGAATACATTTGGTAGTTTTGAGGAAAAAAGTGAAGATGGTACAACTTGAGTGCAGTGAGCAAGGGGGAAAGGGGTACAAGATCATGCAGAGCTCTGTAAGCCATGGGCAGGAATGCAGATAATATTATAAACAAAATAAGAAGCAACTGGTTTTAAAATAGGGAGTGACATAACCTGACATGTGTTTTTGAAAGACCACTCTGGGTGCTCTGTGGTGGATAGATTGTAGTAGGGAGAGTGGGGGGGTGGGGGTGGCTATGATGATGGGTTGGCTGGATGGCAGAAATGGAGAGAAGAAGATAAGCTTGAAGATATAGTTTAAAGGTAGAACCAGGAGGCATCAAGGATGTACCCATATCTTTTCTTTTCTCTTTTCTTTTCTTTTCTTTTCTTTTTTCTTTTCTCTTCTCTTCTCTTCTCTTCTTTCTTTTCTTTTTCTTTCTTTCTTTCTTTCTTTCTTTCTTTCTTTCTTTCTTTCTTTCTTTCTTTCTTTCTTTCTTTCTTTTCTTGAGTAACTAGATGGATGGTGAAGGCAGAAATTGAGACATGTATGACTGGGAAAGGAACAGGTCTGAGAGACACATGGCAGGGGTAGGGTAGGTCAGCAGGTGCTCTTTGAATACGGAAATCATAATTTTTGTTTTACGCGTATGTCAAGTAGGATTGTGTTCAGCTGCAAGGAACTCAAAACCTGACAAATCATATCTTAATCAGCAAACTATTTGATCAATCAGTTAATTAATCAGTTGATTAATTTCCCACATAATGAGCACTGCACAGATAGACAGACCTGGCTGGCATGGTAGCTCATAGATGCCACTGAGATCCCAGGTACATCCTTTCTTCTCCTTGCCCTTCTTTACCGTGTCTTTGTGCTATAGCTCCAGGCAACGTCAGCACACTGGATGGGAGAAGGAGGAAGCTAAAAGGAGGAAGAGGATGGTGTCTACTTCAGGAAAGCAAAATTTTTTCCAGAAATCCTCAATAGACCTCTATTTTTATCTCATTGACCAAAATTATGTCATGTGACCACCTCGAGCTGCAAGGGAGGCTGAGGTCTTTAGCTGGACACATTTTTGTTTCACTGGGAAAAAAAATGGGGCATTTTAATAAGGACTAAGGGGTGAAAGGATATTACAGAAGCAGACAATGAGCAGTGTCACCAGGGACATATTATATTTAAAGTCCTTGTTGAACATTCAAATGGGAATGTCAGGTAAGATTGGAAATAGAAGTCTGAATTTCAAGGGAGGGCAGAGCTGATGATAACAGTTTGGGAGTCATTAGTGCGTAGATTGTGTTGAAAGCTTGGAGGGTAGATGGGATCAACTAGGGAGAGAGTGGAGTTGGAAATGTCATTTTTGTATTTATTACTGTGACTTGCTCTAATTAATTTTATTCAACAAAATTTTAATGTACACTTTTTGTGGGTCAACAATTGTTTCAGACTCTCAGGGCACAAAGATGAAGATGTGCCCCCTATTTTCAAAGAGCTTAGATATAGAACAAAATGAAAACAAATCAGTTTTAAGAAATGATTCACTACAACTTACATGAATGATTAATTCATTTATATAGATTTGTAACAGTAATCTGAATTATGAAAGTAGTTCTATGGCAGCTCATGTTTTAAGTGAGAAATTAAGTAATTTTACCTTGAGTGATTTCAGATTCACCTATCTGTGTATGTCTATTTGCATATTTTAATTCAGAAATGCATTTTAAAAAACCCTCAGTTTTTGAATATGACCAAATGCTAATCTTCTTAGTAGTAAATGTGTTGTTAAAATCAATACAACGTATTATGGAATCTTAAATTAACTTTGAATTTAGATGATCAGGGAATTATTTGTCAGATGACCTGTTACATTAGGGCTGAACAATTGTTTGCTGACTTAATTGCTACCTATAATTTCACTTAGAAATTTCATAGGTGTTTCAAACTTATCAAGTCCTAGATTGAGTTCTTTATCTTACCCACCTCTCATTCCTTCCTCTGTATCATGTTTTTCTGTGTTCTTTTTGAAGTGGGTGGCACCATTCTTTTGGCTCAAGCCAGAACTCTAGGTGACAATCTAAATAGCTGTCTCCCTCACTCCACTCTATCAGTAAAACTTACAGGTTTTACCTCCTAAATATATCTTAAATGTGTCCATCTCCTCCACCCTGGGTCATCACCATCTCACTCACACTCTCCAGTCACGGTCCTTTGAAATTCATCTCTGCAGCTAAAGTGATTTTACTAAGCTGAAGTGTCTAATTCATTATTCTGATTAAAACCTGGAAAAATCTCAGCATGCTGTAAAAATGATATCCTGCAGCAAAATCAGTTTTAAAAATTTTAGGTTAACCTGAGATAAAGAGGTCCTTTTATTGCAGGACTTCTCAGAGCCTTCAATATGCTGAGGTATGCATTATGAATCACTAAGCAGGGGACTGAAGGTATTTCTAGACACAAGTCACAGTAAAGCTATTATTTTGAGGAACACCAAAGAACACCTCATGAAATACCTCTATGAACACTAGTAGTTTCTATACCTTGGCTTAGGAAATCTGGTCTACAAAAAGAAATTTAGTTATCTTAATGTGATATGTAAGACCTCCCATGCCTTGGTTCTCACCTTCCTCATGAACCTTATTTTCGACCATTCCCCACCTTGAACTTCCTGTCTAATCACAGCAGACCACATCCAGTTCCTGTACACAACATGCTCCTGGCTCAAGCTCTTCCCTCTGGAACACCTTTCTTCATCTGGCTAAATCTACTCATCTTTCAACTCTTAGCTCAGGGACCTTCTTTGAATGCTTGGTTGAAAAGTTCTGAGTTCCACTTACCACAGCACACACAAAAAATAAAAACAATCTGATTATGTGTCTTTTTCCCCAGATGGGGAAATAAAGACTGAGAGAACATGCTGTGATGATGACAGTCATGATGGAGATGACAGCAAAATTTACTGCACTCATGAGGTACCAGGCTCTGTATATGAATTATCTTATTTAATAGTTGTAAAACTTTCATGAGGTAGATATTTCTAGTATCCTCACTTTGCAGTTAAAGAAGTTAGGGCTTAGAAAGACTGAGGAACTTGCCTGAGGCTATGCAGCTAGCAAATGATGACCTTAGGTCTGAATTAAGATAGCCAGAAGCTGCCCCTTTTGCCACTGTATCTACAACACTGGCATGGCATCTGGTCGTGGACACTTGATAAGTGCTTGTTGATCTAAACTCAGTGTGTGTGTTTGTCTCACACATATCTGAAAACTACTAGCACTGAGGATGTTGGACACAATATAGAAAATAGAAGCATTTGCTTTTGAATTTCATTTCTAGTGAAACTGGCAGTGGAAAGGGAGACATGGAAAGGACAATAGCTCCTGTAACAAATTACCATCAGCTTGCTTGTTGTCTTAGGTGTATGTTCCAGGGGTGGCCAACCCTGTTTTACACCTGTGTTAGTCTTTGCAGAATAAAAAATATATTAGTGTTTAATGGGGACTATTAATCTTGTCACCTAATTGAGTAATATCTAAAAAATCTTTTCTTTCAAAACCTAATGGGAATTTCTAGTTAAGAAATGAGTGTGGGGAATATTTGATCTCAAAAATATTTTTATACATGAAAAATATATATGTGTTTATGAGAGATGTTGAATATTCAATGAAATTTTGTGACTGTGAATCAAACAGTTATCTTGGGCCTAAAAGTTGATAGTTCCTTTGGAGAGTTATAAGTTTATGATAGTTTCTGCACTTTAGAATTTTGCTTTGTGGCTTGGGAGTATCTGAAGTAGCTGACAGTCTGTCTTTAAATTGGCACTTTTTTTATAGGGAAACGTTCAAATATATTATTTTGTTGTACTCTATGAGGATCAAGATTCAGCATGATAGGATCATAATTTGAAATATGAGTAAGAAATATGTGGGGTCGTGATCTCTATAAGCCTATTCTTTGCTTCTTAATTAAATTTTGCAGATGATAAAAATATTGAGAATGAACTATTAGCTTATAAATTATAAAAAAGGGTTGGTAACTCCCATAATATGTTTTATAATTTTGTTTAAGAGGTGTCTATTTTGTGTTAGATCAAGTTAGTTATTGTTTAGAATAAAGACCTGCATGACTTTCTATTCCAAATTAAACTATAAATAGGAATACTTCCAAATGCCTGGGCTTTTTTGTTTGTTTGTTTCATATGTGGCATGTCCCTTTGGATAAATTATTTAACTTCCTTAAGTCTGAATTCTTTCATTATAAAGGAAAAGGTTTCTTATTCTCCACTTTTTTTTTTTTTTTTTTTTGAGAATTAACCACTCATTTATTTCATTCTATTCACTGCAAGTTGTAGCCTAGGATTTACTGGGATTCTCACTGTGGCCAAATTCTTTCTTCACATTCAGCTCTCGTCCTTAAGCACTTGTGTTTCCACAAATGTCTGTTAATTTACCTGGGAAAGAGCTCTGGACATCTGAGTCAGTAAATTCAGTGGTCTCATTCTTCAGTCTCAGCTATTGTTGGCATCATGTGCTAATGCTCGTATAAGTGAGGGGTCCAGAAAATCTGCTGTAGTGTGACTTCTTTAGTCTTGTGTGAGACCATAGCATGAGACAATAGACCAGGGGGACTCTGTCCTTGAAGGGAGGAAAGAAAGGAGTTTTGTTTTCTCTCTTTAGCTAAATGTTATAAAACTTTAAAGCTTAAATTCCAATAATTGTTGCAGATAGGTTAGATAAAAATCCACCAACTCACAGTATTTTTCCTGTTTCTATTCACTAGTAAACAACAGAGGCCAAAAAAAAAAAAAAAAAAAAAAAAAAGAAAGAAAGAAAGGAAAAAAAAAAAAGAATGTTCTATAAAGTAAGATATAAAATTTGGGTTAGGGTTATTAAGGTAATAGTTCCTTTTTGCCCTGCCTCCATATTATTTTTAGTCCTGGGCTCTGAACCCAAGGTAATGTGTGAGGCAGCTTTAACATTTTATCAAAAGTTAGTGGTCTCTCTTCTTTGTCCTATCTTGTTGACAAACGTTCCTGCGGTAATCAATTCTGCTTCCTATATAAACAGTTCATTTAATTCAATATCTAGCTTTCAATCCTATTTGCAAATATATATATGAAAACAATCCCATTCATTAGCTGATGCATTTTTACCTCTGCTAACCATTTTCAGGTAATTTCATTGGTAACTGGCTGAGGGAAGAGAAGAAGCTCTTTGAAACTCCTCCTACTCATTATTTCATGGGTCTGTTACGGAGGGCAGAAGCCTGGCTTGGCTGACCCAATGCCCATTTTCAGATCTCTCCACCCTTGCCTACCCCTACAATAGAGAATGGAGAGGCTTAAAAGTCACTATGCTAACCTTCCCCGAAGCATGGCAGTTCCAGCCAAGGGGGCACAAGTAGAATTCTGTTGAGGAGGGTTTTTGGGAAGGGTCTTTTATCTCCTGATAAAAGGAGCCAGAAGCTGCTGGCACTACTCCATCCACTTTTTTTTTTTTTTTGGTCTTAAACATGGTTACAATGTCTGGATTTACAGCAGTCATCTTGCAACTTTGAGACAATTAACAACCTTGGTTGAAGAAGAAACCTTGGTTTTTATCACATCAGGGAGCCCCACATTATAAAGAACTGCTTCCCTATAGACATTACATAGGAAAAATAAATTCCTACGTGGTGGTTTTAAGACATGGCTACAAATTCTTTGACACTCCTCCTATCAAAAGATGTGGTCTAATTCCTCTTCTCTTGAATATAGGCCAGCCTAAATGACTTACTTCCAGTAAACAGAATGCAGTAGGAGTAATAATGCATGACTCCACAAGTCATAAAAGGTGATACAGTTTCTGCCTTATTATCAACCCCTCTCTCATGTGCTACTTGGGAGCCTTGAGTTGACATATCAGAAGTCAGTATACACTGAAGCTGCCGTACTGGAGAATCCCTGTAAGCGACCACACAGAGACAGGGATGCCTGAGGAGCCCCAGCTGTCCCAGACCCCAACTCTCAGTCTTCCTGTCAAAAACTGACAAACATGTGAGTGAACCAGCCTTCAAAGGATTCCAGCCCCCAGTCTTCAAGCTTCCCTAGCTGATGCCAAGAAGAGCAAACAAGCTGCCCATCTCCCCAGCCCTTCCTAAATTGCAGATTCATGAGCAAAATAAATGTTATTTTAAGCCACTAAATTTTGGTTTGTTACACAGCAACTGGAACACTCTATTTTTAGTACTGCTGTTATTTGGATGTTCTGTTACCTGCAGCCAAAAGCATCCCTACCTGAAACACTTAGCAGCACAGAAGATTAAACAAAATTGCTAAAATGATGCTTTTATTACTAGATGTGCTGATCATCTATTCTATTCCTCTGACCCTGGCCATGGTAATCTAATAAACTATAGTACTGATGTCACAATTTTCCATTGAAGTTGATGCTAATTTAGTTATATAAAGGTCTTATTTACAACAGGACTGGGCTAACAGAAATGTAGAAAAGGAAAAATTTCAGTTCAGGTTAGCATATTGCTGTTTTCTGCTCTTTTGGCATTTTGGTAATAAAAACAGTATCGATAGCTACCTCACCAGCAAGTAAAGCTTGTCTGAGTCCCCATCTTCATCAAAATCCCATCAGTGTTTCAGGCTGTTTTCTTAATGAAATGCTCCTAGCATTTGACAGCTTTGTTCTTTCACTGACATTTGCAGCTTTTTTAATAGATGAATATTTAATGTCATATTTAATAGGCCAGATTCTTTGAAGCGAAATCCCATTAGTTAGTTCTCACATTTTAGAATGAACAGTCACTAATTATTGTTAGAATTTATTTAAAAGTTTTAATACATGATTTTTATCATAAACTCATTTACAAATCCAGTATATAGGAACCAGTAGGATTGTTCTAGATTAATATTCATATCCTTACATGGAAGCTGCAGTATAAATTAAAAAATATTTTATCCCAAAGTAACATAATGCTGCTTCTAGTGATGGAAATTCCTAATCAGCTTTGCAATGTAGTTTGGGCAATTTTCTTATCCCATTGCACTGAAAATTTAAAACTAAAGGAACAAAATGTAACTCCTGAAAGCTAGTTGCACAAAAGCCAATTTCATTTTTGTGTGTTTATTTACTCAACATCCACATCCTTAAACTGTTGGCAAATTCACAGCTGGGTGGAGAAGCATATGTGTCATTATGCTGATGCTTATGGGGTGGGACGGGTGTGGAGGCTGGGTTGGGGCAGTGGAGGGGTCCTTGCAAGAGAAGTTACATAAGTGATATCATATGCAGAAGCAGCCTCTGGGGTTAAAAAATAACTGGGCAGGGAGTGTCGGCCTTTCTTGGATCTGACTCCATGACTTACTATCCTGAAGGGTCAGACCTATATTCCTGGGTGGGCTGAGAGTCTGTTTAAGTGCACTCAGTTCCTAATAGCAACCCTACATAATAGCTTAAGGAGCCTGGGAATGTTCTTTGTCTCAAGACAGCAAGGTGCTGCCTGCAAAAGCTGAACCAACATCTCAAAAAGAAGCCAAAACAGGACAGATGTTTCATGCTGTGCTTCAAATGTGGTTGTTTCCAGCATGGTTTCCTTCAATGAGTAGAAACACAGAAAATGAGAGAAGATGACTGCTTTTGCATGGCAGCTCCAAAGAAGATTTTAAAAAGCACTAATTTCCCATCTTGTCCTTCTTTTCCCTACCCATCTTTTTTTAGGAAACTGAATTATTGATGTATGAAATTATGCCTTTGTTCATGTTATCTTACATTTTTCTTTTTGTAACTTGTGAAAAATAAGCTGCCACTGCATATCTACCCTGGTATCAGAAATTCCTCAGGGACGAGGGTCACAATTTAATTGGCACTGAGCCTCCATCTAGCACCTGAGAAAATAAATATACAGGGAACAGTAATGAAAGACCATGGGAACAGTGGGACTAGGGGTGAAATTTTCTAAAGTTCAGAAAACAACATAAATACATATTAGATCTGCCACCTGCCTATGGTTAACCCTGAGGCCCGAACACCCTAGTTTGCCAAGTATCACTTGAGATCCCCATGTCATTAGGGAGAGGCAGGTATTTCTGCTCTCTGGCATCGTGTGCTCTGAATCTCACTAGGTGCTATCATCTGGATTAGAACAGTTACCTCCAGTCCCCAAGCTCCTCCAAGGCCTTCTTCTAGCTAACGCCTTTCTTTGAGTTTCCCAGATGCCTGCAGCTTCTCCCCTGCAACCTCCCCTACTTCTTGGTATTAGCAGATAGAGCCCATCAATTCCTCTCTAATGCTGCTGCCTCTTCCTGTCCTCTTGCCATCAGAAATCAGAAAACAATCTCTCACCCATATAAATGATCACTTTCAGAAGCATGACCTGTTCAAGCTGACTCCTTCCAGAAGCTGAGTTCTTTCATTCACTGAAGCAATATTTCTCAAAGCATTAAGTCATCTGTTAAAATACATATTCCCACTGAATGAGGCTCTTTATGGTGGGTTAGAGAGTCTGCGTATGTAACAAGCTCCTTACTTTATTCCATCTCAAGGTAAAGGTGCAGAAAGCTAATTAATTTCATCCCTGTAAACATCAGGTTTATAATTTCTTCTTAAAGAGGAGAATACCTTTTCACCCTCACAGTTCAGAGAAAACCTCAGGAAAAGCCTGCCAATTTCAACAACTGAGACACCACTCGACCCTTCAACTTGCAGCAGTCCCCAGAGAACTGCAGTTGTGCTCAGTGGGGAAATTTGAGACTGAGAACTCCACCTTCCCTTTCATCCTTGGCTTTGGCCAGCCTTCCCATGAACCTTTGAGGAGTTCTCCCCTTCCCCATCATCTATGTTCTATACTCTGGTCTGGTCTTCTCATTGCTCTGTGCTTCCTCTCCCTAACCACCTCTGTCTTACCACACCACACACTCAGCCCCATTCCCTCTTCCTCTGGATGTCTACTCCATGATAATCCCCTTTCATCAATTCCTGCAGCCCCCTGGCCTCAGCTGAACTCTGGCTCTCCCTAGGGACACTCTTTCCTCCTTAGTCTTCCCAAGGGGTGGCTGCCCTTTTTCCTACTCCCATTATAAGCTGTGGCAGTGAATATGGGATAGAGTTGGGAAGGAATTGGCAAACTTTGTCTGTGAAGAACCAGATAGCAAATATCTTTGTGAGCCATACAGTCTGTTGTAACTACTCAAGTCCACCAGCCATTGTAGCGTAAAAACCACCATAGGCGGTAAGTAACAGAAAATGTGTTTCAATTAAACTTTATTTATGGACATTGAAATGTGAATTTCATACAATTTTAACATGTCATAAAGTAGTATTCTTACTTAGAAAAAAATTTAAACCATTAGAAATGTAAAAACCATTCTTAGCTCATGGACTGTAGAAAAACAGGGGATGGGCTGGGTTTGGCCCATGGGCTGTTGTTTGTTGACTCCTGGTCCAAACCAGTGTTTCTCAATCTTTAATGTGCATACACATCAGTATGGATCTTGTTAAAATGCAGACTGTGATCCAGTAGGTCTGGGGTACGACCTGAGATGTGCATTTCTAACAAATCACTAGGTCAGCACACTACACTTTGAGTAGCAAGATCCTACAGTCATCTGTAGATACTTGTCCTTAATATAATAAAGACATTAAATATAATTTAATGATATAGGAAATGCTTATTCTGTAATTCATATTAGAAAGGCTGTGTGGAAAGTGTGGTAGCTGAGAAAGCAGGCTCTCAAACCAAACAGACTCCCACTTACCAGCTGTGTGAATCTGAACACACTTCTTAATCTCTCTCAGTTTCCATTTCTTCAGCTGTAAAACAAGATAATAATAATCTCTACTTCAGATGGTTGCTTTGGATTTTAACATGATAATATACCTTGCAAGTTCTCAATAAATCTTAGCCATTATTATTTTTAAATTTAAAATGCAAGACATGATTTAGATAACAAAATAATAAGAACTCTAATTTTGAGGGCTCAGGGGATTTCCTTGCTTTGTTTTTTGGAAAACATTTGCAAGGGTTATGTCCACTAATTCATTCAAAAAACATTTACTGAGAGGCTACTTCTCCTGCCAGGCAATGTGCTTTGCTGGATCTGCTAAGATAAGTGAAATGTAAGCTCATTTAAGTGGGGGAGATGGAAACAAAAAGCAATTTCAGCCTAGAATAAGTGCTGGATGAGAGCATATGCAGAGTGCTGGAGGGAAGGTAGAGGAAGGAATATTCACTCTACCATGAGGGGAAGTCAGAGGGATTCCACACAGGAAGTGATGCTTCAGCTGAATTTCAAAGGATGAATACAGGTCTGCCTGATGGAGGGAAGAGGGTATGTAAAGGCAATGGAGAATTCATAGGGAGTTCAGGGACACTGGACCCTGGCGATGTGCGGGGAAGGCCAGGGATAAGGCCCTGATCAATCAGAATGGGTATCAGCCCTGGGTAGGTCATTGCTCCTTTTTGGAAAACATCCTGACAATACCATAATACATGCCAGCAGGGACTCGGAGGAAATTCTTTCCACTTTTGCTGGAGTCACAGAAAGACTGGGGAGCCCTCCAGCTGAGCCAAGGAATCCCAGCCTCTGTGGCTTGTCCCTAAGGAATATAATAGACTGGATGAGAATTCTCTACTACTTGGGGCCCACTCTATTGGGGTCAAAGGAAAATGGCCTTTGTAAATAGTCCCCTGGGAACCTACTTGATTCAGTAATTACCTAAGTGTCTGTTACAGAATAGAATTTGTGTGGTGCTGCTGGAGTTACGACGTCTGGCACCTGTCATGGAGAGCTTAATCTGTGGAAGATGAAATGGCCATATAAGTCACTACACCACAGGGTGAAGGGAGGCAAAGCAGTCTTTTAGATCTTTATAGGAGAAAGAAAAAGATTATAAGGAGTTTGGCTCTGAGGGTGAGAGCTCCAGGTCTTGCTTGTGTAGCAGACATGACTGATGAGGCTGGGGTGCAAGAATGTAAAAAGCCTGTTTGTGAATACCCATGAGATGCCCTTGGATGCTCCCAAATATATGCATGGGGGAAATGACTGGCAAGGTCCCTCCTTATATGGTCAGGAGAACACACTAATAAAATGTGAATTTTATTGATATTGTAACCTCTTTTGTACCCACAGGCTGGTGAGGTGCAGAGAAATGAGTTACATGTGTAAAAGATACATACATGCATGTGAAATTGGTACTGAAAGCACTGTCATTCAATTCAGTCCCAAACACTGTGGCAGCACAGGTCTCTGTGACCAGGTGCCATATCAGGCATGGATGTGAATCAGCAGGCCTGCAATTACTTCTCGAAATTTCCTAAACCATTTTTGTTAATAAGTAGCAGTGGGGCACAGGGCTCTTCCTCCATCAAATGGGGAACACAATTAGTAAGCCATCTGTCTTGCTCCTAGAATGTACAACCAGAACTTTGTCATTTTGTTCAGTTCTGTATCCTCAGTACCTCAAACAGTGCTGGACACACATCATAGGAACTCAATATTTGTGAATGAATGAACGCTTGGGTTTTATGTATGAGATGGAAGCCTTTCTTTCCTTTCTCCTGCCAAATCTACCTTGAGTCTGTTGACTATGGAAAATTCCACCCTCTCAGTGTAGAGACTGTGGGTGGTTCCCAGGGCATTATGGGTCAGCATGTGGGTGTGGATTCTTGAACAGACACAGGCCCTGGGCTTAGCAGATAGTCCCAAAGGCTCAGAGGGACTTTCAGGCAGAATACTATAAAGTTCATCTTCTTTAAAACATCTTATTTTTCCCATTATAAAAATAACACATGCTCATTAAGTAAAAATTGGAAATGGCAGAAAAATACAAAGTGAAAAAATTACCCATAATCCTCCTACCACAATACAAATTCATCCTTCTCTTTCTTCTAGATTATGGAAAAAGCTTTTAAACCTGCCCTCCCCCACCCCCCTTCAATCTAGTTACAGGGCCAGGGAGAGATCTTTCTAAAACACAGACCTTAAAACACTTCAAAGGCTTCCTGTTGCTCTCAATGTCCAAACTACTCAACAGCACTGGCTCTGCTTGTCTCTTCAGCTTCCTATCCTCCAAGCCCTATCATGTTACACTTGTGCCAAATGGAATTTCCTTCAATTCTTTAAATAAGCTGCACCTTCTCTTGCTGCTTCTGGTCTTTTCCACAAGCTTTTCACTCTGCTTCAAACTCTCTCAACCTTCCTTAGTCCTTTTCCTCTGTTCCCTTGCCTGTTTTCATTGCCTCTTCTCTCTCCAATTCAGAATTTAGATATCACTTTCCCTTAAAACGCCTTCCCTGACTGCCCTCCCCGACTTCCCTACTAAATCCAAGTTTGGAGGTCCTCCTGGGCACTTCAAAACCCCACAAAATTTCTCCCAACATATGGCTCATCACACAGTATCTTCTCTGTGGGGGCATGTCTTTATCCTTAGTGCACAGCCCAGGGCCTAGTTCATGTCACACAGCTCAATAAATATTTGTTGAAGTGAATTTAAATTGAATTATTGTTTACACTCTTAGAAATTTCCCCCCTTAACCTTTGCTTTAATTATACTGTGTTTTCCATTTTCCATAATTATGTAAATTTTATGTTAGGGGCCATATCATATAAAGATTTTAATCTTACTTTTTTTTCCTTTTTTTATTGAGTTATAGTCAATTTACAATGTTGTGTCAATTTCTGGTGTACAGCACAATTCTTCAGTCATATATGAATATACATATATTCATTTTCATATTCTTTTTCACCATGAGCTACAAGATACTGAATATATTTCCCTGTGCTATACAGTATAAATTTGTTTATCTGTTTTATGTATACCAGTAATCCTACTTTCTTAACTTAACATTTTATGAAGTATTTTCAACTTCACCCACTCTTCATAAACTTCGTTTTTAATACCTGTATACTATTCCATCAGGTAGATGTACTCCGATTAATTTATCTTCTATTATTGGACATTCAAGATTGTTTTGTCTGTTACAATTTGCTAATAATTTTGCTATAAGTATCTTTGCTTGTTTTTGGATATAAAGCATTTTTCATATTTTGAATTATTTCCGTAAAAACATCCAAAGTAAAACATTAAGGTCATTAAGTACTTAAAGTTCTCAATACATGTTGCTTAATTGCCTTTGCAAAGTGTTATTTTTTAATTTATATTGCCACCAACAATTTATGTGAGCATTCATTTCATTCACCCTCACCAAAGTCACTTCCTTTTCAACCATTAAAAACTTTCAAAGAATATGCACTTCCCAAAGGCAGCACCAAGGACACAAGGACAACATTTGCCCCTCTCCTCACTGTCTTCCAAGGGCAGTGTCTCAGTTCCGTTTTTCGAGGTCAGTCTTTCCCAGTTCTCACCCCACTAGGCTGTACAGTCACTCTGAGCATCTATTTCCTCGTCTTTGGGGAGTGACATCACTTTAAGTTTGCTCCGTTTATTCTATTTCAAGCCCTTTAAATGGACCTGGGCAACAGCTACCCTCATTCCCCACCCTGTCATCAACACACACACACACACACACACACACACACACACACACACACTCATGAATAAGCTAATGTCCACCTGAGGGCAATGTCCACTGAGACCACCTTCCACTCACCTTGTTCTTTTCCTGGCTCTCAGATTCCTTTACTTTTCCCTCTAGTTCCTACTCTTTACTTCCCTCCCTCGCTTCCTTTATCCAATTATATAACAAATTTATCAAGCACCTACTACACCAACCATAAGTGCTGGGATACATGGAAAATAAGGCAGCAGTAGTTCTTGCCTTCACAGAGTTTGTATTCTAGTGGAGAAGAGAGATTAAAAACAGCAAGCAAACTCATACATTAAAAGCTACCGAGTGTTGAAGTGGGGAGTAACTCAGTGGTAGAGCACGTGCTTAGCAGGCATGAGGTCATGGGTTCAATCCCCAGTACCTCCATTAAAAAAAAAAAAAGTTACCCAGTGTGATGGGCATTATAAAGGAAGCAGACAAAGGACCAGAGAGAGAATATCAGAAAAGATCTGCAGTTAGGATAATCCCTACCCCCACTTCTGTCCCCCTTAACCCCTAATTGTACTTTCTTTTCTCCACAGCACCTACCATACCTGACAGAGTACGTATAACATTTCCTGGTTTATTTGTTGACTATTTGTCTCCCCCAACTTGAATGTAAGCTCCAGGAGGATAGGGGCTTTGCAGGTCACTGCTGAGCCTGGCCCACTGCAGTTTCTCAGTAAGTATTTGCTGGAGGCCTTCACAAGTGGAAGGCCTTCTTGGGAGGTATGTGTGAAACTGGGGCCTGAGGATGAGAAAGAGCTGTTGGTGATGGCAGGTGGTGTCAGAGGTCCAGGCAGAGGAAACCACAGATGCAGAGGTTCCAAGGCAGGGAAAAGGGACAGAGAACAGCCCAGCCCAGAGTGGCTAAGTCAGCATGAACAAGGGGGACAGTAACACCAAATGATGACATCTGGCTGGCAGGCAAAGCCCCTATCATACCACACCTTGTAGGCTCTGGTCAGGGGTTTGGAATTCACTCCAAGGGCAATGGAAAGTCACTGAAAGCTTTGCTTTGACACGACACTGGGATATGCCTCCCTGCATTGGCAGAGTATAACTAAAATATTTGTGTGTGGTAGGGAGGGGTGGGATGGGGGTAATTCACATGGTGAGTTCTTGCACAGATTTGTCCTCACCCTGTAACCCATATTCTCCTGTTGGGTGTGGAGGACCAGACTCCTTCTGAGCCTGCTGTTTTGGGATCCTATAATCACCAGGCAATAAACATAAAACTATACTCCCCCCATTATTATATTTCCTTATGTTTTGACATCTAGTCTCTCTAGTGGTTGACCCAAAGGAGAAATCTCCCTCCTGAAGTAGGGTCCACAGCTGCCATTTTGAAGATGATACTAAATCTGACACAGACTTGCCAACTTGGGGGAACATCTTTTATATTTTGTGGTCTTAACATGAAAGTGGAATCATGGCTTTCCCTTGAACTTGGCCCTTTGGTCTGATGGAATGGAATTTTGTCCAGCCTGGTTTATTTTTCTCAGGCCTGTTTGGGGTCTAGTTGCATCTTGCTGTGAGGAGTCAGGTCCTGTAAGAGCAGGAGACAAGACTGGGCTCCAGAGAGTGGGCCCCCACCCTGCCTCCCAGCCCTTGTCATCTGGTGGCCTTCTGTGGGGGATACCTTCCTTCTGGCCTCTGACTCCTGTGGCTTTGGTGCTCTCCCTTCAACAATCCCAGCAAATGACCATAGCTTTGGCTTATTCCACTGGCAGCTCTGCTGTCACTGACCATTTCCCTCTCACCACCCACTTGCCTGGATCCCATTTGCCTTGCCCTTCCTACTAGAGAAGCCCCGCCATTCTGATTCTGCACTTATCAGCTCCACTCAGGGAAGCCACTCTGTAAGCCGTCCCTGAAAGACCTATTTCCCTTTGCCCAAACCTAGGAATCCATGGGATCAGGGGAGCTGGAAGCTGTGAGTAGCACAGAGTTAAGACAAAAGGTGCGAGCGGACATGGGGCAGCAAGCAGACTCAGGAGACTATAACATGAGGCATATTAGAGATGCCATTTCCCCTCTTTCTGGAGCAGTGGGGATGGAGATGGAGGGGTCTTTTCTTTCTTTCTCTCTCTTCCTTCCCCTTCCTCCCTCCATCCCTCCCTCCAACTCTGTTTCTTTCTTTCTTTCTTTCTTTCTTTCTTTCTTTCTTTCTTTCTTTCTTTCTTTCTTTCTTTCTTTCTTTCTTTCTTTCCTTCCTTCCTTCCTTCCTTCCTTCCTTCCTTCCTTCCTTCCTTCCTTCCTTCCTTCCTTCCTTCTTTCTTTCTTTCTTTCTTTCTTTCTTTCTTTCTTTCTTTCTTTCTTTCTTTCTTTCTTTCTTTCTCTTTTTATTGTGAGCAAAGGGCCCTACATAAATCCGATTACTGTAATTGAGTTAAATTTACAGCCAACAACTTAGTCTGGCACATATTTAATACGATAACTATTGTTACTGGGTTGCATGGCACTTAGGCACACCCTGTAAGCAATTTATTGCTGTATTATTTCTTTTATTCAGTTAAACCACACTTTGTTTTTCTCATCTCACTTTACTTCTTTAACATCTATAATTGGCATTGATGATATTCCACCATAGTGCTATATGAATATCACATGAGTACATCACATTTTATAGCCATTATTATCATGCAGAGGAAATTAGACACAGAGTCCATATACATAATTAACAAGCAGAAGGGGCCAGTACTATGTTCTGATCCTGGCGTTCTGACTTCAGCCCACATTCTTTCTACAATATCAAACACTGTTGCATAATCACTCTCACCCAGTACACTGGAAGGTCTTAGCATATTTGCCAGCAGTGGGGGGAGTGACTTGGGCAGGGTAAGGACATTCTTGCCCTTAATTGAGACAGAGCTTTGGATTCCAGGGGCTGGTGGTCTTAGGGTAGGAAGGTGGAAGGGGTGAAGGAAGATTTAAAGGAGGTGGGGCTGACAGCACAACTCAAGTGGTCTACATTTTCTCTCACCCAATCCAACCCTTGTACTTGAAAAATGCAGAACAAATCTACAACCAGGGTCATTCTTGTGATATCAGGAAGAAGAAAGTCCTTGACCAGAGAATGGTCCCCCTCACTTACATATTGCTCAAAAAGATACAGCCTTTTATTCTAAAACTAGAGTGAAAAGGCATAAAGAGGGGAAAATATAAAGCATCTGGCCTCTGGGTATGTGGTTGTGGAGGTTTGGGGGATGCCTTAGGAGGGTGGGGGGCAGGTGGAGCAGTTAATGGGAGGTGTGTGTGGTGGGGAAGGGAGACTGAAGAGATATACTTCTCCACTCACCAATGTTGCCATGGTCCTACACACTGCAAAAAGAGTAGTCTTTTTTGATAGTCTTTTCTATTTTAGAGTGCCATGCCTATTCCTTTGGGAATAGGAGTCTTCTCCACTTACTTTCTATCATGGAACTTCCATTAATTGGCTTGGCAAGGACAGAGGTCACACTGTCTCTGATGGCAATCAGAATGGCTTAGTGGCTGATGAAATAAGCTGCTTACTTCCAACAGATGGAAAAGCAGTGGGAATTTGTACTCCACTTCATAGTAGTCATGTGAACGCTTTATTTTCCTTGGTCACTGAACCTGTGTAGACTACGGAGGTGACAAGAAAGTGTGAAAAGGTACGAAAGCCAGTTGAGCAATCTGTTCTTTGCAGGCTTGGGAGCCCTGAATAAAAAGCTACTTCGGAATAGGTCAAAAGGATATCCAGCCAGTCATGGTTGCTATAGTAACCAACAAACATGTTTGGCTTCTAGGGGCCCTGCCCCTAATGAGGATGCTGGCTTTTGTTATGAAATTTGTGAACTTCACTTCATCTGTTTCTCCACTATTTATTTTTACAGTTATTAACAGTAACAAATTACTCACTACCTGCAGTAAGCCTTTGCTCAGGTTTGGTGCTAACCCTGGCCCCCACCTCGATCTCTGCTGTGGTCAGTGTCTGGTGAATGGTTCTGACCTCTCTCGTAGCCTGCAGAGGTTTATGGGAACCATGGAAAAGCATGAGGAGACCAGAGCTCTGCTGTGTGACTTTAACCACAAGGGCCCTCAGTTCTATATAAAAAAGGAATAAAAATATCTACCCTACCTCACTTACGGGGTTTTGTGAAAATATATAAAACTTCAGATGTAAAAATAGTTTGAAAATGTTTAGTGCATTATATTCACTTAAGAAGGAGAATAATTTAACACCTCAGTCTACAGATAGAATGCTTACTACAGATGACATATATTTCCTCTTAAGTGTCAATTTTGTGTTGAGAAGGATTCTGAGTCTGCACCTAAGCTCAGCTGCCAACAGCAGCAATCAGTTAGTGATGTCTGAATATGTGTGCCACAGGGAGAAGTGGCATCACAAGTGCTGTGTATTTGCTACCTGGATTTAGGACATTCCTCCATTGCTCCTTATACTGCATTTGGAAGTTGAGCATTCATTACTGCTCTGTAGCTTGTTCAGTGCTGGTCTGCCAGAACTGACTCATGGGAGATAAACTACTAACATTTCAGGCTGAAACCTGAAATGATTTTGTTTTTTCAAAGCAACACTTGACAAATAAAAGAGAAGCAGACAGAGAAAATAAAAACAGTCCATAATCTCATCATTCCTTGGTAACTTTCAACATTTTGGTTATGGATTTCTTGCCTTTGATTTCATTTACTATTCTTTTTTAAATGATCACTGCTTGCTGTGTGGAGAGTGGATTGTAGGCAGACAGTGTCGATGCAGAGAGACCCATTGGGAGGCTCTTATAGAAGTCTAGGGAAGAGATGCTGGTGTGGAGATGGTAAAAGGTTGTTGGATTGAGCATAGAGGCAAAGGGACTTGCTGATGGACTGGATGTAAGGAAGGAAGGCATGAAAAGGATGATGTCCAGATTTCTAGTCCCATTTCTGGTGAAAAGATGATCCAATTACAGGGGTGGAGAACAATGGGAGAGAAACGGGTGTGTTGGGGGGAGGCACAGTGGTGGAAATCAAGAGTTCAATTTTGGATATGAGAAGTCTGAAAGAAAATTTCACACCCCGGTAAAGATTTCGTGCTGGCAGTTGGATATATGGTGAAAGCTCCGGGGAAGAGGATTGGACTGAAGATTTTAACCTGAGGATCATCAGCATAGAGAGGATGGAAAAGAGCTAGGACTGGTCTAGAGAAGTTAAATGAAGATGGAGAGGAAGTCTGAGGACTGGGACCTGAGGCCCTCCAAAATGTATCTGTCAGAAAGAGGAGAAGAATGCAGCAAAGGAGACCAGCCAGTCACCAGTAAGAAGTCTAGGAGAGGGTGCAGTGGTGGGTACCAAGGATAGAGGGTAGTTTAAGAGAAAGGAAGTGCTTCCACTCACTTTACACACACACTTTCATACATATAGTACATGTATGTACATATGCATATTTCTCATTGAATATGTATATTTTTTACATAAATATAGGGCTTTTTCATTTATCAAGAGCTTTTCCTCATGCCCTTAAAAAACCTTCTAAAATATTATTTACAGTATTCCATCCCTACAGATGTAACCTTCAAAGGAACATCCGTGTATGAACATCTTGTGTTCCCTTAGGTTAAATTCCCTGAAGTGGAATTACTGGTGGATATAAACATCTTTAAGGCTTTTGATACATGCTGTCAAATTATGTTTCGGAAAGGCTGTACCATGGCTGTTCCCTCCAACCGCAGTCAACTGAAACCAAGTATTTGGCAACCACTGTTACCGTAAGAAAAGAAAAAAGAAAAAAATATATAATGCTATCTATTTTCTTCCCATTTGCAAGACTTGACTCAGAGGTTAAACGTGTCTCAATGTAAGGCTTCTTGTGTGCAGTCTGAGTGGTGAGCAAGTTGATCCCTATACCCAAACCTTCTTAAGTATGAAAAAAATGAATGTAAACATCACCCAGGTCAGCCATTCAGGGCAAGAGAGCTGGGGAGGAGGAGAAAAGCTGGCCCCAGGCCAGTTTCTCTGGTGAGGGGTGGAGTAGATCTTGGTCAGCAGTTTGGGAGATTGTGTGGTTCCCACAACTCGCAACGCCTCCTCTCCTCTCGGCCTGACTTCCTGTGGGCCCAGCCTGGGAAAGGGCGTGGCCACTGAGAGGCAGAAGTAACTCTCATAAGCCTGGCAGTGAGAGCCCAGATGTGATGGGTGGTGGAGCCCGTGTTGCCCTGTGAACAACCGCCCAAATTGCCCAACTAAACAACCAACAAAGGGATGCAAGCAGACTGCCCCACATATTATGACCCTGGCTGATGGGGTGGAGCCATTTCAGTTATAACTGGTCTCTGTGTAGAGATCTTAGGAATCCTCCGCTCAGCCTTTCTGGGCATCTCTCCAGCTGAAGCGGAAAGACCCTCTGTGTTGTAAAACGACAGTCGGGCTCGGCATCTTTCGGTTGGCCGGCATCATTGCACAGGACAATTGCACCACGCTGTTATGTTCTCAGTGTGGAAACTGCAGATACTGAGGTGAGAGGAATCTTGTGAATGTGTGGGACACAAAGATAGGTCAAAAATGGGGATTGTGGCAATCCAGTATATAATACCTCTCATTTCATAACCATGCCAATAAGAACAGGAAATCTTTTAAAAAATGCAACCCAAAGGAAAAAAAGAAAGCATCACAGTCCTTTGCTTTCTGGATGGCACTAACACTTGAAATACTTTCTATAGTAGCCAAGAAAGAATTCCTGAGACAGAACAACCATGTAAGTGAGCACACACATCAAGTCCAAAGGGAACTGTTCTGTGAGAAGTTAAAAATGAAAATGTAAAGTTTTCAAAAGAAGTAACTGGAACTCAGTTTCTTTAGATGTTTCTCTTTTTAAATTATAAAATAATAAATGTCTTATAAACCATTCAACTAATGGAGAAGTGTATAAAGAAAAGCTGGTCTTTCCTCATTCCCTCAAACTTCACTTCTACTCTCCAATAGTTAGATGTGTATTTTCCAGAGATTTGTCCCTGCAATTACAAACATAATTTATATAAGAGTATGTTATATGGCCTATGTATAGTATGTTTATCAAACTGCTAACATACAGCTTTCCACAATATATACCCAAGTACATAACTTTGAAATGAGATTATACTACACAAATTCCGCAACTTGTTTTAAATTTTAAATGCAATTTCTCTTTGCCGCTTGGCAGGTAGTTTAACTTTCATCCATGCTTTATGAAAACAAACAAACAAAAACATTTTGAGCCAAAGACTACCAGATTCATTCATTCAGCTATTATTCAGCTTGTTGCCTGCCAACTATGTATCAGGCCCTGTTCAGGGTGCTAGGAGTAAATGAGATGACAAAAAACCTTGCCTTGTGGAACTGACCTTTTGGTGGAGGAAGGTAGACAATGAACAAGTATAATACATGGTATGTCACAGGTTGCTAGCAGGGCATGTTGGGGCTTTGTAAGGCTAGGACAGGCCTCAAAAAAAAAGTGACATGAGCTGAGATCTGAGGCAGGTGGGGTAATGCCAGGTGGATGTCTGGAGGAAGGGTATCCTAGGTAGAAGGAAGCGAAGGTTCAAGAATTATGAGGAAGAAGGTGCCTGGCTTGTTCAGACAGGAAAGAGGCAAGTGTGGCTGGGGAATGGTGAGGACAGGGAGAATGCAGGAGGTGGTCAGAAAGGATTGTGAGAGACTTGTAGGCCATCTGGAGGGCTTGGGGCTTTTACTCTGAGTGGGACAAGATGTCACCGGGGATTTTGGGCAGAGTAGTCTCATGATCTGATGTAGGTTAAAATGTGATCCCTCCAGCTGCTGTTGAGAGTAGACTCCAGTGGGCAAGGGCAGAAGCGGGGAGACCAGTGAGGAAGCTACTGCAACAATGCAGGGGAGTGAAGATGAGCTTTAGGTCAAGGCGTTGGCAGTGGAGGTGGTGGCACTGTTGGATTCTGGGTACATCTCCAAGGCAGAGTCAACAGGATTTGCCAGTGGATCAGATGTGGGATGCGAGACAAAGAACAAAATCAAAGATGACCTATCAGGACAAAGCAACACATGGAGTGTTCCTAATGAGAGATTTACTAGTCAGTACAAGAAATAAAAACAACATGAGAGCACGGATGACAAGAGAGACTGGAACATGGAGAACCTGGAGGAGCATTACGGATCCCTTCTCCTTCATCTTTTGCCTCCATAATTTCACGTGCTATGCCACATCCGTGTCCTGTCTGTACTAGCCCTTCTCAAATTACCCTGAGACCCCGAAAGGCAGAGGAGAATAACCAATTATTCCCAGCTGCCCAGAGCCCAAAGCTTGTGGTACCTCCCACTACAAGCAAGGCATTGTGTTAATGCCTTATATTTTTTTAAAATAATGTCAATATTGGATTCTACTCCAAAATACCTGTTTCTTTTAACATATTCATTCTTACAGTCCAGTAATATTGCTGGTCTTGTATGATGGCTCCCTGACAGACACCAAGAATCCCTAAGGAGACATACAAGGTTTTGTGATGCTTGGGCCCATGCCATTCCAAGTGCATGCCCAGGGGGACCGCTTCCCCAAAAGTGCTCACTTATTCATTAACGGCTGGTCCGAGAAGCACCTACACACTCTCGGGACCATGCTGTATACCTGTGCTGAGAAGAGCAGGTGACAGGGTTGGGTGCGCTACCAGTGTTCTTCTCACCAGCTCTGGCTTTTCCATATCTACACCACAGTACTGGCCCTACCTTCAGATGGAAATATACCTTTCTTCCCTCCTTACAACATTCTACCCATCCTTGACTTTTAACTCCTTTACAGCCTTCCTCAAATTTCACACCCTATTCACGATGTCTTATGCTACCATCAAAGTGATAACTCAATCCAGTGAATTCTTAGAGTGTTTATTTTCTATAGGGAGGTATTATACACACTGAGAAGAGCAAAGTTTTGGAGTCAGAAGGTTTGAAATCAGATTTACTAAAGTTTTAATGTGGGTGCTGCCATTATCTATCTGTGTATTAGGCAACTTTCTTCATCTCTAAGCCTGTAAAATGGAGTTAAAAGCAGGGCTGGCAGGATGATTAAGTGAAAAGCGTATGAGAAACACCTAACACAATGTACAGCCACGTGATAAATGTTAGCTCCCTTTCACCCTTCACCTCTTAGTCACTTTAAATACACTACCATTTGTGATTCTACCTTTTGAATTGTTATATGTTCTATCTCTTGAACTAGACAATAAACTCCTATAGGTTAGAAACCACATCTTACATTTCTTGGCATCCCTAAAAGCATCCATCACAGTGCCTTAAATGTGGGAGATGACTAATATATGTTTGCAGACAGATTGATTGACAGATTCTTGGCAAGGTTAAAGCTGAAGGACATCCTGCTCTCTGGAGTCAAGCACATAGCAATGAGCTTCAAAGAAGAAAATGAGCCTCTGCATTTATGGAAGAAGGTCATTGCTTAGTGCCTCTGGGAGACATGCTGCTGATGGATGAGGAGGATGCTGGACGGCTCTGCTGTGTGGGCTGCAAATCCTGCTGGCTGCTATGGAATGGTTACCCACCCACACGGGGAGATCCTGAGCACCCGGCCATGACTAAAGTCATTTAGCAAAGCATTTCATCAGGCTGTTACTGTAGCACATGGATTGACTGATTGCACAGCTGTTATTGTGTGCTTACAAGGGAAATTAGAGTAATTAATGGGCTGGGGATCAATAGCACTACTATATTGCAGTGAACGATTTAATTTTCCTTCTGCATTAAGAGGGAAGTGCAAAGATCTCACACAGTTAGAATAGATGGATCAGAGTCATAGATATGAGCTACTAAATCTCGTGGCTTAAAAGTTTTAATTATTGGTTTCTATTTACTTTTTGAAAAGGTAATGAATGCAAGCACATGGTTAGTCAATACAAAATGATATAAAATGGCTGCTCCCCAGAAGCAACTACTATTGCTAGTGTCTTGAGTGTTCTTTCAGAAATGATGCCGTGTGTGTGTGTGTGTGTGTGTGTGTGTGTGTGTGTGTGTCCGTCAGCTAGAAGCAGTTTAAGAATCCAAGAACTTCCTGCAGGTCTGCTATGTCTATCTGAGTCAACTCTATACCTCTGAGGGCTAGCACAGAGGCCAGCCCATACAGTCCAAGATTCATGGTCAATAATAATCCGTTGATTGACTGACTAGATCTATTTTCACCTATAACTGACTAGATCTATTTTAATCAATGACTGACTAGATCTATTTTAGCAGTTTTTAAAATGATTTGCATTAGCTTGGTACATCTTTACTGTGAATTAACAAAAGACATACAATTTGATATGTCTACAGAATAGAGCATCTTAATTCTAATGTATTGGTACAATAATTTAAAACCACTGATGCAGAAACTGCCTGTTTGAATATTCCCCACTGACTGAAGGAGCTCTTTGGGAAGAATGTGCCACCTGAGTTTAAATAAGAATTGGCTAATAAGCAAAAAAAGATGAAAAAAAATTAGAAACACATGCAAATTAGTGTGGTTATCGAAAGTTGCTACTTTGGGAGACTGTGTACTTTTTTAATTGCTCTGAGTTCATAAACCACATATTACTGTGGCTGCTGCTGTATCTAATATTGCTATTGCCACTACAACCAAAAATTACTATTCATTTAGTAAATGGTATGTACCAGCACCATGGAAATAGTTTACATATATTGTCTCATTAAATCACATGGCAACATTATCCGGTAGGTACTATTAACATCTGCATTTTATAGATGAGGAAACAGAGGCACAGAATAGTTTCATAACTTGCTTGTATTCACAAAGCTAATAAAATAGTGAAATGGGAATTGGGGTCCATCTTGATATCAGAACACATACCTCTAATCAATACTTCAAAATCACAGCTCATTTTTGACCAGAAAGGGAGCATTCTCATTGATCAACCTTCCTATATGCCAGATTTAGCTTCAAATGATGTTTGGTTCTATCAACAAATGAAATCCATCTTCAGAACGAATGATGTTTCATTAGAACTGTGGCTTTTCAAAAGATATGTGTCAGTTGCTAAAATGTATTAAAAAAGAGGAACTCCCAAAACAGTTTGCATCTTTAAAATGAGTGATCAGCTTCCTAAATTTCCTACTTTGAAATGAGTAGTACCCATTTATGTGTATATACACGTGTGTTTGTTTTTTTTTTTAAAAAATCTGTCCTTACATTTATTGTCACAACTCATATATTTATTTACATGACAGGGAATTTGGAGGGGGGAAATTTCCTGTTGGAGTTTTATAATTGGAAAATACCAAAACTGCTTATATTTCTTCACATTTCATCTCCGGGGCTTTATAATCCAGACAGTCCTAGGCAAATCTGCAAATTATGCAAACTGTGTCTTGCCACTTCCCTTTCTTTCAGCACTTCCCTTTAATTATTTCTCCATCTAGTCTCTCCTCTTCTCATTCAAAAATGCCAACACTTCAGTGAGCCTCCGCAGCTACATGTAGAGCCCTCAAGTTCAAGGTCCCACCCTGTCCTGAGTGTTCCTTTCATGTGCTGCAAAATTATCCTACTTTTTAGCTTTCTGACAAAAATCCTGTTCTTATAGAATAACCAACAGCATGTAACTTTTAGAAGAACAGAGAGCAGAGAAAACTAATCCATGGCAAGGTGTGAATGACTGATAGCACTGGCTAAATATAGAGGTCCTGACAGTAGCACTGATTTTCAGAAAGAGAAGCTTGTTAGGCCAAAAGGAGTATATTCTTGTCCTTCCTCAACTATAACAGATCTTACATGGGGACCTTTCTTGAACTCCTTCAAGGAATGCTAATCTTACAGCTATGGTTAGACATCAGTCTATGATGAAACCAGAGACCTGTTTCCACTTTTTGAGTATTGTGGGGCATTTATTTATTTTGGTTGGTAGAGGATGGGGTTGTTGGTTATAGTCACTGACAGGGATGAGGGAGTGTCGGAGCAGGGAAGTCTTCCAAGGAGACCCTCAGATGTGTCCATGAGAAATATTTTTTATTTATTATTCTGGAGAGGATTGTTTGTTGTGGTGGTAGTGATAATTTTTATTTGTTTTTAACAGGGAGAAACTGAAAACCTTAAATGGTCTTTATTTTGTTGCCTCTAACAATGCTCTTGACTTATAGGGTGTCTGTGGTTCCCTGACACACCAACTTTTCTGCCAGTTTCAAAGTGAAATAGTATTTGGGGCATGCCACCTAGTGGCGATAGCTTTTGGTTTATTGCTTATTGGAAGAAAGTAAACCAAACCCTTGTAAATCACACAGAGGCCATCTGGGTCATCCTTTAGGTTTTATGTAAGCAGGCGAGTACATCACCTTTTCTCTGGACTTGAGGCAGAAAACACAGGCAGTTCAAAGCTGACTGGGCTCAGAAGCCCACTGACCCCCAATTCCCTGGTGAAATTTGAACTTCAGCAGGTGGCCTGCCTGGCTGGGGACACAATCTTGTATCCCCACAGGCTTTCTGGCAGTCCAAGCAACAAATGCTTAGAAGATGATAAGGCTCTTTTTGAGTCTTAGCCTCAACTTACTGCGTGTCCTCTCTCTGACCTCTTTTCTTCCCTCTCCCTTCCACACTGCCTTGGCTGCTGCCGGCTCACTCCACATTCCCTGCTGCGTTTACTGCTTTTCTTCCGTGGTCATGCTTTATGTCCCTTAGAATCACCATATAATACTTCTAAAAACTTGCCAAAATTTCCTTTTTAAATTTCATTTTTACTTTTTCTCCCTAAAAGGAAAAGGATTCGTTCCTAATGCAGAATGTTTAGAAAACAGAAAATCACATACAAACACAGACACACACACCACACCACCATCACCTGGAAATAATCATTGTTAACATTTTGGCAAGAATCCTTATAGCCCCCTTTTCCTTATTTTTGTGTGTGTACGTGCATAGTTTTCAAAAAACAAAAACAAAAATGACATAAAATACTTCTCATTTAGTGATAGATCATGAGCATTTTCTCATGTCAATAAATAATTGTCTGCTACATGATTTTAGTACCCGCATCATAGGATATACCAGAATTTACTCAATTACTGTTAAACTCCGAGGAAAGTGAGAATGGTCGGGGATTCACAGTCACATTCAGTTCACACTTGATTGCACATCTGCTGTGTGCTGTGCTCCTGCACGTGGCAATGTTCATATCCATAATGACACTTAATCTTCACAAGATCCATATGATTACCTGTGAAGCATTGTGATGCCACTTTGCAGAAGAGGAAAGTGAAGGTCTGAGGAAGTAGCTTGCCCAAGATCATACAATCTGTGAGGGGGACACACAGCAAGAAAACTTTGGTCTCTAAATCTAGTCCCTCAGCCACTTCCTGAGGTCCTGAGCATGAACATAACTCTCCTGAGCATTCTCTTTGTTCTCATGATGTGAATAGAGAGAAACCCCCACAAGGAGGCAAGTGTCAAAAGGCCTGAGAGCTGAGGTGGGGACTGTGAAATAGGATATGAGAAAGTGGAAGGAGAGATGCCGAGGGAGTGACTCCTGGGTTTCCACAGCCTCAAGAATAACTGCTAAGTGTGCCATATACACGCTCCACTTTTATTCTCATAAGACCCCTGAGAAGTATATACTAGTATAATATTATTTTAAGGTTAGAATAGTAGTTGGTCTGAGGCTACCCTGCTGGTAGGTGGCAGAGGTAGAATTAGAACCCAGTTTGTCTGACTCCAGAGCCTTCTCAATTTCTATACCAACCTCCTCTCTATGTTAACTAGTTCTATGAGTGTCCTGGTGATATGGTCACAAGTCTTATGCCTGTTTTCAAGGTGTGTTTGAAGGGAGTTATGGGACAGATGAATGAAGAGGGAGATAGTGAGACAGAATAGAAGACTAAAGTGAAACAAAGCCCAGAAAAACTATAAAAAGCCTAAAAGAATGTCCATTGCGATAAAAGTATCCTGTGGGGAAGATGGACTTGTAATCTTTGATGAAAAAAGTTTAGAAGGCAATGCAGACTTATCGAATAGGTTAAAATTTTGGCTTTCCTTGTTTCATAAGCAAAGGAGAAATGCACGTATAGTTGTTAGACATGGTATTTCCTCCAGACAATGCAAGTACAGTTTCCAAAAATGATTAGCTCAGAATACTCATATTACTTGTCACAAACCAATGAAACAGTCTTTCATATTGATTATTTCACAAGTTTATACTGTAGGGTGAAAGATGAGCAGCAATAGTACTTTTCAAGCATTGTGTCCATTTAGACTGCTCCTGTCTTGGCTTTCTAATCTCTGGAAATAAAAGGGATAATACTCTCTACTTCACAGGCGTTGTGAGAATTAATGAATAAATACTAAGAGCTTGGGGAGGGATTAAAGAGGTATGTTAGTGTATGCTATTATTGTATCCTCATTCCTATTCTGAAGTCATAATGCTCTGATGGTGACACTGTTAGTCATCACCATGGAAACCAATGATCTATGCTATCTTTTTCTCCGGGGCCTCTCTCCATCCTCCAGGCAGTTGCAGAGACTGCCATAAAAATAAGATGAACTCCCTCTTCTTACCATCTTTAAGTTCTTTCACTGGTTTACAAATGCCTTCCCTACAAAACTTTTCCCTGAGTGCATCCCTATCCCTCCACCTACATCTTTCATTTCTTGATTATCCCCCAGTCATTTCCACAGGCATGATTCTGGGCAGCACGTTTGTCTGTTCCTTTGTTCTCTTCTCCCTTGGTCTTCCTTTCCCCCTTGTAGGTGGGAATAATCTTTGTTGCTTCAACAAGTTGTTCCTTATCCCTATTCAAGTCTGCATGGAGAAGCCAAGCCAACTTAAAGTTATCAACTTTGTTATTTTGGCCAATTACTGAAATTTCAATGTCTGTGTGGTGTTTTGCCTCAGTTATTAAGAAATCACCATAAAGAGACAGCTTTAACTGCAATTCTTGAAGATGAGTGAAATCAAATCAATAATATTAGTTATCTGCCTACAGGGTATCAGATGGATGTTATACCAGGCTGTCTCTATTAACATTTTGTAAGTTCAATTAGATTTTCAAAAATCTGATATTCTTTGTTTTTGAGAGAGATGTGGCACATGAAGGTATCCTTATTATAATACTTCATCTGGAGCAATGAAGCATAGGAATTCCCTGGCGAATATTTTAAATGTTTTTCCATGTTACCAAGTAGCTTTCAGTTATCAAACTAATACAGCAAGACCTGATCCTACAGTAACAGAAAACAGTATCCTGCTTTGAAAAGAACACTCAGAACCACCTTTCTTGCAACTTTCTGCCAGTAGTCGTTTTTTCAGTGATAAATTGTCCACCTTTTTCCCTCCCCTCCTTTTGAGTCACTTAAGATGAAAAACGGGAAAAAAAAAGTTAGCTGATTTAGTAGTTTTCCCATCCTCCATATAATCCCCTTTAAAACATTCTCTTTCACTTCACTTTCTCTTTTCCCAGCAGGATGCTAGCATCTAAGCCTCTGACATCTTGCACAGAGTGGCTGTGAGTATGTGAAAAGCACTGCAAAACTAGTGCTGGCTGGCTAAGCCTCTCTGACAGGAAGGAGGAACTGGGAGCTTGGCTGTGAAGTGGATGCCCTGAGGACAAGTTTCCCTGTCTTTAAAATCTCTGTACCTGGCCCTGTTCTGACTCAAGTTCAGGCTCCAGTAAAAGTGGCCCAGGATAGCTCATGAAGTTCTGGATGGCCCCAGCTCAGAGAGTTGGTGGGGTTGTTGGTGCCATGGGGTTGTTGAAGGAGTTGAGGTGCCATCCTGCCTTAGCGTGCCATTCTGGGGCTGCGAGTGAAAGCCTTGAGTTGACTTCAGTGTCTGGCTTACCTCCTGTGCCCAGATGCACCTTCACTCTCTCCCTGCCAAGTGATCTCCTCCTGACTGCTGGCTCTCATCTCAAGTGCCAAGCTGAAGGCAGAACAAGTAATTGCGCTGCTCTGCTGTACCCTAGCATTTGCAGGGGGCAGGTGACCAGAAACCAGGCTGCTGAAGCCTCATTTAGTTCTTACGTTTTTGCAGGTACAAAGAAACTAGAATTGAATCTAAAGTTAAACTAAACCAGAGGACAGTAAGCCATTTGCTTGGTGGCCTCTATAATAAGCTGCCCTTTTAGAATAAGGGACAAGTGAGTGGCAGTGGCCCTCATGGCTCACAGAGGCCCTGGGTCCCTCAGCATTTCCTACATTTCCCTTCTATCTCCCTCATTGGAATGAACCTAGCAACATTCCAAAACAGGCACTGTATTAAGTGCTTTACATATATCCCTTAACTGTACGATAACACTATTGTTATGTGTTGTTATTATTTCATTTTTACAGATGATGAAACAGAGTTTCCCTAATCATTTTGTAGCTCAGGGCCTGATACAAATTGAGGGCTCAATGATGTTTGTTATTAAACTGAAATTTGACCAGTTCTAAGGAGTTAGCCTCATCATGGTGGAAACCCTGGCCTGGGATGAAGGCAAGTGTTTTCCTTAAGAGTATGAACATACTGACTCATCACTGGTTTCTAGGAGCTCTCTAGGGGCTACTTTTCCTTGACCCTCTTAGAGTCCCTGGCTGGCTCTGAAAATTAAACTGACAAAGACAAACTAATATATTAAAAAAAATACACATTTACTGAATGTAAGTTTTATGTTATATGGGATCCTTCATAAGAAAATGAAGATCTGAACAGTTAGACCTGTATTTTTATGCTGGATTTGATAAAGAGTGGTCAATGTAGAAATATGATAGGTTAGGGATTATGAAGCATGTATAGCAACCTCGGGAAAACTTAGGAAGGTGTGTGTTAGGATCCTTTAAGGGTCCATTTGTCTTTGGAGACAAGGATGCTCCTTTCCTCCGGATATACAGAAGGTATCTCTCACATGAGGGTTTTATGACTTTTCCTGGGAGAAGGCTGTGGAGGGAGAAGATCAGGGTGACCTTCTTGTTTCTGCTGTTTTCTCAGACTCCCTCAGCTGAAAATATTCAATATTCCAAAGTGCCCTATTTTGGGGTAGTGTGTCTTGAACCCCATCAGTGTCAGCTGCTACTTGATACTAGAGTGGCTGGGAAAATCCCTTCCAATTACTCTGTAATGCTCAGATTTGTCAGGTTCTATTTCAGCACATCCCAACGTGCTGATAGGTGCAGCTTGTAAAGAAGTCTGTGTGGCCCAATAATAGTGGCTTCAATCAGGGAAGGTGGTCTCTTCACTGCATGGCATCCTCTCACCTTTAATATGCTAATGTGCACTGGGAATTTCCTAAAGGGGGACAAATATTTCACCCACTCTCAGCAGCACTTTCCTTCCACATTTTGTCACCTCTGAAGGTAGAATGCATCTTCCAGTGGCTGTTAGTGGAGTAGCAGTTGTGCAGTGGTGGTCATCGCATGGGCACAGGTGAACTTGGTCACAGCCGTTCCTGTTGTCGTCATGTTGGTTGAGTTGGGAACAGTCTTAGAACAACATATGTGATGTTTAATTGCTCTTTAAAGATCTTTGTAAATATCACAGCATGATATGGCACTATAATCAAAAGTTACTATATATGTCAAAAGGTATGGAAACAAAGCAGTGGGGGTGTATGTATGATGTTACAGCAGCAAAAATTCATCATTGCAGGGTTAACAGCAATTCCATATTTTTTTTTGCAAAATAATAACCGAGTGCTTGGTAGAAATTAAGATAGGAAGATGCCCAGTGGATGAGGCTGTATTTTGTTACTGAGGTAGGTGTGAAAGGATTGCCTACCACATAACAGAGACCAATGCAACAAAACTCAGAACTGCTAAACCCGTGGAAGAGCATCATGTCCTAGTTTAACTGGCATTGCTTTTTCTTTCTTAATGGTACATAACTGATAGTTTATAGGTTTGATGACTTATGTTAGTGTGAAGCATTTCCAGTCTTATTTGACCACAGACTCTTTTTCCTCAGGAACATCTCTTGAAACTAGTGTTCTGTGGAATATATTTGTGATAATATCTACCATTTATGATCTGCCAGTCACTATTTAAATACTTCTCCTATACTAACTAAATGAATCCTCACTACCATCTCATCAGTAGGCACTAGTATTATCTCAATGCTGCAAATAAGGAAACTGAGGCATGTGGAGATTGAGAAGCTTGCCTAAAGTCACACAGCTAGTGTGGTAGAGCCAGGATTCAAACCCAGGCAGGTGGCACCAGAGCATGTGTGCTCTACTACTACAGCACATAGTTGGGGAAACCCTGTTCTAGCCACAGACTGGGGGAGAAGAGTCTCGCCCATCTGACCCAACGATAAAAAATGAGTAAGTCCCACAACTCCCACTGACTCTTAAAATATTCAGCAGGAATCTGCAAAAGGGGAAAAAAAGATTTCCCTGCTCTCTTTTGATATGGTGAATACATTATTACCTTTTGTATAAATCTAGACAATCTGCACTCCCTCTAGGTTATGAAGATTAAGAAAGAAAGTTACTGTCAGTGGAAGACTGAAGCATTACAAATTTAACCTGAATAAAATACCAGGAACAAGCCGAATTAACTATCGGGCCCAATTTAGGCCATATCTAAATGCTCTGAAAGGATGCGTTACCTTACAGGTTGTTGCTCCCGTGAAGGGTAAGCTAGTGATATTTTTCACAAAGTTGGGGGGGTGAGGATTTACAGAAATTAGACCACTTTGTGCCACCCTACCCATCCTCTGAGTAGCTACTATTTGTGAGAGAAATTTCAGTGAACCAGATGGACTTGCTGATAGGTGTGACAATCTCCTGTTAGCTCAGCCCCTAGGGAAGAGGCAGGTGACAGAAGGATTCAGGCAATGAAATGAAACAGAACAAAAGGTGGTGTCACTGCTTGGAGCCGCAATGCCGTTCAGGTCCCCTCAGCTCAAGTTTCCCAGGCAGGTGATGGTGAGGATGATCCTGCACAGTCCATCTCCCTGAGAGGTATGGAACTCTGCAATGGGCTTTCTCCACATGTGGGTTGCTTCCTGAGATTAGTTTGGCCTTCCTGAGAAGTGTCTGGCCTTATAAAAGCTGCAAGTGACTACAACAACCAGTACCTTATGGTAATTTCAGGAAATTATACTCTTCAGGGGACAAAATGCTGTTCAGTTGCTATTTATCTGTGCCAGTTGGGTAAGAAAGGAAGATGACTCACAGCCCAGTCCAGTGGGACCAGTGAAAGGCTTGATTACACCTTGGTTCCAGGCTGTCTTGTGGAGCAAATACCTTGGCATTTTTGGGTCCAGAAGGACTGTAATGATTACACAGAGTCCAAGATTTAACTTGGGATTGGCTTTTATGAGAGAGAACACACAGGTGTTAGACTAGTTGTGAACAGTATTGTTTTCTGTTCATCACCCAAGGAGGATGAAAGGTATGGATTCCACCTGACTTTGTGAATTGCAGCTCCAAATGGAACCAGGTAAATGGCAGCTATCTAAATAAACACAAAGAAGACATTACAATTTCCAATTAAGAGAAAACTAATAAATGGAGAGTCTGGGTGCATTACAGTAAGTCATCCTTGTGTCTAATAGCTGCTCCATACATATATTATGGTACAAACCAACAGGTAATAAAATTTTGACAGGGTTCATTACACTAAGTTTATAAATCAAGCTTCTGGGCTTAAGCACCAGGGACAGTCTTTGTTCTGGAAAGCTGCAAACTAGAAGGAATTGATAAGAAAGTACTAGAAAGAGTCCAGCTGTTAGCTATTATCACATTTCTTTTGAAGATACTATACAAGGCATGTATAGTTACAGTGAGAGTATCTGAGGAGATTAAAAACCATGGTTACATTAACGCACACCTGTCCCAGGGGAACTGTGTTCACTTTTCTCTCACAATGTATGCTTCCTGCAGCTTCTGTGCTTTGTCTGGCAGTCTGCCTTTGGAATCTGCAGTGCCTCCCTCACTTTCAGCAGAGTCAGAGGATGGAAGCCATTAGGCTGAATTGATGCTAGAGGCAAGACAACTAGTAATCCACCTGAGTGCCAGTCAAGGATGTGCCTGGCAGCTCAAACAGCCTCACACACAAATATTTTTCTGGAGGTAGAATGACTATAGAGAACTGCTAGTTTCACAGTGCTGTTAATTGTCTTTAATAAAATTAAATCTGAGGTTTCCTACTCATATGATAATCATCTGAGCTTAGAGAAAACATTTGAATACCAATGAGTAGGTATGAAATAGTAATTATATTACAAGGTTTCTTAATTCCCATTTCATTTGTTTACTTACTACTGTAAGCAAAGATAACTATTTCAAGAACTTTTTAACCCAGTCTGCAAAACCTGTATGGCAACCAGGCCATATTCTCTGAAGGGCCAGCCTCTCACTGAGCAGAGTTTTCTGAGGTAACAGACCACTGCTTTTCTCTCCTCTAACAAAAAGCCAAGAGTTACAAATTCCTACTTAGGCCTCATGAAAAAGACTGATATGTTCAACCCTTCAACTCACCACCTCAGTTGTGTGCTGGAGACAAGCTACAGTCTTTCGTTCACACACAAGAGGTGATGAATGTTGCGGGGAGGAGTCAGCCCAGCTTTTGCACTTTCAGTGTTAAGAGTGCAGGCTGTTCAGCCAGCTCTACTACACTCTCTTCTGAAGAGTGAAGACCTGGAGTTCAGGTAGGTGTGGAGTTGTCGTTTGTAGAGAATATATAACTGATTTTCAAACAGACGTAAGTTAATATAGCACTTCATTATTTGTGCATTATTCTGTTCCTTGTGGCCTGGTAAAGAAGAGAGCACATGACTTTCAGAGCATACCACAGAACACATGTTTCCTTCTAGGGCAAGGCAGTTGTCAATTTACAGGGATGCTTATTTCATAATGACTGATGGTTGCGGTTGGGTGAGCCCTCAAAGCAATCCTAGTGACCCTGCTTATAAAATGAAAGTGGGGAGGTAGAAGATGGGACTAGATGTTTTTCAGGTATCTTCTGTGATTCATTTAGAATCAAAGAAATAAAGAGAAGACAAATTTGTATCCTTTTTTTTTTTTTTAAAAAGTGATCCCTATTTCTTCCTTTCCCTTCACAGCCCAGAAATACAGTTATTTTGTATAACTGAAGTGAGGATAAATCCTAGGATTTCTTTTCCTTGGGTATTCAATGTATTTTCTACAATACAGTCTTCCTAGATTATATTTTGCATTCCTTCACACATGTCTGCATGTAAAGATTACTCTGCATCAGTCATCAGTCATGGGCATGCTACTTAACCTCTGTGTGCCTCAGTTTCCTCACTTGTAAAGTGGAGATAATAACATTTCTACTTTATAGAGTTATTGTGAGGATTAAACAAATTAATACATGTAAAGCTCCTTAGATGAGTACTTGGCATATAGTATAATGTGTATTATTACTCTTATTATTATTTTATATTATCATCAAAGTTTTCTGAGTCTTTGCCATTTACTTATGATTTTCCTTGGTGTAAGGTAGGAAAGAGGTACAGCAGGAACCCTGAAGTTTAGGAAACATTACAACCTTCCAGGATCTTTAATCCGATATACACAAAAATGGCATACACTTGAAACTACATGGAGTAATATGCTACAGTATGTATTCAGAATCAAAAGCTGATTTCAGGTGCTGTGGTAACAGAAAGAATGAGATTAATGGGTTTATGCTCCTCAGGGAGAAAGCTGAGTTTGAGCCAGGAAGAACAGGTGGATTGAGCTGGATGGAGAAAAGTGAAGAGGGCATTCCACCTGAGACCAACATGCAAGCAAACAGAGAGGCCACAAAGAGTGTGAGATGGTCTTTGGGAAGTGGGAAACAGAGCTGGCAAGGCAGGTGAGTGGAAGGAAATAAAATTACACAGAATGGAGCTTCATTATGGAACTTCTAGAAAGTTTCCTCTACTTAGAGGATTCTTCACCTAATGGGCAGAGGAGAATAGTAAGTTTCTGAGTAAAGGACAGAATAGACAGAGACTTTGAGATTTCTGTGATTTAGGGTATGGAGGCTGAGCCCAGGAGACTAATGAGGAGCTGGTTAGTGTGAGGAAACGGGGCCCAGTCTTGGGCATAGCAGAGGGATGAAGAGGAAAGGAAAATTCGGGAAATAAGCAAGGCTTATCTGTCAATTGACTGGGTAAAGGAAATGGAGTAGAAGGTAAGTCAAAGATTATTGCAAATGTTCAAATCTGTGGGTTTGAGAATTACAGATACCATAGAAAATCTGGAGGTGAACTGATTAAAGTGAGAGAGAAGCAAATGAGTAGTCTAAATATAGACTGTATTGTATAAACACAGCTGGCAATGACAGTGTGACCTCCAATAAAGATAATACTTATTATTTACTGAGTGCCAGGCATTATACATTTTACACATATAAACCCATTTAATGCTCGTGGAAACTATTTGAGATCGGTACTACTATTATTCTCATTTTTTGAAGGACAAGAGAGTAAACAGTTAATAGTTTATACAGTTAAACTGGGATTTAAACCCAAGCCATCTGATTCCAGTGCTTGTGCTACACTACCACTGTGCTTAGTACTCGCAGGAAGTCCAAACTCTGACAGGAAGTGAAGACTGAAAACAACAGTTGGGAGTCATCAGCACAGAGGCGTTAACTGCGGTTATGGGAATGGATTAGCTTTCCAAAGGAGAAAGCAGGCAGACAGGAGAGCAGATGGCCAAGAATGAATCCTGGGGGAGGCCTGCACTGAGAAGTCAACCACAGGAAATGTGCAGAGCCCCAAGTGAGGGCGAACAGATCAGAAAATAGGCTACAGGCTTGGGCTTGAAAGGACTGGTTTGGGGAGGGGTCTGAGGAGGGAAGTCAGGTTTAAGGAAAGAAAGTTTCATTGGAAACTGAGGCAGTGGGGTAGTGGGGCCGGGGAGGAGGATGGGGTGGGGGTGGAAATGACCCCTTTTTTCAGGGAAATGAAGAAAGAACAGGATGGCCAAATGAAGGGTTTGCTTTTCTTTTCTTTTCCTTTTCCTTTTTTTTCCTCAAATAAGAGAGACCTATACCTCAAAAAGCTAGAGGCAACAGTGAAAGGAAAAGAATACATATAGGGAAGAAAAGATCCTGTAGGAGTTTTAAAAGGAGAGAACCAATAGCTTTTACTGTAGCTGTGAGGAGAGGATTATTGGATTGTAAACCTCAGGGTTGAAAATGGCCCTTAAAAATCTGGTCATTTGTCTGGCCCTTGAGATAGATGCATTGTATTGAGGAGGATAAAGTTGAATATGCAATTTCCCCCCTAACTATTTACTCAGCAAAGAAATACATGTGACATATCCACTTGCATCTCTTTTAGGCATCTTAATATTAATAAATCCAAAATGACCCCTAATTTTCACCCTTGCATCTGGTCCTTGCATGTGCACCTTGTATCTACAAGTTCCCCCTCCATCCTTTTAGTTGTTTAGGCTAAAAACCTTGGTTTAATCCTTAGCTATTCTGTTTCTCTCCCATATGGCATCCAATTCATCAACAAGTCTTGTCTGATAGGTATTTAAGGTTTATCAATAATCAGATCATTTCTCACTCTCTCCACTGATACTATCCTACCGTTTAAGCCACCGATCATGTTTGTCTGGACTAGTAAGATTTCCCAGCTCTACCCTTGACCCTTTATAGTCTATTTTCCTCACAGAAGCAAGGGTAGTTCTTTAACAATGTCAATTACATCATCACATTCTGATGTCCAGAACCCCGCAATGGATTTTCATTTGTCTTAGAATCAAATTCAAAGTCCCTGCCCTGCCTACAAGGCCATACCTACCATTTGCCCCCAAGTTTCCTCTGCTCCAGCTACACGGGCATTCCTGAACAAGCCAAGGATGTTCTCAACTCAGGGCCTTTGCATATGCTGTTCTGATGCCTTGATTCAATCATTCAATAAATGTTTCTTGAGTACCTATTATGTGCCAGGCACTACTCTAGGTAGTTGGGGGCCATCGTAAACAAGGTGGCTAAACAAGCTTGCCCTCACGGTGCTTACACTTCTGGCATGTCTGCATCTCTCACTCCCTAAGCTCAACTGTCACCTTATCAGAGAGCCTTCACTGACCACCCAATCTAAAATAACAATCCCTTCCCACCACCTCACTGTTCCATATTCCTCTGTCTGGTTTGTTTTCCTTAATAGCACCTATCACCTTCTGACATACCATGCTATTACTTCTTTGTTTATTACCTGTCTCCTCCCAGTAGGATGTAAGCCCCTTGGCAGGGACTTTGCTTTTAGTCTTTGCTGTAGTTCTAGAACACAGCTTATCACATAAGATGCTTTCAAATGTGTGCTGAATAATTAATGCATATGCTTGGTGGGCACTTTTAATTTGTAAGTTCATATTTCAATTCTGAAAATATTTCTTGTATTTTTTTTTTTGTAATTCATTTCCCTTCATGTTTTCCCATTTTCTCTTCTTCAAATTCCTATATAATGTCAGATTTTGGACCTCTTCGATGACTACTGATTTTCACTGTCTTTTATTTATTTTCATGGATTTTTTTCTTTTTGATATAACTTTCAGGAGGTGTCCTCAATTTTATTTTCTAACTCTCATATGGCATTTTAAGATTCTGCTATAATGTCTTTAGTTTCTCAGAATTCCTTTGTGTTCTCCTATTGTTCCTATTATATTGGCATAATCATTTTACTTACAAGCTGGACTGAATAGAATAAAGCAGAAATCAAATTTATTCTTTCCCTTCTCTCCCTATTAAATCCTGTTCCTGGATCTCAGCTAGGTCCCAAACTTTTTCAGTCACTCTTAGGGGAAAAAAAAAATCCCTTGGTTGTTTTTAGTCATAAAACAGCCTCCTATTAGTGAGTTTTAAAGTTCTCACGTAGTAGAAAATTCTGATCCACTTCCCTTTCCCTTCCTTCTCCCTCGCCTCCCCCCAAACTTGTGCCTGACTGGGGAGAGATGCATAACTGACTTCTCTCCTTCTATGTTCTACCCTGTCCTTCTCCTCCTCCCTCTTTTCTAGATGCTATTTCTCACCTTTCCAGGGCCGAGCTCAAAAGGAGAGGGGATTAATGAAAAAAGACCTTTTGTAGCATGTGCAGTTTGTAAGCTGATGATTTCCTCTGAGGCGGCAGGTGCCCAATTGCTAGCTCCTTCCCTCTAGGGATGTTTTGGAGGTTTGCCCACTGAGGACCTCTGACCGCAGCTCCCTTGCTGTGGGTGGGGCTGCACAGCAGTAGCCACCGTGATACCACCCTCAGCACCTGGCCTCCTGGCAACCCACTGCTGGGTCACATTTCCCCATGAGGTCAGAGTCTTAGGTAGGAATGAACATGACCTTCATTTGGCTCCTTCCCATCTGTCCAACTTGGCCCACAGGGAAACTCAGACAGTCTTGCCCTACTGTGGGCAAAAGTGGAGTTTGTTCCTAATGCACCCACCTCTCGTCATTCTGCCATTAAAGCAGCAACCCTAGCTGTAATCTCTCACTGTTGTGTGCCCCCAGGCAGGAATTAGGTTCTAGTCACAAAGTCTAAGGAGCAAGCATCAAGCTCACCGAATGTTTCCTTGAAGCTCTTCTCACTCAGCCTGAGGAAACAAAAAGCACTGTCTCTCTCCAAAAGGAGAGTTCAAGTTAGTATTGTTTAGGGCACAGTAAGTGGAGAAAACTGGAGAACTGAGGAGCACAGATATTAATTTTTCTCCAACCAGAAGAAAAGAGACTTTCTGACAGTGTAGACAGTTCACTTGATACCGCAGGCAGCAGAAATGTCCCAGCCTGGCCCCAAAGGATACATGCATCCCTGACACATCACGTTAGTTCTGAGATCTGTATCTCTTACCCACAATGTTCTAGAATAGGCAAAACATATGCCTCTGGTACTCACAGAGACAGAAAATAATATTAGAGGAAATACTATGACAGATAATCAGTCTTTATATAGATTTTGAAGGGCCATTAGAGAATAGTTGTCAAAAGTATGATCATGGGCATCAGACAGACTTGGGTTTGAGTTTTAACTCCACCACCTATTAGCGTGTGACCTTAGGCAAATTGCTGAACATCTCAGAACTTTGCCTCCCAATGTTAGCAGTAACATGTACCTCCTAGATATTAGAGTTGTCTGTATGCTGCATTGTCTGTTGGTAAGTTGGCATTGCCACCATCACTCCTGTCTAAGGCTGAGAACTTCCCTTCCCAGAATCCCCTTTTCTATGTGGTTCTGGGTTAGAGTTTATGAATGAGACTCTGAGTTTGCAACTTGTACAGGACCTGGAAGGCAGGAGCAAAGGGAGACCACTGTTTCTGGGTCTCGGTTGCCGAGGCTCCTCAGGGCTTAACCAGACATGGGGGCTTACAGCCCTCTCCGTGAGCTCTCACTCTGTGGTTATGGCAGGATTCTCGGAGCTCACCATGAGCTGAGTTTCTCCACTCACACTCCAGGGCTTCAGGCTGAAGAGATCAGTGGCTCTCCACTCTTACGGCTGCCTCCTTCTAGACCTTTACGTCCCCAGCTCCACTCCATCCATGTAAGCTGTCATTTCTATATGAATCCCCTTATACCTGTACCACTTACCTGACAGAACCATTCTGATACAGTATATACAGTCCCAAGACATGTAGCAAGCACTCAGTAAGTATTAGACAATAATAACACTAATCAGAAAAGGTATTGTTTATAATAAATTTGAGACTAACAGATTAATAAGGTTAGAAATGGGTGAAGGGGGTCAAAAAGTACAAACTTCCAGTTATAAAGTGAGTAAATCATGAGGATGTAATGTATAGCATGGCAACAATAATCAATAATACTACATTGCAATTTGAAAGCTTATAAAAAAGTAGATCTTAAAAGTCCTCATCATAAGAAAAAAATTTTTGTAACTATGTATGGGGAATGATGTTAACTTATTGTGGTGATTGTTTTGCAGTAAATACAAATATCAGATCATTATGTTGTACACCTGAAACTAATATAATGTTATACATCAATTATATCTCCATAACAAAAAAGAAAAGAAAAAAAGATTTTAAACCATGTCAGTTCCACTGTTTAGGAACAGTAAAAATGAGGAGTCATACAAAAGGAGACCATTCTTAATACCTAATAACAAGAAATGCTCACACTTCTGTAACACTTTTCAGTTCACAACGTGTTTGCATATACCTTACTGCATTTGGCTAAGATGGAGTGTATATTGGAAATGAACACTTACTTTCTTAACAATAAAAGCCCATGATCAAGAGAACAGCACAATTAAAAATAACAAAGTGGCTTGTGTTGTAAAAAGAACATTTATTTGAAACATGGATTTTTTCCAGTTTTCTCTCATCAGAAGAGAATGGAGTTGTCCTCTGGCTCATGTGTTCTTTAGTGCCATGACGTGAGCCTTGGATTACAAGGAAGAAGTAACAAACCCTAATGGCTCCATATAATTGCAGAGTTTAGCTTTCCAATTAATTATGGAGCACACACTTTATGACATGTACATTTGCTACTGTGCTGCATGGTAATCAGGCATAAATGGTAGTAGCCAGTTTATACATGGCTTTAATAGGAATTAATTTTAGGAGCCAATATTGTTTCTCTTTTGGCTCACTGATATTGACAATTTTCCTTAATGTTGTATTTTACACACCTATAGGTAGAAAGATGAGTCCTAGGACCAGATCCTCAGGTCCAGTTTCTGTTTTCCTTGCTCCCTTCTACAGTCAGTAGGGGTTCCTGTGCTCCCTCTCAGCTCCAATTCCCATCCATTCTTTTATTTGTGGAATTCATCAGCAAAATGTCCTGCTGGCCTCTGGATCTGGCTTTCCTAATTGCTTGCCTGGCACCAACACTACCAGAATTTCTGGAAGAACAAGGCTGTGGATGGTCTACTGTGGCTGCCAAGTGTAACACTGTGCCACATGGTAAGGCAGAGGAGACCAGCATAAGGAAGGAAAGAAAAGGGCACAGCAAAATTCAGGCCTAGTGCCTGCACAAAGGGTACCAGTGCTGACAGGTACCCTTCTTCACTCCTGAAGGTTTGGGAACTAAGACTCCAATGGCTGCATTGAGACTATTCTCAGTGGGAACAGAGGTTTTTTGTCTATAGCTTCAAATATATGCTGCTTGTTAGAAACACTGACTGCTTAGTAGGAAGATGCTTAAATGATGCACTGTCCACATCCTGTTCAAGGAAGAAGTGCTGCTGCTACTAGCTGTGCTCTCTGTTGTCACCCCCCTTAGGGACTCTTCACTGTAGAAAGCCACCTGGCCCAAGGCCATGCCTTCCTAGGGAAGCCCTGTATGGCCCAACACAGGACACTCTGATAGGCCATGTTAGTTCTGGACTCCCCATGGGGTTGGCTGAGGCGATTGTCAGGCCTGCCTTGCAACTTGACTTCTACTCACTCCTACTCCCTTGCCCTCCCTCCACAGGTGTGGACCGTCTAGGGCCCTCACTAATAAACATTCAGGACATGCAACTTCATCTCAGAGTCCACTTCCCAGAGAACCCAGTCCACCACAGACTGCTCACCATATAACCAGAATTTGTTATCTCTATTTTGCAGTGGTTACCTCTACTGTTCTCTTTGACCTTACCAGTTTGTACCTGTTTTCCTCATTCACTGTAATTTTTTAGAGTTTTAAGAGGGAAAGGAGATAAATGAAAGTGTCTAACCCACTGTTGTATTAGGGTTAAATTGCAGAGAATATAATTTTCTCTAGCTATTCAAAATAGAAAGGGTATTTTCAGGGTATTTAGTGTTGAAGTAGATTTACTGCAATAATAGCCCCAATTTTTCATTCTTCCTTTACAATGTGACTTTGTAATGCTTCTCATCAAGGGATTGAGTCTATTTCCTTACCCCCTGAATCTTTGCTGGCCTTGTGACTTGCTTTGGCCTACTGGAATAAGGTAGAAAATCTAATCCTCAAAAGGTCTTGCACACCTTGCTCTTCCTCTTGAAATGCCATGAGAACAATCCAGGCTAGCTTGCTGGAAGATGAGGGCCAACATGAAGTAGGGATGTATTGTCCTAGCCAAGGCCATCTGAGGCCAGTCTGCCTCTAGCTAACCTATCAGCTGATCACAAATTTATGAGCAGGCTCAGTAAGGTCAGCCAAGTTCAACTTGGACCAGTGGAACTGGCCAGCTGACCAACTGATTCATGCAATAATAAATGGTTATTGTTTTAAGCTGCTCCACTTGGGGATGTTTGTTACACAGCATTATTATAGCAATAGGTGATTGATACAAGTAGTTTACAGAATCACTGTTAAGTCTGAAGAAGTAGATTCTGAGGCCACATCACATAACAGACTCACTAAAGTTAGGAAGTTATAGAACCAGGAAAACTCCCTACTAAGTTGACAAGCCACTGCTATAAACCCTGGCTCCAGAATCTGACACTTCTGCCATGATAGGAAGCTGCTAACTCAGAACCATGCTGTTGCTGTTACTGCCATGATTTGTTCCATCATGGTAGATGTGTGTGCTTTATCTTTTTTCCATCTAATTCAGTTTATGTAAGTGCTTCTCATCAGCAGAATGTAAGTTACACCTGGACTTTGGCTGTAACAACATCTACAGTCAAAGGAATTTTTATCTTTCTAGCCTCTGCAGGACATAAGGAGGTTGAAACAGATTTGGAGTGAGTCAGCCTCAGTATCTGCCACAGCTATGATTAACTAAAAATGCATGATTCCTACAACTTATTCCACAGTAGTGCTCAATGATACTGAAACAATTTCTTTAAATTCATATATGCAGTATACTTCACAATTGGGCATATCGCTCTCCACACTGTCCAACATCATTAATTCAATCAATAGAAGTTACGAGCGAAGGATGAACAACATAATTACTAAGATTTTATGAACTCATTGCTTCTGCAAAGTTAAAATTAAAGTTCCTTAAGGGAACTAACAAGTCACTAAGAAGAGGAAACTGATTTATGTTCTGAAAAATTCTTAGTCCCTTACTGATACTTGATATAAAATGTTAATAGAAAGAATAGTGATTTCAGAAGGAATCATGAGTATTTAGTCTTGATCTGCAGTTATTAAGATGTATATACATAACTATGTGATAAAAGAACACTTCAAAATTTATTTTGGCATAGAGATTTACAAGGTTCTTAGGAAGGAAGGTGGGTATCATCCTCAGATCTGACCTTAAGACATGACATCTGGTTTTAAGTGGTCAGAGAATTAATGCTTCAAAATCTGTGAAGTTAGCAATTCTAGAACACTCTGTGGGTGCTTTTGTAGGGATAGTGATTTAAGATGACGACTAATCAGTGAAGAAAAAGGAAGGTAATTCTTAGATAACAGAATCTTCAATAATGAAGGCATTAAAATGAAAAGAATTTTGTGTCCCCCGCCCCCATCTTGTCCCCTGTGCCTTGCTCAGTAGAGGCACAACATATTTTTGTCATATATGAGGTCTGCAGTGGTTTATGCCTCACTGTGAATTACTTTACTCCACCATAGCTTGTATGGCAAGGAGTCCTTCAGGCACACGCGCGCGCGCGCACACACACACACACACACACACACACACACACACACACAAGTCCGTGCTGTCAGGAGAACCTGGAGTCCCTCCAAAAGTTGCCCCACTGATTCAAAAGGTAGACACTTCTTCGTCAACAAAGGCACCTAGGGCTAAAAGTCTGGAGGGCAAATTGCACTTGGCTCACTGGTAAGTCTTAATCACAGACCCTGTTTATTTGATTCTTACTGACATTAATGTGATGTATCAGCAATTTTTCTTCTGAGACAGAATCTATGGACTTAATTTTGTCATTATTTTTTCAGTTATGCAATCAGAAATTCATTTACATGAGGAAAAAGCAGTTAATACCTATGGAAAAACGCCAAAGAAAGCAGTTGTCAGACTGACTGCTTTTTGGCAAAGGCTGAGCTCAAGATTTACCAAGGAAAGCCCATGTAAGTGTGACCTGGGAGGAAGTTACAAGCGCCAGAGCATTGTTGAGCCTGGAAACTGGAATTTCAGTTACCTTGTAAGGCATTTCAGAGAAAATTATACAAATGCAAACTAAGAATGATGTATCACTGTGTTGATAAAATGGCAGTTTCAAAAACAGCTTTACTCTGTTAAGTTTACTTACTTTCTGAAGCAATGAGGGAAAAAATAGAGAGACAACATGTATCAAGTAATTTACCTTGTGCGGGGGAGGAATGAATCTTGAGCAAATGTTAGTCAAAATCTTCCTGATCTCTGGCCTGGATTCAGCTACCTGGGGGCATAACAAAAGAGAAAGTGAAAGGTCCTCGTGATCAAATGTTTCCCAGGATGTAATTTAAAAGCAGCTCCCTTATCCTGTCTGCTCTTTAGTCCCCATTCTTAGATCCAACTTTCTGGCCCCAGATTTAAAAGCATCTTCAGAATACCAGAGTGCTCACATTTAGCCCCTTCCTTGCTTCCTCCTTTCTACCGTTTCCTGTGTTCTTTGTGTAAGCGGCTGTCCCCTCATTTGATTGTAATCACAGTTGAAGGCAAGGGCTGTACTCATCGTTGTATCTTCTTTCTTCAACTTTTATTGTTTGTAGAAGTGTTTATAGATAATATATTTTTGTTTGTTAAACAAAAATAAATATAGTTAGAGGCAAATGCAAATTCTCTTCAATTGCTACCAAGTAAATGATGGTAATGATTGTATCATGATTGTTAGATTTGTGAAGTCATCGACTTCCTGTTTTTAATAGAATGAGTGGTACATATATATACATATATATATATATATATATATAGTTCAAGTACAAATAAAAATTGCTTTAAAGGATTTTGATACAGTTTTGTTTCTAAAAGGAGGAACAGCCCTATTGTGATTTATATAAATCAAAGTGACTCTAGAAAAGGTCAATGGAAGGACTTATTTTAAGGAGGAGGCTAGCCCTAATGATAACTATCAAAACCATAAAGTTTCCATATATTTGTAAGTTGAATAAAATGTTCATCTTCATAACTACTGCTAATGGAGTCAGACTCAAGAGGGAAAAACTCTGTGAATGATGCCATCATGTGACATTATTTTTTCTTTCCTTTCTTTGTCTTTCTTTGATTCCAACTAATGGTAGACTACACACACTCTTCTACACCTTGCCTTTCTTTCTTTCTTTCTTTTTTTAAGATCATTCCATGTTAGTTCATTAAAAAATGCTTCTTTCTTTTTAAGGGCTGTATGGGGGTGTGCAAGTTGATAAGCTATTGTCTCAGTTCTCGTCTCTCACCCTTTGGAATCTGCAGACCCTTTGGACACTGCTAGCTCCCTGTTAGGTCTGCTAAGAGAGGACTCTAGAGACTGGAATGCCCTCTTTTGCTAGCTTTTCCTCTCAGCAGCCCCTGAACAATGATCTTTACCTCCATGGTGACAGTTGGTTTCAATCTCCTCAATTCCCATTCCCTTCTCCCTTCTCTTCCCTCCTTTTTTTTTTTTTTTTTTTTGGCAGCCTCATTTAGTCCCCTCAGAGGCTTCAGAATCAGCTGGGCAGTGACCCCTCAGAGGTCTGACCAACTCCCGTGAGGTCTCTCCACCCAGCCCTGCGTTCCAGTAACCTCAACATTTTCCCTGTTCTTCCAGCCTCAGGGTGTGACCTGCTTCCTGGAATTGCTATCTTCTCTTTCGCCTTTTAGCTTTTTAAAGTTCTCCAATAACTAACTAACCAGTAACTTATATTAAATTTTCTCTGTTGAAATGCTTCTGGTACTTTCTATTTTCCCAGCCAGATCCTGATGGATATGGTACACCCTTGATATCTGAGGGGTCCAAGATCCCTCCTGGATCTGCTGGGTCAAAAAACCCAAAGGAGCAGAGCAGCCTGAACTGTCATCTGGACCTGCTGAACTGCCTGTTCTTGCTCTGTGCCCTGGAGGAACCATTATGTATTTAACTAATACCCTGCAGATAGACATTTAATTTGTTTTCACCTTTTGTTACTGTAAATAATGCAGTAACAACATTAAATGAATTTTTTTTCACATATGGGCAAGGATATCTGTAAGATAACTTATAAAAGTGAAACTGCTGGGTAAAAGCAATGCAAAATTGCCCTTCATAGATGTTGTACCAATTTAGTCTTTCATAGGCAATAAACGGAAATCTACATACATGAGAAAAGGAAATCAAAAAAGGGAAGAGGGAGCCAGGTGTGACACCCTCATCTAAGTTAGAGTGCCTTAGCTGGAAGAGAGAAGCTCATCTAAGCACAGAATTCAGTACATCACTTGAGGAATTACTTTCTGTCTTAGACTCCATGGACTTCACTTTGAGTCCTTTGGGGAGAAGGAAGGCTAACATACAAAATGGAAAAGTTCTCTAAGACACTTTATTACTCACTTAACAGAGGGTAACACAAAAAGTGTAGTGAGGTGCTTTGCCACAGATCCCCAACAGGGCTGAGCTGCCCAAGGAGGCTCCATGCTGTGCCCAGTGGTGACTCAGTCCCCAGTAAATGTTGGTGGCCAGGGGGAAAAGTGACACCTACAGATGTGTGGCTATTGGAAGAAGTAGCAGTGCTGCTGGGCAAACTATAAATGGGAGCTGCAAGCACAAGTGAGACACTTCCTAGGGGCTCCCCAGGACACCTGAGTGGAACTTAGTAGGGTACTGGTCTGTTTCCTGCAGTATTCGGGAGTGTTAAGAGCTAGTAAAACCAGGCTACAAAACTCTCATTTACTAAGGTTGCCTCTTTTTTTTTTTCATTTCTACATCTTTGGCTCATAAACTGAGGTAGGCATTTATGAAAAATAACAAAGTAAAATATTCTTCTTCCTTGATTCCTTATAACACATCTCAGCATACTTAGGTTGTGACTAAGTCATTTTTTACCATCTGCTGTTTGGTTTTCTTGTCATTTGTTCCCTGCTCAGTAGAGCTTGACAGCAGTTATCACTGTCCTCGTTCGGCAGACAGGCTGCATTCTACATACTTGGCTTTTACTGATTTCACCTTAGTATTATGTGGAAGCTGTGTGCACAACCAGAGCTGTGCCTTTCCTACCCTGTAAGATCTGGACTATCTTCCTGCAGAGGATTTTTGTTTTATGGTCCATTCTATCTGTTTTTTGCCATTCTTAATTTACACAACAGAAATGCTGTCATCACCAATTAACATTTATCAAGGGCCCCCTGGTTGCATGGCTGCAAAGGGACGAATTTAATATTCTCTTTGTATCAGATATCAGGTGGCTGCTTCAAATGAATTTTTAAGTATTGGTGATGACAGAGAAGAAAAGAGACATCAGTTAGGATTAGAAGACAAGTCTTTGCAGAAAATGCTTCAAGGAGAGCATTAAGGATTGGCATTAATATTTGAAAGTTTAAAAGAGGGGATCCTTTTCTTCCGTCACCAAATGACAAAAGTAAAAGGCACTGCATTCATTGTTGCTGGAAGAAGCCTGGCAGCATTCCATTCAGACATCTGCCCTTTGATTGTCCCATTTTCCTCTTATTTCAGCCCTTCGAATCTTCAAGGCTGAGTCTGAATATTTCTTCCTGAGGCTTTTCTAATCACTTCTGCCCTCAGGGACGACTTTCTCATCCAATTCCTATAGCCCTTATCATTGATACCTCTCATTTGTAAATTTAGCACATGATACAATACACCATTACTGACTATGTATGTTCATTCACGCAAATATATAAGGGAACTATCTGGACAATTTTGGGTTCTTTCCCATCGTCAGGGTCAGCAGTGTTCAGTCAATGGTAGAATCTCAAGGAATATTATTGATAATGATGTGTAAAAGACTGTTAAAATCAGGTGGAATTTTATTTTTTAAAAAGGGTGAGAGGAGAGACAAGGCCGAAGCTTTGTAATTTGAAACTCACAGCACAAGTAACGAATGTTTTCTAAGAGCTACGTATTTTTTTTTTTTTGAGGGGGTGTGTGGGAGGGAAGAACAAAACTGGAAGTGAACAGTCTGTCTTTCAAGATTGATTAAAACAATTTTTTTGGCCTGACTAAGCTGTATTTATTTTCCGGCCTATTCCTTTTGCTGCGACAGTCAACAGTGTAGCATATTTGTCGGCTGTAGGAACTGACTTTAAGAACAGCCCTGGACATTTTCATGTCATAAAAAGAAACATTCCGTTCTGTCACACAACCTGGAATTAAGAACACACCTTCACGTTTTCTGACAAGAACCTGGGCGCAGCGAGGCGGCGACTCACGAATCCCAGGAGCTCGAAAACCCATTGTTGCGCAGGAGCCGGCACTCGGGCGACAACCAACTCTCCTCAGGACGAAGCTCCCGCGGGGCCCCGCCCACCCCAGTTCCGGGAGCCTCATTGGCCCGCCTTCCGCCCGCCATCTCTATCCGCCCACGGGGTTAGGCTCGGGAAGGGGACGTCCCCCCTTTCCGGCATTGATTGGTCGAATCTTCACGACGGCGAGGGGTTCCCGAGTGTCTATTGGTTCTTAGGCTTCAAAATGGGCGGGGAAAGGCAGAGCGACAGGGCTCAAGGAAGGCAGCGCGGAGTGCGCCGGCGCGTAGTCGGGGACGCCAGGCCGAGATATTTGCTAGGGAACCTAGTGTTGTCGCCCCGCCCCCTCGGGGCTTTTTGTCCCGTTAACTGTCGGAGTGGCGGGGGCTCCAGCGCCGGGCGACATGCCGGTGCGCTTCAAGGTGAGCCGGGGTTCCCAGGCCCGAAGGCGGATGAGGGGAGCTGTGGCAGAGCAGGCGAGGAACGCGGGGGCCTCGGCCCTGCAGAGCCTGCCAGCTCCCGAGCCTGTCTGTCACGATCCTGGAGGATGCTTGTTTCCTCTTACCCAGCACCCTCTCAGCTCACACTCACTTCCGAGTTGCCGAGTGGAAGTATTAGATGGTTTGAGATAGATTTATTTTAGGATGGCTCAAAGGCGTGGAGATGGAGGGATGGCAATTTATAGTGGAAACTAAGGCGGCTTCAGATTGGGACACCTGTGGACGACATCACAATTTAGCATTTAACATCCCTCCCTTTTAAATCTTTAAAGTGCCTGTGTCTTTTAAGAGCTTGCGAAATGGGATCTTGACAAGATTGAGAGAGTATAAGAAATACACATTATTTATAGTTTTGCATTTGTTTAAGGTTTGTTCAAAGTTGCAGGTCGCTGGTAGCTGTAATGGTCAAGCATTCTTCAGCATAACAGTTGACCACAGTGTTCCACAAGCCCTGTCTTCTTTTATCTTAAGGGTTTGTATTTAGAATGGGAGAGGAGTTTGTCCCCCTTTTTTTGGTTGACTTTATAAAACTTAAAAAGGGACTACACTTAATATATAATATTGTGTCCTCGGTGAGGATTTATGGTGATGAGGACTTAGATTGTCACCAGTTATCAGACAAGAGCTCAGGCTTTGGAATCAGACAACCAGAAAAGGGCTGCTCTGAACCTTGCATTCCTTGTAGCATCTGCTTCAAGTGGTTGTGAGGATTAAAGGATATAAAACAATGAAGTGCTTAGCTGAGGGCTGGGTAAATAGTAGCTATTATTAAGAAGCTCTTCTGTGTTTAATTATCAATCTTAAGTCTTTCATTTCTTTTTAGAGATTTTGAAATTATTTTTACTGGTGTCTACTTTAAAACAACTTTCATTCATTGTACTATACTCAAATTTTACTTTGCGTTACAGGGGCTGAGCGAATACCAGAGAAACTTTCTGTGGAAAAAGTCGTATTTGTCAGAGTCCTGTAATTCCTCAGTGGGGCGAAGGTACCCATGGGCTGGACTTCGATCAGATCAATTAGGTAAGTTGAACAACTAATAGTCATTATAACTTCAATAAATCTTGGGGTTAAGTTTGCAAAATGATTTATTGAAAAGTTCTGAAGCATTGTTCATTTGGCCTGGTTGACTTACTCATTTGTTTAACAAATATTTATTGAGGGTTTACTGTAGGCCAGGACTATTCTCAGCTTTTAGGAATATAGCCTTTAATCAAAGACCTCTAACCGTGGGGGAAAAACAGTAAACAAGTAACTCAATAAATAAACCAGGGAATTTCAAGTTGATACATAAAATTGTAGGCTAGCGTGATAGATAATTTAGAGGGGGGGTGGGTTGGAGTGAATATAGTTTAGATTCAATGGCCAGGAAAAACTTTTTTTGAGGTGATACTTGATCTGAGACATTAAAGCTGAGAGTGGACAAGCCAGGGGGAGGAGTCCTCCCAAGGTCTTGAGGAGTGGAAACTTAGTTAGACTAAGTAGTTTGTCCAGGGGTCATAGCTAGTAAGTGATAGAACCATGATTTGAAATCAGGATGTGTTGTTCACAGCCCATAGGTTCAGAGGCCACATTCTTGTCATCACACATGCTTCCTCCCTGTATCCCAGAGCATGGTAGAGGGGAAAAGAGACTGACTCTGTTCAACCTGCTTACTTAACTCTCCCTCACTAGAATATAAGATCTCTGAGAGCAGGGCTCTGTCTTTGCCACCTTGTTCCTGCCCAGTACAACACAGGGCCTTGGCACACTGTAGAATTTATTAAAATTCATTTTGGAATGAATGACTAAACCTGAGGCTGAATCCACATTCGCTGTGCGACTTTAGGCAAATTGGGCCTGTTTCACCAAGTGGGACTTGGGAAGCCCATTGTATCGAATTGCTGGGAGAGATGAAGTGAGATGTTCCTATTAGGGACTAAGTGCATATATACAGATGAGTGCTTGGTGCCCCACCTGTGACACATGTGAGAGTGCTAGATGTGTGCTATATATGTTCTTCAAGTCTTAAGTATTTGAAGCCGGGAAAAGAAAAATTTATGAGTGGGGTGCCAAGCCTAGGAAATCTGTAAGACGAGAGTGTTTCCAGGATTTGGTTTGGAGAACAAAGGGAAGGGTGGACAAGAATAGGTGGTTCTGTTAGGATTCCTTTGAAGTGTCAGGATCCTTTGCCCAGAGCCTGACTTCAAAGACTGGATATCCCTGCATCTTGGGTTGGATGGTGCTCATAATCCTCTCCAAATGACCAGAAATTCCACAAATTTGAGGCTCCATTAGATTAAGAATCCCAAAATAAATCTCTCAAAGTGTAGCTATCCCACTGAGGGCTTAGAGGGACACTATGACACTAAGGAATTGGTTAACCACATAGTTGCTCCTGTAACATTTTAGCTGAGATCAGCTACGTTTGAGGGTAAGGGTGATGAATGAGACTGTGGGAGCCAGGCCACTTTGGGTTATGGTACCTTATGAAGGAAGGAATGGTCTCGGGGAGGCATGTTAACTGGGAATATTGGGTCAGGGGGAGGGGCAGAGTGAGAACTCCAGGTTGTTCAGAAAGGCAGGGGGAGGCTAGCAAGGAACAGCAGCAGTGTTACCTAGGACTGGCTGGACGCTCTGTGTGTATTTTCCCGCATAGTGCATTTTTGATGGTGCTGGAAACAAGGGTGGACCACTTGAGAGTCTTCCCCTTTCATTTTGCTTTTCTTCCACCAGCCACGCTCTGTTAAAGCAGAGAGAAGTCTAGGGCAGTAGTCTTCAGACTCTTGCTTTCATGCCCACTAAAAGAATTTAGAAAGTCTTTATATCTCTTCACATTTTTAAGTTGATATTTAATTTTTTTATCATAAGTGTAATGAATAGTTTTGAAGGATGTGATTTCTAGCATATTGAATATTGTGTATATTTTACACATATCTTGTTAAAACTTCAGAGCTGCTAATTTAGCTCAATTTATGGTAAATGTTCATAATTTAATTGGTAAAGTCAGTCCTCATTGGCAAACTAATCAGGTGAATTAGAATTATTTTCTATGAGAAAAAAAGTCTTTATTTTTCAGTTCAAATAAATATGTGAATATGCTTATTCACATTTCACATGACAATCCTCTTACACCTGAATTTTAATTCTGAGATAGATAGATGGAACAGGTGTGGAGCTGTATGAAATAAGGCACTGTTCTTTTGTTATTTGTAATCTCTACTGCCTTTGCTCTGCTGTCAAATATTCTCCCTCAGGACTTACGTTTTCTTGACTTGTCCCTTTGTCCTTTCCACCTATTTTTTTTTCTTATTCTGTAGGATGGTTGAGAGGTGTGTCTTTCTTTTGTGAAGTGGGAAAAGGGTGATTATGAAAGGGGCCGTGAGAAAGGAAACTAGAGATGGCAGATGCCTCCCTGAGGCAGGTCAGTGTCAGGAAGTAGCACATGTGGAAGCTAGGATCCGGAAAGTGATTCCCTTAAGCTGCCCATTTCTGCTTCCCCCTCAGAATGTCTTCATATGCCTCCAGACATTTATGCACCCAGTCTGAAGACCGTGGTCTGGGGAGCCTTGTAAGGGTAGGGACCAAAAGGTGGGGGCCAAAACATCCATGATAGAGGCTAAAGAACTCTTGTTTTACCTCATGACAGGTTGTCTGTCCACCTTCCCTCTCATCCCTTCTAGTCTTGAATCTTTCTTCTCCACCCTGCACAGTCTTCTTTTTGTTTAAAGAATGGCTCCAAACTAGGGCAGTGTCTCAGTGGCTGTGATTCCACAGAGCTCCTCTTACCTGGGTAGAAGGTTAAGTTTTTTGGACATTTGCTTGGCAGACAGAAATATAGAGGAATAGTATCTTAGCTCTTGTTAAAAGGGTTCATTCTCTTTACTTCTCAGGAACTCAAGGCAAAGGTAGAACCAAGATCCAGCATAATAACATCTCATCCCTTCTCATCTTGGTCTGCTTTGCATAAGAGAAGCTTTGTGAAAAGTTCCAAATTTTGACAGTACCAGGGCCCATTGTTCTGTTAAGTAGCACAGGAAAGTAATTAGAAACGGAGGTGACACATAGGGACTGGCTTGCCAGGCCCATCACGTTTCAATTCCAGTGACCAGTGTTAGGATAACTTGAACGTTGTGACCCTGATTTTTAAAAAAATTTTTTACAGTTAAACTTTTAATATTTCTTTAAATCAAAATTAAAGGTTTTATGTTGAAAAATTGTACTTTTTTTTTGTCCTGTAACTTGAAGGATATTGTGTGTGTATCAACTGAATTTTAAATTCCATTTCTCCTCTTATACATTGTTGTATGTTGGCTTTGTAACTTTATGTTTTGGTAGCTGCTAGTTTTATATATTACTTTTTGTAGGAATCACGAAAGAGCCAAGTTTTATTTCAAAAAGAAGAGTTCCTTACTATGACCCACAGATTTCAAAATCTCTTGAGTGGAAGGGAACTACCTCAGAGAACGATGTGGTTGTATCACCAGAACCCGAAGCCCCCAAAACACCAGAATCACAAGAGGCAGAACAAAAAGATGTTAACCAAGAAAGAGTTCTTGCACTGGAAGCCCCCAGGGTGCCCAAGAGAACCAGATCTCACTCTGCAGACTCCAGAGCTGAAGGGGCTTCAGATATTGTGGAAAATAAGGAGGATGTAGTAGCAAACCACGTACCAGTTAATGGAAATGTGGAATTGGAGCATTCTACCAAGCTTCTTTCAGAAAATGTAGATGATGGGGTAGGTATATTCACTGATTTCTTTTCAAAAGCATTGAAAAGCATAGAATTCTTTGTAAATTTCATCATCATTTCAGTAGTTACATTTTGTGATTACATTTTTTCCATTGTTGTTTTCTTATCTAATGCATGTAGAATAGTTGATAAGAGGCTGTTGACTTTAGATGTTATAAATTAGTTCTATTCTTAATAGTTGCCATTTTGTTCTAGTTATACTAAGACATCCCTTCATTGGGTAGACAGTATGCCTCTGGATTTTATTTATCATATATCAGCCCCAGAGTCCTAAGGGAGGGATTGAGTTGAGGCAGAGAAGGGGAGTAGGCCATTACCTCTGGCAGGGGTGATGAGCTGACTTATACCTAGACCCTTTTCAATTTCTTATTGTGTACTATCAGAAAAAACAGTCTCAATTGACAAAATGCAAAAGAAGGAGAGGTCTGGCTGGATCTCAAAGATCTTGCAGTTCTGCTCTCCTGTGTCACAGCTGGCCTGTAGACGGTCCTGGCGAGCACATAAGCAGAGGCTGCAGGCACCTGTGCAGACACCTCACTGCCTTGCACATTTTTCTCGACTCCACTGCTTCTTCCCCATTTCTTGTCCACCACTGACTGGAACCACAGAGAGGCATTTAGAAGTGTTGGAAAACCAGGGTGCCCAGGGGAATCAGGGAAGGTGATGTGTAAGTCTGGTGGGCAGGGGAAGGGTTCTCCAAAAGCAAGGTATGGATAAGGTAACGTGCTGTTGTTTCTTAGTGATAGATTCAATTATGAACAATTGGTAGGAAGGGACTGAGAAATGTTGTCTTTTGCTGGGATGCACAATAATTCTCTGATAGTATTAAGACAGGAATTTTAAGGAGTTCAATTTAAGAGGAAGATTATCAATTGAAAAAAATTTGCTGTATGACAATGTGCATTAAGTTAACAATACTGTCCTATACGTTTAAAAATTTGTTAAGAGAGTATATTTATGTTCTGTGTTTTTTCCACAGTGTAAAATGAAAGAAAAAGTTTGTATAGAGATTTTTAATGATCTTGAGTGGAGTTTTTTTTTTCTAACAGTTAGATAGACTTCTGCGAAAGAAAGCCGGATTGACTGTTGTTCCTTCACATAATGTCTTGAGAAGTTCTGAATATCAAAGGCAGTTTGTTTGGAAGACTCCTAAGGAAACTGCTCCAACTTTTTCAGCCAATCAGGTAGTTTAATGGATGCAATACATTTGTGAGTATTGTCATCTAATTTAGTGTTGCAGATTGACATAGAACTAAGAGCTGAAAGAAATTAGACTCTTAAGTAGGCCTGCAGGTAGGTTCTAGAAAAGTAAAAATGAGAGTTTTGCTAAAATCATCCTATTTCTTCTGATTTATAGTAGTAATATTATACTGTCCTAGGCTACTGATGATCATTGTTGCCAGATCCATCACATATACTAAATATGAGACAGGGTAATGAAAACTTGAGGACTGGTAAGTTTTTTGCATGCTGTGAAATTTTTTTTATTTATTAAATTATTAAATTGATTTTATTCTGAAATGTTTCACTGACTAATATGTTGCATGTTTTCTGTCTTCTAAGAAGGCATAACTGCTTTGGATATTTAATAAGTACAGAATAGGTTGAAAGTGACACAAGATATGTAATTTTGTCATTATATCAAATCAGCAGTGATAGGAATTGTCAGTTTAACTGTATTTATAAAATTCAAAAGCTATAACGGTAACAAAATGTGATACTAGGTTTCATTGTATCCTTTTACAATTTTAGTATTGGACTACCATTACTAATACATACTCTGTTGTTTTACTACTGTCATTCTCTAGACAGTTCTTAGGCTCTTAACTCTCATTTATGTTCCTAACCATAGTCCTAGACTTAGGTAGGAAGTACTTCCATTTAGAATATCCCCAGAGGCTCATGACAGCTTAGTCTTTTCTTTTTCACTCACCTGTATACTTTATATACCCCTAAGGACTGAGAGGGTAATTAGAGTCAGCCAGACAATAACATATCATCTTACATAAAGATAATAATACCAGTGTTATCCTATAAATTGTAGTAGCTTTGAGATTACTTACTGGTTATTCAATTTTTTAAAAATTGTGGAATTTATATAACATCTTAGGAACACATAAAATAACGTAAAGCAATACGTACCCTTTATAAACCTAGTAAGTAGAATCAGTACTTTTGCTGGCTCACAAGTCTTCTTAGATAGAAAGTGTGCCTACAAAATTACTTATGGCCTGAGAACTGTGATCATTCAGCTTCTTTATATTATACTTCTGTATATGGAAGTATAATAAAAATAAATCACTAGCAATACCTTCACTACTAGCTTTATTTCTTTCATTAGTGAGGTTTTCAAAGAAATTTTCTTGGAAGCAATTGCTCTTTGTTAGCTGCAAGCATATCAGCTTCAGGGTCTGTGGGTTGAAGAGCTCTGTGACAGAAATTTTCAATGCCTGTTAATGGGGAATGTCTCAAGGAGCTGTTCAGTTTTATTTTATCAGACACCTGTTTTCTGAAAGGGTGTCTTAATACGTAAAAGAGTCAGCAATTTTTGGCAAAAAAAATTCCTTGAGGTTATACTGTGCTTAAAAAAAGATACACTGTTTGGTTGTGATCTGTATGAAGATGTATTATTCAGCATTATGAAGCAGTAGTATACCTTATTTGCACTCCCATATCTTTTCCCTTTGTTTTCTTTGTAAGAGTGGTAATATACAATAAAATAGGAACCATACTATGAAATTTACTAAGGATAAAAGCAAACATTCAAGAATCAAAATGGTAATTACCTGAATTTTTTCCTCACCTTAAAGCTAAAAATAAGCAAGGAAGAAAAACCTGAACAAATGCGTATATCAGATATTCAGAATGTTAAGAATTTTTTATTGTTGCAGGATGAAAAGAAAATCACGTCAAGGAGGAAAAAAACCTGTAGAGCTAACAACAGAGCTGCCTTGTAAAGCTAATGTGTATTTTCAAATTTTAAGAATCTGCTTATTTAATTTATCCCATTACCAAACTAGTAGGGGAAGGGAACTTTGGGGAGAAAAGATATAGTTTATTATTCCTTTTGGCTTAAGCATTATTTTGAGTATAATAACTGTTATTCAAAACATAGTAATGAGTATAGAAAGTTGACCTTTGAATTTTTTTCCAGCTTTATTGTGGTATAGTTGACAAAAATTATTTATAGTGTACAATGTGAAGTTTCGATACATGTATACATTGTAGAATGATTACTACAATCAAGCTAATTAACACATCACCTCACAGTTACCTTTTTGTTGTGTGTGGTAAGAACACTTACGATCTATCCTCTTAGCAAATTTTAAGTATACAATACAGTATTGTTAACTACAGTCACCATGCTGTACTTTAGATCTCCCAAACTTATTTATCCTGTATAATTGATTTTGACTAATATCTCCCCATTTCCCCCACCTCCTAGTCCCTGGAAATCACCATTTTACTCTCTGCTTTATATGAGTTCTTTTAGATTTCACATATAAGTGGGAGCATATCATGCAGTATTTGTCTTTCTATGCCTGGCTTATTTCAGTTAGCTTGTGTTCTCCAGTTTCATCCATGTTGCAAATGACAGGATTTTCTTTTTAAGGAATAATATTCCATTGTGTGTGTGTATGGAATATTTATGGAATATATATATGTATATACCAGTCACATTTTCTTTATCCATTCATCTGTCCATGGACACTTAGGTTGATTCCGTATTTTGGAAATTGTGAATAATGCTGTAATGAATATGGAAGTGCAGATCTCTCTTGAGATACTGATTTCATTTCCCTTGGATATATACCCAGAAGTGGAATTGCTGAATCATTTAGTAGTTCTATTTTAAATTTTTTGAGGACCCTCTATACTGCTTTCCTTAATGGCTATGTCAGTTTACATTCCCACCAATGTAAGGGAACCCCTTTTCTCCACATCCTCGCCACCACTTGTTATCTTTTGTATTTTTGGTAAGAGCCATTGTAACGTGTAAGGTGAAATCTCACTGTGATGTTGATTTATTCCCTGATGTTAAGTGATGTTGAGACCTGTTCATCTATCTATTGGCCATTTGTATGTCTTCTTTGGAAAAAAGTTCCTTTTCCCATTAACCAGGTTGTTTTTGTTGTTGTTGTTGTTGAGTTGTATGAGTCCTTTATCATTTTGAATTTTAATTCCTTATCAGATATATAATATACAAATATTTTTTCCCATTCCATAGGTTGCCTTTTTTCATTTTGCTGATGGTTTTCTTTGCTGTACAAAAGTGTCTTAGTTTGATGTAGTTCCACTTGTTTATTTTTGCTTTTATTGCCTTTGTACTTGGTGTCAAATCCAAAAAATCATCAAAACTCATGTCAAGGAGCTTAGCCTATGTTTTCTTCTAGGAGTTTCATGGTTTCAGGTCTTACATTTAAGTCTTTAATCCATTTTGAGTTAATTTTTATGTATGGTGTAAGACAGTGGTCCCCTTTCATTCTTTTGCATGTAGCTGTCTGGTTTTCCCAACACCATTTATTGAAGAGACTCTTCCCTATCGTATATTCTTGGCTCATTAGTCCTAAATTAATTGACCATATATGAGTGGGTTTATTTCTGGACTCCATGTTCTGTTCCACTGACCTATGTGTCTGTTTTAACACCTCTTTGCCCATTTTTAAATCAGGTTGTTCTCTTGCTATTGAGTTGTTTGAGTTCCTTAAATATTTTTGAATTATTGACCCCTTAGGATATGTAGTTTGCAGATATTTTCTTCCACTCAATATTTGTCTCTTCACTCTGCTAATTGTTTTTTTGCTATGCAGAACCTTTTTAGCTTGATGCAATCCCATTTGTCTGTTTTTGCTTTTGTTGCAGTGGATGTTAATTAGACATGTGAAATGAAATTACTAACAGTTGTATATAATTTTCCCTTTATTGTATCCTATGATTCAACTTTATACATGAATTTTTTAAAGCAATTGAAGAGCTAAGTTCTTTATATTTAACCAACAAAAAAGCTAAACTAAAATAATTTTTGTTTTAAGGTTTTCCACAATAAAAGCAAATTTATTCCACAATTCAAAGGTAACTCAGTCATCCATGAAACTGAATACAAAAGAAATTTCAAGGGTTTATCTCCAGTGAAAGAACCAAAATTAAGAAATGATTTGAAGGAGAATGGAAATTTTGAAACAATGTCTCCTGAAAAGAAGGTATTTGTTAATTCTTTAAACAAAATAAAATCTTCATGATTTGAACTCTGCACATTTTCTTTTACTTACCACCATTTGGAACTTTACACATTTTCTTTTACTTATCACCACTTGAGATTCTTTTTAGCTAGTTCATTTATTCATTTGTTTGTTCACTAAATGTTGAATGTTCCTTGAGTACTTGGTAGAAGCCAGGCCCTGGGTAGTTACTGAGAATACAATGATACACACTAAGCTCTAAGCAGCTCTTGGGCCAATAGGAGACAGAGATGTAAATAATTAAGTATAATACAATGTGATGAATGCCTGGCTTAGCAATACAGCAGTTAAGTCTGCTGTGTCTAATATCAAATGATTGGCCTTACAGTAATGTGAACTCCAGGGGTTACAGTGGTTATAGAAGCACATACTTTAAGTTAAATAATGGAAATCAAACAGAAACACACATACATGTGTATTTTAAACCAAAGCTTTAGTATGCCAAATTATAGCCAGTATAATTCACACGATTTACCTCAGGATATACCAGCACCTACTTCTGTGTGAAATTAGAGCTGTTTGAGTTGCAGCATCAGGTTAAAATTATTATAAATTATAGGTAAATGGAGTAAAAGTCCTATTTTTGAATCTCCAATGTCACAACTGATATTCTGTGGGTTCTAAGAACAAAAATTATATGATTAAAAGCAAAATGACTTATATATATAAATATACATATATAAAAATTATATATATGTTATGTATAAATCATATGTATTATATCTGATGTATAATTGTATATATATATATTTTTTTTGGTACCTATGATGAAGAGAAAAAAAGAGTTAAGTTATTCAGTAAAGCAATGTGCTAACTCACTCATCTGGACCTTATATTTAATTATCATAACAATTAAATGTAGATTTAGAATATCAAAGGAAAATGTAAAACTAGTGTCCAATAGGTAGTAACATCAGGTTTCTTTATTTGTTTATTTGTTAATTAAAATTTTTTCCTAGCCAGAAATCTAAAATTTTTATTGTTAGAAAATGAAACCACATCCTGAGCTATAATGCTTCAAGAAAGTAGATATACTAGTTTCAGAACTTGCTCGTTGATTTCTTATGACTTCTGTGTTATCCTTAGTTTTAAAAAGCTTACTTCTAAAAACAGAATTGTAATTCAATATCAAAGTATATTTTATAACATCTGTGTTTTCACTTTAATATGTAACATATATTGAGCATAAAAGGGTTAAATTATTTTCGTTTTAGTGTAATAAAACAGATGATCCTTTAAAATTGGAAGCAGAGATGGAGTCAAAAGACTCAACCCAGCCTAAAAAGAAGCCTACTCCTTGGAGACATCAAAGGCTTGGGTATGTATTTTTTAAGAAAAATATCAAGGTATTTAGATGATCAACATGGCAAAATATTTACTCTCATTTCATTTCTGTTAGGAAGGTGAATTCTGAATATAGAGCAAAATTTCTGAGCCCAGCCCAGTATTTATATAAAGGTGGGGCTTGGACACGTGTGAAGGAGAACATACCAAATCAGGTGAGTATATAAGCTCAGTACACCCACATTTTCTTTGATACTATATCAGTTTAATTTCACAATGAATTTCACCTAGTAACTTAAAGTAATTTAAATTTCACCTAGACTACAATTTAAAGATTTGTATGATGCAGTAATAGCACTAAAAATATCAGGAACTTAAAGTTGTATGTATTAGGATATAATTTATCAGTGTGTTCACCAACTAGCTCCTTAGAGATACAGCATTTATTATTATAAGGTCTTTAAGTTAAAAATATTTTTAAATCAAATATTTATGTTAATAAAGTCAGTTTATAGAATTATAGCATTGTAGATTTGATTATTTTTATAACATTCAGATCTCCACTCTCTCCTGAAGATTGATTAATCTTCAAGATTAGTTTGTCTTACTGGCACCCACTGTCAGTGTGTACTGTTGCAGTCTGTAAGCACAAGGAAGGTGTGGCCTGTGCTGACAGAGGTTTGAGTTATACTGTTGGGATACACTGACAAATGGGAGAAATTCTGAGCATCCTAAAGAAAGGTTGGAGGAAAAGGGTAACCCTAGAATTGGGAAGTGCTAGCTTAGTACCAGCTTCTTGTTGCCAAAAGATAAATGGTGGAGCTTTTTTGGTTATTGTATAGTTAGCATCTTTTAAAGTACATCTTGGTGATTTCTGCCCTTTCTGTGTGAATAAGCTAAATGAGAACATTTTAGATTAGACTTTAGTAAAAACTCCCTCCTCCCATCATTATAAAGAGAGGGATAATTTGGATGGGGAATGAATCTTTTTTGGTAGGGTGGGGCAGATAATTGGAGTTATTTATTTATTTTAATGGAGGTACTAGGGATTGAACCCAGGACCTCGTTCATGCTAAGCCCACACTCTACCACTGAGCTATATATAGCCTCCCCTAGAGGAGCGAATCTTTCATTTAGCTCTATAATTTAAACTGTAGCTAACAATTACATGTATTCAGCCTCTGGGGCACGTTGAGCTACTGGCTCTTGGCCCTGGCAGTTCCCAGAGCAATGTCCCAGTGACTCCTGTGCCCTGCATGTTGTTTTGGAAGGTTACTTGATTCCTTCCACTACGGCTGCTCTTGGTGCTCTCTCCTTCCCTACTTGAGCATGGCTCAGAGGAAGAAAAGGTAGAGTAAAAGGCCAAGCTTAAAGCTTTCTCAGATACTGTTAGGAACAAAATTTGTATATTTTCCCTGGTGAAATCGAGTTAAAAATAATGAGCATTGAAAGTAGCCATGACATAACAAAGGAATTGAGTCAGCTCAACTCTTCAGCAGTTTTTGACCATGCCAGACCTGGGCAAGGAGCTCTATGTGTGAGGAGTCTGATGGAGAATGGGAAAGCAAAGGCAGGACACAGTGTGCGGCCACGGAGGGCTAGTGTGGCCGGTTGATAGGTGTGAGCACTGGCCTGTTGTGTTTGGGTGTTTCACTAGGTTGGACCTCTTGTTTTGCAAAGATTATCTCTTAGTCTCTGAGACTTCTTTAAACTAAGATGAGTTGGTATTTAGGCCTCAGATCTAAATATTTAATGGACTAGGAGGATTGTTATGTCTGAAATCTTGGTATAGGTGACAGTCCTGCCCTCCTAGAACAGGTCATTTTTGTTGTTGCCTTGTTGTTAAGGCCTGTCTTTTCAATGTTTCCTATTACGATATCTTGGTAATGTGACTTTTCTTCAGAATTTGTTTTATTAATTGCCGTTGGTGGTTGAAAATATTTAAATTAGTGGAATAGTTTGCCTTAACCTCCATGGTCAAAAGTATTCAAAAGGCATCTTGGAGTTAGGAAACAGTTTTAGTTGACCAGGTCATAGACATTTAATATGGGCCATATATTACGTTAAGTCTTCCATTTTTTTCGCCGGAAGACACTGTGTAGCTGATGATGAGGTACCTCCATATAAGGTATTCCCTCATTTTCCTACTCCTGACATTTCATGGAATATTATTCACACTCTTCAGATGCATTTGGACATCAGTGACTTTTTTATCATTAGAATATTAATTCACTTTTTGAGTCATGTTCCAGTTTTCTAGTTCATATATTATCTTCATTTCCCTTTTTGTTGTTTGAGATATTGTACTTTTTATCTATTTATAGTCTAGTCACTGGATATTTTATCCTAAGTCCCAAGTTCCTATTCACATAGCATTAGGGAAAAGGAATCTAGAAAGGAAAACATTCTACTTATAGTGTTTATATCATATAATATGGCAATATTCCTTGACCTGTTGCTTTAATTGAGTTTGGAATGATTTATTCACATCCTTCTTAGTGGGTCTGATTTTTGGCTGTAAGGATTGTTTTTAGTTCACACCATCAATTTTTTTTGTTTCTAGTGGAACACCATACTTTGGAAATATCAACCTATAATTTTTTCACCTTAGTTTAGGATTATAGAAGTTTAAAATTATGTATTTGTAAAACATTGTAACATTAGGACTAAGATTATTAACAAAGATTGCTGATAACATCAATCTAAAACATTGAGTTTTGAAAGTCAGTAACAAATAGAACTGAATAAAGTTTTACAGAGTTTCTGTATCTCCTTTCCTCTTTTTTTTTTTTTTAAACCTGATATCAAATAAAACTGGGTCCCTGTGTACATGGAGGGGATGTTTGTCCATCCTCTCATTCATCAGTGAGGTCCTCCCACATGGATAGAATGCAGCCTTCTCTGTGGCTCCTTCCCACTTCACCCTACACACAGTGCAGGACTATTAGGACCCCCTTTTGAACCACTCCTTCAGTTTGTATCTTATTTGTTTATTATGGCATAGATCATACCAATACTATGATAATGATTTATCATTTAGGAGGAGGTCGGCCTCCACTACCAGACTGTGACACATTGAGTGCAGGAACTTTCTTGCTTATCTTTGGCTACCAGCCATCTAGCTCAGGCCTAGCCCTTAGTCTACACTCAGGACAGGTTGTGGAATCAGTATTGAAATGCTACATTCTCCCTCACCTCAAGGAGTTCATAGGTTAATGGGGGAGAAAGACATGAACCATTAATTCCAGAAGAATGAAATAAGTACTAATGGGGATATACACAAAGGGCTTTTCGAACATAGAGGAGGAAGTGATGCTAAGGCATGAAGATTTCATCATGTAGGTGATGGAATGGCTGTGACACATTTGAAACATGTAGGGACTTATAAGAAATAGAATCTGGATTATGTCAAGGCACTTTATTACACGGTTCCTGTGGATTCAGAATACCCTGGTTAAGAGTTCAACAGACTCAACCCACGCATCTCAGTTCTACCTGTTAAATGCAAAAACCATTACCAGTAATTTTCTTTATAAGAGTTGACAAAAGATAAATGAAGATGGCTCAATTTTTTTTTGACAGTGAAGAAAACATTTGAAGAAAACAACATTTGAATTATCCTTTAGGATATCCTTTAGGAATGTTTCAGGTTTGGTTCATTGGAACAATAGGACTCTGCTGGGATCCTGTGGTTTCTTTTGCCTTGGCAGGTGCTGTCCTTTGCTTTGGCTGACTCCCTGGAGACAAAGAACTTGGCATCCCTTTGCATCAATAGTGTCTCCTGATGGAGCTGAGGATATATGCCCCTCCAATTGCTTTTACAACACCTAGTTTCATTATTTGCTTTTTTGCCTTTATGTAAAAGACAAGCAATTTTAGCAGACAGTATCTGGATATCTTTTTTAAGGCTAATATTCTGTCTTTATGATAGAAAAAATTATACAGTTTTTTGAGAATTATTTAAACAGATTATTTAGAACAATTTAAGCCGCAACTTAGTTTTTTTACATTGTGAAATTGTATTTAGGGACGCCAGCAGGTGGCAGTGTGATGTATAAAATCAAAGGGTTTCAAAGAGTATAAAACATTCCTTTTCATATGAAAATATGTTATTTGCATATTAGGGAACTCAAATCACCATATAGTTCATCAGAACTTTTTGGTTTTTTTGGTAACTTGTCACTTTGTTCGATATATTACAGTTATTATTTTGTGGGATAGTTTAAATTATATCTTTAATATATATATTTTTTTAAGTTGAGGTTTTGCTGATTACAAGGGAATGTTGAGGAATTTGGGGAGGGAATCCTCATGGCTCTCTTAGTGTAGCTTCTCTAGTAGTAGCAGCTATGTATAAGCTGAGAAATAAAGACTGGGGCTGTGGGTTTCTGGCACATCAGTACTCTTCCAGAGGTGGGGAAATAGAGTGGTTAGGTTACCTTGTCATAGACAGCGTTCCACCCATTCAAGAATGTAGTTGGTTTTCAAGGCAGTGTTACAATATCTTGGTTACTGAATTAAATGTTACTAAAAATACTAAAAAAAAATATTGATTGACAACTTTGGTATATATTCAGAAGGAAGAATACTAACATATTTCAGTGATTCCCATTAATATTCAGTTATGGCATTAACCTGTCATTAAGTATGTTTCTGTATTTCTCCCCTAGGGTTCTCTAAATGCCATGTGGTATGCGGAGGTTGGTCGCTTTTGAGTTTTCAAAAACTGTAATAATGCATAGAGTACTTGTGTAATTTCAGTTGTCGTAAGCAGTAGGTGTCATTATTTTTCTGAGCTGCTGCAAATTTCTCCCTGCTTGCTGGCTTGAAATAAAATAATGCATTAAGCTTCAGCTTGACTGTTTTAATTTCTGCTTATAAATGCACATAGTCTGATGAATGTATGTGGCCTTTCTTTCTCCTTGGTCTCTGGCTGCGTTTATACAGTGTCTTCGATATGCTACTTGGTGATATTTGCAAAGGAGCATTTACAATAACACATGATATCTTAACTCTCCTTCATAGGTTAAAGAACTCCGAGAGAAGGCTGAGTTTTATAGGAAACGAGTTCAGGGAACACATTTTTCTCGGGACCATCTGAATCAGATTCTGTCTGACAACAACTGCTATTGGGATGTCTCCTCGACCACAAGCTCAGAGGGAACCATTAGCAGCAACATTAGAGCACTAGATCTTGCTAGGTGAGATGTTCTTTGTGGGTGGTGGAAAAGTATGTTGCAGATTATGTAGATAATAGAATTATGTAGGAAAATGATATGAAGATTCAAAATTTGTCTAGTCAAATGGAAATATACCAGCCACTTATTACATTTCATTATTTTTAGTTTATTCTCTAAAAAGTAAAGCTATACATACATACTTGCTTTATACACTTGTGTAGAATACATAATTTAAATCTGGAAGATTGGATTCTATAATATTCCTTATTAACAGTTAAGATAGAAATAGGGATGATTATATAGTAGATGTAAAGAACTTTAAAAAGTAAACAACAAAAAGCAGCAGTAATAAAAACTTAGAAAATATTAGCTATTAGTTCATATCCACTGTAATTCATTAGTGGATTTTGTAGTTAATTTGTAACTTTGGCTATGATTCTGTGGGAGAATTATCAGCTATTTTAGATTATAAGGGAACACAAACTATAAGGAGAGTAGCACATTGATTTGTAGCAAATAAAATAGTTTTTGGGTTTTATAGTGTACTAGTATAATCATACATACCAATTTGAACTATAAATTCTAGTTATGTGGCATCTGATTTTCAAAGTTCATCACAAAATCTGTTCTTTAACAATGACTTGAAAAGATTATCTGAACTATAAAATTTGAGTCAGCTGACTAGATTCACAAGTCCACCTGAGTTTGTGTCAAACTCAACTGAGTAACTGAACAAGTTAGACCATATGGGTGGGGGTCCTAGTTTAAGTATGTGAATGCTGGTTGAGGGATACATATGAGTTTTGCCAGCAGTGATGCAGGCATATATGTGTGATGGTAGGAGTAAAAAGAGATAAATATATTTTATTTTGGAATATTTTAATTGATTGTAACTTTAGCTGTACTGTAAAATGAACTCTTAATTAGATTTTTTTTCTTCAATATCTGAGCAAGGCAATATCAGTGGGAAACACATAGTTGTGAACAGTGGAAGGGAATGATGGACTTTTTAAAATAAGTATAAACTAGAAAGGTCAAGCTCCTCACATTTAAAATAAAACTTATTTTGTTATGCAGAGATCCTACAAACCATAAGTCTTTGCAGAAATGTCCTTCTACAAAACTAGAAGAAAAAAGACCTATCTTGGAAGAACAGCCCCAGGAAACTATCACAGAGAAACTAGGCGTGTCAGATGCTCCCACCGTACCTGTTAGAAGGCGTCTCGCCTGGGATGCAGAGAACACCCCTGAAGATGTTCAGAAAAAGCCGACAGAGGAGGAGGAAGGGGAAAGGGACAAGCAGGGTCATGTGGGAGAGCTAGAGACGGTGGAAATACAGGAAAAATCTAAAGCAGACAAGATAAAAGAAGGGTGAGTTTTAAATTAATCAATATATGGAAGTATTATTGTTCACAGTTAGTATGTATTTTGTTTTATCAGTAATTAACCACAAAAAGTGGTTTACACTTTCGGTTTTATGACTAATAAATAGCAGATTTTACTTTAATGTCATGAAATAGGCATTTCTATATGGTTTATATAATTTATTCACTCATATATTTGAGTCACCACTAATTGGTAATTGAACATTTAAACACCGAGCTACTTGGGGAGGAAGTAGTTAGGGTTATTTTCATTTATATCCTGCTAATTATGGCTTGCTAGATTTGTAAATGTCTCTGGAAGAATGACTTTCTTTATGATTTAAGGAAAATAGTTGATATTCTTTACTATCAGATGGTTATACCAAAAAAGAAAAGGTAATGTTTTACAATATTAAAATAAGTTATTTCTGCAAATAGCTAATTCCTGTTGATTTATATGTAAATTGCTTTGGGGAGTGGTTCTCTACCATTGATTATGGTGTTTTTTTGTCTGTAGTCCAACTCCCCTGTCATTTATTCATGAGTTTTGCAGCTAATATGGGACTTAGGCTCTGATTTAATGGAAGAATTCTCCGGTATGTTGCTGACTTGCAGTGATCTCCCCTCTTTTCCAGTATTCAGTTACTCTTAACTGTCTATGAATTTGTTATTTTTCAGAAACAAAATGGCCTTCTCTTGTAGGTTTATACTTTACTATTGCATAAGGATGGCAGAATATTTTTTATCATATTTTCTGGAGGACATGCTTCATAATAGATTGTTTTTATTTGTAGGTCAGAGTCTTCTGTGTCCTCAGGAAAAGGAGGCAGGCTTCCTACTCCAAAGTTAAGAGAACTTGGTGGAATCCAGAGAACGCACCACGATCTTACCACTCCAGCTGTTGGTAATAGGCAAACACTGTGCAGTTCTATTTTACCTGTTTTTTCTACATGATAATTTAGTTTAATTGAAATCTGGCATCTTCTGTATTTTTCCAGGCGGTGCTGTTTTAGTGTCTCCATCTAAAGTGAAGCCTCTAGTCCCAGAACAGAGGAAAAGAATGTCACCTCAGGATGGCTTAGAAACTTTGAAGAATGATTTTAGGAAGGTAAATATTTCTATTTCAGAGAAAAGCATCTGTTCAGGAAGTGATTATTTTAGTCACATGCAATAAATGAATGAGAGATTCAGATTTTAGAAAATTCTATCATTCATGGAGATAATGCTAATAACCTGCTTTCAGAAGGCAAAGGCATTTAGTTGTTTTTTTGCGGGTAGTGACATTGTATTTCTACTGATATACTTTCACATCTTGTCAGTAGAGGCCCAACAAGAAGAGACAAAAGAAAAACAGTATTATTTATTGAGCATCTACTCTGTGGTAGTTTTGTTCCAACTGTGTTCCAGGCACTGATTTAACACTGGAGATACAGCAGTGAAAGAAACAGGCAGCAATCCTGGCCTTCACTGAACTTATATTCCAGTGGAGGAGAGAGACAATAAACAGGATTACTAGGTAAAACTCATAGTATTTTAGATAGTGTTAAGAACTAAATAGAAAAATAAATCTGGGGAAGTAAATAGTAAGTGGCCAGGGAAGTTCTCACTGAGAGGAGGGCATTTGAGCAGAATCTGAAGCAGGTGAGGGATTGGCCTGTATGCACATCTAGGAAGGCATTCCAGGCAAAAAGAACAGCAAGTGCAAAGTCCTCGAGGTGAGAAGTTACCTGATTCATTGAGGAAAAGTCAGGAAGTCAGTCTGGCTGGAGCTGAGAGCAAGAAGGGGGAGAGTAGGATGGGGACTAAATTGTGTAGGGCCTTATAGATCATGGCAAAGACTGAATTTTATTCTGAATGAAATGGAAAGCTTTTGGAGGGGCAGAGGAGTCATATGACTTGACTTAGGTTTTTCCAAGATCACTCTGGCTACTGTGTTGGGAATAGACAGCAAGGTTGCAAGAGGAAGGGCTTGAAAGTAGTTAGGAGTCAATTACAATATCCAGTCAAGTGGTGATGGTCATTTGGATCATGGTGGTAGCTGTGGAGGTCGTATGATGAGGTCTGATTCTGGATATACATTGAAGGTGTACTGACAGGATTTGTTGATAGATAAAATGTGAGATGGGAGAAAGAACAATCAAGGATGACCCCAGATTTTTGTCCTGAGCAATAAGGATGGAGTTGCCATTTAACTGAAATGGGGAAGATAGTGTGAGGAAAAGATTTGTCATTGACGATCAAAGAGTTCTGGTTGGACACATTAAATTTGAGAAGCTTGTTAGACACACAAGTAGACATGTTAAGTAGGGAGTTAACTCTGAGTTTGGAGTACAGAGGGGAGGTTGGGCTGTGGATATAGATTTGAGGCTCTTCTTTATCATATAGGTGGTATGGGTGTGTAAGTTCCTAAGACTGAGGGAGATCATCAACGGAGTGGACATAGATAGAGAGAGTAGGTGTAGACTGGTCTGAGCCCCATGTTTTTGCTGGGAAGTTGAGGAGTAACCAGCAAAGAGACTTTTGAGGATCAGCCAGCGAAGTGGTGGGAAACAAGAGACTGTGGTCAAAGAGGAGGGAGTGTCAGTGCTACTGATGGGTCAATAAGGTATGAGAATTGCTTATTGGATTTAGCAACATGGAGGTCACTGGTGACCTGACAAAGGGCAGTTTTGGAGGTGGGACAGGGAGGGACAAAATGCAAGTGAGATCAAGAGGAATGAGAGGAGAGGAATTGGAGACAGCCATCACAGACAATTCTTTCAAGAGTTTTTTCCGTGAAGGGGAACAGAGTAATGGAGTGGTAGTTGGAAGAAGTGAGATCAAGATGGAGGAGAAAACAGCACATTTGTATGTTGATGAGAACAGTTTTAAAGAGGGAGAAAAGATGATGCAGGAGTAAGAGGAAGATTGTTGGAGAGATGTTCTAGAGTAGAAGGAGGGGCATAGGAAGGACCTGGTGGAGATGTGGGAAGGTTGGCCTTAGGCCCTGTGGCAGTTCCTTCATTGTTGCAAGAGAGAAGGCAGAGTGCATGGGCTCTTCCAGTGAAACATAGGAAGATGTGATGGGGGCTTTTGAAAGGTCTTCTGACTGCTTCTTGGTGGCATATGAAGAGAACAGGCTGAGGAAGAAAATGTTGGAAGTTCTAGAGAAGAAGGCATGAAATAGTCTTGTCAGAGGGTGGGAGAGTGAGTGGGTGGGCCAAGGGAATGTGAGGTACTGCAGGGCAATATTAAGGGCCCATTTCAGGGTAGTGGCCCCAAATCTGATGTAAGACCAGTCAGGATTGAGAAGTGTATTTTCCCAGACTGTGACTTCTAGGTTTCTGGCTTGCCCAGCAGGACTGATGTGGGGGTGCCGTGCACTGAGTAAGAGAACTCTGCCCAAGAAGGGACTATCAGGAGTTTCATTTTCATTCACTCAATTCAGTATTTACTGTGCTCTTTCTGTGTCCCAAGCACTGTTCTAGGATCTGGGGATTCATTGGTAATAAAGACAAAGTCCCTGCCCTCGTGAATCTTACATTTTCATTGGAAGAAATAGACAATTTTTAAAGAGATAATTTCAGCAGGGCGGGTATATCTCAGTGGCAGAGTGTGTGCATAGCGTGCACAAGGTCCTGAGTTCAATCCCCAGTACCTCCATTTAAATAAATGAATAAATTAATAAATCCTAATTACCCCCCAAAAAAAGATAATTTCAAGTAGTAGTAAGTGCTATGAGTTAAATGAAACTGCAGATGACCTCCAAGGGGTGGGTGAAACTCCTTTAGTTTGGGTCGTCAGGATAGGGACCTCTGAGGAGGTGACATTTCAACTAAGCCCTGGCTAAGGAGGGAGGTGCCCATGGCAGAGATCTGGGCTGGAGATTGTTCTCCAGGTAGAAAGAGCAGCAAGTGCAGAGGTACAATAGTCAGAGTTTCAAAGAGTAGGGGAAAGGCCTGTGTGACTGGAGCCTAGAGAGGGCAGAGGAGAGGGGAGGGGGTGAGGTTGGAAAGGGAAGCTGGGTACAGAGTGGGGGTGTTAATCTAATGGCACCAGGAAGCCCTTGGAGAATTTCAAGCAACAAAGCAAATATAAATCTCTGATGTCCTTGATAAATAAAATCACTCTGGCTGCTCAGTGGAGAGTGGGCTGTACTGGGGGAGAGTAGAAGCAGTGAGGCCGATGAGAGGCTTTTAGGTTCAAGAACAGATCATGAAGTCAGTAAAATTAGACCTGGGAACCACATGTATTACAAATATTCTACAGATTTAATTCAGGTCTTTTTAACAGTAATAAAACTAACTTGGCAGAAATTCCAAATTCTGCATATGTATGTAGAAAAAAAGTCAAAAGAATAATTTTCATGAGAGATCCTTGTAGTTGAAAAGGGAAGCAAGTGGAAGATCTGTGAATTTTTTCCTTAGATCTCGATTTAAAAATATTGGTGTTTTGGATAAGACCCCAGGCTATCTCCACTATGAAGCGGTGAGCCCTCGAATCGCAGTAATGATACAGGTCAGAAAGCAGTGTTTTGAATATTGCACTGACAAACTCAAAGTTAATAACTAAAAGGAATAGTTACAAGGAATAATCAGAAAAGTTTGGAGATATATTTGATTTTACTGGTTTGCATTCTCCTAAAAAATACAATTATACAGGGACTTTTATGATCGTGATGCATTATTATTGTGGAAAAATAGAAAATATTGGCCAAACTAGAAAAGAAAATTAACAGTGTCACACCCACTGTTCAGAAACATCCATTGTTGAATTTTTGAGTTATTTAGATATATAGCATGTTTGTTTATTATATTGTGGATAAGTTTTCATAATATATTTTTTTCTCACCTAGCAATATATTGTGACCATACTTCTAGTATCATTAATATGGTTTGTAATCTAATTTTTAATGATGACATGATATACGATCTGTAGTTATACTTTAGGTTTTTTAACCAGATGTTATTATTGAAACATATTTTTTAAAACTAGATGCCTATTGTTATTTCTTAATTTTCCTATTTTGAAAAAATGCTGTAAAGAAGCCCATCCTTTAGCTACATTTTTGTTCATAATGTTATGTAAATACTCCCCAAGTATTAATTGTGTGGTGAAAGAGTTAAGGCTTGTGCTGTGTTTTGCCAGCTCTGCCAGAAGGTTGTGTTGCTGGCATCACTGTAATGAGAGTGCAGTTTTTCTGCATCCTTCTCAGCTCAGGACATTATAGTTTTTTTTTTTTAATTAATCTTTGTAATTTGGTAAGTGGAAAATTAGTACCTCAGTGCTTTTATTTTGATATTATTTGATTATTAGTGAGGTGTAGAGTATGTTTGCTATTTGTAATTTGTGTGTATATGAAGTGCTGATATATATCCTTTTTCTAACTTTAAATTAGGTTTATCTTATTACTTTTAAAGAAATATTTATGTAATAATGATAGTAATTCATTGTCAATGTAGTAAGTTGTATATTTTCCCCAAGTTTGTCATTTTAAAAATATTTATCTATTTTTTGTTTTTATATACTTAAATATGTTTATCTGTATTGGTTGTTAGGCTTATAAAACCTTCCCCACATGGAGGCTACATAAATGTTCCTCATATTTTCTCCTACTGCTTTTATGGTTACATAAATTTTTGTGTTTAAATGTTTGTTTTATTTATATGTGTACATATGCATATATTTTTATATATATATATATTTTTTTTATCATTTAGAAAGAAAGTCATGCTATATCCCTCCTGACTTCTCCAGCTGCTGGTATAAAGACAGTTGATCCCCTGCCTTTGAGGGAAGATTCTGAACCCAATATCCTCAGATTTGCTGAGGCAACTCTTCCAGTTTCAAAAATTCCAGAATATACAACAAACACACCTGGGCAGCCCCCTTCTCCACCCCGTGCCTCATCCTTCTGGCATCCCTCTCGTCGGATTCAGGGCTCCCTGAGAGATCCAGAATTTCAGCATAATGGTAACTATTTAGATTTTATTTTTTTGTTTACACAATTGAAAGTGTTACACTGATAGGTCCAAAGGCTCTTAAGTATGTACTATATATTAATAAATTATTATTTAGTTTTTTAATTAATGTAATAGATTTCTTTAAATAGAAAAAAATCTCATCTTTGGAACACTCAGTTGTGCCGTACCCAGTTTTCATGTTGGCGTGAGGTGTCTCTCATGCTCTTTCCCATAAAGTACAGGCCACCCACTAGCTGCCAGTAGCTCCTCTTCCCCAGATGTAACAACCAAAAATGTCTTCAGACATTACCAAATGTTATCTGGATGTAAATTCAAGGTCATACGTTATTTCCCTCTAGTTTTATTAGATATTGCTCTGCTCTTTTCTAACATCCACCATTACTGTTGAGAAGTCTGATGTTTTTATTTTTGATCTTTGATATGTGGCTTTCTTTTTTTCCTAGAAGCACTTGGCATCTTCTCTTTATACCCAGTGCTTTGAAGTTTTATAGCGGGACCCTTTTCATTAATTTTGCTAGTGCTCAGTAGATCTTTTCAATCTGAAAACTCATGTTTCTCAGTTCTGGGAAATTTTCTTAAATTATTTAGTAATTTCTTCCCCTCCATTTTCCTGTTCCTCCTTCTGTCACTCCTATTTTTCAGATGTTGAACATGTTGAACACAATATTTTCTTACCTTACCTCACCTATTTTCCATCTCTGTCTTTTTATTTTAATTTGAAAAGTTTACTAATTTTATCTTCTTCTACTTGAGTTTTTAAAAAAATATTTTGCTATATTTTAAATTTCTAAGATTTTCGAAAACACTATATACTCCTTTTATACAGCATCCTGTTCTTATTTCATGGATGGCATGTTTTATCTGTTTGATAAATGGTATTTTAAATATGGTATCCTTGCCCCCAGTTGAAACTGGTATCCTTCAAAGTAGCTCTGATAAACCTTTTAGAGATGAGACCTCCATTCCTCTTTTGAGAGAGGGGAAGTTACCCTGCTGTGTAAATTTAAAAAAGGACCTGGCAGACTATTTTGTAGAAAGACTTTCAACTGGATTCCTGATTCAGGCCTACCTTCTCTCCAACTTTCAGTGCTACTCCCTGGGGAGCGAATTGGTTGCTTCTTGGTTTCCCTCCTCTGCTGCCTTAGGGTTCATCTCCCTTAGGATTCAACTCCCTTGTCTATGATAACCACACACTCACTGCCCTTCCATTTGTTTGCCACTTTCCAAAATTTTGCTGCTGTTTTCTTTGTCCTGTGGGTTTATGTCATTTGTGTAGATGTGTGCAGTCAATCTACCATCTTTAAAGAGACGCCTACTATGTATTTCTTTAAAGTTAGAATAGATCAATATTATTGAAAAGAATCCCAGGAGGTTATCCATTGTTTACATATTTGCTAAGCACATTACGAATTAATGAGTTGCCCTTTTGTGATAAATTCTATTAAAGATATAAAACTAATAAACTTTCTGAAAGCCTGCTTTCACTTAGAGTTGCCTACAAATAAGATATACTGTTGGGTGGCTTTGAAGGATAATTTCTTCTGGCTTTTTTTTTTAAGTGGGAAAATCAAGGATGAACAATTTCCAGTTACCTCAGCATGAAGCCTTTAATGATGAAGGTATTTCAATAGTCAAATAACTATTGTAGATACGGTAGTTTATAATAGTATAAAGATCTTACACTTGATAAGCATTTTATAGTTTACAAAGTACTTCCACAGATGTCATTTCATTAGATCTTGAAACACTGTGAAGAAGATGAAATTATCCCAATATTATACATGAGTAAACTGGGAACTAAATTAGGAGATAATTGGGTTTGTTTGTTTATTTGTTTTTTAAATGGAGGTACTGGAGATTGAACCGAAATGTTAAGCACACATTCTATCACTGAGCTATACTATACCCTCCCTTAAGCCTTGAATCTTTTTTAAATCATAAGAGATTGTGCCTAGCATCACACCTGAGGTCAGTACTCTCTGTGTTCCATCTTGGCTAGCTGGTGACTCAGGAATTTAGCCAGCATTATATCCACCATTTTCTTCAAATATCTGTATCGTCTCAAAAAATATGTGATTAGGGAAAATGAATTTTTTTCTTATATAGTTTTCTGACAAATTCATTTGCTTTTACTAGTGGCAGGAGGAATTTTGAATCCTTGATGTTGAACAATCGAAATTACTATTTTAATTCACCCTAAGAAGTACAAAATCACTAAATTTATAAATTTTGAATTTGAAAGTAAATTTGAAGTAATTGTTTATATATTATAGTTCACATACATTAGAGGTTTTCTCTCAGCAAGTTTGAGACTGTTTTCAGAATTCAGTGAGCTAGAAATCATGTTGTTATGTTTTGAAATGCCAATATCTGGACATTTTGAATCTAGTTCTATTTTCTTTTTAATGGAACAGTGTTTACCAATAACTTGATAATAGGTTTTCTTATGAGGAAACTTCAGTAATAATGAAGGGTAGCATATTAAAGTCAAACATTATTTCTACATTAAGTGAAATTATTTTAGAAATGTGATGAGTACCATGTTAAGGTATGGCAATTTGTTTTTAAAACATTAAAAAAGCTTTTTGCTCAGAACAGCTGTGCTTCTTAAAGTAGGACAAGACAGTATGATGATGAATTTTTTCCAAGTAATACTGAAATCACGGGTCATGTGTTTAGGTAATGACATTGTGGGATTTCAGGAAGGAAACAATACTCATTTAACATTAAAATGTTTGATTTCTCAATATGATAAACTTGGGAAATTACTGTTAACTATCCTAAAAAATGTTAATATCTTACATTTTAATAAATTACTTGTTTCTGACAGTCAATATTGACAGTACAAAACTTGATGCTCTTAATTTTGTTAATATTTTAAAAGGTGGTATTTTCATAAGAGATTTTTTTGCACTGAATATAATTCTTTCATTGCAGATGAAGACAGATTATCTGAGATTTCTGCTCGCTCTGCAGCTTCCAGTCTCCGGGCTTTTCAAACTCTGGCACGAGCTCAGAAAAGGAAGGAGAATTTCTGGGGCAAAACGTAATTAGACACCTAGTTGAGTTGCTTTTATCTAGGGGAACCATTGGCATAATTTTTCTGTATTGCTTTGCACTGTTAAGACTTTTTTCAAATGTCTGGATTTTTTTCTAACATTTCCTACTTAAAAAAAAAAAAGAATTGTTTGATTTTTTAATAGCCAATTCATTTACTTGGAAAATTTTAACACAGAATCACATAAATTTAACTTTTGAAGAATTCTTTTTGCATCTATCCCAAAGTACAGAGACATAGTTTATATAGCTCTTCACATGTTCTAACTTGTATTAGGTTGTCAGGGATAGCTGATAGAATTGTGAATTTTACCTATCTGGAGAATATTCTGAAAACGAATAAAGTGAAGTAAAAATTAAGATCTAAGTGTAAAGTATACATTCCCCCAAGATTGGCTTTATGTATCTTTATAACTGTAGATGTCATAAAATGAATTTGTTGTTCCTTTAACTTTTGCCGTGGTATTTATTTTTATTTTGGTACCTTCTGTATGTGGTTACAATGTTAAGATAATTGTATTTTAGATTGAAAATACCAGTTTGTATATACTTTTCTTATTTATGTAACAGAGTTTGCTGAGAGAGTATGTATATTTTTGATCTTTGTGTGTATTCTGTTTGTATAAGGACTTTGGCTTACATTTAAATAATGTCTGAATTTTGAAAAATTATTTGTATAATGCAGAATTAAAACTTTGTAGACATTTTGAAATAAAAATTGATCAAGTGTTTGAAATTCTGTTTCAAGTGTTTCAAGCATTTCAAGCTTCTCTAGAAAGTTATTACTTGGAACAAATAATTATCTTTTAAAAACATTCTACTCATAACAGGTTAGTCACATGTTACACTTCTTCTTCAGCTTTCCAAATGCAACAAAACTGAGTCCACAGTATTTTTGCTCAAATGTAGGAAAAACGTGTAATTTCCAAGGCAGACTCATTTTTAAAAAGTTAATGCAAATTTTTGACTATTCTTCTTTACTCATAGGACATGCTCTATGGTCTTACTGTTTATCTTGCAAATCATGATAAATTTAGTTTTCTAAAAAATACGGATTTTGTAAAATATAATACATGAAATATTTACAATAATACATAGAAGGTACGAAAGGTAAAATACACAGAATATTCATGCCTATAGTTAGAAAACAAGTGAAAAGTCTGTTCTAAAGTGCTTAATTTGGTCGAGTGCTTTTGCAAATCATTGATTCACAGTAAGTTTGTTAAAGGTCTTACATTATCACTAGATTATAAAGAACTGTGGGCATACAAAGTATTTGCTTACATTCCACTGACCTTTTAACATAGTTCATCAATTTAAAAACTTACTTAGGCACTAAAGATGGAAATAAAAAATTAGAAATTAGTGTATAATTGGATTTTAGAACACAAATCATCTTGGTGTCTATATAAATATGTACTGAGGCATATTAGCTGTGAAATAAATTTGAAACATTGTTTCTCTGGAAGCTTACAGGTGCCCTTGTCTTCTTTCTCAAAAGTTGGCTGATTTAGTTGATTTAGGATAGTTTTCAGTGGCTGACCACTGCTCTACAGTAAAGAGAGGAATTATAGCTAGCTTTCAGGAATTCTATATAACACAGTCTATAGCCACAGACTAGAATCTGGCTACACCCACTGGATAAGTCACATCACATGAATTTGGTCTATCAGGTTTTAAGGTGGATTAGGGTACGGTTTTTATGGGGCTGAGGTCGTTACTCCAGCCTCTGCATGACAATTAACTTTGAAGTATAGTTCTGACTGCCTCTTAAAAGTGGCCTAAGGAAGAGAATAGTGCTGAAGGATCAGTACAATCCCATCATTCTTACTAAAAAAGCAACTCAAAGGATATGCTTTTGAGTTGGTGTGTAGTTTTAATTACATGAGAAATACTCCGTGAGATTTGCTGGCATCTAGTAGGAGTTGGGATTATTAATAAAATTGATTTAAAAATTGAATTAAGGCATAATTTTATGTACAATAAACTACAATCATTATGAATTTTACAGCTTAATGAGTTTGGAAAGAATGTATACATCTGTGAAACCAATACCACAACCAAGGTACATTTCATTTCCATCATCAAAAAAGTTTCCTCACTTCCTTTTGCAGTTCAATCCATCCCTTCACCTCTGGTCCCCAAGGCAATCACCAATCTTTCTGTCAATATAAATTATTGGTAAGAATTTTATATAAATGGAACCACCTTTTATGTCTGGCTTTCATGCAACATGTTTTTGAGAGTCATTTATGTGTTTGGCATGTATGATCCCTTTTAACCCAGTCACAGTGGGCTTTTTGGATTATTTGCAGTTTGGGGCTATAATGAATAAAGTTGCCATTAATATCTGTGTGCAAATCTTTGTGTAGATATATGCTTTCATTTCTCTGGAAATTCCTAGGTAATTCAATTTTTATTTCTCTCTAATATAACTTCTACTTTAAGTATACAGTACACTTTCAAATCACTACTATAAACTGATGGTTTGGCCTTTTTGTTGAAATTGGTATCTCACAAACTAGACAGGGGAGCAAACATCAGAATCACGATAAATGTTCTTCCCAAAATTTGCACACCTCTGTCCTTCCTTGCCCCCATCTTCACCCCAAATGCTGAGATTCACATGTGTCCCTGGTTGAAAGCCCAGATAAAAATGCACAAGCACACATATATTGGGGGGCTTTGTTTAATTTCATACACATATATGGGAATGCATGTTCATGTCTGATCTCATCTTGATCTCTATGGGAGTCAACTCAACATTAAGAACGCTTAAGGGATGATTCAGAGGATTAGGATAAAGAACATCATAACCATGCTTAGCACATGGTAGGAAACGTTACCATGAGATTTAAGCATAAATATCCTCATTTTACAGGTGGGAAAATCCTCTTAGATTAAATGACTGGACCCAGATCAGATAGCTGGTGAAATTAAATCTGGGTCTTCTTACTCGAAAACTACCCACACTGCCTACTCTGGAGTGTTTATACTAAAATTGTGAGTCCTATTGTGATTCAATTTTCTCTGGTTGATTCATTTGGGAGTTAATTTTTTAACTTTGTTGTCTTCAAAGATAAATGAAATGTCTATCTTTCTAGTCAGGGAAAAGAGTATATGGACGTTAATTAACATCTCTAACACAACAAAAAAAAAGAGGAACAAAAAACAACCAAAATATTTTTTTTAAGAAAAGAGTATATGGGTATTGAATTCTTGTACAAATGTATTCAACCAGAATGAAAGTGAATTAATATTCAAAGTTAATTTGTCCTCATACAAGTCATGTTGCAGCTGGCTACCCAGGGAGCTCAAAGATAGATTATGTCACTTTGCTGCAGTTGTAGACACCTCAACAATGTTTATCCCAACTTCTGCAAGTTTACCACAGGAACAAATAATCTAAAATGGCAAGTGATCCCAGAATCATTTATGTCTGGTTTTGGAATATGTTTTTGGTGCTTTTACATGCGGTGGCATGAGTCACGGTAGCGTGCTCCAGTCTTTGCCAAACTGCCATCATCACTGTTTCCCAAGATGAGTCAGCAGCACAAGGGCTACTCCAGCCAAAAGAACAATCTCTCATTAGATGAGCTTGGGTCGTGCCTACCGGGCCTGGTCATGTAGGGGCTCTGAGAAGCCAGCCTGCCCCTCTAGCCTAACTCATGGGTTAAAAGCAAGCCGGTGCTATGTTCAGCCTATGCTGGCAAACTCGACGCTAATGTTGGGCCTGCACTCTGGCTTGACCTTATGCATCTTTCTCCTGTGGTGAGTGGAGGCACAGAAAGACCTAGCCCTTTTCGTTTCTTTCAGGTTTAGAACCAACCTTTCTTAACCCCTGTTCCATGTTTCATTCCCACCTGGCCCTGTGAGGGCTGCTAAGGTTAGCAGCCTCTCTCAAGCAGAGGGCAGTTCCCCTGCAGAACTACCTGCTATAAGGCAAGTGAGGAAAGAGTAGTCATTCTAAAGATGACATCCACTTCTCTTCTGCAAAATGCTCCATCCACTAGTTCCATCCGTAACTCTATTATTCCCCAGACCCTTATCAGAGAATGTCCTTGGAAACTGAGAGAGAGATGAAGACTGGGCCACTGAGCCCCCTTTGGAAGTCAGAGCAGGATATTTGGGGGCTTCACAACCTATTTGAACCATATAATGGACAATTTAGGTAATGTTGGGAATTGTTCAGTTCCCCCTATGTATTTTATGCCCAGTAGGATACTGAAGCTGGTTTTGGGTCCAATTGTTAAATATTCAGAAATTATGTGAGCATGTTGTTAAAGCATTGGTAGTTTGAAATTGACCATTTGAACATGGTGGAAGGATTCACACCACAGAAATTGGCAAATGCTATATAAACTAGGGTTTTTCCTCACTTACCCCCAGAGGCAGTTTACAAGCTCACCATGGCAGCTACTACACCAGCCTCTGGTTTTTCTTTCCACATCATTTGCCTGATCGAGAACCAATCCATTTCAGAAAGGAGAAAAGAGCAGCCCAAGATAAGGTTCTATAAAATTAAACCATTCGCATCTTCCTTGGCTTTATAAAAAATATATAGTTCTTTGGTTTAGTTTCCTGTCTTGACTGAAGGCTACCTAGCAATTAAAAATAAGCCACAAATAGCAGATAATAGACAATGGAAGGGCCCTAGCCATGATCCACCCACAGAACTCCCCAGAGATAGGACCTGGGAATCTGCATGTGTCATCTTCAGGTAGTCTGGGAACCATGGGCTTCGGGGTTGTAGTAAGCTATGGTTGAATCCCAACTTGACCTTGAGCAAGTTGGTTAAACTCCTTTGAGTCTGTGTTTCTCATCTGCAAGACTTGTAATTAAATGGCTTAAGGTCTGTAAAGATGTTTCATGTATGTTACCCAAAGATCATTCCACTGAAAATGCTAGTTTTATTGTGTTGAAGGCAAATATCCATTAAAACAAGGGGGACAGGGAGTTATGTTTTAGAGAGGCTGAGTTTAAATCAAAAGGCAGGAGGCAGTGTATCTTGAAATTGTGGCACCTCGCTTCACAGCCCTGTCTGCAATGACCTACATTCAGCTCACACAGAGGCAGTCTGGGGCAGGGGTGCTGAAATGATTTGTCTGTTTCCGTTATGTGGTAAAGCAAAGAAGCCTGTGACTGCAGTATTGTGACTCAGGGATTCTGGAAGGTGGAATCAATTACCTGACATATGCAAACTGTATTAGAGTAACCAAGAATTGGAGATGTTATCAGGTATGAGTCAGGCAATGTGGAGATAAAAGACCCATGATAATTACTGATGAAAGGAAAGATAGGCAAGGTTGGTCCCTGAATGAATGTACAGCCAATTTCAAAGACTTCCTATGTTTGCTACAAGTTATTTTTTTAAGAGATGTATTAGAGGAAAAATCAGAGTTTCATAATTCAAGAAGAAAATATAAACTAACTTAAATGCCACACATTATGGGAAAAGGTAGAAGCATTACACTCATAAATACAATTAGTCAGAGTTTGGACATGTCACCCAGGAAAATTTTGCCCACAATGAGTACCTCAGCAGTTGATGTTCCCGTTAAAAATTATTCAGGTCAAGACAGTTTAGGTTCTGGAGAAACCAAACAAAATTGAAAATAGGCTTGTACGACAATACTCACACTTTTGTTCCATAAAGAACCAGTAATATTATAATGTTTATAATTTAGCAAAGATAAAATATCCAAAGTACTATACTAATTGGAGAGTATAAGCTGACATTAACAGTCCAGCCTGATCACGTCATTACTGTGAATTGTAGCTGCCAAGACTAAAAACATCACAGATCAAGGCTTTAAGAATATCAATTTTTTTTCCCATCACTCAGAATCAAAGTGTGGGGACCAAGAAAAAAATTTTTATTCTGATTTGGTTTTTTTAATTTGAAGAAATATAAAAAGATAATAGACTAACATATATCATCATTCTCTAATCACTACTTAAATAATGATATAAAAAAACTTAGAAGCTGAACACTTGACTAGAGAAGCTCCTAAAAATCTGACAATCCTTATTTTATAAATTTAGTGACTATATTCATTTATTTATTAAAACTGCATGCAAAAATTCCACAGGTATTTTCTGCCATGCACAACGTTCATCCTAGTGTCTCTGTAGGTAATTATCCACTTAATCTTAAACAAGTCATGGCTGCAAGTAACAAAATAATTTACTAGACATTTAGATATTCTTTTTTGTTAATTCCATATAAGGAGACAAAATCATTTTCCACTCATGTTTCATGGATTTTCAAATTTTCTGTAGAAACTAAGCATCATAGCCAGTCAGCAAGTCTTCCTTTTTCCTGTGTCAGGTTCCCTTTGTTAAACTCTTTCCTAGTTGCTAATATAAAGTTCATCAGTCACGGTAAAATACGGTAAGTGTGGTTGTGTGTGTACGTAAGTGGTTGCATGTGTATGACTGATGACACCCTGCCATGTGTTGTTTACTGCCGTTCCTTCATATGCACTAAGTAAAACAAAAATATAACAAATCATGTATGCTTTTTCCTCTGCCATATCAAACTCCTTTCAAAAATATTTACCCTGTCACTGCCTTCTGGTTTTCTTGGGATCCAAGGCACTGGCTACCCTAGAACTCATCTTCGTAGGCCATCTCAAATCCAGACTCGGCAATGATGCAAGGTCAAATGTGTTACAGTATATTACCATACTTTTCTCTGGGTGAATGGTTCAATCTCTACAAGTCTTCCTAAAATAGATTTTCTTTAACAACCTCAACAAGACTACAGGGAAGCTGGAAAAAAGGAACATCCCCAAATATTCATTTTATTTTTTTAAAGGAGGTATGAGATATTGAACCTAGGACTTTGTGCATGCTAAACATGCACTCTACCACTGAGCTATACGCAACCCCTCTCCTACTGCCCACATGTTCATTTTAAATAGAGCTTATGCTCTTGGGTCGGACAAGAAGATATTTGAATCATGGTTCTGCCACTTGTTAGCTCTGAGATCCTGGGGAAGTTACTTAACTTCTCTGAGCAGTCAATGAGTATGTTTCATTTAGGTAGGTGCGAGTATTTACTCGGCAGAAATTGGCAACTGTGGCAAATCAAGGCTTTTCCCCAGGGAGAACTGACTGTTAAACATTTACCAGCACACCACTGGTTTGGAATTTATTGAGAAGGGGACTTCCGACTCACTTCCTGGGCAGAGTCTAGAGAGGTGGCAAACTTTTGGAAATCTGTCACGTCTTCCACAGGTCTTGCAAAAAGTAAATGACTTTTTGGGGCAGGGGAGATACTCAAATCCGTCCTGTACTTTCGAGAGGGACTCAGAAGCAATTGAAATGGAACTTTTCCCATGGGCTTCAGTGATCAGTGGTCAGGCAGGAAGATGTCTATCTCAGCAGATGAGAGAGTAAACAGGTAACCACAGAGGACAAGGTTCCCCTCTGCCCCCACTGGTGGGCAGGAGGTAGAGACAACTCTACATGTAATAGATAAGTGAGAGGAATTCTGAATTGATTCTGATTGCCTGGAGTTGACTCCATGGGACTTGAAAGAAAACTCCATTATAGAGAAAAATAGATAAAATTGTGGGGTTTTTTGCACATCTGAGCTTGTCACCTGAGCTTTATACTCACCACTTGAACTCTTAAGAACATCATAATACTATCTGGATTGTCTCTGTACGCACTAGTTGAGAACTACTTCCCCAGGTCTTTTTGCCATAAAAGTTCTAAACCTTTGATAAGTAAAAGCAACACAGTGTTAATCAACTTGAGATTTCTTTTTGAAAAAGCTTGGGTGGTGCAGTGGTTAGGCACTTGGGCTGTAGAGTTTGACTGACTGGGTTCAGATTTTTTGCACTGACATGTAGATGTCATCTCTTAGGCAAGATACTGAATTTCTCTAAGCCTTGTTCCTCCCACAAGGATTAAATGAGTTGGTCCGTAGAGGATTCTTACACGTGCCCTGTACACAATAAACGCTCAGTAAACTGTAGCTATTGTTACAAGGGAAATGACAGTAATCAATGTGTTTTTATGTGACTTATCCTTTACCTACATTATTTAATTAAATGTTCAGCATGATCTTATGCGTTTACCTCCCATCTTCCAGTAAGAAAACTGAGGCTAAGTTGGAATCCAAATCCAGCTCTTTTAACTCTCAAGCCTGTACCTCCCCATCACCGTGGAGAAATGGACAAGGGGCACCTACAGCCTTCTCTCAAGTCGGTGACAAACTGATAGTTAAATGCCAGAGTTAAACTGACTGCAATAGATTCCCAAGGTTCTCAAAACTGCTAGGGAGAAGAGGAAGAATTTGAAGTGAGTTTCAAGCTCTTGGGGAAGAGTTCCAGTTTCGAGCCTCAGCGTGAAACTATAAAGCTGCATTTTCATTTCATTGCTTTTTCCATTCTGCCTCTCCAGATTAAAGCAGCCTCCCCCCGATCTTCTCTGATACTAGTCCCACAAAGGCCTTATAAACATACTTGCATGCCCATTGACTGCAAACGCTGCTGATTTTTGAAAATGCACCATTGCCAAACTGCTTGTGAAAGCAGGCTGGTCAAGGACATTGATTCCAATAGAGGTCTTTCTAAATTTGATTCCACTTTGAGAAACTGCACAATAGTCATAAAACACCATTCGAATGAAGTCGGCTGGATTTCCCTAAGTGAGATTCCCAGATAAGCACCAATCTCTTAAGAGCTTGAGATGTCTCAGAAGGCAACAGATAAACACCCCTGCATTGAGGTGCCAGTGCAGTGATTTCTCTGGGTAGTAGCTCAATTCTTAGTAGCTCAGGTCTTAGTCACCAACTATAGTGTTTACTATGTCTCCTCTAGGGTACAGACATTACTGTTACCGCAAAAAATGGGATGAGAGAATGGAAGACGGAGGTGATTATACAGCAGCTAGAGCCGAACTGCTTACACCTGTCGAAATAACTCTTATCAAAGACACCAGACTACACATGTTGAGAGGGTGTGGAGAAACGGGGACCATCCCTCACCGTTGGTGGGAATGCAAATTGGTGCAGCTAATATGGAAAGAAGTATGGAGGTTCCTCAAAAAATTAAAAATGGAACTACCATATGATTCAGCAACCCTCCTGAGACAGGAAGACAAAAGTACAGCCTTTGGCAAAGGACAGGGAACGGCCTTTGCAAAACAGAACTCGCAAGCTGAAAAAAGAAACACCAAGGCCCTGGGGGCCTGAGTCCCAGGCTGGTAGGGATGATTAACTTTATCTCTGTTATGCTAACCAGTATACCCAGCTGCCACGAGGCAAGAAGCTCAACTTTAAATTTTAACCTCACCTGTTCCTGTGCTTTCTTGCAGAAAATCCTTCTGCATTCCTTTTCCCCAACAGAAGTGCTCCCGATTCCTCACACCACCATGGAGCCACCAGCAGCTGACCAACGGAGCTTTACAACTTTCAGAAATGATCAGTGATCGTGAGACAAAACCTCCTTTTTTGTTAAAAAGCAACTCACCGCTTCTAGTGGGGAGCTGGCTGTTTTTTCCCCGCCTTCTCCCTTGTGCATCAGCTCTCTCTTCTAACAGTATTGTGGAAGTGATATTCATTTCTATGGTATTGCTGCCCATAGAAACTGGAAAGGGCTCGGTGACTACTTCTGGGTATTTATCTGAAGGAAACAAAAACACTGTCTGGAAGAGGTACTTGCACTCCCATGTTCATTGCAGCATTACTCACAATAGCCAAGACATGGCAACAACCTAAGTGTCCATTGAGGAACGGATGTGTAAAGAAAACGTGGTATATACACACAATGGGTTATTCAGCCATGAAAAGAAAATCCTGCCTTTTGTGACAACATCAACAATCCTTGAGGGCATTATGCTAAGTGAAATGAATCAGAGAGAGAAAGACATGCCTTATGATTTCAATTGTATGTGGAATTTTAAGAAGCTACACTTATAGAGAGCAGAGTGGTGGTTACCAGGGGCAGGGAAGAGAGGGTGAAATGGGGAGATGTTGACTATAGAGTCTAGACATCTACCTGTAAGATGAGTAAGTTCTGGGGATCTAATGAACAGCATGATGTACCAAATCAGGTTCATCTTGCCCAAAGCACAGCAAGCCAAAATGCTAAGATGCTCAGGTCTGCAGCAAAGAGAGGGTTTAGAGGAGACAGGAAAAGAAGCCCTTACCCCCTACCCCCACCCTCACCCCCACCCAACACCCCCAAGGTAAGGAGCTCGGGATATTTACGAGATGAGGAATGAAGCAGCAGGGCCGTCTAGGCATCAGGAAATGTGGTTAGAAAAAGGTGTGATAACCTGTGATGCCCGTTCTTCTGCGCAGGTGTAACCAACTCTGGGCCTCTGCACGTTCGAACGGTCAACAAGAGGGGACCCTCGCGCATGCCCAGTTGGAAAGTCAGTGGTCCTAGCCAGTCCTAACCAGCTCAGCTCCAACTAGGCACAGCCGACTCCAAGTTTCTGGAAAACAACATGGGCAAACATCTTAGTGTTTAGGTTACATGCGGCTACATGGAGGACTTGCAAGTCTTAAAATAACCTTGATGGGTGAAGGCAGGTGAAATGGATATAACCCACGGTTTCACATGATGGCTGTATGTATCAATACCTTATTATACACTTGAAAGTTGTCAAGAGAATAGATCTTAAATATTCTCATGGCACAAAAAAATGGCAATTACGTGAGGGAAAGGAGGTGGTTAGCTAATCTTATTGTGGTAACTTTTTCACTATATATATATATATATATATATGTTATCATATCATTACATTGCACTTCTTAAACTTACATATGTTGTATGTCAATATCTCAGTAAAGTTAGAGGGGAAAAAATCCAAACTACTATTTGCATCTGGTTTGAAAAGATTTTCTGAAGCCAAATGATTTAACTGTTTTTAATGGATTTCCTAAGTTCAACCTTAGTTGTGATTTTCTCCCAGACATGGTTAAATTGTTCTAAGGGGCCCACCTCCTGCTGTAAGGGGTAGCCCTCTCTGGCTTCTGGGTTTATTTGGAAGACTCGCCACACTCACACCCACACCTTCACATGTGGCTCCGATGGGAGCTGTGCAAATCAGGGCTTTACTCTCATTAATTAAATGAGTTGAAAAATAAAATGAGAGGGAGATAGCGAAGATATTTGGCAGCCCTCCTTCAAAACTTCCAACCCCCTGCATGATATTTTGCCAGATGAGATACAGAACAACAAGCCCCCTTTAGCACAGGCCAGATAATGAGAATGGTCACTATTTACTAAGCCCTTTCTATGTACCAGGCGTTGTGCTAAGTGCCCTACGTGCATAATTTTCCCTATTATCAGGTGAGGAAACTGAGGTCTACAGAAACTGAGTAACTTAGCCTAGGTCACATCCCATATAAATGGTGACTTTGGAGACCTCAGCCTTGAGCACCACGGTATAGTGCCTGTCCAAGAAAGTGCAACCAGCAAGCAACCAGACTGAATCCACAAGCGACATCCTTTGACTGTAGAGGCCTGCTTTGTGCAGCTCTCCTGTGCGAGATTAAACCTAGAGTCCTTCTCTTCAGTGAGGGATTACAGTGGTTGTTTATTCTCAACCACACACCCAATCCCCTCTTGTCCTGCCTTCCTTTCAAATATGTAGCCTTCCTTTGATCACTTTCCTGTGCCTGAGGCTCCTTGAATAAGCCCATCTTGCAAGTAAGAGACTCTTATTCATCTATCGTGTGATAACGCTTCCTTCTGTGGGAAAAAGAGGTTCTGCAGGGCTTGGGCAGAGCTTCATCCAAGCATATGAATTACATATAATACAGTAAAGGGAGAAGACAAAACAGGTGTTTTCAGTCTTTATATTTTTTTCTGTGCCAATGTTATATTTCTTTAAGATTTAATTTATTTTTTAAATAAGTCATATTTGTGTGGCTTAAGTTAAAAACACTATAAAATGAGTATATATATATATACACACACACACACACTTTTTATTCCCACGCTTGTCCTCATCCACTCTAATTCTCTTCCAGATTGGTTGAGCATTTTTGTTAACTTCTTGTGCATTCATCTTGTACTTTTTAAATGCAAATATAGGCAAATACAAATATGTATTCCCCTTTATTACACAAAAGCTTCACTCTCTTCCCTTTTTCCTTAAAGGTATATCCCTGCAATACTAAATGAGATCTGTTTGTACCCACAGAACACTTCTGACACCAAATGTATGTTTTTTCCCCCTCATATTAAATAATTTTGATATCAAATACCTAGAGTTAGCATAGACCCCATGGGTTAAGGGCTCAGTCCTGCAAGGCTGTCCCCTGACTTCAGATGCCAATTGCAAGTACGGGGTCCCCATGTTACTCATACCCCTGCCAGATTTGGCTACAAATTGAGAGTTCCCATGATGCTCCTCTCAGGTGCAGTAATTTGCTTTAATGGCTCACAGAACCCAGGCAAACACTTTACTTATTATTATGTATTTATTATAAAGGATATTATAAAAGATACAAATAAACATCCAGATGAAGAGGTACATAGGGTGAGGTCTGGAAGAGTCCTAACAGACCTCCATGCGATGGAGACATTATTACATAGGCTTGATTGATTAAGTCATCAGCCATTGGTGATTAGCTCAGTCTTCACCCTCTCTCTTTCCTGGAGTTCCAGGGTATAGGGCTGAAAGTCCCAAACCTCTAATCCTGGCTTGATTTGTTTCTCTGGCAACCAGCCTCCTTCCTGGAGCTGACTAGGGGCCCACCAAGAGTCACTTCATTAGTCTACAAAAAGACACTCATCACTCTGGAGATCCCAAGGGTCTTAAAAGCTCTCATGTTAGGAAACTGGCAAAAAACAAATAATATAACAAAAGATGCTCCTATCACTCTTACCACTCAGGAAATTATAAAGATTTTTAGGAAATCCTCTGTACCAGGAAGCAGGCACCAAATATGTATTTCTTATTATGTAACAATCTCACATCTCGTGATCTTTCCATACTAACATGTAGAAACCATTCACTGTTTACTCGTTATGTCTGTGTAGTGTTCCATTGCGTGGCTATACCATAGTTTATCTAACTAGTCCCCATTAATGGGCATTTAGGGCATTAAGATCATCTTAGTGGAAAGTCTTATACTTGAAGTCTGTCTCTTGGAGTTCTAAATCTCTTGCTCACTGATTTCCAAAAACATCCTATTACTTTAGAGACTGGAAAAGACAAGGGAGTGCCCCGTTCCCTGAACTTTGGGTAAAAAGCCTCGTAAGTCATCTCTTGTCCACCATGTTCTCTAAAACCAGAACCACCAAATGGGATGCGTTAGTGGCATCTTCATACAGGACATGTCCCCACCCAACGTTTCCCACTTCCAAAGAGTGCTGTGGAACAGTGTTTACAGTTGAGAGAACATGTACCTGTAGCATGAAATCAGTCCTGTGAATTTCCCCAAGGTGTGTGCAACGTGAGGGCTGTCTTCTCATTCAGCCACTATGATAATAGCTTATGACGGGTCTACGGCTGCACTTCACTCTTTGCGTGCATCACTCCCCTGGCTCCTCCAACAGCCAGGATGAAGTTAACTCTGAGGGGTTTCCTGACTTACAAACTGTGCAGGAGCAGGAGTGAGGTCGAGCTGCTGTGCGTGCATGTGTGATGTGGGCTGGCTGAGGAGGTGGGAGTGGGCAGGAAACCCTCTACTCTCTATACTACAAACCTCTGAGTCACTTTCTCAGTAGGTGCCCATGTTATTAATCCCTGGATTATCTGTAGTTTGTTTTTAGCTCATCTTCACCCCCTGTAGTGGTAATGCCCCCCTGTTTGTCCAAAGTCTTTCTCCCACTTTGCAGGAGTAATTCTATCTTCTTCCATTCTCCTTCTAGATCCCTCTGGTGTTTGAAGAAAATTTCAATGGCTGTTTCAGGCTGTGGCTGGCGTCCTTGCAAAATCTGTTCTATGTGTTGGCCAAAGATCCACTAATCTACTTAGACAGCATTTAACAGTTAACAGTGGTGGACTTTTCTCTACAGGGGTTAAAAGTATTTCTTTTACTTTTCTCTTAACAAAAGTAATATATACCCTTAGATAACATCCAAACACTGCAGAAATATGTACTGTTAAAAGTGAAGGTCCCTTGTAATCCCACCCTGTAGAGAAAACCACGTTAGCAGTCTAGTGATCACCATTTTTTTCAAAGTTATGCTGTCTAGATTGTTCTTATTTTACAAAAATGGGGTCACGCTATACACACTGTTTTGCAGTTTGCCTTCTTCACTCAGGAGGCCTACCCAGGCTCTCCACCTGCTGAAATTCCTGTCGTAATGGCAACGCAGAGTGCTTTGCTCTCTCTCACTTCTGTTCTCTTATTTTTGGCCCCGTGCTATAGAAAAAAGTACATTGGAATAAGAGTGAAGGGTCTTGGGTTTCTAGTCATAATTCTGCCACTAGCTCGCTTGTTTGGCCTCTTTGGCCTCAGTTTTCTTCTTTGTAAAGTTAGGGGGTTGGGCACATGATCCCAATGGTCCTCCTGGCTGGACCAGACCAGGCCTCTGGGAACAGATCTGCATTGAGCATTCATCTGTGTCCCAGGCTCTGTCCTAAGTGCTGAGGAGGCAGCAATGAACACAAGAAAATCCCTACCTTCATAGAGCTTACATTTCAATGCTGTATGTCTCCCCTTCTGAAGAGCACAACCAAGCTTCCTCAAACAATTCTGTCTCCCTCCCTCCACTTCTTCATCCCCCAATTATTCTCCAACCCCTAGCAACCACACTCTTGCCTCAGCCACCTCCAAGAAAGAGCTCTAGCAAATGCCAACAATTGCCTTATGTTCACAACCTCCAACAGATTCTTACTCAGTCTTCATTTGACTTGAGTGCTAGTGGAATGTGACACCGTTATTTGTTCTCTCCTTTTACTGACAGTCTTCCACAGCGTGACATCTTTTGAGACCATTTCTTCTTCTGAATATATATATATATGTATGTATGTATAGTCAATCCTCATATTAGAAGATTCCACATCTGCAAATTCACCTACTCTAAAATTTATCTGTAACCCCCAAACCAATACACACAGTGCTTTTGTGGTCGTTGGCAGACATGCGCAGAATAGTGAACAACCTGAGTCGCCCCCCGTGCCCGTGCTCAGCGGAGGCTGAACAAGGTGGCTCTGCCTTCTTGTTTTAGCTCTCATGCTGTGAACTAGTTTCCTTTTCCTATTTAGTGCCACTTTTGGGGCATATTTGTGCTTCTAATTGATGACTTTGCTGTTGAAAATGCCCCCAAAGCATGGTGCTGAATTCTGCCTGGGGATTCTAAGTGCGAGAAGCCTCTGCTGTGATGTGCCTTACAGAGAAAATAAATGCATGTGTTAGATAAGCTTCATTCAAGCCTGAGTTGTAGTGTTCTTGGCTCTAAGTTCAATGTTAATGAATCAACAATGTTTATTAAATAAGGTGTTTTTAAGCAGAAACACACATAAAAAAGGTTATAATTGATAAGCTGATAAAAACGTTTTGACCAGAGGCTTGCCAGAACCTAACCCTGTATTTTTCCTAGGAGCAATGGTTCAGTATTTGCTAATTCAGTGTTCATGGAGACTTTATAGAACATAACTACCATCCACTATGGAAAACAGTATGGAGGTCCCTCAAAAAATAAAAAATGGAGCTACCATTTGATCCAGCAATCCTACTTCTGGGTATTTATCTGAGGGGAATGAAATCCCTATCTTGAGGAGATATCTGTACCTCCAGGTTCACTGCAGCATTGTTCACAACAGTCATGTAAACATGTAAACAACCTGAGGTAAATAAAGAAAATATGTTATGTATATAGATATATATGCAACAAAATATTATTCAGCCATTGGAAGAAGGAAATCCTGCCTTTTGTGATGACATAAACGGACCTGAGGGCATTATGCTAAGTGAAATAAGTCTGAGAGAACAAATACTGTATGATCGCACTTGTATGCAGAATCTGAGAAAAGTGAATGCCTAGAAACAGAGTAGAATGCTGGTTGCTAGGGGCTGCAGTGTGGGTGGGGAAGTGGAGAGATTTGGTCAAAGGGTGCAAACTTCCAGTTATAAGATGACTAGGTTCTGGAGATCTAATGTACAGCGTGGTGACTCTAGTATATACAGTATTACGTGCTTGGAAGTTGTCAAGAGAGTAGATCTTAAATGTTATCACAAACCCAAAAGACAGTAAATATGTGAGATGATAGAGGTGTCAATTAACCTTATCATAACGTTCATAGTAATAATTGTGCATCAGATCATCGTGTTGTACACATTAAACTGACATTCTTCTGACTGGTTGGTAGTGAGGTAATCGGGAGTTGACATCATCAACCTTCTCGTTCCAAACTATCTGGGGTCTACGTGCTTGTGGGCGGCATATAGTTAACATCTTCCACTGGGGGTGGAGGGTGGGGTTCAGTAACTATAAAACAGCTCAAGGATATGGCTCAGAATATTATCTATAGCCCTTGAGGAGGAACCAGAGGTCCTCAACTTTGTTTGATGGTTAAACTCTTATTATTTTGTCTTGCTTGACTATTTTCCTTTGTTTCTGCATTTTCTCATTTCTCTGATTAAATTCAATCTTTGGAACTTGGGGAAGGCTTAGGAGGCTAAAGTTTTTCTACAAACAAGAGGCAGGTGGAGGACATGGGTGGGGTGGGTCTGTCCCAAGAAGTTCTCATAGGGTCCTGCCCTCAGGATATAGTACAAATTTGCAAGAATTAAGAGCCCTTCATATCCCTCACTTTTCTCTACAGCCTCATCTCTCTCTAGTTCTCCCTTTCACAGAAGCCTTTCAGCCTCACCTAACTGTACACATTTACTCAAAGGTGACTTTGGGCATGGCCTCCTGGGTGAGAGGTAAATTGTATTTTCCTTCACAACTTAGCTCAGAGGATCTCTACTTCAGAGTGTCTCCTCTACTTTCTGAAATCTCTTTCTCTGACTTTGTACTCTGTACACTTTAAACACCTTAAAGTCAGGAACGGTGTACCATCCTCAGAACATAGCCCAGATGCCAGCATGGAGGAGGTGAGGTACAGACGTTTGCTGAGTGAAGGAATGAACTTACGATTTGGAAAGGCATGATGACTAGCATATATTTAATTGACCAATGGACAGGATCATAAGTCATGCCAGCAAACGGGTCCTCTGACCACATCAGGGGCTGCATTTTGGGGGGAAAAACAAAAACAAAAACAATACATTTCTGGAATCTTATAATGCTCTCCCTTTCTTATGCCTTCAGAAACATATCTAAGCTTGGCTATGCTTCCTCTAATTCCCTGGTTTTCAGCAACAAAAACCATTTCCAGCATTGAAGAAAAGTCCAAATAGCTTTAAAGTAGGCAACAAATTATCTTTTACATAATGTTTGCACAATGTAAAATGTTTCTATGCCACAGGTTTCTTTTTTTCATGGAAAAATGATGAGCTTACTGATAGGATTGTTGTATCATTTTGACCTGCATATATTTAAATTTTGATTTATTTGTCTTTCCTCCTGGTGAAGCTAACCATAGGATCAGGGAACTTAAATACCCTATTTGTTGGATAATAATCTGGAGCCACCAAGGCAAGAAAATATTCTTCCCTGTGTTATAAATTTTTGGACATGGTTATAAACAGGTTTAAGTAGAACTTTTTTTTTAAATTATACATTGACTTAAGCAGGATCTTAAAACACAAAAAGAAAAATATAAAACAGTGTGTATAGCATGACTTCATTTTTCTAAAATAAGAATAATAGAGTTAGCATATTTGTAGAAAAAATGTGGAGGACTATGCACTTGGCTGTTAAAGAGGATTTTTCTGGAGGGCAGGATCACAAGGGACATTCACTGCTAACATTACAGATTTCTGGTTTTGCCATGCAAAAATGTGTGGGAAATGCTAGGAAGATTTTTTATTTATAGTTTTGTTCTGGGGGCTATTTTGCTTTTCTTTGTCCTCAGAATGGAAGTGCTGTCTAAACCATCACTTAAACATGTAGCTAATCATTGTTATTAATCTGCTTTCCCATGACACTGGGGAAAATGTTTCCTAGCTTAGTCTCTTCTCTGTGCAATTGTCCTCGATTTTTTAAAAAGAAATGCCACACCATTCTGAGAACATAGTATCTTTTGTTTACATATTTAGAGATATGTTATTCTGTAACGATATGATTATATTGTAAAAGTCTGAGACTTTTATAATTCAGTGAATAATAACTCCCCCCCAAAGTTAAAACTTATCAATTACTTACAGCAAATATTTTCCAAATTGTGAGACTCCTTCAACAGTGGGTGGAACTCTGAGGAGGGGATGGGGCACATCTCCAGCAGTGGAACTGATAAGGGCTGTGCTGTGGCCATATAGACCACACGAAGTCAGAAAGTACCCAGAAGACTGGAGTTAGATGCAGCAACCAATGTGTGAATCCCTCTGCAACATCCGTGATGTGCCGGATTCCTTACCTGGAGGATTCCAACAGCAGTTGTGGGAGTGAGCCCTCACAGAAGCGGATTCTCCAGCCCCAAGCTGTCAGATGACTGCAGCCTTGGCCAACATGAGTGACCCTGAGCCAGGCTTTTAGAAATTATATGAGATCACACATGTTTGTTGTTATAAGCTAAGTTTTGGGGCAATTTGTTACATAGCAATTGGAAACTAATAAGAAAAGGAAATAGTAAATATATATGTTGGGTGGTGTTGGCAGTGGCCAGGATAGTTGAGGGTGGGGTTCCCTGAGAAGGAGCTTTGTAACAAACACTTGAAGGACTTTGGGTGATAACGATGCGTCAACGTAGGTTCATCAGTTGTAACAAGTGTGCCATTCTGTGTAGGATGTTGATAATGGGGAGCCTATGCGTGAGGTCAGATGGTATACGGAAAATCTCTGTGAACTAAAAACTACTCCTAAAGATGGGGGCGGGGAGAGAGAGCGGGAACCCCTGCAGGAGGTGAGGGGTGAGTCATGTGCACACCTGGGAAGATTTCTTGTTACTCTTCCTGTCGCACTGAAGTCATACAGAACGCGCTTCAGTTATTTGCACACACTATTTTCCTTCTTAACTCCAGGCCTCCCCACATGTTATTTCCTTCACCCGTAACTCACCACTCACCCCCTCCTTGCCACCCCAATCCACCCACCACTGCCGACCTCCTCATTAACTCCTCATTTAGCCATCAGGTCTTAGCTTAGATGCCGCTCCTTCCAGAAAGCCATTCCTACGTGCCTAGTCTGGGGTCAGTGTGCCTTCTGCGTGCTTCCTGGTGTTCCCCTTGCCAGAGCACTTGACACACTGCAGGATGATGGCCTTTTTGGGGGGTTGTTCATTAGGTAGATTGTGCTCTCTGTGAAGATAGGGCCAAATTTATCACAGTTATAAGCACACACCCAGTAGAGCAATGGACACTTGGTAGGAACTCGATAAATGTCCACATACTTGCCCCCGTCCCAGTGTGATTGTTCTAACCTTTAGATCAGAGCGTCTCCACTTTTGATAGCTTATCAAAGGGGCGGTGGGGGTGTGCCCCTCTGCTGGTTTCCCTGGTAACCGATGAGCCCACCTGATGTCAATTCCCACCGTAACTGGCAACCTCCTCCCGGCCCCCCACTTGGTAGGGTATCTCTCCATGACCTTGCTTCAGACAGGACAGATCCCCCTCTCCATTAAACCACTGATGTCTCTGTCACTGATTCTGGGCTCTTTCTTCTGTCTTGAGGCTGGGCAAGTACAGGGCTTGCAGGCCTGGGGGTGCAGCCCAACACTCATCCTGATGTGAGCTTCCATCATCCTTATGCCAACACAGTTAATGCTTCCAACTGCTGCTTCTTTGTGCCTGTCTCACCGATTTGAATTTAAGATGAGGAACTTTTCCTTTTGTTTCTTTCCTCCTGCATAAGAAGGACTAGCACAGAGTCAGGCACTCAGAAATCACTCAATAAAAAAATAAATTCATGGAAATGTCCTTTGCAGATGGATCTGGATTTCAGGACAGAACTTCTGTCAGGATGTCAGAACTTTTATTTTGTTTCAAATTAATTAAATTAATTCATTTATGATGACGGACGCTCTTGCCAGCACCTAGCAACACAGTGTGACACATGCAGACATCTAGGAAAGTGGATTATCTCAAAAGATCAAGGCAGAGTCTTGATTCTATCTGTGGGTACGAAAAAAAATGAAAGAAGGAAGCATTTGTGGCTCTTGAGGTAAAGTGATGCTAGCTTCCAGTTCTTTCCCTCAATCCTCTCTGTTGTGTAAGTCATTGTCGAGAACACTAAACCACCAGCGTGAGGCAGGGGAAATCCATAGGCAGACGTGATATTAGAATGTGTTCTCAGAAGGGTCTCTGGAAGAGGTTTTCTGGACATCCTGGGGGAGTTAATTCATGGCTACCTGGTAGTAAGCATGCTATAAAGTCCCCGAAATCAACCTGGTGTCAAATAACACAACCATACATTCTGGGGTTCTATGTGAAAATGTAAAAAACCCTCTACTCTTTCTCAATCATAGTTAATGCAAACAACCACAAATATTTCCAAAGAGGTCACAGAAATGTTAATGTTATAAGAAAGTCAGAGAGTCAGGGGTAGTGCCTGGCCCAACGTATGTGTCAGAGGCACAGAAAGTTGCCCAGAGGCACGTATCCAAAATCTTTCCTCTAAAAGCCTGTCATTTTTTGCGACTTTCCCACTAGTCATTCCTTTGAGCAAAGCTGTTAAAGAATCCTGCAAAAGTGCCTGCTTGCATTTAGAACTTCTTAGCTATTAATCCTAGGTATGGATTAGTTGGCCATAATTGTCTCAGTTAACTGGTGCCACGGTGGGTAGTGGCAATCCAAGTCAGGCCAATTTTTGACAATGTTTGGGGTAGGAGGTAAGGTCTAGGGAGTGGGTGTTTCTGCGGAGGTCGTGCATTTATGGGGGAAACGCTGGAAACCCTGAGCAGCATGGGAGTCAAAATACAGGTGGAATAGTGGAGGAGAACAGGCCTAATAAAGAAGCGTGTGGTTGCCATTGTGGGTTTGTTACCCAGCCAGGGTCTTTTGCCTGAGCGCAGCAAGACAGAACGCTGGGATGCTGAGATCTGCAGCAAAGAGAGGGTTTATCTGCAAGGCAGCCGAGTGAGGAGATGGGAGGACAACTCTCAGATCCATCTCCCAGGAGGTGGGTGGTTCAGGGTGTTTGTGGGATGAGGAATGAAGCAGCAGGGCGGTCCGAGGTCTGGGGAGCTTGAGGAGCGTGGGGAACGTGGGGAAAGGTGATTGGAAAAAGGTGCTGTAATTGTGGTTCTGCGCAGGCGCAGCTAAGCTCCAGGCCTCTGCACGTTCAAACACAGAGGTGCTCAGCACTATCTGGGGGTGGAGTTCTCAGCCCTGTGATGTCAAATGTCATGAGCGGACGCTTGCTCGTGCCCAGTTGGAGGGTCAGTGGTCCTATCCAGTCCTAACCAGCTCAGCTCCAACTTGACACCTGACTTCAAGTTCCTGGAAAACAACTTGGGCGCACATCTTACTGTTTAGGCTAAGAGACACTTGGAGGGCATGCAAGTCTTAAACTGACCTTGGTTAGTGAAGGCAGGTGAAATGGATTTACGTACTAATTACCCTCAGTTTCAGTCATTCATCAAGAGTGCCTGCTCTCAGGGAGGCCTTGCAACTGTGGAGACAGCAGCAAAGCTGTGAACACGGGAGGCCGTTGCAATCTGTCCCTCTCGGGGCACATGTGTCTGCTTGTGGTAGGAAGAACTGGGTGACTCTCCAGAGACCTGGCCTTCCTGGAATGAATCTTCCAGGCCTGTCTTAGCTCAAAGGATGAACCATGGAGAGACCGGGTCACGGGAGGGCAGGCTTTCTCCTTCACAGAATAAAGAAGCGGGTGGTTTGCTCCTTCTCTCCCCTTGATGTTCCAGGGCTCTTGCTTCTTCCTTCCATTCTCTCTCAATCCTTCGTGCAATCTCTGTTCCTAACATAAGGGGGAGATTTCCTATAAAAACCTTTCTACGTTCAGTTTGAGTAATCATGTAATTTATTGGATGTTATGTAGAGGAACCATATTCTCACTTCTTTTCATTTTCCTCCAGGCCATCTCCAGACAAAATATAAAGTGTTGTAGCACATGTGTGTCTGTGTGTGTGAGAGAGAGACAGAGAGACAACCATGGTATTTAATGGCATTACAGGGAGAAGCATATAAAAACTGACCTGTCCATGCACCCTACTCCAACAGAGCTGGCCATCTAGCTGGGGTATTTTAATTCAGGTTGACATGTGCCTGATAGGAGTAAACACAAGATACTCTGTGACTTAGTGGAAGAGGAAGTGGTATAGTTTCATGGATTCCAGGAAACTTTCTTTGCTGACCAAGTATTTCCTTTGCCTGGATCCCTAATACCTGAAATCTTATCATTGGAGATGCATTTCACCTGACACTTCACTCTGAGACAGCATGGTAATGGAAAAAGCCCTTCATTAGCCCTGAAGTTGTCACTGTGTAGCAGTATGACTTGGAGAAAGTTATTTCTCCTTTCTGAGCCTCATTTTTCTTATCTGTAGAATTGGAATTACATAATTTGACAGCTGGTTTCATCGATGCCAGTTTCTGCCTCTCTGATCCATGCTTCAGATAACTCTCAGGCTGTCTTTTTAGGTGATTGCCTTATACGAGTCCTTCCAAGCTCAGCTGTCCATAAGGGCTCTCTGTTGCCCATTGTCTCAAGTCCAGACTGTTCTGGCTGGTATTCAAAGCTGCTCATAAGCTGCTCTTACCCGACATACACCTTCCTCTTTGCCATCACTTCTCAACATCATTCCGTTCTAATCTAACTAGTCATTGCTCTTCTACCAGCCCCATGGCCAAATTTTTTTCCCCTGTCATTTCCTCTTCTTGGGAAACCCTTTTTCCATTCTTTAAACTGACCCAGATACTAATAATATTAAAATTTTTACTCCAATTCAACATCTTGAAGTCTTGAGTTTCCAGTATCAATTTCTAATCAGGCACCTCTACTATAATGGTTATAATTCCAATGTAACATGTTTTACTCACTTAATGTTAATTTATATTTGTAGGATAATACTCCATAGAATCTTTATTTTTCTCTTTGAGTGATCACCAGCTCCATTATACTCCAAGTGTTCCAAAAGCAAGAAACACATCTTATTCATTTCTGCAACCCTACAGTGTGCAGCCCGGTGCCTCGGACATAGCACTTGAATTAAAAGTGTTATTGAATCAATTGTATTGATAAGCTTCTTGAAGACAGGGTCATGTCTTGGTCATTTTACGTCCCCTGAAGCCCAAGACAGTACTAGGCACGTGACAGACGTCAGTAGTCATTACACTGAGTACTCAGAATAAAGAAGTAAGAATTATCATGCTTGGTGAGATTAGGCTGAAAAGAGACTATTTATAGCACACACAGCTTTTGAATTAGGACCGTGACAAAGAACAGGGAAAGAGGGCATTTTCTCAGGATTGACGTTTGTGATATTTTAAAACCACATCACTTCAGAACTGAATTGTGTTTGATAAGTTGTATTTTAACAGATTCAACAAGGTCACAAGAATGTGCAGATGTCCAGCTTACTCGGCCAACAATTTTCCCATAAGAGACTGAGAGGGTCTGGTAAAACCACACCAAGGTACATGGAGGTTTAATACGAATTTTTTTAAGTTATGTTTTAAAGTAGTATTTAACATGTGCAAGTGATTGTTAGAAATATTAATAATCCTAAAATTGATTAGAGAGTTGGGATAGAAGGTTCACTGGTAACAGGTAATTAGCTATGACTTTGAATATCTGGTGGTACAAGCAAGTATGAGTTATGATTTTTTAAACACTTATTTACTAGTCAAAATAATCAATGAAAAGACAAACTGGGATGGACCATTGACTTTAAAAACATCTACGACAATAGCGGGCAGACACGAAGAAGCCAGTGTCAAGTTCTGTTTTTATGCACTAGAGTAGTGAGGAGTTGCATAAATAATGTTTTCTTCTATCACTGAAGTTGATTTCAGTAGTTGGTATTATTAGTAGAGAGGAAAACATACTCATTTATATTATGACACGTTCCCTTGGGTATAGTCTTCCTTCTAAGATGAGGTCAAGTACAGATTCACAAGATGTATTTAGTCCTCAGGAAGGAGAGAAAGGTGGCTATGGTTGACAAGTGTCTTTGTGGGCAAGGTGTTAACGGGGGGGGAGGTTAGACATGTAGGAAGTTGTCCTGGGTATCAAAAAGGTTATCTTCGAGCAGAACTGTAAAGCAAATGAAGTTCATGTTTGGAAGCTCCAGTCTCTAGCTTTGTTCTTTGCTGGGTACCTCTCTTTCCCCTCTCGACTGCCCTTGAAAAAAAGCACATTCTCTTTATGTTCTCAGGAGATGAGTAACCCAGTAGTCTCTTCCTCCAAACCAACTTGGTACTCATTCACATCCAGGTGAAATTGATTAGTAACAGCTTCTTCTCTTCTCTTATAATGTAGCTAGGAATTAAGAAAATACAGGAGACCTCGGTGGACACAATTTTGAAACACTATCAAAGGATATAAAAGAAAATCTCACACAGTAGAGAGATGGTAAATGCTCTTGGATGCGATGAATTCATATTATAAAGATGCTAATTCTCCCTACATTAATCTTTAAATTAAATTATATCCCAATGTTTCTGCTGCATTTTTTCCAGGAACTTGACAAATCTATTATAAAAGTTATGTAAAATATATTTTTAAAAGTTCATGAATAGCTAAGCTAGCCTTGAAAAAGTAGAGAAAAGAGGAGAGATTTGCCTGTCTAGATATAAAGACTCTCCTCAGTAATAAAAATCTGGAACTGGCTCAAGAGCAAAAAGAGAAAAGTAAACCAATGGAACAAAATAGAGAGCTCAAAGATAGCTGTTTATTAATGGGAAATTCACAGATGATAAAGGACTCAGTGTTTAGAAAATTGTGTATGGAAAACTGGCTCAACATGTGGAGGAAAATAAGCTGACTCTCTACTTTGAATCATTTACAAAAAGGCATTAAAAACCTGATTGTGAAAAGCAAGTTGTAGGGTAAATAAAAGAAAAGGTAGAATATCTTTGTGACCTAGGGATAGAGAGAGCCTTTTTAAACAAAGCCTTGAAAAGGAGAAACCATATAATGAAAAATGATGTCTTAAATGACATCCAAATTAAGTTTTCTGTTCAACAAAGGACAAATAGACAAGTTAATAGACAGAACACAAATTGGGAGAACAGTTTATGACTACAACCAAAAAGAGACTAATATATAAAATATATGGGTACTTTTACAAATCATTATCAACAACAATAAAAGACCAAAGCCCATTAGAACAATGGGCAACTGATGCAAACAATCAATTCATAAAAGAAAACCCAAGTGACCAAGAATGTATGAAGAAAAATGCAAATTAAAACAATAATGGGATACCATTTTAAACTCCCCAAAGCTGGTAACATTAAAGCTGGATGATGCCGGGTGTGGGTGGTGATGTAAGAAAATAGAAACCTTTCTTCACTGATATCAGATAGTAAATCAGTGCTACCTTTCTAGAGAGCCATCTGGCAGTATCTAGTAAAAGTAAATTAATTTATCTCTATGACCCAGTGGACCTACTGCTGGGTAACTATTTCAAAGATATGCTCCAAAAATACCATTAAAATGAGTTGGATGAGCTTTCTTAGTGCTGTGATGTCTGTAGAGAGGGCAGTTGGAGGTGGTTTAGATGTCCATCAGAGAGAGAACAAATACATAAAATGTGGAGACACAGTATGGAACGCCATGGTAGAAATAGGAGCTACACACAGCAATGCAGATAGACTGCAACATCACAATGCTGAGTGAAAGGTTAAGAAAGAAAGCCAGCCCTATAAAATAAAAATACATACACACATTAAGCAACACTTGCTGTCTTATAAGGATGCATATATATTTAGAAATGTATGTCAAGCACATTAGAGCAATGGTCTACAGCAGGTGTAGAGGTGGTAGTGGGTGATTGGTGCGGAAGGAATGAGAATAAGGGTGGGATCACACTCACACTCACACACACACACACACACACACACACACACCCCCAGAAGGAACCTTGCAGGGAAACAGTGATCATGTGTGTTTTACTGAGGAGTACAATGAATACAAAACTTTTTGCCTGAGATACCTGAAGTCTTACTTCTAGAGAGATGTGCACTTGAAATAAGTGCACTGTGTATTTCCACCCATTGGCCAGCGAGCTGGGAATCAGTGTAATCGTGCGGTCAGTGAATATTTATTCATCACGCGCTGTGCTGGGCACTGCTCTGGGTGCTAGGGATAGCACAGTGAATGGGACAGAAAAGCCTACCTCTGGCTGAGGATGCTGGCTAGCCCTTCCTGCCATCAGGCCAGGTAAGTAGCTGCATACAGCTAAGATCGACCATGGGTACAGTCTGTCTGGGGCCAGGGAGCATCATACCAGGATTGCTCTTTATCTGGGGTGGCTTCTGGGAGAGACTAGAAAACTCACGAAGAAACAACTGCAGAAAAGGCCCATTATGAAGTTATTTAACACACATGTGTCTCTAGTTGTTTTCACAGGAGCAGATATGTGCTATATCTACAATCTCTCCTAATAGCAAATATTTTTGAGACTCCTTGTAGGACTATTTAGAAACCCACACACAGCCCTACAGCAGATTTTCACCACATTGGGCTTGGTTAAGCTCACTGAAACCTAAGATCTTGGCTCTGTTAGCAGCGTCCTATAAATGGTTGTCTATCAGGGCCATATAATAAGGAGTAGATGTATTGCTGCTACAAAAGACTGGTTTGCAATTTTCTGGCATTCTGTTTTTGTTTCACAGCTATCTATTCCTTATGCAGGAACAGCAATGAAGCTGACAAATAGTACTGGGTCAAACCCCAACATTAGAAGTACTATAAAGGCAGTCCCCAAATTATCTCCATGCATATTCCCAAGATACCCAGTCAATTATTTAACATCACAGATGTATGTATATATTCATTCAGCATGCTCTGAGTCCTTCCTATGTGTGTAGTGCTGTTCTGAGTGTGGGAGATGCAAAGAGGAAAGAGACAGAGACTCTCCCCTCAAAAGCATCTGATTCAATGATGTCAGAACTTATCTTCCCATGGGAACAAAATTGTGTTTGTTAGTTTCTCAGGAAAGCAACAAAAACCTATTTAATCAGCTGTATAACTTAACTCAAATGGTAATATAATTATACACAGTTCTGGACAAAAACAGTCATACATTATATAAAAGGAAATAGGAAAAGAAGAGTTTCCTCATCATGGTTTCACGAACAACCCCAAGCAGACATTTGCAATGGGTCTAGTTTTAGTTTACTCTCCCTAACCTTCCCATTTGCCTCTTTCTCCAAATACCATCTTCCCAGATACTTGGTGTCCTCAGGCTGTTCTAACCCTTCCCTGTGGCGCCCCTGCCCCAGGTCTGTGCCATCTCATAAAATGCTCGTTTCTACAATTATTCACTTTCCTTCCTCCAGTTCTTCAGTGCTCCTGATATGAACTAGTTGTGGAGAAAAAAATCTGATCAAACTAATTTGCACAAGTTCACGTTCCTTCCCTTCGCAATAGATCAGTGCACCCACTCCTTGCTCCCACCCCCAGGAGTGTTTCATGTATTTTTAAAATAATTTAAAATCCACATGTAACCACATGTAACCAAATTGTCAGATTCTCTTCTTTAGACTGCCATGCATATAAAAAATGTTATAAGATGTTTTGGAAATATTACTTTGAAACTTGTGTGTTGTTTAGAATGAGTGTGGGTAAAATTTCAAGATGAACTATTATATCTACCGTATTCTTAAAATACTTGCATGTTATGAAAAATAGCAATCAGATTGTTCAGAGTTAATATTTTGAAACTTAGATATTGATGATAACTTAATGAAAAAATTTAGGATATATTTGCAACTACTATAATTGTTATGGTCACCTAAAAAAGTCACAGAACAGAAGGAAAACAGTGCTTAGAGTGGCCAACACAGTTATTTTAAAAGTATAAGTCTTCTTCAGGCTTCAACATACTTAACTAATGAGATAAAATTTTTTTTTTAATGGAATTATCTCCAAGCTGTCACTACAGTTTATTTTAAAGCAGAGGATATAGGTCCTTTATTTTTGATCACCTCTAATGAGATAAGAATCTATGAAGCTGGGAGGAAAACAAGTCCGTGGCTTACTCACTGACTATAGGAGATCAAAAAATATTATAGTAAACCTGGAATCTACAAAGACAAAGCAATTGTTTTCTCTGAAAAATATGTAGGGTGTACAGAATTTCTGGGATTTGTCTGTAAATCACCCTCCGGGCCCTAAAGGTGACGTTTTAGGGAAACACTAGCGTATCAAGGTGGGAAGATAGGGGGAGGTGTTTTGTGGGCTCCCATGGTGGTTAGGTAGTTCTCAGAAGACAGGCCTGGAAATTAGATAATTGCTGATGTCATATTTTTCACGCACACACACACAATTTGGCGTCCTGGGGGCTATAAAAGCAGCAGCTTCTCCCTCCCCATCACAAGCAGAACCATCACAACAGGTATGAGCTCCGGCAGACTTGGTATGATCGGTTTGTGTGTTATGATACTTCTCGATACTTCATTTGTTTTCCTTTCTGTTCTTTTTGTTTCTTGTTCTCTCGATACCAGGTTCTCCTTCCCTAGTCGCCAATTGCTTGAGTTCGTGTCGTCCACAATGGCTGCCCTGCAGAAGTCTGTGAGCTCGATCCTTACAGGGACTCTGGCCGCCAGCTGCCTCCTTCTCATCGCCCTGTCGGTACTGGGAGGAGAGGCTGTGCCGGTCAGTTCTCCCTGCAGGCTTGACAAGTCCCGCTTCCAGGAGCCCTATATCATCAATCGCACCTTCACACTGGCCAAGGAGGTACTCATCTCCACCTCTCTCCCCATTTCTTTCCCATCTTGTCTCCCTGGAACCGGAATAGTTCTTAAAATTTCTTCAGAGCATGTCTAAGATCTATAAGAAACCAGCACGTATCTCTACTGGTAGATCAGCCGTCATTTTCTGTCTCTTTCTAGACTCTTTTAAGATCGAACTTTACCAGAGACCTTTCCTTTTTGGGCTTTAAGATATTACACTGAGTTTTGCCCAAAAATGAGCTATTTAGTAGCCCATCTGACTATTCATTGTCCCCTTTATTCCTCTGATCATTATTTTCTTTTAATTTTTAAAAGATTTTATTTTGAAATAATTTTAGATTTACAGAATTTCAAAAGCAGTGTAGAGGGTTACTGTCTATCTGTGATTTTGTGTTAAATATATAGGTCCTATTGGGAAGCACTGACATCTTAATAATACTGAGTCTTCCAATCCATAAACGTGATCCTCTGATCATCATTTTAAACTAACACACATCTGACTTTTTTCTTTAGTCTTCATGGGGCTGCTCTGGGGATGGGGAATAGAGTATAGCTCTACTTACAGACATTCCTTCCAGCTCCTTGACATCCAGGAACTTAGTCTTTTCCTCTCTTCCAGGCTAGTCTGGCGGATAACAACACGGATGTTCGTCTCGTTGGGAACAAACTGTTCCAGGGAATCAATGTAAGCCACAGTCACGATGAACAGAGCCGGGAGCCATTCGTGGTTATCTGGAGCGGTGGTGATGATGGGTTGGGTTGTCTGAATGTTGCCTAGCATGACCTCTGCTGTTTCTTGCTCACTAGCAGATGAAAGAGCGCTGCTATCTGTTGAAGCAGGTGCTGAACTTTACTGTTGAAGAAGTGCTGTTCCCCTATTCTGATAGATTCCAGCCCTACATGCAGGAGGTGCTGCCCTTCCTGGCCAAGCTCAGCAGACAGCTAAGCCAATGCGTAAGTTCTTCTTCCCATCTAAGTCCACCCACTCCCAGCTGCCTGCCATCCCGCCTTCTGCGTCAAGTCTTTTTCTCCTTGATCCTCACCGCCCCTCCTGTGCTGGCAGTAAGGAATGCCTCAGCAACACTGTTATAGGAATCAGTCAGAATCACAGAGTGCTTACTTTTGCTTTAATTGAGTCACACTTTGACTTTAAGGTGAAAGACCACAGGTGGCTTATTTGTCCCTGGGAAACAGCAACTCAGGTCATGTGAGCAGAGAAGGGTGCTGGGCGCTGTAGGGAAAAATGCCTATTAGTGGAAATGGATCCACCAAGTATAAATTGATGGAGGGAAGGGACGGGAAAGAGAGAAAGACAGAAACGGGAAGATTTAATGTTCGGTGGCAGGTGAGTGAAGATGGCTGCTCTCTTGATATGGGAAGTGACAAAATCAGACGTGTATGAGCTTGATGCCTCTGAACGTGTAAAGCTAGGAAAAAAGGTTTGAGTAGAGTGGGCAGAGCTAAGGGGGCCTAGTCTTTATTGAGGAGGCCCTACTGTTCACATAAGATGTTTTAGGTACATTTCTCGTTCTGAGCACACCTTTTTGATGAGGTACAGTGATGGTCTTATTCTTGACGGGATTTGCATAAACCACTCCACTCTTTCTACAAACCTCAACCTCAGTACGGTTTCCCAAAGGTGAAGCGAGGTCCCGTGTAAGGGAAATGACTGGATTTTGGTGTCCAAGGGAATTCAAGAGTTCAGAAAATCTAGGTCACTGGTGAAATCTAGGTCATTGTGGGCAAAACTGCTAAGAACTTTAATTCCAGGTGAATCGTAACATACCTCAGTTTAAGACACGGAGGCTTATTAAGCTTCAGTACCACAATGTTAAAACAATTATTCTGGTTTTCATTTTGTAGCATATTGAGGGTGATGACCAGCATATCCAGAGAAATATGCAAAACCTGAAGGACACAGTGAAAAAGGTACTACTGATAACTATTTAATGCTAAGTTATAGAAGAGAAAAATGTTTTTCTTTCCTTGCCGTTCTTTCTTTTTCTACCCCACTTCATGATTTTTTTTACTTGATTCTCCTGCCATTGGGTTGATTATTTGCGTGTGTCTGTGTGTAGATGGGTCTATATGTTTATAAATCAATTTCCGAATTTTATAAATCATAGAATTCTAGAACCGGCTGGGAACTCAGGAGATCTAATTTCACCACTTCAAGTGCTAGACAAGGCCAGTGGCAGAACCAGAAGAGAATGCAGGTCTTCTGAATCCCATCTGGGCCAGAAGCAATGGCTATGACTTTTAGTCATATTAATTCTTAGGGAAATGTAAGGTTCCTACTGATTCATTTAATCTGAAGAAGCATTTGTTCAAAACCAGAGAAGTGCCTGGGGCCAAATTTATTTGAAGCCATTAATTTGATAATTTAAAACTTGTAAACATATACCTGGAACCACCATAACAAAGAAGCTGGACTTGTATATAGGATGAATTTCTGGAATGATTGATACTTATATTTAATTTTTATAATCTAATACCCAACAGCTATTGATTTTAACTTAAAAGTAAGAATGAACAACCCCCAATTTCTTTTACACATTTTCAAGCAGAACGAAATTATTAATAATGGAGTTACTGTAGGGAAATGAACATCCTCTTTTCTTCCTCTCTCCTTTCCTTCTTTTCTAGTCTCCTCCCTCCCTCAACAATCCCCTAGTGAGCATCTACCTGGTATAGGCTGGTGTGCATTTGTACAATGAATGCTACTGTCATGTGGCCTATTTGGGGAAAAGAGCAACAGAAAGCTCAGACTAGCAATTGTGACTCATCCAAAAACCAGAGGTATGATTAGCAGCAGCGAAAGTGACAACTTTGCAGGCAGGTACAATTAAACCTCAGAAACACGAAGGCTCTGGTTGGTGAGATTTTCAGTAACATGCGTAGCCTCAATTCCCGCTCCCCCCCCCCTTTTTTCCATCTTGATGTTTTTTTATAAAAAGTATTTCTTCCGGAATATAATTTAATGAACATGACTCTTTCTTCCTTTGATAACTGAAGGATTTATCATTTTTCACTGTGAAGATTAATTCTCTTGTCATAGAACAGTAAACTACATGTAGAGGGCGGAATAGTAGCATGCCACAGCTGAGAAGTACTTTGAAACATCCCTCATGTTGGCTTCCTCTGTTGGCTTTAGAAAAGTGAAGCGTGGGAGAGGAAAATCTGATGATGACCTATGTGGGAAAAAACAGAGAGATTTTTAAAGCTTTTAATCCATTTTGAGAGAATCAACTTTCACATTTGCAGTAGGCTGCCATGTGGAAGAGTGGATATGTTGTTTTGTTTTGTTTTGTTTGTTTGTTTGTTTTACCCTATAGTTCCAGAAAGCCTAGTGACAGAGGAATGCTATTCAGAGAAAGCTCAGCAGGAGGAAAAACTGGTGGGCATTGTCTGCAGTGGGAGGGCAGTCCAGGGGTATTAATTCCCTGTCACTGGAGGTAAAAGCAGAGAGCAGGCTGTAGCAGAATGGATGACAGACAATAGAGCAAGAGGAGCTTTAAAATTCTTTATAGTCTTGGGAGTCTTTGAGATATAAAAAATATCCCTTGGCCTTATATCAAAGAAGTATGGAAAGATGGAAAGGTGGAGGAAGGCAGGAAGAGAAAGGAGATCAAAGTCTAGAGGACAATGATGACTTAGGCTGTTGTTCTCTTTGAAATAATCTTGAGCAAATTGAATTGATTCGATGAATTTCGGGGGAGGATGATCTGGACTTGAATTTGGGCTCCCTCTCCTACGGAGTTTGAAAGTCTTGTTTGCATACTGCTTGGAAGGAGGAGAGAAGGGGTGTTAGCATCTGTATCTGGCCTTCTACTCATTAAAGCAACTGTACAAGATGCATCTGGTATTTTCCCCACAAATGTGAAAACCTGGTTTTTTTCCCCTCCTTGGTCACGAAGGTGGGGACAGGAAAAGCCCAGGTGTATTGGTGGATGTGTAGCTTTTATTCGAGGCTGTTTGAGCTGAGTGGTCATGGACAGTCGCGGGGCTCCAGGCAGAGCAAGGCAGGATGAGTGGCACCTTGGCTGGGTCCCCCAGATCCCAGCACCGCCTCTCTCTGCGTGGTCTGGTTAGGAAGTGGTTTGAAGAGCTTCAGTAGTGGGAGGTATTGAATCTCAACTGAGATTGATGCCTGTAGGTGCCCTGTGCATTCAGAGAGCCATGATTTTAAAGTCTTTGGCAAATCGCATTATACTCTTGCTAAAAGGGCATTTTCTAGCAAAGTGTTTTATAAAAGGTAAAAACTTGGTTTTTCTGTTCCAGCTACCTACTCATGCCATCTCCCTCTAATTTGCCCCTCTTTAGAATACCTGGTAACCAAAGCTCAAATACTTGTGTGTTCTTATGTTCACAGCTTGGAGAAGGTGGAGAGATCAAAGTAATTGGAGAGCTGGATTTGCTGTTTATATCCCTGAGAAATGAGTGCACTTCTCCACAGTAAAGCTGGAGAATGGATACCTCATCCTTCCTGCCTTTTAGAAATAACAATAAGATCTTCTGGGGTTTGCTTTTACCATAAGGAAAATGGGAAGCCAAACTCCACAATCATGTATGGATTCTAAACAAACTCCTGCTCAGCTTAGAAAAGAGAACAATGTCACTTGTGTCTGTAAGACCAGAAGGCAGACCTTCCATGCATAATGAGATCTGTTAATAACATTTTATTGTAGTTGGTGTTTTATACACAGAAATTTATTTTTTAAGCAAATGTCTGTTCCCCGACAAAAAAAAAATTACTTTCCATTTCTTTAGGGAAAAATGCCCTAAATAACTTCATGTCCATTATTGATACTTTATATTTATGAATTTATTTATTATCATAGTTACACATTTTATTTATGTCATTTTACTAATATGGATTTATTTATTGACACATTATATGATATTGCTACTTAAATATAAGGCTAATGTTAATATTTATAACAACAATTATGGGACTGTAATATGTTTATTTGACCTCAATAAACACTTTGATATCCTAAATCTTGTGACTTTGTGATTTTTTTCCCTTTAATATCATCATCATCATCATTCTCATGTAGTCATTCTTATTTGTTAAATGGGCCCAAAATTTGTATAAATGATTTTGTCCCTGACTCTAAGCAAATGAGGTAGCTATTAGTATCGATGAGAAAGCTGAATCAGAAACATGTTAAAAAAAAAACCACTGTGTAGCTGTAAGTAGTTGACCCTTATTGAAATAGGTCTATCTGATTTCTTGGGGAGATGCTGTATTGCCTACGTAGATTTTTTATGTTGATTCAGCATGTGATTCTGAAAGAAAAATGGTCAGAAATCAAAAAGAATCCATCTGCATCATTAGCAGTTTGTGGATAAAAGAAAAGAGTGACGTTGCTGTGGGAGAAATACATGTAGCCTCTATTGCTGTAGGTGAACAGCAATAGGAAGGGCATTCTCCGGTTTTCCTGTAAGTCAGGAAGTAAAGGGGAGCTGATTGAGTTTGGGGACTCTTACCTGCTAGAGGAGTTTAGCCCTCATGGAGAAGTCCTGTGGGTGGAAATGAGCGAGATATTACAAGCACACCAGAGGAGAGGAAAGCAGTACATCTTCAAAGTTCGCAGTGTTACAGAGAAGAGAGAGAAAAAGTCGAGATCAAAGTCGGACTAGTTCTCTCTAGAAGAATGGACAAATGACATCATCATTGAAGCATATATAGGTCTTTCCACAGAAGGTGAAAGTCGGTGGTCAGGAGAGGTCAGTGATCATCTGTCTAAAGAGTTTCCTTCTCCAAAAAATCAGGAATCCTGGGTCTATTTTACAAGTCATTCATCAATTGTTTGCCAAATTCCTGAAGAATTAGGTCAAGACGGTAGTAATTAGATACGGAGAGCAAATCAGTGGTTCCCAGTGGGGAGCGGGAAGGAAGGAGGGGCAAGACAGGCATAGGGGAGTAAAAGGTACAAACCATTAGGTATAAAATAAGCTACAAGGATATATTGTACAACATAGGGAACATGGCCAATATTTCATAACTATAAATGCAGTATAACTTTTAAAAATCACAAATCACTATATTGTACACCTGTAACATAATATTGTACATCAACTATACTTCAATAAAAAAAATAAAAGACTGGTGATTGTGAGTCCGTGTGAATTGCACATTCACTCGTGGATAAAGTGGAGTTAATACTTTTGGGTATGCACTCCAAACACTGAAAGATACTAAAGCTAAGCTTCAAGGATGATGGAATGATAATTATTTCTGGGATAAGCTGAGGTTTAGAACTCTTCCCTCTCTTCTTCCAAATGAGTCTCAGTGTAATGATTTGAGAAAAAATTCAGTATTGTACTTGTTTTTGACCAGTCTTCTAGAAATTGAACCATGAATGGAAGGATACCTTTGAAACTGGATTCACAAATGCTCCTATCCTAGGGCAAGGAGACTGAAATAAAGAGCTTTTAAAATCCTGAGCGCCAGTGGACATACGGCTAAGGTGCCAGGATCTTCTTCAAGTCTGGAGGGCGCTGCTGGTAAATTTGGCAGCTACAAGAGAGTCCAAATTCCTCATAGGGAGTCTTGACAATCATTGGTGGTTACTGTAGCAACTCTCTCTCTCTCTCTTTTTTTTTTTTTTCATCAGTGGCAATGGCCAGCATTTAGCTGGCACTGTCAGCACTGCTCTCATTCTTGGCTTTCACAGGGGCCTTGGATGTCTCCTCCCCCAGCAGCAGATGGCAACACCCAGGTATTTAAAAAGACTCATCTGTAAGCTTGCGTGAGACATAAGCCCCCGAGACACTAACCATCGTTTAAATCTGATGAGAAGCCACTGGAGGGTTTCCAGTGTGGGGAAGACTTGATATGACGCATATTCCATAAAGATCACTTTGGCTGCTGGGTGGAGAGGAGGTCTAGGAGGGGAAAGCATGAAAGTCAAGCCAATGTAAACCTCAAGGAGAAAGTGGTGGCTGTCCTAAGGCAGAAGAGGGCAGAGCCAGAGAAAACTGGTGACACTCAGCTTGGTTGCCAGGGAAGGAAGAGCTATGTGTGGATCATATGCACTAACAGGAAAAGCGACTCTTTAATTTTTCTCCTGGTCCTTCATTTACACTATGTTATTCTCCAGCATGTGAATAACATAGTATTTCATATAGGAATGAAAGTAAAGACAGGCAGGTGATTTTGTTCTGAAAGGAGGTTAAGATGTTAAGATTTGGGTAAACACTAAAATCAGATGCGCATGCAGTGATACTAAGGGTTGAGAGCTAAGGTCCTACTGCCTCTGAGGCAACCACAGATATAGTGACTTTATCTTTAAAATCTACTTTCAAGGAATGTTTACTGTTGGAAAAAACAGGTGGAGAAGGCTGGGATCCTAATTACCAAGAGGAAATTGTGTTATTGCTATGGGCTAAGGGTAGGGAGAAGTAGACTGTAACTGCACCAGCGGGATTCACTGGCTTGTCTTTGCTCAGTAGTCTCACCAATGAAAAATTGCATCAACCCAAAGGAGACAGGATCATCAAGAACTCCATTTCTACAGGAATGAGGGTTTAAGTTATGTTACCAGATGGAGAACCCATCCAATGGAGGTGCAGGCGGAGGGTAAAGGGAAAATGGAACGGGTGGTGGTAGAATGCATTCACGATTATTAACAGGTCTTGTGAACAGCTATAAAAATAGGAGCTATAGCAGGTAGTGCTGTTCCATAAAATACCTCAAATTGCCAAAGCAGATGAGAAACAGAGGTGTTTAGGTCAACATGCTGTATTACCTGAAGGACCTAAAGAGCTCTCGTCTCCCTTTTGGTCCAGGAGGGCTCTGTTCCTTTCTGCCTGAGGCTTTCTCTTCCCTGCTGCTTCCACACTGGGGTAACATGTGAATTTTGTTCAAGTCAGTTTACTATGCCAACTAGAGGATGAGAGTTATTACATCTGAATAATTCTGACTACCCTCAGCCTTGTGTTTTGGTTGCTTCCCTTTTGTGTGGCCCTTCGTTCAACTCTGTTCTTGTTACAGCTGCTAAGGATATTCAGAGTGACCCTGCTTGCCTCCTTGAGACACAGTCCCTACCTTATTTCTACGGGGTTTAACCGCTGGCCTCATTCTCTGCATCTCACATCTTATTTAACAATGTGTCTGCAGGTTGACTTTAATACCATGTGGAAATTGACCAGTTGTGTCCTTCCTAACAGGCGCTATATCTTTTTGAAACCTGAGTGCTGTGAGTTTTTTTTTTTTTTTGAATAGTTCCATCTGTGACATTTTCATCTTGCCATCACAGGCAGATGCTATTTTTAGGCACAATGACTGCCTAGGAACTTTATGAATCTTACATTGCTACTTGACTCACTGACACCCTTAGACACTGCAACTTAATTTAGTTCAGTGAGCAACTATTTAACTCATAGGGCGTGCAAGATCTTGTGCTAGGGGCTATGAAAATATAAGGTTAGATATAATCTCAAGTAGTCTGCAGTCTGGTTTGAGAAAGACAAGCAAACAACTGCCCAGGGCACAAGTGGATTGAAACGTCCTGGGGCAGATGTAACTACAGGATGACCGGAGATGATGCCTGGCACTACTGAGGCATCAGAGTTGCCTCTGAGCTGCTCTTTTGAAGGATAAGAAGGATTTCAACAGGTTCCAATGTCATCTCTGTGAAATTTCCTCTCTTTCTTCCTCTTTGCAACCTGGTCATATTTAATGGCTCCATCTTCAGGACTGTCCAAGCATAATCTCCATCTCTCTCTCTGAGCATTTATCACACTGCAGTTTAGCTATTTATGTGTCTATCTCGAGAACTCTTCAAGGATAGAACTATTGTTCATCTCTGTGTTCCAGGAACTAAAAATGCCTGGCACTTAACAGGTCCTTGGTAAATGTTTGGTGGATGGATGTATAAAGGGTTGAACAGGATTCTGGTTCCAAGGACCTGGATGAGCAAAGGGTTGGAGACATGAAAGGGGACAGAAATATATTGCTAAGATCAATGTCAAAGAACATACAGCCTATGCTTTCTTCTGGAAGTTATATGGTTTCAGGTCTTACATTTAGCTATTTAATCCATTTTGAGTTCATTTTTTTATATCGTGTGAGAAAATGTTCTAGTTTCATTCTTTTACAGAAATGTGTTGCATTTCTATCCACTAATAATGAACTTTCAGAAAAAGAAATCGAGAAAACAATCCCCTTACAGTTGAATCAAAAAGAATAAAATACCAAGGAATAAATTTAACCAAGGAGGTAAAAGATCCACACTCTGAAAACTGTAAGATATTGATGAAGAAAGTTTAAGGCAATACAAATAAATGGAAAGATATCCTGTGTTCATGGATTGGAAGAATTTATATTATTAAAATGTCTATACTACCCAAAGCAATCTACACATTTAATACAATCCTTATCAAAATACCCACAGCACTTTTCACAGAACTAGAACAAATAATCCTAAAATTTGTATGGAACCACAAACACCCCAAATTGCCAAAGAAATCTTGAGGGAACCCCCCCCCCCCAAATCTGTAGGTATCATCTTCCCCGCCTTCAAGGTACACCACAAAGCTACAGTAACCAAACAGTATGGTACTGGCACAAAAACAGACACATAGAGCAAATGGAACAGAATAGAGAACCTAGAAATAAATCCATGCACATACGGTCAATTAATGTATGACAAACTAGGCAAGAATATACAATGTGGAAAATACTATCTCTTCAGTAAGTGGTGTTGGGAAACTGGACAGCTACATGTAAAAGAATGAAACACATTCTCTTTCTTGAGTTTGGGCAGCTGACATCCACTAACACTTCCCACCGCCAAAAGCCTCACAAGAATTATGAGAAATGTGATGCTTCTGATGGTATGGAGTGACATTCATTCAAAAAGTTAACTACAAAGCAATTAAATAGTTTCTGATACAGCCAGAAAAGCAGTGTTACCTCCAGGAGAACATTCAAACTGTAGGAGACCCATCCACAGCCTACTTGGCCTACTTTTGTTGGTAACTACTGATGTGCGAGGACTGCATTTATCTGCAGTCAAGTGAACAGCTGGTGTGTAGGAAGTTAGGAGAGAAAGATACAGAACAAAAAGCAGTAGCCAGCATCCCCCAGCACAGAGCTGCACGAGAGGTTCCCATCAAGCCCAGAGGCTCAGCTGATCGGATCCTCCCACACGTCTGGTTTGGTTTGAAATGCAGAGGAGAGACAGGAAACAATATTGAAGGCAGGGGAGGTGATGCCCATTGTGGGCTCTGCAGATTTCATAGGCAAAATAAGACAGTGAGGAGCTGCTTGTGGCTGCCTGACCTAGCCCGGAAGTGGGTCGAGACGGAACATCTAGAGAGGCCCTCCCAAAGCCAAGTTTATCATTGTCATGTCAGCACCCAAATCTCTTTCTCCTTCCTCCTTAGAGCTCTGACTGCCCTTTGGTCCTCTCTCACCTTGCAGGGCATTCTGTGGTGATGATGGATGTGTAATCAGCAAGGCAGTGGTATTTCCTGAGCACATACTACATGCTAGTCATTGTTTAGAAGTGGGGTAACAGCAAAGACCAAGCAGAAAAAAATCCCCAGCCTGAAAGAGCCGAGATTTTAGCAAAGGGAGAGAGACGATAAACAAAATGCCTACGTGAAATACATTATATGTTAGACAATGGTAAGGGGGTTGGAAAAAAGAAAACAGCAAAAAAAGACAAAGGAGCTGCGAGTGGGGTTTTTTCTAATTAGAGTGTTGTATTAGTCTGCGCAAGCTGCCCTAACAGAGCACCACACAGACTGAATAACTTAAACAACAGAAATTTATTTTCTGATCGTGCTGGAGACTAGAAGTCAGGCATCGAGATGTCAGCAGGGATGGATTCTTCTGAGGCCTCCCTTCTTGGTTTGCAAATGCCACCTTCTCTCTATGTCTTCACATAACTTTCCTCTGTGTATTTTTGTGTCCTAATCTCCTCTTCTTACGGGGACACCAGTCACATTAAATTAGGGCCTGCCCAGATGGGTAATTAACTTGATTACCTCTTTGAAGACCTTATCTCCAAACACAGTCACATTCTGGGGTTCTGGGGGATAAAACTTCGACATATGAATTCTGGAGGGACAACATTGACTCCTAAGATAACATTGCAGTTATCTTAGGAAAGTCTAGCTGAGAAGGTGGTATTTAAGTAAAGACTTAAAACATTTGAAAGAGCTGGCCATGCAGCTATCTGGAGTGGGTGGAGGGAAGCATTTCAGGTAGATGGAACAGCCAGTGCAAAGGCTCTGAGATACAGGCATGCTTGGTGAGTTTGAAGAGCAACAAGCAGGTATTGTGGCTAGAGTAGGTGAGCAAGAGGGGAGAGCTCCTCGATCAGGAGGAGAAGCTGAAAGTTAAGGAGAATAGTGACCAACTTCCCTGGACCTCAGATTCTTCCTCTGTAAAAGGGAGCAAGAGCAGATGCTCCAAAACTAATCACATTCTCAAATATAATGGGAAGCATTTAATTATGCCCCATACTTTAGCATATAAAAATGTTCTCCTCCCAACAAGCTCCAGTAAGCCTGGGAGATAACAAGAACTCATTAAGTCTTTGGCGAATGAATGAATTAGTGATGAAGGGTGAATATATATCTATATCTATATCTATATCTATATCTATATCTATATCTATATCTATATCTATATCTATATCTATATCTATCTATATGACTGGGACATTGTGCTGTACATCAGAAATTGAAAAATTGTAACTGACTAATTCTTCAATTAAAAAAAAAGCAAAAAAAAAAAAAGAACCGTATAGAGTACAAGCCATCCAACACAGGTCCAGAAACGTAGGCTGAGACCCTCAGTGAAGTTCCATGCACATTTCCTCTTCATGTGGCTCCATGTATCCAACCTCTACATCCCCCTTCTTTCCCACACAGACTATTTACATCACTCTTCATCCTCCTCTAACTTGTTCTCATCCAACCCTTTGATGATGTAAACATGAGATAAACAGGTTTCCCAGGTAGGACTGTTCAACAGAGCAGGACCTACCATTTCTGAGGAGACAAGACCAAGCTATGATTGCACTGAACATATTTCTCTACTTATGACTGTTTCCTATCTATACCTTCTGGCTCTATCCTGGGAAAATCATTGGCTTTCAGGGTTTTGTTTTTTTTTTTTACTATGACTGGTTTAAATAGGTCTATTTGCTTCTTATTTACATCTGTGTTGATTTTAGGATTTATGATCTAAAGGAATTATGCCAACCACTGAGGTCATTAAACACTGTATGTCAACAAATTAATGATTTCATATATTGCACTATTATTTTATTTACCACTAAGAAAGGAAAAAGAGTGTTGCTAAATAAACTAGAGTGCAGTGCTTTCTTAACATTTAGCATTTGTCTGCTGCTTTGCAGGAAAACATGTATTTTTGGTCATTCCTCCAAAGACAAAAATTTGCTTCTGTAGTATTAGATTTGCAGTCCACTGCTGTTCTGTGCCTTTCTGTGAACACATTGACTTTAGTTTCAATGCCAAATCATAGAGTAATCTTTCCAAAGACATTTGAAAGGCAATTAAACTCAACATCCATAGTAACAACCATGCACACAGTTCAACTGAAGTGATAACATCATTAGGGACTGCACAGAAAGAGACAATGGCATATGGATGTTGACTTGGTGATGTAATTGTAAGAATCCATGGATTATAAAACAGATTGTGATTTCAGAGATACTAAAATGCAAAGAAAGAGTGTCTTAGAGTAAACAAAATGAGTGAGAAACTTAAAAATCCTATTTTTTTCCCCTCCTTACAGAGAGCAGATGGAAAGTTGCATCACCTAGGACTCAAAGGGAGCTATGATTCTCTGCAGAAGGCGGTGAGTTCATTTTGCTCGTTGGATATGTTTGACCATCAGAGAGGACCACTAGCATTCTTCTGGGTGAGAGAGAGATTAGGTTTCAAGGGAAATGGCTGTGATGCTGGCATCTGGGAACTGGGGCTGTCAGTTGTGCTTTTGGGCAGATAAAATCTTTGAATATTCTCTTGGGTATTATGTAGGGGTGGCAGCCCTAAAATAATCCGCTTAATTGGTCCTAGTCTGCCTTCTGGATGTGTATGGGATAAATTGAATTCCTCACGTCCATACACTCTGAAATGCAGTCAGATGACTGTTCATCCTTCTTTTGTTTCTCACTTTCTTTAACCATTTCTCAAAGCTTCTCAAGGCTTGCAATGAACTTTAACATTATTCAGAGTATTACACATGCGTTTTGCCTTGGTCTGAATGTTTGTGTTTTTCCCACTGCCCCCCACCCCGAATTCATATGTTGAAACCTAGAACTCAAACTGATGGAACAAGGAGGTGGTGTTTTGGGGAGGTGATAAGGTCACAAGGGCAGAGCCCCCATGAATGGGATTAGTGCCTTTATAAAAGAGGCTCCAGAGAGCTCCCTCACCCCTTCCACCATGTAGGGACACTGAGAGAGACTGGTCGTCTGCAACCCAGAAGACGGCCCTTACTAGAATGTGACCATGCTGACATGTCGATCTTGGACTTCTCACCTGAAGAACCATGAGAAGTAAATTTCTGTTATTTAAAAGCTACCCAGTCTGGTATTTTGTTATAGCACCTGAACTGACTGAGACACATTTATTATTTGAAGAATAATAATGCAGTAGCTACTGTTTCCAGAGTGCTGCTGTAGCTGCCGTTGTGCTAAACATTCTATTTATTTTACTGGGTTTTTTTTGCTCATGACGGCCCTCTGAAGGAGGTATAATTATTGTCGCAATTTAATGAGACACAAACTGAAGCTTAGAGAGGATTAGTAACTTTCCCAAGGCCATACAACTAGAGAAGTGGATCTGAGTTTTAAAACCAAATCTCCTCATAATTAATAGCAATTTTTATAAGTTCTGCATAAGAAAATTGTGAAAGTGATATAATAAAAATAGATCCAAATGAGCAGAAACTTGTCTTTCAAATCGGTGCCCTAAGGACATTATGTGCTTATTCTAATGGTTCTTCTGTTATTTAGGATACTTTTGGAACCCCCAGTTGGAACTGCCTTCAGGACCTGTGTTCTGAATATCCTGTTCAAAACGATAATCTCTATCCATCCTTTGAGGGCAGATATGACTATTGCAAGGGCCCTAACGAGGCAGGTCTGCTGACCGAGCTGTAGGATGACTATGATCAATGGGCAGATACAGTTTTTAGTCATAAAGAAATGACCACAGTTTTCTTGAGTTGGTTGTAAAATAAGCAGAGGCATCCTCAAGATACATATGATCTTCCTTGGATCATGAGGATTTGAGGGATAAAGACTTATGGAAATGCAACTATCAGAGGCTAAAAAACAGTCAGAACCCACAGTGCCTTTATAATGTTAGCAATCTGAGTTGCACTTACATTACATGGGTACATATTAGGGGCCCCCGAATTAGTTGCTCAAGGCGATATATGGCTGCTGGAAGTATTCGGTGTGATCCGTTTATTGCACCCACACAGTGCGTCAACAGGCTACGTAACTGGGCAGATTTTGGGCTTGGTGACTGTATAAGCAATTTAGTCCCAGTTGTCCTCTATCCACCCACTCAGGGTGTTTATGAGGGTGTCATGCCCTTTGAAGGCATTTGGGCTTTTGATTCCTGGTGTTCACACTCTTTTGTCTAAAGGAACTTTGAACAGTAAGCATTACTCTGCTCAAAAAAGAAAGCTTAGGGTATTTCATGTCCCAGTTTCAACACCTTTTAAAGCTACTCGCAGCTAAAGATAATTCTTTCTTTTTCTGAATTTTCATAAAATGTCACTTGGCACTCCCAATCAGCTCTCTTCTGTCACAGCTCTTTGGGAAAAGCTCACATCTCATTTTAGAGGGAATGTCCTTTATCAGCAGAGGTGTTCCTGTGGAAATGAGGCTGGGGCTCTCTGAAGAGATCCACTTACTTTTTGAAACAGCGGAAAATAGTGCCATGTGTTTGGATCTTTTACTTTACACTTTCTCTTTGCTCCTTTGCCAGCTCTGGTTGCCTTGATTCAGAAATCAGTCTCGCGTTCTGATGCTTGTTATTGACTCTGCCTAGTTTTGATGAATCTCTTACTCACAATCAGATTCTCAATGTTAACCTGCCTGGGTTGATGTTGGCTCCATTCATTCTGGGCTTTGGTGACCCAGCTCTGCTTCTCAGTATATGTTTCTGAGCTGTGTCCACTGCTTATCCTGGGGCTGCTACCCAAATGGAACCATACGGAGGAACCGGGACAAAATTGAGGACGGGAGTCCATGGAGCATCAGCTTTCGTACGTAGGCCCCTAGTACTAATACTCTTCTTCATATAGGCAGATCCTTGATAAAAATTTGTTAATGGAGTAAATTTAAAGCAAAGCCATTATAGTGGCATTTCATGATATGGAAAGGGAAGTATTATTCAATGAATATTGAATATGCTTCCTCTTTACAAGGGCATCCTGGTAGGTGCTAAGAATTCAAAGATAAGAAGGTAAGGAATCTGTGCTGTACTGAAAGTCTGGAGTTGGGAAACTCTGGGTGTTCCACTTGGACAGAGATGATAGGGAATATATTAAATTATAGTCTTAATCCTGGGTCCAGTTTCAAAAAATCTTGAATATGTCAGAGGGATTACAATTTCTGGGCTAGAAAAATTCTTGAGAACAATTGGAAAGCTTATCTCTTGGGTACTGATGCCGGGTGGCAGAAAGATGGCATCTGAGGGAAGACAGGGAGCCAGGTGACAGATCTGGCCAAGGATAAATGTCAAACCCGTATGAGGTGTGAGCATGTTTCCCAGGGCTGCTCATTCTATCCTTTGGTTAAATTTTTCTGAGATACTGGCTAGTAAAGGAGATTTTTTTTCATATGGGAATTAAAAAAAAAAAAAAACCCATGGCCTCCTGGAGATCAGGCTCTTTTATTGGCATTGCATGACTTTTAAAATAATGAAATCTGTTGTAATATGCCACTGAAGTTCTAATTTTTTTTTTTTGAAACAGGGCCCCAACTTTACCAGTAAATTTGAGCTTTTACTTAACGTCACAGATGGTGTGGTCAACATTTTTTGATTATGAAGCAAGCTCGAAAAAAATAGCACAACCGAAGTCATCTTCCTCTCTATAAACTGTAAGTTATCTTTCACAGCATCTCATTGGAGAGGCGACCTTGAGGGCTAAAGTAAGTAGGTTATCCTCTCATCTAACCAACACGAGTAACTCTCTGGCTGCCGTGAGTGACACGAGCCCAGAGTAGGGTGGAGGGAAATGCGGGTGAACTGCATTATGAGGTCTGGGTTGCTGTTTGTCACTCTGTCTCTTGCCATTGCCAAGCTCCAGCAATCTTCCTTCGCCCAAAGCTGTTACCCAAGAGGAACACTGTCCCAAGCTGTTGATATCCTCTATGTCAAGGCAACATGGCTCAAAGCAACAATTCCAGTAAGTACTAGGCTTTGCTTACAATGATGACCTAAGGGATATTTGAAATTCTGGATAAAACTCATTTCTCTTTGTTTTACTGTAGGAAGACCGCATAAAAAATATACGATTATTAAAAAAGAAAACAAAAAAGCTATTTATGGTAAGCCAGAGGGTCTTTTTCTTCTTCACATTTCTATGTTGGATGCTTTTTTCCTTGCATTTTAACTTTTCCAGATGGTCATGAAGTAAGAATCAGGGGGATGATTCAGTGTCATTTTACAAAAGCTACTCATGGTTTACCTTATGCAATTTATTATATCTTATTTATAGAAAAACTGCAGATTCCAAGAACAGCTTCTGTCTTTCTTCATGGAAGATGTTTTTAGTCAACTCCAGTTACAAGTTTGCAAGGAAATAGACTTTGTGGAAGATTTTCACAGCCTTAGGCAGAAATTGAGCCGCTGTGTAAGTATGCACAGCAAATACGGTGAGTTTGATCCCAGAATTCTATCTAGAAAACAGTATGTAGGAAGTTGTCTTAGCCCCAGAGGGTGAGTAAAGGGGCTTTTGAGTTGCTGGCTTAAAGTTCGAATGGAGAGTCCATTACCAAGGTAATGGCATCAAATAACCCTGCATAACTTGTAAGGCCACTGTGTATTATTTCTTAAGGAATGGCACATAAAACATATTGAAGAGAGCTAAAATTACATGGAATGCTCCTCAAGTTAATATTTAGTTTTCCAAATTATTCTCTCTTTATGTGATTCCTAAAAGTCATTCATTCATTCAACAAATATTTCTTAAGCACCAACTATGTGCCAAGCACCGTTTCAGGATATTATTGTTTTTCTAGATCCTAGAAAATATCTAAGATCTTTTCCTTCCTTCCTTCCTTCCTTCCTTCCCTTTTCTTCCCTTCCTTCTCCTTCTTTTCTTTTCTTTCTTTCCTTCTTTCCTTCTTTCTTTCTTTCTTCCTCTCTTTCACCCATCTCTCCCTCTCTCTCTCTTTTCTTGCTTTTCTTTCTTCCTTTCTGTTCTCTTTCTTTCTCTCCCTTCTGCTCTCTTTCTTTCCTGTATTGATAAGAGCATTTAGATTTACTTTTTCTTACTTACTTACATAAATTTTTAGAGTTGTACCCCTTATAAGGCAAAGTCTCAGTCAAAACTTACAAAAATGTGTCTTTAGTACCTAAATTATTTGATGCTGGAGTATGGTCGCTGTCACCTTAAACAATGGGGAATTAATTAGGAAGGTAAAAGTGACCACATTTCTATGAAAACATCAAGTGCGGAGAGACAAATCAAAGCAAAACACCCAAGCCAGGATCTGTGCCGTGTTAGTTGGCTTGCCTTAGGGAGAGTGCTGAATCTTTTCTGTGACATAGTTTGGGCTCCGCGGAATGCTTTCTCCAGCCTCCTGCAGTTGTACCTGCAGGTGGCGCAAAGTGGAATAGTATTGATTATTACGGCCCTTGGGTGGCCAGAAGGAAGTGAGCTTTCTACGCTTGGGCATCAGGGTCATGGAGACTTAAATGCTGGAGAGTTGGAAGTGGATTTTTATTTTTTAATTTAGGACATCTTTTTCTTGTGGTTCACAAAAGTGCTTGGTATGCAAATTCCAGCCTGTAGTGCAAAGGCATTTTTATGAGGATGAGCTGGTCAGTTAGGTTAAAAAAAATTCAGCAAGTTTATGTTCTCTTTGGTTAGTTTGCATTTAAGTCACAACCTTGTTTGGGACTTGGGTTGTTAAGTTTTCCATAAACTCTCAAATTCAATTAAAATAACAACAAGGCTAAAGATTTCAAGCTGGTACCTCTTTGCAGAACACAAAGAGAATGCTCTGGGCCAGTTCCTTTGCCTGAAATAATGTAAAGGTCATCACTAATCTTTGGTTTATTCTATACTTAACTTATAAAATCATCTTATTAAGGCAGTGAATAGTATAGTCTTTTAAATTTAAATTGAACGATTATATAATTTTATATGTCACTTCACTACCAACTGACTAGGTCATTATCACCCCCAGTGAGAGTTTTCACCAGACTTGAAGAGGAGACTAGTCCACTGAAGAACTCGATATCGGGGTAAATAATGAGACCCACAGCAGTCATTCTAGGCTGGAGAGGAGTCATCCAGATGAACAGTGAGCTGTTCTTGTTTCCTTATTTGGAGACGGGGATCCTCTTAAGAGCCCCCCGCCTTTTTTTTTTTTTTTAAAGCACCTTCTGTTTCTCTTTTTGCTGGCATCCTTGGTTCCTCGGTGTAGGCACTGTCCCTTGCACTAGCTGCCTGATTTAATGTAATGTTATTCTAAATGAAGTTCGCTCATGATGGTGGGGCACTAGAAATCCTTGTCTGAGACAAGACAGTGTATCTGGACACCTGGAACCCCCAAAAGCCACGTCTGTTTTTACCATTGATTTGGTTTCTTCAGCTCAAACAGCTGGAGAACACATTAACAGTTATAACCCAAACCAAGCAATGTTCTAGATGAAAAATTTAGATAACAGAGAGCTAACTGAGAACTCTGGTTTTCCTTGATTTGTTCTGAGGAGAAGTTTATTTGCTAAAGGGACCTTAATCTGTCAAGAGATGCTTCTTTCAGGGACGTGGGCCACAGCAGGATGGGAGCAGTGTGGTGCTTCGCAAGTTGGTTGTGGAGGCTTTTCAAAGTGGCTGGCTCCCCCTTATGGCCAAATACAAACATGGCACCCGGTCAACCGCACGGAGCTCAACGAACTCCAGGCTTCCTGTCTTATATTCTCCCACCCTAAGCCGACCTTTGTTAGCTTGGCCACAATAACTGCAAGGGGTCCTGGGAAATGTAGTCTAGCTTACGGCTAGGAAGAAGAGGAAATACATCCTTGCCAACAATTAGTCTCTGCCATAATTATTCAATAATTTTTCATTAATATATTATTAATGCCAGGGCCATGCTTAGGTTATAGGGTAACTTTGTGCAAAGTGGAAAAAGGGTATAGCCTTGTGTGAGCATGTTACAGTGAACAGGACACTTTCTTAAACTGGGCACTCACGTGTAGGGTGTAAGTGCTCAGTGGTACAGAATGGTTCATGATTGTGGTCAATGATTATTTTCTTGTGAATATATTTTTCTCACGAGTAAGAAGGGAACTGAAACAGACAAAAAAATGGTGTTGTAACGACAAAATGAAAACCCAATCAATTGAAACTAAATGGCTAAAAGAAACAAGTAGATTTTGAAAATCGACTTTTTGCAAATTGGCTTACAGTAGTTTGGCTTAATTCTGTATTTTCCAGGTCCTGTGTTAGGTGCTAGGGTAAGAAAGGCCAGTATGATTTGGTCCCTGCTCTCCAGAATTTATACTCTTTGGGAGAGAGAGATGTGAACAAAGAAGTTTAGTGAGCCATGAATGTGGTATGTGCTCAAGCTGAGTTTTCTGTCTGACAAAGTCATTGTGGAAGCACAAAGGAAAAAGTAAATTGTACCTGCTCAGGGATTTGGGGTGTATGTGGGGAGAGACTCAAAAGAGTGTTATTAAAAGACGTGATGATTTAGTTTAATTTCCCAGGAAGTAAAGGGCAGGAATGGCAAGGGGAGGAACTTGAATAAAATCTTGATGGTGTAAAACAACATACGATATTCAGGAAATTGCAAGTAACTGAGTGTGAATGTATGTGTATGAGTGTATGAATGCATGAGTATGAACGTGGCTTGGGGACAGTGAGAGGAGACTGATCATTTAGACCTTGGCCAGGAGATGCTGATAGGGGCCAGGTTAAGAAAGGCATGATAAAACTGGCTAAGGAATTTGAATTGTATACTCAAGAAAGTGGAAAGCTACTGAAAGGCATGACATGATTAAATACTCTTTTTTAGAAAGACCTCTTTAATGAATGGAGGGGGTGGAGGTTGGGGGTGAGACTCAGGCAATGAAACAATGAAAAGAGCATTGCAATAATGTGCCTGGACTAAAGAGTGCACATTAGTGCCATCAGGAAGGGCGAGGAGAGTCTGAGGAAGGGAATGGATTGGGAGGAGCCTATGGTTTCTACCTGGGGAGCTGGTGAGGTGGTGGTGTCATTCACTATTAGCACAGAAGGAGAGAGCTTGGAGAAAGTTAATAAAGTGCTTTAGACCTGCTAAAAGTTGAAGGAGTCCCATGCATAACTGCAATCATAAGAGCAGTATGTGTGTTCTCCATATATGTGCTCTGTATTTTTCATATTTAGGATATATTTATGAATAGATTTACTGAGATATAATTAACATGACTGAATGTATTTCAAGTCTGTAATTTGGTAGTTTTGACATATGTATACACTTACGAAACCACCACCAAAATAGTGAGCTTTTCCATCACCCCCAAAAGTTTCTTTGTGTGGCTTGGTAATCCCCTCCTTTCCTGCCCTGACCCTCTGTCTCCAGGGTACCACCAGTCAGCTCTCTGTCACTGTAGATTTGTTTGCCTTTCCTAGAACTTAACGTAAATGGTATTACAGATGATCCCTAACTTACAATGGTATGATTCTTTCTTTCTTTCTTTCTTTCTTTCTTTCTTTCTTTCTTTCTTTCTTTCTTTCTTTCTTTCTTTCTTTCTTTCTTTCTTTCTTCCTTTCTTCCTTTCTTCCTTTCTTCCTTTCTTCCTTTCTTCCTTTCTTTCTTTCTTTCTTTCTTTCTTTCTTTCTTTCTTTCTTTCTTTCTTTCTTTCTTTCTTTCTTTCTTTTCTTTCTTTTCTTTCTTTTTTGCTTTACAGTGGTATGAAAGCTATATGTATTCTACTGAGAAATCGTTCTTCAAATTTTGAAGTTTGATTTTTTTTCCTGGGCTACTGATACCACGCTGTGAGCCTCTCCTGTGATGCGGGGCAGCAGCAGAAGCCACAGCGATCATGAGGGTGAACACGATACACTTACAACCATCCTTACCCAGACAGCCATTCTGTTTTTCACTTTAAGCACAGTAGTCAGTAAATTATATGAGATATTCTACTTTTTATTATAAAATAGGCTTGTGGTGGAACAAACGCCCCCAAATGGCTGCCACCAGCATCTATGGCCGTAAGGGTGTCCCAGTTGCCTCCTGCTTCTCTGCGAGACTCTCCAAGGTCAGCACGTGGGTCCTATCAGTCTCCTTTCAAATGACTGCCTCTGTTCAGGGATTTGGCGCATGTGAGATTTTGTGTGCTTTGAGAGTGAGTCTCTGTTTCCTACAGCCCTTTGGCTCTCTTGTCTAGATCTATTAATTCATGAGACATTGCAAAATGATGCTTTTAAAATTCTATTATACCTTATTTATTTATAAGTGAGGGTAATTCTATAAAGAGAACCTACCCCTTACTAACTATTTGGCTGTCCTGAGGGATTTATCATACAAGAAAGGCAGAATAAATATGTACTTCTTTTTCTTTATTTACCAGTTTTCAATATAAGGTTAATATTCTAACATTCTCCCAAGATGATCAATGAGTTGTTATTTTTTCTTAGTTTCATTATTAATTCATGAACTTGGATTATTTTTCATTTTTGAGAAGTCTTTCCGATTTCTAGAATCTACTTGTCTTTGGGGTTTCTTTATAAGTCCACTGAGACTGGCATCTTCTTGAGCCACTCTTAAGATATAGCACCACGATAATTTTCATGATGGATCCCAAGGTCTGGAATCCCAGTACTACTATATTTGAATATCATCTTATTGTTTCTGAGAACATTCTAGGAATTTTGCAGCACTTACTAAAATATTATATATTTTAATTAGTCTGATTTGGGTAATTCAGGTGGTATAATTGTTTAGAGAAAACACATTATGGGTAACATAAATACCTTTATTTTTAATCTTTGTCACCCATGGTATTTACCTAAATGGTATCTGGGAAGAAGACATTTTTAAGATTCTTATAGAACTCAAATACTCTCAGACTTGAAAGGGAACTTAATAGTTGCTTAGTTGAATTCATAAAATAATTTGCTTAATTGCTAGTGATCAAAGTTGAAGCTGAAAAATAATTACGTTAGTTTTCAAGATTTCATCATCTACTTTAATTAACATTTTGAGAGGCTGAATTGTAATTGGCAATTAGAGAACTCCATTTCTTTATATTCATTGTGTGTAATTAATTTTAAAATCTGTTAAGTCTTGGCAAATAGAATATTTGTGTCTCCATTTCTTGTAGTGTGTTTAGTAAGTAATTTGTATCATCAGTTATAAATAGCTTATCAAGTTATGAAGCATTGCCAATTATTTATCCATGTAATTCTGAATATTTTTAAAATTGCAATTGATTGAACTGATAAAAACAGAAGTAGGAAGTGAGATCAACCTTGTTTTATTCTTTCATTAAGTACAAAGTCCTAAAACTGTCTTCAGCAATATCAATAATCTCATTTTGTGGTGGTTGGAAGAATTAAATAAGATCATATATCAAAATGCCTAGCATGTAGTAGTTCTGCCAAATTGTTAGGGTCTTTCCTTATTGCTTCCCATACACAGAACACTGATTTTCTTCCAATTACATTTCCAATAGTTTCCGAAGGTGTGGTTCTCTTAACAATCAAACAGTTTTTAGTACCTAGCGTTAATGTTAACTTGCATAATGGTGTATAATTTATAGGAGTACTTTAAATGAAAGATAAAGAGATCATTTATAAGTCACTGGTTTTAATCTTGGTAAATATATTTTCTTATTATATTATAGAATCTCTTTGCCAACAAATTCATTCCTTGGTTAATGATATATAACTTTCCTGTCAAAATTATGGGGCATAGCTCTATCACTTCATGTGCTAAATTGCATGGATTCATTCTTTTTTTAAGTTGAGATATAATTGACATATAACATTATATTAGTTTCAGGTATACAACACAATGATTCGACATTTGTATCATCTGAGGAATAATCACCACAATAAGCCTAGTTAATGTCCATTCATGGGCTCTTTCTGATGAATGATAATTATGCTGAGAATTTTAAAAAATCTGCAATAAAGTTATGCTACCCTAGTCCTAGTACCTGTTTATATTTAAGGTATTTAGAAACTTTCTAGTTTTTTTCTATGATTGGAACATAGAAAAATGTTTCATGAGAGTTTAAAATTATTGCAGGTAGGTGAGATTCTATATTCTTATCTATATCAGATGATTCTGTTAGTTACTGAGCGTATAGAAATAAGGTAATGCTTTGTAAATGCCTGTGATATATATTTACTCAGATATTGAGTATCTTTAATTATTTTAAAAATTGAATGTCTAATTATGAATTTGGTTTTGAGGAAAAACACTGACTAATAGCTTAGTCATTCTTTTCTGTCAGATAACCTGCTTGGTTACAAATAGAGTCATGCTTTGTTTCAATAACTCTAACTTCCAAATTTTACTTCCAAGTTTCCTATAAACTTTTAGGGCCTCAGTAACTTTGTTTTATGTTAATGTCCTAGTGCCCATACTTTTGCTAAACTGACCTTTAGTTTTTAAACATCAAGTTTCAAAACAGGCTACTCTGATATAATTTTCTCAGCTGCTATTTTAAATGCAGCTCAGATAATATTTGTAAGACCTCACAGGAAGAACTGCAAAAAGTTAATAAGATTTGCTGAAAACTCTACATCTGCTGTCATACAAGAAAATTAAATTAATTGAATCTTTAATCTGATTCCTTATCTATTATTTGCTATTTGTGGGGAGGAAATTTTCAGGAAACCAAGACCATGGCCAGAGTAGGAACTATCTTAACTATTAAGGTCAATTAAAACCAAAACCAAAACCAAAAACCCCAAACAAAACAAGAAAAGATGGTTACAACCCTGTCTGAAGTTGTGTGCTGAGGTAAATAAAATGTTTAAGATCTTACGTATGGTTTTACACTTCCCCAGTGGTTGTGAGAATACTGTATATGTTCATAAAGGCTATAGTATAATAATACTCTTTTTGTAGAAAGGAGTTGCGATCATTATTTGTGAGAATTCAGGGTGACGGACTGAGCCATGTGTAGCTGTCCACTCACTGACCTACGTATTGCATTTCCTCAGAATTATCAGTGGAGAGGGATTACCCATTTTTGCGTTAGCTATAATACACACTGCAAATTTGTATGATTTTTCAAACACGTGAGGATATCGGGGACACAAATTTAAGGATTGTATCTGTTTTTTCATCCACTTGTTTTAAACAGTACTCACTAATGCCTAGAATATACCTCAAACTATTATCAAACCAGTGGGCTTTGTGAACTCCAAAGCCACAAGCTGATGCCTGCATTCTATCCATCGATTCATTCATTTAACTAATGTTTCCTGAGTATCTGTATTGCCGAACACTATTCCAGATGCTGGGGATTCAACACAGATTGTCAGATAATATCTCTTCCTGTACAGAGCTCCTTGAGAGTGCTTTCAGCCAGTTTCAGAGACTCCCAGATTGGGATAGGTGCTGTGTGTGAGCAAACCAGAGGGAACTGAGAGCTGGAGGGTGGGGGCCAGACCATAGATAATTGAGTCTGGGGATTTCAGCTGAGACCAGAAGGGTGTTTAAATAACCTCTGCTCTCTCTGGCCTTGGAACATCGTGCTTTCTCTGCCTACTCATCTCTTCTCCCGGCTCCTTCTACTCCATCTGTCTCACCCTTCAAGATGCAACTCGCTTGTTTTTTCCTTCTGGAAGCCTTCTGGGATCCCACAGTTGGATCGCCTCCGCTCTGTCCCCAGAGCAGCTTTTTTTTTTTTTTTTTTTTTTTTTTTTTACTTACAGTATTTATCACATAGTATTGTAATTTTACTTCACTGTCTGTCTCAGTAGATTGTGAGCCATCGCTTGTGCCCCAAGGTGATTTTCACCCTGTAGGGTACTTCATAAATTAAATAAATCAATGCTATGCGGGCAGAGACATGATTGTATGCCTAGCCCATAGTAAGTATGCAATAAAAATGTATTACCTTAATGATGAATGATTAGGTTTTTGCCTTGTGTTTGTTATTTTGTGATTATCTCACATGGGATTTTTTTTTTTGAACCAGTCCCTGTTATTCCAGCCCTATTAATAAATTGCCTCTAGTCTAGATCATATCTGCCTTGGTTGAGTTTGTCAAATTATTCAGCTTTTCATGTAATAAAACTGCCGACCTTTTGTTGTGCATTCTGCTTTCAGCAAATGCAAACTATACGCTGAAATATAAGGTAAAGGAAATCATCTTTTTATAAATTCCTCCTTCCAAGCAAAGCAATCTGAATGATGGAAGTAAAATCAAGCTGTTCTGTTGGGTCTGTGGACATATTTACAACAGTGAGGAAAATGAAAACCTTGGACATCAGATCTTTACGAGAGGTCATTGATAGTAAACGGAACTCAAGGTGCCAAAAAGCATCCTATAAACCAGCATAGCTCCCGTGGCAACAGTGGGACTATAAAGTGATTTTTTGTTTGTTTTTGGGCTTTTTTTTTTTGTCAAACTTAGTTTTTTTCTTTTTCTACTCTCCTTGCTATTCTTAGGGTAGTGTGTGCCTCAGATGGGGTGAAGTCAGCCTTTCTTGTACTTCTCTCCCTGCTGTGGGATGCCCTGCAGATTCAAGTTCTCTGGGCAGGGGACCTAGTCAACAGGAATGCTTTAATGTAAAGTCCAGTATTGGCTTGGCTTCTTTGGTCTCCTGTGTTCAGTGTTAAATCTTTAAATCTCCACATGTGCACATCTGATATTGTGCCCTATGACTTGCTTCTTCTGTTTTTTGTGATTCATCTTTGCATCTAAGAACTACAATAGGGTGTATTGTAATTAGCAAGTGTTGATTCTCTTTATGAAGTCTTCCTTTTTCCAGTTGCAAGAGTTGGCTCAAGTGCTTTTATATTTGATCATTTCAGACTAGAAGGATTTAGCGTCTAATCAAACTCTCCATTTATAGACTAATGAGCAGACTTCTCTAAATTCTTTTCATAGCCACTCTCTTGGCTGGAACTAGACTTGGTATTTCTAGAATTTGCTTTTGCAGTTCCAATCTGAAAAGCAAGTGAACAAAGGAAACAAAACACACACACACACACACACACACACACACACACAGGATTTCTTGTTTTGTTTATTACCACATTGCCCATTTTCAGGTTGAAATCTCTCTCTCCGTCTCTCTCTGCCAATCAGCTTAGTCTTTTAGAGCCATTTCCGAATTTCCCTGGGTAGAAAATAGAGCAGAGATCTTTGAGCTAATGTCTCTTTGGAATTGGCTTTTGAAGGTTTTCAACAAGAGAATGGCTCTACTGGAATATCTTTTCCACGTTATGCTAGGTTTTTTCCTTCAATGTAATTTACTGATTTTAAAAATGGACTCTGGAGTCCGACTACTTGGGTTCAGATCTCAGCTTTTCCATTTACTGTGTGAACATAGAATATTAACTTCTGTGCTTCAGTTTCCTAATCTGTAAAATGAAGACAATAATGGTACCTACCTCATAAGGTTGTTGTGAGGACTGAATGGGTTAGTAACAGATTAGTGTCTCATGTGTAATATTAACATGATATATATTGACTATTATTATTTGTACCTAACAATCTTCTCAGTATTTCTCTCTTCATATGAAGGGGAATTGGAGTAAAGAGGAAACTCCTGGACCTGCTGAATTTTTATCTTCTAGTATTGATCTTGTATTTTGCTGATTTTCCTCTCCACCACAATTTTATTTACTAATTCTGTTTTGCTCATTATGGTGTCTTTAGTGCCTAGCACGCCACCTGACATATAGGAGGCACTTCATGAATGTGTGTTTAATGAAGGAGAGAATTCTTTCTGGCCGTATGCTCCGACATTGGCTACCATTGTGCAGGATCTGTCGTGCATTGTTTTGGCCTCACAGGCTCTGGTCTGGGGTGAAATGTCCCCTGAATTCAGGGCTCTTATCATGGGGAGGTCCAGCCCTTGTGTATGAGAACCCTGCAGACCGCACCTTCACCCGAACGTGCTGTGCCTGCAGCTCCTCGGTGCTTCATCACGAAAGCCCTTGCACAAGAAAAATCTTTTCCCACACAGGGTCTGACATGAAGGTGGAGTCCCCATTTGGGCAGAGTCATGACAACACCCCCACCTTTAAGCCCCGGAAACAGCATTCAGGAGATAACTGTCAAAGCATTTCAGTTATTTTCTCTTGATAAGAGAGGGAGCCTGAATGTTGCCCCTCCCCCTCGCCCCTCTTCTCTCTGTGTTCTGGACTAAAGGGACCTGTTGGTTGGTATTGGCAATGTTCTATTTGTTTGAATAGGTGTTGTCATTTAGTCGCTTTCATTTCTCAAGTTTTAATTACATATTGTCTTTAATGATGTGCTGACACTATTTCATCACCAGGACAGAACGACCCGGGACACCCTGGGCAATTCACTTAACCCCTTGGGCCTTGGTTTCCTTTTATGCAAATTGAGAAGAATTGAACCGTACAGTTTCTTTGGTTTATTCCAGTACCAAGCTTTTATAAGTAAAAACTAAGTAGATAAATTAGACATTTTCACCTTTTTCTTCCCTTCTCTTTTCTCTAATTAGTGTAGGAATTTATGGGAGAATAGAGGATGACATAGAACTTCCTCCGACTTGACTCCTAAGCGATTCCTGTGCTCAGATAGGGTTTTGAAAATTCACCTTCTCAAAAGAGACTGGCAGTTTCCCGGCCAGGCTACGAGTTGTCTTCCCCAGTCATTAGTTTGCTTCTCTTCCTAATTTAGAAATGAATATTAATTTCCTGGTGATTTCTTCTGGCAATTGACTCCTGAATATTGTACTGTGCAGGTACATACCAGCCAGGGTGATTTTTCAAAAAGTAATTTTTTTTGTCATTCATACATTTCTCATGCTTTCCACATCCCTCTTGTTCTGTTGCTCCAGCCATGCTTGCTTTCTTTCAGTTCCTGGAAGTGCTGTTTCCTGCCTCAGGACCTTTGCATACCTTTTGCTCTACCTGAGTTATTCTCTCCTGGGCATCTTCCCTAAACCTCTCTTTTCCTTCTTCACTTCCTCATACAGCTGGCTCCTTCTCCCTTTTCAGATCTTAGTTTAAATACCATTCCTCACAAGAACCCTCCTTGACCACCCAATTGAAAGGAGGTCATTTCTGTGAATCCCTATCATAGAGTCTTGTGCATTACAGATACAGCTTTAATTATAATTTGGAAATTTTAATTTTTTATTTGTTTTCTTATTTATCATCTGCCTTCCCCATGAAACTATTTATTTGCCAGGGCATATCTGCCTAGCACATTATACCTGCTCAATACATGTTGGATGAGTGGACGGAAGAGTTTTATTATTACTTCCTCAACAATGTTATTTGTATTTACTGATGATTTCTTAGATTTCCTGTGTTTCATCAGCTAGAGAGATGAAATCCATTACCAGGTTGAAAAGAACATTTTATGAGGTAAGTATTCCAATTTCTTATTTTTGAATACTTTGTTTTCTGAAGTATTTCATATCTAATAATTCTACTTTGTCAGCAGATTGGAAACAAAGGAATCTACAAAGCCATCAGTGAGCTGGATATTCTTCTTTCCTGGATTAAACAATTCCTGGAAAGCATTAAGTAATGCAAGAAGCCAAGTGGATTGATTTGATTATTATTTTGAAATACAATGAGAACTGCCAGAAATCAATTTATAGCAGTGTACTTAAAAAAAATGTGTACATGGTACTGACAGCAAGTTAGATGATTCAGAACAGATTAATTTAACGTAATACAATTTTGGAGATAAGTAAATTGTCACTAATAAGCACAGTCTCTGTATTTTCAAAGAATGCTTTCATCCTGAACATATTTTGTCATTCCCAAGTGCATTGCATAAATTTAACCTGAAGGTGTACAACCAGAATTAAATCACATAATATTTGTGGATAGAAAATGATAGATTTCTGGGATAATAATATAATGTTATTGAGATTTACATAGACACGATGTGTATGATTATTGTCTACTTGAGGGCTTGATGGTTATTAATTATGCCCAGTGTGAACTTAACCCCTAACAGATTTTGATTTTAATGAAGTAAACTCTGTTTCTTTCTCCTGGATGTTCTTTCTAGGATAGCATGCTAGAATTTCATTGAATACAAGGAAATAACCAGATCAGATCAAATAGGACACACATATAAACCAACTGCTTGGAATGGCTGACTAGGAATGCCTTTGACAGATAACCTCAAGCTACCCAGACTATAAGTAACTAAGTTGAAATGATGCTGAAGCTGGATTATGCTCTTTCTGCGTGTCATACAATGAAGAAAGTTGGTAGAGGCGAAATAAAAGTCTGAATGCAGCTCAGATTCCACCACAGGAAACTTTCCATGACATCTAAAAACCTTACTCACACAGCTATCACTTCAGCTGAAGGAGTAATATGGCCTGACTGATGTTTTGTACCTAATGGACCCTGTTTCAGCATACTAGGCCTGGGTGGTTTCAGACAGCAATTTGTGTGATGGCTAGTTTGCCTCCACAAAGCGTCCATTGTACCCCTGCCCACACAGGCAACACCAGGACTTGGGGTTTGGGAGATGAATAGGCAGGGCTTCCCTACTCAGGCTTTCATGGATTTTGTCCTCCACACCTCTTCTCTTCCTTGCTTTTCCACCATCAGTTTCTTCTTTCCAACCACAAGGTCACTAGTCTCTTCACTTGGGACAGCCTCTTGATTTATCTCATATTCCAAAATTACGTCTTTGTTCCCTGCCCCTTGTCCTTTCTGCCTTCCCCATCAACACCCTGTGGCTCCATGTCTTATCTCTACTGAGGACCTCATCATTAGATGAACCCACAGGAAGGGAAAGGTGTGGTGAGTGGAGGGGACTGGTAGTGGGGAGACTGGAGGACTCTGTCTTCATTTTGTGCTGTTGATTTAGTGCGTCTCACAGCAGGCTTCTAGGCCATCTGTAATGGGCAGCCTTCTTTCTTGAGAAACCTGTGGAAAAGCCTGCATCCTGGGGATCAGGAATCTACTCCCGACTTTCCCATGGACCTGACAGGCAGTGGTGCACACGTGGCCTCTCATTGCCCCACATTTCAGGCACTCAGTATTTTCCAGGGACAGGCACCCTCAGTCGAGTTTGTGCACTTCCTCAGAGCCTGGAGTCTCCAGTCTTGGTTACAAACCATTCTTAGGCTGTCCCATTACTTAGGGACTTTAGGCATCTGAGGGGCTGTGAAATATTTATTTGCCAATCAACAAACTTTAGGTCCTTAGGGATAAAATTTCACCTGTGTTTCCCAATTTTTGGGGTAATTGAATTCAGTGTTTTCATTTGTTTGATTGTTTCCCAAATTCTTTTGTTTGCCCAGAACTGTCAAGCAACAGCTAAACTCAGTCAAAAGCACCCTGGGAATTTAAACATCATCACTGGGCAAAAACCCTATAGCCACATGCTGGTGCCAATTCACAGACAAATGTTTTACAAAAGCCAAAGAAAAAAGCATGGTTTTAGTGTGTTTGAGTAAAGACTGACATTTTGATAAAGGCAGCTAAGAAGAGAGAAGCTGGTATCCTTGGGCACAGTGAGGAAACTGTCTTTGGTGGGGTCATTGTGGGCTCAGGGTAGAAACTTCCCTCTGATTTGCAAGTCGTACTCTGGACTTTACCAGAACCAGAGATGGTTACATTTTGGGAGATGGCTGCATCCCCTAAATGCCCATGAGATGCTCTATAATCCCCAACTCATTTAGCTTTCATAAGGGGAGAGTCCTTCTGGTATTCCTTGGGAGACTAAATTTCCTATTGAAATGCTCTGACTGTCAGCATATAGTTAGAGCTAAGGGAGTTGAATCTGCTCTTAGCACAAAGGAGAGCAGAAGGAGCCTGGGTACCAGCGAGTAGCCTGGAGCGGTGGAAGGAGCCCTCAGTGCAGTCAGGAGGCCTGACTGGTCCCAAATTCCTTCAGGTCTCTGCCCGGGTCATCAGAAGGGAATCCACACAGAGCATCAACCCCAGGCCTCCTCACTTTTCTCTAAAGCACTTCTCGCCCACTGGTGTGCTTGCACAGACTTGTTTACCTATTGACTGTCTCCACTATGTCAGAATGTGGGTTTTGTGGGGCAGTACTTGATTCTGTTCTGTGCCCTGCAGGGTGAACGTGTGAACTCTTGAGAGAATGGAGATCACTTCCTGGGCCTCTGTTTCTGGATTGAGCCTAATGGAGATTAGCTACTACAGGTGATCTGTACAGATATTTGCACAATGAGGGAAAGAGGTCTTCTCTTCCTCCAGCCTTGTGCCCTCAAAAGACCTCACACTCCCTCTCATTTCCCAGCACTTGGCCCCAATACCACTCCCAAACCTGCTCTGCCTGGTTCATTCCTCCTGATTCTTTAAGATTTCATTCAAACATCGTCCTACTGTTAACACCCTCTTTACTTCTCTACAGACCCTGACATCATTATAATTCCCCTGTATACTTAATCTCTGTTTCTCCCACTAGACTGTCCCTCTCCGATTCACTGCAGTTCTGCCCAGATCCTTACACCTAGTAAGTGCCCAATAAGTATTTGTTGAGTCAATAAAGTAGCAGATTGGATTAGATTGCCTCCAAGGTTTCTCTCAGCTCTAGCATATCTGCTGCCATAATATCCACTGGTTGGTGTGAACTTTGGAGACTGTCACATAACAGTGCTTCCCAGCCAGAGTCTTCTAAAAGCACCTACATTAGTATTTATATGACAGTGAAGTTAAATCAACTTATTTTTTTACTCACCCTCCCCCTAAAAGAGGTAACTATAAATAAATATATGACTTTTAAAATAAGACGCTAAACTTAAACAAATCTTTTCTTAACTAAAACACATTCACTTGTGTACCATGTTAGAATCATCTCGCAAACCCTGGGTGGAGTATGTATCAGACATTGGGAAACACACTGCATTATAATGAATTTCCACTGCCTCATTCTGGTCCAGCTTAGAAATAGTTGGAAATTCGAACTCGATCATTTTAACCTACCCACAAATACCAGTCTAGAAAAAGTCAAGCCACGCTGTTCAGGTGTCAAACTGGTTTCAGACTTCATGTCATTGTTTCCAGAGATGGAGGCACAAAAACCCGCTCACCCTGTCAGTCATTCCACGGGGCTGATGACTGTGGCTCTCCGCAGAGGATGCTAGGATAGCAGTACGGCCCTTGTCCCACCCGGTCAGCCCTCCCAGAGAGCCATGGTCCATGCAGCTTCCCAGGGAGGGAAGTCACTGGTCTTTTGGAGACATCAGATGTGCACACAGCAGTAGGAACAAAAAGTGAAAGCTCAGTTAGGCGGAGCGGAAGGAGCAGCAGAAAATCTCAAAAGCAGATGCAGAACTGTGCTGTGCATTACCACACATCCTAAGAAGCCCGAAAAATCGAGTCTTTCTTTTGGGCTGAGAGTTCTGAACTAACATGAAAACCAATCAGTTCTGTAAACTTGTACTGAATGCTTACTATCTGCTAGTCACACGGTCATGGCTGAGGTCATAATCATAAATAAAATTCATAATTTCTTTTCAGCAATTTAGGACCTACGAAGGGAGACAGGAAGATAAATGCACGGTAAAATCTAAGCAATAATATGTAGAAGGTGCGGTGGGGTGGAGATCAGGACACACAGCACTGAGGAAGTGAAGTTTGAGGTAATTTAGCCTTTAAGACTCAACTCAGATGTCGCCTCTTCCAGGAAGCCTTCCTTGATCCCTCCTCCTAGCACCAACTCTCAGGCTGGCTTCAGTGCCCCTTGCACAGCTAAAATCATACAATATGATTTTAGCATATCATATTGTAATTTTCTGTTTACTTTCTTATCTCTTTCTTGAAGACATAGATTGAATCTTATTCAGCATCGTGTCCTAGGTGCTTGGTGTGGTACATACAGCAGGTATTCAGGAAACATTTTTGGAATGGAACAGTGTAAAGAAACAATGGCAGTGAAGCTGGAGAAGGGGAAGTGGATTTGAGAGATACTTAGGAGGTAACATTGATAGAACTCAGTGACCAACTGGTGGGGGGAGGTTGGTGAGGAAATAGGCTAGGATGTCTCTAGCGTTTTACATTTTCTACTCATTTATAGTAAACGAGGACTCAGGAAAATTAATTGTAGTGAGATTCTAGCGTCTCTTTTTGGCCAACACAGAAATGCCTTGAAATTTGGACTTCATAGGAGCATAGACTCTCCTAACTTGAAAGGAACAATCAGGGCACATTACCCAGCGTGTATCAGAACCTTCTTTATAACAGTGGTCCCGTCTAGCATATGCTTGACCACTTGCAGTTAAGGAAGTCTACCTCCTGGAAGAGCCCTCTTTATCTCTAAATAGTCTTGCCTATTAGACAGTTATTTGTATTGATCTGAAATCTATTCTCTTGAAATTCATCACATATTTTTTCTAGTTCCAAAACTTAGGGTTTAGAGTAATTGTGACTCATCTTCCACAGGACAGGTGGATTAGTTAGGAGGTACGTTTAGGGAGAGGAGGCTTTGCCCCTTCCTTTCAAAGGTTCAAGCTGGAAGTTATATCCACCGTGTGTGTGCACAGACCAGGGCTGGAACTCAGTTACAGAGTCACACCCAGCTGCAAGAAAGGTGGAAGATGCAGCCGTTATTTGGGATTGCTATGCATCCAGCTAAAAATTGAGGGTTCTGGACTCTGAGGTGTGGGAGAATGGCTATCAAGTGATGCAGACACACATTAAACATTTGCAGACATCCATCATTTCCTTTTGTTCCCTTCTCAGCTTCATCTCCTCCCACCTAATCTCTTCTCCAGGCCAAACAGCTTCAAATTTCCCCATCTGTTCTCCAAGGACATGGTTTTGAGTGCTTTTAATAGCTAAAGCTTATTCTCTTCCAAATGAATTCCCAGCTGTTCTTAATGAATCTTTGTTGGGTTCTTGAGGCCATGTTTTCTCATGGTCATTCCCTTGCCCTTCTCTTTTATGCTTTATTAGGGTTTTTAGAAATTATAAAAATAATAAATGCTTGTTGTAAAATTGAAATAATATCAAGGCACATAAAGAAAAAAAAATTGTATCTCTCTACCTCCTCCTTCCCAAGGGAGCCAGTAGCGGTGGTTTGCTAGGGCTCTACCACAGTTTTTCTATTTTCATCATCAACAATATACACATGCATATCTTCATATATATATACACACACATATCTTTCCCTTTTTTAGAAATAAAAATGGTATCATGCCATTTATTCTACCTTTCGACTAGCTCCTTCCCTTAACACATCAGGTGTATCTTTCCAAGTATGTATACACAGTTTATTTTAATAGCTGCAAAATATTCCATGGAATAACTACAGCATGCTTGATGCAACCATTCAAGTTTGTTGTCTCACTTTTTAGTCCATGCAGCACAGCCTGTAATGAGCATCTTTTTATGTATATCGTGGTCTGTGCTTTTATTTTTATAGGACTTTCTAGAAGCAAAATTGTGGGGCCAGAAGATACACTAAATACTGCCAACCCCCCCCACAACTCAAATTACTAATTTCCCCCACACTCTTGCTAGCACTAGATATTACCAATATTTTTCCATTTTTGCCAGCCTGATGGTTGAAATGTCATCACATTGTTTTAGTCTGCATTCCCCTGACAACTTGTTAAATCATCTTTTCCTGTGTACACTCCATTTACATTTTCTTTTTCTGAGCTACATACCCCAAATGTCCCACAGGCCATTTATTTAGTAATAAATTTGAAATCTTACCCAAACCTAACCAAAAATAATACATTTTAATTGGTTTTACCATTTCAAATAATTCATTAGAGAGAAGCACACTCTGGGTAAAATACTGTGCTTCCTCTCTACCCTACACAGTCCTCACTGCTCAGCAAGGGACTGAGGTGGGGACGGTTTCTCTCCAGGACCCCCAGCTGCGACTGGGGAGTGCATCACCTCATCTCTCAGATGCTCTGGGTGTTCAAGGGAGAGGAAGAAGCCCAGCCATAAATGTAGGTGTTTGCATCTGCTGCAGAAGGTAGAGACAGGGACTTAGCATCCTCCAGGGGTAAGGAACTCCCCCAATGTGCCTTATCAGCCCTGATCCAAAGCTCCCCAAACTCCCTCTGCTCCCCACTCTCCCAAAACAAGACAGCCCATCATTGTCCCAGCTGATTTGGGATGGGTCATACTGGCTCCACTTTCCCAAGAATGAACTCTGATCCCTACACCCCAGAAGCCTTTGAAAACCAGGGATGGAACACTGGGGTTCTCTGGGTCCCCACTCCTCCCCCTCCATGCATCATTTCAGGGATGCATCTTCATGCATCACTGGTTTTATGTTTTTAACTAGTTAGGAAAAAATTCTACATAAATAATGGTAGTCGGCACAGAAAAATGTGCCTCGGAGGGATGGCCAACCTCTATAAAATTGCCCACCTCTTCCCCTTACCTTCCACATCACTTTTCCCCTCGCCATAGTAGACCAGACCAATTATTTACATATTAGTTTTACTTAATGTCGTTGGTCTCCTTCTATTAGAATTTAAGTTTCACGACAGGAGGGATTTTTGTATGATTCATTAACTCTTGTGTCTCCAGTACTTAAATGGTGCCTTATTTGATCAATGCTGAGTAAACTGTTGAATGAATAAACGACTGAGTGAGTGGATAGTGTGTTCAGAGAGAAGGGGAAGGAACCAGAAGACCCATGTTGCCAAGGATGTTGAAAGTCCTAATCATGGCTGGTTCCTAACCTCGGTTTCTATGATAGAAACTCTTGCAAGAGAGTGGGTGAAAAGGCTTCCCAACCATGTGGTCACATTTCCTTTAAACAGAACTGTTTTCAAAGTAGTTGATACGAAATGAGGCTCTGGTGCTTTTCTAGTTTCCATTTACCCATATCATTCATGGCTGAGGTTGAGCCCTGCCCACTTGAGATCGGGCGTAGAGAGGCTTAGGCTGAGAAGGCATATTTGGGGGTTAGATATGGGCAGCAAAGAATGTTGATAGCCTTTGAATGGTTGGACAACCTCTCGAGAATGTTTGGAACTGCTGAGAAAGCATTCTCTTCATAGAAATTAGGTCCCTCTAATACTTTTTTTCATGGTAATATTTAAAATTCTGGTGATAATTTCATGCAAAGTACAAGCTATAGTGAGTGGATGATGGAGTCCCAGTTTTTCATCCATATGTCATGGATGGGGCTCTACCTTAAAGCTCCCTAGTTGCAATGATTGGTGCAGAATTTAGAAATGAGCCCATGACTTTAAAAAGGTCCAGGCAGAGAGAATCCCAGGATTTGCTCGCTGGCAAGAGCCTCTCTTTTCTTTGAGCCTTGTTTGAAAGGATATATGCTGAACCATTACATCCATGTTGCCACCATGAGGACAGAGTTTGGTTGAGAACAAGCCAGTACTTTACTTGTTCAGTTTCTGGAAATCCATGTTTCTCTGGGGTTCTTTGTAACTCACTTAAATGCTGCTTCTCAGTCTCTCAAGTGAGTTTTGATCTGAAAAGTACAAATTGACAGACCCCAGGGCTTGGCTTGGGGCTCCTTCTAAGCCCCCCTCTCTTATTCTTACTCTCATCCCTGGCATAATTTCCTCCTCTGGATTCTTCTCGCTGCCACAATACCTGCAAAATACTCATAATAGGCTACTTAGCACAGCGGACTGCAGCCTGTGATGCCCATGTCTAACTCTCTCACCAAATCAAGACTCATTAAGAATAGTGATTATGCCTCATTGATCTCTGTACTGCCAACATTTAATGAGAGCCTTGAACATAGTAGGGGTTCAAAAGTCATAGGAATGAGTGAACGAGGCATCTTCCATTCCATGGAGCAAAAGTTTTGACAAGTTTGTCAGAATGAAAAGAGGCACGATCAGCATTTTGAGGACAAAAGTAATAGGAGATGTTTTAAGGAAAATGATTTTTACTATTAAACTGGTTAATTTGTGGCAGAAGGGCACATTGAGGCACATGATACAGGTTTGCTTTTTCTATATTTTTCTAGTATATGTTGGATCTTACAGACAGTGATCAGTTTCCTTTAGTCACTTGTAATTTTCCACCTGACAGCTTTTAAATGAGCTAACAGAAGACTATTTTATCCATTTCAGAGCAATTTTTTTTTAGAGTCTGGGTCCAATCTGGGAAAGATTGAGTTTATCACTTAATTCAAGCAGCTTCTGTTCCTAAAGCTTGAAACCGGTTTATTTCTTGATGGTGCTTAATCTATTTTATGGCTTTTCTGCTTTTGCTAGAACCAAGCTTCCTAAATTCTGACACACTGTGTGACCTTCAGAAATATATTGCCTGTGAACACCTGGTTAAATGCATGGTCTGATGTGAGGTTTTCACCAGATCAGTCTCCAGCTGGTTAACGATACAAGTGTGTATCATTATCATAGAGTGTGATGGCTTACAGAGCACTGAGTACATCATTGTGCTAATCCTGAAAATAAAAGTAACCCCAGGGTACAGCACAAGCATCTTCCACATTGTTAGCCTGCTGTTGCAAGAGTCCATCATCAGGCCCTCTACTGTCAACCCTCCTAACTCAAAGTCCAGCACGTCTTAGGCACTCAACAAGCATCTATTGAATAAGTGACCGAATGAGTTTACAAATCCATCTCTCACTAGTCCTTGACATGTCTTCTTCCCTCAGATTGGCCCATTTTTTTTTAAAGCCCCCTCTAGAGGACATGCTTATTCTGCTTTCATGATCTGGCATATGCTGTTTCATCCATCTGGGATGCCCTCTACATTTCTCCATTTCCAGCCCAATTCCATATTTTCTTCATCCCCTGTGGTCTCCAGATTCTTCTGTGGCTACAGTAGCTCACAATGACTATTCCCTATCAGTTAATTTCCCTGTGTTATCAACAACTAGCCATAAATATATATTGAAATTTCATACGTTCCTGATTTCGTGGATATTGCAGTTGCCCCTTGAACCACGGGGGTTGTGGGGTGGGTTAAGAGCGCCACATCTCCTGCACAGTGGAAAACCCACCTCTTATATTTTAGTTGGCCTGCGTATTTGTGGTTCCTCCAGAACTGCAGTTCCTCTGTGGGCACGGTTTCACACCTGCAGATTCAACCAATCATGGGTCTCATAGCACTGCAGTATTTACGACTGAAAAAAATCCACTTATAGATGGACCAACCCAGTTCAAACCCGTGTTTTTCAAGGGTCAACTGCACTTCCAGTTCTGCTGATCTGGCCTAATATCACTTTCCAAGTGTTTCTATGTACTTGAGCTCTTCAAATTTTTTATTTAACCAACAACAATTGATTTGTTTTACTTGTTATGTGTCAGGCTCTATTTTAAAGGTTAATCAGATGAAAATACTATTTAGCTGGGGGTGTACAAAACAATAAATAAAGAAGTAAATATAAAGGCAACCTATGGACTGGGAGAAAACATTTGTAAGGCACATATCTGATAAGGGGTTAATTACCAAAATACGTAAAGAACTTACACAACTCAATAGCAAAAAACCCCCAAATATTTAGATTAAAAATGGGCAAAGAAGTTGAATAGGTATTTCTCCAAAGAAGGCATGCAAATGGCCAATAGGTACATGAAAAGACACTCAACATCACCAGTCATCGGGAAATGGAAATCAAAATCACAATGAGATATCACCTCTTACCTGTTAGGATGGCTATTACCAAAAAAACAAAAGATAATAAGTGCTGGTGAGGATGTGGAGAAATTGAAAGGTTTGTACCATATTGGTAGAATGCAAAATGGTGTGACTGCTGTGGAAAACAGTATGGAAGCTCCTCAAAAAATTAAAAATAGAACTATCATGTGATGTAGCAATCCCATTTCTGGGTATATATCCAAAAGGACTTAAACATTTTTTGTTATTGTTGTTGTTGTTGAAGCATAGTTGATTTACAATGTTGTGTTAGTTTCAGGTATACAGCAAAGCGATTCAGTTATACATACATTATCTATTCTTTTTCAGATTATTTTTTATTATAGCCTATTACACGATATTGACTATAGTTCCCTGTGCTGTATAGTAGGTCTTTGACAAAAGGACTTAAATCATGATCTCAGAGAGGTAGCACACCTGTGTTCACTGAAGCATTAGTCATAATAGCCAAGATATGGAAACAATGTAAATGTCTATTGACAGATAAATGAATAAAGAAAATATAGTAATATAGTATATACATACAATGGAACATTATTCATCCATGAGAAGGAAGGAAATCCCACCATATGCAACTACATAAATGATCTGGAGGACATTGTGCTAAATGAAATAAGCCAATCACAGAAGGACAAAAACTGCATGATTCCACTCACGTGAGATATCTAAAATAGTCAAATTCATAGAAGTAGAAAGTCGAATGGTGCGTGCCAGGGTCTGGGTGTGGGGTGGGTGGGGTGGCACAGAAAAGGGAGTTGCTGTTCCATGGGTGTCAAGTTTCAGGTATGAAAGATGAATAAATTCTGGAGATCCACTGTACAACAACGTGCCTATGGTTAACTGTATTACACTCTGCTCTAGAAATTTGTTGAAGGTAGATCTCAAGTCAAACATTCTTACCATAAAAATAGTAAATAGAAAGTATGTTGATGACCAGTGTTAAGAAGAACTATCAAGCCTGGAGGGGGATCAGCAACCTGGTAGGGCAGGGGACGGTTCACTTTTTAAAGGGTGCGGTCAGCAAAAGGCTCACCGATGAGGTAGCATTTTTGCACAGACCTGAAGGATCCTGACAATGACTGAGAGATAGCAAAGGCATTACTGATTTTGTGTTTTAGTGGCTACAGAAACTGAGGCTTGGGGAGGTTAAATATTTTCAGTAATATCACATAATTATTATGAAACAGACTAAAACCATAACCTACACAACTTTACACTTCTCTGAGTAGCCTTTTGTTTCTTTCTTTCTCTCATTTTAGTTATCTGATGACTTTTAATAAATGGCAGAAACAATTTCTTAACTCTGGAAAACTATGTTCTCTTGATTGACCAAGCTATTTTAAAAAATAGATGTTGTGAATATATTTTCTGAATTGAAAATTGAGCAAAAAATTCTGAAAAGTTTCTTAAGTGCTTAGAGGAACAATGGACCAGGTAATTGAAGTTGACATCAAATCAAGATTATGTGATCTCCATAACAATTCAGATCCTTTGGACCTGACAGCAAGCATTAAACACTAACTTGGATGTACCTTGCTCCTAAGAAAAAAGCAAGTATGTGACTAAAACCAGAATTTCTCTCTCTGTTCCATGGAATATTAGCATTTCCTCAACATAGTAGTTTTTCTTAAACTTACAAATAACTGTTTTTTAGTTTAACAAGTTTGGGGAAATAATGCAAACTATATTTCTACCTGGGGAATTACTGTACACGTTGGAATATTAAAGGCTTGGAGAAGTTCTGCATGAAAATAACTCTTTAACTTTATTTGATCTGTTTCCAGAAGTTGTTTGACCCAAGAATGTGCTAGCCTTATCACTTAGTGACATCTTGTGTCATTCTTTCACAGAAAATAGTTTTGGAAATGCTGACCCACATAAATGATAACCTTTAGATGAAGCAGAGCTAGAACAAATTTAGTACTTCTGATCTAACTCTAGATGTCACTCAAGGAAAACAAGATAAGGATTAAAACTGCTTTGCCTTGCTTCTTGAAATAAGAGATGGAAGTCAATTTGTTCCCTGGTTACTTTACATTAAGAAGAGTGTGCCGTTCACAATTCAAACTCTCCTCTCTTTGGATCTCTTTACTCAGAATATAAATATGTAGAAATCTCTCTTCTTACAAAAAGAAATCTTGCCTCAGGTTCAATCTCTAGCCACAGCCTTATTGTTTTTTTTCCACTTAGAGCTAATTTTACTGTAAGAGAAGTCTATGCCTGTCTTCTGCTTCCTCAATAGCCATTCACCACTCACATTACTACTAATCACCTATCCATCCATCCAGCCACCCAACCAGCCATCCAACCAACAAATAGTTATTTGTATCAGGCACAGTTCTGGGTACAGGGAACAAAACAAAATCTCTACTCTTATGGGACTTACATTCTTTTAATGAGAAATAGGTAACATATAAGCAAACACAAGTGTATGGTAAGTTGAATGAAGAGACCTATAGAGTAAAAATAAAGCAAGGTAGAAGAGGGTGTGGGAAAAGATGAGGGTAGAGGTTGGTCAATGTCTTTGACATAATGAATGGTTCAGTCAACACAGGACCAATGAAATTAACCTGACCATGGAGATTTAATCAGAGGGAATCTGCTCATTTTGAGGCTCACAAATTTTGATCAATAATTGAAGGAAGGAGTACTCTCTCTTGCTCATGTGACTGAGAAAGATTGTAACACCTGTTAGTATTGTTGGCATCTTATTTACATGAAAAAATTTAGCCTAAGACTGAAGCCAATATAAAGAGACCAATGTTTAGAGAATCACAAAGAAGTAGGGCTGGATTATAAATTAAACTATGCCCCCAAACTGCCCAATGTTTCAGTCAGGTGGTATAATTAATCATTGTTTTAGGCCAATTTGAACAGAAATGTTTGGGTTACTTGCAACCAGAATCCTCCTAACTCTACAGTTTAGATTTCCACCCACACAGACGTGGGAACATGGGCTCAGGTACAACTGTTAGGATTCTCAGTTGTTCATAGAGATTCATTTTTTGGTCCCTATTTCCACATTATTGCTCCCCATCCCTTTTTTTTTTTGACAGCGATGATGTCCCATCAATGTCCAGGTTCTGGGACCAGGTTTTAAAGGCCCTCCAGCTGCCCAAGACTATTTTTGGCTCAGTTGCTGGGACCCCAGTAGCTGTAGACCCCAGGCTACACAAGTCCAAGGAGACAGCTTTTAAAGTCTGAATGGGCTATGAGAGCTGGTTGTGGGGTCACTCAAGCACATTTGGGCAAATTTTTCCAGAGAGCACACACATCATCTTTGTAGCACTCCAGAGTCCTCTGGAGCAGCGAATGATCTGGATTCCCAGCCAGGCAATGCTTCTTATAAGCACTATCTGCTGCCTACACTGGCTCCTCTTGGCTAGCATCTTCCGTGTCTGGATCGTCAGGGAGAACTTTTCAAAGTGCAAATACTCTCATGACATCCACTTTTGTCACCCTTCAAAACCCGTCAGTGGTTTTTTATTGCCCCAAACATAGTAAGGCACCTCCATGAAATGACCTCCGGCAGGGCTGGCACTAGGGTGAGGCCGTGGGGCACCTGGTGTGCACATTTGAAGGAGGCACTCAGTCTCAGCATTGTGCAAATGGTACTTGCCTGACCCTGAGAGGGAGGGTCTCCTTGCATCTCCCACCCTAGTCACCCTACTCTCCCCACCTTCATGCTGGCCCTGGCTTCCAGGGTATCCTCTGTCCTCCTTCAGCCTCATCTCTCAACACCCACCTACTAACTGTCCTTCCTCTTTGAGATCTAGAGCCCTTGTCTTTGAATTCCCTCTTGTCGGGAACATTTGCAAGGGTCAGAGTTGAAACATAGAACCTGGGCTTCAGCAGATCAGACTGGATGCCTAACCGTGCAGAATGGAGGGCGGCTTGAAAACCACCAGAGCGGCTTTCTTGGTGTGTGCGAGCCTCAGCCCTGGGAGCCTACACATTCTGTCCCCTCCCTGTGGGACATGGTTTTTTTCTTTCTTTGAACATTAAAAGAAAATCCTTCCGGGGTATGTATTATAGGCTGGGCACTATTTTGAACACTTTATAAATATTAACTTATATCATTTACATAATAATACTATTGTTATAAATGGTTTAAGTGAAGTAGACAAGATCACGTAGCGGCTGACCAGCAGCCGATATTAGCATCTGGACATTCCAGCTCCAGGGTCCATGCTTTTAGGTACCCAAGCCTTTGCAGCTACTCCCAGTTTGATTCAATTCGTCGGTTATATGCTCTTAAGCAACAGTTTTCTTTCCTTCCTAGAATTGTATTACTAGCATACAGAAGACATTCTGTAAATACTATATTGAGGCGGGAAGCCCTATAAGACCGGCAGGACCCTAAGCAGGGCCGCTGCTCTCCTCCCAGCACTGTCCGGTTCTCTGGCCCAGAGGCTTTATCTCACTTTTTGCCTCTAAAGCGGCTAACTTACACCTAAAATTCTATTGGTTCCCTGAGCTGACTTCTGATTGGTTATTATTCTCACTCCTGATTGGTTATTACTCTCACTTCTGATTGGTCCATTTTTAGTACTTCATTTGCATGGAGCTCACTTCTGATTGGTCTATTTCTACAAAGCTTGTTCCTGGTTGGTCAACTTCTATTGTACTTTATTTGCATATGATGTTGCAAAGTGTAAAACTGGCAGCCTATAAAAGGCCTGTGTAAAGCTACCGATAGGGTTCAGAGTTTGAGATGTTGCTTGTTTTAGGGTCGCTCGTATAATAAACCTGAGTTCTCCAACTTTTCTGACTTTCTCTCTCAGATAACAGGTTGCTGTCACAACTGAGCTGTAGGGTCGGGCTGTAACACCTTTTTCCGCAACATTTCCAGAGGCCCCAGCGAGATTCAAACCACGCCGGCCCCTTGAGGTGCCGGGAAGGCGGAGCAACCGCCTGGAGGTCGGGAGCTCCAAAGCAAACGAGGAGGTGCGCCACCCGACAATACTCCGGGTCCTTCTTCGCGGAGGTGATTCAGTTCTCCCGGCAGCTATGCCCCAACCGGACTCAGTGGAGGGACGGACCAACTCAGCAAGCAACACGGCCAAATAAGGTAGGAGCCCCGGGAAGCGCCCAGAGGTAGGTTAGGATAATCAGGTTCTGTCCAAGCGGACAGAAGAGGAGACTGATATCTCCTCCAGGCTCCCCGCCTGAGGGTAGTCCGGACAGGGATATCAGGTTATGCTCCTCGCCCGACGGTAGTCTGACGGGGGGATCTGGTTATGCTGCTGTAATACCGAGCTGTAACACAGTTTTCCGCAACAATATAAATTTTGGCTGAATTACATTTAGCAGTACATTTGATTACTATTTGTACTCTCCCTCCCCAGAGTATAAGCTTCTTGACAGCTGGAACTTCGCTCATGGTTGTATCCTTAGCCTGGGCACAGTGTCTGGGACTTGGTAGATTCTCAGCTTTTTGGGCATTGATTAATGAACACAAAATATGGGAGGATTTCCTGGAGCAGGGGCTCCTCTGTCACCTCTTGGTCTCCTTCTGGAGTAGGCATTATCTGACCACCTGAAACTTAGAAGATGTTAAGGTCCAAAAAATGGCTGAAAGAATGCAGTCTGCCTCACCCGGCCTTACTGGGGTTGTGGAGTTGGTCTTGATTAGACTTGATGATCTGAGCACAGGCTTGACAAAGGCATTTTCTTTCCTCAGAGTTGCTCTTGGTGATCAGTATTTTTCCTCCTCCCAAGATGTCGGTGGCCTCTACTGGAGTAGCTTTTTTGGGAATTTTTTTTCTTAGATGGTTGCAGGAGCCAGGAGGCTGCTGAGATGGTGGGAAAGAGACAAGAATGTTAACCTTCTAGGTAAGTCCTTTGTCCTTCAAGAAGCCGTGTTACCAGAAAGGCCAAAATAGAAACATAAAACAACAAAAAGGGAAATCTGCATATTTTCACAAGTAACTAGATATTTTTATTTGTTCTCGGGACTCCTAATTCAAAATTTCCAGCACCTAATCTTGTGCTCTATTAATCTGGTTGGAAGAATGTGACTCATGGATTCCACCACTGTGTCCTCAAATACAAAACCTAAGAAATAATAAATATTCCCAAAGAAGAACTTCTCCGCCCTTAATTGGAACAGCAGCAATGCACGAAAGCATAACTGTAAAAAACTTTTCAGATTTGTACGAAGGAATTGAATATGTAAATAAATATGCTCCAGTCAGAAGAGAGGTAGTTAATTGATCTTACATTGATGACCAATTTTTTAAATACAAAAATAATAGGCAACACCATAAAGAATAGACCAATGGGTGTTTTTATATCAAATTAAAGAATTATACTTGAAAAGTAACTTTTAGCAAATTAAAAAGACAAAAAAAAGTTGGAAAAAGACTTAAAAATTATGACAAAGTTTAATATCATTAATACATAGATCTCATCAATAAATTGGTATAGAAAGTGGTGTAGATAAATGATAGGAGAATTTTCTTTTTGAAAAACAGCAGGTAGGGATGTCTTATCAGTTTTTATGGTCACCAAAATTACATGTAACCAACATCCACCAAATCTCAGCATCGTACATGAGAACTGTTTTGGCTCCTTGTCTGCATGCCTTTTGGGGGTCCATTTGCCAAGGTTTGAATTATCTAGGTGATATTGCTGATCTTGGCTTGGCTCTCTGAAGATTTAAACGGTTGGGTGTAAAAATGTAAGGTCTCTTAAGGTCTAAGCTCCTAACGTCTAGGCTCAGAACTAACAAATTGGCAGGTCCTCCCTATTTGACCAACGCAAGTCAAATTCAAAGATAAGTGGCAGGGACATATTTCTGTCCCTTTAGTGGAACTGTTAAGTCCCATGACAAAGGGTGTTGATGAAAGGTAGGGTGAAGATTTAGGGCCAGTGATGTAACCTACAATAAGTAATGGCTTGGAAGCTGCTTCTGAGAAGTGATCTGTGAATTAGGAGTAGGTATCAATGAGTTGCCTCCATCTGCAAGGGCTGCAGGAGCAGTGTGTTGGAGGAGGGTAGTGGAGAACACAGACGGAATGAGGGGCTTGCATTTTGAGTAGCAATCAAATCTGATACGGATACCAAGCATCAGCTTACTATATGGTTTGAAAAAAAATCTTTAGTGCAACATTGCTTTGAAGTTACTGGAATATCAGTGGACACTTGTTTTGAGGCCACCAGAAACTTCTTGATCAGGTGAATCAGGGATGGTGTAGGTTAATTTTCCAGAGCCTTTTCTTATGTGAAAATAGTAGTAGCTTTCAAAGGAAAAGGAGTGGGTCTCTTTGGACTGAGTTTTACAGCCTATATCACTGTGGCTTATCTGGGAATTTTCAGTGGCAGAGCCCTGGGTCCTCACACCATGGGCTGCTGATGTGACTGAAACCTTCCTCAACTGAGAAAACAAAGATAAGTTCATCGATGAAGAGGGTGAAAGGAATCATTTTACTGAGCTTTGATCTTTGAAGTTCCGTATGAGGATTAATGTGGCCTGTGAAAACCCCCGAATCTCAGTGTCTTAAAACAGTGCCTGGTTCTTGGATCTCTGGGTCAGCGGGGGTTGTGCTACAGGCTTCAGGCTGTTGGTCTAGTTTCAGGTACGCTCTGCACACCTTTCATTCTGCAGCTAGGGCACGTCTTTCTCATGGCAGGTGGCGGAGGTGCAAGAGGCCAAGCCAAATCACGCAGCGTACTTTCAAGTCTTCATTTGTATAATGTCTGTTAATATTCCTTTGGCCAAATTCAGTTAGATGGCCAATCCCAAGATCACTGGGGCAGGAAAAGAAACTGTCTAAACTAGTAGTCGTTCTCTGGCAAAGAGGCATGAATGGATTGTTTCAGTAAAACGATAAAGTGAGGAATTGCCAAAATAATCTAATCTACTTCAAGGGCCTCACTGAGCTGCTAGAGTTTATATCCACTCACTTTCATACTATCTGATGGGACTGGCCCATGTTGTGTAATCCTTTGGTGACTCAGGTGAGAGTTTTAACTTTTGATTTATTGTGCCAGCACCATCTGTCAACCGTGCTAAGATTGTCCTGTCTGACATAAATGTGCCAGGGTTGCCCAACCAGCTTGTGATCTTGGGAAAGACATTCTTAGAACAAGAAGCCAGGGAATTATTAATTTATCAAGACGGCCATTCTTCATCACCCTCAAGTCAGGAATTCGGGTCCCAGGTGAGAAGACATCCTCAGTTTTGGAACTGAGACCAGTCTTCTGGGAATAAGTCAGTAAAAAGCTTTTGTTGTGGTTCACCTTCCCCTAAATCTCACCCAGTAGTATTTGTAAGGATAAAAAGAACAGAAATAATTGTTATGTGAATGTGTTGATATTTTCTTTTTTTTTTAAATAATTATATGAATAGTACGTGTTTGTACTTTCTGTTGCTGCTTCCTATCCTGATGTACCAGTTTACTTTGAGGGGTTTGGGTGTCTATAAATCTTGATCTCTTAGAGACCCACAATTTCATGCAACTCTAAGAAGAGCAAGGACTGGGGAGAGAGAAGTGATGTGAGTTCCGTGGTGCTCTGCCTCCTGTAGCACCTCTTGAATCAGTGCAGTGAAGGGGCTAGTAGTTAATGTATTTAGATACTATCTAGTGCTCAAATCACCATTTGATGGCCCCAACACTCTGGAAATTCTGGATTTCACTAGACAACATTTATTTCTGAGGTTATGCTCCACTTCTGACTGGGTGTTTCAGTTTGAAGCAGGACTCAGCTGATTAGCTAACTCAAGGTCTCCGATACTGGCTCTTATTCCTGGTTGTTCCTTTTTCACTACACCGTTTATTTATTCAATATATATTTATTGAGTGCTCATTGCAAGCTACATCCCATTCTAATACTGAGGAATAGCCATGAAAAGAGACGGTATCTCTGCCTTTAAGATGCTTACAATCTAATGGGGAAGCAGAAAACACACCTACACAACAACAATGACAACAGCAACAACAGCAGAATCTAATTTCAGAATGTGATGAGTGCTATGAAGGAAATTACCAGGGTAATAAGATTAAAAAAAATTAGCTGGGGATGGTGGGTGGATATGCAGAAGGTTACTTTATCTCAGGTGCTCAGGGCAGGTTTCTGAGATGAGATGACATTGATATTTAAGCTGAGACTTGAAAGATCAAAGTTGAGCCAGCTATGTGAGTTGCTGGAGAAAGCTTTTGAGGCAGAGGAAACGGCAAGTGCAAAGACCTCGGAGTATTTAAGAAACAAAAGGGGTCGGGGTGGCCGGAGTGTACTAAGCAGTGAGAATGGGATAAGATGGGGTAAAAGAAGCAGCATGCAGGAACTAGACCCTGTAGGACTAGGAGGACAGGGCAAGGAGCTTGAGTTTTATTCCGTGAGTAAAAGGACATCTTGGAAGTGTTTTCTAATAATTTCAACTCTTTATTATAAAATCTTGAAACTTACAAAAAAGTAGAGAGGCGATTGTTTAAAAAGAAAACAAAACAGACAAACCCTAAATACACTCAGCGTTCAGCTTAAAAAATTCTCAACTTCTGGCAATTTTGGTTCACCTGTACCTCCTACTTCTCCGCCCCAGATTATTTTAAAAGAAGTTCCAGATAGCATAGTTTGATACATAAATGCTTCAGCATGTCTAAGAAATAAGGACTCAGAAAAAAAAAAACTGCAATATCATCATGACATAAAAAATTGACAATAATTTATTAATATCAAAATTGAACATCTCACAAATGTCTTTTTAGAGTTGGTTTATTTGAACCAGAATACAAAACAAATGGACAGATGTAGTTCTTAGATTTCTAAAAGTACCCAAACTTTTACTCTCTCTCAACCTTAACATTTATTTGTTGAAGAAAGCAGATTACTTGTCCTATAAAATTTTCCAGCTTTGCATTTTGCTGCTGGTATCCCAATGGTGACATTTAACATGTCTCTCTCATCCTGAGAATTTCCTGTAAACTGGTTAATAGATGGAGAGGCATGATCTGATTCAGTTGTAATTTTTTGGCGAGAACTCTTCACAGTGGTGCTGTGAACTGCCTATTGCGTCACTTCAGAGAGTGCGTAATGCCCGGTTGTTTCTCTTTTCTTGATGTTAAGATAGATCGGTGGTTTCAGGTGTTGTTAGCCAGATAAAATCACTATAATCAGGAGTGGCAAGGCATGATTTGTACTGTAAAGAGCTCTCTGGCTATTGTGTGCCCCACCCCCCAAAGTCATGAGCAGGGATGGTAAAAAAAAAAATATTTAACAAACTGTATGGCACGAGTTTTGATAAACCATAGTGGACAGTGGACTTAGTCATTGATTCTCAGCCTCATTGTAGGAGTGGGGGCTTGGGAAACAATTGAAGGGCACTTGTAGTGGTGCATGTGAGGGATGGTGGCAACTTAGACCAGGAAGGAGGTAGCAGAGTTGCAGAGAATGGTGGGTTCAATGAGGTTCTCAATACTTAGAGCTATCATTTCTGCCTAGGAACCATGTATTGCGGGACTCCTAATTTGAAGCCCATCCAACTTACTGTTACTGGGTTCTCCTATTGTAGCCCTAGAACAAAGCCTGGTTCTAGAAACAAAGATGTTAGCTCTGAGTAGGAAAACTGAAGAATCGGTGAACCATTGGCGACGAATAATATCTATTGGGTTTCTTTCCAAAGAAAAAAGAAAAACATTTAAGAAAACAAAACATTAATAGGGTATGTGTTGTTTTGAATAAAAAAATTTAATAAATGTATAGACACGGACTTTTATGTTTACTATTTGTATTATTAAAACAAAGTGAATAGTATAAGTGTAAAATTCACTAATGATACATCTCAAGTTGCTGCTTCCTGCTTAACTCATCTCTTAAAAAAAAGTGTGTGTCACCACAGTTACTTGCCTTTAACCACAAGTGAAGAACTAAGTTTTATTTCCTAGACAAAAATGTAAGAGCCAACATTATTCACTTTTCTTCTCTTTAGGTGTAACATCTTGGGAATGACCAATGACACTTTCCTACTGAGAAAGAAGACTTTTCATGGTAGTAGTAACCACAGGTTCGGTTGATTAGTCACATTACTGCATTAGTAAAATTTTTTGTTCTCTACTCCACATAAGGAAAATGCTGAATGCAAAACCACAACCTCAGCTGTCGGTGGAAATGATAGTTAATGGCACCTTGCTGCTGCATCAGTGGGCCAATTCTTGGTAGAGAGGATTACCTTGAATGTGGTTTCCAAATCAATGGATAAGAGTGAACTGTGGCAAAATTTATATAATCCAATTGCTTATCATATTTGAAGTAAAGATTTTTTTTTTTGGTAAGAGAACTCTGGTTATAAGTTACATAAAAACATATACATTATGTAAATACATACATATATACATATGTGTGTGTATGTATGTCTGTGTGTAAATAACTCAAAAAAATCCCTGGGTGTAGAATCAATTGTGCTTTCTAAAAGTTGCAAAAGCAGCTCTAAGTTATGACAGGAACAATTTGGGGCCTCAAAGTATAAATATAGAAATCTGATGGCCTATATGAGAGAGTTAAGGTCATCAAAATAGCCAAGACAAGTCCTAAGAAATAATAGCTTTTAGTCAGCCTTCAAGAAAATATAGATTTGTCAAATAATTTATCAAATTTCACAAACACCACTGAAACAAATGTTTTATCATAATATAAGTTTTCTGCTGACTATTTCTACCCTGTAAAGTATAATTTCTAAAAATCTTAGGATAGTATTTTTTTTTCTCCCTCAAAGAAAGAGCTTTTAGGCATATAATCCACTTGGATTGATAAATCTTTATCAATAGTTTTTCAAAGAATATTCTGCAACAGTATTATAATGGTAAGTCTTATAATTGTTTTAAATGCATCATGTAACAAGACATTTTACTTCAGAGATTGTAACTGGTGATTAACATTCAAATGTATAAGAAAAATCAATTACTTCTATTGTGTAACGAGGACTTATTATTGCATCACTGCGGCAGCTCCCAATAACAATGCTGCCAACAGAAATTTTAGGTAGATTATAATAAACATTTTTTAAAAAGTTTTGCCTATTTCCCACTAGACAATTTCCCAAGTAAGAAATCAATTTTTTAAGTGGTTCATCATTTTCTTTTTGGATAATGATTTTTGAGGCCAGCTTTCCAAGATATATTACATAGGTCCCTACTTATCATGGATTCATTCTACTTCTCTGCACTCCAGTTTCCTGCTCGCTGAAATGAAGACATTCAGTTCAGAGACTACAAAGCTCCCTCTGAGCTCTAGCTCTCCTGCAAGCATGTGTCATATTCACTTCTCCCTGTGTCTGTCCTTACAGGGTTTCTCTTTTTCAGGAGACCTTCCTCCTATGGCTCCATCTATAGGTATTAAAGGAGACATGTTTTCCCCAGGTGATCCAGAAGGAGCCTGGAGCTCCCGTCCTTCTGGGAAATAAGACCACTGCTCCCTCGACCATTGGCAGGAGTGGAAAGAGGACTGACCCATCTCTGTTCTTGGTAGGATCTTCCACATTCATGGCCTCCCCACCACTCTGGACTCCGAGACCACCAGGGATAAACCCCTGGTTCTCTTTATCCCTCTTTAAGACAGATGCTACACGAAGCCCAGATTCCCAGGTCACCTCTCATCTTAACAATGGCTCTGTACTTCCTCTTCTCTGATTCCAGCTCCAACCTTTGGAACCCTTCCACTGTGTCCTCTGAACTCATTGTCAGTCACCAGCAAAACCCTTTATGTCTTTGACATTCTTCCTGAACTTCGCCTTTTTGGTGTAATTGACCTGACTCTTCCCCGGGGGTCTGGCTTCCTTGCAGCTCTCTCAAGATATGGCTATTTTTCCTCCCTTTCCCCTTAGACCCCCAGGCCTGGAGGTGGAGGGAGTTAAAGTGTACTTGTGTTTCATCACAAACATCCATACCATTCTCCTTCCTAAAACTCATTAGCTTCTTCCTGTTTTAAATATTGTATCAGACTATGTCACCCACTAGTCCTCCCATGAGTGGTCACCAATATACTGACTCTTCAGTCATTCCTTGTCATTCTAGAAAAATTTTACCCACAGTTTCACTGTCATTGTCTCCAGTGCCACTCCTAACACAAACTTCAGTATCTATATAGATGGCGCTGGTCTCTTAATTCCAGGATCTCCCTGCCACCAAGATCTTGCCTTTTATCCTCCTAAGCCAGCTGCTTCCATGGAGAGATCCCATAACTTGCATTATAATAACAGCAGCCCGCATTCCCCCTATCATCTCAATTTCATGGACCCTACTCTGACTTCCCAGTCCGTCCCGTCTGGAACCCAATCCAGCAATCATTCATCCCCAACAAGGCTGAAACTCCATAAATCCTTACATCTTTTCATTGCCCCTCACCTCCTTTGTGTCTCCCCACCCTTTAACATCCAGCCTAAATTTCACAGTCTTGTCAATTGCTCTCTCTCCCTTCTTCATATTCTCCCGACAAAAACCTCAATTTATGGCTAAATCCAACTCTCTGTTGCCTACTCTGAGCTCTGTTCCTGATGGCAGTTCCTCAAGTTACAGGGGTCATATTGATCGTTTTGTAGAACTTGCATTAGAAACTAAAGCTATCAAGCTGGCAGCTGCCAATCAGCAGCAGCAGCAGCAGCAGCAACAACAGCAACAACAACAACAACCACACCCTAGCTTTCTGCCCACCAGGGCTCTAAATGCTTTCTAAACACCAACGTGTTTGTCCTTCACAGTTTCTAAGAGATACATACTGTCATCGTTATTTTTAAAATTGAGGATAGTAGGGTCTGGAGAGGCTCAGTAACTTGCCCAAAGTCACAGTCAGTGAGTAGTGTGGTACCCCACTGCGTCTCTGGCTCTAAGGTCTAGGTTCTCAGTTGCTACACCAATTGCCTCCCAACTTAGGGTATACTCAGTGAAAAACATAAACTGAATCAGAAAGGAAAAGAAAAAGTAGGCATGTTTAAGTAGGAATGCTCTGTTAATTGCAACCCTTGTAGGAACCCAGTGCTCCAAGCGCTTCCAGAAGGCTCCCTGAAAGTGGTTTCACAGAGTTACCCTTAAGTGTAGCCGGCATGAAACACCCTGTGAACTTGCTGTGCAGATGCTGGGTCTTTTCTACTTCTTTATTTTTGCTCCCATTGTTGCTGTGGCACTTTTCTCTCCACTTTTGTTGGGGGAGCACCATGCTCTCTCCACCCTCCTGCTCACTCTGCCCCGGGGTGGTGCAGGGCCTCATCTGGCTGCTGTGTTAGGGAGGATAAACAGGACACACGTATTCTAGTCCCTTCCTCTTCTCTCTTTTCACCCTGGGAGTGACCTCCTATGGGGAGCGTAGGTTCTGTTGGATTTCTGGGCTTAGTGTGTGTGTCCATCCTGTCTAGCACTGTTGGCTGGGTGAGTCTCATTGTGAGCTTCAGTTTTAAAATTCCCACTTGCCCACAGATTTGAGCCATATTCATGAATATCAGCTCAATCAGCAAAAGAATGATATTTTGTTTTTCCATGGTTCCATTTTTGGTCTTATTTTTTTCAACTGGCACAGAACCAGGAAGAAAAGAGGGATGTTATTTATTGTTAGAATGAACTCTAAAATTAACTCAACTGACAGCAAGAAATCCAGCATTTCCTTCTTAACAGGTTCTTCAAACTTCCTCTTAACCAAAGTCCTGAGGACTTACAAATTAAAAAATGTGGTTACACAGTGAAGTGGTTGTGGGTGGCCATTTCCTCTACTGCCACTTGGTGTCGTTGCTAAAAGAGTGACCCTACACTGTATGATGGGTGAAGCTGGCCAAGATCCTTGTGTTGGCCACAGAAGCACTCCAAGTAGGTGATGTCAGTCTCCCTGTGATGAACCGCCCACGGCACTGCAACTTAGGCTTCAACTTTGCTGCTCTTAATCCTCAGTTCTTTCTGTCCCCACATGTTGCCACCTCTCAGGTGTGTCCTGGTTCCAGAAGCACTTGCTCAGAACTGGTTCCAGCACCTGTCCCCTCTTGTACTCAAGGACCCTCTTCAGCCCTGAGATCCATTCCAAAGCTATGACCATTTTTCCTTTTGAAGTTACCAAAATCCAAAGGGTCTGCAATTCTCTTTGTATTTTTTCTCTCTGCATAATGGCCATATTTGTTCTATGTTGACTCTCTGACTGATTACCTGCAAAATTGGATTAAAGTAGTATTCACTTCATAAAATTAGCAGAAGATTGAGTTAATATATGCAACTGGTATATAGTAAACTTCATTAAATAATTTGACAATGTTTGTTATTGTAATTCCTTGTTTGAGGAAAGGCAATGTCCTCACTACTTGATAAAATGTAATTTGTGGGGAAACCAGCTACATGTGTATGAAAGGTGGTTGTACTGGGTTGATTATAGAGTCCCTCCAAAATTCATGTCCTGGAATCTGAATATGACATCATTTGGAAATAGAGTCATTTGAGATATAATCAAGTTAAGATGAGGTCATACTGGATTAGGGTATGCCTTCGTCCATATAAGAGGAAGGAGATTTTGACACAGATAAACACAGAGTGAAGTCAGCTGTATGGAGGTGAAGGCAGAGATTGGAGTTATGTTACTATAAAGCCAAAGGACACCAAGTTTGCTGGTAACCACGAGAAGGCAGAAGAGAGCAAGGCAGGATTCTTCCCAAGAGTCTTCTGAGAAAGTATGTCCCTGCTGACACTTGTTTTTGGACTTTTAGTCTCAAGAACTATTGAGAGAATAAGTTTATGTTGTTTTAAACCACTTAGTTTGTGCTAATTTGTCATGGCAGCCATAGGAATTCAGTACTGTGGTAAAGAGAAAGGATGAAGAATGAAATACTTAGCAAATAAGCCCTTCCTTGTCTTGAAGAACCTTCTAGCTTAGTGGAGAAAACACATATAAACAAAACTATGATATGATACTTATTGCTATGTAGATAGACAATATATTGGGAGTACAGAAGAAGAGAATTGTACTCAACCTGAGTAAGTCCATGAAAACTTCCTGGAGGAGGTGATGTTCAAGCTGTGTCTGAAAAAGGAGTTACCAGGTGACAAGGGTTCAGCCTGAGCTGGAAACTAAAATCAGTTTGGTAAGGCTAGAGCTTAAAATATGAGTCAAAGAATGCTGAGATGAGGAGGGACAGGTGGTCAGAAGCCCAGGGAGGGTCCCCTGTGTCACATTAAAGAACTCGTAGTGAAAAGTAGTCCTTGTCTGAGGAAAGACCTGATGTAATAGTCACTTTCGAGAAAATCTGTAAAGGGGGTTGAAAGGACTACAAGCAGAGACCAGGAGCTGTTCAGGCAGCCGTTGGGGTTTAGGAAAGACAACAAGGCTATTTCCAAAGGATGGGGGAGAGGCTAATAATACTAGATTAGAGATAAAACTGGAAGACTGAGGAGACTGATTAGAGGTAGGAGGTTTCTTCTTTTTTAGAAGGTTTCAAAGTAAAGGGGTGGCCACCACCACACACAACACGAAAGAAGGAAGCTTAGGGTGCATAGACTATGGGATGACTGTCAGACAACGAATGGCTATGAACTCCTTTGGGTGTATATTCCCCACTCACAATTGTCCCCTTTGAGAACCACCCTGTAACTGGCAGCTGTGTTTTGGTTTTCACAGGTCTAAGAGTCAGGGTTTGGAATACAAATTGCTTTAAGTATTTCGTGTAACAAGGTTTTAATCACAGGAATTAGTCTGACTGAGTCACTGTTGGGAGCTTTGGTCAGGCAAGCTGCCCCGAACGACATCAGCCTACAGCACTGAGCTGTGTGGTTTTTAAGACTGGTCCTGAAGCATCTGTGAAGCTCGAGAACCTCTAGGAGCCTTCTATGGACCATCTCAGTCTGCAGAACTCATGGGGGACATTCTCAGGAAGCTTGCTCAGAAGCTGCTTTGAGCCTCCTATCTGCCCAGGTGTCTCCCTCAGGAGAATAATGGCCTCTCCTACCTTTACAGGTGCCTTAACTGGCCCACTCTACCTAAGGAATCTACAGAGAAAAGGATTCTGGGAAATGTGGTTTCTGGCTTCATTGCACCACAGAGGAGAGAGCTGAGAAGGCATGTGGGTTCTGCTAGGCTGGCCACAGGCAATCCAGATGGGTTGGTTAATTCCATTGGTAATTCTGGTTTATGATACAGAGACAGCTGAGTCTCTGTCTCTGACTGGAACCACAGGACAAGTAAAAACTCCAGAGCTGCAAGGTGACCATCCTGTGGAGGAGAAATAGACAAATACGCAAGAAGAGAAAGAATGGAGCAAATGTGTCTAGAAAGATGAGAAATCATGTAGCCTACGGTGAGAGAGGGAGAGAGAAGAGATCTCTTGAACTATGGCTGAACTTCCTGGCTTGAATTTTCTGAGCAAAACCTTAGAATAAATTACCTTTTTTTTTTTTTTCTCAAGTAGCTCAAGTTGGTTTCTAGTCCTTCTAAATAAAGATGCCTTAAGCAAGGTAGCATCAAATTGGGAGTGATGTCTACTCAGCAGTGAGATGGGTAGGTCAGAGGTTCTGGAGAGAGAAGTCTACTGGAGGTAGAGATTGAGAGGCCGTCAGTAGAGGGAAGGAGCAGAACTATGAGCACGGAGGAGTTCAGATAAGGGTTATTTTACTCAAAGGTGAATGATCATGCAGATATTAAAAGAGTTGTAAGTGGATTGTTAAAAAACACTTCAGTGCTAGTGTAGAAAAAAAACTTCTATGAACAAATGAATACAATTATAGTGTGAAATGAAGTTGGAAGGATTATAGACAAGTAGGTAAATAAGTATGTCTTCCTTGAGAAATGTTACAGTAAAGTATGTTTACCTGCCTGAATGCTTTTCAGGCCTTAATCTTTGGTATGCTACTTGATAATGAAAGAAGAGAATCTAATTTTAAACTACTTTCCCAGTACAATTAGTTATAATTTTGAGCTTAGTTGTGTGTGTGTATGTGTGTGTATTTGGTTCTGAGAATGCTGCGTATTTTTATGTAATAGATTATGAAACTTAGAAATCACCAATTGAGTTTTAGCATGTGCACTTAAAAAATAATATCATCAAAGCAGTATTTTCATAGTTTTTTTTTATTTCAGGAGGAAGATACATCTGTATCTCCAAAAAACTGAAATTTCAAAGCTATAATAACATTTCATTTACACATTGATGTTGAAATGTGATCCTAAGTTAATAGACAGAAACATCTAAATTTTAAATAACCACTTTCTGTGAGGTAATTTGTAAATTAAACCCATGTGATAAGCTCCTATTTGCTGGTCCAGCACCTTTCTTCCTTCTTTACAACCTGGCTTGTATACATGATTTATGGGAGTGATTACCATTTTTTATCCAAGTCCACAGTTGATTGTCTCTGGGGTGGGTGCTTGACTTAGGTTTAACTTCTTAGAAGCTTTCCTTGATTTTTCTGGATGACTGCAGGAGCCTCCTAATTGGTCTCTGTTTCTACTCTTGCCTCACTAGAGTCCAGTTTCCTTTTACCAGTCACAACAATCCTGCTAAAACATACGTCAGGTCATCTCATGCTCTTGCTCAAAACCCAATGGAGACTACCCATTTGCTTACTAGAATAAAATTCAATTTTTTTTTTCTATGGTTGTGGGATCTGGTCTCTGGCTGTTTCTCTGACCTCACTACCTACTCTTCAGGTCTGGTCACACCAGCTTTCTCCCTTTTTCTTGCTGTAACTCATCCCTGGCTCAAGATGCTCCCCTGTTGGGTCTCTCCATTTTGCTGTTCTCTCTGCCTGGTCACACTCCTCCCAGTCATGACCGTGACCCCTTCCTTCCCTTCAGTGAGGTCTCTGCTCAAATGCCCTTTTCTCAGAAAACCCTCCTCTGACCCCTCTATTTAAAACAGTGCTGTCTGTGGTTCCTGCTGCGTTAGTCACAATAGCCAAGATATGGAAACAATCAAATATTCGTCAATGGATGAGCAGATGAAGAAAATGTGATATACATAGGCAGATAGATATGTAATATATCTATATCTATGTAATAAAGTATCATTCAACTTTTAAAAGAAAGGGAATCCTGCCATTTGTGATAACTCAATGAAACTGGGGGACATGCTAAGAGAAACAAGCCAGACACGTAAAGACAAATATTGCCTGATCTCACTTACGTGGGAATTTTTTTTAAAAAGCTGAACTCATTGCAACAGAGTAGAATGTTGGTTAACTGAAGCTGGGATTTGGGGGAGAAAGGGAGAGATTTTGAAAAAGGAAAGTAGAGTGGTAGTTGCCAGGGGCTATAGGGAGGTGGTCATGGGGAGATCTTGTTTAATGAGTGTAGAGTTTCAGTTTTTTAAGATGACAAGACTTCTGTAGAGGGATGGTGGTGATGGTTGCACAACAATATGAATGTACTTGATACCACTGAACTGTACACTTAGAAGTTAAGATAGTGTTATGTTACGTGCATTTTACCGTGATAAAAAGTAATAGTACTATCCCCTTCTACTTACTTTCTCAATTATCTTTTCCTGACATTATATCATGTAACTGTTTTTTTAGGTATGTCAATTTCTTCCACCAGAATGTAAGATCCATGGGGACAGGGGTCTTTTTAAAATTACTGCTGTATCCCCCAGTGCCTAGAAGGATGTTTTGCACATCAAGTATTTGATGAATTAGTACAATGTTTCAAACTGGAATTGAAAAAGTCTATCTTTAGGGGCAAAAATTTGTGAAATATGAAACTTGGGAGAAATATCTTGACAGCTAAGTTTCCTTCCAAGTGGAGGATGTTGCTCTGTGGTAGGTGAGATTGAAATTGTCTCAACAAGAGATGCAGAGATGAAAGCCAGGGAGATGAGTCCTTGTTAACTGGAGTCTTTGGTTCCAGCTGTCCCTGGGGTGCTGTCTGTTACCTGTGATTACTCCGGTTCTTTCCAATAAACCCTCCTCTTTAATTAAAATAGTGTAGCTGGGATTTCCATCACTTGCTACCTGGAGAGTCCTGACAAATGCAACTTGTCAGTGGTACTGTTACTATGACCAAAAAATAAAGGGTATATTGAAAAAGGAAAAAATTGTTAGGGAATAATTATGGAGTGTTAACAGAATTTATCATAGCAGCCTCCCTTCCTCTCCTCACCCACTGCTTTGAACCATAGCAATTTACTGTCCTTGGCCCGAGGGCGTCTATCTGCGTGTGTGTGTGTGTGTGTGTGTGTGTGTGTGTGTGTGTGTGTGTGTGTGTGTGTGTGTGTGTGTGTGTGTAAGGCTGGAAGTGCTAGGAGGCTGGTGTCCCTGGGTGCAGCCCTCAGAGTTGGAGGATAGATACCCCAGCTTCCTTGCCCCTTGGGTAGGGCAGCTTTGAGGTGTGCCTTATGCCATTGACTAGAGGTTTTTTGTGGGTCAAGCCCTGGTTGCCCACAGTGACTCCTGTCTATTAACCTCCTTGTATGGACTTTCTCCCTTCCTGAGTCATCTCATAATTCCCTGCTGTGCTTCCTGACATCACCACCCAAATGATCCTTTGCTTCTGGTGTGACCCAACCTAATGCAGTTTCTCTATATAAAGATTTCCATTTAACATGCCAAATCAGTTTACAAGTGAAAAAAAAAACATGAAAATGAAATAAAAATAGTGAACATATTTAGTGCTTACTAGATGCCAAGCATTGTTCACGAGCTTCACTTGTAATTTGATTCTCACAAAACCCCATAAGGTAGATGCTATTATTACCAGCTGGATTCCGGGAGTTTAAGAAATTCTCCTAAGTTCACACAGCTAGTAAAAGATGGAGCTAGAATTCAAACTCAGTCTGAGTTCCAAGTCTGTGCTGTTAACCGTGATACTATGTTAAAGAAATAATTCAAAAAAATTAACTTTTATTAGTACTCTGTCATCAAGCAAGTATTGTATACAATAAAATTGTTCGTATGTAGTATACTTGAATAATATGGAAAACTAATGACACTTGAGATCACCCAAGGTCACCATGTAGATAGGAGCAGTTATGACAGGAACACTATCTCTAAATTCCACATTAGGCAATCATTGTTCATGAGAGTGGTTTGCCATTAGTATGTAATAGTGAGAGACCACGAGCAGCAGCCTCTGTGATTGGCAGTAATACAGCTCTTAGGAAAACAAAGGACAGGTACAGTGTAAAGCTAAAATCAGCATATGTAATGAGGTAGCACTCTATTCTCTAAAAAGATTTGCACTGAACTGCAGCTAAAACAGTTGGGGTCCTTTTGAGCCTGCAGCCCCAGTCAAATTGCCTTGATGGCATCATCCTCCAGGCTGGTGGCCAAGAGTTACTGAACACTGTTAGACACTCATGCAAAGCATTGATCCGGGCACTTTGAGTGAGATAAAGTAGACGAAGATACAGTGCGTGCTAAGACTTACAGTCTAATGGGTGAGGCAGGAATGTGAGGAAACTTGGACTTTTTTTTTTTTTTTTTTAATGAGAAAAAAGTCCCATGAAGTTTTCAGAGTATTCAACTTCATATGGATTTAGACACTTTTGCCCGATTTCTACTCCTTGGTTTCAGCTGTTGCAGTTCTGACAGCGGGTGTGGTTACCTCAGAAGAGGGAAGATGCAAAACCACCGACTGCAGCCCTGGGAGCTCTGTACGTGGTTTTCTTATGGTTCTTCAAATAAGAGGAAGTCAGACAGCCTCCGGACTCTGAGAAAAGAACACTGCCTGGCAACACTGTCACCAAAATCCTTCATCCCCTTGCAGAGGCTGAAGCATCTGTGGGTGCATCAAGATGCGATGCTGAAGAGAGGAAGTATGACATCAGGCCAGGTGCGGGGCGGGGGGGGGGGAGGCAGGAGCAATTTCCTTCTTTCTCAGGGTGACCCACAGGAAGGAGAGGGGAAGTCAGGTCAAATTGGCTTGACACCTCTGTCCTGGGAAATCCTATCAGGTGACTGCAAAGAAAACCTAACCTGCCAAGTCACTGCTTAATTGCCAAGAGATGGAAGGCACCTTGGGGGAAACCCCCAACCACAGGCCAGTAAAACAGAGCAGAGCTAGTCTTGCTGAGAAAACAAACTACAAAAGTACTTCAAATTACACCTGGAGTGACAAGAAATATTTCCATCTTGAGTTTTTTCACTTTCCTAATGGAAGCACAGACTGAATGCTTTGTAATATGTCATTTAGATTTCCTCTCCTGTGACTGACTTGCTTTTTTTCTTTGAAAGAAGATAATATGAGAGGATGCAAGGCATGGTTTTTGGGTGTATGGTTAATAAATCTCCCAGTGAAATCACAAGTGTGACCAGAATATTTTATGATCAGTTATTCTAATTAGCAAATGATGTGTCTAATTTTCAAAAAGGGCAAATCATATATCATCAAATTTGGGGATGCTGAATCTTAATTAAATATATGCTGACATACACTGGAGTAATAAACACTGACATATACTGGAGTAATAAATCTATCATTGGAAAGAAGCAAGATTACTTGAAGAAAAAAGAGAACTTTAGTTTTCTTACTTGGGAGTGTGGTACCCATTGCCTTTCAAAATTACAAGAATGGGAAAAACCTTTAAATGTTAGTCACCTCAAATCCTTTGTGGAACTAGGAAGATTATGTTAGGACAAGCAAGTAAGCAAAAAAATGAAAACAAGAAAAACAGAATGTGAAAAAAAAATTAGAAATTGTGTTGAGTAGCAAATAAACAGAATGGCCTTATAGACTTCTTAAATTGAAAAAGTCTTAAGAAGGTAACCTTAAGAGGAACGAATATAAGTGAACATACTTCAGTGTAACAGCAAATATGATGAGTGTGTATTTTTTTAATTTTTAATTTTTATTATATTTTTTAAATGGAGCTCCTGGGGATTGAACCCAGGACCTCATGCACACTAAGCATGCATTCTACCACTGGGTTACACTCCCACCTGCGAGAATGGGTTTTAAGAGCCTTGTAAGTCTGAATAGGCAGTGACAATGTTTGCTTTAAAGCCTTTAAAATGACTTCAATTTTTATTTTAAAATAAGAAATATGCATCCCTTTAGGTAAAAGTGGTAGTCAAGATTTGGGATCTCAGAGGCTATATTAGTTAAAGTAATGTGAATGCCCCCCCAAATGTATAATGGCTAAAACCCAATAGAGGTTTATTTCTTGATCATGTAAAATCCAAAATATATGTATCAGAGCAACAGGTATCTTTTCTCTGTGCAGGACTGGGATTCTTTCATTCTTAGGCTCTCCCCACTCCCCTATCTTCACTATTTGACTGAGATCACTGTGCACATTTATATCAAGCTGGCAAACAGAAGGAACATGGGAGACTGAATGTGGAGGGTGGCATCACTTCCACTCACATCGCATGGGCTAAAACTCTGTCGTATGGCCAACACATAGCTGAAAAGAAAGCTGGGAAGTGTAGGTGAGGTCTGAGAAAGAAAGAGAAAACAGTTGTAGTGAATGGCAAGCCAGTTTCATCCCCAGAAGTCTTCCCAGGTGGAACTTACATAAGCTGATTCAGTACCTGAGCAGTTACTGCAGTGATGAACCTCTTTGCTGTTGTCATTCGAGTATTAAAAGATTCAAGGATCACCCTGGAATGTCAAATAGAAAGATATTTCATGAATTCCACTGAAGGTTTTGCCATTCCCTGAGGTCCTCTGAAAATCCCTGTAGAGGTCGTTTTTCCTCTTTTGGCAACCAAACATCTCCCTGCTTCCTAACGGCACTTTTGGAGTTTTTTTTTAGAGAATCTCATCATCCTCAATATGTGTTGTCAGGCTGGTCAGTCTGGGTTTCCTGTACTTCCATCATGAAATTCAAAGGAGTACCTGGAAGATCCTTCTGCCAGATTTCTTTTTTTCCCTCCTCACTATAGGAATGATCACCAAAGGGCAGTCAACTGATGCAAGATCAGCCGATTTGACTCACTGTTTTGCGGTTTTATTTTGGAGCGGGGATACAAAGATGGAAACAGAAGCATGAGAGTTTACTGATTATTCCTTCAAGGTGCCCTGCAAAAGAATTGTGTAATATTTTAGACCAAGATCTTCTGGGATGGCCAGGTACAGCTTACCTGTTTTGAACGTGGCTCTTTAGCTTTGTCGTCCATCCGTGAGCTCCTCTCTATACCTTCAAGAAATGTTATCTTTTAACTAAAATTAGAATTGTTTTCTAATACATCTGAATGGACAACCCAAAATGGTACAATACTGAATGCATCAAGATTTCAGGACGAAATTAGAGAGTAGTAGACATTCTATGATCAATTGCTAGATTCACTGGAGCAGAGGGGTTAAGCGCCCCAGCAGTGGATTCAACCACACCTGGCTTTGTCACTTACTAGCTCAGTGACTTTGGATAAGCTGACTGACTTCTACAAGGTTCACTTTTCTCCTCTATAGAATGAAAAAAATTTTATCTTCTTTAAATGGTTGTCATAATTAAAGGAGATGATGTACATAAAGCACTTACTGTGGGTAGCTGTTACTTCTATTAGTTATCATTGTTTTACTGGCAGAAATACTGGGCTGCACAAATTCTTTAAGCTCCAATCTCCCTGAGGCTAAATACAGATTTATTGAGATTTTATTGGACTTTGCAGTCACCACATTGAGGCTAGAAGCCTTCAGTTTACATATTATTTTGCTTACAATGACCTCAGTTAAATTGAGATTATAACATGTAGGTGGTGAGACTTGGCCTTAGTAACCACAACAAAGGATCAGTAATGACTACATCTATCACTTAAAGAATAATTTAAAAAATGATTTTACCTTTATCACAGTAATACATGCAAAGGCATTGCTGCTTTAACACTTTATGTGTTCTTGAGAAACCTCACATTTCTGCAAAATCTCGAACTGAAAATAGCAGGTCCTTTGGGGACAACTAGGTTTGGGACAGTTCATTCAACGCCTGTCAAACTTTATAATAGTTAACAAAAGCAGTAAAAATTCTAATCAAAATACAACCATTGTTAAATCTCTAGGGAAGTTTCCATCTATCACAATCCTTTGTAGCCTTACAGCTTGGGTGGCAACTTCCTCCTTTGAGATGTACGGCCTGAGGACATTTGCCTTTGATAGAGAACATTTTCATCCCAATTAAAAATGCCCTCTTGGGTGTAGCCATTTTTATTAACCCATTGTTGTTTTAACAGGAGGGAAAAATCTCTTGAGCTTCTTCATCTGCACTTGTGCTGCTTTCCAGATAGTGGAAAGTTTAGCACTATTTGCATTAAAGTAAAATACTCCTGTAACTTTTGACTTTTTCGTTAAGATCTTCAAATATTGCTAAGACTTTCTCCTCATGGTGAGAAAACTTCTGTTTGATTGTACTTGATTAACATGCTGGGAAAAATCCAGTATGAACCAGAATAAATTCCACATTTTATCAACATCATTTATCCTATTTGCCAGTTGGGCCCTATGAGGCAGTCATATAAAAAACAACATATGTTACAACAGAACAAACTATGGATTGGATAGACTAGGAGTTTGGGGTTAACAGTTACACATTACTATATATAAAATAGATAAACAATAAGGATTTACTGTATAGCACAGGGAATTATATCCAATTTCTTGCAATGAAGTGTAATGAAAACGAATCTGAAAAAAATATGTATGTGTATGTATCACTGAATCACTATGCTGTACACATGAAACTAACATTGTAAATCAGCTACACTTCAACAAAAAAATAAGAATTAAAAAAAGAACAGGAATAGAAGGTTAACAAAAACATCAAAAAAGAACAAAGTATAAAAAGAAAAAAAATCAAATAATACTGTGTAGTAACAGATTAACCTTGTCCAGAGAGTGATGTGTTTTTTGCCCTCAGCAGCTGGGAGGTGCCATCGAGGCCTGTGGACTATCCTGCCTGTTACAAGTATCACTGTTTACTGGGGGCCTTGGACCATGTCAGATAGTCTCTACTGCCAGTGTGATTTATGGCAGGGGCCCTGGGCCACAAGGGTATCAGTTTGACCTCTGAAGGCTGGAGACTAAGGTTGGATGTGTGGATAGTCAACCACTTATTGGACCAAGCCCCAATAAAAACTGTAGATACTAAGGTTTGAGTGATCTTTCTGGGTTGACAATACTCCATGCATATTGTCACACATCATTACTGAAAAAAGTTTGTACTGTTTATGACTCCACTGGGAGAGGGCAAGTGAAAGTTCTGAACATGGAACTCTTCTGGACCGTGTCCCACAAGCCTCTTCCCTCTGGGGATTTTAATTTGTATTCTTTCCCTGTAATAAACAATAATCATGAATAAAACTCCTTTTCTGAGTTCTGTGAGTGCTTCTAGCAAATTACTGAACCTAGGGGTGGTCTGGGGACCCCTGAACTTACAGTTGGTGTCAAAAATGAGGGTCATCTTGCGGACTCTAAAACTTTGCGAACACTATAAAGCTTATGACAAAAAGTCAGTAACTCTCTGGTTCATGCATATCTATTCCTGAAACACACTTCTCCAGGACAATCACTTTCAACTCATTTAGCTTCCATTCTTAGCTCAATTTCTACTTAACTCCATATCACTAAATATTGCTTACATTGCGTTTTCCCCATTTTAGATAGCATTTATACATTTCCTACTACAGAAAATAATGATTGACTTATTTTACCCTATATATACACACTTAGCCTCCCCTCTTCTATCCTCCCATTGTAGCTATATTACATTTTTTGGAGTAAAGTTTACGTTTTTATGATTAGGTAAATATTATTCATGATATTTGTACATTTTTACATTTTTTCTTGGACAATATTTGTATTTTCCTGGAATTAATAATTGGTGTAATTTGGTTAGCTTTCTTAATTTTCCATCATAATTCACCATCTCCTAACTCCTATCTCTGACAGGGATAACTTATTTTTACAGTATAGTCAAACACATTTAGTTACATTTGTTTTCCTTGGAGACGTGCATCTGGAACTCCTCAGTCCTTCAGTTCCAACAAGTGCTGGTTGCCCTAAGGCCTGCTGCACAACTATTATCTTTTTGGGATTTCCTTCATAACATGCTGGAAAATCTCCCAGCTTCTTTCCTATGCTGGAGCCTCTGTTTCCTGGATCTCAGGTCTTCTTTGATTTAATTTTTTATTTTGGTTAAACACTTTCTCAGCTTTCTTAAGATCCTTTATGAGAAAGGGTACATGGAAAATAAAGTTATGAGATCTTGCACAAATGAAGAGTGTCCTTACCCTAATAGTTGACTGATGACTTGGAGGAGTAAAACATTCTAGTCTGAACATTGTTTTATTTGAGTTTATTCAGAAATTTAAATGTATTTTTCTATCAATGTCTAGCTTCCAGAATTGCTATTGAGAAGTTTGATGACATTTTTTTTCTTATCCTTTGCATGTGACCTGCTTTTCTCTTTTGAATTTTAAGAATCTTCTCTGTATACAAGAGTCTCTGAAATTTAATGCTATACCTTGGGGGTCTGTACTTTTTACTCATTTTCCCGGGAACTCTTTGGGCTTTTCATTTTGAAAACTCATTTTCTGCAGCTATGAGAAATTTTCTAAAATAATTTCCTTGAAAATTTTTTCCCTTTAATTAATTCTTTTCTCTTTCTGGAACTCCTGTTGGACTTCCTGAGTCATTTCTTTAGTTTCCCTAATTTTCTTTATATTGTTTCAGCTCTTGGTAATTTTGTTCATTCTGGGAGATTTGCTCAACTTTATGTTTCAGCTCTTCTATTGCTTTTTAAAGTTCCTTTGCTACAGTTTTAAATGCTAAGAGATTCTTATTCTCTAAATGTTCTTGTTTCATGAATCTTTTCTTACTTCTTTTACTTCTGAATTTTTTTCCCTTTGCAATAGTTTTTTTCCCTCTGCTTTGTCTCTGTTTTCTCCAAAATTTTTTTTTTCTATTTGTTCCTTTGGATCTTGTCTTTTATCCTAAAATATTTTCTGAAGTGTTTTGTGGTCATCTGTGTTGTCGTGTTTAATAGTGGAATCTTAATTATTGGAATGGGTTCCTTATATGCATAGATGGAGCTTCTTGACTCCCAAGCATCCTCATAGGGTATTACTTAAAACTGGTGTGTTTTATTAGGAAAAATCTCAAAGTCAGTATGTCTTTTCCTTTGGGATGAGCAGTTTTTCTAGAGGGGAATCTTCTGGTCACCTGCCTGATATAAGTCTAAGAGAGTATGGATTTTGGAAGCCTAGTGGTCTCACTGTTCAGTGTGATGACTTTTAATTAAATCTAATTTTATCAAGACACTTCCCTGACTCCTCTGCTGTGTTAGATATTTATCTCACTTAAACTCAACAGTGTAGTGCAAAGTCATTATTAAATCCAAGAAGCCTGACTCCAGAGCCATTGGACATAACCACTGGGTTACTTTTCTTCATATTTAATGAATACACAAAAGTTTACTAAGGAATAATTCTGAGCTATATACTGTATTAGAAAAACAGGTGAAAGAATTTGGGTCAAAATGCTAATAGTGTTTACTTATGGATAGTGAAATCACAGATGACTTTTTTCTTTTCTTGTGCTCTTCCAGATAGTCTGATTTTTTAGTTGAAAGATCTCATGTAATTTTATAACCATTAAAAACTATTTCCATTTGAAAAACTAGTAGATGGGAATTTGGTTCAGGTATTTAATGAATTGGTTTAGGGATTAGGGATGCAGTAATAATGACTTATCAAACTCTGGCTTATAATTATTCATTGGATGATTATGGTTTCAAAATTCCTCCTCCAGGTAGTCAGGGGAAAATTTAAATCTGCCAGTCTGCTGTATGAAACTTTTATGTTGGGTGATAGAAGGGTAAGTGTCCTTTGGATGCATGTTCTCAAAACTTAGTGCCATTTCAGGGGCCACCCAGAGGACAACTCACTTTCTGAGATCATGGGGAAAAAAGCACATGGCCAGCAGGATGAAGTACAAATGGTGAACTTGACATTTGACCTTACAAATTCTACATATCTTTCAAGGCTTGATGAAAATTAAATGAAGATTAAAAGCTCAAATTCAACTGAAATAAAAATTCAAGCCACTCATGAAATTCCTCAACTTTTCCATCTTTCAGAAAATTACAGTTGGCACTCTATATTCATGGAAGTTGTTTGACTGTGCAGATGTGGACCTACAGATATGGAGGGCCCACCATATTATGCCATTTTATAGAATGGACTTGAGCATTCATGGATTTTGTTACCCACTAAGGTCCTGGAACCAATCCCCCAGGACTGTATTACTCCTTGAATTCCTAAGTCTTTTGGGATCTCTACCTCATTTAACATTAGGTCTCAGTAATATCTTATATTCCTCATAAATCACAATCATAGAAACATAGAATGTTAGAAACGGAAGGAAACAGTTCATTGGGTCCAACTCTTCTTTTTAAGGTGTTGCAGCTGAGATATAAGGCATGAGTAAAGGCTTTGCTCAAAATCCCACATCATACCAGTAGATTCTAGGACCAGAATTTCCTTCCTCTTAGGCCAAAGGTCTTTACTCTATATTTCTTCATCAATTGTAATGTTTTTTTCCCTAGTACTAATGTTGTTGGAGGAAGAGATTATATCTTTTACTTCTTTGTAATTTGTAAGAACTCTTTCTAAGAGGCAGAGCAACAAGTAAACTTTTGCCCCAAGAGGACAAATAGATAATGAAACACCAATAAATTGGTAGACTTCAGTGTTAAAAAGGATTCAGAGGCTACATCTAAACTTAGTAAGAAAGAATGCCATGACTAACTAGACTCCTGCCATGGGTATAGGAGGAAGGAATATGATGCATATGTCAGACATGGGTTTTCCTCTCTCATTGTTCAAAGCCTCTGGGAAGGATGTACATACATGGAGAATAAAGGAAGAATATGGATACCTACCTAGTAATCAGAACAGTGAAATCAATCCTAGCTACCAATGTGGTGACATATATTCCTGCCAGATTGTCTCACTGTTAACTTCTTTGTAATCTCTAAAGCTATAAGCATGGAGTAGGTGCTCAGTAAAGACTTACTCATTGCCTGAACTTAGAATATAAACAAAAATATTTTCACAACAGAACTATCCCATCCTTCTTCGGTAAACCTGTGTCTAACATAGTACTCAGCACTTAGCAAATGCTTTTAAATTCCTTGTGGAATAAAAATAATATGACCTTAAAAGCATGACCATGAATCCCTAGATTGTCAGTGTACAATCACATCTGACATAAAATTGATACCATTATAAGCTGGTGACTGTACTAAATAAGTATAATATCTTCCATAGTCTTTGAATCAACCCTCAAAGTTGCCCAAGATGGCATGAAAGAAAAAGGGGGATTCAGAAAACTCTCCTCTAACATGTATGATTTCTGAGTCAAATTTCGGGGAAAATCTGACTCCGCGTGGACTTCCATTCTGTCTACCATTTTCTTCCGTAGGCTCGGCTTGCGTGAGGTCAGGAGTTCCAGGAGCCAAAACAGCGTGGGTCTGGATCCAATGTTGACTCATACTTGGCGGAAGAAATCTACACCAAAGTCTGGATGAGATAATTCGGTTGTGAGTACTAGGGATATGACTGCTGACCACAAAGGAAAAACGGCAACCGAGGTGTAAGTTTTGTCTTACGACTACCTACTCAGTGAAGACTGAGGATAGCACGATCAAAAATCTTGCTGACGCTTAATGCATAACCATAGCCAGTTTTCAGAAAGAAGTCTAGCTGAAAAGAAAAAAGAAAGTTTTCAGTCCTTTTGTGTTAGCAATTCAGTCACACTTTGGCTCCTGGTGGGTTTGCAAAACTTATAAAGGACATCTTGGTGGTGAATTACTCTGCAGTCTCAGTGTTGCCTGAGCCAACGAAGTGTGAAACCTCTAGTTTGCATTTGCAACATAAGGTGTTTTACAGGCAGAAAAGAGAGAGAAACATCTTCTTTGGTAAAGTTGACAAGACAGGAAAAGATCATAATAGAATATATGATTGTGGTGACAACATTCTGAACCAAGAAATTCACATGTTGAAAGATGAAAATTTCATCGTATGTGATTGACGTCCAGCCTGGGATGCAGGACCAGTTACAGAATCTTCAGGGCAAAATGAAAATGGGAGTCCCTTGTTAAAAAATTATTAGGAATTTCAACAAAGTAACAACAGAGCATTAAGCCAAATGTGGGCTGTTCCAAGTGTGGGGTCCTGGTAGACCATACAGGTCTCATATCCACAAAGATGGGCCCTCTGGGACATCTAACCAATCATTTCAAAACTTTAATTTGCAGTCTTTTTTTTTTTTAAGGAATTCAAGAGTGACCTATTATCTCACAAATTCTACAGAAAAAAATCCCAGAAATCAAAGCCTGATAAGATGTAATTATTTTAATACACCTATCAAACACAGTTATTGGCACAAACAGTAATTTTAATGGCTATTAATTGGGGATGGGTAGATTAGGGGAAAAGTCTTGGTTCTAGACTTTGCTCTCTATTGTCCAGTGGAATCAACTTAAGCACAGTAATTTGGTTTTTTCTGGTCTTGACTTACAAATCTAAAAAATGAGAGAGTAGGCCACAGGTAATCTCTATAATTCCCTAATTCTACACTGTGCTTGGTCATTCCAATAAGAGTTATTAGAGCTTAAATTTTAGCCATGTGTTTACTAATCTGAAACATCTGGCCATGTTGTAAACATATTCTTAATATACGTCTTTATTTTTGAATAGGTATTTGCAATTTACTAACCCTCAGACAATATATAATTCCTAATTATGGATCCACTATTTTTAACTCCTCAGTCCCAATATCAGTAGATATATCAACAAATTGGCAGAACAAATTTTTCTTCTTTCCAGAAAGTTGTTAATATTCCTTCCAGTAACTTGGAGTTTGATCGTAGGTTTCCTGGATAGTACTCAGCGCCTGCAGTTGTCTGAAGGCTTTGAAAATGGCTTCTTGTCACTGTGTCACCCTGTAAGCACATTATCTGGGCCGTATGTTCGCTTGAGGAGAAATTCAATAGAGCTTTGTGGGCAGCAGTGTAATTTCCACACTTCTCACTTGCTTAGCATGAGGCTTTGGTCCCACAAATACATTTTGATCTTGTTTATCCTTTGGGAAGATAACCCCTCAAAGAATTTTCTGGCCTTTTTCACATAAAAAAATACATTGGAATTGTTCCACTAAGCAGGAGTTGGCTAGAGAGACATAGCATCATGTTTGCAACATTAATCATGAACTCTTTAATTAAAAATGCATTTCCTACAGGTAGTTCTGATAGCATTGGGATTGATTAGAACTGAGGGAAAAGTAGGTCCTTAATTAAGCATTCAAATTCACTTTTAGTCAGTGCTGCCTATGGACAAATCTCCACACTAAAATGGTTTTAGGAAAGAGAAGGGTGTTACAGAAACAAGGGAACAATTTCTGATTTTAAGGAACTCACTCTAATATGGGGGAAGACACATGAGTAACCAACTCTAATATGAGAATGAGGGATCAGGACTCTAAGGATAGTGTGAACCTCTTTCCTAGGCCTGTGTAGAGAATGTGAGATTACTTTTAAGAGGGGTAATTTTGAGAGAACTCATGGAGATAAGGATCTTTAGGCTGGTCTTGGATGGATGGGTACCACTCTGGGAGGTACAGATGCAGGAAATCAAGAAAGAAAGGAACGGCATGAGCAAAGGTTCAGGGTGTATTTTTTAGGAATGACTAGTCGTCCAACATGCCTGGATTGCAATAGATCAGTTTTATTGAGTGCTTACTACATGACAGGCAAAATTCTTATATATATATATATATATATATATATATATCTGACTGAATTTTCAACTGAAGCCCTGAAGGAGATACTAATATTAGGCTCATTCTAAATATGAGGAAAGAGTTAAGAAGCTTACTCGAAATCACAGAGCTAGATAGTAGTGGAGCTGGGATTCCAGTCTGCATTCATAACTGCAGTCCTCCGGTGCATGCATTATAGTTTGAAATGCAAGGGGAGCTGGAACCAAATAGTGGAGGGTCTTCTGTGCCATCCTTCAATGTTGTATTTCATAAATAAATTACTGAAGGAGGAGGGAAAATAATCCTATTTTTTGTATTAAAAGGAAAAGAAATAAAAGTTTAAAAAGAATCTTTATTATTAGTGATTATTTGGAACAATTGATCGTCTAGAGCTATGCTGTTCAGTATGGTAGCCTCCAGCCACCTGTGGCTCTCGAGCATCTGAAATGTGACTAGTCCAAATTGAGATGGGCTGTAGGTATAAAATGCACACCAGATTTCTAGGATTTAGTATGACACAAAGCATGTACAATATTTTATTAATAATTTTGTGTATTGATCCATATTGAAATGATATTTTGGGTATACTGGTTTAAGTACAACATATTTTAAAATTGTTTGTACCTGTTTCTTTTTACTTTTAGTAATGGGGCTATTAGAAAATTGGCTTGCATTATATTTCTATTGGGAGGGTGTTGGTCAGAGCAATGTAAAGTTGTGGTCGTTATACTAACCATCTTTGATGAAGGGCTTCCTACCACATCAGTCTTTTAACCACATTCTTTCCTTGCTTTCTGGTCATTTGCAAGAAAAATTTTAAGAGGCACCCCCTCTGTAAAGGTTTGAGAGCCCCTAGAATTTCCTTTTTTACTTGCTTCCGACCGCAAACAAATGATCAATGCAATCTCTGGATGAGGAGTCAACATTTTACAAAGGTAGAGGGAGGAGGTGACAAAAATTTCCAATCCCTGGATGGTGTGAAGTGAAAGTGCTTTCAAAGGATCCCACAAGAATGGCACAGGTGGGCATAATTGGTCTGTCCCTTCGTCAAAAGACCCAAGGAGTTGAAAGGAAATTCTAACTACAACACCCAAATGCCACAAAACCATAGTTATTAATACCAACTAACTAGCATCTCTGTCTATCTGCCACCATCTCATCTTAAAAAACTTGTGAAAATACGTAATCTTGATGAGACTTCAATGAGGTATAAATACCAGCAGCAGAAGGAGACACAGTACATTCTTCTGATCATCTGAAGATCAGCTAATAGAAAAGAAGAGCAGCTAAGTCCTGTGGACCTGATCGACTTAATACAGGAGCTACAGATTTCAACTACTTTGGCCTAACTCTTCCCTGAAACGATGAATTACACAAGTTATATTTTGGCTTTTCAGCTTTGCGTGATCTTGGGTTCTTCTGGTTGTTACTGCCAGGCCCCATTTTTTGATGAAATAGAAAACCTAAAGAAATATTTTGTAAGTATGACCTTTTAACAATACTTGCTTGTGGTTGAAGTGACTGAATGTTGCCTTGAAATTGTAACTATGATGGGCTGTTATCTCTAGTCCACAGTCATTTTGAGAAGACTTGGTGTTCTCGTGAATGTTGGCTGGATGGGTTTTGTTTTGTTCTGTTTTGTTTGAAAACAATCTAGGTATTGCTTTAACTCTCTGCTCAATTTGCTATAGAGACTTAGGGGGGATTTACGAATCCTCCAAAAGATGGGCATAATATGAGTATAGGTGATAGAATTGATAATTTTGAGAATCTAGTCAGTTACGATGTCAAGTAGTAAGCATACTGAAAAAAATGACTGGATATTAGTTTCTGATTTCTCAGGCTACTACAATGGTGACATCATTAAAAGGTCAAGATTAGCATTAAAAATGGTAATCTGAAATAATTGATCAATTAAACAAGGTGAGGTCCTTAAAGCTTTGACTTAAAAAAAAAAAGAAACACTTACAGTGTTTTTCTCCAAAAAAGTGGTTTAAAAATTCTACTGCCCCATCCATATTATATCTGAGTTACTCTTGGACTCAGTCATTTGCTGAGATTTTTTTTTTTGTAGGAGTTATAATCTGGCTTATAGTTTAAAAATTCTGTTTTGTTTTAAGAGTTTCTTTAAAATTTTTATTTATGGTTAATTAAAATAATTTTTGCATTTAAAATATTATATTAAATGTCCAAAATTTAGCTATTATAATTATAACTGGAGCGATCTTTTAAAGCAGGCATAATACCTTATAGGAAGGCACAGGTAGAGGTTATAGAAACCTGTACCATAGGGGGGCAGTACTTTATAGTGAGATGGCTTTGTTGATTTTTTTTTTCTTACTAGGTTTAAAAATATTTTCTTTTCCTTATTATAGTTATTTTGGACAATTGAAGTATCCTCAGTCTTGTTGAGTTAATTTGTGATGTTGCAATTTAAGAGTTATATTAGAAAATATGAAAGCTAAAATAGCATGATAGTATTTGGCTATATCCAACATAATAGCTTTTGAGAATACTTATTGTTAGACCCGAACAGAGGGTTGGAAAGAATATCTGTGAAAATTGTCAGTATCTGAGTTCAATACAACTTGTAATTTTTATGGCAATTTATGGACTAACTGTAAACCAATTTTTCCTGTTCTTTTTTTCCCCCCCAGAATGCAAGTAATCCAGATGTAGCAGATGGTGGGCCTCTTTTCTTAGAAATTTTGAAGAATTGGAAAGAGGTAAGATGAATATTTCCTTTTAGCTGATTTTCCTGTTGTTTATTTTCTGATGGATAAATTCCATTAACATTTCTTTGTACTCTTTTCTCCCAAGGAGAGTGACAAAAAAATAATTCAGAGTCAGATTGTCTCCTTCTACTTCAAACTCTTTGAAAACTTAAAAGATAACCAGATCATTCAAAGGAGCATGGATATCATCAAGCAAGACATGTTTCAGAAGTTCTTAAATGGCAGCTCCGAGAAACTAGAGGACTTCAAAAAGCTGATTCAAATTCCGGTGAGATGATCTTGATTCTTTCTTTGGTTTCATTGCAGAGGCTCTTGCAAATCACTTAATTCCCTGAAAGTAGGAATTAGCTACTGGTACAATTGTTAAAGCTATGAAATGATCCTGTGGCCAAAACTCAGCCAATTCTGTTCTGTTCTAATTTTGCAAAGTCAGTTACAGGAGTCACTTAAACTTGTGATTTGGTAAAATACTGGCATGATGCCTACTGCACAAATATAAGTGAATGAACAAATCAGTGAGAAAGAAGTAGTGAAAAAGTTGAGGGAAGTATTGACAAGCAGTTTTCCCATTGCCCCTTGTTTGTATGTTGGAAATTCTCTTGCTTCGAATAGGAGGCAAGTGTCTTAATGGAAAGAGCAGTGGGAGGGGGGAAAAGACCAATGCTCCTCCCAGCTCAGCCACTAAAGAAAGGTGTGACCTCAGATGAATCACACGCCTGGCTGGGGCTCAGTTTCCTCATCTTAAAAGGAGACTGTTGGGTTCACTGTAATTTGTATGGTCTCCTTTGCTCTAAAATTCTCTGATGCCGTGAGAATGAGCTAGGAGGAAGGTATGGCCTTTGAGGAGGCAAAGGGCCTCCTACTGCCAGGCTCTGGTCAACCTCTTACATTGTGTAGCCCAAGTAGAGGTGAGAGTGTTGTTTTTTAGAAAAGAAAATAGGTAGATTTTATATCTTAGGAAAGAATTGTCCTATCAACTTTTGGATACTAGAACATCTCAGCTGGAGAAATCCTTGGGCTCCCAAGATTTGTGTTGTTAGATTGTCTTGAGTCTTTAAAGTTTTGGTTTCTAGAAGCTGAAAGATCACTTTGAAGCATAAAGACAAATCCCATTTTCCACAATTTTATCTAAGAGATAAAAATCTTCAGATTCCTTTGGGGTTGGCTTTGGTATAAACAGGCTTGGATGAGAAGAGGAGAGGTCCCATCATGACGTGCTCTCAAGCTCTGTGCCTGGCTCTCACTCTAACTGGGTCTGCCTCTCACCAATCTCCTATCAGCTCCCAGGAACTGAAATAAGTGCTTGCTCTTCAAAAATTTCTCTAGTCTCCAGTACATTAGATGGTATGAAAGTGGCTTAGAGAAATTATAAGACCATTACTACTTCCACTGGTAATGTTTTCCAAAGCAGAGCTCTATTGGCTGCAGGCTAGAGAATGAAAAAGCACTTGTTCCTAACCCAGTGCTGCCCCTGGCCAGCTGTTCAGTCTTGGATAAGTCTCTTAGTTTCTTGATGATGCTTTGAACTTTGGAAAGTGAAATTTATAATTTGCGAACACTCAGCTGGTAGAAACTTTTCTACTCTGCTGTGACTGGGCCTTAAAAAATAATCTGTTGGTCCCATCTTTCTGGAAGCTCCAAGCCTCCTGCTTCACAATGGGCAATCTTGAGTGAGCTCTCAACCACTTTTTGCTCAATTGCTAACATATTTAAGGCATGTTATGCCTTTTAGTCCTATAGTCTAGAATCTCCTACTCATTCTCAGAAATGTGGCAAGGAGGAGTGTTTCCAGCTTTATAAAGAAATATAGTGGCATTTTATGAAGCGTGAATTCATCTAGATTAGAATGAGAAAATAGGTCAATTTGCTGGAATGGAAGGCAGGGTATAGGGAAATTTGTCTTTAATTCCTAGTTTTAAATGTTATATACCAGTAATTGATTATTGCCAATAAATACGATCAGTTTATTTTTCATCTCATTATGGAAAGGATGAGACTGACCTAACTAGAGGGAAATTTAAAATTCTGTGGGTTTCATCCATTGTGGACTTGGTGTTTACAAAGTACTGAACCTGTATCAGCGGTTCTCAAACTTTGGTGGTGTCTGAATTACCTGGTGATGTTAGTAACTACATCATGGCCCAGGCCTACTCCGACTCCATGCACCTGGGTCTCTGAGTTCTTCATTAGGTCTCCAGGTTATTCTGCTACACACCAAAGGTGAGAGCCATTGATCTATAGTAACTCCTTTGATACAGCAAAAATGAAGTACAAAGTGACAGAAGTGGTAGGGAACCTAGAGATCATTTAGAAAAGAAAGAGATTTGAAGAGGTTAAGTGACTGGTTTAAAGTCAGATTTATTGCACACAGGATTCAAACACACATTTTTGTAGCTCCACTTCAGGGGTCTTTTCACTATATAATTTTCAGAATTCTGTAGCAGTAAATTTAAGGATATGTGATGTGCCCCACCATGTTACAGCACAACTAGAAATTTAATTATAAGATTAGTCTTAAATACTGAAGAAACCAACATTCCATATTAAGGTAATATATTGCTAGTGAAAATAATTTATTTTAAAGGAATACTTCCACTTTCTTGGGCAATGACAGCAGAATATCCTGATGGCTTGTACGGCTGAAATTAACTTTGCTGTTTTCTTTCCCAACAGGTTGATAACCTGAAGGTCCAGCGCAAAGCCATAAGTGAACTCATCAAAGTGATGAATGATCTGTCACCAAAATCTAACCTAAGAAAGCGGAAGAGAAGTCAGAATCTGTTTCGAGGCCGAAGAGCGTCGAAGTAATGGTCATCCTGCTGGCAATATTTGAATTTTTAAATCTAAATCTATTTATTAATATTTAATATTTTACATTATTTATATGGGGTATATATATTTAGACTCATCAAAGTATTTATAATAGCAACTTTTATGTAATGAAAATGAGTATCTATTAATATATGTGTTATTTATAATTCCTGTATCCTGTGACAATTTCATTTGACCCTTTTTTTCCTGACTAACTAGGCAAGTCTATGTGATTATAAGGTTTTATCTCAGGGGCCAACTAGGCAGCCAGCCAACCTAAGCAAGACCCTGTGGGTTGTGTGTTTATTTTACTTGGTGATATAATGAATGCTTATAAATGAAATGATGCCATACAGTTACTGCCTGTTTGAGAGTATGTCTGCATTCTGAGCCACTGCTTTGATGGAATGTCAAACAGACTTGAATGTGTCAGATGATATGACTTGTCCCCCTGATAAAAACAGCATCTCACCTCATCTCATGCCTAGTACTTCAGAATATTGCTGATAACTTAACTGTGATTGCACCCAAATGGAAAGTAATACATTTGTTGAGTTTATCAATATGCAATATATATGAATAAAGTATCATTTTATAATTAATGCTGTGTCAGACTTTTTCTAAGTGAGGACGGGGTTAAATGACTAATGAATTAGTAGGAGGAGAGTCATTTTTAGCTGAGGAAATAGTAGAATTGGATTAAGCTCAATAAAAGTGGCGTTTCTCTCCCCAGGCAATTTGTTGGCTTCCACTGCTCCATTTGGTAGCTGTTTGAGTTTCCTTCCAAAATATAGATTTAATTATGTCACCGTTTACTTCACAGCTTCTGCTGTGGAAAGTAGTCCAAATTGTTTAGTTTGGCACGCAAAGATTTATTTCTATTTCCTCCCTCAACTCCCTATTGCATCTTTCATCTTGGTATTCCCCCATCTTTTCTGTCCACTTTGGGCAAACACCACTGGGTATGGAATAATGAGTGTGAGCCCTAGGGAGAGAGACCTGGACTGAATCTTGGTCCTGCCAAGTTGTGTGACCTTTATATTCTCTAAGCTTTAGTTTCCTCATCTGATAAAGAAGAATAATTATACTGTCCTCATAATACTGTGATGAGAATTTATTCTTTCACTTAAATATTTACTAGGGCACATACTATGTGCTTGGGGCTATTCTAGGCACTTGAGATATATTTGTGAACAAAACCAACAAGAATCCCTGCCCTTGGGGAATTTAGAATTTAGTAAGGGGGAGACAGATAATAAACAAAATACAAAATATGTTAGTAAACCACATGGTATGTTAGATGGTGATAGATGCTATGGGATAAAAATAAAGTAGAATGGGAGAACTGAGAAAACTACAAGTAGGCTAGAGCAAATGGGCCAGAGGTTTAAATGGAGTGATTATTATAGTTGGCTACATTGAAGAGATAACATTTGAGGAAGTACTTGTAAGAGGTAAGGGAGGATTCTAGGCAAAAGGAACATTTTTGCAAAGGCTCTAAAGTGGAAACTTGCCATGAATGATAGAAGAAGAGACCAGCAGACCAGTGTGGTTGGAGCAAAATGAGTCAAGAATAACTAACTTCTTAGCTGAGCAGCTAAAAAGATGAAGTTGTCATCAGATGAGATGGGGAAAACTGGAGTGAGCAGGTTTTGGGTGGAAAATCAGAAATTCAATTTTGAACACTAAGTTGATGGAGCACATCAGATTTCAGAGTGGAGATGATGAGTAGGCAATTAGGTAGATTAGGTCTGGATTTGAGAGAGAACTCAGGACAGTTGACATAAATTTAGGAGCTGAGGGTATAGCAGGTATTTAAAGACCTAATACCAGTTGAACTCAAGAAGGTCATGAGTTTACACAGAGAAGAGAAGAAAAGCAAAAGATTCAGTCTTAAGGCATGTTATCATTAAGAGGTTAGGGCAAGACCAACGAAAAAGGCTGAAAAGAAATGGCCAGTGAAATAAGAGGACAACCTAAAACATGGGATGTTCTGAAAGCCAAGTAAAGAAAGCGTTTTAGGAACAAACTGTGTTAAATGTAGTTAAATCTAGTCAGATGAGGACTGAGAACTCAACACTGAATTTAACAACATGGAGACCATTGATGAACTTGGACAAGAGCAGTTCTGATGTAGGATGAGGATGAAACCCTGATTAGAATGGGATTAAGAGAGACATTTGAGACAATAAACATGGATAACTCTTTTTAGAAGTTTTTGTTTGTTTTTGCAAAGGAGTACAGATAAAGGGGTAGCTGTCAGGATAAGAGACCAAAAGAAATTTTAAAATTTTTTAGTTGTTGCTTTTAAGATGGGAGAGGAAATAGTATGCTTATATATTGATGTAAGTGATCCAAGAGAAAAATAATAGATGATATAGAGAGAGGGAAGAACCACAGAGTACTTTCATGAGTAAGAAAGAGAGGTGAACGGAGGACGCAGGAGGAATTGACTTTAAGCAGGTGCACAGAAAGTTTACCTTTGTTACAGATAGAAAAGTAGATTATGTGTGTTCTGATGTTGGTAGTTGAGTAAACGTGGTGGTGAGAGCATTTGGAAATTTAAATTGGTTGTTTAGTTTTCTCATTGAAATGGAAAGCTGAGAGTGAGGTTCAGGGAAGAGGAGTTGGAGGCAGAAGAGTGGATAGATCAGGACAGTGCAATGTAGGTTGCAAGCAGCTTGAAGGGCCCACTTGAGGCCCAACGTCATGAAGTTATGGGGCACCAGTTGATATAGTTGAGTGTTTGTCTCCATCCATATCGAGCTGTAGGTAAAGATACGGAGTAGGCAGACAGTTACATTTAGCAGACTTTGATTTGGCCAAGCGAGTAGGATAGGGAGAGTGAGGACAAGGAAGTCTTGGGGCTGTACAAGGATGTGCTCATAAGGGTTAGGGAATCGGTAATGAATTCTAAGCTGGTTAAGAAGAGGAAGAGTATATCAAGTTTGCTGATGGAGGGCAAAGAAGTGTTTACATGAAAGGATATCTGCCCTGCCTCTGGGCCCAGAAGATGAGAGAGGTAACAGCCACCACCTGAGAGGGCTGTAAGGGAAGCAGATTTTTAGGGGAAAATCAGCTTATCTTCGGAGTATGAGCAAGTCGAGAATAGGATGAATTTGGTTAGTACAGGACTGTAGATTCCAGATTCAGTGAGTAGGGGCAGTCGGGGAGATCATAAAAGGGAATGTACAAATGGATGTGTTGTGAGTCTGGGACTTCTCGATGATCACTGACATAAACTAGGATAATGGATATGAGATTAATTCTACTGGCTTTGGGGTGCACAGTGGGGGCAAGATTGAGTGTCAAGGACAGAGACGGTTAGGTGTCTGAGGCTTCCAAAGCAATAAGGTTTAAAAAATTGATAACTTTTCTCAGTCTCAGAAGAGAACTGAAGTTGCAGGACAAATTGCCACCACTAAGTCTTGAGGAATGGGCAAATCTAGAGAGTCACAGACAAAATCTGCTTATAGGGAGCAGTATCCACGGGAACCATTAAGCTGTAAGAACACTTAAATAGTCATTTTGATGAATTGCTGGAGGCTGAGGGTAGACTGGAATGAGAGTGAGAAACTACTGAGAGCTGAAGGGTTAGGGCTTCCCCACACTTTTGTGGGATTTACTTACAGGAACCCTCCCAGATTCAAGCGGTAAAGATCTGAGAAAGATTTTCCTGCGGCTATGGCAGGGGGAGGGGAAGAGTAAACTTTGTGAACTATCTTTAGAAACAACAGCCTTCTCTCCAGATGGGAAAGACTCTCCCAGAATCTTGTAAGAGAGTCATGAGGATACTTTGCCAACTCCAGCGCCCTCTGGTCTTCTTTTCTCACCTAAAGCTATATAAGAAGAAACAGTTGTAAAGATAATAGTCCTGAAACACAAACCCACAAAAACAGTGAGATGTAATGGGAAGATTATAAAACACTCTTCCATTCCTGAGAACTTGCTGCATACTACTAGGGCTCCAGTGTAGTAATGATGGATTACGGCTGAAACAGCTGCATGGCACAGACTCACTCTGAGGAGTAGTACTTAGGTAAACACAAAAATATAGACAGGAGCAGGGAGGGTATAGCTCAAGTGGTAGAGTGCATGTTTAGCATTCATGAGGTCCTAGGTTCAGTCCCCACTACCTCCTCTAAAAATAAATAAATAAACCTAATTACCTCTGTCGTCCCCCCCCCCCCCCGCCACACACAAACTAACTAGCTAAACAAATAAAGACAGGAGACGAAAGCAAGGATGTCTGAGGAATTTGATGCTTCTGGCACATCAAGAAGCAAGAAAGAAGAGAGTGAAGAGACAAAGCAAGCATCATATTCAGATATAACAGAGGTTAGAATCATCAGGCAAGAAATTTAAAAGAACTACAATTAAAATGTTAAGGGTTCTAGTGGAAAAAGTAGACAACATGCAGTAGCAGATGGGCAATGTCAGCAGAAAGGTGGAAATTCTAAGAAAGAATCAAAAGGAAATGCTATAAATGAAAAAGAAAGAAAGAAAGAAAGAAAAACCCACAGAACTAAAATGAAGAATGCCTTTGATGAGCTAATTAATAGACTGGACACAGCCAAGGAAGGAATCAGGGAGCTTGGAGAAGAGTAAACAGAAACTTCCTAAAGTGCAAGAAGACAAAAAGTGGGGGAAAAAAAAAAGCAACCCCAGAATGGAACATCCAAGAACTGGGGGACAATTTCAAAAGTTCTAACAAAACTACAGATCTTTAAGAACACCACGAGAACAGATTTTCATAAAACTATACCTAAGAATATCATATTCAGACTGCAGAAAAACAGAGAAGAATCTTGAAAGACGTGAAGGAAGAAACTACTTTATCTAAGAAAGAACAAAGATAAGAATTACAACAAATTTCTTGTCAGAAACCATGTGTATTATTTTCTTGTTGTTGCTATAACAAATTATCAAAAACCTACTGTGTTAAAACAATACAAATTTATTATTTTTACAGTTCTGGAGGCCAAAAGCTCAAAATCAGTCTCAGTAGGCTAAAATCAAGGTGTTGGCAGGGCTGTATTTGTTCTGGAGGCTCTAGGGAAGACTATTTCCTTTAACTTTCTAGAGGCTGCCTGCATTCCTTGGCTCATGGCCCCTTTTCTTCATCTTCAAAAGCAGTATTATCTCAAGGTCAGCTAATTACCAACCTGAGTTCTATTCACAGCCTTAATTCTTATTTTCCACTTAATCTAACAAATGCACGGAAGAAAACAAAAGGTATATATGTTGGAAAGGAAGAAATGAAACCACAGGTGTCATGATTGTCTACCCTAGGGAACTGACAAAAAACTCTTGGAACTAATGAGGTTGCAGAATTCAAGGTTAATATGCAAAGTCAATTACATTTCTATACACAATAAAAAATTCAAATTTGAAGTTAAAAAGTACCACTTAAAATAGCACTCAAACAATGAAATAAGTGTAAATATAACAAACTGTATACTTGACCTCTATGAGGAAAACTACAAACTGTGGTGAAAAATATCAAAGGAGTTCTAAATAAATGGAGAGACGCTTCAAGTTCATGGATTGGAAGACTCCATATTATTAAGACATCAATTCTTCCTAACTTGATCTGTAGATTCAACACAATCCGAGTCAAAATCCCAGCAAGTATATTGTAGGTATCAACAAAATAATTCTCAAGTTTATATGGAAAGGGAAAAGACATAGACCAGCTAACATAAGATTGAAGAAGAAGAACAAACTTGGAGGACTCATGATATCTGATTTTAAAAAGTACTATAACGCTGATCAGTACAGCATGGTATTGGTAAAAGCATAGACACATAGATCAGTGCAACAAAACAGACAACCCAGAAATAGACCCACACAAACGTAGTCAATTGATCTTTGACAAAGGAGTAAAGGCAGTTCCATTGGGAAAGATACACTTTTCAACAGTGACAAAAGAATTGGTTGTCCATATACAAAAAAAATTATCCTAGACAAAAATCATAGCATTGATACCCATAAAAATAAAAAGTATAGGAAATTTATGTCCAATATCAAAGACTGGTTATTTTTCTATACCTTACATTGTTGTTATCTATTAATGATACAAAATAAATTTCTTGGACACTAGACTTATACTTGTGCATTCTCTGGTGTTCCTTTGGAAGGAGATTGGTATTTGACTGATGCTGATCAGATGAATCATTTAGAACAATGCTAATGTGGCAAACAATTCTGGGGTGATGATACTGTAATTTTCCTTCTTGCTTGAAATGACAATATGCAATATGGTACCATATCAAAACTAGTGAAAAGATAAAATAGATTATAAACTCTTGTTTATGAAAAAGGGGAAATAAACAGCTAAGTTGAAAATAACTTGGAATCATGACTTGAACAAAAAAGTTAAGTACTTTTTCTGCTCTCAGTACAAGAGTCACTTCTCTAAGGTCACTCTGTTTTATCTTAAGTGTTTATGTAAAACATTCATAATGCACCTCTGGTATCTAGATTTTGGTCTTCTTCACTAAAAAAAATCAAGGGCTCCTTGAAGTGCCATTGATACCAGATTTGGGTTGGAAAAATTCAAGTTGAGCTCAGGATATTTTGTAGCCTGTTATTTGTTGCCTAATATTTTGCTGCTATCACCATCATTCTTCCAACAGCTAAGCAAGTAGACTTAATGCTGCCTCATCTATCAAGTACTTGGTATAGGTCAGAATCTATACTATACCTTATGTTATTACTATCAATGCTTGACTTCCCTAAAAAAAGCTGCTGGTGATTAACCAAAGCTAAGGTTATTAAAAGTACCACAGGATGGGAGAGAAAACTTGACAAAGTTTTAATAGTGTCTCAAAAAGGGGGAGGTCAATAGTGGATATTAATCAGATGTATGGGTCCAAGTGGTCTGAGGAGAGTCTTTCAGTAAAAGGAGATGAAACTCAGGAATATTCAGTGTTAGACATTATTAAATAGCTTTGGTCTAGTGGAAATAGTGAGGTAAAGTTCTTCAAGGAAATCTTGATATGTAAGCAGTTATTTGATAATCTGTTTATTCAAGTGAGCAACATATTGTCCTGAAAAGGAGGTTGTCCAATTAAACAAACTATTTTTTAGATAAATTGATTTTCAACAATTTCCTGAAGCAAATGGTAGAGTTATTTACTGGCTTATAGTCTTATTTTTCAGGGGAAAGAGTTTCTGGAAATATATAGTTAAGTCACCTTGACCCAGGTTATCTCAGATCTCAGTTCTGCTAGTTAGCCAATGTGGCTACAGGTAGTCTCAGTTCTCACTGTGACCTAGATCTCAGCTGTCCTATGACCTCTGACTCCTGTGTCCATATGGGGTCTATTCTTGACATGTTCTGATCCAGACATAGAACTTAGCTCCTCAGAATAACACACTTCAATAAAAGCATTAATACTTATTAATTCAGAATGCTTTCTAAATATTTCATAGAGCATTGAAGGCAAGACTGACTATCCCATATTCAAGAGATTTCTGTTTTCCAAAGTTTTGCCTCAGCTGTACCATCCCAGGGGATAAGAATTTTCCTCCACACGGTACCCAGCTTCTTTCCTGTACCAGTATTTTCTCCCAGGAACTTCCAATTTCTCACTCTTTTATTTTACAGTGTTGTTGTCCCTCTTCCTTTTAAGTTCCCCGGGGTTCCACTTCCAGTCTAAAGTTTGTCAATCATTTCCAACAAAGCCAGACTTCCTCATAGAAAAAAAATCATTGTACCAGCTACTAAAAAGAATGTTTTTCCTTTTTAGTTTTGCTCTCTTATTTTTCACTACAATATTCAGTGTTAGAGATTATTAATAGTTACACTAAATGGATAGTTGATTGAAAGAATTGGAGAGGATTGAGGTAATCTTGGCTTGGAATGCAACTGGCCTTAGAATGCTTGTAGGGGAGGAAAAATATCTTTTTTCTCCCCCCTTCTAAACTCTTGACTGGGACACCTGCAACAAAAGACAGCATATATCTTTCAGGCAGGTGCAACAAGAGAAAAGCATACATACTTATTTAAATTGTATGTGACACAGAGACCTTCATAAGGAAATAAAAACCTGACGAAGCAGTTAAATTTGAGTGTTCTTATGCTAGATTTGGTGAAGAATGGAAAGCCATAGGAAATACGGTGGGACGAAGGTAAGCTAAGCGTCATATACTAGGGGAAACTCAGGAAGCCCTGCTGCTGCTCAGACTCCTCTGAATCCCTTGTCTTCAAACACAGAAATGCTCCTTTCCTCTGTTTACATGATGACCTGCTTCAGGAGAAGGGAAGAAAGTCTTTCCTGCACATGCATTTTCTTGAATTCCTTGAAATATTCACTATATTAAGATGGCATATTTTGGGGTAGCATGTCCTGAACCCTGTCATTCTCACAGGAGAAAATACTGGGTTTCCCTCCCCGCTCTCTTTACCTTGAATGAGAATCCGGCCACCCTGTGACGAGGCTTCTGTCGGGCAGGTGGTGATGAAGGATCAAATGTGAAAGTGCCACCATGATCTGAGCTGCAGATGTAAAGCCACATCAGAGAACCATTGACATCCTGGGTATGGCCACCCCCAGGGATGTGTAATAGGCTGGTGTAAAATAATACTCACGAGTAGCTAGTGAACATGTGCCATAGTTAAAAGCCCTGGATTCAGTTAGACCTAGATTTCATTGGCTCCAAAACTTTAGGAATGTTATTAACTGTCTTCAAGTCTCTTCTTTCCTCTGTAAAGTGAGGACTGGAAGGTCATTGTGAGGATTAAGCTTTTTTAAAATGCATGTAAAATGCTTGGAAGAGAGAGACAATGTTTTGTAAATAGGAGCCATTATTAATGCTGTTTTGTTGAATAAATCAATGAATCAGTTGTTGTTAGCTCCCCCAACATGACAAGTCCTGTTTGGTTTTTCTTGATGTACAGAATTTTCCCCTTCTAGGAGAATAGAGAGAGAGAGGGCAAGCAGCAAAGGAAGTCAGTCAATCAAAAGCCATTGATTTTGTTTTGTTTTAATTGTGTTTTCATTGGCATCATGTATGATTACTTAGGTAAATATGTAAGCTGGGCCAGGTTTCATGTCTTGGGGTCATCAAGGAAAAGTGAAATTTGGAACTGGGGTGTATGGGGCTTGTGAACTGACCTAACTGCAGGGATTTGGGTCAGAAAGGTGCAGAGCATTCTGGAAGTCAATAAGGGGCTGTCACATGGCAGTTGTGCAGAGAGAGGGTAGGGGGCATCCAGACTGTCATTCAAGCCCTGGGGATAGGTATGGCCAATGTGATTTTTAGAGATCTGTCCACAAAAGGCTGGATCCCCACTGGTGAGCTGGGTCTCCATGGCAGCAACTCGTCCTTAGCAGGGAAGTGGCACAAGGGCAAGGAGGAGCCGGGTACAGATCAGGATATCTGGTAGATCGCACTGAAACAACTCGGGAAAATGAAAAGGCAGGGAATCTTGGGGCTTAACCAGTCAAAAGGGTGCCAGAACCTGTCTGTTGCATCAGATCTCTGCTAAGCTGCTATGGATGTAGAAATGATATGACTATTATGTCCTGCCTATGTCAGTGTGGGTCAGGCTCTGAGGTATGGATAGGCTGGGACTGAAACTACAGAGAGCTGGGGAAGGAGAGATAGGGACCTGACAGCTCGTTTTAGACTGGGAAAAGAAACACGAATAGTGAAGAGTTTTGTCAGAAGTTCAAATGAATCAATGGCCACGTTAGGATGAAAACTCTATTTGACTGAGGTTATCTTCTTAGATATTTACTTTTCAGAAATACCAAGTATTTTTGAAGACCTGGTGCTGTTATTCATCAGTTGGGTGACTTGACTAACTCAAAAGCTATTGGGAGGATAAAGCACACTTTGTTTGTGCCTGTCAATTGCAAAGTTCTATGTAAATGTGAGATATTATGATGCTAACACGATTCCTGGGCAGAACTTTGTAATCTTCTGCATGCAAAGATTCATGAACCATATGAAATCAGGAAATATAGCAGATTTTTTGATTCCTTGAGTTTCTTTGGGGTTTAAAGTTTCAACTAAAGTCTGATTTTTTGAACTTCTTTAAAACTTGTCAGCTTTTACTCATAAAACTTGCCTTAAGAATAATTTGTGGTTCATTTTAAGAATGTGCAGTGGAATTTGCTTTAACTCATTTGTTTTCTCTGTATTTGTTCAACCTTGGACTTCCCTCCCATTAAAACAGAACTTTCTGTGCTTGCTGTCACAGGAAAGTGATGTAACAATGGAAAATGGAGAAAAACCAGTCTTCTCTTGAGCTTCAAAAGCCTAGCATGTTAAAAAATTTAAAAAAAGATTGATGATGCAGAAAAACAATTTGAGAGAGAAAGCACCACGAGCTAGAGAAGCAAGGCTTATCCCAACCTGAGACTCATCCAGAACTCGCTTGGCTAAAAGGCATAGGGAGAATGAGAAATGAGGAGATGGGGGAGAAGTTGGTGAGTCCTGGGATAACAGAGTCTGGAAGAATTATGTGGCCCTGAATGGAGTCTCTGTCTCTCCAGGTCAGCCAGCTTCTGCTTGAGCAAAGCAACCATATGTTACCTACATTCACAAAAATAGCATTTTTCTAAAGGACATTTTCCTTGATTGTCACATGAGATTCTGGGAAACCAACTCTATTTCAGGCTAGAAAAATCCATCGATGTTTCACCAAACACTAGTCTATGACTTTGCTTTATATTTGTCTGGTTGTATTTTAACAACTATGGTTGGCATTTCTTCTTATTCATTGTCACAGCGGGACGAATGCAAGCATGCAAAAACAGGAATAAAGCCCTTGCTGGTTAACCACGAGAAAAATAATATTAATGATTAATGAAAAATGAAAAATAAAATTTCTGTTATGCTCACGTACCTTACACATCTTGCTATGGATACATCAAGACATTTATTAGTATCAATAAAAAAAAAAAGGATGGCAACAACAGCAAAATTAGGGATAGAAATCTGACCAGTCTTAAGCCTGGAAGAAGCTTTTATGGGCTGGGGTGTGTTTTTGGCAGAAGCAATGTTTATTTATAAGTCTGTCTCTTGTCATCCATACTGCTTGGGGACACCCACTGGCAGATGCTTAAACACATCATTACTATTTGCACATCATTCGCTTTAAGAAGGTGAGCTTGCTGCTCTCTAGGAAGTACTTGTTCTTAGCATATTCACTGGGCCTGGGCTACCTCAGCATCTAAGCATATTACTTTTGAGTCATTACAAATATGCTAATCCACTCTGCTGCTCAGGCGTTCTGTGGATTTTGCCTAGATGACTGGAAATTTGTTTGAAAATTAAGACATCTGGGGGGAGGATATAGCTCAAGTAGTAGAGCGCTTGCTTAGCATACACAAGGTCCTGGGTTCAACCCCCAGTATCTCCTCTAAAAATAAATAAATAAGTAAATCTAACTACCTCCCACCCAAAAGATAAATAAAAAAAAAAAAAAAAAAAGAGAGAGAGAAATGATAATTTAAAAAAGAGAGAAAATTAAGACATCTGTTGGTGAGCTAATAAAGACTTAGCACATAAATGATCTATAATGTAGGCCTTTAGATTCAAGGATAATAAGTCAATATTGTGTATTGTGGAAACTTAAAAAAAATTTTAACAAGTATAAGAGAGCAGATAGTGCTACATGGTTGTGTGGGTGGTCCTACTTTATCTCAGATTGGTGAGGTAAGAGTTGTCTTTAGCTTTGAAGAACAGATGACATAAAATAAACAAAGAAGTCTCAGCAGAATAGACTTCAAAGGTGGGAAAGTGAAGTAAGCTGATTCAAGGGAAAAGAAAGCTCGTTTGTCTCTAAGGCAGAGGTGCCCAATCCAGCTGACACCTAATGAGAGGGTGAGACAAGGACAAATCAATTCAATGGGAGTCTTCTACTAATCGCTGATATAGCAATTGCCTAGTTCAGTTTAATTAAATGTGTGGTCATTAAGATGTATGTGGGTGAGCAGATTCCACTTTTATTTCTCTTTTTCAAGCTTATGCCATTTTACAACGCTTGTACTTGATGACCGTGGGGGTTAATTAAACATCTTGACACTGTGCTACTTCCACAAACCCGGGAAATGAGAAAACTTTGCCATTGTAAACCATTTCAAGACCACGGTTATTTCCCGATTAAACCAAAGACAACTCAGTATTTGTCCAAATACACATACTCTCATGAAAACAATTTACCTTCAGGTCTATTGCTTATTCAATGCTTAAATCCTACCACTCTCAAAGAAAAGAAAGCCCACTAAAGCATAGCATATTTGTTCACATATACATGCGGCAAAGAAAATAGAAATGTTTTAAATTGGCGGAGGGAAAATAAATGAGTCTTTTGTGTCTCACAAGATTTCACTCTGTGATTTAAAAAGAAGTGAGAAGTGGAAAGAATATTCCTGGAGCCTCACAAAAGCAAACTCAGTGTATCCCAATAGGATAATGGCTCAAAATTACCTTAACACAATTGTGAGCTTCATATGAACTTTCAAGGAACTTTCTCAGATTTTACCAAGACTATTTCTTTTTATTTGCAAATGATATGTCAAAGAGATCTCAATTTGAAAAATCTTTTTTTTTTTTAAAGAAAAGTATGAGTAATTAATCTTTAAGCCTTTCTAGGAGCTTTTTGGTGTCCAAAATGATTTCTTACTACCTTAGGTGATGAATCATCTCTGATATTGAAGTGAAGATCTCTAGAGAGGAACTTCACGTGCCCCATGTGGATGTGAGTAAGTCAAAGGAATTCAAAGAGGAATACTGTGTGGATAAACTGAAAATGAGTGACCAATTCTAGGGATAGAGAGTTTCAAGCAATTAGGAAGGATAAGCCTGACAATTAGCCTCCAGAATAGTTTGTCAGATGGAAATAAGAATACTGATAGAGTCATTGTATAAATTAAGGGAGATAATTCTGTAAGTTGCATGGGACATGGGGCAATTCTTTATTGCACAGAATTGTCTCATATGTTGTGGGATTTTTAACATCCTTGGCTTCTCCACACATGAAATTCCAGTAGCACCTCTGCAATCATTGTGACAACCAAAGTAACCCTCTACACTTCCAAAATTACTTTGGTGGAGGGAGGTGAATACCACTCACTTAGCCTTAGGACCTTTGAACTAACTGAATTTTAAAGAGCCTTCCAGATCTGTGCATGTATGAAACCACACTTTGTATTCTTGCTTTTCTCTTGTTTCAAATCAGTGATATGATTTATCCTCCAATGGGTTTGGCAAGACCATTACAAGTGTTTTCCATTTAGTTTTTTTTTTTTTTTTCACTCATCGACAGTACTCTGCACTGAGTAATATACACTGAGGTAGAAGGTATTTAAGACATCAGGGGAATACGAATCACGAATATGAGTCTTAGATATCAGGTGAGTTGAGGGACACCAGAAATCTTAGGTACTTGACTCTTAGCTATTTTTGTTTTTATCGTTAAGCTGAAGAAACAAGACCAGAGTAGAAAATGCTGCATAATTGGAAAATGACATGCTGGAAACTTTGGCTCAGGAGTCAGGAAATCCCCATTGTCAATTTCTTTAGGCTGACACACTGGGGTTGAATTAGACATAACTGAAGAGGCCAGACCCCAAAGCCATGTCAGTCTGCAAGTGTACTCACGTCTGTATGACAACAGGACCCTATGACACTGATCAATTTATAGAAAAACATCTGTGAAGGCAGGATGTCATAACGTAGTTAAGAGCAATGATTATTTCCTTGAGTTCTTTTTCTGCTTTAGTTCCTGACTCAAGGCTACTACAGATGAATCAGAAAAGCAGAAAACACCAACTCAGAGGAGGCAGCAGCCAAGAAGAAAGCACCATGAATCACTGAAAAACTGCAACCTCCCAAAATGTCCCTATGACTTATAGACAGTGGTCTTAACACCTGGGACTTGGCATTTTTCCAAGGACATCAAGTTATTAGATTTTTAACCAACATGTGTATCAGAGAGAAATGAACTGTCTCATTGAATTCTGGTTTGACGTCTGTTGAAATGTAATTTTTCAGCTTTTAAAGACAAGTCTTGGGGTTGCTGCTGTGGCAGTACTGTTGTTTCATTCCCATCGCTCAAGAGCTCAGACAGGGTGACGCACAGAAAGCCAGTTCAGGTCCGAAATGTAGAAAAATAGTTTCTGACCACTGACTATCATCTCCTTGGTGGGACAGTGACCTAGAGTCCCTCTTGAAGTGGGAAGAGGAGAAAAGTAGGGAAAGGAGGAGATTTCAGGGCACAGCCAAGGAAAAGATGGTTTCAAAGACCTCCATTTCTGAAGTGAGGAGAGACTGAGTTGGGAAAGAGGCTCTCCTCATATGAGAGGTTTTTTTCCTGCCAAATATCTTAAAGGTCACATAGCTATTAGTATAAGAATGTTTTTAACCACATAAGTTTCAGTAAAATTAAAATCAAATGCTACTAAGGAAACCAGTTTTGTTTTTTTTTTTAATTTTGAATACCAGGTTAGCAAAGAAGGAAAATTGCAGCCTGTAGGGCTGAATGGCTTGACGTTGTGAATGGCACAACACTGCCAGGGAAACCGCAGACTGGGTTTTCTACCTTAAAATTTGAAAACATTTTTTTTCCATCTTTTTTCTTATCTCGCAGACCAGACCAGAATGTTGGTGTTAAAAACTGCTTCACAAAAACAGTAACACCCAAAATGGCAAAACATGAAGGGACTTGCTCCCGGCATTGCAGAGACTTCAGGTGCGGCTGGAGGAGAGGCAGTTTCCTGATTCTGCTGACAAGGAGGGTTAGATGTTTGCTGCTCCTCATTAGAGACAGTCGGTGGGAAAGAGGTAGTCTTTGAAGAGATGACAGGAAACGGCTTCTCAGAAGTGAAATGAGAGGCCATGTCTAGATTTATTAGGTGGGAGAGGTAGGGGAGATAGGAGAGCAGGCTGGTAAAAGATTCGAGAGTAAGTCAAGGAAGGCTGGTCTATAGGTGCGGTACTGGACGGAAGGAGGGCATGGGCAGGCCAGTGAGGCTGGCTGAAATAGATCTCTCCCAGCTCTGGGAGAGACTGCAACAAAGGAGGAGCAAGTGTGACTTTATGTAAAGCATCTGTAAAATGGAGATGTGAGGAATACATTCCACACCCTCATCTCCTTATGGGTGAGGTGAAGAAGATAATGCAAGTCACCGAAAAACTTTACGACAGTGGCTGGCACAAAATAAACACTCATAAATGAAAGTCATTATCTTTATCATTTTTTCATTGTAGTGGGGGGTTTTATTTCCAGCCCATTGGTGGGCACAAAGCAGCTTGTTAATTACTGCTTGTTGATTGGTTGATGAATTGGAGTAGTCACAGATGAATTGGATGATGAATTGGAGCAGTCATGGGAGCAAACATTGATTTTGTACTTATTATGTGTGTAGATACTTACTACGTGCCAGAAATGATGCTAAACTCTTCACATGTAGCTCAGTGAGAGGGGTATTATTTCTATTCCCCTTTTACAGATGAGGAAACTGAAGCCTAAGATCACTCAGCTAGTATTACGTGGCAGAGTCAGGGCTTAAATCCAGGGAGCCTGGCTCCAGAATTCAGGCTCTCCTGCAGGACACATTGCAGGAAAGAAAGAGAAGCTAGTCAGGAACTGGAGGATTCTGGCCCCTGTTGAGGGGTTACATCTGACCTGCAAATCCTGGAAGCACACTTGAGGAAGGGGAAACGGGTCTCCTGCGCATAGCAGAGAAGCCCTCAGCCAGACTTGAGCTGTGAGCAGAGAAGGGGCAGTAGCCGTTTACTCTGTCGAAATGCGCCCTCCACTCAGCCCTCCCCACCTTCTGGTCATTCCTGGGGCCTGCAGCTCCCTGGCTCCACCTCTGAAGTGATGAGAGGAAGAAGCATGGCCAGATATTGCAGCAGAAAAGCAATCAATGCAATTTATGGAGAAGATTTAATAAGATGAAAAAAGCAACAATTTAAAGAGCAGTGGAGAAGAGTCCCACATCCATCATGGGCTTGTGGTTCTAACTAAAGTCAGAAGAAGGAAAACAAAACAAGCACTGGGAGTATGTGTCACAGCTGCATTAATAAAACAGACATTGGTCTGAAGTGCAGTACTAAACAGAAGTGATCACAGGGCCTCGAACGGGCTTCCTAGGTCTGCACACGAAGACTCAGAGAAGAGTTAAAGCCGAGTGACAGCAAGAGCTTTGGGTAAATTTGCAAAGTAGGAAATATCTGTCCTGTACTCTCTTTCTTCCTCTTTGCCAGTCTTGTTCCTCACGCTCTGACCTGTTCTGGGCCTCAGAGGCCTTTGTCTATTCAGGATCCCTTAGTGTGACGGTTCACATAGACCTGCCCTCCTCTGTCTGCAAGGCATTGTGCCTAGAGTGCGCCCTCCTTATTTCTCCCATCTCAACTTTCTCTTGTCTGTAACTCTCACCTGACTCACCCACCTGGAAGGAGTCCGATAGGCAATTTTTTCCTAAGGAGCGGGATTGAATGCAGGCCTATGAGTGACTTCTCCTAGGGATGCTGATATTTCCAAAGACTATTCCTGAGTGTTAATGAATGCTATTCTAAAATAATCAAATACTCAGGGAGGAAACTTCATGTCCTGTAGCAGGGGGTGGGAGCACTTTTGCACATCCCATGAATTGCAGGGCACCAGTGACCAATCCGTCTGCTCCTACGCAAAGCTGTGAGGTCTCCATGGGAAGAATTTTAAATGAAATGTGTGGTCTGTAATGCATTTCACTTTATGCTATCTTGTACTATCCTCTGTTTTCTCTCTCAAACAGATTTTCCATTTTGTGGGGACAGAAACAATTTCTCATCCATTTTTTTGTACCGCACAGCACATAGAGAAGATATTCAACAAACACCCCATTGTCTATTCAAGTGGGGTGTATTCACGTTCACTATACCCAGTGAACTCTGTAGAAAGTTTCATTTTAGAGAAAAAAATTCTTAAGTTGGTCATAACCCAGGGTAATTCCACCACAAAGATGTAATACTTTGGGAACTTCTACAAATTCAATTCCATCAAAACCAACGGCTACCACCATCACACCACAACTAGATTTAGGCCTCGAAGTAAATGAAGTAGCTTTTCATCCATTCTATGAAAATTTATCGAGCACCTCTAGAACCAAGCACTGTTAAACGCACTGATCATATTGATACTTCTAAGAGGTGATTCCTGCCCTGAAGAAACTCCTAATTTAATGGAAAGCAGTCAAACAAATGTATAGTGTAAGGCTCCTACAAAGTTCTCTGGTAGCCTAAGTGTCACATAATAACATCATCCTGGGAGAGCTACATTCCACTAGCAGCCTCTTTCATTTGCAAATCATTGTTATCCAGCTGTCTCAGCCAACTCCTTTTCTCCTAAGGAAATGTTTCCCTCCTTTCTCACTATAAGAGGGCATGGTACCAAAAAGACCCAGTATGATTGTCATTTTCTGGTAAAAGATAGCAAAGACCTGTGAGACAGACAGAGATGCTGTAAAGTAGTATGATAAAAATAGTTATTCAGTTTTCTCTCAGGAAATAAGGGGCCTCAACATTTCTTCCCTAACCAGTTCTTCCTTGTGAAACAGTTATGTGGCACTAACCTCATCTTCCTACTGTTACCAAACTGGGTTCTTGACATCTTCAATCAATAGAAATTGACAAGATGCCAGACAAGAAATTCAGGCAAGGCTTTCCTCAGACTCGTGCTGCAGCAGGAGGGCACAAAACAAATAACAGGTGCCTTTGTTTGCTCCCTGAATGGGGGCCAGCTGGTTCCTTAAATGGGGTGAGTCCAGCTGGAGGGGTGGCTTAAGTGGTCGGCGTGCAGGGACCATGTGCACTAACCTGCTTCTGCTCCTGGCACCTTGGAAGTGGTGGTTGGGTTTTGGCCTTTTTGTATTTTGTTTTTCATAATTTGCCCCAACTGCACATGTGTGCAGTTTTTGTTCCCTTTTAGTTTCTTTGTACTCTGTTGCTTAAGAAGACATTTATCCAGGTACAAGCATTGCAGTAAAAGGTCCAGGTCCTAGGTCCCAGCCTGTCTCACTAATAAAGGTCTTGAAAATAAAGGTTTGATCTTAATCAGAGTATTATCTTTGTTCAGCACATACCTCAGGACCATTTTAAAGAAATTTACTCTTACATTCACTTACTACCATCATCACTTCACAACTAGAATTAGGTTTCTAAGGAAAGGAACTAGGTTTTCACCTATTCAACACCAATTGTATTGAGCGTAACTAAGCTTTGTGGTGTGCACTGGTGATATCAATACTTCTAAGAGGTGATCCCTGCCCAGAAGGAATTTCTAATCTAATGGAAGGGCAACCAAAACATACAATTGCAGGATTAAATATGGTATGATGGTGATGCAAACAGGGCGCTACTGGAAGAAGTGGTGCCTGAGTTAATTAGGTGAGGTAGAGGACGAAGAACATTCTGGGCATAGAACAATAGAATTTATTTTCCTCCCTTCCTGGAATCTGGTATATCCTAAAACCAGAAAGATAAAAGGACATTTTTATGGCAACTCAAGCTGGTAATAGAGACTGAGACTCTTGTAGCATCATGGTAAGATCCAAGAGAGAATGCCAAAGAGGAAAGCTATATAGACTGAATGTGTGTCCCTCCAAAATTCTTAGGTTGAAACCCTAACCAGCAGTTTGATGGCATTTGGGAGGTGGAGCCTTTGAGAGCTGATTAGGTCATGAGGGCTCCACCCTTAGGATTAGTGCCCTTAAGTAAGAGATCCAGAGAGACTCTTCACCATTTCTGTCATGTGAGGTTGTAGCAAAAAGATGGCCATCTATGAACCAGAAAGCAGGCTCTCACCTGACACCAAACCTCTGGTGCCTTGATCTTAGACTTCTCAGCCTCCAGAAATGTGAGAAATTAATTTTTGTTGTTTATTTGCCACTTTGTCTATGGCATTTTATTATAGCAGTTCCAATGGAGTAAAACAAAAGGCTATTTTTGGCAGTAGGAAAAGTCTGCTTACATTACTACAGCTTTTTCTAAAACCCTCCTCATTATCTATTCAAAAAGGAACAGGGGAGGAAATGGCAGGGAGGACACAGATACAAGAGAAGAGAGTTTGAGAAGGGCAGACTATAGAAGGGGTGTTACTGAATGTATGTTCGTGTGCCCAAGGCACAGTGAGGCCAAACAAACTGAAATGTCTGAGTTTGGAGCAGAGCAAGGTTTTTTGCAGGGTGGAGAAAGGAGAAAGAGTGGCTCATGCCCTAAAACCCCCCAAACTTCTTAAAGGTTTTCAGCAAAGCATATATAAAGGTAAGGTGAAGAAGGGGCAGCCCAGGCTACATGATCAGCTGTGCACAATTCTCTGATTGGTTGATGTTGAGGTAACAGGATGCTTAACATAATCAACCCTCAGGTGCCAGTAGTTCTGGGGCTATGTGCTCAAGATCATCGTCAAGTAGTTCATGTCTTCCATTTGATGGTGGTTTTCGGCATCTGAAAAACTCAGAAAATATGCACGACCCTATGATCAAAGAGGAGCTACAGCAGAGGATATGGGGGAGGGGTCTGTCCTGGGAAGGCCCCACAGGGTCCTGCTTGGTTACAGGGGCTGCCACACAAAGTGGCTTTAAAAACAGACTAAAGAATCCCTGTTAAGTTGTGGCGGACCCTATGTAAAATGGAAGTTAATGACTCCATAGGAAGTTTGCTTATTTTTGTACAATTTATGTGGGTGTTTAATAACAAAGTATTATATCTCCCTTGTGCTGGTACCAGACTTAGGCAGTCATAGAGTGGTGTGTGCAAAGGTAACAAGGAAAGAGAAATGATATCTTTTTTTAAATGGAAGTAGAGTTGGTTTACAATATTAGTTTCAGGTGTACAGCATAGTGATTCAATGTTTTTATAGATTATATTCCATTTAAAGTTATTACAAAATAATGACTATATTTTCCTGGGCTGTATGATATATCCTTGTTGCTTATTTATTTTAAACATAGTAGTTTGTGTCTCATAATCCCCTACCTCTATCTCGCAGCTCCCCCTTCCCTCTCTCCACTGGTAACCACTATAGTTTGTTCTCTATATCTGTGAGTCTGTTTCTATTTTGTTATATTCATTCAATTAATTTTTTTTTTAGATTCCACATATGAGTGATGACATATAGTATGTCTTTCTCTGTCTGACTTATTTCACTAAACGTATACTCTCGAGGTCTATCCAAGTTGTTGTAAATGGCAGAATTTCATTCTTTTTTATGGTTAAATAATAGAAATAATGATATCTTGTGTGGATTCTCAGTACATCTCTGTACTATTCTCTATAAGTCTCTGGGACCCTTTTCTTTCTTATCCCATGTCCCATCCTTCCCCTTCTGCTGAAAGATTTTCTCTGTGCCCTGTGGACGCTGAGATGAATCATCAGCAGCATCCCCCATATCCTCAGCCTCTTCTGTGAATGTTCTCTTGCTTTCTAACTGAAACCTGACTTTCTGCTGATGATACCTCTTCCCTGAAACTGTCTCAAAAGGAGAATGTTTTCTCTCACAGCCTTCGTACCCTGAGCCTGGAGGAGGACTAGGTAGGGATCCTCTCTATTTCTTATTGCCTCATTCCTTAACTTCTTCCCCTCTAATGTTTTTGTCTTTCATACCATCTCAGTCACTTACCCTATGCTTATAACTTAGACCTTGTCATTGCCAACAGCTGGGACCTTTTGCTAATTTCAAGGTTGAACATTCAGTTTTCTGACCGTTACCTCTAATGTGTAGATTATTTTAGATTTATTTCTCTAGCCTCACCTTTCTTGAGTCCAAAATTCATAAGACGGTAACCTACTTCACTTCTCCCCTTAGATGTCTAACAGACATTTCAGACTTGCCATGTCTAAAACAGAATCGTTGATTTGATTACTCTTTGTATCACCCCCTTTTTAGCAAGTGGCACCACTCTCTGTCCAGTTCATCTAGACAGAAATCTAGCCAGTATTCTTAATTCCTCCTTATTACTAATTACTATTACCATGTCCATTAACAAGTCTGACTCTTCCTACCTACAAAATATATTCTTAAATCTGTCTACTTCTCTATACCTCCATGACTACCCTCCAGTCCAAGGCACTATCATCTTTCCCCTGGAGTATTGCTCCAGTGTCCCTGCCTCCAGACGCATCCCTTTCTCACCCAGCCCTCTTGTCTCTATAACAAGCCATTTTTTATACAGGAGCCACAGGGACCTTTATAAATCAGATCAGATTTCATCACTCCTCCTAACACTTAGTAGATTTCCATTGCACTTAAAGTAAAATCCAACGTAGAGATTATCATATTAAGTGAAATAAGTCAGACAGAATCAGACAAAAATCATATGACATCACTTATATGTGGAACCTAAAAAAAAAGTGATACAAATGAACTTATTTACAGAACAGAAGTAGAATCACAGACATAGAAAACAAACTTGTGGTTACCAAAGGGGATGGAAGGGGAGAGATAAATCAGGAGTTAAACATATTCACACCACTTTATATAAAATAGAGAAACAAGGACCTACTGTATAGCACAGGGAACTATATTCAACACCTTGTAATAACTTATGATGGAAAATAATCTGAAAAAGAATATATGTGTATATATATGTATAGCTGAATCACTTTGCTGAACACCTGTAGCTAAAAGAACTAGAAGGGTAATTTAGAAAGTCCAGCATAAATTTAATAAGATTTCCTGAAGAGTGAAGAGAGAAATTAGACAGAAAACAATTATCCAAGAAATAAGAAAGTTGCAGATTAATGATATGTTTTTGGATTGAAATAACCCATTGAGTTGCTAGTATTATGAGTTTTAGAAATCCTACATCTGGACACACATGAAGTTCCAGGAAACCTGAGATGAAAGACAGATTATATACATAATTTCCAGATACTAAAAAAAAGTCACCACAAAGGAAAGAGAATCAGATTGGCATCATGCTGCTCATCAGCTAGAAGACATTAAATTCTGCAAAATAATCTTTAAGTATGAGATTGTATACCTCCTCAGACAATGACTGCAGTATGGAGATGGGGTAGTGGTATTCTCAGATATGCTAGATCTCAGAAAATTTACTTTCCACACATCATTTCTGTAAAATATTATTTGAGATGGACTCTAGCAAATTAAAACAGAAACCTGGGGGGAAAAGCAGGCATGGGATCCATTAAAATAAAAAAATTCCAGATATGCAGTTGCACAGCAGGATGGAGATAAATTAGTGAACAAGAATTCACAGGCTATGGGAGAACAACTCTGGGAAGAAAGTGGATTGTCTACAATAAACAGTTAAGAGTAAGAAACTAGAGGGAAAAAAAGATCATTAGAAATTCCAATACAAATAAAAATGTATAAAAAATCATTGCTTAATATGAAGAAACCAAAACTGAGCAATTATAGAGCTATAAGAAATGGGAACTAATTTGAGCTTGATTCAAGTAGCTCATATTTAGTGACATAGTTAACATCTTTTCTTTTTTGAGTTCAATCCCATTATTTGTTGAATAATACATAATAAATATAATATAATAACTATAATATTTTGAACATAAACTGGAGTCAACCTATGGACAAACCTCTGGAAAACTGACTTATTGTAGAAAACAGATTGTAAATTTTATGTCTTAACAATGTAAAAGTAGAGTTTATTTTTTAAATTTTTTATTATTATTTTTAAAAATTGAAGTATAGTCAGTTACAATGTGTCAGTCTCTGGTGTACAGCAAAATGTCCCAGTCATGCATATACATGCATATATTCATTTACATATTTTTTTCCATTAGAGATTATTATAAGATATTGAACATAGTTCCCTATGCTATACAGAAGAAACTTTTTTTAAAATCTATTTTTATATATAGTGGCTAATTGTAAATCTCAAACTCCCAAATTTATCCCTTCCCACACTTTTCCCTAGTAACCATAAGATTGTTTACTAAGTCTGTGAGTCTGTTTCTGTTTGTAGATGAATTCATAGTGTCCTTTTTTTTTTTTAGCTTCCAAATATGAGTGATATCATGTGGCATTTTTCTTTCTCAAGTTTTTGATAACAGAGGTTGGATAGTGGAGAGATGCAAAGTGAGTTAATAATCTTATTTGACAAATAGGAGTCAAAGGTGGATCAAGAAATATTCATATGTTTAAATTATGAATACGACCAATAAAAAGTAAAAATATTACTAAGAAAAATTGGGAGGAGGAAACAAATGCGGATAAACAGCTTCACCTTTCATATCAAAGGGTCCATAATTCCTGTTTAAAGCTGACAAATCAATGAGATAAATCAAAATAATGAATATTTTTTAGGAATTATAAAGAATCAGAACTGGAAAACAGAAATAACTAAAAATGGTTTTCTTTGGGAAGCAAAACTGAGTATCAGTTAGGGAACCCAGGAAAGGGAGATTTTTGTCCCATGTTTTGTGTGCTTTGATACTGTTAGAATTTATTTCCATGTAAACATGTAATTTTAAAATACATTAAAAATCGATTGGACTAGAAAATAGTTACTGAGAAGTGAGTCTAAAGGTAATACCCTAAATTCAAAATTTTACAATATTCTTTTTCTTTTAATTTTTGGGGGGAGGGGGCGGTAATTAGGTTTGTTTATTTTAATGGAGGTACTGAGGATTGAACCCAGGACTTCCTGCATGCTAAGCACGCGTTCTATCACTGAGCTATACCCTACCCCCTACAATATTGTTTTAAGTTAACACAGTGTGTTCTACTTTGTATAATAGATTTTTCCTTTTGAAAGCTGATTGTTTTGTAATAGGAGTTGACGTTAGTGTTTCATGCAAGTTGTACTGGTTATGCCCAATCTAGTCCAACATGCCAGTGTTTTCCCCAGGTAACAAGCTGAGGGTAAGGTACTGCAGTGGCCTCACACAGCAAGCCCCTCAAGCGTACAGCGCCGTTGGAAGGAGTGAGGCACCATTCAGCCCCCTCCCTGCTTGGCGCAGCTTGGCCCGGCAACACGTTGCGGGCGCGTGCGCAGTTGTCCAGTCCACGCCCTCTCGGCGCAGTCTGCCGTCGCTTCCCCGCGAGCAGCTCCGGCCCTTCCTTTCACACCCTGTCAAGCAACTTTTATCACTTCTTTTAAAGGTAGGGCCCCATGTTTACCTCATGTTTCTTTCTTTATTATATATTTAACGTTAACAAATGGTGTTGCAGTTTTTAATAGGCTTGTTACTATTTCACTCAGCGCTCTGGTTTCAAGGTCGCGTGGTTCTAAAGTGGCCTCTCCAACCCTATCTTTCCTCCCCAAGTACTGTTATCTTCGGCGTGTGATTTAAGGTTTCTCTGACATCAGTTATGTTGAGTTACAAAAGACAAATCTGTGTTTCTTTCGTTTTGTTTTTGTTTTTTTTTCCAGAGTGAAAGCAGGTTTACTTAGGGAGATACACACTCCGAGACGGAATATGGGCCCTATCAGAAGGCGAGAACGGCCTGTATTTCTTTTTAAAAGTTTTTTTTTTTTTATTATAAAAACGTACAGATATTTACAGAAGTGGATGCTGTAGTATTTTGAGCGCTTGTCAGCAAGTTATTCTGCTTCAACAATAATCAACTTACAGCCAATCTTTTGTTTTGTCTGTACTCTCTGCTGCCTTCCCTCTCATAATATTTTGACACAACCCAGAAACTGTATCGCTTAATCGTAAATATGTATCTTTAAAATTTAAGAAGCCTTTTATGTAACATAACCATAATTCCATTATCACACCTAAAAAGATTAAAATAGTTTCTTCAGATAGCCAGTCAGTACCTTTGTGTGAGTAAGTGTATGTGTGTATGTATTTGACATAAAATAAAATGCTCAATGCCTATTAGAAAAAAAAGTTGTTGGAAATGAAATTTTAAATTTTAAGTGACTCCCTCTTTCATTTCCAAATTGAGCTTATTTCTATTAAATGCAACTCAGAAGAGCATCTTCTTCGTCTCTGAAGATATTGGGCAGGAATTATTTTATCAGGACAGCAACTTATGCAAAGGATATAGTTGACAATAACTGTGGCTCTAACCACCACACTTCCCAGAAACCTTAGGGGAGAGAGGAGAGCTCTTTACGAGCCTCCAAATGCCAGCTTGCTTCTCAGCAGCTGAGACTTCTATGATACTTCCAATCTTCCAAAAAGGATGACCACCTTCAAAACAAAGTGTTTGGGTCCCCCTGCCAGATAAAAAGCATGCTTGCTACTCTCCTTTTGGTTAAAAAAGAAAAAAAAAAAAAAAAGTAGAGCTTAGTTTTCAGGTTTTAAATTTTCCCTATATCATCTTACTGGTCCCATAATTTTGTCTATTTGAAGAAAATAAAGACAAAACACTAGCCAAAGTGGTAGGTCCTAATATTTTCTCATTCTCTTCCTTTTTATTTAAACCCCTGGTGTTTTCTTTGTAGGGTTGACTTTTCACTCCAGTTCATAATAAACAACTAGAGATAGATATATTACAAACATATCTCTAAACCTTATCTCTCTCATATATATATAATATTTAATATCTATTAATCTGTCATCTATCAACTAAGTTCTGATTTTAAATTACAGATGAATCATTTACTAACCATGTGAGTTTGGGAAAGTTATCTAATCTTGTTCTCACTTGTTAAATTAAATGAGGTTGCTGGGAAGATTGCATGATGTAACACATGTGAAGTGCTTAGTATGGTGGCTAGAGTGTAGTAGGTGCTCAAGGAAGTTAGTAATATTATTAATGATATTTTAAGTGCCCAATAAATAATTCTGTGCTTTAACAGCTACTTTTTTTTTTTAAACTCTCAAAGTTGTCAGTGTGGATTTCTCTTCATATTAAAGCTACCTGTCTTCCGGTACTTTCATGATACGCTTATTTTAGTTTCTATCAGTGAATGTTGACTGTGATAACTATTATGATGATATTCTAATGATGCTTTTTAAATTTCTTATCCCTTTTTTTGTTAATTATTTATTTCTTAATATTCTTCTCTAAAGGATTTTATCCTTATCCCCCATTTAGTTATCAGTTTAGTTATATATTAATATCTGTATAGATTCATGAATACTTTTTTATTGTTTGGGTTGCAATCCAATAGGGTCATCATTTATTTTGTTGCTATCGTTGTTCTAACTTTGGCCATTGAGAGCTCTTTCAAGTTGTCTCTTGTGCCCTTTCAACATGGATTTATTTTATTTTAGTTTTTACCACTTACTTTCTGGCATCACAAGATACTCCAGTATCATTTACATTTTCTCTGTACTAGCACTGGAATCAGCTCGGGCTACATCCCTCCTCTTGAAGAATGGTGTATAGAAACCAAGATCTTGGTAATAGGTATGGTAATTGCTCTGAGGTATCACTGTTTCTAGTTTCTCTCAATGAATAGAAGTAGGAAATATATGAAGGTACTCTTGCTCATGCATACACATACATACATATTTCTGTATCTATCTGAATATATATTAAAAATAATACTATGAGTCATATTTTGGCCTTGTCACTTTCCTTATTTCTAACTTTTTCTCCAACAGTGAGAAGTCTTCCTTTCATTATCTGCAATATGTTTATGTTTATGTTGAAAACTAATATACAAATAAAGTCGTTTTAGAGTTGCAGACCCATGCCCTTATGAGGGACAACCTTACCAACTAGAGTACAGTGTTTAATTTTTTTTTTTTTTTGCTTCGAGTCTTATAGTACCTAGTCAAAATGCTGTTTTCCAAAGATAATTAGATCAGCTCATTTTTTTACTCCATCCTCCTTCAGTGTGGTTATGTTGTTCATTTGTAATACCCACAACCTGTGTTCCATATTTACCCACATCCTCATTGATTGTTTTTAGTTTCTGGAGGGCAGAATTTACTCTGAGTGATGTACAGTTCTATGGGTTTTGCCAAATGCATAGAGTTGTGTAGCCTCTACCACATTTCCATTGTTACACTACCTCCCAAATTCCCTGTGTTGCCCGTCTGTAGTCAGAGCCTCCTCTCACTCCCTAATGCCTGGCAGCCACTTATCTGTTTCCTATCCCTGTATTTCCAGAGTGTTGTAAAAATGGAATTTTAAATATGTAGCCTTTTCATCCTGGCTTCTTTCACTTAGCAAAATGCATTTAAATTCTATACACGTTGTTATGTGGAATCAATTACTTCTCATTACTAAATGCAGTTCAATTGAATGCATGTACCACAGCATGTTTATCCATTCATCAGTAAAAAGTCTTTGAGTTGTTTCCAGTATTGGGTGTTTATGAATAATGCTGATATAAATACTTGCATACAGATTTTGTGGGAACATAGCCATTCATTTTTCCTGGGTAAATCCCTGAGAGCGGCTTGTTGAGTGATGGTGATAGTGTGCATTTAACTTTATAAGAAACTGGCCAAACTATTTACTGAAGTGGCTGTACTTTGCATTCTCACCAGCAATGTACGAGAGTTCTACAATGCACAATTTTAGTGTTTTCTGTGAACACCCACTGGTCTTTATGGAGAAAGTGCCTCTTAGATGGTGCTCATTTCTTCAACTTCTGGGATCCCTCCCCAGCAGCTTCACACTGTTCCGCTAAGCCCTCACTTACCTTTCATCAGTTAGTCAGCTTTTCTACCATAACTCTTCTTTGATTTGAGAAAAGTGTATATAAATGAGTATAAGTATGAAAACGTGCATGGAGTAACAAACACCAAGTTGAAAATAGTGATTACCTCTGCTGGGAAAGAAGTATAAGTGGAGATGGGAATAAATAGGCTTCATTGTATTGATAATGTTCAATTTCTTTTTTCCCCCTTAAATTCTTTTTTTAAATTGAAGTATAGTTGATTTACAATATTGTGTTAATTTCATGTGTACAGCATAGTGATTCAGTATTTTTGCAGATTATATTCCATTATAGCATATTATAAAATAATAGGTATAATTTCCTGTGCTGTACAGTACATCTTTGTTGTTTATCTGTTCTATATTTAGTAGCTTGTATCTGTTAATTCCATACCTGTAATTTGCCTCTCTCCTCTTCCATCCCCCATTTGGTAACCACAAGTTTCTTTTGTATGTTTGTGAGTCTGTTTCTGTTTTTTATGTACATTCATTGTATTGTTTCTTAGATTCATATGTAAGTGATGTCATATAGTATTTGTTTTTCTCTGTCTGGCTTATTTCACTAAGCATAATAGTCTCTGGGTCCATCCATGTTGCTGCAAATGGCAATATTTCATTCCTTTTTATGGCTGAGTAATATTCCACTGTATGTATAAACCATATCTTCTTAGTTCAGTTGTCTGTGAAAGAGCACTTGAGTTGCTTCCATGTCTTGACTGTTATAAATAGTGCTGCTTTGAACATTAGGGTACATGTATCTTTTCAAATTAATGTTTTTTGTTTTTTCTGGATACATACCCAGGAGTGAAATTGCTGGATCATATGGTAGTTTTGTTCTTAGTTTTTTAAGGAACCGGTAGTGTTTTATTTCTTGATTTGGGTAATTGCCTAGTTATTTTCGTATCCTTAACGCCCTTTGGTGTGTTTAAAATCACATAGATTACTGTGTAGAGTGAGAGAAGAGAGATAAGGACTGAATCTTCAGTTATAGATAACACTGAAGGACAGAAAGAGAAGAGGAGGCTGAAAAGGAGTGGCCTCAATGTCAGGAGAAACAAAAGAGCATCATCACAGAAGCCAAAGGAAGAAGGTGAGGGTGAGGTCGATGACGGCAAATGCGAAAAGGAGGCAAGTTCTAAGACTGGAAACGAATCCATTGATTTGACAATTTGTGGTCACTGGTGACCTTTGGCAGTCAAAATTTCAGAGGTGTTGGTGGGAGGTGGTGGTACAGAACTTAGATAGCAGTGGGCTGAATAGAGAAGTGAGAAAGAAGAGACAGATCTTTTTCTTCAAGCTGCATTTTAGTGCAGTATAGTGGTCCTGCTGGGAAAGAGCTGCTTTTTGACAAGCACATTACATATATTTGTGGTTCATTTAAAGCATGGTCAACTAGCATCTCTCTCTCTTTTTAACTTAGGTAAACCCATGTCTTTCTGTCCTGGATGTGTAAAATTGATTATTTTTTTAAAAACCTAATGCAGGTCTTTAACATTCATTCCTTTCAAAAAGCATCTTGTTAGTTCAAGTCAAGTCAAGTCTAAACTCATTCTGAATCTGATTTCATCATTATTCACTTTATAGTTCTGCCTTGGACCCTACTTTTTGAGCTTCTCAGATCTCTCCCTTAGTAAATAGAGATGGAGGTACTCCTTTATTATAACCTTGGCACGTGGAAAGCAAAAATTTAGCTCAATATCATTCCAGGAAAACAAAACAAAACAACTTTATTAGCTGAAATGTAAACTCTAACTGGAAAGGAACTCTCCAGAGATTTTTCAAGAATTTTATTTTGAAATAGCAAATGACTACAAATCAAAAGACATGTACTATTTAATATCCTTGATAGACTTCAGGATCCCAGATTCTCAAAATAAAAATTGTCATTATAATACACTTATTCAATGGGTGAATGTATTTTGGAAAAGTTTTGGTAAAAGGCTAGAAACATATTTAAATGTGAAAACAAAGACACTTTCTTGCCTTACTCAAGGCATTATTCCATTAATTGAAATTTTACGTTTTACACTATCTAGCATTGGAGTTGTTTGTTTTTTTAGCTTGGTACTTTTCAAAGTACCATAAAATTGTGATCCCTGTGAGATGGTTGGTCTATTTTCTGTTTTCATTTTGCTTCTGAGAAGACTGAGGTGCAGGGAGGTAAGTATTATGCCCAAAAAATGTTAAGTCAGATCTTGTGATTTCCCACCAAATATTTCCCATGGCCTTCCCAGCACACTTGACAGCTATCTTCATCCACAGTTTACATATAAAGTGTTGTGTTCAGTTACTCAAGGAGAATAATATTGGGAGGAGCAGATAGAAACAGTTTTATATGTAGCTCAGCTAATTGTGTGAAGTTGGCGGTCATGAAGCTGTGGGACTTGGAGTGCTGGTTACAGTGAGACATAATGTGGGCAGAAGATGCTTCCTCCAGGTGGCTTGGGCAAACTATTCATGCACCACCCTTGCCTTTTCAGCTTATTTTGTAGCAGACACAGGGACCATGCAGCCACCAGCTCAGCTCCTGTACGTGACAAATTTTGAATCATAGGGAGGTATGTACTTGGGTACCACCCTCCCCCACCAATGCATCATTGTTGTGCTGCCAGCAAATGTTTACTGGAGCGGCAGCCAGAGTCAGCTTGGGAACCTGCAACCTGTGTACATCAGATGAGTGACCAAGATGCTTGGGTGTGTGCTGACTCATTTAAGAACATCTGATTTAGAGAGCTGCTGGGGCGTGGGTGTTAGAGTGAACTGTGGTTGATTTTCCAGCATACTACCAAAAAAGCAATAAATGGAAGTGGCAAGTGATAAAGTTAAAACACAGTTAAGATACTGTTCCAGATCTAACTGGTTATTTCCTTTCTGTCTTTCGAGATGCCCCAGTCATTAGCACCTGAATTCAGCAATATTTTAGAAATGCTGAAATATGAATACTAATGTTTATTGAGAATTTACCACGTGCCAGATTTTTTTTTAAGTGCTCACATGCATTAAATAAGTCACTTCTTACAATTACCCTCTGAGGCAGGTGCTATTATCATGTCCGTTTTGCAATAAGAGCAGCTAAGGCTTGGGAATAAGAAGTAACTATCCTGAGGATACTAGAGCATCCATAGTGGAATGTGACATTCACACCCTGGCCTAACTCAAGTCTGTGCTTTTAGCCATGAAGTGCTATCAATGGGGCTAGTGCTATTTAAATAGAAATAAATAGATTGTGCTTAGTGTGCAGCAAATATGGTTTCTGTACCTCTTCCTGATTTTTTGTGCATACAAAATAGAAGATGAGAGTTTGTCTATTTACTCTGAAAATGTGCACTAAATTGTGATAAAATTAGGAGTATGCAGAAAGGACTACAGTCTTTTTACATGTAATGGATAGATGAGTCCCTTTCATTCTTTCAGGTGGTTGATCCCTGCACAAGGATCTTCTGGAGATCACTTCTTACTCTGGGAGGGAGAAGCAGGTCTGTGTGAGCTGCTGTGGGCAGGCTTGGCCTTGATCATGGCAAGACCCAGAGATTCTTTAAGACAGAGTCTGTCAGAGTCCTGGGGCCATGGAGAGAGCAGGTAGGAAGGAGAGACAGCTGAGGGTAAATGAATTACTCCAGTGGCAAAATATAGTATTTCAGACATGACATTTAATCATCTGTAAAATCTTTTGTTGACCCTGTCTCAGAGTTATTGGAATCTGAGGCCCCGTTACTCTTGTGCAGTCTGAAGGGTGGGGCCATTCGGGGCAGAGGGCATCAGCCCACATGTCTGAGGCCTCACAGGTATGACTCCAAAATAGAGACATCTTTTAATTTTGAAAATTTTTTTAACTCCCTAAATTATGAAAGTATAAACTACCTCCCCTCCTTTGGCCCGAATGCTAGAAATCAGCACCCACTGCCTAAGCTGTTCTCCACTACACTGAGAGCTTTCAGTGAGGAGTCTCAAGTGTCTGGTTACCCAGTCGCATCTAACCTCCAGCTCCCTCAAGTCATCAGAACACCTGAATCTGAGATTAATGCTTCCCAGACTTTGGGCTCTTCCTAAATAAAGTTTTCAGTGAGACTGTGCTCGCTAGCCTGGGTCACACAGCCCCAAGCCCTGTCAGTGTCCTTTTCATGGTCTTTCCTTCAGCACAACAGGAAGGGAGGTTCAAGACTGCACTTCCTCATGTAGGTCTCTATCTCTCAATATTCCATCTCCTACCAAGAACTCGAATAACAACATACCCCACTTTGCAAGAAGGCCCAAGGAGAATATAGGTTAAATAGAGCAGAGAAAATGCTTCCTGGGGAAGGAAACATTTCACTCTCTGAATCGTAACTCACAGGAATAAATATTTGTCAAAAGACACTCCCAATTGACGTTATCATGTGGTCCATATTCTAAACAGTGTCCAGCACACAGTGGTAGTCAGTAAATGTGGGGTGAGCAAAGGTTGAATGGATGTTAGAGATGTTGCATTGCATTCTAGTCTTCCCTAAGAAGGTGGGGTAGATGTTTGCTCCCTATTTGCATCACAACAGCACCCCTCTCAAGTATTTTTTTTCTTTTACTTTTCCAAGAACAAAGGTACTGTCTGCCACAAAGATACATTCAAATCACTAGTCTAGAAGACAGAGTAGCTTGCTAATTTTAAAATGGTTATTTCCTCCATTTATTTCAGACATCAATATTTATTAATTTTTTATTATTTTAATGTAGTTGAAGTAGAAGGAATACTGGATATAGAATTGCAAATGTGCATTTGAATCCTGGTCCCCTATTCTGTTAGGTTTGTGATGCAGGATGAGTTATAATCTCCCTGAGATTTAGCTCTTCATCTTAAAATGGGAAGAGTTATATGAAAACCAAATGATAATAAGTATATGATTTTTTTGGGGGGAAGAATAGAGAGCTATAAAGATGCAAATTAGAGTTTTGTATTATCATTGTTATTATTATTACTAAAGCTTTTACCCATTTCAGGGATTCCAACTTTATCATATTTTGAGCTAGTTTGCACCAGGAAGAATATAATGAAGACTAAGAAATTCTGGTCCTTCTTTGTAGCCTCCATGTCTTGTACAGTCTTCATCCCAAAGACATTAGCAAAGGTAGTTAATATTCCTTTTCCTCAAATGAACACCATTTATTTTATTTTTATTTTTTATTGAAGTATAGTCAGTTACAATGTGTCAGTTTCTGGTGTACAGCATAATGTCCCAGTCATGCATATATACACGTATATTCTTTTCCATATTCTTCTTCATTAAAGGTTATTACAAGATATTGAATATAGTTCCCTGTGCTATACAGAAGAAATTTGTTTTTTATCTTTTTATTTATAGTGGTTAACATTTGCAAATCTCAAACTCCCAAATTTATCCCTTCCTACCTTCTTTCCCCTAGTAACCATTAGATACTTTACTGTGTGAGTCTTTTTCTGTTTTTTAGATGAGTTCATTAGTGTCCTCTTTGTTCTTTTCAGTTTCCACATATGAGTGATTATCATATGGTACTTTTCTTTCTCTTTCTGGCTTACTTCACTTAGAATGACAATCTCCAGGTCCATCCATGTTGCTTCATGGCATTATTTTATTCTTTTTTATGGCTGAGTAGTATTCCACTGTGTAAATATACCACAACTTCTTTACCCAGTCACCTGTTGATGGACATTTAGGTTGCTTCCATGTCTTGGCTGTTGTATAGAGTGCTGCTGTGAACATTGGGGTGCATGTATCTTTTTGAATTAAGAGTTCCCTCTGAATATATGCCCAGGAATTGGATTTCTGGATCATATGGTAAGTCTGTTTTTAGTTTTCTGAGGAATCTCCATAGTGTTTTCCATAATGGCTACACCAAACTACATCCCCACTAGCGGTGTAGGAGGGTTCCCTTTTTTTCTCCACACCCTCTCCAGCATTTATCATTTGTGGACATTTTAATGATGGCTTTTCTGACTGGTGTGAAGTGATACCTCTGAACACTATTTATTGAGCAATTACTGTAGGTCAGATACTAATCTAGGTGCTGGGAAAAATTTGAAGATAGTAGAAACCACTCCTGACCTCACAGGCTGGGAAGACAGACTTTAACCATATAGATAAGATGCATAACTAACAAAGTGCAATTGAAAGAAGGTGTCTTGAAAGAAAAAACTGAGACTAGTGTTCTCGGGTTGCTGGCCTGACCAGGCATCTGCTGCTGCCACTCTGCCTCATTTCTGGGTCTTGCCCATGCCTTTTTGCAAGCCCTTGGAAGACTCCTTCAGTCTGTGCCTGAGGCGCACAGGAACTTCTCCCAGTGCCAGCCAGCCAGCCCCTACTGAGTGTGTGATGATTCTCTGATTCTGAGAATATATCCAATTTAGTGATTGGAATTTGCTCAATTAGAAGTTGCCAGAACTTTCTACCACGTTGATACTGGTTTCAGCTGCGACTCCTGGCAGGTCTTGTGTAGAAATTGCGGGGTTTTAAAATAATAACAAAATGGCTTCTGAGTTCTTTGGAACTTGAACAACTATGTGTTTCCCATTCTACTCAAAATAAACTTGTTCCTGGACCTCACAGCAGCAGCTGTGAGTTCTTAACTGGTTTTAAGGAACTTGCTCAAAGCCCTTTTCATTTGTACTGGGCATGTCTGCCGGTGTAACCCTCTGTAGTGTCTTGGGATACTGTGTTCTACTGACTGATGTTTAGAAATGCATTCATGGGGGGAAGGGTATAGCTCAAGTGGTAGAGCATATGCTCAGCATGCAAGAGGTCCTGGGTTCAATCCCCAGTACCTCCTCCAAGCAGAAATAAATGAATAAACTAATTACCTCCCCCTCATAAAAACAAACAATACAAGAAATGCATTCATGCCAATGAGGGATGGTGTGGTATATTGGAAGGAGCACTGGACTAGTTATCAGCAGACCTGACCTTGTCACCAGCTAGCTTTTTGACCTGGAGCAAAACTTCACTTCTGTGGTTCTCTTGTGTGACAACTGCAAAATGAATATATGGTATTCATCATTTAATCAGTGTTTATTAAACTGTATGAAGGAACTGGACTAGACATTTACATATATACATTTTTTTGGTAATCTAAATTATTTGGACCATGGATTTTGTATTCTTAGAATATATATTACATAGTGACTGGAAGAACAAGATAGCATATGTGCCTCATGGTGCACATTATGGATTGAATGTTTGCGTTCCCCAGACTCATTTGTTGAAGCCCTTACCCTCAATGTAATAGTATTTAGAGATGGAGACTTTGGGAGGAAATAGACTATTAGTCTTTCATCTCATTAGGATTAGATGAGGTCATGAGGGTAGGGCCTGGTCTGATGGGATTAAGAGGAGATTTCAGAGCTCTTGCTCTCTCTCCAGGTATGCACAAAGAGGTCATGTGAACACATGGCAAGGTGGCAGTAGACTACAAGCCAAGAGAAGAGACCTCAGAATGAAACCTATCTTGCCAGCACCTTAGTTTTAGACTTCTCAGCCTCTAGAACTGGAGATACAAATTTTCATTGTTCAAGCCACCCAGTGTGTGGTATTTTGTTATAGCAGCCCAAAAGGACTGACTAATACAGTGCATAACAAAATCTTGCAAACATTAGTTATAAAATAAACAACCAGACGATCATGAAGTCATTTGAACTCACTTAAGCTTATGCACATTGTGATAGAACTGTAAATACTTTCAGATATCCTAATCCTGATTTTTCTTTCAAGAATTCACAGTGACATAAATCTCCAGGATGAAAATGCTAAATTCTACTTAAGAGGATCTAATTCTTAAAATAATAACATAATCACCAATGTATTTTTTTCAGGATTTAACACTAATATATTTTTTCATTATTCTGCATTCCACTCTTTCAAATCATGGTTGGGATTATAAAGGCCATTTCTAAGCAAAATTTCATAGCTTATTAAAAAATATCAGAGATATTCTTTTCTCTTTCTTTGGCCCAGTTAACATTTCATTTTAGCATGGGAGAAGCGGGAAAGAGAGAAGACATAGACTGAGAAAATTTTGGAGCTCCAGGTACTGATGAAAAAGACTTTGCATCCAATTGCATGGGCTTCTCTAATTAGACCAGAGGTAAAATTATGTGTTTTGAGTTGAAAAAAAAATAAGAGTTTTCTAGTTTACACTAAATATTTATTGGGAAGGTAGTTAAAATAATTAACGTATGCTATTATTTTTTACTAATTGATGGTTAGGTTATTCAGAGAGAAAGATGAATGAAAAGACAAGTGCATAGATGCCAGTCATATTCAATATAATGCTTTCTCTACTTTCGTTCCCCATACGCTACATTTTCTTTAGTTACAATTTGAATATATACATAGTATTTTTCTTTTCCAGGTCTTGATTTGTTGTAAATATCAACCTCATATTAACAAAGACAATTTTTTCTCAGTTTTATTTTGAGGTTTCTATAGCCTGGATTTTTAGTTTATCAAGGAAGAAAATGGGATTTTAAAACTTTGTTTCTGAGAAGAGTTAATTTTTGGTTATGTAAGTTAGTTAAATGGCTAGTGATAGAAGAAGGCCTGTTTCAGATAGTTATAGATTCTGAAACTGTACTTGATACTTTTATAGACATGGCTATTATCTCGCCAAGAACTGAATATTAAACTTCCAGCATAATTCTTATCTCGTATCAGGTGATCAAGTACAGAGGAAGAACTGTTTCAGGGCTTACTTTCTGAATCAGACAATCAGGCAACAGAAAACCTCCCACCCATTCCAGTCCACCACAGTTCCTACGGCTGTGTTGTAATAAGGCCTTATCACCCACACCTTATTTGTATTTTTGTATGTATACAAATCTGAAGTTATAGATTCTTGGGTGGTTTTCAGTGTGGAAACATCTCAATCTCTTTTCCTTTTTGGAGCTCTGGACAGATTAGCCCATTTATGATGTAGTATCAGTTATGTTTAACAGAGGAAGTATTTTCTCACTTCCATTGTGAGACTATTATAAATGTTTTCCCTACATCAGCATCTAATTTCTTTTGTTATTATTATTTATAGTTATATTTCTCTCTTTTTATTCTTTTTTGTTTTTTCAGTTTCTTCTGAGATGAGGTATGTGAGATATATCTTTACATAGCTCATCAAATTACATGAGCACTGAGATGGTTTGCCAGCACAGAGAGGTTACATTTCATTCAGAGCCACATTTATCAAAGGGAAGAATAACTCAGAACTGTGACTTTATGGTTGTCAGGTAGCTGCTGAAAGGATTTCAAATCCTTATAATTATAATATTTTCCCTTTTCATCCAGTTCAGTTAACTTCTCTCCTCTGCTATCCTGCACCTTCTTTTTCATCAACTTTTTCCTTTCCTTCAATTGCCTCTTTATATCAGAAGCAATCCATCAATTAAGGAATGCCTACCTCCTTCCATGAGTAGGATCCTGAAGTAAAGGATTCAGGATTAGCTTCTTAAGGCAGCTGAAATCTACTCATGCTTATATTGATCTGAGCTGGAGCTTTGGACCGTCACTGGAGCTGGTATTGTCATTTAATATGTATTTACATGCCATGTATAGAATAAATGCTGTGTTCCAGGTACTGTCAGGAGTCTGGTGCGAATCAGACATATTCTCATATCTTCATAGCCTGTAGTTCTAGTGAGGGAGCCAGATAATAGACAAGTGTGTAAATTTGTATTGTAATGGGAAGTAGTGATGAGAATTAGGGAGAAAAATCAAGCAGGGTTAGTTATTAGAGGGGAGGCAAAATCTATCTGAGGAGATGACCTTTGAGTAGAGGCTGAATGAACTGGGAAGGAATCATTTGAGTATCTGGGGGAGGAGTGTTCCAAATGAGAACAGTGAATGCAAAGTCTCTGAGAAGGGTGAGCCAAGAGTGTTTGAGAACCAGCTATGAGGCCAGTGCACAGATAGGGCAGTGAGGGGAACACTGACAGAAATTGCGTTTTGGAAGTAGCTAGAGGCCAGATCCAACCCTCCAAGAAAAGAATCAAGTTAGAAAAATAAAAACCAGAAATATTATGAATTACAGCATAATACATCATCCAGGACAAAATAAAGTTTCATGAACAAGAATGCTCTTGGATATTCAAAAAGGGAATAATCCCTGTGGCCTGGGTATAAGTGAGGAAGTCTTCCTGGGAGAGGATGGCCTTGAACTGTTTTCATTCATTCATTTACTCAGCCTGTATTTGTTGAGTGCCAAATGGGTGCCAGGCTCTATTAGGTGGTAGAGATACAGTGATGAGCAAAACAGACCAAGCCCTGTGTCCATGAGCTTACTATCTAGGTGGGGAGAGAGAGGTAAAACAAAGAATTACACAAGTAAATATAATTGGTAACTGTGAAGAACACTATAAGCACAGGTGCTGGAAGAGTCTAAGACCTAGTGTAGCCTGGGGAAGGGGTGGATCATCAGAGAAGGTAATACATCTGGCCACTTCCTGTGGCCAGAGGAAGTGACCAGATGACTGGGAGCTGGCCAGGCAGGTGGGGGTATACAAGAGCCTCTGGGTAGAGGCAGCAGATAGTAGGGAGGCCCCAGGTGGAATGGACCAGGCCTGTTCAGGGAACTGAAATGAAGCCAGTGTGGCTGAGCACAGTGAGGATGGACTGGGGAGGTGGCATGGGGTTTTCCTAAAGGGGGCTCTACCAGATCATGTGGAGCTTTGGATTTTACATTTTATCCTAAAAACAGTAGGAAGCAATGAAAGATTTTTAATAAGGGAGTATCATAATCAGGTTGATGGTTTAAGATGCTCATGCTTTAGGCTGTATAGGGAAAGATATAGGAAGAGGTCAAAAGAAGAAGCAGGGGACAATTGAGAGGTCATTGTAGGAGTCCAGGTTAGGATGATACAGGCTTAGTGGAGTGGTGACAGTGGAGACCATCTGGAAGGAGAGGTGTATATATATATATTTTTAATTGAGGTATAGTCAGTTTACAATGTTGTGTCAATTTCTGGTGTACAGCACAATTCTTCAGTCATACGTGAATATACATATATTCATTTTCATATTCTTGTTCACCATGAACTATTACAAGATATTGAATATATTCCCCTGTGCTATACAGTATAAACTTGTTTATTTGTTTTATATATACCAGTCAGTATCTGCAAATCTCAAACTCCCAGTTTACCCCTTCCCATACTCCTCCCTGCTGGCAGCCACAAGTCTGTATTCTATGTCTGTGAGTCTGTTTTTGTTTTATATATAAGTTCATTTGTCTTTTTTTTTAGATTCCACATATGAGTGATATCTTATGGTATTTTTCTTTCTCTTTCTGGCTTACTTCACTTAGGATGACATTTTCCAGGGCCATCCATGTTGCTGCAAATGGCATTACTTTTTCATTTTTTATGGTTGAATAGTATTCCATTGTATAAATATACCGCAGCTTCTTTATCCAGTCACCTGTTGATGGATATTTAGGTTTCTTCCATGTCTTAGCTATTGTAAATAGTGCTGCTATGAACATTGGGGTGCGGGTGTCTTTCTGAATTAGGGTTCTCTCTGGATATATGCCCAGGAGTGGGATTGCTGGATCATATGGTAGGTCTATTTTTAGTCTTTTGAGGAATCTCCATACTGTTTTCCACAACGGCTGCATCAAACTGCATTCTCACCAACAGTGTAGGAGGGTTCCCTTTTCTCTGCACCCTCTCCAGCATTCATCATTTGTGGACTTTTGAATGATGGTCATTCTGACTGGTTATTTTTGAATTTTTTTAATCACGCAAATCTCAGGTGACATGCAGAATTTTCATTTATCTACATTGTGAAAAAATTAGAGATACAAAGAAAAAAATCCCCAAGTTTATACATTCTAATACTCTGACAATGAAACATACTTCAGCCAGAAAACTAGGCATTGTCACTGTGGAACTTGCATGTTAGCAACAGTTATCTTTTATTCCTGGAAAGCCTTTGGGAGTCTGAGTTGCTGGTTTTATGCAGATTGCAAGATAACGATGCACTTAATTGTACAACAAATAGAACACCTGCTATGTGCCAGAAACAGTTATAAGTGCTGGGGACAAAATGGTGAGTGAGTAGGTCAGGTCTATTTTTTCGAAGAGCTGGTGTTCTGGTAAGACTTACATTCCTGTATATTCCTAGGTAAGAAATACACATTTTAACCAAAAGAAAATAAATAAGTGATATTTTTCTTAAATACCTCAGTTTGATATAGGAAAGCATAAAATAATTTCTGAATTTTTATGAGAAGTCTTCCAAACTTCTCTTAAAAACCACTTAAAAAGTAAATAAATTAATAGGCAAATAACTTACTGGAAGAGCATTTTCTACTAAACTAACCAAGAATAATGTTAATACTATATAAAGATCTTGCATAAATTATTAAATAAAGCAGAATCTTCCAACAGAAAAAAGTGATAAAGACATAAAATCCTGCTAAAATAAATAATACAAATAGTTTCCAGATAGAAAAAAATTGATCTCAGTAGTAATAAAAGACACACAAGTTAAATCAACCAGATGGCATCTCCTCCTTTAACTCTAGCAAAGATTTCTCCTTTTTGAATCATGATACTTAGTGGTTGGTAGGAGTGGCTGAACCATTGTGAATGGCACAACTTTTCTAGAAAGCAGTTTAGAAATATACATGATGGGTTTAAAATGTTAAATCCTTTTTCTTAATTCAGTTTTAGGTATATAACCTAAAATCATCAGTAATATAGACACATATTCTGTATATACACAAGTGGGTAAAGTGTTCAAGTTAGGTCACAGATAATAAGCTTAGGAAGTCAGAAAATTGACTTTATGACCTGAATTGTAATTAGTTTTTCAGAGCTTCTGGAGTCTCATTTTGATCAACTGTGAATGGATTGAGTAGCCTCAGCAAAGAATTACACCATGCAAGTTGAAATCTCCATCTATTTCCTGGTTGAGAGAAAATGATATACTGATTCAGCCCCCAAACAGTGCTGCAGACCTTAGAGCTTCCTTACTCTTCTGCCTTCAGAGCTGCACGAGTTTCATTTAGTCATCAATTAGGACAGAGCCTACACAGATCTGCTAGAAGCTCTCTGCTGCCATCTCCAGTCCTCTCCTCTCTCAGTCTTACCGTCCACCTCCATTCCAGAAACACACGGGTGCGCATATGCGTGGGGATTGAGGGTAGGGTAGAAATAAAACATCAGTGGATTTGGAATCAATAATAATTGGTAGTGCTTGTATAGTTTATATGCCAGACACTGTACTTTGTGTATATCAACTAATCCAGTCCTTATAATAACAATAACATAAAATAGTAGTATGATGAGTTAGGTACTGTGATGCTCCCCATCTTACAGATGAACAAACTGAGGCATAGTAGTTTAACCAAGGTTATACGGTTAGTGTGTGGCAGAGCAGGCATTTTTGTATAAGCAATCTGGGTCCAGAATCCTGCTTTTTAAATCACGGTATCATTCTGCCTCTTTAATCAAATGACTGGAGTGCATGTTTGTGACTCTCCCACCTACCAACTAGTGATTAGGAAAGGCACCAAACATCTCAGAGCTTGGGTTTCCTACTGTGGAATGGGTATACAGTAATATCAACCACATGGAAGTGTTGTGATGATGGAACAAGGTGATGTATCTGAAGTTCCTGAAATGTAATAAGCATTCAAATACTTATGGCATTATGATTCATAAGTACATTGGAATTCCATGTAAGTTTGTATCTTACATTGGCTTTATCATGTAATTTAAAATAAATTGCATACTCAACCATAAAAAAGAGTAAAATAATGCCATTTGCAGCAACATGGATGTTCCTGGTTATCTTCTTTCTAAGTGAAATAAGCCAGAAAGAGAAAGAAAAATACCATATGATATCACTCATATGTGGAATCTTAAAAAAAAAAAAAAGACACAAATGAACATATTTACAAAACAGAAACAAACTCACAGTCATAGAAAACAAACTTATGGTTACCAGGGAGGAAAGGGAGTGGGAAGGGTAAAATTGGGAGTTTGAGATTTGCAGGTACTAACTACTATACATAAAATAGATAAACAATAAGTAGTAATCTATAATGCAAAAGAATATATGTATGTTTATGTATGACTGAAACATTATGCTGTACACCGGAAATTGGTGTATTGTAAACCAGACATTGTAAACTGACTATATTTCAATAGAAAAAATGAATTGCAAAGACAAACCTGTAACCTCCTAAAACATATTTGAGCCCATTTTAAGAAGTGTTGTAGCATTTGGTAGTTATGCAGCTTACCAAAGAGTTCTGATCACTACTTCTTCATCCAATTGTCTAGATGTCTGTATGAGCTGGACACCTGAATGATTCTAGGTGAGGGCTCTGCCAGTTGTGGTGTCCACAGAGTGAGCTTGACAAAGACCATCAGCAGGTCCCTGTTGCTGTGGTGAAGCAGCAGCTAAGGTTGGATACAAAGGAACTCACCAGTATGCTCCAATACAGAACACTGTAGGTCTCTGGATACAGAATTTTGAAGTGAGCGTGCCTCACTGTTTGATCCCACGAGGTGGCTCGTAAGACATGACTGTGCTACAGAATTTTATGCCAACCACAAGAATGCAGTTAGAAGCACATCTTGATCCACTTTCTCATGTATATGTCACTGTCTATTCATTCTGATCCTGCAGAGTAAGGGTTCTAAGGAAAAGAGAAAAATATATTCCTCCTATACCCCAGAGTAGAAGTGGAAATGGAAACATTTTCCTTGGGTAACTCTATTTGTATGATATTTAACAAGTTTCTGTGTTCATTCATGTAAAATATACATCTTTTTTTTTTTCAGTCCCCTCCCCTTTGTAAAAAAGGTATGAGTTAACTTTATTCTTAACTCTTTCCCTGATCTCCCACTTTTTTGTGTTTTAGAGCTGTGCAGATCTGGGTACATCTGGACCCAGCAGCACATATGGCTCTACTGTTGGCTGTGAGATTTTGAACCAGTCACTTATCTGTGTGAGCCTAGATTTACTTATCTGGAAATTGAAAATAATAATGTGTAGCTCACGGGATAGGTAAGAGGATTATGTAGGATAATGTGTGTAATGCATTTTGCAAAATGACTAAGTTATCATGGGTAAGTTATAGGGGTAGGGGACATAGCAACATATAAAAGAGAAAATGTAGGCATAAAAAACAAAAGACTAGAACAAAGGAAAGGAGCACAAATTACAAGAAATAACTAAACGCATATGAAAGAGAAACAGATTTTGGTTGTGCAAAAAAGACACAGGTTCAGAGTTCAAAATAAGATTTTTGTTTTTTCCTAAGAACTATGTAGTCAGAACAGAAATTGGACTACTACACCTAAGGTTCTTAGTAGATGAAAATCACAGGCTTTCTTTTATACATATCTCAGGCATCTGCTCCCTTCAGGAATTTTGCTTTGATGTAATCATTGGAGGAAGACCCTCAACAAAGTCAGGTAGAAGAGTAGACACCTTTGATACTTACCAGGGTAAGGAAAAGGTAGAGAAGATAGCCATTTTTGAGGGCTGTATGAGTGCAGTATTGATAGTAAGCTTTTGAAATGGGCTACATTGTTTGCTTAGTAAAGATCTGTCTTTGTTAGGAACTAACATTTTTTTCTATAACTGTTGTCATACAATGTTATATTAGTATGAAAGGGCAAGTTCAGACTTGGAAATGTCATAAGAAAGAGATCATCCATGCAGAACCCATTGAGTAGGAAAAGAAATTTAAGAATAGAACACTAGAGGCTCCAATATTTGAGAAGACTGTACAGCTTAGGAGGCAGAGAAGAGAAGAAACAGGTATCATTGAAGGGAAGAGGTGACAATATCAAGGAGGAATAAGTTGACAATGATGTCAAATATCTTAGAGAGTCAAGTGAAATAAGATCTGAAGTCTATTGCACTATGCAAGCAGATAGAAGGTTTTTGTTAGGGGGCAATTCTATTAGGGATTTTATTAGGGAGCAATTTTAGAGGACCTGTGAATGCTGGAGCAAGATGAAGGGTTGAGGATCAGTGGGTAGTGAGAAATTAGAGAAAATAAATGCAGGATATTATTTCATGACATTTGTTTATAACAGAAATCAAGAGATTATGTAGTCAATAGAGAGACAAGCATGTTTACCCCAGTGATGGCAGTGGCTTTCACATTTTGTAATTTAAGAGAAAGCCATTGGAGAGGAAGACAGTGAAGACAGGTATAAGAGGTTATGGAGAGATACCAAATAGAGGAAGAGATGGATCAAGAACACCTTTTTAAATGTTAGCTCTGTGGACAGAAGTGGAGGAGGAGGTGCATATATGATCAATAAGCACATTTATAGGTACATTGAAGGGCAGTATGGCAAAGGTAATGAAGCTTAAGCTTCACTGACTCCATGTCTTCTATGATGTGCATGGCTTGAGCACCTCCTCCAACCTAGGAATCCAAACCTGAGCTCATAAGCTCTGGGATAAGTATGCACAGGTTTGGATCCCAGAGTCATCTCTTCCTAGCTAGGTGACTTCAGATGAGTTTGTTTATTCATCTCAGTCTCAGCTTCCTTATCTGCAAATTGTGGATGCTAAGATTGTTTACCCCAACACAGACTTACTGTAAAGATCAAAGTAGATAATCTATGTAATGTGCTTAAACAAATGTTCGGCATTATAATTTTTGGTATAAACTTGAGTTGAGTCTCTTCTGTACTTCCTTCCACCCTCTGTCAACATTTTTAAACACTTACTTGAGTCACATCTTTAGCATTTTAAGATTTCTTTCAATAAAAAGTTTTTAAACTTTTAATATTTATCAGCATGCCCTTTGAATATATCTGATCTTCAACTACAACATAATTTATTTAAAGAATTTAATTCAGCAGAACAGTCCCTCAGAGCTGTCTGAGAGGCCGTGTCCCAGGCTTAAGTCCTCAGTAATGCCCCAAATAAAACATAATTCTCAAAAAAAAAAAAGAATTTAATCTGTAAGTATCATTTTAGCTCAACACACAAGAATATTAGGCTCATAGGAATGCCATGATATTTTAGGATTAACAAAATCCTGTCTTAAATCCATATCTGGGAGAACATTTGATATTATGTTTATACCTGGAGCTCAAATAGGAAGTTTTACAAATTTCCTTGTATGAGATTTTCATCCTGTCATTTCTAATTTTGGGTAGTAGCCCCAAGGCTGCCTGACTTTATGGGAGGGAGCTTAGGGTCTTAACTGAAGTACCTCTATAAATCACTTTAGCAGCTTGATTAGCCTCAGGTGCATACTTAGTTTCCACCAATCCTAGATCGAATTGAGTCTAGATACTGAATATGGCTTAATTTATCTGGAAATAGTTTTATTCCAGCAAGGCACTTTGAAAAATGATGCATATATATATCATCTAAGATAGTGTGTTTGTAAGAGAGAGACAGAAAGAAAGACAGAGACAGAGAGAATGAGAGAGACAGCGAGAATGAGAGAGACAGCAAGAAGCAAGAAGAAATGAGGAGGGTGAAAGTAGAGGTAGAAGAGGAAGAGTTAATGAATTTTTTCCTAGCATTCTATTAAAAATATCTATACTCTTCTTTTTCTTGGTCCAGAAAATAAAGTTCCAAGCTAATATGGAAGCTCTTATTTTTTTTAATGTGAAAAGTACATTTATTTTATTTTATTTATTGAAGTACAATTATAGTGTGTCAATTTCTGGTGTACAGCACAATGTCCCAGTCATGCATATACATACATATATTTGTTTTCATATTTTTTTCCATTAAACATTATTACAAGATATTGAACATAGTTTCCTGTGCTACACAAAAGAAACTTTAAAAGAAAATCTATTTTTATATATAGTGGCTAACATTTGTAAATCTCAAACTCCTAAATTTATGCCTTCTCACCCCCTTTCCCTGGTAACCATAAGATTGTTTACTAAGTCTTTGAATCTATTTCTGTTTTGTAGATGAATTCATAGTGTCCTTTTTTTTTTTTCAGATTCCACATATGAGTGATACCATATGGTATTTTTCTTTCTCTTTCTGGCTTACCTCACTTAGAATGATGGTCTGTAGGTCCATCCATGTTGCTTCAGATGGCATTATTTTATTCTTTTTTATGGCAGAGTAGTATTCCATTGTATAAATATACCACAACTTCTTTATCCAGTTATCTGTTAGTGGACATTTAGGTTTTCTTCCATGTCTTGGCTATTGTATATAATGCTGCTATGAACATTGGGGTGCATGTATCTTTTTGCATTAGAGTTCCCTCCAGATATATACCCAGAAGTGGGATTTCTGGATCATATGGTAAGTCTGTTTATAGTTTTTTGAGAAATCTCTATACTGTTTTCTATAATGGCATTCCCACCAGCAGTGTAGGAGGGTTCCCTTTCCTTCACACCCTTTCCAGCTCTTATGTTTTAATCATCAAGTATGAATACTGGGTGAGCGAAAGTTGCTGAGAGTTACTAAAAGCTCTTATGAAATAGATAAAGGACATGTATCAGGAGATTGGGTAGAAGGTATGCTATGGACATAGTATGGCTAAGGTTGGACAGATAATGATTGGGGAGCCAGGCTTTGACCCTAGTCAGTCTCTGAATCCTGTGCGGTGCTCTTAGCCATTCCACTACAGGACATCCCATCTAAAAGTTTTGTTATTACAATTTGGTTGAGAACAGATACAATAATGAAGTAACAACTTCTCTCATCAAGATTGAACCACAGTGACCATGGTTTGATCCCACCATCCATGTGTACTTACAATACATATGTGGAATTGTGAAATAGAATCATCCTTTCTTAGATCCAAAGATGTTTGGAACTTTAAAGTTATTATTCTAATAATAATCACCTTTTTTGTGGTGTATTACTCTTTTAATAGGCTGCTAAATAGTTTCCAATGCTCACTATTGGATTATTTGATTTTTTTTTTTGAATAACAATCATAAGTGACATTGTCTCTAGTTTTTTTTTTTTCTTTTGATTGCATTTTTGTTCAATTTGGTTCACTTTTTTGCTGATTTTATAGAAATAATTTGGAAGGTTTTCTTCCTTCTCTATGCTCTGGAACAGTTTAAATAATTATAGTCATCTGTTATTTAAAATTATTGTAGAATTTATCCGTAAATCTGTATGTTCTCAGTGCCTTGAAGGGTATACTTTGGCAGGTCTGAGTACTTTAGTACAGTAATTGATTTGTTTGATTTTATGTCTTTTCTAGGGTCAATTTGGGAACTTACAAGTTTTTTAGAAATCATCCAATTCTTTGTTATTAAATTTATATGCACAAAGTTGACCAAATTATTATCTTGAGTCTAACCTGTGACTATGGTTATTTTTCAGTTTTCTTTTCTCCCTCTCTAGTTGCTTAGGCAATGTGTGGTTTATATATATTTTAATGTTTGTCTAATTTTCAAAGAACCAGTTTTTAAAAATGTATTTAATAGTTCAGGTACTTTTCTGTTTTCTCATTCATTAATTTTGGACTTTATCTTTGGTATTCATTTTGTTATACTTAACTTGAGGATTATTTTGAGGTTCTTTTCTAAATTCTTTTTTTTGTGTTCTTGTCTAGTAATGTTCTATATTTTAGGCTATGAATTTTCCTCTGATTTATTGATAAATTTAACTTTTATTTAGCATTATTTTTAGATATTCTGTAGTGTTGGATTTAATTTTCATTTGGAGTTCCTCATGAGTTGAGAGATACTTTAAAATTTTCACGTGACAAATATTTTTAAAAATTTTTGTTAGTTTCTAATTTACTGCACTGTGATGAAAAATATGATCTAAACTATTTCTTCTTTTGGTCCTGAGGTTTCCTATTTGATCTGTTGTAGGTTGAATTATGCCCTTTCGAAAGACATATGTTACATTCTAACCCTTGGTTCTGTAAATGTGACCTTATTTGAAATTTGAAATTGTAATGAAGTTGAAATGAGATCTTGCTATTTATATGAAGAAAATGAAAACACTAATTTGAAAAGATGTATGCATCCCAGTGTTCATAGCAGCATTATTTACAGTAGCCAAGATATGGAAGCAACCTAAGTGCCAATCAACAGATGAATGGATAAAGAAGATGTGGTGTATAATACAATGGAATATTATTCAGCCATAAAAAGAATGAAATTCTTCCATTTGTAACAACATGTTGAACCTAGGGAATATTTTGCTAAGTGAAATAAGTCAGACAGAGAAAGACAAATACTGTTGGTAGGTATTTGATCACTGATTCAATCTCCTTAAAGTAGTTGATTTGTCCAAATGTTTTATTTCTTAATGTTTCAGTCTTAGTAGGTTGTATGTTTCCAAAAATCTATCCATTTCTTCTAGGCTATGTAAGTTGTTGGCATATAATTATTCATGGCAGTTTCTTATGATCCTTAGTATTTCTGTACTGTCAATTAAAATGTCTCCTCTTTCATTTCTGAATTTGAGTCTTTTTTTCTCTTTTTCTCTTAATGTAGCTAAAAGTTTTTCAATTTTGTTTATCTTTTTAGAAACAGCTCTTAGTTTTATTGATCTTTTGTATTGTCTTTCTAGTCTTTATCTATTTCTAAGTCTAATTTGTTATTTTATTTCTTCTGTTATCTTTGGACTCAATTTGTTCTTTTTCTCCCCCTAGTTCCTTGAGGTGTAAAGCTAGCTTATTTATTTGAGATTTCTTGTTTCTTAATGTAGATATTTATCATTATAAATTTCCCTCTTAGAATTGCTTTTATTTCATTCCATATACTTTGGTCAGTTGTGTTTCCATTTTCATTTGTTTCAAGTTATTTTTTGATTTCCTTTTTGAGTTTTTCCTTGACCCATTGGTTGTTAAGAAGTATGTTGTTTAATCTTCATATGTTTTTGAATTTTGCACTTTTCCACTTGTAATTGATTTCTAGTTTCATACCATTGTGGTGCAAAAGATGCTTAATATGATTTCAATCTTGTAAATTTATTGAGACTTGTTTTATGACCTAGCATATGATCTATACTGTAGAATGTTCCCTGTGTGCTTGAGAAGAATGTATGTTCTGCTGCTTTTGAATTGAATGTTCTGTGTCTGTAAAGTCCATCTGGTCTAACATGTCATTAAAGTCCAGTGCTTCCTTAATGATTTTCTGTCTGGATGATATGCATTGTTGAAAGTGGGGTATTGAAGTCTCCTACTATTATTGTATTGCTGTTTATATCTCTCTCAGGTCTATTAATATTTGCTTTATATACTAAGATGCTCCTATGTTGAGCACATAAATATTTACAAATGTTGTATCCACTTGCTGAATTGACCTTGTCATCATTATATAACAACCTTCTTTGTCTCTTATTACAGTCTTTGTCTTAGCCTATTTTGTCTGATATAAGTATAGCTACCCTAGCTTTCCTTTAGTTTCTATTTGCATGGAATATCTTTTTTCCTCCCTTCACTTTCAGTCTATGTGTGTCCTTAAAACTAAAGTGAATTTCTTGTAGGTAGCATCTAATTGGGTCTTGTTTTTTTTTTAATCCATTTTTCTACTCTATGTATTTTGATTGGAGAGTTTAGTCCATTTACATTTAAAATAATTATTGATAGGTATGGACTTGCTATACCATTTTGTTAATTGTTTCCTGGCTGTTTTGTAGTTTTCCTCCCTTGCTTTCTTCCTTTGTGATTTAATGATTTTCTGTTGTGATATACTTTGATTCCTTTCTCTTAATCTTTTATGTATTACTGTAGGTTTTTGCTTTGATTCCTTTCTCTTAATTTTTTTATATATCTACTATAGGTTTTTGCTTTGTGGTTACATAAAACATCTTACTAACATTATTTTAATCTGATAAAATTTAACTTCAGACACATAGAAGTTCTGTATTTTACACTCCTTTCCATTTTACTTTTGGTGTCATTATTTACATATTTTTATCTTGTGTATCCATTAAGAAATTATTGTAGTTATAGTTATTTTTAACACTTTTGTCTTTTAACTCCCATACTAAAGTTATTTACCCGCTATCTTTTCAGTATGAGAGTTTTCTAAATTTAACCATATATTTACCTTTACTAGTCGGTTTTATACATTTGTATGTTTTCATGTTACTAATTAGCATTATTTTGTTTTAACTTGAAGAACTTTAACATTTCTTGGTCTAATAATGAATTCTTTCAGTTCTTGGTTGTCTGGGAAGCTCTTGATCTCTTCTTTAATTCTGAGGGATAACTTTGCTGGGTAGCGTATTCTTGGTTGGTTGGTTTGTTGGTTGGTTGGTTGGTTGGTTGGTTTCTTTCTTTCTTTCTTTCTTTCTTTCCTCCTTTCCTCCTTCCTTCCTTTCTCCCTTTCTCCCTTTCTTTCTTTCTTTCTTTCTCACTTGAATGTATCATTTCACTCTCTTCTGGCCTGTAAGATTTCTGCTGAAAAATCTTCTGTTAGTTTTATGGGGATCCCTTGTACATAGCAAGTTGCTTTTCTCTTGCTGCTTTAAGATTCTGTTTTTAACTTTTGACAATTTAATGTGTCTTGGTGTCCATCTCTTTGGGTTCATCTTATGTGGTACCTTCTGTGCTTCCTGGATTTGGATGTCTGTTTCTTTCTCCTGGTTAGAGAAGTTTTCGGCCATTATTTCTTGGAATAAACTTCCTTCTCCTTTCCCTCTCCCTTCTCCCTTTGGGGTGTGTAATGGGACATGAGCCTGGACAGCTAGATATAAGGCAGATGATGTGAGTCTCCTTAGATCTAGGAACCACTGAGAGGTTTTGAGTAAATGCAGGACAAGATAAAATCAGTGAATGAACACTCTGGCAACCATGTGGACGATGATTGAAAGCAGGGTGAGGGGTGTGACTAGAAGCAGATCAGTAAATTAGAATTCCATTATATTATCTCAGTCATAAGTAATGAGGGCATATATTAAGCCTATGACAGCACTGATTGAGAGAAAAGGTTTTTTAACATGTGAGTTCTTGTAGGCTGACTATACATGGAGGCTAGGTGGAGGAAGGGACTGTCTGTGGTAACTACACATTCATGACCAGGATATGTAAATGGACTATGGTGCTTTCATTAATGCAGGGACTAAGAGGAGGAGCAAGTTTGAAGGGAAATGTGGTGAATTCAGTTGTGAACATGTTGAAATATAAGGTTCTGTGAGATGCCCACTTAAGTCTAATAGGCAGGTAGAAATCAAGGCTGGAATATAATGCTGGGAATCCTTTGTGTATGGGTCGTGACTGAAAACATGAGTGGTATGAAGCTACCAAGGGAAAATATGCAGCTGCGCTGTTTAATAAGTAGCTGTTAGTCACATATGTATTTAAATTTAACCTTGAATTAATTAAAATTAAATAAAATTTAAAATTCAGTTTCTCAGTTGCACTATCCACATTTCAATTCTCAAAGGCTGCATGTGACTTATGGCTACCATATTGGATAAGCACAGATTATAGAACATTTCCATCATCATAGAAAGCCTTACTAGACAGTAGTGGTATACAGAGTGAAAAGAGAAGAGGTTTTAAATATATCAGAACCCTAATATTATTGATATCTGTGTGGTCACGGAAGGACCCCAACAAAAATAAACTGAGAAAGAGCCTCTGTCAATTGAGTGCCTTTTAATAGGCTAGGACTAGAGGCTTTCATGTGTTATTTCTGATCCTCAAGCTGTCCTGTAATTTTGGTAATATTAATTATTTTTATTGAGGCTTGTTAAGGTTAATTTTACCAAGACCCCAAGTTAGTAAGTTCCAAAGCTAGAATTATAACCCATGTATGTAATATTTCAAATCCAGTGATTTTTCATTTGCCCCAGGCTGCCCATCCTAAGAAAACACAGAAAAATTGGTGCCATGAATTCAAGTAAGGTCAGGTCAAAAAAGTATTCATTGAATTGGAAGGTTGTCACAAACTTTTTTGAGAACAATTTCAATGTAGTGTAGGGACTGAAAGCCCTATCAGTGGATTGAGTGTAGCTGTATAGCCATATGGAGCACAGACCATTTTAGCCTATTCTTTTAGGAGATTAGATGTAGGTGAGTCTTCCTTTATACAAAGGATGGCTAACTAAAAAACATTTCAAGTTTTTACAAATTATATATTAAATGATTATAATTTTACAAATTATAAATTAAATGGCTACATCTTGCATCTTTGGTATAGTCAGACAGATTGAGTCCTATCATCTACTTCTTACTCTTCAATTACTAGATGACTGACCTTGATGTAGTCACTAAACACTCTGAAATTTCTTCCAGTCTATATAGTGGGGTTTGGAAATATGTGCCCTGCTTACCTAGTGGGGATTTTTTAGCATCAAATGAAATAAAATACTTGATAGTGAATTATAAAGTGATAAGTAATATAATGTGTTATTCCCAACTGATCAGACAAAAACATTATTTAAACTCCACAACTTAGCCACAAAGTGTTATACATCTTGTGGACATTTTCATTTAATATTATCAGCTCTGTATTTCTGGAGAAGAACAGAAAAATGTACGAGCATTTGTTGAATTCCTCCAACACAGCTTTCCAGCTTGGCATCTGACTTTTTGAAACCAAGATTCATGGGTTCTTGTGATTAAAATTTACACCTTGGCTGATCCTATCAAAACTGGAAGAAAGAGAAGAGATAGTTTTTCTCTTCTGCAAGATGTTTAAAAGAGAAAAATAATGCAAACTTCCTATCTGAAAAATCTTAGAGCTTACATGATATGTATTTCTAATTATTTTGTTAACTACATAAGTACCTATATGTAGAACCTGATAAGGTTGTGGAAAAACTTAACATTGGTTCTTGAGGAAGCAGATCCAACTGATTACATTAACTGGGGGAACTCATAGAATTGTTTGCTGTTGAGCTATGCTGATGACTGGAGGGAGAGTGTTGCTAGGAACTGCCATGTTTTAGTTAAAGTGAGGATAAGTGTGAGAGGCTATGTATTTGTCACCAGACCATGGAAAACTTAAAAGAACTTCTCTTGTGGTTCTCTGTACCTGATCTCATCAGCTGAAAATGTTTCCTGTCCAGCAAAAATAGTGCTAAGCTTCGTAACTCCAAGGATTTGATCACTATAGTCTTAATAACCACATCTCTCCTAGCTATGTCTGAAACAGCTCCAAGGAGAATCCTTAATGTTTTCAGTCAGGATAAATCAGAAGACAAGTGTAAATTTTGTCAATAAGGTATTTCTTAGTATCCTCTGAAACTTTTCTAATTAGCCTTAAGACATATGGAACCCACAACAAGTTTACTGGAAATGTCAGTTATTAAAAAGACATCTTACCGTAATTGAATGTTAGTGTCACACAGTTCAGACCACAGGCCCTGGCAGCCCAGAGAAAGGGTTACTCGTAGCAAACTGTGTACTAACAGGAAGCAAACTTCTCAGTAGGTCCCACCACAGTGCTTTGGCCTTAAGTTGTAAGAGGGAAAAGTCACAATCACCACCCTAGCTATTGCCACTGAGTTGCTGTCATAGAAATAATACATGAGGGCCAGGAAAAATACGAAGAAACAAAAGTCCTGGTGGGATTTTTAAAAGCCCATTGAACTTCTTTTTTTTTTGCTTGAGGTTTGTCATGTTAGTGATAAATGGTAACAATAAGGTGCAGAGGGAAATTCCCAACCTCAGTTGTTGGGGCCAGGCCGTTGGACTTTATTTACTGACATTTTAGCAAAAGTGATATGAAATTCCTCTGTTTTTCAAATGTGATTTTAAGTTCCCATCTAATGACCAAGAATCCATATCAATTTGAGTTTTAGTCTCCTAACTCTCAGACAAATAGGAGAAATTGTCATTATCTACACCCGGGATAGAATGCCACCATTATATGTATGATGTTGGCTGTGATCCTTGACCAGTTGCTGCATATCCCGAGGTCTAGTGGGAAGATTGAATTATGAAGTGATACTTAATTAGCCATTGTGACAACAAGGTTTCTGCTGTTCTGTTTAGAGCTTATCCACTTGTCTGTGTGCTTAGCCTCACCTCTAGCTCCCTTGGGATTATCTACCGATCACTCCTCTGACCCTCCAAAAGTACTCCATTCTCCTTCATAGTAAAACAAACAGAGAAAAAGCAAATAAACAAATGATCCTCCTACCCATGTTCACTCACCTCCACTAATAGCATCTTAAATGTCAATCATTATCTAAGGAGAGTATTTTTATTTTGCTAACCAGACCGTGTACCCACTGTATTAGTATATCCCTTATCAGTGTTGAGCCCCAAATGCTGTCATACTCTTTGAGTCACAAGCTGACTTAACCTCATGTTAAGTGAGCCCAGAGGGCAGACTTTGACTTCTTCCTTGATCCTAGTCTACATTGCCTCTCTGTGTGGTGGCTCAGGATCTCTTCTATGACTGGTGGTCCATCATAATTCCAAAATCCCATTAACAAGCCCTCTTTCCCTAGGTCTAGATTCCAGTTTTGCTTCTAGTGGGAATTCCTGTTACATATGGACTGATTTTTCTGGGGCATATCATTGTCAGACTGACTGTCACACAAGTCATACATAGTATAATTTCATATGATGTGTTACATCATATATCATCAAAATAGTAACTTCTATGAGTCTAAGATTATTATTAAAAGAAGATAATATTAAGGCTTCACTAACTAACAATTTTTTTTTCTAGTTGAGCCAAACGCTAAGCAAGGAAATGATGAGTTTTGGCATTTGCATAAGCTATAGCCTTTTATCTACCCCTGCTAGGATTGCTAGATATGAAAGGCAGAGTTATTGCTATTTTAAATTTAAAAATGGTACTCCAGTTTCCTTTTGGGGAGCCCTACTCTGAACCCAGTCCACCTTGGAAAGGAGCTTGGCAACCTGCCTAGCCATTTCCAGCCTTCACTACTGGAGAGAACATTCTTTTAAATCAAGTAGACCCTGAAACAGCAATATCACCATTCCCCCGGTTCTTAGCACTGTGTTGACTCCTGCTTTCTGATGACCAGTGGGTTACTCTTGGCTTCTCTTTCGGGTTGAAGTCCGTTTGGACTGCATCTGCAATTGTGATGCATGTCCCTTTATAATTATGGTTTGGGGATATTGGCTGACTATCAGGGATCATTCATAAACTAGTTGCACCCTCTGCCTACCCCTCCTCAGTTTCCTCTCTTCACCACCTATCCAGTAGGGAGGACAAGCCCATCTAGAGTATGACCATTTCCTCTTCCAGATTCAGTTTAGCATTAAAAAATGTGCAGAAAAAACACTTTAATAGGCAGAATGAGTTAAGTGTAGTCATGATGATGGTTATTCACTCAGAGAAGACATTCCATTATCTGTTTTTAACGTACCAATAGTAACATTAATACAGTAATAGGCAATTAACACCAATAAATCACAAGTGCTACATAATTTATGTGTACTGTCATTTATTCTTCACAACATCCTATGCTAGGATTATCCATATTTTTCTTATTTGGAGGAACTCAGGGAACTAAGTCACTTTGTCTAAGCCATAATTCAGTAAGTGATGGAGTCAGGACTTGTCTCGAATTTTGTTAGATTTTATTACCTAAATAAGCTGTTCACTTCTACACTGTAATTCCACCCTAAATAAACAAATGGAAAAGAGTCCTAGTAAATATGATATTGACTGGGTAAACAGAGTCACTTAAATCTCAGCCTGAGAAGTTTGTGTTGATTCCATAGGCAACAGGTAGTTACCATAGATTTTTGAGTCTGGGGTTAATGTGGTAAAATTTACTTAGGAAGATTGATTGGGTATACTAATGGACAGGAAAGACAAACAGATGAAAATCAGAGGTACAAAGACCATCTGAAAGTATATTACAAAAAGTATATAAAACCTGTTTGAGAAGGTTATTAAACCTTATTTTGAAAAATACTAAAAATACCTAAATAAATGGAGAGATATAGTGTGTTTTTAAATGTTTATAGATAAGAAGGCTCACCACTTTAAAGTCAGTCCTTCAGTAATTAATCCATAGAATCAATGAAATTTAGTCAATATCTCACAGATTTTTTGTTATTGAATCTTGACATATTCTAAAATTAATATGGCAAGTGAAGGCCAAGAAAAACCAAATCATTGCTGAAGAACAACAACTAGATAGGTTATGAGACATCATGACTTATGAATATACATCTGACCCTTGAACAATGTAGGGATTAGGGCCTCCAACCCCACTAAAGTTGAAAATCCATGTGTAACTTTACTGTCAGCCCTGCACATCCACAGTTCTGCATCATGGACTCAACCGTGAATGATGTTATACTATAGTACGTATGTGTTGAAAAAAAAATTCATGTATAAATGGACCCATGCAGTTCAATCCCATGTTATTCAAGGATCAATTGTATAATAATTAAGACAGTGTGGTATTTGTGCATGGTAATGCAGACCAACCACAGAGAATGGAGAGTCTAGCAACAAACTAAAGTATTTTTGGAAACTTGATGTATTACAGAGGTGGCATTTTAGATCACCGTGTAAAGAAGATGTTCAAGAAATGATGCTGGGACAATTGCTTAAATAAGGAATTGGATTCCTAGCACATACTATACATGAAATTCTTTTCCAGATGAAATTAAATGTTTTAAGCTTTTACAAGAAAACGTAAGAGTAAATTTTTATCACTATGTGGTATAAAACACTTTCTTAAGTCTTAAAACTCTTAAATAAAAGGATTAAATATTAAGGGAATCATATATTTGACTACATTAAAATTAAAACTCTATTAATCAGAGTCCATAGGAAAGTAAAAGGATAGACTATAACTGGGGAAAGCTGATAGCTACAGTGTTATCAACAAAGCCTAAGTATCAAATTTATGAAGAACTTAAATTGATAAGGAAATGACTACTCACTTAGTAAATGAGCACGAGAAAAAAGTAGGTATTTTACAGAAGAAGAAATATTTGTGGTAAATACACCTATGAGGGAAAAGATGGGTGCTTAATAATCAATGATATGAAAAGACACTATTCACTGTAATACCAAAATAAAAATATGCACGAGATATCACTGTCACCAAGAAAGACATGATGTTGTTATTTATGTAGTATGTAGGATAGCAATGTAAAAATGCCAAGAAAACTAATAAAAAATTACTGGAACTAATTGGAGAGATTAAAAAGGGGTGTTGATCAACATTTAAAAAGCACCAGCTTTAAAAAATGCAGCAATGACCAATTAAAAACATAGTAGAGAAATATTTTATTTACAACTACAGGAAAAATATGAAATATTTAAGAATAAATGCAATAAGGAATATGCAAGATTTATGGAAAAACTAATAAAAATTTACTGAAGAGTATAAAAGAAGACCTGATGTATTAAAAGTAAATAACTATATACAGTGTTTGAGCATGGGAAAACTCAGTACAGTTGATCCTTGAACAATATGGGTTTGAACTGCATAAGTCCACTTATACATGGATTTTTTTTCAATAAATATGTACTATTGCACTACATGATCTGTAGTTGGTTGAATCTGTGGATGCAGAACCATGGATATGGAGATCTAAATGTAAAGTTATACACGGATTTTTTTTCCCCCAGTAAATACAGTAAAACTATGGTAATAAAAATAATATGGTATTAAAGTCGGGAAGAAATCCCAAAAAAGATCAGTGGGAACAGTATTGAGAATTCAGGAATGAGCCATGTGTGTATATGGGACAATTCGTTATCCGTTATAGAAAATACAGTAAGATTATATCAACAGCTAATGCCAGTCATAAAAAAAAAAAACAAACCAGGTGGATTACATGAATAAATCTAAAACTATAAAATATTAGAAGAAAATATAGGAGGATATGTTTATGACTTTGTGGTGGAGTGATCTTCTTAAAGTAAATATGTCAATGCATTAAGAATAAAATATAAATTTTTTTCAGCAAATTGCTAAACTCCTGAATAACAGAAAAGACCACACACACACACACATACACAAAAATCATAAAACTCAGCAATAACTAGGAAAAAGTATTTGTAACATATCAAAGACGAGCGATATTCAGAATTTATAAAGAACCAATGATAATACATAAGGAAAAGACAAACAGTCCAATGGAAAAATAGGCAAAGGATATGAAAATGATTCATAGAAGAGGAGTTAAAAATGGACCATAAATATACAAGATGACTCTACTTCTGGTAATCAAGGAAGTGTAACCAACAATGATGATGTTTGTTTACGGTATTGGAACATTTTTTAAGTTTGAGAAATTGTCTCTTTTTCCCTACAGTGTAATAGTGTATTTTAATTAAAAATAATGAAACAAACCTGTGCATATTGATACAAAAGCCTTCCAAGAAAATTGTTAAGAAATACTTAATGATATGCACAGTCTGTTAACATTTATGTAAAACTTACTTTCATATGCATATATGGATATGGAAATACAGTGTCTTAGTTGGATCTCATAGAAGCAGAGCCTGAGACAGTGATTCTTATTTAAGCAATTTATTGGGAAAGTGCTCATAGGAGAAGGGGGAGTGAGAAAAGCAGGGTAGGACAGGGAAGGAAGGCAAAGCAGGAATGTGATCTTGGGTAGAAACCAGCTCAGTCTGATTGTGCAGAGTTGCTCTGGAATGCAAATTGCAGCAAGATGGTTCCCACCTTGAGGCTATTTTGCATTCCTGTGTCAGTCCATTGTTGACCTACTGTGGCCTACCCACAGACCCCAGAAATATAGGGAGTAGTCACTGCTCACTTTTGGCCAAGGGCAATTACCCAGAGGAAAGGGAAGCTCTGAGTTACTCTCAGCCAATGCTAGCAGCAGCAGAAAAGGGGATTTGGGCAGAGCAACAACAGCATCTGCTATGCACATGCACACGCACATACATACATACATATGCATGCACACACATGTGCAAACACATGGACAAAAATACTCAAGGAATTAACAGTTTTATGGTAAGATGGCTACCTCTAGGGATAAGCCTGAGGCTGAGGAGTATTTTCAAGGTGGGCTTTAGTGTTGTATTTGCTTTTTTAATAATCATATTATATTTCTTATGTAATTAGAAAATAAGCTTTTTAGAAAGATGCATTTTACTTTCTCACATAGACAGTGACTCCATTATACCAGCTCATCCAGTCTTTCTTGACTTCCTTATACTTATTACAAATAAAATTTATTAAAGGAACTACATTAAGATTCAAGTGATCTTTTTCGTTCTTGCATTTCATAGATCAAGACAATTACAGAACAGTCTTTTTAAAGCAAATGTCATTTCAATTTTCTATTTAAAAACGATGTTTATAATTCATAGTCCGATTTGTGAAATATGAGAAACCTATACATGTATTTACTAAAACAGAAATCCAATAAATATACAGTGTTCATTCTTCCAGTACTTAGGGACTTTGATCAGAGTTTCTTATGCTGAATGTCTTGGTGAAAACAGCAAACCACCACTTATTAATCAGTGTCCTTTTCTGCTAAAAAGGGGAGGGAATCTGATACTAATTATTTACCTTTTGATATAGATGCTGTGAAAATGCCTTCTCAGCTGTCATATTTGTTTAGCCTGCTCATCTGCTAATTACTGATACAAACAGGAAGGGCCCCCAACCTCTAAGCAGGTCCTTCTTAGCTTTTCTACCTATTAGGTGTGATCAGAACCAGTCCATGGTTTTGGAGTTTTAGGTACCATGTATGGGCTGATGAGTCCCAGATAAATAACTTCATCCCAGCCTTTAATTAGCATCTCAATTAGCATCTTTATTTAGCATCTCAAACTAAAGGAACTCTTGATTCCCCTTTTACCCTCACCTCCTGCATATATGTTCCTCATCCATCTCAGTAAAAGACATCATTTATTCAAAAGTCATTTATTCAAATGAAAAATCTGAATAGTCTTTGATTCCCTTCTTTTTATCATACCCCTAGATTCAATTCTTCAGAAAATCCTCTTGAAGATACCCCTAAGACATCTCCTCAATCTATATTTCTCCATCTGTGTTAATTCTACCTTCATCCAAGTACACAGTGATTCTCATGAACTATTATAATAATCTAATTACCCTCTTTTTTTCTTTCTATTGCACACAATAGCTAGAGAAATCTTTTAAAAATGTAAATTGAATCATGTAATTTTCCTGGGAAAATCCTGTGCTGCATTTAGAATAAAATCCTCATGCTAAACTGTGGGTTCCAAAATCCTAAGAACTCTTCCCTGCTCTTCTCCCATCATATTCCTCCTCTTTCACTGTGCTCTGGCCACATAGGGCTTCTGCTGGCTCCATAGTACCTGTCAACCCAGTTCATCATTTGGCCCTTGGTCATTCAGGTCTTTATTATATATCACCTTCTCAGAGAGGTCACTGACCACCCAATTCAATGTAGCCACTCAATTCCTCTCTATCATATTACCCTATTTAAATTTTCTCTATTATATTTGTCACCTCTGGTGTTTTTCTTGTTTGTTTACTATCTCATCTCATTCAATTTAAGCCCTAGAAGAGTAGAGACTTTATACAGTCCGTATCCTCAGCATATATGTAGAGCTGATTCTGGCACATATAGGTTCCCAGTACACAGTAGGTGAATGAGTGGAAGAACAAATGCATGCAAGCATGGCTACTTCTGTAAAAGGCATTGTGGGGGATACATGATAAATCTAACAGGGTTCCCTGTCACATATGGAACTTCCAATCTGCTTGGGGACCCAAAGAATGGAAGACTGCATAAGCAGTGAGATATGTGGTATTGACCATAAGTGAGACAGGAGTTCAGAGAAGAGTGTGGGAAATGCAAGAGACCTAAGCATGGGGCCTCTGTTCCAGTATTCGCAAACTGCTCCAGTATGCAAATCATGTAACTGAATGTATAGAATTTCCATTCTCATCAGTGTGGTTGCAGCAGGAGTTGAATGATGCTAAAACTGTCCAGTAATAGTTTATGCCCCAATAGCCTGTCCAGACTACCTTTTTTCCAGTGACTTGTCATTCAGATAGGCTTTCAACAGAAATATTTTGAGTAAGTTTTAAGCCTTATCCAAACTGGGTAAATACTTTAGCAAATGTCTGCTCTTTCTAAACGATATGCAGTTTGGGGATGACCTCAAGGATTTTCTACATTAATTCTTAGATAGTAAGTAAGGAGACAGAGTGAAAATTTGATGACATTAACATATCAAAGGACATTTGGATATTTCTGGGTTTTTTTTTTCACTTAATTGGCTTTTTTTTTGGCCCTAATTGATTATACTAATTTGGCTTTTTGAAGCATAGTCTAATTGTCTTTAGAATCTATTATTCATTTATTTAACAGACTATTAGAATTAAAGCCTTAGTGGTATGTTTAGCCAATTAATACTCTTGTCATTTGTCCATGTGGGACTTGCACTCGCTTCCCAGGGACTTCTTCCTATTTTCATAATAGGCATAATAGTGAACATATCAATTAAATGAATACCCCTAAATGTTAAAAATGATTGTCTTAATTTTATAGTTTCCTGTTGAAAAGTAAGGAAATAAGATTTAAAGAATCTGCCTGGGAGAAGCAAGTGAGTAAGGAAGACACTGGAAGGGGAAGTTTAGTGTTTCTTTACCTCTCTTCCGGAGTAATCCTAACATTGTGAAGGCTTCAAAAAATTACTGCCTTTGCTTTTCAAATAAATGACTCGGGTGTGAAAAGCAGCACATCCGCCCTGTGGTTGAGCATTTTTTTTCTGAGTTGATTTAGCTTTGAACTTCTCTGTAGTGGTGGGCTGGTGGCACTCCCCTGGCCTCTCTTGGAGATTCCTTTTCACACAGTTACTTTCAGTTTACTGAAAGACCCCAGGATGGCCCCAGGAAGACTCCTCATTTTCTGACTTCAGGCTGCAGTGATCATATCTTCAAAAATAGAGTTCTATACTTAGAAAAGTATACCCATGTCCTATCCTATCAGGAAAGCGAGATCCCAGTTCATTGCATTTATAACTTCATACAATGAAACCTTCAATACAATAACCCAACCCAATCACAAATCTTTAATCAATATCCACCCCCACCACCCCAAATTCAACTTTTAGGGAAAGAGAATAGCAACTGTTTCAGGAATATATTGATTTACTTTTATTTATTTACTTATTTTAAATAACTTTATTGTATAATTTCTGTACAGTAAACTACACGTATTTCAGATGTACAATTTGATGAATTTTGATAGATGTATACATCTATGAAACCACCACCACAATCAAGATACTCCCCAAGAAGTGCAGATTTCAAACTCCCAATTTATCCTTTCCCACTCCTTTCACACTCTGGCAACCATAAGTCTGTTTTCTATGTCTATGAATATGTTTCTGTTTTGCAAACAAGTTCATTTGTGTCTTTTTTTTTTTAGATTCCACATATAAGCAACAATATTGATTTACTTTTAAAGTGTTCTATTGTGATATATAGGCATAAAATATAATGATTAACTTTTAAAAATAAGTCTCCAAACTTGGTTCCTTTAATTTATGATTAAATGATATTATGAGTGGTTTCCCCCCATTCTTCAATGTTCTCAATAAGAGAAAGTACACATGAGGATTATACTTGGATGACAGTCAAAGTATAACTCTATTAATATTGGCAAAAGCCTTAATGCCTAAAATGGATAGCTTCTAGTTAAGACGAGAGACCCTTAAAAACTGGTGTTTTAATATATACTTTTTCTTTGGCAAGCATGTGGTTAGTGACCAAGGTGAAACTGGAAGGGGAACAAGCTTGTGTTCACTCTTTTCCTTTCCCAATTCTCTAACCCTCCCTACACTCATGTTTGTTTTTTTTGTTTTTTTCTTAGATTTATTTTTTGTTTAAGTAACATTGGTTTATAACATTATATAGGTTTCACATGTACAACATTATATTTCTATTTCTGTATATCCTACAGTGTGCTCGCCACCAGAAGTTTACTTTTCCATCCATCACCATACAGTTGGTCTCCTTTCCTCATTTCACCCCACTGCCTACTCCTTCCCCTCTGGTAATCAATGCTCTGTTCTCTGCATCTGTGTGTTTGTTTTTGTTTGTTTTTTTCATATATTTTGTTTTTTTTCTTGAATTTTTGTTTGTCTTATTTTTTATATTCCACATGTGAGTGAAATCATACGATATTTGTCTTTCTTTGACCTATTTCACTTACCATAACATGTACTTTTTTTTCATACAAGTTGAAGAAAATATACCTGCAGTGCAAACTTCTTGACTTACTCATTCAGTTATAAGAAGTGAAAAGATGATGGCCTCTTTCCATTTTTACTCCTAATCAGGGAAGTCCCTGACCAGGTGCACAGAAACCTGAGGAGGATTTATTCTCCCGGGCAGAAAGAGAGCCTCTAACAAATGAACAGTGAACTAACCTCTCTATTAAAATATGCAGCACTGAATATTTGGCTCCAACTGAACAGAACAGGGAAAGCAGGATTCCTGGGGGTGGAGGTGAGAGGTATAACACACAAAATTTACTAAGTGTAGAAGGAAGAGACAGGTCACCATCTGTGATGGTATAAGTCATACACTACACCACTGTAAGGTATAGAACAGTTTCATTTATGTAGAGTATGAGGTCAGTGTGCCCCTGAGGATTGTACAGTAACAGGACAGAGTTTCAGAGATTTCTTATGACCTACATAAGAAACTAGTTATGTTACCCTGACCAAATAATTTAATTCCAATTAGCCTCATTGTCCTTGGTTTAGAGACCACTATTTTCCTACCCAATAATTATTCTCCCCTACTTCCTTAGAAATAGACCCCTATATTGATAGGGATAGATTTGTGTCCAGATTTTTAAAAAATTCAAAGTACATTTCTTAGCCTTCCTTGCAGACAGAAGTGGCCAGTGGGAATACTCTAAATGAAAGATACTCAGCTGGGAGATAAACCCTTTCTTCTTTCTCCCTCCTCCTACCCAGAGTAATATTGTGATAGCTGGAACTCCTGCAACCATAAGGTTACCATGAGGTCACCTTGAGGACAGAAACCACCCACTGAAAATGACAAGCCGAAAGAAAGTTTGGTCCCTGAAGTTAATGGAACCAATTTTTCCTTTTGTAAAGGGGGACTTGTAGCATTGTTGTATATATAAGATGCATGAATATAGATAAAGCACTTAGAACAGTGTCAGGTAGTGACTGTATAGTACTTGATAGCTATTTCTGCTATGATCTATGGCAGTGCTTCTTAATTTGGGGCAGTTTTGTCTCCTAGGGACATTTGGCAACTTCTGGAGACATTTTTGGCTGTCACAACTTGTAGGCGTTGCTACTGGCATCTTGTTGGTAGAGACCTGTTCAACATCCTACAATCACAGGATAGCCCTACAACAAAGAACTGTTTAGCTCAAAATATCAATAATGCCAAGGGTGAGAAACTCCGCTCTGTGGTATGTGAAAAGCTCATATAACTTTATAAGAACTCCAATGATATCCTAATATATACATGAAAAAATGACGTGGAAAATTAAAAAGAAATTTGGAAAATAAACAAATATTTGGGAAAGCATTCAGATTTGCCAGTAATTTAAAAATGATTAATTCATACAATGAAGAATTGTTTTTTATATACGTATTTTTATTGAAGTATAGTCAGTTTACAATGTTGTGTCAGTTTCTGGTGTACAGCATAATGCTTCAGTCATACATGAACATACATATATTTGTTTTCATATTCTTTCTCACCATAAGTTACTACAAGATATTGGATATAGTTCTCTGTGCTATACAGTTTGAACTTGTTTATCTATTTTATATATACTAGGTAGTATCTGCAAATCTAGAACTACCATTTTATCCCTTCCCATCCCCTTCCTTCCCTACCCCATAAATTTGTTTTCTATGTCTGTGAGTCTGTTTCTGTTTTGTAAATAAGTTCATTTGTCCTTTTTTTTTAGATTCCACATGTAAGTGGTATCATATGGTATTTTTCTTTTTCTTTCTGGCTTCACTTAGAATGACAATCTAAATTTCAAGAGGTAATTTTAATATCCAAAGTCGATGATTGGCCAGGGAAATGTGTATATTCATAATTTGTTTGTTGCTATGCAAATGGATAGTTGCCTTGGGAAATAATGTGGTATTAAGAGCCAGAAAATGTGCAGATATTCTGACCCTTTGCTATCAGTTCTGGAGATTTATTCTAAATTAATTATTCACAATTGATTTATATAGGCCAGTATGTTTAATGCATACTGTAATACTTCTTACATTAGCAAAAGAACTGAGACCAATTTTAATAAACACAAAAGGGAAACACTTAAGCAAATTATATATTATAATGGATTGGACTATTTTATCACTCCTGAATTTATGATAAAATAAAAAGCAGAACTATGTGGAAAATGTAATGTTGAAAGAAATGTTAAGTGAAAATGAGTAAAACATTTTTCTTCCTTTATACTCTAAAATTACAACTATATAAAATGAGTACATGTAAATAAGTTTGAAACAAAATAAGCATTCAATGACAGGTTGAATGAATTAAAAACAAAAACAATTAAGATGTTATAAAGGTGGTATGTATGCCCTTTTCCCATTTAATTTAATATTTTTAAAATGTTATGATGTTGTCTGGACAAAGAAAAGAAAAAAGCAAAAACTCACCAGGTGTGCCTACATTTTGTGAGTTAAAGTTGAATTGGCGGGATAAAGGCACACATGTGTGGCCTCCATATATCCACAACTCATATTGCCAGTGACCTTCATCAGATGGTATTTCCAAGTCCACACATATCTCACTTTCTGCTTTGTCGGTATTCCCAACAAACTGCATTCAGCTCAGAGCAGGAACATTTTCATGGTGCTTTTTTTTCCCATTTCAATTGGAATCTTAGGGATCCTTAAAGAAAAGATGTGAACAAGTCATCTGATTCATGAGACACCTTTTTAAGGATTAAAAATAAAAGAATAGAAATAAAGTGTTTGTGATTGTATGAAATTGGTCATTGGGAAAATTCCACCTTCTTATGGAGTTCTGAGTAATGGTCCTTAGAAAAAAATACATAGGTTAATTATTTTTTAAATTGCTTACTTAAAAAAAATTTAACTATAGTTGATTTATAGTATTGTGTTAGTTTCAGGTAGATGGAAAAGTGATTTAGTTTTGCTTACTTTTTATATATGAAAGAAGTCAAAGGTTTTGCTTTTGATGGTAGTTTTTCCTTTAATCTGCTGTTTAAAGTAGGCACTGTGGTTTATTTACATATTTACAAATTTCCTAAGACTTTTACCATTGAAAGAGACAGCTTATAGACAGGAAATGCACAAGTCACTCTGGAATTGGTTCTGAGAATCTGTATGAGGAGAAATTGCTATGGATATTGTGTCTTGCTCTAAGACTTACTGCCAGTCAAGGCTGCATAATTCATCTTGTCATCATCTTCCAATCATTTCTTCCTGTAGATTATTTTTAGGTATAATGGACCATTGGTTGCCAGAAAGAAAGTAAAGAACCCGCCTCTTTGTTCTTTTCTTTTTTTTTTTTTTTACCGAAAATCTAGTTCTGGTTCCACCAGTGTTTTTCAGTAATTTAAAACCATTTAATCCTTTTGGCCCTTGGATATCCTAATTATAAGATAGGAATAAAATGTCTCTGCCTGTGCTTCCCATCCCACTGAGGTTTACTTATTTCTAAGAATGGGCTTATGTCAATTGGAGAGCTAGCTGTAGGGAAAAAACTGAATCTATCTCACTCCATCCATACACCAAATAAAGTACAGATGTATCAGCATTTAAACGTATGAAATAAAATGATAAATTACCAGAAGATACACTATTTTTATAATTTTGGAGTGGCTGATGGGTTTTTAATATTCATCTTTATTAATTTAAACCTTAATATGCATTGGAGGTGTTCTGGGTAGGAGGGAGATTTCTTATAATTACCTCACAGTTGATAATGAGATAGCTCACTTATCCCAGACCTTATCCTTGGGGTGATGGCATGAAAGTCAGGTCAAATGTCCTACAAGAGTAGCTGGAGGCTACTATGGATTTTCTCCATTTATGTACTGGAGAGAGTCAGTCATCCTCCTCCTCTCCTGAAAGAAGAGAAAGAAAATAACCTTTTACTTCTTATTGATGTATAGAAAGGATCCTGGATTCTCTACTCTTCTCAGAAGGTAATTATGTCTTTCCAAGGGCCAGAGAAACCATGGGTGTCTCCAGCTTTTATAACCTAGAGATGTGTCTGAAGTCTGGGCTTCCCTTTTAAAACATAAATATTTAGAGAGATGGAGACCCGATATTCCTGACTCCTTGAGGGCTACCATCGGGTCCTGGTCCAGGCTGTAACCATCTGAATTAGAGCAGTTAACTAGACAATTGCTTACAGAATCTAATTCTCATGTTATGTGCAGAGTAAAATCCTTCTAGGGAAAGTGAAAATAAACATTCCCTATCTTACATACATTTCCATATCTCAGGAGGCTTAGGACTTTTTACAAGGGCACTGAGAAACCCAGGGAAAGTTTATTTCCTCATAGTGGAGAATATTTTTCAAAAAACAGAACACAAAGGCCAGAAATCCCCCTAAAATAACTGACAGATTTGACTAGGTAATAACGAAAAGAAAGTTAAGAGACTATTGATGAGCTGGAACCCCCCCCGCCCCTTATAGCATGTATATACTAGGCACAGGGTTAATTTCACTTAACTCTTTGAAAGCAAACAAAAAAAGACCTTTAAAATTTTTGCAAAGGGCACAAATTTTCTTCACAAAGAATAAAAGTATAGCAAAGGTGTTTAGACTCATACGTAATCAAATAGGTGCAAATAAAGACCATATGTGATATCACTGTCCACTGACAAATTGACAAAATAAAGAAAGACAATGCCTAGAGCTAGTTAAGTAGCCATAAATAGCCCTCTTCATACTGTGCTGGAGGGAGTGGTTGTTTCTACAGGACACCTTGGCATTATGTATTTTGGAAGGCAGAATTAAAAAACCCAAAGATGTCCGCGTTGCAGTGCCTGGAGCCCGTGAATGTATGTTATAGGGCAAAAGGGAATTAGAGTTGCGGGTGTAATTAAGGTTCTAATCAGCTGACCTTGAAGGGATTATTGCCCAGGTGGGCCCAGTGTCATCACAAGTTTCCTTAAAAGTAGAAGATGGAGTCAGAAGAAGAGGTCCGAGTAGAACAGTGTTGGAGGGGCTTTACTTCTTGTTGCTGGTTTTGAAGATGGAGGAAGGAGGTGAAAAAAACAGTAGCTGGAAAGGGTAAGGAAATATTTTTCTCAAAAGCCTCCAAAAAGGGCTGGAATGTTGCTAACAGAGTGATGTCATTCCAGTGAGACCTGTGTCAGACTTCTAGTCTGCAGAACTGTAAGGTAATACATGTATGTTGTTTTAAATCATTAAATTTGTAGTAATTTGTAAAAGCAGTGATAGAAAACTAATATGGTTAGGCTTTAAAAAAGTGTGCAGTCTTTGAGATAGTAGTCTATGAACCATTATTAAAATCTCTTAGCATTCACACTCAACTCTCTTGTCTTTCTCCCCTTATTATTCATCTGGGAAAACCATCCCTCCCCTCTGGCAACCACCTGTTTATTCTCTGTATCAATGAGTGTGTTTCTGTTTTGCTGTGTTCATTTGTTTTGTTCTTTTAGATTTCACATATAAGTGAAATCATATGGTATTTGTTTTTGGCTTATTTTACTTAGCATAATACCTTTTAGGTCCATCCATGTTACCAAAAATGGCAAGATTTCATTCTTTTTTATGACTGAGTAGTATTCCATTGTATATATATGCCACATTCTCTTTATTCAGTCATTTATTGATGGACACTTAAGTTGCTTACATATCTTGCTTATTGTAAATAATGTTGCTATGAACATTGGGGTGCATATATCTTTTCAATTAATGTTTCTGTTTTCTTTGGGAAAATACTCAGAAGTAGAATTAATGGATTAACACTTCTATTTTTAATTTTTTGAGGAACTTGCGTACTGTTTTTCATAGTAGCTGCACCAATTTGCATTACCATCAGCAGTACATAAGAGTTCCCTTTTCTTCACATTCTCGCCGTACTTGCTATTTGTTATCATTTTGTTGATAGCCATATCCCTAATTCTTTGCCCACCTAGAAAGCAAAACCTAGTGAAGAAGTTAATCTGTATTCACTGTGCCAGTTGTTTTCCTCCCAGGGAAACGTGTTCTAACCAGACTTTTGCCTCCACCACTCCACAGAAGTTGCTTTTGCCAGAGTCTCCAATAACTGCTAATTTCTCCAAATCTAATGGTCATCTCTCCAACCTCATCCTATTTATCTATCAGAAGCATCTAACATAAGTGTTCACTCCTTGCTTCCACAAGACATCATGCTCATGGTTTTCCTCCTACCTCAGTGACCACCCCAGACTCCTCTTCTGGATCCTCTCTGTTACACTAATCTCCAAATCTCCATATATTTGAATCTCCCCTAAATTCATGGGAGTCTATTTGTATGTCAGATCACCATATTCAAAACAGAATTCTTCTACCTTGCTCCTCTCCTGGCCTTCCCCATTTGCTCAGGGGAAGGTTTGACTCTCATTTACCATGTCCACTGCCTGAACAAATCCTGAAAGCTAATTTAAAAAGATACACAGAACTTGCCCACCTTTTTGTGTGTGTGTGTAAAAAGCAACAACATATTTTCCTATTATCCTGGTCCAATCCACCGAAACTCTCTTTAAAAAGATTCTTAACTGTTCTCCTTACGCCTGTCCCTGCTTGTTCTCAACAAGGCAAGCCAGAGCAGTCCTTTAAAATGCAGGTTAAGGCAGTACTTTTCTCAACTATCTGTGACGAAGACGTATTTTAAAAATTTTCATTCCATCATGGATTGATGCCTTTGTAAAATACAGTACAAAATAAATTACTAGAAATTACTAGAAAAAATGGAAAACGTCATTTTTATTATCTGATTCAACAAGTATAAAATTACATTTCAATGATGAGATGAATCATAAGAACATTTCTATAATGAATTCTATATGCATATTCTTAATTTCTGTACTTGTGTTGTCATGAACCTATAACAAACTGCTTACAAATGGTATAGACCCATGGACCCCGCTTTGAGTAGCACCTGCTTAGATCATTTTAGTTCCCTGCTCAAACCTACTAGCGGCTGTCTCACTACCCATAGCAATAGCCAAAGGCCTTGTAGTGGCCTGAAAGGGCTCCATGGTCTGGCCTCCTGTCACCTTTCTACCTTTTCTCTGCCGCCTTGCCTCTAGGCCATCCATAATAGCCTGTTCTTTCATGAACAGGCCAAGCATCTTCTAACCCCAGGGCTTTGTACTTGAAGTTTCCTCTGCCTGGAATGAGTTCTCCTCAGTCAGTCATATGGATCTCCCTCGTCTCCTTCAGGTCACTGGTTAAATGTCTCTTTTTAATGCTGTCCTCCCTCACCACTCTATTTAAAAACAGCCATTTTTACCCTATCCCCAAAATATTTTACTTTATTTATTGTCTGTCTTCCCCTACTAGAATGTCAGCTCCACAAAGGTGGAGATTTTTCTGTTTTGTTTACTGCTGTTTCCCTAGTGCCTAGAGTAGAGCCTAGTGCATAAAAAAAAAAATTACTGAATGAATGAATAAATTGAACAAATTCAATTTAAGAGTATAATATAAAGATATTATTAGATAAATGCTAAAAGTTAAATGTATAAGAATGTTTATAGTAGCTTAAAATATTTATTGAGCATTTATAGCAATTAAAATTGTAAACTTCTATATCCATTAATAGGATATTGATTAAATGAACTGTGGTAAATATCTGTAATCATATCTGTTCAGTGGCTCTGTCTCATAGGACCTGCCTTTGTCCATTCACATGACTACTTGGGAGTTCCTATATTGTAATAGCTGATTGGCACAGGGGTGGATATTAAATGAGCCCCTTCCCTGAGATTTTGAACATTGTACTCTAAAATTATAGTCAATACAGAGCAGTGTTTCCTGCTATGTAGAGAAAGCCATACTGCAGTGAAAGAACATGAAATAGACCCAGAAAGAAAGCTGATCAGGACAACAGAAATCTTAATGTTGTTTGAGCCCCTGGTTCTAATTTTTTGTCCTGAGATTCCACTGCATCCTTGCCCTTTACTGAATTATTTAGCCTCCCCTTGGATTCCACAATCTGATTCACCTCTTCTTTTGTTAAAGTCCACTCGTATTTGGGTTCTGTTACTTGAAAACAAATGTGCATACAACGTAGTACAGTGTAGTGGTAGAAAGGATGATACCTAGTGATACTCGTGGATTCCTGGATAGAAAAGCAAGTTGTGTATAAATATGACCCTATTATGTAAAAGAGAATATATTTCAGATACATGTATGCATTTAGAAATGAATAAAAGGATATATATGACAAACTATAGTTATCTTTGGGTGGTGAGGTTTCTGAGAACCCCTGTTTGTTTGTTTGTTATCTTTTCTGTATTTTTTGGAATTTTCTTTAGCATATATTAAAAAGATAATAAGTATTTGTAAATACAAAAAAATATAAGTAACTTCTCTTACCCAATTTATTATCCTGATATTTTCACTCAAAGTGCATTATATACAGGAGAGAAAATAAGGAAATCATACAAATTTTTTTGAGATTTGACCCATTTTGCTTGCTTTGGTAGATTTAATATTCACCATACTTCCACCATCAAACACCCCCACCAATTTACTAATGAAAAATTCAGTACAAATACAATTAGAACATACATCCTCTGAAATGTTCTACTTTTTTTCTCACTTATTTCTTCTCTTTTTAGAGCAAAAGGGACATTTTTATAATTAAAGAGGTTAATTTTTTTTCATGTTTCAGGTTGGGTATTAAGTGCAGGGGAAAGAAAAAGAATGTGAGAAGCTACGCTAGTTTTGTAGAGAATCCAAAGAAGTTAAATGCCACATCGATTATAACACAGAAATACTTGAAAATATAGCCACCCATGCCAGGAAGTGAATGCAAAAAACTTGTAAATATCAGGCCTTTAGTAGAGGGAAACAGCAGTTCTGACAGGGATGGTGGGGGAAGCTTTACAGAAGAGGCTGGATTTAAGCAGAACAGAGAGGAAAGGAAGGCCATTCCAGGTTGGTGTGTGTGAGCGTGTAGGAGGCATTTGAGTTAGCACGGATGAACATGTGAGAATAATACAGAACATTTTGGGAGGGCAGCGAGAACACTACTCCAAATGGAGCCAAAAGAGGATAGTTTGTGGCCAGAATATAGGCCTTTTATAATAGTATAAGTATTTTTTATTTTAGCTGGTAGGCCATGTTTACAAACAATAGCTTTTAGTTCATGTACCAACCCAATTAATAGTGGCTATCTGGAGTGCTTTGAGAAGGGATATGAAGCAGTTCCTGGGAAAAAAAGTCCCTCATCAACTAATGGTGCCTGTCCTGGACATCCCGTGTGCTGTGCTGTGTTGAACTCTACTGAAGACAAGGGAAGCTGAGGCTTTGCTTTGTTTTATTATCACATTGCCTCAGCCTTTAATTTGCTCCATGCTCACGATTCTCATTCAGGTTTGTCTACATAGATGAGAAGGTGAAACTATAGCTTATTGTATCACTCGTATTTCTAATATATACCCATGTTGTTCCCTGAAGCTGCAGTTTATTTTCACTGTTGTATGATGTGTTGCTAAAACCAGTAGGCCCACTCTTCTGGCTAAGAATTCTTGTGAAAAGTCAGTAACGAGGCTTCTGATTATAATTTGACTTACTTTGCAGTTTGGCTACAAGTAAAGGATGTGCTAATCATGCTAGATGAGTATGTCCAGGATGTGAGAGTGTTGCTTCTCATTATAAACTTACACATTGACACTGATGTCTTCCTCTGGCTTATGTATATTTTAGTGAGCACGAATAAATCTCTCATAGCTAGTCAGGAGCAGGTGTCCAACACCTGAAAGTGAAAGGCCAGATCCAAGCAGCCTTCCCTTAGATGACATAGAATCTGCCATTTTCAGAGGGTTGTCTCTTCCCTAGTGATTTCAATTAAATACTCTAGCTTTATTGGTCACCTTTTAAATATTTTTGTTATGCAGTATTTGGTGTATACAAAAAGAATATAGTACTGTAATAATGAAATACACATTACCTTACCTCCCCCAAACAAAATAACACTATTACCAAAGTATTACTTGCATTATGTGTCTTCTTTCTCCTGCCTCCTCCAAAGAGGCAACTGTTATCCTGTAAGTTGTTATCATTCCCTTGCCTGTTTTAATTGATAATTTTAGCACATACACATTTATAACCATGTAGTTTTGCTTATTTTGAGCTGTATTAAAATAGTGTAATACTGTTTGTAGGCTTTTGGAACTTATTTTTCCCGTATACAGGCATGCCTCAGAGATATTGCAAGTTTGGTTCCAGACCGCTTCAATAAAGCAATTATTGCAATAAAGTGAGTCATATGAATTTTTGTTTTCCCAGTGCATGTAAAAGTTATATTTACACTAAATTTAGTCTGTTAAGTGTGCAATAGCATTGTCTAAAAAATAATATATATACCTTAATTAAAAATACTTTATTGCTAAAAAATGCTAACCACCAACCAAGCTTTCAACGTGTCCTGATATTTTTGCTGGTGGAGTCTTGCTTCGATGTTGATGGCTGCTGACTGATCAGAGTGATGGTTGCTGAACGGTGGGGTGGCTGTGGCAGTTTCAAGACAGCAATGAAGTTTGCTGAATCAATTGACTCTCTGTTTCACAAACAATTTCTCTGCAGCATGCAATGATGTTTGATAACATTTTACCCACAGTACAACTTCTTTTAAAATTGGAATCAGTCCTCTCAAAAACCTGCCATTGCTTTATCAACCAAGTTTATATAGTATACTAAATCCTTTGTTGTCATTTCAACAGTCTTCACAGCATTTTTACTAGGAGTAGATTCCATCTTAAGAAACCACTTTCTTTGCTCATTTTCTAAGAAGCAGCTCTTCATCTGTTCAAGTTGTATCATGAGATTGCAGCAGTTCAGTCACATCTTCAGGCTCCACTTCTAATTCTAATTCTTTTGCTGTTTCCACTGTATCTGCAGTTACTTCCTTCACTGAAGTTTTAAATCCCTCAGTCATCCATGAGGGTTGGAATCAACATCTTTCAAGTTCCTGTTAATGTTAATATTTTGACCTCTTCCCGTGAATCATGAATATTTTGATGGCATCTAGGATTGAGTCCTTGCCAGAATATTTTCAGTTTTCTTTGCCAAGATCCATCAGAGGGATTACTGTCTCTTGCAGCTATAGCCTTACAAAATGTATTTCTTAAATAATAAGACTTGAAAGTTGAAATTAACTGCTTGATGCATGGGCTGCAGAATGGATGTTGTATTAGCAGGCATGAAAACAGCGTTAGTCTAATGCTTGGGCATCTCTGCTAGAGCCCTTGGGTGACCACATTCATTGTCAATGAGCAATCATACTTTGAAAGAAATTTTCTTCTCCAGAGCAATAGATCTCAACAGTGGGCTTAAAATATTCAGTAAACCATGCTGTAAACAGATGTGTTGTCATCCAGGCTTTGCTGTTCTATGTAGAGCACAGGCAGAGGAGATTTAGCATAACTCTTAAGGACTCTGTGGTTTTCAGAATGGTAAATGAACACCAGCTTCAATTTAAAATCACCAGCTACATTAGCCCTTAAACCAGAGAGTCAGCCTGTCCTTTGGTGATATGAAACCAGGCGTTAACTTTTCCCCTCTGGCTATGACGATGGCATCTTCTTCTAATAGAAGGCTGTTTTGTCTCTAATGAAAATATGTTTAGTGTAACCACCTTCATCTGTTATGGAGACAGCTTCCTTCCTTATGAACCAGCCTCTGCGAGCTTCAGAATTTTCTACTGCAGCTTCCTCACTTCTCTCAGCCTTCATAGAGTTGAAGAGAGTTAGGCTTTGGCTTAAGGAAGTATTGCGGCTGGTTTGTTCTCTCCAGACCACTACAACTTTCTCCATATTGGCAATAAGGCTGTTTTGTTTTCTTGTTATTCGTGTGTTCACTGGAGTGGCACTTTTAATCTCCCTCAAGAACTTTTCCCTGGTATTCACAAGTTGGCTAACTGTTTCACACAAGAAGCTTAGCTTTCAGCCTCTCTTGGCTTTTGGCATGCCTTCCTCATTAAGCTTAGTTATTTCCAGCTTTTAATGTAAATTGAGAGGTATACAACTCTTCCTTTCTCTTGAACACTCAGAGGCCATTGTAGGGTTTTTAATTGGCCTAATTTCAGGACTGTTGTGTCTCAGGGAATACAGAGGCCTGAGGAGGGGGAGAGAGACAGGCAGAACACACACAACATTTATCAGTTGTTTGCTGTCTTACATGGGCATGGTTCATGGCCCCCCACAACAATGACAATAGTAACTAACATAAAAAATCACTGATCACGGATGACCATAACAAATATAATAATAATGAAAAAGTTTGAAATATTGTGGGAATTATCAAAATGTGACACAGAGACAGGAAATGAATAAGTCTTTTAAGTCTCTAGGATCTCCTATCACCTGGTCCTGCCTATCAGACTCGGAGACCACAGGCAGTGAGAAGTGCCAAACTTCTCAAGATAAGTGTGATCCTAAGGAAGTAAATATCCTCACAGAAGTGGATAGTGTTTTGGGATAACGTCTAGGTTCGAGGCTTCCTACTTGTTACTTTAAATACCTTATCTCATAGCAGGGTTAGTATTTTCTCTATTTGGATGCTCAGAGAGCTTAAACAACTCTCTGAAAATTCCTTTGCTAGTAAGGATTTGAACCCAAAATTTATCTCACATTCACATGCTTTCCACTCTAATACCCACAGGGATTTGGTTAACAAAGGCAGCTAAGGTGATGTAAGGGAATCTAATCCAGTGGACAAAGATTGCGTCAGGAGAACCTTGTGCTAGGAGATACCCTGGACTCTGAGAAGTGTTCAGAGGTCCATCAGTGGGGTAGGTGAGTGAGTAGGGAAAGTATTTAGAGATGTAGGCAGAGACCTACTTGAGCAACTTAAATTCCTTTCTCCCAAAATTGAGTTTACAGCAGAAATTAATAATGAAGTTTACTAAGGTTTAAAGGGAAGTTAAATAACTTGAATTTGCATAATGTACCACTGATGATGTATAGTTGAGTAAACAGATATGTAACCAAAGTCTCCCCAGGTTTTACTAGATTGTATTAGAAAAGACATTCATTATGTAATGTTCAAATTCCTCTGGTTAATTGTCCTCATGTCCTGAAGCAAGGCCTGAGTCCCTGAAACAAGGCCTGGTGGGCTCCCTACCAGACTATGGGAACCCTCAGCTAATGAGTCCAGAAATAAATCTGCTCACCCAGACTGCTATCTTTCTGACTTGCGTCTGCCAGGTGTCGTCTCAGATTTTCCATGGTCTCTCGGGTATCACAGGCTCTGTGAGTCTCCTGCCAGACACCACCATTGAGTCCTGGAGATTGATTTCAAAGTGGGCATAGGGATTTGTGAGGGCCCCCCAGTGAACACGGGAGGAGCACCAAGTCCCACTTCAACCGAAGCAGTCTACTTTTATCTGGTTCATAAGGGGTTTGTTTCTGTGTTGGATTTCATCAAAGAAGAATTTGAACTTCTAAAAGTTGAAGGCAATTCCTCTAGAGTCTCCCTGGTGCCAGGATTCTTCTGTGTTCCAAGGAAAAGTGGGCGAGAGTTCATTTTCCTGCTCTACTTAGAATTTTGTCACCTGGGGAACAAAGCCCTGCTGTTCAGACTCTGAGTCTTACAGGATTTCTTACTAATTTCTGCCATTTTGGCTTTCATCTCCTTTGTCCAGAGGTGTCATGCCCGGACCCTAGGTTAGACTGGAAATAAACATCCTACTTGTCCCTGTCAGAGTTCTCAGTTGCAACTAATTGAAATGTGGTGTGAGCAGAAAAGGAATTTATTAATGAATTTCCCAGGAGGCCAGAAACCACAGGCTGGGAAGCTCCTGGGTCAGGATCAATGCCTAAAGAATTGCTACAAACTATTCTGTTGCCTCTGCTGGGCACAGACTCACTGCTGGTTCTGGGTCTTGGCTGGTGTGTGACCTTAGCCACCCCTTCTTTTGGAAATTGGATATACTTGCTGCCTTTCTTGCCAGAGTGGGCTCCAGGTGGCACTTGTTTTTCTGCAATGATTCAAAACCTTGCTCAGGTGGACGTGTATATTGGGGCCCAGTGTCCTACCTGCCAAGAAGATGGGGAGTTTTCCAAATGTAGGAAGCATGTTTGATTGTGCTGAGAAACCCAGAAGAGTGATAGCATGTTCATTTAACCATCACTACCCTTAGATTCCCTTCCTGTCCCCACTCCCTACCTCCCCCACTCACCACAACCACAGTCCCCTTTATTGTCAACCATTCAAAACCAAAAACTTCATTAGAATTCAACTCTCTGAGTCCTCACCACCAACTCACCAAACATGCACAGACATGACTGAACCCCAGCAATGCAAACAGCCAGCATCAAGCTGAAACCTCCTTAAGTGTACACACTGGAACAACCACCCATCCCCAAACTAGTCTATAAAAACACAGGATACTAGAAAAGGATTGTCCTTAACTACTAGGGAGCACAAACATGTTTCATTATAGTGAATGTAGAGCTTAGTTTATGCTACTGCCATTCAAAAGGTCATAATGGGTCTCTTTATTTGTTTTCCTTTTTTAAAAAATAAATCTTTATTCAGTATTCAGTTTAGCTATTTATTGATTGGATCTAAGCGCTATTAGTAAAAGCAATAAACAAAATCCAAAGCCCTTTCTACAAAGTGCTTATATTCTAGAGGGAGGAGCAGACCATGAACAAGGAATCAAATATAAAAGTAACAATCTCAAATAGTTATTTGTAGGATAAGAAAAATAAAGCCAGGTTAAGGGACAGGAATTGCTCATTTATATTGGATGCTCTGGGAGGTGATATTTGAGCAGAGATGTGAATAATAGGATAGAGCGAGTATGAAGAGATTTGGGAACAGAAGGCCCTGAAATGAAAAAAAACAAACAAAACAAAACACCCCCAGGTATTAGAGTTAGGGGAAGAAGTTCAGTGTGCTTGTGATGGAGAGAAGGCCAAAGGTGAAATGAGAGGGAGAAACAGGGGTCAGAATATGGAGGGTCTTGTAGGCCACCATGAGAGATTAGGCTTTTACTCTAAGGAAGATAGGAAGCCATCAGATGGTTTTAGGATGAGCAGTGTGACCTGATCATACTTACATTTTTTAAAGTTTCACTGGCTCCAGTATAAATGATAGATTATGTAGGGCTAAATTGGAAGTGAGGATACTTCTCAGGAGGCTCTGCTGTAGTCAGGGAGAGAAACATGTTGGCTCGGACTCAGGTGGCAGCAGTAGATGTGAGATCAAATTAGTTTTGAAATGTATTTTGCCCTCATGCCTATAAAGACTTGCTGATGCTTTGCATGTGGAAATGAGAGAAAGGATCCAGTATGAATTTCTAGGAATCCACTTTATGGTTGATTGTATTTTATAAAAATGAATATAAGAATATTTCCTGTTCCATAATGCTTTTCCAGAACCTTGCCACTCCCCATTGAGAGGTGGCATCTATGTCCTGCCCCCTTGAAACTGGGTTGGCTTTTTTTTCTAGCTTTCACTAATAGAATATGGTAGAACTAACATGTGTGACATCTGAGGCTAGGTTGTGAAAAGTGATGTCACTTTGCCTGTCCCCTCTGGGATGCTCACCCTGGTAACCCAGCTATCATGCTGTGAGGAATCCCAGGCCACATAGAGAGGTCCACTTGGAGAGAAATCAAAGACTCTGTCCCTCAACCTCAGCTGAGCTCCCAGCCAACAGCCAACATCGACCCACTGGCCAAGTGAATGAACCATCTTAAGAAGTGTGTTCCCAGATGAATGCCTGGATCCTCCTTCCTAGGCTTGCTCAAGTCATTGATTTTGACCACACTTGTCTTGAACTGTTAGCAAGAACAAAACAGCAGGCTTTAAGGGACCCTGTGCTCAGCCTCCATTTTGTATAACTCGTTGAAGACTTCTCCCTGCTTTTGTTTTTTCCTCATCAGATAGTACATCATCTTTGACAACTAATGAAATCTGACTTTGTGTGCTTCCACATCTGTTCTTATTCCTCTGCTGCCCTCTTGGGGCCACAAACCACATTGCCTCATTTAGATCCTTTATGTGCCAGGCGATAACAACTAGCACTTACTGCCTGTGAGAACTATTCTAAACACCTCACGTGTACTTACTCCTGCATTCTTGACAATCCTATGTGGTAGGTACTACTTTTAGCCTCCTTTTAAGGATGAGAAAACATAGACGAAACAAGTAATCAAGATATAAGAATCAAGGTCCTACAATGGCCAAAGCTGGAATTTGAATTACAAGTCTAGTACTGCACTGTCCCCTCTCTCCTTTGGTATGGCAGTTAGATACATTAGCCATCCATGTAAGATTTGTGTACTTCTATAACTTGTAAAAATAAATTTGCTTCACATCGTGGGTTTTTACTTCTTGAGTGGGTGATGGCACTAGCTGCCTAACTGGTCTCCCCACTGCAGTCTTTCCTCACCCAGTCTGGTCTCCACACAGTGCTCAGAGGGGTCTCTTAAAATGATGAATGAATGCATGAGCTAAAGAATACCTTATCTTTTCATCTCTTCTCCATACAGGAAAAATGGAAGAACTAGTCTTGCAAAAGGGATAGATTAGTCAGCTAAACAAACAAGGTTCTGATAGCCCAAGGCTGTGAAACCACAATCTAAAATGGAGTCTATTGATGTGTGGTTATAACACTTATATGCAGTGTCTATCTCTGAGTAAATCTAACCTTTATCTTATTTGTCATCGCACTATCCTGCAAGGATGAAAACACATCTCTATTTTATAAGAGAAGAAATTCTGTACAAATAGTGCTCTGGCTTAGACAGCGTTGCACAATAAATACAGCTCAGGATGGTTGCTGTTATTTAGAGCAGAGCTGTGACTCCAGAAACCTAAAGGGTTTTCAAAACCTGAATAAAGCGTGTGCAGTGGAACCCTTTAAATGCCATCTGGAACAGAAGGTGAATGTGTCAAACAGATAAAGCTGCTCAAATTGCATAGGGGGCAGTAAATGTAGTGGGCATGTGCTTGGCTGACTGCAAAAACTTTGGAATCATAGCAGAGAAACCTCGCGGGCTCAGCTTCAGAAACATTCCTGGAAAGCATGTGTGGTGAAGAGCCATTACCAGCAATGGAGAAGGAGAGTCCAGAAGTTGCCAACCCCAAACCCATAGTCAATATTACTTATTTCTAGCATTCCCCAGTTTCTTTCTTAATCACCGAGTATTTCTATGCACATGAAAAAAAGATAAAAATAAGTGTTGAAATTCACACAAAGTTATCCTTATGACCTCACTTGGAGGAGCGACAGAACTGCAGTGTCTCCCAGCCCCGGCCTCCAGCTTTGCCTCTTTCCTTTGCCACTCCATGTTGCTCAGTAAGACTCTACTGAGGTTTAAACTCCCTTGCCTGGGGGGATGGGAGTGGAGAGATGGGGTGCAAACTAGGAGGCACCTTATCAAGTGTGCGTTCTGGGGCGTCTTTTCTGGAGTCAGAGTCGGGTACCTGCTGACTTGGCAGCTGTTATGTAAAAACGAGCCAAAAGACTCAAAAGAGGCAGCAAGACACTCAGTCAGGGTTTTCAGATCAAAATATCATTTCCCAAGCTCCTGTCTTTTCAGTCCCTTTTTGCTGTGCAAAATCACTGTTATAACTTCAGTATGAATCTAGATCACTGCAGAGGAGAGGATTTGAGATGAAGATTCCATTACAATTAAGTAGATTTTTGTCTGCTTGTTTTTGTAGTACTAAGAAGTCTCCAGGGTGATGCCAGTGCAAGTAGGCCTGTTGCAAGCAATGCTGGCCTACAGGTTTGCCAAAGAAATTGGAATTTATTAAATAACATTAACATTATTTCCTGTATTATTCTTTTAATAGTGATCATTTGGATTCCTCCCAAGTGTTTTATTTTGTTTTTTGAGGGGTTAATTAAGTTTATTTATTTTTTAATGGAGATACCAGGGATTGAACCCAGGACCTCATGCATGCTAGGCATGTGTTCTACCACTGAGCTATATACTCCCCCTTGTTTTTGTTTTATTTTGTTTTGTTTTAAACATCAATAGGCTTTAGACTTGTGGGAAAAACAAATTACTGTGATCACATTTGGCCCTGAAGATTGAACTATTTCCAGACCCATCTGTTCTGACAGACATAAGTGATTATTCTTGCTCCATTCTGCAGTACACCCAAATGCGTTCACCTACCTTGCCATTTCCTCCTCTTCATTTTCACTATGAGCTTTAAAAACCTGTGATTATAAATCTCATGTCTCTTAGACTGATGCCATGGCTCATTCCCATCTCTGCCTTCCAGCATTGCAAGAAAAAAGTGGTATCTTTGTGACAATATAATTACTCCCAACTCTGATATCCCTACTCCATGGTGACATCTGTAAGGAAACAACTTGGAAGGGGAACAATACACATGTTCTGGGATTATAGGCATAAAAGACATGTACTAAAAGTCTCAGAAAATTTGAGATGTTGAAGCAGCTGAAAACAAGGTCACTACTGTATGAATGCAGTGCTTTGAGGAATTTTCGAAAGTCTTACGAAGCAGTTGTTTTCAATATTCCAATACGTTTTTGAATCTGCAGCTTGTCAGTGGGAAATATGCTCTGAGAGCCAGTCATGAGAGTGGAATGGGCCATGAGTGGTGGGTTATCTCTAAAGACACTTCTGCTCCATTCATAATGTCCTATTCTTCTCAGCTACAATACTTCACTGTATTTTTCTAGACCATTGGGTTCCAGGATCTCTTGTCTCATTTAGGATCAGTTCTTCAGGAGGTTACTGAAGCTTATGAAGTTGACACTATAGGACTTAAAACTTGGTAGCTTTATGGAGAGAAGCCCAAATTTTATTATCAATATTAATAGGTAGATCCTTTCATTAAATGCCAGCCAGCCAATGAACTATAATAATACATCATAGTCTAAATCTGATAGTTCCACTCTGTGCTCAATTAAGTTTTCTTTCATCTGGTCAGTTGTGACACAATTTCCCATTCAGTGCATACTTGCTTTTCTTATCAGTCATATAAAGGCTGGAAAATTAGTCCAGAAAGTTCCAGGAGATTCTGAGTTTAGAGTGAGATTTCCAAGCTTGAAGTTTATGAATCCGTTGTTGATCCTGACCCACTCAGTTGAAAGGTGAGGTAGAGAAATGTTATAAGCATTCAAGTCAAAAGGCTTACTACAGGGAAATGAGTCTAGCTCTAGAGAAAGTACAAATAATGGAGACTTCAAGCCCAGAGAAATTACAATCCTGTTTAGATCTTGGAGTCCTTAGACATATATTAACTTGAAAAATACATATTTTGTGAGTTCCACATTCCAGGGATCAGAATTGAGTGAGATTAATTTTAAGGATAGACAACAGTGACTTTATAACATTGATTGAAAAGATAATACTTGTGTCATCTCACGTATGACTTTTATTTGAAGGGTAAGTTGGTGAGAAGTTTGAATGGATGGCCCTAGAGTGGGATAGTAGAGCATCTCCCTATTAAAGGCAGCCTTTGGCCGTTCCTTTTGGGAAACTAAGCAAGTGACTCCTATTTTCTCCAGGATCCTATAACAGAGACAGGAAGGCAGAACAGGAAAGGGCACATTACTCATCAAAGATACACTCATGGTTAAAATCTAGTCTTGGCCTGACCAATAGGAACTCAAGCATAAACTAGTACAGCAGAGTTACCATGATTGAAGCCGACTGACTTTTTGTATTCCAAATGAGTCAGCCATTGGCTTTTGGGGACCTGTGGGAGCAGGTGGTGGTTGTGTTGGTGGTAGCGTGACCTCCCAAGCATATCTAGGTAAGCTGACTTCTGTCAGCCAAAGGCCATTCTCATGTACTTTTAACCTCTGTTTGTCAAATGAAAACTTACAACTCTTAGGACTATATCCCTGAGGACTCCATCCTGTCCTCAGTACTTCCTCCTTTGGTCTCCTGTTAGTTATCTTTGAGGAGCAGTGTGCTTCCAGATTCTAGTGCAGTGCTAGGCACATAGTAAGGGCTCTGTAGATGCTAGCTTCTTTTTTTAATCTTGGGTCTCTAAGCCTCTCTCTCATTTCAGAGAGTCACAGACAAAGTATTCTCCTTCCAAGTCATGCCAGAGGTGGAAAAATATAGAAGAAACTGTAATCAAAGAACTTGGCACATAGTACATGGTTAGTAAGTGTTGGGTACCTTCCTTCCCTTTAATTAGCTTTGTCTCAGGATCATTCATGTGCTTTGAACTTTCCTATGGTGTGGAAGAATTTATTTCAGTTAGTCAATTATGATGGACATTGTTGTTAACAATAATCACCAAAAATATTAAGATCCAAATAGATACGGAGTCACAATCATTTTGGGGGAATATATTTGCAGGGAAGTTTTATCTTAAAAAAAATCTTTATTTTATCTCTGATTCTTTTAAATCACATATAGTAGACATTATCACCCATTTTGGTACTTAAATATCTGTATTTTTCTTTACTTTTTTTTGGAATGGTTCTAAGAGTAAGGACTTTCTGTTGTATCCCTTGATACATCATGCCTTCTGTCTCAGTCGTTTGCTTACTGTCAGAAGCAAAGAAAGTGCTCAGTTCATACTTGTTATCTTGATCAAGTACCCTAGTGGGCAAATTAAGACATCCATGAACCAGCTGAAAATGATCCCTTAAAAAAGAGATCACATGAGGAATTTCTTGTAGAATTTTGTGCCAGGAATTTAGCCAAAACTAAATATTTTTAAATGCTCATATCTTTTTGCCTACTAATTGTACTTCTATGAATGTATCCTTAAAAACTTGGAACCAAGACCTATGTCCATAAAAAAATCAGTTAAACAAATTGTTATATTCAAGAGTCATTAAACAGAATGACGTATATGTACTAATGAAAAAAGTCTGAAACACAAGTAGAAAAACAAATTGCATATGTATATATATTTTATATACACACACATATAAAGTTTTACATTTAGTTGTGAGATAGAGATTAAACAATTAAACTTTTTTTCCTAGATGTATCAATAGTCATAAAACTATTAAATAGGCTGAAATTTCCCCACTAAATTGAAAATGCCAATTTTGTTATATATCAGGTTACCTTAGATAATTGAATCTTTTTCTGGCTGGTGCTGATTGGTCTCTTCCTTTACTGGCATCACATTTAATCTGATCACAGTACTTTTGTAGGCATTTTTTAATAGCCATATAGCAAGTATCACACTCTGCCTTCTCAATTTTCTTTTCAAAAAAAATTTGTAGGCAGTCTCCTACATTTATTTTTATATTAATGTACAACTTTTATCTGTAATTTATAACTTTTCCCTGTAGTTTTAAAAAACAGGAGTATTTTATGTGATTGAAATTTCATTAAATATTAATTAATTTTGGCAGGATTGATAATTTTATAAAAATTTCTTTCTGTTCACTGCCCCTTAGTATAATCTTAAAGGTTTTCTATACTCCTCCCCCTGTTTTGAAGGAATAGGTTTTTTTCTCCTCTTGTTTCCTGACTGGTTAATGCTGCTTATATGAAGGAAAGGTAGTAATTTTTATTTATTTCTATTAAGCCACTTAACTCTTATTATTCTGATTTTTTTTAGTGTTGATTCTCCTTCAGCTTTGTTGGAAAATTTTTGTGGTTTCTCTTAACTTTGAATTAGATACAGGAAGGATATAGTAAATGAAAGACCCTCTTACAATCAAGTTCATATTAGTTTCACTCTTATTCTTTGTCTTCACCATTCCTGAAGCACCTTTGCAACCTCTGAGGGAAGAAAGGAAAGCAGTATACAAGCACTTGTGTGACCGGGATCTGCTATTCTCACTCTGTCTGGGACATCATGCTCACCAAACTCCTGAACTAGAAATTCCCCTAGTCAGCAGAAGAAAACCCAGCAGCTGATGTATGAGGATGCAAGCCTTGCAAGTCATCTGTGTACCTTATCAGGTGGACAGGAGTTGGGGAAGGTAGGTTTATTTCAATTTTATAGGATTGATTTGAGTAGTCAGATTAGGTACCTGGAAATCAGCCTGACCCACGCACATATTCACTGCTTCCCAGTTATAGTCAGGATTATAGTGTCCTGATCCTAATGGTCATAAATTCTACAAAATATCTCCACAAGACAGTAGTCTCTAAATATGTTTTGCAAAAAGATATGTAAATTTAATCAGTGTGGCTGGTGCAAAATTTTTGGGAACTAATTTGAAAAGAAAGACCTTGATTTTATTTTATTTCTTGCATGTTTTATATAAGCTGGAAGGGCAAAGAGAAACTCATTAGTGGTTTTTAGCCCAAGCAAGGAACTAGCATGCATTTTCTGTGACCCTTCATGACATTTCTCTTCCCCACCCCTGTGCTAAACTCTTGGTCCTTTGTGCCATCAGCATGTTATATTTGCCATTTATCACTCTGTCGATCCATTCATGTAAATTTCAGTGAACTCAGGAGTCAGCTCTACTACTACAATCACCGCCAACAACAAATTGTGTAGAAGTGGAGTTATTTTACTAGTATTTAAAACTGTATTAAAATGCCTCCATGAACTTCTTTTTTAAGGAAAAGAGAAACAGATGATAAAATTTTTGAAGCATTTATCACCCACACAATCCACCTCTAAGCACAGTTCTTGTAATTCAGTCACACTGTTTCTTCATTCATACTGCCGAGAATTCTGTAGGATATATCTCTGCTATATATACATGTTTCAGTTATTTGTATATTTCTCTATAAAAACAATTCTGGCTTTGATTCATGATGGCCATATAGCAATACCTATTCTGTTATTAAGTATTTTTAGCTAGTAGACACAATTTGATACTAGTTTCATGATTTTCAGAGTTTATGTATTGAAGTTTTATATTTTCATATACTATAGTCTTTCATTTTCCTCCTTATGTCTTTTATCATTTCCAAGCTTAGTAAATCATTTTGTCTCTGGACATTTGATAAATATTCATTTTATGTCTTTTTTTTCCAACTAATTTCTGTTATTTGATTTTTCATGTTTACTTTGTTAATTTATCTACAATTTATTTTGGCTGTGTGAAATGAAATGAGGTTCTGAATAGATTTTTTTTTCCAACTTACTAACTGATCGCTCAGACAGTACTTACTGATTAAACTTTCACTTCCTCATTGATTAATAGTGTCTCCTTTATTGAACACCATGGTGTTGAATATAGTAGATTCTAGTTCTGGGCTGTATATTCTGTTTGTTTTTAGTCTAGTAATAAATTATTTAGATTTCAGAGACTATGGAACATATTATAATAGATTATGTCTAATAGAATTAGTTCAGTCTTAAGTTTTTTGTACTAATTTTCTTTATTTTCTCATTTCTGTTACTTTCCTGATTTATTTTAGAACAGTTTAGTCTGTGTGTGTGTGTATTATTGAAATTTTGACAGAAATTATTTTAAATATGAAAATTTATTTCAGAAGGCTAGGTATTACAATAGTGTAAAAAGAAAACCTTCAATCTTTCACGCTCAATCAGTAGCCATGGTTAGTACTTTCTCAGAGTACACTGAAGGGTTTAGAAATGGAAAATGCAAGCAGGTTGATTAATGTAGTCAATAACTGGTTAGCACAGCCACATTGACACTTTGGTCAAGTTCCAGATCAAGATCCTATTTGGTCATCATTATAATCACCATCAAAATGTCATAAACACAAAATGACCACATCATTTTCAATCATAATCACAAGATCAACAGGCTATAATTAAAATTACTGGTTAGGTGCTAGATATTGGGGTACCAAAAGGCAAATGGTTTCTTCAGTATGGTTTAAGGCTTAACATGCTCTTTTATACCTCAAGGCTTTATTCCTTCTGTGTGAAGTGTCACTCTTTCTGCTTCTCCTCTTGGTATCTTTCCAATCCATGAAGATTCAGGTCATGTATAACTTTCTCTGTTGGTCTTCAAAGACCCTGGCAGTTAGACCTTTCTTCTCTTAAACCCCAAGTACTTTGTTTATACTTCTCTGATCAGCCTGTCTCTTTGAGATGTAGCCATTTGCATATGCTTCTGTTGTTAACTAAATTCAAATCCTGGAGTGTGGAAACCTGGATTTTTCACTGTTATAAGCTAAATGCTAAGTATTGAGGATAGACTTCAATGCATATTTACTGAGTGAATATATAAATGAATAAAATAAAACATTTTTATTTCCCAAACATTTCTATAGGAAAATTATTGAAACAAAAATTTCTCAGAATTTTTTTTATACATTTCAAATATTCCGAAGCCATTTAATGGAACTTGGTGAAACTCAAAAATATTAAAAAGTTGTTGTGTACATGTGTGTATGTGTTTTGTAGGCAGTAGTTTCCTCCTAAGATTTCAGTATTACATGTGTGGGTTAGTTGGCTCATCACTTTTGTTTTCCAAATAATGTTCAGCTTTAGAAAACATTACTCTGAAGCACACAGCAGCCAATCAGTAACTTTGTTAGCTGGACTGAAATGTCATCACCAAGCTGGACTTTCCCAGGTGGAAAGCCTGTGTGCTAAATAGAAACTGCAGAGTCTACCTGTTAAAAAGTTACATGTCAGCAGAATTGACTTTATGTGTGGATGAGGTTGATAATTTTCTACCTGGTATTTACTTCCTCAAAAAAAATTTTTCCTGTCCACCGGCAAAGGGACCTAGTGTTCTCACCATTGTATTGTTCTTTTAGGAGTTAAATTAAATTAAATTAAAAACAAGTTAAATCACTATGATATAGAACACTGAATTAGGCATGTGTTGGATTATGTACATTTTTAAAATCACTCAAACGGCCATCCTACCCCCAAATGTATTCCAAATCCTTTGTAAAAGAAAACTCTATTTCATATTCCATAGCCACAGCCTTGAACATAATTCTGATTACAGCTCTCCTGGAGATGAGCTAGTTAAATAAACACTGGTGCCTCACATCTTGGACTTGATCCTTAGGTTCCATTTTCCTGGTTATAACCTTGGCTCTTTTTTCTCAGTCTTTCTGGTTCTTCACTTTCTGGAAGCTTTAAGTTGTCTTTGGCCATTGTAGATAAATATCATTTCCAATATCTTTAAGCGTTGGGAACTTAGTGCCCTGTTGTGCCCAGTAATAGATGGAGCTTCTTCTGGCTTACTCTGGCACAAGTCGGAGTTAAATGCAAAGGCTTTCTGATGTCATCAGTCAGGAGAACAATGACTGCAGGTGGCTGGTTCAGGGGAGACCAGCTCTTTGGTTAAATATTGTGTATTTCTGGCATCACAATCAAGTTAGGATCAGGCACATGACAGTAGGAACGCCATATTATTCTAGGGTTCTACCACTTAGCATGACATTTTGTTTCTGACAGTAAAACTGAGGGGATGTGTAATAAAAGGGTTTAGTGAACTCCATTGTGCTTCAGTGATCATCCCACAACCAAGCAAGGTTCCCACCTTCCTCTGAGAGCCCTCCCTAAAATACTAAAATGTATTTTATCAGAAACTTTTTTTTTGAGTAAAGATAGATTTATTTAGAGAGATACATACTATATAGAATGCAGACTGTTTCAGAAGGCAAGAGAAGGGCCACAAGGTGTGGGGGTTGGGTGCTCAGGTTAAAGAAAAGTAGATACACACTCCATAGACAGAGTACAGGCTGTCTCTGAAGACGAGGGAGCCAGAGAGGCAGCCACGAGGCATGAGGGAAGCACAGTGTTGCTAGTTTTTATGGGCTTGGTAGCTTCATATGCTAACAAGTGGGAAGACCATTCCAACTACCCTGGGAAAGGGGCTGGGATTCCCAGGAATTGGACCATCACCCACTATTTGACCTTTTGTGGTTAGCCTTGGAACTGTCATGGTGCCTGTGGGCATGTTATTTATCATGCTAATATATTACAGTGAGCGCATAATGAAGCACAAGGTCTACTGGAAGTCATGTCTCCTTCCATCTTGATCCTCAATGCCTACTGGGAGTTGAATCCTCCACCATTTTGGTATTAATTGCTGTGTCATTTCTTGAATGGCTGTGCCCTGACCCCTTCCCTCCTGTCTCATTCCCACCTCAGAAATTTTATTCCCATAATCTTATGGGGATGCAGAAGGGTGATAGTCCATTTTCCAAAACTACTGCTGGGCTGAGTAGTGGTGTTGACCCTGCCTATCAGGGAGTAAAAGTCTCTGAATACTTAATCAAAGGGCCCCAGGGGCAGGACAGCCCAAAGACTATTCTTTATAAGAAGTATATATAGAGCAGCAGGTCAGGAATGGTGCACCAAGAAATGGCTAAGAAAATGACTAAGTTATTGCAATATTTCATTTATTAATATTTGACTTGTTTATAATTTACAAAATACTTTGATTTACATATTATTATTCCAACCTTACTCTACTAAAATATCTTCTCAACAGAATAGATTGTTAAAACACAATCAACTGATAATATATCACTTCTCTGCTCAAAACCCTGTAATGGCTTCCCAGGTTAAAAATACAAGTCCTTACAGTGAGGTTGACAGTTCTCTCTTGTGGTATTCATTCTCCCCCTACATCTTCCCCTGTCTGCCTGTAAGGGAGTCTAAAATTCTCAACGTTAGTGTTGCCTGTTGAGTTCAGGGCCATTAGAACCAATTAGTCCAGGTGGGTTGGAATATACGCTCTGGCCCTCATGATCTAGTTCCCTCTACATCTCAAATCTCAGCTCACTTTCCCAGCTCATTCAATCTAGGCACATGAGCCACCTTGCTCTTCTTCCAACTGTACTCCTGGGATAAACCCTACTTGATCCTGAGCTATTACCCTCTTTTTTTTTTTTTTTTTTTTTTGACTGTCTCCTGTTTTTTTGTTGTTGTATTTTTTTTTTATTGAAATATAGTCAGTTTACAATGTTGTATCAATTTCTGGTGTACAGCACAGTGCTTCAGTCATATATGAATATACATATATTCACTTAATATTCTTTTTCACTGTAAGCTACTATAAGATATCAAATATAATTCCCTGTGCTATACAGTATAAACTTATTTATGTATTATATATATACCAGTCAGTATCTGCAAATCTCAAGCTCCCAATTTGTCCCTTCCCACCCTCTTCCCCCATGGTAACCGTAAGTTTGTTTTCTATGTCTGTGAGTCTGTTTCTGTTTTGTGAATAAGCTTGTCTTTTTTTTTTTCAAATTCCACATATTAGTGATATCATATGGTATTTTTTCTTTCTCTTTCTGGCTTACTTCACTTAGAATGACATTCTTTGGGGTGATCCATGTTGCTGCAAATGGCATCATTTTATTATTTTTTATGGCTGAGAAGCATTCCATTGCATAAATATACCACAACTTCTTTATCCAGTCATCTGTTGATGGACATTTAGGTTTCTTCCATGTGCTTGGCTATTGTAAATAGTGCTACTGTGAACTCTGGGGTGCAGGTATATTTTTAAATTAAGGTTCCTTGTGGATATATGCCCAGGAGTGGGATTGTTGGATCATATGGTAAGTCTGTTTTCAGTCTTTTGAGGAATCTCCATGCTGTTTTCTACAATGGCTGTACCAAACTGCATTCCCACCAACAGGGTAAGAGGGTTCCCTTTTCTCCAAACCCTCTCCAGCATTTATCGTTTGTGGATTTTTGAATGATGGACATTCTGACTGGTGTGGCTATTATCCTTTTTATATATTGTCATATTCAACTTGCTAAAGTTTTGTTAAGAATTTTTACATCTATGGTTATGAGTGGTATGGTCTTTAGTTTTCATTACTAGCTTTGCCTGGTTTAGGTGTCAGAGTAATGCTGGCCTCAGAGAACAAGTTGGGAAGTATTTCCTCCCATTCAGTTTTCTAGAAGAGTTTGTTGTGAATAGGTATTATATCTTGCTTAAATGTTTGGTGTAATTCACCAGTGAAATCATCTGGTCCTACACTTCTCATTGTGGAAAGGATTTTTATTCAACTTCTATAATGGATTGCTTTTAAAAGTAGATTTAATTTCTTAATAGATACAGGGCTGTTCACTGTCTTGAATGAGCTGTGGTAGCTCACACTGTTCACAAAATGTGTACATTTCATCAAGGTCGTTGTGTTCATTGGCATAAAGTCATTCATAGTATTTGTTTTTCTTTTAATATTGGTAGGATTTGTAGTGTCACTTTCTCTTATTCCTGATACTGGTAGTTTGTGTCTTCTCTCTTTTTCTGATCTCACTTGTTAGAGTTTTATCAGTTGCATTGATTTTTCTCATGAATAAGTTTTTTATTTAATTGATCTTCTCTATTTTTTGTTCTCTATTTCATTATTTTTCACTCTGATCTTGATCATACACTCTCTTCTCCTTACTTTGGGGTTTCTTTACTCTTTTTTTTTCTAGTTTCTTAAGCCAGAAACTGAAGTCATTAATTTCAAACCTTTGTTCTTTTCTAATATAGGTGTTTTAGTTCTATAAATTTCACTGCATCTTACAAATTTTGATATTTTGTATTTTCAATTTCATTTATTTTAAAATACGTTATGATTTTCCCTTTGATTTCTTCTTGATCTGTGGGTTGCTTAGAAGTGTTAGTTTCCTAATATTTGGGGATTATCTAGAGATGCTTTCTGTTATTTATGAAGTTTATTTAAATTTAATTCAGTTGTGGCCCAAGATGAATGAGCATAACTCTGGCCTTAAAAAGGTTATTGGGGACTGGAGCTTGAGCTGTAGGGTGAAAGTAGCTAGGAAACTGAAGGGTAGAAGGGCCTTATACACCAGACAAAGGGCTTGGATTTTACCCAGAGAGCAATAAGAAGTCCCTGGAAAGCTTAAGAAAGGAAGTGGCATGATCAGATTTTTAAATTATAATGATTTATATTGCATAAATTATTTTTATTCAACTAAAATTTGTTGTGTCTGTTTTGTGCCAAGGGCTGTTCTCTGTGCTGAAAGTACAGCAGAGAACAAGAAGCCTTCATGAAGCTTGCAGTCTAGTAGAGAAGACCAACAATGAACAACTAATGAAATACAAATACACTGTAGCTGAGGCCGTTGTAAGTGCTCTGAAGGAAAATAGAGGAGGTAAGAGAGTAGAGAGGCATAGGGGTGGGGTGTATTTTAAACAGGGAATTCAGGGAAGGTTCTATTAAGGAAGTTACAATTGAATAGAGATACAACTAAAATGAAAAGGGGAAGACAGTTCTACAGAGTTCCAGGCAGAAGGACAAGGATCACTACATGCAATAGTTGTGACACAGAAATGAGCTTTGCCTGCTCTAGGAAAATCAAGGAGGCCAAAGTGACAGGAGTTGAGCAAATGGTGAGGAAGCCTGGTGTGCAATAAGGACTGAGAGGTAAGGGGTAGATGATGGTGGGTCATAGACTATGCTTGGGTTTTATTCTAAGTGTAATGAGAAGCCATTTGTGTGTTCAAATGGGAGAAGCAGTGATACCTGACTTTCTAAGATACCTCTGGTGGATATGTGGAAAAATAGACTGTGGCAGGACAAGAAAGGAAGCTGGAAAACCAGTTAGGAGACTGTCTAACTGGGAGCAGGCATAAGATAATGATCGAACCTGGAATCTGTAGTGGAGGTGGTGGGATATGGAATTGGTAACATTGAAATGACTTGCTAAGGGGTTGGGCATGGGGTGTGAGGAAAAGAGGAATCCTAGATGATTCCTAAGGTTCTGGCTTAAGCAGTTGGTCAGTGGTGGTGCCATTTCTTGAAATGAGAGAGGATTGTGAAAGAAGTTGTTAGTTCACTGGATTGTATCTTTCCCCCAGTTTTGAAATCCTAATCCCCTTTGTGACTGTATTTGGAGATAGGGCCTTTAAGAAAAAATTAAGGTTAAATTAAATCATAAGAGTGGGGCTCTAATCTAATATGGCTTGTATCCTTATAAGAAGAGAAAGATGTCAGGGATGCATGTGTATAGAGAAAGGACATGTGAGGACACAGCGAGAAGGTGGCTGTCTGCAAGCAAGGAGAGGGACATAAGGAGAAACCAATCATGCTGGCACCTTGGTCTTAGACTTCTACCCTCCAGAAAATGTGAGAAAATAAATTTCCGTTGTTTAAGCCTCCCAGCCTGTGGCATTTTATTACGGCAGCATTACTACCCTAACAAACCTAGCAAACTAACCCAGAAGTGAAGAGGATAGTGAAAAAAATCAAGTTCTCTGTTAGACATGTTGAGTTTGAAATGCCTATTAGACTTCCAAGCAGAGAGGCTGAGTAGGCAGGTGGACACATAAGTGTGAACCTCAGGGAAGAGGCTGAAGTTGGAGATGTAATAGAAAGTAATTAAAATAAATTGATATTTGTTATAGAGAAAACATATATTCCTCAATTTCTGTGTTCCTATGAGGAACCTCCATCAGTGTCACAGTCCTTACTTCTTACTGTTCTCTTAGTCACTCTTCCCAGGGGAGGAAGTTTGACATAACTAATTGGTCAGCTTGGGAGAAAGAATCCAGTATTTATGGTTCATTAATTTTCTCGTGTCTTTTTGGGATGTCTACCTTCAGGGAATATACATTTTCTAATCTTCCATCCTGTGAGTTTTTCAAGAGTCAGTTTGCAATGAGAGAAGCCTGTGGTTGTCTGAATGTTCCCATGATTGAATGGGTTAGTCAGCAAAATAATAGCAGGTCCAGTTACCCTATGACTGAACCATATTCTCCAATATAAATATGTTAAAATCAATGATAAAGATAACATTTTGATCTCCTGTCTTTAACTTTATATCTATCCCCAATTGATTCTGAACTAGAAGAATCACTAGATAAGGTCACCTATCCAGTGAATAGTGATAGAGAAAATGATAGGGTCCAACATGGAAAACTGGGGCTTTCCAACATTAAGGTAGATGTTGAAAGAGGAGTCATCAAAGGAGATTGAGAAATTAAGGTTAGAGAAAAATCAGGAGAGTGTGATGTCTGGACACCAAGCGAAGACAATATTTTAAGAAGGAAGCAACAGTCACCTGTTTAAACAATGCTGGTAGGTTGACTTAAATTAGGGTATAAGAAGTTGGTGGTATGACCACCTCTCTTTCTAGTTAATTTTGTGAAAGGAAGAGAAAAGCCATAATTTCAACTGGCTTCAGTGGAGGCAAAACATCAGCACAGCCTCCCACATTCAATCACTTAGTTACATCCTACATTCAGTCACTCCCTCAAGAAGGCTGACCAGTCATCCTAGTTTACCTGCGAGTAAGCAGTTTCCTGGAATGCAGGACTTTTAGTGGTAAAATAGGGAAAATCTGGGGCAAACTGAAAGGAGTTGGTCGCCCTATCCTCAAGTAACACTTACCTCCTACAAACACACACTTACACAGGAACTAATAATCACACATAGTCATAATCATACCAGTGTGACCAACTGTCTTGTATCTGTCAAGGTAAGCTACTCCACTGCCAATGTATATCCTTAGTAGTGACGTAGACATGGATGGGGGAATAAAGAAAAAGACAATAGAAAGGAAAAGTGCCTGACCCATCCAGTCACACGTAAGGAGACTGGCAATAAGCCTATTTGTAATTGTTTAAGGTGAAAATAATGTTATCCTGATGTAAGGCAGTGATGGTGAAGTGCATGAGAGCATGGATTCCACAGGATGTTGTTCCTCTTCAAATGTGGGACAGATCTCTTCATTGGGCATGTAGGTAAATAGTAATCATTCGTCAAAGTAGGGAATACGAGGTTTGTGAGAGAAGAGGATGAGTTTGGTTTTCAACAGGTAAAGCGTAGAGTGCCTGGGGCGGGGGGGTCACCTAGAGAGTGTAGTACAGCCCAGTGTAGATTTTAAGGGCATGGACTTAAGTTTTCCTGCCTAGATTCACATCTTAGCTCCATCACCCATTATTAGCTCTGTGACTTTAAATATACTTAATCTGCTGTACCTCAACTTTCTCTTGTATAAAATGAGCAGAACAATGGTTGTCTGCTTGATAAGTTGATGGTGAGAAACTAACAGTTTCTGGTATATAGCAAGTGATAGCTATTCTTCATGAACAGGAGGAGCTGGTTATATGGGAATGGGGTTAATTAAAAGAACTGAGCTGGAAATACGGCAGTATGGACACAGAGAAATGAAAAGCCCAAAAGAACATCTGAGTAGAACAGGTGGGAGATTGAAGTGTGTGTGCGTGCGTGCGTGTGTGTGCGTGTGTGTGTGTGTGTGTGTGTGTAGTAGTAGTAGTAGCAGCAGCAGCAGCAGGAATAGTGGAAGAGCAGTTGGACACTGTACCAAGGTTTAATGGTGACTGTTAAGAAGATAGTATGTTGTATCATGGTCATATAAGAGGTATTGAGTTTCTTGTTTCCATTTTCATTTGGAGTTTTTATCAGTTATTTCTGCATGGCCTTGCTAAAACCTGCTTAAAATGATGTGCTCATTAATTGCTGTGTCTTAGCAATTTGAGCAGGGAAGATCTGAGATCTGAGAAGCCAGGGCTCAGCTAGGTGATTCTTTTGCTGGCCTGACCTGGCTGCAGTCATCTGGCAGCACAACTGAGGCTAGAGGGCCTCACTCAAATTTCTCGAGGTTCATTCTGTCTGTTGACTGGCAGTGGTGTCTGTCCTCATGGAGGCTGGCCAGGCTCTCTTATGTGGTGGTCTCAGGGCAGCAGGAGCATCAAAGTAAATGCTGAAAGGCTTTTTGAGGCCAGGGCTCTGAAGTCATATGATGTCTTCCAGGCTTCTTCTGGTTAAATCAAGTCACAGGACCAGCTTATATTCAAAAGGAGGGAAAATGGATGCTATGTCTTAATGGGGGTGTGTGTGTGTGGCAAATTGCATTGCAAACAGGGATGTGCACAAAAATGAAAGAATTGTTGTAGCCGTCTTTGTAAATCGTTGAGCATTAGTTTGATGGCACATTTCTTATATCATTATGAAAGGCCTACCTAATAGGACCTCAGATATATAGTAATCTACCTATTGCCATTTAGGCCCAGAATAAGCCTTGTGCAAGATATATGATGGGTATGATAAGGGTAGGGATGAGTAAAGGTGCAGGTTGCACTAGAGTTTGTACTCTGGTATGATATTACCTATTGCCAGACCCTCCCTTCATGAGAATATGGGTAGCTGGCCAAGTAGACCAAGTGAGCGTAAGGAAAGAACTAGGGAAGAAAGTATTCTGAGACCTGAGAGCCAGAAAGGAAAGTTAAGGCACAGCTATATAGTGGAAAAATTGAAGTTGAAACACGATGAGTAGACCACACAGAAACAAATCCTCAAAGACCAGGACAGGATGGAGACAGTACCTGTAGCATTCACAGCTCAGCCCCAGTTTCCAGTAGGGTGTGCTGTGCTGGCTTATAGGACTCAGAGAAAGGGAGGTACTTACTGTGGTGGTTGACAGGGGCACTTGGTACCAAAGAACAGTGCCAGACCTGATGACGCCCTGTTCTCTGTTCTGAACTCCTCTGAAGCTACTGAAGTCATTCCTCCTTCCTCTTCTCACATGCCAGTCGCAGCCATTAGCTAAGCAGAAAGTGAGAGGAGAGTTTGCTATGGCAGTAAAGAGTAGATATGTTTTCTATTTGGTATGCTTCTACTTACTACCACTGTATCACTTCACTCACATTATCTTCAGATCTCAGTAAGTGACAGCACATTAAAATAGAGGTAGCATGGTGAAGGCAGAGGTCCAGGAAGCCATGTTTCCCTTGGGGCCCAAGTCAAAGATGACCCTGTGTATGATGGGCCACAAAATCTTGTGGAGACCATGAAAAGATTCTTTCTCAGATTTTTAAAGAGCCAAACCTTACTTGATCCCAAATCTTGTCTGCAGTTTCTACCTAAGGACTCTAATTTTCAAATGCCTTTTGGAATTTGAATTCAAAGGGAAAAAATACATTAAAAGATACATTGGAGCACAGCTCTGGTATAAAACTGCCTGAGATCATATGCTTATGGGCATGCAACTATGGTAAAAATGATTAACCCACCTGTGCCTCAGTTTCCTCAAGTATAAACTGAGGGCAATAACGGTATCTACTTTGTGTAGTTATTGTAATGATTAGCTGAGTTAATACATGTATAGCTTTTGAAACACATGGTTAGCATTCAAAAAGTCTTAACTATTATTGTTACTGTTGCTTTGTTGATTTTGACTTTTATATGCCACAATGAAAATATTACAGAAGTATACTCAACTATTCCCATTTTAAATGCTTACAGTTAAGTTGGAGAAACAAACTATGTATACATGAAATCTTTAAAGAATAGTTAAAAGGCCATGTTTGAGAAGAACAAATGCTTAGATTAATTACCCATGTAAGTACTGAGGACAGTCAATATGGGGAAAGATATTCAATAAGGGCACATGTCACTTAGAAGGAGGGTCTTAGGAGGGACCTTGAGGAAACTGAATTCAGTTTTGGATTATCTGGAAGAATTAATGGCCAACGTGGACAACCACATTAAATTAGCCAAGCTCCTGTTCCCTCAAGGTCAGATGTGGATGTGGGGGAGAGTATGCTATTTTCTATTATTCAAACTTGGTTCTTTTGAAACATTCTCTCACTCCACTTTTTTGGGTGAGTGGGTAAAAAGTTCAGTGACTTGTCGCTTTGACGTAATAGCAGTTTTCTCATATTGGGTTGCAGTTTTTGTTGTGATTTCAGAGGTTGAGTTTTCCACAACTCTATCAATTTCTCTTCAAGGAAGTATGAGAGCTGATTCAAAGAAAACAGTGTTGAGTCTTCTTGGTGAAAAGCGAGGTACTTCTTAAGCTCCGAACACTGTTTACGTCTTTGCTTACTTCGCCCACTCCATCCAGATTCGATTCTCTGGTGGAAATATGTGCGTAATTCTACAGTTACTTTCTTTGCACTTCAAAAATTTTATGTGGTAGTTTTGCCAACAACCACAATTCCTTAGTTTAATCTTTCTTAGAGGCGGTGATAATGATTTATTTCCACTTTTAGTGTAGTGACAAATAATGTTTGGTCCTTCACTCTCAAGATTTTAACATAGTGGTATATGTTGGTGGTGTATGTTTTAATATAATGCTGTAAAAGAAAACCAAGTGTTCCCTTGTACTCTCAACCTCAAAATTGGTCTCCTGATACCTGTACTCTCCACTTTATGTACAACGCTGCACAGATTGTCTTGCTAAAGCACAGGTCTGACGTCCTTTCCTTTCAAGAACGCTTGGTGACTCCCTGTTGCACATACAATGAAGTCCATATTCCATTGTTTGACATTCAGGGCCCTTCAGAGCCTCTTCCTTGTCCAGCTTCCCAGGCCTCCTTCATTCTAGCTACTGTTCAGTGCTCCCTCTTCTCTAACCCTGTGAGAAGTGAGTTCTCAAGCCTCAGTGCCTCTGATCATGCAAATTCCTCTCATTACATTGCCTTCCCTCTTCTCTTCCTGGAAATGTTCTGATCTTGCTTCAGGAACTTTTCTAATTGGCCCCTCCAGGTCTAAACAGTTGACCTCTCTTGGGCTCTCCCAGCTTTTGACAAATACCTCTGGCTGATTATTGCCTTTGGTGGGCTTCTATTGGTAGCAGAAGCCATAGTTTATTTAGAAGCATTGACATAATTTACTTCATAGACTAAGACTGCCTTCTGGATCAGTTAAAGTTTCAGAGAAGTATGTTCTAAAGCCTCCAGTTTGTCCAGTCCATCCATACATTTGCTGTTCTTGGACACTCTAGATAGCTGACTTTTATTAGCATTTACCTAGAATTCTGATTATACATTATGAGCATGCAATTTGAAAATTAAAGGCACTTGATGTAGTCTGGGTGCCCTTTAGTGTCCAGGGTTCTCATACATCTTCTCCTTCAGACCTCACTGAGGTTGGCCTCATTATAGCCACTTTATAGACAAGGAAACTTAGATTCTAAAAGTCAGATGATGTGCCTTCCTGAGGCACATGGGAGCAGGGAAATGCAGTGGATACAAGCATGGTGTCTGGAGCCAGGGTTTACCATGGGGTTAAATCTGATACTGCCTGGGTTTGACTCCTAGCTCTGCTGTCAACTAGCTTGTACTAGTTACCCAACCTTTCTACGCCTGTTTCCTTCACTGTAAAATATGATAGAAATGTCTTCCTCATGGGTTTTATTTTTCTTATAATTAAAATAATATGTGTAAAAATTATGTAAATAACATATGTAAAGCACTTAGAATAGAGTCTGGCATATAATAAACACATGAGAGTGTTAGCTGTTATTATTATCATTATTAATTAGTGTTAACTTTAATGAGCACAGAACAAAAAGGTAAATGAGTCAAGATTTGAACACAGATCTCTTTGGCTCTAAAAACTGTCTGCTTGTACATGTCAGACTTCCTCTTGCTATGCCCATTTGCCTTGAGATTAAAGAATAGAGTGAGAAGTCCTTTTCATCTTTTCCCTCAGGGATCCAAATTCTTTATCAAGTTATTTCAGTTTCACATGCATGACCAGTACCTCCTGCATACTTTCTGGAGATTGAAGGCTTCAGGAGCATTAGCACGAGCAAAATCAGATTCTGAAGTTATTTTATTTTAAAATGCACAACCGGTAAGTACATCATGCTTGCTTTCTGGAGGTTGAAGGCTTCAGAAGCATTAGCATGAAAGAAATCGAGTTTTATTTCCATACAAGGGCATAGTGAAAACCATGGGTCCTCTTACAAAGGTGGTTCTGGGCTGGTTTGCTCTGCCTGTAATATTATTGGTATTTGCCTGCTAGTGTTTGGACCCTCTATACCAGGCCACAGGGTTACATAGGACTCAAATCAGCCTGAGCATGCTTATTCCAGCACATGCAGCAGCTCTCTCCACCTTCCTTCCCCATTAAGGAGTGAAGGAAGGTTTTGTAAAGTTGTAGGAGTGTATCTCTTCCTTCCCAACCCCTTAACCCCTTCTTCTGTTCCTCAGAAAGGCAGGGGCCCCACATAGCCCAGGAAGAACAAAGCAGAGGTGAGAGGCAGATAAGAAAGGTGTTATGTTTGGCATGACTGGTTTAGGCTTAAGCTTGTGCCTCAATAGCCATTTCGGGTGAAGTTTTTTATATCCCTTGGGTGTAACTTGCTGCGTTTGCATCCCTATGATACCATATAATTAGTTTGTGAGATGCATTCCCTGAGGGCACCATGCTTTTAATTTAGCCAAATTGAATTAAATCCAACAAATTCATTCTGGGCTTCAGTCTATGACATCAGACTAAATTCTGTGGACATACGTTTGTATAAGATAAGGCCAGCTACTTTCAGAAGTTCCAAGTTTTGTTCAGGAGGCAAACAAACAAATAATTACAATATGATGTGTTAAATTCTGTTTATCATGCAAGCAGGAGAAATGGCCCAGATGATTGGCTGGGGTTAGTGGTGGTGGTGGGGTGTAGTCAAGGAAGGCTATCTCTGAAAAGCATATAGGAAATCACAACATGGAAGAACAAAAGGAAGGACAAGAGCTTAGAGATGTGAAAGCACCTGGCTTATTCAACTGACTGATCTGAAAATGGTAGCTTGGAAGTGTTTCAAATAGTTTATAAGATTAACAGTTTATAACAGCCCCACAACATATATTTTGTTGTTATTTCCATTTTACAGATGAGGAAATTAACCTGCTCAGTGACAAGATTTGAACAAGGCAAGCTATCTTCAAAGGAAGATAGTCATTAGCCATTAAGCTTAGCTTAGCTACTTTCTATACCTCCCCTTTAGGTTAGCGCTTCTCAACCAGGGCTAGCTATCAGAATCACCTGGGAGATTTCTAGAAATATACAGATTCTGGTCCTTTTCCCAGAGAGTGATTTAGTGCCTCTTCTTGGTAAATGGCTCTACTACCCAACCAGTTGGAAGTAATTTGTGGCACCTCTTCTTTCTTTAATTTCCATATCCAGTTCATCTTGAAATTCTTTCACTTCTCCCCTGAAAATTTATCTCATCTTCTTCCATTTGTGGGTCCACTTCCATTTTCAGCACCTGAATCCAAACTCCCCAAGCCAACTGATCTCTCAGCTTCTCTTGTAGCCCACTTCAAATCTATTCTCCAAATCACAACCACAGTAATCATATCATCTCTGGCTCAAAGTCCTCCAATGGCCCTAGGTTGCCCTTGGAATTCAGTCTAAATCTTCATCATAGTTTGTACAGGTCTACATAGCTAAGCCTATGCCTGGTTTCCTAGTTCATTTCACACCACCCTTCCTCTTGTCCAACCAAATGGATACTCTTTTATTTCCTTCAGTGTGACAGACTCTTTTCTACCTCAGGGTCTTACCACATGCTGTTGTTCCTTCTTTGGGAATAACTCTTTCCAAACCTGGATTCTCTGGTCCCATACCTTCTCTGATCCCCTTTGATAAAATATCCCTTCTGTCATTCTCTTTTAGGGCATACTGTCCTTTTCTTTCATTCTACAATTTGTTAATTTGCTTATATGCAGTTACTTATTGAAATCAGTATCCCAATACAAGTTTGAAAGCTCCATGAGGGTAGGGGTTGCACCTGCTATAATCATCATTGTATACCTTATCCCTAGCCCAGTGTGTGAGCAGATGCACAGTACAGTTTTAGTGAATAATTGATGGACAAACTGGATACAAAGGTACATGAGATCAAAAAAGAATCATTGGATTTGGCAAGGAGGCCACTTGTGATATTCACTTGGCTGCTTTCAGTTGAGTTATGAGAAAGAAACCAAACACAGTGAATCCTGAAGTTGAATGAGAAAGCAAAAGGGAAATAAATTTAATATTATGTGGAAGAAATTATCAGAGTGACTATATTCCAAACCTTGAACTTGGCACTAAGCATTCATTGTTTAATCATTGCAGTAACCTTATGAGGTTCTATCATCTCCATGTTTTGGATAAGGTAGAGAGTCTCAGAGAGGTTAAGTAATATGCCCAGGGTCATGCGTCTGAGACAGAGTAAAACCAGACCCAGGTCTGACTTCAGAGTTCATTCTCCGAACCAATAAGACAATGGCTCTTGAGGGTGCAGAGGAATGATGGCAGTGGGTGGCTTATTAAAGACCACTACCGTCAAGAGACTGAAATTAAACAGATCTGTGTGAGGGTACAGGAATCTTCAGTTTTAACACGCATTTTGAGTGATTCTCAGGCTGGTTGACTCAGGTATCCTGTTCTAAGGAACATTACTCCATGCTGTGCTTCACAAGAGAGTAGATTTTAGGTTATTCACAGCTTCTGATCTAAGCCTTAGATCCTCTAAGACTCCATTTAATCTATATATTAATAAAAATGTTTTCTCACAAGTTTATGGTGATTAAAGAGATCACTTGTAGAGTGTAAACATACAGTAGGTGCACAATAAATGTTAGCTTCTCTCTCCTAAATTTTCCTTCAGGACTGGGTTAGGAATGGAGAAACAGCTAATAATTTGAAATTGTGTTTATTTGGGGGAAAGTTTGCTTTTTCCCCCTCCTGTTATCTTCATTCTGAAAATAGAGAAACAGAGACACAGAGCAGTTAAGTCACTGAACCCAAGGCTACAGCTAGTAAATGGCAGCCTTCTTAATCATGCTACGCTGGTGAAGAAATTAGATTTGGAAAGAAGTTGACAGTAATGCTTGTTAAATTAAATTTCTGAGTTAGCTATTTTTCTATTGCTTTTGTCATAGAATATAACCTTCTATTTCCTCTTTATTTGTTGACTTTTTGCTTTGACTTTTAAAAAATGTAAGCCCTTGTGTTTTTATTATAAACATCACATTGTTTTTAGGAGATGACATAATACTGAAATCAAATAAATATAGTCAATGTGTCAGGTAATGAGTGGACCATAAGCCCAGTTAAGGAGAATCGTGATATTCAGATACACAGAAATTGCTAATAAAAGCTGTAAGAAATGTAGTGGCATCAAAGTAGCATATGTAAAGGGAAAGTGACATCATCCCATCCCATGGTACCAGGGTGGGATGACTTGCTCCTGGTACCTTGTCTTGCATTGGGTGAAAGATCAGCAAGGGTCCTGGGAACTGTCTCAGGCCTTTCCCTTCCAAACACATGGACTCTGTTTCAGGGGTGGTGTTTCTCTAGTTTTTCTCTGGCTGTGCCTTTACCATGCCCAAAGCATATGACAGCACATCCCTCTTTCTCTGGCCCAACTTTTAGAGCCTGAACACATCAACCAGCCTTGAGTTGAAGCCTCTGCCTGGATGTCAGCTTAAAGCTTCAAGTCTGTCTGGCTTGCCTTAGATAAGACCTCAGTTAAGAGTCCAGAATTTTTTTCATTTGATGTTTCGATCCCTTACCTCTTATGTTGGTGCTTTTTCCTTTAAGATTTACTTTGTTTTGACATGTTTCACACTTGATCACAGTGCCTGGGTTTTTAACTGCCCTTTATCTCAAAATCTGTTCGTATAGCATATTGGAAATTTGTATGTTCCTGTTGTTCTTTTTACAGTGAGTAACAATTAATCTGACTATCTGGAAACAGACTCCTTCTATTTTCCAAATTCACATTAACTTAGTGTGTTAATCAGGGTTCTCCAGAGAAACCGAACCAATATACATACACACACATATATAAAGATTTATTTCAAGAAATTGGTTTCTGTAATTATGGAGGCTTGGTGTGTCCAACATCTGATGGAGAAGGTCAGCAGGTTGGAGACTCAGGAAGGAGTTGCAGTTCAAGTCCAAAGGCAGTTTGCTGGCAGAATTCCCTTTTGCTCAGGGGGAGTCAAGCCTTTTGTTCTATTCAGGCCTTCAACTGATTGGATGAGGCCGACCCACATTAAGGAGAGCAATCTGCTTTACTCAAATTCCCTGATTTAAATGTAAATATCATTCAAAAACACCCTCATAGAAACTTGAAGAATAATGTTTGACCAAATGTTTGGCTCAGCCAAGTTGACACATAAAATTAACCATCACATTTAGTGTTTTTCAGATTGGACTCGGCAGAATAGTAGTCTTGTTGTAACAGATTGGCAGGAAAAAAAAAAAAAGAGGGAAGGAGTTCATTGATTAAACATACTTGTGACATGTACATATTATATTTGTGTATAGTAGTATTTGTAATGGGTACATATAGTATTTCCCTCTTGGAGTATCATATTACACATTCATCCATTAAGGGCTAAGAATTCCTGAGGTGAAGAAAATTGCTCTGTGTAACTGGTGCACAGGGAAGGCAGGCCTTCCCTAACTATGTAGTGTTTTACTCAGCAGCACCCACTTCCACCAACACATTGGGAGGAAGTAGGGCTGGGCTTGTCTCCCCATAGACCCCAAATCCTGAACCCTGACAAAAAAAAATCTAAATTGCACAGAAATACTGGTCTAAGTGCTCAGAATGTGTGCTGTCAACTAATCCAATAAAATAGAACAACCATTCAGCTGCCCACAGGCTTTTGAATAAATCCCAAGCAAAATGATTAAGGTGTCTGTGTTGTGATGAGGCTGGGATATTATGGACAATGCTTGGCCATTCCAGTTCTATCACAGTTTTCTCCCTTGATAATTCTTTTCCATTCAGTTTTCACTTCTCTGCCCCATGCCATTTAACCTCCCTCTTTTACACTTCATATTTCTTCTCTATCCCAGAGGGAGCACTGGCCAGAACCAAAATGAATTGTATGACAGTAAGAGCAAAGCTGTCATTGTTTTATATAATGCATGCTATTTCCCTTCTGCACTTGATGGCAAGGCTCTCTCACTCTGTGCTATGCACTATTGGTGTTGTCTTTCCTTAATTAATCTACTGGCTGGGATTATGTTGTACATGTGAAGTGATGATAATAGATATTGTTAGTGCTACATAAACATATGCTAGATGAATTTGAGTTTGCAGAAGGTAAACCAACTGAGGAATCCACACTCTCTACCTCCTCAAACTATTGGCCCCGGTTAGGTCCATGGCTTTGACGTGACTTCCCTTGAAATTCTTTCAGGAGGAGAAAGCTGATTGCATATGCCCCTCTCATTCCTGCTCTCCACTCCATGTTAGGGAGAAGTGGAAGCAGCATTCCCTTGATTTAGCATAGCCTCTTCCACCCTCCTTCAATAGTAATAGCCCTGCTGAGCCTGACACGTCTGTGAATGCTTGTTTCTTCTCCCAGTCCAGTGGCTGTCATGGACTGAATTTATGGTAACTCCTCTGACTGCAGAGGACCTTGATATCTGTCTCATCAGGGACCTTTCATCTCAGCTCTGTCCATTGTATTGGCCCTTTCAGTATCCATGAGGATAAATCACCCAGCCTTGGTTCCTGGTCTCATTTCTACATTGTAGCAGCCACTCCTATGATGAGACGCTGCATCTGAAACCAGCTAGAATAGAACACGTTCATCTCAGAACTTTAAAATCCCTCTCACTCATTGTAGGTTGTTTTTCTTGCAGCTATTTTCCCTCTAACATTCAGGTATTCCTAAATGGTTTAACACTTCAGTATGTTCTCAGAGGATAACTAGTGATCTTTTACTCTCCCAAATTCCAAAGCCCACCAGGATCAGTGAAGAGATAACCATCAGAGACTTACAATGGAGACATCAGAACCTCTGCCCTCTTTCCCTCCCCTGGTTAGGAAGTGAGTGGTGGAGGTGCATGTCTTTTAGAGGACTAAGGGTTGTAAAAATCAGATACCAGAAGCAGGTAAAGTCTCCATAGGCTTTGGGGATGGAGAAGAGATCCTTTGGGGAGTTGATTTGGACCAGATCTAGAGCTGGTGCAGGTTGGTGCCAGGGCCAAGGCAGAGCAGGGAGCCCTGCCACTTAAGGCTGAGAGTACATCACTGAAAGGAGGAAGCAGGAGACTTGTGGCTTGTTGTTAGTTCCAGAGCTTTAAGGGAGAGCTAGAGGCAGAGCAGGTTTCCTTCTGGGTCACTCTGTATAGTTCCCTAGGGTAGAACAAAAGGCAGTGACTTAAGACTAGTGTGCCAACTCTGGAAAATTCCAGAGGCAACCTGGCAAGGTGGTTATGCTGTGAGCTACAGAGCCAGACAGTCCTGTGTGACTTTGGTCAAAGGCCTTTACCTCTCCTGGCCTCAGTTTCCTTCTTTGTAAAATGGGAATACGATAGTAACTAGTAGAGAAGCATTAAAACTTGTCAAGTGTCATAGCCACTGTTTTTCTGGATTCTTTTTATTCTCTAATGGTGGTGATGCATCCAGTATAGGCAGGTGATGAGAACTTGCTAAATGGGTCAAGTAATGTTATTTGATTGAGAACATGGACATAGATGCAGAAAAGTGGTGTTTTGTTTTGTTTTAACAAGCCAATGCTTGTAAAAGAAGTTTGTACATGAAGCATACAACATTTCCAAAATATTGATTTCTTTCACACCTTTGATGGTCATACAGACAGCTTAGGGCTCCAGGTAGAGGTAATTGCCAGGGTAAAATGGCCAGAGTTCAAAACCTCACATGTTAGGCATTCCTGAAATGCCTAGTGGTCATTGTACAAAAGTCGGAAAAGATGAGTCTGGAAAGACAGACTTTCTCTGAGAGAGAAGTAGGAGGCAGTGGATTTAACCATCTGAGATTAGGGAACTGAGCCGTGGAGACAGGAGTAAAACCACTAACAAAATCCACTACTCCACAAGCATCAATAAGATAGCCTCCCACGGCACAGAGCATGAAGCTGATCATTGGTAACTACGGTGCATTTGCAAACCCATTTGTTCAGTCCTGGCAGGTGGCAGTACCAGCTTTCCCTGTTACTTCAAAAATATTAGAGCTTTAGTTAATGGGACTTAAGATAGTTGGCATGAAGAGCAAAACCAATTAAGAGAAAGAAAAAGCAAAACAAACTGGAAACCACAATCTAGCAACTGGGGCTAAGGAGACAGAAGAGAAATGTCAGAGTAGGATGTGCTACATTTCCACACTATACTATTGAGAGCCGACTTGTTTTTACTTCTGATGAGTTGAACACCCCCGCATAAAGGAACATGAAACCTTTCCAAACTCAAAACACATTGCTTATTCTGACATCCCAGTGTAGCTGAAGGAGGCCTGTGAAACAAACAGGAAACAGGAAGGCAACAGCTCACTCTTGCATTGGAATCTGGCATACAATCCTTCTCTCTCTCTCTCTCCATTAGAAACACCTCCTGCCTTGTAGACTGAGTAGGGTGTGGTGGGGACAGGGCACGGGTGACTTTTGGCTCCCATGAAGTTGGGCCACCTGTTTTACCTTCTCACTTCAGCTGCATAGTACCAGTGGTGGAGGGAACCACAGCCAGTGGGTGTCAGCTTGTAGTCTGTCAGTCTTCTTGACACCAGCACTTCTGGATTTGGTCTGCTTTTCTCTCCACTTGAGTTTGTGTACTCATTAAATGGGAAGTAAATAATATAGACTATTATGAAGCAAAATCAAGGCTTCAATGCCACTGCCAGTAATAAGCGTAAGAGATAACATTGGGGGCTTGAATTCGCTGTAACGTCATGTCAAGATCCATTCCAAGACCCTTCTTTAAATCCACACCTTGTGAAATAAAGTGTCTGTAGGAATGTAGCTCCCTCTGCATTTGCATGCTGTCTGGGAGGAGTTACAGTATGTACATGACAGAAATAGCCATGTTAGTTTCTGAGAGAGACCACAAGACAGAGACTGCATTTATAGTGGTTGTTGAAAACTGTTTAAATTCTTAGTAACCAATTGCTGAATAATTGAACCACAACCCACATTTTTATTAAACTAGGTCAAATTTAAGTTTGTGTTACTTGGTTTTTGGTAAAGTGGGCTAGTGTGGCAAAGAACCACCACAAAAGTGCTGCTAAACCGAGCAACAATGGGACTATGGTATTTATTCTAAATGTACCTCTAGCCGTAGCAGTTTTCTGTTGTTATTGTACTTTAGGAAGTAAGTAAATTGACTGAGTTGATACCACTTGGAAACTCTGAAGTTCCAAGCACTGTGCCTAAATTGGTTGAGTCACTTAACCTTCTTTTGCCTCAGTTTCCTCATCTGAAATTGTGGGCATGATAATAAGACCTACTTCTTGGGAATGTTACAAGGATTAAATTAGATAATGCATCCAACACTTAACAGAGAACCAGGTACATGGTGAGGACCTAAATAAATAGTGGCTATGATATGAACCTGGGAAATCGTCACCATCTTCATTTTGCAGAGGTGGGAAAAGAAACTGCAGTGCTTAGGTGATTTCCCAAGGACACCAGGGTAATAAACGAAATGATGCTATAAGGACCAGCACATGGAAGGTACCCTGAATGTTTTCTTCCCCCAGCTTCCCTGATATGTGATCCAGCCAAGGCAAGAACTCAGAAGCAGGGAGCCTACTGAGGTGAGAACGTGGGCTACCACATTGTGAATGAAGCACATGGGGTGGGAGCAGGTGCTGACAGGTCTATCAGGTCAGCAGGAGTTCATAACTGGAGGAAGGTCTAAGGGCTAAACTTGGGTGGAATCAGGGAAGTCAGATGGAGGGAGTCATGTGCTGAGATGCTTATTGGGGAGGACAGCACCAAAAGTGTGAGAGTATGCCGAGGGGGTAGGAGAAGTGGGGTTTGAAATCAGGGAAGCTGGAAAATGGTGGAGAAACCAAGCAGATGAGGCACACAGGGACATCTTTTCCTCTTGGTTATTTTGATTAGAGAGGTATTCCTCAAATTAGAATCTGAAGATCAGAAAAGCATGGGTATATATTCTTGTGGCTTAGTGGAAATTATTGTAAAAGAAGTCTGTACATAATTCAACTTCAAGAAATGCTGAACAAAGATCATTCTCTGCTTCTGATAGTTAACTGCAGTGATTAGATAGTGTGCTCACACTAATCCAGACTTCAGACCCACTCTATAATCCTTTCAATTATACAGAATTCAGCTCATCTGTGATGGTATCACTTGATTCAAATGATAAGCACTGCACAACTCAGGTCCAATTCTGGACCTGAGTGCTAATGGGGTTCTTTGAGTGTAATGGTATAGATTTATATATGGCAAAACTTAAATCTAAAAATATATCAAACTCCCTGAATTGAAATATGTGATAATCAGATTATTATAAATTTCAGCTTGAGAACTACACTGCCAACATTTTCAATCTCTTAATATTTTAAGATTACTTTCATTTTATTCTTAAATTAGAGTAATTTTTCTGTGTGAACATCAAATATTCTAATACCAAGACCCATAATTCTTAGCTCCGACCACATCACATACTGGGTCACCAGTGTATCCCTACACACTGTATAAGATGTTGCCCTAGGGTATGGCAGAGCCACCAGACGAAGAAAGATTGTATCTCGGAATGACCACCTAGAGGACAGCTGCCCACTAACTTGAACTTCTGACTAGGATCTCTTCCAAAAGCAAGAAATCAACTTCTATTGTGTTAAGATTCTCAAACCTTCTCAATCCAGTAATTCATTTGGAACAATATATTTGATACTGATACATCTGCTTTCCTAGCTCAAATAACAGAACATTTTTTTTCTCTTTTTTTTCCCAAACCAACAATGCAATTAGAATAAAATATTTATGGCTATTGCTGAGTGCCTATTACTTAAATAATTTTAAATGTGTTATCTCATTCCACTCTCACAAGAATCTTAAGATGTATGATTTTAAAATCCTCACTTAAAAAGTTGAGGAACTAGATAAACAAGATTATATTGTATAGCACAGGGAAATATACACAAGATCTTATGGTAGCTCACAGAGAAAAAAATATGACAATGAATATATATATGTTCATGTATAACTGAAAAATTGTGCTCTACACTAGAATTTGACACAACATTGTAAAATGATTATAAATCGATAAAAAATGTTAAAAAAAAAAGTTGAGGAACTGAAAAGGTTAAAGCATAGAGAGGGGGGAGTATTTTGCCTAAGATCAGAAAGCTGTCAAGTGACTAAGTTTGAAACCTAGATTATTTTGACTCAAAAGTTATGTTTCACCTATGAATTTTCAACCATGCACCAGTTGTCTGTCAAAATCATATGGTGTGCTCATGGCAGAGACTGATTATTGTTCACTGCAGTCCACTTCCTCTTCTTACTGGCCCAACAGCTACACCATATTTCTCTCCCTTCCTTGCAGTTAGGGGTGGCCATATGACAGGTTTCTCCTTAAAAGAGTAAGAGCAAAAGGGAAAATCCATGCCACTTTTGGTCTGGCCCATTACAACTTTCCACATGTGTTCCTCCATGCTATTTCTCCTTCCATCTGGTGGAAGTAAAGGCCAGAGAAACCACAGGGTATGGGGGAGTCACAAGAAGGAAGGAGTCTTGGTTACTGAATGACTGCATGAAGAGGTGCGTCCCCACCAGCCTCACTCTGAGCCATTTTGTTAGCAAGAAATTAATTTCTACTGTGTTAATTATCTCCTGACATTTTAGAATCTGTTTGTTTCTACAGCCTACCTTACCTTAACTAATACAGAGAAAAATACAGTTTCCTGTCCTGTACTCCAGACTTCCTTGGTCAGACTCTCTGTGAGGAAACCTAAATATCTATAATTTTTTGAAGTTCTCCCATGGGATTCTGATGTATCTGGTCTTTGACAACAATATACTTCATAAGTGACTTTTCCCTTAACCTGGTTAAATCCTTCTAGTTGGATATTGTAGGGAAAGGTTTTTTCCACTTTCATTTTTGCCTGAATTTTTAAAAATGTTACGGATCAACAATTTTTATTGATTCAGAAAGAGCTTTGCTTATATTTTGATATATTTTTTAAAAATTTCAATTCATTTGACCCAGGGAGTTCAAGATGTATGTCCTTGTGATCAAGATTCCAGCTCATCTATTTCCTCCCTCCCTCCTTCCCTCCTTCCCATCCATCCATTCATTCATCCATTCTATCATCTGTCTGTCTGTCTATCTACCAATCTCCTCTATACATCTGTGTATTCATCTGTCTTTCTACCTATCAAAGCAGAATAGCTTCCCCTAAAGTATTTTCCTTCAATCTTACTTTATAGAATTTTTGCATAGTGCAATTCCTTGGAAATAACATGCAACAGTTACAACACAGGAGTTCAGCAGCTGCTTATGCATTTTAGTGATTACTTTGAAACTGTGACTAATCTCCAGATCTTAGGGGAAGGGGGAGCATTAAGAGATTTTGTAGTTTAAAATTGAGATCATGTTTTCTTACATTATTTATCCTTTATTTAGTGTTTGTTTTTTCTGACTGAAATTGATTATGGAATCTCAGCACAGTGATACGTTTGATCTTCTTATCAAACGCCTTGAGTGTTTATAATAGGGTGACACCTTTATTTGCTAAGGGGGTGTGTGATGAAAGCCTTTGATATATCTTGGTCCATTATAATTAGTAGAGAAGCATCATAAAAGTATAGCGAATGTTTTATAGTGTACTTACTGCATGCAAGGTGCTTTTCTAGGGGTTTTGGATAAATTAACTCCTTTAACCCTCAAAATAATCCTATGAGCTATGCACTATGTTTATCCTTATTTCATAATGAGGACATTGAGGCATGGAAGCATGAAGGAACATGCCAAACGTTACATAGCAAATAGGTGGTGGTGCTGGGACATGAGCCTGTGTAGCCTGACTTTAGGCCCTATGCCTTTAACCATTATCTGCGCTGCCATTTCATAGGTATGTGATTTTCCTTACCATTCTATGAGTGTGTTAGTTTTCATTGCTTCGTAACAAATTACCACATATTTAAGAGCTTAAAACAACATATACTTATTATTTCAGTTTCCATGGTTTAGGAGTATAGATTCTGCTTAGCTGGGTCCTTTGCTTAGGGTGTCACAGAGCTACAGTCAAGGTATTAGCCGGGTCTGGAGTCTCATCTGAGTTTAAAATTCCTTTTCCAAGCTCACATAATCACAAGAATTCATTTCCTTGTACCTGTTGAACTTATTATAGCAGCTTGCTTCTTAAAACGCAGCAAGAAAGCGACTCTCTTTCTGACCTCGGTGAAGCCTGAAGTTCTCTTTTAAAGGGCTTCCAACTGGTTAAGTCAGTTTCTCACCCAAGATAATCTCCTTTTTGATTAATTTGTCAACTAATTTAGGACCTTAATTACATCTGCAAAATCCTTTCACTCTTGCCATGTAATGCAACCTAATCAAAGACGTAACCTTGGGGGCAGAGGTCATGGTGGCCATCTTAGAGCTCTGCTATCACAGTGGCACAGAGGGTATCCCTTCTGTGAGTGGAGGAGAAGGATAAATACCATCATATTTAGGTAATAAGATGATGTTTTCATTAGGACTTGACTCATCAATTTCAGCTGATAAAAATATCAAGGATTTGTTTTAAAAACTTTTATACATAAAATATTCCTTCTTTAACCTTTTCTCTAACTCTTCACATTGAAGGAAAGCTGATGGTATAAATAAATTACTTGTTTGAAATTATTATAAGTTTATCCTGCTGATTAGTTTTCCAGAACATTTCTTAAAATCACCTAGTCACTTTTTCCCTAAGATTAACCGTTGGGTAAAAATCAAATTCTGTGGTGTGGCAAACCAAGATCTCTCCTGCAGTAACCAAACATTCCATGTTGCCCTCATCTCTTGTCACTGCCATCTCCTCACATCATTTTATTCCACGTCTCTTTCATGCCTCTGGATCTCTGTAAATGATGCACCTATAGGTCAACCTACAGTTGACACTTGAACAGCATGGGTTTGAACTGCATGGGCCCAATAATATGTGCATTTTTTTCCAATAAATAGCACTTTATGATGTACAGTTGGTTGAATCTGTGGAGATGGAACCTTGGATGCAGAGGGCCAACTATAAAGTTATATTCAGATTTTCAACTGTGCTGAGGATGGGTGTCCCTAATCCCTGCATTGTTCAAGGGTCAACTGTACATGTTTAGTTTTATCTGGAATACCCTTTATACCTCACTTTTATCCCCACACCAGTCTGCTAGTAATTCTCTGTTCTGTCAAGATCTGGCTCAGATGTCCTTTCTTTTGTGGAATGTTCCTCAATTTCCAGGCAGAAAGATAAGAGTAGAAGCTACAGAAAAAAGGATTTGAATTCTAGATTCAGTCAGGAGATAGAAATAAAGAATAATACTGATTTGAACCCTTTATGAGGAGTCGTCTCATTCTAGATTTAAGTATGTTGTAAAAAAAAAATACTTCAGAAGAAAATAAAATGGTTTCAGGAAATCTAAGTTAAACTAAAAATATAAATGTGGACTCTCAATATGTCCTGTCACTAAAGAGGCTGAGCAATAAAACAATGTCAACTGTACTCTGAAACATCTGGGATTTCACTGTCTCTTCTGACTCTCCAATGTGAAAGGAACCAGAGCTCTTTGAAGACTAGGTGAACATTTCATTCTTGATGGATCTTTTCTGAATGCAGGAATGCTTTAAAAATACCACGGGTAGTGCTGAAAGGACAACGGAGTCAACTTTTGAGATATTCCCACTGTCCAACTTGGAACCATTTGAGCATTAAAAAATAATTATTCATAAACAAGTTGAGTTCCTGATGCCATGAATTCATAATGATACTCAAAATGGGAAAAGATAAAGTTCACAAAAGATACTGTAATACAAAAGAAAGTAAATATGCTTAATTGTTATTAATTTTAAGAGAATGACGGAGTTGGCATATGTGAGTGTTCTGTTTCTTCTATTGAATATGTTACCCTTTATAAAACATAGATATATACTTTTCTTTATATCTATATGTAGGCAAGATAAGCAGAATTGTGAGTAATCCCAGTTCTGAGAGAGTAAGAACTATACCAAGAATAAGAAAGACTGTGACCAGCAGTCTAGGAATACATGAGCAGAAAGAGTATGTTGAGAGAAGATAGACTCACATTACCCAAAAGTAAACTGAATCTCTTGTCTTCCAGGAAACAAAACCTCTTGAATGATGGACCAGTTATAAAGAGATGCTTTATAAGGCATCATAAGTTCTAATAATGCTAATAAATCATGCCAGAATTATTTAAAATAATGAAAGGACAACAGTTATGTCTTGCTAGCCAAGTAAACCTTTAAGAATACATCATTTCAAGAAAATGTGCCTGACTCATAGAAACCAAAACTGTGTAAAAAGGCTTGAAAAGACCAATTGACATGATAAAGTGCCCTGTGACTCTAAAAACAGGGAGGGAGGGAAAGAGGGATGGTAGAAAGATGGTTATGGGATTAAGTTTGAATCACCCTGGAGTTTCCACCAGACCCTAGGTCCTGACTAAGAATTGATTGATCAGTAACGTAGAGTCTGCAGCCTTAACTTTTCTGAGATAGTATTTCCTTTGTTGATGGTTAGAGGTCACTTTAACACTGGGAAGGTATAAATTAGAGAAGGAGGAAAAAATGAATCAATTTTTAATATGCTAAGCAAGGGTGCAACCATAACTACTTTACCCATTGTAATAATTTATATTCTATTTGTCTTGTTCTACTTGTCTGATTCTAACATATAATATTATTTATTTGTTTTATTTATTTATTTATTTATTTATTTATTTATTTATTTATTTATTTATTTATTTATTTATTTAATATTTTGCTTATTATCTGCCTCACTTTTTCTCACCCCTTTCCATCCTTGTCAGATAGGAGGGTAAGGTTCATAGTCTATTTTTTTAAACTGCTTTATGGAGGTCTGATATGTATATAAAAAATGAGATATTTAATGTATACAATTTGATACATTTGGAGATAAGTATACACCTGTGAAACCATCACCAGAATCCATGCCATAAACTTAGCTATCATCTCCCAAACTCCTCCTTTGCTGTTTGTTATATTGTTATTGTTTTTTTTTGGAGGGGGAGGTCTATTTTGATCACTGATACATCCAAGAACTCAAGACAATACCTGTCATACAGTAAATGCTCACAACATATTTACTGAATGAATAAATAGTTATTTTTATGGGTTTTGTATTTGTAAGTTGTGTTTTTAAGGTTTCAAAATCATTTAAGAAAAGTCAACACATTAGACTTATAACTGTATTGAACTTTTAATGATGTCATCTTGCTATTTGAGCCTAACAGATTGGAAGACGTTTTCAAAGAGGAGAGTGCAAGTGGAGAATGGTTTTGTGCGTGTGTGAGTGTGTGTGTTCATGGGTGTGTGTATACACGCATGAGCACATTTTCACATGCTGCCTTATGGCTAAATTGGCAGGCAGGATTGTATGCTAGTAGAGACCTTCTGAGAGTGCAAACCCTCTATGAAATAGATGTCTCAGAGAAATTTCACTTTTGGGTTTTTGCCCAAATTGATTTCAGGAGAGAGACACAGCTCTTTGCTCCTGGAGGGCAGGTCCAGGCATTATTGTCTCCAATTTCTCTGGCTGAGGAAACTGAGACTTAACACAAAATAGGTGTGACAAGGATAATAATTTTGGAATCTCTCCAGATACATCTTTTTTTTTTTCTTATTAACTAGGTTTCCTCTCCGCAACCTGTCCACCACTGTGGCTTTAGGAAAAGAGACTATAAAATGTCATCAGAAAGAGAATAGGAATTTCCTTACTAGTATTAAAACGAAGTGAGATGTTTGCTTTTCCATGCCAGTGAACTGCGGAGGGAGAAAAGCAGGAGAATTAGGGAAGCAGGTTTTCAGTACAGGTGTCCTGCTAAGAAAGTTCAAAGAAGAGTTCATTTGTTTTTCCCTGTCAGTGCTTGGCAATCTGGGAGGAAAAGGAGTTATTGGAAGGCTCTTTGTCAACCTGTGAGGTGATGGAGTATGGCCTTGGCAAGTGGCCAGATGGATGAGGCAGAACTTTGACTTCTACGGGTTTTTGAAGGTCCCTCATACCTCACTGAGTGGATATGTCGGTGCTTAGAAGACCGGAGAACTGGCAGAGGCCTGAGGATGCACAAGGAGGCTGCAGTGTGGGAAAGCAAACCAGAAGCAAATGGTCAGGATCAGAGAGTGTGCCAGCAAAATGTTCCAAAGACCTATTTGGACTTGACACATCATCTTGGAGGGAACCAGACCATTCATGGAGGAATGCCTTACCCTTACTACCATGTCATCACATTGGCCCCAGGCTGCCCATCTTTGGAAAGAGCAGGAGAAGAGAGAAGAAGTTGGAAAGATTTAGCATTTATCCCAAAGAAAATCCATCATAGAAGAGCCCATTTAAAAGAGCACAGACTTTAATACCTAGCACTGGGAAATTTTAAAGAGTATTTTTCACTCCCTGATACTAAAGTGGATGTTTATGAGGAAGAGTAGATAGAAAATGATGAAGCTGCATTTTCTTTATATGCCCACATAGTATTTGAAGTTTCCATCTCTGCAACCTGCTACTTGAGGGACATACCCAAGCCCACCCAGATGCGAGTGGTGTGACCTCAGTCTCAATCTGGATCCCTAGGGCAGGGTGCTTTCCAGGACACCCCGGCCTCCCATTCTCAAATGTGAGCAAAGCATGGCTTCCCCACAAACTGTTACTACATGTAAACTAACATAGCCTCAGATATTCCTGAAAACAACATAATTCTGTGAGCATCGGAGCAAGGGAGGCATTCAGGTCTGGAAAAGGAACAAGTCCATCTGACTTGAGTTCAGGAAGGGGAGACTGTGATGGGGGATCCCTGAGGGGCACATGGACTCAGAAAGGAGTGACTGAGGGTGGGAAAATAAATTCTGCTAAGCTCAGGACATGGTCTTTTTCTCCATGTTCTTTCCACTGTGGACTCACAGAAGTTAGATACTCAGTGCAGAATAATGGGATCAGCTTCTGTGGGATTACACTGAGCAGGTTCTGGGTGGGTGGCTCAAAACAGAATGTGTGCAGGTTTTTCTTCTGAAACCCATTCAACTCCAATAAAGAAGAATTTGGTTCTCAAAGGTATCAGAGCAACAAGAACAGTCAGAACTGGCAGGTTCAAAAGATGGTTTTCATGAATCAGTTAGACATAACGGGCTCAACAACACCCATACGTAAAGAAAAAAACTAAATCTTGTAATAAAATACATTAAAAAGCTGGAGGTGAGGAAGTAGAAATGAAATAATGAGCTATATTAGGAAAAATATACTTTAATAATTTAAGACAATGCAGAATATTTATATAATACAATTATGTCTGAGACTATTCTGAAAAAGTAAAAAAGAAGCAGGCCAGTTATCACAAACATATTAGAATAATGTAAATAAACATTCTAAATAACGCACACCCTCCTTCCCAACCTTTAGCCCTTATATCCAGAATAATTACATAGTGTTTTGGCCAAATTGTCAAGACGATTTTCTCAGCTCTCTAGTTTACTTTTACCTGTGTAGAGAAATTCGGAAGCAGCATGGGGAAACATGCAGTTTCCAGCTGTACCAGCTGGACTCAGCTCTGTTTCCAGCTGTACAAATGCAGTACTAGTCATCATCATCTTTAAACCAGTGAGGACTGTTTTCGGTATAGAAATATCAGACTTATTCTAAATAATACAATTTCTCTCAAAATTCCTTATTTATAAAATTAGGGCTAGGGCTTTTTATTCATTGGGGAAGAAATGATCTCATTGTAAGGTGCGATCTCATGCAGAGGATAGTGATGATAGACCAGTTGAGTTCAATTCCAAGCCTAATTCAAGCTGTTCCAGCAAAACTAGTGGAAGAATTGAAATATCTTTTTAAACCATTAAGATCAATAATTCACTATCTCTCCCATGTATGTACCCTATCAAAGGAAAGAAAAAAGTATTGGGATTTAGGTGAGAAACAAAATAGAAATGAGTTAGGGGAAGTTGGAAGAATGATGGTGGGAGGAACCACAGAATTTTGAATTATTTTATTCCATTAGTTTTTTCTATTAAGATCAAGCTGCCATTCATTTGTGAGGAAATCTCATTGACCCATCATCAGTAGAATGTGCATTTTGATTCAGTTCTCCAGTGAGGTGCTGGGTCAGTGCCTATGCACATGCACTCTCTCACCATTTCCCCTGTGACCCATGAGGTGCACTTGCTGGTAAGAGTGAGGTAGGTGGCCCTGATTTAGGAGATGTTCATTGATCTGTATACAAATTGAACTCAGGACCTTGGCCTCATTGATTCTGGACTAGCTCATTCCTCATTTTCTAGATGCAGTTGCATTAACCGGACAATATTTTTCTCAAACGTGACCAGAAAAGGAAACATCACCATTTATCACCGCCAGCCTATTTCAATGTGTAATTGAATGTTTAACTTAAATCAATAATGCAATTAATAAATGTATGGAGGTGAGCACTTTTGAGAACATGGTTGGGGATTTCACTCATTAAAAAAAAAAAGATAGCTTTTCTCTTTTAACCTCTTCCTATCCTCATTTGTACATATCTTATTTGTTTTCTGAATGAGTTCATTTTTGGAAGTACCTAGAGATTTCAGACCATAAAATTAGAGAATCTCAGAAGCAGGTGAGATTTGTTTGCTGTTTCTTAATGTCTTTTGCCCTCTAGTGGTAAAATCAGGGGAATTGCTATACTTTTTTAAAATTGAAGTATAATCAGTTTACAATATATTAATTTCTGATGTACAGCATAATGATTCAATTTATATATATATATACATATATATGTGTATATATATATGTGTATATATATATATATATATATATATATATATATATATATATATATATATATATATATATATATATTCCTTTTCATAGTCTTTTTCATTATAGGCTATTACAGGGGATTGAATATAGTTCCCTGTGCTATGCAGTAGGACTTTACTGTTTATCTATTTTATAGTAGTATCATTTGAATTCCCCAAAGCAAAGCATTTCATTTAAATAGAATACAGAAAGCATTCATCATAATTAGATACTTATTGTAAATAAATATATTTTAAGGAAATAAAGTGCTTCAGCATAGTTTATTTGATACTAAGAATGTGAAGTAACCAAAGAGTAGTGAAGAATCTTGTGGTTGCCCAAATTGGCCTAACCTTTCTAGAGCCTTTATCCTGCTCTCCATTTCTCCGCCTGTCTTTTTAGAAGAAAAAGAAAAGTTCATAATTGCACATGAGCACAGATGACATGTGAGCCAAGTCTACTTTGCTGTTAAATTACATCTAATAGCTTAGGCAGAAATGGAACTCCCTGAAATCTGTTGCCTAGAACAATATACACATAAAATTCCACTGTAAGACACTCAATATCCACCAGGGTAAAATTATCACTAGAAGTTAATTTACAGAAAAATTACATCATTACCTGGATCATATTCTCTGAAAATATGAGCAATAGTTGGAAAATTGAAATAATGACTCAGAAAGGGAACATATTGATCTGGGGGAGAATTTATGTAAAGAATATGTCTTTCCATGTATATATTTTAGCTTTTCATAAAGTAAAAAATATATTTAACACTTTTGAGAAGGAAATATCCATTTATTTTGGTAGAATGTTAAGTTGTCTCTTTTAAAAAAAACAAAATTTTGTAACCATAGATGGCAGAGTTTTTAAATACCTTCTCTTTCTTCTTAATGTTTTAATTTATTTTCCAAATTTTTACTTTGAAATAATTTCAGGCCAATGAAAAATTGGAAAAAAAGTGCAAAATATAGTATAAAATTCCCATATACCATTTACCCAATTTCCCCAAATGTTACCAGCTTATTTAACTACAGTACAACTTTCAAAATTAGGAAATTAACATTAATACTATACTATTAATTAATCTATAAACATTTTTTGACTTTTGCCAGTTATCTCTAATGCTCAATTTATGATCAGTATCCAGATTATGATTACATTAATAATGATTATATTCACGTTATACATATATGATAAGAATACCATGGAAATTATACTGGGGGCTTCTCAGCACATTGTATGGAGTCCGTGATACATCTTATTTTTGTTGATGTTAACTTTAATCACTTGGTTAAGGTAGTGTCTGCTGGATCTCCACTATAAACTAACCTTTTTCCCTTTGTACTTAATTAGTATCTTATTGATGGACACTTTAGGACTATATAAATACTCTGTTTCTTATCCTATATTGGCCAACTAATCGCCAATTAGTGATTTTTTAAACTCCCATCATTTTTGGGACATTTATTAATTAGAATTGTGTAAAGAAGAGAGCTTTCCCTTCTTTTCCATTTATTGGTTATTCAGTTATTTATGTATATCGGTATGGAGCATGGATATTTATTTTATTCTATGTAATTAATTACTGTCATTATTTACTTTGTTTTTCATATTGGCCCAGATTTGACCATTGGGGGCCTCTTCCAGTTGACTTCTGTGTCCTTTCAACATGTGTTTTTAAAATAATAATAGTATTAATAATAATAAATAATAATAATTGTTATTATTTATTGTTATCTTGAGCACTTCTTTTCTTTCTTGTACTTCAGGATGTTCCAGGTGAATCTTACGCTTTTCCTGCTCTAGAACTGAGATGAGTCATTTCTCCAAGGACCCCTGGTTTCTTTTATTAGAGAATAGTGTCCGGAAATCAAAATCTGTGTGCTTGCTGTATTCTTACTATTGGTGTCATTGATTCTAGACCCTCTCGCATACAAAGCCCAAAAATATCTATTAATATGTAAACATGCACACATATACATCATCTAAATCTGTCTGTCTGTCTATCTATCTGTCTTCTCTCTCTCATCACCGTGAGTTCGTACGTTTAATTCCAGTCCAACACCACAGGGTTTATTCTAACCTTCTTCTTTTCCTCATTTATAGCTTCTTTCTCTTTGGCAGTAAGAAATCTGCCTCTCATTTTCCGAAGTTTATTTACTTATTTGCACAATCCTAAAATATATATGAATTAGTTTCAGAATGACTAATCCATCCCATACTAGGGAAGTGGAGGAGCTTTCTAATTGGTGCAGATCTTTCAGTGGATTGATGTCGGTCTCAGAATAAAGGGAGAATTCTTTCACATGGCCTGTACTTCGCTCTCCACACTCAACTCCCCCCCCATGCCTTCCCACACTGGCACTCTAGTCATAATGAAGTACCTGCTGTACTGCATCCTCCTGCATCCCCTTCAGACAGCATCTCCTCTCCGATCCCCTTCCTCATCCCCTGCCTTATATACCCTTCCATGCCTTCTGTACTAACCTTCGTCACATTGCATTTTAATCACTGATTTATTGACTGTCTTAAAAACTCTTTGAGGGCATAGGCTATGTCATTTAATTTTAGATTCCAGATTGTACCATACCTCAGATAGCAGGCACTTAGTATAGTTTGTGGAGTAAGTAAATGAATAAATATTGGTTTCTTACTTTAAAAATAGTAGCTGCATATTCATATCTATTCTTTAGAATTTTTTCTTTTTCCCTGAAGGGAAATGTTTTGCCTGCATCCTCAGGATTGTCAGGATTGTGTGCTGTGGGCTGTTATGAACTTTGCAGACTTTAAAAAGAAACCTCAAGTCAGGTATCTAAGATTTTTTTTTGGTAAAGAAAATAATCAACTGACATCTTTTATTCTTACCACTTACTTTCTTCTCTGTGTAGAAATGATTTGCAGTTGTCTTTGGAATGAATAATTCCCAGCCTTTTATAAAATACAAACTTGAAAATGTTCTTTGAAAATCTGACTGCCATTTTTAAAAGGCATCATTTTCTGACAAAAGCCTCGTCCCACTCTGGCAATCTATATTTTACAAGTATGAGATGTATTCTCTGAACTCGTTTTCTTAGTACTTGGTAGTAATAGGAGGTATTGTTTATTGAGTTCCATCTCCGTGGTAGACATTCTTCTAAGCATATTACATACAGACTGTTTATGAAGCAGATTTAATTTGACCATTTTACAGTTGAAGAAACTGAGCCATACAGAAATTAAGTAACTTGCCCAAGGTACCTTAGACACAGCCAGTAATAAAAGGAACTGAGATTGGCTTTCAGGGGAGCTGAATACAGAGTCCCTATACTGAAATTGCCACAGACTACTTCCTTTACCTATATTTCATCCTACTGCACCTCCTGGAATATGTAGTGTTGTTTGTGTGCTATTTTATCTCCCAAATAAGATCCTGAGGTTTTTCTTCAGAGGGAATGTTCTATCTCTTTAGCCTCCACAATATCTAGCATAGTGCTAGACACATTGTGTGATCATTTCATAAACATGTGCTGAATTGCTTTGAAAATTTATTTCAATTCTCTCCTGGTCTTAGCAAATTATATATGTAGAGATTTTAACAAGTTAGAGTAAAGCATATTCTTTTAAAATCTCAAAATTTGTTGATCCAAGGAACGAATGTGTGATTGAAGAGATCCCCATAACATCACACACATCTACTATCCCTCTTTCCCTATCAGGCTTCCAGATGGGTATAATGATGCTTTGATGTATGCTAATGAAACCGGCTGCCTTGCAACCTATGTGCTTTGTACCAACACTGGTTAGCGTAGCATTCATTTAACTCATTCCCTTTCATAGCTTCCTCAGCTGAGAGCTACTGCTCTTCTTTGAGGGAGGGGTAGGAAGCTTATTGTCACTGTATGAAGGTACAAAATGTACAAAAGTTCTTCTTTAGCTTCAAGGACATCTTCAATTCAGCTGTGTACTACAGCTCTCCTGTGATGATGAATACCTTCCCCAGATGAAATGTCTCCCAAAGCTTGGGAGGTTAAAATATTCCCCTTTGCCACAATGGATTGGGTTTTGGGAGGACTCAGTGGTACCAACCATCAACCACAAGAAAATGGTAACTTTATTACCAAGACCTGTCCCTCTTGCAAACAGACCCCAGCAGGCTACCGAACTTGCCTATACTTGTCTGAATGTACTGAATATATGATTACATAATATATCTGGAAAGTTATAATTTCATTATTATGCTCTCAAACTAAGTTAAACTCAATAAAGCAAAAAGGAAAATAATGGTATATATTCAATTTCTTCATCAAAGCTTCTATTATAAGATCAAGTCTTCCTAGAACTTTTGTCATACTATCTTTTTTACTAATACGTGCTTTTTGTTCAAATCATTTTGGATAACAAAAAAAAATACATGTTCATGATATAACTACTGAAAAGACAGAACTATATTTTAAGTGTTTAATAATTCACAATCTTTTTACTCAAAGATACTCACTGTTAATATTTTGCTATATTTTCTTTGTCCAGGTAGATAGGTGGATAAACAGATTTCAAAATGGGGACATAACTGCAACTGATATGCATATATAGATTTATAGGTTATTTCCACTGACTGAACCTTATCTCATGAACATTTTTGAAGTCATTTAAGATTCTTTGATGACCTTTTAAAACAGCTTTACAATTTCTATTATATAACTACATAATGTTCCATTTAGTGATCTGACATTGTTGGATATTTTGATGCTTTTACTGTTTTGGAGATGAACATGAGATTGCTCTTCCAAATCCTCTCTGAATAAGAGAGGAGAGTACATTATGAACTGCATAAAGACTGGAAGATTTTCTAAAGGAATAGAGCAGCCTTCATCTGCCCGATAAAATCCTAGAATTAAAAAATAAAAAACAATAAATTCTTTTTTATAAAAGACCCCAGAACCTAGATGCTTTTCTGAGCTTTATCAAAGTGATTCAAGCCCAGTGGAGTCATATTTGTGTCTGAAACCCCTCACCACTGTACAAGGGCAGGAAAGTGACAATAGGACATCTTTGTCAGATTTTCAGCTACTTTATTTTCTTAAGCCAAGCAGCAGATATCACAAATACAACCTTATATGCAGTATTTTGGCTGTTCATGGTGGTTATCAACTGGTGGGAGGACTAAAGGGAAAGAAAATTGGAGAGAAAACCAAGATGTTTTCTGAACCTTAAAATGGCACAGCAAGATTACTTCTACTTATACAAATAATTTACCTTTTCTCTGTTACCGTGAGAATCAAACACTTGCTTTGAGATATATTTATTCAGAGAAAAATGGTGATTAATTTGTCAGGCAAAATATCATGAACTAACAAGAATTAGATTAGTCCTAAAAAGAAATTAGATTGGGGGATGTAGCAAAAAGAAATAAAAGAAAAACTTCTCTTTAGTATTCTGTGAAGTGGAGCATACAAAACTTTTGTAGCGTGGAAATGCAAATTAAAATAGTATATACTATTTTATACCTATCAAATTGAAAAGGGTTAAAATACTGAGTGTATCCAAGCATGTGGAGAAGTGGAAACTCTCACATACTTCTGGGGAAGCACAAGCCAGTTACATAATGTCTTATAAAGCTAAAAGTATATATGCCATCTCATGGAGTTCAGGGAAAACCAGAGAAAAAAATCAGATTTTTAAAACTGTTTCATTTTTTTTTAACATGATGAGATAAACATGATATTGAAACTTCAAGATCAGATGTCCTGCATCCTTTCTAAGATTTAGGACAGATTCTGGAGCACTGGTGTACATTGGGAGCATTTCTTTTCCACACAGGTAATAAGGGGCTGCATTGTCAGTAGAGAATATAAAAACAGAAATCCAACCAACTTAAAGTCAGTCTGCTTTTTTATTATAACCTTTAGCCAACATTTCTAAACAATAGTCCTCCTTGAAAAAAAGTCTTTTGTTTATCTAAGTTCTTTACAATTAAGATTGTTTACTTTACTGATCTTTTGACTATCGTGTTTTCTACATGGAAGTTAACTCAGGAATTTTCAGTTATGCAGTCAAGCCCCAGCAGTCGTGGGCTCAGCTACATTATACCTCAGGGGATAATGGGATTGAAGGGAGGTTTTCTAGTAACAGGGTAGATTGCACCAAATTGGCAGATGAAGGGAAGGAGCCAGTGGCAAGGGAAGGACTAAAGAGAAGGGGTGGTATATAATTAATGCATCAAAGTCTATAGGCTTCTGTAGCTTGTGGCTCCCTCTTTTTCACATCCTTGGGTGACTCTGGGCCTGACCATGACTTTGCTTGACTAATGGGACAATACCCCCATGTGATGCAAACAGAGGCTTGTAAAGTGCTTGCACACAGAGTCTTGCTCTCTTCTGTGGACTTTGAGGATACCTCAAAATTTTGGGGTGGGAGGTTTGTTGCTCAGCAAGAAGTAACTGATACAAGGTCCTTGAGTAGGAGAGTGAGGATGGGATAGAAGTCAGAGGCAGAAGGGACAGATGAGTCTTGGATATAAGATAATATATACATAACTATGTTTGAATCCCCTTGCCTCCACACATGCACACACCACACACATATTCCTTCCCCTTCTCCCCCTCAGGGCCAGGGAAAGAATGTAAATTCTGAACTAAGACTGTCTAAATCGAAATCCTTGCTTTGTTTTTTACTGGTTGAGTGATCTTGGCACACATCTTATTCATCTGTAAGTAAAGATGATAGTATTTACCTCCTAAAGTTGTTGAAAAGATTAAGAGATCTCATATACGTAAGGACCTAAATCATAATAAACACCTTTTAAATGCTAGCTACATAAGTACCTGAGTGAAGATACAGTGTAATTTGAGATGAAATAATAGGGAAAGCTGAGGGAGTGTATATCAGCTAACATCGAAATTCTCAAGAATGCAGGGTATAGGATATCATTGCAGAGTAAAAGGTAGAGCACTAAGAATTTGAAAATAAAGGAATGGTGGTAAAATTTTAAGAAGGTAATTAATTGTAGGGGCATTAAAAATGGTTGAATAGCAGTGATAGTCCAATTGAGGTTAAAAAGAACAAATTTATGGGGGACACACTCAGTACAGTTTTAATTTTCTACTACAATACTCAGTAGCTCAGGAGCAGAATTGGGGAGAACAAATAATGGGATTGTTGGATGGCAGATAAAGAAATGATGGCTTGAAGGGAACTAATACTAGAAATAGTTGGCCATGGGGCCTGAGTTGGCCTGGAGGCAAGAGAGATGATAAAGGAACTGATTGGCTGAGAGAACAGAATGAAGTCAAAGGGCAAGGGGCAGAAGACATGCAGACCTACGTGAAAGTAGGAGACTGTAACTTTCTTAGTTGGTGAATGGTATCATTTTATCCTTAGTGACTTGCTCCATTGCCTTGAGCTAGTAAGTTGTATTATCCTATGATTTTGTATAGTTTTCTTTCAGGAAGACTTACTTTCTGGACTTCTTTAAGGGACACCAAATTTTAAAAGAGTTCTGGGTTTAAAATCCAGCCCATCATAGTGGCTCTCCCCTGAGAATGCTCTGCCTATTGGATCATCTGTCTCAGCTAATAAAACTTTTCTACATGTGACCATTATTGTCCTTACATGTCAGGGCAGTAAGAAACAGGGTTTTCTCTAGCACTTGGATATGCACACAGGGATCTGTGTGAATCTAGCCATATTCGAGCATCCCCTGCTGTCCTGAGTGAGCCTGTGATCTCCTGCTTCTCCTCTCTGCCTTCTTGGGTTCTGTCCACTTCCCAGACCTAGCCCATGCTCTCAGCCCCACAGAGTCCTTGCCAGTTTTTCCAGCCTGACAAAATGTCTTCCTTCTGAGAACCATTACAGCAACTCATCTGACACTTAGAATATGCTTTTATTCAAGTTTTTTTTTTTAACGTAAGAAGTGATACATTTTAGAGCTAGAAGAGGTTTCTGAGAACATCTAATTCAACTCCCTCCTTCTGCTGATGAGAAAATTGAAACCCAGAGACATTTAGTAAGTGACAAAACCAAAACAAGATTTTAGCTCGCTTTTGCCATTATTTGGTAATTTTTCTACTGTTACATTTATGTCTTACATTAGATTCCTCAGGACAAGAACTTTTGTGAATCTATAGCCTTTACATGGTGGGATCCTCAATAGATACTCACCCATAGTAACAAGGTTCTCTACCAAACTACATTTGACAGCTGAAAGGGAAATAAATTCTTGTGTAGAACAGATTTTACAGTTAAAAAAATCACTAATGTTTTTCAAATGCTTTGATATATAAAGTTTTCCAAATAAAATACATTAGAAAGTTTTTGTTTGTTACATAGTTTTGTTCCCTTAATTCACTGGTAAGGGTGGTCTTCTTTAAGATGTACATGGACCAGTTCTGACCTGTATAGGTTACAGATACTGGTTTGAACCCCAGCAGAAGAAAATTCTCCCATCTAGCCCTTTAGCCAGTTAATTGGAAGAAGCTTACTTTTGTGGTTATTGATTTTAATTTCATTTCAGAAAAAAAAGAACATCAAGGAGTCAATTTAATAAAAGCATTTATACAGTTTAACTTAATTTGGCAATATGGATGGAAAAAAATGAAACCAAACAAAAGCAAATATAAGAACCCATACTGGGAGCTGAAACAGTATTGCTACCAGAAATTTCCAGTTTCCCCCATTCTGAATTTTTCTTTAATGTTTTTTTAAGTGGAGGGGGGGTAATTCGGTTTATTTATTTATTTTAATAGCGGCACTGGGAATCGAACCCTGGACCTCATGCATATTAAGCACACACTCTACCACTGAGCTATACCCTCCCTCCTTGAATTTTTATTATATAAAAAAAAAATCAGTCTATTACCCAAGACTAACCAGCACCTATATGTGGCCTGTCACTCATCACCCTGAACATCTTCACTGAATCCATTTGAAAACTAAGTACAGAGCCTGGCATTCTCATTCCAACTAGTCCACCTGTGTCCATGTTAAGAAGACATTTCCCAGAATAGTTCAATGAAAGCTTACTGTGAATGCTGTCACAATTTAATCAACACTCTGCATGCATGTTTCAAGATGGTGGTTCTGAAATCCCAGGAAAGGATTGTGAGCTTCCTGAAACAGAAAAATTCTTCTAGTAGTTCTTCCCCCGAGCTCACTTGAGGCATTCTACCCATGTGGGCCTCATTCCTACTCTTCGTCACAGCTTTACTCCTTCCTCTTTCTCCCTCCCATCGAAGAAATGACAGACACTACCCACTTGCAGTCAGTTCACCTAATTCCACCCACAGGTGCCAAAAACTTAAAACATTTAATTGTTTAAAAATGTAACTTGCAGAGAGCATTTTCAGAGAAAAATGTTCTCACCCTCTTGGTGCTAGTCCACTGTGTATTTTTCTTCCAGGCTTGTTCTTCCTCAAGTGGCTACAGCTTTTGCTGGTGTTTCTCTGAAAGCATCTTCAAGACCTCTTTTAAAAAGCTACCTGAATTTGCAGACAGCTTCCTGTCAGGCTCACGTTTTGCAGAATGTATGCTTGGTGTGCAGGAGGTGGGCAAGGTGTTTGAAAAAACAGGAAGCACCTGTGAATATGCGACTTTATTCCTGGAAGCAGAAGGCTCCTTCTGAGATGGCTGTAGATGCTTCCTTCTGTTTCACCTCTGAGCACTTTTGCAAAGCTTTTAGATACTTTTAAAGACCAATTAATGGGCTTCCAAATGGCATGATTATTTGCAAAGTCTGATGCATTTATAGGCATGGTGGAAATTAATAGTTTTTCTGTTTTTCCCTATGCAGGTTTCTCTTTTTGCTAGTGATACTGATATACATGGAATGCCTGTGGGATGGGCTTTCAATAATTATTATTATTGTGAAAAAACATATACCATGAGCTCTACCTTCTTAAATTCTTAAGTGTGCTGTATAGTATTGTTAACTGTAGACATGTTGGTGTACAGCAGATCTCTAGAACCTTTTCATCTTGCATTACTGAAACTTTGTACCCATTTAACAGCACCTTTCCATTTCCTCCTCTGCCAGCCCCTGGCAACCATCATTCTACTTTCTGCTTCAATAAGCTTGACTACTTTAGATATCTCATACAGGTGGAGTCATGCAGTATTTGTCCTTAGCATAATGTCTTCAAGGTTCATCCATGTTGTAGCATATGACAGAATTTCCTTCTTTTTTATGGCTGAGTAACATTCCATTGTATGTATATGCTACATTTTATTTATCCATTTATATGTCGATGAACATTTGGGTTGTTTTCACCTCTTAATGATTGTGAATAATGCTGCAATGAACGTGAGGATGCAAATGTCTCTTCAAGACACTGAGTTCAGTTTTTTTTGGATATATACTCAGAAGTGGGATGGGTGGATCATATGGTAGTTCTATTTTTTATTTTATGAAGAACTTCCATGTCGTTTTCCATAGTAGCTGCACCATTTTACATTCCCACGAACACTGTGTAAGGGTTCCAATTTCTCCATATCCTCATCAACACTTGTTATTTTCTGTTTTTTTGTATAATGGATATTTTCATCAGTTAGAGCTTCTGTAACAAAAATATCATAGACTGGGTGGCTTAAACATCAAACATTTATTTCTCACAGTTCTGGAGGTTTAAAAGTCCAAGGTCAGAGTGCTGGTAGGTTTGGTGTCTAATGAGTGCCTATTTTCTATTCATAGAAGGCTGCCAGTCACTGTGTCTTCATATGGCAGAGAGAGCGAGCTCTGGGCTCTTTATCCCCTTATAAGGGCACTAATCCCATCACAGGGGCTCTAACCCCGTGATTTCATCCAAACCTAATTACTTCCCCAAGGTCCTACTTTCAAAAATACTGTAACACAGGGATTAAGCATCAATGTATGAATTTGGGGTACACACATTTAGTCCCTAGCAGTGGCTATTCTAACAGGTATGGAGTCATTTCACTGTGGTATTGATTTGCATTTCCATGATGATTAGTGATGTCGAGTATCTTTTCATATACCTGTTGGCCATTTATATGGGTTTTTGCTTTGAAAAATGTCCAAATCTTTGCCCAGTTTTTAATCAGATTATTATTTGTTTTTTTGTTTGGTAGTTTTGTTTTGTTTTGTTTTTTGCTGTTGAGTTATAAGAGTTCCTTATATATGGTGGAGATTATCCCCTTGTCAGATATATGGTTGGCAAGTATTTTCTCCCATTCTGTAGGTTGTCTTTTCACTCTATTGATGATTTCCATAGTTATGCAGAGACGTTTTAGTTTGATGTAATCTCACTTATCTATTTTTGCTTTTGTTGTCTGTGCTTTCAGTTGTCATATCCAAGAAATCATTGCCAAAACCAATGTCATGAAGCTTTTCCTGTTTGTTTTTTTCCTAAGAGTTTCAGGTCTTATGTTTAAGTTTTTAATCCATTGTCAGTTTATTTTAATGTATATTGTAAGATAGTGGTCTAGTTTCTAGTTTCATTCTTTTGCATGTGGCTGTCCAGTTTTCCCAATAGCATTTGTTGAAAGGACTATCCTTTCTCCAAGCACCAAATCTGCCAGCACACTAACCTTGTGAATTCTTGGCACTCTAGTTGAAGATCAGTTGACCAGATTTCTGTGGGTTTATTTCTGGGCTCTGTCTTCTGTTCCATTTGTCTATGTGGATGCCAGTACCAAACTCTTTTGATTGCCATGGCTTTGTAATATGTTTTGAAGTCAGGAAATGTGGTGCCATCTTTGTTCCTTTTCAAGATTGTTTTGCCTGTTTGGTGTCCTTTGTGCTTCTGTATGAATTCAGGATTGTTTTTTCTATATCTGTAACAAAATGCCATTGGGATTTTATTAGAGATTGCACTGAATCTGTGGATTGCTTTGGATAGGATTGTCGTTTTAACAATGTCTTCTAATCCATGAATGTAGGATGTTTTGTCATTTATTTGTGTCATATCTTTTTCATCAGTGTTTTATAGTTTTTTAGTCTTTCATCTCCTTGGTTAAGTTTATTTCCAAGTATTCTATTTGATGCTATTATAAGTGGAATTACTTTCCTAATTTCTGTTTTGGATTGCTCATTGTTAGTATGTAAAAATGCAGCTGATTTTTGTATGTTGATTTTTCTATCCTGCAACTTTGCTGAATTTGTTTATTAGTTCTAACAAGTTTTTTGTGCAATCTTTAGAGTTTTCTATATATAAAATTATATCATCTGCAAACAGAGATAATTTTACTTCTTTCTTTCCATTTGGATGTCTTTCATTTCTTTTTCTTGCCTAGTTGTCCTGGCTGGGTCTTTCAGGACTGTGTTGGTAGAAGTGGCAGGAGTGGACATCCTTGCCTTGTTCCTGATCTTAAAAATACTTTGAGTTTTTCACTTGTGAGTATGATGGCTATGGGAGATATATATATATATATATATATATATATGGCACTTTTTATGTTGAGGTAATTTCCTGCTATACATAGGTTTTGGGTGTTTTTTAGTGTTTTTTATCATGAAGTGGTGTTGAATTGGTCAAATGCTTTTTTTTGCATCTGTTGAGGTATCTTGTGATTTTCAAGCTTTGTTCTGTTAATGTGGTGTGTCATATTAATTGGTTTTTGTATGTTGAACCATCATTGCATCCCAGGGATAAATCCCACTTGGTCATGGTATATGATCCCTTTTTAGTGCTGTTGAATTCAGTTTGTTTGTATTTTGTTGAGGATTTTTGCATCTATATTCATTAGAGATATTCATTTGTGATTTTTTTCTTTTGTAGTATCTTCTGGCTTTAGTATTGGAGTAATGCTGGCCTCATAAAATAAGATTGAAAGTATTTCCTCCTCTTCCGTTTTTTTTGGAAGAGTTTAAAAAGGATTGGTGTTCATTTTTGGTTAGCAGACATTTGGTCCTATTCAAAACATCCATAAGACATTTGGTTCCTGTCAAAAGGTCTATGGGACATTTGGTCTATAAGCTATTTGGTCCATGACAAAATGTCTTCTCTTTTCATTTCTGATTTTATTTATTTGAGCCTCCTTTCTTTTATTTATAGTTGGTTTAGCTAAAGTTTTGTTAATTTTGTTGATCTTTTAAAGAAGAACAACTCTTAGTTTCATTTTTTTCCTTTTTCTTTTCATTTATTTTTACTCTAATTTTTATTATTTCCTTTCTTCTGCTCACTTTAGGTTTACTTGGTTCTTCTTTTTCTAGTTCCTTGAGATGTAGATTTAGGTTGTTTATTTGAGATCCTTCTACTTTTTTGATGTATTTATTACTATACAATTCCCTCAGTACTTCTTCTGTTGTATCCTGTAAATTTTGGTATGTTGTGGGTTTTTCTTTTTTTTCATTTATCTTAAGATACTTTCTTATTTCCTTTTTGATCTTCTGTTTGGATTTCTATCCATTATTGAAAGGAGGGTATTGAAATCTATTTTTGTGTTGCTGTCTATTTCTCCCTTTAGTTTGGTCATATTTGCTTCATATATTTAGGTGGCCTGGTGTTGTGCCTTGATGTTGAGTGCATACATATTTATAATTTTTAAATCTAGCTGATGATTTAATCCTTTTATTATTAGTGTCTTTTTGTCTCTTGTGATAGTTTTTGACTTAAAGGTTATTTTGTCTGATGTAGGTATGGCCATCTCTGCTCTTTTGGTTAGCATTTGCATGGGGTATTTTTTTCCATCCTTTCATTTCAGTCTATGTGTGTTTTTCAATATAAACTAAGTCTCTTGTAGACAGTATATAGTTTTAAAAAAAATCTATTCAGCCATTCTATGTCTTTTGACTGGGGAGTTGAATCCATTTACATTTTAAGTAATCATTGATAGGGAGGGACTTGCTATTAATATTTTAAAAGTATTTTCTTCTGTATTATTTCTGTTTAATGAGTGTGATAAGTTCCCTTCTATACTCGGCATTCAGATTACCAGTTTATTTCTGGGAACCACACCTTAGGAGAGGAAATTTTCTGAGGGAAGAAAAAACAACCAGAAAGGAAGGAAGAAAAGATGTAGACATCATGATATTATAAGGAAAGGTTGAAAATACTGAGAATATTCTGCTTGGAGGAAACCGTGCTTGTGGTGTATTATAGTTGTCTTCAAATAGTTTAGGTTTGGGGTAGAAAATTTATTTTCCTATGTAGTTGCAAGTGTGAGTGTGCAAGAAAATGGGCTAAATAAATAGGGGGTTTGATTTTGGCTTAATATATGGGAGACCTTTCATTATCTCTCTGAAAATGGCATGAACTACTTCTTGAGAGAATATGTTCCTTATCACTGAATGCTCCAAATTTTATCTTGAGAGCCACTTATGGGAGATTTTGTAAGAAAGAATCATACATTTGATAAAGGGTTGAATTAAGTGGCTTCTAAGTTTCCTTTTATCTCAAAAATTATGCTTCTAAGAACCATCACCTCAGATTTTTCAGTTTCCTAAATTATACTCTCCCACAGTTCAGTTTGTTTAAATCAAGGCACACTGGGGATGCAGAGCAATATGTACGCACTTGCTGCAAGTTGCAAATTCTACAGAACCCTCAGCAGGATCAGTCTGGATTCAGGCTGACACTGTGCTCCTCTTCTGCAATCCAATTCAAATGCAGACAGTGGTGAGTTGGCAATGGAACAGCGCATGGAATTTCAGCTCCTTTCAGGAAATAGAGGACATGCCAGCGAACAGGTGGCTTCAATTAATAGAGCTGCTGCTGCTGGGGAAAAACAGAGGGAAATAATCAAAACACTAAGGAAACAATGACAGGTAGATGGGGGTCAGTCTTGCAGTCCTCTGGAACATCACCAGAGAGCACAATCCCACTAGGCCAGCATAGGGAAGATCAGTTGAAAAGAAGAGAAATAAACCGCTGTGTATTCTGTAGTTGTAGCTGTCTCTGGCAAAACTGAGTTCTCTTTCAAAGCTTTAAAGCACAGTGGGAGAAAAAATAGGATGCAGAGAAAGAGGTTTCTGCTTAATGAGATGACAACAGAGATGTGCTTGAGATAATGACTTCCAAGTTGTGAATGAGCCTGTCAGTCCCCTGAGCACAGCCCATTTGACTACACTTCGACTGTTCCCAGAGTGCTTTCGAGCCTACCTGCCCCCATGCCTGCTGGAGTACACTCACGTCTGATTCATTGGCTGAAGTGAGCCTCCAACACTGCCTCCGTCTCTTTTTAAGTGCAGTGACAAAAGGGAATGTTCTTTTAGCACAAGGCCAAGAACAGGCTGTTTTAAAAGCATTATGAGTTGATTTTAATAGAATGGGAGGAATGGTCAAGGAGGAAGACAGATCAGAACATCTTTGCTCGACAGCTGCTTTATTTCATATTAATACAGTTCTCTTCAGAGCCTCTGATCACAGTAGCATTTCCAAAAATCATTTTTCCTAAGGGCAGATTCTATGTAACCAGAGCACACAAGGGTGTTGTCTTAGTCCCTCTGGGCTGCTGTAAGAAAATTATCACAGATTGGGTGACTTACAAACAACAGAAATTATTTCTCACAGTTGTGGAGGCTGCAGTCCAAGATCAAAGGGCCAGCGAGGTTGAGTTCTGATGAAGGCCCTCTTCCTGGTTCATAGCTGGTGCCTTCTCACTGGATGGGAAAAGGCTAGAGCTCTCTCACCTGGTGGCAAAGGGTGAGGCGCTCTCTGCAGCTTCTTTCGTAAGACTCTAATCTCATTCTGAGGGCTCCCCACTCATGACTTAAGTGCCTCCCAAAGGCCCTACCCTTATAATACCATCACACTGGGGAATAGGATGTCAACGTACGAATTTTGGGGGACACAAACATTCAGACCATAGCAACAGTGATGACTTAGGAGCTATGTCAGTCAGTTCTCCCTGTCTCCCTTGAAAAATAGGAATTAAATAATTAACAAGCTCTACGAACCTGGTGTGCTAGGTATGTACCTTCTCTATTATTTGTGATTAATATTAGAGTCTGTGAACATGTGAATAAAATGCTTGTGTTATCTTCTGAGTCAGTTGGCTTCTCACTTACTTTTAGTTGTAACTAAACCTCGTGCTGCGGCAGAGGAAGTGTAGGAAGGTTCTGACTCCATTTGGTTAGCATCGCCACGAAGCCACAAAGCACTCGCACGTTCCTAAGTTTAGGGTCTCAAATACAGAATTCCATCCCTGTCAAGTTTTCCTTTTATGGAACTCAGGTATTCAGGGATATCCCTTTGTAAAAGCTGATTGGCAAGCACAAGAATTTCAGTTCTAGGATGCAAGAATTTCTGATCACTTGTACTGGTATAATTAGAAAAAGTAGAAAATAAGGATTGAGAATAGAAAAATAAAGGAAAGCAAGGAAATTTTTGAGGAGAATGAGAAGCTTAGGGGGAGATTCAGGAAGATAAGAAAATGTAAACTAGGCTTGAGTTACCAATTATCTAATAATTTATGAGAGAGAGTATGAACTTGGACCTGCAATGTATTTTCAAAATTAGAGATGACTTCCCTCTGAAATAAAACTGACTTCCTTTATTCTGATCACGATGGAAGGAAAGTTTCATGACCCCATGAGACAGAGAACATAAAGTTTTGTTTGTTTTTCTGACTTATTTCCTTGACTATTTATTATAAAATGCACGGCTAAGCTAAAGCCGATGTTATGCCCATTGCTTCCACTCCTCCACCAATGAAAGAACTCATGCCTGTCACAGTAGTCTAGGGTTCCTGACCTAACATGGCTTCCTCTTCAAAGAGGGAAACTCCAAACTGGCCTACTACCCGAGCTAAGCCCTATGGACATGGTAGAGCTATTATTTCAAAGGCAGAGATCTTCTCCCAGGCAGAGCTTGAAGGCTCTTGATTACATCTCAGCCTCCTTACCTCACTTTTCATAGGTTCAAAGCCACCTTTTTTTTCCTTTTTCCTAATAGCATCATAGGAGGCAAACAAGTACAATTAACAAAAGGGCTTTGCATTAGAGATTCTGTCTCAATGTTTTATTTTCTCCTCCCTCAGTGTGGTCCATCTTCTCAGAAAGAGGCACTCAGATTTCGGGCAATTTACTTAAAAATAAAAATGATAGTCACACCCTCCTAATTTTATGAGCTTCTCAGGGGGAAAATATTACACACAGAATATGAGGAGATCCTTATATCATAAAATAATGCTGTTTTATTTTTCTATTATAGAAATGTACTATGTGTCCATAGTATACTATTTTGAAAATGGAGAAAAACATAGAAGAAAATTAAAATTACCCACACTTCCATCATTTAAGAGGAGTCATTTGGAGTTGAATCCTTCCCATGGCCGATTTTTGTATGTCCTTGAGCTAAGAATGGTTTTTACATTTTTAAAGGGTTGTAAACACCTTCCCCTTGTGCCCACATGCGCACCCATGCACACACATGCAAAGAGGAACATGCAACATGCAGCCAAGACCTTTTATGGCCCACGAAACCTAAAATATTTGCCATCTAGTCCTTTCCATAAAATTTTTGCTGACCCTTGATTCAGAAGTAAGCACTGTTATTTTGGTGCCTCCCCCCTCCCCCAGTCTCTATCAAGTAGCTGTACAAATTAAAAAAAAAATCTGTGCTATTACTCTGTATGGTTTTATATTTTGTTTTCCCTCATATACTTTAATATTAAATCATGAGCATTTTCCCATGTCATTACTTTTAAAAAATCAAACCCCATTGTAATTATACAAGTGAAGTATAAACAGCTACCTTTATGGAATAGGACTCTTAGTGGTTAGTCCTATGTGTCCTAGAATTCAAAAATTTGAAAGGCTGAACATCTGTTCATCTTTTCAAAATTATTCTTGTGTTAAAATACACATAACATAAATTTTACCATTTTAAGAATTTTTAACTCTACGGTTCAGTGGCGTTAAGTAGATTCACATTGTTGTACAACCATCACTACCACTCATCTCCAGAACTCTTTTTACCTTGCAAAACTGAAACTCTGAGAAACCGAAAACCATTAAACAGTAGCTCATTATTCTCTTCTTCCCCCTAAAAACATGATTTTTAATAGATGTATAATATTTAGTGGTTTTATACTTTCTGGCTTTTTAATTTCTCTATCAACATGGGGGATAAAAGTGTTTCATTCAGACTTGCTTTTTGAGCTAATGAAGGGAAGGAAAGTAACACAAGTATTGCAGAAAAACTGTCAACAGTGCTTATGACAGAAAATTTTCATAATTTAGTTTATGCTGAAAGATCACTCATAGTTCAACTAAAAGGTTAGTTTGCAGTTTAATAGAAAATTTTAGAAATATGGTTAAAATTCTGGCCCTTCAATAGATTGACTTAGGATTTAGAATTAGTTAACCTCTCTGAGTCTCAGTGTTCTTATCTGAAAAGCAAGGGTAATAAACTGATAGGGTTGGTGTGATATTTAAATTAGATAAATTATGTGAAAATCATTTTAAATAACATAATGTGGTACAAATATTAGTTATTATTATGTTGTGAAGTCATCTGATATCAAACAAAGTAATCATGTATCAGAGAAAGAAATATTTTAATGGTTATTTTTTGAATAGCAAGGTCATTACATTGAAATTATAAGGAACAGAGGACAATTTCAGAAATGACTTTTTAGCAGCTCAATTTTCCCTTGAAATTTACTATTGTCCTGGGAATATCACATGATTCAAAAGCTGATCACTTCTGCATGGCATTTAATTAAAATGCAGCCTGAACATGCTATGTGAAGAATTTTAAACAGTCTTGCTCATGTAAAATATGTCCAATGTCAGCATATTATGTCTTTTTTTACTAATAGTCTCCCATTGGGATGTATTTGACAGTAGATCTGTGAAACGCACAGATTAGAATTTTGAAATTTTTGAAATGCTTCTTAATATACTATCTCTGTTTTGTGATAAATTTATAATTATTGCTTATCCCATTTGGAAAGGAAATTTATAATTATTGCTTATCCCATTTGGGAAGGTCTAGGAGATAAATATTTTTAAGAATATTGCCAATCTCTATAAATTTGAGTTCTCAAGTTTCCAGTGACATAAAATGGGATAAAATAATCTAAAAAACATGTTTCTTTTACAAGTACCATTCTTTGAAAGCCTCTTCCATATAAACATTAAAGTGGATAGATTAAAGATTTTTTTTTGTTGTTAAAATCCCCATTGTTAACAAAGTACACTAGATAATTGTAGAACTCAATTGCTCTCTATGACTTCTTGTTTCTACACAGCAATGTGGAAATTAGAATTTTGGAATCAGACAGTGACAAAGGCCATTCAGAGTTGCTAGGATTTCCCAGTAGAAAAGATGACACCAAGTTTGTGGGTCCTTAAGTTTATATCATTTCTTTTGGAAAAAACCTCAGAAGTATAATGAATTCAAACATATAAGAGAATGAATATTTACAAGAGGTCCCAGCAAGTGAGGAACCCCTGAAGCTTCAGTATCACAGTAAATCCATCTCTGTCTAGGTACTGAAGTGAGGGTTGCGGGGGGTGCTTTCTTTCCTTGGTAGGGGGCTCTACTCTAACTCTGCCTGTCTTCCACCTGCCTCTTGCCTTACTGTAAAGAAAATCCAGACGGGCAATGCTGGAGAGACAAACAAACGTCATGTTCCTAAAGTGCTAGCTGTCCTGCTGGACCAAATGTTTCTAAGATTTCAGGTTATGGTTGAGGAACAGAAAGCCAACTAAAAATTCACACCACCTGCACAAATAGAGCTTGGATCCAAGAGACATGGTTTCTTTCAGTGCAGATAGGAGGATCCAGCAGTTCATAGATTTACCACCAATTCTTGAGCTAATTCGTTGTATCATGTGCAGATGTGACAGTGCTGGAAAAATATCAAGGTCACTGTTGGTAGCCTGATGGGTACATGCCTGTGGGCTCTGTTAGGAGAGAATCAAACACATCTTTTTAGGAAAATGAAGTCTGGCTTGTTGGGTGGATTAACTTCCACCCTAGCTGTGAAGCAGGAGAATTTCAGGGAGCTATTTGGGTGACAAATTGCACAGATAAGATGGCATTTCTTTTCTGTCTGAGTGACAATGTGCTGAGTGGTGGTCTGATTGTGTGGTAATGGCTGGGCAGTTCTAAACAGCAGGCTGTTCTCCTTTGAAGCACGTATAGCTAGTTTAGATGTAAAATGACAGAAGTTATATAAGCAAATGAGAGAACTTGTTAATAACTTTAAAACTAATAAGCATATAAATTTTGCTGAAAGCTGGGTTTTTTTTTTTAAGTTTGCTTATATACTATTAATTTTTAGTGATGGATTTCTGAAGTTTAGATGTGAATTCATTCAGCATAAAAGTAAGATTGCATTTGGCAGGGGTAGAATTTAACATATTTTTGTTTTGATTTAACTTCATAGTTCTTTTGAACTAAATTCTGCCCTTCATAAATACCATCATGTAAAAATGTCATGTCATTATTTCTTCAAAATCACCCATCCAAACATGACTTGGAACTGTTCTGGGCATTATATAAAGGAAATGCCAGGCAGGAAAATAATGATAAATTAAGCAAAGTTTGTCTTTCCATATCCTCTGTTTTCCTCATTAGTCTTGTTATTTATTTCTCTTCCCCGGTCTTCATACTCCTCCATTCCCCTGTCATCACTCTCCCTGCCCCTTCCATCTTCTGCTGTAGTGTCACCTGATAAGATATTTGTTCATTAACGAGTATGCTTAATTCTCCAAAGTACTTAGTAAAATTGTCAAGGCCTTTACAGTGTGAAAACATGAAACTGTGGAATGACAGGCAATAAGAGTTAAACTTGAAGAAAGAATTCCTTTAGTTTCCTCTAAATAGAACCATGGAATTAGCTTTCTACTTTACTCTCCATCAGTCTATTTCTATAGAGAACTTTTTTAGGAGGGAATAATCTAATATAAGCAATAAAATAGACTCAATATAGACAGAGGCAGCCAGGCTTCAAGTCAACTGAAGAATTAGACTTTCAGAGTTTGAAGTGTTCTTAGGGTCGGACTTGCCAAACCTGGATTTTCTTCATCATAAAACTGAGCCTTAGAGAAGGTAAGTGAATTGCACGTGATCATTCAGGTAACTCATTGGTAAATTTGGTACTAGAATTCAGGTATCATAAAAATTCTAGTCCAGTGCTATTTTTATCAGTTATATCATGCCACTTCCCCAAAATATGTCAGTCCAATAAGACATAAGTGAAGAAGAACATATCATCATGTCTTTATTTTTAACATGGAGTAGAAATTATGAGATAGCAGAATCAAGTTTTATAAAGGTATTGGGAAAACATAGAGAGATAGGAGACAAAGGAATAAACTCTAAAAACAGAGTAGGATGGTCTTCCTGAAACCAGAAGGGGAGGGTATGGAGGGAACAATGATAATGGATACAGATGGAGAATGAATATTGTTTTTCACCTGTCACTCAAATCCCAATCCTCTTCCCTACCTTGGCCAGGGTAAATGAAGGTCATAACCAAAAGTCATGTTGAATATGTCCCTTTTCCATTTTACTCTCAGCCTTAAGTGCAGGGAGACAATAATAAATGACTTTTAGTTGAGGCACATTAATGGGGATTTATCAGAGAAGTAAGAGTTTGACTAGACCTAGATTTGGTGTTAGCAGGAAGGCACATTTCTCTGTTAGATGCTTCTAAAATGTCCCTTATTAGAGACCAATGCAGTGAATATAACCATCAACTCAATACTTGTATATGGAAGAAGATGCCCCATCTATATCTCTTAGTTTTTTTCAGAGCATGTTAGCTAGACTTCCAGCCACCAGTCCTTGCATTTCTTTTCCTGAGGGCTTTTTCTGATTGCTAAAGCCCAATTTGCCTTCTAGGTGGTAGACAGATTTGCCAGGAAATTAATGCTCCCTGGGAGGAATCATTAACTAATGAATGATAGGAGTTGGTGTATGAATAACCCAGCTTCCTTACAGCTCCCTGGGGCATATGTTTTCCATTGGTCTGTAGAGTTTCACCACAGTGGTAGCTATCTTGATGATGTATCTTTATTGGCTGCCTTGCCTTCTGTGTCTCACTTCCCTAACTTTCCTGGTGCTTCCTTCACCTTTCAAATGAACTACTTACATCCTAATCTTGGTCTCAGGGTCTACTTTGGAGGGAACCCAAATGGAGCCATCAGTATTCGTCACTATGTTAGCTATGGGGTCTTACAGCAAACCTCAGGAGGATCCACATCAGACATTCAGTTCCAAGAAAGAAAACCTAGCTTTAGAAACCTAGGGAAAAAATGAGGGGTATTTTTCTTCTGTTACAAAAATTCCAGTGGCAGATTGTTGCTGGAGTGGATTCAGTTGCTCAGTGATCCTATCAAGGAACTCCACCCTTTCTATCCTTCTTCTTTGTTATCTTTAGCTTTCATTCTCAATCTTTTTGCTCATATCAAAAAATATTTGTTGCATCTTAAGAACCAGAGTCATATTCCAGATAGAAGAAAAGAGAACGTCTAAGCTTTCCTTTTCACAGAACTTTGTCTTTTTAGTCAGGTAAAGGAACTCTCTCTAGGTTTCTCCATATCTCATTACCTGAACTAGATCACATGCCCATCATTAACCAATAACATCCCAAAGGAATGAGATTAGAATGCCTGCTTTATATCAGTCATGGTTCATCACTGGCAGAGGTCCCTGCTGAACAAACCAGGAGACCATTAGCTGAGAAGAAAAAGCAGAAGTGGCTTGGGTGGGTTTTCCCATGTCATCCCCCAATATCATATTGTTTGTCAGCATCATGGTAAATATTTCAGCTTCCTGTTTTCACATGTACCATTCCAGTCCAATAGCCTATCAACAGATACATACCTAAGGGCATGGAAATATAGACCCAGAGAGGAGCGGTCTTAATGTGCCTTTCTTAAAAATCTATTTCCTATTCTCTTTTATTGAGTTCTATAAAACTTTAGAAACTATATTTCTGATTCAATCCAGGCAAATAGAATTCTTTTTATAGCCTAAAATCTGCAAGACAAACTAATCAACAATTGCCTGTAAAAGGGACTCTGCTCAGATAAGAGGTCTGTTTTTTTGGGTGTGAGAGGAAGACAGAATTCTAAGCAATAAAGTTACTTGGAAACAACTTGTTAAGTGAAATTGAAGACTAAAAACATTCATAAGAACAAAATCTCTATTTAATTGCTATGCAGGTGTTCTTGCAAAGATGTCTGTAAGGAGTCTCCTTGGGGAAAGGATAGTCTCTTTAACAAATGGTGTTGGGAAAACTAGATATCCCCATGTAAAATAAAATTGGACCCTTATCTTACACAATATACAAAAACTAATACAAGTAGATTAAAGATTTAAATATTAGAACTGAAACTATAAAATTCCTAGAAGAAAACATAGAGAAAAACTTCATGATGTTGTTCTTGGCAATGATTTTTATAAATAAGCACAGGCAACAAAAACAAAAATAGACAAGTGGGACTACATCAAATGAAAAAGCTTCTACACAGCAAAGGAAATAGTCAACAGAATGAAAAGGCAAGTTTCATAATGGGAGAAAATGTTTTCAAACCACATATCTGATAAAAGGTTAATTTCCAAAATATATAAGGAACTCCTACAACTCAACAACAAAAAAACCTAATAATCCAATTAAAAACTGGACTAACGACTTGAATAGACAACTCTCCAAAGAATATACACAAATGACCAATAGGTATATGAAAAGATGCTCAATATCATTAATCATCAGAGAAATACAAATCAAAACCACAATGAGGTATCACCTCATACTATTAGGATAGCTATTATCGAAAAAACAAAAGGCAACAAGTGTTGGCGAGGATGTAGAGAAATTGAGACCCTTTCACACTATTGGTGGGGATGCAAAATGGTACATCTTTTATGGAAAAAATTATGGAAGTTCCTCAAAAAATTAAAAATAGAACTATCATATGACCCAGCAATCCCACTTCTGAGCATTTATCTGCAATAATTGAAATCAAGATCTCAAAGAGATATTATCACTCCCATGTTCATTGCAGACTATTCATGATAACTAAGATGTGGAAACAACCTAAATGTCTATCAACTAATGAATGGATAAAAAAAAGTGTGGTATATACATATGATGGAATACTATTTAGCCTTTAAAAAGAAGGAAATTCTGCAAGATATGACAACATGGATGGATCTTGAGGACATTTCTTGACAAGTGAAAGAAGCCAGACTACTGAAAGACAAATACTGCATAATTCTACTTAATTCAGTATCTAAAATAGTCAAATTTATCAAGTCAAAGACTACAATGGGTGTTACCAGAGGCTGGGGGAGAGAGGAATGGGAAGTTATTAATCAAATGGCATGAAGTTTCAGTTAAGTAAAATAAATATGCTCTAGAGATCTGCTATAAAATATTGTACCTGTAGTTAACAATTGTGTATTGTACACCTAAAACTGGTTGAGAAGGTAGATCTCATGTAAATATTCTTACCACAATAAAGTTAAGAAAATACTATAAAAAATAAAAAGAAAGAAGTCCACCTAGAAATAGTTGGACTTTAAGTGTTGAGTGCTGTCTCCTGGGGAATTAAAACACTGCATGTTAACTGGTTGCCATAGGGGATTGTATTCTAATCGGCATCTGTGAAGTTCTAAAGAAATATAAAAATGTATTCTTTTCGGGGAGACAAGAGCCTCAAACTTTATCTCTGTCCTTTTCATTAGCCAAAGGAGAAATTAATAAATCAATGACTCTTAGATATCTAATCTTAAACTGCACAAGGTATCTTCTTTCTCTGAGAACAAAACATCCTTGTTTGAAGCAGAATCTACCCCAGTGAGGGCCAGAACTTGGGAATTTTGCCAGTCATGTGAATTAGGTCATTCCTGCTTTCTGGGGAGTCATGTAGAACAACTTAAGGAATTAAATGGAAATGGAAACTCATGAAAGCCACTTACCCTAAACTAGAATCTGTTCTGCTTCAGAAAACTTTATGAAGCAGATGCAGGTAATTTTGGAAATTCCCTATCTTATAATTTTGAAATCCTTTTGATTCCTCTTGGGAAATCAAAGTTAATACAGAAAAATCTGTGTTCTGTTGTTATAGGCCAGGCATTGTCTCAGCTGATTAAACTCTTCATCTTCTAAACAGTCCAAAAAGATGAGTGATCTTATTACCATCCCCATTTTACAGGTGGGGAGAAGGAGGCACAGAAAGGTTAAACAGCATACCCAAGCTTGCACAGCAAGTACATGGCAGAAGCAGGATTCACTCCCAGGCCTACTAATTCTGGAGCCAACTTTTTTAACCACTTTCACTCACATGGAAGATTACTAGATAAGTGTCTTAACTGTGTAAACTTAGATGTGTGTCACTAACCCATACATACATCAAGAATGGGAAGGGGGATCCTTCAAAAAATGAACTTGACATAAATTTACTGTTTTCTTAAAGAAACTTTGTGCCGTTTACTGAGTCTAACAGTAATTATGTTACTACAGAAGCAATAAATCTGCATATTTTATTATTAAACAGTCAGTCTCTACCAAAGTGGTTTAAAAAGGCATCAAAATATGCCTTTTTAGAATCCCTATAAATTCTTATTGCTTCAACCTCAGCAATTCCTGAGTCATTCGTGAAAATAACCCTGGTAGGCTGAGCCCTGCAGATATCACACCCTGAAGGACAATGTGATTAACTAGTTTTACAGGACTTTGACCTTGACTACTGTGGAGTCATCAGAGAAATGTTATTATATTAAAAAGAGAACAGTGCTTTTATTTAAAAGTCTGGAATAATGCCCTATTTTGGTATACAATATGGCACATAATAAAAGTTTTTACTACAAGTAAATTATAGTTAAAATAGGGCAACTTTATTTTTATCTTATACAAAGGTGAAATTAAGACATATCAACTGAGTCATGTCTGCCAATCTGAGATGTTAGAAAAGAAGGAAGAGGAGGAAGATGAAGACAAGGAGAAAGAAGAAGGATTCTGGATGGATTAATTCACACTTTTAATCAAGGGAAAGTAGAGATGTGGTCTGGCCTTGCCTTTTAAAAATTGTTTTTTAATGTGAACTTCTTTTTGGATAGCTTGATGCAGATTTACCCTGTCTTTGGGTCTGACCCACATCAATAAGGATAAAAATAAGCATTTTCTTGTAAACAGAAGATAGGGTCCATTATCTCAACCGAGGGGTAAATTTCGTGGGTAAATGATCCTACTCCTTAATTAGCAAAAGAAGGAAATGTTATGAATCAAATATTCCAAAACTAGAATCATTATCTGTCATATAGCCTTTACCTGCTGAACAGATTGTCATTCACTGGTAACCAAAATAGTTGTTTACATAAACCTTAAAATTTTTCTAGGCTAAAATTATGAACATGGTATAGAACTTTATGGCTTTGATTTTTTATTCATCTCTGACTTATAATGTGCTCGATAAATGTTTTTTAAGGAGAATCATGGCCTAACATATAGATAGATATTAACTTAATTCAACTCTAAATAGAGTTAAGAATCCTTCTATCTTGGTGGCTATCCTTGTAAACACTTCTGTATTTTCAAGAGGCTCTCAGCTCTGCCCTAGCTTAATTTTCTATTAAGGCGTGTTTAATTGGCAAACAAGAATAGCTGTGTTCTGGGAACTTGCCAGGGAATAAAACTTGGAATGATAATAAAAGAATAAAGATAATAACTAATAGTATTGAGTACTTAAGGGTACAATGACATGTTAAACAGCTTTGTCTAGTTCTTTCACTTCATTATTACAGCCCCCCTATGAGACAGGTCGTTTTAATAGCCTCTTTGCAGATGAGGAAATGGAGGCCTAGAGAGACTGCTCACTTGCTACAGTCAGACAGCTAGCTAGTGCTGGGCAAGACCCAAATCTGGGTCTGTGAGCCCAACCACATGTATTTCAATGCCCACTCTCCTTTTGTCTTTTCTTTTTTCTGTTTACTTCTTATTATGTGATCCTTATGGATTCTTACGAACTTTCTGAAATTTTTCTTTGACTGAGGTAGGGAACAGATCAAATATTCATTCCACAGGTTTTGCTTATCTGTCCTCCAGGAGACTTCTTGGCCTGTGATTGGAAGTGTTCCTGTAATAGTGATCTCTTTCCTTGTTTAGTGTCCCTTTCCAAATCACTACTGGTCCCTGTCTCTCCTACCCTTCTGCCCGCTTCCTTATCTACTTTGCCCTGTCTCCATGCCTACCCCCAGCCTATTTTCTGGAGTAACTGCTTAAGAACCCTGAGGTCAGTTAAAACTTGTCCAGCTTTTGGTGCAGCTATTGATAGTCTGGTCTTTTCTCCACATGAATCTGAAGCCCTGCTTTGATCTACCAATGCCTGGGAAATTTTACCATTTTTATATATTGAGAGATGACTACACCACAAGTATAAGGTTACTGAGAAACTGAATGAAGCAAGGTACCCCCTAAAAGCATAAAGTTAGGCAGTTCTACGGATGCTTTATTGGGATTTCATTTTTGATTTTTGTCATCCTACATTCCTTTCTTTTCTTTGACCTTGTCCTTTAAAATTGTCTTTCAGTTAAATTGTAAATTTTTGGATATGTTTATGTAAATTAAAATATTCTGATTCATTAAAAAATTTAAAGATATAGAAAAGGCTGTGGTATTTCATGAAATGTTTGAATAATAGATGAATGAAAATTTGATGATCTTAGAAGGAAAAAATGATGTGAATTTGGTTGTTACTACTCATTCATATATAAGTTATTTTGAATATAAGGACAGATTCTGGAAACAGGATGACCAGCCTCAGTGCCTCTCACTTCCCATCCATTCCCAGGCCTGTCTGACTGTAGGATCTGGGCAAGAGGTCTTGGGTTCTAGGTGATGATGCCCCTTGGGAAGCTGGTTTGGAGCTTCTTCCCTGAGGGTGAAGCCAGAGCCTCTAAACTCCTGTTGGGGAGCCATAGGACAGGAATTAGAACCTTGGAGCCTTGAGGAATGTGTGTACCTCCAGGGGTAAAACAGGCACTGGCTCCATATAAATATGTCTGTTCTCACTGGTCCCCAAGACGGGGAAAGAAAACTGAGTAGCTGGGCTAAGCCTGTACTGTGTGAGGAGGCAATAGAATGGGGAAGCTCCCCCCCCCAGCTCTCCCCTCTGCCCCCTGTGACCCCCAGAGTTAGAAAATGCTTTTCCTTCCTCTTGGTGGACCATCACCACTTTATGGCACATCAGACCTGACCCTAAACGTGCCAACAACAAGAAAAATGGGAATACAGCTATGTGGTGCCATCATTCAGAGAAAGACCAAACTAAGAGGGAGATGCCAGGAGAAATAACCTTCTGAGGACCCGTGAGGAGACTCCAAAGATTTTCTGGAACTAAAATACCCAACAAAACATGATTTTCAAACAAACAAGCAATAGGTGAACTGAAGAGTAGACTCTGTTGCTACCTCATTAGTGACAAGAAATGTCAAGTAAAAGAAATCACTCAAAGACCAAAACAAAAGAAGAAGTAGAAAAGATAAAAGACAGACCTGAATGGGTCCAGAGATTTCGCACATGAATAATAGCTTTTCCACAAAAAGACAGATGTAAAAGATGGGTGAGAGACAATCATTTTACAGATAATAGATGAAAATTTTTCTAGAATAAATGGAAACCTGAGTTTGTAGTTTGAAAGAAGATCTAAATTCCAAGCAGTTTTGGTAAAAAAAAACAAAACAGAAAACATACCTGGGCAAGCAGTAAAATTCTTGAACTACAAACATGAAAAAAATTTTCATGTTTCCAGACAGAAAGAAATAAGACACCCTAGAAAAGAAAAAAGTTATTAATAAGACAGTGTACATAGAGGTTAAGAATAATAAGATGCACAGTCTAGTCTTGATTTCTGGTTCCTCCATTTACTGCCTATGTGACATTAAGTTACTTAACTATTTTTGTTTGCTCATATAGAATAGTGACAAGGATGGCACTTAATCCATAAGATTTTTTAAGAATTAAATTAACCAGTAGTTAGTTAATACACAGTGCTTAGAACTGCACCTGGCACAGAGTAACAATATTGCTAATATTGCTAGTTATTACATTATCTCAAAGCTGCAGGTTAGAAGACAGAAGAAAATGAACTGCAGCAAAAAAGAGCTAAATTCGGAGATCCCATACCTAGCCAGTTGCCCTCTGTCCTGGTGCTTCACCAGACATTTGTGGCTATGCAAGAATTCAGGAAGTACATCTCCACATACCCCATCTGAAGAAGTTTGAAAAATGCATGTTACTTATCTTAAAGGAATAAGGAGAAGAGAGGAAATAGAGACCTCCTTCATCATACACCTAAGTGAGAGGGACCTCACCTAGGCCCCAAGCTTTACAGGGCCCGTCAGATCACAGACAGACCAAAATAAATTTATTGAAGAATATTTGGATAGCAGTCGATAGACATCCCTAGCTGAATGGTGCTAGTGCTCATAGCTGGCACAGCACAAACCATTGCTGTAAATATCCACTCTTGAGATGAGCATTGTCCAGGGACATGCTTCTCCAGAACTCTTCCAGGGCATGGAGCAGATGAATAACACAACACTTAGCTCAGGAAAGAAAATGTAATTGATTTATCAAACCTTCCTTTTAGATAATATGAATGCAGCAATTCTTCCATATTGAAGTGTCACTTTCCACTAATACTAAGGGTCTGTTTTTTCTTGCTTCCCTTCCTGTTCTAATTCCTGCCTTCGTAGGTACTAAAAAGTTAGCATGCTGTTTGCAACAGTAGCACATTGAAGCTGAGGAATATTTTGCAGTATTAATGCAGATTACTTTTGAATTTGCATACGTGTAGCTTAGACATAACATGAATGAAGCATTATGTGTATTTTGAAATCATTGATTCTGATGGATTGTGAATACTAAAATAGCAAATAGTTTTATTTTTGTAAAAAGAGTAAGATTTATTAAATATTTAAAATTACACCAAAATTCAGCCTTTTAAAAATAAGTTTGATTAAAAAATCTTATTAATTATAAATTATATTTTATTTTAAATTTTAATAGTGTAAATATATTTGAAGAATAGTTTTGAAAACACATAAAATAAAATTTTAATTCTTGATTAAATTATACTCTTTTTAATATTCATGATTATATTACATTTTATTTTTAGTCTCAGATAATTTTATTATAATATCACCAAGCTCACATGGAAACAAGGCACCATAAGGGATATTCAATGGAAGCCACATGTAACATGCTTAGACTGCTAAGAACTTCAGATTTTGAAGTTTATAGGATACTTAAAAAAATAAAAGATAAAATGACAAGTATGAACACGCAACAGAAAATGACTTTATAACAAAATAGAATGCTATAAATAAATAAATATTTGTTAAAATAAAAAATAACGTGGGAAAAGTTAGCCTGCAAATTATGTGCAGTGGAGAAATTACTAAAAGAACTAAAATTACTAAAAGAATCAGAAGAAATTATCCAGAATGCAGCACAAGAGAAAGATATGAAATATATAAAAAATAAGGTAAGATCTATGTAATACAGAATGATAATTTCCAACACATTTAATTCATCTCAGAGGAAGAAAATAAGGAAGAAGAACATATGAAGGGATTATGGCTGTGAATCTCAGAGAATTACTCAGGATAAATAAGAAGAAATGCATATCCAGACACATCATAATGAAAAGGATTATTATCAAAAGTAAAGAAAAGCCAGAGAAGAAAGAGTGGTTGCCCCGAGGGAGCAACAATTAGACCAACAGCAAACTTTACAGTGACAGGGGGAGCCAGGAGCTGGTTGAATAATGTCTTCAAAATGTTGAGAGAAAATGACTGTCAGCCAAGAGTAGTATATCCATCAAAACTCTCTTTTAAGAATGTCAGTGAAAGAAATATATTTTCAGATAACAAAAGCTGAGTTTTATTATCAACAGACCTTTATGAAAACACCTGATGAAATATGTACTCTGGGAAGAAGGAAAATGATGTCTCGAATGGAAAGAGAAAAGGTGAACCAAGAACATGAATATAGATATACATCTCAAATAAACATTGCATGTTAATTTGACAGGTTAAAATGCAAACAGACCTCAAGTGCTGGACAAGAACAGTAGGTAATCAGGAGTGGAGTGGGAAGGAAAAGATTTAAAGTGTTTCAAGATTCTTGCATTAACTTAGGAAGAAGGATAAAGTAGTGTTTAATTTTAGGCCTAAAGTTATACATGCATTTGGTGAATCACTGGAAATATAAAGTGAAACAAATAGATGGAAATAGAGTGTACAATTTCCTAACTATAGGCAGAGAAAAGGAAAAAACCAGATCCTTAAAAAAAAAAAAGCACAATGCATAGAAATCAACATGTAAAAGGATAGAAACAAGTATAACTATATTATCATAAGGGATATAATAAAACCATGGTAGCCAGTTTAAAGAATGCTATATTTGGTTTCAAAATTCAGATATAAATTATTTTTCAAGGAATACAGCATGCTTTTACACTGTCAGAGTTTCCTGAGAAGCAGACACAAGAAAGGGATCAGATGTGTAAGAGATTTATTAGGTGAAATGCCTGTGAAAGATACCGAGAAATAGAGTAGGAATATGAGGAGAGAGCCTTCAAACAGAGAGCCTGTAAAAGGGAAAAGGGGAAAAGGAAAATTGGATAGTAAGAGCCTCAGACAGCAGCACAGTTCTGAGAAAGCCAGATCAGTGGAGTCCACGGCAAAGACCGACCATTAGAGCGATCCCATGTTGGGCTTCATTGGCCAGTCTCCACTACCCTTGCTGTTCGCAGTCCTTGGCTGAGAGCATCCCAGGGGGAGCACGTCCTCTGTGGGAGTATGGAGTTGGATTTGAAAGTGTGGCAACTGGAAGTTGTCAGTCGGCTACCTCCCTGCAGCAGGTTCTCTTGAAGGAAGATTTGAGCAGTGAACTATTATGGTTGCCATACACAGAAGTGGTGAAACTAAAAGATGGGGGAAGATATACAAAGCCAATACTAACAAAAATAAGGGGAGGTGTCTATATTAAAAACAGAAAAAATAGACTTTAAGACAAAAGGCTATGTGTGTGGAAATTAACCTCGTTGGTTTCTGGTTTACCCTGCTTCTATTTCTCTTTGCAGATATATGTATATTTTTATTTCCCTTACACAAAAGTTAACATAATATATTATTATTTTATTTTATTATTAAGAACTACATTTTATTATCTTATTAAGAACTATCATTCTTTTGCACTTCGCATTTTTCACCTCATAAAATGCCACAGAAATCATTCCGTATCAGTTCATAGAGATATTCCTCATTATTTTGTACACCCACATGGTACTCAGCTGTAGGATATACCACAGTTTATTCAACATGAATCTGTAAAAAGAAATGTGGGAAGAACAAACCCGAATAGTGAGATTGGTTACCAATATGAGTGGATGGGAAAAGAGTAGGGCATATGGGGGTGAGGGAGGGAGTAACATTTCTCTTAGTATGCCTTTTTATGTTGACTTTTGGAACATTCAAAAATAACATTGAATTGCATCAACAAGGACAGGAAAAAAAACTCTTCAAAATGGAATGTAAACAGAAACATGTGAACTTGACTCTATTTCAAATTAGTAACAAAATCACACTGAGGAGAGACAATGAATAACCAAGTAACTTGAATACAGTACATTGACTTTATATCTTCAGTTTGAGGATAAAAAGAATTATAAACAAGTATGAACTCCAGTTTTTTGTATGTATGTGTACAGTAGTAGAGGTTAGCAATTTGAAACTTTTCTGTGTAAAACAGATTGAACAAATGAGAAAATATATTGAGGAAATGGGAGCCAGTTTTTTCACTTTGAGTAAGAGCTATAATATGGATAAAGGGATGACTGAACCATCTGGGGTTAGACTGCAATTGGAGATATTAGCGTAAACTCGAGGATTTTAAGATAAATGATAAATAGATATAAATAAGTATATACATGTGTCTCCCACTCCTTCAGTACCCCAGGTTGTCTGCAGAAAGAGCCTAGATGTGAAGACATCCCAATAACAAGGAGCACACCTATTTTGGTTACTAATTGCCATTCCCCACTAGGAGAAAGTTGAGCTCCCTGGGATAATATCTGATTACAGGGCTGTGACAAGGGAAGTACGAGACAAGCCAGAAAAAGCAGAATGTTATTAAAAAAAATAATAGGGACACATCAAAAGGATCTAGAAGCCAGCTTGAAGGAGGAGCGGAGTTCCTAGATTACAACCTTACTGTCTCTGGGAGTAGCTCTCCATTGTTCTCTCTGGAAGCTGCCTTTATTCTCTGAAAGATTCTTTTTTCCTAGTATTTTCCATGGCCAATCTGAAGTGGGCTTTAGGAATTATCCAAAGGGTCTGTATGGTTTTCACTGCTTATTATTTTGCCCATGGAAGTTTGGGGCAAGGATTTTAAGACTGTCATAATCAATGGACTACTATAGTGGTTTCTTTGGCTGCAAAGATCCCTCAGAAATATAGTAGACTTTTGATCTGTTTGTTTCCAGTGAGTCCCATGTATCAAGAATTACATCCCAAATTCATTCCTAGAGGTCATAGGACTACTTTAAATATATGACTGTTTCCTTTCCTCAAGTGCCTATTTTTCAACATAATGGTGCCTACTTTGGAAAGAATAGGTTTGGATGGGACTTCAATAGCTTTATGCTGATTTTTGCTCTGGGACAGAATCACTTATTTAATTTAGGATTCCTAATAGTCCTCTGTTTCTCAAAGATTTTATTTTTCAGTTTTTTACTTCTTAGATTTCTAGAGGTGTTAGCTTTTTCATCCTTGTGATTTCTAGCTGTGATTTCCAGTTAGCCAATTTTTGCACAAGATTTTTTGTTTGTTTTGTAGTACCTTGCTAAAAGCAGCAAGGAAGGGCACCACACGTTAATACTCTTTCCAACCACTTCTTCTAAAGACACAGGCTCAGTGGGCATATAGTCTATCTGAGTGACAGGTGGCAATTTTACCAAATGTTTTGCCTCTGTATAGTATTGATTTCTACTTTTTCCAGCTTGTGGTATCTCTTTCCTCACTGACTACACTTGACCTCCAAGCCAGTGTAACTTGTTTTTTGTTGTAGTAGCACTCTATGTGAAGGGGTAACTCTCTGTATTAATTAGGATAACACCACCTACAGTAACACATAAACTAACCTGTCAGTTATACCTACATAACATTGTGGTCCAATGAGTGCCCTGGTTGGTGGGCAGTTTTTCTTTACACAATAATTCAGGGCTCTGCTCAAATCTTCCTGCTGCAGGGATTGTTAGGCAAATTTTTTAAATCTTTAGCATGAGTCCCTACATTGTAAATGCAGGGTTAAGGGGAAGTTACTGTAACATATTTTTTGTTGGCATATTGAGTAGCAGTGTGTTTGGATATTATTCCAAATATCACTGCTGTATCTTTGAACCTAACAACAAATTTTTTCTGCACAATATATATTTGTACACTCAGGTATCTCTATATCCTACCACTCAGATAGCAATGGCTCCACACACTGACATGATCTTTTTCGCTTTGGCCTCAGAGCATGCAAACTCTTCTGTGAGTAAGGATCCAGAGGGATACAGTGATGTGGTCCATTCGTTAACTGAAGAAATACTTATAGAGCACTTAGCATAGTTCCTGGCACTATGCCAGGCCCAGGTAGTGCAACAAGGAAAAAGGTAGAATCCTCTTACAGGTAATTTACAGGCAGGGTCAGGTAGTGAGTCTTTTGAGGGCAGTGCAGTGAGCAAGCTTGGGGAACTCACAGCAAGGGCATCTACACCAGTGTCAGGAGCCAGTAAAGGCTTCCTGGAGAAGCTGCTCCCTCAGCTGAGCCCCCAGGTGTGACTCATTATTCAGATGAATTATTCAGATAAATCTTGGGCACGGATACTCCAAGCAGAGGGAGAAAACCAGGAGCAAAGGCTCTGTAATGGGTTAGCTTCCTGGGGATTTCTCAACAGCACCTAAGAGTAGTTCTGTAGTCGTATCTGTATGTTCTTGTGTATTTGAAGATATAATTCCTCTAGACTTGGAAACTATAACTCATCTAAGGCAACTGAATCTTCCTTTACAATCTTGCCATCCATTCTGGCCTCCAGTTTGCTCCTACAAAGGCTTACACTACAGTTTTTCAGCTGAGAATCATTCTTCTGGATAAAATAAAATAAGCAGTACAGTCTTTTTGCCTTTACTCTGCCATTTGTTAGCAGGATGCTATCTCATCTAAACAATAGATTAGTCCCCCTTGCTTCTTTTATTTTCCAAATGAGGCTTTAAAAAATCATTCTAGTTTTTTTCTTTGGCATTTTTTTTTGAAACCTTGGTTCAGAATGTGCCTCAGTTTTCTGAAAGTTACTTTTTCAGATTTGTGTTTTCTGTTTACATTTGTACTTTCTTATTCTCTGTCTTTTGGGATGTATGTGTGTGAAAATGTGCTTTTCAAACATGAGTCTATCAGAGAGGCCTTCTCCCCCTACCCTGCCCATGACCATATTGCTCTCTTTGCATCTAGACTGAGGCCATGTGACTAAATTATTCTGAATGGAATGTGGGTGAAAGTGATGTATGTTACTTGCTACCCTGGCCCACATTAACCTCCAATAAAATCTTCCACGTTTTCTCTTCCCCTGCTTCTGTTAGCTGGATATTGATATCCAGGATGTGGCAGACATTATAAATGCCTTACCCATGTGCCCTTCACCCTTAATATTTAAGTGCACACTAACCTATATTCCAACTGCCTGCACCTGAGTCTCTTTACCTGAAGGCTTTCTCTTGCTACTGGAGGCTTCTTTGGTCATATATATGGCAGCCTGGAAATGCCAGGGAATGTGCACCTCTCCCAGTATGTGAACAGTCCTGAGCCAGTGACTGTTTGGAGTTGGTGAAAAATACCCTAGCTTGCTTCTCCTTAGGTGAGATAACATTGCAGTACATCTTCTATACTGTTTCCCAGCAGGATTAACTTTTAGTTGCCCTCAGTTATAACTTGTGTAATCATTATTGTCTTACTTTATTTCTCTATCTCACTCTTAGTGATTGGCTGTGATTGCCTCCCCAGTAAAAACTACTTTTATTCAAGTCCTTATTTCAAGATCTGCTTCTGGGAAAACCCAGACTAAGTAAGACTAATTTTGGAAATTTTGGAATATGCATTATTAAAGATAGCTGAGCCTCAGGCATCTTGGATCCTTGAATGACTGGATGGAGCAGAGCCCCCTCTTCCCACCAACACTACATTGCCCCAGATTCACCAACCCTGATTCCACTTCTTATGAGGAAAAACTAAATTTAATTTGTGTCAATTAAACCACTAACCACTGATACTTCAGGATTCATTTGTGACAGAACCTCAACTAACATGCTATGTATGGCCCACATCCCCTTGGACAGGTTTCCAAACATAAAGCAAATCTAGGCTAGGGAAAGGGAGAAGTTTTAAATTAGATGGGAGTTTGAAATTTTCATGTTACTCTAGCTGGATTTTATGTATGTGTGTGTGTGTGTGTGCTGAAAATGAAACTTATGATTTATTATCTGAGAATGACTAAGATTTCATCCAGGGGTGGGGAAGAACAACTTGAAGGACTATTTAAAAAAATAATGTTACTTACTGCTTGTATTCCACTAGGCTCAGCCCTTTATATAAGCTGGTTATAAGTTATGCTTGTCTCTTTGATTCAGTAGAAGTAACTTACACTGATAGTTCAGTGTGAGCTAACAAAGCAATATAAAAAAAGGTTTTGCTTGGCAAATTAAACATTGTTGCATTCAATTTTATTAGTTTTCCACTTGACCATGCATCAAAAGATATACCTATAGGAATAAATAAATGTTACTCCATCTGTGGTATTAACCTACCATCTTGTTTTACTTACATAAAGAGAAAGAAATATTAGTCATGAACTTTGAGGTTGGAAGTATTCATGAAAAATTTTAAGTCTCTTATTCCTACCTCCCTATCCCTAGATGCTGTGTTTCTTTCTAGATCCTTTAGGCTGAAGGCTTTGGTTGAAACAGGTGTTCTACTGTCAATTTCCCTTTAGCTTCTGGGCACAGTCTCCCATTTATCACATGGTCCATGCTCTTTTATTCCTTCCCCAACCCTTCATCTCATGAAGAAGGCAGGGACAGCAAGGTCATGCCCAGATGCAGCCCTGCGGGGTTCCACTTTCCTAGAATGGGAATTAAGACAGTGATGACAGCAAGAGAACAAACTGGAAGAGGTTTGGAGGACTCATGCAAAAAACAAAAACAAAAACAAAACACAAAATTTTAAAAGGAGTAAAAATAGCTGTAGTTCATGAATACAAAATAATAGAACAGCCAAAGTCAAAATGGAAGGCAACAGTTTATGAGTCTCAGTTTCACCCTAAACATTTTTATACCAGATAAGACACCTTCAAATTGAGATGTCATTTTATCTGCAAGGTGAGATTAAAAAATTTAAGTTTCTTTGGATTAATAATAATATATTACATTTACTGACTATACACTATGTGCCAGGCATCGTTCGAGGCACTATGTATATTTTAACTCATTTTATTCTTACAGCACACTCTGCTAGGCAGGGACTCTCTATATCCATTTTACAGATAAGAAACTGAGGAATTGATAGGAGAAAATTATTCCCAGTCACACTGCTCCAAGGTGATGGAGTCCTGACTGAACTTCAGGCAGGCTGGATTCTAAGCCCTGGTATTACCCACTGCTGCTTGCTGAGCTTCCACACAGTGCCTGACCTGCAGCCAGGCGTTTCCCCTTCATTTAACCCTCAGGACTGCAAGATAGCATTCTCAGTGTACAAATGAAGGTACAAAGGCTCAGAGGTTAAGAAACTTGCCAAGTCTATATTTATAATCTGATACCGTAGACACTTTTACTTAACCTTGGGGTGACCTTGTAATTTGTTGTCTGAAGTCAGGGTACTTTTAAGAGTGAAAAGGGACATTATTAACAGTTAAACTGGCATGGCAGACATAAGCCAGGACTCTTGCAGGCACACTGCAGTGTGTGATCACCCTGCTCTCTTCTGAACCCAACGAGCTGATGATGTCCTACCTCAAATCTTCAGAGTTCTTCAAAATGACAAAAGAGAAAAGTGTTTCTCCAGGGCTTGTGAACCGATATCACCCCTCTCCCTGCATGTTTATTTCCCCTTTGGAAACCTTGTTTGACCAACTTCCTCTCCTCAAGTCTTAAAAAAAAAAAACCACAATTAGATCTTAGAAATGAATTTTATTCAAGTGTGAAATGACGGTTTATTGGAGCCCTGGAGAAAATAACATCCTTTCAACGAACAGAACAGAGCTGAACAAAATGGGAGGCAAGAACAGCGAGGACCAATAATTTAAAAAGAAATTTATAGGTTCGCTGCTCTCATGACTAAGAAATAATTTGCTGTCTGCCGCTTCAGGGGCAAGGAAATAGTGCGCAAAACCAGCTGTGCATGGGAATCTCCTCTGGCACTGAAAACAGTACAGATGCCCAAGTCTCACCCTAGACGTACTAAATCTGAGTTTTAGAGGAGTGAACTCTTCAGCGTCTCACCAGTGAGTGTGATTCACAGCCAAGTGTGATTCACACAGATCAATGGTAACAGGGAACATGCATATTCATATTTGTCTTGCACTGTTATAGTTACCAACCAATTCATCCTGGGCTTTCTTCAACATATTTTAGATGACTTTTTTTGGTTGCTTTTCTAATCTAAAATGGTCAAACCTCACCTTTCAGATCTGTCTAAAGTTTTTGCAGTTTTTCATGGTTCCTTTAACACTTCTTCATTCTCTACATCTTCTAATACTTATGTACATACATACAAACATACATCTATATGCATATATATACATGTATATAGGTAATCTAGGTAAATACATTCACTTATGTATGATTCAGATAAATATATATATATATATATATATATATCTTTCTCATTGAAAGTCATCTTGTGTTTTTACTTATTGTTAGTATTAGGGAAGGCCTCTTGAAATTCTTCGATATTTATTTAAATTGTAGCTAATAAATATCTGGTAAAACAATTTTGAAGAAATCTCATACATTAATATTTTGTAATCCTGGAACTATTTTGCTTTGTTTCCCACTTACTCTTTTTCCTAACATATCATTATGAAAAACTTAAAACATACAGCTTCGTTGGAAGAATTTTAAAGTAAACATCTATGTACCCAACACCTAGATTCTACCATGAGCATTGTGTACTCAACTTCCACTATCATGTATCTATTTATCTATTCTTCCTCCCATGGATCTACTAATACATCTGATTTTTGATGCATTTTATAGTATATTTATACATTGATTGTAATAATTGTTATTGCTATTATTGATTCTGATGGTGACAAAATACTTCAACTACACATTGTCTTTCAGTCCAGCAGATCTTTATTCAAAATAACTCCATGGGAAAAGATAGCATAGGTCAGATTCTGTTCTGAGGAAAATAAAACAATACCATCTTTTGCTGGTAAGGACACTTAAGGGTTGGTATTACATCTCCATATACTGTAATGTGTATTTTTATTTTAACATTTAACTGCTTTTACAACACAATTTGAAAATATCAACCTTTTCACCAAAAATGTTGATAAATGATTACTACTTGCCTAGTATCATTTAGGATAAAGCACCAGTTAAAAGTAGGACTGTTAAGTATTAACATGCTTTATTTTCTCCTTGTACCCTTAAATGTTAAAACTGTAAGTAACAGAAGGTTTTCATAAAGTAAGGACCTTTGGTACCGGTTTTATTTAAGGGCAGTATACAATGTTTCTCTTCCCCAAATAACTCCTGCACCAGCCTGAAATCCCACTGTCATGTTTCATGGCTTTTGGGGAGATCCTATAAAAATGCCACAAATCTTCACAGTCATTCCCTGCTTTCCTCAATCCTCTGGGCCATCCAATAGGGATAGGGAGACATATAGATGTCACACACCCCCAACAGGCAGAGATTAGAATCAGTCTTGCTGCCTGATACATTGGTGTCTAGGAAGCACTTGAATTCAGCCAGGTGCCCACTAAACGAGGCTTTTGTCAGCCTCTGTGTACTTGGTGTCTCCATAGACTGAGCTCTCATACCAATTTTCTGCCTAGAGCTCCAGTTTCTTGAGTCCCAAGTTGGCTTGATGATGTCTAGGGGAGGGCAGTACTGATTTTTACCTATCCTTTACCTGCTCCTCTGTTATCAATTGGCCAAAACCTGGATCTCGTAATCCTAGTTCACTTTGGAGATACCACTTCGTACAGATATGACCCTTGAAACCTTGACCCAATTACTGGTATGACTTATGGACACCTTATGTTTGGACTGCCTTCCATCCTGTACCTTCAGCCACTGGATTAGATTTCCCTGCATATGAATGCTGATGCTGGTTTGAATGGATCCTGGGCTTGCAACAGTAGAGATTAGGTCTCTCGTTGCTGGCCCTTTAGGAGCCAATCCCCATATCATAACCCAAATGACCTTGGTTGCTCCCTTCTCCTCTGATCCATGTGAGGGTCTAGACCAAGTCAGTATGTTCAGCCCACGCAGAGTATTAAGAACATGGACGCTATAGTCAAATAGTGCTGGGTTCAAATTTCAGCTCTGCCACTTACTAACTGCGACATTTTGCCTGTCCCTTAACCTCCCTAAATTTTAGTTTTTTCATCTGGAAAATGAGGTTACCATAGTACCTTCCTCATTGTATGTTTATGGCTTTTTACCAAGATAAAGTGCCTGAAAAGTGCCTAATATATTATGGTATACGGGAAGTTCAAGAAGTAGAAACTTAAAAAAAAAAAGTAAAAAGTACCAATATTGTTCTAGACACTTAAAGCCATTTTTAAAATGAAGTGAGCTCAAAATAAATAAATAACATAAAATATATTTTTATTCATTAATGTTTTGACCTTTTGCTATGCAAACATTATCTGGACACCTGACAAAGCCCTGTGAGGATGGGAGGATTAGGGAGTATAAAAATGAAATAAGTTTCTTTTATTCCTTCTTTATCCTCTTCCCCCTGCAATTCACTATGTACTCAATCTTCTGGTAACTTACTTGTTCATCCAAAAATATGGGCACAGTACCAGTGTAGGCTGGTACAGTACCAGTGTAGGCATGAAAGCTGAGGCATGATGGGGCTTACAAGTTATGTTAAGGAGCTAGATTTCTCCTGCAGGTGACGGATCCACTAAAGAAATCTGAATATAGAGAGACCGTCCTTCTATTTGTATGTTTGTATATTGCATGTAAAGGGGAACACTCAGGTGACAATATAGAGGATGGATTGTAGGGGCAGGGACCAGCACCAGGGAGGCCACTGGGCCTCACGTGTGGTAGCACACACAGTGCAGATTCATGCCTTTGTGCCTTTGCACTGCCTGGAATGCTTCCCATGGTCCTTACCCACCCTCTCTTCCTCCAGGAAACCTTCCCAGACTCTTCCATAAACCAACCGAATGGTTCTGCTCTGTGCTTCTCAGAACTCTGTGCTTATCCCAATCAGCATTTACTAGAACATACCAAAATGATTTATTTCCTTATTTGTCTTTCCTACCAGATTATAAGTACTTTGAGGGCAGGACTTGCATCTTGTTCATCATTGTATCCCCAAGGCCCATATCAGCACTCAGTACATACTAGATGCTTAATAAATATTTAATCAATAACAAAAATAGTCTTTACTGGTAGTGAAGGCTACATTGCATGGCTCTCCCCATGGAGGTTATGGTTTAATAGAAAAGATAGTCATAAGAATAAATTACTACAGTAACTGGGTTATTATATGGCTAAGAATTAACAACTGGGTTGGGGGGAAATTAGGGAAGGATCCCCAAAGGAGGTGATAGTCTCTTGGCATCTGGAAGGTGAATAGCAGTGTATTAAGTGGACACTTCAGACAGAAGGAAGAGCACTTAAAAAAAGAGATGAGTGAAGATTGACTAGCCACTGTGCTGTGTGGAGCCCAGGAGCAAAGGAGCCCATGGAGCATTCAGGCATCAGAATCAGAGCTGCTCCATACACCACCATCTCTGAATTCTACCTCCAAGGGGCAAGTAGCTCCTAATGTTTCAGATAAAGTTCCGATGGGCCCAGAGCCTTAAAGGGCTTAAGTTCTATGTGGTGAACCCCATTGTTGGAAAGGGAGTGGGAGCATGGGAAGCAAGGGAAGATTCGTGCTTAATTCGTTGCTCTAAAATCGTATTGGGGGCCCCCTGGTCTGCATTCTCAAAAATTTGTTCTAGTTTGTAATTTGGGTCCAGTCCTTTAGCATTACTCCTGTTCTCTGTGTTTTCTCAAAGGTTTATGGAAGTGGTTTCTCATGTGAAGTCCCTCAGAACCTCCCAATGAGATTTGTCTAGGACTCACACCTTCAACTCAAAGTTGTCACGTGCTCACACTTTCTTCTAATAGTTTTGTTATATTTTTGTTTTTTAAATTAATTTTATTAGTGACTCTTACTTGTTTTGCTTTTTTATTACCTAGGTAGATTGATTGGTTTTCTGACAGGATATGCCAGGGTAGCAAATCACCACTTTATTTTTAGAGCACCTGTGAATGTTGCACTAAATGAGATTAATGTTCACATCTCAAGACATCCATTTAGTGGGAAGAATAAGTTAATCTGATAAGGTGAATAAAGAAGGGGTGGAGGACACAGATTTAGAAGTGGGAAAGGCCTTTTATAATTTATGAAAATAAGAAAAAAGTCTAAATTTGGATGTATCTTGGACTTCAAAATCAGCTAAACTTGTTTATTCTTTACTTTCAAATCTGAGTGGAAAAGACAGGAATAAAACATTGGTCTTTCTTTCAGATTGTCATATGTTCTCATTACATCATCTGCATCAAGGAGTGGACTTTCCTTCTATTTCTTTATATGAATGTGGCCAAATAAATAAATAGCCTCGTGACTAATCTTGGCTCCTCTGCAATTTTAATGCACCCCTTCAGCTTTAGCCAGGCTTCTCTTCCTCTCTCTCCCTCCATCTTGTCCTTCTCCTTCCCTTTTTTTCTCGCTAGTCAATTGTATTTCAGATCAAACTGCTTGTTTGAATTTGCTTTAGTATCTAGAATTAGGGTTCTCCAGAGAAACAGAACCAATAAGATACGGATATAGCTACAGACCTGAAAAGATTCATTATGGAGAATTTGACTCATGCAATTATGGAAGCTGAGAAGTCCCACAGTCTACTGTCTGCAAGCTGGAGGCCCAGAAAGGCCAGTGGTGTAATTCCAGTTTAAGTCTGAAGACCTGAGAACCAGGGGAGCCGATGGCATAAATCCCAGTCCAAGGGCAGGAGAAGATCAATGTCCCAGCTTAGGCAGACAGGCACATTACTCCTTCCTTTGCATTTTTTCCCATTCAGGTCCTCAAGTATTGATGCTCACTCACTTTGGAGAGGGTGATCTACTTTACTGAGTCCTCTGATTGAAATACTAATCTTATCAGAAACACTCTTACACACACTAATAATGTTTAATATGGGCACCTATCGGCCCAGTCAAGTTGACACATAAAATTAACCGTCAAATATCATTAGAATGTGTTGAAAAGAAAACTTGAAACATAAAGGCTTTCTTGGACCAAAGCATGAAGATAGAGGCACAAACTTCACTTTTAAAAAGTAGCCTTTGGTTCCAATCTCTGCCACTAGGTGTCGCTAAATAATCTAATTAGATACCCAATTTATGACTCCCAACAAATGAGAAGACATTGAGCTGAATGAGGCAGAAATAAAAATTAAGGTGATGTTGTCTAAATAAAGTCTTGTAGCTTATCTGTAACAGCTATTTTAAAACAGCACAATGTGTCTCTAGGCTATGAATTAGAAAATGCATGAATTAACAAAAGCACATGAAGGGGCTTAGTCTTTACTGGGGAGAATGAATAAATCCTTTATAGTTTATGTGTCCTTCCTTTTTCCTCTCCTGCTAAATGGGTCTTCTTGCTGCCTGAATTTTTGTGAGCATAACTGGATTTTATGTAGTCTAAACATATTGGCTAGGATGTTAGCATCTGCTGAGGCAACTCTACTCCCTGTGATCCTTCATTGGCTCATATATTTTATTATTAAACGTAAAAAAAAAAAAAAAAAAAAAACTCTTCTTGAGGGTGCTGACCTGAACTATCTAAAAATAACCTTGAGAATCATAGTACCTGTTTATAGGAATATCTCTGGGTGAACTCCTATTCATCCTTCAAGACTTGGATCAGATGTTTTCCAGTCTGCCCAGCCTGATCCCCAGGCAGCTCTTCCTTTTTCTTCATTCCCATAGCACAGCTCTATATCTTTTACAAGGCATGTTCCACCTTGCCTGGTTATGAATTGTTCACATCTCTGTCTTTTCCACAGACTTCGAGCCCCCTAAGGACAGGGACCAGTTTATGGAAGCCACTTCTCCACAAAACTCTACACTACTGCTGCCACTTTGCTTCTGGCTCCTCTGTTCATGTACATGCATGTCAAGTCAGTGGGTAATTACTGATTCCCCTCAGTGCTTTGCCGAAATCTTCTCTCATGTCATTTCAGCAGGAGAGAAACTGGTTGTGTGTGTTCGGCGTTTTCTAATACTGTGTGCTTAGGAAGCATAATAAAGCGCTCACTAAACTGACATAGAAAGAGATTTCTGTTTTGGTTTGGTCTCGTTTTGAACGGGTCTTTAAATATTTGTAAAGGGAGTCCCTTATTATTCATCCATTGCCAATCCATTTAAAAACAATTACACAGCAGAGAAGAGGGGCTTATAATAGTAAGTGATGCTAAATCAATATTTAACTTAAGAGGAAGTTTTTAAGCAAATTGCTTCACTTTTCCTTCCTAAGAGAAATAACTTGAGATTAGGAAACATCTTTCTTGAAGAGGTTAATGGATTTGCAAATGTAAAAACATATTTCAAAATGTTGCCATTAGTTATGTCTAAATTTTCTACATACTCTTATTTTTATAGAATAAGTGTAAATTAAGATATTTACAGCGAAATTCAGCACACATTTATTTAATGCTTGCTATGTGCCTGGGACTGTGTCAAAGCAGAGGGAAGATAGCATGGCTAGTGTCTTCCCTTTCAGAAGCTCACAGTTGGTGGGGCCATGTAGACAATGAATCTAAATACAGTTTACTCATAGCCAGGAACCAAGAGATTTGATTAATCCCACAAGGGAGGATGAAATTGTCAGGGAGGTTTCACTGAGCGGCATGGCATTTGAACTGGAATTTTACCATCTGTGAAGTCAGGAAGCTTTATAGTTTCTACTTCATGGCTTAGCTAAATTGAAGCACTAAGAGACTTAGGCAGTACTTACAAAGAGTTTTAAAAAGCGTAGATTTGTAATTTTATTAACTGATCAGATCTATCTTTTAATCTACTTTAGTGATAAAGTTATTAGAGTAAATTAGAATGACTGTTTTCTGTCATTATATTGACATTGCCCTAACCTATAAGGTTTCAAGCTTTGGCATATTTCCAAATCATCAGCAAGGTTGTTAAAATGCAGATTCCTCCCCAAACTTGCTCAATCCCAGCCTCCTGTTATGGGGAGGCAATGTGCTTTTCACAAGGCTTCCATGTGATTCCTGTTTAGATACCATTACATAAGCAATTTGGTAAGTCAGAGGTAAAACTTGACCTAGCAGGGCATACTGTGGTTACTAATATTATCCTCTGATCTAGTAATGAATGTTCCTCTTGAGGAGAGATAAGGAAGCTCAACATTTATTAGGCATCCTGCTCTTTGTTCTAGGGCTGCATTTAGATCATTTTTTTTTTCAAAAATTGCATTACCCCCAAGACTCCCATTTTAGAAATAAGAAAACTTAAAGGTGTAGAGAGGTTAAGAAACATGGTCAGAGTAACACATCTAGTAAGTGTTGTGACCAGTAATAAATTTGCTAACCCCTGCTCCTTTCCCCCTTGAGTGTTATCTCAGCCCCAGGGAGATCAATTTTTAGAACACATTTCTCCAGGATAACTATTTGAGTCATTTCCATTAAAAAGAAACGACTACGGTGATTTTCTTGCTCATGTGTTCTAAGCTGGCTGCCAACAACTCAATTTCCAGAGGAGACCCAACTTCTGTAACTGATGACCTCTTTCACCTCTGTCCAGCCCTCAGGCCTTTTCCTGGCATTTCTGAATCAGAGAGCAAATGTGGACAAATCTAAATCATGGGCAGATCTGAACCTTAACACTCACCATGCCTTGTGTTACTGAGTCCCCTTTAGCATGCATTTTAGAGGTGGGACATCTAGGCAAGTAATCCATTTGCTGATATAATACATCAATTACATTTGCACAAAGCACTCCTTTAGCAAATGGATTATTGGGATTTAGCCAAATGCAAAGAGGAAAACTTCTGATACTACACTTGATCCTTTACTTTGGCTGGTTAACTTATGCCTGAGGAAAATCTTGGGTGTAACCAGGATGAAGTTTGGGGGCCCTAGTCCTTGCTGACCTCTAAAGAGTTAAGAAAACACCAAGGACTGAGATGGGTGAGCCTAGTTGAATCCTGAGATGACCTTAGGAACTAAAGGCATAGAATTTCTGGTCTTTAAGCGATGGGGGCACTGAAGGTGTTATTACATATAGGTGGCACTTTAAGTTTTGTTTTATTTTGTTTATTTTATTTATACTGGAAATTGTAGTCTCTGAGGAGCCTGAGGTACATGAAAGCAGGGTTTTCACTATCACTCGCTGACTAACAAGAACCCTGAGTTCAAAAACCGCTACTCTTAAAAGCACCCACGTTAACAGTTATCAAAAACCAACAGGAGTAATAAATACAGTTTTTAAATGAAGCAGTTGAGTTTTCTTAAAATGAAATCATTGTTAGGCAGATTTTAGGTGTTTGTGTCTTTTTGAAAAAATAGGTAAATATCATTAAGGTGGATCTATAATCAAACTTTTTTGGCCCTTATCTTTGTCCATTTTTAAATGGTCAGTTTTTGCACATGCATAAGTGTATGTGTACATGTTACTTCCAGTAATGGCAATTTAATGTGTCTGTAGTAACAGAGTTACAGAGCAATGTTCCCTCAATTATGGGACAGAGGTCATAAGGGGGTCCTGTTGCCTTTTCGCAGGGTACCATGATGGCTCCTCTGCTATAGTTCTTCCCAGAAGTCTTTGTTATTCCTGTTTATAATATGGTCCATAATTTTCCTGAAAAGGATAACCAATAGCCCAGGCTTTAACGTTTGTTTTCATAACGTATGTTTATGAAAGCTGCTATATCAGTAGCTAGAGAGACTAATTTAGCTGACAAATAAACAGCCTCCTCTCAACATGCCATTCCGGCAGGATAAACCAGCTGATTGAGTAACAGCAGAAATCCCCCTACACGGGCAGTTTGGCAGCTGGCAGAGGTGGTGGGAATTTTCCTGGGCAGTGTTCTGGACGACCTCTCCTGTCTGGTCTGTCTCTCTCCCATTGTTCCCTGAATGAAGCTTGGCCTCCAGGCTCATACCTCTTTCTGTGATGGGCTGCTCCCCACAACATGTACTAATTTTGAGAATTAACTTAGTGATAGGACCCAGGGGAAATGCTGATCCCCATCTGTTCTTTAGGAATATCCTTGTTTAGGAACAAACTTGGGTTGTTAACTTTTATAACAGGACCTCGGTGGGGTTGGACTGTATCGACACGCACATGCACACACACATACACTTTCTCACCCCCCCCCCCCAATATTTGACTAGAAGACACAGGTGCAGAGGGGAGCATTTTCCTCCCTACACATGTTCCTTTTTTGCATTTGCCCATGAAAAATGGACCTATTTTTGCACGTGTGTTTGTGTCTGTGTGTGTGTAATAGGGTGATGGTCCTATTTTATTCAGAGAAATCCCTCACTTTCTACTTAGCTTTAGATCACAGGGGAAGAAAATTTGTCAGTTCTTTTGCTCTCTGATGGATACACTGGGGAATGAGTCTCAACTTCCCTTTCCATCATCTATTCTCTCCTTCCACAGGAGATGTGGCTAGTCTGCTTTGTTCCTGTGACTAATCAGTTGTTCTCCACTTGTTCTTTCCTAACACACTGTGATCCGTACAATTTTATTCCGGCCAGCACTATGTTGAGATAACAGACCACACATCCTAACTTCCCTTGCGGCTGGAGGTAGCCATGAGATGTAAGCAGAAGTTGTTGGGTGAGGTTCCCAGGGAACCCCTAGTTCAGCTGGGATGTGTGTGCTTTGCTCCAGCGCCTTTTTCTTTCCTGTGGTGTGGAACATGGGTGAAATGTCTAGAGCTGCAGTGGCTATCTTTCAACCTCATTGTGACCTTGAAAATAGAAACTATAGGTTAAGGATATAGAATTGGAAATAAATCCTCAGTTCCTGATGACTGTGGGGCACATTATCAGTCCTGGCTTACTTATCTTCAAACAATATTTCGGTAGGGGGAAGAAAACCTGTATCTTTTTAAACCATTGTTATTTGGGAGTTTTTTTCAGCACAAATGATGTACAAGTCACATAATCAAGAATAGCTCTACCCTGCCTCTTGTCGCCCTCTTTTCCATCCCACACCTCACACCCCAAGCCCTCCATTTTTACCTTCCTTTTAGCTTCTTTTCTCCAACTGGCAAACCCAGTGCTTGATCTACTTATTACATGAGAATTGGAAGCACAGAGGATGTCTGCCACCATCAAACTTGGGTATCCAGCATTTGTAAAACCTAGATCCCCATTTGCTTTTAGGTACCTAAGATGACAGCAGGACCCTGTCTCTTGACCTGAGGCAAATTAACCAATCATATTATCAATCACTTCCATTTCCATAAGGAAGAGCAAGGAAAGAGGAATTGAGAAGAATAGATGCTTCCTTTATGGAATTTCTGAGAGTGGAGTTGGTGGAAATGCCTTCTTCTGTGGGATGAAAGGGGAATTTGGGAAGTGGAAGAGAAATTTTCCCTAAAGACACAGATATTAAATTTTATCAATCAGTGTTTAGGTTTCCACATCTTAGCCTGTCTGTCATTTCTCCTTTTCTAGTTGTTGTAAAGGGAGGGAAGGACTGGAGGGAAGAGATGGTCCACTAGATCCAGGGCCTTTCTGCCCAACATGTGATTCAGCTTTGCCTATCCTTCAGCTGGTGGCTCTGAGGAGATGTTAGGGGATGCAGGAAGCAGGCATGTGTTTCTCTGCTCAATGAAAGTACACATGTTCTCCCCCATGTGCATCTGCGTAGCAGTGAGGAGCAGGGGTGGCACAAAGAAGCCATGTGGGGAAAGTGGACTGTGGCTCTGACTCCCTGCTTCAGGTTTTTCACAGTAGAAATCCTAGACGCATTTGTGTCAATCATGACTAAGGAGCAGGAGGATTCTTTTGTTGGAAATGTGTTTATTTTATGGTGAGTTAAGGATAGGCAGCCAGGATTTGCAATGGCTGTTTAGAACTCAGGGGTTCAAGGCACAGCCCTTCCTAGACTGCTTCTCCCTTCCGTAGAATGTTGAACTAATAGTGTTTCCTATCTAGAAAATGGGGTAAAGTACCCTTTACTCATTTTGGTATCTTATTCTTCCTGTCTATTGTCTTGAAATAAATCTGAAGGAAGAGGACAGAAATCCCTTTGATTGCATCAAAAGTGATGTGAACAGCACCTCAGAAGCACCGTTTTTCTTCTCAGCCAGATGAAGAATGTTCTGCATTATTTTCTAAAAGAGTAATCAGAATTGACAATTTTGTCAAGATTATCTATTTTGAAAATAGAACTTAATATTCAAGACACCCTGATGATTGGAGTAATAACCTAACGCTTGAATCTCAAAGCAGTGTGTGTGTGTGTGTGTGTGTGTGTGTGTGTGTGTGTGTGTGTGTCCCAGGCTCTGCCCTGTGGGTGATCCACTTAGAGCCACAGTGCATCCAATGGGCTGCTCCCTGGCTTTGGAGAATGAATACCTGCCCATATGTTCAAGCTTCAACTGCCACATTGTGACTCTGTTTAAAGCTACCTAGTGTTCAACGTTTCCTGTATTTGTTACCTTGTATTTGTATATCACCTTTCATTGGAAAACACAGGCTTTTCAAAAATATACTCAGATCTTATCACAAATGTGGGTGGCAGATGTTCCTTTCTTCCTCTAGATGAGGAAAATGAAGAAGTGGAAAAGAATTACGTGACTCATGTAGGCTCACTAAAGCCTTTGTAAAACTTAAGACTCCATTTGCTTTCAACTTGATTTAGTATGATGTATTATATCAGCAGTTGATTTTTCTCTCGTATTATTTTTTAATTGAGATCTAATTCACATATCATAAATTCACGCTTTTAAATTATCGAATTTCATGGTTTTTAATATATTCACAAAGTTGAACAGCCACAACCACTGTCTAATTCAGAGCATTTTTATCATCTCAAAAAAACAAAAACAAAAACTCTACACACATTATCAGCCAACCCCATCCCCTTCATCCCCCAGTCCCCTGGCAACCACCAATTTACTCTATGTCTCTACAGCTTTGCCTATTCTGGGCATTTCACTTAAATAGAATCATACAATATGTGGCCTTCTGTGTCTGGTTTCTTTCACTCAGAGTAATATTTTCAAGGTGAATACTTCATTTCTTTTTGTGGTTGAATAATATTCCATCATATGGATATACCACATTTTGTTTATCCATTCAGCAGTTGATGGGAATTTGGGTTGTTTCCACTTTTTGGCTATTATGAATACTGTGTCTATGGACATTCATGTGCATGTTTTTGTGTGTACATAGTTTTCATTTATCTTGAGTATATACCTAGGAATGGCATTAAGTCTCATGGTAACTCTATGTTTATATGGAATTCCAAACTGTCTTACAAAGAGGCTGCACTGTTTTCCATCCCTATATCAGTGTGCAGGGTTCCAGTTTGTCCACATCATTGCCAATACTTGTTATTGTCTATCATTGTGGTTTTAGCCATCCTAGTGTGTGTGGTAGCTATTGATTTTTAAACAGTAAGAAAAATATATGTAGCTGGAGACCTTGAGTTCCTTTCTAAGCTGGGAGTGTGGCTTATGTGGTCCATGGATCAGAAACCCTTTTCCTCACAGACTTTCCTCATTTTAATTGTCCTGTTTCTTACCTGAGACAGGCATTCTGGAGGCTGTACTTAATAGGAGAGAGAAGAAGCTGCTTGAGGCCTCCCCTCCTCTCCATTCTCAGAGTCCTGTTCTCAGTGTACATGGAGGCTTTTCCAGTTTGAACTTACAGCTCTACACAGAAACTCTTCTATCTTTAACACCCAGCTCAGTATATTTAGTATCATCATCTTCTTCAGCTGTTCTGGAATACTCTTTACTTCCCCTCTGATGCATTACTCATAGTAACGGTGATACTGAATACAAAATATCCCCATAACACTTATACCTGCTGTCACTTATCCCTTATAACAACTCTGTGATGCATGTTGTTATTGTCTCAGAAATGCTGGAGATGAGGAAACTGGAGGTGAGGAGTGTAAGGTCAGTTTCCTTGGCCACACAGCCACTGATGGTAAAGTAGGACTGACTAGGGAGCGGTGTAATAGCCACGTTGTCTACCCTGGTATTTGTTTCTTCTTGGCCTTTTCTCAGCTCTGACAGTCTGGAAGACGCCATCACATTGGAAAATCCTAGAAAGTGATTTCTTCACCATCCCTCTTTCAAATGCCACGATAATCCTGGGTGGGTTGGGGGGGGGATTATTCAGCTAAATAGGCTTGGGATGGCTTGGTTTTACTTAATTATAATTTTAATTATCCTGTTAGGCTATTTATGTCTCTGGAGTCAGTTCTCATTCTCAGATATTTTCTGAAAATTATAAAATAAATTTATAACTATTTTCTTCATGCTTTTAAGCAGAATTCTATCAATTGGGTCAATTTAAGTTTCGGATAATTTCTTGGCTTGACAGATAAGAATAATCAAGGCTAACTGCATACACACAGCCTGACAAGTGTAATTTTTCTTGCTGATGATACAGAATCCAGCACTGTCATTTCATACCAGGTGAAGGATGGCTCTCACTGAAACAAAATATTCTCCCCCTACACATTCTATGCTTTTGCTGCTTTGTAAAATGCATTATCAGATTAGATGGCAACAATTCTAGAGCAGACTCTACAGTTTTTACTCCAGGCGGCCATTAAAATGGGAAAAGTTTACAAATCTCACCATTCTATGAGAAATAGAAATAGAGGGGGTCTTTATTTTTAAGAATGTTTGAACTGAAATAGTATCTCTCTTTTGATATTGAGCTTTGAATCTGTATTTTCTTATAGTTTTAAACACCAGAATGAAACACTCAGGGCCCCAAATACTTCTTTTAAAACTATTATCAACTCCCCAACCCTCTTAAGAGCAAAAGAAAGGGACTGGGTATCTGGAAAAGGTCGACATTATCTTTTTGCAGGGGCCTTGACATATGCTTTAACATTGCAGAACAAGTATGACCTGCTTTTTCTTCTTGTCTTTGGAGCCTTCCTATCTAAAGTGAGAAATCAGGTCTCTTCTCAGTGATAGGATATGATGAGGGTGAAATATTTTTTACATTTCTTCTCTGGAAGGAGAGAGAGAGAGAGAGAGCGAGAGAGAGAGTGAGATTGAAAATCTTTAGGGAAAGACTAAAGAGTAACTATAGAAAATAATGGCAAATTAATTTTACTTAATGTACTGTAATAAAGCCAACCCCTGGGAACTGTTGTCATAAATAACAGTCTATTCATTACGTAGGTAAACATGAGCTCAAAAGAAGTGAATCCTTTGAAATCTGGTAGAAAATTATTTAACTCAGGGTTTTACTCAGGTTTATTTCTTTAAAAAATGCTCCCTTTTAAGTCTAGTTGATAGTTAACATTGGAGGGAAATGTGTTTCTGAGTTGCAGAGATCTCTTACTAGAGATTTTTTTTCTGGTCCTCATTCTCTAACGCAAATTGTATGTGACTGATATTTGAATGATTCTTATAACTGGCACAGTTTTAAAATAAAGTGGACAGAAATTGTTTTCCATTTCAAGAATCTTAAGTTAGCATACAAATTGGTGATTTAGACTCTTTTGGGGGATATTCAACCTTGAATACAATCTTGTTGTTATTAATACACAAAAATACTCCACCAGCCATGACCCACGTTCTTCCTCATGCCTTTCCACCACTTGAATAATGAGCTTACACTTGAACTCTGTTTCCATCCTTTCTAGTTTCTGTCTTCTCAATGCTTCAGTAATCTCTGATGGAGATAAGTTCAAGGGAAATGAAGATGGAAAACCTGAATTGAATCTGTGCTCTATCATTTGCTTATTTTGTGACTCTTGGAAAATTATTTGACTTCTCTGTGGTAATTTCTTCACTTATAAAATTGGGGAAATGCTTGATATTTATTATTACTACTAGGCCTTTAATCTAATGTTCTGTACAAATCTCTCCTATAATAATTCATATAGAATCAATGGTGGTTTGAAAAATTAGATCTACCAGTAATTTACCTCTGGTCATTCCCCTCATGCTGCATCTCCACATTCACTGTTGATAATGATATTTGTCAGTGTTTAAACAAATCATAATGATCATCCCCCACCCCAAGAGATTTTACTGTTTTTGTTGTTCAGTATTGACATTTTTCTGCTTCATATCATTTTTGGAAGTCAGTGAGTAATGAACAAAATGAATATTGATACATCCTTAAAAAACAAATTGACTACTTTGTTTCAGAGAACAGTGCTGGGACACTCCAGCACTCAAAGGATCCCTAGGAAAGACTTTATGGGAAAGACTGCTTCAGGAGAGGCAGAAGAAGCCAAGGAAAGGTGAGAGAGGATCTGATGACCACCTACTGCCCCAGTGAAAACGAGCCATGAATGAGTGGCTAATCTTCATGGGAAGAGCACAGTGTCCTTGCATCTGTGGGACTCACAGAACTGATCAGGAAGGTCTCTGAGGCTAGAGCTGAGAGTGCCCAGTAAGAAGGATGGCCACCCTAGGGGCCAGAAGAGGACTTGGGTCCAGGAGAAGGCACTGAAGCTCCCTGCTGACACAGGCACCTTAGCCAGCAAGACCAGGGGAAGGCAGTGGTGCGTGGCTCAGCCCAAGCTGGCGTGGAATGCCTGTAGTGAGGATTGGAAGCTCATTGCCCCAACAAAAGTGATGCTGTCACTCAACTCAATGCTGGTATGGAATTATTTCTTAATAAAAGCCACCTAAAGTAACAACAGTCTTTGTGTGCCACTGAGACACTGTCACAACATTTGTTTCCTAGCAAATGGTATGAACTCGGTAAATGTTCAATGAATTTATTCCAACATTTATTCATTCAAAAGTATTTATGAAACTCCTATTATAGGCCCAACGCTGATTCAGGTTGTAAGGCTAGAGTCATGGACTGAATAGGTTCATAGCATTTATATTCCAGGAGGGAGAGCCAGGCAATAAACAGGTAAGGAAACAAAGAGGATAATATCAGGTACTGATAAATTCTAGGAAGACATATCTAGAGCGATATTTTCTATAGAGCGGTCAGGGGAGTGGTCTTTGAGGCCTGAATCATGAAAATTAGCCATCTGCCGTAGACCCATGCAGAGGGCACCCTTAGTGAATTCAATACCATATGATGCTTACTGATTTTTTTTTTCTATTTCTTAAGTAAACCTCATTCTAATATACCTTAAGAAAGCTTCATTCAAAATAGTTATTGAACATGTTCTGTGGTTCAAGAAATGTGTTAGGTCCTAGGAATATAAAAGTAAAAGCCATGACCTCTGCCTCCGAGGAACTGACATTCTAGTTTGGAGAGCCAGTGGTCAAAACAGTTAATAAAAAGTAAGAACCGTCATAATAGAAGCATGGTTGGCATTCTTTGGGAGACTTGTTGAAGAAGGACCTTAATTGTTAGCAAAATAGCAAAACGAGCTCTGTGTTGGGAGGAAATTCTCCATGGGTCTCTCAGGTTTCTGCATGCCTTGTCAACAGAAAGACTGACTGCCTTTTGTTGACCTGCCTTGACCTATCTTTCAAGGGTGTTTATATCACTAGAAAATGCATTGGAGGTTATAGATGGTTTCTTCCTCCATGATAGAGTAATCTGATTCTTTACTAGGATATTAGAGAAAGTGTTTCTCTCCAAGGCAAAGGTGGGGGCAGGTTTTTTTGCAGCCTCTTTAAAAGATTGGAGGTTCCTAAGTTGGAATTCCCTCAATTGTGATGCAAAACCACTGTGTTGCAGCATCTCCCTGGACAACTCCATATCACCCTATGGGATTCAGAGGGCCAGAAGAACCAAGAGAACAGGAAGCGTGTGCTGCCTGCTATGCTGTGAGTAACAGAGTCCTTTATTTCTGATTCAGGAATCCATGCAACTATGCTGGCTACCTTGTTAGCTTGGAAAGAAGTAAAATGAACAGTTCTTGACATGGTGGCAGTATGCAAATTGTGTACACTTTCTAAGCATCTCTTGTTTCATATAACACTGTTTATGCTTTCTGAGCCTTAATTTTTTCATTTGGAAACTTGGGACAAAAATCATGGTAAGGGATGATAATGGGATGTCATATGAGTAGCAGAGCCCATTAGCTGTTCCCCAATATCCATTCTTTCTCCTATACCATAGAAACATTGTAGTGTAGCAATGGCCTCCAGATTAAGAAAAAACACATATTCCAGCCTCCTTTGCAGGTAAGTGTGATCCAGCAATGGTGTTCACAATGGGATGTGAGCAGAAGCTATAAATGCAACTTTCAGATGATGTTCTTAAAAGGAAGGAGAATTCCCTCCCCTCCTCTTTCCCCTTTTTCATTGCTTGGACTATAGACATAGAGGAGAGACATCCTGAACCATGTGCATGGGAAGACACCTGACATATAGCAGAAGAATAAGATAGAAAGTGCCTGGGTCTCTGTCTTTTTGGAGAAACCATTCAAACCTTGGACTGCTAATGTACAGACTACTAATGTGAGAGAAAAACAAATTTCTGTTTTGTCTGAGCCACTGCTATTTGGTGTCTCTATTGCAGCAACAAACTTGTATCCTAATTAGTGGAGGAATGACAGAATCAGAGTGATGCCTTAGAAAGATCCTCCCAGGGATGGCAGACAGGAGAAAATAGAGTCAGGGAAATTAGGAGGAGGGAGACCACCTGGCTACCCAGGAGTGTGTGTCTTTTTCAAAGATTTTGAGTGTTGATCAGACTTGCCTGGCGTATGGATTTTTATAAGAATCTTGAACTTCAAAGTCAAATAAATTAGAGATACACTAAGTTAAAGTTAAACATGATTCTTTATGGTAAGTATGACAGGTGTTTTCAGCACTTAAGAATTTTATGCCTCTTACAAGAGAGGGCTGAAAATAAAGTGCGCTTCAAACTTTGAAAATGGGTCCTTTCATCATAAAATTTCTAGTATTCGTGGCTATTCATGTTCCAGGAAACATGGTTCAGGAAACATGATTCAGTACCTAGTAGAGTTAAAGCACCTATCCAGCCCCATAGAAAATTGTAACCTGAGATAAGAACCATGATAAGTAGTCTGCAAAGCATTTCACAAAGAAAGTTGTTTGCCAGATATAAGGACTCCAAACATGCATATATACACACACCCTTTTCCACAAACAAAAAGTTGCCGATATACCAAATACCATTTAGTATCAATTTTCCCCCCATACAGAGTTAAGCTTTCCATTTTTTTTCAAGATGTGAATGAATAGGACAAGGATGGGAAAAGATACAGGTACTGCCTTGATTCTGCTTGGGAAGATCTTCATAAGGAAAGTCCTTACAGGAACCTACATGGTGTGACTACTAATTCTCACAGCAAGAGATTAGGTTGCGTGGTGGACGGTCTCCTTGCTCAGGGAGTTCATGACAATCTAAGAGGCAAAATGAATGGAGGCAGAACCGAGCGTGTAAAGTCAGAATCCTGCGACAGTGGCCTTGAGAGTGTTTGATCTGGCAGGAGCTATTTTCCATGAGTAACCGAGTCCTGTACAGCTCTTATGGGATCAAATAACAGCATAAATTGGATCAACAGTTAACGTCCTAATTCTCTTCCATGACCAATGTAAGGAAAAGTAACTCTGTTTAAACCCTTCATAGAAAAATGCTTTGTGCAGAATCCTCAGGGGGAAGAAAACCTTAAACCCCAATTCCACGCCAACTATCCCTACAGTTTTCTCAGCAGTGCAGCTAATCCTCTGTGCCGACCAAAGCTAGTTTTCTTTCATTATTTCGGTCCATGTTGGAAAAGAATTTCCTAGGTGCAAAGGAAACACACACAGAAGTGTCAGAGCACACTTGACACTGTGACTGTGGTGACGGGGCTTTCTCCAGCTGTCAGTCTCAGAAGCATTTCATTCCATTTGATGCTACACAGCTGTGTGATGCAAAGTGGCAGCCAAGCCCTTTTATCTTTGTAATGTCTTCATTAGGAACAGCAGTAATGAGTTACCTGGAAGAAAAGGGCTACGGAATAAATGGTAGACATTATAAGCTAGGGTCTTTGTATGGCTATCCTACATTGTTTCCTCCAGTTGGACTTGAGTTCTTGAGCAGAAGGAGTTTTGAATGGAATTCTCCCTTCTCTTCTATTTAAGAGAGGAAATGCAAGTGTACAAGAGTGATGTTCCTACAGGGATAGAACTCCCAGTCGTCTCTAAAATGTGAAATGGTGATTCAAAAAAGTTATACTTTACTGTCTGAATGATATCTCAAAATTGTGTATCATACTTCAAAATGGCCCTGTTAGTGATGATTAATGGCCCAAAGGATTCTGGAATGGATTTGCAGGATTCCAATGGGCTTCTGCTGCCAATGAGCATGTGAGTGTGTGCATGTGTGTGCAGGATTGCGGGCTTCAGTTCACACGCGTGCAGAAGTGCTGGACTGAGGGGCGGGGAGGCAAATCCAGAGAAGAGGAAATGAGCTCCACTCCTTCAGTCTCCAAAGCTAATGAGGATCTCAGAGACTGTGATCTTTGTGAAGCTTCTACATCACATTTTATGTGGTTTTGGTTTTCAAGTTATCGTAGATCATGGACACTGGGATTTGGTCTTGTGAATTTTTGTCCTATGCTATAGAGAAGTCTTCAGTTGACATTTTAGATTTACTGCATCTGGGAAAATGTGACAAGCAATTAAATGTCCTTTTAGTTAAAAGGTCAACTAGGAGTAATATTTTGCAAAATATAAAATGAATGTGATAGGCACCTTAGCATAGTGATTAAAAATATGGATTTTAGAGCTGTCTTATTTGAACCTAAGCTGTACCCTTGGGCCAAGTTGTTTATCTGCTGCATGCCTCTGCTTCTTTGTCAGTAAAATGCAAACAATAATAGTACACACCTCAGGGTACTCAGGTCAGCATAGAATAAAATGAATTTGTATTTGGAAAGCTCTTAGAATAGTGCCTGATACTTAAGTGTTTGTTACATTTTAAAATACTTTAAAATGTGTTTTTCATTTTCTCTCTTGCACATCATGATATTCAGAAGTCATTCCACTGTACACACAGGGGAATGCTGGTAAGCCGGTGCCCCAGGTGAAGTGGCAGAATTGGTGCTGGGGACTCTTGGTCGCCCGGAGAGAAGCATGGGCCCCTGGTGGACCACAGCAGGAACAGGGGAAGCAGGCTCTGAGTCGCCTATTACAGCTGCCCCAATAGGAGGTTCCTGAAAGGGAGCTGAGAGTGCTAGATTAAAGGCTAAACAGAGAGAAGAGTGGAATTTTCCTCCTTTCCAGTTGGGGACTGTGGGAGGAGCCGTCTCACAGATGTCCCTCCTCCCTACTCATCAACACTAATGGGCCCCATCAGAGAAAACGGGGCAGCTGGGGCAGGATCCAGTGAGGGAGTCTAGTCTTGAGTTCTCTCTCTGCTCCCTTTGGGTGCCCTGAAGTTCTGGGACCCTGTGGAGGCACCTGCCAGAGTCAGTTAACAGCACTGCGGGTAAGTTTGCTCAGGTGTTGCTGTGGTGAGAATAAACAGACAGACCCTATAGCCAGAGGGCTCCTGGACAGACTGCCAGAGCCAGGATTCAGCAGGCCACAGCCACTGACACAGGGAGGGACCAGAGGAAGGGGACATCTGAAGACTGAATATCCCCCTAAAGATGCGAGGCTTGGTTACCTAGAGACTTCCGATTATTTAACGTAACAGAGTTTACAAGCAGATTGGTTTTTCAGAGGGGTAAATGTTTATGAGGAAGATCCAATAAGCTATAGAAAAATAGGGAAACTATATATTTTTGTACATTTGAGTGCAGTGTGATTTAATAGGCATCTCTACAATAGAAAAATTCATTTAAATAAATAATGATGTTTCTCGATAGCCAACAGCATGTAACGTGTTGTGCTAAATGCTTCAAAGGCTGGAAAGTTAGTCAGACAAGTGTTCTGTCTAGTCTTGGGCAAAGAAAAGGAGAGTCCAGGACTGAAGAGATGGCCGAACCCAGGTGTGGCTTGTTGAATGGAAGGCGTGGTTGATATGTAATGGTGTCCCACAAAGAGTGGGAAATGTAAGGCTGGAGCTCAGGAGAAAGGAGAGATGAAGACGTTGGGAGCCCATCCGCCTAGAGGTAATGACTAAAGCCACAGGATTTCCAAGAGAGTTGGAGAGCGAAAAGGGCTAAGGTTGCATTCATTCATCGATTCCACAAACCTGCACCGATCCCTTTTTGATGCAGGTGTAGCCATCAGTGTAAAGAAGGGTGTAGAGTCTGGAAATGGTCATGGGATTGCCCAAGGAAAGGTCTAGAATCTCACTGTGTTGTGCTTCTGTGTGGCAGAGACTACTTGGGCTGGCCAGTTCCCGAGTCCTTCTCTTCTTAAGCATCTGGCTGGACCACATTTTCCAGCCTCCATTGCACTAGATTGGCTATATGACCAAATTCTGGCCAGTGGCACCAGTGTTTGCAGTGTGGCCACCTCCAGACTAGACACCTATAAATGTCCTTCAGGCCCCTTTTATCTTCTGCATAAAAGCAAAATTGCTTTCTTTCCACAACTGCCAGCTTTGTAAAGAAGATACAAGGAGGAGCTGAGACTGAATAACTGTGTGGGGCAAAGTCCTCATCCGCCCCAACATGCAATGGATGTGAGGCCATGAGTGAGAAATACACTTATATTGTTGTTTTTTTTTTTTTTTTTAACATTTTTTAGTTGAGTTATAGTCATTTTACAGTGTTGTGTCAAATTCCAGTATAGAGCACAATTTTTCAGTTATACATGAACATACATGTATTAATTGTCACATTTTTTTTTTGCTGTGAGATACCACAAGACCTTTTATATATTTCCCTGTGCTATACAATATAATCTAGTTTTTCTATTCTACATATGCCTGTCAGTATCTACAAATTTCAAGCTCCCAGTCTATCCCCTCCCACCCTACTCCCCCCTGGCAACCACATGTTTGTATTCTATGTCTATGAGTCTGCTTCTATTTTGTATTTATGTTCTTTTTTTTTAGATTCTACATATGAACAATCTCATATGGTATTTTTTTTCTCTTTCTGGCTTAATTCACTCAGAATGACATTCTCCAGGGACACCCATGTTGCTGCAAATGGCATTATGTTGTCCTTTTTTGTGGCTGAATAGTATTCCATTGTATAAATATACCACCTCTTTATCCAGTCATCTGTTGATGGACATTCAGGCTGTTTCCATGTCTTGCCTACTGTAAACAGTGCTGCTATGGACACTGGGGTTCAGGTGTCTTTTTTAAGTAGGGTTACTTCTGGGTATATGCCCAGGAGCAGTATAACTGGGTCATATGGTCAGTCTATTCCTAGTCTTTTGAGGAATCTCCATACTGTTTTCACAGTGGCTGTACCAAACTGCATTCCCACAGCAGTGTAGGAGGGTTTCCTTTTCTCCACAGCCTCTCCGGTATTTGTCATTTGTGGACTTTTGAATGATGGCCATTCTGACTGGTGTGAGGTGATACTTCATTGTAGTTTTGATTTGCATTTCTCTGATAATTAGTGATACTGAGAATTTTTTCATGTGCCTATTGATCATTTGTATGTCTCCCTTGGAGAATTGCTTGTTTAGGTCTTCTGCCCATTTTTGGATTGGGTTGTTTGTTTTTTCTTAGTATGTTGTATGAGCTGCTTATATATTCTGGAGATCAAGTCTTTGTCAGTTTCATCATTAGCAAAAATTTTCTCGCATTCCGTAGGTTGTCTTTTTGTTTTACTTATGGTTCCCTTTGCTGTGCAGAAGCTTGTAAGTTTCATTAGGTCCCATTTGTTTATTCTTGCTTTTATTTCTATTGCTTGGGTAGACTGCCCTAGGAGAACATTTTTGAGATGTATGTGAGATAATGTTTTGCCTGTATTTTCTTCTAGGAGGTTTATTGTATCTTGTCTTAATGTTTAAGTCTTTGATCCATTTTGAGTTTATTTTTGTGTATGGTGTAAGGGAGTGTTCTAGCTTCATTGCTTTACATGCTGCTGTCCAGTTTTCCCAACACCATTTGCTGAAGAGACTGACTTTATTCTATTGTATATTCTTGCCTCCTTTGTCGAAGATTAGTTGACCAAAAGTTTGTGAGTTCATTTCTGGGCTCTCTGTTCTGTTCCATTGGTCCATATGTCTGTTTTTTAACCAATACCATGCTGTCTTGATTACAGTTGCTCTGTAGTATTGTCTGAAGTCTGGGAGAGTTATTCCTCCAGCCTCTTTCTTTTTCTTCAGTGATGCTTTGGCAATTCTAGGTCTTTTGTGGTTCCATATAAATTTTACTATGATTTGTTCTAGTTCTGTGAAATATTTCCTGGGTAATTTGATAGGGATTGCATTAAATCTGTAGATTGCCTTGGGCAGTATGACCATTTTAACAATATTGATTCTTCCAGTCCAGGAGCATGGGATATCTTTCCATTTTTTTAAGTCTTTAATTTCCTTCATCAGTGGTTTATAGTTTTCTGTGTATAAGTCTTTCACCTCCTTGGTTACATTTATTCCTAGGTATTTTATTACTTTGGGTGCTATTTTAAAGGGGATTGTTTCTTTACTTTCTTTTTCTGTTGATTCATCATTAGTGTAAAGAAATGCAACTGATTTTTGAACATTAATCTTGTAACCTGCTACCTTGCTGAAATCTTTGATCAGCTCTAGTAGCTTTTGTGTGGACCTTTTAGGGTTTTCTATATATAGTATCATGTCATCTGCATATAGTGACACTTTTACCTCTTCTTTTCCAATTTGGATCCCTTTTGTTTCTCTCTCTTGCCTGATTGCTATGGCTAGGACTTCCAGGACTATGTTGAATAGGAGTGGTGATAGTGGGCATCCTTGTCTTGTCCCAGATTTTGGTGGGAAGCTTTTGAGTTTTTTACTGTTGAATACTATGCTGGCTGTAGGTTTGTAATATATAGCTTTTATTATGTTGAGATATGTTCCCTCTATACCCACTTTGGTGAGAGTTTTTATCGTAAATGGGTGTTGAATTTTATCAAATGCTTTTTCTGCATCTATTGAGATGATCATGTGGTTTTTGTCCTTTCTCTTGTTGATGTGATGAAATACACTTATATTGTTACACCACTAGTGTTTAGGGGTTTCTGTTTCAGCAGCTAGTATTATTATTTGCCTAATAAATACAAACCAAGAGTGATCCAACTCCCTGGCTCACCCTAACCAAAACCCATGGAAGACTCGGGTAGCTACAAGAATGCCTGTTCATTCATTCAAATTGACTAGTAAGTGTCTCTGCCAAGCAGACCAGGAGTTTTCATGCTTGCAGGATCCCAGCCTGCTATGCTTGTCATCAGAGTACTTGGGAGCCAAACAGAATCCAAAGTCACTTAATCTGCTTGCCATGGGAGATCATGGCTCAAGGACTAGAAACACATGGGGTTCATACAATACATACTCTTGGTCTGTATGAGTTCCAGAAAGGAATGAGAACATTGTTTGGTAAGCATGAAGCCAGACACAGGCACTTAGATGAAATGAGGGTTTAATGGCAAAGAGCTAAGAGACTCTGAAGCATCCATCTCTTAAGAATGCTTTCCCAGTGTGACTACAAAGGTTTGAGGCCTGGTAACTAACATTCCCTATCAGTTCTTGGATAGGTCCTGCCACCCCTTTTTTCTTCTTTTTTATTCTTCCCTCAGATGCTTCTTTCCCACTTCAATCCCCATTGGAAGGACACATTCTCTCTCACTAGCTGTGTCCATACATTTAATCAGGACACCATTCTGTCACCTCTCGCTGTGTGTTCATTTTACAGTCCCCTAGATTGTGATTGAGGGGAGACAGCTGGAGAAACTTTTTCAGGCTTACCAGGAGGACCAACTCCTGGCACCATCTTAAATAGAGAGGAAGAAGGTGGGCACTTACCCTCCCAGGGATGACAGTCCAGTAGGGGACACCACAGGTAAGCACATACACACCCAGGTTACGATGCCGTTGTGATTAGTGAAACCATAGGAACAGGTACCAGGAATAGTTACAGCACAGAGGAACATGTGATGAGCTCTTCTTGGTTAATGAGCACAAGAGAAAATTAGGAAAGGTTTCCTGTAGGAGGCGATAACTGAACTGGAACAGTGACGGAGGTGTGTCAGGAAGGAGAAATACTACAACAAAGGAGCAGGCATAAAATGCTTGAGGTGTCCAGGAAACTGTACCAAATTCATTATTTGGTGGGTGAGGGAGAAGTTACAGTAACAAAGTACCGTAAAGTATGTGGCTTAACAGAAATACATTGTCTCACAGCTCTGGAGTCTAGACATCCGAGATCAGGGTGTTGGCAGGGTTGTTTCCTTCCGAGGGCCTCAAGGGAAGGATCCGTTCCAGGCCTCTCCTCTCACTTCTGGGGGTGTGCTGGTCGTCCTAGGGGCTCCTTGGATTGTGGAAGCACCACCCTGATCTCTCCCTTCATCTTCACATCACGTCCTCCCTGTGGACATCTGTGTGTCCGAACTTCTCCTTTGCAAGAGGGAGGGCACCAGTCATGTTGAATTAGGGCCCACACTCATGACCTTATTTTAACTTCATTATTTCTATAAAAACCCCATTTCCAAGTCAGCTCACATACTGAAGTTCTGGGGGGTTAGGAGTTAAAAATCTGAATTTTGGAGAGGGGGGCACAATCCAACCCATAACAACCTACATTTAAAGGACAGGTTAGAAAAGGAACAAGAAGGTAAGACAGGAAAAGAGCAGAAGAATGTGGTGTCAGGGAAGAGCAGGAGCAAAGCTGCTTGTTGTTCAGGGCAAATAAGTGGAGGCCCCAGATCCCAGCTCTGACCTGTATTCTTCACTTCTCTGAGCCTCGCTTTCTCTTCTGTAAGACAGAGGTGACACTACTTCCTCAGAGAGTAGCTGTGAGGAGTAAATGTGATGATGTACATAAACTCTTAGCGTATTACTATATATAAATATTACTATATCTTTAACATAGTGATATATATGGTATATATTTTGTATATATATAGTAGTATATAAATATTACTGTTTTACTATAAATAAAATAGCATTCAGTAATAAGTAAATAGTGGCATAAAAACTGGATTTAGTCACAATAGTGACATCTTCAGTGTGCACATGCCACATTATGCCATAGGGCTTCTAGACTGTCATCAGTTCACTCTCTACGTAGACAACATTATTTAAAAGCTGTCACCCTGGGAGGCTGTTCGTGTAGAGCTTGTCAAATTCTATATTTGCTTCATGTGACCAAAAACCTACAGGAATATAAAAGTGCTAAGAATGTGAATTGTGGCTGCAAAACAGGGACTTCAAAATGTTCCCCCTTGTACTTTTTGTGGAAATTGAACATCTGATTTGACACCTCCTGACTATTTTTCTCCAGGTTGTTTTGTTTTTAAAGTGGTAACTGATCTGCCCAGGAGAGCAAAACAAAAACCTGCCTTGCTCTGTGCATCTAGTTGAGGGGATATCCAAGAGGTAACTTCTTTTTCCTTCCACCAAAGAGATTCCAAGATCCTTCATTTGGCACAGAGACTGGGTTTTCTCGGTTGCAGTATGATAACTTGTTTAGATGCCACAAACGCTCTTTTGGACATGTGACTTCTGATGTTCATGGTATGCTCAAATGATGCTTAAAGCAAGCATCTACATCATGGCTTGTGGTGTTAGACCTGGAGAACTGAGTGGGTTTAATCTGATCTTTGAGGCTCTCCCAGCCTCCAGGCCCTGGCAGTATCGGTATTTTACAGGTATGATTAGTAAGCCCATTGAAAAGGAGCCTTGTTCCCTCTGGTGAAATCCACTGAAGCAATGTTTCTGAAAGACACAAAAGTTCTGAAACATGCGCATTGTCAAACACTTGTGAGATGAGGCACCCCATAAAATTTTCTTTTTTTTTTTTGCTTTCAAAGCAGCTTTATTTTCCTTCATCCCTAAATCTTTCTGTTGTGAGAGGAGAACCACCCTTCTGCTTTACTCATCCTCAGCTACTCCAAGCATATATACAGCAGCCTGTTTGGAAGGGAAAATTCCCAGGTGCTGCCAGTCCTCGCGAGTGACCCACCCACTGCTGCTGGCTTTAATGTGCAGAAAGGACCACGATGCTTGAAGAGAAGCCTCCACGCTGACCTCTTCAGCTGTGTGTCCGTGATGTTTGTTTGTTTCCTCTATCACTTGCTCTCTTCCTGTCACCCTACTCCTCCTGAGGCAGGTCCTCACCCCTCTTGCCTGGATTCCTGCAACAACCTTGGAATGGTCTCTCCTTCCCTACATCGACATCTTTGCTAAACTCTTAAGGCCCAGCCTTTACCTTGGGCTTCTGGACCCTCACTGGTGTCCATTGCCCTCAAAATAAAGTCCAAATATCCTCACATATCTTTCAAGGCCCTTCAAATCTGTTCCCAAACTATAGCCACATGCTGTTTCTTGAACCTTCCAAGCGCCATTTGCTCTTGCCAAGTGGAGCTGCATTTCCATGGGCACTTGTACCTTGGTGTGTGCTTCACTTCACTTATTCTCTTCCCTCTGAGTGGAATGCAGGCCTCCATTGCCCTCAGGGCTCCTCCTGCCTCCTCCTGGAAGCCTTCCTGTCAGTTCTACTTGGTAGGGGTCCCCCTGTGAATTCCCTTAGGACCGTCTCTCTGCCTCTCCTGGGCCTCATGTTGCTTTCTGCTTGATACTGTTCCTAAACATGCAGCAAGCCAAAATGCTGAGACCTGAGGTCTGCAGCAAAGGGAGGGTTTATTCACAAGGCAGCCAAGCAAAGAGATGGGGTAACAGGTCTCAGATCTGCCACCCCAAAATGCAAAGGGCTTGGGGCATTTATGAAACGAAGAGTAAAGCAGCAGGGTGATGTGAGGCTTGAGGGGGCATGGGGAGCATGGAGAAAGGTGACTAAGCCCCCTGCACATTAAAAAATGGAGGTGCTTAACATGATCTGAGGGTGGAGTTCTTGGCCCTCTGGTGTCAACGCATCACCAAGGGGACATTCACGCATGCCCAGTTGGAGGGTCATTGGCCCTATCCAGACTTAACTAGCTCAGCTTCACTAGACACAGTTGACTTCGAGTTCCTGGAAAACAACCTGGGCAGACATCTTACTGGTTAGGCTACATGCTGCTTAGAGAACATGCAAGTCTATTGTAGCAACAATTAAAAAGATGTTCATTGATAAAGGCAGGTGAAATGGACTGGACTGACGATTATCTAGGGTTTCACTACCATATTTACTTGTGCATCTCCTTGGCTCCCTCCTGGATTGTGAACTTCTTGAGAACAGAGGCATATCTGATTCATGCCCCCAAAGTGTCTGGCACAGCCTCTTACACACACGGCAAGCACCAAATAATGACTAAGAGTGACTGAATGCCAGGCAGTGGAACAGGCATGAGGGTGACGAAGACTTACAAGAGATTTTTCTGGTGTCTCAGCAAGTTTTTATATATTGTGGCTGAGTTTTCTCAAATGGAATTGATCTGGATACAGGAGTTTACTGGGCAAATTACTTTCATATGAATTAGACCTGCAGCTAATGGATAGAGTAAAAATCTCAAAACTCTTCATTGTGCATTGCCTACCCGGGTACAAGCTTCAACCACATTTTATAAGCAACACTGCCTGCCATGCAGATCTGCCAGATAATTTACCCCCCGTGACAGCCTTCTTGTGCTTTCTCTCATGTATTCTTAGCACAGTCCCCATGGTAATAGAACCTTACTCTGAAAGCAAGGCGGGTATGTGGGGGAGGAGAGGAGGTGAGCGGTGTTCTTCTGCCTGATTTGTCCTGCTGTTGCTTCACGTTCATCGCATGCATTTTTGTTTTGGTTTTGATAGGCTGAGTTTCTATTCAAGAGTTTTGTTATCTGGAAGTTCTGCTGAAGTGCATTTGAAGGTAGCTCAGAGCTCTTGGTGTTTGAGGCCCCAGAAATCTGCCCTGACTTGGGACCCTGTGATTTTTCCCATGGAAGGCAGGAAGGCCCCACTTAGTTTGTATTCCCTCCTGTGAACAGCTAGGTTTCCAGGAACAGAGTTGGCCAAGAAGAGCAGCAAAATGAAGCAAGCAGCCAGGGTTATGCATCTGTGCCTCTGTGAGTGTGTGTGTGTGTGTGTGTGTGTGTGTGTGTGTGTGTGTGTGTGTATGCGGGTGGATGGAGGGAGTACTAAGCAAGGATGAGACAGTGGGTGGTGACTTAACAGCTATGGGTGAAAAAAGGAAGAGCTACTGTCAGCTGATCCTGAAAAACATCTGGGGTCTAGGTGGTTCCCATCAACTCACACACATCACTCATAAAGTCAGAGTGGAATATGACCCTCAGCCACAACATCCCCAGACTGCGTATTTGACTTGTTGACTTTCTTTCTCTCTTCATGTTTATTTTGGCCTCTGATAGTCCTTATTACTTTCTCTCACTTGAATTAATAGTCCTGAAGATAGAAGAAAGATACACAGTTTAATTTGTGTACCCTTCCCTCTCCTGTCCTTGTTCTCTTTCTACCCATCTCCCAAACTTTAGGGCTCTTCTAGAAGAATTTCAGAATTTTCTCTGTGGTTTGGGTTCTGTGTCTCTTCTTTGCTTCTCTGAGAATCTCTTTTAAAATACTGAATTTCTGAGTCATTGATTATCAATTCACAATGAATATAGTATTCATGTTTCTTTCATAGAGAAAACACAAGGTGAGTAAAATCTAGGTAACCTGGAATCTCTGACACTTCTGATGTTCCCTTCACAGTGAGGCTGCTTAAACTCCTGCTTTGTCTGTTGGTGGTTGTTAAATGCTGGGAATTGAGCGCTTTGCCCTTCTCCCACTTCAAGATGCCCAGTGTCCTGAGATTGCTGCAGGCCCCATGGCACGGCCGTGTAGCATCTCCCACGACTCTCTCCTTGGGAGTACCCCATACTTCATACCGATTTTCTCTTCCATCTTCTCTTCTCTCCCAGTCTCAATGTTCTTGGATGTAGTTCCAACTCATTCAAGTTAACTGGATAGGTAGTCTGGTAAACTCATTCACAATCTGGTTATGATAACTAATGATGAGTTAAGGACTTCCCTTAAATATGTATATAAATCAAGGATCTTCACTTGTGTACTCCAAGTGATATATTCTGCCTGGACAAATTTGTGTGTATGAGCGCACATGAGGGGAGGGGCAGACAGAGAAACAGAGAGAGACAGACAGAAAGAAAGGGAAAAAGCAAGGGTCTTTTGGCATCCTTTAAATTGGACCATGTCCACCATTATGCCACTTAACTTCATAATCTGTCACGGGAAGGCACTGGGTGGTACGAATAGCGCCCTGAGTAGTGAACACAGTGAGGGAGTAAGAAAATGGTTAGAGACCCTTGGAACGAGTGGACAGTCTGAGGTGCCCACACCGATTCCCCCACCAGGTGCCTCCAAGTACACGCCTACTGACACCATGACCCCCTGGAGCCAGGGCAGTGGTAGAAAGGGCGCTTGTGAATCTGCTAAACACATACTCCTTTGCTAAGTTGGCAGCATGTGTGTCCTGTACATCATATGAAAGAATTAAGTTGTTCTTCAAAATTCAGTGGTGTTGCAAAGGACTTTGTCTTGTATGCTCATTACATTGTGAACATCCCACTGCCTTCTACGAAGGAAGCCATCAGTCAAGTTCTCTGCAAAGCTTATAAAAACCCATTTCATTCCAAATGGTGTGAAGCAAAATTTTCTTTTGCTAGTTTTGCTAGAAGTTTTGTAACTGAAGTCCTAAGCAACATCTCTGAGATTAATTACTGGCAGTGATGGAAGTGTGAGTGTGGCATTCTGTCTAGGTTATTTACAAAAACAGCTTTGTACATTTTTAAAACATGATAGCTAAAACTAAGCTAATGGTCTTAGCTTAAAATTAGAAGGCTGGAATTAACGATGCCTGTGGAGAAGACAGAGCTTATCACTCCCACATCTTCAACCTCAAGCACCTGGATCTCAACATTTTAAAATATAAGAGTAGACCAATGCCAAGCGATTCTTTCCTTTTGGTGTCATTTTTCACCAAAAAAAAAAAAATTTCTGATAGAAGTAACAACTATGTTAAAAAAAAATCCTTGAAAGTTAATTTTTTTCTAAGAATAATACCATATTTCATACAATTGATCTAGCATTTCAGAATTATTGCCCGGCAGACATCTTGTTTTGTCTTCACAAAACTGTCTAAGACAGATTTCCTCATCCCCATTTGACATCAAGGAAACAGTCACCAGGTAGTAAGGAAACTAATTCTAGAATCTAGATTTTTTGGATTCCCCATTTTGCATTACTTTTATTAGCTTATACAAGGAGGGAAAAGGAAACAGTAATAGCTGAAAAGTCCTAGCAGAGCTCCACGTTTCCTAGGTGTGGATACGATGTTACTGGTACTAATGAATAACTTAGGGGTTCAAATTCAAATTCTTTTTCTACTTTTAGGTAATTTTCTAGTCATAATTTTGGTAGTTTAACATAGTGATAAATAACTTTTTTAGTTCCTTTAATAAAGCAGCAAAATAAGTTATTTTAGCAAATAAACTTTTATGTAAATAAATGCCTCCCTATACTTTGGGGATTACTGGTTTATAGTAATTAAGCTGATTAAACTTGAGGTTACCTTAGCATTAGATTCTTCTTAAGATATATCAGTGTGTTAGAATGGCAGAACTGTGAACTCTGAAGTGGTAAGTTTGAGGCTTTTTGTTTTCTTCATTTTTGTTTACTTGGATATTCTTATTTTTATGATGGGAATGTATTGTACTTTTATAACAGGAAAATACTTTGATACCATTCTAGATAAGCAAAACTGGAAAAAAAGGAAAGAAGGTAGGAAGGAAGAGGGGGGAAGAAGAGAAAAAACAAGAGAAGACTCCAGCCCAGGCCAGAAGAGTGCTTCTGGGCCGCGGCGATCGTCTCTCTGTGATTGGTTATCCTGTTGAGGCTGTAAGGCCGCGGGTCACCCCCTTGTATGAAAGTGATATTTCCATGTGGAACAGGTGTTCCTCTGTTAGCCGTCTTGGGAAGAGGCTAGTTCTGGATCTGAAAAGCTCCATTTGGGGTCAAGTTAGGAGGTGTGGAACTGACCAGAGACGTCTGGTTGGGGGGAATTGTGTAGCCCCAGCTGCAGGGAAGAAAGAAGGCTGATGGTGACTTGGGTTGTTTGGACTCAGTCACCATATCTGTTAGCAACTGAAGGGGGGAACCCTCAGCTGGGCTAGAGGGAGGACGTAATCACTGCAGATGGGTGGTTCTGGAGAGCAGTGACATCATGAGGATGGTGGGCAGTGGGCACAGCGAGGTGGCAAGGTGAAATGCCAAACTGGAGGGTCTGGGAGCATGTTCCTGAGACAGCAGACTTGCCCGGAAACCCTGCCAGGAGACCCCCTCGAGGCAGCTAGTTCCTGGGAGCTAAGCCGGTAGGGATAGAGGGGTGGCTGACATCATAACAAGTTAGATAGAAAAACAAGACTGACATTTTCTCATGCCTCAGACTTGTGAGACCTGGGACGTTAAGTGGTAGGGTACTGGAGGCATGGGTAGAAAGAGTGGGTGAAAGGAAATGCATCAAAATGTGGAATGGAAAGAGATACATGTAAATTATTGAATTATGGGCAATTTCTTTTTTTTGTTGTTTTGTGTTTTTTTGTAATTTTCAAGTCATGTACAATTTCTGTGACAATTAAAAATAGTAGCATGTTATAAAAGTTATTTGTTGTGCTTGGTTTCAGCCCCAGGCACTGTTCAAACAAGGCATCAATGCCTCCTCTCCTAGGATTGCACTTATGGAATTATTATTATTTCCGCTTATGGACTCACTCCTTTGCCTGCTCTCAGATGCCTGCTTTCTAAACTGACATTCTGTAGGCTCCAGTTCCTTCAGAGCCTTCCTTTCCTCTTTCAGCAGAGAAGAACAAAGGAGACTAAATTGTACCGTATCAAAATACTCAGAAGAGGCAAAGCTGATTGTTATTTTGTAAAACAATCAGGAAGTAACTGTTGACCATACCCCTCAAGGCACCAAGAAACCTCTTAACTTGCACAGCATATTTTAAGGATTCAATAAATACTTGTTGATTGAACAATATAACCAATGAATACATTACTTCTCTAAGTAATTGCATGCTAGGTATTACTTAGAATTTAAATATTGACTCCTCTGTAATAGCTCTGTATTCCTAATATTTTTCAATACTATAGACTGAGGTTCACCAGAAGAGCTTCCTGAGAGACGTGTCATATTGTAGAATTATACTATTCAATATGGTAGCCACTAGTCATGTTAAGAATACATTAAGATGTGTTGTAAATGCAGAATACACACTGGATATTGAATTATCTTATTAATAATGTTTTTAAATTTCAGTTACATATTGAAATGATGGTCCTTTGGATCTAGTAGGTTAAGTGGACTATATTATTAAAATTAATTTCATTGGTTTCTTTTATTTTTTAAAATACAGCTACTAGAAATTTTTCAATTGCATATGTAGCTCATAATATTCCTATTGGACAGTGCTATAGTAACATAAACATTTTTAAAGAGGGGAGGATTTAGCACAGAGTTTTAATGTGATTTTATTGCAGTACTGAAAAATCTCTCTCATCCCTCTGTAGGCTGTAGGTTCTATTGTAAATCCTCATTTATTCTGCTGGTAATACAATGATTATTTGACAGTAGATAAGATTAGGCAGCAGTATAAAAGCAATGCCATACATATTAACTGCAGAACATGGAATAGGTTAGAAGTTCAGGGACTAAAAGTAAGAGTTTTCTTTAGAGGAACTGAATGGAGGGTAATAAGCCCATGGGAGTAGAGAACGCCAAGTATATGAACTGTTGTGATTCTCTGAATATATGTCCAGGAGAGTGGGATGGTTATTAAGAAAGATTATCGTGAGATGGTGCAGTGGAGTATTGTACTTTCAGGTGTGATTTCATCATTTGGTATCTTAAAATCTTACAGATCTGTTGTCAGACAAGATGAATCATCTGCACTTCTCAGAAATCCCAGCCTTAACCGACTGTCAAAACCCTGATAAAAATGAATGATATTTGCAGACTGCCAAAGAGAATACTAACCATCCATCTGATTACATTCTTGTCAACAACTGTGATACATTTGGATTTTATAAGCCCATTGCCTCATCCAGATGTCCTCACTTAACCATGGTTATATACCATGTTCTCAACTACTTTTAATCAAGAGTTGTTATAAGAAATGGCCATATGAAATATATGTGAAATGTTTTTATAAAACTGATACTGGCCATTGGATTTCTCAAAGTCTCAGTGATTAGGATCCTTATGAATAATTTGTCCTTGATTTTAGAACCTGTATAAAAAAGTTGTTCTCTCCTTAAAAACTCATCTTTCCTTCTACGAGACAAAGAAGTCCCATGACACTGTTCTTTTTGTCTTGGGTAATCATAAGCTCAGAATTAATTTAGTACTTAATTGTGGTAATAGTTTAATTTCTGGTTCTTGATAAAATTATCCTTCTCTAGCTCCTTTCTACTCCATTACTTCTATTTGAAATAACCTTGGTACCTAATTATAGAGGTGGCCCTTAGTGGGCTGGGGCTCATTCTCAACCACCCTGGCATGAAAAGTAGCCAGCACCCACCCCAGTCCAGCCACACATGATCCCAGGGGAAGCTTTCACTCTGTCCTCAGTTGGGGGTTCAGCCATGTGTTGATTTTTCTGATGAAATATGTAAGGGGTGTCAGAAGGCACAATAAGTAGAGATATAACATGTTAAGAGGATACCTGACTATATTCTAGCCTTAATTCAAGGTAAAGAATAAACAGCCCTTTTTTTTTTTTTTTTTTTAAAGAATGAAAGCCCTAAAACAAAACAAAACAAAACAAAATCTCTCTGAACTAGTGAGGGAAACAAGGAAGAATTCCAAAGTGAGACAGATGACAGTTATAAAACCATGAATTGAAAGTCCGGTTGTGTAATGAAGTTGTGCCTGATATTTTATACAGAATCCTTACTAGTCTACAAGGCCCTGTGTGATTGATTTCCTACCTGCCTCTCCAGCACCATCCTGCTAGTCTTCTGCTGCAGGCATTCTGATCTTTATGTTCCTCAACTGTGCCAACCTCATTTTTGCCTTAGAACCTTTGTACTAGCTGTGACTTCTACCTGAAGTACTCTCACTAGATCTTTATATGTCTGGCTCTTTGCACAAGTTTCAAGTCAAGTAACAATCAGAGACCTTTTGAGACCAACCCATTTGAAGAAGCCCCTGTACCTTTAATCCCTCTCTATCACTTCTCTTTGCTTTACTCATTGTCCTCATCACTATCTGAAACTACATTCATCCACGTCCCCTCTTTAGAATGAAAGTTACCTGACTAGAGATGTTGTTTGTCTTGTTCACATCTCTATCCTCAGGTCCCGTGACAGTGCCAGACACATAGAAGGTTCTCGATAAATATTTGTTAATCTACTTATTTACTCATCCATTAGTGTCTTAGGTTCCCCATGAAAAGACTTTCAGATGGATAGTTCAGTGACAAGAGGCTTTGGGATCAATATCTGTGGGCAGGGACGGATGTAAGACTGGACAGAGTGTTACCAAACATAAGTTTGTGTGCCCCATGCACAGTGAGGCAAAAAAATACCCAAACATTGGAGTTTGGAGCAAAGAACGGTTTATTGCTGTGCAGAGCAAGGATAACGGGTGGCTGGTGCCCCCCAAGCCCCCAAACTCCCTGAAGGGGATCAGCTGAACATTTTTAAAGGCCATCTGAGGGAGGGGCAGCTTAGGGTATGTGATCAGCTGTGCACAGTTCTCTGGTTGATGGTGCTCAGTCCTTAGGCGCCAGAAGGTATGGGGGCTGCATACTCATGATCATCAACTAGTTGATTTCTTCCACTTGGTGGTAGTTTTCAGCATCTGAAAAACTCAGGAAATAGGCATGAGACACTGTTATCTGGGTATGAAGAGAGGAGCTTCAGCAGAGGATATGGGAGAGGGGTCTGTCCCAGGAAGGCTCCGCAGGGTCTTGCTCAGTTGCAGGAGGGAGGAGAGAAACTGTGACTTAGTCACAACAGAGCTTTAGTCAGTCCCACAGGAAACTGGAGCTGGATGACCCTTCGGAGTTGTCCCACCTTGAGGCAAGAGGGCTGGGTCTTCATGCCTCTGAAAAGGGGATGAAACCTTGGGCCACTCAGCTCTCTTCAGTGAAGGCAGTCAATCCTCGGTATGAGGCTCAGCTGTGAGTAGTCAGCCACCAGTACTCTGTCCTGAAGGGGGAGAAGGAATTCGGGCTGCACAGCACTTCACCGCTACAGTGCATCACGTACTTTGAGCCAAGAATGGGCCTGGATGTGATGATCCAGCAGTGAACTAAAGGAACAAAAATCCTTGGTCTCACAGAGGCTGCATGCTGGTAGAGGAGTGAATCTGCCAATCTGTCAGTCTTTATGTACATTGTATCACAATGTTCTCCTCACTTTAACAGCACATCTTTTGAGTTGTAAACATGTGAAAGACCTTGATCCTAAAGGAGCATAATAAAGAGGCGAAAGCCCCTGAGTCCTTTGATAGATGCTAGCATAAGCTTGTCAGGGCTAAACTCCTTGATGCAGGGAAAGGTGCTAGGGCCACACTGCATCATGCTATCTTATTGAAGTTAAATTGAAAGAGGGGTTGCATGAGCTAATTAATCAATTAATTAATTAATAGTCATCAGGTGCCTTCTCTGTGCCAGCCACTGCCGTGAGATTTGAAGGAGACTGTAAGATTGGTTACCCCCACCCTATCCCACACCCAGCCCAGCACTCGGCCTCACAAGACTTACCTTCCAGTGGATGACATGGAGGGACAGAACAGCAACTGCAGTGGAATGGGATCGGAATTCAGGGGCAATGCAAGCACCCAAGAGGGCTCTGACGGGTGATTTGCTGGCAGAAGGCAGCTTCCTGGAGAAAGAAGCATCTAAGTTGGAACTTGAAAAATGGCTAGGAGTTATCCAAGAATAGAGAGTGAGAGGTGTTTTCTAGACTAGGGTGCAGGAACACGATGGCACTGAAATGACAGTTATTCAAAACCAGACTGTAGTCTGTGATGACTGGAACATAAAGGGTGAGGAGGGAAGGTGGCATGAGATGAGGCTGAAAATGTGGAGGGGTCAGATCATAAAAGGCCTTATCAACCTAGTTGTGGTGTATGAAGTTCACTAAAAGTTTCTCAGAAAAAAGAAAACTTCAGAATATTTTAGAAATAAAAGAGAAGAACTCCAAAGCTCAGGTCCACTGAAAATATGCGCATTCTATCTAGATAGATATAAAAATGAAAAGTTGGATAAAAGACAAATGAAAAGAAGGATAAAATATGGATTAAAAAGGTAGGTTATGTGTGTGGAAAGTCTCCATTTTGAATGAAAGGAAATGACGTTGTTAGTTTGTAGATTTTAGGTGGTGGTAGGACACCCATCTGGAGGTTAGTTCCACACCTTTACTTCTCTTAAAGTTCATTTCAAAACTCATTCATGCAGAATCTTCTTCTGTGTGGTGGCACAATGTTATTTTACCTCTTTCCTACATCAGCATTTATGGAATACTGGAGAAGAGGGTGTGGGTAGATAGTGGAAGATATAACTGAATGGGAATAGTACCTGCCACTCAGTAAGTGCTGTTTTTTTAAGCACTTTCTATGTGAATGACTGATACTAAATATCACGTGTTGTAGCAACAACAGTAAAAAAGATAAGCACATTCTCTGTTCTTAATAAACCTGATTCATGACATCACCTAAGTCAGAAAGGCAAAAAAGAAATTATCTGATCCTAGCATCTTATTTTCAAGATGAGCAGACTGAAGCATGGTGACATTAAATCAGTTGTCTGAGGTCACAAATGGGGCTGAACAGAAGCTCAGGCTACTTCATTCTTAACCCAGTGTCCTTTTCACCTCCCAGGCTAGCTCTCCCAATAACTAGTTGTACATGTGGACAAATGGCCATGCACATCTCTACCTGGGAGGTGCCAGAAGATAAAAGTTTGAGGTCTTCATTAAGGAAAGAGAGCACTTTGGGTGTTCTCTTGGGTAGTATTCAGAGGGAGCTGGGGACAACGGAGACGCAAAGCAAAGGGCTGATACAGTTTAGAAAGATGGAGGCTCTGGGTGGGGCAGGGCAGGCGTTTAATTTAGCTGAAGTCACAGGAAGCAGATGTTTGGAAATGAGAGACTATAAGGTACGCAGGAGGAAGTCCGTAGACAATCAAGCCAGAGATAAGCAATAAGGCTAAAAGAGAGTCTGTCCTGTCTGGGTCCCTCAGGCACTTCCTAATGTGTTAGGAAGTGATGCTTTCATTCTCCCATCAGAATTTATAACTTGACACGTGAAAAGGGTTCTACAGCCATGGCACTAAACATTTGCTTCTAGCAGGAGAGAAGGAGTCATGCGTTCACTGCCACGCTGCTATCACAAAGAGACCTGCTGCTTTTGTTTTGTTTGCCAAGAACCAGAGGCTGGCTTCACAATACCACTTGTAACTTGGCTACTGAGCACTCTTGTCTCTTACTATGAATACTCCTGTGAAAACTTTGCAGCTATTTTAGGTACTTTGAGTAGAGTGGCCTTTTGGATAATGCTGGGGCTTCTTGTATTCTTACAATGAACTGGTAGTGGCAACTTTCAGGGTGAAGTGCTTGCTAGTAATTAAATTCTGATGAACAGTTAAGAATGGAAGTATTCCCTGAGAGCAGAGCTCCACAGGGGTTAAGCGTGTGCTAGCGTTGCAAGTGTGACCAGTTGCACATTCATTTGGCAGACATCTCAGTCTCCATGACCACGAGGGAGCACACAAAAGGCATTGGCATTGAGGGACGCTATCAATGACATTGAATGTTGTCAACAAGCAATGGTCTCCCATCAGAGGGGAAATCCTGCGGCAATCCAAAATCATTCATCAACACACACATCAAAGCCAAAGGGAGAAAGTCATTTCCAAAGTGAGAATGTCTATTCTGTGTCGTTGTTCCCAGACAAAGCCCTTTCTTGTAACATACCAGATGACAAACGATGCAGCTGCTTCTATTGGACGCATGTACAAAACAGGCAAAGGGGAACAGTTGCTGCACATGCCATATGTAATCCCTCTCCCAATTGGCTCAAAGAACTGCTTTCTTTTTATGTGTCATAAATCAGATGACATGGGAAAGTCATTTAAAAAATAGTCCCTGCATGGTAATGAATATATTCAGTTGTCTTAGGAGGCCAAGTGTTGGTTTCAATTTAAAAAAAAATTATCACTGTTTTATATGTGGTGTTAGGAAAAGGGGTGGCATTTGAATGTGATTGCTGAGATTTGGAATTCCAGAAATATCAGGCATTTGAGTAACAATAGGTGAATAAGAGGTATAGAATCTACTGGTCCTTAATACTTTTTAGTAATACAGTAGTTGGAGATTCACCTCTCTGTCTCCCATTTTCTGGATGACAGTGATCATTCAGGTAAGATCCATAGATTGGAAGACCAAGGACCAGACAAGTTGTCTCTGCTCACCCTACATGCACCCTTGACATGCCCCAGGGTTCTCATGGCTTTATTACTAAGAATGAGCAATTCTTGGTTGCCATTATTTCTGGCTCTTCTAGGTCAGGGACACGTTCGTAATAAACCTCTACCCTGTAGCTCATGTGCCAAATTTGTATTAAATCAGCTCCATTAGGTTGTAATTCTAACAACTGGTTTTCTATCTGGTGCCTCTGTGCTTAGGTCCCTGTGTTCGTTGGCTGATTGTCAGTGAGTTCTCTGGGGACTGGGATTCAGTTTCACTCTCCTACTCATTTTAGAGGTAGGGAAACTTCCTCCATGTTCAGATTGCCTGACTGAAGCCCCACAACCTCCTGCTGGATCTCTTGAGGACCTCTGTCTGTGCTCTAATCCTTCCATCTCCTCTCTTTGCCAACCCTGTGGGGCTTCCTGGTCTCTGGGTCAGGCTCTGTCTAACCCAGTCCCCCCGCCATCCACCAAGCTACAGTTTCAGTGGCCAAGATTGTAGGACACAAATACTTCCTTTGTTTTAATTGTTATTCCTAAACATTCTTGAAGCTTTAGCTATCACCTTGCTACTTCCAGTGTTTATTTGTTCATTGGAAAACATTTAAGATTTCTATGTTTTGCCAGGCACTGAAGCTGGTACAAAAATAATAATAATAAGGCATGATTCTTTCCTTGAATTCACAGTCTAAGGTAACATTCTATATAATAATGCCTTACCTTTGTATAACACTTAAGTGTTCACAAAGAACTTTCATATATTATTTCTTGATCATTATGCATTAAGCAATAGATTAATTGACTTTCCATATTCAAGACCACAACTATTCCAAAGGAGTCGTGAAACTAACTTTCCCATGATGTAATTCACATTCACACTGGAGAGAAACCTTATAAAAGTAATGAATGTGGGAAAGCCTTCAGCCAGAATCATCACCTTTTTCAACATACAACGATTTATACAGGGGAGAAATGCTATAAATGTTTCACTGCCTGAGCAAACTGGTTTCTTGACCTATATTAGCTAGTGAATTTTTTTATTTAAAGAGGCCTCCATTCAGGGCCATTTGGGATTTTAATGCTAGGTTCATCTCTTTTAATGAGAGAATGTGCAATTTGTGCTTTTGAAATATGATATATATAAGTAGCTTAGCACAAAGTTGTCAAATTGCAGAAAGGTCGGTGGGATCACATGGTAATATTATTTTTTGCACATTTTGGTGAAAGCTGACACATGGTAAATATTCATTATTGTCAAATAAGGCATAGCTGTGCCTTTGGGAAGTGTGAAAACACCTAAAAATATTCTGTTGTCTATTTGGTCAACTGAAAAATGAACTGAGAATTGCAAGAAAAAGTTGTCAGTGCCATCCGGTGCCACATTAAGAAAGGTGTGATGGCAGTGTCACTTGATGGAGCTGCATTTTTTTTAACCCAGATACTCTAGGTTTTTATTTAATTTTGGATAATTTACTATAATTATAGGGTGAGTTCCTCACCAGCTGTGGGTTAGTGCCGTATATATATATATATAATCTCCTTAAGCTCAGCAGGTGGATGGTAAGAAGGAAAACAGTAACCTAGATCAAAACATCTACTGCATCTTGGCAACCTGGGGATGCTCAGACCTTTCAAGACAGCTTTGAAGTTGATTCTTCAGAAGCTCAAAAAAATATAATTGGCACCCGAATGGAACATTTATAAGAGCACCTGGGATTGTCAGTCATAATCATAAATTTCCATGTTGTTCTGATATGTATGTTCAAGTTCTAAATTTTGAGATCATCCAATAAATCAGTACAGAATTTTACTACTCCTTTCCAACTCTATCTTTAAAAATGGAGTTAGAAAATACTCGTGAAATAGCTTTTAACAAATACTTTAAAAGAAGAGGCATATTCAAAAGCATAAACTTTGGTAAAAGAATCAAGAATTCAGAGACTTAATACTGCCATTGTATCATAGGAGTTTCAGTGTAAAAATGTTCTCCCTTCCTGCCCCCGCCCCAAACGTAAAGCCGTTTCAAATGAGTGCATAGAGGTACGCTAACAGCACCAGAACGCTGTGCCTCATCACATGCAGCAGTTCTGTGCCGGAGTATGTGCCTGCCTGCACACAGCATTTTCCTAGGCACTGTTCTCTGTTCCCTTCTGTGTCATCATTCCAGTCTTCCGGGAAAAGGGTGAATTGAGGAAACTAATGGCTCATGGTTTCCAGCTATGTCGCAGCTGTTGAAAGTCATGTTAAAATATGTTGACTCCTTTAATCCTTCCGGAGACTGTGTCATGTTTATTCCCATTTTACCTGGAGGAGAACTGGAACTGAGCAAGTTCAAGTAGATTGCTCAAGACCACGCAGCTTATTATCAAAGCCCACACCTACCATGTCTGCCCCTCGGCGCTACTGCAGCCCAGGCGTATGCGGTGTTTGCAGTGCACAGACAGAGGAACTCAAGATAGTGAACTGACTAAAGACGTGCTGCCCTCGTGGAGCTTATGTTCTTTTGGAAAAGAGGGAAGAGGAAGGAAGGAAGAAAAGAAGTAAGGGAGGGAGGGAGGAAATGGTTTAAATAGTGATGTGTGCCCTGAGGAAAATGAAACAGGATATGTAAGTGAAGGTTAGGAATATGAGAAATATTAAACAGTAAAGACAGGGAGTGACAGCAGACAAGATGACCTTTGAACAGAGAGAGGGACCAAACACTCAAAGAATGGGGAGAAGAAAATCTTAGCTGAAGGACCAACAGGCCAAGGCACTGAGGCAGAAAACAACTTCATTTGTTTCAGGAACATAAACACAAGTGCAGAAATCCTACAAAATACTCAATAAATTGAATCCAGCAGGACATTAACAAATTAGTGTCAGGTCATGTAAAGATGTTTCCACATTATTACATCTATCAAGGTAACTCACTGAAGTAAACAAGGAAAACCAGGTGATTATATCAGGAAAGCTGAATAAAAAATTCAGTTGAATATAAAACCCATTCATGAGAAGGAAGGGGGACTAAAAGACTTTTAGGAACTAGAAACATAAGGAAATTTCCTTAACTTAATGTAGGATATCTACAGCAAACAGCTTTGGCAAACATCATACTTGGTGAAGAGGAAAATATTAGAGTCAGTTTAGTTTAAACAGCAGTGTCATCTCTCAGGATACTATCCAACATTGTCCTGATGATGGCTGTGGCCAACAAAATAAGGCAAAGGAAATGAGGCATAATTATTGGAAAGGAAAAGATGGAATTTGGCAGGTGATATGATTGTCTACCTTTAAAAATCTAAAACAATCAACTTACGTTCTATTACAACTTACAAATAGTTCATCAAAAAGGCAGGTTTGCAATCAACGTACAAAAAAGCAATAGCTTTTCTTTTTTATTGTTTTATTGTAAAAAGACTTAACATGAGATCTACCCCCTTAACAAATTTTTAAGTGTACAATACATTACCATTTACTGTAAGTACCGTTCTGCACAGCAGATCTCTAGAGCTTATTCGTTTTGCTTGACTGAAACTTCATGCCTGTTGATTGGTAACTCATTTTCCCCTCCCCTCAGCCCCTGGTCACCGCTATTCCATCCTTTGCTTCTCAGAATCTGACTGCTTGCTTTAAATACCTCGTGTAAGTGGAATCGTGCAGTATTTGTCTTTCTGTGATTGGCTTATTTCACTTAGCATAGTGTCTTCAAGGTTCATCCGTATTATTGCATATTGCAGAATTTCCTTATTTTTAAAGGCTGAAGAGTATTCCATTGTATGCATCTATCACATTTTCTTTATGCATTCATCTGCAGATGGACATTTATATTGTTTCCACGTGTTGGCTATTGTGAATAGTGCTGCAGTGAACATAGGGGTGTTCTATCCACCAGCAAGAACCATTAGAAAAGGTAATTTTTAAAAAACGATTTTGATCCATTATAGCCACAGCAACTAAAAAGTAGTCAAGAATAAACTTAACACATATACAGGAACTTTATAGAGAATAAATGCTTTATAGAGTATAAATGTATACTGAAGGAAGTAAAAGAAAATTTGGGTAAGTGGAGAAAGACTTATGAATTGTAAAGACCCAATAAAGATGAAAGTTTTCCCCAAATTTATCTTCAAATACAAAGCATTCCCAATCAAGATTTCCACAGTATTTCTCATAGAAGAGTATGTGTGCAAAATTGCCAAGAGGATTTTCAGAATATGATATTATAAAGTATAATAATGAAAACAATGTGATTTTGGCATAAAATTAGGTAAATAGAACCATGGAACAGACTAGAGGGTCCAGATGGATGCACATATATATAGCTATATAATTTTAGTGTAGGAACGATAGAGTTTTAACTCAGTTGGGAAGGGATGAACAGCTCAGTAATGATGTTGGGATAACTGATTATTCATTCACAAAAGTAAATTTCAATTCACACAAAAAAAGAACCATGTGTGAATATGTGCACACATGAACTGTACACATTTACCCTGAGAAGTACCTGTACATGGGCACAGGGAGGTTTACACAAGGAAATTCATTTCATGATCACTTTAATAATGAAATATCAGAAACAATGTTCATTCTTGATAGAATCATGAAACAAATTATGGCATATCCAAATACGGAATGTCATGAAGTAGATAAAAGAATGCAGTTCGTTCATATGTAATCACAGTGAAAGATCTCAGCGTCATGTTTTGGAGAGTAAAACACAAATTGTAGAAAATATCCAATATTATACCATTTATATAAATCAATTTAGAGAAATTATTCCACATAAAACTCTACTGGTTGATTATGTCTATATATGAATATGTATATACTATATATGTATCTCCATATATACATGTAAAGCAAGGGAAAATGTTTTAATAGATACAGATTATTACATATTATACAAATGCTTTTATTTTATATATTTTTAATATATAAGTATACACACATATATAAAATTGACTACAATGTTTTCTTTGGGGAGTGGACTGATCTGGGTTTTCAAGGCTACATGACAGAATATTACTTTGTGCTTGAAGTATTGTGTAAATATGTCGTATTATGTAAATATGTCATATTATGTTTTATTACATTTCCTAGGCAGAGTAATGTGATGAGTGGATCTTATCTATCTCAGATAAATCTGGAAATGAAAGATCAAAATATTGAGGGCTAATGAATGAAATGAGCTACAGAGGCTAAAATCCACCAATTTTCTGGTTAAATATTTTGGAAATATAAATGAGGGGTAAAAAGGAAAAATGAAAGGCTGATCATCTAACCATATTCCTGTAAAAGCCATAGCTTGCTTTAGCATAATTATTTACAATCTACTTTCCTATTTTATTAGGATATATGTTATTCTAATGTTTAAATAGAATGCTGGTTTCCATTTAAAGATGGAATCACACAAGTATACAGAAACATACTGCTTAGATGGATCACAGAAATATACAGATTGGTTATACAAATTTTTTTTGTTCTCAAGTGTCAACTAATGCTTCATCCAGTGCATAAGTTAGAGCATATTTGTTGACTGATTGGAACAGCATCTTTATGTTAATTTACAGAGTTAGGTTTCAAGAGTTATTTCCCCAACTACACAACTACTAGAGGGAAGAAGCTTGAACCTCCCCTCACCACCCCACCATCCCCAGGAGATGCATCAAAAAAATTCTGTATGCATTCTAAATGCATCCTGTAGAGTTCTCTTACTTGTATACTGTGGACTGCTTCATATAGTGATAACTGTACTTAAGAAATCCAGATGTCCTATTGAACGTTTGTATACTGTATAGATCTCATTATTAAACTCATCCACTCAGTGGAGGCATTTGTCAGATCTCCTGGTTAAGATCCGTGGAAGCTGATTTCTGAAAGGATAAGGAGTAAGAAAAATTGTAGCTCTGACATCCCAGGTAAATAACCTCCCGGCAGTTGAAAACCATTGAAGTTCTACTCTGAAATACAGACCTGTTCTGAAGACTTAACTACTAAATTGAGAAATGAACAAATACTGCAATATACTTAATCCTTCTCAAAAGACACCCAGTTTTACCAGTCGCCTTTGGATCTTGTAGGAAGAAGGCTTTAAAAAATTCAAGAAGTGCTTCTTGGTGTTAAATGAAAAATAATCCTGTAGCCTGCCTGCTGTGAACCATCTAGTTTGTTTTCTTGCAGTGAAACAGCAAGGGGGTATTTGTTTTCAAACAGATCTCTCTCTATTCTTGCCTTCAAGATATCAGATGCTTGGTTTATTTCCTTACCAATTTATTAGGTCATGAGAACTCTTTCTAAGACACCCCTCCCAAATCCTCACACTAAGTAGATAGAACAAACTGATTTAAAAAATTATTTTTAAATTTATATGATGTTTAAAGCTTACTTTCCATTTACAGTTATTACAAAATATTGGCTATATTCCCCATATTTTACAATACATCCTTGAGCCTATCTTACACCCAGTAGTTTGTACTTCCCACTCCTCCCACTCCATATTGCCCCTCCCCTCACTCCCCACTGGTAACCACTAGTTTGTCCTCTATATCTGTAAGTCTACATCTTTTTTGTTACATGAACTAGTTTGTTGTATTTTTTTAGATCCACATATAAGTGAGATCATGCAGTATTTGTCTTTCTCTGTCTGACATGTTTCACTTAGCATAATATCCTCCAAGACCATCTATGTTGCTGCAAATGGCAAATTTTCATTCTTTTTTATGGCTAAGTAGTATTCCATTGTGCATATACACCACATCTTCTTTATCCATTCATCTGTGGATGGACATTTAGGCTGCTTCCATATTTTGGCAATTGTAAATAATGCTGCTATGAACATTGGGATGCATGTATCTTTTCAAATTAGTGTTTTTGTTTCTTTTGGATATATGCCCAGAAGTGGAATTGCTGGATCATATTTTAAGTCTATTTTTAGTTTTTTGGGAAACCTCCATACTGTTTTCCACAGTGGCTGCACCAGTTTGCATTTCCACCAACAGTGTAGGAGGATTTCCTTTTCTCCACATCCTCACCAATATATGTTATTTGTGTTCTTTTTGATTATAACCATTCTGACAGTTATGAGGTGAAATCTCATTGTGGTTTTGATTTGCATTTCCCTGATGATTAGTGAATCTGAGCATCTTTTCTTGTGCCTGTTGGCCATCTGCATTTCCTCTTTGAAAAAATGTCTATTTAGTTCTTCTGTCTGTTTTTAATCAGGTTGTTTATGTTTTTGATGTTGAGTTGTATGAGCTGTTTATATATGTTGGATATTAATCCCTTATCGGTCATATCATTTGCAAATATCTTCTCCCATTCAGTAGGTTGTCTTTTTGTTTTGTCGATGGTTTCCTTGGCTGTGCAAAAGCTTTTAAATTTAATTAGGTCCCATTTGTTTATTTTTGCATTTATTTCCTTTACTTTAAGGATATGGAGCCAAAAAATATATTGCTGCAATTTATGTCAAAGAGTGTTCTGCCAATGTTTTCCTGTAGGAGTTTATAGTATCCGGTCTTACATTTAGGTAGGACAGTCTCATTTTTACCACATATATTTTCTGCCTTACTCATTGTCTAGCTTATTTTCAGGCAAATAGACTGAAGGTTTTGCAGCTCTTTTGTTATACAGAATCCCATGGGATACACTTTAGTTGCAGCTCTTAGCTCTGATGGTCCGAGCTTTAGGAATCTTTTGGCTGTCTTTTAAATTCTCCATTACAAAACTTTTGTTTCCCAACATCGTATATACAAAGGACAACTCTTGTCATTTCCACTTGAACTTTTAATAAGCATCAAAAGTAAAAATGTCAAGACCCAGAGCTCTTGCTTAACACCCTCTCCACCCATCAAGCTAGCTCCTCCAGCACTCCCCGTATTTGCAAAGCCCTCACCAGGATGGGGTCGGGTAACTCAGGTCAATATCCTCAGAGTCATTCTTGATCCTTCTCTTTCTTTCAAACCCCATGGGCAGTTATCAGGAAATCTTGTCATCAGAATATAATCAGGATATCATCCCTTCTCAACAGTTCCATGCTGGTCTGAGCCTCTGCTGCCTCTCAGCTGGGTCACTGACCTCCTCACTGGTCTCCCTGTTCTTTACCTTTTGGAATCTATGTTCCAAATAATTATTTGAAAGACTCTTTTAAAATGTAAACCTGATTGTGTCATTTCCCTGCTCAAATCCTTTCAATGGCTTCCCATGTCATCAAGAACAGAATCAGAAGTCTTCCTTTGGAAACTAAGATTTTGTATGACCTGGCTCCTGGCTTCTCTGCATCTTGAGTCTTTCTTCTCCTGATTCTCCCGCTCACTCATTCTGCTTCAGTGACACCCCTGACCTAAATTTCCCTCAAACAGAGGGAGCATAAGCATATTTCTGCCCCAGGGCTTTTGTACTTGCTACTCCCTGCCTGAATACTCTTCCTCCAGATATTCACATTGTTCACCTCTTCACCTTATTCAAATATTCCCTCCTCAGAGAGAACGTTTCTGGACACCATATCTAAAATGGGACAGCCCATCATTACTGTCTTGCTCTACTCTATTCCTTCCTATCCCCTAGGTTATATACTTTGTCTATTATCTCTCTTCCCTTCTAGATTGGAAGCTCTTTGAAAGCAGAGACCTCATTTGCCTTATTCACCATAGTGCCTAGAACAAGGCTCGGGATTGGCAGCATTTAGTAATATTAGTTAAAATGAATGAATTGTACACTTAAAATGGGTAAGTTTTACAATATATAAAGTATACCTCAGTAAAGCTTTAGAGGAAGAAAAAAAGATCCTCTATTTAAAAGTTGAGGAAAAAAATGGATTGAATGAATGACTGAAAGCAGTAGTTACCTTTAATTGACTATGTTTCCCAAAATAAAATAGAAAATATTAATCTACAGAAAGTAGTATTTCTAGTTGTATATAAATTATCTCACATACTCCTCTGAGGCAGGTACTATTACAGTCTCATGATGAGGAAGGTGTAGCTTAGAGAGTTTGTTTTAAGCCCATAGTTACAGCTATTGTAGGATAGTTCTTGGATTTGAACCCAGGCATTTCCAGAACGAATCCTTCTTAGGGTCTGAGATAAAAAGAAAAAAAAAAAAAAAGAAACAAAGAGGGGAGACTATAGCATGCATGCCTAGCATACACAAGGTCCTGGGTTCAATCCACAGTGCCTCTACTAAAAAATAAATAAACCTAATGAACCCAACAAGAAAATAAGTAAGTAAATAAAATACGAAAAAAAAAAGGACAAAAAAAAGTCAGTGAGATAGATGTCAAACTACCACTTTTTTTGTAAGTGGGGATCCCAGCATGTTTTTAACTCATTTTGTCTCCCTCAAAGGTGTTTCGAGTGCTTACTGTAAAGACATCTACTGAGCAATACTGTGAAGTTGATAGTACCATTGTATTTGAGATAAAAGGAGACTGAGTCACAGATGTTGTCCCTTGCCCCAGACTACCCAGAAATGTAGAAACGGGAGTAGAATAAAGGCCTCTTTTTTAACTTCACCTCAGCACACCACTTGTTAGCATATTGCAGTGGAATGTGGTAGAATTTGTATTATCCATTATGGTAGCTACTAGTCACATGTGGTTATTTAAATTTAAATTAATTAAAATGAAACCAAGTTATAAATTCAGTTCCTTGGTCACATTAGCAGCAACTTAAGTGATCAGTGAAGTTTCAGAGAGTAGCTGCTATGGTGACACCACAGATACTGAACCCTTCCCTCCTTGCAGATCATTCTACTGGACGGTGCTAGCTAGGTCCTTACTATACTATTGATGCTGAGAGAAAAGAAGAATTTGCACTAATCCTGGCTTTCCATCTGCAGTTGCACTGGGAAAGTATGTACCTTGTATTCTCAGGAGATATGGGATCATCTCATCCTAGTAGACACCCAGTTTATTGTTCCCCAATCTGGGCAGATTGTCAGAATTACAGGTGCCTGACCCATTAATTCTTAAAAGAACGTATAGTGCTTGGAAATGGATTATTAACTCCTAATCTGCTGTTATCGATCAATGAAAGGCTCAGAAAAGGTACACTGACCCCAGGTCCCTGTAGACATTAATTGCAATTCTCTTATTTTGTCATTGAAGCAGTTGAAGTCCACAGAGGTAAACTCTTCCAGAGTCTCCCAGTTACTGGCAGAGCTAAGAACAAAATACGCATTTCAGATTCCCTATCCAGTGTTCTCTTCTCTAAACCACGCTATTTTGTTGAGCATTTGTAATCTACCAGACCCTATCCTAGACTAAAATTAGGAAAGGAAGTTGGAGGGCAGCTTCTCCTTTACTCCTGCCTTTCCTTCTGCAATCATTAGAAAATGGAGGGGCTGTTGTTCTAAGGCTGTGTCAAAAGGAGCAGCCATGTGAGGCTCTCAAGACAGCTGGCCAACAGGATTACAGAGCCTCGCCTTGGATAATGAGGCTATGTCTCATGGCATACCTCACACAACTTGTTCCAGAATATATGTCTGCCGAGAGCACCTGCCACATGGCCCTTCCTCCATCAGCCCCTTCACGCAACCCAGAGCTCCTTTCCGCAGGAGTTCTAAATAAGTCAGTGCTGGGAAGCTTGAGAAACGTCCACAATTTTTGCCCACTAAGTCATAATGCAACAGCTGGGAGTAAAAATATAACCCCTGTCACTTTTCCAAACAGCATGAGACCTGGTCTGCAGGGGCCCGAGGAAGTTCTTGGGCATGTAATTCACAGCTGCCGCCTGGAGTAACATTTTCCCTCCTCGGGGTTTCAGGTGGGAGAAGGCGGGGATCTTTTTCAAGTGCTGCTTCTATTTCTTCTGCCCCTTCTGTCCATGCTCCATGGGCGTTTTCACCTCTAGTCATAAATGTTTATATGTGACTGGGTGTGAATGTCAGTAACTCTGGGAGCGTAACATCCTGACTACTTTTCCATTATTCCTAGAAGGAAGGCTGAGAATGAACCAAGTTCCTAGTTTGACATTCTTTTGTGCTTGCAAACCCCAGCTTGCCAAATTTGGTTGCCATTTCTTTTTTTAGCAGGATAATACAAAAGTCTGAATTTCCCATGCAGAGAAACAGCATTAACCAAAGGTGACGCCTATTTGAATTTCTTTCCCTAGCGTCCACTCTGTTGCCACTTCCGATTTGATTTCTCACATATAATGACTAATTAGAGGGTAAAATGGATTATGAGTTTCCTTAACACAAAGCAGAACTGAATAGTTAGCGGCAGAAATCCAAGAGCTGCCTGTGTTCATTTTTATCCTAGGAATCTGATGAACAGAAACAGGAGTGAATACGTTTTAAGTAAACAGCCCCAGTTCAGAAGGGACCTTGATGCAGGGAATGAAATAGAGCCTTGGTCCAACTGAGCTCTATAATCACCAAACCCGCCACCATCTGTCAGGGCTGGTCTCTCCCTCGGGCTCTGGCTCCCGGGGCCCAGCTGACAGACGGCATCATTAGCTGGCGCGTGCGCTAGGTCACCCCACTGAGACAGGTCACCTTGTGTCTTTGGGGGTGTTTTATTTCCCCCTGTTCCCAATTCTGAGCCCGAGAGAGGAAAATTGAATTTTAGTCTTAAGATTAAATGATGACAGTCTGCAATCTGTCATCTCCTTGCTGGTAGCCAAGTGGGTTTGCTAAATTAAAAAAGAAGGGGAAAAGATGAGCCACTGCCTCTTCTCTGGGATCAGAAGCAGGGGAACCCGGCCCACCTACAGTCCATTTAAATGCAAACACCTCCAAGATGCTTCTTGCCTTTACAGTGCTGTGTGGATTAATGAGTAAGCATGGAGATTTTGTATATTCTGACTAAAATGCAGTGGAAAGGAGAGAAACTGGCATGACTAGAGAATCAAAGAAAGAGACTTAAGTTGGTAAGTAGTGGCAGGGTTCGTGCAGGGATCCACTTAGAGCCATGGAGAGAAAATGAATGAAAGCTACCAGCATAAACTCTGCTCCCCACCCTCCTAACTTGTTTCAAATCAGTCATCTGTTTCAACACCTCATTCAGGTGCACAGACTTCCTGTCACAATTTTTTCGTATTTTTTTCCCTTAACCTATGCAATATCGTGAGCCCTGCTTTCTCTAGAGGCAGCTGTCAGTTGCTGATCTCCCCCACTGAAGGATGCTTCTGGCCATGACTTCTTGACCCTGGAGCTGAACTCATGTTTTTCTCTTTCTTATCTTGGTTTCTGAGAGCTTTCTCGTGAGTGACAGTGACCTAGTTCTGGACCTCACTAATTTAGGGAATTTCTGGCAAAAATTTTTTATTACTCTAATCTCAATGTAATCAATATTCTCTTCTGAGATAACTCAGTTACTTCTCTTCAAGAATACATGTTTTGGACAGGGGTATAATTATGAATTTAGCTGCATTTTAATTTGGAAGAAGAATAACTCTTAGAGCCCAGAGATGCACGATGGAGAATTTCTGAGATTTCACTCGTGTACAAAATTGGTGGAAATGTTGCTTTCATCCGGAAACTGATCCATACTGTCTACATAGTGAATCATCCCGCATAATGGATGGATATTAGTTTAAGGCTCTTAAAGCTTCTTAGATCATGGGTATTTTTTAGAAATATAACAAAACACAATGAGGACTTGGCTTTCTCTGCTATTTTCTCAGACAGGTGCTCAGCAACCCCGGAGGAAGTCATACAACAGTGCTGGCAGAGGCCTCTATAACTTGGTTTTTGAATCTCAGGTTTTACATCCTTGTACAGGTTCTAGTTCAGCTTCCTCCCTGTTGCCTCCCAATAGTTATTTCAGACCTTTAAGCAATGTGCTCAAATTGTCCCCTTTTGAAACTCCGTGTAATTATCAGTCAAATCCATTTCACCTTTAACCTGCCTTCACTCATCAAAGTCCTTTCAATTGTTGCTACAAAAGTCTTGCATGTCCTTCAGGCAGAACATAGTCTAAACAATACGTTTGCCCAGGTCGTTTTCTGAGAACTTGGAGTCAGCTTTGTCTAGTTGGAGCTGAGATGGTTAGGACTGGATAGGACCATCCACGCTTCAATTGGGCATGCGCAAGAGCACGGTTGGTGGCCTTTCAACGTCAGAGGACCAAAAACTACATCCTCAAATGGTGCTAAGCACCTCCGTGTTTGAACGTGCAGAGGCCTGGAGCTTAGTTCTGCCTGCACAGAACCACGATTACTGCACCTTCTTCCAATCACCTTTCCCTACGCTCCCCATGCTCCTCACGCTCCCCATACCTCAGACTGCCCTGCTGCTTCATTCCTCATCCTATAAACACCCCAGCCCCTTGCCTCCCAGGAGGTGGGTTGGGTGGGTTGGAGACTTTTCTCATCCTCTTGTTTGGGTGATTTGCAAAAATAAAAAATAAAAAACAAAAAACCACCTCTCTCTTCATTGCTGCCAACCTCGGGGTCTCAACATTTTCTTTGCTGTGCTTTAGGGAAAATGGACCTCCAGCTTTACTGAGAAATTAGAGAATTTCTAGGCATTTCTCAAAGCCCTACTCAAACATACAAGGGCTTCTCCTGTCCTCACCTCCTTCCAGCTCTTGGTGGGAGAAGTGACTCTACTTCTGTCTCACCCCGGCCTGCTTTCTTCAGACTGGGGTCTTGTTTTCTTCTGTTAGTCATAGTTCCTGCCAGTTTCCTCCTCCCAGTCTGTAAGTGTTTTCTATCTTTCCCATCTTAATTTCTACGTCTCCTGAAAAAAAATGAAGGCTTATGCTTGCTGTTTAGGCTTCCTTCACTCTCATGCACTTCTGTGATTCTCTACTGTGAATTTGACCTTCCTGAGACCCTCGGGCAAAGGCTATCACTGACCCTGGAATTTCAGAGTGGAAAGAGTTGGTGGGTAGAGGGTCTTCACTTTTCTGGGTCTGGTGAAGCTGCAGCCCGCTGAGACCTGTGTGGGTGCAGCTCCCTCTCTGAATCTCTGCTAGATGCGAAGAGGCAGTTCTGGGCTCAGATACCAACTCGGGCTTCTCAGGCTACGTATCTTTGGGAAGGTTACTTTTTTTAGCTACAAACCATTGCAGCTTTTTTGTCATTAAAGTTAAAGCTAACATGGGTGGACTTAAGATGAGCGGGGCAGGGGGCAGCGCTAATTCTTCGTATGCATTATCTTGTTGAATTCTTAAAGCAACTCTGTGAGATAGCCATTATTCTTCCCATGTTATAAATGAGGAAATGGAGGCACAGAGAGGTTAATCAATTTTCCCTTTTAATCACTCGGCTAGTAAGTGGTACAACTTTACTATTTCCGTCTCTTTTCTGTCTCCAAGCTCCTGTTACTCAGTTGTGTATGATATGAGCTCCTGTACCAGAAAGGCATTTTCTCATGAATATTGCCAACGATAAGCATTCCTTTTCTCTCCTCTTTCCGTGATTCCCTGTCTTAGTTAATGGATCAAATCCCCCTCTCCAGAAACCTGAGTCCGTCTAGATGCCTTTCTGTCCCTCATCCCTGCACTTCCTGATAGCCATCTCTCCTACAGTCTGCCTCCTTCACATTGCCCATGTCAGACTCTTCACCCCAGCTCAGAACTTTGCAACTGTTTGCAAGGTAAAAACTGTTGACAATGCCTGTCCTCATATTCCCAGAAAATTGGATCTTTGAGGTCTAAAATAGTAACTGAGCTAAGATCATTGCAGAAAAGATGATGACTATACATGCAAAATTAAGACAGTTTCACAGAGAATAGCAGCTAAACTAAATGGATGTGAAATTTTAAGAAACCCAAGTTTGTTACTATGGCAGAAATTAGTTAAATGAACGCTGGATTTAATAGGCCATGTGAGCTCTCTTCCTAGAGTTAATTCTTGATTGCCAGTTACTTTGGGCTTGAGGAATATTTAAGGCTAGATTCTGGTGTTTCATTTCTGTAGTAACAGCTTATAAAATTAAAGATGACAGCCCCACCCAATACCTGGCACACAGTAGGTTCTTGGTAAATGTGAATTTCTTTCCAGAGAATTCTCACCTAGCGCTTACTAGATGCCAAGCACTTTTCTAATGCTTTACACACGTTAACTAATTAAATCTTTACCATCATCTATTTCACTGTCAAGGAACAGATTTAGGGGCGCTGAGTTGCCCAAAGTCACAGTAGGTGGCATGGCTAGTATTTGAACCCAGGCAGTCTGGCAACTATTCACTCTTTTCTGTGACACTCCACTGCTTCTGTTATGTAGGCAAACCAGTTCTGAGAATTTAACATTGCATGCAAGTGAGTGAATTTTCAAGACAATAGAATTTAACATAATTTATCCTTTTCTGTTGGAACTGTTTTAAAATACATCACTTGTATTCCTCACACAGATACCGTATTTTCTGGTGTCAGAAGGTTATTAATGTGAACACCAAGTCTTCTGTTTTGCTTTCACTTTTTATTTTGCCCCACACAGGATGTCCCCATACTGAAAGTGTTGAGGAATTTTTCCTGCCATTTTGGTGGATTGGTTTCCTCTATCATCGTTGGTTCTCTATCACTGTTTGCTGCTTTCAGTTGCGTGAACCCAAAAACATCCTTCTCTCTTTGCAATCACTGGCTTTCAGTATGCTATTAGAATTACATCTAAAACAAAAGTAAATAGATCCTGGAGGCTGCTCTAAGACCTTCTGCTGTGAGTTCAGAACACAGGAGAGCATGCAGCTTATGACATCTATTTCAGATGCTCATGCATCACTTAGATGGCTTCTTGCTTATTTCCTTGGCTCTACTCCATGCCATCGAGATCAAGTCTGGAGGAGTGAGCTAATACATCCCACATCTTGAACATATTTTCTTAATAAAACAAGATAATAAACTACCACTGGTTACTTTGTATTCTCAACCAAATTACTAAATACCATGGCATTTGTGGCAAAAAAAAAATTAGCAGTTCATCTTCTAAATATTAATGCAAACATGATCAATTTGATTATTTAAAGCCTTGTCGCCATCGTCTGAGATCTGGGGCACGGTGGTTTTCCTTTAGGTTAATCGAGAAATTCTCCCCTGTGGCAAATGTTCTAACCACATGTGGTATTTGAGGGCTCAGGGTGGGGTGTGCTTTGTTTCTTAGCAAATATTTGGTGCCTGAGGGACACAATGGTGGTGATCTCTGGTGGGTACCATTTCTCATCCTTACACCTAAATCCTTATCAGGGAAGCCATGAGGTGTTTTCTTTTTGTCTTCCCCAACACTGAAGTTATTCCAAGCATTCTCAGATGGATAGAGTTTTTGTTCCTGGCTCATTCTAGTGGAAACAGAGGAGTCCTCCCTCTGGGCAGGGTTAGGGCCAGACTGAGAAGGAAGCTCTATCAGCTGCTATTTTCAGACCCAGCTGCGTCTGGGAGAGGGTGGCTGGATTCAAAACAAGGTATTTGTTTTTAACTATCCAATCTTCCCTAGGCTTTGGTACTGTTGCCTCTGTGACATCCCAAAGCATTCACATAGGGGAGGAAGCTCAACTGGGTACCACTAGGGAAATTCCACAGGGACAAATTGTTTCCATAGCTAATTTTTTTTTCCACATGGGCACCCAATGACTTGAAACAGGTTGTTCCTAATTCAGAGTGGGAGACTGTTCAGGGATGGAGAGATACTTGGTTCTCAGGTTGTAAATCTAACACTCAAAACTCTCTCTTTATTGATCTCATGCCTGCTGACTATCCTTCTATAAATTGAACTGAATAGCTCCCAAGTCCTTTTAGTTCATCAGTAATAAACACACCTATTAATCATGTGGTGAGTGAACTTCCAGACTGAGACTCCATCAGCTTATTAATTAACAAATTATGTTGAATTAAGAAAGGAGTGCTCATTTCAATTCCTCAACACTGTATACTTCCTTTCCTTTAACAACACCTGAAGTCTTGCCAAATTTGATAAATACATTATCAGATTCATTTTCTAACCAAATTTAACTAGTGTATTTCCAACCTCACTGTCATTTTGTGGAGCACATGCTCGAAGAGATGTTCAATTTTGACACTGAGTTACAGTCAAGGCAGTTTTCTGGTGGATGAACTATTAACATTCAAGATGAATGGAGTTCCCAGGAAACTTTCCAGATAAATAACAAATGCAACTGGGGCTTTCCAGAAGTGGCATCGTGGTCCGACTTATTACCCATCAACTGCCCCTGGTTTTATGTGTGATAGAACACAGACATGAAATCCAGACTGTTTTTGAGGTAGTTATCCAAACACCAGTAATCTCTAAAAATAGCAGTGACCATGTGTTAATAACCAATTAAGGCATCAGTCTGTGCTCATGGTCAGGTTATAACTTTGTCCTCAGTCAGCCTGGAGAACTGGGCTGTGTTTGAGTAACAACAGGAGGCAAAGATCCTGCTGCTGTGTGTGAGTGTGTATATATATATATACATATATATATTTTAGCAGCTGACTCTGGGTAACAAAATGAGTTTTTCTTACAAGGCCCCAGAATAGATAGCTGTCAGATTTCCCTTTGGTGGTAGTATCCGAATAAAGAGTGTGACTGGTCTATTACTCATAATATGGTAACTTTCTCATAAAGAGCAGTTGGCTTAAGAAAATCCCATTTTATAATAAACGAATAAAATTTTAAACTATTGCCCTAAAATTCTTTATTTTCTCCTCCCATGTTTGAGGTTTTTCTTCTCATATCCTCTCATTGACACACTTCTCCTTACCTTTCTTCAAGTTCCAAAGGAGACTTAATAAGGTGTTTAACTCTGCTTAGTCTTATGTCAATTGAGGTGTCACTTAAGGGTTTACTCCAGGGTGACCTGCCCAGTGCCTGCTTTGACTGTCCCCCTCTTGATAGAAGGGGAGAAACGGTTTGACTACAACTGAGGTAGGGGGTAAGAAGGGAACAAGAATTCCTCATTTCCTGCTCTCATGGACTACGTCCTACCATGGTCTCTTCTGAAAGACAAAAGAGGTGAAGGCAGGATGGAGGGAGAAAACAGATGAAAAATTGCTGCAGTATATTTAGGGATTTTTTGAAATTAGAACCTTCACCTCCATTAGCTCATTTGATTTCACAATAACCCTGCGAAGGATGATCATCCTTATTTTAAAGATGAAACTTGTGAGGCTCAAAGTCTAAGCAACTTGTGCAGGGACACCCAGCTCATAAGCTGCAGAGTCAGGATCTGAAACCAGGTCTGTGTGATCCAACATTCAGCTGCTTTCTACCATTCAATGCTGCATCTTCAGAGATGAGAGTGAGGGCAGATTCAGCTCTTGGAGGTGCTCTCCTCCCCATGGGGGTCTCCATGACTAACACAGAATCAACAAACTAGGAGCCAGGGTGTCAGTGAAAACCTTGGGTTCCTGGCTGCTACTTTCCTCTGTTGGGGGCAAAGCACTTCCCAACAGGGCACCTCTCTCCACCTAGAAGGTGTTAACATTCAGATAAGATATAAAGATGACTTTGCTCACTACCAAGAAGACATTTTTCATAAGCATTTTGGGGCCAAAAAAGAAAAAACCCTCCATGGTTAATCAGAATTGATTCAACCACAATTTTTAAGCTTGTGCATGAGACAACTGCTGATGTAATAATCACAAAATAAAAATCAGCTGCCATTCGTTGAGTGCAAGCTGTGTTCCAAGAACTCATTTCTAATGAATGCTAAGCACGCTAAGAGGTAGATATATCTCCATTTTACAGATGAGAAAACAGAGGCTCAGAGGAGTTAAGGAAATGCCCAAAGTCAAACAGCAAGAAGGTAGCTGAGAAGTAATTAGAAGCCAGGTCCGTGGGCACCCAAACCACAGGCTTTCTCCTCTGCCACAGCAGCCCCTTTCTGTGCCTGCCCGACTGGGAGGAATCTGTCAAACTTGCCTTGAAAGTCCATACCTGGAAGAAATCAAGTTCCCATTTGTGATTAAATTGAATAATTAAAGACCTTGTTTCATTCTTAACACTAGGTTTGTTTTGCAGTATTAATAAGCTTTCAGTGGCTGTCCATCATCTGAAATTAGACACCCAAATGCTTCTGTTGGAGATGTTGAGGCCTCCACAATCTGACCTCAGCCTGCTCTCCTGTCTTATCCCTGCCCACTCTTTCACTGAACTTCTGGTCCAGTGGTCATTTTCTTTACAAAACATGCCTACCCACTGCCAGCTTCTACCTGCCCTAAAAGTGGCCGCTTACCTTCCTTCTGAACCTGCTCAAATTTCACTTCCTAAATCATCTGGAAAATTCAGCCTGAAGGACTTACTTTCACCTTCTACTTTAATAATAATTATTGTCAGTATAGGTCATTTGCTAGTTAATGTGTATGACTTAGAGGCACGTCTAGTTCAGGGCCTGGATACACTAGTTAAAACTTAGAATGCTATTTAACTTTCTTTTTTGATCCCAGTTAGGAATCTTATCCTATACCCCGTCACACCACCCATGCAGCACAAAATCTAGTGCATGGCAGACAGCAACCGTGTTAGAGCTTGGGTGTGGTCTCTTTAACGACAGGCACCATAGCACAAGCCACTAAGGTGTGTTTCTTTGAGACTGTCAACAGTTAACAGAGAACCCTCTGCTGACCGACTGACCTGAATGAAAGTCAGTTATGTTATTGATTTAGTGCAAACTTTCACTTAACCTGAAAGGATAAGAATGAAAAGAAAGATGACAAGGGACAGAATATTAACCCTGAAGAACAAAAATGAAATTTGACTTGGAAATGAGTCCTTTTCTTCTTGTCTTATTTACATCACACCATTTTCACATCAGCCTCTACATCTTTGTGCAACTAAAAGGTTGGGGGTGGAGAATCCAATTTTGGATTAAAATAATTCCTTTAAACTTTGATAATTCTGATGAACTGCCTCCCTGAAAAAATATGTTACCTTCAGGAGCAGACAGGGGTAATCAGGTACCACGGGGAGGCTGTAACCATAAACAAATTGGGCTTGGTGCTGCTTCCTTTGTTCTTCTGCTTGTGAGTCAGCGGTGGGGGGCGGGGGGGATCATGTCTCCAGGGTGGTCACCTTACTTGCCTGTGACTCAATGACCCCAAAGTGCCTATTATCTTGGAAAAATGACTGAGGTAAGAACAGCAAACGCACCCAAAAAGAGTGGAAAAAAGTGTGTCCTTCCCAAAGACTGTTTATACATATCACGTTCCTTTCAGCCTCCTCCTCTAGAAAATGAGAGGCTAAGAGGCTTCATGGAAGAGAATGCTAATTATTATTACCTAAAGCAACAAATCTTTTGTGACAAGGGCCAAGCCTGTCAGATATGAAGACGAAAGCTCCGTATTTCAGTTTAGTACAAATTACTTTCCTGTTCCCTTTGACAAATGCCTCAATTTTCATCTCAAAGTTGCTCTTAGAACATGTAATTATCTGGTCTTGTTTACAGCAACAAAGGTCAGGTTCTTTAGCAGATATTAATAACCACTGTGCTAAGAGCATTCTTCCAGCTCACTCCACATGCTGAGCTTTGCCCCCATTTCAACCCGGTAAAATTATCATGGTGCCCATTCTGCACCCCACCAACTTTTTATGCCTGCATATTCATGGTAATAACCACTCTCAGCCAGATTTCCTCTTATTAAACCCAATCATTATGCATTAAAAAGATCAGCGTGTTCTATGAGGGTTAACAGAGTCTGAGTAATATAGAAAATTTATCTAATTGTTTTGAACCTCCCAAGGCTTGAGAGCCTTAAAGAGCATGACGAGTTATAGATGACTCAAAAGGATCATAGTGGCAGTGTCATTTCTGAGGTCAGGCCCAAGGTAGTAGCAAAGTGGAAGACTGACAGTTCTAAAGAAGAAAGCACAGTATAGCACCAAAATAATTTTGCCTCAACTATTTCGCTATTTAAGATCTAAAGTAAGGCCAGTTATTCAATTTTATACCTACTTTTATATTTATAAACCTGTTTTAATAGTCAACGTGATTCTAGACACTGTTCCAAGTATGAATTATTTAATGCTCATAGCAATCCTATGGTGTCAGTACTACTACTATTGTTCCCATTCTATATAGATGGAGAGAGTTAAGTTTCCTAGACCATACAGGTAATAAATGGTAGAAATGGGATTTGAACCAAGATATTCTGTATCTAGGAACTAAGGGCTTAATCACTACATGCTTCTGCCTTTCTAACTTAGCCCATGATTGCTGGATTAAAGCCAGAGGACTCCAGCAAGGAGAAAATTTTGGCCAAGTCTTATTTCCTTTTGGGCCCAGAATCCCTACCTAGGAGCACAATTTGTGATTTGTTCAGTATCTGAGACAAAGGTCAGCACTACTGAAAGCCTGGGAGGTCTGTTCTGGTCCCATCTTTAAGGGGAAAGTTAATTCTCTAAGGAAAGGGAAACAAAAGCTGTTTTATCACCTCACAACAACTCTATAAGGTAGAATTTATTGTACCTATTCCTCTTTTATAGATGAACAACTCAGAAAAGTTGGCTAAGCTGCCTGAGGCTATATAGTTAAGGAGACACACAAGAGAGGGTAAAACTCACTCCATTTTCTCTTGTCACTAAAGCAGCAGTGCCTAAAATGTTTTAATAAGTATTCCATGAAACAGTGACCCAAAAAAGGGAAGGTAGGAGGAAAAAGGAAGAAGTGGGCAAGGAAGGAAGGGGAAGCTCCTGTGTTCAAAAAAGTTTGGGAAACCCTTGACTAATCAAATATTATGTAGCTTTAACTTCAGGACTTCTCAGAGCCTTTAATATATGAATGTTCATTGTAAGCAAATAACATGAACTCCAATTCTTTTTTTTTTTCTTCTTTGCAAGACATCTTATGGTATATTTTTTGTTTTTTCAGAAATGCTGCTTTAGATAGTTGAAGACCTAGGCAAAATATGGTGCAGGAAATGTGCTTGTTTCATTATTGTCTTTAGGACAAAGACCCTGACATACATGTAGAACGGGAGCCCTAACCTAGTTGAGCTTGGATTTTTGTTACCAAGATTAGGTCAGAATCATAAAGTGTTTAGGACAAGGGTATACTGAAGCAAAGACTGTAAGACGAGACAAGCATCCTAAAATTCTGTCTTTAATTTGTATCTAATTTGTATTGCTGTGTACTTAGCTTCTCTTCCTTACTGTGGCTAACTACTTGTGCATCTTTGTTAATGTGACTGTGATTCTGCTTAAAACGCCCAAAAGGTTTTAAACCACTTCATGTCATGGATTATGCCCTATGTTTTTTCTGTCATTATGTTTACTATAGTGCTTCTCTGCCCAGAGTAAGCATGCATATAGTTAATTGACTGTCAGATGTTTTTTAATTTAAGTGATCCAGTAGAATTCTGTGATCAAATAATTCACGAATATGCTTATTTTTAGTCCTATAAAAATGCTTAATATGAATTCCCATTACTTCAGATTTGTGGAAATCTCTGCCACCAGCTGTAAATCAGAAGCTGGGTTTAAAAATTGCCCCATTCCTTGTCAACTCCAGTGTTTAAGCCCTGTTGGGACTCTGAACAATAATGTGCGACAGGTCTGAGATTTGGAAGTGGCTCCTCCACACCAGTTTGAAAATGAGTCAGTTTGTTCCCATATTTAGCCAATTGCCCGCCTTTTTGGTCTGCCTCTTCCCTTCATTCACTCTTTTATTCTCCTTATGTGTGTTTGGTCTTCCCACCTGGATTTCAAGCTCCTTTAAACCTAAAGACCATGAACTATCATCTGTGTACGCCTCTGTTCCAGTTTTATTGCTGTGTAACAATCTCATCCCTACACTTAGTGACTTAAGACAACAATCATTTCGTTACACTTTATGGCCTTATAAGTGTGGGGAGCACTTAGTACAGCAGCTCTGGCTTGGGGGTCTAGCATGCTGCTGTAGTCAGATGGTAGCTGGAGCTGGGACAGTGGGAGTGGGGACTGGAGCAGCTAGGGGCTGGCTGGCATCCATCAAACTTCATGTAGTCTCAGGGCTTCTCCTTGGGGTCTCTCCACATGAGCTGTTTTGGGCTTCTTCCCAGCATGGCAGCAAAACTGCTGACATGGCAGCTAAAAGCTTCACAAGAGAAAATTCCAGTGGGCAAGGTCAAGGCTGTCTCACCTGTTACGACCTAGCCTCACAACTTTGATTACTTCCACCATTCTCTGATCAGTAGAGTCACAGAAGCCCATCCAATTGCAAGGAGGAGGGAATATAGACCGCACTTCCCGATAGGAATGTTAAAGTTGCATTCTAGAAGGCCATGTGGGATAGAAGTTAATTTTGTGGTCAGCTTAGAAACACAATCTCCCACACCATCAGAATTTGATGTGGTGCTTTGCAAAAAGTGGGTACTCAGAAAGTGTTAAATTATTGAAATAAAAGGAATCTGCTTAAAAATGTGGTTTAAGTAAAAGACCAACCCAACAAACTTAATTAAAAAGGCTTGACTGCATACCCTGCCACTCTAGGAAACCAGTATGCTTGCAATTTCAAAAGCTTTAAGGAAAAGCTACCACTGAATGATGTAGCCTGCTAACAACTCTCTGTAGGCTGACTCTGGGTGGTATTATTTGTGAAGGAGTCTGTGTCCTTTTCTGTTTGATGTGTTTGTAGTGGATGTTGAGAGTAAGCTGATCTCTATTCTTCAGTCTGCCCCATGTTCCCAGATGTTTTCTAAAGCCCTACAGACCATGCTAATGGAGTTCACATGTGTTAAGTCTAGCTTTCATTGGCTCTGGAAATAGGAGAGTCAAATACTTCTGCAGAGATGAAGAGGTGATTTATTACAAAAGTGTATTCCCACTTTGGGAGAGAGACAACAGTGGTGTTTGTCAGCTAAGTCGTGGATGGCATCCAAAGAGATACCATTAAATAGACAAAACCTGTTCTACCCAGGACAGAACAGAGGCACAGGATTTTCTGCAGTAGAAGGAGTCGTGGAGATTCTCTGTGAACAATCTTAGTTAAGGAAGAGGAAATGAAGTTATTTGATGTGACTGAATTTGCAAAGCATGTTAGTGCTGCTTGGGCTCATGTTGTCCATGATGTTTTCCTAATAGTGAGTAAAACAATTTAAGGCTGGGGGAAAAAAAACATTCAAGGAAGACTGTTTGAATTTTGAAAACTGCCATTGTGGATTCCAGTGGTTTTCTAAGTGGCCTATGGAAGCAATCACTGTACAAGAAAAAGGCTCTCTGAGCTATGCTGGGCTAAAATATATACTAACGGGTTTTTTTTTTTTTAACTATGAGATGTCTTAGTGCCTTTAAGTTAACATGAAGGATGGTCAAGAAAGTATTTTTCAACTGCACCCTTTTGTTCAAAAGTACTTCTCAGGTCTGGTATATTATAGAAAAAGCTTTGAGAAACGCTGAAATCTCTTCCCCAGAAAGCTATAACATATCAAGATTTCAGTTTCAAAGGGTCCCACAGCCAAAATACGGGATAGAAGCTATGTAAGAGAGTCCCAGGTTCAAAATGATGTCCAAGAAGCCTTTGGTTAGAATCCCTTTCCGATGATATTTTGCCCATTCTTTTCCTTATGAGTGTAATGGATAAATCAACTAAATCTATAAAAGCACATCATGCATCCTGAATTAGATGAGTTACTTGGTAAAATATGTGTATTCTAGAGCTTAGTGTTACAGTCATTAGAAAGTTATAAACCGTTTAGAGATTCTGATCATAGAGTTAAAATTCCTCCTATTTTCTGAATTGTAGGACATAGTCCCTCTACTCAGGTAAAATCCAGACTCTCAGCGTTAGAAGACTGAACATTCAAAGGTGACCACAAAGCTCAATTGCATATAGAAATTTATCATTTTGCAGCAACACAAATTTGAACCTCATGTGCTGAGAGCCTGTGAGTATGAGCAGATCACTTAATTAGGCCGTGAGTCTTCCAGCCATCTATAGCTGAACACAGATTCTTTAGTATTTTATGTACAGTTGATTTTATATTTTATAGAGGGTATAGAGAAATCAGCTATGATTGCATTCAGCTGTGAGTTGCATAAACCGTTACAAAAATCATGGATTAGTTTTGCTCACATAACAAGGAGTCTGGAGGTAGTGAAACCATGGGTAACCATTAGTCAAATCCATTTCACCTGCCTTCACTAAGCAAGGTTGTTTTAATTATTCCTACAAAAGACTTGCATGTCCTCCAAGCTGCACTTAGTCTAAACAATAAGATGTTTGCCTCAGATGTTTTTCAAGAACTTGGAGTCAGATGTGTCTAATTCAAGCTGAACTGGTTAAGACTGGATAGTTGACCCTCCAACTGGGCATGCATGAGTGTCTGCTCAGTGACCTTTGACATCACAGGGTAGAGAACTCCACCCTCAGATGGTGCTAAGCGCCTCCGTGTTTGAACATGCAGAGGCCTGGAGCTTAGTTATGTCTGCGCAGAACCACAATGCCTGTGAGCATTGTGAAGTCAGGAATAGTTTCTTTTGCCTGTACATCCTTAGCACTACCACATAGTCTGGCTAAAATGGATATTCATGGATGTTATTCATTCAGTAGGTATTTATTGATCACCTGCTATTTGCCATGTTTTTTAGTAGGTGCCAGAGATGTAGCAATGACCAAGATAAATGAAGGTTTTCAGTATGGAACTGGTATTCTAGTGGGTAGAGATAGACAATAAGTAAGCAAACCAATAAATGAATAAGATACCATCAAACACAGAGATTAAGGTGTCAACCCTGGGAAAAGCATTTGCAATCTATACCATAAACACCACCTTAATGACCTTACTCTACATGGAGCTGTATACAAATCAGTAAGAAAAAGCCAGAAAAACTTTTCAATAAAAATTTGAGAAAGAAAAAAGAGGTTAGGTATCACTAGTTAGTTGTCTAAAATCTGGAAATTAAAACACAACTTACTAATGACTCTTCAGAGTCTTGTTATGGCTTTTAATAATAGTAGCCAGTGTGGTCAGAGCTTTGGGAAACCAGGCCTTCTCGCAGACTCGGAGGAAGTGAACATTGGTTTTACTTGTCTGGAGGGCCCCATGGCAAGATGTATCCAAATCTTAAAAGCAGTGCATATCTTTTTTGAGTCAAATGAAAACTGGAGGCTAAGAGTGTGGGCTGTGCCAGCCCACCTGGGCTGATGGAGGTGCCAGCTGGTCAGCCAGGGTTCCCTAATGGGGTTGGTCTCGGAGCTGAGTAGGCGTTACTTTGGCACTGTGGGGTCCGGGATGGGAAGTGCTGCAGGCAAAAGTGAAAAACGGAGTCTCTTCCAGGACAAAGAAGCAGGGTGCACATTAGGGACTATGATGAAGCCTGGAAATCGGAAAGTGAGGAGTCTGGAAGATTTGCAGACTTCTCTCTTGGGCAGCTGGCAGATGACAGCCATCTCCAAGACAGTAAATGAGGAAGAAGTCTCACCTAGGGTAATCAGGGGTTGCCAAGCCCTTTGGATTATGGCTCACTTAGGTGAGGTAAGATACCTGGAGGCCCGCCTTCCCCACCTAGTAGGCCTTGGTTTCTTCCATTTTTTTCTAAGTGTATTTAAAAAGTGAATTGCTAAGGCCAAAATGGGGCCATGAAAATGTTAGTACTTTTTATATGCTAATATTTTGCAAATTACCAGTTTCTGCAACAAACACCCGATTGTGCATGCACATTACAATGTCTGTAACCTCATGTAGACAGAACATCCAAAATCTACACCTGAGGTCATTCATGACTGGGAGACCCCAGCAAATGGCCCTCCTGCCTGCCTCCTCAGGACCCCCACTCACACCCACTCCAGGCCAGGCTCTGTTCTCAAACACAAGGATTCTTTCATTTCTATCTCACAAGTGTTCCTCTGCTAGAATTAAGTCCAAAGCAGCAATTTTCCTCTTTACTTCCCTTTCATTCAATTTAAAAGCTTGTGATTTCCTTGAACACTCCGTGCTGAAAGCTGGGATGCAGTCACTGAGAGGACTTACTTCCAACTTACTTTGACTCCTGGGGTGTTGTTCAAGGTCCCAGTCCAAAACCAAAGAGCGAGTTACATGGTTCCCACCTTTGGTGGTCCTTAGAGTTCTTTTTTTCCCCCTTAGCACTGGAAAACCACCAGTATAATTTAGTTTCTCAGCTGCTTCTAGTGGCTCAACAAATGTCATCAGGGCAAAAATAGCTCTGAGTGCTGTGCTCATCTCTCCAAGTCCCATTTCCTTCTGATAATTCCTCACCATCTTGTTTGTCATTTGATTTAAAAGAATTCTTTTCATATATATATATATATATATATATATATATATATCATTAGCCAGTAATCATGAGAAGAAGAGTATTTTGAGTTTTCTAATTCGACATTACCAAAATTTTATAGACATTCCTGTCTCCCCTTCCTCTCTAGAAAATGCTTATCCTTGTGAATGAAGGAGTCAAGCATCCTCCCACATTTTATCTTCTCCTGAAGCAGGGCTGCCAGCTTGCGATTACTTTATATGTAGTTTGTTACTGTTTGGGAAAGAGAATATAGCAGGTCATTGTAACTGCTCTTTCTGTGCTCATAATTCACTGTTTATTCAGTCAGTATTTATTAAGCATTTACCACATAACCAGATGATTTTTTAGGCATTCAGAATACAGGGTGTACAGGGCAGACCCACTTCCTGTCCTCATGGTATTTGTGAAGTAGAATAAAATAACAGTCCTTTCAATATATTTCTGGATGAATTCACTTAAGGTATATAGCTTAAAAATTGACATACTAATAGCCTTCCTAATAAGAGTTCTTAAAGCTAAGCAGTGTGAACCAATTTTTCCTGACTTAAGGAGAAAAGGAGTTGAGTGAATTGACATTAGGTAGCTCACAGAAGTGATGGGAAGGCTGGAGAGCCAGGTTCAGAATGGTGTAGGAACCAGGGGGCCAGGGCCAGTGCTCCTACCAGAGACATAACTCTGGAAATCTCCACAGCACAGCTTACCCTTGCTGCTGTCATTGACTGCATGAGCTGTTAGCTGCCACTCTTGACCATCAAGGCACATTCTCCCCTTCTGCCCATCTGTGTATGTGTTTGATGGAGCCTGGCTCATGTAGCCACCCCAGCCACGAGGGAGGCTGGGAAAGAAAGGGTCTGCTGTTTTCTGGCAGGTTCTATACTCATACACTGGCTGTGTATCCCAGTTAGGCCTATAAAACAAGGAACTCCCCAAATATAGTAAGGTAGTGAAGTTAATGGACGGCCCAAAATAATGGCAAATGCCTACTTCACTGCCACTTAGTAAAAGTGGATTCTCTACCAGACACTGTGTTTAGTACTTTGGATGCATCATTTTACATAATCTTCATGATAGATATACTCTTTATTTTTACAGATAAAGAAACTGAGGCGTAGAGAGTTAAATAACATTCCCGTGGTCCCATGGGCAGTATGTTTCAGAGCCGAGTTGCCATCCAGATCCGTCTGGCCACAGAGCCTAACCTAACCTGTTACCCTGTTACCCTGCCTTCTCCCTGCTGCCTCTCTCCTTGACTAGGTTTAGGCTGAGGGTCCCTTCTTGCCTAGTAGTGAGATACTAGGGCCATCATTAAAATAAACCTCATTGTATATGATGTTTAAAATTATCATTAAGATTCAGGAAGTCCCCTTCCAAATAATTTGTCAACATAATCCACTAATGTGCTAACTGTTGATTAGTGCAGACCAATTGTTGCATTACTGGCAACATAAATACTGTGTGTGTTACTCATTAAATCTTTTGAGATCCCATCTTCTTGGCTTGCTTAATGCCAGTAAGAAATGAATTTCCAGAAATGGCACTTTAATCCATGATATCATTCCTTCATTCCCAGCCAGGAGGATGTAACAGGAAAAGGAAGTGTGACCTAGGATAAAATATATGTATACAGAGGCACAGATGTGATACATTAAGGTATATCCCAGTTCTTTTCCCATCTAATCCTTTTTCAAGATAGCCCTTTAAACACTTGCTGAACGTAAGAGTCAAGAAAGGGTTATCTACTATTTAGGTGGCAACTATGAATAAACCAGATCTTATCCTGAGGGTTCTGAAAATGAAGTTGTCTTTATCGGTCTGGGCAATTTTACAACCAAAATGGAAAAATAAAGGCAGCTTTGAAAGCCATCTCAAAAAGTATGATAGGACAGAAACAAAGGTAGCAGGGAGGGAGATATCTCAAAGAACAGGACGTGCTGTGACAGCCAAGAGCGGAAGTTATAACCTGGGTGTCCTAACAGGGAAGGCAGGTGTTTGCGGCAGCTTTTCAGGTCTGTGGCTCTGTGAGACACAGAACCACGTGTCAGGTAACTCAGGCAGAACCAGAGAAAATAGGAAGAAGAAAATAGAATGAAATGAAAGATGTGAAATGGCAAAGGAAACTGACAGATGTGTGGGATAAGGTTCTCATCCAGGTGTCCACATTTTAAAGCACTTGCAGCATCATAAGTATATTACATGGTTTTATTGTGTGGCATTTTGATACTTTATTATACAATTTTAATGAGATTGTACACATAGAAATAGAGTTATATTGCCACAAGAACTTCAGTTTAGATATTTCTCACTTTTGAGAGTCTAGTGGCTCTCTGATCAATGCCCTAAGCATATTTGTGCATTGATTTCCCTAAGAAGGTGATTTGACTTTCCTGTCACTTTAGGATTTGTTCCAGAGGAACAGTGGCCCAGGGGAGTCACCACCACAAAATCTTGGGAGGAAGGGGTGTCTTCGAGAACAGAATTCACCACATAACGATTTTTGCCCAAAGAAACCCTCTTAAATGTTTATTGTGCAAGAACTTTTCTGGGCTCTGTTTCAAACTGAATTGGCCTGGATTTTCATGGGGTGCACTGACAAGTGTTTAAGGCTGGACGGTAAATCAGAATCTGTATCACCAGGGAAGCTGTTCAGCACAATGAACAGTGCTTCCCATCCCACCCCAGAGTGAGCATTTTTCCAAATACATGGTGCTAGTGAGTTAAAAGAGGTCACCTATTGAAACTTGAAGTCAATTAACACAAAAACAGGCCCATTCCCTTTGGCATTTTCCACACCCCTGTAGGACATGATGAAACATAACCGTACTATGACCAGGTATAAACTTTCTTTTTTGTCTGGATTAGTCTACCTTTGTCCTTGGCTTCCACAGCTCAGAAAACCTCTAGGTTTTTTTCTTGTGACTTTGTACCTTATGTAACCTGAACATCCTCGGGCTCCACCGAAAAGTGGATCCAAATGAAGTCATTTTAATATTCATGAAATTGGTTTTCTGCTTTTGCCCGGAGCTGCTGGTACAGGCAAATCAACTCCCCCCTCTGCTCTCCTCCCTCCTACCCATCACCGTGGAGTCTTGGAGTTCCCAAGTATCTCACATGTACTGTGACCAAGTTGGCACCTCTGGTCCCAGTGTGACGTGATTTTCCTTTTTCTTTCTTGGATCCCTCTTGTCTTCTTCCCATGAAGCCACTTAAGAACTCCTTTTTACTGCCAAGGTTAGTGATGCCCACTGCCACCAGCGATGTCCAGGCCAAAGGCATGAGTTCCTGTAGCTCCCAAAGACAGCATTCCCAATGTTTCAGGGTTTTGTCTGTTCATCAGGGTTTTGTCTTACCAAGTGCCCTGTCTTTGAGACACCATGCAAACACCTTCCCCATCCCTGGGCCATACTTTGCCTTTTGGGCCCCTAAGTGACACTACTTGGGCTGAGTATTTTGGAAAAGTCTTGATGAAACCAACTTCTTTAATTTTGACTAAAACTTCACTGAGCAGATTCAAAACCTGTCCAGGAGCCAAGACAGAGGAGAAAATTATTCTGCCCCTTCCACCGACCTCAGCCCTTCTCCATCAGGAGTCCTTCCAAGCAGGCTAACAAGAAAGACAAACATTCCTTTATTCTTTTCCTAGAAAGCGCAAATTGATGCATGTTCATTCATGCAGACTGAGTATCAGAGAGGTCATAAACCCTCCAGTTTCAGGAATCGCTGAGTTCTCGTTCCTAGTCTTAATTTAGCTGTGACATTCTGCTGTGATAGTCTGTTAACATAATTAAATATTTCTTAGCTTTTCCTGCTGGATTACCTTAAGAATTTATCAATTTTATTCTCTTCTCTCCTCACACAGTACCTAAAATAGTGTCTCACATCATTAGTAATTGAGTTGATAATGACCTTTCATGTGTAATCCTAGTAAATCCCAAGGGATGTGGCTCGGTCTCTTCACGGAGTCACATTCAAAGGAAACACAAGTCGGCCTGCCTAACTTGAGAATTTATTATCTTCACTATTGGGAAAGTACGAGAGTTTTGTATCCTGCATTTGCTCTCAGAAATTTCCCAGAAGGCCTATCTTGCTTATCATTCCTGCACATCAGAGCTCCACACCCACAGCAATTAGAAAAAACAAAAAAAATCAAACCTCTTCTACTCTGGTTTCTTGTCCCATCTAACCCACACTCCCAACTTGTGATACCTTGTTCTCGGCTCCCCTTCCTCCAGCCTCTCACTGTGAAAAGCCACCTGTGAAGTATGTTGCACTTCCCATTTTGGTCACTTTATAATGACAATCATCAACCTGGAGGGAAAAAAGGCTAGTTCAGGAGCTGACTTGGAAGTAAGCCTACGAGAATGATCAAGTAGTAATTTTTCCTTGTTACACAGGTAAGACAGCTTCTTTGCTTTTGTTTATTATTTTTAAAACAACTTGAACTGAAAAGTATTTCTTGATCTTTTTAGCAATTTTCTCTAAAGACAAAAAATTCTGACACAAAACATGAGTGGCTATAGAAGCCATTTTTCTGCAGTATTTTGACAAGCTATTTTTGTGGTACTTTTGCCCTTTTAAGCTCTTGTGAATTCAGTCAGCATAGAATTGTCAGAGGGAACCTGAGAACAAATTTTAAACACTACACTCGACTTGTGTTTAGAAGAACAATATAAAATGAAGAACAGGCCATCTGGATACTTTTCTTTGCACCCCTCTACACTATCCCTCTATTACTGTGATCATCTATTACTGCATTAAAAACAACAGCAACAACAACACTACAAAATTTACTGGCTTTAAATAACAGCCATTTTATGATCCCATAATTTTGGGTTGACTAGGTTCAGCGGGGCAGTTCTGCTTCATGGGATTTGGGTCAGGGATACAATTACCTGAGGATTTGACTGGTCTGTAGGGTCCACGTTGGTTCTCTGGCCTGTCTAGAACCTTGACAAGCATGATTCAAAGGTCAGTGCTTTCCATCTATCTTTTCTCCGTCTGAGCTGGGATACTCAGATAGCTGGGCATCTCTTTATCCCTCTGCTCAGTCTGAGGGTCTCTCCTGCTCTCTGTGTGGCTTTTCCAGCAGAATCCCCATGGAGACTCAGGGCTCCCCAAAGCACAGGAGCTGCCAGGCCTTCCTTAGACTGAGGTGCAGAACTCCACATTCTGTTGGTTGATAGGCAGGGCCAGTCCAGACATAATGTGGAAGGGAGTGAATACTAGAAGATGAAGTTAGGAGCCACTAGAAGATTAGGAACCATCTTTGGAGACTAGTTATCTCCACCACACACAATTCACTGGAACAATTCAGCGTCCCTTTTAATAGCAAACATTTTCTTCTATCACGATCTGCTTTAATCTGATATTCTTTTTTTCAGTTGAAAATTTCCCTGAAGTGTCCAGTAGTATAGCATTGGAGTCATTACATACATTTTTTTTTCTGAAATTATTAAAACTGTATGTGCTTTTCTGTAGAAACGCCCATATTCACTCTTTTAGGTGATTTAGACAATTAGAGGCCTGAAATTAAAGCTTAACTAACAATCAATAAACTCAACAACTCTCATAAAATAGAACTATGCGCTTAATCCTAAAGACACAGATCAGGGTTTCTCAGAGAATGTTCCATCGCATGTTGGTGCTACAGATTATAAATATTATATGGACAAGGATTTTGGAGGAAATGCTAGATTAAACAAAGTTAAGGTGATTTTTTTTTTAAAGAAGAAATTTGTTAGATCTTTAATATGCAAAGTGGGATAGAATATTTTGTCTCCTTAAGCTATCTGAATGTGAGACATTTTTATTTTATAACATCCTGAGGGACTAATGTTCCACCAAACACTATGGAGAGATGGTTCTCTTAAAGCACCATGTGCTGTGAAGATCACATTATGCCCAGTGCCTTTATTCTCCATACTTTGAAAAACATTTATTGGTGTGAAATATATCCTGAAAGCATGGGAGTTACATTCATTATAATGGCAGGTAACATTACTGAGCATTTACTGTGTACCACGTAATGTGCTGAGTACTTTATATCCACTTAGTAGTGCACCAAGTGTATTACACACATCATCCCCTTTAATCCTGATAGGTGCACAAAATGGATATTCTAATTATGATTTCCATTTTATAGATGAGGAAACTGAGTCATAAGAAAACACACCATTAAAAGGTAGAAAGATGATTTGAATCTGCTTACATGATTCCATGGTCCACGAGCTTAACTACAGCTCTATCTTACCTTCCCTTCTGTACATCAAATCCAGTTTTCAGCTCCTAAAATTAATGCTTCAGTTTACTTTGATTCCACAACTTCAGAGGAAACTAATTTATCAAACACAATGTGCCAGTCCTTACGCTTCTATACATATTTATTAGGTGGTTTAATCCTTACAATAACCATGGAGGAACAGTATTGAGCATTTTGTGAGGGGAGGGAATAATCTCCCTTGCTTTGATATTGAATGTTTTACCAACATGGGATTAGCATCCCATGAATCCCTTCAGATGGGTTCTTAAGAACTCAGTTCTGAAGCACAAACTATCATCCCTCGAATTCCTCTGAAATTTCCCATTACTTCAGTGAATTACCTAGAACATTCAAACTGACTTACACTTAAATTAACGCTTCCTCCAGCCCATTAAATATCTACTTGGAATCCTGGTGAAAATTATACAGAATAATCTGTTTGGAACCCATACTTATAAAATTTGATATCCAGGTGATAGTGTATATATTTCTTAATTATATGTAAATATAAAATAAATGAATGGAACTTAACAGTACAGCTTGGATGTCTACCTTTTTGCCCAGTGCCACTTCAGTATAGAAAAATAGCAAAATACCCATAGAAACATACTTTTGAAGTCATTTCAAAATGGGTACAATACTTCCATTTTAGGGTCATTAAACATGCGAAGGGCTTAGTATAGTGCCCGGCACACGAAAGGCACAAAGTGGATATTTGTTTGACTCCTTTCATCTGAGTCTGTGGTGAGCACGTAGGTGCATTCTCACCTGTGGTGGCATGAACCTATTCCAGTTGCTCTCTGTGAAGCCCTCTGCTTGAGGCCCTCTTTCCTAGAGAAGCAGTTCCACTGTCTGATTATGTGCCCATCAGAGCAATAGCCTGAAAGAGTCCCTCTTAGCAAAGCTTTTTCCTTAGCAAATGGCTGCTCCGTATCTGTTGGGTTATAACCAGTGTTAAGTCAGTCAGTTTTCCCCTGAAAGAATTGACCACGTTATCTTAAATTAATCTGCTTAATAATAATGTTAATAGCTAGTATTTAAAATAAATCTATATGCAAATCAGAAACAGACTCACAGACATAGAAACTAAACTTATGATGACCAAGGGGCAAGGAAGGAAGGGAGGGAGGGACAAATTAGGAGTATGGGATTGACAGATAACAAACTACTATACATGAAATAGATAAGTATCAAGGATTTACTGTATCACACAAGGAATTAGACCTACTATCTTGTAATAACCTATAATGAAATATAATCTGAAAAAAGTATAACTGATTCACTTCACTGTACACTTGAAACTAATGCCATATCTTAAATCAACCATACTTCAACAACAAAAAATTAGCTCTGCTTTGTATAATACTCATTATGAGCCAAGTACTGTGCAAGAGTTGGTTTAATCTTTACAGTCTTGTGAGAAAGGAAGCCTTGGACCCATTTTGCAGAACAGATCATGGAGGCTTAGAGATGTAAAATAACTTGTCCAAGGTTCCAAAGTTAGCACGTGGCAGAACCAGACTCTGAACAGTGTGGTGTGTCCATCAGAATCTAAAGCCTATGCTCTCCATCGCTTCTCTAAAATAATGATGTAAATAGCAATGGGGCATAATGAGAAACTAGCTTCTGTACTTTTTGTTTTCCAACAACTTGCATATTAATCAACAAACTGCATATTAATCTAAGTCACATGTTCCACTGAGTCTTGTTATATAAAAGCAATGACAGCAAAATAGAACTGGTCCTAGTAGAACTGTTTTCAAGACCGAGGAAAAGAAAGTCCTACGAGAATTTTCGATTATCTGAACATGTACAGAATCTTTTAGAAGAATACACTTAAAGCAAATTTTTGAAACTTGGTATGCCGGTTTTAAATTTTCAATTCCTGTATTCACTGGGCCTCTCCAGCATAGTGATAAGAGATAGTCCCCAGTTGACATCGCAGTTAAAAAGAACACCAAATGTTCTAATGTGAAATATTCAGTGCTGATTTATTTCTCCATTGGTGTTTGCTCTAATACCTGGTCATGTGGATCCATTTGGCCCATTTCCCTTGGGGCTTCAGTTAGCAAACTTCCTGAGGGGATGGAGGCAAAAAAACAAAAAATAACAATTTAGATTCCACAGATAAGTGACACATCACTGTTTATGAACTTTATGGCTTTAACAAAATAGAATCCAATGCCACTCCCTTTTATAGACCTGATTAACAAGAAATTTTCTCCAAGCAGATGGGTCATGAAGACTACTGCCCCTTGGAATCAGTTGTCTAACTGAGTTTAATATTTTCATTTGGTTTTCCACTGTTGTTATTATTTCCATTTTAGCTTATGCATTACAGCCATAGCATATGCCTCTGGGTATAAGAGGAAGGAAAAATTCAATTTTAGTGTTTGTCTTATTTGTACTTTACTTGAAGCAATTTGGTTTGCCACATGGAGTGAATAAAGCTGTCATGTTATTTTTTTTTTCCAAAAAGAACACAATAACTATAATGGACTATGCATTTTATTACTGAGCAGATTAATTTTTTTCTTCCATTGAATGACATAAAAGGGAGGATAATTTCAAACGGAATTGTGCCTGGTGAATTGTGATGTGATTTCCATGGCATATAACAGGTCCCAGCTTTTCTACCAGTGTTTTCCAAACACATGATCTTTTTAGACATACCTCGGAGATACTGTAGGTTCAGTTCCAGACTACCACAATAAAGCGAATGTCACAATAAAGTGAGTCACACATTTATTTTTAGTTTCCCAGTGCATATAAAAGTAATCTTTACAATATCTTGTAGTCTATTAACTGTGCAATTATGTTTTTAAAAAGTACATACCTTAATTTTAAAAATACTTACTGCTAAAAAATGCTAACTATCATCTAAGCCTTCAGTGAATCAATCTTTTTGCTGGTAGAGGGTCTTGTCTCGATGTTGATGGCTGCTGGCTGATTAGGGTAGTGGTTGCTGAAGGTTGGGGTGACTGGCAATTTCTTAACCTAACACAACAGTGAAGTTTGACATGTCAGTTGATTATTCCTCTCACAAATGATTTCTCTGCAGTATCATGCTTTTTGATAGCATTTTACCCAGAGTAGAACTTTCAAAATTGGGATCAGTCTTAAACCTTGCTGCTGCTTTATCAACTAAGCTAATGTTATGTTCTAAATCCTTTGTTACCATTTCAATAATCTTCACAGCATCTTCACCAGAAGTAGATTCCATCTCTGGAAATTTTTTTTTTTGTTCATTCATAAGAAGCAACTCCTCATCTGTTCAAGTTTTATCATGAGATGACAGTAATTCAGTCACATCTTCAGGCTCCACTTCTAATTCTAGTTCTCTTGCTATTTCTACCACATTCCACTTGCTACTTCCTCCACTGAAGTCTTGAACTCCTCAAAGTCATCCATGAGGGTGGGAATCAACTTCTTCTGAACTCCTGTTAACGTTGATATTTTGACCTCTTCCTGTGACACGTGAATGTTCTTAACAGTGTTTAGAATGGTGAATCCTTTCTAGAAGGTTTTCAATTGACTCTGCCCTGATCCATCAGAGGAATCACTACCTATGGTAGCTATAGCCTTAGGAAACATTTCTTAATAAGATTTGAAAGTCAAAATTACTCCTTGACACAAGGGGTGCAGGATGGATGTTGTGTTAGCAGGCATGAAAACAGCCTGAATCTTATTATACATCTCCATCAGAGCTCTTGGGTCACCACGTACATTGTCAGTAAACAGTAATATTTTGAAAAGAATCTCTTCTTCTGAGCAGTAGGTCTCAACAGTGAGCTTAAAATATTCAGTAACCATGTTGTCAACAGATGTGCTGTCCTCCAGGCTTTGTTCCATTGACAAAGCACAAGCAGAGTAGACTGAGCATAATTCCTAAGGGCCCTAGGATTTTAAAAACAATAAATGAGCATTAGCTTAAAGTCGCCAGCTCCATTAGCCCCTAACAAGAGAGTCAGCCTGTCCTATGAAGCTCTGAAGCCAGGCATTGACTTCTCCTCTCTAGCTATTAAAGTCGTAGGTGGCATCTCCTTCCAGCACGAGACTACTTTGTCTACACTGAAAATCTATAGCCAGCTTCCTTCATGATCTGAGCTAAATCTTCTGGAGAACTTGCTGCAGCTTCTACATTAGCACTGGCTGCTTCACTCTGCCCTTTGATGTTATGGAAATGGCTTCTTTCCTTAAATCTCAGGAACCAACCTCTGCTGGCTTCAGTCTTTTCTTCTGCAGCTTCCTCAACTCTCTTGGCTTCATAGAATTGAAGAGAGTGTGGGCCTTTCTCTAGCTTAGGTTTTGCTGTGAGGGAATGTTGACCACTACAACTTTCCCCAGATCATCAATAAGGCTCTTTCACTTTTATATCATTTGTGTTCACTGGAGTAGCACATTTAATTTCCTTCAGGAACTTTTCTTTTGCATTCACAACCAGGCTGTTTGGCTCAAGGTCTAGCTTTTGGCCTACCTTGGCTTTCAATATGCCTTCCTCACTGAGCCTAATCACATCTAGCTTTTGACCTAAAGTGAGAAACATGTGACTCTTCCTTTCACTTGAACACTTAGAGGCCATAGTAGGGTTATTAACTGGCCCAATTTTAATATTGCTGAGTCTTGAAACAGGGAGGCCCGAGGAGAGGAGGAGAGATAGGTTAATGGCAGGTTGGTGGAGCAGTCAGAACACACGCAACACTTACAGATTAAGCTTGCTGTCTTATGTGGGTGTGATTTGTTGTGCCCCCAAGCAATGACAATAGTAATATCAAAAAAATCACTGATCACAGGTCACCGTAACAAATATAATGAAATATTGCAAGAATTACCAAAATGTGATACAAAGACATAAAATAACCAAGTGCTATTGGAAAAATGGTGCCAATAGACTTGCTCAACAGAGGGTTGCCACAAACCACGATAAAACAAGGTTTGGCTGTACTTGGGATGCAATAAAAAGATGTTTTCTGGCTTATGTATACTAATATTCTGCAGGGCAAATGTAAATTAAAATACAACCTTTGACTCCTAGAAATTACTCTGTTAAATTTTCTGCTTTCTTCATTTCTTGGGGACTTGAATTGTCTCTTCCTTTTTCTCTTTTTACAGAGTCTCCGTTACATTCCCTGCTAACATCTAGCCATTGCCAAGTTCTTCTTTATGTGTTAGAGATCTTAGCTGTGTTCATACCAGGATTCGGACATGCCTGGCCCTGCCTGGAGGTTCACTGTGGTCGACCCTTCAGAGCTATGTTTGCATGAAGTACTGAAGATCTCCTTAGGAAATAGCTCATTAGAGGAGAGAGTGGAGGGCAATGTGTTTGTTTCAGGACAATGGGATAGGGTTGGAGGACAGGGCCATTTGAGCAAAGCATGATCATTCATTCCCTGTTTAGTCCCCTTGGAAGTAAGGGCTATGAATAAAAACTTTTCAGAGCTGTTTGACCAAAAATATCTTTATACAATGAGAGCACAAAGAAGCATTTTTGATAATGTAGGTCACAGATGGTAATAATAATAAACATTTATTGTACTCTTTGTAATCACAAAATACTTACCATATATAATCTTAATCAAACACATTACTATAATCATCACAGTGACCCTATGATAAGGTCATTTTTCCCCGTTTTATAGATAAGACAACTGAGGCTTAGAGAGAATGGCTATATATCTTGCCTGTGGACATGCAGCTAACAGGTGGCAGATCCAAGATTCTAACTCAGACCTCTCTGATTTTAAAATCTACACTCTTGACCACATTGCAGTATTGTCTTCCCCCAAGACAAACTGGAACACAAAACAAACTGTAGGCTGAGAAATCATTCATGTCAGCCTACATTTGCAGTGTAGGACAGGAGGCTAATGGGCATTGATGCCCGCTCAGTGTGGGGATCTGATGCCTTCTGGCCCAAATCAGAAGCCTCTGCTTGGTTTCTTGGCAACCTCTTAGCTGCTGAGTAAGACAGGAGGAAAGTGGCTCTCGGCAGATGTAGCCTAGATGACCTCTCTTAGAATACAAGTGAAGTTAACTCCTGGGTTTCCAGAATCATTAGGGGGAATGCCTCTTTTCCCCTAACTTCAATTATTACTCAAAATCTATTGCATAGTACTGGTCCTTTACAAAGTGAAAAAGTGCTCAATCACTAATCATATTGGGAACACTGACTCTGCACATGAGGCACAGACAAGGTCCTGGGGTCTTCAAAGATGACTAAGTTGTGGTTCACTGCTCTTAATTTCAGTCTCATGGAGGGAGACAGCAAGTATACAGCTCATCACACACAAGACACAGTAAAATGGCTAGATGGAGGCCAAGTAACAATGTCAGGGAGCTTTAGGCATGGAGTGCCGTTCCTGCATGAGGTTGTTGGAGAACAGGGGCAATGTTTTGGGTAGGCACTATTTCCCATGATTCTTCCTGGCTTTCCTACTCCGTCTCTTCAGTTATTTCATCCATCATGGGCTTTCTGTACAGATACTTCCTTTCTCCCCTTCCAAATCTTTTCTCAGACACCCACTGAAATTACTGAGCTCCTCGGAACCACCTTCAAATCAAGCTACTAACAGCACGTTTTTGCCAACCATTACACGTTAGGTCCATCTGTTGCCTAGTCTGCTCAGAAGAGTCCAAAATATTTCTAGATCTTTAACAATCTTGAAGTCACATGGGGGAGAGGCATTGAAACTTGTTAGAAAGACTGCAGGCTAAGGGCAAAGTGCTAAGATCAACTTTTATGTGCCCAGTTACCACCTTAGATGTCAACTATGCACCAGGGGATTCTTAATGAGTTATGGGAGAAAGAGCATCTTTGAAATAGTTTGGCCTTTTCTCTTTCCTTTACAACCTAGTGTCTATCCTACTCTACTGAATGAGCAGCTACAGAATGCAGAAGAGAACAGGAGCAGTAAGGGAAAACTTCCATGATAGAGCAGCAAACACAGACAAATCCTGGCTATCTCCACTACCTAACACATAGGACTAAATGAATATTTGCTGAGAGAGGGAGACTGAGTTTAAACATTAGACTTGGCTTACTCAGTGAACTCTAAGGTCCCTTCTTACAAGGATTTTTATGACTCAGGAAGGGGGAAAACTTAAATTTGAAAAACTACATTAAAGTCATCAGGTTGCATTGTTTCCTAACGCAACCTTCCTGTATACACAGATTGCTAAGCGATGTTATGGCCAACACTGCGATCAAGTAAGGGAGAACAGAATCTGGGCAACGGAAAGAATTTCAAAAGGCCATTTATTTTATCCCCAGTTGGCAACTAAATCATCCCATAAAAGGAGTAGGATAATATAATGGAAAGAGCACAGGCTGTGGAGCCAGACAGAGCTGGGTTTGAATTCCTGTTCTGCTGCTCACAGGCTGCATGTTTTCAAACAATCTAATAGCTTTGAGCCTCTGTTTCCTCTTTTATAAAATACAAACCAGAAGAAAATATCCTAGAGGGGTTTTATGTCTAGCACAGAATGACACATAGGAAGACCTCAAATTATGTTAATCCCATTTCTCCCCGCAAAGCTACATGCCCATGATTAAGTAATTGTTTTTTTAAAGGTATACCTCAGTTTCCCTTAGGATATCAGCATCTTATAAATCTGTAGTCTCTTAATTCTACAAATTTGGTAATTCTGGCCTTTACTTATTTTTTAAAATGTTTTACTTACTATTGGTTGAATGTCGATTGAAAAATAACACAACTGCCAAATCCCATTTGTACGATAAGCCGTCATAAACTCCAAGATCATTGTCAAGTCCCTTGTGTGTCTGTTGTTTAAAAAAAAAAAAACCAACCTTTGCTTTGCTTTATTTGTCAGAGGTTTTTGAAGAAAAGAATTTCTTAAACACTTAGAGTATCACTACGTCTTAAGCTGTGCTGAGACAGGCAGAACCTCAAACATTAATAGGAATTCTAACTATGGAAGAAATATATGAAAGCTGGAGTAAAAGAAAACAAGTATTATCTCCTTCTACTAAAATGAAGGTTAAACTCTCTCCAAAGACGTAAGTTTAAAATAGTTATAATGCAGCCAGTCAACTTGCAAGGTGACTGGAGACAGAGGGAGAATCTTTGCCTCTAATGAAAAGTGTTTAAAAATGGAGTAAAGTCTTCTAGACCGGGGACAAACACTTAGTTGTTGGTGATTCTCAGGGACCAGGGCCACACCTGGCGCCCAATACTAACCAGAAATCTCCATTAAGCCAAATTAAAATAACTTTATCACTTTCATTAAAAAATATACATATATAAGCCTATACAGCAGTACCTTTAAATAGAAAACCAGAGAATATAAAAGTTAACCTAATAATATTATTAGTGTAATTATTATTTGTAAAGTGGTCCTACTATTACCTTAAAAAATGTTTCCTTTTTAAAGCAAAGAATATCACTTTATTTTTTTAAAGCTGTTAAAAATATTTCAGAGGCTATTAGTTCAGGGTCATAAACCTATCTCTTTTCTGGCTCCAATTAAAAATACTCAAGATTTACAAAAAAATTGACTTGTCTCTGGAAAAGATTCATGCCCCTATGCTTCTGCCTTCAGTAGACAGAGTCATTCTACCATGTTGGCTCCAGAGGTGCCATTTCCTTTGGTGGCTGGCACCCATTCATATGTATCTAGCAATGCACAGATTTCATAAATGGGTGAGGGAAATGTATTGAAGACATAAAATAATCCAGATACTTCAAAGTCCTCTCTCGTGCAACTCGGTAAAAATGCCAGTAACCACCTTATGTGGTTGCAGTGCTGTGTAAGTGGGATAATGAATAGAAGTCATTCCACATTTGTCTGGGACATGGAAGGTAGTTAGCACCAAATTAATGTTCCTAGTGATCATAGGAGCAATAATAGTAAAGACAACCTATTCATCTGTCAGACAGGCCTAAGTTCAAACCCCCACTCAGTCACTTTACAGCTATGTAACTGGGGAAAAATTTTTTAATCTGTCTAAGCCTCAGCTTTTCCATTTACAAAACCTGGACACCTATGGGATGTATTTCAAAGCATTTTTGAACAGGTTGAAAAAGATAATCCATTAAAAGAATTTAGCACAATGTATGTTGCTTGGTATGTATTCATTAAATGCCTATTATTATCACCATAATCATTATTAATAGTAATTTTTTCTGTACTTTTCTCTAGGGAAAAATGGCTAGTAAATTATATATCAAGAAAAATACTCTGTAAAAACACTCTGTAACATTCTATCTCTGAATACTTCAGGTAGCATGGTACTATAATTCTTTTAAATTAATTTTTATTTTAATTTTTAATTGAAGTATAGTTGACTTACAATATTTAGTTTCAGGTGTACAGCACAGTGATTCAGTATTTTTACAGATTCTGTTTTACAGAGAGAAGAAAATGCAGCTGTAATCTGCAGACATGAATCAAGAGAGTGAGGGGAACATAAAATTCGAGGAAATTTTGCTTGACCAAAAACAAACCAGTGTTTGTATATTAGAACTAAACATTTAAATTCAAATTTTTGTTTTAATTTTTTCAAGTTAGAACATATTAAAAAGTATATAATTACATTATTTTATATATATGAGATAAAATATGTATTGTTATACATAGCCTCCTAGTTGATAATTGGATATTTTTATTTTTTATTTTATTGAAGTATAATCAGTTTACAATGTGTCAGTTTCTGGTGTACAGCATAATGTTTCAGTCATACATATACATGTATTCATTTTCATATTCTTTTTTATTATAGGTTACTGTAAGATATTGAATATAGTTCCCTATGCTATACACTAGAAACTCATTTGTCTATTTTATATATGGTAGTTGGTATCTGCAAATCTCAAACTCCCAATTTATCCCTTCCCGCCACCTCCTTACCCCACTGGTAACTGTAAGTTTGTTTTCTACGTCTGTGAATCTGATAATTGGATATTCGATAAACATTTTTGCTTCCTTTTTGTCTTGCTCTCCTGAAATACAGGTGTGAAAGTTTCTGATTCATTTACTGTAGCTCATTTCATCAAAAAAGCTAGAAATCCTTAAAAATGTAAATGTGTCCTTTGGACGGACTTCTCATTCTTTCTTTTTTCCTGGGGTATTATTGTGCTTTTCTAGTGACTTAGCCACCAAGGAATGATAAAAAGAATGATCTAGTTCAAAGATTTGTGGCTCATTATGGGCACTGAGGGACAAAGTTGAAGTAAAAGGTTACAAGGAGATTTGATTGTTCTTTGTGTTCTGAAACAGATGGGGATAAAGGCATACCTTGAAAAAAAAAACTGTATAGGAACAGAACCTTCCTTTGTAAGTTATGCAAAAAGCAGAGAGAATGTGCATTTACGAAAAAAATGTCTTCAGGATGTCAAGCATGGTTCCAATTGTGCCAAGAAAATGTGAAACAAAAGCTTTTTAAAAAAATACATGGACATTACATTTCTAGATGTTCGAGATCTATGAACCCAGGAATACATTTTTTTTTTCCCAAAGGTTTGGGATTAGAATGGGGCAGTTGCTCATTGTATTTTTTACCTGTGCCCATTGACCTGATCAAAGGTGGGACGACATGGATAAAACCATATACATATTTGTTCACTCACTGAACAGCTATTTACGGGACTCATTCCACATGTCAGAAATACAGCACTCAACAAGAGGAAGCCTTTACCTAGTTGAAAATCTAGTGGGTAGACAGAAGTTAAATAAAAATATATTAAATTATGATCATAGTAAGAGACACAAAATATAAGCAGGGGTGTGATCGAAGTGTCCAAATAGGATATTGGAGTGGTTTGGGATGGAAGGAGTGACATCAAGTTTGCATCTTGAAAGAAGAGTTAGGTAGGGGAAGTGAGGGGACACGACCAATGGCAAGAAGAGAAAGGAGTGATGTTTTAAGCAGAGGGAACTACATCTTTGAAGGCTCTGAGATGGAAGGGAACACAATGTGTTCCATGAGCTAAAAGAAGACCCATATGAAGAAGCCAAAGTGAGAGAGAGGTTTGAAACTGGAGAGGTACGCAGAGGCAAGAGTACAAGGAGTCTCAGCTGCATAAGCATATGAAGCTTTATAAACTAACAGCATTGGAAATCCATGCAAGAGGTGTTTTTTAAAATGTATGTCATTGTCATTTTTTTTTTATTTTGAAAGGTTCCCTTTTTCACAATTTGGGAAATTGACTAGAGAGAGATAAGCACAGGTATAAGGAGACTGTGTTTATTTTTATGGTCCAGAAGCAGATGATGGTGACTTTGCTCACCAGTGGTGGTGGCAAAGTTGATAGAAAGAAATTCAAGGACTTGAAAGATATTTAGGAGAAGAGTCAATAATACAATGGGTGAAAGTGACTCCCATGTTTCTAGACTGAATAGAGGTGATTCTGGGACTTTTGAAGGCAGAAGACGTTTTAGGAGAGATTGGGTTCAATTCTGGAAGTGGTGTTCGTGTCTTACCCAAGTGGAGATAAAGAGTTGACAGTTGGGCCTGGATTACAGTGGGAAAGTCTAGACTAGTTATATTTCCAAATTTATTTAATAAACACTTTCAAATGCTTACTAATGACCAGTCACTATCAAAGCACCTTTATAAATATTAAATTGTTTAATCATCCTAACAGCCCTCTGAGGCAAGTACAACTGTTAAACCCATTTTACCTATGAGAAAATAGAGGCCCAAGTCACCCAGCTAGATCATGCAGAGCCAGAATTCAGACCCGGGGCCATCTGGCTCCAGAGTCCACACTCTTAACCACTAGACTGCCAGACTGAGCACAGGAATAGAGTAGGTGTGGGTGAGACTATAGAGTAATAAGAAGAGAAAATGGAGCCCTGAGGAACTCAAACTATTAAAGCGCAGGAGAGGAGAGTGAACTGGCAAAGGAGACAGATCATTTCTACAAATCCATAAGGCCCGTTCATCCCAGCAGGTTTGTCCAACAAAGCTGTCACTCAAAAGTAAGCAGAGCCCCCTGGAGAGTCAGGTGATTCTCATCACCAGCTCCCCACCAGCTACAAAGTCTCAGAGATTCATCCTGCTTGAGAAACTAGGACAGAGCGACCACACCACTTTCTAAACTCTGCACAATTGGTGTTCCTCCAAGGCTGACTATTTTGCCAATAACTTGACTTGCATTATTTTTAGGGAACTATCATGTAGCAAGCTGCTCCTAAAATATTTCTAGGCTGGAGTGCTGTCAAGACAAAAATCAAAAAAGAAGAAAGCTGGGAGTGGAGGAGGGCAGTGGGAAAAGAAAAAGAATACGGAAAGAGGTTGGGGGAAGCCATACCCAAAAACTATTGAGGAAAGAACATAAGCTTCTAAGTGAGAAGGCTGGAAAGCCATCAGCATGTCCAAGTCAGTCTTCATCTCAAGGAACTGCCACCCACTCATGCCCACATCATCCCTAAGTAAGCAATCACCCAGTTCTTTTTCAGTGATGTTGTTAGCTTGTTTCCACTAGCTGTAGAAATTCACAGTATCTCAGCATCAGAAAGCCACGTAGCATCATATTTAAGAACACAGGCTTTGGAACCAGCATGGTGTGTATGAATTCTGCCTCTATGCTCAGTGTAGGACTGCAGGAAGTTACTTATCCGTGGCTTTGGTTTCCTCAGCTGTAAGACAGGGATGATGACAGAACCTATGTCATAGGGTTCTTGTGAGATATTTGAAATAGTACCTGATGTACAGTATAGGAAATATTCAAGAAGCATTAATTATGCTTATTTTTATTATTATTATAAGGGCTAGTGTTCTTCAAGTGCCTCTAGCAACATAAGACCATGGCATTTTTAAGAGCAAGGTCCCATATTAATAGTCTGTCATGGTCACAAGCCATTAAAGGAGGATTTTTTAACTTAATATGAGTATTACAAGTTGAATAACTCTCAACTATTGTCTGTATCATAGAGCATTTGGAGGAGCAGAAATAGTATGTGTGTATGCATGCACACTACATGCATGTGTGTGGACAGAAAGACAAAGATTGATGTTTTGTCATAGAGATTTGACTTTATATAACCGTAGGATCTGGTTCCTCAGTCTCTGGAAGTCTGTTCCTTCCTGTCTGACACGGGCTGGATGCCACAGAGCAGGCTGTCAGGAAGGGAAGACGGATGTAGAGTCAGGGACAGCAAGGATAGTCTGGAACCCAACAAATAGGAGCTGGAGCCCACAAGGACAGAATGAAACTTATCTCAGTTCTCGTTACCACTGACAGTGACTGTATGGCTGTCCCGCAGCAGTGGGGCCCCTTAGTCAGGGGACTAAACACACAGATGGTCCAGGAGTCAGCTACACAAGGCTCAGGGAGGAGGCAGGCAGTTGTCAGCACATCAGCTGCTTCATGCCAACGAGGGGAGGAAGCAAAACAGCTAACAATGTGCATAAACTGCAAAATGATGGCTGCCTCACATTGCCTCCCAAATATCCCACTTAAATCTGTGACCAACCCCAAATGGAAAGGGAATTCTGGGAACTGTTCAGTTGAGCCAACTATCGACACATGATAAAGCCACTGAAGAGTAACTACTGTAGATGCTTGCTAAACTGGTATGTGCCCAGCACTGTGCCAAATGCTGTGAGGAAACTAAGGAAAAGAATTCCTCTTGGATAACTTGGCCAAGGCCAGTTGAGATTTATTTGTAAGTGAAGAAATGCACAGCTAAATTTTGGAGTTAGTGTCTGTATTAACCAGATCTATATCACTAGAATTGCTCTCCCAAACAGCTTATCTAATAACTGCAACAGATAATCATCAGAAAGTTCCTACCCTGCTCTTGTTAAAAATAATAGGGGAAGATTGGCCCAAGGCACTGATGTACCTAGCAATAATATTTCACTCTTGGAATTTTATGGAAGTGAAGTAATTTTCAGGCACTGTTTATATATAAATAGAATCTTTAAAATGAAGTAGATATCGACAACAAATGGAATTATTCCTTAGGTTCAATCTATTTTATTTCAAAAGCTATAAATTAATTTTAGTTAATTCTAAATGTAAGACATAGCTAGTATACCATTATCTTATATGTGGACATGTAATTTGCATCAGTTTGCACTGAATTTAATAAGAATTTAAATAGAAATCCTCATTGCCACTTAGTTAAAAGTAATCAATATCTGTGAAGCTGAGATCCCTGTGGGCAACCAAGGGATGCCACCCACACAGGCAAAATCTCAATTTACTAGTTAAAAGCTGGCTATAAAGAAAATATGAGGTAATTGCTAAGTAGGATACAGATCCTGCTGCAGATAATAGCTATAAAATCTGGGCATAATGTAAAAAATAGGTAGTTGAAGTCACTAGAGAGTGAAGTGATACAAACTGATTCTTATGGGGAATTCATGATCATAAGAAAGGAGTTGTATTAAGTGAGTTTCCATTATTGTCCTTTTAGCCTGGGACCAGGTAAAGTTGGTAGAGATTCAGTGACAGTGGGGACACTGGTGGAAAAATTGCAGTCTTTTTGTCCTAGGAATTCAAAGGACCAAATCTGAGGAAACCAGTCACTGAAGAGAGAAGGGGAGTCCTGTAAAAATGGTCAGAGAGGGGTTCTCCAAACTCTCAATGACTTGAACCATTCGTAACAGATTCAAAACAATTTTGCTAAGACAACAGATATGAAATGAGTGCAGACCTGGTACACAAGAAATTGAGTTTCTAGTCCTAGTACAAACCAAGGTAACATCTTAATAGAAAAAATGATAGTCATTTCAACTAATAGTGCTAAAGCAAATGGATGTCTGCATACACAAAACAGAAACCTCAACCCTTTCCCCACAACAAACACAAAAATTAACTCAAAATGAATCATAGACATAATGTAAGTGCTAAAGCTATAAAATGTCTAAAAAACACTTTTTTTGTAAAATGGGATTAGGCAAGGATTTCTTAGGCAGCATCAAAAAAAAGCATGGAAAATAGGAAAAAATTAAATGAAGTAGAAGAAAATTAAATGAAAATGGACTTCAACAAAAACTTTTTTAACGTTGACTTTTGAAAAATACAAGTAACTAGAAAGCAAGTAACTAGGAGAAAAGATTTACAAATCCTAGGGCTTCTATTCAGAATGCAAAGAACTCTTATAACTCAATAGGAAGGCAAAGAATAAAACTTAAAATGGGCAAAATAATTTGAATTAGCTCCCTGTAAGAGAAGATATGCATATGCCAAAAAAACAAGTGAAAAGATGTTCAATATCACAAGTCATTAGGGAGATTGCAAATTAAAATCACCATGAGAAACTGCTAGACAACATAGTAGAATAGTTTAAACTTAGAAGGCTGACAATACCTAGTTTTCACAATGATATGAACTGATCAGAACTGTTACACATTGCTGGTGGGAATGCAAAATGGTACAGCCACCTTGGACAAGTTTAGTCATTTCTCAAAGTTAAACATATGCATGACTGAACAATCCTACTATTAAGTATTTACCCAAGATGAATGAAAATATATGACCACACAATAACTTGTGCCTGATGTTTATAGTAGCTGTGCTCATAATAACCAAGAACTGAAAAAAACCAAATTTCCATCAACTGATTAATGAGTAGACAAACTGGTCTGTACAATACTATGAAGTACTACTCAGCTGTGAAAAGAATGAAGTATTGACATGCAACAAAATGGGGAATCTCTAGAGCTTTATGTTATATGAAAGAAGTCAAATAAAACCGACTACATACTGTGATTCCATTTATATAAATTCTATAAAAGGCAAAACTATAGTGACAGAAAGCAGATCAGTGGTTTCCTGGGTGGCAGAGCTCAGGGAAGGGAATCTACTACAAAAGGGAATACGGCTACTACCTGGGGTGATTCTATATTTTGACTGTGAAGGTGGTTATATGACTGTATACACTTGCCAAACTCATCAAGCTGTATACTTTAAATGGGTGAATTTTCTTAAAAGTAAATTATGCCTCAATAAAGCAGGGGAATAAAATTTAAAAATAAAAACAGAAAATATGAGATCAGTTTGAGGACCTACTTGTGAAATGTCTGTAGGGTTTGCTAGTGTTGCTTGTGAAATAAGGTATCTTGCAAAAGAAAAGAGAATTTGATTCAGATCATTGGAACTGGGGTTTGGGGATTCTTACCCAATTCTGTCTTTAGAAATTTCTTCTTTCAAGAGAGAATTTCTCTGAATGTGTTTATCAAAACAAACAAACAAACAAACAAAAAACAAAAAAAATGAGCACATTTAGATGGTCTCTAATGTCCTGTACAGACACATGACTAGTTGGTATGCTTCTTCTACTCTATTTTCTTGCTAATGTCAAACATCACTAATTGATCACAGCCAAACTCTTGTGGAGCCCAGAATTCCAGACTCCTTGTCAGCATAGCACTCTAGGCAATGAGTACCAACTGCTGAATTGTGACTTGTGAGAAATTTTGTGTGCTGTAGCTACTCTAGAAAATAAGCAAATCTCTATAACCAGTATAAATGGGGTCTTAGGACCATATCTCAGTTGTTGCTTATTGTAGTGCTAAATATTTCTACTAAACTAGCTCAAGATGGAGAATGACTAGCAACTTCTATATGATAAGCTAGTGTAGAGCAAACCAGGGTGCAAGGAAGATGGAAGAAATGCTCTAAGTTTCCATTGAGTCAAGCTTTGGAAATGTGATCTAAGTGTAGAATTCAAATAAACCCTACCAACATCTCATGGGCTTGTGGTCATGCCTTCCTCCTGTATGAAGCCTTTCTTTTCCAATTACTGCGCGCAGAGTAATTTATCATCTCTGAAATCCTTACTGTTTCTGATCACTCATGCAGCATGACCCTGATACCGTCTTGTAATAAAATTACTTTCCTGTAAGTATCAGCCCAAGTTGGGTCTGGCTCAGCAGAAAATTGTGCGATAATCAATTAGTAATGTCTGCATGGGCAAGGGAACTATGCCTTGTGTCACCCAACTCCCCATTTTCTGAGCATGATTAAGTGTTTTACAAGTGTTACCTCATTAAACCTTCGCAGCAATACTCTGAAACAGATAGTTTTCTTCTCTGCAAAATGGAGAAAATGTTGAATTTCTGAGAGGTTGCTTGTTTCCCAGAGTCCCTCCCACCCCATTGTAAATGATGGAATTGGACTTCAAAGCCCAAATTTCCCCACCATCCCATGTTATGTTTCTCTGTGTAAAACACCACCTTCCACCCATTCAGTTCCTGGCAACTGCCTAGCACTAAACATGTTCTTAGCAAACGTTTTTACAGCCTTAATAAATGAGAGACATGCCAACCTGGCACATAGCAGCGTTAAAATGGCAGGGTGGTGGTGGTTAGTTTTTAGACAGCTGTGTTGCTGAGGGCAAATCTGAATCACAATGACAGAATTTTTTAAATGGCAGCAATGTTGGAAAATACACAAAGGATTTACATGTCTATAGGTCACAGAGGGTTGTGGCTGGATAAACATATCTTCAGGGGATTAACAGGAGCATTTCATTTTCAGTACACATAAGACAACAATGTCAAGATCCATATGATGATTAATCTATCATTTTTTCATGGCAAGAATTGTCATCAGATGAAATTTTAACCCTATTACCCCATGCTTAAAATTTTTCATTAGGTTATCATGCATATGGAAGTCCACAACTCAGTCCTAAATGTTCATGATCAGATCAATATCTTTACCTTTAGCCCCATTCGTACGTTCACTCATCCAGCCAGCTTCACCTCTGTCATACGACTAACCTTGTTCACATATTGTACAGTTTTACATCTTTTCTCTTCACATACAGTGTTCTTTCTCTCTGAACTGCCCTTTACTCTTCTTCATTCTTTGACACTAATTTAAAGTGTCACCTCTTCTCACAACTCTCCTCTGACCCTCCCTGAGCCTACTTAAAGGTCACTCATTCTTGCTCAGAGGAAAACCCCGGGTTTATCAGAGCACTGTATTCATTTTACTTGTTGATTGCATTCTCACTTCTCTACCTGACCATAAGTTCTTTGAAGATAAAGATCACTTTTGATTTTATAACTACATCACCCAGCATAATATCTGGCACATAATAGGAGCTCAAAAATAATTATTATTTTTTTATGAGGGGGGAGGTAATTGGGTTTATTTATTTATATTTGGAGGAGATACTGGGGAATGAACCTAGGACCTCGTGCGTCCTAAGCACGCACTCTACCACTTGAACTATACTCTCCCCCTCAATAATTATTTTTTGAATTAATATGAGTTCTGTTCCTAGGTGACACATGGAGGTAAAGGACATGAGGAAAAGAATGATTATTTATCATTGGGGGTAGGTGAGGGAAGGTCTGTGTTTCTAGGAGATGCAGCAGTTTATCTCCAAGTTTCTATTAGTCAGATACTAATCGCCAAATTACATTTCCCAATCTCACTTGCAGTTTGGTTAATCACGTGATGAGTTATGGCAAATGCAATATTTGCAGAAATGATGTAAGCCACTTGTCAGTATGGCTGAGAAAAATCTCCCACTTGTAATCCTCCATTCTCATGGTCTTCCTCCTACCTGCTGTTGGATGATGCTAGGGTGACTTTGATACCTCAAAACAGTGGAGCCACAAGATGGAAGTAGCTTGGATCACTGAGTCACTGCTTGGGTGACATCTGGTGCAAAGCTGCGCAGTTAGAAACAGCCACACTGAGTGTTATCGCTGAGATTTAGGGGTCATTTATTGCAGGAGCTTATGTCATTTATCATGACTAATACGTCAAATAAGAAATCTATTTGCACCCATATTTCTCTTTCACAAGATTCTATAGATATCTGAAAATGAAGCCTTTAAGGGAGAATCATTCCAATTAAGTAACACATTAAATCTTCTCACTGTAGTGTTCACAAAAGAGAAGCTGGAAATTGCAAAGGAAAATATTTCTGAGTAAAGCAGGGGGGATGCCTACCCAGTGGGGCCCTGAGATGATGTGTGTGCTGTCAGAGGTACTTGTAGAGAGGGATTTCGAGCCAGCTGCCTTACTGTCCCCTTCGGGCCTGTGTAGCTATATGGTCAGCAGAAATACAGCTTGTCTGGCTCTTTTAGTGGCTAACTAAGGAGAGAACAAAGTTAAGACTGTAATTTAAAGGAATCCTGAGACTTTTGTGGGTGGGAAAGCCAAAAAAAAGCAGGGGAGGGGGACTCTTCTTCCTATCAACAGGCCCCTTTTCTGATCCTTCCTACTCCCAAGTCCTGTTTTCCACCCTGCAAGCAGTAGTGTCTTTGCCACCAAAGCCACACTCTGCCTGTTGAAGTAGCAGCCAAAGCTAACTCCAGAGCTGTGATTCCTGGCAAACAAAGTGGAGAAAACCAATGAGTGAGGGCACTTATATAAGCAAACAACCTAAGGCCGTTTCCTGTAGGTATTATTACCCAAAGGATGACTTTCCTGTGATACTGTAGAAGGACATCTGGTTCAACTCTATTTCACTTGTCTAGGATCTTAAAATAGAATGTGACAAAACAGGATCATGCAAAGCTGAATGGATAGTGTAGGAACGTAGGAATTACTGAGTGTGATCAGACTAATGGCTTGGTACCAAAAGAGCCCCAAACAGTCATCACTCAATTCTCAAGAGTTCTTCTCAAAAAGCTAATGCAGAGGACATCTCTTTGGGTGACCTCCCAGTTCTCTGTAATACTCTCTTATTGAGGGACAGCTCTGTGGAAGCCATGGAAGTGCACTACTCAGATCTCTTGCTGTGAGGATGTAACTGGCGAATGGCCCCAGTCCATCACAACATTCATGCCCAAGGCCACCCTTCCTGTGGGCTGCTCTCAGCTAGTAACTGAGGATGAAAAGGGTGCTAAGGCTGGCTACTTCTTGCAAGGTTGCAAGGATTTTCTGATTCTTGACTTTGGCTCAAGGACTCCCATTGGCTTTGCCAAATCTTAATGCTGCAGGCTTAGATTCTGCTGATTCGACCTTGCTTTCTTCCTTCCCTTCCTCACAGGGATTAGACCTGCATGAACAGTGTCTTCTGTCCCACCTCTTTATCTTTCACAGGTGTTTTGTCAAGTAAATCTCTTGCATGTCTAATGCTGTCTTGACATCTGCTTCTTAAACACCCAACTAAAGCAAGATCACACCTACAGGTGGGGTTCCAAGACTGAGTCTGTGTTCTAGGGTCCTGCCATAATTGCCTTAGAACTAGACAACTTACCAAAACAGGACCATGGGATCCTCAGTTCCTGGAATTTGGGGTGTAGAAGACAGAGACATGAAGACTGAGGTCCATGGAGCTCAGGCATAGTCAAGAGCTCCTTGGAGAACAAGTCAATGCATGAGTTCAAATGTCAAAATCCTGTAGCAGCCTTCATACCTTCTCCTATATTTTTGTTTTTAGCTATTCCTTTATATTTTTGTGATTCTTCCATTTCTGTCCACTGAATTCTGTCTTTTTCCTTTTTTCTCAAGTTAGTCAGAGTTGATTTCTGTTGCTTACAGCTAGACAAGTCTGAAGGATGTGGTGAAACACAGACCAGATTCTTCCTAAATCTTTTATGGTGCTGCAAACTTTATCCAGATCCTTTCCACACTCATTTATGTATCAGTCCTCTGATGCCATCTCTTTGGTGTTAAAAAGTTTTGCCTTCTGCATGAAGTAGGCTTTATTTTTAAATGGTGAAAATCTTTATTTTTCCAGGGTCTTGAACATAAATCTAAAACTCCCAAAGTGAGGTTATAACCAAAAAAACAAACATGACTCACAGAAACAGTATAAGTTATGGGAAAAGATTTGTTGAGCATCATTCGCTAAGTCTCACACATAAAGAGAAGGCTCAGAAAATATGAAAAGGGGTATCTTGTCCTACATTAGACAGCTAGTAAGAAAGTTCAGAGAGTAAAATTACTTGAAGCAAAATATTCTTTTCTGTCTGGGTGTTTGAGAGATTTTCACCTTTGAATATTGAATTGCTAATAAAATAGAAAAGATCTCAGAGAACAGGGAAAGAAAAAACACTGCAAGAAGACACAAAGTGAAGCAAAAACAGAAGATGATTACAGATTATGTTCTTTGAAAACACTTTACACATGCCCACAGCTCTTTGCCTGGCAATGTCAGCATGTTTCTAAATGCCCCCGAGGCACACCTAGGAGGATGGAACTCCTCAAAGTGCAAATGACAAAACGACACTAAATCATATCACTGGTTTGCTGTTAACCTGGGAATCAGTCAGAGCTGAGCTTGGAAGCCCAGCATTTGATAAACTGAGACATCCATGTACCAAAACAGGTCACAGCACCTCTGAAACATGCTGCTATGTTTCCAGTTTCATGAAAAAAAGTTTGTGTTTCTTCACTTGGTTTTCTGAGTGATCCAGAAACAAGACGGCAGAACTTTTAAGGATTGTTTTTAAAGGCTACAGAAATCTTTTTTCTTTCTTTCTTTTTAGTAAAATAACAGTCCATTAACTGGACTTAATGGAGAAAAAGTGAAAAAAGTTACAAGGATGGTATACACACAGAGACATGGAACCTTTGTCCCATAAAACGCTGTGGTCTAGATACTCAATCTAAAGAATTAGGTGATAAGCTGAGAATCTATTTGGCCTCAAGAGTTCCCAGATATTTTTCCAAACACCAGACAAGCTCATCATTCCTGGTCTGAGTGGCAAAGTCTAGGTGTATAGAATGTCATTACGTGTATCCAGCGCCCCGGAGCTCTCCTGGAGAATTTCAAAAGTTTTTTATTTGGTTTGGAAACAGAAGGGAAGACAGCTGATTAGTCATCCTCTGCTTAATCTCCAATGACAGAATTAAAGAGCACAATTTTATTTCTGGCCTGACTTCCTTCTGTCTTCATCTTTTTAGAAGCAGAGGAAAGATGGCAGGCATGCTGTGGAACATTCCTTCCTGTGTACTCTAAGCAGAGATCAAAGCATACCTTTCCCTCCAAGGCCCAGTGACATATTTTCCTCCACTGAGGATCTGGAGCAAGGTGAGGTCGCTGCCCCATCTCTGTGTAGCTACTATGTCAGCCCTAACACTACTAGGGCTCCTAAAATTACTTCATAGTGACAGATAAGGTCTAAGTCACAAAGGTTCCATCCTCCAACTCGCATAATCCTGGGGAGTCCAAGCTTTGACCTGATTGCCTCTCCAGTGAATTCGAGCAATCTCCAGGGAAAGCTTCTGTGTTCTACAAATTCATCTTATTTTGTCCTTGACCATTCACTCACTCTGGGCCTCTGATTTCTTCTCTCCTTATAGATTCGCAGCTCATGTGACAGCTCAGCTCTTCCCGCCAGTGGGCTCCGTGGTCTTTCCTCCCACTGTTCCATCAGCCATTGCCCGAACAAAAACAAATCTCTTCCAAGGGACAAGCAATAATTTGTGATCCATTGAAAGGGCAGTCTAAATCCAGATGGAGAAGAGATCTAGCCAGCCACAGGAACAAACAAGCCAACATTTAGAGGGCATCCTATGAGCCAGTCTCTCTATGATGCCACTTATTTTATTCCTGCTACAATTCTAGGAGTCATATACTACTCTTATCAACATCAATTTAGAGATGAACAGATTGAGGCATAGGGAAAGTTGGGTTTTTCTTTTTTTTTTTTTAATTGTTAAAGTCACAACATTTAGTAAGAGGTAGAGCTAGGATTTGAACTAGTCGAGCTGGTGGAAAACACCAGGGCTCTTCACCATGATGCTGTATTTCCTCCCTGCCTCCTAGTTAAGAAAACATAGTCTGCAAAGATGCACCTTTGTCCATTGTTAAAGTAGCACATTGCATTATCTTTTCAAACCTTTTGGCCCTTGGGAGCTCAAACTTTTCCACTCCAGAGTCTTCACTCGCCATTTTCATACCTAACAGAAACCCACAGGGATTGTCCGCCCCAAAGATAAAGTTTGCAGCTCTTGGTGAAACATGAACCATTCTACTCAGAATTCTGCAGTTACATGGTTTTGATTCTGTTGCCTTGCTCTCACCCAGTTATGTTGGTTTTCAGCATCTGCCCTCTCCAACTAAAGAAAGTGCATGACTCTTCCCTGTACAAAAGGAAGCTGTTGTTACATGAGGCAGCTGGCCCACCTCCATTCCAGTGGACTTGGTCTTACATTTTTAAATCCCTTCTTGACTGCCTTTCCTTGGTAGAGGATGCTCCAGGTCAGTGCTGGCAGCCACTGATAACATGCCCACTTCCTTCCACGTGGGCAGCCCCTCTCCCGTGGCCTGTCCTACCTAGTGAAAGGTATTGTTGTGTATATTCCTTTAGGAGGAACCAGGACCCTGCCCCAACATTGCACTATTGTTTCTTGACTGTTCCTCCCCTGATTAGCAACTGTTTGAATCTGCCCTTCAGAACTCAGGGAAAGTCAAGGAAGTTGAATGATGCCTAATTCCTCCAAATGAGAAATGGGGGACATGGAAAGCATTTGTACCCAGGAGGGCCCCACAGGGTCCTGCTCGGTTTCAGAAGGGAGGAAAGACTAAATAATGAACAAATCATCTCCTTGCTCCAATCTCAGGTCCTCCTGCCCTAGCGACTCTGCTTCCAATGCAAAGATCTGAAACTGCACATCTGGTCATGTGGGTCATAATTTTAAACAAATCTTTCAAATCCCTCCTGTACCCATAAATATTTCACGTGGCTCTGGCTTTACATTCTACCTCTCACCATCCTCACCAGCCTATTTCTGATTACTGTCCTATAAGCATCTTGTGCTCTTCTCAGCACTTCCGAAAGAGATGGGCCATGAACAAATGGTCCTGTGGCCAGAGAAATCTGGACAACTCATCACACTGTAAAAGATAGACTGAGGCCTATAAAATTTGTTAAGAGTTTATTTGAGCAAAAGTCAGTTAGAATCAGGCAGTACCAAATCAGAAGTAGTAGTTAAGAGGCACTCCACCAACAGTAGCCAGGGGCAGGGTTTTTATAGAGAAGACACTGAAGCAAAGCAAGGAAAGTATTTGACTGGCTCTAGCTTCAGCAGTTACATTATTTGGGAAATCCTATTTGGCCATCTACACTGGTTGTTTTCTTACCCTTGAGGCATTTGCAGGAATGACTCTGGCTTAAGGTTTCGTTTGCTTAGGCAGACAACCGAGGCCTGAGAGCCACCTCAGGGTACTGGCTTCCCTGTTTGACTTCTTTCACAATACTCTCTCTCCATTTCAAAGAATCACAAAGCACGTTGGCATATTAAGAAAATCACGTCATTAATAAACCAAGCATTTAAAAAGGGAAGCTGTTTAAGTTTGTTTGGTTCAGGTTTCTCAAACTTTTTTGTCTGAGGACCCCTTTTTCCAAGGAACAACTATAAACAGGGTCTCAGGGAACACAGTTTGGGAAATACTGCTCTATAAAGCCCCTGACAGTTCCCTGAACACCCCCAGCTCTCTCGTTCTTCCAGGCTTTACTATTGTACTTCCTGTGTCTAGAAGGCTCTTCCTATTTTTGATGCCTGAAGAATTCCCATAATTTCTCTAAGCCTACCCTATGAAACTGAATGCAGGGTCACTTCCTCGCTGAAAGCTCAGGGAGAATTACTCTCCTTCTGGCTCCCCACTGTGTCTGGTACTCCCTTCTATCACAGCTTTCAGCTTGTTAGTTATTCCTGCTTGTTTTCTGAATCCCCACCAGGCTGTGGATGACTAGGGATCTGGGGTCATTCAGGTCTGTACCCTCCATCCTCTGTGTGGAAAATAAATGATGAAGGAATAGCTTATTTGGAGAACATTCCATGGAAACTCATGTTTATGGTATCAAACGTGACAGTGGGTAAAACTATGAGGGGTATAGAAAGAACTACTGACTCTGACTGAATTATGCAAAGTGTTTCACCTCCTTTGGTGGGAAAGTATAAAGGAAATAGAAGGCACAGCCCAACAGGAGGTGGTCTGGCTAGGACCTACTCCCGACCCCGGACTAAAATGCCTTCAACACACTGGAAGTGATTTAATGAGTAGTCAAGAGTCCTAGAGTCAGTAATTTCCATTGTTGCCACTGCACGCTGCTAGAGACGGGAAATAAACAGCCCACATAAAACACAGATGCCTCCCAAACCACAAGTTTACCCTGGAAACTGGTCGCAGTCATGCCAGCTGCCTGTGTTATTACTTTCCACAGATGCTGTCCACAGACAGGGTGACTTTATTGTTGCAGGAAAAAAACAGCCCAAGGAAGCAAGCAAAAAAATAAACATGTGATCTTTCTACTTGAATAATGAAAAATGTCAATATTTGTTTCAAATTTCACATAAAACAGGAAGTCAAGGAGTTTGGGTCATCCTCATACCATCCAGCATCCGTTGTAGATCATGGAACATAGCAAGTGCACAAAAATGTGTGATGAGTGAATTTCTGTAAAATGGGTCAGATCAAAAGATTTCAAGGTGTGCATAAAACAAAGCTATGAACTAGTTATAGTGCAAAGTTGTTTAAAAATGAGAACTAGCCCTGGCTTCCAGTCCACAAAAGAAAGACTATGTAGGCTAGTGCTTCCAAATATGTTAGTCTACTGTTGAACCAGTGGATCAGGTAAAGGGGGAAGGGCAAGTGGAGGAGGATGGAGATTGCTAAACAAAGCCTCTTGCCGTTCAACTGATGATTAAGCCACCTCACTGTGCAACCAGCCTGAAAGTTTTGCATTTCCATGCAAAGTAATTATCCCTGCCTCTTTCTTTTACCAGTCCATTAGCTAGGGTTCTATCTAAAATAAACGTAGAAAGGCCAATCATTTCTCAGGTCTTTCAAAGCAACTTAGTAAGTGTGTTGTCTAAAAAATTAGGTAGGGGACAGTGATCTCTCACCAGTTTTTAAAAAAATTTTTTAAATCAATTTCAAATGACTTAGACTAACTCTTTATTTCCTAGTGTTGCCTAGGAAACAATGCTGTCCTATAATTGTACCCAAATCAATATGCTGCCCTTCTCTTTCCTGCTTTCTGTTCTGGAAGGCTCTCCCCGTGACTGCATTACCTGGCCTCTGCCCTCTGGCTTCCCATTTTGTTTAGCCAGTGAGAGGCACCAGCAGGAGATCAAAAAGTGTGGGAGGAAAGGAGTCTAGCATCTCTTCCTGACCCTTCCAGCTGTACTGGGATTCTGACAGTGGCCAGTTGCTGCCTAACTACACCTTTCTCATAGGTCCAGCTCCTTCCCTCTTTGGCCTCAGTGTGTAATTCCATAGTCATTTTCATTGGTTGCCTCATCTTTGCTTGTCGAGTCCCTTAAATCTTCCCCCACCAGTACATTATTTTCAGTCAAACAATTTGAGTGTGCCTTCTGACGGATCCACCATGTTCAAGAGTTTCATTTTTATCCTAAGTATATCGGGAAATCATAGAAATATTTTAAGCATTCAAAGAAAAGTCATAATTTGAATTTCAAAAATATAACTCCGGTTATGGGTTGGGAAATAGATTAGAAAAAGGCAAGAGTACATATGGGTAGGCCAGGTAAGAGATGACTGTCATGGTTCCAGAGGAGAAGTGATGGTGGCTTGTACTATGATGTTGATAAAGGTGAAGATGGAGGATTCAAGGAATGTTTGAATGTAAAATCCACAGAACCTAGGGATGGATTCAGTATGGAGAGAGGGAGGGAAGTGAGAGACTGAGATGTCAAAAGTAACCCCTTGGTTTGGGGTTTTGATCATGCTGTATGATAAGATATGCAGCGTTTGAAGATTTCTAGGCTAATGCTCATGATTTTAATGTTCATTTTGAATTTTCTGGAAGATATCTAAATAGACAAATAAGTGTGCAAATCTAGTAACTCAGAATAAAGGTCTAGACTTGAGATCTGCATTTGAGAGTTGTCTCTGTATTGGTGTTAATTAACCCTGTGAATTATGACCCCTGGGAATGATAAGTGCTTTCAGTGTCCCAGATAGCAATCTTCTGAAGACTCATTAGGGACCCTGAAAATGAAGACAAATGAACAAATATGTGAAGTGAACCTGCCAGTTGGTTTTTTATTGCCCAAATCAGATGTAAGCATCTTAACACAAGTATTAAACTTTTTAAATAATAAAAAGCTATCTTTTATTAAGTACATATTATTTTTCATTCCCCAAGTCTGATGCAAAATGTTTTAAATGTTTTAATGCCTTATGATAGGGCACATGCTAAGTGAACAAAGTGATATACTTAAAAAGCAGATATATATATAGATAGATATACATATATATAGATATAGATACACATACACACATACACATTTATTTTTTTTACCCTGAAGTGGTAGGATTTTATATTGCACACATCTAAGAGAAGTTGTCATGGTGACTAACTAAAGAGGATTGCTATCCTGACTTGTGCCATTCCTCATCCCAGCAGTATGACCTAGGTTCCATCTGTCTCACCCATATCCAATTCGAAAAACAATTTCTTCTTGACCCAGAGTTCTTTCTTCAGCAATTTCCAGAGAAACTTTCCTAGATTCTTATTTATAAGCCTCTAAGCATATTTACTGGATCTAATCATGCTATAGGATCCCATTTCTATCATCTGATAATAAAAATGGCCAAATCTGAACATGGAGAACAAAAATATCCATTTTGTAATATAACCAAACAGGGCTACTTTTTGGCCGAACCCAAGACACTGTTTTAGTTATAAATGTACCTGTGTCTATAATCCATTCTTGGGTTCCAGGCTCCGGGTTGGAAAACATCCTCTAAATCCTGGTTCTTCCACCAGTGTCATAGTTCTGTTACACCATCAGGGCATCAGTGGACTCTCACAATGACCTAGTGGTTGTCACTGACCTTTCCTAATTTTTGACTGAAGGTCACTAGGCGAAAAATGCATAGGTGACATTAGCAACTGTATGAGGATGTGCCTCTGTGTGCGTGTGTGTATATACATGGGTCTTTGTTACAGTCCCAGGGAACTCATCCTTTTGTCTGCTCTAAGGGAGTTGATGGTTTTGTTATCAGGAGGCACAGTTAGGAGAAATTCTTGACTGGATTTAATTACAAAAGAAGTGTTTCTACTGAGCAATTGGCACGTGTTTAACTTAAGGACACAGTACTTTGTGAGGATGACCAGCTTTCTACTTTCTCATTGGCTGCCAGGAACCTTCAAGCTAAACACAAATGGATATTCTCTTCATTTCTAGATCCACGTTCCATTCTTCTTATTTTACCTTCATCCCCATCTACATGCTGTTTTGTATTTCGTATACCTTTGAAAGCTCTCTCCTGCTTTTTTTTTTTTTCCCCCTCTCTGGAATGTTGCAATATATAAAGGAACAAGGGGTATAAAGAAAAATGGGAAGCCCTGCAACAAGGTGGTTAGGAACATGAGCGCTGGAATCACGTGGCTTGAGTTTCGTGGGCATGTGACATGACCTCTTTATGTATCAGTTTCATTATCAATTAAATAAAGAAAATGAGAATGTGTTCCTTAGAGGTATATTGTGAGGACTAGGACATGATGCAAGCAAAGTGCTTAGCAGAATTTGTCCCGTGTAAAAGTGCTCAGTTCATGTTAACTATTGCTGTAGAAACAACTGTATTTGAGTTTGTATGTGACTGTTTGGGAACACAGACACACATGCACACATCCCACTGGTACACAGGCATTTGGCACGAAGAAACAACAGCAGTTCTTATTGATCCAACGGGAGTGGGATGTGTGGAGAAGTGGCACTTTCATGATGTTCTAGTGCTTTCAGAAGGTTCACGTGAAATTTTTGCTAAGTAGTCATTATTCATCAACTCAGGCTGTCATAACAGAATACCACAGGTTGGGTGGCGTAAATAATAGAAATATATTTTCTCACAGTTTCTGAAGGCTAGAAGTCCAAGATCAAAGTGCCAGGAAGTTTCCTTTCTGGTGAGACCTCTCTTGCGGGCTGGTAGACATCCACCTTCTCACTGTGTCCTCAGTGGCCTCTTCTCAGTGTGCATGCAGAGAGCAAGAGATCTCTGGAGTCCCGCTCCCTTATAAGGACACGCGTTCTGTGGAATCAGGGTCTTCCAGCCTCATTTAACCTTAATCCACATCCTTAAAGGCCCTGTCTCCAGACACAGTCATGTTGGTGGTTAGGGCTTCAACATATGAATTTGGGAGGGTGGAACACAATGCAGTTTATAACAGTAGTTGTTGGCAGAAGGAAGTACAGGAACTGGGAATGAGAGAGGAACCAAACAAAAACTAGAGAATGAGATTTTCCAGCGTGGAAAGGGGAGGAGAGGGAGAGGAAAGGGGATCATGTCAGGGAGGCCCATGTGGACCAGAACAAACAGTTCAGAGGAAGGCAGGGCTGCCTATTGACACTGTCATCGAGGCTCTGCTGGAAAAGCCCTGCTCTGCTTGAGAATCACAGCTTCAGACAATGTGAGCTAAGCCAGGGCATTTGATGAGACATGGCTTTTTCCCATGCCTTACAGATCAGGCCAGAAATGGCACAGGAGCTGTTTATCAGGGGCCCTGCTTGCCTCAGGATCGCCAAGTATTCAGTATCCTCAAGCAGCCCCTCACCATCTTGTCATTTTTCCTTGACCAGTCATCTTTAACAAGAGCATATTTCTGATTAATTTGTAAAAATCTCTAGGTAATAGCCTTGAGATGAAATCACAATAGGGAGCCAGTAATGACTCTGAGTTAACAACCTGCCAATGCCTATAAAATTAGGGAAGCCAGTGTGAGTGGGTGTATGTGCACAAGTTACAGTCAAGTTTTATTATAAGGAGATCCTCAAATCAGCCAGTTTACTTAAAATGAGTTGATAGGAAAGCTGGTATGAAAACTCTTGAGTTCAAAATATCCTTCTATTCAAACTCCAGCTAAAACTAAGATGAACTGGGATTAAGATGGGACAGTGACCAAATTTGACCAAATCTTACATAAATATCATACAAATTTAGCTCATTGTTTCTACCTTTACCCAACAAATAGAAATATATAGAACATGAAGATGGAGAAGGCAGAGGAGAAATGAGGGAGGGAGAAGGATGAAGAAGAGGATTTGGAGGAGGGGAAGGGGAGGGATGATGGAGGGTCCTGGGTCCAACTTTCGCCCTTGAACTAATAGCCTTTGAACTTAAGTGTGAATTTTTACGCTTTCCAGGTACTCACAAGCTGTTTCGTGTCAGTGGTTTTGAAAGCTTTGTTGTTTATTTCTGTACTTGTTCTTTCATTACTTCGTTTTTTTGCAGTGAAATTCTTTTTCCTAAACAAACAGTTATAGATACTCAGTATGGCATTGAGACAAAGGCAGAGGCCCTGGGAAGGTAGAAGAGGGTGCCGAGCTTGTTGCATTAGGCAGCTATTGCTTGGAGGGACCCCAAGGAGTACAGGCAGACATCTGAATGCTGGTACCTAAGCCCTCTCCAACCTGACTCTCTCACCCTTGCTACTGTCCTTAACCAATCCTCGACCAGGAAGTTTCTCTAGTGCCCTCCACGGAGCCCACGCAGTCAGCCTGCTCTATGGTGACTGCTGCCCACGTGACGTTCTGTGGGTGCCTCAAGGATTGAGATTTTTTTCAACAGGAATCAGCCCACTCTAAACTGAATTTTACTCTCTAAGAAACAGCAAGATTACAATGCAATTCCAAATGTTTCCCCAAATTTTCACAAATTAACATCTACATCCTAGATGTAAGATGCCCCTAGCAGGGGAGACACTCTGTGTCAACAGATGTAGTGGCAAGAGTCTAATCACAACTCCAGTTCAGACCTCTCCACCCTGGCTCTCTTTGCCACAGCACAGCCTGACTCACCACCATGGAGAAGACCCACACTGAAAATTCTGGCTTGAAATTTTTACTGGAACAGTCCTGGGAACCCTTCCACCACCACTACCATGCATATGCACAGTCTCTGCGAAGCCTAATCTGAATTCACAATACTGCAAGGAAGAGCTCGCCTACGAATTCTGTAACCCAAACCTCAGTCCGGGAGCCAAACCATTTAACCCGCTGGCATCAGACAGCTCTGAAAATGAACTAAATTTAGAACATCCAAGTAAGTGTTGAAGTTCTTTCCTTGCTGTTTGGGTCCAAAGAGCTATTCTGGACATTCCGCCATTAAAGAAAGCTATGTAACTGACAAGCAGCAATGGCCAAAGTGAATTCTGTTTTGGAAAAAAGCGAGGCTCTTAGCTTCTCCATGGGTTAGCCCTGCAGCTGTCACCCGCTGGCAAGCGACAGAGCCTGACTGTATCAATCAACACATGTCTTGGGGGTGACTTCCAGACTCCCCACTTTTGGCTACTTTTGGTTACAGACCTTCAGAAATGGTCTGTTTTGGCCATTTTTTTTTTTAAAACTACATCAGATTAAAACCTTGTTCTCTAGCAGTTTGTTCCCAGAACAAGGTATTGCCAAGTAAAAAGCAATTATGTGGAATTTACCATCAGGCCACCCAAAACAGAGTAAACATTTGATGTACTTAAACAATCATGCCTGTATTCCTATTTTGTTAGCCTGAAGCAACTCACTGACTCTATGATTTATCCCCTTCAACCCCAGCCAACACCAGGCAGCTGCAAAAAGATTGGTCTCAAATTCTGAGATTTCAGAAAAGCTCACAGAAAGAATATTGCTCCCCAAGATAAGACTGCAAAGGCCAGTTGGCACATCAAGGGTCTTCGCTTTAGGCTGGAATTGTATCATCTTAATGTAGTAAATATTTAAATCACACGTTGATCCAATGTTTTGATTAGCAGTTTATCTAAGTCTTTGATTAGTTAAAAAAAAATTTTTTTTCCATACCAAATGTAGTTTGGTAGATTTCTATCTTTTCATACATGGGACCCACCAGGGGACAATAATAAAAGGAGTCCTTCAGGGTGAAAATATGGGAAACTACTGAGAAATCATTCTAAGGAAGTAATTAAGGAACTGTAGACACACACACACACACACACACACACACACACACACACACACACACACACACACACACACACACACACCCCAATCATCCCAGCCCTGCCTGTGATGAGAGAAGTTTAATGCAACATAAAAGACCAGTAACAGAAGATTTGTTAAAAATTATGATTCACCTATATAATACAAATACCAAGTCATCATTAAAAAGATGCTGCAAATGTGAATTTATTGGAAGGAAAAAATGATCATAATATACTAGATAGTGAAAAATAACAGGTTATAAAGCAGTTTAATGATGAGGGTAAACCCTAAAGAGGGCTTGTTTCTAGATGGTAGGATTGTGTGTATTTTATTATTTTCATTTGATAATAATTTCTAACTTTTCTATATGCTTTTGTAATAAGGAAGAGAAATGAAGTGAAAGATTAAAAAAGTAATAATAAATGTCCTGGGCAGCAGAGAAGAGAAATTACAATGCTGAACAACAGACAGCTTTAGGGTCATCACAAATGCAAATGAAATAGAATAAAAGGTTGTTTAAATAGTGAATCCGAGAAAATCCAGCGTTTTGAATCTGAATGACCCATGTCTTCTCTCCTCTGGTGTAGAATTTCTTGCCTACAGCCTACTTGTAATCCCAGAGGCAATAACTCTCTCTCTCCAGCCCTGCTTTTGAAGACAATTCCTCTTGAACTGGTTTTCTGAATCATGTTAAAGATTTTATTATACCTTTTTTTCAGTAGTCGCATTTAGCTGTGTACTAATGTTAGCCCCTCCCCCCCCGCCTTTTTTTCCTTGTTCTCTCCTCTTTTTTTCCCCTTATTCTCCAACTACCTTGAAAACCCTTTATGCCCAGGAAATGGCCTTATTTTTTTTTCCGGTGGGCCTTTATCTCCCCTTGGGTCTCACCCCAACATGGAACATAACCAATCCAGTGTCTTGTAAATAGGATATGGTCCACAAACCATGTCACAGTTGTCTATGTGACCTCTTCTTGTGTAACCAGACTGTGAATGTCTTGTGAGCTGGGTTATGTCCTGATTATCTGTGCATCTCCTTTAGTGCCTGGTGATAACTTATGCACACAATACGAGCTCAGTAAATATTGATGAACAAAATTTGTGACCAAATTATGAGTTCTGACAACTCTGGCTTCTCTTCTGTTGACTAGACAATTCTAAGCCATTGCTCTTTAGCTCAGAAGTTCTCAGTGGAGGACGGGGGCAATTCTACTCCTCAGGGGACATTTGGCTATATCTGGAGACATTTTTGAATGTCATGACTAGAGGGAAGGGAGATGTTCTTGGCATGTTGTGGGTAGAGACCGGGGATGATACTAAACATCCTACAGTGCTGAGGGCAGACTCCTCTAACAAAGAGTTATCTAGCCCAAAATGTCAGTAGTGCTGAAGTTGAGAAATCTTGCTTTCACCATACATGAACTTCTTAAAGTCATCAGCACACCATACCTATTTTTTAATTTTCTCCTCTTTTACTCCCCTCCACACACATACATAGCTTTATAGAAAGAGTCTCCAAGGTAAAGACTGAAAACTGCAAGCCCATCCGGGCCCAGTTTTGTCATCTATTTACTGATGGATAAGACTTGCCCCACCTTATCTTTCAGGGTTATTGTGAGGGTAAAATAAAAGAATCAATCTTCCAATGCCTTTTGAAACAGATGAAATATATTAATAATCTCTGCCAAGATACATTCTGAGGGGAAATTGGGAGATTTAGTAGAACATGAATCTCACCCCCTCACCAATAAACACATTTATTTTCTGAGTCATCCAATAAGCATTTATTAAGCACTATCCATATAGAATAAAAAAAAAATGCTACCAGGTTTTTGATAGAGAGGCATCATGCAGTTTTAAAACATGAAAATAAAATTGCAATAATTTCTGGGCTATAGGCAACTAGAAACATTCTTGTTAACCTGGGAAATGCTCTATATGGGCATGAAATAGGGTTGCAGAAAGCGTGTCTGAGTTAAGCCCAGGACTCATTACTATGCCCATGTAATCAGACAGTGATCGTTTTTGTTGAAGATTTTGCTGAAGCCTTGTTTACGTGAACTCTGCCTCTTTTGGTTTAGCTGCCAACATTTACAGCTCGAAATTCCTCATCTATAGATCACATGGGTTGGGGGCTCAGTTCCAAGGAGCTGCCCAAAGAATACATCAGAATCTTCTGAATGGAAGGAGTTCTCAGAACTTAAAATTTTAGATCTTAAACAGAACGTAACAATGTTGAAAGGCAGGAGCAGTTGTTTTAAAATAAACCAGGTACACTGACTCCTTGGTTAGGCTCCAGAGTGTTGAATTGACCTGTCATGATGGTCTGAAACATGCACAGTTGTGTCTCAGGGAGCCTCATGCCCGCTGCTCCTAGGGCAACAGAACCAGAACTACAGAACTCTTTCTTACACTCATGCTTAAGAGACGTGTTGTGTTTTCCAATTTTCCCCTAAATGTATGACCTTGGTTTTGCAGATTGGATCCCTGTGAGACTACGAGCCAGTCAGGGAGCTCTGGAGGAAGAATAGCGGTTTTAAAATGTCTACGAGAAAACAAAATGTCAGACACACTTAGGACAATTTTGAGTCAAAAGTGTAGCTGTGTGAATTGATAACTTTGTCATCTATTCAGTGAATATTTATAGAATGCCTTTTTTGTAAATACAGCCCAAGTGAGTTATTGTGTTAGATTGCAAACGCTTCTTTACTTCTTTGCCTCTATCTGGGAACATACGTGCATGAAAATGTGTCATCCGAGATATGTCATCAGACACTGAATGAGACATGCCAAGTGAGCAGCAAGGCCAGTCATTTCTGTAGGTGAGAAGAAAGCTATCACGATTATAGAGTGACAGGAAAGAATTCACAGGGATAAAAGACTTATTAGCCTTGAATGACAGGCAGACCAGTCAGGTGAAAAGGAAGGGAAGGGAAAACATTTCTGCGAGGAGCAAGAATGAGGGAAAAGATAAAGAGGTGGAAATTCATTCATCCATTCAAAATCACCATCACTAAAGTCATTTTTATGTCCAAGATGCTATGCTAACTTCGATGGATAAGAAAACTGAATTAACCATGTGCCATATACCCTCATAGAGTACACAGTCAAGTTTAAGGACACAGTTACACCAGAGTTATAGTGTAGTGATCTCTGAAGAGAGGTGCACACTCTCCAGGGAATTTGCAAGATGCTCTGTTGGGGTACAGAAGAAAATAACAGATCTTTTCATTATATGTATTTTCATGTAATCATTTTAATTTGCATATGTATAAAAAGTGCTACTGTAGTAGTTTACATAGTTTATAACTACACATATATTAGAGATGAGTCCTCAAAAATATTTGCTTGGACTCATGCATGATCAAAAACTCATGGAGCCCTGTTATAATGTTGTCCCCGTCCCACTGGAAGAGTAAACATATCCTCTGGGAACCAAATCTCTGAGGTTGGCCAACATCCACATGGTACCAGAGTGGGGGCGGGGACAAAGGGATGGAAGGTGTTGGGAGATAGGGTGGATAAGGGAGGATAGGGGACTACATTTGGGCAGTCTTGAGTACCCTAGTCTCATGAGAGCAGAGAGACAATCTAGATGAAATGCAGGGGCTAAGTTAGGCTGTGCAAAAGCAAATTCATTGGCAGAAGAGGGATGTCTCATTACAAAACTACAGAACTTCTAGCTAGAGAAGAACTAGACAACAAAAAGGCCAAGACTGTCTGCTTTGTGCCACTTGGCTGATTCACAGCTAGGTATAAAAGTCACCTTTTGCAGTAAGTTAACCATTCACGGCACCTACCTCTTGGAGGTATATATCCACAGACTATTTTTCTGTTCAAAAAAGTAGACTTCCTTTAAGAAACCATGTGAGGTTGAACTCCTCTAGCCTATTATTTCCAAATTAGCCATGCTCTGAACAGAAGTCACTGCCAAGATTAAATCACCCCTGCTGTCTACTAGTGTCCCCTAAACTTTCCAGAGCAAAGACCATAGACACATTAATCCTCATTTGTCATGCTCAATTTAGATACTCAGGTGGAATTTCAAGTCCCCCATATATCGCTGCTTTAGCCCTAATGCCCATGTGGATGAAAATCAGTTTACAAAATACTGCATCCAAGCCCAGAGGAGACACTGCTCAACACCTTTATTTGGTGACCATGGACTATGAGAAGTGCTAGAAATGAGCCCTGGAGACAGAGAGCATACAGATGGAGCACTGTAATTATGTTGTACTAATGTACTATTGGGTGTTAGGACACAGAAAGAAATCAGTGTCACTTGTGGCTGCTGGTTTGCCTGGCTGCTAATGTATTAAATGCATTGTATTCCTTGTCCTTTAATTCCAACCAGAACCTACAAACCTGAGAAGTACAATTAGAATACAGACTACCACCAAGAAGGTTGTTTAACCTGCTACTATACCATGAAATTATTTTGGCCACTAGTAAGGAAGATATCCCTCTCCTGAGAACTGTAGGTTACTAATTATCTGTGCCCTCAGCAAAACGTTAACAGATAGAGAGGAAACTCCAGGTTATTTTAGAATGAATCCTTAAATTTTCATGGCTGATCATAAAAAGGAAATACTTCCTAAGAAAGATGAAATGTTACTAAACCCTTGATCATCATAACATAGGTAAAACTTTCCCACAGAGAAGTACAAGAGTTCTAAGATTCATCTCCCTCACACCTCACAGTGAGGAGCTCTCTGAGGGTCCTCGAGGTTCCTGTAAAAAAAATGGTTCCACTGGACTGACTCCATGTCTCAGTGTCAGACTGGAGTGAGCTAGTAAGACGCACTGGAAAAAGTAGAAAACAGCACAAGCTAGATTTCAAAGCTGGATTAGAGATGCTTCCGATTGTTTGTGTAAAATGGAACTCTACAGTTAGAAAAAAAAATTACAGCATGGAGGATTATTTAATTAAAAATTAAACAAAATGGTCCATCCTCTTTCAAGTTTAGCTTTCTTTGGACAGGAAAGGTATATACCTAATTAAAAAAAAGAAAAAATATATAAATCAAAATGCTTTTATTCTATGTCTCCCAGTGAGATTTGGAAAGAGCCATTTCTGCTTTCTCTTCGTTCAGATAGTACTCTTGCTTCATTTATCACCTGTCTGAAATTTCTGGAATACCTTTCTCTAAGAGATAACATAGGAATCCATTCAAGTATCTCAAAGACAGCTGGACCACCCTCATAATCTAGGGGACTCAAAAGTTAGATTTAATCAAACATAACCTCATGCAGAAAAGTTCTAAGTTTTGCACTAGAACACGTAATAAATAACAGGCTAGAAGCTGGCACTTCCCTTAGTGGGGCTTTGACACTGTAATTTCCTTTTTCCTTCTAGCGTCAGAGCAGTTTCTTAGGCTTCACAATATGGATCTCAGTTTGGGGCTACAGTTATCTAGGCTAGTTGTTAGTTAGCTATTTGAGAAGGTTACACTATTCTGTTAAGTACAGAACAGTGTCATAATTTACATTTACGAGGATGGATGGATAGATAGACTGATGGATGAGCGTAGACAGAGATGAGGAAGTTCCATGAGAAGCGTGATGGTTTGTACGCTTAGCAGCAAATAAACACCCCCATTAACTCATTGTGTGGACACTAATGACAGCAATGTGTATCCAGCAACAAAGAGCCTTCCCTTTTGCTTATTCAGATAAAATTTGAGCCCACTTTAAATGAAGCACATCTGAAACACAGAGTGGTTTAAATTTTCTAGAAATATATCCCCCAAACACTATAGTATAGATGATTGTATTATAACTAGTCCATATATTTTTTAAAAATCTATCTTTAGTGAGTGAAAATGTAATGTCCTAAAGCCATGGGATGAGAAAAAAATCTACCACAGCTATTAATAGTACATGTGTACTGTGCATGGAATCTGTGAGCTGGAAATATCTTGAGAGAGAATCTGGTCTGAAGTCCCACCCGATGCAAAAATTCCCAGTAAAACATCCTGGACAGATGGTTATCCTGTCTGTCTATACCTACCAGCAACCAGGAAATAGATTAGAAGGCAGCTCATTCACTGTGGAAGTCTCCGTTTTCTCAAAACTCTTTCTTTCTGGTGGGATGTGTGTTCTTGTAACTTCTTAGTTGCCTACCAGGCTACTAAATCTGTGAGACTGTCCTTTATGGGATCCAGGCTCAGATCTAGTGACGGCCACGTCCTCTCAAGTGTTCTCCATTCATTGAATATGAGGACAGGGACAAGATGGGAGCGCCAAAATCCTGGATATCGAAGTTATCACCCCAAAACACTAGACTCTTGTGAGTCATGTTGCTTCCAACACTGTGACATTTAACTGGAATATGTGCAAGACTGTAAAACAAGTCAATAATCTGATTGCTTAATAAATGAGAGAAGAGACCTGACTTAGCCGAAATGCAGAAACATGTATAAAAAAAAAAAAAGAAAAAAAACACCTGCTGCTTCTCTTTCCATTCAGACTTCAAATGAAGCTGCAGCTAATTAAAAATAATGAGAAACTACACGTGAGTCAGTAATGTGTCATGGCCAAAAAAAATCTGAACAATCTTAGCTTGATGTTAATAGAAACATAATTTTCTAGAAGGAGGGAAAGTAAGATTATCACTTTTTTTTTTTAAATCATGGTCCAAACACATCCTTGAACTCTGCCTCAGAGAATTTTGGACAAGCTGAATGTGTCTAAAAGAGAGATCAGGATGGCAAAGGATCTGGAAACCAGATTAGGTGTGAAAAGAGAACTGTAGTTATTTAATCTGGAGGAGACAGACTCAAGATTGTGTTATAGAAGTGGAGTTAGTCTTGGGAACAGAGATCCAGGGACACAGCTGAAAACTCAGGAAGTCAGATTCCAGCTCACTGTTGAAAAGGGGGTTTTCCAATGCAGAAGCTGCTGGGAGACTAGCGGGCTGTTTCATGAAGCACGAGGAGCCTCCAGGTATCGGTGGTGCTCCAGCACCATCAGATGTACGCATGATGGAAGTGTGGTTGAAGGAAAGCAAGGATTGTAACCACAGAATCAAGTGTTTATCAAATGCCTGCTACCTGCCAGCTTCTGGGCATTTAGCCTCCACTAAACAAGACAGATACAAGGGCTGTGCTCACAGAGTTTATCATCTAATTGGAAGGGGTTTGGACTACATAGTCTGCATATTTCCTTTTGGTTCTGAGAGTCTAGAATACTATTAGCTGTTATACATAATATTACAGAGGGCTGGGAAAATGTGTCAAATGAGACTTTACAAATCCTTTGAGGGAAGAAAGGTTTTTATAACATTTGTTCCTTGATTCAACACTTACTGAGTGTCAGCTATGTCTTGGGTACTGAGGTGCCTCGTAAATAGTCTCTACCCTAAAAGAGGTCATAATCTGTAATTTTAACCACCCTTTAAAGACTCTTTCCTCCTATACTTTGGGCAGGTCAGAATCATAGCACCAATTTATAAGACAGCCGCCTAACCTAGCTTCCAAATCAGGAGATTTGTGAAAGTGAAAAGGGTACTGTTAATAATTGCATCAAGATAGCAGGTGTTAAAAAAAGGGGGGTGGGGGACTGTCCAGACAAACTAGAACATCTGGTCACCCTATTAATAAGCCTGTAGAGCAGAGGGAAGCCCAGGACTTCTGAGAATAATAAATGATCTTTGAAGTTGAATATGTAGACTGAGGATCAATTGGCTTGTCCACCCAGCCCCTCCCCCATCTCCTGGAAGGTCCTTCCCCTGCCTTTCTCCATTCCAGAAATGAGATTCTTAGTTCCTCTTGATTCATCTGCAGGTGGGCACCAGACTCAATCAGAGTCAGTCCTTGGAATGCTTTTAGAACTGTCCCCCTCCGGTAGTGAGAACCACAAGATATCAAACTTCATTGCAGTTGGTGAGAATGTGTTCTACATCCAGAGAATGAAGTCATCTCCAAGCAGTGATGGGGAAAGGATCAGAGCGGAGTTTGACTCGCCAGTTTCAGATTCCCTGATGTTCTGTCTACTGCACACTAGTGTTTCCTGTGATTCAGTTATTCAACCTTTGATTTGTGAGAGAGACACCAAAATTCTTCTAATATTTTTCCCCCTTTTACTTTTGCTAGTTTGACTTGGGTTTATGGTACTTTGAACCCAAATTGCACCGACTAATCTGGATGCAAAGAAGTAATTTAAGTAGAGAAGATGGCTCCCCAAAAGCTTGTCATTTGCCTCTTGTCTGTAGGTTTGGGTCTGTTCTAGTTCCCAGGACAGAAAATATTTAAGCCATTCTGAGGCTGGACCTCAGTTCACCTTTGCTCTTCACTAATCCCCAACCTTGAGCATATGTTTGAAATATGTGCTCTCACCTGGCCTCTGAGACCCTCTTCATCTTTGCCACCAACTTGTGTCATTGAGCATCTTTCTTGGTCCTGAATCTCTGTCCTGGTAATTTGCGCTGATCACAGGTCTCTTTAAGGCCAGGGTCCCTGCTGTGACTTTATCCATTTCCTTCCCTGGGGGCTCACTCCTTCAGCTGTGGGTGTGGCCTTGTCACCTGCAAAGGATGCTTATTAGTCTTTATTGTACTTGGATTTTCTGTAGCATTGATGCTGCTAGCTCTGTTTTCTTTCTTATATTTGTCTTTTGGCTTCCATGACATCAGTTTCTTCCCATTCTTGTCCCATTGCTTGAAGCTCTTCTTAGTGTCTCCTGAAACTATCTCTGTCTTTGTCCTTTGAGAAAATGTTGGAGATCTTGAAGAATCCATCTATTCCCTGTTTTCTATTCTTCCTAGACAATTTGATTGAATCTCAGTTTGTCAACCACCACCAATAGGCTGATGACTCTTAATTCTCTTTTTCTAGGCCAAGTATTTCCTGATTTATAAATCCAGCTGTCTATTGGACATCTTCTATTGGGTGGCCCATTAAATGCATCAAACTCAAAGCATCCAAAACCAAACTCATCTTTTCTACAAAACTGTTCTACTTCTGATATACTCACTTTTTCTTGAAATAGCATTACTATCCACCTAACATCTAAAACAGAAACCTGGGAGACCATCCAAGTTCCTTCCACTCTCTATCACCTATTTTACAAGTCATTACACTCTTTTGATTCTACCTCCTCATAATTCTTGAAGCTGTCCCTATCCATCAAGTCTCACTGCCAATGCCTTAGTTAAGGTCTTCCTCCTTTCTTGAACTATTGCTATGGTATCTTAAATGATTTTTCTTTATGCAGTCCCACTTCCTTCAAATCACCTTCCTTCATGCTGCCATCTTAATATTTCTAAAATACTCTCAAATTCAAAATTCTCCAATGGTAATTCTGTATTACCTACAAGATAGTGTACACACTCCCCGGTAAGGCACATGAAGTTACTCTTGATCTGGCCTCGCCACATTTCCTGGACTCTTGTTCTGGTACATCACCAGCCATAAATGGAAGGCCAGCCACACTGAACAGTTTGTCTTCTTCTTAATGGGCCGCACCCTGTTATCTGTTCACGTAGGTCATAAAAACCACATGACTCTGCCTGGCTCTTTTGGAATGTTAACTCTCAGTTTGTTCCCTCTTGAAACTCACATTATAACAGGCTCAAGTCACCTGGAAAGGCCACATGTAGGTGCTGTGGTCCCAGCTGAGCTCAGCTCAGGTGCCGAACATATTAATGAAGAAGCTTCCAGATAACGATGGCCCCAGCTGTCTAGGTCATTCCAGCCATCCCAGCCGAGGCCCCAGACGTCAGGAGGCAGAGACAAACCATCCTGCTGTGCCCTCTCTGAATTCCTGACCCATAGAGTCAATGAGCATAGTAACATGATCGTGTTTTCCATCACTACATTTGAGGTGGTTTGTTACACTGCAGTAGATAACTAAATCATATTATAATATAGGGTGTTTCAGTTATCTGGAATATTCAATTCTAGAATACTTCTCTGTGTCTTCCAGAGTTTGTCCCTCAGTTACAGTACATTCCACAGTGCTGTGATTGTTGCCTTCATGAAGAGTATGTTTTATTCTCCTTTTTTGCCTAGTGCCTAGCACCCAGAAGATTTGCAGTGAGTGTTGTTGATAGAAGGCAGGCTCTGTGATCCCATCTAGATACTCAGTACTGTGTCAGAGGCACCCGGTGGGACCTTCCCCTGCTCTGTTTTTTATTCTCAAGTGCTGATAGTTGCTGATAGGATCACCATTGCCTCTCAAAATAAATCCTTCAGCAACCACAGCTCCAGCAGTTCACCCAGGCCCTTGCCTACTGCAGAAGCCACTCTAGTTTTAATTGAGCTTCTCAATTAAAGTGAGCTCGGAGTAATTATGGAAGGCTTGGCAGGGATCCTAAGAAATGCCCTGAATGTGTGTCTGCTGGTTCATATAAGGAAGAGTTGGGGAGAAAGACATTCCTCTTATAAATACCAACCGTGTGTCAGGGTCTGTGTTAGAAGTTCTCCATATATTATCTGACCTAATCCTCTCAGCAACCCTGGGAAATAGACACTTCAATTTTTATTTTACAATGGATGAATGCTGAGGTTCAGCGAAGTTCAGCGAGCTACAGAGGACCACTTAGCTGGCAGAATGAAGGATCAACCCAAGCCTGCTTGCTCCAAAGCTGATATAGTTCCTACCGTCCATGCATTCTGGGAGACTCTCCTATCCAGAGAAGCACTGACCCCATGAGAGGGCTGATGGATACAGTGTCACACATTGAATTGTATTTTGATGACTTTAACCACAAAGGGGACTTATTCTCTGATCAAATGCTAAATATCTGAAAACAACAATCAGTAATACTTCAGGATGCTTATATTTATTCCAGGGCAGGTCTCAGTGAGAAGGAGGATCAGGGAAGGGAGAGGAAGGAAGCAGCAGGACACAGGGCCTGGGGGAGAGGAAGCAGTCGTCTCAAGGTAAAGTCAGAGGGAAACTGCAGAAGGGAAGGCCTGGAATCTAAGACAAAGGGCCTTTCCCTGGAGACTGGGGTGGGGTTGTGTCCTGGGGAGGAGCAGAGGATTTAGAACATCCTTTTGTATAATACAGACAGGAAGGTGAAAACTTCTTCTTTTCCCTGTAAACAGAAGAGCTTTAAAACTTTGTTAAACCAAAGACAACAAAGAAATAGCCCCAAATAAAACTTGGTCAGTAGGATTCTGTTTTTCCATTTTCCTTAATGTTCATTTGTTATCATTCTTTTTACTTAGATATAAATTGATTTTTTAATTTTCATGCTTGTCAAAAGATTTATGCACAGAAAAGTTCAGATTAGGATCAATTTCTATTTTTTTCATTAGATCAATATATTTTAATGGAGGACAATTGATTAATATTTTAGGGGACAAATAAGACTCCTTTCCCTAGGCATCACTGATCTGTGTCTAAGCCAAAGAATTACCAAAGGCTAGTCTCAGTTTTTCTTACTGAATAAGTCCCAAGATCTTGGGTCGTGCTGCCACTTTGATGCATTAGAAAATCAAATAGGTGCATTTTGGCAATCTGTAGTGTACCTAGCATCCCCTACCTGCATACATATAAGCAACCTAGATGTACATGTGTGAGGAACTAGGAAACAAGACTATATGTTTGAAATCTGGTTTCCTAAGCAAGATCTTAGAGGTTGCTCAATAAGAACTGGTTATACAAAATTAGTGGGTTTCCCTCTAAATGGGGACTCATTCCTGTCTTATCACACTGAGTTGAAGTTACAGTTTTGCCAGTGCCCCTGCTGGGGCTTGTTCTATAGTTGAGTGGAGATGTTATCTATTTTAAGACACACAGACACACATAACTTAGAATTCCACAGAATTTCTTTAAATGCTGTATAAACTGTCAGAGATCAAAGACTCCAATGCTAAGTCATCCAGGTAGAGTCAAACCAGCTTGTAGGACTCAGTTCTGTTCTTTGCTGTTTGCCACAAACAGCTATGGAAATCCTAGGATGACTTGGTCCAAGAAGAGAGAACTCCATCTCATGTACTTTGTATCAGTCTCTCACCCAAAAAGATATTTGAAGCTTCTGTTATGTGGTAGGGACTTTACCAGACTCTGGAGATAGGGAGGTACGATCAACTGGTTCCCTACTTTAATTTATTTTTAAATGGAGGTACTGGGGATTGAACCCAGGACCTCATGCATGGTAGGCACACACTCTACCACTGAGCTATACCCACCCACCTGGTTCCCTGCTTTTATGAAGCTTACATTCTAGTGAGGGAGTCAAGATAAGAGAAGCAAGTAATTGATCCAATGACACACTTACAGATAGTGATCATTGTCATGAAGAATATAGGGAGAATAATGGGATACAGAATAATTATGGTGGGGAAGGTGTCGATTTTAGATACAAATGACTGGGGAAGGCATCTCTGGGAAGCTGACCATTACACTGACCTTGATGGAGAAGAAAAAGCCAGCTTGTGAAGAGCCAGAGTGGAGCACTGTGATCTGGGGCTGGCACGTGCAAAAGCCCAGAGGCAGGATACACTGTGGCATGCTTTAGAAACTGTTAGGAAGAAAGAGATGAAGACTTCAAAGTACATGAAGCAAAAAACTGACAAAACTTAAAGGAGAAAGAGACAAATCCACAAATCATAGCTGGAGATTTTAACACATAGCAAATTACCATAAAACAGCAACCTAAAACAGCAAGTACATATCCTGAATGTATTCTATACGTATTCTGTAAGGCAGTTATTCTGAAACAGCTTAGCTGGGTGGTTCCAGTTTGGGTTTCCATGAGGTTACCATCCAGACGTCACCCAGGACTGTAGTCATCTGACTTGACTGGGGCGGGTTTTTATCTTTATTTCCTCACTGGCTGTAAGCAAGAGGCCTGTTTCTCACCACATGGACTTCTCCATAGGGCCTCTTGAGTGTCTTAAGAACATGCAGCTGGTGTCCCAAAGTGAAGACTCCACAAGAGAGAGGAAGCTAGATGCCTTTTTATGTGGTCTCATAAGTCACACACCATCACTTCCACCATATTCTGTTCGTTAGAAGCTAGTCACTAAGTCTGGCTCACACTCAAATGAGAGGGAAAGAAGGACTGCCAAAAATGCATGGCCATTTTTCAAAACCACCACAGATATGCTAATTTAAATACATGCTTGTGTGACACCCAAGCGGTAAGACCACAAAAGCAGTGGGAAATATAATCCAAAGTGAGAGGAGAGAGGTCTGGGCTAGAGATACAAATTTGAAAGTTATCAGCATAAAGGGGGGGGAGATGCAAATTTGAAAGTAATCAACATCGGTGGTATTACAGATTGAGGGACTGGATAAGGATAACATTATTTAGAAACAAAGTGCAGCAGAGGGAAGAAGGCCTAGCACTGAGCTCTGGGGCTCACTCTGATGTTCAGCAGTTAGGTAGAGGAGGGAGAGCCAGCGAGGTAAGAGGAAACCATAAACGTGTGTGGTATCATGGAGGCAGAGGGAGAGAGTTTCCATAGTAACAGTAATTAGTGTGAAGAGTAACGACTGATAACATTTATTGAGTACTGTCTGTTCTAGGCACTGCTTTTTTAAAAAAATATTCTCTGTATTTATCTTTTTTGTTTTGGGGGGAGGTAATTAGGTTTACTTATTTATTTTAATGGAGATACTAGGGATTGAACTCAGGACCTTGTGCATGCTAAGCATGCGCTCTACCACTGAGCTGTACCCTCCTCACTTAGGCATTGTTTTAAGTACCTTTAGTCTCAATGGAGGGTTAGCACTTTATGATTCCATATTTGTTAGAAAAATTGACAGAAATTGTTAATTCTTCCAAAGTTATATGGATAATTGTGGGAAGCTGGGATAATGAAGTGGTTGCTGGGAGAAACCGGGCCCTGATTAAATCCAGTTCTCTGTATATTCATGTCTGCCCCCACGTGACTAAAAGGTGTTAGATCTTCTCTGTCGTTATCTTACTCATCCTGTTAACAGTTGAGCAAAGACCTGTTTGGTGCCAGGCACTCTTCTAGATACTGAAGGTACAGTGGTGAGTGAAACATTTTAAAGATCCCTGCCCTTTGGAGTTTACCTTATAGTGGGAAAGACAGATCATAAGATAAATAAATAAAACATACAGTATGTAAAATAGTAGTGAGTGTGAAAGCCAAAGATAAAGCTGAGAATGGAGACCGGAAGTTGTGGGGGTGGCAGGGTAGGCAATTCTAGACAGGCTGGTGAGGGAAGGCATAAAGAGCAAAGCAACATTTCTGTAAGACCCCTGGGTGAGGGATGAGGCATGCAGATGTCTGGGGAGAAGTTTTCCAAGCCGAGGGAAAGATGGTTGAAAAGGCCGTGAGGCAAGATTGTGCCTGGCATGTGAAAAAAGAGCCAAGGAGGCCAGCTGGTCAAAGAGGAGGAAGCAAGAAGGATATCAGGAGAGAGTGGAGAAGGAATGGGGTCAGAACAGGGATGGTCCTGTCGACACAGTGTGAACTTTGACTTTTATTCTGAAAGATGTTGGAAGTGTTTTTTTTGTTTGTTTGTTTTTTAAGCATAAAGAGCTTTTTTCTATTTCTCTTTTCTTCTTTTTTTTTTAAATTAAATGGGAGATGTTGGGGGTTGAACCCAGGACCTCCTGCATGCTAAGTATGTGATCTACCACTGAACAAATCCCCCCCACCAACAACCCCATTGCAAGTTTTTAATTAGATGATTTATAGGACCTGATTGGAGTTTGAAATGGATCATTCTGGCTGCTATGTTAACAACAGACTATATGGAAGCAAGAACAGAAGCAGAGGCCAAAAAATAAATTAAAAAGAGTAGAAACCAGTTAGGAAGCTCTTGAAATAATGTAATTATTGCAATAAGTGATGATGGCTGGCCTGGATTATGAACAGTGGAGGTGGTGGTAAGAAGTGGTTACACTTCAGAAATATTTTGAAGGTAGAGCCAACAGGTTTTGCTGATGAACTGGATGTGGGATGTGAGGAAGAAAAGGAAGTCAAGAGTGACTTTGGTCTGAGAAACTTAAAGAATGGAGTTGTCATTACTGAGATGAGGAAGCCTGCAGAAGAAGCAGGGTTTAGGGAGAGAAAATGAAGAATTCAGTTTTGGGCTTTTTAACAAGCACTTCAAAGTTAATTATCCCCATGGAGAAGCTGAATAGGCATTTGGACACTTAAATGGATCTGGAGTTCAGGGAAGAGAACCAGGGTAAGATACGAAATAGGAAGTCATCAGAGCACACATATGGAATTTAAAACCTCGAGACTGGATGAAACCACCAAGAGACCAAGTGTAGAAAGTAAAGAGACTAGGTTTACACACTGAACCCTGACCCTTTCCACCATCTAAGGCAACAAAGAAGAACCAGAAAAGGAGGCTGACAGGAGAGTGCAGAGAGGTCGGTGGAAAACTAGGCAAGTGTGAAGTCCGGGTTGCCAAGTGAACTGAGTGTTCCCAGGAGAAGGGCAGTCAAACACTGTTGATCCATCAAACAAGAGCATCAACCTTTGGATTTGATAACATAGAAGCTATTGGTTGATCTCGTTAAGAGGTGTTTTCTTGGAGTGGATCGAGGGATATTGGCGGGAAAAGCCTGACTGGGGTCGATTCAGGAGAAAATGAGGAGTGAATCTAGAGATATCAAGTGTAGCCTGCTCTTTCAAAACAGTTGGCTACACAAATGAAACTGTGGGTAATCATCAGTCAAATCCATTTTACCTGTAACCTGCCTTCACTCATCAAGGCTGTTTTAATTATTGATTGCTACTAAAGATTTGCATGTCCTCCAAGTAGCATGTAGCTTAATAAGATGTTTGCATGAGTTGTTTTCCCAAGAACTTGGAGTCAGCTATGTGTAGTTCAGCAGAGCTGGTGAAGACTAGGCAGGACCACTCACCCTCCAAATAGGCATGCGTGAGAGTCTGCTCAGTGACCCTTTGACATCACAGGGCTGAGAAATTCACCTTCAGATGGTGCTGAGTGTCTCCATGTTTGAACGTGCAGAGGCCTGGAGCTTCGTTGTGCCTGTGCAGAACCACGATTACTGCACCGTCTTCCAATCAGTCCCCATGCCTCAGACTGCCCTGCTGCTTCATTCCTTATCTCATAAATACCCCGAGCCTCTCACCTCTTCTGGGGAGGCTGATCCAAGATTTTCTCCTGTCTCCTTGCTTGGCTGCCTTGTGAATAAACCCTCTCTGTGCTGCACACCTCTGCATCTCAGCCTTTTTGGCTTGCTGTGCTTTGGGCAAAATGAACCTGGTTCAAAGAAATGGGAGTGGTAGCTGGAGGAGTACTGGGGCCCAGAGAAGTTTTTGTTCTTACCACGTTGCTGTTGTTTTTCACAGAAGGAACACATTTGTAGGGTGCTGGGAATAACCTAGTAGAGAAAAACATTGATGAATCAAGAGGACAGGGCAGAATTACCAGGACATTGAATGAGTGGGTAAGAGAAGATGGGATCTAGGGCACAAATGGTGGAGTGGGCCTTGGTGAGGACCATGGACACCTTAGTTAACACGACAGAAGTTTGGACACAGGGACAAGTACTGGGTCGATTCAGGTGTGTCCACTGTGAAAGTTCTCTTCCAACTTTTTTAGTTTTCCGTAAAGCAAGAAAGTAAAGTAGGAAGCAAGGTCATCTACCAGAGTATGAATGGGAACATATTGGAGGTCTGAGAAGAAAAAGTATAAAATACTCCGGAGACTGGGAGTGTAGATAAACTAGAGAAATGTAGTGGAACCTCTGGGTAGCATTAAGGACCTGTTAGTAGTAATAACAAGCTTAAAGTCACGTCAGTCAGCATGGTTGTGTGTTTTTCTCCAAACCCTTTGAGCTGTATCAGTGCACAACAGATGCGAGAGCAGCGTCAGTAGAATAATGCGGGAAGAAGCCAGGTTGGGAAGACTTGAAGGGGAAGAAGGAGGTAAGGAAGTAGAGATTCCAGATTTAGATAACTTGTGCCAGAAATCTTACTGTAAAACTCCACTCAGAAATGATACACTGTTTGGAGGGGGATGTGAGATTGGGAAATGTAAAATTTTTTTTTAAGTGGGAGATACTAAAGCACATTTGTACACTACGGACTGAGCAAATAGAGACTAAGAAATCGATGATGGAGAAGAGGGGAGCAAGGAAGGGGGAGGTCCATAAACAGATAAGGGGATGGAGACCAGGGCACACAAGTGCAGGAGCTGACCTCTGATGGGCACGGGTGTGAGCAGGTTTGTAGAGAAGGCTGGCAGGAAGGTCAGGTTTTCCATTCTTAATAAGATGAGGGCGTTAGTTGAGAAGAAGGCAGGTGTGGGAAGTTGGAGAGAGGAGAAGGTAGGAAACAACTCTCTGGAAGAAGACGAAAGTGCACTTTCTGCAGAAGCACAGTAGGATTCCTGGTCATTGGCAGGTGCCCATTTGAGGTTTTTATCCTAAACTTGAAGGAGTCAGTCTGGTTCTGTGATTTTTCTTCAAGTACCTACTAAGAAGGTGGAGAGTTGGGTTCACCAGGGAAACCTACAAGTTGACAGAGCTTCATCCATGAAAAATATCCCCTCTCTTGAACCAAAGGAGGGTGGCAGAAAGGGAACCAGAGGGTGACACTGTATGTGTTATTCTGACTGCTGATCCCTTTAAATGAGTTTCTATTTTAAGAGCCTGGATGTCAATAGTGCTTAATTTAATCAGCTTCTTGCAGGTTAAAAGGAAATTGAAAATCTTTGAGTCCTAGAACAAGTTTTCATTAGAAGCTCAGACTAATGTGCTAAGGGTGTTGTAGGGCAAAGGAAGATGGCTCATCTATTTATTCCAAAAGACAGTTATGACCCTGCAGGGCAGATTTTTTGGCTTAGATCCTGTTTATCTGGATCTAATCAGGCTATGCTGGTTGCTTAATTCAGGATTTCTCCTTTACCCCAAGCTCAGGTTTCTAGCACTAGCCCGCAGACTCAGTCCTGACCTTAGTACAAGGAGATCTTTGGAGCTCTAGTTCAAAATTCAATGGACCTTAACCTCCTTACTCTGGGATGTAAGGCTTTTTATTATATGCCTTCAGCCTACTTTCCTAGGTTCATATCCTATCCCTCCATCTACACAGGGCCGCTTATCGGTCCCAGATGAGACAAGCAGTTCCCTCTCCCCACCTAGAACAGCCTTCATTGCCTGTCAATGGGGAGCTGTAACTCTCCCCTCAAGGCTCCTTAAATATCACCTCTTCAAGCTTTCTCTGGCTCCTTTCATCCTTAACTCCCCACCTAGTACTTAATATCTGGCTCTATAAGCACTTACCCTGTTGTGCTGTGATTTACGCATTTGTCTATCACAATATTCCTTGAGGGACTGTGTCAAATTTATCTCTGTCGGCCCAGCACTTAGCCCGATGCCTTACAAATGATAAGAACTGTAATATATAACAGCATCTGATCCAACTTGTAGAGCTAAAAATAGCAGTTCCAGAAACAGCTTCCTTTTTTTTTTTTTTTTTTGTCTTAAGATCAAGCCCTAAACTTGTTTCAAGATCTCTAGCCTTTAGGGGATTAGTATGGTGAAGTAGTTAAGTTTGGGGGTTCTAGTCAGATCAGGATTTGAATCTCTGCTCCAGTTTCTTAACCAAGTACCTCTGTGCCTCCGTTTCCCCATGTGTTTAATGATGAAAATAAGAGAATCAACTTCATAGGGTTACTGTAAAAATGACACAAGACAATGCATATAATGTGCTTAGCTCAATGTTTTCCATGCTTGGCACATAATGGGTAATAAACATTAGTTATCGTAATCATTATCATGAACTGTAATTATCTGGAAGCTAGATTCTTGCTGATGTGTCTGCCTGACTGGTCCTCTAGAGGCAGGACCCTGGCACCCAATTAGCCGACCTCAAAGCACTGCCTCCCTGAGGTTCCTGTTACCATGTCCCCCACCATGTGCCTCTACGGGCACCGTCATCTCTGGTGCGTCTCATCCTGACTCCTGCTTCTGCCTGGGCTTCTGTCTCTCACTATCAGTACACAAGTCTTAACCTTCCTTCCCTCCTCTGTTTACCCTGCCTCTATCCTCAGGACCTGCCCCACCCCAGCTTTGCCAGCACCTTCTGGGTTTGCACTGAAGTGGCATGGTTAACCCTTTTCTCCGTCTCTGGAGAAGTTTTACATTTTACATTTGCTGTGCGCACTTTAGCTGAACAGTAATGATCAGTCCTGTGACTGCACACAAAAGCATGTGCTGCTGACCCAGTTAACTTCTTTTCCTGAAAGGATCCCCAGTATCCTTTTGCAGTATCCAAAGGTCTTCAGTTTACCAGATTGCTGGCAGTTCTCACCAAATCATGCATATTAGATTATACTACAACGTGTTAGTTTCAACCAGAACCATCTGAATAGCCCAATTATTTCATCCTAGCTGGAGCTCTGAAGCAAAAGCATTCCAGCTGTAGTGGATGGTGGTTACACGTGCTATGGCTTTGGCTTTATATCCAAATGAATTTCCCAACCAGAAACTTCAAGCCTATGCAATATTGTATCTAGAACTCTCCACCCAACCACCAGATAATCTGAGGAAATTAGAGGGGTTGTAGCAGATGTAAATATGTGGCAATAAGGAGAATCCCATATTATAATGTTTCCCAAGCCTCACAGTCAGAAATGACCTTGGCCAAATCTGTCTAAAGTCTCGGTCAATTGAAATGGCAAATTTAGCAGAGAACAAGACCTGCCCCTGGAACTGATGGTTCCTGGATAACTGACCCTTAAAACGGAGCTACCATAAGTCAACTAAACAAGGCACTTACTTCCATATCATCAAATGAGTTAACAACTTATAAGACTATCTTTCATTTATTTTTAGTCTCGGAGAATGTTACTATATTATGTAAATTTATATGGACTTACAAGAAATCAATTCATATGTAATAATTATGTTCTATATATATGATTATATTTTATAAAGGAAGACATAGTTTTAGACCCAGGGGCTTCTATAATGTGAAATAAAATCCTTTTAGTACCAAAGATACATTTCCTGCAAAACCAAAGGGAGGCAGTTCCTTTTATTTCCTAAGTAGAGAAATCATAAGGCAGTAACATGATTCCACTCATATTAGTGATTAGTTAACTTGATATGAGAGAAGAAGGGAGAGCTGGATGGAGAGAATTCACTGTTTACAACGTTTGCGGTGACCGTTTATTCAGCAATCATGATCCCTTACCTCCATGTTAAAAAACAAGCAATAGAGATGAAGGGACTGACTTCTTCCCTGACCTCAAAAAGATGCCCTGAAGATGAAGCTGGAGGAGGTGGAGGGAGGAAGAGCCAAGCTCTCTTCTAGGGCTTCAGCTTCAAGCCTCCTTGGGGACTGGAGTAGAGATTCACTACGCAAGTGCATTCCAGCAACCCACTCCCACTCAGAGCTGCTGTTCCCCAGGGCCTGTTACTAAATATAGTGCGGGTTTCAGACTGACAGCAGAGCTCTGCTGTGTAAGCTGGGAGCTGAATCTTCACTTCACACACTCCTAATATGGTAAGCCCTGCAGCCTATCAGCCAGGAGAGGGAGACCAGCCTGTGCTGACACCCGCCTTAAGGTTAACCCTTTCTGGGGAAGTTGGAATGGAAGACAGACTGACCACTGATCACTGCAGATTCTCTAGTTCCAAAATCTGGAAACCAGGCTCCAGACCCCCTTGCACATCGCAGTATTTGCAGACCATGAACATTAGATCAAGGAAGCGCGGGACAAAATAAACTGCCGCAACCCCAAGTTTCCCTGAAATAAAATAGAAAAAAAAAATGGAAAAAGAGACATTCTCTGGAGGGTGGGAAAGGCAGGAGAAAGAGGACAGCAGAGGGACTGATGTGTGTGCTACTCCCTACCCCACCCCCACACCGTGTGTCACTGTCACAGCAGCTGTGCCCACCACCAAGGGGCAAGCAGGTGTCCTCCGGGCTGGCTTTTTATAACAGACTCAACAGCGAGCAGAGACTGCAGAGGGTGGGTCCCCCGGTCACTCACTATTCTTTCCAGCCCCGCCTGCTGGAGACCCCGCAGTCCCAAGGACTGGGCATTCAGCATCTCAGGGTGTCTCCCAAGAGCCCGAGGACCATGACCCTTGCTGGAGTTATAAGGACGAGGCAGCCAGTGGTTAGACAATTAATGTCCCTAATAACTTGCAAAAGTGTTAGGTTGAAATACTAAAAGCCTCTTCCTCTTTCCCCATGAGGGAGGAAAAAAAGGAAAACCACTGTGGCAGCTTCCCAACAAGAGGGTTATTAGGGCTGGCGAGTTCCTTTTTGAGTGGGGATGATGAGTAAGACAACAGGGTGAAGTTTCAAGACGTCTTTATCATGCTCATCGCTGCCCCTTCTCAGTGCCCTGCTGGCTTCCCTAGTAGGGAAGTGGCAGGTGGGTTATGAGTCTACAGAGACTAAGGAGGGTACAGACTCTTAAGCAGAATAAAGTATTTATTCCCTTGAGGGTCAGATGTGGACTGGTCCCACTCCTCACCCTTGGACAGTGATGACATCAGTAGCTGGCCAACAATGATGCAGGCTTATTTACCTTCTGGAACTCGAGATCATAAAAACTGCTTTCCATATTTTATTTTGTCAAGGCCAGAATCCCCAGGAAGTACATTCAGGAGTTCTCTAAATTAGAAGTGACATGTTGGTTGGGCTTCTTGTGACATAAGGCACGGGCCCTAACTCTGGTAGTTACCGTCTCCTGCCTAGTGAGATGTGTGTGCACAGAGTGAATCTCCCCTCTCCCCAGCCCCACCTGGTCGGGTCTGCGTCAGGTCCACCTGACCCTGCCTCTCCTAGGGCACCAAGGACCTCACCCTGTGTTCCCAAAGTGGCTTTCAGGTGGGATAGTTAGATGCTACGTCTCAGGGTACAGATGGGTGCCTTGTTGCTGAGGGCCAAGCTCCAGACAGCTTGGGGAAGAAAGCTGCCCTCCTTACACAAGGGAGACCCTCCTCATCGGCCCTTTCCCTGAATAAAGAGAGGTGGCCACCCCCACCTGTAGCTTAGCTTCCACGCGGCTCTCTGGCCACTGGCTGTCCTCTGCCACCTCTGTACTCTCTCCTCTCCCCTGGACTCCCCAGGTCTGGCCCTTCCAGGTCACATCTGGGCTACATCTCTGTGCCCCAGGAAGGGCTGAATTGGGCAAGATCTGTTGTCTCCTCCACCTTTAGACCCGGACTCTGTTTTTCTTTTCAAATTTTGTTGTTGCATAAACCCCTAAGTGGGATGCTGATCCCCCTCAGATCCTTTGCTTTTGATTCAAAGTAAAACTCCATTAGTAACTGGGTCCTGACACAAGAACCAGTTTAGGATGTTTGAAGGGTAGAAACAAAGAAATCTGCAGTTAACTAGATCTTTCCCTTCTGATTTTTGAATACAGTAATCCTAATTATCTTTGTATGAATGTGGACCCTGTAGCAACTACAGGAAAGCATCAGGAAGTGTGGAAAAAGAAAAGCATAAAAATTTAATATATAAGATCTTATACCAATTGAAATGTCTATAGACTCTATTACAAAAGGAAGAAATGATATCCAGTTGGCAGAAGAGGAATGCCAGAAGTTTAAAAAGCATTACTTCGTTTTCAATAAAACAGATTAAAAATTCTTTGTCAGAACTATTACCACTGCCCATCTTTGCACCCAAAGTGGGGGAAAAAAGAGGAGAGTGAGTACTTCTCCAGAGTTCTTCTTTTGGTGGTCAGTTAATTTCACTAATTCATAAACTAAAGCTGCAAGTTCACTCCAGCCCACCTGGCACCCCCACTCATGTCAGGGGAGACGCCTTATAGCAAAGACCGATACTGCTGTGATTCTTTGCATTTCAGTAGTCTGAGGCTCTAAGAGAATGTGGACTGTGAACCTATCATTCTCATCTTCACAAATGATTTATACTGGAAATTAATATTAACCAACAGGATTCATTTACTTCATTTAACAATTTTGAGTTCTGCTACATGTTATTGTCTGTTCTTGCTGATGGAGACATGACAGTGACCAAGACAATAGTACTACCCTTTGGAGTTTTTAATGGTGGAAACAGACCAAAACAAAAAACAAAAAAAAAAAAAACCCATGATTGTCATCATTAGTACGAAGCAAATAAACAGGGTGATATGGTGAGTAAAAGAGTCCTTGCAACACAGGCACAATTTTAGGGAACATGGTCTGAGGAGAAAAAGACCTCTAAGAAGAGGACATTTTGAGGTAAGACAGGCCTGGAAGTACAAAGGTCCTGATGAAAAAAAACAGTTAAGGATGCTTGAAGGACGAGACAAAGCCAGTGCATGGCTGGAGCCTTGCAAAACAGAGGGAAAGAGAAGAGAATGAGACTGGCCAGTAGGGAGGGATCAGGAAAAAGCCAGGAAGAAGTTGAGATTTTTTATTATTCTAATTTCAGTGGGAAAGCGGTGGAGGGGCGGGGGGAGGACTGTAGCAGGGAAAGGATGGGATCTGACTTCCAGGTTAAATGTCAACAATTTCGAAATAGTGCTCTAACAATTAGTGACTCTGTTTATCATCGAAGAGACAACAACACAGAGATCCCGATGCTTGCCAGGTGTCTGCTCATCAGCTTAGCAACTCAGGAGGCTCTCCCAATTTCAGCCTCTTGAAGTTTGAAAATTCTGTATTACCAGGAGCCAGAGTCATGGCAGGAGGGGCTCCATACCCCAGAAGATGCCAGGCTGGGATGCTCTTTTCTTTTCCCTCTGGGTCGGGAACTGGCAAGAACTTCCTCTGTTTATATCCAAGAAAGAGAGCATTTCCTGCCACCAACCTAGATAGACAAACCACCCACCCACCAAGTTACAGAGAAGGACTGTTCCTCTGACCTTAGGACCACATCTGAGGTTCTAGATTTGCACAAAAAAAGCCAGACTGGGCAAGACAAGCACATTTCGTGTTCCAGACATCAGACCTGGAAACAGACAGTTAATAAAACAGCACGCAGGAATGCAGGGACTTCAGCGGCTGTACTTGGGGTGGGCTTTCTTCCCTCTGCTTTTGGCCACTGTGTTGATGGCTCCATTATAGCTTCTTACGCCACAGTTCAGCAGCACTTATATGACAATGTCTCCACTGGATTCTTACCTGCCCCCAGCTAACTTACTTAATTTAGCAGGGGTGAGGAGAAAGGTGACTGATTGCATTTAACATGAAACAGGCTGAGGAGAGATTTTTGTGGGTGGAGATCCTCTCTTCAAGGTTGAACACCTGAACTTTCCAGAGCTACAGATAGAGGTGACATGACTCCCATGCCACAGTAAAGCCTCAAGGGTCTCAATGAAACATCACTTGATACCAATGAGATTTCTTTCGCGCACGCCTTAACTAGTCTTGAGCTACAAAGACCATGAGCTGGAGGTGTTCGTCAGGCGCTATCCAAGGCACAGAAACATAAATCCCAGGTCTAATCAGTAATGCTATTCAGCTTTAAGATGATCTGACATGCCCTTTGTAGGGCTTTGGGTTGGTAAAGCCCGTGGATCAATATCAGTTTAAAGGTGGTTTCTCTCTGTTCATATATGGTATGCAGCAAAGGAAAGGGCTCTTCCAGGGAAGCAACAGGCAGATCTGTTTCTTCAAAATGGGCAAAGATGGAGACAACAACCATTTTTCTCAAATATACATGAGCTGAACCATTACATTTTTTAAACGCAGACTTAGTAGGTAGGTTTGTGTGAATGTGTGTCTTTGGCAGAGTTCTCAAGGGTTGTCTTTTTCATAAGAAAAAAAAAAGAACACTCTCAGCCAAGGCCAAGGAAACTATTTCAGCTCAGAAAGGAACTACTATGGCCCATAATATAACTCATGAAATAATTGTAGCCAGAGCCAGAAAATGCAGTCATTGGAAAGGCTTCAGCAGGAACCAGGCTGTGACAAGCGCTCCCCCACCCCCCAATCACTGAGCTTTCATCTTCCTGGCTTCTACTACAGGAAAATGACCTTAGGATGACTTTCAAGTTCTACATTTCTTTATGAAAAAAAAAATAATAAGAAGGAATAAGAAAATTAGAGGCAGTCCCTTCATACAAATGGAATAGAAGGGGAAATTCTTAGGAGTTTACTTAGAAAGGAAATCATTAAATTCTTTTGAAATGACCTTTTTATCTTCAAGTACAAAAGAAGGGCCTGGGAAGGGGAGAGACCACAGCCAGGACACACACGGCCAGATTAAGTTCTTCACAGACCAATCACGGAAAACAGATTAAATGAAAACCTGGAACTGAATGAGGTCACCTTCACACTTTGATCAGGGAGACCATTTACGAAATGTGACGTTGCTCAATATTTGGCTGTTAAAACTGAAGGAAGAAAAAAAGCTCAATGGTTGTAGTTACCACTGTGGACACACATATAGACAGGGCATCTCATAAGCAGTGAGCAGGGGGGCTCCACATTCTGCATTTGCTCTCCTCTGACTCCTTTCTCTGTCCTTGCTTCTTACCTTAGGGCCAAACTCTCTAGGCTCCTGGACAGATGACTTCTGGTGGGTTGAGGCCAGAGTGTGGGAGGAGAGACTGCCTGCTTGGGTGTTTCCTCTCTGCTCTGCCCTGGCTCCTCGCCTCCCCTCCAACAGGCAGCACCCCTCAGGTCACTGCCTCCAGGACTCATGTCCTCAATGGCTCTGGGAGCAAATTCTCCTTCCCCTGGCCCTTCAGCCCTGGAAGTGCTAATGGCTTTCTGTTCTCTAATGTCTGGCCGCTTCCCCATCCACTGTTTGTTTCCTTCTCCCACCCCACCACTCACAATCACCCAACTGTTACATTCTCTTCACTTAAACCCCTTGCATGGAACTGTGATTCCTGCCAGGACACTAAACCATACAGCACCATCGGTACCTCATTTAGAGTCCATGCCTTAATGTGGAAAATAAGGTGATATTAGTACAGAACTTAGATTGGTGGTGTTCCATTTTCTTTAGGTGTTTTTAGCAGGAGACCCATGTTTATATGTACATTATAGGAGGCCTGGGCCAGAGCCTGCAAATACCCACTGTCAGATCTACACTATGGGGGACCCGGCAAGAAGGGGCAGGACAGCAGAGGTTAGCTGCTGCAAGCTTTCCTATTGGTCTTAAGAGAGCTTGGGACTTTAGAAATATCCCCCAGTGTATAAAGGGATAGGAATGTTTTGCATTTGTTTTTCTCCTGGCAGTGAGTAGGTAGAAAAGATAAGAGAAGGACAAAAGTGGAAGGGGGCTGGGGGGGAAACGGGGACAAGGAGGGTAGGGAAGTCAAGGTTGGTTGGGGGGCGATGGGAGGGGCTATTAAATTCTTCATTTTCAGCCAGGGCTAAATCAGTCTCTATTTTAGAAAACCAGATAATTTTACTTGCAGAATGAATGCCAAGATTTTGTTTTGGAAAAGGGGCCAACCTACATAGACACTTAATTTACAACCTAGATCTCAGAGGCCTTTTGAAAATGCCCTATCTCTAATATATCCCCAGTCCTCCGTAACGGACTGCCCCATGATGTGTATTTTGTTTTTTTCTTGTGGCTTTTAGCACTACCTGACATAACATTAGAGGACTTATGTGGATGTCTGTTGTCGGCCTTGCCCCCTGGTGTGTGAGCTCCCTGCGGCCGTGTGTTTGTTCCCCAGTGCCAGGGAGACAGTGGGCCTCACGATCAGTGTGAACGTGGGAGCCCAGAGAGTCGGGGAACCTGCAGCAGCCATGCCTCCTGCAAGGCAGATGGATGAGCAGTGGTCACCCAACCAACAACCGTGATGACATTTTTGTCTTGGGAAATCTAACCTGGGGACACTTATTTATTCAGGAGCGATGGTCTCCCCAAATTACTTTTTGTGAACACCCGAGTCTGGGCTTGATACATGTGTCATCATTGGTGGAGACTGAAGTGTCTCTTTTTCTCTTCCTCGGTGCTGGATTTTCTTCCTATGAAAATAAGGAAAAAAGCCTCCAGATGGAGAGCCTCACGTTGTCGGCAGATTTAGAAAAACTCCCCTGGAATGTTGTATTGGTGAGGCAGTTGGGTGCAGACTGACAAGTGAGTAATCTTCCAGCTTATTGCTTTAATTTCAGGCTCCAGAGATGCCCAGCTCTGTTGTTCAAAGAGTTTTATTAAAAATTTGTGAGGAGGGAGAAGAAGTCTCCGCAGGCCTGTCTGATGTCATTATCTCTGACACAGCACACAAGCACAGCAGAGACACAGAGGGCTGAAGATGGCCGTCTGTGGGGCTGGGGTGAAGCAGAGGCCTCTGGAACCTTCCAGGACTGATCACAGATGTTCTAATCTGTTGGAGGATCTCTCACGTAATCACAAGTCTCAATATATAACTCAGTGCATACTTCTCGGTCATTAAACCACCAGGATTCTGGTCAGAAGACAAACAGCCACCTACTCCCAACCTTTAACACTGAGTCTATCTTGTACGATTGCTCCTCTCATCAGCGCAATTCCACTCTCTGCTAATTGTCTCTGAGTCCAGGTTGAGCAACAAGATGCCAGCCGTTCCTCTGTGGCTTTGATGCTGAGCACGAATCCAGCATTCCACAGAGAGGTGATGCTGCTGTACAGATTGTGATCTAGACATTTGAATCCTCCAAAGTCCTGAAAGTCAGGGATTCACTTGAAGGCACCAACTAAGATGGAGCCCCGTGGAAGGAGCAGACAGGCTTGTGTGCTCCAAGGGAAGGGGCACCAAGTCACATGGAGGTAGTCGGCACGGCTAAATCAGCTGCCTTCCCCGCTGCATACTTTTCTGGTTGCCAAGAGAGCTCTCCAGCCTCAAGAGCGACCCTGTGGAAAGATGCCTGATGGAGTTTTGTGAAGATCTGGGATGAATAAGGAGGTGTGTGTAGGGGGTGTATTGGCAACACAGATGGACACCTAGAAAGTAAAGAGCCCCAGCAGGGCCATCTGGATTCCAATCCAGTTCATCCAGGCTCCATCCAGCCTTTCTCAACCTGAGATAAATGTTAGGATGGAGTGAGAGCTTTTTGTTTCTTTTTGGGGGGGAGGTGGTAATTAGGATATCTTATTTGTTTTATTTTAGTGGAGGTATTGGGGATTGAACCCAGGACCTTGTGCATATTAAGCATTCTCTCTACCACTGAGTTATACCCTCCCCCGAGAATTTTTTTCAAAATACCAGTGCCTGGGCACAATCCCCGGAACCATTAAAATAGGATCAAATCAGAATTTTCTCTCCTCGCCTAAAAATTCTAGTAGAATGTATAGTATAAGCGTATTAAAAGTTTGGGGAAACTTTAAGTGCAGAAATGCAAAGTTAATGCCAAGGATGTGTGTGTTTGTTTCCCCTGGCCAAACTCACACTCTCAGAGGGGTGGGGGTGGCATTGCCACAACTGAGAGTTCACAGCCAAGGAGGAAGGTGGATCTAGGATGACCCAGGAGAGGGAGGGCCACCTCCAGGGCTCAGACCTCAGTGTTCTGATTCCAGGGCTACCTTGGGAACTATGGAAATTCCTGGGCCAGCACCCAGGGCTAAAAAAACAACCATGCCTACCTAAGCCCCCAGACATCTACCTTTGATTCTTTAAGATCACACCTACCACTAAAGATAAAAAGATTTCTCACTCCCTCTACCTCATCCCTTTCTACTTACCTAAGGATTTTGTCCCTGCTTAACCTACTTCCCCTTCTCACAGGGGTTGCTCCTTTTTCCTTCGATGTTAGGTGTCTGTAGTAGACTTAGCAGTGGTTCTGATTTTCACTCTCAGCATCGCTGCCCTAACCAGTGATGCTGCACAGTCCACAATCTGTACGGCTGTAGATGGTGACCCCGAGGAGGCAATGATGAGACAGACACGCCACAGACACAAACATGCCAATGGGTAAATACACACACACCATCATTAAGCCACCAGCCTGGCAGAGAAAGAGAAATAGCAAGGACGAAACTAGGAGAGGACTCACTTTAACCTAGACAGTGATCAAAGGGTCCCACGTAAACTGTGATTTTAGTTGCCTCTTCCTCAGCCCTAGAAATTATGCTTTCCTCTGAACAGCTGAGATAGCACTCTAAATGATACACTCAGTACTTGCATTCGGTGTTCTGTTTCTCTCTAGGATGGTAATAGAGACTAGATACATGTCCTAGTGTCTAATTCTCAAGGTACATAATTAGTAACTGTAAATCATGCAAAAAAAATTTTTTTAAATCCTGCTACAAGATAACATCTCATTGGAGGCAGAGCTGGAGTTGTTCAGCAGCTTTAAATTTTTTTTTTAAGTCCTACCACTTCTTTTAGCTCCAAGTCGCTGTTATCTGTTTCTTCTTTATTGCTACCCTGATTATTAGTCCTCTTTGACCACTGTTAAGAAAATGTTGCTCTAGAAATTTGAACGTTAGAGAGGGTGAGAGAGAGGAGGAGGAACATGACGCTGAAATCGTCTCAAAACTGCAGCTCTTTGCCTCTGCCGGGAAGCCTCTCAGAGAGGGGGGTTTCTCCCTCTCATTTTCACGATCGTGATTTCTGTCTCAGAGGGGTGATTAGATTTTTCTCTCTCTAAGGTTAAAGTGGCCCCCATGCATGTCACGACTCACTCTTTGGTAAATAACCCTGTGGAGAGCAGGACAGAGTGGAGGAGAGGAGAAATCCAATGACACGAACTAGGAGGCACTAGGTCTATAATGGGATAAATTGACCAACTCCCTTTTCTTTTCCTTTGGGTTCTTCAGTTATGTAATTATTATTAGCCACAGGCACAATCTATCTTTTCCCAGAATATGTAAACCTACAGTTCACCGTAGGTATCTGATCTTCTGAAAGGTTGTTTTCAGCTCACTGACCACCTCAGGAGACCGACAGAGGTCTGCTCACCATAGGTCACAGTTAGGGACTGACTGGGGCACCAACCGGATTCAGCATCTTTTTAAAATTGCATTTTCCCCTAACAATGAGAAGTTGCTCCTTTGGGGAAAGGCATCTCAGCAGAGCTAATGGTTCAGGTTGATCTGTTATTTTAAGGGGCACTTTATCTGGAAGGTACCCAAGAGCTGTCCGTCACAGTGGGGGTGTCATCCCCTCGGCACCCCGCTTTCATTCTCCCCTTGACGCAAACACATGTACTTACTTTTAAGCTCGTTCACTGCCGGGGGTGCCCTTTTTCTTCAGCACACACAGAAGATGAGAATAGCATCGCCTTCAGCGGACACGTCTCTGAAACTTTGAGAAGCAGTGTTGGCAACTGCAACCACAACAAACAGTCCACATCGAGGGCCCCCAGTTCTGCCTTGCACATGGGAACTCAGGCCAATTCAAATATTTCCGAAACACCTCTCGGAGCCAAACGCTCAGCTCTGTGCCCTTAAGGGGCAAACACTCCAGCCCTCATCTTGGGGAGCTGTTCTTAAATGGCCCTCTACATTAATGTTTTGGTTAGGTTTATGTAAGAAAATCAGCACTTCACAGATTGCCGGTCACCTCAAGATCTAGTCTGTGAGATTTGGGCTGTGCAAACACTGTATACCGTAGCTGTGTCATTCGGTGTAGTCTGGTGCTAATAGTAATTAGCATTTAATAGGACCAGACAATGTACAAGTTGCTTTTGCACCCATTGTGTCAGATGTAACTCAAGGAATAGATAAATGTAAAATTACATAATTTTTAAGAGATTAAAATGGTCCATCAATACTGAGAAAAAAGATGACTTATCTCACTGGGTGTCATAGAGTGAGCTGCACTTTCCAGAAGAAATTTCCAAAGATCCACACTTATGACAACATTCCTTCCAGATTTTCCAAAATAGTTCTAATTTTGATCAATTTGGCCTCTTGTTGCCATAAATATCCTCGTACTTGTCATACTGGGTACCATGTATTTTGGGTTTATAGTCAGCATAATTAAAGCTTACTGCAATTTTTGGGTGCATATCCAGGCCATTGAAACATACGTCGCTCTCAAATTTGGAAGCCACAAGCATACTACATTTAAAAAAAAAAAGGCACCAAATCAAGGTTATAAAAGTTGTGGTATGATTTAAATATTGTTGTTAAACAATTTAATACCTTTAACCACCCCTCCCATACAATGTAATATAATTGTTCTGTTTGTAAGAGGTTAGTATAATTCTGAGTACACACATACGTACACACACCCTCTATGTCTGGTGTGGGTTTCATTTCTTATCCTTGGATCCTCTTATCTCTGGGTAGAAGCTTGTTTGGAAATTATGTTAAACATCTCAGTGAAAGGTGCCTCAGGACTTTGATTCCATAGGGTAGGAAAAACTAATTTTTCCTCTACCTTTCTAGGTTCTTGGCTGGGGGCTCTGGAACAAAAGGTAGATTACCAAGAGAAAAATAGCTGTTTATTCACATATCTATCTCACGTACCTGGGGACAGCCAGGGAAATGAGTGAGTCAAGGAGGTGGCTTAGAATTTAGGCTGAAATACATCTTCAGCTAAATCAAAGAAAGGACTGTTGGGGGGAGTTTAGGTGTGGAAAGGTGACCAGGAACGTAAACACGGTGACCAGGGTCAAATCCATCATGCAGATTTCAGCCTGTGCCTTCTCCAGGGATAAGCCTCTTTTGACTTTGTCATCCTCTTCCTGGTCCAGAAAGGGAGACCCCCTTACAAACAGAGATTTTCTTTATAAATGTGAATTTGCTTTACAGAAGGGTAACTTTTATTCTGTTTTCAGAGCTTCTCTTAGTCTGGTGTTTCTCAAAACAATCCTTACGCCTAGAGGCATATTTTGGGTTGGCTGGCGTATTCTAGTGTCCTACAAAAATACGAAATGCCCTTCTGGCCTCCAGATGAGAGGCCTTACAGTATTCACTAATACTCATGAAGCAGTGCTGAAAATTAGCACAGGTTCCAGTAAACACGGTCATGGGCCCCAGGGGAGAATGAAAGTCCCCAGAATCAGGGTGGGAGCACTGTTGTCCCACCGCCTGGCTTTGCTGCTCAGTCTGGGAAGAGCTGGGCGAAACCCTGCGTCCTGGAAACAATTTCATAAGCGGGTGCATTTTGGAAACTAACTGCAGGCTTGTTAGAGCTCCAACTGGGCGCCCTTTCCACAGTAGTGTTCAAGGGAGCAGCATGGAAAGTTCAGACAAGATCGCCTTTCCAAGGCTGTCCCGCTCCCCACCTGCTGCTGCCGAGTGTCCTGAGGTAACTGGAGAGAGGAAGATCTACTCCCGACCCCATCGCGAGAAAACTTGTGAAAAGCAAAATAAAAACTTCCCACGGAGCCGTTACTGACTCAGCCCAGCTCTGAGCAAGACGCTGGTGGTGTGTTTTAGGGAAGTTTTAAAACACAGAAATGGAAAGTTTGGCCTCTGTATATGACCAGCATTTGCAATCTCTGTCCTCACAGGCCTTACTCCTGAGGCCTCAGCACTAACTCAAGTTGTGGCCACAGGCTTCCTACTCAATTAAGGAAAAGCAACATAACATGGCAACCGTTTATAAATAAGGTAGAAGAATCCCTGTATATTCCTTCTCTTGAATCACTCCCTCCTTGTAAGCCAGGATTGGTGCTGGTTTCATGGAATATCCTTTCTAGATTTTTCTTTTTTTTATAATGGAGGTACTGGGCGGTTGAACCCAGGACCTCGTGCCTACTAAGCATGTGGTCTACCCTTGAGCTATTCCCTCCCCACTCCTTTTGAGATTTTGAATGCAACCCCTCCCCCATGACTCTGTCCTTCCCAGCAGCTGCCCAGGGTTTGGGGCACTTCATTAGGTGAAGCCTTGGGTCAACCGTCTGTCTGATCATTAACCCCACATTTATTTTAGGGACTAAAGCTTGGAGGGGTTGGGGAGTGAGTGATGCTCAGAGTTTAAATATTGTCTTGGATCCTTCGCACCAGGTAGCGTTAAAAAGCCTGAAAAACAAATGTGCACTGGCCACTTGGCCTGCATCTGTGAGCTTTAAGCCACTGGCAGATCAGAGCACTGAGGAGCAAATAAAATTGCCAAGGTTTAACAGTTAGAACAGATTTTATTTGGCACCATTATGTCACAGTGCTAAATCCTCCTTATACATGAAATTGCTTAATCCCCTCCAGTCCTGAGAGGTTTAAATTATTTCCCGCCTTTCTGCAAGAGAAGAAACTGAGGCTTTAAAAGGGCAAGTGACTCGTCCAGGGTCACACAGCACAGTGTTGATGAATGCAGGGTTCTGATCCAAACTGTCTAACTCCAAACACCAAGGTGACAAAAAGGGAAATACATGCTTCAGAAATTCTTAGAGCCTTTACTGCTTATCCCAGTCATTTGGGACTTCACCGAATCTAAAATGTGCCAATTTCCATTTCAGTTTTCATAATCCCACTAAGACTGCAAATTCCTTGAGGTCAAAGACTGGGTTTTCCACTTCTTCGTGTTCTTCAAAGTGCCTAACGCAGCAATTTGCACAAAATAGGCAATTGAAAAATACATATTGATAAATCTAAATGTGGAGAGGTACATTACTAATTATCAAGTGAGTTGAAGGAAAAAAATGAGCCAAAATAAAGAGGGATGAGGATTTGTCTTCCCCATTTCCCAGGATGCAGGCCATTTTTAAAAAGCAAATTTGAAGTCTATCTCGAGTTCCAAAGGAGGGAACTTTCATAGGTTAATTAACTTTCTGAAATAGCTACACTGTGAATGAGTAACAGAGGAAGCCTCCGCCAGCATCTGAATATGTCAGTGGGAAATGATCCCAGCAAAGCTCCAATGGAAATCAAGCTTGGTTCCCATAAGCCCCAGATTCTCACAACTTCACAGGCACATCCTTTCATCTTTTCACTCCCTCCCGAGGGCTTATAACTTCTGCAGCAGCCGGAGGGCAGGAGCCACAGAAGCTCAGCCTTGGTGCACACAGGAGCAGAAGAATCTGTGTACAGTCAGGAGTGAGCAAGATAAACAGCAAGACCCTTGAAGCAAAGATCCTTGGGGGCTGGAATGTTTTATAGATTGCTATCTGCAAGGAGAAAGAAGCGTTCTAACATTACAGCCAAAAAGAAAGCCAAGTACAGGGGCCATGCTGCTTTCCTCCCACCTGGGCTGCATCCTCTCCACTGTCCCCTTTTGAGCAGCGAGCCGCCCACATGTGCGCATGCACGAGCACAAGCACATACAATACCCTAATCGTGCTCAATTCCCTTGTTCTTTTCTGTATCAAAGTGCACAGCTGTGATTCTCCTCAATCATGCTGGACTCCAGGCTGCCATCGCCCTTCCTGAGGGTAGCTGCACACAAGACAGTGTAAGATGATGACAGTAACACCAATGTGTTCAAGTGAATAAAATCCCCGTTTTCCCTCTGGCTCTCTCTTAATTTGGCAGCATCCGTCACCTAGATTTTGTTTTTTCTCCTTCATATACACAAGTAGGAGGTGTCCTTTGATCCTTTAAGACATCTTTCTGGGGATGGAGGGGACTTTTTTCCCTCAACATTTGTCTGGCGCCATTTCTGGCTACAGTCTGTGGCTGAAGGCAGAGCCTGGCCTTTGCAGACCATTTCCCTCCCAGACATGGGTCTCAGCCAGCAGTGCACATCTGTGCTCATGGCCCAGGGAGGAGAAGGCCGCCCTCCCAAATGTTCCCTTAGTGGAGAGCACACTGCTCCTCTCCCTAAGTTGCCAAAGCCTGCCACCACCGGGTTCCAGTTTCTCCCACTGTAATGTAATACATTGCCAATAGGGGCCTGGTGCTGTGTCTGCCGTTTTGAAAATGAAAATAATCTGCTAACTCTAGTTACCATCTGTTGGCAACCTTTACTCCTTATCCACATGCCAGAATGAAACTGCCACTGTAGCCTTGAGGTCTCCTGGACTTTGGTGACAGCCTAGCCATCAGCTTCCTCTTGGAATCTTTCGAACAGCCAAGAGCGATTGTCATGAGCCACTCATCACTACAAGCGTAGTCCCGATTTTTAAAGTGCTGCACGTGTAACCAAAGGCAAGTTTGTGTGCCCAACCCACTGTGAGGCCAAACTGAAATGTCAGAGTTTGGAGCAAAGCAAGGTTTATTGCAGTGCCAATCAAGGAGAATGGGGTGGCTCAGCCCCAGAAAACCCGTAACTCCCCCGAAGGGTTTCAGCAAAGCATATTTAAAGGCCAGGTGAGGGAGGGGAGTCGCAGGGTACTGATCAGCTCATGCACAGTTCTCTGATTAGTTGATGCTGAGGGAACAGGGCGGTCAACCCTACCAACCCCTAGGCGCCAGAAGGTCTGGGCGCCACAATCATCAAGTAGTTAAATTCTTCCGTTGGGTGGTGGTTTTTAGCATCTGAAAAAACTCAGGAAATATGCATGAGATACTATTATCTGGGTACATTAGAGAGGAGCTGCAGCAGAGACCCTGGAGGAAGGGTCTGCTCCAGAAAGGCCCTCAGGGTCCTGCTAGGTTACACACATTGTATGTACCTTCCAGGCTTCCACACTGAGGCCCAAGGAGAAGGAGAGGATCAGAAATTAAAATATGAACATTTTGAAAACTCATAGAGTTCATTATACCTTTCAGAATAGAACTGGGTAGCTTGGGGGAAAAAAAAAGTTCATGTTATCAAAGAAAGCAAATGGAAGAAATAAAATAGGATTTGTTTAATATTTGTGGATAACAATGACACACCAGAAGAGGAAGGATCCTCTTTAAGGAGGAGTAAAACCTGTGGGAATTTAAAAACATCTGAGGATGTGTGACACCTAACAGCACTATCTCTGGAAGAAATGGGATGCTAAGAAATACGGTAGTGGTATTGGTTGGGATATTAATAAAACAGTTCTAGCTTAAAACAAGTGTCAAACAGAAATGTTCAGTTCTGGGTAGTTGGCATCTTAGCAATCAAAACTGTAGAAGACTTTTTTTTTTATTTGATGCCAGCATAAGATATCAGCCCCTGGTGGTCCAGGCAGTTGCTCATGTGTGTCATTCATCATTTCTTTGTTACCAAGATAATTAGCAAAATATGAATTCACTCTGCCACAGAGCAAGCAGGAATTTCCATATCCTGTGTCACTGGGGAAAAGGTATAAATCTCGATGGGATGGGTCAGTGATGGGAGAGAGAAGGGACCAGTCCAGCCCACCCCTCACGGGTAGCTGAACAGTCAGATGTACAATGTAAAAGAGGGTGTGAACCATTCAGAAGCGATTCAGCCAACCTGGTGCAGGGGGGCCCCTGCCAGGAATCCAAGCATCAGATAACAACGGAATCTTACAGGAAGTGGCATCGCATTTCTAGGCAGATAAAGTAGAAATAACATCTAGAACCTGTAGGTGTGACTGTTAATAAAGATAACACACCTGCCAGGCTCTGTGCCAAGAGCCTCAAACATTTTATTTCATTGAATCCTCAAAACCAGACAGTGAGACAGGCACTATTTTTACCTCCTATTTTTAGATGGGGAAATTGAAGATCAGAAATGGTAATCCCAGTGGTAATTGCTGGAGGAGGAATCTGAATTGAAGCTCAGGGTTTTCACCCTGAGTCTAAGGAAAAGCGTATTCCTCCTCTCATACCATGAGGTAGATACTATTCTCTTCACTGTATAGATGGTTTACCAGAGGCTCAGTTGGTTGACTTGTCCATGGCCAACAAGCTAGCAAGAAGCAGACCTAGAATTCCAGCCCATATCTTGTTTGAAACCAAAGCCAGAACATTTAAGGTTACAAATGGTCCTTACTGGCCTCTGTCAGTCATGGTAATTCACTGATGGTGATTCCAGTGGTGGTCAGGAGCTTAGATTAGTCAGCATCTGACATTTCCCTATTAACAGTTATTGATACAAAAAGCACATATGACTGAAATTGGTCCAAGCAAATGAACAGAAAGGACTGGGGTTCCAAAGATCAGGGAGAAATTTTCTCTCTCTCTCTCTCTCTTTAGGAAAAGAAATGAACAATACATAAATGTGTTAGAAAATGGCAGTTATTAAAACGACAGCGAAGGGCAATAATGAAACCATCAGAGTTTTAACTGGTATTTATGGTGTGGCTCTGAAGCAAAGATGATGGACCTGGCCCTAAACTGTCTTAAGAATAAACCTACCACTTGAGAGGAGGCAGTTTTTCAAGGATGTCTTTGGAATATGCCCCCCATAGCTGTCATCTCATTTGCGGAAAATTGTGAACAAATTGTCTTCAGTGGAGGAAGATAAAAAAAAAATGGAAAAATTAGAAGCTGAGTTCAGAGGCAGGCTGAGCATCTGGGAGGCAAGCTTCAGAAGCTCTAAAATATTAATGTTCATCTTGGAATATTGAGCTCATTATCGCCTCCTGCTTGTCCTGCCTCCTCCCCACCCAGCTGTCCCGTCATCTTATCTCCAGGGCGCCAGCCTCCCTCATCCCTTAAAAAAGGAAGATCCCAGTTAAAAAGCTTCCCCTTCGAAATATTCTCCTCTCTTATGCTGATTTTTGTATTGCTTTAGCCCCTCCTTTTTGCATTTATTCATCCATCCACCCATTCATTTATTCATTCTTCAACAGATATTTATTGTTTCTACTGCAGACCTACAATGTAACAAGTACTGTGTGGGACCCACGGAGAACTTGTTACCCTCTCCAACTTCGTGGAAATGAGATTTATTTTCTCTTATCAGTATTCTCAATAATCATAGATTTAATAGGGCTTTATTTTGCATCTTAAAAATATTTCTCATATATTTTTTTTACTACCTCAGGAGAAATACAGACACACTGATGAAACTGTTTCACATTTAACGTGGCTGATTTCATTTACTATCTATGGCGTTTCATATTCTGTCACTTTTGACAGGGGTGATGAGTTTCCTCCCTGCACAGGGTTGTTGGGACTTTATTCACAGGACTGGATAGTTATGTAACAGGAAGTTGTAAGTTGGAGCAGGGAGGGATGCTGTTACTCCTTTCCTTCTTTTTCATCCCAGCATGAGAGCTTGTCCACAGAGGTGGTATTGAATCCACAGATTAGATGTCGAGTCCAGAGCAGTACGCTGCAGTGCAGGGGACAGCAGACCTTCTCCGTAGAGGACCAAATAGTGGAGTATTTTTGGCGTTGTGGGCTGTATGGTCTCTGTTGCATCTAGTCGTGTGCCCGCCACTCTAGGGCAGAAATAGCCATTAATGGCGCATCAACAAATGAGCACAACTGAGTCACAGGAAAACTTTATCCGTAGACACTGAAATTTGAATTCCTTATAATTTTCCTAAGTCATAAAATATTCTTTTTTGATCTTTTCCCAACCATATAAAAATGTAAAAACTGGGGGAGGGTTTAGCTCAGCAGTAGAGTGTATGCTTAGCCTGCACGGGGTCCTGGGTTCAATCCCTGGTACCTCCATTAAAGAAAAAACAAAACAACAGCAACAACAAAATGCAGAAACCATTCTTAGCTCACAGGCTATAGAAGAAATGAGTTGGGGGCCGGATTTGGCCTCTAATTTGGAGGTAACTTGTTTTGCCTGTTGTAGTGGAAAGAGTAGTCTCAAGTATGATTACTGTGTGAATACTGTCTATGTCACCAGCTGGGGCCAGAGAAACCAATTTAGTATCTTTGGGTCTCTACTTTCTGATCTGAAAATGGGAATAGTAATTTTGCCCTTGCATGGATTATAAGGCTTAAACACAAACAACACAAACAAGGCATTTTCTAAGGAATATGGAAGCTGGTGGGATAGAGATCAGCTAATGGAACATGTGGGTGGAGGGAAAGAAAGAGACCATCAGGAGACAATTGCTCCTTGCCTGAAACAGAACAGTCACTTAATGCATGACAGCTGTTGTTACTACTATTATTACTATCATCATTGTTATTCAAAGAACTAATGTATAGAGAAGCATCATGTGTCAACAACAGATGCAGAGGGGAAAGAAGAAGTAGCAGGAGACAGAGGAGGACGATCCACAAAAGCATATGATTCCAAAATCCTCTGCCAGCTCTGACCTCCCTCCCAAGCCCAGAAGTGGATTCCCACCTCTCTCCTACGTCTATTTACAGGGCTATCCCACTGACATTGCAAATGGAACGTGGCCCAAATTAATCTATCTTCCTCTAATCTTAACTCTGTTTTTCTCCAACACTTTCCATTTCTGTACATGATACCACCAAGCTCCAAACACGTAGTCATATTTGATCCCTCTTTTTTTTTTTTCAATCCTAAACCTTAAATTTACCTTTTAAATTTTTGTAAGTTTCATGTTCTCCTAACCCTGCCATTCTCTGTTTCCTAGACTCTCTTAATAACCCACTACCCAGGCCAAACCTACTGTCCAGCTTTCAATGTCCTATTCCCAACTCCAATACATCTGACACATAGTTTATCCCTAGAAGAACGTCCCCATCAGAACTGAAACACAGAGTAAACCCTTCTTAATCAGAGGTCAGTGACCTTCCAGAACTGCCCCGATATCCCATCTGACATGGTTCCCTACAAAGCTGACTCTTCCCTCTGTGCCTCCATTCCTTGATATCTGCTGTTCCCTCAGCCTGGACTGCCCTCTTCATTGTATTTCTAAATTCTAGGAATCCTTCAAGACTTCCTTGTAAGTGCGTCTTCCTCCAGGAAGCCTTCAACTAAAAGAAGTCTTTACTTACTGTACACATTCAGAGAGCTTATCTGTATTTCTTGTCAGTCATTTGCTGTCTTTGTGTTATTTATATACATGTTTCATCATCTGTACTAGACCAGTGCTTCTCAAACAGAGGTGATTTTGTCCCCAGAATGACATTGTCCCTGGGCAATGGAAAAATACCAGTTGTTTTGGATTGTGACAATTGGAATGGGGGGGGGAGGGAAGTGTAGGCATCTATAGTGGGAGGAGGCCAGGGATGCTAAACATCCTGCAGTCCACAGAACAACCACTCTCCCACCCCAACCACACCTCCCCCCGCCACAAAGAAATATCCATAGTGTGAGGTCAAGAACCCTGGATTAGACACCAAGTTCTTGAAGAAAGGGTTTTGTAACCTGTTCATTTACATTTCTTCCAGTTCCTAACTCAGTGTTGCGTATGATCATTAGTAAATAAATATTTGTTGACTTAATAAAACAATAAAAGTTTTGGAAGGAAAGGTACCATCCTGAGGGATGGTGCATGATACAGTCTTACATTCGTTCATGGGGCCATGAGCACAGTGGATCCGTTCCTCTGAGTAGGAGGGGCAGGGCTTTCCAATACCTGCAGGCTTTCAGCATCTCACCTGCTCACAGGGCACAGCCGACAGCCTCGGAGGGTCTCCTGAGCATCATTCTTAGTCTGGTGATTCACGTTTTTAAAAATTCTTTCAAAATAAACTCTTTTTCTATAAAACAGATTAAGTGAGGCTCCACTTTACTGTTTTAGCATTTGAGGCATCATGACTCTCGATTCTGAGTGAGTCTGATGATTTTAAACATACGGAGGTCGTCACACCCTGAAAGTTGGCTTTCCTCCGTCAGCAAGGCCTGCCACGAAGCCATCCCAGAAAGTCTCAAACTTTGCAGACCATCAAGGAATCTGTTTCTAAGGGTGCCATTAACTCATAAATTGTTTCGACAACCTTCATAGGTTTAAAAAATTCCTGCTCAGTTTTCTCCCAGCTTACACCCACTAAACTTCAAGCCTGCTTATTTTTAATCTGCTCGCCAAAATAGAGAACCAATAAGGTACTATAACACAAAGAATAGCAACAGTACCAACTAAACCCTTCTGATTTACAAAGCACTTTTTACCGTACGCTTTCCCATTTACTAAACTAAACTAATAATGTGATCACTCAACAATGGTCAAGGTGGAGTCTCCTGTCTCTTTGGTTTTCCTTCTCTTTACAGCTCATTGTCACCTTCTCCATGATTCACTATAGGTTTGGTGATAATCTAGGGCTCATCTACCTTCTTACCTGTTAACATAAAAATTAGCTGGGTACCTGGGCTTAAACCCAGTTGTTCTGGATACATCTGAAGTTGTTAAATAATTTTCTCACTCTCAAATCTCACTTCTCTTCTATCAGATCATTTCCCAAGTAATTCTTAGGTTGTATAGGGAATAAAAAATTTTAAATAGTTGTTTCTAGTATTTGCTATGATACTGAGAAGTAAAATGTATAATAATCTTATGATGAAAATATTTATGAAGAGTTTTTAATGCAAGAAGGATTAACTCTCTATGAATGTCTCAGCCATCCCTACATAAATGCTGTGAATCCTGCAGTATTATTGAAACTTGCCTGTGAAAATATAAATAAGTTAGGATTTGCTACTAAAATAGCCAATAGTTTTTTCCGTATCCTGGTGACCTCAGTCCCTAAGTATGAAAACAGACTTGCTTTTCATGGAGATTTTTATTCCCAGGTGTCACTTGGTCTGGGTCTCAGAGTCACAAGATGGGATGTTACTGCTAAGAAAGCTGCAGCCCATATGAGGAGTTGATGGGTTGGGGAGAGGTCCACTCATTTTTTTCCTCCAGTCTACAAATTAAACATTTCTCATTTTGATTTTGATTTACTTCTCTTAAAGATCTCTTATTGTTGATACTGATCAAGATATTTTACTTTATTCACAGAGCCTCTAGCTGAGGTTGTCCGTGACGTGTCTGAGGTGCCGTGTCACCAAGGTTACTGAACACAGCATCTCACATGCAGTCTTATTTAATCCTCTCCACAACAGTGTGGGATGGGTTCTGCTATTCCTCTTGTTTTGCAAAGGCAGAAAATGAGGCTCAGAAGGGTTAAGTTTGCCTAAGTTCACATACCTAAGTAGTGCCAGGGCCACAGATAGATTTGAGCCCACATGTATTTAATTCCAGAGTCTATACTCTTCAGGGCCATCTGGTCCTCTCAATTATGGCACCAGGATAATAACTGTAGAAGCCATTAGATTCTCCCAGGTTCCTTAAAAATACCTGAAGGGGCTGTTTTAACTTGACTCTTCTAAGGATGAAAGAAATAACTATTGTGACAAACTGAAGTTATATTGTGAGACAAATTATGTATATGTTTTGACAGTTCATTTAATATGTGTACTTACACATATATACCCATTATGTATACATAGACATTTAATACATGTATATGTGTATACGACATACATTATTCATCTTACAAGCCTGGGATTTTGGTTCAAGACTTAACACTGTCTTGTGATGTCTGTCCTCAGTAAATTACTTACAACTTCTAACCATTCTAATTTTCTTTGACTGTAATGGAGCTAATAATAGGATATATGCCACAGAGCAGTTATTGTGGCAATTAAATGAGATAATTCTCCAAAATGTGATAACATAAAAAATAATTGTGACAGCTGGGACCAGAGTTACACTACGAGACAGAACCATCTTGGAAAAGAATATCACAAGCTTTTTGGGGAGAGGCTGGGATAAGGGTTGGAATAATGTGAGGAAATAGTGTAAATGATAAATTCTCTGCACAAGAAATAAGCAAGGCTTGGAGGAAAGCAGAGAAGAGAGGAGAGGAAAGGGGTGGGCGCGAGTGGGGAAGAGAGTTGACCAGGGCTTGGGAGCCTCAGGAGAAAGGTACCAAGAGAAAAAAGTCCCAAGGGTGATGAGGGCAAAGAGTTTTACAAAGGATACTGATGTCTAGTATCCATCGTTAGGTTTTCTGTTTCTCTGTGGTGTAAATCCCCTGTGTTGCTGCAAACCTTTGGAAAAGCTTTGCACACACAAAACAAGTGAGTAGCTTGAGAGGGAAGCCAAGAAAAGGGGTCAAGGTATCCCTCATCTGGGTTGGTGCACAGCAGAGTGAAGTCACCAGCTACCAGACAGAAGTGTGGGTGAGACTGAGTCAGGCAGAAATTTGAAGCCAGAGTGTCCCTTAGAATGTGAGTCCCCAGAAATTCCTAGCAATCTGAGGAGGACCCTGGGAATCTCCTCAAGATGCAGAAGAGGGGTCTCAATCAATTTCAATGAAATCTCAAAGAATAACTAGTATCTGGACCACTCATCCATTCAGTTAATGTTTACTGAGCACCTACTATGTACGGGGATGTTTTGTAGGCACCAGGGCTACAGAGTTGAATAAAGCAGGCTTCCTGCTCTTCTACCTTACTTTCCAAGCAAGGGACAGTGAAGAGTAGACAAGGGAGGCAAAGAATAAACAAGTAGAGGAAGAAATTAACAAGATCACTTAGCATGTACTGTAAAATCCTTCATTCCAAAGAGACAGTCCAAAAATGTTTTAGAAGAGGCACCATCACTGAAATAAAGGAATAGCTTCCCCATGTGACCAATCAATTAAATGCACACATTTTAAGATAATTTAAAATTCAGGCACAACTTCTAATAAACTTATACATATTTAGTTCGTGGTACATTAACCTTCCTAGTATGCATCTCAGTTAATTAACAAATGGTTCACTGCAACTTTCACGAATTATTTATGGGAGAACTATACAGGAAAAAGAAAAAAAAGATTACCTACTTTAGAAATGCATCGTGCTGGTCGAATATTTTAAATTATGCAAATAGTTATAAAAAATACTATTTGATAACTCCATTTATTTCCTTGAGGTTTTTACTTTAAAAAAGAGGCCTTCTTTAAAGGGGTGCTTGTTCAAAAGACATTCCTGATTCAATACTTTAATAAGTAATACAATTATTAAGAAAGAGAAGTAGGAGGAGGGAAATAGAAGGAGGAGGAGGGGAAAAGGGAGGAATACAAAAATTTCTAGGTGACCAAATTTTCCCAATCCCAACCAAGGCCCCAGGCCCCAGTAGTGTCAAACAGTACTCACTACAAACATTTTAGTAAATATAATATATTTACCAGGCCCTTAGAGTTTCATTCCCAACCTTGATTGACGGTAAATTAAGATGTGTGTCTCTTTTGAGCTGTTACTATATTTGTAATTTGAATCTAGTGGCTAATACACCCAGACTTGCCACTTCCGTCAAGCCAACACTGATCTTTTTTGGCCTCAATAGGCCACTTCAAATAATTTACCAGTTAATACAGTCAAAAGAAGCAGATCGGTAATGTACACAAGCTCATTCATTGTAATCCCAGAAAAAGTCACAGGAGTGTATTATAAATAATAGCACCCCAGGAGAGTAATGGCGAAAGGCTGGCGTGGAAAGCTCTCTGCATCACAGAACGTGCTCCTTCATTACTTTGCTGAGGCTTGTTCGGTCTTCATTCTCTGCGGCAAAGATTTCTCATAATGAGCTGGTAAATGCACTGTGGCATATTTCAACAAAAAGATCATTATTAATAGTGGAAGAGCAGCATGCTAAGGTCAAAGGCACTTTGGTGGAGGCAAAGAATACAGAGGTTTCTACTTAGCAGAGAACAAATCAGGGGGCTCAATCTAGTTATGATGAAATCGTCTCATTCTGAATCATTTGAGAGACGTCAATTGCTCTAGAAACCTAGAGCTAGTTATGAAACACTGGCCTTGAAATGAAACGGCCACTAGGGAAAATGGAAACAGAAAAGCTTAAGTATATTCCCTCAAAGATCCCCAGAGCTTTCTTTATGCCCAAGGCATTTCTAGTGCAAACAGCCTTAAGAGACAAGAGAGTTGTTCTGAAAATTGTCCTCATCTTTTTGGAACATTGGGAAAAAATAACCTACATATTTGAACTCTTTCACTCTTGCCTGCTTTTGAGCAGAATTAATTTGGGGACTATTTTCTCTCCTGATTAGCTAAATTATTTAATTTTGCTCATCTAAAAGTAATTTCAACTATTGATTCAATGTTTCAGCAAATTTAAAGCATCATAGCCAAATGTATTTATTAGTCATTTATACCACACGTATATACTGAGCTCCTGCAGGGTACTGGGGATACAGCAATGAAAATCCACCAAGCTCCTTACTCTTATGAAGATGACTTCGTAGTTGGGGAGGGAAAAGAGGGGCTATAAAAATTAATAAATAAATACATGAGAAAAAGAGCAGATGGTGCTAAGTTTCCTGAAAATCAAAATAAGCAAGTCTGAGAGAGAAAGCCAGGAGGCTCTTCTAGGTTAACTGCTCAGGGAAGTCTTCTCAAAGAGTCAACAGTTGAGTTGAGACTGGGAGGACAAGGCAGAGCCAGCCATGCAAAGATCAGGAAGAAACAGCACTGGGAGCAGAGCAAAGAACTGATGCCAAAGCCTTAAAGCAAAATGAGTCTGGTCTGTTCTAGAAGCAGGAAGAGGGCCAGGTTAGGTAAGTGGGATGCAGTGAGTTCAGGGTAGGCATGGAATGAATCCCAGTCCAGAAATTAGCAGCTATGGCTGTGCTCTAATTGAACTGGGAACCATCACAGCAGTAAATTCTGATCTGATTTCTGTCCCCTTCCAATATAATTTGCACTTCCCTGTTAATTAACCTAAAAAATCATGTTAATTGATTCAACATCCATGTTCAGAAACCATCTTATACACCATCTGCCTACAGAAGAAAGTTCAAATTATCGAGCTTGACATTTCCAGACCTCCAAAAACTTACACTAACCCATCTGTACAACTTGATGCCCCTCTGCTCCTCTAATAAATATTTTCCTCCAGCCAAACCTTTATTCCAACACTCCTTTTATTTCATCCTCATGGTTTTTCTCTCCTGCCCTTCCCTATTAGGTAGCATGACCTTTTCCCTTCTCTCCACAATTCATATCAATTTCTCAGAATTCTTTTTGAATCGAGCAAAAAGAAAATTCAACACAAAGGGTCTTAAAAGAGAAGCCTCCTGGCTCAAGTACATGAAACATCCAAAGTAAAATAAACTTGAGGCAGAGTTTTATCCAGAGGTTAATGATGTCATTTGCTTTGAGATTACCTTGACTCTCTATGGCTCTGTGTGTTGACTTCATTCTCCAGCTGGCTTCCTTCCGGATGGCAAAACTGGCCACAAAAGCTCTAGGCCCTATAGTGGGTTGAATAGTGTTTCTCCAAAACCCATGTCTACCTGAAACTTGTGAATGTGGCCTTATTTGGAAATAGGGTCCCTGCAGACATAACCAAGTTAAGCTGAGGTCACACTAGGTTTAGAATGGGCCCTTATCCTATGACTGGTGTCTTTTTTTTTTTTTTTTTTTTTTAATTTTCTTAAATGAAGGTACTGGGGATTGAACCCAGGACCTCATGCATGCTAAGCATGCACTCTACCACTGAGCTATATCCTCCCCGCTGGTGTCCTTATAAAAGGAAAGAAATTTGGACACAGAGACACAGAGGGAGAAGGCCGTATGAAGATGATGGCAGAAATTTGAGTGATGTAGCCACAAGCCAAGGACTGCCAAGGATTGCTGGCAACCACTGGAAGCTAGGAACATGCAGGAAGGATTCTTCCCTAGAGCCTTCAGAAGGGGCAGGGCCCTGTGAACACCTTCATTGTGGACATCTAGCCTCCAGAACTACAAGAGAATCAGTTTCTGTTGTTTTGAGCCACCTAGTTTGTGGTGACTTGTTATAGCCGCCCTAGGAAACCAACACAGCCTCCCTCTGCTCACCTACCATGCAGGCAAGTAGAGAAAGAGCCATCTAGTCTTCCCCCTGGGAAAGAGAAGCTTCTTTTCAGATGCCCCCTGACTCTTCCTCACATCTCCTTTGTCCATGTCTGAATCAAACATGGCATCCAGACCCACTTGGAGCCAATAGATTGTCTCACTGAAGCACAGGGGAAAATGGTAGAGGAGGGATTCCTGCCTCCCCCAACTCCTAAACAAAAACAAACAAAACTCCCAAATCAATAATACAAAAACAAAATGAAATAGAGCCATAGCCTTTTCTCCCTTTGCCAGGAAAAGAGGGAAATAAATGGTAGGAAAATAACCAACCCTACTATTAATAGCGGTTTGCATGATTTTGCCTGGGAGGTACAGAAAACCTGACTCTCACAGGCTTAAACATTGAACAAATTTTCTCACGTAACAGGAGCTCTAGAGACAGATCCAGCTCTAGGCATGGTACAAACAGGGCTCCAGCTCTGAATCTCCCCTACTCTCCAGCCTCAGCCTTCCTTCATGTGCCAGGCGTGTCTTCATGCCAGGGCCTCTCATGATCTCGAAATGACTACCAGAAACAACCAGGGCAACCAACATCTTTTTCCTGCACAATGGGAAAGAAAAGAAATCTTATTCTCCATTATGAAACAAAAAATTTCTTTATTTTAAACTGATTGGACCCATTTAAGTTGTGTCCCTAGACCAGTATCAATTGCTAGAGAAAAGCCATTCACTGATTGGCGTAAGTCTATTTCCCTGAAAAAATTGTGGGGGAGGGGAAGGAAGAGGGCCCAGGATTACCATGAGTTTAGCCTTAGACTAATCAGGATTCTCCTTTGGATCTTAAAATGGAGTTGGCTTTCCCTAAGGTATTGTCCTCCATGGGAGAGGTTTTCAGAAAAATATGCAGAAGGGTGAATGGATGCTGCTTAGGCAACAATAGTGTCCATCAAGGCATCCCTTCAAGTGCAGATTGGATCCCACCTCCCCCATGAAGCCTCTCCAGATTAACCAGAAGCAAACTCTTTGAATTCTTCAGCACTTAATGTGCATACTGACATTTCACACTTACCTTATATTTTTAATAATATTTTTACATATGTACTTCTAATATCCTGATTTAAATTCTTAAAATTAGAGTATGTGTTCTCCTTCTCTGTGTATTGCAGATAATCCTCATGTGTCACCCTGCCCAAAGTATTTTATACTCCGTAAAAATCTGTTGTTTAATTGAGTGACTTCCAATAAGCATAAAGAGCCAGGCAGCTTTGAAACAGCAATAGAGATATAGATCCAGCTCACTAATTCAATCCTAATAGAAATCTCCCCTTCCTCATTATCTCCCAGGAGTCTTTCATGGAGACACATTGGTGATGCTCAGCCTTAGAATCCATCTGTACTTATTAAAATGGTTAGATTTTTTAAGCTAATTAAATCGTGAGAAGCCCTGATAATACATGACTTGGCTACTATTTTGAGTAAGAATCTGAACAAGATACAAAAACTAAACTGGTAATACATGTTTCATTATAGAAGCTGAATAAGATAAAGGAAGGAAGACCTCTTCAATTGGGCAAAGATGTTTTAGTCATTTTTTCCATTTTAATAACAAATCACAATTGTACATACCCATTCAAACTATAGGTTTTTCAGCATATGTTAGGTCTGATAGTCCTAAGTGAAAGCTTTAAGAGTTCCATTACTCAACACTATATTATAAAATCTGTTATATTTGAAAATGATTATACCATAGTCAGTAGCAGAATTTTTTAATTTCTTATCAAAAATCTCAGTGATCTAGCATGGATTTTGATTTTTAATTCATTAAGAGGATTGTCACCGCTTTGAAGATGTCTTGGGGACATCTGAAATTTTCTCTACAAAGAAAGTCTAGTATTTCTGATGGTTCTTATTGTTACCAGTAATGAATAATAGAATGTCCTGGTCTAGATATATAACCCAAAGTGATCAAAGTGATCAACATCGTGTTTCAAGGAGATTTCGCCTTTCAATGGATGAAAGTAAATAATCAAATCCTTTATTAAAAAAGAGAAAGAGTTGAGAGTAAACAGGTCTAGATGAAATCACCCTATTTTCCCTCCAGGAAGGAAAATTGGAAGCACACACTCCCAGCAACCTTCCTCTAGGTTAGCAGAGAAAACAAAGGCTGCCCTGAGTGTGAAAATGGATGACCACTCATTCCCCACCTTGAAGCTTGGTCTCATTTTTAAAAACAACCTGAACCAAGGAGACACTGAGCTCTGATAGTGATTCAAATCCCTAGGAACATTCATGTCTGCTGGCCATATTCAAGTCACCAGGCAGAGGAAGTAGAGTACTGCCAGAGGGTTCAACACTCAAACTGTAGTTCTGAGCACTTTCAGGCCCATCCTTTCCCTCTTGCTCTCCAAGTACATGTGTATCTACTTCTGTAGATCAGCTTTAAGAGCTATCAGGGAGTTGGGGTGGGGGTGGGGTGGCGGTGGGAGGCAGGTGGAGAGAGGGCATTTCAAAGACAACAGGATAAAAATGGTCTGACCTTGGCTTGACAGAAAGTATTTTCAAAGCATAAGATAAAGAGATTCCCAATTTCCTGAAAAGAAAGCTGGTTTGGGATATTGAGGACCAGGGCCCTGGCGGGTTCCATCCACAAAGGCCCTCCTCACCCAGCAGGCCCTGGGGAGCCATCAGACTCTCTGAGTCCAGATACCAGCTCATTCTTCACTGTGTGACCTTGAGAAGTTATCTAACTTTTCCAAGCTTCAATTTTCATACCTGCAAAATGACAGTGATAACAGTTCTTTCTCTGCAGGGTGGTGGGGAAGGTTAAAGGATCTCATGCATGTGAAGCAGCTAGCAAAAGATCTGGAACACATTAAACATTCCAAGAATGTGAGAATTATTATTATTATTATTCCAAGAATAACTACCACAGTTATTAGAGGGAAGCCAGGCTGTTTGGGACCCACTCTCAGTCCGCGAGCCCAGAGCTCTCAGCCCACATGCAATTTTCTACAGATGCCAGAGGTGGCTTCACTATTTTTCACCTTCCTGCTGTCCTTTTGCTTCTCAAGTGGTTTTTGTCGAAAGAGAGGAAAATAATAATGTTTTTATTTACATCGCATTATCCATATTTTCCTTCTGCCCTCAGAAATGCTCTGGAATTACCAAATTAGGCACATTTTGAAGATGACATCCACTAGAACTAATCAAAGGGAACACTTTTTGTCCCTTGACGTTACCGCGGATTCTCACCCATCCGTGTAACAGCTGCACTACTTTCACAGGAGGCTGGGAACCCACGCTGCAGACTTTCAGCACATGCTGACTGCACTCGTGATTGTTTACAGAATACTAATATTCTGTATGTGTTAGTGTGGTTTAGTTTCCAAATGCCAACACTCATTCACTGCAGATCATCATAAGTCTGCAGGGAGGAGAGGCCTGCGTGCCTGCTCAGTTCAAAATTTTTTACTCCAGTTGTCCACTAAGCTTTATAACACTTTATTAACACTAAGCTCACAGACCAAATTTCTGAAAACACCTAATGAAAGGTAATGACCATTTAAAAATCTTACCTCATGAATACCAAACTAGTATTTGAACACTGCATGATCTTCTAACAAAGGAGTGCTATTGGTCCCTATGTCTGAAGCACACATCTGATGTGTCCTGTACATTTTGATGTCCTCTGTATTTGAGATGTTACCGACACTGTTATTTCTCTTGCATACAAATGTCCCCTAAAAAGCAGGTGTAAAACCAAATGTCTTTGCCTCCTCCCCTTCTCTCTAGGCACATCTCAATAATTCTAACAGTGTCTGCATGACAACTGAAAACTTCATCATTTATATACTGTTTGCAAATGGCAGAAAACAGCTAACCATTTGGAATTCTTTCAACTAAAGTTTCAGATGTTTTGCCTAGATCATATCTGTATAATTTTTTTAAATGGAGGTACTGGGGATTGAACCCAGGACCTCGTGCAAGCTAAGCATGTGTTCTACTGCTGAGCTATACCCTCCCAGATCACATCTTTAGATCTCATTTTTTTATCTGAATATTTAGGTGGATTCTGTTGAGAGCATGAATTTACATATATTGTTCAAATGGTAGGACAACTGACTGATGAAACACAAGACCACCAAATTGTGGTGCCTTTAAAAAAAAAGTTAATATTCTGTCAAATTGTTATATTCTGTTGAGAAAAAAATATTTTCCAGCTTCTTAAACCTATTGCTAATTACCACTACTTATGATTATTATGCTTTTTTAAAATGCTTTCCTGCTTAATTTCTTTCTTCTGAGCATAAATATGATACATACTCATTATAAGAATCCAAACAGTGCAGAAAAGCACAAATATGATAGTAGAAATCGCTTGAAACCCCACTCTCTAAAGACAGTCACCATTTGCATTTTGCTGAATGCCCTTGGAATTATGTATGAATTTGTACGTGTAGATATAATTTTACATCATATGCTAGATCCTGGCTTTTCCAGTCAGCAATGTTTTGGACATCTTCCCACACCAATAAATACAGTTCTGCATCTGTTATTATCATTATGTCTTCGGTCCCCTTCCAGATAAGAGTAGGATGTATAAGTGGAAAGATGTGGAAACAGGTAAAAAGGTTGAGAGACACTGATCTCCATCATCATAGTTCATAAGTTTTTAACTTATCCCTTCATGATTGATGTTTGTTTCCAGTATTTCACAATTATAAATTTGTTGGATCCTTTTCCCCTGAAACACCCTTATTTTTTTTAACCTATTTGTAGATGCTGCTTTATCTTGTTCCTGATCTGTCCATGGTCTGAACTATCTTACAGAAGGGAAAGTGGATTCTGATAGTGCTGGTTCTGTCAGCTCTGAATGCTTCATTTGATGCCTTTGATTCATTTTTTTAAACGAGTCTATTTCTTGATGACACGGTAACTTAACTAAATTAAATAACATCTTTATTACAATCTGAAGAATGGTTTTTAACCAGCTTCCCTATTTAGCAAGCAACTCAAGGTTTACTAGCTAATAGAAAGCTGCTGGTTTGTGTACCAGTTTGGGTTTTGGTGATTCTGACAAATTACACAAGAATATGCAGTCTCATCCCAGTAGAAAGTCTCCTCATGAGTCAATGAGCTCAAGCTGTGTCTGTGAACTTGGTCGTTCACCACCACTGTACTACAATCCTCAGAAGTGAGCACTGGGAAAAGACTGAGAAATTTACCTAAGTTATAGAACCAACCTGATTAGTTAGATCAAAATCCATTTCCAAAGAAAGTAAGACAAAAAGACCAATTCTAAATATTAGCATTGGACTTCTTATGTTTAGGAAGCTTTATTCTTTTGGAAAATACTTTGCATGCACCATTATTTGTTTATTTATTCAGCCAGTGGGCTGTGGTGTGAATAACATTGGTCTGCAGGCAAGTGCAAGGCATGGTCCCAAAACACACTGATGGCTCCAGGCTGGACAAGTCTGTTTCTAGGCCTTGGCTGGTGTCTTGACCTGCCTTTGAGCCAAATATATTCTCCTTTCAAAGCCAAGCTGCCTCCCAGATGAGTTTAGAAGCTAAGCAGCAGCACTAAACACACCTGACTTGAAGCGAAGAGACCTGAGTCAGATCCCCAGGTAACCCCGAGGAATTAAAGTAAATCGGTTCAGGAGGTGTGGTCTGGATGGTACAGTAGGAAGACCTAGAGTAACTATCAATGAAAATCACCCCTCAGACTAGCAGAAAAGATTTTCCAACAAAAGATATAAAAAAAGGAATTTCAAGACAGGAAGAATGGAGGCATGGTATAGTCAAAGCCCATACCCTGGTAGATGACCCATAAATGGGAGGATAATTACAATTACAATTGTGGATTTCTCCCCAAGGAGCAAGGGATCTGAGCCCTATATCGGGCTCTCCAGCCTAAGGGTCCTGCACTGGAAAGATGAGACCCCCAAGAAGTCTAGCTTTGGAGGCCAGTGGGGCTGGCATATGAGAAAGTCAGATGGCTGTAGGAAACAGAGACTCACTCTTTAAAAATGCACACAAAATCTCACACACTGACTCCCAGGGTAGAGACAGGAGTTTGAAAGGAGCCTGAGTCAGACCCACTTGCTGATCTTGGAGAAGCTCTCAGAGAGGCCAGGGGGCAAATGGGGCTCCCCCTGGGGACATAGACGCTGACAGCAAACATTTTTGAGCGCTCCCTCCACTATAAGGACATCGGTGCTGACAAGTGCTATTTTGGAGTTCTCCCTTTAACCTGTTAGCATCAGAGGTTTAACTGCCCACCAGTGGGCTGGCACCCATCCCAGATACCCCAGGTTGAGCAGCCAGCCATGCTGGGACCTGGCCCCACCTCCCAGCAGGTGAGTAGCCCACCGTAGTCAGCCCTGCCACACAGCCCATGGAGGAGGCAGCCCTAGAGCATAAAGCTCTGGTAACCACTGGGCCCTCTAGGGTGTCTCCTACATAAGGCCACTTTTCCAAGAGCAGGAAATGTAACCAACCTACCTAATACATATAAACAAACACAGGAAATTAAGCAAAATGAGGAGACAAAGGCACACAGGACAAAACGCCAAAAAAGAATGAAGTGGAGACAAGCAATGTACCCAATAAAGAGTTCAAGGTAATGACCGTAAAGATGCTCAACATACTCAGGAGAAGGCTGGATGATCACAGTGAGAATTTTAACAGTTAGAAAATGTAAAGAAGAACCAAACAGAACTGAAGAATACAACCACTGAAATGAAAACTACACTAGAAGGAATCCAGGATTGATCAGACAATACAGACGAACAGATAGCAAACTGGTAGACAGCGTAATGGAAATCACCCAGGATGAACAGGAAAAAGAATTAAAAGAAATGCAGATAGTTTAAGAGACCTCTGGGAAAACATCAAGCCTACTGACATTCACATTATAGAGAAGAGAGAGACATGACAGAGAAGAGAGAGAAAGAGGCAAATAACTTGTTGGAAGAAGTAATAGCTGAAAGTTTCCCTAACCTGGGAAAGCAGACAGACACCTAGGTCCAGGAGGCACAGTGAGTCCCGAACAAGATGAATCCAAAGAGGAAAACACCAAGACACATTATAATTAAAATGGCAAAAATTAAAAATAAAGTAAGTAAATCTTACCGACCGGTGTAACTCTCAACTACCAGAGGATTTAAAGTTAATTCTTTTTTTTTTTAAAGCCAGGCTCCTTTTTCTTTTCTCAACATATTGAGCATACTGAAAAATAACATATAGGAAAACAAAACCAGGCACCTTCACTTAGATGCTTGCATGGCTGTGGCTAGGGTTTGGTCCTGATTCTCATCTCTACCTTGGTTCTGAATTGGGTTTCAAGTCTAAGTATAGTGATTACTGGTCCTTTATTCAAAAAGAGGGTCTTAAGGATCAGTGGAAGAGATACTGCAATATGAGATGATCTTATCTTGTCCCCACTCATAAGCAGAAAATCGTTTCCCCTAGTGGTGACTTACTATGACTAATCTCATTCAGAAACTGGTATTAAAGCTGCCGAGAACAATCCCTTGTGATTGTGCCAGTGTCTCCTTCATTCCACAGCCCCATGGAATGGGAGAAGCAACAGCAGTGTGTTTTGACGAGGAGCCCCCTTACTGTCTACCCACCAAAGCCTTCTCCATATTTCCCTCTTTCTCCAGCTACTTCTAACTTTTTAAAAGTTTTTCATTTCCCTCTGACTCTAGTGAAAGTCCTTTCCTATTCTTGCCCCTCTTCTCCCAATAGAGCATGTTGCAGAGAAATTCTTTTCATCTTTAGAAACATACAATCTTAAAAGGAGGAAAAAAACCTGTGTGATCATTTATGCCAACCCTCTCATTCTTCAGATAAGGAATGAGTGTCAGACCCAGAATTAAAATCAGGTCCTGGGACCTCCAGACCAACACTTCTCCAATTTGTTACACCTATGAAGTAAATGTCTAAGTTACCCATAGTTCGTTTTTAAATTAGGTAAACTCAATATTTTATGTTTCTTTAAGGGAAAAAAAAAACCTACAAAGAGCTCCTCTTTCTCCTGTGGTCTGTAAAGGCTGCTCTGGGACAGTCTGTCCAGCCTCAAGGAGTCGTGAGCACTCTAGCAGCTGGACCCTCTTACTGGTGGCTGTGTCTAAATCTGATTTAAAAGTGGGAAAATTCCATCAAACAACTGATTGTCCTGGGCACCCTTTTCCCTGTCTCACCCAACAAAGTCTAAACCCCCATCTTCATTTCCAAGACAAGAAATGTCTGTCTGCAATTCCTGCTTTTCATGACTAGCAATGGAAGAGCATATGTAGCAACAAGCCTCTACTACAGTGTTTTGACAACAAGCATCTTTGTTCAGTATATTCTTCTCATAGGACATTAGAATTTATTTTATTTGAATTCACATGCCAATTTTTTACCTCTATTAGAATATTGTATATTTAAGAAAAACATTATTTTAAAATTAAGGTTTTCATTAAAAACTATCATTTATCTTTTTCTGTATTTATTGTTTTGCATTAAATTGTGACATTTTTCTATTCTTACTGTAGCAAGATAAATTCACTTTGGGGAGATAAATGTCACATTTTAATGAAAACCAGCTTACAGTGTGGATGGGGAGAGCAATTCTAACAGGGGAACCAATGTGTGTACACTTCGACATTTCTCATTCTTCTTAGCCACAGCATAAGATTTACGTTTATTTTTTAATATTGGAGAAGTTACCATGTAAATCCCATCAGGAAGATGAACAGGATACCTTAGGAGCTCATTGACCCTCACAAACTAAATCCAGAAAAAACTTCTTGACACAAGAAAAATTTGCAGTGAAACAGGAAATGAAGTAAAGCAAATGAAAAGTGGAATGTGGAATGTTTTGGACTCCAAATAAGCAACGGGCCGTGTGAGCATGGCGTGTAACCCAGGAGAGCCGCATCTTCCCTTTGAGGCTGGGGAGAAGAGTGGTGAGCCCAAGGCTGAAACACCTGGGAATTTCATCTCTCTGCTACAGCTCATGTAGAGGGGAGCTACACATCTAAACGTGTCTTTTGTACACATAACCTCACATAGATCATAGTGGACATTTATCTTGTATTTTGGCTGCCCAGCATCTGAACCTCCTTCCTAGGTTTGGGGAATTTCTTATATTGTGAGTCATGATGGAAAGCAGGACCCACCCCCCTCCCACTGCCAATTTCAGGGGCAGAAAAGAGCAGATACAAGCTTTGCCCACTGTCCAAGGAGTAGAGTGCAGGTGTGCTGCCCTGGCTGTGTCAACCAGATGCTCTCACTCAGATCTTGGAGATTGGAGCAATGACTGCAAATAGGAAGTCAGTCTGGCTGTAGAGACTACAGCACCCAGTGTCCAGTGACAAAAGAGGAAGCTGAAGGCACACGGCAGCTAGTGCTGGGGGCAGTGAAGTTACCAGAGGTCCACCCACTAGCCGGCAGCAGCAGGCATCCTCCCCAGACTCATCTTGTGGTTGGTTGGGCAGGGAGTTTCCATGCTATTTATATCACCTAAGTTTCTGCCTAATTTCCCAGCTTGATTCTCTAGAAGCCCTTGCTACTCAGCATGTGGTCTGGGAACTTGTTGTGAATACAGAACCTGGGCCTCACCCCAGAGCTTCCTCGTCAAAGTATTAAAAGTGTAGTACAGTGCCTTGCACAGAGTAGGGCCTTCATGACTATTTCTTGGATGTATAGATACAAAAAGTTGTGTTGAAATGAGGTTTGGCATGATCAATCTGAAATATATTTCTTCAAAACATATGTATGTGAACATCCCCTAACCTAATCATTGTACTCTTGAAAAAACATTATTGTAGATGACAAATTGCATTTTAAATTCATTTTGTTGAGATTTAAGAGACTTATGTAAATTCATTATGCCTTTGCAGAGTAGATAATCACCCTTCCATTCATCCGAGTTGTTGATTTGTATTCTTTAAAGCAGGGCACACCACAGGAAAGACTACTGTAATGAAATAAGTTGTCACTGGGATGACTGCTGAAATTCTCTCTGTGGTCCTCATTATCTTGGTCTTTTCTTTCTTTCTATGGATTCCCTCCAATGCCAGCTGCACATAACCTTGGTGTGTATCCGTATGTAGCTGAGCAATCAAGATGGGTGCATAAAACAATTCTCTTGACAAAGTCAGCCAAATACTATGATTCTGAAGCACCACACTGTATTTTTCTACCTTCAGTTACTGGACATTAAGGGCAACCCTCCCTTCCAGTTGACATCACGCCAGCCTCAAAAGCCTTCAACAGCCCTCTCAAGCCAACGTTGGCAGAACGCCACTAATACAGTGCCTAAGAGAACACCAAGTTCTCCTATTCTCACCTAGAAGAGAATAGCTCCTAAAAGCAAAGTTATTTTTAAAAAGCTTTGTTGAAGAAAGCTGGAGATACGATAGAGTAAGAATTGCAGGAGGAGGAGATGTTACAGTCTTGCAATCAGACAATCAGCGCCTTAATTACTTGCTGTGTTCTCAGGAAAGTTTCTTAACCCTCAAAGCCTTTGGCATCCTCCTACTTCATCTGGAGCTAGTAAGAAAGCTTATCTGACAGGGTGTTGTGGGTATTAAGTGTGAAAGCAGATATAAAGCACACTGTCCAGGCACATAATTATTGCTCTGTAAATATTAGCTATTATGATTGCTGTATTCCTACAAGATGCTAGCTCATCAACAATTTATGAAATGATCTAAAACTAGTCGTATGTCATAGATAGGATGATTTTCAGTGGCACAGCATTTAATCCCCACCCTCCCACTCCAAACACGACGACTTTTAAAACCTGCTCACCATAGATGTTAAGAAATGTTGTGATGTGGAAAAACAAAGCACAGGCTTTGATGCCAGATCAGGATTAGAACTGCAAAACCATCAGTGTTTTCCCCTTTCCTCTTCCTAGGGATACCCAGATTTTTATTTTGGTACCAATCTTTCCTCCCCACAACCCACATGCTGGAGGGGAAATTGACTCAGACACTGGACTTCATGGACTTGTGGGAGATCCCATCCCCATCGCCAGAGTGATTGGGAATTCTTGAACCAATCAGGGCATTTTAATCCCCTCACACAAAGATTGATTTAATAATGGACCAATGAATTGTGAGGAGAGACGCAGCAGCCTTGAGAATGCACCTCAAACACCTCCCATCACAGGAGCATAATTGACCGCGGGCCCCAGGTGCTGCGCTCTGAAATTCATCCCCTGGTTTGTGGATAATTTATGGATCTTAAGGGTGCTAAGACAGACTGATTTCTGGGAGACACTGAACTCCTTTGTCAGCTAATTTTGGCTAAAGGAGTCCCCTACGGCTTTGCTTGGATAGCACTGCAATATTAGACACTTTCCCCTTCTTTCGTTTACTACACATGAGACTCCCACAAGGTCTGACAGCTCTTCCAGCCTTCCCAACTCCCTACTTCCTTTCACACTTGCTTTTTCCCTTAGAAAAGCCCAGCACATGTAATCCTACCTTGATGGCAGCTCTTGGAGGACCCTGACTAACACAGGGGGTTTGTGAGAGGCTTCTAGAAAATATGTCTCTTTGCTCTTTCTAAGGCACTGGAAATAATGCTTTCTTTCTCTGGATTTCATGAATGTCATGTAAAGCCTAGAATTGTTCTGGTCATTTTCCCAACAAGAGTTCTTTTCTCCAAGTTAAATGACCATAGATTCTTCAACATCTCCTTGTATTAAATGGTTTTTAGACCCTTTAAGTATCCTGGGTGTACCTAGAAATTTTAAAAATTATGTAAGGAAAACAGAAAACACAGTAAGAATTACATTCTTCCTTGCTTCTCATATTGCAGCATTATATGGCTCGAGCTTTTGGAGAAACTGTGTGTGTGTGTGTGTGTGTGTGTGTGTATATATTTTAGGAATTTGGTAGCTGCCTTTACCTATTTGAAGGACTAATATGTAGAATAAAACTACCAAATGTTTCATCATTTGCTCTTCAGTGAATGAAGCAGCAGAGAATCCAGACTCCAGAGCCAGGCTAACCGAGTTCCAATCCCAAAGTTGCCTCTTACAAGCTATGTGTTCTTGGGCAATTTAATTAACTTCCTTGAACCTCAGTATCCTCCTCTGTAAAGATGATTACAGCACCTATCTCATAGTGTTCTATTAATTACTTGTAAAGTATTTAGAGCAGTCCTATACATAGGAAGTGCTAAGTGATTATTAAATAATTAAATATTTTAAAGCACCTGCTATGTGCCAGCCCCCAGGGAGTAGAAGGACAAATAAATGAAGCTGAGGATTACCTTTTAGGTAACTGTTACTAAGCATAGAATAGATGCACAAAAAATAAGATTGTTGGCTTCAGTCAGGGCTGTGTCAGGGTTGTTGATAAGAGGCTGGTAGATGTAAAGATGGTTTTTTTAAAAAGTTACAAGCTTCCTGAAGAAAGATGGGAAATTAGCCTCAAAATCACTCTGTAGCTATGTTTCCGTGTATTTTAGATATTTCGGCAAAACACACAAAGAGAACCCAGAATGCTTTAAACACTATTACCTTCCACTTAGAGTGGTGGCAAGATGAAGGAAAATGGGGACAGTGATGGCGAGTGGGTTGGTGTGCACATGGGGCAAACCAGAGCCAGGGCGGAAGATTGGAGGTACTGATGGATTATTTGAAGGTAGTTTTGTAAAGAATGTGTGCTGTGCACATCATCGTCAGGGATCCACCTCAGTTGTCAATGTGTTAGTGGCAGAGGAGGGGAAAATGGAACACAGGATTACTTAAACCCAGCCAAATGCTTTCTCCTGCACCACACCATCTTGGAAACGTGGAGACTACACCTCCTTTCTGACATTTCATGGTTATTTGGAGTTTAGCTGTAGCACAGCCTGCGTATGTCTAGTGCCTAGTGGGAGAAAGGGAATTAATTAATGTCTCCTCATGCTGTTATTTCTCAGCTTCTCTACAATTTTCATTGTAAAGCCAAGTTATCAGAGATATCAAGTCTTTCCTTGGTGGAGCACTGCTGTGGGGGAAGGAGAGAGACTCAACCCTCAGGAGAAAAGTTTAAGACGTTAGGATTTTGAGTGACAGGAACAGCTCAGCCTGAGAGCTTTGAGACCTTGCTTCTGAAGGACAGGGACAGTATCTTTGTGTGTTAGGGGTGTTCAGCCAACCAAAAGGAATCCTGAATAGCTTGGCTTTTGCTGTATGGATGGAAACAAATGGCCTTTTTTCTGGCTCCTACAACAGCAAGAGCACCAGATACCTCTTCTGTCTTACTTTCCACACTGATTTGATACTTTCCTTTCACCTTCTTGGCCCATGTAGTTGTTACCTCTGATTTATTTTTAATTTTTTGAATTGAAGTATAGTCAGCTTACAATGTGTTAATTTCTGGTGTACAGCATAGTGATTCAGTTATACATGCGTATATATATATTCCTTTTCATATACTTTTTCATTATAGGCTATTACAAGGTATTGAATATAGTTCCCTGTGTTCTACAGTAGGACCTTGTTGCTTATCTATTTTATATTTATATATAGTAGTTGCTATCTGCAAACCCCCAATTCCCAATTTATCCCTCCACCCTCCTCTTTATCCCCTGAAAACCACAAATTTCTTTTCTATGTTTGCAAATCTGTTTCTATTTTGTAAATAAGTTCATTTGTCTCATTTTTTTTTTAGATTCCACATATAAGTGATATCATATGGTATATTTCTTTCTCTTTCTGATTTACTTCACACAGTATGATGATCTCTAGGTCCATCCATGTTGCTGCAAATGGCATTCTTTCATTCTTTTCATGACTGAGAAATACCCCATTGTATATATGTACCACATCTTCTTTATCCAATCATCTGTCAGTGGACATTTAGGTCACTTCCATGTCCTTGCTATTGTAAATAGTCCTGCTATGAAGTGTTACCTCTTCTTTAAACATCCACCGTCATCTCCATGTGGGAAATTGACCACTTCACTTCCATATGAGAAACTCTCTTTTGAATTAAAGGTGGTTTGAAGCAAACGCCTCCATTTTAAAATGAGTGTGAAGAAAACCCTTCCTCCCTCCCCCCCTGCAGGGCACACCTGGGTCTGGTGCATGCCGTGTGTGTCTGGACAATGGGAGGCAGGGTGGAGATGGTGGACCGCTGTGCCTTTATGAAGCCTCTGGGAAGGTCAAAGTCTGCCTTCTAGGGTTGTGGACAGAGAGGAGGAAGTTTACCCAATGTCTATGTATATGCTGATGACACAGCACCCTCCTTCCCTCCTCCCCCGTGGAGTCACCAGGGAGTGATTCTGCCTCCTTCCATCTTCCTGATGTAAAGGGACAGTGGGACCCTCTGTGCCTCCCCCTAAGGGTAGAATCCAGCCTCCCTCAAGCCTCTGAACCTTCTGAATCAGACTCTTGGCCCTCCTGCCACGGCTCAGGGCTCCCCTCCTTTCCTAAGTCCCTTTCATCTCTCCGTGCTATTTCTTAGTTCTGTTCTCCCCCAAACATCCACCTTCAGGAGGCTTTGATTCTTGACAACCAGCAGGGAGCCCTCTGTCTTACAGTATTTAGTCTGCGCTGCACTTTCCACTGCTGAACTCTAGATCACACCGTATTGCTTTCTGTTGATCTTTCTCTAAGCACCTATGCCCCAACTTGGTGGCACTGAACACAGCCCAGGATGGAGTAAGTAGGGCCACTTCCAGTGGCCTTGTTTACATAAGTGCTTGTTCTTTCAAGGTTGTAAGACACAGCCCGCTGATTCAGCAGATAATACAAACACATTGACTGGACTTGAAAATTAACCTGACTCTGATTTCCCATGCCTTCAGAGTACCATGCAGAGCTTCTGAGAAGACAAACTTTGGGAATTGCCCCCCTTTTTTTGCAACAGAATTCCAGTGGAACTCAGGGAAAAGATTAATGCTCACCCACCAACTGTATGGTAGCCAGCTTCCAAGACAGCCCCCAGTGATTCCCACCTCCTGACAGTCACACCCTCTCTGGTCCTCTCAAATGCAGTATCAGGGTTGGGCTGTGCTATAGTCTGCATATTTGTGTCCCTGCAAAATTCATGTTGAAATCCTAATGTCAGTGTGATGGAGTCAGGAGGTGGGGCCTTTGGAAGGTGCTTAGATTAGAAGGATGGAGCCCTCATGAATGGGATTAGTGTTCTTATAAAAGAGACCCCTCGGAGATTCCTCACCCTTTCCACCATGTGAGGACAGTGAGAAGGTGCTGGCTATGACCCCAGAAGAGAGCCTTCTCCAGAACCATGTGGTGACTATGCTGGCACCTTGATCTCGGAGTGTGAGAAATTTCTGTTGTTTACAAACAACTCAATCTGTGGTATTTTTTTGTAGCAGCCTGAACAAACTAAGACAGTTTGTGTAATCAGTAGAACACAAAAAGAGTGGTAGGATGTGGCCCTGTGGGCTGGATTATAAAAGTCATTGTGGCCAGTGTCTTGCTTTCTCTTGATCACTTGCTTGGGTGGAAGCCAGTGGCCATGTCTTAAGGACACTCAAGTAGCCCAGTGGAGTGGCCCATGTAGAGAAGGACTGAGGTGTCCAGCCAGCAGCCCTAAGCGTGAGCCTTCTTGGAAGTGTATCCTCTGGCCCCAGCCAAGCCTTCAGATGAAGCCAGCCCCTGCCAGTGCCTTGCCAGCAGCTTCATGGGAGGCCATGAGCCAGAACTGAGTTAAGCTGATCCCAGTTTCCTGATTTTCAAAAACAGTGGGGAAAAATAAGTGTTGTCTTAGACCAACATGTTTTAAAGTAAATGTTTATGCAGCAACAGATAACTAACGTCTCTCCCCCTGCGGAAGTGCCCACCATTCTCAAATGCATACCTTGAGCCCATATTAGGTAAACCAACTTGACTTACAATTGAAAACAAATTTTGTATACTCTTAGAATATTTGACTATCATTTCATTACTAAATGACATACCCATACAAAGTCAAACAACCTAACTTTCCTTAACAAGAATATCAGATTTGACTCTATCATAATTGGGAACAAAACATAAGCTATATTTGCATTTTTTCCTAGAGAATCAAGGTTTAAATGGAATACATTAGAAGAACTTGAAGAAAGCTGCAGCAATGGGTATTTTGAAAGTCAAATACCCTTAGCCAACATGAGCCATAGTAAAGGAAATAAGTCCATAAATCACCCCATAAAGATGGATGCTTTTGTCATCCAAAGAGAATGTCTCTCAAGACAGACTGATACTGTGCACACGATGTGCACACCTTCCACCGCCTGCTGTTGAGGACCTCAGTGTGCCAGGCATGAGGATAGGAATAGAACACATTTTTCCTCCAGAAATTCAGACTCTAGACACCCCAGAGAGAATCAGTCTTTGGGTCACAAACTTTGTATTCTGCTTTATTTAGAAAACACATGCACACAAGATATCAAGTATTAGCTATTTAAATTTTAAAAATATTAATTTATAACTTTGCTGCACAGAAATACTCAAAGCAGATGATGAGGAATGAAGCAAATTCCAAGGAATTTCAAAGTCAGGCATTTATTTACAAGTTAGAAAAACATGACGGGCAGCACCTAATTTGCAGGGCTTAGAACAAAATAAAAAGGTAAGCCCCTTGTTTGAAAATGATTAAGAACTTCAAGACAACGGGGTAGGTATAGCTCAGTGGTAGAGCATATGCTTAGCATGCACAAGGTTGGGGGTTCAATCCCCAGTACCTCCATTAAAAAAGAAGAAGAAGAACTTTAAGACAAAGGCAGAGTATTAAACTAAGCCCAGGGTTTTCTGAGCAGGGGCTGTGAGACTGCAGAGGTCCAGGCTGACACAGCCACCCAGATGGCAGGATACATTTTGTAACTCGTTAGAGAGCTCTCTCAGGAGTTCTGTACTAAAAGCAAAAGGCAGGTAGGACCAGAAGGCGTCAGTGGACAGCTTGTTGAGTGACGCAGAGAGTCACTTGTTGATGTAGCAGCAACTACTATTTCTGTTGAACTCCCTAGGTCACAAAGCACTTCCCCCAGATCCAGGATCTCACTGAATTGAAGCAACAATTCTGTGAGATTTTATGTTATCCCTCTTAGAAGGTGAACTGGGGTCCAAAGAGGTCAAGTGACTCCTTCAAGGCTACTCAGCCAGCACAGGACCTAGATGCAGGTCATCTGCCCTCAAATCCAGTTTTCCTTCCACGAGATCAACACTGCCTGGTGCCAGGAGTTGTGGGTTACAAGGAGGCACAGAACTTCCTGTGCGCAGTGCAACAAGTCACTAGTGAAAGCTGGGTGAAAGCTGGGGCACTGACAGACTGCATGGATGGGGTGTTTCCACAGGTGTGGGTCTGACCCAACTTCAGAGCAAACACCAGACCAAATTCCCTATTCCTGATCCCCACTCCCCACACCATCAGACTCCCCACCCTCTAACAACAGCCTCAGACCCCAGCTCTCCATCAGTTTCTGAACTGGACAAGTCAAATGCCTGTCAGCTGAGCTAGCTTATGCTCAGGTCTGTCTTTTATAAGAACTAGGAGTCTGACCCCAGTGTCCTATGTTGGACTGTTGCACAAAGTCCTTTTTAATTGAAAGCATGAATCTTTACCTTTAACAGCAGCTTGAAGGACTCTTGGAAATTAGAGACATCATCTTAAATGATCCCTGGTCTCTTCCAAAAAAGGTAGGTAAGAGCTAGAATGAAACCTGCCAGCATAAATCTGCACTTGAATAAAACAAATGTCAGTCATTCTTAAGCTCATTTCACTTTCTCCACTCTTGCACTAAGACCATGAAAGTTTGTGTTTTTTGATAAGTTTTAATTATGAAAGATCCAGAAGCAAATTATTCAAACAAAAACCATATTGTTCTATTAGTACTACTCTTAAATGACATTACTTAGGAAATATTAGCTTTTAATTGGTAAACATATAAATGTGATTAAAATCCTTCCACAACCCTGAGTTACAATTCTTCCCTCTCATTTCATGTTTCCCAGTACAGGAAGTCCAATATTGAGTGTAAAATATTTTCCTCAAATTCCATGTATTTCTGATTGGCTGGAAGGCACTGGCTCAAGCTCTTAGCTTCTCTATATTTCAGTTTTCTTGGCTATAAAATTGTGAGTGCTTAGTGCTTGCCTGGTTGTAAGGATGCTTGGGAAAGTCTGGCTCTAGGAGTGCAAGACATTTTAAAAGTACAAAGCATCATTCTATTTATGCTTACAACTTGCTTGACAGTTTCATTGTGCTATAATACAGGAAATACATATCTCAAAATAGTGGTAAAGCTGAAAGTGTACAGGTTTGGGAATGGGTGTTCTGAGATCTGGCAAGAGTTAAAACATCTTTAAAAATGTTGCAAACCTTCAAGTGCCAAGATAAAACTCAGACCCAGATTCTGTTCACATCTTACAACAAAAGACTTTCAAGAATGGTATATCTTTATTCTCAACTATGATGCTGATATTAATTTGCATTAATATGTAATAGTACATATTATATAATCATTTATAATAATACATGTAATATGTAATATATATTCTCATCAACCGTCGTTTTTATTGCTATTATCCTATTTCCTACGCCTTATGGTGATTAGATGAGGAAGATGAGATATCAGAAGTGACCAGGAGTTTCATAAAAGAATGGAAAAGCAGGGCAACAAATGAAGAGTATGGAAAGGGACAGAGATGAGACCTCAAAGGATGGAGTGAGAAAGACAGGGACCATCTTGAGAGTCTTCCTGCAATAGTTTGTCCACTCCTGTTTGGGATCCTCCTCTGGTCTATGTGGTTCTTTCTGTTTTGTTTTGTTTTGTTTTGTTTTCCCTTGAGCCAAAATCCCTAAAGGGAAATTCCCCAGCATTAACTGGAGGAGAGGTCGAGGTCCAATCCTTGAATAAGATGCTTTTCTAATAAATGACTTAACACTCTTTCCCCATCCCCAGCAATCACGCAATGCTGGACTTTGTCTTTTTTCCTAAGCTTTTCAAGTTTTTCAAGAGTTTATTTTTTTAGAGCAGTTTTAGGTTCACAGCAAAACTGAGAGGAAGGTACAGAGATTCCCATGTCCCTCCTGTGCCCACATGCAGTGCCTCCCTTATTATCAACATCGCCTACCAGAGTAATGAGCTCTTTTCCTTTTTTTTTCTTTCACATTTTCCCCTGGCTTGGCCCCAAGTAGCCGCTTCCTCCCAACTCACCCTGTGTTTTATTCCCTCCCCATTTCCCTTCATTTGTTTTTCTTGTGGTTCTCCTACACTCTATTTTGTTTGTCTTCAGAGCCATCACATCCTCTATTAGCTGAGGTTATCTCTGGGGTTGGCTCCTATCTAGACAACTTCCATTTTCTTCTGACCCTACTTTAAAAAGGAATTTCAATTAATTATTCATGCATTTTGTTCTCCCAAAGGGGTGATCACTCAGATTGGCTAAGGTCCCTGCCTGTCCTACACTATAACAGAGTTTCATCAGCTGGAAGCCAGCTGTCAGGTAGCGCAGCACAGGAGCATGTCCTGCTCTTTATTTGAGGCTCATCCCGGTCCTCACGGTGACTATCCAGCCTGCCCCCAGCCTCATCCATCTCTTGGCTCTGTTTCTGAAAACTTCCTTGATCCCTAGGCATTGTCAGTTGTAAATTCAAGAACGAGAGGGAAAAAACTACCCTGAACTCCATTCCATCCCAGGACACTACATATCATCAACATAAGCTCAGCCTTAATCCTGTGCAGTGTTAACTGATGGCTCTTAATTTCGTTTTCTACAAATGGCTTCGTCTGTAAAGCTGTGCGCATTCCCGAGCTGCTGGAGCAGCCATAGAAGAAAGTGTGTGAAGGCAAAGAGACATTTGCCTCCAATATCTTTTCTCTAGAGGCTGTGTCTCAGTTTTGGGTAGTATGTGGCCTTATGAGAATTTCTTCTGCTTCCTCCTCACCTTAATGAAAAGAAAAAGCCAGCAACAAACTACTGTCTTGATTTTCCAGCAGACATGCACCATTTTAAATAGGTTAAGGAGAGGAGTGGGTATAGCTCAGTGGTAGAGCATGTGCTTAAAATGCCTGAGGTCCTGGGCTCAATCCCCAGTACCTTCATTAAAAATAATAATAATAAATAAACTTAATTACCCCCAAACAAAAAATAAATAAAAATAGTTAAATAGGTTAAGGAAATTTCTGTTTTCTCTTTTTAAGAGACTGCATTTATTCCAAGACAGGATAAAGACAGCGTTTATAAAAGACAGGATCCTGTACTTAAGGTGAAGAAATTCCAGGATCAGGGAAACTGGAACCTAGAAAGGCTAAATTACTTGTTTCACAAGAGGAGGACTGATGGGGAGAGTGGGATTAGATGTTTAACTGCTGGTTCTTTCTCGCTAATGCCCTGTCCCTGTGCTGAAGGCTCAGGACCACCAAGGATAAATTACAGTCCTTTCTACGGAAGACAGTGGACTTCTTGAACCAGGGACCCCAAATATTCCCTCTTATAATAGCACCCTGTGTGGGTTTTTCCCTTCATAAGTTTATCACAATTACAATTTCAAAAAGTGTCTGTTGTTGTAAGTGATAGGGAGTAGTTTGAAGTAGACCAGCACTTTCATCCAGGAAAACAGGAAAGGTCCAATTAAATGCAGAAATCATCTGTGTGAAGGCAGTGGAGAGCTGGTGAGGCCACGAGGGCTGGGGGCAATGAGTCCTGAGTGAGAAGACCCTCAGGGAGGGGAGCTGACTCCAGCAACCTCCCCCCCCCCCCCCCCCCCGATGGTGTTCATCCATCCTGGGTCCTGGCAGAAGCTGGGAATCTGGGGACAGAGAAACCAGAGAATTTGTAATACAGACACGGGGGAAGGAGGGAGGCCTCAAATACATAGCTGATTCCTTCTTCAGGGGATTTCCTGAATTGGGGGTATATGAGGACTGCAGGCTAGCAAACAAGCAGAAAGCCTCTGTTTTCAGCAGTCGCACAAGAGGAGAGTCAGAGTCCCGCACCAGCCAAGGGGAGGCACCAGGTGAAGACACCAGGCTCTTGGGCCAAGGTTGGACCATTATCTGGCCTCACACCAAACCAAAAATTGAACTGAGATAGAGCAAGACTTAAATGCAAATAGTAACACAGTAAAACTTCTGAAAGAAAACAGGAAAAGATCTTCATGACCTTGGGGTAAAATTTCTGTTTTTTCCCCAGTTGAAAAATATGATGTTTGAGGGGGAGAATAGCTCAGTGGCAGAGTGCATGCCTAGCATGCACAGGGTCCTGGGTTCAATCCCCAGTACCTCCATTAAAATAAATATGTATATATATGATGGTCTATTTTGCTAAAACATTTCAGCATTCTGAAAAGAAACCAAACCTTTATATTAGGAGTGAGGATAGAAGTTATCTGTGGGGGAGACGGGGCAGCTGTAACTGGGAGGGGGCAGAGGCGGGGGGTCTCATCCTGGGTGCTTGTCACCCAGCTGTGTTCACTTTGTGAAAACTCATCCTGCTTCACACTGGCTGACATGCACTCTTCTGTAGTACGTTACGCTGCAATAAAAACATCTACATAACAAGGAAGTCTTAGCGTTCTAAACATACAAAAAAGAAAGAAAACACAGAATGCTGCAAATTGCGTGTTAAAGTCAGAAGGCTTATGCATTTTCTTTGAGGCAGTGGCTACTCACTTTTCTGACAATGGAGAGTTTTACAGTTTGTTTTGAAACTACCAGATTTAACTAAAAATAACCAGAACACTTCCCATGCCAGCTAATGTCCCTTTTCCATGGCTAAGAATGTCAGCAGTATGTTATGTCACTGTTTAGGAAAACAGGATCACCTGAAGCTGGGCCAACAGGTTTAGCCTCATCTCTGAAGTCACTACAAAAGGTGCCACCTCGCACAACATTACAAAACCAAGCTTGGACCACAGGGGTTGCCCAGTTTGTTTGTTCTTTTTCCAGTCTGTAGATATATGCAGTTGATAATTCAAGATTTCTAATGGATAACCCCACCTCACAAATAAGTTACAAATAATTTTTTTTAATCCTAGAAACATTTTAATTGCCCTCCCACATGAATCTCTAAGTGCATGGAGTGAAGACAACAGAGTATCTTTTTATTTCAAAATTCTTTAGACATATTTCAAAATTATTTAGACATGAACTTTGATAAAATTTCTGGGTACTTGTGATCCCCCCAAAAACTTCATAGAAACCACTTGCAATTTCTAGAGCACTTCCAAAACCACAGTGTGATCATGTTCCAGTTATGCAGTTAAACTCAGAGCAACAGGTGTCTTCTCAAATGGAAGGTGGGTTAATAAATGCATTTTACCTTATGTCTTCAGACACATAGTTGTATTAATTAGTCTCCTCCTGATCCTCTTTATCCCTTTCTCATGCTCTTTATCTTCCTCCTCCACCACCTTCTTTTTCCAGGAAATGTTAAATGGACCCTTTAGCCCATCCCTTCTCTTTCATCCCTTGCAACTCTGTTGCCTTTTTACATGGTGGTTTTTCACTGTCACTCAAATTATTCCACATGTTTTATTTTTCTATCACTGTGTAATGACTTACTACAAATTTAGCAGCTTAAACCAGCATCCATTTATTAGCTTATAGCCCTATAGTTCAGAAGTTCAGCATGGTGTGACTGGATTCTCTGCTCAGGGAATCACAAGGCTGAAATCAAGTTATCAGCCAAGATGAGTCCTCATCTGCAAGTTCTGAGTAGGCATCACTTCCAGGCTCATTCAGGTTATTGGCAGAATTCAGTTCTTTGTCGTCCTAGGACTGAAGAGCCTGTTTTGTTAATGGCTGTTGACCAGAGTTCTCTCTGCAATCTTTAAGGTTGCCAGAATTCCTTTCACATGGCCTCCTGACTCTTTAAGCCACATCCCCATCATTCTTCACATCTCTCTGACTTACTCTAGGTTTTGTTGATTAAAACACACCCACCCAGATAATCTCCTATTTTAAGGTCAACTCTGCTATAGGACACAATCACATGAGTAGGTGATGTCTCATCACATTTATAGGTTCCAGGAATTAGGGTGAAATATCTTTGTGGGGGCATTTTATTAATTCTGTATACCATAACATGTCAGCAGCTTTTGGGCCACATCTCCAGTGGAAATGCCTAGGTTTGTGGATTTGATCTTGGGCAGAGGTTTCAGTAGAAGAGGAAGAAGTCAGGTGGGTTACAAGGGTATTTGGGATACTGTGATCTTTTCTTTTGCCTCCCTTAACTCATCTCCAGTCCTTCATTTCTTGAGCAAAGGGCACTTTGCCATTTCACCAAATTTGTATTTCTCTTTCCCACACATTATATTGCACTTTGGAGCACTTGGAAAATGCAGAGTTCACAGGGTCTCTGGATTTTTCTCCACTAAAATGGCATGAGCAGACATCTCACCTTGTGGTTTCTTGGGGTCACCTTTGCTGTCCTGACTGTATTGTTTGCTAGTCCAGGCAACAGAGTGCATGACAATTTCCCAGCCTTGCTCTAGTTTCTTCCACAAGAACTGCCTCGGGCAAAGAGTTAAGAATCAAAAAGCAATAACCATAAGGGGAAAAACATTGATCAATTGGACTACATTAAAATTAAGAACTTCAGTTCTTCAAAACCATTAAGAGAGGAAAAAGATAAGCCACAGACTGGAGGAAGAGAATTTCAATACTTACATCTGTCAAAGGACCCTTATCTGGAAAACATAAAGCAGTCCTTCAAATCAGTAAGAAAAAGGAAGAGAAAATGGGCAAACAGGCAGATGTCAGAAAAGATAATTCACAAGAGAAGATATCCAAACAGAAAATAAACATGAAAATGAATAAGGCATTTGACTACATTAGTCATTGGGGAAATGCAGAGTAAATTAATGCAGATACCACAACAAATCTTCCAAAATGGCTAAAAAGGAAAAGACAGACAGTTCAGAGCAAGCAGAACTTTCATACTCTACTGACCAGAGTGTAAACTGTGAACTACTTTGGAAAACTGTTTTAATAGTATCAGTTAAAACTGAATATACTTATAACTTATACTCAGCAATTCCACTCCTCAGTATACACCCAACAGAAATGCATGTATGTATTCAACAAATGGCAGGTATTATTTGTAATATTCCCAAATTAGAAACACCTTAAATGTAATCAACAGTAGAGTGGATACAAAAATCATGGCATATTCATTCATACAGTAGAATAATATGCAAGAATGAGAATAAACAAACTATAACTCACACACACAAAAGGATGAAACTCACAAACATACTGCTGAGTAGAAAGAGCCAGCTGCAAAACAGTATATGCTTGTGGTTACTTTATTATAAAATTTAAAAACAGGCAAAAGTAATCTGTGATTGTAGGAGTCAGACTGTTATGTTAGCCCTGGAGGGTGGGCGGGTTGTAAGTGGAAGAGGGCAGAGGGAGGTATCTGGAGGTGCTAATGAGATTCTTGATCTGGGTATGAGCCGTATATGTGTGTGTTCATTTTGTGAAAATTAATTGAGCTGTATACTTATTGTTCACTTTCAGTATGCACTTTTATAATTCAACAAAAAATTACGTTATGCAAAGCAATTTATGTATCTAGTATCTTTCCTACCCAAGAGGGTAGAACCATATCTGGCTTGTTCACTGCAATATGATCAACTCCTGGACAGTGCCTAACATACTGTTTCTTATTGAGTGGTTGATTAATAACTTTTTCAGAGTTTCCTTAATATCACGGATGCTTTTTTATCCCCCTTATCAGTGGAGAAGCATTGACCCATGTTTTACCAAATATCTTTAGATGCTGAAAGGCAGTTGTTTCAGATAGACCAGCTTACAGAAGAGAGAATGGAGAATAAAATGCAGTAAGGAGCTGGACTATAAGCTCCCTGGGGGCAAGAGCTTTGGTATTGCTTGTTCACCACACCATACTGATGACTTTCCAGGTATAATTCATTTAATCTTCACAACAACCAATGAGGTACCTCACAAATGAGGTCACTGATGAGAAGACTGGGGCTTAGAGAGGTTGGACAGCACAGTAAGAAATAAAACTGCCAAGATTCAAATCCTGGATATGAACTTAATCACAACTCTGTTATTATCTCTGGTCATAGTAGGCACTTGAAAAATACTTGTGGAAATTGTCCATCACAGACCCCTCCAACATCCCTTATTTTTCTCCTCCCCACTTATCCACACGGTCATTATCACACACTAACAGTCGGGTCTCAGGGTAGGCTAAGGGCTGAGGAGCTGGGGGAGGGAGAGCAGGAAAGTCTTTTTAGCCCAGCCTTCCAGTTTGGAAAGTCTCAAATACAGACTTTTGACGTCATTCCCAAATAAACATGCATGTGCAGTAACATTCGCTCTTAGGACTGGAAGGAATTGTCCATCACATGACCTTAAACTTGGGCCCCACTCCCTACAGCATACCCAACATAAATGTTGCTTATCAATGGTGTCATTTTTTGAAAAGCAAGAAAATTATATCTCACTTACTTAAATGTAGGTGTAAATATTACTCATTTATTCAACATAAACGTTTTAAAATGCAGCACAATGTTTGTAACTGTTTTGGCGGTTCACTTTTGAACATCCCAGGAATATTAAATAGGAAACAAATGGAAGTGGCCCAGGCACAGTGATCTGGGGGGAGACCCTGGCTATGCACAGACGGGTTCTGTGCGCACAGCAGCGTTTCATCTCCTGCCAACCCCGGGTGTAACTGCTGCTACTGGGGAGAGACAAAAGGGGAGCCCTCGGGCTAATTTGAATCACTGCAACCCACAGAAAACTGAAAGCCTCATTTAGTTTCAACTTTTTACCCTGCAAGGCTCGTTCCTAGGGTGGCTTTTCAATAGCAACAAAAATGCTTGCTTTTACTTTCATTTCTTTCCCTCTTCATCTCCAGCCACCAGTGGAGGTTCTCCTGAGGTTTGTTCTTTTTTTTTTTTTTTGGCTTTGCTTTTAATACTTACTTTTTTTTTTAGATTAAAGCATAGTCAGTTACAATGTGTTAATTTCTAGTGCACAGCACAGTGTCCCAGTCATACATGTACATATATATATTTGTTTTCATATTCTTTTTCATTAAAGGTTATTACAAGATATTGAATATAGTTCCCTGTGCTATAGACAAATTTTTTAATCTGTTTTTATATATAGTGGCTAACATTTACAAATCTCAGACTCCCAAGGTTATCCCTTCCTACCCCCAATCCTCCCGAGGTTTTGCCGACAAAGGTGAACGATAATAACACCTCCCACTGACACAGGCTCCCCAGCAGTTCACAGAACCTTACAGTTCAGTCCCCTTCTGTACTCTCAAGAGCCCTGTAGACAGCAGTTCCTACTCTTGTTGACAGTTGTGACTGACAACCCCCACCCCCAAGGAGAAGTGGCTTGTTCCAGATCACAGAACAACTAAATGGCCAAGTATGGCACTCACCCCTGGGGTGGAGAGAAACACATAATACAGTCCATGGAGGGAGACCTTGAGTGTTGCCTTAAAACCGCTTTGCTTATCGATGCCTTTACTTTCTATTGCAAAAAAAATACAAAAAAATTTTTTTTTTAATTTCAGTTTGGCAGTTTTACCATGTTCATCTCCTACAAAAATCAATCCATTTCAATTTCTTTTAAGCTGCACTCTATGCCTGTAGAAATTGTCTGTGTGAACCAGGTGAAGGAATTAATTTTCATCTGCTGCAGAAATCAAAAGGGGGAAAACACATTCGGCAGAGGATGAAGCCACTCGATTTCAAAAGGGGAAAAAGAAAAAACGAATATAGCATAAAAGGGAAAATATTTCAAATTTGCAAGGAATCCTCATGCTCTCATTTTTGTTTGGCTTCGCCTACCCGTGGCATTCCAAGCAATCTGTCTTTTAGCACCACAGCTGTGAAATATATGCACTTAAGGAGACTCAGTTATAACCCTTCCCCTGATTTTATTAGGCTCCTCACTTCCAGTGGGTTTCATATTGTAGGCAGTGTCTTGCTGTGGGCTCTCACCCTGAGCTATCTACACTGTTTCACAATCCTGTTTTACAGAGTAAGTTATATCTAACAGAAGTTAGCAGGCTTGGGGAAATGGTAACCATCAGAATGACAGTCACAGAACCACATCACCATCTTTGAACAACAGTTTGTTATATATACCATTATTCAGGCGATCCTAGAAGAATGGGCCAGTTTAAGAGTACACTTAACTACAGACTTTGTATCAGAAATTTGCATCTGCTAGATTAGGAGTCTACCAACTTTTTTTTTTTTTTTTTTGTAAAAGGGTAGGAAACAGGTATCTTAAGCTTTGCAAGCTGTACAGTCTCTCTCTCGACTACTCAACTCTGCCATTGCAAGGAAAGCAGCCATGGACAGTAGACAATAGGTGAGCGAGAGGATATGGTTGTGTTTTAGCAGAATGTTATTTACAAAAACAGACCGGTGGTCAGATCTGTGACATGGAGCATAGGCTGGGTGATGAATATGTTTGCTACCACTTAAAGACTTACCCAAGACTCTAAGCCTTAAACATCTATTTGGCAACTTGAAAAAGTGTGTGAATGTGTGTGTTTGTGTGGGCGAAGGGGGGAGGGGGGAGGGAGGCAGGGGTTACGTGAAAATTAAAATGAAATTTTTCATGAGAAAAGATTGAAGAGAGTAGGTATTTTCCAAATACGTTGAAGGATACATTCTTTTTCTACATCACAGTAAAATTCATATAAAACAGGTTATCAGAATAAACAGAATCTGTTTTTTTAAAATGCGGATACGTTGAATAGACCGACAATACCCAAATGAGCATTGAGCACTTCAGTTTTGCCCACCAGCAGAGTCTCCCTTCCAGGAATTCTAGCACACAAAGTGTCACACCAATTCAGTGTCACACGTTTCCCAGCCTGGCTCCTCCTTCAATCTTGGTGGTACCGTCAGGCGTTACACTGGTTGCTTTCATTCAGATAAAGCACACGGCTTATAGAGAGCTCAGCATGGCTTTTCCAAGACCCGTCACTTTCTCATTTTTGTTGATGGTGATGTCCTGTCCTTTACTTGAGGGTTTTCCTGAGATTTTAACAGATGCTTCCCAGTGAGGATTTTATGTAGATTTCAAACAAACCAGTGAGTTGAAAACCTCCTGTGCCAGGCAGCACGTTGTGGAATATCCAGGGAAAGCAGTGTCGTTCCCTTTACTGCAGAACCTTCCCTCTGCTCGATGCTGCCAGCCTTACAGGCAAATCGCTGGCGGGCAGTTCAAACGATTGCATTCCAAAAATAGTACTTGCACATTATTGTAATATATTCCAAAATATGCAAGGAAATTGCATATACACCAAGAGGGAGTGTATTGTTTGGTCCTTAACTATCCTGTAGGCTGCCCTGCTGAGTCCCAGGATAACACGAGCAGGCCTGCCCTCTTCTTTCTCAGGAAACAGGAGGCAGCATCTTGGGGTGGAGAGGAGGAAAGGTTCTGTCTCTGCAATTCGTTGCCTGTCTTTCCCTGGCTGGACCAGGCTTAAAGATCTTTTCTTGTCTCCAGCCGGGCTTTTCCAGTGGCGTAGCAGTCATGGCACTGTTTTCTAGTATTCTTTCATCCTCTGTGCCTGACTGCAAGACCACTTTCAAACTTGTCATTGGGGTCTTATTGTCCCTCCTCCTTGAGCTGCTTGTACAAAGGGAGGGGTGAGGGAGGCTCATCCTTTGCTAATGTCAGTGTCTCCCAAATACATGAATGAATGAGATCTTCATGTATTCGTCTTTGGATTCCATGAGGCCTCCGGTCTACGAGTCACTCTTCCAGGGCTGGGGGTAACGAGGAAACAGGCAAAATTCCTCCCCTTGTGGAGTATGCATTCTAGTGGAGGGAGTCAGAAAGCTAAAAATAAAAATATTAATTTAACAAGTGGTAAGTTCTGTGGAGAAAAGTAAAATAGGAAAGGGGGAAAAGAATACTGGAGGAGGGGGTATGATTTTAAATATGGCAGTCAAGGCAGGCATCACTAAGAAGGAGACGTTTGAGCAAAGAGCTGGAAGGGCTAAGGGAGAGAGTTGCATAGATTTCTGGGAAAGAGAGTTCCAGGTGGAGACAACAGCAAGGGAAAGGGCCTACAGTAACGCCCGCTGACTGGAGAAACAGCCCTGAGTACTGAGGCTGGGCCAAAGGGAAGAGGACTAGACCATGAAGAGGACATGGGCATTTATTCTAAATGAGATAGACCAATCACAGTGGAACCTTCAACAACACGTGTTTGAACTGCTCAAGTCCACTTATATGGGGGTTTTTCCATGAAATAAGTTTGACCTCACATACTACAGTACTACCTGATCCAACCCGAGGTTGGCTGAATCCATGGGTGCAGGACTGTGGACATGGACGGCCTGTAAAGTTATACACTGAGGATTGGTGCCCCCGACCCCTGCATCGTTCGAGGGTCAACTGTACTTGCTTTTCTGGATTTTCAAATATCTGTTTGGGTATGATCTATTCAACGGCTTTAACTAATGGTTAAAGCCATTCGTTGAGGAAAAATAACACCTGCCTTTCCTTACAGGGAATGTTGAAGGGCTCAAATGAGCATCAGTATGGGAGCTTAGACTGTTCAATAAGCTGGTGACACAACTACTTAATTAACAACTGTTTATTGAGTGCCGACCATGGGGAAGGTAAATGGGACTTGTGCAAGAGAGGAGAGAAGGGGTATTGAATTGGAGCAGGCAGGAAGAAAGTAACCAAGATCAGTGAGATGGGGAAGGAGGAACAAGGAAAGGGAAATAAAGGTGATAATTTCCCATGCCTAACCACAGGGATAACGAGCGTAACCTTGGGAGTTGAGCCGACCTTGTTTCAAATCTTAGATACTCTACTTACTGGCTGTGTGACCTTGGGCAAGTCACTACTCTGAGATTGTTTGTCTCTATGTAAAATAGAGATTGGATATTTGCCTCAGAGCATGTTGGCAGGATTAAAAGATATTGCACATAAATATCTAGCACAATGCCAGCAGTGATTTACTCACTAGTCACTTCACTATTGTGATTGTCATCGTCATCATCATCCTAGGAGGACAGGAGACTAGAAGCAGCCCTGTGTCTTCTGACGGGGGAAAGTAAAAGCAGGAAAGACTTCCCTGAAGAGAAAACTTGACATAAGATTCATTTTAAAAGCAGCTGAGGGTATGATTATGCACTGGGATCTAACTTATTACATGAATTGGGATGAGCCTAAAGGGACATCTCTTCAGTAGTAATTCAGATCCCTAGGAATTTGGCTCGGCTGTGACACAGAATTTATCCTGGAGAATGTACATCTATAGGAAAAAAGAATTCTGGGAAAACACGGTGATGATTACACATTAAAAACAAATACAGGAGACCTTGTATGACTTGGATACAGACTGTAATGTATTAGCAGTTCCAGGAAAAGCAGAAGACAGATTTGTAACTGAGCAATGCAGAAATGAAACAGTGCTATGCCAAGGAAGAAGGGATTGAGTTAATCAGCTGCCAAGTGCTTTTCCATTTGGGACAGACAAGGTTTATAGCAGGCAGCAGGAACAGCCAAAGACTTGATATACATGAATCTCATAAAATTATCTGAATATATTCTGTACTGTAATAGGCATCTGCCACCTTTTTTCGTTTGGCATCCCTTTCTGCAGAGAACTGCCCCCTCTAATCCCATGTGATTCTCTTGAGTCTGTCAATCAAGGGGCCCTGCTACCCACACCACAGGGATGAACTTGTGACCCAGGGTGTTCAATCAGCATATCCCACTTCCTGGGCCATAGTGATTGGTCCAGAGGAAGGCACATAACCTAAACATGACCAATCAGGTTTTCTGAGGGGACTGATATGGCTGCTGAAAGTTAGAGTCTCTTCTTTTGAGATTTATGGCTGTCAGTATCACATAAGCCTGGAGCTTCCTAGAGCCCTGTTGTTACCATGGGGAACAAGACTAACAATTAAGACCAAACCTAGACAAGAAAAATCAGGAGAAGGAAAGGAGGGAAGGAGGGAGGGAAGGAGGGAGGGAAGAAGGAAGGGAGGGAGAGACACAGAGACAGAGACACAGAGAGAGATTCCTATCGATACTATTTGACTGCTTGTGCCCCTCGATTCAGCCATGCCTGAACCTGCCATTTCTTGGGACTTTTCAGTTATGTGAGCTGACAGTTTACTCTTTAGCTCCTTTTGCTACTTTCAGTTTGAACTGGATTTTTTTCCATTTACAACCAAATGAGTCAATTAAGAAAAGTTTGAAAGAAATCATGATCTAACCAAAGGATATAAAGGCAATTTGTGGCAAACTAAACGAAAGTATGTAATTCAGTCTACCCAAAAAAGATAAGACATTTAAAGACAGTACCAAAGATTTGGGTAAAGATGTAATTTGGGGTTTAAATGGCAGGATTAAAAGATGTTGCACATAAATATCTAGCACAATGCCAGCAGTGATTTACTCACTAGTCACTTCACTATTATAATTGTCATCGTCATCATCCCCTAAATCAATCCCCTAAAAAGGACAAGAGCATGGCTCCCCCATGGACATGGCAGATAGAACAGTACTCAGTGTGTCTGTCTGTGGCTTGGGCAGAATCCTTCTAGAAGTTTGTAGCCCTGTGCCCCGTGTCCTGGTCTTGAACATCTGATTAATAAGTAACTATATCACAGCCCCAAGCCTATTAACCCAGAATCCTCAGTGCACCTGAGGTGGTAAAACTGCTCCCCTCCCTTGGAAAATGGTTTTACAACTATAGGAGGCTTAGAATTAAACCTAGGATCATGAAGTGAATTTGCCCTGTAGTATTAATACTATTTATTAATAGATTTAGGAATGGAAGGTATAATTTATGTGTTTAAGATGTTAGTAATGTTTAAGAAAATCTGACCTATTAGAGAATCTGAAAATAGCTTCATGATTTCAGCTTGAAATTCATACTAAATTTTGTTCTCATAACCTTAAATTGAAAAGTTCTGATAATTCGATAACATTTATAAACAGTCTTTGAATGTTTTGACTCATTATGTTTTTAAGGGTGAATTTTTAGATTTCCAAGTACTTTGATTTTGCTTGTTGGGGTTTAAATCAGCCTTGTCAGGCATCTAAATTACTTGATATATTCAATTATAAATGTTGTTAAAACCTTAGGGGAATATAATTGATGGCTTATTAATATGACTAATTGTGTAGAGGATTTTAATCTACTTAAGTTGAATTACGTAAGTGGAAGGATGGTTTTAAATTTTATCAAAATGACTTGGTTTATAAGTAAAATCAGAATTGCAGAGTGAACTTAGGGGCCTAAGGAAATTATAGTTTCAGTTTGCAGCTTAAGTTAGTTAAATATTATTTCAATATTCAAATATCTATTTCCTTTCTGTGCACAAAAGCCCTCACTTCCCCCAAATTGAAAAAAAAAAAATCACATCGACACACATGGTAAGGAACATCATTATAGAGGCAAAAGCCATAGATGAAACAGCACTTCTGTAGAGAATGAGAAATGTGGGGCCTGCCTGGGGCCTGAGGTCAGGCAAACTCGACAAAAATATTCATAAAACAATGATGAATCAACTGGACCAGCTATCAGGAGCTAAAATAAGATCAAAGAATCAACAGCTCACGTGGTAATAACCAAAACTGACTAATTCATTCGTTTTTATTCAACAAATACTTAGTGAACACATATTACATGTCAGGTCCTGTGCTAGCAGTTCTAAGATCCAGGGGAAGAACAGAAAATATGCATTATAGTTTGAATGTTAAAAAGAGAAAGAGAGGAAATAATTGGAAATGAAGGAGAGATGCCAGCAGAAGGTTGCTTTGATAGAGGAAAGGCCTGGTTGTCTTGTCTCAGATTCCTTGGCTTCGCCTGATATCAGTAAACATAGGAAATAAGAAGCAAGAGCATTTCAAGACATCCACAGAGGACAAAAAAAAAAAAAAAAGTTCATAAGAAAAGAAAATGAGGTTAAAGCTTTCAGTAATAATAGACTCCAGACACAAAAGAGAAAAGGCTGGAGGGGAGAGTAATCGAGCTGGAGACAAGTGGAGGAGGCAGGTGGCACAGCCATCGATGGGGAGCAAGGGGCTGTTCCCACGAAGGCTCACAGGGCTAATTAGAATGAGACAACTATGGGGAGAGCACAGCATAAGGTAGGAACAGGCAGTCCAAATAACAGGAAGGGGAAAACAAACTCTGATGGGGTAAGTCTGTGGGATTCTGAGAAGAAAATCTGGAGATGAGTTGAGGCACAAGAAACAAGACTGAACACTGGAACGGCTTGTTCCAAAGGACTGGAGTTGGGCGCGTCTCACCGCTCTGGAGAGGAGAGGAAGGGAGACACGTGGTACAGGGACAGCTGGAGAAGAGAGGCAGATGATGGTGCTGTAGATGAAGCAGGGTGAGCCTGCTCCCGGGGCCTTACTGCTGACGAGAGTACATGCCTTTGGCAGTCCTGCTGATGACATCTTGGCCATGCCTTCTCATGATCCCGAGGCAGACAGCCAGAAAAATGGAATACGTAATATAAATGATGCTTTTGGCAAGGTGTATGTGTGTATGTAATTTTGTTACGATTATTTTAAAAATACTCCCCAAACATAAGTTAAATGTAATCATTCTAGAAAAATTAGAAAAGACAGATGACCAAATCAAACATGAGAAAAGGAAAATCACCACCGTAAGCAGAAGAGTGCTATTTCTGAGGGAGAAAAGGCCACTTTTCTAATTAGTTATTTAAAGCTTTTTTGCAGGAATTTCCCACCCATTCCTACCCGACCCTGAAAGTTGGTAGTGATAGTTCATAGCCAGGAAAGGTAATAAACAAGCTGTCAAGTCCCAGTGAAGAAAAACTCTTTTAATCAGCTAATCTAAAATATTCCCTCAAGTTCCTATAAAGATAGGGTGACAAGATCTGCAAATGTTTCCTTTCAAGTAATCATCAGACTGCTGGGTAGCACACACACGAGGAAACAACCTACGACCAGGGAAAGAACCATCCTAAAGGATTCAAGAGCACAGTGTTGAGTGCTCACGTGTGGCTGGGCAATAATGCCTTTGCCCACCAGCCAGACTGGAAAATTTCATAACTCAGGGACCCTTGAGCAGAGAGCTCAGAAAGGTCTTGCCTCAGTAGAGGGGTAAAGTTAGTCCTAAACTAAATACTGCTGTGTGGTCTTGCCTAACTAGTCTTAAAGGTATGACCTGAAAGAATGACCCTATTTCCAAGCAGCTTAGCTGCGTCCCAAAACAAAGTTCAAGGATATTTATAGGAATAATAATAATAATAATAATAATAATAATAATAATAATAATATAAAAACACTTAATAGGGAAAAATACCCAATGTCTGGCATACAATAGAAAAATCACCAGGAAATCAAAGAAGCAGAAAAATATAACCATGATGAAGAAAAAAATACTGTCAACTGAAACTGAACCCAAACTGAGGCAGATGTTAGAAGTAGCCAACAAGAATATTAAAACAGCTATTACTGCTGTATATTGTATGTTTAAAAAGTTAAGTAGAGACATGGAAGATACTGAAAAGATACCAAACTTCTAGAAATGAAAAAATTTTAAAAATACATATTTGAGGTGAAAGATTACACTGAGGAGGATTAATAGCAAGTTAAACATTTCGGAAGAAAAGATTAGTGAACCTGAAAACACAGCAATAGAAACTGTCCAAAATGGAACGTAAACAAATATGATGTGGGAAGTTGAAGGACATTTCTTGAAGGTAGGCTGTGAGAAGTTAAGATGTACGCTGTAAACTCCAAAGCTACTATTTTATATATGTATAAAATACATACACACTCACACTTCTAAATGAGTGATAGCTAATAAACCAACAAAAGGAGATAAAATGGAATCATGAAAATAATTTAGTCAACCAAAAGGAGGCAGAAAAAGAGGGGGAAATGAAGAAATAATAGATGGAATAAATAGAAAATAGAAAGGTGGTAAATTTAAATCTTAGCATATCAATAATCATATTAAATGTTATTATTTAGACATCCTAATTGAGATTGTCAGGATTGGGTAAAAAAAAGGAAAAATCAAACTATATCCTTCCTATAAGAAAGGCACTTTATATGCAAAGAAACAAGTTAAACATAAAAGGATAGAAAAGATACGCCATGCTGTTATGGACTAAATTTGTCCCCCTCACTTCCCCTGCCCCAAATTCCTATGTTAAAGCCCTAACTCCCAACGTGAAAGTATTTGGAAATGGTGCCTTTAAGGAGGTGATTAATCTTAAATGAGGTGATAAGTGTGGGGCCCTAATACCATGAGACTGGTGTCCTTGTAAGAAGAGGGAGAGACACCAGGGATGTGATTTCTCCAAGCACACAGAGAAAAGGCCATGGGAGGGCACAGCAAGAAGGCACCATCTGCAAGTCAGGAAGAGTGGCCTCACCAGGCATCAAGCCTGCTGGTACCTTGGTCTTGGAATTCCAGTCCCCAGAACTGTGAAAAAATTAATTTCTGTTGTTTGAGTCACCAGGCCATGGTATTTTGTTATGGCAACCTGAACACACTGATACACATGCTAAGATTAATCAGAACAAAGCTGAAGTGACTAGATTGATGTCAGACAAAGTAAATATGAGAGCAAAGAATAGCACTAGGGACAAAGGCCATTCCATGATGATCAAAAGTCAAGTCATCAAGAGTACGTAACAATTCTAAATATTTGTGTACCTAACAAGAGCAATTCAAAATACAGGAGACAAAAACTCAGAGAACGGCAAAGAGAGATAGACAAATCTATAACCAAAATAAAAATCAATACCCCTCTCTCAATAATCAGTAAAACGATAAAGAGAAAAATCAGTAAAGATCTAGAAGACCTGAACAAATCTACCCACCGACGTGACCTATTTGATATTTATAGAATACATCACCAAACAACAGCTGTACCCACATTCTTCAAGTGTACATGTAACATTAACCAAGATAGACCATGCCTTAATAAATGCAAATAAATTCAAGTCCAACAGAGTATGCTGTCTATCTACAATTGAATTGAATTAGAAATCAATAATAGAAAGATTTCTGGAAAATTTACAAATTCTTGCAAACAAAATAACACACTTCTTAACAACCTATGGATAAAAGAAGTCAAAAGGGAAAGCAGAAAGTATTTGAATTAATTGAAAGTGAAAAAAAGAACATATAAAAATTTGTAGGATGCAGCTAAAAAAGTATTTGTATGGGGTGGGAGGGATTTATAGCACTAAATGTCTTTATTAAAAGAAAAGAAATGTTTCAAATCAATGATCTAGCCCCCTCTTAAGAAACCAGGGGAGAAAAAAAGAGCAAATAAATCCAAAATAAGCAGAAGAAAAGAAATAGTAAAGACCACAGTGGAATTCAATAAAATATAAGTCAGAAAAACAATGGAGAAAATCAGTGAAGCCAAAAGCTGGATATTAAAGATCAATAAAAATTACAAGCCTCTAGTTACAATGATCAGGTTAGGGATGACACACATTACCAATATCAGGAATGAGAAAGGTGACATCACTACAGATTCTAAATATTAATGGGATAACAAGGGTATATAATGAACACTTCCATGCCGAAATTATCAACAACTTAGATGAAATAGAACATTTTTTGAAAGACACAGACTATAAAAACCATAAAAGACCCTGAAAACTGTAAAAACCGTAAAAGACCCCGAAAACTATAAAAACCATAAAAGGCCCCAAAAAGTCAAAGCAATCTTGAAAAAAGAACAAAGCTGGAAGTACCACACTTTCTGATTTTTTAAATATATTATAATATATAATATAATATATCACAAAGCTATTAAAACAGTATGGTACAGGCATAGAAACAGACCAATGGAACAGAATAGAGAGCCCAGAAGTAAACCAATGCAAATGCAGTCAAGAGTGCCAAGAATACACAATGGGGAAAAGATAGTCTCTTCAACAAATGGTACTGGGAAAACTGGATATGCACATGTGAAAGAATGAAATTGAACCCTTATCTTATACCATACACAGAAATCAACTCAAAATGGATTAAAACCTGAAACACAAAACCTGAAACTATAACCTTCCTAAAAGAAAACATAGGGGAAAAGCTTCATGACATTGGTGTAGGCAATGATTTCTTGGATATGAAACTAAAAGTATAAACAACAAATCAAAAAGAGACAAATGGGACTACATCAAACTAAAAAGCTTCTTTCTGCACAGCAAAGGAAACAGTCAACAGAGTGAAAAGGCAGTCTTACAGAATGGGAGAAAATATTTGCAAATCATGTATTTGATAAAGGGCTAATACCCAAAATGTATGAGGAACTCCTACAATTTAATAGCAAAAAAAAAAATTATTATTTTAAAATGGGCAAAGGACTTGAATAAACACTGATCCAGCCATTCTATTTCTATACATTTATCCAAGAGAAATGAAATCTATTGAAATTGTCAAAAACTGGGGGAAAAAAACATCAAACACACCTGTATGTCCTCTTAGATACAGTATCTCTTAATTCCCTTTATGTTTGATGAAGAAATCTAATTTCACCTTTCCTCCACCTCTCTCCCCTTCTCTTCAAACCTCCATTCCAGAATACTATTGTTGTTAAATTTGTTCTGTAACTAGTTACTTTTTCATGCATTGTCTATAAATTCACTGTTAAATTGAAAACTAAAAAATAGTAGTCACAATAATATTTGTTTGGAAATATTGTTCACTGCAGAATCGAATATTACCTGTAGTAATTCAGCCTGTAGAGGAAATGTAACTCTTGTCAATAAATCTTTGCTATTGGAAGTAGAAAGTAACTTTAGAGTCTGGAAAGAGTTAGGAAGGCACAATGTCATAATGACCTAATGTGCCTTGGCCTTGTCACAAGGTCACCCAACTTCTTAATCATTATATTTGTTAGATGAAATCCATGCTCTACCGAGAGAGATTCTTCACAGAGCCTCTGACTTCTGGTTCTCATTTGGATGGAAGGCTCTCTAGGCCTGCCTCAAATTTCTCATCCTGGAATCACTTTTCTCTACAATCCTGGGTTAGAGCTACTGTTTCTTGGAGCCTGGGACTTCCTTGTACTTGGATTCTCTTTGTTTTGCTTGAGTAGTTTAGAAATAGTCTGTGGGTGGTAAATGGTCTGTGTTTTTGCATATTTGAATATGTCTCACTCTTGATTGATAGTTTGGCTGGGTAGAGAATTTTTGGTTCAAAGACATTTTTCCCTCAACATTTTGCAGACACTCTGCTTGTTTTTTTGTTTTTTTCCTGTTATCTAGAATTGCTGATGATCTCTCCAACGTCAACTGGATTCCCTTTTTTTTTTTTTGATGTACAGTCGATTTACAATGTTGTGTCAATTTCTGTTGTGCAGCATAGTGATTCAGTGATATATATATATGTATATATATAATATGTTTATATATATGTGTATATATATAATATGTTTATATATATATGTGAATATATATATAATATGTTTATATATATATACACATATATTCCTTTTCATATTCTTTTTCGTTATAGGCCATTACAAGATATTGAATATAGTTCCCTGTGCTCTACAGAAGGACTTTGTTGTTTATCTATTTTATATACAGTAGTTAGTATCTACAAATCCCAAACTCCCAATTTATCCCTCCCTCTTCCCCCTCCAACCTCATAACCATAAGTTTGTTTTCTGTGTCTGTCTCTGTTTTGTAAATAAGTTCATTTGCATCCTTTTTTTTTTTAAATTTTAGATTCCACATGTGAGTGATAATCATGTGGTATTTTTCTTTCTCTTTCTGGCTTACTTCACTTAGTATGACAATCTCCAGGTCAATTTCTTTCTGAGTGACCTATTCTTTTAGCTTTTAGAAGCTTCTCTCTATTCCCAGTGTCTAAAATGTCACAGGAACATGTCTTGGGGTGGGTTTGTTCACTCATTAACTTCTGCATTTTCTAGGCTCTTATAATCTGAAGTCCTGTTTCTTCATACTTAGAAATTCTGCCTTGTTCTTCTCTGTTTTGTGCATTTTCTCATTCTAAACATCCTTTCGGATGATAAAACTTTTGGACTGTTCTCTGATCTTGTTATTTTTCTCCCATATTTTCCATCCCTTTAACATTTTCTTCTCCATTCAGAGACATTTCTTGCATTCTTTCTTCCATTGAATTTTTAACTTCCACAATTATTTTTCTCATTTGAAGCACACTTTTTTGTTTTTTGATCTTTTCCTTAGCAGCCTGTTTTTTGGTTTGCAAATGCTTTTTTTTTTAATGTTCTTCTGTGAGGAAACAAAATAAAATTACTTTAAAGATAGCTTCTATTTCCTGAATTATCTGTTTCCTCCAGGATGACTTCATTGATTTCCACTTGCCTTTCTGTCCTTATTTCTTCCAAGATTTTTATGATCTTTGGCTATCAATTCATGGTTATAACTGAGGCAGACCAGCTTGTTTAATGCAGAGAGCTTTCTTTGCCTCAGTTGGTCTTGCCTTCCATCCACATGGTTGGGCCTTTTGACTGGCAGACTTTGCTTTAGACCTTGAGGGGCAAGAGAAGGAGTACGATGCCCCTCCCCAACTCTTCCACCTCCCAGTCAAAATGAAGAGAATTTCCTTCAGAGCAGGCTGATGATCCCCTTCTAGGGCTATATCCCGTGCAGACTCTTCTCAATTATTTTAAAAATTAATCCTCTGGTTTTAGTCTGAGCATGTGACACAGGGAAGGGGAATGTGGGCTCTGACTCACAGTTATTCCACGGTTGACTTCTGTCCAACTTTCCTCTCATACTCCGAGTTTTGAGCCTCTCTGTGGGTCTGCTGCCAGGAAAAATAGCTGGGGCCCCTACTGCAGCCTTCTCCTGTGAATGTGATTGAATCTCTTAATACAATTCCAAGTATTTTTTACTTTTAAGAACTGTGTCTATATCTCTAGTACCCAGATGTCCCTTGCCCTGCGCCCAGGACTGTCTTGAATTTATTCTCTGTTCCTCTTTACTGACATGTCTGTGGGGCTTGGGAGCAGGAAAGGGATGTATGTACGTGCTCTGTCTGCCATCATGAACAAGAATTCCCATTGTATTTTTGGATGTCTTTATGATTTATTCCTTATTTTTAGGCAATAAACTCCTAATGGCTTCCACTTAGGGCTGGCCTAAACTAGTTTTATGTTCTCTTATCCTCCCCAGGTCAACTGTTTCTAGTTCTACTAACCATGCCTCTTTGAATTTCTAGTCTTCCTATCATTCTGATCATTTTCTTTTGAACTTCCTCCATCTCTCTAAAGGAATTCAATGCAACACCTAGGGTAGTAAAGCTAGAAGCTATTTCATAGTAATCCAGTCCTTCCTACCACAACACACATCCACATTGTCCAGTTATTTCCCTGCCCTTGACATGTACCACCAACACCTGCTTTGGAAAGATTCCATATTATGGGTGATATATTTAAAACCATAAAATGATGAAAAGATAGCAAGGGGAATTTCCATCTAAGAATTTCCAGGCTCTCTAGCACAGCATCTAACTTGTAGACAATTGTTGTATCACTTAAATAAATGTCATTTTAAAACTCTTAATTTTAGTCATTTTGTAAAGAATGGTACTATGTACTAAGGAAGATATTTGGGCTAAATTATTCCTAAGTTGATTGAATCATGCAACTGAACTCACTATATTTTTTTTTCAAGTATTTGAAATACAACTTCAAAACTCCAACACATTTCTCACTAGCAAAAATGAACACTTTTTCTAAAAGCCTAAAATTGTTGTAAAATCACTACTAATTAAAATATATATAACTCAAAAATCAATTTAAAAAAAGATAAAGACAAGCATTATACCAATCTAAAACATCACAGCTGTGGTGACATCCCTTGATAGAAGTTTTAAAATCTAAATAAAATATCGTCTGACAAAATTACATGGTACAATTCTCAGCTAACATGGATATTTTTCTGATATGTGTACCTTACTAGAAATCTCCCCTGCCCCCAGTTCCTTGAGGAGCACATTTTAAAACTGTAAAAGAAAAAAAGTTTTATGAGTATATTAATATATACAGACAGATTTATAAATCAGATGATTTGAAAGACCAAAACATTTTACAGGACTCTTGTAGAAAGAAGTTTTCAAAATCTGTCTATTTGTTTGCTTGTTAAAGAGTTATTTAGGAAACTACTACATGCTAGGTATTAGTGGTTCAATAATATACCAGAAAGATCTGCAGTCTCTATTTTCATGGAGTTGGGGGGGGGTATAGCTCACTGGCAGAGTGCATGCTTAGCATGCACGAGGTCCTGGGTTCAATCCCCAGTGCCTCCATTAGAAAAAAAGAAGAAAAGATTCTATTTTCATGGAGTCCTATTTATTCAAATGTATTACATTTGTTTTCATATTTAAATTTATTAAAGCGCTGTTTTTTCTACAACGTTGGTTAAGGAAGATAGATTCCAACGCACATGAAAGGATGCCACCAGCCTCTAGAAAGCAAGAATCTTTTCCATTCTTTAGCATCTTTTCCATTCTCTGAGCCAAGTGGACTATGTCGGTAACATTTGTGGAATGTTGACTATGAGGAATCAGGGCTGAAATATTGGCAGGAAGCTCAGAAGTCATCTCAGGAAAAAATGTATTTGTTATCCCACCCTTGCTTCCTCTGATCAAACAACAGTTACTTTCTCTGGTCAGTGGGACTTTGGGGAGGAGGCATTCCAGGTTCTACAGGTGTGTGGCAGCACCTGGCATTGGTGGCCCTTTGAGATCACCTACCTTTACAACTGGCTCTCTTACAAGCCTCATAAAACATGCTGTGCTCTTGCCCTGGGCAGCTATTTTTAGTCCTCTGTGCACACCGTACTAATCCACACTTCCTTTCCTTTGCCTGAAATGCTCTTCCTGTCCTCATCCACCTGGAGTCCTCCTACTCAGGTTTCAAGGCTCAGCTCAAACACCGCCTCCTCCGGGAAGCCTCCACTGCCCTCCCAGGCTGGTTCGTCAGTGCAGGGGAGTTGTAGTAACAACTGTGAGAAAACACAGACCAGGAAATGGCTCTTGGTTCTAGCTTTTACCAGGTGTGGAGTTGTGTAAACTTTCTAAACATTAGTCTTTCTCATCGATCAAATAAATACAGGCGCCTTCCAGGGATGTCTTGAGGAGGAAATACAGTGGTGTCCGTGCAGCCCCCAAACACTGCTTCCTATGCCCTCCTCTCTCGTCGCACCTGGGGATGGATGGACTTAGAATCTCATGCTTGATCAACCATAGTCCTTATCTTGATAATCACTGGGATCACAATAAAAAAGTTTCAAATTAAAAACAGGGTTATAAACCAAAGCTCATTAAAGAGTTTCTAATTACAAAGATCCTTTGTGTGAAGAATGACTATAAAATAATTAAAATGATCTTTCACTTGAAGTGCATGCATGTGATATTTTCAAAGACCTTGATCAAAAGCCTCAGCGCTGTGTGTTACAGGCTTATAAATTTTACATAGAGGTCATCCCTACATTCTTAGCAATCACATCTGCTCTTGTACCTGTTTGACAAACTCAGAGTGAGGCCAAGAACACAGTATATCGATAGCCAAGATTTCCAAAAGGCAATAACATTTTTAAAGCAATCATCATTACATGTAATAAGAATCTGCATTTTGTCCAAGTCTTTCGGGTGCCTTAACCACATTACAAACATCCAGTATTCCTCCTAGCATCTCCCGTGGCAGGTCTGCAGTGCTAGGATGACTCAATTGTCCCAATTTCCAGGGCTGTGTGCAGAAGTCCTTCCACATCAGTGTAGCGGAGTAATGCTGGGTGTGTTTTTTGAATAGGAGAAACCAGATAAAGAATATGGAGTCCTCCTAAAAGGCCAGAAAGTTTCATTTTCCAGGCTAGTTTTCATTCTGCTTTGAGATATTTGGGAATCCTTAATGCCTTACTCAGTCACTCACTCAGCAACTGATAGTTAAAAACACACAGTCTGGAATAAGAAGCCTGGGTTCAAGTTCCAGCTGTACCACTTACCAGATATGACGCCTTGAGTGAGCTACTTCCTCTGTGGTTTGGCTTCCCCATCTGTAAAATTGGAATAACAATTGAACCTACATTGTAAGACTGTGGGGATCAGTGCCCAGCACATAATTAATGTTCTCAATTATTGGAAACTATTAGCATTAACTTTTATCCCTATATTAGGCACTGAGATGCCATGGTGAACCTTAAATATTTAGTGGATGAATAATGCAAAACCACAATAGGATGAAGCTATAAATATTTTGAATACCCAGGTGGCTTCCATGAATGTCTGATGTCAGAGAGGAAGAATTTAAACATTCATACTATTAATTCTCAGCAACATGCTCATTTGCCCATTATATCTATATAGAAAGATATAATGAAATCATCCACCTGATGTCACAAAAGACAGACCAATGAGAATAAGCCAAGTAGCTCTGTGCACAGTATTCTTTTTTTAACTTGGCTGTCATATGATTTTTTTTAATAAGCTTATAAACATTGTTTAATTTTTAACCAAATACGCTGACTCTCCAATGAGGTCAATGTTTGGAAATATATGTATCAACATTTAAACAACTCCAAACCATAAGAAAATCTTAAATACTTCATCCAGATTCTGTCTCAATATTGAAATAAGTGAGATGTGAAAATTAGGGGAAAGCATATTCTCAATTGGATCATTGTTTTTTGCTACCCTTTATATATGAGTAAAGGCATTTCAGGATGTTATCATTAAAACTGTTTGCAGCTAGAAACCAGTCCTAACAACTGCCAAACTTCCAGCGCTGCTTAAAAATACTCAAGAGAGCAGAACCACAATATTTATGTCTGCCTACAAGCACATAATCATCTTGTCTCAATTTTAAATATTGATACTTTCTTTTAAGATTCTTCAAAATGCATTTTCTGTGAAAAAGAGAATTCTAAAAGCATTATTTAAAGCTGCAGAAGAGCTAGAGGTATTAAGGAAGATGTGGAAAGAGTGAACACAAGCAATTAATACAAACCAAAAACGGTGCAGTGGGTCAAAGAATAGAGGGGCTGGAGGAAGACCATCACTTCCTTCCGATTATTGAGAGAAGGAGAATGTGTGTCCACACGACTAGGAGGGCTTGCTTTTTCTTTCTTTTTTTTTTTTTTTTTTTAATTTTCCCAAAGATGATAAAATGTTAGGAACCAGGCACACTTAGAAAGTTGGCCTTTTCAGAGATTAACGTAGATTCAAGGGTTGTTGTTTTATTGTTTTATTGTTGTTGTTGTTTAAAGAACTAATGAAAACACACTACTGACAAGAGAACAGAAAACCAGAAAGAATGGTAAAGCCTTCCTTCAAAGTGCAGTAATGGGAAGCTGCCTTCAGGTAGCCAGGCACGCTGAAACCACAACTGATCCCTGAAAAATCACACACACAACATATACACATGCATACATACTCAAAAGTAACAACTGATAAAGGAGAGAATTAACTGTTACTCAAAAGTAAATTTGCAGGCAGATACTATGTTTCCTTAAATTTTGCCCTATTTAAATAGTGAATTACAATTAAATACAAAGTCCTTTAATATTTTTGCTTATTGTGAGTTTTAGTTTTGGCCAAAAAAAAAAAAAAAAAAAAGGAAAATGGAAGAACAAGGTGTATGCTCTTTGGTCCCATTTACCTGGGGTTCTCCTGGCAGTAGCTTTTTTGGGTTCTAGATAGAATACTCTTTGTCATTTTATTGTTCTCCACATCAGGTTTTATTTCAGGAGGAAATAATTCCAAATATATGCATATATCCAAAATGTTATTTTTAAAGTGTTAAGGATGTTATGTCAGCATAATAATTATATCAATCTTTTCTTGGTGTGGCAACAAATTACTGTAAATTTCATAGCTTAACACAATACAAGTGTATAATCTTAGATATAGTTCTGCAGATTAAAAGTTCGACATGAGTCTCATTGGGCTAAAATCAAAGTGTCAGCAAGACTGCATTACTTTCTGGAAGCTCTAAGAAAGAATGTATGTCTCTGCCTTTTCCAGCTTCTAAAGGCCCCCTTCCTCCATCTTCCAGTCCCTTGCATCCCTCTGAATAAGTAAACCATAACTATGTCTCCCTCTGACTCTCTTCTCTAGTCTTCTTCTTCTCCCATTTTTAAGGACCCTTGTGATTACAGTGGGCCTACCTGGAGAATCCATGATAATCTCCCCATCTCAAGAGCAATTGTTTAACATCCTTAATTCCATCTGCAACTGTAACCCTCCTTTGTCATGTGTATAAATATGCCCTGGCCGCTGTAACAAAACACGACAGACTGGGTGGCTTAAACAACAGACATTAATTTTTTTTCCTGGTTCTGGAAGTTTAAGGCTGCAAGTCCAAGATCAAGGTGCCAGCAGAGTTAGAGTCTGGTGAGGTCTCTCTCCTTGGTTTGCAGGCAGCTGCCTTCTCACTGAGTCCTCACATGCCCTTTCCTCCATGTGCACAAGTGGAGAGGGGAGGGGAGGGCTCTTTCTCTTCTTAAAAAGACACTATTCCCATGGGATTAGGGCCCCACCCTTATGACTTCATTTCATCTTCATTTCTTCCTCAAGGGCACTGTCTCCAAATACAGTCACATTGAGAGTTAGGACTTAATAAAGAAAATTGTTCCTCTCCTTACAATACCTCTGACACCAAAAGTGTGGGTTTTTTTCCTTATCAACAACCATTCTTCAACTCTCCAGACACCAACTAGGTATCCTACAGCACTAACCCCTGGAGTTGGTACAGATTGCATAGGTTAAGGGCTCAGTCCTATGAGACTTCTCCCACTTCAGACACCAGTCATAAGTCCCAGGTTGTTGCCTGTACTCCTGACCATTCCAGCTATAAATTGCAGGTTCCCGCCCTTCCCCACCACCAGGTTCGATAATTTGCTATAAAGCCTCACAGAACTCAGGGAAACACTTCACCTAAGTTTACCATTTGATTATAAAGGTTATAAAAGGTACAGATATTCAGCCAGATGAAAAGGCACATAGGATGAGGTCTAGAAGGTTCCCGAGCACAGATGCTTCTGTTCCTGGGCAGTTAGAGTGCACCAGCCTCCTTGTGTATAAAGGCATTCACCAACCCAGAAGCTCTCTGAATCCTAGAGTTCACAGATTTTTATGGAGGCTTTTTCACATGTAGGCATGACAGTCTACTAACTCACTCTCCAGCCCCTCTCCCCTCCCCTGAGGTCCGGGGTTAGGGCTGAAAGTTCAGGCCTTGGGCTTTTCAGTGACCAGGCCTTGGGCTTTTCAGTGACCAGCCCTTATCCAGACACTACCTAGGGGCCCCCAGTCACCAGTCATCTCATTAGCATACAAAAAGACACCCTTATCACTATGGGGGTCCCAAGGGCCCTAGAAGCTCTTGCGTAAGAAACTGCGGGCTAAGACCAAGTATATATTTCTTATTATATCACAATATCTCAAGGTGCAACATATGAATTTTGGTGGAGGACACAGTTCAGTCCGTAAGCTCATGTCATCCGACATACTCCCAGGCTCTGTGAATCAGGATATAGACACCTTTGTTTGAGCCGTTATTCTGCGTGCCACAGGGCTGTCCTTTGAATTGCAGCCCTACCTTAAGGATATGCTCCTGAGGTCAAGTGAGGCAGCAGTGATGAACTGATCAAAGATAGGGCCAGGAGGGGGAGGAATGACACCAGAGTGGGACAGTGGGTGTTTGGCCTTTTTTCCCCAAACTGGTTGTAATTGATGCTTGGGCCCCTTCCAAACCAAGAATCAGCTCTCCTTCTCTCTGGCACTGGATCAGTGTAAGCAGGTACTCCAAGTAAACAGCGGAAGGGACATTGGTGTCGGGCCCTCTAAACCCTGGGGCTGTGATGGTGGCAACACTGTGACAACTTGCAGGTGCCTGGAGGTTAAGCTGAATACCATTAAATGGTGCATGCTGAGCAGATCCTGGCAAAGGACCTGTGGGGCAAGCACCCTGTACTGGGTTTTAAAATCCACATTTCCAGATAGCATGATGCATGAAAAAGGTAAGAAATGAGTGCAGGACACTATTTGTTATAAAGGAGTATGCCTCTGAAAAGTCCAGGGAGAAGCTGACTCTCAGAGCTGGAGTCACATGTGCAGACTCCCCTTCACGAAGGTCACTGGTTTAATCAGGCCCATTATTCATCATTTGTGTGTCAGGACACACGGGGATGTGGCCATCTTGATAAAAGGCCTTCCTGCTCTCCATAGGAAATAATTAGCTCAGGGAGTAAGAAATCTGTAGATTCCAAGCCTAAAAGGAGACAGCAAGTATCTGAAGAACAAAAATAACTCAGCTGCAGCTTCCTCCTACCGTGTCAGCTCAACTAGACCACTTTACTACTGGCCAGAGGCTTGGTAATAAATTTTTACCCAGAATTAGCTACCATTCTGGTATCACCCAAAAGATCCAACAATGAAAGCCTGAAAGAAAGGCAGCAAGGATACTCTTGTCCTTCTCCCATCCCACCCAACACACACATACATACAGATGTCTTATTGAAAAATAAATTTGTAAGCTGTACTGATATAAAAAGGATTTATGCTCTTCATGTTATGTTGGTTCCTAAGGACAGAAGGAAAACCAAACACCTATACATTAACTAAGATCTAGTCTCAGCCATATCCTAAACACAATGTCCATGTGTCAAGATAAGAACTGAGGCAATGCACACTGGAATACAGAAAAATCTGTTTGACCACTAAATCTTTCCTACGCCCATGGCAGACATTGCTAATCAACCACAGCATTATTTCCTATGAATCCAGAGGAAACATCACAGTCCCAAGACAAGATTCTAGGTAACCACTATCAAGCATTCCAGGTTGGCTTTAGAAAATCTACCCATTTGCCTCCCTGGCGTATAACATTTCTAATTTCTCCCTGTCTACCATCTTCTTCCTTACTTCCTCCAAACATGCACAGACCTCACTCTCTACAGCAAGTATTTGAGGAGCACCTATTGTATGCCAAGCACCGTTTAAGGCAACAGGAAATACAGAGATAGCAAGAACCAGCATGATCTCTATTCCAGTGTAAGTTACACTTAATGAGGGAGACAGACAATAAACAATCATTAAACACATAAACAAGATACTGGTAAGTGCTTTAAAGAAAATAAAACAGGGTAATATGATGAGGTGGGACTGGGGGTGGGAGAATGGGCATTGGTAGGGTAGTCAGGGAAGTGCTATCTGAGCAGGTGGAGTCAGATCTAAGTAATAAATGATAAGATGAGTCAATCACCACACAAAGAGGGGAGCAGTATTTCAGTGGAGGGAGCAGGAAGTGCAAAGGTCCTAAGGCAGGAATGAGATTGAGACATCCAGGGAACACATGGAAGATAGATGCGGCTGGAGCACACCGAGCCAGGGAGAATGGAATCAAATGAGGCTGGAAAGAGAGGAGAACCAGATCATGCAGGGTTGGAAGGAATGTCGAGGAAACTGCCCATTCTATCAGTGTGATGAGAGATCATTGGAGAGTTTTGCCACAATTTGATTTACTTTGCCTACTTAGGAAAAATTCTCACTTGATCCACCTTTCCTAATCATCTTTGTCTCTGTCTACACACATTCACTGCCATCCTTTGGGAGTGGATCTGCACCCACCACCCCGCTTCCTCACTAGTTTCCTCCTTAGCCACTTGGTAAAACACTCCTCTTCCTTCACTCTCCTGAAGCCTTTCTCAAGTGGCACTGACGGCTTCTTTTGCACATGTCTCTTTGACCCTCTCCAAGCGCTTCATTTACATGCTCAAGAATTTGGATGAAGGCCCCATTTTGCCCCAAACTCTATACCAGTCACTGGGGATACCATGGTTAGCAAGAAAGACAGTTCCTTACCCTCATGGAACAGGAGGGCTAACAATCCAACCAGTCCCAACAGTGAGGTTCAAGGTTCACGAAAGCAGGTCTGGCAGTTACGGAGGGAGACCACAGCAGGGGCAGCTCAGCTAGCCTAGGTGGGGCGGGCACAGGGAGGGCAGAGGAAGCACTGGCCTCCGGAGACCTGAAGATAGCAGGAATTAGCTGGGGGTGAACAGGAGGAGAACCACATTCCAGGTGGTGGAAACTGGAGGTGAGGAAGAGCACAGCAAGCAGTAGGAGCGGAAATGGTCCAGGGATGGGTCCATGAGACAGGAAGTGAACTTCCTCCCCCTTATTAAAGCACTCTGCTCGCCTGGTCCATAGCAATCTTCTTTGGTTTTTGTGTTTTTCCTTCCTTTACAAGTATTTTTCTTCTTAATAACGTACTAGGTTTTAAAAAGTATTAAAATGTGAATGCTCACTGTGAAAATTGATTAAAATATCTAAAGAAAATGAAAATGAAAATCAGATCCTTGTTAACACATTGGTCTATTCCCCTCTAATAGTTTTTCCTGTGCTCTCTGCCTCTGCCTCTTTTGGAGGGGAGGGCATTCGGCTTGGGGTCCTATTTTATTTTTGGAGGGGGGAATTTTTTGTTTAATATTACAATGTGAACATTTTGTCCTTGAAAACATAAATTTATTATAATTTATTAATCAGCTTTGATGGATACAAGCTTTATTCCTGAGTTTGTGCTACTAGATACAATTGTGATTATCCTTGTACATAAATCTTTGTTTACATCACAGATTATTCTGAGCTATATCCCTGGAAATAGAACTGTCAGGTAAAAAGCAAGTGAGATTTTCTGAAGCTCTTGGTGCAGACTTCCAAGTTACCCTCCAGAAAGGTTCTGCTGATTGCACCCCAGCAGCAGCAAATGAGTGTTTGGGGCCCCCCCACACCCTTGCTAGCATGGAGGATTCTTGTTTACCTAATTGTTGATACTTCATGGGTCAAGAAAGAAAAACAACTCATTGCTTTAATTTACATTACTTTGATTCACAATTTTAAATTTTTTTTAATCGATTTATATTTCTCATATAAAATTTTTAAACATGTCATTTGTCCATTTATTTCACAGGCTTATGAGTGTATTTTTCTTAGTGATTTAAAACTCTTCAATAGATTATTTACATTGAATCTGTGAACCTTGAGGTTTTACAGGCAAGTAGTCTTCTCAAATTTGTCAGCTAACTAGATAACCAACAAGGGCCTACTGTTTAGTGTAGGGAAATATATTCAATATCCTATAGTAACCTCTAGTGGAAAAGAATCTGTAAAGGAATATATATATATATATATATATATATATATATATATATACACACACACACATATATATATATATATATATATATTGCTGAATATATGTATGAATCTGAATCACTTTGCTGTACACCTGAAATGTTATAAATCAACTATACTTCAATGTAAAAGAATGAAAAAAAATTATCAGCTAAAACCCTTTGACTTATTTGTAATTTTTAGATAGTCACATTTTAAAAAAATTTATTTTTTTTCAGTCTATGCTCTAGTTATAAAATAACATGAACGGTGCCTTCAGAAGCCTGCGTGGTCTTTCACCCCCACCTCACCTCACTTCCGGAAGCAGAACCCATGGTCTGGGGCCATGCTCAATCCTGTCACTCTCTTCCTGCCTTCTCTCAGGTGGTGAGGACTTCACGGTCTCATGAAGTCTCACCGTTTCCACTTGGCTCCCCTCCGCTGTCCTCCCCAGGAAGCCACAGTGACTATTTAAAAACTTGCTTTAAACGGTTCACTGGCTTCCTGGTGCAGCAGAAGGAATTCCCAGCTCCTCAGGGTGGTCTGTGCGGCCTTCACGGGCTGGCCTTGCTCTCCTTCCGTCTTCCTCCTGCGCCGTCCTCCCCTTCTCCGCCGTTCTCCCCTTGGCTCACCAGATTCCAGGCACACAGGCCTTCTGTCATGGCGTGGGCTTCTGAGCCGCCCTCGTCCTTCGGAACAGCACACCCGACAAACGCCACTACGCCAGAGGGATCTTTGCTGACCCCATAGTCCATTAATAAGGGGCTTTCTCACAACACCTAGATTCTTTTCCCTCATGGTGCTTCTCACATTTTATACCTGGCATTTTCGTGATTATCTGTTTAACGTCCACCTCCCCTACTAAAATGTTACCTCCAGACGCCTCTAGGTTTGGTTTACAGTGAATGCCCAGAGGGAAAGAGGGAAGAAAGCAGAGGAAAGGATTGCACTCTTCCCCTCACTTCAGCCCCACTCACCTCTAGTTAGCACGAATTCCTCCCAGATGCTAAGACTGCCAGTATTAGCTTTTCGTGAGGGCCACCTTGCCCAGCCTCAGGTAAAGGAGCTTTGTAGAGGAAGTGCTCTCTGGTCTGAGCTGAGGCCCACAGGAAGAGGCAGAGGTTGAGAAAGGCATTCTTGACAGAGAGCACTTTGCGGTGGTTGTGAGTTGAGAACGTGGCATGTTTGAGGAAACCACAAGGCAAAAGTCTTCACCTTTCCAAAGGAATTATCCTCCCATTTCCTTACTCTGGAAAACCCCAGTCTCTGCCTACTCCTTGCATTAGGCCAAAAATTATATACACAGGTGCTCAATACATATTGAATGACCAGATGAATGAATGACACATGACATGCCTCAATTAGAGTAATTCTCTTCTAGAATGCTCCTTTTCTCTACCAGTCGGAATTCCATCAAGATCTGGCTGGAGAGACCCCCTCCCTGAAGTTTTTCTTATCCAGCAGCAGCACAAATAATCTTTCCACGCTCAGAATTTTGTCTATTATTGTGCTAAAATTGCTTAATGTTTCCTATCTAATCTTGTCTTCCCAATTAATATAAAGTCCTTGAAGTCAGGGACCTAGCTCCTTCCCTTCTCTTTTATTTTTTTGCTTTGGTGTATCCAAATGCCCCATAGAGTAAATGTTTAATTTCTGTGAAAGGAGGGAGGGAGGGAGGAAAACCCAACCAAAAGGATAGCTATCTTTGGGGAAAGGAGAGGTTGGCTTACTTGACTTCTACAGTCCCTTTTTCCCATCTTTTTTTTTTTTTTTTTGTACAAACTCTTTTAAGTGTAAAATTTCCTGAAAAAATTTAATTTAATTAATAAATGAGATTTTACTCAAAGGCTTCAAATTTCAGCAAAAGATAAATAGCTTACTAGTACTTTATAATAACTCTGTAACCAAAGGCACTAATTTTCACCCTCTTTTCTCCAACAAATCAGATACTGTAATTCCTTTTGCTGCAGTGTAGCAAATCAGACACTAAACTAGCAACAGCTTCTTTTTTTTTTAACTTTTTTTATTGAGTTATAGTCATTTTACAGATTCCAGTGTAGAGCACAATTTTTCAGTTATACATGAAAATATGTATATTCATTGTCACATTTTTTTTCCGCTGTGAGCTACCACAAGATCTTGTATATATTTCCCTGTGCTATACAGTATAATCTTGTTTATCTATTCTGCATATACCTGTCAGTATCTACAAATTTGGACTCCCAGTCTGTCCCTTCCCACCCCCTCTTCCCTTTGGCAACCACAAGTTTGTATTCTATGTCTATGAGTCTGCTTCTATTTTGTATTTATGTTCTTTTTTTTTTTTTTTAAATTCCACATATGAGCGATCTCATATCATATTTTTCTTTCTGGCTTACTTCACTTAGAATGACATTCTCCAGGAGCATCCATGTTGCTGCAAATGGCATTATGTTGTCGGTTTTTATGTCTGAGTAGTATTCCATTGTATAAATATACCACCACTTCTTTATCCAGTCATCTGTTGATGGACATTCTGGCTGTTTCCATGTCTTGGCTGTTGTAGACAGTACTGCTATGAACATTGGGGTGCAGGTGTCTTTCTGAAGTAGGGTTCCTTCTGGATATATGCCCAGGAGTGGGATAACTGGGTCATATGGTAAGTCTATTCCTAGTCTTTTGAGGAATCTCCATACTGTTTTCCACAGTGGCTGCACCAATCTGCATTCCCACCAGCAGTGTAGGAAGGTTCCCTTTTCTCCACAGCATCTCCAGCATTTGTCATTTGTGGACTTTTGAATGATGGCCATTCTGACTGGTGTGAGGTGATACCTCATTGTAGTTTTGATTTGCATTTCTCTGATAATTAGTGATATTGAGCATTTTTTCATGTGCCTATTGATCATTTGTATGTCTTCCTTAGAGAATTGCTGGTTTAGGTCTTCTGCCCATTTTTGGATTGGGTTGTTTGTTTTTTTCTTATTATGTCGTATGAGCTGCTTATATATTCTGGAGATCAAGCCTTTGCCGGTTTCATCATTTGCAAAACTTTTCTCCCATTCCGTAGGTTGTTGTTTTGTTTTACTTATAGTTTCCTTTGCTGTGCAGAAGCTTGTCAGTTTAATTAGGTCCCACTTGCAACAGCTACTTTTTAATGCACAAAGAAACACTACTATTATTTCTACATTAATATTATGCATCCTAAAACCCCTCCAATCCTTCCTGTTTTTAATTTTTATCTTATTTTTGTCTTTTGTTTTGTGGCAGGAGGTGATTAGGTTTATTTTTTAATGGAGGTACTGGGGATTGAACCCAGGACCTCATGCATGCTAGACAGGCACTCTACTACTGAGCTATACCATCCCTCACTCAATCCTCCCTGTTTTTAAATCTCCATTCCTGCCTTCTGGTCTAATCTGCCATCTCTTGCAAAAACTTTTGATTGCTCTTCCTTCGTCTACTCTCACCCTTCTCAGCACGATCTAGTAAAGGCAGGCAGGGGAATGTATAGCTTAGGGTAGAGTGCCAGCTTAGTATGTGCACAGTTCTGAGTTCAATCCCCAGCACCTCCATTAAATAAATTTAAAAACAAAAAACAAAAAAACAGCCCATCTGCTTGTGGTGTGTTTTCTTCCTTATCTTTAATAGCACCTCCAAGGCTTAGCATGGTCTGGGGCCCCATTGTCACAGCCAAGTTCTCTCATACTTGTAGGTTCCTGTGAGTTTCAGCCACAGGGACCTTCCCTTAATTGCTCACACACACCTTGCTTCCTTAACTCAGTGTTTCTGTTCGTGCTCTCCTTCCTCAGCTCAAAAAGCTATTGATTTCCTAGGGAAGCCATTCGGGAATCAGATGAGACAACGCAACCTCCCCCTTTCACAACACACACTCAGCACCACATGCTTTTCCTTTATAGTGCTTATTATATTTGATGTTATGTATTTGTTCATATAATTACTTGTGTAACACCTTGCCTTCCCAACCAGTCTAAAAACTGCAAAGACAGGAACTATGTCTGTTTTGTTCACCAAGATACGTAATTAGTGCCTAAATAATACCTGGCATGTAGTAGGCATTTAATAAATGTTTGACAAATGAATGCCATCTGCAGTAGATGTTAATAAGATGGGTGTCTGGGGTTTTTTGTTTGTTTGTTTTGTTTTGTTTTGTTTTTTATAATTTCAGTCTACTCAAGCCAAAATTTCAATGAATTGAATTCTAGGGAAAGGGGAAATTAGGTTTGATATCACTCTTCAGATAAAAGGATGACAAGTTAGCCCAAACTTACCCACATACTTATTTCCTGTAAGTCTACATAAATTGTTTGTACACTGATCACATTTTCCACCAAACAACTGAAAGCAATTCAATAAGCTCTTACTTAAATGACCCAAGCCTGCTCATGGGTTTTTGTTCTGCAAATAACACACTTCATTTTTTCAAGTGAAGAAATAGTCTAGGTATTTAAAACTCCTCAAACTTAGGAGGGAAAATAATTTGGGATAACAAGCAAGGAAAGACACAGTATTTTTGTTTTTAAAATTGGTTTATTTACAATTTGGTATTTTAAAATTGTATTTGGAATTTTAATTTTATGTATTTCCCTAGCAGGCAGTCTGTTTTCTTAAATATGGAGGCAAAGGAGAGGAAACCTGAGTAAGTCTGAATTTAAGAAATTTACCTGCTGCTACAGTCAGTAAAATTTAACTTTAAATCCCTGAGAATTAAATAGAATTAGTAGAATCAAAAATGTTTTCATACATTCAAATGTAAAAAGCATTATTTCAAGAACAAAAAAAAAATAAAACTACTATAATTAATTAACCTCCCCACAGATGGCAATATAAGAAGTTCTTCTTTCTTAAATTAACTGAGGCCTATGTACACAATGCATTTTAGTTATTAGAGGCACCTAAAGAGATTAAGATGCTCTAATCCTCAGTTTTTTGTTTTTGTTTTGTAGTTTCTCCTCTTTTAAAAAACATTCCTGGAAAATAATACACAATTTATTCAAATAATAGCAATGCCCACTGTTAGCTCAAATTTTCTCCCCTTTATAAATTTTTGGTCATGATGGACAATTAGGGATTTTCCTTTACTGTCCAAGACCAAAATTCTTTATCTGATTGCAACCTGAGGCCCAAACTGTTTTTGCAAAGTCACTTTGGAGCAAGTCACTTCAGTTTCCTCAAATATCAAATGAAGGTAATTACAGCTCACAGGGATGTGTAAGGTTGAACTGATGTTCATACAATACCATGAGGTCTGGGAAGCTTTCTTCATAAGAAGCAATGCTCTGGGACACATGATAGTTATAATATATCCTGCTGCTCCTTATTATAGATGACTGCTTAATACTTCTAAAATGTCAGCTTTCTTCAGAGGAATGAATATTAATTCATTAGTTTGCTCAGTAAACTTCCTTGAGATACAAAGCCGTGGCAGTTATGTCCCCTCCCCCTGTATATATGAAATGAAGCACAGATATTAAGGATGTGACCACAGCAAAACAAGTCAAAGTCAAACCAAATAAACAAATCCTTTGCAGTAAGACGCAATTTTCTTATGTACGTGTAACATACTGGCCATTCTTCATTTTGGCTGGTGTTAAGCATCATTAATGCCAAGTGTTTATTTGCCTAATGGCCCAAAGGAAACAAACACAGTGTAATTCAAACTTTTTTAGAACAACAAAACAAAGCCACAAATACCCTTTCTTCAAATCTCTCTCAATGCTCTTTTCCAAAGCAGAAAATTATCAAACTTATTTCCCTTTCTCTAAAAGACCAGTACCAATGCCAGCTGGGAACAGCCCCCAGTGCTAGTTGGAAGGCAACTTTGAAGTTCCAAGAATATTTGTGTAGTTGTTGACTCCAAAAGGGAAAAGAGACAGAAATTCAAGTGGAATATAGCATAAATCAATTTTAAGAAAGTGCTTTGAAAAGTCTGGGTGACAGAATGAGTGGGAACATTTAATCTGCTCTGAGTAAGTCAAACCTGGACAATCTATTTTAAAATTAAATTGCTGCTTTTGCATCAGCTTTCAATTTTATACATGGTGCACACCTCTTAAAAATTTATATCTAAATATATTGGGTTTCTTGGTTGGTTGGCATTTTTTTCACTGTGTAAGGAGCAAGAGAAGCAATTCTGGCAGTCTCTGGCATAGGACGGGCTAAGCCCAGGTCTGCGATTGGGACCTCCCACGGTGTGCCCTTGTTTTAGCAAATCCCACTTCTGCTGCAGGAAGCCACACCAAGTAATTCTTTGGCTGTTGGTGGCAGGAGGGGTGTAAATAAAAATGTGAGGTAGTTCTTTCCACAAGAGGAAAATATTTGTCGCCATAATGTCCCTGCGATGTCTGACAAATCACCAGAGCACCTGCTCGCTGCCATCTGTGAGTAAACTCCTGGCTTCGTATTAACTGAACCTGACACATCGTGAGCTAGCTGCAGTTCACGGGCTTGCTTTTCTGACCCAGCCATGACAGGAGCCACCGAAACCCCCAAAGTGTAACCCACAGATACCACCAAGTACAAGAACTGCAAAAGCCCAAGCGTTAAAAAGCACATGGGGGAGCTGGTGAGAGCACAGAGGAATGATTTACCAGAACCCATGTAGAGGAAAGAATGAAGACTGGTGGGAAATAATTTATAGACTCTGCTGCCACAGCTTAACTATCACCTTGAAGGTTAAAAAAAGAAAAGACGTAAAGTTCTAGCATGATGCAAAGCTACATTATAGAGAACACAGCAGAGACTTTACACAGGAAAACTCACACAGAAATACTAAAGGTAAAAAATAGAATATCCCGAGAAAAGCAAGAGTTGCCTACTAAAACTTCAGTCTTGCTCACTTGGAACTTGTACATTTATAATAAACTAATAAAAACAAAGTGATTGCTGAAAATACTTGTTTTCTAAACTCTCTCCAGGCTACCAGGCCAAGAATAATACCAGAAATAGATCAGGAGTAAAATTATAGTTAGAAAAGGGGAGAAAAGTAAGGTAGGACATTAAAATTTTATTCTGAAATTATCTCTGGCCACGACAATAAAATTTAACAAATATTCACTGAACAGTCTTACTCCTGTCATCAGCTGTACAATACATACAGTATCATAGAACTGGCCACTAGGATTAAAATCCACTAGAACATATTCCATGTTAAGTGGCGACAGCAGCATCTCACAGAAAATTTTACATACATATATACACAGTCCACATTCAACCATTTTCACATATTTTCAGTACACACAGTTGCAGCATATTACAGTCACGTGTCTAAGTTGTTGCTCGATAAAAACCCAAGCCACTGCCTAGACATTACTGTAGCAGTTGAGCTGAGTATAAGTACAATGAATTTTATCTATGTCCATAGCAGAGAGATGTACAAGCCCCTAAGAAACAAGTTCACAAATACTTTTTTTTAAATGCTACCACAGCATTATGTTGGGCAATATTAAAACCTTTACCAACCAAATCAGTTTTGTTTTTTAAAAAGTCTTCTGCTTACCAGAATATTCTTGATGAAAAAAATTACAAAAATGAACGCTCTCTTTAAAATAATTCATACTTTGAAGATTCCAATATGGCCCAATGCTACTGATGCCTAGTGTTTCCTAACATTCGGATGGAGTCCTTCCACATGACTCCAAACCACCCATTAAGTTTAAAAGTGGCTTAAGTGCCTTGCACCCAAATTGTAAAAATCCCTGGCCATCCTTACTAGAGCCAGGCACATATAAAAGGAATGCACTTTGGTTCATACCAAATGCCCTGGGATTAATCAGACTATAAAATTAAATGGTTTGAGGTAAATTTTTACAAATACAGTTGATTTTTGCCTAGTGTTAGCATAACAAAAAAAAAAACTGTTTAAAAAATCAGTCTGATGTTAAGATACAACAAAGACCATCCTTAACCCCTTAAACACAGGAATTCCCTGTGTAACTAACCAGTGGTTACCTTTTTCGGTGCCTGATGACAATTCACGCCTTAAGGTTTCTATTAAGGCCTGTAAGTAACTGGATGTTTAAGACAGATGTATCTTTGCAGAGATGGGTTCCATCCTTACTGCCTAGTATTCAAAGAGTTAAAGAGGCCAAAAAATGCACGCCCTACAACATGGCATTCAGAACAAAAGGCACATTGTTAACACTAAGGGCACAATTTCTCCTCTACTGTTAATCTACACTGTCTTGCATCACTGTTGTTCCACTGTTGTAGCCATACAATGAAGTGGTAATGCACACTCTGGGGGTGCAAGAAACGGAGCCAGATGAGACCGCGACCAAAGACAAGACGACACTGTGCTATTCCTAAATCTGAAAACAGCTCAGACATCCCTAGACAACGGTGACCTGTGAGACCAAGGACTGTTTCCAAGCCAACTCCTAGTAGCCTATCAGAGCCCTTCATTTATTTATGATTTAAAAATCACAACGATGCAACACTTTTCTTCTTTTTTGTTGACATTATAATTAAGCTAGAATTTTTAAAACGCAGCTCTATCACTAAACACTGAACGTGGCGGCTCTTGTGAACAAAGGATTTCACTGTATTTAGGGGGTGCGGTGTGGGGGGAGCCCCACAGCACTGCACATTATAGTTTGGCTTAAAAGTTTCCGGTTACATTTGTGAATAAGATTAGTCACAAATGCATTGTAGGCATCTTAAGAACCAGGTTTGTGTGGTGGGGGAGGAGACAAGCAGGATTAATCCATTTATAAATTTTCACATGTATAATCATTTTATAGGGAAATTCATATTAACAGCAGGCTCAGGTTCATGTAGTTAAAACTAAAAATGAAAAATCTCTAGAGTGGATACAGAAAGAGGAGCATCGCAAGGGGAAAACAGCCTTTACGTTTTGTTTCTTTTAATGACTTAAAGGTGCTAACTGTCGTTGAGAGGCTCGTGGTTTTACAAAACCACCACACTGAGTCTTACACTTCTTATGCCTTTAAGCCAACATTTTAATAATAAATACGCAATCTTTAAAATTCTGTAAGCCACTGATTGGGGGTATCATCACGTGAGCATCATTTAAAATGGAACTTACTACCATATTATTGCACTTCCACAGATTACACAGAAATGTGTACAAGCTAAAGAATTTGACTAGGGAAAAGAAGCTATAATTTCTAAATACAGAAGTACAAATCAGTTTATCAGTGACACCCTTAAATAGTAAAGCAAATATCAACATCACTATCTTAATAAACTAATCTTACTACTTTTTTTTTGGCAAATATCTGTAATATTTCCTGAGCATTTTTCTCCACCATCAACTGACAAAGCCTCAAGATAAGTAAAGTGTTTCGTTCAAAACTACTTTTTTTTTTTCTTTAAAGTAAGAGAAACTGGAGGATTAGTATTAAAAGAACTTAACCGGAAACTTTCTTGGCCTCACTGGGGACCATGCTTTAAGTACTTGTAAATCAATTTACAGGCAATACAATATCTGTGCATATAAAAGAGTATTTATCCTAATTTATACTACCCAAAACCTATTGTCCAAACAGGCAGAAATCTTTCTATATTAAATTGCACATACTAAAAAATTTTTTCCACGTGCCTTCAAATTGATATATATCACTGTTCATACATTAGTGATAAAATACTGAAATTTTCACTGTGAAAATAAGTATTACTCAGAGGAGAAAATATTCTTTTACCTAACTCTGTTACTTTTCCAGGTAAAGTGTCATTCCCACAAAAACAATCAGTGCAATCCAAACGAAAGTAAAACAAAACACAGGAATGCAATTTCTGTGGTTCTTCTAATGATGCAAAGAATAAGTCAAACCATTTAACTTGAGGTTGAATTTTCTCTCCTTTGAATTTGTTGTTAAAGTTGGCCTTGCTGAACAAGCACGACTCCTGTTCACGATGAGGATTTTCAACCCCTCTTTTTTTTAAAGAGTTGATGCTTTCCCAGGCTAAGAGAACCTTCCTGCGGCACCTGAAAAGTGTGAACTCACTCTAATCTGCTAAACCTTCTTTGGAACTATGGAAATCCCTACCTTAAGTAGCTAGGCTGCTGTTCTTTTTTAAATTGGAATATGAAACGATGGTCATAATCACAGCTAAAATGTCTCTCTCTGTATTAACAGTCTGGGATATGTATTTGAAAGAAAAAAAAAACCCTAGATGTAAGCAACAGATGGGTGTTGAAAGAGGAACAGTGAGGGGAAAAGCAAAGAGAAGGAACAGTTCATGGAATACATTTCTAAATTTAGGTGCAAAACCAATTCTGCAATATGAGTCTTCTTTGCGAAACAGCTCGCTGATCGCATTAGAAAATTTGGAGGAACACACACGTTTCCATGTATCCACCAGGTCTGCTTGGCCGGACTTTAGAATATCAGAAGGGTAACAGGGCATTTCCACCTTGGGGATTTTATTTTGTCTTTGTCTGAGCACTAATTTTAGGGGAAAAAAATCTGTAAGGTGCAGTTTTTCTTAGACTCTCATTTTTGTCCTGCCCCTCCTCCTCCCACAATCACCACCACCCAGGTAACTCATGGAAAAGGGAAGCAGGACAGGCTGCACCTGCGCGTGAACCTGCAGCAAGACAGGGGGCCTTGGGAGGCAGTCACCTTGGGGAGAACACACTGTGACCCATGAGAACAGAGCGAATGTCTTTGACACCAACCTGTAGATGCGCGGCAGTCACGATGTAATCAATGGCCTGCCACTGACGTTTATTACTGCCACACTAAATACAGTAAGGCTCATCGTACTTTTAGAACACAAAAACAGTTTCAGAAAGTATAAAAACTTAAAGCATTGTCCCCATGTATTTTATAAAAACAAAACGAACAACTTTCTTACATTAAAATAAGTGCTGAAAAGATACAAATGAGTCGAGTTATTGAGCAAATAAAAACAGGTCTGAGCTACTCCTTTTCAACCCAGTAAGGCTCAGCAATGTCGTATCTTTCAGAACTACCAGCATCGGGGGACTCAGCTCAGCTAACGAGTTTTGGCAACACTGTCCTCTGCTGAATATTCCCATTGGCATCTGTCATCTGTGCCAAATTAGTCCTCAGTTTGGAAGCTGAGCTGGAAGGTGGAGGTAACTTGGAAATGGATGTGATAGCACCAGTGCTCTCGGTGATCCTTTTCACTGCCGTCTTCTCCCCCGTCGGAGGCTTTGGCAGCCGCCTCCTCAGCCAGGGGTGCCGCAGGGCCTGGCCGGGGGTCATGCGAACCGCAGGATCCCATTCTAAACACTGTTTCAAGAAGTCAAGGAAAAGGGGGTCGTCACACCCCTTCAGTGCATTCCCCCACTCTCTGCTCTCTGGCGGGCCCCTCAGTTTGCCCCTCCGAGAACGGCCTCCGTTGAGCACCACGGAGCCATCTGAGAGGGTCGTGACAGTGCAGTAACGGGGATAACCCTTGGAGCTCACAAAATTTTTGGCTCGTTTGGATGCATCCAGCAGTTTCTGGGAGGGCATGCCCAGCAGTTCAATCATACAGGCCAGCTGGTCCCCTTCATCCTCCCCAGGCAGGAGCGGGTAACCGGTCAGGAGCTCCGCTAGGATGCAGCCCAGGCTCCACATATCGATGGGCATGCCGTACCGGGCGCCAAGGATCACTTCCGGGGCCCGGTAAAAACGGGACTGGATGTACGTGTAGACGCGCTGATGCTCGTAACAACTGGAGCCAAAATCAATCACTTTAATCCCGCTTCTGCCCTGCTGCTTTAATAGAATGTTCTCGGGCTTCAGGTCACAGTGAATTATCCTGTTTTTGTGCAAAGCGTCCAGGCACTGCAAGATGGAGTGGGCGAACTTGCGGACCAAAGGCAGGCTGAAGCCCTGGAACTTGTTCTTCTTGATGAGCTCGTAGAGGTTCATGCTCAGCAGCTCGAACGTCATGCAGATGTGGTTGCGGAAGGTGAAGTTCTCCAGCATGTGGATGACATTCATGGTGTTGTCCTTGTCCTGCTTCCGCAGGTGCTCCAGGATGCGGATCTCCTCGGCCGCCTGCCGGTGGAAACGCTTCTCATTCCGCACCATCTTCAGGGCCACGTGCTGGTGGACTTTGTGGTCGTAGGCCTTGACCACCTGCCCAAAGCTCCCCTTCCCAATGACCTTGAGGACCTCGTACCTGTAAGCCACGTGATCGTGGGGCACCTGCACATAGGATCCCTGGTCATCATCGTAGCCACCGTTGTTGGGCCCGCCGGTCATGCCCTGGCGCTTCTTTGCATTTGGACCCAAGAAATAGATTTCAGGGTAGCTGAAAATCTCATGGTGCTCAAAGCTGGTCAGTTTTTGCATATATTGCTTCATCGCTTGCTCAGGTGTCAGGGGAGTGGCTTTCACCTTCCCCATGCCTTCCAGGGACTTCAGAGAGGTGGAGCTCCCCTGCCGTCTATGGATGCTCTCCAGCTGCCGCTCAGGCACCACCGGCAAGCCTGTCTTGCCCACTGACGTAAGCCCATTTGGTTGTGTCGTGAGCACTGTCCGCTTGTTACTGTTATCCTCAAACAGCTGCTGAACCTGGATCTGTCCGTGGCTGTGGCTCCCAACGTGTAGGTGATCATTCATTGTGTGCTTACTGCCGCCAATCTGGAATTCATAAAGAAAACATCAAGAGAATGGAAGAGGTCTGTCTGTTCAAAAGGGATATTTTATAAGTTGGTGCCCACCACCCCTCCTTACAATCAGAATCAGATTTATTCAGTGGAGAGCGTTGTGCACGCAGGCACCACAGGAACACCTTGTCAGGCAGCAAGGATATGATGCTGACAGCCTCAGACAAAATCAAGGAAAAGGACGTTAGGGATCTGGGGAGGGCTATGAAATTTGGTCCAGATAGGACCCCACAAATGCTATACCTAACAAAGTTTGCTCCAGAGATTTTCAGGGTCCTTAGAGTAAGTGCTCGGTGTACGCAGAGACCGTGTCGCTTGTTCATCATTCTATATCTAACATTTAGCACAGGGCCTGGTGTATCACTGATGTTCCACTCTGACGTTCCACTCTAGGCGCTATACCGGCTCTCCCTCCCCCAGATCCTAACACTGCTCACACTTCATTTACTAGCTTCTTTATTACCCTGAGGGCAGGGGCCGTGTCAGTCTTGTTCACAACTCTTTCTCCAATATTTAGTTCTATTCTGAGAACGTTACTATCTTCATTCTCTGTCTTCTCCACTACTTGGAAATCAAACTAATTACACCTGGGAAAGTGCATGATACAGAAGCAAAGAAAATTGTACTTTTAGGCTTGAAAGATTCCCATGTAGATATGCACTGTAGTATCTTGTAAACCCCTAACCTATTTTTAAGTTTCTGGGCCTCACTGACTGTGATGACCATTTAAGGCCATTCAGCCCAGCAAACCAACCACAGCCCTCTTTTGGGCCTCTCCTTTGGTCAATGGCTTGGCTCTCTCAAGACATGTATTCCTTGGGCTGCTGGGATACTCAGCTTTCCAACAAGGAATACAAAGTAGCGACTTCTATTTTAGGCACACATGCCTCCCCAACATTCCTGTCTGGACAGAACTGGTGGTGTAAGCCAAGGGGACCCAGCCTTTGTACTGAGAATCTACTTGGGATTTTGTTCAAGCGTTACTATTTCCAAGAGGTGAGGGGTGGGAAAGGACCAGCAGCCACAATCCCCTCCCAGTTAGGAATTCTTGCCAACCTGAGACAATCACTCACAAGTCTTAAAAGCATCCCACTAGGTGATTTTTATATGAAACCTTAAAGATCACCTTGCCACTCACAACCCGTCTCACTCAGCTAGTCTAGCTGAGATCTAGCCTCACGTGTGGCCGAGCCCCTACCCCTTAGGAGCTGACAATCAGTTAGAAGTCCTCTGCCATCAGTATTTTTCCCATTATCTCCTTCTAAATCCTACCTCTTGGGCTTTACATATCACCAAGAGTGTAGAAGTGCTCTCTATATCTAATATCGTAATTCAGGGAGTGGTTTGGGACTACCAAGATTATAAAATGAAATTCCAAGTCCTTCTTACCAGCAGACCAAGACCTTCAAATTTCCTTTAACTGAAGCACAGCACGCACAGGGACTATGTGAGGAATAAGCTTTCTCTCCACAGTCTTCTAAAACAAAGTAGAATTTAGCACAGTACTTGGGCCTGTCTGAAGTGTGGTTTCGTAGACAGGGATTTCATTTCACAGACAGATTTCTGGAAGACTTCTAGTTGAACCCTTTTATTAAACTCCTAGACGATACTCTGTGCTAAGAGAACTTATCTTCTGTCAGAGTAGCTGGACAGGTTATTTTATCCTCATTCTATGCCAAAAGCAGAGCAGTTCATAAAAATGAATTAGGAAAGTCTCGAGTATGCAGACACGTAGTACAGGCTTGTCTGTTGCTTTTTGTTCCTAAGCCTCACTCTCTGCACCTCTCCTCCTCCCCACTGCGGTCTTACAAGCACCAAAGAATAAAAGGACCTGAAATTAGAAATCTATGTCCCTTAAGAGCACCACTCTCTTCAGGGTAGCAGGAGCGATTTCAGAAGGAAAACCAACATTACCAGTACCCGTGCTACAAAAAGCATGAGGCTTCACTGGGAACAAATTAACCTTGGGGCTTTAGGAACTCCTAAAAAACAGGTCAAAGCAAAACATTTTGAGCTTCAGAAACTATCTTCAGTTTTCTGCAATTGCAATTTTAACGTTCTGTATAATTTCAAATACCATCACAAAAGCCGAGTGACCACAACCAAAGAGTCTACCAATTAACTGGATCACCTCCTGTCTTTCCAACAACCTTCTCTTGGTCTCCTCCACGGCAGCAACTAAGGAAGCTTCTAGGGTTTCCCAGGGTTCGAGCCTCCACTGCCCCGTGGCTTCTCACTCCCATAACTTTCTCTGGTTGACCGTGACTACAGCCAGGGCTCCAGCAGCCACCCCCCTGGGGCTGACATCTGCCACATCCGCACCTCTAGCTCAGACCCGCCCAATCCACGTCTCCTGAGCTCAAGACCCCCTGTCTCCAACTATGGATCAGCTGCCTTTCCCACAAGCAACTCAAATTCAACTCACAATTTTTTCTACCAAACCCATTTCCTCCTCCCATAACCCTCAATTACCGGTCAGCAAAAGGCTTCTCCTCTGCAGAGTTATTCAGTCCATCTCCGGGTCTCCTGGGCCTTCATAAGTCACCGTCAGGCCTCATCGTTTCTCTCCACCTAACTCTTCTCCATCCACCCTGCCTCACCTTGCGGTCCTGTGGCCTCTCACTGCCACAACTGGAGCAGCCTCCTCACATGTCCCCTTGCTTCCAAGTCTTGAATTCCTCAAACCTCTTCTTTCCACGGTACTTCTGGAGTTACCACTGAAGTGTCACTCTGGGACCCTGGCTTTTGCTCAAGGACCACAAAGGCACCCCATTCCCACAGACAATACAAGAACTTACAGGCAAGAATATGAGGTTCTAAAATGGAAAGCCTGTATGACCCGAGTCCTTCCAGAACCATCTACCACCATCATGTTCTCTGAGAATAGTAAACTGGATTCCCCAGGACCCATGGAGACACCACGCTCTTTGACGCTCCTCTGCTTTTGGTGAGGTCATGTTTCATAATGGTTAGGAGTCCAGGGATTTTCAGTTAGACACATGGGAAATGAACCCCAGCTCTACCACTTACTGTGTGACCTTGGGCAATTTACTTAATCTCTCTGAACTTCAGTGTCCGTATCTGTAAAAAGAAAGTAACACAGCTACCTCGTTAGGGCTATGAGGAGGATTAATAAAGGTAAAAGGTATAAAGTGCTTAGTACAGTACTGAGTAAAGGGGGGCTAGAATTATCGTCCCTTCCAAACACTGCTTAGAATCTCCTTCCTCACCAAGTCCACATGGTAAACTCCTACTCAACCTTCAATGTCCAGTTCAGTCCTCACCTCCCTGTCCCTTCCACTGTGCTTATGGAGCACTGATATATTCAAACACCGAGTTCATCTTCACCTGTTTTCACACCTGACGTACCCACTTGGCTGTGAGCAATTCCAGGGTGGGGTCACCTCTTATCTTTTCAAGTCCCTACTGACACAAACCCAAACATACAGTAAGCACTCTGTAAATATCTGTTGAATGGAAGAACACATGTCAGTAACTCCTTGTTAACTCTCACCCCTCTGAGTTATTCTAGAGAACTACCTTTGGACCTTCATAAGAAAACATGAAGTTAACACCCAGGGAATTGGGACTTGTCCCTGGGGACCCAAGTCACAAGATGTTAGGCTTACAGTGCATCAGCAGAACTTGGAGGCAAATGATAGCCCATTAAAGAGTACCTATAGCAGAACAGATCAACTGAACACCTAAATGACATGAAGAATCTTAAAAACTTTCCAGATGTTAAGGAGGTTCCTTAGAGAGGCTCAAGTAAAGGAGGATTTCAAGCCTGAAGGACTGCAGGACTCTACAATCACAACCCGGCTCAGAAGCACAACTAACTGACGTATAAAAGTGCCGGGGTGGGGGTGGGGGGGGCCTAGAAAGACCAAAACATTTCCAGAATACATATGCTGGAAGTATACCGGAAACTTAAGGATGTTTAAAACGTCTCACTCACTTTTTCTATTTGCCAGTGCCTACCCAGGACAGTGCCTGTCAAACTTAAAAATACACTCTGAATGAGTGCCAGCTGTTAGATACTATAATGTATGGGTTAAAGCAGAGAGACCTCCAAAAGCCCTCTTTGACCATAAAATATTTTAGCATTAAAAATTATGTAAGAACAATAGTCTAGCCAATTTGATCATTTTAATCTCTTCCAATAATAAAAGGGGAAAAAGCAGATACTTCATTGTGCTAATATTTCTGGGCGTTTTAAAATTTCTCTGAAATCATCTTACAAATGCTGTACAGTGTTATGGGACTAGAACTGAGTCCAAAAAGATTGGAATTTTAGCTCCTCCTCAAATGCACTAACACAGTGTTTGTGGCCCTGAGTGAAATGTCTCCTTTTTCTTCTCCCAAACATTACTGTTTTCTAAATGGGAATATTCATTCTTCTTTAATCCCAACTATTTTATAAAGGTAAAACTGGTAACTGGAGAGTGCTTTAAACATTAAAACATTATGAAAGTAATATAACACTAATATTTCAGAACTTAAATTAAAAGAAAAAACTAATGGGAATCAAATAGTTATTGAGTACTGTCTTAGGACAAACAGAAATTAACAGAATGTTAAGTGTGCAATATGTTCATGGAGATAGGGAACAAAAGAGCAATGCATTAGATAAATTCCAAAGTTTATAATCCTTATAGTCATATATTTGTTGACTACATTGTTTACAAGGGAAAATATGGGCAAAAAACTTATGACAAGATTATTTTCCTCTCCTTAATGCCCTTTCCCCCAACTCATCCGAAAATAGCTCTCCCTATTTGTTAACTGCTATGGAATTAAAAACTAAAAACTTATAAAAACCTGAAAGACATATGGGAATATGGATCTGCAAAGGTTCTTGCACTTATAACAAAACTAATACAATTTTCTAGAATTAGCAGTGTCAAGCAGTATGTTCAAGCTAGACTCCCGAGGGCTGGGGCTCTAACTCCAGCCTTGATAGGAACTGGCTCAGGAATCTTGACCAAACCAGTTCACTTGTCCGACTCTTTTCTCATCTGTAAAATGAAAGAGTAGCACCAGGTAAACCCTGTGGTCCTTTTAGTCGCTTAGTCTAGGAAGTCTGCAGTGCTGTGCAAATAAAATCAAAACTAAACAACTACTGAAACCCAAATTCACACTTTCAAAACCAAGCCTCTAATAATCAACAGTGTACTAAAGTTTAGGTAAGTTAAACAGGTAAATCAGGTAGATGTCACAGCCAAATATAAGCACCATCTCTAGAAGTCCTGAGAAGCACCCACTCATCTTTTCATTTCTGGTCCACGATGGGCTGCTCCTCCAGAAGACATCATTCGTTTTCTATCATCCCATTACATATTTCAATTGTAAAGACGTTCTGATCAAGTAAAACTCCCCTTAGAAAACTAGGATCCAGATGCAAACCAAGTAGTCTGTCTTTCCCAGGTTAACACCAAGTCACATGATTACATTCCCACATGGAAAAATACTGGATGTTGTATTTTCCAAATTGTCACATGATTCCAAACCAAACTGAAACACTAAAACCATCAGCAATTCCTCAACTAAAACGTCACTGTGACAGAGACATTCAACTCTACTACACAGAATCAACAGCCTATTGACAGATTCTCTTCCATCAACCACAGTCCAACAGATTGGTTAACTTCTGTGTAGTGAATTCTCAGCCCCTGGGTTTAGATGTATCAGGAGAGACAAACACAGAAAGAGAGAAAGAGAAAATACAACAAGAAAACACTCTTATGGAACTGTACACAGATGTCCAGGTCTAAGAGAAAATATTCCAATCTAGCCATCCTCTCACAAATCCTCCCCTGATAAACAAGTTTCCTCGTAACTCATGACCCTCAGAGCCGTTCCCCTGTAGGCTAGAAATGGCCTTTTCTACAAGAACTCAACTTTCACTTGGCAAACAAAGCCATATCCCTAGCAAACACCCCTCACACAGAACCATCTTAAGCCGTTCCTCTGAAAGAGCCAATGGTAAATAAGACCTGGGAAACCATCACCTCCTCCAAGGCACACCTCCGCTAGGCTGTCAGCCTCTGTCCAAGGACGACCTCTGGGAGCTGAGAAGAGGTACATGCTGAAGTCAAGTCTAGCTTACCAATCTCTGCTGCCACCAGCGCTGCGCTGGGCTCTCCTCGCCCTCTAGGCCCTCTGAGGGACCACAGCACCTGTCAGGTGCCCTGCCCTTCCCACCTCCCTCCCAAGCAAAGCTGGCCCTTTCCTTTGGAATAATATCCAAATGCAGAATCCTACAGGGGTAGCTTGTTGTGACTGCTGCTGGGGCTCTTATTTTCGTTAACGTTAATTACAATTTCTGCTGTGCTCAAACCTGTAGTACTCATAAAACATGCTTCCACACGCGGGGGACAATTGGCGGTGCTCCCTGCTGGCTGGAGCCAGGCCTGGGAAGCTCTTTGGGGGATCGATTTTCCGGGCAGTACGGCCTGGCTGTCCCCTAAGACATATCTGTTTCTATAAATACCCACTACCCAACGTGGTGGTGGTGGTGGTGGCGGCGGCGGAGGGGGAGGGATGTTTACCGGGTCAGGGAAAGGCGCTCTGGGAAGCAAGGACGGAAAAGAGGAAGAGAGGAGGAAAGCGGCCGGGAGGAAGTTCCGAGGAAGAAGAGCGCAGGGGTGGGCGGGCTCCGGATGGGAAGTGAGGGGCCCACGCCACGAATCATTCTTTGTGGCTGCAGCTTTGGGCTCGCCCAAGTTCCAGAGGGCGGCGTCCCAGAGGCCACTGGCCAGGGGCGTGGAGACACTCGCGTTTCGACTGCTCTCTCCTCTCCAGGCGGCAGAACCGCACAAGTTCGGGTGTCGGAGCCCCGAAACCCTCCTGCCTCCCTCTCCCCATGCCGCCCGTAGGCTGGGTCTCACCGTGTGGGCTGCAGCGGCAGCGTTGCTGGCTCGGAGAGGCGGCAGGGCGATGGGGGAGGGCGGGCCGGTCCCCACTCCACTCCGGGGGGCCCCCGCACCGAGCCCCGGGGAAGCCTGGAGCTGACGAACGGCGCTGTCCCCTCCTCGGCCTGGCAGCCACGCGCGGGAGGAGACAAAAGAGGGTCAAGGGGGAGAAAGTCACCCGGACCCCGTGGCCCCGCCCCACCCCACCCCTCTGGGCTGTGAAGCCCGCTCTCCCGGGGGGTGAGCCAGGAGGCCCGGGCTCGGATCCCCGGCGCGCACCCGCGGGCGGGGCTCTGGCGGCTGCAAAGTTAAGTCGGGCCCCAGCGCGCGAACGAGTTCACGACCCCGCAGGGGAGCTGGGCAGGGCCAGGGCTGGCGGCCCAAGCCGGGAGAAGGGCTGGACTGCCGACCCAGGCGCCGCCGCCTTGCTGAGCGCCGGGTGGGGGGAGGCCCGGGACAGTCCCCGCCCCGCCGGCTGCGCTCGGAGGAGCTCCGGGCCCGCATGCAACAATGAGCGGAGCCGAGGCCAGGGCGCGCCGTCCGCCCGAGGACCCCGCGGCGCCCAGTCTTGGCGCAGACTTTGTTCGAGGTCCCGCTGGCAGCGGGCGCCCGCGCCACGAGGGCAGGACCGGGACGCTGGCGGGGGCGGGCGCCCGGGGCGGTGCGGGGCCCGAGCCTCCTTACCGGTCGGGTAGGCGGCAGGAGCGGCGGCCGAAGGTTTCCTGGTTAACATGGCCGCTGGAGAGGAAAAGGCATCTCAGGGCTGCCGTCTTCGCCGCCGCCGCCGCCGCCTGTCCTGCTGCTACTTCTCGCGGTCGCCACCGCCACCACCTCCCGGTCGCCCCTCTCGCGGATCTCCGGCGCCTCCTCGCCGCCTCGCGTCAGCTACAGCCAGACACACACAGTCCGCTGCATCCCTTCGGCCCGGGCCCACCGCCGCGAGCCCCCCGCTCTCCTCGCCGCCGCCGCCGCCGTCCTCCTCTTCCTCGGGCGGCTGCAGCACCCCCCGGCCCGTGCACATGCCTCGCCCTCCCTGGCGCGCCGCGGGCCTCCCCGATTCCCTCACATAGGACGCGGGGGAGCTGGCTGCACCGCCACTGCCGACTCGCTCAGGAGCCTCCTCCCCGACCCGCGCACGCGCGCCCCCGCGCACACTCGCCAGGCGCCCGCGCGCCCGGGGAGGACAGCCCCGCCCCCACTCCCTCCGCCCCTGGGAAGGCCCCGCCCCCGGGCTCCCCCAGCCGCGCCGCACACTCTGGCACACACCCCTCCCCCACCCCGCCAGCCAGCCACCGGAGTCCCTCCCCCGCCCCCTAGTCATCTGCAGAGCCACCTCTCCACTCCCCGGAAAACTCTGCAGCTCGCGCTCCGCCTCCCCCTCCGGCCATCTGCACCGCTCCCCTCAGCTCCCCAGCCCACGACCTTCTCCCCTCCCCGGCCTCGCCAGCCCCTGCAGGACCCCTCGCCTACCTACCACTGCTTCCCTCTTACCTCCCACCTCCACCGAAATCGCTGCAGAGACCCCTCCCTCCCCTTCCAAGGGCGCCCCCAAACACAAATGCATTTTCAGCTTTTCAAACCTAATGGCTGCTCACAAACAATACTGCCCCACCTTCCCGGTCCCAGGGGTTTAAGCACCCCCTCTTCCCAACTGTTCGTGTAAATAACTTAGTTGTGCGAGGGTCACCTCAGTAAGGTAAATCAAGCCGGTTGGAGGGCCACGCCTTAGACTGGTGACCCCAAGTGCGGGCCAAGGAGGGGGCTGCCCTTCCTACCTGCACCTCCACCACACACACTCCCTCCCCTATTTACTGACACGAAGTGACCGCTCTCCAGGCTCTAGGACAAGGGGAGGCAGAGAGGCGCGTGTGGACGGCTTCCCGGGGAAGCAGTTGGTTGTGGGTTGCTAGGCAAAAATAAACATCAGAGACACCTCCCATTTCCTTACAACACCGAGCCTTTCGCCTGTGCGGCCACTGGGTGAGACACACCTTCCTGAGCGACACCTTTAATTCGTCTGGTTTCCAGACATAAGTCTCTTTTCCCTTCCCATCCAAGACACGTGGAGAGTTTCCCTGTCCTTTTAATTTGCCATATATAGGCTCTCTTTTCCTTGCAGACTGAAAAACTGCTTGCCCATCTCACACCCGTGTCCTGTCTTATGTGGCACATGCCGTGTCCAAAGGTCACAGGTTTTGTCACTTCAATAGGAGAGGATTTCGGGAAAGCCAGATAATCCCAGATGATGGAACTGAAAGCTTGCCATGCACTTTCTTCTTGAGATGTGCCCAGGTTCTGAAGTTCTCTTGGGGACCTGGGTCCATTATGAGCTGTCCTGTGTAGCTGCGAGCCCCTGGCAGGACTGTGTGAGGCCTGAGTTAGTGCAGATTCACATCCGAACAGGCCAACCTCCTGCGGGGAGTCCCATGGCCTCTACTGTTTGCAAATTGTCATAGCAACCTCCCAGCAAGATCACCTTCAGCTTTGTACATGTATCCCAAAATGAGTGTTTCCATTACAGTGGGACCCTCTCAGTCTCCAGGGCTCTTACAAGGGCATCAAGATAGAAGCATGGCAGAGGGAACAGGTGGCAAAGAGTAGAACTGTGCCCAGTGAAAATCCCTCTAAAAAATCCTCTTGGAGCTTTTTCCTAATAAAGTAGAACCACAATGAAATAATCAATCCAATAATAAGCCTTCATAAAGAAGAGTGATGACCTGATCTGGTTCCAGCAGGAGATATTCCTCTTTGCGTGTTGTCAGAGACTGTCACATTCCAATTCACTTGGGGAAGTGCAGTCAGTGTTCAGAATTAACTAAAAGAAGAGGGATTACAAAGTAGCAGAGCTGAACCTAGAACTCATTTTCTGACTCAGTCTAATCTTACTGTGCTCTCTGTTACACCACCTCAGCTTTTTAAGAAACCTCATAACTCTTTTCCTTCCTTCCCTTTCAAAAAATTATTTTCATACTGTTTTCCTCTTCTTAATGAACTTTCTATACAACTGATGTTCAAAGGAAAAATGCGAAGCAAAAAAATGCAATTTTAAGATAACTTGACACTGCTTTTCACTTATTCTTTCAATACTTCAATAGAAGCTAAATATACTACTCCTTCATGAATAAGAAAAATGCTAACTAGTGGAAAGCAGAGATTGTGAAATCCAAATTAGTAATATTAATTTCCACATTAAACATGAGGAAAAGAAGCACTGGCTTTTTTTTTTACAAAGGGACACAAAGAATCATTCACTTTAATTAAAGAAAAAAGTACATGTTTAGAGAACTTTTCCTAGTATATTGTTTTATGACATGACAAGTAGAATTTCAATTTTATATTTTTTTGTTTCTTACCTTAAGGAAAATTTGTAATTAGCCTAATAGCCTTAGCTATTTTAATTATAAATGGTATGCCTTTCAAAATTATATTCTTGCTAACCTCTAAATTGGTATATACAATTGCTTGGATTTCTCTCATTCTGTTAAATATTGATGACCTCAATCTGTATTAATGTCAAATAGAAAGATTTACAAATGCACTCCCTGAGCTTTTCAGGAGAATGAACTGGGTCAATTCTAGGAGTTACTACCCTCAAATTTTATTATTCTATTGCAACATTATTAATTATACTACATTAATCTCTCTATAAAAAACCCTTTTACAAATATTCTCATGTTTAATCATCACAACTCATAACCGAACCAGAGTTGTGTTGATGTTAATGGTAACCTCATCAGGAGCTCCGTTCAGTGAGAGTCTGCTCTTTGGTTCTTGCCTGTTGTAAAAACTTCATCTGTTCTGAATGTTTATAAAGTCCAGATTCAAATAACAAGTAGGTAGGCAGGATGTGGCAGACTTAGAAAGGAACTTTGGGGAACTCAGAATGGAGTCTTGTGGAAGGAAGTTGATTTTTCATTTGGAGAAAGTACTGATCACAGTGAAAATTGGAAATGAACAAGAAAATGTTTGGTTTCAAGATGCATTCACTCATTTAATCTCTTTATCCCAGAAACATTTACAAAGAATCTAGTATGTGCTGGGCCTATGGGATATGATGAGTTATCAGATGTCATGGGCGAGGCTTCAGTCTGGCAACCCATTAGGACCTCATTCTTTTATTCATTTAAGCAGTAGACAGTAAGCACCTAACATATTTTTGACATTATTTGTACTGGGGCTCCACATTTAAATAAATAATCCCTGGCTCTGGTCATGTTATTAAAAATCACAATCTAGTAGGGGAGACAAGACATTTACTGATGTGATGGGGCCGCGATCAAGGCATGTGGGTGGTACACAGGAGAGAGCGATGAGCTCTACCTAAGTGGTGACTGGCCCCAAAGGTGCTGTAATGTTAAAGATGCTTGGGCATTTGCCAGTAAGACCAGCCAGGCTGGGACATTCTAGGCAGAAGAATAGGACGTGCAGAGAAACCAAGGTACAAGAAAGCTTAGTGTACTCTGGGAGAACTGTACGTGACTCAGAATAAAGGAAGCTTGAAGTGGCAGGCACGGAATATGGATGATAAAGTCAGAGTAAGAAATATCTGTAACTTCACCAACTGTGGAAATGTGAAACCAAGGTCCAAGGTCTTTTAAGGCCACTAGAGAAATTACTAAGGAATTATCTCACTTGGGGTAACACAGACCTGTGGGTAAGTTGAGTCTAACTCCCCTTAGAAGGATACCATTTACTGCTGGAGAGGGTTTGGAGGAAAGGGAACCCTCCTACACTGCTGGTGGGAGTGTAGTTTGGTGCAGTCACTATGGAAAACAGTATGGAGATGCCTTAACAAACTAAAAATAGACTAACTATATGATCCAGTAACCCCACTCCTAGGCATATATCAGGAGAAAGCTCCAATTCGAAAAGATACACACACCCCAATGTTCTTAGCAGCACTATTTACAATAGCCAAGACATGGAAGCAACCTAAATGTCCATCAACAGATGATTGGATAAAGAAGTTGTGATATATTTATACAATGGAATACTACTCAGCCATAAAAAAGAACAAAATAATGCCATTTGCAGCAACATGGATGAAACTGGAGATTGTCATTTTAAGTGAAGTAAGCCAGAAAGAGAAAGAAAATACCATATGATATCACTTATATGTGGAATCTTAAAAAGTGACGTGAACCTATTTACAAAACAGAAACAGACTTACAGACATAGAAAACAAATTTATGGTTACCAAGGAGGGAGAGAGCAGGGTGGAGGGATAAAGTGGGAGTAAAAGCAACAAAACTATATAGTCTGAAGTCCAGGACTGTAAACTCCTCAGTTGTAAGGAGCATGGACATCATAACCAAATGGCCACTGGGTATTTGCATTTGCCTCTGTGGCCACTGCTAGTGTGGAAATCAAGAAGAAATTTCTATAGCACTAGAGAGTTGGTGATCTGAAGTGTCTGGACAGGTTGGTAGTGTTTTGGTCAGGGTACTTCCAGAGCCTGTTTCCTGAATCCTGGATGGTGAGAGGGCATTTGTCTCCTAAGGTGAGCTAGGTCTCTGGAAAGGCTGAGGATGTTGTCCAGCATTTCTTGGGGATAGTTCATCTGCTTTTTCCAACTGCACGCTAAGGACAGAGTTAATGGTAAAAAGCAATAAGGAGAGAAAAGAGAAAGCTATATCCTGGATGTGGGGAGTGCTGTGATAAAGAGCCCAGTGGGACCTCTACAATCCCTACCTTTGATACCACCAGGACAAATGCCAGCAGAGTCGGGCCCAGTGTGTCTGCGAGCTTCAAAGGGGTAGGAGTGCCATCACAGGTAGGGCCTCCAGGCCAAGGTCTCCCATGCCACCGACTCAACTCAGAATGCTTGCTAGTGGAGTCAGCTGCCAGCAGACAGGCCCACCAAATTGCACTGGGAGCAACCAGCCAGGAACAGGCTAATTCCAGGGCACCATGAATCATGCTGGGCCCCGCACCTGGTGAGGAATGAATGAGTAAAAGTAGTACAGCAACTCTCAGAGAAGCTCTTACTAGGATGTTTGCTGTAGGAGAAACAATGGTGCAATTCTGCAAACCAGGGAAGAGGAGGGAAACGCTATATGGTGTTCCAGGTCTTGGCATCTTTGGTGACACTCTAACCAAAAGGAGTGCCATCGAGGAGTTAGGAAGGAGCCAGTGGGAAGAGAGGTCTGTTCCATGAGTTGTGAGGACGGCACTGGGCACTGCTCCTGGTTTGCCTTAGCACAGACTCAATAAAAACATACTAAATGGAACAGAATCAATTTTAGCCAAGAATGGTCTAAAGGCAAACATCCACATTCAGACTTATAAACAATAAAAAGGGACTCAGCTCCACTTCATTTTTACAAAAGACCTACACAAATACCTGTTTTCGCTAACTGCAAGAAATCCAAAGAGGATTTTCACTTTTTCCGAAAAAAGGCAAAAAGCAAAAATAGTATTCAGCCTTTGTTTTGCAGCAAATCCTTAGAGTCAGCACACACTCGGACCAGCGAGAGTGGCACCACCAAGCTCTTTCCCTGGGAACTGCATCTTAGCATCAAGCCCCCATAGCTTTGAACTTGTCCGTGAGCATCTCTGCTTTATCTCAATTTATTTAGTGCATTCGTTAGCGAGACGTGTCCTAAGGTAATTTCTTCTTCACTTTAAGCCATTTTGGCTTATGAAAGGTTTCATAGGAACCTTGTGTTTTTGAATAGTGCAGGATAACTATATATGCATGTATGTAATTAATTATCAAATGCCTAGAATGTGCGTCAGGCACATAGTAGAAGCTTGCCATGTGGAACAAAGCAAAGTCCTTGCCCCATAGATCTTGTATTCCGGTGCAAGGAGAATAACAAGTAAGAGCGATACGTGTATCACATGTCAGAAACCCACCTTTGGGTTTCAGAAGCACACACAGTTCCTAAAGCTGCTTATCTAAGCATTTTGCAATAAAGGTCATTAAAATGACCTGCTAAAAGTGAGGCACAACTAAGAAATAACTGGTCAGGAGAGCTTGGAACCCAAAAAGATTCCCTCATCATCACATTCTTTCTCAGTGATATGTAGATAGGATTTATCAATCACTCAAGGAGAAAATGAAGTCTTATAAATCAGGAATAAATAGTGTGCTCTGGAGTCCAGTTTTTTGTTGTTGTTTTGTTTTGTTTATTTTTAAGAGTCTAGTTTTATAAACTGATGTCTCATCCATGAAGAGGATTGATAGACTGGCTTCTGGCTGTTGCTGGGTACAGAATGTTTAAATTCCAACTAAGGAGTACATGGCATTAAAAAACTGAAGCCAAGCCCTCTCCCTCCCCCTTTCCTTTTATTATCTTGCTTTTAAAGAGATAGAGAGCGCTGGAGGAGAGGGACACTCAGGCACACCAATAAGAAATGTGGAATGATCCGTGCCCCAGTTTACTCGGTAGCCCTGGGCATTAAGGTCCCATATGTCGAGGAAGTATGGCCTGTTCCCGCATCTTTGGACCCTCTAACTCCAGGTCTCCCTAAACCAAGTCCTGGGATACTACTTTTGGTCTCCCTTGGATATAGGTCTGAAATAGGGGAAGTTCAGGAGAGTCTGGGTCATTATAGCCCTGCTCATCAGGGAAACCCCAAGATGCTAGACTGACTCTGGTTCTGAGGGCTTTCTGGACCTGGGTTAGATGGAAAGAATGCAACCACGTGTCTAAGGCTGAGGGACCCTCTCAAAGAGAAACTAATGCTAATTCCTTAGCTACCCTCAAAATAGTAGCTAATACTTATATACAAACACTGTCCAGGTAGTGTTCTAAGAACTTAGCCACGTGAACTAATGTAATTCTCACAACCACCTTGCATGGTAGGTAACGTTATTAGTCCCATTTTAGAGATGAAAAACTTAAACATAGAAATGAAATTGTGGGTAGTTAATTATTAGTCAAATCTATTTCGCCTGTCTTCACTAATCAAGGTCATTTTAAGCAGCATGTACCCTGAATAGTAAGATGTTTGCCCAAGTTGTTTTCCAGGAACTTGGAGTCAGCTGTGTCTAGTTGGAGCTGAGCTGGTTAGAACTGGCTAGGACTATCAACCCTCCAACTGGGCATGTGCGAGGGTCCCCTTGGTGACTTTTGGTATCACAGGGCTGATGGTGCTGAGCACCTCCGTGTTTGAACGTGCAGAGGCCTGGAGCTTAGTTGCTTAGTTAGAACCACGATTACTGCACCTTTTTCCAATTACCGCTCCCCACGCTCCCCACGCTCCCCACGCTCCCCACGCTCCCCACGCTCCCCACGCTCCCCACGCCTCAGACCGCCCTGCTGCGTCATTCCTCATCCTATAAATACCCCAGCCTTTTGCCTGAGGGATGGCAGGCAGGAAAGCAAGTGGGAAGATGGGGTGGAAAGGGGAAGGTGGGAAAGAAGGCAGTCTGGGGCTCTCCTTGCTTGGCTGCAGACCTTGGCGTTTCAGTGTTTTGGCTGTTGGCTTGCTGTACATCAGGCAAAACAAACCTGGTTTAGCAACAGCGTGGTTAACTAACTTGCCTAAGGTCACACAGCTAAGACATGACAAGGCCAAGTACCCTGGCTCTCGAGTCTGTGTGGTTGCTGCTTTCAGCACCAGGTAGAGATTTGGCTGGATCACTGCCATGGTGACCTCAATCTCATTATTACTGTCATTAACGTTTCATGCACAAAATGAAATTTTTGGAGAAGCCGCTCATGTTCATATGGTCAGTCAGCTCTCTAGTTATCCTCAGTAACCTATAACCCAAAGCAAGCCTCTGTAATAGATAAGAACAGTGAGATGACAAGAGCAAAGTGGCCTGCCCCAAGCCACGGGACTAGGAGCCATGGGGGAGGAAGGATTAGGGTTGGAACCCAGGTCTGTAGATTGCTAACAAATTTTCCTTTTTCCCTCAAACTGAATTATAAAATCTCCACTGTTTCAGAGATGAAGGGATAGCTACTCCTAAAAGCACATGCCACATATGGGTAAGTTTTGATGTGTTAGGACTTTAGGGGACAAATTCTAATCACGGCTTCCCTGAAAACAGTTTGAGTCTGGTCTATATTAAAGACCAGAATCAAAGAATTAACTTTGCCAGAGTCAAAAAATGTCCAAAGACAAGTAAGTTATTTCCCTTTTATCCTATCGTGTGGCCAGTCAGCCCTTTTGCTTCAAGCTAATGGGGAAAAGGGGGGAGCCTATAGCAGTAGAAGTGGCTCCACTCCGCCAACCTTGTCCCATGGGGAACTGCTTTCCATTAAATCAAACATTTACACAGATCTACACTCCTACTTAGGTTAGAGTCTGAGCTGACAATGCCCTGGTTCATGAAGAAAGGATAAACAGTCAGTGGATCGTCTAAGCCGAGAACCCACTTTTGTCTTCAACTAGCTTGGCAAAAGCAAGAGAAAAATCATTTTTAGTGATTGGATAATTTGGGTAATTGTTGTTAAATAGTCCTGGACAATTTTTAACACTTCCAAAATATCTTTGTGTGAAGAAAAGCCACTTTAAGTATCATTCCAAACAACACGTTGTGCGTGTTAGTGGTCTCTCACCAGATGAAAAGGGACAGGCCCACCATTCACCCAGCAGTGTTCTCTAATGAAGCTTTTGAACTACAGAAAAGCTAAAGGCGGGTAAGCATTTAGCACATGTGCAGATGAGTGGCCCTCGCTCAGCATCTCCAGCTGGCGTCAATAATAAAAATTAGCCAAGAAATAATGAACTACTGGAGTGCAGATAATAAAAGATATAAAGAAGAGATTAAGAGGGTTTTTTTTTTAAGTGGTCAGAAAAAGAGGATTGCTTTTTGGAGACAGGAAAGTTTTCTCATGATCTGGAAGGGACAAAAAATAAGGCGGTTGGCAGACTAGAGAGAGCGATGCTTTCAAAGAACAGCAAAAGAGAAGTAAGTCGTAATAGAGGTCCAGTGAGAACGAAGAGGAAAAAAGTGGGTGTGGGAAGAGCGCAAGAGTTAGAAGTGGGGCGAACCTTTATAGAAATGTTTCTAAGGAAGATGGACATGATGACATGTATGACGTAAGGCTGAGCTGGAGCTAAATGTGAGAAAGCAAAACCCAATAGTGGAACCAGAATGCCGGAATTGAAGGATTTTCTTACAATACACACAGCTATGCTTGGGGCTTATCTTAATCAAAAGCTTCTTTCTGCTTGCTTGTCTGCCTCTTTCCATTTAGAGCTATCTGCGTTCCCCCTCTCACTGGGGTTGTTCCAGTCCAGTCCTCTGATTCCCCTTCTCTCTCCTCTTCTACCAACGCCCTGTTATCTTTTTCTCTTTGCCTAATCCACAGTGAGCAAGGAAGCCACCAAACATTTCACATAATACATACTTTAGAGACAAGAATTCCTCGATTGCTTTATCCTGGAGCTGCATGTCAAGCTCTGGGCTGTTTTGCCTGAACCATCTCCTTAAATCCTCACACAACCCCATGAAGCAGGTATATTATTATCCTGTTTTTTTAGAGACAAAGAAATGGAGGCTTCAAGTGCTTCAGGGACTTGTTAGTAACAGGCAGTGAGCAGATTTGGATTCAGGGAAATCCGATGCCAAAGTTCACTCTTACCCACCCAGAACGGATTCAGAGGGAGAAGGCATAAATTTCCCAGATTGGATCCTGCTGTTGGGCATGGAGGATGCCCACGCAGCTCCATCTAACCTAACAGTGGCACCTTCACTTCCATGCTGGTCCTTCTGCACGCCCCTTGGTGGCTACGCAGTGGGAGAGCACAGAAATCCCCTCCATAGAAGTCCTGCCATCAGCAAGCTCAACCCAAGCAGAACCCAGGGCTTCTTCCTCTTTTGCTGTAGGTCTGTTTCCATGATGCTGTTTCCCAGCTCAGCCCATATTTTGCCTTGCCTTGTGTGTCTATCTCGTTTGAACAGAATTGCTTCCTCTAACTACTGAGCTATTAAGACAACATCTGGGAAAAGATGAAGGCAGACCCAAGGGATTTATGCAAAGAAATTCTGTATCAATTAGGTGAACTGGTGTAGAATTACCCATTTCTGATGTAATTCAGTCAAGGAGCATCCTATTTGTAAATGGAAACGTTGATTTAATAATCTAACCGAGTAGAGAAAGATTATCCAACACCAAGAAACTCCTGTCTATTTCAGATCTTTGAAACAAAAAAGCATTTACCACGCGTTATTTGGTGAGGTTTTCCTCCTTGAGAAATAAAAAGTCAACATAATCTTTGGCTGTAAGCACCCCTTTATCTAAAGCTGTTGTGGGTTGAGAACACAGTTAGATCCCATTAGATGACTAAACATCCCTAACCGACAGTTATTTAACAAGAATAAAAGAATACAATGGTCCAAAAAAAAAAAAAAAGGAAAGAAAAATCTCTAACCTGATAAGGCAATGAAAAAGAAAGGCACCTCCCCTTCCCTCTTTTAATAAAAGGAGTTTCACATGCAGCTAACTGGTAGCAAAGGGTGTCTAAAAGGACCATTTATGAAGAGTAAGTCAGGGGGAAGCACTAATATCCTGAAATCCTACAGGGTTTTACAAAGTGCCAAAGAAATCTGAGCAGACACATGGCTAGCTGGCATCTGCGCCAGAGCCCACAGCAGAGAACTTCCTTATTTGTGAGACGGGTCACATTTTCACCAGCAGCCACTGACCTCAGGCTTACCCCTTCCTACCCTATGCCAGCAAATCTCTCCAAAGTTTGCAAAGTAACACCTGCTCAATTTATAGGTAAGTGACTAAGACACAGTCGACATTTCCTCTTGAACCAAGCTCTTCCAACCTCGCTTTTCCCTCCATTGCTCTCCACACATCTTTTCTCTAGTCATTAAAACATTTTCCTGAAGGGATCTGGCATTATCTACAAAACGGGGGTGGGGTGAAATTAACTAAAATGGTCTTTCCTCTCTGAATTCTAAGTTGTTCCTATTTTCTTCTGAAGCCATAGCTACTTAAAAAAAAAAAACAAAACAAAAAAAACAACTCCCCCAAACCCTGAGAACATTTTGACTTGTCACTGGTGGGACCCTATGAGAAGTGATTGGAAGTCTCCATCTGCATCCTCCCTCTCCTGGGAGTTGGAGCTAGCACTAGGCAGAATTAAGTGACACCTTTACACCACCAGTTCATCTCCTTTCCAGACTTCTGGAGCCTCTGTCCTTATTCCATGCTCTTGCTGTCTCAGCTCCCTGTCCTTGTTGGTTAATTTTTTTAAGTCACTCTCTCACATAAGGAGTTATCTGGTAGGAGTTTTAAGACATTATCCCACTCTGGGGATATAAGCTTCCTCAATTATTTTAGGGGGAAAAAATGAAGACACCCCCCACCCCCATCCCCAGTCTGTCTGTATGAGTAGAGATGAAACCACCATAGCAAGAGTCTCATAGGAAAGTTTCCTGGAAGATAGAACTCTTCCCAGGTCTTTCTCAAATCACAGCCCTTCAACAATGGTCCAACTGTCTCCTTAGGTTACCCTAGCTTAGAGGCCATGAGGATCTGAACAAATGGAATTGACGCATTTCCCCAAAGCTATTTGCTTATCCAGTAAGCTCACTTTTTAATGGACATTTCTATATAGAATGATGGATAAAATGAGTTATAGGAGAGACTATGAAGACTGGCCTTAATCATAATGAGAATCTCACCTTCCCCTTGTTTGTTCTAGTCAGAATCAGTCCATTGCCATCAGTCTATATGATTTCTGACGCTGAACATCCCTAAAAAAATAGTCCAGGAGAACCTTGAAAAAATGTCAACCTGTTTGGTGTGCAGCAGGGCATGACAGCCTTCCTCTGCATCATACTTAATTTAATGTAGACTTTGAGAAGATTTATGCAGGCATAATAATAAAAGCCAATAACTTTCATTCTTAAAAATCCCGAAAAGGAAGGGAATTCTTTATCATTACCTTATTTTTACTCTTTTGCATTCGAATATTAAAACTTCACATGGAAACAGAAACTCCAAGTCATACACAAAAAAGAACGGTTTCTCCTGTGTAGGAGAAACTATGTTGGACTTTAAGGGCTCAGTTTACTCAATAATTAAAACTATGTGTATGTAAATGGCAATGTCAGAAGTTGTGGATTGCGGGGGGCTAAAGACCAGAAACAGCTTGCAGACACGTTTTGTTGGGCTTACATCCTGCTGCTTGGAAATGTGAACTAAACGCTAACATTTAAAAATCTAGAGAGTTCACATAAATATCTAGATTTCTGGGTTTTCTGGAAATCACGCAAGCTCTGACTGCTGTGCTCCCAGCCTTCTATGGCAACGAAGAACCCCCCAACGCCCCCTCTCCCTTTCGGAGGAAACCTGTGCCCAGCTGATGGATCACCGCAGTCCCCACCACTTCCTGTTATTGTGCATGGTGCGCATGCGCCTGGGTGCACGAGGGTGGCTCTATCCGGGTGCACTACCTGCCTCTCTCCAGGGGGCATCTGCGTTTCCAACTTCTACTCTAAGTTTTGTGTTTCCCGAAATTTCCTCACTGCCATTCCCTGTTGCCCCAGATTTCTCTCTACATTTCCTTTTCATTTCTTCCTCTCCATCTCTTGAAGCTACCGCCAGCCCTGACAGAGGTCAATTACGATTTGGGCATTCATGCTGAGACCTTTTAAACTAGTTCTGTGCAAAAATACATGTCTGGCACAGGAAACAGTGTTTTTCCGTGTGCTTGAAAGTAAAAACCAGTTTATACTTAGTACTAAAGAGTGTGGAGACCCTAAAAACCACTGCCTACTGGAGATCAAACTGCAGTTAAGCCTGCTATGTTTTGCCTCTCAGCGCGTGTTGTAGCTGCTGCAGGCAGAGTCAGCTCTATCTGGGACTCTTTCTATTCATTAAAAGTATTCAAATTATATTCTTCCTGTTAGTATTTTACTTCCTCTGAAAGCAGTGTTGAGGTGCTGAATTTTCTATAGAAGTTCATAAACATGTTTATATCAAGTAGCAATTCAACTATGTCTCAGTACTATAGAAGCACTTAGCTGTAAGGACTACATTCAGGACACAGAAGGATGGTAAAGCCAACTGCTTATCCCACGTTGGTGCTTAGATAGTTAATAAACAGGTTTCTCGAAATTAGCGTGTCTCATATTGCATGTCTAATTCCATCTCTCCAAACCTGTTTATCCCATGGCTATTCCAGGCTTTCAGTGGCTCAGGCTGAAAACCTTGGAGTCATTCTTGATTTCTCTCTCGCTCTTACACTTAACATTTCATCTATTTGCCTTGCTCACTTTGCTCCAACCAGACTGGCCCTATTGCTGTTCCTCAAACACCATGCATCCCACACCTCAGAACTTTTGTGTCTGTTAGGTCCTTTGCCTAGAATGTTTTTCCCCTAGAAAGCCCTCATCTCCTTTAGGTCTTTGCTAAATGTTGCCTTCATAGTGAGGCCTTCCCTGACCATTCTAAAGAGTTTTCTCTTTATCACATAATATATCTCACTCACTTGTTTTCTCTTAGTCTCCTTCCACGATGTATACACTCCATTATGTATACACTGTGCAATATATACACTCTACAATATGTCTACTCCACAGCAAATGCTTTATGAGGGCAGGGACTTTTCCATTGCTGTTTTTCACTACTGAGGACAGTGCCTGCGACATAATACTTCCTCACTAAATATTTGATGAATGAATTAGGTAGAAATGCCATCAAGTTAAATTTTTCTATTTTTGGCACTAAAGTCTGCAAAGAAGAATGCAGGCTTCCAATCATGAGTATATTTGTGTGATCCTTAAAAGAATAGAAGCCAAAATAAAGATTTATTTCTTACATTTTCTGGACATGACCAGCAGTTCCTGGTTTATCAAAGTTAATCCCTCCTGCTGAATTCCAAATAGGTGGAAACTTAACTTCTGAAGAAAGGAAAATTTATCCTTTTGAGTTAAGTCATACTTAGGGATAAAGGATTCAGTTTTGATATTATGGTGACTCTCCTGGCTCTTAACAGCTGCACTGAGTATTCCAGTGCTTCTTAAATAAGGCCCTTTGGGGAGGCATGCTTAGGCTGTGGTAGCTGTGGGGCACATTTCTGGGTCTCAGTTCCACTCTGTTAATTCAGTGACATTGTTGACTACTGCATTTTTTTGTTAAATTAATTAAACAAGGAGGCCATTACACTGAGGTGACTCTAATGCCTTGGTAGCATCCATATATAAGGAAACCAAAACCTTAACTGGTCCATCCATCAGAGTTAAAATCTCGAAACCCAAGGACAACTAACATGACAGGCAACTAGTTTTTTTTTTTTTTTTAATTTAAATAAGGCAAAGGCTTAAGCTGTAGCCAATCAAATAATGTCCTTGCTGTCCAGCAAAATGTCTGCATCTTCTCTATAAAAAGTCTTTCCCTAGCTCCTGTCAGTGGAGGGCTCCTAGCCACTTCCACTTTGGCACTGCCTAATTCAAACTGATCTCTGCTCACATCAACTCTTAAAATTTTGTCATAGGCTTCAGTTTACCTTTTAGCAGTTCTAATACCTTAATGTGGGTGAAGATTTTACAACTCTTAGGCCTAGATTATGTAATGCAGCGTGCTGCTTCTGAACTCAAAAAAATATAACTGCTGGGAAAAGACAAAAACAAAACCCAACAGAAAAGTCAAAATGACTACAACATGAAATGGACACAGTTTGGCCACCTTAAAGTTTCTGTTAACTGTTGATTCGCTAGGGGTAACTTAAGACATGGTTGTGATCGTTGTTCATTAGACAATGAACAATGCCATTAAATAAGTTAAAATGGGATGTGAACGATTTCCAATGTGATCATTAATTCTGGAATTGATAGTCACCTATTTCAGGGAATTCTTTAATGCTGACTTTTCTTCAAAGCACACGTAAGACTAGATGTAATAGCTGATCTTTGCGAAGCTCTCACCCTGTACAGGCGCTATTCCCAGGGCTTGTGTGTATCAACTAACTGCAATGCTGTGAGGTGGGGACTGTTGTACAGAAGGAAGAAGTTGTCCCCTTAGGGTCCCTGCCTCGGTTTAAAGTTTAACTGACAAAGACAGATTAATAGGAGAAAAGCATATAAATTTGATCATATTTTTACATTGTACCTGGAAGCTTTCACAAGAAAATGAAGATCTGAAGACTTGACCAAAGCAGGAAGCTTTTATACTTTTTAGACAAAGAAACAATAAATCTGTGAAGAATTGACAAGACAAAGGGGCTGGGGCTTGGGGTCATAAGTGGTGAAGAAGTAACTGGGAAGCATAGGTCTAAGTTTAACAAAGTTTGTTTGTACAGATTTTTTTGGTCCCAGATCCCCTGTCTCTGGTGATAAGAATGCCTTCCTTCCTCCTGGTCCAGGGAGGGCATCTCTCACATGGGAGTTTTACAACCTGTTTCAGGGAAGAAGGGCTGAGGGTGGGGAGATCAGAGTGACCTTCCTGCTTCTGTTGTTTTTAAAATTTTTTCAAGTTTAAGGTATCTAATTTGCCAAGGTGACATATTTTGTGGAGCATGTCCTGAACTCCATCACTCTTATCTCCATTTTATTGATATGGAGTCTAAGGCAAAAAGAGGTTCAGTACCTTGGGCTAAGATCACAAACCTAGTTGGTTGCAGCACCTGGTTTGGACCCAGGTGGTCTGGCTCTGGAACCCGCACTTTTATCTATTGCTATATGAAAGGGGAATAATACAGTGGTATAATAAAAAATATATTTGGTCTTTGTCCCTGGTTTTTGGCAGATCTCCTAAAATCTTCAGAATTCCTGAGAGAGAGGAGTGTCTTTTGCTATTTATAAGGATTCGCTTTGGAGTGCACCTGAGTTTATGCTAAGTGGCTTAAATTTGGTCTTCTAGTCTCAGACAGGGACTAGTCTCCAGAAAGACCAAGTGACTGAGAGGGTTGGAACTTTTAGCCCCACCCACTGACCTCTGAGAAGGTGGGAGTCCGGGAGGGGGAGAAGGACTGAAGAGTAAACTCTTAACCTGTGGGATCTGACACTATCTCCAGGTAGACAGAGTCAGAACTGAGTTAAATTTGTAGGACACCCAGTAAGTGTCTGCCTAGAACCGGAGAATTACTTGGTGGTATTGGAAAACATGCCAAAAATAACAAAATCAGAGTTCAAATAATTATCTATAAAGCCTTACCCAGAAAATTTCTTATTCATAAGAATGTTCTGAGGGAGGTACACGATACAATCTCCCTCTTGCAGAATCCATAGCACTGTTTTGAATTTGACAAACGTTGAACAGATACACCCAATCAAGAATGTAACATTCTAACTTTAAGCAACATAAACTCTTCTGGAAATGCTTTTCACTTCCCCACAATCCCAACTCTCTGATGAAATCCCAGAAATGACTAGAGATCATTTAACATCAGAAAGGTGGAATAAGGTCATGGAAGGATATTCTGCCCAGAGATTTATTTTTTAATTGAGGTCACTGTAGGGTCTCCTAGGTCACCATTAGATACATGACAGTGTAGCACAGGGTGGCTCTCTACACCTTATGACCAGTTACAGCATGGTTGTCCTCCCCAGGCAGAAAAGGGCCAGCAGCTTACAAAGAATGTAACTTTGTCTCTTTGTAAATTCTAGTCTCATGTGTCAAACGTGCTTTCGAGAATGCATATCAGCCTGCTTCTTCTGCCCATTTCTGAAGCCACAACAAAGTTTTCTAGCATCGTAAGTTGTAAATATATTCCTTCTCAGTTTTTTTAACTTGTTTTTAGTTTTTAATTTTAAGAATGAAAGAAAACTGAATTTATTTAATAATTTAGAAAAAAACTAATTAAAAGAAAAGTAAATAATTCATTAAATTTCAAAAGATTTTTCTGTTTTTTCCAACACATATTGTGATGAACTTTGGAAAACTCCACCTTTTTTAATACCTCTTGGTTCTTAGTCTTAAGACGTTGTTTACCAATATAATTTAAATTTCTTTTCCTAGACATACTACTCTAATTTCCCCCAAAGCACAAAGAAAGAGCATTTTGATTATAGTAAGCATTCGTTAAAATGTTTGTGTAACACACCTTGAGAATCAGAGGACAGTGTGCTTTCTAAGATGTGAATCTGGTCATATTAGACACTGTTTCAGTGTTTCCATGACTCCGCACTGCTCTCAGAGTAAAGTCCAAATTCCGGCACATGGAGTTGAGGGTAAGCAAGGCCACGTCGTGCCAGACCTTTGAACGTGCTACTTCCTTCATCTGAAAAGCCTTCTGCACACTTTCTTCATGCCCTTCCTCCAGCCTCCTCCTGCCCCAGATCTCAGCGTGCCACTCTGTCTTTCCTAACTACCCCCCACTCGCCTTGTAAGACTGGGTTGGATGCCTCCTATGTGCTGCTAGTCTTCACATTCAGTGAGGATAGAGGTGACATTTTCTCCCCCTTGTATCCCTGGGTCTAGCACAGTGCTGACACATCACCTGTGACTGATAAATGTTTGTCTAACAGTGAATCAACAACACTGATCTACATTATCAAAGAGTTGACATACGACTCAGATCATATACTTCTTCTAGCCACCCAGTCAGATGCCATCCACAGCACACTCTCCATCTTTATTTTCCTTTTAAAAGGTTTTAAATTCATTCCACAAATACACTTGAATGTCAATTTGCCAGTACTGTTCTCAGTCCTTTGGATATATGTTGGTGAACAAAACGAGGATCCCTGCTGGAACTTACATTCTAACAGGGGGTCAGACAATACACATGACAAGTAATTAGATATGATGTTAGGTGATCATTATTATGGGGGAAAAGGTAGAGCAGGGTAAGGGGGTTCAGATATGGGAGGACGGGATCCAGGTTGCAATGTTAAGTAAGGAGGTTGGATAGCTCTCGTGGAGAGGGTGACATTTGAGCAAGTATTAGAAAGAGTAAGCAAGCATTTGTCCCGAAAACCTCGAGGGGAAGAACACGCAGGCAGAGCTGATGCGAAGGTGGATTCGAAGGAGGAGTTTGCTCAGCTTGTTCCGGGAACAGCCCAGAGGCCAGGAGCGTTGGAGCAGAGTGAATGAGAGGGACAGAGAGGAAAGGGGAGATGGCAGAGTTGGGCTCGGGGTGGGTGGGACCTACATTCTACTTCAGTGAAATGAAGAACCAGGGTGATCCTGGGTGGAGGAGTGACATACTTTGGTTTCCGTTTTGTATGTAGAAGCCCTGTTTGGGAAATGAGCTCTATTTCAGTAAATAAGAAAATAGCCTTTTTAAATAGATAGTTTCCTCTTTCATTTTCTTGTGCCACCAATTCTGTGCCAAAGGAAAGTCTCCTCCTATATATCTGTCTCCTCCAGCATCTCTCAGCCAAGTTATCTTGGGCAACAGGAACATTATGACCTGTGGCTTGGATTTTTCCCAACTTCATGGCTAAGTTGGAATACAGAAACATGGAATACAGAAACATGGAATACAGAAACATGCAATTTTAATTCTGATTTTAAAATATTATTTCAAAATAAGCAGTGGTAAGAGTTCTCATAACAAGGGGGCACAAGATTATTGGTGCAGAAGAAGAATCTATAATTACAGCTAGGTCATCGTCCTGCAGGATGTTACAGCATCATTGAATTGAGAGCTCTGTGTGGACCTTTGGAACAACACCAACATTAGAGAAACCGTCACTTCTGGGGGCTTGTCAGTTTTTACCACATCAAAAGAGAACGTATACATTTATTGGAGCTGGTCCTAGAAATGTTTTGACATCAGCCAAAAGGAAAAGCTACATAAAAGGGTGTTTCAAAAGTGAGTTCGGGAAAATGTTTTACTGAAGATGGCTATAAATGAATAATAAATCTGACCAAAAAAAGTTTAACTGCATCAGCAACCAAAGAAATGCAAAGCAATTTGGTACTTAAATGAAGTACTAAAAATGAATTTCATGGAGAAAAGAAAAATAGAGTATTAGAATATTTGGGTGAGGATATAGGAATTTAGTGAAACACACTCTCAAACGGGTTGGGAATGAGAACACAGACATTCTCACACTGCTGGTGAAAAGAAAGTCATGTGATAGTATGGATTATAAATCTGAAAAAAGATCACATCTTTTGGCCTTATCCTCTTACTCCTGGGAAAGTTTGTTTAGGAAATAATGCAAAAAAATTTTAATTGCAATATTAGAGAGATATTATATATATCCCAATGAAAGGAGGGTTAAATAAAATATTTAAACCCATATTAAGAAATGTTATGCAACTTTAAATATTTTATGAAAAATTGATATAGGAAAATACTTACAATGGTAAGTTTGATACAGAATGAAACAAGGTTCAGACACATGGTCTCAGCACCTACGATTATATGATAGAAATAAAAACTCAGTGGATAAACGTGGAACTGTTAATAGTGGTTATCTTTAAATGGTGATGTCATGGGGGGTTATTTTTTCTTATATTTTTTTGTACACAGTATTTATAATAACCATGTATAATACTGCTAAAGTTTTTCTGTCCTACTAAAATTACATATTTTAATATAAATCTATTTAATATTTTTGCATATAAACTTTCAAGCTTATTTTTAAATCAAATAAAAATATTCAGGGTATAGCTAAGCAATAAAAAAAAAAGTAAAATCTTACCTAGTCAATGGTATAAAATGAATACAGGCATATAGGGTAGACCAGAACACCTTAACTGAAGACTATTATAAATTTTCTAGATGTCAAACTATTAGCTTGCTATCAATCTGAGTAAAATGAGTTAGTGATAGTCTGTTTAGAGCTAACTGTAGGGTATTTTAATATTTACCAAATTATTAATGAAACTAGCTTTATAGAGGTTCTTAAAATAGGCCAAACCTTAGAAAGAACTGCCAGAGGTACACGGGATAAATATTTCATGTGAATAATTTCATATAAAACCAAGGAAAAGGAGTGTTTGTGTAAGAATCTAAACTTTATATACCTAAAAATGTCCTTGTACTAGGAAACGTGGAAGAAAACTGATGCAAATATGCAGCTCATGATGAACTTGTTTAAAATCTTCTACCTAGATGTCACAGGTAAAAGGACATCATTTTCCAGCTTGGTTTTCCACGTCTGCTAATTTTGTTCAACTGTCTCCTCCCTTAATGTCAGGCTTGATAGAAATAAAGGAATCACAGCCTCTTTTTGTGGTGGAGGAGGCTTGTTAGTTTTTCAAAGGCAAGCCATTTAATTTTGTTACTAGTAAAAACAGGTATTGATTCTTTTAAGAACACAAGCTCCCCCCCCCCCCAAATTATGTGTTTGCTCTTGAAACTTTGGAAAATCAACATTTTTAGAGCGCCATTCCATTGTGAGGCAGTTCTTCCTTCTTTCGGGAGTTCCCACTGCACAACTGGCTTAGTTTTCTACACCTTGGTGGCCCCAGTTGCCCCAAGCCTCCCTCAGAGACAAGTTAAGCATATGGGTCTTCAAATCACTGTTCAGACAAAGGATGTTTTCCCTCCAGCTTCAAAGCCTGGTGACTGTAATGGTGGGGATTCTGAATGTTCTCCTGAAACAAAGCCACACTAACACTTCTGAGACTTATGCCCAGTTCCCGGGAAAGGCAATTTCCTAAAGTGCTCACCAAGGTCACCTGAGTGAGCAGTTCCTTCCTCCAAAGATGGGTTCTCACCATTCTTCACCCTTTTGGTGCTTTTAAATATTTCGTTGGCTTGCCATCTCCCAGGAGTTGGAACCCTTGGTACAAATTTGTTGTTTCTTCCAGTCTTCAGTTTAGTTGGGTGGGACATTAGGTTTTCCTACCAAATGGTCACAGAGACAGACTCCTTCATTCAAGCAATGAAGGCTATGGTAGGAACCCCACACCAGCTCCTGCAAGACCCTGTACATTTCAGGGCACTCCTAAGTCATAGAAAGACCCGGGGATCTCACCAGTATAACACCCAAAAGTAGGGGGAAGACGGGAAGTGGGAGAATCGTCTTTCTGCTAAATTCCTTACTTAGCATGGAAATCACTTACTTTCCTAGATTTCTCTTGAGTCAGGCCACAATAGACTTAGTGGAATAGGAGCCAGCTGCCCCGTGGGTGAGTGTCTAAAAGCCGATCCTTGAGCCCCAGGGCGGCATCAGGACCGCAGCCCAGGCTGACACGGGGACCGCGGCTGCCTAGTTACCTGCTCACATTCTTAACTGCCTTTTAGAATTCCTGGGCCTGGATTCAAGGGGGCAACTTCCTGTCACTGTGGCCACCTTGATCTCCTCTGGAGAGCAGCTTGCCAACAGAAACCATTATGGAAGTATTCCAGAAAAATGTACTTCTCCATTTAGGCACAGGAAGGATGTGGAGAAGACTGGAGCTTTAAACCTTAAACTTTTAGGATTGGAGGAGCTAGTCTCAATATTACTGCTAAATCTCATCTACTATTGCATGTCCTCTGTCTACTGTTCAGATGTTCATCTTGCAACAGGTCTCTTTTGGTTATCTCCTCTGTTTCTGTCCACTTTTTACTTGGTAAGGAGTCAAGAAACTCAGTGGAATCAAGTTACTCAGTCTACTGACATGAATGGCTTTAACTCCTGTTCACAGATGTTCTGCTTGTATCGAGGTGATGTTCCCTCCGGCTGATCTGGAGATGCATTCTCAGTATTACGATCACTAAACTATGTGTGTCCCTTATATATAAATAATATAAAAATGACTGTAAGCCTTTAGATTTTTTTTTAATCTTGTCATTTATGGCCATTTTATAGAAAATCTGACAGTTCAAAGCTGAATAAAGAGCCACAATGCTGAGTATGAGTACAGAAGATATTTAGAGGGAAGAGCTGGCCTTGAGCAAAATTGTGAGATAGACCCAGGGTTTCTTCTAAGGATTGACAATCCACCTCCTTCTTCCTGGCCTCCTCCTCTAGGGACCTGTGATGAGTCCTTACCCCAAATAAACTGGACTAGCTACTTCATCAGAAAGCTCTGGGTGTTAGGTTAAGTCATTAATAGCCTCTTTTTTATAATGGATAAGAACACTGAGACTTAAAGTAAGCTGCCTAGCTAAAGGTACACAACTTGTTAATGGCAAACACAGGACTTGAAAATGGGTTTATTGGTTTTGTCTTTGACTATAAAATGATCTGTAATTGAGGAATAATTGGCTTTTGCATCTTTTTAAAGTTGAGGACGTTTGTGGCTCCTATGAATAATACCTGCAAAACGGGTCTAATAACCTGTCTTTCAGAGTCACTGTGAAGGCTAAATGTGACGAGGTCCGTCAGCCCCTAGCACGGGGTCTGTGCAGCCGGGCTCACTGCACATGCAGTCCTTTCCCTTCTGAGCTTACCTGCATGAGCTGATAACCAGCGATCACCCGCTGGGACTCTAGGACAAAGTTTCATTGCACTGTTGTTTCAATGGAAGCCTGAGCAAAAATGAAGCATTTTTTCTCAAAGTGTGAAAACCTTTGCCAATGGACAAATAACTTCTATTTAAACATCAGAACTAGTTTACTAACCTCTTCTGTTACTAATTTCCCAGCTGCCTTATGCTCTATGGGTTCTCATCCTGGGACTGTATCTTTCCTTGTCTAGTAGCTTTGGATACTCTGCTCTTTTCTGAAAAGGGAAAAGAAATATAATTAACTGACTATTAAGACCGTGGTCTTAATCATGAATATGCCATCTCTTTCTTGGGTGTGTTTTCCTTTTAAAAAGAAGAACCAAGAGAAAGAAATATCTAACAAAGGATTGAATAGATAATGGTGGAATCTCCAATAATATACATAAATAGCAGTTTTGTAAATTGGAAGAAAGGGGGATATTTTAGTCCAGGAGAGGCTGGCCCTCAAATTCTCCTAAGAAGAGGTGACTCCTTTGTTTTGTATACTGATGATCTTTCCATAATAATTTGAACAGCTTCAGAGAATAAGAACCTTTTCTCCTTGGCTTGGTGTGTCACCCCAGAGTCAGCCAACTAAAACTCTAAAAGCATCATGATAGGAAGCGAAGGCTTTGGAAGCCAGGCAGATCTAGATTCAAACCCTTAGCCACATACTAGCTGTGTGTCCTTAGGCACATCACAAACTGACCCTCACTTTCTTCCTCTGAAGACACTGGTAGCTCCTTGACAGAATGGTTGCAGGGATAAAGGAATGGGTGTAGGTAAAGCCTCCACCCAGCACCTCGTGTTCTGTTACATGACTGCTATTCCATCTATGTAGCAGTGAAGTGTGCTCACAAAGACCTTTCTTTCTCCTCTCCAGATAAAAGCTGTAGTTTCTTGGGTTTGTTTCTTAAAACCTGGGGAATTTCTAGGAATCAGCAGCAGTTGGGAACACAGGGAGTGACTTACAAGCTCCCCTAAGAAGTCAGAAAAAGCAATTCCACAGTTGAGAGATTCTTCTGCCTCCTCAAAAGTTTATTTACTATTTGAAAGACTATGCCAGCTAAAAAAAGAAAGATTACTTAGATCCAAACCCCCACTCTCCTTTCCAGGATCTAGATTAAAAGCCATTGCAGATACCTGTGTGTTGCCCAAGCCGCCAAAACTTGAAATTTATAACCCCCTTGACTTTGTGTTTCAGGAAATTTGATTTTGAGATCTAATTTTAGAATAACAAATAGTCTTCCGCAGAGAGTCTCAAATGTTCCTGGTTCCCAAGGAGTTATAATTTCCGAGCTTCTCTATGAAAATCTAAATATACAATCTTCTATTTCTTTTTTTTTTTTTTTGATAAATCACTTCATAGATAAATTCGGTGAGACTTGACATTAAAATCTTATGCAGAACCATCATTTCATTCTCTAATAAGGCAAAATTCACTAGAAGTACTCTGTAAGGGCTCAACGATTTTTACCAAGGCCAAAATAAATCTAAAAAACATATGCACATAGACATATTTTTTATTTTAAGCTGGTCTGAAACAAAACTGCTCTCCTTATCTGAACTCTTCACAGAGCGCACACTAATAGTCTAAGGCCAGCAACCACCTGAATGACCATTTCATCGATAACCCAGTGCTTGGCCCTGTGCTGTGCTCAGAAAACAGCCTCCAGCCCTTTACTTAGGGATTAATACAGCAACAACAACAAACCAGGTTGAACAGAATGTGACTTCCTGTGCCACAAAGTCAGTCAGAAAAACCTATAAATCTCTCCTGGCAGAACTCCTGACATTCAGATGTTTAGAAACTTTCAGACTTTTTTTTTATTGTAGTTGATTCACAATGTTGGGTTAGTTTCTGGTGTACAGTATATTGATTCAGTCATACATATATTTTTTCATATTCTCTTTCATCATAAGCTATTACAAGATGTTGAATATAGTTCCCTGTGCTATACAGTAGGTCCTTGTTGTTTATCTGTTTTACATACAGTTGTTTATATTTGCTAATCCCAAAATCCTAATTTATCCCTCCCTGCCCCTTCCTCTTTGGTAACCATAAGTTTGTTTTCTATGTCTGTGAGGCTTTTCTGTTTTGTAAATAAGTTCATTTGTGTCATTTTTTTTAGGTTTCACATATAAACGATCTCCTGAGATGTTTGTCTTTCTCTATCTAACTCACTTCTGTAAGTTATATAATCTAAATTCTGTGACCTCACTTATATAAATTATATAATCTAACTTCCTCTAACTTCACTTATATGAGTTATATAATCTCTAGGTCCATTCAAGTTGTGGCAAATGGCATTATTTCATTCTTTTTATGACTGAGTAGTATTCCAACACACACACACACACACACACACACACACACACACACACACACACACACACACACACCACATCTTCTTTATCCAATAATCTGTCGATGGACATTTAGGTTGCTTCCATGTCTTAGCTACTGTAAAGTGTGCTGCTATGAACACTGGGGTGAATGTATCTTTTCAAATTAGAGTTCTGTCTGTATATATACCCAGGAGTGGGATTAGAAACTCAGATTTATTGAATGAACTTTTATTCCATTTTCTTCAGATTTCTCATAGAACTTACATTCTGTGCCATGAGTTTAAGATCTCTACTATGTTTTCTGGTGTGGCTCACTCATTTCACAAGTAGTCCTCTTGCCTCTGCAACAAGATTTAAACTTCCTGAAGGAGGAGTCCATCATGTCTTCAACTGTTCTTGAACCTCCCACTATGTCTAACACTGAGTTTGATGATTAATAGACCATCAGTAAAATTTAGATGAATTAAGGGGAATACCTGATAGTTGGACATGTTAAGAAACTGTTTGAACAAATATGTTTTTAAAAACTACTATTGTGGAAAACTTAGAGATAAAGATGTATAATGAACCCCATGTCCCCATCACCAGCTAGCAATTCTCAACACATAACCAAACCTCCACACAAGTCATTTTTTTTCATTAATAGACTTGCATTTTGAGCAGTTTTAGGTTTACAGACAAATTAAGTGGAACATGCAGCATTCCCGTATATTCCCTTCCCTCCTCTCCTGGGCTCCTATATTATTAACATTTTGCATGGTGTGATACGTTTGTTACAATTGATGAGCCAATATTGATACATTACTATGAACTCAAGTCTACAGTTCACTTTAGGTTCCACTCTTTGTACATCCTGTGGTTTTAACAAATTTATAATGACATGTACCTACTATTACTGTTTCATACAGATTAGTTTTACCAAATAGTTTTTAATATCAAGAAAATAGCTATAACTAACTCTGAATTACCATAGGGTGAATTATATTTACACGATTGAAGATGTTCCTGTTCAGATTCAATCCATATTTTAGGCCTATTATGATGATTTCCTATATATCATGTCATTCAATTCATAGCACCCTTTGATAGGCCTTTTTATCCCCATTTCCTAAATAAAGATATTGAGGCTCTGAAAGATTAAATAACTTTACAAAGGTCAAATAGCAAGTAAGAGGCCGAGCAAGGATTCCAACCTAGATTAAGTGGGATTAACTCATGCTGCAATATGTATGACTTGGTAAATGACAGAAATGCTAAAATTAGTCCTTTCTGCCATTGGGGGCAATTCAGCCTGTAGCTGAAAGCAGATCCAGATGGCAGAAGGCTTCCCAGGAGCAAGGTTTCTTATGCTACCGCGGAGGAGCAACGATCTTAGAGTGGCCCTGAGGGAGTACTTGGTGCCCCGACCACCTCCCCTGGGGTGAGAATGAACAATTCCAAGAGACGTGTTGGGTCCAGGGAGACGGCTGGGTTTCCATCGGACTATGGAGCTGGAGGTAGGCAGTGTATTTGCCGTGGTAGAGAGGTTCCATATGGTACGAGGGAAAACTGATGAGGGAAAAGAGAGCAGCGGGAGGATGCGCAGGGGAAAGGAAGCCCTAACCATGGCGGGGATGAGCACGGAAGCCGGAGAGGCTTATCTCTCAGCTAGTAGGAGAGGGAGGAAGAACGTAAGCCATGATATGTGGAAATGACCACGAAGTTTTCCAAAGCATCCCCCTTTGAAGCCGCCTGTCAGTGTTGGAGGTGGCAGTCCCCACACTGTGTCCGGCAAGTCTGCCGCCAGAAACCTGCTCTCCGGTTGCTCAGAACTGCACTGCTGGGGACAGTCTCGCCCCCGTTAGTCCGGCCCCTGCGTGCAGAGGGGTTCCGCCAGGTTCTGGTGAGTGGTGCTCTCCTGCTGAGTGTGGCCCGGGTAGACGCCCAGGTAGGATCTCCCCTAGAATACTGAGCTGTGAGCTTGGTTTTGATGGAGAGATCATTGGAGATCACAAAGCACGTGAACAGGGCAATGACCAGGAAAATGGGTTTTGAGACGTATTCTCCCCTTTCCGAGGATGGTGTAGGGCAAGTTCTCTGAAAAAAAAGTCACAAGGGAAGTATACTCTTAGTTTACAAACTCCCCTCTCCTCTTTCTTCCACTTCGGTGCTACCTCCTCCTCTCTCCCATGATTCCATCATCCACGCTGCCCTGCCCCACCCCCCACAACTCCCACCCTGACTAGGGTTTTTCCCCTGAGTGTATTTTCATGCAAAATTTTGTCTCTCTGTGCTCCATGAGAATGTACCTGTTTTATGTCTAATCCTCTATTAATAGGCCCTGCCAATCTTACAGTCATGAAATATGCATGTTATAAATCTATTCCAGCTACTCCTTCCAAAGACCTCCATAATCCCTCTGCCAAGTGGTCCTGTCGTCTGGAACACATTCAGAAACGGAAAGCTCACTACCTTAAAATGTGGCCTGGCTTTGGAAAGGCCTGAGTCGTAGGAAGTTCTTCTCACCGAGTTAGAATCCTTATATGCCTTCTTCTACAGGCCACCCCTTCAGATGTCTGCCCCTGGGTTTATTTTACTAATACAGTTGCCGAGCCCTATGAACCTCAGCCATTGAATGCCACTGTCAAAGGGGGAGAGCACAGTTCCCAGATAAGAAATCTGCCTCTTTGTTTGGGTTTTTTTAAAGCCGTGTGACACAATTCTTCCATGCCAGGCTCTGTGCTAATTGTGAAGATTAATTTAATTTGATTAATCCAGCAATCGCAGAAGGGAAGTATTATTTTCTTTCTGAAAATGACTAAACAGTGGCTTAAAGGAAAACATGCTGTTTTTTTAGGGGCAGAGGCAGAACTGAAGCCTGGGTCCTCCCAGGTCAAGGCTAATTCTCTTGCCATCACATGACTGAGAGTGACCCTCTCCAGAAAATGACCAGTCCGATGGTGCACGTAGATGTTGGGAAATCCAGACAGAAACAAGTCGAAAGACTGAGGGACAATTTGAAGCTTGCTTTTTTCTTTTTTTTCTTTTTTTTTTTTACATTTCCAAGAAGTATTATATATAGGTAGATTATTATCTTTGTTACTCTCAAGACCAAGTTTAGTATGATGGGTTGGTGTCTTAGCTATGGTAAGAGACACTAGCTACTGTAACAGCAAACCCTAAAACTGACACAAAAGTATCTTATACAACATCAACTGAATGATGTCCCTCTTTGGTAGGTGGCCTTCCATGTGGCCTATTACAGGTTGAAGAAAAATCCTATGTTGAGGTCCTAAAGCCTCCAAACATGATCTTATTTGGAAATAGAGCTGTTGCAAATGTAATTAGTTAAGATGAGTAGGGTGGGCCTCTAATCCAATTGGACCAGTGTCTTTATAAAATCAGACAGACGCACATACAGGGAGAAGGCCATCTACAAGCCAAAAGAGAGTCATAGAACAGAGCCTTCCCTCACTGCCCCCAGAAGGTGTTCACTCTGCCAACACCTTGGTCACAGGCTTGCAGCATCTCAAACTGAGACAAATTTCTGCCGTTGAAGCCACCCAGTTTGTGGCACTCTGCTATGGCAGCTCTAGCAAATGGATACATGGTCCTATAGGGTCATTTTTCCAGCGTGTGGCTCTGCCATCCTCTAGAGCCTCCTTGTTCTTTACTGGAGCCTCTGTGTTTGGCCAGGGGAAGAAGGAGGGACCATGTGGTTGGTCACAATGGAATTCTAGGGGGCGGATATGGAGGGAACATTTATACCTTCTGTTCGCATTTCCTCAGCAAGAAAGTCACACAGTCAAAGCTAACTGCAAGAGAGGCTGGAAAATGTAGACTGGCTGTGTGTCAATGAGCTGGAGGAAATGGACACCAATAAATACACAGTAGACCTCGCCACAGATAATTTTGTGTAGATAGATACCGGAGGGAAGAGGCCACTTTAGGAGCTCAACAGGAATCATCTGTCACCCACTCACTACCTCATCCATTCACCAAGTGTTTATTGATTGCCCACTGTCTGCCAGCATTGAACTTGGTAACTCAGGATATGGTACAGCAGGAAACAAAGGAGACAGATTTTCTGCTTCAAAGACTTAGCACTGTGATCATCTATGAAAGAAAAGTGCAGGTTTTCCTGGGGAGCTTTTTAACCTTAGTCCTCACCTACTATAGGTAGTCAGAGAAGGCTTCTTAGAGGATGAGTCATTTAAGGAGAAATAAGAATGAGCTGCTGGTCTCCCGTCCCTTCTCTGCAATTCCAAAATCCAACCAAGTCTGAAAACCAAGTTTTTTTGGGAAGTTATTTGGTAATAAAACCTGACTTTATCTTGATACATTTGGTGGAAAGTCCTGATCTGAAGGTAGTTACTTGTAATCTTTATCTGTCATACTTGGTGTGAATATTTACAGATTTTGCTGAGGAAATGCTGATATGTGTGTCTGCCAAGGAATAGTATTGCTTGTGAGTGCCAGACAGAATTACTTGTGAGTTGAAACTAAAGGTGAATTTTAATGAGAACAGAAGATGCCACAAATCTTCTTCAGAATATATTCCAGTCACCCAGGTTTATGGATATCTTCATTCATTCTCCTAGTGGTTCTAATAATTGAATAATTTCCCTATCTCTGACATCAAAGAGGAATCATCAATGGTTCATTCAATGTCTGGGGCTGTTGAAACAAGTAAAATGGGAGCAGCATCAAGAGTGATACCTTTAGTGACTGTCAGGCTGGACCTGCAAACCACCTTAACACAGCGAGGGTGGACATAAGATCTAGGATTTCTATTGGCTGGGGACTTGGACAGGAGGGTTATTATTAGGGCCATTGTGATATAATATTGTCTTCTCCTTGGTAACTACAGCACGGGGGAAATAATGGCAGCATTAGTGCTTCCAGAGATGTTCTGCTTACTTTTCCGTAAGATAACACCAGAACTCATAGTCAAAAGAAACATAAATCCCAGTAACTCGTTTACAAGACTTACACACACAAATGGGCAGTGAAGAAGTAAGAGCCATCTTGTTCTTCAAATCAAGAAATCTAGGAAGTGATTGATGTAAAGCAGGGTTGTCCAACAGAACACTTGTTGTGATAGTGGGAATGTACTATAATCTGTGGTCTCCAATATGGTGGCCATTGAGCACTTGAAGTGTTGATAATGTGATGGAGACACTGAGTTTTTAATTTTATATAACTTAAAACTTGAGATTAAATGGCCATATGGCTAGTGGCTACAATATTGGAAAACTCAGGTGTAAAAAGTCACATTTTTTTTCATGCAAACATGATTGGAACACAAGACTAGGAATGCTGTTTTCTAGTTTTTGTTTCCCTGTGAATCAAAGACACACACCAACAGTGGCACATGTTTGGAGGCATGTTGACACTAGTTTCTTTTATTATCTTTAGAAGAGTGTTCTAACCTGGGTCCTATTAAGGACTCAAGGAAAGACTCTCCTTGCTCTAAATTCTCTGCTCTCAATCACTTACCTCTACACCTTTAGTCTTCCTTCTCCTCTCAGTCAAGTAGAAAGAGAAAAAAAAATTAGCACCATGAGCACAGTGGTACATAGAAAACCTTGGGGTTGGCATTTCTTTGGCCAAATTGTTGTCATTCCTTTTCTCTTTGGTGGGATTCACTTAACTTCAGCTTTAACCTTTTTCCTAGTGCCCAACAGTGGTGTTCTTTTAAAGGTCAGGGGCACATTTAATTTACCCTTGTGTGGCAGAGTGTGTGGGATTTAGCAGGCATTTGGTAAATGTATGTTGGATCAAATAACTTAGTCATACAGTGCTTAAGTTTACCAAGTAAATTTAAGTTTTCTAAATACTTTGAAAACTCCTGATCCAACCTAATTTAAGCCAGGAAGTAAGACCAAGTTTACAGAGACATAGCTTAAAATTTGACACTGAATGGAGCAAAATGAAGCTTATAAATAGAGAGGTAATGTGGTTTATCTACAGGTATGAAAGGTTGATGTGGGATCTCTGTAAAGCAAGATTGGCAAAAGTAGGAGCAGAGCCTCAGAAGTCAGGCTGCCTGGACTTGAAGCCTGGCTCTCCCACTTTTCCATCATCATCTTTCTTCTCTATGCCTTCATTTCCTCACCTAAAAGTGAGGACAGTAATATACCTATGCCACTAGGTTGTTCTATAGATATGAAGGAGCCAAACTAAAAGCATTGGCCCTGTGCCTTACACCTAGCAAGTATCCAATGAATGTTTAAAGAGAAGCAAATGTGAGCCTACAATAATAGGGTTGTCTTAAGAGGTATATGGGATAGAAGATGTGGTACATATATACAATGGAATATTACTCAGACATAAAAAAGAATAAAATAATGTCATTTGTAGCAACATTGATGGACCTGGAGATCATCACATTGAGTGAAGTAAGTCAGGCAGAGAAAGACAAATATCATATGATATCACTTATATGTGGAATCTAAAAAAAAAAAAAAACAGATTCTATTTACAAATTAAAAACAGACTCATGGACATAGAAAAATTATGGTTACCAAAGGGGAAAGGGCAAGGAGGGATAAATTAGGCATTGGGGATTAAAAGACACACATTACTATATATATATAATAGGTGGATGACAGGGACCTACTATATAGCACAGGGAACTATATTCAATTTCTTGTAATAATATAATGGAAAAGAATATGTATGTGTGTGTATGTATAACTGAATCACTTTGCTGTACACCTGAAACTAACATTGTAAATCAACTGCACTTCAATCAAAAAATTAAAATAAAAATCACCACAGCACCTGATCTCAAGGAGCTTGCCACCCAGTGGGAAAGACAGACAGGGTAACAATGTGATTGATCAGGGATCATTACTGAGGAAGATGTATGCAAAATGTAGTACCTGGAGTAAACTGCAGCCTAATTATCAAACACACATACTGATACATCAAAGTCCGCCAGGAATTTCCAATATCTAAGAGGAGGATTAGGATGCTTTATCATTCATGGTGATAGACTAAGTACGTTTCAGCATAGAAAATATTTTAAAACAACAGACATACTGGAAAACAACATTTCATTCTAAATGTTCCACATTAAAAATTTGTCTCCATTGGATGCTGAAAACATTTTCCAGGGCCCTTTTCCAGTTAGAAATGAGACTGATGTAAACAGTCCAACAATTAACTACATGCAGTTGGCCTTTCTGAACTAAAACACGGTTATTGAGCCCAAATCTATAACTGCAAAACACTTCGACAGCCACAAAAACAAGGCTGAATCATACTGGAAAATATGGATTTCAGAAGGGACAGAAAGTTTTGCCTTTCGGGGATTCCTTTGCTTACTCCTAATTTTAATTGATCATCTACCTTTTCACAGCAAAGCCCAGTGTTGCCATTTTCCTTGCCAACAACAGATACGAACTGAGATTTCAATGTGCGAATGTGAGCCAAGAAAAGCCAAAATGGCCAATTTATAAATCCTAGACAAGAGCTAGAGTTTGTTTTTGAATAGAAACAGCAGATTGAGGTTGATTAACCTGCTGATTTGCAGATACCTTAAATGTCTGTGAATAGTCAAGCCCACAATAGTTTTGACACAATTTTTTTTATATTAGTGCCATGGCAAGACAAATTATACATACTCTTCATATTTGTGGAACAGGATGGATTGCACCAAAATATTCGGAGTGCAAGTCTAAGGATATTTTTCTTACACATCTTATTCAAAGTGTGGAAAATCAAAAGTAATAATAAAGTCAACCAAGTACTCACTATTTTGTTTTCCTAAATATTTTAATATAATTAGGGTTAGCTTTGTTTCATTTTTTTTTTTTTTGCATAGTACGTGCATAGGTTTAAAACCTGGAGGAAGAAGATTAACTTTGAAAGCATAAGAAATGTGTATTTTGGGGTCTTATAAGATTCTTCATAATATAATAATTCAAGTCTGTATACCCTTTTTTAAAAAAGGATCTTTAAGAGCAGTACCAGAGTGCTAATGAGTTTAATTTAAAAACTTTTTATTATACATGGTTGGGAGTGGAGGTGGGGTTTATATGTGGAATGAAGGAAAAGTGAAGAGATGCCGAGATAAAGAGCTTAATAGACGTTGTGATTAAAACCCACTCCTTTTTCATTTGAAAATGTTGTCAAATCTGGAAGTAATACTGTGCTCATGAAAGTGAAAAAAAAAGTTAATTCTAGTTCAAATCATTTAATACCAGAAAACATAGTTGATTTTCATTTTTTAAAACTTAATTAGGTACGTTAATATAGTCCATCGATGTCCGGAGCTTATACCTGCCTGCTCACCGGGGCATCAACCTGACTTCATTTGCTCTCATCAGCTATTTCATCGTCACAGATATTCACAAATGGAGACCAAAATTATAACTCTATGCTTTTGCAGCATCAGATCTTACATAGTTCTCCCATTTATTTTACCTGGGTTGGTAGTTTGAGAGAGGAATTAGAGAGCATTGCCAAAAAGATCAAATACAGAAACGAGTTTGTAATTTTCAGTCTCATTTAGTTTTATAATTCAACAGCATGTTAACAATTTGGGAAGGAAGTTCTTCATCAATTCCCATGAAGAGTAACCCACAGACAGTGAATTCCTTTCTGAATCACCATCTATTTGGCCTCCAGTCTCCCCAAGAGCATCTCCTTCCAACTAATATGCAAACACTACGAGAGGCATGCCTGGGAGTCCATCAAACTTGTCCACTTCAGGGATAATACATTTATTTTATGTTCTAAATTAAATTTTAAAATAAAATTGAGCTTTTTTCCATGCCAGAGAAGCAGGAAGTTTGGTCTTTTACTTTGAGGCTACTCTTTCCCTTTCAATATCTAAGAACTCTGAGGGCATACAGTCTAATAGACCAGTTCAGTCTGATTTCCATACCCAAGCAGAGCTTGGTCATTCACAACTGTAATACTCTCCAACACCTGGTGTTGCTAAAGAAAAGTTGTCCCATAAAATCTAAAGGCCAAGAAGGAATATTTCTGGCCCAGGTCCCTGGTGGTGGATAGGAATGGGGATTCATGCCTTTGAGGAAGCTGGTTCTACCACATTGGATTGTTTAATGAGGCTAAGGCCCTTCAGCGGGCCAACCTTAGGCAAGGAGTCTCCTCGCTTGAGCCTCCAGGTTCTCAGTTTTATTTTAAACTAGTCTCCAGGGCACCACCTGCTCCAAGAGGGCTGTCACAAGAGGCCTAATAGCCCAGCATTTGAAGACCCCCAACTAGCATCCCATTTATCTTCTTTGGGTTTTGAATATCAAGAGTGAGCCTGGGAAGCTACTCGTTTTCAAACCTTCATCCACACATAGGCTTTGTTGACTCTCTGCATCCCAGCCACCCCTAGTAGTAAAGGTCTCCTTCCTGTCCTTGACATTAGGTCTTGACTGCTCCCAGAGGGTCTGTATTCTCACCCTCTTTGTGAGAATAAAGCCATGCTCCTGCCAATGGTGACCTACTTTTTCAAGGGTGACTCAGGAGCAAAAAACAAATCATAACAAACAAACAAAAAATACAAGCATAAGTTAAGTTTTTAGGGGGGACATCCCACTACATTAAGGTTCAAGGATTTATGAGCATTCTTTCCTGGCAATAGTATATACCTTCCCTGTGCTGGATGTATTAGCCTGCTCAGGCTGCAAAATACGGTAGACTGGGTGGCTTAAATGACAGAAGTTTATTTTCTCACAGTCTGAAGCCTAGAAGTCTGAGGTCAAGGTGCCAGGATGGTTTGGGTTCTGGTGAGAGCTCGCTTCCTGGTTTATAGATGGTCACCCTCTGGCTGTGTCCTCACATGGCAGAGAAAGGTAGAAAGCTCTCTGCTGTCTCTTCTTATTGGGGTACTAATCGCATTGAACCAGTCTCCCCCCTCATGACTTCATCTAACACTGAGTACCTCCCAAAGGCCCCATTTTCAAATGCCATCACATGGGGGATTAGAGCTTCAATGTAAAAATTTGGGGATGACATAAACATTCAGTCCATAACAGTAGATAAGCTTTATCATCATTTTTTTCTTGGCTAACATTTAAAAGATGCCCCTTGGTTAAGGTTTATTTTATTTCAACCATAGTGAAGCTAACCAACAACAGAAGTTGTATGAGATCATTAATATTTTGAAAACTTAAATAGAAAAGAATGTTTATTTTTATCCAAATCAACTCAACTTCAGCTTTCATTTTTTCCAGTTCATTGCTTATTGTCTGTCATACATGGTTTTTAGAGAAAGATCAGAAGATATCCCAATTTGGAAAAAGATGGATACACATACATGCATATACTGTTCATCTTAATATGGTTAAGTACAAAATTACAGAAAGGTACAAAAAATTCTGAGATTTTCAATCATTTCTATAACCAAATAACACTTTTGTATCTAAGAATTCTGAGGTTCCTTCTATCATGTCTAAAGGCAACTGCAACTTCATTAACATGTAATTTCTGTTTTACATACCTTAGCAGGGACAGTATCATGACCCTTTAAGATTCATAACTGATTACAACAGAAAATGCTGATATTAAACTGAGACTGGTATTAAATCACTACTACACAAAGACTGATAGGAGGTGACCAGAAACAATCCAATTCAACTTTATCTTATCTGTATTCATGCAGTCTCCTAACAACTGAAATAATAACGGTATCACCTTATGCAGTGAAACTTTTAGACAATTTAGATTAAAAATTGTTTGCTTAGGCCCCCTTTCTAAAAACATACAGCCATCAGAAGTCATTCTTGTGTATACATTGGAAAGAAAAATCAGCATGATAGCAAATGTAAAATATCTTAACTTTAGAATCCAGAAACGAAGTTTAAAAGAAGAAGACTGAATTTTTTTTAAGGTAGTTTCCCTTCTCGGAGTTTTTATAAGCATTTTATACCGTTTAGTCTGTAAGTGAGGAATTGCCTCAATTGTGGCATTAAAATGGGTATTACCCAATGTGAAGGGCCAGGAGATCTGAAGGGCCAACCTATTTCCTGTACCCCTCAGCGTGCCTTGATGTGCCATTAGTTTTATATAAAAGAAAAGGTCCATGAAGCTTTTTCCAAAGTGAGCTGGAGATATTTTTCCATACTCTAAGCATTTCAATTGCTTCAAAAGAGTTTAAGTTACAGTTTGTAAAACAAAAATTATGGCTTACTCCTAGTGTAGGAGAGGTGGTCCAGAGCAGTGGAAGGAGCTGACCGCGGTCATCTCAGATGTGTCAGGGTCTCTGGTCATGGGACCAGGACATGGAGAAATTTCATAAGACTTCAAGTCCTTTGAAACTTCCTTATGTTCCATGTTCTGTGTGTTTTTCTCGGGACAGCAAGGCAGGGGGAGCTGAGGAGACTATGTTTCTATATCCAGACTTGGAGAAAGAGGGACACCAAGGATAGCTTGTGGGGCAACAGCTGCTGCAGGAGAGAAAGGAGAGAAGGGATGACACTGAATAAAGGCCTGCTGCAGCCAGGCTCTCTGCTGGGCACTTTGGATGCATTATCTCATGTAAAGAGTACAACAAATCTCATTTTACAGATGAAAAAAATTGAGACTCAACACCCAAGTTCATGTACCCAGCACGGTTGGGGTTTGAACTTGAACTTGCCTAACTGTGAAGCCCAAGCTCTTTTCTCTGTATGTGCAAACTTACCATGTTGCTCTGCTACATCTCAGAGACTTTTTTTTTTCACTAGCACAAAGCCACTAAATTTATATTGCAGGTTGTGCCTATAGTATTCTTATATGTCAGTCAGCTTCTTCTGCTTTAAAAGACAGTGTACCAACTTGAATCTAAACTTGAAAACCTAAGCCATTTTCATAAATCAAATGCTGCTTGACATTCTGAAAATGTCCATTCAGCTGGCTGGATAAACCATAGACTCATGATGCTCCCTCTAGACACTTAGACTTTTGTGACTGTCATTGAAAATGATATACAGAATTGATAAGTCTGGGTTTGGTTGTACCTTCCCTAATTCAAAGGGCTTCCCTTCTACCTGATGTCAACTTATGCATGTTGTGACCATAAGTTAGACATTGTCACTGGTCTTAGAGTCAAATTTCAAATGCAGTTTAACACACTGCTGTGTTTTATGGGGATAGATAGGTGCTGAGTCATGTTTCCCCTTGTAGAACCTTGGATGCTTTTCCACATTTCTAGGCCCTGGGACTGTTCACTAAGTGGTCTTGTCCTCTTGCCTGAAGATGCATGGCTGGGTCAGTCTCTTTCTGAGATTCTCCAACTCAGCATTCTCTGGTAGACTGGCACTGCCTTCAGTTCTTCCTTCCACCAAGAAACCATCACAAATCCCTGGAATGCACTCTGGCAACAGCTTTTTTCTTGCCTTTGAATGGAGGTCATAGCTGTCATCCTAGTGTCTGTGCTTCCTGTTGAGGGGAAATCATCATGAATTCTTATTGAATTCTTCACTGCGAGATGTCACTCTACAACGAAGCATCATGACCAAAAAGCTAAGTCATGAGAGAAAAAGTAATTCCATTCTGCCTATGACTAGACAGGCAACATGGTACTGTGGACAGAGCACTGGACATCAACCATACCCCACTGTGCTCCACAGGGAGGTAGAGGCCACACCCAGGTCTTTTGTTAGCAACCAGCTGTGTGTGTCATTGGGCAAGTCATTTAATCTCGGTGGCTCAATTTTTCAGCAACATGAAACAATAATAATACCTCCTCTGCCTTCCTTAATTTGTTACAAGATTAAAATGAGATCATGTATGTGAAAGTGCATTGTAAACTGCAAAGCACTCGACAGAACTCTAAGCCACTATGATGTTACTGATTCCAACCTCCAATAGTCTTTGTCTCTATTACTCATTTGGCACTTCATCAGATTCTACTATAATCAGGATGACCAACTCATCCCAGTTTGCCAGGAAAATTTCTTGATTTTTAACAACAAAAGCCCTGCATCCTGGAGACCCCTCAGTCCCCAAGAAATCAGGGTTTCTTGTTGCCCTAGCAATAGTGAAGTTACGTAATAGGAAGAGTGTTGACTGGTGCTGACATCTTTCACCAACCCCTTCACAGGAAGGATGCCAACAAGGCGTTTCCATTAGTCTGGGCTGTGTTTGCCTTAAAGCAAAGAGGTTTTCCAAGGAAGGGGTAAGCTGGGTGGTTACTGATGGGAAGGGGATGGAACAGTCATTACGGCTGATATTTAGTAATATATTAATAAGGAAACTGAGTACTGGTGAGTATTCAGGATACTATCCCTAAAACCAGACCTGACTCGCATTTCTGTGCCCATCAGCAGGTCCTGGCGTTCTGTTCGGGTGAGAGAGTGGGGATTTCTCTGAGCCCAGAACCTACCACCAGGCAGCTCTGCCCTCCCCACCCCCTCCTGTCTCCTCCCACTCCCGTCCAGGGATCTGTCTGGCTTTCCACACACTTTCACAATCACATGAATGTTTCAGTCCTGTTGAGATGATGTAGGATGGTCATTTTTAAAAAAAAAACTCAGAGTCAATAAAGCAATAATCTCAACTGGAACTTCAGGCTTCCAGCTAGCCTTGGGCTGTCCAACTCACCTCTTCAGACCTGACCCCCACACTCCCATCCAGCTCAGGAGCGTGAAAAGAGGAGGCGTGGCCAGGCCCCTCCTGCTGCTGCGGTGACCCGCCCTGCTGCACACCACCTAACCAAATGCCTGTTGTTCTCTTTTGGCTCCCAAACTCCCAGGCTGTGGGTGTCTCTGGAGCGTGATCACGGGCACTTCACAAAAATCAAAAAGGCCAGATCCAGTCCTATTACTCTGGCCCTAATACAGCGGTTTATGGAAACAGAGGACAAAATTAACCAACATCGTAGCTGTAGAGACACAGTTCTGTTGAAATTTCATAGAGGAAATAAAACTTCGGGTGATCAGAGGAAACTTAAGTAGTTCCAAAGCTATTAATATGACTATCAGGAAAACAGTCCAAGAACTGGCCAAACAAGCTGGACTGCTTTCCTGTGAATCATCAGAAGTTCCTCAGGCCTCTGATGGGCTGGCAGCCCTGTGTCTCGGGTCCGTCTCACCGGTGGGAAACACAGTCTTAAAACAGAGAGTTGCCCCCATCACCAGTTACCGGCTTCTTGGTCTTCCCTGGGGCTGGGCACAAAAGACACGGCACCTGTCTGTGCTTATGCTTTTTAATGTTTTTATCCCTTTACAAATTGAATGATGTCTCTCATAATGTGTTTTTGAAATGCTGATAATCTTACTAATGAAATGGATTTTCGGACTAGAGGGAGTTGGAAGGGGGACTAGGAATTAGATGGTGGATGTTTTCAGTGACTCCCAGTTCTTCCACTGGAGAGGGATGAGCGACGTGCTGGCAGGTGTTTAACAGGCACTCTGGGGAGGAAAACAAAGTCTGCTTTGTAGTGTTTGCTAATTTCCCCAGGGTGAATACTCCCACCATGACCAATCTAGCTGGCTCCAACTCACCACTGAGAGGCACTCTGGTTTTCCTCTGCCAAGGTCAGTCTTACCTGATGCACATTCTGAAAGTATATTAAGAAGGAAGATTTATCAAAGTGACTTAAGTTAGACTACTCTATCAAAAAATGCCCCCTACTGTTCTTAACCCCCCTTTAGCCATCTGGCACCTCGGTCATACTCTCAATGCTCTGCCGTGCTCATTTTTTATTTGAAGTCTGACCCGTGCTCTTTTCTAGTTCTTAGTCCCTTTCTCCATGCTGAGAACTAATTTGTAACCAGAAAATTTTTCCTGTTTTTATTTTATATTTTTGGTTTTTGTTCTTAGATCATCTCAATTATCACGCCACCCAGCAATTTCCTTCTCCACTCAATACTTAGAACCTCAATTGGTTCCCCATGACTTTTAGAATAAAGTTCAAACTCCAAGGTCTTTGTGTTACAGCTTCGACTCCAGCCTGCCTCTAGCTTAAGGTCCTTCCAGTGCCCCCTCGTGAAACCGGTGCTCTGACCACTCCAAAATCCTTGCCACAACCTGAATACACTAAGCTGGTTCATGCCTCCAAGTCTTCCCACCTGTGGCTTCCTCAGAGTATTCCTCCTCACTAACCCTTTCATTTTAATTTTTCTCTGGGCATCTAATCTCTGCAGCGGCATCATCCTTTGCTTATCTGCATCTCAGCAGTGACCGTAGAGTATCTCCCTCCATTTAGACTGTGACCCATTAGGCGCAGGGATGGTTACCCTACTTGGTATTCCTGGCACCTAACAAAACGCCTGCTTCTATACTAGGTGCTTAATAAATGCTTGTTGAATCAATGCATAAATTAATGATAACTGAGGTAATATCATTTTTGATCCCTGCTTTGATTCCACACTGTCAAAATCCCTTAAACATTCATTGAAAACCACATCTGCCAATATATTTGCAAAGGAGATTGGTTCAGTAACATACGATTGCTTCAGTAAACTATGATATGGCCATAGAGTTGAATTACAATATCCAAGCAAGTTCCCAAAAGTGGAAAAATCCAGATGCAAGAAAAAATGTGAGCAGCATTACCCATGTTATGTAAAAAAATAAGAAAGCAGACATGCATACATATATATGGAAGTTTCTGGAAACATATGTAAATAGACTTTTACTTTCCATTTTTTGCTTTTGTGTTTGATTTTTGTTTTACTGTGAACATTTTAATTTTTATACAAGAAAGCATTTGTATGAGAAAAAAAATGTTTTCAGGGATCACATGATAGAATTTTGAGCCAGTGTTTTCCTTCTTTATACTTCTCTGTAATTAGCAAACAGCAATGATATTTTTTTACTGAAACTAAAGGTAGCAATGTTTCCCACACTGGCAGATCTTTCAACATTGCTTATGAACCAACCTTCAGGAAGTGGGTTATCTTTCTAACTTACAGCTTCAGTGAGACCTGTTTCCTGGCAATGGTTGCCAAGACACACCTTCTTCTCTTATTCTCCATCACTCTTCTCTAAAGGCCTAAGGGCAGGAAAGATACTGACAGGGAAGCAAGAAGAGGCATTAGCATCATTTTGTGTGTGCTGGATGAAAAGGAGCTCCCCTGAGTACAGCACATGCCTCTGATTTTGCCAGCATCCCTCGTAGAGGATCGTCTCCTATTAAAGCTTCTGGAAGAAGTCTCAGAGCACAACCACTGAAAAATAACCACCACTTCTTGCTTTGGTGCTGGCCAGCACAACAAAGAGTTCCTTTAACTGCTTCAAAAGGCATCTGCTCCTCTCCACGTCTATCACATTGTGTTGTCTTCACATAGTGCCACAAATTTAAAAAAGGAAACAGGTTGTGAAATAATACAGAAAGTATTGAGTCCATTTATCAACATTAAAAAGAAAACAGAAATAAATGAATCACTATGCTGTATACCAGAAATTAACACACCATTGTGAATCTACTATACTTCAAAAAATATATTAAAAATTTTTAAATTTAAAAATGAAAAAGCTTCAAATGATAAGGAGCTGCAGAGAGAGACTGAAGAAGGCCTGCCTCCTGAAGTCAGATGGCAAATAGCATCACATGTCACAGACATGAACCCTGAGACCTCAGATTAATTGTGTTGTGATATGAGGTGATGGTAGTGGAGGTTGAGAGTGGCCCCGTTTTTCCATTTTTCTCAGACAGAGCCCTGGTGTTATCAAGAAACACCATGGGGAGTTTGGAGCTGGGAACCACAGCAGACAGGTAAAGCTTAGGAGATGGAATAGTTTCCCACCATGGGACGGAGACCTCATCATGGCATAACTCATCCTTTTTCCTTCCCCTTCCCAAACCATAGTGGTTGTTATTCCAAGGCTGGATGGGGGGAGATGTGGAGGGCTTAGGAGGAAGAGAGAAGAAAGTGTCAATCAAAAGAATTCTCTGCTGTTCGACCACTGGAGGTGGTGGTGGCTTCAGATCCACAGTGTATTTTTGAGCTTTCTGGGAATTTAAGCTCTGAAGACAGATATCATTGAGGAAATCTTTGAGCCCATGGAGATTTGGGGGTCTTTGGGAGCCCACCTCTCTCCAATTTTGGCTTTGTAGGCACCTTGATTCTGATACTCTTAAAGCCAAGGCAGACTCTTGAAGAGAGAGAGAAAGAAGCTAGTTTCTTAAACCTGGCCCTTGGCTTACAAGAAAGGCTGTTAAATGGAACTTTTTGTTGTCTGGGACCTCCCAGGTCTGTGCACTGCAGACAGATACAAGGCAGGAGGAGAAGGAATTTCTTGATTGAAACTCCAGGACACCAATGGGCCCCTTGAAGTTATCTGAGGTACCCTATTGAGTAACCTCTAGTTGAAAGCTTTCTACTCTTCTAAGCGTCAGCCAGACTATGTTACAAATCAACTACCCAACCCACGCTGAAAGCCATTTCTGCAATTTCCTTTACAACTGATCTCAGGTTTATATATTGGCATTTAATCCTGGTTGTGTAACCCTGGGACATTGTGTGGCCTCTCTTGGCCTTGTTTCTTCATCTGTAAAAGGAAGACAGACTGGAGAAGGAATAGGTCTTTGTATCAGTTAAAATGCTTTTGGCTGCAAGGAACAGAAAACCCATTTCCAACTGGCTTGAATAGTGAGGACAAATCTTAGTTCACCTAAAAGAAAGTCCAGAGGTAGGCTAAGCTTCAGATTGGCTGTATCAGTGATACATTGATTTTATCAAGGACCCATGTACTTCTTTCTCTCTGCTCTATCATCAGTACCGTCTCAGGTAGGCTCCTTTAGGGTTGAAGGACAGCTACACGTAGAGTCTGGGGAAACCTGCTTTATTCCCATCAGGTGTAGGAGAGAAACTGGCTTCCTGTGTCCTTCTTAAGTAACAGAACTTTTCCAGCAGCTCCCAGCAAATCTGTCCTTCTGCCTTATTAACCAGAATTGGATCATGTGTGATTTCTGATCTAGTTCTAGAGAAGAGGGATGATATTGACTGTAGGATAATTAGATCCAATCCTGGGATTCAGTTTCTTCTGAGGTTCATGGAGGAGGACAGGCACCTGAACAAATTTGGGTTTTGTTAGGAAGGAAAAAGTGAAAATGGATGCCAGGTTGGCATCCAACCACCATACACTTCCTTCCAAGTCAAAGCATCCGTTCTGTCTTTCAGGTTCCGGTTACTGACCCTGAGTGACATTCCCATAAGCTGTGTATTGAACATATTTGTGGCTCGTTGTATTTAAGGTTTCCTTGTCCTGACAGGAGTAGAAGAGCAGTACGCTTTTATTTTTGTTTTTTGTGTCTCATCCACGATATAGTGCCAACCACTTGTATTTGGGGATATCAATTCTCAGAGAAACCTTTCAATTTTCTTTTTAAAGAAAAAAGCCCTCTGAATTTAGGAAACCAAAGCAGCAATTGGATGGCAACATTTGACTTTTAAGAATCTTAAAAACTATTTTCTTAGCATGCCAGTGTTGATGTCATTTAAACTCCCTCAAGTCTTTATTTCTCCATCTATATATAAGGATAATAATACCCACCCTGCTATGAGATAAATGTATGTGAAAGAGTACTGTAAAGTACAAAAAAAACCACTATAAAGAGGGTAAGATGTTAGTACAGCCAGTGCCTCACTGTCCAAACAAAGGATTGGTGGGAACAGAGACACTTCCTCTAAAGACTTTAAGGTCTGTTCAACTGATAAAGAAGGGAGCTTCTACAAAATAGACCCACAGGCAGCAGGGCAGTTCATTCCTGTGTTTTAATGTTCATCAGAAGTAGGCTTTTGAGGACCTCAGATATTTTCACTAGGAAGAAGGCAGAGGCCACTGGAATTTAGTGTTCTTTCTGGCACTTGTAAAAACATAAGCTCACTGAAAAAGATATGGGAAATGTCTTGGTGAAGGCAGGAATGTTTTTGGAGACAAGGAAAGAGGGAGAGAATGGGAAGGGGACAGAGATCTGTGGATTCCATGAGCACCTGAGATTTGGAACCACTCCTGGGCTGTGTCCCAAGGAAGTAGTAGACTCATAAACTGCAAGGTGGACCCCTAGAGAGCAAGGTCCAGGTTGCCTGGGACAGTCCCCAAGATGTGAGACTTCCTGTGCTAAAACCAGGAAAGTCTAGGGCAAATAAGGATGAGTTGGTTACCTGAGGAATAACTAAGCAGCAGTCATGACAGAGATGAGACCTTCTCTTGCTTTGTGGGCACCGTGTATGGCTTTTCCAACTGGGAGTTACCTATGGAGGGAGAGAGTGATTCAGGCATGATTAAGTGCTTTGGGGGCCTCAGATTCAACTTTAAGTTGTTTTAAAGGAAATAAAGTAATTTTTTTTTGGTATATCATAGTTTGGGAACAGAGAGTCATACCTAATAAACAGATGAAAGAGATCCACAATCCCTTATGAAAATTTTGTAGTCAGATATATTTTGGGATTTAGAACTTTTTGAAATTTTGAAAGGATTTAGAAATACATTTTATAGTATGTGTTTCTTATAATACATGGCAGCTCCAATACAGTACCCTGTAATGAGACATATTGATATTTCTTTAGAAATATTAATATTTACATCAAATGAGTTAAAGAACAGTAAGTAGGCTTATGTCAATTCAGGCCAGGTTGTGCTGTCAAATGAGTTCAGGTTAGTTCAGGTTTTGCCACCAAATTAGTTAACAGTTCTCAGAAATTTTAATACCATGGAATTATGGATAATGAATGGATTGTTGCCACATTTATAAATATTTATAGATATAAAGACATGTACTCAATTTATTATATTAGGTAAAAGGTAAAATCTACCCCATGTTTTCTAATATTGACATAAGATTTTGGAGAATTCGTGCACATGTAACACTGCTTAACAATACCCTTATAGCATTTATCAGATCCTAATATTGGAATCGATAATGCATTTAAATTACCATATAAGGTGATAAGTGCAACATTCAGATGTTCTATTTACACATGACAGATTTTTATCCAGACAACCAAGGTGCAGTTGTCACAATTTAAAATAGCTTTCCACAGAGGTCAATGGAAATGCTGGATTTGCTTGACCTAATGATGAAAGAAGACATTTTCCCTTGAGCAATACTGAGCCACAGGGTGATAACCTGTAAGTTTCCTCCGAGGTGATAACTACAGGGTTTTTGGCCAAGAAAGTTTTGTTTAATGTTTCTGTGGAATCAAAGTCAAGGACACTGGTTTACAGCTGCCATCAGGGCTCTAAGAGAAATAATGATATTGATGACGCAGACTTTGTTTGTAAGCCTGGAAGGTTTGTGGTGATTGTGACACAATTATGTACAAGCAGAGTCATTCTCCATTCTGACTCAAAATCATAATTTTCAGGGCCTGAAGAGCTGTACCTAGTAAGTTTACAATCTCTAACACTTTGGTGGTTCCATTATTATTCTTCACTAGAAAGATCGCCCAGATCTAATTTATTCAGCGCTTTGAAGATTAGATTCAGCGTCTGGGATCAAGTTCAACTGTGTATCAGTAATCAGAGAAAGAAGCACCAGGGTCACTTGTCAAAACTCTTAGATGTTCCTTTCCACAGGGAACCCAAGGGGAAAGAGAAGGTACCTTAGATACTTTCCCTAAAGAAATGATGTATAACACGTACCTAGATTGGGTTTTATGTCCATATTTGCACTGATCTTATTTTGCCACGTGACATACAATTTCTCTCTCTAATCACATACGATGGTCTGTAAGAATCTTCTTGTCAGAACCGATTATGCTGTCTTTTGGGATCGTGTTGGTGTCAAGATTCAGTGCTGCCCTTCCTTAGCATTTCTTCAATCTGGATATTCCTGCCAAACCTGTGACATGCGCTGCCATCTAAAATATTTATGTGTAGACGATGGTCTGTGTCTAATTATTGCAAACGAGGCTCCTGGGCTCTTTTAGGGCATCTCCTCAGGGAGAGAGTGTGTGAAGGGTTGTGATCATCGTCTTTTTTTTTTTTCTTTAATCAGTTCCTTTAAAACCTTTGTAAAAACTCTCTTCACACCAGCTCCCAAGGGCATAAGCATTTGATTGTTCCTGTTGCCTCTGCTCCACTGATTTGCCTTGTGAAGGCTATTTGGCCTGATCCCTGAACTTAGGGTGCTCCTATGACCTGTGGGGCACATCCAGGCCCCGGGGGAGCCCACATCTAGAGGAATCTCTGTAACTACATGATAAACAGCCCAGGCTGCCTTTTCCGTATTGACTCATGTTTCATTGTTTGCTGCTCCTAAGTTCAAGACCCAAGGAAGTTTCAATTCAGTGCTGTTCTCCTTGACAAATTTCCCCAAGATTCCAGCTAATACTAACCCAAAACAAAACCAAAGACCAGAAACGAAGCACAGCTAACGTTTTTTTAGGCTCACTACTAAATGTAATAAATAATTTCTTCAAGCTTTGGGCATGTAAATCTGTGTTTCTTTTCATTGTCATTCTATAGTTAATCACCCTGTAGAATAAGAAATAAAAGAGAAAAAGAAAGTCATGGAAATGAACTCATAATTAAGAGTACATTAAGCAGACATCATAATTTCATGGGATAAGCCCCAAACCATCCACACTACAGTTCACACTCAAACCTCAATGGGGGGGATTCTGCTTTTAAAAGTCTGCTTGTTGTTTATAAGAATGTTTCCATGATCAGGAGATATTTAGATTGACTTAAGGAGCATTTTGGTTAACGAACAACTTCCTGTCCTAAAACAGTCAATGTTCAGTGACTATTAATTCTTTAAATCTAGTCATCCACTCAAGTCTATGGACTGAACCAGAAGGAATCGTGTCTGTAGACCATGGGGAGCCTGTTGAGACACTAAAGACTTGGAATGGAGACTGGCAGAACCTCCATCCTTGGCAGTGCCTCATCGGATTGGCCTCCACGGGATTGATTTCTGCTTGTCAGCCTGGAAAGAAAATGTGGTGCCCTCTTCAGGGAAGCATCTACTGACTTCCTTTCTTTCCCATTGGGAGCCAACAATTTCCTTTAGAACTTAAGAAATAATGAGCTCAGCCAGCCCAGAGTCTAAACTAATAGGAAAACAGCACTAAAGTCTTGTAAATAGCCATCAAATTTGAATGAACCACAAGAATAAAAATCACCTGGAAGGAAGCTCAACACCAGGCACTACACCTCTGTGGGATTACAAGTCTTCAAAGTCTTCTTTGCACTTCCTACCTGTGACCCATTCCTAAATGGTATTACTTGAATTAGCTGTGCTTTGAGTTTTCCCGGAGAACACAGAACATTTGGTATTCTTTTTCTTTCTTCCACATAGAAAATTTGGAAGCTTCCACCTGTTATCTTGAAAACCAAATCAGGTCATCCATTTTCTCATAAAAACCTAAACAGAGCCAGGATTGTTATTTTCAGGCAAAATATTTGTTGCAATAGTTACATCAATACCAAGCAGGTATATTTAACATAGAACTCCTGGAGAAATAAACTACCTGCAGGGAACTCCCCCAAAACATGTTTCAGAACAGCTCTTCGCATTCAGAAGAAAAATGATCTTTAAGGGATCATATGAACTGCCACTAAGTGACTCCTTGGGTACTACCTCCTTGGTAGCCTGGATCATCCCTACCGAGCATTGATGGGGAGATCTGAGCACTGGTGTCTACTTATGCAGGAAATGCATCTGTCCCTTGCTCCCAAGGCACAAGGTGGGAAATAATGCACTTCAAGAAGCTGATTTATGTGACAGGTGGGTTAGGGCAAAAAACTTTGTTCTACTTACTGATATACCCCAAGCACCTAGAACAGTGCCTGGAACACAGAGGACATTCAGTGAGTGAGTGAATGACTCATACAGTATAGAATAGATAGGCTTCAACCACCAAAGGGAGGACTTTCAAGGTCATTGAAGACTGGCTCATTAAAGAGAGTTTTCCTGAGCCCCAATCTACCATTTCTAGCTTCCCTGGGTTGTTTCTGGTCTGTCCCTCTCTCTCCACAGAAACAAAAGTGAAATGTTTCTTGGGTGGAGGTCTAGGAGTAGAATTTTTTGTTCTGAGGGCAGGTGCATAATTACCATACTGCACTGTATGGGTTCACACCCACACCTCCAATCCTAGTCCATTTCCATCAGGTTCACTTAAATTTCTTCGCTTTTCATAGTTGTAATTCCCTCTCCCTACAGTGAGGAATAAGGGTCCCATTATCTCCAATACAGTCACTAATTTGTTGATCAGTCAAATATAATCGATTTGTCTGTCTTCTCTAGGGTCAACATATCCATTAGACATAGTAGCAACCCCCTCTTCCAAAAAAAAACCACTTAGAGGTTGGAGAAAATGTTTTACTATATAGTATTTTAAGTTTTTTGAGGGGAGGGGTCAGAATTGCATTTACACAGTGTTAGAGTGCAGGCTTAGCATGCACAAGGTCCTGGGTTCAATCCCCAGTACCTCTGTTTAAAAAAAAATGTATCTTCACACTAACACAGTTATAAAATACCACTTTTAATTTTGTTTAATGGAAGAAGGGGCCCATGAAGGCAAAAGTGCCCAGGGCCAACTACAGTCATACTACACAGCCCACCTCCATTAGGCTGTGAGCTCACTGTGTATGAGAATCACATCTTTATGTCTTTGGAAACTCACAACCTAGCCCAAGACCTGGGAAGCATTTGGTGCTTGATATGTTTGAGGAATGACTGAAATGAAATGAATGAGTGTGCATTCCTAATGAGAGTTGGACAGAAAGAACATTGGACACCAATATGATTTAAATGCAGTAAGAGGAAGCGGAGGTGAAAGGGCTTGTAAAAGAAATCAACAAGAGAAATTGGTTTGTTAGGAAAGGGCTGGCAGCAGTGGTGACAATGCTTGGGAAGTGGAGGCTGCAGCCAAGGAGGCTTGGACGGGTAGCCGGGGAAGCTTCTACAACACGTGGGCGCTGAGTCCGTGTTTGGCAGGTGATGATGTATTTTCTGGCTGATTGATGAGTAATGGAATTTGAGTGTTAGAAGTGCTCTTAATGGCTGTTCTGGTCCAGCTCCTCATCTTGCAGGTGAGAAAAGGGAAGCCTATTAAATTACTGCGACATTAGAACCTCATTCTAATGCCCTTTCTACTGCTCTTCCACCTCCTCCAATGGTCAGAATTGTATTTACACAGCAGGGCGGTGACTTGAACAAACACGTCATCATTTATTGTGCATGTGAATAATAAACACAGTGTGAGCAATTGCCCATGTAGCATGAGAGTCATTTTCAGGTGTCTTAATAGATCTACAAGATTACCTTCAGGTCCCAGAGGGTGTTGTCATTTCTTATTTCTCTCATCTCTACTGCAGCTCTGACCTGGAATCACTAACGTTTGCCCAGGCACCTCCCAAGGAAGAAGCCTGAGCCCTTTGGCATTATTAAATTGGGCAGATGACTAAAAGTACAGGTAGCTGAATCTGCCTAAACTGAAACCGGAACCCAGAAGCCTTTATGGGTGCCTGCCAAGGGCCTGAGAGGGAAAGGTGAGATTGTTAAGTAAAGAGACTCGGCTGCTGTTAACCAGCCAAGGGGCAATGAGCAGGTCACTGAAATTGTTCTTCCTTCGAACCAGAATCAGTGGGCTCATTCGACTCTGATTCCAAAAAAGTACTGGTTCTAGAGGGTCCCTAAGAGGCTTTCTTTTATTCTTAGAGAAGAGCTGGCACACTGCATCCAAACATCTGAGTCACTTGACAGATATACCAAGGAGTTATTCTGCACGAATCACAGACTAGGACGCGGAGATGCTGGGACGAATTCCACTTGGATCATTCCTCAAGGAGTGTACAGTCTAGTTGAAGGGTCACCCCAGGGGAGGGACTAGAGTTGGCAGGATGGAGTTTTTGATCATGATCTCAGTGTCCAGGGTCTCTTAACTCCATCTGGCCTCCAGGATATTCTTTTAAGTGAATGCTTAGAAGATCCTAGAAGAAAATCAATTCCCCACATGTGAGCCAGAACTGAGAAAGCTGATGTGGAAGGGAATTATAGTGGGGAGAAAGTGGGAGGTGGGGGAGGACACTACAATCTTAGAAGTTCTCAAAAACATTCCAGTTTAGTAGAACTCACGAAAAGAACTTAATTTTATTCTTCAAAATTTGAGATAGGCTTCACTGTACAATTTCCCAAACGAAAGAGTTGTCTTATCAGTATACGTAACATCCACCCAGAATCAACCTCCATGTGGGTTACCACCTAATAGGAAGGAGGAAGCTTCCAATTTCCATAAATAGATTGTTATCGCCGTGTATCTATGAGGTAGGGATAGACCTTTGTCATTCTCTCTAGTTGGGAAACTTTGTCACTCTTTAATAAACTAGCACCTACTCCAGGCTCTTGGGAGGCAGACCCATTTCTGTTCATTATTAAGGGCTCGAAGCTCCACACAACCTCTTCTTTATCAAATTCAACTGCACAATATGAACAGATTCACTTTTCTCAACTGCCCATTTCAATGTCTTTTCCACAGTCCAAAACTTTCAATGGCTATCCGTGGCCAACAGGGAAAAGAATAAACTCCTTGCCTCACATGAGAGAGTCAATGTATCATTTCAGCACCCTTGCCCACAGCTCCACCCTGAAGGTATGTTCTCAGATCCACTCAGGAATCTCACAGCCATGCACCCTCCTGTTGTGCACTGTTCTTAACCTGGTGAACACCTATTCTTTCCCTCTGCTAATTTATTCTTTTATTTATTGGATAAATATTTCTAGTGCACCTGCTCAGTTCCAGAAATTTTCATAGATTCTGGGGATCCCGAGATGAACAGGGCAAACATGGTCCCCACTTCAGGAGAGCGTCAAACGCCAGTCTTTGTAAGTGGTGTGCAGAAGTGTAGGGCATTATGATGACATGTAACAGTAGCATGTTACCTCATCCGGTGGGTCAGGCAAGGCTTCTCTGAAGGAGTGATTTTTTTTTTTTAAATCTGAGATGTAAAAAATGAGGAGAATTCAGGAGGCAGTAGAGCATTCCATGAAGAAAGAACCACATGGGGAGAGCCCTAAGGTGTGTCCAAATCCCACCTGTCCTGCAAGTTGCAGCTCAATTTACAACTTCTCATGAAGTTTTTTTCTGACTTCTGGAGTCTGTATTGAAGAGCCACTTGCTCTTCTGAATTCCTGAACACTCTAATTCTGCACCACCTCCGTAAGTGCTTAGTCACAGTTGGTCTTAGATTGGTGTCGCCTTTTATGCTGTATATTCTCACTTGGATTATATCAGGGCAGAACCATGCTTTAAACGTCTTACAATTCTTATGAGCATCTAACTCCTAGTAGGAGCTCAATAAACATTAATTAAATGTACGATTGCATGCAAGAATGAATGAATGAATGAATGAATGAATGGTCTTGATCAGTTAAGATTACATTCATGGCCATTCAGTGAGCCTCAGCAGAGGCTATTGCAGTAAGACTGAAGATAACTGTATTATTGAACTTGAGGAAGGAAAAGGTTCACTGGCTATTCGTCCTGTTAAATAGAGACCAAACCGAACATCCCACAAAGAACCCACAGAGAAGGATGAATGGTCAGAAAGAGGTGGCTCTCCTTATAGTGCCCTGAGAAGATCCTTCTCTACCTTATAGGTGTTAGATTATATAAATTCTCAAGAAAATTTCAAAATGGAATGTGCTGGGTTCTGTGTATACAATACAGAAAAGAGAAAGAGAAATCACTTTAACTAGCCTCCAGGCAGGAGAACCCTTCAGTTGGAACCAGCTGAAGGATGTGTGAGCAGTGGACTCCCCTGACTGCTAACCTTTTCCACCAACCAAAATTTGTAAAACACCATATGCCAAGTTGCTGCAAATTCTCCTTGCCCTACTCCCATGTCTGCCAACCTTTCCATCCCAATGGATTCCGACTCCTCCATCTTTATTCCTCAACCTCCTTGCACCTGACCTGCCAGCATGCTGCCAGGTTGTATCATTTTTCTCTCTAGAGAACTTCAAAATGGCACACACTCAATTCCTGTTGGATTCAACAGAAACCATCTCGATAAGTTTCTAGTACATATTTTGAAAGCTGGCTATTGATGGGGGCAGAAATCTAACCACAGGGAGGCAGCCTACTCAGAAGAGGCACAGGAGAACTGAACTATTTCCACCTCAGCCTCTATTCCCTGAGTTTTCTTATCCTCTGGATTTTAGATAGAAGCACCAGAATGGGGAGCATTTTGCTTAACATAAGTAGCGATATGATCTTTGCTATAAGAGCCAAACCAGAATATATCCAACTCGGCCTGGCATGAAGAACAGTCTAAGAATAAACAGGAGCTCAGTTCGATTCCATAAATATTTTTGCACCTGCTAAGTTGCATATTCTTGACTGGGCACTAGAAATGCAAAGACAAATGGAATATTGTCTTTGATTTGGAGGTACTTGTGATATCGTGGGGGATTCAGACACTTCAACATACGATTGCTGCACTGTGTGGTAAGTGCAGGGGGAGAGAGGGAGTGAGGACTAGGACTTCTTTACGCGTTTCAGGGCAGGATAGGAAGGTAGATGGGTCTAGAGGGTTAAAAACAATTCTGAAATGGACGTACTGATGTTATAAAGATAGTCATGTTGTCACGTAGCAACATAAACAGTTCTGCATAAAAAGAGGTCACTGTGTTTCTGCAAAATAGTTCTATAATTTCTGGCCAAATGGATCAAATGAGGGTTCCACAGCACAAGTGAAGCCAAAGAAATAGAGGATTTAATTATTTTCATCACTGAAAATTAGCAATGCACACTGCTCTTTGCTCATATCCTGAAATTTGACCAAAACTTTCATGAATTGTTTAGAACAGCATTGATGAATCTCAGCACTACTGACATTTTGGACTAGAGAATTCTTTGTTGTGGGGCTGTTGTGTATATTGTAGGATGTTTCCCTCTATCCACTAATGCCAGAAACTTCTGCCCACACCTCCCCTCCCCTCCCCTTCCCCAGCAATTGGGACGATGAGAGTGTCTCAAATTACCGAAAGTCTCTTTGGTAATGGGGATAAAATCACCCCCTATTAAGAACTGCTGGTTTAGGATGTTTAGAAGAAACAATCATGTCTCTTTTTTCAAGACAATTAGTTCCAGCTAAGGTTCGGTTAATAATCCAAACCAGGGGACTTATCATCATTGTGGCTAAGCCTTTCCTTAGACAATTTCTACTTGAGGCCCAGTGATACCTGTGACAGAAACTTCTAATCTTTCCCACTATTCATTCTTCTTCTCTTACTCATCCTGAAAAAGCAATTTCTGACTTCTACCTGGATATTGAGAATAAGACATTCCCATCTTTCCAATGAGCTATAAGCAGAATTAGTGTGCACAATTTCCAGGAATGCCCATCAAGGGAGGAAATGTGCCTGTTTTCTATTCCCTCTTTCTGCTGCTCGATGTGAATATAATTGCTGGAGCTCCGGCAGCCATATTTGAATATGAGGTGACTCGGGGAATTGAAGCCACACATGTTGGAGAAACAGAAAAAGCTGACTCTGTGACAGACCTCACCAGCCCTCTGGACTACTAATTGAACTGCTATCTCCAGAGGACTGTGTGAGAGGTTGTTTTTCCATTGTTATTATCTCTGCTACTTTCAGCTGAACCTAATATTAACCAAACAGTTGTCTAAAGTAGACATTGATTATATTTCCAAAAGTCTCTGAGCCATTATCTTCCTCATATTAGGAAGCTGTTTTACTAAGACCTTTACAAGAGACCCTGTCCTCTCATCAACCTCTTACAGTACACAATACATGACGTTGGTCAGTTCTATAATCACCCTCCCACTGCCTTTCACTCTAGTTAGTCACTTATACTAGATACACCCAGTTGACACCCAGTTACTACAAGCTGACATCTCCTTACACGTATCACACACACACAAAAATGTAAGAATGCCGATTACTGGCAAAGTTGCAAGAAAAAGTATGCTTTCATAGATTTCTGGTGTAAATGCAACATATTGCTGTTTTTTAAAGCAATTTAATAATAGCTTGTAAATTTAAAAATGCATACACTCTTTCACCTAACTACTTCTAAGAAGTAAAATCAGTATTAATCAAGGATATAGATGTAAGGGTATTTATTGCATTTCCTCCCACAATGAATAAGAAAAAAATAGAAAGGGAATACCTCTCATAAGGTAAATGAATGAATCAATTTGAGATCCATCAACATATAGTTGGTATCAAAAGCAACATAAGGGACCTATGGAATAATATAAAGCTTGCCAATCTTCACATAATAGGGGTCCCAGAAGGGGAAGAATGATCAAAGGGGATTGAAAAGGTTTTTGAACAAATCATGACTGAAAACTTCCCAAACTTAAAGAAGGAATCAGATATCCAAGTACAGGAAGTTCAAAGGGTCCCAAACAGGAAGAACCCAAACAGACCCACATCAAGACATATCATAATCAAGATGGCCAGAGTCAAGGATAAAGAAATGATCCTAAAGGCAGCAAGAGAAAAGCAAAGAGTGAGTTACAAGGGAACCCCCATAAGGCTCTCAGCTGATTTCTCTACACAAACACTACAGGCCAGAAGGGAGTGGCAAGATATATTCAAAGTCCTAAATGAAAAAAAGATGCAGCCTAGGATACTTTATCCAGCAAGGCTATCCTTTAGGATAGAAGGAGAGATAAAGAATTTCACAGACAAGCAAAAACTAAAAGAGTTTAGCAACACTAAACCCATGCTAAAAGTAATATTGAAAGGTCTACTCTAGAAAAGCAGCAGGATGCTACAGAAATGAGAAACTCACAACTAGAAAGGTGATAACTCATGAATTACAAATAAAATAAACACGAAATTGTAGAAGAAGACAGGTAAATCATTAAGAGTGGGAGAGGGAAGCAAGAAAATATAGAGTATTTTTTTCTTTCTTTCTTTTTTAAATTTTTTGTTTTCGGTAGGATGGGTTTGAGATATAGTAATGAGGTTACAGAAAAGGGTAACCACAAGCCAAAAACTTACAAGGGAGTCACAAAAACTAAATAAAATCCATGATAATACAAAGGAAAATTACCAAACCACAAAAGGAAGAAGAAAGGAACAAAGAGGAAATACCAAGTCAACTGCAAAGATAAGTTCAAAATGGCAATAAACACACATGTATCATTAATTACTGTAAATGTTAATGGACTAAATGCTCCAGTCAAAAGACATAGAGTGGCAGACTGGATAATAAAGCAAGAACCTTCAATATGCTGCATACAAGAGACCCACTTTAGGGAGAAGAACACATATAGATTGAGAGTGAAAGGATGGAAAAGGATATTCCATGCAAATGGAAAAGCCAAAAAAGCAGGTGTTGCAGTACTGATTTCAGACAAAATAGGCTTTAAAACAAAGGCCATAAAGAAAGATAAAGAAGGACAGTTTATAATGATTAAAGGAGTGATACAAGATGAGGATATTACACTTATTAATATATATGCACCCAATATAGGAGCACCTAAATACATAAAACAATTACTAACAGAGATAAAGGGGGATATTGATGGAAATACAATCATAGTTGGAGATTTTAACACCGCATTAATATCACTAGACAGATCTTCCAGACAGAAAATAAATAAGGCAACAGAGAAACTAAATAATACAACAGAAAAATTAGATTTGATGAATATTTTCAGAGCATTACATCCCCCCAAAATAGGATATACATTCTTTTCAAGTGCACATGGAACATTTTCTAGGATTGATCATGTACTTGGGCACAAAAGAAACCTCAACAATTTTAAGAAGATAGAAATTATCTCAAGCATCTTTACTGACCACAATGCCATGAAACTAGAAATCAACATCAGAGAAACAAAGGAGAAAAAAAGGAAAGCATGGAGATTAAACAATATGCTATTAAAACACCAATGGGTCAGTGAGGAAATCAAAGCTGAAATTGAAAAATACCTTGAGACAAATGAAAATGAAAGCACAACCACACAAAATTTACGGGACACAGCAAAGGCAGTGCTAAGAGGGAAGTTTATAGCGATACAGGCTTTCCTCAAAAAAGAAGAACAATCTCAAATAAACAATTTAACCCACCAACTAAAAGAACTAGAAAAAGAAGAACAAAAAACCCCAAAAGGCAGCAGAAGGAAGGAAATTATAAAGATCAGGGAGGAAATAAATAAAACAGAGATTTAAAAAAAACATAGAAAAAATCAATCAAACCAAAAGCTGATTTTTTGAAAAAGTAAATAAAATCGACAAACCTCTGGCCAAACTCACAAAGAAGAAAAAAGAGAGAGCACAAATTAGCAAAATAAGAAAGAAAAATGGAGAAATTATAACAAATAAAATAGAAATACAGAATATCATACGAGAATATTATGAAAAACTATATGGAACCAAACTGGATAACCTAGAGGAGATGAACAAGTTTCTGGAAACATACAGTCCACCAAGACTGAATCAAGAAGAAACTGACCACTTGAACAAACTGATCACTAGAAATGAAATCAAAATAGCAATAAAAAACCTCCCTACAAATAAAAGTCCAGGATTGGATGGCTTCACCGGGGAATTCTACCAAACATACAAAGAAGAACTCATACCAGTCCTTCTCAAACTCTTCCAGACAATGGAAAAGGAGGGAATACTCCCAAAATCATTCTATGAAGCCACCATCACCCTGATACCAATACCAGGCAAAGGCACTACCAAAAAAGAGAATTATAGGCCAATATCATTGATGAACATAGATGCCAAAATCCTCACCAAAATATTAGCAAATAGAATCCAACAACACATAAAAAAGATTATACATCATGACCAAGTGCGATTCATCCCAGGGACACAAGGGTAGTTCAACATAGCAAATCAATCAATGTAATACATCATATCAACAAGAGAAAGGACAAAAACCACATGATCATCTAAACTACAATGAGGTATCACCTCACACCAGTCAGAACGGCCATCATTCAAAAATCCACAAATGACAAATGCTGGAGAGGCTGTGGAGAAAGGGGAACCCTCCTACACTGCTGGTGGGAATGCAGTTTGGTGCAGCCACTATGGAAAACAGTATGGAGATTCCTCAAAAGACTAGGAATAGACTTACCATATGACCCAGGAATCCCACTCCTGGGCATATATCCAGAAGGAACCCTACTTCAGGATGACACCTGCACCCCAATGTTCATAGCAGCACTATTTACAATAGCCAAGACATGGAGACAGCCTAAATGTCCATCAGCGGATGACTGGATAAAGAAGTGGTGGTATATTTATACAATGGAATACTACTCAGCCATAAAAACCGACAACATGATGCCATTTGCAGCAACATGGATGCTCCTGGAGAATGTCATTCTAAGTGAAGTAAGCCAGAAAGAGAAAGAAAAATACCATATGAGATCACTCATATGTGGAATCTAAAAAAAAAACAAAAAAACAAACAAAGCATAAATACAAAACAGAAACAGACTCATAGACATAGAATACAAACTTGTGGTTGCCAAGGGGGTGGAGTGTGGGAAGGGAAAGACGGGATTTCAAAATTGTAGAACAGATAAACAAGATTATACTGTATAGCACAGGGAAATATACACAAGATCTTATGGTAGCTCACAGAGAAAAAAAATGTGACAATGAATATGTATATGTTCATGTATAACAGAAAAATTGTGCTCTACACTGGAATTTGACACAACATTGTAAAATGATTATAAATCAATAAAATATGTTGGAAAAAAACATATAGTTGGTATCAAAAACTATGGGACAGGATGAAATTGCATAGGAAATGACTGAAGAACAAACAGAAGAGATTTGAGGACTGAACCCTGGAACATAGCAACGTGATGGAATCAGGAAGGATCCAGCCGAAGAAAATGAGCAGTGAGGCTGGTGAGGTAGATGGAAAACAAGGAGTCACCTCCCAGCAGCCAAGAGAAGAATTTCAGGAAAGGCAGAGTGACCCCTGGTGCCAAATGCCACCAAGAGGCTTAGGGAGGTGAGGACAGAGAAGGAACCATTTAATGTGACAACATGGAAATCACTGGAGATGTGGGCAAAAGCAGTACCTGGATTGGTGGGGGTGACAGCTTGACTGGATGGGGTTCAAGAAAGGATGGGAGATGAGGAAATGGAGACAATGAGTATAGACAGTTCTGGATTATCGCTGAAAAGAGGAAGAGGGAAATGGGTCTGTGGGTTTATAGAAGATATTTTGTTTTCAGATGCAAGGCATTACAAATTTTTTTTTTTAATTATATAACCTAGAGGGGAACCTGACGATGCAAGAGAGAGGGGACAATTGCAGAGTCGAAGGCACTGAATAGGTAACCTCAGAGAGAAGTGAGCCTCAGACAGGAGCCAGGGCAGCGCACCCACTGTGACCCAAGGGAAGGCAGACTAGATGGGCACCATGGCAGGTGTGATGGCACATTTGTTGGTAGAAGGTGAGGAAATTCTCCTTGATTCCTCTGGTCAACATCCAGCCCAAACCAGAAGAACTGCCCAGCCTAAGTCAACAACCTCCAGAACTCTTGAGCTAAATACATGCTTATTATGTTAAGCCACTAAATTTTGGATGATGTGTTACATGACATTAGGGTGGCAATAGATAACTGCTACAAGCATTGTTCCATATCAGCACATACAGCTGCCTTGTTTTTAAAAATGGTTAGATGCACTGTATCACACACACTCTATGTACCTTATTTTATCATTTCCTTCTACTGTTTATTTCAGTCGTTACTCTAAGCAATGCTGCAGGGAATATCTTCCTACATATATCTTTGCACACACATGGGTTCATACAATGAATTCCTAGAGGCAGGATTTCTGTATCAAAGTGTATATGCAATAACTCTAATAGATACTGGCATTCTATAGAGGTTATTGATTTACTTGCCAATAATTTGAGTTTCCACACATCTTCATGCTATCTTTTTTTTTTTTTTTTTTTGGTCAATATGATAGGTTAAAAAATGTAAGTTCCCACTGATGTCATTTTAATCCCTCTTTTTAAAAAAAATAACTTCCTCTTTATTTTAAATTTTATTAATTTTGTGTGTGTGGGAAGGGTAATTAGGTTTATTTATTTATTTTTAAAGTAGAGTTACTGGGGATGGAACCCAGGACCTGGTACGTGCTAAGCATGCCCTCTACCACTGAGCTATATTCTCCCCCGCTTTTCATCCCTCTAGAATGAACTCACCATTCCTACTGGACCCCACTTACTCTGAAGAGTACCTATTCCATAGTTATCAGCCCTGCCTCAAAACATTCAGCAGCCTCCAAGCCTCACACCATTTCCTAGTGGTTCTATTTTATCAATGCTCTTCTTTGATGAATAGGTTATGTACTGAAGTTCAGTAAGTTATGACTAATCTAGCATCAGAACAGTAGGGAAAATATTCCCCATATTTACAGAGAATTGAGTTATGCTTCAGATTGTTCATTACAAATGGAAGTATTGGGAGGATGGTTGGAAAAAGCTAAAAAGGGAGAAGAAAATTGAAAAGAGAGGTGATGATGGAACAGACAGGGTTTTCTGAAGCCCTTTGACCTCTACGGTATTTCCTAACTTTGACTTCTCAGGGGATTTGTATGTTAAGTGTAACTGACTTTAAGTTACTTCAGCATGGACAGCATAATCAACTTGTGAACGTTAGTTTTTACCTCAGAGCTGGCCACCTGCCCCAGAACAGTCCCATTCTCACAGGTCTGAAGAGCAGTCATCCGAATGGAGGGCCATCCCAGTTAAAAAAAAAAAAAAAATAGAATCTATGTACATATAATGGGGAAATGCTAAACTCATGGGTCAAGTACTATCAAATATAAAAGGGGTGGAGGGTGCATATAGTGAGAGGATATGATTCTTAGAGGTCGAGTTTGGGCCCTTTTCTGTCTTCCCAATCCCCAAGCTACTATGTCCAACATATATTTAGAATTTTTATGTAATTATTCAATGTGCTATACAATGGCAAACAGTAAATCAAGGAGGGGAGAGTTTATTTATGAATAAGAGCAAGTAATTTGACCTTATCTCAAGGCTCAAATTGTCATGTTGGAAGCATTTCTAATTTTGCCAGAGATTCTCAGCTTTATTACTTTGTACTCAAATGGCAATTAGCTTAGAAAGTGGTTTCTGATATTTAAGCATTTTTCTTTGTACGTCTGACCAAATTGCATTTGGAATAATAACCCTCTCTGAAGCCGATAGGTCTCTGGGAAAAAGAGTGTAGATGACCAAAGAGAATGGAGATGGAATCCCACCAAGAACGAAGTAGTGGAGGCTAATGCAGCCCTTTATCTCCTCCATTAAACCGTCATGCAAATAAGTGGCTCATGTGAGTCAACCTTCGTGAAACTGATCTGATTTCCTGGATGGCTCAAGAAAGCATGTCTCTAAGCTCTGAGCTGAAACCCTTAAATAAAGCACTGCATTGAAAAGACATATTTAAATTCAGCTGTCCATTGTCTTTTCAATTCTATCGTTTTTCCACTTAATGTATTTTTTTTTCTTTCACACATAATAAGCTTTACTTATGAGGAAAAGAGACCTGCAGGAAAGACAACCCCGCCATTCAGGGTTTCTAATGGTCTCATCAGATAATCACAAAACATTGGTGCCATTGAGGGAACAGTCTGCAGGGGTGGGGGCGGGGGAGCCTGAGGACACACTGCCAGCTCGGTGGCTGGGCCTGGGCTGAGATTTTGCTGCAGTCTTTTCCACCAGTTCCCTGATTGTTTTCTTCTTCCTCGAATCCACCAATTATTTGACAGAACTGAGAAACGAGAGGTTGTTTGGACAGTAGGCTCTAGCCCAATGCTAAATTGAAGTTTGCCTTTTACCATACTAAACTGAGATTCAGTTTGAGATACAGAGTAGCTACAAATTATGTTCTCAAGCCAGTAAATCTCTGTCAACTTATTTTGTGGCTTTAGAAGTACACCAGACATGTAAAAAGAGAGTAAGCTGGATACCTTTCTCTGAAAAATCCGTGCAGCTTGTGACCCTTTCCTTGTTTTGTTTTCAATGCTTTTTGTTTGTTTGTTTGTTTGTTTGTTTTTGGTTTGGTTTGTTTTTTTATTGTGGTGATATACTGTCCTAGGACTAGTTGGTTCTGGTCCATTTGGTTTTGTTCACAATCGCAGGTATATTTCTAAGAGCGCCATCTCCCTGTACCATTTGGGGTTTTCCATACTTGGGTGCCTCTTCTCTGTACCTTTCCTATTCTTGCCTCTACACCTGCCAAGGGACTTAAGTCTTTAATGACCCCGACCCATGGGAAGCTAGGGGCAAGCGTTCTCCTGGGGGACCCAAGCTCATCCCAGCTTCCCATAATGTTGCATGCCCCCTCCGCCACCTCTTCCAACCCATACTGTTGTCTATCACAGAAGAATTGGAGGCGTGCACAGTTACCCAAATATGTAGGACGGTGCCGGCATGAGGTAGCACGTCATGCCAATTCAGATTGGTTGCTTGATGACAGTGGTATGCCTAGCTGTGTCCAAGCTTAGCAGAAAGAGAAGAGTGATTGACAAGTGACGTGCGACACGTGTGAGGAGCATACTGGGTATTTGCCCTCTGTCCTGGTTCTAAGGTGTCCTTCAGGTTCTAAGGTATCATTCAGGTTGAATACATGTAGCCAGAACGAGCCAGAAGCAGGATATCTTCTTTATGGGTCCATTGGCACTCTGCACTCACCCGAGTCTCTTCCTTGTCCCACCCTCAGGGGTCAGAGAAAACTTCTTCTCTAAGTGACTTCCGTAGCCTTTGTGACCCAGCAAAGGGACCCTGAGCAAAGCCCTATGACAAGAGGTCTGTGACGAAGTGGCCGAGCCAGAGTGGCAGAGGGACCAGAGTACAGATTCAGGTTTCCTCCTCACTCCCATTAATGGCCCTTATATCGCACCAAACACTTGGGAGGCTTGGGAGTTTCCACAATGATGAAAAGCTGGAGCAGGACCCCTGCCTCCTGGAGCTGCCCGGCCACTGGCTCTGCCCTTTCTACTTGCCTCCAGTGAGCTGCCGATCCTGGAAAACCCTACTCCCACCTTGAGCCCGTCTCCATCCTGCTTTGTGGACACCGTTGGTCCTGTCAGATGCTCTGCCCCTTCCCAATAAGGAGGTTCAAATAAGCCAGTTCACGCTGTGTGTTTATTCAGGTGTTTCTCATTAATGGCAGTGTTTTGCTGATGCGAGATTAGGGCTGGGGTTACAAGTGATCTCATATCTGTGGGTTCTCCCCCTTTCAGTCTTGTTCCCTCAGAAAATGTTTGGCTTTGTTTTGGTTTTCAGTTTTAGTCCACAGTTCTCATTTTCAGTCTCTCTAGCTCTCTCTCCTCATTCGAGCCACCACAACCTCATTCTCACTTTTACTCTCTCTCCTTGCCATCTCCCATTTAAAAAAGAGTCTTTTTCTTTAATGATCCCTGTAAGTAGCGTAACAACACACATACCCTTGCTGTGGATTTCACATTCTCTTTTGCTGCAAAGAGCCGGGTAGCTGCTCTCTTTCACCAGTGGAGTGAGGTATAATGGCAAGAGTGTCTCCAGGAGACCTGCATTCTCCCGCATATTAGGTGTGATTAGGGGCAAAGCTAACCTCTATTTCTTCGTCTATTAAAAAATAAGGGTAACCCTCCCTGCTCTGTCTACTTCACTGAATTTTTACAAGGATCAAGTAAAGAAATGCTCGTGAAATCTCTCTGTGAGGTATAAGTTGCTGTGCAAACGTTGTTTTGTTATTGCCATCCTTCTGCAGATCTGGTCACCCCACTGTCAGCTGCTAATTATATCACAGGAGGATCAGATTGTCCTTTGTGGCAACTGACCAAAGAATAAGAGCTTCTAGGCAATGCCTATCCCAAGTCATTCTCACTTATCTGGAATCCTCTTCATTGTTCCCAAGAATGCTGCCTGATTTCCTGACATTAACCATAACGCAGCCAAACTCAAGAGGGAGAAGCTACAGGGGCACCTTCAGAGGTCAAGGAGACACTGTCACCATCATTGGGATGCCTGGCACATTACTCAGAAACTTTCATCTTTACTTCAATAAACTTCCTTAGGTGCAGGGCAGAAATCTCCAGATCCCTTCCAGGCCACTATAGATAAAGCTATGTAGGAAAAATGTGCCTCCAGCACAAGGATTTCTGTTTTGATAGCCTTGTATTCAGATCTCAACCCAAACTCCTTCAGTACTACATCTGTTTCCCTATTGGGTCTGAAAGACAATTGCTGCTCTAGTTTAATAAAATGGTAATTTGCATCTCATCTGTGCTATGCTGCTTGAAATGATTTCCCTTAAAATCTCTTCCATCCTTTTATTTAAAAAATGATTTTCATTGAAAAAGCAAAGAGGTTTTAGGAGATGACACCTAACAGAAATCTCAAATCTTACATAATGTAATCAATTCCTATTTTCAACTTGGCAGTTCCTCACCAACTGCAGAAATTTCATTTCTGAAAATCTCCAAGGTAGAAGAATTCATATTTGAGAAATAAAAGATCATACAGAAAGAAAAAAAAGAACCATGACTGTAGAGCCAGGGTTCAGAGTAAATCTTAAAAGATTCTTACAAATATCTTTCTATCAATTTCAATGAAACAATGAAGGCAGCACACTCTGTAAAGGCAAAATCAATGAGCCGAAGACATTTTCTTTGTTTGAAATTTGTGATGGTGGATAGAGGGGTATGCCAGGTAGGGACAAAAGTACTGCTGATCTGGAGGAGGGTCAGCATTTCCCGTTTCCCATAGGCTTGGCTGTGGGAGGTGGGGGTCGGGGTGGGATGGAAGGTAGGCTGGTTGCCTTTTACCTCCAGCCGGGCTGCATGAAAGCGGAGAGCAAATACCAGAACAGCGCCCTGAAGTGCTAAAGGGCAACCAAGGAAGCGTGTCCCAAATAGATCAATCAATGTCATGGGGGTGTGGGCTGGGGAACACGGGCAAATTATCAAAGCTGAGGCTTAGAGCCCAATAAAGAGCCGAGGAAGGAGATAAAGAGGCAAGAACAGCAGCAGCTCAGAGCGGAAAAGTCAGAGACGAGGCATTAACTCCTACAGCAGTTTTGCCCACTCTAGATACACTACATGTGGGCCAGCCAGGTTCAACTTAAAGACACAAGAAAGAATGAGGGATAATGCAGTATTATTATCCCAATTATTCCCAATTAGTATTATTATCCCAATTATTCCCAATCAGTAGAACTCACAGTTAGGTACCCAGGAAATACCAGTTGCCAAAAAACATACCGGACTTTTGCACCAGAACTTGAGATTGGGGAATAATTAATACATCCCTTTCACAAGATCTGTTTTCGTAGATAGGATTTTCTTCATGCCTCACTTTAGATGTGCTCCAGTCTGGAGGCAGGGTGGTTTCAAGGATCCATTTGTTCCAAAGAAACTGAAATTTAGACTTAATTTTAAACCTGCTATAAGGCTGTTCTACCTCTGAGGAAAAAGATGATTTTACCAGCCTTTGTGATTTTTATTTCAATCATTACATGAGTGATCAAAATTCCTTCTGATCTAAATATCAGTATTTGGAGAGACTCAGTTTCTCGTGTCGTAGTCCTGTGTGTCTTTGACCAGAATCCCAGGAGGTCTCACCATAGTCTTGAATTGCCTGACTGCTCTAACCATTTACCCATTCTGCCTTTGCAGTGTTAGACAAAATGTGTACAGAAGGTGTATTCATTTCCTATGGCTGCTGTAACAAATCATCACCATCCTAGTGGCTTAAAACAACTAAGCTTTATTATCTTATAGTTCTGGAGGTTAGAAGCCCAATATGAATCTAACTGGGCTAAAATCAAGGTGTCCACAGGGCTGCGATTTTTTCTGCAGGCTCTAGAGGTACACCTGTTTCCTTGCATTTTCCAGTTTTTATAGGCTACCTGCACTCCTTGGTTCATGGCCCCTCTCCTCTTTCCACTTTCAAAGCCAGTGATGGTGGGTCCAGTCCTCACACACATCACTCCAACACTAACACTTGTGCTTTCATCTTTCACATTTAAGATCCTTGTAATTACATTAAGTCCATCTAGATAATCCAGGATAATCTCCCTATTTTAAGGTCAGCTGATTAGCAACTTGAACTCCATCTGCAACCTTGCTTCCCCTTTATCATGTAACATATCCAGGGATTAGGATGCAGATGTCTTTGGGGGGCCGTTATTCCTACCACATCAGGTGTGTTGAAGAGAGCGGAGAGTCACTGGGATCCAGTTCCATGTGCACAATCCAATAAAGTTATTCATGGGAACTGTGTACTGGAGTAGTTCTAATAAATTTACTTATGCAGGAACTGTAAAAAGTTTTCTTCATACTGTTCAAATTACACTGAATATGAAAAGGGACCAGAATTGGTTAAAATCATAAAAAGTGGGGTCATTATTTCCATTGTCCAAATGTTGGTGATACCCATGCAGTCCTTTGAACTCCTGCAAAGGTGTGAAACCAACTGCAAAAGAGATAGGACTTGGGCTGTTCCTGTACGCAGAACCAAAGAAGCTTAGGTCCCAGCAAGGCATGACTTTTGAGGAAGGAGGGACAGCCTACACTGAGTTTCTGACAATGGACCAAAATGACCCTCCCACAGTCGGTTCCTCTTGCTGTGTATCCTTTACTCAGCTGCTGTTCTGTAAATAACATCAGATCTTTCACGTATTCTGCCCTTTCCATCATCCTGTGAAAAAGAACTAACAACTTCCCTCTACTCACTTATTGTAATTCTTTTCCAGAAATCTCTTTCCATTCTCACTTCCCCTGCTGTTATATTATACCCCACTTTTTTAATAAACAGCCTCAATGTCTCAGAAAGTTTGACGCAACTATGTTCAAACCCACCACTTGATAACCTAGCTTCCCACTAGTCCTAATCTGTTCTAGTCTCAATTTCCTCCTGAAGTTCATTACATTATGTTTATTGTCAGTCTCTCTACTTTCTTTATCAACAAATTTGAAGCTGGAGAAATCATTGTCAAAAAAATCATCTTGGATCTATCAAAATAGCTTCCTGACAACTCAGGATAAGGGTAGCGGGAGCTTCTCTGAGATATCTGCCACCAAAGTTTTAAATATTTCAGGCTAAGCCTCAATGAGCAAAATGTCCAGTTTTCAAGATGTGCCTTCCTCAGGCGAAGAACCAGACTCCATTTGTATCGGTCAGCTCAGACTGCCATGACAAAATGCCGTGGACTGGGTGGCTTACAGGACAGAAACTTACTTTCTCTCAGTTATGGAGACTGGATGGTGGGAAATGAGGTCCAAGATATGGCGAGGGGCTGGAACATGTGGAGAAAATGTCCATCCACCATGCTCACAAAAAAGCTCCCCAAGTGCCTGTGTCCACGAGGCAGCTCTGGGCTCCCTTCCAAGCAGAAGGCATTCTATACTCTGGTGTTCTCAGAAGAAATCTGCACAATCTGACTGCAGATTCAAATCACCCAGTCCGGCTGTTCTCAACCAGAAAGACACGATAGGAAGCCAGAAGATGTTCGTGATTAACGCACACATCTGCTAGACAATCTCGCCCATTATTGTTTTTATCAAGCAGCGCAAACTGAACAGTTGAAATGATCAATTAGCTTCGTTGCAACTTGGAGCCCTGTTTCCTACCGTGAAATGAATTCTCTCCATCCTGACTAGGTTATGTGTTTGAGATTTACATGCAATGTTGCTAACACGATTGTGGTTTAGAATTACACTGATTCCCCTCCTTCTGGGTTCCTGCTAAAAACTCAACCTGCTTAATGCTCAAGAGTCAGCACACATTGCGAGAAACAGCGATTCTGCAAGTAAAATTTGTATTTGAATTCTGTTCAACTCTTGGCAGGTGTCCTATGAAAGCTTGTGATTAGAACTCAAGTCTGGTCAAAATCATTATCAAAATATGCTTTTGGCCAAAAGAGAGTGAGGTTAGGAAGTTAGCCTTTAAAAAAGATTTGTTTTTTTACTGGAACTTAGTTGTTGTACCAAGAAACATATTTCTAAAGGGCAGGGGTTGGCAAAACGTTTTCTTGTAAAGGACCGCATAGTAAATATTTTAGGCTTTGTGAACCATCAAGTCTTTTTTACAACTACTCAACTGAGGGTGAAAATGTATGTAAATGAATAAACGTGGCTTATTCCCATAAAACTTTATTTACAAAAGCAGGTGGCGGGCCAGATTTGGCTCACAGGATGTAGCTTGCAGACTCCTGTTATGGAATCTCTTGTTTATTTCCTCAAGTGTTTAGGGAAACATGTAGGGAGGTAGAAGAGTAGCATTGCTTGTTTCTTTGATAGCTCTGCTCATGAATACCCTAATTAAATGTAACTATCAAAAACTCCAATCAAACTAAATACCAAATAGAGAGCATAAGTGAGGAGTGAGGCTCAAGGTACAGATTACCTCTGCAGTCACAGGACGATACAAAATGGATTGATGCCTAATCATGGCAGGGAACAAGCTGCTTTTGCAATAGGACATGGTAACTGTCTCATGAAGAGGGATTTCTGTTCAGTCATATTCTCCCTCCCTCCTCCTTTGTTGTGTGTGAAATCTAATGAACAGTCTTGGGGGTCTCTATGACACTTGGATCAACCTAACAATCACAGACTTTCCTGTACGGGGCAGGAGAAACTCACTAGCTCTCACTGGGCTCTGGCTGTGGAGCCCCTCCTGGCTGTCTCTCCAGCTCTGATGTGCCTGGACCTCTCCACACACTTCTGTGTCTGGACAGGGACCACCAGGAGTCCACTCTTTGAAAAAGAGAAAAGAGAAACAGGACTGCTTCACATAGCTGCTCAACTCAACTATAAACCCTTAGAAGATCAAGATCACATGGCATATGTCTTCCTCTGCTCTGTAAGAGGCTAACATGGACCTTTCTACAGAAGGGATAATGCTGGCTGAAGGGAGATGCTCGAGACAGTGATGCCTTGTATCTATCGATCCCTTGGGGACTTCTGAGGTCTCAATACTCAGCAGGCTTCACTGATCTTCTCCTACTGGCTCATGTACCACCTCACACCCCGGCTGAGAAATAAGCATAAAGTTGAGATTCTTTGCATGTTGAAGAATCTCAGGATTTTGCTTTTATGAGCCTTCAGTGGATAAATTTAGTGATTCTGTGACATTAAGTCAGACTCAGTGAGTCTTCATTAACTATTACCGATGGTAGAAAATCCAAAAGCAGAAATAGAGAATGGTGGGACCTTTGAAAGGCACATGTTCCCCTTTCCTCGTGGAGATTTTTTTTTAAGTTTAAGATTATAGTAACAAACTGTTCTCAAAAAAGGCATTAGTGACCCTGTGGGCTGGAGGATCTATTGTCAACCCAGCATCACCACCATGCTAAGACCACGTTCCTCAAATTGCCTTTCCACATGGTCCAGGTCAGGATTTGCCAATAAGAGGAGCTCACAGAGATTGGGAAGGCAGAAGTGAAGCAGAAGTCATGTTTATATTCTAGGGGTGGTTGCAGGCAGAGGAGAGATTTGCAGCAGCTTCCAGAGAGCGGGTGGGAAACACCTGCTTTGCTGCAGCAGATTCAGGCAGTTGATGCGGCTTCTGTAAGTCTTCAGAATTGCAGCAGCTTCCAGGCGAGCGGTGGAGTACCACCTGCCTAGGTGCTTCTGGCCGACATCACCAGTATCAACCACCCCCACCTCCAGCAGCAGTTTCCCTCATCTCTGTGTTCCTAGGTCTTCCATGAAACCCTTAATTTTGCATTAACCCTTTATGCATGGAATATATAGAGAGATTTCTGTTTTCCACGCTGAAGCCTGGATCACCACAGATAAAGAAGGATAGGTTAGCACACACATTTAACATCATTTTAGCGTTGACTTTCCTTTCAGAAATTAGTGGATGTTAAGGAGAGCATATATGGATGAACCAAGTGCTATATTCCATTGAATCTAAGAGGCCATTGATTGTAAAACATACAGGTACCATTAAGAAAGAAAAATACGTAGTTTAATAAGATGCTCCTCCTTATAGCCGGGACACCAACCAGCTGTATCTCCACTACAAGTATAAACAAGAAATGAACACCCCTCACAGAAGGGGACAGTAAGAAAGCGTGCATGTCTGAACATTGCCCGTGCGGGAGGGAGAAAATCTCCCTGGAGAATTTGGACTACTTAGGCAGCTTTGTGGTCTGAATTTACACTTTCAGTGTAGCCCCCAAATCCTGAGGCAGAGAAGTTAGTGGTTTGGGGTTGGTGCCCTCAGAGACTGGCCAAAGCAAAGGCAAGTCCTTTCTGGAGGACCTCACCCTCAGTCCAGGTGGGCGGGATTGTGCCGACAACTGGAAGATGCGCTCTGATCTAAGAGACTCAGAACACAGAGGAGAAAAGCCAACTATGTGCCTTGGAATTGATGGACTACATTGGCAAACAATGGTACCCAGGGTGGATGTCTGCGGGGGCCCAGTTGTCATTATCCCAGTGGTGCAGATGGTGGGAGGAAGTTTGTGAGCCAAGACATAGGGGCATGAGAAGAGAACTGGAAAAAGTGATATGATCAGAGGCTAAATGTATTCATTTTTGTATCCCAGAGCTCAGCACAGTCCCTGGCACGTGGTGGAAAGGAAGGAAGCCATGAAGGAACAGAGGGAGGAAGGAAGGAAGGAGAAAGGGCAAGAGAGCGGGAAAAAACCTGTCCTGCACTTCGTTGTCAGCTCAGCTGGCTCATGGGCAGAGCTTGTGGCTGGTAATAAAGCATCCAAGTCAAGAAGAGAGCAGGAGTGAGAGGGAGGGAGGGAGGAAGAAAGGAGGAAGAAACTCTTAGGGGAGAAGTTTTTAAAATTTGAGTTTTGTCATTTTTGCCCCCTACTCCTGATCCAACTTACCAAAGATTCCAGTGTGCCCACCAAACTCAGAGAGATGGCCCTCTTTCCCACCCCAGAGCAGCAGGGACCCGTGTGCACTTACACGCTGGCCCATGTTTAACAGCAGGCTCTCCAGGAGTGCAACAAAAGCCCTGATTCACAGCATCTGCCCATTTCTGCCCTGTAAATACTCACCCTGGCCATTTTCAAGCTACTTACGTGACAGGACTGAATGCAGAGTTGGGAAGACATGCCACAGTCAGTCCTCGGGGGCTGTTACAAACAGACCCCAGTATACCACTGCCTGTGTGGACATTTCAGAAGTGTAGAAGACGGGCAGAGATGAACTGGTAGCTGGAGCACAATGAACACTAGGTCACAGGAGCCAACTTCTGGAGGCCTCCAGGGCCAGCTTTTTGCAAGAGGCCACCTCTCCGAGCACTCTGACATGCCACAGGGTGCATGACCCCAGCCCTGTGGAAGGTGGGCTGGGACAGAATCTAGAGAGGAGATCTGCTAAGGACCCAGATTTTTAATGGGGCTTAGCTGTACTTTGGGTGAATCCTGAAGTCCAAACCCAAGACCCCCTCCCAATAGCCTGGAGAGGTGAGAAACAACCATGCCCCTCCTGCCCTGGCAGCGGAGTTATGCCTGGAAGCTCCACACACAGGGGACCCCCTTGAACGCGTGCTGAAGGAATTAAGGCTCTGCTGTGATTGGCAGGCGGCCAAGTCTCCACCAGGAGAGGAGAAACAGGGCTGGCAGCACAATTCCCGTCATCCAAAATACCCAGAAGCATCTGGGAGCAAGGGGGATATTTAGATAATATAGAGGGCACGTGTGGGAATAAGTGATGGATTAGTGGACAGAGGAAGTTTAGGCTTATTACCAGGAATGGTGAAATGATCCAGGTTCTTGAATTTTGCCCTGTCCTTCTCCTTTTTCTCACCAGCTGGGAGAAAATGGTGACTGGCCACCGAGGTGGTGGGAGAAAAACAAAGAAATTCTTTATAGTAAAACAAACAAGAGGCTGTGTTTCATGTGCATAAAACTGAAACCCCTTCCCTTCACCAAGCAAATGTGGGGCCACCTCACCCCAACCAACCCTCTGCTGCTTATTCTGCCCTGGATGTGATCAGAGCGTTCAGGCAGATTATGCAAATACCAAGGGTTATGTCCTCACAAAGACCCGTACACGGATGTTTACAGTAGCATTACTTACAATAGCCAGAAGGTGGAAACAACCCAAATATCCATCAACTGATGAATGGGTAAACAAAATGGGGTATATCCAGACAATGGAATGTCATTTGGCTATAAAAAGAAATGAAGGACTGGAATATGCCTCAAGATGGGTGAATCTGGAACACATGATGCTAAGTTAAAGAAGCCAGTCACAAAGGACCAAGTATGACCATCAATGACTGTTCAAATGAAATGCCCAGAACAGGGATATCTAGAAAAGAGAGATGAGATTTTTTTTTTCATCCATTTATTTCAGCTTCTGAAATTAGGTCAGTAAGTTTGCAACCAACTTCCTTTTTTTTTTTTTAACAATATAACATTTTTTATTGATTTATAATCATTTTACAATGCTGTGTCAAATTCCACTGTAGAGCACAATTTTTCAGTTATACATGAACATATATATATTCATTGTCACATTTTTTCTCTGTGTGCTACCATAAGATCTTGTGTATATTTCCCTGTGCTATACAGTATAATCTTGTTTATCTGTTCTACAATTTTGAAATCCCATCTATCCCTTCCCACCCTCCACCCCCTTGGCAACCACAAGTTTGTATTCTATGTCCATGAGTCTGTTTCTGTTTTGTATTTATGCTTTGTTTGTTTGTTTTTGTTTTGTTTTGTTTTGTTTTAGATTCCATATATAAGCGATCTCATATGGTATTTTTCTTTCTCTTTCTGGCTTACTTCACTTAGAATGACATTCTCCAGAAGCATCCATGTTGCTGCAAATGGCATCATGTTGTCGGTTTTTATGGCTGAGTAGTATTCCATTGTATAAATATACCACCACTTCTTTATCCAGTCATCTGTTGATGGACATTTAGGCTGTCTCCATGTCTTGGCTATTGTAAATAGTGCTGCTATGAACATTGGGGTGCAGGTGTCATCCTGAAGTAGGGTTCCTTCTGGATATATGCCCAGGAGTGGGATTCCTGGGTCATATGGTAAGTCTATTCCTAGTCTTTTGAGGAATCTCCATACTGTTTTCCATAGTGGCTGCACCAAACTGCATTCCCACCAGCAGTGTAGGAGGGTTCCCCTTTCTCCACAGCCTCTCCAGCATTTGTCATTTGTGGATTTTTGAATGATGGCCGTTCTGACTGGTGTGAGGTGATACCTCATTGTAGTTTTGATTTGCATTTCTCTGATAATTAGTGATATTGAGCATTTTTTCATGTGCCTATTGATCATTTGTATATCTTCCTTGGAGAATTACTTGTTTAGGTCTTTTGCCCCTTTTTGGATTGGGTTGTTTGGTTGTTTCTTATTAAGTCGTATGAGTTGCTTATATATTCTGGAGATCAAGCTTTTGTCGGTTTCACTTGCAAAAATTTTCTCGCATTCCGTAGGTTGTCTTTTTGTTTTACTTATGGTTTCCTATGCTGTGCAGAAGCTTGTAAGTTTCATTAGGTCCCATTTGTTTATTCTTGCTTTTATTTCAATTGCTTGAGTAGACTGTTCTAGGAGAACATTTTTGAGAAGTATGTGAGATAATGTTTTGCCTATATTTTCTTCTAGGAGATTTATTGTATCTTGTCTTATGTTTAAGTCTTTGATCCATTTTGAGTTTATTTTTGTGTATAGTGTAAGGGAGTATTCTAGCTTCACTGCTTTACATGCTGCTGTCCAGTTTTCCCAACACCATTTGCTGAAGAGACTGTCTTTATTCCATTGTATATTCTTGCCTCCTTTGTCGAAAATTAGTTGACCAAAAGTTTGTGGGTTCATTTCTGGCTGTCTATGCTGTTCCATTGGTCTATGTGTCTGTTTTTATACCAGTACCATGCTGTCTTGATGACTGTAGCTCTATGGTATTGTCTGAAGTCTGGGAGAGCTATTCCTCTAGCCTCTTTCTTTCTCTTCAGTAATGATTTGGCAATTCTAGGTCTTTGATGGTTCCATATAAATTTTATTATGATTTGTTCTAGTTCTGTGAAATATGTCCTGGGTAATTTGATAGGAATTGCATGAAATCTGTAGATTGCCTTGGGCAGTGTGACCATTTTAACAATATTGATTCTTCCAATCCAAGAGCATGGGATATCTTTCCATTTTTTAAAGTATTCTTTAATTTCCTTCATCAGTGGTTTATAGTTTTCTGTGTATAATTCTTTCACCTCCTTGGTTAGATTTATTCCTAGGTATTTTATTACTTTGGGTGCTATTTTAAAGGGGATTGTTTCTTTACTTTCTTTTTCTATTGATTCATCGTTAGTGTAAAGAAATGCAACTGATTTTTGAATGTTAATCTTGTAACCTGCTACCTTGCTGAATTCTTCCATCAGCTCTAGTAGTTTTCATGTGGACCTTTTAGGGTCTTCTATATATAGTAACATGTCGTCGGCATATAGTGACATTTTTACCTCTTCTTTTCCAATTTGGATCCCTTTTATTTCTCTCTCTTGCCTGATTGCTGTGGCTTGGACTTCCAAGACTATGTTGAATAGGAGTGGTGATAGTGGGCATCCTTGTCTTGTCCCAGATTTTAGTGGGAACCTTTTGAGTTTTTCACCATTGAGTACTATGCTGGCTGTAGGTTTGTCATATGTAGCTTTTATTCTGTTGAGATATGTTCCTTCTATACCCACTTTGGTGAGAGTTTTTATCATAAATGGGTGTTGAATTTTATCAAATGCTTTTTCTGCATCTATTGGGATGATCATGTGGTTTTTGTCCTTTCTCTTGTTGATGTGATGTATTACATTGATTGATTTGCGTATGTTGAAACACCCTTGTGTCCCTGGGATGAACCCCACTTGGTCATGATGTATAATCTTTTTTATGTGTTGTTGGATTCTATTTGCTAATATTTTGGTGAGGATTTTGGCATCTATGTTCATCAGTGATATTGGCCTATAATTCAAAGAGAGACGAGATTAATAGTTGCCTAGGACTGAGAGGAGGGAAGGGGAGCATAGAAGGAGATTGCTAAAGGATATTAGGTTTATTTTTGAGATGATGGACATGTTCCAAAATTGACTGTGTTGATGGTTGTACATATCTGTGAATGTACTAAGAATCATTGAACACTTTAGATGGGTAAATTATGTGGTATATAAATTAAATCTTAATAAAGCTGTTTTATAAAAAGCTAAAGGGAGCTGAGCAGAACATGCCCATCCTTTACTTCACCCCCTCCTCCTGGTGACCACGGTTAACACTTGGCCCTCGTATTTAGAGAGGCCAGGCCTGCTGAATGGTCAGTATAGGACTGCTCGGGATACAGAAGCAAAACCCTTCAGACATTAAAAACCAAATGGGACAAGACACAGCTAAAAAAGAGATCTCATTCAGACACTCAGGATTTATCCTAGACTCTCCCTCATCCCTTGTCCTGACTTGGCCTGTGCATGGAGCCCCCTAAACTCTTCAAATCCTTCCACTTCTCTCCATCTCCACCGCTAATCCCTGGTCCAAGTTATCCTCTGAATGCTCCCGTAGCCTTGTAACCATCTCCCTGAGTTCAGTCCTGCCTTCCCTGCCTTATCCTCCATGTTCAGCCAGAGTGAACATCCTGAAAGCGAAATGTGAGCAAGTCACACTCCCCAACGACTTCCCATTGTTCTTAAGAAAGAGAACAAGTCTTTAAGGGTGCCTACTAAGTTCTGCATTATCTAGCCCCTGCCTTAGTCTGCTAGCCACAGCGTTCCAGAAGCCCTTGCTCTCACTGCTCCAGCCACACTGGCTTTCCTTTAATTCCTCAGAGGAACAATGCTTCCCTAGCCCACAGGGACTTTGCACATGCTGTTCCCTTGGACAGAAAAGCCATTCCCTAACATTTCAACTGGATCCCTTTCATCCTTCAAATTTAGTTCCAATGTCCCTCCAGGAGGTTCCCTGACCAGTTATCAAAAGTGGCTGTGCCCCATCCCCTACGCTACTCTCCATCACAGTAATCTGTGAATTCTCTGCATAACATTATCACAAGCTATTGTGGGTTTATTTATTGTCTCTACTGAAATGCAGATTTCCTCACCTTGTCCCAAACTTCCTAGTCTCTCCCACGAAGCTACTGCCAGTCCCATACACAGAATAAATTCTCAGTATAAATTTAGAAGTCTGAAGTTTATCTTTAGCTTCTTCCCTTTTCCCTCCCATGTTCTCTCTCACCTCTGAGAGGCTCTGTACCTCCTGGCTGTCCTGGGGCCTCAAGACATATCCCCTTCCCCAGCCTGGCCTGACCTTTGCAGAGTGACCTTCCTCCTGCCTTCTGTCCCTCTCCCACCCATGTTGCTGCTGACCTCAAGTAAAGCCTAAAGAAGAAATTTGTATTTAACCTAATTAACTTATAGTGAAGTAAGAACATGGCTATCCCCTTGAATGGTCATAGGAGTGACGCCACCCAGCTTCTTCAAGGAAAACTGTCCTTGGCTACCCAGGCTTCTCACCACTCTCCTCCTTCCTGTACTCCTGAACTTTTCCATTTCTCTCCCTGCAGTTTCCATGGCATCGGCAACTTCCAGATGGAAACAGGGGATGGAACAGTGGCATCTTCATGTGTTTGGGATTTGTCTTTATATTTACATTTGAGGATATTTTTAAGCCCAGGTTCTGTGATTTGAAAACCATCTAGATTGATCACTGCCTCAATAAATACATTTTATGTAATCTTTCCTGAATTCCACGCCCAAAACTTAACTAGATTTTTAGACTGCTTCACATCAGACATTTTATCCTAGAACTGCAAAAAAGAAACCACTGGGGGGAAAAAAGAAATGCACTAAAAATCTACAGTTATACAATTGCCAGACTCTATAGCTAAACTAGTCTAGATCAAAGGAGTCCAGATTCTGAGTGTTTGCTGGCCTCCGTGTCGGGTCAAAAGCTCTAGCCATGTCCCCCGACGTGAGTACTTCAGGGCAGATCTTCCCACGCTTTCCCCCGTCTAAGAACCATTTGGGGCATTTGTTATGAATGCATTTTCTGACCTGCTGAATTAGAACCTTGATGGGGGGACCACCGAGTCTACATATTTCACCAGGTGCCCCTCTGTTAAAGATTATGGAGCAATCTCCTCCAGGAAGAGAGTGGTGACTGATAGTGGTGAAGGATTTGTCCTTGACAGTTTCAGTTCTGCAACCTTCATGGTCGGCCCCACTGCCAGAATTTCTGATCCAGTAGGATGGGGCCCAAGAATGTGAATCTCTAAGATCTCAGATGGTGCTGATGCTGCTTGTCCAGGCACCACACTTTGAGAATCGTTGCCCTTGAAAGAACTGTCTGTGTGTGCTGCCTCCACCTCTCCCTACCCAGTCCCTCCAGAACCACTTCAGTCGGTATTTATTCCCTATCACTCCCCTGGAACTGCTATGATCAAGATCACTGCTGCCCTGCTCACTGCCAAGTCCAGTCCTCATCTTCCTTGGCCCATCCTACAACCTGATTGTGCCCTCATCCATGAAATAGTTCTTCACCGGATCTCCAAAGCACCCCTCCCACGCTCCTGGTTTTCCTTCTACTCACTTTCTTGGAGACAGTCTCTTTAGATTGGGGACCTCTTTTCTTTACCCTCTGCACTCGCTCCCTATAAAATCCAGCTCCATAGCTTTAAATACGGTCTGTATGGTAATGGTTCTCAGATACAGACCACAAGCCTGGTGATCTCTCTGGAACTGTATATTAATTGTACATGTTTTCATACATCTGACGGCCTTCGCAACAGCTCCACTCATAGTTCTATTAAGTAGCCATCTCAAACTTAACACGTACAAAATCAGACTCTCATGCCCCCTGGCCTCCACTATCCTGCTCTGCCTCCCCGTCTCAGCAAAGGGCAATCCCATCCTTTTAACTGCTTAGGCCACAATCATTTAGTTATCTTTGACTCCTCTCTTTTTATCACAGCTTGTACCCAATCCATTAACAATGCTGCTGGATTTCAAGTCTCACCATCGCTCCCAACCTCCATTGCCACCACCCCAGTCCAAAGGACTTTTTGTCTCTTTGCTGGATTATCACAACAGCCTCCTTCCTGGTCTCCTGACCTCCGTTCTTGCCCTACTTTGGTCTGGCTTCCACACAGTAGTCAGGGGGATCCTGCCATAAGAAGTCAGTTCACTTTCTGCTAAAGACTCTCCAGTTGGTTCTCATGCTATTAGGAATCAAAAGGAAGTCTTCACAGTGACCTGCAAAGCCGACACAGTCTGTGCATCCTCCCTGCCCTCACCATCGTCCACCACCCTCCCCTCACTCAGCCAGTGCAGCCAGGCCAGGCCGGCTAGAGTATGCAGGACACTGCGAGTCTTAGCACTTGCCCTTCCCCCGGCCTGCAGTGCTGCTTCTCTGTGTGTCTGCACAACTCACCCCCTCCTCCTTCCAGCGCTTGCTTAAACGTCAGCTTCTCAGGAAGCCTTTCCTGACCAGGCTCCTTAAAATCATAACACCCCGACCCTTCACTCCCTGTCCCCTCTCAATTTTTTTCATAGGACTCCTTCTAACACACTGCTTACCTCTCTTATGTTATCTGTCTACCTCCACTAGACTGTAGGTCAATAAAGGCACAGATCTTGTAAGGTTTGTTTATTGATCTATCCCAAAGGATAAAGGCACATAACTGGTACCTGAAAAACAATTGTTGAATGAATGAACGAGTTCTGATTTTGATGCCAGAAGCTGTGCGTACATTATCTCATGTATCCCCATTTCTCAGCTGAAGAAACTGAGGTTAATAGTGGTTAATTTGTCTAAGGTCAATATGACCTTTGGGACAAGCCTCTGTTTGTCCATGGGCTAGAAGGGTGATTCCCTAACCTTCTGACTGATGTCTTCGGATGTCTCATTAGACATTGAAATTTGTCCCATACAATAGGTTATTCTCAGTTCCAAGTACACCTAGGACCCAAACAGTTCTTGAAAGCCCCCTGATTCTCCCACAGTGTTGCCAATCCCCACAGTTTCCATCATCTTCCAGTGACTATGTTTAGCTCACTGAAAGCATTCTCAATTTACTGCACACTTAAGTCCACTTCTCTATCCCAGCGCTCAACTCTTCCTAGACTTACTAACTCCTGGGTGGTTGATTCCCACTCCGAGGCTTCTGAGCCATGTCCCATCTTTGGAGCCTGCAGTGGGCTTGGGCTGGAGACAGGGACCACTCTGGCAGTCTGCAGGGATTTGAGTACATCTGAAGATGTCATCCCCAGTTTTCTTCTCTAAATGTCTCTTGGTCTTGCTTTCACCATGTTCTTTAATATCTTCATAGTCTCCATGTCAACATTAGAATCTTCACAAAACTAACAGGAAATCTCACTTTATGGGAAAAATAAAACAAAAACAAACAAAACAAAACAAAAAAGTTCTCCAAGGAAGCTGGCTCTCTCCCTCTTGGCCCCCAGCTACCTTTCTGCTCCCACTTAAGGGATATTTTCAGATCTGGAGAAACAGCTTGTCTTCCACCATCAACAGAGAACTCGAAGTTGTAAGGCTTGGAATTATGTCTCCTGTGATTCCTTTGCTTTTCTAAAACTGCTGTGCAAAATCACTACTGCTCCATCATCCCCTTTTCTTTCTTGTTTACAACTCTCTTATCTCTCTTTTAAAATCATTGTTCTTAACCAGGGTGCTTTGAATTTCATGAAAAGTCTTGAAGATGCCTAAACATATAGAGAGAATGTAACTTGTATTAGGAGACCTCTTGATGGAGGAGATGTTGCTGTCCTTGTCACTGAGAATTGCAGAGATTTGAATGACAAATTTCATGAGTTGCCTAAGGAATGAATCAGAGGGTTTTGGCAACATCCTCTAGCAAGATCACAGACAAATAGAGACTGCTCCCCCAGGGAAGTGTGTACCGAGGCAACGTTTGGAGAAGAGACAGAGGTCACAATTCAGATAATCCCCGTGACCATGGTCAGCACTGCTGCCGTCTGGCAGCCTCCCCTAAGGATCAGAGATGGGGTTATGTAGAGCTATTGTGAGGAGGCCCTGTCTATCCTAGGACTTCTGGATCTGCAGAGGTACTGAGTGAAAACAGGGAGAATAAATGCGAAAGCAGCAGAGACTGCTCAGGGATCTGGTCTGCCAGCACGATCCAGTCCCCACTGTAAGAAGGCACCAGGGAACAGGCAGCTGCCCCAGCAGAAGGTATGATGCTGTGTCCATGGTGGCCAAGGGGCCCATCACAGGAGGAGAAGTTACAGGGACCAGACCAATTAAGACCTATAGAGGCCCTCAGCGCTGAGAAGGGTACAGTGTTCTCCTCCACAGAGAGTTAACTCTTAAATAAAAAAAGGTAAGCCATAAAACAAGTATGAAAGAGTTAAAGAAGTTCTGTTTTTCCCTAGGACGTCAAAGAAATTGAGAAGAAAAAATGCAATGCCTCTGACTCACTGGTGCCCTAACCACAGGCACATGTTTGGTTTGTCTGTGGAGTGACATAGTAGTTCATGGCGGAGAAGGTTTTCCTCATAAGAGAACTTGCCTCAAAGTAGACGACAGTTATTCAGAGTCATCTGTCCCTTATTGCGTGCCAGCTCTGTGCTGATGCCATGCTCAGCAATTTTGCAAAGCTTATTTTCAAATCCTAACAACACAGTTTCATGGTGGTTTGGGGACAAATCCTCTCCATTCCATCCAAATGTGAGTAAAGCAAAGAGTTTGGCAAGACTCTCCTAGACTGTGGACCATGTTTTACAACAAGGAAAACCAAATGTGTAGAATAGTAGCAGAATCTAAGACAATTGAGACCTGCAAGCGACTGACTGAAGGAAAGAACAGGAGTAGGTTCAGGAGAGCCTTCAGACCCAAAGCAGGTCTGACCCTCCCCGTGAGGAAGAGGAACAGGAAGGGGAATCAAGTAGGAAGAGTCTAGAGCTGCAGGGTAGTTCCAAGTAAGGCTCCCGCCAGGTTTAGGGGGGTTATTAAGTCAAAGTTGCCCAGTAGAGAAGTCTCAAGTGTGTCCAGGACAGGTCTGCCTAGATCTTCCACCGTGCCAGCCAGTGGCTGGGAAGAGTCTGCAGGAATCCTGCTTGGGGTGGATGCAGAAGGGCAGCAGCTGGCGGGGATGGAGGGAGGAGGATGGTGCAGGGTGGGGGTTGCGGGGAAGGTGTGGGGGGCGGGGCATCTGTCAGTTACACCCCTGCAGCAGGAGATCTGAGTGGTGTTTCAAGGCTGCCACACAGAGGTATTAGAGAATTAAAATGAATTTACCTACTCACCCAGCTTGTTGGGTGGTGAAACTATGATTCAGATCCAGGCTTTTAGGATCCATATTCCATATTTTTCTCACCTTACTAAGCAGATCCCTTATGTGGGATGATGTGGAATTGTGGAACTTTAGGTGATTTTATCTGTTAAAGTTGTATTTATTATTTTTAAAAAAGGTCTACTTTTAATGTGTTGCAGTCAGCTCACTTACAAGTTGAGGAGTTTTGCCAGCTACCGGGTTGTCCAGTGTAGAATTTTATCCAGGCTTCTGGGTATGACCTTGAGCCAGAAGAAAACATGACACCCTTGAAAAGTCCCCAGGCATCTTTGTACCTCAGGCATCACTGAAAGACGGCTTGCATTCTTGTTGGAGACACAGCATCCTGCCCTATAAAAAATCTCTCCACAGGCTGATGCCGTAAGACAATAAACAGAAACATCAGCCTCTGGCTGTGGCACAGATAAGCTTTTCTGCCCCATTCACCCTCCTCTTTCTCTCCTTGCTATGGAGAAGGGTTTGTAGCACAGTAAGCCGTCAGAGTTGGACTGTTAATGATAGCAAAAGAAAGGGTTGTTAAACAGATGTCACCCTCTAAGGAAGTCATTCATAACAGCAATATTTATTGAGTACCTACCATATCCCAGGAAATGCAGTGTTGAAGAGGGACAAGTAAGGCTCTGTTATCATGAAATTTTCCCTCTAGTGGGAGGAGTAAGACAATAAAACATAAATAATACTAAATGGCAGTAACTGCTACAAAGGATATAAAACATTACAAGGGGCTCAAGAGTGATGTGGGAAGGTGATGGTGCTTAAATAGTATGGTCAAGGAAGGCTTCCAAGCATGGAAATGTAAGAATGGAGCCAGCCATCCCCTGAGGATGCAGGGGAAGAGCATCCCAGGCAGATGGAACCTTGGAGAGGAAGGACAGTGCCCAGAGGCAGGAGCAGGCATCTTGCATTTGAAGCAATGGGATGAAGATTGGTGGAGGTGAAGCCTGGAGAGTACATAGAGGGTGTCATGGGTCAGAGAGTTAGATCAGGGCCAGCTCACATGGGACTGTGTAAACCGAGGCAAAGATTGGATTTTATTCCAGGTGGGACTAGAAGCCACCAGAGTGCTGAGTTGATCTGCTGCTGTGGGGAGAATGCATTGTGGGAGGCAAGAATACAAGTAAAGAAGCTGTTGGCAGGGATTTCACTGGTCCAGAGGGGAGATGATGGTGGCAATGGAGAAGGTGGTGAGATGTGATTAGATTCCAAAAGTCTTTGGTCTGCTCCTATGGAAGCCTACAGAAAACCAACTTTCTCTATGTGGATTGAGACTAAAATAATGGTCTCTTGGCCCTGACCACATGGGATGTCACTTGGGAGTTCAGCAGGATGCAGTCTGGACCTGAGGAGGCGGAGAGGATCTTAACCAAAAAGAAGAAAGCCAAAACATGTCCCCAGCTTGATTCTGCATGGTTGAAGGGAGATCTGATTCAAAAAGCAAAAACCTTTTAAATGCCATGTCTTGGATTTAGGGTGTGTTGAGGATCCACAATTGGTAAGACTATGTCCTTTCTGGGAATGTCTGTGGGCTGCACAGCCTGGAGACACCACAGGACATACTGGGGAGTTATACAACACCCAGAGTAGCTACCAGTTATGCAGAACTCAACTACGTAGTGGGTACTAAGTGCTTGACTTCTATTACCTCACTTAACTCTCGTAACAACTCCATTACGTCATCCCCATTTTGTAGATGGGGAAACTGAAGCACAGGCTAAGTTACCAAACCTGATTACTCTCACTTTGAAGTCTATCTTCTGCTAAATGGGAGTAGGTCTCCAATGACTCCAAGGATATTGAACCCTCACTCAGCAACCCCTAGCTGACCTGCATTTCAGGGCACCTGGGCCAATCTGAGGCAGTTCTTCTAAGACGTACAGCCATGTGGCTGGCGCAGTCACCATGGAAGTGAACTTTTCCACTGTGGCCATTGCCAGTACATCCTGGCTTTCAGATGGCCTAATGGAAGACCCTAGAAGAGGGTGCCCAGCCCTCAGCAGTTAGAAATTACTGGTCCACCAATGCCATGGCCCAGCTGTAACCAATGCTCTGCCAACCCTCATGGTGAGGAAACACTTAGCAAAAAATTCATTCAACAATATTTGCTGACCTCCTAAGTGCTAAGCACTGCACTGGACACTGAAAGTGACAGGGAATAAAGCCACTCCCTGCCTTCAAGATTCTTATAGGTTAGTAGGGATGCCAACAGATAGACTGGCTAAAGTTCATAAAACAAGAGAATTAACAACACAAAATACTCATCTAAATATTTAACCAGAAAGCTGTAGATCATAGAACAGAAATTAGGATCTAGAATCCACAGGGGTTGGGGCAGTCAGAAGAGGAGGATTTAAGAGAAGTAAGGGGAAAATTACTGAAGCCATTCTGGAGGAATTTGGAGTATTTCTAAGGATTCCAGACATTTCACTGAAAAGGGAGCATCTGGCTGTATTTCTGCCTGAGGCCACTGTCCTCTTTTGAGGCTGAAAGCACTTGCCATCTGCTTGATAATGCTAATGTTAATACAGGAAGCCATTCTGCTTATGACTTCAATTCTGCCCAGGAGAGATGGAGAGCAAATCTAATAGCACACGAAATGGAGGAAAGTATGGTCTGGGGAAGCTCCCAGGCTGAAATCCGACTGTTCTTAAGAACTCTCCATGAGGCAGTGAGCATGAGTTGCTTGATAATCATTTATCAATAATTTGTATATTGGGGGACAGACCAATATTCTTTGGCAGAAGAGGGGAAGTTGGGAATCTTGAGAACTTTGGAGTCCTAAAATAACTTCTCCCTCATCCACTTGACTTTCTCAGGCACATGGAAGACCTTTGGGTCTTGAGTGGTGAAAGAAAAGAGAGAAAAACAAAGAATGCTTCTGGTAAAGGTCCCACACTTTCTTCTAACTTAGAATTCCTCATCTGGGTCACATTATGGAGGTGGGGACAATGTTTCCAGAGGGCTGCATTAAAATGTTTTCTGGGAAAGAGGATTAGAGATTCCAGGAGTCCCTTTCTTCAACTCCTTGGATGGATGATTAGTTCTTTGACACCTGGGAAAGACCAGTGAGTCTGGGGTGATAGGGACAAGGGAGGGCAGGTCTGGGTAGAGCCCCTACCTCATGATACTAGGCATTTAGAGCAACCAACTGCAGCACACCTCTTTATCTTTCTGATGGATAAGAACTCTTTTATCCATGTCAATATTGACTCTTTGCTATTCAAATTGCAAATACATTTATTCCATTTGTTGATACCTTCTAGTTCTGTTTATGTTCTTTTTTATTTACTGAAGGATTTTATTTTCACTTAGTTAGCTTTCTCTTGGCCTTTATAATTTCCACCTTTGGTTTTATACATAAAGAAGCCTTCAACACCCAGTATTAAAAATTATTGATATAAATACCACAATCTGGCCAAATCCTAGAGCCCCTTTCTGTAGTACGCCTCCTGCAGGAGGATAAGATATATCCTGTTGTGCTCAAGTGCCGCCATCTAACTGGCGTTGGTCAACGAAATGCAAGCAGGAATGACCTATATCATGTCTAAACAGGAGCTTCAAGAGCCAGTGAGTGGTGCCTATGCTTCTTTCCTTTTGTAACAGTATCATTAATGTTTCTAGGTTGATACCATCCTATCAGCTTAGGTCCTGGGATGAAAGCAACATGGAAGAGAGCTCAGGTGACCCAGGATGGAGATATTGCTTGGGCAAAACCCAGACTTTTGTTGTAGCAAACTCTTAAGATTTGAGGGGCAGTGTTACCACAGCACAACCCAGTCAGACTATTCCGACTAAGATGTGTTTCTGGCCTTTCTCTTATACCTACTGTTAGACTAGAAACACAATCTTAATTCTTAATTACCTAGAGCTCACCTAACTAAAACTAAAAATAAATATAACCTCTCAGCTGTAAGTTCTAGGAAACAAACAAACAACAGCAAATATCTATCTATCTAAATCATGTATATGTCTATATCTTTATCTCTACCCAAATCATCTTCTCAAAGGCTTTACATATTTGCTATTTTCTTCCTAAATTCAGCATTCCAGAATGCAGAGTGGCAAACTGTGGAATTGAAAAGGAAGGATAACTACTTGGGGAAAAGCAGAAGTGTGGGATTAAAACTGTCTTGAGAACCCTTGGTTTCAGGGTTTTAGTGTTGCCCTTCCTCCTCTCACACTCTGGACCAGGGCGGGTTCTCCTGGGCACGTCTGCATTGCTGCCTCAGCTGCAACCATCTCTCTCTATCAATTCCTCCGTCTGGGCCTGACTCGGAGCTCCATGTACGGAGGTCATGTTGGGTTGCCGAGAGAGGTGTAGAAAGTGACAAATTGCGTTTGTGTAGGGGAAGCACTGAAAGTTAGTGAAGTGAGAAGCTGGTGAAATTTGCCAACATCCCACTGGTCCTGCCTCTGGATGCTGCTCATTCCTCAGGATTGCAGGCATAACCAGTGAGGCTGCTGGGCCACAGTCACCCTGGAAGGCATCGCTCTTTCTCAAAGGTGGCATTGGGACTTAAACACCACTGGGTTTGCCACAATCAGATGCAAAAGCCAGGAGGGATTTTCAGAGGAAGGACTTTTTAACGCTCTGCCTCCAACTGCAAGTGACTCCTCCGTTCCCAAAATGGCCAGGCAACCCTGGGAGAAATGACAGAGGTCCTGGAGAAAGGTCAGAATTGCACCTTGCCAACTCTGAAACCATCTTCATAGCCTCAGATTTAGCCAGTAATGACAACTGATGGAGTCTAGTCAGAATCACATTAATTACATTTCTGTATGATAAGACCTCATTCTGCTCTTCTGCCCACATTTTGACACTGAGCAGCAGCCAAACTTTGACTCTCTTTTGAGCTTGAATTCAGGGCCAACAGTACAGTTTCAACGTCATTTCTCTTCCAGCCCCCTCTACAGCCACCTCCGCAGCTCAGCGGAGATTCACAGATGTATAAATCAGCATTGGCTCCATTTAGAGGAGAATGGAGAACTGGACAGCACCCAAACAAGAAGTCATACCAGAACAATTAGTTACCAGCAACACACATTCCGAACAGCACATCACAGAAACAGGAACCTCCCAAGTTTGGTGCACTTAAGAACAGAAGCAGCTGGAAAAAAGGAAAAAAAAAAAAAAAAACAGGGAAAAAAATTGGCAAAACTTATAACATAGGGCTACATTTTTGCTTTAGACTGGTTATTTGTGTCCATATGTTGAAACCTAACCCCTAATAAGATGATATTCAGGGTTAATACCTTTGGGAGGTACTTAGGTCATAAGGACTCTGCCCTCATGAATGGAATTAGTGCCCTTGTAAAAGAGACCCCAGAGACCCCTTGTGAAGATGCAGAGACAAAACAGCTGTCTATGAACCAGGAGGCAGGCCCACCCCAGACACCGAATCTGCTGGTGCCTAGATCTTGGACTTTCCAACCTCCAGAACTATGAGCAATAAATATTTGTTGCTTATAAGCCACTCAGTCTATGATATTTTGGTGACAGCAGCCAAAATGGACTAAGACAACTTTATACAGTGAGAAGAAGAAACAGACCTCTGTAGCTGTTTCAGGGAAGCCTGACCATGAGAAAAGGACTTTCCAAAACCTCATTGGAAGGACACATCAGTGAATTAGATGATGGAAAGCAGGACAGGATACAAACTGGACCAAATCAAGGATGGTCTCATCCTCTCCTTCATGGAAGGGAATGCAAAGGAACATATACAAGTTAGGTGTCACCATTATAGTCATACTGAAGATGGATGGGATTCTCACTCCATAGCTTATGTGCAATCATTCTGAATTAACAAAAATATTTTTTCTTCAGAAAATCCCAAGGTAAAGAATCCCTGCAGGCTTTTTTGAGAGAGGTATCTGGTAGATCTAGGTAAGAAGACCCCACTGTCAAATGAAGTCAGGATTCCAGAGCCCAGGCTGGACAGCTCAGATAACCAGCGCTCCTTATGGAACTCGCCCTATAGCAGAAGGCTTAGTCCCACCTAGGTGTGCCCCAAGTTACCCTGCACATCTACCACCTCCTTTCATCCTCACAATGCCTTTGTAAGGCAAGCAGGTTAGATATTGGGCAGATAAGGAAACTGAGGCCCAGTAAGGCCAGGGTCACAAAGTTGGCAAATGACAGTGCTTTATCATTGAAACTCTTGGGCCCTTTCTTCCAGCCCCTTCTGCCCACCTGGCAAACTCTTCCAGAAAAGTGCTGAGAATACTTAATGTTCAAGCCAACAAGGAAAGATGAGTCTTGGACACGTCTAAGGGTAGCTTCCCACTTTCTTTGGGATCTGCCCTGAGCCCAGAGGTGGACCTTCGACAGCTATATCTAAAACGTGAGATCTTGTTGCATTCTGGCCATGGCTGATGGGTCCAGTTGGACGCCTGATCTATTCAGAACATCACACACAGATACACACATACACACATACACACACACACACCAGATTCAAAGAGAGGGAGTCATTGCAGCTAGATTCTGTTAGGGATGACTCTCAAGCAGTTCTTCTTGGATGCTGGTGACATACTTCAGTATCCTTTCATTTTTTTTTTTTTATTTGCCTAACTAGTCACTTTCTGCTACTTGCAACCAGAGAACCATAACTAATACAACATAATGTCCCCAGTCTCTCCCATTCTGGGTCTTAAACTTGTATTTTCACATAACACCTCTTGCTTTTATCCAAACGCAGTTCACTCTTCATTGATGATTTTTTCTGCATTTCTCTAACAATGGCAAAGTTGGGGTACTTTCCATTTTGGCCACATTTTCCTGAGACTCACCAACTATTGACCTTCTCAGATGACCATGAAAACGAATTAGAGGCTGGAGAGAAAAACTACACTAAGGCACTTAAGAGGATGAATGGACTGGCAGAAAGCCAATGGAATTGTGAAATCCCCATTAAATTAGTCAACTCCCTGTCAAAAGGCTTCAGTTCCTTTAAACACTAAGAAGGTACTAAAAGTCTGTCTCAGGCCCCCCAAAACCAGCTGGTTGGTTCACATGGCAAGCTAGGTCAATTCCGTATCCTTAAATCACCTTTCTTTTGAGTAGAGTGTGCACTTGACATAATACCGGACTGGCAGGCTGGCAGGTAAAATAACACTCAGAGGAAGAGTATTATGAGCTTGAAGCTTGCAAGTGGAGTTATACATATTTTAAAAAGCATCATTTAAACCTTAATACCTGCCTTTGCTTGAACTAAGGGAGACCAGGACGGACTTTCCCTGGCTCTTCCGTGTGATAAGGCAGAGTGCAGTTGCTGTAAATTAGAAAACAACAGATAGAGCCGGTGCGTGAGGCAGCACTCACCGCAACCTGGAGCCTTCCTGCCCTTTCCTGACTGCGCTGCAGGGTGATGGGGAGGACAGACTGGCCCGGACCCCGGGGAAAGGGAGTGATTTGCACACATGGACCTAAAGGACGGCACACAGAGCCTTCGAATCTCTAGGTGGCACCAAGCATGGGTAACTGAGAGAGTATTTTATGAGCCTCCAGAGTCTACTTCAGTGTGGCTAAAGGTGCCCTTAATTGGTTTTCTATTCAGAAACATTAAATTAACTTTACCGAAAAATATTGCTTACTTAGGTCAATGAAGGAAAATTGGATTTAGATTTAGCATCTCTGCACAGATGCAAAATAAGCTCTAAAACCTTCACATTTTTACCACAGCATATGGGTGAAGCGAAATGCAAATGACTCTGCAATTCCTGATTTGAATATCAGTACCAGTGTGTCTGACACCAGCTCCTCCTTCACTCTCTAGGTCTGACGTTGGGGGAGAAGATAAAAGAGTTCAAGAAACAAAGTTAGCTTTGGATTCCTCTATGTTATTAGTCACCACGGATGGGTAAACCCCTTCATTTAGAATGAGCAGGCATCAGAGCCAAGCCGGTCGAGTCTTGCTCTCCTAGTCAGATGTGTTTAGATGCAGACAAAGAGCACTGAGGGGTGAGTCCTGAGACTTAGATCCAAAGCTCAACCGAAACAAGCACTTTCTCCTGTGTGCCCCTAGAAAACGGAGGATCTCAAGATCAGATCTTCTCTAAATCGCCTTCCAAGTCTGACTCATGCTTATAAATGCCATTTTCTTTATTTCTTATTTTCCTAAAATGTAGGTAAATTTTCTCTCCAAAAGTTCTATGCAAAACTTGAACATAATAGACTGTTATCTGTTATTTATCTAAAATCTAAACACCCCAGAAGCTCAAATAATCAGAATAATTTGTTTCCAAATTTCAACTCTTAATTGCTCTATTGTTTCATTACTTGACACCATTTTTAAATAGATAAACCATTTATGGCTAATTTTGAACAAAGGAAGTTAATATTTTCTACCGTTTAATCTAACATAAGAATAATTTTTGTGAGACCACGTAATGTTCATAATAATAGTTACTTAAGTAGAATATTAAATTAGCTCCAAAATCATAAAGAAAAGATTAGTTTCTGTTCAGCTGGGCTTTCTGAAGTATGTTCTAATTCTCTTCCAGGGAAATTCTCACAAAGTGAGAGAGGAATCAGAGTAGTTCAAAAAAGATGAAACACCCTCTACTATAGTACTCACCAGGTTCTCTAAACTTCTCCAGTAAGGCTGTGGTTCGCATTGATTTTTTTTTCCCCTTGTAAGTAAATCTTTCATTCAAACTTGCCTCATTTCCACCCGTTATTCTTGGCACCCAGAAAAGACATAATGGTTTTCAGGGTTTTGTTTGTCTGTTTATTTGTTTTACTAAAATCAGAATCCTGCCAGGCCAGCAACACAAAGAGTCACAGACAGCTTTATTTCTTTGGATCTTGAAAGGACTGACCCAACTTGGGGGGCAAGTTTCCTTAAATCCAAAACTGTATTACAGGAAATATCTTTTCTTTTATAATCTTGAGAGCTAAGTGCAAGCATTTAAGATATTTTTCTCTTCCGCAAGAGAGCACAGTTGCTCAGGAAAGATGCTCAGAGAGCAACGTGGGATAGGCACTCACTGGACCCTGAATCCCTGCTGATGGGGAAGACGCTGTCCCCTCTTCAAGGCCACACGATCTCTCCAGGGGACAGACAAGTCCACCCTGGCAAGCCCCTGCCTTGGGTAAACACCACGTGCTATGGGGCAAAGAAAGGATGGGAGGAGAAGCCCTCTGAGTGCTATTTGTATTAGGGGACAACGTCATAAGGGGGTTACTCTACCCTTTCTTCTCACTCTCTCCTTTAATGCATTATATAATAGTGGTCAAGACCAGCACACTGTAGAGCCAGGTGGGCTGGGTTCAGATCCCAGTTTAGCCACTTACAAGCTGAGCAACCCTGGGTAAGTTATTGAATCTCTCTGTGCCTCGCATTTCCCACTGTAAAAAGGAGTTAATAATCACGCCTGCTTCCTAGGGTTGTTGTGGAGACTTAAAGTGCTTAGACCCATGCCTTGTGTGAGCTACTTAAAGGTTCTTATTTCTCCTCAATGGTTTAGGTTTTAACATCTTGCCTATTTACCCTCAATCGGACACCTTCAAGGTTCTCACATAGAGCAGAGGATGTGAAACTGAGTGGCAAGCTCTCCAAAGAGTCAGCGCAGTTTCTGAGCAGCCTGGCCCGCTCCACCTTCCCCATCTCTCTGCTCACAGCTCTCCCCAGGGCGCTCCTGTCTGCCCCTGTCCTTCTGCCCTTCTTCCCACCCGACTCCTCACCCTTCCAGGGTTCTGGTTGCTTTCTGCTCTCCCCTGGAGACTCCTGATCTCACCAGGCTGCGTTCCTTCCCTCTGCGGTCTCCTCAGGACACTCTCCTTCCTTGCATTTTACTTAGTATTACAGTTAGTGTTTTAATACTTCCTTCACTCTCCTAACCTTACTTGATTGTAAATTCCTTAACGGCAAGGTCACGTCTTATTCATCTTGGTGTGAGTTCTACAGTGGCTTTCACACAGTTGGTCCTGAATGTATTTCATACATAAATGTATGAAGCAGAAACAAATAAACAAAACCCATAAAAAATGTAATGAAGTTGGGGGTGGGTTCTGAAGTCCGACAGATTTGAATTCTGGCTGCGGAGTATGGGCTGCAGAAACTTGGAAGTTGATTCTCTCTGTTCCTGATCTCCTCATCAATGAAGAAGAAAGACAGTACCTCCCTGACAGGGTTGTTGTAGGATTAAAAGCGATGATGTGTATGAAGGACCTAGAAGGGCACCTGGGATTGAACACAAGTTCAAGAACTGTTATCCATAGTTGTTGTAATTATCTCGTTCCCTCCCTCTTTATTTATAATTAATCTGGGGCAATTTTGTTTATAGAGAAACATCCCTCCACTTACCAATGACCCCTAAGGAGAAAAATGTACTCTAAAGCAATACAACCTTTAAGAGCAACAATTATGAGCCTGAGTTAATAATAATAAAAAAAAAATCTAAATATGCTAAGCCTATCTGCTTAAGAATTCCAGGAAGTAAGTTTAGTATTTCAGAAACCTGTCCATCAAACAAACATTTCAAAATGCCAGCATTTCAGAAAAGTTCCCCTCTATAAGTCATTTTGTCTCCAGCCATATGATAACACAATCTACAGTTCACCTGTCTGAAGGTACTGTAAAGGTCACTTGATAACAGGTCCTAACTCTCCCTTAGTACAGCCAGAGGGAAAGGAGGCACAGAGAAACATTTACCTCCAAGATAATAGAATTAGTGGCAAAGCTCATCCCTAAAAATCTATGCCTTCTCAAGGCCTCGTTCAAATACCAAATGCAGAAGCAAATCTCATTTAGTTGTCCTTTTAAGTATAACTTTTAGTCAAAGGCCATATCATTAAACTGAACCTTTAAAAATCCAAATCTCCGGTTAAGTTGGTGTGACTCAAATACTTAACATTCTAGTGGTCTTGCTTGTTGAAAAAGAAAAAGAACCTTAAGTATTATATCAACTGGGACCCAGTCAGGAGATAGAAACCATGCCAGTTATTTTAACAGAAAGACGATAATATAAAACATTGTTAACTAGGTATTGAAATACTCGAGAGGAAAAGAGGATGCTGTCATTGGCAGCAGGAAGCAGCTACCAGTCCTCGGCCTGGAGGCACAAATGAAAGATGTTGGAATTACTGAAAGGTAGACGCTTGGAGGTGGGATGCTATGGAGCTGAAGCTCAGATGCTTTAGGGGAGGCAGCTGTTTGCCTGGTACTAGTTTCTCTGAGCTTGGATGATGGGCTCCACGAGTCTGGGACACAAACCCTTAAAGAAAGAGTATCAACCAGCTGCTGCTGGCATCTCTGTGGGGTGTGAGGAAAGAAAGATGTCCCTCCTCCCTCCTCCAGGCTTCTAGTCTCTAGCACATGCAGTCGGCAGAGCTGAACCAGAAAGCGGCTGGCAAAGCAAAAAACTGCTTTGCAGAGTCAAGCCTGGTTGACATCAAAAAGTAGTGGGGAAAAAAAAGTGAGCTGGGAACTAAGAAACTTAACCTGGTACAAGTGCCTAAAGGAGGGGAAATTTTAAAATATTTTGCTTTGCTTCATCATAATTTATACCCAATCTACTGATCTGTTTCTTGTCTTTTTCTTGGCTCCTATTTGCATAGTTCCTATCAAAACTGAGGTAAGAAAGTTGTCTTACCAATCCAAACATGTGTTTTTATTAGACTTTTAGATTAAAATCAGAGGTTTTTTTTTTAAAGGCATAACAGCAGATTTTTCTACTCTGAAGCCCTACAAAATTATGCTTTATCCACTATACTTATTTTCATAAATGCTATTTATCTTCAAGAAAATAATATATATGAATCTGTAACTGTAAAAGATGATTGAAAGGTAACCCTGCAAATCTAATGGACTCTATACTGTATGAGTTAATAATTATAATGAATAACTTTGATAATGTGAATTGCTGCTGGAATCCAACTATCGCTGGAACATTCTCCGTGCTTTTGTTTTTATTACCTTTGTTTGAATTGTTACAAAGAATAAATTGTCCAAAACATCTAATTCATAACCCAGCCTGGTAAAACTTGATTGCATTTTGCTCAAAAGTAACTAAGAAGTTGCATTCAGGTTCAATGAAGACCAATTCTGAAGTATTTAGCCAAACAACATACCCCTATTCATTTAGGAGTACTATTAATTCAAGAAGCAGTCTTAGGATGGCTTATTGTGTCTGTCACTATATGTAACTTTGTAGGTTACAGTTAAAACAAGGTCTGTACAGAGAAAGGCAAATATCAGACAACATTGCTTATTTGTGGAATCTAAAAAAGAAAGAGAGATACAAATTTTATTTACAAACCAGAAATAGACTCACAGACATAGAAAACAAACTGTGCTTACCAGAGGGGAAGAAAGGGAGAGATAGATTAGGAGTTTGGGATTAACAGATACACATTACTATATATAAAATAGATAAATGACAAGGACTTACTGTATAGCATGGGGAACTATATTCAATTTCTTATAATGAGTTGTACTGGTAAAGAAATTGAATGTATATATATAACTGAATCGCTTTGCTGTACACCTGAAACCTCTGTACACTTCAATAAAAAATAAGAATAGAAAAAAAAAAAAGCAAGGTTTGTAATTCAGGAAACAACAAATTAAAAGAAAAGATGTTCCCAACACACCTAAAAGGGTCTGAGTCTGAGACAGGTAGCTCCTCTCCCCCCGACAGTGGGGCATCTGGAAGCCTAGCTACAGCACATTTCCCAGCCTCCCTTGCAGCAAGCTGTAATGATGAATTTCTCTCCAGTGGACTGTGACAGAGTTGGGATGCTTGGGTCACACAATATCCCACATGTACCCACCCCCGCCATGTTTCTTCCCTTGCCTTGGGGTGCAACAGCAAAGACAATGACTAGAGTGACACTGGAGGCTCCGAACTGAGGACAGCAGAGCAACATCACCCTGAGTTTCTAAATGACTGTAAGAGCAGAGACAATCCCCTCCCACCTCCTCCTACCCTCAACCTAGTACTTCCCTGGACTGTAAAAGCAGAAATAAGCCTCTATACATTTAAGCTAATATACTTCGGGTGTATTTGTTTTAGGAATTTGGCCCACTCTAATCAATATATAGTTGGAGACTAATACATTGTTTAGAAGGATTTGAAGTAGTCAGAGTTCCTAAAAGAAATAAAACCTAATCTGGGTTTGCATTAATAACAACCACAATTTATTTTTTAAAAGAAACTTTTTGTGCCAAAAAGAGACTGTGCCAAGCTATGACATGTATTATCTGATTGTCATGACAGTCCTTCATATCGTGTGTTATTAAACCTTACTTTGCAGATGAAAAACTTGAAGTTCAGAGCAGCTGGGTAACTTCCCCTAAGGCCTACAGCAATTATGAATGGTAGACCTATCATTCGAATGCAGATATTTCGGCCTCCAAAGCCCATGCAGGCTGGTGGGGCATAGTATAAGGAAAAGCATGGAGGCATTATTGAGGTGGGAAGCCCCATGAAAGAGATCAGCAGGACCCCCAGGCAGGGCCACTACTCTCCTGCCAGCACCATCTGGTTCCGTGACCCGGCAGCATTATCTCGCTTTTTGCCTCTGAAACGGCTTCTAGGAAAGTGGAACTTATCCTTAAGATTCTATTGGTTCCCTGAGCTAACTCCTGATTGGTCCATTTGTGGTGACTCATTTGCATGGAGCTCACTCCTGGTTGGTCCATTTCTATCACTCCTGATTGGTCCATTTCTGTCACTCCTGATTGGTCCATTTCTGTCACTCCTGATTGGTCCATTTCTATCACTCCTATTGGTCCATTCCTAAAAAGCTTGTTCCTAATTAGTCAACTTTTGTTATACCTTATTTGCATATGATGTTGCAAAGTCTAGACTGGTAGCCTATAAAAGCCTGTGTAAACCTCCAGACAGGGTCCAGAGCTTGAGTGTTAACTCCGCTGGACCCGCCAGCATAATAAACCTGAGTTCTTCAACTCTCTGAATGCTGCATGGTCTCTCACCCGGCTCCAGGTTGCTGTCACAACTGAGCTGTAACACACTTTGCTGCAACATTTCTGGAGGCCCCTCTGAGGTTCCAACCTTACCGGCCCCTTGAGCTGCCGGGGCAGTGGAACAACAGCCTGGGAGTCAGGAACTCCGAAAGTGAACGAGGAGGCGCTCCACCCTACGGTATTCTGGGTCCTCCTTCGCAGAGGTGATTCAGTCCTCTAGGCAGCTGTGCCCTAACCGGACTCAGTGGAGGGACGGACCAACTCACCAAGCAACACGGCCAGACAAGGTAAGAGCCCCGGGAAGCGTCCATATTTAGGTTAGAGTATTAAGGTCCTGTCCAAGTGGAGAGAAGAGACTGACCACCTCCTTCAGGCTTCCTGTCCGATGGTATTCCGGACGGGAAGATTAGGTTAGTTAGGGACACCCCGGTGATAGGGAGGGAATGTGTGAGTAATCTCCGTGTGTTTGTGTGAGTGTGTGTGCGGCCTGAAAAGCATGCGCTCAGGTTCGAGTTTGTAGCTCCACGGCATTCTGCTACGGAGTTCGAGTGAGTCCCAACCTGCGGTTCCGTGGTGACCTCATACGGCTCATGGCGGTATCGGCCCCTCAGGGTATCGATCGGAGTCAGCGGTTTATACTGACCCGCCAAAGCTAAGAGGCACCTTCATCCCCGCGAGGGGAGCGGCCAGGCAGACGCAGTGAAAACCCTCCCTTTGTCTTGTTTGCGACACCGGCACAGGGTGGCTACACAGGGAGGGAAAGGGACATAGGACAGTCTATGAGTAAACGACCCCTGTGCCCTTGGGGACTAAGACGAGACTACTTTGAAAAAGTTTCAGACGAGACCTTGTCACCAGTCCCCCAGAATATCCTGTCACAGTTAGTGCACCAGCCTCAATACTACTCCTCTGTCTGAAATTAAGAGTATAGGACCTGAGCCAGAGGGAGCCACCACAGAACCGGCTCGAACCCTCTTTTGAGGCCCCCCTTTTTGGTCCATTTATTCTGCCATCGGCCGGACATCCCGGCCTCATGTTTTGTCAATCCAGGCTATTGAAAAGACCTTATGTAGGGACCCCTAGAGCTCATTCCGGCCCGGGAGAGCCTCAGGGACTCCTGCCTATCGTGGAACCCTAACTCACTGGCAGGACTTGCAGCCAAGCAGATAGGTATTAGGCCCAGTGAGGCAGCGGGCTTTTTGAGAACTCCACTGTTTTGAGGAGTGGGAAAAAAAAACAGAGATACAGGGGTCACAGTCTGTGGTTCCAGAAGCAGACCCACACCTATAGGCCATAAAATCTGTCAACTAATAGTAATGGGTTCCTCAAAATCAAAGCCAGTAGTGCTGGACTGCATGATTGAAAATTTCAAAAAGGGTTTCTCAGTAAACTATGGGAGTAAATGGTCACCAGAAAAATTGCACATGTTATGTGAGTTAGATTGGCCCACCTTTGGAGTGAGATGGCCCCCAGAAGGCACACTCGACCTGTCAGCTGTCCGGGCCATATACTGGATAATCACCATGACCCCAGGGCACCCTGACTAATTCCCACATGTTGACTCTTGGCTAACGATCTCCCAAACATTCCCTGCATGGGTCCGGGTCTATGCAAATGGTTAGGGACAATATAAGATCCTCCTGGTCCTGACATTGAAGGTAGAAAATAAAAATACAATGGGGCCAGTCCTTTGGGGAAACTCTGAAGAACTGCCAATGGTGCCCCTGCCATGTGTTCCTCCTGCTTCTGCGGCTCCACCACAGCTGCCTCTGCCAGATGGTCCACTGCCACCTGTACGGCCACAGTGGCCCTGGGCTCCGGACCGGGAGCCCATGAGGAGGAAACTCCATTCGGCCCTGCAGGCCGCCCAGCCAGTGGCCACGCTCCAGAGGCCTCTCCGGGGGACCCAAGGGCCCCAACACGTTAACGATGATAGTTCTGTACAGCCTGGCCGCTCCATCCTGTGCTACCAGCCTTTCAGTACAACGGACCTCCTAAACTGGCAGCACCACACTCTGCCATATTCAGAAAAACCCCAGGCCATGATTGACCTCCTAGAGTCCATCTTCCAGACCCACCAGCTGACTTGGGACAACATCTGTCAGCTGCTCCTGACACTCTTCAATACTGAAGAAAGAAAGCAGATCATAACAAAAACTAAAAAATGGCTACAAGAGCAGGCCCCAGAGGGAACCATGGATGCACAGGAATGGGCCCAGAATGCAGCCCCAGACACAAGACCAGAGTGGAGCTATAACTCCCAAGGTGAACGAGAGGCTCTGCAGACATCAGAGAGCCCTCCTACAAGGGTTGCAAGCCGGGGCAAAGAAACCAACCAACATGTCTAAAACCACCATGATCCAAAAGCCAGACAAGTCCCCCATGGACTTCTGTGAGAGGCAATTTGAGAGCCTCTCAATTTAGAGGAACCAACGGAAAGGAAGGATGGTGGGTGATGCCTGACAAACGGATATATATACCTGAACGATTGGCCCATCAGGTGGTCCTTCAGCAACATGAGCTCACCCACCTGGGAAAGTCCACCTCAGAGGCCCTGCTGGAACAGTACTGTCTGATCCCTCGACTTCCATCCCTCTGTGCCTCAGTCTCACAGCACTGCCTCATATATGCCCAGAACAATGCATAACAGGGGTCAACTTGGCCAAGAGGAATCCAGTGCTGTGGCCAGGCTCCTTTTAAAGATATGGAAATGAGTTTTGCAGAAATAGGGCCCAGCAGAGGATACAAATACTTGCTGGCTTTTGTCTGCACCTTTTCAAGATGGGTAGAAGCATACCCAACATGGACTGAGGAAACAAGAAAAGTAACAAAGGCCTTACTCAGAGAAAATATTCCCAGATTCAGGATGCCATTGATGTAGGGTCAGACAATGGACCCTCATTCGTGGAGGAAATAGTACAAGTGGCAAAAACACTAAACATCTGCTGGAATCTACATGCGGCCTACAGGCCCCAGAGTTCAGGGGGGACAGAGTGCATGGGCCAGACCCTAAAACAGGATATGATAAAGCTCAGTCAACAAACTACCTTGGACTGACACTCTGCCCCTGGCTATCTAGTGGGTGCACTATGACCCTTGGTCCAAAATGGGATTCTCCCCTTTTGAAATTCTGTATGGGAGACCCCCTCCCCTGATTATACTAGGAGAAAAAATTAGGGAAGTGGGAAGCTTAGAACTTCATAAGCAAATGCAGGGCCTCGAAAAGACTATGTGGAAAGTCTATAGGTGGGTAACTGAAAGGATCCCAATCTCACTGGGAACAGTGTCAACCATTTGCATAGATAATCAAGGGCTAACTGTAAGTCATCTGTTTTTGGCATTTGGATGGCTCTAGAGGAATCCAAGGCAAATAAACAAATGTAGGCCAGGGGATGTCTCAATAAAACCACATCTAAGAGCTACTAGGCTTTGAGAAACCATTTTGAACTTTGAATAGAAGATGTAGGTATCAAGGTGGAGGCAGTTATGGACAGTATTTCCAATGCTGTCTTTGAGATGGCATGTATAAAGTGTGAGAACTGGTCTTTTTATTTTGAATGGAGAACATTCAGAAGTAATTTACAGTGAAGATGGTCCAGTAGTTCATACTGACAGGCAAAAGCTAAATAGAGCTTTCTGCTCAGCCTGCTGTGCTCCAAGACACCCCCACACTCCATCCTCTTGAAGCTCTTCCCAGAAGCCTGGAGTTCTCCTTAACCCATAGTGACAGCCAGCAACCAAAAAGGTTAAGGCCACTCAGTCTGTGAACACCAAACACTTTCACTGCAGAAGCATAACCACAGCAGAAACTGTGCCTGTCCTGAGTGCTGTCTGCCCAAACTTCCTTGCTTCCCACCTTCCAGACATGTGGCCCAGCACATCACATCCAGGCCTCTAGGTGGTCAAGTGTGGCCATGTAACTAATTCTGGCCAGTGAGTTAGGAGCAGAAGTGACAGTGCCACTCCCAGCTTGGGACATTTAATTGCTAGAGCAAGACCTTTGACAATTATCTTTCTTTCTGGCACAGCAACTAGGAACATTTGAGGTGATGGTTACTCCATGAGAGACACAGAGTTTGAGCAAGAAATAAATCTTTGTAATTTGAAGCTGCTGGGATTTTGCAGAAATTTATTAGGAGAACCTTGCCCTTCCTGACTGATACCAATAATTAACTATACTGAGCACTCTCTTCTAATCACTTTATATGTACTCACTGAATTCTAGCAACGACCCTTTGAGACAGCTAGTATTGTGTCCCCGTGGCACAGATGAGGAGACAGGGAAGTTACGTAAATTGCATCAGATGGTGTAACTCATGCAAAAGGTAGAACTAGATGCAGGTACAGGAAGTCTGTCTCCAAACTTGAGCTCTAACCGCTGAGCTTGGCGCCTCGTGACTAGTATCGTGCACTTTAATACGATCACTGTAACAAGCTTTAATAAAATCACTCATCCTCAAAAACATACACATTGAAAACTGCAGTAAAAACATATCATCGTCTCAAAGTCACCATATGCTACCATCAAGTTTAACTCTTGTTTGCAGTTAATTGCAATTATTTTATAAGGCGAGAAAAAAAAATTGGCATCTGAAATAACTGCACCCCAGATGTCACTACTTGAGTCGCCAAGTTGCATGACAATTTTTAAAAAAGTAATAGCACGCTTATGAAATAAATAACATTTAATCATGAAGGCTGTGCTTTCTGCAAGATCTGGGTCTACAGTCTTGGACATGGTCTCCGAGTTAAAGTCATACCTTAAAAAAACAGGAACTGGAAACATTATCTATTTAGCATGTTTCATTTTAGATTAAACAGATTTTACTCCCTGTTCCCTGGTAATTATATATAATTAAAAAGCACCGAGGAATGTGCGTAAAAGAACAATGAAGTAATAATCATGTGAACAGTGGCTTATTTTAACTCACCACTGAGAGGCAGTTGCTTTTATTCAGATTAATTTGTGAAAGGACTGATGAGAACATGACAGTGAGACAGAAGGGAACATGTTCTTTGAAATTGCTCAGCTCAGAAAATAGGATTAATGAAACACATCTAATTGCATCAATGCTTCAGAAGGCATTATTACTGAGTAGACCTTGAAGGTCATGCTCCTCTGGAACAGCTTCCTCTCCAGGTGAACCCATCCTATTTTTCAGAACCTTTCCTGAAGTCAGATTGACTCAGATCACTGTTCTAAAGCAAGAGCTCACTGAGTAGCTAGAATAGTCGGGAGATGTGTTCAGGCATCGTCTTAGCATCATGCTGCCCCTTCCTCATGTGCATTCTCCAGAACAAAGTCAAGTATGGAAATGTGGACCAGCCCAAGTTTAAACGCAATGCACTGGGCATTACAGTGCAGTAAGGCCTTGAGCTGAGTGCTATGGCGTGCAAAGCATAAGGACCTTAACACATGCTGGGAGCTTGCACTGTGTTGGATGCTATCTCATTTAAGCCTCACAACTCTTCTATGAGATCAAGACCATGATGATGACCATGTTTACAGCAAGTGGGAAATAAGGCTTATGTTAACACCTATAGAATACTATATAGCGATTTAGGTGTTCAGCAGAAAGCATAGAAGGAAGGTAGGAAGGGCCAGGACTATATGGCAATTTAAATAGGGTGGTTAGGGGATGCCATGAAACTGACATTTGAATAAAAACCTAAAGGAAGTAAGGGGAAAGCCACAGAAATCTCAGGAGGACAGGCACTCTTGGCAGAGAGAAGAATAAGTGCAAAGACTTGAGGTGGGGAGTGTTGAAGGGACAGCAGGGAGGCGTGTGTGGAAAACAGCAGGGGACTTGTCAGAGGGAAGGGAAACAGGGCATGGCAGGGGGTGTAGGTGATTGAGGGACTACGGACGTTAGGTGACAGGGGAAGTCCTTGGAGCCTTTTGGGTGAAGGAGGGTCAGGATCTGACCACAACAGAAGCACTCTAGCTGCAGTGTTGAGAATAGACCAAAGGGCAGCAAAGAAGAAACAGGACGACTAGTTAAGTTATTGCAAACAATCAGGCGAAAGGGGACAGTGGTCAAGCCCAGGGTGGCAACAGAAGAATGTAAAAAAGAGGCTGGACTTGCAATAGACTTTTTTTTAAGTAGAAACAACAGGATTTGTGACAGATCAGATGGAGCTTGTTGGAGAGTAGGGTCAGGGATGGCCCCGGTCTTTGCCCTGGCCACTAGAAGCCTGGGGTGGTCTTTTACTGAGGTGAGAAAGGCTGACAGGAATAACTTTGGAAGCGCAGTTTGTGGCATTGAAGTTCAAAATACCCATGAGACAATCAAGTGGAGGTGTTGAAGAGACCAACAGCCTTGAGCTAAAGAGATAGACCTGGGCTGGAAAGAGACATTTGAGCATCACTAGCATAAACACGGTACTGAAAGTCAAGGGAATGAATGGAGCCACTAGGGAGATGAGCGTAGAAAAAGAAAATGCCCAAAGGCTGAGTCCTAGGTCTCACCAACATTTTGTGGTTGGAAGATAAAGAGGAACCAGAAAGGGGATTTGAGGAAGCAGTCACAGAGGCAGGAAGAAAACCAGAGTCCAGAATAGCGAACTGGGAGTCAACCAGACTAGAGGAAATAACTTTACTCCAGCTCTGCCTCCTTCCATGGTGTTTTGAAATAAAACAAGGGGATAAATGTGAACTCCTTTAACGAAGTTCTAGAGTCTTCTATGTCTCCAAGACTCTCAAGAACTTTCCAAGTGTGTCCGCAAACTAAGTATATTGATTTTAAAAACTAAATGCACACATATTTATTGTATTGATTTAAAATATATCAATTGCAGCAACATGAATAGACCTAGAGATTATCAGATTAAGTAAAGTAAGTCAGAGAAAGACAAATACCATACGATATCACTTATATGTGGAATCTAAAAAAAAAAAAAAATACAAATTCTGGTTTATAAACCAAAAACAGACTCATAGACATAGAAAACAAACTATGGTTACCAAAGGGGAAAGGGTTGGGGAGGGGTAAATAGTAGTTTGGAATTAAGAGATACACACTACTATGAATAAAATAGATAAACAACAAGGACCTACTGTATAGCACAGGGAACTATGTTCAATTTCTTGTAATAGCACATAATGGAAAAGAATCTGAAAAGAAAAACATGTATAACCGAATTGCTTTGCTGTATACACCTGAAACTAACAAAATAAATTAAAAAGTAAAATTCATCAATTGAAGCAAATCAATCAACCAAAATACATAAGGTAAAGCTCTAGGAATAATAATACATTTAAAAATACTCAAATTATAAAACCCACCAAGATTCTTAAACATCATTATCCTCCCAACATCCTCCTGCCGTTCGATCAATCTTTCAGTGGCTACAGCAGCTGAAAGAGAAAATATTTGCCTTTTGTGGTATCAGTATCACTCCAGGACTTAACCTCCTGTTTCTCTGCCAGAGGCTGCAGAGCTGTCTCTGGAAGGTTGGTACACAAGAATGAGGCTGCGTCCCTGTTCCCCCTAAAGAGAGTGACATCCTAAACCAAGTGGCCCTTCACCTGGCATGGTATCTGTCATACATTCAAACCTATTTTCAGGATCATGATGTTTGTGTTTACTGGACTTAGAGCTTATAATGAACCTATGAATCTTTGAGTCATGGGGAAGACAGATGCCCATCCACTTCAGCAAAAATGCCTGAGAGACAGCCTAAGGCAGTATTTCAGAGCAGCGTGCTCTGCAGTCAGTCTGCCCGAGTTCAAATCCTACCTGGGCATCTGTAAAGTAGGGGACCTATAAAATAGGCTATTTTATAATTTATAATTTATTTAATAGAGGACCTATAAATTAGAGAACCTACCTCATAGGCCTGTTGTGGGGATTCAGTGAGTTAATATTTATGGAGCTGTCAGGATGGTGTCTGGCACATGGTCAGGGCTACACAAGGGCTTCTTCCATAATTGGAAATATTTCACACATGCCCACTGCGCCCTTGATAATTGTCATCGGCACTGGGGATACGATGGAGACTAAGACAAAATCCATCCATGGGTGGTGGGGGGCTAAGAAATAAACAAGGAAACAGATCAATGGGATAATTATAGAGCACTTGAAGTATTAAAGATGTGTGACAGAGAGTGACTAGGAGTGGAGGGAGGTGAGGAAAGGCCTCTTTGAGAAGGGAAAATTTGAGCCAGGACCTGAGCACTGAAAAGGCACTAGTTTTGGGAGGAGCCAGAGTTAGAGGATTCCCAGCAGAGAAAACCAGAAAAGCAAAGAGATCCAGCCATGAAGACAAAACAGCCAATTCAATCTCAGAAAATAAACCATCGAACTGAATGTGGGGAAAGCATAGGAGTCAAACACGTGGGGCCAAGTTAAGCCACTCAGGAATCAGGCAGGGAATGTAACCATGGGATTAGGTACCCATGGATAAGAGTCTCTGAATGTATTGATGAAGTATTGATCAAGCTTGATGCTACAATGGAAGATATATATGAATTCTGATGAGACTGACCCGCAAATGTTCGCTGTAGGATTTAGAAGTATGCCTCCTCCTTTCACCCACTCACCCATCACCCCGTCGTGAATAGGTTGATATGATCATTGTTTTATGTGCTCTAAGTCAAGGCAGAACAAAGGACAGGTAACTTCCCCCCATCCCCAGTATAAAATGGCCTTCCTCCATAGTTTTCTTTTGCCCAACTAAATCTGCTGCTTCAAGTCCTTCCTGCCGGCTGCTGAAGAAATGGCATGAATTCAGGCGAAAGGATTACCTGGTCCAACCTCTCTTGTCTGAGACTGTCCTCAAATGCTAAGCTAATAACCATGTAGGATCAAACAGCTAAGGAAGGCTCTCTGCTTTCTGCTTACACAGCCTGACGGATGAGCTTTTGCCTTTCTACCATCCCCAGTCTGACTTTGTTTCGCTTTTGACAGCTCTGGACTTTGCGGAGAAGCCAAACAGGTTTAGAAACCAGTTTGGTCCCAGCAGACCTGCACAGAGGGAACTCACCTCTATACACAGAGATCTGGGGCAGTGCCTTCCCCGGGCACTAGGAAGTCAGCCCAGGCTCCCAGAGAGCCCTAAGACATCCAGTCTAAACAGATACATCAATCTGTTCACTGAGAGAAGAAAGCTGGCTCTCCCAATATAATTACAGGGTGGCTGATTTATTATTCTGAACTTTGGTGCATGACAGGGGTAGTGTCATCTGTGCCAGTTTATGCTATTGGGCCAAAAGACGAAATACCAAGCTAGCCTGATTGGTTCCAAGAATCCATTTGCACAAACAGAGCTCCTGCATATGCCAGTGTGCGTTCAGGGATTAGGCCACGTGGCTTAGCCTCTTTGGCAAAGTCTTTTCGAGAAGGAAATTACAAGTCTTCATATATTCAGAACCATTTAATAGCTGGCAAGTTCCTGCCAACCACCTAAACTACTGCCAAATCTACTGAAATATCTTAAAGGGTCCATCCTTGTCAGGTTAGTTTTAGAACTAAATGAATAGGCTACCTTTTCTCCGAAAGAAAAAAAATCATTTCTCTCTAGCCATGGTCCCTGGCTCTATAAACAAGCTAAACCCCAGATGGGAAAAGGATACTTTATGAAAGAGTGTGGGAGGCCATGTGAGATCGTGGTCCAGGAAATGGTCCTTGGAAAGACAGAGACTGGAGGTTAGAATTACAGCTTTTCCACCCCCTCTGCTTCGTGTCCTTCAGCAAGTTTCGTAACCCCTACAAACCTCAATGATCTCATCTGTGAAATGGGAATTAACTGTCATTATGAAAGTGAGTCGTTCTAGATAAATCACCTAGCACAAGAGAGGTATTCAACAAACCAGTCTCTCAGAATGGCAGGGTCTGACGATGAGCCCTCTGGATATGAAATTCTCTGTGAAACATTTTTACATTTGTGCTTACGTTTCGATCATAATTTGAAATTAATATAGCCATATTCGAGATTAGCTGAAAGACCCATTTGGATTAGATTCTAGACCTCAACTTGGAACCTGTGTTTACAACTACATTGGCCAACAAGTAGTGTTCCTTGAATTGTCATGAGCTAGAAAGAACAGAAGAAAATTAGAGTTGATATGAAGGCCTATGATGCCTGGGGGTTGTGTTCACGAAGGTCCTAAGAGTTCAGAACAGAGGAAAGTGATGCGAGAACCAAGGGGTCCCTTAGCCTGGTCCTTATAGGCACCGAGAGGGCATTGTGCTTGTGTCACAGCAGTGAACAACAATCATACGCACAAAACAATATTTGTCACAAGGTTTAACTAATATTATTGTTTTGAAATTTATTGGTGTTGTAGTTTTGTTTCTAATATATAACATTGTTTTGATTTCACAATTGTTTGCAAGTAGAAAAGAAGTTATCCCAGGGTTTAGGCTTTATATATTTAAATAAGTGAAAATAAAAACAAAGTGAAAAGAACACGAATGAACTTATTTAAAAAACAGAGACAGACTCAGAGACATAGAAAACAACCTTATGGTTACCCAGAGGGGCAAGGGAGTAGGGAGGATAAATTTGGGAGTTTGGAATTTGTAGATACAAGCTATTATATATAAAATAGATAAACAACAAGGACCTACTGTATAGCACAGGGAGTTATATTCAATACCTTGTAATAGCCTATAATGAAAAAGAACATAAAAAGGAATATATATATATATATATATATATATATATATATATATATATATATATATATATATATATATATATATATATAAAACTGAATCACTATGCTGTACACCAGAAATTAACCACAACATTGTAAACTAACTATACTTCAATTTAAAAATTAAAAAAAAAAATTCTAAGCAACAGTAGATGTTCATGTAAGTTTTTCTCCATAGAAAAATAGAATGAGTTCATAGATTATTAAATTTTCAGAAACCCAGTAGTAACTAGCCACTCTTAGTATAATTATTATGAAGGAAATAAAGAGGCTGATGCAAGGAATAAACAGCCTTCAGTGGAAAAGCAGGCTATAATAGTGCATAGACATGATGATCAACATTGTGTTTAAAAAAAAAATTATGTCCAGGAAAAACAACATAAAGGGATATTCTAAATAATAATTGTTACATTTAGGTGATAGAATTATGAGTGGTTTTATTCTGTTTTATAACAGTTTAATTTGTCCTTAACAGACATGAATTTCATAATTTTAAAACATATGTCTCAAAGGCAAGCAGCCTCTACAGGGTGAGAACATAACTTACAAAGAACACAGGCTGACTGCAGATCAGCCACTGATGGGCGGTAGGGGGATCCCTCCTTTCCAGCACTTACATCCCAAGCCCCCAGTCCCTGGTTTCAATAGATTCCTGCAATTTGCACTTCAGATCCCTAAATACCCCTGGGAGTTCCAACATATGTGATTTATAGGGTAAGTTTCTCTCTTAAAACACCTTTCTGGGAACTCTAATTCTCTGTAGTACCGATGAGTTCCAGGAACCATCTGTGCAGCAGTGGAGGTGGTCACCCCTGCAGTCTCCTCCCTTGGCGGGTCTCCAGGGCCCACCCCTGGCAACTGGGGGGAAAAGTCCTCTGATGGCTTTCTTGTCTCTCTTGCACCCCTTTTGGCCACCTCTGCCTTCTTTCTGGCGTTCCTGCCAGCCTTAGTCACTGCACCACGTTGGTGCCAGACCTTCCTTGGCTGGGTTTCCAGGGTTGTCTGCCCATTCCTCCTTAATGCTTACCTTGGATAACGTGGTGGGAATTCCTACCTGTGCCAGCTGCACTCTTTAAGTGCCTAGGGCTAATCAGATTACAACACACACACACAGATACATATATGTGTGTGTGTGTATATATATGTACACACACATATATATATATATTTATACATTTTAATACCCAGGCTACCCCAAGTCACATAAATTAGTATCTTTGGAAGTGGGCTCCAGCATTGGAAATTCTAGTGTCCAGCCAAGTCTGAGAACCATCAGATCAACGGCCTAAAGCTGAGGCAGTATCTCACAGGTGGGAGATCGCACACACACTCTGAAACCAACTGCCTGAGATGGAATGGTGGCTCCACCACAAACCTGCTAACTGTACAACCTTGAGCAATTTAATATATCCCTTGTCCCTTCATTTCTTTACCTATAAAGTGGAGAGGACACTGATAAGGATTTCTGCCTCCTAGGGTGGAGGGAAGGATTAAATCTGATAATGCCTATGAAGTACTTAGGGCAGCCTAGCATACAAGAAGTGCTTCGTTCAGACTGATTTTTCTCATTGATACTTATCATTACTTATCATCCCCTCATTACCCAGCTTAGGGGCGCCGGGGGTGGCAGCTTCAGGAATGAAGGAACAGAAGCTTTATTCTCCAGCAGAGTTGGATCTGCTCTGCAGGTCGGCAGGCTGGAGACAGGGTTTGAAAGGTTCTTCTTTTCCTCTGAAATGAGATCGTATGACAGCTCCTGACCTGAACAGACCTTTGGTGGTCCCCAGTCCCCATCAAATGCTGCAGGTAAGGATGCTATGGGTCCTGTACATCAGTCCCTCTTGTCTGGACCCCTCCTAAGAGGCCCCATGGAGCTCTAAGAAGTGCCTGATGGGTGCTTTTCCTGTTGTTAGGAAAACCCATTTCTGCAGCCGTCTCATGGGCGGACCTGATTTTCAAAGGGCAGCTGCTGCCCTAGGAAGCCTTGCACAACCCTCCCCCACACCCCCAACCAAGCTTGGGGGAACCAGGGGGCGTGGCCATGTCCAGATGGGGTCTATTCTCTGCCCCAGTTCATCAACCTTCGTGTTAGAATAAACGCCCCCCCTAGCTCCATGTGCTGCACACCTGTGAGTGTTTGTTTTTGCACTTGACAGTGTTGATTTACCACTAGGCCCAGCAGGGGATGTGGTTACAGGGCTATGATAAGGCTCCGAGCAGCACTGCGCACAGGAGGAAAATGCCACGTTGGGTAATGAACACTGAACCGCCCCATGCTCTGGCTTAAAAATATCCTTACCAAAATTATGAAAGCACCACAGAAACAAAACACAGCACAAACCATCTCTCTCTCCGAGGGCGATTTTCCTTCCCCACACTCCACCACCCCGGAAAGTAGTGTGAGTATTGGAATTGGCACTGAACTCAGGCGGGAGTCCTGTGCTGTAATAGTACTTCCAGTTCTCCCCTCCACCTGGGCAGGCAGATTTCACACCTCTGTGCCTCAGTTTCCCCAGCAATGTATGAGAAGGGTTTGGATGCTCTGATTGCTAAGATCCTTCCCATGCCCCATCACTTTAGCTACCTTGTCAGTGAACCCAGGGATCCACTGATGCCTGACGCATTCAATTACTGAGCACGAACTATCATGCATCAGGCAATGTGGGATCAAGGGGAGAGAAGTGAGACCAGAGCTGGCCAGGGCTGTCCCTGGGAGCAAGTTTGTAAACAAGCAGGCACGCCCAAGGGTTTGGTAAATCCATACTGGCAACAACATTTGTTGAGGGGAAAGCTGGTTTTTGCAAATCAGGATCGTAGTTTTTTCATAAAGAAGGCGACTTTTAAATTGTGGGTTGAGTGATGGACAGATGCGCTCCAAGGTGGGGCAGGCGGGGCGGGGGAAGGGAAGGGCGGTGTTACAGGTAAAGCTTCAGCCAAGGCTGAGCTGTGGCAGAGCTCAGTGGGCTGGGGAATTGGGAGCACCTCAGAGTCAGAAACCCAGATTGTGAGGGGTGCGGCTGGGGGTGGAGGTGGCGGTGGGGCTGAGGGTGAGTATGGGGATAGGGAGTAGCTGGGGCGGGTGCAGCGGAGAGGCCAGTAGAGAGGAATGCCGCTGGATACCAGAAGAGATGAGAAGTGAGTAGGGGCCACATCAAAGATGTCTGATTTAAAGGAGTGTAGAGTTTAGCTTACAAACACAACAGAGGAGCCAATCACAACCAGTTTTAAGCACAACTCAACTAAATTTGAGCCAATGAAAACTTCATGCAAAATAGTTATGGCTGTGAATGATTAAGAGATTAAAATAGGTGCTTTGTTTTATTTGCCACATTTTTTTTTAACATTGTTAGATAACAAATGTGCAGGCAGTGGTATAATCATGTTTCCTTGCTGGCTTCTTAAATGACAGTACTTGAGGCTTAAGAACGTAAGTTTACAAATTGTTGGCTTTAATTTGCAGCCTTCTTCTTAATGCCCCTTCCATCCAGACAAAGCAGATTGAGAAACGATTACTTCCTAAAAGCTTTCAAGATGATTTCCATTGTGCCCTTACTATCCTTTCTCCTGCTATCACGCATTTTCTTCTTTTTTGTATGTACTTTGATTATCATCTGGCAAGTGGAGATTATATCATGAATATTTTATAACCCGATAGTGCCAGCACAGAGGAGGCTATTAATAGTGGAATGACTTAAAAGCAGATTCTCACATGCCTAGCACATGCCTGGCACGGAGCAGGTGCCTAATTAGAAGAAAGCTCATAGGCTATGGAGTCAGAAAGTGCAGGGGTATAAACTTGGCTAGGCCACTTGATCCTGAGCAAGTCATATCACTCTGAGCCTCGATTTCTTCATCTGTAAAATGGAATTAATAATATTGTTAGAGGATTTTTTGAAAGATAGAATCTCATCACTCTCATACAGATACAAAATGAACACATGCTAGAGATTTTATTTAACAGATAAATGTTAAATTGGTTCAAAGGAGAAATTAAAAAAAGCACAAATTTGTATGGTGTCAAGGAAAGTTAAAATAATTTTACAAACAGATGGAAACTGGCTTTTTCCAATTAGGGGGAGGGACGTAAGTGAGCAGAGAGGCCAATTTAATTCTATGCAACCAACAACCAATATATATTTGTATAGACAAGAATCATTTGCACTGCTATCTGTTATCTATTATCTCAATAGCCTATAGAGTAGCAAAATAGCTTAAAGGCAATGAAAGGCTCAAAGCCCTCCTCTTAGAACCAGAATGAGATAACTTGAAACAGTGTGCACTAAACAAAGTATAGCTTTCCCCTGAAGCATGAACTTTTCTCCCTAACATCTGACTGGCATCCTCTGGTGGCCAGAAGGGCTAGAGCTCATGTATGTGGAGTACCTTGCATAGTTCCAAGAATATACCAGTTGCCCAGCAAGTGATAACTGGTTTTATTATCACTAATATGTTATGAAAGACAAAGGCTTCTTGAGTAGGTTGGTGCTTACCCAACCAGAATCAGAATTCTTCCATCACGTAATTCTCCCAGTAGTGTGCCAGGCACTGGCTTGGTCCTCAGTAGCTTTTTGAATGACTGATCTATATGAAGGACAATATTCTGATGAACTGTGAAATAGATTTTTTTTTTTAAACAATTGAAGATTAAGCTTCTGAGTTAGGAGAGATGGCAAGAGAATCTAAGTGACAAAGCCATCATGCTCTCTTTCTGAAAGTCCGGGGACCTCGGGTGGGATTCATGTAACATGATGGTGGTTGAACACTACTCTACCACTACCTCTTTCCAGTGTGAGTTCTGTTGACGATGAGACTTTGCTTTACCCTGGTTCAAAGTCCTTACTCAAGCACAGCACTCACTGACGCCAGCTGGATTTTCCACTGTGTCTGCTATGACATCCCAGGTGCATTTTCTTTAAGGAATCAAAACTAGATTATGACAACACCATTGTTGCTGGCAGTTGAATTCTTGCAGGAAGCCGACTAAGACAAACACACCCTGTTTCCTGAAACCACCCCATTTTAAATGATAAGGAAGCAAAGAGAGAAGGGGAGTTCAGTAGAGCAAGTATGTATGCATGTGCGCATGCATGTGAAACCAGCCACTTCAGATGTGACATGATGTTCCTTGCATAAAGCTGAAATAATGTTTTGGTGGTAAAGAGAGACTTGGGTTGGGGTAGGGATAAAAATTGCGTGTATCTTGGAAGTGTCTCTGGTTTTAGTGGTTTGGACCCCAAGGTGGTTTCACTTGGCTGTTCCCTCTTTTTTTAATTTTGAAAGTCTTTCATTTTTTAACAGTAACTTGGAACCATCCAATTTGTACTTAATAATGACCTTGGCTTCTAATAATTTTCAAGATCTAAGGAGACAGAAAAAAAAAAAAGTGCCTTTGATCCTCTTAAGCTGGGCAGAGTTTCTGGAGCTCCAGCCCTCTTTACACACCTTCAGGCATCTGACTTGGGACTTGGAGGAACTCTTGCCTAGAGACAAAATAACTTACTCCTCCCACAGCTGCTCATAATTCTTCCATGCATAGAAAGAGCTCTTTGGAAAGAAAACTGGTCTGAGCATAGCTATGAGCCAGGAGGGTAGGAAAGAAGTGATGTCTTTAATTAGAAAGCAGAACTCACTGTGGGTAAAGGCAGGGCTAGTTTTTTTTTTTTTTTTTTTTTTTTAGAGGCTATCTACAATTATTTCATGAATTTCTGATAAAGGCCCATTCTGCCAAAAATAACTATGCTTTGCAAATGAATGCCAGAAATTCCACAATTTTGAGTTTCAGTTCTGTGACTCAAGTGTCTGTTAATTTGCAAAGATGCACATGTCCAGTTCTTTCTTGGAAACTCAAGGACAGAAATGACCATAGAATCTAGTGACTCTTAACCTTCTATGGATTATGGGTGCCTTTGAGAATCTGGAGTATTCCACACCTCAGAAAGATTCTTACATGCACATCGTGAGTTGGACTTCTCTCCTATTGCAAAGAACAGACACTGACTTTGGCTAAATTTAAGCAAAAGAGGGATTTGGTGGAAGGAAATGGAGTCGAAGAGGACAAAGAGCTGCTTTGGGATTGAGGCAGCAGGAACTAACTCCTCGTGGGCACGATTTCTTGTGTGCGGCCAGTGAAATGAACCAGATCAAGCCATTTTCCCCCTTGCTGTAAGAACGATTTCCTGAGAGGAAATTCTGCTTGGCCTAGATTAGACCCCCGGCCACTCCACAGCTAAAGGAAGTGAAGTTATTGACTAGTAGTGCCATCAACGCACCTACTCACAGCAGTCTGCGTGTCATCAGTAGGGGAGTCAGGGACCCTTGTCATGGACCCAGCTCTAAAAACTGGGGTCCAAAAACCCCCGACTAGGGCTAACCTCTATGACCAATATTTAAATGCCTTCTTCAACATACCCTATTTCCTGAGAGTATGAGTGTGGTTGGAGGAAATCTGTGGGATGCAATAGAAGAAAATGAGGATGAAGATGCTAAGAACTGACAAGAAACAAGTTCAAAAGCTGAGAGCAGTAAAACCAAGTTTTTCCCAGACCTGACCCTAGATTAAGCCATCTCTCTGTAAAGATGTACCTTCTCTTATACCAGTTATGGGCTCTTACATCAGAGATCTGCTGGACGTGCATGGGCCCAGTGCCCTTATAGAAACTAAAGTCCGAGGGAGAATGCTCAAGAGAGCCCTTCTATGCAGCGTGATATCAGCCCTGGAGGGAGTGGTGCCGTAGAATCAGGCCTCTGGGCTTGACTTCTGATTTCCTCGCAGTGAGGACCACACCAGAGAAACCCATGATGGGGAGGAGAGTCTCGCCCCCATCTCAGCAGGGATGTGGGATGACTTCGACCTGAGCTGGCCTGGGACACATACCCTGAGGACCAGTGAACAAACTGAGTCTCTAAAACTGCTTGTTTAGTGCATGGCTGTGGCTATGGGGAGAAATGATGGACTTCACCATTTTAGAGCTTTATAACTCCACTCCTGATTGGGTGGTGCAGATACCCTGTGACTTTTGTTCCTTTCCACTTCTTCAGATGCAGCCCCAGCTCCTCTCACTCTCACACACTAATCTCCAAAACTACAGGAGGCTACATTGGCCTCCTTTCAAACTCCTCCTCCTCCTTGAGACCTCAAGGCTTCACCACACATTGTACTTCTGCCCCAATTCTGGCTAACCCCAACTTGTTTCTCAGTCCAAGCTTCAAGTTTCTTCCTCATGGAAATCTTCACTGATGCAAATTAGATCAGGCGCCCACTCATCAGCCTAGACTTGTTTTTCGTAGCACTTGGCATACTGATAAAGTAGTTGGTGCTAATCTATTAAATCTCTGTCTCTGTGACCTGGTAAACTCTGGCGGGTACAGGCCATAACTGTCTCATTCAGTTTTGTCACCCCAGAGCCAGGAATATGATAGGTGACCATTAAATGTATGTTGAATAAATGTTGTGCAGCATTATATTGAAGAAGAGAAGCTATCAAGGACAAATAGTAAAAATAAAATTAGGTAAGTTAGTAAATTTAGAGAATGAGGTACATGCTAATGAACATAGAGGTGGAAACAGATATAAAATAGAAGACACTGGTAGAGTTGTAGCGTATCTTTCATTCTTTTAACCTCAGGAATGAAGGGAGCCAAGAAAGCATAGGAAATGTAGCCAAAGAGAGTTAAGGTTCTAGTTAAAGCTAAAAGCTCATGTATCACATTTGGTTGCCTTGGCAACAGAGCCACCATCTTATGATGATATTATAATACGCTAAAGCAAATCAAATAAATTAACGACTTATCAGAAATGGTACAACAAATGGTCTAGTTGTCTCTACCTTTGGCGATGATCTAGGGTGAAATCTTATAAAGGACTCTGTGCTGCAAAGAATGCTGTCCTAAAACTTGACTTATGTATAAAAGGGTTAAACCAGGTCATTGAATTTGACAAACCAATTTTAAACTCTTTATGGAGAAGCACATAAGGCTATGATCAATGACAATGGTTTAAAATAACAGAACAAGATATGAGACTGGCTGCATATGTCTGTTATCTTGAGCACAGTTATGATGTAGAACCCAGAACTACAAAACCTCAGTGGCATAACACAATAAGCATTTATTTTGGCTTAGAAGTTTACAGGTTGGCTGTGCAGTTCTGATGAGCTAAGCCAAGCATGGCTATTTTGGCTAAGCTCGCTGCTAAGGGCAGCTGGTGAGTTGGTTGGGCACTGGCTGATCTAAGATGGTCTCAGGTTGGATTGACTCTATTGTATATCATTTGTTCTCTTATTCCTCATCACACTAGCCTGAGAGCAGTGAAAGCAGAATTCTGAAAGAGGGAGTAGAAGCAGGCAGGGTCTGTTGAGACCTAGGTTTAGAATGGGCATACTGTCACTTCCACAATATTTGATTGGCCGAGGCAAGTGGCAAGGCCAGTCCTGATTCAAAGGGTGGAGAAATAGGCTCAACTTCTTGACTAAAAGAGCTGCAAAGTGACTTTGCTAAGGGCATGGATATAAGGAGGTCATTAATTATACCCCTCAATTCAATTAACCTACCATACCAGAAATCTACTTACTATAAAGATATAGTAACTAATTCATCATTATATTGGTGTAGAAATAGATAAATAGAATAATGATGTAATATTATGATCCAAAAGAAACTCAAATGATAATAAAATATCAAAACAGAGGTAGCATTGAAGATTCTCTCTAGGGAAAATGATAGACTATTCAACAAATGGTGCTATGATAATAGATTATCCAATGAGGGGAAAAGTAGATCCTTACTTCACATCATACACAAAAATCAATTCCAAATTTATTAAAGGTCTAAATGTAAAAAGCAAAACTTTAAAACTTTTAGAAGAAAATGTAAGAGAATATCTCTACAGCTTACTGTTGGGAAGGAGTTCTAAAACAAGACACAAAAGGTACAAACCATAATGAAAATGTAGACAAATTCAATTATATTATAATTTGTAACTTCTACGCAAAGAAACTTCTAAAAATTGAAAAGCCTCAGTCTTCAGGAAAGTATTTATAAAGCAAATAACTGAAGAAAGATTAGTATTGTAGTATTGAGAACTAATAAAATGCTTTCCAAAATCAATGAGAAAAAGACAAACCAACAGAAAAAATGAATGAAAAGTAATGTGCAAAGAAAGGCAATTCACAGAACAGGAAACCTGAATGGCTAATAAGTGTATAATAAAACTATCAATCTCATTAGTAAATGGGCAGATGTAACTTAAAATCATAGTAAAATATCATTTCACAGCCGTTAATTTGGTGAAGATGACGTAGATTGACAATATCAAGAGTCAATGAGGAGCCACTGTAACTCTCATATACAGTGGGTGAGAATTGAACTCAGCAATAACTACATTGAAGAGCAATTTGACAAAATCTCATAAAGTTGGACATGCACATAACCTACAACCCAACAATTCTATGCATATGCTGTAGAGAAAAGTTCTCATATTCTCCTCAAATTATGTATGAGAATATTCATTGCAGGATTATTCATAATAGAAAAGTGGGAACCATCCCTCTCTGATGTTTGATCAAAAAATAAATAGATATTTAAGAGAAAAAGAGGTGACAGGCTGGAAGAAGAACTTAAATAGTGTTAGGACATTAACTCCTAGGTATCCTCCTCCATGGTTCTCCTTGCTCTAGCTTCTCTCTCTCAGCTCATAAAATTTCTTCTGTAACATTAGAGATAAACAGTGGTTGAAAGATTCCATGCTTAACAAAGTTTGAAAAGTGCCGGATTAAACAAAGTTAAATAAAGTTCTTTTCTGCAAAACATGCCAGAGTATTTGAAATGCTAAGTGATGCCTTAAATCTCTGAGCAGGAGATAGAGTAACCAGCCTTTCTCCCACTTGAGTGACCCAGAACGTTTCTTCATGTGGCATTGACCTGCAACAGTCTCCATGAAATGTATTTTGGGAAATGTGCCCCCTAAAGTTTTATTCTCCTGTCATCTACCTCCATCCTCATGTCTCAATCTACCCATGATTTCCACTTCCTTTTCAGTACCTGTATCTCTGTGACTTCATTTCCACTTCTCCACACAGCCCTCCTGGGCCTTTGTCTTCCTTTCATTGGAGTCAACCTGGCATCGTGAAAAGAATATTCACATTCGTTTTGAAATCCGGGCCCCAGCACTTCTTGGCTGGGGGACCCTGGTTTCTTGGCCTTGGTGTCTGTCTCCAAAATGGAGAGAATAATCAAATCCCTTACCTCACAGGACAGTTGTGAGTACTGAAGTGCTTGATCCTTTCTTGAACTTTCTAAGTGTTAACTATGGTTTATATGCTGAGGGGGAAATCATAGTTTTCTTACTATAAAAGACTACTTTTGGAAACTGTCGGTTTTCTAGGGCTGCCGTAACAGACTACAGGAGGCCTGAGTGGCTTAAACAGCAGAAACTTATTGTCTTCGTCTGGAGGCTACAAGTCTGAGGTCAGATTGTCAGCAGGGTTGGCTCCTTCTGAGAGCTGTGAAGGCGAGTTCTGCTCCAAGCTCTCTCCAAACTTCTGGTGGCCTGCTGGCAGTCTTTGGGGTTCCTTGGCTTCTGCTACATGACCCAGTCTCTGCCTTCGTCTTCACATGGCTTCTCCCTGTGCCCGTGCCTGTCTCCAAACTTCTCCTTTTTATAAGGACCCAGTCATTTTGGATGAGGGGCCCTCCCTACTTAAGGATGACTTCATCTTAGCTAATTTCATCTGCAGGGACCCTTTCCCCAAATGTGGTCCCATTCTGAGATGCCAGGGTGGGGCTACGAATTCAACGTAATGCGTATGCAGGGGACACAGTTCAACCTCCAACAGAGACCAATTAACATAACGTCTAGGAAAGTGTTGTTACATTTCTGTAAGGAGTCACAAAGTGTAAGATTCTGTGTTTGTCACAAGCTACCACATCCTACAGTAGCGAGTAACCTACTTCGTTGCAGCACACAGCGAGAACTTGGCTTGGCACAGCCTAGATCGTTAGGGGGAATGACATTAACAGAGTTTGCCCAGGGACTCTTTAAGTGAATGCTCTCTTCAGTTCTAAATCTATCCCCAGCTAACAGAGAAAAATCCACTCTGTTAAGAGTTACTAGATACATGGGGTTTATACATAAAAGGAGCTCCAGGAGTATGCAGAGAGATTAAATAATTGCTTGGAGGCAGGGACTTGATGAAATTTCCCAAATTAGCTGGGCCCTTCCGTGATTAAACCGAACAGAGAATCCAGCCTTTCTACATGCTGGCCCCAAATGCATCTGCTTTCTTTCTTTTTAATTGAAGTATAGTTGATTTACAATGCTGTGTTTCTGATGTACAGCACAGTGATTCAGTTATACATATAAATATATTCTTTTTCATTATAGGCTATTACAAGTTATTGAAGCATGTGCTTTCTTAATGGGATACTTTTACAACATCATTTGCTCTAAGAGACGAATTCAGAATGACATTAGGCCATCTTGAACCTAGCAAGGCTGTTCATGCTAAAATGACCTTGTTAAAGCGAAGCAGCGTAGCATGGTGCTAAAAAAGCGTGAACACTGAAGTTCAACTGCCTGGGTTTATGTCCTGGGTCTAACTGAGATCTTGGGCAAAAGAATTCAGTGACCTTCACCAAATAACCATACTCACTCGGTCGAGTGGCTGTAAGGATTAAAGGACATAGTCCATGAAACCAAACAGTATCTGGAACATACTCAGCATCCAATAAATGTTGGTTACCTTTACTCTCAGTGTAATGAAAGAACTCAGAAAAATCTCTTTGAGATCATTTTTCCCTTTTAAATTGTAAAAAAGGAAAATAATACCAATCAACATGGCCACCTTCATTTTTGTATACCAACTTCTAGTTCCCAGGACACTTGGAGTGTGAATGTAACTTTGTACTGTGCTCTTTTCTAATGTAAGCAGTGTCTGTGTTCCTACACAGTTGTTCTAAATGGCTGTATAAGATTATGTTCAATTAAGGCACCAAGAATTTTACCTAACTGTTCCCCTACAAGTAAATATTTGGATATTTTGTTTTTGTTATTTTAGGTAGTGCTGACTAATCTCACTTGGTACAAACCCATCGATTTTTTTCTCATTAAGACAAATTAACTAGGACAATCTTCCTTAAACCACTGCCTAAGGGTCTCTGCTTCAGTTTACCCTCCTCTATATTGCTCTGACCTAAATGAGCTTCGTAATCTACTCCCCGACCTTTCTGTTTCTCAAGGTCTAGTTACGAAAGCCGAGACTCCATTATTATTTCTTAGTCTCCCACTGCAGATCCCCAGGCTTTCCATACTGTTCCTTGCTATGTCGTGTCACCCCAGATCTACTCATCCCTCCCTTCCCCCACCCGTTCATAGTGCTCATCCCTTCCAGGGACATCAAACAGGGAGACCACAATGTTAGGGACATTTAGCATATCCTGTGCTCCCCTTCTTATCTGGGCATATTCTCAGAGTCTAAAAGGGAAACAATGTGATTCTTTCTAAAGCATCCTTCCTGCTGCTCTGTGCCTGTCAATCTTCTGCTTATCCTTCAATTCAAATGCACTAACCCCCAGGCATAGCTCACTGATCCATCCTTACTATGCCCAGGGCGCTTGCTACATATCTTGGTATTCCCAACAGCTAATAATGCTTGCACATTATGGATGAATAAGTCAGTTATGGGCAGATCGGTGCATGAGAATTTAGAAACTGCTTAAGTTGCCTGTTTTACATGATTGACTGGAGTACAGCCGTTAACAGTTAAGGGCTTTGAAATCAGATAGACCTTGATTTGACAAATGTGCTAATTAGGAAACTGGGAAATGTAAACCAACCTCTCTGAGATGCAGTCTCCTTATTTGCAAAGTGGGATCATTTCTTTCACCAACTTTCTTGGATAGATCAGATGTGGGTTCCATGGGTTAATAGATGCAAAGCACACAATAAGCACATGGTTTAAGTGGCAGCTGTTAATACTATCTCCACCCTGCCAAGAAAAGATGCTGGAAAGTCAAAACCAGCCAAAAGTATTGCCCCTACTGGATTTTGTCAATGAACCCCAGGTTCTCACCTCTTACGATATGAATGGGGGCAGTACCATTACCTTATTAGGAAGATTGAATAGCCCAAGTTTTCAATGAGTTTCTGCTATGCATGTTGATGGATATATTCTGCTCTTGTCTCTCACTATTTCTTGCTCACTCTATCAGGGATGTTCATTTAACAGAAAGGGCTGCTAAAAGCATACCCCCACCCTTCCGGCTCCAGCTATAGTCCATGTCCAGGTCTTTTCCATAACTGCTTTATTGCCTGAGAGCCATCTCATTTTTGTCCTTCCTTTGAGTTGAGGGTGGTTTCTAGCCAGTCCCACTAAACATGTGAATTCAGTGTGTGATCTGGAAGGACTGACATATCAAGTCATGAACAACCGTAACTCCTTGATTATGACCAATTACTCTATCTAGTAATATTGGTTGGCCCCAGAGAAAGGATCACTAAGTGGAATTGTTATGAGTGGAGGAGGGGGAAACCCAGAGGAGAAAATGGAGATCTCGATGGCATTCCCAAAACTGCCCTGAGCAGCAAGCGAGTGGGAGACTGCGGGCCTCTCTTAGGAAAGGAAGGGAGTGTGTGAAGTGGGGGAAAGGGAAGACAGGGGAGGAGTGGTAGCCCATCTCACATTTTGTCAGAGATCAGCCTTCAGCGACAATCAACGTTCATTTGCTGGGCTGATGTGCGGGCTGCAGGCTGTGAGGGGAGCCGAAGCCACCAGGGTGAATCAAGCTTGCAGGCCTTCGTGGCCCTGGCCCAGTGCCTGCTGGTGCCAGGCGTGCTTCATACAGGCTGTGTGACCATCCAGGTGCAAGTAAAGGTGTGCTTGCTCATTCTAGGAAGGCTCTTCAAAAGCTTGAAGCTTTGCATTTGATTAAGATCTGGAAGATACAAGGTAGAGTATTAAAATGTAAAAGACCGCTAAGAAATAAAACCAAAGCAATGCCAAAGAATTTAATCTAAATGCAGACATGAAATAAAATCATGACTGTTTGCTTGGTCCGGATGCCTGAAGCATCTTGAAAGAAGTCACATTTCTGCGCCTGAATAATGTTAATCTTCAGTTCAGAAGAAAGAATGAATATGGAGAATTTGGAGATTGCTAAAAATCACCTCTGATTATGATTAGAGATTCTAGTAAATCAACCAAATATTTATGAGAAAACTGCAATGTAGAAAGCATTGTACTAGAAAATAATGATGATAACCTTGATTATGGGACTTTATAGTTGGCACAAACCTTTTTACGTGGTGGAGGGTGCTCGCTGATTTTCAAATAATGTGCATGTATGCTGTGTGGGATGAGGCTCCCTTAAGGAGCTTAGAATCCAGTAACAAAGGAAAGACATGTACACAATGTAATATAATAAAAATTGGACGATGATAAGGGTTATTATAAAGGTAACAAATTATGGTTGTTAAGGAGTAGGCTACGTAAAGGAAGCATACTTGAAAATGTACTTTGAACTTTTTATGGGTGGAGGTGTGAGACAGGCACTTTAAGCAAAGAAAACATCACGTACAAGGGCAGGAAATGGAAAATTGCAGCATGTGTTGGAAGAATGATAGGAAATGCAGGAAGCTTAGGTTGTAGTCGACATCTGTTCCATTTGCCTACTCAGTATCCATTCTCTATTCTCTTCACAATGGTAACTCTATTTACATCCATTCCCAGTAGCCGCAGAGTGGATTTAACCCTAGTCCTGGAGTCAGGGCGGGGCCTGTGACCATCACCTGACCAGTCACTAACTTCCATCTCCCTGGATATAATAAATACTTCAGAGTTGGGCATGTGACTCAAATTATCCAATGTCCCAGGAATTCTGTTGGAATTTTCAGAAATTGGTATCCTCTTTCCATGAGGCTGGTAGCTGAAAGAATGATGAAAACCTGGCATTTCCAAGGGTCTCTCTGAGCAGAGCACCTGCCATGGAAAAAGGCCAACACATTTATACACCTGGATCTTGTCATGTCTAAAATAATCTGCCCATTGCCTTTTCAGATACAGAAACAATGCATCTCACACGTGTTTAGCCAGTTTTAATTGTTTTCTGTCACTTGTAACCATAAGCATCGTAATGCATAGCTGAGGACCAATTAGAGACGGCCTTGAGTGCCACATCATGGGACTGCACCCTCTAGTCACCAGAAAGGCACAAAATATTTCAGGAAAGTGACAGATTTTGAAATCCCATACCAAAACCAGTTTGAAGGCAGTTTTATAGATGGAGGAACCAAGTAAGCGACTTTTAGAAAGGCAAAACCAGTGGTGGGCATGGTTGGCTTTTTGTGAATTCCCTTTGCGAGTTACATGGAAGGATCATTGTCATTATTGCTGAAGCTTAATGTACACTAGCACTTTCCTAAGCACTTGCACACACATTAACTCACTTTACATTCATGTCAACACTATGAGAAATGTCCAGTTATTAACAGTCACTCCAACTCAATGAAGAAGGTCCAACTCCATTTTGCAGAAGATGAAATTGAGGCATGAGGAAGTTAACAAATCCCCAATGTCCCACAACTGACTAAAGGTTAAACTAGGATCCGGATCTTGGGGGTCAGGTTCTAGAGCCTGTCCTCAAAGAAGACAACTGCCAATACCATAAAGTCTTGCAAGCACCAACTTCCCTTCCCAGTAGCCCATCCTTTCCTCCCACTAGCCTGGCTGTGTATATTTAGGATCACTTCTTTGACCTAGAAAAGGAAGTTGGAGGTGTTATTTCTAGAATGCTCCTGTTACGTTGTTACTTGAGTAGGAGAACAGGATGCTGTCCTTTTCCCATCAAAACAGCAACAGAGTCTTAAAGGGGACAGGTAAGGGGGAAAATGTAGAGAAATTAGGATGTTGGGACACTACTGCAGGAAATGCCAAGTTTCCCTGGTGTTGGCAGAAGGGCATTATGTGTACAGGTGAGGAAAGAAGGGGCAGAGAGAGAGACGGTCTTCTAATAAAAATCCCCTATATCTTTTAAAATGCAGATTTCTGTCCAAATTCCCAAAAGCACATTCTTGCAATGGTATGCTCACTTCCATAAATGGCCCTTGTCTGTGTTGTTTCAGTGAGTCCTTGGATACGAGGAGATAAAGTCAGGCCTCCCAAGTCCTGTCACTGTCAAGTACCTTCTCTCTGCCAGACCTTCCCACAGCCCCAGATGGTCTAGCTTCTCCTCCCTTGTCATTTCCTGAGGGGGTGGGAGAGAGGAAAGAGTTAGAAAAGAGGCAAGAAGCATAGAATTTGCCAGTACCAGCCCTGGATCTCACACAATCCATCCGGCAGGGCTGGTCCCAAGCAAACCATGGGTTGGTAAGTGATTGAAGCCTGGCCCCGTGCCTCCCTGCCTGCCCACCTTCCCCTGCAGGAGGTCCCACCACCTCCTCCCCACCTCAGGTCGCCAGTTCCCACAACAGTTCTCATTGCATGTAAGTGATTAATTATAAATGATTATAACTGATTGATGTAATCATCATTGATATAAATGATTACTTATACAGAGAAGTAATGCCCTCCTGGGTCAATGGGGTGATCACATTCATGGGAGCATTTTGGGAGAGAATTCAAGGGAGGAGGCATCATGATTCTGGAGTCATTCATTTATTCATTCATTAAACAAATATTTATTGAGAGCCTAGAATATACCAGGGACTATTGTTGATGCTAGAGATAGAGTAGTAAATGTCCATCTTCATGAAATTTTATTCTATAGGGAAGACAACCAATAAACAAAGCCATAAACATACAAGCTAGTGTTGGGTAGTAGAAAGTGCTGTGAAGCAAAAGAAATCTGGATAAGGGTAGTTAGAGGGTATGAGATTCTAATTTAAGAAGAGTTGTCAGGGAAGTTCACGCTGAGGGTGTGGCACTGAATAAAGGGAGAGCAACAGGCCAAGTAAAAATCAGAGGGAAGACCATACTCAGCTGAAGGAAAGGGAGGAGGCAGAGTCATCGTTGAGGGTGAGAAGGTCCACACAGCTGGAGCACAATGACCAAGTAGAAGAGTCATTGGGAATAAAGCTGGAAAAGGAACCATGGGCCAGATAAGAATTTTGTACCATATTCTTAGGGTGATAGAAAGACATTAAAGGATTTGACGCAGAAGAGCGACATGATGTCCTTTGAGGGGTGCGTGAGGCAAAAAGAATGTAAGAAGATGAGCAAAGAAACAAGGAGGCAAATTGGAGGCTTTGTAGAGGTCCAGGTGAGAGATGAAGGAGGCCGAGATCAGAATGATACTGGTGGAGGTGCAGAGAAATGGTCAAGTTCAAGATACGTTCTGCAACTAGAGCTTTAAATCTCATTTGTTGCTGGGTCACGGAAGCCTCTGATGACTGTGTTTCCTGCCTTTGGCTCACCTCTGATTTCAGCCATGGCTGTGATGGACAGTTTCCAGGAGCTGCTACTTCTCTGGGACCAAGGGAGCCTTGGCCTATAAACAGGCACACGGGATGTGCAGACTGAGGGCATCATTACACCAGGGTAACCCTGAACCAACTAACCATAGAAACTAGCTATATAAATACTCCAGCCTCCTGTATCTCAGGTGGAAAATTCTCGAAGACGTTCCATATACTTTTCAGAGATCCAGCCCTCATCGGTAACCTTGAACATACCCCTTCATGTTAACTTGTCCTCCTCCCTTGCTCTCCTGACTGTCTGACTCCTGCCTTCTAGGACTGCTTCCCAAATAAACTACCTGTACTCAATTTCTTACTTCAGCCTCTGCTTTGGGGGAACTCAAACTAAGATCGAGAACTTACCCACTCAACCTGTTCCTCACATGCCACCAAGCCCTTCTCCTCGGCAGCCAGAGAGATACAATCCTCATATACTGGTTTCTAATTTTCTTCCAAGGATCTATGAGCTTAACAACCAGAAACAGAGATTTTCCTCAACTCCTCCGAACATCCATCATCCATCCCCACTTCAAAGGTCAACCTCTATAGCCCATCTTGTAGAATTTCAACAGAAAACAATTGCACATTACAGGGAAAAATAATCAGGGACCACTTCCAGTCAAGAGAATATGGAATACTGTAAAGAAGACAGTCTCAGAATTCATAAATGACTTTGTAATGGACCTGAATGGACACAATTGCCAAGTTTACAAATGATGAAAGGACAGGGGTATGACTGACTGATAATTTGGCCAAGAGATGATATGCTTAAATGAGACTTGGCAAGAATCACTTAAAGTGCTTTGGCTGGTAGATTCTGAGCTTCCTTTATTAGAAAAGACTATAGATTAAGGAGATGTGAGACAAGTGAGTAATACAAAGCAGAAGAAATCCTTAAATCAAAATCGACATTTTAATAACTATACTTTAAATAAATCCCCCCTCTGAAGTCTTCTAATGTTTAACACCTGCAAATAAATATGACACCAGGAGAAGCTAATCAAAAAGTTTAATAATGCAGGAAACAAAAGAGCAAAAAGGAAACTGAAACAACCTATTTTCAGTCCCTCCAGGCTTTTAATTTCACTCCCTCTTCTGTCCTCTCAACCACCCATCAGCCCAACACCCTGCAGGTGGGCAGCCTCATGGCTAAGAACTATGAGTCTCCTGCTCTGTCATGTTTCATCTTTGTGTGCCTGAGCAAGTAACTTAACCTTCCAAGCCTCGGTGTTCATGTCTATAAAATGCAACTAAACTACCCGATAGGGTTGTTCCAGGAGTTAATTGGGCTGATACACGTGAAGGCAGAGTAAACACTCAATAAAATGTCAGCTGTTGTTATTACTATTACTACCTTGCTAAAGGAGCAGAAGAAAACTAGAGGAAAGGAAATAGAGAAGGAAACACAGGTTGACAGATAAGAGAATACAAGGGAAGGGTGTTCTGGAGGTAACTAAGTTTACTATCCAAGTAGGGCCAATATTCAGGCAGTGTGCCCAGGCAGGCTGGCCAGCTGGTCTCAGTTTAGATCAGTCAGTACCAATGCCCCCAATTAGTTGATAAATTTTGTTTTGTTTTATTTTAATTTATTTTCTAATTGAAGTATAGTTGATTTATAATGTTGGTGTACAGCACAGTGATTCAGTTATACATATATGTATTCTTTTTCATTATAGGTTATTACAAGTTATTGAATATAGTTCCCCGTGCTCTACAGTAGGACCTTGTTGTTTATCTATTCTGTATAGAGTAGTTTATATCTGCTAATCCCAAACTCCCAATTTACCCCTCCCTCCTTTCCCCCTTTGGTAAGATCCGTTTTGAATATCATCCCTGCCTTGGCTTGTGCATTATTCAACCACAAAGAAGCCACGGGATGTAAACCTTTATAGTTCTTTAAGAAATCAATCCAGCAACACATTTAAAGGCCATGAAACTATTAATACTTTATCCCACTCCTAGGAGTTTATTCAAATACAAAAAAAGAGTAACTATAGACCAGCTGATGCTTATGGAAGTTTTATCTATGAAGCCAAAACACCACAAACAATTTCAGAGTCCAAAATGAAGAAACGGTGAAGTGTGTTGTCATTCTTTTCTTCAATGGAAATTATGTACTATTATAATCACAATTATGAGAAAAGAAACCCATAGAAACATGAAGCTCCTACGGTATAATGTTCAGCTATAAAAGGTAGTGTAGAAAATTGTAAGTACATTCTGATATAATCTGGGTATTACATGTAGGGTGGAACAACAGAATATGCAAGAATAACTGTGGAATGAATACTTTTCTTTCTTTTTTCAAAACTGCTTAGTACATTTGTTATAATAGTTTAACAATTTAAAGGGGCTGGGGGTTGGGGAGGGAAGTGGCTTTCCCTTCCCCAAACCCCACACTCAGAGGCAAGGAATAATATATATAAAGCACAAGCCAGAGTGCTCGTTCTCATTCTCTCATTAGCCCCACTGAGGGCTTTTGTGCAAATTAGGAGAAGCCGCCCCTGTCAAAGAACACCCTCCTTAGAATGCAGACATTTCTTTTGTATTGAGCTCTGTTCAGAGCCTTATCATTCTCCAATGGAGGCTGGGGAAATAGGATTCTTCCAGGAAAATGTTGGCAGGATTGCCAAAGGGGAGGCGACTGTAGACGCAGAGTTGAGTTATTTTAGGCAGTTTGCAGATGAGAATTAGAACAATAGCAGCTGAAAACACAAACAGGAGTGGTATAAAAGCTGAATTCTATGGGCTACTAGCAATGGGATCTCTCTCCCTCCACATCAGCCAGTGGTGTGCTCTCTAAGCATTCCTCTTCTGCTTACTGAGGGTTATATTTAAACTGAACCAAGAAAGAGATTGCACCCAAGATCCCAGAAAAAGCTGGAGATGTGAGTCCCAGATGTAGAAGAAAGTGAATTTGCCAAACCATGCTGTCTGCACCCTCTCCGGAGGCAGGACCATTCTAGACCTCAGACGAAGGGGTAAAGACAAGTTTCCATGGTGCTTGGGAGGCATCAGAACCCAGAGCCCCAGGTCCACGGCAGCCAAGGGCCTTGTTAATGCCCTTCATTTCCACAGGCCTCAAAGGGGCACCATTTGCTCCCCGGGCACCTCACAAGATGAGTTGTGTCTTCCCAAGGAGACCACAAATGCATAAAAATGTTCAGGAGCACATGAAACATTTTCTGTTAAAGGGAGCTTTTATATTCAGCTCCCTGCGGTCAAGGACTGAGTTTTTAGAACTATGCTCCAAAAATATTTGAACAGTATGACCACTCCAGTGTCCTGGGGAGAAATGAGCGAAGGTAGCATCATGCTCTCTCTGGATGAAGAATTAGTGAGAATGTTCTTCCTCCCCACCTTCGTTTCTCTACATCCTGGTCCCATCAGACGTTGCTGGCAAGTTTACCTTGACACATGGGGGGGAACCACTTTTACCAGAGGTTTGCATGAAGTTGGTTTGGGACTGGGTCAGAGAGCTATGTGATGTCCTTGGGCTCAGCACAGATCCCTGCATCTCGAATATTTTCTCATCCTCCTGCTGGGATGTAGAGAGGCAGTGACCTCTGCTGAACCCCAAGGTGTGATTTCTCTTGGGTGACCTGGAGTTCACTCCCGCCCGACCCAGCCCCATGAGCCCCAGGGTGAGGTGGTACCGCCAGCCGTGGGGAGCGGCTACCTTCACCAGGGAGCAGGTTTCTGAAACCACCAATTCAGGGTTCTGCAGACTTCCCTTCGGCCTGCTTATCCCAGCTTGTGGTTCCTGATGGCCCAGTACTCACTAACAGGGAGCCTGTCTCTTTCCTGGACAGTCCAGCCAAACCTGCCCAGCGCACCAACCGTAAGACAAACACGATGACACCGAGAGCCATAGGACACAGCTCCCAAACCTGGTGAATTCTTGGCCCTTGGCACACAGATACTTTCAATTTTCTGGAATAATTCCACCTTCGTGTGATGCCTTAGTAAACAGAAGGCAGTCGTCAGGAAGGCATTAATACAAATGTCACTGTGCACGTCACTCTCCCCCAAAGCAAGAGCAGCTTGCTCAAATGCCAAAGAATATTGAGAAGTTGTTGAGGAGGCGCCGGGACAGAAGCCTAGCATTTCCGTTCCCTGGTCGTGCTGCAGCTCTGCTACCTTCCCTGCAAGCTCTAGGTTCCCCGACTCTATAAGCCGTGCTGCTGGTTCATTCAGAGCACTGGCACTCTGCTTTGAAAGGGACAGCCATCCATAAAGCCCAGGGGGCAGGGGTTGGGGTGAGGGGTTCTCAGGCAGGTTTCAGCACAATCACAGCCCTTCCTTTGAAAGAGGGAACCAGATTCTGAGATGGGCTCGTGGCTGGTAGTTGAACTTTAAATCTGTCACAGCTGACTGGCCAAAACGTTTTATTCTCCCTAACTCCCAACTAAGGTAGATCTATCAAAGTGTGTTTCAAAATGGAAATTTCTCCCTGATCCACAGATAGGCAGTCTGGAGAAAGTATGCCAGTGATAGTCGTAGTCTTCCTCTTACCTCCTCCCTCCTCTGCCTTGGAGAGCAACCACCGATCCTCACAGCCCTCTACGATTCAGATCCTATTCCTTCATCCGATGGCTGGGCACCCACTTTGTGCGCCACTATTGAACAATTGAACTACCAGGGCAGATGAAGATTAGAAACATGATTTGGGCACAGTCAGGGGGTGTATCTGCTTTGGAAGTAAGTTCATTCAGGTGGGGGTGGGGGGAGTCATAGAAGGATGTCATCTCCTTTCCAAATCCTTCCTGGCTTTCCCTAAGCACTATTATTGCTCTATTCCCATGTCTTCTCAAAGGCATATGTGCCATCAGTATTTCTACCAGATGCCTCCTCTACCCCTGCCATCCCTACCATTTCATTAAGAAGTCTTCAAGGTCATGGGCTGTCCTATTAATCAATGTTTGAAATAAATAAATCTCTACGAAAGGAACCAACCTGACCCCAAGGGTGATCAGTAAGCTTTTTGAAATCTGTGTTTGGGCAATCTCAGAAGTGATAGCATATTTTACTGTTTGGAACAGGAACATGTAGATGAACATGACTGAGCGGGTGAGCCAGTGCTGAGTTAGGTAGTCAATGCAGGGGTGAATGAGTGCAGGCAATGAGGTCCGTGAAAGAAAGCAGTGTGTGCTTAAAGCAGCTGCCGATCACAGGGTAAACCAGTCGGCTGCAAGGGCTAGGATGCAGGCCAGTCTAAAGGCAAATGTCACCTAGGTAATTCTGAATCATTGACATCCAAACTACTAAAAGTGTGTGGAAGTTATTTCAATGTCAGAGAGATATTTGAAATCTCATTAACCTCTTTGTACAGAAGGCCAAATACTACATCTCGACGGTAATTAGCTAACTGAATGCAGTAATGAAATGATTGGCTGAGAATGTCCTAAACCTGTGCTTCTCAGATGTTAATGTGTATACCAATTACCTGAGTATCTTGATAAAATTCAGATAGTAGTGGGGTGAAGCAGAGATTCTGTATTTCAAATAAGTTCCCAGTTCCATCAGTCTTCTCTGAGTAGCCAGTTCTAGAAGACCAGGGAGAACAAGTTGTGATTTGGACAAAACACACTCGTGAGTCTGCTCTGGTAGCCCATGGCTCTCTGTATTAGCCCATCAGTTTCTCCAATCTTGGGGGTGGCGGTTTGCCCTGTGTCCTCCCCTCTGTTACGGGCCCAAGAAGAGTGGTTGATTTTTTTCAGTTTATTTGAGTTTTTATTTGTTTGGGCAGAGTAGCAACTTCCAAGCTCCTTACATGTGGAACTAGAAACTGGAAGTCTCTGTTTCTGTTTTTTAAGAACCTCTCTGTTTTGAATTTTCAAGTAAGTCATAGCTATTCAACTTGTCCTCTGTGACTTTGGTCTTTGTTCTTATATTTGGACTAGGCTTGCCCACAAGATGAGAAAAACATAGGTCCATATTTCTTTCTAGTTTTGCAAAAGCTTCTTACAGTATGTGTATATGGGAAGGTTAGAAGGCAGTAGTGCAAGGATATTCCTCCTTCCTGTGGCACAGTTTTTTTAAAATTGGATTGTGCAATAGGCTTCTCACCAGAGAACCAGGAACAGGGAAACACTGAAGGCTGACATCTTTCAGGACAGTAATATGAGTTGAGAGGCCAGCCTCTCTTGTTCCATAAGCACTCACAGTTCTCCATAGGAAGGATATGATGGGGGTTTTGACCTGTGCTTCAGTATGTGTGGTAGACAGAATAATACCCTCCTTTAAAATAGCCACCATTCTAATCCCTGAAATGTGTGAGTTTGTTACCTTCCAGGCAAAAGAAACTCTGTGGATGTAATTTAAGATAAAGACCTTGAGATGGGGAGATTATCCTGGTGGGCTCAAAGTAATCAAAAAGACCCTTGGAGAGGGAGGCAGGGAGGTCACAAGCTGAGAGAGGAGGCACTGGACCATGTAAGCAGAGGTCAGAGAGAAATTTGAAAATACTATGCTGCTAACTTTCAAAGTGGAGGAAAGGCCATAAGCCAATGAAGGCAGGTGGCCTGCAGGAGCTGGAAAAGTCAAGGAAAATGGATTCTCCCCCAGAGCTTCCAAAAGCTGACACCTTGATTTTAGGAATTTTGAGCTCTAGAACTGTAAGATAATAAATCTGTGTTGTTTAAGCCACTGAATGTGTGGCGATTTGTTACAGCAGCAATAGGAAACTCCTATGGGATCGTCAGAGAGCAAGCCCAAGACAAGCCAAACCCCTGCAATGATTTCTGAATACTGTTGCTTCCCAGACCACGTCCAATTCAGCTGGCTGCTGCCGGGATAGCGGGGTCGGTTTCACCGTCGGTGCATGGTCTCAGAGCACTGACATCTTACCAGTCCTTTGCCTAAAATTAAAAGGGCAGGATCTTGAGGCTTTTGGTTCTTCTCCTTTAATTAGCCCAGAACATTCCATGAGTTCTCAGAGTATTTCATTCTGATTAGTTTCTAATAGGGACAAAAATCACTCTACATTTTAGGGTTATTGTGAGGATTAAAGGACTTAATACATATATGTGTAATCCTTAAAACGGTACCTGGCACATGGAAAGCCTTCAGTAGGTGTTAGCTTTTATTATTTCTGTTAGGGTTCTCTAGAGAAACAGAACCAATGACATGTGTGTGTGTGCGCACGCATGTGCATGCGCATGTGTGTGTTTTACACAGAAAGAGATTTAAGGAACTGGCAGATGCAATCGTAGGGTCTGGCAAATCCATAGTCCACAGGGTAGGTCAGTAGACTTGGGAAAGGATTGATGTTGTAGACTTGAGTTCAAAGGCAGTCTGGAGGCAGACTTCCGCCTCCCTTGGGGATTTCAGTCTTTTTCTTTTCACTTTCCACTGATTGGATGAGACCCACCCACATTATGAGGGTAATCTGCTTGACTCAAACATTACTCATTTAAACATTAATTGCATCTAAAATATATCTTCACAACTACATCTAAACTGGTGTTTGACCAAACATCTCAGTGCTATAGCTGAACCAAGTTGACATACAAAATTAACTGTCACACTGTTATTTGCATTTCCTTTCTTATTTCAGTGGCTAAAATTGCAGGAAAATATAAAATAGTAAAAATAAATAGTGGACATCTTTATCTTCTTTCCAGTTTTATTGGGAATGTTCTAGTATGTCTCTAGTTCTACCAAGTACTATTAAGGAACTATTCTCTATTTCCACTTTAGTGTATTTTTAATCATAAATGGGTACCATCTGCTAAGATTATATAATTTTTCTCTTTTGACTTATTGAAATGATATGTTTTATTTATAGACTTCCTATTAATAAACCATTCCTTGAATTCCTATTGTAAACCTTACTTGGTTAGATTGTAGTCTTTACAGATCCTGCTAAATTTAATTTCTTAGTATTTCAGTTCATTTTTTATATATTATTATTATTTATTTATATATATTCTCTTTAATAAAAACCTTTACATAATCTTCATGTATAAAGACCCAGGCGTATGTCTATTAGTCTTTGTTTTAAAATCTATTTTGTCCAATATTTTTAATTTGTATAAAATGTTTAATTCGTATTCCTGAGTCAGTGTCAGTTGCATCTAAAGGGGTTTGTTCTTAATTGCTTGGGGACGAAGGTCTGTCTTTGTAATCTTTGTTAAAATTTGGTATTACCGTTTTTCTCGCTTCATAAAGTGAATTGGTGAGAACTGCATCTTACTCAGTGCTGTACAGCAAATCATAAAGCACGACTCTAATCGTCGTCTGTGTGTCCTAGCACTAAGAGCATCTCATCACAAAAGTAATTTGGTTTCTTCTTCTTGTGCAAATTCCCTTCCATTGACTCAGTAATAACATTATATCAATTTAATATTGTAAACATCAACAGCATTCTAAAAAAACATGCAGATTTCCCTTACAAAAACATGATGTTTCTTTTTTACTCCATCTTTCAGATCCCCTACCTACTTTCTGTAACTCTCTGTAAAGTTACCCTTAAAAAAATGTCCCTAGCATGAATAGCCAGCTGTTGTTCAAGAGGGGTGGCCATCCAACCCCAGGTCTCTTTATGAGTCATTCTGCTTTAGGAATCAATTCTATATTCTTTGAGTTGTAACCTTCCTTTTCAAAAGCATCACTGTGTGGAGCTTCTCCTACATTGAGACCAGCACAGGCCGACTTGGCTTATACTTCATGTGGTTTCCTACAAAACAAACTCAAACAAACAAAAGCATAAAACATGTGGCCTCTCCTGATTGGAAAAAAAAGTCAAGGTTTGGCTTGGGTGGTCTTAATGAGGACAGTAGGGAACTCAGGGTTTTTCTTCAGGAGACTGAGCTGCCACTTAGAGTTCTGGGTACCTTCTGTTTAAAATTGAGGCTGGCAGTTAGAACAGTAAATTCTGATTCAAAATTTAAAAGCCTGCCCCACCACACCACATGCTGCCCCTTCACAGCAGATGGCCGAGATGACACTCTGCTCCCAGACTCTAGAGAGGCCAAGAGCCAACTGCTACATCGGTCCAATAGTCACTGAGGCCAAGTTTAACACTTAAGCTTCTTTATATTTAACTCTCATTTTGCTTTCTTGTGATGGATTTTTAACCTAGCACACAAATGGAAGTGATTTTCATAAATCAACATCATCCAGACAGTATTCTGGGGTCACTAGTGACCCACAGATGTCAATAGGTATTCAAAAGGAAGGGGAAAAGATTCTGTCTTCAAATCTGGAAACAGCTGTTTAAACAAAACTCAGCTGATTGCTTTACTGCACAACTGCTCGGGGCCTTTTGTCTACTGATGTTCTCTGGGACCGCTGAAACCTTTTTTTCCCACAGTACATCTATTAACATTTCCAAGTATATTGCCATTGGGTATAACATATTTTAGGGAAACATTATCTTAAGTAACCATTATTATCATCATTGCCTATACGTACTGAGTGCTTTCTAGACCTTGATTACTGTGTTACATATTACCAAGTACAAATGAGATATTATTAAACTATATCTCACTTAATCCTTGCAGCATCTCCAAGGGTGGGAGTTATTGTCTCCGTTGCACAGTTGTGTAGAGAGGTTAAGTAATTGGCCTATAATGACAGCACTAGTGAACCACAAGCTCTAATTTGCATCCAGATCGTACTCTAAAGTCTACATGCTTAACCAGTAGGCTACATTTGCTATCGCACTACTGCACTTGGTAATGCTAATTTCATCAAATAGTGCATTCATTTTATGTTGTAAAAATCAAGTTTCCCCACACTCTGAGAACCATCATATCTTCTCAAGCCCTGAGATCCTTCTGTTGGTGGGCACCTTCACACCCCGCTGCAGCCACTCTTGACCAATGAAAGCTGAATCAAGTGTATATGGTCATGCCTGTGTGTCTTCCCTTGGGGCCTCTCTGACGCCTGTGTATGTCAGGAGATGTCTAAGTAATGACACCAGACCTCCTGCAAAGAAACAAAAAAGGACACCAAGCTGGATGTTAAAATACAAGTTTGATAGCATCTCCAAGGACATAGTGGAGGAAACAGAGGGTAAAGATTAGTCGTCAAAGCAAGTCTCATGATGAGCTCAAGGCCAGAATAGGAACAAACAACAAAGTTACAGGAAAAAGGCCATGGTCGTTATTCTCACACAGTACAAATATTTCTTGACTTCAATTTTAATTATATGGTGAATAGAATTATAAAAGTGTCTAGCTTAGAGCTAAGAAGAACCATACTAACTGAGGCCCTTCAATGATTCACAATTCCAGAATTAGCCTAAGACCCAATTCAGGAAGCCCTTTCTACAGCTTTGATCAACTAAAAGGATGCAGTCTGAAGGGGATCAGGATGTGCCACCCCAAAATATGCCACTTTGGCATCAGAATTATTTTAAGCTGAAGACATTTGAAATTCAACAGATGCAGAAAGCAGGCTTCCTGGAGCTTCTCTTATCTGAATAAAATCAGGCTCCCACAAATTCCCTCTTCAGGGAGAGTCTGTTCCCAGGAAAAAAACCAAGAGTAAATCTACAGGGGGAAGGGTATAGCTCAGGGGTAGACCATGAGCTCAGTATGCCCAAGGTCCTGGGTTCAATCCCCAGTACCTCCCTTAAAATAAATAAACCTAACCCCCCCCAAAAAAAATCCAAAACAACAACAACAAAAAGAATAAATCTACTATAATCTTCTCTTAGGGAGTTTTATGGGCCTGAAGGAGACAGAAAGACTACTCATACCACGATAGAATATCACAGATTTTCTTAACTCTTGCCTGTTCTCCTAAAAACTCACTTGTCTTTCCTAAAAAGAAAATCTACTTGTCCTTCCCATGGAAACCCTTTCTCCCTTCTCTCTTTCCTCTCCTTGGTAAGGTATAGAGGCCCCACCCCTTAAAGTTACTCATCGCTGAGCCCTCCTGCACGTATCTGCACTGGATGTGTACATTTTTTCTCCTGTCAACCTGCCTTTTGTCCACATAATTTACAGGACTAAGTCACCCAACATATGAAGTTAGAGGAAAAGTTTTTCCTCCCATACAGTGCCATCCCTATGAACTCCCTAGGTCAGAAACCACACTCTAAGAATGCCCCTCTTTTTTTTTTAATTTAATTTTTAAAAATTTTATCGAGTTATAGTCAGTTTACAATGTTGTGTCAATTTCCAGTGTAGAGCACAATTTTTCAGTTATACAGGAGCATACATATATTCATTGTCGCATACTTTTTCACTGTGAGCTACCACAAGATCTTGTGTATATTTCCCCGTGCTATACAGTATAATCTTTAAAGAATGCCCTTTTTAAGCTGTTTGATTTGAAGTCTTCTTTTGCTTGCAGCCAACAGCATCCTACCCAAACAAGCATTAGTTCTGAGTTGCCCACTGAACAACCAGAGGGATATACCAAGGGAGAAAATGGACACATGAATCCACATCTGGGGATGAGGTCAGGGCAGGAGAGAGAGGTCTGAGGTCAGGGGCATATGGATTCTATTTAAAATCACACTGGAAGCAATGTAAAAAGAGCAGAGAAGAGGCTTCAGGACTGTATCTTGGGGAACTTAAAGTTGGGCAAGAGAAAAGGAGACTCAGAATGATGAATAAAGTAGGAGGAAAACCAAGAGAATGTGATGTTATGGAAGCCCAAAGGGGACAGAAGGGATTTCCAGAGGGACAAAGAGTTGGGTTGTGTTGAGCACTTCTGAGAACTCGTGTTCTAAAGCCCTTGTGACTTAGAGGGCTTCACCTGTTCTAGGACCAGCACGCTGGCCCTCTGCTCTTCAGATTACTGAATTTTCTGTTCCTCTGTCTTGCATCTCCAGCTCATGCTCTCCTGGCCTCTGTGTTTTCATCTACATGGTAGCCTCCACCTAAGACATGCCTCCTTCCATCTCCTGTCTCCACCCATCGCTGCTCCTCCAGGTCGCAGCCTGGACACTGTTTCTCCAGATCTAGCTGGGGGGTGCCTTCCCTATGCCTCCAAACACCCTTGCACTTCCCCTCTTATACCAGCTCGCTTGGGCTGCCATGACAGAATACTCCAGACTGGGAGGCTTAAACAACAAAAGTTTATTTTCTCACAGTTGTGGAGGCTGGAAGTCCAACATCGAGGTACCATCACAGTTGGTTTCTGATGAGGCTTCTCTCCTTGGCTTACAGGCGGCTGCCTTCTCGCTGTCCTCACATGGCATGCACAAGGAGAGAAAGCTCTAGTGTCTCGTCTTCTTACAGAAACAACAGTCCTAGCAGATTAGAGCTTAACCTTCTAGCTTTAATTACCTCCTTAAAGGCCTTACCTCAAATACAGTCACACTGGAGGGTAGGGCTTCAACGTATGAAATTTGCAGGGAACACAATTCGGTCTGTAACACCCAGCAAAGCACATATTGGATGGTAACTTCTCTATTCCCCACTTGACTATAAATTCCCTGAGACCAAACCCAGGCAATGTGTATATTTTGTTTTCTGTTAACTTCAGCATGTTACACAGTGCCTAGAGGTACTAAAAAACAATTCATGGGCTAAATGAACGAGAACATGAACTCACGGTCAGCCTCTGCCTTGCCGTCTGGCTAACCCACAGAGTTAGCCAGGACTGTACCTAACTGGGAATTCTCCCAGGAGTGTCCCATTTTCAATGGTCAGTAAAATCTAACCCTTTTGAAATAAATGGAAGGAAGCCTAGTGTGAATTATTGAGAAAGTATGTAATTTTAGAATAAGTTTGGTACTTTCAAGGAAGCCCTAAAAAATCCATCATGTCTAAACCACTGCTTTGAATTTGTTCACTGTTTGCCTTCCAACAAATGTTAAAAATTGTTTAAAAGGTGATGAAAGACCTTTCTTAAATAAATGTTGCAATCATCCTGAAAATGAGTTTATACTCTGCCTTTGTTTGCAAATTCTATTTATTCCATACAGACAGGGCAAAGATAAACTATAATACAGCCTCCAGACCAAAGGAAAAAAAAAAAAAAAAAAAAGAAAGGAAGGAAGAAAGAAAGAAATTCTGAATTGAAGTCCTGGTGCAGGATTCTGATGGTCTGCACACTTTAGGAAAGATGAAAATGGATGAGAAAAGGGGGTTGCAGAGGGGCTCAGAATTGCTTTATTTCAAGCCTCTGTCTTTTGCTCCATAATATCAAAGCAGGGAGTTTGATTTACAGATGTTAGAATGCTATCTTTAGAAATAGGAAGTCAGCAATGGCATATATATCCTTTCTCCCCTGAAGATTACATGCACAGTTTTTTAAAGATATGAAAATGACTTAGAAATATGCAGAGAAACTGGCTTTTTTTTTTTTTTTTTTTTTTTTTTTTTTTTTTTTTTAGGGATTTCATTTCTAGGTTTTCCTAAACTCTAAAGAGTGTTAAGGGGGGAAAAAATCTTTGAACAAGTTTCCAACTGTTGACTGGTGTTAACCCTTCAAAAGGTGCCTTTCTTCTTTTTTTTTTTTTTTTTTTTTTTTTAATTGAGAGTATTAGTAGAGGCTGACTTGGGATGTAATGCCTAGTTCCAGTTAGAACAATGCGAGAGAGAAGAGGCACTCAGCTCCCCGAAGGTTCCGGCTTTCTCTGTGCAGCTGGATTAGGGCTATTATCCCAGCGGTGGCCCCATGAGGCTCAGTGACATGTGACAAACAAGCTGACTCGCAGCCCGTGCTGACACAACTGTACTAACAATAACACCCCAGCAGACACACCCCAGCCTGTTCCTCCTTCCAACCCGGGCGGTGTCAAGTGGAAAAATGACTTGTAAGAGGCAGCACAGGCCATCCCTCTGGCTTCCAGAATCATGACAAGGAGCCGATTTCTTAAACAACAGAAGAGTGTAAGAGGGAAGGGACAGATGCTGGGAAAGAAATATTCAACTTGGATAATTATTTCACTTTAGCACAGCCTGGAAGCAAGCTTATTTTGTACCTGTTTGGCCCCAGACATACACAGATTTGTGGATAGTTTCTATGACATCGGTGAGTTCTTGTGATATGATGGAGAGGAATAAATAAGGCCCAGAGATCTGAAGAGATTGCCGAGAATCAGTAATACCCAAAAGGAAAGGGTACAGGGGCACTTGTGTCATGGGCTAGTTCAGATGTGGCCTCTTCTTCCAGTTTATTGATAATGGTCCCCAGAGAAAAACTCCCTGGTAAATCCACTTGATAACAAAAATTTCTTGCTTTGGCCACCAGGCAGTTCTCTAAAGCAGCTCTAGCCTGCAAATCCTGAATTGTAAGAAAAGAAGCATTGGTTTTGTCACAGTGTAGAGTTTGAAGGTAGGCACTGTGCCGTGTTTGAATGCAGGGAGCGTGAAGGCTTTGGGGGATACACTCAGAAGGGTTTGGTGGGTGATGTGTGTAAGTGGAGGCTGTATCTTAAATGCTTGGCAGTTCTTGGCAAGGTCCACTCTGGCCCCATAAAAGGATTATGGGCCTCTGTCCAGCACAGAGTCTGAGATGGCAAGACACACCCTTTGGTCTGGGCTATAACCCATGAATGGAATGGCCTTTGCTGTCCCCAGTGGGAGAAGGGAGACCTCGCACTCTTCAGACACCCACCAGGCTGCCAGGATAACCTCAGTGTGCCCACATGTGCACACCAGCCTCCAGTGAGCACTGCCCCAGGTTGGTCAAAACAGTAATCATTGCTCTCCTCTGGCCTGACATCTTCTCCTTCCCCCTCACTGGGCCCATAGGCTGAGAGGATTATGAAGCTTCTTTTGATTTTTTTCATATCTGATAAATCAGAAGTCTCTGGAGAGGAGACTGTTCAGTTAGCTCTCCCTTCTGAAAAAGATTATTTGTCTTTACCTAGAGTGCACTCGCAAATGTCCCTATGGTCCACTTGTTTTCCTATTTTCACTCATTTGGGCCTCAGTTTCTTCATCTGTGGAGTGGGATCACAGTCACCTATTCACAGAATTGTTGAGGCTTGACCTAGAGGAAACAATGTATGTGATAGTGCTTTGTAAACTGGGGGAAAAAAGGTAATCATCATTAATAAGTTGCTCTGATCTATGATCAGATTTATTTGTGTGATATAAAAAAGGAATTCTGGAAACATTCTTAGTCTTTTTCTAGCTGTGTGAGCTTTAGCAAGTTAATCAACTTCTCAGAGCCTTAATTTTCGTGCCTATAAAATTAGGGAAACAATATCTATTCTTAGGAAGCTGTTGCAAGAATTAAAACTGCACCCTCTTACACTGAGCGTGATGCCTAACACATAGTGGATGCTTTTACAATAGTAGCTGTGGCTGCCACGTTAACCTGGAAGACATCGATACAGATGGAATAGCCCTTCCTTCTCGAACTTGCTGAAGTGTTCTTTCTTGCTCAAGAATTAAATCCCTACCTCAGCTGTAGATATGAGTGTACAGGGGTCTGGCTAATGAGAATGAAGTCTGGGGCATGAAAATCAATAATTCATGGACTGCACTTTGAACACTTGGCTTAATTTGTATAAGAATTAGTATCTCAGATTCTGAGACTGAAAAGGGAAAGGTGCCAAGAAACATAAAGCAAAGCAGATCAATGAATCAACCTTGCCAGTTCCCAGTTTGGAAAATGTTCTATCAAGTTAGCTGGAGGTTGGGGTCTTTATTGACTCTCAGGAGAATGGAAAATATATATATATATAATATATATTATATATATACTTTATATATGTATATAAAGACCTACCAAATAATAAGCCATGACTTTCAACTTTTAAATTTAATAAAGAAAAAAAATATCCTCAAGCCTTTCAAGAAATAAGATAGCTTTTAGAGCCATATTATTATGTCTGTTAAGAGAGAAAAAAAAGAGAGAGAAAGAGTGAGAAACATCAGAAAGAAGAGGATGAGCTAAAGGAGAACAGTCTTCCATAAGGTAAAAAAAAGTCTCGTTCTAAGCCCTTGTAGAACACGGCATTGCTGCACATTTGCAAACACAGGCTTATGTGAGGGTAGCTTCTCTTGTCACTTTTCTCACAGGAATAGCTTGAGACAGAAGTTTCCCAATAACCCAAGTACCTAATGACAGGACTCGTGTGCATGACTGCTGACACCGAGGACTGGGTCCTGGGAACAGACTCACCAGGGGCTGGGCTGGCACTGGATTCAAAGAAAAGAGTTTTGAGGAGACACAGCAGACACCAAAGAGAGCAGGAATTAGACTGCAATGGACGGAAAAAATCCTCTGTGTATCTCATTCATCTACTCTGGTCAGAGTCTCTCTCTCTCTCACACACACGCACACACACTAGAAGGTGATGTCCCCTCACTCTTGCCAGGATTCTCTTATTTGACTACCACTTTCGTAAGCCCAAGGTAACATGGCAAGCCAAGAACAAAACTTGTTGGTCAGTTGGTCATCAGCTGTAGTTTTATCTAGGGGTGGGGTGCTGCCGAGCTTTGTCCAGGAACCTAGAGACCTGATACACAGTTGAGGAGTTTCTATTTTAAGAACCCCAAATTCAGCTTTCTTATTTGTCACTTCACAAGAAAACACATTGAGAAGACCAAAAATGCTGCAGAGACCACAAAGAGATCCCACCTCCCACACCAACCCTGATCCCTCCAAATCCTGAGTGGAGAATGGGTCTGAGATGGTTTCCAAGCTTGGAAGCGGGGTGGCTCTCTCAGTGATGCTCAGAGGAGGCTCTGAAAGTGGGGGCAGTGAGACACAGATAATGCATTTGCCACAGATGTATTAAACAGACACACACGAAACAGACACGCACCACACCGGAGTTACTGTCATCTAAGGACTGATACCATCTGCGGCGCGGTTGGTCTTTGAGTTTGAGCTGTCACAGGGACACCTACCCACCATGCCTCCAGAAAGATATTGCCTATAGGATTTTTCTCACACTAACCCTGCATTAGTTTGTATTCTTTACATTTAATTCATTTACTTTTTTAAATTTTATTATTATTTTTTAATGGAGTTATTGGGGATTGAACCCAGGACCTCATGCATGCTAAACGTGCACTCTACCACCATCTACCAACCCTCCCAACCCTGCATTAGTCCGAGTTACTCTACGACTTTGTTTGGCTGGTGTTGCTGTTTCTGCTGTCATTCCCCATCTCTCTCTTGAGCTTCTGCATGTGTATAATCCTGCCTGAATTATACTATGAGGTTGGAGAAACATCTTCAGCTAGTAGGAAAATCAATCACTTCCTTTGTTTTAATTTCACACACTTGGCGCTGGGTATCTTGCACTGAGGTTCACTTGCGCAGTTTATCCTGTGCAATCCTAACCCCCTAGGGCATCCTCATCTGTGCCCCAAACTGTGCTCCTGTTTTCATCCACTTCTCCAGGTAGCCATTTTTCTTTGCCATCTGCCCCCATAAGGTCTTCGGGTCCTTTTAAGATCTCAGACTTGCCCAAACAACTGCCAAGTCAATGCCCTTACTGACTACAAAGCTTGGCCCCAGGTTCCAACAACTAGGGCAGCCATCCTGGCCATCAGTGCCTCTCGGTCTCATTGTTCTGCTTCTGCTTCCCAGGAGGGGCTGCCCCATGACGTGAGGCAGGAAAGACTAACTTCTAGGCAAACTGCCAAGAAAAATCCTTAAGAAACTGACCCATTTCAAAAACTTCCTTCTTCCTAATTACAATTACTGCTACCTCTGCAGAAAAATTCCCTTTGAGCCTTCAAGTCCTTTTTAAACTCTTGCCACCCTTTGGGCAGAGAACAGCAGCTTCGGTCCCCTTTAGGGCACCCATAAGTGCAAGGAGGCAAAGAGGAGACAGAAGAGGGATTTGACAGGCGGTGGAAAGACTTCCCCTGGTACCAAAATTGTGTTTGCCTCCCATCTGCTGAGCCCCACATCGCCCATGTACACAGGGTGCCCAGAAGGGCCAGAGAACCTTCCTCCCAGAAGGGAGAAAGCAGACAGAGCTTGTCAGCTTGAAGCGGGAGAAGTAAAAATAAAGTTCTGTGGCATTTACCTGTCCCTTTATATGGGTGTGGGTACTTGTATATACTCCTTCAGCTTCTTTCTGGATGTCTTATTATGCCTATAAAAATGGTAGCAATCATTAGGTGGTCCCATCGCTGCCACCAGGGAAAAAACCAATCGTGGAAATTCGTGAACACAAAATCTATTATCAAGTAAAAATTAAGAGTACAACTAATATACCTACAGCCATTTGGCATCTATCAGGGAGGGTATCTCCTGGGCTCTTGCATAAAATTTAGATCAATAAACCCAACTGTCAGAATGGAAGAGAGAGATGGGTGACTAATCTGATTCAGGGGGAAAAGAAGGTATGTTTCTTACATTGAATAGATTTACCTTCTAGTCTTTCATGTGGGAAAAATAATATTTGCTTTTCTTTTATTTTTCAGCCACTTGTGACCAGTACACAGTCTCGAATTCCCATGGTTGGTTTAAATCACTATAAATAGACCTCGGAAAATTCACTCTGACTTTTAGACCCTGGCACATAGATTCAGGAATTTCCCCTCCCCTTTCTGATGTTTAAAATTATATATATCTTTGCTATGCTTTTTTTGGTCAGGAAGTTAGTTTCTTTTTTACATGATTTCCATGCCAAGTGATGAAAAGTCTGCAGGAGGAGGAAAAATGCAGGATTGTATAGCGTGTGTTAAAGAGAACAGAAGCCCTGGGATACACGCTGGTGTGTGACCCTGAGAGCCAGTCAGTAATCCCAGACACCAGTGAGCAGGCAGCAAACATAAATCTGATAATCCAAGAAAATCCTAACCACTAGTCTATTTCAATTCATTTACAGTGTGATTAGTTGTGCTGAAATCATACATCTTATTCAAGTCACAAATAAATAAACACATCATGCTCACCAGATAAACCAAGAGTTGGGTTTTGGTAGCTCTTCTCCCCTCAGAGGAGATAGCTGTGGGCTTGTTGGGAGGATAACTTGCCTTAAATTATGCAGATGGCTTGTTGGATGCATGGTTCCTATGTGAAGGAATAAAATAAAACTACCATCTCATTGGAACCTAGTTTTATTGGGCCTCAACCTGACTTTAAGGGAAGAGTGGGACCCATAAGAGATACAACTGTTAGACCATGATCCATACTCTGAAACTTGAGTTTTAATTAAAGAAGGCTATGCCATTTCTCTAAGGTGATAATCAACATTATTTTTCTTTTTAGGGAACTAGATTTTCACGGCTTCCTTTTAGTCATCTTAGTCTAAGAAACTCTGCAGTTGACATTCCACATGTGTGGACTGGGGGTAGAGGCAGACTTCCATCTATCATTCCTATACCCTAGGCCTGGGCGAGAGCTTTTAATCCTTCTGATTGTTTGGCACTAATGTGTCGATTTGTTTAGCTTACGCCAAATAAATAGTTGTCAAAACTTATATGCTAGACTGTAAACTCCCTGCAGGCAAAAGATAATTCACATTGTACAATGTCTTCACTATCCTACCGGTTACTCCCATCAAAAGCTTTAAAAGAGTTGCCATGATAGGATTTCCAGAAGACTTGACTTTCTTTTAATGTCAACAAACATTAGTAGAAAAATCATCAAAGCCAGAGAGTGGGACAAGCCCTGCATCCAGCAGTACAGACAGGAAACTATGTCACGGGGATGAAACATAGTGATTCCAACTGGACATTAGAGCAAAAAGCCAAAGACCAGGTGGCAGAAAGCCTGAGTGGGGTTTCACAATGAAGCTAAATTACAAGATAAACTCCAGGATGGAATACAGACATTCTTTTTGTGTCTGAAATGAAGGTGGGTCTGGGGTGAGAATGAGCATCAGTCACTATGGCGTAGCCCAGGAGAAGGCAAGAAACGTCTGTATGCAGATGAAGACGGAAGAAAACAAACTGCAGACTCCCCGGCATCCAAGAGCCTCAGCGATATTAATTGGAAAAGTAGGGCCCCCTCCACACCACTGGACCTGTGCACATAGATGTTTTTGCTTCCAAGGTCAACTGGTGTCACAGCTCGGGACGCCTGTGACTGGGACGCCCTCTGACTGGCATGTTCTGATCAGGCCCACGCAAGACTCCTGGGTGGTAGGGCAGAGAGCGGGGGGCCAATAACCCTCTGCGAACTGAGCTCTGTATATTACCTCTGATCTGTCCTTTGACTCCGAGTGACTTGAAGTAACTGGGTAGTAGATTCTCTTGGTGTGTTTGGTTGAATAAGAACAAGCCAAACAAAATAAATAATGACCTCCCTTTCAGGAACTTTAAAGTATTCACTTCAAAGACACCAAAGCATCCTTCCCCCACTCCCTCCCATTCCTACTCCAACCACAGTGATTGCCTGTCTTCAGAAATAACCCTGAAGGAGTGGCTGGGAAATGAATCTGAGGTCGGCCATTGCAGGGCGGTGCTCGCTCACTCCCCATAGTTTGGAAAGTCTTGGTCACTCAAAATTCTTATGAATCTTGTGTGTCGCATTCCTGCCCCCAGTGTTCCCTCTCAAGGCTTTCTACTGTCCCTACGGAAAGAAGAGTCATTTCCCCACATTTACTCCTGTCATCCTTACTGGGGTCCAACCTGAAGTCTCACTCACTATTTCATCCCAAGGACAGCATCTTAGGAATAAAACTTTCCCATATTTACTTGTATGGAAATGTCCATATTACATGCATTCAAAAAAGATAGTCAAGTAGGCCTAATCTTTAACAAATACACTCACTGTTGCCTAGAAAACAAGAAATAAATACTCAGCTAAAATGCTGTCAGCTGGAGCTTCTTAATTTTTTCAGTGGAAAAATTTGTCTAGAAACCCAACATCAAGTTTTTAACGACATTTGAGTATTTCTAAAAACAATAAAGGGTGAAAAGGACCTACTGTGTAACACAGGGAACTATAGTCAATTTTTTATAATAACTTATCATGGAAAAGAATCTGAAAAGAAAAAAATATGCATGTATATGTATAACTGAATCACTTCGCTATACACCTGAAACTAACACTGTAGATCAACTACACTTCAATAAAAAATTTTATAAAAATAAAAAATAAAGACAGAAAGAGTGTTAATGCTAGAATGGATATAAAAAATGATACAGCACCTTCGTGTCTCTAGATGAGGAAACTGAGGCATAAAGAGGTAAGGGTCTTGCTCAGGGAAGTTATACTCCAAAATTCCTTTTATAGTAACATTATTTAATAAAAATAGAAAACCCAAATCCCTACATATACTTTGTCAACAAGCCTGTGACTCTCGGGCGACTCTCATCAGTGTGAAAACCACACCGTAATCCAAGGTGCTTTCCACTGAGGATGCGTATTCCTCTCCTTAATTTAGAGCTGACAGTTGGTGGAGTGGGCAGAGGCTGCCCGCAAACGGTGCCCGGGTGGGATTTTCCTGCCACATAAAGAGAATCTGTAGACCCAAGAGACGGATTCCTCCCAGCTCAAGCCTCCCTGGAAAATTCCACTTTAATCTGTGAATCAGGAAGAAGAACTGGAGGCATGCCCAGTCTTAAAAGTATAGCAGGTCTTAAGCACTGTTACATTTGCTCTCTCTGCTTCTAGAAGGAGATTGCTGTGGAGTCAGCTGAGAAACTTATTCTCTCTGAAAACAGCTCCTGTCTCAGCCGTGGTGATTTTGCAGTTCTTCTAGGACTTGAGGAGGCTTCGGGGAGGAAACAGGAGGCAAAAGCGTTGAGCGTGACATGGTTCTGGGGACACTGCGCAGGTGGAGAGAGCAAGAGTGCAGAAGGGACCGCTCCCCTCCCACTCCACCGACCACTCCCCGCGCCTGGCAGGGACACCTGGGCATCCTAATTTAATATCTTCCATCCAGAGAAATTTCCAGGGAGGCACCACGCGCCCAGTTGTATCTCTTTTCCTCGCACCCCCAACAACTGCACAGAAGAAAAGGCTTTCATTGCAAGTGCAGAAGATAAGATCCTGAAATATTCGCAGTGTTTTCCTTTCTTTCCAGCCTTTCCTGACCTTTCCCCTTGGGATCAGAAGTCTCGACTTTGCTTGCGAGATGAATTAGAGTTGTTATGACTGGAAAGTAGGGAGAAAGGAAAGGATATTTTTCAGAATGATTCTTTCCACTCAAGGCAGATCAGTGTAGAAACAAAGATTTGCCGGCGGGCGGGTGGCGGCTACCAGGAGGCAGAGCGGTGGGGGCGGGGGGGGGGGGTGCTGGCTGGCTCCTGTCATGAGCGCTCGTCCCCACCCCCAGTGTCCCTCTCCTACCGCCACTTGTTTTTCTCTCCTGCTGGGCGGGAACCTCCCTTGTCACCTTCCCACATGTCACCCCAGATGATCCTCTCATGACCCAAGAAATTGCTGAGCCCATGGAACCACCCACTTGGACCGCCCTTGGTCAAAGTTCCAACCTTTAGAAAACGACTCCTTGACCCTCAGAGGGTGGTGTCCTTGAGGGGAAAGACCCAGCAGTTCTATATGAGTGGGGCTAGGGGTGGAGGCTGGGGAATTTACCCAATTACACAGCAAACATTGGTGTTTCTAGAAGGACAGGGTAGTTTTTTTTAACTGAAGTATAGTTGATTTGCTATATTATATTAGTTTCAGATGTACAGCATAGTGATTCAGTATTTTTACAGAGACTGTATTCCATTAAAAGCTATTATAAGATAATGACAATAATTCCCTGTGCTATACCATATATCCTTCTTGCTTATCTACTTTATACATAGTCGTTTATACTTAGTAATCCTATAGCCCTAATTTGCCCCTCCCCCAGCCCTTTCCGCTTTGGTAACCACTATTTTGTTTTCTGTGTGAGTCTGTTTCTATTTTGTATATACACTTGTTTGTATTAATTTTTAGATTCCACATATAAGAGATACCATAGAGTATTTGTCTTTCTCTGTCTGACTTATCTCACTATCCATAATATCCTCCAGATCCATCCATGTTGCTGCAAATGGCAGAATTTCACTTGTTTTTCATGATGGAGTAATATTCCATTGCATAGCTTCTTTATCCAGTCATCTGTTGATGGACATTTAGGTTGCTTTCACATCTTGGCTATTGTAAACAGAGCTGCTATGAACACTGGAGTGCATGTAACTGTTCAAATTCATGTTTTGGGGTTTTTTTTGATATATATCTAGGAGTGGAATTGCTGGATCATATGGTAGTTCTATTTTCAGTTTTTTGAGGAGCCTCCATACTGTTTTCCACAGTGGCTGCACCAATTTACATGGGTTCCTGGAAGGATAGGACACTTTGAAACAGTTTTTAAATTTCTGATGCCAGCCTTTCTAAACACCTAAGGAGTCCATGGAGATGTTTGCTAAGTGGATAGTGACCTCGGGTGCTGATGGGATTTATGGCTGGCCTCCATTAATTGGTCTGGACCAGGCCAGTGCTGTGTATTTCCCAAACCATATTTCATCTTTACAACAACCCAACAGAGTAGGTGTTATACTATGAATGGAGAAACAGACACTAGTGCTTCTGACCTTAAACGCTAGACCACTCTCCCTCTTAGACTGGATGACAGAGAATAAGGGTAATACATTTCCTCAAATCTTCTACTTCCTAAAATATAACAAGTTTTTATGATAGGTTCATTTTTTTTTATTTGTGTGTTTTGGGGGAGGGAGGTAATTAGGTTTATTTATTTATTTTTTTAGTGGAGATGCTGGGGGTCGAACCCAGGACTTCATGCATGCTAAGCAGGTACTCTACCACTGAGCCATACCCTTCTCCCTGATAGATTCTATTTTAAATAAACATACGAAACTACATTTTCAATTGGAACTTGAAAGCTCCCCTGCTAACTAAAGCAAAAATTGACCTACCTAGATGGTTTAAGACCCAGGTCCTCAGCTGGCTAATATGCTAATTTAATACAAATTTGTACAAGGAAGGGTCTCCCTTGGTCACTCAAATCAAAGCATAAGAATCAAAAATTATTCTTTAAGGAACTGATCAAAGACCAGCAGCCCTAGGTTTTAACCTCCTTTTCGGGGCATGGTGGTCCTGTGACTGGTCCCCCACAGCAAGCTGACCCCATCACCCCTCCCCAGGCACCCCATTCAGGAACCCAGAGGGGCAGTAAGCTCTTGGAGAGCCTTGCTAATGGGAAGAGAGTAGCTAGGGATGTAGGTTCTTGATTAATATTCAAGTCCTAGCCTTTTTAGGGGACCTTGCTGAGAAATTCCCTCTATAGATCATAAATAAAAGCTGTTCTCCACATGATCCACCCCCCACCCCCATCTCAACACCATTTAGTGCAACAGAATGAAGGGTAAATAAACCAACTGGGTCTTCAGGCTAATTTTAGGAGGGTTGGGGTATTTGCAAATTAGGTCCCTCAATCCATTTTTTTTTTTTGCTGTATAGGTAAAGCAACATATTTCTGCACCATTTAAGAGAAAGGAAAATTAATCGGTGTGAGCTGCCAACAGCTGGCTGACAACCTTGAGTGCTGGGTGTGTTGGAACTGGTCCAGGTTTCACATAAGGAGTTCATTTTGGGTTAGTCAAAAAAAAGGGAAGGAGTTGGCCTGGGTCCTATTCCACAAATTCAGGATCAAGGAGCTGAGATTCCCTTCAGAAATGGCTGGCGGGTGGCTCTGCAGGTCCATTTGCCCAGCCTAGTTGACATCCACTTGCTTCTCTACCTCAGACAAAGAGGACCGATGGGTGTTGGGTGTTTCCTCTGACAAGCCAGTGATTCAGCAGAGCAATCAAACCAAGTGAAGGTCAGTTCCCTCTGCTCTATATCCCTTTCATAAAGATCTATTATTTCTGCTGACTCCAGATTTTTTTTAGGCTTCTTTTTCTTCTTCCTCCTCATGAATTCTCCTCACCCTTCCTCTGAGTGTAGCTTATTAGACTGAGGCTGAGTTCACTAGCATAATAAAGAACTTAGTATTTGTAGAGGAATGAAATCCTCTTATTTTTCTAATCTGTGGTTCAGTATTTCAGAGTAAGAGAAACTTCATGTTTCAAAATGGTAATAGCCATGTTTATTTTCAAAGTAACAAGTAATCAATGTTAAAAAAGAAAAAGAAAAAGAAAAGTTAGACAATGCAGAAAGGAATAAAGAAAAAAGTAAAATACTATCCCAAATCTCACCACTGGAGAAAACTAACCACCATTAACATTGTAATATCTCTTACTTTAGTCTGCTTTGTTTTCTTTTTTAGTTTTTTTACAAAAGTAATCTGATTTACTCCATACATTTTGGATATTGTTTCATGCGAAGAAATTAGATCAATGTCTCTGTTTTTAAGGGGTGCATAGTACTGCAATGTATAGATGTGCTTTAACTTACTTATATTAATAGACATTTTGCTGACATAAATAATGCTGCAACGTACACATGACCTTGCCCACTTGCCTAGTTATTTCTTTATGATAAATTCCTATGAGCAAACTACTAGATCAAGTCACATACCTTTGTTTCAAGGCCTTTGATACATATTGCCAAATTCCCCTTCTCCCAAAAAACTTGTAATCATTTACAACCTCAGTAACTTCATAAGAGTACATTTTTTCCTCATGCTCTCACAAGTACTGCATGTAAGCCTTTTTAAAATGTTTGCCCATTTGAGAGAGAAAAATTGGTGCCTCCATATTTTTTTGTTTTCTTTTGATTATTAAGAAGGTTGAATATGGGGTTTGGGTTTTTTGTCTTTTTTTTTGAAGGGGGAGGTAATTAGGTTTATTTATTTATTTATTCATTTTAGAGAAGGTACTGGGGACTGAACCCAGGACCTTGTGAATGCTAAGCATGCACTTTACCACTTGAGCTATACCCTCCTCCTGTATATGTTTTCATATACTAATAACTGTATTTTTTTTTCAATTGTCTGCTCTCTCTCATGCCCACTTCTCTATAGGGATATCCGTATTTCCCTTACTGATTTGTAGGAACTCATTATATACAAAAATGACATTTTCTAGACTGTATTTCAGGGAATTTTATCACCCTTTGAAATATTAATAGGTACACTGAGGGGAGGAAAAAGACTTACATGGTCAGATTTAACACATCATTTCTTAAACTTAATTGACCATCAAAACTTTTTTTTTTCCTACAGAACCCCCGTAGCATTGTCCAGGACACTGGTGTTCTGGGCAATAACATTTAAGAAACTGTTCTGTGAAGGATATTTAATCTTTATCTGTTACACATGTGGCATGGTTTTTCCCCATTACCACTTGTCTTTTACACTATATGATTTTTTCTGTACAGCTTTTAAATCAGGTATTCAAATCTCTCAGCATTTTCCTTTCCAGCTTAGTAATTTAGTACAGACCCTGAAATCCCACTTGTTTGGTTTGAATCCTGGCATCACCACTTGCTGGGCATTGAGAAAATTACTTAACCTTTCTGTGCCTCGATGTTATCATCTAGAAAATGGGAAGAATAAATAGTAAATATATATATAGTTGTTACAAGGATTAAATTCCTTAATATAGATAAAGTACTAGAATGGTGTTTGACACAGTGTGAGATAATGTTGATAACAGGATGAGGCAAAAAGTCTTTCTCCATACCTAGTTGTAAAATAAAAAATCACTCGTATTTTCTTCTGAGTATTTTTATGGAAATTAATTTTGGTGTTAGCTCTAGAGCAAAGAGTCTAAAAGAGTCTACTTTTTTCTGCAATGGTTAACCAGGTTTTTTCAACACCATTTATTGATAAATGCTTGTTTTAGAATATATTGTTAGTATTCTGATACCAAGACATCTTCTTTCCTATTCCTTTTCAGAAAAGTCCCAGCTCTGTTTGTCTGAATTAAGAGCACATGTTGGATCCCCCCTCAGAGCTGCCCCGGGAGACACTTGGTTGGGGTGAGGGACCCTGAAGGTGGGGCTTGGTTTTCTATGATGCAGCCAGGAAGTGTCGCTACCACAGACTTTCGGTTGTAACTCTTCCCATGCCCAGTGTTCCCACAAATGGCTGGGGACCTGGTGGTGGCTCTAGCCTGTGGATTTGCTCAGGAACACTTGAACCCTACTGTTGTTCACACTATCACAGAAAAATGAACACACTCAAACTCCATCTGGTCACTCTCCCGTCTGTTGCATCACTCAAACGACCTCTAAATTATGAGAAAAAGATGTGAGGGGGAAGGGATAGCCACCTGACCCATCCCAGGCTGTGGGAAGAGAGCCAGGGGTCCCCAGCTCAGAGGAGGATGAGACAGAGAGTCTGCATAGAGGTGGGACCAGAACAGCTGAGGGAAAGCTCGAGTCCTCATGATGACCTAAAAGGCCCAACACAGCCTTCTCCTTCTCTGCACCCCGTCACCTCTCATTCACCCTGTTCCCAACAGCCTCTCTGCTGTTCTGTAAGCATGCTCCCCTCAGGCCATGTGTGTGTGCCGAGCTTCTGGAATGTTCTTCCCTCAACCCCCACATTGCTTGTTCCCAAGGATCTTAAGGCCTTGGCTCAAATGTCACATTGTCAGTGAGGCCACCCGGGCCACTCTGTTTAACACTGTGCCCGCACTCCTTCCCTGTCCCTGCTTCGTTTTCCTGCGCAGCGCCGACCACCGTGCGACAAGCTGTTTGCTGTCTGTCTCCCCACTCTAGACTATGAGCTTCTAGACTCTGTTTTGCCCTCTGATATATTCTCAGCACCTAGAACAGTGCCCGGCATGCACAGGGCTCCACGATTGTGTGCAGGTGAAGGAACAAATGAGTGTCCCCTTCAGACAGCGTCACTTGCGGGAGACTCTGGTATGTGTCTAGGCCTGTTACCAACAGCAGGACTGCTCAGAACGGAGCTGCCTGCAGGACTCCGGGTTTTCAAGCTAGCCTCTGCAAACAAGTTATTTCTACAGTCCAGAGAAAAGGCTGCATCTCTTCAAAGCACGAGCAGGCGTCTGTCCACACTGATTCTTTCATGCGATGCCCTGACTTCATACATGAGGCTGCCACAGAGCCAGGCAAAATGAAAAGCAGGTTAAAACAACAGTGAAGAGAAAACAAACTTATGGTTACAAAAGGGGAAGCGATGGGGGAGGGATAAATTAGGAGTTTGGGATTAGCAGATAATCTATAAACTACTATATATAAGATAGATAAACAACAAGGTCCTATTGTATAACACAGGGAACTATATTCAATAACTTCTAATAATCTGTAATGAAAAAGAATGTGCATATATATATAACTGAATCACTATGCCATACACCAGAAAGTAACATAACATTGTTAATCAACTATAATTCAGTTGTTAAAAATTAAAATAAAATAAACAGTGAGATACCACCACATACCCACCAGAATGGTTAAGATGAAAGTATAGGAAATGCAGAGTGTGGCGAGGCTGAGGAGGAAGGAACCCTAATACACTTTGAAAAGCTATGCCGCAGCACATGGCAGATGTGTGCCCCGTGACCCGGCATTTCTGCACCTACGCAGACCCAGCAGAAATGCCCATATGTGTCCACCAAAGAGACAGGTGACATAACACTAGTCCTGCCGTGAAAACAGTACTATTTGTAATGGCCCAACTCTGGAGCAAAAAATGGAGTGAAATAGTAAAATGGAGTTTTGAAGATATTGCATGTTCCTATAATGGAAGACGACACAGTACATGAGATGCATGCTCTCCCAGCCCGGGCAATGAGAGGGATGAATTTTACAAACATAATGCTGAGCAAAAGTCAGACATAAAGAAGTATATAGTGTGTGCTTCACCTGTGTAAGATTATAAACAGGTAAAACGGATCCATGCTGCTAGAAATCTAGAAAGCTCAGAAAGAAACGTAAGCGGTGCCTTGGGCTTCTGATAATGTTATCTTTTTCATCTGGGTGCTGGTTACAGAGGAAGAGTCATTCAGCCGTGTATTTCTATGTTGACTTTTCTGCATGTAATATTTTTTGAAAACCAGCTTCATGCATTAGAACCAGCAACTGAACAGGCAGGCCTCCCATTTACTAAAGCTGCCTGTTACTCTAGGTGGAAACTGTTTCAGGAAGCACCACTCTAGCACCTGGTTGGGTGGGAAATGGAGGCTTGGGGAGGACAGAGCCATCTGATCATGGCCAGAACGCACCTCGGAGATGCTGCAAGAACGAAAAATAGCAGCAGCCAGGTGTGGAGGGGAGAAGGTGGATAGAAAGCCTCAGGGGCCCAGTATTTGAGGTCACTTACAGCCTCCAGGCAACACTGCCTCCTGTCAGGGGCAGAATGGAGAAGACTCTGCGTCTGCCTCCAGGAGCGCCAGTGCTGTGGGACTGCGCAGGTCAGATTTCTAACCAGATACTGAGGGAGGGAGGATGATCTCTGCTTATAAATTGAATCTGGGAGCTTCGTTACAGAAAGCAATAGAAAAAAAGACAGCAGAGAGAAGGAAAAAAAAAAAATATATATATATATATAAGTGGGTCTTAAGTAATTTCTAAGGAGCCAGCTGTGGCAGGAACTCTGGCTGACATGCTAGATATAGCCCCCTCAGGTCTTTCAGTCAATGAAACAAGACAGGAAAAGAAGGATGAGAACATCCAGGAGCTGCAAGGCCTGGGCTGGGATGCCCAGGGTAGAGGAGGACTTGCCGCACACCAGGCCTGCGTGCTTTGCAGCACACAGTGCCCACGGCTCTCACAGGGCCCTGAGGATCCCGCTGCCAACACTGGAGTGTGCGGGTGAGGAAAGAAAGAGAAAGAAGGCCACCCTGTTATGTCCTCTTGCTGTGGAAAGGCAGGGAACAGACAAAAATCCGTAGTTGTAGCAAAAGTCCTACTGTATAGCACAGGGAACTAATTATACTCAGCGTCCTGTGACGAACTGTCACAGGAAAGAATGTGAAAAAGAATATGTATATATGTGTATAAGTCAGTCAGTCTGCTGGACACCAGAAACTAACAGAATATTAGTGTAAATCAACTATACTTCAATAAAAACAAATAAATAAATCTAAAAGAAGAAAAATCTGTAGTTGAAAGCAAAACCCCTCTTAGGTACTGCAGGGGTAGAGGCCGCTTGGAGAAAGTTGGGAAACAATGAGTCGGCCAAGGATTTGCACGTTTCCGGCCTTCTGGGAGCAGGCTCTTGCTAGAGCAAACCTCTAGTCCTCGCCCCCAGAGTCTGGAAAGGCCCAGCGGGAGAAGCTACCAGGAGAGAAGAGACTCAGAGCTGGGGGTGCTAGGGAGGGAGTCTTCCTTGGCCCTGAGAGCCAGCAGCTGTGCCAGCATCCTGGCTTTGGATTCTGCAGCCCCAGGGCGGGAGCCTCCCAGTCATTCCAACGTGTAAGCGTGAGGGAAGAAGTGGGGGTGGGCGGGGGAGTCGCAGAAGAGAACGCAGCCAACCCAAGAGGTTTGCAAGAGGTAGCCCGGCGCACCGGCCGGCTCCGGCCTGCCGCCTCCAGCCTGTCCAGACGTGTAGGCGGCGTGCTGGGGCAGTCGGCGCGGCCCTTCTTCTGCACCCACTCTGTGCAGACAGCTACACGAAGAGAAAGAGAAAACACTCAAGCACTGGCTTGTCCCTTTTCCTGTCTTGGGAGCATCCCAAACAGATCTCTCAGAGGATGTGAAGTTTCCATTTTGTACCAGAGGAGCCGCAGGCAAGGCTGGGGAGGACATTCCAAGCCAGAAGTGCAGCACGTGTCCCCCGTGAGCGTGATGTGCACTGTTCATGGGCTGAGAGCAATCTAGAATAGAGGTGCAAACCCCTGACCATGTCGGGAAATCTACCTGCATCACACTTTCTGAGACAAACAACGATTTAAGAGATGGTAGTTACTATTTCTGAGCCTCCAAGCATGTGCGTTGTGAAGAATAAAAATCCAGGTAAAACTTAGATTTGGGTGGACTACTGCTTTCTAAACAGACACTAAAGGAAACGCGAACCCAAGACCTAGGTTTAGAATGTCCAACATGGCTTACTAGCGACAAGTTTTCAGTGCTGACTTTCAGGAGCCAAAACCCAGGTGCCAACAAGGATGAGGAGAAGACAGTTTCCCTGCCCAGTAGATTCTGTCCGTTTTCAGTAATGTTCACAGGGGATCTTGGAGGCTCCTGACACTATCCAGTAGTTTATGGGAAGATGATGGCTGATATGAAATATCTGGAGGTACCATTTTTTTTTTTAGATAATAAAATTGTGCTTTATAAGACCTCAGAGGCACATGAATTCTGATCCTCAAAGTTCAGAGCTGCCTGGAAGAATCAGGATTGACGTTGTTCACTTCCAGTACAGGTGCTATGAGATGTTTAGCATCATCACAGGGTAAGGGCAGAGCCTGAAAAGATCTTTCCTGGCATTCATTGGCCATTTCCCACAAGTCGTACCGAATCAAAGTCTTACAGGCTTAGTGGGTAATTATAGGAGATTTCAGGATAACCATGCCATTAAAGTAAACCCCTTCTCTGACCTGACCCAGGGATAGCAGGCCAGAACTAAAAAGAAAAGAGGCTGGAAGAGGCGTTCCATGGACAAAACAGAAAGCAGGGCTCCGTCCTTTTGAACCCTCTGAAAACTGCTGAGGGAATTCCCGTAAGCAGACGGTTAAGGTCTTAACGACCTGTTTCAGCCAGGTGCTTGCACTAGTATCTCCTGATCACACCTGGTTTAAATCCTTTAGTTTAAACACATTCCTATAGGGAGGGCTTCAGAGCCGAGCGCTATCAGGAAGATACCAGGAATGGAGCTAAGTTCTGCCAGCAGAAGTTTGAACTTCGTGAGATCCAATATCTCATTTGCAAGTCAGAACTTTCGGCTCTAAGTTGGTCAGTAAGATACAAGTTCTAGGAGGTGTGAATATGAGGTACAGGGGTGAGCCCCAAACCCTCTCACCTCTGGGCCTGCCCGTGCCAAGCAAGATGTGACAGCTGTAGCAGGTGGTCATTTTAATCGACCATATTTTCAGGACTGATGTTCCCTCTTGCAGCTTCATGGAGAGGATGCCACCTCTCTTGAAGGAGTCAGAGTCAGACGAGACTCCCAAGGCCTAGAGAGATGAGAAAGCTGGGAGTTTTCCAAGGTGGAGTCAATGGTGGTTCTCACCTCCGCTGCTCTGGTAAATGTAACTGCTCCAGCTGGGAGGGACCAAGGGGAAGCCCAGAATAGGTGACAGTCAAAGAAAGAAACCCAGGGCCCCATGTTAGACTAGACCAGAATTTTCTTTAAGTGAATTTGAATTTGACATTGAGATTTGCACACATTAGAACGACTTGACACTGTATCATTAAAATAGATACTGGAGGGGAAAGGTGGGAAGGGATAAATTTGGAGTTTGGGATTAGCAGATACAAACTACTATATATAAAATAGATAAACAACAAGGTTCTAACGTATAGCACAGGGAACTACATTCAATATCTTGTAAAACCTATAATGAAAAAGAATAAATATATGTGCATAGCTGAATCACTATGCTGTACACCAGAAATTAATGGAACACTGTCAATCAACTATACTTCAATTTTTTTAAAATGGGTACTGGAATGTTCTCTACAAAGACATTTTTCCCCAGGAGTATTGTCATATGGTTCTGAGAGCCTTATAAAGCTTTGAATGGAATATATGAATGTCAGAATGTTTTACACCTTCTGGAAGTCTCTCCTCAGAGGGCAGAACTCTGGTGGAGTGACCACTTACGAGTCCCACCCTAAAAGAGTGGGTGATACTTGAAGTAATAAATTTGAAAATTATGTTTAGTTCTCCAAACTAAAATCTTAAAGCTTATATTATCATCCATGCCTATGCACATTATCCCCGGAATGCTTCTTTTTCTCCTGGGAGTCACCACGAGCTCTCTGTTGTTCTTCAGACAAATGCTACAGCCATTTATTCCTTAATATCTAGCTCCACTCCCCACCCCACTGAAGTTCTTATCTCCCATTTCCATCAAATTTCACGTCATAGGTCCCTTCATCCGATCAGTGAGTTTCTTGCCAAACATCTTTCAAGACCTCCTAGAAGTATCTTGCCAGAAACCTGCTGCCCCATCATTTAAAAATATTTAGCTAACTCTTCATTTGCCATTTTCTCCTTTTGATTCCAACAGTAATCATACCAACCAAAGTGCATGTAACCTGTGTTTCCTAAAGACTCTCCAGCCTGGGGTTTTAGAAGGATCATACTAAACCCTTAATTACCCCTCTTAGCTTTCTCTCCCTTCCATGCCCTTGTCCCTGGAGAGAGATCATGGCGGAGAATGACTCCCAATCCAGGAGCCGCTCTCTAGCCAGCAGGAGGCTCTCCTGATCTCCTCCAACCAATTCATCTCAACCGTGCTTTCAAATAGAATCACCCAGGCAACTTAAAAAAAAAAAAAAAAAAAAAAAAACTGATGCCTGAGTCCTAACCCACACCAAGTAAGTCAGAAACTCTTAGGCTAAAGCCCTGGGGTTGGTAATTTTCAATACCCTGCAGATGATTCTAATGTGCACCCATGATTGGGAAGAACCCTCGTGAGGCTTGGGGAACTGCGAGCCTTTCCTGAGCGTGCATTTCCATCCAGGTGTCAGCCCACGCAGTCATGGCACCGGGGTGTAGCACCGGGACTCTCCAACCCAGCCAGTCAGATTCTCCCACCCACTGCTTCCTGCCTTTTCTGCCTCCGCCGCTCTGTGAGGCAGGGCTTCTGTCACTAAAGAGACTTCTGAGAACACAGGGATGCTCTCTGCTTCTTTCATGAATTCCTCTGCAAATTTCTGAGGAGTTAGTGCTTCAATCACTATCATTCATTCAGAAAATGTAAATCACCTTTTTGCTTTGAGTTCATCATTTCCCATTTTCCCAAGGTGATTCAGAAGCTCAGAGCCCACTGACAAAGCATGAGCAGATGGCTGGGGCTATGGACACACCTCACCATTCCATTCGTGGCAGGACGCACCTTGAGACGTCACAGACAATGGCAACAGCAATAACAAAAATCAGTGTTTGTCCAGTTATGAAAAAACAGAGGCCTGTCTCTGAAAGCACATTTTCATTTCTCTAGGTTTCAAGCAGTGTTAAAACGCACCATCAGTTCTAACCTTGTTTGCATTCATCTTCTTTTCAGAAATTGCACATTTGTTTTCAAAGTGCTGGGTTGGAGCATTTTGCTGCTACGTGGAAATCATGACAACAGTCATACTCAGGACATAAAATACACCTGCACGTAGAGCCCATGCAGTTTTTTTCATGCAGTTTTAATATCTGCTAACCCACTGATAAATGCCCTGGAAGGAGCAGTACAAGAACTAGGACGGAGAGCCCCTGAGCTGGCCAATGTTCACTTTCTAAGAATCGTCACCTTCTATGGTTGATTAGTACCCTCACCAGCCATCTCAGCAGAGGTTAAATCATTTATTCACTCATTCATTCAGTAAACCTTTCCTTCGATGTCTACTGTGTGCCAGGTACTGTGCTTTGAGTTGGGGCCCCCACGTCCACAGCCCATCATGTAAACAGATAATGCCCTGTGCCAATACTTTTCCTCTACCTGCTGTGCTCTTCTCCCATCTCTCTGTCTGGATAAATTCTACTCAACCCTTGAGATCTTGACTAGGATGTCACTTAATCTAGAAAAACCCTCCTTGATGCTTCAAGTCAGGGTTAGTTGTCCTTTCTACGTACTTCCATGGCACTCAGTGCTTACTCCTAGCTTAGGACTTTGCACTTGGCCTTCACACTTTGTCTTTTAGTTCCTTGTTTACACATCTGTATTCCCTCACTAGACAATGAGCTACTTAAGGACAAGAGCCATGTCACACCCATCTCTGTACCTTCAGTGACTAGCACATAACAGGAACTCAATAGGTACAGTTGAATAAATAAGGAGTGAGTGACAGATATTCACAGGGTATTCTGAGAACACAGAGATGCACCAAAAGAGACTTCCTGTTAAAGGTGGCTGCTAAATGAACTCATAAATGGTAGGTTCAAGTGGTCCAGACTTAGGCTGGTTGGAAGGTGGAAGCAGAGTTTTCTATGCTAGAAAACTCCCAGCATGATGGTGTTGACAGAGTACAAAACGGGAGGTAGGGCAGAGTAGAAGGCAGCTGGAACAAGGGCCTGGGGGGACAGGTTCTGACAAATGTCCTCATCTAAATGAACGAACAGATCTGAGGAGTCCCAGGAGCTGACCTCCAGGAGTTACACACTTGTTTCCAGCAGATGTAATCGTCCCTAAGACACACACCTCACCGAAAATCCATCTCTGATACAAGAAGCATTTCCTGTCCTTCCCTGTGTGAGTTCCAGTGCACAGGGGCAGGGGGCGTGGAGCTCCAGGGGGGAGCTGCCAGATCAACAGCTTAATACTCATAGAAGGTTGCTGTCCCTTACTACAAAGTATGGGTAAGACAACTCATCAAATGTGATGGGCCCACCTTTCCTCTGCTCAGCCTTTTCCTAAAACTTAGTTCTTCCTGTTCAACTGGGCAGGCCTGGAAAGAGCATATCACCTCATTTCTCCTTACTCCACTGGTTTTACTACAAATTCAATGATTTAATCATTTACAGCCAATGCAGCCAACTTAAGATAACCCCAGGTTTTCAGGAAACCCACTTCTGTTTTAAGAAGACCAGCGATAGGATTCAGTCCTTCATTAATTAATTCAACCATTTGACAAGTACTTTCTGAGTCGGGCACTCTGCTGGAGTCTGGAGATTCAAAGATGATGAGACACGGTCCCCACCCTTTTAGGGCTCACAATCCAGTGGAAGAGCTCTAGGACATGGAAATCACTTATGTGGGGGCTGTGCTGAGGCCACTGTTTACCTGCCTAAGCCAGTCCTTCTTGAAATGTGGTCACCTGCGAACTGCTTAGAAATGCACAAGCTTGGGCCCCCTTCCCGATCTTCAGAATCAAAATTCAGGAAGTGGAGCCAGCAACCTGGGACTCTGGTCAAAGCTCTACATTGACTCACACCAGGCCTGTCTGGAGGACCCGCTAGCAATTTCCAGCCTTCCTCTCCACAATCCCCCTTCTCTTCTCAGGGGGACTGCTGAGAGTAATAGGGAACACCGATCCAGAGTGCCCCTACCCACAATGAAGTAAACGGCCACACCGGACACTTCTCCCTAAAACACAGAGATGGATGGTTTGGTGATATGGACTAGAGTGGCCCGTATTGTTCCCGTGTCAACATAGAAGGAATCAGAGAGAGTAATGTCATCCCTGGCCCCATCCTGCTCTCTACCGCTTGCGGGGGTTGGGGAGACCAGCTTGGCTGGTCAAAAAAGAAGCAGGAGCCCCAGAGTTATTTCAGTGCGTGGGAATGGAAATGGGATAAAGTGAAATAATAAACAACTTGACTGCTTAAGAAAACAAAGGCAAGGGGGAGGCTCCCCAGCTGAGCATGTGAGTTCTGCAACCCTGGGAGTAGTTCAAAACAGAGTCAAGCCGATTGCTTTGGCTTCTGGAGTTCTAGTAAAACAGACCTTGCTGCCGGCAGACGGTTCTGAGCTCCTGGCCGTGTTTGTTTGGCTTATTGCCACGTGTCATTAGTGACCTATTTTCACTGCAGAGAGCGCAGCCATGTCTGCAGGCCCCTGAATCAGCGGTTTCTCCACCACTCACTAGCTCCAGGCTGGCAAAGCTGATACCAGTGTCATGGAAAGTGCCACGCCTGCACTCTCCCCAGAGGTGGGGAGGGCACCATTTTGTTAGTGTCGCCTTTGCCCCAAGGCTGCCCTGAGAGCCCAGCTGTCCTGTCGCCTCCAAATAAGCGGCTGAACTTGGAATTATCTTGGCCTAATAATCAGGACTAAAAATAACCCCAAACTGCCTGGGCTTTGCTTAATTCCTACCCAGGTGGGAAAGGTAGTTTGTTTTTTTTTTTTGTTTTAATCTAGTTGCAAAACCCTATTTTGTAAGGCTTGGCACCAAAATATGAAAATAATTATCCAACATACCAGTTTGGGAGACAATTCACAGTTAATCTGTCTCTCTCAAAATAAATAAGTAAAAAAATAATAATGCAGCCTGTCAAACTGCACACTGACTTGAAACATCAATTCTTGGTGGATATTGAAAGGGGCCGGGAATTGTACTCAGAATCTTCTAAGAATCCCCTCAAACAAATACACAGAAAGAAAACAGCCATTGGTTTGAAGAGCAGCAAAAGATGGCCTGTTGCCAGGCAGATTAGGCAGGGAGCGGAGGACGCTCCACAAGGGGGCGCTCTCCCCGCTCGTCCTTCAAGCCGAGGGCGCCGCGTTTCTCGGCCCTGGGGCTGCCCTGGACTTTGCCCGCCGCAAACCGCGCGCTCATAAGAGCGAACGCGCAGTGTCCTGAGGAATGCCGCTCCTGTGACAGCTTCCAGGCTGAGATCATCAGGCAGATGTTATCTCTGCGCCATCCGAGAAGCAACTTCCAATGAAAGGAAACCAAACAACACATTCCAAATAAAAGGGAAAAAACAGATACATCTAGACTGACTTCTCTCCGTGGCAATCCATCATAGTGTGCTCATTTTCTTGATATGTTAATGATAAGAAGACGGTAAGATGAAATGAAAGTACATTTATCACAGTGATGGTGTCTGGCCCAAAGTCAGAAACAGGCATGGCACCAACCCCACAGTGACAAGGGCAGAGCCAGGTGTCTTTCAGGGGTCCTTCACCCTCACTGACACTTCTCTCTCCTTCTGGGTACAACTTCACGTCACTCCCCAAGCAGCCCCACTAGGCTACACCCCAGGGGCCATTTCTTCCTGCTCTGGTCTCTCCTCCAGTTGAAACTTACTTATCTCACCTCCTCAAAGACATTCAGGGATGACTAGCTGGGGAACAAAAGAGTAGATTTGCTCCATCTAGACACAAATGAAGGATTAGAATCAAGGTATATGAAACCCTTTGTGGGTTATAAAAAGCTGTATAAACGTAGTGAGTACCCATCCCTGGAGCCGTCAATCATTAATAGCTTGCCAGGGTAGACAAAGAGAGGAAGGAAAGTTGAATCTGTTTATTATTATTACTATTATTATCAATTCATATTTCAGCAGAGGATCACTCACTTTCCTCTTGGAGAGAACCTATGAGTCTATGAATCCGTCTCTAGTCACAGGTTACCAACGTTACGAGTTGAATGTTTGTGTCCCTTCTCCCTACCCTGCAACATGATGATATTAGGAGGTGGGGACTTTGGGAACTAATTAGGATCAGAGGAGGTCACGAGGGCAGAGCACTCATGAATGGAATTCGTGCCCTTATAAGCGGCTCGAAAGAGCTTACTGCCCTCTGCTCTACGCCATGTGAGGATACGACGACAAGTTGGCAGTCTGCAGCCCAGAAAAGGACTGTCCCCAGAACCACCACGCTGGCAGCCTGATCTCAGATTTCTGGCCTCAGGAACTGTGAGAAATACATTTCTGTTGTTTACAAGCCACCCAGACTGTGGCACTTGTTACTGCAGCCTGAGTGGACGAAGACATCCAGCTGGCCTTGACCCAGAAGAATGTTCCTAAAGATAAATGTTCAGAGATTCCCTGTAAAGATTTCACTGTGAGAAATTATCACAGACTTGTGAAAATTTGGAAACTCTAGATATTCCACATAGAGAGGTTTAATTAAACCTCTCTATATCATGAAATACTATGCATCCACTAAAATGACATAGAAGAACATGTAATAATGTAAAAACAAGAGTCCATAATAAGGAATTAACAGAGAAAAAAGTAATATCAAACAATGCATGTAGTTGCTGACATTAAAACATGGGCACACATGCACACACAAGTCATATGGCATCTATACAGAAGAGTCCAGAATACATATCAGCAAGTGTGTCGACAATCTAAGAAGGATGGAATTATGGGTTGCTTTAACTTGATACTTTGGGCTTCTGTTGATTTTCTACTCTTCTATAGAGAACATCTATTATTTGGGTAATATGAAAAAAAACAATAATAGTTATATATATATATAAAAGATCCTAAGCTCTAGAGAAGGCTGGTGGGAGAGCTCTGAGGCCAGGGATCTCCAAGGACACTCCGCACGGCTATAGACGAGGCACCAGGGCCCAGAGCTCTGCCCCGCTGGGACCTAATCTAATATGACTCTGGCCCTTGTCTGAGATTTCTGTTCAGGCAGCTCTACTGTGCCTGCTTCTTGGATGAGGCCTGAGTTAGAGATGGAGGAGGAATTGGTCTCTGGAGTCTGAGCGGAGGAACACATCACACCAAAACCTAACACATGTTCAGTCTCAAGCCAATGGGGGGCTAGTGGGGGACTTAGCAAGACAATGATTCTGAAGAAGGAAGAGGGTCTCCAGAACACCACAAATGTGTGACCTCTCAGGTCGTCGCCTTTGACATGGGCTGGGCAAGAATCATTAAGAATAAGAGGAGAGCTATGGTAGTTGGTGCAGAAACAGACGCTCTTCATCTGGAAGTATGTCACCCCTCCCTGAAATTATCTAATAGACTTTATTACAATAATGTCTTTTTCCTACTCAGTGGGAGTCAGTCAATGTGTAAGGAGAGTCCTGAAGGTCACTGCTTACAGTATTAAAATTCTAGCAAGTACCCCAGGTCCTGGGCTTGGAAATGCATGCACATCTCCTCATTGAAATAGCTGATTTAATACTGTTAGTTCCAGCCCGTGTCATCTGGGTAGAGCTCAGGTCTAACGAAGCCTCGGGAGCTGGTTTTATTCCCGTCCAGGCTTGTTAGCTTCAGAGAGAGAATTTTCCCCACAGCCACAAAACTCTGCTCCACTGCTCTTAACCTAGATATGTCACAAGGAGCACGAGGCTTCATCACTCCTGGGAAAACGAACTAAATCCTGGTCCCACTGAGACAGCAGCCTTGGGCTCCTAGAAACAGGTTTTGGGGGAGTGACCGGGGAAGGCTGGGGTGAAGTTTAGATTGGCAAAAATGAGGCAGAGCAGGGACGGGAGAGGAAAAAATGTGACGACTTCTAACTGGCTAGGTGGCTGAGACAGTCACTGACAATTAAGGGGGGAAGAGTACAAGAAGGCAATGAAAACACCTAGAAGATGAGACCAGAGGAAACAGATTTTTCTGCCCCTCTTCAAAAGAGCAGCCTTCCTCCTTCCTCTCTCTGTGCTGCCCATACCTCCTGTTTTACTTCCATCAAAGCCCTTCGCACCCCAGGTCACTGTCACGTATTTGTCTTTGTCCCTTAGCAAGCTTCAAGATTCACATGGGCCAGAGCCATTTCACTTGTCCCTACGGTGAATAGCCTGGCTCCCCCAAGCCCAGCACCCTGCAGCCTCATAGTGGATGCTTAGTAAGCATGTCATAAAAAGCAGTGAGTGAATGAACGATGCATACAAAGATTAACCCTGAGGAAGAAATGAGCAGCCTATCCTGAGGAAGGTGGGCCGGGCACAGAACTTGGAGGAGGTCAGAGTCAGCCCCTTGGGTGGACGGCAGGGGCAGGTTTTAAACAAGGAGGCCAGAAGAGCAAGCTTACTTGTCAGTAAGACCAATGAGCCTCTGGAGTCGAGTTGGCCTAGAAAGCTTATGTATTTGCAGCACCTGGTTTGCTTCATATGAGCTACAGAGTATTTTCTTCTGTGTTTTATACCTTTTAACTTAATTTTGTGGGAAAAGCAACTACCGTGTAGTTCAGATACTCCGAGGGCTAAAGAGGGTATGTAAAGCGAAGGGCGGAGAGGGGCTGGGCGGTCCGGCCTCTTAAGATGGCAGTTCCCTTGCTCTCTGTACACCTCCCCCCAGCTCAACCAGCCTCTGCTTCGCCCACACCCTAAGTGCACGTGCTTGCCCCCTGCCCTGGTTACTGATTGCTCCAATCTTCAGGCCAGAACAGCCCCACCTGCTAGTTAATTAAAGGGAAGCATCTGCTCTTGTGATGGTCGTTAACCTGAGGGGCTGTGTGCTGCTGGTTTCCCTGGTAACTGATAAGCCAAACTGACGTCAATTCCCCCTATAAATGGTAGCCTCCCTCTCCCCAGAGCAGTGAAGACTGCTGCCGTGTCCTACTGCCATCTGCCTGCTTGGTGGGGGGTCACTCCAGGATCCTTTTGCTTTGGACATGTGAGAGCCCCTGCCCAATGGACCACTGATGTCTCTGAGGCTGCCTCTGGGCTCTTTCTTGGGTCTTGAGGCTAGGCAACCCCAAGGCTTGCAGGTGTGCAGGGTGCAACCCAATAGGGGCCATGTCACCAGCAATTTCCTTTAGGTACCTGGGGGGAACTGATATAAAAATGCACTTGTTGGATGTGACATTGCAAGAAGGATAAGTCTTAACATCTGGTAGATAATCTTCCTGTCTGAAGCCTGCTTCTCTTTCTCCTCATCATTGATTTGTAAAGGGAGTTTTCCCATTCCCCATCCTTCTTAAGACCGTGGGTCCAAACGAGGAGGCTGGTCTGTTCACACATTCGCAGGTATCCTTTCTTAAATGGACATCGCATTAGTCCCATTATAAGTTTCCAGAGTAAAGTCTGAGTCTGAAGATTTAAGGTCATGATGTCTATTATTAGTAGTAGTTAAGAGGAATAATTGTGTGCTAATTTGGGCTTCAGTAAGCATTGTAGACCCAGATCACAACAAAGGTTTTAGAGGCTTAACTAAAAATAGGGGTGACTAAGGAAGGGCGGTGAGTTGCAACCAGCTGTACAATCTGCCTTATTCTCTTTGCTGGAGAAAGCCCTGCAAAGGGGGGAAATCAGCAGAGAAGAAATTAACCTACATTTTGGAATGTAAATTGGTGCAGTCACTGTGGAAAACAATGCAGAAGCTTCTAAAAACTAAAAATGGAACTATCATATGACCTGGCAATTCCACTCCTGGGTATATATATATATCCCCCCCAGGAAAAACAAAAACACTAATTCAAAAAGATACATGCACCCAAATGTTGACAGCAGCATTATTTACAATAGCCAAGATATGGAAGCAACCTAAGTGCTCATTGGCAGATGAATGGATAAAGAAGTTGTGGTATCTATGCAAACTGGAATACTTCTCAGCCATAAAAAAGAACAAAATTTTGCCATTTGCAGCAACATGGATGGACTTAGGGGGCATTATGCTAAGTGAAATAAGTCAGACAGAGAAAGACAAATACTGTTACTTATATGTGGAATCTAAAACATACAACAAACCAGTGAATATAACAAAAAAAGAAGCCTTACAGATATAGAGAAGAAACTAGTGGACCAGTGGAATGGGGAGGGGCAACATGGGGGGAAGCGGTTGTTATGGGATTATATGAAATCATCTGTGTGAAATTTTTGAAAATTGTAAATCATTGTATAATTTAAAGATTCTAATCCAAGTTAAAAAAAATAGCCCACATTCTTAAACCTGTGGACACCTACTATGAGATGGTTTAGAGAACAGAAAACCATCCTGGGAATCTAGACACTCAGTGGCTCTCAACGTCAGCCAAGCAAACCCGGGCTTCTCAGCAAAGGGGGATGAGCCTTTTCCATCCTCACACTTGATGTTCCTGTAACGGGGATGCTCTGTGTCAGATCCACCTATGGCAGAGCCTTGTCCTTGCATACTCTTCCTCCAGGAGGCCTTCCCAGATATGCCCCCTCCGCGGGCATTTTCTAATGAGTCACTGTTTCGCTCGCCATCCAAAGCTGTCCTGTCCTTGTATTTGTTTGTTTATTTGTTTGTTTTATTGACTGCATTGTCTCACTCCATATATAAGTTCCCAGGGACCCCATGTCTTTTGTTCACTGCTTTATTACAAGCACTTAAAACAGTGTCTGGCACATAGCAGGCCCTCAGTCGCTGCGTGCTGAATTTATGAATGAAGGGATGAGTGGCCTGAATCGGAGGTTCAAGATGGCCATGGGAAAAGTGCTTCCCATCACTAACAGGGCAGGTCCCTTCCCTGCCCATTTTCTAAAGGTAGGGAAGCAGGGAACAAAGTGGCTGTTTATGTCATAGGAAAAGCCCTCTATTCCCACACTGAAGCACTAACGTTCCCGCCCACTCTGCACTCCGGCACGTGGGTGGACTCAGCCGAAGGCAGCTGTGGAGCTGAGAGGGGACGGGGAAGGGCAGGCAGTCAGAATGAACAAACTGAGCAAGTTACCACTATGACCTAAAGCAGGATGTTTACCTAGGGCTCCCAGACGGCAGGGATGGCTTTGTCTTACCATTTGGGTGCAGTGGGAAGATTTCATTAAAATCACTGAAAAGCTCTGGGAACTTACTCAGTTCTTCGGAAGGACTGCTGTCCATAGGAAGGTGCTGAGGAGGGGACACCCACAAGCTCAGACAGCTTGCATTGGTGGTTTTGCACGTATCCATGCAGCCTTCACACCGCGGCCCCTCCATTCATAGCGCGCGCTCTAGGGACCCGCTCTGTCTTAGGTCGCCTGCCTCTGTCCGCAGGCATCCGTGCTCTAGCCTGCTTCTCTCTGAGCCCGGTGTCCAGGAGAATAACTGATGGTGTTCACCATGCTGTTGAACAGTATGAAGCCAATGCTTTATTTCTGCAATCACTTTCATTTAAATAGGATGTGATAGTCTAAAGAGAGGGGTCGGGGGGAGGCTTTCTAAGAAAAATAACCCTCCCACATATCTGTTTACTACTTTATACCACTGACAAATATCTTTCACACACACCATCTCATTTTAATTTTAATCCTCATTGTTGTACTTCCTGTTAAAAAAAAAAAAAAACCACACACATATTTTTCCATCCTCATTTTAAAGAAGATTCTAAGGTCAAAACCGGAGAAGGACTCACCCCTCCCGCAGGTCACAGAACCGGGAGGACCCTGGGCTCCTCCTCTCCACAGGCGGCATTAAAAGGCAAATTTCTAGCAAAAGAACCAAGGTTGGCACCCTCTTACATCACAACCCATTGTCTCTAGGGAAAGATTTATGTAGATACAAGAAGATCCTATTTGATAGTTTTGTTGCATCTGATTAGGATCCATGGCTAGGTGTGCTCCACATGGTGCCTGGCACAAGGGGCAGTTACTGAATGGTGGGAAGAAAGAAGCGGGGAAAGAAGAAACGCAGAAAGTTCTTCTGTTTGAAGGGATGGGATTGGCTACAGAGCACACCCACCCCAACCCTCCTTATGAGAACAGGATGATAACAGAGACCCAGGACTGTCACTCAGCAAACAGAATTTCGGAACTGACAGGAGGCTGTCATGAGCTGTAAGCTTTGTTTGCCAAGTTTCCATGTCCCACTGCGGCTGCAGGGACGTTGGGGTGTCTGCCCCGATCATCAGCTGATCTGAACTCACATTCTCATACATGAACATTCAAAGCAAATACTTTCTGGACTAAAAATAAAGTACACATAAAAGTCTATTTAAACAAATTAGTCTTCTTTTGGGAGCTAAAAAGGATGGGAGAGGAGCAGCTGACATGCTGTGGGACTAGGGGAACTGTGGACAGTCTCTCTTTCATCCTCAGAATTTTCAAGTTGAAAACGCTCTGGGGAGACACTTCCTTCCTGTGGGTACAGGCTGCACCTGCCCTTCCCCTGTGGCTGTTAGTTTTGAATTTCTATTTCCCCACTTTCTCTCTCTCTCTCTCTCTGCCTGTAAATGACTTACTTATTTAATACATAAAATAGTAAAAGTGTGGCGGAGCAGATAGGAGAGGCTGAAAGGTGTCCCAGCCTGGAGTCAAAGAAGGAAACTTACTATTTAATGTTAGGAGATGACCGTTAGGTCTACAGAATCACCTTCTTCCTTTTTCTCTGGCCTCCATCACACTTTCATTCCTCCCTTCACTCATTGTCAGGCACGTGGGTACAAATATGAATAAGAAATCATCCTGCTGTCAAGGAGCTCTAGTCAAGGAAGAAGGAGCAGGCATGGGGGGCAGTGGGGGGAAGTGCAGGAAGGAAGGCAGAGGCTGGTGGAGACAAGACCCCAAGGGCCTCATGTGCTGCTCTAAGGAGTTTGCTCTTGACCCTGCAGGTCAGAATTTCTGAACTGTGTCGATCAACATTCAAAGAAAGAATTGATTCGATATTCTTAGTATTGACAACTTATTTTTATTACAACATTATTTAGATATATAAAAACAGAAGCCAAGTATAACTTCCCAATGTGTTTATATATATAAGAGTTAAACACATACAATAAAACCGTAACAAATGTACAAAGTAAAACCCAATACAAGGCATATTAACAAAATTCACTTAGTGCAATGGAATTTGCATTATTATTTCAGTTATTGTTAAACAGAAACCAAATGGCTACTGGCTTGTGAACACGGCCCTCACTAAATGTCTCTGTTATTTTATTTTATTTTCTTGTTGTTTTTGGTGGGGAGGTAATTAGATATAATGGATTAAGTTTATTTATTTATTTTAGGGAAGTACTGGGGATTGAACCCAGGACCTTGTGCATGCTAAGCACGCACTACCACTGAGCATACCCTCCCCTCGTCTCTGCATTATTTCAAGTGCAGCATGTGCTAAGTAATGACTCAACCCTTCCAGTCCTTTCTAGTCAGCCTAGGGTGGAACTGCCATGGAAAGTGACTGTGGTGGTGTCACGTGGCTGTCACGCCCCTTGTCTAGGCATCAAGTTCATCTGTTCTTTTCTCAGTCACCCAGGACAATAAAAATAGGGCTCCTCGGCTTCAGGTTGCAAGTGGTCATCAAATGGCCTAGAAGCTACATCTATTTAGATTTTAAACTGTCCTTGAAATTAAAAAAGGATTCGTTTTAAAAGTCCTAGAGACCCCCATCAGCCCCAAGAGGATGTTACTGAAGACCATAGTCTGAAGTTTGGGCAAAAACTACGTAAGTGTTTGGGAACACCATTGACAGATTTTGAGCAAGGACATATCACAACCAGATTTCCACAATAGGGCAGTTACTCCAGAAGCAGCAGTGTTCTAGGAGAGAGGCATGAGGAGTGAGGAGGCCACATGGGGAGACAACTACAAACCTTTAGGTAAACGAAGACGCACAAAGACAGGACGCGTGACGAAGTATAAGAGAACAGACCAGAAATGTCAATAAAAGGCAGGATCTGGAGAACGCAGGGGCTGGTCACAGAGGCAGGGAAGCAGCAGGGGTGTTCCCAGCTTAGGTGATGCTGTTAAAACCCTTGGGAAATAAAGAAGATGAGATTAGTGTCAGACATGGCCACTTGGGGGAGGCTGTGCACTACTGGGGCACAGACAATCACATCCAGCAGGTTAAAACGGAAGAGAAAAGCTTCTGGGTGAGGCCGACGTGCTAGGATGGCCAAGTGGTCACCAGCCTACAAACTACAACTTCTATGTCCAAGGAAGTCTCAGTGCCCACTCCCCCAGATGCCCAAATAACGTTTCTCCTGCCTCCTGGTCACCATCCAAAGTTCCACCCTTAAGGACCATAACTCCAATAATCTAACTTAATACTCTGATACTATTTCAAGCACAAAATTTTAGGAGTCTGACACACTGATGAATGACCTGGACCCTGGAATGCGGTGGTGGACAGAATGTGGAATTTGCAATCATTCAGACATGGCTCCAGCCCCTACTCCATCACTTTCTAGCAATGAAATCTCAGCAAGTCGCTTTCAGTGTCTTCCTTTTGGTAAAACAGGGTGACAAAACCTATCAAAACTATTTAGAAGCGTTAAATAAAGTAATGCTTTACGATGTCCAGCACATCTTGGTCCGTGACTCGTTCCCATTCTCCTAATATAATGGCTAAGCCCGTGGACAACGTCAGACTTCCTGGGTTCCAATCAGGCTCTCCCATGTTCTAAGGCTATGACCTTGGGTGAGCAACTTCTCTGTTCTCTGTAACAGAAGGATGGTGACATTCTCCAGTGCGTAGAATTGTTGGGGTAACTCATGGAGTCAACGTACACAAAACTCTGAAAATCAGGTGTCTTGCACAGACCATGCTGTTATCATCGGAGTTACTCCTTGCTCTCTTCCACCAATTTAGTCTGAGATCCTCTCTTAGTTATCATCTTGTTGGAAGAAGAGAGAGAAACAATGTGATGCTGGGCACCTGACCCACTGAGTGTGAGGCCCCATGGGAAGAGGAGGAAGAGGGAGGCTCAGAGCCCTCAAGGCACTCTTTGCCTGTTTCTCAATTTTGTCCAAGACAAGCCAAGGTCTGCAGAGCCCCAGGGAGGGAGACATAGAAGGACTGAAATTAAAAGCCCTGTGATGACATGGAAAGATTATCGTCAGATGTCTGGCCAAGAAGGCGGCCACCCAGGTCTGGGTCCTGAGTTCTTAGGGGCTCTGACAACACTCAGTGTTTTCAGTGAATTTGTTTTTTCACTTATCAGTGGTTAGATTCCCCAATTATGCTGGATTTTGCTCCAAATTGGGAAGAGAAAAAAAAAAAAAGAAAAATCCTCAAACCAACTTGTATTTTCCGAGGGCTAACCCCAGAGAAGTTAGCACTAAAGTTAGAAGCCTGCTAGGAGCCGGGGCAGTGAGCAAACAGATTTTTCTGATACATTTGGCATTACAATGTCCAGTTCCTGACCCTAATCAACCAAAGGTCATGAACAAACTAGTTCCTTTAAAATGTTGTGAAAGACACTGCTGCGTATTTTTCTCTGTGGCCCCTCTCACTTGGAATACAAATGCAGCCTGGCTCTTCCAAGGTTTTGCTCACAGCAACTTCATCACAGCATCTGGTGATTTGCTGCCTCCATCAGGATAAGGGAAGAATATGTTTTACTACATTTCAGTGTAGTTAATGCTGGGATAGTGCAGTGACTTCTGGGTCACAGTGGAACAGAGGGGTCTACTGGAGATGAACATGTTATTTATTTGGGTACAAATATAATTAAACTTTTCCTCAAATCAAAAAGACACAAAGGAGTAATGCCAAAAGAGCTCCGTCTTTGGGGAAAGGCAGGTATTAGATCCAGTTCCAGGTCTGCCAGCTGCACAGTGTGATTCAGGGCAAGTCACTTAACCCCTCGAGTTCACTGGCCTCGGCTATGAAGTGAGGACTGCACTGCCTACCCCATAGGCTGGTTGCATACCCCACCGTGGTCCGCTTCCGACTCCTGCCTCAGTTCTAGCCACTTCCTCCAGTTCCGTCCTCTCCAGTTGTATCAGGCCCCCCAGGGATCCCTCTTCCTCTGGTTTTTGCTCAAGTTGAGATTCATCTTCCTGGAAAAACCACCTCCCCATTTTCCCAGGCTGACAGCAACTCATCCCACCGGCCTCCCTAAGGAGGCCATTCCTCCAGGAAGTCTTCTCGTCACCATGTCCCCCAGTTAACGTCTAGGTTGTACGCCCTCTGATGAGCCCAGAGCACCTGTGCAGGGCCTGTCACAGCACTTACAACACCACCGTGTTGATTTTCGAGGTCATACCCCTGGCCTGGGGACTCTGTCAGCAGAGGTCCTGTCTTTCTAATGACATGGTATCCCCAGGGCTTAGTGCAAGACCAGACACATATGAAGCCTCCAATATAGATTTGCAAAGTGAATGACGACTGGTAAGTGTTGTTCTTTTGCTATTTGTATGGTCCTCGGCTGAAAGTTACTGCACAGTTAGAACACGGAGCATTCTCAGGGCTATTTTTGTAAGTCGCTGTGCCTAACACCTGCACTTGTCCTCATGGCCAGACCACCCTCCTCTAGCCCAGACTCCGCCTCCTCCTTGAAGTGGCTACTGCTGGCTGTCCTTTCGAACACCATCTGCTGCCCACCTGTGATACCTCAGGATCCCAAACAAGGCTGTTGCCTGGCCTCCTCCTGTCCTTGCTGATCCAGCAACCCCTCAATCCCATTTCTGCCAAATCCCACTCAGTGGGTTACATGAGATTCACTTTGACTTGCTCTCTTTGAAATCGTGCGACTAAGCAACGGCCTTATTGATCTTCAGTGAAGAAAGATCAAACCAAGCACCCTCCTTTCACCCCTCTCCTCTTGTACAGGTCGGATTCTCTGAGAGCATATTGGAAGGGGGATTGACTTTACACCCCTCCTCCACTTGGAACTTGGTCCTGAGCACCCTGTTTTCCTCCCCTCTCTGCCACGGACCCCTGCCCCTGCCCCGTCCGTCTCCATCAGAACTCCCGGACACCATTCTTCAGTAGGCACCTCTCCCTTCCGTGCGCTCAGGCGAGGGGCTGATGTGGCCGCACTTCAGTCAAGTGCCTGGGCCTTTCATCCTACACTGTGTCACTGCAAAGGAGTAGAGATGTGTCCGTCTTGTCTAAGTAACTGAACAGTTTAAGAAACCAGCAACACATTTTCCCCTTACAGAACTTAAATCTGTGCACTGCTTATGATTCTTCCCTTGTCCTAAGGGAGAAATTTCCAAAAGGGAGACTTTCCCATGGGGTTTCCATCATGGGCACAATCCTGTTCCAAAAGAGGCTCTCACATCTCCTTGTTCTTCCCACTCTACAGAGCAATGACACCTAGCTGAGAAAACCTAACTCTCTACAGAGAAGACCTGGTCCTGACCCAAAAGCCATCCCCTGCCTCGTGGTACTTTTCCCAAAGTCTGAGTCATTCAGCCTAGGGAAACTCAGAAGAGCTGTATCAGAAGTCAGCACTGGGGGACACCCTGATCCCTCAGTGAAGTCCGGCCCTGGAACAGAAGAGCACTGTGGTTACATGCAGACGCTCTGGAGCCAGGAGACCAGGGCTTGAAAATGGCTCCAGTTTGCCCAGCTGTGTGACCCTCATGTACCCTCATTAACCTCTCTGTACCTCAGCCTCCTTATCTGAGTTATAGTGTTAAAAATAGTGAGCCTTTCTGAGTGGTGAGGTTTTAAAGAGTTAAAACACATACAGAACAGAGCTTAGCAAAGAAGTGCCCTATAAATTTTACCTGCAGGTATATATGGTTTCCCACCAGTGTCAACATGTCTGTGACTTTTTCTGTTTATCTAGCAAGTAATTGTTGAAGCAGACATACACACCTTCAGAGACATCTTCTGAGAACAAATACGAATCCCCAGAGATAGTACAATCTGGGAATGTGTTTCTGAATGACTCTCGGGGAAGACTCAAAGTGGGGTCACCACAGAAAGTTCACTCCTTATGAACTTCTGATTTACAGATTTCCATTAGGTGCAAGTGAAATTTTTCCCGCTGTCTGCATTTTGCCCGAAGCCCCTAAGGCAAAAACTAAGTAGAAATTATCTCCCTCTTCAATCCTACAGGGACCCGCTGGGTACCAAAATTCACTGAAAGGCGGCCAAGCTGGTCTTTCCCTTCCAGGCTATGTAAAAGGAGACTAATCCAGGCTGCTGGAAGTCTAGAAAGGAAGACGAAGTGTGTTTGGGGGTTCTGATAATATTCAGCTTTTTATTATTATTGAAGTATAGCCAGCCTGATACAGGAAAAAGAATGGGGGCAAAAGGATGGCCGTATCTCAGGCCTCAGTTGAGTCCCTGGGATGTGCCCCGCCAAGTGTGGGTCCTTGGCTTCATGCAGTAAGGAATTCAAGAGCGAGCCACAGTTGAGTAAAAGTAGATTTATTCCGAGACATACATACTCCATAGACAGAGTGCAGGCTGTTTCAGAAGGCAAGAGAAAGGCCACGAGGTTTGGGGGTTGGGTGCTCAATAGACACACACTCCCTAGACAGAGAGCAGGTCATCCTGGAAGGTGAGGGAGAAAGAGGCCGTGAGGCGTGGTGTTGCTAGTTTTTACGGACTGGGTAACTTCGTATGCTAGCAAGTGGGAGGATCGTTCCAACTACTTTAGGAAAGGGGTTGGGATTCCCAGGAATTGGGCCATCACTTATCCTTTGACCTTTTATGGTCAGCCTTGAAACTGTCCTGGCACCTGGGGGAGTGCCATTTAGCATGCTGTTGTATTTCAATGAGCGTATATTGAAGCTCGAGGTTTTCTGGAGTTGAATTTTCTACCATCTTGGTGCTAACTGCTATGTCATTCTTTTAATGGCTGTGCCCTGCCTCCTGCCCCCCTGTCTCAAGCTGAAAAGTGTATCACCCATATCAGGAACCTGTACAGCACAAAAATCCCAATGTGGAGGACCTGCAAGTGCCCGTCATAAAAAAGAGTGATGAAGTCCCTGACACCTTAGCAGTGCTTCCAGGAGAGAATCACAGAGCGCGTCACATACGTGGAGACTGTCTGCCCTCTTCCCCATTTACTCCTGTTCCCTGTCCCTGGAGACACCAAAGTTAGCAAAGCAGACCAGAAGTCAGAGTGAGTCAGAAAGAATAGTGAGGCCAGGTCCTAAGATCAGACCCTCGTTCGCCCATTTTGGGCCCCCCGGTCAAGGGTCAGGCCTGGGCTGCGGCGATGAGGGATGTTTTGAATTGGATCTGAGATGGAGGTTCTGGTTAAAGCTCTATTGGAACTTTTAATACTTTAAGAGCCTTAATTATCTAAATAAGACTTTTGTTTTGTTTTTGTTTGTTTATCTTTACCTGAAAATGGCCCAACTACAGAAGAAAATAGGGAAAGGAGACTGAGCACTGATATGTTTTCAGAGCCGCCGTGTGGGGAAAGTTCAGCAGTTTCCTATGTATAGCTGTTGGGCTCAATACAATCCCAACACACTGGCTCAAAAATGCACGTGCCAAAGCAGAATCTCATCAAGCCCTGCCCCCTGCCAACAGTGGGTTCTAAGCTGGTGCTTGTGGGGCCCTGGCATAAACTAATTCTCAGCAGAAAGGTCTCTGTCCTTAAGACTGTCATGAGAAAAAGAATGAAATAATGCCATTTGCAGCAACATGGATAGACCTCGAGAGTATCCTATCAAGTGAAGTATTCAGACAAAGACAAATGTTATATGATATCACTTATGTGTCAAATCTTTTTAAAAAATTATTTTTTTAAAAAACCAAAAATAGACTCATGGACGTAGAAAACAAACTATAGTTATCAAAGGGGAAAAGACAGGGAAGGGATAAATTAGGAGTTTGGGATTAACAGATACACACTACTATATGTAAACTAGATAAACAATAAGGTACCACTGCATAGCACAGGAAACAGAATTCAATTTCTTATAATAACATATAATGGAAAGGAAACTGAAAAAATATATATGTCTGTATATGTATAACTGAATCGCTTAGCTGTAACTTGAAACTAACACTGTAAATCAACTACACTTCAATAAAAAACAAAATTTTTTAAAAAGAAAGAAAAAAAATATCATCAGAGACCCTGATCACCCCTTTCATTTATGGCTTTTGCCTCCAGCCTCCTGGGCAGAAGAGGCCATGCCCATCCATCACTCCTTGGGTCCACAAAGACCTACCCTAAGGATGGAGATCATTGCTCTCGATGACATCATTACATTCGAAGTCAAAGTCCTCTCTCTTTCTCTCTGGGGAGAAAGAAGTGACATTTTTATTCTTCTAGTCACAGAGACATCGGATATTTCATGTTGGGTGGAGAAGGAAATGTATGATTTATTTGAGAAGGAAAGGAATTTAAGGACTTTTCCCAAGAAATAAAAAACTTTCTCTGAAAGAAGCAAATTTAGAGATTCAAACAACTCCAAAGAGGACCCAGGAATGGAATGAAATGATCCCTCTGTCACCGGTCAGGACCCTGTGGGGCCTTCCCAGGACAGGCCCCTCTCCCATATCCTCTGTTGCAGCTCCTCTCTGAAGTACCCAGTATCTCATGCATATTTCCTGAGTTTTTCAGATGCTGAAAATCCCCACCAAATGAAAGAATTAACTGATGATCATGAGTATGTAGCCCCCAGACTTACTGGCCCCTAAGAATTGGTCACCATCAACCAACCAGAGAATTGTGCACAGCCGATCACATACCCTGGGACACCCCTCCCTTAGCTGGCCTTTAAAAATGCTCAGCTGAACCGCTTCAGGGAGAGGGGGCAGGCTTTGGGCATGAGTCACCCTTTCTCCTTGCTCAGCCCAGTAATATCCTTTCTCTGCTCCAAACTCCGACATTCCGGTGTTGTTTGGCCACATTGTGCCTCGGGCACGAAATGCATTTGGTAACACTACCTTCCTTGAAACAACAAAAAACAATACCACGCCAATAAACTTCAAGAAGAACTTTGCAAGGTAGCTGGACAGCCCCTTTTCCTCCCTCTTGCTTCTTTTGCACTCTCTTCTCTTGCCTCCAGGACAAACGCAAGCCTTTTCTCATCACTGACCCCACGTTGGTTCCTGTTCCACCCTTCTCTGAAAGCTAGCCTCTCAGTCACAAAGGCTTGGGGAAGCAAATGCGATTCCATGTGGAAACCAGAAGTGGGGAAGGGAAAGTGCTGGCGGCTTCCTTTCCATTTTCCACTTTGCTGAAAGCTTACGTTTGGTAGAAATTTTGAATTTTCTTGAAGTAACTAGAGGAAGCACAGCTGGAATAGCAATATCTAAATAAAAATGCTACCGACCTGCTAATATTAACTAGTCTAAAAATACCACGAAGCATGTGGTTTTCATTACAGCAACAAAGCAACTATAGTTATGTCGAGCAGCCTGCCTTCCAAGATTACCCTCATTTACATGATATTATGTTACCCGTGGAGCTGGACTCTCGGGCTTAAAGAGAAACATAAGTTCCACAGCAAGAGGTGAAATGAAGATTTGGGCACTCAGCCAAAAACTGGAGACTACCCAGCAGTGAATGGTTTGAGCTGATGGTCACGTGGCCCCACTCTGCTCAGCACTCTCCTCACATGTTATTTATTCCACTCACTGGAATGTCTCACACGTGGATCTTATCACAGGTACTGGTGTATAAGATCAGGGCAGAGCCCCTTTCTTAAGCCACGCCCCACGTAGCACCTGTCACGTGGTCTTCAGCGTCGCGGGAGCTCAGGGCTGCAATTTCAAACAGGTATGAAGTCCCGGAGCTGAGTTTCAAGCCTAGACTGCCTCTTAAAGCTGCTCAACCTGGGGAAAGTCTTCCACTTCCCCTGAGTCTCAGTTTAGTAGTCTATCAAAAGGGTATTAATGTTACGAAAGGGTGACCGCTATTACATTCAGAGCTCGCATTCATCGTGTGCCTTCAGCATGCCCAGGGCCCCACTTGGTGTTGTTGCGGGCACTTTTTAATTTACTATTTCCAATAACATGAGGAGAGAATCCTCAGGTCGTCCCCATTTACAGGTGAGGAGACTGAGAGCCAAAGAAGTGAAGTAACTAGCCAAAGTTACGGGATATGTGGCTGGGCTGGGGTTTGAATCCAAATCTGACTCACGTCAAGACATGTGTCCTCGTCTATAGAGTTTAACACCTACCATGACTACAACACGCAAATAGCAAAGTGGTTAAAGGCAAGGACTCTGGGTCCTACCACTCCCAGGCTGGCACTTCAATTTCTCATCTAGAAACTGGGGACGATAGGACCCACTTCATAGTATGGCTGCAAGGACTGGATGACTAACGTGTATATGGCTGTGGAACAACTCCCAGGGCATTGCTGCAGCTCTGCTATGTTTACTATTTTTATTATGATAAAACAGCTGACATATAGAGGGTGAGGGGAGCTGGAATAAGAGGAAGAAAGAGCACAGGAGGCCACCAAATGACTGCTCTGAGGCACTTATAAAACCCTCGAGGGAAATTTACAGAGATCCGTTTCAAGGGTGCTGAGTTCCTACTTATGCAAATGGAAGGATCCTGAAGACATTAAAATTATACCATGTTTACATGATTCTAGCTAGTAAAACCAGGAGACAGCTAGATAAAAAAAATGTAATGCTAAGCAGATGCATGGCTTCAGTATGGCCCTATGGTTGAAGGCTGGGGAGTCAGGCTAGAGCAGTCCACCGGTGCCTGGTCCAGGCTTGTGCACCCTTGGAGGTACCCCTCCTGTCTGATGACATCACTGTGTGAAGTCACATGGTGATCCTGAGGCTGATGTGCCAGTGGATACCTGGTAATGGAGTTGACATGCCTTGTTACTGAATGCAAGCTTGTGTGCCTGAAGCACGGTTTGGCCAAACAAACTGAAATGTCAGAGTTTAGAGCAGAAAAGGGTTTATTGCTGGACAGAGCAAGGAGGACGAGTGCCTCATACCCCAAAACCCCCTGAACTCCCTGAAGGGGATCAGCTGAGCATTTTTAAAGACCAAGTGAGGGAGGGGTGTCCCAGGGTATGTGATCAGCTCATGAACAATTCTCTGATTGATTAGTTGATGGTAACCAACCTTTAGGCACCAGAAGGTCTGGGGGCTACGTGCTCACGATCATCAAGAAGTTAATTTCTTCTGTTTGGTGGTGGTTTCAGGAAATATGCATGAGATACTGTTATCTGGGTACTTCAGAGAGAAGCTACAGTAGAGGATACAGGGGAGAGGGTCCTGCTCAGTTACATTGTTCAGCAACCCCATAAAATCATTTTCAGATCATGCCCATTTTGGAAGGCTGGAATTGTGCTTCATGGGAAGCCTCTATGATGTTGGGCTTTTGTACCGAAACTGACCTGGGAACTTCTTAGCAAACTTTGCAAGCAGGTAAAAAAAATTCTCTCTGAAAAGGGTTGTGAGGCAAGATCAAATGATCAGGTGGAAAAGGCAAACCACTTTGAAATGATTTATGGAGCTGCTATCCACTTTAAAGCCTTGGAGATGGAGCTACCCTCATTTCTTGAATTAAGATCCAAAGGAAGAGGTTTTTAGTCTCGAGATGTAGCAGGGGGATGAAGAATGAACCTGGACGATGCAAAGCCAGAAGCAACTTCGTCTTAGACTGTGATCCTGAATTTTGTTTCCATGTGTGAATTTCTGGCTGTAACAAAGATGGTAAGTAAATAAGCAAACACTTCACCCCTTTCAAACTCCTTACTTTATTGCACATATCAAATGTAACCTCAGTTTTCTTATTTTAATTTTAATTTTCATCACCAACTAATCCACAGTGGCCTGGAAGCAAAGACTTCTCTTACCAAAAAACAAAAACAAAAACAAAAAAATCTAAAGAGGAGAATGAGATTGCTTATAGGAAAAGATGCCTTCCTCAGGGGACAATATGCAAAAATAACCAAAAAAGGTGGAAAAAAAGAAAACCATGAATTTAAAATCTGGCCATCTTGAGTCTTAGCTCTCCTTACTCAGTGATTTTCAAAATATAGTCTTATTTTGGCAATACTATAAAAGTAATGCTGATACACCAGTTACTGGAATCTGGATGTGACTTTAATATAGCAAGGAAATAACAATTTATTTCAAAATCTATTGATGAAATTTCTTAAGAAGGAAGTATCTTTTGCTTAGCAAAAATGCCTTTGAAGAGCCATTTGGTTGTGAAAATGTAGGCTCTGAGATATTATTCAAAAAGAAGACCAGTAAAGTCAAAAGAAAGCTTCTCTGCATAATAATACAAGGGGGGAAAATAACTTGCCAAGGGCGGACTGAGAGGGTGGGGACAGGACATGTTAGTAGAAGAAATAGGTAGGTAAAGAGAGGGCAGGAGGGAAAAGATCCAGGGAAACGGACTCGGGAAAAGATGACACTGGTGGAGAGAGCTAGGGCAACCTCAATTTCGAAACCAATGGGCACATCCTGTAATTAGCTGTAAAGAACTGGCTATGCTCTGTGGCAATTCAGTCACTCTGTTTTCTCAAAGCCTTCATAATGGGCTACACACATGTGCTTTCTGTGAGTGGCATCAAAGGTGAAAGCCACGGTGTTTGATTTGGGAAACACAAAGCCACACAAAAATCTAGATGGAAGTGAGATTGAGAATTTAGTAGAAGCAGAAAGCCTTGGAGAGTTAGCCAGCCCCACTCCACCCCTGCCCCTGAGAATTTCCACACAGTGGGTAGGAGGTGCGTGATGGAGTTTCAAGCCATTTTTATTCAATTACTGATGGTTGGGGTGATCTGTAGGCTGGCAGAATTGGAGAACACCCAGAGAGAAGACATCTGGATTACATTAAATAGGTGTCATGTCTCCTGAAGCAAAAAGCTCCCGTATTAAAGAAGGATTAGGTGGCCTCACTACCTTCGCTGCAGCAGGTGCTGGGACCAAAATAGTCTAATAATCATTAGGAAAGCAGCTAGTGAAATTCAAACATATCCTTTACAGCTAGAAAAACAGGTCTATCTCCAAAGTGATTATTCAGGATACAGCTGCCAGCACATGATTTCTTTCTTTATGTACAGAAAAAATTTTCCCGTGAGCTTCTGGGGTGGCCGTAGCAAGAGGAACTAATCTACAGGTGTGGAAGTCTGCGTGGTTTTGACAAAGACGTGATTTTTTTTAAGTCTTTAAGTCACCTTCCTAGTCTGGAAGTGATGCCCTTTGAAGTCAGTGGGTTTTAAAGATTTGAGAAGCACTGTTTGAGGTGCCTGGCAGCAGATCTTAGGTTCCTGAGAGAGGATATAGGTTCTCTGAGGATTTCTGTACCTGTGATGGCAGAATTATTACAGAAAGCTCCGACAAGCACTGTGTGTGTCAAACTGCCGGACCGCAGTCCCTTGCAGACAGCTGTAAAGAGTTGCCGTTCGGTCTGCACCTGGCTGCTTGCCGCCTCAAATCCTTCCAGGAAGCTTCATCCTTGTAATCTGCTTCTGCTTCCTCGTCTCTTCTGAACTGAACTTTCAAAGGCCAATGGTTGCCTGCTAAGAGAGAAATGGTTCCCCACCTGGGTTCTTGGATTCTGTAATCAATAGAAGTTGGTAAGAGACCAAAGGAGAAATTCAGACAAGGCTTTATTGGGATTCGTGCTGCAGCACAAGGGGACAAAAACAAGTGACAGGTGCTCCTGCTCGCTCCCTGAGGGGGGGGGTGAGCTGGTTCCTTAAATGGGGCAAGGGTCTGGATGGATTGTGGGTCAGCTGGAGGGGGGGCTTGGGTGGTCTGCCCACCCCCTTGGTGGTGTGGTGTGCAGGGGTCACATGCAGTACCCTGCCTTTGCCCCCGGCACCTCAGAAGCGGCAGTTAGGATTTTGGTCTTACTGTATCTTGTTCATAATTCGCCCCAACTACACATGCACACAGTTACTTTTAGTCCCTTATAGTCTTTCTGTATTCTGTTGCTCAAGGAGATCTTTGTCCCAGTGCAAGCATTGCAGGCCAGGGTCCCAGGTCCCAGCCCGTGTCAAAATGTGTGTCCTCTCTCCATTAACCGTCTTCCCTGGCCTCCCAGTATCACCTCTGTGAGTTCACAGGGGAGCAGGGGAGGTCAGACTCCGACACCGGGCTGAACAGACCATCAGGGGAGGTATGTGCTGGAGAACTGGGAACTCTGAGGGCTCCGTGGGATAGCTCATATTCATTGTTTGTTTGTTTTCACTATTGACCAACTCTCCTTTGACCAAACTTGAGTCAGGCTCCCCTGAGTCCCCTCTCTGACAGGCCCCCACCTTGGGCTCTGTCCTTAGCCCATTCAGTCCAGTCTTAGCAAGAATCCTGGTAGAGGAGTGTACAGCTCAGTGGTAGACTGCATGCTTAGCATGCATGAGGTCCTGGGTCCAATCCCCACTACCTCCATTAAAATAAGTAAATAAATAAACCTAGTTACCTGCCCCCCAAACAAACAAAAAATCAATGTGTTTTTTAAAATTCTCATTAAAAAAAATGAGAGAGAATCCTGCTACATCAGTTTAGCAAAAATCTCCCACCCTTGCTATCTGACCCCCTGGTGAGCTGACCAAATCCCTCACCCCTCACCCCCAGGGTCCGACCCGGCTCTGCCTTCAGGAAGAATCCTGTCACACCGGTTTAGGCAGACGCGGCCTTCATGTTTCCTCTTGGTGATTTTTTATCCACCCTGTTCCCTGGCTATAATCTTCTCCTTTTCCTCGCTGTGTTTGCAGTTGAGCTCTTTCTCTCTCTCTCTTACCCCTACCCCCAAACCCTCACTGCTGTAGTTTGTCTGGAGTAAAGTCTTCCTTTTGGTCTTTAACAAGTGTCTGAATAATTTTGCTTTGTCACCATCCAGAGAGGCTGATTCCGCAGCATATTTCTGGAAAAGTTGTCTTCACTCTCCTTCTCAGGACTCAGAACTCTAGATCCCCGCACTCTGACTTTCCCTCTCAGTCTCTTCTCCATCTTCATGGCCAGCCCTCCAATGGGGCACTGCTGCCTCCCATCTGACCACGTGACCACGCTTATCTCTGACCTTCTGAGGGTTTCACTGCTTGTTCCCAGCCCACTCCCAACATACACACACACCACACACACATACACACAATCCTTCTCCACACCGATATCACAGCAACCTTCTAAAGACAGCTCTGACCTTACCCACTTGATGTAAATCCTTCAGCACTCTCCATTTACCCTAAGGTACAACCTTGAGTTGAATTCTCCAAACACGTTTTGCCATCCCCCTTGCTCAGAAAGCCCATTGCTGTTTCCCATTCCTGGGTCTAACGCGTCCCCAGCCAGAACTACCCATTCTTCTCCCTCTGCCTCTCTACAGTCAATGTAACCATCATTTCCTCCAGGAAGGCTTCCTGAGCCCTCCTCAGTGTGAAGTGGGGGTCCTTCCTGGTATTTGAAATAATCCTGCAGATGGCTGGATAAGAGGCTTGGTGAAATGGGCCTTTACACACACATCTTATAGAAACTAGAACTGAATGTGATTACCACCAGGAGCACATTCTCAGCAGGGCCAAGCTGGAACTGTAAGAACAGGGAAGGATTAGCATATTTCTTCACTTCTTGTTTATTTGACCAGAAATTTCTGCATATGTGGTTGTATGAGTCAGGACACTTCCAGTTCCAAGTGACAAATATCTAACTCAAATTACTTTGAATCAAAGGGGAATGTATTGGTTTTCATAACTGAAAAGGTGAGGAGGAATGGGCTTGGAGTTCAGGCATGGCTGGATCCAGAACATCAGATCATGTCTCTAAAATGTAATTGCTCCATCACCTTCAGGTTCTGTTTTCCTCCTCCTTAAGCAACTTTTCTCCACTTGACAGCACAGATTATCTCAGCAGCTTCAGATTTTAATGGTTCTTTGCTCTTGCAATCTTCAGAAGGGACCCTCTCTCTGCCAGGCCCACATCTATCCCTCTGAAATGATTCTAAAGCTCTGCTTGAGTTAGATGCCCACCAAAGGACACATCGCTGTATTGGGAAGATGGGGATATGATGGTCCATTCTGGCTAAAATTCGCAACCCTCCAGGAAAATCACCATTTGAGTAAGAGACCACCAGACTTGGGAGAGGAATTTTCCAAGAGAAAGATGCTGGGCAGACAAGAGAGTTACTTAGTTTTGGGTGTGGTTTTTGTTTTTTTTTTTGATAAAATATTCTTTTATTCCCATACTCTGTTGTGACATTTGCAGCACATGTATTCAAATATCATGGGAACAGAAAACCATTATTCAGAGGGTATTCAGGGCACTTAAGAGATGCGGGGACAGGCATTCATAGGCCAAGCCCAGGAGTCTGTGGGGGGAGCCCCCCACCCATATCACCTGCCAGGGTGAATGTGCTTCCTGGGTGACACTGACCCCGACCATGACTCATGGAATGTCTCCTCAGCCACCCTGTCCACAACCTCCCCACATAAGACTTAATCAGATATTTTTCTTTCTGAAAGGATTGAAATTTTTCCAAAGGATTGAAATTTTTCCTCCTAGGTCTAGTTCAAAAACAAACCGAAACAAAATTTAAAAACCCAAAAGACAAAAAACTATTCACAGCTGGAGAAGCCGTGCGGTTCCGGGCACTGTAATAAGATAAAAGAGTTTGAATGCTCAGCTTCTAACAAATGATTCCCTCGGCCCTGATGCATCAGTTTCAGCAAAAAGTGCATGCTCTTTAAAGCAGACTTACCCCTTCAGCTGAGGTGGAGATTCTAAAACAGGATAATTTAAGAGCTGGAAAAAGCCAGCTAACAGTTTTCATCAGGAGAATAAAATAGCATCGGTTCTCTGGGCTGGACGCTGTCCAAGAAAAGCCATTACCCAGCGGTGACACGTGAAAGGCCTGCTTTGATTTCATGTGGGAGGGTATTTAGCAGTGTCAAGACAAAACTTGCCCATTCCCAGGGGCTATCCAAGAATGCCACTACAAGCACAACCTTGAAAAGAGCAAACCTACTCCCATTGCAAACGTCACCAAGCTTCTGATGGAAAATGGATGCATTTGCCAGCTTAGAAGAATCAAGAGAAGGCTAGAAAGAGGGAAAGGCAGAAAGAGGGAAGAGAGGGAGGGAGGAAAGAGTGAAGGAAGGGAGGAAAAAGGAGAAAGTGAGAGAAAGGTAAGCTTTTAGCCTGCTTCAGATTCATGCTGAGCAGTGTAATGGTTAAGACTGCTGGCTTTGATCAGAGACAGAGAGACAAATTCTGTTATGATCTATCTCACATGTGGAATATAAAATAGTCGAACTCAGAGAAGGAGAGAGTACATGATGGCCACCAGGGGCTGCAGGGAGGAGGAAATGGGAAGGCGATGGTCAAAGGATGCAAAGTTTTAGTTCTGGATGATGAATAAATTCTGGAGATCTGCTTTTATAGCATAATGCCTACAGCCAAAAATACTGTATTGGGTGCCTAAGATTTACCCTCTCAGCAAATTTTATGTTGTCTTACCATAATAATAACAATAACAACAACAACAACAATAAAGGGGAAAGAGAAAGTTTGGGAGGTGATGGATACATTTAGAGCCTCAATGGTGGTAATGGTTTCACATACGTATCCTTATCCCCAAACTCATCAAGTTGTATACATTAAATATGTACAGGGTGGTTTGTTTTTTGCATATCAATCACACCTCAATAAAATGGTTTAAAAAACTGATTGCCGTAGGATGTGATAGCTAAGAGGCACAGAGTTTCTTTTAGGGGTGATGACAAAGTTCTAGAAGTGATTACAGTGCTGGTTGCAAAATTTTATGGGATGTGGATTATCTGCTTGTAGTAAGTGCCCAGTAGATGAGATCTGGTGCCCTTAGAGACTGATGGAAACAGTGTATCCTAGCGCTCCAAAGAAAACGTTTCCTGTACAGAGAGGTCATTTAAATTCATCAGCTTACCAATGCCTAGACAGAATCCTGAATAGGTTATATATGCGTGCCCTCTTGTTTGACAAGTGGAAAACAGGAAATGGCATCTAGAGAATCTTCAGCATCTCCGAGCTGAAATTTTTGCAGAACACTAGAGGTCCCTCTTGGCACTGAATCTTCCAGCCCTCACGATGCAGAATTCAGAGTGACAAGTTTTCTGCCTCAGCCCCACTAGATATCTCTTCAATAAAGATCCAAGACAGTCAGCTTCCTGGCATCAGTTTGGCATCTGGGAATCTTTACACAGAAAGGGCACAGTTTTAAATAACCAGTTTGCCTGAGTATGCGTACATCCTAGAAGCCACCTTCTGCTGCCACACAAACAGTCGTAATGGAAGAAGTCTTGTTTTCCAGAACCACTGTCTGGTATTAAGAAGATTGAGGGGGCGGGTGTGGGTAGAGCGCACGCTTAGCATGCATTTAGGTTCAATCCCAAGGACCTCCCTTTTATAATAAAATAAAAAAATTTTAAAGATATGGGGGGAGGCAAAGGCGACAATGGTGTTATTTGATATATTAGGAACCATAGCGGGTACTTGGAAGATGTAGAGGAGAAATTAAAAATCAGGTTGCTCTGTCAGAGTTAAATGACCAAATCAATGTGGACGTTAGAGATGTGTAGTTACCTTAACGAGGTGAAGCAGCTCACAGGAAAGAGCAAGCTTTGGCTCTGTGTCGTTGAAAGGGATTGATGCATCCAAAGAAAAGCAGTGTTTCTTCTGGCAGCGGGTCCTCCAAGAAAAGCTGGAGAGAGTGGGAGAGGCAGGCAGAGAGAGAGAGAGGTTTGCTCGCTGGCCCTGGTTCTGGGGCAGATACATGCCCTGTGAGGGACCGGACCATCTCACTGAGGAAACCTGAAACGCGAGTACTCACATCCTTAGATTCCCGCATCACATCAGCCCGTTCATCCTCCCCAACAAGGTTTCTCAGTGTCTTTAGACTTCCCATGTCCATCTGCCAACAGGCAGAGAGGACGCTGTTCAAGCCACGTGGGAGAAAGTCCTAGTTCCCACAACAGGTCCAGTTCTCATTCTGAACTTTATAGCTCTCACTGTGGCATCTTCCGAATTTGGTAGTGTGGGCTGGCCTCCCCCAGACACGTGACTTTGGGCATTGACAAGATTGAGGTTCCCCCTCCAGGACATTTTGTCTGCAGGACATTTCCTTGGGTTGTGAGCGAGCTCCTGGAAATACACGGCTTGCATACTTTGGTTTCCAATTTGCATAGAGTCCTAAGTCTTGTTTTGCTATCAAGGTTTAGTGTCTTTTGGTGTAAATAAACCTCATGCATTGTTGAGAGCGGGCCCTCCGTGACACTTCTGACTGAAGTGCTTTCCCAGGGAGAGTGTGGAAGGATTGCAGAATGGTTGCATTAATAGGGCCTTCTTTCTTACTCACAGAGGATGATAACTCCAATAACTCGGGGCTGACACCCATAGTTAAATGGCAATGGCCAGGCTGACCATGGAAATGTCTTTCATTGTTTAGCAAGTACTGCGCGAGCACTTGCTATAGCCACATGGCCCCAAACCCGGGATGCAGTGGTGAATTAGAACAAAACTCCTGCCCTCAAGGGGATATGCGCTACCATTATCTACACGTAATGATGAACACACACACAACTAAAGTGCAGAATGTGTCCCATCATGATCAGTGCAGCCAGACAAACAAGGCAAGGAAGGGGCGCGGGACCTGGAGGTGATGGAAGCGGTAAGCTACACTGAGAAGGTGATGGCTGGGTTCGAACTTGAAGGAGGGGAGGGAACCAGCCACGTGGTTAACTGGGAGAAATCGATTTCCAGTAAAGGGAACAGCAAGTACAAAAGCCCCAGGGTGCACATGTGTCTGGAGAGTCTGGTGTGGCTAGTGTGGAGCGGGTGAGAGGGGAAGGGAAGACAATATCCCAGACGTGAGGCTGGGAATGGGAACTTGATCAAGCTGGGCATGTTGGAAATGTAAACATAACCTTAATGAGAAACATACTAATCATTTTCCTCACTTCACAATCAAGCCTAGATTTTGCCACACATGCGCGCGCGCGCGCACACACACACACACACACACACACACAAAGAAAGTGTCCTTACTACCTTTTAGTGGAACAGTTAAGACTATAAACAGACCACAGAGGGAATGGCCATGTGCGGGTGTATGTCATGCCTGTGTGGTGACAGTTTCTTCTCTTCCCTCTAAGCTCCTTGCTTCACATCCCTGACGTGGCTTTTCCCACATTGTCATTTAATTTCTTGTCTGTTCGTCAGTCTTCCCCCCAATTATGAACACCTTTAGGGCAAGAAATTCACTTATTTTCCTATTCCAGCACAAACTAAGCATAGGCACACAAAAAAATCAGTAATTGCCTTCTCACTTATATCAAATTCAGTGGTTATTTTGTATTTGGGCAATAGCTGCTCACTTCTTCAGGAGCCCCAAGTATATAAAAAAAATTTTTTAATATTTTTTAATCCACAACTCCTCTTGGGAATAAAAGGATAAAGAACACAATAAATCACTTCCACAAGTTCAACACACCATTACTTTAAAGTGGTAATAATATATATTGGGGAGAGCAGACTTTGGATCAATGAATTGACCAAAATGTTGAAAATTAAAATAGAAACACAGAAGTTAGTCGGATTATATTTTAGGATAGCTGATTACATTTCCAAGCATTAGCTGATTCCCTAGATTAACTACACACACCAGCACAATCAATAAAAAGCATTGCCCACAAACTTGGCCAGGGCACAGTGACATCGTGACTAAGGACCTAAGACTCCCCGGGCTCAGACAGACCTGGATTCCACTCCCAGCTCTCACATTTGCCAGCAGGTGAGCGTGGGCAAGTTACTTAACTTCTCTGATCCTCAGTTTCATCATCAGTTTAAAAAAAAACCCACCCCTGGTTTTCTGGGCATGATCCTTGACACAAACCATCACACCAAGTCATCAAAAAGGCAATATTTTGTCCCTAGGTTTAACAAGCTTCAAAGCTCACAAGCTCACCGGGCATTTATAAGCAGCATTTATCCATTTGTCTGAATGGATGATGGATTACCTCCTGGGCATAATAACTGGGTGGTTATGTTTCATGGCAAGTGGAATAAATCTGTGAAAGGGACTGGGGAGCTATGACAGGGGAAGTTGCATCTTGGGAGATCTCTGACTTCAAGGACATAGTAGTTGGTGTGAATGGGGCAGAGAGAAGTGAGGGTGGGGGTGAGAGGCTGTGTGAGTGACTACCAGTTAAGCTGGCATACCAGTTTTTAGATATTTTACTGAAAATGCCTTCAAGCATGGCACTCACCCCAGGCAGCCACAGTCCCCACCATACCCTAGTATTTCCTGTTGTCTTAGATCCGAGCTAATTTGATAATGTCACTTAGTCCAGTTGGCCTTGGCCAGGACTTGGGGGGGCGGGGGGAGGAGAGGCAGGTAATGCATGCTATAAAGAAAATTAGCGAGACAATTAAAAAGGTCTGAGTAACATCTGTAGATTAAATAACACTCTGATGAGGGGAAGGTATAGCTCAGTGGTAGAGAGTGTGCTTAGCACGCACAGGGTCCTGGGTTCAATCCCAAGTACCTCCATTAAAATAAACAAATAAATAAACCTAATTACCTCCCCCCAAAAATAACACTATGACAGCAAGGTTAATTTGCAATTTTGGTCATTGTTCTGTGAGGATGAAGAGGCTAGTCTTATTTTTAAGAAATGCACATCGAAGTATATGAAGGTAAAGAGAAAAATTCATATCTGCAAAATTAGAAGCTCCAGAAGTAAAGCTAAAAGAGGGGCGCCTGTAGGAAGTAGGCCAGGGGATTCTGGAGCCCACTAAAACTTGGGAGCCACTAACTATCTAGCAATGCTACTCAAAATGTATTCTGTTCACTGCAGCTCTGGCCTCCCCTGGGGGCTTGTGGGAAGTGCAGACTCTGGCCCCACACAAACTGAATGCATTGGACCCCGCATGTTTAATATGACCCCCAGGTGATTCCTCTGTATCTTCAAGTTTGAAAGGGCCTGATCTGTATCACGTGCTTGCAGATGCTGTTACAGTGCATGAAACTCGTTGACTAATTAAAGAAAAAATCTTTTCTTTGCTGTTCTTTTTGGTGGCTTCAAAGGCTAAGAAGAGGGAAGGAGGGACTGAAGGGCAGCCTCCCCCAGCAGAGCTATCATGTGTAACCACTGCTGCTCTCCACTCAGCTCAAACGGAAAATGTACTGCTATTATCCAAGTGTCACTTCAGTCCATCAGGGCGGTACTCGATGTTCTTTCTCCCTCCTGATCATATTGCCTGGGTGGGACACGCTGCCCTCAGACAGACACGCTGGATGCTGCCCCAGATCGACACTTAGAGCTGCCACAGTGCTGGAACTGAGGCTGAGTCAGGTACACGGCGTGCTGCTCTGACTCCAAAGACTCACTTAGCACTTCAGCAAAAGCACCTTATGCAATGGAACTAGATTGTCCTGTGACACAAACAAAACAAAATAAAACCTCTTCTGGCTTCAAAATATATGATGCAAAACTGAACTCCAGTGCTGAGGATAGGGCTTCTCTGGTCACCATGAAGCATCCATTCTCAAAGATTTTCCAAAGAATAGTAGCCTAGTAGATGCTCCTGGCAAAATGGACCCCATAACTAAATAAGTGGTGAAAACACTATTTTCTGTTTCTCCTCTTGGCAACTGAAGATGTCCATTAGCCTAGTAAATGCTCTGAGAAGTCCTGCATTGTAGGAAAAAGTCTCTGTCTAGCAGGGTTTCCCAAATATTTCCCAAATATACTCTCCAATGGGACTCCTTTTTCATCCAGTACTTATTAATACTTTCTAGAATTAATGTCTTAAGGAAAAAAAAAACCACTCAAGTGGAGATTTGATACCCAAAGAACTCATTTAGTTCTGTCAGTGGAATGTTTACAGGAGAAAGAATGGCAGTTGTGAAGCATGCCTAAAAATATCGACAGGGCCTCTGAAGGGCTTGAGAAATGGACTTCCCTTCCCTGCCAGGAAACTGCCCTACAGATAAAGGGAATATTCTTTGTCTGCATTACAGTGGAAAATGCGGGTGACTAAAAAGCTACCAGAAGAGCTGTCTTTATCTTTCCTGTTCCTTCAACCCTGTACCCATGCCGCCACCAAAGTCTGCTGTACTTCCTCAGTATCCCTCCGGTTACCTGTCCGCTGCCCAACCCCCGCCCCGGCTCAAGTTCCCTGCCCTACTCCAATAGTCTAGCAATGTGTCTTCCTGCTTTCACCTACTGTATTGCCCACACTGCAGCACACTGTTGTAAACCTTCCAAGAGCCACCCCGGGAAGACGACAGGCGGGTGACCTAGGCGTGGCTGGCATTTCCCAGCTAACACATCTTGATTGGTCTCCCACTCGCTCTCAAGCTCCAGCCATCCTGGTCGTCTTCTGTAACCCCTCTGCCTGGAATTCTTCCCATCTCGTTTTTGCCTGTTCATCCTTTAGCTCACTACACAGAAATCATTTCCTCCAGGAAGACTTGCTTGATTTGTCACAGTCTAGTAGGCCCGGGCTACTCAAAGGGCAGTCTGCCGTCCAGGGCCAGTCCACAAGCTGTCCAAAATGAGACGAGTGCAGAAATTGAGAAATCAGCACTCAGAAACCTTTGTTGTATTTTAACACTACTATGACATCCAAGCACATGATCAGTAGACTAATACTGTTGAACAGGGGAGGGCAGGTATTGTCAAACTCACGTGGTTAGTCGTACATGGCACCAAATGTATACTAGTATCCGTCTGTGACAGGCTGGAGGGGAAAAGTGGTCCTCCATCACACTGAGTTTGAGAAGCACTGCTCTGGGTCACACTGGCATGTTACATACCCTCACAGGTCCAGATAGCCTCTTTTCAAAGCATTCATCACGACTGGTAATTTTAGGTATATTTTCGTGATTTTCTTTCCCCTACACGGACGCCTACCTTCACGAAAGCCGGCACCGGGCTTGCTGCCGCTTGATGTTACATCCCCCTAGCCGAGCGCAGTCCCTGGGACGTAACTGCTGCTCGGTTAGTAAGAGGAGCAAACCTTGTTAATGTCAGCTGTGTCGCCTCAGCACCGTTCTGAGCATTACTGAGTCACTCGTGGCTCATATCGATAAGAGGATGGGAGGATGGCCAGGGGAGGTATTAATTACAAGATAAGAGAATAATTATCCTAATTCATAGACTCAGCCAGACCATTTAGATCGCGTTTCAGTGGCATAATAAATGAAATGTGAAAGGTGGACAGTGTTGTTTTCAAGAGTACAAAGGAACGTTTTGTCTTTGGTAACTTGGACTTATAACCCTCTACTGTCACACATCACTAGTGCTTTGTTTGGTATTTATATTTCAATCTGATTAAGCAACATCAGAAAATATTATTGCCCTTACAGCAACAGAGCTGGGCACATGCCGACTGGCCGCAGTATTGTGTTTCCTCCCACAGCTCTCCCTCCGAGCCTTTGTTCCCAGCTGGTTAGCTGATAAAACACAGAGAAAAAGAGCTCGTGTGCTGGTGTGACTCTGACAGCTTGACTTCTGGCAGCCACTGGACCCCAGAGCCTAATTTCCTCCCCCCGTGGGTTATCAGAATCAAACATTCTTGACTAATGAGAATTTCAAAGGATGCTGATATCAAGTTTAAGAGGATTATTCCAAAAAAGCTCTGAGGAGGACATTTGGACTTTTGGACCCCTGACTCCAACGAGCATCAGAGGAGCTGGAATCTTGAACTTCTTCTGGGAAAGAAAAGACATTTTAATACAGTGAGACGAGCATCAGTCTCAGCCCCAGCACTGGGAACGACACCTCATCTCCCAGGCCTTTTACTTCCTCATGTGTTAAGAGGGAGGATTTGACCAGATGACGACCTCTGTCTCTTCTGGCTCTGAAATTCTCCGACCCTAATCTCTAAGGCCTCTTCTAGCTTTAAAATTGGGATGCTGAATGATTCAAATTCCTCTAGGCCACAAGCTTCAAGCATGCTAAGGAGCTCTGTATTTGTCCCTTAGCCTCAATTTGGTGCTGAAGAGGTGGCAAAGATTATTTTCAGATAACGGGCTTCCCATTTGCTACTCATTGAGTTTAAACTTTCTTCTGAAAAGTCTACAATACAACCTCATGCCTAGTATTGTGAAAATGAAAAATCCCAGGACTCAGCGTCTCACTCCAGTTCCATAGATGGAAAGCATATATACTAATATTATGCCCAAAACAGTATGCCTGGTAAAAAGGTCCTAATGTTACCAACCATGGTTCTTGCTCTCCTTGATCAATAGAAATCGGTAAAAGGCCAGACAGGAAATTCAGGGGAAGCTTTAATGGGACTCCTCATGCTGCAGCGTAAACAAGTTAAGAGTTCCTTTGCTCACTCCCTGACGTGGGGGTGGGGGGGTGTCCAGAGGGGTGGCTTAGGTGGTCTGCCCACCCCCTTGGTGGTGGTGCTGTGTGCAGGGGTCATGTGTGGTCCCCAGCTTTTGCTCCCAACACTTCAGAAATGGCAGTGGGGTTTTTGGTCTTTTTGTATCTTGTTCATGACTGGTCCCAGCTGCACAAGCACGCAGTTATTTTTGGTCCCTTATAGTTTGTATTCTGTTGCTCAAGGAGATGTTTGTCCCAGTGCAAGCACTGCAGCCCAGGGTCCCAGGTCCCAGCCTGTCTCACTAGGATCAAGTAAGTTTCTGAAATACCGTACTGGATACCCTCCCATCGATGTATCACCCTGCAGGAGGGCGCGCTAGAACCTAAAAGTCCTGCACTAAAGGAAAACCTACTGAACTTGACTTGCCCTAGCCTTTCTCACCGTTTGAACACTGAAGACTTCTTTTTCTCTGAAAGATTTATTAACATTTATTAAACTAGGGCTCCACCAGACACGTTTGGAAAATGCTGCTCTAAGCATCTTCCACTTGGTAGATGCAGAAAATTCCTTCAGCAGGCAAATTCTCCAGCCCCGCCGCAGACATACTGAGTCAGAGTCTTTGGAAGTAGAGTCCAGGGGTACTAGCTTTCACGAGCCCTCCAGGCAGCGGTGTCCTGGAGCTGGTAAGTACCAACTTTTGGGAACAGAATGTTCAAATGCCTGTAACTTGAATTTATGAGCCAATGGACTTCACATAGGTAGACTGAAATTTGCCTTGGTGGAAGTATTTACACCAGGAAAACCAGCAAATGCAACAATTCAGGGTTTTTTGTTCTCCCCCAGACTGCTAGTTATTAGACATTTATCTGCAAACCACAGCCTCCAGTTGACCCTTATGTACAGTTTGAGAAACACTGATAATACAAGCTATCATATTATGTGTCAAAACTACGTTAACATTTCAATCACTAGTTTTACCACAGCTTTAGATATTCCAAGAAAATGGTATGCAAGAGAAAGTCTTGCATTTTCTTCTTAAAATTAGGAAGAAATTATCTAGGAATAAAAATAATCAGGTAAGCAGAATCTCATTATGAAGAGGAAATTTTTGGTTTTATGGACTTTGCAAATGAAGACATGTAAAGACCTTGCTGATAGATACAGCTTTATTATGGCTGTTCTTTTAGTAATCTGGAAAAAAAAAATCTAGAAAATATTCTCAGACTCTTGATTGTCACTGTTTCATCTTAATTTTATCAATTCCTCTTCTCCACCACATTTCAGACTGAAAAACACATCCCACACCCGTTGAGATTCTTCCTGGGCTGTTATGTCCCTGGGGTACCTTTAGCTGGGGTTGATATGGTATGTTATTTCTTTCTTAAATGACTCTTCTGACAGACCAATTTACAGTTCTGACTTCCCAACTGATGGCAAATACAGGGTGATCTTTTCTTTATTTCTCTGGTTCCAACAAAGTGCAAAATCCAATGACAGAATAGAAAGTATGAAATGGAAAAGGACCCTGTCAGGTCCTCCCTGATACAAATCCTTTCCGTGTCCCCCATTTCTTGTTTGTAGGAAATAGGCTTGATTCAGCTTCCTTAACCATCCCTGAGTTCCAAAGTGCAGATTCAAATAGTTGCTAATCAGGGAAGGGAGGGAATGCAGAAACAGGGGAGGAACAGTCAAGAAACAATAGTGCAGTTTTGGGGCAGGGTCCTGGTTCCCCCTCAAGGAACTTACATAAGAATACCTTTAAGGCCCCCACCCAGGGGGGGGATGGTAACTTCAGGCTGAGCACAAGAGTCCTGGAACAACCCCCAACCAATCAGAAGAAAATCACACACTCTGCAGCCCCCACCCCAAATTTTGCCTATAAAAACTCCCCCACCCCAAGCCTATCAGAGAGTTCAGATTTTTTGAGTATGAGGTGCCCATCCTTGCTCAGCCCTGCAATAAACCTTTCTCTGCTCCAAACTTGGTGTTTCCGTTTGTTTGGCCTCACTGTGCATCGTGCACATGAACTTTTGTTCAGTGACAAGTAGATTGTGAGATTGTAAAGTCTGAGTTTCTATTTAACATTTGCCTTTCTATCTCCTCTAAAGGTGGACAACCTTGAGGTGTCCACTAGATTAAACAGGGTTTTGCTTGAACGGCTTCTCTGGCATCAACACCCTCCACTGGGTGTCAGATCCCAGGTGGCTAGAACCCTGACCCACCACCAAGAAGTATTTAATTGTTGTGAATCCAGCAGTTCATTATGACAGCTGAACACAAGGACACTGCCCAGCTCCTGTAAAATGCCAAGTGGTATATGTTTCAAGGCAGAAACCTCTCTTCTGTGTCAGACAAGCCTAAGACATCCTGACAGCCTTGAAATATACCTGAGGCAAAACGGCCTGAGGAAGGAGGGATGACAAGATCCTGCATTTATTGAACATGTAACACCTGCCACGCTCCACCCAGGCATCTTATTATTAAGCAAGTTCTATAGCAAATCCAACAGATTTTTTTTTTTTTGCCCTGTCCATCCTTTCCTGGTCCTTTCAAACTAAGGATCAAAAATGAAATGGCTTTGGGGCCAGAGAGATAAGATCCATAGTTGAAGTGAGCACGGTGAAACAGGAGAAACAGCTAAAACTGGTAACTCCTCAGTAGTGGGAGACAGAAGGGAGGGGCAGAGACCACGACAAAATCTGATTTTCATGGCTAATACTTTAAATGTTTAAATATAGCCAAGTGATTCCATTTTTTTTTTAAAAAAAGACAAACAAAACAAAGAAAAATTCTGTGGTCCAAACAGAACATGTATGTGGGCTGGATCTGGCCGCCAGGCCACCATTTTGCATCATCTGCTTCACAGTCTATCCGATGACCTACTGCTTCCCAGAAGCCTAGAAAAACAGCTGCAGTATGGGCTGGTTCTAGGCAGTGGTACCCAACCCCACACATTTACAGTTTCTGCTATAGCATTGTGTTTGTACGTATTTCTGGTTCGAAGCAGGGCTCTGCCTCTGGATCCCTCCATTTAGGGGTCCCTCTTCCTTCTCCTCTTCCCATTTACCCTCTTGGACAACGTTTTTCTCACTCAGTCCCACCTCAGCTTACTCTCTGGCACTGTCGTCGTCCCATAGTCAAGTGAAAAGCTTCCTAGCCCATCTCTAGCCTTACAAACCTCATCCCTTAAGCCTAAAAATGAACGGAGCTGGAGTAGGGGCATCTCCTGGAGGATAATGACGTAATTCCTATTTACAAATCAGGACTCTGAGCTCGACTTGGATCAAGTAGTCGAAATTAAAATCAAGGTGGAGCTGTAACTCTGTATTACACTATGTTAATTCAGCAAGTTCATCGTAGGATTATTTACATCAGATTTGTAGGTTGCATGTGTCTGTTCAAAATGGTACATGCCACATAAAAAAGTCTCTAGTACTTAAAAAAAAGACTGATGTTTTAAAAAATACAGCAACTTTTACATCCAATTTGGCTTTTAATTTAATAGGAATAAAGACCTTGCATGTGAAATATGTTATTTGCAGAAATATGCTTATAAATGACAGCCTAAGACTTTGTTTTATCAGATAATTAAGGTGGAAAAAACAAACTCACTTTTTAGCTAACCAGTTAATGTTTATAGCTGAAATGATAAGAATCTGAGCACCAAATTTTGAAAAAAAAGTTCAGCACTTTTCATGTCATAATTTTAAATTTCAATTTACATTTTAGAAATATGTTTACTCCTCAAACAAAATCTAATCACTTCAAAATATATTCATTAACATATATTTTTATTAATTTAAAGTAAATAGTTTGTCACTTTTTAATTGAAATATATTCAGTTTACAATGTGTCAATTTCTGCTGTAACTTAGTACTTATTAAATTGGAAAAATAAAATTTATCTTCATATGGTTGTATGGTTAGGCCACTCGAGATAGCCATTCTCTTGCTCTCTCTACATCCCCTGCTTGACCAGAGCAGCTTCACCTGCACCTACGCACAGGCTTAACCTTCCTACTTAATTGCCCCAGGCCCTGGCTAGCAATTGTTCAAAGGGCGGTGAGGGGCGTGCCCCTCTGCTGGTTTCCCTGGTAACCAATGAGCCCACCTGACCTCAGTTCCCCCTATAACTGGTAACCTTCCCCTCCCCCTGGAGGGCAGACTGCCGCCCAGTCCTGCTCGCCAGTCTGCGGTCCGGAGTCTCTCCAGGACCTTGCTTCGGACAGGTAAGATCCCCCGGTCCGGTAAACCAATGATGTCTCTGTCACTGACTCTGGGCTCTTCGGTCTTGAAGCTGGGTACCTGTAGGCCTGAGGGGTGCAGTCCAACAGAGTTAAACATTATAACATTTACAATTAACTTCAAAAGTATATTTTTAATGAATTTTTTCAGAAAATTACTTTATGATATGCTACACATAAAATATTTTTAAATGATGTTCTTAAGATTGTGAATTCATCTAAAAATGATTTGGAACTTAAACATTTTGCTAATTTTTTGAATGTAATTTCACATGATATGGAGTACATGTTCTTTAAAAGCTGGCTACATTGGAATGAGAAGTGACTCCCAAATGATAGTGTCCCACCTGTAACAGAAATATTTTGGAGCAGTGAAAAACTTTTATCAATTTGTTTTCATCTAACTACATAGGTCAATCTCCTTGCCAAGCAAGTAGATTACTATATTTTTTAGGATGTTAACCAAAGTTTCAACTGAGGTACCCATGTTATAGATGTAGGATATCATATAGGATATTGACACACTGTAAGTGTATAGAATTTATAAAGGAAATCTTTCAGGCCAGTTGATGGTGTTTAGTTGTTCATCCAGGTTAAAGATATGCATGGGGAAAGATTTATGAAGAGGTTTTCCTGTAGAGAGCTGTTGCCATACTGTTAAGTTCCCACTTCTCCTCTACCCTCAAGGCTCCACTTTGAACCTAACACAGGTCTGTGGACAGGCACTTGTTTTTCTACAGTGGAAGGCGAGGGATGCACAAACATGTCCTTAATTAGATGTGAGCCACAGGAGAAAGCCAGCATAGGGTCAGTCAAACGACTTCCCAGAGGGCTGGAAGGAATCTAGCAACAAAATGTTGAAAGGAAAAGCTGGGTGTCTGCTGGTTCCAGAAGCCATTGAAAATGACTACCCAAACTCTAGACAGGGCAGTCCACCGATGTTTTCTGGAGAAGGTCAGATAGTAAATATTTCAGGCTTTGAGGGCTATATGGTCCACGTGGCAACTCCTCACCTCTGTTTGTATCATAAGAGCCGCCAAAAACAAGCTGGAATTAAATGGGCATGGCTCTGTTCCACCAAAACCCGATTAATAAAAGCAGGTAGCAGGCTGGACACAGCCACACAAGCCCAGCTTTACCGGCTGTGCTCCAGACACATCAGCCTGGGGTAAAGCAGGCGAGCAGGGCAGACGCAGCTATGGGAAAGTTCATGAAAATCAAGCCTACTTTAACATCCTTGCAGGCCTGCAGAATGCCAAGCCAGCTACATGACCAGTGATTCACTTGAAACCTTTTCTCTCTCCGTTTCTTCCAGCCCTTCCCCCTGCAATCCTATCCTGGAGATGTTAGAACCTGGCCAGCTGTAACCAAGCAGGGCATTAGGGGGCCCTGCTCTGGGACAGCCCCTCCCCCATACCTTCTGCTTTAGCTCCTCTCTGAAGTACCTAGATAATAGCACCAAATGCACGTTTCCTGAGTTGTTTTACAGATACTAAAAACCCCACCAAATGTTAGAAATCAACTAGTTGATGATCATGAGACCTACTGGCGCCTAAAGATCGATACTGTTAACCCCTGTGACACCCCATGACCTCAGCATTAACTAATCAGAGAATCGTGCACGAGCTGATCACACACCCTGGGATGCCCCTCCCTCACCTGAAAATGCTTTGCTGAAACCTATAGGGGGTTCGGGCTTTTGGGGCATGGCTCTCCTGGTCTCCTCATACCGCGCCTTACAATAAATGCTGCACTTTCCTTCACAACCCGGTGTCAAACCCTTAGTTTGAAAGGACCAGAAAAGAATGGACAGGGCAAAAAAAAAAAAATCAGTAGATGGCCTGCTTACTGCATGCAGGCGAGCAGACCCATATTTGGTTCGGTAAAGCAACTAGCTGGGAAGGGAGAGAAAGAAAAGAAAGACAGAGAAGCAGCAGCAACTACTTTTCCTCCCAGCAGGCTTCCAGCCTGAGGAAGACAGAGCTGGGAGAGGAGAAAATATTTAACATTAAATCCAATTTAGAGATCTTGGGCTGAACACACTTAACTTCTGAACTGAAACTGTATTTCCAACTTAAAATGACCATAGATAGACCTGTTTATAGACCTAAGGGTCAGTAGAAAAGTCATGGAGAAGGAGGAAGAAAAAAATAAGGTCATATATTGATTAAATCACACTCGCTTTTTCAAAATACTGGTGACCTACAAAATCCGAGTCAAGCATCTTCTCAGATGAAGACCCCAGCCCTAATGGAAAAACAAAGGTCAATGTCATCCACCTCAATAGATTTGTACAAACCCTTGATAGAAGCAGCTCACCAAGAAGGCAGCTCGGCTGTGTTGACGATATTGACTCACTGTCACAACCAGTTTGTCTAGCTGTCCATAATAGACATCTGATTATGGAAGATAATTGGGGGTTATTTTGTCCTTTAATAAATATGACAATTTATATCTTCCTTAAAGGGAGTATGCATACATCCACTCAGGTGCATTTAATTCTCCAGCGGGGGTGGGGCATGGTTCTAAGAGTCCTGCTGCCTTCCCAAAGGTTTGGTCGTATGGAAGGAAAGTGAGGCCCAGCGCCTGCGATTCAGAGCAAACGCCTAATTACAGGGGCTGCTGATCGGTTCATTCGTGACTCTTGAACTACCGCCTGATTAATGCCAACCAAACCAGCAATTCCTCTGGGCTGAATGGGGCCCCGGGGCATCTGCAGGAATCAGCTGGGAGCACTTGAGTGGAAAGCTTTATTCACTTTGCGTTTTAAGACCAGCACTGCCAGCAGAATGTGAATCTACCTGGCTTTTGTTAAAGATGTAGAGGGAAGTATTATTTGTTTTGGTTGTCAGTTTTCTAAGCCTAAAAGGTTTTTTAAAAGAAGCATCATCATCTATTGGTCTCAGTGGCTGTGCTGTGAATGTGACTGCATTAAAGGTTATTAACTCACACTTCATCCACACTTTCTGAAACCTGTAACTACTGATTTCATTGTTTTCAACTACTGTCACACAGACAGGCTATTGCTTGATAATGGTGTAATTGTACTTAATTTTCACATTTGCTAGCTTTTGGCTAGTCATTAACTGCTTTATGCTTGGTTACAATGGAGTTTTCCTCTTAGCCTGTCGGCTGCTACCAGGGAGAATGGCTATGTGTCTGTCACCTAATTAATAACAGTTCTTAGTGCAGTGGAATGCATATGACATTTACTTGGGTAATTTTTCTTCTGTTAAAATGCTATCACATCCTCTCTAAAATGGTGATGGGAAGAAAAAGAGGAGGTTGATGATTATATGAGTCTTGGTTGAGTGCCAACTCCAATAATCGTTCCATGTTTGCAATACCAATGACTCATCTAAAGTTAGCAGTGAAGTTAATTAGGATTTACACCTCTTTTTCTTTCTTTGTGCAGTAGCTCCTTGTCATTAAGAATAAAAGTCTCTTAAGGTTGGATTTTGTCTTCAAAATGGTGGACTCTGAAAGAGTGTCAGAGTGCTATTTTCAGGTTTGGGTCATGAATGCCATTTTTAAAAAATATTTATTTTACATTGTCTTTTTTGGGGGAAGGGGTGTAGGCAATTATGTTTATTTTTATTTACTTTTTCTTTTTAAACGGAGGTCCGGGGGATTGAACCGAGGAGCACGCGCTCTGCCACTGAGCTATACCCTCCCTCCTCGTAAATATCATTTTTAATGAAAGAAAAATTAGGTACATGTTCAGCCTCTCACATTATTCATTCAACCTTTCTTTTCTCACTTTCATTCAACAAACACATATGAGGAGCCCACCGTGTCTGAGAACACGTCTCAGCTGTTCCCAAGAAAGAAAGCAGCAGATGCACAGCAAGAAGCATACCAGGAAGGGAGAGGGTATATCTCAAGGGGTAGAGCACATGTTTAGCACACACAAGGTCCTGGGTTCAATGCCCAGTACCTCCTTCAAGAATAAATAAACCTAATTACCTTCCCACACCAAAATAATTAATTAGTAAAATAATTTTTTAAAAAGAAGCACCAGGAAACCAGAGGGAGTGCTCTCTGGAGCCCTAACAGATTTCTTGACCCGTTGCAACCTCCCAAGGCCCTGCTGCACTCTAGCCTTTAGGTTCCATAAGCCAATGCCCCCTCATAATTAATTTGTTATTTTAAAGCCAGCTCCAGTGGCTTTACGTGAGCTCGCAGCAAGCAAACTGCAGCAAGTGGTCTACCTAACGTGCCTCCTACACTTGGCATTGACCTGTTACTGAGACGAGAGGCTCCGTGGCCCCCAGGACTGGCTGGAGTCATTCTTTTGCCAACTGTAACAGCTCAGAAGACATGTGACAGCTTCCTTTGTATCTGAAGACCTACATACACTATGTGGCTATACATACTGATAGGACTTAAAAAAAGAACTTTTCCTTATTAACATGGGGAGAGAAGTTTCCAAATATGATCAGGGACCAAATCATTTTGTAAAATTATTTCCAACTGTCTTCAGTGAAAAAATGATCATCCCTGAATAAAAATGCTTAAGCAATTTTCTGATGAACTGTAATTAGCTTAAGGCCTCTTCTGGGAACTTGCTGCCCACACTGTCAGCTGCCTGTTTGTCAGGAATCAAATGACATTTAACCAGACCTTGCTTTTTATTATATCCAGTAAAACCACGATCATCTAATCATTCTCTTTTCCCATAAAACATTCTTACCAAAAGTAAGTCTTTAAATTGGCCTAGAGATCTCTATGCTTGTAGCAAATGTGAAATAAAATTTTGACATCAGCTCATAACCAAATTGTCTGAAAATTTTAAAAATTATTTCATTGGGCCTCTTTAAAGACCATTCTCCGGTCACTGTTGGAGTTTCCATTAGCCAACTGGCTGTGACTTTGCTTTAGATGGCTTCAGACCATTTTTCATTGCTTACTCAAAAAGATCTGATTCAGTTTTGGTAACAGATTAGAATATCTGCCGTCCTTCCTGAGCTGTTCAAGATCTTGTTGCTATATTACTTGAAATGCTTAAAATTACGCTTAAAAATCTGGCCTCTCTACAGCTCTCTCACCCTTAACCTTGCTCACTGAGAGTGTGGTTTGGCATCTGATAGAACTTACTTGTTCCTCCCAGAAAAAATTCTTTTCTTTTTGCTTTCTGGTGTTACCTTAGATCCTAAGTGCTGAGCACTTCCAAAACCACGTCACTATCCTTTTCTTTTGCCATTTAACGGATGCATGTGTTCGTTCATGAGTTCAAATCTTTGTTGGTAGCCACCATGTGCAAAGTATCCTTTACATTTCCTGGCCTCTAGACGCTAAGGAACTAGGTAAAAGAAAAACAAAGCTCGGTAACATAACAAATCCAGACCACCTCACGTTTCAGAATTACGTTGCACTTAAACACATACCAGATGGCACTGAAGAAAACTTTTAAATATTGAAAAGAAATGTATAAATGTACTGAGATCTTTCAGAGACGCTTAACAGACACTACATCATACAACCCAAAGCCGTTGTCCTAAGCATCCTTCACTCTGTCCCTCTCTTCCTAGCATCTTCTTCCTTTGAATCTCTTTCCTCCTGCCCCAGTTCCAGCAAGGGGTTAGTCCTCTGTTCAGCTCTCTGAGCGCCCCTTGCTGCAGTCTAGCATCCTAAATGAAACCTGCTCTTCCAGGAGCTCTAGATCCTTTCTGGCCACTCAAGTGTTTTTGAGCCTCTGCAGTTCTATTCTCTTAATGAGTGGAAGTCCAGGCCCAGAAGCTGTCTTGTCTCTTTACTAGAGAGCTGCGGGAGGTAACAAGGCTGTTTATACTCACAGAATAATAACGCCGTCTCCAGTAGAGCTGTGTGATAATACAGTGTGGGATAAGGGCCATAGACAAGTCTGAAGGTACCAAGGGCATCATAGAGTGTGAGGCTCTTTGTGAGGAGTAACCATGTCTCATGGGGCAGCAGACGGAAGTCAACTCAAAGCTCATATGTCAGAGCACGAGAAGCCCGACCATCACACAGGACGGGAACCAGTAACTTGCCCCACCAGGTCTCGCCTCCTGATGTGCTGCCTCCCAGCCAAATCCATCGTATCTGCACTTCCCTCCAGATGTCCCAGGCAGTCTGCTGAGGGGCTGGGCCAGGGCTGTCATGAGCCAGACACAGTGTTACCTACTGCACAAAGCCCAGAAGAGTTTCTGCCAATGCTCTTGTCATGAAACAAACCCACCTGTGCAGGCAAGTAAATGCAGCAGGCCCGAGACTGCGATCCTTGGAAGGGCCTGCTTGCGAGATTGTCCTTTGACTGCATCTGGGAACTTAGATTCCAGGAGAGTTCCCACTATCCCCAGAACTGATGAGTGGTTCACTGTGCTAAACTGGGAAAACCATGTGGTTTAGGCTGGACACCTGCTTTCTTTTTCAGAATCTAGAATCCCTGTGTACGCTAGGGAAAATCTGCCTGTGCGACCAGTCCCCAGTGAAAACCCTGGGCACAACTCATTGCTGGAGAAATCAAGCACATCTCATGCAGTTCTAGTGGGAGAGGACTCTTGGAAGCTTGTTCGCAATTTTCCCCAGACTTCGTTCACCCTCTACACCATTTCTGTGTCACTTTTGCTTTGAACCCTTTTGCTGTAATAAACCATAGCCTTGAGGACTATTATATGCTAAGTCCTAAGAGTCCTATTAGCAAATCACTGAAACGGGGCATGGTCTTGAGACTTCTGGCACATGACTCCTTCTACTTAAGCAGGATTATCTCATTTCATTCCTGCCCTCTCTTGCTCTGCTCCTTTCTGTTCCTTAAACACTCCAAACGCTTCCCTGCCTCAGGGCCTTTGCACATACTACCCCATCTGCCTAGAATGCTCTTCCCTGTTTCTTCTTATGGCTCATCCTTCAGGTCTCCATTTTTATGTAACCTCTTCAGAGACCTTCCCTGACCACCTCCAACTGACTTATCACCTCCCACATCACCTGTTTATTTACTCTCCACCAATCTTCAATCTAATTGTCTTGTTTATTCATTTAAATACAATTAGACTGCCGTTCCAAAAGGTGTGGGACTTATCTAATCTTGTTCACACTATATTTGTAACACTTATGACACACAAAGAATTCAGTTTGTATGTGTTGATAGGGTGAATGAATACATCCCTGCATTCAGATCGAAATATCCAAGGCGGGAGAAGGGGATTCTTAGAAATCCACCCTAGCTTCTTCCATCCTACCGGAAGCCCATTTTGTATACAACAGAATTCCTTTCTTAAAAAAGAAAAGAAAAAGTTGTTCTTTATGCGAACGTGTCCTCTCGGTGCTAATTTTAGTAATTCTCCTGAGATACTGCAAACGTTTTAGCCCCTGCTCAAACAGCTGGCTGTAATTGACCTGAGCTCATGTTTCACCGTGAGACCCAAGAATTAGGAATGAGCCTCCTTACTACTGGTGAGAACTCAGATTCTGGCGAGGCAGTGCTCTGTCCACAAACCTCAGATTGTTCACTCCCTAGTGACTTTCTCCTTTTTGTATTTAGTTACGAGAGTTATAAAAAGAATGCCTCATGCTGAGCAAAAAAAAAAAAAAAAAAAATCAGTTTAGATTTTGAGAATCAATTGCTCTACAAAACCACAAAATAATATTGCCAAAATGTGAAACAAAGGGAAGTCTAAATAGCCTCCCTAATGACTTCCTTTCTTCCAGTAGCTCTTGGATCTTCCAAAGGACCTGGCCCTATATTCAGAAACCTGTCATTCGTAACTTCTGTCAAATGAAAAACGTAGAGAAGATCAAAGACAACGGTTTCCTCGAAAATGCACCACCCTTTGAGAAATCCTTTATGATCAGAGTTCAAAGCCAAAAGACTTCAGTGAAGTACTGTAGCTCATGTGGCTATCTAGGGCAAGACTTGATTTTACAAAGACAGGGTGTGTCATAGGGATATAAAGAGACCTGACCTTGCTTTATACTTGGCTGTTGGAGATAAAAAGAAATCTTCTGATGAATGATACTTTGTCTTTTGCACACACGTCTTTAGCCTTGGCCTGAATCATGCTAAACTTTCAACATGCATCTCCTACCACATCCCAACAAATATCTTAAGCTCCCAGCATATGGAAATCTTCAGTTCCCGATATATGTCATGCTCTTTTACATCTCTGGGTCTTTGTACTCAGCCATCTTCTATCTATATATACTCCCCCTTCCTTTTCTACCTAGAGGAAAACTACTCATTCTCCAAGACTCTGATCAGGTACCACTTCCTCTGTGAAGCCTTCCCAAATTCCCCAGACAGTAGCTTCCTCTTCTGTGTTCCCCTTACCCTTTGGCGAAACCTTTGCTGTAGCACTGAGGCCATTCTATTTTATTTGTTTGTGTGTCTTTCTCCCTCACAGCCAGGCTGTGAGTTCTTTGGGGCATCCAGCTTCATTCATCTTCGTATCTTTACCACTTGGCAGCTTCAAAAATGCCAATCAATTGGCTGAAGAATCCGAATTGAGACTACAGTTGTTTGAGTCCAAGTCCTAACCTCTGGGCTGTTACAATCAAGAAAACTGATGTGTAATAGGTTGTAACATGTTGGAATTTTTTTTTTTTCTATTTACGGCATTCTGAAAGATTTGTTATAAAAATCTCTAAGGAATTTTGTAGACCAAAGGAAGCACGAGGTATGTCCTTTCTTCCTTTAAATACAGACAGGCTGTAAATCCAAATTTCCTTCCCTTCATGCCTATATACTCTATATAAAGTTTGCTTATGGTTTATAAGATATAGATCCCCCTGGAACACCGCCCCCCAACCCCCCGCCTCCATTTCATCTAGGCTGTGTGTTCTGGGAGGTCTTTACACACCAAGGGAATGTTAACACCCAAGCTGTATGGAAGATCGGCTATAGAAAAATTAACTAATGAAGTCCAGGACCATAGGAAGAGAATTATGGTATGTGTGACTGCTCACCTCCGGGAAGATTTACCACCTCACCTGAAAAGACAGGCTGCTGTGTGACAGGGATTTATTTACAGTTCAAGCCTGACCTTTTCCTCTGTTAAGGGAGATTGCATTACTGGGTGGCTTGGGGATTTATTGTCCCTGTTTAGCAGCAATGACATTTCCTGAGTATTGGCTGCAGAGGCCCTTCTAAAACTCAAGCACAGAGATTCCTGACCCTGATGCCCCTCCTCTACTGAGGGACTGATTTCTTGGGGCAAAATATTATTAGGTTTAAAGGACAAGGTTTACTGGAAGAGAGTGAGGGCACAGGGGAGAGCATGATGACTAAAACACATAGGCTGCTGCCTTTGGATATCAGGATGGGTAAGTTCAAGTAGACTGGGGACCCTAGGAGCCCTGCAGGGTGAAAAGGCAGGTGGCAGATGCAAGGATGAGAAACCGCAGGGAGATGAAACGGGACCCCCCATCCCCAGTGCCCTTCCCCTACCCTCTTTGGTGTCCCTCTGAGCATATCTAGGTCACAACACCACAGTGTTCCAAACCAGGCAAGGGATTCTCAAACTGGCTTCTGCAAAACTGCTCCAACTTCAGGCAATCTTGTGATCTTTATATACACACTAAATAAACTGCCAAGCAGCCATGTGCATCCTAGGCACATTTTAAATTTCCTTTTGCTGAATCTTCATCTTTCCTTTTTTTTTTTTTTTTTTTTTTAATGGAGGTCCTGGCAATTGAACCCAGGCCCTTGGGCATGCTAAGCATTCATCTTTCCTCTTTTTCCCCTCCACCTTCACCATTACTATAAACTTTTTTAAAAAGAACAGAGGGGAGGGGCAGTACAGGGGTAGGAAAGTGAGAGGTTTACTATTAGGTATAAAATAAGCTAGAAGGGTATGTTGCGCAACACAGGGCACGTAGTCAGTATTTTATAATAACTATAAAAGGAATATAACCTTTAAAAATTGTGAATCACTATGTTGTACACCTGTAACATAATATTCATACAGCAACTACACTTCAATAAAAAATATATATATTTTAAATATCTCCAAGGAAATTTAGAATAAAAAGTTCTCCCAGGCTAAGAAAACACTATGTTGGTAATTGTGATTAATAAAACCAAGTGTTCCCAATTAGTGACATTGACAATAGGGACGATTCTAACCACAAGAACTATTTACATGTACCAAATTCAGGATGAATCACTTCGCATGGAGCCTGTTTGGCGTCATTAGATTCAGAGATAAATATCATGCTGCAGTGAGCCCAGAGGATGGCGATTTAGCCATCAGCTTGCCTTCCCCCACCGCCTGCAGTGTGCACCATTAATCACAGTCATATATAAAACTCCAAGACACAAATGGACAAGAATTACGATGTTCCACTAAAGGTATCTCTTTTTTAAATTACACACATTTTTAATTCATGTTGCAAGTTATTTCTGTTGTTCAAAGTGTAGAATTAAAAGACTGAAAAGAGACCTACTCATCATCTTGGACAGTTTTTCCAACTTTTTAAAAATATAGTATTTGTTTTCATATTCTGTTTCATTAAAAGCTGTTACAAGATATTTAGTATAGGTCCCTGTGCTATACAAAAGAAATTTGTTTTTTAGATTTTTTATCTATTTATATATATATATAGGTTAACACTTGCAAGTCTCAAACTCCCAAATTTATCCCTTCCTACCTGCCTTCCCCCAGTAACCATAAGATTGTTTGCTATGTCTGCGAGTCTGTTTCTGTTTTGTAGATAAGTTCATTAGTATCCTCTTTTTCTTTCTTTCTTTCTTTTTTTTTTTTTTAGATTCTACATATGAGTGGATATGGTATTTTTCTTTCTCTTTCTGGCTTACTTCACTTAGAATGATGATCTCTAGGTCCAGCCATGTTGCTGCAAATGACATTATTTCATTCTTTTTTATGGCTGAGTAGTATTCCATGGTATAAATATACCACATCTTCTTTATCCAGTCATCTTTTGATGAATATTTAGGTTGTTTCCATGTCTTGGCTATTGTATATAGTGCTGCTATGAACATGGGGGTGCATGTATCTTTTTGAATTGGATATATGCCCAGGAGTGGGATTGCTGGATCATATGGTAAGTCTATTTTTAGTTTTTTGAGGAATCGCCACACTGTTTTCTATAATGGCTGCACCAAACTACATTTCCACCAACAGTGTAGGAGGGTTCCCTTTACTCCACAGCCTCTCCAGCATTTATCGTTTCTGGACTTTTGAATGATGGCCATTCTCACTGGTGTGATGTGATAACTCATTGTAGTTTTGATTTGCATTTCTCTGATAATGAGTGATACTGAGTAATTTTTTCATGTGCCTTTTGGCCATTTGTATGTCTTCATTGGAGAATTGCTTGTTTAGGTCTTCTGCCTATTTTTGGACTGTTTTTTTGTTATTAAGTTGTATCAGCTGTTTATATATTCTGGAAATTAAACCTTTGTCAGCTGCATCATTTGCAAATATTTTCTCTCATTCCATAGGTTATTGTTTTGTTTTACTTCCAACATTTTTTTTAAAGCAAAGAAAAAAAATTACTCCCCCAAAAGAAGCCAAACAGATAAGAACAGAGTTTCTCGTGGGCAGTCTTGCAGACCACGTCTTTGGGGCCTCATCCTCTCGTTGCTTTTAGCCTCGTTCCCAGCCCAAGAGTACCTGAGGTATCAGTGCAGGGTATGGAAATGCCAAATCTTTACTCGAAAGTCTGAAAGCCACTAATCTGGAAAGAACCTCTCCTTTTTGGTGGAGAAAAATGAATCCAGGAGAGATTAAGTTACTTTCTCAAATTGACACAATCAGTTGGTTGCTAACCAAACTAATTCCAGTCTGTGCCCAGGTCTCTTCTGGAACAGAATGCTGGAAAGCAAGCCTTTCACATCTGGGTTAAAAGATATAATTCACTGCCTTCTTTATTGCCCAAGATATAAGTCAATTTTTACTACATAATTTGATACAGCAATTAATGAACATCTGTTTTCAATCAAACACCACAATCATGGGTTTCTCCTGCTAAAAACAGAACTGCTGCATTATTCACAATAGCCGAGATATGGAAACAATCTGTGTGTTCATCAGTGGATGAATGATAAAGGGGATGTGATACACACACACACACACACACACACACACAGTGGAACATTACTCAGCCATGAGCAAGAAGGAAATCCTGCCATTTGTGACACGATGCATTATGCTAATAAGCCTGACAGAGGAAGACAAATACTGAAATCCTGCATGGTATCACTGATATGTAGAATCTAAAAAAGAAGGTCAAACTCATAGAAACAGAGTAGAAAAGTGGCCAGGAGCTGGTGGGAGTGGTTAAGGAGAGGTTGGTAAGAGGGGACTAACTTTCAGCTGTAAGATGGATAAGATCTCAGGATCTAATGCAAAACATGGTCATGTAGTTGGTAATACTCTATTGTTAGTTTTGAAATTTGCTAAGAGAGTAGAACTTAAGTGTTCTCAGTAAAAAAATAAATAAATAAATAAATATGCGAGGTGATGGATGTGTTAACGAGATGGGGGAAATCCTTTCACAACGTATGTATCAAATCCCTGCAATGTGGACTGTCGATATCTTATGACTTCCTATGTCAATTATGGTTCAATCAAGCTGAAATTAAAAAACCAAAACAAAGCAGAACAGCTCTTCCACATTATCTATAGCCAGTCACCTCCACCAAGTACAACGTTTTGGTTGTCAAATTTGTAACATCTACAATAACGATGATTGCAAAGCATTTTAAACATATAAAATGCTGCATAACTTCAGCATAAGAATATAAAGGTATTTCCTACAGATAAGAACATGAATCCGTGAGTCTTGCGCACCTCTCTCTGTGGCACTTGCCTCTCTCAGGGCATCACTGATGCCGCAGCGCAGGTGAAACAGGGCAGCAGTGACACAAAGAAGCAGGCGTGGTCCAAAATTAAAATGTCCTATTCAGATGTTCAGGGTGGCCGCTGGCTGTAGGCGCCCCTGGTTTGTTTTCTACAGTCAGCTTATTTTTCTCTTCATTTACATCAACCCTGAATTTAAGGTAGCTGTTTCCTGTTACTGTTTATTTTACTTTGTTTGTTCTGGGCAAAAAGGGAAAATGAGATAAGTATTTCCAGGATAGCATAAAGTGACCCAGGCTAATTGAATGCAGCTGAGAGCCAAGTGACGGATTAGCTTTTCATCCCATTAGCCCACATGCATAAGCCAAAGTCATAAACATTTAGTAAGTTCTTTGTCGTTTATTTTAATGCTTTTTAAATGTGCTAAGGAGAAAAAATTTATGATGTGTTTCTACAGTACTCTGGTCATGGAGGTTCTATTCATCAATAACTAATTTTTATTTCTATAATGGAACACCAGTTTATGAAGAATGCTTCATATGATAAATGTAAGGGATTAATGCCAGAGTCTCTAATTATTGATTAATATAAGCAAGAATATAAGTAGTTACTGGAAAAAAATTTTATGTACTGAATCTTCAAAAAGCAATGTAAGGAGGAAAAAAAGTTCTAACTATTTTAGGGAAAACTAGATTAAAAATCACCCAGATTCAGATTTTTACCATAAAGAAAACAGTTGCAAAGCTCAGTTTACCACCCACTATTTAAAACCTAAATTCCAGTCCAAAGAATTTAGCACCACCCCCAGCAGGATTTAAAGGATTACTAAAATATGGCTATTGTGTAAAAATAACTAGTTCTGTAGCACACTTGCCTGAAGACTACCTTAGTAAACCTACTAAATAGAGTCACTTATATCTACCGTGTATACTCCCAATAAATCTGAATTTTCAGTATCACTAGCAAGCTGCAAAACTGATCAATTAACCTGGCATTCAACTACTAAAAATACTTTTAATAGAAATAAAAATTATAAATAATTTAAATTAATTCACCTGTTTTCCATGGTCACATTGCTTCAGCTTTGTCCCAAGTAACCTTCATTGGACCTTCCATTATGTGACCTGGTTTGTATTAATAAGGTGGCTGAAAAATTGATGAACAATTTTTTTTCCCTTAATCACAAATGGTGATCTTATAACTGACCATACGATTTCTTTGCTGTAACCACATAACTCAGTTTATTTCGGGGTTTAGGTGGCCAGTGCATCCCCACCAAAGGAAGAAATGTAGAAGTGAAAAGTGCTTGACGTGTATTGAAGAATATTAAAAGTATGTATTAGTGCAGTTCCCAACATCCCTGCACGTGGCAAGACCACCCCCAACCCCAGGCACTGGAGAAGCACTTGGGAATCCACCAAAGAAGGGACTTTTCACTCAGCCTTTTCTAAAATAAATATAGTCAAAGCTGCTTACAGAAAGGTTATTAATCACCTTAAACCACAGGCATAATGTTCAACGACCCTCGTTGGTCTGCCCTCCTTTAAAGCCAGTCAGTTCAAGTCTCCAAGTATGCTTTGATGCCTACTATGTATATTAAATGCCATAGAAAGAACAGAAACTGGGATAAGATACAGTCTTCAAACTAAAGAACATAGAGTTCAGTTGAGGAGATGAGATACGCACATGGAGGCGTCAGCAGGCAGTGGTGTGTAATAGAGAGAAGAGGAGACACACGGGTTATGGCGGAGTGGGTTGGGGCTAGGTAATCTCGGGGAGACTGACAGTCCGAGAACTCCTGAGAGAAGAGGGCTTGGCCGGCCCTTAAAGCAGGGAGCAACTTTGGAAGGGTGGAGAAAACATGGGAGGACAGTCCAGGCTAGGAGCCCATTATAGCAAATCTATAAAGTTGGTGATGACCAGGTCTCATGCAAGAGGTAATAGGGAAATTGTCCTGGAAGAGAGAGTGCTTGTCAGGGTGATGATAGAGGTGGAGGGGAACAAGCAGATACTAAAGGGACTTCGGTGCCACAATGATGAGTTTGAATTCTATTTAGTCGGGCAGCCATTAACATAGACATACTAGATGATGTCAAACATTACCGCATTTATGGTTGAAAAACAGGTGCACATGCATGCTTACCCACGTATAAAAAAGCACAGAAAACAATCCGGAATGAAACACAAGATACTGTCGTGGTGGTTGCACCTGGAGTGGGGAGCAGGCAAACTGGAATGGATTAAAGGGGAACTTTAGCTGTTTATTGTATACATTTTGTGTTTCATGGTATTTTTTTTTAATATAATAGGGTGTACTGATATATCACTTAAAATACAATTTCTTAAGAGAAAATTTCTTGGTTTGTTCACTTTGTAAAACCAAAATGTAATTAAACCCCAAACTTAACCAATTTTTATGTAGAAGTAAGTAAAAACCAATGTCAACTTGTCCAACATTGTCTTGGCTGATGGGAAACACCTCTATGACCCTTTACATTCTAAAAGGAAGAGTTCATTCAGATTTAAGTATATATTAAGGCAAAAAGACACAAGTTTGGAGGATGGAATAGCAACCTGCAGGAGTTAAGGAGTTGGAATTTCATATGGAAACTACCATTTGAATCCCAATACAGCCCCTAGCTTTAGAGTTTGGTGGATGGTGAACTGGCCAAGAACATGGGCTTTGGAATATTGGTTATAGTTGACATTTATTGACCCACCTAGGTAGGCATTATTTCCATCAATTTTTTTTACAGATAAGGAAACAGATGCATGGAAAGGTCATATAATTTGCCCCAAATCACACAGGCGTAAGTGGTGAACCCAGCTTTTATGATTCCTGAGCCAGGGTTCTTAGATCTTAGAGCATATTGTCAGGCCCAGCCTCAGATCACAGTCCCCACCAGCTTCACGAACCTGGACTCATCCTTGAACCTCTCTAAACTGAAGGTTTCTCACCTATCAGATGAGAACGAAATGAGATAATAAAGGACCTAGCATACGACCTGACACTGACGTGCCCAACAAGTTGCAGCTGCTGTTGTGATTATATAATGGTATCACAATAATGACAATCCAAAGACTTTCTTTTCCAATTTGGCCACAAGTGTCAGGTTCGAGAGACTGCCTGGAGCTTGCCTCCCGCTTGCGGTAATTTTGTGTCACGCTGACAAGCATGAAGCACGTCATTTTGGAGAAACTGTAGAGGTAGAGCCTCGGGACAAGAAAGGCAAACACAGGAATGCAGGAGACTTCTCCACCTGTCCCAACTCACATGACAGAGGTCCTGCCATCTTACAACAAGCTGCAAACTGCCAGTCTCCAGAAAATCTGCTTTCCTATACATCTGCGGTTTTCTCCGGGTGCTGCTTCAGATCTCAGAAGAAAGCTGCGTGTCAAAGTCTGGTCAACTCTCCTTTTTTATCGATCATCATTTTTGGAGGCTTTTTTTAAAAGTCAACTTCACCCTTGATCATTAACTATATTTTCTATAATGAAAATTTAAATGAAGCATGAATACAGTCTGTTTTGTGAGTATTTTAAAAAAGCAGTCTTAAAAAAAAAAAAACCAGCATAAATGCCATCAATCTGTCAGTGGAACTATCCAGAGAGTGGGTGGCGGGCTGCAGAGCGTTAGTTAGCAGCCTTTGCATTCTGTCCTTTCCAACCTCACTCTTATTTTTCATCATCGTTTCGTCTGTCAACTGGCAAGCTTTAAAAGAAACTTAAAAAAAAAAAAATCTCTGGTGACAAGTTGCGAAGAAACCTAAAAAAAGTCATGTTTTTCCACTCTAGGTATTTCTTTCTCATGGCTTCCTGAGAAAACATCATGAATGTTTCATCAAATGTGAAAGAGAAGAATTCCATAAATATTCCTAAACAGCTGTCTGATGATCACCTGATTCCTATTGTCTTATATTAACATTTCAGAGACACTTAGCATTTCTCACTCCTATAACTTGCTCTGTGTCTTGTGCAAATTACTTAACCTCTCTGAGCCTTCCTGTTCATCTGTCATAAGGGAACAATAATACCTACTTTGTGGCGATAAAATACAAAGTTCTGATCGTATTGCCTAGCACAGAGTAAGTAAATATGATGCCTATTATACTGATTTTCCTTCATTTCTCTGACTATTCCACTTAAGTAAAGGAGGGAGATACAGTTACAGTGAATGGTTAAGAGACCAGAATAGCCCTGTTCTGTGAGCCTCCAGGTGAATTTATCCTTTGGGTCAAAATGGCCAGGCTGCCCCTGTGGGAAGGCTCTTGCCAGCTTCCTTAGTTCCTGCAGGAATGACTCGTGGGCACTGCCAGTGGGTCCAGGTTGCTATCAAAGGTAATATACTTTGGTGATCCCTTGCTCACAGTGTGGATTAAAACTGGGGTTTGAATATCAGTTCCACCATTCATTAGTATGTGACTATGACAGTGAAAATGATTCAGGTTCAGTTTCCTCATCTGTACAATGGAGATGGATTGTAACGCCATTCACTTTCTAGAGTTATTGCAAAGATTGAACAGTGCAGTCAAGTATGTGGTAAAATTCAGAATTCTCAATACCTAGCTTGTATGCCCCAGTCCAGGTGGTAGTCAGATGAGTCAGAAGGCAGGTGGATCAGCTCTCCTTTTGTTCTGCTTTTTTTTTTTTTTTGGTAAATTGAAGTACAGTCAATAACAATGTGACAATTTCTGGTGTACAGCACAATGTTCCAGTCATGCATATACATACATATATTTGTTTTCATTTTTTTATTAATGGTTATTACAAGATATTGAACATAGTTCCCTGTTCTGCACAGAAGAAACTTTTTTTTATATATAGTGGCTAACACTTGTAAATCTCAAACTTCCAAATTTATCCCTTCCCACCCTCTTTCTCCAGTAACCATAAGATTGTTTACTACGTCTTGGAGTCTGTTTCTGTTTTGTAGATGAGTTCATAGTGTCTTTTTTTTTTTTTTAGATTCCACATATGAGTGATACCATATGGTATTTTTCTCTTTCTGGCTTACTTCACTTAGAATGATGATCTCTAGGTCCATCCATGTTGCTGCAAATGGCATTATTTTATTCTTTTTTATGGCTGAATAGTATCTTCTGTACAAATATTACCCCATCTTCTTTATCCAGTCATCTGTCGAGGGACATTTAGGTTGCTTCCATGTCTTGGCTGTTGTATATAGTGCTGCTATGAACACTGGGGTGTATGTATCTTTTTGAATTAGCATTCCATCCAGATATAAACCCAGAAGTGGATTGTTGGATCATATGGTATGTCTACTTTTAGTTTTTTGAGGAATTTCCATACTGTTTTCCATAATGGCTGCACCAAACTACATTCCCACCAACAGTGTAGGAGGGTTCCCTTTTCTCCACAGCCTCTCCAGCATTTATCATTTGTGGACTTTTGAATGATGGCCATTCTGACTGGTGTGAGGTGATACTTCATCGTAGTTTTGATTTGCATTTCTCTGATAATTAGTGATACTGAGCATTTTTTTCATGTGCCTATTGGCCATTTGTATGTCTTCATCAGAGAATTGCTTGTTTAGGTCTTCTGCTCATTTTTGGATTGGGTAGTTTGTTCTTTGTTGTTAAGTTGTATAACCTGCTCACATATTCTTCTCCTTGCATTCTTGACGATTGTACCCGTGCCCTAGGGTTCAAGATGACCTCACCATAGTTTTTTTCTGTTTTGAACATTAAAATGTTCCCATATTAAGCCTCTGCTTAAATTAGAATTCTCTTCTACCTAATTAACCAGGGGGAAATCATTCTTACTGGCGTTCACTCACAAATGTTTTTCTTTCTTTTTTAAAAATTTTATTTGGTTGTTATGAATTCTATTTTTTTTAATTTAAGTATAGTTGATTTAGAATGTGTTAATTTCTGGTGTACAGCATAGTGATTCAGTTATACATATATATTCCTTTTCCTATTCTTTTTCCTTATAGGCTGTTACGAGGTATTGAATATAGTTCCCTGTGCTATACCGTAGGACTTTGTTGTTGATCTATTTTATACATAGTTGTGTGTATCTACAAATCACAAGCTCACAATTTATCCCTCCACACCCCCCTCCCCACACTGGTAACCATAAGTTTGTTTCCTATGTCTGTACTCACAAGTCTTTATAATATAAGCACTGAATGGGTGGATTTTTGCATTAATAATAGCTAAGATTTCCCGAGAGGTTCCAGTATCAATCACTTCTTGTGCATTATATCATTTAATTTTCACCTCAACCCTTCGAAGTACTGTTTCCATTCTATAGATAAGAAAACCGAAGGTCAGAGAGAGAGAGAGAGAGAGACACTTACTGAAATTTACAAAGCTAGTAAACAGTGGAGCCTGTATTTGAATGTAGACAGTTTAAATCCAAAACTTAAGGTATGATATACCTTCTTCAAAATGTTCATGTGTTATATACTTTATAGATATAATTTCAGTCCCTGTGATGACAGACCTCTGGCTAGCACTGTGGCTGGTTGTCTGCTGGCACCTGGTGGTCACTGACACAGCCTCCTGGGATGCAGCCCAGGCAGACCAAGGCTTCCACTTTGCCATTGGATTGTTCTGAGTCTCTGAGCCTGGGCCAAGCCCATGCCATTTTTCACAAAAATCATTCTGCGGGATCCTGCAAAGAAAACAAGAGGGAATACTCAAAACTCAATGGTAATCTAGAGTTTACAAGCTATTTAGGGAATGGGGCATTTTGTCAATCAAACATTTTAGTTAAATCAGAGGCATCAGCGTTTGCACAGAACATTAAATACCCGTTTTCAAAGAATATGCCTGTAATTCCCAACACCCAAACTGAATATATTTTCATCTTTCTTTGACAATTTAGAAGTCATGGGAGTATCTCAAGCTCATTATAAGGCATATTAGTCACCCCTTGTAAACTACCAGTGAGGAAGAAAAATGGAATTTAAATGGGATTTACTAGATTACAGAGAGCATACTGTATGTGTCTACTGTCTGAAAGAGTATTCTAAATTTTTATTTTTACATTTAATTTTACTTAAGCCAGAATCCATGAGAACCCTCAGATGAGTGAAAACCCTGTGAGTATTTATTTGTTTAAAATAGTTTGGGTCAAGTCCATTGTAAATGTGCTATCAAACCAAACTCAGGTCCGCTCACATATGGGTAGTGAAGCCAATCTACTGACACCAGGTTGTAATGAATGAAAGTGCAGCATTTATTGCAGGCATCAGACAAGGAGTCAGGGCAGCTAATATTCAGAAAACCCAAACTCCCCAACAGCTTTGAGGGGAAGGTTTTTACAGACAGGAGGAGGGGGAGGATTGCAGAGTGCGTGATCACTCGTGGACATTCTTCTGATTGGTTGGAGGTGAGGTAATCAGAGTCAACATTATCAACCCTCTGGTTCCAACCAGTCTGGGGGCTACGTTCTTGTGGGCAGCATACAGTTAAGTTCTCCCTGATAGGGGTTTCAGTATGTGCAAAACAGCTCAAAGGATGTGGCTCAGAATAGTATCTCTAGTCCTTGAGGAGGAACTAAAATTTTTGACTTTGTTTAATGACTAAACTATTATTGCTTTATCTTGCTTGACTGTTTCCCTTTGTTTCTGCATTTTCTCACTTCTCTGATTAAATTCATTCTTCGGAATTCGGGAAGGCCTAGGAGGCTAAAGTTTTTCTACAAAGAGGCAGGTGGAGGACATGTGGGAGAGGAGTCCCCATAGGGTCCTGCTCAGTTACAAATGTGCTGTTCTGTAGGCTGCCAGGGTTAGCCCTGGCAACTTTCCTACAGTTTGATATATACTGATTAACTCTGGATTCATAGTGCGGATTGAAGGATGAGATTTGTGAACGTAGAGATGGACAAATGGAAAAGTCATTGCATCTGTCCAAAAAATTCACTCAGGGTTTTCAGAGGAGCATCAGAGAAATTTCCTACTTCTCGGAGTCCCCCTTTCCTTTATCCTCTATTAACCCCAGAGAAACTTTCATTCCCAGCCCTTGGAGTCTTTTCCCATCATCCTATCTTTTCACCTCCCTTGAGGTTCAAATTCAACTTGCCTGGAGACCTTATGTCCGAGTCATCACTTTCCTAGTCCCACTGCCCAGGTGAGGTCCTTAGAAGACACCTCCAGCTCTGACTGTATCCCCAAAGGACTCTGCCAGGTTAAGAGTCAGGATTCTGAGAGCAAAGGCAATGCTAATCCTCTGCTTACGCCTCTTGGGTCTTGGCACATCTGGCAGCATTGCTAAATAGGGAAAGATTATTTTTGGGTTTTCTCTTATGTCATATAGTGTTGACTGGGAAACTTGGGAGCTTCTCAGGTAAAATCTGAAACTGGCTCCAAGACACAGAGGGCAAGGAGAGACCAAAGAAACAGGCAGACCACTCCAGATTGGTAGGTGGCAGGTTTAACAAGCAAGGGAACTTAGATACAGCCCTGAGCTTTAGAGGCCACGAGAGTAGATAGATTTCCACACCTGCCCACAACAGCCTTAAACTTGGATATAGAGGAGACTTTACCTGGGTACAGTCACACATGCCATCCAGATGGTCAACACCACATTGTTCTATTATGGTTGAGTCCTATTGTGGGAAATGTGGGCAGAACATACATTCCAAGGACAGGGGAGGAGTAGGGAACCTCCCAATTCCCCAGGTCCAGCTCAAGGGTCAACTGGCAGTCCACCCTCTCAATGACCTCCAGCATCTATCTAGTGACTGCAAACACAAAAGTGATTCCTATGTCAGTAAATATGTACATTTCATTTGGTTACAATATTAAAATCTATTCTATCTTTACATGCTGGCCACATAGTTTACTGAGCATATGATAGTCTTCCCACAAATTAAAAATATTCAAGGAGGGAATGATGTGGAATTCTAAATTGAAACTCAACATCCACCCAAGTTCGGCCAAGGTGTCCCCAATGGGTGGCCTCTGCTGTATTCATGTCAGGGGTAGACAGAATTCTAAAGATGTTGCCCCAAGATTATTTAATCAAATGAGAATCTGGGTACTCCTGTACAGGAATTTTGCAGAGGTAATGAGGTTATAGATCTTAAATTAGGGAGATTTGGGCTCATCCAGATAACCCAGGATAATCTAATCACCTGAGCCCTTAAAGCAGAGATACTTCTCTAGCAGCAGAAGGCAAAGAGAGATGAGGCAGGAAGGGGAGAAGTCTGAGAGATGTGAAGTGTGATCAAATTTGACCCACTTTTGCTAGCTTTGATGGAGGAAGGGAGCCAAGAGCCAAGGAATGTAACTTCTAGGAGCTGAGAACAACCTCCAGTGGGCCACCCAGCAAAAAGAAAATGAGGGCCTCAATTCTTCAACAACAAAGAACTGAATTTAGTCAGCAGCCTGGAGTGGGCAGGGAATTCCTCCTCAAGAGCTGCCAGTAAGGAATGCACATCCAATGACACTTTGATTTCAGCCTTTGTGTTGCCAGAGAATAGGTTCTTGTCTCGAGCAGGAAGGAATTCAAGAGCGAGGCATAGTAATGTGAAAGTAAGTTTATTCAGGGAGATGCCCACTCCATAGACAGAGTGGGAGCCATCTCAGAATGGAACCATGAGGTGCGGGGTTGTTAGTTTTTATAGGCTCGGCAATTCATATGCTAATGAGTAGGAGGATTATTCCAGCTATTTTGGGGAAGGGGTGTGGATTTTCAGGAATTGGGCCCCGCCGACTTTTGACCTTTTATGGTCAGCCTAGGAATTGTCATGGCACCTGTGGGTGTGCCAAGAGTCTCAAGGTCTACTAGATGTGACTCTTCCACCATCTTGGTTGTAACCATTTGTCAATTGCTGTGTCATTCCTTCAGTGGTTGTGCCCTGCCCTCTTCCTTCCTGTCCATTTGTGACTAAGATGAGCCCACCAGACTTCTACAAAACTGAGAGCAAATAAATGGATGTTGTTTGAAGTGTACCATGATAGTGGAAATTTGCCGCAGCAGTAATAGGCAACTAATATACTAATCTCCAATGAGGAATTCATGTTTTCCAAATCCTGTGCCTTATTTGGTTTTCTTACATTTATCTTTGATTTGGTTTCTCACCTTTTCGCTCCAATTCACTCTGATGTAGAGATGGCTCCACAAAGTCTGTTTTTACTCTAAAATTGAAATTCATATTTATTATAGGATAAGGGCCATTTTGAGCATCTAATCGTGTGAAAATTTTCTGCCATTTACATACTAATAAAGTGCAGGAAAGTTACTGTGTCACAGAAATGCCTGCTCATTTAACATGAAGCCAGTCAGTTTGGGCAAGCAGAAGAAAAGCTTTAAAAGAAAAAAAGAAAGAAAATTCAGTTAAATGCATCTGACTCCAGATTAAGTTGAGGTTTTACGAAAGAAACCCAATTTCAGAAGTGACCTTTAAGTACTTGAGTTGAATATTGGAAAGTTTTAGATGCCTTATAAAAGTCCCAGGAATGGATACAATATCATTTTTCTAAAATATTGCAGAGGAAATTGAGTGCATTCAGTCCGAAATGCCACTGAACAGTTATGGTAGACCTTAAGGAAGCCATGGTTTATATTCGTTAGCCATTTTGTTCAGAACCTAGGAACCATTTATATAACAAGTGTGATGGCAACAATATGTATTGTTTAATGTCTCTCCACCGTAGATCCTAAGTGCATTTGAAAGAGCTGACCCTACAGTAGCACAGTTTAACAGGATTTGGTTTATTGGAATCCATGCTAACATCGGCTGCCTTTGCAAGCAGTAGCAACGAGTGAAGTCACCTCACCTTGCTACCAAAAGCAAGTTCACGTGCCCAATGCACAGTGAGGCCAAACAAACCAAAACATTGGAGTGTACAGCAGAGAAAGGTTTATTGCAGGGCTGAGCAAGGAGATCGAGGGGCTCATTCCCAAGAAAATCCTGAACTCCCCAAGGGTTTTAACAAAGCATTTTCTTTAAAGGCCAGGTGAGGGAGGGGTGTCGCAGGGTACGGGATCAGCTGGTGCACAGTTCTCTGGCTGATGCTGAGGGAACAGGGCGGTCAGCACTATCAACCCCCCAGGCGCCAGAAGGTCTGGGGGCCACTTGCTCTTAATCATCAAGTAGTTCATTTCTTCCCTTTGGTGGTGGTTTTTAGTTTAGGAAATACACATGAGATACTATGATCTGGGTACTTCAAAGAGGAGCTACAGCAGAGGATATGGGGGAGGGGTCTGTCCCGGGAAGGCCCACAGGGTCCTTCTCAGTTACAACCTCACTGATGAGAGAAAGGTTAGGAAGACAAACGGGTGCGCTCTGGAACGGAACATGGCCCACCTTCCCACCGAGATTTCCCGTTGGGATAAAATCAGTTATCACTGATAAGGAGACTGCTTGGGCTCTGAGCTGACCTCTGTGGGCTTCCGTGGTGTTGGTGTCAGACAAGGACGGTTGTGAGGTTGCTGTGGCCCTAGGACTTCAGCATTTCTGTTCTCCAGAGTGGACTATGACGGAACCAAGTGCACTCTGGGCATTTTGTGTGCAGTGCAAAAATATAATTTCTCTTGGCACACGATTTACTTCAGATCTTATTTTCTGAAATGGTGAAAAGGAAACTGTATTCCAGAGAAGCAAAATCAGCCAATCAGCTTTCAATGGGCCAAGATATTAAAGTCTGGGTTCCATTTTTGGTTCTTTCAATGACCTGAATGTGACAATGAACAACTCGCAGGCTTGGGGAGCCTTGGTTTACATTCTCCTTCCACCATGAAATGGCAGACAGATAATGTGGTGCCCCAGGCCCTGGACCTCCGTGCCAGACAGACCCGGCTCCCAGTCCCTGCTGTGATATTTAGTGGCTATGTGCCACTGAATTTCAGTTTCTTTATCTTTAAGTGAGTATAATAATGTCTACTTCATAAAGATGGTGTAATCATAAAATAGTGAGATGTTTGGCGTGATGCCTTGCACATGGTGAACACTCACACATTTTAACTGTTGCCGTTACTGTTACAACTATTAAATAGGACTGGGAGATGCCTTCATGTAACACAGGCAACATATCTTTATTGGGCATTCCTAATTTCACATTTGTCTACAGGTTTACATCATCAGAACCAAATGATTACCAAAGAAATTGCTTGGCATGATCAATTTCAAAAAAAAATGTAAATCTCATTGGCCACACACACCTCACCTCCACAACTTTGTATTCCTGACATGCTCTAACCTATAAAACTCCCTTGCACTGTATGAATTCAAATAACTGCTTGAAAAAGAAGAGAGAGAGAGAGAGAGACAGTGTGAGAAGGAAGCTGTTAGCACAGGGCAAAGCCGACATGCAGAGGGCAAACAAAACACATTTGTCTCTGTCATCACCATCTGGCCCCGTTTCCAGAGCTTAGAGACCAATTTTGTATGTTCGGTTTATTAATTGGGTTCCTGTCACCTCCTCAGCCCACCAGTGTCAGTCTGGAGCTGGGGTTGAGCCCTGTAATCGCAATGGTAACCCAAGGAGGAAACTTCCTAAACTCCATCAGTGGCCACAACTAGGAAAGCTACAAGGTGTCACTGCGAGGTGGCAGCCCCCACCACTGCCCAGTGCAGGAAGGAGTGGAGTGCCTGTTCTCGGAGGACCGAGGCATTCTGTCCAAGTCAGTCAAGAGGTGTTCCAGAAAACTAAACTTGTCCAACAAATGGAAATGTCAAAAAAGTGAGGTTACCATCTCTGGTTTGTTGCTGATGGGTATAATCTGACAAATGTTGGCAAAAAGCAATGCACACAAGCAAGATTTGCTTTTTTGCCCACATTCTACAATTATAAGGAACTAAACATAAGTATGGGCTGTAGTTACGTGAGCCCTGCAGTCAGAAAATAGGGGTTTGGATTCCGGTACTTTGTGACCTTGATCTAGTCAATTAAACTGCTTTGAATCTCGATCTCCTTATCTCCAAAATAACGGAGAGAGGTATAGATGTGGAGGTAAATAGAAATGTAGACTCCATTATACATGGCCATAGATCCCATATATATCCCATTATATATATATAGATCCATACACGTGCACACACACAGTGGTAACTAATATAAAAATAATTAAATAAGATATCACAAGGGAAAGCCCCTGGCTTTGGTATGTTCTTAATACATCTTCATGTCTTGCTTCAAGTCCCACCCTGACCTCTACCAACCCTTGATTATTCATCAACTGATTATATTGGTCAAAGATTACACAGATCTTTTCTCACTCTTTTCCTCCTCTTTCTTTTTGGCATTTCCACAGTTGCTAGGCTCTTCATTTAAGGTCACCCCTACCAGCAGGGGAAATCAGTGAGGGAACTTATCAAGCATTCTTATAAAATATTATAAAAGAAATTTATTGATACTGGGCTCAAATAGAACTTGTGCATTTCATTTCTCTAGATTTTCCTTGAAACCTATTAAAAACCCACCCAAGTCTTTATTAGCAATATAGATACAAGGGCCAGTATTATCCCTTCAGGATTCACTTGGCTTAAAAATAGCAAAAGGTTGGGACAGTATTGCAGTAGCAAGACCATTTTGCATTGATTAACACCATTTCAGAATGATCCTTATTTTTAGGAGTATTTTCATAAAAGCTGAATTTCTTCTTTGACCTTTCTTAAAACATTGTAATAACAAAGTCTTCCTTTTACTGCCATATCCTTGATAGCTACCCAAATAAAATTTTAGCTCACAAAGGCAATGAAATGGCTTCCGTCCAAGTCAGATATTATTCTAGTTAATTATTAGCATTAAAATTCTAATTTAGTGTTTAACACACTAATAGACAGATGCTGCCACTGGTATGGGTCAGCGCTTCTGCAGAAGACAATCTCATACTAGTCAGGTATGAAATGATGTTGAAAGGCTGAATGAGCTAATGCCACTGTGTACTGTGTGTGTTCAGAACTTCTAGCACAGAATAAGGTCCACAGGGATTGTGTGGGGTAAGTCCAGGACTTTGGAAAATTAAGTTCATTTACATTCTGCAAATTGTAGCTATTAATAGCATTCATTGAATAAAATATAGTAAAGCACTCTGGGGAATTTAGAAAGAAATAGAAGACCTCTGGCTCCAAGAAGGGCAGTCAGGGCAGGGAAATATGAATCCAGTGGAGAACAGCTTTGCAGAGCAACTTGTCCACATGCCTAAGTTAACACAGTTCCACCTGCACTCGTAAGAATTTAGATGGTTCCAAGTTCAAAAGAAAGGAATAGAGATCAGGGGACGCAATTAGAAGAGTCTTTGAGGGTTGAGTAAAACCCTCAGAGGGAGAGGAAACATTTCAGAAGCAGTAATAGTGGTATATATAATTGCTTGAGTCAGGAACCAGCAATTTGTGCAGGAGAGGAAGGAATTCAGTACTAGCTGCTGTGGAAGGTGTATATGAGAGAAATAACAAAAGGTGGGAAGATCTGAGGAGTTGTTCTGTATCTTGCCAGGTGTACACATTCATCATAATTCGTTGAAATAGAAACATAAAATAGGTGCACTTTTGTAAATGTAAGTTATACCTCAATAAAGTATATGTTTTTAAGGTATATACAATTCTTTTAATTAAAGATTTTAATCAACAGGAGATGAATTTCTTTAAGCTGATTTTTTTCTTTTTCTCTCCTTTTTTAAAAAATATAATTTAAAATCTAATGGAGAGTAAAGAGTATGCTTCCCAAACTTGTGTATTTTAAATGAAGACACTCATAAGAATCACACTTTTGGAAATGCATACAATTTGATTTAACTGTGTATACATTTTTATGACCAAAGGTATACTGAATTTAGAACAGAAAAATTTTTATTCTCAGCAGCTGATTGAACCAGGATAATGTCTTCTTGTATATCCCCTAGTAACATATTTAAATCCTAAATTTTTGGTTGTAGATTAATACAAATTGTATATATTGTAAGCAAGCATATTGCTTTTCCTGATACAAACTATGATGAGATTGAAGTTGTGGGCCTTTGAACAACAGCATCAGCACATTAACTGTAAGGTAGGATGTAGCAGGTTACAGAGGGCCAGCATTCCTGCTGCAATAACCAAAAGAAAAGCAGATTACAAAAGAATTACTTTAAAAATTTTTTTTAATTGAAGTAGTTTTGCTGGTTTCTGGTGTACAGCACAGTCCGTTTTACATATATATTCCTTTTCGTGTTCTTTTTCATTATAGATTATTACAAGATACTGACTCTAGTTCCCTGTGCTACACAGTAGGACCTTGTTATTTGTCTGTTTTATATATAGTAGTTTGTTTTTGTATCTGCTAATTCCAAATTCTTAATTTATCCTTCCCCCCTCACCTTTCCCCTTTGGTAACCATAAACTTGTTTTCTATGTCTGTGAATCTGTTTCTGTTTTGTAGTAAGTTCATTTGTATCATTTTTAAAACTCTACATGTAAGTGATATCATATATTTGTCTATCTTCGTCTGACTTACTTCACTTAGTATGATACTCTCTAGGACCATCCATGTTACTGCAAATAGCATTATTTCATTCTTTTTTATGACTGAGTAGTATTCCATATGTACATCTTTTTTATCCATGCATCTGTCAAAGGGCATTTAGGTTGCTTCCATGTCTTGGCTATTGTAAATAGTGCTGCTGTGAATATAGGGGTGAATGTATCTTCTCAAATTGGAGTTTTCTCTGGATATATGCCCAGGAGTGGGATTGCTGGATGATATGATAACTCTGCTTTTAGTTTTTAAAGGAATCTCCATACTGTTTTCCATAGTGACTGCACCAAATTACATTCCCACCAATAGTGTAGCAGGGTTCCCTTTTCTTCACCCTCTTCAGTATTTATTGTTTGTGGACTTTTTTAATGATGGCCATTCTGACCGGTGTGAGGTGATACCTCACTGTAGTTTTGATTTGCATTTCTCTAATAATTAGCCATATTTAGCATTTTTTCATATGCCAATTGGCCATCTGTATGCCTTCTTTGGAGAAATGTCAGCTTAAGTCTTCTACCCATTTTTTGATTGGGATATTTGTGTTTTTGCTGTTGAGTTATATGAGCTGTTTGTATATTCTGGAAATTAAGCCCTTGTCTGTCACATCATTTGCAAGTATTTTCTCCCATTCTGTAGGTTATCTTTTCATTTTGTTTGTGGTTTCCTTTGCTGTGCAAAAGCTTATAAGTTTGATTAGGTCCAATTTGTTTATTTTTGCTTTTATTTCTGTTGCCTTGGGAGACTGACCTAGGAAAATATTGCTACCATTTATGTCAGAGTGTGTTTTGACTATATTCTCTTCTAGGAGATTTATAGTGTCATGTCTTATATTTAAGTCTTTAGGCCATTTTGAGTTTATTTCTGTGTATGGTTTGAGGGAATATGCTAACTTCATTGATTTTGCATGCGGCTGTCCAGCTTTCCCAGCAGCACTTGCCAAAGCGGCTGTCTTTTCTGCATTGTATGGTCTTGCCTCCTTTGTTGCAGATTAATTGACTGTATGTGTGGGGGTTTATTTCTGGGCTCTATATTCTGTTCCATTGATCCATATGTCTATTTTTGTGCCAATACCATGCTGTTTTGATTACTATAACTTTGTAGTATTATCTGATGTCTGGAAGAGTTATGCCTCCAGCTCAAAAAAAAAAAAAAAAAATTTAAGATATTAGAGTTTTCTGGAGGAAATGAAATTTAGATTAACTGCAAAATCCAGAGTGGGAAAAACATTTCCTAGGTGAGTTGAGAATAGCCACCTGTTTTCTTCTTTGGGGGCACTTGCCAAGAGAGGAATGGCACTGGTCAACAGTCAATGATTGAGGTTGGCCCAAGCAGAGTGAAACCAGCAGAGCTTTTGTGTTCACACAGATCTGGCAGATTGACAACTAGGAGAGACCCAAACACAAAACTAGTTTTTACCATTAATCATTGGCTGTGTTCTCAGACAGCATGGAAGGCTGGGAGCCTGGGGATGCTGGGCTAGAAAAGCAAGTGAAATCTCCCACAGACTTCCGTTGCCTAGAAGATAAAATCCCACTGGGAAGAAAGAAGCCTGCAACAATACAATTGGTCTCCCCTAAAGACAGTTCCCAGGCTTTGAATTTGTACAGGGCAGGAGGTTAAAGGGTTAACACCTCAGCACCTTCAAAGAGCAAAATTTTCAGGCCAAAAAGACTGAGACCCACCAAAACCTAAATCAAAATCTTGGATGGGCCATCTGAGGAAAAATAAACAGTAGGTGGATTTTTATTAAACCCTGGTTCAGCCCAATCCCTGGGTGCAAGAACAAACTCATGGAGAAGGGCAAAACTTAACTTGGCCTTGATTTTTAATATGTACAGACCATCATGCAGACATCATGCAGAACATTTACTATACTCTTAGACACAATGACCAGCATACAACCAAATGCTAATAGACATATGAAAAGGTAGGAAAATGTGGCTGATGATTGAAAGAAAAACAAACAACAAACAACATATCCATAGGTGATACAGATGTTGGAATTAATAGACAAAGACTTCAAAATAACTAAGTTTAAAATGTCAAGTAAAATAGAGGAAATTATGGGCAAAATAGATGAAAATATGGAGAAAATCAACAGAGAAAAGGGTTCTATAAAAAATTCAATAGACATAAATAAAAATTTACAGTATCTAAAATTAAAAACTAACTGGCTGTTTTTAACAGTGGCCTAGACAGAACAGAATACAAAATTACTGAGCTTAAAGACAAGTTAATTTATTTTCTCCACACTGAAGCACAGTGAGAAAAGAAGGAATGAAAAGAACAGAACAGAGTGTTTAAAAAAAAGCAGTAGTAGCTAAATATGTGTATTTGGAGCCTCAGGAGGAGAGAGAAATTGGGACAGAAACAATACAGAAAAATACAGAATACTTCTGTATTTTCTAAAATTGATGGACATTAAACTGCTGATCCCTGAAATTCAATAAACATCAAGCAAGACTTTAAAAAACAAAGAAAACCGTCTTAGGTAAAATGTAGAAGACCAAATAAAAAGAAAAGAAAAAGTCTTATAAGCAGCTAAGGAATAGAAGTACATTACCTACAAATAAGCAACAATTACATGAACAGCTAAGTTTTCAAGGGAAATCAGAAGCCAGAAGACAATGCAATAGCATCTTTTTAATGTACTGAGTTGGGGGGTGAGGAGATTAAAAACTGCTCACCTAAAATACTATACCCAATGACTATACCTTCAAAAATTAAAAGTGAAATAAGATGTTTTTAGACAATAAAAGCTGAGAGAATTTCCCACCAACTGCCTGGCACTATGAGATCTTGTAAAGGAAGTTCTTCAGGACATAGGGAAACAACCCAGATGGAAGCTACTACTGCAGAAAGAGAAAGCAATGAAAAGTGAATATAAAATCATATTTTTTGCTTTAAAATATTAAAAAATAATGTCTTGTGGGGCTCACAAAGGGCAGGAGGTAGTAAGTAAAGTTAAACTACTGTAGGTTCTTTCACTATTTGGGTACAACTTACAGAAATTGTTTTATAATTGGTCAAAAATGCATATTAAAATCTCTACAGTAGCTACTAAAAAATGAATACAAGAATATATAATTAAAAGGCTAATCAAGCAGGAAAGTTTAACAAATATACCTGATTAATAAGCCCATCCCAGACCTACTGAATCAGAGTAGAATGGTTGCCCTGTAATCTGAAATTTCAATCAAGTTTCCTCTGGTGGTTCCTATAATCACGAGTTTCACAGCCATTGCAGTAGAACTTAAACATTCAACAAACTCTTTTACAAATTGCTTATAGTTACAATTATTAAGTGCCACACATTATAAAAATACAAATCTATTCAGAGGCCCCTGAAGAAAAAAATAAACAACCTATGGCATAAGTAATATCTAGTAACAAATACAGAGGAAGATGATAAATGTCCAATATCCAGTGTAATGTTCCCAAGGGCAGCTTCTACCGTAAACAGAGTGAGGCCAATGAATGGAGAAGAGTTTTCTCATTACCCCAGGCTTTCCCTGAACCAAGCCATTAATTCTTACCAATCACAGACTCTTAAAGAACAGAGCCACTGCTTTATCAGGAACATGAACAAAATCATCAGCATTCCTTTCTTAGCTTTGCATTCTGACAGCGTCTCTGGGTTCAGAGATTAAGAAGGGTGATTTATTGCCATTTTGACAAGAGTCATAGTAACTATTACTGCTGCTGTTAGCGATACTAACTCTTAGCACTCTGTTTGTAAGATGCGTCAATACACATTATTTCTGTACAAGAGTTCTAAGACAAATACATAATAATATCCCATTATTATACACTTACTTCTATGTGAGAAGGAAACTGAGGCTCTAAATGAAGAGTCTGTGCATTAAGAAGCATGTTTGTTATAGTGACTGCATTACCTAATACAGTAACCAGAATTAATATTCTGCCACTGCTGTTATCAAACCATTCAGGGAAGCAGTTGGCATTCTGTATTCTATCTCCCACTGCCATCTCTCTTGGCCTAAATCCAAATTATCCTTCACAAGAAAAGAAAACAAACATAATAAAAGATGAAAACACATTTTAGTGAATCAAAGAGATTGCAAGCAGTACTTCTGTTATTCAATAAAGCTAGAACTATCTAAAATCATATAGTTTTACAATACACTAAGAATTGACACTTGATTTAGAGATAAGCTACCACAAAAAGTCAGCACTAAATGGTGGGACATACAGAAGTGATTGGAAGATAATATACAATAATACCCTTTACAGCTGTTTATTTTAATGTCAGTTCTCAGTCCCTGTCCCCACTCCCTTTTAAAATTCATCCCTATTTTCACCTCCAGCACGTAGCACAGCATCTGATATATACCAGGTTCCCGGGAAAATAGTTTCTGAGTGAATAAAACTTGCATAACCTTGCAGTGCTGCCTCAAGACTGTCTCACTGCTGTTTCCCATAGATGTGTTTTATCAGTTTCTTTGAGGACAAGGACCATGCTTGCTGCTCTCTCTAATTCTCCAGTAGCAACTACAGCATACAAAAAAAGGATACTATACCTTGAGAAGCTCAAGGGTCTGGACTTTGCATTGTTTTCAGCTCCTATTATTCTTGGTAATACCAAGGAAAAGTGAATATCATCTCCAAACAAATTTTCTTTTCCTCAAAGAACATACCTAATAATAACAATCATGATGCCAGGCATTCCACAGGTGCTGCACACATACATTATTTCTCATCAAAACATCTTTCCAAAAAGGCAAGCCACAGACTGGAAGAAAATGTCTGTGAAATATATATCTGATAAAACATATATCTTGTATCTAGGATATGTAAAGAACTCTGATATCTCAATAATTTAAAAAAAAAAAGACCCAATTTTTTAAATGAACAAACAAGTTGAACAGACATTTCACCAGAGAAGATACACAGGTGGTAAATAAACACATAGGAAAATATTCAACATCATTAGTCATTAGGAAAATGCAAATTAAAACCACAATGAGATACCACTACACACCCACTAGAATGGTTATAATTTTTAAAACTGATCATACTAAGTGTTGCCAAGGAAATGGAGCAACTGGAACTCTCACACACTGCCAGTGGTAATATAAAATGGAGCAATCACTCTGGAAAACAGTTTAACAATTCAAACATATACCATGACCCAACATTGTACTAGGTATTTACCCAAGAGGAAGAAAAGCCTATGTCCGTACAAAGACTTCGTCTCTAATGCTTGTGGTGATTGTATGTGTGCTAGCAGAAGACTGGTAGCAACTCAAATGTCCACTAGAAGAAGATTAGATAAACAGAGGTGGTATATCTATACAGCGGAATATACTCAGCACAACATGGATGAATCTCAAAATGATACTGACTAAGGGAAGCCAGATAAAAAAGAATACATACTGTATGATTCCATTTATGTAAAAATTTTAAATGCAAACTTATCTATAGTGACAGAAGGAAGATGGCTGGTTGACCAGGGATGGGTGTGGGAAATGAAGAAGGGATCTGGAGGGACAGAAATTACAAAAGGACATCAGAAAACTTTTGGGGGTGATGGAAATTAACTTTTGGTTCTGTTTTCTTAAGCTCTTCCATAGACTTGGTACCTAGCAGTTGATCAATATTTGTTGTGTGAATGAATAAATCAGCAAGTGCAGGCTATGCTTCTGTGGAGCTTGGTTGAGAAGGTAGAGTCATAGGACCATAACTAAAAGTAAATATATACATTTGTGTATGTATATATATGTGTGTGTTTAAAAGTGGTTAATATTTCAGTAAGTTTCAAATGATAGAGAAGGCAGCAAGAAAGAAGTTAAAAATAAGGAAAGAGAAGGGATAAGATATGGGATAAAAGCTTTTTGGGGTTTTTTGGGGTTTTTTTTCCCCCAATGATTTTTAGTAAATTTATAGAATTGTACAACTGTCATGGCATTCTAATTTTAGAACATTTCCATCATCCCCCTAAAAACTCTTGTGCCCATTTGCAACAATCCCATTCCTGCCCTTCATCCTTAGGCTACTTTTTTTTGAAACATTTTTTATTGATTTATAATCATTTTACAATGTTGTGTCAAATTCCAGTGTAGAGCACAATTTTTCAGTTATACATGAACATATATATATTCATTGTCACATTTTTTTCTCTGTGAGCTACCATAAGATTTGGTATATATTTCCCTGTGCTATATAGTATAATCTTGTTTATCTATTCTACAATTTTGAAATCCCAGTCTTATCTCTTCCCACCCTCCGCCCCCTTGGCAACCACAAGTTTGTATTCTATGAGTCTATTTCTGTTTTGTATTTATGCTTTGTTTGTTTTTTTTTTTTTAGATTCCACATATGAGCGATCTCATATGGTATTTTTCTTTCTCTTTCTGGCTTACTCCTAGGCTACTTTTTTTTTAATTGAAATATTTTTGATTTACAGTGTTGTGTTAGTTTCTGGTGTATAGTATAGTGATTCGATTATACATATATATATATTCTTTTTCATTATGTTATTACAAGATATTGAATATAGTTCCATGTCTTATACTGGAGGTCCTTGTTGTTTATCTATTTTATATACAGTTTGTATCTCCTAATCCCAAACTCCTAATTTATCTCTCCCCTCCTCCTTTCCCCTTTGGTAACCATGAGCTTGTCTTCAATGTCTGTGAGTCTCTTTCTGTTTGGTAAATAAGTTCATTTATATCATTTTTTTTAGATTCCACATATAAGTGATAACATATGATATCTGTCTTTCTCTGTCTCACTTACTTCACTTAGTATGACGATAAAAGTCTTTTTTGAATCCTGATATGGACACAGTCCTCTAAAAGAATTTATTTTAGGCAGCTGGGGTAACTTGAATATGAACTGGCTATTAAGCAATGACACAGAATTGTTATTAATTGTGTTAGGTGTGACAATGGCATTGTGGCTATACAAGAATACGTCCACATTTTTTAAGGTAAAGAAATTAAAATACATACAGTGAGAAGACACGATGCTTGAGATTTACTTATAGATGTGGCCAGATCTAGTCATTGTGGAGTATCTGGATCATAGCCGTATGAGAGTTTATTATTTTACTCTGTGTTTTCATATATGTATGCACAGTTTTCATTATAAAAGGCTTTAAAAATACTATTAGTCTTTCACTATTCCAACAAAGAAGCAGTAGAAAGAACAATGAATGTCAAGCACAGGACTCAAGATCAAGGTTTAGCACGTTAGAAAAGTCACTCAGTTTGAACTTCCCCTTCCTCATCTGCACCATAGAGATAAATGGTCCCTGACCCAGTGTAAGTCACTGAGTTATTGCGATTTTCAAATGAAATGATGTATATACACGTGCTTTGAAGGTCTACAGTCTTTTCCTCCTAACTAGGTGAAAACTGTGTATCTCAGTGACAGAGAGTTCGAGGGCAGTGAAAGAGGGGAGAAGGCAGTAGGCACTTCCGTGCCTGGGCTACCCCCAAGGGATAGTGATTGGCAAACTCACGGATTGCTGGAGGGCCCTGGCCCCTGGTGGAGCAGGTGAGAGGGCACACCAAGAGGCCGGGACACAGCTCAGAAAGGGAAAAGACAGGCATTCGGTAACATGCCCACTCCTTCCCTCCTTCATGGTCTTGCCATGGGCTGGCCCACACTCTACCCCCACTGCAGGCAAAGCCGCCTTGTTCTTGGAAGGTGGGCTAACAGACCCCAACCAGGAGCAAGCCAGGGTCAGGGGTTTGTTCCCCACTCTACATTAACTTGCTCCAAACCATTAAACCAAAGGCCATTATCTCAACATCATAAACCTTATTTCTAATTAAGATGATCTATGCCTTTTTCAGAATTACACATTCCAATTATTATCAAATTATTTCTGTTGTGTACTGGCATGCTGAAATTATGGAAAAAGTAAAAAATTACTTCAATTACGTGGAAGTGTTAGTCTTTTGTTAGGCTTGTTCTGGAATATGGGTTCTTCATATTCCACTTAATGGAATCACAGCTTCATTAAGTTTATTTGCTTGTAAAAAATATAATCTTCAATATTTTAACAAAATGTCCCTTGGTGTTAGAAAGCAGCACGTATGTACATCAGCTGTGAGTTCTGCAGCCTCTCATATCCCATGTCCATGTTATTTGCATCTAAATGATTCTCCTGACCTTATTACAGAAGACAATTTTACTCTAGGGAGACACATGAGACCAGGCATGAGATCTTCCCATCAAGTAATTATTCAATGTTTTTTAAAAAGCTCTATGCATTCTCTAGAGAGATGATCCCAGGAAAAAAAACGTGTAACTATGTGTGGTGATGGATGTTAACCAGATTTATTGTGATGTTCACTTCACAATATATACAGATAATGAATCGCTATACTGTACACCTGGAACAAATGAAAAATGTCAATTAGATCTCAACTAAAAAGAAAAGGCTGACAATACCAGGTGTTTGCAAGAATGTGGAGCAACTGGAACTCTCATATACTGCTAGTGAGCGTGGAAATTGGAGTAAGTACTGTAGAAAGCTGCTTGACAGTAGATTTAATAAAAACAGACATACACGTATGCTATGATCAAGCAAAAACCAAAACAAAACAAAACAAAAAAGGTTAATCCTATTAGGCCACAGTATTAGCTCTCTTCTAGCACACAGACCAAATAAAAACTCAGAAACATGGTATCTAAAAGTTCAAGGCTGATGGAGGACACGTAGACTGGATTTGAACTCCAGCTTTGCCATTCTTTACCCAGTGGCGTACCTTCTCTGGGTTTACATTCATCACCTACAAAATGGGTTGACGAGGAGATCAAGGTTAATACTGTATGCAAAACTCATGTCACAGAATAGGTGTTCATTAAATGCCAACATCGCCCTACTCAATATCCAGCCCATAATGGTGCTTCAATAAATATTCATTCAATTAATTGAATATGGGAGGCCCAGAGAAACTTTTCCTGATTCTGCACATGAGGAATATCATTTCTAGAAACAGGTTGAGTCGGCGACAGGCCAAGTTCCGGGCAAAATTTCCAATAAGCCCAGTGCCTTCCTTGCCATTCCAAACTGCCTGCACGTACCTTGGTCCCCTTTGCCCCACTCCACAGAGGCTCCAGGGGCTCTGCCCTTCACTGGTGTGCATTATAATCTCCAAGAAGCCTTAGATCCGCTGGAAAGCCATCTGGTCAAATCAATGTTCATTTGGCAATGATCATTTAGCCTACCTAGAGACGGCTGCATTTTTTTTTAAAAGCCCAAGGTGTTAATTCAAAAGAAAACACAAATCAGAATTCTAGGCAACAGATAAACACAAGAAATTCTTCTGTGTGGCAGAGGCATCTAGGATCCAGGACAGACTTAGGACCTGCAGCCCTTGAATTGTGACACGTAAGCTGCTCGGGGAGCCCTAATTGGTACAATGAGCGAAGTGCTCCCTCCCACTCAGGTGGCTTCCTTTGTGGGCAGAAGAATCATACATTCGGGGGCCTTTTCTTTTGGATGCCCTTTGGCTGTACTTTTTACTCCCCCAGCACCATCACTCTGACTCTAAGAAACGTCAGTCAAAAGTACCAAAATCAGTTTCATCCTGCAAAAAAAAATTTAAATAACTTCAAGAGCTTTTTTTTGTCCTAAGGTAGGAATTTGTGATAAAAGAATATTTTTTTCAGGTAAGAAATTAGTGAATTACAAACTGCAAAAGTCATTTAACTTCCAGAAACTGAGTTCTGTTTGGGTTATGATCATAGGTGGTTACAGACGATGGAGAGTAGGCCTAGGGTGGGGAAACCTACGAATAATACTTGAATTTTACTTTTGCCATCTTTTCAACCTGTCCTACCTCAAGTATTTTATCAAAGATGTTAATGAGTAAGAAAGCCAGCCAATTTTACAGGTACTAGAACATAATACACCCTTCCAAGTGCATTATTATGGCTCCAACACTGGTGGAGATTTCAATGAGGAAAAATCTTAAAGCATAAATAAAGGAGGAAATCAAAAGGCCTAGATAATCTATTAACTGAATAATTTCTGAATAATTAATCATTGACAACATTTCCCTAAGATAAAAATCCTTGACCTTGGCTTTTACAGTACAGGAGATGGTATTTTCACATCAGTGCTATAGGACAATCTACCGTTCATAAAACTTGCTGTTTCTCTTGTCTTTACTGATTTTTTTTCTCCTCCTAATTCAGATAGTTCAAAGCAGAAAATAAAATGGTGGAAAAGTTTCCTGAGAAAGTACCAGAAGACCTTTGCTCAGACTTGACTTCCCTTTAGATAAAGTTTGCTGAGGTATCAGGGGAAGCAAGAATCATTTCTTGGACTCCAGCCTTTCTTCTTGAATAATCACTCCCTGAAAATAAGCACGAACTCCTCTGAAGCACAGTGAGAATTTTTCCTCAAAGCTGCTTCACATCCTCCCTCAGTTAGGGCCTCTGACACCCTCTGGGGAAAAGTGTGTTGAAAGAGTAAGAATTGCCAACAGCAACATCAGCCCCAGAAGTGCCAGTGCCAGACCCCCTGGGTGGTTTAAGAGGCAAGAATTGCCTCCCAGAGAGCTCGATCCCCTAGAAATAGGAATCAACACAGCTGCTTCTCCTTCACACTTGAGGTGAGGGAGATGAGCCTGAGTCCTCATTTCCCTGGGGTGGAGCAGCCCCTGGGCGGTAGGCCACCCAACGCCTAGGCAAGCTGAGGCCCGGCTCCAACACCACACCCCGTTGGCCACTGTCCTCAGTGTTTCCACTGGCTGCTGCTGTCACCCTTGACCTAAAAATCGGGTCAGACCTTGCATGGGCTCTCCCTTCTTATTATCAATCTCCTCTGTTCCTCCAATGCCTCCATTCTCTCTTCCTGGCCAACTGTGCCCCCTGCCCTTTGGAGAAACACTGAGTAGCTGGTTTGGGCAACTTGTGAAACCCAGAGAGGTAGTGGGTAATCTCAGGGTTACCCCCTCTTTCCCGCTTTTTAAACCCTTCCAACACCTCTCTAACCAGTGTCCTTATTAAATACCCCCTCCTACCTGTCACAGATGCTCTTCTCCCGACTAGACCTTGGCTGATGCAAATACACCCCAACAATGGCTATTTGCATGCTTTCTGAGTTTTTGGTGGTGTTTGAAGAAGGGATGGCCTTATCTGATCCTCCAGTGTCCTCTGAGGTCTCTTGTGTCCCTTCTGGTCTTAAGGGGCATTGAGCTGACATATGCTACTACTGTGTGTGATTTCAGCCACCTACCTCCGGTTGACAGGTCCTCAAATTCTGCACTTATTTCTTCTCATCCTAAGCCTCTGCCTCTGATTCTCTTGACTTCTGAGCAGCTCCAAATCCCTTCACCAGGGCACACAGGGGTTCTGGGATCTCCCGCAAGCTGCGCTTCCCCATGGCCTCAGGACTCTCTCTTTCTCTTTCTCCGTGCCATCACATCCATTCCTCTTTATTGCCCTTTCTCCATTTTAGATATGGTGCCAATTTTTTTTTTTTTGAAGTATAGTTGATTTACAATATTGTGTTAGTTTCTGGTGTACATCAAAGTGATTCAGATATACAGGGTTTTTTTTAGATTTTTTCCATTATAGGTTATTACAAGATATTGAATATAGTTCCCTGTCTTATACCATAGGTCTTCGTTGTTTATCTATTTTATATATAGTAGCTTGTATCTGCTAGTCCCAGACTCCTAATTTATCCTTCCCACCCCTTTCCCCTTTGGTAACCATAAGTTTTCTAGGTTTGCGAATCTTTTTGTTCTGTAAATAAACTCATTTGTATCATTTTTTAGATTCCACATATAAGTGATACATGATATCTGCCTTCGTTTGACTTACTTCACTTAGTGTGATAATATCTAGGTCTGTTCCTGTTGCTGCAAATGGCGTTATTTTATTCTTTTCATGGCCGAGTAGTATTCCATTTTGTGTGTGTGTATCTACCACATCTTCTTTATCCAGTCATCTGTCGATGAACATTTAGGCTGCTTCCATGTCTTAGCTATTGTAAGCTATTGTAGCTGCTAGGAACAGTGCATGTGTCTTTTTGTATTAGAGTTTTTATCTTTCATGGATGTACGCCCAGGAGTGGGACTGATGGATCATATGGTAACTCTAATTTTAGTTATTTAAGGAACATCCATACTTTTCTCCATAGTGGCTACAAATGGTGCCAATTTAAATAGAGGCCATCTAGAAGCCCACAGCCTTTCCTAGGCTGTGCTCATGGAGGCCATTCATTTCATCCAGTTCCTTCAGTCTCACACAGATGTTTCTATGGCTCATGCCTCATCGTAGTCCACCCCTAATAGAGGAGGATAAAGCAGGGATGCTGGCATCTCATTTTCCCCCACCCCCTCTTCCTCCCTCCCATATATCCATCTCCTCTTCACCCTTCAAATCAGAAGAACTTTCTTTCACTTCTTTGTCCTATTTGACAGGGACTTGCCCCGAATTATTTCCTTCTCCCCCAAAACATTATTTATAGTCGTCACTCTCCTGGGAGTCTGACTGACTGAAAGGCTGCAGGAAAACCTGATTTCAAGTTTAGGGAAAAAGGAATGAAAAATAATTCACTTATATAGTAATATGTTACTCCCACTACATGCTCTCTCTAGGATGACTTTGTGCCCCTCAAAGGACACTTATTCTTTTTTCTAATTAAAAAAAGATTTAACACCTTTATTGTGGTATGATTCCTGTATAGTAAACTACACATATTTCAGATGTACAATTTGATGAATTTTGATAGATGTGTACACCCATGAAACCACCACCACAATCAAGATAGCAAACATTTCCATCACTCCCTGAGAGGTGCAAATTTTGAATTTCCAGTTTATCCCTCCCCACCCCCTTTACCCTCTGGTAACCATAAGTTTGTTTCTTCTGTCTGTAAGTCTGTTTCTGTTTTGTAGATGAGTTCATTTGTGTCCTTTTTTTTTTAGATTCCACGTATAAGTGATATCATATGGTATTTTTCTTTCTCTCTGTGACTTAACTTCACTTAGAATGACAATCTCCAGGTCCATCCATGTTGCTACAAATGGCATTATTCTTTTTATGGCTGAGTAGTATTCGTGTGTGTGTGTGTGTGTGTGTGTATAACATCTTCTTTATCCAGTCATCTGTTGATGGACATTTAGGTTGCTTCCATGTCTCGGCTATTGTAAATAGTGCTGCTATGAACTATCAGGGTGCATGTGTCTTTTCAAACTAGAGTTTTCTCCAGATATATCCCCAGGAGTGGGATTGCTGAATCATATGGCAACTCTCTTTTTAGTTTTTTGAGGACTCTCCATAGTGTTCTCCACAATGGCTGCACCAGTTTACGTTCCCACCAACAGTGTAGGAGGGTTCCTTTTTCTCCACACCCTCTCCAGTGTTTGTGAACTTTTTAATGATGGCCATCCTAACTGATATGAGTGATGTTGTAGTTTTGATGTGCATTTCTGTAACAATTAGTAATGCTGAGCATCTTTTTATGTGCTTGTTGGCCATCTGGATGTCTTTGGAGAGATGTCAATTCAGGTCTTCTGCCCATTTTTTGATTGGGTTCCTTGTCTGCATTCCTACTATTTAATGCAGGACCCAGCGTATAGTAGGAACGCAAAAATGTTTATATGTGAATGAATTAAATAAGTGCTTGTTGATTGCCTGTACATACTTTATTTTTTTATTGATACATAATTGACTTACCAAATGATGTTAGTTTCAGGTGTACTGCATAGTGATTTGATATTCACATACAGTCCAAAATGATCACTGTGAGAAGTCTAGTCACCATCTCTCCCCTACTGAAGTTATTAAAATATTATTGACCATGTTCCTTATACTGTATATTACACCCCCATAACTCAGTATGTAACTAGGGGTTTGTAACTCTTAATCCCCTTCACTTATTTTCCCCCCTCCCCACCCCAACCTTGCTCCCATCTGGCAGCCATCCCTCGGCTCTCTGTATCTGTGAGTCTGTTTTCATTTTGTTTTGTTTTGTTCTTTAGAGTCTACATACAAGTGAGATCATGCGGTATTTGTCTTTCCCTGTCTGACTCATTCCACTTGGCATAATATCCTCTGGGTCTGTCTGTCTCAAGTAGCGAGATTTGTTTTGTTTTGTTTTGTTTTACAGCTGCATGATATCCCATTGTATGTCTTCTTTACCCAGTTGTCTATTGGTGGACACTTGGGTTTCTTTGCTATCTGGGTTATAGTAAGTAATGCTGCAGTGAACATTGGTGTGCATATGTCTTTTCAAATTAGAGTTTTCATTTTCTTTGGATAAATACTCAGAAGTGAAATTGCTGGATCATGTAGAAGCTCTATTTTTACTGTTTTGAGGAAACTCTATACTGTTTTCCGTAGTGACTGCATGAATTTACAATCCCACGAACAGGGCATGAGGGTTCCTTTTTCTCCACATCCTCACCAACACTTGTTATTTCTTGCTTTTTTGAGCATACCCATTCTAGCAGGTGTGAGGTGACATTTCACCGTGGTTTTGATTTGTATTTCCCTGACGATTAGTGATGTTGAGCATCTTTTTTATGTTGTTGTTGGCCATCTGTGTGGCTTTAGAAAAATGCTGAGGAAATAGAAAATTTCTAAATGACATGGAAATGGAAAATTTTCAAAATAGAATGAAAAACTTTCAAAATTTTTAATCGAGTTTTTTGGGTTTCTTTGATGTTGATTTGTGTGAGTTCTTTGTATATTTTGGATATTAACCCTTATTGGATATATTGTTTGCAAATATCTTCTATTCAGGAGGCTGCCTTTTTGTTTTGTTGACACTTTCCTTCACTGTGCAAAAGCTTTGTGGTTTAATATAGTCCCAATTGTTTTTTTGGTTCCTTTGTCTGAGGATATAAAGCCAAAAAAATATTGTTAGACTGATGTCAAAAAGGGTACTACCTATGTTTTCTTCTAGAAGTTTTACAGTTTTAGGTCTTACATTCAAGTCTTTGATTTATTTGGGGTTTATTTTTTTTACATGGCGTGAGAAAGCAGTCCAGTTTGATTCTTTTGCTTGTAATTGTCCAGTTTTCCCAACACCATTTATTGAAAAGGCTAGCAATATTGAATAGATACTCTATTGCATATTTTTACCTCCTATGTCATAGATTAATTGACCATATGAGCATGGGTTTATTTCTGAGCTCTCTATGCTGTTCCATTGGTCTATGTGTCTGTTTTTGTGACAATATGTACTGTTTTGATTACTGTTGCTTTGCATTATAGTTTGAAATCACGGAGTCGGGTACCTCCAGCTTTGTTCTTTTTCTCAAGATAGATGTGGCTATTAGGGCTTTTTTTTTGTGTGTGTTTCCATACAGTTTAGAACTATTTCTTAGAGTTTTGTGAAAAATGCCATTGGTATATGGAGAGAGATTGCACTGAATCTGTAGATTGCCTTGAATAGTATAGCCATTTTAACAATATTAATTCTTCCAACGCCTGAGCACAGTATATCGTTCCATGTGTCTGTGTCATCTTCAATGTCTCACTGATGTCTTACAGTTTTCAGAGTACAAGTCATTTACCTCTTAGGTTATATGTATTCCTAGGTATTTTTTCTTTTTCGTGAAATTGTACGTGTGATTGTTTTCTTAATTTCGCTTTCAGATTGTTGTTAGTGTGTGGAAATACAACAGATTTCTGTATATTAATTTTATATACTAAAACTTCACTGAATTATTAGTTCTAATACTTTTTGGTAGCATCTTTGGGATTTTCTATATATAATATTCATGTTGACTGCAAACAGTGACAGTTTTACTTCTTCCTTTCCAATTTGGGTTCCTTTTATTTTGTTCTCTTGTCTGATTATTGTGTCTAGGACTTCCAATACTCTGGTGCATAAAGTGGTGAGAGGGGGCATTCCTCTTGTTCCTGATCGCTGATCTTAGAGGAAATACTTTCAAATTTTCACTGTTGTGCATGATGTTGGCTGTGGATTTGTCATATATGGCCTTCATTATGTTGAAGTATGTTCCCTCTCTACCTATTTTGTTAAGATTTTTTAACAAGATAAATATTGAGTTTTGTCAAAAGCTTTTTCTACATCTGTTGAGATGATCCTATCATTTTTACTCTTCAGTTTGTTAACATGATGTATCACATTGATTGACTTACGGATATTGACATCTTCTTGCATTCCTGGGATAGTCCCACCTGGTCATGGTGTATGATCCTGTTAATGTGTTGTTGGATTCTGTTTGCTATTCTCTTGTTGACAACTTCTGGGTCTGTGTTCATCAGTGAAAACTGACCTCTAATTTTCTACTACTTTTACTGTATGTTTGCCTTTACCAGTGACAATTTTTCCCTTTATAATTTTCATATTTATAATTGTGATCTTTCCTTCTCTGCTTAGAGAAGTTTCTTTAGCACTTCTCATAAAGCTGACTTAGTGGTGCTGGACTCTGAGCTTTTGCTTGTCTGTAAACTCTATCTTTCCTTAGAGTAGGAATGGTAGCCTTGGTGGGTTGAGTGTTCTTGGCCATAGGTATTTTCCTTTCATTGTGCTCCTCCCTTCTGGCCTGCGAAGTTTCTGCTAAGAAATCAGCTGATAGTCTTACAGGCGTTCCCTTGTACAGAACTAGTTTCTTTTCTCTTTCTGCTTTTAAGATTCTCTCTGTATCTTTAACTTCACCATTTTAATTATAGCGTGTCTTGGTGTGAACCTCTTTGGGGAGATCCTGTGTGGGACTCTCCTTCTTGGACCTGGATGTCTGTTTCTTTCCCCAGTTAGGGAAGTTTGCAGCTATAATTTCTTCGACTAAGTTTTCTGCCCCTTTCTCTCACTCTTCTCCTTCCGGGTCCTCTGTAATGCACGTATTATTTTGCTTGATGTTGTCCCAAGTCACTGATTTGTTCTTCTACTCCATCTAACCTGCCGTTAAGCCCCTCTACTGTATTTTCCAATTTAGTTATTGCATTTTTCAGCTCTGTTTGGTTCTTCTTTATATTTTCTAACTCTGTATTAAAATTCTCACTGTGGTCATCCATTCTTCTCCTGAGGTCAGTGAGCATCTTTATGTTTATAACCTTGAACTCTTTATTGGGTAGATTGCTTATATCCACTAAATTTAGTTCTCTTTTTGAGGTTATATCTTACTTCATTTGGAACATATTCCTCTGTCTCCTAAATTTGCCCCATTCTCTGTGTTTATTTCTATGTGTTAGTTAGGTCAGTCACATTTCCTGCTCTTAGAGAAGGGGTCTAATGTAGGAGACATCCTATGGGGCCCAGCAGCATGCTCCCTTGGTCACCAGAGCTATATACTCTAGGGGTGCCCCCTATGTGGGCTGCCGGCACCCTTCTGTTGTAGCAGGGCGGAATACGGTGGGTGAGCTGGTAGGGAAGCCTAGCCCCCAGCCAAGTTGGCTGAGAGGTCATTACTCATGCGGTGACTGTGGGCCCGCTGGAGAGTGAGGTAGGCTTCCCAAGCGGCTGGCTGTGTGGCCCGGAAGGGTGTGAGCCTGGCGCCGTCACTCAGATGGGCAGGGCCCGGTCCCAAGCTGCTATCTATACCGTTTGGGTGGAGCTTGGGGCTGGTGCCAGCTCACTCTTGATTGCGGCCAGGTCCTCGGCGCTTATAGGTTAAAGGGAGGACTCCAAAGTGGCACCGCCAGTGCCAGTGTTACAGTGACAGAACAAGCTCCTGAAAATGGCTGTTGCCAGTGTCTCCATCCCCAGAGGGAGTCCTGCTTGCCTCTGGCCTCTCTGGGAGGCTCTCCTAGATCAGGAAATGGGTCTGACCCAGACTCCTTCCAAACCACTGCTGCCTCCGTGCTGGGACTCGGAGCATATGAGATTTTGCACATACTCTTTAAGAGCAGAGTCTCTGTTTCCTATAGCTGCCTGGCTCTCCCAAAGGTGAGCCCTACTGGTTTTCAAAGCCAGACATTCTGGGGGCTCATCTCCCTGATGCAGGACCCCCCAGGCGGGCATGCCCAATGTGGGGCTCAGTCCCTTGCTCCTTGGGGAGAATCTCTACGATTGTGATATTCCTCCCGCTTATGGGTCACCAGACCACGGGTTTGCGTCCTGATTATACCACATCTCCTCACCTTCTGCCTGCCTCGTTGGGCTCCTTCTTTGTCTTGTTGTGGGAAACCTCGTCTGCTAGTCTTCATTCTCGTAGACAGTTGCTCTGTAGGTGGCTGTAATTTTGGTGTGCCCGTGGGAGGAGGTGAGTTCAGGGTCTTCCTACTCCACCGTCTTGGCTCCCACTCTACCTATACAGAAAAACATACTTTAAAAGAAATTCATCAATGTTTAAAACTTCTTCAGTGTGAAACCTTTAGTGAAAGAACACCTACAATAGTATTGGCCTGGAATTAAGCATTTCTCTTTTACACTTTTCAGTTCTGGAATACTGCAGCATGGTTACATTTTTTGTGAATAAAAAAGCAATCAGTGCCACCCTAAGGAAGTTTTCCATTCTTAGTTGCCAAGCCGCCCTTCTCTTGATATCCATTATCTCTCTTCTAGTTTCTTATATGCGGCTCCCCATTGAGTTCCCTTTTGCATTCCTTTTCCAGTTTTGTTTGGAATTGCTTTTGCTAAATCAAAAAACTTTTATTTTAGTAAAATCTCCAAGGTAATAGCAATGGGTATTTTCAAATTAGATCACTGTAGTTTTAGACAGGTAGCTATTGGTGATAGACTTGGGGATAACATCTTCCTTCTCTTAATAATGATACCAGAAGTCAGCTGGTAGATGGACAAGAGGATGTGAAATTTCCATTTTCCAGCCAAGGTCATGTGAAATTGTTTCTTGGCAAACATCTTTTTGTTTCCTTTACTTGCCCCTTAAATGGGAAATGAGGACTATCAAATACCAACTTGAAGAACACTACACAAAGTGCTAAATGTAAAGAGTGAAGAACACCAGGGAGTATTTCAAAAATTAGTTTCTAATAGAGCCTGTAGTATGTTCATGGTTCTAGGAAGCAGCACTGCCGCCATATTGGTTCACCGCAAAGCAATCATTCTAGGTTCAAAGGCCCCGCCCACAACAGAGCTAGGAAAACACGGCAGCTTTCAACTGGAGGCCATCCTATTTGTTTTCTCCACTCAACACGCAAACTCAGAAAATGTGATGTGGAAAAAGAAGTGAGCAACTGAGCTGAAAGTTGTTCTGTCCTCTCTTTACGTATGATGTTGAAGTTAAATATTGCAATGAAATAGCTCACACATGGCTCAGATCCTGAATAGTAATCCACCCTGGGCACAGGCTTTACAATGGAAGGCCTCAAGGGGCAAACCTCTTGCAGAGGGTAATTTGATATTTATGGTGTTCTATCGCCATCTTCTGGAAGAAAAGACCAAGAGCACAGAAAGGGGTGCTAGGATTTCAGGCTTTAGTGAAGATAATTTTCGTTAATTCTCAAGAAAGGTCAAGACTGAAGTTACTAATGAAGCGTACTTGCATCCCATTCCAGATGAATTAACATAAGGTTGGGCAACAAGAAAGCTAAAAGGCAAATGTTCAGTACTTGAATCAGTTACTTGAGAGCAAGAGATAACATCAAACCAATGAGTAATGAGCCTTTAGACTTGCCAGTCCTCAGAGAAGATCTGAGTTCTCATTAGTAAAGAATAGGAGATCCCATTTTTGCTAGAGTCAGTAGTACTGCAGGAACACAGATACTCACAGAGTAATTTCCACACTCAACTTCGAAAGTAATTATCCTTACCTTTGCTTCTTTTTAAGTCTTAGAATTTGACAAAAGAGTTCTAAGGATTTTTAAACATTATTAACATGACTAGGCATTTTTCCAGGTTAACTCTGTTCCCCAGGCTAGCTTGTGTTGAAGTTATTTACACATTTGGCACAAACACAACCAAATGAACTGGAATGACTGCCTTTCTCTACATCACGTCCTGCAGTCTTTATTTCTCAAGGTTTGGTCTACATAACAACAAAGGATCACTGTGCAACGTTTTAAAATACTATTTCAAAACACACTTTTATTCTGATCATTAGGTTTTTCCCATTAATATCCTCATGCAATGAGTGAAGAAAAAATCATAAAACTCTAGAAAGTATTTTAGTCCAACCACTTTACGGCTCCAAACCACAAGCTGATTTCACACAGCGAAAACCCTAAGGTCAGCTCCCACTGATCACCACGAGGGACGACTTAAACCATCTGTTCTCTCTAAATACTTGGCCCCCATCCTGCCCCACTGTCCTGACTTTGGGGGAGTTTTTCAGTTTATACAACTTACCAATGTCCTGAAGTGACCAGAGACTGCTGGTTTCCTTTCTGAATACTGATCAGGCTTATTCATAAAACACAGAAAATGGAACACAGGTTTAGGACTTTGGAGCTGGAAGGCACCACAGAACTGTTTTTTAATAACTGATAAAAGTGATTTGCTGGTGATACCTGATGTTCTGCTTTGGAAGATGGCAGGTTTGAACTCAGCCTTGAAATAGGGCAGGCCTTTTTTTTCCCCCTTAATTCAGCTTCATTTGAGGGCCTTCTCTGTAAACAGCACCATAAGGAACATCTAAAAGATACAACTTCTGTTCCCCCAAATCTGACTGTGTTGTCTGAATTTAGCTTCCCAAGCTACTGAAAGGGAAAGGCTCATGGTTCAATACGAAAGTTGAAATCTTACAGAGACGCCTCATCCTTCCCTGGGCTCTGCCTCTTTACAATGTGTCTCATGTGACGGGATACTTCCTGGGGTAACTGGATAGAGTTCATCGCCACATGAACATTCTTTCCAAAGCTGATGGCCAGGAGGAGAAATGACCCTTGTTACTGCCAAACTTCTTCTTGGGGCAGGAACTCTGCCCCACACAGCATCAGCAATAAAGTTGCAGCATCCCAGCCTCCCACTGAACCCGCATTTGGGGTCAGAAGTTCAGTTTTCATAAATATCCAGAAAATTGAAATGCTTTGTGGCCCACACCCAAACCATGAGATCTTCTAAATCCATCCCTTCCTCTGCTTCATGCTTCTTCCTCCCTTACTGCGGAGTCTCGGTTGCTTTGGTGCTCGAGCAGTTTTGGATACTTTCCTGTTTATCTTTCTGCTGGTTTCCAGCTGAGCACTTGTATTGTTTGGGTTTAATAAGACATCCATGAGCTCAAACACTTGGTCAAGACACACAAGGTTTTCATGCTATCAACGCAGCAGGTATCTCTCAACTTCCTGCAGTCTCTCATCAAAATGAGATAGCCACGCTCTAACCTGTCAGTAAGACGATACCAAAGGAAACCAAGAGTCTGGTGACCTTCAAAAAATTCATTTCAAAAGTTTCAGAAATACATCTAAACCGCCGCTGATCCTTTGTGTATAGATTTCACCAGTCTCTAATGAGTTGACTTTAGGCAATTTCTCTTCTACTTTCCCACCCCACACTCAGCTTTCAGCTCACAGACGCACTTGGAAGTTTCCCTAAACGTACCAAGCTCCCTCGGGTCTCCACGCTTCATATATGCTCTTGCTTCTACTTCAAATGCCTTCCCTTTGACAATCGGATAATACCTACTTGTCCTTTAAACTTCAGCCAGGAGGTGCCTTCTCTCATCTCCTCGAGGCAGTCTGGAGACCCTGACACCTCTGTGCTCCTCAAAGACCCGGTTCACACCGCCATCACAGTGCCATTGCTTGTTAGTAAAATGACTTTCCCCTCCCACAAGCTGTTAGTTCACTCTGGATAGTGATGAAAAGTTTGACGCTGTCCCTCGCACTCAGGGTTGAGTCTAACACATAGCAAGCCCTCTGCAAATGTTTGCCCAGACGGCTGACCATTCCTGATGGTTGAGACACTAAGGAAGGGGCTGCTTTCCAGGGGCACACAGTACCGCAGACAGGCAGGGCGCTGGCTTCCTGGCCAGTTCAGATGAGCAGAAAGACATGACCACTTACTTTCTCCCCTGCCCCTCTTGTCATCTGTCTGGTGCTCTAGATGGCTCCATTTCCCATCAGCCAAAGTTTTAGATCCATCAAGAGCAAAACTTTACTTGAAGCAGGTTACAGCACAGCTTTCCCAGGCCTCCCTGGAGAACTGCTGGCTGACTGGAGTCCAGCAACGACTCACGTGACAGCCTCCCCTAACGTGTGGTCACGTAGCACTACGCCAGGCATACAGCTGGCACTCGGGTATTGTATGGATCTGAGGTTTTTAGTCGTGGCCTCAGCACGGGTATCAGAACTTCCTCTTTTCTCCCACCTCAACTCATTCAAAACCTAGGATTTGCTGTTTTTACTCCTCGAGTCATTGCTATAAAGGGAATTCTGTTTTGTTTCCAGGGTAGAAAGTAATTAATCACTTCATATTTTAAATTTCTTGCTGATTCTATGAAGGCACCCTTACTTTATCCAGGGAGAAAGGGTATTTAGGCAAACCCCTTAACTTCTAAAGACCATGTAACAGAGGGAAGCTCCACCTCCCCAACAATGTGCTTTAGTGTCAGTGTCAGAAAGAATATTGGGCTGGTTAGAACAAGGACTTGACATATAGTTTCCCATATTACTTATGATCTCAATATTCTAGACTGTGAAGTGTCAGCTTACTCCTTTGATCAGTTTTGATGATCTACAGAGATGTAACATATATAAAGGTCAGTATGTGTACACCTCTCATATTGTAAAATGTCAGTTTCTGCCTCTTCGTCACTAACACATGGTTCAAATATCCCCTCTTTCAGGAAAGCCTTTTTTAAGCCTCCAACTAATTATTTTACTTTGTATTCTCTTAATACTACACTTAGGCCATGTTATGATCATTGAGTAGTATTTTAATATTGCACTATATATTTTTTCATTTCCTCTCATCCCCGCCATGGCTCCCAGTCTCACATGCCAACACTCAAGCAGCAGCTGGAGTTTTCTGTATGTACTGCTTTTCATCATAAAAGCCATGCCTTCTAATTATAAAAGCCAGGAAATTGAGAAAGAATGATTTTTTTGTTTTGTTTTTCTCGGGGAGGGGAGTAGATTTTTTTGTCTTGTTTTGTTTCTTTAGTTCTAAGAACCTGAGCCTTACATATCATTAGCCAGATCCTGGTGGACCTAGAGCACAGAATCTGTACAGTAAACTCTACAGGGTGATGATGGGAATTGGTATCTTACTATTCAAATGAAATAAGAGTTTGACTAGAAAATAGAAAAGGGAGAACCAGAGAGGCTGGGACAGCATAAATCAGCTGGGAGTTCCCTGAGAACCGTCTGGCCCTCAAGGTCATGGACGGAGAGTCCTGGGAGCAAGGGGGCAGCAGGACTGTAGAACCTGCGAAGGGATCCCGAGCAGAAGGAACAGCGCCCAGCTTCTCAGAGTCTTGTCCAGAAGTGTAGCGGTCTTGTGCAAACGTTCACATTTAGCCTGGCAGCAGTCGATGGAGAAGATGTGCAGGCTGTTTGGCCTGAGGACAGTCCCACCAAGTCCAAGTCCTATTCTCTGCACTCCCAAGTTTCCCAAGAAGCGTGGAGAGTGGCTGAACCGGCCAGCAGCTCCTGAGAGCCTCTCAGGGAAGCAGAGTGAAGGGAGTGGCTGTGACCACCTGCTGCCTCGTCTGGATCCGAGTTAACTCAAGGGAAGTAATGGCTGTGAGAACTGAAGTCCCAGGGTCAGGCAGAGAGACCACACCTCCACGGGGACTGGTCAGGCCACAGAATGGACTGACTCCCAGTGCCAGCAGGATGGATGAGCCCTGCCATAATCCATTCGGGCTGCTGTAACAAGATGCCATAGACTAGGTGGCTTAAAAACAACAGAGATCTCTCTCACGTTTCTGGAGGCTGGGAAGTCCAAGATCAAGGCATCGACAGATTCAGTGTCTGGTGAGGACCCGCCTCCTGGTAGATGGCTGTCTTCTCACTGTGTCCTCACATGGCAGAAGGGGTGAGAGAGCTCTCTGGGGTCTCTTTTATAAGGACACTAATCCCATTCCTGAGGGCTGCATCCTCATGACTTAATCACCTGCCAAAAACCCCACCCCTAATACCATGTCAGTGGAGATTAGGTTTCAACATGTGACTTTTGTGAAGACAAAAACGCTGTCTATCACAGGCCCCTAGGAACTTGGGCCACCTGAGCTACCTCTGGGGAAAAGGGTAGAGAATTCTCAAAGAAATGGAGACCAGAACAGACTAAGTTACCTTGAACTGGAAAGACTCAGTTTACCATTACCCTTTGTAAATGAAGGCTTATGAGCTGCATTAATTTTAAAGAAAAAAACATAATTTTCAAGTATGTATATAAAAGTGTATTTATACTTTTCCAAGTCCTTACTCTACAAAAATGAAAACCTAATGCATTAATATCATTTATTCTTTCAACTAAAACTCAAATGTCTATTCCGTGCACTATGCTGAAAACTGGAGATGCAAAGATGTCTTTTTTTTAATTGAAATAGTCAGTTACAATGTGTCAATTTCTGACATACAGCACAATGTCCCAGTCATGCATGTACATACGTATATTCGTTTTCATTTTCTTTTTCATTAAAGATTATTACAAGATATTGAACATACTTCCCTGTGCTATACAGAAGAAACTTTTTTAAAGTCTATCTTTACATATAGTGGCTAACATTTATAATTTTCAAACTCCCAAATTTATCCCTTCCCACCCACTTTCCCTGGTAACCATAAGATTGTTTACTACGTCTGCGAGTCTGTTTCTGTTTTGTAGATAAGTTCATACTGTCTTTTTTTTTTTTAGATTCCACATATGAGTGACATCACATGGTATTTTTCTTTCTTTCTGGCTTCACTTAGAATGATGATCTCCAGGTCCATCCATGTTGATGCAAGTGGTATTATTTTCTTCTTTTTTATGGCTAAGTAGTATCCCATTGTATAAATATATCACAGCTTCTTTATCAAGTCATCTATCAATGGACATTTAGGTTGCTTCCATGTCTTGGCTTTTGTAAATAGTGCTGATATGAACATTGGGGTGTATGTATCTTTTCAAATTAGAGTTCCCTCCAGATATATACCCAGAAGTGGGATTGCTGGATCATATGGTAGGTCTATCTTTGGTTTTTTGAGGAATCTCCATACTGTTTTTCATAATGGCTGCACCAAACTACATTCCCACCTGAGTGTAGGAGGGTTCCCTTTTCTCCACATCCTCCCCAGCATTTATCATTTGTGGACTTTTAAATGATGGCCATTCTGACGGATGTGAGGTGATACCTCATCGTAGTTTTGATTTGCCTTTCTCTGATAATTAGCAATATTGAGCATTTTTTCATGTGCCTATTGGCTATTTATATGTGTTCACTGGAGAACTGCTTGTTTAGGTCTTCTGCCCATTTTTGAATTGGGTTGATTTTTTCTTATTAAGTCATAGGAGCTGTTTATATATTCTTAGGCCTTTCCTAGATATTCACAGGAGAGGAGGAGGGGCTAGTCTGATGAGTCAGAATGAGTCAGAATCCAGGATACTCAGTGGGATGTTTCTATTAATATGTCTTAAATAGCCACTTGCCCTGTGCAAATCCTTAGATCCTGTTCACTCTCTACAGCAGGAATGTTCACTGAGTCAGGGCTGCCCCTGGGGCCCAGCTGCCTCACTCTTTCCCACCACGTACCCAACCCTGTTGGTCACTGATGAAATTTCCTCCACCAGGAAGCCAAGCAGTAGTGGTAAAAGATAACCAACTTTGAATGCAGGTTTGAGGGGAGCTGGGAGGTTTCATTTAGGCTGCAAACTGAAGCCAAGAGCTCCCTCCATTCATAGTGGGTCCCCCGTCCCCAATGATGAACTGATCCTTTGTTTCCTGTCTGCTATTGGTCCTTGAGTCTGTCTCCCCCAGGCTTTCCTGGGTCCCTCCTGCCAAATCCTATTAAAACTCTGCCTTTTACTTCACCGTGCCATATAATTTCATCCTACAGGATGAAAAAAAAAAAGTATAAACTCTGAAACCATCTCTTGGGTTCCTTAATGAGCATCAGAGCACACATCACTCTTGGCTGAGAACCAGTTGGCCATTGGCTGGGCACCTTTTCCAGTTACCCACTCTCCTACATTGAAATGACATGAAACTACATTACAACAAAATCACAGATACCAAAGTCCGGGGATGCCCTCGTCCCTTACCATCAGCCCTTGTATCCACGGGTTCTGCAGCCTGGGATATATGGAGCCTGGGATGTAATTGTGAGGATGCTTAGGGTCCACTGTTTTATTTTCAGTAATGTGACATCCTGTAAATTCCTGCAGGCAGTATTACTTAGTTGTAAATACACAGGCAGAGCAGTTAGGCAGCCTGGGAGAGAATTCTGGATCTGCCATTCACAAGGTATGTGATCTTGAGCAAATTCCCTAGGACTATATTTCCTCAGTGCTAAAAGGGGGATAATAATACAGCTGACCCGTTGGTGAGGGGTGGTTAGGAGTGGTGACCTTCATCTTAGTGGAAAATCTGCGTACAGTGGCCTTGCATATTTAAGGTTATTTCTTCCATATCCATGAATTAAACCAACTGCAGATCAGTTAGTACTAAAGCATTTACCATTGGAAAACTCTGCATGTAAGTGGCCTCCTGCAATTCACACCCTTGTTGTTCGAAGGTCACTGTTCTTACTTGATCGGGTTTTTGGAAGGATTAAATAAAAAACGTTTTGCACAATGCTTGCCACGTAGTTGGTAGAATCAGTCCCTTGTGATTGTAGCACTAAGTCCATTTTTCTTGCTGACTGTTGGCTGGGAATTACTCTCAGTTATTTGTCCAAAAGTTGTGATTTAACTGTTTTGGGGAAGATAATGGGAAAGAACATGGGGGAGAAGAGTAGCCTAAAAATGCTAAATCCACATCTTCCCTGATAAGAAATTGATCAAGAATTGGCTTATCAGGGGATGGCAGTTTAAGCGAATTAATGAGAAATCTGGGAGTAAATAACAAAAGAAAGAGATAAGAGAGGTGAAAGTTACTTCCCCTGAAGATTCAGGGGCAGCCAAGAGTTGACATTGTTATTGTAAGCTTAAGTACACTTTGCCTTTTTAAAACCATGGACATGTATTACTGTAATAAAAAATATAAATATTTTTTTAAAAAATCTGAGACAAAAAAAGGAAAACATTAAACAAAGAAAATATGAGAGCCTCAGGTAAAACACAGAGATACCCACCTCTTGCATTGTATACTTGAGCATCTTAAACAGTACTATATAGAAGGGAAAGATGGGGTCTCTTTTTATTGCTAAAGTAGTAGACATGTTATTATGTGTTTGCCTTCCATGTGCCAGGCATCATGGATGTGAAGAGGAATGAGAAACTGACTTTGTCCTCAAAAGAACTTACAGTGTAATTGGAGAAATAAACACACAGAATTGCAGTTAAATGAGATTGGCAAAAATTTGTATATAATTTTTAAATTCCTAAGATAGTCTCCCTAACTACTCATTTTTTTGCTGTTTATTCATATAAAGCTGCTTAATTCTTTGCTGCCTCAAACAGAATCCTCTGACATCTAATCTCTCTGTCCTCTTTTTAAAAAATGTTTATAAGTGGGGTTTAGTTGATGTACAATATGTATAAGTTTTAGGCGTATCACATAGCGGTTTCTCCCCTTTGGAGGCCTAGTTTTGACTAGTTTTTATAGGGTAGTCCACACTTCCTAGTTCCAGTTTTGTTTATTGCTTTTAGCTTTTACACCCATCACTAAAACTATTCACCATATCATCAGATCTTCGCTTGCTTTTCAGTCCTCAATTTTTTTTTTTTTTTTACAGTTCTGCTACCATTTGACAAAGTTGAACAGTTACTTATTCTTGAAACTTGCTTCCTTTGTGGCTTCAATGTCCAAGGTTTTAAAAGGTTTGCCTCTGAAATCTCTAGCCACTAAATCTTCTTCCACCAGCTCATGAACTGTTGGGGCTCCCAAACTCACTCTATAACCCATCTCGGGTGTCTCCATTCCAACCCAGCGACTTCACGTAACTCCAGGGGGGACTGCCAGTGTTTTCTCTCCCAGTCCCACAAAACACATCAAATACAGTGGGTGTTTCCTTACAAAACCTGCTCCTCCCCCTGCAGTCTCTTCCAAGACACCACCATCCATTGCTTCATTCATGCTAGGAACCTGTACATACATACAGACATACATACTTTTTAAGATCTTTTTTTTAGAGTAGTTTTGGGTTCATAGCAAAAGTGAGAGGAAGGTGTAGAGACTCCCCACGTATCCCCTGCCCCCACGCTTGCATATCCCCTCATCAATTTCCACCACCAGATGGTACATTTGTCACAATTGATTACCTGCACTGAGCATTATGATCACCCCAAGTTCATGGTTCACATTAGGGTTCACTCTTAGTGCTGTACGTCCTATGGGTTTGGACTAATATATAAATGACTCGTATTCATCATCATGGCATCATAAAGAGTATTTTCACTGCCCTAAACATCCTCTATACTCTGCCTATTCACTTCCCACCTCAATAACCCCTAGAAAACACTCATCTTTCTCCTGTCCAAATAATTTTGCCTTTTCCAGAATATCATATAGTTGGAATCATACAGTTTAGAGACTTTTCAGAGTGGCTACTTTCACATAGTAATATGCATTTAAGTTTCCTCCGTTTCTTTTCATGGCTTGATAGTTCATTTCTTTTTAGCACTGAATAACATTTCTTTGTCTAGATGTGTCATAGTTACTTATCCATTCATCTGCTGAAGGACATCTTTGTTGTCTTCAGGTTTTGGCAAGTATGAATAAAGTTGCTATAAGCATCCATGTGCAGGTTTTTGAGTGGGCATAAGTACCAAGGAGCATGGTTTCTACATTGCATGAGGTATGTTTAGTTTTTTAAGAAACTACCAAACTGTCTTCCAAAGTGGCTGTACCATTTTGCATTCCCACCAGCAGTGAATGAGAGTTCCTTTTGCCCCACATCCTCACCAGCATTTGGTGTCAGTGTTCTGGATTTTGGCCATTCTGATAGATTGTAGCAGAACCTCCATCGTTCTTTTCATTTACATTTCCCTGATGACATTTGCCGTGGGGCATCTTTTCATGTGCTCCTTTATCATCTGTATATCTTTGGTGAGATGCCTGTTAAGGTCTTTGCCAATTTTTGAAACCTGGTTGTTTTGTTTTGCAGGGTATAAATTCTAGGTCAGTAGTTTTCTCAATATTTAAAGTATTTCACTCTACTGTCATTTTGTTTGCATGGTTTTTGAGCAGAAATCAGATATAATTCTTATCTTTGTTCCTGTATGAGTAAGGTGATTTTTTCCTCTGGCTTTCTTCAGGATTTTTCTCTTTGTCTTTGATTTTTTTTTTTTTAGTTTGAAAATGACATGGCTAGGTGCAGTTTTTGTTTGTTTGAGTCAGGGAGCATTTATCCTCCCTGGTGTGTTCTGAACTTTCTAGAGCTGCAATTTGGTGTCTTACATTAATTGGGGAGAAATTCTCAGTCATTATTTCAAGTATTTCTCCTGTTCCTTTCTCTCTTCTCCTTCTGGTGTTCCTACAATGCATACATTACACCTTTTGTGATTGTCCCACAGTCCTTGGATATTCTCTGTTCATTCCAGTCTTTGTTCTCTTGGCTTTTCAGTTTTAGAGGTTTCTACTCTTGTATCCTCAAGCTCAGAGATCCTTTCCTCAGCTGTGTCTAGGCTACTAATAAGCCCATCAAAGGCATTCTTCGTTTCTTTTACAGTGTTTTTGATCTCTAGCATTTTGGGGGGTTCTTTCTTAGGATTCCATCTCTCTGCTTCCATTGCCCATCTATTCTTACATCCTCTCTAATGTACTTTATCCATTAGAGCCCTTAGCATGGTTAATCATAGTTGGATTAAATTCCTGTCTGATAATCCCAGCATCCCTGCCACACCTGCTTCTGATGCTTGCCCTGTCTCTTAGAACTATATGCTTTGCCTTTTGGTGTGCCTTGTCATTTTTTCTTCATAGTTGGACACGATGGACCTGGTAAATTGAACTGCTATCCATAGGCCTTTAGTCATGTGGTTGTGAGGTGGGGCAGAGAGCATTCTGTCGTCCTCTGATTAGGTCTCCGCCTTTTAGTGGGCCGGTGCCTCTGGACTGAACTTCGCATGCATTTCTCAGGTGGAACAGGATGGCTCGGTCGGGCTGAAGTTGGGTGTTCCCCTTCTCCCACGTGGAAAGCTGGAGCCAGCTGGAGTTGGTTATGTCCCCTCCCCAAGGCCAGTTAGGCTCTGATAATAACACCCCCGCAGATTAGGTTCTAGTTAACTAGTTCCCCCTGAAGGCAGCCTTATTAAGAGCAGAGGGCTCTGGCGTAGTTTAAAATGGCTCCCTTTTCCCTGCCTTGCTAGAAGCACTAAGCGATTTTCTCTGATATTTACTAAGAATTTGGTCGAGCCCCACAAAAGTGGAGGCCGCCTCTCTGCCTGAGTCCCCCTGGAGTTTTTAACCCTGAGGGCTGTCCACACCGAGCCTCCGGCGATTCGTCAGTTACAGCTCAGGTCTTCCTGCCCCAGCACAGGTTCCTGAGGTCGCTTCCACTAGTCTCCACTCCGGTAAGTTGTGACTCCGATATTTGCCTGACTGTCTCGCCAGTCTTAGGGGCAGTCGTTCGCCCAGTGTCCTTACCTCTCTTACAGATCCCAGAAGAGTTCTTTTCTTCAGTCTGGTTAGCTTTTTGCTTCAGGCTCCAGTCAATTTCCATCAAACTGATCCCGACTGGCTTCCGTTTGCACCGTTTAGTCTCGTTCCCATCCACCCTTCCACGTCCTATAATTTAGCTTTCTCTTTCATTCCTCCATGCCCTCGCATATGCTATTTCCATTTTACATTACTTTCATTGTCCACCTGAAAAACATTACTGTGTAAGAGTGTAGTGGGAACAAGCGGGAGAAAAGACAACTCAAGCTGGCTTGAGTGTGTAAAGAGAATTGATTGGCTTATGGAGCCAGGGTGGGCTGGCTTCAGGAGTAACTGGAAGCATGGTTCAAAATATGTCATTGGGGTTTTGTTTTTCTTTTTTTCCAGTTCCTTTTCTTACAATTATAGTCGGTTTACAGAGACCCTGTTTTTCTCCATCTCTGCTTGTTCCTGCTTTTTGACATGTGTTGATTGAATTCTCAGTGCCATTGCAGAGCCATGTGATTGTGGTAATTCCAACCTCATATTCCTGAGGAGGGGTCAGGTCCAGCTAGGGTGAGAGAATCTCTCTTTCCAGGCATCTAAGCAGTTCTGACTGAAGTCACGTGGCCACCCCAGACTCAACTGCTGTGCCCAGAGACATGGAAAGCATTTATTGGCTTAGATCTTGGTTGCACACCATTTGTCCCCCATGAGCCTATCCCACTGTTCCACCAGACCACAAGGACCAAGAAGGGCAGGGGGATGGCTCCCCTGCTGAAAAACAGGGACTGTTAGTCTGAGTAAGGCAAATGGCTACTAGATGACTAAAACACATTTATCCACTGTACTGTTTTTTTTAAGACTCAGTTTAAGCAACCCCACTAGACCGAGCTCTTTGAAGGCAAGGACTTTATCTTTTTAATTTTTGTACCTTAATGTCCTCCACATATTAATCACTAGGTAAGCATGCACTGAATGAAGAACATGCCTGTAGGAAAACAGTAGAGGCAGCAACTGTTAGGGGCAGTCGGGGAAAGTTTCAAAGAGGAGGTGGCCCTTCAGACAGGTCTGGCTAAGAGTGTGAGGGCACCAGGAGTGGGGGAAACAGAGAGAAGGGCATCCAAAGAAGGAATAGCCTGTGAAAACACATAGACTGCAGTGAATCTTTAAGCTCAAATCATCTAGATTAGGAGAAGCAGGAGATGGAATAGGACAGGAAGGCTGGGAGCAGCTTGTTAAAGACAACAACAAAAAACTAAGAAAACCTAAAGCTGTGTATTTATCTATCTTTGTATTTGGTATTGTATCTTTGTATTTATCTCATGCAGTAGAGAATCACTGCATGATTTTGAATGAGGGATTATTAATATAATTGAATATTTTACTGTAGAAAAACAGCATTGATTTCTTTCCTCTTCCAATCTATCCCTCCCGCTGCTGCGAGAGTCAAGAAACCAATTAGGAGACTGTTACCTAATCAGTCCAGAGAACAAAAGGGAAATCAAGAGAAGTATTCCTAGGAAGTAAAATTATAGAACTTATAGAGATCACATTCACTTAGAGATGGACACTTGAGAGAAGGTGGGAGACAATCAGATTGTCCGGCCAGGTCGATGGCAACACCGGAAATAAAGATGAGGAACAGAGAAAATGGAAGCATTTGGAACTATGCCTCTTTTTCCTTCTCTGTGCTTTGCTGTTCTGTGCTGTGTTGTGCTTTGCTTTTTCAATCCAGGAAAATATTTAACCCGTACTAGGTGCAACAGGGTTAGGTAAGATCTCCCCCAAATTGATAACTATCTCGGACAAGGCTCTAAGGATAAAGATGGGTTGAGGTTTTGGGAAACGTGTAAAGAAGGGTTCTGGCATAAATTCACCTGCATAGAGTTATAATTTTCCCCAGAAGAGCACGATAGGAAATAGAAGTTTGAGAAATCCAACCATAAGACCAAGTCATTGCAGTGGAGAAGGAGATGGGGAAAAGCAGCTGGGGTGAGTTCTAATCCTGTGTTAGCTGACAGTAAGTGCCTTTGATTATTAGAGTCTTGCATTGTAGGATTCTCATCTGACTGGGTGCTCTGCTGATGGGAGGGAATTTGTTTTATTTTTTATGAGGCATAGTTGCACTACAGTATACTAGTTTCAGGAGTATGACATAGTGATTCATCATTATTAGGTTACACTCCATTTAAAGTTATAAAATATTGGCTGTAGTCCCTATGCTGTACAGTACATCCTTGCAGCTTATTTTATACATAGTAGTTTGTACCTCTTAATCCACTACCCCTATCTTGTCCCTCCCCCTTCCTTGTCCCCACTGGTGACCACTAGTTCTCTATATCTGTGAGTCTGTTGTGTTATATTTATTCATTTGTTTTATTTTTTAGGTTCCACATATAAGTGATAACATACAGTATTTCTCTTTCTCTGTCTGACTTATTTCACTTAGCATAATGCCCTCCAGATCCATCTATGTTGTTGCAAATGGTAAAATTTTATTATTTTCTATGGCTGGGTAGTGTTCCAATGTGTGTGTGTGTGTGTGTGTGTGTGTGTATATACATATCTCCACACACATATATATATACATAGCACATTTTCTTTATTCATTTATCTGTTGATGGACAATTTAGTTGCTTCCACATCTTGGCTATTGTAAATAATACTGTGATGAACATGGGGGTGCATATCTTTTCAAATTCAAGTTTTTGTTTTCTTCTGATATATACCCAGGGGTGATACTGCTGGATCATGTGCTAGTTCTGTTGGAACCCCCATACTGTTTTCCACAATACATATACCAACTTACATTCTCACCAACAGTATATAAGGATACGTGTCGTTATGTGTGGTCTTATGGACAATAGCCATTCTGACAGGTGTGAGGTGATAGCTCATTGTGGTTTTGACTTGAATTTCTCTAATTAGTGATGTTGAGCATCTTTTCATGTGGCCTGTTGGCCATCTGTATGTCGTCTTTGGAAAAATGTCTATTCAGTTCTTACTATTTTTTAAATCGAGTTGTCTGTTTTTCTGATATTGAGTTGTATGAGCTGTTTGTGTATTTTGAGTATTAACCCCTTATTGGTTTTTTGCGAATATTTTCTCCCATTCAGTAGGTTGTCTTTTTGTTTTGTTGAGGGTTTCCTTTGTGTAAAAGCTTTTAAGTCTAATTAGATCGCATTTGTTTATTTGTACTTTTGTTTCCTTTGCCTTAGGAAACAGATCCAAAAAATATTGCTACAATTTGTGTCAAAGAGTGTTCTGCCTATGTTTTCTTCTAAGAGTTTTATGGTTTCTGGTCTTCATTGGTCTTTAATCCATTTTTGAATTTATTTTTGTATATGGGGTGAGAATATGTTGTAATTTAATTCTTTTACGTGTAGATGGTCATGAAAACTTCTCATCAAAAGTCAATGATAAGACTTAATTTTCAGGGGGGAGAATATAACTCAGTGGTAGAGTGCCTGCTTAGCATGCACGAGGTCCTAGGTTCAATACCCAGTACCTCCGTTAAAATAAATAAATAAATAAATAAATAAATAAATAAATAAATAAATAAATAAATAAATAAATAAACAAACCTAATTCCCCCCCCAAAATAAATAAATAAATATTTTAAAATATAAAAAATTTAAAAATTAAAGTTTTTAAAATTTCAAAAATATCTTCAAATGCCATTCAGATTTTATAATGAAACAAGTAACATAGGCTATAATCATCCTCCACAAAGTTTCATTTCAGTTATATTTTTTAGTCCTATTTATCTTATGGAATTACAGAATTTTAAATATAAGCAACATTGTGACTCATTTCTTTTCCTGTAGGTATTGAAAAGCCTAATATTAAATATACAGTTTTCACTATCATTTCCTTGAAGGAAAAATTAAAACCTATAAGCAAAAGCTGTATAGAGATCTAAAAAACAATTTTAAGAAGTCTATAAACATTCTGAAATAGCCTTAAGATTTTCCCAGTTCTGAAACATTATACCAATATCATATAATTATCATGTTCTAGAATTCCTTTATCTACAAATTACTTCATTTTAACTTTTAAATATCATATATTAAGTAAAATCCTTTTTCCATTTTCATTACTATGTAAAACATATTAATTCTAAGAGTTTAGTATCACATTGGGTGGCATAAACTATTTCTGATGTTTATTTCTAGAGAAAACTCCTTCCTGTCCCATTAATCACTTCAGTCCCTCCAGAGTTAATTAGAATTGTTTCATTATTTGTTCTTATATTCCTACACCTAAAGCTATTACTGCAGTCACCAGGGTAAAATGCTGACAAATGAGGCCGCTTTTGACATACCTGAACCAAATAGCCCCATCCAAACATATAAATCTCTGAGTTTTCAAAAATAATAATACGCAAAACAGGCTAACTGACTTTTACTGCATCCATTAACCCAGCTCTGACTATAGGAGACTTATTTTCCTCAAATCTCTATTGTTTGGATTTTAAAAAAATTTTTTTTTAAACGGAAGTACTGGGGATTGAACTCAAGAACTTGTGTGTGCTAAGCATGCGCTCCACCACCACGCTATACCCTCCCATTGGATTTTTGTTTACAGTATGTCATTACCATTATAAATTATATGTTTATATATGTTTTATATGTCTCTCTCTCTCTCTCTCTCTATATATATATATATATATTTAAAGGCTGTTAAAACTGAGTTAGCCTTCAAGGATGTCACAGTTCTTCCCCAAAACACAACTATAAAGGCATTTCTGAATCTTAAATATAAAGCAGGTTTACAGATTAGAGAAACAAGTTATCTGTTGGAAACCTGAGGATTGTCTGAGCTACCCAGACTTGAGAATAAGGGATCACACTGTGTTCCAGATACCCAGCCCCCGGCGTCTCACACTCAGGTTGTAGGAAGGTCGACAGTAGTATCATGACTCCTAGGATCTGGAGTCCGTTGTCACGATTTTCAGGTGAAAAATAGAATGTTTCAGTAGGCAGCAACTCATTAGTAAAAATGTACATTAATAACTCTAAAAGAGAACTAAGGCAATTTTCAAAAACAGTTCCAGGTAAAGAAAATGTGCAGTTTGTCTACAACAGCGGATGGCAGTGCAGTAACCACCTGGTTATACAGCCGCCTGCAAGATGGTGCCCTGGTGAGGCAGGACAGACAGTCCCAGCGCCAGGAGGCAGATAGAACTTAGGGAGGAAGGAATTTAAATACTGACAGGCGAACTGCAGAAACCACCTGACCCACGCTGATCTGAGTCAAACCCTAACAATAGTAGCTGATGAGGAGGTACGGCTGAACGTCTTGTACTTCTCATGGGGATAGTTTAACATGGTCAGAACAAACTAAAAAGGAAAGAAAAGAACATCTCATTTGCAAATTATCTCTGGCAACTACAAATCTATTTTCTGTATCTATGTGCTGGCTTTATTTTATTTTACTTCAGATTTCACATATGAGAAACAGCATACAGTATTTGTGTATCTCTGTCCAACTTATTGCACTTAGCATGATGCCCTTGAGGTCCATTCACGTTATTACAAATGGTAAGATTTCATTGTTTTTAATGACTGAATAATATTTCAGTGTGTGTGTATGTGCATGTCACAATTTCTTCTGCATTCATCCATCAAAGGACACTGAAGTTGCTTCTGTATCTTGATTATTGTAATCATGCTGCATTCAGCATGACAGACAGTACATACATCTTGTCCAGTGTTTTCATTTTCTTCTGATAAATACCCAGAAATAGTGTTGCTGGATCATATGGTAGTTCTATTTTTAATTTTTTGAGGAAACTCCGTATTGCTTTCTATAGTGGCTGCACCAATTTACATGCCTATCAACAGTGCGTAGGGATTCCCTTTTCTCCACCTTCTTGTCAACACTTGTTTCTTTTCTTTTTAATAAGCATATTAACAGGTGTAAGGTGATAGCTCATTGTGTTTTTATTTGCATTTTCCTGATGATTAGTGATGTTAAGTATCTTTTCATGTACCTGTTGGCCATCGATGGGTCTTCTATGGAAAAAGTCTGTCCACATCTTCTGCCTGTTTTTTAATCAGATTGTTTGGGTTTGGGTTTTTTTTTTTTATTGCTATTGATTTCTCTGAGTTCTTTATACATTTTGGATATTAACCCCTTGTTAGATACATGACTTGCAAATATTTTCTCCCATTTGGTAGGTTACTTTTTCATTTTGTTGATGGATTCTTTGCTGTCCAGAAGCTTTTTAATTTGATGTGATCCCACTTGTTCATTTTTTCTTTTGTTGCCTTTGCTTTGCTTTCTTAGGCTCAAAACATCATCACGAAGACCTATGTCAAGGAATTTACTGCCTATGTTTTCTTCTAGGAGTTTTAAGATTTCAGGTCTTACGTTCAAGTCTTTAATCCATTTTGAGTTAATTTTTGTATGTGGTGTAACACAGTGGTCGTTTTATCCTTTTGCATGTAGCCGTCTAATTTTCCCAGCACCATTTATTAGAGACTATTCTTTCTTCATTATATATTCATGGCTACATTGTCATAAATTAATTGACACATCTGTGTGGGTTTATTTCTGTGTTCTCCGTTCTGTTCCATTGATCTGTGTGTCTGCTTTTATGTCAGTACCTTACAGTTCTAAATATAGCTTTATAATACAGTTTGAAATCAGGGAGCATGATGCCTCTGGTTTTATTCTTCTTTCTCAAGATTTCTGTGACTATTCAGGGTCTTTTATAGTTCCCAATAAATTTTAGGATTGTTTCTTCTATTTTTCCAAAAATATGCCATTGGAATTTTGATAATGATTGCATTGAATCTATAGTTTGCTTTGGGCAATATGGACATTTTAACAATATTAATTCTTCCAGTCTATGAGCATAGGGTATCTTCCCACTTATTTGTGTCTTCAATTTCTTTCAGCCATGTCTTTATAGTTTTCAATATACAGTTCTTTCAGTTCCTTGGTTAAATTTGTTGCTAGGTATTTTACTATTTTTGATGCTGTTGTAAATGATATTTTCTTAATTTCTCTTTCTAGTAGTTATTAGTGTATAGAAATGTAACTTATTTTTGAGTATTTTATATTTTGCAACTTTACTAAGTAAGTTTATTAGTTTTAACAGTCTTTTGGTGGCATCTCTAGGGTTTCTACATGTAGTATGTCATCTGCAAAATAGTGCAGTTTTACTTCTTCCTTTCCAGTTTGGATGCCTTTTCTTTCTTTTTTTGTGCCTAATTGCTCTGGCTAGGAATGCCAATACTATGTTGAAAAAAAATGGTGAGAGTGGGCATCCATGTCTTTTTCCTGATCTTAGACGAAAATCTTTCATCTTTTCACCGTTGAGTATGATGTTAACTTTGGGTTTGTCATGTATGGTCTTTATAATGTTGAGGTACATTCCTTCTGTACCCACTTTGTTGATAATTTTTATCATAACTGGATGTTGAATTTTATCAAATGCTTTTCCTACATCTATTAAGATGATCATGTGATTTTTATCTTTCATTTTGTTAATATGTGTCACATTGATTGATTTGCAGATGTAGAACCATCTTTACATCCCTGGGATAAATCCCACTTGACCATGGTGTATGGTCTTTTTAATGTATTGTTGAATTTGGTTTGCTAATATTTTGTTGATGATTTTAAAATGTATATTCACTAGGGATATTGGGCTGAAATTTTCTTTTCTTGTGGTGTCCTTGTCTGGTTTTGGATTCAGGATAATGCTGGCCTTGTCAAATGAGTTTGGAAGAGTTCCTTCCTCTATTTTTTTTTTTTTTTGTAAGAGTTTGAGAATTGGTATTAATTCTTTGAATATTTGGTAGAATTTACTAGGAAGCTATCTAGTCCTGGACTTGTGTTTGTTGGTAGGTTTTTGATAACTGATTCAATCTCCTTACTAACAATCAGTCTGTTCAGATTTTCTATTTCATCATGATTCAGTCTTTATACATTGTAAGTTTCTAGGAATTTATTTCCCTTAGGTTGTCCAATTTGTGTTCATAGTAGTCTCTTAACGATCCTTTGTATTTCTGTGGTATCAGTTGTAACATCTCTTTCCCTTCCAATTTTGAGTCCTCTTTTTTCTTGGTTAGTCTAGCTAAAGATTTGTCTATTTTGTTTTTCTGTTTCCAAAGAACCAGCTCTTAGTTTTATTGATCCTTTCTATGTTTTTAGTCTCTGTTTCATTTATTTCTGCTCTAATCTTTATTTCCTTCTAACTTTGTGCTTCATCTTCATTTTTTCCTCTTTTTCTCTTTTCTTGAGGTATAAAATCTAGGCTTTTTGAAACTTTTCTTGTTTCTTGAGGTAGACATTTATTGCTATGAACTTCACCCTTAGAACTGCTTTTGCTATATCCCATAAATTTTGATGTATTTTGGTTCCATTTTCATTTGTCTTACAGTATTTTTTAAGTTTCTTTTTCACTTCTTTTTGACCCATTGTTGTTCAGGTCCATGTAGTTTAATCTCCACACATTTGTTGATTTTCTAGTTTTCTTTGTGTAATTTCTGGTTTTATACCATTGTGGTTGGAAAAGATACTGGTATTATTTTGTAACTGAGCAGGACCCTATTGTCATTAGTGACCATCTGAAATCTATAATGGTGTTTGTAACTGCTGAACTGTATAATGGTTTAAAGGTTTTTTCTCATGCTCTTGCTGACCAGGATTAGGCTGAAAAGGAGGGAGGCTTGGGTGATCCCCCCAATCCTCTTGTGGTGCTGTTGCTGCATGCAGGGATCAACCTCAGTGCCCTGCTTCTGACCCCAGTGCCCTCCTCTTGACCCTTGTGGTTTCCATGTATCCTGTTGTTCTCCTGCAGCAGGAGATCCTAGGCCTCAGCCTGGCTTAAAAGGCTAAAAGCATTTATCAATCTGACTTTAAATTGCCCAAGTTTTTCTCTAGAGCTCTTTTCCATGGAGCCCCTTCCTATGAATCCTTTATTCTAACAATATTAAGAGAGTCGCAAAGCCAGAGTTGTACTTCAAAACCAGCAGAGGGAAGGGGACCACTGCATCTGCAAAAAACAACTTTGCAACAATCTGTTAACCTGTATGTAATGTCTGTGGAAACTAGCTCTGTCCCTTGAACTATAAAACCCCCTGCCTTCTCTGCCCAGTAGGGTCACAGTCTTAGAAGCACTAGCCCACCGTGACCTCCTTTGCCTGGCAAAGAAATAAAGCTGCCTTTTCTACTTCATCCAAAACTCTGTCCTCAAGTCTCAGTTCAGTAAGCAGGGTATGGAGGCCACAATTTCAGTCTTAAATTTACTAGACTTTTTTTGTGTGTGTGGCCTAACAAGCGCTCTGTCTTGGAAAATGTTCCATGTACACTTGAAAAAATATTATGCTGCTTTGGGATAGGATGTTCTGTATATGTCTGTTAAGTTCATCTAGTCTAACATGTCATTTCAGGCTGATGTTTCTTTATTGATTTTCTATGTGGATGATCTAGCCATTGATGTAAATGGAATATAAAGTTCCCTTATTATTTTTAAAACTCATATATATATATTTGGGTTTTTAAATTCTTTTTATATATATATATATATTTTTTTTAATTGTCCCCTACTATTACTGTATTGTCCTTTTCTTTCCTTAGGTCTTTATATATATTTAGGTGCTTCTAGGTTAGGTGCATAAGTATTTCAAATTCTATATCCTCTAGTTAGATTGAGACTTGTGTAATGTCCTTCTTTGTCTCCTATTGGAGTCTTTGTTTTATAGTCTATTTTGTCTGCTATAAGAATAGCTATCTCAGCTTTCTTTTGGTTTCCATTTGCATGGAACATCTTCCTCCATCCCTTTTTTCAATCTGTGTATGTCCTTATATCTGAAGTGAGTCTGCTGAAGGCAGCATGTAGATGGGCTTTTTAAAAAATCCATTCAGCTGTTCTGTCATTTGATTAAAGAATTTAGTTCATCTATATTTAATTATTGATATATGCTTATTCCCATTTTGTTAATAACGGTTTTTTGGACGTTTTGTTTTCCCTCTGGTTCCTTTGTTCTTTTCCTGCTCTCTTCCTTTGTGGTTTGATGACTTTAAGTGGTATGCTTAAATTCCTTTCTCTTTCGTGTATCTGCCATAGGTTTTTGCTTTGTGATTACCATGAAGCTTACATATAACCTACACTTAATAAAACAGTTAATTTTAAGTTGATAACAAATTTGAATTCATTCTTAAGCTCCACATTTTTACCCTTTCCCCTCCCCACTTTTGTTTTCAACATTACACTTTACATCCTTTATCTTGTGTATTCCTTATCTGATTTTGTAATTATAGTTCCTTTTATTACTTAGTATTAGTTTTATTGGTTAGTATCTGTTTTATTCATTTAGGTGCTCCTATATTGGGTGCATATAGGTTAATGAATGTAGTATCTTCATCTTGTACTGCTCCTTTATCATTATAGAGTGTCCTTTATCTTTATGGCCTTTGTTTTAGTCTATTTTGTCTGATATGAGTATTGCTACTCCCACTTTTTTGTTATTTCCATTTGCTATGACCAAGCCCACCTCTCTTTTTGTGGGAACACACCAACAATGGAGCCAAGCAGAGAAAGCAGCTATGGCAAGGCTGCATTGGGCCCCTCCCCTCCCCTCCCCTCCCCTCCCACACACATCCACCAACAGTGGTGCTTTTTTATGGAGGTCCCAGGCTGTTCTGTTCTGCACACACCGCCAGCCAGAGCGCACACTGCCCTCCAGTCTCTTGAGGCTGCCTCTGTGCAGTGGGCCCCAGCCTTTGCCTGGGCTCCTCGCCAATTTCCAGCAGCCAGTCCTGGCTTGTCCCTGCTGGCTCACTTCTAGGGCTGGGGATCGCAGGAACCGTCTGTGTCGGTTTCTCTTAGTTCTGTCTGCCAAGTGGTTGCCACTTTCTCCTCTGAGTCTCAGAAGCTCTGCTTCTGTCCCCACTGACCTCCCAGCTGGAGAGGGGGTGTCCCAGAGTGAGGGTACCTTTCTTCCTATGCCACTCTCTCCCTGCAGGACCAGTCCTGCACCAATTTTTTTTTCCCTTACCAGATTTTCTTACCGGATCCTCCTGTATTTCAAAGTGAGAGACACTCCGCCAGTTCAGTAGGTGTTCTGTGTGACTCACTGGGTTTGTAGATGTAATTCTTGGTGTATTTGTAGGAGAGGGCAAGCTGTGAGTCTCTGTACTCTGCCACCTTGGCTTAACTCCCTGAGCCTGAACTCTTAACAACTATATTATAATGTTTCTCATTAAAGCATTAGAGAATACCAAAAAATAACAAAAGCTCTAAGATGGCAGACAAATCTCATGTGCTATTTATTGTCTCAAAATTCTACTGAAATGACAGGAAACATTTGTAAATGGGAATAAATCCAAAATATAGAGATCAGAAGGGAAGGCCAACATAGTTCAAAAATTCTGACAAATTTCTAGACGACAGGAAAACGGGGCATTAAAGAAGTCACAGACTAGACAAAGCAGGCATCCTTTTAGTCCAGCCAAGCCCCAGAAAGGACTCCAGCCTGTGAAGCATTAGGTACAGAGAGGGACAAGTTTCCAGCAGTATTCAGCTTTACATGAAGAGCTGCCTGAACAGTTGACCTGGTCAGTTTGTCCCATTACCCTCCCCACTTGGCAACTACTGACTATGGCGTGGGGAAGAGCAGGATCTGCACAAAGTTAACAGAGAGGTGCTTTTTAAAGAAATTGGACTATATATCACATGCATGAAAAGCGGACAGGCTTTAAAGATGAGAGTTGGCCCTTGGATTATGTTCTCTTTGTCAACTGGCATCACAGAAGGCTTTTGGAATCCTTGACTCAGCCTACACGATAACAGCCAGCCACATAAAGGGAAGAAAAAACAAGATACACTAGGCAAAAGGTGTATCTTTAACTTGAGGGAAGGTATAAAGACTAGGAGTGGCATAGTGGCTGAGGAAAGTATTTTATTCTTGCCTGAGGTTAAAGGTCAGCCCTGGGTGTGACAGATGCTGAGGCTAGAGGGCCAGACTGGCCAGATCTGGAGCTTGTACTTGCCCTATAGGCAAAAAGCCACTGAAGGATGTAGTGCAAGAATATGAAATAGTCAAGACCCTTGTTTTGGCAGTTGAGAGTACTTGGAAATGAATGCTCTCTGGCTACCCTAAGGCATTGGGTCCCAAAGTGCGGTCTGAGAAGGCATCAGGACTTGGGAGCTTAAAAAAATGCCAATTATTGGGCCCCACTCCAAGCTACTGGATCAGACCCTCTGGAGCTAGGGTCCAGCAGTCTGTCTTAACAAGCCCTCTGGGTGATTGTGATGCACATTTGAAAACCACTCTTCTAAGGAACACTTCTCTCCAGACATTTCATCTGTTCCAAGAAGCTTTCCTGCCTCACCCATATAGAATGATATCCTCCATTATCAGCCATTCTGTCCCCTGAACATACTTCATACAGTAGCCTTTTGTGGTCCGTCCTTATGGCAGTTTTTTCATGGTGACCAGTGCACTTCATTGTGTCGGGTATGTCTCTCACCTGCCTTTGTAGGCCTGGCAGGACCTAGCAAAGTACTTAACAAATTAGCTTGCTGAGTGAATGGACCTAAATACCAATGAAGAGCATGTGTAGTAGTCCAGTCAACAGATGAGGAAATGAGGTCTTGAACTAAAAGAGTGCTAGGGATGGGCCTGAGAAATATTTAGGAAATAGGCAGAATGTTAATAAGAGCTAACAATTTTATAGCACTATGTACCAGGCAGTTTGCATTTAGATGAAGAAACTCAGGCTAAGTAACTTACTCAAGTCAAGCAGATAGTATTCAGCCAAGATTCAAACCCAGGCAATGTCTGGCAGCATGCATCTTTATGTTCTTTTTTATTTATGCTATTCTGCCTCCAAACTTGTGCTAAGATTTCCAGCTTGAGTGGCTGGGTAAATGGGATGCCATCAGCAAAGACAAAAAGACAGGGAAAAACCAAGGGAAGTTGCTGAGTTCAGCTTTAGCTATGCTGTGTTTGAGATACCTTTATTGGGTGTCCAGCAAGTGGTTTGATAGAACAGTCTGAAATATAAACTAGGCTAGGTATAGACTTAGAAATCAACATGTAAACCACAAGAAATGGATGAGATGACCCAACTAGGATTATATAAAATGAGAAGACATGAACTGAAGGCCCTAGTGAACAGTATTTAAGGGAAACTAAGATGCCGTCACTTCACAACTGTAAGGAAACCCCCAGAAGACAGTAACATCTTAGAAGCCAAAGCAACATGTAGCCTCATGGAGAGAGTGATCAACAGTCTTAGTATGAATGAGTTCAACCAAGAAAAAGACTGAAAGCCATTGTGGCATCTAAGGCTTCACTGAAGCATCTAAGGCTTCACTGAAATTGGTTTGCTATATCATCTATAGAGGGCCAGATTAGAATAAGTTAAGTGAAAAGAAGGGAAGACACTGGGAAAGCAAATCTGATTCTCTACAGAGAGATGGCACTGAAGTCTTCTTAGATGAGACTCCAGTGTGTTTTTGAGACTGCAGCAGATGGAACCACTGGAAGTGGTACTGAGGATAAAGGGAAGAGATGGAGGACCAACTTAACCAGAACCTGGGAGACACTGGAGGAAGCTGGGCTCTGGGATAATGTCTGGACTTGAGCACAAGGCAACAACTCGGCCTCTGAGATGAGGACATGAGGATGGGAAAGGATATGAAATTCTTACGTGGGAGGACAGGAGTAATGGCCTTAATTTTGACAAAATGAGGTTAATGGTAGTCCACTGGGTTTGGAGGCAGGGTTAAGCAAAACAAAGGAAGATTTAGAGAACAGGAGAGGGAGCATCCCTGGATGCAATAAGAGGACGATTAATTTTATGAGTAAGCCATTTATAAAAAACCAGGAGATCCAGACTAGGCAAAGACAGAAGACTATGAGAAACAGAAAATGGTGAGGAAGATAGATTACAGGATTCTGTGAGGTCAACCAGTTTAAAGCAGGTGAGGATAGAACTTGATGGATAGGAGATTGTAGTTAGTGTAGGATATTGGAGTTTAAGTTCAAACAGCTCTGGATGAAACTATTTAAGCTGTAGCCTTCAGAGTGGTTGGCTGAAATAGCAGTTTAAGGTTGATAAAACCAAGAATTACAGGGTTGAATACTGAATGCTATCTACGTAAGTACATTTCAGAAAATATCAACATTGCTCCTAGGACTTTTAGGAGACTGCTGTTTTTGTTTGGAAAAATGTATTTGAAATGTGAAGGAAAAGAATGCTTGAGGTAGATGATCCATTTCCCATGGCCCTCAGTGCCACAGCTTAAAACAGTTGGTAACCAAATTGGATTGTTACTCTGGAGGGGTGAAGATGGTTGTAAAGGATAGGGAAGAGAGAAAAGATGAAGGCAGGAAAAAGAGGAGCCAGACACTGGCATGGAGTGGAGGAACAGCTGAAGAGAAACTGTGGCAGGGTGGTTGAAAAGAACTTGTAAGAACAGGTAAGTGTCCAATTTTGAGTTGTTTGCAGTGGGGTGTGCAGTGTGACCTAACTTCTGCCCACCTTGCCTCTCAAAAAAAAAAAAAAAATCACTCCACAGCTCAGCTGAACTTACTGTTCTCACCAGTGCCTTATGAGTAAGACCGTATGACTTCTTGCCAACCAAAATGTGATCAGCAGTAGTGTCACTGTTAGGCAAAAGCACTAGGAGACAGATGTGACTCATTACTCACTTTCCCTCTGTCACAGCAACAGAACATACTCTGAAGGGCAGCTTGGTTACCTAGGCTCCCAGTGAGCTGGGAAGCAGACCCCCATGCTACGCACTGGACATGCAGTATGTGTTCGAAACCACCTCTTTTGGGGACTATTTGTATTGCAGCATAATTGTATATATTTCCAATAGCCAATCAATTGCCCTCTCAATTTCATCTCTAACACCCTGACTTCCACTCCAAAGATATACTGGTTCAGCATAACATTATCTCACCTATATTACTCCAGTAACGTCCTAACTCGACACGTCTTAACCTGACTTCCTTCCAATCCTCTCTAAACTGCAGTTCATCTTTCAAAATTACAAATCTGATCGCATGACTTGCTGGCTTTTGAGTCCTCCTAGGCTTGCCATCATCCCTGAAATTAAGTCCAAAATGTTTACAAGGCCCTTCCTAGACTCTTCCTGTTTTCCCTATTCCAAACTGTAGGCATATACTCACCTTCTGAATACACCATGACATCTCGTCTCTGTGATTTGCTAATTTTGTTCCCACTGCATGCAGTATACTTCTTGGTTTAGGCCTGTCCTGACCCCTAGACCAGGAACCTCTGTGCCACAAATCATAGAGCCCACACAGTATTTTCCCTATTGAAACACTATTTAATAGCAATTACATAGCGTGTTTTCCCCATAGATACTGTCCCCAATGTCAGTAGGAGGTATCAAGGGAAGGGAGGGAAAAGGTAATTAGCTTTGCCTTTGATGATCCAGTACAAGAATGGAGGCATGCTAACACATCTGACATCAACCTTGCTGTGTAGAGCACTGTGAGCAGGGCTAGGGCAGGACAGACCAGTGGGGCCTTGCAGCGGGGCAGCCACACATGGTCATTTGATAATGCCTGCTGTACTTTAGAGGGTGACTGATGCTGGAGCGAATTTCTTAATCTTTTAAAAGTAGATTTTAAAGACTATGAGTGATTTTCAAGGTTTACAAACTAAGCATTCTGGACTTACTAAAACTGCTGACCAATCAGCCTCATTAATACTTCAAAAATGGTTCAGAAGCTTCAAAGACAACTCAATGGTCTTGTTTTCAAGAGTAGACAATTTGTGATAGTTTTTCTGCCACTTTGCCTACCACCATTAGTCTTTAAAATGTCACATGTGGGTATGAAGAATCATAAAAAGCATATTATTGTCTCCAAATATCCATTAATCCTAGAAAAATAGCAAAAATCTGCTAGTCAGCTCAACTTTAATAGTTAATCTCAAAGCTCAAATATCTAGTTTTGAAAGTATATAAAATGTCACTATTTGGCATGTCTTTAAATAAATATTACAGCTAAACAAGAAATTACCTGTACTGGGAAACAAGTCCTTAGTTGAGGAAAGTAAGTCAATGAACAAACTCTTTTCTTGAAGAGAATGTAAATGAGTAATTTTAAAAATCCACTTTTTGTAAGATTTCAAGTAAAATGTACCAATTGCTTTTTAATGTGATGCATCAACTGCAAAGCACACTGCTCATACTCCCCTGTATAGTAGCCCCCTTTATACAGATTTCTTTAAGTATGAGACGGCATTCTGTAGTCAGAGAAAAACAGTATGTTAAGGGATTTAATAAAGACCATCCATTTAAATCAAAAGAGGTAGTAGTATACAAAAACCTATTTTCACTAAAATTAACATGATAGTTCAGTTAACTGGTGGATGAGAAGCAGTACTTAAATTTAGTTATTAGCAGGATGAAGAACTGACACTTAAGAATGTCTGAAAACTTCTATATGTATCTTGGTTATAGCAGCTAACAAGAAACAAGAAAATCTCTCTAAAATAGTGGTTCTTAATTGGGGTAATTTTGTACTCTTCCCCATCCCCCTACCCTACTGGGGACACATGGCAATATCTGGATACAGTTTTTGGTTGTCACAACTGGAAGTGGTGGTGCTACCACTGGTATCCAAGTGCGCAGAGGTCAGGGATGCTATAATCTTAGAATGCACAGGGCAATCCCCCATGACACAGAATTATTCAGTCCAAAATGTCATAGTGCTAAGCCTGAGAAATCCTAATCTAAAAGGAACATGCGTTTTTCTACCAAAGTCTAAATTCTAGAGGAAAGCATGGGTTTTATTTCTAGAATAAGAAACTAGGAGTTTATTTCCAGACCTTTTAGGAAAGCCTAATTTAGTTCATGGATGGTAACAATTCCAAGCAAAGTACACATTTGGTGTCTTTTGAAAATACTACATTAGGATCACACACATTTAGCTGCCCTTACCTAAGTAAGCAAGTGAAATATTTATATTACAAGTGAAATGTCTGTGAAACAAGTAAAACAGCTTTTCAGAGTAATAGATTACAGGCTACTAAATCATGAGGTTATCATGGTATACATTAATCAGTTCTGAAACACAATTCTTCAGATTTTTCTTGTGTGAGAGCATTGTACAATAAAATCACTCAGTGTGTATCAACCATTAGTTACTGATAATAATCAGTAACTAATAATAATTATCAGTAACTAACGGTTACACTAATTCCAATACATCCTAATATAGAAAGAATTTCAATTCGCAGAGCTCTTTCCCACCTAAGATTTAAGTGAACAATTCAGCTTGCCAAAATAATCACTGATAATCATTTAAGATAAGAATTAAGAGTTCAGTATATTAAGACTCCCTCTACTAAAAATCATTCTGACACACTGACATTATAGGATCTAATAAAGTAAAATTACCTGCAATACTCACCCCTTAGTAGTTTTAAGTGAGGTTGGTTTTTATGACATCCTATGAAAAACAAATTCCATTTTGAAATGAGAGCTAACTTTCTAAGTTACAAAGAGCCAAACCACGTTGCTGGTGACTCTTCCCCTAAATTTTGTACTACAGATGTTCACTAAGTCTTATTTTTCTAGTATTAATAGGAAAATAAGCAACTTACTGTGCTGTAAAGGGAAAAAATCTAATTTCATTGTGCATCATGTTTAAGAAAATGGCCTTACCTGGGGAGCTTTTGGGCAGCTTGCCACCAGCTACTTCCAGTGTGTTCCATCGTGCAACCAGAGGTGTCAGAGGAGTTTTACCTAATTAACTGGAAAAGTGAGTTACGAGAATATCCTTTTCTCATACAACAAAATGAACTGTTGCTGTTAATGTCCATTTTCCATTCCACAGAAGATTAAATAAGATTTCAAAAACAGATTTGAATCTGGGGTGGCAGTGGTCTGAAAACTAGGATTCAATTTAGATAGAGCTAGAATCCAAATTTGCTGAAATTTTTAAACTTTTTAATATCAAACCACTTACTAATAAGCATTAATACGTAGAGGTTGGCAGTTAATTTTAGCAACTGAAATTTTTGGTAAAATTTAGTTTGGGCAGAAAATGTTGCTTCAACTTAAAAATTTGTCATGTGACTAAACACACCTTACAAGGCTTATTAACCCGTTAACTGACTTTTTCAGTGACTTTCAAGTATTTTGTACATTTCATTATTTTGAACTTCAGTCATGCCTGTATAATCATATCTGAGACTGAGCTAGATATAAAGATATCAGAACACCCCTTAAAGCTGGTTAAATTAGATATGCCCCTATGTTATTTCTTTACCATTTTACCTAACAAAAAGTGTAAAAAAATGACCAATTTGGTTACTTATGGTTACAAAAAAATTATGTACATATTCAAACATTTGTTGAAGTCACCATACTCTAACTTTTTAAGAAGTCTAATTTCCCAGTGGTTAAGCAGCTTTAGATATTATTAATGAATACATGACCACCATTTAAAAAAATTATCATTCAGTGCTACTAATTTTTATAAATTCTAAAGTTAGGCCTTGCCATACCAAATTTCCTTCTGCCTTAGTTTCATAAAATAACCTCAAAACACAACCCCATATTGAGCTTTCTTTAAAAAGAAATCGAGTAGACCTAAATGGTTTAAATGTCCTCCCCCAAAAATTAGCAAACAGCTTTTCTCTTACTATTAACTTACAGATCTCCTAAGGAACTTACGTATGCAGAATTGTTAAACAGAACTTCGAATAGTATTTTAAATACCAGTAAGCAGTGTGAGTGGCAGATTATGACTGAACCCCACACTTTGCAATTTCCAGTCCAGTATCATAACATCACCACTAGAAGTATGAAGTTAATCAGTACAACTCAGCATTTAAAATCTGAGTATTCTCTTTTAAAATCTAGTATTCTTCTTACTAATTTTATTATATATGTGAATATATGCATATAATCTATATTATATATAAACACTAAAACCATATCTACTACTCGAAAAGAGCATAATCTTATTTCTTTTGTTTAAAGATAGAATTTCAGCTACATTAGAAAAATTAGCCATTTTGCAAGACTCAAAACCACATGCACTGTAGAAATTAAAAAGAGAAATCCAGTACAAGAAAAGTGTGTGGATTTAACTTCGGACAGTTAACTAAATCCAAAGACATTCACACAACATATGCATGTCAGTCTCCTATTTGGTCCTAGAGCCTGCAGTATTGTAATTTATTGTGAAACCATGTAACCAAATACTTAAATATATCCACAACATCTATACCACGGAAATGCATATAGTACATAATATACTAACATCTCAAAATAAATTTCTATTACAGTTTTATGCGAGTTATGGTATAAGATTATCCCCTGCCACATTTTGAAATGACACCTTCAGGTATGGTCCATGTCAATGACTCATTAGTGGACTCTTCTCTGCTTCTGGAATGGTAAGTCAAAATCCTTACTGGTACTGATGTCTTATGCATTTTCCTCTGGACATTTGAAGTCAAGCTATTAATCTAATAACCACAGTATGTTATCAGTTAAAACCACTGCATATTTGGATGTTAAAGCAGGAAGTTAATACAGCAGGAAAAATATTTCTAATTCACAGTTTCAAAAATAAAGGGTGCAGTTTTCAAATATCTGAATGCTTAAAATTGGTCACTCAATTTTACAACTGCCTCCTTCAATACATGTAAACTATGTTTGCACAGCATAAGGAGATGTCTTTTATTTCAGAAGTTAGTTCTTACTGTTACAGGAGCACCACAAATTTGAAGAGGCTACAGTGTGAAATGAGCTCACTGAAGAATGTTAAATAAAATTTTAACTACAATATAAGGTACTGCAAAGCTCTGTTCCCCCCTCAGCACATACCCCTTAATCAGGAAATAGTCAACACTTACCAAATACAATATGTAAATTAGCGCTACAAGAGGGGGGAATCTAACTCAGCTAAAAAGAAAATACTATTAGCTAATAAACCTGTAACAGCCAGCTTCAGAATTTTGCTAAAACTAAAATTCAAAAGCAGACAGTTATTTAACTCTTCAATAAGGAATGTAGAGGTCCAAAGGAAATGAGAAAAACCTGGCTTGAAGAATTTTTAAGTGGAAACACACTCACACAAATGTAACCGAGAAAAACTGAGTACTTAAATATTCAAATTTTAAATGTATAATAAGAAAATTTGTAATAGAAAAAGTGGCAAATTGTTATTGTGACTTGATTTGCTGAAAACACCTGCAAATTCACACTGGCATTAAGAAAACCAAAGTTTCAAAAATTTACTCCCCTCTCTCTTCAGATACGTGTTTTCTGTGCAAAAATAAATATCTGAAAATTGCACTAATACAATAATACTTATTTTACCTTTTGTATTATGAATAATCTGCACATGCTGCTTTACAGACGATACATATTTGTAAACTTGCTCATGCAAAATTAGTGTGCGCAACAGGGATATTGTTAATCCCTATACCTAAAAAAAAAAGATACCTTATTTTCTTTTAAACTGTCAAACCCTCTGAAATGTAACAAATCTTACACGGATATTCTTGTCTGCCAGCTAAAAATCAATTTATGTTGCTGAAACAAAGTTATACAAGAAGAAGAAACATGGTTTTTGTCTTGCAGAATTTTTGATTTTTAAATAAGAGAAAATTTATAAAAGAAAGAAATTCATGGTCACAAAATTTTAACATTTTAATCCTACACATTACAGGGTAAATAGATACTGGACCCTATCGCCATACTCCATAAATCCTAGCTTTTAGTTTCCATTTTAAATGCTGCCTTAACCACTAAAACATTAGTGGTCTTACAACCTCTGGATTATGGAAATACATATTTCTGAAATAAATGCTACCAAACAACAATGGAAGAAAGCCAAACTGTCTCCATGAAGGGAAAAAAAAAAGTGGAACATTTTGAAGCTTTTAGACACTTCTCTTTCCATGTCTTATGATTAACCTGTCAATTCAGTGCATTGTATGGTCAATGTAATGGTCCCCACGTTGAACAAACATCTAACTAGTGTCCATTGATTCCAAGTTAGTGGATGATGAATCTTTTTGGATACTTTCGAAGATGGCTGCCAGCTCAGGGTTAGAACTGATCTGTGACTGGAATTCACTCATTAGTGGACTCTTCTCTGCTTCTGGAATGGTAAGCAGTGCTGCTACTGCTCTCATGGCAGATCGCTTTAGTTCATCTTGCTTTTCAAACTCCTGCTTTACTGAGTTTGCTTTTACCTGTAACATTTAGTAAATTTATATTACATGCCCTAAAAGATAGCTCTTATACCAACAAAACTTAAGTACACTCACAGATCTAAAAGACACATTATTCTTCAAGCATAATTTACCTTTTTTTAAAATTGAAGTACTGTCAGTTACAATATGTCTATTTCTGGTGTCAGCACCATGTCCCAGTCATGTATATACATACATATATTCTTTTTCATACTCTTAAGCATAGTTGTCTTTAAACTTCCTTCTAGCAGTAGCTGTCTCCTTAAGGAAATATTTTACACAAGGCCCATTATAAAAACCAAGAGTGGGATCTGCTTAGCAAGTCCTACTTTGTCCTCCATCAAGAAACTAGCTACCTTGTTTGTTCATTATTCTTTAAACATTTCAATGTGCTGACATCTCTGTGCCTTAATTCATATAACTATTTTTGTATGAAGTTCACTTTCTGAACCTTAAAAATAATTCTGACTTTTCAAGGTCCTTTATATTTTTTTTTACTGACGTATACTTGATTTACTACAGGCTAAGTGATTCACACATACATTTTCATATTCTTTTTCATTACAGGTTATTATAAGATACTGAATATAGTGTCCTGTGCTATACATACACACATTATCTATTTTATATATAGTAATGTGTATCTGCTAATCCCAAATACTTCAAGGTCCATTTTAAATGTCATCATGCACATATGAAGCATTCTATGACTCCCACCTCCACCAGAACTAAACATTTCTTTTGTGGTCCTATCACACTTTAACCCTTATCAGTACTTAAAAGTATGTGTCACATTGTTATAACAAAAACTTAAGAATAGCTAGCACTGAACAGTGCTAAGCTTTCTAAAACATCCATATTCAACAGGTTAACTTCTGAAACTAATTGTTTATATATGGTGCTAGCACAGTTAAGTCTGGAAAACCACGGTACAGAATCAACTAGGGATCCTGAACACACTGAGTCTAGCCTAAACTGACATGTCAAAGACATTAAAATTACCTTAGTTGTACATGTGGCACGTAATGGCTCAACAAGTCGGTCCAACCTCTGTAGGACGGCACTTGGACAAAGGGTAGAGAGCCTCACTAACATTAAAAATGTTAGCATCTATTAGAAATTTAAAAAAGACAAAATTTAGATTTTGCATTATTTTCTAATGACAATCCCAAATTCTCACAAAGCTTTTAAAAGGAAAATGACTACATGTACCATAAAGTTTCATTTTAATGTAATCTGCCATTTGGAATCACAGAATTGTCTCAGATCTTATCTAAGGAATTTTAGCTACAGGTACTAGAGTTACCTTACTTATCATGTGGTCCTAGAGTTCAGAACTAGGAAAGTGGTTCTCAACCTTGACCGCACATTAAAGCTGGGGGGTGGTGTGTCTTTGTATCTATTCCTCAGCTATTTTTACTTCACTCATCAGGATAGGGCCATAGACTTAGTTTTTTTTAAAAAGCTCATATGTACCAGATGCAAAATCACTGAACTAAAAGAAAAGCTTTACAAGAAGTTTCTACTGTCTTAGCAAATTTTCCTAAAAAAACCCCCAAAAGCCTGGTTATTCAGATAAATCCGTATAATATAAAGTCCAGTAACCCAGTCTTTTATGCCATAAACTGTAGAAATAAAAGGATCCTATGACTTCAGGGCTCTTTTCATTGAATTCTGGGAGGGTCAGGTCATTCCATATTACATTATGGAAACATGAAAGCTGGAGTTCTCACAGTACAGCTAAATTACTGCCCAACTCCACTGCTTGACTAAAGGCCCCGAGTAGATTTCTCAAATCACCCTTATAGTTCACATTTTAAACAGACATAAACAAAATGGATATAGGCAAAAAAACAAAGCAGCAGTTATGAGCAGTTTATGCTCTAAACCTAAGAAGCCGTATAATCTCTATATAGTTGCTACTACAGATTCTTTGCATGTATGTACAGTTCTTCCATATTATTCTTTAACAAACCTCTTGATATTGATTGAATTCCTCCTCCAATGAAAGTGTTCCTGGATTTTTCCTACCTATCAACTGATAATACATCGCATCACTATTACTTTTGCAAATTATAGTTTATAACACTAAAGTCACGACAAGCAAACCAATCTTTTCTCACTTAGTAACGAGAGTAAATTACAAGGGTGAAAGTCACTACAGCAAAATCATCTAAAACATTCTATAAACAGGCACAAACATCTTACCTTAATATCATAATGATCCTTCAAACCATCTTCAACATGATTTAGAAATTCAAAGATATCAAGTCTATCCAGACAACTGTCTAGAAGTGTGTACATACACTCAAAGGCTGCCTTTCTAATATCCAGGCCGTCATCAACTGTATGTTTAAATGGACCCATTTCTACCTGTTGAAATAAAAAAGAATGTGTAGATATACTTGAAAAAGTGAACGACAAGCTTGAGTAAACAGTGTAATCTAATTAACTTACCTCTCTTATAAGCTCCTTTCTAACTTTTGTTTCATTATAAAGATGTGGAAGAACAGTATCTAGAAGATCCCTTATTAACGATGGCTTATTATGTGCTGCTGAGTTGAATGTGACCAAGGCTACTCTTCTTACATTCAAATCTGGGTCTTCCAATGTTTTTAGGAAATCACCTGAAAAATTGAAAGAGATGCAACACAGTTAACGGTAAGCTTAAAATGTGCATTACATTTTTTTCTAAATTGATTATTACTGCTGGTATTATTATTTCTTCAACATGGGTCACAGAATATGATGAAATATTAAGTGAAATCTATTAATTTCTTTTGGCAACAGGTAGACTATCATGTTTGAATCTGAGTGGATTTAACTAATAAACCTATTCTCAGCACCTTTAAATGCAGAAGGTAAGGAGTGAGAGCCCCAAAGGCTCCCAATTACTTTTACAAACACTTGATAAAAAGGGGGTGGCAAAGAGAAGTGATGGAGCCTGCAACCACAAGAACTAGTAACTTGAATGATTCTCCTTAGAGTTCAAGATTAGTACCTGCATTTAACAAAAGAAAAAGCAATTTTAAAGCCTGAGTTCAAAAAATAAACAAGGGGGGAAACAGATCCACTGCTTGATAAACCATACACTTGTTAACAGTATTCCATCTTTATCAAATAATCAGAAATGTACATCCAAAAAGCCTATTTTTAACAAGAAATATCAATTGGTAAAAGGTTTAAGAATATAAAAGGAAGAAAATGAAACCTAACAGGACAAAAGCTAAAGAAAGTACCTAGCCACTTTAAAATTAAACACAGAGATAAGCCCGGTTGTTCTTGCATGTGGGGGAAAGAAACAGTGCAAAAATCTTTGGAGTCACACAGATGGAGATCCAAACTGCTTCACTTGTCAACTCTAAGACTTCAGGCAAGTTATTGCAGGCAAGAGCCTCAGTTTCCCAGTTTATGAAATAAGAATTAGAAACCTTTCAGGGCCACTGAGCAAAATAAATAGCATGTATACTATTAAACACAAGTGTCTGGTACACATATGATAGTCACAAGGAGCTATTCATCATGTAATCTCAACCCTACCATAACCATCTTTTAGAATACACAGGGGAAAAACAAGTGCCACAATATCCGAACATTTCACAGCAGCAATTTGAAGAAATGGGAGGAAAAAAATACTTCAGACACCCTAGACTGTAAACTCAAAGTTGACCACCCCTGAAAGTTCTGATTACAAAAAGAAATAGTTCAGGTTCAAAAAGAATTTAAATGTACCAGACTAAACCTCCTCAACTCTCTGCTTAGAACTGCTATAATGGTAAATTAGAATAACGTATCTGCTTTCAGTAAAGAACCTGAAGTACTGCTATTATTATAGACAAATGGTGACATGGACTAGGATCCCCAACAACTTGGTCTAGGAATTTCAATTTTTAAAAAGCTTCCTAGGTGGTGGTTCTGATATTTATGTAGTCACAAGTAATACTGAAGTAGATCACAATTCAACCAGAATAATCATCTGATTAAGTATACCAGTGATGCACACTGGCTGACAGTTATCAATTTAGAACGATGTCTAGAGATCTGGCATAGGTCTGTTCCTTTGTCCTATCTCATATAATGCCAAAAATGAGAATAAATAAATATATCAAAGCAAAAATAGGGGAGGGTAACAAAAGCAAGACTCTACTGATAAGAGTCTGTCTTTCAATCATTTCTAGGTCCTAGTGTTGGCACTCGTTTATCCCTGTGTCCCCCTTACTCTGAATTGTTAATCTTTCTGTGGTTCTTTTAGACTGTGGGCTTTGCCCCCTTTCTGGCCTACTGCAGAATGGCACAAAACTGGAAAGCTTATTTGCCATATCCTTCTATCCTCTCTGCCGGTATCCCCAGCCTACTGTCCTCAAGAAAACACCAGAGTTGAGCTACTAACAGCTCTAGGAAAAGTGATGATGAAAACAACACAAGGAAGTTATAATCTTGTCTTCACAGAAAAAGCCCCTGTCCTTCTTGGGTATCTCTTCTTCAGTTGGGGAGAGCTAATTACCAGAAGAATTATCTTTTTTACTCTTAAATTTCCACCTTAAATAGAAAAGCCGCCAAAGATCCCCTTGGGAGCTGGAGGGTACAAGTAACAACAGGAAACTGGGGCCTTCACAGCTCAAGTGAGATTCATTTACACCTGGGAAGAACTTCAGACTGGTCAGAAAGATCATATCTTTTTCCTTTATCCATTAGTTTATTTGGGTCAACCCCAAAATATGATTATCAAATATATAGTTGACTTTAACGATATCTTACAATATTTACTGATTTCAGCTATTTGTAAAATTATTTTTTCTAATGAAACAATTACTGTCCCTTAAAAGCATTTTAGTTCCCTGGTGGTAGTATTTAGTTGTTGAAATGATTTGGTCTTTTTTAATTAACTACTTAATAGTTATTCAGTATGTTTATCCTCATTTCCACTTACCTATGCAGTTCTTTAATAGTGGATCAATAGGTTGTGGATGATCAGAAATAGTAAACTTCACAGCTGTAACCACTGAGCTTCGGGCATATGATGAACCTATTTAAAAATGAATTGTAAGTCTATTGGTATTTAAGTTAACTAAAATCGACGGACATCTTTATCATTTTCAAACAACTTCAAATAACACCAGTGTGTTTAACTCCTTAAGATTCTTTTTGGTCAAGAGCAGTATTTCTTACTGCTCTCAGGACACTAATGGAGCAAAGTTTACTCATCTTACGAAACATATTCCTTTTGAAATCTAATGGGATTAATTTCTTCTGGGAAGGAGGTGGCCTGGGAGACCAGCAGTGGAGGATCTATCCCTCACAAAAGGGAACTGGTTAAACCCATAGTAGCATTAAAGATTGTTTGTTTGTTTTTTTTTTCAAACGAAAGCAATTTCTAAGAATGGCCATTAATACCTTCTCCTTGATCTACAAGGGTTGACACTGGTAAACCTGAAAACTCCTCTAGAATCTTTCAACTGAACTAGGTTAGTTCACCAATTTCAGTACTGTAATAACTAGCAAGCTCCGCCAGCTATATTAATTCAAGAGACACCTGTCTTTTCCACATTTTAAGACAAAAGGGTAACATTAAAATATACTGAACACTAGAAACTACAACAGATTTATTTAATCATTACCTAACTACGCTCTTCATCCTTTTAAACAACAAAATGTCACTTGAATATGGCTCCTTTCATAAGGCAATAGGTTCTACATGTAACAAGATACAGAAATATTTTAACTTTGACACTGGGCATCTTTCAGGGCAACCAACTGCTAATATATTTTTTAAATAAGAAAATCCAGGTACTCACCTGATATTAAGTAACTCTTAAGCCGCGGAAGGAGAGTTTCTGGATCAATTAGAGTGAGTTTGCCTAGACATTCAGCAACAACATTTCTGGTTCCTTCTTCTGCACACTCACAGTGCTTTAGCAATAAGGCCCAGATGTTTTCAACATACGGTTTAAGGCCCACCACTGATGCAGAGCTAATAATTTCCTTCAAGGAATGAAGCAGAAGATACTGCCTTTTGGGTTGACTGGTTATTTCTTGTAAGACAAATGGTAGATATTCAGGAAGGTTGCCCACACTAATGCTGCCTAATGCATAGGATGCAGCTGATTTGACTTCTTCACTAGGAGATGAGAAGGCTTCTAATATCACAGATTTTAGTTCCAGCTGCCCACTTAAGTCAATATGATGCCCAACTTCTCCAAGAGAAAGCAGAGCTAAGAGGCGAATAGAATCTGTAGACCTTGAGTTCTTGACATCTTGAATAAACTGACCTACTACAGCTGGTCCTTCTTTAGGGCATGCTCGAGTAAGAGCGGCTACGCATTTGGCAATGGAATAATAAGACTGCTTATGAGTAAGAGCTGTGCTCTGAGAATAAACTGGACCGGTCAGCATACGCAACAAATCCATGTATCCTAGATTATTTGTTCCAGTGACAACCAGAGCTTGGAAAAAGTCTAGCATGGCGCTAAGAGCTCCCCCCTGCAATAAAGGTGATCTAACAAGTCCAATAAGTTCATTGAGAATGGATCCACTTATCTTTGAAAGGGAGGAGGGATACACTTTTGCCAGTGTGGTAAGAAAACTGATAGCCATCTGTGAAACATGCATATCACTTTCACTGATAAGAGGCGGGAGCTCATCTAGAACTGCATCAATCATGGCAGCTGTCAAGCTGTCACTATAGTTTTTAATTAGAATATCTAGAGCAGAAAGTGTACCCAGTTTTAAAGCTCTCTGGTTTTTCCTGAGAAATGAAGCAAGAATAGGAACCCCTTCTCCCAGGACAGGCCTCAAATCTATCTTCAAAGGCGACCCAGCAATCAATGTCAAAGCCTTCACTGTAGTTAACCGGGTAATCTCATTCTTTAGCCTCTCCAAGAAAATCTGAAGTGTATTAGGCAAGTCAGAACCCAAATTGTCTCCCAGGTTGCAAATAATTTGTCCCATACAGGAAATGGCCCTTTCCTTGACTTCCTGATCAATGTCCGCTGCTTTTAACCTCTTAATGGTACAGGTAAATAGGTCTTTGATATAAGGAGTTGCATCAAACGAGGAAGGCTGATCTAAAGGACGAATTACTTTGACAAGCTGTTGAGTAACAAGAAGTGCTTCGGATGTAATCTTGTAAAATGGGTCTCCAACACAAGCCACCACTGGAGGGACCAAAGCTTGAACATGAGGATGGAAGACTTGAGGAGAGTGGTTACAGAGGATTACATACAGACAGGACAAAGCATCAATCTTCAAATTTGATGAGCTTGATTTATCATTCAGTGAGAAAATGATTCCTAAAAACCCAACCAAAAAAGAAAAATCCAATAATTTTTATGCATCGCAGCTTTACGAAAGAAAAAATTTAAAACTAATCCCTAAAAGATTGCTAAAGTTTCCACTTCACCTTATTATGTCTAAAGCAGTAGAAATTCCACAAGCTATGATAAACATTAAAGTCAAAAATGTTCAGTTATGATTTTATACTTTTAACTTTAGGTATTCAGGATGGTTCTACAAAAAAGTCAGTTCCACATGCAAATTAAGTTGTCACAAACTATCCTTTTCAAGGAAACAATTATTTAAGCTTATCTAAGTCTTGATAGTCTATAGTAAATCCCAAAAGTGACTTACTATTTCTTTCATACCTGGTACAAGTACAGGAATGTGTTGTGTTAGGGCCCCCGGTAATACATTTACCAGTTCTGTTAACATGTTAAAACAACACTGTCGGGTCTTCACACTTTTCTCTTTCATCTGTTTGTGCAGAGCTTTGACAATGTTGGGAACCTGTAATTATCAAGCGCTCATTAGCTGGTTCAGCTATTGGTACTTCCTCAGTACACTTAAATTACAGGGGATGGGGAGAAATGGAAATTTTTTTTTGGTCAAATTCCCAAGTCCTCTAACTGCTAACAAGATTGTTTGATACAAACTTTGTTGCGTCTACTATGTATGTTCTCTTGTAACTATATTTGCTTGATTGTAGTAAGAAAATAAATGCTATCATTAGCTTTCTACTGAGCAACAAAAACAGTCTCCCTTGATTAATTTAAATTAGGAAATGTATTAAGACTAAATAGAAATCTAAATAAAAATTTTCAACTGAAACTTTAGGAGCAATAATTTATAAATGGCTTTTTGGAACCCAAGTAGCACATACAGGCAATTAAAGGCAAAAAATTATGGAAAAGAAACTATTAAATGGGTCCTTGTTTTTGCTTGTTTGCTGTTGCAATGAAATCAACCTCACTTCAAATGCAGTTACAAGCAGCAAGAATATGACCCAGACATCTGCTTCTAAACTTTCTAATGTTTTATTAGTCAGCAAAACCTAAATAGGGTATTTACTAATAAATCTTATGGATGTCAGGTCACAGAAACATATACCATATTGAACAATGATGTGAGAACTAAAGGCAAAGGAAAATATCTATCTAGTGAATTCATCACAGCATCATCAAAATTTCGTGATTTTTACCTGCCTTCTACATACTTATTCAATTGCTTATGTCCTCCATACACTTTTTTTTTCTACAATTAATCTTAAGTGTTCACCTTTAAGTTCACCACAAACTTTTAAAATTTTTACTACTTGAAAACAAGATAGATATGACATGTACATACCCTCCCCTGGTTCAGTCCCTCTCAAGAACTGTTTTGTGATCTATAAAAATGGACAAACAGGTACCCACCCCCTAGGGCTGCTGTAGAGATTACATATAAGATAGGAAAATGTCCAGCATGTATCAACTATTCAATAAATGGGGGCTATACAGCTCTAATGTTTAGGATCTTAGAAAAGATGTCCTGAAGTGAAAAACTAAGTGTTTTATTAATGAGAACTGGCATATATAATAAATACTCTGTAGTAGGCACTTCATTGTATGTTTACATAGATCATCTCATCTCTACCTTGGGTAGACAGTTCTAAGTAAACCCTGATTACAAATGAGAAAAGTGAAGCTTAATGAAATGTCTAAATTACTTGTCCAAGATCACACAGCTAAATTAGGAGGGAAGGAAACTATAAACACAACTAGTCTGATTCCACAGCCCTAAGACTTCTCCATTAATATCAAAGATAAAGATTACTAACTCTTAAAGCTAATGTTGTTTAGCCAGAAAAATCAAGAAAATAATCAGATTTATATAAGTAATAGAATATGAACATCCATAAATGACTATACAAACATATCCCAGAACTCTGTTTCTCTAAAGCTATTCTGGAACTCATATTTCTATATAAAAATGCCATTTTAAAAGATGAAATTTATTATCATGATTTTCAAAACCACACTTTTAAACTGACCTGACTCTGAAGCATTGTTAAAGGTGTTTCTCCCTGTTCCATTGCGTCAGGGTCACACAGCCAACTTTGCACAGGACGAGTTTGCTTCAAAAGAGAAAGGTATGCATGAAAAACATCTGCCTTTACGTTCTCTTCACGCTCTTTAAATCTGGATATCAGTGCAGGAGAGACGGTCTTGTAGAATTCTGGAAGCATTTCATGCCTTGTGCTAACCACGGCATCCAAGCACTTAGCAGCTGCACGTCTTACTTTCCAGCTCATGTCATCATCGTCACTGTATTCATCATCACTCCCTAAAGAGAAGTTTTAATGTTAACATGCTAATAATCATAAGAAAAGTTTATTGTTTAATATAGAAAGTGAATTGATATTCATAAACTAAGACGGTTTTCCAACTTTTCACTAAGATAAACAGCAACAGATAAGTTTGAAAAGAATTAATACTTAAACCAGAGGTAGAGTTATGAATTAATACTTAAACCAGAGGTAGAGTTTACTCACATAAATTTACACATAAATAAACCTCTAAAGAAAAATGATCATACTGTTTATTTGTTAAACATTTTCACATTTATAGGTAATGAGCTGCTTATTAATTCTTTAAAATCATTAATTCATACATTAAACTTCAATATAAGTATTTATAAAATCATAAATGTCCTAGTCTTTTTAAATAATATGAATAGAAGTTCAATTCAAAAGACCCACTTGACACTAGGAAAATCAAACTGGGGAGCTTGTAAGATTAACCATAAAACAGATTTGTGGTAAAAATGATGTAATGAAAGGAATGATGACCAATCCCAGGTCATGCTGTGAAACTAATTTTCCAGAGGGAGAAAAAGAATCCTGACATCAGCTTTCTTTGTGACCACAGATTGTTCACTAAATTTGTTGATGCATATTTTCAACCTTTTAAGGTATGATCTTATTACAGTTTAAAGAAACTAAACCTTCTCAATTATAACAAGAAAATTCTACCCACATAACAACAGAGCACTAGCTTCTCTAAACTCCTGTAAAACATGAAAACAATATTCCCAGTATAAGCATCAACAATTCCATCTCACTTATGTATACTTGCTAATGTGTGTATGCGTGAAATCTCTGAAAATTATTTCCTTCCGATACTATCAGGCTGAATCAGTTGGGTCAACAAAATCAGGAGGATGGCCTACATATTAACAGTTCTCAGGACAGTCTAAAATTACTGACAATAAACTCTGTTATTCTTAGATATAAGACTATACCCCTGAAATGATTCCTCACTGGGGGAAAAAAGATGATGTCTCTTCATTGGCTTATATTCCAGTTAGCTTAATGACAGCTAAATGTAACCATGTCTTGGAAAAATCTACGCTATATGATAAAATTTTCCAATCTCCAAAAGCTTTATTACTTAATTTCATCTTAGCACTTCAGCATATTTGGTTGGATTTTCCATGAACCCAAGGCATTTGATTTATTCATCAATACTTATATGAAGAAAAATTACAGGGTAGTATCAAAATGGACTATTTAAAAACAAATGAAAAATTTCCAGTGGCAACCCAACTATGAGAAATACTTTACAGAAATACACTTTACTGAAAAAGGTTAATAGCCTAATCACTGAAATTATGTTGGTTTTATAAGTTACAATAACACCGCTACAAAGATATTTATTAGGTATAATCCATGTAACTGATAAAGCAGCTGAAGGACTTGGTTTATTATTCAAGATCAGTACTTACCACACTAAAAACCAACAATCAAAAAACGTGGAACATAAAATGCTAATGCCTTTTTCAAAGGATACTCCTGTTATAAGCTAATGTTTCCCTTTATCAATATAACACATTTATTGAGTGTCTAATGTGTGTCAAGCACTGTCCTAGGCACTTGGATAAAGCAATTAATAAAAAAGACTAAAATTAAAATTTCTGCCTTCATGAAGCTTCCACCGTAGCAGATCATAAATAACTACAATGTGTCAGAAAATGATTAGGTATAATGGAAGAAAATTAAAATGCTACAAAAGGAGAGATATGATGTAAGGGGAAAGCCCTGAGATGGGAGACTGTATGAGGAGGGGTGTGTGAGAGAAAGTGATCAGGTATAACCCCAAAGTTTTTGGCCTGAGAAACTAAGAAAAATGGAGATGCCATTCTGAGATGGAAAAGTCTAAAGAAGAAACAGGTTAGGCAGGCAATGGGGGAAGGGTGGGGAGAAGCTATTTTAGACATCTAAGCAGTAAATCAATTAAGCAGTTACATATATGAACCTGGAATTCACAGGGAAGATCTAGGGTAAAGATAAAGTTTGGGTTTTCAGCATACTGATATGATGAAAGCCAAGAAACGAGATGAGATCAACAGGAATCTAAGAGTATAACAGAGAAGTCCAAGGACTGACCCTGGAAATACTCCAAAGCTAAGTGGTCAGGGTGATGAAGAACCAGCATGGAGACTGAGAGGGAGTAATCACAAATACAGGGCTAAAACCAGGAGAGCATGGTATCCTGGAAGTTAAAGAAATGCTGCTGAGACTAAGTAACAGGCAGAGTCAAACATTTGAGGTCACTGGCAATCTTCTCCATCACTGGAAGACAATTCAAGAGAAAAGAGGAAGAAAGGGGCTGGAGAGCTATCATTCTTTTCAGTTCTGTTGTAGTGTAGAGAAATTAGGCAGTATCTGCTACAGTCCAAGATTATTTGTACTTTTTTTTTTAAAGATGGATGAAATTACAGACTTCAAAAGTCATTACATAAATTTATTTATGGAATCAAACTAAAAAGTATAAGAAAATTAACAGGAAATTGACCAAGCCATAAACCCAGTCACTTACCCACTTAAACATTTCTATTATGATTCTTTCAATACCAGCAGAAACAACTGAACATGAGCAACCCTGTGTCCTTGAAGTGCTATTTCTTTCCAGAGTAAATACCACAATCAAATCACAGCACAATGATGTCAATCTCAGGAGCCTCAGAAATGTTCAGATTATTCATGAAAGTTAAATGAAGCCTCAAACAATATTTAGGATTTTTCATTAAAGCAACTATGTATAAAACCAACCAAACTGCTATGAATGTTATCTATCAATATAATTTTTAAAATAGCATTCATTTCCCTCCTCACAAAAAACACTGTAGAAAATCTGAATAAAGAACAAAAATCACTTATAATTGCTAGCCAAGAGAAAAACACTAGTAACATTTTTTCAGCATATTTAGAAAAATAAAACTGGGGCAGAGTACTTTTTGTTACCCACTTTCCACTCAACTTATTAACCGCTTTAACAAATATTTTTCTAGAACATGATTTTGAAAATTTTGCATAGCAGTTCAATACATGTCCCATAATTTAATCAATCTGCTACTGTCAAATATTGAGGTCTTTTCTATTTTCACTATTATAAACAAACAAATGGAACAATCTGGGGTTAAGAATCATCTCCATCTGTAACACTGGGTCTTTCATGAAAATTTAACAAATTCCTTCTACTTAATTTGAAATACCTTGGTCATCATCATCACCACCATCTGCATCCATGGCATTTTCATCTTCATCTTCATCATCATAATTATAATTTGGATCATAGGTAAGATATTTAAGACATATATTTATAATGGTAGAAACATGAGGATATACTTCTTTAGGACATCTGAGGGAAAAAAAACAAAAGCTGCCTTGAATAACTGTATTTTTCTCATTGAGTCAGTATCTGTCACATTTTGCTTTATTACCAGATTTTTTTCTTCCCTTGAACATTGGAAAGTGGTCTCCAGCCTTTTCAACACCAATGACCCTTCATCCTTCCCTCCCACTGACTCCATGTTTTAAAAGATTTACTTTTCAAATTACTCTTATTTAATCAGTTTTAAGATGAATCCCCCCTCCATTTTAACATCTCTGAAATTAGGATGATTCTTATAATAAATAGTATGTCATGGTTAGTATGGGGTCATACAGACAGAAATCTGTATATGCTCTATCTTCTCAACATGACTAAAAGACCAAGCCCACATGAACTTGCCCTTCAGTAACTAGGATTATTTGTGAAAATGCCATGCACATTCCTCTAGGCATGGTCTTCTAGCTGTATGTTGTAAGGACAGAACATTATTATAATAAATGACCAACAATAAAGGAATAATTTGTGTTTCTCAATTAAAAGGACAGAAATGAATCCCCACAATTTCTGATCTTAACAATCTCATATGACTATAAAGCTATTTGCCAAAAGCCATGAGTGGCAAACAGTGAAAAACTATTTACTAATACTGCAAGCAACAACAATGAAGTCTCAGGACACTGTACTACTACTACTGTCAATTCTAGTACAAGCAAAAAGACTCATTACTTGGCCAGCATGGCTTCTCTTACATAAATGTAGTTTTTATTATTAGAACTGGGGTTTCCAAATTGAGAATCAGTGCCCTAGTAAAATGGATGTAACAGAGCTCAAAAACTGCTGAAGAGAGATGAAACTCACTTATATATTTCTGGCTAGATAATTAACTTAATCCTGCTACTCTCTCAAGATAGAGACTACATCATTAAATTAAACTAAAAGACAATTATAAATACCTTTCCCAAGTTCTTAAAGTAAAGCCCTAACAATGAGAAGGAAACATTTCAAAATAAATGTAAGGACTATCTTAAAATAAAGATGATATTCACTTCAAATAACTGTACTGGTTATCAGTTACTGTTTAATTAAAAACCTAATTGTAACACATTTGAAATCCAAAACTCAATCCCAGCTGTCAATAAATAACTCATTTCTCCTCTTCCATCTAATTTAGATCTTATTATTCTAATCTTAACAAAAATTTTTATTTGAAAAATAGAGATCTTAAAAACTTGCCTTCTCACAAATGATTCAAAGGCTTGAATGCAGTACTCTCTTAATTCATCGTCATCTACATTACAAAATTTTACCACCAAAGGAATTATCTTCTCAAGGTATTCACCTAAGAAAAGCACATTGGTTCTTAAAAACATTCATTAATATTTTTTAAATTAAAGAAAACTTTAAAATATTTGAACATTTCTTACCTATTCTATGACCAGCTTGCCTACTAATAGCGGCAATACACTGTATGTAGGTTCTTGTTGTTGACATGGAATCATTTTTGGACAACTCTGACAATAGATGTTCAATAAGATCTACAAAAACTATATTTCCACAGCTCATAACCAGATGGCCAAGAGCAATAATGGTTCTTTTCCTCACTGCAAGTCTAGGGCTGGTCAACTGGGGGAGCAGACAGGTCAGAATTGAAGGATGGAAATTAACAAGAAGTCCTCCTTGCCTTAAGATAAAATAAAAAGAAAACAAATAAATTCAATCTGTCCAAGTATGACTGAAATGTCTGGCCTCTGACCATCTCTTGACTACTCCTTCTCCCTAATGTCTTTCCTCTACATATCTACAAAGTTCCAATGATCTTGCTGACCCAACCCTCTCTTCCAAATCATTTCAGACGTGCAGTTCAGTGAGTCAATAGCATCAAACATCTGTGTCCTATGGCAGGACGGTGCCAGTGATCAAGTCACACATAGGACAAAAGGTCTAACTGAATTTTCACTTCTTATCAAATTAAGTATAAATTCCTCACCTTCCTCCACATGATGCCAATCTATCAGGATGATCTCATACTACTTTTCATTCTATATTCAGGAAAACTAGAATACAGTGTTTTCCAACTCCCAAGACTACTTACATATTCTGATATATTTATGCTTGAGCACATATACCTGTGCCCTACCGACTTTCAAAACTAAATTCAAATGCCACTCTTTCCATAACAAGCTTTCTTAGATCCTTTCACAGTTTATACCCCAAAACATACTATACTCATTAGTATTTAGTCTAACTCTGCCTTATAGTCATTTGCATTCTTATCTCCTATAGAGAAGTATAAGTTCGTTGTGTGCCAAGATGATAGCTCTTCACTTTTACCATAAATTTGTACCACATGAAGGCACTTGATTTCTTCCAAGTTCACGTGAACTAGCCACAAATAACAGACAAATAATGATGATGTGTAACAATTACAAGAATCAGCGACAAACTGACAGGCCTTTTAAGGTTATTTCCCCCAGGAGTTCCTTAAATCTTTCTATCTTTCCAGAGGAAAGTAGAAAAGCAACAAATATATAAAGCGAAGCTCCTTCCTCCCAACACATGCTTTAAAAATATGGTTGCTGAAGTATACCAGCATTCTTTTAACTGGAAAACTTGCTACTCCTACTGGCACATTTCCTTATCCAAGCACATCATTGTATTCAAGAATACAAAACAGTAAAACAAAATATAAAAACTGCTGAAATATTTAAATCACAGATCATCTTATTTTTCAAAACTACAAAAATTTACTCACTATGCAATATTACATGACAAATATAATTAGCTTATTTCTCTCCTTACTTCTAACCAAACACATTTGTAAAACAGACAATTTAAATATGAATAAATTTAGACCAAGTTTTATTATTTATCAGTTTATCAGAAAAGGTTATTAATAAATGTATAAATATTTGTATTACAAGTAATATAAATAACACTCATGTTTACCTGCTCAACATATCAGCCATAATATCCAAGGCTTCTAGCTGAACAGAGACATCTTCCTGCTTTGCTATTGCACTGGTAAGACGCCCAGTAATCTTTTTACATACATTAGCAGCTAATGCAGAGCCTACATACATGAATAAGAAACCAATGATGATTTCAAGGCAAGTATGCTGAATTCCATTTTATATTCATTATAATTACCAAATACTCAACAACTCTAAACTTGATTTTGAGACTGACTGAAGAGATCTATATGAGAAGAATATGTGTTTCAAAACAGGTTGTTTTTCAATAAAATATTAGACATGAACAAGAATCAGAGGTAATAAATGCAAGAGTACACCACACAGGGAAAACAGTATCGATTCAGTAAACTCTATTGGACAACTATATCTAAGGACTGGCACGAATGCCTGCTATGGAGCTGACAGTAGCTGAAGTGTTAACATCTCTAGATTGGAAAGCAGCAATGACATTTTCCTCTACTGCAGTCCTCTCTACTATTAACCTAGTTTAAATTTCAGTGAATTAAAAACCAAATATATTCTGAGCTCCAACAACTAACATGGTTTCTTTGGAAAAAAAAAAGTAGCTCTAACTTCTAGTAAGATCCTTTCCAATCCAAATAAAGTAGAAATGTTATTCCCAGGGACTCATAAACCAAGGTTATTACTATTTTAAAGTAGATTAGTGTTGTTACTGACAAGTAAGAGGAAAAAAGGAACAAGGAACTATGAAAGTAAAAATCTGCTTGGTTAAAAAAATTCTTGTTAGAACCAGAAATCAGCTAAAAACAAACATGTTTCAATGAAAGGAAAAAAATAAGGAAAGTATCAATATAGCTAATATACCTATAAATAATATACTTCAGAGTTGGTAAAATATATCTGAAATAATGAATTAGTACGGTAAAGTAACACTGGCATGATACATTGGGGGAAAAAATCAGCTTTGGATTAAAAGATAATGGATATGAATATTCACCTAATCAGGTAATCAAAACTTGGAGTGAACTGACCTAATCTCTCTGAATTTCAGTTCCCTTATCAACAATCTACATCGTTAAGACGTCCCATATAGCTGACATTTAGACAAACTGAAAAAATACACATGCACCATCTAGCATGATAGCTAGCACAGTGAACGATGAATAAATATTAAGTAAACAAAAACTACATACTAAGACTACATTATTACCAATCTACATCTTTCCAAGATGAGACAGTAACTTTTAGCCTGATAATTTTAGCCAGCAGCTTAGTAGTCAAGACCAATTCTAAAATTTACATTTCCGACACATTTCTGTCAGAGGCCAAAAGCTAACAACTTGACAAATTCATTAATTGTAGTTTTAATTTTTTTAAATTACCAAGTAGCTGTAAAAGGCTCAGCCTTAATTAAAGATTCTAGTAAGTTGAACTACTTCACAGCTGTCTTAATGGCGTTAAGTTTTACATCATAAATTCTAATGCAAAGCAAAATTAATACTGACAATAGAAAGCTAATCAGAAATAACTCATGATTTTGGTTATTTTTTCCTTCACTATATAGGTTGGCTTAACTCTATCCTGCAGTCGCAGTACATACAACAATATAAAACCTTGCTCCAACATAAAAATCCTTCAGAACTGCTATTCCTGAGAGACACTTAAATTTAATCAAAATAAATCATTTAAAACTAAAAACTGATTTATTTTTAAGCAAAAATAAGACTCCAGACTTTTCTTTCTTAATTGTTCAAAGGGATGCTTATAAAGATCTTTTAGGATAGATACTTCTCTCCCTCCCTGGCCAGGGAAAGGGGGGGAAAAAGGCAGAAGAGAAATTCTTCCATTAGTAAAAGGGAAATAGAAGAAAAAAGTGCTCTTGCTTACCACTGGATGCTGGAGGAAGTTCTCCAATTACTGTTTTAAGGCCAATACTTGAAATATCTCGAAGCTGTTCTTTATCAGAAAGCATGTTAGTGCAGAGGGTATCTACAATTGTCTCTACTTGGTATTCTTTCACTTTACTCACTAAAGGGCCAAGACTGTAACATAAAAAAGAAAAAAAATTTAAATCTAGATAAACACAAAAACACAAAATTAGACAAGTAGAAACATTAACTTTTCTGCCTCGTAACTGTCAACAAAGTAAACATTATGCCTATATCATAGTATATGAATAAGAGTACAAAAATGTATGATTAATAAGTTCCTTGCAGTTTCCATTTTTTCCCACTTATTTCCATCATAGTATGAAATTCAAGATGCTTCCACCCCCTGCAAACCCTTCAAATACACAAAACACCTTTTAATAATAAAAAAGCTAAAAAAATAGTAAGGCTAATTAGCAGTCTACTTCTAACAAGGATCCTATGATTTACCTCCAACAGAAATTCCATCTAATGTATCACACTTTGCCAATGTAACCTTTCCTTCCTAACATCTATCACCAACTCCAACTCATGAACCAAAGAATTTATATTCCTTTTATTTTCCTGCTCAAATTTTAAAAACGTAAAGTAATTGGTTGCAAAAAGCAAACAAGTTAGAACTACTCTGTGCTTCCAAAGCAGCTTGTCTATGCCTTTCTTACTAGTATTTTATACTGTTATTGTAAGACTGCATGTAGGCCCACTGGTTGAAGATAAAGAAAAGCCCTTCTTTTGTGTCCTTCCTATAGAATTTAGCACACAGTAGATAATGTTTGGTTGCATGAGTATTCATTGAGGAGCCATTTTATTCTATACTGTATTGAGTAACAAGAGTATGGGCCCTAGCTCCAAAAATTTACCATCCACATGATGAGGTAAGGAACTCACATAAATACTCTGGAAATTAACTGAAGGCATTCACTACTCCGCACAATTAAAAAAAAAACTGTTAAATTCAATGTTAGTATCTATTTACTGGCAGGAGACTGCACCTCAGAGACAGATTTTTAGGTACTAGGCTTTGATGGGATATAGTTAGAAAAAAAGCATTTCAAATGGAAAGATCATAGACTAGAATGAGTGGAATACATACTGAAAGAGATGAGAAGTCAGAAGAACTGCAGGATACAAAAGGCAGATGAAAAACACAATATGAAAGGCAGGCACCTGGGACTTTATGAAGAATCTTTAAAGTTAGGCCAATGAATTTAAATGTGATATGGTAAAATTGGGACCAATGCATTTTCTCAAGCATAAGTGACATGATGAAAATAACTTAGTTTGATAAATGCTCAGATCAATGTTTCACATATACATTCTTGATAAGTAACAGCTGACTGCCTGCCTGACTACAGAGAAGCAGCAAGCAGTGAAAATTGGGGAAGTAACAGAAGAAGAAAAATAAACAGAAAAGGCTGGAGAAATCCAAGAACAGCCCAATCCAAAATGATGACAGTGACTCACAGACATACAAGACAAACATGGTTACCAAAGGGGAAGCAGGGAAGGAATAAATTGGGAGTAGAGATTAACAGATACATACTACCATATATAAAACAGATAAACAAGGATTTACTGTATAGCACAGGGAACTATATTCAATATCTTATAGTAAATTATAACAGAAAAGAATAAAAAAGGAGAATACAGATATATATACATACATGTATGTATAACCAAATCACTGCTATACACCCGAAACTAACACAATACTGTAAATTATATGTCAATAAAAAACAAAACAAAATGATAGTAATGACATATATGTAGAGAGGTCTAATGTGAAACAATAAAAATTGGGAGTGAAAAATAAAAAGAATTCCAAAACTGAATTTAAAGACTTCTAGCTTCCAGTAATGGCAAAATAGCTTCCAACTCTCCAGATAATAATTACAAAATCTCTAAAACTGTATTTTAGAAAACAACAATTTGAATGCATGGTAATGATGGAACTAAAAACATATGGGAAAAAATGTCTACCTAGAATTCCGTATCTAGTGAAATTACTTTTTGTTGTTGTTATATTTGGGGGAGGGGCAGTAATTAGGTTTATTTATTTATATTTTATTTTATTTTTGATAGAGGTACTGGGGATTGAACTCAGAACCTCCTGCCTGCTAAGCACGTGCTCTACCACTGAGCTATATCCTTCCCCCGAAATTACTTTCTAAAAATGAAGATAAATTAAAGACAATTTCGGGTAAAAGCTGAGAATATATCACCACCAAACCTATTCTACAGAAATTGCCAAGGGAAGTTCTTTAGGCTAAAGGAAAATTAAACCAGATTTACAGAAAGGAATAAAGATCACAAGAGATGGTAAACGTGTATATGCCTAAAAAAGCTACATTTAAAAGACTACTTTTTTCTTCAAAATATCAATAATACTATATTATGGATACACACTCACAAATAAAAACCAATAGTAGCACAAAGACAGGAGGAAGGCAGTGGAAAAATGTTATTTCAAGGTTTATATAATTTATATCAAGTGGTACAATATTAATAGACTGTAATAAATTTAAGATGCAATTTATAATCCCTAGCCTAGCATGACAACTTTAAAAATAATGCAGAGATATATCTGAAAAGTCAACAGAGGAAATCAAAATTAAATTTATAAAACAGTGATTCCCAACTTTTTTGGTTTCAGAATCCCTTTCACACTTAAAAAAAAAAAAATGAAGACCCCAAAGAATTTTTCTTATATGTGGGTTCTATCTATCAATGTTTACATTAAAAATTAAACAATAATAAACTCACATATTACCATAAATAATGCAGCTATATTCTCAAAAAAGGGAAAAAATAGCTGTTCCACATTTTTGCAAATTAATGTTTGGGTATAAAAGAAAACAACTGGATTTTCATATCTGCTTTTGCATTCAATCTAATGTGATACCACACGTCATATGGCCTGTGGGAAATTATACTGTACACTTATGAGACAACGAGCATCAAAAGGGAAATAAGGGCACACTTAAATCTAACTATATCAATATTTACAATAAACATCAATGGACTAAAAACCACTCCCATCAAAGGAAGAAATTATGAAACTGAAAAAAAGGATAAAGAAAAAAGCGCAACCCAACTATCTGCTGTCTACAAGACACATAATTTAACAATGAAAGCACAGATTAAACTGAAAGTAATATAAAAAGATACACTATGCAAACACTAATCTTAAAAAAATTGGAGTGGCTGTATTAACATAAAATATACTTAAAGATAAGATGTATTTAAAGAGAAATATTTTATATTCATAAAAAGATCAATCAGGAAGAAATAATTATAAATGTGTATGCACCTAGTCATACAGCTTTAAAATACATGGAGCAAAAACTGACATTATTAAAGAGAAAAACAGATAAATTGACAATTATAGTTGGAAATTTTAACACTCCTCTCTCAGTAATTTAATATGAAGGAAAAAAAATCAGAAAGGATATATAAATCTGAACAACACTATCAACTACCTTGACCTAATTGACATTTATAATACACTATTCACAAAGGATATATAAATCTGAACAACACTATCAACTACCTTGACCTGACATTTATAATACACTATACCCAACTACCAAAGAATACACTTTTAAAGGTACACAGAACATCCACCAAGACCTATTATATGCTGAACATGAAACAAATCTCAGTAAGTAGACAAAACAGACAAAATAAACCTTCCTGAAATCTTAAGAGTATGGTTCTCTGACCATAACACAATTAAGTTTGAAACCGGTAAAAATAAAAATAAAACATAGACATCCACATAATCTGAAATATTTGAAAACTGCTTCTAAATAACCCATGGATCAAAGAAAAATCACAACAGAGATTAAAAATATTTCAAACTAATAATGAAAATACCAAAATTTACTTAGAATATATACCTTTAAATGTTTAAGAATTAGGAAGGACAAAAGTGAGTGGAAAGAAAAATAATGAGAAGAATTCAGTGAAATAAAGCAACAAACAGGGAAAATTAAAAAACCCTAAAGTCAGTTGTTTGGTAAAATTAGTAAAGTTGGTAAATCCCTGATTGAATGAATTGAGGGGAAAAAGGAGAGAGAGAAAACACAAGTTACCAAAATCAGGATTAAAAGAAGGGGATATTCACTGATGACAATTGTTCAGGTAGAATATCCCAAGGAATCAACAAAAAGTACTGTAATAATAATGAGATACTATGGCTCATGGTTAAAAGATTCAGTATTGTTAAGATGTGATTCTCTTTAAATATTTCTATAGCTTCAACACAATCTCAATCAAATTTGAGCAAGCTTATTTTTAAGAATAGAAATTAACAAACTGAATCTAAAATTTACAGAGAGTTCTGGTCAAGATGGCGGAGTTGTAGGACCATGAGCTCGCTGCTCCTTGGGACTACAACAAAACCACAACTGAATGCTAAACAACCATCAAAAAAAGACTGGAACCTAGCAAAAAAGATCTGCAACTGGAAACAAAGAAGGAACCACAGCAGGATGGTAGGAAGGGCGTGCTCACGATATAATTGGGCCCCATACCAACCCCCTACCTCCCCGGTCAGTGACCCACAAGCTGAAGATCTGTTAAGTCACAGAGGCCCTCCCACAGGAGTGAGAGCTCTAAGCCCCATGTGAGGCTCCGCAGCTCAGGTCCCGGCATTGGGAAGAGGAGACCCCAGGACAACTGGTTTTGAAGGCCAGGGGGGGCTTGGCTCTGGGAGCCTCACAGGACTAGGGGAAATGGAGACTCTATTCGCTTGGGAAGCATACATGGAAACTCATGTGCACCAGGTCCAAGGGTAGAAGCAATGATTTCATAGGAACCTGGGCCAGACCTGCCTGCTGGATTTGGAGGGTCACCTGGGGATGTGGGGCACAGCTACAGCTCACTCAGGGGACATAAAAGCTGGTGGCGGACATTTGGGAGTGTTAATCTACAGGAGCTTACCTGGAAGCTGACATCTTGATTGGATCATTAGCACCAAGTCCTAGCCCCACCTGTAGGGAAGCCTCAGGCCAAACAATGTACAGGGTGGGAACACAGCCACACCCATCACCTGACTTCCTAAGCCACAAAGGCCTCTAGACACAGCCCTACCCACCAGAGGTCCAGGACCAAGCTTCATCCAGCAGTGGGCAGGCACTGGCTCCTCCTGCCAGGAAACCTGCACAAGCTTCTAGTCCAGCTTCATCCACTGGGGCAGATACTAGAAATAAGAAAACAATAATCCCAAAGCCTGTGGAAGGAATCCACAAACATACAGAAAGATGATATGAGGCAGCAAAGGAATATCTCCCAGGGTACAAGATAAAATCCCAGAAGAAGAAATAAGTGAGGAGGAGATAGGTAATTTATCTGAGAGTTTAAACTAATGATGGCCAAGATGTTCACAGAACTCAAGAGGAGTACAGATGCACAGAGTGAAGTTTTTAGCAAAGAGTTGGAAAATATAAAGAATACCCAAACAGAGTTGAAGAATAGAATCACTGAAATGAACAATACACTAGAAGGAACCAAGAATAGACTAAATGACGCAGAAGAACGGATCAGTGAGCTAGAAGACAGATTAGTGGAAATCACTACTTCAGAACTGAAAAAAGAATAAAAAGGAATGAAGATCGTTTAAGAGAACTCCGGGACAAAATAAAGCGCTCTAATATTGCATTATAGGGGTCAAGAAAGAGGAGAAAGGACCTGAGAAAATTTTTGGAGAGATAATAGCCAAAAACTTCCCCAACTTGGGAAAGGAAACAGTTACCCAAGTCCTGGAAGCGCAGAGAGTACCACACAGAATCAACCCAAAGAGGAATACACCAAGGCACACAGCCATTAAATTGACAACAATTAAGGATAAGGAGAAAATATTAAAATTAGCAAGAGAAAAGCGACGAATAACATACAAGGGAACTCCCATAAGTTTATCAGCTGATTTTTCAGCAGAAACTCTGCAGGCCAGAAGGGAGTGGCACAATATATTTAAAGTGATGCAAAGGGGAAACTTACAACCAGGAATACTCTATCCAGCAAGGCTCTTGTTCAGATTTGATAGAGAAATCAAAAGCTTCACAGATAAACAAAAGCTGCAAGATTTCAGCACCACCAAACCAGCTTTACAACAAATGTTAAAGGAACTTTTCTAGTCATCAAACTACAAGAAAAGAGAACAAAAAGAAGAAAGAGAAAAAAAAAAGAGAGACCTACAAAAGATTGCTTTGGCTGTTCAGGGTGTTTTGTGGTTCCTTACAAATTTTGGAATTGTCTGTTCTAGTTCTATGAGGAATGTTGTGAGTATTTTGATGGGGGTTGTGCTGGATCAGTGGATTGCTTTGGGTAGTCTGACCATTTTGGTAATGTTGATTCTTCCAATCCAAGAGCACAGGAAATCTTTCCATTTCTTTGTGTCATTTTGGTTTTCAGAGTATAGGTAACCTTGGTTAAGTTTGTTTCTAGATATTTTGTTGTTTCTGATGTAATGGAAATGTCTCAGCCAGTTATAAAATTCTGGTTTCTGAAGTGAAAAAAAAAAGTGAATGAAGGAATGCAAATGGCAAAATATCCTTTCTTATGGGTGAGTTGTATTCCATCACATATGTATATATGCTGCATCTCCATTATCTATTCAACTACTGATGTGCACTTAGGATGCTTCCATATCTTGGCAATTATAAATAATGTTGCTGTTAATATCAGGGTGCATGTATCTTTTTGAATTAATTCTTATTTTGTGGTTGGCTTTATTCCTTTGATAACTATGTAAGTTCAAAAAGCTAAAGCTCTAAACGTTCTTAAAAACAATGAACAGTACATATATGTAAATTAAAAACTATATGTACAGTAAAAAAAAAGATCTATCAAGCCATGAAAGACATAGAAGAAACTTAAAAGACATATTACTAAATGAAAGAACCCAGTCTGAAAAGGCTACAAACTGTACGATTCTAACCAAATGACATTCCGGAAAAGGCACAGCTACAGAAACAATAAAAAGATAGTGGTTTCCAGGGGTTTGGGGAGAGGGAGGGAGGAATGAATAGATGGAGCATAAGGGATTTTAGGGCAATGAAAATTTTCTGTAGGATACAATGGTGGTGGCTACATGTCATTATGCATTTGTCAAAACCCATAGAATGAACAACATTAAGAGTGAACCCTAATGTAAACTATTGATTTTGGTTGATAATAATGTGCCCACGTTAGTTCATCGATTGTACCAAATATGCCACACTGATTGAGGGATGTTCAGGGTGGGGGGGGTATATGTGTGAGTGGGGAGGGCTATGTGCGAACTCTGTATTTTCCACTCAATTGTGAACCTGACACTGCTCTAAAAGAAGAGTCTATTAAAAAGAAATTTACATGGAAATGCAACAGAAATTAAAAAATCAAAATACTTGTAGAAAAAAAAGAATGAAGCTAGAGAACTTACATTACCTTATTTTCAGACTTCTATAGGCCTACACCAGAGTTTCTAAACCAAGGGTGATTTTTGCTCTTTAACAGACATTTAACAATGTCTGGAGACACTTCTGGTTGTCACTACTAGAGGATGAAGGAATGCTTCTGGCAAAAATAGAAACTGCTCAATATCCAATAATACATAAAATACACAGGATAGCTCCCCACAGCAAAGAATTATCTGGCCCCAAAACTCCACAAGACTGAAAAAGCTTGAGCTATGCTAATAGAATAGTGTGGTACTGGCATTAGAACAGACAAATATATCAGTGGAGCAGATTAGAGTCTAGAAATAGACTCACACTTCTATAATCAACTGATTTTTGACAAAGATGCCAAAGCAATTCAGTAGGGAAAGGAAAATGTTTTCAATAAATGATGCTTCAACAACTGGACAGCCAAATGGGGGGAAAAAAAAACAATTCCTACTCCATAAAAATTAATTCAAGATAGAAGAGAGGACTAAGTAAAAGTTGAAACTATAAAGCTTTTAGAGGAAAACACAGGAAAAAAAATCTTTGCAACCTAAACTAAGATTTCTTATAACACAGAAAGCAATAACCATAAAACGAAAGTTGAAATTAATTTATAAATTAAATCAAACTAAACTAAATTTAAAAATAAAAACTTAAAACTTATCAATTTGGGAGAAAATCCCTATAAAACACATGTATCATATGATATCACTTAATATGTAGAATCTAAAAAAAAAGACACATGAACTTATTTATAAAAGAGAAAGAGACTCATAGACATAGAGATCAAACTTATGGTTACCAGGGGGAAAGGGAGTGGAAGGGATAAACTGGGAGTTCAAGATTTGCAAATACTAACTACTACTGTATATAAAATAGACAAGTTTATACTGTAGAGCACAAGGAACTATATTCAATATCATGTAGTAACCTATAATGAAAAAGAATATGAAAAGGAGTATGTATATGTATGAAACATTATGCTGTACACCAGAAGTTAATATATTGTAAACTGACTATACTTCAATTAAAAAAAGAAAAAATCAGGTCTAAAAAAAAAAAAAAGTGTCAAAGGACCTATATCCAGAATATATTATATTATAACTCTTATAATTTGGTAACAAAAGGACAAACTTGATTTTAAAAACTGGGAAAAGTCCACAAAAAAATTAAGTTAGAATACTCTCTCACACCATACACAGAAATAAACTCAAAATGGCTTAAAGGCTTAAACATAAGACAAGACACAATAAATCTCCTAGAAGAAAACCTAGGCAAACATTACCTGACATACATCTCAGCAATGTTCTCCTAGGGCAGTCTACCCAATCAACAGAAATAAAAGCAAAAATAAACAAATAGGACCTAATTAAAGTTAGAAGCTTTTGCACAGCAAAGGAAACCATAAGCCAAACAAAAATATAACCTATGGAATGGGAGAAAATATTCGCAAAAGATGAGACTTACGAGGGCTTAATTTCCAGAATATATAAACAATTCATACACTTAGTAAGAAAAAGAAAAACCCAATCCAAAAATGGACAGAAGATCTAAACAAGCAATTCTCCAATAAAGACATACAAATGGCCAATAGGCACATGAAAAAATGCTCAATATTGCTTTATCAAGAGAAATGCAAATCACAACTACAATGAGGTGTCACCTCACACCAGTCAGAATGGCCATCATTCAAAAGTCCACAAACGATAAATGCTGGAGAGTGTATAGAGAAATGGAACTCTCCTACACTGCTGGTGGGAATGTAGTATGGTGCAGCCATTGTGGAAAACAGTATGGAGATTCCTCAAAAGACTAAAAATAGATTTACTATATGATCCAGCAATCCCACTCCTGGGCATACACCCAGAGGGAACCTTAATTCAAAAAGAAACTTGCACCCCAATGTTCATAGCAGCACTATTTACAACAGCCAAGACATGGAAACAACCTAAATGTCCACTGACAGATGACTGGATAAAGAAGTTGTGGTATATTTATACAATGGAATACTACTCAGCCATAAAAAAGATGTCATTTGCAGCAACATGGATGGACCTGGAGAATCTCATTCTAAGTGAAGTAAGCCAGAAAGAGAAAGAAAAATACCATACGTTATCACTCATATGTGGAATCTAAAAAAAAAAGACAAATGAACTTATTCACAAAACAGAAACAGACTCACAGACATAGAAAACAAATCTATGGTTACCAGAGGGGAAGGGGATGGAAAGGGATAAACTGGGGGAGTTCGAAATTTGCAGATACTGACTGGTGCATATAAAACAGATAAACAAGTTTATACTGTATAGCACAGGGAACTATATTTGACATCTTGTAGTAGCTTACGGTGAAAAAGAATATGAAAATGAATATATGTATATTCATATATGACTGAAGCATTGTGCTGTACACCAGAAATTGACACACTGTAAACTGACATACTTCAATAAAAAAAAGATTTAAAAAAAAAAGGATGCCCATGATCATTAAATAAATAAATGGCCAATAAACAAACAAAATAGCATTAGACATCATTAGTCATCAGGGAAATGTAAATTAAAACTACACCGATACACCGACTGGAACAGCTAGAACTACAGAGTGGTAACCAACTATTGATGATAACGTGGAACAACTGGTACTTTCATGTAAAATGGTACAAATACTTTGGGAAACAATTTCACAATTTCTTAAAAATCTAAATGGACAAAAGCAATTTCACTCTTCCATAAGAAATAAAGACACATGTCCTGAGAAGAGTTTATACAAGAATGTTCGTTGTATCTTCACAGTAACCAAATCCTAGAAAAATATCATTGTGCTATTACACGCAACTACTGAACAATTACTAATTAGTAATAAAAAATAATGAAACACTAATAGACCCAACATAAAACTAATTTAAGGTGAACAAGGTTGACCTTAAGTAGGAAAGTTGTGAGGTAAGGATACAATTTTATCTTTTTCAAATGGTTATCCAGTTTTTCAAAAAAAAGGTCCAACTTTTCTCATAATGACACTATCTTCATCATATACTTTCCATTCTACTTTACTCTACTGTTCTATTAATGCCTTAATATCTTACTGCTTTGATTAGATAAGCACGCTAGTATGTTTTCTTATCTTGTAGGGCTAACCAAAACGTCCAACTCTAGCAAGTTTCAGGGTTTTCATGGCTATCCTGAGCAAAGATCTGTCCCCCTTATCCCTCCCACCAAAATACAGAATCAACTTGTGTAGCTTGTGGGAAAAAACTTACTGATTTTTAGAAATAAGTTAGCATTAAATTAACCTGGAAGAGAACTGACAATCTTGTTGAGTTATCCTATCCAAAGACACGGGATGTCTTTCCATTTGTTCTAGTACATTCGTTTCCAAGTACATGTGTGTTACTGGTCAAGAGTATTTTAAAGTTTTCCTTCTGTAAGTTGTAAAAAATTGTAACCTTACCTTAAACCATACAATATCGTCACCCAAGGTCACCATTGTAACATTTCTTGTTACATTTATTCCTAGGCATTTTGTCATTCTGTTGCTTTAATAAATGGACATTTGCTTCCATATCTTTCAACTGGTTATTATTTGCTTATGTGAAAGCTACTGATTTTTCCATTAATTTTATAGCCTGTTCCTTCACTGGATTATTACTTACATTAATTATTTTCCTCGATTGACTTGGTTTTTCCATCTATCTTTTAAAATTCTTTTGTGTCTAAAATTTCCTCCCTTGCCTTATAGTAGCTAATACCTTCAAAAAAAATGTAATGGAGATAGAGACACATCCTTGTTCCTAACTTCAGGGTGACAGTAGCTGGTAATTTACTGGCTTTTGGGTTGAGGTATGAGTATCTGTTTGTATACTTTTTTTAAAAAAGGTCCTTATTGATTCCTTGTTACTAAATGTTTTACTGAAATATATGATGAATTTACTTTAGTGAGAGACATAAAGCATCCTTGACCTATTTTTCACTCTAATGACACATTAATTATGATGCTGGTTTTTGGAAGGTGTTTCACTTCTGATTTTTTTAAATCAATAATCAAAGTTGAATCTTATCAGTGCCTTGACAACTAACCAGATAGTTTTTTTCCTCTGATCTATTAACATGATGAAATAAAAATATTAATAAAGCACATAAAATTAAACTGCTCCTATATTCTTGGGATGAACCTTACTTGGTCAAGGTATGTTACACTTAATATATTGTTGGACTTTATTTTGAACATTTAAATGAAACTGGTCCATAGCTTTCTTTTTTTAGTGTTATCTATAGTCAGGATTTATTATCAGCATTTGGTTTAAATAAAAGACTGGAAGTTTTCACACCGTATGTTCTGAAATAGTACTAGAACTATCTGTACTGGAATTATCTGTCCTTTGAGGTTTCAAAGACTTGTATGAAAGATGTCTAGACATGAGTTTCTTTCAGGTGATGAGTTCTGTAATAAATCTTCCAATTTCTTGATAAGGCTACTGAATAATTTGTGTTGGGATTTTCCCTCCTCCAAGAATCAGTTCTTGGGTTTTATCTCCTAATATATTACTTCTGTTCATATCTTAATTCCTGTCGTATTTTTCCTGAATATATGTCACTTTCCTCTCCACCCATTAAATTTTAAGTATAAAAGATCATCGAAAGATCAAAAGGTCACATTCCTAACAAGTAAAGATTCAAAGTTAAGTGAATAAAGCTTTGTGTACCTCTTTCTAGGACAAAGCCTACTTTCAATCATCATTCTTAAAGGCTGACAATTGTTCAGCATATATTTTGAACAAAACAACTTTGTTTATTAACAAGCATATGGCAAAAGAAAGAATTAAAAAATGAAAAATAATGATTTAAGTAAAACCAGACTCACTTTCATTATTCAGCAACTCCTTTAGGACCTGTTTTATTTTAAACTTGCAAATGTCCCAAGTTAAAGAAAGTTGTACTACCAGTCTAGAAATTCTAGCTGACCAATGATTTCTCACTTTTGCCTGTTTTTTACAGCAGGTACATAAAACCTTAGCCTAAAATAAATTTCAAATCTTTACAAGAAAATCCAACAAAGGTACTAAGACAATGCTTTACTTAAGCTGATATCAAACATTATATGCCATACAAAATGACATAAAATTTCAGAATCTAATTTTCATATGAAACCAAAGATTATACTATTAACTTAGTATGTAAATTGTTCAGGGCTTCTAATATTTGGTATGCATAAATTAAACAGATGCATTAATACAATTTACCAAAAACTCAAATTCTGTACCTTATTACTAATCCTGAGTCCAACTGTCAATATCATGCCTAACAAGATACTCTCAATGTACTGTACACACAAAGATAACTGGAATTCTCAATTTTTAGGTAAGATTCTTTATAACTACTGTACCATCCATGTTGATTTAATTATGGTTTTAATTACAGCTGCTATCCTTTATTAAGTCTTCTTATCTTTTATTTTCCTTGTCATTATTTTTTACTTCCCTTGTCATTGGTTCTTAAATATCTCCCCCACTGGAATAGAGAGATGGATAGTAAGTAGGCCTTTTAACCTAGCTAAAAAGCCTGGCCAAATGAATAAGAGAACTGCTTTTTCTGGAGTTTCCTGTATGTACTTCAAAAGAATTAAAATAACATGAAGGCCACATCTAGCCAATACAGAAACTACATATAAGGAAATGTGTCTCATGTACCAAGTACAAACACTAAACAATCACCAATCACTTACATATTCTAAAGGAAAATTCCAGAAAAACATACTACAAGATTATAATAATTTACCAATTATTACACTGAGTTTTTTAAAAGGAAATGGGAGCTGTGAAAAGCAATCAAAAAACAACTTACCATTTGACAGCTAAATTCTGTACCTCTCCATTTTTATCTTCCAGTAACTTCAAAATCATTTTTACTACCTTCCTTTCGCTATCATCATCCAACTTGATGGAATCTTTCTGCAGTTCTGTCATCAAATCATTTGTAGCCATAAACCTATCAAAAAAATTAAAATATGTTGGTAATGAAATTTTTTAAGCATTAATAAAAAAGATCATAGTTTTCAAACCCAATGCTATTACTCATATCTAAGTCCTGATCTACTCTTACAAGGTATCATTGACCACAACTATTTTTCCCCAGGTTAGTCTTGATTTCAAATTTACTGACAGGACCTACAGCGAATGCTCTTTCATTCTAAGTTGGGCCCTGAACAACACAGGGGTTTTGGAGGTGTCACGAACCTCCCCTGAAAAAAATCCATGTATAACTTTCCAGCATCATCCATATCTGCAGTTTTGCATTTGTGAATTCAACCTGCTATAGATCATATAGTATTTTTATTGAAATTTTTTTTTCAATTTTTATTGAAAAAAATTCCCACAGTGTTCAAACCCATCATTTAGGGATCAACTGTAATTACATCACTGCATCTAGGAAAAGAAAAGCTCCTCTTTACTTTTTCTCTGCATGTGATTTGAATTATATCTAAGAAGCTTTTAACTAACATTAAGAATTACCTTCCTGTGTAATATTTTGTGTTGGATTGGGGGTCACATATTACAAATTACTGGTAACTTCCCAAATGCAAATTCTCACCTCCACCCCAAAGCCCACCACCAGTATCAGGTGTACGTTCAAAATGATGAAGAGGTGATTCCAGAAAGTTGTTCCACCTGACATCCAGCCCCCACTCCTTAAGAACCTTTGCCAAAGGAAGGCCAGACAAAAACTCCATTATGATCAGCTGTCTAATCTCAGCTTTAAATGAAAAGGATGAACAGAAGATGAAAATAAGGTAAATAATTTTTTTCTCTCAGATTTTTTTCTCATATACCTCACCAGAAAATTCATTTTAAAAATAAATTTCTTAGAATATTAGATAATTACATCGAAATAAAGCTCCAAAACCTGTTTAAAAGCCAAATGAATTCTCCTTAGAATTCCTGGCTCCCCTCCAGCTATTGAAATAATCTAACCAAAATAACGGCTACTTAAATTAATGCCTTTCTCTTCTATTTGAACCAGATCCAGTTTGGGTAAAACTTTAACAGTCATGTTACATACAGAAACGTCAAAATCCACATTTAAATCAATCTTAGAACACAACTATTGGAGCTGAAATGATAAACAGCTGATAGTCTGGCAATGTAGGCAATAAACTATGTAGTAAGGATTGGCAGAACAACTTACTAATTTAGCAATCCATTACTTGTAATTTTAAGGTGAACTCCAGTAACTAGTATGTTCATTTAATACTGATTTGATAAAGTTTAAACTACACACAAGTACAATTCTTATCAAGTTTTGTTAAACTGCTTATAAAGAAAAGCATATGTTCAAATTGATAAGATAAATTAAGCATGTGCCTTTTTAAAATTAACAGTTCTAACTGGAAGCTCCTCCCCATTTTATATGATGACAAAATGAAATTAAAACCACAGAATATTCCAGACAGTTTAAAAATAAAACCCACAAAACTGAAAAGAATGCTAATGCAGGCACTTCTACACACAAAGCATGGAAAGTACCTTAACTGTTTTGCTTAGATAAAATCCATAATATAACCATACTACTTAGGATCTCTAAGGACCCCTGAAATGTTAGTCATCTAGTTGAAGAGAAAACACACTGAGCATCAATTTAAATTTTAAAAAAAGCATATAATCCCAACATAAAAAAGTTACTTTATGGTTCTGAAGAAATTCTACTGATGTACAGATTTCTTCCTTTATTTACCATTTATTAATTCACTGCCTGTTATGCTACAAAGGCTGGACTATGAGCAAAAGACAGATAAAAGGTAAGTAAGCCTTGGCTCCTAACCTCAAGAGAGATTATATTCTAACAAAGAAGTCTATCAATTTTCAAAAATCTATACTTAACGGTTAGATTTTTAAAAAGTTGAAATGAGCACCTGCAAAATTAGCAATAGAGAGTATTTTTATAAACCAAAAAAACTAGATTGAGATAGTAGGAGGTTATAAGAGTTACTTTTTAATTGTGACTCTGAAGCCAGAAAGTTCTGAGAATTTCTTCCTTCTCTTAATTTGTTTAAAAATTTGCACTATAAATCTTATAAGGAAGTTGTCTGACCAGTTTGAAAGCCGTCCATGGCAGATTCAAAAGCCAATTTGTAAAATGGCTCTTAAGCATGTAATGTTTTAGGAATAGTACCAAGGGCCGTGATGATGCAGACTCAGTCCCTTCTTCTTAGCTTTTTCATCTAACAAGGCTGACAGACAGGTAAAGGACAAATCTCAAGCAAATTTTTTAAAATACTCAAGGTGTTTGGCAATGATCATATCAAAGAACTGATGGTTAGTTTGGATCTCAAAAGATTAATAGGGGTTTGCACAGGGAAAGCTGGTTTGGGATATTAAATTTATATGTGTGCATGGAGGTGGTGGTACGGACCATAATACCCCAGAGTGAAGGACTAAGGAGCAGTTCAGTGTGTCTGAGTCATAAGGAAATAGAAACCTAACAGGAAAATGGAAATGTAGGCTGAGGTCAAGATGAGAAAGGCTGTATTTACTCACTACTATGTAGTGAAAACCTTTTATTTATAAGGTACTGTACTAGGTGCTATGGACACAAGGACTGGCAAAGCAAATATGGTTGGTTCCTACTATCTTCAAGCTTACTTAACAGTCAAATAAAGGCATACTGATTTTTAAAAACTACATGAGTATTTACATACATGAGATAAATGCTATGAAGAAAAAGAATGTGTCACAAAGACAAGACAATGTTATAACAAAGTAATCTGACCTAGACTGGAATGGAAGTTGTGTATCGTGCAAGGGTTGAAAGATTAAAAAGATTTGTAGATCTTAGTAGGATTTTTAAAAATCTCTTTAGTCTTTCTTCTCAAAGCGATGGGAAGCTACTGAAAGGCATTTGGCATAGAGATGGGGAGTAAATGGAATGATCAGATTTACATTTCAGAAGTGATACTCCAGCTACACTGCGGAATACAGTTTGGAGAGAACCAGACTTCACTTAGCAGACTGAATGGAGAACAATAAGGAGAGCTATTGCAGCAGTCTAAGTGAGAAAGAAATGATGGTAGCTATAAGTAAGGTTAGGGTTAGGACAGTCAAACGAGATGGAAAAACGGACATACAGTCAATTCTCATTATTAACAGAGTAAAATTTTTTGTAACCCCCAAAATCAATTCTCCAGTGCTTTCATGTAATTTACAGACATGTGAAGAACGATGAAACATTTGAATTATCCAATGTACACATTACACACACACTCCCAACTGATGGTACACAAGATGATGCTCTGCCTTGTTCCAGCTCTCATACTGTAAACAAGCATCCTCTTCCCAGTCTACCTGGTGCCACTTTCTTTTTTTTGCACGTTTGTGCTATTTGTTGGTAATTTTGCTGTTTAAAATGACCACCAAGTGTCGTACTGAAATGCTACCTAGTGTTCCTGAATACAAGAAGGCTGTGACATGTCTTCCAGAAACACAAGGTAGATAAGCTTTGCTCATGCATGAGGTATAGTACCATTGGCTGTGAGTTCAATGCTAATGAAACATATATTAAATTGGTGTCTTTAAACAGAAACGCATAAAACAAGGTTCTGAACTGATCAACTGAAAAAAATACTGTGACTAGAGGCTGACAGGAACCTAACCCTGTATTTCCCTCACAATCAGTATTGCTAATTCAATGTTCGTTGCAAATTTATAGAAAGTACTGTGAATAAGCATCAACCCTATCTGAGATTTACAAGGGTAAAATTAATAGGTCTTTGAAATGGATTAGATACGGGGATGGTAAGGGATGAGTTAGGAAATGAACAAAGGAGTAGGAGGGAAACCACAGGACTTGGGTGTTAGTAGGTACGCATCCTGTTCAGAATCTTAATGTTACTGAACAACCACTGCCACACATCAGTTCAACCACTCATCTTATAACAGAGGAAGAAAGGATTAACAAGCTAGCTTGGTTCAACTACAGACTATACTAAATGGTCACTCCTTTGATCCTAATCAACAAAATTCCAGCAAAAGAGAAGATGTCAACATCAGGAATTAGTGCCCAGCAGCCTAACTTTGTCTGCCCTTGGCCAAAAGTGAGGACTAGAGCTGACCTAGCAGCCCCTGCATCCCAGGAACTGATCTGAGGCTCATACCTAAACCTCATGTTAACATCCAAATGAATAATCCAAACTGATCTGATGCTTACAGTGAAAGCACATTGTTTTCCTGGACATAAACATACAGAACATCCACTTCAGACAAGTTCACTTAGCAACACAAAATACCAAATACCCTCTAACTAAATGAGTGACTGCTATTTCTTTACTGATTTTAGCTTTTCCTCTGCTTTAGCATGCCCTTCTTATAACATTTTATAAGATGTCAAATGATAGAAATGCCTCCACTTTCTGACAACACTCAATCTAAAGCAAACCTCTGCTTCCTTAGACCCTTCCCAAAATTATCCAAGTAAGTCCTAACATCCTCTTACTGAGACATCCCACAGTGTGTTCTCCCTCAATATAATGGTAAACCCAACCTGTGTGAGGGATATCTATACGTGTAAGAGAATTTCAAGAAGGAAAAAAATGATAAACAGTGCTTACATTACATACCAAATAAATGAGCAAAGAAAATACCCACTAAATTAGTTACCTGGAGATTGTTAGGGATCTGAAGGAGAGTAATTTCAGTGAGCTTAGATGGCAACCTCTAAAAAGTTTAGTTTCTCGGTCAGTGGGAATTAGTATGGAAGGCAATGATCAGCTGTGATATTTAGGAAGAAAATTCAAATGGAAGAGTTATCAACAGACTGGATTAAAAAGAGGCCTGAGATGGGGAGACTATTTTGAGAAATACCCATGAGGGAACTAAAGGAAAGAAGGTGGAGAAGGGTGACATCAAGATTTTCCAACTGGGACATTTGGTGGGTTAGTAATGTAACAAGACAAAATAAGACTAAAAAAGCCTTAAGCTGGGAGGGGAGAAGATACATGTTAACTTTCTGACTTCTATGGGAGTCTCAGGTAGATTAACCTACAGGCAGTGCCATGTCATTCATTTATTCAAGTATTTTGCAGGGACCATCGTTAGAAACTGCCAGCCTCTGCAAAAAGTTGTATGCAAGACAGACTGGAACTTACACACTTGGCTTATTTTCCTGGACTGAAAGTTTCCTGAGGGGAGAACTTATTCATCTTTAGTAAATTCAATGTAGAGAAGCAGAAATAATGGTAGCAATAGATGCCTTACTGCACAATGACTGGTTTTCACAATCCTTCTTCTAAAATACAACCACAGTTTTACCCTGTTTCCAACATACATCTAAATGATATGGGCCAAATGCACCACCCAGTGAACCAATTATCTTTCAAAGATCTTGTTCACACCCCACTGCTGTCTCACCTTTTCTCACTTACTCTCTTACTAGAGATATGAATTAACTTGGGACAGTCTACATATTGCTCATGTAAATAAAACTAATTTTTAGTCATCTTTCTTCTTCCCACTTCCTTCAATGAGGCCCTTCCCTCTTCTTTTTCAGTGGTGAGCCCTAATCACTGTTGATAATCAGTTAGCAGTACTCTATCTGTATCCACACACCCCCCCCAAAATACCTAAGTGGGATCATGTAATTTACTGCCATCAACAAAGTACTTAAAAAGTGCTCAGAAATCACCTTTTTAATCTTTACAAATCTATTTCTTCTGATTAAACCTACTTTTCTTCAAGCACAAGCAGACCAGGTAACTTAGCCTCTCCTGTTACATTATTATAAATGCCCACACAGTACTGTTAAAGCTATGGATCTCTAAGGTCCCTTCCAGCTCTGTGATGATTCCATAACAGGCCTGAGATTTTCACCAGCATTTTAGACAGGTTCTAAGAGCAAATGCCTTCCAATAACCAAAACATATAAATTTGGTACCATAAGCCATTATCAAGCTAGGAAATTTTACAGTACAGTAAAGTATTTTAAGATAGTATCAAGTGGTAATTTAAAAAACAGACTGGGTAATAAGGTCCTGGGTTCAATCCCCAGTACCTCCCTTCAAACAATAAATAAATAAATAAATAGATAAACCCAATTATCTCCCCCTTTCAAAAATGAAAATAAAATTTAAAAAAGAATAGACTGGTATACTTTACAATGGTTTCTTGAAGAAACTTCCCCAACCCATACATGCTTTTTTCTTAACTCCAGAACTAAAATCCAATTCAACTAAAACAAGTAACTATTGAGAACACACATGGCCAAGGCACAGAATAGAGTGGAGGATTAAGTTCAGTAAGACAAGGTCTTTATGTGCTCCTATTAGAATTATCTATACCCTCTCCCCCAATGGAGTTTTGCTTAGTGTTTTTTCATACCTGTACCCATTTTCTCTAAGTACAACTTCCAGACCTAGTTCAGATTACTCCTTGAACATGAATCTCTTTGCTTTCATCTTCTCTGCCACTTAAGCCTGAAAACTACATATTGCCCTGTATAATTTTTCTTTACAAGTGTCTTAACCATTCAACATGCATGTAGATAATACTGAGGACAAGCATTAATCTTCAACTTTTGAAGTTCCTCTCAGGGAATTATTTAAAGTTTCTTCTAGTACATAATATTCCATAAACCTAATTTAAGAGGGAACTAAAACTTATGGTCTTACTCCTCATGTCTCCTAGTCAAAATCTTGGAGAGGCAGAATATTGTAGTTAGAGTTCATGCTCTGGGGGTATCTGGAAATCCAGATCTATTACTGTCTACTACTGTCTACTACTGTCTATCTGGGCAAGTACTTATCTTCAGATCAAAGTTTCCTCAGCTGTAATAGAGATTGCTAGTATTCACTTTAACAGAGTTGTAAGGATAAAGTGGATCAATGTATAAAGTCCACAGGAAGTATTAATATTAACTCTTATGCACAGAGAGATAAGAGAATGGTAAATTTATAAATGAAGCATTCATTTTGCACACGTTAAAGTTTTATTCCGTTATCTACAGAGTCACCTACTTACTGGCACTAAACTATAATATCTTACCTTCAAAGAATACAGAATGCTGAAACATGAAAGAAAAAGGACACCAGGTTTTGAGTTTTCTGCCCAATAAATTAAGCCTACAATTTTAAAAGTTCTATAAAGGGATTGTTTAAAAATGCTGACACTCATATTTTGAAGCCTGCACCCATTTACCTTCTCTTCATTAAAAAACTATGCAGTCATCCAGAGACCTAAAGTTTCAGGCCTATAAGGGACCTTTTGCAACCCATGAATGAGTCTCTCAAAAGTGAAAATTTAATCCCGAACTAAGTAGCCTACCCAAGGTATCACAGATAGTTCACAGTAAAGAATCCTATAGGACTAAAGCTCACATCTTGTGACCAACAAGAAATATTCTCTTTGGAGTCCACCATGAGAAAAATAAACTTTTCTTCCTTTTTGATGTATTGTTTTCTTCTCCCCTTAGCAGAGTGGTAGAGTGGTTTGCATGTTAGATTTTCTATAATGTTAACTATTCTTGTCTTCAAGATCCTTCTAGCACTAGGTATTTTAAAACATGTAACAACTATGATATTCACACCAAAATAAAAAGTAAATAAATTTCTAATGAGAAACTAGAAAGCATCATTTAAAAATAGAATACATGTATTCAAGTACTGAAAATACACAGAAAAATCTCAAAATACTTAACTGTAAATGATCCGTATTTTAATTAATCTCTTAAATGTCAGTAATGTAATATATATAGTGCTTTGGTTCCAAAGACTTATCTCTTACTGGATGGCCTAAGCATATTACAAGTCTTTAAAATAGTTAATTAAAATATCTTAATGATAAATTACTAGAAGTCACTTACTGTTCCTAAACACATTATCATAGTTACCAACTGTATTAGAAATACACCAATATCACACTTTTAGGAGAATAACCAATCCTCCAAGCAATGTTTTGATTTATTCTAGCCCAAATTCGTAGATAATCCTTATCAAGTTCAACAGTGGGTATGGCTTAATATTAGCACATTACTCTTCCATATAATTAAAAAAAAAAAAAAAAACCCCAAGCATGTATGTATTATCTTTCCAAGAAATTTAAGAAAGGAAGCTTTAGTCAATAATCACATATGTAGTATTATCATCCGACTTGATTTACTCTAAATATATCCATACACAAGTCTAACTAATGGAACAAAACTGTACTATTATAGGGAAAGTCCTGTCTTTAGACTAAAATTGAATACAATGAGTGAAATTCAGTATTTTTACAAAATGAGCCCAACTGACAGAAACAGGAGGGGGCGGGGGAATTACACCACACACTCTACAGTGCTTACAGATTTTAATGTAAGTTCCAGTCAAATGTTTACGTTCCAGGGGCTTGCACTGGGACCAAACAAAGCTCCAAAGGAAAATAAACAGCATTCTAATTATTTAAAAAACAAACAAAAACTTTTATTTCCCCCAATAATCTTGACTTTGACCCTACAACTACACAAATCTAAAAATACTAAAATACCCAAAATAAACATGTCTCCTCCAAAAAGTGACACTAAAAATCTTTATAATTAGCAAACTGATTTTAAGTTTTAAGTGCAATACTTAAAAACGTCCTAGGTAGCAAAACTTTTTGAAAATGATCTTTGGCTTTGAAGTTACAATCAAAACTCTATTTCATTGCCATTTTAATATGCCAGCGTATCAATTTAATTAGAAATGGTTCTCCTTTCACAAATTGAAAATTCTTTTCCAGTACATGAAGTGTGGGCATGTTTTCAAGTGTTAAAAGTGTATTGTTCATACGAAAGCACCAAATAAGCCCTTCGGCCACAATTCAAATTTAAGACTTCGTACCTTTAAAATGCATACAAAACACAACCAGCAGAGAACAAAACAAGTATCAATAATATAAACAGCTTTTTTAAATCGGGTGCTTATTTTGTGATGGCGACAGGAGGTGGGAAAGAAGGAATGTAACAATTACTGTAGTCCAAAAAAAAAGAGAGAGAAACCAAGATAATCCGTGAAAATATAACATTTCTTCAATACGCATGTTACCACGGTTTGGAACCAAGTCTCCTGCAACAGAACTTCTATACAAACCATATTCACCACCCCCATATTAAAAAACTCCTCCTTTCAGTAAGATCCATTTGCTCGATGTACCTCTTTGTTTATGGTTCAGCAATTCACCTTTCTGGCAGTAATTTTGGATAAAAGGAAATGAGACTGAAACCCCGAGTTCCCGTTTGGGTTTTTACCTGACAACGGAAAATGACAAGAGATGCTGGCGGGAAAACCCTACGAGTCAAGTTTCCACCATCCTGGCTCCCCCTCCTCTTTCTTCCCACCTTCATGAAAAAGATAATCCAAAGAAAAAGTTTATATACAACCCAGTCCCCGAAGAGCTAGAGGATAAAAGCAAATCGTTCAAACTGAACGCACCTAGGCCCACTCACAGCTGCGGGAAAGGAGGCGGCAGCTGGGTCCCTGAGTGGGCAGCAGGAGCTTGGGCGCCGCGAGCACGGCGGCCTAGCGCCTCGGGCAGGCCGGCGGTAGGCCCCACCTCCAGGTCTCCACGCCTAGAGCGACCCCTTTCCCCACCACGGTGCGCGGTCTTGCCCCTTCATGCTACCTGGGGCGGGAAAGTCACTTTCCGGGAGGGACTGCGGTGGGGGCGCTGGGGGACGCAGACCGGGCCTAGGACCCGAGGCGGGCAACGGCCTAAAGAAAAGAATGGGGGGAGGGGGTGAGAAGGTGGACGAGGAAAGGGGCCTGGCGGGACCGGGGAGCAGAGGCTGGGCTGGAGACCTCGGGAAAGCAAAAGAGCCGGTTAAGACCAAAGGGGTGGGGCAAGGCCTGTAAGAGGGCCAGAGACGCGAACGAGGGGCCCCGAGGTGGGCTGAGGGTCGGATTTCGGACTCACCTGAAGTCCTTGTCGCTGGATGTCATTTTTTCCAGCAAATTGGAAATGTGGTACGAGGCGCTCGCCATGTTGACGGCCTCGGTCCCGCCCGCTGGCGCTGCTGGTGCTGCCGCCCGCTGCCGCCGCCGGGGCTCCTCCTCTCGCTCGCGGCGGCTCCCGCTTCCAGGGTCGCAGCGCGACGCAGACACTGACTAGGGAGGCGCCTCGACGGGCTGCCCCCTCCCAGGCGAGACGTGGGCCCGTTCCGGAGGAAGCAGAGGCGACGGGACCGGCCTAACGACGGCGCTGCTCGCTGGAGAACGAGCGCATGGGCAGCGAGGAGTACAGCGGGGCCTCTTCGGGGAGCCAGACACTTCCACTCGGGCCCGTCTCACTCCCACTCCCTCCGCACTCACTCCTACGGGCTAGAGGCCAAAACCCGCCTCCTTCGCTCCGGGGGCGGAGGTGGTAGACGCAGGACGCTACGGAAAGCTGAGGTCAGAGTTCACGGAGGCCTTTCTACGCACGCTGTGGAGACGCTAGTTAAAGGGCAAGCCTGTTGGCTGAAGCCTGTGTCAGTCTTCGCGTGACCCGCCTTCCAGGAGGCATGACAACGACCGGAAGGGGCTGTTCTCGCGAGACTTGAAACCGACGGTTAAAGGACAGTGGGGGAGAGTGGGACAAGCATGCCTTCATTCGAATATAACTTGACTATTTTTTTTCCCTATACGCAAGTAAGAAAAAAAAGTTTACGACTTTTAAAGAGTATAAGGCCTGGGAGTAATGCCAATTAAGGGGTTATCCTAGTGACTAACAGAAGAATTATCAGAAGGAGCTTTCGTTGGGTATCGGACGCGTGGCCTACATTGCCTTAACCACGATGGTGTAATGTTGCCACGTGAAAACCACAAATCCCAGAATTCAGTCGGCATGTTACACTGGGCCAGGATGTGATTGGCTGAAGGAATTTGTAGCCTCCTCATTGGCTCCCGTAGGAGGAGTGAATGTGGGGATTTGTAGTCTGGCGGGGCCGCAGTGGTGGAGAAAAACCTTTGGAGCCCGGCGGACTGGGTTTCTGCAGCAAGGTCGGATTTTCTCTTACAGCTGTTTTTTGCTGCTATGGGGTGTCTGCAGAGCTAGGCTGCTGCGGTCTGGGCAGGCGCATTGCGGATGAGTTGATGTTCCTGGCAGAGGCCTAGTAGCGACTTCCTACTACTAACCTGTGAGCGTGGTGGTAGCCTCATCCTTTGAAGCCAGCTGAGCCCCTGCTCGGTACAGTCAGCGTGCACTGATGCAAGAAGGACCATAGTTAAGACTAATGAGCCGATGACTGATGATTGTATTCGGGGCTTACTCGTTTTATTTAGAATAGCAAAACAGTTACCCTCTGAAGTCAGCTTTTGTGGAATTGATAACCCTACGGCTATTTTATTGTTCCCTAAAACATATACACAGAACAATCTGAGATTAGATAATCAAATCATTTATTTTAGTATCCATGTTTTTATTTGCTTCATTCGTATTGGAGCTAACCTGCCTTCCTTTAAAAGAAAAGAAAAGAAAAAAAAAAAAAAAAAAAAAAAAAAAGAGAGAGAGGTGGTTAGTAAGCCCAGTTAAGAAACGAGGAAAATTCAGTCTCATTCAGTCTCAATTTCTTACTGCTCCTGTATTGGGGGTGGGGGGAGGGACGACACAATTTAAATAGCTCCTTTCTTTCAAGTATTAAGTCTCCACATTTCTTTCCTGTTTTTACCAAATGTTATTTAGTGCCCTGGAAAAGGCAGGCACAGTTATAGGCAATAACAATTAAAATAGATGAAACATGATCTGGCCTCAATTCATATTTAAATTTTCCCTCATTACTCGTTTACCCCTATGTATCCTTTTACTTTAATACTGCGGTTCTCCCCAGTAATACCATATCTCTTCCATCATTTTACCCAAGTCAGCTATCATTAGGTTCCGTGAGTGCTTCAGCCACAGTTAATTCCTTTCTGCCCTGAACAACCTTTACACAATAGTCAATATAAACTAAACACACACACCACACACAAACAAGCCAGTCATTTATCTTGTGTGAACCCCGCGGCCTAAAATCTCAATCATCTGGTCATAACCCCTTTTTTTTTTCAGCTTGAATCCAATCAGATACCAAATCATGTTCCTTTTGTGTGTATAAATCTTTTCATTTATCAATTTAGAACTGAACTGAATTTTCTAACTATATTTGTAGTTAGAGGAGCTTAACTATAAATCCTGAATACTACCACCTATTAGCTATCTTGGGCAATTCACTTTAAGCTCTCTGAGCCTGTGTTTCTCCATGGGTAACAGATGATTGTCAGTATTTCCCATAGGGCTGACTTAAGAGTTAAATGAGCTATTGTCTTGGTCTGCCAGGGTTGCCATAACAAAATACCATGGATTGTATGGCTTCAACAACAGAAATTTATATTCTCACAGTTCTGGAGGCTGAAAGTCCAAGGTCAATGTGCCAGCAAGGTCGGTTTCTCCTGAGGCCTTGGCTTGAAGATGCTACCTTCTGCGTCCTCACATAGCCTTTTCTCTGTGTACACAAACCCCTGGTACATCTTTCTCTTCTTATAAGGACACCAATCATACTGTATTAGGGCTCCACCCTTTTAACCTTATTTAACCTTAATTGTGTCCTCATGTAACCTTAATTACCTCTTTAAAGGCGCTATCTCCAAATACTGTTATTTTGGAGGGTAGGGCTTCAACATATGAATTTGGGGGGGACACAATTCAGTCTACAACCAGATATCCCATATAAAGTGGTCGGCATACTGCCTGGAACATAATACTAATTATTTATAAGTAATGTTATCAAACCAAAGTTGGGTCCACTTGCCCACATGCAGTAAAGCCAATCTACTGACACCAGGTTTTGGTTCCAATATAAGGAGAATAGGTGACTCGTGCTCAAAAACCCCAAACTCCCTGAAGGGTTTCAGGAAAGCATTTTTAAAGGCCAGGTGGAGGGGTCCCAGGGTACCTGATCAGCTCATGCACAATTCTCTGATTGGTTGATGGTGAGGTAACAGGGTGATGTCACAGGGGTTAACATTATCAATCCTCAGTGTCCAGCAGATCTGGCGGCTACATGTTAGTGATCATCTTCTTAGTTAATTTCTTCCATTTGGCAGGGGTTTTAGCATCTGAAAAACAACTATAGAAATGTGTATCAGATACAGTTATCTAGGTACTTAAGAGAGGAGCTAAAGCAGAGGATATGGGGGAGGGGTCTGTCCCAGGAAAGCCCATAGGGTCCTGCTTGGTTATACTAATATTTCTTGCACACTCACAAAGGTCATGGAAAGCATCTAATAAAAGTTGGCTATTATTATTATGACTATATTTCCTCAGGCTTACTTGTCCCTATCCCAAACCATCCTACATAGCCAGTTTACGGTTTTCCAAAACACTGTTTTTATCATGCTACTCACCAGTTTAAAAAGCTCAGTGCGTCTCTGCTACTGAATAAAGTTCAGATGTTTGCAATCAATCAGTGACTTCCTTTATCTGTCCCTAACCCTTTCTTTCTGGTCTTTCTCCCAGTTACAGGAATTGCTTCCATCAGTTTTTTTGAGTCCCTCAAAGACCCAACTCCAAGTTTTTAAACATCATCACTCTCATCATAATAATCAGCACTTACTTACAGGTCAGGTGCTGCGTTAACTCATTTAATCTACCTTTTAAGTAAAAGGGGCATGGAGAGAGGTTAAGTAACTCACCTAAGGTCACCAGTAAGGAAGGGGCAGTCAGGATTAAAGCCCAGACAGTGTTGCTTCAGAGCTCATACTCCAAACCTCGCTATTGGAATGCCTCTCACCTCCCCTACCTCCCTTTCTCAGGTCTTGAACCAATCATAGTTGTTTATCTGCTAGCCTCCAACTTCGGTGTAAGTTCCTTAAGGGCTTATACCAACTTAAAACCACTTCTGCTTCTTTCAGTTACTCAGCCTGTGTTAATTTTGTAGCAGGCACTCAATAGTGCTTAATTTTATTTTGTATTCTTGACCACTTAGAGATTTGATTTGTGTATCACTAAATATAGCTTGTTATCAAACAGTGGGAAAATGCTTTATGTTAAGGATCTGTAAATGCTAAATTAATGGTAAGTACAAAAGGAAATAAATTTAGATAAGACTATCCTCTAAGGATTTTCTTTCTAGTCAATGATTATAATGGAAAACTGAGACAAGAAATTTGATAAAAGTAAACAAGTAGAGTCTTTCAAGCTGTTGGGAAGTTCTTCAAATATCAACCAGTGGTTTAGCTTAATTCACATTTATTGAGTGTCTACCCTGTGTCAGGCACACCATGGGAAGAAAGGATTCTAAGAGAAATGTGGTTATTAGGTGGCAGAGAGTGCTGGGTGCTAGGTTTTTCTTCCCCTTCCAACTTCAAAAAACAAAAACAAACAAACAACCCCACCTCCACCATTCAGAGGAAATGAGAATCCCTGTAGGAAAAAAAGGGCCTGGAAAGCTCTGAGATTTGCCCAAGATGTTATTCAGGGTGAAGGAAAATATTTGACAGAGTATGTTTGAAAGCAGTGATTGAAAAACAAGGAAGAAACGTTTTACGTTGGTACCCCCCCCTACTTCAGATCATTCATCCCTCAGTTGGCCATCTACTGATCTGTGCCCATTTGAGGAGGGAAGAAGAGAAATGGAGGATAGAGAGGGGTATTGCATTGAGGCAGCTTCACTCCCTCCTATTTTTAAAGAGACCCACCAAGAGGGGCCAGGCACCCCTTTCAGAAGTGACTTTGTTACCGTCATCCTACAACTCCCTCCATTTAGTATGGCCAGGATGCATGAGTCTTCAGCAGGCAAAGTAGACAACTCCCTCTGAAGTACCTTGAGTATGAATGCTCGCTGTCGCTCACTCTCTTCCTCTGCCATGTGAAGATACAGAAAGATGGCAGCCATCTGCAAGCCAGGAAGAGAGTTCTATCACATTTTGTAACAGCAGCAAAGCTGACTAATACAAGTATGCAGCTACCTGACACATACAAGCATAGAATTTTTTAAGGTCCTACTTAGTACTATCTCAGGGGATGAGAGTACCATGAAACATAATTAGGAAATCATTTTTCTATTAGTAATTTTTTTTTCGTGAATTGAATGCTGAACAGGTGACAGGGAGGAGTGTCTTGGTGGAAAATAAGTTTGACATTCATTTTAATACAGCTTTTATGCCACGCAAATGTGAACTCTGCTTACTTCATATATTTGCTGTAAATTGAGTTAAAGGAAATAAAGAAAATAGAGCTATTTATTCAACTGGGTTATTAATTTCTGAAATGTAATTTTTTTGTTGAATGTCAAAGCTGATATGTTAATAAAGAAAGAAAGGGCAGTTCTGATTTGTGTTTCAGTGTAGACAGCTTTGCATACAAATAAACAGACACAAAATGCTTCTTGTTACAGATCACTTGTCAATACTGAATTCAACTCAGATGCAAAGGACGTAAATGCTATATAAGACTAATCTTAAGAAGATTTATTTCCAGTTGGCTGAAAACAACCCAACAGCTAGAGATTTTCCTATGATCTACTCTCTTCTAAACAACTGCTGGAAGCTCTTGGTTAATTTGTAGTGACACTCTAAATCAAAATTTAATTGTTATTCTATGAAGGAATTATTCTTTTAGAGTTAGAAATACATTTGCATCATATTAAAGAAAATTATAAAGATTATTTAAGTCACAAAGTTGCTTCCTTTGGAATATCTTCCATTTTACTCTGATTTTTGACTTTTATAACATTGTTAACCATCATTTGGCATTTTAAAATCATAACATTTTCTGATACGAATTTATAAAATCACTGTCCAGGGTTTTCAGACAACTAAAAACATAACTTTATAAATGTAAAGCTGGTTATCAGTTTTGGCAGGAGGATGCAGAAGAAAGGGCTAGAATTCAGCAAATGCTGCATTTTGCTTTAAATGCAGGTATTTGCTGATGATGACCTGTCCCGTTGCTTGAAAAGATATTCTGCCTACTACCGGGTGAAAGTTTTGACTCTGAGGGGGAAAGGTGTGAAAGAGTAATTAAAGAGAAATCAGGAGCCTACAGAATCAGGGATTGGGAAATAATTGAAAAAAAAAAAGGGTGGGGTAAATACTAATTTTAGTGAAAATAAATTTAATGAAGTGGTGCTGAGAGTCTCTCAGCAATGAATATTTATACAATGAAATCAGTCCATCATTATTACTCATACTATTAGATGAAGTGGTAAAAATATCACATTCTAGGAAAAAGATTGCTATTATATAAAATATGTGTTTTTGCTCTGCTTATCATTTTGGAAAATGCAAACTTTTCTTTATGAACCAAGTAAAAAAACTCATTTTGTATTTCACAAAGAATGCAATAAAAATTTTGCATCAATTTCTAAGTGTGAGAGCTTTGTTGTAATGGATGTAAGTGTTAATGCTTAAGACATGTTGCAACCTAGAATTGGTTTAGAAGAAAATATTTATTGATTGGGGCAAACTATTACCTTTCACAGTACAACCAAGGCTTAACCCAGGAAAAAATATTTGCAGAACTTTTTTTTTTTTTTTTTTTTTTGGACAAAGGAGCTGTACTCAGAACTCATATAACTCCATAATAAGAAGACAGAAATTCCTACTTAAAAATGAGTAAATACCATAAGATGTTATCAATGGGTGAAGGGTATAAGGGATCACTCTGTATTATTTCCTAGTGCTGAATGTGAATGCACAATTATTGCAAAATAAAGTATTTTTAAATTAAATTACATAAATTACAATTGAATAAATTATATTTTAAATTTTTTTTAAATGAGCAAAAGATTTGACCAGACACTTGACCAAAGAAGCTACAGGATGACAAGTAAACAAAAAGGTGCTCAATATCATTAGTATCAGGGAAAGACAATTTAGAGCTACAGTGAGACACCACTACGTATTTATTAGAATAGTTAAAATCAAACATCAAAAGGGGCGATCATACCAAGTGTTGGTGAGGATACAGCACAACAGGGCCTTTCATGCACTGCTGGTGTAAAACAGTTTGGTAGTTGCTTAAAAAGCTAAATATACATCTATCAGGTAACCCAGGTATTCCATTCCTAGGTGTCTACCCGAAATAAATGAAAGCATATGTTTGCACAAAGACAATGAACATGTTTGTTCATATTAGATTTATTTGTGGTGGTGCCAGACTGGAACAACCCAAATGTTTGTCAATAAGACAACAGATAAACACATTGTGATATATCCATACAATGGCATACTTCCTAGCACTAAAGAGGAGTGAAACATTAATACACACCCCACCATGGATAAGTCTCAAAATCATTCTGAGAGAAAGAAGTCAGCAAATAAAAGAGAGTACACAATCTATGAATCTATTTTCCCCTAATTTTAGGAATTGAAAACCAATCCATAGGGACACAAAGCAGATCAGTAGTTGCCTAGGGATGGGGGGGATGGGGGGGGTGGACAGATTGTTAAGGGCTCCAGGACAATTTTGGAATTGATAGAAGTGTTTGTTTTGTTAATCATGGTCTTGATTTCACGTATATACATATGATAAAACTCATCAACATGAGCACTTGAAATGTGTGCTGTTTATCGAGTATCAATTACATCTCAGTAAAGATGCCAAGATAATGATAAAAACAGAAGCCAGGTTACCTAAAAACAAACAAACTTATCGAGAGTACAAAACTTTAGTTTTCTTTCATAAATTTTCCTCAAAAAAAAAAATTTGACCTAAGGCATAAAAAAAAAACCCCTCACTATTACTGCTGAAGAGCGAGAGATTTTTGCTACAAAGGAGGAACTTGTATAAAAGGGAGTATATATTTCATACAAACACACACACACACACACACACACACACACACACACACACACACACACACACACACAGTCTTGATAAGAATTTTTAGAAATTAGTGACACTATATTTAGGACATATCAAAACATTTATGTGCTAACACTCCATTCAAAATTACTTAGTAGATACATTTTTAAACTGCTAGTTACCTGAACATATAACCCAGTCATTTTGCCTGTGTCCTATTCCCCTATTTCCAGTTGTTCTGTCATGTTTCTGCTTAGATATAGCACAGTCACCTTACATACAATATGTGATACTGTATAGCCAGGTGATTCAAAACGCAGGCTAAAACTCACAAAGACCTAGGTTCAAATCCTGGCTCTTTCACTTATTCCATAATCTTGGGCAACTTCTCTAAAATGAGAATAATACTAATTATGCCTAGGGCTGTATGAGGTTTAAATGAGATGAATGTAAACTGCTTGGCACAGATAGATACTTTATAAATAATACCTATTATTATTAAAAACCAAAATTATCTTTCTGCAAAAAATGAACCCTCTTACCTGCCATCACATTCTTTTCATAGGTCCCACAAAAATTCTAGTCTCATAGACTGAAAATCTTGGAAACATATTTGAATTTTTTATGTATCTATATTCACTTCAGTATCAGTTCTTCATTAAAATAGCATTTAGATTTTTCCTTTCTAACAAATGCCCAGTACAGTTAGTCTCTGCACACCCTCTTCAATTCATTACTATATAGTAATTCAGTAAACCCTAGCCACACTAGATGTTAGCTGGGTGATTTAGGCAAGTTACTTAACCTCACTAACCTCAGTTTTCTCCACTGCAAATTGGGGATGAATACATTATGCACTTAAAGTCGTTTTTACTGTGCCTGATACAAGAGTAATTGCCTGACAAATGGGAGTTACTTTTACCATTTCCTAATTCTATTTAGGAAAAAAAAGTACTTCTGTAAAATACTCACGGTCATTTTAGCTTCTTCAGTTGCCACATCTCACTGTTTCATTGATTTTACAGTCCATGGAATCCTTGAAACATTTCCATTCTTGCACTGGGCTTTGGTTATTCCACCTACTACCCCCTCCTCATCTTTCATAGTTAGTGTATTCCAAGTGATTCTCAAATCTGGTGAACTTAGAATCAATTGGAATGCCTCTAAAAATACTGATGCTCAGACTGCACCGCAGACCAATTAAATAAAAATCTCGCCAGGTAATTCTAATGTGCAACTGGCATTGAGAACCACAATTTTGTTTTGCCTGTTTGCTTTTGGTTTTGTTGTTCATGTTTTGCTTTATTTGGTTTGGGATCTAATTGTAGAATTTGCTTCAGTTTCTGAAGACTTTTTTTGGTTCTTGATTTTACCATGAGACATGCTAGCCATCCCTTGCTGGTACTGAGTTTCTGCAAATTTAGGTATCATGCAGCAATATCCTTAACCAAATCATTTGTTAAAAAAGAGAGAGAAAATAAGACAGTAACATAATCCTGGGGAATTCTCCATAACTTGGCATTAATTCATCAATCAGCACTTTGGAGAATATCATTAATCAAGTAACTCTAATTACAAATCCACGTAACTGCCCTGATGATACTTTTTAATCAGTAAACATCAACCCTTGTAAATCTTCTACCAAGGATATTTTGAGAGAACCTGTCAGAGGACTCTCCAAAATCAAGATATATAGATATATAGATATATAGATATTATAATCCTATCTAAAATTCCTATGAGGTTTATCTGGTATGATTTTCTTAGTAAACCTATTCTCTTCCCGATCATAAATTTCCTTTCTCGGTTCTTGAAGACTCACAGTTCATTCTAGAGTCTAACAGGGAGTCACAGCAAACTCTCAATCCCATAGTTTGCAGCTTTTTTTCTTCTTTATTTTTTCGGCTTTCCGTGTCTAACTCTGTATTTCAAGCACCTTTTCAATTCTCTTCAAATTCCTGAAGATTATCAATAGCTTTTTGGTAGTTTGAGATGATACCTTTTTCACATCTTGAGGTATTTTTCACCCAAGCCTGGAGATGAACTAGAGCAGATGAGTATTTTCTCACTATTTTACTCCCTTAATCTCCATTTCTTATTACTATTAATTTTGTTCTTCCCAAGTGATGATAAATCTTCACAGAAAAGATAGGAACATACTTAAGGGGTTAGTAGAGTTAGAGAGTTATGTAATTCAACTTAATTTCCTCTGTCCAGTAGCTCTGTGCCATTCACCCCAGGTGGTGGCCTTTTACGCCATTCTTGTTTCCTTAACATACAAGTAAGTGTTTTTTCTTGCTGTTAATAGTTGTCACAAGCTTCAGAAAGAATCTTCTGAGCTTTTAGCCTCACTGACATTTCCACATATTCCTTGCTACTTCTCCAAATTGTGTCTTCTTCTTCTTCTTCTTCCTTCTTTTTCTTCTTCTTCTCCTTCTTCTTTATTATTATTATTATTATTATTATTATTATTATTATTATTATTATTATTATTAATGAGCCTTTCCCTCACTTTGTCCCTCATTTTTTCAAGAGTCTTTTAAATATGAATTCACTGAACTCACTGGAGAATTCTCTATGCATTCACATCCGTCACTTTCTATTCCTCCCTTTTTCACCTTCATCACTGCCCATCAGAGGTTGGCAAACTTTTTCTGTAAAGAGACAAAATATTTTAGGTTTGGCGGGGCCTGCTGTCTCTGCTGTATGTACGTGCTCTGTCATTACAGCACAAAAGCAGCCACAGAAAATACATGAATAAATGAGTGTGACTAGGTTCTGATAGGACTATTTATTTTGGGTTTTTATATACATTTCACAAGTTATAAAATATTCTCCTTTTGATTTGTCTAAAATCATTTAAAAATGTAAACATCTACTGATAATGCTGAAGAGCGGCTTATCAAGACACGTGGGTGAACAGACTTCACAGGTAGGCTGTAGTCTGTCAGCCCCTGCCAGAGGGGGCAAGGTATCTCTTCTGTATCCACACTCTCCTCTTGTGGGCTCAGGAACTCTCAGTTAAGTTCCTTTCTCTGTACTAAGCTGGACGGTGCAGGCAGCAGCAGCCTCCGATCTGGAATCCTAACCATATCTCGTCATCTCTATTGATGCGTCCTCTGAAATTCACCCGTAGTTTGGGGATGGAGAAAGCCACTCTCTCGGTTCCACCCTTCAGCAACAGGCAGGCCATTCCCTTTACTGTTTGGCAAGAACTTCTTCCACATCACATTCTTATCATTTCTGCTGTGTATTCACCTTATGGTCAATCCTTCAACTTTGGTTCTGGAATAAAATTCCAACTTTGATGATAAGGAGGAAATCCTTTTTTCTCTCTTTAAAGCTATCTTTCAAGACTGTTGTCTTCCTATGACTTTTTAAAAGTCAAGTTTGAGACTCAAGGCTGAGCAATGACTTTTTCTTTCAAGGTTCTATGTCTCTTTTTCTCAGAGACAGTATGTCCCATTCCATGGCCAACTCTTCCTGTCAGAAGGACTACAGAGGCTAAAGATTAATTGTTGAGAAGGGAAAATACACCTGGTGATATTTCAAAACAGTACTTCTGTATCAGGGTCATTCATAATTTCATCATCCGAAGTTTGTTTTTTGAGACCTTCCATAACCTATTGAGCTTTGTGGCTTTTAAGTTTAAAGAATTGGTTTTTTTTTTTAATTTCTCTTAGAAAACCTTGAATTAACTTTGATGCATACTTTAAAGGATGAAATGATGAAAATAATCATTTTGGGCTCCAAAGAGGAGCCTTACTCTTTCAGCTTTAGAAATTCTCTACAGGAAATTTAGAACAAGTTCTCAAGAGCTGCCCTGGAGGGCCTTCAGAAACACTCCAGATTCATTCTCAAAACAGCCCTTTTCTATCCAAGCTGGACAGACTCCCACGGCCAGACTCATCTTCCTCGATGTAATTTTCTCCTGTCTCAGGAGGGACTTCCTATCTTGATGGGCATCTGCCAGCACCCTGCTATCCCCTCCATCAGCAGCCCCAGGGATCTGGACAAGGGAATCTTTACTGTATCTCCTGGGAAGCCTCAGCCAAACAGGATTTCTGACAGTCTATTCTGACATCCCAGAATTCTTGTGAAGGGTATACAAATACCACTGTGAGGCAGTGAATTTCCTCTGTGGAATTCTTTATTTTTCCTGTGAATCATTAACCATCTACTGTGAACTAGGAAAAGTGAAAGAAGAACAAAAATTTTAGACGTCAATTGTAAAATGAGCCCCCTCTCTCAAGTAATGAATTTATTTTCTTTTCAGTGTTTTTCCACCTAAATTGTATTCTCTTGTTTCCTAATGTTTTTCCTTAGCATAGGACATTATTGTAATCCACAGATTTTCTCCCCATACTCCTTTCCATATTGTTTTCCTTAAAAAAAGAACAAAAATATATTCAAAGAGCAATATGAATTTTAAATGCTAATGTAATTACTTACTAAATTATATATTAATGCATATAATACATATATTCAAAGTTGCTGTTTTGCATTTATCAGTTCAAATGACCAAACATTTGTGGTTCCTCATTTTGTACAGGATGCTGTGTTAGATGCGGCAATACCACACCAGCACTCTGGGGACACCGGTGTAGTCACGGTTCTTCGTAAGACGCTCTCTGGCAGGAGGGTTTGGACTTTGCAGTCAGATAGACTTGAGCTCTTCTTAGATCTGCCATTTACAAACTGTGATCTTGGGCAAAATAGCTGATATTATTACTCAGGCTGATGAAGAAAAATGCCACAATAGGCAATTTGTGGACTGGAGGGAAGTGACTAGTTCTGACTGCAGTGAGGAGACATTTCAAAGTACTTTCAAAGAAAGAAAATTAGAGGGGAACTTTGAAACATAGGTACAACTACAGAAGGTGGAGCTGGGGCGGGACCTGGAAAAAAACAATATTCCTTGGTTTATAAATAAAACACCCAAAGTTTAAAAATATTTGTCTTATTATTTGACTTAAACATCTAATTAATATAAATGTTATTTTATGACTATTTGTATATGTAAATATGCCATTTTGTTGTTTATATTTTATGAAATAGCCAAGTGAAAATGTTATGATCTGATATAACCCCCAATACATACATTTTTAAACACACTATTATATATAATTAACCAAAAATGATTTTTAAAGTAAATAATTAAGGAATTTCAACACATTAGTCCCACTTCTATCCAGTAGATTTTTTTTTTTTTACTAAACTTGTATTAAAATCTTGCATAGCCCTAAATCTATTTCACTGGCTGCTCTCAAACTTGGTTTAACTCTGTTTTAAGCAGGAGGCTTCACAATATGACAAATAGCTTAGATCCCAGAGAAATTCTTTTTTCACCATTGCACACGATCTCTAGAAATGTTGTTCCTGAATAAATGCGGTAATTTTTTCAAATGTTGCTTCCTGTTGTTCCTCAAAATTAAAAACATCAAGATAGCTGCTAATCAGGGAACTTGTACATTTGAAAGAAAGGACAGGCCAGCCTGTACTTGTTCAGTGCATGCCAGTGGTGGCCTCGGGGTTGGGGGGTGGGGTGCACTCCACGGATTGCTCAAAACAAACCAATGTGATACAGCCGGAAAGTATGGGGAAATTTTGTTCACATATTTTTATTTAAAAATTCTACTTCTCTTAGATTTTATTATGTGCATATCATTTATTAGCTTAATAATATATGGATACAATTTGTAAATAAATATATCTCTCTATGTTGGGGGGATATGCTCAATTATTTTTAAATGTTAGGGGTAGGGGTGAAATATTATGCCCCCTTCTTCCCATTTTGCATCTGGACCAAGAGAGCCTGGATCTCCTGGTTCTGTGGACTGTGGGCACCAGCCCTGCGCTCTTGTCAGAAGCTGCTGCTGGAGGGGAATTAGTACCCTTTGAATCTCATGCTCTGGGGACTACGCCAGGGCTGGGTACACAGCAGGAAAATCCCTGACCCACGATGTCATTTAGCATATCTTCTGTCAGAGGCTAGATGGACTTGCTAGATTTGAACATTCGTACTTGCTTCCCTGTTGTAGGTATTTGGTTTGGTTTTGTTTTAAACCACAAAAGTGCTTCGTATCCTGTGGCCCTGGTTTTAGTAAGGATCATTGTACTGTTTTGATTTATCAGCCTGAGATTGTCGATAACAAATATTTAGTAATAACTTCATAATGAAATTCACTGTTGTCGTTTACTGAATAATTTTGGATCTCACAGAAAATATAATGGATAACAGTGACAGGCTTCTTTTACCTGCCTTGGCTCCAGAGGAGGACGACTGTAATCCAGAATGTAAAAATTGTTAATGCTTGTTACGAGAAGCCCCAGACCACCCCCCCCCACCCCTCACCCCTCAAAAATAGGCTGTTAATGAGACAGTCTCTCAATTAGGGGAAATGAAAGATGCTCTGGTTGTTATTTTTTCCCCCTGGAATAAATTTTGGTTAATCTTTAAAAAATGCTTATTAACCAATGCTTATATTAAAAATGCCTTCAAGATATTATAGCATACTTCTTGACAGTAAAGATGACCCTCCCTCTCTTTTTCTTGATCAAATATTTTGTAAGCTTTCAGGGTTCTTTATAGCAAGTTCAATCTCTAGAAGTATAGCTCACGGAGAATAAGCAGCGTGTACTGCATCTCAAGACAACACCCAGCATTAAGAGATTATTTCCACAAAATACTTAAATTGACTTCCAGTTCTTACCATCTACCCCTTTCTCTGAAAAATATGTCACTGTCAGACTGTTATGGTTAAATAGAGGACTCTGGTCAATTGGGGTAGGGGGTTAGTATGTCTAGTTTTACTTTTAGCATTCTTTTGTGTGACCAGTGCCTTAAAAAAAAGAAATCGAAGGAGAATAATCATTTAGCCCAAAGAAACATTGAACACTCTTTCTGATTCTGTTTTCTGACTCTGCCTGTGAAAATTTAGCATGGAGGATGTTGAGACCATTTCTCAAGTTTTTTTCACCAGGAAGGGCAGGAATTCTCTAATATTAAAAAAAAAAAAAATAGAGAAAGATCCTATAGGCACAAGCATTTGGAAGTTTTAGGTATAAAAGTAACTTTTTTTTTTTAAAAAAGGTAACTATTTTTCTTGGTTTCCAATTTCTGCCAACACTTTCTGCTATCAAGTTTGTTTTACATAATGAGCCCACTGCTTAGTACACATAATCTCAGAGATGAAAGGATTTAAATCATCCACCCTGCAAGAAAGAAGACACACAGTACCGGTTTATGTTGGATCCTCAGTCGTGGTGAGCCATGACACTTGCAGTCTTTCCAGAAAGAAGCATTTTCACCTTAAAAGGTGAACTCAAAAATATAATTTCCATACTGGTTATGATACTGTTTGAATATTGCCCAACAGCAGTCACTCCTCAAATTATTTCCTGAAGAGTAAGCAAGAATTCAACATGAAAAAAATCACCTTGTAATTTTTTTTCAAAAATGAGCACTAGTTCAACAAATTACTGGTATATGAGGTGCTTCACAAAATTTTTGAGTAATAATCTAAAATGTTGCATCTATTTGTACAGCTTATAAGTAATAGTTATGGGGACAAGATGATCTTCCAACAAATACATAATTATATATGGGCCGTTTATGATATTTAGATATAAATATCATCTTGCCTGTAAGTTACGTGAAGTCCCTTAATTATTTTTGGTAGCACAGAGCATCTGTGGGATAGAAGTAAAATGCTGTCAAATGGCAGCATAAGGGAGTAATAAGTTGGAGAGAAATGCATAAGGTAGAAAGCGGGGTCCAGAGCTTAACTAGCCTTGTTTTATACAAGAATAACAACTTCTAGTTAGTTCATATGTTTGTTATGAGGACAAAATGGAAACATGCAGATTCAAGACTTCACTCAGCGTCTGGCCCTTTGGAAGGGGTTATGGATAGTGATGCTGTGCTAATTTGTCGACAGTCTTTTTTTTTTAAACATCTTTTTTATTGAGTTATAGTCATTTTACAATATTATATCAAATTCCAGTGTAGGGCACAATTTTTCAGTTATACACGAACATACATGTATTCATTGTCATGTTTTTTTTTTCGCTGTGAGCTACCACAAGATCTTGTATATATTTCCCTGTGCTATACAGTGTAATCTTGTTTATCTATTCTATATATGCCTGTCAGTATCTACAAATTTTGAACTACCAGTCTCTCTCTTCCCACCCCCCCACTGGCAACCACAAGTTTGTTTTCTATGTCTATGAGTCTGTTTCTGTTTTGTATTTATGTTCTTTTTTTCTAGATTCCACATATGAGCAATCTCATGTGGTATTTTTCTTTCTCTTTCTGGCTTACTTCAGTTAGAATTTCATTCTCCAGGGACATCCCTGTTGCTGCAAATGGTGTTATGCTGTCGGTTTTTATGGCTGAATAGTATTCCATTGTATAAACATACCACATCTTCTTCATCCAGTCATCTGTTGATGGACATTCAGTCTGTTTCCATGTCTTGGCTATTGTAAATAGTGCTGCTATGAACATTGGCATGCAGGTGCCTTTTTGAAGTAGGGTTCCTTCTGGACATATGCCCAGGAGCGGGATTCCTGAGTCATATGTTAAGGCTATTCCTAGTCTTTTGAGGAATCTCCATACTGTTTTCCACAGTGGCTGCAACTTGTCGACAGTCTTAAAACAGGACCCCCTTCCCAGAGAGTGACAGAAAGACTGAGAGAAATTAGCAGTAATGTTTGTAGTTTGGGAAAAAACAGTTTATCCTCTCTTCATCAGCAGTATTCAGCCCCATAGTTCAGAAATGGAGCAAACTATTCTCAGAAGTTAAAATGTTTTATGAATGTCATCCCCGTGGAAACTTCTGAGAAGTCATGCTGATCAAGGGTAATCGATCTTGTTAGAATCAGATATAAAATTCAGCACTCATTGCTTTTCCATCTATGTCTGCCCTCTTTTTCACCCATCCACCCAGGATCCGTCAGGCTATTGCTTGCACTGGTATGACTCATAAGAAATTAGAAAATACCTGGCCTATTTATGTTCACAGGCAGAATTTTATCTTCATTCCTATTTGTCTCCACCAAATCATTTCACAAATTTTCTTCATAATGTACACATGCTTCTGCACTTGCAGTAAAGCTTTGGGCCAAGAGACAAGCAGTTCTTACAACAAACGTAATAATCAAATATAGCTTTGTCTTCACTTTTAGCGATCACAATAAAATTCAATGGGTCAGATAGAAAGCTTAGTGAGTGGTTATTCACATCAGAATTCTTTTTATCATTTTCATCTTGAAGAAAACAAAGTGCTGGCAGAGAGGCATGAAGTTAAAATGTCAGGAGCTCTTGAGCAAAAGAGCAATGGAAAAATAATCAAGTTATGAAATTTTATTTACATGTAGTATGGGCAGATTTACCTCTGGATGCTTCTGGGTCTCTTTTTTATAATTTGTTTTAATAATATTAAAGAGGTCTTTTTTTTCCACAGACCCCCAAATAATTCAATATATAAATAAGATCATTATGCCAAAAAGAGAAATACTCGTTTAAGTACCTTTAAAATCTCTTTCCTATATGAAATGAAACTAACCCCTGTCCCGTCAGGGGCAAGGATAAACAGAAAACACTAAACTAAGAGGAGTTACTGTAAATAAGGAGGACTGTTTAGAAGACATGAGGAAGAAGTTTCTATTTCCTGACCAGGTTTTGCAGTGGACATCTGTAGCTGAAGGTCGGTGACCTGAGTGGTCCTACAGTCTGATGGTGGCGGTCAGGATTGGTGAGAGGATCAGTCTTCAGTGTGCCTTGGCACAGAACTTCCTCTCAGCTGTGCCTCACTTTGTTGACTTTAGACCATGTTAAAGTAACAGTGCAGAAGAGTTGTTCCTTGCTTGAGCTTAGTGACGTCACAGAATTCTCTAGCTTTGCATCTGGGCCACTACCAAGTTACTGATTCAGATGAAATAGGTTGTGGGCTATGACATGTTATGCACCCCAATATTTCTTTTTTACAATCTGAATTGCCATTAAAGTGAACACTTTAAACTCTGGGATTTTAACATGAATCTTATAGTATAGAAGAAAAATATCAACCAAAGCAGAGGTTTTCAAACATATTTTTTAGCATGTTGCACGTTAAGAAAAACCCAGGATATCAAAATTCAATACATACAAATTTATAGATACAGTTAACCGATATCCTCTGGTTTTGCATCCTTATAAGACAGAAGGGAAGGGGGCAGGAGACAACCATTAAAAAATGACACAGCAATTAGCACCAAGATGGTGGAAGATTCAACTCCTAGTAGACTTTGAGCTTCATTATATGCTCATTGAAATACAACAGCATACTAAATGGCACTCCTATAGGTGCCAGGACAGTTTCAAGACTGACCATAAAAGGTCAAAGGATAAGTGATGGCCCAATTCTTGGGAATCCCAGCCCCAAAGTAGTTATAATAATCCTCCCAGTTGTTAGCACATGAAGTTACCAAGTGCATAAAAACTAACAACCTTGCACCCCGTGGGTTCTTTCTCTCTGTCACTCTCTCTTGTCTTCTGGATGACAGGCACTCTGTCTATGGAGTGTGCATCTCTCTGAATAAATCTACTTTTACCCAACTATGGCTCACTTGAATTCTTTTCTGCACAAAGCCAAGGACCCTCACTTGGCAGGATGTTTCCCAGGGACTCAACTGAAACCTGGGACACATCCATCCTCCCGTAGCCCCATTTTTCCTATAACACTCAGATCAACCTCCTGTGGATCAAAATTTTGATATATCAAATGTATTTGATATATTTGATAAATACGACTGTATATATACACATACATGCATGTGTGGTATTGTGATTTATAGTAAAAAAAAACATATATGGTTTTCATCCCATTTCTGGCCCAGAACCCCTAAAACCATTCGAATTTCCTAAGTGATGAGAGCCATCAGCATGTGTTTTGTTATATTAATGAGCTGACTTTTGGAAAGCACCTAAGGATGGGGATCAGTTGCCAGGGTAGCCAATCGTGTGATAAGAGGGTTGGAAAATTCAGTCCCACCTCCTTAACTTCTAGGGAGGGAGATGGGCTTGTGGTTGAATCAATCACCAGTGGCCAATGAATTAATCATTCATCCCTATGTAATGAAGTCTCCATAAATTCCCAAAAGAATGAGGTTCAGAGAGCTTCTGAGTTGGTGAATACATGGATATTTGGGGAGAGTGACCCACCTGGAGAAGGCACAGAAGCTCCATACCCTTCCCCATACATTGTCTTGTCCATCTCTTCTATCTGGCTGTTTCTGAGTTAAATCCCTTTATGATAAACTGGTTTTCTAGTAAGTGAAATGTTTCTTTGAGTTCTGTGAGCCACTCTAGCAAATTAATCGAACCCAAGGAGGGGGTCATGGGAGCCACTGATCTATACCCAGTCTGTCAGATGTACAGGTAACAACCTGGACTTGGAATTGGCATCCTGAGTTGAAGGAGGTCTTTGGAACCCCCAACTATAGCTGGTCAGTCAGAAGCACAGGTGATAACCTGGGTTTGCAACTGGCATCTAAAGGGGTTAAGGAGAAGTGTTGTTGGACTGACCCCTTACCTGTGGGATCTGATGCTATCTCCAGGTAGATCAAGTGAGATAGTGTCAGAATTAAGTTAAGTTGTGGGACACCCAACTGGTATTCTGAGAATTACTTGGCAGTGTGTGGGGAAGGACCGCCTCACCCAACACACACACACACATTGAAATTGGGTCAGGAACTCAAAAACAGCATGTATCTACACACACAGATAATATGGAACAAAAGTTTCATGAAACAGTAACTTACTCTTACTACAGGCAAGACATTCTAATATTTTCTAATCTATTTTATTTCATTTTTTTCTAACACATTGGCCCCCACTAATATATTGTGACCTGCAGTTTGAAAAAAAAAAAAAAAACTCTTCTCAGGAGAGTTCCTAGAACTTGCTTCTCCTGCTGAGAATCTGCTAAATTTGTCATTGTTCGCACGCTGGGTAAAACCCTTTTGTTCTGCTAGACGTTTGTATAATTTCTCTATGTCAGAAACCAGTATGAAACAGATTTTTGTCGTGTCCACAATGGCAAATAGTCCACAGACTGAGGCCTGAGGTCCGTTTAACTGTATTCAAGTAATCTTTACACCAATACTTCCTGACTCCATTCTGATAAACTTGTTAAATGCATTGTGAGTTACGGGGGATAAAAGGGGGTAAATGCAAAGCACTTTAAAATAAAATTTTAGCATTATCTCTGCTGCTTCCAGAATGACAACTACAATATTTTCCTTAGGACAAAGGGACAGTGCCTCATGCCTGGAGGAAGGGATGCTGGTTCCTTGCCTGATGACAGTTTAACAAAGTTTAAGGTGCACAATTTCCATTGTGTCCTACCATGGCCAGACTCTGTGTGGCCAAGGCCCTTGCTTTCTGGATGCCTCTAATCTTGCAATCTATTTGCAGTCCATCTTTGGAAACAGGTTTTTTATATAGTTGTGTGTGCAGTAGGCTACCGGAATCAGGGAGCCCTTCTGCCTGCCACAGCAGAAATGTGGAAGGCAGATGTGGCAGTTGGACAGAACTTGGACTCAGAAAACTGGAGTTTGCAGGTTCCGCTCCTTGTGAGTTACACTGCCTTGGGAAAAAAGCATTTAACTTCTTTGACCCTCAGGTTAATAATGAACATGTATGGTATTGTCATATGTCAGACACAGTACCAGATTTTAAAAGACAGAGATGACTAAAATATAGTGCATGCCCCTGAAATAGAGATGATAATACTATAATACTGTTCTCATAGCGTTATTATCAGAACTAAAAGAGAGAACAAACTGGAAACACCGAGCACAATGTTTCACCCATGTTAGGATTATTTGTTTCTTTCTTTTTGTATTTGAATCCATTTTATTACAAAATAGAACATGCAGGAAAGTGCAAAAATGTGTATGTTCAGCTAAATGAATTATGAAAAAGTAAACATTCATGTAACTGAAACCAAGAAATAGAAACAGAATATTGCCATTACCCCAAAAGTCCTACTTGCTCCACCTAATTTACAACCCCTCTTACCCGCTAAGGTAGCACTTCCTTGGCTTTTACACTGTCTTGTTTTCTTTATATATCTGCATATAAATTTTTTAACCACATAGGCACACATCCTAAATATTATAGTTTGGTTTAGCCTGATTTTGAACTTTATATACAATCTGTTCTAGCTGGCTTCTTTTACTTATCACATTATTTTAAAAATTACCCGCATTGTAAATGAGTTGTAGTTAATTCATTTCTGTTGCTGTATAACATTCATTTGAATAAATATACCACATTTTCTATTTTAATCCACTCTATCATCCATAAACATTTGGTTCGTTTCCACTCTTTGGCTATTACACAAAAGGCTGTAATTAAAATTCTTGTCCATGTCTTTTGGTACATCTAAGTTTGCATTTCTGTAGAGTATATACTGAGGAGAAGAATTGCTGGGTCATAGAACACATGTATCTTTGTTCTTGCTACATAATGTCTGTCTTCCAAAGTATTTGCATCAATTACTCTCTAATCCACAATAGGTAAGAGTTGCTTTTGTACCACATTCTCACCAACTCTTGGTATTGTCAGACTTTTAATTTTAGCTATTCCAGTGGGTACAGATCTCATTTTAGATTAAATCTCACACTCCTGATTACCAATAAGACTGAGCACCTTTATCAGCCATTTGCATTTCCTCTTATGTGAAATACTTAAGGTTTTGCCCTACCTTTTTTGAGTTGTCTTTTTCATAATGCTCTGTATATAATCTCTTTGTTAGTACATGTAATAGAAATGTTATGCAAATAATTTCTCCCACTCTGAACCTTGTCTTCAGTATCTTCCTAGTGTCTTTTGATGAACAGAAGTTCACAATCTTAATATTAGTCCACGGTATCAATTTTTTCCTTTATTTTAAGTGCTTTCCTTTGTCCTAACAATGGTTTTTTAGAAGATCTTTTGCCTCACTGCACTCCAGCGCTACTTCTGTGATAAATCAAGCTTCCATATATGTAGAGGTCTGTTTGCAGATTTTCTTTATGGCTCCATTGATCTATGTGTCTATTATTGTAACAGTCCCACAAATCTTGTATATCCACAGTGATTTTTATCTACTTATAATCAGCTACTAAAAAGAGTATGTTACAATTTCTCAATGTGATTGTAAATTTGTTTATTTCACTTTGTAACTATCAATTTTTGCTTCCTACATTTGAAAGCTGTTATTAGATGCATACAATTTTTCATTTTTTATCAATTTCTTGCAAATTGATCTTTTTTATTATCCTTATTTCTAATAATTGAAATAGAAAATTTTGTTTTCATACCTTCTATGTTTTTATTTTCTAAATGTGTTTCTTGTACAGCATCTAGTTGTAACTGTCTCAAAATTTTTGCCTTTTAATGGAATCATTTAGTTTACTTACATTTAATATAATCTGGGATTCATTAGTTCATACCATTATCAATCTATTGCCTTTCTGCTTCACACTCACCTTCATTGCCAAGCCTGTGATATTGGAACATATCTCCCTTGACAGGTGGCACAATGCTAAGCTTCCTCAGTGGAGGCCCCTGGAGACACATAGAAAGAGGATGCAGAGGTCAAAATTATGTGGCATCCCCCATGGTCAGCTTTCTCTGGCACTTAAAGGGAGGCTTCTCAGTGAGTTTTGTCACTGGGGAATCACAACGGACTCTGTCATATTTTAACCACTCCCTTCTCTGTACTATTTCAAATGTCGAACTTTTCGCACAGCATTATAATTTGTCTAGGTGTCAGACTGTCTCCACTACTAGGATATAAGCTCCTTAAGAATAGGGTCTATGTGTTTGTCATCTCTGTTCTACAGTGCTTCTCACTGTTCTAGGCAACAACAGTAATAGCTAACCTATTATATGTGAGCCATTGTCTCATGTGTTTGAATATAGTGGATGTTTGGTCAATTTTAGTTGATAAAAGAGTAAATTATTATTCCCATGTTTCAGGAGAAGTAACTGAGGATCATAAAAGGAAAATAACTTGTTGCAGGTCACATAATTAGGAAATGGCATGGTCAAAATTAAACACAGCTATGCCTCTGTTATGTGCTCCTTATGGGTCATGCCAAGAGAGGCTGTTATTATTTTGTTGCTTAGAGTAGAATCCTGTTGAATTTGAACTCAATAGCAGGAAATAGGGGAAGTCTTACATAGAACTGATTATATGCCAACCACTTTTCATATATTCACTGATGATAATGGGTATTATTATCATTATGTTACAGAGAAAGACGCTGAAGCCTGGAGAGGTTAAGTGGAACTTCTCAAGTCACACAGCTCCTGAATGGCAGAGACAGAATTCAAACCCAGTTGGTCAGACTCTTGAGTCTATACTTGATCATTAATATACTGACTGTTCAGATACCTTAAAAAGGTAAGGAAAATAATATAATAAATACCTATGTACCTATTACTCAACATATGAAATACAACATTACCCCATGTACTGATTACATTCTCCTGAATTTGATGGCTATCATTCAAATGCATGTCTTTAGGTTTCTTGCATATATGAAAATTCTGTACAATATACAATATTATTTCTGTGTAGTTATACTTATAAAAATGACATTCCTCAGCAGCTCTTTGAATATCTACTCTGTGCCAACCGCTCTTTTAAGTACAGAGAAAACAGTAGTGACAGAACAAAATCCTTGCTCTCATGAAATTTAATTCTGAAGTGGGGAGACAGACAATAAAGCATAAACGAAGCAATACATAATCTAGCTGGTGGTAATAAGCAAAACAATAATGCACAGTAAGGGATAAAGAGAGATGGGGCTGTGGAAAAAGATGAAGTCCTCTTTTACCAAGAGATATTTGAGCAGATATCTAAAAGAAATGAAAGTGGTATCTTACTCTTTAAGAAGAAAAAAAAAAAAAAAAACACTCTTGCCAGTCTGGAGAACAGATGGCAGTGGGCCAGGAATGGAAACAGCTCTGTTGCAAAAAGTCCAGATGAGAGATAATAGTGGCTTGGATTGTTGAGGAGGTAATAAGTGGTCAGATTTGGCTCCTATTTTGAAAGTAGCATTTATATTTATAAAAGAAATGTCCTGGAATTTTCTTTTCTTGGTTTGTCCTTATGTTTTGGGAATCAAGATTTCATTAACCTGGGCGGAGGGTATAGCTCAGTGGTAGAGTGCATGCCTAGCATGCATGAGGTCCTGGGTTCAATGCCCAGTACCTCCATTAAATAAACAAGCCTAATTACCCCCACCAAAAGAAACAAAAAAAAAAAAGATTTCATTAGCCTCATAAAACAAAGGCAGTTTTGTTCCACCTTTAGGAAAATTTGGATCAAATAAGAACTAACCTTTCCATGACATACTGATAGAAGTCACTGTAAAGTCATTCAGGCCTGGGATAATTTGGGGGTGGGGTGGGGTAGAGCGGAGGTCTTTGACTATCATTTTGTTTTTTTTTAAATTCTTAGTGTTTTCTTCAAATTCTCACTTTTTAATTTCAGCGTCTTATGTTTCTTTGAATTTTTCCATTTCGTCAAAGTTTTCAAATTTGTTAGTGTGGACATGTTTGTGTTATTGTATCTATATTTTTATTGCTTTTCTCATTCTGTATTTCATTTATTTTCATATTCTCTCTTTTTTATTTGTTAGTCTTGCATGACTAATTAAACTTTTTGAAGAACGAGGTCTGGGGTTTTAAAAAACCTTTGCTGATTTTTATTATCATTGTCATTTTTGTCTATTTCAAAAGGTTACTTATGCCTATGAGACAAGAAGTAGTATTTCCTTACTTTTTGTTTTTCTAGATGTTCTCTACTGCTTTCCCCCATGCAACATTTTAATTGAATGCTAGTTAATACATGCTCCTGTCTCAAAATCCCAAAAGTACAAAACATTTTATAGTGAAAACCCATCCGTGTCCCTATAAGCTCAGTTCTTACTGTGGTATCCACAGGTGAATACTCTTCTTAGTTTCTCACATGTCATCATAGAACGTCTTCGTGCATATACTAAAAGGTATATCATTTCCCTACTCTTTTAGTAAAAGGTTGCATATTATAAATGCTCATCCTCTCCTTTCTTTTTCACTTAATAATATATTTTTATAGATTTTTCCATAAAATAATTTCTAATATTTTATACCTGCACAATATTAGATGAATTTTTTCCCAATCATTCTCCTATTAATAGTCTTTGGGTTGTTTCTCATTTTTTGTTTTTATAAAGGATGTTTGTAACAGACATCACTTGGATCTTTTCAGTCTCTCCTTTTTCATTATTCATTACTTTTACCTTTTTCATTATTTTTACCCTTCGTGCTCCTGTAGTGACCCATCCAGCATGAGCTATGGCTCACTACAACCAGACTGTGCCTTGTCCCTTGTCCAAGACTTCCACCTCCTGACTTAGGGTGCCCCTGTTGCTCCTGAGGCATGAGATGTCCCAGGGCATGGACTCATGCCTTCAAACCAAAATTGCAGGAAAGTGGATCTCAAAGAGAATCACAGAGAGTGAATCTTAGAACAACGGAAGATGGAAGCCAGCAGAAAAGTGATCCACCCTTCCTCCTTCCCTCCATCCCTCAGACTGTCCTGACATGCAGTAGTTCATAGGCTCTTAGGATCCTGCAAGATCAAGCAATGAGTTTGTTTGAAACCAGGTGGTAGGCTGCTCAGTAATATACCTTGTGCTGCCGTCCCTGCCTCTTTCCTCCTTTCCTTCACTCCTGGTCTTCCACTCTCCGGTAAAGTAGCAACATGTAAGTGTTTGCCTCTGGCTCTATGCTCTGGAGCTCTCTGACTAAGGCTGCTGGAACCAAGACTAACCCTTGAAAGCAAACTTCTCAGCATAGGATTTTGGAGTTGTTTGTTCTCTCCAGTCTGATACCAATAGGGACCTTACTGCTGACGGTAAGTGGAGGTGGCAATAACTGCCGCTTGCAGTAGGATCAGAATCACTAAGACTTTCATCTAGGGTGAACTGGGATGGGGTACAGGAGAAACTGAGGCTCTGGCATGTGCTGCGGCTGTAGTACATCTCATGTATCAGGGATATGGGAACAATGGCAAGCACGAGGATTACGGAGGAGACTGGGTCCTGTTCACAGCACTGGGCAACCCAGATAAGGCCACGATGAGCCAGCTGCCACTCAGATGGTCTGAGGGGCACAGGCTGCCTATTAAGCTATCGTTTCTCAGCTCCAGTCCTGCTTTTCTATGCTTTGCTTTCTGATGCTCTTTGAGCTGTGTTTCTGTTGTAGCAGCGGGCTCCCTGTTAGGGTTTTCCAAAAGGGAACACTAGGGGGAGACTGAAAGCCTGGAGGAGAAATGACCAGCTCCTTCCCGTTTTGTGTTCTGCACCTGTCAAAGTCACCCCCTCAGAGATACCCGCTTCCAGCACCCCTCCTCAGAGACCTGAGTTCCTGCTGTGTGGAGGCTCTCCAAGCCTCGAGGTTTCAATAAATCCATCATCTTTCCTTTGCTCCCCAGCCCCTAGCTTCGATGCCATTATTTCTGTGTAATCTCTATGTATTCCTTTTGCTTTTTCAGTCTTTTGATATCCATTTAACCAATTCTTTATGATACATTGTTTCTCACATAACTGAACTGAGTCAAATAAATGGAAAGGGGTACCCTTTCCAGAGATTATGGAAGCAGTGTGTTAGCGTGAAGTGGTTCTAATAGCTTACTTGCAGGCTAGTTACTAGATGAGTCCTGGCCCAAATCCAGTTTACAGCTGATTCAGTGAGTCCACAGATCCATCTTGTGGTAATTTTCCTTGTCTTGAATGTATAATTGAAATAAAGATTCTTGGCACAAAGAGAACTCTAACCTTTGACCATAGATTTTCAAAGTAAGTACCATAATGCTAGTAAAGAGCCAAGAGAAAGTCCTTGAAACTGTCACCCACCTTTGGCAAAGATAGTAAGTCTGAAGCAATACCATCCATGAGGAATTACAGAGATTAATGCCACTGTAAGACTGAAAGGATGCAGGAATGGTACTCTCTCTCATCTCAAGGATTAGTTCTGGCTCCTGTAAAAAAAATATGGACAATGGGGGATATCATTAGAATATCATAAATATAAACAGGTGGTAGCTCCAACTGCAGCTGCCATGCCAAATATGGTAGCTTTGTTGGAGAACATTAACATCACCACTGGGGTTCAGCATCCAACTATTGATTTGATAAATGTGTTTATCAATCGCAATCAGTAGAAAGGATCCAAAGCAGTTTGCTTGCAGAGAGCAAAGACAAACTTATTGTCTTGATCTAGACCTGTGTTAACTTTCTAGCTTTCTGTCATAATGTGTTTGCTTGCCATTAGTCATCTTGCTATTTCATGGAACATCACTGGTCCACTATATTGATGACATCATGTTAACTGACTCTTGTGAGCAAGAAGTGACAAGTACCCTGGATGACAGCCAACACTAGAAAGTGGAAGGAAAGCCCCATGGAGATTCAAAAGCTTGCCATATTTAGAGTTTTCTGGAGTCAACAGACAGGGCACTACTGGGATACCTCCTTCTAAGATGAATGAATATACTGTTGTGCTTCACACCTCGTGCCACAAGAAAATGAGCACTGTGCTTTGTGGGCCTCTGGAGTTCGGAGGAAGTGCATACTGCAATACAGAATACCTCTTTGACACATTCATTGGATGACTTGGAAATCCTCTATTTTCTGAGAGACAGAGCAAGAGAGGGCCCTGAGATAGGTCCAGGTTAGGATGTCAGCTTCTCTGCCACTCAGGCCTTGTGATCCACTCATTTACAGTTTTCAGCACACAGGTCTTTCACATGTTTTTACAGATTTATCCCTAAGTATTTCACATTTTGACTTTATTCAAAATGGTGTTTTAATTTCAATTTCTGGTTGTACACTGATGGTGTACAATTATAGAGAAATACAATTTATTTTCACATTTATTATCCTGTGCAACCTTGCTAAACTCACTCATTAGTTGATTAGATGACAGATATTGAAACTTTACCTTATTAGGCATCTGCTTTCATATTATTTTTTAAAAAATTTTATTGAGTTATAGTCAGTTTACAATGTTGTGTCAATTTCTGGTGTATAGCACACGCTTTCATTTTCTTTTAAATATTTTTGAGATTTGTTCTGGGAGTCAATGAATTTTGAGACAAAGATACAAACAATTTGATCCTTTTATGATTTATTTCTCAGGTCCAGAGGAGTGCTCAATGGAATTACTCTCAACTACTGAGGCAACTTCCTGAGGTTGACCCATACCCTGTGGATTATGGTTTTTCCCACTCTGTCTGGTGGGACTAGGCACAACTGCCAGCACTTTGTGAGTACCAGACACTGTTCTCTAGTGCTTTTATTTGATTTTCATCCTAACCTTGGATGATGCCTTCACATTGATGAACTGATGAGTACTCCCCTGAGTGCTTCAGGGGGATTCTGCAGATGTTCAGAGTTCCCTCCCTCTGAAGCTCTCTCATCTCTAGTACACCAGTCTTATCTAGGTCTACTCAGACTCTCAGCTTCACCTCCTCAACTGTGGGTGTCCACCAGGGTTTGTCTGGGTTATCCTCCTGGTGCTATGACCTGGAAACACAAAGCAATAATTTGGGGCAATTATAGGGCTCACCTCATTTCTATTCTGTCTCTTAGGGACGGCTGTCCTTCATTGCTTAATGTCCTCAATGTTCATATATTTTGTCTGTATTATTTTTTGGTTGTTTTGGGTGGGAGGAGAAATCTGGTTCCTGTTACTCCATCTTGGATGGAAAGAGAAGTCTCAGAAGTGACTTTTGAGTAAATGTATTATTTATCTGAAATTTTATCTGAAATGTACAGGTATTTTGTAGCTTAAGGATTTTCATATTTTCTAAAAGTGGTGACATCTGCTAGTTGCCTTCTCCAATACCCAAATTCCCTTCTCTTCTCAGTAACAGAACACTGATTAAAGATGCACCTCGCTAAGACACACAGTTTTCATTCTCCCTTGATTCTAGGTGTGTGTATTTGGCCAAGTGCTGCTCATAAAGTTGTAAACAGTAATGTGTTGGACTTCTGGGATTCTCCCTAGTTTATTCCTTCCCCTCATTCTGCTGCTTAGAAGCCAAATGGAATGACTGGAGCTCTTGTAACCATCTTGGTCCATAAAGGAAATTTGTGTATCTTTAATAACTAATCAGAAAACTATGAATGGCTGGTTCTTGATGATTCTGAGTAGCCACCACAGAAGCTTGAGTATGAAACTCCTTTTGCATAAACATCAGTTAACTTCTTTAAGTCATCATCACTTGGAGGTGTTCTGTGTATGCTCTGAAACATTCTATCTCATACACTGAGTTTGCCAAGTTGCTCAAAACCTAAACCAACACCTAGAGACAAAACTTACCACTAAGAAAATTTTGAGGTAGGAGAAATTTACCTGTGGTGATTAAAGCTCATCATTTGATGTCTTTTATCTATTTTTCGACCATCTTAAATGCTCAGTGCTTTCACACTCTCAATCTCCCTGTTATGAAAAATTGCTTTCAAGAAAAGATCCAAAACTCATTTACTAGGGTTATTTTCATGTTAACAAGGATTGGCGCTTTTATCTAAAGAAATTAAGTTCTAATAGTGGATTTTTCAGGAAGTAGGGTAACTTTAAAAAAATTACCAGGATTTTTTCAAGGACCTACCATAGAGCACAGGGAACTACATTCAATATCTTGTAATAATCTATAATGGAAAAGACTCTGAAAAAGAATATATATATATATATATATATATATATATTATATATATATATATATATATATATTATATATATATATAAACTGAACCACTTTGCTGTATACCTGAAATTAACACAACACTATAATCAACTATACTTCAATTTAAAAAATGAGACAGTGTAAAATAAAATCAGAAATATGAACAGTGGCAAAGACATTTGAAGATATTAAGGAGTAGTTCATTTTTTATTACTGGGTTCTGTTTGTTTTTTCATTTTCAACTTTATTAGGTAGAATTGTTACAATTTGACTACACATATACAACGCATTGCATGTAAATACATATACACAATACACTGCATATTTTTAAAAAATGTACGTATATGTATGGTTCATTGTTTCTAAGAATGTTTGGAGCTTTAGCTTTTTGAACTTACATAGTTATCAAAGGAATAAAGCCAACCACAAAATAAGAATTAATTCAAAAAGATACATACACCCCGCTATTAACAGCAACATTACTGATAATTGCCAAGATATGGAAGCATCCTAAGTGCACACCAATAGACGAATGGATAAAGAAGATGCAGCATACATACATATTGGAATACAACTCACCCATAAGAAAGGATATTTTGCCATTTGTGGCCCTTCATTCACTTTTTTTTTCACTTCAAAAACCAAAATTTTATAACTGGCATAAACATTTCCATTGCATCAGATACTGCCAGGTTTTTTGCAGGGAAGCAGGGGACTCTCTTGAAATTTTATCTGTATAGGAGCTTGCACTCAAGTGGGAAAGATGCATTCAGCTAATGAGTAGATTTTTCATACATGCTTCAGAAAGGTGATAAATACATAGCTCATAAACCTGCCTCCATCTTGAATTCAGAATCAGAGGGTGATGTCTGGGGGAGCTCCCATTAATTACCTGCAATTTTCCTTCAGCCCTTTCTCTGAAACTGTACTATTTAATTTTGGCTTATATCATCACCATAGAGATGCTCTGTTTCCCTAGTCTGCTCTGGGAAGCTGATACACTGTAGAAGATAGACTCTAGACTCAGCTGGCCAGACATCCATGTCCAGTCGAACTACTTACATGTAACCAATCACAATAGGCAGAGATCAAGAGACAGGTATTACTTAATGTATCTCTCATTACGAGCCCCTCAACTTTTTTATTTATTCAGCTTCTCAATGTGACCTATACACTTCCATTTTGAATATAGTTCTGAGCTTCTGAGGGAGAAAAAAAATCTGTGAGGTATGAGTGTTATTTTGATCAATTTTCTTCTCTGCTCTAGCAGGAATTGCTTACTCTATGCTAGGGGGAAAGTAGAGGGATGATAAGATAATCCCTTTCCCCTCCTTGTGGGATTCACATAAGACTATAATTTTGTGGAGTTGGCAGAGACTCCCTGAGAATATCTTAGCCCAGGGGATATGTGTAATTCTTGGACCTAGTAAACAAACTCATTCATAACTCACATGTATACAATTTAATAAGGCTGCCAAGGGCTGCTTGCCTGGTTATGAATTTATGTGTATAAATGACAGATGCATAATACAGTTTCTTAAAGAAGGAAAATGCACTCTGAATTTTATATTTTCACTTGCTTGGTAAGTGGAGAAAAGCATCAGAAAGGGAAATATCCAAAAACTTGCAAGGTAGATTGCAAAGTACATTGAAATATTATTAACCAATGTATACTATTAATTCATCTATAAAGCATACATTTGTTGAGGGCACACACTTTTCTTTCTGCCCAGGATACTCTTCTCCATGCTCTTTGTATGACTAATTCATTCTCATCCTTCCATTGACAGCTTGAAGTCCACCTACTTAAAAAGACCTTCCCTTGCCATCCTATCTAAAGTTGCCTCCCCTGTTACTCTTTATCCCCTTATCTGTTTTATTTCCATCATAAAACTTATCACAGGCTGTAATGATCTTATTTATTCACATCTTTACTTATTTAATGTCTGTCTTCCTGACAAAAATTGAGCTTTATGAGGGTATGGAATTTTTTTTTTTATCTCGTTTATCTCTGTAATCTACAGTCTAGCGTAGAGTCGGGTACCTGGGATAGTCTCAGTAAAACGTAGTTGGTTACGTTGTATAAGCGAAACATAGAGTGAACTCCTATTACGTGCCAGGCTTCATCTAGTTAAGTGCCTTTGATTTACTCAAAGTCTTACAGGTAAAACAGGCTTATAAATTGTAAATATCAACAATATAATAAATTTTACAGAGGTACATGCAAGATTTTTTTTACTTTTATTTTTTAATAAAGTATGGTTGATTTACAGTGTTAGTTTCAGGTGTACATCCCACTATGTATGGATTTCATATAAAATATGAAAATATGAAATAATACACTATGAACTTTTTTTGTCTAGCTTCATCTAAAAACTTCTTCTATCTTATAGAGATATCAGTAATTAATTCCGTTTAATTGTTGAAAAGTACTATATTGTATAATACATGAACTTGTTCATCCATTCATCAACTGATGAACATTTGTACTATTTCCAATATGGGCCTATTATGAATAATTGCTGTGAACACTCATGAACACATTTTTGTGAACATATGTGTTCATTTATCTTGGGAAAAATATCTAAGAGTGGAATTGCTAGGTTGTGTGGTAAAGGTATGTTTAACTTTGTAAGAAACTGAAAAGTGCTTTTCCAAATGGTCATAGCATTTTCCATTCCCACCATGAATATATGAGAGTTCTGGATGTTCTGCATACTTGCCAACACTTGATGTAGTCAGTCTTTTTAACTGTAGTCATCACACTGTCATTTTAAGTTTGTAGGAGTATCTCATTGTCATTTTAATTTTCAGTTCTTTCACGACTAATTGTGTTGAACGTCTCTTCATGTGTTTATTAGCCATTTGTATATATCCTTTGATGAAGTGTTCAAACTTTTTAAAACCTTATTTTCACTAAGTTCTTTGTCTTCTCATTATTGTGGTGTCAGAGTTCTTTATATATTCTATACACAAGTTTTTTATCAGATATATGGGTTGTGAATATTTTCTCTCAGTAAATAGCTTCTCTCTTCATTTTTTTGGAATGGGGATATGATTCCTTATTTATTCATTTATTTGTTTTTTATTTTTTATCGAAGTATAGTTGATTTACAATGTTGCAGGTGAACAGCAAAGTGATTCAGTTATATATCTCTATTCTTTTTCAGATTCTTTTCCATTACAGGTTATTACAAGATATGCAATATAGTCCCCTGAACTATACAGCAGATCCTTGCTGTTTATCTGTTTTATATATAATAGTGTGTAACTTTTTCATTTTTTTTCGAGATGTCTTTTGAACACTGGAAGTTTTACATTTTTATAAAGTCCAGTTTCTCAATTTTTAAATGATTATTGCTTCTTCTAAGAAATCTTTTCTGCCCAAAAATCACAAAATTTTTCTCATATGATTTATTTTAAGTTAACTTTTTAGTGTGGTGTGAAGTATGGGTCAAAGTGTATTTTTTTAGTAAGGATATCTAATTATTCTAACAGCATTTCTTGGGAAAAAATTACCCTTTCCCTCAATGAGTTATCTTAACATAGTAGTTGAAAATCAATTGAACATACATGTGTCAGCCTATTTCTGGATCCTTAATTCTTTTCTGTACATCTATATGTCTATGATCATGCCTCTCTCACACTGTCTTGATTAGTATAGCTTTACAAGTCTTGAGATCATGTAATTAAGCCATTCTTTCTTTCTCATTTTTTCAAAATTGTTTTGGCTCTTCCAGGTTCTCTGCATTTCCATATAAATTTTAACATCAGCTTGTCAACTTCTATGTCAAAGTCTGCTTGGATTTTAATTGCAATTGCTTTGATCAACTTGGGGGAAACTTATTTTTGAACAATATTGAGTCTTCTGATTCAAATACATAGTATGTTTCTTCATTTATTTTGTTCTGTTTAATTTTTTCTTGCAAAGTTTTTGTATTTTTCAGTGTACAAGGTCTTCACAGATACTGTTCAGTTTATTCACAAATATCTCATGTCTTTTGAAGCTCTTATAACTCATATTTTCTATTCCTAGTTTTTGTTGCTAGTGTGAAAAATACAATGGATTTTTACTTCTTGACCTTGTATCCATGATTATATAATATTCGTTTATCACCTCTGGTTGTTTCTATCAATTCTGTGGGATTTTCAACATTTGCTACCATATCAGTAAAGATCATTGTACTTCTTCCTTTCCAATTCGAAAGATTTGTATTTTTTTTTTCCTTTTTCTTGCTTTATGGCTCTGGCAAAGACCTCCAGTGTTTCAGCAATGCTGAAAAGAAGTGTGAAAGTGAATATATTTGCCTTGTTCCAAAGGCACCACTGTTGCAACAGCTCAAAATAATAAAAACAAGAACAATGTTTATATTTTAAAAGTTTACTGAACCTTCACAATGTGCCCAGCAGACATTCTTCTCTACACTTCTGTGTGTGTCAGCTCATTAGTCCTCGGAACAACTCCTATGGGTCATGGTCATTCCCATTTTACAAGTAAAGAAATTAGGCTGCAGAAAGCGACACTCATTTTCTCAAGATTATACAGCAAATAAGCAGAGGTGTCATAATTTGGAAATCAAGGATTTGGACCGACTCCAGAACTTGTCTTTACCGTTGCATTTCATGGCCCTAGAGTAGATGAACAGTAGAAGACAGAGCAAAGGATTTGGCAAGAGAAGACTTGGGTTTGAATTCTGTCTCTACATTAGTTTACTTCCAGTCCCTCGAATTACAAAAGGGATATAATACTTATATCATAGAGTTATTATGAAAGTATGCAGCACATCATTGATGCTAAACTTTTTTTTTTTTACTCTTTTATGTATTTTAAGTTTAATGTTGTTTTTCTCACACTCAAAATGCATGATATTTTTGATGCACATCCTTGACTTATTCTCTGTCTTCTACTTTTTGGCATCCTTCCCACATATTACTTAACACCAGCTTGAGCAGACAGCACACATGTCAGAAAAGAATACTATAAGAAGACATAGTCATCAGTTTTGCTATGTTCACCAGCCTTGCAAAAGTTCAAGTGTTTTGTATAAATTTTGTACAAGACACTGTAAAGATGTTGCTATTTTGGTAAAGGGTTATCCCAATGCTTTACAATGATCATTTTAGTAATATTAGGCATAGTGAATGGAAGAGAGGCCCAATATCAAATAGTTAAAATGCAGGGCTCTGAAAGCAGAAGGGCTGTGTTCAAGTCCTTCCCTGGCCCCGCGTGTCAGCTACAGAAGTTTGAACAAGCTATTTAGTCTCTCTGTTATTTTGGTTTCCTCCTCAATTAATAGGGATATTACTAGCTCTTAACCCTTTGGATTTTTATGAGAATTAACTGGATATATAATAAGTGTTCAATAAGTGTTAGCTTTTGCAACTCTTTAAAACTCATGCAACTCATTTAAAAAACTTAAAGTTTATGACCATCTTTAAAAAATTATCTGATTTAACAGCATTGTAATTGTCTAACTACACAAATAATATTACTCTCATTGCTAATAGCATATTCGCTGCTTGTTTTTTTCCCCCAAGCATGCCTCAGTTTTGCTTGAGTTAATTCTACGGTTTTTGTCCAGGACTTTATAACTTTCAGGTTGTGAAGCAGCCAGGAAATTTGACTGTGTATTAGAAGTAAGAGTAATACAAAGCTTGATGTTATCTCTAAGCCTACACACTATGAAACAAAATGACAATATTTGGGTTGACTAAACATTTAGGTGATCGATGGAAAGAGAACACATGCTGACTTCATAAAGTTGCAAATCAAGGAATTTTTGTTGGCTTGTTCTTCTTTAAAACAAGTTCACTGAGAGGTGTGTGAGGATTAGTACAATAAATACTCCACATTCGTCTTTCTTAGTCCAAAAAGTGTAATTATCCTTTAAAAAAAAAAATTCTTCTTCAATTCAAAAGTTCTTCCTTCAATTTTTTCCCGCCCCAATTCCTTCTTTAGATAGCTTTGTAAATCCCAAATATTTGTTAGTCCAGGTACTATTTGATTTTTTTGTAGTGATTTGACTATGTCACTTCAGGACAAAGCAGCAAATATCTTTCAGTACGCTGATGGCGTATCAAACTATTTTTAGAAAAGAAGTTAAAATTGGTAAAAGAAAAGAAATAGTGGTGACAGCAGTATTTCCAAGGCTCAAAAACTCTAGGTTACAGGAATGCAGAAAGCTGATTTAACTGATTAGCGCCCACCTGGATGTTCTTGATAAATAATTCACAACTAATTTGCTTGTTTGAAAGATTAAAAATGGATTTGAAGAGCTGTTTTCACTCAATCTGCCTGGTGTTGATCCAAGCAGTAAAGACAATTATGAAAACCCTCTCAAGAGATGGCACTCCAAAGGGGGAATTTGGGAGCCGGCATGAAGCCAGTTTTTGTCCGAGTGTAAAAGGGTTTCCGAAACTAAGCGCTAGAGTGTTTGCAACGGTTCCTAATTTCCCTCTTGAAGTGTTTGGTGTAAAACTGCTCTCTGTATTTTCAGCCAAAAGATGTGTCCATCTGCTTCTCAAAGATTAAACTGTGTCTGCTGACAAGAAATGGGCACTGGGGAAGGATATTTGTCGTTAAAAGGCATGTTTTCTTTACACGGTGTGTTAAGGGCATGACAATAAATGAGCATTCCCCTGCTTTGTATTAAGCTATAGAGTAAATTTTTTGCTGTACAGCATTAATCTCAGGAGTCAGGATGCCTTGATTAACACAGGAGGGCATAATATCAAGAGAAAATCATTCTCCTAGCCCAGCAACCTACTAGAACCACAACAGCCGTAAAACAATATTTGATCCAAAACCATATACTGACTCCAAACAATTACAAACTGCTTACATAGATATGTTCCTCAAGGGATTTTTTTTTCTTTCCAATCCTCGTCTCAATCGAGGCAACAAATAACACAAAAATTAATTTACATTTCAGTCAATAATTCTGCTTACATCAGGGGTGCTTTTTAAATTATTTAAATGATATAAACAGTTTAATTTGTCTTGACTTTTGGGCTTCCTTCTATTTGTAATTATATATCAATCACTTTGATTTTTTCTGTATTTTAATTATAGGGGAAAAGATAAACTTTGGGAGTTTTTTTATTCTTATTTTTTATTGAAGTATAGTCGATTTACAATGTAGTATCAGGTGTACAGCAAAGCAATTCAGTTATACACACATATTTTTTCAGTTTCTTTTCCATTATAGCTCATTACAAGAAATTGAACATATGGGGGGAGGGTATAGCTCAAGTGGTAGAGCACATGCTTAGCAAGCACAAGGTCCTTGATTCAGTCCCCAGCACCTCCTCTAAAAATAAATAAACCTAATCACCCCCCAAAAAGATAATTAAATAATATAATAATAAATAAATAAATAAATATTTTTTAAAAAGAAATTGAATACAGTTCTCTGTGCTATACCATTGGTCCTTGTTGTTTATCTATTTTATATATAGTAATGTGTATCTGTTAATCCCAAACTCCTAATCTTGAATGTTTTATTTAGATTTTTAAACATGAGATTGAGCAATAATTTGTTAATCACATATAAGCATTAATAAAAAAAATTTAATATTTGAACAAAATCATTATTAAAGGTGACTCTAATGTCCTCAACTGAGAGGAAGAAACAAACAGGATAAAGGGCAGGAGACACCTACATATAAAAACAGAGCTACTATTTAAATACTTCTATTTCAGAACTATGCAGGCAAGAGGAACATTCCTAAACTTTATTTATAACATACATAACTCATTGATCCCAATAGTGAATCAGGAATGCAAACTCTACAGAGAATGTGATCAAAGTGTGAAGGGTTTCTCAGGTAATACCTTTTCTATTTGATTTCATTGAAAAGTATAGGCATTGTGTTAAGAAATGAGTTGTGTATTTTAATTACGATCAGTAAAAAACTGTCATTGTTCTTAAAATGCTTTTTTATTTATTTTTTAAACATCTTTTATTGAGTTATTGTCATTTTACAATGTTGGGTCAAATTCCAGTGTAGAGCACAATTTTTCAGTTATACATGCACATACATACATTCATTGTCACATTTTCTCTCTGTGACCCACCACAAGATCCTGTATATATTTCCCTGGGCTACACAGTACAATCTTGTTTTCTGTTCTACATTTTGAAATGCCAGTCTGTCGCTTCCCACCTCCCGTCCCCCTGGCAACCACAAGTTTGTATTCTATGTCTATGAGTCTGTTTCTGTTTTGTATTTACGTTTTGTTTTTTTTTTTTAAGATTCTGCGTATGAGCCATCTCACATGGTATTTTTCTTTCTCTTTCTGGTTTACTTCACTTAGAATGATATTCTCTAGGGACATCCATGTTGCTGCAAATGGCATTATGTTGTTGGGTTTTATGTCTGAATAGTATTCCATTGTATAAATATACCACATCTTCTTTATCCAGTCAGCTGTTGATGGACATTTAGGCTGTTTCCATGTCTTGGCTATTGTAAATAGTGCTGCTATGAACACTAGAGTGCAGGTGTCATTTTAAAGTAGGGTTCCTTCTGGATATATGCCCAGGAGCAGGATTCCTGGGTCATATGGTAGGTCTATTCCTAGTCTTTTGAGGAATCTCCATACTGTTTTCCACAGTGGCTGCACCAAACTGCATTCTCACCAGCAGTGTAGGAGGGTTCCCTTTTCTCCATAGCCTCTCCAGCATTAAAATGCTTTTTTAAATTGAAGTTTTAAAATATCTAACAAATTAAATTACATAGCTAAGTTTGAGATCACAGTGTAGATAGGAAGAATACATTCTAGAACATATTTTTTGTTGTTTGGGAGAATTACTTCTTTTTACTGGTATTAAGTATCTTTTCTTTGACGCTTTCAATGTTGTTCACCAAGCTATACTATGATTTAGGTATTGATATATCAGATTTTTGGCATTCATCAAAATATGTATTTTCTTATCCACTTTTATCAATTTTATCTATTTTGGATAATTCTGGGAAGAGTACATAGATGAATGTATTAACTCTGAGAATCTCTATCTTTTAGAAGATAAATTTGATGCCTTAAACATTCTATGATTACTGATATATTTGTTCTTGTGTCTGCCATATTATTTGGGGTTTTTAATCTATCATTTTTGTTTGCTTATTTTTTCTTGTTTTCTTTTCTTGTCTCTTTAACTGATTAAGATTTTGTTTCTCCCTTCCCCTCTACTTACTTGGATATGAAGTTTCCTTCCTTCCTCTGTTGACCCTTGAAAATGTTAACACTCACACATATATTTACACTTTCTTACAGTCCAAAGTTAATCAGCATCTCTCTCCTCCTTCTGAAGAAGATAAGAATCTTAGCACACTTCATTTTTCTTCAAACTTTTCCCCAACTCCTATACAATTTTTGCCTAAAATTTTAGATACATCTTTTTACTAAAAATAAAAATATGATTTTGTTTTTATTTACAGACAACATTGATTTGCATTTTCCATTATGGTTTCCTGATTCTTTGCCCACTTTTGATTCTTGCATATCACCATAAATTTAATTAGCTAGTCAGTTGAAAAATAGACCTTCAAAGTTCTCCTAATGATAATCTTTGTTTTAGAGGTGTATGTATGCTTTAAAATATAGCTTGACTAGCTGCAAAATTACAAAACAGTTATTTTTTCTTCAGAAAGCTTACAGATAGCAATCTATTTCCTTAGGCATTCCTTCTCCCTAGAGTGAGAAAAGTCTAGAGTTAGTCTAATTTTTATTTTTCTTTTGTAGGATTTTTCTCTTTATCTTAATATCCTGCAGTTTTACTCTAATGGGTCTAGATGTTAATTTTTAAAGATCTATTTACCCCATTTGACACTTGGAGGACTTTATTAGCCTGAGGACCCTTGTCTTTCATTCTGAGAAATTCTGGGCATTCTCTCTTGTCACACTGCTTTGAGTCCATCTTCTCTAGTCCTCCTTTTGGAATTCCTGTTTGATTATGCCAGGTCCTTGACTCCAGCTCTACGTTTCTGTTTGATTTTGTTTTGTTTTGCCATTTTTATGGTACTATGTTGGTTTCTGGATCACATATTTCCCCTTCTTATTTTTAAGTGTGGCCATGTGCTTTTCAATGTATAAAATCTATTTTGTGTAGAATTTACATAGGAGCTGAAGATGGGAGTTTAGCAATAGTTCCATTCACCATCCTGACCTGGAAGTCACCAGAACTTATTAAAAAGAAAAAAGAAAAAGAAACAGTATACAATGGATACATGAAAATACAGTATGCTAAACTTATGTAACCACTTACTTAACCCCAATCATCATTTCTTTCTCTGCCATGAAATAAGAAGACCAAATTTTAGCTGAGTCACTCGAACAGTTACTGTTGACTTACATGAGAGTAACTCCATAGGCCTCCATTATCTACTCCTAATTGAAGAAAAAGACAACGTCTTCCTTCTGATTCCCCACAAGCAAATAGTTGTCATGACTCAAACCCTATTTACCCTGCAGTTCATATCCCTTCTAGATCTGCCAAGGAAGAAAAAGAGTATTATTCCAGACTATTTGCCAGTGGAACCATGTAGCTCTGCAGAAAAGAAACACAGAGCAAGAAATGGCCTTTGATGCAGCAGAAAGTATGAAATGGGAAAGGTACATAGACCAGAGGAGGAAAATATTGCCACTTCATAAGTCATAGTCAAGAGGAAGACTTTTCAATTATTACATTTGGATTCTTCCAGGTAGGCTGGTAATAGCAGTAGCTGTTGCCATGACAACCTTGAGATGATGTTAGAGTTCTCCAAATCACGAGGCACTTATATTGTCAATAACGAAGCCTAAAGGAAGCAACTTCTTGGTTTTTTTAACTTACTTTTAAATTTTTAACATTCTTCTGCCATTGTCCTATAAGCATGTGCTCCCAGATGATTGTGCTTCACAGTTTCCTGAAGCAAGCTTAAATAAATGAATAACTCCCGGATAGAAACAAAGACGTTCAGATACAAAGATCGGAGATGACTGGCCTGAATCCCAGAGAAAAGTCAGTGCAAGACCTCATATGTATGAATGTATTGAGTCTATGGCTAATAGCACTTAAACCTACCCCATCCCCAGATCCCAAAACAGCAGTTCTGATACATTACACTAATGTATCATCTATCTAAATGTATTTTTAAAAAATGATCCCTGAAGCTGTAAAGCCAAATCCCTAAAACAGGATCTTTCTTGGCAGAAGAAAAATATATGATTTGATATCTGATCTTTTCTTCAGATTATTTTCCAAGTGATAATTAAATTAAACTAATGTCCCAGACTATACTGAGTGACGTACACATATAAGTCCTAGGAACATTCCAGGAAGATATTCTTGCTAGGGTTGGGGAAGTCATGGAATACTTGAACCCAAGAGCCTATTCTAGTCCAATGTCTACAGAGATGAGAAAGTAAAGATCAGAGAGTTTACAGCCATAAAAAATATAAAATAATGCCATTTGCAGCAACATGGATGGACCTGGAGTTCGTCATATGGAGTGAAGACAGAAAGAGAAAGAAAAATACCATATGATATCACTTATATGTAGAATCTTAAAAAATAACACAAATGAACTTATTTACAAAACAGAAACAGACTCACAGACATAGAAAATAAACTTATGGTTACCAGAGAGAGGGGAAGGGAGAGTGGAGGGATAAATTGGGAGTTTGGAATTTGCAGATACTAACTACTATATATAAAATGGACAAACAACAAGTTTCTACTGTATAGCACAGGGAACTATAGTCAATACCGTGTAGTAACCTATAAAGAAAAAGAATATAAAAAGGAATATATGTAGGTATATGGATGACTGAAACATTATGCTGTACACCAGAAATTGACACAACATTGTAAACTGAGTATACTTCAATTAAAAAAAAGATCAAAGAATTTAAACAACTTATCCAAGGTCACACAGTTTGTGGGCAGAGTCAAGAATAGAAAACCTGCTTTCTTAACTTCCAGAGCAGTGCTTTTTCTAATGTGTTACACTGAATATGATGACTTCCTCCCTGAACACAACTGACAGAGTCTGACGGATTATTAGGTAGGTGGGAGGAAGTAATTTGCTGTGGTAGTCATCCTCTTCCTGTTCTTGTCACATGTGGAACAGAAAGTCTAACTTTTTTTATGCTAAAAGTAGCATAGTACAGTATAAATGAACTTGCAGTTCACATTCTACACATGCCTGGTTTCTTCATGGCAAGTAACTTTACTATCTTAAAATTCAAGCTATTATGGAAGTAGAGAATCAAATATTGGAGTGAATTTGAACACCATGTCCGGTAAGGCAAAGAGAAAACCCATGATCACTGCCGAATTTACGACCTCTAAGTGGCCTTCTATAGTAGCAGCACAATCAACACCCCACCCACCCAACCCCGAGGAAATGCTTGTTTGGCAGCAGAAGCTCAGGCTTGCAGTAGCTCACATCTTTGGTCTGACTCAGCTCCTGGTGATGCTTCCTGACAGCTACTATTCCATTTTTTTCGAAAATTATCAACAGTTAAAAGATACACAGCCCACCAGAGGCATTCACCATCTTATCTCCTATTGTTTTTTCCACTGCTCACTTTCAGTAAACATTTTCAAGAAACAGATTTAACTTTTACCTTCCACTGGGATCACCTGATGAGTCATGGCACACTGAGAAAGGAAAGATGTCAAGAATGTTTAATCAGCAGTGATTTAAACAAGGGACATATTTGGGGGAATTAACAAAATCAGCATGCTCTTTGCTCCAGGGTGATTTTTCTTGCTGGTAAGACTAAATGAAAATCAGAACCCAAAGCAGTCGAAGTCTTTCAGGTCCAATTCACACTGCCAAAGTTAAAAGACTGCCAGGGTGGAAGACTGAATCACTCCCTATGCCAGTTACAGCTGTGTGTTTCATATTTATAATGAATTTCTTGATTCCAATGTTTTAAAAATTCACTCATCTTCCAAAATTTTATTCTTATCTCTTACCCTACATCTCTTGCCTTTCCCCCATGACCCCTCCATTCCTAGGAACTGACTGCAAAGCTGTTAAAGGCATTCAGTATAACATCAGTTCAGAATGTCCCAATTTAGCCTGATGTAAACATCCTGAGGTAAAATATTCAGAAGGAGGGCTGAATCAATGAGTGGTGATTCTTTTTCTTGGTGAAGTCATCAAAGATAAGTGGGCCAGAAAAAGTGCTTAAAACTAGTAAGACAGAATGTATTTGGGAAAAACTATAAAGTTAAAGGGTAGATTTTTTAAAAAATCAATGGTAAAAGTGCAGGATGTGGGAGAACTGATTTAACAACCATTCATGGAAGACAGGCTGTGAGATTTTATTGACTGAAAGTTCTCTAGGAGCCAGAGAAGCAGTGTTGCAAACTTGTGCTGCATTTTGAGAAGCATGGTGCTCAAGACTGGTGTGGAAAAGATTTAATTCCACCTTGCAATAACCGTATGATATCTGGATCATCATATAAGGTTCTGGTAGCCAGATTTCCATGTAATTCATGTTTCTTGCTGGTGTTATGGGTCACTTCCATCTCACATTTAATTTTCATAATGTGTGCCTGCATCCTGAACCCACCTACCAAGAACCAGGAGTTCTCAAGGGAAAAACGCCAAATAACATACGAAGAAGAATCTAGTGACAGAGAGTGGGCTTATGAACATCCAGTTGCAAACTACAGATGGACTATTGCCTCACAATCAAATGCCTTCTTCAAGTAACATTAAGTAAGATTCTGATGGAAGTGAAGCTAATTTTTGGTGTTCTGGGACTTCAGATCTCATGGATGCAAAATAAGCAACATTCATTTGCTTATTATGATGGAAACCAGATGGGAATATCAAAGTAATATATCACAGATGTAGAATCTATAGACTAGAAAACTGATTTCTCTCCATATGTGTGGGAATTCTGACCATGTCTGTGTTGTCCCAAATAAACTGTTATGTCCAAATGTTTATCCAAACCACTGTATTTGTCCTATTAAAAGGTAATGAGTTTGATTACTTATTTCCAGATCTGAATGTTTTGGCTGGGGAGAGAGGATAAGATATCCCGTGGCAGTGGTTGAGAGTTATTTGCTTCATATGTGCCTGTTGCTTGCTTTGTATGATCCAGGTCCTCCGAGGAGAGAACTGAGAACAAGTTAAGGTGACTTAGCAGCATCAGCTAGGTAATTCAGGGTTATACTACCACCTGTTGAGCAGGTGTGGAAGGACACAGAGGCTTGGTCACTACCAGTGAAGGTGACTCCCTCAGACCCTCTTACACTGCTGGTGAGAATGTAGTTTGGTGAAGCCAATATGGAAAATGGTATGGAGACTTCTTAAAAAACTAAAAATAGACTTTCCCTATGATCCAGCAATCCCACTCGTAGGCATATACCCAGAGGAAACTAATTCTAAAAGACTGCTGCATCCCAATGTTCATGGCAGCACCATTTACAATAGCCAAGACATGGAAGCAACCTACATGTCCATCAACAGATGACTGGATAAAGAAGCTGTGGTATATTTATACAATGGAATACTACTTATTCATAAAAAAGAATGAAATAATGCCATTTGCAGCAACATGGATGGACCTAGAGATGATCATACTAAATGAAGTATGTCAGAAAGAGAAAGAAAGACACTATATGATATCACTTATATGTGGAATCTAAAAAAAAAATGACATAAATGAACTTATTTACGAAACAGACTGAGACATAGAAAAGAAACTTATGGTTACGGGGGGGAGGGGTGGGGAGGGATAAATTGGGAGTTCAAGATTTGTAGATCTATGCATAGTATAGTAAACAAGTTTATCCTATATAGCACAGGGAACTATATTCAATATCCTATAATAAACCATAATGGAAAAGAATCTGACTGAATCACTATGCTGTACACCAGAAATCAACACATTGTTAACCAACTATACTTCAATTAAAAAAAATATAACTCCCACCAACTATAGCAAACAAAAGAGCAGCTGTTAATGGATGCATGATTATCACCTCAGGGCTCAGCACAAAGGGAGCAGGCAGAACCACCCATTGCCCAGTCTTTCCATCTGCATGCTTTGAAAGATGCTGCCTGAAGGTCAGCTTGAACTCTAGCATACATCTAGAGACTGCCTAGGATCCTCCCTGGAGACATGGGACACTTGCATGACCCGAGAGGGCATTATGCAAAGTAAAATGAAGCAGACAGAGGAAGACAAATACTGCACGGTATCACTTCCACATGGAATCTAAAAAGAAAAGTTGAACTTAAAGAAACAGTATAAAAGTGGTTGCCAGGAGCTGGGGGGTGGAGAGGGAGGAAATAGGGAGAGACTGGTAAAAGGTACAAACTCAGTTATAAGAAGAATAAGACTTGAGGATCTCGTGTATAATATGGTGATTATAGTTGATAACATTTTTATTGTACAATTTAAATTTGCTAAGGGAGTAGAATTTAAATGTTCTCATCAAAAAAAGGTGGGGGTAAGTGGGTAAATGTGTGAGGTGGTGGATGTGATGATTAACTTGATGCAGGCAGTCCTTTCTCAATGTATTCATATATCAAATTATCACATTACCTCAATTAAAGTGAGAAAGGAAATAAATGGACGGTATCTGTATCCAGAATCAGTGACCTAAATAAGCTGAGTTAAAAGCCTTCTACAGAGTTAACTTCTACCAGAGTTAACGTGATGAGATCACAAGGAAACAATTTATCAGACCTCTTCTCTTAGAACTGACCTTTTCCAAGGTGAACTGCTCAACTTTGGAAGGGGAGAAGTTGCTTTGAAACTGCATCGTTCTTTTTTTTTCCTCTTCTAGTTTTATTGAGATGTAATTGACATACAACACTGTACACGTTTAAGGTGTACTGTATAATGATTTGATTTACCTACATCATAAAGTGATTATCATGATAAGTTTAGTGAACATCTATCATCTCATATAGCTATAAAATTGAAGAAATAAAACTTTTTTTCTTGTGATGAGAACTTTTTGGATTTATTCTGTTAACAACTTGGATATATAACATACAGCAATTACATTTATCATTTGTACATTACATCACTTACATCATTCTTTTTTTTTTTTTTTTTTAACAAAAGAGAAAGAGATCATTCAGTAAAGGCTTACTGTGCTCCAATGTGCCAGATGCAGGTGTTGGGGAAACAACAGAAAATAAGACCCTGACCTCAGGGACTTACATTTTAACTTGTGGACATTTTTCCTTTAAACAATTTTTCGTGGGGAAAATGTGTCTCTACTTTTGACAGATACAACAGAACTTCCCACTGTCAGTTCGTGAAAGAGAAAACCCAATTCACAGATACTCAGATTTGTGGTCATTTAAATAACATTCTGCTGTCGATTTTACTACCACATAAAACAATGTGGTTATTATAGTTAAATTATAGTTAAAACAACAGTAGGTATTCTGATTAACAAGTTTCCTTTTCAATTATCCATTTTTGAGGACAGAGAAGGAAGGGAGGGACGAAGAGAAGAAAGGAAGACTGTACTCTAGGACCTTATCCTGTCTATGACCCTCAGAAAGTGACTCATTCCCATGAGTTTAATTTTACACAGTTATAAACTGGGGATGTCTACCACATGTGTATCAATACTTTTGTGTTCAGAAGATGACAACGTTTTATTTTTATTGAGCATCTACTGTCCAATATGTGTTATAAATCATACAAAAACGAACTTTGCTCCCTAGGAATCTATGTATAGTCTATGAAGATAAGACTATATGGAATAATCAGTACCCAGGTAGCTTGGAGAATAGTCACATCTCATTCATGCCTGACTTTTGTGCCTGGCCTCTCACACACTGGGGACCCAGGTCCTTACTGGGTCCCAACCCTTGGGTAGGTCCTGAGTCAGCTTGGCTCAGCTCCCTCCAGCCCTCGGGAAAGCAGTTTCCAGGCCATCGCAGCGGGGGACTGAGGTTAGGCCTATTCACTCCTCCTAGCATCCCTACTTAGGACTTACCTGAGTAGCTAGACTCTGGGGAGGGTGCAAGTCACGCGTTGAAGGCAGCAAGGGAGCACCCCATCTCACCCCCTCTGGTAGGGTTTCCCTTACATCATTCTTAAATGCTACTCTATATAACTTAGTTAAAGGTGGGGAGAGGGAAGTTTAAGCAGAGGAAATGGAGTCACAGGGGCTGAAAAGACAAGAGCGAATGTCACATTTGGAAAATCTAAAATAATTCAGAATGAGGGTGATGAGAAAGTAAAGTAAAGAGAGTAAAGAAAGAAAGTAAAGCAAGAGATGAAGCTGGACAGGAAAGGGGTTGCCATGAAGAGCTTGTTGGCCTCACTAGGGAAAATGGATTTTTATCCTGAGGGTTATGAAGGCCATTTGTGTACTTTAAAGCAGGTATGAGTGTCTTGAATCAGATTTACAGTTTAGAAAGACCACTTTCACTGCAATATGGAGAATGGGGCAGTACCAGATAAGCCAGCATCTTGTAAGGAGACCCAGAGAAAACAGAAAGTTGTTCCAAAATTTGGTGGATGTTGACCAAGTCAGTAGTCATGATGACACAAAGAAGTGAAGAGAATCAAGGAAGTATCTAGGAGGCAGAACTCACAGGAATTGGAGTCTACCTTGATTTGGGGATGGGGGAGAGACAGGATTGATGATGACTCTCTGGTGTCTGCACTGGGCAGTGATGTAGGTGGAGGTGCCTTCACAGAGAGGAGAATACAGGAAGGGAGGGCAACTGGGAGGGAAAGATAAAGATGCTGTGCTTTTGCTTTGGAGATGCTGAGTTTGAAGTGCCCGTGGGACATGTAAATGGAGATGTCTAGCAACTCTTGATAACGTGTACCTGAGGGTCTGAAGGGAGAATATGCTGGAACTCCAGATAGGGGAATTCTCAGTATATATGAATGTTAGTTGGAGACAACAGAGCAGCTGAAATCATATTGGAAGCATCTGTAGAATGAAGAGAAAAGGAAGTAAGGGATTGGTCCCTGAGGAACATCAACTTCTAAGAGGTTGTCAGAAAAAGGAACCCAGGAAGGAATTTGAGAAGGTGCAGCTTGAGATAGGAGAACTAGCTGAGTACTGGATCACAGAGATCAAGGACAACGTTTCAAGAAGGAAGACGTGGAACTAATCATAGACACGTCTGAGAGGTCAAGTAAGAGGACTAAAAGGAGCACATTGTGTTTAGCAACCGTGGAAGTTCACCAATGACTTGGTCCTCAAGTTTCTTGTGATTTACATGGGATTGGTAAGGAACTGGCATAACAAACACATGGGAAGACACAATAGAAGCATAAGAACATGTAAAATAATTCTGTAAGCATGTATGCACATGAGAATTTAAATGATCTGAGTCACATTTCATGTAATTATTATAGAAATGCTTAAAAATAGAATTTTTTGTCTTTTTTGTTTGTTTTGTGGGGTTTTATGCAGGGAGTATTTATTTATTTATTGTAATAGAGGTACTGGGGATTGAACGCAGAACCTCATGCATACTAAGCACATACTCTACCACCTAGCTATACCCTCCCCCCTTAAAAATAGAATTTAAATAAAGTTTTATAAGAGCGAGAAATTTGGCTTGATAGAAGACCCTCCCATAGGAGAAATGGAAAAATCAATACCATTTCTATGAAGTTTTGGGGGATTGCTCTGAATTTTCTTCTCATATTTCATGTGTTTAAGATAAGTTTCAAAACTGTGCCTATTTGATAGTAGTAATATATCATATTTGTGACACTTGGATTCATTGACATACAGTATGCAAGGGTTTTCTGCCCACTGTTGGTCACTGCTGGTTTCATTTCATGTATTGTTTTTAGGCTTACGGTTTTTGCTGTTTTTTCCCACAGTGGAGGATGAAGAAATAAGATTTATTGAGCTAGAGGGTGAAGTCCCAGTGTGGGAGGCTTTATTGTTCCCATTTTACAGGTGAAGAAGTTGAGCCTGAGAGGGGTTCACTAATTTGCTTAAGGTCACAATGAAGCCAAATTCTTTCTAACAGAGGTCATTATGCTGCCTCTTCCTTTTGTCATGCTTCGGATTTTGAAAAGCTGTCACTAAGATACTGGGAAGATTACCATCCTTTTTTCTTAATAGGTTCCTGAGAATATTTCTTCATTCAAATACTGTCTTATATGCCTAGATGAAAAATTTTTGCATGTAAGTACTGCTCTGAAAGAAAATGAACTTCAGAGTTCTTTACCTGATGATACTCTCAGCAATTAAGATAATTATAATTGTTACCTCCACCATCATCACTGTTACTGACGCACTGGCAGTTGACTCAGACACCAATAAAACATTTTTTAAAAGACCTTAAACATGGCTTAAAAATCAAAAAGGATGAGAAGAATAAGTATAGTTTGTGTGCCGTAATCACAGCGGTCCAAGAAGGCATTTTATTTCTCAAATATTACCCCCTACCCACAGGTATATTTGCTGGTGTTCAAATTTCTATTAACTTTAACATTTAAAATTCTATTAACAGGGAGTAAAGCCTTTCATTTCACAAGAGAGATGAGACTTAAGGACACATACTGTTTGAAAGAGGGAAGCTAGATAAATAGATTGGACTCCAAGATGTATGTTATTGTTCTAATCAGATCTGATTGGTAGAAAATAGGTATGGAATAGAAGTCACTCTATGGCCAAAGTGTCAGAAGTTAGAGGATGCCACAAAGGGCAAGGGCAGGGCAGGGGGAAATGAGCTGAGATGACCCAAATTAGCAGCAACGTCATGTTTTTGTTTAAAAGCATCCCTAAAAGGCTAATATGCCTATACTTCCTTCTCTCCACATTTTGTTAAAAAAAATTTATAAAATATTTCTTTTAAACTCTAAACTATAAATATTGCTTTCTTTAGAAGCTTGGCTTCTACCTCTAGATTTATTATACATTCCTTTATTTGTTGATATGTGCTTCAGCATGTTTATCCTTATTGATGGTTTTAAATTATAAATGCCTTGGGGGTAGGGTCTAGCTCAAGTGGTAGAGTGCATACTTAGCATGCAGGAGGTCCTGGGTTCAATCCCCAGCACCTCCATTAAAAACATAATAATAAAGAAATAAATAAACCTAATTACCTCCCCCTCAAAAAAAAAGAATATTAAAAAAAAATTATAAATGCCTTGAGGCCAGGACCTAACTACCTTGCTTACCAGAGCAGAATACTTTTAGTACGTGTCTGCTAAACAAATAGCAAATATCACTTGGTTTGGTATGTGAAAATTGGTAGTATTTGTTCTTTGATTACCTCCCATAGATGTTGCAAAGTTTGGGAATGTAATGCTACCATTTTAGGCTCCTGCAAAAAAGGGCACCATCCCAACAAAAGGAAAAGATAAACAAAAGAGTAAAGAGGTCAAGGAAGAGCCCAGATGGTTGAGACAAGTGCTGTTGTGACCCAAATTGCTTCTAAGTAGGCAACATAAAAAAATTTTTTTTAATTTTAATCTCTTGAATTGAGGAAAGTATGGACTTTTGTCTATTTAAATATTTTTAAATTTCTTGGATCTTTGATGTTTACACTTTTTAAAATTGATGTATAGTTGATTTACAATGTTATGTTAGTTTCAGATGTACAGCAAAGTGATTCAGTTTTATATATATATATATATATATATTTTTTTTCAGATTATTTTCCACTATAGGTTATTGCAATACATTGAATACCATTCCCTGTACTATACAGCAGGACCTTGTTGTTTATCTAGTTTATATATAGTAGTTTGTATATGTTAATGTCAGACTCCTAATTTATTCCCTCCCTTTCCCCTTTGTTAACCATAAGTTTGTTTTCTATGTCTGTGAGTCTATTTTTGATTTGAAAATAAATTCATTTGTATCATTTTTTTCAGATTCCACATTTAAGTGATATCATTTGATATTTATCTTTGACTTACTTCACTTAGTATGATAATCTCTAAGTCCATCCATGTTGCTGCAAATGGCATTATTTCATTCTTTTTTATGGCTGAGTAATATTCCATCGTATGGGATCTATTCCATACACACACACACACACACACACACACACACACACACATCTCAAATCAATCATCTGTTGATAGGCACTTGGGCTGTTTCCACATCTTGGCTACTATAAATAGTGCTGCTATGAACACTGGGGTGCATGTATCTTTTAGAATTAGAGTTTTCTCTGGATATGTGACAAAGAGTGGACATTCACATTTTTGTGTATTACCTTCTGAATGGTGAACACTTTTATTTATCACTTGGATATTCCCTTTCCTAGTGATTAATTCAGAAATTTTCATTTGAAATGCCCCTGAATGAAAGTCACCTGAATGATGCAAGGAATGATTTTTGATCAGAACATATCAGACAGTGTTTTTATATTCTTTAAAACCTATAAACACCTTGACAAAACATTCTTAGGTTTCCGACAAAGTTTTGGAGCTATCTTCATTTGTCTTGGTCAAATGAACTCAACTACCAGAACTGATCAGCCATAGGAAGGGAGATAGTTATTTGAAAGACTGATAAAGCAAGATGTTATCTTGTTATAGATTTTTTATGCTCTAAATTTATCCAAAAACATTTTTTGGTAATGACCCCAAATAGGACTGCCAAAGAATTTCACACAGAATACACAGAATATAATGAAGGCCACAAAGTGGCCTGTTTCAAAGCACACTGACAGTCTCCCTCTTCCATTTCTGTTTCTCATCATCCCTTCACTCCCCTCATTTTTCCTGTCTTATGCCCTCTCTCAGGTTGGTATGGGAGATTGGTATTGAAAGTGGCCAGGAGACACACTTGATGGAGAATGAGATGAGTGGGCAGTTTAAGGCTGTGTAAGTGAGATATGAGAGAAAGTTCAAAACCTCAAGGATTTCAACTCAATCCAATGTTGTTTGTTACCTCCGAGAGGAGGAGGGAGTCTCTAACAATTTTTCAAAGGCCACCTTATTGTCAATATGACCTAGTTTAAGTTAGTAAAATATTGAATGAAGGTGTGCAAATTTCTCCTTGTGGATTCAGATTAAATATAATACCAGTCTTTTTTCCTTTCTCTGTTTTTAGCCATATTTTAAAATCAGAAATCATTTTGTTGAATACTTCACGAATTCAGATTATAACTTAATCTATAAAACATCTAAGTTAAGAAAGGAGTCAGAGATCATATACTTTAATAAAATCCCAATTAACCTCACTGAATTTAAAGGCTCCTGCAGCAGGTACAGTCTTGGCGTAGAGGAGGGTGAAGTGAAATGATGACTCTTTAACAAGGGCATGCAGCTCACAGGAATATGAACTGAGTTGACAACAGAAGCATGACATACTAAGGCTAACAAGTATTTTCAATCAAGAATCAGGTCAAAACTAAAAGAGATAAGAGAGAATATAAAATACAGAAGGTCATTTGAGCCATGTAAAGAATAAAATCCTTTTTGAGGAAAACATTCTATTAAGACACTGCAAAATAAATTCATGAATCTAACAGCTGTGCTTTACTTCTAAAAGATTCCATGGAGAATTTATTAGTATGCATCACATCTAAAAGCCTGAAGTTTAATTACACAAAATTATTAAAGAGAGGAAACTTGTGTTTCTCTTCCTTTCAATGAGAGAGCAAAATAAGTGCTTAACTGGATACCTTCAGGCTCTTTCACAAACTGAATTGGGAACATCTTTTCTTTTATAGTGTTGGGCTCTGCTCGTATCAGTCTGTATCTCTGAGGAGAGAAAATGCATGGTGGGAAAATACAACAGAGTATGAGGATAGCCTACACCCCATCATCACTCCACTCCACAGTTAACACAATATGCCTCCATGTTGCTAAAGTCTCAGGCTGGAAACCCACAGTGGATATGAAAGGTAGATGGAATTCATTTTCTATTTCCTATTCCCTCAGTAAGGAAAGAGCCTAAAATATCAAGACCATGACATTAAAATTCCACAGCTGGGAGTCAAAGCCTATGAAAGAGATGATTCCATGTTTCCAAAAGCTGACAAGAAAAGTCCAGCAGTAGATCAAGTTTAGTAGAGCTGTCCAGGGTTCTGACCCCATTTAGCACCATCTGTGGCCCTCTGTCCCTTTACTGTCTCTTTTAAACACATTCCTTCAGAAATGCTGACAACTCTTGCCCGCTACTCCAGAACACTTCAAGACCTTCCTGTACAACCTGACTACAGAGGCTCTTAACAGATGTGTTTTTCTCTTCCCCTCTACCTATGGACATCCAGGATAGGGAGCCTGGAAACCTCTGGATTAAGTGCGTGCTTTGATGACCCTGGAGAGACTTAAGACCATTCATTTTTCCTAAGGACAATTTATTTATATTTTATTTGTATTCCCAAATTGGATTTCTTGGTTATAAAAATATCCATGATTTGATATTCTTGTCCCTCAGTGGCTGCCCACATAATTAGTTATTAAAAGATAAAGTAAGACAACACACTCATGGAAACAAGGTCAAGATTAAAAGGACAATATAGCCATGGTCACTATTCATCACACACATGTTCCCATACTAGAACAAATACTACTAGAAGGAAGAAACAGATATTAGCATAACACAGTCTACTTACCAGGAAGTATTACTATAATATTTTCTGTCTAAAGAAAGGACAGGAGAGACCTAAGAAAATGTCTTGAAAACTCTTTTTCAGGTAAGAATATCCAATTGTCTAATGTGATTTAATGTCTATCATTTACAAATTTATCTATAAGTCTTTCCCTTGAAGCTATAAATGCTTAAGACTCCTCATATTCGTGTAATTATTATGATGGCTTATGGTTGGACACTATATTCTTTTACTCTGGAAATTTAGATTATTATTGAAAATAATATAAATCCACATGGCTAATTTTCCAAAAGCTGCATTTAAAATCCAGTAAATTTATTCTTAAATAATGCAACTTCTGACCTGCTTAGTATTCAAAACCAAAAACTGAAATTCTGCTACCCTCTTTGCAGTCTATTGATTTGAGAACTACAGCTGCTGAAATTAAACTTTATTGTTAGCATAGAGCTTTCAGCTGAGGAAGCAATTTCAAATTGGTTTCTTTTCTAGCCCAGCCTAATATTAAGTAAATATGTGCCTATAAGTGTCTCTAGCAGATTATTACCTAAGTGGTGCATGCCACTTTGCAGGTGCTGCTCTGAGAAACTAAAATCTACTTTGGTGATGAGTCTTACTACCCAATGGATAAACACTGGTACTGAAACTGAGTCCACAGTTACCCTCAGAGCTCTAAGACTGATTCCAAGTTAGACATTTCTTCATTTAACATGCCTTTTAATTTAGTGCTCTAGGATACGTGCATAAAGCGAGGAAATGACCACAGTCCCTGTCCTTGAGGAGTGCCCTGTCTAGAGAGAAGACAGAAATAGAAATAGGTATTTTAATGCAATATGTCAATAAATACATTTATACTTTATATGATGGGGAAGTCTTCTCACCGATGAAGGGGTTAGTTTTAGGGAATGAGGGAGGCTCCTGAGAGGAAATCAACCAGAGATTGGATGAGAAAGATGTCTTTGTTTTATTTCTTTAAAATAGCAAGCTCAATTTCCTGGTTCAAGAAATAACTCTTATTCTCTAAAAATAATAAAATAATGTTTCCCCTGCTGGCATAAACACTAACTGAAGCAGCGGAAATAATAACCCGTCATTTTATAGACATTCTGAAAGGGAACAGGGAAAATGATGAACAGAAGAATAATACGAAGAGCTGTGAATTTTAAATAACAAGATCCGTAAAGATACCACCTATTTTGATCTCAAATCTATAGCGGTGAAATTTTGAGAACTAGAGGAAAGAAATACAATGCCTTTTTGTGAATGCCCTATCTTTTAAGGAATACCCTGCTTTTCAAAATTATGCCTTGAAATACGATGCACAGAACACACAGAAACTTGTCCCGGAAATCAATAAAACTTGACTTCGTTTGATATTGTGCCAATTTAAACTTACGTCTGAATTCTATCAAACTTCCCTTCTTAGTAGAGTAAGCCATGGTTACTGTTCTAAGCAAATCTATGTCCCCAAAAATCTCACACCAATTTACCTGCTGTATACATTCTTGTGTCATAAAAAGATGGGCTGGGGGCTTTGAGTGAAACTATTCGTAGAAACCATTTTATCAATTGACTGTAAAGAACAAGGAAAGATGGTACAAGCTAGACCCTGTACGTGTAGAACACAAACATGAGTGACAGTTTGTCTCCCTGCCACATGATTTGAACAAAGGAAAAATTAATCTGGATAATTCAGTCCAAAAGGATTTGGGTACAACACTCAGGAATGAAGAACAGGAAAGGAAAACCACTATGTGGCCCATAAACCAGAGACAAAGCTATAAATGGCAATTAAGCCCAGTCAGTTAACAATGTTGTGTCAATCTCTGGTGTACAGCATAATGTTTCAGTCCTACATATGCATACATATATTCCTTTTCATATTCTTTTTCATTGTAGGTTACTACAAGATGAGTTACTCCTTTTAAATCAGGACTTTCATTAAGTGCTGCTCTAAATCCTATGGGCAATTTAGACAAAATCCAAAGGTATCTCTAGTCCACATTCCTTCGCTGGCATTTAAGATGCTCCATTATCTGACCCCAAACTAGTTCTCTAGCCTCACTCCTCCCTCCTTTTCCTTACTAACCAGTTATCTTAGCTAGACATCCACTACCATCTCTTGAATTCGTCCAGTAGTCTCCCATTGCTGTGACTTTGATCTTTCCACCTAAAGAAACCTCTCATCTCTTTTCGACTGTCCTAATTTCCACAGGGATCAAATCCATTTCCTCTTGTCTTATGAAGCTTTCCCTGATCTCCTTAGCCTAAAGAGAATTTTCTTTTCTCTCAGCACTTAAAGCATTCATCTGCTATCTCTCATTTGACCTGCACTTACACACTGCCTGGCACTACTAGCTGTCATTTAATGTGTAAACATTTCATGTCCCCAACCAGATGGTTTACTCCCTGTAGTCAAGCCCAATTGCACCTTATGTTTCACAATAAGCCCACTAGTACCTGGCACGGTGACCTGTACAGAGTAAATGTTCAAACAATAATGTAAGTTATAAGGATATAATGTATAGTACAGGGAATTAGTCAATATTTTATAATAATTTTGTCTGGAGTGTAATCTATAAAAATATCAAATCACTATGTTGTACTTCTGAAACATAATATTGTAAGTCAACTACACTTCAATTAAAAAGAGAATATTTAAAAAGAAGTATTTTAGAAAAAATAAAACAATTGCAATAATAGGGCATAAACTCAGTTGCTATAACAAAGAAACCCAAAATAGTGACTCGGATGAGGTAGAAACTTATTTCTCTCTCATACAACAGAAGAGAAGCCATCCAAGGCATGTAGATGTTTATGATCCAGGAGGGCATTCAAGGGCCAGGCTCCTTTGGTTTGATTGTTCCACTATTTTCGTCTGTATGAACAAAGCTATTGCACCAGCACCATATCTGCATTTAAGGATGTAGGAGTAGGAAAGAGAGGAGTGGGAATTCCTAATAAAAATGTGATCTGGAAGTTGCAGTCAACATTGCTGCCCATTTCCCAATGGCCCAAACATAGTCACATAACCATACCTGCTGCAAGGGAAGTTGGGAATACAGTCCTTTGCTAATACAGGCCATTAGCTCATCTGAAATTCATGAAGTTCTATTTCTCAAAAAAAAAAAAAAAAAAAAAGAGGGAGCGAGAGAGAGAGAAAGAAAATGATGGATACTAGGGAGCATCTAGTAGTCTCTTCCAAAATATTAAGGCAAATTAAATTAATAACTACCCATGGACTAGAGATTTTGAAGAAGTAAGAAGGTATAAAATCATCAGGGGGAAAGTAGGGAATCTTCTGACTAGTGTGAAGCTTCAGCTCAGCATTGGCTACTCAAAGCCCATTTGTTCCTCTTCAAGCTCATCTGATTTCTAGTGTACAGTAACCATTCTCCATCAACGCTGCTCACAGATTCTTCTATACCTGAACTCCCCTATCAGTGAACTACTCTAAACTTTTCAGCACTGCAGAATTTCCTTCTAATCTCGCCTTTTCATTGTTTTTGACATGGAATTCTTACCTTCTGCAGTAAAATGTTACTCCCTTGAGGGAACAGGTCACATTGTTTAAGGGATGTCCAAGTGAGAACAACACACGTGAGACACACAAGGGTAACATTTTTGTTGCTTTAGACTCCGCACAACTCGGGTTGCTCCTCCCATCCCCCAATCTCTATTAATGTCTAGCACAGAACTTGGCACAGAGAAGATGCTGAATAAAGACATGCTGCATGAAATTGAGAACTCTTTGCTGTGTTTAGGTCATGATGCCAGAATGAAAAACATTCAGATGATAGCCAATCAAGAATTTTCATCCAATGGCACAAATCTGAACCGCACATCTCAGCTGGGTGAGTCCGCGTGGTGCACTCTGAGTACAAACACCAGGCGGTGAGAAGGAAGGGGCATCTTCTACAATCCTCTGGTCTATTGTCTACAGGGCCACCTCTGTCTGTGTTAAAGTGTTCTCTTGTTTAGCGTTCCTGTCTTGTAACTTTATTTCAGTTCAGTTTGAGTGCATTCTCCCCCCAAATTGAAATTTTGGTGAAGAAAATTATATAAAAGGAAGAATTTACGTTTCAGAGTCATTCCAAAGAACAGCTTTGTTGCGTCCCTCTCCATCAACCGTACCTACTGTGAAGCCTTCTTCTCCTCCTGCAAATACAACAAACTTCCCTTGCATGACATTTCATGTTCCAACTGTATTTATGTGTTGTGTATTACTAACATAAGCACAACTGCATTGTTCCATATACCTGTGAAAATGGTTTGGGCATTAACAGCCCACCTTTATTTCACAGGCCATGTATTAGTTCTTCATTGCTGCATAACAGATCACGTGTAACCTTGGTATAAGCTTAAAGCAACAATAAACATTCCTTATGACTCACACAGAAAAAGAATTTTCATCTTAAAATTCAAAGTGCCTGCCCAATGAACCTGATGCACTGAGGCAAACAAGTACAATTGAAAAGAATACATAGCTAGCCAGAGACAGAATGGAAAAATACCAGGCTGGTCAAGAACCTTTTTCCAGGTTCTCTGTTTCCTTCACTGACCAAAGAATTCATTCAGTCCAATGAAAAAAGTACTTCAACTGAATGCCAGTGAGTTCCTTTCTACCTACAGGAGGCAAAGTCTGAGCTTGCCAACTTCAAGGAAATCTACACATACATATTTTAATTTTTCTCTTCGAATATGTGCAGAACAATGATCATTTCCACCTATCTCTTGTTTGGAGGAGGTATTTCATGCTAAGTCAGAGATTAAGTGGAACATTTAATTTAATTTTCAGTTTTCTATTTCCTTTACAGCTTTGAAACAGAAATTACCTTTATTAAAGTCTGAACTGAAAGTCAAAACAAAATGTGGTGGCAGAGTCTGAAATTCAAGAGTATAAAAAGAGTCAAAAGGTAAGGACTTCATTTCCACATCTGGAAATTAAAGCAAGTTGCCTGTAAACTAAAACTTGACTAGTAAAAATTGATGAATATTTTTAAGGGAGTCTAGTAATTGTCTGTTAATAAAGGGAAACCTGCAGAGAAATTTATTTTTGTCATGCAATGAATGTATCATCTTTAGGGGAAAATTAGAAAAGGTAGATGAAGAAAAAGCGAAAAAAAAAAGAGAAGAAATATTTTTAAATCATCCAAGAGCCTTCCCCCATAGAAGAGAACAATTGTTGACACCTGGGGGTCTACCCATTAAGAATATGTATATTGTTAACCAGGTGATAGTTAGATCCTTTCTGTTTTCCCACACTTGAGAATAAAGTCAGTTGAGGATGAAGACCAATCATTAGTTTACACTCTGACCTCCAGCCTCTGGGGCCAGCCTCCCTCCTGCAGCCTTGCTAGGAAGTACCAGAACAGCACCCAGCACCAATGTCGCTCTCTCCCCATGCACAGTTTATATAAGATGAAGAAGAAAGTCACAAGAATCCTTCTTCTTCTCCCACCTGGAGAAGAAGAGATTGTTTTCTCTCCCCCTGAAGCCCAGTGAGGGGAACTCTAAAAGAATGACCCCTAAATATTAGAGGAGCTTGTAAAGTGGGGTACCAGCACTGTGTTCTCTAGCTGGATGCTGCCTCAGGACAGACTCTTGCACGTGCATCATATACAGGAACAGAAGATGGCGAGGGAGTTCTTGGGAAGGTATTTTGGGCTCAGAACCTAGGAGTATGGTAGTGTGATTTTAGCAATTCTTTCCATCTATGAGGAAAGAGGGTTTGCTTGCCATATGTCCCTTGAGGTTTGGAGATGCACTTGGTTTGGAGAGCTCTGAAAATAGGAGACCTTCTTTGGAAGGCTGTATCAGTGGTGCTTGAGTGTAAAGTACTCAGAAAGAGGAGTGGTCCAACTCCTATCCCATTCCTATTTTCTAGGTGTCTTGTAGGGCACAGAGACCCTGGTCATTTTTCGGGCTCCATAAAAAGGAGCATGGGTATCCGAAGACAGGAAGCTTGAGGCTGCTCAGATGTGTATTTTGAAGGTCAAGTAATGAGGTATTCAACTTTGAGAGGGCAATGGGAGTACACATAGCAGGTGGGCCAAGAGGAGACACTCCTGCTCTCTGGAGGAGGCTCCTGAGCAGCGGAAAGTGTCTAGGTGAAACCAGTCACCATCCCCACAAAAACAATCACACTCACAGCCTGTGAGAACCTCTTCACATCAGCTGAGGTCCCCAGTATCCAATCAAACCATATTGGCCAGAGCAAAGACAGGTTCTAGTTGACAGTTACGTGAGGAGGTCCCTGCCCACTCTTTCCTCTGTATCATCAACACTAGAGGAACTAGTGCCTGGGAGAGGAAGGGGAAGGAGACATCTTAGAAGCTAACCATACTACCATCTCTTCACTCCCTGCTCTAAGCAAGCAGGGGAAGGGGAGAGGCCGAGATTTGAATCAAGACTTAAGGATTACTTCTTAAACACAAAAATAAGATTCTTCTAGAAACTGAAAGTGATTGAAAAGTCATGAAATCTAGCTGAGATGTCACTGAAGGAGCAACTACACACACATTTATGCCCTAATGAGTTGCAAATTCTCAATAAGCCTGGTGTGTGTATGTGTGTGTGTGTTTGTGTGTGTATCATTCTGGTAATAGATAGGACTAAGTTATTCATACCAACTCTCCCATTGAAAACAACTAAAAATGATGGATATGTTTTTAAAATGCTTTTTAAAAATAAACCTCAAGAGCATGGAAAAGATAGAAGTAATTATCAGATTAAAATTTAAGTGCAAGAAGCAATTGAGAATGGTAAGCCAAGGACAAAGTCCTTTTTTGTTTTGAGGGCATTTGCTTCAGCAGAAAAAAGATGTACTTTCACGGCCTGGATGACACAGGGGAGCAGGTGAGTGCCCAGAACCTATCCATAGCTTATGAAACGTGGATCCCAAACTACTACACCCTCAATGTAGAGATAAATCTTAAGAAGTTATCAAACAACTGTGTCTACCATATTTAAAGAAGTGGAAAATAAACTTCAAAATATCTGCAAGAAACAGATAATTATAAAAAGTGATCTAAAAGACTTTTTTTAAAAACGTGGGTATGTTTAACAGTAGAGCAGATACAGACAGAGAGGAGAGAATTAGTGAACAGGAAGACAGGTCAGAAGGAGTTATCCAAAATGCAGAGCAGAGAGAGCAAACAATGGAAAATATGGAACAGCGTTTAAGAGTCATGAAAAATAAACTGAGAAGGTTGAATATATATTTAATTGGAGTTCTGAAGGACAGAGAATGAGACAGAGGCATATTTGGGTAAATTATGGCAGAGGTTGTTCTAGAGATGGAAATCATCAATCAGCCTATTCTAGAAGTCCAGTGATTCCTGAGTGGGATAAATAAACAGAAATTCACATCTAAATACACCAGAGTAAAACTGCAGAAAACCAAGCAAAATAAATTTTAAAATAGACAGAAAATTTTTAAGAGAAATTACCTTCATAACAGCATCAGTTATACTGACAGACTTCTCAAGAGTAATACTAGACCCCGGAAGACAGGAGAATGATTTATTGAATGTGCAGGGGGAAAAATAACTGTCAACAGATTCTACACACAGCAAAATGATCTCTCAAGAATGAAGAAAAATAAAGACATTTTTAGTTCAACAAAAACTAAAAGAGTATATGACCATTAGACCCTCTCAAGAGAAAATTCTCAGGAAATACTCCCAGCAGAAAGGAAATAACCCCAGGGCAAAGTTCTGAGATACAAAGAGAAATGAAGAGCAAAGAAAGTGTTAAATAGGAGGTAAAACTAAATGTCCATTAAATGTCACAAACAACGGTTATAACATGCTTAATGATGGCATTAAAATACATTTTTAAAAAACAAAATAAAATCATATGGGGTTAAATGGAGTTAAAGTATTTAAGTCATGACAAAAGTAAAGGTATTTATTTACTTTATGTATTAATAAGTTAAAGTATGCATATTGCAAGTCTAGAGTAACAACTAAATGAATAGATATAAACAACATTACATCTTATGGGGGAAAAAAGCAAGTCCAATTAAGGCAATACAGAGAGAAAAATAAAATAGGCAGAACAAAAAAATTTTAAATAATAGATAAAAAAATTAAATTTATTAGTAAATGCTCTAAATAAAGGACAAAATAAAAAAGGATCTAAATAAAGGATGGCCTGAAAAAATTCTAATTAGATGCTGTTCCTATATATAGAAATATGTCTGAAATACAAGGTCACAGAACGGTTAAGAGTAAAAGGATTAAAAAATATATACCATCTAAAAACTTTAACTCTTCCTCCCCACAAAAAAGCTTTGTGTAAGAAATTAATATTACAAAGACTGGGTTTCAAAACAAACAAGCATTACCAGAGCATGAGATCAGAATATACCAGAAATATTGCTTTTTCAAATTTATATGAAGTGGATAATATCATGCCAAAATTCATGAAACAAAAATTGATATACCTATAAAAATTAATAAAATTATGATTATATTAGGAGCATTTAGGTACGCTGCTTTTAGTTACCTGTTTAACAAAGAGACAAGAGTTTAGTAAAGAAAAAGAACATTTGATATGAAAAGGAACATATGACTAACACACTTGGCCTGCTGGGCATGTAGAAAACAGCATCAATCTCTGCTGATACGCATTCATTTCTAAGGGCACAGGGAAGTGTGTGGGTTGATGGCTGATCCCTCAAATTTTAAAGGATTGAAATCCTACAATGTATATTCTCTGACCACACTGCAACTCAGCCAGAAATGAAAATGAAGAGAACTAGAAAATCCCCAGATGTTTGGAAATTTAAAAAATATGTTTCTAAATATTATTTTAAAGGAAATCATAGTGGAAATGAGAAAATACTTTGAACTAAATGATAATAAAAAATACTATATAATAAAAATTGTGGGATAGCCAAAGCAACACAAGAGGGAAATTTGTTCTCTTGTATTCAAGTATTAGAAAAAAAAACAGGCTGATAATGAGCTAAGCATACATCTGAAGAAGTTTTTAAAAGATCAAAATAAACCCAAAGAAAGAAGAAAGCCAGAGTAGAATGAAGAGCAGAAATTTATGATATTGAAAATAAACATACAAGAGAAAGAATCCAAAAAAGCCAAAATCAATTTTCTCAGAAAAAAAAAAAACTATTAAATTACAAACTGTGGTGAAAATGATTCAGAAATTAAGAGAGAAGGTGCTATTAACAAATATCAGGACTAAAAAGGTGACGATCACTACAGATGCTTCAGACATTTAAAAGATAATAAATATCATTTAATAAATAACTTTATAACAAGATTGATAAATACCAGATAAAAGCAGATCTTATCAAAAGAGATTCAAGAAGACATAGATATCACAGAAGTCATTTAAGAAGACACCAATAATCAGTTGCAATTCTACCTTAACAATGAACTATCTAGAGATAATCACTGTTAGAAATTTATTTATCCCCAAAGACACATCACTGTTTTTAATAAGTGGGATCACACTGTGCACAGCATTCTAATAATGTGTATTTTCTTCATTAAATATATTGTATATATAAAAAAACAAAACAAAAACAAATGAACTATCTGGAAAAGACATAAAGAAAATCTTATTTACAATAGCATCAAAATAATGAAATACTTAGGAATAAATTTAACAAAGGAAGTGAAAGATCTGCACACTGAAAATTATGACACTGCTAAAAGAAATTGGAGAAAACACAAATAAATGGAAAGATACCTTGGGTTAATGGAACGGAAGAATTAATATTGTTAAAATGTCCAAACAACCCAAAGTTATGTATAGATTCAATGCTATCTCTATCAAAATTACAATGGCATTTTTCACAGAAATAGAAAAAAATCCTAAAATTCACATGGAACCCCAAAAGACCCTGAATAGCCAAAGCAATCCTGAGAAAGAAAGAAAAATCACACTTTCTGATTTCAAACTATATTACAAGGTATATTAATAAAAAGAGTATGGTACTGGCATAAAAACAGACACATAGACCAATGGGACAGAATTGTGAGCTCAGAAATAACCCACACATGTTTGGTCAACCAACATTTCATAACGGATCCAAGACTACTCAATGGGGAAAAGATAATCTCTTCAATAAGTGGTATTAAGAAAACTGTATATTCACATGCAAAAAAATAAATGAAATTGGACTCCTATCTTACACCACTCACAAAAATGAATGAATTCATAATGCATTAAAGATTTAACCCAGACCTGAAGCCATACAACTCCTGGAAGAAAACAGGGAAAAGTCTCCTTGACATTGGTCTTGGCAATGATTTTTTTGATGCGACACCCAAAGCAAGAGCAACACAAGCAAAAATGAACAGGTGGGACTACATCAAACCAAAAAGTTTCTGCACAGCAAAGGAACCATCAGCAAAATGAAAAGGCAACCTACCAAATGGGAGGATGTATTTGCAAATCATGTATCTGATAAGGGGTTAGTATTCAAAATATATATGAAACCCATACAACTCAACAGGAAGAAAACAAATAATCTGATTTAAAAATGGGCAGAGAACCTGAATAGGTATTTTTCTGAATAAAACATACAAATAGCCAACAGGTACGTGGAAAAGTGCTCAACATCACAAATCATCAGGGAAATGCAAATCAAAACCACAATGAGACATCACCTCATACCTGTTGGAAAGGCTATTATCAAAAAGACTAGAGATAACAAGTGTTTGTATTAAGATAAACAACAAGGATTTACTGTATAGCACAGGGAACTATATTCAATATCTTGTAATAACCAATAATGAAAAAATATGAAAAATGATATATACATAAATGTATAACTGAATCACCATGTTATACAATAGAAAGTAACACAACATTGTAAATCAACCATACTTCAAAAAAAGGGCCAACTGTATATTAAAATTAAGAACTTCTATTTACCAAAAACACCATAGAAATAATGAAAAGATGAGCACATAGTAGGGAAATATAATTACAACACATAGATTTGATAAAAGCATATGGAAAGCATATGGAAAATTGTAGTATTCATAGAAATAATTTATTCAAAAGTTTAAATAGACTATGCATTAGACACTGGTCTAGGCAATGGTAGTATATCCTAGCAGGGACAGAGACAATAAAGTAGATAAATAGAGAAGGCATATGTAACATGTTAAACAATGATTAACGCCAAGGAGAAAAACAGCAAAGGGGCGCCAAATTTGTTGTCAATAAATATACACATACATTGTCACTCATTCATATTTGAGTGTTCTGAGTCTGGGATAAGTTGGCCGTCCCTAAGATCTACGTAGGCTTGGGGAAATAGTCCATTTGCATTCCTTCTCCCCCTCCACACACTCCCCTGTGCACACACACATATTTCACTCTTCTGCTTGTAGTTATATCCAACTCCTTAAAAAGAAACAAAGCTTTTACTTTAAAAATGCAAAGACATCTTAGAGAGGTTAACACTGTATTGAATTTACATTTCCAAATTATCCATCTTAGACTATTTTCCCTGGGAATATATGGAAAGAGACAAGTAAGAACTGATTTCTGGCGTTGCAATCAGCAGTGCAGGGTGATGAATAGAGGGGCTACAGAAAACACTGCATATGCCTTTTACAGTTCCTGGATCCTCAGCAGGTAAGTGTCTGTCCCTTTGCTGAATGGTGTATGGTGTACATGATGGGGCTGGGACTGAGGTGGAAACTGAAACAGGGCATCCCGGTTTACTCTAGGATAATTTGACAGGAGGGTAGAAAAAGGAGCTGTGGGGAAGAAATTTCAGGGTGGGAGGAGTTATCTGCAGTAACTGAGGCATCTTGCCCATTACTGCCTAACTGGGAGAACTCCTGACCGCCTTCCACCGTGAGCTCCCATATTCCAGGTGTAATGATATGGGGCCAAGGTCATCATAATCTCAGTAATAAAGTAGCCATAATCCAGAGCAGGCTTAGCTGGGTTTGGGACTGCTGAATCCTTGGCATGAGCTGAGAATATCTCAGTTTTCAACCCATTTATTCAATGCTTTGAATAAAATATTGCTTTCATCAGTAAAGTAGATTTGTGTTATGTGTGTCCCTCCAATTTCCCAGCTAACCAGAACATACAGTTTGACAAGAAAATGGAGCAGAGGTCCAAAGAATGTGCACAAATATTCATGAAGCCTGAAAGGAGGGACCAGACATTATCAAGACAAGAAAATGACCAGTAGAGAAAATCTGGAGGCTTGAAGTAAACCTTTACTTACTACATTTTTTTTTAATTCCTGACAATGTTCTCCATTTTTCTAGCTTAGTGACTCTTTTCCTTCCACAATGTTCTCCAAACAGCTTCAACTCATGACTTCAAAATAGAGGTAACTGTGTGGAGTGAGCAGCATGGAAAGCCTTGATTGGGAACATCCTGTATCTCCTCCCACTGCTTCCAAATGCCTGCATCATTTGACTTTATTCATGGGAAAAGAGCAAGATCTTTGAAATATATGCTGGCATCATCTGGGTGGAATATCCTGGGTTTGGATAATTTCTCATCATAACTCCATTATTCCCCTGAAGCAAGAAAAAGTGAAATGTATCAGGCACAACTATTATAATTCTGATTGCTGTTTAGTTCTGATAGTCAAAAAGCTTTGAAAATTTGGTATCCCTTTTCCATTAATGTAAATACACCAAGGTCACTGAAAGCCTGCCACAGCATGTCCACATCTATTCCTTGGGACCACTGAGCTAATTTTGATTTGTTTTCATCAGTCTGTGAGGTCATTACTATCCTGCTGTATAATTGAATCATTCTGTATTAGCATCAAGCTTTCTCAAAATGCATTTACCAACAGGGAGTGGACATTCAGCAGTAACAATTATCTGGGTATATTTCTCCCTAGCAACTTCTCTTATGGAATGTTTGACTTAGGACATTGGAGGCTATAGTCTTGTATTGATAGCTTTTACTAAATCCTCCTTTTCAATCCCTTCCTGTATCTCCATCATACATACCAAAAATAAAAACCCAATTTTTGGAATGGATGAGTTAGCATATGGCAATTTTCCTCTATATGACTGTCCCAAATCTTTGATCTCTGTAGTCCTTTCATTTGAGGTTTTTTATATAAAACTGTCATTGACCTTGCAAGTACCAGCTGTCCTCTTGAAATATGAGGCTGGTAATGATGACACACAGCATTGATAATAACAAATGGTAGTTCATATTTCAGCTGAGTTGGGCTTTTATGCTCTGCTATTAGACCTGAAGTATTCAATATGAATAGAAAATATTAAAATGTAATTTAACTGGCTGATATCTTCTTTTTGCTACTGAGCAGGACATCTGGAATTGAAACCTAAATTGAGTCTGCTCACGAATCAGGTCAGATATGGCATTGGGGTTAGGTGACTCTGCTAAATGGAAGATTTGAAGTTCTTATTTGTGGAGATTAGATTTTTATCTAGGATGGAGATCATTTTAACATGACTCTCAGCTCTGTCATAGATTCTAGGCAAATTCATAAAACCCTCAATTCTTTCATAGTTTAGAATGAAAATTAAGGCATATCAGGGCCTTGGGAATAGCAAACCGGCAAGTAAATAATATAAAAGAAACTGGGACTCAAATTAAACCAAATTGTTTTGACTATAAAAGAGACTGTTTCTCTATACTATATCTTGAAATACTGATCTCTGGTAAATTTTTGCTGTTTTGAGTGCATCCTTATATAGATATTTCTTCTGGTCATTAAGAGGTGTTCATACTGCCTTGACAAAATTGTTGCTATGGCATGGATATAAACAGGAAGGAATTATAAATGTTTAGTTTTTCTTTTTTAACTTAAAAAAAAAAGAACTTTGAGAATGAAAAGAGAAGTTCCTAAGGAGAATAGGTCATAACATTTAAATGATAACCATCATGGTGGACCTGGGATGTGCCCTAGATCCCCTCTCCATGGAGGGACTTGTTGCCCCTGCAGCTGGGAGTGCTGTGGGCAGAGAGCCTTCAGCTGTCAGCTCCTTCAGGGACTGTCCAGCTGCAGAGAGCTGCCTCACCTCACGACCTTTGGGAGACAATCCACATCCAATGGCTGATAAGGCCTGGCCCTTTTGTCCCAACGCAGGACCCCTAGACCAGCCATTTCCGATCCAGAGCTTCCCCCGGGGCATGAATCAAGGCTGCATCGTGGCTCAACTTCACTTTTTAGGCAAATCCCACCTCCTCGCCACAAGCATGGATCCCAAAAGGACACACCTAATAAACATTCTGCACACTGTCTCAGTTTCAGTACCCAGCCTGCAGCAATAAGAAAACAGAAAGAAAACAGAGAGGAGTGAGAGGTGGATGATATTGTCTCTGAAAACCTCCAATGAGAGTTTCCTGGGCAGAGAAAGAGAGGAAACCATGGTGTGCCTTTGTGGGTGTTGGGGGTGGGGAGGGATGATGGTCTTAGAAAACCTTAGAGGAGGTGGAATTACAAAGATTCAAAATTAGATGGCCACCCTGTGTTCCAGCAATCCCACTCCTGGGCATATATCTGAAGGAAACTGTAATTTGTAAAGATACATGCACCCCAATGTTCATAGCAGCACTATTTACAATAGCCAAGACATGGAAGCAACCTAAATGTCCATCAACAGATGACTGAATAAAGAAGTTATTTTATATATATATATATATATATATATATATATATGTAGATATATATATACATGGAATACTACTCAGCCATAAAAATGAATAAAATAATGCCATTTGCAGCAAGATGGACAGCCCTGGTGATTGTCACTCTAAGTGAAGAAAGCCAAAAAGAGAAAGAAAAGTACCGTATGGTGTATCACTCAAATGTGGAATCTAAAAAAAATGACACAAATGAACTTATTGACAAAACAGAAACAGACTCATGGACACACAAAGCAAAACTGTGGTTACCCAGGGGAAAGAGGGTTGGAGGGATAAATTGGGAGTTGGGATTTGCAGATACTAACTACTATATAATAAAATAGATAAACAGCAAGGTCCTACTGTATAGGACAGGGAACTGTATTCAATACCTTGTAATAGCCTATAATGAAAAAGAATATGAAAGGGAATATATATATATATCTGAATCACTATGCTGTACACCAGAAACTAACACAACATTGTAAAATGACTATACTTTAATTAAAAAAAAAACTAGATGGCCAGATGGAAAAGAGAAATTAAATAAGTTCTGGTACCAATTCCAAGGTTTCTGGGGTGAAAGTGGTGGTGGGGGGTTCCCACACAACACGAAGCAATTCTCAGATACCAGCAGGGTGTCTGAGAATTCATCTCAATTCTGACACTGTCTACTTGGAGAAAACATCAGATTTCATGGGTTAAGGGTTTAATCCTATGAGACTGCCTCCCACCCCCACATCAGATGCCAGTTGTTACCTGTGCTTCTGACCTGTTATGTATCATTTGCTACAGAATAAATACTTATAATTGCTCAGAAAAGTCTAGTCACTTTATTAAATATACCTGCACTCTTCTTTTGGCAGCCTACTAGTTGTTTTAATTCAACTTAAAAAGCAATTATTTGTACCTGTGACGTAAAGATGCTGTGAACAGAAAAAAGACATGGGAGATTCAGTCCTCTGCCAAGAGACTTGCGCACAGACACATGGAATGGGCATTGAATGGTCCAAGACAGGTTATCATGAAATGGTACAGGGCCCTAGGAGTTCTAAGGGAGAGACCAGTAAGAACTGGAGCCAGGAGGAGAGAATAATGTGAAAAGCCTTGGTCTGTGTCAGAGATGGGTAAGAAGAGGAGAGGTAGCTGGATACTTGAGCAGAAGAAACCATTCACAATGAGACCCGTGTGGTTACAGCGCAGAATCTGCCCTTTCTACCAGGATGAAAAACCTTTGCTGGGAATTCTAACTCCTCACAACACAGGACATCAGATAATTTAAAACAGTAATTGACATATTAGTTACTGATCATTCAAAACAATATAGTACGTATTGTCCCCCGAATTTAAGAAAATATAAAGCCTGATTAAACTTTTATGTTCAAATAACTCACTAGTATTTGAATTAGTGAAGATACCAAAATAAAAATTTTAAAAGTTATTTTTGATTTCTGCCATTGTTTAATAAATAGTTGAAAAAGATCTGGAATCACAGGTAGTTAGTTGCTCCCTCCTGAGGTCCTTCCTAGCATCTTGTACTTAAATCTTTTTTCACACCAATTATATTGTGCAATAGAAGTTCGTTTTTGATTTTTAAACTGACTTCCATTTAACCAGTTTCCTGAAGTAGATCATGCTCTCCATTCACTCAGTCTGTAAAACATGCTGACTACTTAATGCTCATGACACTTTATTCTTAAAGATTCTACTTTTCAATTTGCCTCCATACTACTCACATCAGTTGAGCTGTTTGCTTATCAAGAGTCAGGCTGGTTCCCAAAGCCCTTTAATCTGTGAAAGTTAATAAAGGGAAACCTCATTAAAACGAAGAGGGAGTTCTCACACGGGTACCACTCAAGGTCAATACCAGATCCCAACAAGAAGAAACATACTGGAGGAAGAAAAAAATTTCTCCTTGCCTGGGAACAGTTCAGCCAATGAGACACTGTCACAACTCAGCCAATGAAAAGCCACTACACTTCAAACTCACAGTTTCCTCCAATGGACTTTCTGTTTATAACAGCCCCTGGCTGTTCATTGTTTTATGTTAACAAATTCAACTGTACTTGTTATCACAATATTATATTTTAAAAATTGTACATGCTAATAAAAGATAGACACAAAAGAGTCATTTCTATGGGGAAAAAATGAATTCTTTCTCCACTTTAAAGAATTTGAAATTTGATGTAATTTATATACCAACAGATGGGCCCATATTTTAGGGACTCAACATCAAAATATTGGTGAATTAACATACATTCATTTGTATTAAGTGAGAAAAAATAATTATAGTTTGTGTGTATCATACTTTAAGTATCCCTGTTTTAATCTATTTTGTTTTTAGTCCCACTTAAAAATAAGGAATCTGTTATCTGTTTTATATACAGTAGTTAGTATCTGCAAATCCTGAACTCCCAGTTTATTTTTCCCCCTCCTTTTTTTCTCCTGGTAACCATAAGTTTGTTTTCTATGTCTGTGAGTCAGTTTCTGTTTTGTAAATAAATTCATTCGTGTCTTTTTTTAAGATTCCACATATAATTGATACCATATGGCATTTTTCTTTCTCTTTCTGGCTTACTTCATTTAGTATGACAATCTCTAGGTCCTTCCATGTTGCCGCAAATGGCATTATTTTTTTCTTTTCAGAGGCTGAGTAGTATTCCATCGTGTGTGTGTGTATCACATATCATATATATGACATATATATATACAATATCACATATCATACATGTGATATACAATGTATATGTCATATGTATGTATGTATGTGTGTATGTATGTGTATATAGATATATATCACATCTTCTTTATCCAATTATCTGTTGATGGACATTTAGGTTGCTCCCATGTCTTGGCTATTGTAAATAGTGCTGCTATGAACGTTGGGGTGCACGTATCTTTTCAAATTAGAGTTTCCTCTGGATACATGCCAAGGAGTCCATTTTTAGTTTTTTAAGGAATTTCCATACTGCTTTCCATTATAGCTGCACCAAACTACATTCCCACCAACAGTGTAGCAGAGTTCCCTTTACAGACACTTCTTTAAATGTAATATTATTTAGTATGCTTCAGAACTTACTACATTGTCCTTATTTTGCACATTTTGCCTCAACTACATCAAACCTTCATTCACAATCTGTGCTAATTCAAAGACTGGAATTTTTGAGCTCCTAAGAGTGTTGACTATTTAATGCAGTGTTTCTAAACTTGAATAATGTGTATTCTCATTTTAAATGGAAAGGCATGTCCACAGACATGCCCTCCCCAGGTTGCCTTACATTATTTTATTATAATGTAAAATAAATATGCACATATTTTATGTGAATGTAAAAGAAATGTGTGCTCACAGCTTCTATCCAACTAAAAACAAAAGCAAGTTTACAAATTTAATACTAACTAAAATTCAAATTGATAGCACTAATTTAATACAAAACATAGTATTGTTTTACTGGAACTGCATTGCTGATGTAGGCTTTAACATATACAAATGCAGCTTCAGGTCAAGTTCTATACATAATCAATTTTTATATTTTGACTTTAACCATACTAATACAAGAAAAAAAATATGTTTTCTCCTAAGTATGATTTTATGTCCTAATTCAGGATAAAGAATCTTCCTGTAGAATCAAAGCTCTTCCAGTGAATAATAGTCCTAGAATAATTTTCATGGAGTGTCAGCTCTAAAGACGTTTAAGATAATTTTAACATTGTGGCATTAAAAATGGATCTCTGTATGGGTATTTAATCCAATTATTAAAATAATAAATATTTCATAGCATATTTATTGTTGATGGATTTTTCCTAGTTAGGATCTGAACTTGTAAAATAAACAGTACAGGTTGTTTTCTTTTTCTTAAAATTCTCTATGGCTGCAATCTCATGTTCCATATGATCACCCAGTTCTCCCAACATTTTACTCTATTCTTATGACTTTGAAGCCTTCAGCCAGGCAGCATTCCATGATGCCATTTGACACAAACACAATCATAAATGCAAACACAAACTCACACATTTGGATTACAAGGCATTAGTCAGTTAGAATGTCATCTTTTTGATAAGCCAGAATATGCTTATGTTAATTTTTAAGTTTGTCAGTGAAATAACAAAGTTAAACAGCTTTGGCCAAAATTGGGATTCCACAGAACAAATCTGTAACCTGCTCCAGGTTCCAAAGACTAGTTTTGAAAATTCTGGTTCAGGGCATAGAGAAGGGAAGAAGCCCAATGAAATAAAAGGATTGGGGACATTTACAGACTTTCTAGAATAAAGCATCAATTGTCAATCACTTTAAAATTTAAAAGCAGAAAAACAAAGTTGGGGTGATATAACCATAGAAAATAAATATAGAGGGAAAGACAGGTTCCTAGGGCAAAGACTATAAACAAAGAGAAAGTCAAAAGCTAAAGACCAAGAATGTATTCCAAAGAAAGGACCCAACCGATGGGGGAATTTGACAGGTAAGCCAAGCAGGGTCTAGGTGCTTAGGAGTACAGCGTGAATGCTGTCAGACTGGGAGGAATCACCGTGGCTCTCAGCTCACTGGGGAATTTCTAGTTCAGAGTTTCCACCTCCAGGTATTAAGAATAGGCACTGATACCATGCCAGCTTTCCTCTTTAGACTGTACATTTCTCAAGAGCTGGAGCACTGCTTTATTTATCTCTGTCCTGCACTACTCACACAGTCTCAGGTACACAGTAGAGCTAGAGTGAAATATACGAAATGAAAGGATTTCTGCATTGGAAGGGAACTTAAAGATCCTCAGACCAATGTTTCACAATTTTCAAGCCACAGATTACGTCTAGCAAGAGTTTCTAGTATCATGGAGGCAAGAATATATTGATAATATTTATTGAGCATTTGCTCTTCAAACCCAAGTCTCTCTGATACTAGAGACTGAATTGTTAACGATTTTGATCTGGTGACTCCAAACAGGTTTAACTCAAGTTACCAACTTTTAAAAGCCTATTTTTAAAAAAAGCCACAGGCTGGGCATTATGGTGGAGTTGCCTGCTGTTCACCAACATTCTTCCTCTTCTCTGCAGAGCATAGAGTTGTTGGAAAGTAGTGAAGTTTTATCTGTACTTACGAGTTTGCTTTCATTTTATTTTGCTTGTTCTTTGGTTTTTCTTTTAAATTCCACACATGAGTGAAATCATTCAGAATTTGTCTTTCTCCATCTGACTTATTTCACTTAGTGTAATTAATACCCTCAACATCCATCACAACTGGCAGGGTTTCATTTTTTAAGGCTGAGTAGTATTCTTTTGTGTGTGTGTGTGTGTGTGTGTGTGTGTGTGTGTGTGTGTGTGTATAAATCCATATCTTCTTTATCCATTTATCCATCAATGGACATTGAGGTTATTTACGTACCTTGGCTATTGTAAATAACACTGCAATGAACATGGGGTCCATATATCTTTTAGAATTTGTGTTTTTATATTCTTTGGATAAATACACAGCTGGGTCATATGGTAGTTCTATTCTTAAGTTTTTGAAGAATCTCTTGTTTTCCACAGTGGCTGCACAAATTTACAGTCCCACCAACAGCATACAAAAGCTCCCGTCTTTCCACGTCCTCCCAACATTTGTTATTCCTTGTCTTTTTGGTAATAGCCATTCTAATAGGTGTAGGGTGATATCTCATTGTGGTTTTGATTTGTATCTCCCTGATGATTAGTGATGTTGAACATCTTTTCATCTGTCTTTTGGCCAGCTATATGTCTTCTTTGGAAAAATGTCTATTCAGATTCTCTGTGTATTTTCTAATCAGGTTGCTTGTTTTTGTTGTTGAGTTATATGAGTTCTTCGTATATTTTGGATATTAACCCTTTATCAGATATATAATTTGCAAATATTATCCCTTTCTTAGTAGGTTGTCTTTTCGTTTTGATAATGGTTTCCTCTGCTGTACAGAAGCTTTTTAGTTTGATGTAGTCCCATTTGTTTATTTTTACTTTTGTGAAACAGGTCTTGAATGACAAAAGAGTCCAATAAGACTCCTAAGACAAATAAAGTGACTCAGAATCACAGCAGAGATACCACTGGGGGTGTTGCCCCTCATTTAAGCCTAAGACTTCAGAGACCCCAGGACAATTCTCATTAAATTGAGAGAGAAAGGACTATGGGAAAGGGAACAAAGAAACAAAGCAGAGTTAAGAGCAATATAAGGAAAAAACGTGGGGGGCTACAAATGGAACTGACTGGGAGGAAATAGATTGAACCCTACTAAGTTTCTGAGGGAACTGAGAGATTGTACTATTGCCCCCTCTTTTTAAAAATGTTATACAGCTCTGCCCACTGCCTTAAGGAATATACTTCCCTACCCTATGGATATCAGACTTTAGCCACTGGAATTGGAAAAATAAGGAAAGCCGTCATGTCCTATCATATGCCTTAGGAGTCATTACATTGCTTTGCTAATTCCAGATAGAACCTGATACTTCCACCTGGATCCTAAATATTACATAGAACAAAGTTCTGCCAAACTACAGGTGACACTTGATGTGAGCAAAAAATAAATCTTTATTGTTGTAAGCTACTGAGTGTTATTACCAAAACAAAACTCAGCAATAGATGACTGTTATGTAAAAAAACCGGTAACCCTGGCCCAAAATCTGTGATCATTTGAGCTTAAAAAAGAATGTTAGTGGAAGCAACCTAAATGTCCACCGACAGATGAATGGATAGAGAAGATGTGGTATATATGTATACAATGGAATACTACTCAGCCATTAAAAAAAGAATGAAATAATGCCATTTGCAGAGACATGGATGGACCTAGAGATGATCATACTAAGTGAAATAAGTCAGAAAGAGAAAGACAAATGCCATTTGATGTCACTTACATATGAAATCTAAAATATGGCACAAATGAATTTATTTACAAAACAGACAAATAAACTTATCGTTACCAAAGGGGAAAGGGGTGGGGGAGGGATAAATTAGGAGTTTGGGATTAGCAGATACAAACTACTATATGTAAAATAGATAAACAACAAGGTCCTACTGTATAGTACAGGTAATTATATTCAATATCCTGAAATAAACCATAATGAAAAAGAACATGAAAAAGAAATACATGTTTATGTGTAATTGAATTACTCTGCTGTACACCAGAAACCAACTCAACACTGTAAATCAACTATACTTCAAATAAAAAAAATTTAAAAGAATGTCAGGTCCCAAAATTGCATGGACAGGAGGAGAGCTATGAAATTGGACAACTATCAGGATGGCATACTCTCCATCATTTATTTCAGATGTGGTCGTGGAGGGAAGAACCCCTAGGAGAGCCAAATGTGAACAAGAGAGTTCCTCCTGGAAGGCATATACAAGGTTCAATTAAGGAACTTCCTCCCAAGACAGGGGTTCTTCACAATGCCTTCCCAGTAGGATTCCATCACTGTTATGAGCCTCTGACTACTGTGTATTTCCCATTCTTTCTTTATTCAAATGAGGGCTTCAGTTGCATGTATTCCTACCACTACATATTTTCTTTTTCAGTTTATGGGTTGCCAGGCCAAAAGAAGACTATTTTCCCTGGTGAAGAGGAATATATATCAACAAGAGATCATGGAGTTTGAGTCGGTTGCAGAAAGATGGTATTGAGGCTTAATTTCCTTGGGGGAGAAATAAGCATGTCCTGTGGGCTCAAAGATGGATGGGTGAGCACAGATATCTAGTGCTGGAGGGGCAGACTGTGCAGAGATGAACACATGTTTGAGTCTCCCTTTCAGAGCATGGAGTGGTCCCTAGGATGCTGCTCTTATATCATTGTGTGGGTAGGTGACTACTTCTCACCAAAGGAACGTTTGTGAAAATGATAGGTGTTATTTCTGGGCCAGGACTTATAAGATATAGACATGCCTTCTGTTCCCTTTCTTTCCCCCTCTGTTGGCTGGAGGCAGATAATAACAACAAGGATTTAGAGGACGATGAAACCGTAAGATAGAAGAGCTGCCTGCTGATCAGGAATCCTGCCTTGTATGGATACATGAGTGAGAAATTAACTCCTATGGTATTTAAACCATTTTTAATCTCTAAGTCTGTTTCTTATGGTACCTGGTGTTCCTCCAACTAATACAGAGATTATAATAACTCTTAGATTCTTTATTATTGGAAGGATTAAATGAGGTAAAGCATTTATTACAGTCCTGGAATATTGTGATGACTGATTTTACATGTTAATTTGGCTGGCCCACAGGGTTCCTATATGTTTGGTCAAATGTTATTCTGGGTATGTCTGTGAGGGTGTTTTTGGATGAAATTAGCATTTGAATCAGTAAACTGAGTAAAGCAGGTGGCCCTCCCTAACTGGGAGGCCTGAGTAGAAGAAAAAGGCCCACCCTTCCAGCAGTAAGAGGGAACTCCCCCTACCTTACTGCATAAGTTGGAACACTGGTCTTTTCCTGCCTTTGGACTTAAATATTAGCTCTTCTTGGATCTCAGTCTTGCCAGCTTTCAGACAGGAATTTATATCTTTGGCTCTGCCTGGTCTCAGGCCCTCAGGCTCAAACTGGAACTGTGCCATTGGCTCTCCTGGATGCCCAGCTTGCTGACTGCAGATCTTGGAACTTCCCAGTCTCCATAATCATATGAGCCAATTTCTTGTATTAAATCTCTTTCTCTACACACACGTCCTGTTGGTTCTTTTTCTCTGGAGAACCCCAAGTAATACACATATATTAATTGTTCAATAAATATGCTTTTATTCTATCTCTCAGTGCAAAAGTGAAATCCTATTTTCTTTTCTGCTACTGCACTTCTGCTTGCTTTTCTCCTAGTTTATGCGGCAGAGAATATTTGCTCCATCTTGCCTCCTTAAAAGGATCTTCCTTGCCCAAGTAAAAATGCACTAAAAGCTAATTAAAGCTAGCCTCGGATATTAGCTCTGGTCTCTGGAATTCATCCAGAACATATCCTAGTATAGTCACTCCTGTGCATTAATCTCTGTCATTATCCTCTCTCACTAACAACCCCCACTGGGCACTCTACTGCCCCACCCTTGATTTTTACTTCAAATTCTCATCTTTCATACTAAATATGCACTTATACCTGCTGAACACAGGGATGATGTTTGCCCTACTGCACCATGCACCTCCAGTTCTGGGCCCTGTCCATCCCCCCACCCAGCCCCACTTCCCATATCCATATTGAACCCTGCTAGAAAAAAGGATGTTTGTGTCCTATGGATTTAAAAGCAGCTCCCTCCTACATTTAGTTGATGTCAGAGGTTCAACAGATTCAAGGACCTTGTGTAGCTTCATGGATTGTGCCCATATCCGGGAAACTAAGAGGCACACTTGAGTAAATGCCTTTCCTATGTAAATAGATAACTCTCACCCCACCCCCTTCATGAGCTATAGGTTGAAAGCCTATCAAGATATCAAAAAATAAATGCAGTCCTTTATCCACTATCAAAATTCCCCTTTATCTCCACCCTCTCCTGCTTGTAGATGTTACCCACTCCGGGGCAGGGACTTTGGCTTGTTCGCTCATGTATTCTCTGTCCCAGAAAAAAGATCAGCACATAAACATTTGTTAAATAAGTGACTACTGACCCTTGCACCCCATATCCTTTTCTTCACCTTGAAATCCTGTCACCAGCACTACTTACACCTTCATTAAGCCTCTACTTCACTTCTTCCCCATTCACTAAAAGTTGTCTAAGTTGGCAACAAACTAGGAGACTTAACCTTTGCCTAGTTAGTTAGAATGTGCAACTAAGCATTAGATCTGATACCTGGTTCCAGCAAAACAGACATGTTTACTCTCATTGATTGACACCAAGGCTTTCTGCAAGCTCAAAGACACTAACTGTGGTGATGGTCCCTCGGGCCAACTCCCCCAAGCACGTTGGGGTCCTGTTAGGATTACTAGTGCTAACAATACCATTTGAAACAATTACTCTTGCTAGTCCCTATTATAAACTAGCTCTATGAAACCTTGGGCTTGACAAAGTAAGACTTTCATGGAATTTATAGCTTTGGGCAAACCAGACAGAGTAAAAGTGACCACAGCTTTGCAGAAACATCTCAACCAATTAACGTATTTGGTGACACTGTTCAGCTGATCCAACATCCCTGCTTTCCAATGAGTCATAAAAGGGATACTCCATGACTTTCTGGAAGGGAAAGTTTCCTTGTACATATGACTTTTTTTTTAAATGCACATGACTTTTAATGAATTTTTGTTCAGTGTTATAGTTGGTTCATAGTCTGTCTAAAATAGATGATCCAATGATATCAGAAAAAGTGACTGCTACTTTAATGTGGGGGCATTCTACAGAATCGAGAATGCCAGGTTGTGGAATCTTAAAAAAAAAAAAAAGAACATAAATACAAAACAGAAACAGACTCATAGACATAGAATATAAACTTGTGGTTGCCAGGGGGGCAGGGGGTGGGAAGGGACAGACTGGGATTTCAAAATCTGTAGATACTGAGGCATATGGAGAATAGATAAACAAGATTATACTGTATAGCACAGGGAAAGATATACAAGATCTTGTGGTAGCTCACAGCGAAAAAAATGTGACAATGAATATATGTATGTTCGTATATAACTGAAAAATTGTGCTCTACACTGGAATTTGACACAACATTGTAAAATGACTATAACTCAATAAAAAATGTTTATAAAAAAGAAGAATGCCAGGTTATTCTAAGTTTTTGTGGCTTCAAGAGATTTCTAGGGTTTTCTCATGATTTATCTTTTATTTCTCTAATCCAATGGTTCTCCAAGTGTATTTCCCACACTAGCATCATCATTTTGGAAACTGTTAGAAAACCCACAACCTCAGGCCTCATCTCAGGCCTACTTAATCTGAAAGTCTGGTGGGCAGGGCCAGCAATCTGTGTTTAACAAGCCCTCCAGATAATTCTGATGCCTGCTTAGGTTTGAGAACCACTAACCTGACTATACTTTGGAATTCTTTACATAAGGAAGAGGGTTTTTCTTGGTACCTAGACGTGACTGTCACTTCACAGTCACTGAAAAATCACATTCCTTTCAGCTCTAAACCTTACCTGCTCTGGTTCTTCATTAGCCTTGATGATACATCAAACATCTGTGAAGGAAAGCATATTCTTTCAGAAGCAGAGCTAAGCTCTGGTGGCCTCCAAGCTATGATTCTCCTAGAAGTTGATCTCAGCCTAGGCCGATTACTCTGTGTGGGGACAAGTGGTATTAGGTAATATGTGGGCATTTTCCTAAGGGACCCTCCTAGATGATCATGAATAACTGAGGCAAACATGTAAACTCAGTTCATGCTAATTGAAATGGACCCAATCATACTGATATCTGCATTACAGGCTAAGCAAACAGATTGGCCTAACTTTTCTATGAAAGCCAGAGTATCAGGAGACAGAAGAAAGATACAACCCAAGGAAATCCACTGACACCAGGGTAACTAGTGAAGGTAATTAGTGAAGATAATCCAGTCTACTCTCCAATGGCCCTTAGTCATGGAGTACTGGTGAACCTCTACATGCAGACCAAATATGTCTAGTGCATAAAACTCGTTTAAAATTCATAATGCAACCCATCAGGATTTTTTTAACATTTTTTATTGATTTATAATCATTTTACAATGTTATGTCAAATTCCAGTGTTCAGCATAATTTTTCAGTCATTCATGGACATATACACACTCATTGTCACATTTTTTTCTCTGTGAGTTATCATAACATTTTGTGTATATTTCCCTGTGCTATATAGTGTAATCTTGTTTATCTATTCTACAATTTTGAAATCCCAGTCTATCCCTTCCTACCCTCCACTCCCCCATCAGGATTTTTGGTGGTCTCTAAATTGATTTGAAATCCTCTAGCACATCCCTCCCTGCCTTATCTGTCATGAGTCAAGGGACCACTGGACTTGCTCACAAACTCAAATGTCACTGCAATATCATCACCTTCATTTCTAACCTCAGTTTTCTTTTTTTCTTTTCCCTAGCTACAACTCCATCCTAAAGACGGGCACGTTCTCTGTGAAAATGACACATTTCCTTTTCTGCATACCTCCCCCACCCAATACTCCTGGCCCTGCACAACACTAACTATTGCTATTTTGTTCATTTTCTAACTCTTGGTGCTCAGTTATCTGGGTCTTACTCGTAGTCTTTTGTTTATCTTCTCAGTGATAATTTACAAATATTTGTTGAACACCTACTATACACCCAGCACTGAAAATATAGCAATAAATAAAAATAATTATGTCTTCTTCTTGCCCCACCCTAGCTTTGAGCCCTTATTGAGCACTTATTAAGTACCAGGCACTAGGGTGATGGATTTATATACATGTACAGTTGACCTTTGAACAATACAGGTTTGATTGCACTGGTCCACTTATATGAGAATTTTTTTCAGTAGTAAATTCTACAGTACTCCATAATCCATAGTTGGTTGAATTTGCAGATTCCAAACAATGAATAGGAGAAACTGAGGATACAGAAAGCCAACTATAAGTTATATGTGGATTTTTGAGTGTGCACAGGGTAGATGTCCCTAACCCCTGCATTGTTCAAGGGTCAACTACACGTACATTTTCTCATTTAACTATGAGGCATGTAAAATTAATATTTTTATTTTACAGAGAAGGCACTTAAGGCCCAGATAAGTAATTTTCCCAACGTCACATAGCTGGTAATGGAAAGACTTTGGAGGTCAAGGCTCATGAATGTCATAAAGCACTGTGTTGGCTACTCTTACAAGCCATTCCACTTCTTAGTGATGGGAATTTGTTCAGCCTTTCTCTCAGAATGGTGACTCCATCCTATCATGGGCCCTTTAAATGAGTTCAAGGTCATGGTATAACTAAGCATTAGATGAAGAAGACAACCTCACTGGCTTATAGGGGTGGAACTATTTAGACTTAGTCTTAACATTATCTATTTGGATCAACAACTCAACTAATTTTTTTCTCCAGCTTTTGTTTCATTTCATATCATCTGAAAACCCTTTTAAATAATAGAATTTGGCTAGACTAGCATTTTCCCTCAGATCTTGGCATTTGTCCTCAGGCACTTAGCACCTTGCCAGTGACTAAGTCACATTTCCAGAGCCTAAGTACAGTAGGATTGAGTAGTCTGGCCAACTCTTTGATCAGCCTCCCCATCAGGAAAAGCAATGATCAGATTAAGAAATTATATAATTTTAAAAATTATTAAAATTTAAAAAACACTTTTAATTGTTCTGGAAAACTCTATAGTAGTTCAACTTTGTTTGAATTTAACATGCTCACAATCATATTAAGAAGTCCTCCAACACAAGCGTTTACACAATCAGTGTGGAAATGTGGGCCATTCCATCTCTGGATAACTCTTAATTATACTGATTCTACTAAATCTGTCCTATGTTGTTTTGTTTCTTAACTGTTTGTGGTCATATGGAACAAATCTATTCCTTTTTGCATAACACTGTTAGTCAACTATTTCTATCACCTATCATGTTCCTTGTGCCAAGTCACTACCTCCCACCTCCAAGTCTTCTCCATCCGGTTAAACCTCCTCTGCCCATTCAACTTTCAGCCTTATATCAGAGTCACCTTCTAAATACTTCTCATTAGCCTAACTCTCTCCTAAGTATAGCAACCAGAATAGCACATGATCTTCTAGGACTTTAAGACACATCTTTCTTTTAAATTATCATTTAATCAATTAATTAATTATGATTATGAAATGTTCCAGACAAAGTACATAAGAATATTATAAATAACACCTATGTACCTATCACCTAGTTTAAACAGAATATTACCAAATAGATGACGCTTCCTATACAACCTCCCCTTCAGCCTCCTCTTCTTATCACCCAGAGGTAATCACTGGAGGGTATCATAGCATAAAGAAATTGGTAATCATTCTTTACCATTACAATGTATTTTGTACACCACCAAAGACCATTTGAAGTTATCCTATACACTGTCCATGCCATCTCAAGCTGATAACTATCAATCTTGTTTTCATAAACTTTCCAGAAGAAAGTGTAATTAGTTCACAAAACAATTAGATGTTTAAAATATGATATCAAAACCAATAATCGTGAGGGGAGGAGAGTAAAAATGCAGAGTACTTAAAATGCATTTAAAATTAAGAGATCAGCAACTTACAACAATCAGCTCTATATATAGACTGCTGTACCAAAACCTTATGGTAACCTCAAACCAAAAGTCTGCAACAGATATACACACACAAAAAAGAGGAATTTAAACATATCACTAAAGATAGTCATCAATCAAACCACAAGAGAAGAAAAAAAAGTATAAGTAATAGCTCTCAATCTTTATGTCCAGCTTTTCATTATCATTCATCCCAGTGCCTTTTTTAAATGCTTAACTTAAATTCTTACTATTATTAAGACAATTAAATCTAGAATTGACAACAGTGAAGACATCTTCTGATGTAATCCCTTCATATAATTTGAAGACATGCTTTATATTTTCTATGCAAATATCTCTTCACCAATCTAGGTAGATACTAAATAAGACTACTTTGTGTTTTCCTTTCAGGAAGTTTGAGCCTTAAAAACTGTAATCTCTTCCCATTATCAGAGGTGATATTAGTTTGGAGTCTGAGCCTCTCTTGGGAAGATTAAATTTTCCCCCATATCTCTGGTCCTGGAAGTCTATTAATAGGTTAATCTTCAAGCTGGATCTAGCAGATATCTATGTGAGCTTTCCCGAAGAGCCTTAAGTGATTTCACATATAACATATTGTCTGTTCCAAAGCTAGTAGGAATTGACTAAATTTTACCATGCTTAGGGACTGTTGATTCCACTGAAATCTCAAATTATTCGAAGGACTTGATCAGTAAATACCGAGGGAGGTGATAGGCAGATCAAGATCTGTTTTTAACACTATAGCTTCAAGAATATTATGAATATATATTTTAAAAGGAAATGTTTCCAATTTCCTGCTGTTTTAAACAGACTCTTCAATGAAATGATGTTTGACTGATTGGGGGGGGGCAAGGGAGAGGTAATTAGGTTTATTTATTTATTTTTTAAATGGAGGTGTTGGGGACTGAACCCAGGATCTCCTGCATGCTAAGCACACATTCTACGTCTGAGCTATACCCTCCTCCCTTGATGTCTGATTTAGATGCTGTTGCAACTGAAATAAAACTAATTTTGAAAGTTTTTTTCCCCCCATATTAAAGAAAAGTGGTTTCAGTCTCTGTTACCAAATGGATTCTATCTTCATTGGCCAGAATGCAACAGACAAATCACTTCTGGCAGATTATACAAAGATTAAACTTAATTATAGCTTATACCCTTGAGAAAGATTATATCTGAACCTTTAATGTTAAATAACTGGGAAAATGTACAAATCTCTGTAGTCATCAGAGTGGAATGCTAATCAAATGAATTATATAGCTTCAGTATTAGTAACAAAGTTGTGCTCTTTATTCGTCCAAAAGAGAAGCATATTAAACAATAAACAAAAAAAAATGGATTAAATGAGCAAGCCCACAAAATGCAAATAATATAGTTGAATATCCATGATTTTCCCCTTTTTTTAAAATTATCAAAATACAGAAAATAATTAACCAACTCCTATGTATTATTCATCACCAAAAATTAACAAATGCTGTTAACAGCTTTACATTTTTGCTTCAGTTTTTAAAATTTAATAAAGGAAATAAAATATTTCAAATATAGTTAAAATTCCCTTTGTCTCCCCCTCCACATCCATATCCCAGTTCCAATCTCCTCCTTCTCAGAGGAAATTTCTACTTCACTGATTACGAATGTGATGTGTATCCTTTAGTTCATGTTTTTATACTGTCGACTGAAAAAAAAAAAAACTACCTAAAAGTTGGGAATTACGTTTTATTTGGCAGACATACTGAGGACCCAAGCCCGGGAGACAGCCTCTCAGAGAGTTCTGAGGGACTGTTCAGAAGAAGTAAGGGAGAAGCCAGGATATAAAGAAGCTTTTGCAACCAGGTAGTCTGAACATCAAAAGATTACTGTTAATTAAAGAAAAACAAGACATCTCAAGTTAATGAATTTAACACTTTTCTGTGTATGGGAAGATGCAAGAGTCTGGGCTCATTGAAATCATTCCTTTGATATGCACATTAACTGTCTAGGGCCAGTATCCATGTTTTGTTTTTGTGTTTGTTTTTGCTCCATCCTGAATCCCCTCACAGTGCACAGTCAGGGGCAGCTTCAGCGGCTGATGGCTTGATGACCACATCACCCTTTGTTTACCAATATGGCAGGCAACAGTCTTCATCCACAATATTTATGTGCTCTTTTATTTGTTCTTAATTTACATAAATGCATTCACATAGTGTCTATCATTGCTGAAACTTTTTTAAAACCATCCTGTTATTCAGAACTATCCATGTTGATTAGTATAGATTTAGGTCATTCACTTTAATTCCCTTATATTTTTCATATCACAACACAATTTACTTTTTCACTAATGGAAAGTTTGGTCATTTCTAATAGTTTGCTATTTTAAACATGCTGCAGTTGACATCTTTGACATGACTTCTTGTGCACATGTGCTGGAGTTTCTCCAGAAATATATACTACTGGGTGGGTGCAATTACCAAAACATTCTGCACATCAGTTGTACCAATTAAAGCTCCACCCGAGGGTTCTTGTTCCTCTGCATCCTCTCCAGGACACGGTATTGTCAGTGTAGTGAACATTTGTCATTCTTTTTGACTACCTAGTACCCTGAACATCCTCCAATATTTGGAGAACCTGTAATATGAATCTCCACCTCCCACTATAGACATCAACACTCTTTTTCCCACTCTCTCTAGACTGCCAGTAAGACTCACTGACACCAAATCATGAATGGAAAACCAGTGACTTAACAGGAAACAGATGCTCCTTGGGCTCTACTCTTGTTGAAGGCAGGTACATTCATTTTTCAGGGGTTCCAGAAGCCACGTTCTTTGATGGTATTGGAGACACAAACAGTGGTCGGTATTTGGGATTTCTGGATGATTGTGGAGTTTCAGCGGCCTGGAGTAGTGTGATTTGGGGCGTGGCTCCAGGTCCTTCCATGGACTCCATGAGTTTTCTAATAGAAAATTGAACGTACCTCTAAAGAGGATGGACCCTGGAAACAGGTTGCTATGTTTAAGCCATTGTTTCTTGACAGACTAGCTGTGTAACCTTGGGCAAATTAACCAGTCTCCACTTCCTCTTCTACAGCATGTGAGAACTAAGTGACCCTATGTTATAAGGTTATTGTGAGGATTAAATGAGAAAATACATGTAAACCATTTAATTTAGAACTGTACCTGCACACAGTGAGCAATGGGCAAATGTTAGCTGCTATGATTTAATACATTCCTTTTCCTGCTTAAACTAACTGGAGTTGGTTTCTGCAGTTTGCACTACAGAACCATGTCTGATCTATTCAGATGTTTTTATTTTTTTCTAATTTGATGGATGAGAAATCGTATCTTGTGAATTCTATTACATTTTCCTCAGTGCTAGTGAGTCTAGGCATTTTTTTCACATTTATTGGTCATTTGAATTTCATTTTCTGAGAATCGCTTGTTAGTAGCCTTTGTGGATTTTCTACTGGGTTATTTTTCTTTTTCTTATTGAGTTGTAGGCTGTCTTTATATATTCTGGATACTAAACCTTTGCTTTATGAGCTGCAAATATCTTCTCCCAGTCTGTCCCTTGCCTTTATGTTTGTTTATAGTGTCTTTTATCATGCTGAAGTTTTAAAGTTTGATGTGATCCAATTTATTATGCTTTTCTTTTATCAGTTAGGCTTCTTGTGCCTCATTGAAATTCTTTCCTATCCTGAGGTCATAAATATATTATCCTATTTTTTTCTCCTAAGAGGTTGAAAGCATTCTTTTTTTTTTCTTTTTAACATTTCAGTGTTTATACTATTTGGACCATTATTTTTAAAAATAAATTATGAAAAAGTTTATAGCGATAGTAACTTTCCATTACTTTTCAGCTGTGAGCTTAGCAGCGAGTGCAGCAGGAAGGATTGTCTGTTCAGAAATTGCAGAGCCACTTTACTAAGACGCAGGAAGCAAAGAGGTCGACTCTGAGGAAAGACTGATAATGTAAGCTGACGAGAGTCTCATTTTTTAGGGCCTTACTAAGGCAGCCATACACTATCTTGCCTCTAAAGCCCTTCCAATCACATGCAAACACACCTCACACGTATTTTTTTTGTTATTATTTTTTGGTGGTGAAGGGAGATAATTAGGTTTATTTATTTATTTTTTAGAGGAGGTACTGGGGATTGAACCCAGGACTTTGTGCATGCTAAGCACGTGCTCTGACATTTTGAGCTATACCCTCCCCTGCCTCACACATATTTTAGATCTGTCTAGCTGACTAACCAGAGGTCAGCAATTCAGGAAACAGTGCTTTTGTCAGACTAAGGTGAGTTTTTTTAATTGAAGTATAGTTGATTCACAATGTTATGTTAGTTTCTGGTGTACAGCATAGTGATTCAGTCATACACACACAGATGTATTTTCTTTTTCAGATTCTTTTCCATTATGGTTTATTACAAGGTATTGAATGTCGTTCCCTGTGCTACCTATTAGGTCTTTGTTATCTGCTTTGTGTATAGTAGTGTGTATCTGCTAATCCCAATCTCCTAATTTATCTAAAATGAGTTTTAATTTCCCCTAAGGGTATTCTAGGGTGAAAGGGTTAAGGACAGGAGGAAGGAGCAGCAGAGGAAAAGCTCTGGGAGCTTAAAGCTGCCAGCAGCTTTGCTCTAGCCCTGCTCCTGGTCAGCACGGCGTCCTCCTGCCACTGCATCAGTGCTCTCGGCAGAGGCTTGCAATGGATTGTGTCGTTTTAAATTAATCATTTCCAAACTTCTTCCATATCAGGTTTGGCCCTGAATAGAAGCCTGGTGTCGCAGACTCTTTCTGCCACTCAAATAAAAACGCCTGTCTTCATCTGCTGCCACATCTCTCACCCCGGGGTCCACATGAAGTGGAATTTTGTGCACGTAAAATATAAATACTTGTTTACTTAAACCTAGGTTAGTTTTGCTTGGAGTTGAAGTCAGTGGGAGCACCACGGTGTGATGGGAAGGACACAGCCATGACCGCCACAGTTACACTGTGCCAGTCGGCCCTGGGCTTGAAGGCCTACCAACAGACGTTTGAGCTTTATACCAACAGGTTAAGGCATTTGTTTTCAAGCTCTAGGGTCCATTAGAAACAGCTGGAGAACTTTTGTAAAGGTTCTGGTTTAATAGGTCCAGAATGACAGCCACACATCTGCGTTTTCACATGCACTCCTATCATAGATGGTCCATGAGTCTCTGAGAAAATGCAGGTTATGTTATTTCATCTCTAGGAATCTCCTGTTGAGTTCTAAACACCTCTGATCAGGGGAACACATTATACATTAATGGGACTCAATTATCAGTTTAGCTAGTCATTTAAGACTCGGCAGAGAGGGATCTGGAAAGGAGAAGTTTTGGTGGATCAGAAAGGTGAAGAAACTAGAAAAGGTGCAAGAAATATGTGGACTCTGAACATGGGAGCAGGGATGGGTCACTGGGCATGACTCACTGGCGGATCCAGGCTTTCCAGCTCTGCCTACGAACATGGCTTGGTCCAAGCTATATTCTCTCCCTAGCTAATCTCACTTTAAACAGGCCAATTTTACCACATGTAAATTATATCTCAATAAAGCTGTTTGGTTTTTGTAAAGCGTATTGTTTTCAGCAAAAGCCAAAATTAGTGAATGCAAAAAAAATGTGGGGGTCAATAGAACATATCCAAAATGAAGCACAAAGAATATTTTTTAAAAGGATAAGAGGCTATAAGAGATACGTGAAATTAGGCCAGAAGATCTAACATATATGTGATTGGAGTTCTACAAGGAGAAAAGAGAATTTAGCAGTAGCAATATGTGAAGAAATAATTGTGCAATTTCTGAAACTGGTTAAAAAAAAAATTGACCTGCAGACTCAAGAATCTCAGTGAATCCAAAGCAATATAAATAATAAAGAAAACTACATCTTGGCATATCATAAGCAAATTGATAAAAGACAAAGATTTTTAAAAATACTAAAAAACACTGGAATCTCTCTTACCTGGATTTTGCACATTGGTTTTAGAAGGAATGGATGGGAGAAGAGGAAGTGTTGGGAGAGGCTGGACCAAGTGATGACCTTCTCACAACTGGCGACAGACCTGGTGTAAAGGAGAAACCTCCAGTTTTCCACCTCCTCTGTAGGAAAAAACCACAGTTCCTCCTACAGTCTCTTTATCCTGTGTGTCTCCTTTACTGCTCACACAGAACACTTCACTTCTGGTAGCCGAAAGTGTGAAGGTTTCCCCCACAACAACAAGAAAGTCTCTGACACTAGCTGGGTGTCCTACAATTTAACTCCACTCCGACACTGTCCCCCGGAGATACCATCAGTCCCCACCAGTGAGGGCTCAGTCCCACCGACCTCCGACCCCCAACCTCCATTTCAGATGCCAGTTGAAAACTTACGTTATCACCTGTGCTTCTAACTGACTGGTTCTAGATCAAAAATTCTAATGACCTCCTCCTCAGTTCAACTAATTTGCTAGAGTGGCTCAAAGAACTCAGGGAAACAACTTTGCCAGTTTATTAAAGGGTATGATCAAGGAAGCAAATGAACAGCAAGATAAAGAGATACATAGGATGAGGAATAAGAGGTTCTTGAGTGCGGAAGCCTCCTTCCATCCCTAGGGAATTGGGGTGCATCACTATCTCAGTATGTATGTGTTCACCCACTTGGAAGCTCTCCAAACTCTGTACTTTTGGGGTTTTATGGAGTCTTCCTCATATGGGCAAGATCAATCATTAACTCCATTTTCAGCCCTTCTCCCTTCTTAAGACAATGGGCAGGAGAGGGCAAGGCTGAAAATCCAAGCTTCTAATCATGGCTTGGTCTTTCCACTGACCAGTTCTTATCCAAGAGCCATCCAAGAGCCCGTCTAGAGTCATCTCATAAAAAATAAAAAATGACACTCCTATCCCCCAAGAAATTACAAAGGTTTCAGGAGCACTGTGTCAGAAACTGGGCTCAAAGGCCAAACACTAGAACAAAAGATGCTTCTAGTGCTCTTACCACTTAGAGAATTACAAGGTTTCAGGAGTTCTCTGCCAGGAAGCAGAGGCAGAGACCAATGCACCTATATTCTGTTATCTCACACCTGGTGTCCACTACATTTAAATAGGGGTAACAGAAATTGGAGCAGAATGGAAGAGTATTCTCAAAGCCAGGTTGGCATGTCTTTTGGCAAGTCCAGCCTTAAGGATCTGGTGAACAGAAGCTTGCCGCGAGTGCATTTTGGTAACAACGTCGGAATTTACACTCATTGATTTAAACCAATCACAAGGGCTTCTAGGAATAAGATGATGGACCACAGGGTTAGGAGTGGGAAGAATTACCTGCACAGGGACCTCATCTGATATACACCAATGATAAAGAGCTTCCTGAGCAGAGGAATGCAAAATGCCTTAGGACCACAAACAGCGAGGTTTGAATTCTCACTCTAGCACTGACTGGTCATGTGAATCTGGGGTTTTGCAAGCTTTGATTTCTTCACGTAGCAAATGGAGATAACATTTATCTTGGAAAAATCCTTGAGAATATTACATGAGAATATAAACACAAATGTATAAAATAAATGAGAATATATATATAATTCTGGTGTATTGGATTATCAAAAATATTAGTTTACCTTCAACTAGAAAATGAGAGGGTTTAAATTCCTAGGCCCCATATCATGGTGGCTGAACCCTCAGTACACTATGCCAGGGTTAATAAAAATTGCCTTTATTTTATTTTTTAATTTTTAAAAAAAATTTATTGAAGTATACCCCGTTTACAATGTTGTATCAATTTCTGTTGTATAGCATAATGTTTCAGTCATACGTATACATACATATATTTGTTTTCATCTTCTTTTTCATTATAGGTTACTACAAGATACTGAATATAGTTCCCTGTGCTGTACAGTATAAACTTGTTGTCTCTCTATTTTATATATAGTAATTAGTATCTGCAAATCTCAAACTCCCAATTTATCTCTCCCCGCTCTCTCCCCCAACCCTACTCATAACCATCAGTTTGTTTTCTATGTCTGTGAGTCGGTTTCTGTTTTGTAAATAAGTTCATTTGTGCCTCTTTTTTTTAGATTTCACATATAAGTGATATCATATGGTACTTTTCTTTCTCTTTCTTACTTCACTTAGAATGATGATCTCCAGGTCCATCCATGTTGCTGCAAATGGCATTATTTCATGCTTTTTTATTGCTAAATAGTGTTCTATTGTGTATATATACCACAACTTCTTTATCAAGTCATTTGTCAATGGACATTTAGGTTGTTTCCATGCCTTAGCTATTGTAAATACTGCTGCTATGAACATTGGGGTGCATGTATCTTTTCAAATTAGAGTCCCCTCTGGATATATGCCCAGGAGTAGGATTGCTGGATCATATGGTAAGTCTATTTTTAGTTTTTTGAGGAATCTCCAAAATGTTTTCCGTAACACCAAACTGCATTCCCACCAGCAGTGTAGGAGGGTTCCCTTTCCTCCACATCCTTTCTAGCATTTATCATTTGTGGACTTTTTAATGATGGTCATTCTGACTGGTGTGAGGTGATACCTCATTGTAGTTTTGATTTGCATTTCTCTGATTAAAAAAATTGCCTTTATTTTAAAAGAGACATTTCTATTTGATTATTTGATATTCATCTTATTCCCCAGAGATATGACTTTTTTCCAGTTAATTCAAAATTGTTTGCTCTACAACTATAGTCTTGCTTAAGAGTGTTATTTCAAAGGAAAATTTTAGCTTTTGGCATATCCAACAGAATAGGATAAATAGATTTTGAAAAATTATTTCCAAGGAACTTTTTGCAAAAAAGCAAAAAAGAAAGTAAAATGTTTAAAAGATGTAATCTAGAATGGATTGGCTACATGCATTTTAAAATAAATATGTTAGAACTCGGCCATCACTCATGCCACCCCTCCAATCTGTTGCATGGATAAACAGTTACCTGTGCCTTTTACTTATAAAATTAAACTTAAGAAATAAAAATCTCTCTATTCAGCATAAATTCAAATTCACTGCTCATCATAGTTGAACTTTATTCATTATAAATCATTTCCAGGTGTTTCTTTCAGAGCTCTGAATATTTTGTCATACATTTTCTACTTCCTTGCAAGGGAATTCAAATCTGAATGCATTTTTCTTTAGCCTTATTATAAAGATGACTCAAAGGCAGCCTCAGGTGGAATTATCCCTGTAATGTTTTCTGTGTTAAATGCAATCACTCTCTTATGAATATATTGCTATATTGGGAAAATTTATTTCCAGCAATGTCAATTTCATTCTATACATTGCTGTTAATAAGGTTCCTAAAGATTTAAAGATCATTAGGGGTAAAAAAAAATCTCTACATTAAAAGAGTTTTCATGCTTTCTGGATTTAGGAAAGTATTGAGTCCTTAAGCTTACCCAGCAAGTATTTTCTCAAATTTCCTTGGTATAATTTGGTTTAAAAACTCTCACTCTGTTGTGTATTATTGTAGTAGGTTGTATTATTTAATCTGTGACAGTGTTCTCTACAGTGAATAAAACGTGAAAATTCAGTTCTTATCTAGCTGGGTGATTTTATAAATTCTTAATTTTGAAAGAATAATGATTACTTTTTTTCTTTGTGGTCAAGGTCGACAATTTCATTATAATATGTGACACAGCAAACATATTAACCATAATGATGTTTGAGAGTTACTCCGTATTTTCCTCCTAGGGAAGTTTCCAGCCACTCTATAGAGTGAAGAGAAGTGATAAACAAATCTCAGAGATCACAGCATTAACTCCAGAAATGCTATCTCCCCTAGGGTGAAATTGCCACTGCTTAATAGTGCAGAGTGATGTTTCATGCTCTTCAGAGGAAGTAAACAGGAAAGAAGAGGCCAAGTCACATTTCCAGGCAGTAGGAATTCCTTATGTTTTAGCAACGTATCCAAAAAATCTCTGGAGTACCATGGGCTATAACTTAGGTCTCTGTCCTCTGTTTCCAACTGAAATGGCTTGGATACTTGAGCTGGCAGAATGTCAAACCTATATATAAGCTAGGCTTTATCTAGGACATGAAAGCTGAAGTCTGTACTTTGAGCCCATATTCAGACTGGCAGGGCAGGATGGAGAATTCAATCCACAAGATGGAGAGGAAAAAATAATTTAGATATTTCAGGACAAATTTTCCAAGTAAATAGTATTTTCTTATTCTGTTATTTCTGAGAGAAAATAGTCTTCCAATGTAAACTGAAATTACAGTGTAAAACCACCATGTATTCACTGTAGTGGTCAGACTCTAAATGACCCCTGAGGATCCCCACCTCCTGATGTTTACCTCTTTGTGTAACCCCTCCCCTTGACTGCAGGTAGAACATGTGTTGTGTTTCTAACTGATAAAGAGAAAATAGTCTTCCAGTGTAAACTGAAATTACAGTGTAAAACCACCATATATTCACTGTGGTGGTCAGACTCTAAATGGCCCCTGAGGATCCCCACCTCCCGATGTTTACCTCTTTGTGTAACCCCTCCCTTTGACTGCAGGTAGAACATGTGTTTTGCTTCTAACTGATAAAATAGGGCAAGGATGGTGGGGTGTCACTCCTATTATTACATCATGTTATATGAGACTCAGTATTAACATGCTGGAGATAATGTTGTGAGTGTGGGGCATTAAGTAGAGAACCTATGTAGCAAGGAACTGAAGGTGGCATCTAGGAACTGTGGACAACTTCTAGGACTTGAGAGAACTTCCAGCCAACAGCCAGCAAAAATCTAGTTCTGTCATACCAATGACCAATGGACACATGAAAAATGCTCAATATCACTAATTATCAGAGAAATGTAAATCAAAACTACAATGAGGTATCACCTCACACCAGTCAGAATGGCCATCATTAAAAATTCCACAAATGATAAATGCTGGAGAGGTTGTGGAGAAAAGGGAACCCTCCCCCACTGTTGGTGGGAATGTAGTTTGGTGCAGCCACTGTGGAAAACAGTATGGAGATTCCTCAAAAAACTAAAAATAGACTTACCTTATGATCCAGCAATCCCACTCCTGGGCATATATCCAGAGGCAACTATAATTCGAAAAAATGCATGCACCCCAATGTGCACAGCAGCACTATATACAATAGCCAAGACATGGAAACAACCTAAATGTCCATCAACAGACGCCTGGATAAAGAAGTTATGGAGTATTTATACAATAGGATACTACTCAGCCATGAGAAAAGAATAAAACAATGCCATTTGCAGCAACATGGATGGACCTGGAGATCATCATTCTAAGTGAAGTAAGCCAGAAAGAGAAAGAACAATGCCATATGATATCACTCATATGTGGAATCTAAAAAAGAAAAAGAAAAAAGAAAAAAGAGGACACTAAGGAACTCATCTACAAAACGGAAACAGAATCTCAGACATAGTAAACAATCTTACAGTTATTGGGGGAAAGGGGGTGGGAAGGGATAGATTTGGGAATTTGAGATTTGCAAATGTTAATCACTATATGTAAAAATAGATAAAAAACAAATTTCTCCCGTATAGCACAGGGAACTATATTCAGTATCTTATAATAACCTTTAATGAAAAAGAATATGAAAATGAATATATGTACATGTACATGCATGACCGGGATGTTATGCTGTACACCAGAAATCGACACACTGTAACTGACTATACTTCAGTTAAAAAAAAAAAAAAAACCAGGGCTGTCAGTCATATAAAGGAAAGAAAACAGATTCTGCCAACAACCTGCAGCAGCTTGGAAGCAGATTCTGGCCCAGTCAAGCCTACAGGTGAGAATGCAACCCGGCTAACATCTTGATTGCAACTTGGTGAGACTCTGAGCAGAGGACTCAGTTTAATTGTACTCCTAATGTACAGAAACTGTGATATAATAAATCTGTATTGTTTTAAGCAACTGTGATAATTTGTTGTGCAGCCACAGAAAACTAATATACCCACCAAAACGGAGAAAAAACAAAAGTAACACAGAGAATACCAAGTGTTGGTAAAGATGTGGAACAACTGAAATTCTCATACACTACTGGAGAGAGTGTAAATTAGTTCAGCTACTTCAGAAAACTGTTCGCAGGCATCTCCTAAAGCTGAATGTATTTGCATTCTATGATTCAGCAATTTCACTCCTAGATACACGACTGAAATAAATGCAAACATGAGTACCAAAAAGGACATATCCAATAATGTCCTTAGTCACACTACTTATAATAGTCCCAAAATGGAAACAACCCAAATACCCATCATCAGGAAATGAAAGAATAAATTGTGATTTATTCACAAATAGAATGATATACAGCAATGAAAATAAATGAACTGCAAATGCATACAACACACAATTTTACAAACATAATGTGAGAAAGAGCTGGTAGTTTATATTAAGCTCAAGAAACAGGCAGCACTAAACTGTACTATTGGAAGTCAGTATGGTGATTATCTGGTGGGATGGTGAGGGGGCTTCTGGGGGCTGGTAATGTTCTATTTGTTGATGTGGATGCTGAGACACGGGTGTTTTCACTTTGTGATAATTCGTTGAGTTACACACTTACTATGTGTGTACTTCTCTGCAAGAATACTATACTTTTTAACTAAAAGTTTGACCTAACGATAACATTTTCTCTATTCAGCCTCTCTAAACCTTTTATGCCTCCAATTCACCTGTCCCTTTGTCCTTTGGGTGCAAAAGAAGAAAGAGATAGAGGAAAAAATTAAAATAGTAATAAGTGGTAAAACCAGGAAGCAAACCCATGTCCCACGTTTGTTTAATAAGAGACTTCAGGCTCTTTTAGGCATACAGTTCTGAATGAACAGGATGTAGGCTGTGTACAGCATGGCTTTGTCTCCCTCCATAATCCAGTGTGTTTTTTTCTAAGAAAATATATTCTTATATAAACCACAGTATAGTTATCAACTTCTGGAAATTCAACATGAATGCAATGATTTTATTTAGTCACAGTCCATATTCTAATTTTATCACTTTTCTCAGTAATAAGCTTTCTAACATTTTTTCCCTTCTGCTCCATGTATCTATTATCAGTATGAACTCATGGATTTTCAATGCTTAATATAATTCACTGTTATTCTTAATTATTTTGATGCTCAGTTTCTCCAGATTTGGCCAATGTAGGTCCCTCTCAAACTGTCTTTGTGTCCTTCTGCCATGATCCATAATTCTTGAGCACTTTCATCTTCTCTCATGAGGTAGTAGGCTCACATTTATCTTCCCTGCCCTAGCTCTGAACTCAGGCTTTCTCCAAGTACTCTGTTTGCTTTCAGTGGAAAATGATATTAAATACCAAAATCTAGGTCCCAGGTGTGGTCACTGTTACTGGGTGACTTACTTCTATCTAGCCCTCTTGAGGGACAGTGATGAAGCTATATAGATACATAGCTGTCCCACAGACATCTCTAGGGGAGAGAGCATAATAATTATGATGTGATTTCTTTTGTATTATCACTCCTATTTATCCTGTATGAAACATATAGGATCTAAGCTCTGTTAAGTAGTTCAAAATGGAGTCACGGTGGCCAATGTGAACTTCCATATTAGTTGTTCTGAAGTGTCTGCTGTAGGATTGTGAGTGTCTTAGACGGATAAACTGAGAGTGACTTTAGATAAGAAATTTCTTTGACAACATATGTCACTGGAACAGAAGTGGCAACCGATAAAGACAAGAGCCTCTGGGCAGAACTGTTACACTCTACTGACAGACTCCTTTAAAATGAGACCACTGAGCTCAACGACTTGAATGGAGGCTCTTGGCCGGAGGGCCCGACTCCACGCTGATGAGAGCTGTTCTGGAGGATGTTGCTGGAGGCCCTGTCGGAGCAGAGGGGACTTCCTGCTCTGGTCCTGTGATGAGTTGTCTTGAGGCCCATCGCAGGACCAGAGTCTGCAGCTCCTGCTAGGATACCTCCTTCCCAGCCTTCTCCTTGGAGTGGTTCGTGACCCTCTTTTCTCTACTTTGACTAACATGTGTTATGTGCTGATTGTGTGCAATACAGTGAGTGGTTGGTGAACTGAATGTTGGCTGCACTTGGTAGGATATTGTACGACATCTCTAGTCCCCAGATTCTTACCTTGCCTTACCGCTGGGTCCTGCAACAAACAACATTCAACAAGCAGGGCTTCCTGTCAATTCTAATGCCGCTTTACTTCTGAATTCTTAACCTGGCCCTAGTATCTCCCAGCCCAGTCCTCCCACTTACATAAATGCAATTATATAGTACTTTGCAGTTTATGAGGCACTTTGGTGGACAGTATCTCCTTTGATCCTCGTAACAGCTCTCTGACAGAGCCAGGGAAATATCATTCTCATTGATTTCTAGATGATAAAATTAAAACTCTTAAAAGTTAAGTGACATGTTCAGAGTCACATTGCTAATAAGGGCCTAAAACCCCAAGTCTTGTTGTCATTGTTTTGGTGGAAGGAGGGAGGTAGATTTATTTTGTAACGGAGCTTCTGGGGATTGAACCTAGGACCTTGTGCATGAAAGGAAGGTGCTCTACCACTGAGCTATTACCCTCTCTGCTAAAATCCCAAGTCTGTTGCCATTTACATTATAACTCACCTTCCACAAGGGAAAGCTCATTGGTCCTCAGACATGACTGGACACTTTTCTCAGTACAGGTAAGAGAGGGAAATCAGGAGTTCTCTTCCCATCTACGTGACCACTCAATGCCCAGCTTAACCCACACCTCTGCAGGTGATGGGTGAGAGAACTGAGCTGTTTTATTTCTGAGCATACGTTGAGCAACACAATTTCTCCTCCTTAGTTTCTGTCCAAAATAAAGTGGTAAGCATGCAACACAATGAGATGCATCATTTTGAAGACAGTCAAAGCACTCTACAGCTAATCAAAATATGGCAAAAATGGAAATGCAGTCTGCCTCCTCACAAAATCTTATCAGAAAGATTCCATGTTTAATCATTTACAAACTTAAGGAACTTCTGCCAAAAAATGCAAGTTATGAGAATGTTATTTTCTGAGAAGAGTCCTGGATATTTGGAAATGATAATTTTAGAGCACAGTGTTACTATAGAGAACACGAATCTATCTTATCTAATGTTATTCTCTCTACACAAGTCATGTTGAATGAACTCAGTCCTCTATCCACGTTTATCTCCAGCTTTATAATTCTGACGCATACACAAAAGAGAGAATTCTATGTGACAGTTGTGAAAGATCATGACTTCTTATATTTGCATTACATTTCTCCTAAGAGGAGATCTTCTGTGAGCATAGAAAATTGATTTGATTTACCTAAATAATGAGACAACCACAAAACCCCTCAGAGCTTCTTATACAGAGTAGCTTTGCTTATCAGAGACTTAATGCTCTCCTCTGAGGGGGAAAAATACCTCAGACCCTTTGTAGCTGAAATAGTTGAGCTCTGTTAGGGCTTCCTGTTTGATGATATTAAGGGCTGTTGGCACTTCTGCCTCCCATTTAGACTATGGGTCGTGTATATCACCACTTCCTGATTCGCCGGCAGACACTGTTAGTCAATTGTTTCTTCTGATTTTGTCCAACCATTCATCATCCTTTCTAGATACCTTCTCTCCTCCATGGTTCAGTCATATTTATTCTCTCTTGTAGCTTATAGAGGGAGCACAGTTCAATAGGAAAAGCATGGTTTGGGGAGTCAGAAGCCTGGATCATGTCTCAACTTTACCCAGAAAGATCTGTGTCACTTTGAGCTGGTCAATTTACTTTTTTTTTAAATTGAAGTTAGTTGATTTTCCGTCTTGTTAATTTCTGGTGTACAGCATAGTGATTCAGCTATATAGATGTATATTCTTTTTCATATTCTTTTCACTTTAGGTTATTACAAGATATTGAATACAGCTCACTTTACTTCTCTTGATTTCAGTTCTCCACCACCACCACCATCCTCCTCCTCCTTCAAGTTCTTCATGCTCTGAAACCCTGGCTTCTATTTTAAGTACAAATGGATATGCTAGTTTGATGGTAACTAGTTTAACAAGAGGAATCCCTCCATTCGGCTTGATTCTGTTTTGTACCTGTAAGCACATAAATAGGGAGCCCAGAGGAAACTGAGTCTGATGATTCTCACTGAGGAAGCAGGACAGAGAGTTGAAGTAGGAACTTCATTCATTCAGACATCAAGTATTTACTGAGATCTTTCCTTGAGCCAGCTACTGTTCTAGACCCAGCAGTGAACAAGACCGCTCAAGGACTCTGTTCTGGGGAAGTTTCCACGTTGGAATGGGTGGCAAGACAAACAATAAAGACATAAAGATATTTTTTAAAAACACAATTTCAAATAGTGACAAATACTATGAAAAAAAAAATAAAACAGAAACATGGAATGAAAAGGAGCCAGGAAGGTGAGCAGGGAGTTGAGAATGAAGCATCAAGGAAGGCTTCTCTGGGGAGGTCACAGCTAAACTGAGCCCTCTGGCCAGTCACATAAAGATATAGTCTCAGGTTCTTTTCCTTTTAATTGAAGTATAGTCAGTTACAATGTGTCAGCTTCTGGTGTACAGCACAACGTCCCAGTCATGCATGTACGTACATATATTTGTTTTCATATTCTTTTTCATTAAAGGTTATTATAAGATATTGAATATGGTTCTATGTGCTATACAGAAGAAATCTGTCCTCTATCTATTTTTATATATAGTGGTTAACACTTGCAAATCTCAAACTCCTAAATCTATCACAACCCACCCCTCTTCCCCGGTAACCATGAGACTGTTTACTATGTCTGCGAGTTGTTTCTTTTGTAGATGAGCTCATTTGTGTCCTCTTTCTTTCCTTCTTTCTTTCTCTTTCTTTCTTTCTTTCTTTTGAATTCCACATATAAGTGATATCATGTGGTATTTTTCTTTCTCTTTCTGGCTTACTTCATTTTGAATGACAATCTCCAGGTCCATCCATGTTGTTGCAAATGGCATTATTTTATTCTTTTTTATTGCTGAGTAGTATTCCATTGTATAAATATACCACAGCTTCTTTATCCAGTCACCTTTTGTTGGACATTAAGTTGTTCCCATGACTTGGCTATTGTATTAGTTGCAGAACTTTTAAGCAACTGGGGGCAGCATGTACAAAGAAAGGTTTTCCTAGACAGCTTTGTGTGTTGGAGGAAGAGAATGAAAACCACCACAGAGGACTGAATTCTGGTGGAGCTCTCGGACCTGAGGTCAGAGAGGTGAGCTGGCCAGACAACGAGTCCATCTGGACAGAAGAACACCTTTTCTGCATGAGGCAGGGAAGATGCTTCCGGGGCAGGGCTCTTTCTCCTTGGGAAGAGCCAAGTGTGTCACAGGTGTGGGGTCAAGTGACATCAACTGTCATGCCAACTGGGAAAATCATTGATTTAGGTTTCTTTCATAGAAATCCTAAATCCAATTGGAAATCAGAAGCTGGAAATCTGTGTTTCAGTCTAAGATATTTACAATATTTGTCCTCTGTAAAGACCCCTATGTTCAGCAGAGGAAACTTCAGCCTTTCTCTGAAAAGTGGATCGTGAGAGACAGTAATTGAGAAAGAGAGAGACACCAGTGACAGATGATGCAGAATTAAATCACGCAGCTAACTTTTGGGGAGGCTGGGAAAGGCACTTTCTCTCTCTTGATGTCTGTTTTGACAACTATCAGATGAAGGCTTAGACAAGATAATCTTGAAGTCTCTTTCCCATCCTGTAGTGGAGCTGCTTATTTGTAGCTCTAAAATCTTTTTTAAAGATTTTCTTGCTATTCAAACAATCTCTACCATATAAGACTAAAACAAAATTGAATAGGAAACATAAATTTTCTAATTGTAGTTTACATTCTATCCCCAATCCTGTACATAAGTATTTTATATTAATCAGATGATTTGTTTCCATTAGCACATATGTTCTCATTAAATTTCATCATGTTAGCTTGTCATCCATATTTTGAAAAGGATAAATTGAAGACTGAGTCCTGAGGACTCCACCAGAGACCAATACTGGGGTTGCTTATTTAATCAGATGGGAATCTGCATATCTTTTATATCCCTATTGTGTCATGAAAACTTGGTATCACTCATTTAATCAAGTGAGAATCTACATACCTCCTTCATCATTAGTCTATCATACAAATTCTTTTTCCCTTTTTTAAAACAAAGGCAACATTTACCAGTTTTCAAATATCCAAGAACTCTCCTATTCTACATGATTCTTTAAAGATTAGCAAACTAATTCATAGTACTAGTACTTTGACATTTAATTCAATTCATTTAACCTCCCAGAAGGTTAAACTCATTTGAAAGTAAACTCTCTCTGATAACTCTTAATCCAGGTAGGATTTCAATTTTTTCCTACCAATGTCTGATCTCCATTTCTGGTCTGGCCATCAATCTCCATCACAGAGAATATAAAGTAAAATCGATATATTCTTATTCTTCTCTTCAGGCTGGATTCAATAAGAATGGCCTTTATTATTTTTTATAAGTTTTAATTCTTTATGGCCATTTATCTTTCTGATAATATCATAGTTTGGTCCATGCCTTTCTTTAATGTGTCATAAATGACGTATTCTTCTTTTCATTTTTATTCATTCGTTTGCATTAAGATGCCAAAATGCCATTTTATTTATGAGGCAAAGGATATTGAATAGGCAGTTTATGAAAGGAGAAATAGAAATGTGGACAAAACATGAGACTACATGGCTTACCTCACTAGTAATCAAAGTAGGACAAATTAAAGCAATGAAGACACATTTGTGTATCAAATTGGAGAAGTTTAATAGCTAGTAGAGGTAAGGGTGGGGTATCCCCTATCCTATGCTGATGGCTGGAAAATAAACTTGTATAACCTTGCCACTGGCCCCATTTGATGGGCACCTTGGATCTGGCTCTTCCCTTTCAAATAATTTTTCTTAAGGAAATAGTCAGTTCTGTGCCTAAAGTTATGTCTAGAAGGATATTTACCATAAGACTGTTAGTAATTCAAAGCAATATAAATGTCTAACAACAGGGGTTATGCATTAGGTTAAGTGAGTACATCTTTTCTATACAATTCTATAAATCTATTAAAATGTTGTTGTAGAAAAACATTTAATTATGTTTCTCCATAAATGTTCAATAGCAGACAATGTTGTTTGCCTATCTAACAACCACTTTCCTCTTTTTATTATGGCAGACTCCTAATTTCGTTCAGCTAGCCTTTCATCCACTCCTCTTCATCCTGACTCTGGAGTAAATCTTAAATTTAAGCCAATCATGGTGGTTCTCGTCTTACAGTTGCGGCCAGTGTGACTTAAGGAAAAGTCTGTGGGTGTGTATGTATGGGGGTTGCTCCTGGGAAAGTATTCTTACTTTTAAAGAATCACTTTGGAAAAGATTTTTTTAAAAAGTAAAGGTCATTTACTTTGGCTGGATTTTATCTTTTCTGAATATGATGCAAGGAACTGTTCCAGATATTTGTGTCCCTGAGAATAATTAACAAATTCCAGCACTCTTCATTCCTTTTAAATTTATGTTTCTGTATGTTGTATTTTCTGCCTGAAGTACTTTCTTGAACATTTCTTGTAGTGTGGGTCTACTGGAGATAAAACCTTTCAGCTTTTCCATGTTTGCAAAGTCTTTATCTCATCTTCATCATTGAAACGTACTTTGCTGGGTATAGAATTCTAGGTTGAAAGTTTTCAGTCTGCTTTAAAGATTTTTCTTCAACGTTTTCTCGCATCTATTAACAAGAAATCTGCTGCCATCCTTATCCTTGTGTCTCTTACATCGTGTGTCTTTTTCCTCAGGTTGCTTTTAAGATTTTCTTCGTCACTGGTTTGGAGCAGGTTAATTATGATGTGTCAGGGTGTGGTTATCTTCATGCTTCTTGTGTTGGGGTTCATTTAGCTTCTTGGATTTATGGGCTTATAGTTTTCATCAACTTGGAGAACTTTTGACTGTTATTTTTTCAAAATGTTTTCTGTTCCTCCATCTCTCTCCTCTCCCGTGGAGACACCATTGACGTGTACATTAGGCTGCTTGAAGCTATCTCACAATGTATGATACTATGTTCATTTAAAGAATTTTTGACCCTCTGTATTTCATTTTGGATAGTTTCTATTGCTTTATGTTTTAAAAGTCACTGAACTTTTCTTCTCCAGTGTCTGATCTACCCTTAATCCCACCCAGTGTATTTGTCATCTCAGACATTGTATTTTCTTCTCTAGAAATTTTATTTGGGTCTTTTGTTTATACCTTCCCTGTCTCTACTTAACTCTCTGAACTCATAGAATACAGTTGTAATAACTTTTTAGGTCCTCTATGGTAATTCTAGCATCTACATCTGTATTGGTCAGTTTCAATTTATTAATTTTTTTCTCCTCAACATGGTCTATATATTCTTGCTTTTACATGCCTGGTAATTATTTATTGGATGCCAGACCTTGTAATTTTTATCTTGTGGGTGCCGGATATTTTTGTATCCCTATAGAAATTCTTAAGCCTTGTTTAGGATGCAGTTAAGTTATTTGGAAAGAGTTTGATTCTTTGGATCTTGTTTTTAAGATTTGTTAGGCAGTACCAGAACAGCATTTAGACTAGAGCTAATTATTCCCCACTATGGAAGCAAACTCTTCTGAGTACTCTACCAATGCCTATGAATGATGAGGCTTTCCAGTCTGGCTGATGGAAACAGGCACTATTCCCAGTCCTGTGTTAGTACTGGGCATCATTACCTCTAATCCTTTTGAGTGGTTCTTTCCTCAGTCTCATGTAGTTTCCTCACATGTGTGTGCTGATCAGTTCCTCTGCTGCATACTAAAGGGGAACTCTCTGAAGACCTGCAGAGTTCAATCTCTATGCACATTTCTCCCTTCTGTTACTCTGTCATGTGAATTCTAGCCACTGGAAGTCTCCCAAATTCTCACTTCTGTCTCCTCCATTCAGACTTGACCTGGGTTCCCCTTTCCTGAACTACAACCTGGAAATGCTCTCAAGACAGCAATCTGGGGCAATGGTAGAGCTCTGCTCATATTTTATCCGTCTCTTAGGAATCACTCTCCTCATCTTCTGATGTTCAAATCCTTGAAAACAATATTTTCATATATTTTGTCCATTTGTTTGACTGTTTCAGGTGAGAGAATAATTTAAGTCTTTTTTACTCCATCCTTTTTTTTCATATTTTTAAAATATTCTCTGAAAACTCATCAAAGAAACTTCTCTGTAGTTACACTGGTCTTTCTAGATGCCTCCCACTTGTCTTCCTCATTTATAGTAAATGCAAATATTCATTCTAACACTTAATCTAACTTCATTATAATCTCAGTTTAATATCTGAGACTTGTCTTCCATTTAGATTCATGGACATGTTGGTAGACATTTACTGTCCTCTGAATTTCCATTTGCTTAGCCACATAGCCTTGTAGTTAGGCAGAGCCATGAGACTAGTTCTAATGAATGGGCTATGAGTGGAAGTGACACGTACTGTTTTAGGTCAAAGCTTTTAAAAGTAAGAGTGAGTTCCCCATTCACTCTCTTCACTGGTACAGGGAAGGCTGAAATCCCACGCTGAGACAGCAGGACCGAGAGATGGTGGACATTCCATCAGTCTGGGTTGGCTCCTTAGCAACCTGCCATTCAACATGGAGTGTGACCAGAATAAACATTTGTTGTGTGAAACCACTGAGATCTGGGAGTTAACTTGTTAATGCAGTAAACATGGCCTAATCTGACTAACACATTCTACGATAATATACATATTTTTTACAGACAAATATATTTTCTTACCATCTAAGTTGTAGTAACAGAATTGCAAACAAAAGTCAACATCTTGGAAATAATAATAATAATTTTTTAAACACCTCTTCAAAATAATTTTGAAGCAAAGAAAAATGTTATTAAAACTATTTAAGAAATAATGACAAGGAGGACATTTCATAAAAATATATGGATACTGCAAAACCTCTCTGCACATAATTATAAATAGCCGACTGAACTTAATACGAGAAAATGCATGTGAACAAATAAGCTTTTACCAAGAATGATTTAATGTTAGGAAATCTACTAATCTACTAAGCATTCTCACCAAAAGCTTAAAGAAGAAAAATAATCTCCAAAGATGCTGCACAGAAATCTTTCAGTTTAATAAAAAAAAAAAAAAACTCTTAGCAAATGAGGACTAGGAAGGTGGTTCTTTAAAATTATAATGAAAAATCTATCGCAAACCAACTATCAATATCTTGCTTAATGATGACATCAAGATTCCTTATTTAGAAGTAATAAAAAGACAAAGATTTCCTCAATCAGCACTCTTATTTACCATTTTTCTGCAAATTTTGGCCAATATAAGACAGTAAAAAAAAAAAAAAAAGGAAAAAGAAAGTATCAATGCCATTATTTGGAGAATCTGTTACCTAGAAAACTCAAGAGCATCAGCTGAAAAGATTTTAGAAGCAATAAAAAAGATGAGCAATGCAACTATAAATAAATAAAAGTTAGATTTTTTATATGCTAGCAAAATCCAACTTTGGGCAAATGAAGGCAAATTGTACACTAACAGCCTCTACAACAACATTTATTAAGGAAACTTACAGAGACTGAGGCAGTAGCATGGTCTGTGAGTTTAGTATTGCCCTTCACATTCAGAAAAAGCACCTGGAAATCTAGTAGAGCCAGCAATCTGATGTCCAGAGAAGGATCCTGGCCATAGGGATACAGGACTTATAAACTGTTTAATTAGAGAAACACTGGTCCATCACCAAGCATGATCAAGATTATGACAGAACTTACCTTCATCACTGCACTGCCACCTCAGCATTCCTTTTGGGAAGCACCAGCCCTTCCTTTGATATTATTTGGGGACTTGGCAGATTCTATTAACCCAAATGGCCACAGCAATATTTCTGATCCCACATGCTCTTCTAGAACCTTGACACTCTCCATCGAGAGTAGGGTCTATCTAGCCTCTCTTGGAACCAGAGTGTGTGTGTGTGACTTCTCTGACCAATAAAATACAAAGGAAGTCATATTATGTGATTTTCAAGGCCAGTGCAACCATAGGACGAGCTATAATTGGTGCTTTCTTTTTGGGAAGCTTGCATAGGGGAAATTAGCCACTGTGATGTGAGGAAGCCCAAACCAGCCTACATGGGGAGACCACAGGCAGAGGGCAATGTGGAGAAGCAGTGAGGCTCCCCCAACCAATAACAGATGTCAACTAGGGGCCAAGTGAGTTAACAAGCCTTCGGATGATTTGCGTATCCAACCTCAAGTCTTACAGCTGAGCCCCAGTCATTAAGGGAAGAGAGAACTGTACACACTGTGTCCTACCCAAATTCTTGATCTCTAAGTGGAACAAATGGTTGCTTTATGCCACTAAACACTGGGGTAATTTGTTATGCAACCACAGCAACTAGAACAGTGATAAGAGTTTAAGTCTTATGTTTAGACCTTATGTGACCAGTGGCCGGATCCACCACCTCAATATTACACCAAAATTGATTGTTTTAATGCTTGGATTTATCCAAGTTCCATAAAGTTCTGAAGAAGGCTAATCCCCTGAAAGCCAAATTTCCAGGGATCAATCAAGTTAACCACTACCTCTGAGTCAAATAGAAAACATAACAGTAAAAGATCACATTTATAATAACAGCCAACAAAATATCTGGAAATTAATAAGAAATGTTTAGGACCTAAATATAGAAAATGACTTTTTTCCCATGAAGAACACAGAGGAGGACTGGTTTAGCTATAAGAAAACATTCAATATTAAAAGCATGCTAATTATCACAAATTAATGTATAGGACTAATGTAATTATTATGGAAAGTCTAAAAGGACTTTTCTTTAATTTTATATATTCTAAAATTCATCTAAAAATAAAAAGAGGATTTATGAAATTTTGGGAAAAGAATAGTATCATTTAGGGTCCAACCAGGAAACAGAAAAGAAACAATAATTCAATCAGGGAAATTTAATAGTAATAATTATTAACTGTAAAGGGGGATTCGAGTAATGAAGGATTCATCAGTAAGAAGTAGAGAGAGCTAAAGAATTTTAAAATAGCATATAAACTAAGCAGCCATACATTCTAGGGCTTCTAGAAGGGTGAAGCTCTCCCGGGGCTGAGATCTACATCTTGTTCACGGCACACCCATGGGTCACAGAATGGCAAAGAAGTCACTGTGGTACTGCACCAAAGGCACTTGCTTGAAATCTGCCTTCTAGGTGCTGGGGAAAGCTATTCTTTGAATGATATCTCACTAACAGCATCTTCCCACAAAAATGCCCAAAAGGAGTGCTGGGGGAGTCTGTTAACTGCTGGTTATGTCTGACTACTGTGCACTGCAAGAGCGAGGCACTAGAGAAACCATGCCTACTGCGGACTGCCCAGGGAGAAGACTCCAGGACTGAGAAGGAAGGCATCTTTCTCTTACAATGTCTCTTTACGCTCTCTGCTGGCAAAGAGTGATATCATGCCAGCGGGCAAGGGAAAATATTTAAAAGACCCAGCTCCATTTTCCCAGAGCACTCAATGAAGGGTAAATTTGGAGCTGAGAGGCAATGAATTGATTTCTGGCAGGAGGTGATTTGGATTACTACTATCTGATATTAAAATATGCTTTAAAATTATAATGATGAAAACAATATGAGACAAGACTTAAGAAAGTGACTAATGGAAAAGAATAAGGAAATAAAAAGCCCAGAAGAAGATACGTGTGTATAAATATATGTACATAAATGTGTATACATAAATGTATAAATTTAATATATGAAAGAGGTGGCATTTCAAATCATTGAGAAAAATACATCATTACTTGTTAAGAAAACTAGCATAAGATTAGGTTTCCATGTCACACCATACACCAAAACAAACCCCAGATGTCTTAAAAAATTAAATTTCAGAAAGCTTGACCCTTTAATTATTATTGCACCAATTCATCCTGGTCCCACCAGCTTCCAACACCACCCTACATGCTGGCATCCATGACAACAAGTAGGACTCTGATAGAGAAAACAGTCCTCTTTCAATTTACTTAAAGGAGCTTAATCTGCAAATCAAGAGATCTATTGGAAGGGTTTCAACAAGACACATCCAGGTTGATGGGAAAAAAACAAAGGTACAAATTGAGGATTCAGTGGGATATCAGCCATACTGAGCTATAATATTTGCATACCACCACAGAGAAATGGGTACCTTGTCATTTATAACAATGCTAAATATATCATATATGAAACTGTAGAATGGCAGCTGAAAGAATGAAAAGATTATGCCAATAGAAATACCATAATGCTTCTGAGGAACAGGAATTATTTACTTCCTTTTAAGGCAGTCCCAATAGATGAAGAAAGAGATTTCACTAAAGAGAATGGTCTGTCACCCACTGAGACACCCACTCTGCACTGCACACAGTTAGAGCTGCATTACAGGCAATCCTGCCGGGGATATAACGTATCGTTTCTCAGAGACAAACAAAAGATGCGAAAATGAACGATCTCCAAATAACAACATAACCCTAATTATGTTTCACCAGCCACTAAAAAAAGTCAAAGGTACCATGAGATCATAACATATAAACCAATTCTCTTATAGCCTAGACTGCTGTGTATGATTTGACTTGCAGGTCATATACTTAAAAATATGTAAGATTTACATAGCTAAAGACTGGATTTAATTTTTAAAAGAAAGCCTTTTAAATTTTCTCAAAATAGGGTTAAATGTTTGTCCAAATTCAGAGAGCACAAAGTCTTTCTGAACACGACAGCAAATGAAAAAATAATTATGGAAAATATTGATATATTACCCCAAATTTTAAATCTCAAACAGGAAAAGTCACCAAAAATACAATCTTAAGGCCAATTTTTAGAAGAAAAACTTGAAGAAGTTATGAAAAATGTTGACTATTATTAAAATGTAAAGAGTACCTATAAATCAATAATGAAAATATAAAAGTCAGTAGAAATTATGCTAAAAATATTATCAGGTATTTTAAAAGTAATTTAAAGCCAATAACATCTTACCTCCTTAGTAATCTAAGAAACATAAATTTAAAGAAAAATATATTTTTCTGTCAAATGGCAAATATATTTTTAACTATTTCAAACATCTTTGATTTGTTCATATTCTCTTACTCAACAAGTTTATTTCTGTAACTTTATCTTAAGGCAATTACAATGGATATTCACAAAAATGTATGGCTAAAGTTGTTAATGGCAGCATTATTTGTAACTGTCTAAAAATGGAAAGACTTTAGAAGTTCAACAATAGGGGATTGGGTTAAATCAAATTGATAAATTCCTACAATAAGAGATACATTATAAGATAATAGCTGAAAGCACAGAATCTAGTTTTAAGTTAGCTGGACTCAAATCTGAATCTTATAATTCTTACCTTCAGAGCCTTGGGCAAGTTATTTATTTACCCTAAATCTCAGTATAAACGGGAATCCTAAAAGTGCTTAACATGATGATTGACATGAGCATTAACTGAGATAATCCAATAATGTACTCATTACATAGTGTCTAGAACACAGTGTTGATGAAAATTAACTCAGTATTTTCTTTTAACAAAGTATCATGGAGACATTAAAATAATGTCTCAGTAGACAATGCAATAAAATGGGAAAATGTTTATGATGTATTGTTAATGGAAGAAAGCAGGGTGTAAAATTTTATGTAAAGTATGATACAAATTGTATAACAAGAGAAACATAATGCAGGTATTAAAAAGCCAGGAATGTACATCACAATGTTAACAGCTTTTTCTCTAGATTACTACACTATTTTTCCCTTTGCAGTTTTTACATTTTTTGCATTCCTCTGCAATGAACACTTATTTTGTAATAAAAAATAATGATTAGCATCAATAGAAATGTAATATGATATATGTCCAACTGAACATATGCAGCTTTCCTCTCCTTGACTGTCACAAAATATTATGCCACATTATTTTATTTTTCCAGGGTTCTAGAACTTGATCAACAAATTCTTTCGTGTGGGCTATGATTAGATCCAAAGTAGAATTTTTTTTCCCCCTTCACTGCTTTCCTTGCCTTTTGGCAGATAGAATTATCAGGAAGGCACGTCAAGAATGTATTTTCCTGGTTATAGCTGATTTAATGCCAGTGGCACATTGAAAGTGGTGGCTAATTTTTTCCCTTTGGACCCTGATGTGATGAAGGCGACAGACAAAATGGCCCATTGTTGATTTGCCAATATTCAGAAGAAATTTTTTTCCTTTGTGAAAAATAAAGCCAACACAGCATCTATTTGCACTTTTTTGTGTTAATTATTCTAAGTTGCCTATACAATAAATATAAAATAATGTTAATTATAATAATGATGATGATAAAATGATAATATTTTCATTGTCAGGCACATAATATATGATCAATAAATATCTATTTAATAAAATAGAACTGAAATTGGTATTAGGCACTGTGTACACAACATTCATATGGAGCTTATTAAATTGTTCATAAATTTCAGAGATGAGTATTTCACTACTTGTGGACAGATGACGTCTATGAAGTTTTGCCCAGGGGGCCCATATTTAGCTTTGTGGACCCAGGTCACATGTAACTTGGGGACTCATATTTGACTTTGTCACCAGGGTGTGTTACTCAGGGCATCCTTGACAACAGCAATTAGTGACAATTTTTTCTCCCTTTTGTAATAAATACCCCTGCACTTGCTGCCCATCCTGCAAAAGCCCCTGTCCTCACTGTTCATTCTCTTAGAGTCCGGTTCATATTGCTTATCACTGTTCTTATTTCTATCCACCTATATCAGTTAACATTAGGTTTGGTTCAATACAACAGAAAACACAACACAAAATACTACTGGCTATTTTAGAGAAGTTTAAGTTAAGGAGTCCAGAGGTAGGCAGTCCATGGCCAGTAAGGGAGTTCCATAAGGTCTTCAGAAACTTCCACAAGTTTCTTCCAACCCATCATTCTGACATGCCTGGAGGGTGTTCTTGAGCGTCCTTGACTCCATGAGCCAAGATGGCTGATGGAGCTCCAACCAGCACAGCCATGTTCCAGGCAGCATGGCGCATGATGGCTGTGCTGTATTCCTTTTAGGAGACTTTCTGGATGTACCTCATGGCACTTCCTTAATATCTGTGTTAGTTATCTACTGCTATGTAATAAATTATGCCAAAACTTAGCAGCTTAAAACAAACAAAAAAAAACATGTATCATCTCACAGTTTTTGTGGGTCAAGAATCCATGTGCAACTGAGCTGGGTGCTTCTGGCTCAGATCTCTCACAGGCTGCAATCAAAGTGTTGGCTGGGTCTAAGTTATCTGGAGGTTCAGTGGGTCAGAGATCACTGAGATCTGAGATCACTCATGAAGCTGTTGGTTGGCTTCAGGTTCTTTCCGACTCTTGGCTGGAGACATCAGTAATTTCTCGCCATACGAGTCTCTCCATAAACATGTAGTCTGGATCACAACATGGCAACTGGCTTCCCTCAGAGCAAAAGAATGACAGAGGACACCCCAAGATGGAAGCCACCATCCCTTTGCAACCTAACCTTCGATGTGACATCCCCTCACTTTGGTCATATTCCATCATTAGCAGTGAGTCACTAGATCCAGCTCATACTCAGGGGGAGGAGATTTCACAGAGGCATGACCAATGGGGACCATTTTAGAAGCTGCCTACCACGAAACTTCACTACCCAAAGCATGGCCACAGATATTATAAGGGAGTCTAGGAAATGTAGCTTTTGGTTGTATAGGAATAAACTCAGCTAAAACTCAGAATTCTGATGCTAAAAAAGAAGGGGTTTTGCCACTATTTGGCAATAATTAGAGTTCTCTTCCACCCATACTGACAGTTTTCCCTTCACCCCACAACCCCCGCTTCTTTTCCCATCCTTTCTCTTCTTCTACAAGAGTCTTCATTCTAAACCCTTTGTTCAACAGAAAACTCCACATGTATTATTGTTATATAAATATTGTCACAACTTGTTATTATTGTTTGGGGGCAAAACATCTTCTTCACTCACACTTATCAGGATGCTCAGGAGTTACTAGTTTCACTCATTTTACTCCCTAAATCTCTTTTCTAGACTTAACCTAATGTTAAAACAATAGGCTCTTCCATAGTAAAATCTCTCAGAGCCGTTACTGTCTTTTCACTCACATTATAATTACCTTTACATGGACCCTCAACGTATCATATCCAGAGATAATCTCCTTAATTGCAATAGCTCCTCCTTAAATTCATCCTAAATAATCTTATAAGATAGATCTTCCTAGAGAGCTGCGGAAAGAGCTTGTGGATAGGAATGTGGGAACTTGGGATCCAGTCTCAGCTTCACTGCTTCACATTGTGTGACCTCAGAAAAAACCACAAGCTCCTTTGAGACTCAGTTTCCTCCTCTGTGATTTTTTTAAGACCAAGTTGTGGTAGGAGCACAATAAGGTTCCCCAGTGGTGGAAGGGATGGAAGTAACCTGCTTCTCCTTCAGATCCCACACTCTCCAAAGCGACAACACAATTATTGGTGGCTTACATCCAGGCGAGATATACCCCTAGCGCAGTAGTTGAAGAAGGGGTAGGAGATGTCCCAATCTTGGCACCCAGGTATCCTCCAACCTCACTGCCCCGTAACTGTTCTAAATCACATGCCTCCCTAACTCAGAGACTGTCAATGGCTTCTTATTGCCCACTCATTCATTAATTTAACAAACATGTATTGAGCCCTTACGTGTGCCAAAGTCTTTTCTGGCTGCTTAGGGAGAGGAAGCTGTCCTCAGAGCTTTGGTGTCTAATGGGGAAATCACATACATTAAGAAGTAGCAATGAATTGGGATATGTATTTGGTAGAAGATATCATGCAGGCACTTAATTGGACCATTTAATCTCATATGGGGAGATCAGAGGAAAATTACCAAAGGAAGAAAAGTCCAAACTCCTTTTCTTCCAAACTCTCCATCTTCTAATCTCACCTACATTTTTTTTTAATGTATGTTTGCTACTCCCCCTTGCATACCCTACTCTCCAACCAAATGAAGAGTGTATTCTGTGCTGAATGCTCTCTACACTGTTCTAAGACCACTGTCTTCATGCTGGGGAGATGTTCATTCTAGCCTAGCCACAAAGTTTTGGAGCCGTGTTTTTCTGGGCTGATTTTATAACTGGTTTGTCTCCTTTAAACTTATTTCAGACTCTGCTGTTCAGCCACGACCGACCGCACAGTATAGTCTGTAATCCACAAAGTAACTTATTGGACTTGTTGTTCTAAGGTACAATCATTTGCTTCAAGGAAGTTCATCAATGGCTCCCTTAAGGACGCTGGGGATGCTTGAAATCCATTGAGATGGAGAAGTGTGCTGGAGACTTTGAAACATATTCTAAAATAGCATCTGGGTCCCTCGTTGTAAAGTCAGGCATGGGTGCATAAAATAGATTGAGTCCCACTGTGCCCGTTATGTACTTGTGCTTCACATCATTAATGATGAGCGAGAAACCAAACCAGGCGTTTTCAGCACTACCTCAATGAGCCATTCTACCAGGAAATCATTTCCTTCAGTCAATCAGGCACTGTGAAGTCATTTCAAGTATTGCCATCACTCCCATATCAGCCAAATGTTTGCTATTCTTCCAATAGTACAGTCTGTTCTGAAAAGGATTTAAGATACCAATTGACATTTGAAAGATTAGACAAGACAGTGGTTAAACTTGGTTCTGAGCTTGGATTCTGCCAGTCATTTGTGGCACGCTTGCTACAAGACACCAGCCCACTCACACCTGTTTTTTTCACCAGGAACTAGAAATTGATGGCTCTGGGAGGTATGTGCCTATAGGAGTGTCTGCGAAATTCGTGGAATGCTTTGAAGAGACTGCCATATAATTTAAGTTCATCACTACTGATATTAATCAGCCTTTTTTCTTGATATATTATTCATGTCAACTAATTAATGTAATTAGTAGTGCACAACTTTGTCTTTCACAATGAGCACAGCACCTCTTTTGTCTCTATTCTTGTTTTTTTCTTATTTGCATTTAGCCTTTTACTTAGCAGTAATCATACATACTTTACTCATGGAAAAAAACACAACACATTAATCATCATGAGTCATAAAATAAACTGCTTTGTTTTTGAGGAAAAAAAATATTCACTCTCCCAAAAAATGTCTACTCTCCGCCAAGATTTAATACCATGGCTGTTAATAATTGTTCCTGCCATTTCTACCCAAGAAAAGCTGAGAGCCTGAAAGCCAACAGCATCTGGTCACCTTTTTCATGCCTTATGCAACAATATATTCACCTTGAAAACATTAGGATTGGCTTTAATGATGGACTGAAAATTCTCTTCACTACAAGACTGAGGTACAGACACAGCCTGAGGCAGTTTCAAGTTTCAACTTGGAATTTACATCAAACGTTGGCACCATCACTTAGCTGGAGGTTAGGGAAATATTGAGCTAACTGAAGGCAAAAACCATATAAAAGGTAAAATCTACTTTGAATGCCATCCTCCTCCCTTCTATTTTTATTCTATCCCAGTATTCTCATGCTGTTCACAGTTCCAATGGACAATTTCTTCCAGTTTCCAATTTCTTCCTGGCTCTATTCCCTGCTTGTTCATTTCTATTCCCCCATGCAGGTTTTTCTAGTCCAATATTACCAAAATCCTAGAATCTCAGAGTTGGAGAAGGACACAGTCTTGTCCGGTTCAAACCTCTAGCCAGTGCATCAGTTGTGCCCGCACTGCTCCTCAGAGTATGTTCCAGCCTCTGCTTGAAATCTCTTAAAATGAGACATTCACTACATCTGGAGGTAGCCCATTTATTGTAAATGTTTAAAAAAAATTATCAGATTGATTAAAAGAATATTTTTTTCATTGAATCAAAATCCTTCTTTAGTTTCTATGTAAGGCATTTTATTCACTTTTTTTATTGAGGAGGAGACAGTTGGGTAGAATCTTTAAGGGTAACTCTAAGGGTTTCCAGAAGAAGAGAGGATGTCCACATCTCCAGCTGGGCAGAAAAAGCAGAAAGACAGTTGATGAAAAAGCACAGAAAATCCAGCTGCAAGCAGTTTGGGGTAGACAGTTTTACCCATCCTTATCTGTTTCTTTTATGTCTTAGAAAATTCTTCTTCCTTTACCAACCACATTCTCCTCTAGGACCTTATGCTGCCAGCTACCACCTTTGTTATCTTCTGTATCTCTGTCTCTCCGGTATCCTTCCAATAATGCTTGAGTCTTCCCCAACATAAATGCCTTCCGTCAACCCTGCTCGGCCTCAAGTGCCACATTTCTTCTTCGTTTCATAAGTAATTCATGGCAAGAGTCACCCAATGCTCCTTAAGGTGTGGCTCATGAACAACTCACAACAGAGTCACCCAAGTCCTTGTTTAAAAAGTAGTCTCCTGGGCCCAACTTCAGAACTAACAAAAGCTGTGATAGTCTATCACTTTTTTCTTTTAAAATGAAGCAGCTCTAAGATCTGAGAACTGCTGAAGTAACCAATACTCCCGGTATCCTCAACCCACTGTAGCAAGCCTCCACCCAACCTCTCCACTAGAGCAGTGCCCTCGAAGGGCGTCATGAACTCCACACTGACAAACCCCACAGTCTCATCCCTGCAGCAACTAACCCTTCTTCAAGTTCTATCCCCTCATTTCCTGAAGTCACCACTCTTTGGTGTTTGATTCCCCTTTCTCTGTCCTTTTCTCTGACTCTTCATTTGCTCATGCTTTAAATGAAACTACTTCGTGGACATTCATCCATGATCCTTTTCTCAAACTCTGTGTGCTCCCTGAGGAGTTCTTCTAAACCATGGCTCCAATTCTCATCTACAGCTCTAGGATTGGATCCCCAAGACCCACGGTTTGCTCCACCTCCAGCTCAAGCTTCCTAGCAAATTACCAAAGTCAACATTTAAAAAACAGAATCCTCTCCAGACCCCCTCCTCCCCCTCCTCCAACCTCCTTCTCCATTTTTGAGTTAATAAGATATCAGTGAAGATGCTTTTAACTTAAGTATCAGAAAACCCAGACCCAACTGGTTTGAACAACAAGGAAAATGTACATTTCCATATAATGAGAACTCTGGAGATAGGTTAGTCCCTTGATCGGTTAACTCAGAGGCTAAATGACATCAAGCAAGACCCAACTGCTTTTATTTTTACTTCCTGCCATCTTCAGTCCATCAGCTTATCCTCAGGCTAGCTTCCCATGAGATCACTGCTGCTGTTCCAGGCATCATATCAAGACAGGGCAGTGTCCACTAGAAGAAGATGGGGGCTACTTCTTTTCCTGTTTGTCTTTATATCAGAAAAACAAACAAACAAATCTTCCCTAGGAGCCCACGACAAGACTTGTCCTCCCATCGGCCAGAATTGTGTCACGAGCACTTGCCAAATCATCTACTGTAAAATGGAAAGAGAGGGACCACTGTAGTAGGCTTCCTTCTCTTGTACCATATGGTTTCCTTGAGGATAGTGGGTGTCTGAATAAAGTCATGGTTCTGTTAGGCAAGAAAGCATGTCGTTGAATCAGTTACGATTAGGTTTAACCCAATACAACAGCAGTTTAAATATATGAAGAAATCCAGAGGCAGACAATCCAGGACAGTTGTATTTAGCTCCATGAAGAGATGAGGGGTCCAGTCTTCCTCTAAACTCTGCTCTTCTGTATAAGGCTTTCATGCCTTGGTCCAGCTAGCATCTTCGCTCTAGGTGATAGGGTCTCAGAAATGAAGGAGAAGAACCCAATCTCTCTCCTTTAAAGAGACTATCCAGAGGTCCCAGGTAAGATTTCTCCCCTCGTTGCAAAGAAGGCTGGTAAATGTCGTTTGCAGCTTTATACGTTGTCCAGGGTTTTGTTACCAAGGAACAAGTTCTACTGGCAGGCAACCAGCAAATCTGCTCTGGGGTGAATTGTCATACAGGCAGTCAATCGTGTCTGCCACACTCACCATCCATTCCCCCAAGCCATCCAAGCTAGAAACCAAGTATCTTCTTTGTTTCCTATCATTTGACATATTCAATAGGACACTGAGCCCCAATTATTTTGTCTGCAATGGTTTGAGCAAATTTTTTCTTATCTCAGCTCCCACTGCCTTAGATCATATCTTCATGATATCTGGACCCTTGTAATAGCTTCCAATCCCCCTTGTATCCAGACTTCTTATAGCAGTCTCTTCCCCACACTACCTTCAGGTTCTTTCTTAAACATGCCTCTGATTTATTAAAAGAATGACAACAGCGCTCTACTGCTTACAGAATAAAATTAAATCACCCAGTGTGCCCATCAAAACTTTCAACACTGTGACCCCCACCAACCTCCCCCTACTCCCTGCACTTTAGTCACATCAGACCACATCCTTTTAGAGCCACTCAAGTAGCACTGATTCATTTAGTCATTTTTGATAATATATTACAATATGCTATTAATTTATATTTTCTTCTTGCTCCAAAGGTTGCCAAATGCTTTCAGCCAATGAGATCTCAATGTGCTTTCCTAAGTTATGGATATACTGCAATATGTCTGGCCTCTATGTCATTTATGTTCAAGATTTGGCAAACAGTTTGGACCCATGATGGCTAACTAAAGGTGTGCACATCGTGTTCCTGAGCTGATCAGAAAAGGAGCAAAGGGAAAATAACTACCTTGACTTAAAAGGAAGGGTTTTTGTTTGCTTAGTTTTTTCCAGCTTTTTATATTTATACTGAGGTATACATGACAAAAATTGCATACATTTAAGGTATACATCATGTTTTGATATATGTATACATTGTAAAATGATTACTACAAACAAGCTAATTAACATATCCATCATTTGACATAGTTACGATTTTCCACGTGTGGGAGAACAGTTAAGATCAATTCTCTTAGCCAATTTCAAGGATACAATATTTTTTAAGGTGTACAATGTGATGATTTGAGACTCATATATATTGTGAAATGACTACTGCAGTAAGGTTAGTTCACACACCCTTCACCTCACATAATTACCATTTTGTTGTTGTTGTTGTCATTATGGAGAGAGCATTTAAGATCTATTCTCTTAGCAACTTGCAAGTATACAATATAGTATTGTTAACAATAGTCACCATGCTGTAATTAGACTCCCAGAACTTATTCCTCTGGTAATTGGAAGTCTGTATCCTTTGACCAACATCTCATGTCCCCAGCCCTTGGCAATCACCAATCTATCCTGCTTCTGAGTACGGTTTTTTTGGATTCCACATATAAGTGAGATTATATAGTATAAAATACAGGTTCTCAGGAGGCTCAAGATATCCTCAAGGAGATAAGAGGGGGAAAAAAAGAGTAGCAATCATCAGATAATAAGAGATTGGTGAAAGTCCGCTGACATTTGAGAAGCACTGTAAATGCTACTGCAGACCAGGAGGGATTAACCATGTATTATTTAAGTTGGAAGATGCTTAGGTTGGAGACACATCATGACTCCAGGGATTTGAAGATAAATAAAGAGAAACAGACAGGGGATGATACTGGGAAAATATTTCCCCAAATTTGTAGTAATAATAACCCACATTTATTGATTTAGTCAGTGCTTTATTTCTAGGAATGCATCCCATTTTTGAGTACTTACAGGCAGAAACTGATATATTATGAAGCTAATTAAGCTTAAGCATCAAGACCCCACCTGTACAGGCCTTTTCTGAGTTCATGGTAGGGCCAAAGCTCTATATTCATGTGGCTGTTTATTTTTTAATAATTGAAATGTGACAGCAAAATTGCAAGGATACAATTGACTATTGCCTATTGTACCAATTATGTGCTTTATAGCAAATTTAGGATTACGTACTGCATGTACTTTTTTTTTTTTATCTCTATTTCTTTTAATTGAAGTATAGTTGATTTACAATGTTGTGTTAGTTTCAGGTGTATAGCAAAGTGATTCAGTTTTATATAGTTTACATATATACCTTTTCAGAGTCTTTGCCATTATAGGTTATTATAAGATATTAAATATAGTTCCTAGTGCTACATAGTAGGTCCCTGTTGTTTATCTAGTTTATATACAGTAGTATGTATCTGTTAATCCCAAACTGTCAATTTACCCTTCCTCCCATATCTTTCCCATTTGATAACCATAAGTGCATTCTCTATGTCTGTCTCTTTCTGTTTTGTAGATACATTCATTTGTGTCATTTTTTAAAGATTCCACATATAAGTGATATCATATGATATTTGTCTTTCTCTGTCTGACTTCACTTAGTATGATCATCTCTAGGTCCATCCATATTGCTGCAAATGGCATTATTTCATTTCTTTTTATGGCTAAGTAATATTCCATTTTATATATGTGTAAATATTATATATAAAAAGTATAGATATCACATCTTCTTTATCCATACATGTTGCTTCCATGCTTTGGCTAAGTGCTGCTATGAACACTGGGGAGCATATGTCTTTTTGAACTAGAGTTTTCGTCTCTTCCAGATATATGCTCAGGAGTGGGAATGCTGGATCATGTGGTAATTATTTTTCATTTTTCAAGGAATCTCAATAGTGTTTTCCATAGTGGTTGCATCAATTTACATTCCCACCAACAGTGTGGAAAGGTTCCCTTTTCTCCACACCCTCCCCAGCATTTATTATTTGTAGAATTTTTGATGATGGCCATTCTGATTGGTGTGAGGTGACCCCTCTTTGTGGGTTTTTTTTTTTTTTAAACTATGGCTCTTTATTTTCACATGGACAGCTCAAAGGAAGTCATCAGTAGTTTTTGTTTAATGTAAAAAGAGAAAAAAGGAAACCTACACACACACACACACACACACACACACATACACAAAATCCTTGGGCCTGAAGGAAACCTAAGTCTGTTACTAGAAGCCTAGTTAAAAGATTTGTAGTTTTAGAAGGGAAATACAGAGCAGATTTCTCTAGAGAGCAGTTTCAAAGATGTTTGGGGGTTAAGAAATGTAAAGCTAGTTTGGTGGGCTTATTTCCCAGGCTTGAAGCAATTTAGGGGAGGTGTCATAGTACCAGGTAGAGGATGATGGGACAGTGGTTACTGCCCAGAGCCTTGGACCGGATGTTGCTGTCACACAACACAGGCACCAGAGAGTGAGACAACAAAAAATAATCAAGGCGCCAACCAACGTTTTTGGATCGCGCATTCGTCATGTAGGTCCAAAAGGTGTAGGCATAGGCCGTATTAGGGTAGAGGTGCTGGAAACTGTCAGCCAGTGGCACAGCCTGCAGCAATTCCCCAAAGCCTTGACACTCTTGGGGAGTGAAGCCAGCATTCTTTTTGTTCCCCTTTGGATTTCAAAGGTCAATTTTTTCATGAGCCACACTGAGGTCCACACATAGCACAAGGGGCTTGCGGGAAGCCAGACCCTTCAGGAATTTGTGAAACGCTTCATCCCAGCGATGCCGGTACTCCAGGCGTACCAGACCTTGGCCTGCATTAGGTACATAGGCTGTTACCAGCACAAATGCATCAGTTTCAGCCAGTCATTCGGCCTTCTTGATCATGTTCCTCCTCACCTATGCCACAGGAGACTTTGGGCACTGGCGGGAGAGTAGGCCCACACCACTGTTCCCTTTCTTGTCTGAAGGAGCTGACCAGTACTGATGGGGTAGTCCAGGCAGCTCTTGAAGTTCAGGTGGCAGTTTGTTCTCTGAACATTTGGTCTCTTGGAGGCACAGGATATCTGGGGCTTTCTCCTTTACTCAATCTAAACCTTTCTTCTTATTCTAGGCTTGAAGCCCATCTACATTCCAGGAACATATCTTGAGGGTGGCTGATTTGCCACTGGGTGAGGTTTTCTGATCTGGGGGGTCCTCATACAGGGCTGCTCCCTCTCCTGCTGCCTCTTTTTCGGGTTTTTTGTTTTTTTGTTTTTTTGTTTTTTTTGGCTCCCATCTTACTCTTCTTGGCCTCTGGCTCAGCCTTGGGCTCTTCCCCGTCTTCTGCCACCGCTCCCTTTTCCCCACGCTTCAACATCACTGTAAGGAACGCCTTTCTGCACCAGTCCCACCAAAGCAGTATTTTTACCGCATTGCCTGCTCGGGTCGCAGCCTGGCTCCTCCTTATCCAAGCACGCCCGGTTTGTGGTTTTGATTTGCATGTCTCTGGTAATTAGCAATGTTGAGTATATATTTTCATGTGCCTGCTGGCCATCTGTATTTCTCCTTTGGAGAAATGTCTATTTAGGTCTTCCATCCATTCTTTGATTGGGTTATTTGGGTTGTTTTTTTTAATATTAAGCTGTATGAGCTGTTTGTATACTTTGGAAATTAATTCCTTGTTAGTTGCATGGTGGTATTGCATTTACTTTTAAGTCTCTTTAGACTCCTTTGGTGTGGAACTGTTTCTTACTCTTTCCTTGACTTTCATGATCTTGATGTTTTTGAAAATTACAGGCCAGTTATTGTGTAACATAACCCTCGTTCAGGTTCATCTGATATCTCATGACTAGAGTCAGCTTCTGCTTTTTTAGCAAGAACATCTCAGAAGTAATGCCATGTTCTCACTGAATCTCCTCAGGGAGTACATGGTTTCCATTTGTCCTACTCATGCTGATGTTAACTTTGATCATGACTGAGGTGGTGTTTACTGGGTTTCCCTAGTCTGAAGTTACTCTTTTTCCCTTTTCAATTAATGTATTGTGAGGAAATGTTTTGAGACCATGAGAATTTCCTATTCTTTCACCCACTGGTTTTAGCATTCACTAATGACTTGAATTATTACTATAACGGTTGCCCAAAGATGATTTTCTAATTTCCTCATTCCTTCCACATGTATTAGTTGGTATTCTACTACAATTAACAGCTTTCTCTTCTCCCCACTTATCATTCATTAATTAATTCACATCGGTATGAATTCATGACTGTTATTTCATTCAATGAGCAATAATCTGTTATTATCATACTTTATTTTGACCTCAAGTTATCCCAGATTTGGCCAGTGGGCACCCCTTCAAGTTGGCTTCTGTGAATCTTGATATGTCCCCAGCATCTTTGATTCCTAGAATAACAATATCTTCAAGCTTATCTTGTAATTCCCCTGACCCAAAGCTCCCATGGCATTAACAAACCAAAATGGGGGCACTAGGGGTGCTCATTCCTTTGGGGGTGTTGCTATTCCCAAGCCTTCTTGTTGGAGAAGCTAAGAAACATACTGATATCCACACATTTACATCTGTATTTACTTTTTTATCTTTCCATATATGAGTTCAACCTATACCACCTATTGCAATCCAACATCACAAGGTTCCTTCTAGGTGCTTCCTTAGCATATTTAGAACTCTGTTCTTTGACAGTGAAAAACCTGGCTCCCAAACCTCAATTTATTTACCTTTTGGGTCAGTTCCTCCTTTATGAAATCAGTCTTCTCACCTACCCTTGCCACTTAGACGCTCCCCTCACCTGGTGCCAGAGACCACCTGATCATGCATTCATTACCTTTCATCTCCTCCAATTCAGGTCCTGACACCCTGCTCTGAGCTGCCACTGCCACCACCCCTCCCCACTCATTCCTACCCTACTGCGGCTCAGATTCCCTCTTTACCACTGCTGGACTTCAGTGTCCTGCATTGGGCCTCATGGACACCCTCCTCATTCTTCTTGGGCTCTGATAGCCCACCTTTATCCATGTCCTCTTCCTCCTCACCCAGGTGTCCCTTATCTTCACCCTGTTTGGGCTCTGATACTTCATGCTGCCACCACTGCCACTGCCACTCCTGACACCAACCTTGCTTGGTCCCAATGAATGCTTTATGGACAAAACTATTCAGAAAATAAGGGAGGCAGGAGGATTTTTATGTTTTTATAAAATTAGGATATTTATGCTTTCATACATTTGGAGAAATAAGATTTTTTTCAAAGTATTTTTTTTTTGGTAGGGGAGTAATCAGGGTAATTTACTTATTTATTTAAACTATTATAAACTAGGCTTTATTCTTGCATGAAATATTCAATTATTTATTTTAATTTTTAAAAAATAAATATTTGTATTTTTTGTCATTATTTTTTAATGGTGGTACTGGGGATTAAACCCAGGATTTTGTGCATGCTAGGCATGTACTGTATCACTGAGCTGTACCCTACCCCCTGAAATAAGATATTTTTAACCACACTCAGTTAAGAACACTGTCTCTTCCCACTGCAGCCTCCCCTCAGTCACATGATCCCAATGAAAGACACTTTCACATATTAAGGTATGGACAAGTCATTCAGGCTTATACATGAAGTAACTTAAACCCGATGCTAGCTAGGACAGCCTGTCTTACAACCTGTCAAACATGCACTGTATGCCTGCTTCCACCATTAAAGAAAAGAACACATTTGAAAATCAAAATGGAATAACTAGGGTTCAGGTATCAAAAACAGAGCCAGTTGGCCACTGTGGATGTGGTTTCAGACATGATCCTGAACCACTGAGAACTCGAATTTTCTGAACTGCATCAAACCCAAGGACACCACCAGCTGTTCTCAAAACAATACCTGCCAGCAGCGGCCAGCTGCAACCTTCTGGGCTCAAGTTCTTTCCCTGTAACTATGCAACCATTACGGATCCCAACCAATTCTTACTTAACAAGTGCCCTTCTTGCCAGCTCCAATTTTAATTCTTGACAAACAACTTGCATAGTTTTGTGGTTCTTGCCTTTATAAGTCCCCTCCCCTCATTTTGTAGTCTAGTGGAACACAATTCAAGTGCTTCTTGAATCTGTGTCTCTTAGGCTATAGTATAAAACAGAGTTTGGCTCAGATAAAACTCCTCTATTCTTATAATGGATTTATTGATTATTTCTGGTGACAATCCCTTGTGCTGAGTGGCACTGGAGTGGCCATCAGCATTTTGCGGATCCAGTTAAGGAGAAGCTGACTAGAGTTATATTTAGTTTGGATATAGTGGAATATATTTATGTGGAAGAAATAAATATTTAACTTTATTTTGCCACCAGAAAAGCCTTTATGTGTGATTTTATTTAACAAAGTGGAATAAATCTGTTCAGTTGTAATCTGCCACTAAGCTACATTTACAATTAAACATTGTGACAATGCAGCTGTTACAGAAGGTGAGACGGTCTTAGCACTGATCATTAGTAAATTTATAGAATAAATACTATGTGCAGCTCATTCCTTAATCCTGCCGGAGAAGAACTGGACCCGCAGTTCCTGAGGTTGTTGATGACTTTTGTTTTGTTTTGTTTTGTTTTGTTTTGTTTTGTTTTGTTTTCCTGTCTGGATGTAACTGTTTGATATACCCATTATAAATCTGTTCAAGATTTGCAACATGGACAAGAGTGAGATGCAAAAAGGTTACTTAAAAGTTAATAAAAACTCAAAACTACAATTTGACTGTAATTTGGCAGTCATTTTGATAGAACTAGTGAGAAATTACAGATTCCTGATTCAGATGTAGTTGAAGGGGACCTCCTTTTACTATACTTAAATTTATGTATTAAAAATGTAAAATATTCAGATAAAATTAATGAAATATCAAACACGGTAAAGATGAGTGATAAAATGTATAGACATTATCCTGATGCTGAAAACTCACTCATAGGAAGAGGTAAATTTTGAATAAACGTAATAAAAAGGCTCATAGATATTGTTTGATAATGCAATTAGTTGAAGTGGAGTGAAGCATGTGAACACAGTGCAAAAAATATTCAATTTCTTTAGATTTGACACAAAATAACTAACATCAAGGAAGATAAAAAACACATGTGATGTGTCACTATAATGAAAACATTAATGACAACAGGATGATAATGTGATTAATTCAAAGAGAACTGAAGATGAGTCACCACCAAAAATAAATTCAAACACCCTGGAATCTTACAGCTTATGCATAAAAGAACCTTGATACTAGTTCCCCAAATTTGAAAACATTCTGAAAAATTTAACATGGCATTAAAAACAAAGGGTTGTGAAATTGAAACAAACTTTTTCTAACCTGGTAATAATAAAAATCAAATTTTATCAACCATCCCAGAAAAATGAATGAATTCTCTTTCTTTTTCCAATTTATACTATATTGCAAAATTGTTGCCATATGGAGAGGCTATCAAAGAGTATGAGTCCCTCTGGCCACCACCAAAATTCTAAGGAAAAGTATCATAGAGTATGTTAGGCAGCTAGTTCATTCAATATTAAGTTTTATCTTTCTGGATATTGTGAGCTTTGTGATATTTGTGAGCTTTTACATTCAAAAGTTGTCATCCACCTTCCCATTCTAAATAAATCTTCACTTTAATTTCATATTATAAAGATTAACTATTTTTATTAAAGATCCCCCAAGTATACAATCTCCAGGTCCCACCTATTCGGAATCTACCCTTATATATTTATTCTATTCAAGAAGACTTCCAAGCCTTCGCAGATGTTTTTCCCTCGGCCTGGACCTGCCACACACCCTTTTTGTTACTCATTAGTCAAGATGTAACTCACAGGTAGCCTCTTTGATCTGTAAGGGGAAATCTTACAGCCCCCACCCATCCCTCAGGTAGAATGCTTTCAGAGAATTGTGTATATATCCTATTACAAATAATATTACAAATTACTTATTTGTAATAAGATACATAATTATACTCCTTAATGGGCATAGGCTCTTTGAAGACAGGACAGTGCCACATTGTCCCCAGCCTTGTACCTGCTACTCAGTAAGATTTAGAAAAATCCTGGGTGACTGATGAGTTTATGAATGAATTGCAAGTCACACAATAGGGTGAAATATTAAGACATACAGTTGCCAATAACCAGAGTTAGTATGATGCTTTCTTTTTTATCTTGTTACTTAGATTTATGGGTTTTTTCCTGAGCTCTTTTGTCCCTGTAATCCAACTCATAAGGCAGGTCTTCTGTTGGTAGAGAAACACTTTTTAATTTCTAGTCATTGTTAAGGTATCTTTTACAAACAAGTAATTAATTAGGGAGGAGGAAAAAAAAGAAGAGAAAGAGAAAGCTGGGTCCGCAATGTTCAGAGGGAATTTGTCATTTCTTTGTAGTGGGGACAGAGGAACAGAAGCCTCTTGAAACAATGTCTTTTCATTTCCTCAGCCATACAGCAATCTATTAACTTTTTCCACCTCACACACAGTGAGCTTTTTTCTGTTTCTCCCCCTCTCCCTCCACGGTATATTTCATTTCTTCCCTAAAATTTAGCGCACTGGCTCTTTCTCTATGTCAGCTCTCCTGCACTGCTGAATATCAATGTGCTTAACTGCGGAAGTCACTTGTTGGGCTGGCCTGCTACTATTACTCCTGTTTGTTCTCATTATTGGTTTAAGTCCAAGCCGATCTGCATGAAGCCATGCCTGTTTTCACTCAAATCTTTCATGTATATTGTGTGCTAGATGTGCCCCCATCCACAACACGTGACCAGACTTCTACTGTGCATTGCAAAATTCGCAGGAACCTCCATCATTAACACCCAACATGTTCCCCAAGTTATATACCTGAACAGTGTTTAGAGAAATGAGAGCAGCCCTGTTACCACTGAGTTGTTTGATGATTACCTTGTGCTTGTACTCAACATTCATTCATGCAACAAATCATAATTGAGTACTTCACATGGATTAGGAACTATTAAGACATTGAGGGTATAATTCTTAGGGCTGGGTCTTTGCCCACCAAGAGTTTTGTGTGTAATGATAGAAGGAAAACAGATAAGCTTTGGAGCCAGAATATTTGAGTTTGTGTCCTGGCTTCACCTTCAACTACCTGTCAGGTCAGTTTTGTCATACGTAAAATGGGGGAAATTATATCCACGTTCCAGTGTTGTTGTTTGGATTACATGATATACTTTTCAAAGCATCATTAAATGGTAGATTAGGGAGGGGAGAGTTGGGGTCTGCAAAATTCCAAAGTTCTCTCTATTTTAATTATAAACCCACCTTTTCCCCTGGAAATGAAAGGGCTGGGGCTACCAAGCAGCATCAAAGACCAAGGAAGTGGTCTCAGTGCCAGACCCCAGCCCAGAACCAGGAGAGGCCAGCCCAACACAAGTGGGAGGGAGACACTCCTTTATTCCTTCCAAAGTCTTCCCAGGTGCCAGGCCCAGAGGTGGCAGCAGTAGTGGCAAGCACTTGATAGTGACACTGACTGAAAGAAGGACTGAAGAGGAAAAAGCCACGACAGCTGCCCCCAGCCCCAGAGCAGCAGCAGGGCTGACAGCACCCAAGAAGCGAAGATTCCAAAGATAGGGCTGCATTCCTCGGATTCCCAACTTCCAGGCACTCAGTGCAGTGAACAAGACCTTGACAGCAGCTCCTGGCTGCTGCAAGAAGAGTGGATAACTTATCCCTTGATGCAGAAGGAAACAAAAGGGTCCAGGGCTGGGACATAGGAGGGTATGTTGAGTCCAGAATGATTCTTCTAGGGGACAGTCACTAACTGTTGGTTTCATTGAATTCTTATATTTCCTGTAGCCACACTGCACGGTCTTTCTCCAGTTTTTGTGGTTGGGAGACACCTGCTACCTGTCCAGAATTGAGTTCTTTCCATACGCCAGACCCCTTACTAGGCTTCATGTATATATCCCACTTTCATAACTCTTTAAGGTGAGTGCTATTCCCATTTGACAGGTGAGGACGAGAAGTACCTTTTCCATGATTACACAGGGGAGCACTTGATCTCATCCTGGGTGACTGACTCATAGACAGGCTGTATCCAGCTCACACTGTGTAGGTGCTCGGCTTTTATAGCTTGAATTTTGCATGAATCATAGGCCTGCTTCCCTCTTCCCAGTGCCCAAGAGATTCAAATATGGGCACTTACAGTCTTCATGGCTATTACTTACTTGGGCATCTCCTGAGGAGGGCAATGGAACTCTGGATTGTGCTCTGGGGGACTGTTGGAAGTACTACTCAATGACCTTGCTCCACTTCAGATAACTCCCTGTGTGTGTGTGTGTGTGTGGCGCGTGCACATGTGCACAGAGGGGAATGTGGCTTCCCAGGCACCAGTAAAAACAGAGCAATACTCCTCTCCAATATTTATATCACCTCACTTCTTCCAACAAACCGGTCCTGAATGAATCTACCAAGTTGTTCATTCTAACACAGTAGCTATATAGGATGCTTTGTCTTAGTTTATACAAGAAGTTTCGTTCTGCTTCATTTTTTTCAACATATGATGACTCCCAAACCAGATGAAACAGCCTTAATGTGAAAGCTTTTTTTTCTCCCCCATTGTGTCGATATCAGGCTGAATCATGTAGGTGCTCATGCAGTATTTTCACTTGTAAAGCAGTGTGACTGTGCTGGGGGTGGCAGCGGGGGATGGAGAAGAAAATGCGGTGAGTAGAGCTGGGCTTTTTGAGTAAAAGCACTTGCACATGTAATCTGTATTTCACCAGCCACACCAGCCTTTCGGAGATTGTTTCAAAAAAATCAAGGGATTTTTAACAAGAGTGTCTGTCTGGTCTGATCCCTCCGGGTGAATCACAGGAAGCTCCAGCCCCCTCCCAGGCTTCCTGGGGTAGCTAAGGAAATCCTCAGAGGGTGTGTCACTACATGGGCTCCCGGATTGGATCCTCCTGGCTGCCACACGGGAGCCTTTGCCCTCCTCTTCCCCTGTAGTACTTGCTCGGGTGTCAGGTTGCAGCCAGGTTGTTCTTTACTCAGGTAACATGGCCCAGGGGATCCCAGGTGGCAGACCTGAACGGCATTTCCCGTGTGTAACCACTGCGCCTGTGCCAGCCGCCTTCAGGCTGAACTGAGGAGCTTACCCCACCCCCACTTGGGTTGTATTCTGTTACAGGCCACGGAGCCACGCTGCACAACCTGTATTTCACAAGATACTGGTGATTAGCTTCTTATCCGACACTCTTCCCCCCTGGACTTGGGCACTGGTCTGTGGATACAGCGAGGACCAGAGGGAAATCTGAGCACCATAAACCTCGTTAACCTCAGGCTGCCCCTCTCTTCTGACAATGACCCACTGTCCTTGGACCAGACTTGCACACCTCAACCTTTTTTGAGTGAATTCCTTCCCACAAGTTTCCACATTTCCTCTCGCAAATAACTCCCAGGCAGGCAGGACTGCCTGACAGATCTTCTAGACGTGTTTGTGCAGTTTCAGCATTTGCAGTGGTTTCCCAGACCCTAGGTCTCCCTCCAGAACTTTACTACACGTTGGTTTGCTTTGGTGACTTTGAACAGTGGATTCTAAGGAATTTCTTTTGTGCCACCAGCACTGCTCTCTGGAAGATCACTCCCCATTCACCCCCTTTACCCGCATCACAGCTACAACTGGGTTTGGAATTTTTTCAGGTTACATCCTCAGACTCCTGTTTATAAAGCTATTTCCTTCCTAAATCTTTATTTAAAAAATGAGTCCATAAATTATTTAGCAACTAATCCTTGATGTCAAATCCATTGGAGTGGCTTAACTACTTTATCCTAAATACATGTGAAATTAGCTATTAGTAAGGGTTATCCTATTCACTGAAAAACTGTGGAAAATTGGAAACTTGACAGTCAGCCAGAATGGAGCAGCACATTTTAAGCCTTTTACTTTTTCATTCTTTTGGAATAAAGTCCATGCTACCCACCTCTAAACTCTGCATATTTTTCAAAAGTATACTGAAGGAGGGTTAATGATATTTCCCATTGAGGACAAGATGAAAATTTGGGGAGTGTAATTATCTTTTGGTAATTTTGAAAAAGTCTCCACTTTAGGAACTCTACTGAGAGAAAAGGTAAATTTTAGTTGCTTCTCCTATAATTTTAACATCTTTGCTACCAAAAAAAAAAAAGAGAAAGAGAGAGAGAAACTTATTTAGAATTGTGTTTAATTGATTAAACACAATACAACATGTGAAACAATCACAAACACAAAAAAACTTTTTTTTTCAGTTTGGGCATTTTGAAGAATTAGCTTCAATCTTTAAAATTAAGTAAGTGGAATCTTGAATGTATTATCTTAGTTGTTATAATGTGGTTAATCTTGGTTAAGCTTGTAATATGTTGCTTAGAAAAAGACAAATTAATCTTCTTATTTCGTATCCCCAAGGAGTTTACGTATATGTAATCAGAATAATCCTGACTAATAATTAAGCTAAGGGTCTTTCAGCTTCATGATATCGTGAACTTGTCCTAAATTCTTTCACTGTCTCCAGCAGTTAATTTGGATCTTGTCTATATGAAGTTAAGTGTATAGAAATGAATTGTGATTATGTTGCCTAAGTTTTTTCTTTAACTCATTTGACTCATTTTTATTGAACTAAATGGAACAGACCAAAAGAAAAATATATAGGTGATATATATGTTTGAATAGCTTAGTAGAGATAGCCCAATTGAACAATATACAAAGGGCAAATGCCACATGACCCTAAACTTCAGTGGCTTTGTAAAGCAGTAGAAAACTGGTCAGTGAAGGTCAGTGTCCGAAAGGCAGAGAGAGACGGAGGCACAGATAGCAGCTGATAACACAAGAGCTGAGGTTGGTAGGTAGAAAGTGTCACCACGTTAAATAATTACTTTAAATAATTTATGCAAATTCAACTATGCTTGCCTGGGAGAGAAAGAAAGAGGTGTTAAAATAGCAGTTGCCCGCCACCCCCCTCAATGATCAGCCTCCCCAGAGTGAGCGAGACAAGAGAGAAGAATCTGCTGTGACCTGAGTCTCAGCTCCCTTGTGACCCTTTTACTATATTTAAGTATTCAGTGTGGCCCTTCCATGCAAATCATTGATGTTATCTGCTACTCAACCAAAGAAACAGCATCTACTCCAAAGCCAAAAGAAAACCTGGCAGTGCTAAGTTCATAAGAGATGGTCTGATCGCCAACGGACACTTTCCCCAGGAAGTTTCAAGGTAATTTTCAACATCCCCATCTTGTCTTGAGCTGATTTAAGAATGCCACCTCTGAGTAACTTGCTACACCAATGTACAACCATCTCACTACCATTTACTTCCATCCCTGTTCCCATCACCTCTTAGGGAAAACCTGTGATTTCAATATACATAAGCTGTATTCTTCATCAATTTCAGCTGAGCTTCATCTAGGGGAAACACTGATTCCAACTTCTCCAGTCTGAGATTCTAGTGTCATCTTCACAGTGAGGCCTGCCCCGATCAAGCCATTTAAAACTGTGACATCACTTCTCAACATCCCCAATGCTTCTTGCCTTGGTATCCTTTTTTCTTTTTCTCATGGCATTATCACCATCTCTTTCACTTTAACTATTTTATTCTGATTTTTATTCTGACACTTCTTTCTTATTATCTTATTGCTTGTTGCCTTTCCCCCTCTCCAATCCCACACTAGACAAAAACTCCACAACTCAGGGATCTGTATCAGCCTGTCTCCTGATGCATCTCAATCACCTAGAACTGTGCCTCATCCACAATACATGTTTAATAAGTATGTGAGGCTTCTGTGCCTGGATTTCTGGGGCAGAAAAAGTTTAAAGGGTACTCACTGGCTTAAAGGAGATCTTATATCTGTGCTAAATTCACTCACTTTATCTGAAAGACTTAGACGCAGAGAACTACTAAACATTGACTAAGGAAATTAAAGATGATTTGAAGAAATGGAGAGATATCCCATGTTCTTGGATTGGAAGAATTAATATTGTTAAAATGGCCATACTACCCAAAGCAATCTACAGATTTAATGCCATCCCTAACAAATTACTCAGGGCATTTTTCACAGACCTAGGACAAATAATCCTAAAATTTATATGGAATCACAAAAGACCCAGGATTGCCAAAGCATTACGGAGGAAAAAGAATGAAGCTGAAGGAATAACCCTCCCAGACAATACTACAGAGCTACAGTAATCAAAATAGTACAGTATTGGTACAAAAACAGACATATAGATCAATGGAACAGAATAGAGAGCCCAGAATTAAACCCACAAATCTTTGGTCAATTAATCTTTGACAAAGGAGGCAAGAACATACAATGGTGTAAAGACAATCTCTTCAGCAACTGGTGTTGGGAGAACTGGACAGCTGCATGTAAATCAATGAAGCTAGAACACTCCCTCACACCATACACAAAAATAAACTCAAAATGGCTTAAAGACTTAAACATAAGACAAGACACTATAAACTTCTTAGAAGAAAACATAGGCAAAATATTATTTGACATAAAGCTCAGCAGTGTTCTACTAGGGCAGTCTACCCAGGCACTAGAAATAAAAGCAAAAATAAACAAATGGTACCTAATTAAACTTATAAGCTTTTGCACAGCAAAGGAAACTATAAGCAAAACAAAAATACAACCTACGGAATGGGAGAAAATATTTGCAGAAAAATGATACTTACAAGGGCTTAATTTCCAGAATATATAAACAGCTCATACAACTTAATAAGAAAAAAAAAACCCAATCCAAAAATGGGCAGAAGACCTAAACAAGTAATTCTCCAATGAAGACATACAAATGGCCAATGGGTACATGAAAAAATGTTCAATATCACTACTTGTCAGAGAAATGCAAATCAAAACCACAATGAGATATCACCTCATACTAGTCAGAATGTCCAGAAAGTCCACAAATGATAAATGCTAGAGAGGGTGTGGAGAAAAGGGAACCCTCCTACGTTATTGGTGGGAATGTAGTTTGGTGCAGCCATTATAGAAAACAGTATGGAGACTCCTCAAAAGACTACAAGTAGATTTACAAATGATCCAGCAATCCCACTCCTGGGCATTTATCTGGAAGGAACCTTAATTCAAAAAGATACATGCACCCCAATGTTCACAGTAGCACTATTTACAATAGCCAAGACATGGAAACAACCTAAATGTCCATCAACAGATGACTAGGTAAAGAAGCTGTGGTATATTTATACAATGGAATCTACTCAGCCATAAAAAATAATAAAATAACATCATTTACGGCAACATGGATGGACATAGAGATTGTCATTCTAAGTGAAATAAGTCAGAAAAAGAAAGAAAAATACCATATGGTATCACTTACATGTGGAATATTAAGAAAAAAAAGACAAATGAACTAATTTACAAAACAAAAACAGATTCACAAACATAGAAAACAAACATGGTTATCAGGGGGAGAAAGAGGTGGGAAGGGATAAATTGGGAGTTCAAGATTTGCAGATTTTTATATAACATAGATAAACAACAAGTTTATACTATATAGCACAGGGAACTATATTCAATATCTTGTAGTAACTTAAGATGAAAAAGAATATGAAAACAAACAAAAAAATTCTTTCACTTTATCATCATAAAAGCAGACTATTGGTAGTTAGCAAAATTTTTCAAAAGTTGCTCATCGATTACTACATGCACATGAACGTACAAGGTCCAAAGTGATTGGCCATTTTTACAACAGATAAAAATCCATTACTGCAAATAGATTTGGAGCAGAAATTTGTATGACGGAAATGTCTGAGTCTAGCCAATAGCCCATTTATTTTAAATTAGGTTCTTAACCACAAAATCCTATTACAGCAAAGTGACTTAAAGAGGTTCTTCATCTTCTCTTTAATGTAACTTAACCTGCGTATTAAGAAGACTTCAATTAAATAGTTTGATGAGGAGTCTACATTTTCTAGACCACAAGAGTAATTTAAAACAAATGACACTTTCCTAAACTCTGCATTATCAAACTCTAAATAATTCCTGTCTTTCTGAAGTGCTTTTAGTAGTGATGTACACAAGATTTGAATTTTTGTCTCTTTAATTTTCACATGCAAGTGACCTCAGAAGGTAAAAATAATATTTTTTTAAATGTGAAGAATTATTTAAAACACCAATCCACATTTTTCTTAATAACAAGAGAAGTATAACACTGCCTGCTCACTTCAGGTCTAACCATGTTGGAGCTGATGAAACTGGTATTAGCAAACCAATGAAGCGCCATTTCAGCACTGTGAGTCACATTTCTCCCTTTTTATTAAAAGTCTAGTTTGTCCCGAGTCTCATTTTTTCACATTCAGTCATAAATTGTACAGCTGGCTTGAGCCTCAAATGTACATAGAGACCCTATTTTCTGAAATCAAAACAGGCAGTGTGCTAAACAGTTGTGAAGATCAAACGCACGTTGGTTAGTATTTTGCAGGCACCCCTCCCAGGCTGAGCCAGACCTTAGGCGTGTTCTTTAACCATCCTGAGACTCAGTTTCTTCATCCGTATAGCGAGCCGATTAACACTCACTCACTCTGCAATGTCACTGTGCTTAAACTCTCCATACAGTGTCTGCCAGAGGTTATCTGCCATAAATCGTAACTATAATCATAACCACTGATTTTTCTGACTTGATCATTCGTTTATCTTGGAAATCTCACAAAGGCACATGTGTAATTCTCTTTTAATTGTGTTCAATCAATTGCTTTTATCAAAAAACATTACATGGAGTTAGGGTTATCCTAAAAAATCCAGGTCATAGAATCACTGTCTTTGCAGATCCTGATTCTTGCCCAAGATCCTGGAAGTAATCTTAACATTTCAGGAGGCCAGTAGACCACTACTGGTTTTTGTTTTAGCAAAGGGACATATACACGTACCAATTTCTCATTATTTGGGTTGAATTGTGTCCCCTCAAAAGCTGTCAAATCCTAACCCCAAGTGCTTGTGCATGTGATTTTATTTGGAAATAGAGACTTTGCAGATGATCAAGTTAAGATGAGGTCATTAGATTAGGCCTAATTCAGTATGACTGTGTCCTTATAAAAAGGGGAAATTTGAACACAGAGACAGAAGCACACAGGGAGAACACCCCATGAAGATAAAGGCGGAGACTGGGGTGATGCTTCTATGAACGAAGGAAGACAAAACAAGGAACACCTAACATTGCCAGCAAAATTCCAGAAGCTAGGGGAGATGCCTGGAACAGACCCCTTCTTCATGGCACTTGAACGGAACCAAGTCACTGATACCTTTCTTGGGCGTCTGGCCTCCAGAACCATGAGACACTAAGTTTCTGCTGTTGAAGCCACCAGCTTGTGGTACTTTGTTATGGCAACCCTAGCAAAGTCATATATCCACCCAAGTCACTCGGTGGCTGTCCAGGGAAGAGAGAGGCAGCATATTTGCAACTCCCAATTTTGTTGCTACATCAGTGTGCTCAGCTTCTAGTTCTGAGAAGGTGAGCAGAGTCTGGAGTGTATATTTCACCGTGCAATCTAAGCATACGTGGCTGCCTGGCCATGGGCCAGAAAGGGAGACAAGTAAGCAGAAGACAAGCAAGCTGGCTGAAATGTTGCCAAAAAGACGGTGCTGATTCAGAGATCTTAACGTTCTTTCCCCATCTCAGCTTCAGGCGAAGTTTTGCCACCATTAGGGCGGGTATTGTTTCCTTTTTGCTAAAACAAAGAAAGCTTTAAGCATTTACCCTTCCACTAGCTGCATAAAATGAGTTTCAGCGGCAGCAGCTTGAGCAGTTGCTACAGGGCCATCCCCTTTCAGCCACCTTAGCCCACAAAGTATCACCGGGCTAGAAGGAGATTCATGACTTCCCACTTCCTCACCCCAGAGCAGACCCCCTCCAGCCCACCTGTGGTTAATGCACCCAGGAGAGCTTTTAGCTGTCAGTGCTTATCATGAATCCACCAGTCCAGTGTTAGAAGGCATCCACCGACCACACATACACAAATTTGGAGTCTCTAAACAACGTAGTTACTAGTAGTCAAAGTTTATCAACTACCTGGCGTATGCCAAGCCCATAGACCAAGCATTTTGCATGCATTGTGCAGCAAACATTCATTCAACAATGTTTAAGAGCCTACTGATTAAGAACCTACTATGGGCAAATCATTGAACTGGGTGCAGGAGATAAAATGATGAATAATACAGAAACAATCCTCTGCTTAGGGCAGAAAGTGTTTTTCATTTACCAGATATCCACTACAACTTTCTCCCCCAATTTAGACTGTGCAAAATCTCACTCTCCCAGTCTCTCTTGCAGCTTGAAGCTTATGCTCTTTTTGCTATCATGCTGTTCAGTTAAATATGCTAATGAAATTAAGTTCTTTTCACTTCAGATAAAGTTCATTTTATCAATATGTGTAAATAATGAGCTAATTAAATAGTATAACACTTCTTTTATGTTGTGAGTCAGTAGGTTTCCTAGAGATATATATATTGTGTATACTGATATGTAAAATATAAAAGAAGAACTTGAATTTGATGATACATCACTCCTGTGATTATATTACCTAATATGGCAAAAGGGGGGTCATCGAGGTGGGCCTGCCCTAATCAGGCAAGCTCTTTAAAAGCAGAGTTCCCTCCGGATTGTAAGCATCTGAGAAGGAAGTCAGAGAGATATGCTCCTGACTGAAAGAAGAAGTAAAAACTATGCTGTGAACTACCTATGGGGGTAGGAGTGGCCACATAGCAAGGAACTGCAGACAGCCTCCAGGAATCAGGAGAGGGCCTGAACCTACAGCCAACAAGAAAATAGGAACCTCAGTCTACAGCAGCAAGGAAATGCATTCGGTCAGCAACACATGAGCTTAGAAGAGGGGACCCTGAGCCTTAGATGCGATGGGAGCCCCAGCCAACACCTTGATTTCAGCCTGGAGAGACCCTGAGCAGAGAACTCACCTAAGCATGACCTACACACCTGTGAGTTCATTAATTTCTCTGGTTTCATGGCCCTAAGTTTATGGCCATTTGTTATGCAGCTACAGAAAATGAATATAATTATATATATGTACACACACAATATTTTGTGGGAGGATCTATTGCGTAATATATTGCAACAAGGGAAATTATAAGATGCTTTCCCAGAGAGATCTCAAAATACAATGGACTAGAGAATCCAGGCGTTTATTTCCCTCACACACTTGAAGTGGGCAGTGCAGGTCCAGGCTGGCTTTCATCTACACAGGCACTCAGGTGCTCATATTTCTCCCATCTGTTACTCTGGCACCCACCACCCCAAAAGAGCCCTGTCCTCACCTTCATGGTCAAAGCCAGGTGCTGGGCATACTGGGAAGAGTGAGAGAGACCAGATCCAGAGCAGCCACTTCACCTTCAGCAAATGATGCAGGAGTCATACTCATCACTTGCACTCCCATTCCATTTTTGAGAATTTAGTCCTACGGCTGCATCTCAAAGAAGAGAAGGACATGCACTCTTGGGGTGCACTAAGCATATGCCTAGGAGGGGAGAATGGATTTTGGTTAACAAGGAGGAGCCTCCACCACAAATATTATAAAATAATAATTGCTGTGATAGATCACCAAATTACTCTCCAGCCTTGCTTTCCTGCTGAGCTCTTTTGTTTTGATGACTTCAGAGAGGGACACATTAGACCGCAGCGGAGGTGCCTCACAGTTCTGTAAGGCTGACTCACTCATTCATGAGGCAATGTGGACCTCTGCCTGGGTTAGCTGTTACGTTAACAACGACCGGACTGCTCACTGCTAATTACTGCCATTCATAATCGAGTGTGCTCTTCTTAGTGCTTTACAAACAGATACAAATCTGTTCTGGTCAATGAGTTTTATCCACCTACCCATCCTCACCTGTGACCCAGTGCTGGGGTGGCAGGGGAGGGGAACAATAAAAAAGCAGAAGGCAGAGCCCTCCCCACACACAGCCGAGCATTTCTCTATCCCTCATCTTGTCCCCCTTTGGAAGATTCTAGGAAGAGATAGTATACAGGATACAGGACACAGGACATTTCCCCGTTATTTGCCAACAGGCTAAGAGCATTGTGCACTGCTGGACAGCATTGTACTTTTGGCAAGAAAAGCAAGGAGGGCAGTTTCAGATTTTCTTAGAGGATTAGGCTGATCAAAACGTCCCTGTGCTGACACTCCCCCAGAGACTGCAGGCGGACGGGTGTTTTACAGAGATACAGGGAGAGTAAATCTTATTGTTAACAGAAGAGTCACTCAATAAATGTTAATGATGTCAATCAGAGTATATACATGCAAAGTCCTCCATTTTAAGGGAAAAGGGAACATTGCTCACAAATTTTCAGAATTCCTGTCACAGAATCTTATCATTTATTTCCTTTCCTCTAAGGGTAGAGCTCGGCTTCAAGGATATTTTTCAAAATATCACGTATTTTGCTAGCTGTATATAACTCCACGTGTTATTTCATCCACAAGACTTGTTTCTAATCTCTTTTCTCTGGGCTGAAGTTGATGATACCACCAGGCCTGGAGGAAAAAAAAAATAGGTCTTCTGATAGAATTGCTATCAAGTAGCAAATGGTCTTAGATTCTGATAACATCTTTTATAAAGGAACTCAAAGTATCTGCCTGAATTATTAGCCCCTTCTCTTATTCTGTGATACACTCCCACAGCAAACAGGACACTTAGTTATTAGCAATATTTAGGGTTTTTTTTTTTCCTCCTGAGACTATTTCTTAAGTAGCAGAATCCATTTCACTTCCAGTTAACCTATCCCTATTAATGGTTCAATGCTCCATGCACTAAATTCAATCTCTGCAAGGGCAGAAAGCTGGTCTTTGTAATTCCTGACTAGGGCAGTCTTACGTGAGAAGGGAGGTCATGACCTTATGGAATGGCTCAAAGTATGTTTAATCTACTGACAGGACAACCAAAGAAGGATGAACTAACTCTAAGGCAGGATAAGGAAGAAGTAAGGAGTCTGACTCTTACTCCTGTTTCTTTTCCAACATTTCTCAATTCCAAGGGCAAGGGATGGACCTGTGCTTTATTAAAATAATAGACAATCATTCGGGTGAGGAGCATGGCTGCCAGTAGCATCCATGATCAGGTGCATATGTACAAAGAAGAAATATCTTTCTCCTCTAAACTTCTGAAAACACAAGCTAAGTGTAACTATCAGGATATAGAAGGGGTGATCATTTGCAATATGGTTTGAGACTTTATTCAGACCTCTGATGAGCTCCTGAGGTAGGTCTAATTGAGCATTAAACAAATTAACATTGTCTTGAATTTGCTTGGCCACTTTTCACAACACTTCACATCTTTTATCTGAGATGTTCCTGGAAGTAACAATAATGGAAGCTCTCCAACTGGGCATTTGCTGTGTGCCAAGTTTACATGGACTCACTCACCGACTCTTCACACAATCCTAAGAGTTAGGTTCTCTTTTTAGTCCCAATTTACAGATGAGGCTTAGAGAGGTCGACACTCCCAAGTTCACACAGTGATGTGGCAGAATCAGCACTGAGAACCTGGACAGTCTGGCTCCAAGGCACAGGTGCTAACTCACTACACTGGCTCGATGGCCTTTACAGAACCTAGGTGACCAGTAACCAGTAGCACTGAAACTAAGACCAATTTGTCCTGCTTCTTTCTTATTTCAGCATCTGGTTTGAGGACCCCTGACGTTTTGTGCTCTAGATAATCTTCCCGCCTAGATCCCCTGCAGCAATGGTTTCCTCCACTGTGGTTACTCAGGAATCAACTTTTTCTTTCAGGTCAAGCTCAGGATTTGAAATCTTTAATTTCCTTCAAGTTGACATTTCACTGTTTTATAGTCCCAAGCCTCCTGCAGCTTGTAAAAGAGTGATTTCAGATATCTACTCCCCACAGCTTGGAGAACAATTCATTTCAATCTTGGGACATTGCCCAGAATTCAAGAAAACTAGATGACCCTTTCAGCCTGGCTTTGTTTCATCTGTTGTCGAAAGCTCTCTCTACAGGCACAAACTACTAGGTTTTAAGAGGTGGGAAAAAATCCGTGCTCTAGGTGGTCATCTTCACCTGGTGCTTTGTGCTGGGAAAACAAAAGGTGCAGATAATTGATGAGTTTCTGTATTCATCTGGATATTTCGGAATCATGCAAACAGGGGAAAAATATGATTCATAAAAATTTATCACCAATGAAAGAACAGTAGCATAAACCTACACAATTTAGGCATAATAAAAGCTGTTCAGTGGATCTAAAATAAGTTCAATGAGTCTTGGAAAAAAGAAAAGTTCTAATTATTTGTGCCAGAGAATGGCTTTAAAAGATGAATGTTTGGGAAGGTTCTACAAATGATCTTCTGGTAACCCAAAAGTATTCATAAAGTGGAGACAACAAATACAGTAGAAACATCTTCAGCGACTTAACTTGAAATGAACAAAATTACAGCATTCTCCTCAGGACTCGTTCTTGATAGGACGGCTACTGATTAAAGGTGGTCTTGAAAAAGTGATAAAGGGGCTACTTGGTGGAACATTTATTTCCCCTGTTCCTTAAATTCTGCATTTTCACTATTGGTGATTTTTTTTTTTTAATTAGCCAAAACGTCGAGTTGTCAACAGCTAACCTAGCAAGACATTTAAAATTAAATTCAATAACAAAGTTCTCTTCTATTAAACATTAGTCAAGTGATCCTTTTAAAAAATAAACATAAAAACCCATGGCTCAAAGTCAGTAACAATTCTATAAATTGTTTTAGTGAAAAGCAAGGCAATTTTTGAAGAGTGGCAAAGTTAAACAGTATTTGCAAATTTTTAAAAATATTTTGTAAATGTACCAGCAAAGGAGTTGGCCATCTCCAAAATACTTGGTAGAGATGCTATGGAAAGAAAAAAGGATCTAACATTTAGTGATCCATGGCTATATATTGAGGAATAATATTTAAAAGCATGAAGAACTTTACAGTAGATAAGCAAAATATTTTTACAGTCTATTATCTTCCCCCATTATCTGCTACTATAGCCCATGCCGAGCAAAGCCACCCCTCAACCTGGATTGCTCACTTAAGGATTACAATGTGTGAGGGAAATAAACTCTTCATCATTACCTTCTTCTCCAATCCTCCACGATTTTGAAAAAGTATCTTAGATTTACTTGACACAATGCTCCTGCTAGCCGTTTTAGAATGACATCCTTGTCCCAGCCCAAAGGAATCAACCTTTCTGATATGTTTCACTTAGGCTACTTGCTTCTTGGAAGTCTGATGCCCAATCCACTGGTAATGCTGAGAATCATGGACTAGGAAAAATAAAAAGTCATTTGACAAGATGGCATCAGTGGGAAACTCCCTTCCAGCTCCCTTACTTCTGTAATGGTAGGATGGGCAACGACTGGGGAGAGACTGGGCAAGGTATTGTAATATTTTGACTCATAAAATGTTCACAAAAACAACTCTTTCCCAAACAAGTTTGGACAGATTGAGTACCTGCCTTTCTTGGTGTGGGGATGTCACATGCTAATAAAACCTCCCAAGATTCTGCTACTTCTCAATGTGTCTTGTTTCCTTTTATCCCAGGACTCCAAGTAGCCAAAGGTTGTTTTAAAAGGGGGAGTGGTGTTCCTGCTTATTTTAACAGTGTATTTCCTGGTCCATTTTTTACTTCAGCTTTACAACAATCCTTCAAGATAGGTAATACTCTGCTCATTTTACAGAAGATGAAACATTCAAAAGGACAGGAACCTTGCCAGAAGCAGTGTGCTGGCAAGAAATAAAGCAGGATTCAACCCAGGTGAGTCTGCCTCAAGAGCCCCAAGCTTTCCCACTGACTCGTCCATTTCTTCTTTCCGTGCCAGACTGGCTTTCTCCTACCTCAGTGCCTAAGTGAGGGACTGACATTTAACAAGGGCTTGGAAGGGATGCCAAGACACCAACGCCACCAAGCGGATGGGACAGAGCTGCTTGTTAGAAGACCCTCCTTTATGCTGGGTCAGTTCAAAGAGATGGGAGGCAGAGAGCTTGACAGAAAAACAGTAGATCTTGAACTCAGACCAGGGTTCAAATTCCATCTCCACCATTAATAAATGGTGTCTACCGCCTGGAATTAGTGTGACTACATATGACACTAGATTCCAAGGAGACACATAATCAGTGCTTTGCAACCTCTCTGCTAAATCCACTGCATCTCCCTCTCCCTCTCCCTCTCCCTCCAAAGGGTATGTTCCTGACTCCTGATTCCTTCCCTGCACATTAAAATGTTTACCAGTGGGTTCTGACCCCTCTTTCCTCATCCTGCCAGGCCTGAGAAGTTTTTGTGGTGGTATCTTATCCCCAAGCTACCTAGTTTTCATTCTCTAATTTTTAATCAGGTTTAGAATTGAACTTGTTATGGTTTGAACCCCCTAATGGATAATATATTCCTCCCTGGGAACCTCCTGGCCCCTTTGTTCTGTTTCCTCTAACCCCACTGCTTTAGCAGCACCTTGCTCCCTCCTCCCAGTCCCAGCAGGGAACCACCAACATGCTGCATGGCTGCGGCCCCTGGATCACCTCAGAGGTAGCCCGGGAACACTTGCTGGGCTGCCCTGGGTGTTTAAGGGGACTTGTGCTCGCCTGGGATTTGTGCAAATCACCTCCAGCCAGGATCTCCACATCCCTCTCTGGAATGGGGAGGACAAAGCAGAGATTCTCCAAAACCAGAAGCTAAACCTGCCACTTTCCTGGTAAACACCTTCTTCCCACCCTCCCATCATTTCATGTCTACATTTGAACAGACAGCACCATATTTTCTGAAGCTCTTTAGAGGAAAGGAGAGAAGAAAGTGGGTTGAGAGTATCGCTACACTCCTACAGAATTGATTCCGTTTGACAAGGTGTAATTTCTAGAATAAGCTTCTCTCTTGACATTAGAGCTCTTACTGCATCTGCAGAGAAATGTATTAGGTATTGAATCTTTCATTACTTTGTCTTATGATAAAGTTTAAATATATTCAAAAGTGTATGGAATAGTATAATGAACCACCATGTAGCCATCATCAGCTTCAATAATTGTCAATTCATGGCCAATCTTCCTACATTTATATCCCATTCCACATCTTCCATCTCTAGGATTATTTTTATACAAATCTAAGAATTTATATCACTTTATCCATGAATATTTTATAGTGTATCTTTTAAAGATAGGGATTCTTTCTAAAAAATAATTATAATGCCTTTATTACACCTAAAAGTTAATAATAATTCCAAAATATTATCAAATACCCAGTCTTCAGATTTCTCTGATCATTGGACCTAAGAGATCACTTGTTTACAATCGCTTTGCTCAAATCAGGAGCCAAAATTACAGATATATTATTAATGTATACAGGAGCATATACTGCACATTAATGCATCTCTAAAATTCTTTGGAATATGTATGTATCTTTTCCTTTTTTGTTTTTCCTGCAGTTTATTGAAGAAAGATATTTTGTCCTTTAGAATTTCCCACAGTCTGGATTTTGCTTATTGCTTTCCTGTGATATCCTCTATCTCCTGTATTTCCTATAAAAGTGACAGCTCTAGAAGCCTTGATAAGACTCTCATTCCATTTTTTATGAGTATTTTACAGTTACTGTTGTATATTTTCTTTTGCATCATATGAGGAGGCACAAAGTGCATGACTGATTCCCTTTGTATTGTTAAACTTGATCAGTGGGTTCTGATATTGTCAGCTTGATCCATTTTTTATAAAGTTTTCCATTAGTTTTTTTACCTAATGGTTTAGAACCTGTTGATAAGTCACTGCCCAGGTTCTTTATTTCATTAGGGATCACAAAATGGTGATATTTAAATTCTAGCATCCCTTCTGCATGTATTAACTGAAATTCATCAAAACAAACTTGTCTTCATCAACTCTTTGGTTACTCTGAGATATGGTTCTTATGGTAAAAGCATGATAAGTGCTTGATTCTGTCTCTCCTCTTCTTTTGGTCACCAGTTTCCAAAGATGACTAATGAGTATTTTTAAGTATCACTATAAACTTGTGTATTTTTAACATGCTGGATACATTTCATCACATTGAATGTTAATATTTCTACACAAATAACATTCTTTGGACTGTAGGCATGGATGTGCAATTATAGAATTATAGACAATGAAAAGGCAAGGGCTATATGCTAATCTAAATCAGGAAATTTGGGAAGTATATAAAGGATAGTTGGCAGAAATTTGATCAAGTTATGAAAAGTGACTGACAACAAAAAATCCTAAAAGAATTGAAGCAGAACAGAAAGGACTGTGTAGAGCTGTCCAAGGCAGTAAGCCCAGCAAGGCAGGAGAGCCGGGGCAGCGGAAGTCTGAGCAGTGATAGGCAGCCTAAGGAGAGGGCAGAGCCACGGAGTCAGCCCTGGGGCAGCTGCGCAGTCAGAGTCCTACTTTGAATCTGGAACCAAAGAGGTGGAGCTGGGAGCCAGTGAGGAAAGGCTTGAGTAAACCTGGGATCAAAGGGAGGAATGTGAACCAGCAAACCCAGCAGGGAACCTTGAGAGATAGCTTTTGGAGTTCAACTACAACAACCTAATTTAAGCAAAAGCAACTGTGCATCTGTAGGTTGACGAACCGCATATGAGCTAAGATGTGCTAAGATGTGCTCACTTCTATTGCTGTGCAGTCCTGCTGGGCATGTATTACACCTCAGAGGTGATAACAGGAGGAAGGAAGGGGAAAGACTAGGATTCAAGAATATAATCTTTGGAGCAGATATCTTTCAATGCCCCCTTTTCTCATGCAACAACCCAAAGACACCAGGAAAATTCTTTGGAGATTGCCTAGGATCTGTGTTATTCCAACAGAAAGCCATGGCTGACGTAAATATTTTCTTATTTTGCCTTAAGCTAATATAATAATGAATGTCACTTAACAATTGTGATAAAGATTTTTTAACCATTAATTTTAAAGAAAGGTCTAATAAAAATCTTCTGAGATCACAGTGTAGGAAAGGATCTTAAAGGTCGTATAGTTGTACTCCTAAATGAGAAAAAGACAAAAGTCTCATTCCATTAAAAAAAAAAAAGGTGACATTTAGATGAACTAATTCAACAGAGGGCCAAGCTCTTGCCTGTCGGGCATGGAGGAAATAACAGTTTTATGAAAGAGTTTTGATAATAAAAAGTAACAAGCAAAACAAATGTTACTCACAAGCATTGTAAATTTTTCTTAAAGGAAGTATTCTCATTCTTTATGAAATTGTAAATTACCTATTCGATTTCCCTTTTAGAATTAGTAGTTTCAAGCTAATCTGCAAAAGATTAACATTGAGACCAGGTTTTAGAATAAATATGGAAGTATTTTGAACTGAAATACAAAATCAAACATGGATTTCAGGAAGATTATATTTCCTTGATAATTTTCTTTTTATTGAATGTAGTTTCAGTAACCTACCCTTAAGTAGAAGAAAGAAATTTTATGTTTTTAAAAGATGCTTATTTGGGGGGCCTTCTTTTATCCTTCCTTTTATTTGAAATACACTATTAAGACCTCTGAAAAACAGAAAGTTTATCAAACATAGTACAGTTTCACTTAAATTGTTATGACCATTTGTAACATGTCTTACGACAGAATGATCATAGCCTTATCTTCAGCATGTTTTTCCTTTTTTTCCCTTTTTTTTTTTTTTGCCGCTAAAGGAAGCACCCTTTCTAAAATTGCCTCTAAAAATCATATTTAATGGTTGAAAGCATAACCTGACTTTTGAAACTATTTTCACTTTCTTAACAAGGTAAATCCTCATTATTACTATCGCGTATTTTAGGACAAGTTCACATATGAAGTTGGAGCTCCCTCTTCACTACATTCCTCCCTAAACATTCAATCTATTGTTCTTTAAGGAAAAGCTAGATGAACATCAACAAATGCACACATAAATCTGAAAATAAGTGTTTAAACATAACACACATTATTCAAAAGAATGTCTTTGGAAAACTATTTTAATAGATATCTCCTAGGGCACTATTTTTTCTTTAAATTGTGTGTGTGTGTGTCCCCAGATGATACCAGTATAACCATTAAATGTCATGAAGTATTATTTTGAGAATATAAATGAAGAATTCCATAACCAGTCTCTGCAAAAATTGGAGTCACCTTCTTCTCCCTTACAATAGTTTAAAATACAATATTAATTGTGCTGTGCAGACACTTGTGAGCTTAGATGAACCAAATGCTGTCCTTGTATCATGTGTCAGAAAACTAAGCCATAAATTGAATGTTCTATTCAGGCAGTAAAAAGACAAATTCTGAATGCCTCGTTGTTCTTATTTTAACAGAAATCACAATATACTTTTTTTCATGGGGATATTAAAACCTCAAGAGCCAATAATTTTGAGGTATTTTTCCTATCTAAATGAGATATGGTTTATTTAGATATGAAAGTTCTTAAATCAGATATGAGATATCTACAGGAGAAAGGACAACAAAATAGTTGCATGAATTCCATCAGCCAGGCTTGAAAACACATCTTATTATTGTACTCACTTCTTAAGACCGGAGTTACTCTGTAACCACTACCCATCTCCCAGCACTGTCCTAACCAAAGGAGGTAGCAACCTTAGAAGTTGTTCACTCTGGGAATAATTGTTACATTATTTGTCAAAGTAAAACTGGTGTGGAAAAACTGACCTGCTTTAGATAAGAATTATTGATTCTTTCAAACTGCCCACCCCTCTTTACTTCTGCAGAGTGAAGCAAGATTTGTAAACAAAGATAGAGTAAGGGTGTGTGTGTGTGTGTGTGTGTTTGTTTGTGTATGTTTGTGTGTGTGTGTGATGTTGTATTCCAGAAAGTTTACTTTAAACTGGAGATAAGTTTAGCTATTTTACAGAAAATAGCTCTGTGTTTCTCCATGGATCAGTGATATGGTCATTTTTGACCTCTTGCAGCACAACTCAAATAATAAAAAATACAAGTTAGACTTGCCATTCATTCCAAAGTAAAACTGACTTTCAGATCATTATCAGAACAAAAGCTCAGTAAACAAACTTTTGAACCATGAAACAAATAACTCCCAGGCGGTACCTCCTAGAGTCAGGCAATTCTAGCCTTCATTTTGGAAAAAAGAAAATGTTCCCATAGAAGCAAGCCTATGTTAGCATCTCAGTTCTATAACCTCCTCTTCCTCTTCCTCTTCATCTTAGAAGCAGTGTGATGTCCAAGGTAAAGCCTGAAAGACCCCCTTCCCAATGTTTGTTGTTGTTTTAATGTAGTCATTATCATTTCTAGATACTGTGTATCATCATGTAGCAATGCTTAGTTTGACGGATGTGAAAGGTACGGCTGCAGAGGAAATACATTCCTGCTGTCTACTTGATGGGGGTGGAGCCTGAGGTTTGGTCCAGTTGCACATTTGAATCCTGATTGGCTAGCAGAATCACCTTCTCCCAACCTACTTATGCTTACTGGGTCTCTGTCCAGCAGTGAGGATTTAGCTGATACACAAAACATGGAAATGAGTCCATCCCTTTCACTCTGGATTCACAGCACCAGTGGGACAGATCTGCTAGGACCCATGGCAAAAGTTAAAATGATGCTTTATCCACTCATGCAATGAGGAAAGTAAAATTAGGAAATGTAAAATTGAATAGGCTACTATTTCACTGCAACTTCTGACTATTTCATTGGTTACTCTATTTGATCACTATATATACTTGTTTTGAGGCTTTGGAAGACTAAGGGCAATGTTGCATGATTGTTTTACATGTGATTTCATAATAATCATACCAAAACTGAGCTTTTAAATAAATACTGCAAAAATTCACAAGTTAGTCTTGTTTCCCTAACTATGAGGTATATTACTTAAGGAAAAAAAAAAACCTAGGGATTATATTTCCTTTGTATTCATAAAGTACCTTTTCCAGCACTGAATACCCTGTAGATATATGGTCCCTCAATTATAATGTATTTGTTTAAAATATTCCATGTTAGCTGTTTCTACAATTACGTTTAATACCTTTAAATTACAGAAGTAAATTCTAGTAGAACAACATTTAATTAAAAAAAATTAGTAACAGCTAACTTATGGGGTACTTACATTCCACAAAGTATAAGGGCTATTATTATGCCCATTTTGCAGACAGAAAAACAGAGATTCAACAAGATTGCTCAAGTTTACATAGATAGTAAGTGATGGGATTCTAATGCAGTATCGTTGGATTCTATGCTGTTAAACACTAAATTACTCCTTTTCCCACATTTACATATTTAATGTGAGCCTTCTGTACTTAAATGTCTATTTTTCAACTTTAAGTTTTTCCAATTAAAAAAAAGGATGAGCTGTTATGGGAAAAGATTTTAAATGGGGAAAGCAGGCGGTGGCTCAGTTGTCCTTGATCCCTTAAATTTATATGCCCACCCACGTGGGTTGACGTGTTTTTCATCTTTGTTACTGTCTGCATCTCGAAGGAGCCTGAGAATATAACGGCTACTCATCAGTGCCTTCAGAGGGAACCAAGGAAGAGCAGGTTGCTAATTTTCAGCTTGACCTGGGTCCGAGCAAACACCAATGATTTTTATCAGATTAGAAATCAGATAGTCTACTGATGCTACTATCAGAATCAAACTCAACCCCAAAGCTACAAATAGAGCTGAAAAAACAAACAAAAAACCCCAAAACAATCCTCAGAAAAGTTATAATGTTGTAGCTGTTAATATTTTGTCCTTTTTGGTGCAGATTAGATATTTTATTTAAAGAACTGCTTGGAAACAGTAGTCTCAGAAGAATTGTGAGGGATGGGGTTAGTTTCTGAAGAGCCTCTTCAGTTTTAGCTGATTCCCCATTCCCTGTTGGGCAGTGTTTTCTTGCTGCCTGTGCAGAGACCTTTCCCATCTCCTCATTATAGTCTGTCTTCCAGAAAACAACCAACTCCATGTCAGGTTTCTTCTGTCTCCCTAATCTCCTAGCAATTTTTTTTTAACCAGCTGAGCTGCTAGCTAGTTGGTTAAAATGCAATAAATCCATCTCTGATTATGTTACGACTAATACTCATAAGCTAATGTTTTATACACTCCAGCCATATTTTATTTTATTTTGTTTATTTACTTTTTATTGAAGTATGGTTGACTTACAATGTTGTGTTAGTTTCTGGTGTGCAGCAAAGTGATTCAGGTTTATATGTGTGTGTGTGTATATATATATATGTATATACACACACACACATATACATACATACACATACATGTTCTTTTTCAGATTCTTTTCCATTATGGTTTATTACAGGATACTGAATATAGTTCCCTGTGCTATACAGTCAGACCTTGCTGTTTATTTATTTTATATATAGTAGTTTGTACCTGCTAATCTCAGACTCCTAATTTATCCCTCCCCGACCCTCTTCCCTTTTTGGTAACCATAAATTTGTTTTCAATATCTGTGAGTCTGTTTCCTTTTCATAAATTCATTTGTGTCATATTTTAGATTCCACGCATAAGTGATATCATATGGTATTTGTCATTGTCTTTCTGATTTACTTCACTTACTATGAAAATCTCTAGGTCCATCTATGTACCAGCAAATGGCATTATTTCATTCTTTTTATGGCTGAGTAGTATTCCACAGTGTATATATACCATATCTTCTTTATCCAATCATCTGTTGATGGACATTTAGGTTGCTTTCATGCCTTGGCTACTATAAATAGTGCTGCTATGAACATTGGGGTGCATGCATTTTTTTTTCAAATTGGACTTTTCTCCAAAGCCCAGAAGTGGGATTGCTGGATCATATGGTAAGTTTATTTTCAGTTTTTTAAGGAGCCTCTGTAACTATTTTCACAGTAGTTGCACCAATTTACATTCCTACCAACTGTGTAGGAGGGTCCCCTTTTCTCCACACCCTCTTTAGCATTTGATATTTGTAGCCTTTTTAATGATGGCCATTCTGACTGGTGTGAGGTGATACCTCATTGCAGTTTTGATTTGCATTTCTCTGATAATTAGTGATGTTGAGCATTTGTCATGTGTATATTGGCCATCTGTATGTCTTCTTTGGAGAAATGTCTATTTAGGTCTTTTGCCCATTTTTTGATTGGGTTGTTTGTTTTTTGTTATTGAGTTGTATGAGCTGTTTGTATATATTGGAAATTACGCCGTCGTTGGTTGTATCATTTGCAAATATTTTCTCCCGTTCTGTAGGTTATCTTTCTGTTTTGGTTATGGTTTCCTTTGCTGTGCAAAAGCTTACGAGTTTGATTAGGCCCAATTTGTTCATTTTTACTTTTATGTCTATTGCATTGGGAGACTGACTTAAGAAAACATTGGTACAATTTATGTCACAGAATGTTTTGCCTATGTTCTCTTCTAGGAATTCTATGGTGTCCTGTCTTATGTTTAAGTCTTTAACCCATTTTGAGTTTATTTCTGTGTATGGTGTGAGGGAGTGTTCTAACTTCATTGATTTACGTGCAGCTGTCCAGCTTTCCCAACGCCACTTGCCAAAGAGACTGTCTTTTCTCCATTGTGTATGCTCCCTCCTTTGTCAAAGATTAATTGACTGTAGGTATGTGCATTTACTTCTGGCCTCGCTATTCTGTTCCATTGATCCATATGTCTGTTTTTGTGCCGATACCATGGTATTTTGATTACTGTAGCTCTGTAGTATTGTCTGAAGTCTGGGAGGGTTATTCCTCCAGCTTTTTTCTTTTTCCTCAGGATTGCTTTAGCAATCCTGGTTCTTTTATGGTTCCATATCAATTTTAGGATTACTTGTCCTAGGTCTGTGAAAAATGTCCTGGGTAATTTGATAGGGATCACATTAAATCTGAAGATTACTTTGGGTAGTATGGCCATTTTAACCGTATTAATTCTTTCAATCCAGGAGCACAGGGTGTCTTTCCATTTCTTTGAATCATCTTCCAATTCCTTTATTAATGTTTTATAGCTCTCAGCATGTAAGTCTTTCACCTCCTTGGTCAGGTTTATTTCAAAGTATTTTATTTTTTTGGATGCAATTTTAAAAGGGATTTTTTTTTCACTTTCCCTTTCTGATATTTCATGATTAGTGTAAAGAAATGCAAGCGATAGCTGTATGTTAATCTTGTATCTTGATACCTTGCTGGATTTATTGACCAATTCTAGTAGTTTTTATGTGGAGTCTTTATGGTTTTTCTACATACAGTATCATGTAACGTGCATACAATGACAATTTTATCTCTTATCTTCCAATTTGGATACTTTTTATTTCTTTTTCTCGTCTGATTGCTATGGCTAGGTCTTCCAATACCATGTTGAATAGAAGTGGTGAGAGTGGGCATCCTGGTCTTGTTTCAGATTTTAATGGGAAGGCTTTCAGCTTTTCACTGTTGAGTATTATGTCGGCTGTGAGTTTGCCATAAATAGCCCTTATTATGTTGAGACATGTTCCCTCTATACCCACTTTGGTGAGAGTTTTTATCATGAATGGATGTAGAACAATAACACCACAGTGGTGTCAGAGTCTGTTGGATTAAACTAAGAGGCAGAAAAAAGAATTATTGCTCAGAAAAGAGCACTGGTTGGTGCTTACAACAGATGATTGGGATCACTGAACAGATCAGTTGGAAAAACATTAACAACAGTTAAATCTCCTGATCCCAATCTATACTTTGGTTAACAGTTTTCCTCCTTTAAGGGATACATGCTATAGTGAATCTTTTGAGAAGATGTCTTTCTTTTTGGTGCCTTAATAAATCTATAGCTATAGTATAATCATGAATAAGAAATTCTTATTCTTGGCTTAGTAGATAGAATTTAACAAATTATAATCTTATGAGCAACCATTGAAGTGGTAAAAATTGGTGGCATTCTAGTCCAACTGAAAGGCTTCCTCTGAGCAAGTTGTACAAACACGTTCGGAGATGCCTATCATTGGAACATATAAGAAACTAAATTGACTGTGGTAGAGGAAGGCAGGGATTAGTCACTCACAAGTTGGCAGCATAAAGACCAGGTAAAGGGCTGTCCATCAGGCTGACAACCGCGAGATGAACCAGCACCCAGTTTGGTTTGGGTAGGCGCCTATTTCTTAATAAATTATGAGTGTTCCACAGACTTCATTAATAAAAAATGCAAAAGAAAGAAGTTTAGAATATAATTTATAAAAAGATATTTAAAAAGTGTTTCTATACCTGGAATATTCCTTAGGGATTATTGATTCCCAATAGTGAAAACAATGGTTAACCCAGCTGGACAAAGTCTGAAACCATAAACAAGTGAACACTGAACATGCCAAGTATCAAATCCTAACTTAATGAGCACACACTTGGCATGCAACTTCTTGATTACCTCAAAATACCTGGTCTAGGGTAAATTCTCACTAGACAACCATCCTAGTTTTCAAGCATCCCATGATAACCAATAAAAACAATCTGCTACATATAGGGCTACTTTATTTGCTTAGTGCTTCAGAGATAAGGCTGACTTAAGCAAATATTTTATCACTAATGCACTCTTACGGGTTTTCCACCACATCACATGCCACTATGGTCTAGTGTGGATATGACTGTGTGGAAGGATGGTGAATTGAATTGATTTTATCTACCCAAGGAGGGAAAGGGTCAGTCTTAGGCTGGAGGAGTTTGGAAGCAGCAATGAATATTCAAAAAGGAAAGTATCATTTTCTTTCTGGAATAGAGGTGGTGGAAGTGAGTAAATGCAGAAATGGCTATTCTTAAAACCCCCAATCCATTTGGTGTTTACAAAAGCTGAATAGGCCAACTCTTCCCACTCTGCTCCGGAATTATTGGTGTGTATATCTGAAATAACATGTTTTGAAGACGAAATAAACTAAAGACAAGTTACATGATGATCTTTTCTCTTACCCATTCTTCCTTTTTTTTTTTTGCTTTTTATCTAGGTTAATCTCACAGGATGAACTCTTAAATCTTGCTGGTGGCAGCAGCCAATACCCACTTCATTGCCCATTATTTCCACAAAGCATGATGATTTTTGCCAAAATGCATGTAAACACAATATAGAACACTTAAAGTATTTTCCATTGCCCCTACCATGGAAGTCCAATTATAAATTTCTTGTTAAAGTTTATTGCAAAATGCACAGACCTATATGAATATTTCTAGCATTTTGTATTATGTCCTTAATATATATATTTTTAAATAACCAGGAAAGAACAGATCCTAAAATGTAGTGATTCATCTCTCAGACCTCATTATTCTGTCCTCACAATGTGCATCACAACGAAATGACTGACTAAGGACTTTGAATTCAAGTAAATATAAAAGCTCTATGTAAATATGCTTGCCGAATCAGGAGAAAGAAAGAAAAGCTCCAAGGAGTTGTTTATGCTTTCTTTCATCTAAAGTGCCATTTTCTCTGTACATCAGATAACATATTGATTTCAGTGTACTTCAATTCTCAATTTTCCATAAACCATAAAAACCTTAATGACTTCTCCAAAGCTCAAGTGAGAAACAATCAATTAATTTTCCCAGTAGTTCAACTCTGTCCAAATTAAAGTGCTATTTTAATGAATTTTTCAGGCATTTAGGATCTACCCCACAGCAGTTTAATGCCAAAAAGCCTTTTTTTCACTATTGCAAGAAAAATTTAAATATATACCAATTAAATAGAGAGTTCAAATGTCTTAACCTTTGTCATGGAAATGAAAATGCAAGTCGCTTTACATAGCATTTTTCTAGAGTTTAACCTAATGCTGAATCCACAGCAGCTCTGAACAGAAGTGTTGCAGAATCATCCATAATATAATAGTCAAATGCCTCAGCTACGACCCATGTGACACCATTCCTCTGTGTTGTGATTTAAAGACTCACAAACAAAAAGGGCTGTCCTAGTTTCCCTCACAGGTCTCACATCTTACCTAAAATTCACACTGCTAATATTACTTCTTTGCAATAAGGCATTCTTTTTTTAAACTGAAGTACAATTGGTTTACAATATTGTGTTAGTTTTAGGTGTACAGCAAAGTAATTTAGTTACGCATACGTATACGTATATATCTGTGTTCTTTTTTTCAATTCTTTTCCATCATAGTTAATTACAAGATATTGAATATAGTTCCCTGGGCTGTACAGTACCTCCTTGTTGTTTATGTCTTTTATATATGGTATTGTATATCTGTTAATCCCATACTCCTAGTTTACACCCCCTTCCCCATAAGTTTGTTTTCTGTTGTCTGTGAGTCTGTTGTTGTTTTTTTTTTTTTTTTGTAAATTAGTTCATTTGCACTATTTTTAGATACTACTTTTTTAGATAAGCGATATCACGTAATATTTGTCTTTCTCCGTCTGACTTACTTCACTTACTATGATGATCTCTAGGTCCATCCATGTTGCTGTAATAAGGCATTCTTTAGAGGGCTGCAGTAAAAATTCCTGGAAGAGAAAAGAGAATAGGAAACCAACATGTTTTCTGTTGCACAACAGTGAATAACAGTACATTAGCATGGATTAGTTCATCAGGGTAGTCAATCGCCACCTAGAAAGCAGCGATCACAGTTGGGACAGGTGCAGTTTGAGGGTGGAGAGGAGACGAGGTCTGTATTTTGACGTGACATGAAAGACTCCAGAGAGAAAGAGAACAAACAGCAGTGAGGGAAAAGAGAATGCTGAGAAGGGTCAGAATTTGAAAAAGCTAGGGGCAACCCAAAGTAAAATTTCTTTCAGGCTGCTCTGAATATGACTAGGTGGAATAAAACACTAGAACAGTCATTGGAATTGTGAAATGAGTTAAAAATAGAATGGAATTCACAGAGAAAAGGATACCCTCATCCTTACACTAGTTACACTAGTAGCATATGCACTGTACTTTGCTAAGTACAAGTTCAGTGATGTGACTGGCTTGGTAAAATTCACTTTGTTTTGGTCATGAGAAAATCTGCTGTGACCCAGAGAGAATGCCATCATGGCGTTCCATTTGGGGGCTGTTTCCAGTTTTTGTTCTGTTTTTGTTTGGCTTTTTGGCTTTATTTCTTTCTTCACTTGGGTTAGCATGTAAAACTCATTCGATAACAGTGAATCTGAGAGTTGTTTTGAAGCGTCTTGATCGTGTTTATTTGAGTCTCTTTTCACAAGATTGGATCTGTTATAGTTCCTTCACAAGGAGGAGACACTTTCCCTCACTCACAACCATTCAACAGACTAAACTGCAATTTGCTGTTTCCTGTTAGATTTCAGGGTGGCTGTAGACAGTCCCATTTCTTGGTGCTCAACTAGTCTATTGCTTCTTCGCATTCTGAAAGAATTCCTTTGCTTACCCTTTAATCATCTATCGGAATTTCCAGAGTAGGTTTTTCTGATGTCCCCTGGGGTTGACTGCAAAGTGCAGGGCTGGGGAGCTTCTCAGTCAAGCTCTGGGACTTCCTGCTTCCCCACTTCCAGAAAGCAGATTGGTATTTCTTCTTGGAAGCTGAGCTGCCTCACGGTTTCTAGGAGGAGCTAGCTGTTGTCATTCTGAACTAAGTGCAGCCATGTCTTCCCCAGTCTTCATTTTCAGTCACAGTTTCTTAAAGCTTAGGCTGCTATGTGGGTGGGCAAAAAAGGAAGGGGCTGATTATCATTCAGGACATAAATAAAAATCAGGAGGTAACCCAGTCACCAAGCACAAGAAGGGAAATCAGGTCATAAATCTCCTTAGTTATCTTTTATTTACATAACTGGTAGCAAATATCACTTGCAGAGCTTAAATAATGTAAATATAAACTAAGAGCAACTCTATCCATGGATCTTAATGAAACATTGTATATAATAAGTATGGAATAAAAAGGCTCATTGAACAGATTTTTGAAAGTCAAAGAGAATATAAACAAATGCTCATACAGGCATAATACATATGTGTCAGGCACTTTGCATTCAATGCTGAGACTGAAATTTTCAGGTTGTAAAAATAAATAAGCCTACAAATCCCTAAGGGGCATCTTAAAAAAAAAAAATCTTTTGGTACATCAGACAGAAACTGATCTGAGGCTGGTGTTCCTTGGGATTTCAATAGATTGGCTGGTCTGGACCCCACAGCCAGTGTAGAAATGAATGCTGCTTAGGGATAAGTTAAAGGGGAGATAGATTTGTCTTCACAAAATGCTTTGTTCATGTTCTTTGCTGGGACTCCCTGCAATTATGATATAATTTATTTGTTTCATTCCAGATGTTCACTCACTGCTACTTTGAAGTAGGCGAGCAAGTATTACTGTGTATTTCTTGCACATGGGAATAGGAAAATTCTAGAAAACTCAAACCTTTTGTAAGTGGCTAGGCTGGTGGAAGCAAGAATGAAACTCAAACTTCTTGAATTCAATTTCTTAGCCTATTTACTGCAGAATTGCTGATAGGTATTCCAATTCCAGAGTAACTGGGAAAAGAATCTAATCTGCAACCATTTGCTTTCACTACTCTTTTTAAAAACAACATTTATTAATATATTCCTATTAAAAATGTAGTACTGCTCTTTAGAAAAACTGAAAAATAAAAAGGTATAAAAAGAAGAGAATAAAACTCAAAGATAATGCTAATATTCAGAGAGAAAATATTTGATATATCTCTTTCCCTCTTAAAAAAGTTAAATTTATACTATATATATATATACATATTACTTTTCATTAATTTAGCAGATCATCTATTATATTAAAATCATAGTATTATATAAGCACCTATCATTATTTTATGTATTATTAAGAAACAAGAAAATTTTGCTGGTAATATGAAACAATACTTAGCCACTCAGAATGATTATTTTATACTTGTTGAAAGAAATCCACTAGACTTGGGTTTTATCAAATATCCTGAGCTTACATAAATAGAAAATAAGTGAAATTAATTGGGTAGATATTCCTAAAATTTTTTTTGTATTCAAACTTCAGCTCCTATGTATGACTCACTCTGATTCAGACTTTTTAATGTTTGTGTTTTTCTACTCAGTTGTCTTCTGTCCCTGCTAGGGTGTTGGTGATGCAGCATTTTTCAAAGGTTCTGCTGCTGTCTTCAGAACTTGTCTTTACGCTGCTGTCCCCTATCTGCAAGTCTTAATATACGTGCACAGGCAATAAAACTATAAGAAACATGATGATTCTAGACATGTAAAAATATGAAAAACTATGCACCTTCAAATTTATGAAATATAGGATATGCAACCTTCTTTTCTGCTGAACTTTATATCATGAGAATTTACCGCTGCCTTTTTTTCTTAATATATATTTTTATTGACATATAGTCAGTTTATTATGTTGTGTCAATTTCTGATGTACAGCATAATGTTTCAGTCATACTTGAACACACATTCATTTTCATATTTTTTACCATAAATTACTACAAGATATTAAATATAGTTCCCTGTGCTATACAGTAGAAACTTGTTATCTATTTTATATATATTAGTTAGTATCTGCAAATCTCAAACTCCCAATTTATCCCTTCCCACCCATTTCCCCCCACTCCCCGTAACCATGTTTGTTTTCTATGTCTGTGAGTCTGTTTCTGTTTTGTAAATAAGTTCATTTGTCTTCTTTTTTTTTTTTTAGATTCCACATATAAGTGATATCATATGGTATTTTTCTGGTTTGATCATTTTCTTTTGTATTAGCTTGCTTTCTTTTTGCTTTTTGTGACTCTATTGCATGCTTTTAACTTGTGGTTATCCTGTTTTTCAAGTATGCTAACCCCTTACTATATCTGTTTGCTTTAGACTGGTAGTCATGTAGGCTCAAACATATCATAAAAAGAATGAAGAAAAAAAGAAAGAAGAAAAAAAGAAGAGACAAAAAAAAATCTATATTTTCTTGCTCCCACCTCCCACCTTTTATGATTTTGATGTCCTTTTTTTTTATCTTCATGTTTATTCTGCATTATTGCAACTCATTGTAGTTACCACGTTTCCACTGATGGTTTTTCTCGTTTCTATAGCTTCCTTCTTTCCTATTTAAAGTAGACCTTTTAATATTTCTTTTAGCATAGGTTTAGTATTGCTAAATTCTTTTAGATTTAGATTGTCTGTGAAATTCTTTCTCTCTCCTTCTACTCTAAAGGATAGTGTTGCCAGATAGTGTATCCTAGGCTGCAGATTTTTCTCATTCAGGACTTGGAATATATCATGCCACTCCCTTCTGGCTAACAGTGTTTGTGTAGAGAAATCAGCTGAAAGCCTTATGGGGGTTCCCTTGTAACTGACTCTTTGTTTTTCCCTTGCTGCCTTTAGAATCTTTTTTTTTTTTTTTTTTTTTTTTTTTTAGAATCATGTCTTTAACTTTGACCATCTTAATTATAATATGTTTTGGTGTAGGTCTGCTTGGATTCTTCTTGTTTGGGACCCTCTGTGCTTCCTGTACTTGGATATCTGTTTCCTTCTTTAGGTTTGGAAAGTTTTCAGTCATGATTTCTTCAAATGCCTTTTCAATCCTCTTTGCTCTTTCTTCTCCTTCTGGGACACTTATGCATAAGTTATCATGCTTTATATTACCCCATAGGTTCCTTACATTGCTTTCATTGGTTTTTACTTGCTTTTCTGTATGCCTTTCTGATTACCCTGTCTTCTAAAGCATGTATTCATGCCTCTGCATTATCTAGTCTGCTTTTGACTGCCTTTAGCTTGGCTCTTATCTCAGCCATTGAGTTTTCTGTTTTTAATTGGCTCTTCTTTATAGTTTCTATTTCCTTTTCATAGTATTCTCTGTTTCTATTCATAGTCTCTCTTATTTCCTTCAGTGCTTTTATCGCTCCCTTTTTGAAGTCATGATCCAGTAGACTGTCGAGATCTATCTCATTGTTCATTCTTTCAGGGGACTTCTCTTGTTCTTTTAATTGGGAGTGGTCCCTCTGCTTCTTCTTTTTACTTATATTTCTCTGGCTCTATGGATTTAGGAGTATCAGTTATCTGCCGTGGTCTTGGAGGGCTGGTTTTTGTTTGTTTATTTTTATTTTAAGTGGGAGCATTCCTGTGTAGACTATGTGCATCTAATACTTTTGTTGCAAAGGCTGTTCTTACTATGGATGGTTGCCACCTCTTTCTTCTGTGAGTGTTGGCTGTTATCCCTTTGATTGGGGGTGTGGTTGGTGGTGTGGTCAGAGCCTGCCCTGGTTGTTGTTGTTGAGCTGGACCTCCTTTTTAGTTCTGTGGTTATCACAGCCTTGACAGGGGCCGAGTCTGCTCCTCTGTTGTTGGAATAGAGGCTTCTAGACCTATATCTGCACTGTGGTGTGTGGTAGGCAGGGTTAGAGTGCTTCAGCTGGAAAGAAGAGTCACTGAGTACCTCCGCAGGAGATGTCTCATTGGGAGGTGCCCTCTGTGGTGTTGTCTGTCACTTTATGTGGGTTTGCTTACAAAGAACTCTTTGTTGACAATGCCTTTGTCCCTGCCTTAGCTGCGAGAATGTCAGCCACCCACTGTGGCGTAACCCAGATTCTGGACCCCAGGACCACCAGTGCAGATCCACCAACGTCAGGCATTAGGACCCACTGTAGCGAGCATGCACACACCTGAATCCGTGGTGCACCACAGACTCAGCACAGACCCCAGCCCTGCCTCCGTGCACCGTATGCCAGCCTGTTTTAAATACCTGTACTTGCCCCCAATATGCACCAGAACTCCGCTCACTGCCTGTTCCTAGAGGTGAGGGTTCTACAAAGGGTCCAGAGAGAGCAACTCTGCTCTCTCTGCCTGGGGCTATAAACAAACCTCAGTCCCACCTGTGAAGTTGCAGTGCTGCAGGGTATGGATTCAGCCTTCAGCCCTGCCTCTGCGCAGCAGGGATGGCTATGACTGAGCCTCACCTCTCTTCTCGCGAGAACACGCCAACAATGGAGACAAGGGAACAAAGCGGCTTTGGCGGGGCTACATTGCGCCCCTCCCCCCCACGCACACCAGCTGTAGCGGTTTTTTATGGGGGTCCCAGGCTAGTCTGTTCCACACACACCCCCAGCCAGAGCTCACATTGCCCTCCAGTCCCCTGAGGCTGCCTCTTTGTAGTGGACCCCAGCCCTCGGCCCCGGCTCCTTACCTGTATCCAGCAGCTCCAGCTCGTCCCTGCCGGCTCTCATCCAGGGATGGGGCTCACAGGGACCCTCTGTGCCAGTTCTGTCTGTCAAGCAGCTGCTACTTTCTCCTCTAAGGCTTAGAAGCTCCTCTTCTGTCCCCGCTGACCTCCCAGCTGGAGAGGGGGCGTCCCAGCGTGAGGCTGCCTTTCTTCCTTTGCCTCTCCCTCCCCACAGGACCGGTTCCACACCAATTTTTTCTTTCTTTTTTCTTTTTCTCTCTTACTGGATTTTGTGAGAATCTTCCTGTATCTCAAAGCAAGAGACACTCTGTCAGAGTTCAGTAGGTGTTCTGTGTGATTCAGTGGGTTTGTAGGTGTAATTCTTGGTGTATTTGTGGGAGCGGGCGAGCTGTGAGTCTCTCTACTCCGCCATCTTGGCTCCTCCCCTACCGCTGTCTTTTAAATGAATATTTAAGGGCTGTACAACAGTCAATATAATTTATGTAAACAATTCCCTATCACTGCGCATTTAGGACTGTTCCAATTTTTGCCATCATAAATAAAAATGTGAAAAACGCCTCTGAGCATAAACTTGTGTCCAGATCTTTGATAATTTCCTTAAGAGAGAGTTCCAAAAATAGCCTAACAGGTAAAATGATATGCAGTTTGCACTTCCATACACTGCCACATTGGTTTCCAAAATGAACATCTCTTATCTGCTTGCTTGCTAACCAGTAGAAAATGTTGGCACAGTGTTTTCTGATTCGTGCTTTTCACTATCCACCAACAGGATGTACAAGTTAAATCTAGCCTCTTGACCAATTTACCCTTTTCTTTCATTTCTTCCTTTATTTTTATTTATCATCTACCAACATGATAAATAATTCCTTTCCCTTTTTGGTATTTACTCCTTTACTGAGCCCATGAATTTCAACCAAGAAAGCTCTCTCAGTCATTGCTTAGCCAAGTTATACTAGATGTAGCTAGCTACCTTAATTTTCCCTCTGAAGTCAGTTTCCTTAATCACCTCACTGCTCTAATTTTTTTAGATACTCAAGGGGCTAAACCTGAATTTATTATTAGAAGCTTTCTGTCATGAAGATAAGAACCATCTATTTAATTTTCCTGATGAAATGCTTATTTATGTCTAGTCCTTCATTCAATTAGACATTTTTGCTCTTTTCATTATCATCATCATCATCACAATAATAATAAAAATAATAATAATAAAAATAATAATAATAAAAATAATAATAATAATAATAATAATAATGTTCATTGCTCTCCATTCTGACCTTAAAGGTTTCTTCCAGAAATATTGTCAAGTCTTGTTGAAATAAGTGAAATTTCCATTACTAGCACATTTATGGGCCAAGTCTTCATGATCATTGGAGATTTATTTAGGAAATGAAAACTATTTTTAACATTCTTCTTTTCAGCAAGCATCCATAGGGCACACATTATAAGGTGCAATACTTACACCAGAGGCAATGCCAAGAAGCAAAAGGCACATTCCTGGCCCTAAGATGATGATGATGATAATGATAATGATAATGATAAAATAATAATAATAATAATAATAATAATAATAATAATAATAATAATAATAATATAATAATTACGCTAGGCACAAGTCTAAATGCTTGGCATGCACTAATTCATTTAATTCACCCAACAACGATATGAGATTTGTTTTATTATTATCTCTATTTTATAGATAAGGAAACAGAAACAGGGACAACAAAGTGATTACCCAGGACCACACAGATGGATCTGAACCTAGACTATTTTACTCCAGAGTCTATCTTACTCCAGAGTCAACTTGCCTAACATATACTTCCCTATAAAAACTTAAGAGTACAGTAAGATAGATCTCAGACTTACACAACATAACTTGCAATAAAATACTTCAACCAAGAAAATACAGTAGTACAGGGGGTTGGGAAATTAGAGAAACCGAGATCACAAGATGAGGTAGAATATGAATGAGACTTGAAAGACATAAGCAATATTATTCTGAGTAAAAATGAAAGTGAAGGGTTCCACATGGGGTGAAAAGATAATACCCTGGGTTTGCATTGTGACCCCAGGGTATACTAGTTGTAGGACAACTTCTCTTGGCCTGGGGAGCTTGACCTATGTTAGTTCTAATGAGAAAAGATATAAAAGTTTGGAAGTGGATGATACGTTTAGGGAATGGAAGTGATGCAAGGTAGAGGGGGTTTAAGGGGATATTGGGGGTAGTTCAAGGAAAGAAGGAAGGAAGGAAGAAATAAAGGGAGGGAGGGAAGGGAGGGAAAGGGGAAGAAGGAAGGAAGGGCAGGCATATGTAAGGAACAGTTGTAGCCGAAGACAAAATAAAACAGGTATGAGGAATTGCTGGAAGACTTGAGACAGCAGAAAGAGGGTTAGTCATTTTACTCAAAGGGAAACAACAAGGTTGGTGGCAGTGTGGTTCAGAGTCAGGAGAGGCTGAAGAAGTGAACTCATAGGAGGCTATTGGGATTGTCCAGGTGAAAGATAATAAAGGCGGGAATCAGGGCAACGTTTGTGGAAAGGAAGGAGAGAGATTCCAGAATAATTCCAAACGTAGATTTGAAAGAACATGGTAACCAGTCGGGGATTTGGGACTAAGTCAAAATGTTCCTCTGGTGTTCGCCCCAGGGGCCTGAAATGATGATCATGCCTTTTGCAGAGAGAAATTGCAGTTAGTTCAGGAGTGAATCAGAACTGAAAACTTGGATGTCAGCAGTATGGATGACTCTGTGAAAAGTTTGAAGGCAAAGGGGAAGAGAGAGTGTAGAGTGTGTCAGTAATCCTGAAGCTAATTTAGGAAGATAAATCTCTTTTGGATTAACTCTTTTCTTTAACAAGACCAAAAGTTCATTATATATCATGGAGTCTTCTCATTCTTATCAGGGACCTTTATTGTCTTTTTGGATTAGGCATTCTGGTCAGAACTTAATGAAAACTATAGACTTTCTTGTATTCTCAAGTGTGTATGTGTGTGTGTGTTGAGGGGTAGTGGGGGATGGAATCATAAACATACAAAAATTTGCATACAATTTTAGGGAGGTCTTGTACTGTTAGAAGCCCAGCCCTTAAGTCTCAAGAGTCTGTTCTGCATGACTTCTTTTTTAACCAATGCATTGATATTTTTTCCAACTATAATTGACTGCAATTTAGGTACTATGTTAAGTGACTTACCTCTATCAGCTCATTTAATCCTTACCATCACTTTGCCATGTAGGTATTACATTTCAAACATGGGGCAACACATAGTTAGGCAGGTTAAGTCAATTGTCCAGTGTTACAAAGTTCATATGTGGTAGAGGCAGGATTTGAATCTAGATCTCTGTATTAGTCAGGTTTCTCTGGAGAAGCAGAAGCAGTAGGACGTGTGTGTGTGTGTGTGTGTGTGTGTGTGTGTGTGTGTGTGTCTGTGTCTGTGTCTGTGTCTGTGTAAAGATATTTATTCTAAGGAAGTGGCTTATGTAATTATGGAGGCTGACAAGTCTCAAGATGTGCAGTCAGCAAGGCGGTGCCCCAGGAGAACTGATGCTGTAGTTTCAGTCCGAGTCTGAAGTACTGAGAACCAAAACTGATGGTGTAGTTCCCGTCCAAAGGCTGGGAGGCTTGAGACCCAGGAGTAGGTGATGTTTCAGTTGGAGTCCAAAGGCAGGAAAAATCTGATGTCCTTCTTCAAAGAGTGTCAGGCAGGAGGAATTCTCACTTCCTCTAGGGAGGGTCAGTCTTTGTGTCCTGTTCAAGCCTTCATCTGTTTAGATGGCCACCTACATGAGGGACGGCAATCTGCTTTGCTTAGTCTAAGGATTTAAATGTTAATTTCATCCAAACCAGCCTCACAGACACACCCAGAATATCATTTGATCAAATATCTGGGCACCCCATAGCCTAGTCAAGGTGACACATAAGATCAATCACCAGTAGTTCCAACCACTGTGCCTGGTACCATCATTTAAAAATACACTCTGATATTTTTCTTAGATGATCTTCCACACATGCCTTACTTAAATTATTCATGTTAGAGCTGCTGCTTCTCCCATGTTTCCCCTTTCCCCACTTACGTTCTCCTAACTGAAGATTTTAAAGGGAAAACCACTTGGATTCATTCTGTTTGCTTTCTGTCCTCTTTATTTTTTTTCCCTAAGAAGATAAACTATCCAAGGAAGCTTCTACTTTCATTTTAAATGTTCAGAGATTTTGCAGCTAAAAGTGAGTTAACAATGTCTAAAAGAACCCATGGCTACCCACTAGGAGTGCATATCAGGTGTTAAAAAAGTGTTCAAATTCACTGCATGCAATAAAGAAGTGCTGGGTCTTGGTAGCAGAACTGAAACTTTCAGGTGGCTGTTTAGTATGCAGTGTGTGTGTTGGTAAAAGTCAATGCACGATTTAAAAAAATATATTGTGGATGTTTTGAGGCCCTGGAGCAAATCCACAATAACAGCTGGGATTTTACATCTCCTGGGGGACCCCTCAAACTCATGAAATTCAGTCCCAAGAAGTCTGAACACTCTGTTAGAGTGAAAGGCCCTGTGAGCCAGAGACTGGAGGCTCAGTTGTCAGAGTACAAAGGAAATGGAAGGGCAGCTCTGCATTGTCTCCTTCATACACGTTTTTAATTCTGTAACGAACTGAGTGCATTCACGTAAGCTGGAAAAGGGGATCAAACGGAAAATTAAAGCTTTTAGTTTACAGGTTTTTTCCTTTTCTACCAGATGAGGGAGGCACTAGTAGTATAAGATGTCTCTTCCCCACTTTATTTTGAAAATTGTAAATAGAAAAGTAGATCAAGCGAAGCCACGTTTAGGATTGTGTCCTATGGCCTGTGCAGTCAACTGTGTACCAGTCAAGGTAAAGCAATTAATTTAAATTAAACTTTGCATTCTGTAAACCCAGTTAAGCCATTCAAACTGCACGCATAACTTGGAAGAATTCGTGTTCGGAAAAGGAGCACAAATTCTTCATCTAAGTGAGCCAATGTCTAGAAACAGGCATTGAGAGAGTAGTACAGTTGTAGTCCTTAAAGAACATTGATTTTCAAATTTAGTAAAGGAGAAAAGAATATATCTTATATCCTACTGATTAGTAGATAGCTTCCCCATTAGGTCCCTGTAGCACTACAACTTCCTTGGAACAGATTTTTATAGAATGCTTTGAATATGATATGACTTTGGACAATGGAACCAAATATATCAGACAGAATATTAAATGATTTTGTTCTTTTTTTCTTTGTTTTCTTTTGGTTTGGTTTGATATTATCAAGTGATTTCATAGTGTCATGAAAAGAATTCATTTAGGGCCTATTTCCCTTGGATAATATGCTAGAGGTACCCCAGGTAAGATTAAATACCATTCTCATCAACCAAACACTGACTGAGAGCTTATTGTTCCTGGCTCTGGAGATACAAAGAGATAAGCCCTATTTCCCCCTGACACAGCTTAGAGCCTAACCTATGACTTAGATGTGCATACAAAGATGATACGAGGCATTGGATATTGTTGAACAATTGTTTAGACAATAAGTACTTTCAGGTTGGGAAAGATGTGAATCCGTTCTTTACCAGTCTCAGATGCATAATCTATGAGGTAATATCTCACCCTGACACAGGAGAATGTATTAATTTGATCATCCACGACTAAACTTTGATATTCTTCTTTTATCTCTAGCTTTCAGCCCAGGGTCTAACACACAGTAGGAATTTTAACTACCCAATTAAAATACTATTCTTTTAACAGTTATGAACTGAAACTCCTTAGCAATTGTAACCTGTCACTCATCTTGGCAGGACAATTGTACCACCGATTGCAATGTAACTCTAAGATTATGGTTTAGTCCCTACCTTAGTGTGGAGGTCTTCTAGAATTATGCTTGTCAAAACAACCCCATACCTATAAAATGCTATGTAAGATGCTATTAAAACAAAAAGCAAGCTCGCTGATGCTACAGTCATTTCTATGTTGTCAAAACCTAAGTTTTAGCCTTTGTACAGACACCAGCCATCCTGGTTATGGCTGGGTTTGCACTGTCCCTTTGGAAGAACTGATGACAAATGCTGTTCTCCACTTAAGATAGGTTGGACTAGATCTTGAAACAAGAGAAGGTTGAGAGGAAAGTACCCAAGGAGTCTTGTTAATTTCAGGATGGAGGGTAGGCCATTTAAGGGTGACAGGAGCGACATTCAGATTGATTTTCTGGATTTTACTTCTTAAAGAGTCTGGAAAGAAGATTTGAGCAGCTCAGACAGGATTTTTACTGATAACCCCCTGGGATGGTTTGACTCTGCCCTTCATTCCTTTACTCCTTGAAGGTTCTGAGCCTGGGCCTCTCCTTTGTTTAGGAGAGACAGCCACTTGTCTTTGGCAGCTGGGAAGTTCTGTAATGACAGCCAGCCACCCGGCCAAGGGGCAGCAGCAGGAGCAAACAGCCCAGCCTGATAAGACTGCTTATGCAGTGGCAGAGAAAAAAAGATTCTATCTTTCTGTTTTTGTAGCTATTACATTCCTCTAGCTGTATTATTATGTTTCCAAGAGAAGAGAGAGAATGCTGGCCAGAGCCAATGTCCTCGGTTGGGGAGAGCAAACTGCAGTTCGTTCCTTCAGAAGCCAAAATAAACCGCAGGACAGAGGGAGTCATAACAGCGCAGTGATTGGTTTCTGACAACTACAAACCAGTGGTTATAGCCTTAGGGGCCCCAAATTCTTCAGTCCGCATCAGACACTCAGGAGGTGAAGACACAGGTGTTATCTAGCCGGGCCCCCAGCCTCAAGGCAGGTGGATGTCATAACCCCGCAGGACAGACAGTTGCCAAGTGTCATCAGGAAAACTGTCAGGAGCCCCTCCTAGCATGATTCTTTTGAAATCACTAGCAAGCACCCCCAAGTCTGGGCAGAATCTTCCAGGCTCTGCGGTAAAGCTGCCCTTCTCCCCCCTAATTCATTCCTCCACCGATATTCTATAAGCCTATGACAAGGGGAAGAAACTAATCGTAAAACCTGATCATAAAACCCTTCCTATACTTGAAGACAGCGATTAAACATTCACACAGCCAAGGTCTCCCGGCTTCACTGAAAACAAAAGAGGTTCTCTCCTCACGCCCTTTTCACCCGACCAGAAAATGTATTTCTGGCCCCGGCGCTGACCATCCGAAAGTTGGGATTTCTCTCAGTTGAGGGAGAAGTTAGGGAATCCGTAGCTGCAAAGTCTCGTCTTGGGGGAGGGGGCGGCGGCCGGGGCGGAGGGAGAGCGGCGAGGAGGAGGGACTTGAGGGAAGGACACTGCCCCCTATTTCAACGAGGTCGTCGCCCGAGCCTGTGGAGCCGCCAGTTTGGGTTTTGGGAGGGAGGCGCGGCGGCCGCGCAGGAGCGGCGTGGGCTGGGCGCCAGGCTCGGTACCTGGCAGGCCGGCCGCACGGGGCGCGGAGGGTGTGAGCGCGCCCCACCCCCCGTGCCCGCTCAGCCTCGCGCGCGTCTCGGGGGAGGCTCCGCCACTAGGCGCCCGGGGAGCCGGCAGCCTCAGTCCTGCCACTGGCGGAGCTTTGTGAGGCAGCGGCGGCGGCAGCGGCGGCGGCGGCGGCGGCGGCGGCTCCAAGTCCCACCTGCTGGCGGCGGAGAGACAAGGAAGGGGAAGAAGGAGGAGGAGGGGACAGAGGCGGCGGCGCGAGCCCACTCCCGCCCCCCGCGCCCACCTCACAGGGGCTCCGCAGTCCCAGCTCTCGGCCTGCACGCGCCCCCCGCCCCGCGCCCGGCCCGGCCCGGCCTCCCTGCCACACCGCGGCCACCCCCGGCGACAGCCCCTTCTGCCCAGCCCGGCCCACCCGGCCACCACCCGGAGCCGCCGGCGAGTTTGAGGCGAGCGCGGGGCACGCGGCGCCGCCTCGATGTGCCCAGGAGCCGCCTCGGCGCCTCAGCTCCGCTGAACAGCCCCGAGCGCGCCGCGGCCGGCCCGTGACGGCGAGCGGTGAGGCGCGGCCAGCCCCGGAGACGAGGAGCCAGCGGGCGAGGAGGAGCGAGCCGGAGAGCGAGCGCAGGAGCAGACACCATGCCGGGCTGGAAGAAGAATATCCCCATCTGCTTGCAGGCGGAAGAACAGGAGCGAGGTGAGCGGGGCGCGGGGCGGGGAGGGCCGGGGAGGGGGTCGGGCCGGGGGCCGCCCCGATGCCTCCCTCTCCCCGGGCTCCTTCCCGACGGGTCCGCGGCTGATGGGGGAGGGGCGCCTCGCCCTCGGGGGCCGCGGGCGAGTCCGGGCGGCGGCGTGCGAACTCTCGGTTTCTCTCTTTTTTGGGGGTGGGGGAAGGGGAAAGAAGGAGGGTGCTGCAGCAGGGAACTTTTCGGTTGGGCCACGATTTTTCTGGAGAGGACGTTGGGAGAACTCTAGCTTCTCCAGGGCCGGCTCGCACGTGGAGCCCCGGGCGGCCGTCTGCAAGGTGGGTGCTAGGGGTGACCGGGGGGTTCCTGCAGTGCTTTAAGTGACTTTTCAAACTTTCCTCCTCCTCCCGCGGCCGCCTTCACGGTGTCCGCGCCTCTGGCTGGGCTTTGATGGTGCTGCCAAGCCCAAAGTTGCTGGAGAATCAGCAAGGAGGAGGAGGAGGAGGAGGAAGAACGTGGGGGCGGAAAGTGGGCGCTGCCGCAGGTCTCTGTAGGGGAAGGGGAGGAGGGGGAAGGCTGTCCCTAGGCTTAGGGTCTGGGGCTGGAAGTGATGCCTCGGAGATGAGTTATGCCCCAGCGCAGTCCCCGCTGTCAAGTTAATACCGCAGGACTGCGGGCTTTTCATAATCGCTGTCTATTTTCTTTGTAAAAGGCGGCTCTCTCTGCCAGGTGGCTTGTAGACCTTTTGTGCTTCAGCGTGACGAGTGTACAGGGCACGTTGCTTTTAAGTGACTTGCGGAGAGCAAAGTTGAAGGCCTTTTGCACCTTGAAGGCTCGGTTCTGTTGAGGTTATTTCGTGGTGTTTGGATTGTGCAGAGATTGGCCCGGGAGTTCAGCTCCGTAACCTGGATGTGATGTACTGATGCACCAAAATTTCCTATACAGGGCCCCGCGGGGCTAGAGGGGTGTGCGCCGTGGCTCTTCTAGCATTCAGTGGGACCCTGGCTGGCAAGGTCCACCAGGGTTTATTCCTCTGCTCCTCCCACCCCGGCCTGCCCTGGCTTCGAGGAAAAGGCTTTAGAATTGGAAGGATTTCAGGATGCTGGGTCCGCATGGGCTGTGGCAACCGTCAGGGCCGAGGTTAAACTGTGCTGCGTGAGTGGGTGGGTGAGGAGAGCAGGAGGAGGCCAATCTGGTGAGTGGAGAAGAGTTGTCAGGGTTACTGAATCCAGTAGAGTCATGAGTTGGTATGGAAGGTGGCTTGGTGACTGGGCATGCCAAAAGTTTCAGGCTTTTAAAATAATGCCTACTACTGAAGAACCAATGTACGATTTCCAGTTTTTCTCTAGGTGGCACAACCTGTCCGGTTTATATCCTGTTTAATGACTCAGGGAATTCATCCCTTCTTAACCACTTCCTTATTAGAGATGTGCGTTCATTTTCCAGCACACATTCTGGTGACGGAACTTACATTTACCCACTAAAAAGGCATTCCTGCTTTAGAAATGCTTATGCTTTTCTCTTTAGTAAATCATATCTCAAAAGGTGCAAATAGCACCAATAATTTATAACCAGGTAAAAGCACTAAATGAAAGCATTCTGTCAAGCGTGGAGTGTCTGTCCTATCAACTAAATGTCACAGTGCACTTCGTATTAACTGTATCCGTTTGCTAAAAAGAACATTGAGTGTTGCCAACAAGTTTTATCAGAATGCTGAAATGGGTAGATTTTTGGATTGTGACAAAATGTACTTGTATGTCTTTTAGAAATATATGGTAACTTTGAAAGATGATCGCCTAATCTGCTTGGTGGAGATAAGACTGAATTTCCTCCAGAACATAAAAATCTGAGTCAGAAGTTGGGTGTTCTGCCTTATCTTCTCCAATAGAAGAATGTTGCTTTGTGTATTTTTTCACTTTAAAGGTTTCTTACTTCTTGCTTATATTATGTGATGCTTTTCTAATTAGTATAGCTTTTGTTTGGTTGTGGCATTTCTTTTTGAGGTCCTGCTTCATTGGGAATGCACAAACGTGTGTTTTGTTTCTTTCAAAATCTCCTACCTGGTGTTTGTGTTTCAATTGTGTGTGTGTACATATATACATATATATATGTATATTTGAATGAACTGAGCTGCCTGCATGGTTTATAGTGCCTATGTCAGAGGACACTACTTGAGATTGTCTTATCCTTTTGGGAGAATTTTATTGTAATGAGCAATTTTCTGTTTGCATTTGAAATCAGATTGTATTTAGCTTTCTTCCTTTTAAATGATTCAAATAGTGTTGAATTAGGTTCTTGTCAAATATAAACAGACATATTGACCTATCAGGTTGGTCAGGAAAATAGTGAACATAGAGGGAACAAATACTTTTTAAATGTTGTCTGAGGATACCATTGAGCAAAAAGTCAATTTCTAATATCTTACCATTAAATTCTAAGATTGCTTGTGCTCAGAGAACCATTGTTCTTTCCACATTCGCCCAACTCCAGTTTACATTTAAACATTCTAAAACTCATTATGGAGACTACTCTAGCATAGTATTTTTCATGTAGATTTTATTTAGCGAAATCTCTTTCTGAAACATAATGCAAATTAATACAGGCTGCTAGCTTCTTTAAGGACCACATATTTGAACAAGTATTTCTTAGCATTATTCTTAAAAAAAATGCTAATCTCAACTCAAAGATTTAGGGAAACTGTCTTCTTGGTATTGTCACATACAAGGAGATGTTTGGCCAGTCTGTATAATTTCATGCCATACCTAAAACCACTCATAACTAGGGTTCATCTTGAAGGCCTCTGTCAAGATGATATTGAGTGAACTATTGCCACTGCATGCAATGCTGAGCAAAGAAACTGTAACATATGGGTTGTTGCAGTAAATGCAGTCACTTCCAAAATGACATGTTAAGATTCACCCATGTACGGTGACATACTATTAAAATTCAGGGCACGTTTCTCTGTCCTCCCCCCAATTTTCTGCCTGAGCTGATAAACCCAATCCATTTAGAAACCACCTAATACACTTTTGGGTAAATGTTTTAGGAGAAGAGAAATGATTCTGAAAACAGTTCTATTTCATATCCCTTCCAATCAAATTAAATTTAGTAATTTATTGGTTGTTTTAATCTGCTTATTAGCTGATTGTGTGTTAGAGGAATATAGTTGTTCAGAAAGATCTCAGTATAAAGGGACAGATGCCTCAGTAATTAATGATGCCTTTCTTTTGTCGTGTAGCTTCCATTCTGATTTGTGTGGATTTGGTTAGTAAATGTGTGTGTGTGTGTGTGTGTGTGTGTGTGTGTGTGTGTGTGTGTGTACATATTTACCAAGGGAAAATGTATGCATTTTGTATAGCTCCCCTCCCCCTTGCCTTTCTGTTCTCAAGTTTTGGAGGTCTACAAGTGAAGTTGAGAACTTCCCTTTGGACTCCTGTAAGAATTATTTTGTCTGAGGTTTGGCTTCTGTTTTTTCAAATGGGAGTATTTGGATCTTTTTAGACATAAAGAATTAGCTTCTATAAAATATCTATGATAAAGCACAGGGGGGTTTAAGTGGTGTGCCTTTATTACATTTTTGGTTTGTTTCATTTTCCACATCACAAGGAGATCTGGTGACCCTACCCCACATAAGCTTCTTAATAAAAAGTCCAGTTTGCAATTTGAGTTTTGACTGGGGAGTGCTGTGAGGAAGAGAGAAGTAATCAAAATGCACAGACAGCTTCCTGTGTGTCAGACACTGTGTCCATGTTTCATGTGCGTTGTTTCCTGACCTCATGCCAGTAAGGTAGGTACTGTTGTTTCCCCTGACAGATGAGGAAACTGATGCTCAGAGAATGAAAACATTTTCTTTAAGTTACAAAGCCAAGACTTAGAGCACCTGTTTATAAAGAGATAATTCAAAAAAGAAGTTGTTCCATTCCTAAGATGACGTTTTGAGCATTATATTAACGTTATAATGTCTTACGGTATTTATGGACAGAATTTTAATAAGCCGCCACCAAATATTTCATCAGAATTCATCAGTAGAGTTTTTTAGTTATATGTACTAGGGAACAGCTTCCAAAGTATATTTTGGGCTTTTGACAAACTGACTTTGTTAGACAGGTTTATTAATAACTCTATAAGGATTGGCATGCCAACATATTTTTAAGTGGAATTATTTGACTAAACTTAAAGAATCTCATGTAAGTGAACGGCTTTGTCACCAAGGACTTGACCTATTACATAGTTTTCCTTCTTTTCAGAATATTTGCCATGAAGGCAAGGATTAACGAGAATTAGGCATTTTCCCTCACTGTAGTGAAGTCAGAAACCACTATGTTGTTAATAGCCGTTGTGCATTTGCTTTTTTGCCAACATTTTACTTAATTAAAGCCATCCATCTGAACTCTCAGCCTGGTTATCTGTCAGAAGGCCCAGTGGCCAAAGGGACTTCAGATACACTTTCTTCTGCCACAGCCTGATTGGTTTTTCATGAAGAGAAAGAAATACCAACTTAAACTGGTAAAAGATACTGAGAATTGAAAATCATGAGTTTTAAAATGGTTATATTAAATGCTGTGTGATGGCTGATGGTTTAAGGCATTTGGGATTTGATCAGTTTATTTTCAGTTAAATTGAAATAGTAGTTTAGTAATACAAAATACATAAGTAATAGTAATTCAGAGTAACATGTCTAACAGAATGCTATTCAAACACAAAAGCAAAAGCTGGGTTTGAATTTCTTGTTTTATCTTTTATGAAAGTTTATTTTTTCTTAAATTCAAAGATATTCTAAATATAAATATAAAAACCTATCCACACAAACCTCCTTATTCAGGAAACCTACTTGTTTAGACATGTCAGTGGCCAAAGGGTGCTGTCAGTTTTATGGGAAAGTTAACGTTCTTTAAGTACATCTGCTGATTAAAATGCACCTGATTGAATTTCTTTCATTTCAACAGTGATTAAACTTTAAGCACCAAACAGGTGTTGAATAGAATGTGAAGACATGGCTAGTATCCCAGATAGATTCCATAGACCCACCCCGCAGAGTGGTGGAGGACGAGATATTTGGAGTCAAACAGAGGTGGGTTTAAAAATCCACTTCAGCCCTTCCTAGCTCTGTGATCTTTTAGCTTCTCAGAGTCATTGTGTTCTCTTCTTTAAAGTGTGGACAAGTAACGTCTACCTTCTGGGAGGAGTAAATGCAGTTAACAAATGTGGGGGAATTTCTGTCAGTACCTTACACATAGTTGGGACCTCAGTAAGGACAACTCGTCTGATTTTTGTGGTATCTTGATACAGATCTGTAAACTTGACACCTCCAGGTGTCCTGATGATGAAATGATAAGTTTTTATCCTTTAAAAACTTCATAGAGCAGTAAAAAAAAAAAGTCTAGTGTTTCATGAAAAGCTATAGTTAAACACAGAGCTTTATGAGGCCAAGGTCTTTGATATATTCTAGTCTGACTCTCTCAGGAAGAAGAATAAACTCCAGTGTAGAGGGAAGTGTGCCTAAGGCCACATTTCATACATTTAGTAAACGTATATTGACAGCTAACTGACATGATGGGCATTGGGCATGAGGAAGAGGTTTCTAATTGTTCCTTCTTGTTGCCCAGGTGTTCCCGTTTTCAAGGAGATTGCTATGTACTGTGGAGTTGTAGGTGTAACAGCCTCTCTCCTCCTGCACAGATTAGTGCTGAGGGGGCTGAGAGGAGGGGTTGGCTGTGCCTGGGGCAGGTGGGAAGAAGGAAGCTTCTAAGGACGATCTCAAAGGAGGTAGCCCAAGGGGAGTGGGAAAGATTTGAAGGAATGAGAGGAGTTCAGAAGGTTGGGAGGGGCTGTGAGGATGGATATTTCAGGCAAGGGGCATGGTGTGTTCCAAGGCATTATGGAATAAAATATTCCAAGAACAACTGCTGATTTCTTGAGGGGCTGAAGTATAGAATGTGAACGTGCATTTGGACTGTAGAATAGGAATATGTGTTTTCCCACAAGGTGGGGAAACTGGGTGGGAGAAGATGAGACTAGACAGGGCCAGATTTGGAAGGACTTTGTATGTCAGGTGACAGAGTTCAGAGTGTACCCAGCAGGTGACGAGAAGTTAATTGAAGGACTTCCAACAGAGAAGTGACAGGATCAGATTTGCATCTTAGAAAGGTCAGCAGGGGAACAAGAAGGACCAATTAGAAAAAGGAGGGACTGGAGAGGTGGGAATCAGGTAAGAGGCTGCTGCCCTGTCGCAGGCCATGCAGAGATACTCAGGAGGAGGACTTGGTGAGCAGGTGAACGCAGGAAACACGGAGGCTCTCTGGTGTAGGCAGTGATTAGATTCAGAGTTGTATCTTGAGACCCAGGGCCTTGATACAAGGCCTGGTATTCTTTCCACCACATGTTGCCTTTTTTAACTCCCTCCCCAAATTTATGTGTGTGTGGGGAATATAAACATGATCTGGTAGAATAATGTAAAAACAGATGACCACCAAAGTGATTGGGTACCAGGCTGGGTCATGATGATAGCTTAATGGGCACTAGTTTTTTCCTTTTAATTATACAAAATTTGTATACTATCTAATCCTAAAGGAAGAATAATCATTATCCTGTGCACTGATCTTCTAATACTAATCTGGAATTTAAAGTGATTTTTTTAAAACTGGAAAGGAGAAAAGTGGTAGTTATTATTTTATAGAAATGTCTTCCCTAGTAACCGAATTGGGTGGGGTTTTAAAAAGTTATTATTTTCTGAAAACAACTAAATGCTCTGTGAATAAAGTTTTAAAATACTTTTTATACTGGATTCAAAACGAGAAGAGTGGGGTTAAAGTCCTCTCTTGGCCATGTTCTTGATTATCTGGTTTGGGCACAGCCTGCCCCTCTGAACCTCCATACTCTCATCTGAAAGCAATGATGGTTGGTGGCATACTGGCATACTGACCTCCTGATGTTGCTGTGGGGCAGAAGCTATTATTGCTACATGGTTACATTACAAAGGGAAGAAGATGTTGAAGGACTGAGATTCTTCAAGTACATTGTCTTTTAGCTGGCCATTTCTGGATGGAGGCATTATTTGCATAATTTCTGTTTCATAAATTGGGAACTTTCATTAAAAAAAATCCTAATTCTTAATCTTCCAAAATGAAGTTCAGATATGTTATGAGGCCTTCCCTTTAGGCTCTTACTTATAGCAAAATAACTCAAAAGATGTAACTAAATTACAGTCACATACAGGCTGCACCGTTCTTCAGTACAGCCTCCCTGCTGCACTTGGAAGTCTAGCTCAAGATGCTGAGTGCACCTTGCCACTGCTCCCTCTTCACTTTCTGCTTCTCTCCAGTCCAGGCTTCTGACCTCAATGCGATGTCCAAGATACCATGACTTCTCAAATTGAAATGGAACCTTTTTAATGCGAGAAAAAATTCTTGCAGATGTCCACTGCTGACTTCATTTATTTCTATTATGCTACTTAAATATGTACTAACATAAAACTTGGTGTAAACACCTGATGCTTATAGCTCCCTTGCAACCACAAAGCCAAAACAGATTTTACAAATGAAATGGAAACAAAAGCACCAAAAGATCAATACCTTTCAAGTTAACATTTATTTCATGAGACTTGATATTGTTTGCCAGAAACAGAATTGCCTCTCGCATTTTGAATACGGTACTTGCTGCTGTGGAAAGTAGTGTCCTCACTTTTTCTCTAGTTGAACTCCTGTGGAACGTTGGTCTTAGCAGTCTGTTGTCGTCTGGTCTTTCCTGGGCATGAACGCATCATTTGCTTGTGAAGTCCTCTATTCTCATCAGTCTGCTTTACGCTGTTTTGATCCTAAATACCAGCCCCAGTGTTGGCAAGGCAGTTGGTGGTTGTACTAGGCAGCATGCCGATCTGCATTATAGTTCTTGGACTACTCGTGGTGAAGGGCTGTTTCCCCCCCCAGTCTTATATGTGGCCCTGTAGTGAATACACCGTGTGAAGCTCCTCGCCTGACTCTGACCACACCTGCACGTGTCTACCTCCTGTTCAATGGGATGAGCCCATTCTCACAGACTTAGATGCTGGGCAATGCCAAACTGCTATAGCAATTTCTAAACACCTCCCCTTATTTTCAGTATTCACCAAACCCTGGACAGGTAGTAAAACAGGTTCCGGATTGGCACCATCTACAGACCACACTTTGAATATTACTGGCTTAGAATATGTTTATATAGTTAGAGTTGGGAAAAAGAGTTCAGAGGAATGGGTGTGTGTGTGTGCAAAAATGGACACATTACTTTTAAGATATACAAATAAAACATAACTTATTCTCTAGAGCTGCTTTCATCTTGCCTTCAAGTTCCCATCCCCACTGAAGATAGAAAACATCTGATCTTGTCTGTTAAGAGCATATTAGTCCCCAGTTTAGAAACTCTGGTAATTTCTCTCATTTCTCAAGGGTTTTCCCTTCCCTCATTCCCAGGATGGCAGCCGGGTGAACAGGAAGGCTTAGTGTCCTTCTGGCCCTGGGCGGAGGGTGTTTTATTCCACATGTGACCCTCACTGCGTCCATTGCTCTGGACTTGGCGCACTTGGTGACTGGACGTTGTGGCCTGGTATCCACTGAAATGAGACTGTTCCCTTTTGGTCTTTGTCATCCTGGCAGCTGATCTGGGCTTCTTGGACCTTGCCATTGAGTCTGATTGTGAGATTCCCTACAGCCTGTGACCTTTTTGTCAAAATCCAGGCCTTTTGTAGGTTCCAGTCTCGTCACCATTTCTAGTTGAACGCCCATGGAACGTTGGTCTTAACAGTCTGTTGTCGTCTGGTCTTTCCTGGGCGTGAACACATCATTTGCTTGTGAAGCCCTCTATTCCCATTGGTCTGCTTTGCACCATTATGATCCTAGATACCAACCCCAGTATTGGCAGTGCGATGGGTGGCAGTACTAGGCAGCATGCTGATCTACGTGGTACTCATGGTGAAGGGTTGTTCTTTCCCCTGGGAGCCAGAGGGTGCAACAGCTTATGGAGTTTGTGGGATCTAGGGAGGTGCCATCATCTCTACCCAGTTAATGGCGCTTTCTGCATATGGCGCCACTGCATAGTTCCAGTGCCTCCTTAAATTCTGCCCATGCCCAGTGAGGGACCTTCACGCCCTGGATGAGGGTCATTGGTCATAGTGTTTACTGATGCCCTCAAAACTGCACAGGGGCTAGTTTTTCTCTCCTTTTTCTTGTGTCAGAAGTGTGAATAAATGATAAGGGGGAAGAGTCCTAGTCATCATTAGGTGGACACCTGTCCCTAAGATCTGAACATCAAGGGAGAAAGTAATAGAGAAGAACTGTCAAACAGCCCAGAGGTAATATAGCTTGAGGCTGGTGAGTGATTTTTGACCAATACCTTCTCCCAGTCTACCTTGTACACAGACCTTTCTCACTTAACAGATTTATTAGAAATCTGCCCTTTGTATGTCATTAGCAAATGTGTGAATATGAGAACTGACATATTTCATCTCATGGTTGGTCGTCTAATTGCAGTGTGCATTTTCTATTAGATATTGATATATTTTAAAGGTTTACTTTGATTTTGAATAAAGATGTTGAGAAGAGATCACTAGGTATACTCAAGACTTCTTGTATGAATTGATGTTAGAATTAATAAATATATTTTTTACTGGTAAAATGTTCATTTATTTTGCCATCACAGTTGTTGAGTATAGCAGGCAGTATGAAAATTTTTTAGAGTTTGACAGCATAAATTACTAGAATTTGTATCTTTTTAGGTATAGTTCACCATTTGAGAAAAAGTTAATGAATGTAGCTTTCACCTGTTAGCACATTAAAAAATAACGACAAAACAGCGGAAAATAACATAGACAGACATTCAGATGATAATATGGTAGGTATTTATTTGTTCGTGTATTCTGATATATAATCTGTGAATGGTTTTCCTCCTTGGTACCTTCTGATGTCAAGTATTTCTCCTGTTACCAATAATCATAAGTTCCATTGAAAGAGTTGGGACGAATGCATGAATATCCTCGACTTAGATTGTCATAAGGATTTCTGCCTTGCCCTCTGAAGTGTCAGGACTGTTGATTACAAGACAGTGACATTTAAAAGTAGGTTTTTCAGATGAATTCAAGTGTTTCTTTTTAAATATATCATTTTCTAGTATATGCAGAGCACATTTTCATTAAGTGAAAACCTGGAACAAGGGAATATAAATTTAAATTTCTTTGTTACTATTTCATTCCCACCTCCTATAATTTTAGTTAGGAGAATGAAAATTTGCCAGGCTAGAATCAGACACCTGCAGTGCTGCATCTACTAAGAAGTCACCTCATCTGGTTTTCTAGTGAACTTGAATGTTGGTAGATACAGGTAATCCCCATCCTACCATCAAAGAGCAGTTCTAGTTTTATCACCAACAATCATATAAAATTATCAAGTGTGATCTGGGTTCTGCATTCAGTGACTGCATTTACTAAAAACACAACCCTTTCAGCCTCTACTGTGAATACTTGAAAAGGAGGGAAGGCAGTGTATCAGTCTATTTGGGCTTCCATAACAAAATACCACAAACTGGGAGGCTGAGACGACAGAATTGTATTTTCTTAACAGTTCTGGAGGCTCAGAGTCATTGATCAAGGTGTCAGCATGGTCAGTTTCTGGTAAGAGCTTTCTTCTTGGGTTGCCAGTGGCTGCTTTCTCACTGTGTGTGCTCACATGGCCTTCCCTTGGAGCATGCTTGAGGTTGGGAGCAGGGAGAGAACTCTCTACTGTTTCTTCTATTAAGGATGCTAATCCTGTGGCATTGGGCCCCACCATTAATGACCTCATTTAACCTTAATAACTTCCTTGGAGGGGAGTCCCATCTCCAAATACAGTCACACTGAGGGTAAGGACTTTAACATATGAATTGGGCGGAGCAGGGGGGCGTAAGAGGCGGGAACAGAAGATTAATCAATGGTTTGTATCATGTTCCTATACATTTCATCTTTCAGTGTTTGGAAACTGCTCCTTTTGAACAGAAGAGGATATACTCCTTGCCTCCTCTGTGCCCTCTCGGTGGTGGCAGTTTTCTCTCACAGACCCCTGGAGGAGGAGTAAGGTCCTCTCTGTTCTTCGATGCTACTTGCAGACTGTTCTTCCTTTCTTTCTGAAAATCCTGTTTTTTGAATCTCATGCCATCAGACGGCACAGACCCCTGTTCCTCCTTGTTGCAGTCACTTCCTGCAGCCTTTGGCCTTTTGAACTCCTAGCTCACTGTTATTTGTTCCAGCCCTGCTTGTGACATGATCCTGGGGATTTCAATATTCACATAAAGTGTCTCTCTCGTTTCTTCGTTTCTCATTCCTGTATCCACCTCTCCTTCAATTGTTTCATCTGCCACATGGCCACATCCTAGGCCTGCAGTTCTCAAAGTGAGACCCAGAACGTCTCATTGCATTATATCATGCAGTTGCTTCCAGTGAAAAAATAAGTTTTGTTACGCATGGCATTTGAAGAAGTTAGGCCAAAGACAAGGTGTTTTTAAAAAACAAATCTGAATAGTTTACATATTTCCTTATCTGTACTTTTTTTTTCATTCTTGATCCTTAGAAAAGAACTGAAGGCAGTGCCTGTCTAGCAGCCTCCTCTGGCCCTAGATAAGTCCAATTGGTTTTACTAAGTGTATAATAACATGCCAGTAAAATGAAGATTAGTATATTTTGCCTTAATTTTTCTAAGCCAATTCATTGTACTCTAATGGAGTGGAATAAAAAAAGTCTTTAATTGAATAATTTATTATGTCATTTGTTTTTTTCTTAATATGAAACACAGGAAGTAGTACTAAATCAATTTCCTTGCTTATTACTGAAACCAAAGGGCTGCATAGTTATATGACAGACCTATTAGGGAATGTTTATATATTTTTTAGGAAAACATTTATAATGTTATTATATGGCATCATTCTTTGTTCTAAGGATGTGTTTCATATGTACATGCACTCTTAACTAGTACATAATTTTTTCTTTAGATATGGTTGATTGCATGGTGGATAGTCTCAAATTTCAACATAACCATGAATCATACTTAAATTAAGGCAATGGGTGTAATGCAAAAGTTTCCCCCCTGCAAAGCACCCCTTTAACAACTAATTTTCCCAGGCTCCTGTTACATGTAAACTGTCATTTGCTTGTGTATCAGTGATTCAGATCCCTACTCTCTTTCTAAATTCCCAAGGTGTTTGCTTGGTTTCCCTCCTCATTCCCCAACATTACAGTATCAGACTAACGATCAATTCTAATACTTCCCTATTTTTTTTTTTTTTTTTGTAATGCCTGGTACAAAAGAGTCTCAGGCATTCCGTAATCACTTGCTGATTGATTGATCTAAAGCCGTACTCCTCCTGCACTGTTAAACCTAAGGGAGACTCCTCAGTGAATCAGAGGCCCCTCAGGGTTTCCTCATCATGTCAGTTGGATTTGGGATGTATGCAATGGATGAGGAAAAAAATATTCGGTGATCAAAATTTTACTTCCTATTATGGGAAAACAATTTAGGAAACTTGATTATACTGCAGGATAATTAGAGATCTGGGCTTTTAGAGTCAGAATTGAATTTGAATACTCACTCCTACACTAACTGACTCTATGGCGTAGACAAATTATTTGACTGCTCAATTTCTTCCTTTGTGAAAGGACCATAACAACACCTACTCTGCAGGGTTGTAGTAGACTTTAAGAGTAGCTGTAAAAGTACCTGTCAGTAAAATCTGGAGGAGAGTACTAATTACAAGATCATATACAAGACAAGTCCAGGTTTTCTTGTTATTGTGGGTGATGCAGTTACCTGACGATTGTTTTTTAAGGTGGGGTACACGATGTTTGGACCCTGTATCTCAAGTGGAGTTAGGGGGTCGTTCACAGACTTCTCATGCTGAAATTAAATATTTGCTAACAGTAACAATTGGTTAAAAATATTTGAAAAAGTGATTATGAATATTACCTAAAAACTAATCTAGGCTAATTCTTGTCAGATCTAAGGGCCTGAAACTCGTTATAGAATTATACATATCTGGATAGAAGGACTGATTTTAAAACCACATGCCTCTGTTTATTTTGTTGGCTCAGCCTGACATCAATCTCTTGAATCACAGATTTTCCAGCTCTCTTCCTGTCAGTGACTTCATTTGAAGAATAGCTTTGTTCAATGCAAGGCTTTCAAGATACGTTAGACCAAGACAATAAACTAAACACACCAAGTAAACTATTATCCTTCAGTGGAGAGAAACTACAAAGATGTGATGATTTAGATTTTGTTTCGACACTGCAGTTAAAGGCTTACAGATAAACACAAAGCAAAACAAAGTAAAACCAGCAAGAGCTGCTCTGTGACAAGGTTGTGGCAAAACTCACCTGGGATCTGAGGGGATTCTTTTGCTCGCCCAGACCCCTTCTGCCACTGGAACCTTGCATTGTTAATAGCCCCTGCGAGCGGCCTGGCTTCCCATTCCACTGGCAACTAGATGTACCTCTTTGACCCACTCGGTTCATAGTCTAGCCGGTTCTGAGGCTCCCAGGGGAACCCTGCCTGGGAGAACTCCATCTGTTGTTGAAGTCAGCACTGATGGCCCCTTCCGCTTGGTACCCTGTCCCATGACAGTAGGTTTAAGGAATCTGCTGTCAGGGTACCAGTCTAAATGGATGCTGCACATCACTGAAATCTATCAGTTTTTTTGTTTTTGCTCATACAGAAACTAAGTTTATTATTTTTCTTAAAAAAAAGAAAAAAACACTCATTGTAGAGAGAAGCCCCTCCCCTCTGCCCCTAACGGTAGGGAGCTGGTTATAATCCAAACCTTCACACACACAAGTCCTCTACCATAGTGGACAGGTCATCAAGTGGAAAATTAAAAAAAATCTCTGTAGAGTGCATTGCCCGGCCCCTAGTAAATGAGTGTGGAATAATTAGCTTTTCTGGGCAGCAAATGATTGGCATCCATAGGGATCCCCTGCACGCTGTAGCCCAGCCCAGCTCTTGGTTGGGATTGACGTGACTGACAAATCCCTCTGTTCTGTCTCCAGGCTCTGCCTGGGTCCCTGCTTCGTGATTTTCCATGGTGCTGATGTTGACTTGGCACCCTCTCTTCCACATAGCCTGCATCCTGCCAGCACCCTTGAATGCCTCCTGCTGGGTCTGTGTCTCCTCTGGTCATTGATATTTTTCTATGTTCCAGGTCTGTGGTTTGTCCAGGATCTTCTTGGGTCCCAGATACTGACTTCAGTTTTTTACTGGGACCCATCACTTCCCTGGTTCCTCTTTTCGGTCTGGTTACCCTAGACTAACTCTCAACTCACCTTCCTCTCTGTCTCCTTTGAAGATTAGAATTTCTCAGAGATTTATTTATGCAAAAAGTTCATTGTGTCTCTGGTATGTGGGTGAGCTGAGGAAAAGGGTAAAGCAGTGTGAAGTGGTTGCCAAATTTATTTGCTTGTCAGACTTGTGCTGTTGGAGCATCTTGGAGGGTGGTATTCAGGGCACACAGAGAAATGCGGCCACATAGAGTAGTAGTGATATTTGGGGCTTAAAAAAATTTAAGAGCAGGTGTTATCCCCTCAACAACAGGAACATCAGTGTTGTAAATGTTTGATTTTGGACTTTCTTGATGTTTTCTCTGTAGTACTGTAGTGTCACTCTAATTATAACATTTCCTCTCAGTTCTGATGTTTCGTGACTGAGTTTGCCCTGCTTGATTGCTCTGTTCTCTCTGAGCAAATTCAGCATTTGTGAAGAAACTACTACGTGTCGCGTGCTGTTCTAGTTGCCGGAAACACAAATATAAATAAGCTAGACCTGCTCTTGAGAAGCAAATTTTAGTGTACAATGAACATTTTATATAGGTGGTTCTACATCAAACCAATTATTTTGTTTTCCTTCATTTCGGGCTTCAGACTTTTTTTTTTAAAACAGGGCTTTATTCTCTTTTCACTCCGAATAATAAAGGATCCCCTTAGGGTAGAGAAGAGGAATTTCTGAGTTTGTTACAAAAAATAAGAAATTGAAGAAGTGCATGAAAATTTTATATTTTCCTACATCAAAACCTACCATAAACAAAATTAAAAGGTAAACTGTAAACTAGGAAGAACATTTGCAACATAAAAGGCAAAAGTTTACTATCCTTAATATAGTAAAGCACATAGTAGCTTTTAGTAAGTGATTGTTGGATGAATGAGTTGGCGAATAAATGAGTAAATGCATTCAAAACAATAAGGAAAAAAAGCACCCCAGTAGAACTAGGAAAAAAGATGCACAGAGTTGGCATAGCACAAATCTCTCTCACGCACACACAGACATACATAAGTACAAATCCAAATAAATAAAAAAGCAAAGAAATGCAAATGAAAAGAAAATAACTTTTTAATCAATACTTCATTAATTTGATAAATGATTATTAAGCACCTGTTATCACCATGCTGTTAAAGTGCTTTATAAATTTTATTATTTCATTTAATCTAAATAGCAATTCATCTGATATGGTATTGTTCTCCTTATTTTACCAATGAGTAAAGAGCTTGAGGAAACTAAGTCTTATAGTTAGGAGTCTGCAGGCAAGACTTGAACTCACACCTGTACACCTCTAAAGTCCATGCTCTTACCTACCATAGTGTCCTGTTAGCATTAGAAATACCATGAAGGGCATTTGATGAAATGGCAAGTTGTTCATGAAGTTGAGTTAAATAAAAAAATAATCACAAAACAGTATGCATGTATAATCCCACATTTGAAAAATCTTAAATGATTTTAAAAGTGATATAGTGTAGAGCAAAATTTGAAAAGATACATACTAAAATGTGAACAGTGCTTATCTGCGACTTGTATTTTCCTTTTATTTTTTAACTTTTCTACAGTGTATATATATGTTGTGTTGTAAGCAACAATATTTTTAAAGTTTTATCAAATTTGTGAGTGTGTGTCAATGTGTGAACATGACAGAATGTTTTGAAGTTTATATAAAAGGTTAGCAGAACCAACTTTTTCCCCAAAAGAAGATGAAAGAGGAAACAGGAATAGAAGAGTATGGCTGCCAGTGCAGGGACTACAGAGTAACTGAGTAAATGGGTAAATGGTGTGGCGGGGCAACTCAGAGAACAGGAAACACACGTGTCTAATACGTATTTGGAGAAATAGTCAATATAGGTAGTTAAAGACCTGCAAGTAAAACTAGTGGGAGGTAACTGTTTTTAACCTATGAGAGCAGGAAAGCTTTTTCAAGGAGAGTGCTGAAATAGAGAAAGCAATTTGATGATGAGTATCAGAAGTCTTACAATTGTTTGTACAAGCCTTGATCCAGGAATTCAATTTCTGGAACTTGATACCAAGTAAATAATCTTAAATCCTGAAAAACCTTTAGGCACAAAGATACATGGCATTACCCATAATAGTGAAAAATTGAGAACAACCTAAAAGTGCAGAGCTTCGGTCATGGGGTGATAAATAATAGGATAAATCATTCATTGATTAATTTATTTGACAAATATCCATTGGTTACCTATTCTGTGCCAGCCACTGCTTCAGTGCTGAGGACACAGTAGTAAACAAAACCTTTCTCCCCAAGTGATTTTTAAAAAGAGGATTTCTATAACATGGAAAATGCTGTCTTTTTGAATGTTAGGTATAAAAAGTGAGATATTAAATGGTAAATATATTGCCCTCAACCATGTAAAAAATAGGCAGAAAAAAGATTAAAAGGAAGTGTGTGAAAATATTAACAGCTATCTTGCAATTGGATTGTGAATGATTTTTTCTTTATATTTTTTCACTGTCTCAAATTTTCTACAATAAAAATATATTGCTTCTTAAGTTAGAAAAATAAACATAAAACTTAATTGCCATTATTTATTATATGTTTGCAATACTTTCTTTAAATAGGAAAATAGGAACTTATATCCAAGCTATGATGGGAATTTAATAGATCTAATTAAAACTACTAGAATTTGTGATTTTATTGAGCCCCTAAAACATCTTTGGTTTTACTGACATGTTTAAAAGCCTTTAAGATGCTACTTTCATTAAAATGCTTCTGTAGTAAATGTTAATTGTGTATTGAATAGATAAAAACTTACATTCAACAGATCAAAAAGTCTAACACAATGTCAATTTGATTAGGTAAATGCAAATTTAACAGCCTAGTAATTCTTCAGTCTTCTTATTTTGCATGCCATAAAGAGTAAAATAATATAATTAAAATTCTGAAAATGGCTATTTAGGATAATGGTGTGTTTTTTCCTTTTTCTCTTTTAAAGTGAGATGAGGGAATTTAAATTTCCATTCAAGGATTGTTTCCTGTAGTGAAAGATTCCACTACTGTGATTCTAAGTAAACTTTAATTATGTTCCATGCTTATTCGTAAATTTATTTTGTGTAATTGATTTGTGTTTTGAAATGTTTTAGATAGAGTCCCTTAAGTTTAGGAATTGTTTTTATACTTTGTGTTTGAAAATTGATTTGAATGAAAAATAAAGATATTTTAAATTTTACTTTAAATTATGAGAGTTCAATCATGGCTTAAAATGTTGAGCAAAGGTCAGAAAATTCAGTATTTTTGTTGTATCAGCATTTATTATGTCCTATGTAAATGCACCACAAAAGATTTAAAACTCTGGGCTCAAAATTGTTAAAATTAACCTGAAATTTAGTCATGTTAGTTAGCCTTAGCGCAAAAAGCCTGACTGGAGAACTGAAGCTGTGTTGAGAGTCTTGGGTAGACCAGAAGACCTGTGGGTTGGATCCTTGCTTTTCCGCATGAGATTCCATCATGGAGGGGAGAGCTGAGGGTGGAGATGCTCTGTCTCCACAGCCCCTGCTCTCAGCACCATGCTGCGCACGTTCCTGCCCCTTCGGCGGGGCAGGAGGTGAAGGCTTGCTTGATTTGACTTGGGCTCTGCACTCAGCTGGGAAGCAGAAGTCAATGGAGAGAACTCAGGTTGCGTTCTTTCCAGTTTCATCACGTAATAAAATGGCTGCTGCCCCTCTGCCTCCATCTCTTCTCTCCAAAGAGCTGAGTCCAGACAGCTTCACTACTGGGCTGTGCTTCAGACATCAAAATGTGTGTCCCCGAATTGGAGAGGTTAGTTATATGTGTTTCAGCGTAATGTTCCCCTTCTAGGGAATCCACTCGTTCAGCTTGGCCCCTGTGAGTCCAGCCATCCCTCTACTTGATGTAGGTCTCACAGCTGTCCTGGCTGTGCTGGCAGCCCTGGCACTGTCGCTGGCATCTGACCAATGTTGGTGTTCGTGGACAAAGCTCTCAGCCAGAGTGATGTGTCACATGTGCCAGTCTAGCCTCCAAACGGGCCGTCTGGACTGCCCCGCTGCCCCAACGAGCATCTTCCTCTCAGTCTTTTTCTTCATAGAGTCACAACTGTGAAATGAAACGTGAGACCAGTTCCTTAGTGTGCTGGGAATTTCATTAGCTCTCACACGGGTTTACTCAGCCGTCTATTCCCAGTGTAGAATTTGTCCTCCCGAGACCCAGACCGTGGGCAGGTGGCTTCCATCCCCCCAGGGAACTCAGACAGAAGGACACCACCCTTCATAATGGCCCTTACAAGAAAGCTGTATCCTGTAACAGACATGCTGTGGGGTTGGAAGAGTCACACAACAGAAAGAAAATTTTCTCAAGTAATACAGCATTTCCTGTTACCTTACTTGGACTCTTAAGAGTAGTGTGATCTGGATTTTCCTGCTTCCTCAAAACTCAGCGAAAGTTGATGTAGGATTTCTTTCTTCCTCTGTTGTTCTCTTTCTCTTCTCCATCCCTTTCCCTGTCCCCTTCTCTCTCCCTTGACAACAGTATTTTACTTGCTAATTAATTTAAAGGAAAAAAAATCTGAGAATGAAATAGCCCATTCTTCCTAGTGTAGACACATCTTGATTTTTTTCCTAAACAATGCTATTTTATTTGTGTCTTTTTTTTTTTTTTTTTTTTTTAGATTCTACATATGAGTGATATCATATGGCATTTTTCTTTCTCTTTCTGGCTTACTTCACTTAGAATGATATCTCCAGGTCCATTCATGTTACCACAAATGGCATTTATTTTTTATGGCTGAGTAGTATTCTACTATATAAATATACCACAGCTTCTTTATCCAGTCATCTGTTGATGAACATTTAGGTTGTTTCTATGCTTTGACTACTGTAAATAGTGCTGCTGTGAACACTGGGGTGCAGGTATCTTTTTGAATTAGGGTTCCCTCCGGGTATATGCCCAAGAGTAGGGCTGCTGGATCATATGCTAAGTTTAGTTTTAGTTTTTTCAGGAATCGCCGAACTGTTTTCCATAATGGCTGCACCAAACTATATTCCCTAAACAATGTTATTTGAAATCCCGTATCCTCTGTGGTGTTTGATTTTCCTCCACGGGCAGAACTAAAGTAAGGTTGAGAGCACAGACCCTAGAAGTGGCCTACTTCCATTCAAATTCTGGCTCTGCCATTGATTAGCTTTTAATGGCTCTGTGCCTCAGTTTGCCAGTGGTTAAAATGGGGATAATTATGATACCTCCCTCGTCTGGTTATTGTAAAAATTAGATGAACTAACGTACATAAAAATCTCAGTGCACAAGAAGGACATAGTAGAAATCACGGTGTTGGCCAACTCAGACCCTCCTTCTGGATTAGTACATGCAAAGAGCATTTAAAAACAATGTCTTCAGGGCACTGATTTTGCTGTAGAATTCTTTGAGTTTTTTTTTTTTTTTTTTTAATGGTGTAGAATAGTATATTACATGACTCTGGATTAGAATCTGTTTAAATTCTAAAACAGAAACATTATGACAGTCACCAGAGGAGAATTAGAAGTAGCTGGTGTCAGCTTGAACACAGCAGAGTGAGATAAAGAGCAACTGTGATACATAGCACATCCTGGGAGTCATTGTGAATTTTACAGGAATTATGATTATGACAACAGTTGTACTTGGTTTTCACAGGCGCTTTTAATTTCTAAGATTTTTCAAGGGAAATGTACACTTAGAAAAATCTGTATGAAAAAATTTTAATCACTTGAATTTGCTAAAGGTGAATGTGAGCAAGAAAATGGTTGAGAGGTTTAATAATAGCAGATCAATAAGTGCTGAATCCAAGCGGCTTAATTTCTGATTTACTTCTTTAGTATCTACAAATCCTAGTTATCTCAAGATGGGAGCAATTTGCATGTGAAATTTAGGAGAAAAGTTCTTGGGACTAAATCCCTTAGGAGACTGTAACATGATTTCCTTCCACAAAGGTGTGTAACTGGTCAAAGAGATGCTCCTATTACCCACCACATCCCCCTCGCACTTCCCCAGAACAAACTGATGGAAATAGTTCTGGGGGGAAATGGGAAGCATCATAAAGCTTTTCTCTAAGCATTAGTGTGTTTTTCTAGTTCTTTTAGAGTTGAATATTCAGAATTAATAGGCAAATCTCTTAAGATTAAAACTCATCACTCTATTATGAAAGGTTCTCTCAGGGTCAGTCTTAACCCGTGGGTGGAGTGGGTCCTAAATAAATTGTTTCAATTCAGCAGCTGAGAAATGCCTTTGAATTCCTTCCAAATAGCTTCTTTATCTGTTCACTGCTGGAAATTCCACATTAGATTCTCCTTTTTTTTTTTTTCAAACCTTAGGTTTTGTATCTCCTGCAAATGCAAATATCGCAGGCGTGACTAAATAATAACATGTTCAGCCTTCCAGTAATGTGTTAGTGACTTTATAAACTCTTTTCTGGATTATGGGGTTTTTGTTTGGCCTTAAATAATGATGAGTAGGGAGGATGCACCTTGATTCTTGGTTGTGCGGAGAAGGGGAGGGAGAGGAAGGGGATTCCCCAGCTGTGATGCGGGTGGTGCATAAAAGATAAGAGGGGGGCTGGAAGCCAAATGTTACCTGCTTCTTTCTTTTGTTCTGAGATAGACCTTTTTTTTTGATTTTTGAGTAAGCAGGCAAAAAACCCCCTCTAACTTTATGCCTCAATAGTTTTCATTGTATCTCTTCTAAGAGGGGCTGATGTGTTTCGATTTGATTAAGAGCTTAGCATCACTCTTGTCCTCTGAGAAGAAAGAAGATATTTGGGGAGTGGACAATTATAGTTTTAGTGAAAGTGGGAAGGTTTTCAGCTCTTTCCATGTTCTCCTAGCAGACTTCAGGACTTTTCGCAATGTTTAACCATTCCTCCCATCAGCAGGCTCCAAAGAGATACTTCTATGTAATAAAAATGAATACTTCATCCGTGGCTTTTAAGAGAATGAACACCAGAGGAAGAGTCTATGCTGTGTGCATTTCAGTGGTGACAGTAGACCTTCAGGGGCTCCTGGAGGACCTTCCTCTCAGCTACAGTCTCTGGCACCTGCAGAACCAGCCTTGGCGTCTGTCCGCGAACAGCACATGCCTGCCAGCCTTTATCGCCCCACACTAGTGAGGCCATTTAAAGCCAAGATAGCAGGCAGATGGCCCTGCCCTGGGATCCTTTGTCATTCCAAATTGTGCTGTCATGTGGACAAGTCCATTTACCCCATGCGAAGCTCTTCTCTGCTTGCTTCCTTGCAGCTTGCCTGAAGGATGTGCTCTATCCTGTCCAGATTGTTCCTCTGGACCCTGACCCTTGTCCTCTCACTCATGCTTAAGAGTCTAACCCTTTGTGCTTTGCCCCATCCCAGCTCTGTTGCTCTGACTTCACCCAGACTCTCACGACTCACAGTCGTGATACATCCCCCTGGCCATCAAAACGTCAGTCTTTGAACCTGGTTTCACCCTAATTGTCCTCAGCACTGAATTGTCCTCACTCCTGGCCTCCCGACCACTTGCAACCTAGCCCTCTCACAGACTTGTAGGGTTTCTGATAATTAAAGAAGTAAAGACATTTAAAGCCAAATACCAGGTAGAAGACTGGAAATTTAGGACACACAAGCCATGAGGCATGAACAAGGAAAGAAGTAAAATGCCTGGCACAGAAATAAAGAAATTTATGTTCTGTGAACTGAAATAGAATGAAATTACAGGGTTTTGAGATATCCTTTGACCCTCTGCTAAAGAAAAGTAGGCGAAGAGATTGTGAAAAATTCCATACTTCAAAGACATGAGGCTGATTTATTTTATTACCTTTCATAGAAAAGGGGATTTCACTTCATGATAGTTTTATGAGCAAAGCCCAGATCATAGAAGCGTATGCCTACAAAATCAGTAGGCAATAGTGAATAATCATGTTGTTAACATTACGATGGTTTTACTAGAAAGATGCAGGCATTGTATACACTCTTAAAGAGCTTATGATGTAACATAAATTCAGCAGTAAGACACATAAAAACATATAAAACAGTTAATTTACTAATTGTAGGTCTTTTTCTGTGGCTTTTCTTCCTTAAAAATTCTTACAAAAAAGAGAAGGATTAAAGTCGTTCAATTTATTTGCAATTCCTAAGGATGGATCCAAACTGATATTTTGATATCAAGTCATTCTTGGATGCTAAGTGAACTACTCTGGGACATTTACTTGGGTATCTGGTTTTGCTGAGGATTATCCAGTCCTTGTTTGATTTGAAGAAGTTTGAGGTAATTAAGCTTTTCTTCCTTCCTATCTGCTTTGTAGCTGAAATTAGAGGATAACCAGTGTATCTGCTTTAATAGTGTAATAATGATGATGATTATAAATAATTATGATAGTAACTGTGTTAGTCAGGGTTCTCCATATATGTATGAAGGTGGTGGGGGGCACTGAATGGGGGGAAACTGATAAAGAATGGGATATTGATATTTTTAAGGACTTGGGTCATATGATTTTGGAGACTTGGCAGGTACAGAATCTGATGGTGTAGGCCCACAGGCTAGAGACTCAGGGAGGAGCTGCAGGGGGGTCTGTTTCATTAAGGCCTTCAGCTGGTTGTCTGAGGCCCACACACATTATGGAGAGGAAGCTGCTTTACTCAAAGTCTACCAATTTAAATGTTTTCTCAGCCAAAAACCACGATCATAGAAACATCCAGCATAGTGTTTGACCGAATATCTGGGCAATGTGGCCAAGCCAAGTTGACACATAAAATTAACCATCACAGCAACCAACCTTCACTGAACATGTTTTTAGTGCCAGTTCTTTCCAAACATTATCTCATTCAAGTCTCAGTTAACCCCATCAGTCGGACAGCTCCACTCGACAGCTGAGGGTATGTTAGGGATGGAGTGGATACTGTCCTCTGCTCCAGGGCACACAGGTACTCAGTGGTTAACTGGAATTCATGTTTCTTGTCTCGCTCTTTAAGCAAAAAGGACAGATGGCTGAGACCTGTGGGGTCCTGTGAAGGGACATCTAAGTTGAGTTCCAGAGAACTCTCAGTGAGAGCAAATTGTTTTATTCACTGAGACTGACTCATTTCCACCATAGTGATCAAAATAGGGATTTATGTCTTTGTGGGAAGGATCCTAGGGCAATGCTGAGAAAGATCCCAGACAAAGGAGTGTAGTTTAAAAATGGTGTATTTGTGTCTGAGGTTGAGGCAGAGACTTTCTCTAGTTACATGGAATCAAAGACTTTCACCTTGCTGGTGTGGGGGCTGGCTACATGCCACAGGACCTCACCTTGCTGGAAAAGGACAGTGTGTGGGGTAGGATCTACATGGGCTGTAATTAACTACCCTGCATTTATCTGGCTAATAACTAGCAAGTATGTGAAAAAGCGCCATAGGATGCCATAAAAATCATGCCTTGTAACCCAGGCCTCAAGTCAGTCTGTTTGCTCTTACTGGAAGCACTGGTTTTTAAGTTTAGAGCAGGGTGAGATGCTGTCAGTCAGAAAGGATGGAGGGGGAGGAACTTTGCAATGGGCAGACAGCTTGAGAGTAGTAGGAAATTATACAGCTGGCTGACTAAACTGGATGGCAGAGAAACACTTAATAAAAGCAAACCTAAACCTAAAATATACCACAACCAGGGACTATGTGTACATTGAAACATCCTTTCACACCAAAGACCATTTGACACAATATAGTAATTGTCATTCATAATGAGTCGCCAGGAATTCAAATCCGGTTTTGAGTACTCCAGTTAAGGAGGCCTAGAAGTGTGCATTACATTCGAGAAGGATCCCTTGCAAAATCGGTAAGATCTTTTAGTGCTTAGCCTTCATTTATCTAAAAAGAAATTTCTTTATGTTTTGCACTCCTAGGGTTCTTTATGAAACAATCATCATTACTATGAGACTCTTTTGAATTCCTTCTGTTGGTGCAGAACCAGTGTTGCAGTGCTGTTTTGGAAATGGAGCTGTCAGCCTTAATTGACTTTTGACTAGCACCCATGTTGGCTGTAGTTTAAATAGAGTTAGAGAGCCCAGCTGTGCGGAATTCATTTCCAGTGTTAGTGCCCAAATTCCTACTGACTGTGCAGCTAGCCTGACTGCCTTTTATGCTGTCTGAAACAAACTTATTTTCATTTTATATACTCAAATTGGAAGATCCACCGTTGAGAATTTATTTTTTGGTGCCCATGTCTGGTAGAATGTGGCATGTAAAAAAGACCCAGGGCCCATTTCCTTTCATCTAAACGTGTTTCTCGAACATCTGAGAGTAAGCCTGATGTTTAAGCAGTAATTGAATTCAAATGGTGTGTTTACCAGTCGCGCTTTGGGGAATTCCCAAACAGTTAAAAATGAAACATCCCACCTGACCCAAATATAAATCTTGTCTAACTTCTGATTTTCAGTGAAGTTGCTTGTAACATTAAGTTGTCAGGACTTCTATTTTTCATTTTAGGATTGTTTTGGGAATAAGCATTAAGAGTGGACGTATGTGTCAGTGGTTGGTGGCTTTTTCTGGTTATGGGTTTATAGAGATTTGGGGATGAGTTTGGTCACGTGGCCATGGTGCCTGTTAAGGCCCTGCCTAGGACTTCAGGCTATGTGTGTGGGATGGATTTGTAGTGAGTGCATCATTATGCTACATTAGAGTATTGACCAAGCATATTCTTAGTCAGCGGTGGATCATCTAAGGGAAAACGTGCATCTGTGGCAGTTGAACTAATTCTGAGCGGGGGAAAATGCCCTTTTGATTTGTATAGAATCTGCCTTTGCGAAGAAGGAATAGGCAGATGCCTGTGTAATATTTCTGAGATTTCCTCCTCCAGCTTTCCCTTTTACTACCAGTGTTTTGAAGTTAAATATGAAATGCCTTGGTTGAGAAAACATATTGTATCAGTTTATACTACTGTATACATCATTGTTTTTCAGGATAAGCTCTGTGGTGCAGGAGCTCAAAGTCTATTAGTAGATATTATGAAAACAAAAAAAGTTCTGCTGGGGCACTTAGTTTCTAAATTACTGTGAGAGTTCTCTGTTGCTTTTATATTAATGCACCTTGTGAAACTCTTAAGGATGGAGTATACGCTTTCAGTAGTTAAAGATGTTTATGCCAAGCCAGAGACACCTATTGGAATCCAATTTAAAAGAGAGAAAGAATTTATTGTAAGTATTCAGAGATGTCTTATGAAATATGATGGTGGGGATGGAGCCCGGGTCACCAGAATGGGCTGGAAGACCTTCAGGATCCTCTCCTTATGTCACTTATTTCTGTTTCTCTCAGTGCTTCTGCTCAATTTCTTCCCTTTCTCCTTTGTTAGCCTTCTGTAGTGACTTTCCTTGGTGGTCCTTCTTCTTTTATTAACAATATAGAAAGCTCTTAAAAAGTTATTGGTTAGTCCTTCGTTATCTGGGTTAGTACTGGGTGGTCAGACAATAGCTGCAGATGTAAGATGGCCAATGTGAATTGTACTGAAGAGTTGATGTTTGTCATCAACTTGAATTTTTAAAGTTGGTAAATAACTTTTGTCAATTTCAGTATATTTAGGATAGTATATCACTTAAAGTAGCTTTAGTCATACCAAGCCCCCCTCTGTTGAAAAGTTATTTAAAGAAAAACTTGCATAAATTTGTAGATAACTTAATATTTAGCAATCAGATCAAACTTGCTGAAGTCCAGGTTAATGTCCCACTGATAGACTGAAACATAAAACAAAATGAAATTCATAACCTTAACATTTGCTTGAGAGCAAAAGGTTGAGTCAACTTTTTTGGTCATAACCCATGCTAAATGCAATTATACTTCAATGGTTTAGGACCTAGATTTAGTCTCTTACATGTTAGGAAATGATAAATATCTAATTTAACTGTTTTTTCTTGAAGTATAGCTCATTTTCTTTATGTCTGCTTTTGCTTCGTGGGAAGAACATTGTAATTCCTCTTTGTCACAATGCTATAAAGTTCCATTTATTCAGAATCCAAGAGCTTAAATAATCATACTTTCTTTCTGCAGCAATGTATAGGAGAATTGATGTTCAAAATAATGCCCTCCAGGCACTGCAAGAATTGGCTTCTGAATTTCAATTACATTATGTTGGTAGAACATCAGCATTAGAATATTTTATTCTTATTCATAGAACATTGGTACAGTATTTAACTATGTGCTGATATCCCCCAAACAATCCTGGGTTACACACTTGTTAAATACTGTGGGATTTTCTTGTCTCCAGAAATAGAGGTGATATTTATTTAGTGTATTTATGTCTTTGGATTCACATTTTTGTGACATCTGGAAGGAGAAAGGGGCAAGAGAGGGTCCGGAGACAACTTGGAAGCTTTGCCAAGAGAAGTCGAGGCTTCGGGACTTGAAGTGGTAAGTAGAAAGGGTCGGAAGCTTTGAGTTGGAAGGCATAGTAATTTGGAGCTTCAAGACGAAGGGAAAATTTTAGCGGCCAGCTGTTTATGAAAGAGATGTGATTATGATGCCACAGCTGAGAGCGCTGTGAAGGTACCAAGCGCTGATGTCTTCATTCTCTGTTATTACGACTAGTCTCACTGAGTAGAACATAAGGTAAATAGAACACGAATCTATTCGTGTGATGGTTACTCTGGTAGAAGCATGAAAGTGCACTGAAGTGTAAAGTTGGCTTCTAAGTGTTTTGTCTGTGTCCAGGCTAATTAATTATAAGCCTTTGGACAGGTCACTTAACCAACACAAACTTTCAAGTCCATTGGTGGAAAGAGGGGGTTGAACTTGATGTCATCCAGCTGTAAATAAATGTTAAATGATTTTTATGAAAATTTTAGATGAAGAGAAGTCTTGTTTATACCCACTCTCAATGTGTATTATAATTCATTTATTTTTATCCATTTACTTCTTTAGGAAATAGTTTTGGAAAACCTAACAGTATGTGGAGAAACTGGGCAGTGTCCTAGTGGTGAGGACGTAGCATCATCCTGGCTATCTTGGAACTTTTGTTCTGTTGGGAAAGGAAGCACAATGCACACAAGTTAAAAAATCTGTTTGCGTATATAACATGTCAGGGAGAAGTGAGAAGGTAGGGTGATCAGGGAAGATAGCTTCTAGTTTCCAAGGGGAATCCAGTTTATCCCCTCTCTTGTTTGCATGATATTTTTGATGTCCCCTTGGCAGCCTTATGTCCTTGTTAACGTCTCCACTCCCCAGGATCACATTTTCCAGCAAATACACCATGAGCACTTATTTAAATGCCTAATCACTGGCAGCATTGCAGCTGTGTTCATCATTGTCAATTCTGATTTGTATGATGTTCCCATCCAAACTTACCTCAGGGTACATTTGCACATCTAATTACAACATTAAAACTATTAATAGCCTGATAAAATACCACTCAGACAAATGTCTAAGCAAACAGCTGTCTGTTCCATTGTGTCCTGAAGGACAGGCAGATTCAGACTTTGTTCCCTAACTCGAGGACTTGAATTCCAAACCACACCATGAAACACCCTGCCCAGGGGAGGCGGCACCCGGAAGCATCTCATCCAAAGAGATGTCTGCAGATAAAAGAGCCTGCCTGACTGGAGCTTCATGGAACTGCATGGAGGCAAAAAGTAGTTTTCTTTCATTTTACCCAAAGGAGACTGCGACTACGTTCTGGACCAAAATACAACAGAATATTGGGACAAGGCTTTAATAATGTGTCCTACTTTTCTGTAGAACCCAGAGAGTTAGTATTTAACATTTCTGTGGACAGAAGGCTAGGGATAACTGAGTCATGCTTTTTAGATATTTGAAGCAGTCGTGCTGTTATCTCATGGAAACGGCAGGCTCTATTTTCCATGAGTGACTGAGTTTATGCTCTTCTATTGAGAGAGGAAATAAATGGTAAAAATTGGTTTTATCTTCCTGGCACAGTAAGTCTGCCTATTATCCAAACCAGGAAAGTGGAGTATTTAGGAAATAGTAGTGAATCCTCCTTCCACGGTAAGTTTCAGTGCAGGAGGCAGGCTGTGACCCTAACCCCATGAGGGAGTAGGGGATTCTTCCATCAGGATTGACCTGCGACCTCTGGCAGGTTCCGTCTGCCCAGGTGGATTGACGCTAATAATTAAGCTCATTTTTTTTTGGTTCTTGGAACATCAACCGAAAAATTTAAACCTTTGGGAAAACGTTTGGGTTATAAGAGTTGTTCCTTATTGGAATATACTGTTGAGAGAGGTCTTACAATCTTTTCTTTAAAACTTCTACATAACCATTTATATTTTCATCAGCCTTGTTAGATTAGGTATAATACTCCTGAGGGGTAAGAATGGATTAAAATAAATCTCCAGGTGCTTCTTACCTTCTGATTCTATTTCGTGCTACCCTTTCAGATTCAACAAGCACACAGGAACCCTGAGCCTGATACTTTCAAATATATGTATTTTTGAGGTAATTCTCACAAAAACAAAGGACATATCATTGCGTCTGTTGTTGATATGAAGAAACCCAGGGTCCAGTTAGGGGAGTGAAGTTACTCATTGAAAATTGCACAGCTAAGAAGGAGTGTGGAGAGGGGCTTGGAACTAGGACTCTGGACTTGGATACTGGCTTAGAGTGCCATTAATGAGCTCTGAGATCTCGGGCCAATTCCAGGTCCTGTCTAGACTCTAGTTTCTCCATTTGTAGAGGAAAGGTGTTGGAATGAGAAGATTTGGAGTAAGTTTCTCTTCCACCTCTGTAACATATGACCCAGGGGGAACTTGATAGGGGTCAGTACTTAGGGAACAAGTTTTCATGAACACTGTGAGAGCACATTCTGTAGAGTACAGAGACATTGTTAGATAGTAATAGAGATATTATTCCTGGGCTGGGGATTTGGGGTGTGGAATACAGATAAAAACTGTCATCTCTTTGCAATCTACTGATCAATACACTGAGCTAGCGGAGGAGCAGCATTTTCTTACAGACATTTTTGATTTTCCTTTTCTTTGTCCACATCTACTTTCCTATCTGAGATGTGCTATCATCCATCTCCTTTAATATGTTCTAACTTTATGTCTGATCCTGAACCTTGCTATATTTGATTTTAGCTATGAATAATTAGGAGGCGAGAAAAGAGAAGATTTCTTTATTCTTCTTGAAAAATGAGTTCTCAGCCTAGGGAAAACTGTCTAAACCCGAGCTGTCCAGCACAGCAGCCACTGGCTGCAAATGGCTATTAAGTAATTGGAATGTGACTGCCTTAACTAATATGTGCTGGTCAAAGGCCAGTAAGAAAAAAGAACAGCAATATACTTCATTAATACTTTTGAAAATATTGGTTATATGTTGTAATGATAATATTTTGGATATGTCAGGTTAAATACAATATAATACCAAAACAACTCTGTTTCTATTTATTTTTTAATGTAGCTTTTGGAATATTTAAAATTGTAAGTGTGGCTTGCATTTGTAACTTTCATTTTATTTCTCTATCACAGTGCTAGTAGAGATTATTCTCAGCCACAAGCAATCCCTCATTCTCACCACCCCTCACAACCTCCAAGGTGTATTTAGCAATGTCTAGAGACATTTTTGGTTATCACACTGGGCATGCTCCTGTGTCTAGTGGGTTGTGGCTGGAGATGCTGCTGAACATCCTACAGTGTGTGTGTAGGACAGCTACTCCCTCCCCACAACAAACTATTGTCTGGTCCACCTTGTCAGGAGTGCTGAGTTTGAGAACTCCTTGTATAGATGGTTCAGAAAGGGGAAGGAGGGAAAAAAGATTGGGAGCTAAAACTGCTGATAGGTTAATTTGATTTGAAATATTAGACTGAGTAAATATTGAGCAGCATTAAATAATGACTTATTGTAGGGAAGAGTAAGGAATTGGAGATGGTTGGGGTGAAAGCATAAAAGCTATAGGTTTTGTTAGTTATCCCAACAGATATTATTGAGTGACTACAAACCCTTTTTGGAACAAGACGAGAGAAGAATAAACACATATATTTATAAACAGGTACAAATACTGAAATCTGATTGTATGCAAAGCTTCTACAGGGAAAATAGAAATAAACAGCATTTGATTCCTGCCTTCGAAAAGCCTGCAGGCTGAGAGGGGATGGCATGAGAGGTACACGGTCTTTCTTGTAAGGAAACACATGGTGAGAGATGTGGGAAGAACAATCACCACAGGAACTATGGATTTCAAAGGAAAATATGCCAGTTTTGGTTGGGGGAATCAGATAAAGGCTTCATGAGACTGTCCTGTTTGATATGTACCCCTGGTGGGCAGGATAACAACGCGTGGAAATGACGGAAAGGCACACACACACGAGGGAACAGCATGGCCCAATGCAGAGGGCAGGGGAGACAGGGGGAGTGTCCCAGGAATATTCACTAATCAAGTTGACTTAGAATCCCAGTGGGAAGCAGTTGGAAATGAGACTGAAAAATGAATACTCCAAACGAAAGAAATAAGCACAAGCAAGACTGAAGTCTTTTATAACAGATTGGTAAGGTGAAGAAAAGGAGAGAGGGGAGAGACACCTAGAGACAAAGTGTCTGGAATGAGGCAGTTGACTGGAGGTAGGTAGATAAAGGAGAGGAAGGAATCAGAGATGCTTCTGGGGACATTAGTAGGGATAGAGGCCAGGAGGATGGGTTTGTTTGGCAAGAATGGAAAGATGAGTAGTTCAGGATTGCCTTGTTGAGCTTGAGATAATAGTGAGTATCTGAATGGAAAAGAGGTCGAGGAGGCCCCTGAGAATCAGATCTGAGGCCAAGAGTAATAATGACTAGAAATATGGATTTGGGGGGTCATCTCAAGTACACTGATCACTGAGGTTTTGAGGATGGGTAAGGTTACTTGAGGAAGGTGCCATCCAGTGGGAAGGCCAGGACACACCTTTAGAGTGACTGTCTTTAGGTGATGAGATGAGGAGAAGTCAGTGAAGGAAATAAGGATGAGGAAGAGACACGGAAAGAGTATTTTGTGTCATTGAGCATCATAGGAGTTAAGAGGACTTTCCATGGGGAGTGTTGCACAGTGTTCAGCAGTACCAACAAGAATGTGGAGGCTGAGGCTGGAACCAGTTCTGGGAGTTGGGTTTCACCATCAGAGGAGTTGGTAGCCCTCTCGTAAGGCGTGGAAAGCTGATGGCGAGGAACGACGAAATGGGCAGACTACCTCTGGGGGCCTAGAATGTCCCCTGTCCCAGGGGCTCTGGTGTGAGAACACACACGTGCTAATTTTGTGACCTTCTTTCTCTTCGGTCATTCTTTCCTTCAACAGATATTCATTGAGCATGTATCTCTTTGTTTTATCTACCACTGGGTGAGTAATTAGGTGTGTACAAAGACAGCTAAGATGTAATCTCTACTGCCACGTCCACCTCTGGGCTCAAGAAAACAGAGCTAACAAGCCCATTGCTTGAAAAAAAAATGGCAGAAGGAAATTCATAGTCATCAGAACCCTCAATCCTAGAACTTCATCGCTGTTTTCTACCAAAGCTCTGATAGTCTTGAGAGTTGACATCCTAAGTAAGGGATTGTGTCTGATTCTAGATGCTCTTATGCTTTTGGGCTAAGGGAAGAATGTTTCTGGTAAAACAAATAAAATGGAAATGATGGGGGGCGGAATGTTAAAATATATTTAAAAAAACCCTCATCTTAGCACCAATCACCTTTTCATAGTTAGAAGTAATTTTAATTTTTAATTTTATCTGCTGTTTCCAGAAGGTTTGATGAAACTGGAGGCCTCACTGATTCATTTTAATATTTATTACTGAGGGGGATATGAGAAATAGCTGAACAGATTTTTATGAATTAAAGAGAGAAAGTAATACTTCTAAAATACAGTTACAAATTGGAAAATTTTTGCCATTTGAATATTAAAAAAAAAGTGTTAAAGGGTTATTCTTGGTCTTTTCTACATGTACCTCATTGCTAGAGTTACGGTAACCCCAAGAGGTGGGTGTTTCTCAGTCCACACTGGGTAGGGGATGTATTTATATTTCATCTTAAGGTTTACATCCCTGTGATAATCTTTTGGCAGTGATAATCTTTTGATGTCATAAGGAAAGTTTATAGTAAGATTGGATAAGATTTCGATCTTTTCCTATATCATTGTTATTGGAAATAAGTAAATAAAAACATGTAAGCAGTTCTCATTTGAAGAACTTAAATGTTTTAAAAGACAAAAATACAGAAAAATGCAAAAATAGAAACATGGTTGCTAGAAATTGCCTGCAGTATAAATAGTCAAGGTCTCAGTCAGCATGACTGGCAGATGCCAATTACTGCTTTTGTGGAACTTCTCTGTTAAAAATAGATGGAGAAGTCAAAGCAGTGTTCTGCGGTTGCCAGAATTTTGGTGTGATAATCAAAATATATCAGCTTTACTTCCGAATTTGCCGAAGGTTCATTATTTGACCTTGATTAAGTTTTATGTAAACCTATTTAATATTTAAGCCCAAGATTTCATGTTTATAAAATGAGAATACCAATGAATCTCATTATCAGCTTCCCAGTGATTAGGTCTGCAGTGCTGTCTTAAGTGCTACGATAAATAACAATTACAAAAACTTGAGAAATTCTTTTTTTTTTTTTAACTTGAGAAATTCTGTAGCCAGTGTCCTCCACAAATGGGATGGACTAACTACTTTAAAAGTTGACTTGTAAAATATTAGCAATGTAAAATGTGAAAAGTACATGTTACTAGGAGTGCAGTAAACAGCTACCACGTAGATTACTCATAGTACTCCTTGGTCTCTGCTTTTGGGAAATATTACTTCTTAAATTATTGACATTAAAAACATGGTATGGAGAAAAAGGGAGAGGCAGTCACAGTATTTAATCTTATTAGTCAAAGATATTAAAGAAATGGAAACTATTGAATAAAGTGAGTTCTTAAAAATTATGCATAAATGCCTATCCAGTACGCTGTGTTCTGCATTATAGTAGATAATAGGGGTGTGGGTGATGTTTCCTTTTCCAGAAGTCTTTTCACAACAGTTTCTCCTTATATGAATACTGAAAATTGCTGACATAATTACAAGTATCCGTTTGATCCAAAATATGCTCTTGAAGAGACTACTAAAAATACCATCTATTTAAAAGCACTTCTGTTCAAATACCGTTCTTTAATTGGAATGTTCAGTTTTCAGAAGGCAGTATTTGAAACATCTGGGTTTGGTGGTGGGTATGAGCATAGACCCCAGTTCTCCCCAAAGTCCTCGTGGAATGGCTGAAAGGGGAAAGGGAATCTGATTAGCAAGAGAAACCAGAAATAAGGAAGGATACAGCCCTTGTGGCAGAAAGTGAGGGGAAGTTTTGTTAGTGGTTCCTCAGTGGATCTGAGGAACCAGAGTCCCAAAGGCATTCCCTGTCGCTGGGTCCAGAGAATAGGCAGATGGCTGAGTGACGCCGCGTTTGGAGGTGAGGGCAGGTGGAGGGGCGGCTGATTAGCGTGTGAGAGCGTCTTGAGACTGAAGTTGCCTCTGCGTGTCTCCCCAAATCCATCTTGCCCTCTTCCAATTCCTTCTCCTCACTAGACTCTCTGATCCTTTTGAGAGGTAGATCTGTCATGTGATCCCTTTGCTTCAGTGCCACCACAAGTTTCGACAGTTTTTAGGGTCAAGGCAGACATCCAGAACATGGACCTCTCTTGCCTTCCAGGTGGTGTCAACCCTGCCTTCCACACTGCAGCCACACTGATCTTGTGGGCACCACTGGCCCTGGGGTTTTGCACGGGCTCTGAACTGCTGCTACCACCTGGACCTCCTTCTTGCCCCTCATTACTCATTAATGCCTAATCATCCTTCAGACCTTGGCTCTTCGTTGCTTCCTTAGGAATCATCAGAGATCTGTGCTCTCGTGGCAGCCAGCAATTCTAACTGTACAGTTGTTTTCATGATTCTTTACTTAGTGTTTGTCTCCCCTGTTAGACTGTGAGCTCCACCTGGCTTTGTGCACCATTGTAGCCCTAGCATTCCTTTTACGTGTTAGAGAGTCAGTAAATATGTATGGAATGGTTGGATGGGTGGATGGATGGATGGATGGATGGCCGCATTTGGATTTCAGCAGCTACACAGACAACTGCCACAAACAAAGGACCAGGCATGGTGACAGAGAAGCTCTTGGTGTGACTGCCACATCAGGCAGAGGTTTTGGAAAACAGAGCATTTTCCAAAGAATAGGATCCACTCTGGAGACCCAGAGATGTTCATTCTGGTTCCTTTACTGTCCCCGTGGGCTGCTGGATGTCCTTAACTGATAAAGCAGTCTCCTTCCTCTTCCTCTTCTGCTCTGGACCATTTTCTCTTCAATCTGTATAAGGATGTATCTTGAAGAAAAATGTGGATGGGAATCCACAACAAATTCTGCCAGAAAAAAGCTCAACTCCTATTAGGAGATTATTTTATCAGAAAAATAAGGCTCCCTCAGGGATGCTATTAAGTGATTCTGTTATTCAAAAGAAAAGGATCACCATTTTCCTAAGGCTTCAGAGGAATTGTTTCCTCTGTAATAGATTGACCATGAGATATGAGACAATCTTAGAAAATATGTTTTTCTGCTTTCAGTAACACTTGAGGGGATGTTGCAGGTATGAAGCAGGCTAAGCAGGCCATGAGGTAGAGAAAGAAGAAGGAGGGATTACACAGGGCTGAAAGACGTGAGAGCCAGCCTCAGAAATGGTGGTAAGAGCTAAAGTTTATGGAGCACTTCCCAGAGGCTGGGCATTTCCCTAAGGGCCTGTGTGTTTTAACTCACTTAATCTTCACAACAACTTTGTGAGGGAGATACAGTTTTTTGGAGGGGAGGGTAATTAGGTTTATTTATAATTTATTTTTTTTAATGGAGGAACTGGGGATTGAACTCAGGACCTAACTCAGGAGCTAAGCATGCACTGAGCCAGGATATACAATTATTAACTCCATTTAGAAAACCTATGTTACGGGGTCAATAGACAATCGGACACTGAGAAATAATCACAAGAAAGTGAAGTAGAAAACAAACTTGAGGAAGGGAACTTCAAACATAAAGGAAAAAGGGATGAAAATGTGGAACAGGAGAACTGGGGCGGGGGGCATAGTAGCTTTTAGTGGTGGGATACTTGGATGGTGAGATTAGGGATGGTTTTTTAGTATAAACGTCTTTATACTTTTCAGTATTTTTAGCAGGAACTTCTTAAAAGACCCTGTTCTTTGAACAAACAGCGTAGTTGGCAGAAAGCATCTAAGGTTTTCATTAAATAAGCCTAAGTAATTCAGTGAAAATGAAATTGCACTAGAGATAGTGTTTAGGGAGTCAGGCAAGAGTGAAGCAGCCAGCTAGGAAGTAAACTTCCTCATTGGTAAAAAGAAAAAAAAGACCAGAGAGACGCATGTTGCTGAAGGATGGTGACTATGCACTTACACTCTTTCAACTAAAAAAGAAAAAAAAAAGGAAAAGAACAGCGCTGGCTAGTTAAGAATATTTTGAGAATTCAGATTAGACTGCTGAGAAAGCACTGCTGTACACAATAATGAGAAGCTAGTTAATAATGTATGTCTGTAATCTATTTATTTATTTTAATACAATGTGCATAATTGCCTGGATTACGGGTTCTTTCATTTATCCACACCTGGGGTGTAAAAAACCTAGCTGACTGACCCGTGCCATCATGACCCAAGATACCACCTGGTGGCAGGTGTAGAAATTGCAAGTTAAAACCCTGGGGAGAAATAAACATGAGTTAGTCTCGCCTTAGAAATTCAAGTCCATGAGGTGATACTAAAAGTAATGAACATTTAAAAGTGCTAGGACTATCTTTGTAATGCACATTTATTTCTTCTAGCTCATATTTCTATGGAAATAGGAGGCTAAAGTGTAAGCTTGCCTAGAAGAAAAATATAATTGTAAATTAAATGGATATGGAATTTGAAATCTCTTATTTTCTTAGTTTCTAATAGTAGTCTTCTGTTTTTTGAATTGCAGAATTTTTTTTCACAGGCTGTGTGATTGTTCTCTTTGCTTATTTATTTGTTTATTTTTCCCTTAACGGAAGCACTGGGAATTGAACCCAGGACCTTTTGCACGCCAAGCACATGCTCTACCGCTAAGCTATACTACCCAACCTTTGCTTATTCTTACAGAGGAGATTTTATGCTTTCTCATAGACAAGTAGAGATGAGCACAGGTTCTCAACCACATCTTTTGGCAGCATCCCCTAGACTAAATTAAAGAAAAAAATGGCAATGAGAAAAACGTTATAGTTTCTTTAAATTGAAATATGTTTTTGAATACTATTGGTGGGAGAACCACTGACTAGGAATAATTATGAAAGACATATTATTGTAATGATCTTTTGATTAAAATACACGTGTGTGGATCATTTTCTTTCTTTATATGAGGAATTAAGCAAAATTAAATATGGAAGAGTAGCCATTTGTATTTCTGATCTTTTGTAAAGTTTCTAGGTGATAATAGAGATCTGAAAGATTCCATATGTGAGGTGATCAGGGTCCTAATACTTTTCCTCTGTACAATTTATGATGTAGACTTTGTACTTAGGATACAAATTAAATGATGGTAAGATTTTTTTAAATGCTCTTTTCTTACAGATACATATATTTTTCTTTCCTGCTGGTGATACTTGCTAGCTTGGGTCTTTAGCTAATGATGCACCTTCTTGTCCTTTTGCACGGGGTGGGGGGGTCCCTACTCAGTGGCCGAGGTCCTGTTCTTTGTGTTGACACGCTCCATCATTCTAAGTCACGTGTGCACTTAACAGTGCTAGTTAAGCCGTAATAAATATGGCATTAACATTCGTGGGGATGGTATTGAGAGATGGGAGCTCATGAGACAGTTATTTTTCTTGTCAGGGCCACTGTGTGTATATTTGTCAGGAAGATGTATAAAAAGGAAATGAATTTTCACTGAGACTCTGGAGAACGGAGACTTACAAATAGGTCTGTGACTGGCCAAAGGTCTGTGGGAACAGTGACCACGTCGGTTTTGTTTTGGAGGTGCTGCCTCTGCCAGGGCTGTGTCTCCTCCCTCCTTCCCGTCCCTCTCGTGGCCCTGGTGTAACCGCACTCCCCTTGCTTCCCCGGAGCTTTGTCTTGCTTCCCCAGCTTCTGTGGCTGCAGGTCTGCCCTTCCTCCTCCTCCTCTTCCCCATGCTCGTCCCCAGCCAGAACTCTTTTGAGACAGTTTCCTCCTCAGGAAGGATGTTCACATGAATCTTCAGTCCTTGGGGCCATCGTGGTTATAATCCTTTGTCTGTATTTCATCTTTCTCTGAAATGTGTGATGGGAGGAAAGCATTGTTTTTGATGACTTATAACCACTTGTTCAGAAAGGACCCTGAGATCCCCAAATCTGGACATTTTCAGAGGGCTTTTTGCTTGTTTCAGGGGCCTGAGAGCTGGGAAACTTTGATTTCCAGCCCTGGCTGGAAGGTTCTGGGGTTAACAGTGGAAAAGGCAGTGTGGTGAGGGGCTAATCTGTAGTATCCTCATGAAAGGAAAGAAGGAAGGAGAAAAGAGGAAAAATAAAGGAAGGAAAATGAAAAGAAAGCAGAGACAAAGTGAAAGAGGGAGGTAGCCTTGGGTCCCCTGTGGGTTCATGCTGGGCAGAGACACCTTACCCTCTGGTTTGATCTCAGGCTCTCACCTTCTGGCCCCTAGTGCACTACTGGTGTGAGGCTGACGAGGAGGAGAGAGGGCAGCATAGGACTAGAAGGTCCAGATTCCACTGCCCTAGGTAACTTCTCCCCAGACTGATCTATAGAGTCAATGCAATCTCAGTCAAAATTCCAGCAGACATTTTTTGTGGAAATTGAAAAACTGATTTCAAAATTCCTATGGATATGCAAAGGCCTTTGCTGAAAACAACTAGAAAAATAAAAAAGAGCAAAGTTACATGACTAGATAACTGATTTCAGCATTTACTAAAAAGCTGTAGTAATCAAGGTAGTGTGGTATTGGTATCAAGATAGGTGAATAAATCCGTGGAACAGAATGGAGAATCCAGAAGTAGATCCACACATACATGGACAGCTTCTTTTTGATGAAGATGTAAAGGCCCTTCCATGGAGAAAGGATAGTCTTCAACAAATGATGCTGAAAAAATTAGGTATCCATATGTAGAAATATGTGCTTCAATCTACATCTTATATCATAAAAAATTGACACAAAGTGTATCATAGGCCTAAAAATAACTTAAGTAAGAAAACATAGGAGAAATCCCTTGTGACTTGGGTCAGGTAAACATTTCTTATATACATCACCAAAAGCACAATCTAAAAGCAAACCAATTGATAAATTGAATTTCTTCAGAAAGAAAAAAAAATTCTGCTCTTCAGAAGACATTATTAGTAAATGAAAAGACAAGCGACAGACTGGGAGAAAGTATTTCTAAGGTGTATATCTGATTTTGTATCCAGAATATAAAGAACTTTTAAAAATCAATTATAAGTAAACAAATAACCCAATTTTTTCAAATGGGCAAAAGATTTGAACAGACACTTAGGCAAAAAAGAGGTATGGATGGCAGTTAAGCACGTGAAAAGATGCTCAGCAAAATTAGTCATTAGAGAAATGCAAATTAAACCCACAGTGAGAGACCCACGCACACCTGTCTAATAGGTGTAAAATGAGAAAGACGGACCATACCATGTGTTGGCAAGGAAGTGGAGGGACCAGAACTTTACTACACTGCTGATGGGAATGCAAAATGGTACAACCACTGTGAAAAATAGTTTGGCAATTTCTTAAAAAGTTAAAATATTACCTACCAAATCATCAAGCCATTTCACTCCAAGGTGTTTGTGCAAGAGAAATAAAAGCATGTGTATATTCAGATACACAAATACATGAATATTCGTATCAGCTTTATTTGTAACGGTCAAAAAGGCAAACAGCCCAAAGGTCTATCAACGGTAAATGGATAAACAAACTGTACCCCTCCGACAAACCCTACTCAGCAATAAAAAGGAATGAACTACTAGTACTTGCTACAACATGGACGAACCTGAAAATAACTACCCCCGCTCCTCAAAAAAGAGTGTGTGCTGTGTGGTCTCGTTTGTATAAAATGTGGAAAACAGGCGGGCAGATGGTTGTTTGCCCAGAGACAGGATGACAGGGTGCAGTGGGTGGAGGGGATTAGCAAAAAAGTTATGAGGAAACTTTTGGGGGTGACATATTTATTATTTACGACGGTGGGGATAGTTCCTTGGGTGTATGCAGAAGTGAAAATTTATTGACTTGTGTATTTGAAATGTATGCAGTTTATTGTATGTCAGTTATACTTTAATAAAGTTGATAAAAGAAAAGAAAAGGAAAAAACCGGAATTACATTTGACCCAGTAGTCTGGATTTACTCTTACTGGTTTAAATGTGCTTTTTAAAAGTGTCTGCTCTTAGGTTAACACTTACTGACAGTTTAAGTGGATGATTCCTTTAGCATTTGTGATATTTAAACATTTAGACATTAAATGTTATGCACAGGCTTAAAATGACACCAACATTGGAGCCGAAATTTTCTGAGAAATACTGTGAAATAAAGCAAGTCTGAGAAATACCGTGAAACAAAGCAAGATTAATTATTAAATCAAAACTTTTTCCACATGTCATTGTAGAAAGTGCAGTATAATGTCAGCCTTGTACTAGGGTTGAAAACTCTGTCTTCTCCATTTATACATTCGTTCCTCAAGTATTTCTGTATTAAGTGCCTTTTGCTTATTACTTAATACATAGAGTGCAAAAAAAAGAAGTCACAAAAAAAGAACTGACCTACAGCAGGTTTCTTATTTTAGTTGTGAAGGTGAGATTTATGTACTTAAGTAGGTAACAATTAAAGCAGGCTAGCTATTCATTGAGATCGGGAGTGCAGTGGTTGACACTTGTTTCCTGTAATACTTACCCTTTCAGGTATTGACTGAGAGCTCTAAATTTCTGCAGGAAATAATGACATTTTCTCATGTTTCAGGTCTTTACATTAATCTTTCATGGGCACACATTTTACCAGAAACTGCCTGTCTTTATTTTAGTAATTACATCTAAGGATTATAGGAAAATTTATTCTCCTTTAAACATATTTGCCCAAGACCTGATTGGATAAATCCCCGACGCTGTTGCTGGCCTCACCACCCTCACTCGAAATGACAGCGGCAACATCAGTACTATTAGCATTTTTTCTAGACGCTACCTCTCCAGCTGTGAAGATTTTCCTTCGATGATTCATGCGACACTTGGGAACTGAAGGTTCTTCCTGCAGAAGCACTTAGTTTTCCTACAGCTCTTATTTTGAGTGGCTTTACCATGACCATTTTTCATGGTGTCGTCCGTCGTTAACATATTTCCCTTCCTTCCTCCGTATTTCATGCTTGAGGATTACAGCTCTGTGCGATCGGCGCCAGAGGGGCTGCCGGGTGCCTGTCGCGGGCTCCCAGGCCAACTGGTTGAGAAGGAAGAGTCTGTATTTACGTCTTGTCATCACGCAGGGCCCCTGGGTGCTAAGTATGGTCGCTTGCATTGTGCAGCCGCTAAGCGGGTTCTTGGACTGCCTGCTTCTCCTGTAGATTGTGTGCACGGCTGTGTGTGTACCAGTGATGGGCACACTTGCGAAGTAGGCAGTTGGCCTGTTGTGCCTGAACCCTCATTTTTGAAATCATTTCCCTGTCCCCAACAAGGACCCCCTTTTTAAAAAAAACTAATTTTTATTTTATTATTGTAACTTTTAACGGGAGTACTGGGGATCAAATGCAGGACCTCATGCATGCTAAGCACACACTCTACCACTGAGCTACACCCTCCTCCGCAACCAGGACCGCTTTCTGCCCCTCTTCAGGTACACACTTTTTGGCTCTGTTCTTACTAAAACCTGCCCTTAAGAAAAAAAACAAACCAACACTCTTAAGAGCTCCATTTAATATGAGTCTAAGTCAACTTTCCCTTAATGTATTTGCATTTTAAACTTTTATTTCTGAGTGTGATGTGCAAATTTTTCTGTCCTTAGAAGGATTTCAGGCTTTGGGAAACAGGGAGAGAGGAGGCGGTTCGGGGAAGGGACAGCTTGATTGGTGCAGCTGAAATTGTGCTGTGGGCCAGGGGTTTTCCACCTGTGCTTAGCCCCATATCTCTTCCTGTGGAAGCTCAGCATATGAAGTTGGTTTTAGAAAGTGGAGATGACTGGCTGAGACAGGAGAGGAGGGTCCAGAGGCCCATTTGCTCAGCCTCCCCTTTTCCTGGGGTTCACTGAGGCCCCTCTGGGGACTTCCTAGAGTTTGCTGGGCCCCAGTTTAAAAAGCAGCTATGTGCTTCTGCCTCCCCTGGTTTGGAGAAACCTGACCCAAGAAGTCATATCGAAAATCACGCTTTTCTTGAACCCATCAGAGAGCTGAGATTGAGGGGCAACAACTAGCCTAAAATCCAAGGAAAGACAGGCACCTCAAAGGAGAGCTTGCATGTGGGCCTTGGCCCATCTGTTGCAGAACTAATGAGGGAGGAAGGCAGGTCTGCTGTAGAACAGGTAAACTGAATTCAGCTACAGTTGTTCATTAATTGCTAAAGGCCGATGGTGGGATAGTGTGAGAATGTAGGACCCCCAGGATTGTGTAGCCGCTTGAAGACTCTCCTCCACAGGCTTCACTGGGGGCTTGTGAGAAAGACTGAGACCAGGGAAGGAGACCCGAGAAAGTCTCTCTCAGTGATGTAGGCCCGCAGGAGGAGAGGAAACAGGCTTGGGCCCAGACCGACGATGGTCTTCTACCACTGCAGGAGGGACAGAGTCCTCACTGAGAAAGCCCACCTCTCAGACACAGGGACACAGAGCTCTCCTATGATGGAGGCTGGTCTGGACAACACAGGATACCCACCCCGCCAAACACACCTTAGCCACGCTGAAAGCCCACGTTCTACTGCCTTACTGTGCCGGTGTCTGTCATGGTGTAACCAGCCACCTTGGAATTTAGTGGCCTAACACATAAGCGGTTTGTTATTCCTCAGGATTCTGCAATCTGGGTAATCTGAGCAGTTCTGCTCCACTTGGTGTCTGCTGGTGTGGAGATGGCTGTAAAGGCTTCTCCAATCATAGGGTGGCCCCTGGGTAGGGTTGGCTGGGACTGCTGCAGGCTGGTTTGGGCATTCTTGGCTGCCTTTGGCTTTCTTGGCTGGTCTTCTCAGGGAGCAGAGGCAGTAGCTGTTTGGCCTCTTAAAGGCTAGACCTGGAGCTGGTACCATGTTATTTTCAGTGCATTATGGTAAAGGCAAGTTAGGGGGCCAGATTCAAGGGAAAGAGAGTCCACCTCTTGATGGGTGGAGCGCTGTGCCTATATAGGGAGGAAGAGAATCAATGGTGGTCTGCTTTGTAGATTACCTCCGTATACTAAATATGCCATGTTTTCATTTCCTGCCTCTGTCTTTGACTTTCTTGTTCTCTTCCTTTAATACTGTCCTCTCCCCAAATCTGCATTCATTAAAATATAACCCACCCTTCAAGGCCCAACCTAAATGCCACCACCTTCATGAAAAGGCTGATTCTTAGAATTTGTCATACAAATTGGGATGCTTTGAAAGTGGAAGAGGCAGCTTAAAGGACAAGTATAAACTGGGATTTTTCCTGGCAAACTGGGGCATATAATAGCTATTCACGAGCCTCTCCCTGGTTTTTCTGTTTGTGAATAATTCCCTTCTGCTGAATTTGTTCATATCTCTGATGGGACACATTTTATTCTTCCTGGTATTTTGGGTGCAAATAACTGTCAACGCTCTCTTAAATTGTAAATTCCTGGAAGACAGATTCACTGTGTTATTTGCCTTTCTTAGAGCATTTAGCCCAGAGCTGTGCATATAGTAAGTACTCAGCTGTGAACTGAAGAAGAGAGTGGAAAACAGAAAAAGAGCAACTCGGATGTTCTTAGGTCCTTAAAAACGTCTTGCAGAATTGAATAGCCATCATCTGCTCTAAGTCCTAATCATTCTACATCCTTTCCTAACCTTTCATATGACCCTGGGAAAGTGATTTAATATCCGAGCACCAAGGTTTCTTCATCTCAAAAATGGGGGAAATTATGCCTGTGCTACATATTTTATAAGGACATTGTAAAGGCAAAGGACATGATGTATACAAAAGCATTTTGAAATATTACATGTGGAAGTGCCTCTATAGATACAAGGCAGTATTATTATTTCAGTTTGCTTATTTGTTTCCAGCTGAGTGGCCCAGATAACCTCTTCATCAGTTGTTAAGTTGTTCTGTCCAGTAGAAGTTCAGACATTAATTCCTTTTTTCCAAATTCCTCACTCTGGTTAAAATAAGGTGAAGGGAACAGCAGGTCGGGAGTAACCAGTCTCAGTCCAGACATTTCCACCTACTGCTGAGCATGTGAGCCAGTCAATTAGCTTCTCTGAGCCTGCTTCCGTATCTTCACAATGAAACAATACATGTTCTGTCCATGAGGATAGTGTGAGGCTCAAATCAAGTGCATGTGAAAATCCTTTTGAAGTAAGTATAAAGGGTCATGCTATTAGTGATTATTTCAGCATACTCCTTTGTTCTAAGACTTCTTGCCTTCTGTTTTTCTGTTTGATTATCTATCTATATCTATCATTTTATCTACCTATCAACCATTCTTTCTATCTACCTGTCCATGCATCTATGTATGTCATTTTATTTATCTATTTGTCTATCAATTATTCTTTTTTTTAAATCATTCTTTCTGTGTGTTTATCTTTGTGTCTGTATGTGTGAATTTGAAATTATTAGACATTTGGAATTTTTTAGTGTCTCAGTGCTTTTCAAGTGTTTCTCAGGTGTTCAGAATTTCTTCTGTCATCTTTAGAGAAACTAACCATTTTAAGCTAATTTCTTACATTTACACAAACGCAAACTATGAAGCAAAGTAATGTTTCCTCTTCTCTTTCAAGGGAGGGTATCATGCGCATCTTAAACCAATATATAGACAATTAAAACCACTGTGGCACAGATGGCATGAAGGACCTCCGACCTCCCAGTAACCCATAGTTACCGTGGTTCTGGATTTAAGTAAGATGTTATTGTTCCCTTAGATCCTTACTCCAGCCTCCTCAGAGGTCCACAGAAGCAGATAATGATGGTGCCAGTGGTGGGGCCAACAGTAAACCACAGCTGGGCGTCTTGGTAACCAGAACTCACTGTAATTAACCCTCAGGGTCATTTCTACTTCTTGCTCTATGCTAATGCCACTTTGTTCTGGTGTCTTGTGTAGGGGTGTTGTTTCTGAAGCCCAGCAGCATTTTCTGATTTTGTGCCAACTGTTCTGTTGTCAGCTGCTGAGACTCCTCCTGAACCATGTATCGTGTGTCCCTCCTCCTGTAGGAACTGAAGGGAAATTGCTCTCTCACCATCACAACGTGGTTGCGGCCCTGAAGCCAGATTGTTTACACTTGGCATCCACTGAGGGTCGTTTGTTGCCTTCTTTGCAAGGCTTTGGGTGTTTGATGTTCTTGTCAAGCTATACGTTCTCCCTCCCTCCTCAGTCTCTCAATTTCAGCCTCCCAACGTGGAATTCCTGTCAGAAGTCTTTTCAGAGTGGTTCTCCAAAGCTCCGAGGACTCCCTGAATTTTAAGAGTTCACCAGACCCACGCCGGTCTGGTAGGGAAGATGCCAGTCTGTCTGCTGTAAGCAGGATGGATTGTAGGGCATCTCTGAAGCTTTTTGTTTTACTCTACTCAGAGTCAGGAGAACCTCTCTTGAGGACAGTGAAATACGCCCTGGCACATTTCTCCTGAGCACATGTTTATATTTCAGCATGAAAGAGCCCCCTAAGCGTGCTAAGAATTTATCTAGCGAAGGTTGCAATTTCTCAAGTCCCTTGTAAAGTCATTATGGTTGATTTGACCCCTGGGATAATACACATCTTAAAGTACCGAAGTATATCAGTGTACACATTTTTTTGGGTGGAACTCTGCTTAGACATAATTACCGATGTGTATGAGTGCAGTTTTTTGTAGCTTTTTTCTCTTCTGGGTAATAGGATGTGTACCCTTTAAAAACTCACAGCACCTTAGAAGATGCTGTTTTAGTTACATAGTAGAGATTCTGTGATTCCCCACGCTTAATCACTAGAAGAGGTGAGTTTTTATTTTTTTCGTTTATTTAATTATTTTCACCCATATAAATTTTAACCATTTTGTAAGGAAATCTTCCTAGAATATATTAAATACTTTCCAACTTTTTAGACCAAGAACACTCAGTGTAATTTGGTGACTTTTTTTTGATTATTCAAAGTCATTAATTACTGACACAGCAGCTTTTCACAGATTGCTGTCAGCAGAATAGTTATCTACTGCATATTAATACATGTCTTAGAAAAACAATGCTCTGTGATCAAATAAATGGGGTAAATACTGGGTAAACAAAATTAAGTAATTTTTTTTTCAGGAATACCCAAAGCTTTTACCATATTCATGTGTATTCTAAGTCTCCAAGGAGAGTTAGAGAATGAAGCTTTTCTCAAGTGTAATGGACCAGAGAATCCTCTTTGTGTTAAGAGTGTTATAGTTCCTGAAGAAGATCTTTAAAAATATTGGGGAAAATGCTGCTTTAATGTGAAAGGCCTCTAGGGCTATCATATATATGGGATTATTTGCCTCTATATTGAATGACTCAAACTGCTGCTGAATATTTGTGTCTCTTTTTAAAATACATTTTCTGTGCATTCTTGGTTGTTACTGTTTTCAGTTGTCACTGTGAGTGTTTTGGCCTCTCCTAAATGTCTGATACCCTCCCCTCACCCCACATCAGTTATGATTTGGGTTCTCATATAAATGGTTATTCAAACCAGAATACTTTTGCAAGTGAAGAGAAACTCTGTTTATAGTTATACTGGGTCTCTGTGCAGTAGACTCTGACTCTCCAGGGCAAACCAAAATTGTTATGACTAACACAAAATCAGAACAAACTAACTTAGTTAAACAATAGAGGGGTTTTATTGGCTCATGTAACTGAAAAATCTCAGAGGGTCAGTTGGTGCTGGTGTGGCTTGATCAGAGATCTGGCTTCTTTTTCCTGGTTCCAAGTGTACAGTTTATCCTTGTGCTGGTCTGCATCATAGTGAACACTAACTGCAGTGTTTTCAGGTTTTCCGTCTGGTCACCCATGCCTCATAGTTGGCTGTCAGAAAAGAAGAGCATCTTTGCCCAGAATTATTAGTAGAAATCCTGGGCTTTGTGCAGATTGGACAAACTCCTGAACCAACCCCCAAGGAATTCTGAGTACTTACTGGTTTAGATATGATGCAGCAATTAGTGTGGAAGGGAGATGGGAAATTCTGAGATTACCATGATGATCAGAGAATATCCCTGGAGGTGGGACTCAAGCCCACCCAGATAGAATGGCCAGTACACACTGGAGGCTGGATGGAATGGATGCTGGAGAGACATGTTGTCTACTATACATCACTCCTTATTTGTCTCCCCCCATTCCGTAAGAGAGAGGGTTATCAGATATCTAAGTTTATTAGAATTTTCTATAAAATAGTAAGATGGGCTCAGAAGGGCCTCCTGTAGTGAATGTGCATGAATGCTGGGATTGTCACAAGAAGTTGGGCTTTTCAGAGGCTTTTGCACTTTCTTCCTAGTTCTCACTTGTTTTCTAGGTAGTTGAGGCCAAATAACAGAGCAGTGGATAGATGGAGTAATGAAGAAGGATTGTCAATAAATTACTGAGAAAATACTAAGGATATATCCCCTAATCAGATTGTTTTTGACCGTTTTATTACACATGTAATATATCTTTATCATTAAAAAGTTAGAAAAGATGGGTAAGCAATTTGAAGATAATCAAAAGCATTTGTAATCTCTTTGCTCTGATTTAAAAACAAGAATAACTTTTGACCTCCTTCTGAAATAAAAATGCCTGTTTTTATATGAGCATTTGTGTAAGGAATTGAAAAGTCTGCTCTGTCTTCGAAAATTAGAAAAAGCAATATTTATTCTGTGCTGCACCTGATATTTCCTTTCCCCAACAAATGTTACCCGCATTATATGATGTAGTAATTTATAATGCCACCTGACTAGTGCTTTAGCTACCTGCTTTCCCTCCTATGAAATGTAGATTGAAAAATAATAGGTTTTCTCACAAAGGTGAAAATGTTTCTCTTAGACATAAATTATTTTCTATTTACAAAGCTGTTATGTTTATTCATCATATCTCAAAGGAAAATCGCTTTCAAAAATGACTGTTTCGAGACACACATTTCTTCATCATTCCGTCAGAGCCCGATAATGAGCTTGATGCAAATTTCTTTTTGAGTGGCTTATCTTTCAGTCCTAAATATATTGGGACAGGCTAGGAATTGCATGTCTGTGAATATGGGGGTCTAGGATTGAGAAGGGACCAGCCTGGCTGGGTGAGGTGGTGCGTATGTGACAAGAGTACCATCACAGTCCCTTCTGGCTCCCGGTCCTGCTTCTGCCCCTTCACCTTAGCGTCTCTGAGTCTCAGCTTCCTCTCTGTGCAATGAGGATAATGCCATTGACACTTAAAGGGCTGTTTCAGGAATTAGACAAATCATGGCATAAAGCTCTTGTCCCAAGGTAGGGACTTAGTACTTATGTTATTGCTCTTAATGGGCAGGTCCCAAGTGATGAAGGTTTTAGAAATTTCAGGTTGGAAGGCATTTTGGTGGTCTTTTGGTCCAGCCTCCTCCCAAGGCAGAAATCTGTCCTGGAGCACTCCTGATTGATGGGTCTTCAGGCTCTTGTTAAATAACGCCGGGACCCCACTGCTTCAGAAGGCAGCCTACACATGCTTTTGGTCAGTTCGAATTCTTAATGACAACAGCACATTTTGTTTGTAGTTTACAGAACGTTTTCACATCCGTTATTTCAGCTGATCTGTATGGCAGAATCTGTAAAGTTGGTAGGAGCTTTTAGGAAGTGTTTCCTTACATTGAACCCAAACCTGCTTTCCTTTAACTTGTGCTTACTGATTTGTAGAGCTTTGTGGTGACCGTCTTTCAGATTGGACCCATTCAACTGCTGTTTATTGTGCAGCTGGCCTTATCTAGGCAATAGAGATATAGCTGTGTGAGCAAAACACTCCTGCCCCTGCCTCTGTGGAAGCTACAGTCTAGTGCAGGGGCCTCCAGCTATGGCCTTTAGTTCAAATCCAGCCCATTGCCTGTTTTGTTAATAAAGTTTTATTGACACCCAACTCCATCCATTGTTTTACATGTAGTTTGTGCCCGCTTTTGTGCTACAACAGCAGAGCTGAGTAGTTGCAGTAGAGACCCTGTGGTCTATATAGTCTGAACTCTTTACTTTCTGTCCCTGTACAGAAAAGATCTGCTGCCCCCTGGCATGCTGGGTAAGGTAGATATTAAATTCTGTTTTTTTTCAATTAACATATGGTCAGTTTACAACAGTATGTCAATTTCTGGTGTACAGCATAATAGTTCAGTCATACATAAACATATATGTATTTGTTTTCATATTCTTTTTCATTATAGGTTACTACAAGATACTGAATAGAGTTCCCTGTGCTATACAGTAGAAACTTGTTGTTTAACTATTTCATATATAGTAGTTAGTATCTGCAAATCTCAAATTCTTGAATGCATCACTGAATATGTCATTGCACGTTTCTGTAGTGCAGGTGCTAGGGAAGGGAGAATGGGGAGAATCTCATTTAGGTTGGGCAGTAAGTAAGGCCTCCCTGAGAAAGGGACACTTAAGCCCTAAAGGATAAAAAAAGAGCTAGAAGATTGTGAGGGTGTGAGGAGCACATGGGCAGAGGGACAACTTGTATGAAGTCCTGCAGAGGGAAGATGGCTTGGGCAAATTGAAAGAGCGAAATAAGGCCAGTGTGGCTGGAGCCAAGTGAGGAAAGATCTTTGGTTTCAGGTTCAGCTAGAGAGGTAGGCAGGGGCCAGATCTGGCAGTGCCTTCTGAAAATACTGTTCTCTTCCTAAGGACATGGGACATTCCAGAAAGGTTTTAAATAGATTTGCATTTGAAAGCAATTACAATGAAATGGGGAGAAGTGGTTGGATTGGCTCTTTGCTGGGCGGTTGCTTTGCTGTGTAAGTAAAGGGTCGGGGTGAGGAATCTGAAATGATTCTCAGTCATCTGAATTAAGCAACTGGGTGAATTGAAGTTGCCCTTTATGAGATGGGGACTCCTGGAGGAGAGGCAGATTTGGTGGGAGATGATGATGATGATTCGAGTTTTGGAGCAATTTAGTTTGAGATGCCTTTGAGTTATCTCAGTAGAAATATCAAGAAGACAGTTGGATGCGCCAGTGTGGAGCTTAGAGGAAAGATATGGGGGGTCATGATAACTTGGGAGTCATCAGCATTTGTGGTTCTTAGAAGCTGATTTGGTGTGTGAGATTGCCTGGGGAGTTGAATACGGGAGCAGAATGCTAGGCTTAAGTCCCAGGGACTCCGACATCGGAGAGGAGAGGGAGCCTCCAAAGGAGACTGAGGAGGAGCGGCCAGGGGAGCAGGAAGTAGAACTGGCATCCTCATGCTAAGTGCAGAGAGTGTTTCAAGAGGGAGGGCTGGTCTCTGCCCTGTGCTGCTGCTGTCAGGTGGAGACTGACGGTGCTGTAGATTGTAAACATGAAGGGCACTGGTAACCCTAGTAAGGGTGGACTCAGCTGTGTGGTGAAGGCAGGAGCCAGATGAGGACAGGTGGAGAGGTACATGAGTAGGAAGTGAGGATGAAGAGACATTTTTTCAAGTTGTTCAGCTGTGAAGGATAGGAGAGGGAAGGCAGCTGCTAGATGGGGAGGGAAGATGGAGAGAAGAAGTTGTGTTTGTTTTTAAGATGTTGAGCCTCCATGGGAAAGAAAGAGTAAGGTGGGAGGAGGGCAGGGACAGTGGAGGAAAGGGTGATAGAGGAAGCCTCTGATATTCCAAAAGGGGAGAGAACCTTGAACCTACATGGAAGGACTGGCTTTCCACAGAGGGGTGGACACTCCATTGTAACAGGAAGGAGGATGGATAGGATGTATGCAGGTGCAGAGAGGTTTGCTCATATGCTGGCAGGAGATTGTGGAGGTGTCCATGGGTGGCTTCTGTCTTCTCCAAAATGTGAAACAAGGTTGCCTTCTAAAAATGAGAGAGGACAGACTTCAGGAAGGAAATAACAAGAACACGAAGAACACATGGCACATGGTTGTTGCTGAGAGGAGAGCATGTCCACCAGAGAAAGCCAGCAGGATTGCTAGTCAGTTGAGGTTGACGACAATAACTTTATTGTCACCTCATCTCTAGTTTTGTGATTGTCCCGCAGGTGAGCTCAGATGCTTGAATTCATAGACTGAGAAGCACAAGGGTAGAGTAGGCAGAAGGGTGAGATGGCATTAGTGAGGCAATGCGAGTTCTAGGACTAAGCTTTTACTCTCAGGAAAGCCCTTAGATGCTATTAAAGAAGTCTGGCTGCCCTGGAGAGATTGCATGGAGACACCCCATGGAAAGGCTATGTGGAGAGGGAGAAGCCTCAGTGTTACATGGGGAGAGAGAAGCCCAGATCATCTTAGCCAAGCCCAGCCCTCAGCCAGTCTGCCAGCTGACTGCAGCCAACCAGTGACCACTTAGCAAGGTCAACAGAAGAACTGTCCAGCTACGCTTAGCCCATATTGCACAATAATGAGAAAAAAAGATTATTTTAGCCCCTAAGTTTTGGAGTGGTTTGTTAGCAGCACATGACTGAAGTGCTGTTTGAGTACAGAGGCCTGCATGAGGAGGTAACCAAGGAGAGCAGAGAATGTAAGGCGTCCTGGTGGATCCTTGATGTGGGGGTCCCTAGGACGTAACCAGCTGTGGCCTGGACCACAGGCTCCCGAAATAGTGGTGTGGAGCATACATTTCCTGAGTCTGCTCTCAGCTCTTGTTGACAGGTTAGCTACGATGAAGAGGTGAACACACCACCTCTGGCCTATTCTACCAAAGAATTTTTTCTGGCTAATATCTTAATTTCCTTCAATCCTTTTTGTTATGTGGTTATGAAACTCCATAACATTCTTATCATCTTCCCCAGATATATTCCAGCTTGTCAATGGCTTTCTTAAATATAGGACCCATAGCTGAAGTCATCAGTTCCTGGTGTGGTTGGAGGACTGTTGCATTTTCTTGCTTTAGGCCCCCCTTTTTTTTTTTTTAATGTAATTTCAGATTGCTTTAGCTTTGGGGAAAGCTGTAACACTGTTGACTCATGTTTAGCTTGAAGACTACTAAAATACCTGTATCGTCTTTTTTTCTTTTTCTTTTCCGTAACACAATGGCTATTAGATCAAATCCTATACCTGTGCAGTCAATGTTTTGAACCTTGGAATGAAGGATTAAATTTAATTTGCTGTGTTTTGGCTTATTCATTGAATCTATGGTCATCATTTTGAATCCTTTTTTTTTTTTTTAATATTACCTGTTCTCTTAGCTTTGCATTATCCACAAGTTTAAGTATATGTGTGTGTGTGTGTGTGTGTGTGTGTGTGTGTATACTTAAGTGTATATATACTGTTTCCAATCATCAATTATATATATATATACACACATTCATTTATCTTCATCTGAATCACTGATGAAAACCTGGAAAAGGGATGTTTGGAGACAGTGCTGTAGTATACCCATGGAAACTTTGTCTAGGTTGTCACTAAACAATTGAAAACTTTTGAGGCATTGGTTCAGCGTGCCTACTTGCATTCATTACACCTCTCCCTTTAGCAAAAGCTCAATGTGGAGGTTTTTTGAAGGTCAAAAAAGAAGTAACTACTCTCTGAGGACATCCTGAGAACTGTTGAAATTCTTTTCCAAATGATGGATCCTAATATTTTTTCCTCAACTAAAATCTCTTTAGTATGGACTCAAAGTTTAGACTGAATGATTTTGTTTGTTTTTTTTTTTTTAATTTTATTTTTTATTGAAGTGTAGTTGATTTACAGTGTTAATTTCAGGTGTACAGCAAAGTGATTCAGTTATACATATACATACATATATTTTTTTCTTTTCAGATTCTTTTCCACTACATGTTATTATAAGAAATTGAATGTAGTTCCTTGTGCTATACAGTATGTCCTTGTTTACCTATTTTATATATAGTAATGTGGACCTACTAATCCCAAACGCCTAATTTATCCCTCCCCGTCCTTTCTCCTTCAGTAACCACAATTTGTTTTCTATGTCCGTGAGTCCATTTTTCATTTGTAAATAGAATCTGTATCTTTTTTTTAGATTCCACATATAAGTGATAGCATATGATATTTCTTTGTCTGACTTACTGCACTTAATATGATAATCTCAAGGTCCATCCATGTTGCTGCAAATGACATTATTTCATTCTTTTTATGGCTAAGTAGTATTCCATTGTGTAAATATACCAAAACTTCTTTATCCAATCATCTGTCAATGGACATTTAGGTTGCTTCCATGTCTTGGCTATTGTATATAGTGCTGCTATGAACATTGGGGTGCATATGTCTTTTCAAATTAGAGTTCTTTCCAGATATATGCCCAAGAGTGAGATTGCTGGATCATACAGTATTTTTTTTTTAAAAAAGAGTAGCATTTAGTTTTCCCCAGTACAGATCTGTCTTCTTGCTGGGTGCACATTCAAGAGGTACAGGAGCCTTCACTGAGTCCTGTAATCTGTCTTGGCTGAGGATCAATAGGCTGTAGTCTGTTTCAGTCAGATGTTCAGGAGCCATGAGGGACTTTCATACCATTGATCAATCTGTGATCAGTCTTTAATCCACAGGCGGAACCATTTTGAGGCCAACAGCATGAATCACAAACCATTGATACTTCTAAAGAGTCTGTGTCATATAAAGCCATTCTGAGGATGATGGTGGGTAAGAATACGCTCTTTGAAAGTTACGTTCCAATCCTCAATAACATAAAGCCAAAGTACTGTCTTCTGGCTCTCTTGACTTTTAACAGCACCAAATACGTCCACATAGTTTTTAGATGAGCTGTGTGCATGCCCTCCTGTCAAAGTTAATTGAAAGATAAGCATCTTCCACCATATTGTTAGCAAGGCAGGTGAATCCAGGGAGTCTTTACTCTAAAAAAAGAAAGCTAAATAATTCCCTTTGTCAAAATCTTCATCAATTAGATGTACAATATTAAATAACTTTTTTTTTTTTTTGCTTGATTCTCAAGAGGAACAATTTGTAGCTGATTCAGTCTAGGGACACAAGAGGATGCAGTTTTTTAAAAATGGAACTCATGATTAAAGTAGCCAACTGGTAGTTCTGGCTCTTAAAATACTTCGGACCAAGTTATTGCTGTCTGTTTTATGATATGACCCTCTAGTGACTCAATTGCTTAGGCCCTTGAAATAAATGCAGAATTGATTCTTGAACCACATTTTCCTCTCGTGTTTGCAGGTTTTCTCCTAGGCCACCTTTGTGTCAAGGTGAAATGACTTTTTCCTTGGAGACAGGAAGGGGTCAGTTTCCTTAATTTTTATAACTTTAATGGCATGCAAATATTCGTTAGTGAAACCATGTAGATTCTTCTTTCTTAAATGGTTAATAAAGACAGCCTGGCAGTTTGGAGAGTCTTCTTCTAGGATCTTTTACTACTATTACAAAATTAACAGCATCTGTACTTCCTTGGTGCTAGCACTTGATGTGTGTTATACGTGTTATTTTGCACAGCCCCGTAAGAGGTTGGTATTGTTTCCGTTCTACAGGCAAGAAAACTGAGGATTAGGTATGTAAAGTAAACGGTTCAAGATCGCACAGCCAATAAATTGCAGTGCTGGAATTTAGACCCCTTCCTCTCTGCCTCCAGAATCTGGGCTTGTAAGCACTGTGCCAGACTGCTATGTTATCAGCTCTGATTTGATGTGTCTTTTATTGAACATTAAATCGAATTCCCTTTTGAAAGTAAGCAGAATGTAAATACTAATGTATTGAGTGGCCTTCTGTTAAAATGAATTCCTAGCCTTATTTTTGTAAGTCTTTAATATAAATCTTTATATGCAATATGGTGAATAAACTTGAGACTTCCTTATCTAAACTCCACATCCCACCCCCCTCCAGATTTGGCTATTTCTGCAGATTTTCTTTTACTTTTAAAAACTTTCATTTTGTACGTGTGGAAAGCTGTACTCTGAGCATTAATGAAGCAGTACCCCTCGTCCCCCTTTCTCTACCATACATACGAAGAGACAGTGGATGTTGTCAGTATTTAGACTGGCAATATCTTTTCAGTGACTGTGGAAGGATTTGTTGATATTCTGTCATTTGTGAGAAAGAAAAGTTTAAATACGTGCCTATTATCCTACGTCATGGAAGCCTTTAATATGATTGATTCCTTCCGAAGCTATATACTATGCAGATGTTTTATTCATGAATTGTTATTTCTGCAAAAACTGTGGGTTCCTATTTCATTTCCCCTGGCTGAATATGCCATGATTTGGTTTTTTGTTAAGCTTATCCTTATATAGGCAATGTTATTTCTGAAATGTTAATGCACATTGTAGGGCTAGAACCCAGCTGTTTGTAAAACTTAATGATTGTTGACTGCAGTTAAATCCCCATGAGTTTAAAGTATAGATTTCAAAGGCATGGATTGTGCAAGAAAATTCTATCTTTGATTTATGTGGCAAAACTGCTGTTATACCATGACCTTAATTTTCCTGTGGTGGCAGGTATGTTATTGGGGAAGGCGTCACAAATAAAAGATGAGACTAGTAATAGTAACAGAGGGGCAAGGGATGGGAAATGAATGCAACTGTCTAATAAACTTTTAATCATTGTACATTGTCCTAGGTCTGGACACTGGTATCATCTTTGCTGGTTGCTCTTCTTTCATTTGCCTCATTCTTCTTTTTTTTGAAGGGGGGCGTACCTCTTTGCATTGCTTTTTGCTCATACAACAAATGCAATGGATTATTAAAAATTATGAAAGTGGAAGATGTGTTGTATCTATCTAAGATAGGTCACACGTATTTTAGGTATTACTTTTCTGAATAAATGCTGAATAGATTTCTTTTCCTCACTCACAGGAGTCTTGTTGCCCTGAATTTTGGAAGATACAGGATCCCTTGGTAATGTTGTGTGTTAAATTCCAGACCACTGCAATAAAATGAATGTTGCAATAAAGTGAATCACATGAATCTTTTGGTTCCCCAATGCGTATAAAAAGTTATATTATACTGGTGTCTGTTAAGTGTGCAATAGCATTATGTCTAAGAAATGTATATACTTTAATTTAAAAATACTGTATTGCTAAAAAATGCTAATCATCATCTGAGCCTTTGGTGAGTCATAGTCTTTATGTCAGCGGAGGGTTTTGCCTGCATGTTAATGGCTGCTGCCTGATCAGGGTGGTGGTTGCTGGAGGTTGGGGTGGCTGTGGCAGTTTCTTAAAATAAGACAACACTGACATTTACTGCATTGATTGATTCATCCTTTCACAGATGATTTCTCTGTAGCATGCAATGTTCTTTGATAGTGTTTTACCTACAGTAGAACTTGCACAGTTGGGAGTAAATCCTTTCAAACCCTGCCGCTGCTTTACCAACTAAGTTTGTGTAATATTCTTAATCTTTTGTCATCCTTTTAACAGTCTTCACAGCGTCTTCAGCAGCAGTAGATTCCATCTCCAGAAGCTACTATTTTTGCTCATTCATAAGAAGCAACTCCTCATCTGTTCAAGTTTTATCATGTGATTGCAGTAATTCAGTCACATTGTTGGGCTCCACTTCTAATTCTAGGTCTCTTGCTGTTAACACTACATCTGCAGTTACTTCCTCCACTGAGGTCTTGAACGCCTGAAAGTCATCCAGGAGGATGGATCCAGCTTATTCCACACTCATGTAAATGTTGATACTTTGACCTCTTCCCATGAATCACAGCTGTTCTTAGTGGCACCTAGAAAGGTGAATCCTTTCCAGAAGATTTTCAGTTGACTTTGCTCAGATCCGTCAGAGGAATCACTATCTATGTCAGCTATCGCTTTATAAAATCCATTGCTTAAATAATACGACTTGAAAATTGAAATTTCTCCTTGACACGTGGGAGATGGGGCTGCAGAATGGATGCTACATTTGCAGCCATGAAAACATCATGAATTTAATTGTACATTCCCACCAGCTCTTGAGTGGACCAGGTGCTTTGTCAGTGAGCAATAACATTTTAAGAGAAATCTTTTTTTTCTCAGTAGTAGGTTTCAACAGTGGGCTTAAAATATTCAGTAAACCATTGTTGTAAACAGATGTGCTGTCACCCAGGCTTTGTCGTTCCATTTACAGAGCACAGCCTGAGTAGATTTAGCAAAAGTCTTAAGGACCCTAGGATTTTCTCAATGGTAGGTAAGTGAGCATTAGTTCCAAGTCAAAGTCACCAGCTGCATTAGCTCCTAACAAGAGAGTCAGCCTGTCCTTTGAAGCTCTGAAGCCAGGCATTGACTTCTTTCTAGCTATGAAAGTCCTAGCTATCATCGTCTTCCAGTAGAAGGCTGTTTTATCTGCATTGAAAATCTGTTGTTTGGTGTAGCCACCTTCATGAATTACCCGAGCTAGATCTTCTGGAGAATTTCCTGCTGCTTCTACATCAGCACTTGCTGCTTCACCCTACACTTTGATGTTATGGAGACGACTTCTCTCCTTAAATCTTAGGAACCAACCTCTGCTAATTTCAAACTTCTCTTCCGCAACTTCCTCACCTCTCTCAGCTCCTTAGAATTGGAGGGTTGGGACCTTTGCTCTGGATTAGGCTTTAGCTTAAGGGAATGTTGTGGCTGGTTTGACCTTCTATCCAGACCACTACAACTTTTTCCCTATCAGCAATGAGATTGTTTTGCTTTCTTATCATTCGTGTATTCGCTGGAGTAACACCTTTAATTTCCTTCGAGAACTTGTTCTTTGTATTCACAAGTTGGCTGACTGTTTGGCACTAGAGGCCTAGCTTTCAGCCGTCTCAGCTTTCATCATGCCTTCCTTACTAAGCTTAATTATTTCTAGCTTTTGATTTAAAGTGAGAGACATGTGCTCTTCCTTTCACTTGAACACTTAGAGAACATTGTAGTTATTAATTGGCCTAATTTTAACATTATTGTGTCTCAGGGAACAGGGAGGCCTGAGAAGAGGGAGAGGGAGATGGCGGAATGGTCAGCAGTGGAGCAGTCAGAACACACACAGCATTATCCATTGAGTTCACTGTCTTATGTGATGTGGTTCATGGTGCCTCCAAATAATGACAATGGTAACAGCAAAGATCACTGACCACAGATCACCATAACAAATATCATAATAATGAAAAGTTTGAAATAGTGGGAGAATTACCAAAATATGACAGAGAGACATAAAGTGAGCAAATTCTGTTGAACAAATGGTGCTGGTAGACTTGCTCGACGCGGAGTTGCCACAGACCTTTGATTTATAAGAAAAATGCAGTAAAGTGAGGTGCAGTAAAACAAGGTATGCCTGTAGTTGTGTTGAACATTGGTACAGAGTGTCCTTTTGTATTTCATGTGTGTGTGGATGTGACAACAGGAAGAACATAATAATTCCTAATTAGTAATTCCCCCCCGCCTGTCACAACCATGCTCTCCCTACTAGGGCTTTCTTTCCCATTGTGGACATTAAAAGGAAACTGAAAAGGTGAGCACCAGTGGCCCAGCTGGACCCTAGCTCTGGATTCAGGAACAAGAGGAGACGTCACCTGTGCACGTGCTTGGCTTTACAAACCGAGGCCACGGATTGTCTTGATGAAGTTTCTCACGGTAAATGGGAAAACGACACATGCACAAACAAAAAGCCCTTTTTGGTTTATTTGCTGTTTATCTCTGCTTTGGACCAAATTGTTTCCTCTCTTCCTCTCTTTGGAGGTTGCTCCCTCTTAGATGCTCCCAAAAGTCTCCTCCAATGCAGGCTGGCAGTGTGGCTTTTATTTTTCAATGTCGGTGCCTACACGGCTGGACACAAGCAGTAGTGGGAAAGTGATTTTTGACTTGCTTTTTGGTGCTTGTATTTTTTTCTGACTTGTTTATGGATTCTTCTTTCCACTCCTTTTTCGTATATACTTATCCTTAGAGTATCGAGTCATTAGAAAACCTGGCACCATTTCCCCCATCAAAATGTATTAAAAGAGGTGATGCCACCTAATCCTCACCTTTGGAAAGCTGAGGAACTGGCAAGTGGATGTGATGCTTAGAAGTCAGGGGAGGTGGAGGTTTAAGGTCGTCATCCGTCAACAGGTGAATTAGATTCCTGGGTTCCCTTTCTGTACTTGGGCTGAGAAAGTCTTATTAAATGTGACATAAATCACTGGTCTTTATTGTTGGTTCACTTGTCAAGGATGCTGCCTTTAAAATGTTCCTTGCTGTGTTTGAATGTTGATCTACTGTTTGCTGTGTGACCATCAGCAAGTTGCATAATCTTTTTGGGTGGCCGTTTCTTTAGCTGGGTTTAATAATAGTACCCACTTCCCAGGGAGATTGGGAGGAGTATCTTCACCTGTGTAGTTGCCTCGCGCAGTGCCTGGTACGCCGTGAGCGTTCCGGAAGCGACTGGTGCTGTTGCACGGCAACAGCAAGAGATGGAGTTCCCCTCTGGAGTTTGACTCTGGGCTTGAATCTTGGCTCAGCTGTTTTTAGTCTTAGGATCATGACTTTATATTCCTTTGTTGCAAAATTTCCAGACACATGGTACTTCCCTCATCAGATTTTTATGAGGACTTAAATCATCCAAGTTAAGTGCTTATAGCACAGTGCCTGGCCGATAGTAAGCACTCGAAGGCAAGTAAAGTTATCATTGTAGTGAATAATCTGACAATCCTCTGACTGTCTTTATATTTCAGGACTTTCAGCTCATAGCATCTGCATCGTCAACACTATGTTTATGATGGCTGAAGGTGTTCTCACCACACTGCTTTCTCTCTACCCTGCACAGTCAGATTAGAGGTAGAAGGGGTGGGAACTTGGTTTCTGAGATACCTGAATTTGTTTTCTGAGGTACTCCTGGACTGTTATGAAGGGCAGAGAACAGCAAGATGCTTTGTAAACATTCCAGGTAGGATGAAGAATATTTCCCCACCTCCTGCTTCTGAAAAGACTGCTGTGGTCAGATGTTCATAAGAAAATAAAAAAATACTTACTTTCATATTTCCTGCCCACAGTGATGAAAATAAATTGGTATTTTATTTGTCTTCTTTTGAAGTTAATGCAATAAGGCTAGCTTATGACCTTTGAAAAATGCTCCCATGGCTTCACTTGAAGACAGCTTTTCCCCATTGCTTTCAATCCTTTGATAATATATTAAATTCATCTCTCTTTCCAGTATGCACACATTTCAAATGTTTGTCTATGACTGTGTCCTATCTTAGATAAAGCTTGGCCAAATTAGTCATATACTCTATATTCATTCAATTTGCTTAAAACTGAATTTCATTCCCAACTCTGTAATACTTTTATTCCTTCCCTTTAAACTTAAAAATTATTTGTGGTAGGTTTTGCTGTCATGTATTTAGCTCATGGGTTTTCATGTGGTGTCCCCAAAAGGATATTTTGTTGCCTTTGTTTTCCTTTCATTTTCATCCAACCAGAGTGTCATGGGTGGATCACATTTCAACACATTATATTCTCTTCATAGCCAGGCTCTTTGGTTTTGTAACAGTAGATCTTTGTCTTGTTCATGGAGTGCCTTCTAAGCTGGGCCCTCATCATTTCTGAGCAGTATAGTTCACTGAAATAATTTCTTAATTTAGTCCAACTCACTTTGCCATCGGGTGAATTTTCCAGATTAAGAATCTTGAATTTTTCAGCTGCTAAGTGCTAAGGGTGACAGTTACAACTGGAGCTCGTTCAGTAAGAGTGTCGCATCCACAATACACTGTGTAATGGAAAGACAGCATGTAGCTGGTTAGTGCTTCTCAGCCAATTAAGACACTTTACATGGAACACTGAACTCATCTTGTAGTGGGTTAAATAATGGCCACCCACAGATACCAAGTCCTAGTGTCTGTAACTTGTAAATGTTACTCTCTTTAGATAAAGGGTCTGTAGATGTAATTAAGTTGAGGCTCTGGAAACGGGCAGAGTGCCCTGGATTATCCAGGTGAGCCCTGTTTGCCATCACAAGTGTCCTTGTGAGAGCGCACAGGGGGCAGTCACAGAGAGGAGGCCATGTGAAGGTGGAGGCAAGGGTTAGAATGAAGCAGCCTGCAGCCCAGGTTGCCAGGGGGGTCACGAGGAGCCGGAAGAGGCAAGAAAAAATTCTCCTCTCGAGCCCCTGGAGGGAGTGTGGCCCTGCTGGCTTTCGGCCTCTGGCCCCCAGAAGTGTGAGAGGATACATTTCTGTTGATTTAAGATGCCAAGTCATTTGTTATAGAGGCTTCAGGAATCTAATGCTCTTCTATTCTCTCGGTATTTTCATTCCAGAATAGATGAGGAAGAGGGGGGGAAAATGATAGGCACGATCATTTTTGTGAGATGTCAATCTTTATTTCAGAATTAGTAGTACAGAACCACATCTTCAGGAAGTTAATTGGACTCGTACTGCCATACGTAACATGTGATAATCTGAGTACAGCGTGTTTCTTTCTTTAGTAATAGGTTGCCACTTCGAATGTGAAACTGTTCCACCTCCCTGGTAGTGTCTGGATTGGAGCAGAAAGAAGGGAAAGAGGAGGAAAAGAGGGTGAGATGATACCTAAATTACTGAAAGGTAGTGTTTCTGCTTACATTTTACTTGCGTGTTAAGGATTGTAGCACATTTCCTCAAGGGAGAAGGAAAGCAGGGGCTGCCTTTCCAGACCATGGCTACCATGTCCTCCTAGGACATAGTACGCAGAGGGACCTGGCTCCTGCCAGTTCTCAGCCAGGGAGAGTAGAAAGCAAACAGTAAGGAGAAACCAAGGTGCTGATGGGCAGAATGGAGGTGTGAGTGAGGACTGACTCTTTATTCCCCAAACTTCCTTCCTTGACGGCAAAAAGCAAACTGTAACTCTGATTTAACCCTGATAGGGTCAAAGGACCTTTTGCTTTAGAGACATCTCTGGAGTTACATGTTAAGGGAAATGCAAAGGCAAAGGGAAAGGAAAGGCAAAAGAAACTCATAAAAAAAAGAAAGTAGAAAACCATGATTCTGGTATAGTTATAGTTCCACAGGAACAGGCTCTGTCTGAGTTCTTTTTAAAATGTTTGCATGGCTATCTAAAAATGAGAAAAGAAAAGAGGTACACATACTATGTCCTGAATCCTGAACCCAGTTAATCATAAATGGTTATTATAACAAAAGAAAATAAATGATTGTTTCTTTAAACTGATTAGAGAATTTGATTTACTTTGTTGTTAAGAATTGACTTGTGAAAAAGACCAATATCATCTCCTATTTAGCACCCTGGATGACAGAACCTTTGTGAGGTTGCAAGTTTAGGAAGTTTGCCAAATAAATGTGAGATAAGGTATTACATCAGGCTTCTCTGTTCCAGACTGTTCTGTTACTGGTGTGCAGCATTTACCAATTATTCTATTGGTATAATCTGTGGCAGTGTCTCCTTTAGATTCTTGGTTAATATTTAGGTCAGTGAATTTCAACATGAAGATTTGCTGATATGAACACTTTCCTTCATGTGGTCTGCAATTTTTGACAGATTGTACAATTTACAAACCCTGTCTTGAGTGAGAAAAAAATAGTTGTGCTACAGTTGTTTTGAATAAGGAGCGCTGGCTGCTTGTATCATTGCTCTAATAATAGTGGAAGTACTACATTTGCTCCAATTGAGTTTGAATCCAGTACTGCTCACTTAACATGCAGTAACTCAGATGAGTCTAAATCTCACACTTGTCTCTTGATTTAAACTTGTTACATATTTTCCTCAGGGTATTTTTCCCTTATCTCATGTGCAAAACTCTCCATCCTGGCTTGAATTCAGCTTTATTTTATATCTGGGCAAACATACTCTCCAATCTGGGTAGAATATTGTACAGATGGCTAATAGGGACAGTGGACGCGCTACGTGTGACATGACTGACTAGCTCTGTGGTTGGGAAGTAGGAGCTAGGATGGTTGATTGTGTAGACTTGTGAAAACGGAAGGGTTTGTCTGAGAGGGTCACAGACTCCAAGGCAGCTTGTCTGTAAAGTGGGATGCAAGTGAGATAATAGTGAATGAGGTCTTCAGGGATTCTTGGGGGGCCTTTGGCTCCAGTGTCTGGTTATCATTTAGGAATGCAAGCCCAGAGTTGCGAGGTCTTCTTTTTCAAGAGAAACACAAAGGGATTTTTTAGGTAAATCCTGATTATTAAGTTTGAGTAATTAAAGAAAGTTCAAAAAACCCCAAAACCCCCCAAAACCAAGGGTTATACTGTATGGGCCAAATAAAACATAACTGGTGCTGTGAGCATGTGACCTCTGGTCAACACTGATCGGAGTTCTCCAGCCCCAGGGGCTTGCAGAAAATATTTACTGCCTCGCATCTGCTGCCTCCCGCTCCTCCGTGACTGCAGATGTGTCGTGACTATTTTCTTCTTCTCTCTTTCACTCCTGGAGCCCGTGGAAGAGAATTTAGATCTCTCACAAGCCCTCAGTGTAATTTATGTTGGGAAATACTGGTGGAGACTTGGCTCTTTTAAAGCAGAAAGCTGAGTTAGAGCAAAATCTAAAGAGATAATCAGAACTCATTTCAGAAATCTCCAGTAGGAACAGAGCTAGGATAAGCAAGTAGAGGAAGAGAGATTGGATTAGCCAGGAAGCACTTTTACAGAGATGCCGGTTCAGGCAATGTGACATCACTGCTAAGAGAAGATGGTTCCAGAAATATGAGAAGTCCTATTTCTGTCCTCTAGGATAGAGCTGCCAGATAGCATACAGTTAAATTTGAATTTCAGGTAAACAACAAATAATGTTTAGGTTTAAATATGTCCTTTGCAATATTTTAAAAATTATAAGTATGCCCCAAATATTGCAAGGGGCATAATTGTATTAAAACATTATTTGTTCTTTATATAAAATTCATATCGAATTTGACATCTTGTTTTCGTGTTGTTTGTGTTTGCAAAATCTGGCAACCCTGTATCACAAGCCTGGGCCAAATTCAGAGTCTAGGCCAGACTACCCGAAATTTACAAGCCAGAATATAGTGAGAAATTGTAAGAAGTTCTTTCAGTAGTGTTTGGGTTGATTGTCTGACGCTGAATTGTCCTTATGAACTTGCTGAATTTTATAATAACCTTTACTAGCATTGCTGCAGGTGAGGAGGCAGATGGATCTGTGTGTGTACAGAACGATCATGGACATTTATAGGAGAATCCAGTTCAGATGTTTATCCATACATTGACTGAAGGCTCTCCAAAGAGATGACAATTTTAAGGATGCTTTGAAGGTCAATAGAAATGACTGGTTAGACATATTAGCAGCTACACAGTCATGGAAAGTGATGAGATATTAGTAATGGCTAATATCTAATCCCTATTATTTGGCTAGAAAAGAAATGAAGACTTGAGGGAAATATTGCTAATTCCTACACATTGTTAAATGTCCCATAGAAACATGGTATTCTTTTATTCTTAGATGAAACTGTGCTAAGTATTAGATAATTGAATATATGTAGTATTCTTCTTGCCTTCTTGTATTTACCTAATTTATTAATAAAATACTGTGATAGGCCCTGGAGAGAAAAAGAGGTGTACAATACAGAACTGCCTTTCCCCAAAGGTCCTAGTTTAGTTGAGGGGACAGTGAACTTGGGAAAAGATAGAGTAATACATTGTATAAATGCGTGCTGTCGTGGAGCCTGATACTCTGTGTGTTGTAGCAAAGATTTTGAAACCAAGGAGAGAAATCTTTGGGCTCTTCAAGCTGGAACAACTTAATGGCAGGGAGGAAGGAAAGTTGGGGCTTTGAAATAAAAATGGCATGAGAAAAGTTACGGGGGCAGGAAAGCACTGGACCAACATTCAGAGACATGAGTGTCCAGTGTGGCACGTGTGACCACCTGTCATTATCAGAACAGCTCATCTCACATTGCAGCCCAAAATGAACACATGTGTGCGTAGAGCCACCATGTTTAATTATATCTCAGTTCTCTTCTTTTTATTTTTGCTGTTTTCACTATGAATCCTCTTTTCTTCCTTTTGGCCTTCTCATTTTGCTCCCGTATGCGCATTGATTATATAGCTAGTTCTGTGTTGTCCGTTTCCTTACTGGTGGTTGATGCCATTTCTCATTATCTCTATGACCTGTAGTTGGTTTCAGTGTTCAATTCCTTAAACTTCTCATTCTTGAATGATGGTTTTGCTTTGTTTCTTGATGACTTTGCTAAAATATTCATTCAGTGAACAAACAAGTGTATTTGGAGGACCTGTTGTACAGAGAGTCAGTGAAATACAATGGTTGAGAGCATGGGCTGTAGGGACAGCCTGCTTGGGTTTCAGCCCTGACTTTACCACTTACTAGCTATGTGGCCTTGGGCAACTTGCATAACCTTCCTGGGCCTTAGTTTTCTGGGCTGCAAAATAAAATATTAATAGGATGTTCCTCAAAGCTGTGAAAATTGAATGAAATAACTCATGCTCAGACCATGGCATCCTAACTACTGATATTTTATTTTTGCTCCAGTTGAAGGTGTGGAGTAGGAACAAGGCAGACAAGATCTGCAGTCTTGGAACTGTTTTTCCTACCGATGTAAGTGTTATGGAGAAAACAGCCTAAAGTGATAGGAACTGTGGGTGTGAGGCGTGGGCAGCTTCAGAGAGAGAGGGTGTTCAGCAAAAGACACCTTGAGAAGATGCCATTTGAGCTGAGCTTGGAATGAGGGAAGCAGAAAAAAAAATGGGGTTATAGCTGGAGACTCTTAGGGTCCAAAGACCCTTAAATAAACGCTTTGGAGCATGTTTTCATGCTGGTGGGCATGGCCCACTAGAGAGGGAGACTCAGTACTGCTGGAGGCAGTGGGGTGGGGAGGAGTAACAGCAGAAGTGCAGTCTCTGAAACAGACAGAAGACCCAGGTACAGCTGCAGGGCAGGTCTTTGTTAGGAGCTGGGGCTCTTCTTCATTTACAAATGCACGTGAACTTGGTACAGGTGGGTTTCTGTTCAGCCGCTTTATTTTCCTTTTGACGAATGAGGTAAGGTCTTGAGTTGAGAGGGACCTGTGGGGATTGGAAGGGGAGAGATGGACAAGGAAGATGATGGAGAAACCACGTTTGAAAGAAGAATGTGTGAAATGCAGGTATCAGGGACGTGCTGTGGAAATCTAGGCTGTTCTTGGTGCCCATTTGGGATTTGTGGTCATGAATTTAAAATGAGACTAGTCAGCAGGGTTGCATGCATAAACAAGCATTTTTCTCAGAGAGGTACAGGGATAGTATATTTTCTGAGATTTATACAGAACTGAAAATAGCTTCTCTAACCTTCAGACAGAAATTCCAACTTCCTATGCAGTTATTTGGTCAAGAGCTTTAATTCAAAACTCTATGGTCCAGCCTGTCCAATAGAACTTTCTGCAGGGACAGAAATGGTCTGTACCTGTGCCATCCAGTATAGTGGCCAGTAGTCATATGTGACTATTGAACACTTCAAATGTGGCTAGTGCCACTGAAAAACTAAAATTTTTATGTTTATTTTTTGCTTTCCCTTAATTTAAATGACCATTCTGGACAGCACAGTTGTAGATATTACTCCCACTGCCTTCTGGCATTTATTATTGCAGAGGAGAATACAAACTCTGTCTGTCTTACTTTTAGAAAAATTGAAATTTTATGAATGTTGAATATGGTGTCTCGATTTTAAAAATGTAACTTGATGAGCACAGGGCCCTTGTGGTCCTTTCCCGGATTTTGAAAGTTTTCTTTTAGCATATCTTTTGGAAACTGTGACTGATGAAAACATACCTTTAGAAACCATATGGACCTGGGTTTGTATCCCAGCTCCACAAATTACAAGTTGTGTGGTCTTTGGAAAATACCTTCAGCTTTCCCAGTTATTTTCCTCCAGGAGAAAGATCGAATCAAAATACAGGGTTCATTCCTTTTTCCTGCTCTGCTCAATTCATTTGCCTTGGTTTCTACTTTAAGAATACCTCTTATTCACAGTCAGGAAGTCTGATCAGAATGGTGCCTTCAGAATGGTTCCCTGCAGATTCAACCTTTTCAGTTCTTTATTTCTTCTTTTGGGTGCTTCCTCAAGTTTGTTCTCCATCCTTCTTCCACTTTCTGTCATATAAAGTCTGTCTTGTTTTGCTTCCGGTGTGAGTTCAATCTCTTCTGCTGTGCTTTTTATTTTCCTACCCACTTTTCTTGTTCTGCCTGTTCTTATTTAATAGAGACAATAGCTTCTTCAACCTTAGTGTGAGCCCCAAACACTTACGCTCTATGTATTACATGCCTTGTAAAAATACTCAAGAGGAGCATTTTGCATTAAAATCATAGGGAAATGTCACTCATGTGCTGTAGATTTTTTTCAAAGGTTTCATTTAAAAGAATCTTCAAGGCAGAACTCCAGTATTAGAGAACGGCCAAGATTTAAGGAGTACGCTTATTTCTCTGTCAGTCTCTCTGTCCAGAGACTGCCAAGGGCATCAGTTAGCAGCTGTGTGGTGAACTGTTGCCACAATTCCTGGGACATGCTGACCATGTTGTTTCTTCCTTCTTCCTTCTAAGTGAGCAGCTTCTAGCAGAACTTTATGGAAGTGAAGCTTTTTCTCAGATTTGGAATGAGGTGTGGGAGGTAAATGAGGTGAAAGAACCTTTTTCAGTATGTGGAGTTTCACTCAAAGGAGTGGGAAGATGAGAGAAATCTACACAACTCCAAAATACTCAGAAGAAAACGACCTAATCCTTCTCTGCTGTGTCTTCCGGGATGGACCAGTCCCTAGCCACCAGCAACAGGTTCCTCTGCTTCATGCCATCTCCCCCCACCCCCAGCCCCCAGCTGTGGTCAGGAGCATGGGAATCAATGAGTTTGGTCTGGGCTCTTCTATTCATCCAAGTACCAAGTGAGTTCTTGCTGGGGTGGAGGTGATGGTGGTGTAGAAGGGGTGGTACAGTAGGCTCGCACCTGAGACTCCAAGACTGTTAGGTAACCTAGAGGCAGTCAGAGTGTCTCAGTCCCACTGCTTTGATTGAGGTGGTGGCTGGCTTCTAGAACCTCTGTATGCAGTCCAATGTCTCACTTTTGAAAAATTATTAGTTTTAGATCATTCACATTTTTAACAGCTTTGTTGAGGTCTAATTCACATATATAGTTCACCCATTTAAAGTGTACAATTCAGTGGCTTTTAGTATATTCAGAGTTGTGCCATCATCATCACAATCAATTTTAGAACATTTTCATTGCTCAAAAAGAAAACTGTATACTCATTAAGAGGTCACCCTCCATCCCTCATTCTCCTGCCCCCACACCCAAGTCCCCAGCCTTAGGCAACCACTAATCGACTTTCTGTCTCTATAGATGGGCCTGTTCTGAACATTTTATATATATGGAATCATACGATATGTAATCTTTTGTGACTGACTTCTTTTTACTTAGAATAATATTTTCAGGGTTTATCCATGTTGTAGTGTGTATCAATATTTCAGGTATTATATGATACAGTAAATTTTCTCCTAGACATATACTTAAAGTGAATTAAAACATATGTCCACACAAAAACTTGTATACATATATTAATACCAGCATGATTCATAATAGCCAAAAAGTAGGAACAAGTCAAATGAACATCAACTGATGAATGGATAAATAAAATGTGTATATCATGCAATGGAATATTTTATTTGGCAATAAAAATGAATGAAATATTGAAAAAATTGAAAATGAAAAATGCTGAAATTCAAAAAAATGAATGAATATGAAATAATTTTTATTACCAATGTATGGATAATACCACATTTTGTTTATCCATTCATCAGTTGATGTTTGTTTGGTTTGTTTTATTTTTTTTTGATATTATGAATAATGCTGGAATGGACAGATGTCCACACAAGAACTTGTACACAAATGTTTTCATTTCTTTTGGGCATATGCCTAGGAGTTAAATTGCTGTGTCACTTAATATCTCTATAAATGCCCCTCTAAGCACTGCTTTTGCTGCATCCCATAAGGTTTGTTACACTGCATTTTAAATTTCATTTACTTCAAAGTATTTTCTATTTTCCCTTGTGATTTCTTTTTTGATCCATTGGTTATTTGGAAGTGTTTTTAAATTTTCATGTATTTATGAATTTTCCAAATTTGTTATTGATTTTTTAATTTCGTGCTACTGTGGCCAGAAAACATCCTCTGTATAGTGTCAGTCCTTTTAACTATTTGTAGGCTTGTTTTATGGCCTGCGATATGGTCCATCCTGGAGAATATGCCAAGCACCCTTGAGAGAAATATGCGTTCTCCTGTTATGTGGAGTGTCCTCTAGGTGTGTGTTAGGCCTAGTTAGTTTACAGCACATTTTATCGTAAACCCTCATTGAATCGACTTACCAGACTGTTTAATTGGGACTTGCTGGTATGTAAATGTCTCTGAAAGAGCCAGCTGCCTGTTTGGTTACACTTTCTCTTTGAATTGACGTATATCCAAACACACTGAAATCGAAATCATATTACATAGCAAAACAGAAACAAAGATTAAAAAAAAAAACCCTTAAAATTATTATTTGGGATGCAGATAATAGTCTTTCAGTGAGGGATGCAGTTTCCAAAAAGCAGCTTTCTTCTTCATATTCTGTTACTGAATTGTCTTAAAATCAGTAGGACTATTGCTTCTCTAAGAATTATGCAGCACACTGACCAAAAACTCAGTTTTAGAAGAGATTCACAGGTTTTGATGTACACAAATCATGCCTTACATTTCTGCATTTGACGCTGGTTATCTCTGTTAGCAGACTACAGCCCTTAGTGTGGGTGGGATTCAAGTTCAATGGAGTGCAGTCAACGCTATTAAGAAAACATACCTAAAGTATTCCTGGGAATTTGAACATGGCTAAAAGCATCTCAGTGCTGCCATGAAATTTCTGTCTATTTAAGGCATATTTTGAGTGGTGTTTGAATATGTCCTGTTCTTGAAAGAGAAAGCCTTTTCTCTTTCACGAAACTGCTGAAATTGAGGCCAAGAGCTCCCATTTAGTGCTGTTAATCTGGAATCCAAATTGAGATGGGCTCTAGCCGAATACACCCTAGAGAGTTAAAACAAAAGTTGTTCAGTTTGACAAATTCCAGTGTTTTCATTGATGTAGTTAATATTGATTAAAATATACTTATTATCATTAAGTATCATTTTAGATGGAGTAAATTGTTTTTGCATAGGTTTTGTATCACCATTAAATATCAAACTGGCTCTATTTCAGCATTACTATTGATAAATCATTTGGCTCTCACGGTATGAATTTGTGACTGTGTTACCACTTACTGAAAAAGTTGCTTGTACCCAAGCTGACTTCATTTTTTCTACAATTCTTTCACTCAGAAATAATAATTTGTAGAAACAAAGTATTTTGACTAATAATCCTGTTTTTAACTTTGACCCTTGATGATATTATATACAATTTCTTGCTTTCCCCTCCCTCACTTGGCCATATGGAAGAAATATTTTTCCCTCCCTTGCCTGCTACGACAATGCCTTATTCTCTCTAATTTGGAAATGAAGCCACGTCTCTAATCATGACTAATCGTATTTTCTGTTGCACATTTTTTTGTAGAGTTCGTGTAAATACAGAGCTGATTATTCATGAGCATAGTCTATCTTTTCAGCAACCCTTGCCCCCAGGCCTGTTCTATGTTGTATTTGGAAGTATTTGTGTGTGTAGTAGAAAGAGCAGGTATAAGAGTTTCAAATTCCGGCTTAACCACATTACTATGTGATCCTGGGAAAGATACCCCAAATTTCTGAGCTTCGGTGAGCCCAGTGTAAAATGGGAATGCCGCTGGGAAAATACCGTGTCACGGGAATAATTGTTCAGGTTGTTGTGAGGGTTAAATGGGCCCTTGGCTGCCCAGCACCTAGTACAGTGCTTGGTATAGTCATCAACTATCATTAGCTTCCTTTTCCCTCCTGTCTCTCCAGTGTGGATGACTTCCTTAATGCTGATAAGTTCACATTACTTCACTCTGTATTTGTCAAAGTTGGCCCAGAGCTGGAACCTACTAAGTGTCAAATACAATATTTTTACAACTTTAACCACCTTTCCCTAGAATTTCAAGGACAAGTCCCATCTTCCTAGATTTCTAACTTTTCAGAATTTGAGGAAATATTTCCTACATCTTTGCTCTGGACCATGCCTTGTAATGAAATATATTAATATATTGCTAGTCAGGAATAGGCATAATATAATGATCTTAGAACGAGCAGTAACACTTTATTTTCTATGAAATCTTACCAAACAACAAGTGTGTATTTTCAGGTTTTATCATTTTCTCTTGGAATTTGCAATTCCTTTAAAATCATTTACACTTTTTTCCACTGCCTCCTCCATTGCCACAATCACTAAAGCTGATCGTATTTATTTCTCCAGTTGTAACTAAAATTCCATTAAAGGTTTTGGTGCTGCCAGCCAGATCATGCTGGAGCCAGAGATTCCATTTCCCACTGACAAACTAGTATCTCCCATTATTTTTCTTCCTTGTGTAGTGACAGTGTTTATTGTTCCAAAGCCAATTTATAGCTTAACTTTTGAAACGTTGCATTTCAGCCTGACCACATTCAACTTAAAAAATAAAAAAGTCTCTAAGCTTGAGATAAAGGTTTTATGTTTAATGATGATTAATAACCTATTTAGATGTATTCACCTGAGGACCTGAGGATAATTTTGCCATCAGGCCATTTGTATTCAGGTACAAACAGATGGGTCTTACTCTGAACCCTGAAGGCGAGCAGATAAGACACCCTTTAATAGCCTGGGGAAGAAGATTCCTGTGGCCACGGCTCCTTCTCAAGAACACACTGATCTTCACTGTGACAGTAAAAATATCTCAAATCTGATACTATTCAACAAGGCAAAAAGACCTCAGTAGCGTTCATTCTGCACCAACTTTCCATACTGGGTTGCAATTAGTTACTCCGAGTTAACAAAGAAGAGACTTTCCAGTGAATCATTTGCATTTTAATTGTGAAGCTGCAGCAAGTTCATGTTCAAACAGACATTTAGAAATGTTAGACCATTGGTTAGAAATTGCCTATGACCCTTGGGAATGACGGCTTTAGAGTCAGGAACTTGTGATTCACAGAACAGTCTTCTTGTCTACAACCTCTTGTCTCCTTTACAGTCTGTTCTGTGGGACTCAATAGTTTCTTTAGAGGACTATTTTGAAGACGGGGTATAAAGCACAGGTTCGTAGGGCATGCTCAGCCAGTGGTAGTTATGATGACATTTAGTTTCTGGGAATATTTATAAACGAAGGTTCTGATCACCAGTTAGTTTGCTCATCCATTATTCTAGTTCATAAGTTAATCAAATCTCAAAAACTAAACATCTTCCCTTGCAAAGCAGCCAAATCAATCCTTTATTGAGAGTTAATCAATAAGCACTTAGCTTCTTAGCTGTCTCTTGAATAACTAGAAGAATGAACAAGCCATACAATTTATCAGAACTGGGGACAGGAACCTAAAAATTTCCCAAAGCATTGATCAAAACTCAAGTAGATATCGTTCATAAATACAGGTTTTGGAACATCAGAGAAGTAGCACGATGCTTTGCATACAGTGACTGCCTAGTAAACATTTAGTTCTTTATGGGTCAAAGAAATAAGTGGCATCATTAGATTACAAGAAAGACTTAATTAGCACCATTATTTTACAGCACCAGAAAGATTATTGTTTGGAGTCCTTTCTTAATTACTTATTGATTTGAAGAATTTGTGACCAGAGGACGCTGCTAAGTTTATCTTTTCTTGATCTCTGGTTTTATAAATGAAGAGACAGAGGCCCTGGGGGTTAAATGGCTTGGCCATAGGTAGCTACTTAGTGGCTGAGCAGGCTTGGGAATCAGGGTAGATTTACTGAGGGCATAAAAGAAGAGAAAAAGCCCATCTCAGGGCCTTGTGCACCTGTAGTGCTATTTATTGACTGGCATTCTGGAAACCAACGGTGGTTATCAAGACTGGCAGAGAAAAGAGGAGCTGAAAGGAAGTTTTCTAGAAAGAAGACTTTAAATGAAGGAAAACCCTTTCTATTGCTAATTTTCAATGTGCTCAGCAAGAGTAGAAATGTGTGATTATCACACTTTGGTGACTACTCTGTGGCCTTTCAACCCTGTAACTGGAAGGTCAGCTTAACATGCTCCGTAATGCTCGCTTCCAGAAGGTGGAGGTACTTGCAGTTGGACTGTAAAGATGACCTACTGAGTTCATGTGGGTAGATTTTCTCTTTCGACAGATACTCCTTTACATTGGTAATGGGAAGACATCGCTCTGCACTCTAGCTCTTCAGACAGGGAACAAGGTTAGCATCCTGTTCTGGCTGAGACTTGTGAGGAGGAAGAGAGAATGAGCAGGTTGATACGCAGGCAGAGGTCTAAAGGGCAGGGTCTGCTATCAAAAGAGTACAAGCCTGAATTCCCATCTCTCATTGCAGTGCATCTTCAGGACTACTACCTAAACTGTCAATATCGTACATTCATTCAGTCAGCAAATACTGGTTGAGTATCTGCTGTCCGCAGGACTTCGATTCTGGTAGTGGAGACAGTAAATCCTATTTCTCCCCTCTCCCACCTGCTCACCTCGATAGCCTGCCTCCCAGGTTCTTATTCCTCACTCTTTCCTAGAAACAGCCAGGAGTTCAGCTCTATTCCAGTTTATTTCACCTTCTTCTGACCCCTGGTAAGCTTTATCCTGTTAAGCCAGAAGGCTCAAATACTCTTGCTGAACCCTTTATTTGCCTAGCAGACCCTAAGCAGGGAAAGCTCTTGTATAGTGTCTCTGTGCATTTGCACAGTGTCTCTGAGCTTCGTAGAATTTCCATATGTCTCCATATCATTTTCAGATCAGAAATTTGTTAACACAAGTGTATCTCCTGCCTGGATTGTGGATGGGGATTCCGAGGGAGTACAGAAATCAAGACTGGCGACTGAGTTAAGTAATGTATAAGATTTAGGTCAGGTGGGGGAAGGGCATCGCAGGCTGGAGAACAGTATATCTCAGAGGTGAAAGTGATGATGAGGAGGAAAAGTAAGCAGCACATTTAAAAAGATGACCCTGAATTTTAGACACAGAAATTACTGAGCCCTTGTAATCAGAATGAAATCAATAACTGCTGCTGACCATTGACCAGAGGCACATGAATTACAGAGCTGCCGTTGTTTCCTCGTGTCCTCGGTGAAGGATCTACAGATGACATAGCATTTGGGTAAAGTGAACTGAAATTTTGATTTACAGTGTTTTTTAGGGCAGGCAGGATGAAATGTTTCAGAGGTAGTAGGTGTTACTGAAAATGACATTTTATCTTTGAAGCCTGAGTGGCAGTGTTCATTTTTCCAGCTTAACATGATAGAAAAATTCTAATCTTTCATGGTATCAGTCCTGTTTCCCTAACCCTTCCCATTAGAAGGTGATTTAACCTAAAATTTGGTCCCCAGGAAGTTGACATTGGATCACATAAAGTTATAAATTGAAATGTCCTAGAGCTTTATAACAGAAGGAAATTTAAACAGTGAAAATTTTATGTTAAAAATATCTCGAGGTATTTAATTAGGATGTTGTTGACATCAGTTATCTAATTCATTTATTTATTGTATAGGTTCATTAAATTTAGCTTTCAAAAAGCTTCAATTGCCCTGTTGCGACAGATTTATTTTCCAAAATGACTGCCACCATCCCCTACAGCAAGCTATTCTTACAGTATGACATTGGCACCCTTTCCAACGAGTGGTAGGGTCTATGTCTCCTCTCCTTGAACCTGAGCTGATTTAAGATTGCCTTGATCAGTAGTTGGAAGTGATGCCATGTGACTGAAGTGAAGTCGTGTAGAAATGCCATGGACTTCCATCTTACTCTTTTGGGAATCTTCCTTTTGGAATTCAGCCACCCTGCTGTAAGGAAATGTGTAGGTATATTGGCTGACTGACCAAGCTGAATCTTCTCTGATCTGTCCTAACAATCTATTAAATGAGTGAGTAGGTTTTCAGGTGATTCCAGCCTGTAGGCATAGAGTCACCCTCTGCCCCAACAGCCTTTCAGCCACCCTGGTTGATATTCTGTGGAACATCCTGCCCAGATTGTGGATTCATGAGCAAAAGAAAAATGATTCTTATAGTTTTAAGCCACTAATTTTGGGATAGTTGGAGAGATTTTATTTCCCAAAAGTAGATAATCAGAATGCCTGGCTAGCATACCCAGACTTTCATAAGTCTTAATCAAATTTCTATAAAAGGGGTTGCTTACTTAGTTTGCCCTCACTAGAGAATAGTATCATGACTCCAATAGCCAGATAGGGTCCATGTGATCTAGTCAACATCTAGGTGTATTTTTAGTGTAGTGGTTGAGTGAGATTGTCTACACAGCTCCATCACCCCCTAGTTTATGGGTTACTTAGTTTCTTCATCTATGAATTGGGGATGATACTAAAGCACTTAACTCATAGAGATGTTGTAAGTAAATGAGTTAGTACATGTAAAGCACTCAGAACAACACTTGGCACATAGTGAGCACTCAATAAATGTTGGGTACTGTTAGCATCATTTTAATTCTATTACTTTATGAAGACAGTTCAAGGATTTGTTGAGAGCAGTTGAACCACAACTTTTTATGACGATTTTGTAGCTTTCTATATGTTCTGACATATGATAAGTTGTCTATGCCATGTAATAGCTTTTGATATTAGTCCCAGGTTTCTTCTCAGTAAGGAGCCCTGGTGAGGGTCTTTAATGAGTGGGGACACGGGAATGACTTGGGTCCAGACTAGATCTTCCCTGTGCATTTGCATCTGCTAAGATGTCTGCTTTTGCTGTAGGCTCATTATAACTATGTGTTCTTCCTCTTTGCTTATGCTCTTGAAATAGTCTTTAAGTATAGTCTTGATTTATCTTGGATTTCTGTGTGTGGCTTTGCTTCTGGTGAGTTTGTTCTGCAGATTGCTGGCTGGGGTCATGTAATGCTGTATCTCTAGCCTGAACATCCCCATCTGTTTTCTTTGTTGTAATCGATGTCGTTTGTGTGCTGCAAAGATAGGAGGTGGGTTTTAAATTTCCCTTGGTGGGAAGAGGTGCTTCTTGCTTGGAGTCTGATTTGAAAATAGATACCCCATTGTACAAAAACAAAGACAACAGTATACTTCCTGGGTAACACCATTAAGTACACCTTGGGTAGTAGCAGCTCACGGTAACACTGTTTAATCACTCCAGGCACAATGTGCTGTCAGTTCCATTGGTGATACTGACTGATGACATATAGGCATCGAATTTAATTTGCTACTTATTGGGCTTATACTTCTGATTTTTTTTGTGGATTATTTTGGAAATACATAAACAACTTCATCAAATCCATAGGGGAGAGGTTTAATACTTTATATTGGTTTTATTGTTGAGTTACATTAAATGATGTGATTATTAAAATGATTACATATACCTTTATTTTAGTTTTCAAAAATTTATTAGTAAACTAAAAATATTGCTAAGAGTTAAAATTATTTAAACATATCTATTCATTGTCAGTAACACTATACCTGGTCTTGACATTAAATGTTAATAATATTTTAGGTTTTTAAAATAAAAAAAAATAATGTTTTGTTTTTATTTTGCATTTTATGAGAACAAAGCACTTCAACACACCTGTCAGGACAGAAAGGGAGGATGTTATTAACTTCTGATTTTATAGAGAAAATTGAACATTCAGCCAAAGGTGAAAAATGATTAAATTAGCTAGAATTGCATTTGACTCTAAATAACAAAACTCAAAGAAGGTCACTTGTTTTTTTGCAACAAAATGTCAAGAGGAAGGCATTCCAGTGTTGGGATGACAGTTACATGATGTGTTTTTTCCCCTTCTTCTCTACCTTTCTTAGCATGTGGGTTTTGTGCTTGTGGTTACAAGACGCTGGCTCCAACTTTAGGCATCATATCTATATTCCAGGAAGAAAGAAGGGGGAGGGTCAAGTGCCAACAGCTCCACAGCTGAGTTTATCCCTTTTTATCAAGAAAACAGTAGCTTTTCCAGTAGTCCCATTTATTGGGCTTCTACTTAAATCTCATAAATCAGGTAGCCCCTACCAGCATCAAAGGAATAGTGTTAGTTATCTTTCATTGGATAACAAATTATCCTACCTTAGAAATTGAAACCACAAACATTTATTATCTCATAGTTGCTGTAGGTTAGGACAGAGGCTTAGCTGGGTGCCTCTGTCTCTGCCTCTCGTAAGACATCATCTGAGGCTGTGGTTTCATATGAAGACTTGGCTGGGAGAGAATCTACCCTAAGCCCACTCACGTGATTGTTGGCAGGATTCAGTCCCTAATGAGTTGTTGGACTGATAGCCTCAGTTCCTCACTGGCTGTTGATCAGAGTTGCTCCGTTTCTTGCCGTGAGGTCCTCTCCACAGATCAGGTCACAACATGGCGGTTAGCTTCCCTCAGCGAGAACAAAGGAGAAGAGAGGGCAGCCCAAAATGGAAGCCCCAGTCTTTTTTAAATGGAAATGACATCACATCACTTTTGCCCTATTCTACTCATTAGAAGTGTCACTAGGTCCAACCCACACTCAACAGGAGGGGAGCAGATGAGCACTACCAGGTGGGAATTATTGGGCACCGTCTTAGAGGCTGAATATTTTCAGTTGGGATGTTACCGTCACACACAAGATCAGGAAGAAGTAGAAAAGAGATGTTAGGTAGGCAGTTAGCTGTCACTACCACAGAGAGGGAGAGAAGGAGTACAGAGTTTAGGGATAGAAAGAACTGGACGTGAGTCCTGGAACTACCACCTATTAAATGAATCTGCACCACCTATAAAATAATATCTCTGACCTATTTCCTCAAAAATGTCACAGGGTTATTGTCCAAAATAAATAAGATAATACAGCATAGAAGTGTGCTTTGTAAACTCTCAGTGAGTGGTAGCTCTTTTATTACATGTAGTGGAACCAGAACTAGAATCTAGTTTTCCCAAAGGTAAAAGGAGCGACTTCCCCCACTATAACACAGTGCAACCCAGACATTTGAATTCTAAGATTGAGAGTTAGGAAGCCTGAAATCTGGGCACTTTCCTTCCATATTTAGAAATTACCATCTTTCTGAGTACACCATCTCCCCATCTAGGCCAGCGTGAGGGACCTGTGTGTGGCAGAGCTGAGTCCTTTCTGCAAACGTTCCGTTAGAATACCTGCACCAATCCACGCTTTGCTTCCTGTGTCTTTGGAAAATTATAGTTTTTTGTTTATCCTTTTAAATGGAGTCTTTATCTTTTACCTTTATCTAGCCAAAGACAGTTTATCTTAGGACCTTGCTGTAAAACTACAGTTTTCTCTTCTCTAGTTTTCAACCTTAAATCTAAGTTACAGGTTTTGGAATAGATAGGAACTGATGCTTGAGGTGAAATTCCTTTATGTCACTTTCAGTGGGTTGAATAATCAATCTGTGTCTAGAATTCAGCATATGATTACAGTTGAATCACTAGCTTACAGCGATGGTCATTATATATTTATCCAGTTATTCATTCAACAAATGTATTTTGAAGACCTGCTTTGTGCAAAGCACCAAGGAAGTTGCTGTGGGGAAGACAGACATAAAATGTAGTTTTGATGTCAAGAAATTTATAGTGCAAAAAAGCAAAGTAGCATATGAACACAATGATTATAATAGAGAGTGGTTTCTTTTATTTAATTGAAGTCTAGTTGCTGTACAATATTATATGAGGTACAGGTGTACAATATAGTGATCCACAATTTTTAAACGTTATACTCCATTTATGGTTATTATAAAATATTGACTGTATTCCCTGCATTGCACAATATATCCTTGTAGCTTATTTTATATCTAATGGTACGTACTTCTTAATTCCCGACTCTTACATTGCCTCCTCTCCTCTCCCCTCAGGCAACTACTAGTTTGTTCTCTGTATCTGTGAGTCTGCTTTTTCTTTGTTATATTCACTAGTTTGTGGTATATTTTAAATTCCACAGATAAGTGATATCATGCAGTATTTGTCTTTCTCTGACTTATTTCACTTAGCATAATGCCTGGAGGGTGGTCTCTGATAAACATCATAAGAAGCGCTAAATGTGAAGGGGATTTAGAGAGAGGAAGGGACCACTTCCAGCTGGTGGATCATTGGGAAATCCACGCTAGTAATGGCCAGCTCCTGATTAGAGATTACGCACATTAAGCGTGTGAAAGGAAGACTTGCTGACATTGTCACCGTCTCTGCTTAAGTGCTTGGTTGACATAAATGGGAGCTTTGTTGACTGTAATTCAATTGGCATAGAAGACCTTTTAAATCAAAATACTTACCCTCTCTGCCCTAGAAAGAGTAGGAAACAGCACATTTGAGGAAGGACTCAGCTCTGCTATGTGTGAGTCCTTTATATCGCCTCATGGGGATTTGGCCCTTGCCTCAAACCAGGCGAGGGAAAGCCTGGCAGGAAGAACAGAGGAAGATGGAGGTGGAAGCAGTAGCCTGGGTAAGCTGACTGGCCAGAACCTCAGCCAGTGACAGAGAGACTGTTGCATGCTGGTCGGACTGCCTGGGGTGTCAGACTGTGGCTCTGCTGGTTTCTAATTACGTGACCTGGGGCAAGTGGATTCCTTCTAGTCTTAGTTCTCTCATTTATCTAAGAAGGATAATAATACTATATTTCATAGGGTGGTTGTACTAGTTGAAGGAGGTAACACATCTGGGTTCTTGGAAGAAGGCCTGGCCCGCAGTAGGCTCGCAGTGTGTTAGCTGTTACATGTTGCTTGAAGTGTGGTGAATTTCTAGAGTGCCCCTCCTTCACATTCAAATAAAAGTACAAAATAATTTAACCAAAGCCAGTGGATTAACTGTTTTTGGCATTTCATCTCATTGTAGATGGCTGAGAATTGAGCGCATCTAGGGAGGGACATATGGTGATGGCTGTGACTTGGCAGTCGGCAGGGGCCCTGGAGAAGCCCCCTGGTGCTCTCCTTCAGACACTCATCACAGCCTGGTTAGTTTCTTTGGGCCGCCGCAACGATGTGCTGTAAACTGGGTGGCTTAAAACAACATTTATTCTCTCAGAGTCCTGGGTGGGGAGGTCTAGAAGTCCAAAATCCGGGCAACTGCAGGGCCGTCCTCTGTCTGAGACTCTGGGTAGAATCCTTTCTTGCCTCCTCCTAGCTACCGATGTTGACCTTCGATCCCCGGGGCTCCTTGGACTGCTTAGGACTCCTTACGACTGCTGCACTCTGGTCTCCGCCTCCGCTATCACAGGGCAGTCTCTCCTGTGTGCCTCCGTTTTCACATGGCCTTTTCTAGTGAGGACACCTATTGTATTGGGTTAGGGCTTACCCTAATGACTTCACCTTAATTTGATTACATCTGCAAAGACTCTGTTTCCAAATAAGGTTCCGTTTTACACAAGGTCGTATTCACATCCATTGGTACAGGAACATTATCTTTGGGGGAGGTACAATTCAGCCTATAATACAGTGTCTCTCAAAGTTGAGATCTGGCACCTTAGGAGGCATTGAGAGATGTTTTGATGAGTTCCTGAAGATAGGCAGGAGCCGTAGAACTCCGACTAACTTTTTAGTGCTGGCTGGTACGTAAACTAGCTTATTAGCAAGTCACTGTCACTCCTGAATCCATTCATTGAGTTTCTCTTCATCTTCCCCAAATGTGTGAATTCATAGAAGAGCAAAAGTAATTCCAGAATTATCTAGTGGTGATGGTACCTGCAAGATGACAGATTGTTGTTTTGTTTTTCTTTTTAATAGAAGCGAGGCTTTGTGGCTTTGGCGATGTTGTAGGAATCCTTAGGTGGGGTCATGGGGATCAAAGTGTTGACGACTTGTTGCTGTTTAGGGAGACCAGTGTAATTTCTCTTTAATTCCTTGGGAAGGGTCACACCTGGGATCACAGCGGGTTGAGTAAATCATACACCCTGGAGCAGCGACGCAGGTGGCGTAAAGCTCCTGACCTAGCACAGGGGTTGGGGTGTACTGCCGAAGGCAGCACGCTTGGCCAGCTTCCACGCACCCGGGCTGTGGCCGTGTCACGGTCTACTACTTTGCCATTTGTCCCCGTGGATCCTGAAAGCTGCAGATAAAATTTTCAAAGGCTTAGCTGCCTATAATTTAAGAGTGAACTTGGTTAGAAGTCAGATCAAGGAAGAGAACATGAAAATGTCATTGCACAAGAGAAAAATGAACAATCTGGTGGAAATGCTGTCTTTTTAAAAGCATTTTTGTTTTTCCTTCAGTTGTTTTTGTTTACTTTTTATCTTAGCTTTTGAGGCAGATAAATTTTGGCCTTAATCAAGTAGCATTTAATGTTTGGGGAAAAGTAGAAAACAGCTGGTCTGAGACAGATGAAAGGGAGAAGTGCTGAAGTGTGGTGCCCTGAGGTGCTGTCACTCATACGGTAGGGTTGCCTCCTTGGAAAAAATATGGCCAGTTTGGAGCTGTTGACATAATTACCCAAAGACAGAGGCTTAAGAGAGGGTGGAGGAGAGAGTGGTCAATTTCAAATTACGCCGTCAAAAACAGGTAAATCAGAATTCCATGATTTTGATATACATGCATTGATTTGATCCACAATCAAAATATGGTTTATTTCTGTAGAAGTGCTTTTAAATCAAACTTCCACAATTTTTAGAGGATAGTACTTTATTATTACCTTTTTCAGTGTAATGAAAGGTGGTTCCTTTTTTATATGTGTGTATATGTACTTTATCTGATCAAAAAATCATCCCAACCCTCCCATCCCTTGGGTCGAATGTGTTCATTAACTCCTGTTGAGATAGTTTCTGGATTTGGATTTAAAGTCTAAACTGTAGAACTTCATTAAAAGAAGAGCCTCAACTCTGGAACTAACTATAATGGCTGAAGAAGGCATTCTTTAGTGATGTTACTAAACTTGAGTATTGGGGCTATTATTGTTACATGCAACAATGTAATTATGAGAAGAAGCCAGATGCAAAAAAGTGTGTGTTGGATGATTCTCACTATGTTCAAACATAGGCAAAACCAATCGATGGTATTAAAAGCAGGACAGAGGTGTATTTTGAGGAGATGGGTGAGAGGGTGGGGGCTTAGCTTCTAGTAGTGCTGTGTGTCATGATCTGGGGGCTGATGGCTTGAGAGGATTTGTTTTGTGAAAAATTCGTCAAGCTATACACTTAATCATTTGTGTTCTTTCCTGCTACATTTATTTTGCATTTTAAAAAGTTAGAAAGATATGTTAGAGAACTTAATGGACATTCAGAACTTTTCTTAAGATAATTTTATCCCCCCCCCAAAATTATATTTTGTAGGCTTGCTGATATCTCTTGATGAAAATTTGACCCAATCTTGAACATGGCAGATTTGGGAATGCTAATGTTTTTTCATAATTGCACCAAAATTGAGGAATCTTTCTCTGGTTGCTGTCCATTGATTTTCCTTGTAATTAGCAACCTGTTTCTGTTTCTGAAAGTGTATTTTTAATCATGTAGGCATGTTTAAAATTAGCTACAGTTTATTTTGAGTGGGGGCTCAGAATTAGCTACAATTCATATTCAGTTCAGAAGATAAAATTTGTTTCTCAAGTTCCTCATTAGCTCCAAAGTTTATAAACTCAAATGTGTGTGTGTGTGTGTGTGTGTGTGTGTGTGTGTGTGTGTGTGTGTGTAAGTGTATGTGGGTTTAAAAATCTAAGGATTGGACAAAAGGGAAAAGTTAAGAATATGGAGATTTAGAAGACTTAAAGAAGAGGAAGGGTACGTGGAAATAATGAAGACACGAGTCTTCAGATGTTCATTTAAAAGTGAGAAAATAAAAATTTTTTTGACCAGACATAAGACTGACACATCCAGTGAGGCATTTGTATTTAACTCCTATTGATTTTGAATGGGCTTAGCACTTCAAGTTGTAGAAGAAAGGGTGGTGGTGGTGATTGAAGGAATTTAGATTTTGTTTTAAATATTGCTTATTTAAAATACTTTGTGCTAGGTAAGGGGTATCAAATGGAAAATAAAACCTATGATATAGTAGAATGTAAGTCTGCCCATTAAGAACTTCTCCTGCCTATTAAGAACTTATTCTCTAGTTGGAGAAACAAGGCATTTAGAACTAAAATGTTTAAATGATGTCTGTGTGCAAAATAAATGATATACACATACAGTAACAATCTTTGACACTTACTGAGTGTTCATTTGTGTACCAGTCAAGTGACAAAGACCAATTTTCTAATAGAAAAATAGCAAAGGACTAGACCAGGTAACCCATAAGGAAGGATTTCAAAATGATCAGTGTGTATATAGAAATATGTTCAGCATCCCTTGTAATCATACGATCTTAAAATTTTATCTATCAGATTTTGGCCAAATTGAGAAAAAAATGATAACAGCTAATATTAATTAAATTTTAAGGAGACCAGGAGTGTCCATTGGTATAATCTTTCCAGTGGAATGTTAAGCCTGTGTCAAAATTTAAAATGTACAGACTCTGTGACTAGAGGTAGGCAGAGGGTTTATGGAGCCTGAGGCTTTATACACTGTGGGAGTGGAGAGGTAGAGGAAGGGGGGCTCTTTAAAAAAAAGATTCTAAAGTTATGAATACAGAATTGTGTATGAAAGTAAATATTTAGTTTTGAGAAGAAAAAATCATAACACAGTTTTGTAAACTTGGTAAATATCACAAACATCCCCAATTCATCTCTAAGTGGTAGACCTGAGTCAGTCTACTCCAGGGCCTGAGTCATGACAGCTTTGCTGTGGACTGCCTCAGAATTCGTCACCATATATGGCTGTTGATGACTGAAGACCAGAAGATATTTGCAGCTTCTCACCACTTGTACTGCTGGTGCCTTGGTCTAAACCTCCGACTTGTCTCTTCTGGACCATTGCAGTAGCTTCTTAACTGGTCCCTATGTTTCATCCTTGAATGGAATTTACATGTTACGTTTATTAACATTTTTAGTAACGAGCTTTCTGACATTCCTCTATAATAATTTATTTCTTGTGTTATTTTGGTTACCCTTTGATTGTCTTTTTATATGAGAATGGTTTTGTATTTTCTACAGAGGCACAGGAAAGATAATTAAGTCCTCTGGCATGGTAGATGGAAATTTCTTTTTATTAATAGTTAGGATGCATAAAATGTGAGAGTTCACATGCATACATATTTGCTATTTGTGGTACTCCTATAGGTGTGTTGTATTTATAATGGAATATACTCCATTACTGAGTATATTCTTGATAGAAGGATAACTTCCATTCAGTCTAGGCACTGAAAATGGAGTCAAATCCTTTGCTTACAATTTTAGACTCCTGATGATTGGAAGAATTTTCTACAGACTAGCACCTGGCTCTAGACATTTCGAATCTTGTTTCTCCTCTCTTACCCACATACTTCTGGTTTCAGGCTTGGCAAGAGACATCCTCATTGTGATGTGTGACCTTTGGCCTTGGAGGGTGAGTTGGAATGATGGGCAGTAGGAATGGCCATTTCTAGTTTGGAGTAGCTATCACTAACTATCTTTGGAATTGACCTCCAAGTCCATATGTAAAGGCCACTAACCTAAACTATAATTCTAATCTCAGTTTACCGTTACTGAATTCCCCAAATGCCCATGGCAATTAGATAGCCCCTCAGTATCAGGGGCAGCTCGGTGAAAGGGAAGCTGGCGTGGAAGGCAACAGCAGTTATAATGGATGCAGTTAAACTCTCTAATTCTTATAAATTTTGCAAAACATATGGCCATGTGAACATATTTTGAGGACCTTCTTATGTCTTGGAAGAGGCTCTAGCAAATAAAGGGCCCCGATGATTAAGCTTTATTGGGTACTTAATATATATGCCGCTCTCTATGCCCAGCAATCGTACTTCCAAGAATTTATCCTAAGGAAAGTGTGTAATAAAAATCAGTAGTAGCAAACATTTATTGAGTGCTTACCATGGGCCAGACACTCTGCTAGGACTTGATTTTAATTTTTTTCATAATGAACATTTTGATTACTTTGTAACAAAAACTGTATTTCTATTTTTAAAAAATTCCAGAGAATAATACCGATTTAAATAAAGGTTTGGATTTAGACAGTGTTGAAATTACGGTCACTTTCACTTAATCTTTTCACTTCCTCCTGTGTATGAACTTTTTCATTAAATTGATGCCCTGACTACTTATTGAATGCTAGACAGTGTAGATGTTCAAATCCCTGCCTTTGTGAAGCTTATGTTTTATATAGGGAGGATACAAGATAAATAAATCAATAAATAAGATGAGTAAGTAAAGTCCAAGATACATTAGATAGTTGTAAGTGTTACGGAAAAATAATAGAGCAGGCGAGGAGGTAGAAATGCATGTGTGTTGGCAGTAGGGGTTGAGATTTCATGGAGAAGTGAAAGAATTAGGCAACTTTGTGGAGTGTAGTAAGGATTTTAGCTTTTTTTGAGTGCTCTGCAAAGCATCTGGGACATGTTGAAGAGTAACGTGATCTGACTTATGTTTTAAAAGTATCTCTCTGGCTGCTGGGTTGAGAGCAAGAGAAGTCAAGGGTGGGACATAGAGGGATGGGTTAGCAGGAATTCTAGTGACCTGACTGAGGAGTCATGGGCTGTGGTCCAGGGAGACAGTGTTGTAGGTGGTGAGAAGGGGCCAGATTCTGTGTTTGGCCTTTAATAGTCAAATAGGTATCTGAGTGCAGCCTTGTAAGACAGTCGCAGTAGAACACTTCAGGGCCAACACCAGACTCCAGTGGTCAGACTGACTCCAGGGTCGGCCACTCAAGATGATTTAGAGGGACTTTTGTTCATGTCTCATGTTGATTTCTGGAACTGGAGAAATTAGAAAGATAAAAATAAATGTTTTAGAGTTTGTGCAGAAAGACCTAATTGCAATTGGAGATAGATTCAAATCTTTCATGCTCTGTCTTCTAGTCAATTATTATTAAAAAATAACCTTACAGATAATGTCAGGATGGGATTTTGTTTGTTTGCTTGTTTAGCATTTTTATATTGTAGCCACTGCTATTTCTTGTTTGATAAAGAGAGAAAAAGAAATGAAGTGAAAGGGAAAATAAAGAATGCCCTCAAACCCTGATGACATATAGGAAAACTGTAGACTTAAATATTTAATATGCCGAAGGGTCCGCTTATATAATTTTAATGCCTGAATTAAATTAGAATGATTATAAAGAGAAGCCACAACTGTTCAAGTAGATGATGTACTTTTACTTGACATATAGCTTTGGTAAGAAGCAACAGCTACCTACAAAATTATTTTAGTGTTATATGACACTGCATCTTCTATTGAATGGCATTGGAATGGAATTGCTACTTAAGGTAATAGAATATCCTTCCTGGAGTTCTTTAAAAATGGGTTAAGCAGTGGCGTAACTGTGATATTTTGATTTAGGCCAATAGAGGTCAGATTATTTTGACAGACCACAGGTCCTTTGATTTAGTAAGGTGAATTCATTCAGAATTCAGAAGTCTTTTCAAAATACACCCTTCTGTATGGAGGCGGCCGGGTCTGAACCAGGGGAATTATATGTGTTTTTAACAGACTGTAAGAAGGTTTTTGAAGTGCATTTTCCTTTTTTAAAAAGTTGTTGTGCCTGTCAAAGAAAATTAAAATAGGTATTCCAAGACTCAGAATAAGCTAGATGGTGTATTTTTTTTTTTTTTTGGTGTTAAAGAATTGCTTTTTTTTTTTTTTTTAAATACTTTAAACCATAGTTCTCCTGAAAATAGTATAGTTTTACAGGACACTTAGATTTATAAAAATTACATGTTACCAAGTTTATAGAAGAAGAATGATGAGCTGTGTTTTAGAAAGAAGTTGAAGCAACTTTTGTGTGAAAATATCTAGGTGGTATTGAAATAGAAATAGGACTAGGCGCTGGGGGGTCCTAAGGTCTGCTTTCATCTCAGTCTTTTAATAGTTTCGTGATGTTTCAGAGCTAACTTTGATAGTGCCATTGTGTCCCATTTTCTTTTATCTTCCTCTCTTACCCCAGCCCCCATGTGGGGGTCAGGGATTCCTTTAAGAATCTGAAGGCAGCATGGAAACTCTCTCATCAAAAATGCACATATATACAAAACAGATTTACATGTAAATTCAGGGTGTTTCGTGGTTTCTGGAAACCATCTGTAGACCTTAATTGACTGTGAGTGAATTAGAATGTGTCAGTAACAACATGGGGGCTACAAAATATGCCATGTAAACAGTGGTTAGAGCACCTCAGTGTGATTAGCTGGAAAAAGAAAAGCCCTGGAGACAGGCTGGTAACGAAGTATCACACATCTATGAGGAGCTGTCAAGAGGAAGGAATGTTTATTCTGGATTGCATTAGAGCTAGATGATCCAGTACTGTAGCCACTGGCTACACCTGGCTATTTATAATAAAGTAAAATAAAACAAAATAAATTCAATTCTCCAGTGATAGCAGCCACATTTTGATTGCTCTGTGGTCACTGAATTGAGCAGTGCAGATACAGAATATTTTATCATTGCAGAAAGATCTGCTGGACAGAGTTGCTCTAGAGGTTTAAACTTTAAATAGAGTGGATTATGGAAAGGCAGATTTCAGCTTATTTTGAACAGAAGCATCCTACTGATTTAACTGTCCAGTGCCTGTTCTGTTGAACTGGCTGCCACAAGGAGTAATGAGCCTCCTGCCATTGATGGGCTCGTCCAGAGACTGGATTCCTACCTATTTGCATTGATGTAGAAGAGATTCCCACATGGAACCTTAGGGTATTTAAATGGCAAGAGGACTCAGTGATTTAACCTTTTTTTTTTTTTTTTTCCCCCAAGTAAGACAGACCCAGAGCCAAGTGATTTTTGCCCAAGGACCCATGACTGGGTAATGGCAGAGGCTGGGTGTCCTTATGGATCGTAGACAGTGCTTTTTCCATTCCGCTAACTGTCTGATGTTATAATAGCAAGGTTCTCATGGTTCTTGTTGAGCAACACATTTCTGATTCTGGTGTCAGCCACCTTTTCTGCTGTTCTTTCATCCTGCTCTGCAGCCACGCTGTATCGGAACACATTATTGTGTTACATTGTATTGGCTGCATTGGAACATGTTATTCTCATTACTGCTCCAAGTCTTCCCCATTGCTGTGCCCTCTATCAAAGTGGCATTTCTTTAAAACCTTAATTCTCCTTATTTTTTAACTTGGGCTCCAGAAACTTCAATTCACACAGTTCCTTTTCTTCGCTGAACCACCTTATTACAGTGCCCTCAAACATACACACTTTCTATGACTGCTACATTTTGTTTTGTCAGTCCAATCAGCTTCTTAAAGGCTGAGGTTACTGTTTTGGGGTGTACATCCTGGTTCTGTTTTTCTCACTAGAATATAAGTTCTGTGAAAACAGGGACTGAGCTGTTATCTTCAAGACTGCATCCTTACTGTGCAGCACATGGCTTGGCATCATAATAGGTGCTTAGTAAATATATGTTGAGTGAATGAATTTCTAACTTTCTAAGTACCTAGTACTGTGCTAAGCTTGTCGTGAGTTCTCGGTAAATACTTTTTGTTCTCCGTAAAAATAAATATTAAAAATATGAGCATGAAAAGACCACACAAGGAGCTTGGAAGTCGTCACTTCTATCCTTACAAGAAGAAAAAGCTGAACAAACTGAAAATCGGTGACTTAGACCCATCAGTGGTTGTGGGGCAAATACCAAGCAGAAATCGGGAGGAGCAGGTAAATCTAGACAGTCACAGCCAAGATGTGCTTTCCTGCAGGGGAGCCATAAATTGGAGGAACGACATAAATAGTGTTTTTGCTGACTCACAGGAGGCTAAGTGAAGTTCATCTTGAGACTGAGAAACCCTTGAGCACAACAGCTTTAGAGGGGGGGTCTCACACTTCTGTGGCTATTGCCTCTAGAACAGCATCTGGGTCTCACAGGGAAGAGTCGAGAAAGATCCTTTCCTGACTCAGGCAAGGAGAGGAGAAAAGTCACCACTGTGAAATACTCCCAGAGCATTCTCTGAAATAAAGGTCTGCTCTCCAGGGGAAACGACTTTAGCCGAATCTTCTACCATCTGGGGGAGGGACATTTGACTCAAGCCCTCCCTAGCTTTCCTGTATCACCTAAGGTGGGAGGAACAAAGCTAAGAAACACTGGTAAAGGTCACAGCACAGCAACCCAAGCCCACCAGAAGACTGAGACTTAATCATAAGATTCTAGAATGCTTCCCCTTCCCCATTCCTGACCACCACCGCCAACAGGGCTCCCCTAAATCACAGCAGATTACAGCTGAAAGAGCAGCGGATTGCAGGCTCTGTCCGAGGAGGGGCTCTGAGGAAAGCCCAGAGATAACAGGGGGGGACAAAACAAGGGCATGAGAGCAATTTAAAGCTTCTGGCACCTGTGTCTACAGCAAGCATTAAACAGCCCAACTCCTAGCCAGCTTAATGTAAAACCTCACACTGAAGTCCTGTTCCCTCAGTTCCTACTATCCCATATATGATGCCTGGGCTTTCAAGAAAAAAATTACAAGACATGCTAAGGGGCAAGGAAAAACACAACCTGAAGAGACAAAGCAAGGGTCCAAACCAGACTCAGGAATGACAGAGAGTTTGGAATGGTGAGACAGGGAATTTGAAGTAACTATGATTCATAAATTGAGGACTCTTAATAGAAAAAGTAGACAGCACACAGGAACAAATAGGTGGTGTTTGCTAACAAATGGAAAATGTAAGAAATGATCAAGAGGAAATGCTAGAAATCAGAAACACAGTAACAGAAATGGAGAATACCTCCCAGAGGCTCATGGGTGGACTAGACGTGGCTGAGGCAAGTCTCTGTGAACTTGGAGATAAGATAGGAGAAACGTCCCAAAGTGAAACACAAAGGGAAAACTTAATGAAGAAAACAGAGCGTTCAGCAACTGTGGCACAACTTCCAAAGTGTGAAACATTTATGTAATTGGAATTTCAGAATGAAAAAGAGAATGGAACAAAAGCAATATTTGAAGTAATAATGACTGATGACTTTTTAAAATTAAGGACAAGCCGCTAGCCTTGGATAGAGGAAGCTCAGCAGTCGCCAAGCAGTATATAAATACCTCCCTAGATATATGATATTCAAAATCCAGAAAACCAAAGAGAAAATCTTAAAAGAAACCCCATAGGGTTGGGTGGAGTTGGGGGGAACCTTTCCTACAGAGGACTAAAAACTGCAGAAGACTTCTCATCAGAAACTATGTAAGTAGAATGAAATATTTAAAGTATTGAAAGGAAAAACCCCACCAGCTTTAAATTCTATATCCAGAGAAATTGTCCTTCGGTAGTAAAGGAGAAATAAAGACTATCTTAAAAGCAAAACTGAGAGAACTCATTGTCAGTAGACCTCCTCTTCATGAAATATTAAAAGAAGCTCTTCAGAGGAAAAGAGAATAAAGTTCAGAAACTTGGATCTACTTAAAGAAAGTGTGTCAGAGAAGAAATAAATGAAGGTGAAATAATCTTTTTAAAAAATTGATCTAAAAGAAAAATATTTGTTTGATGTATTTGTAATGATGTATTTGATGGCTACAGCAAGTTGATAAGTGAAATGAGTGACAACAGTGTCATAAGAGATGGGAGGGAGAAAATGACAATATGGCTGGCCCTCTGTATCTGGGGATGCAGAACCTAGAGATATGGAGGACCAGCTGCACTTGGCCATTTTGTAGAAGGGACTTGATCATCCATGGATCCTGGAACTGATCTCCCACGGACACTGAAGGATGACTGTACTAAGATACAGGCACTATACATGAAATGGCATAGTGTTACTCGAAGGTGGACTTGAATTAGTGTAAAATGCATATTGCCAATTCTAGGGAACCACTAAAATTTTTTTAAAATATAAATTCTTTTAAGAAACATGTTCAGCAAGGAGATAAAATATCATCATGTAAAACGCTCAATTAAAATAATAGAAGGCAGAAAAACTGAAAGAAGTAACAGAGGAAAACAAATAGAGAACAGTTACATAGTAGATATTCAACTATATAAAAATTAAATGTGAATAGTCTAAATATATCAAGTAACCAATTAAAGGAGATTATCAGAGTAGATGAAAAAGTAGACACTGTTGTCTATAAGAAACCCACTTTAAATACAAAGCCTCAAATTGAAGTAAAAGGATGGAGAAACATAAACCATGTTAATACCAATTGTCACTACCTTAATTTCAGACAAAGAAGACTTCAGCACAAGGAGAATTATATGGGGTAGAAAAAGACATTCAAGAATGATAAAGGGGTTAACTCTCCAAGAAGACATAATAATCCTAACCATGTATGTGCCTAATAATAGCATCAAGTACATGAGACAAAACTGACGGGACTGCAAAAAGAAACAGATAGTCCACCATTGTGGCTGCAAACTTCAACATCCCTCTCTTAGTAATTGATAGATCAAGGAGGCAAAAATCAGCAAGGATATAGTTGACTTGAATAGTACTGTCAGTAAACTTAATCTAACTGTCATTTATGGGATACTCCATTCAATGACAGCAGAATTCACATTCTTCTCAAACTTGCATGGAACATTCACCAAGAGAGATCACATTCTGGGCCATTAAACACATCTTAACCAATTTAAAAAACATACGAAGATGTAATAAGAGTTAAACTAGGAATCAGTAACAGAAAGATATTAGGAAAATCCCACTGTAGTTAGAGATTAAACAAGACTCGGAAATAACACATGGATTGAAGAAGTCACAACATAAATTTACAAAATATTTTCAACAAAATGTAATTGAAAATACAACTTATCAAAAATTGTAGCATGCAGCAAAAGCACCATTTAAAGAAAAATTCAAAGCATTAAATGCCTGTATTAGAAAAGAAGAACCAGCAAAGCAACAAAGATGTCTTTCAATAGGCAGATGGATAAACAAACTGGCACAGTCATGCAAAAAAAATAAGTAAATGAGGGAGAAGAGGCAATCTTATCTGCAGAATTACAAATATTTATGTTGATACTTGACCCTCAAGAAGGTGCAGCATAACTCTCCACTCCTTAAATGTGAGCTATGCGTAGTGACTTTGTTCTAAAAAGTACAGTATGGAAAGGAGGAAAAGGTAACTTTACAGTGGTTATGTTAGTTACAAACGTACCTCAGCCAGGTGATCAAGACTGACAGCAGCAGTGATAAGTGGTGTTGATGTTACATACTCTTTATTGGATGTGGTGAAAGTGGCATTTTACCTCTGTGGTCTTCATCCCCAAACCCCAGTCTCATCATCAGGCAAACCTCAGTTGAGGGGCATTCGACAAAAATGAGTACTCTTCAAAACAAGGGAAGTCTAAGAAATTGTTAGAGCCAAAGGGAGCCCGAGGAAACATGACAACTGAATGAAATGTGTTATCTTGCATGGAATCCTGGAACAGAAAAGGATATTAGTGAAAAACAAAGAAAATCTGAATAAAGTAGGGATGTTAGTTAATAATAATGTATCAGTATCAGTTCATTAATTGTAGCAAGTGCCCATGTAGGATATTAATAATATGGGAAGCTCTGGGGGTGTAGGAACTCACTCAACTACCTTCACAAATTTTCTGTAAATCTAAAACCATTATAAAACTACTTTTTGTTTTTTAAAAAAATCAATGTAAGTATCCCTACACATGTTTCATTTGTAGAATTCTTACCCAAGACCATTTGTTCCAGTTTCAAGAATTTCTGCTGAATAGAACTTTTGGTATTTATGATATGCAGTTTATTTCTGGAATACAGCACTTCTTTTATTTTCCACTACAAACACCTGCAAGGACAAAGTTGTCTTTTAGTTGTTAAAATCCTGTGTCTTCCGTATATTTTCCAGTGCTCGTGTTACTTGTTGTCATTTTACAACTTGCTATTTAAGGACAAAATATGTCGAGTCACAAATGAAAAATAAAGCCCATCTCTTTCATCTACTCCTTATTTTATCATCACGTTAAAGTGCCAGTATGGAGAAGGTGTCACTTTGAAAGCAGACTGCCTGGCAGGAACTGCATTTTTGCAATGGTGTCATCCAAACTCTGGGGAGTTCTGTTACTCAGAAGTCTCTCCGGTTCATTCATGCATTAAGAGGATGAGCCTTTCCGCTTCCTCATCCTGACAGAGAAGAGTGTTGCCATGACAGCTGTTAGGAGAGTGGAGATGCTGTAAAGAGCATCCATAATGGAAAGAGAAAATAGCCTAGCTTCTTGGATCTCACTGATGATGCATGGAATAGCATGCATGGATTCTCAAAATGCACCTTGAAAATCTGTTAGCTTCATTTGAGGCATCATACTTTACAGACACACGCATATACATACACACACAGTTCATTTTTCAGTAGCCTGAGCAGTAAGCAGAAAAATTAAACTTCAACTAAAACCACCCAGAGAGCCCTCCTCTTTCATCTTTAGAATGTAGACTGAAGATCTACCATACTGAAGATTAAAAAAAATTATTTTGTAGATGTTTATTATAAAGAGAAAACTTTTCCAAAAAGAGAAAATCTCTTGTTAAAAGATCATTGATCCTCAAAATCTGAAAAGAGGTTAGAGAATAATCAGATAGCAAAGTAGGATTTTTCTCTTTTGTCCCAGAGAGAAAAATATGTTGTCTTTATCCAAAGACCTTGAAAGAGTATTTACTGATGAAAGAATATGATATCTTGCATCTGCTTCAAAGTAACATGGGGAGGGGGGAAGTGGTTAGGGCTGTAGACAAAACTAGATTGGTCATGAGTTGATTATAGAATATTGTTATGGGTTGAGTTGTGTCCCCCTTGAAATTCATATGTTGCAGCCCTAACCCCTTGCCTCACAATATCATTGTGTTTGCAGATAGGACCCCTAGAACCTCACACTATCACTGTATTTAGAGATGGGGCCTTTGAAGGAATGATGAGGTTAAAATGAGGCCCTAATGGTGGGTCCTAATCCAATTTGAATGGTGTTCTTATAAGAAGAGGTAATTTGGGCACAAAGAGACATCAGGGGACCACACACAAGAAGGAAAGACCATGTGAGGATTTAGGGAGAATGCACCAGTGACAAGCCAGAGAAAGAGCCTCAGAAGAAACCAGCTCAGCCGACACCTTGATCTTGAATTTCTAGCTTCCAGAACTGTGACACAATAAATTTCTGTTGTTTGTCACCAACAGTTAAGTGTTTTGTTATGGCAGCCCACCAGACTGATACAGGTACCTATCACATCATCAGAGCCCATGTTTTCTGCTCTCTGGGCACTTGCAGATTAGGAGGGAATACAGATGAGTAGTTATGCAATAACAGTATAGTATGGTGAGTATGAAAGGGGCAGATCAAGTTCCTTTGGGAGCCTGAGGATGGATAACAAAATCAGAACTGGGGGATTCAGGGAAGACTTGCTGAAAGTAGGTAGAAATTAGCCTGGTTCAAAGGGCAGGGGAAGAGAACTTTGAGTAGAAGAAACAGCATGTGCAGAGGCCGGGATATGGGAGCCTGGCATATTTGGGAAATTAAAAGTAGCTCGGTAGGGATGAGGTCTAGGGTATGTGTGAACGAAGGAATAAGATCTGGCACAAGTGTAGCAAGCTTTATCATCCTTTCTCTGTGTCTGTCTGTCTGTCTGTCTCTCACTCACACCCACACACACACTCATTTTGTTTAGTCTCAGTTGGCCTCTCCCCTCCAGAGTGAAACCTCTGCTATGCCTTTTGGTCTTTTGTTCACTGTTGTATTTTCATTAGCTAGAATGGCGCTTGGTGCATAGAAGGTGTTCGACTAAAAAATTGCTAAATCAGCAAATAAATAGAAATCATGATTTGTTCTTCTTAAACAAGCACTGTGGAAAATGTTTGGAATGCGGCCCCAAGCAGTGATAAGTCAGGAGGCTATTGTACTACTCTTGCTAAAGTTGATGGGGCAGGTGTGGGTGGAAAGACTGGGCTGATGGGAGAGTTAGTCAGGAAGCAGAATCCAGAGGACTTGTAATTTGACTGGACACAGGGTGTGAGGGACAGGAAGGGAGTTTGGGATCACTCCCAAGTTCCTGGCTTAAGCACTGAAAGGAAGATAGGGTCGTTTCCTGAGGCAAGAAACATATGAAGTACAGTAGATTTGAGGGTGGGTTGGAGGTACTGAGTTCAGTTTTTGTCATGTTTGGCTTTGGGGAGCAGAATAATGTCCACATCAATATGTCTACTTGACTGTGACTGTAGAAGGGGACTTATCTGGGCTGGATGTAGAGTTAGGAACCTTCAACTTCAAGGTAAAACGAAAGCCAGGGCAGTGATGCAGTTATTCCAGGAAAGTATGTAGACACAGAAGATAAGAACAGGGAGCACTGAGAGTGAAATGGAAACAGAGAATCAAAACAAGCAGGGAGAAGGTTAGTGCCCTTCCCCAAATTTCTGTGAATTCCAATTGCTGTGTTTGTCATTACTTTATAGAACTCTAAGAAGAATGTGTACTTCTGATTGTAGCTCTGAAGCTATAATATTGGTAAGTTACTTAACCTTTTCACACCTTACTCTTCTTCATCTGTAAAATGGGCCCAAATACAATACCTACCTCTATCATAGGTTTGTTGTGAGGAGAAATATGTAAACCTTTCAGCACATAATGTGCACCCAATACTTGTTAGCCCTTATCATTATCATTTTTAATTATCATTCAATTATCATATCATTATCATTTAATTATCAATTTCGAGTTTGGAACATTAGTGCTTACGGCATCTGAGATCCACCACAGAAGATTTCTCTTGGTGTGGATTGTTGAGTGGGAGGGAGCACTCCTTTATGTTGTGTTTGTGAATGTGTGTGGATGTGACCAGTTATTAAAATACACAGTATACTTGCCAATTACTAATTACAAATTGTAAACTAAATGATATCAAATTTAAAGCAATATGTAAAAAAATACAAACTCCAGAATAAATTAGGTGTGCTGTTGACTAAACCTTATTCATTTTTATTTAATCAGGGTCTTACTGTCTTCTCCCTTCTCCTTTTTGTTTTCAGATGGACCTTTATATTAGGACCATAACTATCTAAAAGTCCCAGACCCCTGAACATTTAGTGGCTCATTAAATCATGTATTTGTGGCTTTCTATCTGTTGTCTTCTTTAACTGACATCTTGATGGCAAGGCTTCCTCCGGGGTGCCTATTTCTTATTGCCTCCTGCCTGTTTTCTGTGGAGAGGCTGCTTTCATTCTTTAATATGCATTGGTCTAAATGGCACTGTTTAGCTATAAGAAAAGCACGTTTCAGAAGCCTCATGCTTGAGTTCACCGCAGAAAGCTCCCCCAGGACTATCTTTTCCTCATCAGAAAAGTCCTTCCTGCCTGACCCACTTTTCCTGTCTTAATTCCATTCCCCTTTGAAGTCCAGTGTGGAAGTTTCTTTGCATAAAGTTGTTTACCATAATACGGCAATCCTGTTAGTAGGTTTCCATACATTTCAGAAAGTCACCTTTCCTGTAGATTTCCTTTTATTACTAAAAATGGACTGTTTTCTCCCTAAATGTTAAAACTGTTAGCTTGGGCTACACTTGCATCACTGTTACCACAACCATGGCAAAAATGTATGTTTAATATCCAAGAGGGAGTGAGAGAAATAGGACTATAAATATGTATACCATTTGGATGAGGCTGACCCTGAGTGTAGGCTCTCAGGCAGGACTGGCCTATTTATGGGTGATCTTTCTGTCTCAGTCATTCTTCATGCTGTCAGGCTATTTTCTAAAAAGTTTGTGTGGTAATTCTGCAGAAAAATTCGCCCCTTTGAAATAGATTAGGGTAAACGTCATTTTAAAGAATAGAAATATATTCATTCATTTGGCCATCACTCATTCACTAATCCATAATTGTTTTCAGGTTGCCAGGCAGTAACACTAGTTTGTGAGCATTTGGCAGTGAGGAGAATAGATGTGATGTTTACTCTCATGGGGGTTATCATTTAGTGGGAGACACAGACACTAAACAAATACTAGGTAAGTGTTCAGTAAATCTTTGAGGAACAAATGAGCTTAAAAATATTGGGATTGAAGGTGATCCCAAGAAAGGGGAAGAGGGCTGAGTTTTTCAAACTCCTCCTGAACTCATGTTTTTTTTCTACCCCTTGGGGGTATCATCATTATCAAAAGATACTACAAGGACAACAGGCTTTTGTGGTTTTTCCTTAAACTTAACTACTCAGAACATCGTGGGAAGACACATACTGACTCCAAATGACAGACTCTCATGATCACTTAGAATGCTTCATATTTGTAAGTGAGGCTTGCTTTTTTTTCCCATGAAACGTTATTCATCTTTCTTCTACCCAAATTCCCTGCTGCCTCGTCCTCCCTTTCCTATTCCTACTCCTTATGAAACAGTAGTTGGCTTCCTCCCTTGTGTGGTCAGCATCTGAGAAGCAGAGAAATTTAGGAAGGTGGCCATGGTTGGGGGGTTAATGAGAAGTGACGCAAAAGCCCATCTCTCTTTCTGTAAGTGTATGCCTGTGTTGTGGCCTGTTGAAATATAACATGAGTTTCAAAACATTTTAGCAGAGGTTATAAAAAATATTCTCTGTTTGAATAAGACACTGAACTCGTGTATACAGTAGTTTGTTCTGCAGTAGCAGCATTTAGCTCTGTTTATTCCCCGTGTCTTCCCTTGGTGTTCGTGGCACCAGATACTCTGGGTGTTCCTTCCGGTTCTGTGATTGCTCCTCCACAGTCTCTGTGCCTGACGCATCATGGTCTTCAGGTGGAGTTCCTAAAGCCCTCACTTCATCACGCTTGATGTCAGGGTCTGTCAGCCTCAGGACCATCGATACTTTGATCTGGGTAGTGTTTGATGTGAGGGTCTGCCTCGTGCATCGCAGGATGTTCAGCAGCATCCCTGGCCTTTGTTCACTCAATGCCCCCATTAGTGACAACCAAAAATGTCTTCAGACATTTTCAAATAGCCTCTGAGGGTCAAAATAATTCCCTACCCCTGGTTGGGAACCACTGCTTTGTACTCTTTTCCTAAGCAACTCTGTCCACATTCTTGGATTCAGCTGTGGTCTGTATGTTACTTGTGCTCATTATATAATCTCCGTTCAGACCTTCTGTTTCTGGTAATATATCTTCATGGATATTTCAAAGAGATGGCAAATCTTAAAGTCAAAATGCTTATCTCCATACCATACATGCTTTCTTGGTGTTTCCTGTCTGGTGGTAAGGCTCTGCCATCCACCCACCTCTCTCACTGCCTGTTTCTAGTCAGTCACTAAGTGCATATTCCACCTCTGTCCCAGATCCAAACCCTTCTTTTCATATATATCCTCCCCCACCCCCCTCCGCCACTGCAGGCTCCCTTCAGACCACCATCATCTATTGCTTGGACCACCGATAAACCTCAACCCTGGATTTCAGGAATCCCTTCAATCCATTCTGTATATCACTCAGAGGATCTTGCAAAACAATAAATTTGAACGAGTCACTTAACACGTGCTTCCATCTACTTTTCGATTAAGGACCCAAAGCCTTAAGAAGACCAGATGGCCTGTGTGATCTGGCCCTGCCTACCTTCCCTTCATTTTCTGAACTTGCCATATATCTTCCCACCGTCACGTCTTTGCTCATGATTAGAATGTTCTCAGCCAGCTCCTCCTCAGCCCCACCGCCCTAGCTAATTCCTAGTATCAGGGGTATATATGTATATATGTTTCTTTCTCTCCTCATTTGAAATTTCAGTCATGCTACTATAAAGAAGATGGTTCGTCAGTTCCATGTTGTGTGTATGTGCATGTTTCCTATATTCAGAAAATTAGAGACACATAATAACATGAATATCTGTTACATCATTTTTTTAAAATGAGAAAAATATATTTATAAAAATATGAAACTCGCCTGAGAAATGAAGAGGAGATGGAATTAGATACATATGTATATTTGAAATTCTCTTTAAAAACTTTATTTCCTACTTATGAATTTTTGGTGCTTGTTTTCTGATTGTTGTTGTTGTTGTTGTTGTTAGAATGTATTAAGATATTTGAAAAAAATGCTCTGGCAAGAAAATGTAGTATATCATAAAGATTCACAGGAGATAATTTGTGGCTACTGAGCCAGAAATGTGTATGAGTCATAAATTAAACCTGACAAACCTGTCATAAAATATAAGTTTTAATAGAAGCATAATCTTTGCTTTCATGACTGTGTCAGAATCAATAATACATCATCAGCTCTTTTTTAGATTGACTCACATAATGCAAAGATGTGAAAGCAAACACATTTAGTCCATGAGCAAAACTGTAAAATGTAAATGTGGATTAGGCCAAAAAAAAAAAAAAATCTATAAATTAGCTTAAATTGTAGAATACAGAATATGGAAAGTTATTGTTTAAAAAGTAATAGGCCATGAACCACATCAGAGGACAAATGACAAACTGGTGAAAGATGGTAAAAAAAATTTATTTATATATATATATTTACATATATATATATAAATATATATATATATATATTTATATATATATATATAAAAAACAGGCAAAGAGCACTGTTACATATCAATTTTAAAAAAGTATACCAATCAAAAAGTGGGCAAAGTACTTGAACAGAAAAAAGTTTAAAAAAGAATTCAAGTGGCAAATATTTAAAACACTGTTCATCTTAGGTAGGACTCATTTATAACTATAAAGCAAGTTCTATCCATTGTATAGGAAATGATAATAAAAAATAATGATAGATACCTGATGAGAGTAAATGGCCAGTCATTCTCTGCAGATGGGACTCTGGAGGATTCTTTCATAATATGCCTCAGAAGCCCTAAACTCACAATTTCGAATTCTAGGAATGTATCCTAAGGAAATAACTAGTCATGAGTATGATGATTTTGATGCCAGAAAGTTTATCCCAACATTGTTTGTAATATCAGAACATCTAGAAACAGTATCCATCATTAGATATTATGATTTATCTGTAAAGTGGAATATTAAGCTTTTCAAAAAAATGATAAGTTAAAGTGTGTCTTTACATTGAAAAAATACTTACGATGAATTATTACGTCAAAAATATAGGATACACCTAGCACCCAGATCTTGGTTCCTAATACTATTCTCCAGTAAAATAAATCAGGAACCCTTGGAGAAATAGCTGGAATCTAGGATGGTTTCAGGAAATATACAAAATGAGCCTAGAGCATCTTATAGTCCCAGAAAAGTAAGGAGGTGTTCAAACAAACAAATAAACAGTGATGGAGTGTTTCAGAGGGGCACAGGAACCAACTGAAAGACCTCCCAGTGGCCAAAGCTGGGACAGTTTGAGCAACAAAATAAAGTGTTGGCTAATCCAGAGTATGAAATATTCATGAGTATTTATTCATACACTAATATGAATAAATGCTTGAATAAATACATGGAGAGCAAGAGACAAATCTTCCGTGCAGAGGAATCCCGAATAATTTGCATAGATACTCCACCGTCTAGGAAGTGGAGTATAGCTCCCCACTTGTGAAGTGTGGCCCTCACAAAGGGACTTCCTTCCAAAGAACACATTGTGGAAGGGGCATGAGGGCAGGCAAAGGAATAGCTTTACAGTGGAGAAATATGGGAACATTGCCTCAGCCATGTGACCAAAGTAAATATCAATGGTGTTATGTTACGTTGGTTGTGTGCACCTGTGACATAATGTGATGGAAATGGCATTTTACCTCTGTGAGCTTCCTCATCCAAACCTCAGTCCCCAGTCTAATCATGAGAAAAACACCAGACAAATCTCAATTTCAGGAAATTCTACAACATATCTGACCAGAAATCCTCAAAACTGTCAAGGTCGTCAAAAACAAAGGACATCTAAGAAACTGTCACAGCCAAGGTTGACCCGTGGAGAAATGATGACTCAGTGCAATGTGTCAGAGTGAATAGAATTTGGGAACAGAAAAAGGACATTAGGTTAAAACTAAGTAAATCTTAATAAAGTATGGACTTTACTTAATAACACATCAATATTGATTATTTAATTGTAATTACTGGAAGGCTGAGATCAAGGTGTTGGCAGAGTTGGTTCCTTCCAGGGGTCACAGGGAAGGATCTGTTCCGGGCCTTGCTCACTGGCTTCTAGATGATGTCTTCTCTCTGTGTCTTCATATTGTCTTCCTTCTGTGTGTCTCTGTGTCAAAATTTCTTCTTATAAGGACACCAGTCATATTGGATTAGGGCCCACCCTAATGGCCTCATTTTAGTTTAGTTACCTCTAAAGACCCTATCTCCAGTCTGAGATACTGGGGGTTAGGACTTCAACATACGAATTTGAGGGGAGGGACACAATTCAGTTCATGACACCAGGTTTCTCACTGTCAGAGAAAGAAGTTACAGATAAGAAGGCTAGAACAACTCTGTGGTGATAGATGAGGGCTGGAAATATTAGTGGGGACTCGTGTTTACTTTAACATATATGCATATAGATGCAGAAATAAATATAGTTCTTTGTGTACACATGGTTAGTGTATATGCAAATATTGCACAGCTCATCTGCTGAGAGGTCCTAGAAGCAGTGACATTCCTTCAACAAGCATACCTACTGCCCAGATAGTTTCTAAACACCATTCTCTAAGCAGAGGAGAAATGGCTGATTCTAGGACTGGGACAAGAAAAATGTAAGATTACTCTGGGAGGAAATTAAAGAAGAAAAAGGGTATGTACATAACCTCAAACTGTCTCCCCAATCCCAAATATTTAATAATTACCAGTGTGGTTTTTATGTATGTCCACAAACACTTTTATATGCCTCCCTTCAAGAAGTGGAGCTCAATTCTCTTTCCCTTAAGTATGGACTTAATGACCCGACTTCTAAAGTTATAGAAAGAGAAAAATAAGAACTTCTCAGTAGAGAAATCTGGCAGACACCACCTTAACCAAGTGGTCAAGTTCAGCATCACCAGTGGCAAGTCCTTCTAATGTCATGTACCACTGGTCGGATGAAATGGGAACAGCACTTCACCTCTGTCCCATTTTCTCCTTGAATCCATAGCCCCCGTGTATTCATGAAAAAGAAGAAAGAAAAAACTTGAGGGATATTCTACAAAGCATTTGACCGGTTTGCTTCAAAAGTGTCAAGGTCATGAAAAACAAGGAAAGACTGAGAAACTGCCACAGACCAGAGGAGATGAAACATGATGTCTGAATGTGGCATGTTATCCTGGACTGGAAAAGAACATTAGTGGAAAAACTGGTGAAATTCAAATAATGTCTAACAGTTAGCTAATAGTATTGTAAACAAACAAAACAAAAACAAAAACAAAAAAACAAAGTTAATTTCTTAGTTTTGATAAATGTTATTTAAGATGTTATCATTAGGGAAAGCTGCTTGAAGGGTACATGGAAATTCTTTATACTATATTCACAACTCCACTATAGACCTAAAATTATTATAAAATAAAGAGTTAAAAAGAGGTTAAAAATGTAGTATACATAATAGCAGTGATTGACTCAAAAGCTATTTATTAAGTACATAATATGTGCCAGGTATTCTTCTATGTGCTAAGAATTCTGCAGTGAATAAAACAGGTCCTATTCTTGCCCTTGTAGAGCTTTCTTTCTTTCTTTTTTTTTTTAACCAATTAGTCCCTTTTTTAAAAAAAACTGTATTTGTAAATATGTAATATATACTGTAATGTGCATTTTGCTTTTGAGGTTTAATTCGATGATAAATGGAAACATTTGGATGAAGGTGCTGTAGTCTGAAAAAGGAAGAACATAATTTAGACCAGAATATAGGGATTTAGAGGCATGTCTTGCAGAGATTATCTCTTTCCTTTAAATCAGTGGTTCTGGTAATGTGCGCCAGGAAGCAGCAGCATTAATGAGAGCAAATTCTCAGGCTGAATCCTGGTTTTATTAAAGTGGAAACTTTGGTGTTCAGGCTCAGCGGTCTGTGTTTTAGCAAGTCCTCCAGATGATTCTACTGCTCTAAATCATAGTATCCTTATCTGTAAAATGCAAACAATAATACTACTAGCCTCTGACGGTTTTATGTAAAATGCAAGTGTGCAATGCATACCGACGTAGCAATTGCCTGGCATATTGTAAGTGGTTCAGTAAAAGGCACAATAAAGGCCAGATGTTGCAACCCCTTCCCTCAGATATCTTTACAGCTAACTCCTCTACCTCCTTCGGGGCTTTACTTGAATGGCACTTCATCAGGGAGTCCTTCTTTGACTGCCCTCTTTATAATTGCAACATGCCTCTCCCCCTTGCCCCACTGTCTGGGACTCCCAACCTCCTTTTCTCCCTTGTGGGTCCCCCAACCCCTATATTATTACCACCTTCTAATAAGTTATATAATCTATACTTTCATTGTGTGCATCCCTAAAAGTTTGTATCCCCCTGCTTGCTTGTAACTTCTCAAGGGCGGGGAATCTTTGTTTTCACTGATGGAGCACAAGTGCCACAATCAGTGCCTGGCACATGGGAGGCACTTTCATATTTGTTTCCACAATGAGTGGTTGATATTATTGTCTGTTGTTGATATTGTCCCAGTCCACTTGGCTGCCCCAGACACCCACTCTTCCCTTACGGCTCTAGTCCCAAGTGGCTGCATTCTGGGGGTAATTTCACTGGCCAAAGGTCTATGTCGCTGAAAGGGTTTGAAACTCACTTCTCTATACCGTTAGGTTAGAATGAGTTGTTTTCCCAAATACTGCTGCACTCTGCAGCCGTTTGTCACTGGTGAGGGTGGCAGTTAAGAGCTATGGCTTGTTCCTGGCGGAAGGAGCTGGGTAGAGATGTCATGAGGAAAGAATTAGGAGACGGAAGAGATGAGCCTGAGGGGATTTAGGTGGACTAGGGGGAAGCGCAGGTCGTGGTCAGGAAATTAGGAGAGGTGACACAGGCAAAGCCCACTTGAGGAGAGGGCCTGGAAACCCAGAAAGAGAAATGTGAAGTCTGTGCGGGGAATCCACAGAGGACTCTGAGACACCAGTGTTGTGACGGCTGCAGACGGGCTAGGTTTTGACAATGTTATTTTTTAACAGATTTGGGGGTGGGAAGAATCTACTGAGCAAGAGACCAAGATTTTGAAGTGAGAAGGTTTATTATAGGATCCTCATTACCTAGGTGCTAAGGTTAGGTGTGCAGGTGTGTGTGTGTATGTTTGTGTGTGTACATGTGTATGTGTGTGTATGTTCATGTTTATGTGTGTGTGTGTGTTCGTGTATGTGGGAGGTATGTGTACGTGTCGCATTCACTCCTTTGGTCTGTCATATGGTAGTTGGTACAGGATTACCCAGTGTTACTTGGTTTTCTTTACTCTTATTCTTTCCTCTCTATTTCTGTTTTACTTTTTTCCTAATCTTTTATAGTACTGCCTCTTTAATCTGTCATCCTTGGGGAGAAAGGGGAGTCTTCCTAAGAAACTACTGATACCTGTGAGCACCAACGCGGTAACAAAACCACTACTGTGCTTTAGGGACACCGCTTCTAAAAGCCTGTTTCCTCTGTTATTTTACTGAGCAGAATTCAAGTTTTCTTGATGTCTCAGGCTAACCATTATGAGCATTAGGATTGATGCTAAAAACAAACAAACCCAAAATACCTCTCTAAGCATTCGTTTTCTTGTCTTAAAATGGAAATAAAGACATCACTACCCAATTCATAGAGTTGCTTTGAGGTTCGAATGAGATCATCTTTGTGGTATTTCCTCAGGGTCTGGCGCAGTAGTAGGTGTCGAGTGAATGATGACTGTTAGTGTCACCATCACCATCCTCCAGCCGCCGAGACCTCGTCAGATAACTCTGTCTACCTTCTAGTCCTTTCCCTCGAGCCTGGGCTCACACAGGAGTGTATCTGTTTGTTCACACTGTGCTTTAGTGTTCAAAAATGGTGGACACTTGATAAGTATTGACAAAATGAATCAATGAATACATAATTATTTTGGTTTTTTTTTCTTTAGATTAAAAGGCATTCTCAAAACAATGTCATTTTCCATTTGTTGCTGACGAAAGATTTCTTTGGAGATGTGGTGCACTTTCTATGCTCTGCAAATGCACCCCAGTATAACACTTCCTCTTCTGATTTGGATTGCAGCTATGCTCAACCAACTTTGGAATTTATATTTCCATGCGTGGCAGAGTAGAGCTATGCAGAATATTTATAAAAGTCCTCATGTAACTCTAATCACAAACTTGAATCACTGCAAGGATGCACAATAAAAACTAACTAAAAATGGCACATGTTTACTCATCAGAATCATGTCCCTTTCAGCCTGCCGGGGCCTGGATCATGTATGCAATTTATGAAGTCATTCATCCGGCAGCAAATAGAAAATGTCTTTAATGAGATGTCAAATCAGATTGAATTGTGGTCGTGAAAGATGTTGACTATAATGAGTCAGAGAAATTTGAACTCTATTGAGATGAAACATTATGCTTTGTATTAAAATGAAAAAGTGAATGTTTATCTGCCTGCTTTTAAGTCCTGTTTTACCATAGCTCAGGGCAAGAGGGTGTGATCAATCATGGGAAGAAATGAATGAACTCTGGTGTTGTTGTTTATACTTTTGTTACAGAAGGAGATTGTTGTTTACCCTGTTATTAGGTCTCCTTAATAAGCCATTGATAAATAATACTGTAAGTGATTTTCGTTCATAATCATGATCTTTGAAACTCTCAACATTTATACAGGAGAAAGTCAGTGCTTTAATAATATAATCTGTTTCTCGATCACTGGAATTTCTGATGCCCTCACTGTCCAAGATCTGAAGGACTGTTTCAGTCTTCATCTGGTTTAATCTTTCAACAGCCTTCCACCCGGTGGCCACTCCCTCCTTGAACTGTCTCTTTCTTTGACTCTGGCACTCAGTTTTCATTCACACTTCTTGTGTGCTCCTTCTCTGTCTGCTCTGCCCAGCCCCTCATCCTCTAGTTCCTCAAGGCCCAGTCAGCCCCAGTGCTTCTTCCTTCCTCTCTTTCCCTCCCTGCCCTCCCTTTCACTCTATCTCTTCTCACTTTAGACATTTTTTTCCCTGGATAATCTCATCTATGACCCTCTCTGTCATCAATTACCTGCACTGTGCTGTTGATTCCAAAATCAAAATCTTCAGCCTGTGCCTTTCTTGTAAACACCAGACCTGACTCTCCGAACATCTCCTCTTTGCCTCTAGGGCATGTCCATTGCTCAATAAAAAAACCCTCTTCCACATCACCACTGTCCCTCCAGGTCTATAAACGAGAAACTGAGGCAATATCCTGACAGCGCTTCTCTTACTTCCTCTTTCAAGTCTGCTTAGTCACCTATTTATTTCACCCCCTAACAGCTTCTCTTCATTACGAGTGCACCTGGACAGACGCTCTGGGCTAAGGCAGTGGAATTGTTCACATGGACTACACTAGGGATTGCTGTTATAGACTAGTCTAATCTCCAGGCTGGTTTTCTCACATTCATTCTTGTTCCTCACTTGACCACCATCTACATCATAGCAAGAGTCATCCTTTCAGAACAGAAATTTGATGCCTCCCCTTGTTAAGATGAAAATCTTTAACAAGGCCACAACTTCCTGTGTGGTCTGGCTCCCTCTGACCCCTACAACCTCATGTCACAGGATGCCTCCCTCTGTGGTCTCTGCCAAAGCCACATTGTTACTCTTTCAGTTCCTCAAAATGTGCCCTGTTGCCTCCTGCCACAGGACCATTGCACCTGCGATTTCCGCTGCCTGAAGTATTCGTCTCTTTCCCCCCAGCCCTCACTGCACACCACTGCACATAGTTAACTACTTCTCATCCTCAAGATCTCAGTTTAAATATCATTTCCTCAAGGAAGTTAATACGATGTAATTGTGGTTACTATCAGTAATACATTATTGTGTTATTATGAGACATTATATTGTTATTCATATCTTGATAGTTATAATTGGTATTTCTTTAACCAGGTAAAGTTTCCTCATCTTTTTTTTTAATCATACTTAAGAGCATTTAACATCTACACTTATACCTTATTTTGTGTATTTATTTGATTCATATTTGCTGAGACTATAAGCTCCATGAGAGCAGGGATCATGACTTTTTTGTTCATCATTTTTCTACCTGTGCCTCTTATGGGGCCTGTATACTTAATCTTCAGAAATCCAGGTCACTTGGTTGAATGAAGGCCAGAGATGCTTAAATATTTGCAAATTATTCTTCCGGATGCCAGATGTTGAGCTGGTGAGTCTATAGTTTCAACATATAATTAACAATTTCTTTAGAAGCAACTTATCTCATCTTGTGGGATGAGCCCAGTGCCAACCTATACACTGCTCACTGTCTCTAAATATATAATAAATGACCATATATTCATCAGTATTCAATGCTTTTTCTTAATAAATGTAATACAATTAAATAGCACCATGTTTTAGAACATTATTTTTTTAATATTTTGGGCCATGACTCAGTTTACCTCATGATTTATATAGAGACACATGTAACACACACAAGTGAAATAGAACTTCAGAAACCAATATTCTCCATTGCTACATGCCGTATATTCTATTAATTTCTATTCTGTTCTTGTCTGGTCTTTTCTATTTTATGCTGTTGAGTCTTATTTATTGGTTAATATGGGTTAGAACTAACTTAATTGATTTCACAGTTAGAAAAAGTTTTTTTTTTTAGAGAGTATTTTTAAAGCTGTGGCTTTTAATAGATATAAATATTAAAAACAAGTAATAAATTGATTAATATTATATATACATTTTATTTCTAACTCAAGAAAAGTATGATTAAAGACAAGAAAATGTTTTTGAGGGTCTAGGCAATCTCATTTAAAGTATAAGAGAGTCCATACATCAAAATTGTTTTCCAGCTAGCACTTTAAAATATTAGTTTTGAGAACATTGGCTGTTTTGAAATTCCTTTTTTTGCATCTTAAAACTATATGTTGTAATATGGACATTAAATTTGGTTTTGAGTCCATAAAGCAAGGATCAGAAAGATTTTGATAGTTTTTTGGTGAAGTTTTAGGTGGAGAAAGACAAACATGAGAGAAAGAAAATTTAAAGGGAACAGAAACACTTACATCCATTTAGTTGATGACCTTAGATTTGTAGAGCCAATTTTTGAGGAGTGCTTAAAACGCCAAGTTGGTGGTCTGCCATGGCCAACCAGACAAGTAAGGATGGTCAGCGTTAATGCACTTTCATGTCTTCTTTTTAGAATAAGATGTACAGTTTGTCATTAGGACAGCTTAACTTTAATAAAACAAACATCCTTTAGAAAAGGCTTTAAAAGAAAGAGGAAGATACATTTTGCATTCATCTTTAATTTATCCTTAATCTGTTCACTGTGACCATTTGCTGTTGGGTTGACTAAGTCCCCTCTTAGCCATAGATTTGCGTTCACATCACGTAGGCTATTTCTGAGTTGATTGTACATAGACCTCTCATTTGACTTTTCAATCTAGTTGCTCAGAGTAAAACTGGAGGAAAATGGCTTCATGATTCTTTCCCCCAATCAGAAGGATGTCTCTGTTCATTTTTTTGTTTTTTGTTTTTTTTGGGTTTTTTTCTTTATAGAAAAGGCTTAAGAATTTTTCTCTAGGAACTGGTGCAACTAGGTTAATATGCATACTTTTTTCTTACTGACAGCTTTTTTATAATCAGTAATTTGAAATTATGGTATAGGGTGCTTGTAATTATGTCTTCTAGTCATGTTCCTAAAGAGCCAAAGCCCCCATGAAAAACATTTTTAACAAAATTTAAGCAACTGCTTTTTGATTAGTTTAAGCTAGTTTAATCAGATTAATTTGGTTTTTTAAAAAAGGGAAATAATGCTGAATTGGAGGGAATAATGCTGGATTGTTTTGCTCTTCTTAGTTTTCTCTCCCCTTCTTTTCAGCTATGTGCATCTAGTTTATGCTTTTAGCTGCAACACATCTTTAGTAATTTATAAGCGAGATTCCCTCACACTGGCTGAAAAATGGAAGTGAAAGTAGATGTAAAGTGAAATCCTGCAGTTCTAACTTTCTGTGGTAGGAAGTTAGGGCTTTGTCCTTGATGCAAATTGAAGGAAAGATAGAACCTAAGTATCTTTCCTTTCTCTCCTTTCCTCTTCTTCCATTGACTTCTTCCATTGACATCCTTGGAAACCCAGCTCAGACAGAGCCTCCATTTGAAGCCGCCTTTTTATCTCTAGGAAGTGGCTCTCTCCTTACCTAGGTTCCCATATACAGTATTATTCATTATGCACTGGTTTACAGTATCTAATCTAGCTGCATTTCTCTCTCTTCCCCTGGACAATGAGCTTCTCTAGGACAGGTACCATCACTTATTCATCTTGGGTACCCTTTTGTATGACACTGTCCTTAAAACAGTCTCTGTCCAATGAAATTTGATGATTGAATAATAAATTTCCACATCAGGAGTTCTATAGCCTACTCATGCCCTCAATCATTTGGCTAAACGAAGTAGAAAATAATGAAGAGAAGAAAGAGCAAACAGGTGTCTAATACACCCAGTGTCAGAGAAAAGGACTACATACTACTTAAGGACAGATCTAAAAGTCTGCCCTCCCCAAGAACGCTATATAATGGCAATTTCAAGTGTCAGAATATTTCTAATATACAAGAAACATCAATTTTATAAACCAGTCTTTTAATGTATGCCAGGTAACCATCACGAATCCACACTGCATGTTCATCAGCTGTTCCACATAGGTTTTCCATCTTCATGAGCAACCACCTTGTGGTGCTAGTTTTGCCCCCCTCCTCCTCCTTCCCCCATTAACGGATTAGAGATTTCAAGGTGTAACCCATGCAAAATTTAACTATGACTGAAAAACGTATCTGTTATTTAAAAACTAAATAAGTAAAAAATAAACTGATCTATTTAGTTCTCATGCCAGTTAAATTTCCAGCATCTCTAAGAACAGATTGGTAAGAATAAAAAAGGGGGCCTTCTCCATCCCCAAAAACACATTTAATGTAAACCTTTAAACCCTGGCCTTTGGAAATAAGCACATCATCTGATTTTTCCTTTTAAGCCTTTTTTTTTTTTTTTTGCTACAGCGGGAGGGGCTTGTATTCTTGATGTAATCCGACACTCGATGGTGAACCAACTGTATACAGGGGTTTTACTGGCCATTCTTATGTAAACTGTGAGGTCCTGTGCGACAGAGGAGGCAGGAAAGAGAGAGTGTAGGAGCAGCTCCCCTTTCTACACAAAACCGTGAAGGTGGTTCTTTAATTTCAGCCACGAATGTTGCTGGCAGAGCCTGTCACTGTGTTGTGTGGTTTTGTCTCTTATACTTGGTTATTGATTATGTTGGTAAATTTAAGGAATCCTGCAGAAATAGCCTGTTTCAGGAGAAATCTCACTGGTAAAAGATGCTGAATAGTTGATGCTGAACAGTGGCTTAAAATTTGGGGTACGATTCTTGTTCACAATGCCTTGTCAGTGATGTCGTGGGAGCAGCCATCAAATCAGAGCATCAATCCTTTCTATGCCAGAAGTCACCCATCTGTCACCTGCTTAGAAGAGCACAAAAATTATTGTCACATCGAAAAGCTAAACACATGGAGCATCGTATACCGTATCAACTGTTTTCATCTCCTTCAAAGTTCTCTTTCTTCACACATTCTCCCCCCGCCATGATTCAGGAGTAATCAGCAACAATCACGGTGATTAAGGGGAAGCTACAGGGATGGAAAATGAGCATCATCTTCTAAACAGTCTCACATGTATAATGTAAGGCTTCAGCACATCCTCATGGCTACTGTGATGACAGGGGTCTGGGAGGGATGATTAATATGCAGACCAAAGCAGCCCTCGCTCAGTAGATCTTACAGGAAATAGAAGAGACTCTGGGAATAGCATGATTCATCACTGAACGTGGGCAGAAAGGGGACAGGTGAAAGTATTTGCTCTCTAGACCTTCAGCAGAAAGCTCCAGTCATTATGTTCATGAAAACACTCTGATGTACTTCCTGCCCTTCTCCGGTGGAGGGGGTGGGAACTTCTGTGAAAGCAGGGATTTTTACAGGGACAGTATTAGCAACACCCCAAACTTGTTTGAAATGCAAATTTCCAAACCACCTGAAACCAAAACTCTGGAGATGAGACCCAGCAACATGGGTTTTGCCAAGCCCTCCAGTTGATTCTGATACGTGCTCAAGTTTGAGAATAACTGTATTAAAGTGTGTAATGAATAATACACTCTTCATGTCACTTTTATAAGTCATGGTAATGCATTTATGCAAACTCTTGTTTAGAATTGATGTCCATCCTTTAGGGCATATATTCGAAGATATTTGTAATGGGAAAATGTCATTATTTAAAACACAACATGTCCTAAGAATTGTCGATTATTTTTAAGGAAAGGTGGTAATGTCAGGCTCTCTACTGGGCTTTCATTACTCAGAACTGGTCTAATGCTCTCGATAATAAAGGAAGATTATGTAGAATTTTCTTGGACATGGTGGGAAGTAGACAGGAGGAGAGGAGCAGGCAGATAGTGTGGGATCTAGGTAGGATGGCCCCATGAGACTTCTCGGAGGGAAGGCAGTAGAAATGTCTTTTAGGGGACGGTTCGATTGTTGACTGGGCATTGCTGGGCTGTCACCCCTCCCATGACCCACCAACTTCCTCTAAAGGTTCTTCTCAGTGCAAGGGCTGAGAATCATTGCACTGCAGGGAGAAGGGTAGGGTCTTGGGGAGTCTCACGTTTAGGTCTGTGCTAAGGTTGAGGAAAAGAATAGCTGCAGGGTAGCAAGCAATGAATGAGAATTCTGCAGAAGCAGAACTCAGAGCCAGAGCACAGCAGCCTGCAAAGCTTGCTGAAATATGGAGTATATTGGATTATTTCATAGAATAGTCAGAAATAATCTGAAGGATTGTTGGTGGATTAATTCATCCATTCATCTGATGGATTAGTTGGGTGGGTGTGTGAGCCACACGTTTTTGGATTTCAAATGGTGTGGTGGCCAAAGAGGACACTTGGGCTCTAGTTTCATTGTAATAGCTGGAGGAATGTTTTTGTAGTGAATCTTGTTGTCCTGTGAAAGAGAACAGCAATTCCATATTCAAAACCTCTTTCATATTTTGACTTTTAAACTGTTATGAGGAGAGAGTACAAAATGCCTCACTGGTGGGTTTCTGAGCGACATCCTGGGCCCTGCCGTGCGGGAGAAAGCAGGTGGCCTTTCCCTTTCTGACTCCATGTGCTACCCTCCTGTCATTTGGCCCCCTCCCCCATCAGCTCCTCTGGCCACACATGGGACTTTCTCATCCATGTCAGAGTTCTCTCGCTGCACCCTGGCTCTTAGAGTTGGACCCTTCCTTTTTCTTCATTGCTTCCGATAGACAGACTGATCTCTGTTCAGCCAAGTGGCCCGTCAAAAATGTTAAGTGTTGTGGCTAAAATGAATCAGTACGCCACTTGATCAATTTGAATTTCCAGCCTGAATGTCACATTTACTTAAAAGGACATAGCCTATTACATGGAAAAGACAGACTTTTTAAAGTAGCCCTAGGGTCAAGCTATCCATTGTGCTCCAAGTGTGTAAAGGAGGAAACCAAGTCGTCCACAGTTCACACAGTCACAGCACATGAGAGCAGGGAGGACCTTCGAGGTCAGAGAGGCTAACCTCTTTATCTAACAGATCATGGGTAAGTGAGCTGCCTCACTGAAGAGTGAGTGCCCTTTCACAGCAAATAGCCTCTCAAGGTCCTTTCTGTCTGCAACGTAGAGAAAGGCATCAAATGGCCCCGCCACCAGCTCTCTACTTGGAAGACTACAGTAACGTAACAGTCACCCTGCCAAGCCTATAAATTGGAATGATTGATCAGCTCACGGTATCAGGGAAATATTGGAGATGGTAGATTTTAACCATATCAGCTTTTTTTTTTTCTTTCAGATTATCTTTTAAAAATACTTAGCCAGTGAGGATATTACCTAGAACTCCACTGTCTGCTTCAAACTGATACAAATGGAACTTAAAGACTAAGAATACACATATGTTGAACTAAATGCTCCTATTGATTAAGTAGATTTTTAGTTACATTGCCTTTTTAGGGACCACTGAAGAGCCTTTTTAATTCAAAAAACAAAACACCCAAACCAAAAAGCCTTCTAAGTGTTCTGTGTTCCAGAGATTAAGAAGATTAAGATGATTGTGATATCTATCAAATGAAACTTCACCAGTGGAATAATCTGTAAATGCATTTACTGTAATGCTGCTTCCCTTTTAAAAATTTACTTAGGGACATGCTTAATTCCTTTCTTTCCTACTGCATTTATTATGAACTGAAGCAATTTCACAGAAAAGAGGACTCTAGGTAACATCAAAGTCTAAATATTTGTATGGGGAGGATATAGCTCAGTGGTAGAGTTTGTGCTTAGCATGCATGAGGTCCTGGGTTCAGTCCCCAGTACCTCTTCTAAAAATAAATAAATAAACCTAATTACTGACCCCCCCTCCACCAAAATAAATAAATAATTTTTAAAAGTCTAAACGCTTGTAATGTTATCTTTTTAATAAAGATATCTTTAATGTTTATAATATTTAAATAGAGGAAATCAATTTATGAATATCGGTTATATTAAATATATTGTGGTTCTTTATGTCACTCAAAGATCTTCTCATCAGAAAGTTCTTTCTTGACAGTGTCCCTCTCTCACCCCCTCCCCACAACCTGATACATGTTCTTAGAATCCCACAGTCCCCCCCCCCCCAACCTTGAGGCCTTTGCACATGCTGGGCCCCTTCTGTGAAGCCCTAATTACCTGTTCTCTGTCCTGTTCCGTCTCTAGTATAACCCGTATTTGACCTTCAGATGAGACAGCACCCAGAGAAATCCCAGATTAGTTCATTTTAGATGTGCCAGCAAGGACAGTGGAAAGATTCCATATAAGATTAGAAGAGAAAATTGTCAACAAAAGAATCTTCAGATTTACACATTTCCAATCCACATGCTCATAAGGCACCACCAAAAATGAAGTCTTCCGTGTCCCAGCACACACTGCTGAGTCTGACTGCTCTCCTTGCTGACTCCAGGTATTTGCGTGAAGTGAAGGATGTCAGGCACGATTAGTAACAGATACTTTGAAATATTACATCCCACCCCCGCTACTTAAAATATGCTTCATTGTTCAGTTCAGCTGTCCAGTCAAAGTTGGGGTCCTTTGTGTGCGTGGGAGAGGAGGCAGGGGGAGGAATTAGGAAAAGAAAGGTGGTCGAGCTGTGCCTGGTGGTTACCTATATATACTAACGTAAATTTGTGAATGAAGAAAACTTCACATTATTCAGCACTAGCAAAGACAGTGGGCAGCCAGGAAATAACAGGAACACTGAAAGAGAAGAAGAAGAAGGCTGGGAAAAGAAAGAAATTGCTTGCTTTGGTATTCTGAGGCCCTGTTGGCAGCCATTACTGGCTTGGAGACCTTGGGTACACCCCTGCCTCTTCTGGGCTCAGTTTCCTCGTTAGAAAATAATGATCGCAGAGCATCTATGTCTGGCCATTGTGAGGATTAAGTGGATTAATGCTCACAAATCACTTAGAATTATGTTCAACATTCAGTAAATGCTCAATGAAAGTTACTTGATAATAATAATAGTATGATTAGCCCTTTTGAGGTTAGGAACTCTGTCTTTTCAATTCTTCGATGGGTAGTGCTTGCCGCAGAGCTAGCATGGACGTGGCTTGTAGTCACTGTTCAGTAAGTGCTTCTTGTGTAGGTGATGGGATGATTTCTGTCTTTGACTGTGAAAGGTGAAGAGATTCGATAACTCTGTTGAGCCTCACAGATAGAGATTATAAATAATCCTTCACTGAAGAGTGCCAGATATTTCAGGAAGATCAATAACTCAGGAAGATCACGGTGATGTTCCTGGTTGACTTTTAATTGTACGTTGTTTTATTTAACAGTCCATTTATCATTCTGTTTTAAACATCTCAGGGATGTTACGAAATGAAAATCAAAAAGCAGGAGGAAACGAGAAGGTAGAAATGAGCAAGGACTTTTAGACATGGTACCTTGGTGATGCCCAGTGCAGCACCTAACAGTAAAACCATGTGGGTGGAAGGGATGTTTGGCTTTGAAATACAGAAAGCTTTAGAGGACCAGCTCTTTTCGGGAAGGGAAGTGGTTAGATTTATGCAGTGTAGCTCAGGACCAAAGGATAAAAATAACTGGGGAGAAGATTTAGATTCATTGTAAAGAAGACATTTCAGAAATGGCAACAGTGACCTTATAAAAGGAACGAGCCATTTGAACTTTTAAATAGAGACCAAATAACCACATGTCAAGAATGTTATTGGTAGGATTCCTGTGTGCCCTGGGAGACTGAAACTGATTAACCTCCATGGGGCTGTTCTAACACTAAGATTTTTAAAGGTTGACAAAGGAATCAGTTGATTTGGGTTCTGGTCCATTTAGGAAGTGTGACCTTGGGCAAGTCACTCACCCTCTCTGGTCCTCCTCACCCACATAATTGGTTTAAAAATATCTATCTATCCTAAATGAAATTTTAAAAAATTACATGATTTGATATATAGTCATGTTGTAATATGTTATGGCGTACTTTTCTGCTTGTCTGTCATTTCCTGCACATTTGTTAGGGGTTCTATTTACTGAAGACTGTACTCAGCATTGTGATTTCTTTTAATCAAATGCATTTTTATTTTTCCTAGGAAATTTTTGTGGAAACTGTACTTACTCAAAAAAAGGGGGGGGGGAATTTACTATCAAAAAAATGGAAAGCTTTACTAAATAAAAAATAAATTTACATCTTATTTCTTTTTTTAACTTTTGCTTTTTGGGGGGGAGAAATACTTTGGTTTATTTATCATTATTATTTTATTTTTATTTTTATTTAATGGAGGTACTGGGGATCAAACCCAGGACCTCATGCATGCAAAGCATGCACTCTACCACTGAACTATACTCTCCCACCCATGTCTTCTTTCTTTTTACAGAGGATTTAAAGTAGGTAATTTTTCTGATAAAAACACACCCTCTTAGGGTTATTTTAAGACATTGTTCTTCTACTGAATTTGAGATTGTTAGACTTTAGTGCGTGAAGCTTATGAACCTTTATTCATGCTGATAAGGAGATTCTCATCACAACTTTCTATAATTTGCTTTTGAACTTTGTAGAAACTGAATCAATAGTCTGGGTTGGTCCTAATGGTTTTCCTGCTCTTTAAGGACTATTCAATTAGCTTGGGTTAATTTTACTAGGAAGTCTTCAAGCAGTTAATTTTTATAGAAATTAATGACGTTTTTATTCTGGAACCATGTTCTTTCACTTTAATACACAGGGTGTGGTTGACAGCTGTCACTGATGAATCCATACCTTTAGGAGAGGGATACCTACTATGCTGATAGATATAGTTTTGTCATTCTTTTTGGGGTAGGTGGCCACAGCCAGGTTGGAAGGGGCACTGGGGTTTGTAGGGAAGGAAAAGGATTAGAGAATGAACACTTACTGAGGACCTCCTGTTTGCCAAATTGTTCATTTAATTTTCACAACGCTGGGGGCATATAGTAGATTAGTTCCATGATCTTGGTGATGAAATTGAAGGTCTGAGAAGTGGTTAACATTTTCAAGATTCTTAACTTAATAAGCCGTAGAGGTGAGAGTTGGATCCAGATTTTTCTGATTCTACTGTCCATTGCCTCTCTTTCTGTCATGGGCATGTTCAGAGATGGTCAGTTCTTGCCCAAATACACATGCATACACTCCAACGCCCCCAAACACACAGGCACAGATGTGCACACCAGTTGTTATTAGAAGTCATCTTCACCTTGATGTGGTGCCTTTGAAGGATGACAAGAAGAACCAAAAGGGTCTGACAGGCTGGTTTGTTTCTACTAAGGAGATTTTTCCTTTCATATTATACCTTTTAGGAACTAATTATACCAAAAAAACTGTAGTTTGTGTTTTGAAAGAAATCAGGACAAATGAAAGAAAGACTCTCTTTTGTAATTATCTGGCATCTTAAGATCGGGAAAACAGGTAGCAGTTAGGTGCATATTTTGTTTTATATAAAGACTTCTGAAAATAATATTGCAGAAGGTAAGTTGGCATTTTTAAAGTTTTTGAATGGAGTATAATTATAGTTTAAATGAGAGACAGTGGAGTACATTTATAAACTATCAGTTATTTTCCTTTTTGTCTGTAAAAGTCTTATGGAAAATACATTTTTTCCCTAATCGAAAGTTTTGAAGTTTTTAAGTAAAAGAAGGCATAACCCTTTTGTAGCTAGAATTAGAATTGTGCTGAATGGGCTATTTCTACAGCTCATGCCCCAGTGGAAACAGCACACGGGACTTAAACTGTGTACATCTTGCTCTCGGCTCTGACCTCAGGGCCTAGTTTACACTCAGTTACTGTGTTTGCCAGGATATTTATTGGAATTTATCTATTTTTATATACCTGTCCCTCCTACTAGTCTGAGAACACTTTGTGGCCAGGAATTTATTTATTTTTAGATCCCTAGAGCCTATGATATATTAAATCCTTAATGAATATTTGCTGATTGACCATATTTTAATAGGATGATTATTCATCCACCTCATACCTCTAAAAGAAGTTGGTCTTGATTAAAGAAAATGCTGTCAGCTTTGAAACTAGCATGGATTAGGTGAATTTCAAAGTCCCTACCTCTCCTGTGATTTAATCTGCTAACCTGCCTGTGACACATGGGCTATGCTTATTTTACTTTTTTATTTTTTTCAGTTGGGATATCATTGACATACAACACTGTGTAAGTATAAGGTGTATAGAATATTGATTTGATACACTTGGATATTGCAATATGATTACCACAGTGGCATCAGCTAACACCTCTATCAAATAACCATTTTTACTTTCCTCCCTGCTGTTGGAAGTCTGCTTTCCCCTGATGACACTGCTTCTTTAGCAAACTTCTCTAATGGAGGCCACATTTTGTCTCATTTTTCCAGATTCTTAGGGGCTGATAACAGACCTGCAAAGTTTTTCATATACCCCTTGGACAGTTGACAAATGCTCCCAATAGAAATATACTACTCACCCTCATATGTCATTATTTTACTTTTAAATTGAAGTATAGTAAGTTTACTGTGTTGCATCAATTTCTGGTGTACAGCATACTGTTTCAGTCATACATATATATACATATATTCCTTTTTATATTCTTTTTCATTATAGGTTACTACAAGCTGTTGGATAGAGTTCCCTGTGCTATACAGAAGAAACTTATTATTTATCTATTTTATGTATAGCAGTCAGTATCTGTAAATCTCAAACTCCCAATTTAACCCTTCCCATCCCTTTTCCCACTTTGGTAGCCATAAGTTTGTTTTCTATGTCTGTGAGTGTGTTTCTCTTTTGTAAATAAATTCATCTGTGTCATTTTTTAAGATTCCACATATAAGTGATATGGTATTTTTCTTTCTCTTTCTGGCTTACTTCACTTAGATTGATGATCTGCAGGTCCATCCACATTGCTGTAAATGACATTATTTTATTCCTTTTTATGGCTGAGTTAATATTTCATTATATATATATAATCTCATAACTTTTTATCCAGTCATCTGTTGAGGGACATTTAGGTTGCTTCCATGTCTTGGCTGTTGTAAATAGTGCTGCTGTGAATGTTGGGGTGCATGTATCTTTTCAAACTAGAGCTTCCTCTGGATCCTCGTGTCTTAAATGTTCCTTTAGCCATATTAAAAAGGCAAAAAATAGATGAAATTAATTTTATTTCATCTAATATATCCAAAAATTATCATTTAAACATGTAACTAATGTAAAAATTTTAAATGATATATGTTACATCATTTTATTTGTACTAAAGCTTTGAAATCTGGCGTTCATTTCACACTTTCCTAAACACATTTCAATTCAGAGTAGCAGCATTCCAAGTGCTTAATAGCCTCTTGTGTCCAGCAGCCACTGTACTGGACATCTGGTTTAAACTATTGTTCCCCTGCAGTTTCTCAGTATTTCAGAGCCCTTCTCTTATACCACCTGTTTTTCATAATCTGCGCTGTGACCATAAGCACTTTTTGGAATTAGAGTAGCATCAGCTACTGTACAGTTTCCCCCATTCCTTTCCCTGTCACCATCTTTGAAGATTCTGTGGTCTCACCATCTCCCAATGCCCTATCTCCACTCATCACCATCATCTCTGTTCCTTGATCCTTATTATTATCCCCAAATCTCTTAACCTTCGCAGTTCCTTTCTATGACTGCACTTCCTAGCATTTTGTTGTTGCCTATCATCACGCTTTCCCTCCTAGTCTTGTTGAATTGTGGGGGAATCATTTTTACAGTTATTTCAGGTATGAGCCTGTGGATTACCTAACTAAGCTGCCGTGGCTACCAGATCTCAGAAAAGCTAATCATTGGCCCATCTGAAATATTTATTAAGCACATACTGTGTATTTGTCGTTCACTGTACTAGATGCTGAAGATAAAGCAATAGACACACAGCAGAGATCCTTGCCTTTATCAAGCTTACGTTCTACTGAGAAAATAGACGAGAAGCCATTGTCGTATATAGTATGTTCCTTAATGATAAATGCCATGGAGTAAAATAAAGCAGAGAAGGGGGTGGCCAAGTGTTGGGAGTGGGGGTTGAAACTGTAGATGACATGGCCACCAGGGATCAACAGAGAAATGACATGTGCAGAAAAGCTTTGGAGAAATTTAGGCAGTAAGTCAGGCGGCTATCTGGGGGAGGAGTGTTCCAGGAAGAGGGAATAGCAAATACAGAGGCCTCAAACCTGTCTGCGAGCTGTTGCTAATAAGAGGAGCCTGTAGAGGACAATCACCCAGAGGGAAAAGCAATCACTGGCTTCTCCAAAAGGAGGTCTAATGAGAACAGTATGGACGGAAATAGCAGAAGCCACTACTGACTCCAACTCCTTCACTTACTAAGGAGAAAACTGACACTCAGAACAGTTACGTGGCTTGTCCAGGATCACCAGCTTGTTAAAGGGCAGGTTAGATCCTGGACGCAGGACCTCTGACTCCAGGCCTGACATTTTTTAATGCTGAATAAATATGGTAATTGTGTAGTTACCATGCTGAAACAGTGTAATACTGCAACTGCCTCCTGCAGAGGGCAGCTGCAAGTTTGAGGGGCGGGGGTCTTGATGCCACTTGCAGTGCTGACCAACTGCCTACAAATTCAGAAGTTCCTACAACCCCCTTGGGTTGATAATTCACTTGAATGACCTACAGGACTAAGGAAAGCACTAAGTTTACATGTTTAGTTTTATTATAAAGGCTGCTTATCAGAACCAGCCACCTGAAGAGACATGTAGAGTAAGACCTGGAAGGGTCTTGAACACAGAGCTTTCAAGTGTTCCCTCCTTAGATCAGGACAGGTTGCCCTCCAGACTCATCAATTTGTTTATCTACCAGGAAGCTCCCCAAAGCCTTGGTGTCCAGAGGTTTTACTGGGGCTTCATTGCATAGGTGTGATTGATCGAATCATTGGCCATATGCTTGAACTTAATCCTTAGCCCCTCTTCCCTCCCAGAGATCGGGCTGTTTGATGGGGCTCAAAGTCCACACTTCCAGTCACAGAATTGTTCTCTCTAGCACTGCGGGGGGGCCCCCATCCGGAACCTCTCTAGGGGCCCACCTTGAGTTGCTTTATTACCATAAATTCAGGTGTGGTCTTAGGACCTACCATGAATAACAAAGACACTCCTGTCACTTGGGCAGTTCCAAGTTTGGAAGCTCCCTCCCAGGAACCCAGGATAAAAACATTCTTTATTCTACATTCTCTTTTATACCACAGACAGAAATTCAAAACCTACTTGACTTAAGAATTTTACTACAAAGATAGCTGGCTCAGAAATAAGAAAGTAGCAACTAATGGGGCCAAAAAAAAAAAAAAATCCTCACAGTGAAGGGAACCTCAACAGCCAAAGCTCAAGTTCATCTTTTTGTTGGAGGGGCAGCTGTTAAGGGTAGAAAAGAACCCTAAAGGAAGCATGGTTAACTCCTGATTTTCGTCTGGGCCCCTTCTGGAGGACATGGCATTGCAGATGGCTTTAAATTACTCAGGATAAAGTTGATGTCACCCACTCTTTGACTTGAGGGCTTTGGCAATTCCCCTTTCATTACCTCATAGGTGATGGAAGATCTTTGCTAATGAAGTTCTTTCTGGTGTCTCCTGGGCAGAGGGTAAATCTCACAACAGATATTTGTTCAGTTGCTTACTGTGTTTCCTCCATGAACTTCCACCATCCCTATAGGATTTTTCAAGTTTAAACAAGCATTTCCTTGGGTTTACTATCCAGTTAAAACAAAAAGCTAAATAAATAGACAGCTTGTGTTGAAAAAGGAGAAAAACATTGGACCAAGTTAAGAAATATTCTTTGGTTTCAGGGACTTGGTAATTTCACAAGTTTTTGTCACTTGCTGTTTTTACTGTTAAAAATGTATTGAAGCATGTTTTTAAAATTAAAAAGTGTTTATTTGGAAAACATGTTTTTTAGTGTCTGGCATACGGAGGGCACTGTTTAAGACACTGGTCCACAAACATGACCAAAACTTCATCTCCTCTTTTTGGTAGGCTTCTGGATGATTATAATCCAGCGGGAGCAGTTCAGTTACTGTGGTTCTTTCATATGTATTGTGTAAGCAGAGAGGAGTAGAATTTAAAGAACCCCCAGGGAGTAGAGATGCAAGGGTCAGAGAAAGTTCCTTGGAGGAGGTAGTGTCTGAACTAAGTATTCAAGGATGAGTAAGCCTTTTGCCTGTGAAAGAGTGTGGCCCAAAGCCTATTGCAGGCAGCGTGCAAAGCAGGAGGAAAGGCCTAGAGGTGCGATGGAGTGCACCCTGTTTGAGAAGCAAAAGCCATTCTGTGGACTATAAAGTGAGTTGTCAGAAGTGAGCTGAAGAGGAAAGAAGTGGTCAGACTGTGTGCCGCATTAAGGAGACTTCGGAGATCTTTTCAAAGATGAGATCAAGGACGAGAAAGTACCATTGAAAACAAGGTGCCCTCATCAGAATGCAAGCTGCAAGAGAACATTTTTAGTACACTTTGGGAGCATGAGTAATGCTGCTGGGGGAGGTTGGTGGGGTTAAAGCTGAAAAAGAATTCCTCTATTAAAGGTAACTTATGCAAGGGAGAACAAAAAAAAAAAAGCCCATGGAATGTCATGCAAATACACTAAAATTTAGGTCTGAACTATGGTTTAATACTGGGCAGAATAAAAGTTACTTAGTGACTTGTTCAGATACTTGACACTATTCAAATGTTCCCTGATTTCAGAAGGAAAGCATATTTCACTTTGATGGAAACGTTGCTGTACTGTGTATGTAGGTGGTACATTTATATATCCATCCCCTGAAATGTAAACGCCGTGTAATTTCCATGAAGGTAGAGATGTCATTTTCTTCATGACATCTCCTTCCATAATGTCCTCAGAGCCTATAATAGCAGCCGGCTCATAGACCAATTAATTTTTCAATTAATTTTTGTTGAAAGAACTGAATATGCAGAAATTAAGATGTATATCCTGGTTAAACTGTGTAGAGGAAGAAGTTAAGTAATAGATATGTGTTTTTGTAGGATCAGTGGATTTCAAACTCAAAATGCTAAAGCTGATTTTATCCTCAGACTAGAGTTATGTGTGGGGAAAGTGCAGGCAGCCATTTCCATACAATATAAGACAGAATTTATTTTTAGTTTAATTACACACAAGTGATCTCATCTTATGTTATAGATTTCTCTGGATAATTAACATGTTGATGATCTCGAACTCCTGTGCAGCTCCTCAGGGAAGAGGGACAGTCTTAGTCACGCCTTTGTATTGGCATAAGACTTGGAAAAGTGGTGCTAGCCTCCATTTCTGTCGACTGTACTTAAGAAAATGGTTAGAAAGGATCATCAAAAGGTAGTTTGCTTTGGAAACTTATGCTCAGTCAGCAAGCCCAGTATCCAGAAGAAAACTTAGACCAAAGGCCAAAAGATGTCGCACACAGAAAAGATGTTTAATAAAAATGGAAGTTGTCACCTAGAAGAATAATATCATCCCTTGGTTGGTTTACTGTCATGAAACCACATTGGTAATCTGTGAGTCTTTTTTCTCCGTCTGATTTTAGCCCCTTGAGCCCCTTGGATATTGTTTCTTAGTATATATAATCTTTACACTTCTGCTCACATGACGGAGAGACTCAGTTCAGTGTTGGTGTCCAGATAAGTGACCCATTTGCTTCCGTTTTAGAGCTGGCACATAGGAGTCCTCAAAGGATGCTTGCTTGAGGGAATCCCTTTTTAAAAATTAAAATATTTAAGCAGCTGGCAGGTGATTCTGAGAATTCCTTTCCAGGGCAGGGATTAGTTCTTAGAGTGGTAGAGTTTCCGATTTGTCAGGTTTCTCAAATGACTAATGAAGTAAAAGCAATTAAGCGCTAATCGCTGGTTAGATGAATGGGGTGGATGTCTGCTAGCTTGTGCTTGGTTGCTCATGGATGGATGGAATCTTCCTGAGGTGCTCTTTGGGGTTGAAATCAGAGCTGAGACAGTACTCCTGGTTCCTGGGTTCCACTGCCTTTACCAAATTTGCTTGAGACCAGGAGCCTGTAAGATATCACTTAGTCTTGCTGGGTTGTGTTTGAAAAGAATAGATCTTTGATGCTCTCAGCATGCAAGCTATGAAAGGTAACGTTTAATGACTTTTTTCTTACCTATAAAAATACATTTATTTTAAACACCATTCAAGAGAATTTCACTTTTCTTCTGTTATAATCTTTGTATTCAATGAGTGTGATAATGTCTAGCCATCAAATCATACAGGTTCACTGTTTTATTTAGTTGTAAGAAGCCTTCAGAACTTGGCGTATAACCTGTAGTCAATATTGGGGCCTTACAACGATTTATAAAATACCAAAATGGGGGGTCCAAAAATTCCATGGTATGTAGTAGAGTTAAGGAAGAAGGTATTAGATACAGTGTTAGAAAAATTGTGGAGCCTTTCCTTACCAGTATTTTATCTATTGTTCTCAGATTTATAATTTCTGGGGTTGAATTCTCTCCTCTCATCCCACCTGTGCCCCTTTATTTAAAAAAGGATGTATGTATGGTTACTGTCACTATTTCATAAACTTGAGATAGTCTTCCCCAAAGCAAAAAAAGGCAATTAGGCCAATTATTTTTACTTAGAGGTTTAAACGGTGCTTGCAGATTTTAACATCTCTGCTACAATATTGAAGTAGACAGCAACTACCTATTTCTCCCCTGTATTTCACTGTCAGTCTTTCTCAACCAGCATATCCTGGTTTTCCTTTCTTTATCATTCTATTCATTGCTTCATCACCTGCCAGAGTGATCTTCTTTGTTATTCTTCTGAAAAGTCCAAGGATGTCAGGGACCTCCTAATCATGCAGTATTCATTCTCTTTCCTTGATGAAATCACTGGCGCCGATGGTCACCTCTTTGCAGTATTTCAGCCTTCCTTCCGTCTGCCTCTGGTCGTCTCCATGACGTGGCATGGCTGTTGTCTAGCTCTTGGACTGCTGTTTCTCTCTCTCTTCTTCCAGTCCTTAAATTTAGCAAATTGTAAGGTTCAATTCTTGGCCCCCTGCTTTTTTCTTTTACTCTATTTCCTGTGAAGAGGCTGAAATTCTGTTCCCCCAACTTTCTGTATCCATTTGAAGGCAATACATTCAGAAGACAATAGGGTGGAACACAGTGTAGAGGGGGCTGGGGGAAGAATGCAGTGCATCTTAGAAAATATTTCACCCCATGCACGCTGGTGGTTGCAGTTTTTCCTGTACTTCTGAACTCCATCATTTGATAGATGTGGGAGAAGATCCTACCTAGGTCCCTAAGAGATGCTCTAAATTAGACTAGATTCTTGGAGCTAGGAGAGATCTGGCACACCTGTCTTTCCTTTGCTTTACATCCAGGATTAGACCTGCTCCCTGGCAGACAGTGAGGAGGGGTAAGAGCTCTCTGAATCACTTGTTTGATCAGTATATGGGTCTGGATAGAACTCCCCTCCTTCTAGGGATGCAAACAGAGGAACCCTTATGTTTGGGGCCCATAAAGTAATAATGCAGTTAAGGGGAAGAAGCACCAAGTTGAAGAATCAGAAGAAGAGAGTTCTTCTGAAAATAACTTATTACAAGAAATAGTGTAAAATGCTGTTGTAAATAACACAGTTATCCTACGTTGACTACAGAGAAACAGAAGCTCACTGAAAGTGCCTAATGTCCAAGGAAAGAATGCTTCGAGGTGAAAAGAGAGAACCTGGATGGCATGAGGAAAAGAAGGCAAGGGGGAAAAATAAACAAATGAAATGATAGAATTAAAATTTGCAATGGAGTACTTAGAGAACAGAATTGACATAATGGAAAATGTAATCAATCATGCATAGGATAACCTTAAAATGATCTTCCAGAACACAGAGGAGAAGTGCACTGGGATGAGAAAAGCAAATGAGCAGGTGGCAGGAGGGAAGGGCTGGGATCAAAGTCTCCCCCCACCCCACGTTAGGATTGAGAATATAAACGTGATTAAGGCAGGTTTCCTGTTTTCAATGTCCTCACTAGCTAGTCGGGTAAATAGATTTAGAGGAGACTTCCTAAAAGAAGTAAGAGTTGACTTGTCCTTAGAATGGATAATACTTGTGCAGGCAAAGGTGAAGGAGGAAAGGCATTGCAGGAGAGTGGCAGCTCGGAAAAAGAGAGAGGTGGGACAGCATAGAGTACTCATTTATGATTAAAAGATACTTTTCAAGTATCTTCTGTGTGCAAACCCCCAGTTTGGGTGTGAGCAATGCACAAGACAGAAGAGGTCTGTTCCTTATGTTCAAGAGGGAGGGAACCAGAAAGGGAACAAATACATAAACAAGATAATTTCATATTGTGATATATCCTATGACGGAACCACATCAGATCAATATGGTAGTGCATAACTGAGGGTGGGAGGACCACTTTAGATAAGGTGGTCAGACAAGGCTTCTTTTGTAAAGTGGTGACATTTAAGCTGAGACAGGAATGCTGGGATGAAGCCAGCAATGAAGGGAGTCTTAAGAGCCTTCCAGAGAAAGTCATAGTGAGTGCAAAGGCACTGAGGCCGGGCATGTTCAGGATAGGACCCATAGCCTCAGGAAATTGGTTAGAGCTGTAGCTGAACTTCTACTTTGGGTTGTTCTTATTTTCATACCAAGATCCAAAGAAGCATTTGGAGAGAGTACTGGTCTTGGAAGTTAGAGTGAGCTTGATTCTGTTCTCAGCTCTGCCCATAAGATCTTAAGAACTTTGGTCAAGTTATCTAACCTCTCTTGGCCTCAGTCGTCTGATCTGTGACATGAGGGTCATGGTTGGTTAAACATACCATCTGCCCCTGAGGATATACAGTGGTGTGTCAGTGAGGTCTACCCACAGACAGAGTATAGACACTGTTCTCCCTAGGCTATTAATTTCACTAAGGGTGTGGGAAAAATTATATGTGAATAATATTCTGCACAGGAACATAAAATTCCTTTGCATTTCTAAGATTAAAAAGTCAAATGTCAAAGATATTTCATGCTTTTGACAGGCCACTGTAGACATGATTTCCATACACATAAAAACACTTCACTCATGGATTTCATTGGAAAAGTTTAGAAAGCATTAATCTAAACGCTCTCTAAGGTTTTTTTTCCAGCTGTGATTCTATGACCATGATTCTTTTAAAAGTTCTTCATCCTTGAAGATCCATCCTTTGTTAACTTTTTCCTCTCTATGAATGAATGAATGAATGAATGAGTGAATGCATGATCCCATGTATATTGTTTTATGTCGCTTTTAACTTAAGGGAACACCTTCTCAATTTACAAAAGAACTCTAAAATCAAACATCAAGGTTATTAAACATCGAATTGAGAGAGAGAGAAAAGACCCTTATAAAGTATTTGTGGTAAATGTTGTTTTGACTTTACAGCAATAATCAGGGATGCCTTACATTACAGCTGGGTCTTCAAGGAGATAACCGCCCATCTGGTCTGAGTTTACATTTGAACACATCCATGTATTCTAAAAGCATAGTTTTTCTCTCCTAATCAAGATTTCAGCCGATAGCTTCCAAAAGATTACATCAAGATACTGTAAGTAACTACAAGTAACAGAACTCCCCACTTAAACTGGCATAAACAATAAACAGGTATATTATCACACATAATTGGAAGCTAGGAGTTGGGCAGTCCGACCCCACTTTTCTAGCATCTAAGCTCTACCCTCTTCTCTGTGTCACCTTTTTCTCAAGCTGGTTTTCACCACGGTCACAAGATCATTGTCACCACTACCAGCACTTGTCCCTGATTATAGTGGAAGAAAGGGCTTCTTCTCCAGCCAAAGACTAAAAATCCTTCCCTCTGGTCTGATTGGTTGACTTGGGTTATGTGCATACTTCTGAACTGTCAACACTAAGGCAAATGAGGTGATCATGGGAAGAACAGGCTGTGTAGACTCAGCCTCGGATCCGGGGATGGGATCTTCTTCCCCTGAGAACTGTGGGCTGCACTGAGAGGGGGAAACCTGAACTAAATCATGGCTCCATTAGGAAAGAGGAAGGGAGGGTGGGCACTAGATGGCAACCACTCCTGTAAGGTGGGAGTGTATAGAAATGACTAAAGATGTTTTAATAATGAGTTCTGATTTGTTTTTTACTGGTGGTAGCCAAGTTCGGTGGAGCAGCAGTGTCCTTCTGGTGAACAGAGACAGAGAAGGACTGAAATCGTTCATTTAGAAAATGTTTACCCAGTTCCTACCATGTTTTAAGAACTGAAACCCACTGGGTAGTCACATAAACAAATAATAGCTGTGGGACTGACCAAGAGCGTAGGACACATCTTACTGATCTTACTGACCTTTAACCAGCTCTGTGGGAGCAGGGGCTTCTCCGCTGCTTCGTCCACTGCGTATGTCTAACACCGAACACACTGCCTGACACATGCTGAGCACGCCACACATTTTTATTGGAATAATGTTTATGAGAGCCCGAATCATTAATGATTTTGGAAAGGGTAGTGGAATAACAGAGGTGTGTACAACAGAAGCTCAGGTGCTGTAAGGTGAGAAGTCTGAGGAGGTGAACTAATTCCTTCTCACTCGGAGGGTGTTAGCATGTAAAGAGGAGTTCTGATGTCAGGGAGGCGCTGAGACTTTGACATAATGTTTGGTAATATCTATACCGGAGAATGCTTTTAAAAAGAACCATTGCATGTGGAATATTTAGCACAGCACTTGACACATAGTATACACCAAGTAAAAAAAATGAAAGAATGAATGAGTGAATGAATAGTGAGCTTTCTAAACAGATTGACAAGAATATTATCGTTAGATAGTTAATATTCAACTGTGCCTTCCTGCGTTTTTTTTCTGCTTTTATTGGTGTGATTTGTGATGTTAGTGTTTTCTGATTTTGATGGTGAGTGATATTTCTAATGGAAAAATGTAACCTAGTGAAATGTGCTTTGACTCAGTATTCCATGTCAACCAAGTCTGATTATTTGGAGCACACAGGCATAGACTTTGCACCCAAACATACTGCCTTCTTAATGTAACCTCAAGGTCTGCAAACCAACTATGCAAATTGATGTCTAAAATCAGATCGAAGAGTTTGACAGTGTATTTGGGAAGGACTGGAAAGACCATTAAATCAGACTCTTCCATCCTATAGGTGGAAAACCTGAGCACAGACAAGCAGGGTCATGGCCTGCTGTTCAGTGCTGGGGAGTGGGGAGGCAGAACTGGGACTCTGGCTTTCCACGAAACTGCAGTCCTTCAACCATGTGAGGAATGAAGGAGAATTGAGAGCAGCAGGCTTCTTTTCAAGGTTTGATTTTAGGCAATAGCTTAGCTTCGAGCTGTGGGGGGCTTGCAAGTCTTGAATAGACCTTTGTTTCACTAATGGGCCATTTGGAATAAGGGGAAAAAATTAAAGTAACAATCTCCTTAGGTGGTGGAGAACATTATTACATGTAAAAGACTGAAGTCATTGTCAGAGGAACTGGTAACATTGACTGTATAACACTGAGAATTCAAACGAAAACTCCCCAGTGACTCCTTCTGAAGTGCATGGGGAGGGTGATGACTTTGCTAACACTGAGGAGGAAGCGTTCCTTTGGGACTGCTGCTTTAGTTGAGAGTCTATCAGCTCACCTCTTAGAATCTCTGTTATCGTTACACCTGTATTAAAATGTCTAATACATTTAGTCAATTTATTCATTTATAACTCCTCCTTTCATGCTATGTCTCCTTATTGTTCAGAAATTTTCTCAAGCAGGTTTGACTACAGTCACTACGGTTTGAGGACATCCTCCAGGGTTCCCTGTCATTCTTCATCTCCCCAACTGACCCAGACAAATGAAGACGTGATGCATCTTCATCCACTCTTCTGCATGGTAGAAGAGGGATATTGCATTCTACTCCCCATAGACCACACATACTTGAGAAGGTACTTCTACTTTCTTTTTCAAAATAATTATTTCCAAGAGTGTCATTCCTGACCAAACCCATGGCAACCTTGGGTCCTTTACGTGCAGCTCAGAGACCTGCCCTAAGTCCATCTCATTGGTACTCTCACGTTCGGTGTCACTCACTGGCATCAGTGTGTATGTATAGATCTTTAACTTAGCTATTAAAAAAAAAAAAACTGACGGGATGGCAATTTAAAAATTCTTTTGGCATGGTTTCTTGAACTCAGAGAGCCCTGTGGATTTATTTACTTATCTTCCCAAGTGCCCCAAATCTGTCAGAAAGTGAGCCTCACCATTTCTTTTAAAACAACGTCACTCATAATTTATCCATATTTTGAAGGAAGAACTCCTTGTCTTGCTCTACTAGCTTTTATCCAGCTTCTCTTCTGAGCTAGGCATCTTTTGCTTTGTGATTCCTCTCAACATCCTCTCAACTAGTCCAGTATAAGAGCACTGTTAGAATCAGACAAACACATTTCCATACCAAGCTTTTTGCCTAGAGAAGATGAAAGGAAGTCAGAGAATGTGATGGTCTCTGTCGGCTGGTGGTGCAACTCTGGAAAAGTTACACGAACACATCTATTTCACTCTACCTGCAATATGGGACTTTATTTTCTAGAGACTTTCCCTGGATTTTGAATGGAATCTGTTTAAGGTACAGTTCATTCAGCAAATATTTATTATGTGCCTCCTGTGTGTGAGGCTCTTTGCACTGTGGCAACTGTGACTTAATTACAATATGAACTAACCTTGTTTCAATGCTTCCTGTGTTCCCTGCATGGTGTGCTAAAAATTCATCTGGCTTCATCCTTTCAAAAGCTTGCAAAGTGCAGATGCAATTATTTCCATTTGTAGATGAGGAGGTGAAATTTAGACAGGGTAAGGGATCTTCCCAAGATTTCTCAGCAAGTGGATGGGGTTCCAACCTGGTCTTTCTGAATCTAGAGACTGGGCTCTTGACCCATAGTGACTCATAAGCGCAAGCCTGTTTGTGGATTTGGTCGGGGGAGCTGTATTGGCTCTTCTCTGATGGTTCCTACGTTTTTTTCTGAAGTGAAAGATGAGATCGTCCATTGAGAGTTGAGTGGAATTAAAAAGAGGGTAGAGGTTGGTGGAAAATTGAAGAGATTTGGGAGAACTCTTGGGAAGGAGGAGGGTGAGATGATGGTGGAGACTGAAAAGAGTGCCAGGCATTCCTGAGAAGTCAGTTAATGCTGTGGACCATCAACTAGTGGTGGTATCAATTGGCCAAATAATATACAGTGGTGCAAGACAAATTTCTTTGAAAGGAAATCAAATAGTCTCTAATAACTGTATCAATTGAGTTAGTTTCAGCTGCTGGTAGTAGACACCTGAGATACTAGGAACTTAAGATAGAGGTGGATTTTTCTCTTAGGCAAAAGAAGTGTACACTGCTGTCAGTGGCTTGGCTATTTCTATCTTTTTGCTCCATTCTTCTTGGGCTTTCCATCTTCAAGGTCACCTCTGTTCACAAGGTAGCTGCTAGAGTTCTTTCTGGCCATCATGCCCACATTCCAAATAGCAGAAGGGAGAAAGGAAGAAAGGCAAAGGCTGTCAACTGAGTCAGCTCCCTTTGTAACATTTTTCAGAAGCCAATCAATGACTTTTGCTCAAATCTGTGATAGTCTTTAATACAAGGGAGTTTGGGAATTATAGGGTTTTATTTTCTTGATCCAGGAACATTGTCACCTACAACGATATAGGGACTTACTTCAAAAAAAAAAAAAAAAAAAAAGGAAGGAAGAAAAGTGAATGTTGAAAACAACTGTAGTCTTCGCTACACCTTTCTGTCCCTGAATTTCCTGTGGTACGCCCAACATTTGGAAGCCTCAGATGAAAATTAGACATTGGCTAGGTCCATGTGAAATTCTCTCACAAGTTTAATGTAAATAGCTGCTATTGTAAAGATGTCTTGAGAGCATGGAGTCATGATTTCTAGAGGGGAATGAAGGGCAAGGAAAAAAATGATGCCTCCTCTTTTTTGTCTCCCCCAGGACAAGCCTTGCACCATGTAAATTGTTCTGGGGCTACCAATGTGTTCTAGAGGCAGGGAAGCAGGGTATATTAAAAAAGTATTTACTGCTGATTATTCTATGTATTTATTAATTGGTTTTCTTCATTCTTTCCCAAAGAGAATTTCACAGTTCTTGGCTCTTCTTATAAACAGTTGGTTTCTAAATGAAATGTAAACCAGCTACATCCGTTCTAAAAAAGATAGGGTAAAATAAACACGTTTTAAATGAATGCAGTTTATTTCATTTTAGTAATTTTCTGTACTTCTGCTCTTGGAAACAGTGGTCCTTTTTTTCTAATTCTCTTTTCTTTCCGATGGCAGGCAAGTGGGAAAATTAGCAGGAGCTTCTGTAGCTACTTTATAGTTGATAAAGGGAAGAAATTAAAGATGGACTGAAATCATAAGGACCAGTAAAAGAGGAAATTCAGAGCTGAGGGAAAAATAATACCTTTAGATCTAGAGACCTATTTCTTCAAGTATTTAAATACCTCCAGATCGAGCTTCCAGTCTGGTTGTAAGCAGATTCAGATGAATGATTTGCATTTTCAGTCCTGGGCATGTCCTGCCAGGGTGCAAATGAGTGACTGGATGTGGTCGGTGGTGCAAGGCACCCGTGAGCTCTGCAGTGTGTGGGCTCAGTGGCAGGAGTTTGCAGGACTGGGAGGCATCAGTGCACGGGGCTGGGGGCGGGAAGGTGGATGCAGGTGGGAGTTAGAAATAAAGAACAGGGGAAGGAATTGCTTAGGAGCCAGGCTGGAGGCAGCCCAGAGTCCTTCAGATGATCTACATGGATGTTTTGTTCTTATGTATCCATATGTCGATACTCAGAGGTCAGGAGCTGGGAGCAGTCCTCTTCCTTGGTGCTGTGTGTGGAATCGCATGGGCCTTTAGGCAGCTGACACATCTTGGATTTATGAAAAACAGTTCTCTTGGATATTTTGTCTGTCTTTCAGGATGATATATCAGGTCAGAAGCTATTGTAGCATTTTCTTTGCTATTATAAACAGTTCTCTGAGCTGAAAGGCTTCTGAACTCATCTATTATTTCCCTCAGGGTGGGAAGTGATGTCTCATGATTGGTAACAAAGGCTCATGTATCACTTGTCTTTAATGGTAACATCAGGGCATCTCATATCCTCCTAGTGTGATAATTTCTTGTCATCTGGGTGCCAGTGTTCAGAGGCTGAATGGTGCCATGTCAAGTGAAAGGGAGTGACAGGAAGCGTCCTCGCCTCAAGTTACAGTTTGCCACAAAGTATTTAGAAGAGTCCTTTTATGCCTTGTTCCGAATGAATGGATCCACTGTTGCAGTCCCATTATTTGGTGGCAGGGTAGGGGCGTTGGGGAGGTGGAGACTGTTACACCAAAGTCTCAGCAGGACAGCAGATACAGTCCTCATGGACACTAATAAGCAATTGGTACGATCAGAATGCCCAGCTGGTGTGATGCTCAAGTAGAGAGAAGATGAGGAGTGAGGAGTGGAGATCCCCCCAAGGTTATGACATTTTAAGGAAAGCCTTTTGGGATCTGGGCCCCATATTTTAGTTACTGGGAGACATTAAGGTTGTTCATGTTTCCCAGTAACTAAAATATGTACAAATGACATGAGGTTTTTCCCCTCTGGAACCAGGATAATATTGACTAGGAGTGATCGGTGAAAGGGAGACAGTTCTGAATCAGACACCAACAGGTCTCGTTTGTAGTCGGGTTTCTCCCATCATTTCCCTGATGGGGCTTTCACCCTGGACAGCTTTCCTCGGTAACTCTGAGAGTCACTGGTTGGTGCTGAGTGCTCTTTTGGGACAGGAACATAACCCATGCCTTGTCATTGTGTTTGGGTTTTTCTCTAGCTAATTCAGCTGCTTGGGGGAGGTGGAAAGAAAGCAGAGGTTTGGGTATAAACCAGATGATCATGCTGTTGAGGGAGAAGGGCCAGGGGTGAATGCAAAGGAGTGATTACAGTAGTGCGCCGGGAGCCTTGAACCTGGGTAAGCAGGAGAGTGAAGACGTGAGGGGAAGGGGAAATCACGGACATCCTGCGTTAATGGGGGAGAACATTGCTTGACAGTGCGGGACGACTCAAATTTTCATATTTAATACAGGTTGATCAAAATCTGGCATTTTTAGGGGGTAGCTTAATTTTTTCTTGCTTCATCCTAATTATTGATAATCCTTCTAGGCTTTATGATTCACATTGATTTATAATGGCCAAAATTAAACGCATCAGCAAACAACCTATTTATATAAATCTTCTTCACATACCTATAAAGTATCATCTCCATTGGATTTATATTATTGATGATTGTTTGCTTTTCTAATATTTCTAGTTAATTTGCATTACTTAAATAAATTTGTTTAATATCACCATTGTACAAGTAAATAATCCCACCCAGAAATACTTTAGCTTTATTACCAAGGTGAAAATTTACTTAAGGTGTTTTTGTAGGTAAGACTTTAAAAAAAAATCTGTTAATATTTTCCTTAACACAGCTATGGTCCTTTTCTTTATTCAGATGTCTGCTGTCTACTCTAGCCTACTTTGGTAGAAAGGTGCATCAACATTATACATGGTGACACATTTTTCTGGCTTACTTCCCTTTCATATCCTTCTCATTGAAATGGATAATTGAAATAATTCTCTGGGGACAAAATCAAGCCCCAAAACATATTCTTGCTTCATTTCACTGGTGTCACTGAGGTACCTCCCTTTATATTATTAGGAGACAGACAGCAGTCTATTACGTAAGCTAGAATAAAGGAGAATGATGTAATGATAAGTGCAGACAAGTTCCTGTGTAGTCTAGAAAAGAAAGGGAGAGGCAGAGAAAGAATTTGCAGTTTTTCTCCAGCACTGCCCAGAGGGCAGGTCTTCTGATTATTAATGAGTCATCCTGCTTTTTACACAAAAATATCCACAAAGTAAAGAAGAGAGTTCATCAGGCTACACTGGTTCATCTTCCCTAAGGAGCATGATAATCTTTGCTCTCTTCTGTTCTCACCAGTCCAGCTGCCATTTGCTAACTTTGCTTCCAAGTGAACACTTTCCCCTTCCTTCAACCCCCAGGAATGAGCTGGTCCATATGGATGTGTCTCAAGTTTTGGGGACGAGACTGATTTTCTGAAACTCTGAAAAGTCAGACCCTAAATCACGGTGATGACAAATGTACAGCCCCTTGTGAACCTGAAGCTCAGATGGCCGTCTGGCCTTACCCATTTATGAATTGTTCGTGATGGATGGCCAATATTTGTGGATTATTTTTCCATATACATTTTAAGATTATTACAATGCTTTAAAGAAAATGTAAATGATCAGATTCTGTGACATTTGTATTAATTTATTCATGTATTTGTACTCTTCATTTTACATTTTTATAAAATGTCTTTACCTTGTAACATTAATGATATTCTGGGAGTTTTGGGACAAGTTTCCAAATGGAGATTGGTATTTAAATTTAGGCTTAACATTTTCGTTCAGTTTATCTTGAGGATATCACTACTTTATTGTGAGAGCTAACATAAATAATATGGAACTCATAAATATGAAAAAGAAAGGATCATTTTTTTCGGCTTGAGAAGAAAACTTACTGCTTCTGAAAAACTTTTTCTGAGTAGTTTAGAATAACTGTTGTTTGGAAACATTTTAATTCTCTAAAACTCTGAAATTTGGGGAAATTAGGGGAAAGTACAGAATAACAGGGGCATCATTGGTTGGTTTGATGATTAATTTCATGTGTCAGTTTGACTGAGCCACCAGGGTGCCCAGATATCTGGTCAAGCATTAGTCTGGATGGTTCTGTGAAGGGGTTTTGACTGAGAGTAACATTTAAATCAGTGGACAGAGTAAAGCAGGTTGCCCTCCCCAATGTGGGTGGGCCCCATCAAATAGAACAAAGAGGCTGACCCTCCCCTGAGTATGAGTAAGAGAGAATTGCTCCTGTTTGACTGTCTTTGAAGTGGAAAATAGGTTTTATTCCTTGGCTTCAGACTCAGAGTGAAACTAAAGGCAGGAACTTTGGCTCTTCCTGCATCTTGAGCCTACTGGCCTCTGGGCTGGAGCTATACCCTTGGTTGTCCTGGTTCTCAGGCCTTCAGACTGAGACTGGAACCACACCACAGCTCTGCTAGGTCTGCAGTGTGATGACTCACCCTGCAGATCTCAGGATTCGTCATCCTGTGTTAGCCAATTCCTTATAATATATCTTTGTCTCTTTATATAGCTGTCTGTCTGTCTGTCTCTCTACCTTTTTGACTGTCTATTCACATCCTATTGGTTTTGTTTCTCTGGAGGACCTGACTAATACAGTCGAACTAAGTAGTTTTGATTCAGAGATATAAAGAGAGAGATGAGTAATAATTTTGAAAATTACAAACACCAGAGGGAACATTATATAAAATGACTTAATTTGTCCAGTTTAGTGTTTCCTAGAATATCTGATTTAAAAAGAATGATTCTGAGAAAACAGGGGAAATTGAAATAATGTATTAAATTTGGTTCAGAACATTCTTTAAAATGTCTAGTGATTGAAATTAATGCAGCAAATTTCCCCTCTGGTGTATTTTAGGTGTTGGATAAATAATGATTAAAATGAAGCAGTACACTTGGCTTGTGATAAAAGGAAATCATGTTTTTACCTTCCATTTATCAATTAATGTCATTCTTTAATTATATTATCATGAACATATACAGTTATAAGCCTTAATTTATGCTTGATAAGCATCATGGCATAGTTTTACCATAAACAATTAAGAATAGATCCTCTTTGACAAGATTTTTTTTCTTCTAATTCTCCTGTTACTCACCAGTCCATTCCTGTATTAAGGAAAGTGCCTTCACAATATTGGGAAATGCTTTGCTTCGTGGGATGGAATGTATTTGAAATCACATCTTAGGCAAGTGTAGAGATTACTGAGTTCTGTTGTTTTTTTGTTATTGATTAGAGTGACAGCATGTGACTGTGTCCTAAATTAGGGCAGTGCTGATAAAGGTTTAGAAAGGTCCAAAATAAGCATAGATAAAACATGAGGTGAAGAACTTGAAAGTATTCTTTAAATATATGGAATACAATTTGACGATTGTGGAAGATTCTGAGAAAACCCTCTCCAACATTAAATTTTGTCAGTCGTCTAAATGTGTTACAGATTTCTCAAAAATAGATCTTGAAACTTGGGATATTTGTAAGGAGAAAAATGCTTTCTAGTTTTAATAAACAAACAAAAATCCATTTGGATGTATTTTCTAAAGATATATTCCTAGTGCTATGTGATATCTATCTTGTGCTGAACATAGTTAATTTTAACACAGCAAGGGAAAAAAAAAACGATCTCTTTAGAATATCAGGCCTCTAGGTAAGGTAAATGCCTTTTGACCCTAGGCCAAAGGGCATAGTAGAAGAAACTGTAATTATTTTATGTTAAGATTTTTTTTCTTTACCAAAATCTTTAGTTCCTAGGTTTTCTTAACTTTTTTTCCTGATGGTGGCTCCCTTAACATTTTTGCAAAAAGAAAAAAATTTAAATATTCTTTTTTTTTTATCATCTAAGAAAACTTGTTGGAATGTGAGATTTTGAAGTATGTGCATTTTGCATTTTAAAAAACATAATGTTTCTAATATGTGTTATTTGAAGGTGGGATTTTTTTTTTCTTCTTCAGCATGAAAGGCACTTTACACGGGCAGCTTCCGAAGGGTGGTTGCTGGAGGACAATGTGCTGAGGCTGTTCTCTGAACAAAATCAGGACCTCCCAGAGGGGAGAGCTCTACATGCCTCAGCCTGATTAGATCTAGGCTGTGGGTGGGTGGAGGCAAGCATGAACACAAGGGTGTGCTCTCTCAGGGTCCTCAGATAGAAACATCTTCGCCCTGTAGAGCCCCCGGCTGTGGACTGCAGCCTGAGAGGGCAGATGTACAGATATACGCTTGTCACTTGTGGGGGTCCAACCTACACTATCATGTAGGACACTTTGTCTTTTAATTGTAAGTTTAAAGAATCATTTCACTTACCATTTTCCTTTGTACTAGGCTCACTTATAAAGTCATCTGTTAGGTAGGGCAGAGCCAGGCATTCTTAGGGCTCAGAGGGGCCACGCCAGGCACTGTCGGCCCGTGCTCACACAGGCGTGCATGTATGGTGTTCAGCCAAAGCTCAGTAGGTCCCTAACCACCCATAAGACTCTTGCCCCCGTAAGACTTGCCGGGTACCTCCTGGCACGATCAGTTTCTCACGAAGGGCTGCTGTGGGAAGAGCGCGCCGAACCTTCTTCTCACCTGCCTCCAGTTTTGACTGAGCGTTCAGAGGTGCAGAGCCACTGGAAGGCAGACTGTGCTGTGTTCTTCATCTCATCCCCAGTGCTCAGCCCAGTGTCTGGCCCACACTCCGAGCCACACATTAGTTTTGTTTATTGAGCAGCAGGAACCGATCCTGAGAAAACAGCAGGCTATTGGAGCCTGGCACACTCATGACTCACCGTGCTAGACCTCGGCTTCACTCTAATTCACCCCATTTAATATCTTCCTCATTAACTGCAAACCTCACATGGAGAAGCTTCACAGTTGGGAGATCTGTGCCATCTCCGGAACCTGCCTGGTCGATGCTGGCAGTGATGGAAAATGAGAGTGGTACTCAGGCTGCCATATACTGTTCGATGCCCACCCGCATCCAGTGCCTGCTGAGAACACAGGCCCTGTGTGATTCTCACCCTCTTTCTGTCTCGCTCTCTTTTGTCACAATATACTCTTTACCTTTTCTAAAACTGGTTGTCTCCTTGTCTAGACAGCCCCCTTTTGCATCTCCAGATGGCTTCGTCTGGGAAACCCATTCACCATCTCACTATCCAGAACTCCTTCCCAGAATGCACTGGCAATTAAGCTAGTCTAACGCTTGTGGTGTTACTCCAGTTAGTAAGCATTTGCCAAATAGTAAGGCTTTGCCAAAAAAGAAAATGACAGTATTTTTTCTCACTTAGTGAATTTCTTTGGCATGTTTATTCCTTCAGTGGTTAAGATCCTTTACTTGGAACATGTCAGAGTGGGCATCTCAAAAGCAAGGTTCCAGTCTGCGAAGGTTCCCTTAGGACTTTTTGTCATTTGCCTGTAGGGGGCCTGGATTTTAGGAAATGAATTCCCTCAAGATCAGGTAAATTGGGAGATACAAACTGGGCCATCCAGAGGCATGATTTATGTCTCACAAAATAGGAAAGCTTGTTTTTCTTTTCTCAGCTTTAGTCTGATTTTAATTCAGCTTTCTGATTAGACCCACCTGCAATGTCTTCATACTTGTTTTTCTCCAGCCAAGGTGCATGCATCTTCTTTGGTTTCTAGGTCTCGGAGTCATGATCTTTATAAACTCTGTGACCCACCTACCTTCTCGTCAAGAAATAGTTGGGCTGGAAAGCCCTCTCCCAAGGGCTGTTTAATATAGGCGTTTCTTAACACATTGGGACATGGTATACCATTTGATCAATTCTGTAGTATACTGGACGCACTAACACACCCCAAGATTTTCTAACGTTTTCCTTTTTTATTTAGTCTAAAGTAGATTCTCATTTATCCCTATGATACTGCTAATTGCTTTATGATATTCTTTCTCAGGTGGAAGAGAAGGGGTTAGAATTGTAGCCAGCACACCATGGGTGGCCAGTCTGCTGTGGTTATTGCTGATGTGCCAGTAGAAGTTTTGATAATTGCCAATTATATTAATGCCTGCATCACAGTCATTAGTAAAACAGCAGAAAAGGTGATGATGCAAGTAGAATTTGCAGTAACATGATTCACATTCATTACGATAAAAAAATCTATAAATTCCGTGTACTATGATTTGAAACAATAAAATGATATATTCTTATACTTGTTCTTCAATAATGCATATCTTTTGCTTAATTAACTTTACCTGTGGAATAGCTTTGGGAAAAGAGACTCGCATTTTAAAAAAATTATTTGAAATAATAGTAACTACATTTATTCACTTTTTTCCCACATAACATAGCAAAATTTTGAGGATTGTAGTTTCTTGACCCATATGCCTATTAAATAATTTTCTGAATACCATAGCAAAAATTCTATCCTACTCTCAGTTTATTTGATCAAATTTGGTCTTGTCAAAAATAGGTTGGGTCTTGGGACTGTGTCATATGTGAACCTCATCTGTCTACTGTGAAGAAAATAAGGGTCAAAAACTACACTTCTAGGGATAATAAGCTGAATGAATGAAGGGGAAAACACCTGTATAGGAGTGTTTATAACCTTTACCAATATTGTTAAAAATAAACCAACAAACCAGCCAACCCCAAAAGAATTAGGTAGCAAACCTGGAAGGATTTCTCTTATCATTACTGGAGCCAGCACCGTTGATTATTTGCCTCCCACAGCCTTTGAGATAGATACCACAGATCAAATTAAAAGCAGCTACAATCCCAGAATTTGCTATTTGCACAGTGAGAAAAGTGGTTAAAATTCAGAGAGAAAAGACCTCCTTATTTCTAATAGAATCCTTCTGTAGTCCATAGACCATTCCTCATTGGTTAAACAAGGATGGCAATAATAATACCAATCTCTTAGGAATGTTATGAGAATTTAATGACTTAACACGAGTATAGCATGACATACAGCACAGTAAGTATTGGCTATTATCATTACCCAGCTCAGGCCGGTGATGATTCTTCAAAACCAGGATTTAAATGCTTTTTTTGATGACAAGAATGAAAAGGAATTATCTACTAGTAGACTAGGTATCAATATCAATGATATAAACAGTCTAATATTTAAATGTACTTTCAGTTTAATTTATCTTACTATTACAGCTTTCACATTTATCACTTGAATGACCTCCTGACATAATTGAATAGGAAAATATTCCTCTTCAGACTGAAGACATTGAATTTCCATCTCCAGCTCCAGAAAGCAGTTGCTCTTGTCATTATTGTCCTAAGGAGTCACTTTATATAAACTATGCCAAAGTTACTGTTATTTTGTTAATAGTTCTCCAACAATGATGGGCAGTGCCTTCCTGGGACCTGAGGGTATATTTTAAGATTAATTTCTCATGGAAGATCTTTGCAAAGTCAGTGCTACTGAAGGCCAAACTCAGACTAGCACTGAGGAATTTTTTTTCTTTTTATTCTTTTTTGGGTTTGAGGTGGTGATATCTGTCCTGTTCCTAAAATATTCAGGCTTATGGCCTCTCTCTTGGTATTTTCCAAACTGTGTTCCATAAGACATTAGTCTTGCAAGATGCTCCAAGAAATGAGAGCATTGAGGTCAGATAAGTTTACTGCCCATTCTGTGTCCATTTTGGAAGGTCCATGATGCATGTTAGCTAATTACAGCTCTGAGAAGTCATGGAGTAAGAAAGTACTGGGAGAAACAATATTCTTTGGTGCGATAGTTTGGAGTTTCAAATAAGCACCTTTTTCAGGAACTTGAGCAGATCCAAAGCTGCATCTTGGGGCTGGTTTTGGTCCTCAGTGCTGCTCGAAGACTTGTGTGGAGATGAGGTGACCCTTTACCCAGGCAGGGATTATAAACAGGCTTTCAGCTTCTGTAATGTTAACTTTGCACTCTCATGTTTGGTACCCTGAGTTCTTCCTTTGGACATGAACACCAGTTACCTGCACTACAGGCTTTTTCCTTGGAGTTTAAACTTAAGGTAACTTCCATCTGTATCCTGTTGCAGTGGAGGAAGAGAAATAAAGAAAACAATAGTCATCTTTTTCTGCTTATGAATTGATGATCATAGTTTGTGAAATAGCTGCATTTCTTTTTTTTTTGGTATATACATATTTTTATTGAAGTATAGTCAGTTTACAATGTTGTGTCAATTTCTGGTGTACAACATAATGCTTCAGTCATACATGAATATATATATATATTCATTTCTGTATTCTTTTTCACCGTAAGTCATCACAAGATACTGAATATAGTTCCCTGTGCTATACAGTATGAACTTGTTTATCTATTTTATATATATTAGTTAGTATCTGCAAATCCTGATCTCCCATTTTACCCCTCCTCCCTTCCCCTTCCCCTCCTGGTAACCATAAGTTTGTTTTCTATGTTTGTGAGTCTGTTTCTGTTTTGCAAATAAGTTCATTTGTCTTTTTTTTAGATTTCACATGGAAGTGGTATTTTTTTTTTTAATCTTTCTGGCTTGCTTCACTTAGAATGACAATTTGCAGATCCATCCATGTTGCTGCAAATGGCATTATTTTATTATTTTTTATAGCTAAGTAGAATTTCCATTGTATATATATATATGTCACAACTTGTTTATCCAGTCACCTGTTGATGGACATTTAGGTTGTTTCCATGTCTTGGCTATTGTAAGTAGTGCTGCTGTGAACATTGAGGTGTATGAATCTTTTTGAATTAAGGCTCCCTCTGGATATATGCCCAGGAGTGGGAGCTGCATTTCTTGACTTTTCAGGATAATTCTCCATAAAAACACCCTCACTAAATGACATTAATGCTGTGCCCTCAAATTTTACAGGCAATCTATGCAGTATGTAACATTATTAGGATTGTTTTCCAGCCTTTTATTGCGTATTTTTATTGAAGAGAGTATTGCTGAATGTTCCTTGTTTAAATTCCCTTAATTATTACTTCTTGATAAGCTCTGTTTGGAATTCAGTAATAAAAATGTTTGTTTTTTCCTTCAGAAAAATGTTTTATCTTATCAGATGCATAAGGTATAATTAAGTGTTCTTTCATGTTATCCTTTTTGCCTAGGATGCCAGAAAGATCAAAGTCAAATTTAATACACGTCATAGTAATATCTACATGTGCTTTTTAAAATATAAACAGGCTTATATACTACTTCAGTTCCCTTAGAAGCAGGTGGTACTTAAATTTTATGTTAATTGGGAAAGATACTTCTTATGCAAAGCCTGTGTTCAGAAAATTTATCTTCAAACCATTTTAACTGATAAATTTTTTTAATAGAAATAAAGTTATATGTGTGTCAGATTTCACACTGGCCTTCAAACCTTCTTAATTGATTAGATGGTGAAGTTACTATGCATAGAAATGTGGTTAACAAAAAAAAAAAGAAAAGAAATATTGAAGTGCTTTATAAAATTACATACATAGAATAGTCTGGAATTTTTCTTAAGCATGGTAATTTCCTAAAGATTTCAGTAATTAAAAAGTAATTTTGAAATGAAACATTAAAATTTTAATGAAAAATAGATGCTGGCCATGAAATCTACAAATGTAGATAATATTACTTTATTGTTTTTTATAGATTGATCTTCCTTGATTACTTCTTGGTGCAGGTTTATTCAGTGAAAATCAGAGACGTAGTTATCTTAGGCAACACATCTCAGATGGCTGTGCATGCATTGATGGAAACCGTCAGTGCACCACGTTCATTCCAGCTTTAAACAGTATGTTGAATTATGCACTTTAATGAGGGACAGCACATTGAATGGGTATCATGTATTGTAACATAACTTCAGTAAACCATTTTTACGTATATTCTTACATGTTTTTGTCATGCTCTAGAACTCCATTAGTTTTGAATGTTAATAATGAAGAAAAATGAGCTTTAAAGATCTGTAGTCACATTTTATTATGTCTAATTTCATTTACATTTTTTTTGATTCAGTGATAGCACCAGGACCACTCTTACAATCATGTCAAGTAAAACAAAATTGTCACATAGAAAGAACCATTTCTTCAAGTCTCTATTCTCCCCAAATTGTCTCCCTTTTTGTCTTGGTTCCATGAAACCACGATATAATTGGTATTAAAAAAAGGCTCTATGCCTAGAGTGTAGAAAGTCCAGGGAGGGGAATGATGACTGAACTCAAATCTTCAAAGGCAATCTCGTGGAAAAAGTGAATGGACCTGGTGTGTTTAGACTTAGAGACAGAACTAGAGCCAACAGACTGAAGCCACAAGAACACAGATTTTAGCCTGGAGAAGAAAAATTTCTAAAGATTACAAGCGTAAAAAAAGAATTGGCTACCTTGTAGAATCACCCACCATTGGATATGTTTAAGCAGAGTTTCAAAACCCATTTCCAGATGTTGAAGCATCTGTTTTATGGAATCTTGTTCTTCCTCATTGTGGCACCCAATCACACTGTGCTCCTAGTTTTGCACCATTTATCAATCTCCTCATCTCCAGGAAGAACCCCTTGAGGACAGCATCTGGGTGTTACTTATTTCTGTACCTCCATCCCTTAGCACAATGCTTGTCACATAGATGCTCAATAGATATTTGTTGAATGGATGAATGCATGAATGGATGCAGTTCCAGATAAGATTATTTAAACTTGTTTTTTTCAAGCTGCAGAACCTGTCCTTCAAGTTGAAGCCTGACACGGAGATCTGGTATGTAAAAGAGATAAAAATGGAGCTGCTCTGGTTAAGTGGAGTTCTAGGGCCTGGAGACCTACCCACTTAGTCCTTGAAGCACTTCTGAAGGACAGCGTTTAAGAATCACTGATCTTCAAAGTTGAACTTAGAAGACTTCTTTGGTTTCCTTTTTGATCTCTAGGCCTTTGATTCTTAATCTCTTCACTTCACGTTTTCTCTGTTTCATGTTCAGACTTTTTCTTGTCCTCAAAATGTTTCTGGAGGTTAAGTGACAGATGCTAAGTAGGAGAGGCCTGGGCTTGTATTCACCCGCAGACCTAACTTCATAGGTTCTCCGGCTGGAAAGGCTGTAAGACCCATCCCTCAGATTCCTGCTAAAACACTTCTTCTGTGAGCTTTTGGTTTCAACATATCCGGGGTCCTCCGTGTTCTGTCCTGTCTCTGACTGCGGTTGAAGTGGAAGGTTGGCGTGGAAGCCCGTGATCCTTACCCAAACGTGAAATTACCTTTGATAGAAGCCAGGAGAAGAGAGGAAAGGGGACGCCCAACCCTGACGATGGAAATCGGTGTCTGGACCTCAGCCCTCCTTCCCCTTTTGCCCTTAGGTAGAGAGATGAGAGAAGTGGGGATTAATGCTAGGGATGACTCTGTCAGCAAGCTGGCCGAGAAGGCAGGGGAAAGGAGAATAATGAATGGCAAGGAGAGAGGGGAGAGATGGGTCCCTGACCTGCATATTGCTTCCAAGCAAGGGATGTTCATAATTCAGGTGTGTCTGTGTCTGGAATTCCATGTGCTTCCTGTACCACTCATCCCCCTAATAGTGCTTTTAAACCTCGAGAGTCCATTAAAAGAAGACTTTGATTAAATGCACTGACCAGGGATAATGATTTGCTTAGATGAGGTGAGAAATTGAAGTGGTGAGGATGAGATATTTTGGATGTTATTATCAGTTGATGGAAAGTCTTTGACCCTATTTTCAAGAGATTTGACATTTTTATGGAAATAACTTGGAGCCATTTTATTGTGTTTGGTCTGCTAACTAGAGGTGGTATTTTAAATATATTAGAATGGAACTAGTCTAGAGTAAAGAGAAGGAGAAGTTAGGGGAGGGGATAAAGAGAAACAAACAAACGGAGCTAAAAGATGTTTGGAAGAACATTGTAAACCTTGTTCCCATACACCGTATAGACACCTCCATTAGAGCAGCTCTAACGTATAACTACTTGCATGACCAGAAGAATGCATTCAGTAGGCACTCACTAAATCCTAATTGGGTTTAAGTAGGTAGGAGTAAAAGAGTAGCGTGTGAAGAGGTTGGCAACGAGGTTGGAAATGATAAGGATCCTTAAATTGACCATGTGAGCTGACGATGAAACTTCCCCGTTGAAACATTCTGTAAACAGGTTTTAGGTTGAAACTAGTTTTGCATATGGAACAGTTTTCAAAATGCTTATCGGTACCAAACAGGTGAATAACCTATTTATTTGAGCCATTATGGATTTAGCATGCACCGCGGATCATGCGCTCATGTGGTCTGCTGTCCCCCAGCAGATGACCTTCTCTCAGACGTCACGAACTCTGGAAGGCACGGTGTATGGTGTAGAGGGGCCCTTTGAGGTGGAGATGAGGGAAGTACCAGAAGTTAATGCATCATGATGTACTGACAGAGAAAGGAATGACATCGCGGGCAGAGAGAAGGACTGAGGAAAAGAAGATTAAAAACACTGAGTTAGCAAGAAAAAATTTTTAAAGAAGTCAGTGGAGAGTACTAGCAAAAATAAATAAATAAATAAATAAAGGAAAATAGCAGAAAGATCAAGGGATGTGCTAAAGGGAAGAAGGGTATTTAGAAAGTGCTGGGCTCTAAGCTCGCACCTATGAGGTATGGAGTTTAAAGTTAGCAACTCCACTGAGGGGCTGAGATACCGTGTCTGAGGCAGTCTTGTGGGTGCTGCAGGCTTCCCTTGGATCCTCTTAAATCTGGGATTTGTTGGAGGTGGTCAGTGTCCAGGCAGACCTGATGGATCTACTTCTTTTAGACCTGAAAGAAATACAGCTTCATGGCTGGAAATTACTGCTGTTGTCTTCACCAGACGAGCCCTGCTGGTGTGTGGACCTCTTTCAGCAAGACCCCCTCCAGCTGACTCCTTCCATTTGGTCTTAGAACACAACATCCTCCATAAAAATACCTCCCCCACCTCACATTCAGTGCACTCTTATCTCAAGCCTTTGCCTCATAGACAAACTGCCTGGAAGAGAGTTTTCGAGGCATAGTACAGCTTCTTCAGATCACATTTACTCCTCACCTTGTTCTGATGCAGTGTCTATGCTAAGACTGTTCAGAAACCGTTCTAACAAAGGTCTCCTGTGACTGCTCACCTGCTAAGGGCGAGATTACCTCAATCATTCAGTGCTCCTCCTGCTTCCCACCTCTGTGGGAAAGCATGCCTCCTCGAGGTCCTCACCTTCCCTGATTTCAGTGGCTGAGTTGTTCATGGACCTTTCATTCTCCTCGGATTGGACCCGCTTCTCATCTTCACTGGCTTCTTGTCTGCCACTCAAGTCCTGCAGATCAGTCTCTGACTACCCTCCTGCCAAGTCGTGTTCTGCACTCTTTCATCCATCTCCTGTTCTTGTGGGTTTTGATACTGAGTGTCATCAGAATCCTGTATTTTCAGCCAAGATCATTTAGAAGCCATAAACCCTGAAATTATATTTCCTATGTGATGTAATTCAAAACAAAACCACTACTGAGCCATCAAAATAAGTTGAAGGAGTTTAACAAAATTCTTACGGTTTCCATGATGTTGATGCCTTTTGGGGAAAATAATAAATCTCTTTATTTTCCAAAAAAATTTTTTTAACTTTTGGTATTCCAATTTTGCTGCTGCCCTAATCTTTGTCATCCTGGAGGACAGTCCAACATTGTTCTTGACCCTTTGTATATGCTGTTCTTACATTGGCATGACCTTTCTCCCTTCTCTTTGCCCCAGCCACCCTTGTCCCAAACAACGCAGAAAATGAATGGAACTTGTTAGGCATCTGATGTAGGAATCTCTTTTTGTTTTACTTTTCTTTCCATGTTTTCTCTTATTTCTTTGTTCTTGTTTGAAGCTTCTCATCTTAGATGTAGCTTGCAGTTACTCTTTCCAGTCTCATTGAGCCCCTCTTCACACTGCTGCCTTCTATCATGTGTGTCAGTGATGCAGCCTTTGAAGTCACTGGAATAGAACAGGTGCTCCCTACTCCAGGCATTTGCTGATGCTGGTCCCCCTTTCTGAATACTCTTGTCCTTCTGTCAGCTGACTAACCCCTGGATGGATCTAGCTTACTGCCCTTTCCTCCAGGGAATCTCTGCTCACCCCAAGAGGAGGTGAAATCCACTTGCTGAATGTTACCCATCCTCCTCCCCTCCTCTTTGTAATTCTCAGTGCACTTGTCATGATTTGTTTAATACCTCATAAAATACATGAGAGCAGAGACCATTTCTGTCTTGTTCAAGGCTGTGTTCACCACACCTAACCGTCTTCTCATGGCTATAAATATAGGTTGAATTGAACAGATGAGATACAGGTAATAAGTTGACAAAGTCCCACTTTATTTTTCCAGACCCAGTTCAAATGTCACCTTTCTATGAAGCCTCCCCACCCCAGACAAAAACATAGATCCCTCGTAGAATTTACACAATCCATTGTGGTTGTTCAGAAGTCAACTGGCAAGACTGTCAAGGTCATGGAAGACAAGGGAAGACTGAGGGACTGTCACGGAATGGAGGGGACTGAAGGGACATGTTGATGAGTAAATGTAACACGGGATCCTGCCATGGATCCTGGAACAGAAAGAGGGCATCAGTGGAAATGCTGGTGAAGTACAAATGAAGTGTGTAGGTTAATTAGTAGTACTATACCACGGTCAGTGTCTTAGTTTTGCTAATTAGTATGAAGACTGCACGCTATGTTAACATTAGGGCAGTCTGCGTGAAAGGTATATGGGAAACTTCTGTACAATTTTTTAAAGACTTTTCCCAAAGTCTAAAAGTATTTCCAAATAAAAAGTTAAAAGTCAACTAGGAGCTTTCCGTAGACTGAAAGTATGCCTTAGTATTTAGATTCTTAGACCCTAGCAGTGCCCAGCCTAGTACATGCTCAATAAAACTGAATTAATTTACCCTCACTTGTTCCCACTTTGGTTATTTGCAGTCTCTGTTTTCTCCTTGCCCTTCCTGCCTTACCTAGCAACAGCTTGGCGCCCTTAGGGAGGACTGGGTCCCAGAGTGCGTGTGCTTGAGAGGCCAGCATCCTACCTTTTGGTGGCAATGATACTGTGCTACATACACCCTGTATATTGGTAATTTGCCTTCATCAGGACTGAAGGTAATAAAGAAGAGTCATACTAGAGAAAAACAAAATAAAAATGGGGAATCTGGTCTTCTTCTACCTTGGTTTTAAGTTGTATATATTTTACCTTTTAATTTCAATTTTTTGTTTATCTTTGAATGCCAAGGTATTCCAGCCAGATTCCCAGTTGAGCATCTTTTTTTTTTGGATGATTCAGTACATCCCTATTTTACGTGTTGAGGACTGACTTCTTACTAGTAGCTCAAAATTTCAGCTCAATTTTTGTGTAGAAAATGTTTGTCTAAAATGTCTTAAACATATATAAAAAAAGTCTTTATCCTAACATATTGTGATAGAAATCCAAAACACAGTGGCTTTTAAGATAACTTGTAAAGGTTGAAAAAATAAGTTTAAAACCTCAGGAATCCTTGTAAAAACATCCGTGAGTATTTCCAAGAGCGTTCTAAACTTGGTCCATCACCTTAGGATGACTATATAATAGCACATGTAATTAATATGAGCTATAATAAGACCTTCTAATCAACTGGATATTTAAGAAAAAAGCTTTCTAAAGGTTGAATCATTTATAGAAATTTAGGGTCAGTAGATGGTTATTTTCCTCTTGCTCATAAAACCTTTGGCTTGCAATTATATCCTATGGAAAACACATTTCAGCCATAACTTAACCATCATTTGCTCTCAAACCGTGTGCTACTAGCAACAGAGTTAAGGTTGTCTTAGCAAAGGAAAGTCCCTCTTGCCTGTTTCTCGGCATCCTCCCTTAGGGCTTTCTGCTCTGCACAGCTAGCTTACCTGTGTATTTCTGTGGCATCTATCATCTCTGTATCTAGGCATTCACACCTCACAAACACAAACATCCACAGATGGAAAGCGTGCAGAGGCTTCCTGCAGAGAACATTTTGACAATTCAGCAAGGCAGCTTGCCACACGTTTGTTCCTTTAGCAGAAAATATGGGTAACTGAACGAAGCCGTTTCAACTAGAATTCAAAAGAAAAGAGAAAAAAGAAAGACCTCAGTTTTCACATATGACCATTTTGAAAACATTTACTGAATACCCGAATGCTCCCCACTTGGTGAGATGTCACAAATGCTTCTGCACAGTCAGCATGTGTAGAGACTCAGCAACATGTGCCAAATCTCAGGACCGTAAGTGGGGAATCGCATTTCTTGGGTACACTGCAGAAGTGGCCTCTCTTCTAAACTCTCTTGTGTTTTTCCATTAAAAAGATGAACAAATACCAACCTTACCTGTTAATAAGCTTTCTCTACTTAAGGGTGTGGAACTTCCATACACAAAGAAGCAAATATATGATGATAGCCCTAATTAGGTATCCTTTTAGGCACAATTGTAGAATATAAACTTCCAATATTTCATACAGGTTCCTTACTTTTACTGTTTAATTTGTAACATCAACCAGTTCTCACATCAACTGGTTTTCCAGTTGAGATCCTTGCTTCTTAGGATTAGGACTAATACTTTCAAGAATTCCATTTTTTTCCATGCCAACAAAATAAGAAAATATACTGAAATACTCAAATAGACAGTGCTGCTCACTTCAAGATGGCCTCACTGTTCAAACTGTAGTGTTGGCCCCCAGGCAGGACCACCATGCAGTGGTTTGCAGTATTTGTTCAATAACTGATGTTCAGAAGTCTGGATTATAGAAAGGCTGAAGACATATCTACAAAGATTATACCACAGTGCCCTCTAGCCTATGTAGCAGGAAGAAAAAATTTTCCCCTCCCTGCTGCTGTTCATTTCTGGAGGTACGTTATCTCACAACAGCCTTTTAGCTATGGGCAGGCTAAATATATTTGTTATATACAAGGCACTAACCTTCTGCTGAATACTCCCTACAATGCTTTTTCTTATAGCAGACATCATCAAGTCACTTTCTTGAAGAGCCAGTGCCTCCTTGCGGAAGAAATAGGCAGTATCCTAAGGTGTTAACAGGTGCAGAAACAGCACCCCTGTGTCTCAAGACTCTACCTTTGGAGTCCTTTGCCTGATTGAGTTAACACAGAGCAGCGCTCTGCTTCCCACCTCTCCTGCTTTCCCCCCTTGAAGAGCAGCAATCCATAAACTATCCTTGAACGTGGCAAAGGCAGGCGTCCTTGGTGTTATTTAATTATCATTGATCCTGAACGCATTATTGTCTGTTACCCACATTCTCTCCCTTCGTATCATTTTGGGAAAGAAAAACAATCCATAGATTTAAGCCTTCCTGTCTATGTTGGTTTAAGTTCAATAAATAGACTTTAAAGAGCAAATTTAGTATTTCCTAGAAGCTTTTTTTGATTACTGTTATCTGTGGTTTTTTTCCCTCCACCTCCTCTTCAAGGGGAAACCCTGAAAGACTGAAACTTTAACCCCAAGAATTCCATTAAGTGAGGTCCACAATATATATTTTCTTTAGAGAATAAAAAGGATTATTATCTTGAAAATCTCCAAATTGTAGAAGCAGATAAATAGTAGAACATAATTTATTCTTTGTCACTAAATAACCTTGGAAGTTTGCTAAAAAAGAAGTCTCTTTCCTGAATATAGAAAACATTTAATGGGAAAAAGTACTCCTGAGGTTTGCAGTACATAGACTTTTTAACTCAGAAAATATACTGCTGCACATTTATACTCTGCCATAAAGTACTATAATGAATAATTAAAATAGAACTAGAATTGTTAAAACAAATGGTAACTATGGATTGTGGTACGGTGCTCTTAATTTTTTTCATGCTTTTTTTTTTTTTTTTTGCTTGTTGATTTGCATAGCATAGTAAGAAGCAAAGGATTTCCCAGTCATTAAATGTGAATTAACAGGAAGGATTTTAATGAGTATTTTGATCTGATTTCAGATTTTAGCTAGTTATTTAATTCTATAGTTTTCTCTTGCGTTTGCTCTAAAAAGTAACTTAGTTATTTGTATATATAATAAGTGTTTGAAGGTACACTGATCAGAACTTCATGGTTGGAAAAATAAAGTGCAGCAGTTAATTTTTCACATAGATGTGGATCTTTCCCTTGTGCTTGATTCTGAGCATTGAAGAAATGAGCAAGTCAGACAACATGTGTCTTTTCTATTAAATAATTCAGAAGCAGTAAAAACAATATACACTTAGGATCTTTATACTTCATTTTGATGTATAGGCTCTTACAACAGCAACAACAATATTTCTGTGTCTATATCCAAATATATTAAGTGATTTCTAAATGACTTTTCCCAAAAAACTGTCACTATTTTCTACATTAGGTCATTGGTGCCCAAAACAGTTCACCCTCACTGTCTCCCTGCATCTCTTTTGCAATGTTCCAAAATGCCCTTACCTGGGGACTTCAACCATGAGCTGATGAACAGAACTAGGCGTTTTCACAAGTTGTCGCCCAGTCCTGGAGCAAAGGACCTGGCATAGGATGAAGGCCGCAGAGTGACTATTGGGAACCTGCTCAGATGACCCAAGCTTTGAAGCTGATGCTCTTCCTGTATCCCCGTACCTTCCTAGAACTCTTGCCAAAAGCATCCCTCAGGACAGCTGTTTCTTTGAGGTGGGCACCTAACGTCACCTAAGGAGCCATGGCTCTGCTATTATTGGCAATCCCACTTAACCTCACAGTGTATTAAAATAATCAAATTGTGCTAAACATGTGACCCTAAATCCAAAACAAGGAATCCTTGAGAGTAGGAAAGGAGATGGAGTAGGGAGGTAGGAGAGAAGGAGAGAGTCTAACATTTGCAGTATACTTCCTAAGTGTCAGGTGTTTGATGTGTGTTATCGAATCATTGTCACACCACTGTAAGGAAGCAAGGAACTGGTTTCTCAGTTTAGAAAAAATTTTAATTGAAGTACAGTCGATTTCCAACGTTGTGTTAATTTCTAGTGTACAGCATGGTGATTCAGTTATACATATGTATATATTTCTTTTCATGTTCTTTTTCATTATAGGCTATTACAAGATACTGAATATCTTATTGTTTATTTTATATATAGTAGTTAGTATCTGCAAATCCTGAACTCCCAGTTTATCCCTCCACACCCCTACCCACAGTTTCTCAGTTTTGCATGTGAAAAATGTTAACTGCTTTTCCAGGGTTACCCTTGTCCTGTGAGTCCTAGATCTTGGATTGCCAGCCAGGTGTTTTTGGCTCCAAAGCTCATTTCCCCCCAACATATACACATACTCAAGAGGATTTTCTCAGGAAGAAATATTTTGTTGTTGTTGAAAGCACCATGGCAGCTTTGAGGAGGCTTTGTGTACCACATTACTCCTCAAACAGTACGATACAGCTGTAGAACACTGCAGGGACCTTTGGTTTGTTACTGCAGTGATGGGAACAAGGAAATGAGAAGAGTGGGTCTTTGCTCTCCTGTTGCTTCCCGTCTCTTGTCTGATACTCATTTTCCCTCGGGCCAGCACTTAAACTGGGATCTGTGGTCGGTGTTACTCAGGGCAATCATTATTCCAGGTAAGAAGTCTCAGTCGCTGATTGTGAAGGTCAGTCCAGGTTTTACATCCAGCGTACACCTCAACTTTCTTTAGATAGCCCCGAGTTGAAGTGCTCCTATTCTTTGCCGTAAAAGCAATCTCTTAAATGCATACCATCTTACTATGTGTGAGACTATTCTGTACGTTGGCAGAAAATAAAAAGGTCGCCTGTCAAACCATATAGCCTGGTTTCCATTCAGAGATTATGTTTATTATAGCCACAGGGTATCGGGAAGCATAAGGACTATCTGGTGCAATATTTAGGACCTCCCTCTCCACCAGATGTGACACCCACGTGGTGGAGGGAAGCCATCCCTTGTGTGAGCAAGAAGGAAATGTTGTTGTAGGCTCCATTCAGTTTTCACTGTCTTGTCTGTTGCTTAAAATAACTGCGCTTTGTAGTCTTTTCCTTCATCTCGTGAAATAGCAGATGCTTACTGGTTTCATTCTTTTGTTGAATTAACTCCCCCTCTAATGGATGTTTTTTGTTTTCAAAACAAAGCTCTCCGTTCCAGTTTGAATAGCTCCCTCTGACATGGTAAAGTTCTGTTATTTTGCTTGTATAATCAAGATTTCCTTTCATTTTTCAAGTTAAAAATACTCTAAGAGATGTGAATGAGAAATTTCCATGCAGCTGATTTAAATGTCCTGGTCTGTTTTCATGCCTGGGTCTGGGAGAAATGTGGAGTTCTGGGAAATGGTGGTGTGTGCCTTCTCTGCTTCGAAATAACATGCGGAGTTTAAAAGTCAAGACCAAAAGTATTTTGTCTCAGCTTGTAACGTAGAAACTGCTAGTTGTCTACCCAATATATGTTCTCCCTTAGCTCACAAGAAACCTAGCTTTCTTCCCCAGCTGGCAGTGTGCCTAGACAAACACCGTTGTTTCCCAGAGTCCCTCAGGTGGTCAGTGAGATGCAGCTGAGGGGATCGGTGGGCTTTCAGGAAGGCTGCGTCAGGCAGACTGACTCGGCTGAGAGACACGCCCTTTTGGCCCTTTCCTTCTTCCTCCTCTTTCTGCTTGAAGTCCAGTGTCTGGAGCCTCACAGCCTCTGTGGGCCTCCAGGTTGAAAGCCACATAGAAAGAGAAGATTCTAGTTTCCTTGATGATTTTGGAGCTGATGTGGCAGTGTATACCACCTACGTCTATATGGTCGTCCCTCAGTATCTGTGGGGTACTGGTTCCAGGACCTCATGAATAACAAAATCTGTGGATGCTCAAGCCCTGGATATAAAATGGCACAGTGCTGACTGCCCTCTGTATCCGTGGGGTTCCGCATGTGCAGGTCTGGAGGGCAGGCAGGGCTATTGATCAGAACTGATCCTCAGTTGGTTGAATCCGAGATGCAGAACCCGCACATACGAAGGGCTGACGTACTTCCTTTATCTGAATTGGAAGTAAATTTCCGACTGGTTTGAGCCACACATTTGAGGTTCCTGTTACATGCAGACAAACCTAATCATACCTGATAGGTTTTCTTCAACTTTCCCATGACTGTAATGCAGAAACATCTACTCCTACTTCACTGGTCTCTTCTCTCCCAACTCTAACTCCCTCCTTTTCTACTTATCACTGGCATTTAAAAGGACATCCTATCTGAAAATCACATATGCAGACTGGTCTGGCCTGAGAAGGTGTTCACGGCGATTTCTGCTGTTTCTTCCATTGTTCTCCTTTGGACACAGAGTTTTCAGAGGCACAGGGGCTTTTCGCAGCAGCACTCTCCGCAGTAGTTGTGGGGTGGGGCTTTCAGGACAGGGCAGTTGTTTTGCATGCATGGACCACTGAAGTCTACAATGTAGCCTGCAGCCCCAGATGAGCTGGACAGCGTTAGAGTCTCACGTGGGGCAGGGATGTATTTTCTTTGCTGTGGTGTCTTCAGGGAGGAGAGTCTTCTCACCAGCAGCACCTCCCTGGGTAAGTGTTTCATGGACTAGGAAGACGAGAGCTCCCTTGAAGCCTTTACTAAGAGGCAGAGGCCTCTTACCTGCCTTCCTGCAACTTTCTGTAGGTTTGCTAATGTCAAAGACGATGGAGGTCACATTCAGCCAAGGATAATTAAAGGAGTGATCCAGTGAAAAGGAAATAAAACCTTGAAGGAACATTATGAACATGTATGGGGAAGGTGGAGTAAGTTACTCGGGCATAAACCCAAGAGAGGTGCAGAAATGCAACACAGAGAAACAAGACAACCTGATCCCTTTCTACGCCACGTGCCCCGCCGGAAGGGATGATGCTGTCACATGCGTGCTATGTCATATCGCTGTCACCCTCAGCCACTGTCAGAATGCTTGGTGTTGAGACCTCACATAGTCTTTCCTGCTCAGCAGCCCAATCCCTACCAGCCCAGTCTGTCCCCTCTCTAGGCACCAAAGTGCTTGGCGTTCTTGCAGAGAGTAATTTCAAGGTATAATTGTTGATAATAAACACACTACATTGGGTACAAGCTGGACTAGGAAAGAGTGTCATAAAAAGAAATCTGTGATGATAATGGTTTGTAAGTTGATAATGAATATGCTAACAAGATAAAGCTTTTATTAAAATTATGAGTCAATCTCATTCTCTCTTTCTCTGTCTTATATTAAAAAAACTGGGAGGGGATTATTTCCATTTTACTTGGCATAGATTCTTCATTTTAGGAGAAATGAATACACACACACACACACACACACATTTACATATATATTTAATGTATATGCATTTTAGGGCAACATCAAGAGCTTGGAAGGGTTCCAGAAAAGAGTAAATGCAATTGTCCATAGGTTGGGAAATCAGCCTTTAACAAAAGGTTAAAGGAGTTGGGTGAATTTAGTCTGGAGTAGAGGCAATGTAGTAATTATTAAAGAGCTGTTATTAAGGAAGACATTGGCCAATGTTCTCTTTCCCCCTAGAAGACATAAATCAAAGGAATTGTTGAAACTCAAGGAGAAGAGAGGGATTTAGATTAAATATTGGGAAGCATGTCTTGAAAGTGAGCATCATTAAAGAAAAGAATGTCACAAACTGTAATCATTTATTGAGGAAGGCTGGGGAAGCTTTGTCTCAAGATATTAGTGTGGTGGGCGTAGCACAGGCTCTGAAATGAGAACTGGTTTTGAAACTTAGTTCTTGCCTTAGTTAATATGAAGAAGATGATCTTTAAAGTTCCTCCACTCTGTAGGGTTTTTAGGGATTATGGAACACAGTATTTGGACAAGCATTTGGGTGATAAAGGCGATAAATAAACATAACTTTCCCCCCTTAATTTCCAAACTATTATTTGTTTGAGGTTTTACAGCACAAGGGTCAGCGGTATATTCTTGTTGGTATTGTCTTCCTTTGTTTTGCAAAGGATTTGGCTTTTGTAGAAAAATGGATCCTGGTGTTTTGTGGCAGGTGATTATTATTACTGGGGTTTACAAAGCTCTAACAAGTGTCTGTGTGTGTGTGTGTGTGTGTTTGCGTGTGTTTGCATTTATACCGACACCATGAGCAAAACAATGTAAGAAAGGTATTTCAAGATCAAAAGCAAGAAAAATCAGGTATTGTAAGTCACAAAAAGAAATCACCAGTCTAACTCTATGCCTGAGGCACAGTATTAATTTCCCGTTTTGCTCTAACTGGATCTGTTCACATTACTGGGTTTATTGCCACTTCGTCAACTCTTTGTGAAAATTTCCATATAGAGGGAACACTGTCCTGTTTGATCAGATGCCGCCATCATTGGCTTCCCCCGATTTGTGTGTGTGTGTTGATCTTTGAGGCAGGTGTTCGGAAGCTGCTGCTTGCCTGCATTGGCTATAACCTCAGGGTCTTCATCAAATGGAACAGAATGTATTTTTCTTACCTAAATGATATTTATGCACGTGCAGGTGTGAAACTAGATCTGTTTTCTGTATTGCCAGAGGCTAATCAAGAAGATGCAGAAACTCTGGACGTTGTTCTGCTTTGACCTTCACTTTCATCAAAGGCTCCAAGAGTCTGAGGCTGTGACCCCAGCTTTTCTCACTAAGTGGGGGAACGTGGTTCCTGGCTCTCAGGGCAGGGCTTTCGAGTGCTTTCAGTGAGCAGTTTCCTTCATATAATAAAGAGAGCAAACACACAGTGAGTGCCTTCTGGGCACCTGGTGCCAATCTAAATGCTTTACATGTATTAATTCATGTCATCCTCCCGGCAGCACCATGGACTTGGTACTATTTATCATTGTTCACATTTTACAGAGAAGCAAATGGAGACAGAGACTGTGAGCAGCACGTTGCAGATCTCAAAGCTGGCAAATGACTGAGCCAATATTTGGATTCTAGCAAGCCAGCAACAGAGTGCACACTAGCCACCACCGCACACTGCCTCTCAGTTTGAGCAGCTTCCTAGTGCTGTTGAAGCAGGAGTTTTGGGTCTGGAAAATGCCTTGACACATTCTAATTATTTGTTACCTTATCGTGGAAATGGTTTTGAAATTCTGGAACCAGAAAACTGCCAAGCTATCTTCCTAATCCTTGTTTCATGATGCTTAACTTAGAATACAGAACTTATTATGGCTGGTTAACTTGGAACTCTCTTGATTCTACAGTTTCTTGGCTTATTCTCCAGTCTGCCAGAGCAATTCTTTGTGGCAGCCTTTTAACCCCTTCATGTCTTCCTTCCCTTCACCTGGACTTGATCTTACTCCATACCCAAACAACAAGTTTCTTCTGTATAGCACAGGGAACTATATTCAATAACTTGTAATACCCTATAATGAATAAGAATATATATATATATATATATATATATATATATATATATATATATATATATATATATATATAACTGAATCACATTGCTGTACACCTGAAATTAACACAACATTGTAAATCAACTGTACTTCAATTTAAAAAGGGGGCAGGGGGAGACTGTCCTCTCAGGATAAACTAAAGCAGGAAAGGGAAGTGCTGTAATTCTAAAGCCTGGACATTGAGAATGGAGAAGCAAGGTGCATAGACTCTGAGGGATGAGCGGTCTGGGCCGAGGGAGCAGCAGGTATAAAGGCTGCAGTTGGGAGCAGCTTGGTTGGTGAGAGGAGTAGAAAGGAAGCTAGGGTGGTCAGAACAGAGTGAGCAAAGAGGAGAGTCACAAGAAATGACGCTCTAGAGGTAATGGGGGCCAGACTGTGTAAGGTTTTTTAGATGACTGAGCGGACTTTGGCTTCTAATTGGAGAAGCCACTGGAGAATTTTGAGCAAAAAAGTGATATAACATGACTTTTGATTTTAAATGATCCTGAAAATAGTTTGGCGATCCCCAATAAAGTTCAACATACATTTACTGTGTAACACTGCAATTACGCTTCTGGATATTTATCTCAGAGAAATAGGAATTTAAGTTGGTACAAAATCCCGTACAGTTTCATGGCAGCTAAAATTTCATAGCAGTAAAGTTCATAGCAGCTTTATTGGTAAAACCCCTCAGTGCTCAATGGGTGAATGGGAAAACAAACTTTGGTACATCCAGTCAGTGAAGTACTACTCAAGAATAAAAAGAACGCTCTATTAAATACACATAACTTGGATGGAGTTTAAGGACATTCTGCTGACTGAGAAAAAGCTAATCTCAAAAGGTGTTTTAGTCTATGATTCCGTTCATATAATATGTTCAAAATGGCAAAATTACAGTGATAGAGAACAGGTCAGTGGTTGTGAGGGGTGAGGGTTGGGGAGGCAGTGACTGTAAGGGAGTAACACAAGTGTTTCTTGGCTGTGATGGAAGAGTTGTGCATCCTGATCGTGTTGTGGTCACACAGATCTGCATGTGTGATTCTCTTTCACAGAACCATATAGTTAAAAAAAACAAGTGCATGAAAAAAAGTGGTGGAATCCTGATAAGGTGTGTAGTGGAGTTAATGATATTGTACCAATGTCAATTTTTCTTGCTTGATAATATCCTACTACCAAACAAGGTTGCAGTCATCCCAATTTCCTCCCGCTGTGATGTGGAGGATGAAGCTGCCCCACTTCTGTTTTTGGCAACCAGCCATTCAGACATCATTCTAATATCAGCACACTGGCCCACACCCTTCCAGTACATCCTTCTGGTGGGCGAGAGAGAAATACCTCCGTACAGATTCCTGGCCACAGCCGGTTGCCCCACCATTCCATTCTCCTAGAAGCATATGCTGACAGCTTTGTGACCGCTCAGATATGAACACTCTTCCAGGGCTGATAGCCCTGCCAGGTTCTTGATACACAACATTTACATGAAATCCTCGAGCAGTTCTGGACCACTGAGTCATAACTGCAACGTATTTCTTAGTAAGGTTATGAGAATCCTTGTATGAATTTTGAATCACCATTGACATTATCTAAAAAAAAAAGGGTTGGAACTTTTGCCAGTTGCTTCCAAATATAGACTCAACCTTTATGGAGAAATATAAAAGCTTTAGCTTGCTTTGAGATCTTTCCACTTTTATTGCATTAGAACAGTTTTTTAAATCAAAGCATACATGACTTCTAGGCACCTTATAACAATAATAAAATTGCTGCAAGAAACCAACTATCTAATTTTTAGATCAACATTAAAATATAGCAACACTTACTTGTTTACCCATTTCCTCCTAAAATCCATGTTTTCCGAGATGTTATTTAAGTCTCTGAGAAACACATGATAGTAAAGTCATTGAACCACCACTGGTAATCCTGTAAGAGGAAAGATCCAAAGCCTTAGTTCCAGTTCCTGCATTGATGCAGTTCTTTCTAGACATAGCACATCTGTTACCCTGTTACCTTCCCCGCTCTCCTGCTAAGATTTATCTTTAGTCAGATAATTTGTTTTTCAGATCTAAAGATGGTTGACCCATTAACATGTATAATAAACTCATTTGTATTCCAGTTACAATCATCTGAATTATTTGCATTTTAAAATTTTTTCTCTATGCCTGTTTTTCTAATTTTATATTCCCTGGTGCTCACTCTCGGGTACAGAGTTGAGAATGGTATTTTGTTACAGGTGTATCAATTAGAACCCTGTGTTGTTTTTCTGTCATTCGGATTAGCTCTTCAGCCTTCTTACATTCAAGTTTTATCAGTGTTAATCTTCATCCTCATCATCAGTGTTTTCTCTGACAGTTGGGGTTTGCTCCACCTAAATTATATTTAAATTTGATTTTATCTAACATTTTAAGTCCAATTTTATAGTCAACAAAATTAAACCTTGAATATTCTCAGATCAATTTTTACAGCCATCTAAACTTATGGAAAAACTATTAGCTTTGAAACAAAACTCATCTGGATTGGAATCCTTACTTTGCCACCAAATGGTTATACTTGTGAGCACTTTAAATTTTCTATACCTTGGTTTATCCATCTATGAAATTTATATAATAAAGACTGTATATGTAAAATACTTAGCACAATGCATGGCATGTAATGGGCACTAAATAAGTAGCAATGATTATTATGCTATAATAATATTGTTATAAAAATAATATTGTTATAATAATATTGTTACAAATGCAGTCCCAAAGTCAGCGGTATAAAATATAACAAGTTAGCACATTAGGACACATGATGGTACTTGCCATTATTCTCCATTCAGGAACCCAGCCCAGGTGTCACATATTTATGTGTTAAATATTATACAAAAAGTATAAAATTAAGCTTAAGAAAATTAGCATTATCTAATTTTTCTTAAAATTTGGAATCCAAGTAAATATATTTATTCTGATCAGAAGCCAAGGATATATTGTAGCTTATGTCACTGACCATTTGGCACTGTTTATAAACGTACTTTTAAGTATTCCATATATGTAATAGATAACGTTCAGTATTGGATCACAGTACTTCAAAATCTGTGGAGCTGTAAGTAAAAATAAAACATGTGCGCACACAGACAAATAATTAGACTCACAATAGAGGAAGTGTGTCGGAGTAGGAAGAAAGGTTTGATATCAGTGTCTGCTGCTAGCTTTGTTCCCTTGGACAAATCATGTACTTTCTTAGAGCTTCACTTTTCTCTAGATCAACTGTGTTTTTTAGCATTACTTCGTTAACATCCCATTGTGGTTATTGAGAACCAGATTGTTTTTTTCAAATGTCTTCAAACTTTGTAGGACACTATATTCTTCAGGTCAAAATGTGGCTTCTATTATTTAAATTTTTTGAAGTCTGATGATAATAGCTCTGTAGTTGTAAAACATCATAGCCTCCCCAAATTTTTGCTCCTACTAGCAAAATAGGAACTTGGAAATTGATTTTGGGTTCATGGTTCTCAGCCCTGGCTGTACATTCTTATAACCTAATAGGCTTTAAAAGATTTCTATTCTTGGGCCCCACCCCTGACCAGTGAGGTCAGAATCTCCAGGGGTGAGACTTTGTTAAAAACTCTGCAGAATCTAAATGATTCCAGTGCACACAGAGGACAGAGTTGGCTTATCCTTATCTAAATTAAATTTCCTTTTAATTAAAGTAGGATTTTTTTCTTCTGGTGGGGGCCATCTGGGAATAAATATTGTCACATACTCTTTTTAATTGAAGTATGGTCGATTTATAATGTATTAGTTTCTGATGTACAGCATAGTGATTCAATTTTATATAATTGGCGATATTGAATATTTTTCATGTGCCTATTGGCCATTTGTATGCCTTCATTGGAGAGATGTCTTTTCAGGTCTTCTGCCCATTTTTGGATTGGATTGTTTGTTATTGAGTTGTATGAGCAATTTGTATATTCTGGAAATTAACCCCTTGTTTTCTTCCATTCTGTAGGTTCTTTCCATTTTGTTTATGGTTTCCTTTGTTGTGCAAAAACTTGTAAGTTTAATTAGGTCCCATTTGTTTATTTCTGCTTTTATTTCTATTGCCTGGGTAGACTGCCCTAGGAGAACATTGCTATGACTTATGTCAGAGAATGTTTTGCCCATGTTCTTTTCTAGGAGGTGTATGGTAACTTGTGTTATGTTTAAGTGCCTCCACATACACTTACTGTTGATATCTTCTTTGGTTAAGGAGAAGTACTTCAACATGGGAGTCGCCTCTCTGTTTCTTTTAGTAAAATGAACTTTAAAATTTATAAAGAAACTTTTAAAATCATCTTAATCATAACTTACTGGTCAGTTCCTTAAGAGATTTTATCTTAAAATAGCAATATGTAAAATGTGATCATCCAAAGGCAGTGTCAAAACATAGGTCTTAGTCTGTTTGGGTTGCTGTAACAGAAGTAACACAGTCTGAGTGGCTTATAAATAACAGAAATTTATCTCACAGTTCTGTAGGCTGGGCAGTCCAAGATCAAGGTGCCAGCAGATTTGGGGGCTGGGAGGGCCCATTTTTTATGGATGGCTCTCTTCTCACTGTCTCCTTATGTGGTCAGAAGGGGCCCTCTGGGATCTCTTTTATAAGAGCACTCATACCATTTACGAGGGTCCCACCCTCATGACCTAATCACCCCCGAAAGCTCCATTTTCTAATACCTTCACCTTTGGAGTGAATTCTGGGGGAATACAGACGTTTGGTCTATAGCAACATATATATAATTTTCAAATTATTTAAAAGGCAACTGAATAGCAAGGTAAAAATCCTTGACCTCTGGAAAAACAAAAGACATGGCTAAAGATATCTATAGGTTTTTTTAAATTGAAATATAGTTGATTTACAATATTGTGTTAGTATAGTTTATTGTTCTATTATTAGAAATGGTAATGCTACAAGCTAACATTATGTCCTCCAGGTGTGCCAGACAGTATTCTAAGCACCTTAGGTCAGGATTTCATTCAATCCTCGCAACAATCCACAAGGCACATATTGTATCACCCCATTTTACCTGTGAGAACACTGAGGTTCAGTGAGCAATTTGACATTTATAAATATTATGTATATATTGTCATTAGTAATTACAATTTGAATTCTAACCCCTCTTTCTCAAAAACTTCTGTGCCCTAGTAGTCCTTATGATTTCTAAGTACTGCTGGTATTTGAAATACCAGCCTTTATTAGAGTATGTTTTGCCCCTAAGGCAAAGCCAGAAGGCAAAGTCTTCAAAGCAGTTGAATCTCTTTGGTTGGCACAGTTAACAAGCCAGAAAAACAAAAGGGAAGATCAAGTGGTTCATACACCATAATTTTAATTGCTTTGCTTTCTCAATTCCCAGCTTTCAAGATGTGAAATTTGTTTATTATCTGAGGAGTGATGCTTGGAGATAGTGAGCACTGGGAGAAAGAACACAGGGAGACTGGGACTTCCTGGTCCAGCTCTCACTGAGTCGGGTGATCTTGCAAAACTCCTTGGACCTGTTGAAACTTCATGTCCTGCCAGTAAATAGAGGGAACCGTGGTGGTAAGAGCAGTAATTAACAACAGCAGCATTTGCCGCAGCCTTTTCACTGTAAAGTTGTCGTGATCAAATGAGATATTTTTGAAGAGTGCATTTGGCAATATGATGATCTATAGATACTAGGTTTTCTTGTTACTGTTACCTTCTCATCATTGTGACTATTATTATCTTATTTTTGCTCATGTTTACCATCAACCAAAAGGGGTCCCATCTTTCCAGAGTAGATGGAGGGTAGGATGAATGAGTGCTGGAGACAGGAGCTAATCTCAGGAGTCCACCTTTGTAAGATCATCAGGAGATTTTCAGCTTGGGAACTTGAGAGTAATTTTAATAGGGAAATCTCTTAGATTTGTTTTCAGAAAAGAGAATAAGGGAGAAGATGAGAGAGGTCATAAACGGGCTTGAGGATATAAACAGAAATTGAAAAGTAGAAGGCACTCAAGATACAGATCATTGTTAATTTATCTATCCAAATGCACTGCTTGTTTTATTCTATTTGTTATGAGCATTTTTAGCCTGAAAGCTTCTGTAATATATGATTTAAGGATAATCTTTTCTTTAAAAAATTATTCCATATTAAGGCTTATATCCAGGTATGAACTTAACTCTCAGCTTATTTATTTATTTACTATTTTATTTAGTGAGTATCTTCACTTGAGTTGGAAAGAATCCACGCTCAAATATTACCAATACATTGTGGTGCACTCACACAAGCTCGCTATTTGATTTGAGAAGGTAGCCAACAAACTCTAATCTTTGCAAAGAGATATAATCTGATTTCCAATATAAGCTTCATTATGATTTGGAAAGTTCAATTTTTAGGTATTATGAGATCTAAATTTGTGGTAAGCATGTTCATAGTATATATTGCAAATCACACCCTGGATTTCTATTCCTCAGCCTTTTCCCTCTAGTTTTCAGGTGCTAACATCATTAAGTTTGATTCTGCTTTCAGCAAAAACAGAGTCTGGTCTTTGGGGAGTTAGGAACAACTGGGTTTGAATCCCAGTTTTGCCACTTACCAGCTGTGTGACCTTGTACAAGTTCATTCACTTCCGTGAACCTTAGCCTCCTTCACAAAATGGGGACACCGATGCCCATGTCATGTTGTGAGAGTGTTGGGAGGATTGAGTTAAGTGTGTATTACATACCAGGGTTGTAGAGGTCTTCAGTACATTTTAACTACACTGCCCCCCACTCCCCACACCACAGTGCTTTTTCTACAATTTTCCCCATAATTTATTTCTTTAAAATGGAGAATTTTTTTTAGGGGGACAGGTGGAACTAACTTTTGCTCTATGTTGGCTCTTTCTAGTGTTAACTTTGAACTCAAAGATGCTATCAGTTTAATTTTCCATAAATTAGGCATAGAATTTATTGGAGGAATTTAAATTGGGAGTCACATACCATAACTTTATTTTTCTCTAACTAGCACTTTAAGTCTCCATTTCCCCATTTCCTCATAATTTTCCCCATTCAAGATAACATGATCAGTTCTAGGTTAACTTATTCTTCTTTCGTGTAAAGTCTTACAGTCTTTCAGATAGCAGAATTGGGTGTGGTTTATGCATCTCAAGACCTTGGAGGAGAGGCAGCCGCTGTCCTCTGTTTCTCCCTGCCTTCTCTGAGATGCTCATCCTCCATCGTCTTTGGGCTGTAGCCCCTGCCCTCACTGCATCTGCTATGGAAGTGTCCCTGATCTGCCCTTGGCACAGTCGGTACCTGGAGCTCTTTCTCTGCTGACTTTGCCATCACTTTGGCTTTTTACTGATGCTGTTTGCTTTTTTGAGATTCAGCTACACCCAGGTGAAATCCTGGCTGTGGTCTACCCACAGTCTTTGCTCCAGATTCTCTTTGTCTCCAGACACCCTATGTGGATAGGCTAGCACATTGGCCCGCAGCTCACAGCCGCCCTCTGTGACCCTCTCAGGGCCATGGGAATTCTCCAGCCCTCCTCCATGCCCTGCTGGTGCCAGTGGGAACTGCTATGGAGGGAAGTGGGAGTGGCTAGTTTGCACTTTCTAAATCCTACTCTGATGCAGCCTTCTTGACTGGGTGTTGGCACCACTGACAGTGTCAGTTGAACGGAGTCCATGAGTGTCCTCTGCTTTTGAATGCTAAGTTTCTCTGAAGAGTTCCTGTATACCCTCCTGGGGTTTTGATCACAGTGGGCAAAGTCCACCAGACTCATTGTAGAATTTTATTCCCAGTTCTTCAAGCTATTTTCCATACTTAAAGCACATCTTTGGAGTCCATGGAAAAACCCCTTTTAAGTACCCAGCTCTTACAAGGGAAAATCAGAATTTTCGTGACCTGGTTTTTTTTTTTTCCCTTTAGTGTTTTTTTTTTTATTTTTATTTTTTTTATTGAAGTGTAGTTGATTTACAGTGTTAGTTTCAGGTGTACAGCAAAGTGATTCAGTTTTACATATACATACATATGTATATTTTAAGATCCTTCTCTATCACAGCTTATTGCAAGTAATTGAATATAGTTCCCTAGGCTATATAGTAGGTCCTTGTTTTATATACAGTCATATGTATCTGTTAATCCCAAACTCCTAATCTATCCCTCCATCCCCCTTTGCCCCCTGGTAACCACAGTTTGTTTTCTATGTCTGTGAGTCCATTTCTGGTTTGTACAATTTGTATTTTTTTTTTTTTTTTTAGATTCCACAAAAAGCAACATCATATGGTATTTGTCTTTCTCTGTCTGACTTACTTCACTTAATATGATAATCTCTAGGTCCATCCATGTTGCTGCAAATGGCATTACTTCAATTTTTTATGGCTGAGTAATATAGCATTGCATATATACACCACATCTTCTTTATCCATTCATCTGTCAGTGGACATTTAGGTTGTTTCCTTGTCTTGGCTATTGTAAATTGTGCTGCTGTGAATTCATGACCTGTTTTAAAACAAGGTAGCTTTAAAATCCAAGATGGGCAGTGGCTTCTTTTTATTGCCCGGCCCTAACCTCTCTTTTAAGCAATGGAAGCCTCAGCTTTAAAGAACAGAGGACTTTGAAATAATAATTGCCAGGGATGATGCATATTTAGGATGATATTTCAAAATATTCTGTTACCTGCAGAAGTAGTGTTTTTATTCTTTTCTTTTCTGTTTTGCCTTCAGTTTCTCTTTTTGACTTTTGGTCTGAGAAATTGTAAGTCAGATATTCATTGTGCAGTTCTTGTTTTCAAGACTAAGCTCTATCTACATGAAATTTGCAATTTCTCTTTTTATAATCCATTTACAATTTTTGTCTCTTAAAGCTTTTGTTTCTTATAACTTCTACCTTTCATGACTATCCATTTCCAATTCAGGTTAACGCTGCTGAATAGTAATATTTTAAGCTACATTAACTTTCCTTCTTATTTCTGTGTGTTTTGATTCTTAGTCCTCTAAAATAAACGTATCACTTATCATAAGATGATTCCAGAGGGTAATAGTCTCATTTTCTAGTCTTAGCCTTCTCTACCAATTATAGATCCTCAGTGATGTGCTTTATATAATTATTAGAGGTTGGAGAGAGGCAGTTTCTCAGACAGTTCTCTATTCCCTTGTGGCTGACAAGAGTTCGGATACAGTGGTGGGAGGTGCAGATCTCTCTGCTCTTTGTAGTAAGCAAAAGCGCTAAGTGGTCTCACTTAAATTATTAACAAAATACACAGGTCAAGCATGCAGCCTTTTGCCCTGCTTTTCCGCTTTTCTCTGCTCTTAAAAGCATGACTGTAATGTTGCACAAAAGGCACTCACACATAGTTTGACGTAAGAACCTGACTCAATTTGTTGGAATGTGGTGGAGCGCTCACAATTGCAGTTTTTTCATTCACGCATGCAGGTACACTGGAGTGATCAGCTTCTCCAACTGAGTGATAATAATAGTAGCTAACATCTTTGAACAATGTGCCAGGCATTATGCAAACCACTTAAACACATCATCTCATTTTAATCTTCACAGTCCTTTGCTATAGATACCCATTTTGCATATGGAAAGACAGAAATTTAGAGCAATTGACCAAAGCCACACATCAGGAAGGTGACAGAGCCTAAACCAGGTCTGTCCTTTTCCCCACACTAATACAGTGTCTGAACTGGGACATCTTTGAGAGTGAAATGAGACACTACTGCTACTTTCACTGGGATGACAGTTATAAATCGGAGTTTTTCTGTGCAGACTAGGACCCATGTTTACCCTGACTATCAGCCCTCTCAGTGGGGAGCTTTCAATCATTGAGACAGTAAAGGAAGACTCTCGGGTCCTTTCCAGGTTCCTCTTCCCAAGGTTGGAAAGTCCCTAGCTTCTAATCAGATTCTTACTCAAATGAGGCAATTTCCCATGAATGTGTCCACTGATGCAATGCTGTGTAAACATGGTCAGGGCTGTATCCCAGTCCATCTCTGTATTTACAGAGTTTCGGTTTGTTTGTTCAACATATATTTGTTAAGCATTAGCCATGGGTTGGGTATTTTGATGGGTAGTGGGAGAATGAAGATGAAAAGATATGGTCCATGCCCTCAAGGAATTTAGAATCAAGTGTGGAGACAAAAGCCAACAATTAAACAGAGTTGGATGAACAGAGCGATGAAGAGGGGGATGGGATGCAGAGATGCAGTGGGACCAGGACTGGAGGAGTCTGTCAGGCAGATGAGAGAAGCACTTGAAAGAGAGTGATGGGTCCGTCTGTGGGGAATGGCTAGGAGGAGCAGGGACTGGAGAGCCAGGATGAACATCAGGTGGTAGTTTGAGTTATCCCAGGGAGAGGTGAGAGAGGCTGGGGCAGTGAGGCTGCAATGCAGAGAACAGAAATGAAGGAAACAGAGCGGGCAGAACACACATAGCTTGGGGATGAATGGGACATGAGGGGTGAGAGGGAAGGACCCTTCCTCCCAGGTTTGGTTTCTTACCTTGCTTGTGTGTTTGTCTCCCCCTTTTCTGGAGCCAGAATCCAGGAGTTCTTTAGTCATGAATTTAGCAGAGAATGGCAGGGTAGAGCAAGTATTTAAAACAGCTCAGATTCCTTGTCTGTGAAGTAGCAATGGTAACCCCTAGTCCACAGGACTGCTGGGGAGCTAAAATGGGAACAAAAGAAGGTGCTTTTGAAACTAAAAAACAAAGTAAAAAATAAACAGTATCCTGTTATTACAATGAATATTAATGATTATCATATTCATCCTGGACTTACTCTGAAATAAAATGAGGATGGTGGTGGTCACAGCAATTAATACCTTGTTTGGCATTCCTGACACTCTTCTCAAGGCTTAAGATGTATTGACCAATTTCCTTCTCACAGTAACCTCATTTTATTCTTTTTTTTTTTATAAGGGGGAGGTAATTTGGTTTATTTATTTATTTTGATGGAGGTACTGGGGATTGAATCCAGGACCTCATGTATGCTACGCATGCGCTCTACCACTGACCTATACTCTTCCCCTTAATAACCTCATTTTAGAGAGAAGGAAACTGAGGCACAGAGAAGTTAGACAGTGATTCAAGGTCACAGCTATTTAGGGACCTAAAATGGGTTTGGTTCTGGTCTACTGGCCCCTCTTTCTTCATTTTCCTCCTGTACCATCGTTGTCAGAATCCAAGTACAATCTAGCCATTAGTTGCACCAACGTCTTCTCTGGTGATCTTGGAGATTTGTGTGCACTGCCCTCGCTGCCAGCTTTCCAGGCATAGTTCTTGTTCTCTCTTAATATTAGCCCTGTGTTGACTCAAGTGCTCTAACATCTACGTTGATGAAAGTGTGGTCCTCTAAGTGATGGCGGGGCTATGTTTACACTGGGGGTGCAGGGCCCAAGCTTTAGGTCTCTGGTGAGTGTTTCACAATGAAATTCAATACCTGTTTGTACCATGTGGCCCCAGAGGAACGAAATGGTGCCTCTGCCTGTGATGGAGGGAGGGACAAGGGCAGGGAAGGAAAGGAACAAGTGCACAGGAAGGAGAAAACCACAGAGAGGAGGACAAGGAAAACATGAAATAAGGACTAGAAATAAGAATTAGATGTGCTTCTCTGACTGATTGAGTGGATGAATGAATGAAAGACAAAATTTTAAGTGCCTGCTAAGTACCAGGCATGCTGAGGCTTTTCCCCACCAATTATCTCAGTTAATCCTGGCGACAACTCCACTCTTTGCTGAAGAAAGTGCAGTCTGATCATTTTTGTTACGGCTGTGTTCTTACACACCTTTTATTTCTGACAGCCTGCAGCCACCTGCTGCGGTGTCAGGTTTTTCTACTGGCTGGGTCCAAGGGTTCTTGAGTAGACGACTCGGCTGAGAATTTTCCAGCTGCTCGGCCTTCCATGGCTTTGTGCTTGACCCTCTCCCCCTCCTTCGTAAAAATGTCTGCGAGTTTCATGCCTTAGATCCTTAGATCCTTTTAACAAGGCCTTCCAAAGCCGTAAAGCTCAATGGTGCATGTGATGGACGATGCGGGAAAGGTAGTAAAAAGAAAGTTCTCCATCCCTGCCAGGTCCTGCAAAGGAGAGAGTGAGAGTAATGGGTTAAATAGAGCTCTTAAGTTATAAAAGTCACAATTATAGATGCGTGTAATTTTTAGCACAGAGATTTATTAATTTGCATTCAGATCGTTAGAGTCAATTAGCAGCTTCAGCTTTTCCTGCAGAGCTGTAAGTCTTTTACCCTTTACTTCCCTTGTGAACCCCAGATCACATCTTCACAGACTAAGGCTTCAAACTGACCTTTGATATTAGTGTCTGGAAAAAAGGAAGTTCTGCACTGCTGCCCCCTGCCTTCACTACCATGCACAGAAGCTTCTTCTCTCTTTTTCTATCCATTGGGGCCTTTTTCTTTAACTCTATTTACTACTCATCAAATAGCCCATTTGCAGCACTCTCTGCAGGAATTAATATGAAGGGAGAAGAAGTGGAAACTCCCTGTAGTCCTCCTTTTCTCACTCAGTTGAGAAACCTGTTAATTTCAGGAAAGGAAAAGAACAGAAGAGTAGCAGAAATTCTGCTTGAAAACCTGACTTCTGGTGTTGGGCCCCAGATAGGAGCCAGAGATTTCCTTGTTCGCCTCACCTCTTGTTTGGAAATGGTGTCTGTAGGGAACGCATATTAAATGAACCTTGAGAAACGTTAACAGAAGTCCACTTAATTTTTAAGAGTTTTCCTACTGAATGGTGTGGGGCAACATTCTTTTGGGAGTCATTTGGCTAATCTTTGTCTACTATAAATTAGATGGTTGCCGATTTCTTCCTGCTGCTTTTGCTTTGTTCTAATTACATTTATAAACTCTTGGAGTTGGAAGCAAGATAGTCTTTGCTCCTGATGGCTACTGGCCATTGAATCCTTATAAATAATTTAAAAATTAGTCTAAGAATCCATCATTGTCCACCTTGGTGGTCTTCATTCCCTGGTCATTGCTGCGATCTCTCTGGTTTCCAGTCCCATTCCCACGTGGTTGAGAATGGATCGAGATCTCCCAGCAGTGGTGTTGATTCATGTGCGTGCAGACCCATGAACACAATGCCAAGGCACATTACCTTCACTGCGTCTCAGTTTTGTCCTGATGTGTTTATTTCGGATCCCCTTTTAATTTCCTATCAGTTTAATTAACACGGCTATCTCTGATCTTCTCTATGCCAAAGCTTTCACCCGCCTCCCACCTCCCTTTGTCTTAGCAGATGGTCTGACCACTCACAACTCTAGAAAATGTGAGGTTCTCAGGCTTCAACTGCTCTCTCCGTTGGCCCCTCAGTTTGCTCTTAATTACATCCATCCTTTGCTCCTTCCTACCTTTGCAGGGCTGAGCATTCTGTCTCTGCTCTTCTGGAGCTAGCCTCTGCTTCCTGCCCCAGCTTTATCTTTTGCAAATACTCACACTCTGGTTTGACTCCCCCACTATATTAACCTCTTGCATTTTCTTCAGGTAAGCCTTGCTGTAAACACCTCTGTCTACTGTGAACAGACACTTCCACCTCTGCTGAATTGGTTTCACTCTTCCTCATGTGAACTTGGCTCTCAAGTCTGGATTTTAGATATGCCACCCACAGGCTCCCATGCCGTCTGTGTATATCTTTATCATAGCACTAATCACATCATATTCCAATTGCCTGTAAACTGTCTTATCTAGTCTTGTATTCCAGAGTAGTGCTTGGTACGTAAGTTTCAAACAACAAGGATCTACTGTATACCACAGGGAACTATGTTCAATTTCTTGTAATGGAAAAGAATCTGAAAATGTATGTATATATATGTATGTTTATGTATAACTGAATCACTTTGCTGTACACCTGAAACTAACATTATAAATACACTACCTTCAATTAAAACTTTTTTTAAAAAATGCATTAAACAATGAAAAAAAAGAATGAATCTTATAAACTTGATGCCATTCAATCCATTCTGCCTTGACAATGCCTCTTAAGTCCATTGGTATTTTGTCAGCCCTCCTTTACTGTTCAGTTTTCTCCAGCTCAAGATTTTATTTATTTTGGGGGAGGCAGTTTGGTTCAGTGGTTTCAAGTATTATCTTTGGAGCCTTGTTTCCTTGGTTTTAAGCCTGTCTGGCTTGGTTTCCCAGCTGTGTGACCTTTTCCAGATTACCTCGTCGCTGTGCCTCATTTACGCCTTGTTACCTATAAATGAAAGGCAGTAATCACATCCCTTGCATAGAGTTGTTTTATGGATTAACTGAGGTAGTTCCTGTGTAGCCCTCAGTGCCTGGTACACAGTAAATGATAATGACATATGGACTATTTTAATTTCCTAGCTGCTACTTTTATAATTTTATTTTCTATTTTTGTGAACTATTTCAGACATGCAAATAGAAGATAGAGATTAATATTGCAAATACCCATGTGCCTACCACCAGTTTAAGAAAGAAATCAACAAAAGACAGTAAAAGCTACCTTAGGACCCTTTCCTGTATCACCTTTTCCTCCTTCTTTCCTCCTCTAGTTACCTGGCCACAATGCACCCTGCAAATCAGTAATCCATATCATTTCTAGAATTACCCCCCCTCTCTATTCTTTTATGTGCATCAAAGCTTTTCTCCTCCTTCAAGCTCACTTCGAATCCTTCCTCCTCCAGGAAGCCTTCTCAGATCCCCCCAGTTGAAATGAACCTCTCCCTTTTGCAGGCTACTTTAGCACTCTGTTCCTCTCTTAGATCTTGTGTCGTGGCTGCTTGGTTTCCGATTTATTTATGTGTGTGTGTGTCCTACAGGACTGCGGAGTGTCAGAATCCCTTCGTTTCCATCACACTTCAAAGCACCAGCGCAGTGCTCTGCCCGTCTGCTTGGTGGGGGCTCAGGACCTCTTGTCTAGTCAACTGAACCTGAGTGTGAGGATGGACTTCAGGAAGGCCATCACATCCCTCAGAAAAGAATTCAGAACTCTTGTTTAGTGATTGCTTGACGAAGTGGCCTGTCTAGACGGCAAAGCACTGAGGAAACATTAAGCTCTTCTTTAGTTAAAATTATAGTCCTTCATTGCAATTCTCTGAATAATTCCATAATGTTGGCCCACAGCGCAGGGTAATCAAATTACTTTCATGCCACTTTTTTCTCTCATGTGCCATCCATTGTTCCTGTTGTTACTGCTTTCACTTAATTTTTAAATATTTTTTTCATTTAAAATTAATTTGTAAGCAGAGTCTCATTTCAGTTTCTAATCCAGCTGATTTTTTGCCAGGTATGTTTAATGTGTGGGTAAAAGGAAAGAATGAATATGTGGGGGTGTGTGTGGAATGTCATTTTCTGCTTCATGGACTTAGAAAGACACTTCCCATCATAAAAAATGTGCAAATTAGGGGATTTCCAAAAATATATGTGTTCTGTGAGCAGTAATGCTAAGAGGGAGTATGTAATTTCCTTTTGATTTTGGCTCTAGCCATTTTTGTAGAGAAAATCACTGATTATGGCTTTAATAGGGAAGAGGAGAATCTTAAAGCTGGATGAGACCTTAGATACTCCTAGTCCAGAATTTCTTTATCCTGTCAGAACTCATGCACTCTTTTTTTGACAAATATTCAGTAATAGTGCCCTACTGGCGTAAAATAAATTTCACCAATAATATAAATAACAAATATATTTAAAAAAATCAATGTAACACTCTGACTGAAATATAAAGGAAAAATACAAAGAAAATAATATATAATAAAATTAAATATATGTACATAAATGTTATGTGTATACATAATATAACATTACATATAATTTACATATAGAAGTATGTTTATATAAAATTATATATGCACATATCCATGCATCAGTATCAGTATATAAACACTTGAGCATGACTCCATGGAAACATACGAAGTAGTCAGATGCTTACACCTGTGCATAGAATTATCATGAAGGCTACAGCCACAAATGCCTTTGGATACAGGTATGTGGTATTGTCAACTCAAACACCACACGCCTTATGTCAATGGTATGATTTTCCCAGATAGTGAACTATAATTTAAAAACTGTTCAAAGTGAAGCAATTTCACTCATCCATACTCAGTCACCCACACATATGCATAGATTTTAGCTGCTTTCCTGGAAACATCCATGTGTATTGAAATAGCATGAAACAAAAAAATACTTTATGTTTGCATGTGAAAAAAGAATTACTGTGTAGGCTCAGATAGTTATCAAAAGGGTTTATCTAATATCTGAATGTGTGGTGGAACATTTGGAAAATCACATAGGACATAGGACAGTTTTTCCCTTGATGGAATTGTTCTACCCTTTATAGCTTCTGTGACTGACCCTTGACCCCTAAATGCCCATAGGAGTGGTCCAAAGTCATTGTGACCCCACCTCCCTATAAATGTCCAGATTGCTCCCTAGCAGCTGGTGCCACCCCATTGCAAATCTCTCATCTAGTCCTACCACCTTCTTGAAGAATTTGAGAACCAGAGAGTTTCAGTTACTTGAGACTAGTCATGTAACTAGTTAAGCTTCATGAAGCCTATGAGCTGCTGACAGCTTTGTGCTGTCTGTAGCTACAGTGTCGCCCAGATCTACTGTCAGAAATATCTAGACTGATGAATTATGAGAAAATGTAAAATCAGACTGCCTAGAATTTTAACCTACCACTTAAAAGGTCTGGGCAAATAACTTGTGTTAGTTAACCTGTTTTAGCCCCAGTTTCTTCAGTGGTGTAAACCACAGGTGATAATAGAACCTAAATCATAGAGTTATTTTGAGGATTAATAGGAAGTGTGTATAAAGTACTTGCTATAGAGTAAATGTTTATAGCTGTGATGATGATGATGATTATAATGATGATGACAAGGACAGTGACAATGAAAAATAATTATACTTGAGATAAAAAGGTTCCTTATCCTTAATTTTCTTTCTAACTTAACTAGAATTTTTTTTTAAGCAGCTTGATCACCTAGTCTGATTTTTATTTTATTTTGATCCTTCTTATCACTCTTGCAGATTTCTTTAAGTTAAATGCTCATCCTTTTCCTTTTAGCTAATACTGTCATTTAAATCACCTCATACTTGAAATCTGTTTTTTCACTGACACACTGGAGATTTGCTTACCTGACTTTAAATGAAGTTATAGTAATAAAATCCTTTTTACACTGGTAGAGAACAGATACCTAAACTTTATCACTCACTGTTTTTGAAAAAGGTATTTTCCTTCACTTTTGCAGAAGCTGTATTCCCAGAACTTAGCACTGTGATGATTTCTTTAGTAACACACAAATTCTATATTAATCTCTCAGCAGTTTTCTGTTAAGTGCATTTTTATGTTTGGCAAGATTAGGGTAATCTAGGAAAATTAGTTTTCTTTTCTTATTACTTTTCCTGTTTAATTTGTAACCAGTTGAAACACCACAATATGATGGATGGTTGATCCTAGTAAAACTGCAAAGTTAAGGGATAATTGGCAGACTTTGGTTAAGCAATGAAGACTTCCACTACCTTTCAACAGCCTTTAAGACAACCTCATTATTAAAATGTACATACTAGCAAAATTCTGGATGTGCATGGAATGTAATTACTGTAAAACGATGCCAGGGTTTTAGTTTTATGGTGGATGTGTAATGTCTGTAAAGCAGCGTGTGGAATGGGTGAGCCCTAGCGCTACAGAGAAGCTTAATGAAAGTGGAATTTTGCAGCTAGCTAACTCCATCCTACTCACTTCCTGTTTAACAAACAGGAGCACATAAATGCAAGATTTCCAATTGTTCAGTCCAATCCAGAATCCTTCCTGGAAATCTCACTCAATTTACATAGTTTGCTCATGGAAATTAAATCCTTTCTGGTGATGACAGTTCAGGATGTGAGCCAGTTGCTTTCTTAAGAAGCCAAGGTCCCATTTTGCAACAATGCGGATATTACCAACTTTATTTTGAGAATGAGATGGATTCAGGAGATAATGAATAAACAAGACAAGTTGACCTAAGGCCCAAGCATATCTTATTCTTTCATTTACTTAATCATTGTATCATTTTATGAATGTTTATTGAACACCTGCTCTGAATGAGGCACTGTGCTAGGTGCAGGAACTATGTAAGGTAGACATTGTTCTTATCCTTGTACATCTGATTATCAGTTCTGATGACTTGATTTTGTTGCATACAACAAGGTAGGTACACAGGAAGTGTAATATGTCTTAGAATGTAAATATAATGACTATCTTATGGAAGGTCAGCCAGCAGAAATTTAAAAATTTAAATTCCCAGCCAAATATAAAAGAGCCAGCATTGTGGTACATGAACCATACAGTCATGGAAGCTATATATAATCTTGATTCTTGTCAACAAACTTTTGTTGAAGAATCACTGTGTAAATGGACTGGGTATCTGTGAATAAGACCCAAGCCCTGGCCTTGAGGAACAAACACACATTCCATTAAAAAAGATGCTGGGTATATTGTCCTCTGGAAAGGTTTGGTCTCTTAAGAGTAATGGCTTTCAGATTTACCTTTGCAATCAGACAGTCAAAACTTTTAAACACGCCAGGAGAGAAGAATTGATGAGCATATATCTTGAAACAGCATAGCTCTCCCCCAGATCACATACTGATGAAAAGTGGCCTTCAAGGATCTAAAGCGACTTTTCCTAGCAGAACATGTTTTTGCCTAAAAGAGAGTCAGGAAAGATTTCAGTGCATCTTTTGGCAGTGGTGTTAGAATGTAGAGAGATGTAATTGAATTTTTCAGTGGAAAACTCAGTTGCAGTGATCTGCTCAGTGAGTGTGATATAAATTATCATGCCATTATCAACACCATCTTCCATCTATAAAACTAGAGGAAATACATGAGCATCATAAAAATCCTTTTACCATCAAAAGGACTTTATATTCATGACATTGCTCTGAAAGCAACCACAAGATTTTTCAAGAGATCTTAACTATTCTGCATAGGAATTGTAGCACCAGGGAATTATGATAAGCTGGAAGAAAACACAGACTCTGTATTAATTTGGGAGTTTCTAGTGTTCAGAATGTAAGTAGTCACCAGATTTCTTCTAGATGTATATTCCACATTCAAATTGTGTACTGATGGATGAAAAATAGAAGGCAAAATTGAGAAAGTCAGCTTATCTGCTTGGAACCTAAACCAGATACAGAGTATTGTGATAGTATCAAGCCTCAAAGTACCGCAACACTTCAAAATCAGAACTGCAGAATACAGCTAATTTCAGCCTAACATTTATCAACTTTTACATTAGACTGCACTGATGTTGTTTTTCCTTATACCAGGAAATATCTTGTGGAGGAATAGCATTGCCCTTTAAGAGATTAAGGTGAAAAAAGCTTTGGGATTTGTCCGGATGTGACTTTGTCAAAATTTCTCCAACCTGTTATTTTCAACCCTGGTCCACTTCCTGGGGTGAGAATTCACAAGTCTGCATCCTATTCAACAATGCTTTTATGATTTAAAAGGCACTTAAAAGTGCCTCCCTTCAGCTATACCTGTAGTCCTGGAATTTGGCAAACAGGCATATTTGCACCAACTCTCTCATGGAATGTTTCTTTCTGTCATACACGTATCAGATTTTATCTCCAGCTGGGGACTCTCCTCAGACACTTTAGAGCAGTGGTTCTTAAATCAGATAATTTTGCCCCCCAGGGAACATTTGGCAGTGCCTGGAGATATTTTTGGTTGCCACCTAATGGGTAAAGGTCAGGGATATTGCTAAACATTCTGCAGTACCCTGGACAGAACCCCCTAACTTCAACAACAGAGAATTAAATTATCCACCTACAATGTCAACAATGTAGATGGAGGTTGAGTGTCCTGCTTCAGATGTCTCTCTCTGGATCCTTTTACAATGTGTGTCTGTCCCTCTTCAGACATAGTTACAGAATCTAGATTTAATGCAAAGGGAAAATAATGCCCTTTGTCTTTCTAAACCTGCTTGATAATACTTGGAAGTTTTTGGTCTGTATGTTTAGAAAATGCTGAGCTTATGGCCTTCATTGCTTTCCAAAGTTGTTACCAGTAGCTCTGAATCCATCATCCCATATGATTCCTTTGTATTTTAATCCTTAGTGTGTGCTCGTCTTCAATGAAGCACGTCTGTCACTTCTCATTCCGCTCAACTCTTTGCCATTAATGCTCATCGGCTTGACTTCTCATCTGCAATCTGGAACACTTTATGGCTTCACCAGCCAGATGATTTATATTTTTAAAAAGGTTGATTAAGATCAGCTACAACAGACTCTTTGTTGTTAACTCCTTTTCACTTAGAGAAATTATACATCTATCCTTCCTTCTTGCTTGTAGTTTTGAACCATTCTTCCCTTAACACAAAACATTTTCCCAGTTACCACACAATTCAGTTGGAAAAGCATGCCCACGAGTTCTCCTTGGCCACAAACTGACGTCAATCTCTTAAAGAATTCTAGATCAGCAGAGTAGCATTTCCCCTAACAGAAACCACAGTTGCCTTTCCACTCAGTGGTTGTGTGTTCTGATGTGGAGAGGGGTTGATTCAATTAAATACTGAGTATCTATTCCGTATAGGTCTATATGCCAGGCTGTGAGGGCATACAAAATGCATAAGAAATAGTCTTTGCTGAACAGCTTAAAACCTAGTTAGGGGTGGTAAGATATGTACATAAATAACAGTAACATACTATAGAAAGAGATGTATGTGTACAAGAGATCCAGTCTCCAGGTGTCTGAAGCATCGTACTTGTACAGCCTGCTTGCCAGTCACGTGTGAAAGTTCAAGTTACTGATCTAGACCTCCAGAACCCATGTTCTGTGTTAAAAGCATGCTGGCAGTCTTCCAGACACCTCATATGAGGATAATTTTGTAAATGACAAGTTGTACATTTTGGCCCCGTGTTTCACTGTTCCATCCTCAAGTTCCTTGAGGCCTCTGACGTGTATTACAACCACTCCTGGTGATTTATTTATGTCCGTTGTGTCATTTAGACTCAGAACATCACCTATTCTTAACATTAAGATGACTGCTGTGCTTCAAAAGGTGGTTTTAGCTTTCAGATCTCCGTAATAACTGCTGAAGAAAGGACTCAAATATTATTTTTGCTTGATTTCTGTATTCTTTAGTTTCACCATTTGGGGCGTAGGTGACTGCCCTCTCTTCCCTCCACCCCAGCTATATTCTGTAGACTTTTCTATTGTGAGGTGGCTTGGTATAAAATTATAAGCTTTGCAGTCAAATATATCTGGATTTAAATCTCTGCTGTAACTTTGTGTCTTTATGGATGACTTTTTAACGTCACAGAGCTACGATTTCCTCATTGTACAGGCAGGATAATAACATCTACTTTTCAGAGTTTTGAGAAGATTCATTGAGATGACCTAAAATGATTGCCAAAATATTTTTTCAGCAAATCCTCTCCCCAACCTGTTCATCTAACTCACTTAGATAATATTTCTAGAGGAACTCTATCTCCTTTTTCTCTGTCTCAGCAGTGGCTTCTGTTCCTTCACTGTTTACCAGCACAGATTCCAGCCCCCCCCCAACCCCTTCCTGGTCATTCTGATCAACAGCATATATTTCCCCTCTGTCTTCTGATAATGTATGCTTAATGTAACATTTTCACTAATTCCATACTTTACCATTGCTACCATCTGAATGTTTGTGCCCTCCCCTCTGCAATTCCCATGTTGAAATCCTAACCCCTGGAGGTGGTGGTATTAGTGGGTGGGGGCTTTAGGAGGTGCTTAAGTCATGAAGGGTGGAACTTCCCTGAATGAGATTAGTGCCCTTACAGAAGTAGCCCTAGAGAGCTCCCTTGTCCCTTTCACTGTGTGAGGACACGGTGAGAAGTCTGAAATCTGCAACCTGGAAGGGAGCCTTCGCCAGACCTTGACCATGCTGGCCCCCTGATCTTGGGCTTCTGGTGTCCAGAACTGTGAGAAATAAACTGTTATTTATAAGCTACCCAGTCTGTGGTATTTTGTTACAGTGGCAGAACAGACCAAGACAACCATAGTGTTAAGTGAACCACTGTTGGATTTTTTAAGCCGTGTCTGGCTGTAGCCCACATGTCGAGATTAATTATGCGATACTCCTTATCTCATCTTTTACCAGTCACTACGTCCCGTTCCTGCATTTGTATTAAAATAAAGAAGCATATTTTTATTTTCACATGGAATTGAAAATTCAGTGTCGTTTAAGTCAAACTTTTCTGCATGTTCTCCTACAGAAGATTTTTGTTTTCTGTTTTGCAATCTGTATTTGATTTCAAGGTGGTTCACTGAGTACCTGTCATATACTAAGAAATGTGCTGAGTGCCTTAAATTTATTATCTCACAATTCTGCAAAAGATTGTGAAGTACTCCTATCATGAAAAAAGTTCTCTAGCACCGCATGTGGTGTTCTGGTGGATTTATTTTTATTTAAAGGTGTCTACAGAAAATAGGTGTCTTTCTGCCATTCTTCTAAAGAGATAACATTATGAATTAGTTCTTTTCAAAGGATGGGCTTTTAATAATTTTGTTTTTATTATATATTGAACACATACAAGATAACTATATGTATGTATAATGTATAAAAATTAAAAAATAACATTGCATACCCACCAACTAGTTTAAGAAACAAACATAGCAATCATGTTTAAAAGCTCCTGTGTGCCATTTGCCTACTCAGCCCTGCCCAAAGATAACCTCTAAACGCTTAAACTTTATATTTTTTAAACTGATAATGAAAACAATGGTGCTCACTCAGTGTTTCAAGCTTTTATGTGTCTTGAGTCATTTCAGTTAAGGGGCACCAGTGTCAGTCTCAGAATGTCAAATTTTGGTCATGGATTTTTAATGAACAATATGAAGCCTTTTCTTTTTAAAGTCATTTAGGAGCAGATCTTTCTTTTGTTTCTTATAGGTTTTTTTTTTTTAATTATTATAGGTTATTTTCTATGTTTTTTCTGGGTGAGTTGCTGACACAAAAGCCAGCAAGTGAGAAGTCTGTGAGGGGCAGCAAGTAAAGTCACAACCCCATGAGGGGAGGGGGTCCCGAGAGAAGACCCAGCAAAGGAAAACCTCAGTTCCTTATTCTTTTCTTGCTTTACAAACACCCCTGAGCCAAAGCTATGATGTGCATTTAAATTTTCTTCTGTGGGTTGACAGAAAGAAATGGAGACTTACACACAAAAGAAAAAGGTTAATTTAGGTAAAGGAGAAAAGTGGATTGGGCAAAAGGCAGAAATAGGAAAATTGCTGAAGACAGATGATCATCCAGGAATACAGAAAGATAAACATAAAGATATGCCTAGTGCTTTGTTTTAAATCTTGGGATCTTGGGGAAGAAGATATTATTTGTTTCACTCTGAAGGCTACAAAAAGGAAGGAGAGATAGATCAAGTGAAAAACTGATAGAGAGAAATGTGGGTGAGTGGATGGATGGGCAGATGGATGAATGGGTGGGCAAATGGGTGAGTGGATGGGTGGATGGACAGATAAAGTAGAGAATAGAATAGACTGTTGCTGACTGCTGTAGATTGAATGTTTGTGTCTTCCCAAAATCTGTTGAAATCCTTAACCCCCAAGATGGTGGTATTGAGAGATGGGGCCTTTGGGAGGTTGTTAAATCATGAGAGTGGAACGCTCATGCATGGGATTAGTGCTCTTATAAATTAAGCCCCAGATAGATCCTTCATCCCTTCTGCCTTGTGGGGACACAGAAAAAAGATGCCATCTGTAAACCAGGAAGTAGGCTCACAAGATGCCAAATCTGCCTGTACCTTGATCTTGCACTTTCCAGCCTCCAAAACAGTGAGAAATAAGTTTATATTGTTTATAAGATATGATTATTTTGCTGTAGCTGTCCAGAAGGACTAAGACCTTTTAAAACTTTACGTACCAAATTAAGAAGATCCCTTTGAGCTAGAAATGAAGATAATTCTGTCCATGTGAAAAATTCTACAGCAAAGATCTGCTCTGTTTACGTCGGCCTTTTTACTACCCTCCTACTCCTAAGACATTTTCCTCTTTTATAAGGGAGAAAGCCATAATTTTGAGAAAAATAATAACATTCTGTGATTAGAAATGGTGTTTTCATTTTTAATCAGAAATTTAATCACAAATTGTGGTTCGGTCCAAAGATGCCAACACTCGAGAATGTATAGATGACTCTGTTTCCACTTAGTAAAGTTAAAATGACCATGAACTTTTTCATTTTGGATTTTAGAGCCATCAGCTTTTTGCCATGCTTCTTTGAGCTAAAATATTGAAAGGCTAAATTTTCAACTTGCTGCTAGGTCTTTATCTTCTAGTTCCCTAATCCAGATGTCTGATTATCCCCTTACTCATTTAACATGGCAGACCATTACTTCTAATTTGAAAATTAACTATAGGTCTGGGACATATATATACAATGCTCTTTCTTGGTCACTGACTTTTAAGGAGGCATTTAAATTCTTCAGCCCTGCAGGTCAAACTGCATTACAACACATTTCATTAGAGAAGAGACCTACATAGCACTAAAATGGTACAAGTTCCAGCCAATGGGCCAAATACTTCAAGAAATATGCCATAGACAAGAGATTTGAACTACAAAAGTTTCAAACCAATAATGATTTTCTGGATTTGATCTGTAGAGTTACAGGGAGCTTGAAAAATGTCAGCACTTTTCAAAATGCTGTAAACAGGTCTTTAAAAGATTGTTTCATATAGTCGTATATTATTGATGGCTGATCTTTACGGATCTAGTTTAGAGCTCAATTCTAGAGCATGTATTGTGTCAGGTTAACATAGTAAATATAAGGTTTATGAAACAGTCTTGATATTTAAGAGTTTACAGACTGTTTGGAGAGATGTGGCCTGTACAAAAAAAATCATAATACAGTGTTGATGAATGCCATGAGGCGAAGACATCCCTCCACCCCCCAAAAAAGAAAGAATGAGAAGAATTTTCATTGAAACTGATTACTTTTGGTGGGGGTGAAGGAGGAGCCATGAGATCAGGTCAGTTCATGAACAGCAAGTGCCTGGAGGGCTCCTGGTGGAAGGTATTCTCTGTAAATGGTGGACATGGTTCCTGTGGTTGAGTGAGCTCTTGCCACGTGGCGGTGCGGGAAGGAACAGAGGTCTTTGATCAACACCTTGTAGTGGTGGTGCAGCTCCCTCAGAAGACATTCAAAGCACTGACCCTGGCGTCCCGACCCACCTCAGGGCTATGCACTGTGGCCCCCACCCCCACCCCCACCCCACCTATCCCTGCTGCTCTGAGAGCAGCTATGGGTCTGTGAGGAGACAAATTCAGATGCTTTTATAGCAGTAGCTAGTGCCCTGACATTGAATCGTATTTTATAAAATGACCAACCTGCAATGGATTGTGGAAAACACACCAGTGGTTCTTTGCCGCAGAGCTTTGGAGGACCCCTGCCTCCGGGGTCTTCCCGCATCATCTTCTGTTTTTCCCCTTTATTCCCTGTCTCTTCTGTCTTCCCACGGGGCACCAGTCTGCCTCCTAGCTCTTTCTTGAATGTGCCAGGCCAACACGTCGCACTTTTGCTTTTCCCTCTGCCTACACTTCCTCCATATAATGACACCTTTCTCTCCCTCACCTCCTCCAGACCTCTGTTCATTGTCACCTTATCAGAAATGCTTTCCCTGATGACCTGCCTGACACACCTGCCTCCTCACTCTGCCTCCTTACCTTGCTTTATCTTTCTTCCCGTCCATTATTAGTTAATATATTTATGGGTTTACTGTTTAGTGTCTGTCTCACCCTTCTAGAAGTCAGCTCCACCAGTCCAGGGAATGGTTTATCTTGTACAGTGCTGTTCTCTTACCACCTGGAACAGCTGTTCTGGACTTCAGCACTTAAAATAAGAGAACATTCTCTTTTTCTGAGCCTTACTGGATGCCATATTACCAACAAGGATCCTTTTCCTGACCAAGTTGGATGTGCTTGTTTTGTCTCGGTATTTCAGTTTTAGCATTCTGCATCTTAATTTTCATCACCTTTGCATGTGAGAGTTTGCTCACAAAATTCTGGTTCAACTGAAACTGCCACATATAGAAATTCGTAGGGATGCAGGAAGAGGAGAAATGCTTCCTTAACCATTGGTAGAGATGAAATGCACGGTGCAGCCTCCCTCCCTGTAAGGCTGGCCCTCCAGCGATGCTTAGTTCATGAGCATTTACCATTGGAAGTCCTCCCGCTGTGGGTGATGAAGGCCTGGGGTGGGAGTGGGGGTGGGGTGAGCCTTGACGGTTGGAAAGAAAGGTCAGTTTTCCCTCCTATTGAGGAGATCCTACAAGATGAGATGAGACAGCTGGCTGAAAAACCTGCACCCCGCCTGAGCTCCCAGTCCTCTTCGCATTGCTGCTTTTTCCTTCCAGGTGCCTTTCGGAGCATCTTGGTCTCAGTAAGGGGAAAGCAGTCCCATTTATGGGTAGCAAGGAAGCCATTTTCTCCTTTGGAGTGGCCTGGTGTGCAGATAGCATACATAATTAATGTGCCCCAGAAAGATGTTTAAATTAATTATGGGATTGTCCCCCAAGAAGTATTCCATGAGGGGAAGTGCTTTACGTGTTTTAAGTTAGAATCTGAGTCCCAGTTTCTTTTTTTTTCTCCCCTCACTTAGGATTTTGGGGACAATTCACTTAATGTTCCTCTCAAGTACCTATAAGATACTTTATTGATCCATATTTTATTCATCGTTTCCACTTCCGTATCTTAGGAAAACCTCAGTAGAGTGATTCTGAGGGTCATTGAGTGAAAGCCAGTAATGCTCTTTGAGATCCTTTATAGAAATTTGCTTAAAAGAGCCTGGTTATGTATATATATTTTTTCTAACATCCCAAAGTAGATATTTCACAGCACTTATCATTATTCTTTAATATGTCCAGTTAAACCCATCTGGTTAATTCTTTAAAATCAAAGCCTACCTGAGACCTACAAGGTCAGCTCTTGCAATTAGACCTGCTGCACATCAGGTGGGAAATTGTTAAATCATTTAAAAATTGTATCACCACTCTGCTAGAGCAAGTTGCATTTTCCTTGAAATATGTCAGTAAGCAGGACTTACATAAGCCTCCCGTCCTTCCCACTTCTTCCTTTCTTGCCATTTGTGCTAAAGAATTTGACCAATTTTCGGGCTCAAGAGCAGCCTGTGTCCAGAAGTGAACTCGATTAAGGATTTATATTTTCTACTTAAGTTATGTCTATTTCTGGCTTGAGACGGATGCTGCAAAATAGCGAGCATTAATATTTGACTGACTAAGAGTCATGTAAACTCCAGTGGCGCCCAGAAAACCAGGTTTTCTTTGGGAGAAACAAGCAGTTCTTTCTTCTCCATGGCCATATGGGATTTCTGAATTCAGCCCTTAGTCCTGCATTAATATACCTATCTCTATAAAAATGTTCTGTTTTTCTCAGCAAAAGGGCATCGATGCTGTACAGCATTATCTCCAAATAAACCACTGCAGAACGGGAGGAGGTTGCTTTTGGTTTGCATAAATCTCATTGAAAAGCTGCAGAGATTTTATATTACTCCCAGCGGATATCTTGCATTTTTTCTGTTGCATGTCAGCAGCTGTCCAGCAGATGGCACTGTGTGGTAACCAGATGACAGCTTCCGTTTTGCAAATGTGGCTGTGTGCATTTCTGGTATGTGTATTTATAAATACTCATTCTGTTAACATTACAGGGGAGCGCATGACACTTCTTTGAAATGCAAGGTATTAAATGTCAGAGATTTGTAAATTGGTATTGTATACCAGCACGTTATTTTGTAGTGTTGCCCTCTAGAAGTACAGTGCAACAGTTCATTGTTCCTCAAGGAGCTTTTTATTTTCTGACGATTAACATTGGAATTTACTTAATAGCTTGTCCTAATAGGATAGAGATATATCAGCAAATAATCTCCATAGAATACGATTATGAGTGCCCCTGCCCTCTGTGTTTGCGTAGAGGAGAGAACGTGGTCGACCCTCAAATTGCTACTCACAAACAGCTTGCAGTTACCACTTCATGGAATATTGTGATGGCTGAAAAGGAAGGAAAGAAAGGAAAGTAGTGCATAGTTACTCAAAGGGGTCTTGGCAGCATGGGTCTTCCTGGGTGCTTGTCAGAAAAGCAGTGTCTTGGGACCCACCTCAGATGTAGTGCATCAGAACATGCTTTTTAACGAGATTCCCAGGTAATTCATGTGCATATTAAACTTGGAGAAGCACTGACTATTAGGTGTCTCCTCTTCCTTTAATGCAAAGCAGATTTTGAGAGCTACTCTCTGTCTGGCAGTGTACCCTGGGCTTGTGGGCAGAGGTGGCCAAGTCAGATACCAGCCAACAGGGACCTTACAGTCTGTGGATGGATAGCATGTTAAAAAAAAGTAAAATAAAACAACAGTGTAGGTACTCAGAGAGGTATATACTAAGTGCAAGCATGCATTTGGTAGGCATTGGGCTGAGATTCACATTTAATCTTTGTAACAGCTCTGAGTGAGAGAAATAAACTGTTCCAGAAGAAGAAAACTAGGCAGTCACTCACGCAGCCGGTCAGTGAGGATCTGAAGCATAAACCCAGCTCTGTCAGGCTGCAAAGCCAAGGTTTTTGAATAAACTGCATCCTAGAATTTCAATTAGTTATCTATCCTTGTAACTTCTGTGATAGATAACAAAGGAAAATGTTGATTTCCAGACCAAGGATCTGCGGACTTTATATTAGAATATCAGTTTTGGAAAGTTTGTAAGTTTAGCCTTGAAGAGTGACTTCCCAGGCGAGGGCGGTGATCACTCACACCTCGTAGGAGGGTCATCTTAATTCCTCCATCAGGACACTGGGGTCCAATGGAGCCTTGCCATCCTGGGGAGGTAGGGACTGACTGCGGTGGGTGGGTGGCGATAGGGGACCTTTACATGGAGAATTTGTAATAGAGTGGGGATACATTGATGCTGAGCTTAGGAGAACTAAGAATCCAAGTATTCTCTCTCAAATCCAACCAGGTGCCACTTGCAGATCAACATTTATGAGGACAGTGAGTAACCCGGAGCCCTGCGCCGCACACAGAGCACTATTTTTAGGAATTGCCCAGATTGGCGCTCATCTCTTCAGAACCATTTTCAGGGGTTAATACAATTGTAACTACCTACACTCACAATGATCCTGGTTGTTTAAGCTGAGTGCATTGATGAGTTTCCCACAGAGAACAGAATTAGGGATTGCAGTCAGATAAGGAAGTTGCGTCTATTTTTTCGTTACTGTGTGTAGGAGGATTGTTGCTCAGTCTGAGAAGACTCTTTCACTGGGAGCCTTTTTTCTTTCTGTATTATCTTTTATTACTTCATCTATTAAACATATCTGTAAGCAGAGATGAATATTAAATTTGAATAATGGTTTAGAAGCAGAATCATCCGTAGTTGGCAAAATAAAACTTGCTTATTGTGAGGAAACTCTGCATCACTCAACAGTACTAAAGGAACTACCCAGCCTGCAGCTGTCTGTGATGGCTAGTGTCGGTATTTTTCAGAAAATGCAGTTATCCTAGTCTTTTAAGCCTCATTTTGTTATTTCTAGGCAATTTGTTGCATTTTATCTTGAGTCAAAATTGGTTTTGCTTCTGGCTTATTTGTCTGGTATCAGTGGTGAAGGCATTCTGAATATGGCTCATACCCCCGTATATACGAAGTGCTGGAGGGTGTAGCAGAATTTGTTAGGGGAAAATCTGTACCTGCACAGATTCACGGGGTCAGAGATGGGAAAATAAGACAGTGGTCAGTCAGTCACGATGGGTATAGTGACACCTTGTCAGTGCGCGGAGTTATCTTATTCTTTAAAAGAATGGCTCTGACACACCAATTTTTTCCATAACCACCACCAACAAAAGACACTGAATTAATGCTTAAGTACTGGATTTTTTTTTTCCTAGGGAGGAGCTTTGTCTCCATTTCAGTTTGTGCTTCCCATCATGTCCTGTAAAGGCCACTAGTGCATTTTTCATTTTTAATTTTGCTTCAACTCCAAGTGTCCTCAGAGTTGAGGATTTCATTTTAAATGGGAAGAAGGTAGACGTGAGATGACTGTAGGAATCATGGCTGGTGATTGTCTCAAGACACTTTCCAGAGTAGGCACTTGACCATTTCATTTCACCCTCACCTTTCTCTGTAAGAGAGTGAACTGTTTCCGAGGAAAACAGTAGACCCTGTTACCTGGTGTTCCATCCATGGGAAGACCAGGGTAGTACAGTCTGTAACAGAGATAAAACTGCCAAGAAAAAAAGTCAATTTGAGTGATTTATGCTTAAGACTGTTTCTGGGACATAATATAAAGTAGATTCACATTCATCTTGATTTCTTAAACATATAAAGCTCAAGAGTCAGAACTTTCCATGGTGGTGAGAATAAATGATCACAAGGGAGGAACAGGAGTGCCACATGTGTTTTAAAATATGTAAAGCTTTGCTTTAGTTAAGAGCATACAGACTGTTTTGAAAATTAGAATAAAAATTACCTCTCGTATATATAGTAATCCTCTCCTAACCATATTGTTTCATTAAACAGACTATCTGTTCCTTTACCATGCTAAATAACTTCTCAGTGAAAAAACACATTTAAAAAGCCCCCAAATAAACAAACAACACACGATAAAGACTTTTGGCGTGGGTTGCCCTGGAGAATCCGATGAAAGGAAAGTTACAAAGCGTGCCCTCCGGCACCCCTGTGCTCCAGCCCACCTGCGTTCCCGGGAGCCCCGCGAGCGTCTAGGGGATCTCACACTTCCGCACTCTGCCTTAATGCTGCCTCCACCTGCAGTGGCAGCTGTGACACTCTGCACACTTGATGAAGTTGCACTCACCCTTCAAGACTCAGACCAGGTCTCCCCTGATCTTTGAAGCTAGCTGGCCACTCCTCTTGTCTTCTTTCTACTGCAGCCTCCTGTGCTTGTTCTTGTCTCACTGCGTTGGAGTTATATGATGCCGTGCCTCGCCTCCCCCCACCCCGGAGGAGCTCCTTGAAGTCGGGAACCACATTTCATCCATTTATATGTCCTCACTGCCTAGTTCATAGGTGGAAAATATATGGCACGCACGCCTCCACTCTTCAGTTCTGCATCTGTGGCAGATGCAAACCGGTCAATCATGGCGCCTTTTCTCTTCGGGAACTAGGCACAGCCCTATAGTGTTTCTGAGCACCACGCTTCAGTCAGCCACTTACTACAGACTCATCGTGGTTGACATGCTGGTATCAACTTCCTTGCTACCACTGGCCTAGGAGAGCACCTGCTTCATAGCAGGCAGGCATGATTTGTACGTGAAAAATGGTATGAAATGGAAATCATATAAAATCCATGTTTTATTTGGCATTTGATTTAACTATTCCATTGGAGTTTAATCTAGAAATGTTATGAAACTTGCCAGGATCTCAGTCACTGAGATCTAACCACTCTTTTTGTTTTACTTTCATTATTTTAAAATACTCTGAGTTAAATAATGTTGAGCAGGTTCTTTGCTTGGTAAGACTTGTCAAATCCTTTATAGGCCAGAGAGCATTAGGAATCTGCATAAAGAGAATAAAATATTTAGTGTTTCAGAAACTTATTGGAACAATGAGGGAGTGTTTTATGGAACTAGTGTTCCTCAGAACCCAGTTTGGGGAACACTGCTGCAGCAGATTCGAGATAGTTCTGTTCATGTCATCCGCGCACTGCGTTTTTCTGTACTTATATTAAGTAACTAGTACTGAGGATAATGAGTGCCCCAGGCTTTTCTTTTTGCTATCTTAGAATGCTGTAATTCTCATAGAACTGTGTCAAAACGATGCCTTCCCCTAATTTCTTGTTGTTTTATAAATGCTTTGGCTTCTAAAAATATACGATTAGTTTTTAAAAAAAAACTTTCTGAAGCACGAAGACAAAGCGTTAAGTGATTTGTATCAACAGGCTTGGATTCAGGAACCAAGTCTGACCTTCCCAAACTCTGTGATAAAGCATACTTGTCATTTCTCTTCACACCCTTAGTTTTCTCACCCATAAAGTGGGGTTATTGAATCCCTGACTTGAGAATACAGGCTCAGAACAAACAAACAATGCAAAGGTGTATTTTTGCTCTCCATTTTGATTCCACATGTAACACCCTTAATGCTTTTCTAAACTAATTTGCTTAGAGAGTAGTTTCATTTCCAGAAGACAGGGATGTCCTTGCAAATGACTAACAGCACCTGACCAGGTATATAACGTGACTTGTGTACAATAGCAGCTGGTAAAACCTCATATTTCCAACTCAGTCTTAATGACTTAGTAACATAGTTTGAGACATTTGATAACCAATGTCATTTCTCCCCAGATCCTAACTTTGTTCCCTCCTCCTGCCTTCACACCCCCCCCAACCAAAAGCAGATGGAGGACAAATAGCCTGAAAACATCACTTCATCAATGATACTGTTGGCAAAGATGGACACTGTAATTTAAGAATAAGTAATTTCTTTCAACAAAGTGCCCCTGGATAGGAACTCTGTAGGAAAACATGTTGGGGTTTCTCCATGTTGACTAGGTAGCATGGAGGGGTTCCTGTCTTGGTCCCATTTCACAGATCCCTCTTTTGCATCAGCACTATAACTTTTATTTTAATTTATAGCAACATCCATGAATTGGCCATGAAGCTTAAGTTGCCCAGAGTCTGTTCATGTTTCATTTTGCATTTTGTGCAACACATCGATGAGACTGGAAAAAACTGGAGATTACGTACCAAGGCAGCATTTAAATTCCAGTGTGACCACTCACCAGCGAAGTGAGCTTGCCCAACCATTTAATTTTCTTAGGCTCCTTTCCTTAGCCATCAAATGGAGTCAGTGTTATCTAGGATTGTTGTGAGGATTCCATGAGATAATGTAAATAGAGAACCTGGTGTCTAATCGCCACTTGCTAAATGCTAGTTCCCACAAAGCCCTCCTTCAGACCACGCCTGGTGTAACCAACATGGAATATAAATCCGTGCTTTCTATCTTGTTGCACGTCTTCATTTTAATACAGCTTGTTTGTCTGTCTATTCTCACAAGATTGCACATCAAGGGTCCACGTACCTTGTTTGTATTTATATTCCCAGTGTACAATATCTGGCATACAGCAAGTGCTCAATAAATTTCTGCTTTATGGCTCCTCTCTCACTTTGTTTTTCTGATCCCTGTCAACCTAAAGAGTGTGAAAAGATTCATTCAGGCATAGTTCAGTAATTTTGTGAATCTGAAAAATAACCTGTTGTTTTTAGTATCTATTTAGAAAAAAAAAAAGATTTGTATGTAGTTTAAAGTAAAAAACTCCAGCGGCAGGAACCAATCATAGTTATGAATTCTCAAATTATATTTGTATAGAATTAAGTGTAATTGAACTTCAGGTATTAAATCTTTCTCTAGCCTCATGCATCATGTTTACTGTCAGTAACCGGGGAAGAGTTGTTACTAGAAGGCATGCCAGTAATTGTTGGCTCAAGAATTAATGACACTTGATTGGGGTTTTCACTTTGGCTCATGATTTAAAAGTGTATAAATGGCAAAAAGACATTTCAAAATTTGATATATTCATGGATGTGGTGTAGAGCCGCCAAGAAGCTCAGACTCGTTGGAACTGAGCTGACATTTATAAAGACATAAAACTCCTGTGTAGCAGCGGCTCTAATTATTACTTAAGAGCAGAGTTGTTAGAATGGCTCCCTCAGATACTTGAGGCTTTTGATTATGTAAGGAGAAAAAAAAGATAAATTTCAGAAATGAAGTTCAGTCACACAGTTTGCACAGCCAGTTACTCAATAATTCATTGTGGGGACGACGTTTACATTTGGTCTAGGAAAGAAGCCAGATATCAAATGTGTCACTGGCTGCTTGACAGGTAATGATAAAGTCTTAAGGAAAAAAACCACTTGCCTCACATCAGAAAGATTTGGGGATATTTACAGAAGTATTGGAGCATCTTCAAAGGACATGAGCTCCACGACAATTGAAAGGAGACTTAAAATCTCTTTTTCCTGTGAGTTCTCTCATGGTTACTGGAGAGCACTCCCCATCAGAAGAAAAAGACCCCACATTTGACACATGAGATATGAACTCTGAGCTAATAGCATCTCTCTTTTTTAATTTTGTTTTTCATTTTTAATCATTGTTCGCAATAAAATACTATGGAGTCTTAAAAATCGCAATTATTATTATTATTTTTTATTGAAGTATAGTCAGTTACAGTGTCAATTTCTGGTGTACAGCATAGTGTTTATCATACATATATACATATATTCATTTTTATTCTTTTTCATTATAGGTTACTATGAGATATTGAATGTAGTTCTCTGTGCTATACAGAAGAAACTTTTTAAAAAAAAAATCTATTTAGCATCTTAGTCATCTGTTCCTTTTCATGTTTATCAAGGGGTACTTTAACAAGGAGAGCTGTTGCCTGGGAGGGTGAAGATGCATTCTGCCAGCGAGGCATGTTTTACGTGCTCTTATGCTTGCAATAAATGGGAGGCTGGTTTGTGTTAGGATGTGAGTCTATTCTCCAAAGACATATATGCTGATAGCACTAATGATTTTCAATATTTAACAGTAAAACTGTTTTACTTGCAGTGACTCCAAGCTTTGAATTATAAATGGGATCATTTTATATCTTTTGTCATTAGTTGAAATACATGGGAACTGGCCCAGATTTCCCATTAATAATGTATCAAGTAAATATTTCAAAATCATCAGAGTTGATATCTCTATTTAATTAGTATTTGGAAAAATATGTTTTATTTATCAAACTATACCTTTATAAAATTTATATAAATTTACAGATTTGAAGAAATATTCAAATTTATTTTAATATATATAATATTCCACACATACTACATTATGTTTCTTTGTGTTTAAGCAGTTTTTATTTGCTTATTTTATGGGGTGATTAAAAATTATACTTAAACTCAGGAGATATAAAGAGGTTGTTTTCTACTGTGGTCTCATTCTAAATGGGATTTCTTTTTCTTTGACCTCAAATTTAACTTCTTTAGAGGGCTGCTTTCTTAACACAGTAAGTAAATCTTGGCATCTTTCCCAATTTAAAGCTAATCATATGCAATTTTGGAAAGGCATCAAATTTACTTTGGGGGGAAAAAAAAACCCTTGGCGCAGCTCATATGAGATCTAATTTTCATGAGTAAAGTAGGTACCAAAAAGTGTCCAGAAAAGGAAGGATGAACTTGTGTTTTCACAGACAGCCCTTTTCAGAGTTGTGACCTGGTCCTTCTCGACCAAAGTTACTGGCTCTATTTATGGAAGACTTTAAATATCCCAGCATTGCAATTGAATTTCTAATTTGAAATTGTATCTCCTCTATTTATAGATTATGACTCTAATGCATGGTGATGATAAGATGAGGAGAGAGATGCTTGTCACGAGGAAGTCTGAATTGTAGGTGCTGTGACCTGTTGTGACAGGTTGGTTTTTGATCAAGTCTTACGATTATGATTCAGTAAAGACAGAATCAACCTAAAAATTGCACATGATTAACGGAAGAATGCTCAGTCTTTGAACAGTTTGCTTGCTTCATATGAAGGAGAAAAATTGTATAAAGAGACTGAAATTCAGAGCATAAAGAAAGAGGATCCAGGATCCTGCTTAACCAGGTACTAGTGAGTCCTTGGTGATGTTATCCAGTTTCCATGGCAGGGATTTTAGAGCTGAAAGGGAACTGAAATTAGCCCGTGTTACATGTAGAGAAACTGAGTCCGGAGAGGTGAAGTTGGCGTGCCCAAGCACACTGTAGCCTCAGCTTCTGATTTCCATTGCGTCATAGTCACTTCTAGAATGGCCAGCTGGTCAAATTGACAGGATGGCTGTGTGGCCCTGCACGATGAAGATTTGGTTAGCTGTTCGCAGTATAAAAAGGCTATATAAATTTCAAATGTAGTAATTAAAAACTCTCTATTTTGGCTTTGAGCAGCTGAGCTCGTGGATGGACAGCTGCTCTGGTGGTGAAGACATCCTCCTGCTGATAGCTTCCTCTTTTATCGGAGACAGAGACACTAGTCAGTGTTCGACTTGGCGTGTGCAGCCTCCTGTTTCCACTTCCAGATGTCCTGTGTCTTGTGAAAGGATGTCATTCTTACAGATGGGGAAACTTTTTAAAAGGAACAGAGATATCACTGATTAGTATTTTACCCTTTATTCCCAAATTCCTCTTGCTTTTCAGTTAATCCTTCCCTCTCAAGAAAATTAGGAGTAATTTAAGTAGAGGAAAGAAAGGAAGAAGACTTGACATCTATTCAGCACTTACTGTTTGCCAAGTATTGCCTTAAATCGCTTTTGGCATGAGGTCAGGATGAATAAATAAATCAATAAAAATTCCCAGATATCATGCTTGATACCGTACCCCCGTTATTAATTGCTGAATAAATCAAGGCCCAGAGATGTTCAAGAAGTCAGGGGGAGGAATTAAAAAGACAAGAAACCCAAAAGGAGAGAGGGTACATTTTCCTTTTCTCATTAATTAAAAAGAGGAGTAAGAGAGAGAGAAAGTTAGGGAGGGAGGGAGGAAGGTGATTATATGCTGGCTGCTCCTATCTGAAAATACTAAATAAATATACTTACATATATTTTTATATAAGAAAGATGTGCTTTTAAGACAATATGCTCTAACTTTCTTTGCTAACTATGTTCAGTAACTCTTGCGGGAATGTTCCTCATGTCCTAGGCATCCAAGGGGCACCTCTCAGTGTCCCTGAGAATACCCTTTGGTTTCATGAAAATGTTTTATTTCTGTTGTATCACTTTTCCTTCTCTGGCTAGTATTGCATCATGATCTATGATTTCATGATACAAAGTTGAAATCCATTCTTACGAGGTGTTAAAGCAAAGACAACATGTTGGGTGATGGATGTTAACTTGATTTATTGTGGTGATCATTTCACAACAAATTCAAAACAAATATTGAACCATTATGTTGTACACCTGAAATGACTATAATATTTTATGTCCATTATACCTCAGTAAAAAAGAAAACAAACAAACAACACACATACACACAAAAACTAACACAAAAACCTTGCAACCTGCAAATCCAATCAGGTGATATTTTACAGAGTCTTACAATACAGTTTCATCATTCAGCAGAGGGCTGTCCTGATAGTAAATCCACAACTGTTCCAAGATCTTGAAAATTGTACAGTTACCTCAAGAACCCAGATCTGTATTCACAAGAAGGGCTGAACGATAGAACTGTAGTTTAAACTGCTTGATGATTGACCAGAGTTGTAAGCTAACTTCCTAGAGAGATAATATGTTCAAAGGACAGAGCGGAGCCTAAAAAGGTACTTCAAATATTATCTGGACCAATCGCCTTCATTTTGTAGATGAGAAAATTGTGGCACAGAGAGATTGGGAAACTAGGTCAGAGTTATTCAGCTGGAGACTGGCAGAGCCAGAAACTGAACTTGGAATGCTGGATGTCTAATCAAGGCCTTTCCCCACTAGACTACATCTATTAGCCAGAAAGTACTTACTTGATCCTTGAAAATAAAGAAGAGACATAGATTGGAGGGATATTCTGTTTCTTGTAGGTCTGTTTTTGTAGGGCAAGCCCACGTGCCTTTTAGGAAGTAGGTAAAAATGTATGTCTTCATTTTCATGCAATTCAGGAGGTAGGATGGGTCTAACAGTACTACAGACAGGGTGACAAGGAGAAGAGGTAAATAAAAGGATTTTTAAGATCTGAAAGAATTTTTAACATCATTAGGGAAATGGAAACTACACAAATTGTAGTGTTGGGTACAAATAAGGAGGTTTCAAAATAAGTGGCCCAATAGGGGTTTAGAGAAAGAGGAATCAACCCAGGCTGGAGTGACCCGCAAAGGCTTCGCAGGGAAGGTTAGGGTGTGAGATGAGCTTTCTAGTACAGATAAGAAGTGACCAGATAGAAGAAGGGGCCCAGGGCTCCTTAGCAGGAAGGAGCAGGTATCAGGAGCCTATTGAAGGTGGACGGCTTAACCCTGGTGAGATGAGGTGGGCCTGGCAACACGGGGCGAGAGGAGATGCCATCCCGAGGACCACTGAGTATCCTGCAGGCAGACATGTGACACGAGGCATGCCCGAGGAAGATGAATCTGGCAGCACTGTGCAGGTTGGGTGGGAGCTGGGAGAAGCTAGGCGGGCACAAGGCAAGAGATAATGAAGACTTTGACTAGTAAGATTCCCAGATTTAGAATGAGAATCTTGTCCTGGAAAGGAGTTCGTTCATTGACAACCCTCATTTATAGATTTGGGGCAAGTCCTAGGAAACTGAGGTGACTTCCTCAGTCTGGCACAGAGGTTAGTGAAGGAACTGGGTTATAATTAGACTCTTAATCAGTGTTCTTTCTACATAAATTGAAATTTAGTTGGAATGTCCATCTGTCTGATTCTCTTATACCATAGTTTAGATGCCATTCTTTCAGAAAACCTCCTGGGACCCCTGGCTTCAGGTTGTTTTCCTTCTTGTGTGCTTTCACAGCCCCCTGCACTTTCCCTGCCATAGCATCCCCCAGCCTAGGTTGGAGTTGTCTCATAGTTGGTTGCTCCTTTGGACTGTGAACTTCCCAACTACAGGACTGTTTTCTGTCTTGTTCACTGTTTTATCCCTACAACCTGGTGTGGTGTCCATCCTAGAGAAAATGCTTGTTGTTGAATAACTGGTGATAGACCAGTTCAAAGAATAGGAGAGACAAGAGGGAGGAGAGAGAAACAGAGAGAGAGAGAGAGAGAGAGAGAGAGAGAGAGAGAGAGAGAGAGAGAGAGAGAGAGAGAGAGAGAGAGAGAGAGAGAGAGAGGGAGAGAGAGAGAGAGATTGAGAGAAAGGAAGGAAGGAACAGGAGAAACAAAAATTCAGAGATTTGAAAAAAAAAAACCTAATTTAGGGTTATGCAAAAGAACTTTGTTTTCAGCTAGGCTTTATGTGTCTTTCCACAAAGCCCATTAACACTGATTTAATATGTTGTTGGCATTGTGGTCTTTGGAAGTCACATATGAAGCAAATTACAGCACCTGTGAATGGTTCTGTCTTCAGTAAAATGAATCAAAATTTTCAAGTTAGTGAGGGAAATTACGACAAACCCAGGGATCAGATAAACTTTCTTGCTACCTCTTAAATATTGTATTTTAAATGATGATAATACATTAATAAGGAAGAAATTAAAACACATTCTCATGTCCTATTTCCATAATTTAAATGCTGTATCAAAAAATTCATCTTGAAATGAGTCTTTAACGTGCTACCATTGGATCCCGAAGATGTTTATGAGTCTGATGGAATTGCCAGACACATCCTCAAGTAAAGCTTGTGCCTGTATTATCTTGTAAAGTTCTTAAAAACAAGGATTTTCCGAATGGAATATTTTCATTGCAAGATTCAGTCATCAAATTTAAAATGTTTACCTGAAACCTATTCTTTATATGGGAAAAATCCAACCACTTTACCTCCAGTGTCCATATTAATGATGCAGAGAAGTATGTATAATGGACAGCAACATCTGATTAAATAATGTTAAACAGCATTATTTAATTTGCCAAGTAAAAAAAATCATGTAAGTGGAATTGACTTAAGGTGTTCCTTAAAGTTCTTGCAACTGATGCCTTCTCAGCAGGAAAGTACCTTTTCTTGTGGAACAAATACAGTTATGTATACAGGTGGATAAGAACTAAATATATAGTTATAGGAAGCAAGGTGAACATGTGCCGGGGAAGTGAGAACACCAGAGTATTCAGGGGTTCATAAACCGTAACAGAGAATTCTGTTTTAATTCTGAGGAAATAGGAAACCTCTGAAGGGTTTTAGGGGAGGCTAGAGGAGTTAGAGATGGAAGAGAGTGGCAGACACGAGACTTCAGGGGACTATTGCTGTAACAGTTTAGGGTGCTATGCTGGTAATATAGTTGCCTATGTATTTTTGTTTGTTTGTTTTAAAAAATTTTATTGAAGTATAATTGATTTACAATGTTAGTTTCAGGTGTACAGCAAAGTGGTACATATACATGTATTTTTTCTTTTCAGATTCTTTTCCATTATATGTTATTACAAGGAATTCAATATAGTCCGTGTGCTATACAGTAGGTCCTTGTTGTCTGTTTTATATAGTAATGTATATCTGTTAATCCCCAACCCCTAATTTATCCCTCCCCACTCTTTCCCTTTCAGTAACCATAGTTTGTTTTCTGTGTCCCTGAACTTGTTTTTGGTTTGTAAAGAGAATTTGTATCATTTTTTTTTAGACCACAGATAAGTAATATTATATGATATTTGTATTTCTCTGTCTGACTGACTTTACTCAATATGATAATCTCTAGGTCCATCCATGTTGCTGCAAATGGTAGTGTTTCATTCTTTTTTATGGCTGAGTAATATTCCATCACACACACATGATTTATCTATTTATATGTGTACATACACACACACACACACACACACACACCCCAGATCTTCTTTATCCAGTCATCTGTTGATGGAAGGTTATAACATAGTTGTTTAAATGCTGTCTAGACCCTGTTTGGAGGCTTTGGCTAGAGGCTGGTCAGGTCCCCTTATGGAGCAGCTGATTAGAGCCACAGCACCAACCACCTCCTGTCTTAGGCTCTCACACCCTGGGCCACTATTCACCTGCCCTCATCACCCCAGGGCCGGATACCAGACTACCAGGCACAGCCCCAGTGCCCCAGGAGCTGCTGATGTTATTCAGACGAGCCAATCCTACACTGGCTTACCTGGCCTCACCCATTCCTCCCCATGGAAACCACAGTAAAGGCTCTTGCCCACAGTTCCTTCCTCTTTTTCTGTCTCAGGACAGACTCCCAGTGATTCCCTGTGTGGCTTCCCCAAGGTGTGCCATGTACTCCCTCTCTTGGGAGCTGTGAGTAGAGTAAACAATAGCAGTCATCTGATCTGTTGGCTTTTCCATGCTTAAATAGTAATAAAACCTATGAAAACAAAGCTGGACTAGGTTGCGGGTGGAGACAGCAAGAAGTTTGTAAATGCAGAGATATATAGGAGATAACAATGTTATTCCAAGATAGATTGATACTGAGGATGAGAGAAAAGTAGGTGACGAAGATGACTTGTAGACTTCTGGCTCGAGGAACAGAAGCCATTCATCAAGCCCAGGAAAACTAGAAGAGGCCCTGGTTGTGGGATAGTCTTGAGTTCAATTTGGGGTATGTTGATATTGGAGTAACTTTGAGATATTCAAGTGGAAATATCAAGGAGGTAGACAGTTCAGAACTGGTGACTTGATCTCATGGACAAAAAAAAAAAAAAGGTGTATAAATAATAGACTTTAAAAAATCCTAGCAAGTAAGAATTATTGGTGGTAGCAGTTACCAAAGGTAACATACTTCAAGCTACTTATCACGGGGAATACTTCCTGCAAGGACTGAGACGTGAGTGTTGGTTGGTGGAGGCAAGAGGAGACTAAGCAGGAGAAATAAACAGTGTAAACAAAGATTCAGAAGCAAAATGTGTGTTGCAAATTTGGACAACAATGAATATAGTCCAGCTTATGAAAGTGGACAGTTTGTATGGTGGAGGAGTAAAGTACCTTGATACCAAATCATTCCACCCTTGAAGGCCCGGAAGGTAGGTAGTTTATTAAGTGCCAGCAGTCTCCTGGCACTTCATTAGGAGAATTAAATAGAGTTTCTCTTGTTCAGGCTTTTCTGTCTTTTAGAATAGATGTTCCTGCAGGATGGAGAGTCTCCTTTGCCTGCTGATTACGCTCAGCTAGTGTAGAAGGTATTAATGTCTGAGGCTCAAAAGAAGATTAACCAAACATTATTATGTTAATTTTATTAGAGCCAACGATCAAAGATTTATTACAAGTCTACTATGTGCCCAAATCAGGGAGCCTAGCTCATGATCCCATGAAAATTACAGTTTTGTTGGGAAGACAGAACTTAAACTTACATAATGATTTAAAAAGAGAGAAGTGGAACTAAAATTTAAAGCCAGAAAGAATATCTCCTGAAATAGTTCTGTATTTATCTTTAAACATTTTTATTGTGTAATTTCTTTTTAATTATGGTAAAATAAACCACAATGTAACATAAATTTGCCATCTGAGCCTTTTTTAAGTGTACAGTTCAATAGTGTTAAGTACATTCACACTGTTTTGCAACCAATCTCCAGAACTCTTTTCATCTTGCAAAATTGAAATAATTTACGTTAAGCAATAACTCCCATTCCCTTCCCCCTTTCCAGTGCCTGGCAACCACCATTCTGTTTTCTGTCTCTGAATTTGACTACTCTAGGTGCTTCACATAAGTGAAATCATACCATATTTGTCTTTTTGCTGGCTTATTTCACTTAGCAAAATATCCTCAAGATTCATCCATGTTGTAGTTTTTGTCAGAATTTCCTTCTTTTTTTTTTAAGACTCAATAATATTCCATTGTACGTGTATGCCACATTTTGTTTATCCATTCCTCTTCCATCTTTTGACTACTATAAATAGAGCTGCTGTGAGCATGAGTGTACAGACATCTCTTAAAGATCTAACTTTCAATTCTTTTGGACAAATACCCAGAGTGGAATTGCTGGATCATGTGATAAACCTATTTTTAAGTTTTTGAGGTACCACCATACTGTTTTTCCATAGAGGCTGAACCATTTTATATTTCCAGCAGCACATAAGGGTTCCAGTTTCTCTATGTCCTTAACACTTGCTGTTTGGGTTTTGTTTTGTTTTTTTATAACAACCATCCAAATGTATATGAGGTGGTATTTCCTTGTGGTTTTGGTTTGTACTTCCCTAAAGATTAGTGACATCGACTATCTTTTCATGTGCTCGTCGGCCATTTGTATATCTTCTTTGTAGAAATGTCTGTTCAGGTTCTTCCCATTTTAAAAATAGGTTATTTTATTGCTCTTGTTGAGTTGTAGGAGTTCTTTATATACCCTGGATACAAGCCCCTTAGCCGATGTATGCTTTGCAAATATTTTCTCCTCTTTTGATTCTGTTGATTGTATCCTTACACTGTGTTGATTGTATCCTTTCTGCAGAGAAGTTTTAAATTTTGAACTAATCCAATTTATTTATTTTTACTTTTGTTACCTGTGCTCTTGGTGGCATATCCAAGAAACCATTTCCAAATCCAATATCATGAGGATTTTCCTCTATGTTTTCTTCTAAGTGTTTTGTAGTTTTAGCTCTTATATTTAGGTCTTTGATCCATTTTGAGTTAATTTTTGTAAGGTAAGGGTTCAACTTCATTCTTTTGCAGGTGGATATTGAACTTTTCCAATACCAATTGTGGAAAAGACTGTCCTTTCCCCAGTGAATGGACTTGTCACCTTTGTTGAAAATCATATGATAATAGATGCAAGAGTTTTTTTCTAGGCTCTCTATTCTATTCCTTTAGTTACCATGTCTGTCATTATGTCAGTGCTACAGTTTTGGTTACTAGAGTTTTGTAATACATTTTGAAATTAGAAAATATGAGACCAACAATTGTATTCCTCTTTTTCAAGATTGTTCTGGCTATTTGAGGTCCCTGGAAATTCCATTTGAACTTCTGGATGGATTTTTCTATTTCTGCAAAAAACACCGTTGGAATTTTGATAGAGATTGCATCAGATCTAAAGATCACTTCAGGTGGTATTGACATCTTAACAATATTAAGTCTTCTAATGCATGAAATGGGATATGTTTCTACTTATTTGTGTCTTTAACTTCTTTCAGCAATGTTTTTCTGTTGTTAGTGTGTAAGTCTTTTGCCTCCCTGATTAGGTTTGTTCCTAAGTAGTTTATTCTTTTTGATGCTATTGTAAATTGAATCTTTTTTTTAATTCTTAAACATTTTGTTATTAATTCAGAAATAGTAGCTCATATTTCAAGGATTGGTTTAGGAGCTTTTGCCCCCCAAACCAGTCCATTTTGCTGTTGTTTTCTCTTCACTATTACTTAGTATTCTGTTAGAGTTTTCTAAGGATTTTTTTTTTTGACAATTTTAGTTTAAATTTTTTTTCAACCATATGGCTAAATATCTTCCCAAATACACATTTATGTAATATTTCAACAGCTTTAACAACCTTCATTCTATTATATCAAATGGTTCTACAGACTAAATCTTTTCTTTGATCTCAAGGTCATGAAGAGTTGATGACTTTCTATATTTTATTTTTTTAGTTTCCAGAGACACATACATGGAAGCAAATGACAATGTAACCAGTGCCTCTAAGCCAAAAGCCATTGATCAGTTCACTCAGCAGCATCAATTGGGTATCATTACGTGCCAAACATTAGAAATCTATACAAGATATCATTTCTAATACTATCAGAGACATTCCTCTCAGTCCTACTGGAATTTTTTGTTTTATCTACATTCTTTTGTTATGATGATTTTAGCTTCTCACCTTCAAAAGATAGGCAAAATAATTTTGTCATCATTACGAAAATACTAGTAGCTAACGATAATTTAGCCCTCATAATGTGTCAGGTAGTATATAAGTGCTATACTTACTTATATAATTATACTTATATACAACCAGAGGAAACCCAGGCAGGAGTGCTAATGGCCACACAAGAGTAGCTGGAGGTGCTGGGATCCAACCCAGGCAGGTCTTGATCAGAAACACTTACTAAAATATAGACAAGTGATGAATCATGTAGTAAGTATCTTTCAATATAAAAATCATATGTGTAACATACATTCAATAGTGCATGTTCAAATATTTATACAGGATAAATTATAAGTACAATAAGATCTCAGTTGCATAAGTTATGTATATTAAAAACTAATAAGAAATATGGAGGAGTTATCAGCAAATACTCTCGATGTTTGGTTTTTTCTGGGTAATTCATTTATTCATTTAAAAATGTTTTCTATAGTGGGCATGTATTTTTATTTTTAGAAGAACGTTTTTAAATATGGCTATTCTCAATGAGAGGACTAATAATAAAGCACTTGAAATTATTCTCTATGTTCAGAGGGGCATACAGGTGAGCGAGAGTAGAGAAATCAACAGTGATCTAATTTTGGCAAAAATAACCAGGCCTATGAAGATTATTGAAAACTTTGGTTTTGTAAATATTTAAAAGATAAAATCTGTATTTTGAACATGTGTGTGTTTAATGATTTTACCTTCTTGCCTTTGTAAATGTGATTTGCAGAATTAGGAAGTATAAGAACCTGGTACGTGGCATTTGTGAAAGGAGGATGTTTAGCAAACCAAGAAGTTCTACAAAAGTAATGAAGGCGTCATCTGGCTGCTAGAATGGTTCCTCAGTTTCTCTGGTCTGGGTGCTTTGTGTGTCAGTTGACTATGGCCACCTTTATGGACGTACTTCATGAAATTCCAGTTGAGGGCTGAGAGTTGAGCCTAACTTAAATGAGCCCCAGGTGTGAGACTGAGCTAGTACCTGCAGAAAATAATTTAGGGAATAAAGGGTAAGCCTGAAAAGGTATATTGAGGAATGTGACAGATGTGGAAGTGCCCCATGAAATGCCCTATGTCATGTCATGTCTTTGTATGTTAGAAGTATTTTAAGGGATGCTTGCTTATTAAATCAGGATGCATGTTTAACTGGACTTGATCTCTCTCTCTTTCCATAGGAGGTGGCTCCTAGCCTCCTCTTTGGCCCTAGCACATGTCATCTTTCATTATACGACTATTTGTTGTATTAGTGGTATACTCACTGAGGACAGGGACATAAGCTTCTTGGTATTTCTTTAAGGCCTAGCAGGGAACGAAGGGAAAGAGGAAGGAAGAAGGAATAAGCACATAGGGCATATCTACTATATGCCAGTCACTCAGATAGATCTTCAGCTTTGGTTCCTTTTTGCCTCCCGCTCCCACCCTGAGGATTTCTCTCGTATCCTTGAGAGCTCAGCTGTGCCAGATTTTGCAAATAACACACAGGATGTCCAGTTAAACTTGAATTTCAGAAGAGCAGCAAATACTGTTCTTTTTTTTAATGGAAGTGTATCCCATGCAGTGCTTTAGAATATATTTATATTAAAAAATTATTCATTGCTCTCTGAAATTCAAATTTAAATGAGTCCCCTGTGTTTTACCTGGCAACTCTTTTAAAAGGATTTTTAAAATATTTTAGATAGTTAGAAAAAAGTGGATGATGAATGACCAGCTGGTTAAACTAAAAAATATTCACTGGGCTTGTCTGTGCATGTTTACCAGTAGTGTCGTCAGTCAGGCGCTGGAAGACCAGAGACTGACATGACTCCTACCCTTGCATGCCTCCCCTGGCAGCCAAGATGACCAGTTAGAGGGCTTGGTGTCTCTTGCTCTGTCATGTCTGACACATAGTAGGAGTTCAGTAGGTTTCAGTATAAACAGTAGATTTCTCAGTGGTATGAAAAACCTTAAGGTCTTTCAGAGTTGATACCACACCCTGATGTTGTGAAATGACTTTGGTTTACAAGGCAAATTATAACATCACTGGCAAGAAGAAACGCTGGCCAGTCAGCTCAGGAAACTTTTCCATCTGCCTCATTAATAGTGCGGCCCGTACTGTTACTGTCTGATGATCCTGTTCCTCTCCTGCCCTTGTCTAATACAAATTTCCTCCCTTTCAAGCTGCCTCTTACATTGTTTTCTAGTCATTTCCCTAGTAGATTAACATTAGGAAGGTGTGGAGTTTTCACAATTTCGTTAGCGATTAAGAGCCACCACCCCAAACTTGTGGCTCATTGTTGTTCCTTGGTAAGAATAACTTCCATCGCTTTATATATAACCCTGGAGGTTAAAAGCACCTCAAGTTTGCTTTAGTTGACTATCAATACCAGGAACCTGTTTTTGTTATTACTATGATTATTATTTTAAATCCCCAAGTAGTAGAGATTTTCCTATAATTACACACCAAAGAGCTGTTTTACCCCGGTGCTTGGGGTGGCTGTAGCTTGAGGCATTTATGGGCTAGAATGGGAGAGGATTTGTATGTCTCAACTACGAAACAGCAATGCAGGACCAAAGCCTGGAAATACCAATATCTAAATTAAACTAATTTCCATTTTGTTCATGGGTTAAATTGTATTGAATCTGCAACCTTAGGGATCATATTTACTACTAGGATATCTTTTAAACACACAATCAACTGTAAGTGGTAATAATACGCTGGTAAGAGATGAGATTGGTACAGGGTGCAAATGAGTGGGAATTCATGGGACCCTCTGTGGGACCTAAAGCACTTGGCAGAGAAACTTGCACAGAGCAGATTTGAAATTAACACTTGTTGAGGTGAACTCTATGCCTTCCTCCCCATCTGACCGGTTAGGGTACCCATTCTCCTAAGTAAGCTGTCACTTAGCTGACTACCATCTATGCTGTATCAGGAATCCACTGTGCCGTGAATTCCTGTTTTCTTTTTTGGCATGTGAAGCCCAAGCTTGTCCCTTTGGGGATATACCTCTTCATTGTTTCTCACGCTATGCAGCTGCTGAAACTGAATTGAGACTGAGTTGAATTTTTCAGATGTTTCTAATGAGACTGTGAGTCTTCATATAGTCTGATGCATACATGCATGGACTGAGGCATTAACGTGTGTATGCAAATACATATTTAAAATAAACTCACAGATGACTATTTCATGCATTAGCTCACAGGGTTAAATCCTGTTGAAGAGTCTCATCCCATAGAATTGTGTCTGTTACAGTTTGACCTCATAAGCAGGTGACATAGGGGACATCTGGGCCTATACGTGAATTAACCGCCCACAGTGGTCTCTGTAATAAGTACATCAGAGATTCTGGAATCACCTGATGGGGCAGTTTTGCCTGCTGAGTTATTCCACCTGCCCATTGTTTACCAGTAGTGAAGGGGAGGGTTCTTTCTGCTCAGTAAATGCAACTCTTTCCATTTTTCTCTGTTTCCTCGAATATGAGCCTGTTGGGAATTAAATCCCAAGTTAGTCTAATGTTCTCTTGTAGCAGTAGTCATCTGACAGTGATGCTCATTACTGCGGTGACCACCACTTAGTGTCTTGATTTCACTGCTGCGCTAGAAAACATCCAGGTCTGTGCCGGAGTACCCGTTGTATTTGTGACCCAGGCAGCTCCTCGTTTCTGCCTCCCCTCTACTTGCCCTTTAGAATGTCTTATTCACTGCTAAGTTTAAAGCTGGCCTTTATCCATGGGAGGCTGCCCTTATCGGCGACCCCAATATTTCACTCTGACAATTCCGTTATCCTGGTGCCTCTTTGGTCATCCTTTCTTATTCACTGGGCTTCTCTTTGTTTAACCTTTTCTATTTTCTCCCTTGCCCAATCACTGCTATTACCAAACCAGAAAGAACCACCTGACTCTCCCCTATTTTTATCAATCCAAACCAAGGTACACCCGGCCCCCTCGTCAGGTGCTGTTCTGTCCTTGTGCCTCCCTTTCCTGTTATTTTAACCTGGTCACTGATCCCAACCTTTCCTAATCAAATCCTTTGGCTTTATTATGTCTAAGTTGATGTGTCCCCATGCATGAGTGAGCATGTCACACCTCTGCTCCTGGGAGGATTCTTGTCTGATAAGAGCCTGCATCTCCTGCGTTTGCTCTGGGCAAGCAGAGCCCTGTTTTGTTAATTTAATCGTGATGTTCCAACCCCATCTCTCGATCTGCTAACGATTTTACCCATTACCCACTAAGCTTCCTCACTTTGAAACACTTGAAGTATTTTAGCATTTTATAAGGTTTTAAATTTAGTGCTTTAAAAAACATAGAAGCAGAAAGATTAATGAATGAACAGTATTTCTTCTACCTCGACTATTGCTGTTCTGGAAGGATGAACACTGCCTTTCTCCCAGAACTGCTCTCCTGCTGGATTCTTTATCCTCGTTCTCAAAGAACCCGCCCTTAAAACTGGTTCCTCATCCCTGAAGCTTTCCCCTTTATTCTGCCTCTAAGTCTTAGACATTTCTTCTTTACCCCTCCACTCCGGCCCTACTTCCCACCCTCAGCCCCCTCCACCTGGACAGTTGCAGTAGGTTTCGAACTGTCTCTCTACCACCCTGCTTCAGGCCACTCTGCATACTGCTCATCGATGATTTTTCTAAAGCCCAAATCGGTCTGTGGCTGTTCTTTGCTTGCAAGATCAAATCTTAACTCCTTAATGTGCCCTTGCATGACTTTGCCTTGCCAGCTTCTCCATCCTCTTTTTACTTTTCCTGCACGCATACCGCGCTACAATAAGTACAGTAGGTCTCTGGGCATTGCTGCCTGTTGCCACTGCTGCAGGAATGCTCTTCTTTTCTGAAAGTGTACAAAGGGCACATCAGCGATTGGCTCAGACACCCCTGCTCTGAAGCCTTCCTTGACCCTCCCAGGTAGGGCCAGTCACTTGCTTCTTTGTGCTTCTCTGTATGTTTTAACTACCTTTGTTAATGCAACTCTTCTCTAACTCTCTTAGCCCTAGTGTGAGATTTGCAAGATTGGAACAATGTCTTACTTACCTTTGCATCCTGCTGGCCCGATATGGCGCATAGTAAAGCACTCAGTAAATATGTGTTAAGTTAATGTGAATGAGAGAATAAAGGCATTACTGTCTTTTTCTTGGAAAAAGAAAAGCACAGATAGTGAGTCTAGAGAAATAAGGAAAGTGACAGAGTCTGACGATTCAGTGCACAATGGGACTGATTTCCTACTAGGCTGTTTGACAGCAATTATCATTTGGATAAAAGCATGCATTTCCTCCTCTGTAACCCTCATTTGAAGGATGGGCTTTGAAGAGAAGAACAACATGAATGGACTCTTGCTTTCTTTGAAAGAGCAGTGGGCTGCTTTGATGGTCCAGCTTCCCAACTGTGAGCCATAAACATCCTCCTCCTCAAGTAAACTAATCATCACTCATCCTTTTGGTGGGCAGTCGGCTACCAGCCTGCGAATGAGGCCTATTAGTGATGCTACTCATTTCAAGTCTGTGAGTGTGAACACAGGGAAGGAGGACCCCAAGGGCTCCTGCGGGCCATTAGCCCGTGATATTAATGGAGGCATTTTTATCAATGCCAGTCTCTCCTCTTTCTAATGAAGGCGTTCTTGTGGTTTCATTGTTTACGGTTAAAAGGTATGTGTGTTTAAAAGTAGAGGTTAAAAAATCTTATACTTGCTATATTTTTCTCTCCAAATTTAGTGAAATCAATTTCAGGGAGGGTGGTTGTGGGAGATCCTTCTGAAGGCATTTCTACTCCAAGAGCTATAGCCTATTTTAAAAGATGTATTGAAAGAGCATGCTAATGTAATCGCTGTTATGTCGCTGCCTGAAAGCTCCCTTAACTAGGAGCAGGCTTCTATAGAAGGGCCGTGGATAAAGTTCCAGGAAGTCCCGAAGCCAGCGAAGACACTGGCGGGTGGCAGGGGTGGGTGGGAGGCACCTCCTGGAGGAGGTGAAGTCGTGGGGCTCCCAGAGCTGGGCTCTTCCAAGCATTTAGAATACTTACTCATTGTGTCTTAGATCAGTGCAGGGTCTTAGACACATCAGGATGGCAAAACCATCATGTCGTATTTGTTATTTCCTGAGAGCCTTAACTCCTTACCAACAGCAGTGGCAGGCTTCTATAAAAGAACTCTTTTTACCTACATATACACGCCAGCCAGTTGCATGTTTCTACTAAAATGATATGTCATCAACAGACCCCCCCAATACTTTAAAGCCTATTTGAGGTAAATACAATGGAGAACAAGATATAGAGAAATGCTAACATTTGGGCTGCTAATTTGACTATTATTTATTGCTATTGAACAAAACCTTAGTTTCTCCCGGATCCTAAGGAAGATCTTTAATTTCACCTTCCCTGTAGGATGATAAGCCCTTATCTTGCTTTATCTTGCATCTGTATTAATTCAGAGTCACTGTTTCCTCGTGCATAAACTAAGCTGTCTGTGAGGAGTAGAAGGCCATTACTTAATTATTTCACAGAGGCAATGCAATATAAGGTTTAAATCCCGCTTCTGCCCCTTACTAAGTGTGTAATTTAGAGTGACAGAAAATCCCCAAAGCCTCAGTGTAATCATTTGTTAAATGGAGCCAGTGAGGGAAATAACCTAACTTGTTGGTCCGTATGGAGGATTAAATGATATAATCCTCTTAAACTGTTATTTGATGCTGGGCATTTAGTAAGCCTTTGATACATTTTGTCTATTCTTATCTGTTAAGGCTTTTTTCTCCACTCCCACTTCTTGAGCTTCCTTTTTTTTTAAATGTAGGAGATGGGAAAATAGCGTTGTGGTTTGTTTTACTTAGCCACACACAGTGTCCAACTTCAGGACGATTTTTAAATGACAGTAATAATGAGGAATCATAAGTTTAAAGCTGATGGTAAGGGTCCCGTGGAGGGGGTGAGGGGTGCAGGTCTGTAGGTTATGGGTGAACTAGGGGAGGACATGGGCGGGGAGGAGAAGGGGAGAGGAAATGGGAGGAGCTTGGGTCCCGTTTCCCCTGGGAGAAAGAGGACCACTTGGTAGAGAGTCCCCAAGTGATATGAGGACACCCTGGATCCCTCGGGGGAGGAAGATGGGGGTTTTATGTGTCTCCCTTGGGGCCCAGAGAGAGGGGTTGACTATATGGTGATGCTTCTAAAGAGAAGGCAAAGCGGCCTTGCTCTCGTGCCAGAATAAAGAGGGTGGTAGGTGTTGAGTATTCCAGAAAAACTGCCAGGAGTGCATGCTCTGCTTTGGAGTTCTGGCCAGGGGCCCCTATAAAATATACAGCCTTGTCCAACCCTAGACTGACTTATGAAAGAGCCACCAGGAGGAACGTATCTCAAAGCAAAGGTGGAAAGAATCAGAAAGTCAGGGTGCCTGTGGTCATGCTGTTAGGATTGCAGGTCAGAGACTGGCGATGTCAAAGCCCTTTCCCCAAGGAACTACCAGTTACACAGTATTTTACTGGTGTACTTTGCATAACATAATCTCATGTGATTGTCACACATGCCTGTAAAATAAACAGGATAATTACTATCATACCCTTTTTATGGGTCTGCCTAAGGCCAGATACACAGTAAACGAAGAAGCCTGATGTAGAATCTGTTTCTCCTTACTTCCAGTCTAGAGATTTTCTTAACACCTCACTATAACCAGTTGAGTACTCACCCTCTCCCCTCCAAGTCCGCTCCATTAATGGAGCCCACTTTACAAAAAAATCACTTCCTTACCAAGTTCTGCAGTTCTAAAAGGAAAATAACTTTTCCATAAACAGATGATCGAGGTTTTAAACTGAGATATTCATTAACTCCAGGGACAGATGGAAGGAAGAATGGACTAAACATTGATTTAGGAGGAAGGATACCAGCTAAAGTTCAAAAAGCCGTTTGTAACATGGCCAGGGTCTGTATAGGAAGATTTTGGATGTTCCCAACCCCGTGCCCCAAGTGAAGCACGAGGCATGGTGCTCATGGTGCTGGGTCTGTCCACATGTGACATTTGAATCAGTTACCACAGGAAGCAATAAAACCTCTTTCTCTGGAGGTATTTCCAACTGAGGTAGATAATTTCAGAAAGGACCAGGCCACAGCTTGCAGAGGAGCTAAGTGACCTCTTGGTATTTTCTAAGCATGAAACTAATTCAGTAGGCATGTACAGATCTTAAGTGTAACAAAGCGAGTCTCAGAGGTGACTTATCTCAGTTCACAGCTTGTCCTGATCTTTTGCTGTAGCTGAGGTTTCTCCACATATGACTCTGGGTAAAATGAAGAGTAGCGCAGAACTCCTGGGGAAAGCCTGACTTATAACTCGGATTTATTAATAAATAATAATCATGGTTAAAAATATGTACTGCACACCTAACATTATCCCAGGGACTTTTCCAAGCACTATACATGTGTTAACTCATTTAATTTAAGCTGTGGCCTATATGATAGGTTTTATTGTTGTCCTGGTTTTATAGGTGAGGAAACTGAGGCTTCCAGAGGTTAAGTAACTTGGTAATTAAGAGAAATCTGGGTTTTATAACATGTTCCTCCAAAAGGGCAACACATCCTTTCATTGGTGTGAAATCTAGACTTGGAGATAGACTGGCCTGGGTTCAGCCTCCAGCACTGCCAATTTCCAGCTGTGTGACCTCAGCAAAGTTATTGAACGTCTCTGAGTCTCAGTTTGGAAAACTAAATGGAGGATGAAATACTTGCTTTGAAGTACCCATAAACTCTTAGCTATTATAATTTTTGAAATATGTCCAGGGCAGTTGGTTGGGTCAGCATAGGACATTTTGAAAGGACCTTGATTAGTTCTACCTTTAAACTTGGGGTGACCGAGCCATCTCATTGTTTCTCTTGTCATTCTTGAGAGAAATTGCTAATGTAAGGTATCCCAGAGTCCTTGAAAATATCAATAACATTAACATAATGCTAATGGGAAGACATCAACATGAACTAATCAGCATTCCTGGAAAAACAGAGCCAAGTGTCACCTTGTACAGGTTAAACAGCAGTTTGCTGTGGACATCTGAACCTGGCCACGTGGCCTACTCCCAAGTAGTTGGTGGGAGTGAGTCCGACGTTACTGCCTTGGAGCCAGAGTTTCTGTCTTAGGGGGTCCTGGGGTGGGCATGTGGCGGGCAGGTGGGAAGGCAGGCTAGACCTACTCCCACCCCTCACTCCCCATCACCTTCCATCAGAGGTGACCTCTTTTATATATTGAGAAGATCTCTTTTATATATTGATCTCTTTTAAATATAGAAAATTCCATGTAAGATTTTGAAAAAACAATTACGCTGTTTAAAAAAATTTTTTTGACAGTCACCTTTCAGAACATATGCTGAGCTGTATTGCTTTACCCTATGAATAAAGTACTTCAAATCGTTTTGTAAAATGAGTACTAGTAACCAGTGGTGGAAAAAGGTGGTCATTTTTTTTTTTAACCTATCACAGGGGCAGAGGGAAAAAAGTAGGAGAATCACTTTCTGAAATGAAGGTCCTTCAGTCATCAGCTAAGTGTGAGATCATTGGTACCTTTTTAAAATACTTCTGTAAGCAACAGTACTACCATGACGAATTATGGGGCAACCTCAACCCCAACCAAAACTAAAAAACAAGTGAAATCCCTTCTCTTGATGACGTTCCCATCCAGCAAATGAAATATAAAACACACTGGAAAACAGCTGAAAGTTTAGAGTGAGAGACTGAGCAAAACACAGCTCTTCCATGCAGAGGAGCAGAGGCAGAAGGATGCCCTAGCAGAGGGCAGAAGGCTCTCTGGGAAGCTTCCTCACCCGAGGAAAAGTTGGAGCTGATTTAAAGAAAAGATGGTAATATAATTTCCACTGCAAAAGAGAGATAAAACTCACTACATAGAATAAAAGTCGGACTGAAAAGTGGTAGGAGTATATCATCCTTGCTTCCATTTTTACTTATCTAAAGTGAGGTAATAGTTATGAATGTGTTTTGAAAATGTAAAAGCTTTGGGGATGTGAGGTGTTGATTATTAATAATGCCGGTCATCTCCACATCATATTGCATAAGTACTGCACATCAGTAGGTTAGAAAATGGACGGTATGGCCTTACATTTTGAAGGGTGAACACAACGTCAAGAGTTCTTTTTAGCAGAGCCTTTGGCAGCCTCTTTAACCTTATACAATCACATACAGTATCGTCTATAATTGTGATCACAACATCTACAATTCCACAGGACTGTCTTGATTGTATTTCAGCCCCTAGAAAGCGTGTTATTGCATGAATGTTGAACTAAGATGAAATCACTGTCTCATCATGATGCTGGTCAGTTGTGTCATCTTGGGACAAATATTTGGTCCATCTTAGATCCTGAGGCATAGGAGTGCCAGATGCAGGACAGGCACAGTGTTTGACAGTGATGTCTGCTTCCTGGAACAGGCCGAAGGGTATCCCAGTGCAAGAGACATGAAAGGCCTGTGTCATACTTGAATTCTTCTTGTAGCCTCCAGCCGCTGACCAAGTGCTGAGAAAACCAGAACTCTAACCACCGAGAAAACTAGAACCTGGCACACTTACTCTGTACTTGGCCAAATGAGATATGTTTTTATGAAAAGGAATCTGTTTTAAAATTTGAATCATAGGCAAATGTATAGCTAGTTTTCTCAATCATTTCAAAATAATACATCAAAAGAGCCAGAACTCAATTATTGAGGGGACAAAAGGGAAAATGTGGAATGTAGATGTTTTTAGGCTTTTAAAATCAGTATTGCCATCCTTCTCTTCCACTAAAAGTGAATCTGCTAGTAATATTAAAATATATGAGTGTAGCAGACAGACTCTGAATGTGGCCTCCACATCCCTGCCTGCCGGCACTCACGCCCTTGTGTGATCCCTCCCCTTGACTGTGAATGGTGACTTGCTTCCAATCAATAGTACGGAACAGAAATGACAGCATTTATGTGTTTAGGTGTGTGTGATTATGTGATTGTGTTATGTAAGATTGTAGCATCTATCATGCTGGGGTCTCCCTCTCTCTCTTACTCCCTCCTTTGCTGGTTTTGAGGAGGCAAGCAGGCGCATAGAGGAACCCCATGTAGCAAGGAACTATTCGTGACCTCTACAAATGGAGATTAGCCACCAGCTGACTGCCAGCAAGACAATGATGCTCTCAGTCTTACAACTGCAAGGAACTTAATCCTGCCAATAACCTGAGCAAGCTTGGAAGCAGACCCTTCCCTAGTTGAGTTTCAGATGAGAACTCAGCCAGGTTGGCATGTTGATTGCAGCCTGTGAGACTGTGAGCGGAGGACCCAGCTAAGCCTTGCTCAACTCAGACCCACAGGAACTATGAGATAATAAGTGTGTGTTTTTCTAAGCCACTGTTTGGGTGACATCGTTTTGCCATGTAACAAGAGATGTTAATAAAATGAATTTGGATTTTTCTCTCTATATTCAAAAGCTTATCTCAAGGAGAAGAGATAGAGAAATGCAGGCCATAGGTAGTAAACAAGATGCTAATCGTTTTGGAAATTTTTCGATATATTTAAGATGTATGTTGTTTATTTACTGATTTCCCTCTACGCACACTCTCTCTTATGCATTTTCGAACAACAAACACAGACTATTCCAGGTGAATATTTTGAAAAGAGGAATTGAGATAATGATATATTCAGAACATGAGAATTATTCCCACCTTCACCCTAATTTTTATTTAGTTCAGTGACATTTCAAATTTTGAGCGTTGGAGGAAAATCATTTCTTCCTCACTTTTAAGTTATTTTTTTCATAATAGAATGTAACACAATATTGTTTTTTTCTTTTTAGTGGCTTTATTTTCATCTAATATGTGTAGTACAGGGATTTCTCTAGATGACACTTTAAATCTCTAACTCCAGTAGCATCTGAGGAGGGCTGGAACTGAGGACTTAGATTCAATGACATAAAACAACATTTTGCTAACTTTTTGTTTCAATTTGCCTAATTCTTTATACGTGCTTTGGAATCATAGGGACTCTGAATATTAGTCGAAAGTTTTGTTCCTTAATTCTTAATCAAAATTTTTATTCCAGAGACAGGATTTCTTTTTTTACATTTTAAAATATAGTTTTGTTCCTTAAAAAAGGAAAAAGAAGTCTGCTATTAGTCATCCAAAGGGATCCCCTTACTTTAATACATTAGCATTAACAGCAGAGTAACAGCTGACCTTTGTGGGTACTGATTACTTGCAATAATCCTCACATGCAGATGGTGAAGTAGGTGCTGCCATTATGCCCATTTTACAGATGGGGAAACTGTGGGATAAAGAGGGTAAGTGCCTTACCTAAAGTCTCAAATGTAGTAATTGGCAGAGTAAGATGGCAACCAAGCTGACTCCAAAAGCTAAGCTCTCACTACTTACTAATCCCTGAAAATAAGGATGGAGGCATTTCTGTATCAAACAAGCCTTCCCAGGAGAAAAGGCAGCTAATGCCATTTATACTAAATAATATAGACTCATCCCTAATATAAGCAGACTCTCTAGTTAACGTCTCATGCCTTGTGTGTAGAGCTACACTGGGAAGGTAATAGTAATAATAACGCTATTTTAAACCCCCTGTTAGATGAATCACAAAGCAAAAATTGTCATGACATGAAAAAATTCACTTAGGAACTGACTACTTTAAAATTTGTCCTTATGAAAACCTTTCTCGTGTGTTTACTATCTACCTTTGCCTTGCTGGTTTTTTCAGTCATTCTCTCTTCCTTTTTAAGAGAACCATAAGTATATGCTGTTACTGATTACTCTTTTTGACAATGAAGAACAGTATGAATTGAAAACCTCACCAAAGTTTCAGAGTTTCATGAGTTGGGAAAAGAGATGTGGACAAGCTGCTCAAACCTAAAGATAGAACTGGACTAAAAAAATTGAAGGTGAAAATAGACAAGAATAGTGGTAATGTAGGCACTTCCAAAAGAGGGTGTATCAAAAGATCAAGTGAGCCCTTTGGGAAAATTAATAAAGCCCTTGAAAACTTACAGAAATGACCTTTTGTAGACTGGGCCGTGAAAGTCCAATATGAAAGGATGGAATATAAAGGGTGTTAAATTTTGCTGTCATATAATTTTGTGCTATCATATGCATTTCCAGTAAAATTTTTAAAATAATGACCCCTTTGAAAACGATGAAAGCCAATAATGGATTCATTTGGGGGTGGGGAAGTTCAGTTTTCCAGCCTTCTTGTTTCTGCTCTATACTATGAAATTTAACTTCTGTTTTAAGTGGATTCACTTTGAGTGGGTTTTTCTTGGGACCAGCTATCCTTGAACAATGAGCCCCCCATGCTTCCTATAGACAAAGCACGGCTATTGGACTCAGATGAGCTTCTCATCATTGGACAGACCAGGAGAGACACTGGGCAACCACTTGTCCCCATGATACGGAGGGCATCAGAGTTGATGCGGAGAAGGTGGTGTTGGACTTTGTGACCTTCAAGGCTCACCGCTTGCAACGCCAAAGCCCTGTGAAACCCGCTGAGTTACGGCAAATCAGAAAGACCCGATCAAAGCCTTTGGTGAGCTGTAACTGCTGCCTTTCAAGGAGTGGCTGATCCTCATCCTCCCAGGGAGCCCTGGTAGAGAGGCCTCAACTGGGCATGGGGCTTCAGCAGCACGTGCTGTGTGTTTATTCATCTTTCTTCTCTGTCGGGCAAAAAGGAACTCCAAAACAATCTCTCTGAGAGCACATTTCAACCAGTAACTCTTGCTTCTTTGCTCCTTACCTGTCTGTGTGTGTGTGTGTGTGTGTGCGCAAACACGCACGCATGTGTCTGATTTTCTGATGACAATTAAAATGCCTTATCCTTGAACCTCTTAGTGTTTAGGAATTGTCCCCCCACCCACCTTTTTAAAATCCTGGCAGACTCCAGGCACCTCTGCCATGGTTACATTATGGAAATCATTGCTAAGGCTATTAACATTTGAAAACTTGTCAGGCTTGTACAAAGAATGAAACGTTAGGTCCTTGGGACAGCTGGAGCCCGTTTCTATGTACTCTCCTGGAAGGGACAGAGCTGTGAGCATAATTAGATCTGGGTACACTTGGAAATTATTAGGCTGTCTTAGAGTTGGGGATGGTGTTGCATTTTCATTTCTACTTATGGTCCAGTGGATAAGGAATTTAGTCCATGAGTGGCAATAAAAGTGCCTGGACGTGTGTTGGTGTTTGGGGCTTGGAAGGGAGGGAGTCTTGTGCTGTCTCCCTGAAATTCTTTCAGACTGTTCCCATGAGTCTGACATGCCATGGTTACTCTAAGCGAGTGCCAGGAGTCTCAGGTTTAGAAAGCATTGTGTACAGAAATAATTCCCAAGTATCACAGGTGGTGTTTACTGAGTAAATACTTGATTTCCAGTGTTGCCTCCATTAACTGTCGCTAATGTTTTTGGTCAAAGCACAAAATGTTAATTTGTCTGCTGGAGAGATTGACACATTGATACGTGTGGTTGTTAGATGCCAGAGTATGTACTAAACGCTGATGAAGGATAAAGATGAATCTTAATGAAGGTATAATTTTCTCATAACCCAATACTTTAGCAAGAGAAGCTTTAAATGATCATTGATCATTTTTATCATGAAAATGTTAATGTGCAAAGCACTTTATTAGACATTATTGGGTAATTAACCACAGAGAAATCTAGAGATCACCGTCCTCAAGGAAGTTTAATCTCCTGCAACAAATGTAAAGCTAGCAGCTTGAGGACCAGCCATAACCAACATGTACCAAATAACACATAATTGTAAAAAAAAAAGAAAAAAAAATATTCTTTGCAACACTCTCTTAATTTCCTAGGAAATTTTAATATTCTAGATGTTTACATGTCTGAGGATATATAATCAGATTTAGAGCTGCCAAACAAATAAACCATCATATTGTTCAGTCCCCTCATTTCACCGATGAGAAAACAAGTCTAGCGAGGTTAAGTCATTTACTCAAGGTCATGCTGTTAGTTAGCAGGCTCTGCTAGGACTAGTAACCAGGTTTTTTTTTTTTTTTTTTTTTTTTTTTTGGTAAAGAGACCTAATTCTGCATCACTAGCTTTGGCTTCGTAAATGGAATGGCATAGTGACCTTTAGAAACTTTCATAGGTGTGCTGAGAAAGTGTAAGGTTTTGTTAGCCATAAAGCATCACAGGTGAAAATAAGAAAACAGAATGATGAATCCACCCTCTACCACGAATTCTGCTTCTCTGTATGTTGCAGTGTGGCTTCCAGGCTTTTGTTAAGGCACTTACAGTCAGTCTAATTCATTTCTTCCTAGTCCAGCTACATGTTTCAACTGCATGATGCTTTCTGAATAACAAGAATTTGAAAAGAAAAGAAGGCATATTTATTTGGATGCTGTGCACATACACACACAGGGTAGACATGGCACCATCACTTAGTTCCCATTCTGCTGGTCCAAGGTGAGAAATGCTTGTCATCCCATCATCCGGGTGTTTGTCCTGGGATGAATGTGGTTGTACAAGGATGAGGCTCACAGCCCCTCTTAGATCATGAACTGATTGGGGCAGAACCTCCTCTTTTTCTTACTCGATGAAATGTGCGCAGAGGTCCCCCTCATTCTAATGGGGGGTCCAGATCCCATATTCAGTCCCCCTCTTTTCTATCAGAGACTACCTTCTTTCACGAGACTCCTTCAGAAGAGGGCAGTTGCTGATAATCTCAGTGGTTTGTTTCTAAAACCTGGAAGAGTGAGTGTGTATTAGAGAGATTTTTAATTACTGGTTCAGTTTCTCTCTTAGTATCACCAAAAATTAAAAAAAACTTTGGCTAAATTGTGTTGACAAAGATAGTGTTTTTATTTCTGTAGGCTGACATTTGTTTAAACTTTTCTGAACTCAAGTTAAAAATTGCAAACAAAATCTACAGAATATCTTATATTTCCTATGTCAGTAAGCAAGAAGTCAGGAGAGAACCACAATTATTTATGCTGTGGTGCTTCTGAGTTGAGTGCTCATGGCATCTATAAAGAAAAAAACAGTCATCAGTGACCTTTATTCACCTGTAACTCTGTATTTTGGCTGAAATGCAAAATCTTAGCACCATTTCTACAGTACTCATTATCTGATGATAAATTTTAAAAACAATGTCAAGTAAGAGTTATTACTGAATTTTAATGCTTCTCTGCCAAGTTCATAATTTTATTATAAATGCTAGAATAGGTTTAGGTTGAATTTTAATGGTGAATATTAAAAGCTGTCAGTTTAGTTTGACATTTTGAGCATGTAAATCTCAGAAATGACTGATACTGGTATTATAAAGAATAGTTTCAATATAGCAATGTGTGTTATTTTAAAATGTCTTTATTAAATATTTTGTAGTGTCCAGCTCAATTCCTGGTATGTAATAGTTATTCAGTAAATATTTATTAGCTCAATTCCTGGTACGTAATAGTTATTCAATAAATATTTATTAACTGTTGAGTGAATGGTTTAATTCATACATTTTTACCATAACTGCTCTGTGAGGCCAGTAACCTAAGAATAGTATAGTGCAATTATTTACAGAAGACAACATTTGAAAGGTTGATTACTTAACATCTTAAAATATTGATGTTTCTATTACAACTCAACATAACTACCACTTTATGCTATGCATTGCTCTAGCTGATAATTAAACCTTGAAAAAAGTTTTCACCAGCTGAGCTCACTGATGGAAAGGATTGCATTTATAATCCTAGCCTTAAAAGTCACCCAGAGAACAAGGTTTTGATACAGACACAACAGTTTGGATATTACCTACCAAAAAATAAACAAATAAACCATCAAATGGAGGCAGATCTAGTAACTGAGGTGGCTGAGCAAAGGGCCTCCTCCACCAATCCATGTGGAAACAGTTGCAGACAAAATTTTAAAATAAAAATTTATTCTTTCAAATGTACTAAACTCAGTATGTGTAGGAGACATTCAACTAAGTTGTTGGCATTTATACTTCTGGAATTATTAAAGCTTTAAGTTGCACTAAAATTTTGGGGAAATCCTGTGTCAGAACTTGGAGCAAATAACAGAAAACCAAGGCTGTTATCAGTTTCACTTAGTGATTCTGTGTAGCAGGTTCTTAAAATGCAGTCCACGGACCCCGCAGTCCGTATTATTTGCTGTTACCCGATGGTGGATGACACCTTTGGGGCTTTTGCTCCAAGGCAGTGGCATCAGTGTGCACTAGTCGTCATTTATTAGTCACCACTACACACTTGCAATTGAAAATAAAAAGCAGCTTTCACTTTAGAATGTCTTTGATGAAATAATAAACATGTTTTAATAGTCTGTGCTACAAAATGGGAAGTACTCTTAAAGCACTTCTGTTGCGTACCAAGGTATGATGGCTGTCTCGAGGAAAAGCATTTGCCAAATTGTTTGAACTGTGAACTGAACTAGCCACTTTCCCATGGAATAACATTCTACTGAAAGAAGTGACAGGCAAACTATGGTTATTCAGACTTGTGTATTCGGCACGTAGTATCTTGAAAATGAACAAAATGAACCTGTCACTTCAAGGCTTACGACAGATAACATTTGTTGCCAAGGATAAAATTCAGGCTTTCAAGTGAAAATTGGAAGTTTGGGACACTTGTATCCACCTCCACCATCATGAGCTTGACAGTTTCCCAGTAATACTTAATGCCTTTTCTGAGATGAGTGGTGATAATTAATGTGATGTTTTGATATAGTATAATGAAACATATCTACATTTGGAAGACCTACAGTACTCACTGAAGCAATATTTTCCAAGTGACTAATGCCTGGTGCTATAAAATCTTATGTACAGCGAAAAAAAATGTGACAATGAATATATGTATGTTCATGTATAACTGAAAAATTGTGCTCTACACTGGAATTTGACACAACATTCTAAAATGACTCTAACTCAATAAAAAAAAAAGTTTAAAAAAATCATATGTAAAGATTCACTCAAAGGATAAGACCAATGGATTTTAATGTAAGAGAACACAGAAAGTTCATTGACAAAATTTCAGGCTCCACATAGCAACTAATCTTTAAGAAACTACCTCTTGCTGATTTCTGGTGTAGTATCAAAGAATATTCACAATTATCTGAAAAAGCTATTAAAATTCTCCTTCCTTTTCCAACTCCATGTCCGTGTGAATTGGATTTTGTTTGTATGCTTTGATCAGACAACATATTACAACAGATTACATGCAGCATCAACATGAAAATGCAGCCTTTCTCATTCGGCTATGCATTTGATTTGTAAAATATAAAACAGTACCAATCTTCTCACTAAATTTTTTTGTTTTGAGAAATGTAGTTATTTTTCATAAAATATGTTAGTTATGTTAACATGTTATTTTAAAATAAATTAGTAATAACTATACTTTCAAATTCTCAATTTTACTTATGGTAAATATCAATAGATGTAATTCATGTAAACACAAGCCCTTTGACGTTCTCAATAATATTTAAGAAGGTAAAGGGTTCTTGAGACCAGATAGTTTGAGAACCCACTTAAGATGAGGTTCCATGGGGAAAAAACATATACTGTGGTGAATAAGTTTACTCCCTATCAGAGAGTCATGATGCACAGTGACTTAGAAGCCCTAAGAAGTCCTTCAGTTGAAAAACATGCTTCATTTTGTTTTACTTGGTGATTCTCAAACTCTTGAATAAAATCCTGTTTGTTTTCTGAGGAAGAAGTGTTTGTGAGGAACAATATTTTGCAAATGTTGCTTCATTTACATCTTGCTTCAAAGATCTAGTGCCTTGAATAGGTTAAGATGTGATGATATTGCAGAATATAATTCCTTTTTCAGGCTGAATAATATTCCATTGTAGGTATATACTATATTTTCTTTTTCCATTCACCCGTCCACGGGCATTTAGGTTGTTTCCACATCTTGACTATTGTGAATAATGTTGCAATGAACATGGGAGTGCAGATATCTCTTTGAAATTCTGATTTCAATTCTTTTGGATAAAGATCCAGAAGTTGGATTGCTGGATCATATGGTTGCTTTATTTTGAATCTTTTGAAGATCTTTCATATTGTTTTTCATAGCAGCAGCACTATTGGCGTTCCCACCAACAGGTTTTGGTTGTGTAAGGTGAATAAGTTATAGAGCTTGCTGTATATCATTGTGTCTATAGTTAATAATGCTGTATTGTATATTTTAAAATCTTTACTGAAAAAGAATATGAAAATGAGTATATGTATGTATGTATACACACATGGCTAGGATATTAGGCCATACACCAGAAATTATACATTGTAACTGACTATGTTTCAACTAACTAACTAAATAAAAATCTGTTAACAGGATAGATTACATGTTGTGTTTTTAATTTAGTATAAACCCCACAGTTCTCTAGTACAGCATATAAAGAGTAACCAGCTTAATCATGAGACAAATGATATAGTGATATTTAATGAGCACAAGTGGCTGAGGATCTAGTTTCTTTATTCCAAATTCTATAAGAACTTCATAGTCTTTAACCATCAGAATTCTTGTTTCTTGTCATTCAGAAAATTTGCATTGGTATAGGATTAAAACTAAGGCTGTTAATATTACAATAAGCACCTGAAGATTTTAAGACATCTCTAATGAAAGGTTTTTGAGGTCAGATTTTAAAATAATAGCCTCAAGTTTTGGTGTTTACTTAAAATCTACCAGCATGGTTTGTTGTAACAGAAAGGATTTGAAGAGTCATACAAGTTTGATTTCAAACACTGAAGCCATAATTTATTGAGCCTTTAAACGGAAATGTTTATAAAGATCAGCACCTATAAAGTGGGCTTACTTTACCTAGCTGACTAGGTTGTTGAAAAAGAAAATGAAATTTTGAGAGAGCCTGTAGTAGAGTCAGTACACAGGAGTGAGTGCTCGTTAGAGGCCAGGCTCCATGCTAGGTACCAGGGTAATGGAGAGGAACAGGATACTGGTCTTTGCTGAATGGACTTTGAGAGCAGCTCAGGGAAGACCAAATAAGGTCTAAAGTACAACAGAGAATAATAATGCTATAATAAAGTAAGTGAGGGGAGACAAACTGGGTATCTTCCAGTACTCATTCACCCATTCTTTGGTAATAGAAACTCCCATGTTTCAGCTATGCACATGACCACTCAGCTGGAGAAACTGCATTTCGCTTGCTCCATTGCAGTAAGGTGTGGCCATATTAATAATGACATCGAGCAGAAGTAGTATGTGCAATTACTGGTTTTGTTCTCAAAAGGGAACTTGACCACTTTTCTGCTTCTTTGGGCTGGAACTTGGCCATGGTGGTGACGGGTCACACTCACAGCTGTAAGGATAGCGCGTCAAGCTCTAACATTTCAGATAGAAGGAACCCAGATCCCTGGATGACTTCCTATAGCAGCCCCACCTACTCTCTCCCAACCCCAGCCCACCATCTGCCAGCTCAGATCCTAATATGATAAAGAAAGAAACCCCTCATCGTGTTTAAGCACTCTTACTGATTTGCTAAAGCACCTGAACCAGTGTCCTAACTAGTAGGGTAAGCACAGGACCCCTTGGAAGAGATGGGGGGAGGGTGCACATAAGATAAACCTTCCTGAGCTGGGGAGGGTACAGCTCAGTGGTAGAGCACATGCTTAGCATGCATGAGGTCTTGGGTTCAATCCCCAGTTTAAATAAATAAATAAATAAACCTAATTCCCTCCCCCTCAATTAAAAACAAACAAACAAACAAAATCACACAAAAAAGATAAGCCTTCCTGGAGGAAGGACTCCTTGACCTGGGTTTTGAAGGGTCATTGTGAATCAGAAAAAACTACCCCCCAGATGATTCTGACTCTCTCCCACTTATGAATCCCTTCCCCTGAGAATCACTGACGTGATGCCTTATAATAAGATTAGACTTTTCATTGAATTAAATAGTAATTGCTTCATTCTTTTTAAAAAAATTTTTGGGGAGAGGTAATTAGGTTTTTATTTATTTATGGAGGTACTGGGGATTGAAGTCAGGACTTGGTACATGCTAAGCCCACACTCTACCACTGAGCTATATCCTCCCCTAATTGCTTCATTCTTAAAACAAATGTGTTTGGAGCACTTACTATATATATCTATGTATATAAATAGAGGATATAAATATTGATCTGTAGATCCTTTTTACCACTTTTCTTTATTTACTTTTTCTGCAAACTTGTCACCCCTTCCCCCTATTTAAGCTTCATTAAGATGTGGTCGTTGTCTGTTTTTTATTTAATTTTTAATTTTTTTTAAATCTACTCTGATAATCTGCCTTTATTTTTAATTTTGTTAACATTATTTTTATTGAAGTATAGTCAGTTTACAATGTGTCAATTTCTGGTGTACAGCACAGTGCTTCAGTCATACATGAACATATATATATTCATTTTCATATTCTTTTTCATCATAAGTTACTACAAGATATTGAATATAGTTCCCTGTGCTATAAAGTATAAACTTGTTGTTTATCTATTTTATATATACTAGTTAGTATCCACAAATCTCGAACTCCCAATTTACCCCTTCCTACCCCCTCCCCACTGGTAACCATAAGTTTGTTTTCTATATCTGTGAGTCTCTTTCTGTTTTATAAGTAAGTTCCTTTGTGTTCTTTTTTTTAGATTCCACATATAAGTGATATTATATGATATTTTTCTTTTTCTTTCTGGCATATTTCACTTAGAATAATGATCTCCAGGCCCATCCATGTTGCTTCAAATGGCACTATTTTATTATTTTTTAAATCAAAACTACAATGAGGTATAACCTCACACCAGTCAGAATGGCCATCATTCAAAAGTCCACAAACAATAAATGCTGGAGAGGCTGTGGAGAAAAGGGAACCCTTCTACACTGTTAGTGGGAATGTAGTTTGGTGCAGCCATTATGGAAAACAGTATGGAGATTCCTCAAAAGACTAAAAATAGACTTACCCTATGATCCAGCAATCCCACTCCTGGGCATATATCCAGAGGGAACCTTAATTCAAAAAGTTACAAGCACTCCAGTGATTTTAAGGTATCAGTAGTACTCAGTGCCACTAGTCACATAGTAAGCATTCAATGAATTCTTTGTTGAAAGAACCAATGAATAAAGGGAGTAATATATGCTTAGACATTCAGTCCACAGCAGTGAAAAGGACAGGTTTGCCCTTGAACTTACAGTTAAGTAAGCTGATGATTACAAGTTTGTGCAAAGAGCAGCTGTGATAGCGTTAATGAATATTTTCTGCCAGTTAAACTTTGACAGTCATTACTACACAAAAATAATTGAATTTTATTTCTTTAATAATGCATTACAGAAGAGTGCATACTTAGATATCCTTGCCCATAGGTGGGCTTTGAACAGTTCAATTTTAACTGTGTCACTAAAATAGCTACATCACTTCTTGAGAGTTTGAATAACCTACTGCTTATGGAAAGAAGTTTACTCAGTGGTGCACCAGAGATATGAAAGAAAAGTCAATATGGATATGGATAACTGACTTGCAGCACCCACTAGGATTAGATGCAAATCATGATAAAACTAACATCTTGGGTTTTACAGGATAAAGCTTCTGTCCTGGGGAGTAGAGTGTATTGCAACTTTAAAGAAAATTTCTTTAGTTCACATCTGTCAGTTTTAATGTTTAATTAGTCAAAGAAATTTTATCCCTGATGTAAAATCTGCATCAATAATTTGCCTTTTCAATAATTTGTAATTGGAAGTTATTATGTGACAGTTTTAAAACTTAATAAATAAAAATGCAACAGAAGGTTCTCACATACTAAGTGGGAATTTGGCATCAAAATTATAAAGTACGTTACAAGTAGGGTTTTTTCCTATGTGTTTTAATGTTGTATCTTTATTGCATTTACTGAGTGATAAATGCAGATGACAAATGAAGGAGCAGTATTATAAAGCCAAGTATGTTTAAATAAAGAAAGCTTTCTCTTTATGTATAATCTAAAAATGAAGATAAATACTGATAAATACAGTGGTTACCCAGCACGCTATAGCACTCAATCCTCATTTAATTTCCAAACCCTTGTATAATCTGATGATTTCTTCAATGAAGATATTTTCTTGCTTTCATTGAAACTGATGCATTGAAACTGATGCAGAAAAGAAATTTGCCATTAACAAATGAAAGCGGAATCAAGCTTCTAAAGAAATTTGAATGCAGGAAAATATACTCATTATTTTTAGAAGGCTTCTCCCTTGAATAATTCTTAATTGGGTCTCTAATTTGATTCTGTCTAATCACTAATTATTTGTGTTGTTTATTAAATAAAACATAGAGCCACCTGCCTAAACAGTAATACATACAGCCTAGGTTTGCTAGTCTGCAAATTGGTGAATAAACTAAGCCAATTCATCCATCTGTGAAATACTTCAAGGTCGACCATCCATTGGCTACAAGATTTTGAGTTAAAAAGACAGTGGAGGACAGTGCTTTCAGTTTGATAATGTTTGCTTACTGAGCGTGAAATGAAATTTAACTGTGGCATGTCTGCATTTGTAAATTTATTGTGGTTGTTTAGACTTCTAGCAAAATGAAATGTCAGGCAGTCATTCTGAGGTTCCAAATATATTGGGCTTTAAAGTATTTGGATATCTGAGATTCTTCTTTTCAGTATCTAAAGACTTTTCCTATTTTTTTCCACCTTGTAAAATTAATTACTATATTCAATCAATAGCTATGTGTGGAAGAAGTATATGAGAGTTTAAAAAGTAAAACTTAAAAATAATTTACAAATTTGCAATCCTAAATGTGCGATCTGAATATTATAGGTGTTTCAAAAATTTGCCAAGGATCAGAATTAGTATTTCCCCTGAAGATGTAATGTAGATAGAAAGATTTAGACTGGAAAGTCTCTTCTAGCTGCAAGATGTTATTATTTTTATACAGCCAGATGCTTTCAAGTGATGAAGGAAAAATAGTGTGGATTATGAAGTCCTTACAGGTAATTGTGGGAATTCTTAGGATCTATTTAAGCACCATATTGATGGTTCTGAACAATGTATGACCGAGTGGCTTCTATTGCCTGGGAATTCATTCATACTTCCTTCTGCCCTCCCTCTCTCCCATACTCCCTTCCTCCCAATCCCCCCTCTGCCCTCCTCCTTTCCCCCCAAAGTGCTCCCCCTCCCCTTCCCTTTCCTCCTCCTCTCTCTCCCTCCCTCCGTTTTATCCTTCCAGGCTATGAGAGAGCAGGAAAAGTCTATTTTTAAATGGCATACATTGTTTGTTTATTTATGTTTCTTGGTTGGTTGATTCATTTTACCAGAGCATTGCATGTCAGAAAGCTTAAGGGTTTTTGTTGTTGTTTTATTTTTTAAACCGATTCATTTGGCTACGGGAACATTTTCTTGGTATTTAAAACAATGTCCTATATAGTCTCACTTCTTTTTCGAGTGGTGATGACTAATAAAAATTCCGCTTCTTTCCTGTACGTGCTTTGCCATATCATTCACCTTAGCTTCTTGACCTTTTCCTCTTACAGCGGTTCCTTAGAACCCCAATTCTAGCTGTCACTTACAGGCACGCTAGTCTGGTTTGCTATCAAAGTTCGTATGAGTTGTTGACTTTTTAAGAGTTGTTTATGCAACTTGGATTAACCTACGTTCTTGCCTCTCCACTTTCGTAATTGAACCTTTGGCTGGTTCATTCACTTATTTGTGCATTTATTCGCTCAATTATTCCCTTCTTACGTGTTACACACTCAGTACTTACTAAGCAGTGGGTGTGCCACAGGAGAGGGGAAATTCAAAGCCATCTTTCTGCTTGCAGTTAGCTTTAGTTGTAAGTGAAAAGTTTGAAACCATTAGCTTAAAAGGGCTTTTGGAATGTCTATAGCTTTAAAGTTTCATTTATTCACTCTGCAGAGTGTATTTAGCACCGGTGACATGCAAACTACGTAATCCATGCCTGTGCCGACCAGTCATTAGAACTGGCCCTATTTTATATTCCTGCTGGCTGATCTTGGTGTTTAATACACTTTTAGGAAGGATATTTTAAAGGCCTTTATATAATTTAACTAGGATGTTTCCATGAACCTTGGACAGTATGTGCTCATCTCACACTAAATCTGATTCATTCCTTCGATAAATGCTTAACGTTTGTCTGTATTGCCAGACACTGTTCACACCCGTGAGACAGAGCAGTGTCTGTGAGGGTAAAGACCCTCCTCTCGCAGAGATCCTCTCCTAGAAGAGAAAAAACATAACATACATGTAAGCACAGCACGAAACAAAGCAATTTCCCACAGGGAGAAGTGACAGGGGATGTGAGGGAAAGTGACTGGGGGGCTGTATCACAACGGAAGGATCTGGGGTGGCCTCACCAGGAAGAGACAGAAGTTGAGCTGAGGCCTCAGCAATACAAAAAGACCCGTCCGTGCAGACATCTCGGGACACTACCTCTGGTGCAGAGTGAACGGGAAGAGAGAGGCCCTGGGCTTGGCATTTTCCCAGAGACAGGCAAAGGTCCCTGTGGAGAGTAATAAGAGCAGAAGCTAAAAATGTAGCAGGGGTGCTCGCTTCAGCAGCACATGTACTAAAATTGAAATGATACAGAGAAGATTAGCATGGCCCCTGTGCAAGGGTGACACGCAAATTCATGAAGCGTTCCATATTTTTTAGCACAGGGAAATGTATACAAGATCTTGTGCTGGCTCACAGCGGGAAAAAAAAATGTGACAATGAATATATGTATCTTCATGTATAACTGAAAAATTGTGCTCTACACTGGAATTTGACACATTGTAAAATGACTATAACTCAATAAAAAAAATGTAAAAAAAAAAAAATGAGGTATCAGGAACCAGCTCAGCTTGGGTTTCAAAAGCCCTGGTAAGGGTTGTGGAGTTTTGTTGTATGTGCATTAGGAGCACATAGAACTCATTGCAGAGTTTTAAGAAGGGAAGTGACAGGGTTTGATATATGTTTAGGGCGATCATTCTGGGTATTGTATGGAAAATAGAGCAAGAGTGAAGTAGGGTGCCTAGTTAGAAAGGATGCTGGCTGGCTTTGGGGCGGCAATGGAGTATAGGAAGGTGGGTCGGTTTGGGATACATTTTGAAGGCATAGCTGATAATTGGATGTGGGTGGTCTAACGGAGAGGAATCAAGGGTGACTCTAGCTTTTGGTTTGAACAAACAGAAGGATGATACTGTTGACTAAGATGGGAACTATGATGAGAGGTACAGGTTTGAGGGCTGTGTCTAGAGTTTCTGACCTTGTTATCTTGGAGATGCCTATTATGCCTCGTGGTAGGAAGCTGAATGTTGTTAAGTGAATCTGGAGCTTAGTAGGGTCGTAGTATATGGGTGCAACTATAAACAGAATAGCATTCTCCTTTTATTTCATGCCATAGTAAATTAACACAATTATAAATTTCACTAAGATACTTTTCTGTGTTTATTTAGCCTTACTTGCAGCATCCTCCAATGCTGAGATACTTAAAAGGCATATGAACTACATACTTGTTCAGTATACTGTGTACCCACGTAGTAACATTGGTGCAGAAAAAATTAATTTAAGCACCTGCTGGATATTATGAACACTTACAAAACTTATTTGGTTATTTTCAAAGACTTAGCAACAAACTCTACACTTCTTGTCATTCTTGAAAAAATAATATATATATGTGTATGTGTATATATTCTTTTTCATTATAGGTTATTATAAGCTTTTGAATATAGTTCCCTGAACTATACAGTAGGACCTTATTGCTTATCTATTTTACATATAGTAGTTTGTATCTGCTAATCCCAAACTCCTAATTTATCCCTCTCCTACCCCCTGCCCCGCTGGTAACCATAAGTTTGTTTTCTGTCTGTGAGTCTGTTTCTGTTTTGTAAATAAGTTCATTTGTGTCATATTTTAGATTCCACATATAATTGGTATCATGTGATATTTGTCTTTCTCTGTCTGGCTTACTTCACTTAGTATGATAATCTCTAGATCTATTCATGTTACTGCAAATGGCATTATTTTATTCTTTTTTATGGCTGAATAGTATTCTATTGCATATATATTCCGTAACTTCTTTATCCAGTCATCTGTCGATGGACAGTTAGGTTGCTTCCATGTCTTGGCTATTGTAAATTGTGCTGCTATGAGCATTAAGGTGCATGTATCTTTTTGAATTAGAGTTTTCTCTGGATATACATTCATTCTATCTTTAAACATGTATTGAACATCTATTCTGTGTCCAGTACTGTGCCAGAGACCAAAGATCTAATTGTCAATAAGATATGGCTCTTGTTTTATGTACCTCCCACTCTAGATAGAAAGACAGATTTTAAAAAAGAATCCTTTTAATGTAACATGAACTGTACTAGGTGAATCGGCAGTTGTACCCTAGTCAGCATACACTAATACAGCTGCATTACGAGTCCCTCCCAAATCCAGTGGTTTACAGCAGCAATCATTTTTATTCTCTTGATCACTGTTCTGCAAGGAGTTTGCACTTGGGTTAACCAAGGCTGAGTCCAACCTGGCAGCTCTGCTTCAGGCTGCAAGACATGTGGGCTTGGCTGCAGCAGTGGCCTTAGGTCCACTGCACGTCTCCCTTTCAGGTCTGTCTCCCTGTAAAGAGGCAGTGGCTTCCTGGGCATGTTCTCTTGGAGCGTCATTGGGAAGTCATGACAGCAAGCCCAAATTCATGTTTCTCATGCCTCCACTCACATCCCTGTCTTCTCCACGACCTGTTAGCCCAGTGGGACTGGACACAGATCTATTTCCACTATATAACAGCTCTCCCACTCTCGGTGAGCAAGGTTAGGCGAATCTTGTCTCTTTGGCCATCATTCCATCAGTTATTCATTCATCCATTTATTCATACTTTGTCCCATCTTTCATCCATTCATCAGACAAATAACACGTTCTCCAATCTAAGGATACAAAAGTGAAAAGGAATCACTACTGCGTTTAGGCAGTGGTCTCAAACTTTTTTGCACTAAGGGAATTTGAAAATCAAATGTATTTCCCTCACAGACTTTTAACTTCACATCTAAAGCATTTCATCATAATTTTCATCATTTTTATATTTATAAAATAGATCATTTCTAGCACATTATAAACTTTAAATCTGTAAGATCATTCATTTGCATGTATGCAGTGACATTAAAATTCTATAGCAATTTGTTACCATCATCATTTCAAAAATACTGTTAAAGCAGAATAACTCGTGAGGGGCAGCAGAGCATGATAGTTAAGAGCATAAACTCTAAACCGCCTGGTTTATTATTAGGAGCTTATATGTATTTTCAATTATCTATGTAACAGTTGTATCATCTATGCATTTCATTTCAGACTAGTAAATATGCCACCTTCAGCTGTGAGAGCAAGTTACTTAATTATTCTGTATCTCCTTTCTTCATCCATGAGTAGGGATCAAATGACATTACCAACTTCACAGAATTGTCAGGAGGATTAAATGAGTCCATGAAGCTCTTGGAGACTGGCTCATAGCAAGAGATGCTTAAATTTGTTGTTATTACTACTACTACTACTACTACTACTACTACTACTACTACTACTACTACTACTACTACTACTACTATTAATTAATTGGCTGAAAAGAACCTTGTAGGAAACAAGAGCAAAGGAAATTAAAAGTCATAAGTAAATGAAACATATATTTATAATTTTCCCTGAAATAAAACAAAGACAGCACAACAGATAATAAAAAAATATGCATACCATTTTACATATCTCAAATTAGCAATAATGGCTACCGTGCATTAACTAAGTAGATTTTTGAGTCCAGGGACATTGTGAAGGGAGGAGTTACTTTAAAAGAGGCAGAAGCAAAAGTACCATCCAGGTGCAGAAGAAGAAGCCTTTACTCTGCTCCAGAGTAGATAGCTCTAAGGCTGAGTCTTGTGGGATTTCTGGAATCTGGTGGGAACTTCAGGTTTGAATGTTGGTAGGGGAGAGGGTTTAGAGGGTCTGGGAATGATCTCTGAAATGTTTTCTAACACGGAAATCTTGTGAATCTAAATTCTTAAAAAATTTATGTTGGTAGATTATGTATGTTTTGTTAACTAAGCTATCTGGGCATTGCTATCACAGGAATGCAACAAAAGAGATTTATTGAGCATTCTTATCTGGCAGGAACAACGAATGTCTCTCTGTGAGGCTGTCTCCTTACACGCAGATATCTATGCCTGAAGAGGCTTGGGAATACATTTACTAGTACACTGAAAGCATTTTACTTCAGGTTCTAATATGCCCTGTTTGGACCATGAGCTATTGTTTGCTATTTATTTATTTTTTTAACAGTGAAAACAAGTGTTTTCGTTACTTAGATAAATGTGAGAACTGGAGCACTGGTTGATTGCAGGGCTGTGGTGACTTTATCTACAATGACTTAATTCTGGTACACCAACAGACAGTGTTCTCCTTCTAGTAAATCTAAGCGTAGTTACTGGCAGAATAATGACTTAAATGCCTAGGACTTGGTGTGAAGAACTTATTTTTAATTTAAAGCATTCATTTTGAAACTTAGTTTCTCTCAAATTTTGTACAAATTCATGAAGAGCAAGAAGATTGGAAGAATTGATATTATACCATTCATATTTCTTAGGGTATTACCTGTCTTTGAATATCAACCGCTGAAATACCTGAGTGATAAATTAGTCTTCACAGTTCAAAGTGTCTGAAACATGGAGAGCAAAGTGGGGGTGGGGGTCTTACAAGACACAGGAAAAATTCCAAGGGTAGGGCAGCATTTGCTTGGTTCATTTACCATTTAGCTCTGCGGTTGTCAGAAGAACCAACCTAAAATGTCCCTACTGGAAATTTATAGGGACATTTTTCTTTTAAAGGAGGTGCTGGGGATTGAACCCAGCTAAGCATGCATTCTACCACTGAGCTATACCCCCATCCCAGGGACATTCTGGATTATCCCAATGCTGGGCAAGGTTGGAGGGAAAGAGGGGGCTACCAGCATTTTGTAGATGGAGGCCTGCAGTGCTAGAAGTACTGAAATGAGGAAGAAATTCTCACAAAGTGTCCTGCACCTGTACAACGTTCATATATCTATATGAATAAATATTACTGCAAGTGAAAATTTATTTAAATTATTTGAGCCTAAAGCTAATACTGTTATGCAGAGGGACATATACTGTATATAAAGAGGCATAAATATATTTTTAATAGATTTTATTTTTTAGAGCAGTTTTGGTTTCACAGCAGAATTGAGCAGAAGGTGCAGGGATTTCCCATATACCTGCTACCCTCACACATGCATAGAATTCCCTGCTATCAGCATATCCCCTGCCCTGAGTGGAACATTTGCCCCAAGCCATGAACCTACATTGTCTCATCATTATCACCCAGAGTCTATAGCTTACATCCATGTTCATTCTTGTTGTTGTACTTTCTATGAGTTTGGACAAATGTATAATAACATGTACCTACTATTATAGTACCACACAGAATAGTTTCACTGCTCTCAAAACCCTGTGTGCTCTGCTTATACATCCTTTGCTCCCCCTTAACTTTTGGCAACCACTGATCTTTTTACTGTCTCCAGAGTTTTGCTTTTTCCAGAAAGTCATACAGTTGGAATCATACAGTATATAGCCTTTTCACATTTGCTTCTTTCACTTAGCAATATGTATTTAAGTTTCCCCCATGTCTCTTCCTGGCTTGATAGCTCATTTCTCACTAGTGCTGAGCAATATTCCATTATCTGATGTATCATAGCTTATTTATTCACTTATCTGCTAAGGGACACCTGGGTTGTTTCCAAGTTTTGGCAATTGTGAATAAAGGTGCCGTAGAAACCCAACTGCAGATTTTTGTGTGGACGTATGTTTTCAGCTCCTTTGTGTAAATACCAGGGAGCACAACTGGTAAATTATATGGTAATAGTATATTTAGTTTTGTAAGAAACTACCAAACTGTCATCCAAAGTGGCTGTACCATTTTGCATCCCCACCAGCAATGAATAAAAGTTCCTGTTGCTCCACATCCTTGCTAGCATTTGATTTTGTCAGTGTTTTCGGTTTGAGTCATTCTAATAGGTGAATAATGGTTGTCTCATTATTGCTTTAATTTGCATTTCCTTGATGCCATATGGTGTGGGTATCTTTTCACATGCTTATTTGTCATCTGTTTATCTTCTTTGGTGAGGTGTCTATTAAAGTCTTAGCCCCACTTTTTAATTGGGTAGTTTGTTTGCTTATTGTTGCATTTTAAGAGCTCTTTGTGTTTTCTGGATAACAGTCACTTATGAGATATGTCACTTGCAGATATTTTCTCCCAGTCTGTAACTTGTCTTTTCATGCTCTTGACATAAGGTATTTTTCACAGTTTTAATATACAGTGAACATACTCATTTTTACTGTGGTGTCTATTGGTGACTCTACCCTTTTTCTTTGTACGTTGTATGGAATGTCTTCTGATCATCTCTTAAATTTGAAATTGTTCATTAGAAGTAGGTGCAAGGATCTATCTTCTGCTCAGTGTCCTCAGATTGACAAAATACCTATTGTTAAATATGTATCTACACATATTAAGACATTTTATGTTGAAATTATGCATGCATGGGCCACATGATCTATAAATTTCATTTAGACTACTAAAAGGGCGTATTACAAATCATTTGCTACAGTGAAGTGGCGTTGGGTCTGACAGGCTTACCTCCAGAGACCAGGGTGTTTTCCCTCTCTGCTACCTTCAGTATGTCTGAGCGTCTTCCCTATGGTCACATGGAGTCTGCCTCAGTTTTTGGCATCCCTTGCAAACACCAAGGCATCTAAAAGGGCCAGACTGATTTAATGTCTCAAAGACTTCTCTGATAGACTGGCTGTCCCATACTACTACTCAGAAAATACTATAACCATTACTCAATCTAAACATGTAAGGAAGGGCCCCAGTGATCCAGTGAAGACTGTAAATCGAAGATTTAATCTCAATAGTTGGTCTCTTCCTCTTTTCCTAGGGGGGGATGGAGAATCTACTTCAGAAGGGCATGGAAACCATGTAAATGCTATTCAGGCAATTGCCTACTTCCCAGGAAGAAAAGAATTAGCTATTTTAAAAGTATTTGCTAACATATATATTTGCTGTTCTTGGTTGAAGCACATTTTGTTGAATAATTCAATCTGTTTTATTTTCCCATTTTCCCATGTGAACAAGTTTTTTTCTGAGACATTTAATTTTATAGTTTAGTGAACATTAAGCTTAACTAAAACCAATTTGTCATAATAATCTGCTTTCTTTACATGAAAATACAAGAGAGCTAAAATTTATCTTAAAGAAATTGGTGTTTGCGAAGTGGCAGGATAATACCTCAACCAAGGTTCACAAGAATAAATGCCTACAGGGGCCAGGTGGTAAGTGAGTGAGAGAATTGGGCCCAGGGGAGGGGACTGTGGCTAAGTGGAAAGCACATGTTTATTTACGGATGGAAGTCACCACTCCGCTCTAATCAATAGTTGCCATGTTGGAACCGGGCCCAGAGTTGCCAGATCTTTTGACTTTTCAAGAAAAAAAGTCAAATGTCTCATTTATTTGTGAAATTCCTGACTCTTAGATGTTGGCCCAGTTAAAAAAAGAAAACACCAGTATGCACCGAACAAAACACATTTGTGGGGTTACTCGTTCCATGAAGTGCCATTTGCAACCTCTAAACTGTCCCATCTGCTTCGACTGTAGAGTGCAGTGACTGGGGAATAGCACCGCTTCCCAGTGTTTGTGTTATGAGGTGAAAGAGTGATTCTCTACAGAGACAGTAGTGGACCGAATGGACTTGAACTCGACTCCACTAATTTGCCCATTGTCGTGGGGAATTAGCTAATTGTTGCATGGCATCAGTCCTTAAGATTTTAGGTTGCTAAACATGGAGGATGTAGGATAGAATTTGGGAAAAATTCAGAGGTTTGGGCCTAGGAAGACTGAGGAAAGGATCCTGTCCTCGCGCCCACCCCTTGGGCAGGACAGCAGGTGTCTTGCCTTCTGTCTTTCAGGCTGTGACACATACACAGTGCTCCCGTTCCCTCACATCACACATGGCCACATTGCTTCATTTTTTGAGTCCCAGGTAGACCTCCTCTAAATAGCAGGTTCCCTGTTCCTGCTGCCCACACATCTGGGATTGTTTCAATGGGCTGTTACCTCCTCCACGTCACCGTGCCCCTCCAAGTATACTGCTGAACTCTACACTCTACCTCAGCACCACCAAATCTCATCTTGCGTAATATTGTTGTCATTATAACCACATACCAAAGTGTTAACTTCTCAAATAAAATCCCTCAAAACTCGGAAAATAATAGAAAGGTGCTTAAGCATAATTTTTGTGTATTTCTGAAAACAGTTTGGTACGTAGGTAACTTTACTTTGCTTTGGTTCCTGAGAAGTGGTTGCTTACCCTGCTTGGGAAACTCTCAGTCTCTTCAAATACTAAAAGTAAAAATCAGTAAACTATAGTGGAATGTTTTAAGATTGGTTTATGCAAAAATGTATTAAAGCATCGTCTATTCTGTAATGTCAGCCATTTCAGGTTGAACTGGGAGCTAATAATATAAATCTTAAATAATGTGGACTCCACTAATTTAGGAGTTCTTATAATTCTGGTGTAGTTGGGTAAAATTTTTTGCCTGCATAATTTCTGGAGGACAAGTGTATTGGACAAATCAATTACATAAATCAGGATATATTAAAAAATAAGTCCCAGTTAAAAATGAAAGTCAACAACTATTTTCAAACTCCATTTCAATTGCAGACATACATATGAAACAGTGAATCACTCAATGCAAATAGTTCTTAGATAGACAAGATAATCTCTGAATTTGTATGAAAAAATTACCTGGTACTAGGGAATACTTGGCTGTGTTACCTTCATGATCTTGGATAAACCAATAAAACACCTTTGAACCTTGTTTCCTCATCCATAGAGGTATCACCTCATTATAAAGATTGTTAGGATTAAGTGAAAGGAACAGCTATGTATTTCTATTATCCTTTTTTTAAGAGACCAATACAAGACCTAAACTCCAGATCTTTATATTTTTAGTTCACTGTTTTTAAACTCTTCCAGTTTATTTTGGTTGAGGGAGTCAGAATAATAAATGATCTGAAACCTACAGACAAGTGATTTTTTTTGTTTAAAGATGTTCGTAAAACATTTTATAGTATCTTTTTGTCAGCATCGTTAAGTTTCTGTTTCTCTTCTCAGGCTCATTCATAAGGCATTTTTAAAAAAGGAGATATCTAGGAATAGAAGAAATTCATGTAATCATTGAGTCTAACTTTACACATTTCAGAGCTGAAATATTCTTGTTTGATGAATTTTTACCTCTTTGAGTTAATGTCTCCCTACTCCATTTTTAGCAATTAATATCTGAAAATAGAGAACTGGAAAGCTAGAAGAGAGACAGATTGCCTGCAAATCTAGGAACAGATAATGCAGAGTGCAATCACTTCCCTCTGGGATGTTCCTACAAACTTGAGATCACACAGATATTGAACGAACTTCATAGAGAAAGAAGCTTTTTTAAAAATTACATTCCTGGGACTATGCAGCTGCAGAATATTATTAGTTTAGTCGGTAATATGCTGACATGTTTGATTAATTATATTGTAAACAAGTTGAATTTTTCCTGGTGTTAAAAATTCATATTCATTTAAAGACCTGCAAAAGAAACCAGAGAGGAAAAGATTAGTCTTGAATAACATTGACCTGTCTAGACTTTAGAGTACCTCTTCCGTCTAGTCTGAAGTGTTTCTGATTGTCCTACTTAAAAAAGGGGGGGTGGGTTGTGATTATAGAGACAAAGAAGGAAAGGGTGGGAGCATTTTTCAAAACTTCTCTCCCTCCTTCCATCTTCTCCAAGAAGAACTAAATTTTATTTTCTGTTTAGCCCATTTGTTTTCATACCTTTTTTTTAAGTGTAACAACTCAGCTAGATTTATATTTGAGTTCAGTGTAAGCAGAGTTGGATTTTTTATATTTCTTTCTCCAGAACCATGCAGTTTCCTTTATTTGCTGATTATGGTATGCTGTTACTAAGCCTATGAGAAAACTCTCTGTGAAGTGCATTTTAATATTTAGATCAAACAGCGATTGGAATACATTAATGCCCAGTGGGTAAGTGTGCCATTTGAACGCAGCTGCTGAGCCTTCTCCCTGCTGCTCCAATTAACACATACCGCACACTTTTGTCAGCAAGAGGCAGTGCATATGGATGAAACCACTTTGCAGCTCATTAATATGATATGCAGGAGAGCACAAAGGGTTAATCAGTCTGCCCGTCGCAAAACAATAGCTTTCCCAGACGTTTCCCTAGCGCGTGCTTTGCCAGAAAGGGAGCTAGGCTCTCCTGGGTGAGATTAGCAGGTGTGTAAGAGTCGGTTGAGTCTCTAGCTTTGGTTTAGTCCATTGACTAACAAGTTTCCCCGCCCCTCTCTTCTCCTACACCCCCGCCCGTGATGATGGAGACATTGGATAGTGAAATTCTAGTGCTGGGACTCCTCGCGTCTCAGCTGAATCTCTTGTTGAACTTTTTTGGTTTTGTTTAGAAGCTGTTTGAAGTCCAAAGCTTTGCTGTTTATTTTTTCTCTTAGTCTTTTATTATCATTTCACTTTCTCCCTCTTTTCCTTCTTTTTAAAAAATTCTTTCTAAATTGCACACTTGACTGTTTATCGAGCAGGATAAGAAATCTTGTCAAGGTAAACCCACATCGCTGTTATTTTTTCCTCTCCGCTGGCTAAAATCTCTGCATTGGTGGTAGCACAGAGGCAGATGGAAGGGTAGCGTCCCCAGCCCCAGGTTTGGTGTTGAGCATTCATGCTCCACCAGCTCTCCAAGCAGCTGGGCTGTGGCTCCGCTCTGGTGCTGGCTGAGCCAGGCTGTGCGGTGAGTGAGAGATGGACCGCTTCCTGGGTTTTGTCAAGCAGATAAGAAGATCTAGGAGAAGAAAGGGGAAAAAGTACCGACCAGAAGAGGATTACCACGAGGGCTATGAGGATGTCTATTATTACGCTTCAGAGCATTTTCGAAGTAAGCGCTCCCCTCCACCCTCCTGTTCCTTTTCCCATGCTGGGGCTAACAATAAACCCTGTGTGGAGCTTTACTCTTAATTGCAAAAGGTTTTCCAGATGGTGTTCTCTGTGAGCTGTCTGTAAGTACTGAAGTGCTACATTTTGCTTGATTTGTTGCAAGAATAGCTATCAGATAGCATCAAGATGGTATAACCTGCCCAGATCTAGACACATGGTTAATATTTTAGGTGCAATTAATTGATTATGTTAGCATTTTAACAAGCCAGTCAAAAAAGTGTCTTGCAAGCCAGTGCAGTCTGTGGGTAGAATATGTTCTGTTGTAATGGTTGTGTTTAGATAATTGTGTTTTCTTTCTGATTAGGAGAGGCCAGTTCATTTGGAAGAAATAATTGTTCATGTTCAAGTTGGTGCTGATGATTAATGTTCCTGATGCGGACTTCTAGATAGTTATCTCTGATTAGTCCCCGGTGTTGTTTGTAGAAGGAAGTTCAGATGCTTTTTTTCTGATGCATGTTCATAATTTTACTATTAAATTTAAGGAAGTCTTATTTGCTGTCAACTGGAAACAGTGATACCTGTAGAATAAAATGATATAGCTATATGAAGAGATTTGCAAATGAGCCTCTAAACAGCAGAGAATTAGAATTTTTCTTGTACTGATCATTGCTTTAAGTTCCTGGTAAGGTTTAGACTTGTCCCAATAGATTTAAAATGTCCAGAAATGCCTAAGGGCGCAGAGAGAAAGCAGCTACATGCTGAAGTCCCTGAGGTTTAGGAGGTTATCCTAAATGGGGGGCATGGCAGTTATGCATGCTCTGCATTTACAAAATTAAAAATTATTTATTATCGTCTTGAATAAGGATCTTTATAAACTGTACTTCAATTCTAATTCTTCCTGGCCTTTTGACATCTAACCGTGAATATAGACCATTTACAACCTCTGAGTGTTGACTGACAAGTAATTTCAATTCCATTTCTGTGGTATTGAAATCCAAGAGAAGTAGTTCTAAATGCCAGAAATTTTGTTGTGATTGATGGAAGTTGAGGGCTGAAAATGCATGTGGTGGCAATAACACAACAATGCAAAATGATAATTCTTTGCTATTTGATTGCATAATGTGGCTGTGTTGCTTTTACAGAGTAATTCCTGAGTTTTAGACATGTTTCTCTTTTATAATGCTTCTACATGAATAATCTGTTCTATTGCAGGGACAGTCTATGTTTCCTAAACTTAGTTTCAGTTGAATTTAACTAAGATTTATGTCACACCAAAAAATACTGTCAGTTTGCATGCATAATTCTGAAAACTTGGAGACTGGAAAAAACCAGAAGCTTAGGAACTTTGAATTATCTTGGTGTTTGTACATTGTACACATTTCTTACAACCAATATATATTGAGTCAAATTTCACACCTCCTTGAGTTTACATCGTGATGTGTTTGTACAGATAGAATCAAACAGTCTCAAGTACCTACATCCTACTAGTTTGGGTAAAAATTTAAGAACAACGCAGATACTTTGTAAGTTTATAAAATGTGCCTACAAGGAGAAATATGTATGGAGGTGTCTAAGAAATATCCCCAAACTAGAGTTAGGAGAATGATAAAGCAAAAGCAGTAGTCTTCATACATTAAGTGCAGTAACTTAAAGAGAATCGTGTCTTATCAGATTTGTCAAGGTCATGCTAAGAATAAGATGCTAAACATCAAAAGTCATTTGCTTTAGAAGCAAAACTGACATGTTTTCCCCAGTGATTTATCAGAATGTAATATATGTTATGTAATATATAACTTTGTGGAGTTAGATGTATATCAAATCCACAACTTCAGACTGCTACATAATCATCTAGACACGTCACAAAGGGCTCAGGCCCTTTCATCAAATGTCAGATAGCCAGGACTTTTAAAGAAGCCATGTCATATAACATAATGACCTCTCAGTGCACCTTTGGCTTCAGTTTCAGAGTCCTGTCTGAATTGTGTAGGAGAGACATCCCCTTATATTTTACAGCTATAGAAAAATATTAAGAGTGGGACAACCTTAAAATCAGTCCTCAGATGGGTAATATGGTTGAACTTAATTTCATTTACAACATATCTATTTTAATTAGTCTTTGGCATAATTTGAAAGTTTTATGCCCAGTGTTTCCCTAGATGCTTAGAAAAACTGTTAGCACTGAGACTTAAAACTTGGTGAAATTTACTGATGACATTCAGTAAATAGAGTTAATGGTATAAACCAGAAGTGTCATTATTATTTTTATCCCTATTGTTTCTTTCTTGAAAGAAACTTACATGTCTGTTTTGTTAATTTACCCGTGGTTCAGATTATCACAAGGACTTTATACATATAATAATGAAAAATTGAGCTAGAAAGACCTTCCCAGAAAATTCCCTAATAAATCTGTTCTTTCTTTAGTACATTCTGAAGTGCTTACTGGCATTTAACTTTATTCTAGATAATGTCTCTTCTATTGTAGGGTTCTGGTTTTGAATTTTACCATCTTCTATTTCGTCTTAAGTACAACACAGCTTATAATCTCACGAAATGCCAAAACTTGAATTAAAATGTCAGTCGGTGTGATGCTATGAAAGAAAAGTTATTCTAAAAATGGATGATTTTTCTGTAACTCTATCATAACTGAATTTAGCAATGATGATGATAGACTGATTTTAAATCTTCCTTGATTTTATGTTGACTTGATGAATGTCATTATGCATCAGATGACTATCTTTAGTTTTTTTAATCTGCTTTCCCCATTCTTCTATCCTTTCATAAGTCTAGAGTTAGAGTTCAAATAAACTAAACAAATGCTTTGGGCAAATCGCTACACCTTTCTGGGTTTTTGTTTCCTAAAATGTGACATGAGGTGGATTTATTTCTTAAGATTTTTCAAGTTCTATAACTTTATAATTCTGAACTTTGTTTTATTTTCTGAAACAATTCAAGTAAAGGTATCGGCTGAAGAATTTGAACAAGGATTTAAACTAAAACACTTACCTGTGTCTGAGGGAATTGTTTTTCTGGCAGGAATCATCAGTAAGGAGATTCTTGTTTCTTTAAGATAATAATCTATATTAAGGAATTTTGGAAAATGTTTATAAACCTATGAAATTCTGAACATGTTGGTAAGTTCTAGACCTCATCTTTTATGTAAGATTATCTGCCAAAAACCACCATTTACTCTGAAATTCTCACATGGATGATTCATTTGGTATTTCTACTTAAGAAAACCTGGCACTGATTACAAAACTGATTTAATAAACCTTAAAGTAACAAAAAGCTGAAAAAGGATCCTGAAATTCAATTTCATAATGTTCAATGCTTTTATTTGTTTTTCCCTAAATACTGAGTTATAGCAATGCCGTTTCAAAGACTCCAGCAGGTCATATTTTGATCAGTCTGTCATACAGAAAATAAACCTTCTGACCCTATTTAATGTATATTTTAACACTGGATAATGTTCAAGTTCTAAGACAGATAAACTGCATTTTATAAGAATTCTCTTAGCACTGTTCATATCCATGATAGAAACCCTGACCTGCTGTTGTCCATGCAGGACAAGGTTATTGAACTACTTGAAAAGGAGAGATTTATCTCTTACAAATATGAAAGTTATGTGAGCGACTTTCACTTATGGCCCTGGCACCTTTTTGCACATGTGTGATGGGTTTGAATTAGGCATGGAGTTTCTCCAGGGTAACCACTCTTCTCAGTTTTCATCCTGCCTCACCTGGCCAGGAGAAAGATGTGTGGGAAAGCTGCTCAAGGCAGTTCTTAGCGACCCATTCACCATTCCCACTGAGGTCCTTTCAGGAAAACCAGAGAAAGCAGGAATGTGAATATGCTTAGAACTTTTGAAAAAAGTGTCACCTATATTTACAGATAATTTTTTGTTCTTTTGTTGTTGTGATTGTTTGCCTATTCTGATAGACACTGAGCAACACTTGTGTGTATATAAGATCACTGTTAGCTAAGTTACTTTATTAGACAGTGTATGCATTTAAAGTCTCTAGTTAGCCAGTCCAGGTTTTAAATTGCCTGAGATGTTCAAACTGCATTTTAGGAAGGCTGCTCACTTTCTTTTATTTCCCCAAAAGATGTCCTGTGTTTGTTCTTGGAGAAAAAACCATTTTGGTAGTGGGTGTTTGTAGTGTGATCATTTTTAGGAATTGGTGTAATTAGTTCAAGTAGTCTCTTCTCACTAGTTTCTTTTACAAGTTTGTCTGTTTGTAAATTCATGTCACCACATCCTCTCTGCTTCCTGGAAGTGACATTGAATCAGATTCTCTCTCTTGATCAGTGTGCCATGGGATAGAATGAGAACTTCTACATATTCTTTGGAAAGATGACTGGTCCCTATTCCTCAGTGTGCAAAAGCTGAACACACAATCACAGGGGCAGGGGGGAAGAAGGAAGAAAAGGGAGAAGAGGGGGCATTTCATAGTCATTCTTACCTCTCCAAGGTTTACAAACATCACAGCCATTTCTTTCTCTGTTAAAGACAATGATCATCTAACTTAGAAGGTCCTGGATGTGAAGTACTAGATGATTCAAACCTTAGCTGTATTTAGTTTGATTCATAAAATCCTAAATGAGAAACATCGATTATGTAGAAACAAGGCAAGCTTGCTTGTTGTATGACTGCACTGCTTATTTTCCTTTCCTAAGAATTGTTTTCCATCTCTAGTGTGGTTGTTTGGTTGAAAATTGCTTGGCTGCCATGGTCCATTTATCTGGGGCATTTTGTATCATCAATTTTATTATCTCAAACTATTTTTTTCCCACATGGAATAGGAATCTTAAAGTTGAAAGGAACCTTAGAATCTGTTCGTCCAACCTGAGTCTTTTTTTAGATGAATAAACTAGGATGCAAACGAGGTAAGTGACTTATGCAAGCCCCCACCCATCCTGCGGAAGGCAGACCTGATAGAGAGAGTCTGTTCTTCCTCCTTTATTCCACACTCATCTTTTAGTTCTCTGATGACTCTTCTCCTGATATTTAAGGGCTCAGATCCACCTACAAATGAATTAGAATTTTAATTTCCCTTGTAGGTGACTTTATTCTTTTGACAGTGGGTCATCTTATCTTAAACTAAACTCTTGAACAAAAACTAACTCAATATAATACTATGAGTCAAATTAACATAGTGTCTTATTTATAGATGATGCTAATAACAGTGATTGTCATTAACTCAAAAAAAGAAAACAACCAATGATATTTTTTATATCACCTCCCATTTGCTCTGTGGTTTGTAAATACAGTTCCTTCTGCCAATGAATATCCTTTCAGGAGACTTAAAATGGCATTAGTCTATCAGGAATATTAGAATTAGGAGGACCCTTGGATTTCAATTAGGGAGGCCTCCTCTTCAATATAGGAAGTCCTTTCTCAGCATCCCTGCTATATGGATATCCAGCTTTTATTTAAATTATTCCCATATGAACACATTCACTTCCAGACAAGGCAAGTCATTGAATAAGCCTATGTCTCTTTTAAACAAGCTCTAAGTTTTATGTCAAGTTGTTTACGCGTTCCAACAAATACAATATATGCTCAGATTTTTATCTTGACCCAGATAAATGCAGACTCCATTAGATTTAATGCGCAGTAAGATTTCAGGCCTCCTCTCTATTCATATCACTCTTTTGCCGATGTAACATATGGTATGTGGAGGTGAGTAATTCCTTCAGTGCTATTTTTATTTTAACTATACAAACCCAGAAGAGCTCTGTATTGGGTCCACATCCATTTGGTAATTTTTCTTTTTTCCTTCTTTTCTTTTTTAATTTCTAAAAGGTCACCAAACCCCCCACTTATTTAATGAGAATCATATTCTAATGCTTTGTGTTTGCACAATGTAGGGGACTTCTACTTGTCTGCCCTGAAACTCTTTTCTTCCCCCTGGGAAGAACAGTTCTCATATTTAAAATATCCCTGTTTCCCCTCCAGTTTTGTCATTATTGTTTCATCAAAACAGACATGATTCTATTATACCATTTCCTTGGCTATGGTGATTGATCTGGCAGTGGACCCATAAACCAGTTTCAAAATTCAACTCAATGCCCTCTACCACATTGGAAAAAACAGTCTGGAATAGGAGAGAATCAAATCAACATGTAAAAGAGATGGGGATAAAAGGTCAAGGGACCTCTCACAGTTTTATAGTTACTGGTCCAGACCTTGGGGTCTCTTGGGCTGCCCAGATTGAAGTTCACATAGCTAGAAAGGACCAGAACCAAACTTGGAACTCAGGTCAGCTCATTTCTAGTGTGGTAATGTGGGTAATTTTTTAAAATTTGGAAAATATTATTATTGGGTGTTTTCATTTGATAGAAATAAATGCCAGAAGTAGAAGATAGATTCTCTCAATTAAAGCCTCCTCCCCCCAAATGTAATTCTCTTAATGGAACTAAGGAACTCTGTGACTTAGAGAAATCACTTGGTTCTCTGTGCTTCTTCAGGATCTTATTTGTAAAATGAGGGCACTACATCCCAGTGCAGAGCACCAAGACCCTCAGAGAGGAACCATTGACAGGTCTAGATGCAGTAGCTAGAGCTGTGTCTCTTAGGGCGTCACAGCCAAAGCAGCTGGAGGAGGGAGAAAGCCAGCGGACAGATTTGAGCAGAAGACATGGCTTTTCTTAGCAGCATAACTGTTGTGCATTTAACATTTTCTGCCCTCACTCTCTAAATCTTATTTGAGAGAGGGCCACACAACTTCCCCATCCACATCTCCCCAGAGTTCTGCCACCAGTATCTACAGCTATATAAAAGAGTATTTGGATACACACCAGGCAATTCTTTCTCATCAGGATGTGCCCCAAAACTAGGTGCTTTACAAGATCAAGGGCAGGACAATGAAACCCCCAAAAGAACATGCATGTGTGTGTGGGTGTGTGTACACCCACACACAGAGACACAGACACACACGGGACTTATATAGATACTTGTGAGATCAAAAACAATACCCTTTCCTTAAAATGGTATCTGTTTCTCTAGGCAGCTCGTGCCCTGCTAGTTTAAGGATATGACAGGATGAGACTACCTAAGTTGGAATTCTCTCTCTTTTTTTAAACATTTTTTTATTGAGTTATAGTCATTTTACAGTGTTGTGTCAAAGGAATTCTCTTTTAATAGATAAGTGAACTTGGCAAGGAAATGCCTGTGCCTCAGTTTCCTCATCTCTGAAATTGAGATGGGTCAATAACTACCTACCTCTTTGGGTTATTGTGAATTAAATGACATAATACAGCACTAAGTGCCTGACACGTAGTGAGCACTTAGTAAATGTTAATAGAAGAAAGCCTTACTCATAAAGTATTAAGTAAAGCATGTTGGGTCGTTATGCCTGGCAGGCTAAGGAGCTTTAAGTCCATTGTGCAGGCACTGGGGCACTATTGTAGGCTTGTAAGTAGAGGTATAGCCAGCAAAAAGCTGTATTTTGGAAGATTAGTGTGGTGTTAGTGTATAAAAGGGATTAGAGGTAGAGACATAAATAAAAGGGCAGATATGGCAGTTGCGGGAAACTGCCATAGGTGTGAACAGAAAAAAATAGATTTGACACACTTGAGTTTGAATTGCCAAGAACTGTAAAGGAGGCAGCTTGAAATGTGGAAGCTGGAGTTGTGGAAAGAGGGTAGGATTCAGGAGATTTGGAAGATGTGTATATAGATTTGACAGATGAATCATGGGACTAGATGAGCTTGGTAAGAAAGAGAGGTTTTTTGACTCTGTCTCATGCTGACTGTTCTTGGGGCCAAACCAGGAAAACTGATTAAGCGTACGATTCACACGATGCAAGAGAGAATTTCAATAGATAGTGGAATCAGTCCTGGATACGGTTAACAAGGGAGTTTGAAATGAGGACTGAATGGATTGCCCATTTGATTAATTTATTGTAATGATGATATAAAAGATTAAATGCAAGCTCATTAGGCAAAAGGAAAGGCAACTCAAAATAGGTGTTAGGACTTTTACTAGTGTTGTCCCTTCAGTTATTTACGGTGTCCTAGAGATGAATCTACTTCTATATGAGTTTAGAAAGAGGGGACTAGTACATTCTGCCACATGGAAGGCCCTGGTAAGTATGCTAAATGAAAAAAAAAAACAGGTTCAAAAGACTGTACTGATGCAGGTGGGTGCAAGGTTTCTTTATGGGATGACAGAAATGTTTCAAAAATTAGGCTGTGATGATGGTTGCACAATTTCTGTAAACTTACTCAAGAATCATTAAGGTGTTTTTTTTTTTTAAAAAGATAAAGGGATAGGTGGTCAAATGGATATGTGTCAGGTTTTTGTTTTTGTTTTAGCAGCTCACAAGTCAGAGTTTTTTTCTCCTCTATAGAATGTCCTAGGCATTTAGCTCAGTCAAGAAGAGTTAATTAAGTACCAACTCAGAAAAGCAAAAGTCAAATAAAATATGGAATACAGAATGATTTACCATGATGCCAGAGGGAACCACTCCCTGTAATATTTTAGAATATATAATAGAATTGATTATATGCCTTTTTTATTTGAAGTGTTAGAATTCCACTCCGATATCTCATTAACTATTACATAAGCTTAGAGCCAAGAAGCTTTTCTGAAAACATTGAACCACAGAACTGAGTTCTTTGGCTCAGTGGATTTGAACTTAATATCAGCAATTAGATCTATAGTTATGTAGAAATTGAGTCAAATTTCAGTTAACATACTAATATACCTTTGAAATGTATTAGATAACATACTAACATATCTTTGAAGATCTCAGTTCTAGAAACTGCTTGAACTGACTCCAAAATATTATGAGATTCTGTCTAAATAAATTACTCATAGTTAAATAATTTTAAATTTATTTAAATTAAGTAAGAGATAAGATACAGTGTAATGCTTGAGAGTTCTTCTTTACTTCCCTACCCTGTCTAGAATAGGAAGATTCAATGTATGGGAAGCATCCCACGATTTTTATTCATTCAGCAAAGACTTGATGATACGCCTCACATGTCAGGCCTCATTCTAGGTGCTAGAGATTGAGTGGTACAGAAGACAGAGAAGGTCCTTGCCCTACTGGAACCAGCAATCTAACAGGGAAACAGGAAATAAAGAATACTGGCAGTGGTGAATGCAATGGAGAAAGTTAGGGTTTTATGGGATAGAGTGTCAGAGGTGGTGAAAGGTGGTGAGTGTTTTAGCTAAGGTGATCTTCCTTCGGGAACTAGGTATTTGGGCTGACTCTGATTGGAGAGACAGAGCCACTGTGTGATAACCAGAGTTAGAAATGTATTTATTCATTTTAATATAGCACTCCCATTGACAGCCTCTGAGTGGGCTGTTTCCTTAACCTTCAGTTGTTCAGAATTCCGAATGCATTTTTCCTTAGATTTCAAGCTAAGCCTGACCATAGAAGCTTTTGCAATATTTCACTAACAGTTAAAATATGACTGTGGCCAAAGGAGGCATAGTTATTGGGGAAAACCTTTATTTTGTTAAAAAAAAAAAATACAGCTGCAGTTGCTATTCATATGTTGTCTTCTGTTGGAAGATGTCTGCCAGATTGGGGGGTGCCTGCAGGGGCAGTGGTGTTTTGGAGGAATGAGAAAATGGTTTCCTTTACCTTTAGATTAGTGTCACTTGATTCTGAAACATACTTTTAGCCCATTTCTTAAGCTAAAAGTGCACCTGCCGTGTAGTCAGAGGATACTGAAACATATGCTTTTTTTATAGTTTCTTATTTTTTTCTGTAAGATAAAACTATATCCGACTTCTCCCTGGTCTTTGAAAATCACCACGGTACAGAGACTCTTAATGGCTTCTGCATTTTATAGGAGAGATTATACGTCAAAGAAATGTTTTCCGGAGAGTGAGCAGAGTTGTCCACGGTCTTTTGGGTTACAGCCCACAGCATTGCCAGTCTCTGTGTTTTATGGAGAATTGGACCTTTACATTTCTGTTGTTGATTATTTTACTAGTAGTAGATAACCAGGGGATTGTATATGGCTTGTTGGAATATTATTTTCCAGATCGTTACTGTTTAATTTAAAGGCTTACTTAATCTTTTATATTTAGAAATAAATCCAGTATAAGATTTTTTTTTAAATTTCTGTTTTCTGATGATCATCTGAATTGCTTTTCTGGAGCTGTGTCTAGCCAACAGACAAATTATGCCTGATTTCCGTACTGTGGTGAGCGTTTTGTGAAAACAGGTGCTTCTGATTACTGCTGAGCTGGTCTTATATTTTCACGCCTCTCTTCTGCTGGTGGTAGTGTGTGATTCATGAATTTGCAGGTGTAGAAGACAATATTTGATTTGTGAAGCCCCATTTTTCCAGATAAAACTAGGCACATTTCATATGTACCAGTTACATGTCAAATGTAACCAGTATAGAATGTGAAGCCAGCAGTGACTTGCTGATTCTAAAAGGTGGATGTAGGTTAACAAATAGCCACAGTGGAGAGTTTTGCAAGGGGTCACAGTGATGGTTAACGCTTGTTTTTGTAAACTGTGATTGGCAAAAGAAATGAACGTGTGTGGAAGAAATTAATTTCTGCAGGTATTTTGAAAACATGAATATGAGCTTCCGGTGCTCAGTGCATGACACCCTGCCTGGAATCATGATCACTTTTAAGGCAGCAGCTGTCAAAATTTCGGGTGAGAAATACAGGTGCTCAGCTGTTGGTTATAAATTTCCAGCTTTGTGGATTTACAGTGGCCTTTCAGTCTTGGAATAGAGTTGGGGAATTCCTAGCACCTAAGAACTGTTGTTTATGGCTGGTTTTATCTCCCAATACCAAGTCTTCATGATTTACAGGGACAAGCACCTCTTTCATTCTTAAAAATCTCAAAGCTTTTGTGTAATGGTGTATTTAGTACCATCTGGAAGATGATCAGGCATAAAAAGGACCTTAGAGCTAAGAAAAACTATTGGGATCTTCCAGTCCAGCCCTCCAATGTTACATATGATGACTGTCCTTAACAGTATAGTAATTTGCTCAGTAGTTGTTTTTCAAGGCTTAAAGAGAGAAAATATCTAACTCAGCATCACAGTCAGCTAAGAATAAAGCATTTGAATCTCTGAACTTGCTGTAATTTTAATCTTATCTTCCTCCAAACCTTCCCCATTGCTTCAAAGACAGTCTTCATGTGACAGTCTTCTCCACCGCACCCCACCTCCAAGGGTTAGATCTGGGGCACCTCTGCACATGAATGATGCTTCACTTACTCTGTTGTTTTGTAATTACCTGGATGTCAGTCTGTCCTGTGAGCACCACTCTGTCCTCTTTATATTCCAGCACCTAGGACAGTGCCTGGCTGCCTGGCACATTCTGGGCCATCAATAGATGTTTCTTGCTTGAAAAAATCTCTGGAGATTGATTTCCATGAGCCACCCACAGAAACCCATCTCATTACTTTATAGTCACTTATTCACATATCTGAAATGATTAGGAAGTTTAGAAAATAATACTCTTTGGTGGGAAGAATTTGCATTTGCCCTGTACCTAGTTCTGACACTACCCCTCTCCTCCTGTTACTCCATATAGCATAAGACAACACAGACCTTATAGCAGATTTTTAAGAGAATCTAAATGCAAAGAAAATAGAAGGAGAAAGGAAATGTTTGTATTTTATAATATTTTATAGACCTACCTTCTCTTGTTGCACATTTTTTTAAAAAACATTGTTGTATTCATTTCTGGTGTTCAACAGTGATTCTGTTATATGTATCTGTACATATTCTTTTTCATATTCTTCTTCATTACAGGTTTCAACAAGCCATTGGATATAGTTCCCTGTGCTATATAGAGAGTAGGACCTTGTTATTTGTCTATTCTGTACATAGTAGTTTGTTATACGCTTCTGGATGCTTGATCCTCTGAGATTAGTGCTTCGTGGATCCTGTGCTAAGCACTTTACGTGAGTTATCTTATTTCACTCTCACAACTCTGTGAGACAGATATTATCATCCTTATTTTCCATAAAACTAGGGCCAAATGAGCTTAATTATCTGAGCTGTTAGATCTTATTGGCGAATATTCATTAAGCACTTACTGTGTGCTGAGAGCGGTCCCAAGTGCATCACATCTCCCAGCTACTGTGCTGGGTGTCTTCCTCCCCCAGGGTGGTGTTCTCCGATGCTATCACGATAGGAACCTCTACCCTCTCGACAGGTTGATGGACTCCTGAGTCATTTTGGACATAATTCTAAGTCTCCAAAGGCAAAAAGGCAGCAAAACCAACTGCTGTTATGTCTAAACATTTTTGTAACGATATAAATTTTCTTCTCAATCCTGTTCATTCAATTATTTTGAAACCAGTTGTGCTTTGAACAGGACAGTTTGCTACCTTACATTCTGGTGTAACTTTGTGGGGTGTGTATGTGTGTATTCTTCCCCACTGAATCTAGAATTAGGAAGTGATGTATATAATTCACAGCATATTTGGACTAGAAGAAAACTTATGATCACCAAAGTGAGCAAACAAGTCCAATTTAGGGAGGGGACCTTGACCAAGCCTTCATTGTTCGTAATCCCGCAGCAACACAGATGCAGGAGCAGGAGGGCAGTGACACCTCTGGCCATCTGAACAAGAATGTGTGTTGTGTCTGTGCTACCTTAAATGCAAGTTATAGAAAGTTAAACTGTCCACATCCACACTGAGGCATCCATATGAAGAAAATGTGAATATTGGTATAAATCTGTCACAAAAACGAGTTCTCGTAGGGGTTCCAAACAAATCCTAGACTTTATGAGAATTAACAAATGGTATAGGAACTAGTTTGCTTTATTTATTTTTTCTATTACTCAGTCAGACATGAATCATATGCCACTCAAATAAAATACTCACATGTCAAAAATTTGCTGATGGGAAGTATTCATCAAGTAGAGTGAAATTATTTACTATAAGGTACAAATTTTGAGAGTGAATAGTATTGTGATACTTGACAGCAGTGATCAAGGAACTCTTAGTATCAGGTTGTGTCATTTATACTATCCAGTTGGAGTTTGACTCTATCAAGTGTCTTCCTTGGGGTTTTGTAAATGTCTCAAACAATTTGCTGTTTATTCTTTTTTTTTTTTTTTTTCATTTGGAAGGTTTCTGTTTTTTACTTAAGATTTTTTTCTTAAAGTTGCAAGTTTCCCAAATACTCAAAAATTACAATACTATTAACTTGACAGGGATCTCTTAGTTTGAAATATAACAGCAAGCCTCAGAAATCACCTGATATTACTTGGCATTATGTAATGTCAAAAGCGAAGTATAAATTTTAAGTTCTATAGAAAAAAGAAATAGTGAAGTTGTCATATCTTAAGATGATGAATCAATTATTTAGAATTGTTAAGACATTGGGTAACTTAATGTTATCAGGTTTTCTCTATATATTTTTATATCCTTTTTCTTTTCAGAAATCTCATTAAATCTCCCTTTCAACCCCTCTGTCACCATCACACCTGAATGTCAGCAGGCCCTTCAGTCCCTACCTGTCCCCTCCACCTGTCAGAATGTCAATGACTTACTCTTTCATTAGGCATCCAGTTCCCTGTGTAATCACAGGTCCCTTGAGTATCTGCCTCCCCTGGACTGCAGCCTCGCGTGCCTGCCAGTGCTTGGCCTTAGTGCCATCAAACCATCTGTGGTCTTTACGCCTGCTCTCAGGTTACTGATCATTATTGGAAGGAAAAGCTGTACAACCCCGGAAGTTGGCTGCCTCGCGCATTGATGAGTTCCAGCCACAGCTGGCTTTCAACACCAGTCATCAGTCTTTGTCTTTATCTCTAGTCACTCTCTTACCCCTTCCCCAAGCAGTTATTCCCCAATTGGACCACTCTTCTTAAGTCCCAGCCTACTCTTCCCCTCCCTGAACCCACTTGCAACCAAAGACATAGACTACTTCTCAGCTCTCTTGTCTCTGCTTCCCTGCCTTCCTCTACCTCCCAGATATCTTTTACAAAAGGAATTCCTTATATACAGCTTGGACTTTGTCATCCCCAAAGCACAAAGAAGGTGCTCAGTGAATGTTAGACTGAAGGACAGTGTCTCAGGGTCCTTTGAATTTCTCCTGCCCCTTCGGTGAAAGGATCCAGCAAAGATCACTAGTGGCCTCCTGAGTGTATACTTAGTAGCCTTTAAAACTTTCTTGACATTGTTGATCTTTGATAGTTGGTCATCATTTTGGTTTTTGATTCTCTTCTCTCTTGGCTTCTATGGTTCATCTTTTTCCCTGGTTCTTTCTCCTCTTTTCTGATCACCCATTTCTTCTACCTCTCTTCCTGGCTCTTTTGCTTTCCCTGCTCTTGTCAGCTCTTCCCAGGCAATCTCTGCCTCCCTCTTCTCTGTAGTTTAGATGTCCCGACTGAGATCCATACTGCCAGCAGTCATCTGGCTACTCCATCACCTCAGATTTCAACATTTCCTAAACGCAGTACCTTATCTCCCACCCAACACATTCACATCACCTTCCTTCTCTCCTTTGAAGGCAGAGTCCTCTAACAATCTGTCCCAAATAGGAAGCTCAGAATCATTCCTCACCCTGCCTTCTTGACGTTTTTCAATTGTATTTTATCTACTTCATCAACTTTATACTTCATCTGTGTATTCCCTCTGCACCTAGGCTAGCCCATGGTTAGAGCTTAATAAATGTTTAATTTTATTTTATTTCACACCAAAATGTAGACAACTAGAATAGTGGATTCCAAGGGACTTATCTATCTTCAGCTTTGATGTATATATGAATATTTAGGCCCACTGGAAAGATAGTTGGCAGTTTATGATGCCTCGAGGCTAAAATTTTTCTGAGGTAACATGTTCTATTAGTGTCATAGTATTTCAGTTCATGATTTCAACCTTGTTCATTAAAAGCAAAGTGGGCAGCTTGAGTCTCAAGGACCTGTGTAGCTGGAAATATTAGCTTGGAGTCTAGAATTCAATAACCATTGATTGCCTCAGTCCAGAGCAGTTTATTGTTGATCTCTTTCCCCTAAAATGGAATCAATTATTCTTGCCAATGCATTTTTATTAATGGACTGGCTATTTGGACTAGAGTAATGAATTGAAGTGCAGGGGCATATTGAAAATACGAAAAATAAAGTGTTTTTCAGAGCTCTCAAAATGTTGATCTAATAAATCACAGAGTATAACAGAAGAAGTTTAGTGAAGAAGGCAATAGAAGTAATAAGAACACTTAATTGGTTTTTAAATGGTAGCTCTAAACATTGTTTAAATTTAACGTCAAAAAATTTTTGTTTCGTTTTTATAGAACAGAAACGTTTTTGCTTACAAAAATCAGTAATTGACCGAACTGATTAGCATTTTCATGTCTTTGTAATTTTCACTCTGTTATTTAAAATAATTATAATAACTATTTTCTCACAGGGAATACATTTAAGTGAAAGTGTGAGAAATTTAAATTCAGGGGAGAAGTAATTCATACTGCATGGTTTTGCAAAGAACGATCAAGACCAAGCAAACTTTAGAGTGCAAATTTTAAATTTAAGATATGTTTAAATAGTTAATAGAAAAGAATTTTCACAGGCTAGTCAGCAACAAGTTAATTATGAATCATTCTTGTCTATTTCTATAGTAGAGCCCAGATATTATGGTTTTGATAATAAGTTTTCAACAACGATACCCTTACTTTATTTTAGAATTTTACAATACCTTGATACATATTTTACTTTGGGGTCCTTCTAGCAATCTTATGAGTTGATAATTAACCATTGTTATGTTATTCCCCACTTTATAGATAAGGGAAAATAAAACACTGAAAAATTAAATGGCTGTCCAGGGTCACACAGTTAGTGAGTAGTGGCACTCCCCTTGATTCTTCTGGGCTTTTCTCCTTTCCTGAATGGACTCTGATCTCTTTTGAAACAGACTGCCCTGTCCTATTTATCCTCCTTTGCCAGGAACACAGCAGATGCACAAAGTGTATTCGCTGAATAGATTAGTCTACGCTAGAATGGAATTTCAACTGTCAGTCTCTTAAAGAATCTTACTGCTCAAATACGATATTTTATCAACCTAATAGAATTCTGCTGTGCACTTGAAAACCCTGAAACTGCATTTTTAAAGTCCTCTAAATGAAGTGCTTTTTTATAAATTGAGAGTTGTCATGGGAAGCATAACAAAGAGGCAAAGGATAAGTATTTTATCATTAATCTATTTGGGGTTAATTCCATTCTATTAGTTATCTATTGCTGCCTGACAAATTATCCCAAAATATAGCAGCTTAAAACAACAAGCAATTTATTATACCATAGTTCTGGTGGGTTGGAAATCCTGTGCAGCTTAGCTGCGTCCTCGGGCTCCCTGTGTCTTATAAAGCTGCAGTCAAGGCACAGGCTGGACTGGATGGGGATGCCCTTCAAGATTGTTCATGTGGCTGTGGTCTCAGGTCCCTGCTGGCTCTTGGTTGGACACATCATTGTTTTCCCAAGTGGGCCATCTATTAGGTAGCTCAAAATGGCAGCTGGTTTCCCTGAGAGCAGGTGAGCCAAGAGAGTGTGAAAGGGCATGCCAGACAAAAGCTAGTCTCTGTAACTTAATCTTAGAACTGACAACCCATCACTCTTGCCTTCTGTTCATTAGAAGCGAGTCACTGGGTCAGCCCACACTGAGGAGGATGAGATTACACCAGACTGTGAATACTCGGGGGCCAGAATCATTGCCGCTGTCTTAAGGCTGTGGAGCCCGTTCATATTAAATGCCGTTGTTCAAATAGACTAAATCAGAAGATAGAAAATTCCGGTAGACTGACTTTCACCTTGTTCAGACTTTTCAAGGAAAAAGTTAAAGAAACCCAACCTAAACTACCATTAGAACCACCCTGCACCCTCAAAATCAATTTGTTTATTTAGCAAAATAGTCACAAGGTTGTCCTGACTTTAACTTCAGCAGGATTCTGTTCTCTTCTCCCAACACCCAACTCTGCTCCCTTAAATGGTTTGAGCAGATTCTATTGACCTGTCTTGTGCTTCGTGACCATCCCTATGGCCACTGGGAATGGAGCTCCCCAAATGACCAGTCCTGGGTTATCCACCACCCATGGAACCTGGGGGGAAGTGACGGGAGCAGAAATCTAAATCATATGAACTGAGATTAGGGGAAAGCAAGATTGAGGTGCTCTTCCCACGGTAAGGGTTTTGGCTGATGGGCAAGCAGATCACTGTTGCCCACTGCACTTGTCTGTCCCCGTTATGCTCCTGCGTGTTCTCATTTATGCAGTTTACTATATTTGATGAGGACCTAAACATGTACAAGATGGTATATCTTCCTTTGGTGGCAGGAATGAGAACTAACCTCCTGAACAAAAGAGTTCATGCTCAGTAATTGTTTCAAACTAACAACAAAAAGTAATCCATAGTTTTGCAGTGTGTGTCCTACGGAAGTAAAATGTTTCCTAAACCTTTTTGGGTAACCTTTCATCATTAATAGAGCACAGCCCTAGGGCTAAGTCCAGTTCATCCATCTGGACTTTAGCATGAATGCAAAGCCTTATTAATGTGTTGGCTCACAGAAAACACAGGTGTGTGTGCCCGGATATTAATTGGGCTCAGCTGGGGCCATTGAGGGGTCGACTACTAGGTATCTGGGGTCACTGGTGTGTAAAATTAAACCTAATAAGCTGTAGTCATGGGTTTATAGCAGCTTGTTGTTTTGTTTTGGTTTTTTTCCCCCTTCCTACTTTCCGGTATCTAAAAGAATACACCTGAGGGTCGGCCATGGCTCTTTTTCAGAAAGAAAGTGGAATTAGTAGAGTGCCATTGTGAGTCAGTTAAACTGTGTGAGGTTGATAGCAAAACCAGAGCTCATTTGTCAGACCTTGGAACCCTGTGGATACATTTAAGTGGGACCCTGCTCGGCATAAGCATGGCTGTGGGTTCCTCCTCTTCCTAGTCCCGTGAAGACCCCGGAGTCAGTGCGACCTGGAGAGCCAGCCAACTGAGGCTCCCACTACTCTCCTTCCAGTGGCAGCACCTTATGGGCTGGACATTTGGTGGGGAGACTGTTTCCCAATGTTCATTCCTGAGTGCTTACTACTACACATTGGGTGAAACTGGGGATGCTGAGAAAAACAAGACACGGTCCATGTTCATGTGTGGTAAGAAATAAATCCCATCTGTGCTTGGGTTCAGGACAAAAGAAAGCGGCTGCTTAACTGGTCCTGGGTTGAATGGCCATGAAGGTGAACTTGCCCCCGAAAGCACCATCCACAGCCCTTCTGCTGCCCACTGGTGGCTGCAAGGCACACATGGTGATGTTCCTGCCACGCCCACCCACCAGACAAAGTACTTAACAGCCTCCCTGTGTCTCAGGCTTTTGGCAACTGGACCAGTTCACAACCTCTGTCCTCTGTTCATCCATGAGTACTGATTTTTATTTTGTGAAACAGTATCATGGTATCCATCCTCCAGAGTGATTTTGGTGTTCTCCCCTTCCCCCCCCCAACCATCCCCAAATTCCAAGTCTTCTTTACCTTCTCCCTAACACTTATCCCAGTCAAAAAGTTATCATCTTAACACCAAAACCTATTGTCCCTTGCTAAACCTTGTTACTTTCTTTTTGAGACACTCAAGGTGCGGGATTGGTGACTCGATTATTGTAGATGAGTTCTATGTTTGTTTTTGCTTATTAACCCCAATAAATCTTTAAATGGTGGTACTTTCGGTAGAGTAGGAGAGAGCATTTGGACTGGATTGCTTTCAGTGAATCTTGCTTCTGAGCGTGTTCTGTTTAGATATGAAGGACACCTTGATATGAGGAATCCGCCGCCCCTCCTGTCAGAAACGTTTCCGTCTCCACAACCTCCTTCCTTCCGCCAGCCCGTAACTTTCCTTTTCTCGTATCCAGCTTCTTCTTTGGAGTTTGAGGCCTCATGCTGACTTAGTAGAATATTAAATAGTATCAGCCACAGAGCTGTGAGGTTGGTTTAAAAGTCAGTCCTCGGGTGTGATAGGGCAGAGAGCCAGAGCCGGGAAGGGAGGGACGGCCTCGCTGTACCGGCGCTGGCCACGCCTCACCGGAGGCATTGTGTTTGCTTCCGGGAGGTGCGGGCAAACTGGAGCAGGGCCCGAGAAGAGTGACTAGACTCATGCAGGGCACATACGGGCGGGTTGGAAGAACAGAAGGTGTTTACCTTAGTCAGGAGGAGACTTTGCAGAGAAATAGCAGAGGAGGGTGGAGGTACAGCAGTGCTAACATGTGCAACCCCAGAATTCGTCTTGTGTGGCCTTTAGAAACACGGCTAAAACCAATGTGTAGCTTTGAGGAAAGATTTTTTTTTTTTTTTTTTTTACTTTTTGAAGCTGCTTCTTAATTTTATTTATGTATTTAATTTTATTTTTTTAGTATTGAAGTACAGTCAATTATAATGTGTCAACCTCTGGTGTACAGCACAATGGCCCAGTCATATATCTACATATATTCACTTTCATATTTTTTATTTGAGGAAAGATTCTTTTTTAGAAAACAAAACCACATCTTTTCTGTGACCACTCTTGGCAGTGCTATGAAGGAAGGTATGCATGGAGAACCAGGATGCCACAGAGCTTGTATATTAGGTGCTGACTTCACTCAGTTGGTGGAAGCTGGCTGTAAGAGTAGAATCCGTTTGGCCATGGACATAGGAGGACAATGAACTTGGCTTTGAATGCCAGTTCAGCTCCTTCCACCTGTGTCACTTAACATCAGATTGTCAGTGTCCACATCTCTAAAAGGGGAATAATAGTGTTACTTTCTCACTAGTGAGGCTATAAAAGAAGATGATGTGTGTAAAGCAGTTAGTACAGCGTCTTACACGTGAGAAGTGTTGCACGTTAATATTGAAAAAGATGATGTTAGATAAAGAAAGATAAGGAGATTGGTGGGAAAGCAAGCCCTGATCAGTGATGTCTGCCAGGGGAGTGAAAGCAAGTACGCCGTATATTTATCATCTTTGGAGTGTAGTTAGAGTGAAACGACCATGTATACTTAGTCATATTTTATTTTTTATGTTACATAGTTATCTACTTACATCTTATAAAATAAATTGGAGGGAGCATTGGCTTAAAAGAGGGACCTTCTCCCAGGCATATTTCCTTTCCTTCCCTCCATCTCTACTTGTATTTCATCACTTTAAAATTATGACAGTTACATGGAAGGGAAATACAGTTTTTGTTCTACTGTTCTATAACATTGCTAGTTTTGCCACATGAATGAATTGGAAGAAATACACTTTACAAAGCATAATGAATGAGCCTGTGCTGCTTAAATGTCTTAGTCCTACTATAGATTAGCTATTTAGAGAGAATGTGAGGGAAATCAAATCTGAAAACAAGCTCTCTTTGACAGATCAAATATGTCTTATCTGACTATACTTTTCTTATATTTGTACTGAACTCAAAATAGTGTATTTTCCACACATTAGGGTATGAATAGTTACTTAGACTCTACTTGGAAGACTTTGTCTTAAATATTCATGGATAGTTTAGAAGAAAACTGTAAAATTGATGTGTTGGCCATGAATCTTTAACCCTGCCTATTGTATGTTGTCAAGGATGTTGCTAAGGACATAAAGATGTGTCATTAAAAGGGTGATGTTGCAAGATCATCCCTCTGGGTGTTAAATAACTCCTAGAATGCTATGGATGGTCACTTCACTTAGAGAAGGCTGCCAAGAGGAAAATGTGAGTGAAGACAGCCTTAATCCAATGAATGTACTTTTCTCAGGAATGAATGAGTGAAAACAACTAGATTTTAACATAGAAATATTATGTACTCTTTTTTTTTCCATCATGTAATGATCAGGGAACAATACATCTGTTTACTCATTTACCCTTCAGCTTAGAAACATGGTGATGTACTATTAATTCAAAGCAGCACTATTACCCCTTGGTTATATCTCAGACGCTACAGTGAGAATGAATTGGAATCCTGGTGCCTCTACTTTATTGATTTTTAACCTTATCAAACTGTATGTACTTTTCTAAGCATCTCCAGTTTTCCCCTCTGTAAAATGGGGATAACCATTACACTTGTCTCTTGTGGAGATAAAATTAGATCAAAAGGAATGTCTTATCACAGAGTTTGCAGCTTGGTAAGCCAGAGAGTAACTATCATTACTAGTAGGAAAAACAGTTTATAGGTCAAGAGCCCAGCATTATGGACCCAGCTTTAACACTAACTCGCTGTGTAACTTGGGGCAAATCCTATCAGTTCTCTGGACCTTAATTCCTTTCACTGTAAAGTGAAAGACATTGACTGAATGATCTTGAATATTGCTTCCAACTCTAACATACTACCCTTGTTAGCAGAACCATTTAAAAACTCTAAAACAAAAAAAGCCTCCTTTATTCCTAAGCGGTAGTTCATTGTTTCAGTCTTTACTTAAACATTCCTTTATGAGAGGGGAAGACCTCTTGCTTTTCCTCACCTCTGTTTCCTGAGGAGTTTAAGTTCAAGAGAAAGGTGTTAAGGGGGAAATTAACACCTTATTGTTACTGTGTGAACACTAACTGTGGTCTTAATTGCTGTCTTTAAAATGGCTCTCTGTTAATGGAAATCCTATTTCAGTACAGGTTCTTTATATTCCTTTGTCAAACATAATTCTATCCAATTCTAAATAAGCTTATTATTGAAGTCTAACATTCATATAGAAAAGTGCGCAAATTATAAACAACTTGTGGAATCTTGGCGAAGTGAACATACTCGTGTAATTAGCACCCAAATCAAGAAACAGAACATTATCAGCACCTCAAAGTCTCCCTCATGCCTCTTCCAGTCACTAACTCCCATCCAAGGGTAACCACTGTCCTGACCTGTACTGTATATTACTTCTCCGTGTTTTGGAAGTTTATGTCAATGAAGTCATACAGCAAGTAGTCATTTCTATCGAGTACATACCTTGGGGTTGAATAGCTGGGTCATAGTGTGTGCATGTGTGCAGCTTTTATAGATGCTGCCAAACAGTTTTTGAAAACGCTTCTGCCAATTTATACACCTCCCCACCCTAAAAGGGAATGAGAATTCCATTTCTGATTATCTGTCTATTTTCAAACCATGTTTTTTTTTTAAAGCAAGCTACTGTTTTGAATTAGGTTATACAGATCTCTTCCTAACACCTCTACTTCAGATGAGGACACACTCTGGTTTGCCCTGGACAGACCCTCCCAAGTTTATATGTGTAGTCCTTGCATAATGTTTATTAGTGCTCCCTCACTTTCAGATTGTCTTAGGTTGGGACAGGTGGGAATGAAAATGTTCTAGATTAAATTTTAGTAATGGTTGCAGAACCCTGTGACTATAATTTAAAAAAAAAACCGAACACTGAAATGTATTTTAGATGGGCAATTTTATGATGTGTGAAATATATCTCAATAAAGCTGCTTTGAAAAATTGTCCTGGTTTGGATGATAAATTATGTGGTCATCCTGCTTGACCCCGTTTCTACCATTTGCAAATAAGTTTTAAAAAGAGAGAGAAAGAAAAAAAAGAAAAGAAACTTAATATGCCTGGCTGCTTCTTTAGGGGTAAAAAACAAACCTCCCATGGTTTTCGAAGCATTTGCTAACAAGAGGTACCATCCAGAGCAAAGGAAAATTGATTTTGCTGCACCAATCCATTAAGCTACTCTTTTGAAAGGGGAACCTTTCCACTGGCATTGAGGTTATTTTACAATTTACCGAAAATAAAGACTTTAAAATAAATATGCCATAGAAGTTTGGCCCTGAGGTCAAAACTTTTAATTCAAATTATGCTATCTCTGTTACGATTGTTGGGTAACTTACCACCCTAGAACTCAGTGTTAAAAAAAACCATTTCACCATGTTTTTGGATTCTCTGGGTCAGGAATTCAGAGAGAGCACAGCAGAGGTGGCTTGTCTACTCCACAATTTCTGACACCTCAACTTGTTGTTGGCTGGGACCTCAGCTCAGCTGTCAACTCAAATACCTACCTGTGGCCTAGTCGTGGCTTCCTCACGATGTGGCAGCTGGGTTCCAAGCATCCCCACAGGGCAAGGTAGAAGTGCATGGCATTGTTCTGATCTGGTCTTGAAAGTCACCCACAGTCACTTTTGCTACACTCTGTTGGTTAAGTTTGTTGCAGAATTCTGCCCAGATTCAAGGGGAAGGGACATAGACCTAATCATTTGATGGGAAGGGTGTCAAGGTCACAGTGAAATAAGAACGTGTCGAATGAGTGCTATTTGTGGGGTGCAGCTTTGGAAAAGATGCTTCCCACTTCTCTGGATCTTCTCTTTCCTTCGCCGCTCGATTTTGATCCTACCACCAGTAGTTTCTTCTCAGTGTGGGGTCCTGTCCTGGAAGGGATTCCTAGCTGAGTCAGATTCAAAAGTTCTCCAGGGCCAGCCTGCTCCGGACCATGCCTTGGGCCCTCACTGGCTTTTGGATTGGGCAGTTTCAGCCACTATGATTGAACTGGTGTGCAACACTCTCCAGTGAATACCTGTTGGCTATTTGGGGGTGCTCCTGTTCTCAGGTCCATCAGAGACCTCTTTGCTTCTCTCTTTTCTCCTGCACAGATGCAGGTACTGTGCCTCTTTCTAGTTTGTCCTCCCAGCTTGGAATTTGAGTCTGTGAACTACATCATCCCCTAGTTTGGTATAAATGTTGTCCCTCAGGTTTTGACTTGGCTGCCTAGTTACTCTCTGTTTTCAGGTGGGGATCTGGGAAGATCCAAAACTGTGCTGCCACTGCTACCATTTGACCAGAATTCACCCCGAATAATCTTTGGAAAATGTGAATCAGATCATTCCAGTGCTATAAAACCTTCTGTAACATCCCACTGCATCCAGAATACGATGCAGACATCTTACCATGGGCAATCAGCATATCAGGATTTCATTCCTCCTCCATTGCCTGTGCTCAGCCCACACTAATGAATGGCTCATCCAGGTTCCCTGATTCTGTGATAGCCCCCAATATGATCTCCAGCCTGCTGTGTCTTGTGGACCTCAGTTTACTGATGAGCCCTCCCATCTCTAATAGTCTGATCCAGTCAACCTGTGACATTCATGGGGAGGGTGCCCAAGGGGCCTTTCTTACTTCCACAAATCCACAAATATTATAACCGAAAATTTCTTCCATAAAATGCAGTAAAGTATAGCCGAAAAAATTAAGTGACCCCCTTAATGTTTCTTTGAACATAGAACTAAAATCATTTCTAAAGCCTTTAAATAAGCCCAGCCACTAACATAAATGCTACACTACATTATGCAAGCTTTTTATTTTCAAGAGCTTATTATTCTCCCGGATGCCCTGTGCTTTGGCAGATAGTGAAGTCCAGCTTAATTTGAAAACCTGCCCCACTGACCTGGAATAGGAAGGACAAACTGTCCTTGGGCTCCTGAAATCTGATACTACTTTTTCTCTTTGAAACGATTTGTTAACCAAGGCATGTTCTTCGAGTATAGCACTGCATCCTTCCTGAACAGGTGTTCTGGTTTTTCCCTCTCTTCCGCTAGGAGCTCCTTTGTTTTGGGAGACAGGCTTCTGAAGTGATGTGGTCAGCTGAACCTTACATTGCACGGAGCTCTACTTCTCCTTCCCAAACGGGCTCTCGCTGGGGGTGGGGCCAGTTCAGACCCCGCCCTCGTGTCTGGGCCGGTGTTAGGACACGCTCCTGGCTGTCCACTGATCTCATTTTCCTTTCCTGGCCCTGCTACGGTTTTCCCTGCTGAGGGATTTGGCGCCTCCTGAATACTCTGAAACTATTTGCACGTAGAAATATGACACTAACCCTGCACTGACGGTTCAGCTTTTCCTTCCTTCCTTCATTTATCTCTTGCTTATGTTTTTCTGCATAAAATGCAAATCTTTATTGGGTGTCTTTACCTTCCCATAGGTAATACAGTCTGCACAACAATGCAGAGAAGTGATATCACCCCACTTCTTAATGGTAGAGCTCATGGTTTCATCCTAGCCTTATAAACTGCTTCCTCTGGAGAAAAAAGTTCCAGCGCTGTACCCAGTTCCATTTTATGGTTCACCTTTGTGTGTCAAGTACTTTATATACATTTATCTCATTTAATTTCCACCATAACCCTGCAGGGTAAGTGATAGTATCCCCTTTTTACTGGCAAAGGAAACTTAAGACTCAGGGAAGTTAAGTAAAAGCCAAGTTACAGGTCTGACTAACTCAAAGTTTCTTTACCATCCTTGTTAGTGTGTGTCTTTGTGTCATGTGTGCCCATGCGTGTTGGATTGTGTGTATGTGTGTGTGTCTGTGGGTATCTGTTCTTCTATATTATTTGTTTTTGGAGAGACCACAGCACAGTCCATTAGAAATCAGTCACAAACGCAAGTCACATACATGATTTTATATTTTATTGTAGCCATATTTTTAAAAGTCAGAAGAAACAGGTGAAATTAACTTTAATGATATATTTTATTAAACCAATAAATCCAAATTACTATCATTTCAGCATGCAATCAATATAAAAATTATTAATGAGCTATGTTACAGTCTATTTTTTGTACGATTCATCAAACTTTGGTACTTATTTTATGCTTGCAGTATGTTTCAGCATGGACTAACCACATGTCCATGCTCATTAGCTGTAAGTGGCCAGTGGCTGCAGCATTGTATTGTACAGAGAGAAAGAGAAGGAGAAGTAATAACAGATTAAAGGTTGTAACAATGAATAAAATGTGCAAAATAAGACTCCCTACCCTCTAATCCTCAGTTCCTCCATCTTTCTCCTCAAAGGCAAATAATTTCTTATGTGCTTTTCAGAGTTATTCTATGTATACATCAGGTAGTGCTTCTTTTTTTCACTTAGCACCGTAACTTGGAAGTTATTCTTTAGTAGTATACGTGTGTGTGTTTGTGTGTGTGTGAAGGTATGCATGTGTGTATCTCTGTGTGTATTCAGTTAAACTCAACACATATTTATTGACAGCCTATTATGTGCCACATGCTTTGCTAGGCACTTCGGTTCCATGAGTGAACAAAATTGAGAAACACCCCTGCCTGTGGATGTTACATTTTAAAAGAGAGAGATAGACAATAAACACCTACATGAGTAAACTATACAGTATGTTAGAAGGTAATAAGTAATATGAAAAAAAAAAGAAAAGTTGTGGGAGGGGGCGAGAATTTCCATTTCAGATGGGGTGCTCTGGGGAGAGAGACTGCATTAAGCATGTGAGGTCTGCTCAATGTCTTGAAGGAGGTGAGGGGTTTTCCTTGGTGACTCTAGGGGGAGCGTGTTCCAAGCAGGAGGAGGGCAGTGCAGAGGCCCAAAGTGGGAGGGTTGCTGGCACGTCTGAGGAGCAGTGAGAAGGCCAGTGGAGTCGGGTGAGGCGATTGGAGAGGGCAATGGGTCCTGTCTGCTTGGGAGGCTCCCCAAACTCTTGCTCTGAGAGTAAGGAGGTCTGCCAGGTTCTCAGCAGCAGCCACAAAACATTCCGATGTTTGCAGGTACCACATACCGTCTCCCGTTGAGAGGGACACTTAGGTCATTTCTGACCTGTGTGATAGTCTAAACAATGACTCTCTCTCTAAATATATATCTCTCCTTTAATCTCCATGCGTTTCCTTTCATGTAGAATAAATTCCTAGTGATGGAATAACTCATCGAGAAGATGCTTATTTTTAATTTTCCTAGATATTGCCAAATCGCCCTCTAAAGAGGTTGTACAAATTTATGCTCCCATCCACAGTGTAGGAGAGTGCTTCTTTTCCTGTTATCACTGTAGCAGTTAATCGGCAGTTTTTATTTTTGCCAGTTCTGTAAGTGGAAGTGCTCACTCACTGGCATGATTTTGGGGTGATCCTCCTGCACGCTGAATCACAGAACGATGTGGACTCTATCCCATTCCGCTTCTGTTTCTCAGGGCTCCCAACACTTTACGTGTATTATAGCATTTACTGCTTTGTATATTCATTGTTTCTGTTTTGGGTTTCGTTTCTTTATTATAAGCTTCTCAAGAGCCTGGCTTACTCTTTATTTTAAAGAAATTTTTTACTAAATAAAAAGTTTATTAAATAAAAAATTAAATTTTATTATAAAAAAGTTTATTAAAAAATAAACTAGGTTTATTTATTCATTTATTTATTATTATTTTCTTTCATGGAAGTACTGGGGCTTGAACCCAGGACCTTATGCATACTAAGCATGTGCTCTACCGCTGAGCTATACCCTACCCTCTTATTTTTCATTCCCTCCCCCGTGCCTCGAACTTTTCTTGATGTACAATAAGCAGTTATTATATCTTTATTGACTGATGAGTGAATGGCTTAATTCTGTTTGAATTACGCTATGTAATCTTATACTTGTGTCATGCATTTGATCATTAAAGTGACAACAATAGTTATCACTGAAACACTTTAATTTATTGGGTTGCATGTTTCTGCCTGCTAGTGGAGACAGTTATGTATTCCATCTGTAGTAGTCAGGATGGAAATGGTCAATGTGTTGTCTTATTTCTAATCCCCAAAGTAAGCATTTCTTTAAATATACCAAAACCTAAGTAGGACCAAATTGGATACCTGTGCAGGTGACAGTCTATGCAGTTCAATCAGATTTCGGTAGCTTTGTCTGCTTCTCTCTGGTTTGTCATCTTGAAACTGAGCAGCAATTTCTGGTTTGTAGCCAGCCTTGGGCATCTGTCTGCTGAGGTCACGAGGCCGATGGCTATACCGTCACTTACTTTTGAGAATCTCGAAAATGCAATTTAAAAGTGGATTTGGGCGTAGGAGTGTGTGTGGGCTCAGGGAGATCAGCTGTGTCTCCCTGGCTGGGCTTCCCTGTACACTTGGGTCCCTGGAGAGAATAACAAACGTTCCGTTTTGGGAATGTTATCCTGACTCGCTCTCCTTCATGCACATACGCATATGAAGGGTTCTGAGAACTCTTTATCCTAGTGTTTCTCAAATTGATTTGACCACAGAAAACTGTTTTTCCCCCTAGTAATGCCTATCAATATATCACAGAATACCAGTTTTCCACAGAAGAGAGTTGGAGGAAAACAAGAGAAATCTTTTTTCCCTGTTTTTTATGTTGTACCAATAGAGATAACTGTAAATTTATAAATATTTATCACTAAGTGTATCTATTTTCAGTTCCTAGCATGTGTTTGTCAAATGAAGAGTTGCTACCTGGTAGGGGCTGGTTTGTAGCCACTGACCACGGAAATAGGCTACAGTTGAATTGAACATTTTAATTTAGTAATCTGTTTATTTAACAGACTACATCCTAGGACTGATTAGGAACATTAAAGTTAACCTGAGAGTTTTGGAACAGGTATAAGCCTGAAAATGGGTATATGACGAAAGTGATGATTCTAAAAAGTAAACCAAATATAATTTCTCCTAATTATAAGACATCTTCAGATACCTGAAATGTTGTCAGAGAAATGGTTCTAAAACTTCTCTCTGTATTATCCAAGGTGCCAACTGATGACTGGTCTTGCTTGTATCTTAAATTATGGAAACTTATTTAAAAGGCACTGAGAACTTTAATCTGTGCATAAAAATTCTTAAGTGGCTCTCTCCTCCTTTTGTTACAGCTCGTGTTTTCCAGGCTCTCTGATGCACTCAACTTGCTTCTTCCTTCTCTTCTCATTTCTCTCTGTTCCCTTTCTGTGCTCCTTAAAAACATCCACTAGACTGGCAATTAGGGGCTGAGCACAGATGCAGCCTTTAATTTAATTTCACATTCCATCATTTGAAACATGACCGAGTGTGTGCTGCTTCTGGCCTTCAGAGTGCTGGGAAATCAATATGTTAATTTACCTCCATCTTTTCAAATCATCTTTGAGAGAGAGCAAGCACCTCCTGTGAAATGAGAGGCCCCCTCTGGGGAGGGGTGGCTCTGTGCCTGAGACACGGCCCCAGTACTTGTAGTCTCACTCCCCACCCTGCTTTGTGGATGAGTATATTTGTAAATAGACTGTTTGTGACTTGGAACACTTTTTTTCCCTCCTACCGAAAAATGTTGTTCATGGTTTTTACGATTCCAGACCAGCCCTTAAAAACCCATTAACCCCTAGTGTATCTAAATCATGTTACAAACACTTAATTCATGGCGGCTGCGTTGGTGAAGAGAAGTAACAGTCCTGCTCTTCTACTGGAGCGGTAGTTCCATTAGTGCAGCTTATGACTGCATTTCCCTTTCGCATCCAGATCTTATTGGTGACTCATATTCAGCTCCTGGTAAGATGAAACCTCCAAGGTTTTTCCTACATCAAGTGCTCCAAGGTTAGGGCTGCACCTCTGCCCCCACTTTTCTGTGCAGCTAACATGTTTCATATGAATGAACACTGTATCTTTGTTACATTCCACCTCATTTGGTTTTGTCTCATTTTTCATGCAAATGGAGTGCTTTATTAATTTTCATTTAATCATTGTTCAACATGTTAGCTTTAACTCAGTCGTGTCACTTTCATATTGGGTTAGTTTTATTTCTGTGCGTTTATACAAACTGGAAAGAAATCGGGCGTGGCAGCTTTAAGAGCTTCAGTTTTCAGAGCATTTTCACAAGAAAACATAGCTCAGTTGAACATCCCTCAAACTGTGGGGGATATGGAGCTAATCTTAATGGTCTTCATTTCTACACATGGCAAAATAGAGGTAACGAGTTTATGAATAAATGGTGACTCTGAACCATTCTCTAAGCATTTAGTTTTACCCTCTTTCTACTACATGACAGTACCTCACTGACTATTCTAATACACACTTCTCTATTTTTTGAACTTTTATGTATATATGTTTTTTATATTTTATTTTGTATTTTTATATATATTTACTTTATATTTTCTATATTTTATTATATATATATTTACTCCCATCTTCCGGTACCATTTAAGTTTACCATGACTGCAGAGACTAACCACAGTAGTTCTTGGATCACTGACCGAGTAGTTCTTGGATTCAAGAACTTCTGTTGTTAATCATGCTAAACTTGAATGTAATATGAATGCAAGAAAAGGAACTCAGCACTTATTTTTGATTTTGATATTTTCTTAACATTATAGCAACAAACACCCCCTCCGCAACAAAAGCAAAAAGATGACCAACAATGAGTTGGTCCCATTCTTTCTTCTTTCCAAGACCTGATCTGATATAACCACCATCAGCTTCTGAAGGTCCCCAGACCTGAGTTAAACGGGGCCTCGGTAACTATTAAAACGTTATTTCGAGGCTCGGCCTCCAGTCCTGATTCCATTGTATGTTCACCAAACCTAACAGAATTGCAGGAGTTCCTTCTCCTCTTAAATTTCCTCTGCATACCACCTTTCTAATTCATTTTGCTATTGTTTTGTCCCCTTGGTCTAAGCAGTTATTTTCCCAGCTGCCATGTGTTGGAGAGGGTTTCCTCTCTTGTGGCTTTATGGGTCTCCTGCCACTCCTAATGCTCCGAGGCACGGCTCTCAGCCTGTGTTCAGCCCCCATTCGAGCCGCCAGTGGCCTTCATGAGTCAGCCCAAATGGGAAAAGCGCTTTCCCTCCCACTTATGCTGTACTTTGCTACAGAGACCTTAGAGCTCTGTGCTCCTCAAGGCCTAAGGGGCTTTAAAGAAGCAGTGGTTTTCTATGGCCAGTCCCCAGAGCTCTGGCACTAGCCTAGGGGGTGGGGGTGATACAAGCTAATGACTCAGAATCAAGCATCCCTCGACCTGACGCCATCATCCTTTTAGACCAAGCCTTTGTGCGGCAGCAAGCCTCTCTCTTAGGATATATTATTCCCTTGGTGGTTTCTCACTCCTCTGTTAAAGACATACCCCGTTAACCCTGCAGACTGCTCAGCTGTGGCTGAAGCTTGGCGCTCACAGGATTTATGCTCTCCATCTTGAACGCCATCAATAAAATCTCCTTTGAGTCATTTCTAGTAATATTCCAAAGGATCTGGCTTATTTAGGGTTTCAGTTCCACACTGTGCTTTGGGATCACCCTTTTGTATTCTTTCTTGATTATGTGCCCATTCCCCCATGTTGTATCATTTCTCATTTAAGATCTAAAACCACTGAGGAGTTCCCTGTGTAATCGCTCTCTGCTGAGGTGAACTAGGGTGGGGCTGAGGGCTCGAGCTCAGGACACCCAAGGCCCAAGTTACATTCTGACTCTACACGTGGCTTCGGGCAACTGACTCAGTGTCACTAAGCCACAGCTCCCCAAACTATAAGGTGGGGATGATGATCTAGTACCTATCTCATGGGGCTGTTACCAAGGGAGATAACACTCTAAAATAGCTGCATGACATCGAGACTTTGTTAAGCTCTCAGTGAGTCTTGGGTTTGGTTATCACCACTATTATTATCATTTTCATTATGATTTTTCCCTTTGCCATTCAGTCATTTTTGTGTGTCACTTATATGTGTAGGTCCTGTTTGAATAAGCTGAGGACTCTTCTGTCAGTTGTGGTGCATGCAATGCATCTCCAGGCACTTCCCCTCCATAGTCGACCCTCGGCTTGGCTGTGTGTGACCCACATTCTAAGGACTTAGGCTCTTTCCTGAGCTAGCGAGATAACTTTTCTTGTTTACTTCAGGTTTAAAGGAATTCCTTTTTTTTCTCTCTCAAAACTAATCAGGAGGAGACTCTCTGGCCTTGAGATGGTCTTTGTTCCCAGTAGCCCCTCCAAAAGCCAGATTGTGTAACCTTCTAAGCCAGTTTGAGTGAGTCTTAGAATTCATCTGTTCTTTGAGGGCAACTCTGGTCTGGAACTAGCCGAGAGCAGATTGTAGCCAAAGCCCTTTAGACCAAAATGAACCTCCAATTTAATTCAGCCTTAATATCCCCTCCACAGATATGTAGCAACAGATAATAAGTGGATCTTATCCTATGATGTACTCTGTGGTTTGGTTCTTTGCTTCGATAGGAGTGGCTGCGTCTGTGTGTGTTGCATGCGTGTGAGTGCAAGATCTTGTATGCCCGTGGCCCAATATATACATTTAAATATAGTTGAAACTTAATGGTGCATTGTGTTACTCTATTTAGATTTGAGTATCAGGTTGGAAAAATATAATAATGAGAATAAAAGTATCATCATTAAAAATGAATTTTCTTTAAATAAGCATTTTCTGATTTTAAGTGGCATATTGGGACTCTAAAAGATGAAATGGTCTGTGGTGTTGAGGCTTTGGCAGGTCTCTGAATAATAATCCACAACACATAGGCCAACTGCTGAGTTTCGTATTGTGGGATTGACTAATAACTTAAATTGGGGCTGCTGGGACCATGAGATACAGAGCAGAACTTGTTATATTTATTAACATAAAGGGGAGAAGATCCATAATACACAGTAACGTTAAAGCAGACTCTGATCCATCCAGCTCGTCTTGTCCAGCTTCTTTGTGCATGTGTTTACACCTCGGTCCCCTGTTCTCTCTGGCCACCTGATGGCTCTCTTCCATTGCCCTGAAAAGCTTCCCCCAGGGCAGAACCAGTGAGTCAGCCTCGGGACATCACCTCCAGCCCTGCTGTTTGCCATTTTGTTCGGGTTAACTCTCTGCCCTGTCAAATACAAGGCCTGAGTCCCTCTTCTTTTATTTTTTCTTGGCAAAAGCTACTTTTGCAGAATAAACCTGGGCCTGACCCAGCTATAAAAAAGAAATTTCAAAGCACTTCTGTTAATGAACTTCATACTGAATCAAATTCTCCATCCATGCACTCTGAAATTGTAGATGTCCCAAGCAATAACTTAGTCTGAATTTGAAGTTTGACCGACCTAAAGGACTGCCTTTCTTGTTGTGTATTTGGTGAGTCATGTGTTTATTCATTTATTCCATCTTTCTTGTTCAGCATTTGCTGAGTGTCCACTGTGTCATAATAAAAACAAAAGCTCACATTTATAGAACGCTTACTGTGTGCTCAGCACTTGTGCTTATAAGTGCCTTATATGCTTTAGTTCATTTCAGTGGTTCCCATGAATTAGGCATTATTATTACCTCCATTTTACAGGTGAGGAATGGAGGCATGGGGGTTAATTTCCCCCCAACGTGACCAGCTAGTGAGTCTATGTTTTTTTATTGAAGTATAGTTGATTTACAATGTTGTGTTAGTTTCAGGTGTACAGCATAGTGATTAAGTTATATATACATACACATGTATATATTCTTTTTCAGATTATTTTCCATTATAGGTTATTATAAGATATATAGTTCTCTGTGCTATACAGTAGGTCTTTGTTGTTTATCTATTTTATATATAGTGGTGTGGATCTCTTTTACTACCAAACTCCTAATTTATCACCCCCTCTTTCCCTTTGGTGACCATTAGTTTGTTTTCTATGTCTGTGAGTCTGTTTCTGTTTTGTAAATAAGTTCATTTGTATCACTTTTTTTAAGATTCCATATATAAGTGATATATGATATTTGTCTTTCTCTGTTTGACTTACTTCACTTAATATAATCATCTCTAGGTCCATCCATGTTGCTGCAAATGGCATCATTTCATTCTTTTTATGGCTGTGTAATATTTCGCTGTGTGTGTGTGTGTGTGTGTGTGTGTGTGTGTGTGTGTGTGTGTGTGTGTGTGACATGTTGTTTATCCATTTATTTCTCAATGGGGTGAGTCTCATATTTGAATGGCTCCATCATCCATCCTTTAACCAAGTTACCAGAGTAGTTTTAAATTAGAAACAATTAAACTGTTCTATGATCCAGTTCTCTTGTCCTTATTAATTAAACCTGAGAATGTCAGCTAGGTGGGCTGGGGAAGGAAACATTTCCTTTCCTAATACTGTTGTTTTTTGTGAGCTCAGGAGTGGATGCAGAGATAGGGGTTCGTGCGGCCAGGAAGATATAAAAAGATATTGCAAAAAAGCCCCACATTGGTTGTTATGGTGAACTTTCTGGAAAGATGGTTTTTTCCCTCCTACATTCAGAGGGTTTGCAGCAATAAGAAAGATAATGAAGTGCTCAGAACACTGGAGACTTCTCTCTATGACAGAGCATTTCTGTGACACTGTGTTCTGAAAATGGCACCTATGAATAATGAAATGAAAAAAACCACATTTCAAGGGATTCACTCTTTCCCACTTCTAGGCTGGGACATGGTGGCCTTTCCATGCCCGAGTCATTTTGCTTACTTAGGGGAGAACTGTTTCATATGCATACAGGAAGAAGAAGTAGAGAAGTGGCTCTCAGACTTCGTTGAGCATAATCACAAAGGGAGGGGTAGTAAAATGAAGTTTCAGGGCCTCATCCAGAGTGATTCTGATCTAGTACATCCGGGATGGGGACTGAGAATCTGCATTTTCAATAGGCACACGGCGGCATTTGATGGCAGTGGTCTGAGGGCCACACTGACAGAAAGGCTAATGTCAAAGAACATTTGTAGCCAGAGAATCATTTATGCAACTGAATACATTTAATTGAGACAGTGATCCTCAAAGTGTGGTCCCTGGACAGCATCAGCATCACCTGGGAACTTGTTGGGAATGCCAACTCAGACCTCCTAAGCCAGAAAGTCTGGGGGTGGTGCCCAGCAATCTGTGTTTTAACAATGGCTCCAGGGGATTCTGAGCAAGAGCTGCTGGGCGAAGGGAAGCAGAGCACTGCGGTAAAATCCTATACCATTGGTTCTCAGACGCAGCTGCACATTGGAATCACCTGGGGAGGTTTAGAAACTGGGTCACATTCTCAGAGATTCTGATTGAGATGGTCTGGAATGTAGGCTGTGTACCAGGAGTTTTCCCAAGTTCCCCAGGCTACTGTAATGGACAGCAAAGTTTGAGAACCACTGTCCTATAGCTCTGGTTACCTGAGTTGTTTTTCTTGTTGTGTAATGTGAAAGCTCTTTAATACAAGCATTGCCTTTGTCCCCAGTCACCAGTGATGAAATGCCACTGATCAAGAAATGGATAAACGTGATTACATATAAGCAGTGTCTCGCTGACTTGTTTCAGTAATATAACTCTTACACTATAACCTAAGCATGAAAAAGGTACGTAACTTCCTCCAAGCCATTGGGGAATCAGAGCCGAGGGTGAAGTAAACACATAGTGTTCCTGCCTGCATGCTCTCAGCCCGCTGGCCAGTCCACATAAACTCTCACATTACTGACTTCCTCAGTTCCCTCGGAAGTGCTGGCAGAATCTCATTTTTATTACCATGGAAGCAGTTAGCAAGGTTGCAAGTCCGAACCAACAAAATCTGTAGCATCCCCAGCTGCATGTGGCTGTATGTGAATGTGCGTTTGTAGACAGACACTTCAGTGACTGCAACAGTAAAAAATGTAATTTGAGGAAGTGGAGGCCTTCTAAACTGTGCTTATATCAAATATGAATTTCAGTGAAGTTCATCAGAAAGTGCCAGCAATTTGCAAATGGCCCTCCCTGGTGGAACACACCCTCACCTAGTTTTCTCCTCTGAGCCCGGGCAAGCAATATTAATGTGCTGCCCCACCTCCACCGTCAATAAAATATATAGCAAATAGGGCATTTAATCAGTGTCACTGGATGTATAGTTCTGTAACTCTAGCATTTCTCAAAGTGCTTCTTCAAGGGCATAGAAGTTATTACTCATCGCCGAATGAATTGATTCTACCTTTTATAAAGCCTGCAGGATACAAACGTTCGACAGGAATCGTGTTGATTCTTAATGCTCTCTTCCTGTTGTGAGGTCTGTGGTTGTTTTAACAAGGCCCATCACAAATGAGTCACTGGACCTCAGCGTTGTTATAGTAAGACATTACCTCATATGGCACCAAAACATGTGCACATGTGACGTCCCCGGTGGATGAAGCTGAGGCAGACCGACATCCTGGCAGAGCTGCTCTGTCTCAATTGACTCATGTATAAATTATTTGCTTGTCTTCTGCTTCAGTGATTATGTAATTTTCTCTCCTGTGGGTTGCAGTTTTTCAGCCTACTGTGAGAACTCCTGCCTGGTAGCCTATGAAGCCCGTCAAAAGTCAGTTATTCCGATGAAAGTGTTTTTTTAACATAGAGACAGCCACTTGCTGGGAAGGCAAAAGTGATGATGTGCACCATTCTTCTTCAGCTTCTACTGCTTAATTAGATGTATCAGAAAACTCTAGTGCCTCTAATCCTATCCCAGACCTTCAGTTGAAATAACTCTTTAAACATCTAAGTGCAGAGGATATAAATCATGAAAGTCATTTTGTTTCTGTGTGTTTTCCTAAGTTCCTTATCTTAAGATGCATCTTCTGAGAATTCCTTCCCTCCTTCCATCTTCCCCTCCTTCTCACTCCTCGTCCCCCAGAGTGATTGGCTTCTTCTGATTGGGAGTGTGTCTGGAGGTACCTTGTTAATATGAAGTACTTTTAATGTCAGCGCAATCTGGAATTCAAAGGTGCCTCTTTGTAACAATAAGAGTATTTTAAGCTGAATTGTTAAAGCAAATCAAATTAGAGCATTTGTATTCAAAAGCTGTACGGTGGCTTTCTGAGATTTGAAGATGATTAGATTGGTAGCAGGATGAAAGAAATAAATCCAGAAAACCATGGGCCATTCTTTAAACCTCTGCTTTGTTTAATGCATGTTACTTGAAAATGCACCAAAGAAAGGCTCAGTGAATAGTCTGTGATGCATGCACACCTCGGGCCATTGCTTGCTAAATTCTGCATACCTCAAATTTTGTCAGAGTGTCTCCTGTTTCACGGACTAAGAAACTGAGGCAAAGGTGTGTTATGACCTGCCTTTGAGTCTGTGATTTCTAGGTTGTGGTTTTATTTGGGATTTTTTTTACTCTTTGAGGAATGTAAGAGTTTTAAGGCTCACTTGTTAGCTTTGCTTTTATACATTCACTTTTCATAATAAAATTCAATTAAAAATCAGCATTCCTGTTGATACAGGAAGTGTGCTGGCTGCAATTAATGTATTGTGCCTCTGATTAATTCTAAAATCTTTTGGGGGTTCTTGGTATTAGATAAACATGGATTCCAAGCATGATTTTCATTTAAAAATAACTGATTTGATTCATGTCAAATTGGGGGCTAGTATTAAAAATGACGTTACTTTCCACCATCAGTTGTTACCTAAGTAAGCATAGGCATGCTAAATTACTTTCAGTCTTCAGTATTTGAGCTGCTAGTCTTTTTTTTTTTTTTTTTTTTGATAATTCTCAAAGCACTTAGGTCACATGATCTACTGCTCATTCATCAGGCTTATCTCCCTTTAGTTAATGGTATCTTGTTCACTTTGAAGTCATTTCAGTTTTTGTTTAAATGACTTAAACTAAACCCTTGAACTATAGAATTTTGAGTGTCTTGTAACTTAAAGGTGATCAAACCCAGCCTGTTTTTCATGGGTAACAAATTCCAGTGGAAAAGGGAAACCAGAGTGATTCCCTCATCCACATGTTCGTTCTCTTATTCATAGTCGGTGCTTACTTAACAGTGGATGGATTCTTCAGTAGATATTACTCAAAACTTCAGTCACTGGGAAGAGGCTTGTCATGAACACTGAATTAGAAAGAGCAAGTAGGAATTCCATTAAACATCACAGGGAAAAAATAAAAAACCAAAACCAAAAACCAAAAAACCCATCACAGGAATGCCATTAGCAAGTTTATACTTTAATGAAAAGATGAGCCAGTCTTGGCCCTAATGGTTGATCTTTAAGTCAAGGTCTTGTCCATACCTGGAGAGCTGCCTGTACTGTTACTGCATCTCCCTGAATGAAAGGTGGCCCTTGTGCAACTGTTCCTGTGTGTTTGATTTCTCGCAGGGCTGCCATGTGGGAGGGATGGGCAGGCCTGACACAAAGTGCTGAGAATATAAAGTTGACCAATATACAGTCTCTGCCCTCAGGGGGCTCACAGTCTGGTGGGGGGAGAGAGACATGTGAACTCAAAGTATGACAGGGTGGATGCTTTAATGGAGGTGTGTGTGCTGTGTGCTAGTAAAAGCTCAAAGAAACAAGTGACAACTCTGCCTAGAATGCCAGTCACCTTCTCAGAAGAGATGCCATGTACAGAGATCTGAGACACCTGGATGAGCTTTTATAGAGAGTCCAAGGGGAGCCAAGGAATTTAGGCTAGTCCTGGAAAGGACTGCTGACCTCCAGAATATCTCTGCCACTTGCTGATTGATACGCTTAATTCAAGACCTGGCCCTTCCACTCTCTAATATATAGAGATTTTCATTCCTGTTAAAAATATTCTTTTGATGGTGCTAATATTTCAAGTTGTCATCAGTCATTTACATCTTAGCTTGGATGAGCTTCAGGTATTTTTTTCTGAGGATATTTTCGCAGTGTAAGGAGAAAAAACTAGAGATGCAGTAAGTACTGTGAGTGCTGGAGAAGGATGGATAAAGAGGCTCAGAAAGCTGGATGGCAGCACTGGAAGACTAGACTTGGGTGGTCTGGAAGTTCTGAGGATAAGTACATCTATCCACTCCTTCCCTTAGGAGGTCCTGTCTCTGCAGTCGTCTCCTCCTCCTGCTCATCCTCCTCCCCTGCCACCTCCTCCTGCCTCTCCCCTCAAACCCAGCGTATAATTATTTCATTCAAATAGAGTGGAGTAGTGAGTCTTCACACCATTTATAAATGGAAAAAAAAAAAAAACTGCTTCAACTTCACTTACAAAGTGCTTCCTCCTCAACATAAATCTTAGTGTATTTTCTTGAAGGCATCTTGGCACATTCAGCAGTGGAGAAGCAAGAGAAAGCGAGGAGAGTGTGACCATCAGGAATGAGGGTCAGATCTCCCCACACACCGATGGCGACCAGCCTCCTTCATTTTGTTATATGGAATTCTGTAATATCACACTCCCGATTTTAGCTAAGGTCTATTTTTTTTTTTTTTAAATTATGACGTGGCTCCTGACTATTTCACTTGCATAGAGTCACACTGCAAAGGAAAAGTCTAAAGAAAAGCCATCTCAAAGATTGTCAGGAGTGTGAATCCACGGGAGAGCTTTGACAGAGCTCTCTGTGCACAAGATAGGCTGGAGGTGCTCAGATGATAGCTGCAAATCCACACAAAATTGATGGTTCTGGCAGTAGGTTGAACATTGGCCTAAGTGACTCCAACATCTTTTTCAATGTTAAGAGTGTCTGAGTCTGAAGTATCATCACCAGATGAGATGAACACACTCTGAGCCAGCACCTGTCCCATAAGCAACTAAGACCAGACGTGCTTTCAGTGATGAGTATATTCAGTGAGATAAGGAATTCCGTCTCCTTTCTAGTCATGTGCCCTTTCGAAGTTTCAAGGAAGTAACTTTCTTTATGAGAATAAAATATCGATGCATACCCTTCAATTTCCCTCTCTATCAAATAAGGATTTTAATACAGCCTACTTCTGAAAGTGATGTAAGGATCGCATGAGTTAATTCACGTAAAACGCTGTAGAACAATGTCTGGAACAAGGGAAGCATTAAATAAGTAGTAGCCATTATTTGTCTTCTTGTTGTATTGCTGTATTTTGCAATCTACGTTAGCTGCCCCCATTCTCTTGGGTAGGGGAACATAGCAGTGACTCTGTAGACCAGGCAAGAGATGGAGGGCTTTGCTCAAGTTCAAGTGACTGTCTTTGTGTTAGATTACACTTGATCCCAACAAGGAAGAATATAAAGAAAGGAGAAAGACAACACAGTCTCTTTTCCCACCCCTCATTCTTTCAAATAACTGTGAATAATAGGCTTTGATAAGCGTATCAGCCTTCTAAAATCTATCCATGACTAGATGGGATTTCGGTAATTATGACCCATTCCATTTGCTGGGAGCTGTGGGTGAACTTCTTGTTATAAAATCAAGCACATCCCTGAAGAGTTCAGCTTAAATTAAATTTTGGTCAAAGATCTCAGAATAAATTAAGTAATAACCATGAGCACAGTTGTTTTGTCATTTATTATGTTTTCCTAAGGCATACCTTGAGTTTGCAGTAGGCTGATTTGCGTATGAAGGTGCTCTTAGCCAAGCCATGTTGAGACTACTAATGGTGAATGGCTGTAGCCTAGAGCCAAGATAGAGGAATTCTAGTTCCTTTCATCTTTAATATTCGCACTAGATCTTATGTTCCTTATATTGATGAGCTGTTGTCCTCTGATTCTTTCCCGTTTATTTTTCACTCTCCGCCCAGTTTTTCTGTGGCCAGAAGCACAAATGGAACCTATTTTCCCAATGATTGTTTATATCCGGTTTTCCTTTGGACGGCCAAATGACTCTCTGCATGGTCCACATCCCTCTTGCCTTCCTTACCCACAGCTGCGCGGTCCTCTTGGCACATGGACTAGGATGAGGAAGCGTGGTGGCCCAGAGCTGTCCACGCCAGGCTGCATCTGCCTTGTTAGGCAGTGTAAGTGCTTTGCTGCACCACTTTGTAATTTCTGTCACTTGAATACAAGTGGGAAGACTTAGAGAATTTTTCAGAGAAAAATACAAAAACAAACTCTTTGAAAATGTGAGACTATAATACAGGCTTAGCAGATAGCATTGTCATGGCTGATCTGTGTATAATTATTACTCAGTTTTAGGTGGTACTTAAGCCCTTTGTCCAGGATGCGAAGACTCATTTGTATACATCATCATTATCCCTCCTGACGTGTGCTTTGGTGACATTAGTCTGTGTTTTACTTCCTGCGGCAGTAATGATGGGGTTGTCTTCTGTGGCTTTATTATGTTGTCATGTTTTCTCAGTGATCGTCCTCCCAGCACAAAAGAAATATCTCATGTGGGGATAAACTCCAAAATAGCTGACATTTAACAGTCACGCTGGCAAGCATCTAGTTTTCCTCCACTTCATTCTTTTTCCTTGTCAGGCTGAGTCCAGGGGAATTAACATTGACTGTGGTCAGACCGATAGTCGATAGTCGTTTGTAATTTTATGTCAGGACACATTTTTGAGATGGAACTTGCTCCTAAAGACTAGATCGCTTGCCCAGGGGTAGGCTAGATGGAACATCAACCTAAGCCTGCAAATGACCAGTTGATGTGTGGGAATCTTGGAACAAAAGAGTGGATCGCCAGGGGGACTGATTTGGAGACACCACCAAGTTGCAGTGGTCTTTGTAGTTCAGGGGTCAACTTCTAAATCTGGTGATGGGAGCCCAGAGGGAAACAAATGCACCAGGGCCTGTTTTGAGGACAGCAAGGATGAGTTTAGCAGTGGAGACCTAATGATAAAATTTTAAAGCTCCAATTTTTAAAAAAGTATCTTGTATGACTTTTATTTACATTCTGCAGTAACAGAATAAACTATGTCAGCATGGCTTCTGTCAACAGAATATTTAAGAGTGTGATGACCAGTGAGTGTTCTCTGTACTTCAACTGAATAGTCCCTGGTAACCACCTCATATACAAAACACAGGAAACATAAGTAATGATGAAACGACATTGACCAGTATTGTTTATTAATTTGTTAGGTGTTTTAATAAAGCCGATTCCTGGGGCAGAATCAAGCTGTGTAACCTCTATCATCTGATCTCGTGTTTAGGTGCTTAACGCATTACCTGACTGTTGTGTTCTCCTGTCTGTCTCCTTCAGAATTTTGCCTCATTCCTCTCTGATTCCACAGTGTAGTGCCCAGCACAGAAAAGCGCCGGTGGTGTTTGGGGAATTGAATTGAACCAAATATCAAACCAAACGTTGTATCTGTTTGCTGAAAAATTTAAGCAGATATTTAGCTACAGATTTTAAGTTTTACAGTGCACACCGCAAAGTAAAAATAAGGGGAACCTGGGAAGGATATTAACAGTGGATAATAGGACAATGAAACTGGAAGACAGTAGACGTGCTTCCCGCCCGCAGCCCCTTTTCCTTCACTGTCAGCAACTCTGAAGGCGGTTGGGGGTTGCCCTTACTGCCTGCACTGACCCCGGGAAATGCAGCTGTTGACAAAGTTGTGTAGCAGGAAGCTTCTTCCCCCAGGCCAGGTGAATTTCCTCTAGAATTTCCTTGTTGACAATTACACCTTGACATTTAATGTTAAGTAAACCCCATACTAAGTCAATATAAATGGCCAGAAAATTTCTCCAAGTTCACAAACCCATGCTCTCAAAATGGAAGGTGACTAGCACAGAAAAAGCAAAAGCATGGAGAGCCAGTTTTAATAGTATTTTAACTTCTTATGTGTAGGCACAGAGCTCAGTCCTATCCAAATATTAATTCATTTGTTTTTCCTCATAGCCTTCTAGGATAGGCAATGTAATTATCCTTATTTTACAGGTGAGGAAACTGGGGCGGTGCGAAATAAAAAATAAAGAAATAAAACCTTGGGAGGTTATAGCTCAGTGGTAGAGCACATACTTAGCATGTTCAACCTGAGTTCTGGTTCTGGGTTCAACCTCCAGTACCTCCATTAAAAAAAGAATAATAATAATAAAATAAAACCTGCTCAAGGTCACATCATGGCTTGTGGGTGGCAGAGTCGAAACTCAACCCGAGGCAGTGTAGCTGCAGAATCTGTGCCCTTTTCTGCTTCACTGGGTTGCCTGTCTTTTGTTCAGATGTTTAATGAAACACAAAGACTTGAGGCAGCTGAGGTTGGAATCTTCTAGCTCTAGGATTCCTTTAAAACTCAGCCTATAAACACCAAAGCCCCTTGAGATTGATGTCTTAAAGCTCCTCTTTCATTAAAAACATATTTAATGAGCTTTGGTTTGTGCTAGGCTCCAAAGGAAAAGCCAAAATAAAGATGACATGCCTGTCATCCAGAAGCTTTCAATTGGGTAGGGTGGTAATTTGGGGGATTCTGTAGAGCTCAGAGCTTTCATTGAATTATGCTACCTACCTGACATCCTGACCAGAATCATAGCAACAGTCAAAGGTACCCCCAGACTGTTTGGAGGGAGCAATAAAGGATACTCACTAACAGGATGAGGCACTAATGTTGACACAAGTTGCAGATCAAATTAAGGATGTACAAAATATCAACAGTACATCATCTTCGTTGTGTGTGCATCTTTTTCCCCATTTAATTTCACAGTACTCCCGTTTCCAGAAATATTTTTTATGTTTTATTTTCCTAAACAAACTGCATTTTGTAAGAATGTATTATTTTTCACAGATTCCATAAGTTTTCTGTTTTATTCCTATAATAAAGTATACAAGAAAGTTTTATTTTCTTTCTAGATTTGTTTGGGGGGAAATGAGAGAGAGGATTTTATACATCTATGAGGCTTTTTCATTTCACAGAATCGTTTTGGGGATTTTACACAATGAGAAGATGCATCTAAAGCATTGGCAAAGTTCCTGGTATATAGGAGGACTCAGATCGACTTAACTGTTTGGAAGGGAGGCGGGCTCTGTCACACACATGGTTAAGAACCAGGCTCTGAGGGCACAAAGGCTGTATTCAAATCCAGATTCTGCCACTTCCGGGCTCTGTGGCCCTAGACAAATTCTCAGCTCACCCTGATGTCCTCAGTTCTTTGTCTGTCATGTGGTGATGATATGACTGACTTCACTGCAGACAGGATTTTAAAAATGCCTGGCCCAAGAAACTCAGGAATGGTTAACTATCTCTGCTACCACCTCCACCATCACCAACACCCTACCACCACCTTTATTAGATTTCTGTGGCTGGTTTAATATCTATATAAAAAGTTAAGATGAAAACCAGGTACTAGCTGAAAAAGAGTACTTAGGAAATGAAACGTTATTATGTGATACAACTTTCTATACTAGTTCCGATGTCCAAGTCAAGGACCTGACTTCAAGAGTTAACTTGCTCCAGTGAGTTAACTCTCAGTTTTGTAGAACACTGTGTTCTAGCTAGAATTTTCTAGAGACTCTCCTGAGGCAGAGATTGAAGTACTAATATTGATCTGGGGTACACAAATCCAGGTCAGTGAAGTGAAGAAGCAGGGAAGGGAGTCACAAAAGAGACAAGTGAGGTACCAAGAGCAGACAGCTCATAGAAACAGAAGGTAGAACGGCGGTTGCCAGAGGCCAAGGGGAGAGGGGAGGGGGAGTTGTTCAGTGGATACAGAGTTTCAGTTTTGCAAGAGGGAAAAGTTCTAGAGATCTGTTGCATGACAGTGTGAATATCCTTAACACCACTGAACTGTATGTGTAAATATGGTTAAGATGATAAATTTTATGTTGTGTGTTTTTTTTAAACCACCATTTTAAAAAAGGAAAGGAGTTGGACAGTTACCTGCCAAGCTCCCTCCCATCTCTGGCAGCTCAATTGTAGGGGAGTTGACCTCCTCACATTTCTCGATTTCACTAGACCTCTCCAGCTGCTGTGTGGGATGCCAGCCCCCACATCTGTAAGTGGCAGGAGAAGCCAGAGGCTCCAAGTGGGTGACTGATGGGCTCAGGTGCCCAGTAGCAGCCATAAGGGAACATTCACCAGGACAAGAGATGCTGGTGGTGTAAACTGAGCTACCCACGTGGGAGGAGGCATGGCCAAGGGAATCTGAAGATGGCAATGATATCCCTTTTTGTGTTAATGAAGTAATTGTTACTGCACTCTACCTTTCTTTTTTTTTTTCTTTTTTAATAACATAAAAGCATTGCTGTTAGTCAATATGCCTCATGTTAGAAGCCAATATATCATTATTACTTGGCTGGATGCAGAGAATGATTTTAAGATCATTCCCCACATTCTCTGCCTTCTTTGCCTTTAGAAATAAAGGAAGTCCTATTTATCACAGAGTGCAATGACAGTTTCAGGATATTTCCTATTTCTAAAAAATACTTAAGTCCTGATTTTCCAGAGCCTTTTCAACGTTCTCAGTATTAGCAAGCATCATGTAGAAATTGTATTCTCAATTCCTGCACTGGGCTTTTTCTCATAGGAAAATTTCCTGATAAATATCACAGGTTCCCTCGTGTTTTCTTTTGGCCCAACTTTCTTCTGCTTTACTAGAAAAACCACTATGAAGTCAGGTCAGTCAGTATTTCCTCGGAAAAAAAGTTAAATGTAGTGGCATTTTAGAAAATGTGGAAATATTTCACAGTTTAAAAAATTTCACATGTAGAAAATGTGAAAATCATGCTTATTTACCTCTTGATAAATAGTGGCGTAGTTTTGTGTGTAGGGAAATGGAGTTTTGAGCGTTACCCTCAGAGCAAGTTCATATGACAACCGACCAGGTAGAGGGATATTCGAATGAGGCAGGCAGACCCTGGGAGATGGGCTTTCCAAAAATTCTGGAATGTCAAGTTCTTTTTAGGGGCATCTGGGCTTTCCTCCTTCCATTACTTTCTGACTTCCACTTCCACCCTCAGATGGGGCCGCCCTCAAGCTGATACTGATTCGAGACTCAAGAGAACCTCCATGTTAGGCTTGCTTTTTCTGGAATGGTGACATAAGCCGGAGTTTCAAAAGGCAGTGGTTTAGGAAGAATTCTGCTCTCGGATCCTGTGCGACCCTACCCTGAGTGGGCTCTCTGCCCTTGCTAAGATTCCTGAGGACCATCAGTATCTGCATGGAGATATAATAGTTTATCTCTTTCATTAATTAAACCAGAGATTGAATCCAATCATATTGTGTCTGTGCAGATGAGTGAGTGTTGCATGTGTGTTCTCCATCCCATTTATATCTCCAAGAAATCCTGCAGGGTGGTAATGCAGCTTGGGGAGAGAAGCGGGCACATAATATTTAAGAACTAAAAGATGTATGGGTTTTGTTTTAACTTTTGGTTTTCTAGACTATAAGTTGAACCTTTGCATATTTTCGGTTTTCCATTAACTTTTGTTTTTCAGGCTCTTTAAAATTATTTCTAGCTAGATTATTCTTGAATGAGTACCAGAGGTATCCTTCCAACGATCTGTTTTCTTTTGTCAAAAAGAAAAGTAAACCTTTTCTTAAAACTGCAACAGATCATTGTTGTTTACCAGCAGGTTGTCACTTAAACCCTGAGGGGCTATTAAGAGTCAGAGGAAGAGGAAACGCGTTTGTGATAGTTGTACTTGATGATTGGCACTGCTTAGCATCATAAAGGAAAAGGATGAATGAACCAGATTTATCCAAAGAAATGTTACTGTTCAAGCGTGTCATTCAAGCATAAGTTGAATACATTGCTGGATCCAACAGGAGTGTTTTATCACCAATTATAAAAGAAAAGTGTTTTCTTTTGTGTTGTAAGTCAAACTCATGTGTAAACATTCTAGTAAATTAACACAACACTGTCAGACACCATCAACTGTTTAAGAATTTTCAGTAAACGTTGGTTGGGTACTTACTATGACCTAGGTGTTAAGGATTACCAGACAAGTAATACAGGATCTACCCTCAGGATGCTCATAAGCTAGCTGATGAACTGGACAGCAATAAATAATAAATATACATAATATATGCTCTGGGAACACAAGAAAGAGGGTGATTAATTCCGCCTGTGGGGGGGGGGGGCGGAAAAGACTTTGCAGAGGAAGACTCTTTCATCTATGACTCAAAGATAAGTAGGTGTATTTGTTAAGGTAAATAACACTAGCTGCTGAACTCCCACATCTCAGCGGCTTAACACAACAGTTTCTCACTCACGTCACAGGCCAGCGACCCAACGCAGTGATGGAGGGTGTTTCTGCTTCACAGAGTGATCTGGGGAGCCCGGCTCCTTTCCACTTGTTGCTTTACTTTCTCCCAGGCCTTTAGAATAAGACTTCTGCAGATGGAAGTTTTTATGGGCCAGCCCAAGAAAGGGTCCCTATCCCTTCCACTCACATTCTGTTTTCTAGGACTCAGACATGGTCACATCAGAGTGCAAGGGAGATGGAAAATGTATTTTAGCCATATGTCCAAATAGAAGAGGAAAGCATAGGGATGAGTAAATGCTAGTCATCTTCCTCCAGTGAGATTTCTGAGATTAAAAGTGAGGTTGGATAGCAATATAAACAGAAGAGAAGAGCATGAGCGGGAAGAAGTTTCGGAAGGAGGAGCGTTCTAGTTTGACTCCATGCACAGCCTAGTTGGCAGGTCGGGGTCGATGAGAAATGACACGAGGAAGGTGGTTCAGGGCTAGATTATAAAAGTTCATAAATACTTTACTGAGAAGTTCCCTCTTGCCTTATAATTACTGCTCTTCATTGTTTTAACATTATAAGTAAGTATTAATTGACTGATTTGCTGAGTTGAAAATTGTTTTGCAGTAGACTTCATATTTGTTACTTCAGGTTGGAGGCATTACATTTTGAGAATGCAGTTTTTTTTTTTTAAGTTTAAGCTTTGTTTTTTCAGTAAGATTATAATCTGGACAGTAAGGACCACTTTTACACTTCATATATTTCCCTATCGTTTCCCTAGACCACTGAGGTTGAAAAGTACTCAGGCAGCGTTTAATCTGATAGTTCAATAACAGCTTCACAGAAGTGGCTTGTATTTAAGTAAGTATAAGAAAGCAGCGTCAGTAGACCACGTACTCTTTCTAAGTAATTCAGGAGTTCACACAGACTAGCAACAAAGCAGCATCTGTATTGAATCATGAGACCGAACATGTTACTTGCCCATCTGTCCAAGGCTTTGAGTTGGGACAGAATAGTGAGAACAATTTCTTGTTCTCTGAGTATTTAAAATTTCGAAATTTAGAGGGGGAGGGTATAGCTCAAGCAGTAGAGTGCATGCTTAGCATGCACCAGGTTCTGGATTCAATTCCTGGCACCTCCTCTAAAAATAAATGAGGAAACTTAATTACCCTCCCCTCAGCCAATAAATAAATGAATAAAGAAACAAACAAAAAATAAATAAATAATATTTTGTAATTTAAAAAATGTATATTGTCCTTGGAAAATCTTTGTGACATGTTTGAGAACATTTAGTCCTCTGCCAGAACACTAGTTTAATTTACTGTAAAACTAAATATTTTGTTTCAAATTAGAAAATATATAACACAGATATATGAATTTAGTGTCTCTGAAAATGGTAGATTACTGGGGTCTCAGATGGAGGATAATGCAGGTGTTTATAAAAATACCTGATATTCCAACCAGTTGACTTTGTTCGTTTCCATGCCAGGGCTCTTACATGCACAGTCTCAGTTGTCTCTTAAATAGAAGCTTCTATCCACAATAAATTGTTATGTCATACTTTGTTATGGTTTTGTAATATGGGTAAATATTTCCTGTATACAAGAAGCATTTTCATTAGTGACTTGTTGAGAAGTTGAGGGTCTGATGTGACAGTGATAACCCGGTGTGCTCCCCTCTGTGCTTGCTGCCTCGGTCTCTTGGATTTGTGACATCGCTTGCTTGCCTTATTGGCGGTTCCTCGTGATGGCTCTGTGCTTTGCTTTTATTTGAAATTGCAGCAGGGTGATTTAAGCCGCTTTAGATTTCACTTCCCACCATTGGATCCTAATGGAAACTTTAAGCTGGTGACATGTGTTGTCAGTACTTTCAGATTACATGTGAAACGTACAAGCAAATTTGCCAGGTTGATGAGTGAGGCAAATTTGGTACAGAATCTAAATCTATTCATTTTAACTAAACAAACTGTGAATTGTTTCTCATTGGGGTTAATGAAAGCACCACTCAGAATTGATCTTCTTATTGAATGCAGTCCTCCTCCACGGAGCATCTGCCTGAGAACCAGCCATGAGTGGCAAGAAGTCCTCTAACTGCTGCCCTTGAGGTGCTCACCCGGTGGGGAGGGCTTTCGGGGAGGAGGTGACTTTTGAGCCAGGTCAGAACTGAAGTACAGCAGACCAAGCAATCAGTAGTTCTTCCATGGGCTCCACCCGGCCCTTATGGAAGAAGTAGCCCTGAATATTTCTTTACCTTAAATTTCCGAAGTGTGTGGACTAGGTCGGGGTTTCAGGTAGGAACAGAGTGCAGAATGTGGGAAGAGAGAATAGTTTCCCAGTTCCACTGATTACTTCTTTTCTGTCCATACTTTTGTGAATCCATCAACAGTCACATCTCTCCTCGTTTCCCTGCTTACCTGCCTCCTCTATGTGCTTTGGTTTCCTTAATCTTTTTTATTTTTTCAGTTCTTTTCTTCTCCATTATGGCCAGAAGTGATGGAGGTAAAGTTGTTCCATAATGGAATAATTGTTGAGGGCAACAACTCCAGTGTCCCTACCTTGAAGTCTAAGAATAAGAACTCTGGAGGGTTCCACAAGCTGCACGTGAAATTCTTTCTCAATTTCTCACTTAAATGGTATATATATTTTCTACATATACATGCATATGTATATATTTTTTTCAGATTCTTTTCCATTACAGCTCACTACAAGAAACTGAATATAGTTCTCTGTGTTAACAGTAGGTCCTTGTTAAAAAAAAAAAGTATATTTTTAAATTTAAAACCTTTCTTGAAAATCAGTGCTGTTCTCCCAAAAGCAGGCGGCTGTAATAAATATCTGAAGATGAAAGTAAATGAAGTTATAGCAACCTTAGAATATTTTAGTCCTTATTAGTTTAAATCAATCTTCCCATGACTTTTGGAGATGCATTACTGTTCATTGCCTATGCTGTTTTAATGATCACATGTGAAGAATTCATTTTAATTTTTCTGATGTCTGTAGTTTGGTGACTTAACCCCTATTTCATAAGTCTTTGGCGAATTCTACGAAACTCTACTGCTGTTAGCATGTGTCTTTGAGATTGATTTTAAAATTATGTTCCCTTTACTACCTGTAGGTGTTTTGGCCCTCAGTTCTGATTTAACAGATTTATTCAGAGTTGCTATCCAAAAGCAACTATGTCCTTACAGGTATGCAGGGAGAGTCAGCCCTGGCTTGACCCTGTTGACTCTGGGTCCTCTGGACAATAAGCCAGCTGGGACTGGGGGAGGAAGAAGTATGCCTCCTTTTCCCAGTGGGTGAGGTTATATACCAAGCTCAAGCTCAGCTTCCTACAGGACCTGTGGCTTCCTCCCCTAGACAAGTCAGCTGTAGCATCCAGATGCTTGTCTTTCTCTGACCGTTCCCCTAGACAACTGGCGTCCTGCATTGCAGCTGCCTGACAGTGAGCCCTGAGCATTCATGAGGCTGCTTCCATGCTTGCCCTATAAAATGGAGGTTTGCAGGGGAGCGGGATTCCTCTGCTGGAACTCAGGTTCAAACTGTGGCAACAGCAGCACCTTGCCCAGCATGCTTCTTTCTCTGTGGGAGGATGGGAGCATCAGGGGACCCTTGGCTTATATAAATTTTCTTAATAAAGCCTATTCTTTAACCCATGCCATGTGGTGGTGTATAATTCTCCTCAAATCCTAGGGCTTGACGGATGGGATTCACCTTGTATGACAGTACTGGGCAAAAAAAAGTAAGCTGATACAATCTCTGCCCATTAGGAGAGAAGAAAAAGCCATGGACATTCTCTGTGGTACAGACATAGAAATTGCCACGCATTGTCCCTGGTTTGCTTGGGCTGACTTTGTGGCTGTGGTGGAGTCCATAAAGGATACCTCTGTCGGTACTTGGTTGTCTGCCTGAGAAATGTGAGGAATATGAGAGGGGAATCCAATGAGGTCATCTGCGTTTATATTAGTTAAGACATTAAATCGTATAGAAATTTATTTCTCTCTCATGTGCCCATCTGGGAGGAAGCAGTCTGTGGCAGCAGGGACCCGACCCTTCTTCCCTGCTGCCCTCTCATCCCCAGGGCATTGCCTTTATCCAAGACATCTCACCACCGCTATACCTGCATTTCAGCCAACGGGAGGGTGAAAGAGCCGGGGAGAGGCGTTTAGAGGATGCGCACAAGGCTTCTGCCCACATCTAGGTGCTGCAGGGGAGGCTGCGAAGCGAAGTCATCCCCACCCCACCACCAAATTTACCTCCATGGGGAGCCTGATTGTACTATTTGGTGAAAAAGATTAAAGTTTTACAAAATTGTCATCTAGGAAGGGTCCATAGAACACAGCAGAAAATAAGCTAATTGCTTCTGGAAAATTCCATCAGGGAACAGAAATAGCCCCATCAGTTTTCTCATAGATAAGCCATTGCCTAATATATGGCTGGGAAAAGGCAAGTCATCTGGGATAAATGACAAAGTGAGGACCATTGAAAATTGAGTTGTTTCTTTCAGAAAGTCGGCTACTGAACAGTATGGAAAAACAGGTGGACCAAAAATGGTTTCATTCATTCAGCATTTGCTCCGTGCCTAGTAGGTGCCGGATATTGTGTTAGGAATTACGACAGTGAGATTGAAGGAGAGATAGCTTTTTGTTCTTGAGTAGCTCATATTCTAATGAGAGAGGCAAGCATGTGATTAAAATATTATAATGGATATACCCAGACAAAATCAGGGATTCTGTAAAAGAAGGGGAGAGTGGAAAGGAAAGATAGTAGTGAGCAACTTGCCGTCTCAGATACAGTTGGTATAGTAATTAATTTATCCAGTAGATGTTTAGTAATTGTCTACTAGGTGTTAGCCCTGCTCTAGGTGTTAGGGTTAGTGACCCCCTCTCTCTCTCTTTCTAATGTATGCACAGTGAAAAGTCTAGGGTTTATACACATACTAAGTCTACACGAGTGATCACCTCTGGGGATGGATACAATTCTATATGGTATAAATATTTTATAGAATGCATGTTTTATCCATGTCATTTTAAAAATTACTTGAAAATGATAGTAGCAAACAGATTGGAACGTACAATATCAAAAGACCCAGGAACATTCGGATAAGAAAAACCTCATGGAAAGTCCACACAGCCAAGAAGCAGCAGACCATTTGGGGTCTCAGGACATTGTGAAACAAAGAAATTAAAATTTTCTGCACAGCAAAGATGGAACTGGACCTTAAGTCTCTCTGGATCCTAAGGCTGCTAGGCAATGTTCTCAACATATTTAGTTGCTGATGGAACTTTGGGGTACATGCCATCAACAACTGAGAGGCAAAGGAGTGTCCTACTGCCACTTGAGTAGGGAGAGTTAAAAGGTGACCAAGCAAGAACAGATACCGTTAAGAAACATGTAAGATGTAGGGATTACTGTTACCTTCATTCTACAGATGAGGAAAGTGAGCACAGAGAGTTAAATCCTTCCAAGATCCTACATTTTAAAATGGTGATGCTAGGGGGAGAGATATATAGCTCAGTGGTAGAGTGTATGCCTAGCATGCGCAAGGTCCTGGGTTCAATCCCCAGTACCTCCGTTAAAAATAAAATGGTGATGCTAGGGTTGCACCCAGGCAGTTTGGCTCATTGCTTGTAGTCCTGGAACAGGTATTTTATAATGATGGCTTAGCATAATGGAGAAGTTGTAGAGTATCACAAGGAAAAAAAAATATATATATAGCCAAGAAGCAAGTATATACATATACATACTTAAATATAATATAAGTATGTATGAATTTCCCTTCCTCTCTTCTTTATAATTTTTGGACTTTTATTGAATGTGAATGATAGCTTGTTATATTCAAAATATTATTGTAACCCAGATTTCATTCTCTGTGGAATTCAGCAAAAGATCAGACACTTATTGAATGTTTCTGAGCGAGACAATATATGCTTTTCACCAAGTGCTGGTGACAGCCCTAAAAAACAAAAGTAGGTATTAATTAAACTCGTTTTTCAGATTAAGAGATCAAGTATCAGAAAGGTTAAGTAACTTGGCTCTTGCTGTGTATAAGCTTTTGCTCAAATCTAGACAGAATTTTACCTGTGTAGCTTTTCTTACTTTGTTTGCTATCCCATATACTGTTCTGTTCTCTGTTGTCCAAAAATAAAATTCCTTTTGAAATGAGTTTATTTTTCCCTTGAGCCTAATCTCCTTGTTTAGTCACCCAGTGTGAAAGCACAGGAAGAAATGCTTCTTTTTGCTTCACATTTATCATAGATAATTTAAATTTTGGACCCCTGTCAAGAACATGTAACTTGCCTGATTTTAGAAACATCTACTGAAATACATTCTTTTCATGTGCACAATTGCTTCTTGGATCTTGTAGGCAGTAATGCTGTGGTTATTATTCAAGTTAAAAATGCCTTCATTTGATATCTCCCCCTTTTTCTCTAGTTTCAATTTTTAAATAATTTAGACAGCCAAGTAATCTGGACATAACTTATTTACTCAGCTTTTTTTTATCCCTTATATTTTTTTCTAGAGATTATCTTAAAGTTTATTTTTTAGTATAGATTGTGTAATATGTTAATTTCCTTCTCAGTTCACTTCTTTTCAGCACCTACCTAAATATATTCTTGCAGTTTTTCTAATCCTAAACCCAGTTTACTCATCTGTCTATCCATGATCTCTTGTTTATGATAATATATAATCTAATCTTAGCTAGTCTGTTTAGCTGTCATCACCATTATTTCCATAACTTGGAAAAATATGATTTAATTTACTATAGCACCATTTGGCTCATAAGTGGGTTCTAATAATGTATTGTTCTGCTAGCAGTGGTCTGTGGTAGACAGAGACAATACCTACTTGAAGCCTTCCAAGCACAAAAACTCTTCCCCTTAGACTACCAATTAGAAATCCATTTGGATTAACCCATACCCTTAAAATGTCAGTGCTTGCTGAGAATGTTCATCCAGCCTTTCACACATTAGTGCATGAGATTTTACTTTGAGATAATCATGTTCTTTTTCTCTTAGTACCTAATTGAGCTCAGTCACAATGAAGAGACATGTAGGTGATGTAGGTATTTGAGGCTTTCCAGGGAAACTTCTGTAGACCTGCAGGATTTCAATTGAGACATCAACAAGGGGGCGCTGAGGAGCAGAGATGGAGAAGGGCGTGTCCCTGTTTAGTGCCTTATTAGTACCTTCCATGCCCTCTGTAGCATGGACAGTTTCTTCAATTCTATAAAGCAGTGCTTCTCAAATGTCAGTGTGCATGGGCTTCATATAGGGATCTTAATATACTGCAGATTCTGATTCAGTGGATCTGGGGTGCAGCCCAAGATTCTGCATTTCTCACAAGCTTCCAGGAGATGCTGCTGCTGCTGCTGGAGTATCACATTTTGAATCACCAGGCTGAAAAATGTGTCCATGAAAAGTTTGGAAACCTTTTAAGTGACTTTTTGGATGTCTTTCATTTTCTAAGTTCTTTTTTGCTCCTCTTACAGAGATTCATTTCTCGTCTGAGGTCTCAGCAGCATTCTTTTATTTTTAAAGCAACAAGATTTCTGGTGTTTCCTTCCCTTTTCTCCCTTTTAAAAAATTCAATCACTGTGACAGCCAGCAAATTCTGCCAGTGCAGAATTTATCTTTTCTTACGCCTGGACTTGCCCTTCATATTGATGTTTATTTTGTAAAATATTCTAAGAATGTATGTTTGAGAACTAACTTCAAGTGAATAAATTTACCCTTCTTATGTGTGTATACACACACATACATACACACATACACACACACACACGCACACACACACAATGGAATATAACTTTACCACAAACAAGAATGAAATAATATCATTTACAGCAACAATGGATGAGCCTAAAGATTGTCGTATTAAGTAAAATTAAGTCAGACAGGGAAAGACAAATATCATCTGATATCACTTATATGTGGAATCTAAAAAAAAAATGGTACAAGTCTTATGTACAAACCAAAAATAGACTCATGGTCATAGAAAACAAACTATAGTTACCAAAGGGGAAAGAGCTGGGGAGGGATAAATTAGAAGTTTGGGATTAACAGACACACATTACTATATATAAAATAGATAAACAACAAGGACCTACTATATAGCACAGGGAACTATATTCTATTTCTTACAATAACATATAATGGAAAAGAATCTGAAAAATATGTATATGTATATGTATAACTGAATCGCTTTGCTGTATACCTGAAACTAACATTGTAAATCAACTACACTTCAATAAAAACAAAATTTAAAAAAAGGAAAATCTTCTCAGGTTATTTAAAGTTGAAAAAAAATTAAAAAAATAACTTTACTCTTCTTAAGTTGTAAGCTTTCCATATACTCTGTAGCAGCCAAAGTGCCACGTGTCTCTGGGTCCACGTGGTTGAGTGCTGGACCCCAGCTCTGCCACCTCTGGCCCTGCTGCCCACACTGATCGCAGAACATCTGTCCTCTCCTGGCTTCTGGAAAGCCTTTGTATCCTGTTTCTAAACGGTCCTGTTCATGCACTTTATTATCTTAACCTCCTTCCTTGCGTGTTTCCAACCTTTTCTTTCTCTTTGCAGTGTCTCTGCACCTCTCTCTACATGTCACGTCTGACTCCTTTTTAAGATACGATTCAAAGGTTACTCCTGCTTGCTCTATGCAGTTAATCACTTCCTTCTGCTCTGTAAAGGGATTTGCGTAATTCTACTATAGCACTCACCAGCTATTACAATGTTTTATTTATGTGTTTGTCTTAGCACTGGAATGTGAGGTTCTCAAGAACAAAAACATTATCTTATTCATTTTTATTTCTGTAACTCCTAGGGCAATACCTAGGACCTTTGGGCACAGAATGAATGTTGAATGGATGAATACATTTATTGATCAGTCTGTTTTTTCTTATCATTTACTCTGTGATTCCTCATTTATCATTTACCCTGCATAATTTGCCTTTCCTCGGCTTTGATTTATCAACAGTCTTGGCCAAATCAAGAGATCTTTCTGCTCTTTACATAAATTATCCGTAAGTCATTTGTTTATTTTCTGCTGGGTTTTACAGACTATTCCTGAATACTGATTCTGTAAAATGGCAGTCCTTTTTACTGACTGTTTATATGCCTTGTAGTCAGACTTCCTGTAGAGCTAATTTGGCAGGTTTGCCACCTGGGAGCAATAGAAGCTTTGGATGTTACTCACCATCCATGGACCTCATGTGATGGGGCCATGCTTTCAGTTATGGTTGTCAGGTGATGCATGAACTGCTTTGTCCCTGACGTGCAGGTGGCCCCTGCGATGCAGCGCTTCCTACTTTTGCCCTTTATAGGACCCAAGTGACTTTGTTAGAATGGGGAGCCCAATTCGTTAATCTCCTGCTGGTGATATATAACATAACCATGCGATACTATGAATTTAGTCATTGTCAGCAGTGCTAATAGAGCTGTTTGTAACATAACTGGCTAGGATTTCTGTGTATGGAACTAAGTTATGATGATGAGTTTCGCAAAGGGTGAGAGAAAATCACCTTTAGATCGTATCAGAGCCTGGATGGCGCTGGGTGGTCTGTGCGGAATGCGGCGCAGGGACTGAGACACAGGTGGCTGGGCTGCAGTGCAGACAGGAGATATATAGGGTGGTGAGCCAGGCTTAGGAGGTCTGGGCACACAGGGGTGGCATCGAGGTCTGGCCATGAGTTTAACAGTCCAGAGCAGGCTGCTTCACAATCAGGGACTTTTGTTCTGACATCTTGGCTATCACAGTGCACAGTACGACCCAAACCCAGGAAGGAAGGCACACAAGGCAGCAGGGATCCTTCTGAGCAGTCAAGGGGCAAGAGGAACCAGAAACCCATCAAAAAAAATCTGTACAGGAGCAATGAGGCACCGTGCTTTTCTGACCTCCCAGGCACCAGTCCCCAAAGAATTGAGTGATTGGAGGAGGAGTAAAGGGAAAGGCTATTCTTATAGGAATGGACCATTTTTTTTTAGGAATAGAGGACCATCTTGATAAATGCATTGGTGAGGAATAGAGGGGAAAGAGGGACATAAAGAAAGATTAGAGTTAAGCAATGTTTGATCTCTATCAATATTTTTAATGTTTTTATGTATTTGTTTGTGTATTAATTAACTACGTTGCTTACTTCGGTAACTTTCCACTGCTACCCTGGAAGAATAAAAACTAGATGGCTCTCTAGGGAACATGCTCATGGAATGAAGGTATTATATTAATTATGACATAGGAAGCAATGGAAAAACACTGAAGGCACCATCTGAGAAAGAAATAACTATTATCATAGATAAAGGCAAGGAAGTCTGCAAAGCTCTAGGGTCTGTATCTTGACTGGAAGATAAAGAGGCTATTGGTAATGAGAACTTGCCAACTTCCCCTTAAACATGCAAATGGAGAAAAGGTCCTCCAAAGATTTCAGTCTTGCTGTATCTGTGGCCCTTGGGGTAACCCATGGGGAACTGATGATTTTGAATAGAAGGTAGATTAATTTGTTGGCACACTAATCTTACAGCATTAAGCCTGTCTGGTTTCACAGAACGTTAACTTTCCTTCATCTCCTTGTTACCTCGTCCTTTGGGGGGCTTCTACAACATCCTAGACACTCCCGGGCAGGCTCCTTCTATGTCCTGGTGAAGGTCAAGTGCCTGGTTACAAAAAAGCCTGCAGTCATTATGGATGTCAGTTACTCTGCTTGTCCCGTGGAGAGCGTGGCCACTGTTCTGTACCAGCTGACTCCTGATTTGTGGGGTCTAATTAAATCAGTCCTTCCTCATGACCCCTACTCTGATTGGGATTCATAATAAAGATCCTTTTGATCTCCCCACTAGCTCAGATAATAGCAGGACCCCTGTTGCCACTCAGTCTTAACCCTTCCGCTTTGGAGAGGTTATCACCAACCCAACAGTTCTCAACATTTTTTCTAGCCCTACATATTTGGGGATATAAATACACCTGCTAGTAACCTGCAGCTATAACCATGGCCCTGAAATATTTTCAGCAAATATTTGATGAGTGCCTGCTGTGTACCAGGCATTACTCTAACCCCTGGGGTGAATTATTCGGTGAGTAAAATGCAGTCTCTGCATTCTTGCTCCAGACCCGTTTGCTTTTCCGTGTCTTCTGTCAGTGGATTTTCAGGGGCTCTCTGTTTGCCTTGAGAGGTAGACCTCTCTTACTGGCCTGTGTATCTGCTCAGCCCTATGGGGAAAGACTGCTGGCACTATGCTGTGTTGAAAAGGTTCTTCATCAGCTAGACGTTAACTGTTCTGTTCACAGAGAGGTGGATACCGCTCTTTTTTTCAAAATGAATTTAATTCTTGATTATTTTGCCTCCTAATTTTGCTAGTCATTAACTGCCGTGAATTAACTATTATTTTTAATTGTCAAAATATAGGTACTAGACCGGACTGGCATTCTCTCTTAATTTTTTTATTGCCTCATCATGTTTCATTAGCCTTTTTCTTCCTTCAGCTTGCAGTCTCCTATTATCATCTGGGGGAGTAGCAGCCATTTCCTCAAATGTTTATTCGTCCTCTTTCCTGTTCCATCTCTCACTTGAAGCAACTTTACAATGCAATGTTTTCATACTTTTTCTGGGTAAAAAGTGTATAGTTCAATTCACCAGACATGACCACAGATCCCTCTTATCTAAATAGTGTTAATCTGTTTCTCACCTCATTTCCAGTTCACCATTCGTCTGGATGCTCTTGGAAATGCTATTGTTGTATTTTCTTGACTTTCTAATTATCTTCCTGTAAGAATGTATTCTACTTCTGAAGGGTTTGGTGGTTTTGTCAGGACACCCTTCTGGGCAGAGTATCTGCTTTAGGCAATGTCATACCAGTTCTGTGATGATTTCAAGCCAACATTTCTATCTGATGTCTGTTTTTCACTTGGATTCTGTTCTCTCTCTGTTCTCCCCTTCTCAGATTTTCCTCAGGAAACTGTTTTATTAATATTTCACTTGTAACACATATCCCAATGTTTTTGAAAGAACAGATGAGTTGAGGCTTCCAGTAAAAATGCAGATGGAACAGGACAGTTACCGTCACAAAGAAAGATCAGACCTCTCAGAGAAGAAACTCTTCGTGGAGTTTTTAGCAATAAACCTCTGAAAAACTGGCAGCCCTCATAAATCAAAGACAGGATATGTGAAAGGAAAATAATCCAAAAGTAGGGAAATAACCTCGATACTGTACAAAACAGAGGGAAGAAAAGGTACAGTGGTGTATAATTTTGCACATCTGTATTGTGATCTGTTGACGGAAAATTGTTTTCTCTAGGATGAGTTGAGGAAAGAATTGGTAGAGATGATGGAAACAATGAAAGGGAAAAGTGCCAGGAAAGAAAAGGGTGAGGAGGAAACTAGCTAGTGTCTTAAGGTGGGCCACCATGATGCTCTGAAACTTAGAATATTCAGATTTGTCACAGCTGAGCTCTGTGCTGTTCAATACCACAGCTACTAGTTGCTTGTGGCTAGAGTACTTCAAATGTGGTTAGTCCAAACTGAGATGTGTTATAAGCAAAAAATACATACCAGATTCCATCTTAGCATCATATACATATGTATATTTTAAAATAATCTTTAATAAGATGTGAGCTCTTCTTTCGATCAAGTACATGTTTAAATGATAACTTTCGATACATTTGGGTTAAACAAAATGTTATTAAAATTAACTTTACTAGCTTTTATTATTTTAAAAATGCAACTATAGAAAATATACATATGCAACTCACATGGTATTTCTATTGGACTATACCATATTAGTATGATTATCTTGTATCTCTGGCATTTTAACCACAGCTGACTTCCTTGTGTGATGAATTTTGCTTTCTCCTCACATTTTCCCTGGGAATGTTTTCATTTTTTTTAAGTAGTTGTTTTATCTGTTGGATAAACTTTATTTTTCCAATAAAACTGGAAATCTTATTTTTCAAATAGGAGGTAGATATGAGGAAAGAGAATGAACAGCGTAGTTGGAGAATTATTTTTATGGACAGGCCCTGGAGACAATCCTCTGAAATAAAGGATTTTTAAGCACTTCTTAAGTAAAAAATCCTGTCAGATCTCATGATTGTTAGATACACCGCACAAAAGCACCTAAGAGAATAAATTGATTTAGAATAACTCTCTTTTATTCCTCCCAGTAAGAGTAGATGTTGCATCTTTCTTGAAAAAGAGAACTGTGAACGATTTGTCAAAGAGTGGGGAGCTGTTTTTCTGACCATTACTCTTCACCACTAAGCCCCTTTCTCATAGATTCAAAATGGCTTGGACAAATTAGATGTTTTTTGTTTTCTTTAATTACATTTCTAGCTTTAAAGTTTTAATTTGCATACTTTTTTTTTGTGGGAGGAGGTAATTAGGTTTATTTATTCATTTATTTTTAGAGGAGGTATTGGGGATTGAACCCAAGACCTCATGCATGCTAAACATGTACTCTACCACTTGAGCTATACCTCCCCCTCTAAATTTGCATACACTTAAAATATATGTATCCATATCTATGTCTTTGGTACATGTGGCTATGCTGAGAGATAATATGAATCCTCCCATCTAGAGCTGAAGAGCATGAGGACTTTGTTGGTTCCTAACTTGTGTCCTAGATCTGTGATCTTCCACAAGTTACTTTCGCTCTCCAAGCCTAATTTTTCTCAAATGTGACAGCAAGATAATTATAATAACTATTCATTGGCTTGTTGTGAGAATTAAATGAGGTAATTATTCAAAGCATTTAGCCCAGTGGCTGGCACGTTAGTGCTCAATAAATATTAACTGGTCTTATAAATTTAAATTTGCGAAAGCACCGTCTTCATTTCCCTCTCTGTGTTTTGGCCCTGTATTCTTCTAATGGGATGAATCAACAGAAGGCTAAGTGATTTTTTTTCCAACAACTTTAATGAGTTAAAAGCACTGTTGGCGTTAGAACTCAAGTCTCAACCCTTCTATGCCTCAGGCCAGCAGCCAGAGGGTACTGCCAGCCACGGTTCAGATTCTGGGAGTCCTAACACCCCTGTGTTGAAGTCAGGAACCTTGCATCGATGCTGACACTGTATTTGTATCACTCATGCCTCCTAGGCACTGACAGGGCTGGGGATGACCCAGTTAAACTTAGATGGCTAGAGCAAACCTAGAGCAACACGACCCGGGAGTAGACCTTTCCCATTATAGGGTGGAGGTGGGGATAGGAAGGGCAGGCAGGCCCAAATCAGAGGCTGTGGCAACAGGTAGACTTAGATTCATCATCCGAGGTCCCACATGCACAGCATTATAACAGGGACATCCAACCACCAGGCCACACCCCTTTACCGGGCTTCTTGACACTAGCAGTGTTTCATTCTCATCAGGGGTGTCTGTTAGAAGAGCCAATGGCTCCACATTGCTTTTGGAATAAAAAAGTCAGATCTTTAACTTACAAGGGTTTCATGTTCTGGCCCCTGCCTGCCTCACCAGCTCTTCTGCTCTGCTCACTCTCCCGTCAGTCCATCTATCTCTGCATCTCTCTCCAGTCCTCAAACATCTGTGTTTCCCACTGCCTTTAGACCTTCCAGCAAAGGGGTCCTGGGTACCAGAAATGGATTCCCCTCACCCATCCTTTCCCTTCTCTTGTGCTTCTATCCAAGCGAAACTTTCCTTGATTTCCTATGAGCTGGTTGTTAAAGGCTGTCTTTGCACCCAGCCCTTCTCCTCTGCAGTACGTCATCCCAATTTTATTAAATAATCACTTGTTTGGTGTCTGCCTTCTCAATTAGAATTTAGACATCATAAGGACATAAAATCCATCTGCCTTGTTCCTTGTGCCTAATTTGGCACCTGGTACATGATGGTTAGTGATGAAATATTTGTTAAAAGATGGACACAAGAGTAAAGAAATGGGTCCTAGTCAGAGCAGAGATGTGGCAATATTGTTCACTTTTAAAGATCATCTCAAAGGGCTACTAGGTTGAAGAGAGAAGAAGACAGAGGAAGAAGTTATGCTGGAAAGACCAGACAGACAAGGAGTAATGAGGTGATTTTATGAGGTGAGAGTGTGTAAAAGAGACAGAGAGTATCCTGGGAATCACTAGAGGTGAAATAGAGGATGATTTGCAGAACCTCTAAAGGAAAAAGTCAGTCAGTCACAGTGGACTGCAGCCTAAGCAGTCAAGCATCTTGTGCAGCTTAGATAATGACTTAGTAACCTTCTGGTACCAAAGGGAAGGACACTGACCCTTGTTTAGCCCTGAGCTTTATTTAATCCACCAAGATGCACACATGATTACGGCCAACTCTTTAAACATTAGTCTTCCTTGCTGCTTTGCCGCTGGACCTGAACATTCCTGATGAATAGTCAGTCTGCAAAGCTCTGTGGATGTTAGGATATTAGTGTTTCAACAACAACATCAAAAAGACTTGCAAAGCAATGGAAAGCCCAAAGCAAATAAGCACTGATATATATTCAATTTGATGACTTCCTTCCCAGAAAATGCCGTAATGGACCTCATCCAATTCTGATGCATCTTTACGACACCAATCCATCTGCCAAGCAAACCCCTTTCCCAGTAGCTCCTTAAAATTTTCATATAACTTTCCTTTTCAGAGATTTTTAGCAGCAGATAAGTATCCACTCAGATACTTAGAATACAGTTCACCTTCTGTGTCCTTTTCCTGGGTGCCAAATTGCATGTCTGTCTTAAGATGCCTCTTCTTATTTAACTGTGTCATATCCTAAGGGCCATCTTTGCTTACTGGCAAGAGGGGAGAGGAGGAGAGAGCCTGTAGGTTCTGCTTCATGCTGAAGCATGTTCCCTGGGGGATGGATTCATGCTGAAATTGATAAGGAATGGGATTATGAAACGATTTGTCTTACTAATGGCAGCTTTTGTATCTGGAAGTCCTGCCACTTGTGATCGATTGCCTCTGTCTTCCTGGAGCCTTCCGTAGGTGGCCTGTTTTGTCAGATACCTTCTTGATGGTTTCTTTCCCCTGACACTTTCCTTTCCCCTTCCTGCCACCTTTGTTCTCAGGTTTTTGCCTCTCTTGTTACCTCTATTCCTTTTTTTCCCCTCCTGCTGCCATTTAAACTTTTTATCTTCCTACCAAGTTTGATCAGATTTTCCCCTTTGTCATAAAGGAGTCTTAGAATAACTCCAGGCAGTACAGAGCAAATCAGAAATTTATACCCGGACTCTGGGCTTGTTATCCTGCCAGAATCCCCCATCACCACTGCCACTGGGTTTTTGTTATTGACTCCGCAGTCCCTTTCAGTGACTTTGTTTCAGTGGCTATAATGTATCTTTCCTCCAGAATTCTTCCTCCTTCCCAGTCCCTTGGCTGTGCCTCAGAAAATTCTTACTGTCATGTCAACATTATGAACTTATGGCTTTTGAGATCTGTATGAGTATCTTAAAACCTGCTTATCCTTCTTTCATAAAACCATGGAGGCCTGTTCTAATAAAGCTCACTGTCCAATAGATCTGTGCACAATCCAGGGAAATCATGCTCTCTGAAATAGGATCAGGGAAGAACACAGGCGGCTCCACCTCTTACAGCCCAGACCTGCTCCCAAGACAAGTATTTGAATATTTCTTCACTCCAGTTTCCACATCTGTGAAATGGGAATAATAAAAGTACCTACCTCATAAGATTGTCATTATGTTAAAGGAGGTCATGCATGTAAAATGCTAGCAAAAACTTGTCCACGGTTAATGCTCAAAACTTTTAGTTGTTGTATTAATTACACTTATTATTATTAGTATTGAGGCTTGACAAATATAAGCCTTTGACATACTATCAGTCTTATAAAGAGATTTCACTCTTCTTTATACCTCACTTCATCTAGTGATACTTCTCTCTAAAGAACCTCCTAATACTGCCTTTTTGCTGTGTTTTTATAACTCCTTTTCCCACTATTCACAAAAGTTAGGTGTTTATTCCCACCCATCTAGGGAGAGTTCCATTTCTAAAGTGATTTTTCTCCTCACATTGGTCTGAGTTAATCCCTTCTTTAAACTCTTGCTGACTTTGTTCCTCACAAGTCATTCTTTCATAGGTCTGTGCACCAAGAAAATTAACACCCCTCTATGATGACTCTGGTTTCCCTCTTTCAAGTACAGTTCAGAGAGGTGATTTTAATTTCCAAGCACTAATCATTTTGCGTCTTTGTTACTGTAGAAACCACAGTTGTCATCCTGAAACATGACAGTAGTGACCACCCCTGACAGTTCACAGATCTGAATTTCAGACCATCAAAGGCAAAGTGATTAGGAGGTCTGTTCATTTAGAATGCTCTCTCACAGTTTCACAGCTCAGGCTCTTTTCCAATTTGTCAGAAGCAAGAAAAGGCATTGGAGATGGAAAGTTGAATGCTACCTTTCAGGCCCAGGTACCAGTCCCAAACACATTTTTATTATTCTCTGGAAAATAAGGTTGTAACAGAGTAATTGCTGACACAACCCTAATGACAGCACTTTGAGTATGCTGCTATAATTAAAACAGGAATTTTATTATCATAGATCTCTGAGAGCGTCACATACATACCATTCATATCTCAGGATTTACAGAGCAGGCAACTTTGATTCCTGCTGTTTTTGCTACGTGGGTTTCCTTTGTGCCTCTCCGAGTTGTAGCTTGTACAGAAAACCACTTCTCTCTTCTCCTGGCAAACAGCAGATAAGCATCTATGTTCAGAATGATGCCCAGCGGTGATGGTGCCATGGCTTTCAGCACTAAACTCTGAAATGTCACGAAAGCAGTTACTCTTTCTTCTTTGAATTCTCCTAGAATTCAATGTTTACTTATTGTTCTGTGAGGTTAAAAGCCTATGGGATGTTTTGGTTACAATTTGAAGAGGGCTCTCTTCTTTCTGTGGGATGTCTTATCCATTTCATTCCTATTTTACCTGACAGATTAGTTAGAAATTGTATACAGCTGCTACTTATACAGACCCAAAGAGAGTGACATTTAAAAAATCAATTGGTTCTTTTTCTCCCATGACGACAATTTTTTAGAGGTGACAATTCAAATATGAGGATTCCACAACATCCGGTGGAATCCAGGCAACTTCCATTTTTTCTGCTTGGACATCTTCATCATGTGGTTGTTGCCTGGGGCCTCAAAACAGCTGCCAGAGTTCATCCATCTCATCCAAGTCCCCGGCAGGAAGAAGGGTAAGAGAAAGGATCACATCCCAGCTAACTCAGCCTTCTTTTTAAAGATTTTCACCAGAAGTCTCATTCAAAAACTTTCACTCATGTCTTATTAGCCAGAACTTAGTCACATGGAAAATACATAGCTTATCAGCAGAATATATTACCATCTCTCAAAAAAAAAAATCAGTGTTCTGTATTAAGGAGGGAGGAGAGAAGGGATATTGCTTTGACAGTTAGCTGTCTGCCACAACTGGCAATGTATGAAAACAAAAATAAACAACAGATTCCTCTTTCTTCATGTTGTGCTGTTTTTCCACAGCACATTCTTGTTTATTTGGCATATAAATAATCAGAAAGCTGCGATTTTTTTCTTTCGATAGAAAAAATTACTCTGCATCATAATAAAATTTAGCCCCAGCACAATCCTTAATGGTTTTTTTTTGAATCATCAAATATTTTAAAGTATAAGTTTCATGTTATTTAGTGTTTTTAGTTATTTGATAGTGGGCCATTTGCATACAGCACTTCGAGTACCAGCTAAAAAGAATGTTTCCTTCTCATCCACATTACAGTTCTCAATCCTTTGAATTAAAGCAAGTTTCTTATAAAACTGAAATCCAGTACCTAAATGTTTAAAAAGTTAAAAGTCAGTTCCTCAACACATTTCATGCACTAATACAAATAAGTTCTGTCTCTATTATTAGCGCACAGTAGTTCAATTGTGTTTCTATTTCTTTATCGTGACCCGATTATTTTCTTGTCTACCATAGTATCCGCCGCAAAATAATGCTCTATCGACATTTGTTCATGCAGATGAGTTTTTAGATAACTTGTTCCCAGCATGTTTACTTGGAATTCCAGTGATTAAATAAGGCAGGTATTTTGTAAATGACCATAAACAGGTCTACATGGACAGAGTACTTCTTAACAGTGAATTTTTTATCCAAATCAATGCACAAGATTTATGCAGTTACAGAACCTTCATTTCATGATCTCTAAAACTAAACTGAAGACATGAAAAACTCCAAACGGCTAAAATCATCTTTATGACAAGGATAGTTTAAAGTCTCTTCTGAGTCCATTGCATTACAATACTAACTTAATGATAGTCCAAAAATGTTTCTCATTTTTAATTAAAAAAATTTTTTTTTAAATAGCAAAGGACTCTTTTCTGTTTTATTCTGTCTTCCTTTAATCTATAGAATATATTCTTTTCTTCTGTGGCAATCCAATGGTTCTCCTTAAAATAATGAAGTCCATTAGCAGAGAAAGTATCTAATGAGATCTCCCTAAGAAAAACGTGTGTTTGTAGAAGACCTCATGGATTCTTTATATAAAAAGACCCCAGAGCTAGAAGGGTGGGCTTACCAACTCCCTTTGTTGTTTAAACAATGAGAAAAATGACTTTAATTGTAACATTAAGAATCATGTTTCCACACTTACTTAGTGCCTTTTCTTCCCAAGAGTACAGAATATTGTATTTTGACATAAATTTTCAGTGATAGGTAGGGCAGTCCAAGGCACAAAGAGAAATAGAAGTTATACACAAGTTTTGGGGGGGTTTTTTTTTGCAAATTTGAAATAAGAAGCTGCTTTCTCTGCATGTCAGCTCGGGGCTGTGCTCCGGGCAGGGGAAATACGCTGTATAAGGCTTATCTTTGTTGATGACCCTCTGGGCACCTTATTCTTGGGATAGCATCCAGTTAGGCCTTGCTAGGGACAAACATATTTGAACAATTTGTGTCTTCTTTGGATAACCTACTTTTAGGAAAAGGATGTGTAGTTTACGTATATTTTTGAAAGTAATAAGCTTTTTTAGGGCAGATAGTTGTAAATGTTGTAAAATCAGGAGATTGCTGTTGATTTTTAAGTTAATCACAGGAATTGTAAATATAATCATCAGCAATAAATAATGCATTTGCCAATCATTCTTCTCCTAAAATATTTCAGCAAACTCTATACACATAGTTCAAATATTAAGACATTTGCAATTATAACTGCTTATGAAATTATTTGCAGTATTCTAAAACCCCTACTAGCCATTAGTGATAGATGATATTTTATAGTAGGAATTCACAGTGGTAAAATTGGATATGATGTTGGGAAATGTTTGTGACTTTTAAGTGTTATTATAAAACAGAAAGCATTAGTATGGCATATATGTATTGGAAAGTGGATGAAAAACAGAACTACTATGAAGTGTAATAATTTCACATTTCATTCAGTCATTCCACAACCATCCTGTGGCTGTTATTTATAAGTTACTCTCCTGGATGCTGACTTTGTGATGAATTAGAGACAGAATTTTCTGAATATCCATTTAACTAGAAGATGGTAAGACAAAGAGGAACTATAAAAGTAAAGGCAAATTTGTAATTATCTAGTTATCTCTAAAATGCGTACGGTTTTCCTTAAGGTATGTGCTGCAATAAAACAGTGGTTAAACTTGAGTCTTATAATCAGAGAGACAAACTCATATCCTGGTTTCACCTTCGTCACTGAGTAATGTGTGACTATAAACTAGTTACGCATTTAGAGTTCCTGTTCTGTAATTTGGAAGATAACAGTAGTCCCTCCTAGGTTTATTTTTGAGAAAGGAATGAAATGAAGTCAAGTAATGGCAGGTGCAGAGCACAGTACCTGGCACGTAACAAGTATTCCCTCCGTGCTCACTGTTGACCCGTATATGGTCATTACAGATAAGCCATATACTATTAATTGGGAAAAGCTGCATATAATATATGCAAATAATTACACACATTCAAAAGAAATATTCTATATACATAAAAAGATTAGTGTCAACGGTTTATCTTAATGTTAACCACAAACTTTCCCCATAAACTCAAATATCAGAAGGCAAAAGGTAATATGTACCTCTTTTTCATCAAATATAAGCCATTAATGCTAGCGATCAAAATGAACATGTTTTGCCTGAAGAAAGCTTTCTCTTCTTTTTTCACCTTAATTGAGGTATAATTGACATGTGAAATGGTGAGATATTTAAAGTGTCCATCAAGGAAGTTTGCAGTATGTGTACATTGTGGAAGGAGTCTTCCTGACCAGTTAATTAACAAGTTCATCATCTCCTGTATTTATCTTTTTTTTTTTTTTTTTTTGGTGAAAATGTTTAAGTTCTACTCTCTAGCAAATTGCAATTATGTAATCCAGTGTTATCAACTACAGTCACCATGTTTTATATTTGCTCCTCATGAAGAAGGCTTTCTCTTAATACAGTTAATTCACCAACCTTTTTTGATAAGATGTTTTGGATGATGTTAAAGATTACTGGATTTTGGATTTTAATCAGCATGAAGGAAGGAAGGAAGGATCAGAAGGAGGGAGGGAGGAAAGTTTGTAGGTGTCACCTGAGTTTTATGTGTGCTGGGATTCTGTGCGTTGATGTTGCTAGTGTTTTGTTTAGGTCTCAAAATGAAATGCTGTTGTTTTATTTCTGTAAATTTCTTGTCTTGGCTTGCCATAGTGATTTGGGGCAGAGTGTTGAAGGACTGCATGCTTCTTGCCTGTATGCTGTACTCTTGACACAACAAAATTGAAGCAGAGGCTACCCATCCCCTAAATCCATTCTTCCGTTCTTCTTTAATAGCAGAACTCCCAGTTGTTGTTTGTTTGGTTGGTTGGTTTTAACCTGGGTGCACTCCTTTAAAGCTACCTGTGAATCTAGGCTCTGGTTAATATGACATAAGTTAAAATGTAACATGGCACTTCTAGGAAGTGCCCTGCAGAGAAAGAGTATTGTCTTCTTTATGTCTTCCTCTGTTCTGCTTCCTGAATATGGATGTGATGGCTGGAGATGAGGATGCCATCTTAGAGCTTAAAGGGGGACCTACATGCTGAGAATTCTGGAGCAACAGAGCAGAAAGATCCTGGGCCTGGGGCATTGTGATGAGCCATTCCAGCCCTGCGCTTACTGCCTCTGACCTTTTTTTGTTTTTACAATATAGAAGAAAGCCTAGTATTAATTTAAATTATCTGTCACTCGTAACCAACATAATCCTAAAGGCTAAAAATAAGCAGAGAGGATATAGCACAGTGGTAGAGTGCATGCCTAGCATGCACGAGGTCCTGAATTCAATTCCCAGTACCTCTGTTAAAAATTTTTAAAAAAATAATAATTAAATAAATAAATAAACTTAATTACCTCCCTTCAGAAAATAAAAAAATTTAAGTAAATAAGGACTTTTTATAGATTGCAGAATATGAACCACATTAAAATCTGAATTCTCTTCGAACACTTCACTTTGATAAGTCAGCCTTCAGGGTGGATCTTTTGTCCTGGCAGTGTGTCTGTTTTGGTGTTTTCATCTTTCAAGTGCCTAGTCTCTTCTACAACGTCCTAACACCTGTAAGTATTCGTTAACCTTTTTGAATTTGTGGGCTTAACTTTGGTCAAGATTTAGCATCATCAAAAACAGCACTGTGAAAAAAAATTAAAATTTTTCTTGTATTTCTCTTTATATAGAACTTCCCCAAGTTTCTCTGAGCATATCAGCAGCTCCTCAGAATTTATGTGCACATTTCTATACCCATTTTATCTATCTTACAGATCCTCACAAGACAACCATCCTTAATTCCTACGGCATTTCTGTCCTTTTTCACCTTCCTTTAAGAGGCTGTATGTTTAAAGTATGGAGAATTTGGTAGTTTTGGAAATAAATTTTTAAAAAAGATTCTGGTTCTGTATTTTCCTCATTTGTACCATTCAGATTTTTCTCCATTAACATAGCATAATAGACAACCCCAACATTTCAGTGCTTATAACAACCTCTGTTTACTTGTCTCTGTTCTGGGTCTGTGGGATGGTGGGCCTTACCTGTGAACAGGCCTTCTGTCACTTCTGCCAGATTCCATTGGCCAAAGCCAGTGAGGCAGAGATGTCCGTCCCGCCTGCTCCACCGAGATGCATTGTAGCTACGTGGTGAAGGGTGCAGATCTATAATCCTGTTATAGGAAACTGAAACTTTGAGGCAGTACTTCATTTTGCCATACCATTGTGAGTGAATGCACGCTTTCCTTTAATACCCAGCATTACCCACACACACACACACACAAGCACAGACTCATCTAATTCTGACTTTAAGATCTAGATGGAGAAAAGTTCCAAAAGGAATGTATGTACATTGGGAGGTTTGAGCTGTAGTTAGAGAATTCTTTCTTTTTATAGTCGTTAGAGAGAGAGATTTTACATTTTACAGTATTAAAATATAAATGGGTTGGTCAGTTAACCAAACTACATGCAGTATGTGTTTGACTAGTTCTAAAGGCCAAGGCTGTCGGCCCGTATCTTGAAGGGCACGTTGGGTCTCTTGAGGAAATTTGCTTTTGCCTCTGATAACTGGTGTCACTTCATTTTAGGATCCAGCTGATTTTACTTAATGGACAAAATGAAGATAGTGGCTAACTTTACCGTGTCAAATTCTTCCAGCTCAGTGATGCTTTGAGAACTGGGCTAAAAATACCCTGCTCAATAGAGTGTAGTTTCTATGTAGGATTGCAATATACTTTGAGGCCTCTGTGGACATAAAATATTATAGCTCCGTGACAGGCTGCTGCATTGGTTGTTACAAGTCAAGCCAATTATAACTAGGTGCTTTAAGCTTTTAAAAATGTATTGTTCATGCCCCCTCCAGATCACAATTTGAGAAACAGAAACACTAATCATGATGATTTGTCGGGTTCCACAGTTTTATAGCGGTGAAGCGGAGAAGTGTGCACAAATACAGGTGATTAGTTGGTTTCTAACAATTTTGGCATCATTCCCTGGGAGAGGAGAGACCTTTATTGCTCTTGGCGTGTCCTTGGGCTCCCCCCATTTTCTGGCTCCCTTGCCCTTTGGTAGGACCAGTTACTGGATCTAGACAGTGATCTGTGAATGGGTATTACTGTGATCTGCTCGGCCGGTGTATTTAAAAGCCAGCATGCCACCCTCTAGCTGTCTTTTTCTCCTACCGGATTGACCTGGAAGCCACAAGCGGAAATGGTGATACGCAAGCTTGAAGCAGCCTGGGTCATGGGGTTACCACCTGGAGTACAGTCACCTTGGATGCTAACTCAGCCTGCACTAGAATTGGCAAACAAGAAACTAAGTGTTTTTGAGTTATGGCCGTATTCTTTCAGGTGTGTAGGGCAGTCATTTATTTCCATTTTACAGATAAAGAAAGTGACTGAAGTTCATCAAGTCAAGATATTTTGCCAACCCATAGAGTAATAATCTGACATTTTCTACAGCATGGTAGCTTACAGTTATCCTGACTACTGACTTGCGTCTATAACAGCTTGATCTTTATTCAGTTTTAGACGTTTGCTGGACCTGATGCCTTAGAAGATTATAAAACTGTGTGAGAAAATTTACTCGTACATCATGAGTTAGCTATTATAATAATTTTGTTTTACTCATGGATAACTTACTCATAAATCATGTTAGCTGTTACAGTAATTTTGTTTTACTCGTGGAAAATGTTTGTCATTTTCTACATACATTTGTGCTCCCTCATCACTTCTAACACACACACACACACACACACACACACACACACACACACACACACACACACACACACCCTCTATCTTCCAATGGTTAATGACTTACAGTCCAGGAGAAACAGAGATAGTATGGGATAGGAACAGGGAGGTCTGATCCTGACAATGCCGTTCATTCACTGTGTGATCTTAGGAAATCACTTCATTTCTGAGCCTCAGTTTTCTTCTTAAAAGAAGGAGTTTAATTAGATGACAGTTTCGTTTTGTTTTTCAAACTGTGAGTCCTAACCAAGCGGTAAGTTATAAATCTACTGAAGATCGCTATAAGCATTTTTTTGAAAGATTTTATTTTTTAAAGCAGTTTTAGGTTCACAGCAAAATTACAGAGATTTTTCATATTCTCCCTTCCCCCCAAACACACATAATCTCGCCCATTACCAGCATCCCCCACTAGAGTGGTACATTTGTTACAAATAATGAACCCACATTGACACATCATAATTGTCTGAAGTCCGTAGTTCACATTAGGGTTCACTCTTGGTTGTGCATGTCTTACGGGTTTGGACAAATGTATGATGTCGTGTATCCATCGTTATGATATCCTATAGAGTGCTTACACTGCCCTAAAAGTCCTCTGTGCTCTGCCTTTTCACCCTCCTGCCCCTACAACCCCTAACAACTTTTTACTGTCCTTAAACTATCTCCATAGTTTTCCCTTTTCCAGAATGCCATGGTTAGGATCATATAGTATGTAACCTTTTCAGACTGACTTCTTTTACTTAGTAATGTTCCTCCATGTTTTTTCATGGCTTGATAGCTCATTTCTTTTTAGTATGATTAACGTTCCACTGTCTGAATGGCCCACAGTTTATCCATTTACCAACTGAAGAACATCTTAGCTGCTTCCAACTTTTTTCAGTTATGAATAAAGCTGCTATAATACCTGAGTACAGATTTTTATGTGGACATAAATTTTCAACTGCTTTGGGTATATACGAAGGATTGCTGGATCCAGCTGGATTATTGGAGTGTGTGCATATGGGCAGAGTTTAGTTTTATAAGAAACCATCACACTGACTCCAAAGTAGCTGTACTACTTTGCATTCCCACTATCAATGAATGAGAGTTCCTGTTGCTCCATATCCTCACCAGCATTTGGTGTTGTCAGTGGCACTTTTTTATTATTGTAAAAGTAAAATAGAAATTATTAGAGTGCTTGGTAAGAGTGAGTGTTAGTACATGGAATTTTGTTTCTGGTGTGTGTGTATAACAAATATGAATGTGTGTACTAAGTCTCTATTTAAAATGTGTTTTTTAGTATCTTGTAGTCACAGTCTGAATAGATGATCTCTTACATTTTTTCCAGCTCTAGTATTCCTTGATTCTGTGAATTCTCACACACACATATACAGACACACACACAATTTAGTGATTGTAAAAGATATTTATAATATACTAAGTGAAAAAAATCTTATTTCATAAGAGCAGTACATATATATTGTGTGTGCGCATGTGTGTGTGCGCATAGTAAAAAATATGTATATGTATAATAGAAGAGAACATAAAGTTAGTATCAAGATTAGCTCTGGATGATGTTTTTAAAATTGTTGTTAGTTTCTTGGCCTTTACATTATATAATATTCAATGTATTACGTCTACTTTTTTGAATATACTTTTAAAAGATTCTTTTGTTCTACAAGGAATCCCCAGGAAGTGAGCTTCCATTTGGGCGACCAAGTAGAGAGAAATGGGTGGGCAGTCTGGGAAGAGTGTTGCCGTTGGGGGCCGGACACGCCTGCTGCCCTCCCAGTGCGTCTAACACAGGGTCAGCCCTCAGGGGGACTCAGCCTTGACGAGGTCCTGTCCACTTCTGCAGGCAAAGGTTCTCTGAACTCCCCCAGTTTTTCCCTACACCAGGAAATGATGATGTGAGAAACCCAGCTGCCGGTAGCCTTATTTATCTGTCCTAACAGACGGGCATTGAAAAAGGAAATAACGTCTAAAGGAAAAGTTCTAGGGTACAGAGCACAGGATGGTCACCAGCCTAAGACAGTCGGGCTCCCTGGTGTTAGTGCTGCCCCTGGAGTCCGTTTTGGACATCAGCCGACCAGAGCCCCCTAAGTGATCAAGAGATTGGTGTTTAAGGGAAACAGTTGAAGGCTGGCAAGCTTTTCACTGAAATGTTCTATGCTTAAATGACCAGTGTGTTGTTGGACAAGGAAAAATCAGGAGCTGGGATGCTGCCGTTTCCTCTGTGCCTCAGTTGCCTGAAATACACAGCATAACTATGCTCAGTGCAGCTCAGCACCTGTGAGCCTTCTGCCCAGGCTCTGACTGAGAAAAGGTCACACTCCTGGTCTGTTCCTCTCGGTATCAGTGACACCCCATCTGCTCCTCTTTCCTGACACTGTTCAGATGTGCTAGAAATTTCTCACTGTGGGAGAACCAGAGCAAGATCTCCAAAAAGCTATGTCTGGGTGGGTATGGCTCAGTGGTAGAGTGCCTGCTTAGCATGCATGAGGTCCCAGGTCCCCAGTACCTCCATAAAAAACAAACAAAAACAACAACAACCACCAAAGAAACAAAACCAAAAAACTAAAAAAGTTATTTCCAACTTAGCAGAGCTCCATACAGCCATCTTCTCTCACTGTTCGTGTGAATTACAGATTTTCCTAAAAGTAACCGTGCACTAGTTTAACTCCCAGACTCTGATTTGGGACTGGAGGAACGTCAGGGTGTTACGATGTGTGGGCTTGATGCTCTCCTACCCTGGCATTTCTACAGAGCACCATTTCCCTGTTTTATGTGTGTCTGTTTCCTAACCCATTTTACCCCTGCCATGTCACGGCTTAATCTGTAACCCATTGACCTAATAAAAGAAATGCTCTTGTCACTGACCCACTGTGTTTTATTTATCAAATGTTTGTTTGCAGATTGACTCCCAAAAGGAGTAGCTGTGCTTAATTCTTTGTGCTGAAGCTATCCCAGAAAACTGCTAATTCTCTTTTTCTCCTCCTTTTTCTCAGTATGGAGCATCTCCAGTTGTTTTGTTCATAGACTCCTTGCTATCATGTGACTTTCTAGTGCCTCAGAAAACTCCATGGTGATGTGTGTGTGTGTGCAGAATTCTTGTTTGTGTTCTCAAGCCAAAAAGCAAATGAGAAGCTCTAGTTGGATGGAGGAGTCCCACATATAGAAATTCAGCTAATTATGTTCTTTCATTTGTTCATCTGTTTTCCAAAAGATATGCTGCCCAAAGACCTGTGGCTCCTGTGACTTGATTTAGGGTCAGTGAAGGCCTAGGGACAAATGGATTTTTTAAATGTATGATTTTCTACTTTGTTTTTCTTTACAGATCTGATGAAAGTGCTCTGGTACAGTGAAGTATCAAAGATAGCTTTCGCAAAAACAAAAATTATTACGGGGACAGGCAGACATAGTGGAAATACTACTGCATTTGTCTTCAAGTGATGTGACTGGGGTTAGAATTCTGGTTCTTCCCATTTTACCTATTTGATCTTGGTCATATCATTTACCTGCTCACCTGTAAAATAGGAGATTTTGATCCAACAATTACTACATACCATTAGTAAAGAATATTAAAGCTAAAATGACTAATTACATCTGTATCATCTTTATTTTGAATTTCCATTTTTAGGAACTAGATGTATTAAAGATTTATTGCAGTCTCGATAGATAGATATGAATGAAAGAATTCAGTGCCTTCCAGTGTGTGAAAAATTCACCTTGATTTGTTAATATCCACTATTTTCTTATGTGAGAATAGGTAAAATAATCTTAACCCTCTGTGCATATCCCGCTCAGATCCCTATCCAGATGAGGATTTCAGTTATGCTCCTAATTCACTGTGTGATATTGGGCAAGGCACTTTGTATGTCCCCAAGCATGTGTCCTTATGAGGAAGTGAACAAACTGAGCTAGGATGACCTGCAGTCTTCCCTCCACTCTACGTCTTGTTCACCTATAAATTGTACCTCAGTCTGAACCTCTCAATTCTTTCATTCTAACATCACTGCCCCTGGGAATTTTCAGAGCCTTCATTTGGACATAAATGCAATGGCTTCTTCAAGACCAATGCCTTAGGACAATGTGTTCAGTTGTGGTTTAACTTGTGTAAAACTCAGTTACTTAAGTTGGATGATGTTCCTTTTGTTCAGTACCTTATTCTTCATATGCCTTTGGGCAAATGGTTAAGTGGAAAAAGTTAGACTGTAAGACTTTTTGAGTTCTCCCTTGAAAGAAACATGTTTACTTGGATTGAATTGTGGTGATATCTCAGGACTTTGCCGTAAGATCCTATTAGTGAAAATTCGTGGGATCATAGAGTCATAAAAATATCAGTTGGTGCCTAGACGGCATAGGCTCCGTCCTCAAATAGTATCCATCACTCATTAACATCTAGCTTCTGTTGAATACCTCTTGGGAGAGAGGGAGGAGGTACATCTTCTCAAAACAATTCTTTCCCTTTTTGGATGGTTCTGATTTCTAGAAAGTTCCTTTTTACGTTGTGTAAAAATCTTTCTCCGTCTAATTCACATAATAATATCCTGTTATTACTATTATTATTACTATTGTTATCATTATTACCTTCAAGAGCAAAACAGAATAATACTTACCTTTTTTATATATTATAACCTTCAGGTTGGGGATCAGTATTATGACTGCCTTTCTGTTATCTTTAGCCTCAAAATGTTTTGTTTTGTTTTATGCCTCCATAATCATACATCCCATTTCAGGACAGTCCCACTTTATGCCTCTTTTCTCAGCGTAAACATTAATGGCATTTCCTTTCACTTTCAAAATTTTCCGAATAGGGCTATAAATTATGTAGTCACTCCGTTGCTCTATTACAGTGTCTACCAAATTCATTCTGCAGATCTCTGGATCTCAAGAGTGCTCTATGAGCAACGAGGAAGTCATATTTAGGAAACATTTGTATGTATCGTTATCTTTCCTATAGATTCACAACGAATATTAGTGACAATTTCTGCAGAAAGGAGATCTGCTTTACTTTTTGTTTTTCAAACTTTTAAAATCATAGAAATACCTATTGTTCCAAAAAGACAGCTTGGAATTCTGTCTCTTAGGAAAATAGCTTGGGTGAATTTTTTTTTTTAATTTTGATTTTAGTTCCCATTATTTTAAGGTTTTTTTCCCGAAACTGTTAGTCAGATTTTTTTTTTCCTCTGAATGGTAACCACACTAGCCTTTTGTTTCCTGTCTGTAAAGTGAGGGAATTAGAGTGGGCTCTGAAGCTCAACAGTTTGGAAAAAACCTTGGCAACCATCTTAGGAGAACCTCCCTCATCTTATTTCTCCAGTGTTGGTGACTCGTGGCAACTCAGAATCAGGACATAAGGGGTGGTGGGAATCCTGTGGCATTACTGAAAGGCATCATTGCAACCTGGGAGGACTGACCAGCCTTCGTGTGAATGGTAGCTGGAAACTAGTCGGGGGATTTGAAGAAAATTGAAGATCAGTTGCCCAAGTGTGGTGCCAGAGACAGATCTCCATGGAAACTGTGTTGTGATGACCTCGTTAGCACTGATTTAGTTGGTGCTTCCATCTCCAGGAACACATCCTCCCAGGACACAGGGTACCATCTACCAGTCCTCTCCTACACACGAGAACCACAGCTTTATTACTGTCTAGTCCAAGAACAGCTGTGTTAACCAAAACAAAAATGGGAAAGAGACTTCCTCTAGGACACCTTATTTGGTTTTAAAATCAATACCTTTTGAAGTCCACTAATTTAATTTTGTTTGTCAATTGGGTGTATTGGATGTAAGTGCAGTATTATTTATAATTAAGGAAAAGACCAACACAATTACTGTTCAATCTGCATCACCATTGTAAGGCCTAGGCAGCCATAAAGAGTCAATTTTAAAATGATCTGCTGAAGATTACATTTTTAATTGTCTTTCAGCTGCACTGACATAAATCACTTTGGCAATACGTTTCTTGGATTTGCATAATGACAGAGCATGACAAGATGAGTTATCATTTTTAACTACTGGGTTTTCTGGCATGATGCTTGTCATCACATCTGTGTGCATTCCCTTTCCAAGGCCATGGTGATACGCACATCATATGCATACATTTATTGAACTGAAGGAATGAGCACTTCCCTGGGTCATGGAGCGATTTTTCTAAATGGTGAGCAAAAAAAAGTGCCAGCCCACTCTAACTAACTAAACAATATTCTGAGGTTTAAAAGGACCATTACACAAAGATGTCTTAGAGCGTTTTCTGTAAAATTGACACACAGGATTTTGCTTGTGCAGTTGGCTTGTGCATGCTGCCCTCTGTCTACAAAATTCAGGAAAAGTACATCTCTGCTGTAAGTTATGTAGTAAGAACAGGCTGTTAGAAGCATGTGTGTTCTGTAACTTGCTGGATTTTTCTCTGCGGGGTAACAGAGACTGTTTCCGATCTAAGAATAAGTGGTGCTTCTATAAAGATCACTGTGACTAACTAAGGTTTTTGGAACCTGAAGCATATTCTGTCTTAAAAACAGAGTTATATAAATAGTAAACGGGCTCTCAGCAGTTGCCTGGGCTGTGTGTTTGGAAGTGGGAAGGGTCAGGTGGGGAAACTGTTGAAACAGCTGAATTAGAATACTTAAGACAAGCCCAAGTTTCCTGTCCTGAGAGCTGGGACTATGGAGTCTACCAGGCTGTCACTTTTCTTCCCCACCCACGTGCCCCTCCCATGTGGCATCGCTCTTAGGCAAATGCCCATGATTGCAAAGTCATGAAGAGTGGGGGAGGCATATTTAGCATTCAGATCTTACTTGTCAGTCTTGGTTCCAAATGTCTGTGTTCTTAATACATGCTTCCACTTTGAGGAGCACCTCTTAAAGGTTGTAAGCCTGAAACAGAATGTTTCAACCTAGTCAGTTACTGGAGTCCCCCAGGGAGCTTTTCTTAACCTGCAGCCCCTGTATTCTTCCTTTGGAGACCGTGACTTCCCATATCAGAGGTGGGCCTGGGCATCTCGATGTCCCCAGGAGCCTGTAATGAACAGCCGGGTCAGGGAATCAATAAGCAAAACATTTGAATCCCTTCCCTCCTAATCAAAAATCTTGTCTCCTCAAATCGCTTAAACTCGGCCAAGGGAAAAATATAAATTAAATGGATTCACATAAGCTTGGGAGTAAAAATAATAAATCAAGTGATTTGATTAAGGCTTTTCCAAGTAGTTTCATTTCATCACATTTGAACTTTATAATGGAGAAAAAAGGGAGGTTATTATCTATTTTTAGATAAGGAAATTCACCTTATAGATCAGCTGTGGCAAAGCCTCCTTAGTACAAAGTGAGTATAAATCAATCTCAAAAGCATCATCAATGAGAGGAATTATAGATGGTGATAAAATCTGCATGCCAGCTGAGCGACGCATCTTTTGTCAAAGGGGTACCCAGAGACTGACTGGGCCTGATTGAGTGTTCCTCTGTGGGAAAACCCTCTTAAGTCATTCCAAATTGTTGCAGTTTCTTCCCTTCTGAAACTTCTAGATCTAAAGTGTCTTCATCAAAGCTCCCATGCAGAATCAGTGAGGACAGGAGAGGGGAGAGATGACAAGAGGTGGGGTGGTGGAGGCAGCAGCAATTCATGCATGTGAATTAAGCCCTTTATAGCTCTGCCTGCGTTCCCACTTATTATATGTTTTGATGTTTTCATAGTTTCTGGCACAGCTCTGAGCAGGACCAGTCTTAGGCATAGGTGAAGTAGACGACTGTTCATTTGTTCAACTCATATTTGCTGGCTGTCTTCCTTATCCCAGGCATGCCTCTTGACATGAAGACAACAAAGGTGAAAAAAAGGACTCATGCCCTTAAGATGTTTAATCTAGAGGGGAGACAGACAGAAACAAATGAACAAAAATCAAACCACAATTAGAAGGTTGCTGTGCATTATGGATAAAATAGGAGTTGGTTGGTCTAATAAGTAAGAAGGTTCTAGGGACAGGGATTATGAACACTGTCTAAGGAGGAGTGAGACCATGTGACAGGTTCCAGACAGTATAAGAAGTATAGCGAGTATTGTCTAAGGGGTTAGGGCCAAGTGTACCTTTGGCCCATGAAGCAGATGCATTAAAGACCTGGTGTGCCTTGCTGAAGAATTCAGATTTTTGTGCCCTTCCCGACTAAAGATAATTGAAGGCTTTTTAGGTGGGAAATTAGAAGAATTACTGGCCACAGCTGAGGAGGGAGGAGAACATGCTGACAAGAAGGCCTGCACTAAAGCAGTAGAAGTGGCATAGGAAAGAGACAGGCATTATATGAGATATTGATGGAGTGCAATCTCTGGGGCCTTGATTTGACTGATGGGTGGATTGGTGGATGGATAGGTGGATAGATGGATGGATGGATGAATGGGTAGATGGATGGGTGGATGGTTGGTTGTGTGAATGAATGAATTGGATGAATGGTGAGGGAATAATCTAGGCTCATTCCCCGTTGTCTGGCTTGGTCACCTAGAAGGTTGGGAACACCATTCACCAAGTAAATACAGAAGAAGTAACACTTTTAAAGAAGTCATATAAACACTCATCAAATAAAACTTAATGACATGCAATTTTCTCATAGTATGCTGAATAAGGTAATGTTCATTGTAAACCATGCATGAAAATGCAGTGATTATTTAATAATGGCCATAACTGTAAAAGGGGTAAGCATTTTATGCTGCTCTCCTTTAGAGATTATTTACTACAATTATGGACAAATTAAGATTATGCGATATATTTATTTAGATAGAATCTGACAAAAACTTTTATAGTAGCAGATAGAAAATAAAAGATTTAGAGGACACATTCGGCAGTCAGATTGACTTAAGCCAGTTCATTTTCTTTACTTCTCTGTGTGTGTATTTCCCTTAATTCTTATAGTCTCCTGGGCTCATACTATTTCAAAGGACTAAATTTTTATGTTCAATGAAATATAGTGTGAATAGAAAATGTTCACTTCAAATATTTCACATCCTGAGGGCACAAAATCCTTAAGTTATGAGTTGTATTCTAGTTGTCTTTTCTAAAAGAAGTCTTTGTTAGATTTAAATCAGATCAGGCTGATCTGTTGGGTAGATTTAGAGAGTGAAACAAAGATATATTTTCACATTGGTTTACAATACTAAGTCCTGAACTTAGTATGCCAACTAAAGACACCTTGTAGGAAACTTTGAAGTAATAATAAAATTCTATGTCTTGTCAAAATATTCCTGCCGTTGGGGAATTTGACTATGTCGGGTCATTGAGCTGGCAACAGGATGAATTTAAGTGAATTAAGTTTAAATTAAGTTTTTTCACCTATACTAATCTCTGACTAAGGACATTCCCAGCTTTATCAGGGAGCTTTAAGATTTTTTTCCATTTATAATTCAATAAATGTTTCCTGACCATCCACTGCACACAGGCTCCATGCTAGGTGCCAGGAAGCAGAGATGAACCAGCCTAGTTTTTGTTGACAGAGTCCCTAGACCAGTAAGGGAAGCAGATGTGTAAAGCAGTAAACTACACAACAGCGTGGCAGGTTTGTCATTGATAGAAATGGCTCCAAGGTAAGCAAAGAGAGAGAGAAAGAAGAAATTAACTTTGTAACTAATTCTTTGGGGAAAAGCTCCTTAGAGGAGGCAGCACTGCCCTACTCCAGTGGGGCGGGTGACAGGAGAGGAAGATATTTCAGACCAGCCTTGCAGTAAGGGCAACGGCACTGAGGGTGGAGGTTCCAGACACAAGCTTGCTGACTTCTGGTTGCAGTGCTCTGAGAGGGAACCCAAGAATCTACATTTTTGACAAGTGCCCCAGATGACTCTTGAGCAGACTACAGTCTACCTTAGTGCATTCTTAAATTTTAAATTCCTTGAGTGGAGATTGTTTTACTCATCACTGGATCCACAGTAGCTGGCACCCTGTCTGGCCCATGGTAGGTGATCAGCAAATGTATTTTGAGAAACGCAACCATTTGCTGAACATTTGAATCATGAGAAATAATTCCTACCCAATTTCTTAGCTACTTTCTGCTCTGGCTGTGAGCAGATGTGTTGATTTCTGCCCCATTCCACTTGGAGAAAGTAAGAGGGTTGACTGTCATAAAGGCAAAAATTAGGAAATTTTTGATGGAAGGATATCAGGGTATCGTAGTGGGAGAAAAAATAGGCTGCTGGCTTATTTTCTGTCTTTTTCTGCCTCAAAAGCTTAAAATAAAGATAGAGAAGTGGCTTGTGAAAGTGCTTTCAACTTTCTGAGTAGGCGGTGTTCACTCAGCCTGCATTAGCCACCATTTTTTGGACTAGGAATATAGGGAGGAAAAAGACTGCCCTTGGTGAGCACTCAGCCTAGAGGCGAAGGCAAACAAAGCAAAACTCAGCTACTCCACAGGGTGACTTGTGCTCAGACTGCAGAGTGGGTGCCAGAGTACTGGGTCAAGGACTTTCCATATGTTAATCATCTCATTTAATCTAAGAACCTTGGAAGACAAATACTTTTTTCAGATGATGAAACTGTGTCTTGGGGTTAAGTGATTCACCCCCCCTCACATAATAGCAAGGGGTAAAACTGCAATTTGAACTCAACATCTGTAAGAACGTGTCCCTATTACTCACTATACTCTCCTTTTGCTAATGTTTGGCTGTATTTGTTTATGTGCAAATAATCAGGACATAAAAGGGTGCTGTATAAAATGCATTAACATCTTAAGTACCCTGAAAAGTCAAGTTCAAAACTGAAAGATATCCCAGAAGAAACAGAATCTCTGTGTCATCCCAGTGTGCTCAACGTGCTGTCTGACCTTAGTCGTTCATTCAAAGTCCCTATACTCAGTGTCCTAACTTGTTTCATGCTGAAAATTAAGGTTTTTGCTGTGTCCCCAACCCTTATGCAATCTTAGTAATATTAGTAGGTTTTAGCCATAAATTATGTCCATTTCCTTTGGCCAAAATACCATTTTCTGCATGACAATTTTATTAATATAAAATATTCTTCCAATAAGTTACCAAGGTTAACTTAAAATATGAAAGCATAAATTGTGCTCAGAAATCAGACTGTTTGGACATCTCCTTGCATGTTAAGTAAAAGATGTATAGAATTGTATTAAATTTCATGGTTTGAAAGCACTCTTTTTTTTAAAAAAAAGACATTACTTTTTTAAAAACTTGGCACTAATAAAAATAAACTACAGTTCTTGGATAACTGAATTCAGTTGATTTTTTTACTGATGTGATAGTTTTACATGAATATTAATTTTTTTAATTGATACTAGTGCTAAACCACTTGGGATTCTTTCTGTGCTTACCAACTAATGGTCTAGCTCTGATTTACCCGTTTAGAATCTGTGCTCTGTGTAGGTTGGCAAATAACTGTTTGTGTATTCTCAAATTCAGTCTGTAAACTAGTAATGTTATTAATCGAGCTTTCTCATGTATAACCCACTGTGGCAGACCCAAATAGGTCAATTCTGAGCTCCAAAAGAACATTTTTGGTAGGTGGGTTTTTATTTTATTCATTACTTGTGTAATGCCCTTGGATTTACAGTCATTCAGTTTATAAGACATATAAATTCACCAAGGTTTGGAGCAGTGCAAACTCAATTATTGTACAAAGAAAAATCCCAATGCTGAATATAAAGATGTGTTTTACCTATCATATTTTAGGCTTTTTAATATCTAAAAGCACAGTGAATATTGTTTTATTGATATATGTCAAGGCTTAAGCAAAGTTTAATTTTCTTGATGTCAAAACCTTTTCTTGATCTATGGTGAGATAAAATTTCCCATGTTCAGAACACTTCCTTGATGATTTAATTACGTTCATAAATTCTTAGAAATCTCTCGATTTTCTTTGTATAAACATTTCCAAAATTCCATTTCTCATGGACATGCGTTTACTAATGACATCTGAGATGCATCAATTTTGAATCCATTTTTAGGGAGTTTGCTTTTCATTTTTAAATGGAAGCTTTCAATACCTTTTATTGAAATCCCATGTTTTTATTTTCCTGCTGAATACATTTTTAACCAAACATTTTGAAAATACTTGTTCTTAAAGTGGGAATCAGACCAAATAAGCTCCAAAAGCAGGTTGTCTAACTCAGCTCTAAATCAATACCCAAAGCTATTTCTCTCCTGGTCTAGTAAATTATATCACTATGTTTGAAGAATGAAGGAAAAGATATCCTCTATAAAGTCACAGCAGATTGCTTGAAGACAAATCTACCGTATCTGAGCCAAACACACCGTATTATCGAGGCTTTTCAGAAACTTGTGCTTTGTACTACTGTCATAAACTATGCTGAAGTGGTCCAGAAAGGCAGAAACCTACAGAAGATTCTTCTATAATTCATTTCAGAGCTATTCAGACTCAGTCACATATTGTATCCATTCCCCTTCCGAAGCCTCAGTATGAATTGCAATTTGTGGTTTTATTTTTTAAAAGAATTGCATGAATATTTTAAATGCAATTTGGTGTACTATGTTATTGATCATGCATTATTTATGTTAAGATTCTCTTTAATCATAAGGACTTGCAAAGTAGTGACAAGGGGAGTGGGTTGAATTGCTTCTTTGTATTTGGGGGTCATTAACTCAAGGGTTATAGCAACAGTGAATTCTCAAGGTAAGTGCATTTGTTTCTTGGCATTTTGTTTATAGATGTGCGAAAGTTCATATAAAGGTTTGGAACCAAATTGATTGTCTCCAGAAATACCCATGTACCACATGTATATGTTTTAACAGATATTAACTTCCTGCAAGAATAAGACACATTTGCCAACAATGGAAAAAGCATCATGGCTGACCTGCTTGTTTCCAATGAAAAGGAAAACCATAGAGCACCTCTCAGCTGGAACTGTCTTAGACAGTGACGCTCTACTTACTGCTTAAAAGAGACTGATTATTATTCTACTAGTTCCCAGGGCTAATTTATAATCTCCCAAAGAGCAGAGCGTGTTTTTTTAATTTTATTGAACTATTTCTCTTCTCGCTTAAGACATAATTCTACCCTCCTCTACTTTTAAAAACACTCTACAGAGGTGAAGCATAATCTCCCCATCCTTAAATGTGATCCACAGATGGTGACTTCCTTCCAAAGAGCACAATATAGAAAGGGGAAAAAAAGTAACTTAACAGCAGAGAAATATGGTTAACATTACCTCAGCCAGGAGGTGATCAGGAGTGGCAAGTCATGTTGCTGGTATGCAGCCTTCATGTGATGGGCTGAGAAGGGCACTTTACCTCTTTGGCCTTCCTTCCAATAATATATAACCCCAGTCTAATTGACACAGGAAAAAAACGTGGGGTAGAGGAGGGCTGCGTCCCAGGTCTCAGTTGAGTCCCTGGGATGCTCCCCACCAAGTGTAGGTCCTTGGCTTCATGCAGGAAAGGAATTCAAGAGTGAGCCACAGTTGAATAAAGGTAGATTTATTCAGAGAGGTACACACTCCATAGACAGAGTGCAGGCTGTTTCAGAAGGGAAGAGAAAGGCCACAAGGTGTGTGGGTTGTTAGTTTTTATGGGCTGGATAACTTCTTATGCTAACAAGTGGGAGGATTATTTCAACTACTTTGGGAAAGGGGCTGGGATTCCCAGGAATTGGGCCACTGCCCACTGTTTGACCTCTTATGGCCAGCCTCAGAACTGTCATGCTCCAGTGGGCATGTTATTTACCATGCTGATATGTTACAAGGAACATGTAATAAAGCTCAAGGTCTACTGGGAGTTGAATCTTCCGCCACCTTGGTGTTAATTGCTGTGTCATTCCTGGAATGGCTGTGCCCTGCCCCCTCCCTGCCTGTCTCATGATCATGAGAAGAACGTCAGACAAGTTCCAACTGTCTCATAATCATGAGAAGAACATCAGACAAGTTCCAATTAAGGGACAGTCTACAAAATACCTGACCAATACTCCTTAAAACTGTCAAGTTCATCAAAACCAAGGAAAGTCAGAGAAAATGTTATAGCCAAGGAGATAAGACAACTAGATGCTATGTGTTATCCTGGATGAGATCCTGGAACAGAAGGACCCTAGGTAAAAACTAAGGAAATCTGAATAAAATACAGACTTCAGTTAGTAATAATGTGTCAGTTTTTGTTCATTAATTTTAACAAATATACCATACTAATGTAAGATGTTGTTAAAAGGGGGAAGTGAGTGTGGAGTATATTGAAACTCTCTGACAATCTTCATTTTTTTTTATAAATCTGAAACTATTCTAAAATTAAAATTTTATACCAAAAAAAAAATCCTAGAAAGTTGTATCGAATTAGCTGTACTATAACCACTATGTGCCCAGAGGAATCATATTTATATAGGGTTTATTGGATTTTTCTCTCATTTTTAGGGAGCCATGTCTAGTTCTAGCTGCTCAGAATTAGTATTCTGTATATTATGACCAGCATCATCTTGGGATGGTGATGTTGTCATTTCTGAGCCCAGGATTATCCAAATTTATAATTCTAGACCAAGAGGTAAAACCTTAGGGTTCATTTCTACTTCTAGCGTGGTCTCAGGTATTAGCCCTTCTATTGTACATAAAGAAATTGGGTTATGTGCACATTTTAAGGCACAATTTTTTTTTTACTCAAACACAATATGTTATACAGCAAACCTGGGTAACCATTATCCACTATTCATTTACATAGTCCTTAACTCTACTAGTATTACTGAATATCTGTTCTGTGCTAGCATTGGCCTAGATGCTGAGGATAAAATGATAAAAGGATCCCCTGTTTAAAGAGCTCACCCTAGTGGTGGGGGACAAAGTCAACAGTTATACAAGGCTGGTTGTAAGAGTCCAGGAAACTATGAGGAGCTATGCCGCTCTTGCAGGAGCCACCACTGACAGCACACTTACTACTTCTCAGTTCTTGTCAGTTGATTCACTCATCCCACAAATGTTTATTGAATAACTACTATTTAACAGACTGTGTTCTAGTTGTCAGTTCATCAGTGAACATCACAGACCGATACCCCTGCACTCTTGAACTTAACAGTCTTTGAAAATTACAAAATACCTCATCTTGAGCTGAAATGTGAATTCCTATAGCTCCCATTAGAAAAAAAAAAGTTATTTTTTTCCACATAAGAGTCTCATACTTCAAGATAGTTGTTGTGCCTCTAAATCCCACCCCCAACCCCAACCCCAGCAAATACTGTTTCCTGATAACACTTTCCCAATTCCTTCCAATATTCTCAACATGATCTAGATTCAAGTCCCTCTTTTTCTTCTTCTCCTCCTCCTCCTCCTCCTCCCCCTCCTCCCCCTTCCCTTCCTCCTCCTCTTCCTCCTCCTCCGTTTTTTTTGGATGGCAGTGTAGTTGGAAGGTGCAATCTGAAAAGTCAGGGAGAACTGGGGTCAGATCCTGGTTCTGCCACATAATAATGTGATCTTTGCCTGCATCATTTGAACATACTGAGCCTTGGTTTTCTTATCTGTAAAATAGGAGTAATACTTTTACTTTGCACAATTATTGTAAGATAAGAGATAATTTATATAAAAAGACCAGCAAAGGGTTGGGTAAATAGTAGGTGTTAAAAAAAAAAATAGCAACTCACTATAAACTGGCTGATGTTTTATTAAGGAAATTATTATTATGCTGTATTATGCTCATTATTTTGATAAATCTGACTTACGCATTTGCACCTTTGAACTTTTGGTCCTTTGTACGTACTGACATTTACCTGTTTTAGGTTAGTTTTGTTATATGTTCACAATCCCTCATCAGAAACCCATAAGGCAGGTGTGTTTCGAGCTGTCAGCCTTCAGAAGGTAACGCAGCGGCCCCAGTATTATCTGTATGTTACCAAATATGGCCCCTGCCGGATTATCCTGCAATAACTGCCTGTAGTCAAGTCTGTTAATCCTTCTGCAATGAAAAGTATGGATATTCACACTTAGTGGGACTAATAAAGACTTAGATAGCCTCTTGTTAGCTCAGGTCAGATTTTGCCACCAAAAGAATTAAAACAACTCTCAGTTTTGGGTGCTTTTGGTTTGGGGACTGTAGATAAGAGATTAACTGTAGTCAATCCGTGGTGTTACCCTTGAAGTTCACTTTGAGTTCTGAGTCTATTCACCAACAGGACATGAGTGTTCCCCCTTTCTTCTGAGTTATGAGCAATTTTATAAATATACTTAAAACTGAGGGGGGAGGGTATAGCTCAGTGGTAGAGGACATACTTAGCATACATGAGGTCCTGGGTTCAATCCCCAGTACCTCCATTAAAATAAATGAATAAATAAACTTAATTACCTCTCCCCCAAATAAAAAAATTTTTTAAATGTTCGTGACTGATAAAAAACAAAGTGAGCATAAGCTTTTTTCTTCTTACAGATCTGACCAGATCCTGAGATGTTTTGTTTTTCATTCATTTAAAAAAGTTATTTGCCCTTGAATGTGATTACCAAGTACTTGGACAGATTCTAAAATTTGTTTTAAAATGCTTTGTTTTGAGTATTTCCTTTTTACCCTATAGTTAATGCTCCTAAGAGCTTTTTTCTTATTTTTCTTCCTGTTCTAATTCATGATGGTATATTATCTTTTATATTAATTTCCCTCTGGTTATAAAAATCATCTTGCATGTTAATGTTATTAATTTGTCAGATTTTACAAATTGTATTTATTTCATGTGTCAAAATCTTGACAAAATGTCTTTTCACCAAAAAAAATATCATTTTCAGCCAGTAGAGGGCGTCAACTACAACTAAATGTAGTTTATAACATTCAAAGAACAAGAGTATAGACCCTAAATTCTAGATTTTAAAATGTATAATCATACAATTTTAAAGCATATACACATAATCTAAACATAAATATAACCTAAATTCATGTATTTTCATTGTGGACAGACTACTATTTGGCTTTTTATTTCCATAAACATAGTTATCTATATTCTTTGGATCTTCGGGTCTTCTGACTGACATTCTGTTTTAATTTTCTCTTAATACAAAGTATAAAAAGGATATGAACATTAAATGAACCTATAAAATGTGTTAATATTTGAGAGCTGCGTAAAAACTAGTTTCTCCTAATATTCAAAGAATTAAAAATGTTATAGCCTAAAGTATAATGTATCAAATTGTATTTTTGAGCCCATGGTTTATCATTATCAAAGGAACTTTTAAAACTGTTACAAGAGCTTTAGGTAAAAAAAGAATAGTATCCTCAGTCTTCCTTAGAAACTGATCACGCGTCCTACACAGACATGCATAGTAACCGGAGGCTGCACCAGGAAGCACCTGCCCGCTTAGCATCGCTGAGAAAAGACGTTTTAGTGAGAAAAGATGTTCTGTGGCATCTTCTCCCTGTCCCACTGCTTCTCTCCTCGGTACCTGTCCCTTATTACATCATAGCCCTCCTCAAGGTTAATTCGTTTTACTTTGCCATATTGATGGGGAGGTATATGCAGCAATTTCTCCAGCAAATCTAGTGATCAGGAAGGTATAGGGTCCCATCCCTGATTCCACATCAAAAATCTTTCCACTCCAGAGGCTTGCACTAAGGGAACACAATTAAATATGTCTTCCAGCACCCACTGCCTCCATCTCTTAATCCTTCAGCATGGTTGAGCCCAACCCACCAGAGACTGCTGTTCCACCTGACAGACTGTTTCCCCTTAGGTTTCTGTTGTCTGTTTAGTTTTGAGAAGAAAAAGATGACTGAAAAGTTTACTCAATGAGAGAATCAGTGAGGGATTGGTTTTATTTTTTATTCTATCCTTAAAATTATTTTGTCATTTCTTAGAAGCACTGGTTTAACATCTACCTAAGCCTGAACTAAGAAAATAAGCAGCCCAAGTTAAAACTTCCTGATGGAATTTAAGAGTAAACCAACAAAACATAACCGGTGCCTAAACCTTTAGCATCATGTTGAATTAATAGTCTTCAAAGACACTCTTTTCATTACAGATTTTTTTAGACAGATTCTTCCTTTCTTGTTTTTTTTTTTTAAATTACCTTTAATTTGCTGCATTCAAGTCTGTGGGGAGCTATGTTTAATTCTGTTTATCAAATATTCATGTAAAAGAGCATTCTGAACGCCATCGTTACATTCTTTCTGTGCTGTGTGTGCTGTTTGTCCCAAGATACACCCCAGTGCTGCTGGGGGCTTTGAAGATTCTATGAACCTGTTCGCTTTTTTTTTTTTTTTTTTTTGAAGTATAGTTCACTTTAAATATTCAAAAGTCAGTAATGGGGGAATCCTGAAAACATGCCCTTTTAGACTGTTAGCAGCTTTGTTAGAACAGAGACTGTTACACAAAGAGCCGTTGCTTCTCTCTGTTTCTTCTTTATTTGCGCTTTATTGAGGTATAATTGACAAATAAAATTGTAAGATATTTAAATTGTACAACACAATAATTTGATATCCATGTATATTGTGAAGGGATCTCTCCATCAAGTTGGTTAACAAGTCTGTCACCTCAAATATTTACCCCTCCCCTTTTGGAGGGGGGAGAACATTTAAATTCTACTCTCTCAACAAATACAATACAGTGATATCAACTATAGTCATCGTATTAAACCTTAGATCCTCAGACCTTATTCATCTTAAAACTGAAAGTTTGCACCCTTTTACCAACCTTGCCCTATTTCCACCCCAGTCCCTAGTAATCACTTTTCTACTCTCTGTTTCTATTAGTTTGATTTTTTTTTTAAGACTCCACATATAAGTGACATCATGCAGTGTGGGACACTGTTGGTGGGACTGTAAACTGGTACAGCCACCATGGAAAACAGTATGAACGTTCCTCAAGAAATTAAAAATAAAACTACCATGGAGTCAAGCAATCCCACTTCTGGGCATATATCCCTAGGAAACAAAAACATTATCTTGAAGAGATACCTGTACTCCTATGTTCATTGCAGCATTACTCACAAGAGCCAAGGGATGGAAACAACCTAAATGTCCATCAATGCATGAATGAAAAAAGAAGATATAATATATACACACATATATACCTATATGTATGTATGTATATGCACATACAATAGAATATTATTCAGCCATGAGGAAGAAAGAAATCCTGTCATTTGTGACAACATGGATAAACATGGAGGGCATTATGCAAGGTGAAATAAACCAGACACAGAAAGGCACACACTACAGTACAACTTTGATGTGTGGAATATGTTAAAACTGGTGGAAGGCTGTTTTAGCAAAAATGCATGGGTTTTCAATACATAGCACTCATTACAGGGTACTGAAAGGCATTTTAGGAGTGGTTGAATGATGAGGACATTTACCAGTTTCCAATTTTGTAAAGGAGAAATAAACAAGGAGTTTCACACACACATACACAAAAACTACCACTTTTTAAAAGAAGTATTACTTAAAGTGCTCAAGAGGATCATTAAAGACATTATCAATGCGTCTAAATAGGACAGCACACGTTTCCATATTTTTTTAAATCACTGATTGCCTTAGGTAGTAAAATAACAGATTGCTTCTCAGAGAAGAAAGATTGTGTTTACTCTTTTCAATCAGACTTTAGAGATTGCATGTGGGTCAGTTCTATCCACATTGCTTATTTACATGGTATGTTTTAACTTGTCAAAATAAGTGTGTAAACTTGCAGAAGTAATAAATAATTCCTGAGATAGGCAAATCCAGGAAGCTTTCAGAGCAGCAGCTGCTGCCTAGAAACTGTAGCACAAAAACTGTAACATTGGACATCTTCAAGAACGTGTGGACTCTGGGGACAGAGTGAAGGTTCCAGAGTAGATGTAGCATGAACAGCTTCAGGCACGGGAACCAGCTTGCAAGCTGAAAGGTGGTTCACTTTGTTTTCCTTTTTCTCCGACTGAAAACTTAAAAACAAACCTGAAACTAAATGTTTTCGCTAGTTTTAAATCCTATGTAGTATTTTACAGTTTATTCATAGAGTATTAACTTTTAGTGCAGTTGGTGAACTGTATGAAAGCACGCTGTTTTTTTAAAAAAGCTTTCATTGTAGTTATTCTGAATAGAAAAGCCACGGAAGATCAACCTGGAACTTTAGGGAAAAAAGAAAAGTAAAAATGATTGAAAAGTAGAAATGATTATTTCTCAGCAATCATTTTTTCATTTATTCATGCATTCATTCAACAAGCACTTTGTATAAAGGGCTTTATTAGGTGATGGATGTATAACAAAGAAGACCTTCCTGGAGCTTACTGTTTTCTAGGCAGAGGAAGACAACTAATATCAGTGTGATGAGCCGTGCTGGGGGGACTACAGGATGCTATCACAATGTACAGCAGGGATAGCACTGTGGTCGGGGTTCAGAGGCTGGCTGAGACCTGAAGGACAAGAAGAAATTATTTAGAGAAATAATGGGAGACAATGTTACAGGCAAAAGAATCAACAACTCCTTTATTTTTAAGTAGGAAAAAGGAGACTGTGATATTAGGCAAAAATCTTGGCTGTGTTTCTGAATATTTCATTAGGATGGGTCCTGAAAATGTGATTACTTGGTCAGGAGACGGGAATATTTTTCAGCCCTTGATACAAGTCATCAGGGAGCTCTCTGGAAAAGTGGTACCCAGTTGACCTCTGACGTGGTACATAGGCTTACGTATTCTGCAGAGTGCTTGTGAGCATTGGAGAACCCTTAATTTCATAGGTGAAAAACATTTTTCTGTTTTGCCGTTCTGTGATTATTTGTGATGCTGAAGAGTTTTTCATAAATTTCCTGGATATTTGTATTTGTCCTTTAATGTGCTGTTTCTTTACGTCTCTTGTTCATTTTTCTATTTGGATCTTAGTGATCCTTGTGTATTCTTCATGGAATAATAGTCACCTTTTTCATATTTGTGTCAAATTCTTTACCAATCTGATTGACCTTTTATTTCTTTTAACAGTAGTATTTTTAAATGTGAAAATTTGTTCATTTTTTTATTTATAATTTCTTCCATTGCTGTTATGCTTTAAAAATTCTTCCCTACCCACAGATCAAATATTCACCTAAATGTTTTCCTAGGTAGTTTGTGTTCTTTATTTACATATTACACCTATCAAACTGGAATTTATTTTGATGTTTGTGCAGTGTATCTAAGTGGACTTTTGGGAGGAGTTAGCCAATTTCACCCTCTATTTCTTCGATATTGGTGTTACCATTTGTCACCTACTGCGTTCTATATACTGGGATCTGCTTTAGATCCTGTTCCTCTCTCATTGACATATGTGTACTTCTCACACCTTGTCACATTTTTATTAAACCATTTTAACAAGCGTTAAGTGCACATCAGTGGCATGAAGTACATTCACATTATTGTGCAACCATCACTAGTGTCCATTTGCAGAACTTTTTTCATCATTGCACGCATTATCTCTGTACTTTTTAAGCAATAACTCCTCATTCCTGTCTCCCCCAGCATGGTTTTGTCATAGACTTGTAATATAGTTCAATGTCTGATAGGCAGAATATCACCCAGCCCGTGGCTTTTCTTTAAAGCTGGTCCTCTTAAACTCACTTATGTGTAGTGTTGTTCAGGATGCTTCTTCTGCCTTACCTCCTGTCCCGTGAGTGGCTCCACCCTCTCACAGTCACTCAGGCAAGAAATTTGGGTGTCATGCTAGGTTCTTCTTTCTTCCTCTCCCCTCACATCCATCAGCGTCCTTTTGAGCATCTGTTATAAGTATTCGTCGAGTCTCCACTTTGTTTCTACCCCACACGGGTGCTGCTGTTCAGGTCCTTGTCACCCACTGCAGGGATTACAGCTCGTCCTCCTAGGAGGTCTTCTGCCTCTTCTGTGCCTTCTCCCATCCACACCCCTCACTGGGGCCACCCCATGGCCTGCTTCGTGCAAATACGATCTTAAAGTCTTCGGGAAGTTCATGACTTCAGATCAAGTTCAGCTTCTTTGGCAAGAACTTAGAAATCCACTACCTCTCCTTCACCTCAACTCCACTCTCCCCTACACACACACATGCACGTGCGTGCTGTGCACACACACACAACACAGCTAGCAAGCTTAAGCCTTGCTCAGTTGCATTCACACTCCAGGAAGGCCAAAACCTCTGTCAAGTTTCCATATCTTCCCTCAAGTCCAGAAACCTCGCCAGCTCCTCTGCTTCTCCCTCCTTCCTCCCCTCCCCATCCACACCACTGCCTCCGGGCTCCTGGGTCTCCTGCTGAGCTTCAAGCTCTGCTGCCTCCTCTCCCCGGCCAGTTGGCCACGCCACCACACTGCTAGGCAATTAAGTGTCTGCTCCCCAGGGGCTCCAGATGGGCCCTCCCTCTCCCATCAGCACCGTTCAGGACACAGGCAGTGTTCACAGAAGCAGAGTGAGGGTGTGTGTGTTTGTCCCTGCTCACTTCCACATCCCTCATCTCATCGTGTTTCTTTAAAACAGATTGAAGTTAACATGAATTGTCTGAAATAATTTTCACGTTTCTGGGAGTTGTTTTCTTCCTTGAAGTCTCTCACTTCCTATTGGTCACAGAAGAGACCCCTACCGTTTCCTAGTCCACCTGTGTTAAGAAGAATGATTCATTAACTTGTGTGTGAAGGAAACTTCCTTTTTCTACCACCCACTCTGGGTTTAGCTTCTGAATAAGCTATTAACGTTCATTGTATTGTGTCTCTTTTTTTGCTTTGTTATGGTGACTTTCAATTGAGGCTGTCTTTATTACGCTGCCTCTTATGGCCACTTTGTTGTAACTCATTTCCGAGTAATTGGATATGTACCTTCTCTGAAATGTAATTTTCTTTGCGCTTGTAAACTGCACCGAGCAAGCCATGCACATAAACCCCTTCATAGAACTTCCGCTGTCATTAAAAATAGGATCAAAAATTACTACCCGGAAAGCCGATCTCTAGGTATTTAAACTGTGATTGGAAACTGTTGAGAAAACGAAAAAAGTGAATTTAGCATAAGAGATCCCAAAATAGGGGGGGAACATGATTCTTGAGCATTATTAAATGAAAATATTGAATCACAGTGAAAAGAAACATTCAGTCTCTCCCTGACAGGGTATCTGAGATGCATTCCCTTGCAGAGTAAGTTAAATGAGCCTGGTGGTCTTTTTTTTAATGGAATATCATGATTATAATAGAGCCAACATTTAAAATTTAGCCTGACGGAGTATGTAGCCTCGTGTAAATAGCCAGACATGGCAGAAATAATACCTTGTTGGGGTACTGCTGGAGAAATCTGTACTCCCCTCTCCCCATCATTTACGACCCAGACTCCTCAAATTGGAGTTGGAATTTGTGTTGCATGACCAGCCCTGTGATGCCTTCAATGTCCTAAGATTTAGATTTTTGAATGACTGCCTTCACTATAATGTCAGCATCCACGGTAATAATTTTTTCAACTGCATGTACAAGTGGAGTTCTAAGAAGAGATTGATGACCAATTAGGCTGACAGCTATTGCAAAAGCAACCCCGTAAAAGCTACGTGAATGGGTTCTGTTAAAGGAAGACAGGAAACACACCATTTAAGCTAGCGTGAAGTTAACTCAAGGAGGTTTCATTAATCAGCAGGTGTTTATTAAACACCTACTGTGTGTCTCACTCTCTGATGTGTAAGTGATAGCCCTTGCCCTCGAGGAGACAAGGCTAATATTTATGAAACAACTTGAGGTTAATGGTGTGCTGAACTCTGGGGCACTGCTTGATGACGACAGGAGGAACCTGGAGGAGGAAGGAAGCAGGAGTTGGAGAAACTTTACTTTGGGCAGCCTAAAGCACATGTACCTAGTTTTGTTTATATACGTCCTGTATGTCTTTCCAGAAGTCCGTAAACTGATAACAGTAGTTGCTTCTGGAGAAAGGATCTGGGGAAGGACTTACTTTTTACTGTATTCTCAACTAGATGGTTGGGATTTCTTACCTTGTGGGTATATTTCCTATTCACAAAGTAAAACGTGTGCTGTTGTATAATTAAAATCTGTAGCTCAAGGAGCTACTCAATGGAAAAGCATCAGAGGAAGCACTGGCCAAGAGGCAGCCAGGAAAAAGGAGGAAGCGGGTGGGGTGAGGCAGAGGAGGCCAGGGAGACCACTTTGGTGCCTGGGTGACACTGGGCAATAACAGTAGAGGCCTGGGACCCTGTGAACGTGGGTGGAAGGGTAGACAGACCATTTTGGTTAGTTGCACAGGTTTTGGAGTCAGACTGCCTAGGTGTGAATTTCAACTCCATCATCTACTTCACTGGTTTTTTTAGACTTAACTTCACTGAACTTCAGTCTCCTCTTCTACCAAACAGGAATTATTAATACCCACCTCATGGGGATCGATCTGAAGATGAACATGACGGTCAGGCCACAGCATGGACCCCGGCACATGGCAGGACCTCAGGCAGCCTGTGGAGGGTTCAGATGGGTTGGGAAAGGGACAGCTTGGAGGCAGAAAGACTCAGACAACAGTATTTCCTACATTCTGTATCATACCTCCAGAATATTTCCTAAATCCATCCTTTCCTCTTGGTCTCTGGCACTGTTACCTTAGTTCAGACTCCTGGAAGTACTCGAACATCCCCCTAGCTGACCTGACATCCCCGTTTCCCTGGTCATCCTCAGCAACCCCCAGAGCAGTCTGTGTGAACCACAAATCTAGTCATGCCGTGTTGGAAAGCCTTCAGTGGCTCCCATCACCTGTGATGAAGTCTCCTCCCCTTAGGCTCTCCGCAGCCCAGCCCTTTCCCACCTCCCTCCCCTGCCTCGTGGTTTCCCACCCCACACAGAACTTACAAGTTCAGCATCACCAGCCAGCTTGTCGCCCTGGCATGTGCCATGCTGTTCCTGAGATCCGAACTTTCGCTGACACTCTTACCTCTTCCTAGGACATCCCTTCCTTCCCTCTCCCCTCCTTCTCCTAACTCTGGCTTAACCTTTGAAACACCTCCCAGAGTCTTCCTCTGGTTTCCCCTAATCCCCACCACAGCACGTCCTCTCTTCTGTTGCCGCAGCAGTGCTCTGTGCACGTCTCTAACATTCCTTGGGCAGGAGGAGGGGAGCTTCTGCCCGGGCTCCATGACTCTCCCCTGACTTACGCTTTCTCTGGAGGTGGACTGGTGGATCTGATTAACTTAGGAAAGAAATTGAGCATGTGCTCCTCAGCTCCTTACCCTCTTCCCTCTGGGAGCCGGTGCTCCTGACTCATCCACGCCTTCCATCCTGCAGACACAGGCCTCCTGCAGGGGCCTGTGGTTCTTCAGCACTGCTAGTGACATTGACATGTAAGTCTGTCTGACGCCGGACGCGCCAGCCAGCCCCGTGGATTCTCATGCTGAGCCACGTCTCCAGTACCAGCTGTCTTGGTTACAGAGGAGATGCTTTGTTCCGTCTGCCTGACTCTATTGCACATCTCTCTTGTTTCTGACCTCAGATGGAGAAAACGAAATTCGAGTTACTGAACCGCTCAAGGCCCACCAGTACTAACTGACCACACTTTTTGCGTTTAAATCATTTGTGTGTGTCTTGGACACTTATCTCCTTAAGACTAATGACCGTTCCTTATCTTTGTGTACCCAGCATCCAGAACTCTCCTGGTCCAAGATGGGGCTTGGTCAATGAGTGCTGGCTTACTGAGTAAGTGAAGTGGGCCTGATTTCTGGCCTAGGAGACTAGATGGTCGGTGGTGGGACTGACACAGGAGATAGTTGAGAGGGAACTATCTTGGGGAGGATTTGGGGAGCTCTGCTTTGCATACACGGAGTTTGAGATGATAGTGGAGTTGTGGAGGGTCGATGTCCTGCATGCACCTAAGAATGCGGCACAGGAACAGGTACCACCTTTGCTATTTAACAGAGATTCATGTTTTAAAAGCATCAGACATCCTTATATATAAAGAAGATGATGTTGTAGACAAGTAAAATTTTCTTTCTAAATCATTTGCAATTACCTGCGATCTTAGTTACCTTTGCTCACTCCTGTTTATAATTTTGATGCATAGATTCCTTCCAGGGCATATTCAAGTCAGGTGCATATTGATACCAGGGTGATTAATGGAAGAATTTTGACACAGGTGGGGCACAGCCTGCATACCTGATGCACAAGTCCCGTTTATCCATGTGTTTCATTCCTTTTCAAGCTCCTGATGTCTGGTTATTTTAAATATTGTGGAAACCATTGCTTGTGATATTTTCTCTATTTAATTCTGTACATTGAAGATCTTTTTCTAGTTATAAGATCCAGATGCATCTAGATTTTTGGTGCAGATCAATTAGAAGATCGATAAGCTTTTATTCTTATTACACTTCCCTTTACTGAAAGGGGTCTTGATTTGCATTTGCTGATTGGAGCAATTTATCTGCAATGTTGACATGAGAAATATAGTTTGAATGGGGTCAGTGCTTCCTACAGAGAGAATAACCCACTTAAAATACCTTCAGACCCGTTGCTTTTCATCCTCCTTACACTGTCTCTCCTGGAATTTAGTTCAAAATCAAGGCTTTCCAGAAAGAGAAAGAAAAATACCATATGATATCACTTACATGTGGAATCTTTTTAAAAAAGAAAAAAGACAAATGAATTTATTTACTAAACAGAAACAGACTCACAGACATAAAAAACAAACATAGTTACTGATGGGGGAAGGGTGTGGGAAGGGATAAATTGGGAGTTCAAGATTTGCAGATACTAGCTACTATATATAAAACAGATAAACAAAAAGTTTCTACTGTGTAGCACAGGAAACTATATTCAATATCTTATAATAACCTATAATGAAAAAGAATATGAATACGAATATATGTATGTACATGTATGACTGAACTATTATGTTGTACACCAGAAATTGACACAACATTGTAAACCTGACTATATTTCAGTTTTTTTTAAAAAAGGAAGGCTTTTAATGGACAGAGAAAGGCGCATTCATTCCCTCCTCCCCGCGCGCTTAGTTCAGTGCAGGCTGATAGCGCACTTCCAAGCACTTCCTCATACAACCCGAAGTGAGATCTTCCTTCAATCTGTGATTCCCCCACAAGTGAGCCCTGAGTGAGTCCAAGGGCAGACCAGGTGGGTGTGTTTTGTTGGCAGTTTGCCCTATGGCCACATAACCCATTCCCCGTTCTAGTTGAAGATATTTGATGTCTAGTCATCAGAAATGATGCGTTTAAAGGTGGGACAGCTGTGTTTTCCTAGGAAGCTTCTAACGATGAAATAAGTCCCTTTGTGGCCATCTTCAACCAACTCCAGGCGCTTTGCACATATTAACGTATTTACTCTTCCCACATCCCTCTGATGTGTGAAAAAGGTCATTTTTGTGCTTCTCTTGATCCAAGGAGAGTAAGGGATGGCAGAGGGGAAGTTTGGGGTAGGTCAGTAGAGAATGAAATTCAGTCTTTATGTTCTTCCCTTTAAATTTTGCACCCTTATTTCATGATTGATAACATTCAAAGAATGCCATCCTTCTGTTCATTACTCTTTTCCTTATTCATTGCCAAATATTTAGGAAGCACCTGTTGTACATCAGACACCAGGTCAAACATATCTACATAGCAGTTTAAACCTTCATTATTGTACAGAAATAACTTTGAAGTTTACAGAACCCAAGCCACTCCCAAAAGGCACAGTCTGTAAACCACTGAAGTAGAATCATCATTTAATCATTCTGTCAACCAGTTGTTTTTTGTTTTGTTTTGTTTTTTTTTTTTAGCATCTACCATATTCTCTTAGGGTAGGCTGTGTAACATCCCTCCTAGATCTAAATTTCTGTAACTGTATAGCTATTTTTCTTAATTTCTTTTTCATGTTACGTATCTCTTACTTTTTTCTAACTTATGATCATTTTGGCATCTGCTCTTTATGACTATTGGGAATAAAGAACTTGTGGAATTTCTTTTTTGTTACTCCATCCATAATAATGTTTAGATTAGTATTCGACCTTAGGCTAGCATCCTACTCAGAAAACAAATTTTTTAAATGGCCAGGAGTATGCAAAGTTAGAGTTTTCCATAGATTTAGACAGCTGAATGGGCTGCCTTGTATTTCTGTACGTTTACTGGATCATGGGACCATTCCTGAGACATAAAAGTAACCTGAATTTGTAAAGAGCCTCTTATATGGGAGTTGTATTGTGTGTGTGGGCCTCTTAATAAAATGGAGTTTTCAGATAACAGTAATTTTGCTTATCATTAGCTTCCCCCAAATGTATTAGCTAAACTGCAATTTGGTTTTCTCTTTACTTCTTCACTTAGTTCTTTTGGTTTCTTTCAAGCTTAGTTCCCCATCTGCTCCAGGTTGACTGCTATTCCTTCTACCTAAAATATTTTCCTCTCTTCTGTGAACAAACTCCTGCTTATCCTTCAAGATCCAGCTCCAGTTCCACCTCCTCTGGGAAACTTTCCCGTGGTTTTCTTCACTTATCCATTCACCTCACTAATTTGTTCCTTCCTTTTTGCTTCTACAACCTTCTGTTGATAGTACCTATATAACATGTATCCGATTGAATTACCATTACTTGTTTAAAGTGATCCTGCAACTGTAAATTACATTGCAGAAAAGGTTTTCATTAAATGGTCCATTCCATTCTATAATTTTCAGCAACCCCTAAGAAACTCGTTAAAGACAAGGATCAGCCTGCTCATTTTGTCCCTCCAGTACACTACCCAGCGCTTAAAACATTTGTTTTTAGGCCAGTAACAGCACATAGTAATAGTTTGGGGTAGAATAACCTCTTACGTGCCTAGCAAGGTCTTTCAGATTGATGCCCATGGATCAGTCCCATCAGTGGTAGACGTGGACTAGAGCCAAGAGAAGGAGTAGAGCCAAACGCTGACAAGGCAACAGGATCTCCTCGCCACGTGTGGCCCGAGCCCGTGCTGGGTATGCCAACCTTGGGCTAATCAGTCCACTTCTAGAACAGGTGTTCTCTGTCCTGCATACTGTTACTGAGAGCAGAGGGGAAGAGTTTGCCACCTGGTCAGAATTTGTGTAAACAGATGCTGTAAAGAAGCTTAGATGGCATGCTGTGTCAGCAGTTTACCAATGCCTTCCCTTCTAAGAGCCAGACTCCTTTTCACACGTGCCCTGCCCGCCTCCTCCATCCCCCAGGAGTCCGAGTCTCTGCCAGGAATCAGGTTCTTTTATGTTGCCTATTCCTCCTGTTGAAAACCTAGCACCCCTCACTGCACTGGGAGCCTGATGGTCCTTACGATTTGCATAGGGACAGATGACTTGGAAGTGGGAATAAAAAGCCTTTTCCTTTTATTTAAAAAAAAAAAAAGTTCCCTTTCTTTGATGAAATTGAAATAACAACAACGGTAAGACTTCAGTGCTCCAGAGAGGTGTCAACTCTCAGCTAAGATATAAAAGAAAAGGATCCGGGAATGTGTATAGCTCAGTGGTAGAGCACGTGCTTAGCATGCACAAGATCCTGGGTTCAATCCCCAGTACCTCCATTTAAATTAATTAATTAATTAAAAAAATTAAAAGTAGAAGGTCCTTATTAGTCATACCCTCAGCCTGGAGCTGCTTCTGCCCTTAGCTCTGGGCATTTCCCGGTCATTTAGTTGCCTAGTATGCAAGAATTGGTCACCATCATCTACCTCCTGGGATATGGAAGCCTCTCATTAGTAGTGACTTATGATTTCATACCTAGAAAATTGGAATGACAGTACACCAGATAACTGTGGGTTAGGGGGAACATTAGGCCACAGAAATAACAACAGTCAACATCACCACCTATATCAACAATTCACATTTCTGGGTGTCAGGCACTGTGCTAAACACTCTCCATATAATTTAATATAATCCTAATCTAGGTATTTTTGTTATCTTTATTTATGGTCAAGGAAACCAATGCTAGCAGATGATAATAACAGCATATAATACAGAATACGTATTGGGCATTTACTGTGTACTGACTGGCATGATGTCCATCTGCCAAATCTTGTCAGAATTGTGATTAGCACCCTGGTTTGTATGGCTAGAACTCTTGAGGGGAGTCTGGGTAAGGGATTCATGGAAATTCTTTTCTATTTTTGCACCTTTTCATGAAATCCAAAAGTAGTTCAAAATAAAGGTTTTTTTTAAAACTCAACACAGTTCATCAGCACGGCTCTCTGCTGCCTCACCTGGGTAACAAACAGCTTTCTGTAGTGATGGTCAGTCCAAGTTAGGGAGGCTCACCACTCAGGTCCTGCTGGAAAGTCTTGTGCAGCTGTACAGAGCTCGAGGACCCAATGTCTAAGGAGTGCATTCTCGTCTTAGACGTGGTTAATGTATGTACATAGTTTATGTGGCACTTTCCCCCAGCAGATGGCAGTAGATGGTCTTGAAGAAGGAATGCCTTTTTCTAATGCTTGCAATGGTACCCTTTGGGCTGGCACTGACCCTGGCAATGAGGAAACGTGAAAAGGTGACAGAATTGAAAAGTGTTTAGGAGGTGAAATGAGATAGCAAACTCATAGAATAATTTCATTTTAAAGATGCCAAATTTGACTGAAACCAAATCAACCACTAATTTGATCATCCATTCAAAGCACTGAATCTTCCTAAGCGTAGTCCTTCTGTTTACCCATCTGTATAACTTACCTTATTTGAATCATGTTCTCCCCCTGGTAACACACAATAGTAATCTAAGGAAGAGTGAGGATTAAGGGGATTTTCCTGTCTGTGAGTAAACCCTTAAAGCTGGGAGTTTTCCCATGAGTTGGTTTTAGGGCATCCGTGATCCCCTTGGAATGATCATGTGCTGTGAGCATATGAATCTGTGTGTATTTTACTGGGGAGAGTTTCCCTAACTTTCATTAGATTCTCAGATAAGAACTACATTTTTTCTGTGGGCATAGCACCCAAGGAGACCTAGTACAGATTCAGGAGGTGGCAGGGCCAGCAAACACAGGTGTGGGCAAGGGCCAGCCAGGTCACACAATAAATGAAGTAAACCTGGTGGGGACTGGGGTGAGCTGCCTAATGAACCCCTGAATCTCAAAAGAGGCCGCCCTTACCCAGCCCCAGCTGAGAGTCACCAGGAGTGTAGACCCAGTGTGGGATGACCTTTGGATTTTCTAAGAGAAGCCACAAATCCAATATTTTAACTGAACTGCAGAAATTTCTGAGCTCATTTGGAACATCTGTAGACATAATTCAGGCCAAACGAATGTGCCTACGGTTCACGTGTGACTCTTGAGTTGCCAGTCTGACAAACTGAGTTAAGACATCAGCCTGCAGCTGAGAAGCTGAAAAATCTGACTCTCTTAGATGGGGAAACACATCATGTTAGGGAATTCTAGTACTACCACTAGTTACTGTATTGTTCTAGTAACTGTATTCCTAATAGCAACGGCTAACACTCCAACACCTGCTGTGTACCATGCACCATCCTGAAGACGTCATTCACAGTAACTCCTTTTACCATCTCTACAACCCTGTGAGCTGGGTTACTGCTGGTTTTGCAGACACTTATATAGCATTTACTGTATGTCAGCTATTGGGACTTCTTGGTTCAAGCCTTAACTCGTTTAATCCTTATAACAGTCCTATGAATAGCTAGGGAAACTGAGGCACGGGGCTGTTTATAACTTGCCCTACCCCATGCCCTGGATTCAAACCCAGGCAGTCTTGTTCCAGAACATACAACTCTTAACCACTGTGCTGTTCTGACTGCCTTTGTGGTGCTCTGGGTACTGGCTACTCTTCACATTCCTAATGGGCTGGTCCCAGACAAACCCTCTCCACATTGGCACAGCGATGTGGCATTTCTGAATGAATGTCGTCAGCCCTGGGTCTTCTGTGAAACCCACCTCATTTTCATGCATCACCAGACATGCTTTATTCAATCTCTGGAGTTTTTTTTAATCTCCTCTGAAATGAGCAGATCATAAATCCTTTGCAGATGAGATTTCCAAGTAACAGTGATAGATGGCCTTGTCTTTTGTCTCTCAACAAGTTTAGCCCCAACTGACATCATTGCAGCAGTTGGAAGGGGTGGGATCAGAGTGAGACTGCAGCGCCGGAAAAGAGGGCGACCACTTAGTTCTCTGCCCAAATTCCCGTTTCCTCTGAACTTCCTTGAATGAGTGAGGCTTTCTAAAGGTTCGCACAAAGTAAACTAACTCCTGAAATGGGTGAGAAATTACAGTTGTGACGACAGAATTGACTTCAAGTGCAGCAGCAACACGGAATCTGTGTCTGATGAACGAGGCTGGGATTACGATTAAGGGAGCACGCGTTGATTTGCCACACGCAATTGTTTCCAGTTCTGTGTGTTGGTGCCAGCGCTGAAATCCAAACCCTGCTGAGAGACTGATAATGGAAAACAGAGGGGGGAATCTGGGAGAAGGAAAGGACAGGGTGTGGATTTTTTCCAGTGATATCACGTACCATCAATTATATCAATGGGTCTCTAATTTCCTGCTTAGAAGATGCCCCTTATTGAAAATAATGGGGGGTGGGTGGGCAGATTTGGCTGTTACTTTACAGCTTGGCATTTCCATCAGCTCAGTCTATGCTGCTTCCTGTAAGCAGTGGGTCTTAGCGGCTGGTGCACTTCCAGTAGCTTATGCTTCTGCAAAACATTTCCTCCTCCTGTGACTCCCTTTTGATCAATTTAGCTCCTGTAATTCCCTCCCAAACAAGTGCAGAGAGTGGATCTGCAGAAGACCTTTCTTACTGGGACTAGTTTTAACATCAGTTCTGAAATAAAATGTCAGATATGAAGCCAAAAGGAAGGTAGCTTTGGAATGAAGAAAATGCCAGTAAAGACAACTATTTCATTGACCACCAGGCTCACAACCAAAAGTATAGAAGAATGAGTGAGCAAGGGCATTCTGGGAGCATGGTAGGATTATAGGCTTGATAACACAGCCAACCATTAAAAACCATTCAGAGGTCTATACGTTGGGAAAGGCATAAATTGATGGATCTAACTACCTTTTGAAAAGTGCATGTATTCTTTTAATATCCTATAAAAACTTGAAAGTAAATTTTCCCCTATTTTATTTTTAATTAAATATCTGGACTTTTTCTGTTGTTGTTTTATGAAAGAAAATCTGATGTGTCCATTTGATACTTTCTTTTATCGGACCTAAACAGAAATCACAAGATTTGCACAAACCTTATGTTTCTAGTAGTTTGTGCCCTTGTCCTCAGCTAGGACCACAGGTATAAACAGCTGAAGGTATGTATCTTAAAAGAAAGTCCTTCCTGTGAGAAATGACATTATCAGACTTGGTTTAGAAAGGGTAACTTTAGTTGCAGTTGCCCTTGAGTTGAGCATGTGGAGATTAGTTCTAAAGTTAGAAGCTGAGGCAGAAATCTCATAAAGTCAACAGTACACCCTGACAGTCCTTGTATTTCTTTTTACCATCTCTACAACTCTATGCAGATAGAATAACCAGCCAAAATATAGGGGCTGGGTTGTATTCAGATACAGAATCATATTCAGTCTGGCCAAATGCTCACCTGATAAGAATTAAGCAACAACTCTTGTAGAATAAAAGAGAGAGAGACAAAATCCAGAGTTGCTGAAATCATGTAAGTTAAATTTGAATAAATTGACTCCACTGTATTGCATTTTTCTTAAATTATATAAGTTTCTAGAGTACAGAATTACAATTTGAAATCTGTATGCACTCCAAAGTGATCACCACCACAGGTCTAATTACCATTCCTCACCATACAGTTGACTCCCTTCATCCATTTTGCCCACCCCACCCCCAACCCCCTTTCTCTCTAGTAGCCACTAGTCTGATCTCTGTAGCAATGGGTTGGTTTCTTTTGTTTTGTTTGTTCATTTGTTTTGTTTTCCTTTTTTTAGATTCTATATGTGAGTGAAATCATACAGCATTTCTCCTCCTTCTTCATCTGAGTGACTTCTAGGTCCATCCATGTAGCAAATGGCAGGGTTTTGTTCTTTTTTTATGGCTGAGTAGTATTCCATTTTGTATATATACTACATCTTCTTTATCCAGTCATCCATCAGTGGACACTAGAGTGTTTTCATATCTTGTCTGTTGTAAATAATGCTGCATTGAGCAGAGAGGTGTATATGTCTTTTCAAATTAATGTTTTCACGTTCTTTGGATAAATACCCAGAAGTGGAATAGTTGGGCCATATTGCAGTTCTATTCTTAATTTTTTGAGGAATCCCCATACTGTTTTCCATAGTGGCTGCACCAATTTACATTCCTACCAGTAGTGCACAAGGGTTCCCTTTTGTCCACACCATCTCCAGCATTTATCATTCATGGACTTTTGAATGATGGCCATTCTGACTGGTGTGAGGTGATACTTCATGGTAGTTTTGGTTTGTATTTCTCTGATAATTAGCACTATTGAGCATCTTTTCATGTGCCTATAGGCCATTTCTACGTCTTCATTGGAGAATTGCTTGTTTAGGTCTTCTGCCCATTTTTGGATTGAGTCATTTGTTTTTTTCTTATTAAGTTGTATGAGCTGTTTATATATTCTGGAAATTAAGCCCTTGTCATTCACATCTTTTGCAAACATTTCTCCCATTCTGTAGGTTGTCCTTTTGTTTTGCTTATGGTTTCCTTTGCTGTGCAAAAACTTATAAACTTAATTAGGTCCCATTTGTTTATTTTTGCTTTTATTTCTATTGCTTGGGTCAACTGCCCAAGGAGAACATTGCTGAGATTTATGTCAGAATGTTTTGCCTATGTTTTCTTCTTATAGGTTTATAGTGTCATGTCTTATGTTTTAAGTTTTTAAGCCATTTTGAGTTTATTTTTGTGTATGGTGTGAGGGAGTGTTCTAACTTCATTGATTTACATGCAGCTGTCCAATTTTCCCAACACCCTTTGCTGAAGAGACTGTCTTTATGAGTTCTTCATATATTTTGAATATTAATGCCTTTTGTGATATATCATTTGCAAATATCTTCTCCCATTCAGGAGATTGGCCTTTCATTTTGAAAAATGATTTCTTTGCTGTCCAGAAGCTTTTTAATTTGATGTGGTCATATTATTTATTTTGCTTTTGTTTCCCTTGCCTTGGATTCAGATCCATAGAACATCACTAAAACTGATGTGAGTGAGGTTATTGCCTGTTTTCTTCTAGGAATTTTATGGTTTCAGGTCTTACATTCAAGTCTTTAATCCATTTTAAGTTAATTATTCTGTATATTGCATTTTTGACACAGCACATAGTGATTTATTTTTTCTTACAACAAATCCAAACTGTGCTATCTTCCAAAGCTTGCTTCTTCCATGAAGCCTGACTAAAAGACCTGAAACCTCACTCATACTTTCTCCACTATGAATAAGTACAGCACATATACTGCTGAGAACTATTTCATGATTTATTTATTTGGATCATGACTTAAGCTCCTCAAGGCAGATACCCCTATCTTCCTTCTCATTTTCATCTTGAACGGTATCCAGAACATGCTTATCACAAGACAATGTATGTCACTGAACTAACAATTTTACAAAGACTTAATACTAAACTTCAGCTACCCCCCACCAGCTCCTGCTTCAATTAGTATTTTTCACGTAGACTATATTCTGTGTCTGAAAACTTCTTATTGACTTCTAATTCACCGTTTATAAGCTGAGAATTATATTGGGAAATCTCTTGACCTGAAGAAAAGTTGTCTGTAACAGATAAGTGTTCCAGATGGCTAATGCATCTTATAACTGGTGTTGATTAACTTTTTTGACAAAAATCTCAGCATTTTTTTGGAACAGGAAGGAGAAAGGGTTGAAAGGCTTGAAAGATTCGTCTGGATATTTTATATATATATATAATATATATACACGTATTTTATATATAAGTATATATAAATTATATATTATAAATATTTTTACAAATTTTATACAGGCTTACATATAATAATTTATATAATGATTTTATAAGCCTGTGCAATTGGTGGGGCAAGTATTATAATTCGGATTTTATGGGCAAGGAATCAGAGGTTTGGAGAGGTTAAGTGACTTCTCTGAGGTTATGCAGCTGGAAAATGATGAAGTCATATCTCAAATGAAAGTTTCTTAAATTTTACTATTTGTTCATCCATTCATTCATTCATTAAGTGCCTTCAGTGTTCCAGCTACATGTTCAGTGATGCAGATTCAGAGACAAACAAGACCCATCTCTTCCTTAAGGAGTTCCCAGTCCAGTAGGAGAGTTTAACTGGTAAACTGATGAGAACAGTCCACAGCATCCCAGGCAGGAGTGGTAGAGGGAGCAAAGGCATGGATTTTGGAGTAGACTGGGTGTTCTGCTCCTTGTCATTCTGTTCAGCTGGAGCTCTGTGAACAGGAGTGGTGAGACAGGGCTGGAGAAGCAAGCTGCAGATCACGTCATGAAAATCCTTGATAGCAGTGCTACAGAGATTGAGAAGAATTAAGATAAGAATCATCAACCTTTTTTTTTTCAAGCAAAAGTCAGAAAGATGGATCAAAGGAGTATGAGATGAGAATACAGAAGACAAAGCAAAGTTAACACTAAGACTAATGCAAAAGTTAGGGCAAGACATGATGTGTTGCAAAGGGAGGCAGTGGCCATTGGCACTTGGAGGAGTTGGTGGGCAGTTGGATATGGGGACTGAAGGAGACCAGGATGGCACCCGGTTGTCTAGACTGGGGGAACTAGAAGGATAATGTGTCATTTACCAGGACAAGAAACGCAAGGGAGGACAGAAGCAGAATTGGGCCCACAACAAAATGTTGCATCCTCGTGGAAGTTCTTTTCATAACTGTTTTAATGCAGAGTGCATTAGGCTTGTGCTATTCAATATGGTAGCCACATGCGGCTAGTGAGCACTTGAAAGAGAGCTTTCCTGAAGTGAGATGTGTAGTACGTGTAAAACGCACATCAGATTTCAAGAACTAAGAGGGAAAAATGTAAAAAGTCCCATGGCTTATTTTTCTATTGATTACATGATAAATGATAATGTTTTGAATATAGTAGGTTCAATAAAATATATTATTAATTAATATTTTATTAATTTATTTTATCTATTTCTTTTTTACTTCCTTAATGTGGCTACTGAAAGAAATAAGTTATATATGGTCCTTCAGTTGTAGCTTTCATTACATTTATATTGAATAGAACTGCCTTAAAAATCAGTAGACAATAGATGTTTCAAAGACTTAAAGCAGCAGGAATTTGGGAGCAGCACCTTAGAACCCCTCCCAGAGGTACCTCATACATGAAGCTGATTTCCCGTTGTCCCTCAGGATCATTTCAGGAGCTCTCTGTGGCCAGAGTGAACTGGGTATATTTGGAATCTGCTGGCCCTTGAAGTACTTCTGCATATTCTGAAGCCAGGGTGTGCTTCTAAAACTTTCTAAAGCTCCCAAGAGACTGGATATCATACGTCCAAGAAGTAAGCTTGGAGGAGAGGCAAAAGGCACAGGAAGCATTTGGGAGCACGAAAGGACTGAGAAATGGGGAGAGAGGCCCTAGACTGGAGCCTGCTTCCTTAGCCAAGGTCCCCTAGATGTTCCGGAAGCATCCTGAGCCTTCAGATGACCTGACACCTGAAGGCCCAGCTCTTGGTTCAGGTGATGCACCCTGAAACATTTGTTTTTTCAGCTTCTCTAGTATAGGAAAAGGCCTAAGAAAGAGAAGGTCTGGAGGTAGTGAGGAAAGTGAATTTTCCTGCCAAGACCCCATTCCTGGGCTTGAGGTGCCTCTGTTTGGGCTGCTATCTGGGCACAGGTCTAAGAGCTGCAGCTCTTGTGATTAGTCCTTGACTTCTTACATCCCAGCATGTACTGACTACACTTCACAGTAGGACAGTCTTGCTCTACTAGGCTTCTTCTGCTCCGCTTCATGTATTCATTCTTTCATTCAGGGAAAAAAAAAAAAATTAAGAACCTACTGTTCTTCAAGTCCTTGACCCTAAAATCCTCAAAATGGAAAGACTGCCTCTGACCTCTAGAAGCTTTCAGTTGACCCAATTCACCATCATTGCTCCAAAGTACAGTGAGCAGATAAAGAACTCCCTCACCTGCCAGCTGGGGTAATCATAGTTCCCCCTGCACTGGCTTCTTGTGAGGATTCAATGGGGACATCTAGGTCTAGGCTTGGGCCGTGCCCAGCACACAGGGAACTGCACGTAAGTGCTGGCCATGCCACCGCCTCTACTGCTGTTGGTAATGACGGTGCTGGTGGAAAGATGGCGGCAGCCATCATGACCAGTTGACCTAATGGGTTCCCTGAATTCTAAGCCAGAAGCCAGGCTCCCTAATCTCCTTCCCACCTTCCCTTGACTTTGGCTCCCCCATGACGTCCCCCACCCCTGGTTTCTTGGTGACTTTCTACTTGTGCTTCTGTTACTGGGTGCTCAGGTAAGTCTTCCCATTACATCAACAAAGGCTTTGTTATGAGCTATAGAAGAACTTTGAGGGGCTCCTGCAAGGTAATTCTCCCTGTCTTACGATGAGGAGCTGGGCCAAGGTCTGCTCTAGGCCACTGGCCTCAGTTTGGTCACCTGGTCAGTTCCAGCCAGCCTGCCTGAGCCTTGCACCCCCATTTCTGTGCCGCCCTCTGTAGCCCCTCGCCCCAGTGAGTCACCAGCACGCAGAGCCCACCCTGCTCTTGCTGGACCACAAGGCCCTCACAGAACTGGGTCTTTATATTTTTTTTAATTGTATGTTAATTCTTCTCATATTTGTGTCATAACTGGATCTTAGGATGATAATGAGAGAAAAAGACCCAATTTAGAATGACCCTCTACACAGACTTTTCTCTTTTTCCTCGTTTCTGTATTCCTTCCATCTTTATGAAGCCCTTCTTTCCGCTTTAGGAATTACGAGAGGGCTGTTTCCTCCTAAAGAAACACCTTGACTTTTTTTTTTCCTCACAGTCAGTGGTCAGTGATTGAAAGTGTTTGCAAAGCATCCCCAAGGAGCCCTTTAATGTTATTTTTATGGGGAAAAAAGGTGAAAAGTAATGGACATTATTTTTTTAAGGGAGAGAGATGTGGTAATGAGCTTAGGAAGACAGGGTATGGTTAGTGGAAACCTTTGAATTTGATAAAATGTGGATTTCCTATGAGAGAAGATCTTTCTCCCCCTTGTTTTCTGAATCTATTCTCCTTATATAACTGTGTTGCTGATGGGTAGATTCCAGAGCCTCCTAACATTTTTTTCAACACACACACACACATTTGAATATTATTATTTTCATAAACCCTCATACTCTTTATAGAGCACTTTCAACTGACAAAATACTTTCCTATTCACTATCTCATTTGATCACGGCAATCCTGTAAGATAGGTGAGTTCAGTATTGTAATAGAATGGCAGAACGGTAAGGGATTTTAGAGACACAGACTCCTTATTTTACAGATCAAGAATCAGAAGCTCAGAAAGACATTTAGTTACTCAAGACATCTTTGATCCAAAGTGACAGTAACTCAAGTAAACTGGATTAGCAGAAGGGGGACACTATTGACACATGTAACCAAGAAGTCCAGGATTGTATAGCTTCAGGAGTGGATGGATCCAGATGTTCCAGCAACATCTCCAGGAATCATCCCGTTGACTCTTCTGCCCTCTGTCTTGACGTGGTTCAAAGACAGCTTCTCCCAAAGTGGTGATGAAACAGTAGCAATAGACATATAACCTGCCATTCTTGGTGGAATGAGAGTATCTTCTTTTTTGTAGTTGTAGGAAAAATCCTGGGATTGCATCAGCTTGGCTTGTATGACTGCCTATTTCTGGACCAATCTGTGTGGCTAAGGGGATGGTGTACTTGGTCAGACTTGATGCCCAACCCTAGAGGGACAGGTGGAAGGGGTGCCACACTCACACTGCATGGACTGAGAGGGGGTCCTCAAAAGAAAATGAAGGTGTTAGTCTTCTTTAAAAGGAAGGAAGGTTTTGATGCTGCTTAGACATGAGCAATTTATAAGGCTATATGGCATTTTCTGTAAAGTGGTTTTGTAACTTGCTGGTTGAAATTCTGGACTATGCATATAATGTTCTGAGTTGGAATTTACCCTGACTAATGGACTTCTCCAGCAAATAGGTTGTATCTGTTTCACCTTTGTACTCACAGGGCCCATGGCGGTGGCTGGCGTAAAGCAGGAACCAGGAATTTTTACCTAAGATCAAATGGCCAGTGTCAACTAACTGTGTCAGAACTTTAACCTGAGACTTCTGACCCCTTAGGATGTCTTTCTGTCCTGCCATCCGATTTCCTTTGTTTAATTTTTGTCCATACTTTTCACCATCATTTCCATGTTATTTGCTTAAAGTATTCTAGTGGTTGGTGGTGTTTGTCACCCGATTGCATGTGTTTTAATGACCCACAATACACATTGCTTGAAGAAGTAAAACATTTGTCCACTTCATTGTATCAAATATATAATTATATCCAGACTTACCTTTCCCTCACTTTATTAAAATTCTTTAGATTTTTATGTATCTATATGATGCCTTAAGATACTGTCAGTTCAGTTTTATTTGAATAAGTCAACTGTCTTAGAACTGAGGGGGCTTTTGTTGTAGCTTGTTTTCAGAGCATGCATTCCCACTATGGACAGTTTACCTACTATATCCGCAAAATGACAGCTGTCAAAATAGTAGCTAATCCCATACTCTTAACTTATTCTCCCCACCACCTTCCTCCTTTGGTAACCGTAAGTTTGTTTTCTATGTCTGTGAGTCTGTTTCTGTTTTGTATATAGATTCATTTGTATAATTTCTTATTTTTCACATGTTAATGATATCATACCATATAATATTTGCCTTTCTCTGTCTGAGTTACTTCACTTACATGATATTCTCTACGTCCATCCATGTTGCTACAAATGGCAATATTTCATTGTTTCTTATGGCTGAGTAGTATTCCATTATATATATATGTATATATACATACACACACACATACATACACACATATAGACATACACACACCATATATTCTTAAAAGAAACCAATCGCCTGTTGATGGGCACTTGGGTTGTTTTCATGTCTTGGCTATTGTAAATAGTGCTGCTATTAACATATCCACTACTGTACATAAAATAAATAAGCAACAAATATTAACTGTTTAACAGAGATATTCAGTATCTTGTAAAAACCTATAATAGAAAATAATCTGAAATATATATATATAACTGAATCATTTTGTTTTACACCTGAAACTAACAAAATATTGTAAGTCAACTATACTTCAATTAAAAAAGAAGTTAAAATAGCAGCTAAAATAGCAACAAGGTCAGTTTGGAGGTTAATTGTTATAGTACAGAGTCCTGCTAAAGATGGAATTACAAAGTTTTTTTAACCAAGTGTCACTGGATATAGAAACTTTTAAAACAGACACATCTCATTACTTTAGATACACATTACATCCCTGACAGGAGATAATTATTCTTGTTACACCACAATCTACTATCAGGAGTGTGTATTTGCTACTTTCTTTATTCACAGAGCCAAGCCAAAGAGAGAATTCTTTTTAATTTTAGCATCTTCTACTTTGCCTTTTTCTTTGTTGCTCTTGCTGCCTCTGACTTCAGTGACAGACTAGCTGGACTGTGTGTTTCTTCATATTTGGAAAAGGACAGGGTTCTTATGAATCATCTTGTCAGAAGCACCAGGAATAAATCTGAGGTGTGCTCTGAAAAGAAGGGCACATGGTGCCTCTCTTTTTCTTCCCTCCGCAACAGGCAGTCTTCAAGAAATGTTGTTATTTGGAAGAATATACACTTAAGGTAGCAGAGCTTTTCATTTTTAAGTAACTTGTTAACTTCATCTTTTGTAGGAGAGCTTTAGAAACAGTATTGCTTTTAAAAAAAAGAAGTCCACTAGAGGAGAAAGTCCCCTGAATTTAGTCATTCAACACAAAATTTATTTAACATTGGCCATATGCTAGGTACAGTTCTAAGTAATGGGGAAAAAATGGACAAAAACTCCTGTCCTCATTAAGGAAAAAAAAAGAAAGAAGTATCTCTAGGTAAGGGAAGGCAAGTAATAAATAATTAAAGTAGTGTGTTAGATGGTACTTAGATCTGGGGAAAAATAAACAATAGGTTGGATGTCGAGGGAGTACTGAGAAGAACCACTTCATCCAACCTGCCCTCTTTCGGAAATCTCATTTCTTGCCTTATTTTAAACTTGCTTCTGTGCACATACCACCACTCCTTCTGGGTGGGCTTTTGGATTGATGGTGGTTTTGCCTTGTCAGTAGCATGTAAAGCTATAGACGCATCTTGGAGCTGTAGAATATAACCATTCCTCCAAGTCAGCTTTAGTCTGTTCCCCTACAATTAGCCTTTTTTTTTTTTTAAACTTTGATAATCATAGAACTTCTTCCTATTGGATTTCACACTTTTTTTTTTATTCTTCAGATAACATCCTTATCTCCCAGATGATCTGCAAATTGTTGGTCACTGGTATTTGATACAAATTGGGCTGTATGTTGTCCAGATGCATGAGATTATTTAGATGAAACTACCCTTTACTCTAGTCCTAAAAAGAACAAATTTTGACGAACACTACAAAATTTGAAGAGAAATGGTGTCCTCAAAGAACTATGTAGTTATTAATAAAAATAAAAAGAGGTGTTGGCCACTGATTGTGGGATGAGTTGGGAAGTATTCCCATATGGGGCCCAGGGCTCCAGTGCCCAGAAAAAAACTATCAATAAATGTTTTAAGAGACAGCTCCTGCGTACAACACCGTCCAGGTTTGGACTTGGATACCAGCTGATCAGAAGGGGAATATGTTAGGAGGGGTTTTAAAGGTGGCCTTGAAAGGAATGGACTGCTGAGGAAGAGGGCGGTGATGCCAGTGAGTTGATGGAGGAAGAGCAGGCATCCTGTTGGGGTTAAAATTAGGAGCTAGATCAAGTTCAAGTCTGGTTTGAGATGGTGCTGAAGGGCACCCACAGATCTGGGAGTCAAGGATAGAGAGGAAGGTGGCTTTGGAATGGGAGGAGAGCAACATGGGGCTGACGATGGAGGTTTGGGGTTAAAAGTACTGAGGTGACTGCTAGAGCCCTGGGAGTAGATAAAATGCCGAGTAAAGAGGCCAAGATGCTGTGACCCAATGTGGGGGGATTCCATCATTTCAGAGCAGGAGAAAGAAGAGGTATGAGAGCAGCAAAAAGCTGTGGGAGTTGAGAGAAAGAGATCACTTTGTGCCTTTGTAATCATGGAAGACTTCATGGGAAAGGGATCATTTTCGTTGTTAATCCCAGCCCCCATCTCAAGAATCTAGGCTCTGTAACCAAATGCCAGATTGTATGATTGTATTCTCTACCAAATACCTAGTGACTCATAAAGATTTTACCATCCTGTATTCAAATCACTTTACACAAATAACACAGTTTAATCATTAAAACAACCCTGGAAGTGATTTGCATCGTTTTACAAATGAAGGGCAGAAAGGGTAAGAAACTTGCTCAAGGTCACACAGCCGTTTAGTGGTAAAAGCAGGATTCAGAGCCAGGCAGTTTGACTCTAAAGCCTGGGCTTTTGGCCACTACACCATCTTCTCTCTACATAACGCCCCAGTAAATAGTTGGATTTAACCTGGGCTTGTAGGAGAATGCTTCCTGGCGGGTTTCCTCTTGCACCGCATTTCTCATTGTCTACATATTCCATGCTTTAACATTTTCCACCAGATGCTTTTAGCTAACAAATGTCTAAGGTCTTTACCTTCATGGGAGTTTTCCTGGCCTCCTCCTGTTAAGTGGAAGCAGCCTTCTTCCCCTGGCGCTGTGAAGGGCATTAGAGCCTGGACGACATAAGCACGGAGTGTGCATTATACCCTCCCTTTTACATCACAACACACCAGAGGCTCAGAGCCACTAAGTGCTTTTTAATCACCCCAGATTTGCAAGTCTGTCCTAATGACACTTCCTAAAGGACATCATTACTTCTACAAAAATGTTTTCTCATAAAATATTTGTTAAAAAAAAAAAAAAGCGCCTAATAAATCCTGCTTTGGGCAATTACACCAAATCGCCACACCCTTGACACCACAGTCAGCAAATGAGGTCTTGCTCTTCCTGCTTCTCACAGTCGCCCTCAGCCTTAGCTGGGCAGAGGCAAGTTCTCTTTGGAGCCTGATCCTAATATTTGGTCTCACTTTGACACACTCCATGAATTAGGCAGACACTGGTCACAAAAATTATAACATGTTTCAGGCTCATTGTTGCTTTTAACATCTTTAAAAAGAAAATGAAAAGCAGCAGATTATAAGAACTACTGATGAGTCAGTGAGATTGTCCATAAGAAACTAAAAGGGATACCGGTCACATTTTAGAATCTCCATAAACACGCTTCTAAAATACCCTGAAGTCTCGGAAAATGCCTAATAGTTACTAACCATGAAGGGGAAAAAGTCAGGATATTGAATACCAGCCAATTCAGGATGTCCTGTGCTGTTTAAATAATGACCTAAACATGTTCAGCATCTTTGAATCAACTGCATTCAAAGGAAAAGAGAGGTGATATTTAAATCAACAATCAAATGAACTCTCTCAAGTGTATTTTGTAACAGAGTTATACAATCAGTTGAAACAAGGAAGAAGGTACAAATTATTTTAGTAAGTTTATCAAATTGGTTCTAATGATACGAAATAGTGAGATGTCTGGAGTTAAGCCCATTGTTCCGGTTTTTATTTTTGAAATGCATTCCCCAGGTGTAGGTATATGGCAGGAAGTTTGTGGTTTATGATGATTCTTGTCGAAAAGCAGGAGGCTGTGCAGGCAGCAGTGTTTATTTGGGGGGTGGGGAAGTTATATAAAAGGATGAATGCAATGGAGAAGAATCAAAGAGATGAGGAGAAAATAGCAGAATAAGATCATGTGTGTGGTGGCAGGGTTGAGGGGGGTTGGTCACACCTACTGCTGGTGCTGTGGACTGGTTTTGAGAATATATTGGAATCTTTGAGCCAGTCTGAAGGTTTTTGGTTTTTTTTTTTGTGCTCACTTCTCACCCCCATCCTATGACAAAATTAGTACCATACTGTCATTGGCAGTGAGTGATATTCTAAATATTTTAAAACAAGCATGACAAAGACACCAACCAGTCAGAAGGTACAAGCTGTCCAGTCAGAATGGTCTCCGCCGATAAACACATGGTGTGTAAGGGTCTGGAACCTGGAGGTTCCTGTCTTAACTGCCTCCGGTTTCTGGTTCCTTCTGGTCACTGTGGTTTTGGACACATTACCTCTGCTCCAGGGAAGAATGGGCACAGGTGGGGAGAAGGGGAGTTGAAGTGATCGACTTTAGATTTGCTTTCTGTCATAAAACGTAGCTGCACTTAAAGATTCTTTGTTAATTGGATTTTTCCCTCTGTAATAGGGAATCACCTTTTCTATCAGTAGAAAAGGGACACAGTGAAAAAGCAAAGAGTAGAAAGAATATTCAGCCAGGGTGAGAAGCCTTGGGTTCTTTCCTGTTCTTTACCACTTACTAGCTGAGTGACTGTGATGAAAAATGCTCTGAGAACCAAGTTCCTTATCTGGAACAAAAGCTCATAATGGAGTCACTCCAGTGATACACTGTGTGTAGATGTGTTTTGTAATCTGTTTTAAAAAATACACACACACGTACATACACACAGAGTATCTTTGTATTATACCTTAGGAAAACTAACTTTTTTTAACTCTGAAATAAGAATTATTTTAAGGGAATAATCAGCCCTGAATCCAGCAAGCCCATATTTTCATATATTGAGTTTTAAAAAAAGGAGTAAACTTCATGAACCAACTCTTCTCTAGATCACCTTGGAATTTAATCAGATATATGTTTTTGTAGAATTCTGCCTGCTTTGTATCTCCATAGACCTTACTTGGTGACCGTCAAAGAGCACGTTGTTAAGTTTGAGTTACCTAAACAGCTGAGCCACCATAACTCACACGGTTGATTACAGGGCTTCAAAGACACATGCTTGTATTAGTCTGGTGGCTGAGAAATGTAGGTTCCTGTGCCCCAGTGGTGGCCTATGCTAGGAGACTGTGGTCCAGTTCCACCAGTTGCCTTTAGCCACTTGAGACCTTTGTCAGTAAATTTTGAGATTAAAAAAAAAAAGATTTGCGTTGCTGGAAGGCACTTTGCCAGCATCAGAGTCCAGGATCTGAAGCTGGGCTCAAATTAGGTAACGGGAGGAGGAGGGGCTTAGGGCAAGAAGGCTGAGCTGGAAATGGCTCCCAGGGAAATCCCCAAGGATTAGAGAAGCCAAAAATGGAAGAAGGTGGGAACACATGGCAGATTGCTTCATTTCCTGGGAAAGGGTTACTTACTCCAGGATGGCTCTATTTCTATAAGATTCCTGGAGCTTTGAGCATGAGCTCAGCTGGACTAGCAAACACAATATGCAAAGGGGGAAAAAAAATCCCCTCATTTGAGCCCTCGGGAACCTTTAAAAGGGGCTCTAGTATGGGTTATTTCTCCTGCCAGAAAAACAGGACCTTTCAGCAGTGAAAATCTTTCTAGGACCAGAACAGAGCCTTAAAAAAAAAAATAAATAAAAAAATAAAAAAGAGCATTCTAGTAAAAGAGGAAATATTTGATTACTTTAGCCTTAAAGAAGAAGCAAATTAGATCTGAGTAGGCATAGTAGCAGGGGGCAAGAGATTTCGGTATGATTTTGAGTTTTATTTGAATAGACATTAATAAAATGGGCTGGTGTGGTGATGTTCCACTGGCAAGATTTTACTAATGCTATTTGACAGCTGCATATTCTGAGTGCCTGGATTTAAAGAAAGATGTTAAATTTGAGGAAGGCACTTTTAAAGAGCTAACTATAAATATTTATCTCATTTTAGCTAATAACCCAATTCTCTGCCACAAAGGTACATCTCTATTTAAAGCAAAAAAAAAAAAAAAAAAAAAAAAGAATCAAGGAGGCTAAAATATTACTAGGGGATGACCTAATAGAGATGAAAATGAGGTGGGTCAAAATTCAAAAATAGATTTATACTAATTGGAAGAGTTATAAAAATTTGATTCTACAATACAATCCATTTAATATACTTTCCTATTGATTAGTGCTGACTGACTGCTTTAGCTAGCCCATCCTTGGTAAGGGAATTCCGTTCTTTCCAAAGACCTTTAAAGTAGATACTTAGGATATTAAGCTGTTTTTCCAACAGAAATTCTTTTTCTGTTGGATTCCCTAGTAGAAAGCATATGCATTTCAATGTCAGTGGGTTGAAATTTTGTGACTTTATGTGGAATTTATGAATGGAAAGGAAAAAGGCTCTATCATTAAATTTGGAGTATTGGGAGTTATTTTAAAAACCAACTTGAAAGAGTTTTTTTTTTATATATAGCCTTAGAGTAGATAATAAGACTGTATGAATAATTTATATAGCCCTAGACATATTCATCAAATAGTTTGGAGAGTGATACATCTTTTCATTTTGACTAATTGACTTGAGTTCCTGGCTAACTGTGATTTTTTTTTCTTCTATTTTTTTGGTTTTCTGAGTGTTTGCCGAGGTTCTTGGATTAAAATTCCATACCAAATGTTAGTGTGTATTGACTGTCTTGTGAGTAGGCTGGTGCTGGCAGATGGAGAGCTGTGCTCCGCCTTCTTGTCATTTTCTGAATGGATTGTGAAGGGTTTGTTAATTTGCTCTTCACTCCACTGGAGTGGATACCTCCAAATATCTGCTAGGTTGCAAGACTGTTTTATTGGCATAATGCAAAGAATGGTTTGGGGGAGGGTTGTTTGGGAAATAGGGTAATAAGAGAGTTTCAAAACAGAAATACTTGGCCTTGTTTGCTTTTATTCCTGGTATCTTTAGAAACTGTCTTGACTGTGTTGCTTTCCAGCCAAGTCCTTTTTTGGAAAGGGTGATTAAAGGGGCTGGGACTCCATCTGCCTGATGATCCGCCTTGCCTGCACCCTTTCCCTTAGCCCTTCTTGTGTTCCCTCTCTCCACCTAGACTGGCTTGACTCTCATAGATTTGTAAAGTGCCACATAGTTCTGTCTGTCTGACTCCGTCAGAGAGCTGCTTCTCTTCTGCATACTAAAGTAACTATTTTCTACTGCATCCCAAAGATAGACTGCCTCCCTCCTTTGCCTTTCTTTATTGTTCTTCAAAGAACGTAGTGTATGATACCTACGTTTCCCCCTAAAGTAAGAGTGCAAGCCTTTCACTTGCATTTCCAGTTAAATGAGACCCCTAAAGCACGCTGACTTGATGCTCAGACGGAAAGGGAAGTGGGGGCGGGGGGCTTAACTGGTTGGAAAACATAGCCCTTTGCCTAAAACTGAAGGCATTGCTCAGTGTTTAGTATCAGATTTACGGAATGGCTCCTCTCCCAGCCTTGTCCCTGCTTTTTACGATTTGGTGCTTTGTTGCTATCAAGACATCCTTACTTTCTAAGCCGTTGTGACTGTGGCAGGGGGAGGAGGCTGTGGCGGGCAGGGGTGCTAGTAGTTGTGAATGACACAGCTTTGCCAGATGACATGTAGCGGACCTCTGCATCAGCCAGGAGGAATTAAGCTTTGTCACTCCCCGCTGGGACTACCTTTCTCCTGGTATGTGCGCAAGGAATTCAGACGCTGCTGCTGCAGCCACCAGAGCAGAGCCCTGAGTACACTTTGCCACAGAAAGCAGTGAGCAAGAATGATAGCCGTCTCTTTTAAATGCCGTTGTCAAATTCTAAGGCGACTCACTAAAGGTACCGTGATTTCCTTGTTATTCACTCCGCGAGTCTGTTGCAGCAGCCTATAAACACAGTTTAATGGTTTTTACTTTCAAATATGACTGCCTTTCCAATTTATTGTCAGGCAACAAAGAACTCAGGGAGATATGTAGAGAGAGATATATATGGACAGGTAGACTTGGCATTGCTTTCTGTCCTTACATCCCGGTTGTGTTCATGCTGAAATCATGAACCTGGCTTGTGTGTATTGTGTGTGTATGTGTGTGTGTGTTTCCTTAATGACTTCATTCATTGCTGAAAAGAAAATGCATTTGCGTCCAGTGCTGAAGTTATTATGGGAAACCGTCATTGTGCATGCTGATGAACTGGGCAGGAGAAGTCAAGTGCGTGTTACTGTCCTTTCCATGATACATGTGCTAAATGCAGCTGGCAGCATCAGGACCCGCACAGCTGGTGAATCCACAGAATCATTGTTTATTCTGTTAATTTCCAACATCTCAGGAGCCTTTTCCCAGAACAGCTTTTTTAAAATTTTCTTCATGTTAGAATTGCATGTTCAGAAATGTAGGTAATTTGAAATGCTTTGGTCCTATGTGCTATTTGAACTTTATTTGAAAGTAAAAAAAAAAAAAAAATCATTGCTCTGTATCTTTTCATCAAGAATTCCTGGCTTGAGATTTTCTCACTTCAAACTCTAAAATATTAATTAAATCTCTCTAACATTTTAAGTATGCTGTTCTTTGAAACTACTTTATCTATGCCATCTCATTCACTTTGCATGCGTTCTTTTGCAAAGTTAGTGAATGTTGCTTTAAAAAAATCCTGCCTTCGGTTAAATATTTGAGCTCTCTTGCCTTATTTCCTTTAGATAACAGTCTTCTTTAGAGAGAATGTGCTATTTAAAAAAAAAAAAACTTCACTCTGAGTAAAAGTGTGTAACTGCAAATGTCTTTTCTTTTTCAGCCTGTAACATAAGAGTACTGTCAAGTAATTAATGGATATAATTATCCTCTAGAAGCTCTGAACCTATAAATATGTTAATGGGTGCTATTTCTATCAGTTTAACTTGACATATCAGAGTTCTTTGATCACCAGCAGTGCAGCTAAAAATGCAATTAATATTTTATTTGGCAGAAGAATGAGCACAAAGCACATAGTGAGAAATAGATCTTGAGTCAATAACAGGAAAAAGAATAAATACTATAGCCCAACTTACCAAATGCATTTGCAAGTCGTTTGGATAGCAGAGCAAGTCCTTTAAAAGGTACTTTGGGGAAAATATAGGAAAGACTATCCATTTTAAATTAAGCTGTTAGCATGGGGTAGTAAATTCTGTTTTGACTTTATCCTCTGCAGTTGGTATAAATGTACAATTTCTGTTTATGTATCACTATTAAAAGACTCTCTTTTACGTGATGGCTTTGGCTAAGACATAGAAGGTCTCTTACTCCCACAAGTTCTTTTCTTAGCTGATTTTTAGCATTTACTCATCTTGATGTTGAGAAATGGATGCTCCTCTTACATTATAATCATGAAACAGTCAATATTTTCTATTCGGGTGTGTCAGAAATTCTTTTATAAATCTCACATACTAGGATGAGAGTGAACCTAAGCAATTTTTAGTTCTTACAAATATTTTTAAACTTTTTCCAGTTTTCTGTGGCTTATGGAAACATTGATCTCCTGCAGCAAAAGGAGGTTTAAATGTTTATTAAAGTAGTTACTAAAAATCTAGATAAATGAGGAAAGTTTTGATACCTTCTTTATGGTTGCTATTTTACTTTTTTTCCCCAAAAATCTTTGTATCTGCTCTTTCCTATTCGGTATTTGGCTAAAGACTGCCAATTGATGATTGAAATAAACTCTGTGTGGAATCAATGTGCCATCATTTGGCTCCTCTGTGCGTTTGACTGGAAGTTCAGATGTTGGTCAGGAATGTGTCTGAGTCGTGCACCACCACCATATCATCTCCTTACAGTCCTGGCAGAGTTCACGTCCCACCAGTGCTACCTGTTGTTGCAAACTGTACTCGTTAGTTCCAACACCCACCCCTACCTGTTGTGCTGTTTGTCTTACGCTGTAAGAACTTTATGTAATTACAATCTTAAAATGACCCTTCTTTGGTTGGTTTTTTTTTTTTGGGATATGCACTTGGCTGAAGTTTCTTTCCTACCTCATCCTCCCCACCCACACAGCTCCCACACCCTTCCCCTCAGCCCCCAAACACACATGTTTCTTTATACCCATTAAGGGCTGCATCTAATATACTTCTTCCAGATAGTTACCCCAGTGCCCTGCACCTAGTAGGTGCTCAGTAAGTTTTTGTTAAAAAGAATCGGATTTGCCTCATTGAAAGAGGCAGGACTTTTGAATTTTCTGTGAGTTCTTCATGAATGCTTCAAGTTCTGTCTTGGCCCCCTGGTAGTAGAGCCCTATCCAGCTCTTAGGAGGGGCAGGGGTGATTTGCCTTGTGTTTCTGAAACCACCTTGCTATTTGCGGTTGATGTCACCCAACCACAGGAAAAAAACAATATGGCACTTACAATATCTTTTAAAATTTTCTTGAAGAGAAAAGGACGCAATTAAAGGTAAACTATTTCTACACACACACATTCCTAGTATTTTACTTGTGTTTTAGGTTTCTTCTTTCATCCATCTGTTGTCCATTTAACAAATACCTGTTGAGTACCTACTATGTGTTCCAGGCACTGCTGTTTTTGCACTAACATCCTGGGCTGGGCCACTTTATAAGGGAATCAAGCATTTTTAAATTAAAATATTTTTAACAATAAGTAAATTTTTCTTTATTTGTGACATAATTTTTAAAGATGTATGAAATACACTTTTACACACAAATCCTTTGCTCCCTCTTCATAGAAGCATGAGCCGTGGTATTATGGCAGAACATATTTTAGGTGAACTTAGCACTTCTCAGACTTGGGAATTGAGTCTGTTTTCTTATTAAGGCCTCAAGCAACTTTTCCATTTGCTTGCCTTATGGGCCTTCTACCACGGAAGAACAAGAGCAAGAAAATTACCTTTACTCAAAAGGCCTGCCCCTACTGTTAAGATAGGAACTTTGGGCCATTAAGAGACCAAAAGTGTCAAAAGTGTTCTTTTACATCGAATATTGAAATTGAGAGAAGAGATACTGTCTCCTGCCTCTGTTCCTCCTCCCTTCCTCCAGAATGAGACTGTCTACTGATTTCCTAGCCTTGGAGCCAAATCCCAAAATAGCATTTTCTCAGCTTTCCGGCCACATCTGACAAAGGAATTTTCTTGAGCAAGTAAAGCGAGGCTCCTTGACACCTACCTTCACAACCGCTCCCCTCCCAAGTCCTGCTTTCTTTGCCAGGGGCTGCGGTACCTTCAGAGAAGCAAATGTGTTCTTGGAGAAGGGAATCTATGTTCACAGCTTCTACAGCCTTTGTTCTTTCTCTCTTGTCAGAACGGTGTCGTTTCTCTTTCCTTGAAATTGGTTGGCCTCATATGCAAAGAATCGTTTTCTGTAGTGACAACTAGTATGAACCCACTTCTTTCTCAGGTGCCACTGCTTTTAGTTCGGAGATCTGAATTTCAGGCTCTACTGCCAATGAAGTTTTTCTTTCACAGGCTTTCCTCTGACTACCCAAGTCAACATCAGCCAGTAAATAGTTCCTGCCACTCCCCAGGGAGCGTGGCTCTGGTCACCTTTTGGTTTTTGTCTCCCTTCACTTTATCTCCCCATCTTCTGTCTACTGGCTCAGAACTCATGTCCAAAAATCTCTGCCTTCACTTGAGTAGAGACTTCAAAATCATTCATTATTTTATTTTCTACTTCCCTTTTCTTCCTCTCTCTTCCCAGACACACAGAAGGCCTAGAATAGAATGAAGACCCCTGCCCTTTCCCATGGGCTTACTCCAGGCAGCCCTGTTGACCTGAGCCCCAGGAGGTATCTGAGTGTGTGGCCGGCATCCCACTGCCCCCTGCTCTGCATTCTTTCTCCTTCCTGATTTCACCTCCCAACCTCGATACCCCTTCTCTCCTGCTGCCTGGGCATTCATGAGCCCTACTCTATCCACCTGCACTGAGCAGGATTAAAAGACTTTGCTCTGATCACACCCACATTCTCTCCCTCTCAGTCTTTGCTCCTTAGACTTCCCAAAATCGTGGACTCATTGCTTGAAAGGGAAGGTCAGACATTAATCTAGGACTTGCCTCCTGAGGGAACTGAAACTCAACCGTCTTAGACAGCCAGCAGTCTTATCTTAATTCTCTCCAACAAGACCAGTCTCACAATGTGTCTGATCGTCTTTCAAAGGACTATTTAAGTGACCTCTGAGTCCCTTTAAGTGCTCTGACACTCATCCAATGTTTAACATTTTTTCTATTCAGAAATTCATTTTCTCTATATAGCCTCCAACAAATTCAGCAATATGTTTAATTTTCTGTGTGTCTTAATGGAGAGGAAAAATATTTCCTATCTCTTCCCTCCTGCAACATTCTTTTAATCCGAGAAGTCTGTGGCAGCCATGGAATTCAGTGTCATTGTTCTGAACATGATGCTCCTCTTCTGAGAGCCTGAAATTTCCTGCTCAGGTCCCTGTGCACTTTGCCATCTGTCTGTGTCTGGTCTCACAGCTCCTCCAGCAGTCTCCTCTAATGGTTCCTCGTCCACTCCATGATATGATTCAGAATTTATTATCATCTGGGTTAAGAATGTGCTCTCTGCTGGACCTCATTCCTCCCATCTCCCCATCCTCATCTCTGCTGCTAACCTATGCTGGCCTCCTCTGTCAGATCCTGCCATCTGGAACCGCTTGATTGTGTCTCTCTACCTCATTAACTTGCCTTCCCTTTTCAAGTCTCACCTGAAAACATCTCCTTTCTCTTTTGCCTCTACCTCTTAATTTTATCCCATCAAAGCTAGTTTACTTATTTATCATTCCAGCCCATAAACTTTTAAAAGTACCAAGCACTTAAAAGCCGTTGCACAAAATATGATTGTCTGTTGTGTTGGAGTTTCATCTGTTGCTAGGACATGGGGCAGATTTCTCTCACAAATAGAGAGACCCCTATTGCATAGGAGAGTTCTGCAACCAGACCTCAGGCGGGTCCTGCTGCTCTCCCATAAATGCTGCTGATGGTGGTGATGGTGGTGATGAGGATAGATTTCTTGCTGTGCTCCTTGTCCAGTGCTCTGAGGGATCTGATAATAAACAATGGCGTGGACCACATTACTCCTAGCAGTCTGAAGCTTTTCTTTTGTAAAACTGGCTAGACTTGTCATAGTTGCAGGCTCATTTCTCCTGCATCTTCTGGATGGGAACTGCATACTAGAAATGCTTTGCCTCCTCTTAGAAGCCATGCATCCTTCTGGCTATCTCTCACGTAACCTGCTATGAACAAGGAGTCCAGGCCCTTCTGATATGATTGTGAATGTTCAGGGAGGAAAAGCTGGTTTGTTACTAGTAAAAGAAAGGTCAATTGAGGATAGTATTCTAGTGTATTCACTTGTACACTTTGGGAAAATGAGAAGCAATGTTTCATTTTTGCCCCACTTTTTCTAGAAGAGGAGAAGGGGATGGGAACCATATACCTGTCCACCTAGAATATTAAAGAGAAATCAACCAACTTGGTTTTATGTTCATAAGTTAGAAAAAAATTGTTTAATTTTAATCTTCTACTGCAATTTATTTGAATTTTTATCCTGGTAAATTCACCTTATTCTGCCAGAAAACATATTTTTGGTAATTTCCCACTATTTGAGAGAAGGCAAAATACCGTATTCTGAAAATTTATAAGGATATTCAGTCAATTAATATTTATAGGAGCAGTCAATGTTTAGATTCTCCTTATTTTTCTCTCTTTTTCAGTCTCTTGGCATTATTCTGCCCAAATACATGAAAATTATATGTTAACCTAAAAATTAATCACCTATGCCTTATTAAATCTACAGAAGAAAATATATTTTTGCAAAATTTCTTTGGTAGTTACTTTATTAAAGCTTCAATACCATATATATCTGAAAGAAAAGTCATGCACATTTAGCTTCTTGAAGGATGTAACTACTCCTTTCAAATACAAAGAGAAGCCTTGACCTTGCCCTTACAAAAGCAGTAGAAACAAAATGATCTCATATTTCTCAAGTCAGCGGTGACCACCTAAATTCAGACAAAGCTTCTCAGGCTATTAGAAAATGGGAAACATTATTAATTTGTTATTATTATAATGAGAATAATTACTATTATTAATTCTTATTAATAATTCAAACTAGATTATTAAATAGCTGATCATATGAAGAAAAGCACAATAACTAAAATTTGTACTAAGGAAATTTACTACCCAGTTTTCAAAACAAAGATGAATTAGGAGAAAAGGTAAAATCTAATGTCACTAAAAATATTTTGCCAATGTTATAATGGAAACCTGGTTGAGGGGATGAGTTGATTTACAATTTATTCTATTCTTTGTGCTTTTTAATAAGTGGAAGTTATACTATATGTGTATACACATTTTGCCACACATTTTTTTCTTAAAATTCTACTTGTGTATATTAAGACACTGCAGTCATAAGAAAATGTTACTGCCTCTATAGTATCTGTGATGTGGATTACCATGCTTAATGTATCTCCTTAGTTTGTTTTCAAACTTTGTTTCCAAACTTTCACTCTAATAAATGATAGTATTGAGTATCCTTAAATAATTCTTCCATGTTCTAAATTGTTGCCTTAGTATATGTTCACTTTAAAGTCTCCCCATTCATATTTCCTGAGAACTATGTTTGGGATACATACCTGGCATATGTTCTCAAGGCAGAAAGAAAAACAGTGAAGGAAGCAGAATTTGGATGCCTTAATATCCAAAAAGCAAAGCAAAGATATTCCAAATGGTAGAGAGAGCTGCCTTCAGTGAGAAAGAAACAGCCATTCAGTTTTTTAAGTTGGTCATCGCTGACCTTTGAGAGAACAGTTTCAGCAGAGTAGTGATGGCCACAACCAGATTATAAGGGTTTCCAGACATACCTAGAGGCCGTGAGTACACGCCACTCTTTGGAGGTGGACAGTGAAGGCGAGGCTGCAGCCATGTGGGGTTAGGGGCTGGGGGGTGGAGCCTCTGAGGGTGGAGGGTGGGGCCATAGGGAAAAGGGAAGAGTATTATGAGATAGGAGAGATGTGAGCATTTTTTAGGTCTAGAGGACAGAGTCAGCAGGGAGGTGAAACTCCAAGGTGCAGATCAGAGGAGAGATGATTCCAGAGCAAGGCAAGGCAAGGTGAGAGAGAGTGAGAACCAAATGCGGATGGAGGGCGCATATGGACGCCATCCTGCTCCAGTGAGAGGCATGCCTCTGTCACGGAGATGGGACAACATGGGAAGAAAACTTTTGAGGTTGACACTAAGGAAAATTAACCTAACTTGACTTTCTTAATAAATTAGAAAATTCTACAAACTCATAGTCTTATGAGCTCCTAATCCAGGGATTTCTAAATTTGTCTCTGCAATGGAATCACTTGGGAGCTTAAAAAATAATGATACCTGTGTCAATCCCAGAGCTTGTGATTTAATTGACTGGGGATGTGGTCTGTGCTTTGGAATTTTAAAAAATTTCCCAGGTGATTCTACTGTGCAGATGCTTTTGGGACCATTTAGGCAGCTCTATAGGGACACCACACTGGTCCTTGGGAATCAGACATGTTCAGCCAGAAACATGCCTGAAATTTTATTCAACTGCTGGGAGTGAGAAATTGAGCAGATGTGGCTTCCTGGGAGTTTGAAGGCAGAGCCCATCTGAAAATGGAAATAGAGTCAAAAGAAAGAGACACCAGGTCCCAGTGTCATCACCTGAGCCTCTGGTCAAGACCTACCTTAAGTGAGCTCTGAGAGACTCCCCTAGACTCATCCCTAGACTTCTTCAGGTATATCAGCCAGTAATTTCCCCCAACACCAAAGCTCATTACAGCCAGGTTTTCAGTCAGTTGCAATCAAAAGAAGCCTGATCTGGGTGATAACACATTTGAGTGTACACATTTTGATAAAAGTTTTTAAGATACAGTTTTAAAATGGCAATTGACCCAACCACTTGCAGACTTGTGAATCACTCACATTCCACAAAACACCAGCACAGCCTCAGCCAGTCTTGGTCCCTTGCCTCTGCTTTGAGTTATGAGCATTGGATCATTTTGTTTAGCAGATCATTGATTAAGTGCACCCCCTCCCCACCTTGGTGGTCTACATCAGCCTAAACCAGAAAGAGTGCCTGGATAGGGATGGAAAGGAATGTTTCATTTCCATGTGGTTTTTCTCTTTACTTTTCCAGGAGCGAATTCCTCCCTTCCCTTCCCCACGAAGTAAAATGATTGTTTAATGAGAGCATAGTTTAAAAGCAGCGTTTTAAAGTAATGCTGCTTTTACTATACGAAACGGACTGTTTCTGTGGGCATCATCCCATTACCTCCTCTTCCCTTCTGTTACCTTTCTCCTTCCAATTCAGATCCAGGCCTACTTATGGTAGAGGATTCCACCCTCATTTACATCCTGCAGGAAGTCTGACACCCCAGCCCTCAGACAGAGATAGCTGCATACTGAAGCCAGCTTGTACTGGCTTAAAAGAGCCAATGAATAAATTTTCAAGAGTTTTGTGAGCCAGTTGTTAAACACATCTATTATTAAACATTATTTTATATAAACTTATAGTTAAATAAATGATACTAAAAAAAGGTAAAAAAGACTCAAAATTCATCACTTCCTAATCATTACCTAATTATTATTTTACAACATTTTATTATCTATACTCAGGGTCTGGTGTATCGATATGGCGGAAATACTATATAGTGGTGTGCTACTTCAGGTCTCTCCCCAGTTCCACAGTGACATCACATTATTCGCTTGAAATTGGCTATGGTGTACTTACACCAGGGACATTGGCAAATGCAATAAATCAGGACTTCCCCATAAACCCCAGGAAGCCAGTTGTTAAACATTAACCAACACACCACTGAATAGATACGTCTGCTCTGTATGTTCATAAAACCTGTGTAGATGTCTTTCCTTATGCTTGCTAAATGGGATTGTGATTATCTCTTTATCTGTGTACAACCATCAGACTATGAATCCCTTAAAATTAGGATACATACTTTACTTATCATTATATCCCCAACAAATACATAGTATTTGGTGTGAAGAAAATGCCTTGATGAAGGGATTGTGTTAACTGCAAGCTCTCCAGGATTTACCAATCTCACATGTTCATTTTGGACTTGGAATATTTCAAGTAACTCCTTCCCTTTCTCCAGAGTGCTGGAGTTTTGAAATTATTCTTTCCGGTTTTCATATCACATGAGGAAGTAAGCCCTAGGACTATTCCAAGGAGCTTCAGCACCCTCTAACACCTGCTGATTTCCCAGTTTCCCTCCTAACACGGGGGGTGTTCCGTGCCCTCCTCCTTCCCCTCCTCCCCTGGAAGCCCGCTCGCTCGGGGGCTGTCTGGAGGAAGATTCTGGCAGGAGGCCAGGGACAGCACCTGGGAGCTGGAGGCTGAAGGACAAAACTCTTGTTAAATTCTGCATGACAAAATTCCCAGTCGAATTCAATCTGCAGAATATCTAGGACCCCACAGAGTTTCTGATTGAATTGAGTCTCTCCCATTCTGTAAAGCTGGGTGACCTCAGACAGATCAAAAATGAACTGCATTTATTGCCTTTGTTGTCTAAATGCTTTGTTGGTAAATTTGGTTCACAAACTGTGAAGATTCAGTGATAAAATCTCAGACTCAAGGCAGTTTCCAGGAGTATTAATTTCTAATGATATTTTTATGTCGATATTTATTTATTTGTCTTAGGTGTATGCCTACCGAATGTTAAAAATCTGTATAAGGATTATGGGCCCGAGGCCCACTGACCAAAAACTCCCTCAGCTGCCTCCCGAATGTCAACATGAAAATAAAAAGGGTAGTTCTTAAAATGGATATCAAGAGACCAGAGATTTTCAGAAATTTCCAAAAGATGGAAAGTAGATAAACCAGAGCAGATGTTACAGTTCAGGACAAATACAAGAAAAATAGAAGGATGAGTCATGCTTCCTGTCAGTGGGGCCACAGATAGGCTCCAATTTTGTGCTGATTTGGGAGATCAGGAAGAAGAAGAGGGTAGAAAATAATGTGATTTTTCTGAAGGATGAAGCACTTGGGAAACTCAACCCTACTTTCCTCTAATCACCCTTCATTGTAGTATTGTTCCCCAATCGAAAACTGGAAAACCAGTCTTTTAAGATATTCGTGGATCTGTAGTGATGATGACCCCCAGAGTAAAACCCACCCCATTTTGGCGTGAAGTTAGTGAGGAACAGGCAGGTGTAACATGCTGCTTACCTTACTGTCTGTTCCCAGCCCTAGGCCTTCAGGTAAAGCCTGCCAGTTACCATGTCCTGTCATTCTGAGGAAAGACATGTATCTATATACCTCGTGCTAGCTACTTGCATTAGCAACCTAGTTCTCTATTAATAAATGTAAAGTGATCACCACTGACACTCGAGGACTAGCAACTTAACTTGTAGAAAGAAGAGTTTATTTGAGGACAGAAGATACATTCTTAAACATTCTAAGTATTAACCTCAGAAACGTTCAAGAAGGTATTACATACATAAAACAAGACCAGCTATAGTGAAAAGTATATGGAATTTTTAGAATATAAAAATGTGACTGCTAAGTAAATATTGACTAAAAGAAAAAGCTGATAAAGTAAAGGCAGATACTTGGAGAAAGTAAGTACATAAGAGGATCAGTTGGAAAGACACTGCAACAACCTAAAAAGGCATTGAGGGAGCAGAGGGGGAAGGAAACTAGAATGGATACGACTGATGTAAATTCCTGAAACTAAACAATGTTTTCAGATTGAAAGGGCTCATTGAGCCCTAAGCAAGGTGACTGAAGAAGGAGCTAGACAGATTCTCCTGAAATTCTAGGACATTATGAAAAAAGAAGATCCTAAGAGCTTTTCAAGAGAAACAGAAACAGATTTCCTATAAAGAAATGAGAATCAACTTGGTATCAGTCTTTTTATCAACACTAGATCCTAGAAACATTTTTTCAATGCTTTCAAACTTTTGAGAAGGTATGCTTTTAATCCTAGAACTGTCAATCCAGGGTGAGCATAAAATAGACATATTTAGGCATGCAGTGATTCAGATGATTTATATCCAGCATGCACTTTTAGGAGGAAAAAAAAAAACAACACTGAGCCTTTTAGAAAAAACTTGGTAAGAATACACTTAAGCAGAGAAAAAAAAGGAACTATATACATATACACATATGTATATATATGTGTGTGTTTATATGTGTGTGTGTGTATAAATATATATATATGTAGAGAGAGAGAATGAACGCACCTAGGAGAGAGGAAAGTGTAAAAGTGGAGAAGCCGTGCATCTGACTGAAGAGTGCGATAGAACGATACCCCAGAATGGCAGTTACGTAGTAGTGAGCCTTCAGTCTATATTAGAACACAGCGCCAGAGTCAGAGGGCCTGAAAAATAATATCTTCCAAAGAACATGGATTTCTTACAATTATTAATGACTAAATTAAATAAAATTAATGATGAAGTGGTGATGTAAGTGTTCTGCTGTCAGCAAGAAAAAAGAAAGGCAATTAGAAACCCTAAAGAGCACAAAAGCTAGACAAAAAAGTAAAAATCCAAATATGAAGCAGTGTACAGTATGTCATGTTTTTAAACAATTGTTGGAGAATGAACTTGACCTTTATACTTGGAAGATTCTCCACTGAGTATCACAGATTTAGTAACAGAATTGCATGCCCTGCTTTGTAAGTTCCATCACATCATTTTATTTTGCAATAAATAATATTTATATAAGCATAGTTTTATAATTGTCATTTATTGGATTTTTTAATTTATAGTCAAGCTATACAGAGAAAGCACAAAACTAAGTTATAATTAGGAAAGAAAATGTAAATGTTGTAAACTTTTATCATATAAAGATAATTATATACCTGATAAGCTTGGAGGTTTATGGAGGGAAGTCAAATGGAGGGAAGTATGGGCTGCTAATTTCCTCAGTTTATGTGGAATATATCTTAAGGTACTATGTGAAGTTGACATATTAAAGAAAAAGAGACCACAATTAAAAAGACTGGCACTATCAAATGTTGGCCTGGATATGAGGCAACTGAAACTTTCATGCACTTCTCATGGACGTATAATTTGGTATTACCATTTTGGAAAACTGTTTGGTAATATCCTACTGAACTGTAACATAACTTATCATATAACCCAGCAATACCACTCCTGGTTTTATACCCAACAAAAATGCATAACATGTATATAATGCAAAGGAGTTGCACAAGAATGGTTATTGCAGCAGTATTTACTCTAGCATAAGGTTGGAAACAACGCGGAAGTTCTTTAACAGTAGAATGGATAAATATATTGTGGTGTTTAATGGCACATTGTATGTAATTAAAAAGAAAGAGCTGCTGCTCCATTCAGTAAAATGGATGACTCTCACAAGAATTATGTTGAGTGAAAGAAGCTAAACACAAATTATATGATCCATTTATTAAAAAGTTTAGAAACAGTCAAACTATAAGGATAGAAATCAAGATAATTTGGAGACAGGAGGCAACTTACAGGATGTTGGTACAAATCTGTATCCTAATCAGAGCTGTGGTTACATGGATGTGTTTACTGGGTGAAAACTCATCTAGCTGTTCACTTTTACTTCATGCACTTCTTGTGTATATGCTATATTCCAAAAAGTGTATTTTAAAAAAGCAAAGTTTGACATACACTATTTATACTTCATAAATATAACTAATAGAAGAACTACCATTATGAAATGAGGAAAGAGCGGACAGGGAGTGAAACAGATTTCCCTCTTTCACAGATGACTTTGACAAACACTTTAAAAATAATAAATGAAGAAATGCAACATGTATTTTGGTAGTTTCAGAAGTTTGTAAAGTGAAACAGTAAAAAAAAAATGTTTCTTATTGAGGAATGGGAGTGAGGATGAGAACTGAGGAAAGAAACTTTTACTTTTTATCTTTTATTCTTCTGGACCAGTAACATGAAAAAGAGAAAGACAAAACAATTAAAAGTAATATTAACATTAGTAGTAACCACAGCTGCCATTTATTTCATGGTGACCATTATTGAGATACTGAACTAGGTATTCTGTGTAATTTATCTCAATTACACCTTCACACTTGACATTCTTCACTACATTTATTAGGGTGGAATTTATTAACTCAGTTATAACAATATAAGCTAAACATCAAGATACCTATTATCATACAAAAGACATAAAACATTGTTTATAAAGAAAAACTCTCAGCAACCCAGAATATGTTTGTTATAATATTAAAGTACATACATTTGAGTTTGAGCTCCCTCATAGTCAAGAGGAGGGAAAAAAGAAAAGCTCTTACTGTGTTTGTAAGTCTCATTGCCCATTAAAAAACCTAGAGAGATAATCAATACCTGGTGACAAATTCTGGAAGGAATGTACACTATGAATGTTTGTCTAAAGTGTATAGATAGATGCTAAATTATGTTATGAAAAACGATAGAAAAGTTATTTTAAAAACACTTCTTCTTACTGACTCGCTATAAAAAGCCAGGGGCATCACATTATATCATAATGCAGGGAAGTAATTTCTTCAGGAAATGCAGGTAGTAAAGTTGGGACGTATTGATTTCTGGAGCATTTCTCAACCTTTGTTCTTCAGAAAACTAATTATGCTGGATGTTAATAGTTACTTCATCAAAAATGGGTTCACATTAAATTACCTTGGAAAATGCAACAGACTGCAATCTCCCTTTTGTAGACTCAACACTATACTAGCATATTCAGGAACCGTAGAAGTCCAATAGGAAATAAAGCTAATTAATTTTGTTTAACCCAGTATTTCCCCAATTTATTTGACGATGGAACCTTTCTTCAAGTTAACACTAACACTGCAGATACCAGAGTTTGGGAAACATTAGTTTACTAGATACTGGTTGGAACATAGCAAACACAGAAATGACACCAGTCATTAGTAAATCCTTAGACAGTAGCCTTCAAAAGTAGTTGTTTCAAGGCCCACTTCTGGCAAGCACTGAAAGATGAATTTTCTGAGAATTGCTTCAAGTGCCGCTAGTCTCTGATGTCATTCATAAAATTGCACCCATGTGAAACAGAGTTTGGAAGTGTAGAAAACGAAGTTTGTGTCCTGTTACAAAAACTTGAAGAATCTGACGAATTCTTTCCCAGACATACACCTCCCACTTCCACACGAAAATAAACTGCAGGGATGTCTGCAGCTAGGTGAGACCCCCTCCCCTACCCCCACTTCTTCAAAACGCAGGACTTTCTGCATTTTGGATCTTTCAAATTATTTCAGGTCTGTTCTACAAAACCTCTAGAATCTGTGCCATTGAAGCACAAAAGAGATGATTTGATCCATAGCATTTAAAAGGCAGCTGTTACAAACTGGCCACCCAGACAATGAAAGAATGAAATGACCCTCAGACACTGTTCAGTTTAGGCTGCAACTGCTTCCTGGGGAGCCTGGCAAATTGAGTTCTCTGCAAAGTATGCCCTCACCCCTGGTAGCTGAATGAGTAAACTTTGGGGTGGACGTACAGTTTTTCATTTATATATATATATATATGAGAATGTCTGCCAAATATAAACATTTTATTGTAAGTATATCTTATGCTACCTTCTTTATAGCAAGAATTAATCAATATATCCTGATAATAAAACAATGGTATACGGTCAACTTTTAGTTTGGCAGAACCCGTGGGCATAATTCTAATTGAGCTGAAAACATTATCAAGTGATCTTGATAAAGGTTAACAGGAAAGGGGATGCGCTACCATTTAGAATTAGAATTTGATCTGTCAGGCAAGCATTCTTATCCGCCCTGGTTCTGACAGTGGTATTATGGTATACCCTTTGAAAAAGTGTTAGTAGCTTGGGCTTTAATCCTGGAGTGTACAGCTCGACTCAGAGATAGTTCCTGTTTATGGAATCAAAGATAAAAAAGATCAATGAACACAACAAAAAGTCCTCCCTCTTCTCAGTATGATAAAACCAGGCGAGAGCAGTAATCAGCAATGGAAAACTGGCTCCGTAATACAAGATAGTAGATTGAGGGGCCCAGACTTACCATTTTTCTTTGTTCTTATGAAGAAAACGAGTCATAGTTTTGCACTTTGAATGAAATATAAGACGGTTTCCTGCTTTGAAAGGAGAGCCCATCATGAAGAAATTAGATGCCAAAGAAAGTCATTACCGTAAGTGGCCTGATAGAAAAGGCCCAGGCACGTGGGACAGAATTATAATAATTCTTGGAGGAAAAGGTATTTTCCTGAGACCTTTTTGAACATTTAGGTAAGTGATAGAAATATTTAAAGAGGTTTTTGAGACCAGAAATAACAGGTATTGGCAAGGATGTGGAGATAAGGGGAACCTTCTTACACTGTGGTTGGTGGGAATGTAAATTGGTGCAGCCATTATGGAAAACAGTATGGAGTTTTCTCAAAAATTAAGAATAGAACTACTGTATGATCCAGGTATATCCCTCTTTTGTGTATTTATCTAAAAAATATGAAAACAGTAACTTGAAAAGATATATGCACCCTTTGTTCATCACAGCATTATTTATAACAGCCAAAATATGGTAGCAACCTAAGTGGCCATCAGTTGATGAATGGAGAAAGAAGATGTATATACATACATACACACACACACACACACACACACACACACACACCGTGGAATATTACTCAGTTCTAAAAAGATAAAATCTTCCCATTTGTGACAGCACAAGTGGACCTTAGGGTATTATGCTAAGTGAAGTGAGTCAGATGGAGAAAGACGAATACTGTATTATTTCACTCTTACATGGAAGATAAAACAACAACAATAAAAACAGGTGAACAAACCAAACCAAACAAAAACAAACATGTGGATACAGAGAACAGAGTAGTGGGAACCAGAGGGGAAGCAAGGGAGGGAGAAGTGGGTAAAAGGGATCAATATGTATGTTGATGGATGGGAAGTAACTTTTGGTAGTGAGCACACTGCAGTGTGTACAGAAGTCGAAATACAATGTTATACACACGAAAACTATATAGTGTTACAAATCAGTGTTATCTCAATGAAAAAGAAATTAACTTATAAACAAATAAAAGAGGTTTTGGTTTGTTTACTTTTTGTTTAGTTTTAACCAAAGCCTTGGAAGAAACAGGTCTGTAAATTACATGCTGTGGGAAAAGCATCACGAAATAACTCACCCAACCGTCTAAAGGAACGTGTGCTTCTCCTCCTCGTCCTCCTGGGGCCGTTGTGACTCAGATAACCATGCACAAGAACGTCAGCTCTTGTCAGCCAAAATCGTTCACACAAACTTACTAGCATCTTTCCCCCGCCCCTAAAGGAATGTGTCACTATGAAAAGATTTTGAAGTTAGACAATCTGTGCATGATTTCCTCCAGACTGTATGTAACCTGTACAGACTTTTGGTGGGAGGGTAGAGTGGGGAAATGGGCAGAGATCCTGGTAAGGAAGAGGGAGAGCGAGGAAGCAGGATTCCTGACTACAGAGGACAGTGAACTGAGGAACAACAAAGGGCCATTGAGATGGGTAGGTATTAGTCAGCCGTGATTACAAAGACAGCCTCTCCAGAAGGACATTTTGGATGGAGTAACACTGGATCTTTCTCAACCTGGTTCCCTGTTTGAAACACAGAAACGAAAATTTTTTGAGTGGTTGTTCTCTTAATTCTTACAAGGATGATACACAATTAGTGTCATTCGACATGCACAGGAGTATGGATACCTTAGAATATCAGGGCTTAAATTCTCTCACTGAACCCAGAGTGGGAAAGGCTGCAGTGTTACTGATGGGAAAGAAAAGGTTTTGCTTTATCTAAACCTTACATGCCCCACATTTCACTGTTCAACTGATACTTATGGTAAAATCTTAGAATAGCCAGATTTAATGCTAAAGATTAATTTGAGGATGAATTAATGATTTATTTAAAATATCTTAAGGGTAGAGATGGAAAAAAATAGGTTGGTAATTATATAAATAGGACACTGGCCATTGTAAAGGCTTGAAATGGTGCTTTTTAGTCATGTTTAAAGTAAAACTAAATGAGGACTCTGAACAATATTAGCTTGGGGAAAAGAAAATGTTTCGAATATCTTTTCTATCACTGCAGTGAAATTTTAGACAATACTAAATGTCTGATATTCAAATGAAGTCCATCTGAGATTTTAATGAAGATTATGATGAATTTTCTAGACGGGGTTGTCTCCAAACCAAATTGAAAATAGTAGTAGGTATGCTTTGTTTTGGGTTGTTTTTTTTTTTTTTCCCACCTCCCCTGTTATTCCAGAATCTAAGCAGGGTTTCATTTTCACAGGACCCTGCTTTCAGAGCTAATGTTTTTTGTTTGTTTGTTTTGGAGAGAAGTGGTCTTTGCTTTGAGAAATTAACTCCTAGGGACTTCGGTAGTTTCATCACTCTGGCACTTGACCTTTTTCATTGGGAATTCCAGATGAGCAAACTCTCCAAGACTCAGATCTCCAGAGGAAGCACTTTGAACTGTCTGGCTAGCTGATATTTAGCCCAGGAAGTTCAAATCAGCTGTGTAAATTGCTCCCTACTCTTAAAGATAATTCTGCTTTCAGATGACTCTATAGAAGCCATTTTTTCCCCAAATATTACTCAGTTTCTTTCATCACAGCTGGAAACTTGAGCATATTTCTGTGTTTCCAGGAAAGCTACCATTATCTGCATATTAAACCTTCATTTTCCTAAAAATTATAGCGTCCATTCCAACTTCAATAATTATGTGTGTTCAGAGTACAACCAGTGACTTACATAGATCAGAAGATATATGTATGTGTAATCTGTAATATATTTGCATATATGTAATATATGTATAAATTTTACATATAGAATATATACATGAATACACATATATACACATACAAACATGCACACAAATTTATTTGATGCTGTGTAAAAATACATTTTTTTCCCATACTTAAACAGCCACTACTATAATGGGCACGGCTCATGTCTTACCCTCTTGGTATCTCCAGTACCTAGAAAAATGCCTGGAATACAGCAGGCAAACAATAAAAATAAATACATAAACAAATGAAATGAGATTGATATTAAATTAGTAACTTATTCTCTGTTCACACATCTCGTCCCAAATCAGAAATGTGTTAGTATGTGTCACCGTATGAAATAGTGGGCTTAAAAGGACTTATGACAAAATGTATGTGAAAGTCTTTGTAAAATTTTATATAAATATTGTGCAGTGCTATGTTCCCATGAAATATGAGCATTCAAACTGTTATAGTTGTACAATACACATATAGTTTTAGTAATAAGCCCCAAATTAATAATCGTCTAGATTATAGTAATAGGCCCTAAATTAATCTTTGAGAGAAGATCATTAGCTGAGGAATAGGTGCTTGACTTAAAATATCAATAAGAGGATAATTCATGGATTTGATCGTTTTTCTTCCTTGCCTCAAACAGCACTAAATGTTAGCTGTGACATAGGAACAATTTGATAACTATTCTGATACTAGGATGCTGTCATTCATCTGAATATGTAGACACATCATTATAACGGGTGATATGTAATGATATGGGTTTCAATGTTTAATATTTAGCTGTTATTTTAGGCTCTGAGTGCTGGAGGTTGTTTTAACAGCAGAACTAAGATCTGAAGGTATATGACGAAAATTCTAATGAGGACGCAGTATTGATTCCTTAGCTTCAGTGATGGTGAGCAGTTCACCGGAGAAGAGTTGGGCTGAGGCTGTTGAATCGTATGCGGTGTAGGCACTAACAGGAAAATCATGGAAGCAATAGATAGTTTAGTTTTTCTCTCTTGAGAAGCATGAACATTGATTTATTTTGATGGCTATCTTTATACAGCAAACAGAATCATTTTAATAGAAAAACAATCCTTTGTTTATTTTGTGTCTAGAACCTGTGTGTTAACTTGAGATATATTGGGGGAATTTGCACTATAAAAGGCCATTTTTCTGGTCTGAAATCCAGGTAGAACTTCTTTTTCTTTTCCACTAGAGAGAGTTTACAGGAGAATTACATGGCAGCAATTCACGAGGAGTTAATAGATATTGAGCCTCTAGTGACTATGTGGTGCAAAACTGGGTCCTTCCAGAAATACATCTTTTCAATGTCCATGTTTAGAGGACATACTAGATGTCAGAATGAGCAACCATTTGAAAGGAAAAAGAATTGTTCTCATAGATTGAGTTCAGTGTATGTATATATAGTTTATATTAAATTAGAATCTGTACAGAGCCATATGTTCTTTTTCAGTAGCCTATAATATGAAAATAGTACATTAATATCCACAGCCTCAGAGACTGTGGGACACAGTCATGTATTACATGCATGTGGAAGTGTAGCTTTTAAATGTTTTGTTTTGAAGGAAACAAAGGTACAATGACAGCTTCATTCATTACTTCACAAATACTTATTAAGCACCCAAATGTCAGATAAAGCTCTGGGTGGTGGCGGTTTACACATTAGTGAGCAAAACAAGTATTGCTCTTAAACCATGGAACTTAACTTTTAATGATACAGTCAGACAGTAAACAAATATATAAATAAGTGCACACTCTCCATGTTATGCAGAAGTTAAAGGAGAATATAGAGTTAGAAAGTGAGGGAGAAGGCACTATTTGAGGTGGAGTAGTCAGGGATAGCCTCTGATGAGATGAGATGACATCTGGGCCAAGATCTGAAAGTCATGTGACTATCTGGGGGAAGAGTGTTGTTTCTACATGAAGGGTACAGTAAGTACAAAGGCCCTGAGGTAGGAATGAGCTTGGCATATATGACTCGTTGAGGGGCAATATTATTAGAACAGAGTCAGCAAAGCAAAGTGTTGAGGGGTTGCTTTTTAAATGAGGGTTTTTTAAAATTGAAGTACAGTCAGTTACAATGTATCCATTTCTGGTGTACAGCACAATGTCCCAGTCATGCATATACATACATATATTCGTTTTCATATTCTTTATTAAAGGTTATTATGAGATATTGAACATAGTTCCCTGTGCTTTTAAATCTGTTCTTATACATAGTGACTAACATTTGTCAATCTCAGACTCCCAAATTGATCCCTTCCCACCCTGTTTCCCTGGTAACTGTAAGATTGTTTACTACATCTGCAAGTCTGTTTCTGTTTTGTAGATGAGTTCATAGTGCCCCCCCCTTTTTTTTTTTTTAAAGATTCCACATATAAGTGATATCGTATGGTATTTTTCTTTCTCTTTCTGGCTTACTTCACTTAGAATGATGATCTCCAGGTCCAGCCATGTTGCTGCAAGTGGCATTATTTTATCCTTTTTATGGCTGAGTAGTATTCCATTGTATAAATATATCACAGCTTCTTTATCCAGTCATCTGTCAATGGACATTTAGGTTGCTTCCATGTCTTGGCTATTGTATATAGTGCTGCTATGAACATTGGGGTAGATGTATCTTTTCAAATTAGAGTTCCCTCTAGATAATATATCCAGAAATGGGATTGCTGGATCATATGGTAAGTCTATTTTTAGTTTTTGGGGGCATCTCCATCCTGTTTTCAATAATGGCTGCACCAAACTACATTCCCATCAGCAGTATAGGAGGGTTCCCTTTTCTCCACAGCCTCTCCAGCATTTATCATTTGTGAACTTTTGAATGATGGCCATTCTGACTGATGTGAGGTGATACCTCATTATAGTTTTGATTTACATTTCTCTGATAATTAGTGATATTGAGCATTTTTTCATGTGCCTATTGGCCATTTGTATGTCTTCATTGGAGAATTGCTTGTTTAGATCTTCTGCCCATTTTTGGATTGGGTTGTTTGTTTGTTACTAAGTTGTATGAGCTGTTTATATATTCTGGAAATTAAGCCTTTGTCAGTCACATCATTTGCAAATATTTTCTCCTACTCCATAGGTTGTCGTTTTGTTTTGCTTATGGTTTCCTTTGCTTTGCAAAAGCTTAGAAGTTTAATTAGGTCCCACTTATTTATTTTTGCTCTTATTTCTATAGCCTGGGTAGACTGCCCTAGGAGAACATTGCTAGATTTATGTCAGAGAATGTTTTGCCTATGTTTTCTTCTAGGAAATTTATCATGTCTTGTCTTATATTTAAGTCTTTAAGCCAATTTGAGTTTATTTTTATGTATGGAGTGAGGGAGTGTTCTGATTTCATTGACTTACATGCTGCTGTCCAGTTTTTCCAACACCACTTGCTGAAGAGATTGTCTTTTCTCCGTTGTATATTCTTACCTCTTTTGTCAAAGATTGACTGACCATAGGTCTGTGGGTTTACTTCTGGGCTCTCTATTCTGTTCCATTGATCCATATGTCTGTTTTTATGCCAATACCATGCTGTTTTGATTACTGTAGCTCTTTAGTATTGAATGAAGTCTGGGAGGGTTATTCCTCCAGCTTCATTCTTTTTCTTCAATATTGCTTTGGCAATTCTGGGTCTTTTGTGTTTCCCTATAAATTTTAGGATTGTTTGTTCTAGCTCTGTGAAAAGTGTCCTGGGTAATTTGATAGAGATTGTATTAAATCTGTAGATTGTCTTGCTCAGTATGTCCATTTTAATGATATTGATTTAAATGAGGGATTTTAATTTGATTGCTTACCATATACATATGCAGTCACACCCCCTGAGATGCTGTATAAAGGTATAGATTACAAGAATAAAGACAAGTTTATTTAGTACCATACTTTACTTACTAGGCATTTTGTCACGTTTATAAGGATCGACTCTAGCTGCAAAGAGAGCCCTCCTCCAGATCCACAGTCAGCATAGACTACATTAAGTTCTCAGAGTAATTTGCCAATTAATAGTAGCATTGATCTTGTGTATTGTTTCCATTGTTTTTATTGATTTCTTTTGTCTCTACCTCTCTGGGTTTTTGGTTTTTTTTTTTGCATTAACATGTCAATTGAATAATCATTCTTCATTATGTATGTTGTTTGTTAACTATTGAAATCATTGTGTACCATTAATTTCACTAAAAAGTACATTTTAAACTTGAGAATTTGCCTTCCCAGGGGTTTATCAGGAAGGAATTATCTTCTAAGGGTGAGAGAAGACTATTCACTTATGAAAGTTAAATCTCCCAAATAACTTTTTCAAATATTTGAGTAAACTTTAAAATCACGTAAATTTCCCTCCTGTTGTCTGGAAGACATGACGGCTAGCATGCTTGTGTATTGTCTTTCTCTTATCCACACAAGAAAAATCTTATGACGATGGCAGTTTGGCACAGGTTGAGGTGGAGGGGATCTTTAAAATGCAGTGAAAAGGAAACCTGTTGTAGCTGGAAATAAACCAGCTAAAGCCCATCTAAACAGAGGGTATGGGCTAGAGCTGCTTTCAGAGAGTCTGCTTCTCCAACCAGAGTCAGATGTTCTCTACTTAGAAGACTGGAAAAAATTACCTTCTAATCAAAGACCATTATCTCAATAAAAATGACCTTCTGTCGATATAAAGGACCTGAAAGGACTTATTTCACATGAGCAGAAGATTGGAGTAGAACTTGAATTTTCTGCCACAAGGACACCCCACTTAAGGACACTCCACTTAAGGACACTACTGTCCCCACCGACCTTTTCTGATGCTGTATTCTGTACAGCTATGAGGATTAAGCACCAAAGTGACTTTCAAAGAAAGAAATATTCTGCTTTGCGTGGGGATCCTCTTGAAGTCTGAAAGGGCCTTCTCCAGGGGATCACACCACATGCTGTCAGCTCATCATCTTCCTCCTTTCAGGACCCTTGTGGGGGATGCATCTGTGATGGAGAAAATGTCACTAGAGAGTTGTCTCACATCATGTAAAGATGACAACTCGAGGCAGATCTGACCTTTTGATTACTTCCCTCCAGCTGGCAGTACTAGACTAGAGTTAAAATGAACCACTCCCATATTTTCTTATTTAAATCAAAACCAAACTACAATTTCAATTTTTAGGAATATTATATGTGCTGATAAGTTCTGCCAGAATCATGGCTGGTCCTATTGGGTCATTGTGGTAGAGATGGTAGAGAGATTAGGAAGGTTTCCAGGTTATTAGCATTTTCTACTGGAATGAAAGCCACGTGAGACTAAATACTAAAAAGCCAAAGAGGAGGTGCCTTTCGTAAATACTGCGTCCCTAAAAGAATCTGAGAAGAGAAGACTGGGTTGCAAACTGAAATGCTGTACAGGAGCTAGGAATTTCATGTTTATTTAATAAATAAATAAGTGCTATTCCCCATGACCTAGACTCTCTGACCTGGACACACTGTTTGCATGTTAAATACCTAAGGACAGTCTTCACTTTTGCAAAGAAATATGTTCTCTCTAATTTTGCATGAGACACTGCGCCCTCTCAGTCCATCTGTATTTTTTTCTTTTTTCTTGGAGGCTAGAATACAATGAAATATCTCCTACCATAAGGAAAACAACGGTCCGTGGTAACTGACAGTTGGCCTTGGTGTCAGAATGGCGATGGGGAGGAAATGGTGGTGTCAACCTGTAAACATATGGTCTGCTTAAAGGTGGCTGCAGCTACTCACCTTGATTGTTGCCAGGCAGATGCACAAGCCTGGTATTGCCAGATTTTTAGATTTTGTGATAAAGGCCAGGAATCTGGCTTTTTAAAATAGGAAATGTCCCGATTTTAAAATGCTGATTCTTTTTAAAAAATACTGTGTTGGCAAACAAAATTCTCTATAAGTTCAGATTTTGCATGTGGTTGTCAGTTTCCAAGCTGTGCATTGCGTATTCTACAACAAAACAACAACGAAAAGGGTATTTATTCATCCATTCATTCATTTATTCATTTCAACAAACGTTGAGTATTGCATCATGATTAGCGCTTTGGGGCTTCCGAAGGTAAGTAAAATACAGGTCTTTATGCGGAAAGGACTGAGTCTTGTTGATGCCTCCTCCTAGTCTGGAAAACAAATCCGTACTCCTCGTTCAGTTATTCCCTTTGTGTTTATCGACTTCGGATCAACACTTACCACTTCTGGTCTCTCACCTGACCTACAGTTTAGCTATTCTCCTTCGACTATAACATTTCAATAAACCAAGACTGCTTGTATCATCCACATGAATACATGTTCAAAGCATAATAGTAAGACAGAGTTTTTTAAGTGGCAAGGAAATATGCAGAATGATTTGATGCGATTCTTTTAAGGTACACAAAGTGATACTCTGTTTTATAGGAACATCCAACTGTAGGAAAAGTATAAAAAAAAAAAAACCCACAGGGGAAATGTAACAACACCCACTTGAGGACAGTGGTTGCCTTTGGGGGAAGAGGGAGGGAAATGAGATAGAGATGTTGGTCTGTAGTTGTATCTGCAACACTATTTCTTTAAAAATATCAGATGCAAGTTTGACAAAATAGAAACATTTGTTAAATCTTGATGATGGGTACTTAGGCATCTCATGTTTTCTCCATCGTCCTGCTTACAATATTTTAAATAGATAATAAAAATAAAATAAAAATGTAAAACACAGCATGACTAAACTAGATTTTTTTCTTTATTCCTAAGAGAATGCCTTTTCTAATTTTCACCATTGCTTTCGTGGCACTAGCCTCCCAGACTTGAAATATTTAAATTTTCCCTCTTGTTTATCCCCGGGGGCTAACCCCGTCTGTTACTTACGAAATCTACCTTCAAAACGTCTGTCTCCATTTTTATTGTATCCTTACAGCACTGACATCATCATTTAACACTCTCATCACCTCCCCAGATGTCTGACGACCTCCACATTCCCCGTCTTCTCCATCCTGTGTAATGCTGTTACTTTTTGTTCATTACATCCTTATCCTACTCCCGTTGTTCACAAAGCAAATTCAGCCTCTGTTCCTGGCACTTAGGCATCACTGTGGTTTGGCCTGGTCTCAGTTTATAAAGCACGTCTTCCTCCCCCGTAATCTCTAACTCTTTTCTTGTCAACCCTCCAGTGTGTCCCAGAAACCAAGCATTATTCCTTGTTCAACCTCCATGATTTTGCATATGACATTTCTCTTTCTCAAAACGCCCCTACCTCTTCTACTGTTCCAAAACTTACACCTACAATTCTGGTTCAAATTCCACCTTTTCTGTAAGAACTGACCTATATTTGTTGTTGTTATATTTGGGGCACTGATTGCATTCACTTTGGTACTTTATTAGGCCTTTTCTTTGCAAGTTTATCTTAGGCAGAAGTTTGGGTTTGGTTGTTTTTGTTGGGTTTTGTTATGTTGATTTCTCTTTTCATTTCCTTAAGATCACCTCTCCTTGCCTAAAATTTTTGTAGTTGTCCCCTTGTGTCCTCCTGGGGTCAACCACTGAGAGGTAGGTCTTCTTGTGATTGCTAGGGGTTCCCTTCCTACGTCTGAGAGTTTAAATCTGGAACTAGATTGGGTGCCTCATAGCTCTGCTTTTTCCCTCTACCCAAATCAGGCAGTGATGACAGTCCTGGGTGCCAGTCACAGAATTTTTAGCCTCTGCTCATTGGCGGGGATGGCCACTCCAGCTCACTATTTCATGTGGTGATCCTACATCTATTGACTTCTGCATGTGAAGGGCTTTTAGTCCCTGCTCTCTCTAAGCCTGTGTACATCCGATCACTACCGTCTGTGTCTAGTCCTGAGGCCAGTAGGCCACTCCAGTCTCTACCCAGTGGTGTCTATTTCAGTTCAAAGTTCAGTCCACAGAGAAACTTAGCTTGTTTTGAAGTGTGGCAATACCCCTCCTAATTTTGTTTTAAATTTTCATTGCTGTGTGTTTGGTATGAGCCAGAGGAATGATTCTCTTGGGGTGGGGTTTCCAGTAGATCTGCCACATTCTTATAGCAAATCGTTTCTTCCTTTTGCTCTAGCATGGATCAACAATTTCTTGGGTTCCTATCCTCTCAGTGACATAAATGCTGACAGGCTCAATTAAGGTGTAAAAGAAAATGAAGAAAGGTAATACTGAGATGAAGCCCCCGTTGTACTACATCAGATTACTAAGTGGAGGAATTGCTCATCCAGAGATGTTAGGTTGCTCATGATTCTATTTCTCAAATTAGTATTAGTACTCATACTAGATGATGCTTTCAGGAAATAGGTGGGCTAGTATAAAATGGCTAAATACCCTGTGACAGTGTGAGCTGTTCAGCTTACAGGGATACCGAACATTTATAAAGTGACTGGTTTTAGCTACTTGGTGTTTGGCAAACAGATGCCTGCAAAGTTATAATAACAGGGTAGTAATTAGATCGATTACATATTCATACTTGTGGAAAAGAGATTTTTTTTTATTATTATGCCATTTTAAATTTAGAAACTGTGCAAATTATGTGTGGAAACTGAGGGCCTGAGATCTAGGAACCAATGTCAAGGAATCCAAGGATTCAGCTCTGATCGTAGAACTCTCACCAGCCACAACTTTTCTGGCCCAATAGAATTGTAAGCACAATAGAATTTATCCCAGAACAACCAAATTAGAATACTGTAATGTTGGACTATTCGAGATGGTCTTATTTACCTCCGGAATCTTTCAAGTGAAGCAACTGATGGTCCTATTTTATAGATCAAACAAACTAGGGATGAAAACTGTAGCCTGTTTCATAGTCCTTGTGTGCACCTTCCCGCCATTTGCAAAGTATACACAGGACCCAAAGAAAGTCCCAAATAAGAGTCTCTAGAGTGGAAATCTTTCATCACATTCTAAGAAGTCAAGTCAGCTTTGGCCACAGAGTGGGAAAAGCACGTGGAGAGCAGGTGGGTGCGGCACACCAGCTCCCCGGTGAGATGCTTTCCCCAGCACCGCTGCACAAGGGCTCCCCCTGTTGTAGACGCTACTTGTTGACAACCCAACACTAACTGCCCAAGGCCAATTAACTTTCAAACTCATATTTTCTCTCTCCTGCTATTTTAGAAGGCAAAGAACTATCTCCTCCATTTCCTTGTTTTCCTCCATAACTCCCACTATAGGACCTGTATATAGAAGTAATGAAACAAAAATATTTTTCACATCACTGGACTCTTCATTAAGAAAATTTTTCACCTTTCCCAAAAAGTGGAATACTTCTCTTCCATTAGATTTGAACATACTACCCAGAACCCCTTTTGCTTCCCAGTATTTTAATCTTTCTCACAATATTTCCAGATGCCACAACCTCTGCTGAGGTTTTAGTGGAAAATGCATGTGCATTTTAGTGGGAAATGCATCTCGGCAGCCCCATGAGCTTCTATCCTTATTCTAATACCTTTTTCTTAATAAAAACAATGTATTCAGAAGTGATGGATCATATTATTCAGTTTAGAAAGAATGAGTAAAAGCTCCCCTCCCTCCTTAAAATTATGTCCATAGAGATTTCTACCAAGCAAAGGAATTTTTTTTGCTCATTACCCAATATTGTAAAATTCTGCTTAACATGTTGCCAGTGTGCTGGTGAATGGTTACAGGCCTACAGATAAAATCCTAGTATGCTTGTTTGCTGTTTTCCCCAATTAGTCATGCTGTATTGAAGTGAATAAAATCTTTTAAAGTCTTTTGGCAGCTATTTTTGTTGAAGTGCTCATATCCATGCTTTTAAAAAAAGAACAATAATTGTGAGTATTGCAATTTGGAAATAAAGAGAAATTGAAAATGTTAGGAGAAAAAAGCTAAATGACATAGGGAGAAAAGCAGTCCCTAGAGCAGAACACAGTAGCTCTTAAAGCTTAAGATTTAGGAAATAATTTAAATTTTGCTGATGCCTCTCCTCTAGGCTCCAACTTTCCTGGGCTCTACAGAAAATTCTAGGATGTGAAATGAGTTAAGTATCGATCCTGCTTTAGGATAATCCTTTCATCTATAGACTGTGAATTTAAGGAGATTAATGGACACATTGAGTGGAATTCTAGGTTTCTTGTTTTGGTGTTTAATATTCCAGAGTTGCTATGCCACTGGCTGTCTGGGCACGGTGGAATCCAATAAAACCACAGAGTATGTGCATCCTGTTAGGAAATGAATGTTCTAGCAGTATTGGGAGGACCCAACATATGTAGTATATTATCACATACTAGGCAATAATAATAATAATTACTACTGTGTTTACTGAGCACTTTCCATGTTAGTAGACATTGTTTAAGCATTACCCATATTATCTCCTTTAATCCCCATAGCAGTCCTGTGAGTTTGATATTATTGTCATGATTATTTTAGAGATGAGGAAGTTTAGGGACAGAGAAGTTAAGTATTTTGACCAAAGTTATGCAGCTCGATTTGGAACTGATCAGCATGGTACGAGAGCCTGACTCGTAACCTCTGCTCTATATCACCTTACTACTACATTTACAGTAAATACTTGTTGAATAAATGAGAAGGAAGACTTGGAGGAAAGCATTTCATCCTCAAGTGTATAGGGGTTGCCAGTGGGTTTGTAGAAGCATGTTACACAACACTGCAGTCTGTTACTCTGCAGTATTACATACCCCAAACACAAGACACACGGGGCACACCAGTACATGGTGGTGCTCATTACGTACCATGTACCCAATCACTAGCAGACAAATCTCAAAGAGAATCTTTTTGATCCATAATGTGCTATGTGTTTCAGACATTTGTTTCTTCTTGAATTCTTTTTCAATAACTAAGATTAGCCTGTGATCTAAACTCCAAATAGTAAATATTAATGACCAGGATATGTAAACTATTCTTCAAAGACGATGTTACTTGAACAGTGTCTGCAATTAAGATAACATTTGAAGTATTTCCGTTAGGTACTGTCTACTGAGAAAACTTCAGTTGCATCTCTCTGTCTTTTACAAAAATTCAGATCCCAAAACATAGCATGTTCATAGCTTGATCTTTAAAGGCTCAAAATTTCCTCAAGAGTCAGACTGGCAGCCAGTAAGATAATATCTCTCTAGTGAGATATGCTTTATTTGCTTACTAAGTTTCTTGGACAAAGCCCACAGATTAAGGCATATTTCTATCCTGTTGCATCTTGAGGTACGTCTGCTGTAGATGGACCTTGGCCAGTGAGGTATCCCATTGGCCAGATGACTCAAGCCAACATGTAAAAGCATTAGTCTGTTAATGACTTAAGTGGGGGTACAAGTTTCCGGTTGCTGCACAAGTGGGATGGGGTACTCTCACTTGGATGTGGAGCTCACCACTGTGGGGTGCAGGGAAGGAGGGGCTTGTGTCACTCAGCTGTTTTGGGGGAAAGACAGACAGAGAGGGGATGCTGGGACATGATGGAAAGAGAAGAGGGAAGAAGAGACATCCCCAGCTATCATATAGGTCAAGCCATGATAAATATGAGACGGGAGGGGTGAAGCACCAAGGATGCCAAAAGGAAGAACATTCACCTGTACTGCAGCCACAGCCTCTCAGGGACCATATTCAAAACATTTAACAATCTGTATGGCCAGACACTAACCAGATAGAATGGACATCAGTCGTAGGCTGGAGCAGAGTCCTGCAGAGCCAGATGGTATCCCTTAAGTTTCTGGATCACGGAAAGGTCTGAGGGCTTCAGGTGAAGTGGGCTAGGGCTGGAGTGGCAAGAAGGCACTGGGGTGTATGTTGGGGGTTGGGGGGCTGGATGCTTTTTCCAGCTATTTTGAAAGTATGTCAATGTGTTACCACTGATATGGCCATCCTGGTGCAAAGAAGATCAAACACAGCCATCCTATGAGCTAAGCAAGCAGAATTTAAAATGAAGAAATCGCATGTTAGGGAGGAGACTGAGGCATGCAGCTGGTAAAAGATAGACCTGAGATTAACCCACATCTCCCGCATGCTAAAGCCCATTGTCTGTAACGGTAACTAATTCATACTGACAAATCCAGAGGAGGAGGACAAGGAGGAAGAGGATCACGATCATGGTTTACAAAGAAAGTGCCTTTTAGCTGGACCTTTAAAGTCAAAAGACATTTTATTATCATATCTCCAAGAATGTGTGACTTCAGTTTATTTAGTTCCATCCCTCGTAAGGATCTTCTTAAGGTGCTTTTCCTAGTTCTCCTTCTTTCCCTTCCTTTCTTCCATCATCTGTCACTTTTTTTAGATGAAAGTTTTAAATTTAGATTGGGGGGGCATGAATGAGCTTCAGGCATCCTAGAACCCATTGCATTTGTGTCTACTAACGTACATTTTTGTAGGAAAATTTGTAGTTTTCTTCTGGTTGTCAAAGGCTTCTGTATAACTCCATTACATGAGAGGAAACTTAAAAAACATTCCACAGATGAAAATTGTAGGGATTATGATGTCACATAATGTTAACATTCTGAAAATGCAGCATATCCACTTGAATTTCAAAGACCAGAAAAGTGAGTACTCTCTCTTTGGCACTTATATATGATGATTTCCCCTTGCACATGCCCCCGCGTACTCCAGGCGTTTTAGAGAAATAAGAGACCATAGAATTTAGGCACCCAACCTTGGTGGACGTTGCTGGCACATTAGATGTGGCTGACATTTAGAAATCAAAGGTTACACGGGCAGTTCCAGCACCCTGTGAAGTGGTAGTCTGGTGGGTCCAGGGCAGTGGTTAAGTTCAAGCTTGGAATCCGACTGCTGGGGTTCAGCCTTGGCTGTTCCCCTGCTCTATAGCTTTGGACAAGTTACTTCATCTCCACGTGCCGCCATATTCTCATTTTGAAACTGAGGGTACTTGTCATGCCTATTTTTAATAGTTATCATGGAGAGTCAGTGATTGATGCAAGGTGATACCAAAGAGGTCCACAGCCAATGAACTCTTGCACTGAGGCCAGAGTGGCAGAAGATCGGAGGACCCAATGTCCCCACTAAATTCTACTCCTTTCAGCACTCACTCCGTCTCACTCCCTTGTCCCTGTTTGCCATCACTTTTGTGCCAGGATCCCCTGTTGCTGTCTTCTTGTCTTCACATGTGGCTTTCCCTGTCCCATCAGTGAGGTGGGAACAGGTGTAGGAAGTACAAACTATGACATGATTCGGAAGGCTTGCCCTGCCTTAATGTAGCAAATAAGAAGATCTCAGGATGACAGAACTACTTATTTCATTGAGCAAAACTAAAACAAAGAAAAGCAACCCCTCTATTTTATGCTTTACCTGGCAAGGCTGCTACTCTTAGCTCCCTAATATATTTTCTTTTTTTTTTTTTTTTTTTTTCGCTTAGGTTAGAATTTGCTCTTTTATTTATTTATTTTTAATGGAGGTACTGAGGATTGAACCCAGGACCTCGTGCATGCCAAACATGCACTCTACCACTGAGCTATTCCCCAGTATGTTTTTACACTTGTGGCCATGTCAGTGAGACTGTCAATCAATAAACATTGCTGGAGCGCTCAATATCCAAAGCACATAAAGGGGGATACAAGGTAATTTCATTTGTAAAAAGGAAATACGTGGGATATGAAGATTAGCAAGGATTCTGAGTATTATCATCCATTCCTATCAACTGAAACCATGTGTACCTTTTTTGTGTTTAGAGTTTTTGGAAAATGAATGGACATTGCAGCCCATTTTGAGAAAGCCATGGAAAAGTCAGTTAAGAAACATCACTTTAGCGCTTCTGAACCTTCTGTTCCAGCGTCTTTAATCCTCAACAGCATCTCCTTTAATGTTGATGGTTCCATCCAGTACAAAGAGAAGCCATATTCCTCTGCCTCCGAAGCCCTGGAAGCTTACATTGATGATTTTCATTTAAGCTGTGAGCTTCCTGGTATTCATGACACAAAGGTGAACCTGGACCTGAGCCCTCTTGAGTTTCTTGCTAAACTAAACACTGGTAAGCTTTCATTATTCTGAGTTCAATTTTTAATTATCTGCAGACAGCTGGTGCTTTGAGAAGATATATGATCTAAAAGACTTCTTCCCCCTTGGGAAATAATTGTCTTCCAATTCATGAACTTTTTATCAGATTGCTATATAATTTTAAGTTTCCAAAACTTTTTCAGCAATGGATTCCTTCAAATTGAGGATTAATTGGAGAAAACACAACCCCGTCTTGATTTTAGAGCAAAGAAGTTCTGGCCTTGGTATAAAGCCTTTGGCGTTGTGACTGAAAGTGTTTTAAAGTCACTTAAATTCTCCAAGTGGCATTCACTTACCCCTTTATAAAATAAGGATAGTATTCAGCAGCAGTATCATACCTCACGAGGTTACAGTGGGAACTCGGGGTGTGTGAACACACTCGGTAAATGGCTGTGGCTGTCAGGGGCTCTGGATCTCTCTGTAGCACCGTGAGCACAGCCACATAGGTAGGGACTTGAGGTCTGGCTCCCGTTCGGCCAGTGACAGCTGAGATAGAAGAGTTACTCTCCCTGGGCTTTAGTTTCTCTGTCAGTATGATGAGGAGAGAGAACTCTCCATCTCCATAATTATTAAATTCTGTATTATATAGACGGTGGAAAAAATCAAATCAGTCAACTCCTGTTCTCGTTGAAAAAGCATCATTCGTATAAGAAGCTGAAAAAAAATACCGCCACGCAGGCAATACTGGGTGTCAATCTGAATTTGTGACTGCCTGTAAAACCCTTGGGAAAATAAACTCATAGTTACTTCCTTTTTCCGTAAAAGTAGGGATAATGAGAATAATAATAATTTTAATAAATAATTAAATGAAATATTTAATAGCATTCCCATATTAAATTAAATATAAAAAGTATTGATATAGTAATAAAATTTTATTAAAATTATTAAATATTATATTATTTCAAGCTATAATTTAATAATAACTTTAAATGCCTGCTCCTCCACGAAACATGGTCTTTTTTGAGACTATAGGTTAGTATGCACAGAAGAATATTGGAAAACCGCATTACAAAAGTAAGGTGGTATTTAGTGTTTTTTATATTAGATTATGATGAAAATGAAATTTACCGTATTATTGCATGCTATATTTGATATGCAAAGTTAGAGTACACAAAACAGCTTCTCCTTGTCTCATAAGTGAGGAAACAGAGAGTGACATGAGGATTCGGACAAATGTGACATAGTCCCACGCAAGAGAGAGGCATGGTCTCCCAGCTAAGTTGTACTGGTTATGGCATTTGACACGGTTTGATGAATAGGCAGCCGTGATACGGGGATTGAGTCTGAAAGTGAGGTTTGAGTGTCTACATTATCTATGCAATTGAAGTGCAAAATATATTGTAACTTATTCAGTAATTCTGCTGGTTTTCGTGACAAGGATTTTCCTTCTTCTTTTGAGGTTCAGTAGTAGAGTTTTTCTGTGTTGGTTTTTCTCCTTGAATCCACAGAGAAGAGACTGTCTGACTGACATTTGTCAATGACTCAGAATGATACAGGCACTTGCTCTTTCCTCTTGACTCACTAACTCCACTATCAGTACTATTCTTGACACTTCTCCGTAAAGGGGAGTAGAGTTTGTACTTTCGTATGATTAAAAAAGTAATATATACTCATGGCAAGAAAATTTCACAAACCACCTAAGAAGAAAACAGAAACCAACCGTAATCCCAACACCAGAGAAAATGACTGTTAATAGTTCCAAATCTATTGCCCCTTCTTTACATGCAAATATGTAACAGAGTTGTAATATCCACACTCTTCCATAGCCTTGTTTATTCTCTTGCCAATATATCATGAATATCTTTTTGTGTCATTCGAATAGCTCTACGTCTTTACATTAAATGGCTCTACAATACTTGATTGTCTCTGTCGCGACATTTTAGTTGTCAGTATCTTTACTATTCAAATATTACAATTTGATTTATTTTGTTATTGAAGTATAGTTGATTTACCACGTTGTGTTAGTTTCTGGTGCACAGCATAGTGATTCAGGTATTATTATGGATTTTTCTAATCATTGCCAATATGCTGGGTAAAAATTGGAATGTTTATTTAGCATTTGTTTTTCTTCTTTTGTGAATTGCTTAGTAATGGTTTTTACCTGTTCTCATTGTGTACACTTAAATTCTTACATCACCTGGAACCTATTTTGTTGTTAGGTATGATGAAAGCCTAATTATTTTTGAAAACAATTCCACTTGCCACATTTATCGTAACCTAAATTCCCGTGTATGCTTAGGCTTATTTCTTGACTTTTTGTGCTGCTCATCTGTGCGCACCATTTCTACATTATTATCACTCTATTTAAATTACAGTGACTTTAAAATGAATTTAGCATCCGGGTGAGGATGGAGGGTGGAGGCTTGGAAGGAGCCGTGCCTGTTCTCATTCATTCTTCCAAACGGACTTTGAAATCATTCTTCACAACTTCCAGATGCTGGGTTTGGGATTGTGCAGGTTAGATTCTTAACCGCCCCCCTGGGCTTTGCCTGGTCCCATCCAGCCTGTTCCCCACCCTGCGGCACGAGGGGCTTCCTGAAGCACAGATCTGCTGCTGTCACTGTGTGCCGCAGGTGCTGTAATGGCTCCCAGTGGCCCGGAAATACGGCTCAACTCCCTAATGCGGGCTCAAGGCAATTGGTGATCTGGCTCCTACTTAACAATCTAGCTTCCGTTTCTCATCTCTGTTGCCATCACACTACACCCTCACACACACACCACACACCACACCACACCATATACACACACCATATACATATCACACACACACACACCACACGTCATATACACACACCACACATCTCATACACATAGCCCCCATACACACTCACACACCACATACCCTATACATACACCACACACACTCACACACATACCCCACACAATGTCCACACACACACACCACACACACACATACCCCCCAAACACACACCATACATCATATACACACACCACACACACATACTCGCACACTTCCTTGCCCTCCCCCTGCGCTCCTGGCCCTGTTGTCCAGAGCTGCCCCCACCTGCGGAGCACACATTTTGCTTCTGTACCTTTTCACCTGCTGTTTCCTCTAACTGGACTTCCCTCCTCCTCACCACCCCATTCTTCTGGTCAACTCTTCTTTCTGGCCTCAATTTAGACATCACTTTTCTTCCTTTCCATAAAGTCCAGCGTAGGTGCTCCTATTGTGTCTTCCCTGTAGCGTCCCCAAGGATGGCATTTAACACTGTTCTGTAAGAACCTGTTCTCTGGCTTGTCCCCCCACTAGATGGAAGGCCCTCTAAACTGTCTTGTCTACCACTGTAACCCCCAGAAACCTGGCACTGAGGGTTCCCAGTCAAGTCTGATTGAAGAACGAAGAAGTGAATGAAGGGTCGCTGCTGTGGTCATGTCGTGTATCACCCGTGACTACAGGATCGTTGTCTTTTTCATTCTGGGCTGTATTCATTCTGTTGAGAATATGGCCATTACACTGTCACCCTCGCCTGCATTTTTGTTGTTGTTGTTGTTACTCTAATGTATGATTTCCTTACTCAGAATAAAGATCAGTACTATTTATTCCCCCATCATCAGATCGCCCTGAGCATAATCTGCACAGGGCCAGGGGTCAATACCACTGAGAACCTCCTAAGATAGGTCCAAAGTGAGGGAGAGATATGGCCCGTGACATTAACACCTTTGGGAATCCCCTCGGGTCTTTACAAAATTCTCAGCTGATGATTCTTTGGTCAGCCTCCCTGAGACCCATGCCCGACACTTCTTCAATCGATGGGGCTCATTTAGACTCGGCCTGTAAGACTCATCTCAGGTTTTTAACATGTGAGACTCACCTGAGGTGCCACACTTGGAAGACTCACCTCAGATGCTCTGCAGTTTTCTCAGAGCCCCCACCCGCTGTTGCCCCGAGTGGCAGTAGCACCGTGCAGATCTTTGCTCACCACAAATGTTCGACTGCGTGCGTCTGTTTCTGTGAGTTAGTTCTGTGAAGCATCAGCACTGTCTCAGTTATGTCTGTTTCCACAGAGTCTGGCAGAGTTAAGTGAACTGAACCAAACTGAAAAGTAACCCTAAGGATTACTACTGTATGTTTCAGATAAAGCTGTATCTGTCTAAAAGGAGGAAAAAGTATAACTCTCTACTGGATGTTCTTGCACTGAGCCTGCTAGAGCGTATCTTAGGCATTGCACAGAAACTTGGTTGCTCCTCTAAAAAAGTTATTGACACTCTTTGCATTGGATTTTTTTCTATGTCTAGTTCACTGTAATGTTCTTTTCTTGTTGAATAAGGAACTTTCTGCCCACAATGGGGCTTAAAACTATTGCCAGGCAATATTTTGTCTTTTTTGCTTGAAAGTCAAATAACAAATTTCCCTTGGTGTGGAAAATGTACTTTGTGAGAACCAGAGAAAAGATTCTCTTGAAAGATTATGGCAGAGCCCTCTATAGCTTCTTTTACTTGAAACATTAATCCCTTGAATGCTCCTGTTTTAGTTTTTGTGCTCATATATGGAGAAAATGATCCAGCAATGCTGTAACAGTCTGTTTTGTGGGTAAGAGAGTTGTTCTTCTTTCACAATAATGAAAAATCCTAACTATTGATTTGAAGGTGGGCTGATCAGGAGTTTCAGTGGATATAAGAAAGCAAATTCTTGTTGCTACTCCCCAAAGCAACTCTGAGAGAGATGTTGTCTGCGACTTCTGTCCCACCTTGCGTATCTCGGGGCATTTCGCCACATAATCTGTTTGTAGTTTTGAGGTGGAAAAATAAAGAATCTGTTCTCAAGTCATCTTGTTATTCTACGAATGATACATTTAGTTTTCAACCTGTGCTTGTCTGATGTTGAACCGACAAACTGTAGGCCTTTATTTAGTGCCAGATATGTGCTAAGTAATGTGTTTGGAATAAGGGGTATAGAGTTAAGCATGGTCTCTGTTCTGAATAACCATGATGCCCATCTTCAAGAACCTTAGAGTTTATTGGTGGTTCAAGTCAGTATAACACCTGCAGTTACGCTTCGGCGTGCTAAGTGCTAAGATGGAAGTATGCATGAGGTCTGGGACCAAGAGAACATGCAACAAGAGCAGGTTGGAAGATTAAAGACTCCCAGAAAAAAAAAAAATGACCCTTCAACTCAATTTTAAAGGCCAAGTAGATGATATCAGGCCAAAAAGAGACGAGGGAAAACATTCTAGAGAGAGACACCCATGGATATGTGTGAGTGCACGCCATGCATTCAAAGGTTACCGGCAGTTCAGGACTGCTAGGAAGAAGACTGATGTTATTTAATTTTGTTTTCTTAGAGTTTGTCTCAACCTCAGTTTTAATTCTACTGGTATAACTGTGCTTGTACAGAATTCATCCAGTGCCTCATATGTGTCATGAAGAAATAGATCTTGTTCGTTCTCAAGTCTGGCGATTTTTTATGGAAAAATGACCACGGGGATACTGGATGCAGATGCCTTCTACCACTTTTATCTTTGAAATGTTAGACTTTTATAACCAGAAAGTACAAAAATGGAAAAGTTAAATAAGGATTTGATCACAGTTCAAGTAGACATTTCACGCTGGATTATTCAGCAGTCTTTTCTGTGGTTCCTTCTAACTCCTAGAACAGGTACTTAATCTCTTCACAGCCTGCCTACTTGAGTCATTTCCTACTTGCTACCCAGTCCCTGTCGGCTCAGCTCAATTTGATCCCCAGTTTGATTGCTGCTCTATAGTTGGTGCCATGACGCTGATGTCCTGCCCCACCCGTCTACCCTCTACATTGTGCTGTTTCATGCAGTGTGATTTCACTGATGCCATTCTGTCGTGCCTGAAGTGCCCTCTCTCCCAACACACACTCCTCCTTCACATACCTAACCCCTGCCCTCCCTTAGACACCCAGCTCAAGCCCGGCCTCTTCCAGAGGGTCTTCCTCATCCTTTTCTTCCCAGATGACTAACCTCCATGCTCCTACCTGCCCCCCTGCACCCACATGGCATCTGAGTATATGAATAGTGGTATCTCCTACCGTTAGTATACTGTAATAGTAGTATACTGCTAATAAAGGTTAGGTGTTACTATCACTAATATACTAATGATATGTATAACTAATTACATTATGATATAATGTATTATATATGTAATATATATATTACATAGTGATAGTGATAATAACACCTAACCTTTATTAGCAGTATACTACTATTACAGTATACTAACGGTAGGAGATACCACTATGACTTGATAATTAGTTTGTTGTCATTAAAAAATCTATTTTAAGGCAGTCATAAAGAACCAGTATGATGGCCAAAGTACCAACCTAGAGTGAGACAAACTAGATTTGAATTCCAGCACTCCTGCTTACCTGCACTGTTATCTAATCTTTCTCTCGTTCTCTTCGTATATAAAATAGGAAAAGCAGTACCTATCAAGGATGATATATCGAGGATTAAATAAAATGATATATGTGAATGTCCCTAAATAGTTATGTGTCACATCGTCAGTGTCCCCAGAATAATTTGTTTACCCTGGTGGAGGAAAATGTAAAATATGGTATGTCTTCGTGGTTTTGATGCTGGTTTTTTTAACTCTTGGCTCTCACTATTTCTTGACCTCTTACCATCACTCCCACCTCCCGGCCATAACAAAAATAGCTCTATGTTTTCATATGGACAGCTACCTTCTCACCCTGAGGGGAAAAATTTGTTCTTGATGCTCTTGTATGTACGCCTGTGGTGTGTATCTAAATGGCCCTTGGAATTTACATCTGATGTGGAGTCCTGGTTAGAGCACACTGAAGATTTTTTTACTGTTCACAGTGCAGTTGGTAGTTGGCATAGATTTTTGCAGCATTTCTGGTAAAATTGTGATTTATGTAGCCAACTCCTTTAGGCAGTTCGAATAATTTATTGTATCTGAATTGTGCTTGCTTAGTTATCTGTTCCAGTTATGCCCTGAAACTTGAAGTTTTATACTCTATTTATTTATGATCTTCCATTTCTCTCTCTCTCCTGCATTATCATATGAGAGACACTTATGCTGGGAAATTGTACGATGGGTCTGAGCAAGACCGGGAAGGCTGTGAGATCAGATTCCATGGTCTGCATGGAAAATTGGCTCCCAGGGGGCTCAGTTTTTTCATGGACAAAATAAAAAGTTAAAAATCTTTAAATTGAGAACAATTACTTTTTTAAACTCTTTATTATTTGGAGAAGGGGGAGGAAGTTAAATAAAAAGCATAAGAACATAGCAAGAGGAGAGACCTAAAATTATTTACAAAAAAAATTGGAGCAAAATGAATGAAATGTAGTTGAGCTATATGCTTTGGATATTGCATTTTGGCATTAATTTCATTTATTTCATTTTTAATAAGTATTCTAAATATGTAAAATAAGAGTATGCAGAGTGGGCATGTATGTTTTAAAAAACAATAATAAGACCTCCACGTGCCCCGCTACCCAGCTTAAAGTACAGAATATTGGTGACCATGACCCTATACTCCCCTCAAAGATACTATGTTCTTTATGTTTCCAGATGTAATGTCATCCTGTGTTTTTCAATTCATTATTCACCTATTTTAATTTATTGTTTCTGTTCTCCTCTCAGTGTGCATTTTGGTTGTTTCCAGATTTTGTGAATACAAAAGCTGGACCAGGCATGTCCATGGTCTTATCTTGTGTTGCACACATGCTGGAATTTCTCTCCAGTGCACACCAGGCAGTGGAGTTGCCAAGTTGTGAGTGTGCAACTCTTTGGATTGGCTGGACCATGCCAACTGTCCCCATTTCCACTCTTAGCAGCCAACATATGAGCTCGTGTTGCTCCACTGTTGTTGTTTTAGTCTGCTTGGGATGCCTAGCAAAATACCATAGGCTGGCTGGCTGAAACAACAGAGATTTATTTTCTCACTGTTCTGGAGACTGGAAAGTCCAAGATCCAGGTTCCAGCAGGATTCAGATTCTAGCAAGGCCTCTCTTTTTGGCTTGCAGACGGCAGCCTTCTACTGTATCCTCACTGGTGGAAGGAGAAAGCAAGCTTTCTGGTGTCTCCTCTTCTTTTATGATGATACTGGTAGATCAGACCTCTACCCTCATGACCTCCTTTAACTTTAATCACCTCCTTCCAGGCCTTGTCTCCAATACGGTCAAACGGGGAATCAGGGCTTCAATATATGAATTTAGGGGATACAGTTTAGTTCATAGCAATTATAAATACTTGCTACTGTCAGAAATTTGGGGCTTTTGGTTTTTTGTTAGTCTAGTGAATATAAATTAATATCTTATTGTGATTTCTCTTTATTGTGATAAAACATATATAACAAAATTTACCACTTGAACCATTTTTAAGTGTACAGTTCAGTGGCATTAAGTGCATTCATATTGTTGTTCAACCACTACTGCAGTCCTTTTCCAGAAAGTCCTTTTCCAGAACTTTTTTCATCTGCTCAAACTGAAACCCCATACCCACTAAACAATAATTTCTTATCCCCCACTTCCATCAGCCCTTGGCAATCATCATTTTACTTCCTGGCTTTATGGATTTGACTGTGTACCTCATTTAGTGATATCATCCAACACTTGTCCTTTTGTGCTTGGCCTGTTGCCACTTAGCATAATATCTTCGAGGTTCATCATTGTTGTAGCATGTATCAAAATGTCCCTCTTTTTAAAGGCTGAATAATATTCTATTGTAAGTTTTCCATGTGTCATTAAAACACAATTTGTTTATCTGCTCATCTGTCCATGGACACAGATTGCTGCCACTTTTTGGCTATTGTGAGTAATGCTATTATGGACATGGGTGTGCAAATAAGTGTATAAAAATAAGTATATAAAAAATAAGTTTGAGTCTGTGCTTTTTTTTTTTTTTTGAGTATATGTCATTGTGACTTTTAGTTTTCATTTCCCAGATTACTAAAGAGGTTGAATATTGATCTTATTTTTATTGGTCATTATTGACCATTATTAGCCACGTATATTTACTCCTCTTTAAAATGTATGTTCATATCTTTCACCATTCTGTTTATCTAATGGGTAACTTGTATTTATCTTCCTTATTGAATTTTAGAATTTATTGATCTATTCTGGGTACTAATTATTTGTGGCTTATATGTGTGGCAGTTTTCTTCTCCTTATTTGTAGACTTGTATTTATGATCTCTTCGTGGTGGCTTTTTGTTGAGCAGAAGCCCTCAATTTCAGTGTAGCAGCATTGAACCTGTTTTCTTCTAGGACCTCTTTTCTTATTTAAGAAGTCTTGTAACTTGAGGACATTAAGATATGTAATTTTCTAAAATTCTAGTTAAAGCAAACATGGATATTTTAGGGAATAAGATATGAACTATGGAATAATGTTTACGGCCAAGTTGTTTATTGAGTCCTACTAAGTGCTAGACACTATTAGAGGCCACAGATTCTTTGCCCTCATGGACTTTACTTTCTTTTGAGGAGAAAGACAATAGCCACATGAGTATATAACATGGTGCCAGGTTGTCATGAATGCTATGAGGGAAGACACAAAGAAACTCCTGTCGTTGGGGCCAGAGAACACTCCCAGACATGTGAGCTGTTTGCAAAACAAAAGAAGAAGGGTGTAACATTCAAAGCAGAGTGAGGTTGAAAGGGTACAATGGCAGTGCATAGACAGGGCTTCTAATCCTGGCTTGGTCACTATTTCTGCAAGTTGGGTGAAACTCATTTATTAGATAAATGTGTGAATGAATGAATCACATAACTGGTATGACTCCTTTCCCCTTGAAAAATTTTCTAGACTCCTAAAGGTTTTTGCTTTACTAAACCTCCTCATGATAAATTGTTTAGAAGGAAATAACAGAATAAGTTTAAATTTTCCCAAAGCTAAACGAACACAGCTCATTTCCAATACTAATTTGTAACTCTATGTTCCAGGAAGAGTAATTTTTCATCATTTCCAGTAAAACCAATGTTAGATTCCAACTGAAACATTGTAAATGGAGAGCCATTTATAAAGGGATTTCCCCATAATTGAGATGACTCTGCAGAGAAAGCTATAAAAGCAAGTCTTCCATGGTCGGCTGCAAAAAGTAAAGCACTAAAATTGCTAAGTAATACTATAGATTTCAAAATTTATATGTATCTTTAGAGCTAGCCTCATAAAAGGAATGATTATTTAACAGTCTAAATTCCCAAAAATGGTTTTCATAGTGGGGAAAAAATGTAATACATACTGCTATACTTCTTTATCTATGGACATTAAAATGTAAATTTCACCTTGGAGCGCATGGAAAATCTTTTCATGGAATGAATGCTAAATTAAGTGTGACAGGTGATTGTGATTAATCACTACTTATTACTAGGAGAGGAAGAAAAGAAGCCTTTGTTGCCTAATAAAATATAACACAACGCAAAAGGAAAATGCAGAAAGGGACCATTTTTGAAGTAAAACATAAACCACTTCACATCTTTTTCAAATACTGAATGAAAGCATATGCATCTCATGCTTGCCATAATCTGAGGGTTGCCCTGGACTCTGGCCCTCTTGAACTTGAAGGTTCAGAGTTATTTCAGGTTAATAATCCTCAAGTGTGCTTAAAGTATGTTATTTGACTGCCATTGGCAACGTCACTCTGAGACATTGCCAGCAGAGATGGATGGAGCCAGTGGTTGCTTAGGCTGTGGCCAGACGTCTCCTAGAGTAGTTAACAGCTCAGCCTCTAGGACACAGCCTCCTTGTTCAAATTCCAGTTCTGTCTACTCAGCACGAAGAAGACCTGAGAAGTTATTTAACCTCATGTAATTTCTACCCTTCAATAAAATGGGGAGAGAGAAAATCCATGTCTTCACTAATTAAAAAAAAAAGTTGTGGCCAGTACCTTTAGATACTCCAAAGTTATAACACTACCCATGTCCCTCTTTCTCCACTCCCTCTTTTTTGATATTTTTGAGTTTAAGATGACATTTTCATCTATAAAAAGTAATCTTAAAAATTAAAGATAGTCTTATACCTGCTGTAGACATAGATAAATTCCTTATTCTGCCCTTTACTGGCCCTGGAGGAAGTCACTGAACCTCCCTGAGCTTCAGTTTTCTTATTTATGAAGTGGAATTGATACCGGTTCATAAGGATCATAGGTCCCATGGACTCTGAGTGTAACACTGTATCAATACATAATGGATCAGAGCAAGAATATGCACATTTATCGTAAGCATTTATCTGATTTTAAACCTTGGATTCAACTATGAATTTCTAGAATTCTGGAAATAATATATATTTGTATTTGTGTACATGGCTTTTTCTGGAGAGATAGTCCTTATCTTTCAAAGCATTCTTAAAGGAGTTGATGACTCAAAAAAGGTTAAAAACCACTTCCTCAATGTGAGACCAAATAACTACTTAAAAAGCAAGACTTTACTGTAACCTAACAAATGTGTTAGTATATATCTATAAGGAACAGGTTCATCAGAAGTGGATTTGGTCCTCACTGGAAGCAGAGTAGAAAGGAGGATCACAGAAGTAAATATTGGTACCGTCCAGGGTGGAGAGGAAATCTTAACTAATGCTCTCAAGTGATTCAAGACCAATACCTGGATCATCCTTAACATGCAGAGAGGGGTGTTGTCAAGTTGTTCTTGTTGCCCAGGGTTCCTACTTCAACAGCGTTGCCATCCTTTAGATAGAGTTCCTTTTTGTTCTCATTTTCTATTCACCCAACAACCTTCTGATTATGTTTTGTCTCCCACGTAGTTTTGCTCATAAGTAGCAGCAAGGAGCAGGAGAAAGCAAGCCTGGGAAATGCTGAGTGTGGGTTGAGACCGTAAACAGCCAGCTTTGAGTTTTTTAATCTTATGACCAGTGTTTGTGTGTAGAAGGAGTAACAGTCCAGGGTGCTGAAGGCGGTCCCCATCCGCAGAAAGTAGAAGTAGGAACATGAGACCTGGATTCCAGCGGCATACCAAGAGAGCAGCAGTGTTGCATTGTGTTTAAGGCCCAGGCTCTAGAGGGCTTTAAACTAGAGAAGCCCAGGCTTCTTGTGCACATGACAACTTTCTTATTATACATCTATCTCAATACGCATAAGTCTCTCTGGTTTGGTAACACCTTCTCACCTCTGAGAAATGGGGCCACACTGGGTGAGCTAATAAAGTGAGTGTTCAGACCTGCGAGGTAGAGAGTCTGAAGGAGAACCGTGGTGAAATCGCCAAGGAGTTGCATGCCACCTTGGAGGGCTTCACAGGAGACAGGAAGCTGAGATCCCGGTCTCCTTACTGCCCCTGTGCAGCGCTTCATATGTCATTTCCCGTGCTGAACTTCTCCAGGAACCAATACTTACCTCGTAAGGTTATACAAGAACTAAAAATAGTAATAATAATAACAATACATGTAAAATACTAACCAGCCCTTGACAAGTGTTTCATGTTAATCCACATTTGTTCCATTTTTCCTCTAGTTCTGTCACTATAAAACACTCACCTGTGACAATCCTCTGCTTAGATAGAAATTTCTGATTTAACTGGTTCATATGGTGGGACCACCATGCTACAGTTTGTCACCAGTCTCCCAGAATAATGACAGGATAGTGTCATTTGTCCTTTTTCTTGTGTTAACCTAGAAAGTAGGTGGCCCCAGTGGATGGCATTATATTAGAAGAGAAAAAACTTCCACTCTCTAATACTTACTAAATGAAGGAAGACGACAACAAAAACGGCGCTGTACTTTGTGTGTCTTTAGTACTGCTGTTGTCGTCATAAAAAGGTTGGTATGGGTAGTGTTTCTTTTTCTTATTCATAAGTTTTCGGGTTCTATTTGAATACCACCTTATCTGAGCAGTAAGCAAAGTCAATGAACAGATGCTTATTAAGCACCTAAAGTGTACGAGATATTACGTGGGGAACAAAAATGAATAAAAAATTAGTCCCAGATCCAGTGACTTTCCAGTCAAGTCCATGCCCAAGGAAATACTAGCTTTCCCAGTTATCTTGCCATCATTACAGTAATAGGAAGTTTTACTCTCCTCATCCACTACTTTCAAAGTTATCCCAATAAAGGCAGACAGCATATGTGGAAATATGGTTTTGCAGGAATGTTTCTTGGCTTTTTCTTCTCTATAGGGCAGTCCAAATAAAATGCTAGGAGTGGACATTTCTCCTCCAATAGTGACTTTCATCTGTTGAAGAACATCTTTTACTGTATCTAAAATGAGATGCAGAAGCAGATACTGCTCTGTGATTCGTAAGATTGTAACTAAACTGTTCTAAGAGTCTCTGCTCCCCACCTGTTTGGACCATGCGTCTCATAATGATAGAACAAGTAAGTTTTCAATGTGTGCCCTTAAAAGACCCAGGAAGGAATCCTCTATTTTAAGATGCTTTTTAAACTAACTTCTCTAAGCCTTACTTTTCTTACTGGTCAAAGGAGATCTGTTCTTTCACTCAAAAAATGTCTTTATACAAATTGAGCTCAGAAGTCTGTTTTTTCCTGTCCCACAAGAGTATAAGCTCATTGAGGGCAGATAGCAGAAGGAAAAAAAAATCCAAAGAGGCTCTAAGTTGGGATTTGAGGACAAGAATGCTGAAATGTTTATATTTCTTCATTATCTAGTCAAAAGGGCCTTGTATATTGGAGTTTCCAAATACAAAAAAAAACCAAAGAAAAGGGGCTTAAGTCCCCCCAAATATATTTGATGGAGTGGGAACCAGAAACTCAAAGATTTTCGGTGGGGGAGAAACACCTTTCTAAAGTCAATATTAAGCTCGTATCCTTTAAAACTAGAATCCTTTTTAATACAAAATTTCAACAGGGAAATATAACAGATAAATTGCATGTTTTCAAATGCAGGCTCTGTGTGTACTTAAAAAATTCACTGCCTCATGAAGAAGGGGAACATCTCTGGATGAAAACAGGCCCCATGTGCATTTGTAGCATGTTTTTAAGACCGTCTAGGTCTGTAAACTAGTGACTTTTTTATTTTTATAAAGTAGTGTGTTTTAGTGCGTTGTTTTAGATCCACTTTAATAATTAACTGAGTCCTTTCCCCGGTGTTTTTACGTTGCAGCACTTCCAGAAATTGACTTCTCTATGAAAATCACGTTTGAATGTTCACTTGAATTAAAGTTCAAAGCAAATATTATGACTCAAGATGATAATTAGAGGCTTTAGATCTAGCAGCCACTGAAGACTTGGCTCAGTAGAAGCCAAGCTCACTGTTCTTAGGTAGCAGACATGAAGGAGAGGAGGCTGTGTTAACATTTCTTCAGAGATGTCTTGATGGTGTCACTGTGCTAACTCTGTGACCTGCCGGTCCTCGCACACGTTAGGTTTCCTGCTGTTTGTGTCATGAAGACTTGTCAGTTCCACATACCGCACAGTATGAGGGATGACTGCAGCCGGAGCCATACGTGCTATATAGGTCTTGTCCACTGCCCAAGAATTTCCTAATATGTTAAAACCAATATTTTCATCTGGAATACTTTCATTTTGGAATGGTGCCTCCTCAGTTGAAGCTACAACACAAAGCACACAACCAACATTTTCTAGAAAATGATCACTGAGTACAGAGAATTAAATTTGTCTTGCTCATGCACATATCTGCAGTAAAAAGAAATCACTTGAATGTTGTAATCTGTTTCAGAGAATAGATTTAACGTTGCTTTAAAGACAACTTTCAGTAAATGATTGTTGACCCTCTCCTTGTGAGTCTTTGGGAATATAATGGTGCAAAACAGACTTAGTCCCTGCTTTTTTGGAACTTACGGTTTGGTGGCAAAAAGTACATTAATCGAGTAATGACAAAAAATAGATCAGTTATTCTAAACTGTGACAATTTATAAAAGAGTTTCTCGGTCTCAGCACTATTGACATTCAGGCCAGATAATTCTCTGTTGCGGGGAGATGTCCTGTGCCTTGTAGGATGTTTAATAGCATCCCTGTCCTTTATCCACTGTGTGCCAGCAACCACCTCTCTCCCAGTGGTAACAATTAAAAATGTATCCACATGTTGTCAGATGGCCTTGGGAAGGGGAGCAAAATCATCCCTGCTTGAGAAGCACTGATTGATATAAAGGAGAAAGACAAGGTGTTTTGAGAACACGTAACAGGGAAACTGGTCCTATATTGGCAAGGCTTTCTTTCTTTGGGGGTTGGGGGGGGTGGTTTGGCAAGGCTTTCTGTTAAGTGACAGGGGAACATTTGTGTTAAGCTCTGATAAGGGGGTTAACAAGACTAAAATGCTAGGAGAGGAGGAAAAGGACACGGGCAGGAGGAGGGAGGAAAAGGAGAAAAAGAACAAGTTATTTTAGGTTCCTTTCTGGAGGCCAGTTCTCTGAGCATGATGGTGATCCTGGCAAGTTCCTCAAGGGCAGTGCCAGCATTTCTCTCTGGTTTGAGCCCCCTGCCTTCAGTGTAGGGCTTGGCATGTAGAGGCACTCAGGGAATCTTCGTTGAAGGCATACTGTGTATTCAGTCTAACAGATGCAGTGCTGAGCACAAGCAGTATGCTGTGACTGCACTCTGAGCCCTGCCACCATCACACTGACACTTGTAACACACGTGCTTGACACCTGGTAGCTCTTCAATAAATAAATTGTGAATTTTTGTTGAATTAATGAGTGAATACGCAAGTGGACTGATACTTTCATTTTGTGTTACACAGAGAGCTCTGATGATTGAAGAAAAGTCAGGAAGACCAGTTAGGAGCCTGGTAATCCAAGATAGAGGTTTGGTGACTTGGTCATTGTGTTGAGTTTCAGGGTTGCGATCTTGTTCCTAGCACGGAACATACCATCCTAAGGTTAGACACTCATCTTGCCACGAAGAAACCGTCTGACAAAAAGCCAGTAGTAGTACTGTCTTCCTAAGGCGAGCATTGAGCTGTCTTGAGAGATGAGGAAGATCACCTGAGTACTCTTTATCAGAGGAAAGAGTACGGCCGTCCTCATGCTCTGTGGGACAGATAATAGCTCAACGGCCAGTGACAGATTGGGCAAGAGCCTGATCTGTGGTCAGAACCTGGGAAGGCATAGTGTGCAATGACATTTGGCACTTAATATCCATGCAAATGAATTACTCACACCAGGCAGAGAGGGTCAGAGAGCAGAAGAGTATGAATCCTGGCAAAGTAGCATCCATGCCAAGTCCCTGGGTGTCCCCGCTCACTGTCTTCCTGTCACCTGCAGAGTCACCTCTGCAGAAGGTAGCAGGTCTCTCTCTCATCAGGCTTCTGTGCTCAGTTCAGAAAGGTGGGACATGGAGTTGTACTGCTGACTATACCTGTTTTTCATTGAGACAGTCAGCCCTTCTCACCTACCCCAGCTCACAGGAGAGGAGGACAGAATATGAGTCACTGGCAGAGAGGCCAAGAGAACTTAAAGACAAGGCAAAGTATTAGGACAAACCGTGAGTCGATGTTGTCAAGGTATGGGCTATCCAGCTACTCCTAGCTTGCGCTGGCTTATGGTTCAAAACATTTAAGAAATGTATCATTTTCTCTGTAGAGATACTATTTATCTACATGGATCTATTCAGTTATCAGTATGTATATATACACATATGTATACATATATATACATGTATGTTGTCAGAACACAATATATATGCACCTTACTTATAGATACATTAATTTGTAATTTAATTTTTATTTGACTCTTTTAGCATTTGATTTAAAAATAAATATACTTTCAAAGTGCATTTGAGACTGATGTGCTTCCTTTGGGCGCTGCCTGGAACCACCCTCTCCAGAGATGGGGCTGCTCCCTGTCTTTATTTGGGTCTCAGCCCCTGTCACTTCCACAGAGAGGCATTTCCTACTTGAAGGTGCCTCCTCCCTCCCATTCAGGAACTCTCGGTATCTGGAATTCTTAGTAGGCATGAAAGATATTTGTTAAATCCTGTGTGGAAGCCGCTTGCAAATGCCTCTGTATACTCTTTATGCTATTTATGTTTTTGGCAAAATTCTTATCTCAATAATCCCTAAATTCTTATCTAAACAACCCCTCAAATTTGATAGGTTATCATAAAATTATTCCTTTCTGGAAGCTCCATTTAAAATTTATGTTTGCAAAAATTTTCCACCTCAGTCACATTTTCCGTTCAGCTCTAATACTTTAAAAAACTACTTGCATGGGCTCAAACTTTAAGGTGAATTCCGTCATTTTGAATTTCTTCATTTTATGCATATTGTCAGAGAGTAATCATATAAAAAAATCACTAAGACCAACTATGGTTTTCCTTAAGTAATAGTACAAATGACCATTTTTCAATCTAAATTTATAAATATTTCATTACTTTATTGAGTCCCATTGAAAGTTAGTGTCGTAGTTTATAATATTATAAATACTCAAAAGAGGATAAGACCTGTTGGCCACCAGTTCACATGGGAAAGTACATATGTGAACATCTGTTCATTTGCAAGTCTGATGCATGAGCAAAATCAGGGAGTCAGTTCAGTTTGGGCAAAACATAATGTGAGCCCTCGATGATGAAAAGTTTGTGGAAATATAAAAGACAACATTTGAGCTGTATTAATTAACAAAAAAATGAAGCTATTATAATATATGTGACTTTGAGAACATGACCGCCCAACTGGCCATTTGAAGGCCTGTCTTCCAAAGGCAGATTTATAATTCTCGGGTCATGACAGGTGTGAACATCTGTCCTCTCCTTCCTGAGACCTTTCTGCCATGTGTTTTAAACAAAGAATAACATTACAAGCTTACCACCTACACCAAACTTGTTTTCTGAAAAGAGAACCAAAATACATGATCTAAAAGTAAAATATAATCTTGCCTTGGTTTTCATTTGCATTTGGCTTTTAAACATGGCAAAAACCAATAATGAGTTTTCACTTTGAGCTATTTCTAAATGTTATGTTGGAAATTAGCTGCAAATGTTACATTTTCTGGGACATGTTAAATTGGAAATGTTGTCCATGCTAAATGAAATACACCCACAAGCATTCTTAACTATGAATGAGAATCCATGAAAGAAAAATGTACTTTTCATATAACTTTTAAAGATTTACTGCATGAGAAATTTTACATGGGGAAAACCAAACAATAACCACTGTCTTTCCTCAGAGATATATTTAAAAGGGCAAGAGGTATGAAAATGAACGTATGTGCTAGTAACTATCAGCCTAGTGCTTGCTGCAGAGAATAATTTTGATTCTTTACTGTGTGTCCTTAGCATAAATGATTATTTTACATGCTTTATTTCTCTAGTACATTCAGAGAGAATCAATAAATTATATTTATTATTCAGGTGTAAGAGACATTTTGCAATCCATCCAATGGTAAATTTCTAATACATCCATCTTGCCTTAAAATGTTACTTTGCTTCTACATTTTTTTTTCTCTCTTTAAGGGGATTAACTCACAACTGTAGCAGCCTATTATATACTTTGACTTAAAGTTGTAAATCCTTTTGTTACATGCTTTTGTACTTTCTGAAATGAGATGTTCTGTTTAATTATTCAAACCAAAATAATGGTACTGAATTCCATGCAACTGTATTCTTCTAACCTTTTGAGAGGGCGAATATGAAGATGGAAAAAGAGGAACCAGTTGAAATCATTTATTGTCTTACAATTTTTTTTTTTTTTTTTAGTATTCCAGATAATAGCATGGTTTAATTTCCATGATATTGGGCAAACCTTTTTAAATGGGAAAGATACTGACTCCTTGAGGGTGAAAGTTGAATTTCCATCATCATCATCTAGCCTGGTGCCTGGCACCATGAAAATGTGGAATAAATATTCAAATAAATGAAAGAATGAATGAATGAGGAAGGATGGAAGGAAGGAAAGAAGGTTGAGAGGGATGAAGAAAGTAACTGTTTTTAAAGAGGTACCTTTCTGTATCTCTTTAAACAGAATAACAGTAATGTGGCTGAAGATTAGTTTTATTTGAAGGCAACAGAAAAATAATAAATTTTAAAGAAAATAGTTCAAACATCCCTTAGGGTGATACTGCCAGCCAAGTTTGAGAAAAGAGCCTGAGGATTATTTTAGATAGTTATTTAAATACACTGAAAAAATTTAGTTTTGTTTTTAATCCTGACAATGAATATGGCCCATCTGTACTTGAAATACTGTGTTTCCATCAGCTGAGCCTCCAGAAGGAATGAGGAAGTGAGCTCAGGTTCTGAGAGAGGAAGTTGAAAGAGTTAAGGGATGAAGTGTGTGTGAGCATCAGTTAGGAAACTTGGGACTCCCAGGAGGTAAATCAGACCCTAAATCTGAGGAGAATGTGAGCCAAGTTTAGAACACCATAAATGTTATGAACTTGACCATCCTTGTAAGCCTGAAATGTTCAAGTATATACTGTTTCACATGTAGGTGGAACTCATCACAGCCAAGATATGGTACAGGCTGGCCAACTCTAAATGGGCTCAAGCCCAGTCAGTAGCTGTGTGACCATGGACAAGTTACTTAACATCTCTGTGTTCTTGTTTCATTCCCTGAAAATTACAGATGATAATGGGGCCCACCTCATCAGTCTGTTGTGAATATTAAATGAATTAAAAATTTATCAAGTGCCTAGAATAATACTGTAATTAAAGGTCTGCTAAGTAAACTTCACTAAAGAGAAATTATTGAGAAAAGCAAGGAAACTTAGGACATATCTCTAAATTTTATGCCTTCCCATGCAAACATTTCTCTAACTACTGATAGGCATAGAACACTGGGTGGGAAAAGCCATTAGTCTGGCTTATTCATTCATTCATCAGATACTTACTGAGCATCTGTAAGTATGCCAGGAATTATTCTAGACACTGAGGACATGGTGATAAAAATAAATTATAGGTAGGGTCACTGTTCTCATGGATTTTATCATCTAGAGTGGAGACAGCTAAATAAATAATAATTTCATAAGCAAAACCTGTGATAGACACCATGTGGGGTGTTGTACATTAACCTTCTGGCCAAATGGATGCTGGGTGGACATGAGGGAGATCATGGGAAAGCTCCTGGAAGAAGGGCTGACTGGTTTAAGAGTTGAAGGATGAGTATAAGTAAGGCAGGTAAGAGGGCATATGTACAATATTCCAGAGCACAGGAAATTCCAGATTATTGCAATTAGAAAATGAAGGTGAGATGAGGCTAAAGAAGTAGTCAGGGATCAAGTTATAAAGTAAAACTCGTGCCATAGAGTTTGAACCTTAAGGACAACGGGAAACCAATATGAAGTCACCCATGCATCTTTTGCTTTTTAGCCTATTGCAATGTATTTGGAATTTATCTGGAACAAAGCAATTTGTTGTAGGTGACTTGTAGAGTGACCCAAGAATGCTACCTCAAGATGGTATCAGAGCTTAGTCAAATGGAATCACTTTCATGATTTCTTGGATCTGACATCAAAAGTGAAAAAATAGATAGATTGGACTTCATTAAAATTAAAAAATTTGTAGGACACTGTTAACAGAGTGATAAGGCAACACACAGAATGGAAGAAAATATTTGTAATTCATATATCTGATAAGGGATTTATAGAAATAAAAAATAAATATATATTTATATATATTCCAAGATATATAAAGGGCTCCTACAACTCAACAACAACAAAAACAACCGAATTCAAAAATGTGCAAAGGGCTTAAATAGATATTTCTCCAAAGAAGATATACAAATGATTGATAAATACAACAAAAGATAAAAGATACTCAACATCACTAGTCATTAAGGAAATGAAATTAAATTATAATGAGATACTGCTTCATACCCACTGTTATTCAAAAACAAAACAATAGAAAAATAACAAGTATTAAATATTGGCAAGGATGTGGAGAAACTGGAACTTCTATGCACTACTAGCAGGAATATAAAATGATGTAATCACTGTGGAAAATAGTTTGAGGGTTCCTCATAAAGTTAAACATAGAGTTACCATATAATCCAGCAGTTCCATTCCCAGGCATATACCCCAAAAAACTGAAAGCAAGGACTCAAACAAAAACATGTATACCGATGTTTATAGCAGCATTATTCACAATACCCAAAAGGTGGACACAATCCAAATGTCCATCAACAGACGAATGGATAAACAAAATATGGTAAATGCTTTCAGTGAAATATTCATACTTCCCTGACAGGGGAGATACCATAATCACAAAGGTGCTTTTTCTAGGGCGAGGCTTATCCATTGCATTCCAGTGTGCTGACCCTTGCAATTTCCCCATAGGCGGGAAACTCCACTGTGTAATTTGTGGTACTGGGGGACTGCATTTGTGCTAAAAAAAAAAAAAAAAAAAAAGAAAAAGAGAGAGAGAGAGAAGAAATATTTGAATCAAAGGAAAATCAATTCCTTGCTCAACTGATGACTCAAAATTATATTGGCCTTTTGGGTGCAGGGAATTGAGGGTCCCGAATGGTGACAATGCATCTGTGTATCTCTGTAACTATCACTGAACCTATTTTTGAGAACTCTCTTAGCACACCATGGTGCAGACTGTCAAAATATCTTTAGTCCCTGGCTGGTTATGCTACAGAGAGGAACTGAATGTCTTTTTTTTTTTTTTTAATTATTTGCACATACTCTTGAGGCTCTGTGGAGCCCAGAATTTGTGGACTCATGAACCAGGTTTGAATCTCTGCTGCACTACCTTCTACCTGTACTACCTTGATCAGGTAGCTTAATGCCGCTGAGCTTTGGTCTCTATATATAGTATCTGTATCACAGGGATGATAATATCAGTTCAGCAAATGAAAAAATGGATGTACAATTGTACTGAAATTGTAAAGTGCTTTCTAAATGAGAATTGTTTCTATTAGAGGTTTGTAAGAGGCCGTAATTTCAACCGCAATGAATTACTTTTACTCTTCTTCAACAATCAAAACCACATAATAGTTAACCAGTATTTTTTAAGTCTCATTCTTTTTCAAAAAAAAAAAAATCTCATTCTTTTTCAATCCTCTGTACACATAGAATTCTCTTTGAATGTTTGCTCTCTCACTGGGCATAATAAAATTAGTCATCTGCTTTCTGTCACCATTTTGAGAAGGTTGTTTCAACCTAATTACCCTCAAATCATTCTTTCTTTCCCCTTTAGGTTTTCTTGTACAAGGCAGATGAAAATGCAAAGTGTAATGTTTTGGCCCTTTTATCATCTTTGTTGATTTCGCCCTCAGTGTTTATTTATTGTTCTCCTTAATTTTCCCCAAAACCTGGCAGATGCTAGAAACTTACTGCTCTGTTCTTTTCGAAGTCAGCCTTGAGTACAAATCCTGTGAGCTGCTGTTTTTGTCAAAGATGCCACCAGGAAGAGAGCAAAAATCCTCTAATGTGTGCTGTTGATTGAGGGAGACCAAGGAGAACCACCACACCCTAATGGCTGTCTCTACTGACGACCACTTTTTCCTACTGTCCACTGGCCCATCGGCCTCATGATCTGGTACCTCGTTCTCAATGTGTCACTTTAAAATTGTGAATTTTGAACATTATGTGCCCATCTGAAAATACTCTATGTGAGTTTTTGGCTGCCTTTTGAAAGAGAAATACAACTCTTAATATTGCTTGGCCTGTGGCTCCCGAGCTGTTTCTCTAATTACAGTGTTTCTTTTGAATTTAACGTGTACATTTTAGTTTATCTTGTCTCATGTCTCGATACTGATACCTTGGGTTCTTATTTTATCTTTAATTATCCAGGCCAGACCTCAAATAACTTCAGCAACAACAAACTTGGAGGAAATGCCCTTAATGCTTTTAGCTCAGTATTTTAAATACCCTTGATTCATAGATACTGCTTGAATATACTTTTTAAGAGTAAAAGAGTATTCATTTTCATATATCAGAAATTGACACATTATAACTGACTATACTTCAATTAAAAAAAGAGTAATAGGTATTTTAACTTCCCAATATTAGAAACCTGTAAAAGAAAAATAAGCAGATCCTTTGTCTTACTGAGATGACATGTGATAGCGATAGCTACTGAATATTTCATTTTTAGCTTTTCCTCTAGGTGATGGTGGTGCCTGTCTTTTTTCAGCATTCTCCATCTAATAAGCTTTAGTTCCTAATTGTTTTACAAGTATGACACTTAATCAATGCTAATTCTCTAGAAACTTAATTTGCTGCCGGCATTAGTAGATCTCTGTAAGCATTTCATTATGCCCATGCATTCATGTGATGTCTTTCAATGTTTATCTTTTGAAATTTATTAGACTTCCTTGGCAAATAAAAAAAAAAATCTGCCAGAAAAGAATTTTAAGTAATATATATGCAGGATGTTTTTGGAAAATCCAGAAATTGTGATATTCTTATCAATAATGCATTACTTTTATTTTTTGGAGCAGGTAGCTTCACACAAGATAGATTCTGGTACAACCAGATGGTTCAAAACACAAAACATATAAAAGAGTACATAGTGAAAAGATTCACTGTCTTCCATAACCCCACCAGCCAGTTCCCACCACTGTGCACACACAATGAAAATCACAGTATTCGTTTCTTAGAATTCCTCCAGATGTTCTTTATGCAAATATAAGCAAATATAAACTCATATTCATAACTTTCCTTTTTAAAACGAAACATAGCATTCTATGCACACTCTTCTGTATGTTGCTTTTTCCACTGAAAAAGGAGTCTTGAGGATATTTCCATAATGGCACAAAAAGTGGCTCATCAATCTTTGTTTTAGCTTCATGATGTTCTATTGTATGAGTACATCTTAATTTATTTAACCAGTCCTTCATTTGTGAACACATGAATTGTTTTCTGTCTTTATTGATGAACAGTTGAGTTGTTTCCAATATTTTGCTATTATTAAATTGTTGTAATGAATATCCTTTTACATGTATTATTTTATACATGTACAAGCATATTTGTAAGATAAATCACAGTAATGGAAATTTGGGTCAAAGATTATTGCATTTATATCATTGATAAATATCACCAAATTGCCCTGTTTAAAGGTTATACTAGTTCATATTTTCCCACTGACAATGTATGGCACTGCATGTTTATCCACAGCCTCACCTGACCAATATGTACTTAATCCAACTTGTAGAATTTTGCTAATCTTAGAAGTGAAAAGGATGGTATTTTGTGCGGCTCTAATTTGCATTTCTTATGAGTAAGACTGAACATATTTTCTTACTTTTAAGAGCCATTTGTATTTCCTTTTCTGTGGATTTCTGTTAATATCGCAGGCCCATATTTCTACTGGGTTTTGGTTATGGTGTGTTTCAGTGCAGTATGTGTAAGTATCCCATATTTGGGCAAATCTTAGAAACTGTTCTCTAACCCAAACCAGTCTTTCTGTGGTCTGTCGGATTCTTGGAATCTGCCCACTGTGGGTAGAAAAGTGGAATATCTAGGTCATCTCTGGGATTTTCACTTTCTTTGGGAAAAGATTGTAATTAATACTGAGAGAAATAAAGAGAGGATGTGATGAAGCATTCATATTGCTAAATTAATTCATGTGATGATTCAAGTACCTTGATATCATTAGCTTCGATTAAACATCAGTCTTGTAAAAACAATTAAGAACTAAAGCTTGTTAGATGTTAATGTCACTAAAAAAAGATGAATAGGACCACCAACACAGTCATTTACAAGCATCTCTTTTTTCCCCACCTTTGGCTATGCGGAGGAAAGAACCAGACCTGAGATGGGGTCCCTTTGGATAATTAGAGCTGCGTTATCCCCCAGCCCCACAGTACAGCTGATTTTCTGGAGTAGAAAGTGACCTCAGGCTGTACCTCTCCCCACCTTCCCCAGACAGACAGATGGGGACACACAGACACACACATGCACTTCTACCTCTTGCTTGTCAAATTGCTTCCTGACCCCTAAGGAAATGAGCTTGGTTTCCTTTCTCTTATAACTTGCGTCTCGGGACCCAACAGACCTTTCAGAACACACTTCTGCAACTCCAGTAAAGCTTTTGGGGATTCATTCTAGTAAACAGGTATTTTGCTTTAGTTTCAGTTTATGCCTGGAACGTGCAAATCAGAATTTGACCACGGCCAGAGCAGATTGTCCTCATTCAGGATTAGGCTGCAGTAACTATTAATCCCAGCAGCTACTCCTTCCCCCCAACACACACCCCGCCTCCCGCCGACCCTCCCCATGCCCCCCTCCCCCCCCCCCCCCCGAGAGTCGGAGAAGCAGCGGATTCAGAGAGGTGAAGATGGGCATGTCAGTTATTTTTCCTTGATTGGTTGGTTGATTTTCAACTTCTGAGACCAGAAAGATTGTGTCCCCCTTCACTTTTTGCACACTTAATTTCAACTGCCTTTTGGTGGCTAAGGTTTCCCCCACCCCAGCCATCCTCTCCCCACACCACTTGCTTGCAGTTGGCGTGAAGGTAAAAAGCAAAGAAAATCAGATACAGCATCGTCTGTCCTGGATGCTGGCAGGCTCACTTGGCCCAGGTCTTCTTAAAGAACCTCAATCTTGGGTTTTTACCATGATTTGCATGTATGTGTCCTAGAGATTCATGGACAGCATTGCAAAGAGTGGGTGTTCCTGTTAAAATTTTAGAATGTATGTCCCTGCAGTAGATCATACAGCTGTTAGTGCATGAAGAATAAAAATTTTAAAAAAGTCCTGGTGAATAATAAGACATTCGTTGAGGGGTTGGTTAATGTGTTAATACGTATAATGTAAATATTTAAAATATCCATAATTTTGGTAACTTCATCTAAATATTTCTTTATTGAAAAAAAATTGTCTCAAATATTAAAGTGGCCCAGGCCCCTCCCAAATTCCAGGAGATCCCTGAGCACTCAAGAGGGCTGTATTACGTACATCATTATGTCTCTTAATAAAAGTCGCCCAGATAATGAGATAGCTATGCAAATTTTCTGAAGTGATATTTATGGAAATTTTTGTAGAGAAACTATAAACATCAGTTAAAACTTTCCTGACTGTATTTTTAAGAGACGTGTGTCATTCAGTTGTCCCTGAACAGGCTTCTAAATTCTAATGCAAGCGTACTATTAATTAAAAGCTTGCCATTTTTTATGAAGCCTATTCACTTAAGATAAATCAAATTTATGGAGTCAAAATAGTGTTTTTACTTGCTGTGCATAGTGAACATGCACTTTGGTGCTGGATTTGGGTTTCTTTGTGTAGTCAGTGAGGTATGTACCATCCCCCATGTGTACTGTAGAAGAATTTGTATTTGCTGTGGGGACCTGGCCAGGCCTGACTACCTCTCTTTCACTTTGTGAACAGTCTGTGGCTTGCTGCCCTTCTCTGAGCCTCCCAATGTTGTGAAATAAGAGGACCTGTTATAATTTCTAAGACCCTTCCCAGTCCTTGAACTCTATGACCAGGAGCATGACTTCATTATTTCAAATTATTATAAAGGATTTCAGTTGTTATGTTTGACTCTAGTATATGGTGTAGCTATACTACATTACATATATATGATGGTCAGGAAAGCATCAAAAATGTTCATTCAGCAAATACTTATTGAATAACCACTATGTGCCAAGACACATAGACAGTATTTGCAAGATCCTTGCTTTCGTGGAGTTCGTATTCCAGTAGGGGAGACAGACACTAGAGATGCAAATAAATAGACATTTCAGACAGTTGTAAGTGTTGTTGGTAAGAAAATAAAAATAAGTTGATGGAAAGAGAAGACTTGGAAAAGGATGCTCAGGGAGAAAGAGATGGCATTTTAGCAAGATCAGGTTAGTAAGAAGAGGCTGGTTGTGCAAAGGCCTGGAAGAATAATGTCCCAGGTAGAAGGAATAGCAAAAGTAAAAGCTCTAAGGTGAGAATGACCTTTACATGGTCGAGGAGCAGGAGGAAGGGAATGCCCATGTGGTTGAAGTGTAGTGAATGGAGAGGAAAAATATACAAGACAGGCGAGGTGGGAAGGATGGGTAGAGGGTAGATTACACCTGATACCATGGTCAGGTGTCTGGATAGTTCTCTTAATGGGAAGCCTCTGGATAACTTTAAGCCAAAGAATAATGTGATTGGGGTGGTGGGTGTTAAAAGATAATTCTGGCACTTATGTGGGCAGTAGGTGGACAAGTTTCAGGATCTGTTTTAATAATGCAGAGAAGTGATGGTGGCTTCAACCACCACCAGAGTGGCGGCAGTGGAGGTAGTGAGAAGGAAATGCATTGAGGCAATAGTCTAATGGAGAGCCAGCAGAATTTGCTTAGGGATTCAAGGTAGAATGTAACGGCAAGAGAGAATCCAAGATGACTCAGAGGTTTTTGGCCTGAGTAACTGGTTGAATGGGGATGCCATGGGGTTCGGTTGGGAGGAGAGCAATCGTACTCTTTTGGACATGTTAAGATTAAAATGCCTTTTTGATATTCAAGCACAGATGCCAGGTAGACAGTTATATATTCTGAGTCTGGAGCCCAGGGGGAGGTCATGGCTGCAGATATAAGCATGGGAGTCATTAACATTTCAGAAATGGATGAGACAAGAAGAGAGGGGTGTAGATAAGGAAAGGAGATTCATATTTACAGATCTGAAAGAGGGAAAGGAGGAAGAGAGGGAAGCGCCAACAGAGGCTGAGAAGGTGCGGTCAGTGAGGTGCAGGGGAAGCCAGGACTATCTGGTATCAGCAAAGCCAACAGGACAGAGACATGGACTCCAGTAATGCTGCCAAAATGTCAAGAATCAAGAGATCAGGGAATATTTTTAAAATAATATTCGTGGTAATAAGATGTCTTAAGACATGATTTCTAGAGAACCTTCTGACCAGAATTGGGTGCCACCCATCCTGCATTTTGAGTGTATGCTATTTCTATGCTTTTAAACTCCAAGATGCAGAAGCCTTGGGGGGTTTTATTATTATTATTATTGAAGTATAATTGATGTACAGTGCTGTCTTAGTTTCTGGTGTATAGAAGCCTTTTTTTTTTTTTTTTAATACTTGCACAGAATAAACCTAATTCCAATGAAAAGTAATTGCCCCTTAATAGTGATTCAGGAAAAAGAACAAATCAGTGTGCCCTGGGCAGCCTTCCAGCAGACCTCTTTTCCTGGCTGGGAGATAGATGATTTCTAATACCCAAGAATACTCGCTTTTTGCCATGTTTCACTTTTTAAAATAAAATTTTATAGGAAGAAATTTAAAAGTTCTTTTTTTCATAGTCGTTGCCAAACTGGATGAGGATTTCAGCTTGTCCTTTGTCATCACGTATCATGTAAAGTAAGGAGTCTAGTGCGTGGTCATTATTTAAAAGCTGGGGATGCCTTGTTTTTGGATTGTTTCTCATTTTATTAAAATTCTGAACCTAAATTGTAACACGTAGGAAACTTCCTATGTGTAGACAGAGGGTGCATCTTACGGTTAGGCTGTATACAAAACAATGTCATTGTAGGTACTTAATGGAACAAATACAAACCAGATTTGTGCAGTTACTGATAATTATGTATGAAGGATGAGATGAGCAAATCATCTCCTTCATTCTAACTTAAACCTTTACAAGGAGCATTAGTTCTGAGACCATCAGAGCACTACAGAAGTGGTAATTTAATAGATGACATCCTAGTACCATGAAAGAATTGGCATTTGCCTACCTGATGTGTCTGGTTTAGGGGACTAAGTTATGCCTCTTGGAGGATTTACCATATAATGTTTTAACGATATGTTTTATACTTAATATGTTTTGTGTGTATTTTTCAGATTTTTTAAGCTTTTAAGGAGCCATTTTTATCTCTCTCAGAACTCATCTCTAATTAATTCAGTTATGTGTGAACAGCAGTGATTTTGTTTTCTGTTGTTGGGTTCTATTTTTCCCTCATAAAAAAAAAATAAAAATACCTGAAAAAAATTCTAGGCTTTCAAAAATCTCCATTTGTACGATTTTTATTTCTACCAAATATGATCAGTTAACAGATATCAAATGCCCAAGAGGTCCGTGAAATCACACCAAGCCAAAGTGGCGTGAGAAGCTGGTATTACTTATAAACCAAGGTCTTCACATGTACTCTCCCAGTTAATTCTCCTAAGTTTGAAAAACAGATATTGTTATCCACATTTAAGAGATGGGAAATTTATGTAACTTGCCCAAAGTAAATGGAGAATCCAAGTTATGTGTTTTAGGAGCATAAAGGCTGTATGCTTTCCACATTACCATGTTCACTCTCAAAAAAGAACCCCCATTCTCCAGTTCGAGTTATTTGCCATCGTATTAGCCAAGAAACATTAGACATTCCATGCGTGCAATATAAAACAGTACACACATACACCCTGTTGCCATAAAATTTAAAAAGAAAAGCTTTAGAGGAAAAGTAGAGAATTGCCTGTCTCACCTGTTTCCAATTGACTTATCTTTGCTGATGACAGAAAAAAAACAAACGTGGTAAATGTATGCCTCCTTTATATTTATAAAATTTGTAAAAGGCCCGTGTGATTCACAGTCTAGATGAGAAGGGGTCATTTAGTGAATGTGCATCCAGCCCTTAAGTTTGGTAGATGTTACTCACAGAACAGCTGAGATGATTCTGAGGGCTCGTAGGATGACAGTTCAGCCTTTGCTTTATACTTCATCTCAATTACACAGAAATATGCAAAGCAAGAAGGAAATTCTGGGGTCAAAAGAAGACAAGATAAAGGAAATGGGAAAGAAGATGGTTTAATTATGCAGGTTGCCTGAGGCTTTCTGGTATTTCTCCAACTAGTTTTACATCTTTTTTTTTTTCAATTATGTTTGTAGATATTTAACAAAGGGGGCAAAGTTTTCTACTTGGTTTAACAAAGAATTTTTTGACCTAATAGATTTTTAGCTAAAATCTCAAATAATTGGAATTTAAAAAGTATTCCTTGACATTGTTTCCTAGAGGGAAGATGCCGACAAGGAGTAGCACCAGCAGTGCCTACATATTTCAGTTTTATTATGTCTGTTTACATAAATGTGACATTTTTCAGATAATGCACAAACGCTTGCAATACATCCCTAATTGTCAAAGAAGCAAATATCTGAGCTTTATGGTACCCGGAATAGCCATTATGTGTTGTTTGCTCTTCCTGTCACAGTAAGTATCAGATGTTTTATTAAGCTTGTCTTGAGGCAAACGGAAGCCAGGAAAGGCTACAGTTGTTCGGTGGAGAAACGTGAAGACAGACTACGCTTGAAATCAGTACCAAATTGTTCGATAGATCTGCACACACATGCATAACCTTTCTAAGCTACTTCTTTAAGTGGAGGTGTGGATAGTACATGTCAGGTGGTAGCCATGCCCACTTCTATAATGTCTGCCATGCAGTGCTTGAATTACTCACTGTGGACCTCTGAGATACTCTAATTTCTCTTGTAGCTCTTCTGTTCTTCTACAAGCTATGTACCTTCATTACAGATTTGTAGGCTGTCTCCAAGTGAAATTACTGTTTCTCCGAAAGCATCTTTGATATCACGCGGCCATCCTAAATGTAGAATTCCAAAGTCTATGAATTATATACATTAAAGCACACTTTTGCATATCTTTTCTACAAGTTGAAGCTTTTGGAATATTATAAAAGCTTTTTCATCTTGGGTCCTGCCCTTAGTTCTAAGCTCCTTATCATTCTATTGCCAGGCTAAATAAGAAGTCACTGGGATAAAGATGGTGGTCTCCAACTTTCTCCCATTGTAGTTAGCCCTGCAGAAAAGGAAAGGGCGGATGTCTTGGGGTTGAGGGGTCCTTTTAGATCTCCTGTTCATGTGTGTACTTATTCCTAGTGGTGATCGTAAATAGATACGTATGTATGGATGACTACATCTATGAAATACATGTATATATGTATGTATGTATGTATATGCATATGTGTATACGTTTGTGTCTTTCTCATACAGCACTGATGTACCCTGATCTAGAAAATTTAAACAGTGCTGACACTGAAAAATGCTGAGTGATTTGCATGTCAATATTGGACTTCATAAAAAAATCTCTGTTTCAAAATATACTATATACTATAGCTCAGAATTAAATGCTTAGGATCACCCTGCTAAAGCTTTGACAATGTGATTTTAAAATACCTTGAGGCAAATTGCATGGCAAATGAAAGTGAGTCAGAGAAAGTTTCACTTATCATAAACGAACCTCCTCTAAGGTATTATTGCTAATAGAATCCAACACAGCTTTATATGATTACTTTCATGATTGAAGTATCCCAAAGCAGACCCAAAATTCAGTAATGAAACTGACAAACAGCGATGGAAGGAAAGGTTTCTTTTATTCTAGATGTTTGTAAATGTCAGTAACTCGTTAATTGGAAAATTGGAAGAGTCCTACTGAGTATAATGCTACAAAATCAGTTCAGAATTAAACATTCACATTTTGTGGAGTTGAATTGCATTTTCCTTGTTTGTCCTAATTAACTATAAAAGCTGGATCTTTGTGCAGGCAAGATTTATGGGGAAAAGTAGTGAAGTTGATGAAGTAGACATAACCTAAGGAGAGTTAGACAAGCAAGTAATTCATTAGGAAATTGTGTGTCTGAATAATTTGTCTCAGAAGCCAATGAAGATAATTTGATAATCTTCGGACTATGAAATCTAGGTGCCTGGGTTTTAATTTTTATTTTGCCACTGATAAATTGAGTCATAATAGACCATTTAATATCAATGAATTTCTCCAACTGAAAACTCAGCAAATGGTAGCCCATAGCATTGAAAGAGACATGTGTTGAGTGTCTGTGTCTTTACTTTGATAGAAAGTGGAAGGATAGGTTTGGGCAGCTCTCAGATTGGGTTGCAGTGGTCAGACAACAGACTTTCCTCTCCGCTAAGAACTGTATGTCATGCAGTCTCTTTATTGAGATGGTGTGCAATATTGGGGAAAGAATGGTCTTTGCTGTCAGGTAGACCTGGGTTTGAATCATATCTCTGCCACTTATTAGCTGTTTACCCTTAGACAGATTTTTAACTTCCCTTAGATTCCGTTTTCTCATCTGTAAAAATGGGGGTTATAATATCTGTGACTACAGAAGTAAATTCCCGCTCAAAGGAGTTCACACTGTAGAGATGAGCAGGCTGATGTTGACAAGGTAGGGTGGTGAGTGCTGTCGTGCGAGCATATATTTATTGCCGTGGGATCCCTGTTAAGTCTGGTCTCTCACTGAGCTCCCCGACTCACCAGATAAAGGGATGCAACCACTTCCTCTTGAACTCATCCAGTCCTGGTGCTTTCTTTACACTATTTTATTCAATCCTCACAGCAATTCTATCAAGAAGGTACCATTTCCATTTTATAGGTGAGAAAACTGAAGCTCAGGGAAAAGTGACTTGACAAGGTCACACAGCTAGGAAGTGTCAGTGCAGTATAAACTATGAAAGCTGCATTATAGTAAAATCCTAGGGTCTTAAAAATGGGCTTTGTGTTTTCCATACAAAAATTATTTCTGGTCTAACACCCTGGTAAGGTTTTGTGTGTATAATCACCATCTCTCACTGTAAAACCAGAGAGTATCCAAAGTGCAGCTTTAAATAAGGAAAATCACAGACTCCCTGGCTTCTGATAGCCACAATAAATCCTGCTTTAATCATGCATTAAAAATGTGTCATCTGTTTGATAAACAGTCATCTGCTATTGCTTGACCTAGCAATGAATTAATAAAGCAAAATATGTGACAACTCAAGGCATACGTATGAAATACGTTATTCCCAAGGTGTCCAAATGTGATTCTCACCCCCTACCCTGGGCGCCAAAAGGTGTTGATTGTAAAATGGTATGTAACAACACTGGCTCATACTTAGAAATTGGGCTTAAATCTGGGAATTTTCAAAACTAAAAACTATCAAAAAGGGAGCTCAGAGATAAGTCCTGAAATGAGCCAGGGCCGAAAGAGATGGCTAATGGGTGTTAATCACTTGGTTTCCAAAAGCTCTCTGTGAAATTCTTAAGTCTAGCAAAGAGTCTGCATCTGTCTGCTCTGGAGCCTGGCTGTGGAGGTGGGCTGGGAGAGCCAGGGGAGAGGAAAGACAGATTCAGTCATCTCCTTTGCCAGTCACCCGAGCTATATGACCATTTCTTCACTGCATTGCTCCCTGTCACCTGGTCCAAGATTTACCTTACTGTAGCTGCATGAACACTAATGAAAGATTTGAAATACTGTAAGCAGTAGGCTCTGAACATGTTATCTTGAATACTAAAGGAGAAAAGAGAGGGTCCCGTTATTTATTCATTTTAAGATGATAAACCATTTGTAGGAACCAGTTCATAAATGCTTTCTCAGTGAGAACAGTGGGCATAGAGGAGGAGTTAGATAAATTCAGCCAGATTTCATCTCCTAAAGTGCTTGGAGCTGCTTGGCTAAAAGGCATTGTTTCCAGTGATGTGTTTACATGCCAGGGAAAAAACTTGAATCCTATATCATAAATTAAACCACGAATTCATGATGAGGAAGTAAGATCTGAAAACTTGGAGAGATGATATTTTCTTAACTGAAATTTTAGGAAATATTCACATGCAGCCCCAAGTCCTTAGCCTGTATCAGTGATACATAGTCACCCGGAACACATCCAGTAGTGACTGCTATATGAAGATGTATCTCTCTTTATACACACACACAGTTATACAAAAGTATGTGAATCAAATTTGGGTTAGTACTATATCACAGTGCAAAGAGCATGTAACTTAAAGCTTTATATCCGCACTTTGCTTCCTGGGAACATTTAGGCACATTGTTTCATCTCTGTAAGCCTCTGTATCCTTATATTTTAAGAAGTGTAATTGTACCTGTACAATTACATCGTTGTGAGTATTGATAGTGTATACGAAGTACTGAGCACAGTGCTAGGCACGTGGTACACACACACTGCTCTCAGCTTCGGTGTAATAGTAGTGAGATTTAAAATTCGCCATGGAATCTACTATTTAGCATCAACAATGGCCAATTCTTCCTTAAACCCAGGACTCCTTTTGTAAAATGAATTCATGGGTTTTTTTTTTTTTTTTTGCAATTTTAAATATTTGAGTTGTTGAGAAGAAAAAAAGATTTTATACCTATTGTCGACTGAAATAAACGCGCAGCCTAAAAGTTAAGAGTTATGTTTTATTTGGTGGGAGGACTCGAGCCGGGATGACAGCCTCTCGGATGGCTCTGAGGGACTGCTCCAAAGAAGTAGGGGAGGAGCCAGGATATATAGGAGCTTTACAACAAAGACCAGGTAGTTGGAACAATAAAAGATTACTTGTTATCTAAAGAGAATCAGGCATCTCAAGTTAAAGAATTTAGTGCTTTTCTATGTATGGGAGGAAGCAAATATTTGGGCTTATTGAATTCATTCCTTTGACAAGCACCTTGCTATCTAGGGCCAGTATCCTGTCCTTTCTTATTCTGAGTCCGCTCAGGGTGCACCACTGTGAGTGGCTGCAGAGGCTGGGCTGCAGGCCTGTCCCCACTGCGGGGTGGTGGCAGCCGCTGAGGACTTGGTTTCAGCATTCTTTGTTTACTGATATGTTTGCAGTATTTTCACTCACATTGGAGTATTTTCGTTCACACTATAAAGGCCTGAGACACATGCTGGTACGCAGTGCTCAATAGGTATTAGCTATCATTCTGTATAATGTTATTAACATAAAAAAGTCTTCTAGTTGACTTACGTGTGCTTTTTTTCCTTCCTGTAACTTGTATCTCTTACTTACAACCTAGGGCTTCAACCTGAGTCTTCTTTTCCTTCAATCTACATTGTGCTCTGATAACTTCTGGCTTAATCCGTTTTCTCCATTACTACAAAGTCTCACCTCTTGTTTCAGTGTTTTGATTATGAAACGTAGACTTCCAGAAAAAGCGTTGCTTTCGCTCAGCGTATTGGAAACATTCCTTGGAGTATTGTCTCTAAGGCCACTGCACACTTCAGCCGTGAAGGAGGGAGTTGGCAGTCACCCAGTGGGTCTGGACACAGGTATGGTCCTTGTTTTGCAGTCAGATCGATGACCCAGGGGAGAATAGTCTGTGCTCCCACCTCCAGAATATTACTCAAGGTTGTAAATGTGAACTGTTCATTTTGCCTTTTCTATTACTCCAGGGTGCTAGGAACAGAGACAGATTTCTAGCTTATCTATTGGAAACTGAGTCTGGACAGAGGTGGTAATATTTTTTTCCAGTTTCATTAGAAATTTGTCAGCAGTAGCGACTGTCTGATCATTTATTTATTTACTAATTTGCCAGCAGTTGACATTTGTTTCAGTTTATACTACACTTGGTTAACAGGGGAAAAAAAGGAAAGAAAAGAAGGAGAAATACTGAGCCACTGAACCAGGTTGGAAAGTAGCCTTAGTTGCAAAATTTCATCACGTCACTGATTGTCAAAGCAGCAGGTGAGAGCTTTAAAGGCTATTTTCGTGATTGTCAAACCTAGACAGGAATGCTCCACTCCACAGATATCCATGTGAATCATGCTTTTTTTGTAATGACACCCAGCATTCATTCACACACTGGCACAAGATTTAGACCTCTTAGAATAAAGTCATCCTGATTGCGTTTCGCTTCCTCTTATTTTTCCATCAATCTTGACCCCATTCTAGAAACTACCATACTGAAATTTTCTAAATGTGGAAAGTACATTTGCAGTATCATGTAAAAGAAGGTTTCCTGGAGCACCTTGATTTTACAAAAAGCTCTATCTTTTTCTCTGTTTACATTAGAAATGTAAAAAAGGTCCCAGACAGGGGACAAAAAAAGAAGTGATTCAAGTAATCAAGAGATATACTTATTTAAATGATCCAGCTTTGAAGCTGTGACCATTGTTACTGGAATGTTTTTTTTAAAAAAAAAAAAAAAGGTCTCAATCTTTTCAATGAAGACATTTTTAACATTTTTTTCGTGACTTATCTCAAGAAAATCTATGTACTGTGTTAAATTTTTTTTGACGAAGTTTACTTCGTCAAAGTTGTGATCAATATGTATCAAAGTAACTTCTTAATTTTCTATTATTCATTGGTCAAAAAACTGGGGGAACCTGAATTTTTTCAAATATCTTATTTATGTCTATTGATCCTACCATCCAGGTGTAGTTGCTATTACATAAAATAATTGATTCTTAAGATGCACCAAGAATACTCAGATACAGTTTGGTCTGTTTATACCCACATGAATGCACATAGCGCACTTCAAAAATAAGAATTAACTGTAGTTTTAAATAGCCAATACTCACTACCCTGAAGTAATTCATATTTTTTACCAGATAATTATCCTGGCATTATTATTGAATGCATCCTGCCTGTTTCATAGTGTTCAGGTATGGAGAATGTAATGTCAGCTGGCATAATCTGATGGTCAAACCAAAGATTTAAGGCAGATAGGCCTCCCTACAAATGGAAAATGTAGATGCTCTCCTGGATTTAAGATTTTAAAGTTTTAAACTGAGGTCTGATATGATAATGAAAGTGAGTTTTATGGCATAGAGTCCGCCCTGTAGAAATTTTGATTCTTTGGCGAAGAGGCTGGTCTGTGACTGCTGTGACTCTTGCTTGTCTGTCCTTGCCGGAAACGATCCTAGGAAAAAACCTGGGAGTTATCATTTGTGATCCAGACACATGAGCCGTAGGAATGCCAGAGGCAAAGAATGTGTAATTTCATGCTCATTAATTTCAGAGAGGATTTACAAATTAACCTGGCTCAAGATATTACTCTTCTGAAGGGCCTGCAGGCATCCTGCTCCAGCACAGTTACCACAGACCACTTCCACAAGGTTGAGCAGATGCTTGGGGGCCAGGGCAATCTGATTCATCCACAAGTGAAGATCACAAATCAGATTCTGTGCTGAAGAGCTTTCCTGGTTCCCAGAGAACTTTGCAGGAGCAAGGAAGTGACTTTGTGTCTGCAACAAGTGCAAGGGGATATAGAATGATGGAAGATTCTTCCCCCGTGTCCCTACTGTGAGTCAGGACATAAGTTTTCATCTTCAGTTGTTCTTTAGTACCTAGAGGGTAGTAACTCAATGCTATTTTCTCTCTCCATTTTAAAGTGTAAATTTGTGAGGGTGGGGGTTGGGGTTTTGGGGGGGTTTGCGGTACAGTCAGTTACAGTATTTCTGGTGTACAGCACAATGTCGCAGTCATGCATATACATACATATATTCGTTTCCATATTTAAAGTGTAAGTTGACTAACAGATTATTATTACAATCAGGCAGCTTCTCCAGGTAATCTGAACTTAAATGGATCCAGTTACCTGCCCATAAATCAGCCACTTTAGGATGGTTAAAGGGTTTAAAGGATCCAGAGAAGATGGAATTCACTTCAAAATCATAACATTGCAACAGTTTTATTTCCATTTGAGGAATTCATTCCATAAGCAATTTGATAATTATTAGTGTTTGAGGTCCAGGGATAGTATTGTAGACAGCTCCTTTGTGGGCTGCCACCGACACAATCAGATGACAGTCAGGACAGATGAGTGCTCACTACCTGTGCTGTTGCTGTTGGTCAAATTCATTCGAGCAGGTCTTTTCCAAGCTTTGATGTGCATACAGATCGCCTGGAGATTTTGTTAAATGTAGACTCTGATTGCACAGGTCTGGAGTGGGGCCTGAGGGTCTCCATTTCTGACAATCTCCCCGATAATGTCCATGCTGCTCGTCTGTGGGCCTCATTTTGAGCAGCAAGGCTTTAGATAATCCAACAGGGAGGGAGAAAGATGGTCTTATGAGACAGCCTTACAGCAATATGGACTGTGTGCTTGGCATTCTTCGTAGCTGTAATATTTAATCCCTGGCATGGTGATGTGATTGTGAGTAATAGAAGTTTAGAGGACATTCTGTCATGTCATTGTGAAGAAACCACCGTACATTTGTTTTTAAAGTGAGGTTGTGCTCCTTTTGGGTGATTTTTTTTTTTTAATGTTCCAAAGCAGAAGACCTGGTCCCCTTAAAGAATATAAAGTGCACTGGCGTCTGCATTAGAAAACTGTAAGGCAACCTGCAGAGTCAAGGATAGACAAAGATGCTGTGCAGATACAAAACAAATAGCAAAAGAGAGGGGGGAATGGAGAAGGGTGAAGAGGGGAAAATCATCTCTTAAAAGGAAAGAGACTGTAATGGGGCAGCACGCTGCTGTCAGGAGGCTCCCTTCTGGTTTAAACCTAGCAGTGTGGACCACTGTATCCTGTTAGGAAAGGAGTTGAAATTAATTCATTCTTAATGATCAGTTGTAAGCAGTTCTCCAGGTCATTGCCTCAACATGCCAAAGCATTAGAGCTGAAACCTATGTAGGACCCAGAAGCCTTGGACTCTAGCAAAGACTAAGGGTGGACTTCTCGTTTGGCCCTAGAAAAACAGGGTTACTTTAATCAGGAATTAAGAACGCTTTTGGATTGCAGAGGAATATTTGGCCGTATCACGGAGTTTGCATTTCTTTAAATTACAACTGCAGGGCCCTGTGCTGGTAGTTATACGTTGTTTTAATAAGTAGAGAAAAACATAAGGAAGTTCTATCGTCAAAACCCTTTGACAGCTATCCTTCAGGAAATCTTGCTTAAATTTTAGAGTGTGCCTTCAAACCACCAAGGCAGCCAGCTGAACTGGAAGTCTAATGTCAGAGGGAAACAGCCAACCTGCAATACATTCATGCTGGGCTGGGATAAAATGTTCACAGCACCTAGAGAGATTATGTTCCCACACCACACAAACTTCCAGGTTAGCTGAAAATTTAAATCACCTATTTCTTGACTTTTCTGCTTGCAAAATTCTGCATAAATTCATTGCAGTGGAGCTCGCTTTCTCCTCCCGGGCCCCACATCCAGCAGGATCTCCAGCCCATGCTCATTTTCCCCCTCAGCTAATGAAGCACATGCTCCAGTCTTAAACTAGGAAGTAATAAGGATTCCTCAGTCACCATTCCACTTAAAGTCTCCCTATCTTGTATCCACTTTGAGTCTTAGTTTGTGCGTAGTAGGCACTAAAATTTGTAGAATGTAATTGAATTCAAGGGACAGATTATTTCTTTTACAATGGGTTTCATTTTGTTCACTCGTGAAAAATAGATTTTTTTTTACGCTTTTGTAATGATGTGCATGAACGTTGTGGCATGAACTGGCTGTCTCCTGCTGCTAGGAAATGGTTGTAATGTTTAATTGCACAAAATGCCTTTTTTTCCCTAATCAAGAAGTTGAGGGATCTGCTGGCTTAGCAGGTGCCTCAATTGTGCATAATTAGTTGCTCGGAATTGTTTAGCATAGGCTGATTAGTCTCAGCCAAAGGAAATTAAATTTTTTTTCCAACAAAGCCCTGAACACAACTAGAGATTCTTGAAACCATAGTCATATCTGGTTCCTCTGGGAAGCCCAGATCCTGGGAATGGGAGAAGCAGAGGTGGAGAGACAAGGATCAGCCTGATTACACAGGGATGCTATTTGATACCAGGCACTCATTCAAGGTTACAATAACGTGAGTGGACGTGAGTCCGTTCCTCAGAATAGGAGTCTCCCAGCTCCTTCATGGGCTTGGGTTGTGATGCAGAATGAAGCCTTGCCTGTTAGGTGCCTGCTGTTTGCTTTCCAAGTTTGTAAACACCAGCTTTACTTGGAATATGTAATCAAAACAAATGATCTGTGTTGGCCCCTCCTGTGTTTGGCACATAAGGAGACTGGCCAAATTATGGGGAATGAGAGGGACAGATGGCCCCCCCATTGTTCCACTTCTGTTTCAAGTATATGCTTGACTAAGCCCTTTCTGTGCCTGTCAGTGTGGATTCTCCATTCAAGGAGGGCATTTCCCCTAGCCTCATGGCGTGTCACCATAAAGGGGACCCATACTCTTTTTTGTTATGACCACTGTGCAGGCTCTGTGGCAGTGGGCAGCCATCAAGTGTGACAGTGATTATCTGGTTGCTAAGATGTCATTTTAAAAGGCTGACATCTCTGATACCCTGAGATGCCCTTAATGATTACTTGCAGCATTCACTTCAGTGGGCAGCGGCTTACTAGCTAAATGCCTCCTTTGCCCCTGTAGTGACTTTCAGTAAGGATCCCTGGTTAATATGACCCACCATCAAAGTCAAGGCTGGGAATCTGGTATGAAGTTCAGAATTCTTTTGTTTAAAGACATTATTTTAAAGGTTGTTCAATAAACCTTTCTGTCTGTCATCTGAATACAAATTAAGGGAAATATATTTTAATATTTTTATAAAGAGTCAGATTTTTAACATATAGTAAGTCAGTTCTTAATAGCTGTTGGGTGGTGATGTGGCTTTGAAAAGAATAGGCTGTAAACGTAGAAAAAGAAAATCAGCGAGAGGAGGGAGGATAACTCCTAACAAATGTTTGACTTTCTTTTGGTGGCTTATTTACAATAAATGCTCCAGTTTGAAAGGTTGAACACAGCTCATTCATCTATCAGCAAGTATTTCATGAATGTCGGGCACTGTTCTAGAGATATTATCTAGGGGTTGATTCCTTTCTTTGTAATTTGACATTTTTTAATTCACTTCTGTAATTAGATGGAACTTGACAGTCTGGTTAATGTCTCCCTGATAAAACAAAGGAGAAGCATTAACATAGATCTTATAATTCACTGAAACTTTTGAGGCCTTTACTGAAGAATGGTAAAGCGTATTGGCATTTATTTTGAATTTTTGTCTTCAAAAAAGTGAACTTAAAAGTATAAATTGGTTCTATAGTACAATTTAAATTTCCTTATTTTAGGCAAATACCTGTGTGTAGGACAGGGAGGTGAGATTTATAGTCACCCAGAAAGAATTGACTAGTATTGCTCATTTTCATAAGCTTCTCCAAAGTAATTGACTTACATGATGCCAGGTGTTTACTGGAGTGGTGTGCCCGGTCACTTGCCTGTGTGATACCGAAATGTGCAGCTGATAGCAAACCTGGTTGTCCAAGAGGAAATAACATAAGGAGAAAAGAGCACAGGAATAAAAGAGATTCAATCTAGACTCACTCTAGATGCATGTCCTTCTGTAAATTTATCTCTCTGGGCTCAAGTCTTGACTCTAAAATGAAAGAGGTGTTTAGATCATCCTTTATAATCATGAGATTCTTGTGATATATCTACAAATGTCCATTAATGGACACGTGAGAAAACACCACAGAGATTCCATAGTTCTCCATGGCTTTCTGCACCTGGATTAAAAATGTACCCCAGACAGTCTTGTCCTTTAATATCCCACTATGGAGCCGTCAGCCACTGAGTCATTCAGTGTCTTCCCTCCATTTGTGTTTTCAAAGTTTGAATCAAGAGTTGACTTTGTGCAACATTGTAAACTGACTATACTTCAATAAAATATGTATATGTATATGTATGTGTGTGTGTGTGTGTGTGTATATATATATATACACCAAAAAAATTGACCTTAAGTAAATCACATCAAGAGAGTCAATGTCCATTCTCTGATAGGGAGGTGTTTATAAAAGTCCCAGGATGCTTCCTGGGGTTTTAAATGAAAGAGACAGTCTTAGGAAACGTTTCTTTAAAAACAAATGTTAAAAGGTGCCATGCTGCTCTGTTGCCACACTCTCCAACACGATGGAGGTTGCCAAGATTCTGCCTCCCTTCCAGTAGGAATTACCTCTTTCACCCTGATTGACCTCGGCAAGCTATTCTTAGATAATATCGAACTTATTTCAATCTGCTCCTTTGACCAATACAAATTTTGGCTTCTAGATAATTGTTTACTCTCGCCTATGCTCAGTAAGGACATTCAATCCTGGGAGTGACATTGGGGGCTGGGGAGTGGATATGCAGAGGCTGGCCAGGTGGCCATCTATAATTCAGTTTCAACCTTTTAAGGATGTGCATAACTAGACTCTCTCAGCTCTAAGTCAAGGAAATTGTCTTCAAATATAAATGAGAAAACAGTTTTACCAGGGTTGACTCTTTCTGTAATGCAAACTGGGTAAATTTCTAAAGAAATGGCTCCTTAAAATAGAGCATTAAGTGCAAAACACCCCAGCATCTCCTGGTCAAATCTCTCATTGCCCTTTAAGAAAATCCAACACTGGATTCAACCCAAGACTTTAATTGGCTGGACTCTAGACAAATTGAAAACTGAGAAAAGCCTTGAGGCATCCAATATGTTGTCCCTGAAACTGGTTGTTACGAGCTATATCTCCTGACTCGGTGCTCTGTACTGTGAATACAGTTTCAAAGTTTTAGATATTAAAAGGAAATACATTTTTTAATTGGTTTTGTAAAGAATCCAGATTTTAACCTAGAGCGAGTTTGTTTTAGTAGGTGCTGTATAAAGCATATTGCCTGGTTATTAAATCAACACTGGGAGAAAAGTGCTCAAATATTCAGGTGGGAATGGCATGGCAAAATGAGACTTTTGTAGCCTAATGCTTGCGTTTTGTTTTGTGGCTTGTGATTATCCTCAAAATTGCATTTGCAGAGAGAAGAATCCAAGACCTGGGATACTGCTTCCTAAGCAAAAGTGATGGTGTTGATTATATTGGTATCTGAAAGTCAGTAGTTTAACTTTATGGTTGGAAGAATATAAAGAATTGTGTGACAAAAGGAATATAAACACGAAACAGCATGACTTCCATTTTTTAAGTTAACTGCAGCTTACAGCAGTGTTACTCTTTCCTTTTTGTCATTGCTTATAAAACCCTTGTTAGTTTTATGAAGACATCATGAATCATTTCAGCCAGAAGTACATCTAAAGAGGAATTGAGTTCCTCAATTTTGCAACACAAACCATTTAGTTGGGAGAATTAATGTTTTCGGATGACGAAGTTTTGTTGCGGAATTCAATCTTTGCTGTATTTCATGGTTTGCTATGCATAATATGCTTTTTAATGCTTTTACTGATTTCCTGTTACAACACCAGCGACAACAAACCAACCTGATAGTGTGGCCAGAGTAACCTTCGGGGTCATCTGGCTTGAGCAGATTCGCTGAGTTATTTTATGTTAAGTCTACTCAGGCTCATACCTCTTATTCTTGAAAATGTTTAAGCTTGTCACTCAGACACCTCTTTTACTTTGTACAGATGTCCCAGGAAAACTAGAGAGAATGCTTCCTTACTCTTTTAACCCTAATATTTGCCATCCTACGTCATTACTCCCATATTCCAAGCCAGAGTAAATCCTTTCCTAGATTTTTTTTTTAGAAATCACTTTACTTAGAACTTGATGTGGCTCTGTCAGTTGTATGATTTTGTCACCCAGTGTTTTGCTCATTCAGCTTCTTGCCTGACTGTCACAGATACACTGGGCTTTAGTCCTTCTGTCTCTTCAGTTGCTCTTTTTATGGTTCTGCAAGTTATTTCCATCTTTTACTAAAAGAGGGCAAATTAGCCCATTGCAATATATGTCTTCTTTCCCCAAACCATCCTTCCTTCCCTGTTCTTGACTTAACTTCTCTGGTCTTACTCTGTCCCTGTCCCTTATTTTGCACCTAATACCACTTCACACTTCCAAGAGGAACCCACTTACTCTGCGTGTCCTGATTCCCCTGCAGTACTAATGCTCTGTCATCCCCTTATCTGAACGATCACGTTTCTTTTCATTTCCTTTGTTCTTCTACCTGTTTATTCTTAGTGCCCATTGAGCTATTTTATCCCTTCTTTGTCTTCCTGTTACTGATATTCACTGATATTTATTTATCAATGAATATAGATGACCGACAAATAACCTGTGTCCTATATTTTCATTCTTCTCACCATTCTCTGCCTTCATGTGCATTGTAGCTTGATCCTGGCAATCCTAAGAGGTGGATGAGAATGTCGATCCCTCTTTCATAGGAGAGGAAACTGATGTTCAGAGCTTTTTAAAGACTTGACCTTGTCCCACAGCTAAGTCAAGGTCAGGACCTAGGTCTACCAACTCTTTCTACTATACAATATCATATCACCTCTCTCTGGCAGAAGGATTGCAATCCACTGAAGAATCTTCACTACATTAGAAACTGGATGGAAATTAACCAAACCCTTCATTGTACCTTTGCAGATGAGAGTCCCTACACTAAATCCGCCAGCCAGACAAAGCCGCCTGATGGAGCGTTGGCTGTGAGGAGACAGAGCATCCCAGGTTAGACCAGACTGTTGGATTTTTCAGCTGTTTTACTTTTGAACCCTGTTACTTGGTGATCCTAAATAGTTCCAACTTGGTAAAAAAAAAAAAAAATGATAATAATAATGCTATCTCATAGAGTGTGGACTGCATTCTACACAACTTGTTCAAACAATATTCATGAAAGCTAGACTCTGAAAAAGCTTGCCAACTTGTGAGAATTCGTCTTGTGTGCAAAGCCTTTCTAAAATGACTTGAATTTGTATCAGCTCTCACTCGTTGACTTACTTTCACCTCTGTTTTCAAAGGATGATTCTCACAGCAGCATCTATCCCTTTACTGAGACAAACCCGGCGGAACAAAGTGGTTTAGAATTGCTGTGGCAGATCATATGTATATGCTGAATAACAAATTACTCCTTTCTTCTTGTCTCTTTGAACTTGGATTTACTTCCATTCAACAACTCTTGTAAAATTCTGGGACTTTGTTTCCTTAGGAAGTTGTGATTAGAACTCTTATAAATCAGTAAATGATACCTGTTTCATCAACAAAACATTTTGGAGAAATATCTTAAAATGTCTTTATCCCAAAACTTCAATATTTTGAAGCTTTGAATTTGAGAATGACAAAAACATTCTAAAATTAAAGGAGGAAGGAAATTCAGAATATTATCCAAACTTTATCTAAACTAGATAATTCATGGAAAACCTCTTATGGTGGCAATGGTACTTAAGAAAAGGGTTAAAAGCATTAATACATTTAGACATTTATCAAAAATAATGTCTTTATATATTTTATACAAGTAAATGGAGTACAGGTAAATCTTGGTGACAGGAGTTTAGAACACAGTAGTTTAACAATTCAGGAGAAACAGAGCAATGTTTCTGACATTGAGTTGGATGGTTTGGCAAATCCATCTGTGAAAAGGGGGATTTTCCATTTGAATAAGGAGCAAGATGAGTCCAGTTGCTGAGCAACTCCTGTTCATGATTATTATTTATTTTTGTAAGAACTACGTGTGGTTATTTTTGTTCATATTCTGAAGGCTTAGATTCATTGTGCAAGTACATGGCTTATAAAGGGGCACATTGTGAATATGTTATACATCCTTGTTTGTGTGCTTTGAGGATTCTAAAGTAATTTGAATTCTGGGATTAGAGGGCATCGCCTCTGCTGACATTTCTTCTATTTCATCCTGTAAAACGTCATGCTTAGTGTGGGTCATGTCTAGAAAAATTACTGCAGTCAGCTATGGGCTGTGTTCTCAGCTTTCTCCATGTCAGCAGTAAGGAAGTACCCAAATTCTGAAGTTCAAGAATGCCAGTTATCCATCAATTCCTTCTTGGCTTCTCTGATTAGCTGGTGCTCAGTACTCCTTTACTGGGAACAATGAGGAGACTTCCCACTATCCTAACCACTTTGTGTGGGACTAAACAAATGCACTGACTAGTACCATGTTTTCCTTTCATGAGTTTTCTAGTGTTACATACTAAATTATAACACATGTTTATGGGCCAGGCTTTTCCTTAAAGTCAATAAGTAGCTTTTAAAGTTACATGTTAGGAACACAGAAGTTGTTCATTCTTATCCTTAGTTCTGACACACAGTGATTCTTCATAACAGAAATTTTCCTTTTATTCCTCCTTATGTCAGTTTTAAAGTCACTGGAATCAGGAACCCTTTTTTTTGTAGGCTTCAGGGGTTATTTTCCTGCAGTTTGAACATGAACAAACACCTTTTTGTTCATCTCTTACAAGGTGGCAGCCAGAGGGGTTGCAGGTCTTCAGAATCCTCTTATTTAGAACAGTTCAAGAAAAAAAAAAAAATGCACTAGCCTGAAGGCTAAGAAACCAAAATGGCTAATAGCTGATTATGACTTACTATTACCTTAAGGAGGAAATTAGGGAACTTCTTGGAAACTGCTTTTTGACTGAGGGTTCTGACACTTGGGGTTCTGAACCTTTGCCGTCTTACTTAAAAGTACCCATTATTTCTTGTTCTGGCAAAAAGAAGGAACTCTCCCCTGATCTTTAGCCAAGAAGTCACTTAAGTCAAAGAGAGATCTAACCCAGCATCCAAAAATCTTAACCAGTTGTGTTAAGCTACTCCGTTCACCTTTATCCTTATTAAGTCCATGAGAGAGAGAGAAAGTGAGTGAGATGGCGGGGCTGGGAAAATGCACAGTCTATTATTTGCTGAAGTTTCGGCTGAAAAATCCCAAACTGTCTTCCTGATGAGTTGAGGTGGACCACGTGGAACTAAAAAAGCAAAATGCAAGTTTATAGCCTTTATTCTTTCCTCCTATGCTCAGCTCCCAACCTTACTTCCCTCAAAAGTATCATTACCACTCTGGTAACAAGGAAGGATGTGTCTAGAGAAAAATTCACCAAGGAGCTAAAAGAGGCCTAAAGGAGAGCTTGGCTCATCTACTGGCCCCTGGATCTTCTCAGTGCAGAGGCACTTCTCAGGGCAGATGCAGCCCGGGGGCCGTTTTGGTGCCACAATTACTGAGGAGTAAGCAGACACCCAGAAGATGACATTTTAAAAGCTGTGGCTTTTCCTCGCATCTCTCCCCACTGATCCAGTGATGGTGGATGTATTTGACCATTGCCATGAGCACTTTCTCTGATGGAAGGGGTGGGGATGTAGTGGAGGAAGAGTATAAGGTAGTGGAAAGCATTTTAAACCTCTCTATACGAATTTTATGAAAGCTTAAGCTGTTCTTTGAAACTGACTCTGTAAATATAGACCTGATGCTTCCTGGAATAAATATTTGTACACATATACATAGATAAGAGTTCTTAACGTGGGCTCCACTATTTCCTTGGCATAATAAAGAGTAACTTTTAATAATTCTGACCCAGAAAGGTAACCTTGAATGTTAACAGAAATACAGTTTGCTTTTCATTCATGTCAAAATCCACTACTGCTGTCTAAACTCAAAATTGCTACAGCAATTATGTTATAATCACAAGTCAAATATGTGTCTTTCATTAAATGACAACTCTAACTATAAATCCTTTCATTCCCCTCCTGTCTCTTCACAAAAAAAGGGAATGGATTAAACATCTCTTAGGAGCAAAATGCATTTGCTTTGGATAAAGGGGAAATGCATTTTTCATGTTATTTGGAAACTTGTCGTTTTAATCATGTCTTCTATGGCATAATGTGTAAAAAAAAAAAAAAACCCTGCTTAGTCTTTTATAAGATTTTGTAAAAATTTTAGTAGTGATGACAATAAAAAAAAAAATGATGAGTGTCCCCATGACACTGAAGTTTAAATGTAGATTAAAGACTTAACATTCTCTTAAAAAATATTAAGGAGACATATTTTCAATCTCACTTCTGCTCATTTTTTTTCCAAAGGGAAGATGAATTCCAAGTACAAAGTTATTTTGAACAGATTCTACTACACGTCTGTGTTTATTAAAAAGAATCTGTTGATCTGATTTTCCTTTATTTTACAAATTACTTGCAAATCCAAGTTTGACCACCTGAAGGTTTTGTCCAAATTATTGCAGGATTCTTGGTTTGACAGAGTTTACAATAATTCACAAAAGCAGGAAGATGTCAAGCATTCTCATCTATTGCATTTCCAAACTTTGGTGCTCCAGGAAAATTATCTTAAGTCTGTAGCCAGAAAGAGATCATGAAGTTTGCATGGAAATTTTTTTTCCTCCTAGAATATGAGAAAAGACGTTTATCAATCTGATCATAATGACATGAAGATGACATGTCTGTCTTGCTTCTCACATTTGGGTGTTTGCAGAGGGTGTGCAGTATGGAGCTGAGAGTTTGAAATGTCATTAGCCCAAGATGTATACACTCGTGCTGTTTAGAATACCTCCAGGAAGCGTCGACACCTACTGAGGAATCAAAGTATGGAGAACGATACAGTGCCCTTGGCATCACAGAGAAGCTGGCAACCTTGAATTAAGGGGCAAGGGCAGGAATTTTGAAGGTTCTGCCCTCTCTGTTCAGCATTTTCCTCTTTGTTAGCACATAATTTGATGCTTCATTGGTCTAAATTTTCATTATTACAGCATGTATATAGTGTGACATTTACACTAGGATTTTATAGCTCCAACACTGTGCAGGTGGAAGAAGGGCATTTAGTCTGATTTGGGGGCCTAGTTCTTCTTCCTCTGTTTAGTTCCACCAGTGAGCTGCTCTAGGAAATGGGCGAGTCTCCTGGATGAGAAACCAAAGTCAGTTGACTCAAGCAAGTCTGCGTCATGTCATGCAAAAGCATGGTGCACAATGTATGTGTGTGTCAGATCATCACATTGTACACTTTAAATATCTTACAATTTTGCCAACTGCACTGGGAGGGGCAAGGAGAGGTAAAGGGCCATTATACTTGCAATGTTCTCTCAAATGACTAAGGATAAAAAAAAAAAAGAGGTGTCTGTGTGTGTGTGTGCAGTTGAAGGATAGGAAGGAGCTTTTTGGTGTTCCTGCAACTCTCATACAATTTTCAAGTTATTTCAAAAATTAAAAGTTTGAAAAAAGAATGGTGCTAGGGTGCTACAGATCCTGCCCAAAGACGCTGAGTCAAGCTCTGCAATTAGTAAGGGGATCACCCACCGGGGAAAGAGCAAGGGGTGAGCTTCTCTGCCACTCAGTCAGGCAGCCCTGCATCCTCGAAGGCATCCCAGTGGGCCAAGGCGAGGACAGTGGGGACCACAGTCCAGGATCTGTCCTACCAGAGCCCCCCCTGCAGTCAGCATTAAGAACTCAAAACCATAGTGTTTACAAATGTCTTGATTACTGAATGTTTAAGAAATTAGCAAAACGATATCACTTTTTTAGAGATAAGTTTCTAAGGTCATAAATTTGAGACCCACGGCAAATATGTCTGAGATTCTGCCCACACCCCAGTTCAGTTGTTTTTCCACAGTACTTATCACTAACAGAAACTGATAAATTTATTACTTTTTTTCTTTCTTGTTCCCTCACTGAAATATAAGATACCCTAGGGCAGGTACTCTATATGTCCTGTTCACTACTGTTGTCTCCAGTCCATAGAACACTGCGTAGCAAATAGTAAGGATTCAATCAATATTTGTGAAATGAATGAGCAGGCAAAGATCAGGAAGTTTCTCTCTCTGCAAAGTCTGTTACCTTATGACTAGTATCCTTTGCTACCAAAAAAAATTGCATCACAGTGTCTGTTCACCATACATTTTCTGACTCATCATATGCCGTGCAGCAGCTGTTCATGGGGGCCTTGAGGCTGCACCGAATCTGGCATTTCTACGGAAATCATCTGCTGCCCAAGACTAATGAATGAAATATAGGTCAGCTAGAAGCTAGAGAATTTTAAAGGCCAGAGGTCTCGCAGCCCCAGCCTCGTTTGTTTCCATTTGAACAGAAAATGTCTGTGCAGTTCTGGCACACCTACAGAGAAGGTTGGGGCGCGATGTAACAGTGAAATTGACAGGATGGGAATGAGTCATTCGAGACTGTGTTCTGCTATAGAAGACAGGGCTAAAAAAATGTGCGAAAATAGCTGGAGTCTATAAATAGAGTGATGCAAAGCAGAACTTATCCCTTTTTACGGCAGGTGCACAGGAAGGACTTCCCCCAGAGCCCCGATCCCCTTTGCTAGGTGGCTGGTGGTATGGCGTTCTCCTCCGACAGCACTGGGCAGAACATGCAGCCTGATTTGTGTTTGGCGCTGCCGCTTTCATTAGAGATTCAGAGAAATGACAGGCCACTGTGTCTGAACTGCCCTCTCGCCTTAGTAAACACAGGTAAAATATCATGAAGTGGTTCAGGGGCAGCAAATGATTTTTAAACAGTAATTCTTCCAGCCTTCCATTTAGGGGAAATTATTTGTAGAGAATCAGTCCGGTGCCTGCGTGTTTCCCCCCATGTTATAGGAGTGGTGGTATTCGGTCAATGTCGATGTCACATTCCAGGTACACAGAGTCATCAGAGTGACTCTGAAGACGGCCACCGCAGCCTCCCAGTCTCTGAAGAACAGTTTACAAGGAGGCCCAAGGATGCGTGCACAAGAGCTACCAGGGGGAAGTCTTTTCTGTCTGCTACTTTGGCACTGCAGAAAAATTCACTCTTTCACTCCCCAGGTTAGGGAGACCTTCAGCCTAGATTTTTTTAATTAAGTGACTTTAGGGAATTAGGCTGGATGAAAGCTGTACTGATTGATTGGCACTAGGGAAAGGGAAGAAAACCCTCGTACGGTTTACTGTAGAATAGAGCAGTTGGCCCGTCAGTACCCCTTTCTTATCCATCAGGCTTATGTGACTTAGAACAGCTTCCCAGTTTCAGTCACTCCCATGTCATCTTCACAGTGCTGGTTACATATTTGTGTTCCACCTCGACTATAATTAATATGACTTTAAGTAAATTGAAATTGCTTCACTTTTTTTACTTAGCTTTATTCTATGCTTCACTACCTTGAATTTGATATGCTAATTATATTTTCCTAATATAAATTTAAAGAATTTTTAACTCTGAAATTTTTTTTAAAAAGGTTTATGTGTTCCCTCAAATCCATCCATCAGCGTTTATATGCAGAGTACTGTGGGAAACACTGGCTTGGAATGAGATTCTTCTCCAAAAAATGATTTTGAGAACCCCAGTGCTCTGTTCTTGGTCAGTATATTGATAAATAGTTGTTGATTTACAGCGCAGTAATGGGGCATTTCAACGGGCATGGAAGGCATTTGGGGCTTTTGTTGTATATATAAGTATATGTATACATTTACTGAGACAGAGACCCCCTGAGGAAGAAGTGAATCAGTGTAAGAAGGGAGGAGGGAACTCAGAAGAGAGGTCGGTGGAGATATAAATGTTGGAGCTATCAGTTGGTATTTATCAGTAAGTATTCATCCTTGGGGATGAGTGATATTATCTAGGTAGATTGAGATGGGGTCCAAGGTCTGAGCCGGGGGCGTACCAGTCTTCAGAGGTCAGCAATGAAGGGAGTTCCAGCAGAAGACATGAAGAAACAGAGTTAGTAAGAGGAGAACCAGGAGAATGTGGTGCCCTGGAATCCAAGTTAAGAACCACATGTGATTAAGGTGAGAGAAAGAACCAATATTGATTAAAAAAGTAAATATGATGAGGAGTGAGAATTGACCACAGGATTCTGTAAAAGAGAGTTTAGTCACTCTAACTAGAGAAGTTTCAGTAAAAGGGTGGAAGCAAAAGCCTGATTGGAGTGGGTTGAGGTGAAACTAGGACCTAAGTAAACAGAATCAGAGAATGTGGGCAACTCTTTCAAAATTTCAAAAAAAAAGAAATCTATCAGGAGGAGCAGAAAAATAGGACAGTAGCCAGAGGGGACATGCGGTACAGGGGAGACTCTTCAAATACGGAAGAGGATACAGAGTGTTTGTGTGCTGATGTGGTTGATCTAGTGGAGCGGGAGAATTTGATGCAGGAGGGAGAAGGGATGAAAGCAAAAGCAAGGCCTTGGAAGAGGCTGGAGGGGGCCATCCAGCGTGCAGTGCAGGTGTCAGCAGGAGGGAAGGTGGAGTCCAAGGGCACAAAGTCAGGAGGATGATGGTAGATTTCCTGCTAAGAAGATACGTGAGTCCTCTTCTGATTGCTCTTGTTTTCTTCTTGAAATAATAGGTGAGGTCATCACAGAGAAGGAAGGGAAGAGACTGATATAGGCTTTGTAGAGTGAGGAGCAGGTGTCATTTCAAGGGCTGGGAGAGTGGACTGCCTTGGGCAGTGTCCAAGGATTACCCTGCAGCCCCCTAGGTCCCTAATTTAATAGAGTCCTCATCTCCCTTGCAAACCCTACTTCTTCAGATCATAAAGGGATCAAGTGAACTTACGCATCTGATGCTGCTGCCCCATGTCATCCCCATATATCACATTCCATCTACCCTGGGAGCGCTCCTACAACTTCTGCCTCCCGTGATCATTTCTTCTTAGAAAAGCCAGAATGTTATGTGTTTTTATGAAATCTTTTGGCAGTGTAGCTCATCCTGTTTCAAGTTGCTCTGCGGTTATTTTCCTGGATTCTGCATTTACCTCTAATTTAAGGTTACAGTCTCTTGGATTAAAGAAAATGTTTCTTTATTAAAAATTCTCCTACCAAGCTTTGCCCAGCAGGGCTGGTAACTGGATGCAGTCCATGGTTGTTGTATCAAAGACTCTTTTCATCACCTACTTTAGGATCTGATCACTATTACACATCAAAACTTAGAAAATACCAAGGTGGAATGATGAGGCATAACTTATTGTACTCCTACTGTTCTTTCTCTAATAAACACCGAAAGCTAGCACACTCACTTGCACACACACACACACACACACACACACACACACACACACACACACACACACATATCTTTCCTTCTGTTTTCCTCTTTCTACATAGGAAACTTCACATCTAACTTCTTCTGCTTCAGTATTTTTTGAGACAGGAAACTTACCATCTTATAAGGTAGTCCCAGCTTTTTAAAATCTCTTATTCTTTATGCCTGAAGTGGGCTGAAGTTTCCCACCTTCTGTCTCTACCCATTGGCTCTTCTGATTCTTGTGAACTTCCCCAAAGTCTTTCAGGTGCTTTAATGCACCTATCATCTCGTCCCTGAGTCATCGCTGCTGTTTAACCAGGTAAAGCATGTTCCTTCCTTCAGCCTCGCCTTCTGTGACATGCTTTTCACATCCTGATGGCCTTTCTCCAGTTTGTCAATGCTCTTTAGTATGTAGCAGCCAAAACTGAATCCTTCCTCCAGCTAAAGAGAACAGAGTACAAGGAAACCATTACCTTCCCTGATCTGGATGTTCTACTCAATTAATCCAGATTAAGATAGTACTTTTACTCTAATTGAAAGAGACACATGCACCCCAATGTTCACAGCAGCACTGTTTACAATAGCCAAGGCATGGAAGCAACCTAAAGGTCCATCAACAAATGAATAGATAAAGAAGATGTGAGATAGATATAGATATAGATATATAGATATATTAGATATAATGGAATATTCCTCATCCATAAAAAAGAATAAAATAATGCCATTCGCAGCAATATGGATGGACCTAGAGATTATCATATTAAGTAAAGTAAGTCAGACAGAGAAAGACAAATATCATGTGACAACACTTATATGTGGAATCTTTGAAAATGATACAAATGAACTTATCTACGAAACAGAAATAGACTCACAGACATAGAAAACACACTTATTGTTACCAAAGAGGAAAGGTAGGGGAGGGATAATTTAGGAGTTTGGCATTAGCAAATACACATTACTGTATATAAAATAGATAAATAATAAGGACCTACAGTATAGCACAGGGAACTGTATTCAATATCTGGCAATCACCTGTAATGGAAAAAGAATCTGAAAAAGAATATATATATAAAATACATATGTAACTGAATCACTTTACTGTACATCTGAAACTAACACAGCATTGTGAATCAACTGTACTTCAATTTTTAAAGAAAGGTTTTATTTTTAAATGAAATACTGATGTTTGTTTACATTGAACTTTCAGTCAGTAGGCCTTGTTCTCATGAATTTCTCTCAAGAGAAATCCCTCCCTTGAGCAGCAGTACTCTGTATAACGGTGGGCAACACTGTTCCACACATTTATTTCTATTATTTTCAGTCAGTAAGATTTGAGGATGGGGGGTAGAGGGTACTAATAATTGCTCAGCACCTATTATGTGCCAGCCTTACTTATTTAAAAGAGATATTTAATTATCCCAATTTTGTGGAGGAAGAAATTAAGGCTCAAGTAACTTGCCCAAGTTATTCCAACAACAAAGCTGATATTTGAGGTTAGCATTATTTTAACCCAAAGCCCTTCATTTTTCAGCTGTTTACCCAGCTCTCAAATGATTCAGCTCATCTTTCCAACGTAATGGAAATAGTCTCTATTCCTGCTTATCACATATATTCATCACTCTTCTTAGCAGTGAATTAGCCACAAATTTGAACTAACAGGGTTAAATATCTAACAGTGTTAGATCAATGTTTAGAATTCTTAACAGTGTTAAGAATTTTGAGCATAGCAGTACCAAGGACAGAGCTCTGCAGCACCCACCCCCCACCATAAACCTTAATACTCCACCATCAACACTGATTTATGGGTTTTGAGTATCACCCTCTGTGAGCTTCAAAGCCACAAACTTCAAGTTCAGGGTACTCTGTTCTGTTCACAAGTTATCATGAGAGATCTTTCTCAAAGCCCCCTGAAGCACTCAAATATGTATATACATTATATTGTCTTTACATGCAGGCATCCCCCGGAGATGCTGCAGGTTTGGTTTCAGATCACCCCATAAAGGGACTCTCACAATAAAGTGAGTGCCATGAATTTTTGGACTTCCCGGTGCATGTAAAAGTTAATGTTTACACTGTACTGTAGTGTAGTAAGTGCACCATAGTATCATGTCTAAAAAGAACAACGTACATACCTTAATTTTAAAATACTTTATTGCTAAAAATGCTTACCATCATCTGAGCCTTCAGCAAGTCATACTCTTTTGCTGGTGGAGGGTCTTGCCTTGGTATTGACGGCCGCTGACTGATCAGGGTGGTGGTTGCTGAAGGGTAGGGTAGCTGTGGCAATTTTTAAAAATAAGACAATGAAATTTGCCACACTGATTGACTGTTTTTCATGAATGATTTCTCTGCAGCGTGCAAAGCTGTTTGACAGCATTTTACCCACAGTAGAACTTCTTTCAAAATTGGAGTCCATCTTCTCAAACCCTGCCACTACGTTATTAACTAAGTTTATGTAATATTCTAAATCCTTTGTTGTCATTTCAACAGTCTTCCCAGCATCTTCACCAGTAGATTGCATCTCAAGAAACCACTTTCTTTGCTCATCCATAAGAAGTATCTCCTTATCCACCCAAGTTTTATCATGAGTTTGCAGCAATTCAGTCACATCTTCAGGCTTCACTCCTAATTATATGTCTCTCACTATTCCCATCATGTCTATAATCAGTTCTGCCACAGAAGTCTTGCACCCCTCAAAGTCATCCATGAAGGTTAAAATCAACTTCTTCCAAACTCCTGTTAATGGTTATATTTTGACCTCTTCCCATGAATCATAAATGTTCTTCATGGCATCTGGAATAGTGAATCCTTTCCAGAAGGTTTTCAAGTTACTTTGCCCAGACCCACCAGAGGAATCTCTGTCAGTGGCAACTATAGCCCTACAAAATGTATTTCTTGAGTGATAAGCCTTAAAAGTAAAAATGATTCTTTGATCCTTGGGCTGCAGAAGGGATGTTGTGTTAGCAGGCATGAAGACAACATTAATCTCATTGTATGTTTCCATCAGAGCTCTTGGGTGACCAGGTGCATTGTCAATGAGCAGTACTATTTTGAAAGAAACCTTTTTTTTTTTTTTTCTCCTGAGCAGTAGATCTCAATAGTGGGCTTAAAATATTCAGTAAACCATGTTGTAAACAGGTGTGCTGTCGTCCAGGCTTTGTTGTTCCAAATACAGAATGCAGGCCGAGTAGACTTAGCATAATTCTGAAAGGCCCCAGGATTCTCAGAATGGGAAATGAGCATTGGTTTCAGCTTCAAGTCACCAGCTGCATTAGCCCCTAACTGACAAGAGAGTCTGCCTGTCCTTTGAAGCTCTGAAGCCAGGCCTTGACTTCTCCTCTTTAGCTATGAAAGTCGTAGGTGGCATCTTCCAATAGAAGGCTGTGGACTCTACTTTGAAAATCTGTTGTTTGGTGTAGCCACCTTCATGAATTACCCGAGCTAGATCTTCTGGAGAACTTGCTGCAGCTCCTGCATCAGCACTTGCTGCTTCACCCTGCACTTGGATATTAAGGAGCCCTCGCAAACCAACCTTGCTGGCTTCAAACTTTTCTTCTGCAGCTTCCTCACCTCTCTCAGCCTCATCTAATTGAAAGGAGTTTAGAGTTGCTCTGGATTAGGCTTTGGCTTAAGGGAATGTTGTGGCTGGTTTGATCTGCTGTTCAGACCACTATAACGTTTTCCACATCAGCAATGAGGCTGTTTCACTTTCTTAACATTCGTGTGTTGACTGGAGTAGCACCTATAATTTCCTTCAAGAACTTTCTCTTTGCTTTCACTGCTTGGCTAACTGTTTGGCACAAGAGGCCTAGCTTTTGGTCTGTCTCAGCTTTTGACACGCTTTCCTCATTAAGTGCATTCATTTCTAGCTTTTGATTTAAAGTGAGAAACATGTGATTCCTTTCGCTTGAACACTTAGAGGACATTGTAGTTATTAATTGGCCTAATTTCAGTATTGTTGTGCCCTGAAAATGGGCAGGACTGGGAATGAAGTGTGCCAGCAAATCAGTATATGCAGAGGTACTCATTGCTTGTTAGTGAGATGTTGGAAACAACCTGGCATATCTATTAGCTGAGGAATGGTCAAACAGATGAGGGTGCAGCCACTCTAGGAGGGATCGCAAACTGATAGAAAATGTCATGAAAAGGTCTCAAAGACCTATTGCTGTGTTGAAAACAGCAAGTTGTCATTGCATAGTTTAACCCAATTTTGGTTAAATATTAGTATCTGAAAAGAGAATGGAAGTTTGGGCACAAACTTTGACAGTGGTTTCCTCTGAGATGAGAGGAGAAGGAGAGGGAGAATGTGCAGGGTCCTTTCAGGCTTTGTTCCGTATGCCTCTGTGTCATTTGAGTCTTACACTGAAATATATTTGTATACATGTGTCAGGAAGACCATCTGCAAGAGAGAACAACAAAAATGTCAGAGTCTCACCATTTATGTAAGTAAGAGCAAATGGAAGATTGGAAACAAAAGTGATCACTGCCTTGAAATATTTTCAATCATATGGAAGAGGGGTCAGTGTGTCCTTTATGATCTCAGAAGCATAACTAGACCTCACATGTCAGATCACCAGCCAACAGGATCCCGCTGGCTAAGGGCAGCCAACAGGTGTGTTTGGCCCGCGAGTACCATAAGGCAGCACCTGTTGGTCTTCACTCTATTTCATGTCCACACCCTACTGGTCAGGTTACACACAGCCTGCTTCATTCATTTAGTGTATCTGATTCATACCTGCGTTTGGATTTTTCACCTGTGCTATAAGGGCGAGTCAAAGGAAATCAGATTCGGAAGCAACTTGAGGGAAAACTTTCAAAAAGCACAGGCAGGCTTCCTGGCTGAGAACACAGGCTCTGGAGTTCACCTGCCTTGTTTGAATTATGGCCTTGCCACCTACTGCTATGTGAACTTTGGCTATTTGCTTAAGTTTCGTGCTTCATCTATTAGTTGTCCCATTGTGTGAAATGGGACAGTAAGGAGGACTAAATGAGTTAATGCCTATAAAGCATCTATATTAGTCATGTATTGCTGTGTAACAATACTACTGCAAATTCCACAGCTTAAAAACAACACATTTATTATCTCACAGTCTCTGTGGGTCATTAATCTAGGCACAGCTTCTCTGGCCCTCTGTCTCGGGTCTCACAAAGCTGCAGTCAGGGTGTCATCCAGGACTGCAGCCTCATCTAAGACTTGACTGGGAAGGGTCTGCTTCCAAGCTCACTCAGGGTGTTGGCAGAATTCAATTCAGGTCTTCAGTTTCTTGCTGGCTGTCAGCCAGAGGCCTTCAGCTCTAACATAGTTGCCTGCTTTTTCAGAACCCACAAGGGCAGGAAAGTCTCCAGCAAAATGGGCCTACAGTCTCCTGGGCATAATCATGTGCATGTAATCACATACCTCCTGGCACCTTTGCCATATTCTCCTGGTTAGGTCCAAGTCACAGGTCATACCCACACTCAAAAAAGGGGATAATACAGGGCTCACGGTCAGAAGTTAGGCATCATGAATGACCACCTTAGAGTCTGTCCGGCACAGCACACTGAGTCAGGCCCAGTACCTAGGAGGGGCTTAATATACGTAGTCATTATCCATCCAGACTGTCGGAAGAAGACATCAGTAGCTCTCTGAGAAGGGTAGTTTCTCACACGGGGGTATTCAGACAGGTACTGGGTGGTGAGTGTAGGCACACAGTAAAGACAATCAAACAGAGGTCAGTCTCGAACCGGGTGACCTTTAAGATCATCTGTGGTTTAATTCAGCCACCAGGCAAAGTGAACACACTGCCCGCCTCCTTCCGAGTCTCCTCCAGCATCTTTCTGGGTTGGTTGCTGTTCTGCATATGCCACCTTTTTCACTCTTACCTGCCTTCATCTGTGTGAAGCAGTAACTGGAGCATCCTGTATGATTTTCTCTGAGAATTCTGAGAGTGACTTTGGTCCCTCTTACAGCAGCCAAGCTTTAGGAGTGGGGTGAGGAGGAAGGAAAGCAGTACATTTTACCTTTACTAAGCTTTGCGGAAGTCTAGGCCCTATTTTCAACTTCTGTGTCTCTCAGACCCTAATCAGGTTTGTGTGCCTAGACTGCACTCAGTCAAGGCCGTATAACATTGCTGGGAGGAGAGAACTGATGGATTGGACGTCTAGGCTCTCTCTAGATCTTGCTGCAGACAAAAGAGGGTTTTTACCTGTTCAATTCCTCCCCACCTCCCCAGCTTAGGCATGTGCCTCTACTGTTTGCATCGAAGGGTTGGTAAATAGAAACTTTCTATTTAGTAGCCCAGTCTTGGAAGAGGACGAATAAGGCAGTTCCATTGTGGTGTTACTGAATCCAGAAAGGTGTGTTTTATGCCTGAGAAGTTACTAATTTCAGACATACATAGCCTTGCACGTGGACCTCACTAGTGCATACGCCTGTTTCTGCATTCAGCCTCTGAAAAATGTGATTGAAGAACCACGCGGGCCACCCGTGCGAACCCCCAAGTACACCCTGAGTTGTGCGCACACTAGCCCCTGGCCCTACTGTGCAGGGGAGGCTGGGTGGGAGGGACTGCGGCACTCTACAGCCACGCTAGTAACTAAATATTAGAAATACAATAACCATGATGCACCCCTGTTGTTTCTTTCACTTAAGCAATTTCCCAGTAGAGTGTTGAGGTGTTAATTGCTTCTGCACTTTTGTAGTTGACAGATACGTTCTTTTTCACCTGGGTAAGAGAAGCAATTATTGTAATGCTCTCCTGGGCTTGGTGAGATATTCTTTAATAGATTTTAAAGGCATTGGTAGGGCATCGTGCTTTTAAAAAGAAACTGTCCTCTACTTTGTTCATACTTGATAACATGGGTGGATATTGCATTCAGACCACATGATGAATCTGTTAAGGAGAAATATGCAATGAAAAAAAAAGACAGTAGTAATATTTTTTCAGGAAATATGTATCCAGATTTCAGATATGAGAAAAATATGCTCCTGTGTGTGTATATCACTGAGTGAAACAAAGATTAAACAAAACAACAAAAAAGGAGTAAGTTTTTCTTTTGACATTCAGCAGGGCATATTTCTCATGAATTTCAACACAAAGTTGTTATTTTCTGGGACTGGTGTGGCCTTCCAAATGAAGGTCTGGCAGGTTGCTACCTCAGTACAAATCAGTAAATATTCTTTTACCTGTTGTGTGAGTGGCTTTCACAATGCCCTTGAACCACGAGTTGTTTTAATGTTTCATGCTTACATTGAAGAAGGAAAAGAAAAACCGTCTTAGAGTTTTTTACTAGAATTTGGAAATTGTTTTTGGTGAGAACCACATTGGCAACTTGCCAAGCCAAGCCAACCCGTGTTATCCAGGTGATGTAGTGAAAAGAAGACTGAATTCAGAGTCAGAGCACCTCGTTTTAAGTTCTAGCAAAATGATTTGCCTGATACGGTGTCCTTAGGCAAATCCTCTCACCTTGAAAAGCTTCAGTGTTTTCATCTTTAAGATCCTAGGTTTCTGTGAGAATCGAATGAGAAAATATGTGACTCTGTTAGGAAACTCTTCAAGTGGTAGACAAATGTCAAATGGTATTATCAAAGGAAAATCTAGGTTTTGTGGTGCCTGGAGCTTATGCAATTGGAGGGGAGGCAGCTCTTGAAGAAAAAGAATACAAAAATACCTTTTAAAATTTTACAAAATCATGTGAACGCCTTGCTAGGTTTGTCTGCTCATTCCCTTGCTGCTCACGCTAATGGGGAGCCTTTCCCTTGGGACAACAATATGGTTCTTTCCCAAATGGAGCAGGAAAAAAGAAGAGCTGGATCAGGAAAAAGGCCAGCAGACAAGGCTAACCTCCTTGTTAGGATGGAGGAAGCTGAAAGGGAGGATGTGGATGTGGATGTGGGAGCTGTCCTTGACGTGAGCGGCACAGCCTCCTCCAGTTCTGAATTCCAGTGGGGTCTCAGTAGGGCTCTAATAAAACTGAGGCTCACTGCAGCAGGCTGCCTGGCTTCTCCGTGGAGAGTCCATGACTGCACTATTAGTTTTCCATCTGTTACTTTATTTGAAATGGATCAAGTCTCATAAAACAAAGAGAAAGTCAAATAAGTGCCCCTGACGTCTATAACAAAATGAGAGGGACAGACTTACTGATTTACTGTGGCCCTGGTGGCTTGGAGTCTGCCTGAGGCTGGCCTGATTTTTCAGCTCTTTTCTCAATAGTATTTCATCTACACTTTCTTGTGTCCATTGTTGAGCAATCACTTTATGATGAGTCCGAACATTCATTGCATTCAGTTATGTGAGGAGGCAGTCTCCTGCACCTAAAACAGATACAGACTTCTGCTTAAGGAGCCAGTTTTCAAGTCTTTATAAAATGGGACTGTTATCCTCATCACAGGGTTGTCCTGAAGGTTAAATTAGATAATGGATGTGAACCATTTTGAAAATTATTAACTGCTTGAAAAGGATGGATAATCTAAAATGGGGTCAGGGACTTCTTCATTTTGATTTTGCTCTTCAATTCAGTTGTCTCAGTCATGGTAGACTCAGGTCTCTATGGAAGGAGGAAGCTAAGCAGGTGTACCCAGGTCCCATTTTGTCCTGATTAAGAAGTCTGATTTCTTGTTGACGTGTGACCTCCCTTCATTTCCTTTTCAGGCAACATGGGCCCCCAAGCATTGTTCTTTCCGTATCTTTGAAGAAGCAACAGCCCCTAAGCAGTGTTTAGCTCCCAGTCTCGGGTACCAGCTCAGCTCCTGACTCCCTGGTGACTAGCTCTCACTAGATGCTCATGCAGCCTTGCCTGGTATCTGTCTGTCTTGGTGTTTTCCTTCACTTCCAGCGTGTGCCTTTCTTCTCACCCACCCAGCTAGACAAGACATATTTCTCACCCCTTGTTGTCCAGCTAGACTCCCAGACCAGACCGCCTGATCATTCTGATCCTAGCACGGTAGCTCTAGTTTTTCATGTCTAAGTAGTTATTCCACATAAGATACTGGCCAAAAGGATATCCTAAAAGACTTGCAAAAATAAAAGATTCTCTCCAACAATATCTCATTGATTTGCTTAAGCAAATGTCAATACCTCTGTTTCTTCAGCTATTAGACAGAAATGATAGTAATACTGCCAGTAAATTTCCTACTTTCACCTAAAGAAAGAATTTAAACATCCAAATACACATTCATAGCCTACAGGGGGCTCTCCCAGGACTACAAGTTGAAACGTTTGTTATTCTTCAGGCTCCCAGGCCACACTACACCAACCACACTTTTGAGATTATTAGTGTAGATGTTTGTCTCTTAGACATTTGAAATGTGAGCTGCAGAAAGGTTGAGGCTGTGATTATGGATCTTGGAAATGCTTGCCCCTAGCACAGAGTCTGACAATAGCAGATGCTAAAAAAATATTTTTGGACCAGAATGGCACAAGTAGCAGTAAGAATGCCGTTAGCTTCTCCAGGAGAACATTAAAGATCAGAATAATTTCAAAGTTAGCCATGCCAGTTGCTTAAGTTTTACTTATGGAATCCAGGTTTCAGTCCTGCCAACAGCACTGAAAATGTGATTAGAACCATCTGCAAGTAAAAAGTGGCAGATGGAGAGTTTCCCCCAAAGGAAAATTGCCTGGGGCCCCTGAGACAGGTTCAATTACTGGATCGCCTGTCCAGTGCCTTTTGCTGGTCCTTATGGATTCTCAAGATGTAAATGTCTACCACGCAGGCCATCCTGCTCAGAATAGGGAAAGTTTCACCGAGGTGAATTGCTTCCTGATTCTGTTTCATGACCCCTACCTGACATGCACACAGATTATAAAATGTCAGCCTAGCAGGGGATGTTCTTTGATGTTCACCTTGCTCAAATCTGATGTAAGATCTTCAGGATTTCTTAAGTAGAAACATGGATGGAATTTAGGGTTAGGGTATCTGTGAATTCCCTTGAAACTATATAGAGAATTTTTCTGGGGAGAAGGGCCCATGGCTTTCATTGGCAAAGGAATCTATGACTCAACAAATGGTTAAGTACCACTGCGAATTGTTTTGTCTTCTATTCATAACAATCAAAATGCAGTAGAAGATGGGCAACCTGCATACCTGGAAATTTTCCTATATCCAAATAATAATGAGGAGACGAGTAATACCATGACTAACATATATAGTGAATACTTACCATGCGGCAGGTACTAGAATAGGTTCCTTATAAGAATTTTACCACTTCATCTTTCCAAAACCCAAAGAGCAGTTACTTTTATTATCCTTGTTTCAGATAAAGAAACTAAGACCCCCAGATATTAAATAACTTATGAATCAGTTGCAACCCTGGGAAGTTTACTGGCAAATTTTGACAGCTAAATCACTGATTTTGAAGAAGTGGAAAACCGAAAGAATCCTAGTATTGCCATAATTTAAAAGCAGTGACAGTCTTTCTAAATATACAATACAAGACATAATATATCTGAGTCAGTTACACCAAGAGTCCACATCTCTGCTTTATCTATTTTTTTTTTAATACTGAACTGTATATCACATACTTTCAGGGGGCTCAGATTTTTGTGGTTGGTACTGGATATATGTGTATCCTCTTTCTCTTGAGGTGATCTAAGAAATGTACAGATATGAATCCAACCCTTCCCGTCACTGTGTGAGATAAATACCGATCATAATTTTCTTTCACATGAATATTTGTGGGAGGTAATATTTATGTGCTGTACATCCCTGCCACAAAGCTAACTTATGTTCAGATTCCCAGGGGATAAGAAAAATTCTGGTACATCCCTCATGTCACTACACAGAGGTGGAAAGCAAAAGACCTTTCCCTGCTAGTCTGGGTGACAAGAACCGAAACTGAAAATGCAGCTGTTCATCACAGAAACCCAGCTTTGATCACAGCGGCTTTGCTGAACCAGGAGATGCGAGGAGGAACTTGAAATGAGTATTGGAAAAAGCATTTGTTTATTTCCTGAGGGGGATAAACTTCCTAGTGGCATCACTTAAAGTAATACACAGATAAAACTGTAGTGTGAGCAATAATCTTCTCTCCAAAGGTAATACACAGAAATAGCTATAGTGTGCTGGTATGAGCCTCAATCCCCCTTACGAAGGCAATGGTAAAAATAATCAACCAGAGAAGCTTAGGGAAATAACTCTGTCTGCTGCTGTTCAAATTCTGCTGCTATATCATTTTGCTTCGGCACCATCCAGCAGTAGTTCTGTTGCCCCAAGCCGATGCTCACCTTCGGGTCCTAATTCCCTGTGTTGGGACTGATGTGCTCCTTTGTCAGCAGCTACCAGGAAGCACCAGGTGCCATTCTAGGCACTGGAGAGGCAGACGGGAACAAAACACCCTATCATTAGCATCGGAAAATTGGTGACTTGTATAAAGTTTTCATCAATAGTATTTCTGTGTTACTGTTTATGACATTTTAAAAAATGTACATAGTAAATGGAACTTCAGTAAGTAAAGAGCCTCTGCAGTACGTATATTGCTGAATTTTAAAATGCATTTTATCTTTTTGTGATTCAGCTCCAGGTGAGAGTCTTACAGACCTTCAGGGGCCCCTAGGGGAGGGTCTCAGCCTCCTTTGCAGTTAGATATGGACTTGGAGCAAGTTCTTGGAACAGAATCAGGCCAGTGGTGGCTTTTAAGAGAGTTCTTTTTCCCCTTCCACTAGGTGAATGCAGACAAGATAAAATTTGAGGGCAGAAGTTTCCAAATTTTCTCGGTTCTCAGAGCCCTTAATGTTTCAGTACTTTTTTCACATCACCTCCAGGTTGAATGGAATATCAGTCGTTCCACTTATTAAGTAGTCAGGTTCCTAACAACCTAATATGTGTTATCTCCTAACCATTTTGTAGCCGTTTGAAAAAATATCATTCATATAAATTTAAAGAACCACAGTATTTAGTAATGGTATGTGTGTGCTTTGGGGGCACTGCACAACTTCTCAAACCTTCAAATCAAATTAAACATTAACAACTTCATTTTCTATTCCACATTGATTTTCACATGGAACTTCCTTCTCATCACAGCAATCACCAGAAAACCCCAGCTTTGGAAAGACAGCCTATCAACAAAGGCAGTGTAATGTGATCTGATGTGCAACAAAGCTGCATCTAGCTCGTAGATGGTGGTGTATCCAACAGATACCAAGTATGGCTGTAAATCCCTCAGAATGTTCGGATAGTCCATGGTGGTCTTGTGAGTTCACTATAGAACCCTGAGGCACATTGTGCACAGTTTGGGAACCAGAGCCCCAGAGGACGACAGAGCCACAAAATGGAAAAGAGCATAGATCCCTGAATGTCTACATGAAGAGGAGCTGGCTTCTGATCAGGAACACCCACCTTAGACTTGGATATGAGCAGAATAAGCTCCTGTTGTGGCTGAGGATTTTTGGATTTGTTGACTCAACCTAGCCTAGCTTAATACGTTATATTACTGCAGTGACCTTCCAATGGTCTCCTTGACTCAAACCTAATACCTTTCTCCCTGACAGTTCATGTCATCATTACCAAATCTACTGCTTTACACTAACAACAGGCTAAACCTTTTCTAAAACTCAAATTTGAGCACTTCCTTTGTTTGCTTCCCAGTCTAGTTTTCACCAATCTTTCCTCATGCACTAGACTCTAAGTCAGTGTCCCTCAATCTTGTCTGCATGTTAGAATCACCTGGGAAGCTTAAAAAAAAAAAAAATCCAGTTGCCCACCTGCAAGGATTTTCATCTAATTGAAATGGACCAATTCCTTGAAGAGCACAAACTACCACAACTCACTGAATCTGAAATAGATCATTTCAATAGTCCTGTAACTATTAAGAGAAGTGAATTTTAAAACTCCAAAAAAAGAAATGCCGAGACCCAGCTGGTTTCATTGAAAAATTACACCAAATGTTTAAAAAGAATAAACAGCAATTCTACACAATCTCTTCCAGAAAACAAAAGAGGGAAGAATGCATTTCCCAATTTATTTTATGAAGCTGATATTATTACTCTGATACACAAACCAAGGAAAGTACAAAAAGAAAACTACAGATGATATCCATGATGAATATAGATGCAAAAAACCCTTAACAAAATATCAGCAATATTTAAAAATAATTATATACCACAAGCAAGTAGAGTTTATTTCAGGGATGCAAGATTGGTTCAATATTAGAAAATCAATCAATGTAATCCTCTACATTATCAGACTAAAGAAGAAAAAAAATCACATCATCATTTCAATCAGTGCAAAAAAAAAGTGATAAAATTCAAACTCATGATAAAAACTCTCTGAAAAATAGGAATAGAGGGAAACTTCCAAAACATAATAAAAAATATCCACTAAAAACCTACGTGTAACATAATACTTGATGACACATTAAGTGCTTTTCCTCTAAGATAGGGACCAAGGCAAGGATATCCATTCTCACCACTCTTATTCAACGTAATGCTGAAAGTTCTAGCCTGTGCTTTAGGCAAGAAAGGGAAATAAGATATACAGATAGGAAACAAAGAAACAAAAACTGTCCTTTCTTGCAGATGACATGATTGTCTATATGGAAAACCCTAAGGAATCTACAAAAAAAAAACTTCCTAGAACTATTAAGTGACTTCAACAAGGCATGAGATAAATATACAAGAATCAATTGTATATCTATATACTAACAATGAACACTTGTACATCAAAATTAATGACACAGTACCATTTGCAGTTGTTCTCCCAAAATGAAATACTTAAGTGTAAAACTAATAAAACATGTATAGGACTTGTTCACTGAAAACTACGGCTATCTTGGAAAACAGTTTCACAGTTTATTAGAAAACTATGCAACTTCTGTATGACCTAGCACTTGTACTCCTGGGCATTTATCCCTGATAAATGAATGCTTCTGTTCACACAAAAACCTGCACATGCATGTTTATAACAGCTGAATTCATAATAGCCCCTAACTGAAAACAAACAAAATGTCCTTCAACTGGTAAATGATGACACAAATTGTGGTATATCTATACCATGGAGTATTACTCAGCAATAAAAAGGAACAAATTATTGCTACACACAACAACTTGGATAAATCACTGGAAAGTTATCCTGAGTGTAAAAAATCAACCAACCACAATGGTTTTACACTGTGTGATTGCATTTATTTAACTTTCTTAAAAATAACAAAGTTATAAACATAGGTAATAGGGTAGAGGTTGCCAGGGGTTAAAGAAGGGGTTGAGTAGGAGGGTAGTGGGTGGTCTGTAGAGGACAATATGAGGGATCCTTGTGGTGATGGAGATGTTCTGTATCTTGACTGCATCAATGTCAATATCCTACTTGTACTATTGTATTATCATTCTGCAAGGTGTTACCGTTGGGGAAGAACAAGGCAGAAGTTACCAGGGATCTCTCTACTATTTCTTACAACTGCATGGAATTTCACAATTAAGATTTAATTAAGTTGGTGGGGAGGGTATAGCTCAGTGGTGAGAGTACATGCTTAATATGCACGAGGCTCTGGGCTCAATCCCCAGCACCTCCATCAAAATAATTAAATAAATAAATAAACCTAATGACCTCCCAACAAAACAAAACAAAACAAAAAAAAAGATTTAGTTAAGTTATCTCACAACTAAAAGTTTGATTAAAAAAAAATCTCATCAGGGATATTCTGGTTTGATCTCGGGTGGACCCAGACGTTGATATTTTAAGTCCCCGGGTGAATCTGACATGCAGCCAGACTGGGAAAGTGCAAACTGAACTGATAGACTTGCACTCCCCAGAACCCACGTAATCACCTGCCATTTCTTGTTCCTCTGCCTATAACACCTCCTCTCCCTCCATTTGCTGAGCCAAGACTGTCTTCAAGACTTAGCTCAGGAATGACCCCTCCGAGGAACTATCCAGAGTGAGCACGACTTGCCCAGTCTGATGAAGTACCCTCCCAGGTTGCACCACGATGGGCCTTTATTTCCTCTCGTCGGATCTCTTATCACTGTTGTGATCATCATTTTTTGTCTGTCTCCCTGCTTTCAGTAACTGCTGCTACAATTGTTCGCTTTGTAATCCGCTGTTCATTTCAGGGACCTCCCAGAAGTTCCAAGTAACTCCCTTTATCTGGTCTAAGCCTAGCTAGGCTTTTAAAATAAGCAATGAGGCCAGAATTTCCAGACACAAGAAGTTTCTCAGAGCAAAGTAAGATTATCATGCTGTACCTTTATTCTATATAAAACATTACAATCTGAGTATTACAGAGCACTAAGATGTTCTTATGGGTTCTGAATGCCCCATGCCTATGATTCTTCTTTTCTTTCCATTCTTCTCTCTCTCTTTTTTCTTTTTTTCTTTTTTTTTTTTTTTTTCATGCATCCAGACAGATCCAGACTCTGAGCAATGTTTGGGGGTGTAAACACAGAGACTTTGCCAGCCTTCCCACTATAGGTCCCTACTTCCAGGGTGTCTGGTTGTTTTTGTAGTCTCTCTCAGAGGAGATACAGTTGGTGGTGTGACATCCAGTCATAACTCCATCACCTCGTTCAGGTGGGCTTCCTGGGTAGGCTCTTTCTATTCTTTCACAGCAACATTAAACAGTCAGCTGACAGGCTTTAGGAATACAGTTTTTCACAGAATCTTTCCAAGGATGCATGTTCCATTTTTACAATTGTAAAAAAAATGTATCTTGTGACACCCAAATGCTATTGACATTTGTATGAATATTGTGAACTTTATAGATTAATTTAGGGAGAATTGTCACATTTTTTACATTGGGTTATGCTGTCTACTAGAATATCAGTTCCTAGGTGTCAAGGATTTTCTCTTTTTTGTTTAGTTCTGTATCTCCAAAGCCTAGGATGGTGTCTGGCACATAGTAAATGCTCAGTTTTTATTCAATGAATGATGGGATGCCTTTTTATTGGTTCTGATCTTAAACTCTCAAAAGTGTTTTAAAGTTTTCTTCCTATAGATCTCATATATTTTTCAATAATTTTTTTCTTAGAGATTTTAGTTTTTGCCTATTATAAATGTGGTTTTTTTCTTCTATGATAACTTCTAACTGGTTGTTGTTTGTTTATAAAAGGCTACGGTTTTCTGCACAATAATTTTTTAATCATCTGTGTTATTGAATTTTCTTACTTGTTTGCAAGAATGTTTCATACATCTCTTGTTTTTGCCAGGCATCCTTGTTGCTTTCCTTAAAATTCTGGAGTTCAGTAATTAAGAGGATTGAATTACAAAGCCAAAGAAAAACAGCAAACAACTAAATCCCATTCTATCAGTGAGATTTGTGTTGGTTATGTTGAGAGAGTACTGGTACAGATGTAAACCTGTAATTTCCTTTCTACGATAATTAAATATGGTGATTAAGGAAAACGTCACATCCAGAACCATCTCATTTCTTGCCGGTTGGGCATCACCTGTTCCCTGTGCTGCTTGCTAATTCAGAGAGACTGCAATCTTTACTACAAGGTTCTCTTAATTTGGGGAAGGATATTTGCAATTTAAATCACAAAGAAATTGTCAGTATATATTGACTTGCCCAAGTTCCACTGTTTGACTGCAAGCTCTGTTCAGTAAGCCTTGGTATACAAGTGAACTCATGCAAATGAATGCATCTGTCTTCATTTCTCCTTGCCATTAGATCATTATGCAAACATTAAACACCAAAAAAGACATAAAATGATTGATTAGTCTAGTGGATAGTGCAGGTTAGCAGGAAGCAAATTCCAGAAGCATGTTCTACCCTCTCCAAATTGCTTCTTTTCTCCTCCTCCCTTTGGAAACACCCATTAATGATTTAGTCAGTCCTTTAGGGACTAGAGATGCTTATTGGCAGTTAACATTCTTGTGATTCAGCACATTTTCTTGCAACAATATTCTATCCTTACTCCTGAGTTTTGCCTAATTTAGATTCCTCCTTTGGTCTATTCTGCTCCACTAATCCTGATCGATATATACAGACAGATTAGACAGAAGACAAAATTGTGAGATAATGTTGCATTTGAAACAGCAAATCTTCATTTTACATTGTTGCCAGGACCCTCTCCTCTGTGGCCACCTTCCCCACAACCCACACTGTGGCATCATGGTCTGTGACTCATTTGCCTCTGTGACTAGGCTATAAACATCTCTGACTTTTTTCATCTTTGGGTTTCATTGTCTGGCTCATAGTAAGCACTCAATAAATGCTTGACTCAATGAATGCACAAATTACTCAGTCAACTTGTATGTGAATATTTCCTTTCTTTTGTACTATTAAAACTAGCTCTTGGGGGAAAATTTGAAACATTTTTTAAACAGGGTAATTGACTATTACCAGTTTAAAAAGTGTCCTGGATAGCATATATCCAGAAGGAACCCTACTTCAGGATGATACCTCTGCACCTCAATGTTCATAGCAGCACTATATACAATAGCCAAGACATGGAAACAGCCTAAATGTCCATCAACAGATGACTGGATAAAGAAGAGGTGGTATATTTATACAATGGAATACTACTCAGCCATAAAAACCGACAACATAACGCCATTTGCAGCAACATGGATGCTTCTGGAGAATGTCATTCTAAGTGAAGTAAGCCAGAAAGAGAAAGAAAAATACCATATGAGATCGCTCATATGTGGAATCTAAAAAAAAAAAAAAAAAGCATAAATACAAAACAGAAATAGACTCACAGACATAGAATATAAACTTGTGGTTGCCAAGGGGGCAGGGGTTGGCAAGAGATAGACTGGGATTTCAAAATTGTAGAATAGATAAACAAGATTATACTGTATAGCACAGGGAAATATATACAAGATCTTACGGTAGCTCACAGAGAAAAAAATGTGACAATGAATATACACATGTTCATGTATAACTGAAAAATTGTGCTCTACACTGGAATTTGACACAACATTGTAAAATGATTATAAATCAATAAAAAAAATTTTTAAAAAAGTATCCCAGGTGGATTTATGTTTTAACAGAGATCAAATTAAACTAATCAAATTTAGCTTTTCTAGATTTTCAGGATTCAGCCAGAAGCCTGGGAAAGACCTGGGGTCCTTCTGGAAAAACTGCATTGTTCCCATCCCATAAAGCTGCACCTATGTCCTGGGATCCCATTTTGCTCAGGAAACATGCTCTTGAAACCAACATAGGAATGAAGTTCTTATTAATTGAAACTTATTTCTCAGTTGCCTGTTATTACTATTTCATAGTTTCTTCTTTGTGCATTTCTGATTGACCTTTAAGACAAACACTTAAAAAGTTATGCTCCCAACTCTTCAAGTAAAGCTCTATATTAAGTGCTTAGATATACAGGATCAATCTACGTATTTGAAGAAAATGCAAACAGTTCTTTTGTTGGGCAAAATTGTTGAGCACATTATGTCTCTATAATATGAATAGTCATTATTATGTCATTTTCATTACTTTAGTTATTAACCTTATTTTTGAAATAATTATAACTAGCCTTCTGCCACGGAGGACTGATAGGGGTTGTTTGTTAAGTTGACCTCTTCAACTATTGGTTGGGCCTGTGTGTGTCTTTATGGGAGCTATAGGGGGTTGTTCTGTTCTGTGTTGTGGGGGCATGGGTGAAATGCACACAGTGATGGACTGTTGTTACAAATGCTTCTGGTAAATGATGTAAAAAAAAAAAAAGCCCACACTTTTGTGCCCTTGACAAGAATTTTGCTTCTTGAATTTCAATCATGTTTGGTCTCTCATACAAAATGTAGTAAATGAAGCTGACATCATTCACACTCATAGACTCTTCCTCGGCTTCTACTTTAAAGAGCAGTAACAACTCACAGATGCTGTGTCATGAAACTGTCAGGAAAAAGGAAGTATATGCTGTGCTGCTAAGGTCGCAGGACCTGGCAATCTCGAAAGACCTGCCTAGACTCACATTAATATATCGCTAAGGAGATCAGTGGCCTGTCCCCCTTGCCTTCTTTCCTCAAGTGCTCTGTTCTCCTCACTAGATCAGATGAAAGACTATTTCCTTCCCTAACAAGATTTGATTTTTTTTATTGGCTGTTGGAATAATAGACCAGCAGCAACCATTTAAAAACCTTTATGATAAGCATTCATAAAATTTTTGAAATGATAATTAACTCTGTCACATGTAATCAAGGAAAGGGCAGAGGTGTGCAAATAGTGATTTTGGTTTTTTTGACTTTGAAAAAAGAAAGTGTGTTCTTGCATTTTAATGTGAGCATCTCTGATGTCCTAGAAGGTCATAATCCCTGAAATTCGTAACCTGATTCAGGAGTTGGAAAACTGTCCAATTTCCCCACCCCAGAAAGTGTATGCAGAGGAGGGAAAATAGCATATCAGAGAATTTGGAAAGTGTTTGTCATAGTTAGCCTCTGGGTAGGTAAATGTTCATGCATTTTCATTTGGGAAAGGAAGGATATTCTTAAAGTTTTCTTTCTGTTGTGCCTAAAATCAAAAGATTTGCATTCTCTCTTGGTGCACAGACATTATCCCCACAAGATTGGTGAGATTTTTAAATTTTGAAAGTAGAGAAGGAGATGATTAATAGCCACTCCCTGGGAATTCTGAAGACCAACCCTGCCTTAACATTGTGATGCATTTTGTAAGAAATGATATAAGTTGTAACATGATGCTATTATTGTACTTTGTTTTCTGAAAGACCAAAAAAAAAACCACATTAGAGAGTCAGTAATATTTTTCTTGGGGGAGGGTATAGCTCAGTGGTAGAGTGCATGCTTAGCATGCATGAGGTCCTAGGTTCAACCCCCAGGACCTCCATTAAAATAAATAAATAAATAAACCTAATTACCTCCCCCCAAAATTAAAAAAAAATTTAATTAAAAAAAATAATAATATTTTTCCTAAACCTGTGGAAATCACTCTTGTGTTGGTTGGCTTGTCAGCGAAAATGTGCCAGGAACGTGGAATTTGCTGCTGCACCATATGCTTTTGTATTATTTAAAATTCTGTTCTTGCCCCTTATGTTACAACTCCCAATTGCTCCATTTGGAGTTGCAAGGAGAAAAACCAGAGAAAGCCACTTCAGAATGGCAGAAAACAAAGGGCGAATATTATCCTTGTACATAAGTCATGTCGGATTATTTATTTTGAACCTAGTGCAAACTACCCCACTGGTACCCATTTTCATAAACTACACTGGGATAGCCACCTCCCTGTATCCACATGCTCATCTTTATGAGATACTCTGCAAATTGCAATGGAAAAGAGGCCACAGATCTTCTCCCACGAAAGAAGAAGTACAAACGGTTTACGGGGAGGAGTCACTTCACCACCCACGAAAACAACCCCTTGTGCTTCTACTCTCATTTACTAAAGCAAATGTTTTTCTTTTAACAGAGGAGTTCAAGGGCTCCACCGTGGTTGAGCTGATGAAGAAGGAAGGCACCACCCTCGGGCTGACGGTATCGGGAGGAATTGACAAGGATGGGAAGCCGAGGGTATCCAACCTGCGGCAAGGAGGAATTGCTGCCAGGTACCTGCCTCTTGGGTAGATGGAGAAAAAGGAGCACAGGGTGTCATTAATGGAAAAATTAAAACTTCATCAGGAAAAGGTCACTACTAAATAAGCGACAGCTGCCATCTGCTGGGCAGCAGCGTGGGGTGAGGGGCACGTTCCAGAAGCGTGGCTGTTCTGGCCTGTGTCACAGTCACCAGGGAGCTCTCATGTCATCTCAGGGACACCCACGTCCTCAAGTAATTTTCACTGTAAGACACCTGTGTGTGCCGCCGACCGCAGACGGTCTGCAGTGGGGGTGAGATGCTCCGATCATCTCAGGGGAACAGATGACCCATATCCCGTAGAAGGACAAGACAGGCCTAGGAAGTGTGGGAGGCCCAGCTCCATGTATCTAAATAATAATTTTACTTGTTTGCATATTCTCAGTTTTCCTACGAATGAACTGCAGGCTGCACTGGTTGTCGGTGAAGATGGAATGTCCTGGGTGCTAGGCAGGGGTGGGCTGGCTATGTGGACAAATTCTAAATCTACCTCAGACAGAGGGGGTGGAATGTTCAGTTTTCATTCAAAGTAAGGTTAATGTTCCTTAAGTCCTGGACACCAGCAGTCCTGTCCACATCATCCCAAATTAAGTTTTAGAGTTCTTGTCTTATAAAGTGTCACCTGAAATACTGATGGCTTTTGATAATCAACCTGTTTGTACAAATTATAACCTCAATCCAGTGGATTGCTCCATGATCTGAGATATTGTTTGGAAAACACACTGATGTCAACTCAAGCACCCTAATCTTCTTTCTTCAGGTTTTTTAAGATACTTCCTTCCACACCATAGGCTCCTTTATATTTTGGCAGTCATGGCTGATCTGTGATGCTAGGACTTCCTGTGTCTCCAGGGCTTTCTCACGTGTAGCCCCTAAAGCATGTGATTGGAGCTGAGAGGGAGGGCAGTGCCGTATTCAGATGTGTGGATGCTGTGCCAGTTATATTGAGTGTCACCAATCACCAAATATTCATTGTTTACTCCACTACCGTTTCACAGGTCGTAAGCCAGAATAATTAAGGATAAGATCCCTGCCCCCTGGGGGCTTATAATCTATTAGAGGAAATAAGGTATAAAAAACACGAAAAACTTGGGAGCAGTAATCACATTGCGTTTTAGTAAAAAGCAGTAACCTAGGCGTTGTCACAGAGCACCAGGCAATTAAGTTGCCATGTGAATGTGAGTCAGTAGATCTGAGGTGATCGTGACGGCACGTACTGCAGGCTGGAGCAGACTAGCGAGGCTCCAGAGGCGGAGAGATTGGAGCTGGGCTTACGTGAAATGAATGAATTCCGTATTTTCATTTGGGGATAAAATACTGTTGAAGATCCTCATCAGTGATATGAATTTTAAGTCCTATCATTGGTCTTGCTTCCCTGCCCTTGTTTTAGAAGTACAGTTTGACCAAAAGCCCCAAAGTAGGCAAGGTTCTGGTATGTTGGTGAAGAGAGAGAAGAATGTTCCTGAAACCCAGTACTTTCTTGTAATTTCTTCTTTACCAGTACTCTTTTATCAGCCCTGCTGTAAGCAGTGACTGGCAAAACAAACTGACCCTCTTACTGGCTCTGGGCAAACTCCCAGCGAAGATATCCAAAGCATAATGTCCAAAATGGTGAAATGTCCAAAAAAGCAGGCAGCAAAAAATGAGAAGGAATGAGAAGAAAGGAAAAGCTCAAGTGTGTCCAGGATCTAGATAATCTGCTCTCAGAGAATCATCTCTTTATGGGCAAGGCAGCTAAAAATAATTTTTTTTTTATTTTGTTGTATGGTGCTCTTTAAAAATAAAAGAGGTAAAGGGTTAGGAAGAAGTCAGAGACAGCAGGAGCCCACCCACTTCTGAAGTGTCCAGACAGCATGAGTGAAAGGGATCCGCTGAGTGCCTCATCCACCTCGGCTGCACTCCTGCTCCCAGGAACCAGCCGTATCCTGGGAGGCGAGGGCTCCTGCTGTGTCCGGCTTCTGAACTTGCATGCTTACCCATGATGGGAAAGTGCAAAATATGGTCAGACCAGCCTGGGATGAGGAGGGGTCCACTGAAGCGATGTTCCCTGTTTTGCAGAAGTGATCAGCTGGATGTAGGTGACTATATCAAAGCAGTGAATGGCATCAACCTGGCCAAATTCCGCCACGACGAGATCATCAGTTTGCTGAAGAACGTCGGGGAAAGAGTGGTCCTCGAAGTCGAGTATGAGCTGCCGCCAGTCTGTAAGTCATCACAGTCCTGAGGCAGAGCCGCCACACCATGTTGTTGCCTGAGACAATCAGGTTTTGTTTTTTCTTTTTCACCATCGTTGTCTTACTACAGGAATGGCAGAACACGTTTTTTTTTTTTTTTTTGACATGTAAAAATTATTTGAACTGATATACTTATAGCCTATTCAGGAAGAATTTGAAAGAGAATAGATAATGGTAAAAATTATCTAGGACTCATGTTTCCTTAAGGCCATCTGGGGGTTAGGGCCGCCAACTGTCTGCACAGTTGAAATCCACGTATAACTTATAGTCGGCTCTTCGTATGCACGGTTCCTCCGTAACTGAGTTTCCTCCATATCTGCAGATTCGACAAGGGGGTATTGTGTGGAACTGCAGTATTTACTATTGCAAAAATCCACATAGACATGGATTCACGCAGTTCAAAACTCTGTTCTTCAAGGGTCAGCTGTATGTAGTGTAAATGCTTTGGGTCGTGAGGCTGTGAGAGAAAGAGAGTAAAGCAAGGTGAGGGATGGGACTGTTGGGCTGAGGGCGGGACTGCAGTTTTAAATGAAGTGACCAGGAACAGCTTCATTGAGAAAGTGACATTAATCAGTGACTTGAAGGAGGTCAGGAAGTTAGCTCGTTAGCTGTATGGATTTCAGGGGGAAGAGAATTCCAGAGAGAAGGAAAAGCCAATGCTAAGGTCAAAAGGCAGGACTGTATCTGGTGTTGTTCTAGAAACACTGAGAAGGGCAGTGTGGCTGGAGCAGAGGAAGCATGAGGAGAAGTAGGGGAGGCGGTCAGCAGTATAAAGGACAGAGGCAACTTCGAAGGCTACTGGAGGGGCCTTAACATGGTGGATGAAGCAGGGAGGCATGGTATGGTTTGAGGCAGAGGAGTGACATTATCTGATTTGTGTTTTCAAAGGCTCCTCTGGCTGCTGTGGCGAGAACAGCAGGGGCAAGGGTAGAAGCTTTGGAGACCAGTTGGGGGATTATTGCAGTCACCCAGGTGGAAGACAATGGCGAGGATGGTGAAAAGCTCTCACATTCCCCATCTATTTTGAAGACAGAGCCAACAGGATTTCCTGATGGATTTAATATGGGTTGTGCAGAAAGAGGAGTCAAAGACCCCCAGAGGCTTTGAGCCTGAGCAACTGAAAGAATGGAGCTGCCGTTAAAGGGGGTGGTTAAGACTGGGCAGAACTGATCTGTGAGGGGAAGATCAGAAGTTTGTTCCTACAGTTGAGGTGCCTATTTGACCTGCCAGGAGAAAATGTCAGGAAAAGAGTTGGATATCTGGTTTGGAGTTTGGGAGAAAGATCTGGACTAGAAGTGTAAATTTAAGAGCAATGGGGATATAGATGGTGCTTTGGGACCAGATGACAGCACTCAGAGAGTGAGTGTACCTACTTGTTCTTATGAACAGAAAATCTAACACTGAAAATCTACTGGTGATTTTATAACCAAATCAACTGGAGTCTGTGTTCCCGAAACCTTGCTACATTTTTCATTTTCATAAAAGGGAGCAGTAAAATATGGTATTGGGAGCTTGAATTGTGTCATTATTTAAATGTCAATTTTGCCCCTTTCTAGCTTTGTGACTTAGGGCATGCCAGTTAAGCTCTGAGCCGTAGGTTTGTCATCTGTAAAATGGCTGTAGTGGATGTAGAATTTTTGTAAGAATTCAAGACTATAACCATGTGAAGCATTTAGGTCATAATCACATACTCAAAAAGCCTTATTATTATTATTATTATTACACTGAAAATACTGTGTTTTCTTGAACTCACTATCTCAAACCATTGCCAAGGAGTTAAAAGGAGTCAAATATCTCGAGCTAATTAATGCTCTTCGATTAAGCATTTTTATTCTACCGGGGACATGAATATCAACAAAACACAATCTCTTTCTAAGAGGAACTCAGGGTGAGGCCACTGGTGGAGATTTGCCAAGTATTATGGATGATCCAGAGCTGGAAGTTTTGGGGTGGGTTTGAAGGAGGTTATGCAGGCCCAGTAGGAAGATGAACATTCCAGACACAGGGTACAGCAAGGAGGTAAGATGATAGCCCAGAGCACAGGTTGAACTGCAAATGGTTTGGAACTGCTGGAGCAGAAAGGGAAAGACAGGGCCTGGAGAGGGATGAACCCACTCAGGTAAACAGGCACCAAGTGAAGGGGGCCTTATGAGCCATATGGGTGGCATGCGGATGGTGTCACGTGGGCAGTAAGGAGCCTTTAAAGGCTTTTAAGGCTGAGGAGTAGCATCATCAGATCAGAGTTTTTAGATTTATTTTAACAAGTCAAATGGAGAAGAGATCAGAGGCTAGAAGCCCCAAGGCTGTTACAATTTTCCAAAAGAGAGGTAGTGTCCTGAATAAATATAGCATCAGTAGGGTTACAGAGGAGAGGGTGGGTATCAGAAATATTCAGAGGTTAAAACCTGTCATGACTGGGTGGTTATACCAGCCGTTCCTCCTTCACGCAATGAAGCTGATGGGAAAAAGGAAAATATTTTTAAAGGCAAAAGTGTGAATTTTTTGGTAGAAATCAGATAGAAGAGGTCTGTTCTCCAGGGATTATCTCTGACTCTTTCTATTACATTTAGGTAAATTAATAAGATCTTTGAGTTCAGAGAGGTTGAAGGGATTAATAAGCCTCCCTTTCACTGAGCCCAGACAGCTAGAGCAGAAGCAAGCCTCCAGCAGCGAGGCCCCGGGAACAGAGCTGTCTGCTGAAAGACAGGCCACCCCAGACCCAGACTGTAGCTCTCTCAGGAATGACAGCAATATGAGGCTCAGCCAACCCCAGAGTCTGGAAGGAACTGGAGGAAGGGTATGTGTATGTGTGATGGCGAGGCGTTTAGGGGGGTAGGATACAAAGACAGAGACAGAGAGAGACAGAGATCTGATAGAAGGAAAATGAAATTTTGACCTTGAGCAAGTCACTTACCTTTTCTGAGATTCAGTTTCTTTGTGAAAATGAAATAGTCCATCTACAAGAGCTCTAAATTTCTTTTTGATTTTAAAATTATGTGGTGTTTTGAGACTGTATTTAGAATATTACCAGACTGTGTCTTGGGTATTTGTATATCAAAAGTTGGTTTAGAGGACTGCCTTCAAATGTTTTGGTCACATAACCCCTAAAGAATTTTGAGATATTACATCACCATCCAATTTTTAGTTAACACCTAAAATCCTTTATGATAAGCTTAGCGGGGAGGGTATAGCTCAAGTGGTAGAGCTGCATGCTTAGCATGCCAAGGTCCTGGGTTCAACCCCTAGTACATCCTCTAAAAATTTAATTAATTAATTAATAATATGTAGAATAGATAAACAGGATTATACTGTATAGCACAGGGAAATATATACAAGATCTTGTGGTAGCTCACAGTGAAAAAAATGTGACAATGAATATATATGTATGTTCATGTATAACTGAGAAAATGTGCTCTACACTGTAATTTGGCACAACATTGTAAAATGACTATAACGCAATAAAAAAAGTTTTAAAAAAACCTTTATGATAAGCTTAGATGGAAAGGATATAACTTTTGGTATGATGCTATTTTATATGTCTTTAAATACCATTTCCAGTCAAACCTTGGAGTTACAAATTTACCTCATTTATTTAATGGAAAATATCTGCCACAGAATCTTATTGTCAAAGGCAGTGCTCACCATTAAACCATCAGCGATCAGACTAGCTTTCTATCAGAAGGGGTCCTTCCCTGGGGGAGGGTGTAGCTCAAGTGGTACAGCACGGGCTTAGCATGCACAAGGTCCTGGGTTAAACCCCCAGAACCTCCTCCAAAAATAAATAATCAAACCCAATTACCTCCCCCTCAAAAAATATTTTTTAAAGGAGTCTTTCCTTAATTCAGATAAATGTGTTAAAGCATGTCCCTATGTCAGCCTTATTACTTTTCGTTTCTAATTCTAAGAGAGAGAGACAGAGATGATGGTGGGGATAATGATGATGATGACAGGGGAGAGATGGTGGGCGTCCTGGGTCTCTTCCACGTGCTGCATTCTGAGATTTAGTCTGAAGGAGCAGCAGCTACCCAGGGAAAGCTTTCCCTGTGGCAGTGGCAGGGGGAAACCAGGACAAGCCCAACCACAGGAGCACATTTCCAGGCTCTACTCACATCTCTTAACATCCCATTGACCAAAGCAACTCAGATGTGCAGAACCAATGTAATGAGGTGGGAAAGTGCACAACTCCTGTTCTCCTATAGATATTTGGGTTGGGGAGGCCAGGAAATAGTATATAATTTAGAAAAACCAGCTCTACCGTAGTAAAATATAGACTGTCACTTCATGGTATAGAAGTACACGCATATTCACATACGGAAATAAGGGACAACAGTACAACTAGAATACTAAGCAGGAGTCTTTTTGCATTGTAAAAGTGGCTTTTACCTAGCCATTCTGTGTACCCTGTTTGATTCTTTGGGTAAGCCCTTTAATTGGATCTCTGTGTCCACATACACACCCCTAAAGTAATGAGTAAAATTCGTGTGGCAAAACTCATGTGAAAACCCAGTCACTGAGAGCCAGTCATGCAAATAAAAATTATAAAGACCAAAGCTGTTTCACTAAGTGTATTAAAATGTAGTCAAAATTCCCATTTATCTTTGTCAATGATGAAGAGCAATAGTGTGGATAATCTAAAGCTGCAGATAATCCCCAAGTTCTTTATATTGACTTTAGATTTGATTGTAAGATTTTGTGGTCAGTAAGATTTAGTTCAAGCAAAATTAAAATTACAGGGCTTTGCATCCCCAGAACAGCCACTCAGCCAACAAGGACAGGTGGCCCAGAATTGGAATTTGGTTGTCTGTAATTGAAAGTTGATTTAATGATTAAATGAAATAATATTTGTAAACCACTTTGCAGAGTTCCTGGCACACGCTACTCATTAATTATTTCTCCCCATATCTTTTCCTCCCCTCCCTTACCCATATAACAAAAAGGTCATGTTCTTAACCAATTTCATTAAGTGGCTTTCTGGGTCATAGAAATAAGAAAACTTTTGGTTTGAACTCAATTTTTAAAATTTAATTAAAACAGTACCTCAACACTTTCATCTATTTGCATGTACTGTTCCTAGATGATTAGAATAAACTGTAAGTCCCCTGATGGCCAGAATATGACATTTAATTAAATCAGCAGTGTACCAAAACATTTTGTTCAGCTGTAGGTTTATATTGTTTTTCAGCAGACCCAAGTTCTTACTGTAGTTTATGTCCCAGGGTATGTGCAGTTTTGTGAATTTAACTGTGTACTTTTCATAATCATGTCTATTCCTTTGAGGATTCAGGATTTCTAATAATTAAAAAACAATTGTAATTAATGCTTAATTAAAATTACTTTCTATTCCTGTAAATGGCAGGAAACATTCTTTTCAAAGATGTCTTTAAATTCTGTGTGTATTTCTTATTGATAGCTTGATATAATAAACCCTTCAGGATCTAGTAACGATGTGAAAACTGGGTCATTGATCATGAAGACAGCATTAGATAATTAGATATTGTTGTACAAATTCAAGACATGGAGCAAAGACCATCAGTTCTGTAGATGGCAAACTCTTCTGTCTCCATGAATAAAAATATCCTTGTATCCATAATGATAAAATATTAATTTGGGGAAATTTGGGTTTTTTTTTTAATCTAGCAATAGTGTACTGTATAACCAGAATTACTCACCAGTTTCTTTAAAAAAAAAAAAAAGTCTTAAGGAATAGTTTATGACTATTTCTTCATACAATTCATACCCTCAGACTGTGTGTAATATAATTAGAAACTGCAGCTTGGTAATGCAATTTCATTTTGTGAAATGAGAGCAATAACTAGGCAAACATATACCAAGCATGATGGTATCAAGTAAAATTAAGTAGATCTTCATTTTATTAGTCAGTAGTAATATTTTGAATGTAGTTAGAATTTATTTTGCCTTCCAAGTTTCATTTGGGCCGCTGATATCTTTGTTTAATTGCTATGCATCATGTCAGAAAATCAATTTGCATCAGATTAAACTATTAATGGCCATCTGAGAGTAATGCTTTTTCTTCTTGCGCTATCTGCAAAAATAAAGACATTAATTATCTCATAAATTTTACAAAAATCATATTATTTTTGCATTTTACAAAAGGAGAACAATTTTATTTATCCTATGAAGATTATCTTTCTTGTAATACAGAGTTTTAACAATGTGAATATTATGCTCTGTCTAAAAACTGGCTACACAGGAGAAAAGAAAGTACCTATGGTTTTGATTCTACCTGGAACCATATAAGTCACTCACAAAGATAACTATTTTATGATATTTGTATGTCATTCCAATTATTTTTTCTAACATTTTTAAAAAGAAATTTTTGCTGTTTTTTTACTCAACAAGAATTATTTGCAAATACTGTAGTATTTTATGTCTATCAAAAAATTTAAAAATGTTATTATGACGTAATACTTATATTTCCCTCTCTCTTCCCTGCATCCAGCTGTCCAAGGATCGAATGTTATTTTCCGAACTGTGGAGGTCACGTTACACAAAGAAGGCAATACCTTTGGTTTTGTAATACGAGGTAGGTGATGGTTAGAAAATAGAACCAACAGATATTCTTGGGGAATTTTGTCAGTGAAATATTTGGAGGGAACTAGAAAGTCATCATCAAAAAACTGATGTTTTCAGTGCCTAAAGTCACCTTATAACATTTGTACCCATTTTTCTTTAAAGAAACAAAGCAATAATTGGGAATCAAAATGGAATCCAAATGATCTAGCTAATTTATTTCAGTTTGTTAATACTGAGCAAAGAAGCCATTGTTTGTAAAGCTTGTCAATTCATAGTCATCCTACTGATTTGCCACTTTTCAACATATCTTTTGCCTTCCCGCTCATACTTTCTGTGTCATTGAGTCAAAAATGTTGATGAATTCATCTTGATTTGATTTAAAAGACTAGGATTAAGCAACTTTATCTTGTTTTATCTTAAAATACATTTTATTATTGTATTGTCCTAAGAATGGATTCCAGCCAATCTAGTCCCTTGGGCACCTGTATACATCAGCTCAATTCATCTCATTTTCAAATGATATTAATAATAAAAATTTCAAGTGACTCCAGCTTGTCTACAAAACCATTCATTCTGAGCTGCAGTTTTGGCTTTTAATATTTTAGTTTTCTTATTAACAATTTCACCCCTTAAAGACTACACATGCATTAACAACTCGTAATTCCTAGTATGACACTTAGGTTCAATAGGATAGTAGGGAAGCTTCAGGAATTTTTAACATTTCTTGACTTTTTTTTTTTTGTTTTTACCTGTTACACTTTGTATTTAACTAGAGTCCAAATTCTGTCAAAGTTATTAAAATATTAATTAAAATTAACTAAGCATCTTAATAAATATGCATGCATCAAGGGATAAAAGAGATATGTTCACTTACACAGACTTGCCTTAAATCACTAAGCTTTAGGCATTAGGTTTAATTCTATGTCAATCATTTAGCGAATTAATCAATCAAATACTCATTAAGGACACATCAACATATCAGCATAAGGCAGAGTACTATGGAATCAGGAGACAAGACCCCTGTCTACAGGGAATTACAGTCCAGTGAATTTAAGACATAAGTTGATAAAATGCCCAAATGAGTATGAGAGAAAATGGGCAACTAGAAACTCACTGAGTAGTTTACACCAGTAATTATTTTCTGACCAAGTCCTATTTTTAGGTGGAATGACAGATCCCAAGATCACTTACCTTAACCATTGCCGAGTTTCTATATAAAAAGCTAGATGAATGTAATGAAAAGTCAGTGTACAAGTGATTTTACCTCAGAGGGTAGTATTTACTGTTTTTGCAGTATAGATATGAAAGAGTAGTGTGCTTGAATTGCATGCCTACAAGCCTAATTACTAAAATGCTGCAGTAAAAAATACTGCTGGTGCAGATATTCATCACTAGCTGCTGTACGGTTAATCAATAGCAAATCCAATTGCTAATGAAAGAGCTAAACCAACAGTAATTTATCATTAAGAACTAAAAAGAATAGAAGCAGTTGAAATCCACAACCACCTCGAGGCAACTGCTGATATGATGTTAACAAAATGTCCTTCCCACAATTTGCAGGAATTTCAAATATCCACGTGTGCATGTGTAGTAAGAGCTTTTTAATATGAGCCTCGACTCCTACCTGGTACATCATAGGCCATTAATAAATGGATGAATGAATGAATGATGCCTAGATTTGTGTAGACATCAGATTTCTTAGTATTACACTGATTTTAAAACCTTAGTAATAATGAGCCAATTCCAGTTTATGAGTACCACATTTTTGTAGGCTTTAGTAACTCCCTTCGTACATTGGTTGAACATAAAAATTTGTCTAATTTTGCATACTTTTTTAATGGGACTCAATAAAGAACTTACATGTTCAAATCAGTTTGAAGCCCATCTGGAGGATCTTCCTTGCTCAAGTGGCCACCACCTATCCTCTGAGAACCATTGGGTCATCACAAAAAGAGCTGCAGAATGAGAAAGCACTGTGGATAAATGTTATCATGGCAGATAAGACATTATGGCATAAATGGGATTTGAGCTTAATTTAGATCAATGGAGAATATCAGGACATTCAGGAAGGAGGGAGGGGTAGATACTGCAGATGAAGCATGTTCATTTAGTGCTAGAGAATTTCTTCTTACCCAATTAGGACAGGTCTTTGAACAGTAAGCCAGGCTTTTAGCTGATGTATGGAATTAACATTTCTAATGCTATGTGTAACATTAAAAAATCTTGACTGCCCAAACAATAGAACCTTCCATCAATAAAATGAAAAATGATGCTCTGGCCTAAATAATGAAGAGTTAAGTTTCTGTTAATTCCTTTGCCACCAAACCAAGGAAGATGGTTTGGGCTAACAGGAAAATCACTCTGCCACTAAGTTGCTTTTTATTTTAGCTGAGGAAGTTTCTCTAGTCATTCTCAACTGTAAAATTGTAGGTATGTGTACAGATTTAACACATGGAGCCCAATATTCAGATTCAGTCTGCGCTGGGTCCCTGGCATTGATATTTTTTAAAAAGCATGCCAGGTGGCTGATATTAATAAGCAACCAGGGTTGAAAATATCAGTGGGCTCTAAGTCGTCTTTTACTTTACAGCTCCAAACATCCAGAACCTAAGTGTGAATCACAAAGTACACTTGGTTCATTATTTCCAATAATGGTAAAACATCACAAATCAAGAAATTCTCACACTTTAACGTACACTCACTGTTGCATATTTATATTTCCAGATCAAAATAATGGAAAGGTTTCTTACTGTCTTCAGCCCCTATCCTTTTCTAAATCAATAACCCTCAGGGGAAAGCCAAACCTCTCTCTTTAGGATCACCTTTCAAAAGAGAAGTTACATAATGGTATTTACATAAATATAGTCAATCATGTGCTATAACTTATTGTCAATTTCCATTTAAATTTTTTTTCTGAACGTTACAAATTTCCTATTTTAAGTAAGAGAGAATTTTAAAAGAAGCCATCAAACTGAATGAAAGAAATTAAATACTGAAATGGAGCTTTTACCAATCAGCCAGACTGAATAAATCACTTGTAAAGAAATGAGCATAAAGGAAGCATGTGCTTTCATCAGGAACAGTGAATGTCTTAATTTTTCTCTTAGGCTAGGTTCTTTAAGTTGATCTCTCTACCTCTGCCAGATTTGGGAAATGTCAGTCTGTCCTCCCAGACAAACATAAATGTTAAAGAAAAAATACTTGATGGCAACATTTATACTTACTACACACTGGCAAACCAGAGACCATCCAGATGGGCAGCCACGATAGTGATATATGAGGAAATCAGGTCATACAAACAATAATTAGGAAACTGGAAGTGGATGGAGGATGGTTCAAGATGGTGGTATAGGAGGATCCTGAACTCACTTCCTTCCACAGATGCAACAAATATACAGCTATACATAAAAAAATTTCCTCTAAAAAGAACCTAAGAAAATGCTGAATTCCAGCTCCCTAACAAAGGATAAAAAGGCCACATCAAGACAGGAATAATCCTTCAAGACTGGGAGAGAGCTGTTTTAAATAATGCATAGAAACAAACACAGAGAGTCAAGCAAAATGAGGAAACAGAGGAAAACGTTCCAAACGAAGGAACAAGATAAAACTTCAACGGTGAGGGGAACCCTAATGAAATGGAGATAAGTAATTTACCTGATAAAGAGTTCAAAGTAATGGTCATTAAAGATGCTCACCAAATTCAGGAAAAGAATGCATGAACACAGTGAGAACTTCAACAAAGAGGAAGAACACATGAGAAAGGACCAAACAGAAGAATATAATAACTGAACTGAAAAGCATTCTAGAGGGCTCAGTAGCAGATTGATGGATCAGAAGAACAGACCAGTTACCTGGAAGACAAGGTGGTAGAAATCACTCAAACAGAGTAGCCAAAAGAAAAAAGAATTTTTAAAAAAAGAGGATAACTTAAGGAACTTGTGGGACAACATAAAGAATACTAGCATTCACATTTTAGGAGTCCCAGAAAGAGGAGAGAGAGAGAGAAAAGAGCAGAAAACTTATTTGAAGAAATAATGGCTGTAAACTTTTCTAATCTAGAGAAGGACACAGACATCCAGATCCAGGAAGCGCAGAGAAACCCAAACAATATAAACCCAAAGAGATCCACACTAAGACACGTTATAACTAAAATATCAAAAGTTAAAGAAAATTTTGAACACAGTAAGAGAAAAAAAAAGGGGGGAACCCCCATAAGACTGTCAGCTGGTTTTTTTTCAGCAGAAAATTTGCAGACCAGAAGGGAGTGACTTGATATATTCAAAGTGCTAGAGGAAAAAACTTCCAACCAAGAATACTCTACCTAGCAAGATTAAGATTCAGAATTGAATGAGAGATAAAGAATTTTCCAGACAAGCAATAGCAAAAGTAGTTCATTACCACTAAACTGGCCTTACAAGAAATGTTAAAGGGACATCTTTAAGCTGTGAAGAAAAGGCCCTAAACATAATTAAGAAAACATATGAAAGAAAAAGTCTCACTGGTAAAAGCAAATATATGGTAAAGGTAGTGGATCAACCACTTACAAAGTTAGTGTGAAGTTAAAAGACAGAACTAGTAAAATTAGCTATAACTACAGTAACTAGTTGAGGGATACACAAAAAGGTACAAAATGAACATCAGAAACAAAACATGGTGGGGGTACTAAAAATGTCGTGATTTTAAAATGCACTAATATTTTTAACACCCTCATTTTAAAAAAATTTTTTAACACCTTTATTGTGGTATGATTCCTGTACAATAAACTACACATACTTCACATGGAAGTTTGATGAATTTTGATAGATGTGTACACCAGCGAAACCACTACCACCATCAAGGTAGCTGACATTTCCATCATTTCAGCCATTCGAACTTTTTTCTTTTTTTTAATACTTGGATTTTTTTCCTTTTACTTGTTGCTTCCTTTATGTCAGATTGTAGACTCACCTATGTTATAGTCCAGGTTGATTAACACCAGGGGTACCTACCTACACTTTGTTTACAGCCAGCAGCTGTTCTAATTGGACTAGAACTTGTAATTACTTGATGCTTTTATCACACTAGCTATTAAACAGTTTATGTATGTATCACCGCAGATTACAGTCATATATTTATTGAGAGGTGGAGAAATGTTGACTTCAAACATACAGTCTGTATAAAATGAGTAAGATGTTTAAGGCTGTTGCATGCCAGAAGGAAAACTTCACATGTACAACAATAAAATGAACCTCACTTTCTCAGCTGATACTTTGTAACTGAATTTTTTTAATGGCAGCAATGAGAGCATTTTGTAAGCCGCATTCCTTCTCCTTGCTAGGGGGAGCACATGACGATAGGAATAAATCTCGTCCTGTGGTAATAACCTGTGTTCGTCCTGGAGGGCCTGCCGACAGGTAAGCTTCATCTTTCTGTGTCCCCATCCAAACAGATTAAATAAAGCTGGGGACTTTGGCATACAAGTGGATGAATTAGAAATTTCACAGCAACAGATAGATATTAAATAAATATGTTGGAATGTGAAAACAGAAAGAGTTCAGGCTGTGGAATCAGAGGAAAGAAAATTTAACTCCAGCTTCAAGTTCTTACTACCTTGTTTTGGGCAAGTGACTTAACAGCTCTAAGCTCAGTTCCCTCCAGTGTAAAATGTAGATAATGGTGCCTACCTTTCAAGGTAGGCATTTTTTCATTTTATCAAAGCCTGGAGATTTATGGTGCCTTGCAGAGGGCCTGTCATACCTGAGAGGCAGTTGATAAAAGGCAGCCAGCTCTTTTAAGGAAGGCCCTTGACACACATCCTCTCCAACTGCTCATCTCCTAACCTGGAAAGAGAGGTCGTGGTGTTCTGACTCTTACTGTTGCCAACATCCTTATCCTTATGACTGCCCTTTGATGGTGACCATGGATGTCCGAATGGAAGTGACTTTTAGTGAAAGTGAAGGCGTATTGTTGGTGTTAGTGTCTAGAGCTTTCTCTTCCTTGCTAGTTTGAATATCTGAAGGAAGCCCCTTCAGCTGTCCCACCATAAACATTGTGGGGTCTCCAGTAGACTCACAATTTAGATTTCCCAGGAGATGCTTATCTTTGTGTTCATTTCCCACAGCAGAAGTCCACTCCATCGTGATGGGAGAACACAACTCCCGCCTTTCTGTATTGTTGAAGGGGAGGAGGAAATGCGCTGGTTACCCCTGACTCTGCACTGTGTTTCAGACTAGGATGAATGTTTGAAACCTTTTCATAAGCAGGAGAAATAGTCCTAATAATAAATACTGCTTATGGAGCATCCACTATGTGCCAGGAGCTGTGATAAGTGCTTGGCAGACATTGTCTTATTGTATCCTCACAACCACCCACTAGATGAGGTGTTTTTATACACATTACAGGGGACAAAACCGAAACCCATTCTGTTTCAATAACTCGCCAGCTAGTACATGAATGAAGTAAGAGAGGAATTCAGATTTATTTTCCTTCAAAGCTCATACTGTTGGCTCACTTTTTGAAAATGTTGATGTTTAATGTAAAATAAGAAGATATGAAGACACTGGTTTCTCCCCTCTGCTAAAGTGTATTTGCCTTTGCAGAGGATAATACAAAGTCAAAATTTCCAGGGAAATCTTGCCATTTTTTTCCTTCCCTTGCTTTTCTTGTAAATTGTTTTTCCTGAAGCAAATGAGGGTATTTCTGTTTCTTATTAACATTTAGATCTGGAATTGACAGAAATTTCAGAAGCAGGCTTTAGTTTGTGAGTGATGTAGTACCAAATTAATGTAGGACTAAAGGAAATCTAAGAATTTAAGATAAAGATTTAGAATCAAAATACCTAGAGGGTTATCTAGGTGAAAGATATTTAAAACATCATTTTTATTCTTTTCAAGTCCTAGACTTGTAATCCCTACATCTGATTATCTCATCTTTGTGACCCTGCATGAGGCAGGAGGGTTATAACCTGGAAGCCTTCCTGGCTAGACTTCAGTGGTGTCATTGCTGTCCTGGGGCATCTTCTCCCAGTGCCTTGAGTGTCTTCGGTCACAGAAAAGAGAGTAGTATCTGCCTGGCTTTTCTAGTGAACATGAGACTGAATCAATTTAATGATCACCAAATGGCCATATAAATCAGTAGAAAAATTTACAGACTAGGGAAATTGTTCACCAGCGTTCCCTCTCCTGCTTGAGTTCACTGGTAATAAATTGATTGGAATCAGCAGGCTTTTCTGCTCACCTGGCTTTGGAGAAACAGATTAATGCTATTTCCTGGGCTCCAATAAATCAAATTTTAGACATTTTGGCAAAAATCTAGAAAAGGAAAAATGTGCCTTTGTTACTTTTGCACCCCAAGACTTAATTATGGGTAACTTAGTTATTTGCTGATGTATAGTTATTTTCTTGTTACTGATTTTCCTATGGCAGCAATTTTCTGTTCAGGGTTACCTCTTTACTTTCTTAACGTCACACTTGGTGCTTCAGAGGAAATGCAAATGAAATGGTTGGTAGAATGTGTGTGAAAGAACCACTCTGGCTAAGTGACTATCAATGAGAAGCCCCATGAGGCTAAGTTAATAAGACCGTTTCTTTATTCTCCCTTCAGAGAGGGCACAATCAAACCTGGCGATAGGTTGCTCAGTGTGGATGGAATTCGGCTTCTTGGAAGCACGCATGCTGAAGCCATGAGTATTCTTAAGCAGTGTGGACAAGAAGCGACGTTGCTGATAGAATACGACGTCTCAGTCATGGGTATGTGAGAGCCCTGAGGGTGGGATCTCTAAGCTCTCCATCACGTCACTGTCCATCCCCGATAAACCCCTTTGGGTTAAGAATGAACTGTTACGTCCTCCTGTAGCAGACAGAATTTCATCAATACTATCTTATTACTCTGTTTGAGTTCAGGAAGAGGCGAAGTATACTCAGCGATTTAGAGTTCTTGTGTCAATAGATTCTATAATAACATCTCATTCTGTCAGCGTGTTTCACCTAGTAATCAGCTCTTCTGTGTGGGTTACCCTTTGGCCGGAAAGTATTTTCCCCTCCAAATCACAAAAATGGTATTATTAACTTAGGGGTTGGTGCTTTTTCCTTTACTACATGGAAACTGGAAACAGTAGGGGATTCCTTTCCTTCTTATAACTTTACAATATGAAGCCAGTAATCAAAATCAAGGGAAATTAACATTTTATCCTGAGACTTTGGGGCAAAGAAAGCAAAGGGAGTACATTGATTCAGACAAGAAGTTGAGTGCAGTATTCTTTCTTTAAATAATGATTCCAATAGAAAGTAATTCTATTTCTACCATCACACTGGAAAGATTCTCTCATGTGGCCTGTCAGTGTGCAGGGAGAGCCAAAGTTTTGTGTAGTGTTGACTAAGGCAGAGAAATTATGAGAGAATGAACTGGGACCTGAAATTGAACCTTAAATCACGTTGTAAGTACTTGTTACAATGATCAGACTTGATTGTGTGACCTGACTTTACCAGCAGGTTTTATGCTGGTGAAATGTAGCCGAGAAAAAGACACTTACTCTGTAACTGGAAACAGCTTTATTTCCCACTCTGTATGATTCATGCAGAACAACGTTGCTTGAAGGTATTCCCAATCTGTCTGCTGGCCTGAAATGTCTTAGAGAGGTGTGAGGTTTCTTGCAAGCCTTAAAGTGTGAGAGTTAAGGAGTCCTTAGCACACTAAGTGGTATGATATGCCCTTGACATGGAAAGGTCAGGAATCGAGTGAACTTTCTTCCCTCCATTCTTCCTTTCTCTTGTCTTCTCTTTCTCCTTCTTTTCTTTCTCTTTTTACTTTTTTTTATAGGGTTTTTGAGTTAGGTGATTTGGGTTCTGTTTTCAGCTCTACTGATTTCTAGCTATGACTTTGGACCATGTTACTGATTTCCCTGTGCCTTTGTTACGTCATCTGTCAAATGGAGACTAGCAGTGCCTATTACAAGGCAGTTATCAGTGCCACCAACCACCCAGACCCGAGAGTGCCGATTCAGGCATGCTCCCTCCTCACCAAGCGCCCTCCCCTCCTGGGGCCTTGGTGGTCGCACTGACAGCATCCTCAGGCCAGGCCGTGGGGAGAGGGGTCGGCCTGGAGGCAGTGGTGGGGTCAGCACTGGGGGTCCACCAAAAGCAGGACTGTGGAACCCACAGAGTCGGGGAAGGTAGCCCTGGAAGGGCCATGATGCTGCCCACTCCAACTCCCTCAGTCTGGGCTTCAGCGAGGCGGAAGCGTGGTTAAGGCAGAGCCCCTGCAGATGAGCCAGCCTCGCAGGGAAGAATTCGCCCACTCGCCCACCACCTCTTCCTCTGCACTTGGGCAACCACCTCAGGGAGAGTCCCGTGCAGCCTTCCGTTCCCTTCCTCTCTGACCACTGGGTGGCTGCTGGGTTGATGCTGGGTTGATGCTGGGGGGGTGATACGAAAGTGTTTCCTGTTTTCCCACACCACTATTGGCATTTTGAAGAGGCCCAGTGTGTTTTAAGGCCTTGAGACCAGCAGAGCCCCCAGTGGTAGCCAGGGGTAAGGATCACCAAGAGGCATGGTGAGGACTTGGCCCTGCCTACATCTGCCTTCCCAAGAAAGGGCTAAGAAGAAAAAGACAAGGCTTCTAGCATATTTCTTGCCAATTTCTGTTTCTAGCTTGTCTACTTTGTGGAGTATCTGAGTGTTGCTTAGAAGCATATTCGTTAAACTTGCTTTAGGTTTTGTGCTAGAGGCAATGAGTTGGGCAAAAAGGTGAGGAAAAGTGCTGAAAGGTAGAATTAAGTAGGTTTGACAGGATTGCTAGAGCTTGGAGGCAGCATTGGCAAAGACCAACATGTTTGCAGGCACTTGACTTGGAGACAGTAGCAGACTCTGGGTCTGAGATCTTTCTGGATGTTCTTGGCTGCCAGTTCTTGAGGATTATTTCTTCTTTGGCACAGAGGGAATTTCCTCAACAGACATCTTCAGGTGCCTATTGGGTCTCTCCTTCAAAAAACAAATTGTTCATTTAGTAAATGTTTGTGATCTGTGATTTAAGTTGATGGAGATGCTGGAAGTACAAGAATAAATATGAAATGACCACTTTCCTCCAGGAGCTCTCCTGCAATTTTCATTTCAATAACTTGGACAAGCCTGAGAGGGTTGTCCCACAGATGCAAGAGAGAAAGGATAATGAGGTTATTTTGATGCTGTAGTCTTTCCTGGAGAGACTGGGAAAGACTTTGAATTACAAAAGAAGTTACTCCTAGTTTAAGCGTCTCCTCCACACTCCCTCCTCTCCACAAGCTACAGTGATGCATTTTCCAGATAAAACAACCTATAAAGCAAAGAGCCCCAGACAATAAAGCTCAACAGAACCTAACTAAAGAAAGATTGACGAAAGATTGAGCTATGTGCCCAGCCTCATGTTGAGCACTTTAGGGGATATCAAAAAAGTAAAGGAAACAGCCCTTACTCTCAGGTTTATCCTTCAGTTAGTTTAAATTTTGGGCAGAAGGGGAGCAAAATGTGATGAGAAAGAAGGATTATAAACAACTGGCATCGAAAATTGGATTTAGTGATTTGAGGCTGACTTCAAGCCTTTCAGTTCAGTTGTAGGGTTTCTTATCCTTCAGTGGGAGAAGTGAGAAATGCAGACATTTGGGGAGAGGCAGGAGAAATCTGATGTCCTTTTTAGAAAGAATGTTTGATAAATGATGTGTCTGGATGACTTTATTTTCTAGAATTCCTCAGAAAACTTATTTTGTTTAAACCTTTGCTGAAAATATTTCTAAAATATGTTTTTAAGAATATATATTAAATTAAAGATACTTGGGCAGAGGAGCACACAGTTCTCAGGGCCATCGTTCGAAACATCAATCCTTAGGCCAGTGTTACGGAGTCAGGAGGGGCAGATCATACCAGATCTGTGCTGGCTTATACCTTAACTCAGGATTTTTAACAATTACAAGATTCTCCATCAATTTTTTATTTTATAACTTTCCACTTTCTTCCATGGGAAGAGCTGGGAGGGGGGTTGCTGGTCCTGCAATTCCTATGGATTTCTTGTTGGCCATATTAAACAAGGCTAACTGTAGTGTAATTTATCAAGCTTTCTTACTAAGAGACAGAAATCTAGGTCATTTTAGTAGAGGTCAAATGTAACCTACAAACTATTGTGGTTGATAATAAAGATGGAAAGATAACATTTGAAATACTTCTCCCAAATGTCACGAATTTCCCCCACTATTGTTCCCAATATTTACTGTTCGCATGCATAAACCTTTCAGAAATACACTGTACATACGTATATATCTCTTCAAGTCCGTCCACCTCCCTTCCTCACCCTGCTGCTATTTGGTGTCCTCAGTCTCTCATTTTCTCTCCCTTTTGAACTCCTATTTCACTTTCTTGGCAACTCTTGAGGGTATTTACATTGTCTTAGTTATTGATGAATTTTTCTCTTGTGCGGCTGGGTTCCATAAATTCAGTGGCGACGTTCGTAAACGTCTTTTTTTTTTTCCTGGCTGATTTCTATTGCCCCTCACATGGAGGCTTCAGATATACATAGGCGGCTCTTAATGATAACGGTGGACTGAGCAGTGCGTTCACCCATAGATTAGCTGTTCTTACGACTAATCGTCATTAAGTGGGTATGCATACAGTATAGCAAAACACCAGGGTTTATGCTGTAGGTTTAGAATGAAGTGATTTCATAACATCATCTTACACTGCAGAATGACCTTATGCATCTTTGAGTCACAAAACCTCTTAATCTACCTGTGGTATTTTTATGAATTCCTGTAAGTCTGTGATTCTCTCTGACTATTTCTTTGTTTGGCTTCAAACCTTTCCTTCTATTTCTTTCAATTTTCCTGGACTAAGCCAGCAAGCAAAACCAAGGATACTGAGAAAAATATTACCCTTTTCTTAGAAATGCCCAAATGGATTACATCTTTGCCCAGCTGTATGGATAGGCCTTACTTACATTCAATCCTAAGCACACACAAAATAGTCATTTTCAAGCAATTGTTTTTATCAGGGATGAATTTGAATGTGATGAGTCATCAGAAGAGATGATTAATTTCATTGCAACCAAAAAGTATGCAGGTTTATTGGTGTTATCATAACTGGCTCTTGGCTATGCTTTGCATTTCATTTTTCAAAGGTCCTTCCAGCTCTAATATCCAATGACTCTGTGAATTTAGTAACTTCTCTTAAAAGATTTCAGAAGTTTCCGTTTTTTAAAAATTGATGTAACTGTAACTCCAAAGCAAAAAATTAAAAATAAAAATAGTTTCAAATAACATTTAACTGTTGTTCATACTGAATTAAAATGATTACAGCTTAAACCACTGTTTAAGTCTAGTCCCCTCATGTTACAAGAGAGAAACAGTGGTTCTCACTTGTAGATTGAAAAGACCCTTTAGATTCTATCACAATAAATATCACCTAAAATATAGTCAAATGGGACCTTAGGGAAAAGGAAGATGTTAAATTACTAGTCCATGTTACCCCAATTCCAACACCACTACTCATCCTCTTTGCACCAAAAATAATATTAAACTTCTAGAAGGAGTGCCTGAATGACATCCTACAGAATTCTGTATTCTTACATGAGTGTTACTCAGGTACTTAAAAATGTCCGTGAGTACCTCTTCCACTAGAGTCAGACTATCCAAATTATTTCAGGGATCCAGAAACTAAAAACTAACTTATTAGGGATGAGCCTTCAAGGTACCTGCCTGCCCCTCTAGCCCCAAGAAACAATCAGGGTGTAACAAGCATGAGCAAGCAGGGAACAGAGTGTGGGGCCGCCATGGCTCAGAAGACAGGGACCGAGTGAGTGGGCTGTGCAAATGGGTTATGGGGAGAATCTCAGCTCTCACCTCTGATACTCTGCCAGAAGTCTTCACACTCCTCCCAGAGGCCCTCATGTTGTTGTTTCGGAAAATGTGAAGGTAAATAGAGAAGAATGTTGACTACTCGGAACAGGAACTCCTAGTCGGGGACCTTCCTTCTATTTAAAAAAGGAAAGTTGATTGTTTCCTTTGTTAATCACGTCAACCCCGGCAGTCCCGTTGACAGTTACAAATTTTCCTGAGATGGTTTTCCAGCGTTCCCAGAGTAGGCATAAGGCCAACATACCACTGTGAGATCACTGTCTAAGAATCTTGGTCTCAGCATTCTGAGACATTTAATAAATTAATGGGAAGTTGGTTAACATTCCCTCGTTTTCAGATTGTATATTATGCTTCTAAAATTAAACATGTCCCTTGAGGAGGAAATTAGCCCTTTAATCTAGTGTATTTTAGAAAGATGAAAAACTGACTGAACCCTATCAGGGGAAATCTCTCTTCACACGATATGTTTCTCTGAGGTCGGGTACATGTGTTAGGTAGACTAGAGTTGCTTTTCCTTTTGAGAGGAGTTGCAGACAAGCACTTCGAGTGATTATGAGGTCAATTCTAGGCCATCCTTTTAGAGTACTACCAAAGTACTAATCAAGATTGCTTTCCTCTGTGGTTGGATACTAATTGTATATTCCTCGTTGTAAAATGAGCTTCAAACAATATTTCACTGGGGAAAAATTACCCTTCTTTAGATCTTCCATTAATCATTATAGCACAACTATAGGATATAACCTTAAAGAAACAGAAGGCCTTAGGTTCCCCGTTAGGCATGAAACTCTTCTACGAACTCTTTTCTCCAGATTTTAGTTATCTTTGTTCAACAGCATCCACTTCAGTGCCTGCTCTATAGTAAAAGTATTATTTAAATTATTATTTTTAGGATCATTTTTGGTATAGTAGTGTGTTAGGGTATCAGATTAACTCCAACAGTCATTAAAGCAAGGGAGTAAACTATATCACTGCTTGTCACTGAAGATGGCTAGGGTGCAGTTGCTCACATGATAACACTCACTGTTAAGCGCCCCTGCCTCCTGGATTGTATTTATGACACAGGCTTCATAACCACAGGGTAATGGTAGAAACTGCCCTGAATCTGTCTTCATGAAGTCAGGAGGTCAGGGCATTTTGATAAGGACCCTCTGGTTTAATTTAAGATGAATGAAGAATTTCTCTACTGTGAATTCTCTGAAGCAGATTGAGGTCAAACTTTGAATATAAATTGCCTTGAGAACACACCAGTACCCAACATCCTCCTTCTGTAACATATAGCTGTCAGCACCTGAAGATGTTGTGTCGGTAGCAGTAAAATAAGAAAGGGAAAAGCCAGTAGGTTTTCACCTGCTCTCTGTGGGGTATTTCAGCATTAATCCCACTTGAAATACTATAACATCTAATAGACTAATTCGCAAGAAACATCCAATAATTAACTACTCAGCGGACCACACGTCTTGAAGAATTGTTTTATTTTAGAACAAGTAAAATGCAGAGAACCATTCCAAAATTTTTCTCTCAACTGATTTACTTTTCTTTCTTTGAAAATACTCTCTCCCAATGTTATCACCTATTCCTACAATTTTGGGGCATCTCCCCACCGGTTAGCTATAAAATAAAGTCCCAAGTCTTTAGTCTGACACTAAGATCTTACCCAAGCTTTTCCAGACCTACCTTTCGAGGTTTGTTTTTTGTTGTATTCCTAGAAAACCGTGTGCTTCAGCCACACTGGACATTTAATAATTTGTGACCAGTGTTTTACCATGTTTTCTGTATTTACCACATTTACTGTGTTTCCTCATGACTTTCATCCTACCTAGAGACGTTGTAGTGTGGTGATGTAAAGGACCCAAGCTTGGTTCCTGGCTCTCAACTTACTAGGTGGATGACCTTTCTAAGTCTCAGTTTCCCCATCTGTAAAATGGGAACTGGTCATAGTAGCTTCTTCCTATGGTAACTGTGATGTTTGAAGTTACTAATACATTTAAAGTACTTGGTGCATTCCTGGAACACATAGAAATTTTAAAATATGGCTTCATTGTTGTTGTTATTATTGTTTTTATGTGAGCTTTCTCACTCTCCTATGTCAGTCTTTCAAATGTATTCCTACTTCTTGAAGCTAGACTGGCAAAACCAGCTGGCATCAATCCCTGTATCATCTTAACTCCCACAACGTCTCTTTTGTAAAAACTAGTCTTTACCCCATCAGTGTGGTAGTCTAGTTATTTGTATATATCACTATCGCTCCCTGATGAGTTATAATCTCCTCGAGGACAGGGGCTATTTCCTGCCCACACTGTATCCTCTGCAGTGCCCTATAAGTGGAAGATGCGGTTTATTTCTCGGTTGACTGAGTAAATGAATGAACAAGTAAATGAGGAGTCTTTGATGTTGCACCTATCTTTCCCCTAAACTTAATAATGTTCAAAATAATGTCTCCTGTTTTTAGAGCGTTTTTTGTTTTTAGTGTACTTCACAACATCTTAGTTTCTCCTTCTATTACCTGTTAAGGAAACCAAGTTTCCTCTTGTTTTTTGAGAAAGCTGGAAAGGATTATGTGGACCGTGGGAGTCAGACACTTACTGATTTTAATATAAGAATCCACACAATTTCCATGATAGATCAGTTCACACGAGGCTAGTGAATTCATTTACAATTTCATTGAACAAACCAAAATACATTCTTAGAAAACACAGAGGGTTTTCCAGGCTTCATGGTCATCACACATTTAATGTTGAACGTTGAAGGTTGCAGTTCTGGAATATTAGGTAAGACCTTCATAGTTAACATTTGAACTTCTTAGGGAACTTTTTGTTCCTTCTCAGTGAATGTACATGAGACTGGCCTTAAAAAAGCCTTTCCCCTAACTCACTATTCTCTTCCCAGTGCTGTTTTTTTACAGAGCTCCTGTGGTCACAGACTGTGAACATGTCTGATCTTCTCCTCCTTGTGGTACAAAAAGGAATCTTTCATTCCAGGGCTTCTCATCACCTATCAGTGGGACCTGTGGGTTCAAGACTAAGTCAAAGACGTTGGAGTAATAATTATTGTTTTTATATACATCGTGAGGTCGGAAAGGAGGGTTTTAGGCTGTTTTAAAAAATAGAAATCTGAGATTCCTTATATGCTTGGATGACACAGTTTATAAAGGTCAAAATTCAGTCTTTTCTCTAACATAATATGCTGCTATTAGCAAATTACAGTAATAGTAACTACCATTTACTAAGTGCCTATTATGTGCAAGGCATTTTATAAACATTATCTCATTGTATTTTTACCATAAAAGAGAGGCATAGGTATCCCCATTTCAGGAATTAGAAAAAAGAAGAACTTACCCTGGTAGAAAAGAACAGAGCCAGAATTCAGCCTGTTACGTCTGATTCCAGAACCTTTGCTTAAAGCAATTTAACCATTAGCACAGTCTATTGCAACATTTACATGACAATTCTTAAAGCTAAATGTTTAGAACTGAACTTGAATTCTCCCCTTAGCCTGTTCCCCTCCCATCTTCCCCATCTCAGGCATTAGTGCCTCTGTCTGAGCAGTTCTCAGATCAGAACCCTGGGTCCTCCTTCCCTCCCTGACTCACACGTCGCTCTGCCAGAGGGTCCATCTCTCCTCTGCCAGTCACCCTGCTCATCTCCATTCTCACTTTCCCTACAGTTGTCTTTGTGATACAGGAAAAAGAATGTGGCATGAGGGGATGGACGTGTCCCAGGTCTCGGTTAAGTCCCTGGAACGCATCCTGCCAAGTGCATGTCCTTGGCTTTGCACAGTAAGGAATTCAAGAGGGAGCCACAGTTGAGTAAAGGTAGATTTATTCAGAGAGATACATACTCCATATACAGAGTCCAGGCTGTTTCAGAAGGCAAGAGAAAGACCATGAGGTGTGGGGGTTGGGTCCTCAATAGACACACACTCCCTAGACAGTGTGGGCCATCTCACTCAGAAGGGAGAGCGGCCACGAGACGTGCCGGTTGTTAGTTTTTATGGGCTCGGTAATTTCACATGCTAACAAGTGGGAAGATTATTCCAACTACTTTTGAGAAGGAGCTGAGATTTCCAGGAATTGGGCCGCTGCTCACTTTTTGACCTCTTATGGCCAGCCTTGAAACTGTCATGGCACCTGTGGACGTGCACCTCACCATGCTAATATATTACAGTGAGTGTGTAATGAAGCTCAAGGTCTACTGGAAGTCAAATCTCCCACTATCTTGGGCCTCAAGGCCTAATGGGAGTTGAACCTTTTACCATCTTGGTGTGAACTGCTGTGTCTTTCCTGGAATGGCTGTGCCCTGCCCGCTTCCTTCCTGAGTCACTTGCCTCTTACTCCCAGATGCCACCCTCTTGCTCCCAGTCACCTCCCAGCCCGGGCCTGTCTCCACTCTTCATTCCCACTTCATCCAAATCCATGCTCACACATAAGCCCCAGAGACCCTTACAGAGCAGACATGGAATCATGTCACTCTCATTCAGTGTCATGCACTAAATTCCAGATAAAATTAAGCTCTGTTCAGTGCCTGGGAATCCCTGCATGCTGTTTCCAGAGCTGCCTCCCCAATCTCAGCTCTCCACGGTTTTCTAGAAACTCTTTTCTCTGACTCCCAAGGCTCTTTTTTAAGCTCTTCCCACATACCAGGCTCCTATCCTCAGGGACTTTGCAAGTTCTGTTCCCTCTGCCTCAGAAGTAATTCTCCAACCCCCGCACATGGGCAAACACACATTCTTTACCCAGTATTTTGTGCATATCCTTAATGTCACTCCCTCAGAGAAAACTTCCGTGACACCCTATCTAAACTGGGTCTCCCTGTTTTACTTACCCAAGGAACTCTTATTTTTCCTACCAGTAATTATCACCGTTAAAATGCTGATTTGCTGGTGAGCTAACCTGCTGTCTCCTTCACTAAACTGTAAGCACCATAAGGGCAGAGACAGGGATATTATACATATATATATATATAGCACTGTATGCACAGTGTATGTCTGAGGCACAGAAAAGGTGCACATTAAATATTTGTTGAATGAACGAAATGCAAACAGCTCAAAAACAGCATGTCAGCTTATTTCACTAAATTGAGAGTAAATATTTACTCTTCTCTGAAGAACTCCAGAAGTAGTAGTAAAAGATGCAGTAAAGCCTTAAGTAACCAATTTGTATTCCTATCTTGATAATCTTATTCATTCTTTCTTTCCTCCCCTTCTCTTTTCTCTCCCTTCCTCCTCCTCCTCTCCCCTTTCCTCGACACCCCCTTCCCTTCCTTTCTCTTCCCTTGAAGAAGCATTTCCTCCAGGTTATAGATGAAAGCATCAGAGTGCCTGAATCCCACAGGGCTATATGGAAGGGCTTTCTGTCACTCATTGGCCGATCCCCACAGTTGATTTTTTGCCTAACTTTTCATTAGCTATTTGCAGTGATTCTGGAGCACCATAGCTCCAGAGTCTAACAGTAAACATTAGACTGGAAATCCAGACTTGCAGGGAGTCTCCCAGACTCCCCCAAAGAAGATGCACTGGCAGGGAACTGTATTCAATACCTTAGAGTAACCTTTTAGGAAAACAAATATATGTGTGTGTATGACTGAATTTTATGCTGTACCCCAGAAATTCACACAACATTGTGAACTGACTATACTTCAATTAAAAAATAATAGTAATACTAAACACAAACATAAACATCCCGGATAAGTGCTACTTGAGAAGAATCCTGCATAATAAACTGCCCACAAGTGGAAAAATATGTTAAAAAATAAAGTGAAATAACAAAGAAGGGGCAGTGGTATTCAAGCAACAAATTATTTCTCTCTGGTTCTTTGAAGATTGGGAAGTACTGGAATCAGAGTACAAAGTGGACTGTCTCACCTTGTGTCCAGCCCTCCTATTACTTTTTTTAAATTAAAGTATAGTTGGTTTACAATGTTGTGTTAGTTTCTAGTGTACACCATAGTAGTTCAGTTATACACACACACACACATACATATTCCTTTTCATATTCTTTTTCGTTACAGGCTACTACAAGATATTGAATATAATTCCCTGTGCTATGCAGTAGGGCCTGTTGTTTATCTGTTTTATATATAGTAGTTGGTATCTGCTAATCCCAAAATCCCAATTTATCCCTCCCCACTCCTTCTTCTTTCTGGTAACCATGAGTTTGTTTTCTAGGTCTGTGACTATCTCTTTTATAAATAAGTTCATTTGTGTCTTTTTTTTTTTTTTTTTTTAGATTCCACATGTAAGTGATATGGTATTTTTCTTTCTCTTTCTGGCTTATTTCTCTTAGTGTGACAATATCCAGATCCATCCATATTGCTGCAAGTGGCATTATTTTATTCTTTTTTATGACTAAGTAGTATCTCATTGTATAAATATACCACAATTTCTTTATCCAGTCATCTGTCAATGGACATTTAGGTTATTTCCATGTCTTGGCTATTGTAAATAATGCTGCTATGAACATTGGGGTACATGTATCTTTTCAAATTAGAGTTCCCTTCAGATATATGCCCAGGAGAGGGATTGCTGGATCATAAGGCAGGTCTGTTTTTAGTTTTTTGAGGAATCTCCAAACTGTTCTCCATAATGGCTACACCAAACCACATTCCCACCAACAGTGTAGGAGGGTTCCCTTTTCTCCATAGCCTCTCTTGCATTTATCTTTTGTGGACTTTTGAATGATGGCCATTCTGACTGGTGTGAGGTGATACCTCATTGTAGTTTTGATTTGCATTTCTCTGATAATTAGTGATATTGAACATTTTCTCATGTGTCTATTGACCATTTGTATGTCTTCATTGGAGAATTGCTTGTTTAGGTCTTCTGCCCATTTTTGGATTGGGTTTTTTGTTGTTGTTATTCAGCTGTATGAACTGTTTATATATTCTGAAAATTAAGCCCTTGTCAGTCATATCACTTGCAAATATTTTCTCCCTTAGTTTGTCTTTTTGTTTTGGTTATAGTTTCCTTTGCTGTGCAAAAGCTTATAAGTTTAATTAGGTCCCATTTGTTTATTTTTCCTTTTATTTCTATTGCCTGAGTAGACTGCCCTAGGAGAACATTGCTGAGATTTATGTCAGAAAATGTCTTGCCTATGTTTTCTTCTAGGTTTACAGTGTCTTATGTTTAAGTCTTCAAGCCATTTTGAGTTTATTGTGTGTGGTGTGAGGGAGTGTTCTAACTTCATTGATTTACATGTAGTTGTCCAGCTTTCCCAACACCACTTGCTAAAGACCAGCCCTCTTATTTTACAAGACCCTTGTTTTAACCAAAGAGCAAATATGAGTCTTTACGAAAGAAGCCCCTAATTATATGGCTTTTGAAAGTTGTGCCCTGCTGTGGTGTCATGGCTGGTTGAAAGCATGGTGTTCTGTAGGTCATTTGAGGACCCCGGGCTTCTTTATAGTTACAGCTGTTGCTGCTAATTGGGGGTGTAAATCAATTGTATCATCCATACTCATTGTCCATCCCCCGTCATGTTCCAGACCGTCCAGAGGGGCCTCAGCTTTGTAGGCACTGGTACAAGGAAGATTCTCTTAGACTCTCCTAGGTGTTGTTTCAGATAAGCATCAGATATTTGAACCAGCACATTTATTTGAACCATCAGAGTATTGAGACCTGACACTTTCAGCTCACTGGTTTAAGTTTGTACCTCTCAAGAGGTGAAAAAAATTAAGCCTCACACACTGTCTCAGAGGGTAGTAAGGAATGGTAATTATTAATTCACAAGAAATGGGTCAAGTAATCAAGTAATATTTCAGCAGCACTCATGTAAAATCCCACCAGCCTTTTTGCCGTATGCACTTGGGTTCGTCACTGTAGGTTGCCTGCTTCTTAGGACCCTTTGAAGTTTTGGTACAGACAAGATTGTCTAGATGGCTCACACCGAGGAGACCTGCTTTGGGTGACTGCTACCTCCTACTTCTCGGAAGTGATTTCCGTAACTTGAACACATCTGTTGAGTTCCTTAAAGGACAGTTTTGTGCTGAGTGGTACCTTCACCTGTGCAATTTGCTTCACTTAAGCTTTAGTATCCAATCAGAATTATAGTAAAAGCTTGGCAGCCTTTCCAGCAGAACTCCCACATTTGGGAGGGCATATGCAGGACCTAAGATGTTTTAGTGTGGTCAGTCAAGCTGAAGTTATCATCTGGCAGGAATATTAAATATCCCACCTGTGGAAAAAAAAGAAAATTAATTTAATTTTCATAATTTGTGTAGTTCAGAGGCTCCATGTGTAGGTGTTTTTTTTAGTACCTTGTCCAAGATATGGATTCATTAGTTATAGATTATAAAACTCAATCCATAGCAGTGTAGATAATCTGAAATTGCAGAGAGAGTAATATTGAAATCATTTACAATACTTAAAGCTAAGTAAGTGGAACAATGCATGAAAATCGAACTAGTGATACACCACAAAGCTGTCTGGCTCCTTCATCCCGCCATCCTTTCTCTTTCCGTTAGAACTTTCTCCTGACCACAACATCATTACTTCTTACATAGGTGCAAACACTAACTTAAACTTCTGGGGGCATATAAATAATAATTTAATTTTTTGACCTGAGAGACTTTTCTCTAGCTTTTTCTGGTCAAGTAAAGAAAGTAATTTATTTACCAACTAAGAAATTAAGCAGCGCAGATGACATCAGCATGTCCTGGGTTTAACTAAAGAAACAGTGGAGAAGGAGAGAACTAACAATTTGTGTGGTTAGTGTCTGCCAAGCTCTGTGCAAGGTACTTTATACATTTTATTATTAATAAGAATTTAATTGTCATAGCCACCCTGTGACATATACATCCTTATCCTTGTTTTTCACAAAGTAATATCTCAAAGAGGTCATAGTAATTGCCCACGATCACACAGATAATATCATGTTAAACCTAGAATCAACCTCACAAATCTAATATGATACCGAACAGAAGACTGAGAATAATTGTAGTTAATCTATGAAACAATCAATGTTTTAAGTATGGATGAAAGTTTTGAAAGCAGCAGAAAAAGTAACGGGCAATGTCTTTTGCTCTAAACTTAAGATTCTGAAAATGAAATGCAAGACTCAGTTAATATCCCTTCAAAAGTAAAAAGTTTTACAGAGAATATTTAAAAATGAAAGTGAAATCTTGTCATTTAAAATAAAATTGTGTTAGGCCTAAGGGCATTATTGAACCAAAAAAAAAAAAAAATCCCAGAACATCAAATATTTAATATTAAGCACCCAAGAGAATTCTGAGTATGAGGGAAGAAAGTGAGACACTGAGTTAATTACTGGTGTTTAATCATTCAGACATTTTTATTGATTCAGGTTATGGTAAAATTACTCAGACTAAAGGAGTGAGACATAATTTTCCAGGAATCCTCTGACCTCTTTTTCCTTCCCTCTCTTAACATCTCAAGTATTCTCAGACATTCTCACAGACTCCTGGGCACTGTATCTGCAGCCCAGATTTCCATAGGGAATCAGAAGTATGAGGATCTAGGTTGTCTCCTAAGTGAGGAGAGAAAAAGATAGTCAAGGAAAAAGGCCACAGGTGTACTCCCAAAGTAAGGGTCTATATGCATTTCTTAAGGTAATAAAGACACCCTGAGTGATATTACAGCACCATCATCAAAGTCAGGGTTCCATGATGAAGGGTTCAAAGTGGAACCATCTCTTGCCCTCTGGCAGAGAGTCTCGCCTTCCTTCATTCTACAGATTTGTCCAGAATGTCCTTGGTCTCCACAGATTCTCAAGTTTCCACCAAAAGAGTGGGCTCAACTTTCTGCTGTTTGTACTGGTTTAGGGAAGTTTTCTGTATTTTGAAGTATTTCAGGAGTTGTTTCCATTTCTGTTCATGGAAGTATAAAGTGCTATTTATCACTTTCAAATGCCCTCCCTTGTCAAGAAACAGATGCCTGCAGAAGACCCATCTAACCCAATAGGTGGCAAGATGATCAAAACATGCTTCTGAAGGCATGTAAGTCCCCCTGGGGGACAGTGTTCTCTGAAGTTGATAACACCGCAGTAATTGAATTTCAGCATCATTTGCTTGGACCACAATCTAATGCAGGAATTTCTTCAGGACTTCCCTTACCAAACTCTATTTGAACATCTCTAGTAACAAACAGCTTCCTGCCAACCACGCTTGCCGCATAAAGCAAGAGCTCTGCACCCTCACTGAACAATGGAGTCACCTGGAGAGTGTTTAAAATGCCCGGGCTCATCCCACAGGGTGGTTGCGACAAAGAAACAAGATGATAGACAAAGCACTTTGTAAACTTACAGTAAAAACGTAAGGCACATCCTCATTCATCCTGTTAAAAAAAACTTCTAAATATTCTCACATCATTCCAACCTGTCTAAACTTTCTTAGGTCCTGATTCTTTTTTTTTTATTTAATCTTACAGGGGGAGGTAATTTTTTTAGGTTTATTTATTTGTTTATTTTTTTAAACAGAGGTACTGGGAATTGAACCCAGGACCTTGTGCATGCAAGGCATGCACTCCACCACTGAACTATATACCCTCCCCTCTAGGTCCTGATTCTGATGTCCAGCTTATTTTCTGTCCCTTCCAGCAATAGGTCAAACTTTTCTGTTTAAAATTTCATTTACTTTGTGATTAATAAATGAGTGTTACTGAGGACCCACAGGGTTCAAGACACTGGACAATGTGCCTAGTCTTCCTATCCAGCAGTCACGTTGGCCCACGCTGGGGGCCGTCTTCGTGCCCTTGCTCTGTTGATGCCCTGCTTCTTTGCATCTTCATTGACGAGGCATCAGTGGTTTGAATGCATAGTGGTCAAATTGTTTTCCTTTTTTAATCCAGCCATGTCTTTGGACCTGTACTTGGCCCAGTGTTGGTTTTGTTTTTTGTTTTGTTTTAAATATTGTGTTTATGTCCTGTAAAACCACAAGGTCAGTCAGAAATATAGGTGCTTTAAGTATTTCTAAGTATATTTTTGGCAACTTACAAGTAAATTGGCTTTTAGGATCTCTGCATGGTTGGTATTCATTTATCTTATTGCAGATCTATTCCTAGAGGACTAGGATATCCTTTTTTTTTTTTTTTTTTTACTGTAACCATAAAGCTGAACCTAGCCCAGGATGCCAGAGAGAGTCTGCATGTTGCCATTAAGCCATTAACTCTTCCTGACAGAGCGTTCGTTCCCTCCCAGTCTTGGGAGGTTAAGAACCCTGAGTAGTAAGAATTCTTTTTCAGGCTGGCAGGCACTTACTCCTACTTAAGTAGTTTCTCTGCCTCAGCAGAACCTGATGGAGATTCATTCCATTTTCTGTGTGGATCACTTATCCAACTCAGAAAAACCTGACACTGACTATTTTTAGACTGAGGGGGAGTCAGGCTTTCTGGAAAATGATGATATGGAAAATGATGATTGTGCAGGAATCATGTGTATATGCCAAATCTTTTTAACCGTCAGGCCAAAGGATTTTTCACTTTGTGGCCGATATTTCTACCTTCCCATTCGTATCAGTCACTTAAATGCCAGATTCATTTGGCTTTTACACTTTTTACAGCAAGTAGGACATAAACTTTGTGAGTTTCCTGAAAGCTTGCTCCTGGTAGACAGAATCATGCCCCCTCTTTTTTTTTTTTTTTTAAGTCCTCACCTTGGTACTGACAATGGAAATGAAAGCTTCCAGAGGTTTTGCAGTAAGGAACACAGCCTTGTCTACAAAATGTGCCCCAGGTCGCTGTGCCTGTGCTCAGAAACTTCCTTAAGGAATTCTGTGACCTTACTTTTCTCACCCCCTCTTTTAAAAGTTTAAAATCTCTTTATCATGTATCTCCATGGGACAAGATCAGAGCCCTAGAAATTTAAGTGGGAAGACTTCTATTAGTATTCTAAAAAACATGTTTAAATGTCTGTGAAAACTATGGCAGTCTACCAAATTTAATAATGAAACCCACCATGTAAATCCTAACATGATTATTTCATACGTTGTCATTCCTTAGCCAGGAGCCTAAGCTCCCTCACTTATTTAGCTAATGGGTTCTAGCTTCCCCTGAGCTACATATACAATAAAAACATCAGTCTACAAAGGGCCAAGAAAAGCCAAGGCAGTCTTGAAGAATAACAACAAAGCCAGAGAATTTATGCTACCAGCTGTCCCAAGCTATTAACAAGCTAAAGTAATTAAGACAGTGTCCTGCTGGCATAAGAAAGACTGACAAATTGACCAGTAGAACAAAACAGTGTCCAGAAACAGAACTGTACATATGTAGTCATCCAATTTATGACATGAGTGGCATTGTAATACAGTGAGGAAAAATGGTCTTTTCAAAAAAAATTGGTGATGGGTCAGCTATATCCATGTGAAGAAAATATATAGTGACATCATATACAGAAATCAATTCTAGATGGACTTCTGATCTACATGTGCAAATTAAATAATAAATCCTGTAGCAGAAACATAGGAGAACATCATCATGACTGTACAGGAAGCAAAGATTTCTTAAACATATCAAAGAATACTAACCATAAAATTTAAAAAAGAATAACTAAGAACTTATCTTCATCAAAAGACACCATTAAGATTCTGAAATGGTAAGCCATCGAGGGGGGGAAATAATTTGCAAAACATATACTCAATAAAGCACTGATATCAGAATAAGTTTTTGTGAATTCCCACAAATCAGTAAACCAGACAACCTAACAGAAAGTTGGGGTGGGGAAGTTTGAACAGACACTTTGTAAAAAGAAGGTATCCAGATGGCCAGTAAGCCATGGAAGATTGCTCGACACTTTAGTCATCAGGGAAATGCAAATTGAAACCACAAAGTGATGCCACTCCATGCCTATGATGGAGAAGACTGACCACAGCAAGAGCTGACAAACATATGGAGCAACTGGAACTCTCATTCCCTATTAATGAGAGGATGAATTTATACAATGCTTGGAAAGCTCTTTGATAGTATTTACCTAAGCCGAACATATTCACACCCTGCAGCCCAACAGTTCCACTCCTAGTTATGACTTCCATAGAAATGCATGCCTGTGTTCACCAAAAGACATACTGGAGTGTTCATAGCATCAATATTTGTATTAGCCAGAAAACAGAAAATACCTAAGTAGTAAAATGAATAAATTATGGCTGATTCATCCAGTGGAATATTATATAGCAATGAGAATGGATGATCTAAAACTACCCCTAACCATATACATGAGTCTTACAAACATAGTATTAGGCAAAAGAAGCCAGATACAGAAGAGTACAGAGTCTTGTTAGGAAGTAAGTAATATTAAACTATGCTGCTAGATGTCAAGACAGTGGTTACCTGTGAGTCAGGGGAGTGATTTAAAGGAACATGTGTGGGGATTCTTTGATGCTGGTATTGTTCTATTTCTAGGTTAGATCTGTTTAGTTTATGAAAAGCTATCAAGCTTTAAACTTACAATTTATGCATTTCTCCATATATTTGTTATGCTTAAATGAAAAATTTTAAAACACTGAAACCTTATTATCAGGGTACAAAAGAAAAATCAGTCCTGTAAAATGGAAGAGGAGGGAGGGTGTCAAGATATTCCAAAGTTAATAAAATTACTAGAGTGAGGCTGCTGCAGAGAATGAAAGTCAATCACAAATCATGCGTTAGTGAAACTCAAGTTAACATGGGACGTATTACTGAATTTCAGTTGCACTGTTTGGACCCTTCTTCCAATACAGTAGCTGTTCAAGTTCCCCCTTTAGCTGCCCAGGAAAAACTTAGGATTTCAAATAGGCTTATTTAAATATGGAAGGTACATTTTTTTTGTTTTATGGGAATATGTTCCGAATAGTGTATTTCAATAGACAAAAATAAACCAGCATTTGTTTAGAGTTAAAAAAATATTTATTGGAGTTTAGCTCCTCTGACAAGGGCTGAAATTATTAATACCATTATTTGAATAGGCTATCACTAATAAAAATACTTTTAACTAGTGGGTAAGTTGAAAAGTCTCCCAAAGGTACTTTTTATCTGAAGGAATGTAAGGCAGGCAAAGCTATTACCCAGCCTAGTCTTTCTGCTACCCCCACCCCCCACCCCGGAGGTTCTAATCAAGCCTGGTGCTCTGATTGAAATGCAGGCTCAAAGTGGGAAAACTGATTAACAAAATAAAAAACCCAAAATGTTTCCCATGCAAACAGTCATCAGTGTATCTTATGTAATTACATAGCCCATAAATCAACACAGTGTGCAAGGGCTTCTGTGAGGGTGTAAATATCTTAATGACTAAGATGTCTTTAACCATGAATAATTTATATCTGCATGATCCATTTTTCTCAACCCTGCTTCACTTCAGTGGAATAAACTAATCTTCTGTCAGGGGATGGGCTCTTGATTATTTCTTTCTGATTTTTCTTCTGTTTATTTTTCTTATTTTGACACAGTCCATTTTTCTCTCTTACACTTTCGTAAATAAGGGTGCCCCATTCATCTGCCCTGTCTGCTTGCTTTTATTTTTCCTATATATCTTATGAGATATCTTGGAATTGGGCCAGGGCTTTTGGACTCGGGCTTTTCAGAAGGCTCTCTGTGGATAGAACGGGGTGGCAGCTGGGGACATAGGCTTAACACCACAAGGCAGTGTGCGCTTCCTGATGTTGTAGTGCGGAAACATTTATTATGGAAAACAATTGCCAGAGAAGGCTAATGATCAATTAAGCGTTAGCATTTGTAGATCCCCTTCTGTGATGTGGAGATAACTGCCACATGGGTAATGCTGGAAAGCAGTGCTTGCTAAAATAGTTTTCTTTTCCTGGAGCCCATTGAAATAAAAGCAGCTGAGAAACATTCAGTTCAAATTCTGTCTCACCGAATAAGCTCATCCCAGCCATCCCAGCTCACCTTGCTCAACCTCCTCTGGTCCCCGTAGGTCTCACATCACTCCCTTGACATGTACCATAGAGACTTGGTAACGATAGTTACCTTCCTGCAGACAGTCCTATGGACAGGGAGATTCAGTCTCCTTCTGTGGATCGTGACATACTTGACATACTTTTTGACATACTTGGGTAATCTTCCTAGAAATCTGGAAAGATATCCCAATGTTTTTATAAGCACTTTGACCCTACTATATTAAAGATTTCATTATTTCATTAGGTGGGATGCAGATTGCAAACATTATGTGTCCCGCTGTTATAAAGAAAACTAACTAGAGACTTCATGCGGTTCAACAGAGTAAGTTTCCATAGTGGAATCCTGGGTTCTATCGCACTCCCCCTGCCTTCTTGGCAAGGGATCCCACGGGCTTATGAGAAGGAAGGGATAATACATTTTCATCTTGGAGTCTCTGATACCTTCTGACGTTCCTGGAATATAGTTAGCACTCAGTAAATGTATTTTTAAATTCATGCTGCCGCAGGAATGATGACTTAGCCTGCAGACCTAGAGAGCCCAGTTCTGTGGGAATGTGAGGTGGGTGATCTTCTACCCTGACAAGAATCTAGTTAGGTTTTTCCAGCCTCCTGAGAGTATGTTAATCCTGCCACTGATTCACCTGATGTCAAAAGCATTTGGATCTGGTCTCAGGCATGTACATAAAATGCCAGCACACCAGGTCCCCTCCCAGAGGACCTTCCTGAATTGTCTAATGCCCAGCTTCTGCTAGAAACCTAAGTAAGGGGAAAGGCTGATATCTAGGAAAGATCCCCATGGACACATCCAGTCTGTACACCCTAGGATCTGTCTGTAGATCAAGTTGACCACCACGTTAGCTTGTCCCATTATAGAAACACCATCCTTGATTTGCTTTTTAATCTTATGCCTCAACTTTGATCAAGGAACAGCCATTGAAAACCACCCCTGTGTCCTATTATAAAAATGCATTGAGGACATTACCCTTATATCAGTTAGTAGCATCTCTATACAGAACTCCATGGGAGGGATGTTTTTTATATTGTAGAAAAATTTTAAGTGTAATTTATTTGCCTTATTTACCAAAATGGTTAGCTACAAAGATACAATTTTTGCCTTGGCATTTGAGGCAGTTTCATTTTTTAGCATAGTTACTTTTTCTGATCATGTGCTAGAATCAGCATCTTCTGTGTCTTCTCTGTATTTAACTCATCATATATGTTTTATACACTTGTCCACCTTTTAGAGAGCCCTGCTGCAAGAATCCTTATTTCCACTATGGGGACTAGAAGACGTCCTCCTTTCCAACAGTGAGAACTGCATCGTTGACCATGTTTCCGATATTGTCCTGGTTTCTGAGAAGTTCAGTCACATTTTTTTAACTGAATCAAAATTCACATAATGTATAATTAACCACTTTAAAGTATAAAATTCAGTGGCACTTAGTATATTCACAATGTTGTGCAACCATCAGCTCTGCCTAGTTCCAGAACTTAAGCAGTCACCCTGTAGCCCCCTCTGCCCCCAACCCCTGGCAACTACTAATCTACTGTCTGTCTCTGTGAATTTACCTATAATTTAAAGTCATTTTTGCAATTCAGTCAAGGCATCTCTGTTAACCCTTGTGGGCAAGGCATTTGTAAGCTCTTTTTCTTCTTCCTGATTGCTTCTTTATATTACATTTTTTTTTTTAAAGCAAACACCGTCCAGACTTTTGTGGAAAGAAATTGATCGGAGATATATACAAATAAGGGTGTCCTTCTTTTTACCTCCAGAACCACTCACCGCCCTCCTCCCTGCTACTCTGTGCTGTGACCTGCATTATGGGCTCCCATGCCCTCTGGCTCTAGTTGGGTTTAGCTAAGAGGGAATCATGGCAGAGATCAGAGGGAGGGAGGACAGTGATGTCCAGTGTCATTGCCTGGCTTCACCCTGTGGATTCCCTGAGGATGACTGCATCCTTTGACTGAAGGTCCCAGCTCCTGTCAGGTAGCCCTCTCCATACCGTCCTTCAGGCCTCGTGAAGTAAGATGCCCTGTTCCTTCTAACCCAGAGTATGGCATCCCTTGTGGTTTCCTTATAACCTGCCCACACATTTCTTAATACTTCCTTTATTAAAAATCTCATCAGATTATCCTGATTTGAGGGAATCATCTGTTGCTAGCTCATGTTCAGTAAGCTCTTGTCAGCAATCCCTGATCATCTTTACATGAAATAAGTGCCTTCTTTTCCTCATCATTTTTTTTTTCTGCCTAAGTTAGGACCTCCTTGCAACACAGTCTTGTTAAAAAGTTAAAGTTGTGCCCTGGAAACTCTTTAATGGGAAAGTGTCATATTATGTGACGAGGGTACGAAGGTGGGGGACCATTCCTCAAACGCAGTCTTTTGGATGCAAGTTTTTGCATCCCATCTTGACAAACATTAATTGTCTAGAATTACTTTTATATGTAGCAGTTCACCTCTTCTACTCATTGGTAGGAAACTGGGATTTAAATTCAGCTATTGTGTATTTTTATGAAGCTTATTAACCTCTAATTTTCCAGTTCCCACTAGGCTCTTACTTGCCTGACATTGCTACTTTTCTGAACAGTCATAGGTTATGAGGGTTAGAGAACTTTTATTGAAATTTTCTATTTTTTTGATACTTTTTCCTTTTATTTCAAAACAGTCTGACAGTACTAATAATAATGGTAGTAATAACAGTAATAGTTAACATTGTTCCCTATGGGCCAGGTCCTGTTCCATGCAGCCTCTCCCTTCCCCAGGGGTAACCTCTATCCTGATTTTTAACACCATACATTATTTGGCAAAAGGAAAGTTTTAACAGGAGGGAAATTATCAATTATTGTTTAAGTATTATTATTTCCCTGAGTGCCTCTGTGATCTCTAGTTGGCCCAGTGGTTCAGACATCCTAACTTCTAAAAGGTAGTAAAGTGGAGAGTCAAGTTCACATTAGAAATTAGACCTCAAAAAATAAAATAAAATAAAATAACAAAATTAAAAAGGTTAATCATTGAGTTCAGTCTCCTTGAGGCTACGTCAGCCTCATCCTCTTCCTCCCTTGCTGTAAAAAATCCAGAAGCACCCTTTCAAATAGCCCTGAGAGTGGGAGAGGAGAGGGGAGGAGGCTGGGACACACCTACCTAAGCAGTTGTGTGAACTGTCGTTGAGGTCCCCTGAGTTTACAGGTGAAGAAAATGAGGTCTGAAGGGGGTGGTGCCTTGGGCCACATGGGAGGTGGCATGGCGAGGACCCCCTCCAGGCCTCCAGACCTGAGCCCAGCTCAGAATCACGCTGCTTCTTCCCTTAACCATGAGTCTACAGTTCTCTTTTCAGGGTCCTGAAGCGTTCTACTTTAAATTTTAAAAGAAACTCATTCACTGCCCATTAGGCTCCCCCAGATAGAAATATTGCACTTGCTGTTCCTTTAAAGCCTTAATGGGAAAGTCCTGCTTACAGAGAGACTGTTTCCTAGTTTCCATTCAGAGACATGTGCCAGGGCAGCTGCGAGTGCTCTCTCTCTCCCTCTAAACTAATGCTGGCAGAAGATGTGGTACCCTTTCCCTGTGCTGTCATTTCTTTCTACAAATAAAAAAATAAATAAATAAATTGGCATTTATTCTTCACTTTAACTGAAATAGTAGAACCGTACAAGGATATAATTTCTAATACCTTACCAAATATAGAGGCCACCAAAAAAATAGTAATATAAGTGTTTATATTTAAAGAACTTTTGTGCATGCTAATAGCCTCTTTTAAAACTTGGATCTTAAAAAAATAAAAATAAAAATAAAACTCGGATCTTTATTCATGATGTAATGCTTTTAAGAAAAATGAAAACCTAATGTGCATCCTGGGTAATGGTTGGTTGTGGTTTTATAAAATTCACATCTGCAAATAACTATAAATAACTGCTTCTTAGAATAAAAATTCAAGAAAGAAAGGAATGTTGGAGGAATAGACTCATGCGGAAAGGTCTGTCAGGATATAGATTCAGCAGGTAACAAAAACTCAAAAGTTACACTACTATCTTGAATGTGATAGGAGTTTATTTCTTGGGAGACTAAGCAACCTCTGAGGATACAGTTTCAGGAATCTACGTGTCCTCTATCGTGTGGTCCCTGCCCTTGTCTGCATGGTGGAAGATGCCACACCCGTTCTGGGCCACAGTGCATCAGCATGAAGGGGGAAGTGAGGTAGAGGAGGGCACAGCCATTCTTTTAAGACTGCATCGCATCTCACTTCTACTCACTTCCTGTTGGCTGGAACTTGGTCCCATAGTTGCACCTCACTGCAGAGGAGACTGGGAAGCATTGTCCTTAGCTGGGCAGCCGTTTGCTCAGCTGAAACATAGAAAGCTTATTACTAAGAAAGAAAGGAAGATGAGACACCAAGGAACAACTGTCAGTTTCTGTCATTTGTAAGAGGTTAAGTTAGAGCTAACAGAGAAACTTTATTACTTTCATCTGTTAAGCCCAATAAATTTATCTCTAGACCTGAGAAAATCATGTGGAAGAAAATATGTGATTGTCACCTCACAAACCTTTCTATTAAAATCTAGCAAGTCTGTGTGAAGTGATTTGGGAAATCAGTCCTTCTGAAATGAGCCCTTCTAAAATTCTGTGAAGACAATGTGAGAAAAGGCAGCACTAGGCCAGAGGTCACATGAGGTTCAACCTGAGCAGAAAAAGGCATTTCTGGGGAGCAAACTCCAGGAAGAAGAGGACAGCAGACTTCTGGGGGTGGAGCCACAGGCATCAGGCTATGTGCACTTGGCTTAGCAGCAGAACTTGGGCTATTAGAGTTGAGAGGTGGGAAGAATCAACTACCCTAGTGATGGAGGGACAACTAAAAAATCTTCGAGGGCCAAGCAGAATGCTTTAGTAGGAGGTCTCAGTTGAGGCAGATGAGGTGATAACCACCGTTGCAAATAGACACAGGGGCCACTCACTGTAAACTCCGTAGTGAGAGTGCGGCAGGACCCTGGACAGCACCGTGACCAAGCCAGGCACTGGAGAGAAACAAAGCAGGAAATGAGGGAGAAGGAAGAGAAGCCAGATGTTGTCAGTGGCCGAAGATCAAGATGTTAACACAGCAAGTTGAGCAGGACCACAAAGTTAGGTTCATGGGGAAAATTATAGCCGTTAACACCCCAGAACCACAAAGTCCTCTTAGTGGACTAAGACCTTTGGCTTCTTCCAGCTATTTTTAATGAAATTCTGCCCTGAAATTGATAAGAAGAGATGCAGGCCCTGAGGGTCTCTTAACCTTTTTTAGAACTATCACCAATCATTTTTTTTTTAAATAGACTTTGTTTCTTATAGCAGTTTTAGGTTCACAAAAAAATTGAGCTGTCCCACACACTACCTGTACCCGCACAGGCACAGCCTCCCCCTTATCAACATCCCCCTTATCTGCATCCCCACCGGAGCTGTGCATTTGTCACAACTGATGAACCCACACTGACACATCATAATCAACCCGCATCTATAGTTTACATTAGGGTTCACTCTTGGCGGTGTACCTTCTGTGGATTTGGACAGATGTTTAATGATATGTATGCACCATTATAGATACAAGTAATTAATAGATTGAGTAATTTCACTGCTCTAAAATCCCCTGTGCTCTGCCTATTCATCCCTCCCCTTCCCCTGGAAACTAATGATCTTTTTACTATCACCATAGTTTTGCCTTTTTCAGAATGTCATATACTTGTTTTTTAATTGACATATAAAATGTTGATTTATAGTGTTGTGTCAATATCTGGTGTCCAGCATAGTGAGTCAGTTGTGTGTGTGTGTGTGTATTCCTTTTCATGTTCTTTTTTTATTATAGACTATTACAAGGTATTGAATATAGTTCCCTGTGCTGTATAGTATGACCTTGTTGTTTATCTATTTTATATATAGTAGTGTGTATCTGCAAATACCAAACTCCCAATTTATTCCTTCCCACACCCTTTCCCCTCGGTAACCATAAGTTTGTTTTCTATGTCTGTGAGTCTGTTTCAGTTTTGTAAATAAGATCCAATCATTTAAGAAACATAGTGCATACAAGTGCATAGTGCATACCTGGAATATGAATGTTGTTGGCATTACTGTTCTCATCTTTACCTTATTTAAGAAATATCTTGCTTCATCTGAACTGAAGATGGTTCTCTCCCATGGAACTTTTAACCTTATGACTCAGTGAATACTGCCTGCACTTTAGCAATAGGAATGCAGATTTCCTAGTTCACCCTATCTGGGTGGTGGCTTGGTGTTAAAGATGTAGTTTGCAGAAAGACAGAGTTGTATTAATGAAGTCTCAAACACCAAAGCAGTAGAAAGTCATAAAAGTACTACAGACAATATGCAGTCTTGAAAAATGAGATGACTCAAAGTCTTGAGGTCATAATATATCAATAATTATAATAATATTCTCAGTGTATAGCACTTTATTAATTACAAAATGCTTTAACTATACATTGATTTCCACTGTAGTAAACGCTGAGGAAAAGGTACCATTTTCTAGGTAAGCAAGCAGCCTTAGAAAGTATTAGTAACTTGTCTAGGATACCATGATCAAAATATGTCCAAAAGAAGAATTAAACACAGGGGTTAAAAATCCATGTCCAGGGCTCTTTCCTGTATGACCTCTGCCTTTTCTGAGCTTTGAACGATGTCATGAGTCTCACTGTTTCATGCATTCATTGAACGACCACTTCTTGCACAACTCCTCTGTGCCAGTCATTATGCCGGACACTGAGGATGCTGTGAGGGACAAGGCACAGTCTCTGCTGTCACAGCAAGCTTGCAGTCTGGCGAAGGACACAGGCATTTGATCTACATCCGTCACAGCAAGCTTGCAGTCTGGCGAAGGACACAGGTGTTTGATCTACACTTAAATTGAGAGACATTGAGGTGTGTGCTACAACAGCAGGCGTGTAGCAGGCTGTGGGAGCACATGAGAGAAGGATCTCACCAAAACATGGTCAGGAGAGGCTTCCCAGGGGAACTGATGTTCACACGGGGTGCCCAAGGGTGAGTACAAGTTGAAGGAATGAAGAGAGTTAGGTCTAAGCTGAAAATAAAGCATGGGTGAAGATGCTTCTGAGGGAGAGGTGCCCTAGATCAGGTCCAAAGTAGGGAAAACCCAAAGGATTTACGAAGTGAACTTAGTGTAAAGCCTTCCTCTTGCTGGGCTACTTAGAGAAATCATCTGTTCATCCTTCCTTCCCTACCTCCCTCCCTCCCATCCACCCATCCATCCATCCATGTATCCATCCATCCATAGTAAGTGCTAAGATGTTTATTGAATTAATTAATTCACTTTAAAAACTTTTCTTGAGAGACCCACTATGTGCCAGGCACTTTAGAGAGCATAAAGATGCACAAGACATTATCCTAACTGATGTGAAGTTTATGTTTTAATTGAAGAGACAAATCCATGTACATATTACTGTAATCCAAGCTGGATAGAGCCAGGGTCCTAAAAGATGCCCTAAGAAGGTACCACTCACTGGACGTGGGGATGTTATATGGAGGGAAATCTAACAGAACAACACCAGACTTGAACATTCTCCACCTTTTTTGTGTGTCTGTTTGCTTATTTGCTTCATTCTGTTTTGTTTTCTGAAATTTGTCCTTCCACAGATTCTGTGGCAACAGCATCCGGACCACTACTAGTTGAAGTTGCCAAAACTCCTGGAGCCAGCCTTGGGGTGGCCCTAACTACCTCGATGTGCTGTAACAAACAGGTCATTGTCATAGATAAAATCAAATCTGCAAGTATTGCAGACAGGTGAGTGTCATAGAAAGTGCCTGCTTTTCAAAATTGCCTGTGTGTTAAAATGTACAGAGATACAGTTATATATGTATATACACAATACGTAACTCCTACATGTGCATACACACACATACACACACAAAATACGGCTCCTCTGCTAGTTTATATAAGTTTCATGCACAAAGCAAGTTACTGTTCTAGAGCTTAAAAATACACCTATCTCATCAGCCACGCTATGCTGTAATGTTGCCTCACCCAGATATTTGCTGTGGCCTTTAAAAATGGGGGGAGGGGGGACAAAGTCAAGCGGCTGAGCACATTTTCCTGCTGTGTCCTAGGGCGGTAGCCTGTTTTTGGTTTAGGGTAGCTAAGCAGATCTTTATTGTGTTCCATGCCGAGAAGTCATGGGTTTTCTTGAATTGTGAACAGTTCAATCCTGCCATCATAAAATCATATTCCTTTTTTCTTAAATAAATAAACCTGTTTTTAAAATAATGTGATCTTTAAAGAAAAGCCCTCCACTGCATTGTATGTTCATCTTAGGGTTTCACACTCTTCAAGAGTCCCTGAAAACATCATTCATTCCCACGACATGATAAAAATGCACGTTCTTTACGCTGAGTTCTTTTTCCTAATTAATCGTTTAGACTTACAAGAAGGGGGGAGGGGAAGACTACCATACCACCTAATAGGTTATTTTACAGCTTCTGGTGAGAAAATCCCCACCTCCCATGGCTGAAACACTCCAAGTGCATCCACATGGAATCTTATTTTTAGATGGAAGGGATGGCTTGAAATGCCTTTTTTTGTCTTGAGAAATAGACTATTGTCACTGTGGACTATTGAACGCCCAAACCCCCTGCCTGTTTCCAGTCCTCTTCTCCATGTGCCTTGGCTCTGCCTGGTGAACCTCCAACTCCGATGGAAGGGGAAGGGTGTAGCTCAGGGGTAGAGTGTGTGCTTGGCATGCACAAGGTCCTGGGTTCAATCCCCAGTACCTCCATTAAAAAGATAATAAATAAATTAATTAAAAACCTTAAGACCTTCCCCCCCCCCCCAAGAAAAAACCAAACACAACTCCAGTGCAATCACCTGTGACATCCCCTAAAGTGGTCAGTCTACAGCTCCACTGTGGTCTTAACTGCGTTCAGCCCTTGAACAGTGATGTCCCCTGCCCAGGCGTGCTCTCCAGTTCAATGGTGCAGGATGGTTTAATCATCTCCCTCCACTTCTTTTCCCTTCTTCAGAGAGGTAAGCAGTTTAAGTAGCTGTCCACTCGGCTAGTACGTCAGGATGCTATTTATCAACTCCTATCTATTGATATAAAAACCTAGGAGGAAAAATCACAGAGAATAGTCAAGGGGAGACCTTTTCCTGTTCTTCCCTCTGCTCTGCTCACTTCCCCTCAACTTTTGACACTACCCTCCTCCAAATAATATATCTTTATGAAGGAGAAGAGAAAAACATTTCCTTTATTTTTTTCTGTATTTTCTAGAAGGCTTTACATTCCTGTTCATACGCAAGGTGCTTAAACATCTGACAGGTGGAGTTTCCTATAATATGCAAACCCTTCCCTTTTTTCTTAAGTAAAATGAAAACTGTGTGAAGTTTTCACTATGAAGGGCATGAAAGTCGTGATCTGAAGAGGAAGGCATTTCATCGTACTGACACTTTACCCTTCCCGTAGATGTGGTGCTCTACATGTGGGCGATCACATCCTGTCCATCGACGGAACCAGCATGGAGTACTGTACGCTCGCAGAAGCCACCCAGTTCCTGGCAAACACCACCGACCAGGTCAAGCTTGAGATTCTGCCCCATCACCAGACCCGCCTGGCCCTGAAGGGACCTGATCATGGTGAGAGGATCCATCTGGATAAATCTCTTTTATCTTCCCCTTGCAATGATTGCTTCTGCAGCAGAGTTAGAAGGCAGCGAGACACTGAGTTTAATTCTGCTTTTGTCATTTCTTTTTAAAACAACAGGTGATCTTTGTTAACTCGTCTTCATCTTCCAAATCCCTTTTCCCAAGCCGCAGGTAATTTACTTTAAACCCCCAAATTGAGGAAAGAAGCATTGTTTGAAATAGAATTTTCAGGCTTGTACTATTTGATTTTTTTTTTCAAGCCTTTGGTGCAAATTGAGTGTGGAGAGAAGGGAAATCATTTGACTTCCTGTTATTTCTATGACATTTCCACTCTGCTTAGAGGAGAATAAAGGCAAATAGTAAAACTCTCCCTTTCTAAAAATAGCTATAAAGTGAGTATTAATGGCAGACCCTTCAAATATCTGGAGCAAAAACACAGTTGCATGAGGGATGACTGTCTCTACATTTTCACTGCTTGCCAGAGTAGTTTTTACCATAGGATGGAGAACAACCTTTCTGGCCAAGTATTTTTCCTGGGAGTATCAGAATATTTGACTACACGCATGCGATAACAAGTGTCACCCAAGGGAATCTGCATTTTCACTGTCTTGAAGCTCACAGATATGCTCGTTGAGTATTTGTATAGCATCCCACCTGGGCATCTTTAAATAAAGCCTGGTGCAAGAGAGAGGACTTTGAGCCCAAAGTCAAATAAAGAAAGACTCTCCAGCAGAGTCTTTGTTCCAGCCCCTCCTCCCTCCTTTTCCTTAAACTGAGCACCGTCCTTTTTTATTCCTTGAGACCAAATCCTTGAAACCTCACTAGTACTACCAGGGCATTCTAGAGGCAAACACACACACATTTCTGTATGTTTAGCTGGAGAGAAGAATTTTCTCTGGAACTTAAATTTTGCTGACGAGGAGGTCACTTGTATCCTACGTCTCCCACCGACTAAAACACAGCGCACTTTTCCACAGTTTGAAAAAGAAAGAGGGACCAAATAATTTTCATACTGAATGAGTCAGCTGGATGCAACCTTTTTTAATTAAATGGAGCTTAGACAGCCCTGGAGCTAATGAAAATCTCTAGTACAGCATTCCCTTTATCAGATTTTAATTTTGCACTTTGGAGTAAAGAAATGAGGCAGCCTGGGCAGGTTATAGACAGAAATTCAGCCTCATTTGAGTGGAAATGATAAGGCGTGTGATTCGTGGAGATGTTCAGTTCCTGTCAGGGGGCTGTGGGAGCCTTTCCCACTCACTGGCTGAGGAGAGAGATTTCTAAAACTGTTAAATTCCTTCTCAATTAATCTGAAGTCATGACTGGACTTGGAGCACAGCAGGTGTCATGGTGCACACGGCACAGTGCTTTTTCAGCATGAGATTTTGTTTGGTAAATTCTGGTATCAGCGAATCAGAAATGTGAATAGACCCTATAAAGCTGTCATTGTCTTTAGCAACCTCATTTCCCCCACCTTTTATTTGCCTTGCATACAAATCATAAATAGTTCAGATAGTTTCCACTCATGAAATATTAACTATCTTTACCTGCCAAGACAGTTTGAGAAGATGAATTTATATACTAAAATGGATGGAGACCAAGAACTAATTTTTTTTTGTCTTCACTGTGGAAAACCTCATGTCATTTTTTATTTTTCAAAGGGGTGAAGAGCTGGTAGTTTAAGTGATTCTAGCTTCCACTTCTGACCCTATCATCCACTTTTGTTGAAAGTTGTTCACCATCTTCCTTATCTAACATACAGGCATCTCCCCACATTTCATGTTAAAATCAGATTTGTATTTCCAAGAAGGAGTAAATATTGGTTCTTAAACATAATTAAATCCCAGTTAAGAAGGAGAAAAAAATACCCCCAAAATGTTAGGATGTTTATAATTCTCAAACTTCTGTTTTGGTATGTAGTAGAATTGGTTTACATAGTTCTACCCTTTTTCCACAAGAAAGTGCTGGTTATTTTTTCAAGACCTCTGATGGCTAAACAGCACATCTCTCATCCTATGAGTGGATGGAGATATAACATTTCCCAGATTTTGCTTAGCAACAAAGCATTCACAAAGTATTTTCAGGGAAATATAGAAATGGGCACATCAATCAGGAATAGATTAACTGTGCCAGTTGCTGGTGAGTAGCAGCATGTGAAAAACCAGCAAGAATGAGTTTTTAAAGAAGTCAGAAATTGTTCCCATGAAGGGTCTTTGGGAGACATAGTCATGACTGAAGGAAACTGAGACTTTGGAAAAGAAAATGTGAGCAGAGTCATGAGGTAGGATACATTCAGAACGAGGAGGACTTCCATTCCTGAGCTCTGGGAGGAACCATCAGAGTAGCTGTTGCCTACACCCTTCACCTCCCGGACAGGACAAGAGGGTGCAGTTAGAGGGGAGAACAAACAGAAGTACCTTCCATACCTCTTACAGTTTCAGCCATGATATCACCATGGACTGAGAGGGAAGACATTTTATTTTCACCTGCTGTTCATTTATCTGTGACAAAGGACTTGGGAAGACACAGTGTAGTGTGCTGGCTGAGGGCAGGGACTCACAGTCAGACTCTCAGAACTTTCATTCTGGCTCCACCACTTGGGAACTCAGCAAGTTACCCAACTTTTCTATGCCTCAGTTTCTTCGTCTGCAGATGGGCGTTATAATAATACCTACCTCACAGGTATATTACAAGTATTTTCTGAGATAATTAATGTAAAAGCACTTAGCACAATGCCTGGTTTATAGTGAGTACTCAGTGAATAATGACTGTTATTATCAGGACCATTAAATGGGGGAATGCAAATGAATGTTTTTTGCAAAATGAAAGGGCATGCCAAAAATGTAACATTTTTAAACTGAAATACTTGCCTAATATATGAGTATCGAGTACACCACGATAAAACAATAGATTTAAGGTGCACATTCAAAACAGGCAGTAGCTGTCTTCTCTGACCAACATAATTTGCTGAACGCCTTTGTACTCGTTATCCATGGCATACGGTTTTGTGCATTATCTTATATAAATTTTGTCTCTTAATTATTTCGTACGTATGACGATTTAGACCCCAGTAGTAGTTCAAAGTCAAAGTAAGTGTCATGACCTGCCTGCCTGCCAGAAATGGGGCAGTGCTGGGTACACAGTCAGTGGTCAATAACACCTTTCTTATTATGCTATTAATTGGGCTTGACAGTGCTCAGAAATGCACAGTAATTTTCAAAGCACTCCGTAAAGTACTGGGCCAAAAAGTGAGTGTAGGATTCTGAAGTGCACTCACTAGACCTCATTTGAAACCCAGATGGTACTTTATAAAGAGTACGATGGAGTGGCTGTGGCTGTGGGTGCAGATTAGACAGACCCAGCAATGCTGGTATCTTGCTCCAAGTCTTCTTGTACACCCCAGAGTGGAATGGGGATGGTGAAAGAGAATCCACCAGGGACCTCCCCTGCAGTGCTCTTTCTCAAAAGGAAAATGCTGCTGCAATGTAGACATGGACTTGCAGGCCGATATTCCTATTCATTCATGCATGCATTCATTCATTTGTTCATCAGTCATTACATTGTATACCAGGCACTGTTCTAGTTGCTACGATTTACCTAGTGAGCAGGACAAACAAAGTAGATTCCTGTTCTCATGGAATTTACAGTCCAGTATAGAGAGATAAACATTACAAGTATATAAAATAAATATAAATCACTTCAATAAAAAAATTTAAAAATTATTTTTGAAAGTATATTAAATAAATAAAGCCATTTCAGACAGCAGTAAGTGCTATGAAGAATATAAAACAGCAATAGGATAGCATGGGAGAGGGCAGCTACTTCATCTGGGGAGGTCAGAACGACTTCTCTGAGGATGTGGCCCCTGGGCAGAGACCTGAATGATGGGAAGAAGCCAGCCGTGCATACAAATGGAAGAAGAATATTAGAGATAGGAAGACTAGGAAGTGCAAATGCCCTGAGGCAGAAAGCAGCCTGGCTGGTTCTAAGACAGGACAGAAGACCAACATGACTAAAGCAGGCAATGATGAGAGGAGTGTTAGGTGATGAAGCTGGAGAGATAGTAGGGCTCACATTTGATTCTCTTTGTAATGGTAGATGGGAGTCACATAACCTAACTTATGTATTTGAAAGATCACTCTGTGTTCTGGATGCTGGAAGATGGGTATGTAGGAGATGAACTCAAAACTAGAAACAGCACTGGGTAGATGGAAAGGGCCAGACGGCTTAGAGCTACAACATTATGGTGGCCATACAAGTGTGCTGCAGATTTCTGAAATGTTCTCTAAACTTAAGCGTCCAGTGAGTGAAATTTGTAGCATGAGAGATACCTCTGTTTCCTTTAAAAAGTTATTCATTGGCAAGTAGATAGAAAGGAGGCAGAATCGATGCTATTAATAACAGCATTGGTTTTTATTCTGTGTACTAGCATCATGCTAAGCACCTTAGGTGCGTAATTCGCACAGGTGAGCAGTGGGATAGATGCTTTCATGATCCCCATTTGACACAGAACAAAATGGAAGCTTAGAGAGCTTGAGTAACTGGCCAGGGTCATATAGAGAAGACGGGCTGGAGCTGGAACAGAAGCCAGGTTGCCTCAGCCCACAGGGGTCTTTCCGTGCTAGCATTCTTGTTCTCATTCTGTCTCATCCCAGAAAGGCTCTGAAGTGGTTGATGAGGCTGATACCATGGATGGTATAGTTTAAACTCATCTAAATAAACCTCCTTTAACTACTTAGAGAGTATTTGCGCTCACTACCTGAATAAATACTGCAAAATAATTCTCACGCAAGGCATCTAACATTAGAATCATGTCAGTAGAAGGAGATATAAGTTCGTATTTTGTTTTTCATTCTTTAATGTAGGTCAATGAAAACTTTCATATCAGACCTAGTAACAAACATACAAGTGCTCGTATTTCAGAACACCAGGTAGAAAATCAAACCTAAACAATATTGAAATTAGAATGGAAACATGATGTACATTTTTTAAAAATAAAAGGGACATCAAAATTTTGAAATTAACTTTACTAAAATGTCATGGTATCTTAAGGAAATATAAAAACATTTGAAATATTTTAATAATGAAATAGCTCTCAAATGTAAATACATTTTTAAAAAATACCCTCAAAATCATTGAGACTTTTATTTTCTTATTAGGGTATAGATAAGATCCTGATATTGATAGATGATTAGAGTGGTTTATTGTTGAGAAAAATCAAGTTCCGATGATGAATAATAGTGTAATTAAAACGTCAGAGCAGTAAATCGTGACGTGGGACTTGAATCAGGAGCCAGTGTGATTTACTGATCTTTTCTTTTTCTCAAAACAAGTGATACTAACTGACCAAGATTTGCAAATCTTTAATTACTAATCTTGTGCCATAGATCTTTGTGGGGGTGACTTTTAAGTTAAAAAAAATTTTTTTTTAATCTCTGCTGTGAAACACGGGGGGAGATTAGAGACTGATTCAATCGTCATCTTAAAAGGAGACCAAATGGGCTGGGGAGAAATATGCGTTCTTCTTGGGAAGATGAAAAGTTTCCATCCCTGATGTTAATCATTGGTTTTGCTGACCTCTGAGAGAAGGGCAAAGCCAGTATTTTTTTTTTTTTTTTTTTGCAAGCAGCTTTTATTTTTTGTTGTTGTTATGCTTTTTATTTGTGCAATTCAGTTACTTTTTCCTTTTTTTGGTTCTTTGTTTGTTTGTTTGTTTTCTGATTTCTCATCATCACATCATATGGGCAGTGAAAATTCAGAGGAGCGACAGGCAACTTACCTGGGATTCCTGGGCCAGCGGCCACTACAGCCTTCACACCTACCATCACTATAACACGTACCACCCTGACCATTGCAGAGCGCCCGCCCTGACTTTCCCGAAAGCGCCTCCTCCAAACAGCCCTCGTAATGTTCCAGGCTTTCTCCTCCTGCTCTTTTGTTTAATTATATTCTTCTCACTCCTTCTTTATTTGATTCATACCGTATTTGGCTTCATGGGGTGTTGTGTGCTTTCTTTTTCTTTTTCTTTTCTTTTCTTTTTTTTTTTTTTTTTTTTTTGTACTAGCAACTTAACATTTCTGATGTCTAGTAAGTTTTTCTTTTCCATCCAAAAGCATTTGTTGTTAGGAAGGGTTGTAAATGTTCAGAATGCTTTATGTGGGGTCGGGAAATAACACTGCAGAATATTATAGGGAGTACAGTGTTATCAGATCTTCTTTGTGTATGTGGAACCACTTGTGAAATTCATGTCAGAAAATATCTGTGAAAATGAGATTACGTATCTGATGCATCAAGTTGCCTGTGGAGAAACCTAATGTTTACTTTTTTTGTCTAAAGCAAAATTCCTAGAGCCTCTCTGTTCCTTGGTATTTATAAGGATCATGCTGCTTCTCAAGCATTTCTGGGCACTTTTAACTCAGATTCTAAAGCGTGGTCTCCATGGCTGCTGACACCTGGCCTCTGACTGGTTGGGGTACTTACTAGCCATGGCTGTTCATCCTGTCTGTCTTTCTGGATTGTTACTGGCTGGCAGGTGTGGCAGGCTCACACCCCACCTGCGAATGCTCTATGCCAAGTCTTCGCTCTCTTACAGCAGCTCTGGTGTCTTCATCCTTCTCTCCTACCTCCATGAGTGCATACAGCCTGAGTTCCCTGAACATGGGGACTTTACCTCGAAGCCTCTACTCCACTAGCCCGCGTGGAACCATGATGAGGAGGAGACTGAAAAAGAAGGACTTCAAAAGCTCATGTAAGTGAAATGTTAGCCAATGTCATTTGGCAGGTGGGTGTGTTGGAGTCTTTGATATAAGGAATCCAATGGGAAGAATGTTTTAGGGGGCCCAAATGATCAGGTAGACGCTAAGTAGCTCACAGCCGCTGCCATGTGCTGAGGACCATTGAAGTGATATCCATTATCTGCGTGATAATGCTTGCACCAAATACAATTTTAGATTGAATTGGTTTGTTCATACTACCTTTACCTACAACTTTTTCATTGAGATTTTTTTCCTGCTCTTTTGATCTGATAAAATAACCAAAGATGTGATTTTTTTTCTCTAAGATTCCTTCCTTATATTTTGGGTACATTTGGACATGAAACCTTTGTTCTTAGTTTCTTATTCACTCTAAAGCAATTTTTTTTTTTGAAAACTAGGTACTGCTTTTGATAAGTATAAGAATCCCATGCATTTGTTTAATATTATTATAAATTTAATATTAAATTATATTTCATGAACCTCCCCCTGCAAAAAAGGCAATGGTAAGTTTGAACGTGTCTCCTCAAACTGTATCTCATTCCCCTTGAAAATGGGTCTTTTCAGACTATATCTCATTCCCCAAGATTCTAATGCTTTCCCCTGAAACCTACCCTACTGAAAATCACTAGTCTAACATGTGTTTCTGTGGCCCACTCCAGCCTCAGGAAGATTGCTCATCTTTACAACAAGCATCCTAGAATCTAGGAATTTCGACCATGATTCTTAGAAATACAATCTTCTGGGGCAGCCAAGTGCATTACAGACTAGGCAATACTAGGAAGATGTGGTTGGCTACTTGCTTCTGGATAGCTGGTTGTACATCTAAAGAAAAGGGTGGTTGGATGCCTTAGGGAAAAGGGGAAGAAGCACACATCACTGCTAGATTTTTCTTTTGTGGGGGTGGGAGAGCAAATCATAATCTCTCATCATAATCACATAAGTTTTGAAGAAAGAGAACACCTATCTTTCCAACCAGACCTAATCATAGTGTAGAGCGGTGTATTTCTTGTTTTGGGAAGAAGCCGTTTCCCGGAAAGAAGCTAAAAGAAGATGGGGTCTCTCCTGTGCTTACCGTGGGGATACAGTAAGGAACACTCTTAAGTTACGTGAACAGAACAAAACCCAGGTACTCCGAGGCTGGTATTAAGGAGAAAATGTTCTTGTGAGAAGGGGTGGTTGGACCTGTTGGCTCTGCAGCTTGTTCGCCAGAGATTCATCTTCACAGGTGGATCTGTCGCCAGTTCCACCAGTGCCACCATTAGTGTGGGAGACCAGCCATCACCCACACTGGGAAAGGGTCCCTTCATGTTACAGGAACCTGAAGGTTTCCTTAAAAAGAAAACCATCGCATACCACCATTATGGTGTATTCAGGATTTTGACATGCATATCCCTTCAGATATAAGGAGATTTGTCATCTTCAGTCCATGTAAATGGAAGGAAGCTTGAGTAGTCAAAAGAACAAGGACCTTCTAGAGTGTCATGTATTTCTTAGCTGACACTAGAGAGTAAATTATTTACTCTTGGGAGAAATTGATTGAAGGCAGCATAGTGAACTGGTTATGAGCACAGACTCTGGAACCAGCCTGTGTGGGCTCTCACCCCAGTGTCATCACTTTCTAGCTATGGGACCTTGAGCAAGTTTCTTAAGGATTCTACACCTTGGCTTTCTTAGCTACAAAGTGGGGGTAATTATAGTTTACCTCATTGGTGAATTGTGAAGATTATATGAAAATGTATGTATATTCTTACCACCAAAAGGAACAAACAGGAGGAGAAACACACTCTAGACTACATATTCATATATATATGTGAATAATGATGTAGTCTCATATAATCTTCACAATTACCCAATGGAAATAAGTACTGTAATTATATATATACTACATATAGCATATACATGCTAGACCAGTACTTGATAGCATTAAGTAAACAGTAAGCACTGTTTAATTGTTAGCGGTTTTGAATAGTATAAGTGTTTGCTATTATCATGCCTGACTCTGAGTTGTCATGTGTCATCTGTTAACACTGGGCTCGAACTCAGGCGTTTTCCACAGTGGTTACACTTCGGCAGAATACGTAGGTTGAGTCTTGCATCTAAGGCCTCGGGATTCGTGCTGAACATTTGTGTATGAAATCTGTCATGCAAAATCACGTGCAGCACTGCCTCCTGAGAGGGGACAGGCTAGCAGCCCTCAGCAGGGAAGAGCAATTAAAACAAATGCATTCACGTTTGTACTCCTGCTTGGATGGCGAACCGTTTGTTTGTGTTAGGTAAGGCTGCCGTGCTGGTCGGGGACATGAGCAACTACAAGTGATGATCCGTTTGGCTATCTCAGGTTGATGTTTATGCGTCCTGAATTTTGTAGTAGGAAACAAAGCTGAGGCCGCGCTGTCACCGATACCCGTAACCAACTCATAAATTCTCTCTTAAATCAGCACGTTACTCTCCCACATAGTAGAAATATAAGAGAAACTTGGTTCTAGAAAATTCTTGCTACTTGTGTTTGCTGTGGACATTAGCCACTAGGGTTCCACTGACCATATACCTACCAGAATTTGTAAACGTGACTCAGAAGATCAATTTATATTTTAATTGAACAGTGAGGTCCAAAAACCTATACACATTTTTGCTCACTTCAGAAAGACCTAAAAAATAGTTCTCCAAAGTCAGGAAAAAACTGAGGGTTTAGCTTTTGGAGGTTTTGAATTGTTTGTTTGTTTGTTTGCTTGCTTAAGCCTGGTATGGTCACATTAGACATAAAGGTTTCCCAAATAACTGGTAATAAAACCTTTATTGCCACTCTCTCTGCCGTGGTTTATTTCCATCACTTCATTTCTTTATTCTGTGCCACCATTTGCTGCCCTCTTTCTAGTACTTATGTTTCTATAGCAACCAGGCCATTTGTATGGGTGGTGAATCACAGCAAAGTCACAACAAATATAAAAAAATCTCTTTGCTGTATTGGTGATGAGTTGAGGCCAGAGCCTACAAAACAGAAAAAATTCTTGCATATGTTTCTAGTGCAAAGGAAGGACATGGGAAAGAATGAAATCGTCTCACATAAATATTAAGACATTCTGTGTCATTGACCAAGGCTGGAGATATAGGAAGTCTGTAACAACATGTCACAAGGATTAGATGAGGGAGGTGCCATGTTTGTGTCACAGGGAGCATGGTACATACCCCAGCACTGGGTTTTCAGGAGTGTCACAAAGCCCTGGGAGGGTAGCAGAGCCGTGTCACAGAGGGAACCCTCTTGTCACCTCTTCCAGAATCTCACTGACCTTTCCCCCGCAGCCTGATCTGCCCCTTTTTCTGCCATGGAGACCAGGGCCCCTTCTGGAACCCCCTCATCCCCTGTGGTGGCGGGGCATGACTGCATGACTGAGCAGCGGATCTGGCTGGTCCCCCCTGCTTCCTGCTCCTGTGCACAGAGCCAGGGCAGACTCTTGCCTGTTCCCAGTCTGTCTGGATTGCAGCCACGGGTAGAAGTTAGAACACATTCCCAGAATGAGCTTTGCCTCTTCTGTGGTCCTCATGTACAGCTAGCGAGGGCAACACTGAAAAGAGCTGAAAGGAAGAGAATGAAAAAACCTAACAATTTTTGTCCCTTCCACCGACCCCTGAAAAAAGAATGGAAGACAAAGGCAGCCCGTGGTAAGCTTTTTTTTTTTTTTTTTTTCAGTGGAGGTACTGGGGATTGAACCCAGGACCCCTTGCATGCTAAGCACATATTCTACCACTGAGCTATACTCTCCCCACCACGGTAAGCTTTTTATAAATGACCATGCATGGAGCCCTGGCAGGGGACAGCTCAAGGGCTGCCCCCTCACGCCATTTGGATCCTGCAATTTGGAGAAGGGAGCTGCTGGCCGCTCCCACTGTCTCCTGAACCGAAACATGTGATGCACAGTGTGTTGGGGCCACAGCAGGTAGACTCTAATGTGGAACACTTTAATGAGAGACAGGTCTTAGATGAAAGGATCAAATCATGGCAAACACAGCATATTAATAAGTCTCTGAGGTCCATTTCTCTCTATACTTTTTAAATACTTTTCATATCTGACAGTAAACCTCACAGCTGTCTAAATTAAGGAAACATTTGGCAGATTTTTAAACTTTAGGAGCTAACAAGTTGTCGTTGGTTCCTCTCCCTTCCTTACAGTAGGAAAAAACAAGAATTGACAAAAACATAGGGCCATTTTTCTGCAGATGCCTCCAAATGGGAGTGGAAACAGGACAGAGCAGATGTGAATCCTGAGCACAGCCTGGGCGCACGCCAGTTAGCAGTACTCAGACACAGCATGTCAGCAGTTAGTCTTTCCATCCTCGCCTGTGAGCAGAACGGGGCACTCCTCAGGCCAGAGCCAGGACCTTGCAGAAGTATCTGCTCCTGAGGGGATTCATCATACAGACTTTTAAACTACAAGGTTATATTTCATAGATCACTTTTATTTCCTTCTGCTGGTCTACCACACACATGAATGAGGCAGGATAATCAAGCTCATCGTGTTCTCCTCCAAGTAATACTGGTGGTTTTTCCTTCTGGCCCATCATCTTTAAATCTGCGGTTTATCTTTTTCATATCTGGTGGTAATTTTCAAGATTTTAACGTGTGTGAGTATTCAGTATTTGCAATTTCAAATGAAATTTTACTGTTTCTAAGAACAGATTCTAGTATGTCAGAAGACTTTCAGAGTTCGTGGTAAAATCCTAGACTTTTTAAATATAATCTTATATTCGTCATAAAATTATAAAAGCAATATTTAATACATTTTTAATTCTAAGTTAAATGTCTTAATAATTTCTCTCACCTCAACTTGCCTCCAGATAGAATTTATAGATTAGTAATACCAATAGTGAATTAATACTTTATTCCTACTTTTAAAACCTTCTAGAGAATGAAATTTCTCACCTATCTTCTTTAACTGTTCCAGAAAAATGGAGCAAGCTTCTTCTTTGAGAGGGTCTTCTCACTGTATCTAAACTATTCCCTCCTGGTACTAGTAAGTTGGTTTATTCCTTCTTGATTCTTTCTTAGTGGAGAGGGTAATCAGCCTACTTAATATTCAAAAATAATTCTTAACTCCAATTAAGTAGTCCAAAAATCTATATCAAATTGGAATCACCAATGGAAAAGAATATTAATGTGAATCTGTAGAAAGATTCATAGAAAGTAAATTATTCCTGTTGAAGTTCAAAAAGTTTCACTATGAAGAAGAGTGGCAGTCATCTGTCAAACAGGTGATGTTCCAATATTATATTCCTGCCTCCTATGTGTACTAACTGGAAGGAATTACAACTCTCCAGATCCTTACTGACAGGAAATGGTATTTTCTACTGGTTTTGTACCACCAACAACAAAGTGTATGACCTAGAGAGCAATCAAAGTACAGTTGGTATCAGTAAAGTCACAATAGAAAACACGATCTGAGTTAGTATGTGATAGTTCATGTGTCAGGTCTTGGAACTGGAGGCCACCATCTGTAAAAAGCTTAGGACAGGAGGCTACCTTCACCCCCTCATGCAGGCTGCTTTAACCTCAGTGACCTTAATCCTTCTGGGAAAGCACAGTGGCGGTGCTTCTTCAGAAGTAGATTTTCCTTACTCCCCCTGGACAAGTGATCCACTTCACCATCCTCTGCCATGTCAGCTTCAACGCTAGAATGATCTATGTGATAGAAAACCTGGGGGCCTGAAGAACAACGTCTAGTTCCTTAACAACATCTAATTTCAGAATCTATATCAAGTGTTAGTTCCAAAAACGAGAATGTATTCATTGCTCATGTATTTAGCATCCATTGAATATTCCAGGTGCTGGGATTTCAGAGAGGAAAAGATCTGGTCCCAGTTTTAAAGAACTCAGGGTTAAGTGGAGAGACAGGCAGGCAAACACAAACCTGATAAATGCTGAAACAGGACCATGTATTAGAAATGTGGAAGTACAGAAAAGTAAGTAACTAATTCCATCTCGATAAGTTGGGGAAAGGGACATTGAAAACCCTGGGGAAGGGCTAACGAGGCAGAGGGCACCGCAGGTATGAAGGCGCAGAGGTACAATAGCGGACCTGGAGAACACAGCCCAGGAACCGAGCACAGAGGCACATGAGACCGGACGGGCAGGAGAAAGTGAACTTCAGAAGGATCCTGCATACTCTGCTAGATTGGAGTTTGTTCTGTAGGAAAGAGGGAGCCATTAAAAAAGTTCTAAATGGGGAGGTGACCTTTGCATATTAGAAAAGCCACTCTGGTAGCAATTTGGAGGCTGTTAGTGTAAGACAAGAGGTGAGGACGCTGGTTGGAAGCCTGGATAATAATATCTCCTAGCAAAGATGAGGTTCCACTCTAGGGGAGTAGATAGGTTGGGGCCTCATCATAACGAGAGAGTGAATCTGGCAATAATACGTAAAAAGCACTGGACATGAGAGGGCCCAGAAACATATGTATTAGCATAATTGGAATAATAAATTGAATGTAATGAAAGTAATGAAAGGCTGAATTAAGGCATTGGCAATAAGAAGGGGGAAGAGGGTTATACAAGATATATTTTAGTGATCATCCTGAAAGAACTTAGCAATTGATTGAATTTGCGGCTGTGAGGAGTTGTGAATCAAAGGCTACTTTGAGATGTCAAGCCTAGAGGATCATAAACACAATGATCCCATTCATAGGAATAGGGGTGGCAATGAGAAAGAGAAGATGGTTAGCTCAGTTTGAAGATGCTGAGTGTGACGAGTCACTGAGATATCTTTGTGGGTGGGACATCAAGAAAATTCATCACTGTCTCCTGTGAGAAACCAGAGAGGTAGACGTGAGAAGGTACACAAGAGGTCATATGATAGGTGGTGTTGGAAGTGAACGGGGGAAGAATGAGAGTAGAAAAGGCTTAGGACACAGCCACGGTCAGCTCTATGTTTGGAGTGTAGACCAAGACAAAGGAACTGGTAGCAGCTGAAAACGTAAACTAAGAACAAAGCTTCATCAAAACCGAGAGAGAAACTAGAAAGCGGTGGTTCCCAAAGCCAGTTACCGCAGACTGGTTAGAGCGAATGAAGCCATTGATTTTGGCAATCAGGAAGTCACCCATGAGAATGGTTACAGTAAAGGGTGAAGGGAGAAGCCAAATTTTAGGTAGTTTGGGAATCCATACAAATCTATAGAGAAAGGTCAGACAGCTAGTGGAGTGAGTAGGAAAGTTGGACAAAATATCGAGAGAGATGTTTTATGGCACAAAATCACAGAGGGAGTGGAAAGAGATAGTACCAAAAATACAGAAAGGAAGAGTTAGCCTTGATATGAAAAGGATACATCCTCCTAAAACAGGAGAGGGGAAAAGGAGAGCAGATGAAGATACAGAGAAACTGAGGTTGAGAGGAAGAATGTTGTTTAAGGAACTCTTGTCAAGTGGCTGGATCTTTTCAGTCTTGTAGGAAATTAAGTAAGAGTAAAGTTTGACCCTTAAAAGGATAGAACTGTTTGTGAGAAATCCTATGAGGAATCAAATAAGATGCCAAAATATTACACCACAAAAGATTCCAGGGCCCCCTAGAGAATCATGTGAATTTGTCATGACTTTCCGTAGCACCCTTCAGCAACTCAGGAGCAGCAGCGGAATGAACTAGCCATTACGAAAAGAGTACAGTGTATTGGAGAATAGGAAGTCACGTGAGGTTTAAGAATACTAACAGATGCATCACTGAAACGGTCACCAGAGTTTCCAGGTGGAGGTAGAGGGAAATGATGCTAGACAAGCAACGAGTGAAGACGGCTTGCAAACGGGGTTCACTAGATTCTCACGTGACGGGGGCAGAGGCGTCTGGGGTTCCCTATTTCTACCTCAGTATCTGCAGTAGCTGTTTTTATCTGGAACATAAGGGCCTCCTTTACATGCCTTCATATGAAGGGTGTGTGGTGGTGGGGAGGGATCTGTTGCTAAAAATATTGTTTGAAAGCTGTTAGACTAGGAGACAAGTGAGAGAAAATGGGACTGGAAGTCATAAAGAGGAGAAAGTTAGATTGCAGGGACTGGGGAAGATGGCTGATAAGGATACGCGATCAGTAAGGGGGATTTGGATACTGAGATCTGGAGGCTCTCACCATTGTGAAGGAAGATGGGGTCCAGCATAGGGCTCTGCTCTCAGGGAGGTGGAGGATGGGATGGCTAGTGACTGGCATGGAGGGAGCTGAAGAACCATCTCGCCAGCGTGTTAGGAGATCGTGGCCGTGATGTCAGAGGTGCTGAGGACAAGGAAGGGCTGCAGGTTAGAGGAGGTAAGTGAGGAGCCAAGTCCTTAAGTCAGTGAGAAAAGAGCGAGGATTTTCTAAGAGTAGAAAACTATGGGTTTGCAGATGAGACAAAGCAGAAATAAGTACAGAATGTGGAACTCCTGGTAGGAGTGGTTTGAAGTAAACAGCACTGCGTATGGGGAGCGAAGAGCATTATAAACCCATCTCTCCTTGCCCGGCACAGGGGGAGTGAGGAAAAAGAGCGTCTGGTTGGAGAGGGTCCTGAGGGGTATGGTGTCATCAGGTTTCAGTTTAAGTAAGGAGGCCAGAAGACCTTTTTTGGAGGAAACAGCAGTCTAGCACAGGACCCTACAGGCAGAGAGCTGCTCACAGAGAGCAGAGGAAGCACAGGACCCAGTGGGCAGCACTGAGAGGCTAGGAGGATGCCTTTTCAGGACCCAGGTTGGGAATGGGATCAAGACAGAGCTGTGTGCCTGGGGGCTGGGATGAATATCAGAGGAATGAATGAAATAAGAGATGACAACATAGGCTGGAGACCCAGTGGGAAAGAACAAGGACTGAGGAGACCAGATTTGGGGGTAGGAGGCCTGTAGAGTTTAAACGCCTCCGTCGCACAAGCCCAGCACTAGGGTAAGGCTGACGACCAGCACGTCCTCACCACCCAGGAGCCGCACACACTTAGGTGAACTGCTTCTTCAAAGCTGAAGGGCAGGTTGTTTGTAAAAAGCTTGAAACTTAGGTACAAATGGCTAAAGTGGAGGAGGAGGATTAGACCAGTTAGCCCAATCCCCTTTCTCCTCAATAAGAAGGAGGTTAATGACTTACCCCAAGGTCACCCAGGTGGTTGCTTGATGGTCGAGCCAGGACTGGACCCCGGGTACCTGACCCCAAGACCGTCCTGTTCCGGTAGCTCCCAGAACTGTCCCTGATAGAGGGGTAGGTGTGAGGAGGGGGCGACACTGGTGCTGTGACTTAAATGTGACACATATTGGGAGATTCATTTATCCTGCTCAGCTCTGGCTAAACTTTTTGCTTAAAGATCAAAATCTCACGTCCCATTATTGCCAGTGAGTTGTGGGGTTTGGTTTTGTTTTGTTTTTTTGTCTTTTGTTTTCAGAAACATGATCTATTTCAGACATGCTGGCCTTCCTGGTGCTTGCTCTAATCTAAAGTCATTCTTTTTTGTGTTTGTTCCTCTAGTGTCTTTAGCCTCTAGCACAGTGGGCTTGGCTGGGCAGGTTGTTCACACAGAAACCACCGAGGTTGTGCTGACGGCAGATCCTGTCACAGGATTTGGGATTCAACTGCAGGGCAGTGTGTTTGCCACAGAGACCCTCTCCTCTCCACCTCTGATTTCCTATATTGAAGCTGACAGCCCGGCAGAGAGGTGAGCCACTTTCTTTCACAGCATCGTTTTCTGCTCTGCATTTCTTGCTGGCTGTCTTTGAACAGCTAATAAATTATGGAACAGAGCTCAATGCAGGAAACGCGAGACGTGGTGAACATTCTGTTCTGACAATAACATTTTATGTTCTCAATCAGGTTTGAGAAGGATTGCAAGCATGGGTGCCTTTAGCAGATTTTTGTCTGTCAGGGACTAGAGGCAAATTAATTAAAAAGGAAAAACATCCATGAAAAAAAAATCTCTGAAGTCCAGACTTCATAGTAATTGCCCTGCCAAGGGGGAATGCACATTCATCATTACTGTATATTGGATCATTACTGTATATTGGTTCAGATCAGATTATAACAGTATGGTGCTGAATTATTAATTACTTCTCTGGGATACTTCAGGATTCCCTGGCTCACATTTGTAGCCATGAAACACAAGAATGTTGTACATTGTGTGTAAGTGAATCACTTCGCTGCACACCTGAAACTAACACAATATTGTAAATCAACTCTACTGCAATAAAAAAAAAGAATGTAGGGCATTGCAATTGACCTAATAGGATGCCCACAGTGTTGAACACACAAGACCAAATGCTATTTTGCAAGAATCTTGGCGACGTCAACTTGATAATTATTTACTCTATCTACAACTTCTAAGATGTGGTTCTAAATTTAGATGTGGGGTGCTGCAGATTGGAGACAGAGTGATGGCCATTAATGGAATTCCAACTGAAGACAGCACCTTCGAGGAAGCCAATCAGCTCCTCCGTGACTCTTCAATCACAAGCAAGGTCACACTGGAAATTGAGTTTGATGTTGCAGGTACGATCATATAATCTCAAGTCAGCGCAAAGGCAGAACTGGAAGCATGTGAATGGTGTCGATTATGTGGCAGGGGATGGGAGAGGAACGACAGTTCTTTATATACTGAACATGTTTTTGTTTAGGAAGTTCGGAGTGTCATTTTGAATTGAGCATTGCATTCATTAAAGTGTCACCACAAGAACAATTGAAAATAAATGTGACAAAATGAATAAGTAATAGCCACTATAAAGGTGATTTAAAAAAATCAGGTAGCCTTTATTCTTCTTGACTTTTCCCCTATATGCTAGAGAAACCATATTCTTCGGTCATGGGGACAAGAAATGCCTCTCTTTGACTCTTCCCACTGCAAAAAAAAAAAAAAAAAAGTTCTGTGGGGAACAATGAAAATTCATTAGATGGAATTATGCCAGCCCAGTAGGTAAATACTTGGTTTCTCGTATTAAAGAGAAATTGTACTGGACACTTGTTACAGATGACAAAGAAGATTTTATTCGAGACTATTTCAGTAGCGATCAAGACTTGCAATAGGAGAGAGACTGAACTTCACATCAAAACCAGCAGGGGCATTTATATGACTTCAGTTTGGTCATGGAGAGAGTCCTTGTCAGTAGCTAACAGGAGTACAGGTTGTAGAGGTTGGTGCCGGTTCCCATCTAAGAAAATTGTCTTCTCTTAGTGAAATTCTATCTCATAGACCCGATAACCTTTACCTTTATCAATGACTAAAGATATCCCTTTGGACATTGGGATCAAATTATCCCAGCAAATATTTGCTGAGTGTTTACTGTGGGTCTGTTCATATTCTATACAGTGGAGATGCAACAGCAGCCAGGGAAGGGGAAAACATCCCTGTCTTCATGAAGCTTATATTATAGTAGTACAGTAAATTAATTTGTAAAGTAATTAATACAAATTTAGACAGTGCTTTGTGGAAAGTAAAACAGACTGGGGGTTAGAGAAAGGCTGGAGGGGGCATTTTCATAGAATGACTCTCTAATGAAGAGACATTGAGCAGAGATTTGAAGGTTGAGAAGGAGCTAGCCGTGTCAGAATTTGGGGTGAGAACATTCCAGGCAGAGGGAACAGCCAGTGTGTAAGGTGTGAGCCTGAATAATAAGCTAGGTGGTTTGAGAAACAGCAGAAATAACTCTTGCTAGAGCATATAAGGGAGTTGAGGATGGGGATCAGATTTGGATTTGGAGGTGGGGTTGGAGAAGTTGGAAGGGGCCAAGTGATGCTGTACCTTGGAAGATTTTAGACTGTATCCAAGTGTAGTGAAGTCATGGATCATTTTACAGAGGGGAATGAGATAACCTAATGAACGTTTCGGAGAGATCTTATGAAATGTAGGGGGACAGTAGCAAAAGCAGAAAAAACAGAAGTTTGTAGCAGTTGGACAGGTAAGGGATGATGGTTTCTTAGACAAGGTGGTAGTTCTAGAGGTGGTGACAGACAGTGAAATTCAGGACCTGGCTTGAAGCAAAGCTAACGTAACTTGCTCATCGATTAGGTATGGAAGATGAGAGAAAGGGAAGATCATAATGACTCTGATTATGACAGCGAGCAGTTGAGCAGATAATGTTACTTTTCACTGAGAAGAAGACTTCAAGAGTAGAAATTTGGGGATAACAAAAAGAGTTCTATTTTAGACGTGAGTAGGCAAATCCACTGCCAATACTAGGGAAAAAAGACAAGCACGTTCATTCCTTGCTCAAAAGACAGTTACCATGCTGTACACCAGAAACTACGACAACATTGTAAATCAACTATACTTCAATTAAAAAATAATAATAATGGGGGAAAATTGTCTGCTAAATACAAATAAAATCCATTATGCTTAAAAAAAAAAAAAAAAAAAGACTGTTACCAGACACCAGTTACCAGGTGCTAGGCACTGTGCTATGTTCAGATCATTGAAAGGAAAAATGGAAAGGATCAATATCTTCAAGAACCTGGTAGCCAATGAGACACAAGAAAGAACTGCTGAAAGATAAGAATAGCCTTGCTTAATGCGCAGCTGCTGTGGAGAACAGTTTGATGTTCCCTTAACAGGGTAAACATAGAATTACCATGTGACCCAGTAATTCTATTCCTAGGTATTTGCCCAAAAGATTAGGAAAAAAAGGTGTTAAAACAAAACTTGGACTCTTGTTCGAAATAGCCAAAAGGTAGAAACAGCCCAAGTGCCCATCAGTGGATGCATGGGTAAACAAAATATGGAATATACATGTGTTATACATAATGGAATACATGTTACAATATATGTTTGCTTATTTTTAATGATTATAAAAAACAAAAAACAAACAAACAAAAACGAAAAAGAATAGACTTGCTGATTGTGTGTTGCACTGGAATGCAGTAGGAAAGGCCCAGGACACTGCAGGCAGTGCCTCCTGGAGCCCAGGACAGGTCTGCGCTACAGGGTAGACTGAGGAGTGACCAACGTGGGGGTGCCTGCTAAAGTCATCAGAATAGAGGACACCAGGGAAAGAGTGGCAGTAAGAAGGGGATTCTGCCTGAGGAATACTGAGATTTAAAGGGAAAGGATGCTAGCAACCGAGGTAACGAAGACACTACATGAAAAGTGGGAGGAGAACCAAAAAGTGGCATTTTGGAAGCCAAAGCAAGAGTTTCAAGGCAAAAGTCATGGTCAATAGCATAAAAGTGCTGGGGAGAATTCAAGCAATCAAGGCAGGAAAGGAAATGTCCACTGGATTTGGCAATTAGGAAGAAAGACATTGCAGAGAAGTTTCAAGGAATTGGAGGACAAAGTCAGATTGCAGGGAGCTGAGGGGTGACAGAAGGAAGGGTGGAGAAGTACAGACAGGCTATGCTTGTTGTCTGCCAAGGAAGTGGGTTTTGGGTGTTGGTTTGGCAAGAAAAATGCAGTAAACAGGTGAAAGGGACTGGAGGCCACTGGAGGCTTCCCTTCTTAGAACTTTTGCAGCATTGAGTTACTCTAGTTACACACTCGGCGCTCTAATTTATATCATCTTATCTTCTCATCAGTGGTTCTCAGCCAAGATCAGTTTTGCCGCAGGGGACATTTGTCAAGGTCAACGAAATTTAGCTGTAGATGAAAGGTGGTGGGACAACAGATAGAGAGGGTCGGAGTTCACAGGGGTGTTAACCGTGCTTTGCTGTTTGTTTGGAGAGAGTTGAGCATGTTTGGGGCCTGAAATAAATGAGAGAAAAAACAGATCGTTGGTAGATATGGGTTTCCAAAGGGATGAGAAGGGAAGTTATCTAGGACATAGGTAGATAACTAGTCTGAGACAGGAAGTAGAGGAGCTCTTCCTTGGGGTTTGAAGAGAAGGATGTGAGAAAATAATTACCTTTTTAGCTGTGTTTAGGAAGATCACGTTGGAACTGTCAAGCAAGGGTGAAAGGGTCAGCATCTTGGGGAACAGAAATGAAGGACAAAGGTTTAGAATAGCTAATGGGGGAATGAGTGAGAAAACCAACCAGACCCGTGTAAAGACCCATGTAAAGCTGGGTGGTGGCCCAAGCAGAGTCTGGAAGCTCTAAGTTTATAGCAGCATCAGCGTGCATGGTCAGGTAGTTTTTTTGTCAGGAGACCTCAGCTGCCAAAGAATAAAAGCAGAGACAGTAGATGATTAGATTGAGCCAGAGACGGAGATTTGCAGAGAAGATTCAAAGAGGGAGAACTTAAGTCACAGAAGTTCAAATTGTTGCAGGAAGAGCAACAAATAATACTATCAAAATTATCATATTTATCAAATGCTTACTCTGTGGCATGTTACTTTCCTTAAGCACTGTGTGTGCATTAGCTCATTTAATCCTTAATACAGCAATGGAGAAGTTTACTATTATTATGCCCCCCGGAAAAGTGAGGATCATGTTAATGGTAGGGCTGGGCTTTTAACACAGGCAGTGTGGCTCCAAAGGCCACACTTTAAACACTACACATACTGCATGTGCTTGAAAGAATCTAGGTGAGAGAAAGATGGAAATCAATGAAATATCAAGATGAGAGGCCAGAAGGAAAGGGAGGGCTTCAGGAACTCAGAGTCTTCAGGAAGAAAAATGGGTGTCATGGGAGAAAGTTCATGAGAGGGCTAACAGCTTGGAGCCTGAGGTCAAAGTGGCATGTTGGTGTTTAGGAGTGGAGGCAAATATTCAACCAGTGGAGGTCTGGGACTTGGGAATGCAGGATGATGGGCGGAGTGCCCACACAGTGAAATCTCTCAGAGGGAGGGCGAGACTTGGAACGAGGAGGAGTATGAACTAGCTGCTCTTGAACCGCCAAGCACAATCCCGTCAAAGGATCACTGCAGGGAGCTGTTCCCTCTGCCTGGGCAGCTCTTCCCCAGTATGTTTTGGATGGTTTGCTCACATTACCCAGATCTTTTCTCAACTGTTAATTACTCAAAGAAGCCTTCCATGACCATCCGTCACTTTGACCTCTTGCCCAGATTTATGGTTCTTAATAGCCCTTCTTATGCCCTCATGCTTTGTAGTATATCTGTTTGTTTATTGTCTTGTCTTCCCCTGTAGAAGAATCTATGATGTTAGGGACTTTGTGCCTTATGTTCACGCGTGCACCCCAGCACTCAAAATAGTACTTGGAATATAGGAAGCTGTCAGCCAGTACTTGGTGAATGAATGAATGAAGTACAGTTGGCTCCCCTGAGGGACTAGGATCAGGACTAAAGTTTGCATGAAGACTTGATTTCACACGCACTGTTTCTCTGAGGTTCCTGGTCTCTCGGGGCTGCTTGTTTCCACACATCTGCTCCATTTGTCTCTGTACGTGTTTTCTCTAACTTCTGATTGTAAATAATTGCCCCATCCTTGCTTATGTGCCCAGCCAGGACCAGCCAGTTCCAATTTCCAATTCCCGAGAGAAAGCATCTAATTGGCCCAACTTAGGAGTGGCATCTTCCCCTTCAGCTGTGGCCAAGCAGAATCTAGTAATAAGACCTTGTAAGGATCAGATGGCCCTGAGGGTATGGCTTTCAAAGAAGGCTGTCCAGTGGCCCCAGGATGTACTTACTATAATCATAACATTCACAGTGGAAAAAGTGTTATAATCCAATACCTTCATTTATTTATAAACAGGGAACTGAGGTTCAGACCAGGAGACTCAAGGTCCCACAGCAAAGTGCGTGGGTCTCTTGCCTTACATGTATCTCCTCCATGTCATATTACACTTCCCAGCATGAAACAGCAGGATTTCTGAGTCTCTGTCTGACTGATGTGGTTTGTGGAGGGGAGGTCGCTCTCCTGTGCACTGTACAAGGTTGAGCAGAATCTACTCACTCCATGCTAGTGGTGGAATGGCCAGCACAATGTGACCTTCTTCATAGCAATATCTAAGTATTTACTTATAGTGTAAATGCATTTTTATTTTGTGGGTATCTTACTATTTGTTCATTATTTGTCTAACCTATACCATATATATATTTTATATGTTGATTAAATACTTTAGAGCTTAGGTTTAAGCTCCTAAAAAATAGAAACTATATCTATTAAACCCACTTTCTCAGCACCAAGCTTGCTTGAATAAGGGACAGGAAAAAGGGACCTACAATCATCTCCCTCTGCCCTCAGTTGTTCCGGAAATCAACCATTTCAAATGGACAGATGTGATGTAAAATAGGGCCAGGAAAAATAAGCTCCCATCCTGTCATTCCCTGCTCCCTTGCTCATGGCAGACATCACTAGTTGACTTCAGTATCCCCCTGTTGAACCTAGACACAGCATCAGAGCCCTCAATAAAACACTCCAGCAAGTCATTACTAATCTCCTGGAATCTATTGAAAACTGCTGGAATCAGAAACAACCTCTTTTAGCTAGTTGAGAACTTGAAACATTGGTAGGAAATCTCTGGACATGAAGTAATTTCAAGGCTGCCCTGCCCTTCTGGATTCACTCCCAACTGTCTGGATATGAACCACCACCCATTTCCACTTCCTCCTCAGAAATATATTATACCTACGCTAATTACCACACTATTGGATCTTGGGGATAAGCTTTCTCCATTTTATAAACATTCTGAGTGACATGTAGAGTGGTTAAAACCTTTGACTGTGAATACACTTTTGCCTAAATCTGTCCCTTTAAATAGGAACCACTGTCCAAATTGTAGTAACATGAAAAGTTTTTTTAAAGCTGACATTACTTATAACCCCATCACTCTGTTATTTTTAAAGATCTTTTTGTATTTCTTTACCAAAGTCCTTTACCATACATATAATTTTATAAAGCTATAATCATAACACATGCACAATTTACATTTTGCCTTTTTCAATACTGTCTTGTAAATACCAACCTACAATATTATGAATACCTGAAGTTTCTACTTTAACTCTGAAGTTATTTTGTTGGGAAAAAAAATACAGCTTTGTTCTGGGAAGATATCTCAGTAAAAATCCTGTCAAATGGTGTTTGCCATCATTACAGGAGCCCCCTGTGTTTTTCTGTGAGTGAGTGGGAGTTAAACGTTTATATTTACCCCTTAGAATCCTTTACGTTTTTCAAATCTCTCAAGGTTGTCCAGGTTGATGAATTATGTTGTGGTGGTAATCGTACTGTGCCAACCATGAATGCTTCGGGCAGAAGAAGCAGACCAGCTGGAAAGAAGGAAGCCTTTGCTTATCCAAATGTGTTTTTAATTGTAGTATTAACAAAGATAAAGCAAAACCAGGGAAACCCAAAATAATCACATGGGAGTCTTAAGAAAATAAACATTCTATTTACTGACTATAAACCTATGTTTCTCCAAATATTGAATCTTTTTCCTCTTTGCTAGTATTTCCTTACAAAACCCCAAATTAAACGTGCCTTTGCTTTAACAACCAAATAATTGCATAGGGGGAAGAAATTACCAAATATAAAATAAATCATGTTGACATTTAAAGATTAAAATGAGGCCACAGCTTGATCAAAGAGATTCATTTGCTGATACTTGTTCATCATTATGAATATTTCAAATCTCATGTAGTCAAAAGTGATCCATTGCTGTTTTCCAGGAAGTGATAACATCTCCTCCAGTGCCATTAACAATGTTAATCTTAGTTAAGGTTCCCTGCATTAAAAATTAAAGCAAAAGGTGCTATCCTAACTATTCTAGGTCAGTATTTTCCAGGCCCTTGAGAATCTCACTTGTACAGCATCCTGGGCAAGATGTCATATAGATACAAGGATCCACATATACATGCATGCGAGCATACAATACAATACAAATAGGCTTCTCTCCCCTTTCACGGAGAACGGATTGTAAAACAGAGAACACTAAAACATACACGAAAGGAGTTCCACAAAACAGAGAAACTGTTTGTTCCTCTGAAGCTTCTGATACATTTACTTATGGACCACTTGGCGCACTTTATCCAAGTAATCAAATAATTGATTCCTGCTACACCCATGAACACTTGTGTGGGGCTTCCTGTTTGGCTCCCATCCCATTTCCTCTGCTGGATCACTGTGTTCATCAGAGATGTTTCAGTTGCAAGCAACAGAGAACTGATGCACTCAAGCTACTTTAGACAGAAAAGAGGCAGTTACCAGAAGCACACAGGAGTTTCACAGCCCTTGAGGACGGGGGCATTGGCAGCCCCGAGAAGGGCTAGAACCAGGGGCTACCATGGCCAACCACTGGCTATCTCCAAGACCTCACACTCTCTGTGAAGCTTGGCTGTTGGTGCATATGGGCCCAATTAGCCACTCCAAATGCCTTACCTGTGGGGCGGGGGGTGGGGGGGGTTGTAGCTCAGTGATAGAGCCATGCTTAGCATGTATGAGATCCTGGGTTCAACCCTCAATACCTCCGCTTAAAAAAAATATATATCATCTCTTCACCAAACGCCCTCTCTGCCCTCAGTCTGCCTGCTAATTCCAAATTCTTAAGCTTTCTCTTTGTGGGTAGGAAGAAGGTGGCAATTAGCCTTCCATTGTTGGAACGGGGAATGGCAAAGACTCAGAAGACGAAAGAAAGGTGCAGATTTGAGAAACCTTTTGGAAGTAAATGTTTGTAATACTTGCAGCACCTGAAGCAAGGAAGTAAAGCACACTGAGGTGGTTTTTACTAACCTCATTTCTCTTTTTCTGCCCCAATTTATTAAAATTATCCAGTCTTTATGAAATCTACTGGGGGAATAAACAAGTTTGTCTTGTTTATTGGGAAATGAGGAGGAAACAAATTCTTAATCAATAAATAAACAAATGCATATATGTTGTTCTTTCCTGGCACATCTTAGTTGAGTCTTTGGTGAGGACAACAGCAGAGCCAAAGATACAAGCTCACTGGTCTGTGACGCTCACCGGGCCACACCTGACTGGACAGGAGAATTAAGAAGAGAGGGAGGAAGTGGGAGAAGGCAACAGATTCCCTCAGTCCCCAGGGAAGTGAGGAAAGAACTGGGAGGAGGGAGGAGGCCAGACAGGGAAGACTTGCTCTCTCCCTGCAGCCCCAGCCGCATCCTGCAGCCCCAGCCGGAGCTGACAGGGCAGCTTGGGAAGTCTTTTTCACAGATGACTTTCTAGAAGCATGGAGGGCCCACGAACATCAAAATTTCAGTGTGTTCTCCAGCTTAACTGTCTGTGGCAAATATTCTGAGTTGGAAGATCAGGTTGTTACCGAAGGCAGGTTCGTGCGCCTGACGCACCATGAGGGCCAAGATGAAACATCAGAGTTTGGAGCAGAGAAAGGTTTATTGCAGGCCTGAGCAAGCAGGGAGGGGTGGCTCATGCCCAAGAAAACCCCGAACTCACCAAAGGTTTCAGCAAAGCATATTTAAAGGCCAGATAAGGAAGGAGGGTCGCAGGTACGGGATCAGCTCGTGCAGTTCTCTGATTGGTTGATGTTGAGCGAACAGGGCGGTCAGCACTATCAACCCCCAGGCGCCAGAAGGTCTGGGGGCTATGTGCTCTCTCGGATCATCAAGTAGTTCATTTCTTACCTTTGGTGGTGGTTTTTTAGCATCTGAAAAACTCAGGAAATATGCATGAGATACCATTTTCAGAGAGGAGCTAAAGCCGAGGTTATGGGGGAGCGATCTGTCCCGGGAAGGCCCTGCAGAGTCCTGCCGGGTTACAAGGTTCTGGTCTTGTAAAAGGTTTGCTGCCTAAAGTCTTCATGGGAAACTAGATAAGTCCAGAGGCAGAACAATAAAGTACTCTGTTTCCATGAGGCCATCCCAGCTTCCACCTCTGCTTTGCGGGGGAACTCAAAATGTGTTAAACATGTAATTAACAAATCAGACTAGGGCCCTGAGGGCCTGAGCGTTCCACCCGCATCACGGTAGCTGCAGTTAATTCTTTGTATGCAGGTCAGGGGAACTATCTGTGTGCAAAATCAAGCAGAAAAAGTGGTTTCACTCAGCCGGCCCAGAAGCCTTATGCTAATGTTTCCTTTCCTTCCTGCTGCCCCTTCCCACCCCTTTCTAAACCCTTCAAGAAAGGATGATAGTCATTAGCAATTTAGTGTGAGTAGATATTATCTCTTCAGAGAATATTTCCATTTTAACCTTATATCTAATTGAAGGTCTCCCAGACTGCTAAAGGAATTTTAAGAAGATATATTTAAGGATAGGTACCAATTCCTTCCTTTCTCAAATACTAGTCAAGCCCTGGTAAAATCACCATAACTCTATCCAAAGTTGAGAGTCAGCCAGTACATACATCCTTCTCACGGGGTCCGGCTGTTCACCACTCAAAAGCCAATACAGGCAAGTGTTGGTGCAAAGGAAAGTCTGTTTTATTTTGCAGGCTGGCAACCGGCAGAGGTGGGGGAACTCCTGTCTAGAGGCCATTCCCTCCCTGCCCCCCACCAATCAGTGGGCAAGAGCTTTTAAAGGGGAGTTTCAGGGGTGTGTAGACAGAGGGAGGGGGTACATGCAAAACAGCACAGTCAGCTCTGACAGTCATCTTGCAGTTAGTCACCTGGCCGATTGTTTTAGGTACAGTTAATCTTCAGTTCCAGGGTGGGTTTGTTCCCGTGTCTTCAAGGCCAGTTCTTGGCGTTGTGGCGGCTTATGTCATGCCTACAGTCTGGTCGGCATGTCACTAACTGCTTCCGCCTGGTGGGGGTTTCGGTCTCTACAAGACCAGTCAAAGGATCTGGCTCAGAATATTATCTGTAGGCCTTGAGGAACTAAAGGTCCTTGACTTTGCTTGATGACTAAATTTTTATTATTTTGTTTTGCTTAACTATTTCCCTTTGTTTCTGTATTTTCTTATTTCTCTGATTAAACTTATTCTTTAAAGCTTTTCTACAGACAAGAGGCAGGTGGAGGACATGGGTGGGAGAGAGGGTGGGTTCTGTCCTGGGAAGTCCCCACAAGGTCCTGTTCTGTTTCAGTCCTTGGTGTGAAGTGGGTGGAAAGAGGGCAGGGCACAACCACTGAGGGAATGACACAGCCACTGAGGACAGGACCAACTGGTTAGAACCAAGATGGCGGAAGATTCGACGTCCAGTAGACCTTGAGCCTCATGGCACAGCCACAGGTGCCATAAGCGTTCCTAGGCTGACTATAAAAGGTGAAAAAGTAGGTGGTGGGGGAGCGTTTCCTGGAAATCCTTGCCCCTTCCCCACAGTATTTGGAATAATCCTCCTACCCATTAGCATATGAAATTACTGAGCCCATAAAACCTAGCAACTCCGCACCTCACGGTCGCTCTCTCTCTCTCACCTTCTGAGACGGCCCGCACCCTGTCTATGGAATGTGTATCTACTTTTACTTTAAACTAAACACTCCCACACCCCTCTCTCCCTCTCACCTTTCTGAGATGGCCCACATTCTGCCTGTGGAGTGTGTGTATCTCCTGAGCTGTTTTCCCTTCTGAGTGAGACAGACCGCACTCTGTCCATGGAGTGTGTGTCTCTCTAAATAAACTTGCGTTCACTTTACTGTGCGTTGCTCTTGAATTCTTTCCTGCGCGAGGCAAGAACCTGTTCGCCCCCAGCAGGTGCAGCTGGGACCTTCTGGGGCCCCTGTTCCAGCTCTGTGCTCAGCGTCCATTCTGGTCGGTGGTGCTCAGGACCATTCTGGTTGTGAGATATTCTGAATATCACTCCTGCTTCTACGTCTTTAAGGGTACTTCTCCCCATTTACTTTACAAATTAGGGCACCTCCCTCTCCCTCCAGATCAACAACCGTCATAGCTAACTGAAATCTTTCCTGAAGTCTATTTCCCCCAGCTACTTTCAAACAATGAATGAGGGGTGGCGGGGGTGGGGACACAAAAAACTGCTGAATAATAAACTCTGAAAAAATATGGTTGGGGGAAAAGTAACTACTTTTGGTTCTAAAACTTTAGCATACCTAACAATGACCTGGAGAGTATGTTTAAAATGCTGATTTCTAGTCTTCATCATCAGAGAGTCTGATTCCATAAATCAGGGATAATTCAGGAATCTATGTTTTTAACTTGCATCCCAGGTAAATTTGATGGAAACACGTCTGAATCACACTTAAAAAATACCGAACTGTTCTGTTGTAAATTACGCACCGCAGCCTGTGGGCAGGACGTCTGTTCTTCACCAGAAGCTCAGTTTATCAGGATTTTACTTCAGTTCCTAAGGCTTTAATACAAGTATTGCTGATGCATTTTCACTGATTGGTGCTCCATTCTTCCTGGTCTTCTATAAACACACTCTGGTTTGTTTTGAAATTACAGAGTCTGTCATCCCAAGCAGTGGAACATTTCATGTGAAGCTCCCTAAGAAGCACAGTGTGGAACTCGGAATAACCATAAGTTGTAAGTAGAAGTGATTTCTTTTAAGATGTAGGATTTTAAGACGACATTAGAAAATTATATTGTCGAGTGGTGCCAGGTGGAGCAGGTGTTTTAGGTGTCGTTGCCAGGCTTCTGTGTAATGATACAAAAATGTGGAGCCAGTCACCCTCCCGCACTCAGTAGCTGTGTCAGGGAGGCAAGTTACGGAACCCTCTTCAATCTTACGTTTCTTCACCTGTAAAATGGAATTAAGGATATCCGCAAAAATCCTCACTTTGTAGGTTATTCAAAGTGTTAAATGAAGTATTTATATACCTAGTATAGTCCCTGGAAAATAATCAGTACTCAAAAAATATGTCTCATATACCCCGAACAGGAATAATTAGATGAGCGTATGAATGCATACAGGTTCTCTACATTTTAGTATCTTGTAGATTAAGTTTTCACTGTAATCTGTTAAGACCATCTTCCCATCTGACCACTATGCCTCTATAATCCGTTTTGCAAGAATAAAATAATGTCTCTTACTCTAGTAACTTACTGAATTCCTCCATGGTACAAGGTGCCTGGGTAACCAAGCCAAAAGGAAAAGCAGAACATATAAATGTGTTCAGTTCCCGCCTTTCCTCAGGCTCTAGATTTATAACTGCTTTGGTGAAACAGCTTTGAAGTGCTCAACCCCAGTGGAGTTTTATAGAATGGAAATTGAGGTGTCTGCACTTCTAATACCCATAAACTGAGTTCAGCCATCAGTGCCCCAAGAAAATGAAGCAAATGGTTAATGCACGAAGACCAAAGGAGACCAAGAAGCAACATCTGTGACCGCGGGGTGGTCCCGTCCAGACAGAGGGATGAGGCCACAGAAAGGTGCCTCACTGCACTCTGTCGCATAGCAGTTATGTCAGGGGCCAAGGCGAAAAAAGGAGTTCTCACTGGAGCAGTATGAACTAGGGGCTGGCCAATTCAACTTCAACGACACACATTTAACACCGAAAATGAAGTTTTATTTATAACCAATAAGTCATGCATATCATGCAACGCCAAAATAATGGTATTACAATATGGAATAAGTGTTCACAACAAGAAGCCATTTGTATGAGAGCCTGCATCCCCGCCCAGTCCCCAACACGGGGAGAACAGTGGGACTGGTGCATCTGATGGGCCTCTGCGTAGTAAGGAGAAAGGTGAAAAGGATCTTGGAGACTCCGGGCCTATTCTAGGTGCTGCTGAAGTCGTGTCTGCCTTGACTTGGTCGCTTGCCCTCTGGGTTTGCACATTGTGAAGCAGAGGCGGAGTGCCATTATTCTGCCAACAGCTGTGCTTCCTAAGAGCACGCGTCAGAACTCACTGTTCTAGAAATATCTGGGGCTCCTGGTGGCTTCTGCAACCCCCAGTAACTCTAACCCTGCTCTCGTTTATTCTGTGTCTTCCATTCCATTCATTGACTCCATCAGAATTCGCTGGGAAAGCGGCACCTCTTGGACTTGTGCAGTGTGTAACCCTGCTGGCTGCACGCAGAGGCCCTGCTTCCACTCCATCCTTTCCTCCTCCCGCCTTCACTCAGTAGATGCATGGAGTGCTCACCGCGCCTGCGCCCTGCGCTTGGCGCTAAGTTTTGAGTCCTTGGAAATGCTGTTGCTGGTGCGTGTGCTGAAGGCGGTTACTCCTCAGAAGCTTCTGTTACCGCACGTTTTCCCACAGTTATTTCACTCTCAAATTTTACTTAAGAAAATGATCTTTTTTAATGCAATAGATTTATTCTTAAAAATTAATATGCATAAAAGTACAATTTAACTATAGAGTATCCCTTCAAAAACTAATCCTGCGATAGAGTCCTTTTTCAAAGTCTATATTTGTATGTTCAGTTTGTTTTAGGTGTAGCCATGTACCCACAGCTACAAAATATTTTATTCACGTAAAGAATCATTTAAAATTATGCTTTACGATGGTGTTACATATGTACGAAATACTACTTCTAAAACTAGTTTTATTTTTTTTTAGTGGAGGTACTGAGGAGTGAACCCAGGACCTCATGCATGCTAAGCATATGCTCTAGCACTGAGCGATACCCTCCCCCCAACACTAATTTTAATACCAGTCATGGAAATGAGCCCCAAAGCCCCACAAGAATGGCCTGAATTTTAGCCAGCTGTAAGCTAAAGGTTGGTGCTCTTCCTGGGTGGAGAAAAGATGCATAAGCTTGTCAGACGTGCCCGTCAGCCCTTCTAGAGCTACAGCACCATTTACACAGCTCATCTTCACCATCCTGAGTTTGCGCGTCCTCGTGGAAAATGCATACTCATATTTTGCCAGCTGAGAATGCAGAATTTGCTAAAGAGAAGGAAAACCAGAATGTTGGGAGTGGAATCAGCATCTCCTTTGGAATATCTGCACCAGTGCTTTGCTTCAGCACAGAGAAGATGTGGGATTGAATTTGATGGCACATCTCACTAAAGGATGGACTGCACATCCCTCAGATTACTCAGCTAAGGCACACGAAGAAAGCTTTCTCTTGACCTTTACTTCGTGTAACTGATGGACTTACGCCAGTAAGCGTGGTGAATACCTAGTAGTAAATGTAAACCCTCTGCCTCTTAGAGAAACCCATTAAAACTTGAAGAATCTTACTGCTCTGTAAATTTTTTTAATACCTATAGTTATATTTTGCAAAGGATTACATATCCAGTAAATTCACTAATGATGCAAAGAATTTACCTTCTCCCACACTGGAAGATAGAAACACGTACATTCTCTGAACACAAAGCTTATATTCACAAATAACATTTTGCTTAAAGGCAAATTTCAATTAATAATCACAATGGGCTTTGAGTTATTTTTACTGTCATGAAATGGTCAGTTCCTGGGTGTGTTCCTGGCACATGCAAGGTGCTGGTTTAATCTCTGCCTTTGCTGAGTGAATGAATAAGGAGTCTATCTGGAAACAGTGTTCTAACCAGTGTGCGCTCCAGGAAATCAGCTCTGAGGGGGTTGATGTGTATGGATGTTCGTGCAAAAACTTGTGTGAACTGAAGAGGCATGAACGTGGAAAATGATGAAGAGCAAGGCCCCAGCGCCCAGACTGCCCCACGTCCCGACTCTCTTGATTTCTCTGTGCTGTTTCCTTGCCTGTAAAACGGCGTCCTCATTACCTTCTGTGTAGCATTGTCAAGAAGATCAAATGAGTTCGCATATGTGAGGGGCCCAGAACACATTGTGAACCCCAAGAAGTGTTCATTATTATAACAGTCATTATTTATTCTCCACATAGAGTTTCATGAAATATTATAAGCAAAGCTCTACTCCACAACTTTTAGTGCCAACCGTAATTATACCACCTAAGTAGAACATGAAAGGACCCTCGTCACACACATACACACACCCGTACTGTTAGGGAAACTGAGGCAGCACAGGGGTTTATGGGTGTGTCTCACGCTATACAAAGTCCACTTTGTGTACCTTCATCTTGTGAAGACCCTGAGGAGGGAGAAAAGGGCCTCCGTCAGAGCCTTCACACTTGGCTTAATAAGGCTCCCTCTTCATACCTAACTGAGTGAGAAATGAGTCCCTCTGATTTTGGATGTGGCGAACAGTTTTAGACTAATCTTTTGAAGTTCCTGATGAGACCTTCATAGCACATTAGCATCAGGCATTCCTTTTATTGATGTTACTGCTACAATATGGAGTAATTTATTATAGCAAATAAAGTGGAACTGCCGAGCAGAAAGATGCAGCTGGGGACAAGAAGCAGCACCCAGAAGCTCGGACCCCTCAGCCAGCCAGAACCCAGAGCCCCTACCCTCCAACACAGCCCGCCTGCCTTTCAGGTCAGAGAACCCTGGCTGTCTGTGCTGTGTGTAGTTGGCAGGAAAGCCGACTTTTGGTATCGATGTTTTCTTTTGAGGTTTTACTACAGGGAGTTTTGTCACTTTGTACCACGCATGGCACTAAGCAGTTTATATGTTTTTTCCCATTTAATTCTCAAAGTGGCCCTATAACCTCTGTGCCCATTTCACAGCGAGGAAAGTAAGGCTTCGCTGGATAACCTGCCCAAAGACCCAGAGCTAATACAAGGCTAAGCAGGGATTCAACCGTGTTCTGTCTGACTTGGCATTGGCTGTGCTGTCACACCACCACCCATCTCTGACGCCGTCTGATTGATGAATCTTCCCAAATCCTGTGTGAGAAAAGCAAAAGACAGCATTTTCTGGGTGCAGTTCATTTGTTAGCTTTCCTTTTCAGTTGTGACTGAATTGTTTGCAGGAACAAAAGGTTTGCTTTTTATATATATACAAAATCATGAAGCAGCCTTTATAACAAGCACAACAAATTTGACATTTTCACCCTAAGTCTTAAACATATTTAGAAGAGAATGGCTCCTGGTTGTTTTGTTGTTGTTGTTTTCTGGTTTTTTGCCAACTTTGCAATAAGAACTCTACTCGCTGCTCCATTTCAAATCAAATAATTAGTCTTACTTGCCAGGTGGTGTATGTGTGTGTGTGTATATATATATATATACACACACACATATATGTGTATGTGTGTGTGTGTGTATGTATATATATACACACACACATATATGTGTATGTGTGTGTGTGTGTATGTATATATATACATACGGTTACAATTAAAGTAGAACTGAATGATTGTGAGTGTGGGGGTGGGGATAGGGTGTGTGTGCTTTTCCAGTGCAGTTTGGACAGTTTCTCAGGCCCTTTGAGCAAAGTACCTTGACTGGCAGAGCTAGTTCCATGATTGGTAGACATTATAGAATGTTCTTGGAATGATTCACATTTACTCAGCTTCAACATTCAGAAGATTTCACCTGTTTTCAGATACAGAAAAAGTGCTTTGAACAAAGGTTGGGGACTGTCATTTTCTACCTCTTCCAACAACTGAGAGGAAAAGAATCCCATGTTCACTATGAGAGCAAGTTTGTTTTTAAATTTTGGGGGGGTGGTTAATTAGGTTTGTTTGTTTATTTATTTATTTTAATGGAGGTACTGGGGATTGAACCCAGGACCTCATGCTACCCCTGAGCCATTCCCTGCTGAGAACAAGTTTCTGATAGCAAAGGATGACCAGTGATTTTGAAACTTCAGGAGTTAAAAGATGATAGCTTGAACACAGGCATTTAGCTCTGCTCCCACCCCATGCTCTATTTTTAAATGACAGTATAAGATTTTTCAAAAGGCAGAAACTCATAAGGAGAAGAGGAAAAGGGAAATAGATAACAGCAACCAAATGTGCAAGTGGCAAAGAAGATGGAGAAAGACTGAAGAAGCAGAAGGGAAAGCTGACAACGAGCCTGATTTGCATCCTAAACTCCCAAAAAAGAGAAATGGTGGGATCGGTCCTGGAACTGGGAACTTCTGGAGGTGAGAGGGATGGTAGCGCTAAGAAGGCAGGAGGATCAGTTGAAAGTCTGTTAGGAATGAATTAGTCCCTTAGATGCCTTCCCCAACTCAGAACCACCAAGCACCCCTCCCCTCCCTGGCAAAAGCCTGGTTTTATCCTCTGGGAAGTGTGAAAGGGAGAGTCTCTAGACTGAGAGGGCATGGCTGAGTGTACCAGTCCTGCTCCGAAAGCAGAGATTCAGTGAAACACTGAATGTGGAGACTGCTGGTCTTCTCCCAGAAGCTCAAAGATGCCAGGTTGCCAGGCTTAATCCCCTCTGAGTAGGAGGAAGAATCCAGGTCATCTGACCCAAAGAAACAGCCTGGCCTGAATTATGCAGGATGATCATACTCCACAAGCCCCACTCAGGTGCACCAAGGTTTCAAACATCTTTGTAGGGCCATCTTTAATGTGAACAGACAGCTACAGAAAAAACAGGCACTTGGAAGAAAGAATCTAATGTGTGAGACTATTACCAAAAACAAAGAAGAAAAGCAGAGAAACAGCACATGCAGGAAGAAGAAAACTTTAAAAAAAAAAAAAAAAAAAGATCATTAACATCATTTGTATCCCTGGAGGGTGGGGTTCAGAGATGGCACTGAACACTTACACAGTAGCGTCTGGAGGGGAACAGAGAGCTCTTGATGAATCTTTCAAGCCTCAAGCATGGACTTTGGTTAAAGGAGAAAAACAAGAATGTGGTAACGTGAAATGGCCACCTGACATGTCTGTAGAACGTAAGTTTCAAACCTCTCTGCAAAGCTATGCAGGTTTATCCAAGAGGTCACAATGTTGTTTTCCTCTGTTACAAGAAAGAGATAGATTTGACATAGTTTGTTGCCTCTACTATTCTTTTGTTTCAGACCATTTCAGTGGAACATGATTTTTTTTTTAAACTAAGGGAAACATTGACTGCTCTGTGATGATTACTAAAGCTCGGGAAAATATCGTGTAAGTTCATTGGCAGATGCTAGAAAAGTTGTATTTGCCGGTCATAACAAAGTTTTTTATTTTTGTGCCCTATGCCCAGAACAATTTGCTGTTCTGAAATGTAACATGAGTAAAAAATGCTAGATGTTTGTATTTCTCTCGTGGAATTATATCAGATCATTGAGTGGAGGTTTAAATTATGAATTAATTGTAGTGAGCAGAATGTTTGGCATTATTTGCTAGAAGCTAAGAGTAATGATTGACTGAAGTCCCGTTAACATTTACTGTGGACTGACTCAGACAGTGGGTAAGATATTGGTATATGTGTTTGCTTTTTCTTTCAATGATGTGTTGAGATATTAAACCATCTGTTCTTGTGCATAAACATTTCCCTGAAATTCAGATGGGATTATAGGATATGATATGGTTCTATTATTATTATGGGGTTTTATTAAACAGTTTATAATAAAATCTTACTTTAGGGGCCTTTTAATGATCCTTAGAAGAAAATCAGTCCAGGCTTCAGGTTGGTAAAACATCTCTTGGAAGCAAACTGTTGTTTACAGATGCTGGTATTCATTTTAATTATTGAACTTCTAAATTAAATGTAAACTTTCTCAGTCAAGATGATATTTTTGTACTTATATGGACTATAGTTCATTTTCAGGATTAATTCCAAGTAGACTCACTACTAATTGCTTTTCATTATTATTATGTCCTTATTGCCAAATGGAAATATTCCTAAGAAAAGTTATAAAGCCCCGAACTAACCACTGTGCAGGATATCTGTAAATGCAATATAAGTTACATGTACGTGTATGGAATGTGAATATACATAAAAATATAAGTAAACAGCATCAGTCACATTCCTGAACATTTCAGAGCATTCTAAGTAGGAATTTGTGAGTAAAATCTTAAGATTTACAGTCTGTCTAGCAGAAGATTTCCTAATGGAAAATAAAGAACAATTTTACATCAGTGATTCTCATCCACTTTCCCACCCAGTACACTTGAGTAATTTGGCAGGGTCCGATGAAGAGTGGTGTCTCCTCCCTGGTAAGGAGTGACAGAAGGGATGGGAGAAGGGAAGGGGAGCCCCCTCGTTGCTTTTAATGCTCTCCTATTGGGCTATGCACCTTCACCTCCCTCTCTTGAGAGTCACAGATTGAAACAGATTTAAACCTGCTGGACAGCTTTCCAGTTGCATTCTCCAGTTGCAAATTTAAAATAACTTTGCTTTAGCTTTCAAGTTTACAAGCACCTTAACACAAACATATCTTTATATCAAGAAAGGGTAGTGTGCACATTTTTTAATTCATTTGCTGATCATCTTTGCCGTGCATACAAACTGTACTTGCCTTAACAGTTGCTATAGAACGGGACCTGTACAGTAGTGGGTGAATCACAGATATGAAGTTGTGACTATTCTATCTTCATTATTACAGCACCATCCAGTAGGAAACCAGGAGACCCCCTTGTCATATCAGATATCAAGAAAGGCAGTGTGGCGCACAGGTGAGAATGATGGATTTTCTGGTTCATCCCAGGGCATGTCTTAATTACAGCAGAAATGACCCCTTCCACACCTAAGACGACCTTGCTAGTGGATCATGGTGTTCTCAATATTTTCCAGGCAGCCACTATTAATCGATCATATTTGACATTCCTAACATCAGTGGCCATGTAGAGCTCTCCCCCCATGTCAAATTATTTCTGCACCCAGTGCAGACAACAATCATTCGAAAAACTTTTAGAGTCTTTCGAGTCCAGCATAGCCTCTCCTTCACTGATCATCTTCCATCCTTCACTTTCCAGGTGAAAAACTAGAAGTGGTCCCAATTATGAGAGTCGCCCCACAAGGAGATACTGGTTTGTGGGAGAGCTTTGCTAGATGTCAGAATGTCCTCCCTAGTCAAGCCGGGTCCTTGAGCCTTGAACAGTGTTTATGTCTCCTATGTGGTCCATAGACCACCAAAATCAGGGAGTCTCAGACTTTCAATTTCACAGACCAAAACTATTTTTAAGCGATTGGGAATATTGATGATACTGTTAACTTTTTAAAATTTTGAATTAAGGACTTTTAAAAAATCCCACCTATTATCACAGTCTTTTCATTAAATAAATACTTTAATACTCAAAAAGTAGGAAGGACGTTGTATGAGTTTAGATACAGAGGTATTGGCTCAGATACTGTGACAAGGAGACTCATAGAGTGGATCCAACAAGACAGAAGTTTGTCTTTCGTACAGCAAATGGGAGGTGGGCGGGCTATGCAGAGCTGGAGAGGCAGCTCTGCCGTCCCCACCGGCTCTCTCCAGTCGCTGTGATTTTCTAGCCATCAGAAGGGAGTTAGGGGTGGTGCCGAGAGAGTCAGGGGTGTGCATCTTTAGGGGGTGACCTAGAAGAAGGACGGGGAGAGTGGAGGCTGGGAAGCAATTAGCAATCTCTATCACAGACATAAAGCATAAAGGATGGTTCTTACCCAAAACTTAACCTTCCTTACAAATATGTGTGCATATGCATAAGAAGCACATATAAGCACATGTACATTCTTACTGTTTTTCTCATTTCATGATGAACCTTAAAAACTGTCAGTAGACCTGAAGCAGTCCACAGCCAGTATTAGACTCTCAATGGCCACTGATAACATGGTGTTTTGTTTTGCTTTGCTTTTTTTTATTGAAGTACAGTCAGTTTACAATGTTGTCTCAGTTTCTGGTGTACAGCGTAATGTTTCAGTCATACGTATACATACATGTATTCCTATTCATATTGTCTTTTGTTATAGTCATGTTTATAAAGTCACCTTTTCTCCCCACAGTGAGTTTCCCAGTGCAGGTGGAAATGACAGACACACCAAGACTCAGAGACTCCCCTGCCATCCTAGCCCATCCCACCTTGACTCCCCTCACTCCCTCAACCCTCTCCTACTATCTGGGCCGCCAGGGATCAAAGGAGGTGCAACAACGTGGAGAAGCATAAGGACACCTGGTCTCTGTAAACCCAGGCCCTTTACCCGCCCTCCTAGGAACCTTAGAATTCCTGAGCGAAGCTTATATAGTTGTCCTGGTCTAATTGAAAAAAAAGCATAAGAAAAATTTTCTTAATACTCTGCACTTTAATGTCACGGCAGCCATCCAAAATCAGACTGGAAAAAAGGGATTTGTCACTAAAATACAGTTTAAAAATTTGAAGACCCTTATTTCCTCTAAAGACTGCTGTAATGCCACTTTATGCTAAGTGCCTCTTAAATGTTCTCGTGACGTGCTCATCATTAAGCGTGCATCGCTCTGCGTTTACTAACAGAACTGGGACCCTGGAACTTGGGGATAAACTACTTGCCATAGACAACATCCGACTGGACAACTGTTCCATGGAAGACGCCGTTCAGATCCTCCAGCAGTGTGAAGACCTGGTGAAGCTCAAAATCCGCAAGGATGAGGACAACTCAGGTATGGTGGCCTCCCTAGTTAAGACTGATTCCTCTAACCGCCCATCTGTCACGGGAGACGTGAGATCTCGGTGTTTCACACGCAGCAGCTGGCTGGCGACATCGCTGCAGTGTTTTACGTAGTTAAGAGGGGCTTTAAAACTGCGCATCGAGAGTGTAGTATGAATTTTAAATAATGGTGCTTTTAAATGATAGAGCTTTTCATTATAGAAACATTATTACAACTGTATTGAAATAATTTTTTAAAGATGAAACTAAATCATCACCTGATACCACCCTAATACAATGGAACTGGTCGTTTTCTGGTAGACGTTTATGTTACTTAATTATGACTACAGTGCATTAACGTTGTTTACTTAGCTCAAGAAGCATGTTATCATTGTACAAGCCCTTAATATCTATGATGTTCATTTACTGACCGTAACTTACTTACCATTCTTTCATTCTTACTGAGATCACTTCCAGTCGTTTCATTACTGCACGTGACACAACTGTGGGTATTTTTATGCGTGGATATCTTCATCCAACTTTTCTTCTTTTGAATATATTTCCTTAGGAAATATTCTTAGAAGTAGAATGGCTGAGTCAAAATAAAAAGGAAATTTTTGTGGTTCCTGATGAGTCTTGTACCACGTTGCCTTCTAAAAGGGCTGTATCCATTTTCAGTGCTCCCAGTAATGTGTGAATATATGCAGGAGAGCAGTGCTTGTCAAAGTGTAGAAGGCCTCCGAATTACCTGAAGAGTTTGTTAAAACACCCTTCCTGAGCACTACCCCCAGGTGGGCCTGAGATTCTTGTTTCTAGCAAATTTAATCGTGACCTGCCGGGGGCCAAGGCCCAACAACCTAAGTAGCCCCCCTGCAGGAGCCCTTTTATCTGATTGTGGTAAGAACCCAAGCTAACTGAAAAAAAATCCATGAATTGAAAGAGTCAACTAATGTGGGGATTTACAGGAAGTGCCATAGATCTAAACATAAGCATTTCATTTCAAAGTTTGCCAATCTTATGGGTAAAGCCAACACTTTCTGCTGATCGTAGTTACAAGTCTTTTTACTTGTTTGCCTAAGCTGTACCCATAATATACAGCTTGTGATTTCCAGGATTGACTTGTGAGTTGTTTTAATGCAGTGAATTTAAAGAATTTAAAGCAATCTGAATGCTTACTCCAGTTAGATTTTCATTTCCCCAGTGTTTTCCAGTTTTTCCTCTAGGTAATTAACAGTTGATTTTTGCCTAATAATCCCCCTTATCAGATCTTTCCAAAGCACTTGATTTTGTTTTCATAGATGCATTATACTCATACTTTTATAGGTTTTGTAAGATTCATTAAATTACATAGTTACAATAACAAGTAAAACTGGCATAAACAGGCTTGGGAATAAACGTAATTGACTCTAAATTTTTAAGCTTATGTCTCAATTGGTAGCAGGAACAGAGGTGCACAGGGGTCCTAGAGAGGGAAACCTGTTACTCTGGAGCATTCAAAGGCATTGGTCAGTATATTTTACAAAGAGGATGGAGAGTCACAAGTAATCCAGTAGATTGGTTAAAGGGAGATTGATTAAGAGTGCTTCTACTGGATATCATGTCATCCCCACCAATAATGGGCTATCGTCAATATCCTGGAATCTCGTGGAATCTAATCCTCTAGATCCAGAGTTCCTGGTCGTGTCAGGCCAGGCGTTCATGAGCCCTATTCAAAGTCAAAACAACTTGGTAGTTAGACCCATCAGTACAGCTGGTTTATAATGACTGTTTTAAAATATGCTTAGATTTCCACTAGTTACTGCCCTGCACCAACATTTGCATTTCTCTCCTTACAAGCATGTTTCAATGGCACTTTCTTTGGGGGATGTATTTAAAAAGAAGGATAAAGCCTCCAGCATCAGGCTGGGTTCTGTCCTAGTGAAGAGGCAAAGCCCTGCAGAGAAATCCCTTTTGCATGATTTGCCAAGCTAAGCAGATCTCAGCTACCTTCCTTGCAGAGTGAAAAAGTCAAGCCAGAGATGAATATGCATGGTGCTCGTGGTTGGCGACGTTCCCAGGTCCAAAGCCAGGCTGTGCAGACACTAGGAGAGGTTTCAGAAACAAGAACTGAGCACTTGGAGAGCCAGCTCTTACTTTCAGTTGCTTTGTTCCTTTGGCTCATTTTTTTCCCCTTTGGATCTTCCCCCCGATAGTCCCTATGCCTAATATTATGGTAATGATCACACTTGTTAGATTTTTTTTTTTTTTTTGATTTTTAAGAGGTCCAGTTTTAAAAATCCTAAATCCTTCCATTGAAAACCAGGCACCTACCCAAAATAAGACTATAAATAGGATGGTAGAGTGTGTGCCTAGTAGGCACAAAGTCCTGGGTTCAATCCCCAGTACCTCCATTATAAATAAATAAAAACCTAATTACCTCCTCCCCACTAAAAAATAATAAATAATTTTTTAAAAGACTGTAAATATGAGTGCAAGAGACACATTTACCCAAACCAGATTTTCTCAAGTTGGCATACTAAAATATATATTCATTCAGGCATGTTTTCATAGCAGGTTTGAAAATTATAATCTGATCATTGATTTGGAAGAATCTGAGTGTTTCTATATCCTCTTCCCCCTTGAGAAGGTAAGTATAATTTGAGTAACCGAATGCTTTTCTATTGAGCAAAGCAAAGAGGGGAAGTTACTCAAAATGTAAAACCTGGGTACAGATTAGTTCAAGGCAGACTAAGTAGTCATAAAGAACACACACTTTAAAATCAGGCCTGCGTTTAAAGTCCAGCTCTTAACACATCCGAGCTGCACGAGTTTGGGCAAATTACTTAACCTGCCTGAGATTCAGTTCCATTTTCAGTAACGTGCACATAGTAATACCCACCTCAGGGAGCTGTTGGGGCTTATTGAGAGAGAGATTTACTGGCACAGTCAGTATTCAGTAACGGGGAACTGTTTTTATTATTATTGCATCCTGAAGTGCCTTTCCCCAGGTTAGTTCTGGTCCTTGGTCGAGATATCAGTGAGTGGGAAATAAGCATTAATCGTACGGCAGTCACTGATTGTGGGAGTTTGATACTGTGCTGAATCTGAAATTAAGCTGGTGGCTTGAATTGCTGCCATCCTTTGTCTCAGTACTTTAGGATGGTAGTATTCAGTACATACTCCCCACTCCCTAAAACATTGCTCATGCTAGTGTTGGACTTTTCCCTACTCCAGGAGTCTTCCAGTTCTTTCCTTAAGCGTCTGCTCCTCTCCATCCTCGGTTCACTCATCAGTTACAGAAAGTTTATAACCGTATTTGACACAACTTGGTTTCCTAAGACGGTTAATACTGCAATTGAGTTTAACAGATGTTGCTTCAAACTGTAAGCACATCGTCCAGCTGCGCTCATTTCATTGCTCTGCCTGTACTTTACGCAAGGAGACGGCAGAACCATTCTCAAACGCTGTTAAAGTCTTTGTTTTCCATGCAGTCATGCCGTCAGCGTTTATTTAGTGTCTGGAAGGTGCTCGGGACTGCGAGTTCTTAGACAAAAAGGGACACAATCTCTGCCCTTATAGGAGTTACCACCTCGTAGGAGAAACAGAAGAAAATCACTGATTAACAATATGATGCATGTTCTAGGTTATACACAAAATGTTAAGAATGTAAGGGTATCCACTGGAGCCTCGGAGCTCAAGGAAATGCTTCTAACGACCTTGGTCTTCAATGTACTTGGGAAGTGTTGTTAGAATTAACCACAGGAAGAGTGTGAGCCAAAGGGAAGTCAGAGAGTGTGGCACGTCCTGGTAGCAACACAGCTGAAGCGAAAAGTATGTATAAGGACTTGGTAGTGGGTGAGTAGATGGATGTACTGAAGACAGATCATTATGGTCCTTCTAAACCATGTTAAGAAATTTAAACTTTACCCTAGAAGCCAATGGAGAGCCATTAAAAGACTTCAAGCAGGGGGGTGAGGCCACAGTGTTTGGTCAGTGACCATCGGTGTCCTCATCCGTCATGTCCACTTAATGCCTCCTTCACATGGCTGTTTTAAGTGTCAAAGGAGGCAATATATTTAAGCATTCAGCAATTATGTACAGCACCAAGTAAGGCGCAATGAATGCTATCAACAACCATTATTAGGAAGCCTTTAAAATTAATTTTAGCTTTATTTTTCACAATGGCCAAATCTTTTGGAGCACTTGGAATTGTAGGGATCTGCCCCCCACCCCAAATTCAAATTCATGTTCCCACAGGAACATAAACCAAGTAGCACCAAATGGTGCTTGTCTGGGTCCAAGCCTCCAGAACAGTTGCTGCTCGCTAATCCCCAGGTCCCCAAAGATGCAAATAACCCCTTTGAAATAAGATCTATAGTTTTGCCTTGACTGCATCTAGATCCAATGCAGATGAAGAGGGGGGAGTTTGGAGATCTGAGAAGGAGCCTTGAAGCAAAACAGTAGAGAATTTGGGAGAATTGTGGGGAGAAAAGAGATGGAGGCTTCCAAGTCTGTCCCAGATAATTCCTAAGGGCCTGCTTTGTATCACTGCCTTTGTGCCAGTCAACTACACAGCTGCTAATGATTTCTCTCTTGCTTCAGAGCCCCTCACTTCTAATACATAGCATGTCTGCAGAGACTATAAATTCAGTATTTTCCCTTCATGGGCTCTAATCTGCATAGAGAAACATTTCTAGGCTGCAGCTTGTCCCATCCAAAGCAAATTACCTTTTCACATTTCCAAACAGAGTTTTAGCCTTAGTACCAGTTAAATCTGCCCTCCAAAGATTTGGGCTTTCATATTTTCTTTCAGTTCATCAGTGTTAAGCCAGCTAATTTGCAGCTGCTTTTTTTCCCCCTCAAATCTAGATTGAAGTGGCAGCAATGCCTCATCACAAGCAACCAAGAGCCATCCTGGCTGTGCTGGGAGTGGTGACGGGTTGTTTTGGCAAGAGCATGGCTGCAAGAACCTATGATACGAAATTTTTTCCAAAAAAGTACTCTTCCCTTCTAAAGTGGTAATGACTTTTAAATTCAAGTCAGCCTCACAGTCACCCAGAGAGCCAGTTAAAACCCAGGTGACTGGACTCCCCCCCCCCCCCAAGTTTCAGATTCCTACAGGTCTGGGATGGAGCGGAGGACTAGTCTTTCCAACAAGTTCTCAGATAAGGCTGAAATTGCTGGTCCTAAGACTACCCTTGGGAAAGCACTGTCATGAGGCAGCCTGACTTGGAGATGTATAAATGATCACTTACCTAAGGAAATGCAAATTCTACTCTTACATGCTCAGCAACGCCTTGGAACATTATCTTGAGATGGCCAGGTAGAATGACCTCACAACAGTGAGGAAGCTGTAGAGGGTGTCGTTCTAAACAGTTTATCTTCTCAGGTCTGTCCACCTCCGAGAATTGGTGCCATCCTCTGCGAAATGAGTTCCATCACTTTTAGTTGAAGTGAACTTTGCTTGACCTGTACATTTATGCATGCCAAAGGCTCTCTCCCAAATCCAAGCCTCCGATTTGGCCACAGAAGCAGCTGCCGTTGCGGATTCAAGCCAGATAGCATCCATTTTGTTAAACAGGCGGCACTCAAGGAGCCTGAAAATAGCGTTGCAGATAAGTGATGCTGCAATTTTGCATCTGTTCCGTGGTCCCATTAATTTTCTTAACTAGAGCTGAGCAGAACAAACAAGTCGGCTGGCCCCCTTTCCTGTCTTCCACTAATAGTGGTAAACCTTCTGTTGTAATATACAAGCTGTTCATAATATCATTAACATCTGTTGAGGCTCACTTTGAAACTTACTGGTGATCCTGCATTTTTCCTTCTCAGAAAGTTTCCGTGCTGATTCGACACTCCAGTTGCTCCTTTCTGAGCTGGAGCAGCCTCAAGGAGAGAGCATCTTGGAGTGCTTCCACCTCCAAAATGGTCTGAGCATAAATGGCAGTTAGCACTTTCCTCCTAAGCTTCAGGGCCTTACAGCTGCCAGCTGGGCCGACGCCTGAGAAGGCAGATGGATTTGGAAGTGCAGCCTGAAGCTGGCTCAGACCCTCCTGGGGCGATGGAGGGAGCATGTGCTAGATTCGTGGTCGCCACTGTGACAGCCCAGGCTTTAATCTTGCTCTTTAAATGATCTTGATTGGGTTTGCGTCCACCTTGGAGAAGGAAACTAGACCTTGGAGTAGCAGGGAGGAGGGTGACCCACAAAGCGGGGAACCACTGACTGCAGTGCTAACAGTCGTTTGTCCTTTTGCTCATTTGGGCATTTCCTGGAGTCTCCTTGGCGTCAGGCATAGTTTTAGACTCCGGGGATGTGAAGATAAAAAATCTGTTTCCAAGGCAATCCTATTCTAATGAAGGAGACACAGAAAGATCATCAAAACATGGAGTGAAAAATATATACTAGGACATGCATTCCTGACAGGGGCAAAAACTGGTTCTCAGGAAGCAAAGAATCTTAAATATTATGTTATTATGGTTTGTGACCCTCCAAAGCTCAGCTCTCCCTGACCAAATCCTTCATTTTTAATTTGTCTTGTTAGGGAGAATTTAAATTTAACTTAATTTTTCTCCTCGGCGGGAAGACAGGAGGCAACAATTTTAAAAAAAGAAGTTGAGAAACACTTGAAGATACACAGGAACTGCAGGATCTCATAGGAAAGGTCTCTAGTCACATCTGAGGAGCCAGGAAGGCTTCCTGAAAGATAAGACATCTGAGCCAAGTTTTAAAGTGAGAATAGAAATTCCCCAGGGGAAGAAAGGTGTTTGTGCCCAGGGAGTAAGATGCAGAAGGTTAAAGATGTTAGAAAAGTGCTTTTGAAGGAACCATGGGTGGTTCAGTGGGGAGAGAGATTGGGAGATTGGATTGGGATGGGAAAGGATGGTGGAGCCTCTGGGGACGTAGAGGCTCCAGCCTAGTTCCTGCCAAGGGGTTGCATTTTATCCTTCAGGAATTGGGGAAGTGATGAAAAGCCTCAAGTAAGAAAGTAACACGTTCAGATGTATGCTTTAAAAATATTCTGGGAAGAAAAGAGAAAGTGTTAAGTGTTGACAGGACTGGGGGAGAGGGACAAAGGCTGGGTGCCCCGTAGGAAAACAATTTAGGAAGAAACCGTTGCTGTGAAAAACCAGGCAGAGCGGAGTTGGGGCCTCCTCAGGAGCAGCGGCAGTGGGATGCTCTGGGAACTTGCCCGTGGGCAGATGGGTCAGAGGGTCTGGGTGAGACAGTGGACGGCCAGCCACCACCACCATCATCTGTGAGAGTGAAGAAGCCGGACTACTTAAATATCTGTTTACTCAAGACATCTGTATGGGGTATCTAAGGGAATTAATATATTTTTTTAAAGAATTACTGTGAAAATATATTTTAAAATAGAGGGAGAAGGTATAATGAATCATCATACATCACCTAGCATCAGTCTTGCTTCAGCTCCACTCCCTCACCTACACACTGACTTACTTTGAAGAAATTCCAAATATCACATCATTCCATCTTGCAAATACTACTAACATATTCTAAATAATACTCTTATAAAAGACTTCTAAAATGCATAACTAAATATCATCACAATTTATTTTTGTGTATGGAGTGAGGGAGTGTTCTAACTTCACTGATGTACATGCCGCCGTCCAGCTTTCCCAGCACCACTCGTCAAAGAGACTGTCTTTTCTCCATTGTGTATTCTTCCTTCCTTAGTCAAAGCTTAATTGACCAAAAGTCTGTGGGTTTATTTCTGGGCTCTCTGTTCTGTTCCATTGGTCCATATGTCTGTTTTTGTACCAGTACCAGGTTGTTTTGATCACTGTGGCTCTGTAGTATTGTCTGAAGTCTGGGAGGGTTATTCCTCCAGCTTCATTCTCTTTCTTCAGTAATGCCTTGGCAATTCTGGGTCTTTTGTGATTCCATTTAAATTTTAGGATTATTTGTTCTGGTTCTGTGAAAAATGTATGTATGGAGCTTCTTAAGAGTAGCTAGAGCCTTGAGGAAGTGGAGGCAATGGGTACATTCCAGAGCTCCCAATCCACTGCCAGAAGGGAAGTAAGTGCTGGCAGGAGGGTACGCACCGCTTCCCACATTCCTCCGTAGACCTTTCATTTTATATTCGTTATAATTCTTCACTGCACACCCAAAGATAATTGAATTGTTAATTCAAGCTTTTCCATTCCTCCTTATTTTAGGGTCTTATATCATAAATGAACAGCTGCTCATGGCAGAAATGGGACTGTGTTAATGCTTCACTAGAATACTGCCTAACTATAAAAACTGACTATTTTGTTTTAAGTATCTACCGAACCATTTCATTGTATCTTTAGGAACAATAAATGAAACAGCTCCTTAACCATTCACAGCTCCCAGACCTGAGGAATAAAACAAGAAATGCTCAAGAACTCTAAGTATGTCATAAGCAAACAAAATCCTTGGAATTCTGAGACTTCCTATTTGCAACCTTGACACAGTCAAAACACCCAACCATGTTGAAGGTGTCCCATGACATCTTTCCAGTCACTGCTTTAGGCAGACTACACTTAGAGGTGTTTTCCTTCATTCTTACATTAAATAGTGAAAATTAGTTCATGACAGTGCGACAGCCTGATCTGTGCTAGTAAAACATGACTTACACGGCTCCTCATCTCAAGAACAGAGGGGAGGCAATCCTTCAGCGCTCTATTTTAACATCCATGTGTTTGTGAATCAGATTCACTTGGTGAGACACAATCGGTGGAGTGATAGGTAAGGGGTTCTAGATTTCCGAGCCAACCTCTCTAAGCCCCACTTAACCATGGATATATTAAAGTTCACTCCAACCATGAGTAAAGTCAACTCTTCTACACTGGAAGTGAGCTTGCTTGTAAAGCCTGCAAATAGGAATTGTGTGGCCCGATCTGACTCTCTCCACCAGTATTGCCTTCTCCGCCATGTGTTCAGTCCCCAGATATTTGTGGCACACCCACAAATGCTGGGCAAGCCCTGTTGGGCAGGGACATCGTCTTAAAGGGCCTGCAGTGCCGGCTGAGTGGCCCACTCACAGCTTTAAGTCATCAGGCAGAGATGCCCTTCCCTGACACTGGTGACAGCTACCTCCCTACATCAGACTGTCGTATCCTACGAAGGAAGTGCTGCTTCCCCAAATAGTTCTTTTCTGAGACATAATGCTTTGACGATATTCTGAATTTCTTATTTTATGTATGAATATGCGTGTCTTGTTACTCTGCATCTTCCGAAGAAACCGATTATGACTCGTTGGCATCTATTGCAGATGAGCAAGAAAGTTCCGGAGCAATTATTTACACCGTGGAGCTTAAGCGCTATGGGGGGCCCCTTGGCATCACGATTTCAGGAACTGAAGAGCCGTTTGATCCGATAATCATTTCAAGCCTCACTAAAGGGGGATTAGCTGAAAGGTAACATTCGAAGGAACTGCTGCAGTTACCTGTGTCTGAGATGGGTTTCCGTCCTCACAGCCACATACAAACATGCTCCCCTCTTCTGTGTGCACAAAGGATTGATTTTAGAGCTTGAGAACTCTCGGGCAGAGTTCCGACTTGATTTTGAAGGGCATCTTACAGGAAGCAGAAATCTTCATAGGCTTAGCGTGGATATCAGTCTCCAGAAAGGTATAAACCGACCGCAGTCAACTAGAGGCAGATTGATACTGTGTCCATTTTGAGAGGAGGAGACTAAAGTTCAGGGAGGTTAAAAGGCTTGTCCAATTCAATTCAGCCAGCATTTGCTGAGCCTGTTAACTGACAGGGACTGGGCCTAGCTGCCACGTTTTCGGGAGAGGGTGACAGAAGCTTCGTCCCCAGAGATGTCAGGAAACAGTGTAGTGACTTAATCATATCCTGTAATTTGAAAGGCCCATGTGTCCCTTTGGCAGTTTGTTTCCATTTGCATGCACCCCCCACTGCCACTCCCCCACCCCATTACTCTGTATTTCTTTCCAAGACACGTGGTAGGACATATTCCAAACCCCATGACCAGATCTGTCTGCCAGTAACCTAGCTCAGGCGTGCACTCTCCGTGTTCATGCTGACACTTGAAGACAGCGGCTTATGAAGTAGAGACGCAGCATCGCAGAATTTTGGAGCTGCAAAGTACCTTAGAAATCAGCAGATCCGGCATCTTCATCTGTCAGATGAGGGCTCTGAGGTAGCTCCAAAAGGGCTGCCCTACTGGAATAGCAGATTCTGATATTAGCAGAGACACCTGTGATATGGTATTCCTCGGGGGGTCCTCCTGCCCCAGGTTTCTCTGTCAGAGAGACAGCTCTAGGCAGCTCTGTCAGAGAGACAGCGAGGGAGAGATGAATATTGAGCTGACTCAGCAGGCCAGTGGTTCTAGAGCTCACAACATGGACTTTTGATAAACCAGAGTCTCTTTATGAAAGAATGAATCAATCTCTTTCTTTTAGGGGGAAAAAAAATCCCTTGAGAGTAGGTGCGTTGGTCGACCTGTTAGGCCAGCCCCTCATAATCTGTGTGACCCGGTGTCACCTCTGTTGCCCTGGTGGCTGCTGCCCAGGAGCAAGCAAGCTGTGGTCCCGCCACCCAGTCACAAGAGCCTGTGAGGTGGGCTTCCTTCACTCCGGGTGTCTAAAAAGAGCCAGGACAACGGAGGCCAGCACGTGGGATTCCCACACTCTGTCCCTCAACCCCGGGTGGAGAGATCTGAGTTTTTAAACCGTTCCTGAGTTTGACTGCTGTGAATGTATCCCTTCCCCTACCCAGTGCTTCCAAACAAAGATGGTGAACATCGGAATTATAAATCCCAACCTGCTGGTTCAGAATTAAGAGAGGATGGGAAGAGAAAGGAGAAGATCAAAGGCTTATTAGTGTATTGATTAATAATTTTCCTTTTCCGTGTTTCAAGCAGTGTATTAGGCCCTTTAGAAGTGTTTTCCTGTTTGGTCTTCAGAGCTTCCCGTGAAATAACTGTCCCCACTGTAGTGATGAGGAAACTGACTCCTAGAGAGGTGAAAAGAAGCTGCCCAGGTCACAGCCCTGATGGGTGGCAGAGCTGGACTCAGATTCCTGAGTTCAATCCTTGGAATTGCCACCAGGGGGAGCCCTGCCACACAGTGTCCTGGGTCTGAGCCTCACTTCTGATAAACTGGGATGCCAATTGTGTTCAGTGTCTTAAATCTGTAGGAAGAAGCACTGCTCCACAGTAAACATCACTACATTTATTGTCCAACATTGTTCATACCCTTAGGATTTTTAAGAGGGATATCAAATGACTCAGCTTTCTTGGAATTTAAAAAGCAAACAAGTCCATTTTAAATACTAATTAAAACAATTTTTCTGATTTTATTGGAAACTAAAAAGTAATTCACAACAGATACAGTTATCTTATAACATTGCCCAGGAGAAAGCAAGGTGTGGCTTCTAGAGACCCTTGCCAAATCTTTATTATTATGAACATACAGTATATGTCAGAGAACTTATATTCAGTAGCGTTCAGGGATTCTGTCTACCTTTTTTGTTATTGTTTGGTGTTTCAGAACTGGCGCGATCCACATAGGAGACCGAATCTTAGCCATCAACAGCAGCAGCTTAAAAGGGAAGCCTCTGAGTGAAGCCATCCATTTGTTACAGATGGCAGGAGAGACTGTCACCTTGAAAATTAAGAAGCAGACAGATGGTGAGTGGGGCGAGAGCCACAATTAAGGATTTCCAGTGCATTTCTTGCCCTAAAAGAATGAGCAACTGTCTACGTGTGTATTTCTAGGAAAATGACTCTCCAGCCAGGGAGGGTTGGAGTATCTTTCTCTTTCAACTTACTCTGACACTTAAGCTCCTTTCCTGTCTTTAAAGCCCAGCCAGCATCGAGTCCCAAGAAATTCCCCGTTCCCAGCCACGTGAGTGACCTGGGAGATGTGGAGGAGGACTCCTCTCCCGCCCAGAAGCCAGGGAAACTCACTGACACCTACCCCTCCACTGTGCCCAGTGTGGACAGTGCGGTGGACTCGTGGGATGGCTCTGGAATCGAGGCCAGCTATGGGAGTCAAGGTATGTCCTAGCCTTGAGGAAGATGAAATTTGTCATTGGTAAAGCTCACGTTTCTCAAAGATCCACCTTCTCCTCCCTGAGAATATCTTTATTTCACTTGTGTCTGCGTCAGTACGACCCTATGGAGCACATGGAATGTGGTGGCTTTGCACTCTCTCCTGCTTAATGCTGATAGGTCGTGAACGTTCATCAGACACTAGCAGGCCCCATTAGACCCAGTGCTGTCCACGTGTTCAAGCCAGATCTTATCTTTTAAACATAGATGAATATGAGGCAAACCGTTTAATAAAGTGGTTCGCTGAAGACCAGCACCGTGGTCTTACATTTTTAGCAAGCTTTCTGCAAAGTTGGACTGAGGAGTGCTGGAAGTGTATAGAGAAATTAGCAATGACTTGTGACCCCATTTATTCCTGCCTCTTGCTAACTGGTAACTGAAACTTGGAGGGCATTCCCCCAATACCCATCGTTAGAGAGTTGTAATCACAATATATATAAGAAGATATTAAAAAGTATTAAAAGTATATGGTAGATTTTTCTTCACAGACATCATCTTCATGTGATGAAGTATAACCTATATTAAAAGTTAAACCTCGATTTGATTTCACAGTAATCTTTTGATGTTCTGGCTACCTAGTCTTTGTTGCAAAAATGCCCACATATCCTGGCTCCTCCCTTACCTCTTTGGAGCAGTCCCTTGGAATTCTCTGAGAGGCTATCTCCTGGGCTTAAAGTCCTCAGAAAGTCCGCCAAATAAGACATAATTCTCAAAAAAAAAAAGAGTTAAATCTCACTAACAGAATATAAACACACAAAAAGTACTAGACTGATGACAGAGTATAAACGAAATGCTTCTTTTAAACATCTGTTTCCTTCCCAGTGATACATAGCATCAAAAGACAAGTGTGTCAGAATGTCTCTGTATTTCTCCTTATCTGAGCCTTACTGTCTCTCTGATGCTTTGTATACATTGCAGCCTCCGAATCCCTTTTCTGCTGCCAGTTTAAGTCAGAGAATAAAATAGACAGTTTGGAGAACACGTGTTTGGGTGTAAGGGTTGCTTTGTCACTTAACCACTTTTGAGGAGGGTCTGTATCCAGTTTGCTGTCTCCCTGCTTCTCCTAGTTTTCTTCTGTCGGCCCCTGCCTCCATTACTTTCTGTTAAATCCCACAAAGGGCAGAGAAAAATGAAAAGAAATGTTATTTCAAAGTTATCAAGTCATTACTTGTTAGAGATGATATTGGAGTTAAGTGGAGAAAATATTTTCAACAGCCGAAACAGAATTGGGACTTTCATTTATCTGGCAAGTAAAACTTCCAAACCGTGATAGCTTGTAACAAGTTAGTTATGCCACAAAATAACAGATATGATTATCCCCAGAGAGTTGGTGCGCCCCCCCAAGAGGACACTGTGGACAAAGGGCACAAGTCAGGTTCTATCAGAGTAAATGCCGAGGTTTATTTACTCATGTGTGTGTGTGTTTGTGGTGTTTCTGTTAATGTGGAGACTCTTTGGTGACACAGATTTTTGTGAGCTCGCTGTTGGTTATAACGAGTTCTGCCCCTCTGGTGACGGGTGCAGACTTGGCTGTTCTGTCCCTTTCCTCAGTAAGATCAGGCCCCTGATTAGCGTACTGAATATCAGGCCTTTCTCTCATTAGTAAAAGATGAAGGACCATTTGTTATTCATGAAGGATTTTGAAAAATTTGAAATCCTAGACAGGACATAATAGTCATAATAGCAATAAATTTGGCATTTATAAATTAAAAATCGGTACGAGTTTGAAAAGAGAGAAGAAATAAATAGAGAAAATGGCCACTGGGATGGATGGAGTTGACATCCTCCAAGGTGGTGAGAAATTAGTAATAGTACCTCGTGTTTGCAAAACACTACAGCGTTTACAAAGCACTTTCACATAAGTAATCTCAAGTGATTCTCGTAAGGAACACAGAAGTCAAAATCACAGGATTTTGGTGTTGGAAGAGAATTTGAAGTCAGCTAGTCTGATGTCTGGCAGTCTGTCCAGCCGTCACGCTGCACGGGCTGGAGCGCCCACAGCGACCAGCTCCTCCCAGCTGCCAAGGCTCCCGTCTCCCTGTGCAGAGCTCTGACGGCTCGGAGTTCTGACTTGTACTGAGCGGAAATCTGTCAGCCTGTAGCTTCTGCCTTTTATTCCTAATTCTACCCTCAAGGTCATTCAGAACTAGACTAAAGCCTCCTCCACTTGACAGCCCTTCAGATACTCAAAGACAGCTCTCATGCCTCCTTTGGGTCTCTCCTTCTCAAAGCAAAATAGCCTGAGTTCCTTTCACTGTTCCTCACGTAACTTACTTTTGAGTAGCTTTCCATCCTGGGAGCCTCTCTTCTGCATATGTTCAAGTTTAACTCTCTCCTTAGGAAATTGTAGCAGTCAGAAAGGAAAGCCATACCACAGTCTGGCAGCCCAGAGCACCTCAGGCCTGTCACCTTCACCACTGAAGACGAAAGAACCCATCAGTGCAGCCCAGCTTGACGTGAGCACTTCGGTGGTCACAGCCTATCTGTCGCTCATCTTGAGCTTATTGTTCTCCAAGACCTCGGTCTGTGTATCCCCCATTTACTTGTGGTATTGGGTTAAACCAGATCTCTCCAGGTAGTGCTTGTGAAGTTGACTTTTGAAAAGCAAAACATAGAACCATACTTTTTTTTTTCTATTATGTATCGTGTTGTGAGATGTAGATTGCCTCTCCATCTCGTCCCCGCAGCCTCTCAGCAGACTGTCTACCATATCTCAGGGAGACTTTTACCTTTAAGTCTAGAATAGTTGCCCCATTGCCAGTAGGATGTTGTACCTCCACCATGCACATCTTCTTCCTTAGGCCAGGAATTAATGTCTCTGCAGCCACATTCCTTATTGCTCGCTGCTTCTATAGTTCAGAATGTCAGGCTTGGCCCATTCATTCATTCAGCAAATAGGCATTGCCTGCCTGGCACACTCTAGGGCCAGTGTATGGTGGGTATACAATGTTGGACAAAAGAGACATGGTCCTTTTTCTTGTGGTGGAGGTTACCCAGCTGAAGGGCCAGACAATTACCAAGTACCAACAGTGTGAAGTGTTACTTAGTTAATGGAAAGGGAAAAGGGTCGGAGTCGTCAAAGCTGGCAGAGAAAGGACGCTATTTAAAGAAGTCTCACAGTGGGATGACTCTCTGCTCTCTTGTGCAGCGCGAGGTTGCAAACTTTGTCTAGTCTGCCTCTAGGTTAGTTTCTTCTACTTCCCTTTTTCTTTTCTTTTTTTTTTTTTTAACGTTTTTTATTGAGTTATAGTCATTTTACAATGTTGTGTCAAATTCCAGTGTAGAGCACAATTTTTCAGTTATACATGAACATACATATATTCATTGTCACATTTTTTTTCTGTGAGCCACCACAAGATCTTGTATATATTTCCCTGTTTCTCCCCTTTTTCTTGAGCCTTACATCCATGCCCTTCTGTCTTATCAAGATCTTGTGCTTTTGGCCCCCTTGTCTTATTTATTCACTCCTTCAAACTCTGAGAAAACCCTGTAATTACTTCCCTTTGCGTTTGCAAAGATCAGTCAATACAAGGGGAGACTGACACGTTGGTGCTACCTGGACTCTGTCGTACTCATGGACGGGGAGGCTCTTGTGATGTCTGCAATTTCCGACTCAAGTGACGTAGTCTTATGCCATCATATGTCATCTTTAGATATTTCTTTCTTTTCAATTCATTTTCTAGCTTTATTGAGTAATAATTGACAGATAAAATTGTATGTATTTGGAGTGTACAGTGTGATGATTTGCTACATACATATAGTGTGAAATGATTACCACCAAGTTGATCACCACATCCATCCCCTCACATAGTTACCATTTGTATGTGCCTGTGGCGAGAAGCCTTGAGGGCTGCTTTCTTAGCATCACGTAGCCAGTACAGTACTAGTAACTGTAGTTGCCAGGATGTACATTAGACCTCCAGAACTTTTTTATCTTATAAATAAAAGTTTGTACCTTTAGACCCACATCTCTCCATTTCTCCCACTTCCCAGCCCCTGGCAACCACATTCTACTCTGTTTCTATGAGTTTGACTTTATTTTTAGGTTCCACAGGTAAGTGAGCTCATACAATATCTGTCTTTTTCTCTCTGGCTTATTTCATTTAGCGTAATTTCCTCCAGGTTCATTCATGTTGTTGCAAATGGCAGGATTTCCTTCTTTTTTATGGCTGAAGAGTCTCCCTTGTGTGTGTGTGTGTGTGTGTGTGCGTGCGTGTGTCTACCCCACACTTCTTTATCTGTTTATCCATTGGCAGACACTTAGGTTGTTTCCATATCTTGGCTATTGTGAATAATGATGCAACGACATAGGAGTTAAGCCTTCTCTTTGAGATACAGATTTTACTTCCTTCTGATATATACCTGGAAGTGGGATTGCTGGGTCCTTTTTGAGGTCTTTTGATCATCTGTATTCTCTCAGGAAAAAGAAAAACCCTCCATTTCATCCAGATTTTCAAATGTATTTGTGTACAATTACATAATCTTCTGTTTGATTCCTTTAATGTTCTTGGTTTCCGTAATTACATCCCCAATACTGTTTAGTATTTGGTGTATTTATCCTTTAATTCTTTTTTCCCATGATTACATTGGTAGTGGTTTATTTTTACATTTTTTTTTTCCAAAGAACTGACTTGGATTTAGTTATTCGTTCCACTCTGATTTTTGAAAATGAATTTTTGTTTTTAGCTTGATTAACTTTATTCTGTTTTTCTTAGGTTTTGTTCTGTTTATGACTTTAATTGAATGCATAATTTAATTGAATGTATAATTTATTTCCATGTTTCCTTGTAGTTTTCATAAAAGATGGGGTGATTGATCAAAAAGACACCAGTATGTACAGTCAGAGAGTCTAACTTTCCTTTAATGTCGTTAGAGAGAACAACACAGTGCGTCCCAGAGCAGGAGACTCAGCTGTACTCTCTCCCGTGGGGGTACGGGGGGGCGGGAGCTTCTCTTTCATTTCTTTGCTGATCTCTGCAGGCTTGTGTTTCATCTCCTTCTATGATCTTGCCTTGCCCAACTTTCCTTGAGCGCTTATATCTCTGTTTGATCTCTTGTTTTATAGAGATGGTGGTTTCAATGTGTACTCTTTAATCCTGTGATGATATACTTGGTCAGATTTATCCTTTGCTCCATGGCAGTCTTTTTCTCAAGAGTGACCTTCATCTGCTATTGCTTTGTTTTTCTGTTCCTTCCCTCCTTTTTTTTTTACTAACTTGGTATATATCTTATGCCAGTCCCTTTTAAATTAAGTTAAATTTCTCTTTAAGTGAGATGACTTCTTCCTGAATTGGAAGTGTGCAACATTTACCCCCCACCCCCACCCCGTTCACAGTACTCGTGATGAGTGCATTCTTCTGCAGCCAGCAGAGGTCAGCAGAGGTTGGCTGCCAACAGTGCTGAATTCAGCTCTGCCAGCCTGTCCGCGGATAGATGGCATCGAGCAGTCTGTGGCACCTCTGGAGGTGTCTTTCAGCCCACCTCCCTGGATTTTCCCTGGCGCCAAATTGCGTCTAGGGCACTTCCTGCCGCCAATCAATACAGTCCATCCTAGTGTTCCAAGCAAAGCATGAGTGTCCTGCCTTGTGCCACGACCCCTGCTTTGGATGGAGGACCGGGCGCTCTCCCAAATCTCTGCCTATAGGTGTCTCCTCTTGGCTTCTTACCACCAGCCCCCACACCCCGTTTGACTTTTCGCAGAATTTGGTAACGTCCCCCACATACTATGGTTCCAGATTCGAGTTTTGCCGAAGACGGAATTTACATTCTGTTACTTGTCATCCCTTTTTGTTTCGGGGTGATTTCTAAGAGAAGATAGAACTCTCTTTGCTTGGCCATTTTAAAACCACAGTCTCATCTAAACACATCGAATGTTTCTTGGCAAGACCAATTACAAATAGTTACATAAATGTATGATTTGATTTTCTTATTCTTAACAAAATTGGGTCCTTAAGAAATAAACTTGGCAGGAAATTATCTGGCTCACTCTCCTATGCTAAAATTGGCTTCCAAAAATGAAACTAAGTAATGGCAGGAGCTCCAATCACAATTTTAGAGTTGAAGGTTGAATTTCAAAACCATTCTCTGACTTTAAACTTTATGAATATGAACCAGCATTGCTTAGTTCACTTTTGTAAATTAAAAGTGAATGTGAATTAAGAGCTCAAATGGAAGATACTTATCTTCACAATATTGTGGTACTAAAAACAAAATACGAAAATACTGGAGTATCAGAATGTTACAAATATCTGAGGTGTAGTTACCCAAAAATAAAAATTACTATGCCAAGATTCCATCAACTTTCAGAAGTACTTTCAGAATCAACCTTCTGGCAGTTGATTTTTCTGGCACCTGGGCTGCCTCATATACTTTATTCTTTCCATGGCTTTTAAGTTTGATTCCTGGTATGAAGGGGTATTCCTCAGGGCCTGTTAGCATCTCAGCTATGTCAACCAGCTTGCCTTTACCCAAACCTTGTTTCCCTCAGATATTCCCTACTTAAAATTATGCCATCATCATCCACCTACGTTAGTTAGGGGCTAAATTCACCTACAGATAAAAGAAAATACAAAAGATGGTGTTTAAACAAGATGGAAGGTATTTTGCTCCCACTGTAGGAAAGGGCTGGAGGAGGCAGGTGGCCGCACAGTGTTACCAGGACCCTGGCATCTTCCTGCTTTCTACCAGCCCAACATCTTACGTCTCTCCATTCACTGCCATTGCCTTTTTTAGAAATCCTTCTCAGGCCTGAGGTATTTAGTTCCTCGCTTATCTTACTTTGTCTTACCATTCCACGTTACTATCAGTGAGCTTTAGAAAAACTAAAGCAATGCCACTAACAACAACAACAAAAAAAACTTTTGATGGTTCTCTGTTGCTGTAGGATAAAGTCAAAGGGCCTCAGTTTAAAACACAGAGTTCTTTGTAATCTAGTCCCCAGCTACTTTATTGATCTCATGTCCTGACACTTCTTTGCAGTACCTTTTACTCCACACCCTGAACGTCTCACTCTTCTCTAAGCAAGCTTTCGTCTTTTTTAGCGTACCAATAGCGCTAGGTCTTTTGATGATAATAAGTCCCTTCCTTTATCAATTCTAAATCAGTTGAGAAATCGAAATTGGGGTCAGCAATAAATTAAAATATCAACGTTTTGTATGTTTTTTGGCAGACCAGTGAGGGTTGTTAGAAAAGCTGGATTAAATTCACAGCCAGAATCAGGACTGTCATTTCTCTACTCCAACCCAAGTCTGATGCTGGGACTTAAATGAGGAGGAAGTCAGATCTACAAAGCAAACTGTAACCCCAGCAAATCAGTTGGATTTGACTTAGCTGAACAGAACTAAAACCCCTAATATTACAGTGACTTAAATCATCAAGAAGTAGGCATTTCAGAGCTAGTATGTAACTCCACAGTGCCATCAAGGACCCATGCTCTTAAATATTTCTTCTCTATTATGCTTAGCACTTGGCTTCTGACCTTGGTTTTGCCACCTGGTCCAAGATAGTTACTGGGGCTCCAGCCATTTCATCTGCATTCCAGGCATCAGGAAAGAGGGTTGTGAGGAACCTTTCCAGAAGTTTCATTTACATACCATAGGCCAGAACTTTTTGCGTAGTGAAATTAACAATTAGCTTCAAGGAAGGCTAAGAAATATGGCCTTATCCTGAGCAGTAATATGCCCACCCTAAAAACTGGGTTTCTGGTAAAAGGATGAAGAGAAGAATGGATGTTTTGATAGGCAATTAGTGGTCTGCTACAGTCAGCTAACTGTGCAGTTTTGGCCTCCTGCCCCCTTAGAGCTCAGTGCATCCCAGGAGTGGGACCCAGTTTGTTGACACACAGTGCAGCGGCAGTGGGGGAGAATGGGGCCAGAGGGAGCCAAAAAGATAGACTCTTGACCGAGTCATCAAGAACTACTTACGACAGTTGGAAGGCAGATCAGAAAGTTAATCTGCCCAGTTTAAAACATGTTGGAATTTCCCCTGGGAACTGAATGGTCAGGTGGGTTAATGCGTCTCAGAAAAGGATACTGCCACCGCCGCCGCCCCCCTCTCCCAGCACACCACCATTTTGCATTTGTCTCTCAGCAAGTTTAAAGCCAGTGAAGGGCAGTGAGGTGTGGGCTTCCCCAACTCTTTCTGAATCACCAGAACTGAGACGTCACGTATTTGGGGGTTAGTTTATTAGGTTCCAAAGGGGAAAATGGGCAGCCTGTCAGACAGAGCCGGGAGAAATGCAGCTGCTGCTCGGTTGCTCCCCTTCAAGAAGAGGCTCGTGTGTTCTTGTAGTTCAGCTCTTTAGACAGAAAGCTGCACGTTCCTCACACAGGATTTCTTCCCAGGTACCCAGCCACACTCTGCAGTTACCCAGGGAAGAAAACAAGATATTGAACTGTAAATATTTCTATTCTATACGGACTTCTATTCCTTGGTTTCCTGAAACAGAAGGTTCCGTAGAGTTTCTCCATCCTGCGGCTGTGGGCTTTCCCCTGCGTTCTGGAGATCAGATCTCTTTGATCAGAGAGCATTCTCCTTGGACACCCTGCTCTCTCTGGGCTCTAACTGATAGTGAGGATGGCATTACAGGACGGAACAAGTGGAGGGAAAGTGAATGGGAAGGACAAGACAAGGGATGACGTGAAGATAGTCATCTTACGTGGTTGGGTCATTTAATTGTATGTGAAAATGGGGCCCTTGGCCTGTTTGCCATATTATGTGTTTTTAAACATAGTAAGAAATACATACTATATTGCAACCCAGTACACACATGTCAGTGCACACACACACACACAATGGGTCACAGCCTGAAGTGGTAGATGAAGCCATGGATGGTGGTGACAGCACGAACCATGGACTCAGACCTACCAACAGCCCCTGCTCTCCCATCTGAACAACCCCCAACCCAGAAGAATTTTGAAAAACTGCTGACCCCACCACACACTTAAAGTTGTCATCCTAATATTTTTCTCCCCAAATTGTAATATTTGGAAAAACTGTCATTTTCAGTGTGTGGCAAAGATGCTTGAAATATCTTTTTGTCAAAATATGGAGCCACAGATTAAGCCCAGATCTGTGGAAAATGTCCATTATATAACCTAATTGTCAAAGCCATTCCTCACTGTCACCCATCAAGCTAATTAGACATAACTCCTTGTCAGAAAGGAAGTCAGTCTTTGTTTTGGAATTCAAATAAATATCATAATGTGCCCACCTCCTAAACCTGACAACCGTCCTTCTGAATTCTGATCCTGAGATGCAGAGAGAGATGATGAGAGAGGGTAAGAGCCTTGTGCTGGGTCTGTTCCCTCAGGGACGGGGCTTTCCCTAATTATCCCTTGATTTGGCGCCTGGGAGTTTTTATATCCCAGGGCCAAGCTCCTTCAAAGGTTTGAGATGGATGAGAAATATGTCTTTCATTTGTAAAGGGTCACAAAATCAGTTGTGAACAGGGAAGTGAGAAGGGAGCGTTGACAGATCTCAGACCCCCGGAGCTTTCTCAGCGAGGTTGGTTTTTGTGGAACTTGAGGATCTGAAAGCTGATTCTCCTAAAATTAGGACTGGAATCCCCCAGAAAGTCTGCGAACACCCCTAGTACTTGAGTGCAGATAATAACGGCACCTACCTTCAAAGGCAACTATGAGGAATAAATGAGGAGGCACAAATGGAGCACGTAGTGAAGTTCTAGGTGCATAGTGAAGGCCCACCCTGTGTTTGTTATTGTTACTGTTGTCATTCGACCCTCTGCTCGCTCACAGTGTCACTTCCCATGGGATCAAGTTATCCTCAGGCCCATCCCTGATATCTGTGGGCCCAGCCAGCAGAGTCTTGGCCGGTTCACACCCCTGCAGCCAGTGCCCCTTCGCCACTCCTTGGGCCTGGAACCCGTATGTGGTGGCAAATTCCACTCTCAGAAGGACTGACTTGGGCAAGAAGCCCTCCTCCATCCTGGAGGTGGACACAGGGTGTCTGGGCAGCGAAGTCAGGGTTCCGACTTTATGGGGCATGCTCTAGAAAGGGTTGGATACAGGTCTGGGCGTACCCCTCGGGCTAGCAGATCTCTTGCCCGGCGCTGGGCCCGAGCCCTGGAAACCACGGGCGCAGCGCTGTGGCCCCGCCGCTGGGGTCTGAGGGTCCTCTTTCCTCCAGGTTGTTGTTAGAATCAGTTGGGGTCATAGGTGTGAATGTGTCTTTGATATAAGACCTGAGTATTGTCTTAACGGCTTTTGTGATCCCAAATTCAGCTCTAAGTCAGGCCCCTTTGAACAAACTCACAGAAACCACAGGAAAAGACAAGTTACCAAACTGCCCTCTCTTGAGGTATTCTAGAAACAGAATATAACGCCTTGTTTTTGTTTCAGGCACTGGCCTTCAGGCCTCAGGTTACAACTTCAACACCTATGACTGGAGGAGTCCCAAACAGAGAGGCAGTTTGTCCCCAGTCACTAAGCCGCGAAGCCAGACTTACCCAGATGTGGGGCTGAGTAACGAAGACTGGGAGCGGTCCACAGTCAGCGGGTAAGGTTCTCACCGACTGCTGCCCTGTCCCAGCTGCCTCCAGGTCACTTGGGCCAGATGTGATGGAAGCTTCACACGAAGCGGCGGTGACCGTCATGCCAGCCCCACGGTGGGACCCTAAGACTTGTCCTGCCCAGCGGGAGCCTGGACACCCACACAACAGGGCAAGAGCTCAGTTTCCCCCAAGGAAAACAACAGTAGCACGTGGGGAAAACCTACTTCCATAAACCATGTCCTCACACTGACTAGTTCCCTCTCCTTTCATTTAGAAAGTAGTTTCACATTAACTTACATTAAAAAAAAAAAGGTACATTAGGGTTCCCTGTTTTTAACTGACAGGTCTGTTTTAGCAGTTTGTTCCTTACCAAAATTTTATTTTAAGGAAATTCATAAAAAGTGATAGCACTTAACTGATCTATACTGATGTGTATAATGACTGGAGAAAATATGTTTTCCTCTCTCAGAGAAAAGTTCAATTTCTCTTTCCCTGGAGACAGAGCAGCTGAAAGATATCCCCACGGGTGCCATGTGGTTGCAGCTCATTCCGCAGTAGCCGTGACTACTCGGACATTCAGTCAGTGAGACCATGGTCCCTCCTTCCGGTGTTTGAGACACTTTGGGTTTCCTAAAGCATCCTTCCATTGGAGCTGGCCTGACTTGGAGGCCACAGTTGCAAGAAAGCCAGATCCAAAATGAATCTTTAGGGGGAGGGTGTAGCTCAAATGTAGAGCACATACTTAGCATGAACAAGGTGCTGGGTTCAATTCCCAGTACCTCCTCTAAAAAAATAAATGAATAAATAAATAAACCTAATTACCTCCCCCTGTAAAGGGAAAAAAAAGAATTAACAAAATGAATCGCTATTCTGTGTATGAAATAAAGAAGAGAGAGATTCTGGATACCAAAAAAGAGAAAAAAATGTCTGGCAAGTTCCTAACCCAGACTGTGCTTCTTGGCAACAGTTTTACAGGGGCTCCTGACAGTACGGAGGCCGAGCAAGAAGAGAACTTCTGGTCCCAAGCGCTGGAGGATTTGGAAACCTGTGGACAGTCAGGAATTCTGAGAGAGCTCGAGGTAGCCTCTGTCCTGCTATTTTCTTTTATTATTTCTACATTCATTTTTTTGTTTTTGTTTTTGTTTTTTGGTCCTTTTAAGTTTGCATTGATCACACCAGTTCATTTAAAAGCTTTAACCCCTTTCCACAGGAGAAAGCTGACAGGCGTGTGTCTTTGAGAAACATGACTCTCTTGGTAGCTACCCTTTATGTTTATATTTTTGCTTGTGAAGCTGCCTTCCCTGCCCCCTTGCCTTCCGGACAGTGATTTGATTTTATCCAATGCAGTTGGAAGTGTTTCTTTCCCCATTCCCACCCCCACCCGAGCTTACTGACCTGTGGCTTCTGCCATTGCTCCCTGCTAACCCGGACTGTCCGTGTTTGCCACTGGGTCGCTAGGGGGAGCTGCGCCTCCCAGCAGTGGCGCCTTTCCTTCTCTTATTTGCTTTAGAAGGGTTTCTTTGGCATGTTTTCATTTGTACCTGGTAGAGACATTAATTTGATTGTGCAGAGGAACATAAGAGGAAATATCATTTTGTTTTGCCTTTAAAGTTCATGACACTGCAGCTGGTGAAAAAGGCCAGTCTGTTCGACAAACAGTTACATAGTACGTGCTGTTAACTGCAAATCCTGATTCTGTGGTAACTTCGTGTGAATTCGAGGCGCTGTGGAGAGATGGAGTGTAATAGCAGAACTCCTGGTGAATTCTTTCATCAAAGCCATAAATTTGCTGACAGTATTCACACTTTGGTCTGGGAAGTCCTGGACTGTTTCCTTTTATGTTCTTTTAAATTTTCTGAGCTGTAAAAAATAAAGTGGCAAAGTCTCATTTTTTTATTTTGATGTCATATGAGGTTCCCAAGTCACCATAAGGAATGTGAATGGCCTAACTGGGTGGAACTCTTGCAATTCTAAAATGACGACTCATCTTTATATTATTTTGCTTCTCGATTGCATGTGTGGATATTTTATGTGATTCTAATGTTTGTGAATCTGCAAAGAGAATTATAAAGAAAAATATTAGTTTGAATTTGTAAACATCATGGTATTTCCTGGCATGAATTTCAGCTTCAGAGCACAGTTAAAGGACCTGGAGATGGATAATCCTGTAAAGCTTAAATATATTAAGATGTTAGCAATTAATTCTTTTTTTTAATGCAACTTTCCAAAAAAGCAGAATGCTTAAGTATCAGCTGGCTTATTTAAACTTTTACCACTTCCTGTATGGAGAATGATCAGCAAAAGGGGACCAAACTGAAAAAAGAGCTCAGTTCACAATTTTTTAACATATTCCTGCTTTTAAAAAGCATGTTTTGGCTCATATGCCTTTTTCATTTTGCATTTTGAAATACTTCTCTCTTTTCAAGAAGGAGCTATTCTAATAGCTTCTTCTGCATTAGCTTAAACAAAGATGATGTAAAAAGTAATACAAAGAGGTTCTGTTTTCGCCCAGAAATTGAGTTATCTAACGAAAGCAACCTCCATCAGCATAGAAGGTATGTTGTAACAACCTGTAGATTTTCTCTGATGTCACTTAGGGCAGGTGTACCCCTTGAGATTATAAATCCAGGAGGAAAAAAGGAGTTGAATTTATATGCCAAAGAGAAATTAAAATTTTCAACGAGGGAGAGTGACAAATGCATGAATTAGAGTCTTAGTGACAGTTTTATCACAAAGACTATTCATGTATTAGTTTGGATGAACTCTGATCCCTTGATTGCAAATGCTACTCTGCAAAAAATATCTTTGGAGCTCTAGGTTCCTGCGTATGAAGTTTATATCCAGTATTAAAAGTTAACGCATACTAGTACTGTAATAAATGTAGATGTTTAGCTAAGAAGAAAAATGATTACAACTGACATGAAAGTGAAAATTATACTTGTCATTTTCCCCATTGCTAGCAGTAATTTAGGTTCAGCTTAAGCACTGAGAAATGCATAGTTTTAATAGAGGAGAAAAGTTCATACTAAGACTTTGGACAAGTTACTCTCTCTTATCAGAGATTTCTTCTTTAAATATGTGGATTATAATGACTAATGCTGATATGGTGCTTAACACAGAACATAGCACTTTAATAAATGTTCAGTAGAAATTATTTTTGCCACTTTTTTGAGTAATGAATACTGCCTTAACTATTTTTTCCTCACTATAACATAGGAAGAAGTTTTAACTAGTTGTCAGAGAACTCTTAAACATACTCCTGCTAGGTTGTATGTATACCAGTTATCTCACTGATAATTTTGAAAAAGTATAATTATAAATTATGAATTATGCAAAATGAAATACTCCTGAAGCAAAAACAAATCCTAGAAAACTCTAAATAAGTATTTTTTAACTTTTTATTTTAGTTTTTGTATTTGTGCCTTAATTTTAATATTCCTTCAGAGATGTCACTAATTCAGTTGACATTTGCATTAAGCAAAGCTATCAACCCACCTTTTAAAAATTTGATCTGAAGACCTATTGATGGTATGTCATTGCTTCCATCAGAACCCTTTCTAGATCAGACTGTGACTTCTGTCGTGGCTCAGGCTTATCAACAGCAGACTGTTGTCTCCCAGCTGTAGTGATTATTTTACTTCCAGCGTGCTTCCTGCTGGTCAGATGAAAACTGAGAACAAAAATTAAACGTTAACAAAGCAAATAGCTAGTCTGTGTAGGTAAAAACAATAGCTGGATGGTCACCACAGCAAGAAAACAATCATCAGATACTGTCAGTTACAGTAGATTAAACAAGGAAATGATATATGTGAGTAAAATGGCATAAAATAAAAGGATGTCCCATGTCACCCGCAAAGCTAGTAATAGAAAGGTTTCAATTTAAAGAGGATTTATCTGAAATATACCATAGTATGGATAATCCACAGTGGATAAATATTAAGTGTTTTTTTTCCTGTTTACTAAAAAAGTCAGTTTTATATGTTTCAACCTTATGCTTGACCGAGAAGCAATACAACCTGGTGGTCAAGAATAAGTGTTGTGGAGTCAGTTGCTAAGGTTGCAATCCCAGACTCTTGGGCAACTTGCTTCACTTACCCAAGCATTCCTTTCCTTAACTGAAATGAGGAGGTACAGTAATTATAATACCTACCGTCCAGAGATAGTGCAAGTATTTAATGGTATTCTGCATACGCACGTATATATGGTACTCAGTTTGTTTTAATGCTCAATGACCAGGAAGGGTTTTTTTGTTTTGTTTCTTGGTTTTTTTTTACTATTTTTCTTTTCAAAGTTATCAGTAAGATAACTGATCTAGTCAGGACATTGATAAGTTCACTTGTTTTGTTTCTTTTTGAACAGAGTTGTAGCCATACCTACATGGCTGCCACAACTTGGCTGTCATTCAAAGATCTTGTTAGTGGCATGTGTATAGCTGAACACCAGGTGAAGCTTGGAATTATAACAGCTTAGATAACAAATGAAAACTCTACTCACTTTTCAGTGTTCCTTCCTGATCAATGATTTTACATAGTGCCCTTGGCTCCTTTACTGCCTGTGTGACCCTGGGTAAGTCAGCTTCTTTGTGCCTCAGTTTTCTCACCTGTAAATCAGGAAGAATAACAGTACCTACCACATAAAGTTGTCGTGAGGCTTGAATGGGTAAATACGTTCAAAAGACTCAACAAATTAGACCTCTGTTACTTTTAGCATTGATATTAATATAAACCACTAGATTCTGTTGTAGCCAGTCACATGGCATATGGAGGTTGTCTTCTGTTCCCATGATTTCAGGCAGATTCGCTGATGCTGGTGTACCACGAGTTAACCATCATCGCGAGGAATACAGAACTGGCTACAGGCATATTTTCACAATTTTAGCATCCTCTAACCATGAGAAATGGAACTTCCCAACACGATACTGGTTTTGAATGCATTTTTTGTTGTTGTTCCATTTCTGAGATTCAGTCTTCTGGGGATCTGATCTTGCCATTCCTTGTGTATTATGCGGGGAACATATTTGAAATTGAACAAACTTCTCAATTCACTGGTAAAATCCGATCCAAGTCTCACAGCTTTTGAGCAAAGGGTTGAGTCCAGTCACCTAATACATGATAACCTCTCTGAGGATCTCACACAAAGGCATTTCTAAGAAACTTGATCTACGCCAAATGATGTGGAGACCTAGCTGACCTCCAAGCTCCTGGGGCAGGCCGCCTGGCCAAAGGAAAGACAACAGGCCAGTGCCAGGGAGGCAGCACTGGGTCGAAGCCCTTGCCTTTGTATCAGCGGCCTCATTTCAGCCCATTTTTACTTCCAGGTGGTGCTGGAGGCGGCATTGCAAATAGAGGCAGCCTGGGCCCCACTGAGAAGTTCTCAGTTCATTTCTGTAAGATATTTTGAAGGTTGCCTCATGAATCCCATCTTTAGAGCCCACTCAGTGGAAAGTTAATGCTTAAAATGTCGTTTGCAGTAAACAGATGTTAGAGCGTTTCAGTTTGCCTCGAAACTGCCAGGGGTGGTATTTGATTAAATAAACCCAATGGCTTAAGTACTTAAATTGGATTTGAGATGTGCATTATAAATGTCACTTGCAAAGCACTTTTCCAAGACTTTCATAGTGCAATTAGTACGTCCATTCTCCAGCCTTTGGTTATGCCCTGAAGAGACTGTATTTTGAGTGGGCAGAAGGGAAATGTGCTTAATGTTGAGCAACCAAACCCTTTTGTTAGTCCATGGCTTAATTGTTTTTGAAAATTGTCAATGCCACAGGCAACAATTATGTCGGGGAGCACGATGAGTTTGAATCACGAGGCCCCTACACCTCGCAATCAGCTGGGGCGACAGGCCAGCTTCCAGGAACGGAGCAGCTCGCGGCCACACTATAGCCAAACCACTCGGAGCAACACTCTGCCCTCGGACGTGGGCAGGAAGTCTGTCACCTTGAGAAAAATGAAGCAGGAAATAAAGGAGATCATGTCCCCGACTCCTGTGGAGCTGCACAAGGTCAGAACGCTCTCTTCTCTTCCCTTAGGGTCACATTTCGTAGCCATGCTGCACCGCGCAGGCGCCCTGATGCAGGGGTCACAATGGCATTCCTCTGTGGGCTCAGCCAAGGAGAGAAATCAGAGCTTAAAGGCAGATCATCAGAGACTGATTGTTCTGGAAAACGTGATCGTTGAGGGGGTATCTCATAAAACAGGGAAAGCTGGCTTTCAAGCAAATGAATTGATCAAAAATGCATTTATGGCCAAAATCTTGCAGAAGCTTGAGGTTCCAGTGTCACGTGGTGCTGTAAAGAGTTGGTCTGTTATTCCAACTTCGTTAAAAGGGAAAGGATTTCGTATACTCCCAGCTTCACTGAAAAGGGGGCTTCGGGGGTGATGTGGCGGCTTAATTGTCAATTACCAGCCTCTCAATAGATGGTTGTATTATTCAGGGGGCGTGCAGTTCTCTTCGAGACATAATTTAGATGTCTTGGGTCAGGACAGGGTAAGCCCTGGTTATGTTCCATCTCTGCCGTGATAGTTGCCTCACTTCATGGAAGAAAACCTAGGATCACAAACAGAGCTGAATTTGAGTTGCTGGCAGAGTTTAAACAAGGCATATGTCAGTGACAGTGTCTGCAGAGGCCTGGGCCAAGGAACGCAGTGGAGGGAGGTTTCTCTGGTTTTCTGTGGAAGAACTCTAATGCTTTTTGTTGTTGTCTTTAATACATAAAGATGTCTAGATGGTAATAATCTCACTCCACTATTCTGAGAGCCAAAACCCTCTCTGTAGTTAATACTCTCTTAACTGGAGATGAGTTACTTGTCTTACCCAGAAGAGCAAATAAATATCAGACTGAGAGAAGGTAACAGGCCAACTACCCCCTTTTTCAAACTCTAAAGACGTCAGTCTCCCTAACCACTTATTAAAAGGAGATACTGATTTTGCAGCTGACATAGGATATGGTGAAAGAAAGGATTGTATGGGAAGTTGAGTTCTGAAGCATGTATTCATTAGTTCATCACTCACTCACTCATTCATTCATTCAATACATAGACTGTGCATTCATTCACTGTAAGGATGTGTTATGAATCCCCAGGGAGCGCATAGTCTAATGGGGAGACTGGAAAACAGTGGGCAGATCGTGGGATAAGGACAATGACAGATGCAAAACTAGGCTGCGCTGGGGGATGGGGGGGCGGGGGAGGGAACTTAACCCGCCACAGAGGAATGAGAAAGGCTTCCTAGAAGTCAGTGTTGACTCTGCAGGAAAGTGGAGGATGGGAAGGCATTTGAAAGCAAACTTGTGCAAAGGGCTGTCAGAGGCTGTGGTGCACTGAAGGAGTGCAGCTATCTTAACATGACCAGAGAGCCGTGTGCGCTAAGAGGCATTACAGACTTTTCAGAAAAGCTCAGAAGCTTCTGACATTTTAGGGTGGGGGTGCAGGGTTGGCCCCCTGCCACAAGTTAGCTGATTTATCCAGTTACCCTAGACTGATGTGTCTGTTTGGTAAACACCAGCCTTCACCACCTGTCACATATTCTAATATGCTAATTGACAAACGCCATTAGGAGGCTGTGAGGACTCCCTTGGTGATTAAATTGCAGGAGCTGCATAGTCACTGCTAATTCTGCCATAGGGAGAGGCGGGCGGGCCCCTCCCGATTCCCTCCAGTGTTTGGGAACACTGCCTTCCCTCTTCTCTGGGTCTCCTGCCCAGGCAGAGAGGAGCACGCTTGATAACCCACTGTCCTTCAGCACCAAAGGGAAAGGACCTCCACGAGTGCCTGCTTGCTACTTTTAGCCACTGCAGTTGCCTTTCTTAGCAGACATGTCTTATCCCCATCGACAGGATAGGGAAATAGCAGGTATAAAATAGAGCCCTTTTTCCTTCTGGAGTGAAGCGGTCTCAACAAAGGAAGATTATCGATAGCCCAGCAATGCAAAAGACCTGTCTCCCCAACCCTCCCACCCCGAAAGCATTTAGCAAAGATGGTGATGGTGAATTAGATGTGCAAGTTGTTATAGCTGAGGTTTTTAGCTTTCTTCCTTCACATCAGTCATTTCCCCTCAGTGGTAGCAGGAAGTGTGTTTCCCGCATGGCTTTACTTTTCTTCTGAATTGGTACCAAACAAAATAAGATGCTCGGAAGTACATGGTGTCCTGACCTTTATAAGGCACCTGAAATGGTCTTGTTAAGTGAAAATGTAGCAGAGGAGCTTGCTGGCTCACAGCATGGGTTCTGGGAGTGACTTATGCTCACATCTCAGGTACCTTTTCTTTTTTAAGTGAATGCAATTACCCTGATAGTTCGTCCACATGTTTGTTGTTAAATACATGCTCCAGTTTTGAAGTTTTTGAGAGGAGAAATGGTAATTAGAAGAGTCACTTTACTCAGAGACTGGTAATTGTGCTTGTGTCTTGCTTGTGGGTGTTCTTAGAACACTGGATGACTCCCTGACACCGTGGAAAAAGCACATTGCCTTGTGGATAGAATTATCTTCCCATTGGGGTGCGACGAGCCTGTATTAAACCTTCACACGAGTTACGACAAAGGTACTCTTTTGAGTGGTGGCATGGTTTGGGGGCCAGGGAAATAGAAAAACATCCCTTCCTCAGATTGCAAATAATCCCAACCCAGACTGCACAGCTTGGCAAGTGGACTGAAGGCTGGTTTTCAGTTCCCTGAGCCCCGTGGGTGGACTTTACTAAATAGACCTAGTGGAGGAATTCCCAAGGGGCTGCAAAGACATGAGTGGAGAGGCTGGGCAGGGTCAATAGCATACCATTCTGAACACGCTTGGTGTTATCTTCCAGTTGCCCTCTTTTTCGTGGCTGTGTGCCACTTGGTGAAAGCTATTTCCATGAGAACAAGTTGTGGATCTGTCCATGTCCAAGCCAGTTCCTACAAACTCTTTACTATTAGAAGCTGTATCAGGAGGATAGAAATGAATGGGCTGGTATCCATCCCCATTCCTGGGGAGAACAAACAAAAGGCAAAAACATCACCATCTCCTGGTGATGGATTACTAACATCATCTTCATACGGAAAGAATAAAGTGTGGGCTCATCTTCCAGTTTCTTGAGTTTCAGCTTACTGTCCATTGTTTGCCCCTCACTTTCCATCCAGTCCTCCTCGCCAAGCCCTTTCCTTCCTTCAGAACTTCAGAAAATGGTAGGTGAGAGTCTACATGGCTTTTGTTCATTTCACGTCATCTGCTGTGTTGGAGGCTCTGCCACATCCCAGAAGATCTTCCATCAAATTGTCCGCATTCATCCCTGAACCCAAAAGGCTAGTGTCCTTCCTGACACTTGAGAACAAACATAGAAACACAGTCTCACTTCCCATTTTTGGCCGTGTGGCAGAAGGAGGAAGTTGGAGCCGGAGTGATGATTTGGTACTTAGCTGAGGGTTGGGGAGAGGACAGTGACAGGGTCACAGGGAAGTGATACTCCAGAGGCCACTGCCTCTCAAACTTTCTTGGTTGAGACACAGTCCAGAATACATTTAACCTCACAGTTCAGTACACACATACACCCACACTCACGTGTAAGAATGTATTCAAAAGTTTACTGCACGGTATACACTAGCATTTTCTGTTTTGTTTCTTTTCACGTGCTGTCCCAGTAAGTTGATTTCAAGACTAATGGGTCTCAACCCAAAGTATGGGGACTGAAGCCTTAGAGAAGAGTTTGGCATGAGAACCTCTGATGACTTTTACCATCATTGCATGGTATGCGTGTCAAAATGCAGGTTCCTAAACCCAACCCAGACTTGCCAGGTCAGCATTTTCTGGGAGTGGGGGCCAAGAATCTGCATTTTAGCAACTTCTTAATGGATACTTTTGCACCTTAAAGACTGAGAATCACTCCCTTAAGTTTTGGTAACGGGAGGTGATTATTTTGTGTCAATGAAATCAGAGTCAACAGCTTTGTGGCAGAGTAGAGAGAAAATGAGGTTGCATCTTTGGCCCTGGAGCTTCTGAATTTTATCTTTGAAATGAATTCTGGTTTGTACAAAGCTTATCACAGATTTTTTTCTCTTTGCAGAGAAGGAGCCTATGATCTTAGCTATCAATTCACTGATAACCCCTCTTTTCCTTCTGAAGCTTAAATACTCTTTGGTGTCCGCTTAATCTATTTCTGAGATGAATTCTAGCTTCACTTCTCTTTGCATACTTTAAGTCTAAAAAATTTTTTCAGTAGAGAGGAAAATACCTATTCTCCACATTCAGAGCATTTGGATTTTTTTTTGCCGTCATTTGTGTTTTTCAGTAAAATTGTATTCCTTAATTGCATGCAGCTGTTTTTTTGTTTTGTTTTGTTTTGTTTTGTTTTACAGAAATGTTTTTTGGTTTTGTTTTTTTTTAATCATTTTCCAGTATCTTTTATTTATGGCTCCTAATGCGCACGACCCTTCAACATTTGAGTCACTCCCAAGGAGCCACTTTATTTCTTGTAGCTGCGTTGGCTACCATCAGCTTTTCTCCCAGCTGAGTTCACTTTGCTATTTCAATATATTTCAGTGTTTTGAGAGTGGACCTTTGTTCTTCCTGATATGATAAAGTTGTTTTCCTTCTTGGAAGGAGTGTCATTTTCAGCACTTAAAGCCCACATCTTTTGCAATATTCTCCCCAAGTCAGGAATAGGCTCGGCCCTAGAAGGAAATATAAAATGGAAATACATATCTTAATCCAGCACATGCATCGTCTGTCACCAGGTATTTGCAGGTGGTACTCCTTAAGATCAGATGAGTTGTCAGGCAGATGGAGGTTTGATCACAGTCTGACTGTTATAAGCCACCTGACTTCTCTGAACCTCAGTTGGCTCACTTAGCAGAGAAGGGGCAGGATCGCTTGTTATCCCGAGAGAAAACTTCACAGATAGCATTTCCCTGGTGTAGTCACCATCATTTGGAGTCTTGCCTCAGCTGTATGGTGTCAGAAACCCAGAAAATGAGATCTCAGGATCCCAGCCTTAAAAAAATTCAAGCAGCCAACCTAGGAGCCTCCAGAGATGGAAATATAAACCAGAAAGAGCATCTGTTTACAAAGAGAGATGGGCGTGTGGCTGCTACTAGTCACTACATCATATTCTCTCCCTGTAAAACCAGGGGCAGCTAACAACCAGAATGTTGCTAGGCGAACATGGAATTACAGAACAAGGCTTGGCGTTTAGGTTGTACTTTTTATCTGTGATGAATCCAGCCCTGACAATCCTCAAAATGTATTATTCCCATCAGTTTCCTTTGTCTTTGATTGTGTTGAAACATACTTTTCAAAATGTAAAAAGTGTCATTCTTATACAGATGATTGGCTCATGTGAAAAAATGTTTATTTATGTCATTAAGAAGGAAAGAGCCAGATGACAAAGCTTGTTCAGAGAGGGAGATAAAGAAACTATATCTCAGTCCATGGGGTCGGTGGGTGGAGGAGTATGCCGGAATAAGATTTCCAAGTTAAAATGAAAGCTATCCCATGACTTGTAGGGAAATAAAAGCAAAACCTTTGAGCTTATCTTCCCTAAGGGTCAGGACTCAGTTTGCATCCTATCACTTCTCTACAAGTGGCCATCCACCTTTACAGAGTCTGAGCTCTGAGCAACAGAAATGGTAAATCCGACCCAGCTGCGGGCGAGCCTCAGCTGACCCTCGGGCAGGCTTGCTGGGCGGTACTCCAGTGTGCCTGATTTCTCAGGGTTTGATCCCTCAGTTCCTTCAAGGATGCACCAGAAATGTTAATAGCTTCCCTGAAGTCTAGCCCTGGCCCGGGGATCATTCATCTTTTTCTGCCGTCTTTGCTTGTCTCTTGTGATCAGATGTGTTTATTTGTAGGTTGTAAAACACTCTGTTGTCTATGGCATGTTCACTTACAAATGAGGTAGCTCCCTGAGGGTTACTCCATTTCCCTAAAGTCCAAGTCCTCGGAGAGTAGCCTGCTGGGCCTCTTCCCTCACCATCTTTCTGCTCTAGTGCAGGGCTGTGGTGAGGATCCCATGGGTAACGGTCTAGCCCAGGGCTGGTCTCTTTCTTCCCCTTTGATGGAGCACAGAGCTTTCTTGCTGGAGGATCTTTGTAGTGTCAAACCACCATGTTCCCTGGAATGAGGAAATAAAATCAACATTGTTAGCACTCAGTGCCGGGAGACTTCGGTTGGTTATAACTTGTCATCCTTATATATATATATATATTTTTTTTTTTATTGATGTATAGTCAGTTTACAGTGTGTCAGTTTCTGATGTACAGCACAATACTTCAGTCATAAGGAACATACATGTATTCATTTTCATATTCTTTTTCACCGTAAGTACAAGATAATGAATATAGTTCCCTGTGCTATACGGTATGAACTTGTTTATCTGTTTCATATATAATAGTATCTGCAAATCTCGAACTCCCAGTTTATCCCTTCCCACCCGCTTCCTGCCCTGGTAACCATAGTTTGTTTTCTATGTCTGTGAATGTTTCTGTTTTGTAAATAAGTTTGTCTTTTTTTGAGATTCCACATATAAGTGATACCATATGGTATTTTTTGTTATCCTTCTTGAATGACAATGAGCCTGGCCCCAAATTCCGATGGGCCCAGGGGGTGGGTGAAGGGCATGCCTCCCACCCAGAGTTACAGGTGGCCCCTGGCACAAGGAGGCCCATTGTGATATTATAATTTAAATAAGAAATATATACTTGGTCTTGGTCCCAGTTGCTGGCACAGAGCGCCTCAAACTTTGGAATTTAAATGTTGGGAGCAATACAGGTGTCTTTTCTTATCTTAATGAGGTGATTTTTGGATACACTTAAGGGTGGATTGGTTACCGGTGGAGCCAATCTTGTAATTAGGGGATTGGAGCTTTCAGTCCCACCCCCAACCTCCAGGGAGGGGAGAGGATTTGGAGGTGAAATCAATCACCAATGGCAAATGACTTAATCCATCGTGCCTGTATAATGAAGCCTCTGCAAAAGCCCAACAGGATGTGTCTCTGAGAACTTCCGGGTTAGTGAGCACAGGAAGACTGGGGAGAGAGTTGTGCTCAGAGAGCATGGAAGCTCCGTGCCCTTCCCGAGTACCTTGCCCTAAGGCAGCTCTTCCCTCTGGCTGTTCCTTTCATACCAAACCAGTGAGCTGGTAAGTTCTGTGAGCCACTCTAGCAAACTAGTCAAACCCAAAGAAAGGGCTACTGGAATCTCTGATCCATAGCCAGTCGGTCTGTGTCTGAAGACCATTGTCTGAAGCGGGGGGTGGGGTACTATTGTAAGACTGAACCCTTAACCTGTGTGGTTTGACGCTGTCTCCAGGAAGGTAGTGTCAGAATTGAGTTGAACTGTAGGACAGCAGCTGGTGTGGCAGGATTGCTTGGTCATGTGAGGGACCCGCCTACCCCCAACATATACACGGTGGAACTGTGATGAGGGCGTTTTACCCACAGAGGCCTCAGGGTCAGGAGGTTGGAGGTCGGTAAGTTGCAGAGGGAATCGGGAAGGGTCCAGAGCTGGAAGGGAGCCAGGCCAGAGCAGACCTGGGAGCCAGAGAGCAGAGGAAGGTGTGGAGAGGGACAGGCACTGAGAGTAACCAGCAGGCAGACCTGAGCTGAGATGCTGGAATAGTTCCGGCCACAACCGGCTGACTTGATGGTGGCTAGGCAAGTGGAAGGGGCCAAGGGCAGAGCTGACAGTAACTAGGTGTCTGTCAGCTGCCCGTGGCTTGGTTTGATCTGGAGAATTGGAGAATGATCTGGCTCTTTCCTCTCTGGTATGATGGGAAATGAAAGCTGCAAAGGTGCTTGCTCTGAGATGAAATGGGAAAACAGCCCTTAATCTGCCACAGATCTTAAAAAACTGTGCCGCTTCCTTGGTTAGGACTTAGTTTTCCAAGGGCCAAATCAGCCCCTGACGTGCTCAGATGTACAGCCACCATCCAAGCTCTGCCTCTCCCATTGTGGAGCCTCCATTTGTCAAGCCTCGGGTGCCACACATGCCGGCCAGGGGGCTGCAGGGGCCAGCGTTTGACACAGCTGACCCTCCTGCTCGCTCCTCTGCCCAGGGGACTCCCCTGACTGGAGGGCAGCAGCCATTTTTCCTGACCCTATTCATCTGAAAACCCACGTGTTTGAGTGCCAGGAACTGAGATGGCTCTCTCTCGGGCTGGTGGCAAAGTTATACTTCATTTTTCCCTTCCAGCCCCACGGGTAGTATAGGATCGGCCTCAAAATCCTCAGGCTTAAAGGAGCAGAGCTACCCCGGTGGTGTCTGCAAGAATAAACCCAAGTGCCTGGTGATTTGTTGGGAAAACTAGAGCCATCTCTGAGACTTAGGTGTTGGTTTGGTCCTTAAGGCCATCAGGCAAGGGGCTGAGCCAGAGGGAGGCTGCCAGGGCTTCAGAACTGTCACCTGCCATGACACGCTCAAGGCAGTAGACACAGCTGCCCTTAAAAATCTCACTGGGGAGAGTCTGCGCTATGGCTGAGGCTTTTCACAGGTGTTGAAACTGAAAACACAAGCGTTGGGTTTCTGATTTTTGCCTCGAGGACATTGTTCAGACGTATGAATAGACTTGCTTAGGGATACAAAGCCAGGCTGCACTTGAATCCTGGTGAACTCCTCCGCCTCCTGTTCAAGCTTCTGTTCTCGGGAGGGTTAGAAGCAATCACAGCACGTGCGGATGCACAGTTACAATTGAGCTGAGCTTTGTAGAACTGTATCCTTGCCCAGAGTGTTATCTTCCAAGAAGCTTATTGGCCCTCCATCTTGAGCATTGTGTTCATAGTCCAGATTTCCCCAGAGGCATCCCCTGGTCAGCACAGAACAGAGATCTTATAAGAAAAGTCTTGATTGACTTGGATGAGGGTGGGACGCGGAGAGCTCTCGCAGCTGGGAGCAGTTCATGCAGAAGCTCGTGGAAAGCCAAAAAAGGGCTCTGATGAGAAGAAATACAGCGGGTGTGATAACTTATTGATCTTGAGTGGGTTGGGCAGTTGGAAATGGATAAAAGTTGCCTGGCCAGCTAGGAGATTATACATCCAGAAAAAAAAATCATGATTTGGTGGAAGGAACACAGTAAATGAGGCCAGATATTCTAGTACTGAAATCCTAGAGTTCATATATTCTAACTGGACAAGCCCATTTATCAAGTTTGAGCCAGTGTCGTCATTACTAGGAAGGGAATAATTCTGCTGCACAGAGTTGTCGGGACATCAAAAGCAATCGTGTAGGAAATGCCTGAATAAGGGATGCACTGAGTGGGAGAGATTGTGACTTAAACCTTAGAATCCTTAGAATTATTTCTGGACAGGAAATAAATCAGAAGTAACCACTACCAATCTCCAGCTAAACAGGAGGGCAGCAGCTACATGGCACAATTTGTTGTTGCTGCTTTTGAGAGCAGCCAACTGTGTGCCCCATTTTGGTGAATTGATTCCTAGAATCTTACATTTGATCATTTTAAAATAGTCTCATTTTGTTATTTGCTATTTCCAGGAGAATCATAGAGCTGGCTATTAAAATTCAGTCTCCTCTAACCTTAGGAAATCTTTCTAGAGAAACAGATTACTTCAAACTTAACATTTATTAGCCTCTCATCCTGAGAGTTTGCCATGGATACATCAAGTCTAAGGCTGGCGAAGCAAAGCCTCTTGGCCGGCAACCGTGACTTCACAGTTAATGAGCCAATCTGCTAACCCGCTCTGGTGGACATCCATCTCTAAAGTTGCGGTTAATGTATCACCACTGTCTGGTGTTGGCAGTATTTGGTGCCACTCATCCTTCTGCCCCTTCTGGGTTCTGTCCTGTGGAGCAAACACCCAAGAATCACAGGTCAGCTGAGTGATGAAGAGCTTTATTATTTCAGGCCCACGTCAAATGTACCCCAAATGCAAGGAGTCCAGTTCGCTGTGTTGAGAAACATCTCAGAGCTAAGGCGGAAGTGGGCTTCCTAGTGTCCATTACAAGCACAGGCTTTGCGACCCTCACATTCAGATACACCTCACGAGTGGCTAGACTTACAGAGTAGGTGCCAACCCACCTACCCGACCAGCCACATGCAGAGGGTGGGCGGGACTGTTCTCCAGCCTTACACCTAGTGGAACAGAGATAACTAGGATGCGCCCCCCTCTGCCCTAGGTGTGCTGCTTGTTCTGTGGGGAGAACGTGACCAGGAGCAAAGATGGAAGAGGGACATAAGGACAAGAGACCCCACGGACAAGGCACAGACGAAGCCAAAGAGGGGCACATACGCAGGGACCCTGAGCAATTTCATCTAATAAACGAGTCCCGGAATAGCACTATCGCCAATCATCTTAGCTATTTGCAGCCGCCACCACCCCCCGCCCCCGTACCCATCTCCCTCTGTTCCTCTCCTTCCTCCCTTTGAGAAAAGAGCACGAGGTGGGGAAGAAAGGGACTAGAATTTAAACCAGAGTGTTTCCCCCAATCAAAGCAGGAAATATGCATGGTGAGTCTATGCTATCTTGTGCCAGAAAGCAAAGAAGTTATCAGAGCAAATGGATCATATCAAAAGGACATAGGAGTCAACATGAAGGATTCCCCTTGCCCAAAGATGAGGAAATTTGAGCGCCCAAAAGAAAAATGATGCAATTAATTGTGACACATCATATGTATATAAACCCACAGGTTCATATTGATACGTTACCTTAAAAAGGTCATTCCCTTCCCCCCGCCTCACAAAACCTCATGGGGACCCCACTGGAAATACTAGTGCACTGCTTCCCTATTCTAAAAATGAAAGAATTAGCATTCATATTGCCTTACTTTCACAAATGGTACCTCAGAGTAACTAAACAGCACTAAATTGAAGAAAGAATTCTTCACAAAGGAATTCCAGCTAATAAATACAGAAGATGTTAAAAGGTGATAAGGGTTATCATTTTGCAACCCCTAATAAAATTGATTCAGACAGTGGTCATCAGTGGGTGAAACAGTTAGATTAAAGGTGAATGGGGAAGCTTACAATGAAAGAATTAAGCAGTCACCCCCGGAACCCGCCCGAGTAGGACAACTAGACACTGAGTGATGTGAAGTCATAGGAAGCACGTGGTCCCACCTGTGATCCATTCATGCCCTTCCCCCCAAAGCTGGTCCTGACTCAAATCAAGCATCCAGAGTTAATTTCTATTTAAAGGGAAGTGGGGGGCTGGAAGAGCACGCTGCAGGGCAGATGACACAGTTTCCACAGTAAGTCAGTAGCAGAGGGGAAAGGGTGGGGGCAGACTCTAGATACGAGGACGTTTAAGGGACCTAACACAAATGTGCACCTGGCTGGCACCCTGGTCTGAACAAACCAACTCTAAAAACCACTTTTGAGATAATCAGGGAAATTTCACTATAGGCTAGGTATTCGAGTATCCCAGGGAATAAGAATTAATGTTGTGAATGAATTCCTGGCACAGGTTGTGTAAAAAGTTGTCATGTTTTTTAGAGATTCATACCAATGTCTGTAAGGGTGAAGTGGCATGAGGACTGGCATTTGTCTTAAAGTTCTCCCCCAAAGAGGAAAAAAGTTGAGGGGGATGAAGTAAGTGTGGCCAGCTGCTGATGCTTGTTGGGTCTGAGTGACGAGTACATGAGGGTTCATTGTTCTGGCCTCTCTGTTTTTGAATATGTTTGAAATTTTTCATTTAAAAAAAAAATAGCTTGCTCCTAACCAGGCTTATTGGGATAATCATTACACAATATATGTATGTCAAGTCATTATGTGATACACCTTAAACTTCTATAGAGCTGTATGTCAATTCTATCTCAGTGACACTGGGAAATTTTCTTTTAATTTTTCGAAAATAGCTTTTTCCAATAACCACCCTCCCTTTGTCACAGGAGAACGTTCCTGTCCTATGGCCTAAGGCTAAGTTATAATTATAGAAGAGCTTAAAATTCTGCTCTGCAATGAGTATTTATTAAGCAAGCACGTGCTAGGTAAAGAGGTAAGATGCTGTGCAAAGATGCAAGCTCTGCGATCAAAACCCCTTGTTTATAGTTTATTTAAAATGTGTTTCTGAGTACAGCAAAGTGATTCAGTTGTGTATATGTATATATTCTTTTTCAGATTCTTTTCTATTATAGGGTATTATAAGGTATTGAATAAGGTTCCCTGTGCTATACAGTAGGTCCTTGGTGTTTATCTATTTTATATATAGTAGCTTGTATCTGTGAATCCCAGACTTTTCATTTATGACTCTCCCCTCCCCCTTTCCCCTTTGGTACCATAAATTTGTTTCCTCTGGCTGTGAATGTTTTGTAAATAAGTTTATTTGTATCATTTCTTTTAGATTCCACAGATAAGTGATATCATATGATATTTGTCTTCCTCTGTCTCACTTCACTTAGTATAATCTCTAGGTCCATCCATGTTGCTGCAAATGGCATTATTTCTTTTTAATGGCTGGGTAATATTCCATTGTGTCTGCGTATGTCTGTATGTATATATCTATATCTGTATATACCACATCTTTATCCATTTGTTTATCAGTAGACATTTAGGTTGCTGCCATGTCTTGGCTACTGTAACTAGTGCTGCTTTGAACATCGGGGTGCATGTTATCTTTTCAAATTATATTTTTTTCTCTGGTTATATGCCCAGGAGTGGGATTGCTGGATCATATAATAAGCCTATTTTTAGTCTTTTAAGGAACCTCCATACTGTTCTCCATAGTGACTGTACCAGTTTACATTCCCACCAACAGTGGGGGAGGATTCCCTTTTCTCCACACCCTCTCCAGCATTTATTGTTTGTAGACTTGAATGATGGCCATTCTGACCGGTGTGAGGTGATACCTCATTGAAGTTTTGATTTGCATTTCTCTGATAATTAACGATGTTGAGCATCTTGCCATGTGCCTATTGGCCATTTGTGTGTCTTCTTGGAGAATTGTTTGTTTAGGTCTTCTGCCTATTTTTCGACTGGGTTGTTTGGTGTTTGGTTATTGACTTATAAGAGCTGTTTGTATATTTTGGAAATTAAGCACTTTTGGGTCACATCATTTGCAAATATTTTCTCCCATTCTGTAGGTTGTCTTTTTGTTTATGGTTTCCTTTGCTGTGCAAAAGCTTGTAAGTTTGATTTGGTAAAACTTTGTTTATTTTCGCTTTTATTTCTATCGCCTTAGGTCAGTCTTGGGAGAAAACATTGCTACGGTTTATGTCAGAGAAGGTGTTGCCTGTGTTCTCATTGCTGTGGCTAGGACTCCAATGCTATGTTGAATAGAAGTGGTGAGAGAGAACCACTTCTCTGTTGCTTATGGTTTATTTTGGCAAGTTTCTAACCCTCTCTGAGCTATTTGCATGTCTGTATGATCTGCTGCACAAACTTTTAATCTCCTCTCTCAAGTCCCACAAGCCTTATTAAGAAGTTCAGCATCTCCAGCTGGAGGCTGGAGATCCCACCCCCTTCCTCTTCCAAGAATGGGGCTTCCTTAGCTCCAGGGTAGGGCAGGTCTGGCTCCAAGGTCAGAAGTGCTCTCACCTCTCATGGCCACATGGTGTCACCATGGAGCTTTGTCCTGCCAGGCCTCAGCCACCCAGGAGCTTCAGGCCTTGCTAATTTCCAGCAAGACCCTGGGGCTGGGGAGGTGGGGCGTGGTTTGAACCTCAGAATTAAATCCCTCTCGGTTCACACTCACACAGCACATCATGGCCAGTTCTGACTAGCTTCCAAACTCAACCACATGACATGTCAGAACCAGTCATTTCATTTATTCTACAAAATACCCTGCTTTGTAGCAGGCACCATCGTAGGGGTTTGGGATACATCAGTGAACGAAACAAAGATCCTTGCCCCCCTTCAAGGAGCATGCTGGGTTATCTCCCTCATACTCCCCTCAGGCCTTTGCCTGAGCCCTGGTCAGCAACAGAGATGTCTCTTCCCTTCCTGATGAGTTTTGCTTTGAGGGGAGGGGATACTCTCTCATTCATGCCATTTAACTTACTTCTCCCCGTGCCCATCATATGTGGTGTGGGGGCTAGATTTTACTAAGCTGCACATGCGCGCGCGCACACACACACACACACACACACACACACTTCTATAGTGAGGTAGGACTTTCTACTCTCTGCTTGTATAACTGAGAGCCACAAAAGTCATCCTTTTGCTGCAGAAGAGGGAAATGTCACGTCTAGGGACCCGCAGGAGTCCTCAGGATAGACTGCCAAGCGAGGGTGCTTGGCTTTTAGGAGGGAAGAATTCAAGAGTAAGTCAAAGAAAAACAAAAGCAAGTTTATTTAGGGGGATACTTACTCCTTGGCAGAATGCAGGCTGTCTCAAAGTGAGAGAGGCCAAGGGGCATGGGGGGTGGAGGGTGTCGTAGGGTTTTATGGGCGAAGTAATTTCATACATGGGAATAATATCCCTGCTCTTTAGGGGGCCCTTCCCTAAATATAATTTATTAAAAATAATTTATTACAAATAAATATGTAATTATAATGTATATAACAATGTAAATATATAGTATAAAATGTTGTGTATTATATAATATAAATATTATAATATATAACATTAAAATAATAAATTATATTATTTACAAAGGCCACTGCCCACTTTTTGGCCTTTCATGGGCCATCTCAGCACTGTCACGGAGTAAGGGGAGTGATTTTTTAGCATTACAGTGAAGGTGTAACGAGCTAACTGTCAATGACTGGACTATTCGCAAAGCCACCTTGGTTCCAGCCAGTCTTTATCCCACCCCAAGAGCTGTGCCCCCTTCTTCATTGATCTGGCGTTTGTGTCCTGCCCCTTTCCCTCCTGAGTCATTCCCCTACTCAGAGATGTTAGTCTCGTGTTTATGGGAAACAAAGCGGGGTGGTCCTTCTTCTGTAGCTGCCTCAAGGCTGGGTATCAACCCTGCCTGTCAGGGGATAAAGATCTCTGGATGCCTGGTCTGGGGGTCCCAAAGGCAAGACCGCTTCTCTTTTAAGTCCGAGGGCTTATGGGCTGGAATTCTTGCATAGCCATCATTTTGACATGGAACCGCTGTGATCTGGAAGACGTGGACTTTACCAAGTGGTTAAAGAGGCAGTGGGCCCAGGAGGGGCAGGACCCAGGCAAGGCTAGGCAGGGCACTCTTAACAGGGCACAGGGCGACCTTAGAGTCTGACCCTGGTGTAACCGTGGTGCCTGTTCATAAGTCTTTCCGACGTCCATCTATGTCTGGCCCAAGTTATTGACGTAGGTACAGCAGGTTTTGTTTATGACCACCAAACACCACCCTGCTTGGCCAGCAAGTAGTCCAAGGCCAATCTGCTGTCCATAACCACATCGGCCAGTGAATTTAAAGAAGTTCACGGGGAGGATATAGTTTAAGTGGTAGAGCACATGCTTAGCACACAGAAGGTCCTGGATTCAATCCCCAGTACTCCTCTAAAAATAAATAAATAAGTAAACCTAATTACCTCCCCCCCTAAAAATGGAAAAGAATAATCAAGAAGTTGAAAGTCTGTTTAGGGCATTTCCAGTGGTCAGGGCTAGTGTCTTTAAAGTGCTGGTTAGATTTCTAGGGTTACTTCATGGTAGGCAAAGCTGCCATCCCCGCACAAGTCCTCTTCCTGCCGGTATTAATCTGACGGCCCCTGGGACTGTATTGAGTATTATTGTATATTGTGCCTGTGAGTGGGACCAAATGTCCTAATGTGTAGGCTCCCTCGTGCCATTCTTTATCGATATGAGGGGAAATAAGCATTTACGTTGGGGCCAGATTGTCTTTGTCTTTGGGCCCTCATTCTGGGGAGCGCCACGTAGCCTGAAGGTGCAGTAAGCAATCTGGGAATAGAAGAGCTTGACAAGGAAGCAGCCGTCCGGGTCCGTGGAAGGACGGGTTATGAACGCAATGTGGGGACAAGGGCCCCTTCGTACATTCAGAATAGTTCCGTGTGGGAGTATTCCATGCCCTGGACTTGAATGAGGTGGTGCAGTAAGAGGGTTTGACCCACTGCTTCCACAGAGCCCAACAATTTCTAGCCTAACCTTGAGGCCATTCCATCCCTGTCCCGTAGGCACTGCGGACCCGGGCTTCATTATAAGCACACGGAGTGGAGGCATTTGTGGGAATGTGGTTTGGGTCCAGGTCCTAAAACACACTCACTGGATGGTGCTGTTACTACCTGGTGGCCGGGGACTGTTCAGAGGGGCCACCACAGCCTAGAGGACCGCTAAGTGCCGTGGCGTTGGAAGTATGACTCGTTCTCTAGATAACAAAAGTAGCCGTGATTAACAGGAAGGTTATGTCACTTTTTAAAGAGAGTTAAACATAGGCAAAGTATTGGGCAAAGTACTGCCCACTGCAGTCCTGTAGGTGGGGGAGGAGGTTTCCATGTGTTTGACTTGGCAGAGCTCCTGTTGGACGTACCTGTTTGCACCTGTAATGATTGCTGTAAGCCAGAGTTATTGTGGCAGAATCAACAATGAGCTAGTTTTTCTCCCCAGCTGACTATTTCAGATATGTGTACTAAAGCATTACTTTCCCCTCCCCCCGAGCCACAACTGTCGTCCGCTGCCCTACTTGGAGTATCATGGCTTTCGACATCATATTACTAGATTTTTTTTTTTCAGACCCAGCAGGGCCAAAGCAGATGTTTACCAGGAAGAGAGGGTTCTGAAAAGCAGCAGAATAAGAGCATGACAATCAGAAACAAAAAGATCACCACGGCCACATGAAGTCACGTATCTGTTCTCTTGAACAGTTATCTGAGGTCTTCCACTGGCTCACGGGAGGCTTCTTCTGGTTCCTGTTGGGACTTATATGGGCTTTATTCTAGACAGAGGTGCCCACTAGAAACCCTCCATAGCGTGACTGCAGGTGGGGTACTCAGTAACACTTGCTGTGTGGTCCCTTCCATTTTGGCTGTGGCTGGGCCTCAGGAGACCCTTCTTGCCAAGTTTTTAGTAGGACAGAGTCCCCTGACCAGATGAGGACCTCAGCCTTTTCTTTTGTGGGGGTGGGCAGCCCTTTGTTTCCATATTCTTGGAGGGCCCTTTGAACTCAGCTCAAGCTAACAATGTGAGAGACCAGCCTGTGGGTTTCCTCGTCAAACGAGAGATCTGAAGTCAAAAAAGGGCCTCCCGTAGGTCATTTCCAATGAGCTACCTTTTAAAATTCCCTTTGGGGCCATGCTGGTCCATAGAAGGGCCACAAGGGAGGCGGGAGACCCAGGTTTTCTCTCGGCACAGCTTAGCAAGCATTCTTTTTACATCATCATTTGCTTTTTCTTCCTTTGCCTGAGGATTGGGGCCTCCAGGAAAATAGGGGTAGTGGTTAATACCCAGAGCTCAGGAAACCTGTCGGGTCACCTTGGTAGTGAAGGAAGGTCCACCACCACTCTGCAGTCTTCTTGGTAACTCGAATCTTGGAATTCTCTCTTTAAGCAGGAATTTGGATACTTCTGTGGTCTTTTCAGTGCTAGGGGAAGGGTCTATCCAACTGTAAAGGTGTCTGTGCATACCAGTAGGTATGTCCATCCCCTGCGTGGGGCATCTGGGTCAAGTCCGTCGGCCCCTCGTCCCCCGATGTTGTATGGGCTGAGGTATGGGGTGGCTTCCTGGGTCACTGCAGGCACAAAGTTCGCAAGCTCTGGTGACAGTTTTAACAGTTTGGGGCAGGCCCTCACCCAGGCACACCTGAGTAACCAGTTTGCATACAGAGTCTCATCCTAAGTGGGAGGTTTCGTGGAAGTGCTTGTTTTTCATTGCGTGGCCCCAGGAACGAGAAGCTTGTTATCTTTTGCCAGCCACCCTGAGAGGTCTCGTTCCAGCCCCGTATGTGTAGCCCACCTGAGGTCTTCAGGTGAATAAGATGCACCGCTGGTGGCGGGGGGGGGGGGGGGGACCGTGGGCGTGGGAGCTGCAGCTGGTAAGACCGGCTGTGCTTTGGCTGCAGTCTCAGCCGCCTTGTCGGCCAGGGCGTGTCCCCATATAAGGGAGGTGCTGCCCTTTGGGTGGCCTCTGTGGTGAATGACTGCAGCCTGCTTTGAAGGCTAGCCCGCTGCTAGGAGGCCTAGAATTTCTGCTTGATGTTTTATAGGGAGCCCTTTGGCTGTTAGTAGTCCCCTTTTTGTCCATAGACAGTATGGGCACGGAGCACCGGGAAGCCACACTTGGAATCGGTATATATATATATTCATATTCGCATCCCTTTCTCAGCTGCTGTGCTCTGGGCAAGGCAATCCACTCGGCGGGAGTGTGAGAGGGCAGAGCTCCAGACTCGACTGTCTGCGGCTGACTGTGGTGTAGCCGGCCTTTCTTTCTCACCCCTTTGGGTATGAATCTGCTTCCATCAGTAAACCGTTCTGCTTCGGGATTGGTCAGGGGTCATCCTTGAGGTCAGGCCTAGGGCTAAACTTGTCAGTTGTCTCCACACGGGAGTGAGCAAGGGACCCGTGGGATGGCGGTGCGGCGTTAGAGGAGCTGGGTTCAGGACTGACAGACCTGGAGAGTTACGCCTGGGGTGCCTAGCAGGAGGGCTTGGTGTTTAGCCAGTTGTCCACCTGTCAGCCATCGGTGTCCTTTTGCTTCTAGGACTCCTTGTACCTGGGGAGGAGTTTAGGACTTCCAGTGACTGTCCCAGGGTGAACTTATGGGCCTCTTCTAGTAGAGCAGTGGTGGCCACTGCCCTAAGACAGCCTGGCCATCCAGTGGCCACCTGAGCAACCTGTTTTGAGAAACGAGCTATTGGTCTACAGAGGTCCCTGGGTTTTCGGATGAAAACCCCCAGGGCTACCCCTTGTCTCTTGGCTATATAGAGGGTAAAGGCTTTTCTAAGTTCAGGAGACCCAATGCAGGGCAGTCCCTAATTTTTGTTTTAGAGCTAGGAAGTCCTGTTGGCAGTTTCCATCCCCGTTGAGGGGTTCATGGTCACCTCCTTTTAGGTCCTCATAGAAAGGACTTGCTATGAGCCCAAATCCAGGTATCCAGATCCTGCAAAATCCTGCCATCCCCAGAAAGGCCCTCGGTTGCTGCTCAGCCTGGAAACTGGGGGAGGAGGTTGTTGAAGGGTTCTGATTGCTTCTCTTTGGTCCTGGACTACAGTCCTTGTCTCAGAGATGAGCACATATCCCAGGTCCTTTACCTGTTGGGTAGAAATCTGGGCCTTGTGTAGAGAGACTCAGTACACTCAGTCCCCTAGGAAGCTGAGGACCTGAATGGTATTTTTATCTGGGTCCTCCCTAGTGGGACTGGAAATGAGGAGATCGTGCATGTAGTGTAGGAGGGTCCCACCCACAACTGCGCTTCTCTTCATTCCTTTGCTAATGCGTTCCCAAACAGGTGCGGGCCTTGGAACAACACTGTCCAGGTTAGCTGGGAACTGTTACGAGTGTCTGGATCTGTCCACTCCAAGGCAGATATTCAGAGTCTGGGTGCAGGAGAATGCAACAGAAGGCGTCCTTTAGGCTCAGCACTGTAAAACAGCATGCATTTTCTGGAATGCATTTGCATGTACTGGGTCGGTATGGTTATGGATTAAGGACTATCGTGTGAACTGGAGCCACTGCCTCATTAACTACCCTCAGATCCTGAACAAACCTGTATTCTCCACTTTGCTTTTTTATGGGCAGAATGGGGGTATTAAATGGAGATTGGCAGGGTTGTAACAGCCCGTATTTTAAGAACGTAGCTATTAAAGTTTGGATGCCTCATTTGGCCTTGGGCCTCCAGGAATACTGTCTTTTCTATAGGTAATCAGCATTGGGTTTCAATGAAATCTGAGCTGAGGGCACATTAGCAGCTCCACCCAGAACCTCAGTGTCCCAGACAGAGAGGTTTACGTGAGAAACAATATGGAGTGGGACGGAGACACCCCTCTTACTTGAGGTTGAGGCAGGCTCCCAAGGCCAAGAGCAATTGTTTCTCCTAATGCATGGCTTCTCCGAGGGCGTCTCCAAATTGAACTACTGTCTGGAATTCAGTGAGCAAACCCCTTCCCAACAAGGGGACAGGGCATTCATTCATAGGCAGGCATTGGTGTGTAAAGGTGAAACTTCCTAGAAGCAGCTGAGATAGGCAGTGAACTGCGTGGTTTTGGACTGTCCATTGATCCCCGTTATTATACAGGGTTGGGAGGACAAGGGTCCAGGGAAATCAGCACAGAGTAGGTGGCCCCAGTATCTAATAAAAAAAATAAATAACTTCCCAACCTGCCACATCAAGGGTTACCTGAGGTTCCTTCAAGAAAAGCACCAGGTGTCTTCTGGGAGCCAGGGAGGCTCCCTGGACTGTCAGTCTTTGGTCCTCTGAGCTGTCATTGGTTTGGGAGCCCCAAGTCCCCTTCAGGACTGGGGACCATCCCACTTCCAGTGGCCCTTTGCATACGGGGCAGGTCCTGGTGGACTTTTCCCATACAGGGGCTATTCGTCCTTCCAGTGGCCCTCCTGGCTGCATTTAAAATGGGTCCCTTCTCAGTGGGGCAGTGGCTCTGATCCAGATTTTCTAGAAGCTGCCCTCACCATGGGATTTCACAAGGGGGCGTAACCCTGAGGTGGTGCAGGGGGTAGGGCTGCCGCCAGTATCTGTACCTTTCGGTGTTGTCCCTGAATCCTTTCTGCCTTCTCAACCCTATCTCGGTTGTTAAATTCTCCAGTGGCCAAGTATATGAGCTGATCCGTGAGGGCTTGGGGCCCCACAGCTGCTTTTGGTAACTTTCCCCCAATGTCTGGTGCAGACTGAGCGGTAAGATTGGTGCTTACTGGTACTCGCCCTTTGCGGGTGTTGAGATCGGTACTAGTACACTAAAGGCTTCCGCCAGGAGGCCCTGGAAGAGCGCTGGATCCTCATCCTTTTCATCTTCCTTCTCAGACTTTGTCATCATTAACGGGCTTAACATACCTTTTCATCCCTTCTGTGAGGGACCTCAAAGGCATAATCTCCATCTGCCCATCAAGCTATGGCCTTTCATGGTCCATTTGGGAACAGTCGTGGTGTAGGGGGGAGGGGTTTTTAGTATTACAGTGAAGGTGGAATGAGCTGAAGGTCAATGGCTCGACTGTTCTCAAGGCCGCCTTGGTTTCAGCTGGTCTCTGTCATCCCAGCAGTTGTGCCCCCTTCATTTACCTGCGTTCACGCTCTGCCCCTTTCCTTCCGGTCTCACCTCTACAGATACCAGGTCATTTCAGATTTTAAAACTTTATATACACTACCTCACTTAAAATTGTGATTCTGGCCCATCTGGCAGGGTGATGATGATGATTAAGTCAGGTATCTTCACTGGACTGTGAACGCGTGACAGCTGTGTTGTTTATAGCTGTGTCTTGTTTTTTTCACTTGCTATATACCCTCAGTCCTTCAGACAGTGCCTGTGGCACACCATAGGGTCCACTGCGCACGTGTCCAAACACGCACGCACGTGCATTCGCAGACACACTCTGATAATAGAGTGGGCTTGCAAAAAGCATCATCTCACTAAGCTGGAGTTCCCTCACCTCCTTCTCCAGAACACGCACTAGCCCCTCTGGTGAGTGAAGTACCATGTAGGGCAAACTTAAGTGTGCAGAGAAACGGGCAGGTGCCAACTGGGAGCAGGGTCTGAGATTCGTATCTTCAGACGCTCCTCAGAGGTGTCGATGCTTCTGGTCAGGATCACTCTTTAATTGGCAAGACACATTTTGTTTTTCCTCAAAGCAAATATGTAACAAAATTCTGTCCCTTCTAAAGTGTACTGTGGGAAAGAGGCAGGTAGGGGTGAGAATGTTGATGCACCCTCTTTCATAGGATTGAAGATGCAATTGACTATAAAAGTCTGATTTCAGAGAATTTAAAGTATGAAAAAAAGTACATCTTAGGCTATGAAATAAGGCATTTTGAGTGGCAGAAGAGTATGATGGTTAAGTGCCTGGAGTCGGACAGACATAGCCCTACCATTCACTACCTTTGAGAACTTGGCCGAGTTACTTCACCTTTATAAAACTGAATTTCTTCACCTATAATATGGCAGTAACCACTAGGGCTGCCTGGTGATTAGGATTGACCCAGCCAGCTTGGTATTTTAGTTCTCGGTCCAGTGAAATAAAAATCCACAAATGACCACTTTTGTATTTCCTTCAATATTCCATACTTCTCTGAAGTAAAACAATTAGGTATAAAAAAATAAACCTGTTAGAAGGTTTTAATCTTCACATTTTGCCCTGTATAGCTCTGAATTCTTCGACTCTTTTATGAGAATGTATTCATATATTGTTTGTGATAAAAAAATGAAATATATAAAAAATTTTATTCAAAAAATTTTTAATATACATTTTAAAACAATTAGTTAAAAAGCAAACCCAAATCATTGCTTGATGTGTGCAACAGTTTCTGCGGAGGGCATCTGGTAAACCTTAGTAAAAATAGCAGTCACTTTTTTTTTTTTTTCCTAGGGGATGGGGGGCTAAAGTCTGAGCCTTTATTTTTTTAACTGAAGTACAGTCAATTACAATGTGTCAGCTTCTGGTGTACAGCACAATGTCCCAGTCATGCATGTACATACATATATTTGTTTTCATATTCTTTTTCATTAAAGGTTATTACAAGGTATCAAACATAGTTCCCTGTGCTATACTGAAGAAACTTTTTTTAAAATCGATTTTTATATATAGTGGCTAACATTTGTAAATCTGAAACTCCCAAATTGATTCCTCCCCACCCACTGTCCCTGGTGACCATTAGATTGTTTACTGTCTCTGTAAGTCTGTTTCTGCTTTGTAGATGAGTTCATAGTGTCCTTTGTTGTTGTTGTTGCTAAATTCCACATATAGGTGATAGCATATGGTATTTTTCTTTTTCTGGCTTACTTCACTTAGAATGATGATCTCCAGGTCCATCCATATTGCTGCTAATGGTATTCTTTTATTCTTTTTTATGGCTGAGTAGTATTCCCTTGTATAAATATACCACAACTACTTTATCCAGTCATCTGTCAATGGGCATTTAGGTTGCTTCCATGTCTTGGCTATTGTAAATAGTGCTGCTATGAACATTGGGGTGCATGTATCTTTTCGACTAAGAGTTCCTTCTGGATATATACCCAGAAGTGGGATTGCTGTATCATATGGTTAATCTATTTTTAGTTTTTTGAGGAATCTCCATGCTGTTTTCCTTAATGGCTGCACCAAACTACACTCCCACCAGCAGTGTAGGAGGGTTCCCTTTTCTCCACACTCTCTCCAGCATTTATTGTTTGTAGACTTTTGAATGATGGCCATTCTGACTGGTGGGAGGTGATACCTCACTGAAGTTTTGATTTGCATTTCTCTGATAATTAGTGATATTGAGCATTTTTCATGTGCCTATTGGCCATTTGTATATCTTCATTGGAGAACTGCTTGTTTAGGTCCTCTGCCCATTTTTGGATTGGGTTGTTTGCATCATTTGCAAATATTTTCTCCCATTCTGTATGTTGTTTTGTTTTGCTTATGGTTTCCTTTGCTGTGCAAAAGCTTGTTTAGTTAGGTCCCATCTGTTTATTTTTGCTCTTATTTCTATTGCCTGGGTAGACTGCCCTAGAAGGACATTTCTAAGATTTATGTCAGAGAATGTTTCCCCTATGTTTTCTTCTAGATTTATCGTGTCTTATCTTATAGTTAAGTCTTTAAGCCATTTTGAGTCTATTTTTCTGTATGGAGTGAGGGAGTGTTCTAAATTCATTGATTTACATGCTGCTGTCCCATTTTTCCAACACCACTTGCTGAAGAGACTTGTCTTTTCTCCATTCTTGCCTCCTTTGTTGAAGATTGACCAGAGGTCTGTGGACTTATTTCTGGGCTCTCTATTCTGTTCCATTGATCCATATGTCTGTTTTTATGCCAGTAACATTCTGTTTTGATGACTGTAGCTCTGTGGTATTATATTAAGTCTGGGAGGATTATTCCTCCTCTTTTTCTTCAATATTGCTTTGGCAATTCTCAGTCTTTTGTGATTCCATATAAATTTTAGGTTTGTTCTAGTTCTGTGAAAAATGTCCTGAGTAATTTGATAGGGATCACATTAAATCTGTAGATTGCCTTCAGCAGTATGGCCATTTTAACTATATTGATTCTTCCAATCCGAGAGCATGGGATATCTTTTTTTTTAAGTTTAACATTTTTTTACTGAGTTATAGTCATTTCACAATGTTGTGTCAAATTCCAGTGTAAAGCACAATTTTTCAGTTATACACGAACATACATACATTCATTGTCACATTCTCTTTCGCTGTGAACTACCACAAGATCCTGTATATATTTCCCTGTGCTACACAGTACAATCTTGTTTATATCTATTCTACATTTTGAAATCCCAGTCTGTCCCTTCCCACCCCACGTCCACCTGGCAACCACAAGTTTGTATTCTATGTCTATGAGTCTGTTTCTGTTGGTTTTTTGTTTGTTTTAAAGATTCTGCATATGAGCGACCTCATACGGTATTCTTCTTTCTTTCTGGTTTATTTCACTTAGAATGACATTCTCCAGGAACATCCATGTTGCTGCAAATGGCATTATATTGTCAGTTTTTATGGCTGAATAATATTCCATTGTATAAATATACCACATCTTTATCCAGTCCTCTGTCGATGGACATATAGGCTGTTTCCATGTCTTGGCTATTGTGAGCATGGGATATCTTTCCATTTCTTTAAGTCCTCTTTAATTTCCTTAATCAATGTTTTGTAGTTCTCCATGTCTTTCAACTCCTTGGTCAGATTTATCCCTAAGTATTTTATTCTTTTGGATGCAACTTTTAAAGGGATTATTTCTTTACTTTCTTTTCCTAAAAACAGCAGTCACTTTAAAGTGTTAAGTGAGTGTGATGCACTGAGTACGTTGCCTGGCATCCAGCGCCATGGGTCGCAGTGAACATTACGTATTAAATGCGTTTGCCGCTGGAAGGCAGGGTCTTCTCTCATTCACTGCTGTTTCCCAGCACCTGGAACTATGCTTAGAACATGGAGGGACGCAGTACACATTTGACGAACATATGAATGACTTGATAAATGTATACACCTCAGACTAACACTTGCAGATGGTCAGGTGGAGGAACGGTGGTTGGGAGAAGCTTTAGCTGGCAGTACTGGCCTCGCACAGAGGGCCACCCCAGGCTCATAGGTGAGAAGGGTGAATGCCTTGAGTTGCTAAACCAAACCCAGGACAAGGACTGAGAGAGACACTCAAGCCAGGCCCCAGAGCTGGGTGTTCCTTACAGGAACGCTTTCAGAACTCTTAAGTCCCATCTTGTCCACAGTACTGAAGCACTGGGGACTTCCTGCCACTTGCTCAGAGGCAGAAGATCTACTGAGCGCTGTTCCCAGCACAGCACCGGGCACAGTGGCAGGAAGGAAAGGCCTTTGGCTGAGTTCTGACATCTGGCAGCTGCAAAGGGCCAACCCGGTCTCCTCCCAAAACCTTTGGGTTGCTTCAGGAGAAGTCAGCATGCCCTGGGGAAATTCTCACCTATATATACCTGATGACTGCAATTTAAAAAATATTAAAAAGACCAGAACTCCCCAGCATTTCTTCTTCTCCTTTTCCAGTTCTGGGTTGGATTTTATAAATTCCAAGGATGTTTAGAGAATGGAAAAAGCTTCAGGGATGGGAGGAGCTGCCTAATACATTGCAAATCCATTGTTACTGAAATCAGTTTGAAAAGCTCCAAAAGCAAAAGTCCTCAAAGTACTTAAATGTCCCTTTCCCACTTTTTTCACTTTCCAGGTGACCTTGTACAAGGGCTCTGACATGGAGGACTTCGGGTTCAGTGTAGCAGACGGCCTGCTGGAGAAAGGAGTCTACGTCAAAAACATTCGCCCAGCTGGGCCAGGAGATCTTGGTGGCTTAAAGCCCTATGACAGGCTCTTACAGGTAAGACCTCAGGTGGAATTTTAATTAACTCTTCAGTCTTATTCAACCAGTGCCTGTTGTGGGACACAGCGGGGCCACCCACAGATGTGGGTCTGACAAAGAATTTACCAGAGACTAAGTGTAAGAATAGAAGGGTTTATTAGGGTATGCTGCCATAGACAGTAGCAGGCCACACCGATGGGAGATGGCTGTGTGAGTGCCAGGGCAAGGGACGAGGGGAAAGGTTAACAGTTACGCTGCCACAGACAGCAGTGGGCCACACAGGCCAGGGGTAGCTGTGTGAGCACCGAGGGCCAGGTGTTAGGGTGTTTTATTTATAAGGTCAAGCCCCAAGGTGCCTGATCGGCTTGGGCACAAGTCTGTCGACTGAAATAAATGCACAACCTAAAAGTTGAGAGTTATTTTATTCGGTGGACATTTCTGAGGACTGGAACCGCTTCGAGCCTGGGATGACAGCCTCTCAGATCGCTCTGAGGGACTGCTGCGAAGAGGCAGGGGAGGAGCCAGGATATACAGGAGCTTTACAACAAAGACCAGGTCAGTGGAGGTTAAAAGATTACTTGTTAACTAAAGAAAACCAGGCATCTCAAGTTAAAAGATTTAGCACTTTTCCATGTCTGGGAGGAAGCAAACATTTGGGTTCATTGAATTTATTCCTTTGACAAGCACCTCGCTATCCAGGGCCAGTATTCTGTCCTTTCTTATTCTGAGTCCCCTCAGAGGGCACCACTGTGAGCTGCTGCAGAGGCCGGGCTGCAGGCTTGTCTTCCTGGGGGGTGGCGGCAGCCGCTGAGGACTTGATGGTTTCAGCATTCTTTGTTTACTGATAGGGTTGCTCCCCCTTGGCCCTAAATTCGACCAATATTTTGGGAGACATTTCGTGACCAATTTTGCCCCTGGGCGCTAGGAAGGCTCATTCCTAGGTCAGGCAGAGACTGTGGTGACATGCCACTCAAAGTGCTAGTTGTTGGGCCAGGCCCTGTTGACACTCAAAAATTGTCTGGATCGCCTGTCTCACCAGTCTGTTATGATCCAGGAAATGTTTCCCCTTGTTGCTCAATCCCATACCTAGAATCACACTAATTACAATTATTTTATACAGGGTTATACTGTGATCTGTTTTTCCAAGATGTTTGGCCATCTTGTCTGAGGCCTAGTTATACATTGGGAAATGTGAGAGATGACAATCTTATAAAATAGAGTAAGTAATACAGTTAGGAGTATTAATAAATTCATACAGAGCATAACAATTTAGAAACAAAGAACAAATTACAACAATGATCAGTATAACTAGTTGTAATCTGGTTGCAGTAACCCTCAAATCCACAGGGGAGCCAGCTGGAGATTGGAGAGAAAAAGACGAATGCTTCATCCTTGTTTACAAAGGCATACTTCACCAACTTGTTGTAGGTCACTGAGTAAGAGTAAAGGTTTTCCTGGAGAATAAAGGCCAGTATGTTTCTCAAAAATCATAAGCTTATCAATCATATTTATCAGTTCACTTAGTTCCATGTAATTAATTTATCTGGATAAAGTCATCAGGTTTCCATTAGAGTTTTATAATTTACCAGCTCACTGGTATGATCTAAAAGTTATCAGGAACTTTTTTAAAAGTCCCTTGTTTATGAATCTTCCTGAGGATCTTCATTTTATAAAAGCATCAGAGTAAAACAATGACTGTTTATATAAATGTTTATATAATGACTTAAAATGTCAAGGTTAAAGATTTGATTATACTGCAGTTAACAAGCAACTTGGATATTTTTGACATACAACATTTTAAGATAATAATTAGCATTATGACTGATACTGATTATTAGATTCCTAGGAATTTTATACAAATTTTAAAATAACTGTATTAGGTTATATTGTGGAGCTAAAAGGTTTTAACTTAGTGACTAAGTTTTATCTCCAGTTACTTGACAATTTTTTTAAGTAACTTAACATACCAAATATGTCTAGCTAGTTTAAGATCTCTGTGGGATGTTTCAGGGGCCCTCTGAAGCACCCCAAAGTTAGCTGGAGGCCAAAAGAACCTTAGAATTTGGTATTTGGGAAAGCTTGTTAAAGCTTGAAAACACGTGGTGAGAGAAAACCATAGGTCACTGTGAAACAGTGCCTACTCTACGGAAGTGACAATGGTTCTAGAGACAGAAATAACTTGCAGCACACTCACACAATCTGGTACCAAAAGTAGCACTCTAAGAAACTGTTCGTAACATATAGAATTAAAACCCAGTCTCGTACCAGTTTTTAACAAAAAACTCTTTTAGGATTCCTTCTCAAGTCTATCACTTTCTGTATCCATATTATTTTATCGCTTAATTCTCCCATCTAGAAACTACCAACTCTAAGTAGCAAAATGCAGTCTTATCTTTTATACCTTCTTTTGTTGAAAACAGGTTTTCTACTGTATGCCAAAATATTTAATTTTTTATAGTAGCTTTACATATCTAAATTAGAACATTTAACTCTTAAAATCCTTGATTTCCTGTGAAAACGAGGATATAAGCAATTACGAATTGTCTTCTTTCTTAGCGTTCTGTAGCCAATAAATAATTTATAAAATCATGTGCTTCCTTATAGAAAATCTCTTAGGGTGGCACCAAACACATTTATCAATAGGACCAAATACCTTTAGCTTCTTTGTAAAGGCAAGCCGATGTTTAGTAAGTAATGTTTTAATATCTTACTTTATTTGGGAATGACCTAGTTATTTAATAAACTCCCATCATTTAATTTAGCACAACTCTAGAATTTTATGATACCAAATATTTGCAGAGATTATTTTAAGCATACCTTCCTAAAATATAATTAAAGCATTTGCCCAAAAGCTCTTATCTCATTTGTATTTAATGTACTTATAAGAATTGTATCATACCAAATTACTGTTATTATATCTGCTGCAGATTTGACTTTCATTAAACCTAGGTACAGTAAAGGTATTATACTTAATATTGATGGCTCTAATTAGATCAAGAAACTTAATCTAAACTTAATACCAGGTATTAAACTTAATATTGAATATTTCCCAGTTCACGTGAACCTGAAAGTCAATTTGGCCAGTTTTTATTTTAGAAATATTTAATTTGTAAGCTCTTACTTTTAAGTCAATTAAATAGAACTCTCTTATAAATTTAATTGATTTTTTTTTAGCAGTAGAGACATCTTATACTTATAATGTGTACACAGACTTATAAACAGACAAAACTAGAGACCTCATAGCTTCACTTTAAAACTTAGTTATGAGTTAGGTATTACAATATAAATTTATTGCTTATAAATAATAGTTGGAATAAGTTGAATTTGCTTGTTCAAATCACTAAGGCTTACTATTTATGGAAAAGACTTTGAAGGTTTGTATTTGTCCTTGAGAAAGTCTGAAGGAACCCTCAGAGTTCTGAGCTCCAAATGCCAAAAATTTCCTTGGCCTTAAGTTTTACTCTGTTGATCTAATTAGGTTCAGTCTCAGGTCAATGTCGTATTTACATTTCTGATTTGTAAGACAAAGACAGTTGCATTTAGTTCACCAAAGAACTGGTCTGTCACCTAAGTCCAACTGTATCCCCTTAATTTGCTTTTTTGTATCAGTGAAACTTCCAAACAAAGAGTTCCAGGTTTTAAAACATTAGTGTTTACTTTATCATGTCTTCAAAGGCTTGCATAAGGCATTTAACAAGGGCTCTCTTTCTTGGGTTACAAGTTAAACCTAGAGTAAATCTCCATTATTTTTATTAGCCCCTGAATATTAGCTTTTAGTTGTACTTTATATTGTACGGCTCAGGTAACCCTATTAATTTTCTTTAGTACGTTTAATTCATATTTCTTGAGGGGCAGATTTATGTGCCCAGTCCTATAATACCAAGCAGGGGAAGCAGTCCCCACTGAAATTTATCTATCCCACAACATAATTAAGCAAAAGAGGTCTATATAAGGTCCACCTGACTAAGCTGTTGACTGAAATAAATGCACAACCTGGAGGCTGAGAGTTATGTTTTACTCGGCGGACATTTCTGAGGACTTGAACCCCTTTGAGCCCGGGATGACAGCCTCCCAGATCGCTCTGAGGGGCTGCTCCAAAGAGGCAGGGGAGGAGCCAGGATATACAGGAGCTTTACTACAAAGACCAGGTTGGTGGAACATTAAAAGATTAGTTGTTAACTAAAGAAAATCAGGCATCTCAAGTTAAAGAATTTAGCTCTTTCTCTGTGTATGGGAGGAAGCAAACATTTGGGTTCACTGAACTCATTCCTTTGACAAGCAGCTATCTATCTAGGGCCTGTATCCTGTCCTTTCTTATTCTGAGTCCCCTCAGAGGGCACCATTGTGAGTGGCTGCAGAGGCTGGGCTGCAGGATTGTCTTCACTGGGGGGTGGCGGCAGCCGCTGATGGCTTGATGGTTTCAGTATTCTTTGTTTACTGATAAGAGTTTGCAGTATTTTTGGTTTACAGCGCTCCCCCTTCGTCCTAAATTCGACCAGTAATTTTGGGAGACATTTCATGACCAGTTTTGTCCTATGGTGCTAGGAAAACTCATTCCTAGATCAGGAGGAAGATTCTGTTGACGTAACAATTATGAGTGGCAACAGGGATCAGGCCCTGTTGATTACTAATCACTAATGTATCCTGATCCAGGAAAATATTCCCTCTTGTTGCTTCTTCCCATATCTAGAGTTGCACCATTACAATCACTGGTCTCATACAGAAGTATGTAGCTGGTCTACTGTTTCAAGTTCCCTAGTCATTATTTTATCAGAGGCTCAGTCACACTGTTGATAATGCAAGAAGCAACAATTTTGTAAAACCGGCAAAATTCAAATATAGTTAGCAGTATTAGTAAGGTCATAAGTAATTTAAGCTGAAAACTTCCATTAGGTGCAGCTCAGTGTATTCCCAGGTCATCTGACCCCCAGGTCTGTTCTGTACCAATCCTTATCTTCAAGGAAGACGTTATACCGGCATTATTCATGAGACTCCCAGCCAAATTTCCTAGTGTTATTAGGCTGGTTATCTTTAGTATAGTTTAATTTTTTTCCAACGTAAGAGAGCCTTTAAACTTAAACGTCCATAACCTGGTGTTAACCATGTAAGTCGTTTCCGTAATTGAGGGAGGTTATATTCTTTGGCTGAAACTCTGCTGTTGGCTTGATTGAGCTTGAGTGACCTTATAAGAAAGTTTGTATTTATGGCCAGCCTCAGAGCAGGTATTAGTAATTGGCCAGGTGAGGGCTCTCACCTTGTAATGTCAACAGCGGCCTAAATAGAACTATAATTTTTTTTTTCCCAGAATTAATTTCCTGAGGGCTATCTAGTTAGAGCCTTGGAGTAGGGAAACCCACCAAGGTAACACAGAAGTGCTAGATATAGGTAACTGACCATAAACCTAACAATTGGATTAGTTCATAAGCAAAGGTATGAGCAATTATCAAAGTAATTGGTACACAGGCCTGGTCCGGTGTCTTGGGTCAGCTGTCTACCTCATATGTCGTCTTCTTCTAATCCTGGTCTGGTAGCTTCTTCTCCATTTGAGCATTGTTTCAAGGTGAGCAGTCCTCTATAGGCCAGTCCAGTGAAGGGGCTCTTTCTAACTGGAAATTAATCCAAAAGTCAATTTTCTTTAGCTTTTGCTGTGCATGGTCTAGTTAAGAGTACCTGATAAAGGGCCCTTCCATCCAGGTTAGAGATAGTTCTTTAAGTCATGTCTGTTCCCGTATGTATAATCCCCTGGTTGTAGATCATGGGGCATCTGATCTTCATCCAAGGATGGATTACTGAGCTTCAGAAACAAACCTAGTGTCCCTTTAATAATTTAATTAAACTTTGCAGCAATGTAACATAACAGCAAGGAATGATCTGGTCAGTCGTAGTAAATACAGACCTCAATTAACAAAACTAGAATTTAATATCCACTGAAATATCTTTTTCTAAGGTTACCCTCATTTTATCAAATATAGCCAAATCAAGATTAACTTGTCTGCAAGTTAAGTCTGATTATTTGATCATATAGGCTCTTTTAAATTGGCTGTGCTGGAACTTTTTATAAGGAATCTCAAGCTGAAATTTTAATAAGGTCTTCTAAGGCCAGGAAAACCACGTTATGGGCTTGTCACAGATTTTGCCGTACAGATTTAGATTTAGGTGAATTCTTTTCTTTTCAAGTTCCATAAAATACCTTGAGATTCCTGTATCTGTTAGGAGATGATCTTCCTATTATCTGATAGAGCCACTGGGGACCTAAGAGTTTCCAGTCTCTGGAGGGATCAGAGAGAAAAGATAACTGTTCCAAGTCTGCTTACATAGGTATAATTTATCAAATTGCTGAGTCATAATTAGCTTAAGGAGAAGGGTTTCTTTTTATCTGGGAAACAGATTAAAAGCCAGTAATATTTCAGACAAAATAAATTATAACCATATTTATCAGTTTAATCAGTTTAATGTAACTAATCCTTTTTTTGCTGTTAAGTTTTATGAAATAAGAGTCTCCATCAGACTTAAAATTCTCACCCAGTTCAGTGCTATAATCTGAAACTTACCAGAAAACAGCAAATCTCCTTGAGAAAGCATTTTCCAAAGGCATCAGAATAAAATGTCCATAAGTGACAAAAGGTTTAAAGCCTGGTTAAACACCTAGTTACACCGTAATCGATAAAGAAACCTGGTCACAATAACCAGAATTATGACTGGTAACATTTCAGACATTATCAGATTTTTAGGGATTTTACATGATTTCTATAATATCTTTCTTAATAACATTTTCTCATACCATATAACCTAAGAAGATTTATTTATTTGACAATACTTCCCATGTAACTTAACATTCCAAATGAAACTTACTAGTTTAAAAACCTCTCTTTGGGATGTTTCAGGGGCCCTCTGAGGCATTCCAGATTTAGGTGGAGGTCAAAAGAATTCTGATTAAAATTTGATATTTGGGAAGCTTGTTAAAAAGTTTTAAAATACTTGGTCAGATAAAAGCACAGGTCACTGTGAAACAGTACTTACTCGTTAATAAGAAGATATTTAAAAGGTAAATGCAGAACAGATCACTTCAGGGGTAAAAGAAACTTTACAATCTGTTACTAAAGGCTGGATTAACATTTTAAGAAAACTTTGTCCTCTTAACAGAGACAACCAGATCTAGTCTTGTACCAGCTTACTTCTAAGATTCATTTACTTTGACTAAATTTATTCTGAACTTAGCCAATCCCGACCATGTACAAAACTCTTTTTATCAGGCTCTGTCTTCCCCAAGCCTTCACAACTTTCTATACTCATATTATTTTGTCTCTTATTTTCTCTTCCATTCAGAAGTAACCAGCTTCAGGACAGTCACTATTTTTCCATTAACAAAATATAATTCTATTCCTCATACCTTCTTTTACACACTCATCTTTCCTAGCATACTGAGATGTTTCCCTTAATAGTAGAGAATATTTCAGGGTGGCACCAAACATTTATTAATATTTCTAAACACCTTTAGTTTCTCTGTAAGAGGAAGTCAATGTTCAGCAAGTCATTTTTCAATCTTATTTTATCTGAAAATGGCATAGCGATTTTATAAACTCCCATCACTTAACTTAATTTAGCACATTAGAATTTTAAGATGCCAAATACTTGTAGAGATTATCTTAAGCATACATTTCTAAAATATACTTATTTTTAAACTATTTACCCAAAAGCTCTTACCTCATTTGTGTTTCGTTTAAGAATTTTATCACATCAAATTACTATTATTCTTTTGATAAATCTGCAACAGATCAAACAAGATCTTATTTGACTTTCATTAAACCTAGGTACAGTAAAGATATTATACTCAATATTGATGACTGAAGACATCTATATTAATTAGAACAAACGTAAACTTAATACCAGGTATTAACTTAATACTGAATATCTCCCAGTCCACGTGAACCTGAAAATCAAGTTGGCCAGTTTTTATTTCAGAAATAGTTAATTTGTAAGCATTTACTTAAGTCAGTCAAAGCTCTTTTATAAACTTAATTTTTGGTATTTTTTTTTTAGCAGTAGAGACGTCTCACATCGATAATGTGTACAGACTTATAAACAGACAAAACTAGAGATCTCATAGCTTCACTTTAAAACTTAGTTTTGAGTTAGGTATTACAATATAAACAATACCTACTGCTTATAAATAACAGTTGGAATTTGCTTGTTCAAATCACTAAGGCTTACTACTTACAGAAAAGACTTTCAAGGTTTGTATTTATCCTTGACAAAGTCTGAAGGACCTGTTAGAGTCCTGAGCTCTAAAGTGCCAAAAATGTCCCTGGCCTTAAGCTTTACCTCATTGAGCTAATTAGGCTCTGTCTCAGGTCACTGTTTGTCGTATTTACAGATCTGATCTGCAAGACAAAGACAGTTGCTTCCAGTTCCCCCAAGAACTGGTCTGTCACCCAGGTCCAGGGGCAATTTCCCCTCCTAAATTAGTTTCCCAGTGTCAGTGAGAAGACCTCCAAACAAAGAGTTCCATGTTTTAAAACTTCAAGGTTTACTTTATCATGTCTTCAAAGGCTTGCTTAATAAGGCATTTAATAAGGTCTCTCTTCCTTCAGTTCCAAGTTAAACCCAGGGTAAATCTCTATTACTATTTTTATTAGCCCCTGGACATTAGTTTTTAGTTTTACTTTATATTGTCTGGCTCAGGTAACTACTGGTTTCCTCTAGTACGTTTAATTCATGTTTCCTGAGGGGCAGATTTATGTACCCAGTCTTACAATACCAAGCAGGGGAAGCAGTCCCCACTGAACCATGTCTATCCCACAACATAATTAAGCAAAAGAGGCTTATATAAAGTCCACTTAAATATACCAATTTTTAAAAACTTTTATCTCAATATTATCAATGCATACCTTTAATATTTTCATTAGGCTTAATCAGTAAGTCTTGTTTTTAGGAGTCCTAGAAGCCTTTTTTATCTCTTGTCCATTTTATCTAATTTTATATAAAAATTCTCTGGGATCCCCAGATGAGTTTGCGCCAAAGGACTTAGGCCCTTGTCAGTCTTTAAATTTGATTAATTGGTCTACTTATTTCCCTAATAGTTGATCAAGTATCTGGGGTTTTTTTCCAGCCCTATAAATATATATATTTTAAACTTAGGTAAATAGAGCTGACTTGTTTAATCCATAAATGTCCATTTCATTTATCCCATTTTAAATAACCATCTGAAAAATACTTAACCCATTTGGGATAAGTCCCTTATTATTTTTTCTTATTAAAAAAAAATTGTGTGCGTGCGTGTTAGTTACTTCTACCTTTTGGATGGCAAAGACCAAGGTTTTTAAACACCTGCATAAACACAAACACATAAAGTGCCCAAGAAAGATACAACATTTATGTTTCAAGAACACAGGAGGAGAAATCCAAGTTCCCTAAGCAATAAAGCAGCCCTGGCTCAGTTATTTTCAGGGTGGGATTTTCTTTAATTCTCAATTAAAGTTTTGTACGTACATAAACCTGGCCGGGGTGTTAGTTGGAGGCTGGCAGTCTGTCGTTCCCTTGTCTTGTTTTGAAAGATCTAGTCCCCATTTAAGGTCAGTTTGTCAGAATAAAATTGCTAGTGGCTTTCCCTACAGGGACGCTGCACGGCATGAGATCTCTGCCTCCGTGTTTCTCAGTCACCCGAGAAAGCCGGTGCTGGCCAGGAGGAGGGAGCCGAATGGCTCTCGTGAGATTTCAGTTTATTCTGACAAACTCTATTAAGGTAGCCAACTCAAGGAAAAATGACAGATCAGTTCTCCCCCTAATTACCCAGTCCAAGCCTACTCAGTGTTCTCTTAACTGAACAGTCTTCCCAGTCTTTCAACTGAGGATAAAACCAGTGTCTCAACTGAGTGAAATCTTCCCAGTAGCTTTTACTGAGGATAACCCGCCCTGTGTCTAAACTGAGCAAAACTCTTCCCAGTGGCTTTCGCTGAGGGTAACCCAGGTACCTCTTCTTGAAACTGAAAGTTTCAAGGATAACGTACTCCCCCAGAGAGGAGTGTAACACCACAGAATGAAACTCAGGATCACCAACCAGTAACAGGTCCTAGAACCAGGAGAGACTCACCCAAATTCCTCTGGACTCTCCGAGGTGTCAGGTGGGCCCAAGAGGCCTCTGCTGGTACCGAGGCTCCGGATCCTTGTCGAATTCAGGTGAAGGAGAGAAGTCTGCTCTGGGTCCCTTCATAGTGGTCGCCAAAACTGTCAACTGACATAAATGCACGGCCTATAAGTTGAGAGTTACGTTTTATTCAGTGGATATTTCTGAAGACTGGAACCGCTTTGAGCCTGGGATGACAGCCTCCCAGATCACTCTGAGGGACTGCTGCGAAGAGGTAGGGGAGGAGCCAGGATATACAGGAGCTTTACAACAAAGGTCAGTGGAAATTAAACCAGGCATCTCAAGTTAAAGACTTTAGCACTCTTCTATGTCTGGGAGGAAGCAAACATTTGGGCTCATTGAATTCATTCCTTTGACAAGCACCTCGCTATCTAGGGCCGCATCCTGTCCTTTCTTATTCTGAGTCCCCTCAGAGGGCACCACTGTGAGTGGCTGTAGAGGCTGGGCTGCAGACTCGTCTTCACTGGGGGGGTGGGGGTTGCAGCCACTGACGACTTGATGGTTTCAGTATTCTTTGTTTACTGATAGGGTTTGCAGTATTTTTCATTCACAAGTCTCTGGTTGCAGGCGAGATAAGAGGTTTAGGGTCCGCGAAGGGCGGTGGGGTTCATGACTGATGAGGTGGACTGAAACAAGCCTGCCAGAGCTATTGTGAGATGAGGCATTACCTAGGGTTATTAATTTGTTAGGGGAACATATCCAGTAAAGAATGTACTTTCTGTTGAGGGAAAGCAGGCAGACATCTGAGAGCCCAGGAATGGGACTTGAAGGCTGTCAGTGGGCCCAACAGTGCCCACCCAGCCTCCTTTGCCTCAAGACTAGATTAGAGGCCCACCTTTGGTAGAATTCACCAGTTACTGAAACTTCCTGTTTCCCTGTATATATCCTCCAGCAAGTTATAAACTGCTCGAGAACAGGGCTAGCACTTAATTCCCCCATTTCCCATTACACAGGGTTTTATATCTCAGTATCTCACACTGTATCTAAAACCCAAAAGCTGACCCTTGTTTACTTCATGGAGTCCCATTGTGGTCAGGTATAGTTTCATTGGGCAAAGCAAATTCCTCTCTCCTGTGCAGTTTTAGGAGCATTTAGCAGGAAGAGAAGAGGGTTGACATCAAGTCTGGAAAAGTGTGTTCAACCAGAATGACTCTGTCCCCAAACAACTAACTTTCAAAGCAGGAGGCCACACTGCTTGGTTGGCTTTTAGACATGTGTTCACCAAAGCAAGCTGTCATTGATCCGTTAGTTTTAAAACCAATTCTGGCGATCCTTTTTATCATGGCAGTTGAACAGTTAATCTTGTCCTAAGAGTATGGGACACTTTTATTTTCCAGAGATACTCTAATTTTTGCTTAATAAGTAACTATGCAAAAGTTGACCTAAGTGTCCTCTTTTTCTATAAATTGGAGCTATACCTACTTTCCTGGAAGATGAGGCTTAAAAAAGTAGACTGGACCTAGATTGTGAAGGGTCTTGAGGGCAAAGATAAAGCTCTTCGACCTTTTTTCTGGAGGTATATTAATTTCTTAAGCAGGATGACACACTTTGTAATGCAGAATGGTAATACAATAATCTCATAGGTGACTAGGGAAGGGTGAAGAAGGGGAAGCTCACAGGAAGGAGAACAGAGAGGGAAGGTAAGACACCTGCACCAGAGCAGAGTCTTTAATGCCTTCGGCGCATCCTGCTGGAGCAGTCTGCGAGGCAGTTTGCATCTGTCGCTCAGGAGAGAGGTTAGAGCCAGAGCTAAAGACTTGGGATCCTGCAGGCATGGGTTTGGATAAAGTTGCCTATGGTGGATTTATAGTTTAAAAAAATAAAAAGAAGAGAACTAAAAATAGAATTCTAAGATAAACAAAATTGAAAGGATACGAAGAGGTCAAGGCGGGAAAGGACTGAAAGCGAGCAGCTAAAATGGTCAGAGGGTCAAACAAAGTGGCGTCATAAGAGCCAAGGAAGGTTTAAGGGTGAGGAGGCGTCAAGAGTGGCCGAAGGCCAAAGGGGAGAGAACTTGAGACACCCTTCCTGTCTTGGACACTTGGGGCCATTTGCATAGCCTAAGGGTCAGGTCCCAGACATGAGAAGATGCAGGAAACAGCAGAAAGTCAAGGACTGGAAGCAGCATGTAGATGGTTTTTAAAAACTTGTTGGTGAAGAATAAGGAGAAGTAAAAGAAGGGCGCAGGTGCAAGCTGAAGGAGGGGGTGGGCCGACGAGTGAGCAGCAGTTGAGGATCGTGGTCAAGAGCACGGGCTGTGGGGTCAGCCAGACCGCCTGAGGTCACATCCTGGCTGGCCCGCTTTCCTGCAGCTGATCCAAGGTGAGCCTCTGTGCCTCCCTTTCCTCATCTGTAAGCTGGAGGGACTGCTCGGCACTTGGAGCACCTGCCGCGAGAGAGGCGGTCTGCTCGGCGTGGGGATGTTGGGATGTGTCCCTGTTCCCTGCTTTCAAGGGCCTCACGGTTTAGTAGCAGAGTCAGCCAGCTGACACCCACGTTCTAATGTGGCCACGGCAAGGACAGGCCTCTCTTTACAGGCTGCTCGTTTACATACTTTCAAGACTCTAAGCAACCCGTCATGTCTGAGATGTTACTCTGGGTTTGGGGAATTACCTTATGTCTGTAACAATCATTCAAAACGGCGCTTCTTTACCTTTAAGGTGAATCATGTCCGAACGAGAGACTTCGACTGCTGCCTCGTCGTGCCGCTCATAGCAGAATCCGGTAACAAGCTGGACCTGGTAATCAGTAGGAACCCACTGGCTCCACAGAAGTCCATAGAGCAGACTCTGCCTGGAGGAGAATGGGGGGAACAGAACAGTGCTTTCTTCCAACAGCCTAGTCATGGTGGTAATTTGGAGATACGAGAGCCCACTAATACATTATAGCAACGCTTTTTTTAAAGCGGGACAAGACTATCTACATGGTGCTAAAAAAAAATCCCTTTAAGATTTCTGTGACGTTTGAAGCACAGATAATCACACAGCATTAACTGCAAGCACAGGGGTCTTTTAAATCTCTCATGGCTCATGTTCACGTCCCTTTTCAAGTTGAAGCGGTTTCTCTGTTGGTGATCACTATGGTCTATGACAGGCCATTCCCTGCCAAGCCCAAGGGGTAGAGAACAAGAAAAACAGGCAGGTCACCCCTCTCCACAACATTGGAGGAAATTTTTTTTTTTTACAAGTTCATCTTCCTGTTCCTTTTTAAAAAGAGAAGTGTCTCTTTGAAAGTATTCTCTATGGTAATTTCCTTAAATCACTTTGAAATCAGTTTCTTACTACGAAGTCAATGTAAGAACTTAACCAACAAGGCTGTTCATGAAGCTGGCTCTACCAGGGGATCTAGGCTGGTGAACTGCTGAGGCTGCTGCTATGGGAGGGGAACAGGCATAACACTGAGTTATCTTACCATGTTTCAGCAACGATGCACGTAGGAGACCATAATAGGTGGTGGTAAATGTTTGCCCAAGTATAGGAATGATTTTAACTAAGATGTATGCTACTTCCCTATGCAACGAATTATCAAACAGGATATGTCTTGTGACCTGTTTTTCTTTTTTAAGGACACACTTTTCATAGCTAAAAAAAAAATCTGATAATGAATTAGGGTGTTTAGTAACACAGAATTAGTTATATTATCTTATTTTTAAAATTGAAAACTAAGAATCTGACAGAGAATGAAGAGTCTATAAACATGAGGTTTCTCTTAATGGGAGGCAAATCAAACTCATACTGCTTGACATGTTTGGAAAACTGGTTACACTGACGGGTGTACAGCACATGTACTTAAAAGTAATGACACTGGACTATCTTTTGTTCTGAGCCATGCCACTTACTGAAATTGTAAATACATTTTTCACAAAATGCATTGCCAATTATTACCATCCCTCAAAGCAATAAATTGTGACAGTTGCTTTTACTGTTTGTCAGCAACTGTTTTCATTTGTTCAGATATTTTGAATAGTTACACTAATAACTGTTATTTGGTGAATATAAAAAAATAGATCTGTATATTGACTGTAGAATCTCCATATTGAAACAATTATTTTCCAAACATTTATTTTGGTTAATAATTCAAACAACCGCTTAGGTAAAAGCATTTGAACACTGTGTCCTTTGTTTAAGGAAAAAGTTCACCTTTCTTTTTTGTGCAAAGGAATATATTATTTCAATCATATCTCAGAACCGCCAGGGCAAGAAAGTATAAAGCAGAATCATGTTAAGATAAAAAAGGTCATGAGTCACTTAAATATGTATTTTTATTTGTAACAAACAAGTATTAAACTGTAAAGTATTTTTGTACAAATTTAATACTTTAATAGCATGGTATTTATCGTCTATGTATGGTTTTGGGGAATTCAAAATTGTTGCAAATATTTGTATGGAAAAAAAAACCCTCTACCAAATGGAATAAACAGTGATTATAAAAAGCCAAAAAAAAAAAAAAAAAAAAAGACAGGTTTTGTGTGTGTGTTTCTGGACTGAGCTGTACACAATACTTATGGTTACATAATTTTTCAAAGGGTGAAAGTTTCTCTATAAACTTGAAAAGCAACATGAAAGTAGGAAGAACACCGGTTTTGAAATTGGATCTGGATTTGAATTCCAGCGCTGGTACTCACACTGGCAGTATGAAATGTACTTACTGTGAGTCAGTTTCCTCACCTGAAGTACTGAAGGTCGTATCTACACTCCACGACTGTCACGAGGCCAGATGTGACACATGCAAAGTGCCAGAACAGCCTGCAAACAGAACACCTCCAAGACTAATGTACATTTACTTCAGGTGACAAAGCTTGATCTGAACGCAAGGATCACATCTGCCTTCAGAACATTATATGTACTCTGTAACATCATAAACTGTTAACATGTAGAAATTTTAATCATGCTATCTGTAAAACTACACCTATGGTCCCAACATTTTTATTTTTAAAATGGCCTTGCAAATTCACAGGAACAAGACAGGATGTCCATTCTTGCCACTTCTGTTTAACAGTGTACTAGAGGGTCTAGCCAGGGAAGTGTGACAAGAGAATGAAACAAAAGGCATCTAGACTGGAGAGGCAGAAGTAAACTATTTGCAGATGACATAATCTTGTATACATACAATCTTAAGGAATCCACTAAAAAACCTATTGAAACTAGTAAATGAGTTTAGCAAGGTCGTAAGATACAAGATTAATATACCAAAACCAACTGTATTTCTATTCTATATCAATGAACCAAAAATAATTATATTCTCATAGGATCAGAAGTAAAATCTTTAGGAATAAATTTAATAAAAGTACCGAGTAGGTTTGGAAGGTGGTGGAGTAGAAAGACCCTGAGCTAACCTCCTCTCACAAGCACACCGAAATCATAACTATCTGCACAGCCATCAATGAACAAGACTGGAACCTATGAGAAAAGATTTTCTACAACTAAAGACATAAAGAAGGAATCACAAGACCTGTAGGAGGGGCAGACTCACGATATAATCAAATCCCATACACCCGGGTGGGCAACCCACAAACTGGAGAATAATTATAGTGCAGAGGCTCTTCCACAGCAGTGAGAGTTCTGAGCCCCACGCCAGGTCCCTCAGCCTTGGGACCCAGAACCAGGAAGACGAGCCCCCAGGTACTGGCTTTGAAGGCCAGTGAGGCTTTATTGCAGAAGTCCCACAGGACTGGAGGAAACAGACTTCACTCTTCAGGGGCACACACAAAAACTCATGCACATCAGGACCCGAAGAAAAAGCAGTAATTTAATAGAAGCGTGGGCCAGACCTACCTGCTGGTCTTGGAGACTCTGGGAGGGGTGGCGGGTGGGGGTAGCTGTGGCTTACCTGGGGACACAGGCACTGGTGGCAGACATATGGGGGAACATTTAATTGCAGGAACACTCCTCACAGCTGACATACTGCATCATTAGTGCCAAGACCTGGCCCCACCCAACAACCTGTAGGCTCCTGAATTTACTAAAGTTGCAGGATACAAAATTAATATACAGAAATCCATTATATTTCTGTACACTAACAATGAACTATCAGAGAAATTAAGGAAACAATCCCATTTACCATCATCAAAAACAATAAAATACCTAGAAATAAACTTACCTAAGGGGGTAAAAGACCCGTACACCAAAAACTGTAAGATGCTGATAAAGAAACTGAAGATGACACAAACTTATGGAAAAACATACTGTGTTCTTGGGGCTGAAAGAATCAACACTGTTAAAATGACCATACTACCCAAGGCAACCTACAGATTGAACGCAATCCATATCAAATTACCAATGGCATTTTTCACAGAACTACAACAAAAATTTGAGATTTTTGTATGGAAACACAAAAGACCCTGAACAGCCAAAACAACCTTGAGAAAGAAGAATGGAGCTGGAGGTATCATGCCTCCTGATTTCAAACCATGCTACAAAGCTACAGTTTCCAAAACAGTATAGGACTGGCACAAAAACAGACACACAGATTAATGGAACAGGATAGAGAGCCCAGAAATAAACCCACGCACTTATGGTCAATTAATCTACAACAACGGAGGCAAGAATATACAGTGGAGAAAAGACAGTCTCTTCAATGAGTGGTGCTGGGAAAATGAGAGCTGCATGTAAAAGAAATAAATTAGAACATTCTCTAACACCATATACAAAAGTAAACTCAAAATGGATTAAAGACCTAAATGTAAAACCAAGTACTATAGAACGCCTAGAGGAAAACAGGCAGAACATTCTTTGACATAAATCGCAGAAATACTTTTTTGGATCCATCTCCTAGAGTAATGGAAACAAAAGCAAAAACAAATGGGACCTAATTAAATTTAAAAGCTTTTGCAAAGCAAAGGAAACCATAAACAAAACAAAAAGACAATCTGGGAGAAAATATTTGTAAACCATACAACCAACAAGGGATTCATTTCTAGAATACATAAAGAGCCCTTACAACTCAATAACAAACAAACAAAACAGATGACACAGTCAAAAAATGGGCAGAAAACCTAAACAGACATTTCTCCAAAGACATACAGAGGACCAATTGGCACGTGAAAAGATGCTCAACATCGCTAATTGTTAGAGAAATGCAAATCAAAACTACAATGAGGTATCACCTCACACCAGTCAAAATGGCCATCATCAAAAAGTCTACAAATAACAATAAACGCTGGAGAGGGTGTGGAGAAAAGGGAACCCTCCTATACTGTTGGTGGGAATGTAAACTGGTACAGTCACTATGCAGAACAGTATGGAGGTTCCTTAAAAAATGAAAAATAGACTTACTATATGATCCAGCAATCCCACTCTTGGGCACATATCCAGAGGGAACTCTAATTCAAAAAGATAAAATGCACCTCAATGTTCATAGCAGCACTATTTACAATAACCAAGACATGGAAATAATCTAAATGTCCATCATCAGATTACTGGATAAAGAAAATGCAGTTTACTTACACACATTTACACACACACACACACACACACACACACGAATATTACTCAGCCATAAAAAAAAGAATGAAATAATGCCATCTGCATCAATATGGATGGACCTAGAGATTATTAAGTGAAGTAAAAATATATCACTTATAAGTGGAATCTTAAAAAATGGTACAAATGAACTTACAAACCAGAAATAGACTCAGATATAGAAAACAAAGTTATGGTTACCAAAGGGGAAAGGGAGGGGAATAAATTAGGATTTGGGGATTAACATATACATACGACTATATATAAAATAGACAAACAACGAGGACCTACTGTAATAGCACAAGGAATTATATTCAGTATCTTGTAATAACTTATAATGGAAAAGAACCTGAAAAAGAATATATATACACACACATATATACATACATACAACTGAATCACTTTGCAGTACACCTGAAACTAACACAGTATTGGTAAATCAACTGTACTACAACTTTTAAAAAGTATGAAACATATTCTGAAGCTACAAAGCACTGTTGAAAGAAATAAGAGAAGACATAAACAGAAAGACATCCATGTTTATGGAAGTTAATATTGCTCTCCCCAGATATGCAGATTCAACACAAACATCATCAAAATCCCAGCTGGCTCCTGTCAAAATTGACAAGCTGATCCTAAAATTTATATGGAAATGCAAGGGACCCAGAAGAGCCAAGAAATCCTGAAAGAGAAAAATAAATTGAAGGACTCACATTTCTTGATTTTAAACCTGCAAAGCTCATGAAGACCCATGGCACTGGCATAAGGATAGATGTATGGACCAATGGAACAGATGGGAGAATCCAGAAATAAACCCTCACATTTATAACTGATTTTTTGAAAAGGATGCTAAGACAATTCAATGGGGAAAGAATAGTCTCTTCAAGAAATGGAACTGGAACAACTGGATATCCACATGCAAAAGAACAGAGCTGGGCGACTACCTCACCACATAAAAAAATTAACTCAAAATGAATCAAAGAGTGGGGAGGGTATAACTCAAGTGGTACAGCATGTGCTTAGCACAAGGTCCTGGGTTCAATCCCCAGTACCACCTCTAAAAAAATAAATAAAAAATAAAAAAATAAAAATAAATGAATCAAAGAGCTAAATGTAAGACCTAGAACTATCAAACTCTCAGAAGAAAAAATAGGAGTAAGTCTTCATGACTTTGGATAAGCAATGGTTTCCAAGATACAGCACCAAAAATAGAAGCAACCTTAACTACAAAAATACATACTTTGGGCATTATCACAATTAAAAACTTGTGCTTCAAAAGACACCACAAAGAAAGTGAAAATAAAATCTACAAAATGGGAAAAATTTTGCAAATAATGTTTCTAATAAGAGATTTGTGTGTCTGTAGAATATATAAGAATACATGCTCCACAATAAAAAAATATCATGTCCAATTTTTAAGTGGACAAATCATCTGAATAAACATTTCTCTGAAGAAGACATACAAATGGCTAATAAACACATGAAAAGATGATCAACATCATCAGCCAAGAGAGAAAATGCAAATCAAAACCGTAACGATATGTCACTGCATACCCACTAGCATGGCTCCAATTAAAGTCAGACAATAACAAATGCTGGAGAGAAAGGAGAAACTAGAACCCTCACACCTTGCAGGTGTAAATGTAAAATGGTACAGCTGCTTTGGAAAACAGTTTGGCAGTTCCTCAAAATATTAAATATAGTTACCATATGACCCAGCAATTCCACTCCCAGGTACACACCTGAAAGAAGTGAAAATATACACCCACACAAAAGCTTGCACACACATGTTCACAGAAGCATTAGTTGTGATAGCCAAAACGTGGAAACCACCCAAATGTCCATCAACTGATGAATGGATGAATTCAATGCAGTATATCCATACAATGGAATATCTGGTAATAAAAGGAGACGGAGGCCTTCCGCCTCACTGTGCTACTGAAAGTAACGTGGACCACCAGCAGCAACACTGGAGCCACCTGCAAAAATTCAGCCAAGGCTCCTGATCTCATTGCATCAGCCCAAACCAGCATGGCCTGATTTGGAAAAACAACCTCAACATATGCCGCCAGTTTTCCATCAGTACATGAGGTATATGGCTTCATCAAGTTGGACGGAGCGATCCTCCTTGACTGGATTATCCAAGACATCTACCCAGTAAAAGAAATAGTGCTAGCTCTTTGTACATATATATTTTTTTAATCTTAGAAAAAAAAAGATGAAGCACTGTTAACATGCAACACTGCTTTATGTAAGTTTCAGCATGAAGTCTGAAAACATGTGACATCAAAGCAGTCAGTAACAAGGGATCATATATTGTATGAACCCACTTACATGAAATGTCTGGAAGAGGCAAATCAACAGAGACAAAGCAGGTCAGCAGTTCTGGGCTGGAGGGGATAACGGGATTAGAGTGAGGAGGTAAAGGATTTCTTTGGGGGATGATAAAAATGTCCTAAAATCAATTGTGTTGGCTGCACAACTCTGAACTTACTAAAAGGCACGCAGTTGTGTAAGTGGGTGAGTTGTATGTGAATCATATCTCGCTAAGGCTATTTTTAAAACATTGGGATAACAGGTAAATTTTTCCTGATTGTTTTCTTTTTACCATTTAATAATAAATAAAACTCAAAAAAAAAAAAATCAAATCACTGTGAGAGAAAAAAAAAAATCCCAAAGTGGAATATCTTCAAAACAAGGCACTCTCAGAAGAAATGATGATTACGCGACCTGACAGACACCAGCTAAGGCCACCGTGGTAATTACACTGCAGTACAGCAGTACTGCATCAACAGGATGCACATCGTACACTTACACAACAGTAATGCCAGGAATATCTCAAATTAAGAAAACAAAAACAAAACACAGTGTGCTTCCAGCTCAGAAGGAATTTCCAAGAAAACGTACCACGTGCAGTGGGCTCAGGCAGCAGTGACAGAGCAAGTGGCAGCCTTGTGAGATGCCGCTTTGCAGAAGACACAATGTCCTAGAATGTGTGTCAATTTGAGAAACAATTAGATTTTATCTTTACCATTGCTTCAACGCATTAGCAAAGATCACCGACAATGATGGAAGTTAGTAAGGCATTATTTTAAAAATAAAACACTTTATAAAGTACAGAGTTTTAAAAATATATAACATTTTTCCCTCATACATATGACCAGTGTTACCAGTTCTCATGATGACAGATGTTGAAATTACGGTTTTGATGAAATTAATTGAAAACACCTGCTAACACAAACGCCTTAAAACTCCAGTTAAAAGACATCCTCTTTTCTCTTGATCCTTTGAAGCCATGATGTTCATTTTGTGTTGAATGGAAAAAAACAATTATTTTGAGCAGTCTGAAATAAAATTAACTTTCTTGATTATTTGTAGGTTTGAAAAGTTGCCTGGGGGTTAAATTATTTAGTCTCAAATTCTGAAATTTAGAAGACACTTGTGGAGATGATTCTTCCACCTGTTGGAATAACAATAAAAATAAAGTTAATTTTTTTTTAAAATGTAGTCATTCTACCCTGTGTTCTCCTATTCCCTCTGACTGCTTCTCAGAAGACATCATACATTTTCCCCACCCCTTGGAAGTCTTGAGCAGACCAGAGCAATCATATGTCATCCTTGCAGAATCACGTCTGCTTTTGTTCATTGTAGTAACCCCAGTACCTAGCTCTGCGACTGGCATGTAGAAGTGACTACTTGCTGAATGAGTACATACAGCTCATTTCTAAGGGCATGGTCAGGGTCCACTACATAATCTGGCAGCCCACTGCAAAATTAAAATGTGGGCCCCTTGTTCAAAAACTGAGTTTCAAGATGGCAACCACAGAACATTAAAACAAGCGTAGATTCCTTCTAAGCATAAAGCCGTATATAACCGACTGCCTGGACTGCATGTCCACAACATCAACTACGGGTGTGGTTAAGACAAAACACCGCAAGTCCACAAGTGTACTCCTGGTACCATTAGTGATTGCCAAGCACAAGCCAGTGGACCAGTACAGTCACGAGGAAGATTAACCACCACAGGTAAAGAGAAAAATAAGCACAATTCAATTAGTCCTTCTCCATGCTAAATCTGTTCCATTTACAGAGGACTGGGATGGTTAATTTTATGTGTCAACTTGGCTAAGCCACAGTACCCCAATATTTGATCAAATACTGTCCAGATGTTTCTGTGAAGGTATTTTTTAGATGAGATTTTAACATTTAAATCAGACTATGAGTAGAGTGGATTACCCTCCATAACACAGATGGGCTTCATCCAATCAACTGAAAGCTTTAACAGAAAAAAGTTTGGCCTCCCCCCTAGAAAGAAGGAATTCTGCCAGCACCACCTTCCAGACTTGAAATGCAACATCAACTCTTCTCTGGGTCTCCTATCTGCCAGCCTGTGTGCAGACTCTGGACTCCACTATCACCAGCCCTCAGAAGGCATGAACCAACTCGTTAAAATAAATCCAGATTGGTAGATCAGATAGATTAAACAGACTAGATAGATAAATAGACAGACAGACATACAGACAGAGGCACATCCTACTGGTTCTGTTTCTCTAGGGAACCCTGAGTAATAATAAGGACTCTCTTTATTCAGGGACCATGTGATTATGTCCTTTCTAGTTTTTTTGTTTTTTGTTTTTCAAGTGAAAATGTCAGTTTCTTTCAAAACTTTTGGAAATCACTGCTTTATATATGATAAATTTTAGCAATACTTTACACACGTTTTTATTTAAAGGTCATTTTTATTCTCCCTCCCTCGCCCCTCCCCCTTTTCTTGGTGCTGGGAGGCTAGGGGAAAAAAAAAAATCAGGTCAGCATTTTCTTTTAGGACTTTTTCTCAAAACCCAAAGCTATTAACTGATAGAAAGGCAAAAGCTCTCATCTAGAAGGGAGGCGCTCCATCATTTCGGTTGCTGGTGCCTGTAGACTTTAAATGCAGATTTGCTCTCGGGCAGCAATGTGAATGTGGAGGACGGGCACATGGGCAGCCCCTGCCACTGGCTGTGGTCTCTTACAAATGACGTATCTCAGTGCACCTGAATGTGTAGAATTACAGAAACCCAGAAATTCTTAACTTATCAGTCCCAAAGCTCTGAATTCTAGTTTCCTCATTTCTAGGGATTCTTGTAAATGCCACATGCTTTTGGCAAACCACCCCCTTCAGTTAGAGGACTTTGCTTGTGCCGCTGCCATTATGCAGCGGTATCGGCGAGCGCGCGCAGCCCCATCATCTCTCTGTGTTCACAGACAGTCTGTGTCGCTGGTCTCCACCAGAGCTTCAAAGCTATGGCCAGCTCAAAACTGAAGGTGAACAGCGCTGCCAGTTTGTCTTTGTACCATCATATAAACCATCCTTCCCCCATCCCATGCTGGTGCTAAGAAATAGAGAGCAAGAAACTTTTAGAAAAACTCTCCTTGGAATCGCCTATCTTTTCTGCTCCAGGTCAAAAGCCTTGTCTATCCCAGGATCTTTGCAAGAGGTAACGTAATTAATTTCCAAAAAAGATGTTTTGCTGAGATGGGAAGTCCATATCAAAGAGTTGATCTGGAGCACAGAATGAGACTTAGCATCAGCAGTGATCCTCCTACTTTGAAAAAGAAAAAAAGGAAAAACTGTTTTCTGCTAGGTCCACTTTTATCACCTTCCCCACACAGGATGGGAGGAGGCAATCAGCTGAGAACTATTTCATCTTCCTGCCATTAAACCCAACATACCGCACCCCTTTCCTTCTGGTTATAGTGGAAGATGGGTCCCCTGTCCCCAATCCTACCTAAGGGAAACCTCTACCTATGCCCTTGATTTTCTCCAACTCACCCACTTCAGGACTCCATTCCTGCAATCATCCCCTCTCTGAATCACAAATTTCTTGTTTTCCATTGGATCATTCTCCATTGGAGCAATACCCCAGGATGCTTTAATGTACCCATCCAAAATCAATCGATTGAAAATTCCTTCCTTGACCCAAGTGCGCCAACCTGATACAACCCCCTCTCTCTGCTTCTTTTTCACAGCAACCTTCTTCAAGAATTCTGCCTCTACTGCTTCCTCCACTCTCACCTCTGATTCTCTGACCAGTCCACTCTAAGCTGGCTTTTGTCCCCTCCCCACCACCTCAGTCTCCCTCCTCTTTCACTCATACTTCTTTTCAGTCTCCTTTGCCAGTTCCTCCTCCTCTGCCAGACCGCTAGAAGTTGGGAGTACCCCCAGAACTGTCTTAAGGCCCCTTCCTCTATCTGTGGTGTCTCTGGAAATTAACCCAGCTAGTCCTTTAATTACCACTATAAGCTACTGACTCCTAATTGGACACTTCCCATCCTAACCTACGCTGAGACCCTAAACACCTCTACCAGCCACTGACTTGTAACATAACTGGTAAACATAACATGCCAGAAGAGAACCCTCTGCTTCCCCAAACCCTCACATCTTTCCCATCTCAAGAAATGGCACTGCAGTTCACCGACTTGCTTCAGCCAGAAAGCAGGGAATCGCCCTGGATTACACTGTTTTACCCCCTACGCCCAATCGGCAAGTCGTAGAGGCTCCCTCTCCAACCACGTCAAGCATCCAGCCACCTCTCATCCCCCTCCAGGCTCTTTCACTGCTTTCCCTGGGACAATCCCCTGATTCCTGCTCTCAGCTCCCTTCCCACAGGCCACTCTCCACACCAGCCAGAGGGCTGGTTTTTAAGCATACATTAGATGATAACACACCTTGGCTTAAAGCCCCCAAAATGGATTCCTGATGCAAGTAGAATAAAATCCCAGCTGCCCCTGTGGCTTTACCTAGCCCTCTAAAATCATCAGCTGTACTCTCTTCCTCGTTTATTAGGCACACTGGTCCCCCTTCCTCAGCCACCAAGGTCACGCCCTTTGCGGGCTTTCATCTCCCACACCCTCTGCAGGGGTGCTCTTCCTCGGGGCCTCACCTGGTGGCTGCTTTGCAGCATTTAGTGCTCAGCTCACATATCACCTCCTCACTGAGGCCTGACCTGACCACCGTGGCCAAGCAGCACCTCCTGCCCCTCCTCACCATCCCTACCTCATTACCTTTACTTTCTTTGCACTTTTTCTTGATCTGCAAACTATTTTCTCCGGTATTTACTGCCTATGACCCACTGGGACAATGTAATGTCCATGAAGCCAAGGACCCGTCTGTTTTTCTCCCTCTAATATTTAGATCAGTGACTAGCAAAGGACCTAAATTTTCTTTTCGCATCCTGAAAGAGGGGAGGCAGAGAGAAGGCATCTTAGTCAAGTTGCAACTTTAAATCAAAAGGAAGAGATGAGAATAAGTTTGGTTCAATTTAGTGAATTAACAGAATAGGCTGAGCAAAGCAAAAAAAGAATAGTAGAAAATAAAATGATGCTGGGAAAGATGGAATTAAATGGAGAAAGGTTTCAAATGCCAAGCTGGATCGTCTGGAATTTATGTTGTAGGCACTAGGGAGCCACTGAAGGCTTGTGAACAAAGGAATGAGCTGGGCAATTGGGAGGGGGGGAATTTGATAAGTGTGTAGTGGGCATTAGCAGAATGGGAACAAGGGAGGGGAAGGCAGCCAGGTCAGCAATGATCCAAGAAGATAAGTATCTAAAACAGCACAGACTAAACATGATGGAAGAAATCCCTGAGAGACATTTTGCAATAAACCCAGCAACTAACCAGAGATAAAGAGTGAAAACAAGGTGATCTAAAGTGACTCCGAGATTTTAAACCTGTGTTAAGTGGGAGACTGAAGTTTGAAACGGAGAAATCAAAAAAGTGAGTAAGATGTTGGGCTAAGGTTCCAGAAAGTTTCCAGAAAGGCAACTTTAAGGAACAAATACATAGATGGGGGTGGTGTCGGGGGTGGTTCATTACCTCCTGTTCGGCGTTAAGAGCATTCGGTCAAAGACCAAGTTACCTACAGAGCCTGGCTGTCTCGTGGGCCACCCGTGCAAGAGTGGGAACTGTCACTTCGCTTTGAGTGCCCGGCGCCCAGGAGTCAGAGAGGCAGGGGAGGTGGTAGGCAAGGTAACACTGAAACCGAGGGAAGGAAACAGTGAAACAACAACTGCAGTCAAAAATATGAACTGTCAGGAGGAATAGTCCAGAATAGGACCTAAGAAAAGGCCTCTGAAGTTGACAAGATGACGACTGGGACCAGCCGCTTCAGGGGAGCAGGGGGGACAAAGCGTGACTACGGCCTAGGAAAGAGAGGGGACTGATGAGGAAGATGAGGAGAGAAGGTGCAGAAGGACTCAGAAGTCTCTCCTGCACACCGCCCCCCACCCTCAATGGTCCCACTCAGGTGGTCCAGGGTGCCAGCCTCAAGCAGCATGAGGAGCATCAACCAAGATCAAGATAAGATCAACCGGGCACAGGAGAAGGGAAATCTGACTGTAAGTCCTACAGCATTGCGGAGCGTCATTAACAAAAGTACACAGTCATTTACAAGCACACTGAGGCCAGCAGCGTTGCGGTAACCCCCCACATCAGTCCTACCATAAGCATTTTGTTTGGACTCTCAGCGTCATGCGTGCAACATGATCTTTTGGACCCTCTCGGTTTTGATGGATCCTCCTTTGTATCCACTTCATCGGGTGAAGAGCATTTCCATCCTTCCGTGGGGGTCAACACCCTGTCGTCAGCCGCAGAGGCCCCGCTTCTGGGGACGTCACTGGTCACCACGGCAGTCGTGCTGGGAGGGAGTGGGGGTGCTGGCGGCTGTGTGCTGGGTCTCCTGCTGTCTCCAGTGCTCTCTGGCGGGGATACAAAATCTGCTGGAGACGCACCACTCATGGAAAGCTCGTTTTGCAAAAAATGCTTTAAACGAGTTTTTCTGGGAACACTGTGTCTCATAATTGCGCTCCGAAGCTGAGACTCTTCTGCAATGACGTACACTCGGCAGCGGCCCCTGGTCACTGCCGTGTACACGTGCTGCCAGTGCTGGCGGCCCGCCTTCCCAACCACATACACCACCGTCTTCTCCTCGGACCCCTGAGAGGGAACAATGCACGAGGGAGATTAACATTGCACAGTGGGTTCATGTCTTCGGACAGCTTACACAAGGAGGAAGGACAAGTCCCCCAAGGGCTCTCAAGTGCCTTCTACCTGGCCGGAGTGTCCGTATGAACCCATCTTACAGGTTCCGTTTCATTCATTATCCCAGAACTCCTGTTGTCTCATCATGCTGCTAAGTGTGGTGTCACATATCCACAACTGGCTTGTACAAACCCAGCAATACACTTTAGACTGCACGCTAAATCTTCCCTAATAAGAGAATTTGAAATGGATGTGCAGGCTTCATGTAAATGTGTTATCCCACTGTTACCTATGTAACAAAAAACGGACACATGAAATATCCAATAATAAACAGATATTTCTCTTTCTCAAGTATCTCTATGTGTTGCAAACATCAAAGATGCTTTTAAAATATTATGACAACATTTTTAAAACTTGATACATATATATAAAAGAATGATCACAACCATGGAACACAAAATAGAATGACTCTGATCCAAAAAATACAAAATGAACATAAACGTGTCACAAAAACAAATCATGAAGCAAGAAGAAAATTCTACCAAAAACTTTACCAGCCTGTTGCCAAATGGAGAGCCTATGGATCATTTTTTTTTTCTACGTTCCATCTTTTCCCAATGTTGAACCATTTATTACTTTATCAAGATAAACAAAAAAGAATGACGAAACTTTGTCTTTTGGGCTTAGCAAACCAAGAGCTGTATGGGCAAGAAAAATGCCCAGTGTCACCAAGTAACTGTGAGAAAACAGTAACAAATTGGGGCTATTCTCAGTCCCCATATTTTTAGTGCCAATATAAACTAAGAAGGGGTTTGAATCATTCTCTCTCCCAATGCTCCTACAGTCCCCCTGCTGAAGGAAGAATTGTGGGGACACAAATGACAAGATGAGGCATGCAGAAAATACAAATCCACACGAGGAAAATAATCAACTTGTACACACCATGTATGTCCACCTTCCTGGACACAGAGGGTTTGAACCAACTGTTCAGGCGATGAGAGCTGGATAAATACTTCCTTCCAAAGCTCCTGAATTTTGGAAATGAACTTAAATAATAATTATAGAAGTGCTAAATACATTTGCCAGAGACACAGCACCACTTCCCCTCACCCTGGACTTTATATTGTGTTTTCCTAAACACGGAAGTGTCTACCTAAACTTAGATAACTGAGTTCTTAATCATCAATTACGTACCACTGAGAAAAATGTAACAGCCGCACCACTGGTCTCCCTGAACCCACACTTACTGCAAGACGCTGTCCTCACAGCAGCCACAGGGGTATTTGTAAAACGCATATCCAGTCACATGAGACTCTGCTTATAACCCATTAATGGCTCCCAGGCTCTCAAAAAACAAAACAAAACAAAAACCCATCTAATTCCTTAGTACAACTCTTACACAGTCCTTCAAGAGTCAGCCTTGGTCCTGTTCCCCTCCCTCCTGCCTCCCTTCCCACGGCCAGGCTCCACCAGCACAAGGAACTTCCTCATGGTCCTGCCTGTGCCCCCCAGTACGTGGCCTCCATCTGACCCACTTCCGGATTAGCTACACATTCACATATTTTTTTAAGTTTATTTATTTATTTTTTGGTGAGGGGAGGTAATTAGGTTTATTTAGTATTTATTTATTCTTAGAGGAGGCAATGGGGATTGAACCCAGGACCTCACGCATGCTAAGCATGCGCTCTACCACTAGAGCTATACCCTCCCCCCACGTACTTCCTGTGTCACAGAATTTGTGCCAACTGGAATGTCACCATCTGCCTCCTTAGCTGCACTGACTGGACTAGAAGCTCTGTGAAGGCAGGACTGTCTTGCTCACTGTCCTTTATCAGGTGTCTCACTGAATGAAGGAGGCTAAAAATTAAATTGTCAGCCAAAGGTGTGCTCAGAAAGCGGGACCCAGGCACCTACTTTTACCTCAACAACCTGCTATAAATCATCTGTTCATGTCTTTAAATCTTCCTCAAATCATTAAGAACTGTCAAACGTCTTAAAGGAGGCAAGTTTTATTTACTTCCCTAAATTTGCTCTGAAATTCAACAACTTGTATGAATAGACACACACCATTAATACCGTCCGGGATTTTAGGGACCTAGAATCAGTACTTCCAGCTTTGCAGGCCAGATGGTCTCCATGGCAACCACTCAACCCGCCCTTTTAGCGCAGGCACAGCCTTAACCAATCTGTAAATGAATGAGTGACTGTGGTGCAATAAAATTTTTTTTTTTTTTACCAAAACAGGTGGAGGGCCAGATTTGGCTTCCATATTGGATAACACGGTCCTAGAAGGCCCTAGGAGGCGGCCTGGCCCATATGACTTCTCTGACCTCCTTTCCTGTCATTCTCCCACCCTGGCCTCCTAGCTGTTCCTGCTTCTCAAACCTGCCAGATGGCCTCCCACCTTAGAACTCTGGCCCTGGCTATCCTCTCTACCTACTACGCTCTTCTCCCAGATATTTATATGGTTTAACTTCACTACCTCCTTCCAGTCTCTGCTCAGATACCACCTTCTCAGTGGGGCCTACACTGACCACCTATTTAAAATTACAACTCACCCCCACCCCTCTTCCATAGCATCTTCCACCTTCCAACATGATACACAGTTTACTTATTTTTTTAGATTGCGTCTGTCACTACCCTTTCTCACCAAATGGAAGCCTCACATTGGCAAGTATCTGACTATTTCACAGACAGAGAAGAGAGTCTGACAATATGTATCTGTTGAACTGAACTCGGAAGAGCAAACCATGCTGATAGAACAGTCACAAATGTTCTCCGAGGTAAGTGATACTATTTCAACGAAATAAGAGCCAGAGGCATTGAAAATAACATTCCAAGGTACCTACTCCAACCTCCATACGGTAATAATAAAAGACCTCTTCACTACTTATTCATCAGAAATGCAAAGACAGACTGGATTATAAATATGAGGAAATCTCCCAGAAAATAGGCCAAAATGCTAATGAGATGGAAAATAGGAGAGACTGGTAAGAAATTCAAGTGACCAGTTCTGGAGGTCCTATAGCCATATAACAGAAATTCTAGAAAGAAAAAAACAGCAAGCTGAAGATGAGATAATGAAATTATTTAAGAAAACGTCTCCAAATTGAAGGCTATGAGTTTCCAGGATTCCAAAGTCCCCATCGTAAAGGGGAGAAATTTCTCCAGGATCTCACAGATGGGAATATCTGCACTTCTTAACAACTGTTTGTTTGAATTCAGTAGACACAGTCAATTGACCGTTTCTCTCTTTGCTTTGGGAACTTTGGCCTTAAGGGAACTTAAAAGCCAAATCTGCAGTCCACATTAGCAAGCACACAGGACAGTGTGCACACCGGCATTCCAACCCACTCCCGGCCGGAATCCTTCTACTGTCTTTACCTTTATTTTCCACTTGACATCATTTCTTTATCTTTTAAAAAATCATGCTGAATAGTGGGCATTTTTTGTAAGCCATTTCAAATTCTTTTTGGAACCAAGATGAGGTAATAAACAAAACACATTCACTTAAAAAAAAAACCCACCTCTGCTAATTAATGTTTATCTTCTACTAGACGATACAGGCTACGCTACATAACATGTTGTCATAAAAATGAGGGTCGATGCAGCTTTGTCATTAGAACAACATAACATCAGAGAGAGGGGCTCAGAACACCGATATAAATAACGGAGCCACAAATAACTTACGAGAATTCAAGAATATTAAGGTTTAAAAGCAAGCTGCACCAGGGAAGGGATAAACTGGGAGTTCGAGACTTGCAAATACTAACTACTACATATAAAAAAGATTTAAAAATTTCTTCTGTATAGCACAGGGAACTATATTCAATATCTTATAGTAACTTATAATGAAAAAGAATATGAAAACAAGTATATGTGTGATCATGCATAGCTGAAACATTATGCTGTACACCAGAAACTGATACACTGTAAACTGATTATATTTCAATTAAAAAAAAAAGTTGCACCAAATGCAGTGTGGTGTCCAGAATGAGCTTCTGGAATAGAAAAAGGACATTCGTGGCAAAGCTGGTGAAGTCCAAATAAAATGTGTTACTTACTTAACAGTATTGTACCAATAGTAATTTCTTAGTTTTGACAAATACACCATGGTTATATAAGATGCTAAGATTAGGGGAAGCAGGGTGAAGCGTATATGGGAACTCTCAGTACTAACTTCCCAACTCTTCCGTAAATATAAAATTATTCCTAAATAAAAAGTAGTTACTTCACAAGGGTGAAGAAGGGGATACATTCATCAAAACTCATCCTGCTTTGTAATTAAAATGTGTATGTAAATCATACTCCAACAAAGTTGGTTAAATAAACAAAAGGCAAGTTGCAAAAAATATACAATCACTACCATACCATTTATGTAAAACCTGACTATCCTGTTTCTGTCTGAATGGACACATTCAGGTCAGAAATCACCGCTGAAGAGGGTGGGAAGGCCTGGGACCAGGGGCGGGCAAGTGAGGCACTTACTTTGGGCCCAAAATTTAAGAGGATGCCAAGAAACAAAGCAATCAACTTAAGTAAATTCAAAACAATAAAAATTTAGAGCAAAAAAGTTCCACGATGAACAAAATATCAAAATTAAAGAAAAAAAAAAAGACCTGTAAGAGTGCCACACCAAGTGACACTGGAGACAGAAGCAAGAAGGAAATTCAGTCGTCCTGACCCTGACCCCTCTCCCTGGGGGGAGGAGAAGGCCTGCAGGATGAGGCTTTAACTATACCGTCGTAGCTCCTGAAAATAAAGAGAACTCTGAAGCAAAAAGAGCAAAGCATTACTGTCTGTACACTAGTTTCTGTATTTTTGTACATTTTGTCTAATCAATAAAAAATAAAAGCAATAAAAATGAGGAAGAAAATAATGCAAAGTACTCTATCTTAGCAAGCAAGCTATTTAAATGGCCTTATATAAGTCCATTCTTACCTGAAAAGTGTGAATAGTTCTTGCCCATGCATGTTTTATGTGACAATATTGCATTAGTTTCCCAAAATCCACCGTTACTTCCAAGCCAGCCATATTATTAATGGTCAAAAATCTTTTCTTTCCAAAGGTTACATCAATTTTATCCTGTCACCAAAACAAGTAACTGTTTTGTATGTTTTCAACTATGTACATTGTAAAGATATTCTATTTGGGGGTTAAACATAAAATCCAAGTACCTTGTAAATAAAATTGTAAGTATAACTGTGAAGAACTTCAAAAGGCTTAAAAATCTATGCTTGAGAATATATACAAGCCAAATATTTTAATAAACACAAATGCAAGTTTTTGGTCCTTGAAAATTAACCTTAATTTGACTCTTTGGAGAACAGTCTGTGTTGTATTATTTTAAAAGACTCGACATTTCATTTCTTGCACTATGTTAAGTCTGCACATGTTTTTTGCAAAGAGTTCACTTTTCCTCACAGCTTTTAAAGAATAAGCCTGTAAATTTAAGGGTGGTTATACAATGAAGACAAATTCAAGGTGACCACTAGTATAGTTTATTTAATCAGCAACCAAGGACATGATACTCTGTAAAATACAATAATGTGTCACTTGTCCCTTGTTTTTTTTGTTACTCAAGCACTTCAAACTTACTAAAAATATGTTTCTCCACAAAATCTTCCAGAAAATATAAGAGAAAAGAACACTTCCCAACTCATTTTACGAGGCCAGTATTAGCTGGACACCAAAACCAGATAAGACATTCCCTAGAAAACGACAAGCCAAGATCCCTCACGGACACGGATGCAAAAATCCTTAACAAAAAATTACAGAAGAAGATCAGCTCTGATACTAGATTCTGAATCAATCCTAGGGCCACAAAGAGAAAACCAAATCTATCCTTGGAAGGTAAAAAGCTATTTTTCTGTTACCACTTACCCCTGTTATGAAAAATATTTCTCCATTGCAGAGCCGAAGTCCACTTTCAAAGTCATGCTTATTTTTAGCAAAACCACAAAGAGCACCATTAAAGTCCTTGCCACTGGCCTTTAGTTCACTCTCTTGCTGGCTGTTGGAGGTACTGTCAGGGAGTAACTCTGAGAGGTACGCATTCCTGGTGCAACAAATTTTATCCCCAACTCCAAATTCAACTCTGTTCTGATGGTCTCTGGGTTAGAAAATGAAAGCACAGCATCAGAGTTTGGAAAACCTCAATTTCACTTTCTTGAAGCAGCAACTCCCACTCAGATCGGAGGCAGGTCTCAAAGTAACTCCCACACTCTCCACATTGCTTTTGTTCGCCAAAGTTCAACGAGAAATCAGGTTCCCACAGTTGTGGTCTGGTTACCGACATGCTCTGCAGCACCTCAAACTCAATGACATTTCCCAGCCGAATCGTTTCAAGTTAGAAATCTTGGCATAAAGGCTGATGGTCTCGCTTTCCCTCTACATCCTAAGAGTTACCCAAAATCTTATTGATTCTACCTTTCAAATCCATCCTCTCCAATCTCCCTCATCGCGGCCCTATTTCAAGTGTTCTAGCACTTGGACATATTTCTATTATAATAATTACGACATCATATCAGAATAATAGCAAACTGAATAAATGCTGGTGATAGACTAGTTACCGTGATAAGTGCTTTAGGAATGTTATTTCATTTTTGCTACAACTTTATGAGGGAAAATCTGGCCAAGTATCCTCTTTTACAAACATGGAGAGGTAAAATGACCTGCCCAAGATCTGTTGCTGGGACCCAGGCTGGACAGCCCCAGTCTCATGCTTTTTAACCCTCTGTCCTGTTATCTGTCATGTTTTTTTGGGTCTTCCCTCAATAGACAGGGAACTCCTCCTGTAACTTAACACATCTCTGGGTTCTCTGTGCTTAACAAATAGTAGGTGTTGATAGATGCAAGAGAAGTGAGTTCATCTGTCCTGTGTGTAAACAGAGTGGCTTTTCCCTTCTCTACTCCTGTTTCCCTGAAAGATGTTCACCTAAGGTGCTCTCTGCAGGCATCCTGATGCTAAGGTTCCTGGACACACTCCACACATGCTCTACTTTGAAACATTCTCCTGAAATCCCCACGCTCATCTTGGAGAAGCTAGAGGCTGCCAACCTGGAAACCCTAAAGACAATTTTATTCTTTTTCTTATTACACTGATTACCAAAAAGTCAATTCCTAAGGATCTACGTTGTATTTCATTCAAGAGATCATCTGACTTCACCAAGGAGGAAAAAAAATCATCTTTAAATATGCGGCTGCAGGGATTAAATGTCAAATCAAACAAAACCACAGCGGATCCAGGAAGGCCCTCCTCAAGGTTCCGGTTCTCTGTGCTCACTTGATTAGATGGTCGGTGTAGTGCTCGCAACAGCAGGCGTTGATCACGTTACAGTCCTGCCTGGAACACATGAGAAATCAAGAGTCACCGGATGGAGTCTATTTTGTGCTTACCTCTGTCACCAACAATAATGAGATACTGGATTCTATACAAAGCTTCCAGGACGCTCGCCAGGAAAAGAGATTCTGTAAGTTTGATCTGAACATAAACCTCTGTTCCATTCAGATTTCCTATGAGTTGCCAAATATAATATTTGGTAAAAAGAGCCCTGTTTAGAAACTGCCTTCTGCTGCATCCACCAAAGAAACGCCTCAGAGTAAGAGAATTCAGTAATGAACTGCAAGAGTCTCCCATTCCAGCAGTATACAGATTAATAAGTCATGAGTTTTACAAGCAGCATTAAAAACATTATACTGTAGTAAATGCTTTACCTTCTAAAAGCAATAAATTGTGATGTTTTTGCATCTTGTAGGTCCTCTTCTTTGAGTAAAGTTTTAACCACAGAATATAAACCTAATAATTCAAGAGAAAAAAGTTAAGCACGGAACAGCACTATATTACAACACTGTTTCAACGGAGAATTCAGAATTCCTGCTAAGAGGCCCAGGAAAACATCTCACCAAACGGGATTCAAATTCACCAGGGGAGCATCAGCCAGAGCAAGAGAAAAGAGAACAGAGGCAAGAGTCCCAAACCCCCCATCCTCAACAGGGAGGTCAGCCACTAGCCAGGGCAGCTTCTAATCTGCAATATAATCACTGCATATTTACTCACGATTTGTGAATGCTGAATCTAAAACATGAACAAGAGGACAAAATATGTAACAGGATAACTAACGTGAACCTTTGCTATTTTTAAGTTCTGGTGGTACTAGTGGTAATGAGTTATAATATGAAAATCTGTATGCTTTGCATATGTTATTTCATTTAATCTTCACAAGACATGTATGATGCACACATTATTATATCCAGGGCTGACATTTAGCTGATACACTGCCAGTATAAAATATGGAGGTACTTCTTTAGTGACCAGAAAATAGCCACTCCCCTAATACCACTATGCCCTACCTCCCACCCCAACTATGACTTTCCTTCCCCCAGAACTCCCAGATCACCCCATGACTCAGCAAAGAAAAGGTTAACCCTGACACCCAGAAAGGCATCCATTCTAAGACTGACCAGATCCTACCAGCTATTAAACAACTGAACCATCACCACAAATTCCATCCTAGTTACCAATGAGAAACTCAGGTTCCTGGAAGTAAACGAAATTTTTCAGTGGGGTAGGGTGGCCAGCCTCCCTCTTTTAGAGCTCAGATCATTGCCAACAGTGAATCCACTTATAACCTGTCCTTCCTCAGCGCTGGGAACTGAGAAGCAGGCTTCCTCTAATCTTTCTTAGCAATGTTAGACATAAAGGACCGTTTCTCATGAAAGAGAGAAGATGTAACAATTTAGGTAAGAACATTCCAGGCTTCTGGGCCACCCCCCTGTTAGCAGATAAATCACCGGGAATGAAAAAACCCAGGCCTGTGATCCCTGCTCTAAGAAGGCTAAATTAGTTGCTTGCTTGGTGAGCCCTTCATTTTTCAGAGGAAGGGAGGATTATCACTAAAAAATAGCCAATGCTCAGCTCACCCCCACCGCACCGTGCTTGCCGAAGGTCTCACAGAACATTATTTTCTCTCACACTCACGAGGTCGTGCTGCCTGCTCCTTGCTTTGTCTGGTTCTGCATCTCGTAGATCAAGACGTACACTGTATTTCACTGATTCTAAGATTCACATTTTTACCTCACATTTTACCATCTCTGCAATTCTAGAGCAGCTCTGAAGCCTGTCTTAGGTCTTTGTATCTTGTGATAATGGGAATAATTGAGTAATTTATTAAGTAATATTTATTACTTAAGCATTAAGCAATACTACTTAATTATTAATGAAAAAGTACTATATGCCTCTCCAAGGAGTATTTATTCAATTCTCTTAAAGGAGACTCATTTTCCAGCTGAAGTTTGTAATTAAGATAGCAAACAGCATCGGCTTAGCTCTGCTCCATTCTGAAGCCACTGTTTTTTTGTTTTTTTTTTTAAGTACATTAATGTAAAGAATGTATGTCAGAAATAAAACTAACCATATTTTAGGAAGATCTAAATGGAGTGGTGAAGAAAGCAAGTTTCTTAACCATCTCAGTCTCACCTTCTTCACCTGCGCTGGTACCTACTCTGAACTAAGCTGGGGTGAGAAGAATCCTTATCTGCACATTATTCATAATGTGTAATAAAAAACAAATCACAAAACAATATGTAGCTTATAACCCAATGTATGTAAAACTAAAATAAATAAATACATGTTTGTGTGTGGATACAATAAGGTTTAAAAAGAGAAACACCAAGCTCCTCCTATGGATGTGACCTTATGGGATTGCCTTGGGGGAAGAAGAAAGGATGATTAAAGGAAATATTCATTTTTACTTCAAGTACTTCTGTACCATTTGACTTTTTTTTTTTAAGGAATATAAATTACTTCTATAATCAGAAAAACCAAAAAGGCACTTATAGAATTCTATTATTATACGATCTCATTTAAAAAGAAAAAAGAATACCATCACAGGAATGAACACTAACCCAAGGGAACTGAGGTGGGAACACACAGAGGAGGAGAGGCTTACAGGTAAAGCTGGCTGTCAGTTAATTTCACATGAAGAGTGACAGCTGCTGGGAAGGAAGGATGTATCTTTAAGAACTGTGGTAACAACAGTAAACCCTCAGTAATAATCATTTAAATCTTCATTCAATTTTGGGTAAATCATTACACTATTAAAAAAAAAGTTTGCTAAGTAAGCTTATAATATAAAGATCAAAAGGTATAATCTATTGAAATAAGATCATTTGCAGTAGATAATCTGCTATCTATTACTCACAAAAAACTAACATTTATAATAGTTCCTCAAAACTGAGGAATGCCCTCAACCCTCACAGCTGCCTCACAGGCACTGCCACCGTGACCCCCCTGTTACAAATGGCAGGGTGACGTAACACGGATCATACACCTAAGGGAGATTCCTTATCCCGTGCACTTTCTCAGCCCCATCCTGTTGTCACGCTAACCCCCACAACGAGAAGCACTGTCTGTCCATGTTATAAGAAACAGAGATATTAGGAACTCAGCCTGGCAAGAGCTTGACAGCCATTACTTCTGTGTCAGAAATGTACTCAAAACAGATTTCTAGATACTGACAGATAAATACAGTATAGATAAACCAGCTTATACTGTACAGCACAGGGAAATACATTCAAGATCTTATAGCAGCTCACAGTGAAAAAGAATATGAAAACGAATATATGTATACTCATGTATGACTGAAAAACTGTGCTGTATACCAGAAACTGACAAATACTGTAAACTGACTATAATTCAATTGAAAAAAAAAAAAAAGAAAGAAATGTACGCAAAACAAAGAATGTGGTATTTACGGTTCCAACTGCTGCCAAAGAAGAGCTTCATCCATGAAGACATGTTTTCTCCTGAATGAACTTGGATTCCTTGGGCTTTGCTTTATTTTAAACTAATCATCTACGTCCACTTATTCACTCAATATTTACCGAGCCCTTAGTGTGCACATGTCAAGAGCTTACTTCTTTACAAAATTCTAAAGTAATCTGCTTTGATGATTAATAGTCTATTTCCAGTGCCTAATGTTTTCCTAGCAATATTTATCTTTACCAGTCATTTGAAACTATATTACAAAACTGAAATACTTAACCCTATATAACATAAACGTTTATCCTTACAAGATTGATGATCACTTTTTGAGAACTGAGAACTGGAATCTTCTTCTGGGAGTCTGACAAAAACAAATGATTTATCTTGTATTGAGGCAGGGAACGTTGCATCATCAGAGATATTCAGCTCTGCATCAAATGTTGGAAACTGGCGTCTTGAGATTCTTAAAGATAAAATAATACACCAATTAGTATTCCAAAATCTGTCTTCATATATAATCAGAGATAATGTCATTACAATAATTAAAATCTGTGAATAGGTCACAAGTAGGGTGAAAAGGCTACTCATATATACATTATAGTGAATGAGTTTTAAAATAGACTTAGCAAGGCCATAATGTTACATTCATCAATCAGTCCCCTACCCCTAGCACACTGAAAGCACTAGAAAAACTTGCTAGGGAATTTACTAAGCACCATTCTGAGAACTTGACCTACTTTTCTTCAGACCCCAAAAGAACCATACAAGGCAGGTATTATCCTCACTTCACAGGTGAGCAACACAAGGGTTAGTCAACTATGAGGGGTTTTCCAAGCTCACAGAGGTAGAAACCAGGCGAGGTAGGAGGGAAATCTGGGCCCATTTGGCTCTGTATTCTTTTCTATTTAAATTAACTTAGACTCTTTGGGGCCTTTTCCATACATTTACATCATACTCTTCCTTTTCTCCCTTCTTCTGTATATATCATATACATGGTCTCATCTTCCCAACTGTACCGAGAATTCACATCTTCTCTTTGCTTCTATTCCCTCCTCATCCTTCTTTTGTTCTTGTATTTTCCAAGATTGCAAACCATATCAGCAAACACAGTAAGGGCCAGGTGCTTTGTCATAACAGACTCCCTCCTTTGTTATCCGGAAGAAACCTGACTCCCTAGAAAGACCTACCGGCAGCCTGGCTGTCACAGATAAGGTACCCTACTGTGTCATCTTCAACCCTTCCCAGCAGGGCTGAAAGAGAGGAGACGAGAGAGGAAAGGCGGCTGCCCCTACTGGAAATATCCCAGATTTAATTTGGGGGGTACTGAGAATCACCATGGATTTTCTGCTTTGCTTCAGACCCAAGATCATGTAACATATTTCTACCTCTAGGAGCTTTTCCATGGTATCACCGGGATCCATCTGTCATTCACCATATGGTGATGATGACCAAGAAGAAATGATGAAAGCAGCACAGCTCAGCCCAAATGACATCGAAAGAGTTACTAAAAGGAATTCCTAAGTTTCAGATAAAATTGAGTTCTAAGAAATCTAATGTGCTTTAGATTCTTTCCAGACTTTAAAATGAGCAATCGCCTACCAACATCCAAAACTGAGGTGGCCTTTAGGTAGGAGCAGAAGAGTTACGTAAAGAGTATTACACATCCAGCTGCATTATTTTTCTTAGCATCTCAGTTCTGACCTACATCATCCACGCTTCTCCTGTCCGCTCTTACTCTACTCCCACTATCCCAGCCAAGGTAGCAGGGCATGAGAGATTGTAGGTTTTGAATATTCTAGTTTCTGCTGATATCCAACTAAGAACATGTTTTAAGCAATAAAAACAGCATCTTTTAAAAGAGAGTCAAAAACAAAGATGAGGGGGTAGGGTATAGCTCAGTGGTAGAGTGTGTGCTTAGCATGCATGAGGTCCTGGGTTCAATCACTGGTACCTCCATTTAAAAAAACAGTAAATAAATCTAATCACCCCTCTGCCCCCACAAAAATTTTTAAAAACTAAAAAAAGAAAAAAGATAAATTTTGGCCCAATGAATGAAATAGTCTCTTAATATTCTGTGGTTCCATCATACCCATCACAGAGGATGACTCTAAAGGCTTATGCAAAGATTAAGGAGAAAGGAGGATTCTTTCCTACTTTAAGGAGAGTAATACAGGGGCCACCAGGATTCACTAAGGAGTGAAACACTGCTGTTGATGGGTATTTCCCCCTCTTTTGGCTCCCCTTATAAAAACTGAGGGGAAAAAAAATTAAGGGAAATTTCTTTCCCAATTCACCCTCGAACTTTAATGAACTCATTTCCAAGTCTCCATTCCCCTTGGGCTTATTGTGGTCCTTAAGCTTGATGCAACTTGATTTCACATACATACTTTTCCAATCAGGAAAACACATTCTTTCTTAAATTTCAACAATAGACTCACAGACTTAGAAAACAAACGTATGGTTACCGGGGGGGGGGAGGGATAAATGGGATAAATGGGGAGTTCGAGATTTGCAGATACTAATATATATAAAATAGATAAACAACAAGTTCATACTGTATAGCACAGGGAACTATATTCAATATCTTGTAGTAACTTATGGTTAAAAAGAATATGAAAACGAACGTTATGTATGTTCCTATCTGACTGAGGTATTGTGCTGTGCACCAGAAACTGACACAACATTGTAAAATGACTATACTTCAATAAAAATATATTTTAAAAAATAATTTATGTTGGATCAATAATGAAAGGTATTAACTTTGCTCTTTTAACTGTAAAGCAAAGGTATGTATCTTTATACAGATATATATGAAGGAAAGAATAGGTTTCTGAAAAGGGCATAGTAAACACACTGCACTGAATCACCCTAATTCAAAAGCTAGTATTTTTTTTTAATCTTTTATTGCTAATACAACAGAGGGAAAATGCAAACCTTTAGTTATATTTTACCTTGTAGCATTGTCCACAATTAGTTCAGATTCTGCTCTATGGTTGGTCTTTAGTTCAATAGCACAATTCCTTGACTTAAGTGTCTCAAAAAGATCTTTCAGCAAGTTACCAGGTTCAATGCTGGGTAACTGTCTAATATCACCTAAAAGGGGGGAGAAAAAAGATATAGTTTTAGGTAACTGGGATCTTGAACTTTAGAAATTATTTTTATTTCTCCCTACTGATATATGCTATAATTATAAAGACTTATTTTGAGGGGGGAAAAATCCCCTAAAAGTCTTTGTTTAAAATTAATTAAGAACATTAAGTCTTTAAAAATAATCAACAGCAAAAAAACCATTCCAGTTAAACAATACAACATTAAAAAAAAGTGATAACACAATCAGGTAAAATATGAATTGAATTTTTTCATACCTTTAAACACAGGCAAACTGTGTAGGGGCAAAAATTTTTAACAATGTAAAGAAAAAACAGGTTTAGATATCTAGAATTTAGTCATTTATTCAACCTTGTTCAATATCTTACCAAATATGAAGGAATCTATGGCCTTGAATAAATAAAATAAACATATAAAATGAAAAATAAATAATCCCAGTGCATTTGATAATAGACATATTCCAGTAAAGTAATGATAATGTTTTGCTTTATTAAAAATCTTTTTACTTTAAACAAACAAGCAAACTCTAGAGACAAACTATTTTCTGGGTAGAAACGAGAAGAATGCTTAAGCTATTAACAGAATCAACTACTTATAAAATACCCTCATTACAGTTTTTCAGATACATTTTGAGCCTCTCATAGCAATTCTATTTTTTCTCCATTAGTGTCTCATATAGTCGACATATCAGTACTACCCAACAGAATCTAACTGAATCTCACCAGAATTGGAAGGACTTAAGAGGCCAGTGAGGTCTAACCTGCTTTATTAGCTTAGCATCATAAAATGACTAAAGTGGTCTATAGTTGAGACTTTATATTATTTCCAAATGATCTGCATCCTGTTACTCTGAGCCTGTGATGTTTTTACTTTGTAACAGTCATCATCTAGGTGGCTGCAGTAACCCCACACAGCAAACTATTTTATTCACATCCTAGCTTGCTAATAATCCTGGTCAACACATAGAACCCAAGCTGATAAAGCAAGTGGTCAGACTGAACCCAGTGTGGCTTCTGAGAAATGGCTTCCCACCTGCAGGATGTGAATATTAAAACAGCGAAATGATATAAACAACCCACTCTCAACAATTATTTAAACCAAACAATCAGGATACCAACAGTATTTTAACTTACCGAGGATGATAAGCTTTGAAAGCTTGGAGTGCTCACACAATAAATTTAAAACCGACTTGAAGATTCCTACAGACACCAAACTTCCTTCATCCACAACCAGAACTCTAACCAAAGAAAATTTCCATGGCTTATCCTTGGTCGTATTTTTCTTCCATAAATAGAAGCTATAATTGACCTATGAGCAAAGCAGGGCATTTCTTAGTTCAGGTTATAAAATGTACTGGCCCGGAATTTTTTTAAACAACATGTTCTTTTAGAACAATACAATTAAATAGGAAGTGGGTGCGGAATGATGCAGCTGCAGTAACAGGGGAAACAGAACCCAAGTTATAGGATGAATATATAGAAAAGACAGAGCAAGTAAATCGAAAAACAAAAAAAGATTAAAAAAAAAAAAGTTTCCTAACGAGTACTGTGTTTCATTTAACAAGCTTCGCACACAGCACTATTCCAACTGCAAAAAGCTCAACTGTTATCACTTTTGACCAGAGAGAGCCCACTATTCTTTTCCATTCTCAAGTAAACCTTCTCTTAGCCTTCTGAGGTCACCCAATCACTTAAGCCCCACTCTCCTCCCAACTACAATCCTCCATTCTGGAAATAAAGGGCCGCCTTCCCAAACTAACTAAGAAAATACTACTTTTTCGTCTAGTACTCTAAACTCTGTTATTTCCCCAACCACCACCACCAACAGAACAACTAAAAAACAATTTATTACAGAGGTAATAATATTTACCATTTAAAAAATATGGATGAGAGAAAAAAATGTGTAAAATTATAATCAGTGTTAAACATCTTGGGTATTTATCATTCCAGAAATATTTCCATGCTGTAAGCAAGCATATACGTATACAGATTTTAATGGTATCATATCTTTACTTATTTTTTCTACTAAAATTAGATCCAACATGTCTGTTCAGTAAAAGCCTTCATATTTCTCAACCAAATGCTCAGAACTCTCTTCAACAAATCCTCCGCCGCACCCACCATTCTCTCTCAGTGGCCTTGTCTCACAATAGACCATTATAATTATCACTAATTATTCTTCCTTATTTTATACATTCAATTAGTTATCTTAGAAATGCCTGACTGACACTTTTCCCCCTGGATTTCTAATGCCATCAACTCTACACAGGCTCTATGTTTGAGCACCTAGATTGCTCCAAAAGATTTACAGCCAGTTCCCCACATACAAACACAAGATGGGGTTGTCAGATGACATACAGGACACCCAGCTAAACTGGAACTGCAGATAATCAAATCAAGGTCTTTTCAGTGTAAGTATGTTCAGTGCAATATTCGGTGTACATTTACACTAAAAATTTGTATTTTTATCTGGTAAACCTGGTATCCCAAGGCCAAGGATGGTAGGTGGCATGAGTGCCACCTCAGTGCTCTTCCTGAGCCCTTACACCTCTGAGCCCGAACGGGGCTTCAGAAACGCTCTCCTGGCATCCCAACCAGATATTGAGACACTACCCGTTGATCCGAGTTGGAACATAAGATGAAATCCAGTGATGATCCTTCTGGGGCCTCTCCTATTTGAGTTCAGGCTAATCAATCAGACATGAAAGTATAATGGAAAAAATCACAAACTGATCAGAAGACTCTTCCACTCCCGAGCTACGCTAAACTTCCCTGCGTCTCTGTTCACTCGTGTGACAAATACAAGTAGTGCAAAAGTAATTCCTGAGGTGGCTGTGGCTCTATGATTCTAGGTAACCTTCTTTAGAACTGCTTTTCTCGTTTCACTTTCTTGCCTGGGAACCTAAATGGCTCCCACTAATCAAGTCCAAGTTTCAGGATCAGGTATGCAAGATCTGTAATAAATGAGGAAAAGACTGCACCAGGGAAAGAGCAGCAAGCTGGGAGGTCAGAGACGCGAATCCAAGTGCTGGGGCTGTGTCTGGTTAAGGTTTGGGGCCAACTGTTCAATATCCCCAGGTTTCAACTGGCTCTTCTGTCAAATGCAGATAATATCACTTACCCACGTCACTGGTTTGTCAAAGATTTAATGAAACGGCAAAATACTTCAAACTTTAAAGCTCAAACCCCCGGTCTAAACCAAGTGTAATTTCCATTATTTTACAACACACAGACTTCCTTCCAATCAGTGCAGTCACCTCGAAACCCTCTACACACTCTTCATCATTCTCCTTAACGCCTTTGGAAAGGCCTTTCCCTTAAATAAAATGTCCTTCTCATCTGAGCTTCCTTGTCCATCGGAGTCCAATTCAATTATCCTTTCCTTCAGAAATCTTCTAATGACCAAGTTCCTTGATCTGTAACAGGGCAGGTCAGGACTAGAGGAAACTCTCCAACTCCTTACAAGTTTAAAACTTCATGACTCTTAACTGTAGCTGAAACTATTTTCTTCCAGCATCTTAATTCACTTGAAATTTTCACTATGCAACTACTATTTGCCAGGTGCTATTGTGGGCAAAAGAGATAAGGAACTAAACCAGATGATCCAAGTTCTCACTTTCATGGAGCTTTCATTCCATAAGATACAACCTTTTTCTTCCAACTACAATGCTTCTCAAAATATGGTCTGTGGACTCTGACATGTTTGTAACCAGTCCCAGTGAGAAACAGAGCACATGCCAAAATAGAAACTAACTATAACATTAAACATACACTTTAGTTTAGCTGACAATTTTATTTTTCGTAATCAGATTTTCTCAATGAAGGAAGCAATGCACTGATTTACTTTCTGGCACCAGCTTCTATCTCACTGCAAACCAGTAACAGTTTATAGACTTGCTGTTTTAAGTGGCAGTGATCTACTAAATGATTAGCTACATAAAGTAAGGATCTAGAAGACCTTCAGTCAATACCTACTGACTGTCATCAGGGAGAAATGAAAAACAAACTCAAAGTTTGTGTTTAAGGCAAATGCTTTATCTAAAGAAGAAATGTAAAAAGTTTTACCTGACATAGTGTATAAGCGTTAAAACCAGTCTTCTGTCTCAGTAAGCCAGCTGCTTTCCCTGTAGGTGCTGTAAGTAAAACTTCTATAGCCTTGTCCGCCTTAGGCGGACTTTGCTCAGTGAAGGTAGTCCATTCTTCTGGTGCATCCTGGTCTTGTTCAAAATCTTCACAAGCTTTTTTCACTTCTGTTTCTTCCAACAGCTCTATATGCTTAAAAAGCTGGCTAACAATTGTGGTCTTCCCACAACCACCTTTCCCACTTATGACTGTCACAGCATTGGTGCAAATCATCTCCAGAGCAGCCACTTGACCCAGATCCAGTTGACCTTCACTTATTTCTGCACCAACTTCCTTTTCACCATTATCCCAAATAAGGTCACCAATGTCCTGAGTGTCCAGAATGTCCACCAAATCTTCTAATCCTGTTTCATCAGATTTACCCTCATTCAGTGTATCATCACTTCCTGAATTCTCGGATCTTGTGGTGTGAATAGATGTAAGCACCTTCTTGACGTCGACATTTAAATGCCACGGTGGCCTTGTCATCAGGTCACATATGGAAGACGCAATGCCTCTTTCAGCCCAGTAAAGGTCATAGAGAAAGACACAGCCCTTCTCGTACGTCACCACCCCAATATCCTTCAAGAACTTCAGAGACTGCCAAGCATCATGAAAAGACATCCAGTCTGACAACTGTAAAGTTAGGTCAGCTTCCTCAACACACGTGTGCCCATGTTCTCTGCAGAACTGCTTCAGCTGAGAATATATTACTAAAGCATTCTTCTCCAAATCAGTCATCAACTGAAGAAGAGATTTGCACTGACAAAATGATGTCCAACTTGCCTCACATCGCAAAATCTTCAGTTCACTGTAGGTTATCTTTAAGAAAAGAAAGTTCAAGTTGCTTTATAAAAATTATACACATTGACTATAATTAGAACTGCAGTGTTTGTTAATAATTTTTTAAGTCCCAGATGACATCTGTTTCAACTAAATTTGGAGAAAAAACTAGGTACCTAATACATCACTAATTTTTTTAATCAACTGCACTGTGATTTGAGATCTATATAATTTCTAATTAAAATTACATTTTCTCAAAGCAATACATATACAGTTTTAAAAGTCTAGTAACACTATGTGGCTTATCACAAAAAAAACAGGAATCCTCTAACTTATCATTTTCATGCTTCTTGAGAATTTATCTCCATATTTCTAAGAACTATTTTAACTATTCCTTGATTTTTTTTTAAGATATTTAGTATTAACTCCTTACTACGGCAAGTCTTTCTTCATGGAAGCTCTTGCCCTTTTATACCACCACCTCCCCACACGGTTTTCCTCCTCCCATCTTTGAAAAAAGTTACAGTGCATTTTGAAAATTGATTTTGGTTAAATCAGTGTTAACAGGATTCACAGCTGAGTGACACGATATACTGTGATTACATTAACTTTGTGTTGAACTCCCGTGTGTGTTGTTAAGTTAATGACTGCCCACACTCTACTGTAAAGGTATGGAACTTCCTTCACCATAATCCACTCAGGTCATCTACTGGCTCCATTTTTTCTTTGCTTCTCCCACAGAGACATCACCCCTGGATCCCTCCATATATTTTATGGGCTAAAATGTGTCACCAGAAAATTCATACGTTGGAATCCTAACCTCCCCTCCAGTACCCCAGAATGTGACCATACCCTCAAAGACCACAGGGTCTTTAAGGAGGTCATTAAGTTAAGATGAGGTCGCTGGGGTGGGTCCTAATCCAATGTGACAAGTGTCCTTATTAGAAGAGATCAGGACCCAGACAAGCACAAAGGGAAGGCCATGCAAAGACATGGGAAGAAGATCAGCCATCTACCAGCTAAGGAGCCAGGCCTGAGAAGAAATCAACCCTGTTAACAACCTGACTTTGGATTTAGAGCCTCCAGAAGTGTGGGAAAATAAATTTCTGTTGTTTAAGTCACCCAGTTGATGCGATTTGTGACAGCAGCCCTAGCAAACAAGCAAAGAAGTCTATTCTGGGTGGTGACCCACATGCTGAACAGGGGCTTCAAGCCTCCTTTTCTCACTTGAGTCCCAGAATGCTCACTGCTCTGCTTCTCTTTCCTACTGAACAGTATCTTCTTTTTCTAAGCACACTGAAATCATAGTCTTTTCATGTAGGGAACAAATTCATTACTCCAGTATTCCTTAAACAGGGGCAGGGGTGGGTGGGACCTATACATATTCTTGGTGATCCAGGAATTATCTCAGAATTTTTTAAATTGTATTTTCATTTAGAAAACCACCTACAACCCGGTACTGCCAAGATTTAAGTGCTACATTTGGTTTTCAACACCTCTGGAGCCTCTCAGTGCCACTTCACTACACCTGGTCTCTAATAATAAGCACAGAAGTGCCAAAGAAACTGTAAATGATATCATGATGTACCACATGACTAATGAAAGTTTTCCAAAGTTCAAACAGGAAAGTGAGGAATTTCGCTGCAGAGAAGAATGGACTTGCCGAACTACCAAGAACTTGTGCCATCAATGGGATTTACATTCAAGTTGCAAATGTCAATTTAGTTACAAAAAAAATGTTATGTTAAACTAAATTACATAACTAAATTATTGATCTTTTGAATGTCATTTATTTTGTTATTCTGTTTTCCTCTATAACTTTATTTCCTAAGACATATAGGTCTAAGAAGTTTATATTTAGTTGTAACACTGAAAATAAATTAATCAATATTGAAATCCATGCAAATTTTTTTCCTTGGAAAGAGATGCAAAAAATTTGTCACGACTGAGAATTCCTGCCTTATACAAGATTATTAAATGCTAAGCAAATGTCTTACTTTACGAAATCCAAGTTTCCATGGCTGTGTACCTAAAATCTCTTCTATCTTCTCCAACACCTCTTCAGAATCTGAGCTTATGAGCCGTTTAAAGTGTCGAGGCAGAAGAACTGGAAGGAATTCCACTATTTTTGGAAACCGCAAAGCTCTCATTACAGTTATAAATGGCACTACAGGATATCAGAAAAGAACAAATCAAGACATAAAAATGAACTCACAGAATAAGTATTTGATGGACTTTCTCATTTAGTACAGTTTAAGTAATCCAAATCAAAGAGGGTAATAGAAAGTAATAAATTTACTTTAACCAACAAGAAAATTGATCATATTATAACAGCTGCTTTTGTACCAAGATGGTTTTCATCATGTTTAACACCAAAAATTTATGTTCTTCAAATGCTTAGGTAACTAATTCTTAGTCTTTTGTTTTCTTTTGCTTGAAATACAATCAGAATAAAATTTGACTCAATGATAGAATTTAAAGCTAGACATTAAAAGTCATTTACATATTAATCTGTATTATCACTTTTCTTACTGTAATCATGATTCTTTCGTCACTGAAGTCAATGAAGTACTGTCAAATTCATTTGACAGAATTAAGAAATTGAAATATCCCACTTATGTGAACGTGAGCATCCAGATAACAAATCATAATTAAAAGTTATTTTAAACTATTGTGAACTGAAATCTTTCCAAAACGAATCACTCGTATTCACGCCTTTCTTCCTTGCCTTCTCAAACAGAATAACCCGCAATTGAATTTTTTCTTAGTGACTTGAGGTAATCCAATGGATGCAGAAGTTAGAGAGTGAGCTAGAATCACACTTTTAGAGCTGGAAAGGAATGGAAAGGTGTTCACAGATCATCTCACCCAACCTCTTCAAGTTACAGGTGAGGAACCTGCGATGTCAATGACATCCTCCAAAGGCAGTATCAACACATTTTATCAAACTGATTTAAAAATGGAAAATGAGGACAAGGTACTACAGTAGTAATATCTTAAACACACTAGTCATTAAGTATCTCAATCACACCAAAATTCGATGATAAAAATCACTTACGTGTGTTTTCCAGAGGAAAGGGCATCGCGTAACCTGGTGGTGACACTTCCTGTGTTTTCTGTGTAGGTTGTTTTTGACCGTTCATTCCAATTTCCTTCTGGAAAGTTCTTAATATTTCCCTAAGATTTTCAAACTTGAGGTCTTTATGGCTTGATCCATCATTTACCCATGCTAAAAATTTAATTCTGTTATCAGCGGGTACATTACAGTCTTTAAGAAAGAGGGAACAGATCTGTATTTGATTTGGCGGTGACATGTCAGACTGTAAAAAGTAAGACGGAAATCCTTGAACCTGATAGCTCCTTGATCCTACAGGCGTCACCTGAACCTTCACTCGCCACCAAGCACCCGTTAGCGGAAAACGTCCAAATACTTTACATGGCTCTTTAGTGTTTTCATCAAAAATTGAAACTTAAAAAAAAAAAAAGAAAAGTTTAATATAGGATAATTTAAAGCCTCTTTCCCAATGCTTTATCAAATCCACCATTCTCAAATCCCCAGACAGCACCCCGTACAGATGTTTATTAGGATGCCTATATTCCACTTGTCTGTTGATCTGTCGTCTCCTACTACACTGTAAGCGCTCTCAAATAAGACAGTGTTTCATTTGTCTTTGTATTCCAGGAGGTGAGCATGGTATATGCCTAGGGTCTACTGTTCCTCTTCTGAAAGCAGCCCTCTCTCTGCTACTCTGATCTCAGCCAATAGAAACCACCTGGGAACCTTTATGGGGTTTCCAAAAAGTGCCACGGTCCCTCTGATCACAGGGCCTTTGCGTAAGCTGTTCTGCCTGCCTTAAATATATTTTCCTTACTGTTTACCCCATTTACTACAGACCTCAGCTTAATTGTCACTTCCTCAGGAAAGCTTTCCCTGAATCTCATGAATATATCCTCTCTTAGCACAACTTACTATTCCTTCCAGCACTAAGTAATATTATAGTTACTTGTATAATTACTTACAGAATGTCTGTTTAATTCATAGAGCGTAAGCTCCATTAAGACAGCAACTTCAGCATCTAATCTCTGCAGGGTATCCCAGCAACACATACCTTGCTTGGAACATGGTAACCAGTCACTAACACTTTTAGGGTAAATAATGAAACCCTCCACGAACACCTGAAAATTTTCTGTTTAAAATTGTGCTGGCTATTCACATGTGACTATTTAAATTTAAATTAATTAAAATTAAAATTTTTAATTTGGCTCCTCAGATGCACCAGCCACATTTCCAGTCTTCAAAAGCCGCACATGGCTAGCAGCTATTGTAGCGGGCAGTGCAAATACAGAACAAGGCCGTCACAGAAAATTCTACTGGACAGCACTGGTTTGAACAATCAAACATTCTTAAATATCAGGCACAAGGTACACATAATAGGTATAATTCATAGCACAGGAAACTTTAAAAGGTAAACAGGGATCACAAAGTTTATGAATCAACAGTGCCTTTAAGTATTTCTCATGCGTGAATGTGTAAGTAACCAAAAAATAATCACATATTCGACTCCGGGAAAGACAAGAAAATAGTTAAAAGCCCTGATTCTGGGTGTGAATACTGGTTGGACATCGATTGTTTCCTCGACTATAAAACTATCTCAAAAAGCTATGAACTTTAAATGAGATACACGTGGAGCACAAGTTTAACATACAGTATCTGCTCAAGTCGCTGCTATTACTGCTATTGTTGTTACTATTTTATTCTAAACAGGAACAAACCTCTGGGTCATCCCAGAGGAACTCTGTTTGCAGCGACGAGGCGCCTGCCTTGCTTAGGACGAGGTCTTTAAAGGAAACCACACATTTCCAACCCCACCCCCCACCCCGGGGCGGGGGTGCTTCCTCACCGCGGAGCCGCCCGGGGAGGCTGCCAGCCTTTATGACCCCACTGCAGAGCTCCTCGGCGTCCACAAACACAACGTCTTCATCCTCCTCCATATCCTCCGGCAGATAATCATCTTCCGCCTCCACCACGTCCTTGGGTGGGAGCAGAGGTCCCAGTAGCTCGCGCAAGGGCTGACTAAGAGAGGCCATACTCAAGTCTCCTGAGTTCAACCCGAATTCCGGAAAACCCGGGAGGCGTAGACGGTCAGGATCAGCCAATCAGCTCCAAGACTCTAAGACCTTCAGCTTCCAGAAGGGTGGGCGAAATCGGTGAAGAGGGTTAACTGTAGGGGAATGGATGGGAACTAGACTTGTGGTGGTGATCACGCTCTTGTGTACACAGATGCTGAACTAGAATGCTGTGCACTTAAAACGTTTTTTTGTTTTGTTTTGTTTTGTTTTTAAATAAAAAAAGACCGTCAGCCTTCCCGAATGCCTCCCGGAACGCCTCCCCTCCCCGCAGCCGGCGTGCACGGAAAGGAGGGGCGGCGGCGAAGCCCCGCCCCAAGCCTCCAGGACGGGGATAGGATGAGGACGATGGGCGGGCCATAGAAGGACACTGCCTCCCGCCTCCGCCCCGCAGCCCTGCTCCAAGCTTCGCCAGGTGCCTGGAGTAAACTAGGTAACTGGGCAGCAGAAGTGGCACCTGCAGAATCGCCAACACAAGGCGTCTCCTGCGTAGAAAGAAACGCGGGGGAAGGCCCATCCAATGTGCCGGGAAAAGCAAGCCCTCCCCGGCACCTCCAAAACGACAACCCAAATGCCCTTTGGCTACCACCCAAAGCACAGAATCGCGAATCTCCAATCCGGACACCCACCTAGTCGTGACTGCTTTGGGCCTCTCTGTTCTTCAGGAGTTCAATTTATATGATCAAAGGCACTTTATCCCAAGTACAGCTCTCTAGGCCCCATTCCATACCCACTGTAGGGGGATCTAGGGCAGGGACCCAGGATTCTTTCTGATGCATGTCCCAAGTTGTCCATTTTGATGCGCAGCCAGGCTTGGAAAGCGCTGGATTAGATGACATTCAAAGCCCTCTTCATCATTTGTTCTGTGTACTCACAAACTTCTTTAAGCCAGGCTGCTGCCTGCTCACAAGCAGGGCAAAAAAGCACGTCTACTTACAGCCCAGGGTATAGACGCGAATGGGGGAAGGCCAGTAGGAGAGAGGACAGTGGTTTACAAAGTTATTCTGGACCATGGTTCTCATATTTGAATGGGGAAACTGTTTGAAAGTCATGGTACTTTTTGAAGAACACCATAAAATATATTACTACATTACTACTTTCACACTATTTATTATGAAATTACTCAATACTAAACCTAAAATAACTAAGCATAGGCTGTTTGCTAAATCCAAAAGCATCTTATTCTAGAGTCTAACATAGAAAAAACAGCCACCACCAAAGTTTTTTTTTTTAACTTATAGGAGAAAATACTAAAATTAATTTTTTCCTTTAGGAATAAATGTTGACTTTCATTGCTTTTAGAAATACTCTGGGAGATTCCTCAAAAGACTAGGAATAGACTTACCATATGACCCAGGAATCCCACTCCTGGGCTTATATCCAGAAGGAACCCTACTTCAGGGTGACACCTGCACCCCAATGTTCATAGCAGCACTATTTACAATAGCCGAGACATGGAAACAGCCTAAATGTCCATCAACAGATGACTGGATAAAGAAGCTGTAGTATATTTATACAATGGAATACTATTCAGCCATAAAAACTGACAACATAATGCCATTTGCAGCAACAGGGATGTCCCAGGAGAATGTCATTCTAAGTGAAGTAAGCCAGAAAGAGAAAGAAAAATACCACATGAGATTGCTCAGATGTGGAATCTAAAACACAAAAACAAAGCATAAATACAAAACAGAAATAGACTCATAGACATAGAATACAAACTTGTAGTTGCCAAGGGGGCAGAGGGTGGGAAGGGATAGACAAGGGATTTCAAAATTGTAGAATAGATAAACAAGATTATACTGTAAAGCACAGAAATATACACAAGATCTCATGGTAGCTCACAGAGAAAAAAATGTGACAATGAATATATATATGTTCATGTATAACTGAAAAATTGTGCTCTACACTGGAATTTGACACATTGTAAAATGATTACAAAGCAATAAAAAATGTTTAAAAAAAAGAAAAAGAAATACTCTGTTGCACTGCTGTTTCCAAGGATCATCTATATGAGGTTGAGTGCCTTCCTTAACACTCTAAGTGGCTTCTGTTTCCACCACAATATGGAATCTGCTCTGACAAATGTCTCACCACTGGTCTCTTAGTTAAATCCAGTAGATAACCTTTTTGCCTTTATCTTGCCTCACTTCTCAACAGTATTTGACAGTGATAACTATTTTCTTCCTGTAACACTCTGCTTTCTGGCTTTTATGACTTGTCTTCCCAGGTTTTTCTCCTTTCTCTCTAGCTGTTTATAGTTTCTTTAAGCTCCTCTACAGGCCTCTTAAGGACTGGCATTCCCTAGGGTCCCACCCCAAGCAGCTTCTCACTCTGTAATCCTGCTCCAAATCACCTTTTGCCTATCACATTGCCATATGCTAATGACTCCTAATCTTATCTCCAAACCTGTGCAAAACACTGCCTATAAGATGCCAGGACTGGGTGCCCCTTGGCTACTTCTGACTCAGCGAATTCAAACTGAAAGCTATCTGTTGCCCAAATGTGGGCCACTTATGTGTCTAACATAAGATAACTTTTTTACCAACAGGATGATTTGGGCATTAAGACTCCAGATATTAAGTGTCTGTTCATATAACTCAATTGTATTCTAGGCAGTGTAGGGAAGGATTCAGGATGGTGAGAATTTTGCTTCTGTATTTGTTGATTCCTCATTTTTTAAACGTTAACAATTCCAGGTTCCTGGATACCATTTTTACCATACACAGTAAGCAACAATACTCAAACCTGGCTGTGCATCAGAATCACCTGGGATGTTTCTAAAAATAAGATTCCTGGATCTACCCTGAAGCTACATTTCCACAAACACAAGACAACTTAGGCATAAGGTCATTCACTGTGTTAACTTTTGTAGTAGCAAAGGATGGGAAACAGCAGAAATGTGCATCAGTTACAGACTTACTGAATAAACTATGGTACATCCACACAATGGAGAATTCTCCAGCAATTTAAAAAAAGAAAGAATGAGGAATACCTTTATGAACTGATAGGGAGACTTTCCAGGATATAATGTTAAATAAGAAAAAAGCAAGACATAAAACAATGCAAATAGTTTTATTCATGTGTGTGTATGTGCTTTTACAAAAACAAAAACACAGGACACATAAACCAGAAATTAATGAAAATAGTTACCTATACACAGAGTGGAAGCAGGATAAAAGACGGGATGGAAACAAGATCTGTGAGTAATTCTTTATAACGGTTTTGACTTCTGAACCAGGTGAATGTTCCATATATTCAAAAATAGATAAAGAAACAAAAAGCAAAACCTAAAACTGAACACAAACAGGAACAAATGAACCTGTCTATCAAATGTTTAACACAACCTCTCAGGGAACATACTTACTTCAAGTTACTTTGGAATACTCTGAATAAATATTCTAAGTTACTCTGACTATATACCCTTCTGAGGACAGACGGTATACAAAGTAATAAACTTTATGGCACAACTCAGTTAATGTTAGTTGTAATATTGTAACTTGGAAACAATATGTATTGTAGGATAAAACATAAGTAGATGTCTTTGTGTTTTATCAAGTGGAGGTTTTTAATGTACATGAAAAGAAATTCAAACATAAAATAAAGGAAGAAAATCTCCAACAATATTAAATTTGAATTAGAGATATCAATATCAGCTTATAATTTCTTAAAATGTATTTTCTAGCTCTGTCTACTGAAAGAGCCTGAAAGCAATGTCACCCAGTAACTCTGATCACATCTACCACCCTGATCTTGGTTTAGGGATACCATTTCTTATTATAAGAAATGGAGGAGTCTTAAGAAATGGCGGATTCCACCTCTGGGACAGGAAGTACACTGGACCTGGGACTTCCTGTATCAGAAGGCAAGGAAGCACTCAAAAACTAACGAGGTTATGATAAAAGGGTTCAGGAGCCAGCTGGAAGGCCTTCCCACTAAACAAATTTAGAGAGATTTGAGTATCAAAAAGAATAATGACTGCACTTGATTGTAATACACTGAGTAAATGAAAATTGATGTGTCCATCACTAAAAAAAATTTTTTAAGAAAAGGAAGAAAAAAATGTAGTTAAGAAAATATCAGTTGAGAAATTTAACTGACAGTAAATAAGAAAATGGTACGGAGAGCAGTATGAGGTTCCTTAAAAAAACTAAAAATAGTTACCATATGATCCAGCAATCCCACTTTTGGGCATATACCGAAAAAGATTAAAACTCTAATTGGAAAACATACACGCAACCCAGTGTTCACAGCAGCACTATTTACAATGGCCAAGACATGGAATGCCCATCACAGGTGAACTGATAAAGAAGATGTGGTGTATACACACACACACACACACACACACACACACACACACACACACACAATGGAATTTTACTCAGCCATTAAAAAAAGAATGAAATAATGCCATTTGCAGCAACAAAGATGGGCCTAGACATTATAATACTAGGTGAAGTAAGTCAGAGAAAGACAAATGTCATATGATATCACTTATATGTGAAATCTAAAAAAAGTGATACAAATGAACTGTTTACAAACCAGAAATACTCACAGACGTAGAAAACAATCTTACAGTTATCAAAAGGGAAAGTGAGGAAGGATAAAGTAGGAGTTTGGGATTAACAGATACATACTACTATATATAAAATACATAAGCAAGGAACTACTATATGGCACAGAGAACTATATTCAATATCTTGTAATAACCTATCGTGGAAAAGACTGAAAAAGAATATATATATATATATATAAATGAATCACTTTGTTGTACACCTGAAACTAACACAACACAGTAAATCACTATACTTCAATAAAAAAGTTGTTTTGGTAAAAAAATAAAAAATAAAAGAAATTTAAGAAGAAATTCTAAAAATATAAGACACCATTTTGCAATCTCCAACTTAGTAACTAATTCAAGGAAGTATCACCAAAAGATACTAAAACTATTATGTGAAAAGTCATTGGGAAACCAATAGTCCTGTGGCTGCAAGAAATTACGAATTTTGTCTACGGCCACATTACCCTGAACTCGCCCGATCTTGTCTGATCTTGGAAGAAACTACAAATTGTGAAGGGGAAAATGTACCTTTACAGTGGAGATACTTGTCAGTCACCCCCTAATTAATGCATCAAAATTAGTGTTATTCATAATCAGACAAACTGATGTGTGTTTCATGCTGTGATACATATTATGTACATAAGATCAGCTATGAAGTCTTCTTGCCAAAAATATTTAATCTGATTTTAATCAAGGGTCTAGACCAATAGAAATACACTGTGAAGCACCTAAGTTTCTAGTATCCACATAAAAAAAAAAAGGGTGACATTAAGTTTAATGATGCATTGTATCTAATCTAATATATCCAAAATATTACTATTTCAACATGGTAATCAATATAAAAATTATTAATGAAATATTTTACACTCCTTTTTAACCCTAAATCTTTGAAATCTGACGCATACTTTATCCTTAGCACACCTCAGTCTGAACCAGCCATACTTCAAGTGCTAAACAGGCACTTGTGACTGGTGACTATCATATTGGACAGCACAGTTCTAGACCTATTTTTCAATTTTCCCAAAATCCAAGGAACTGAGATACAAACTGAATACTACTATGTGGAAACAAAAAGATTTAGAACAAAGGTTAGAAAACTCTTTCTGTGAAGGGCCAGATAATAAACACTTCAGGCTTTTCAAGCCACATAATTCCTCTCCCCCTTCTCCTGCTCCTTCTCCCCCAAGTACAGCAACAGGCCATAATATGCACACACTTGATCTGGCATATGAGACATTTTGCAAGACAACTGACCTGGATCTTCCAAAAAGTCAATGTCACAGGCAAAAAGGCAGGAAAGAAGAGGGATTTCAGAATTGACAGAGGCCAATAGCTGAAGTCAAAGGTAGGAAGAGAGAGGAGGGTATAGCTCAGTGGTAGAGCACATGCTTAGCATGCATGAGGTCCTGGGTTCAATCCCCAGTACCTCCATTAAAATAAATAAATAAACCTAATTACCTCCCCCTCCCTACCCCAAAAAAAATTAAAAAAAAAAAAAAAATAAAGAGTTGATTCTAGAGAGAGGTGGGTTGGGAGCCCCAGTGAGAAGCCAGTAAAGGTTGTCAATAGAAGCTCAACTGTTTTCTTTTGAAAACATGGCTCTTCCTCTCACATAAACCAAGCTCTCATTCCTATGTCTTCTTGAAATCTAGGCAGTGCTGGTTAAATAAATCAATTAACTTGAAGCACAAACCAAAGAATTTCAGTATCTCATTCCTATTGCTCCTCATGTAGAAGTTTTTCCCCCAAAGTTACATAGAATGTGTTTTCTGGTTCTATTGGAAATACATTTGTTTTGGTGTGCCTAGATGGTATCGAGGCAGCTAACACCCTGTGAAGTTATTAGTAAAACCTATGCATTTTACTGGGAGAGTGGGGAGGGAATAAGGTTTAGTGACCCGCTTAATTAATGTGATAAGGTAAAGCATGCAATTAAGATGTAGCCATGATAATGATGGTTTAGCAGTTATGGGAAAACATTTAGAATTAATTTATCCTGGTGAATGTTTAAATAACTACTTTGTTTTGTTTGTTAAACTGGGATTGAAAGGGGAACAGGAGAATTAAGACAAGAAATGAATAAAATAGGAGGCTTACCAAAGAGGTCGAAGATTACACACAGAGCAGAAATTATAATTAAAAAAATGTGTTCAATTTCATTCAGTCAACGGATATGTATGTGTGAGGCAGGCAGAATGACTGTGCATCCATCTCTCTCTAGGCACACAGTAGAGCTGTACTTCTCCACCTATTTGAAGTTAGTCATGGCCATCTGTCTTGCTTGGGCCAACAAAATGATAGCAACATGTCACTTTATTTATTTGAATAAATGAGAATATTTTGTTGTGTTAACCGGCTAAGAGGGTGGAGTTAAGTCATCAGAACCTACCCTACCCTTCCTAACACAATCTCGATCACAGGATGGCTGCGTTTGGTGACTACAGTGAGAGATCTATGGAAACAATAATGGCCCTTGCCAAAAGTTTCAATAATTTCATAAAGGTATGTAGATTTGGAAGATACAGGACTGGAAAACTGCACTCTGGGCCTGATTCAGAGGAGCTCTGAAAGCTCCAACACCATGATAGCATTGTGCAGTACCAACATGGATTTAAAGAAGCCAAAAGACGTACGCACAAACAGCTGACATCTAGTTCCAAAATTCTCTAACCAGGAATCCAGACTCCTGGTAGGTAAGTACCAGAGAGGGTCTAAAAAGAACTGAGGAAGTCAATTCAAAGAATGAGACCTCCTTGATGCCTGGAGCCCTTGTTAGGAGCCCTGCTTGACCAAGTCTGAGTCATACCAACACCATATTTCACCTTTTCACCTAATGCATCACAGCTTCCTTATGGTTAGCCTCCAACCTCCACTTCCTCTCCTTTTGTGTCCATTGTCTTCATATGTACAAACATACTATTAATATTATCAATATTTTACTGTCTTACTTTGCACCCTGTTCTTTCTTATTGATGTTATCAAATATGAATTTCTCCATTGTAGATTTAGATCCTATCACACCTCATCTACTCAGGAACATTACCTCCCTCCTATATCATTCATTTCTCACTCTCTCTCTCTCTCTATTGAATTATGCCCATCAGTGTACAAATGTGCCATCTTTAAAAATCCTTTCTTTGTTCTCACTTGTCCCCAGTCAAGCAACCATGCCATTTCTCTGCTCTCCTGAAGCTTGTCTATATTTATTTATCCCCTGTTCCTCTCTTCCAGGACTGATCTGGCCTTTAATTCACGCTGTGCTCTACACAAAGGCATTTGGTAGAGGAGGCTTGGGTAAAGGCTGAAATCTAGTCCCTTCTTTGCCTGCCAAGTGGGAAGCTTGGCACAAGATTTCGTCATCCTTGAGGAAGGAACACTGATCAACCCAGAGGCACCATCATTTCCAACTGACCAGCTTGAGGAAGGCTTCTTTTCCTGATTTGCACAAAGGTCCTGTGTACCCTAATGATATCCCTATTCTCCTGGCCTTTGTTAACGCACTTCAATCAGCCTTCTACCCTCATCATTTCCCCTGAAATTCCTCTGGTCCAAAGTCACCAATGATGAAGCCATTATGGAAAACAGTATAGAGATTCCTCAAAAAACTAAAAACAGACTTACAATATGATCCAGCAATCCCACTCCTGGCATATGTCCAAAGGGAACTTTAATTCAAAAAGATACATGCACCCCAATGTTCACAGCAGCACTATATACAAAAGCCAAGACATGGAAACAACCTAAATGGGTGGAGTTCCGGTCAAGATGGCAGAGTGGTAGGACCACGAGATCGCCCCTCCTCACGACTACAACAAAACCACAACTGAATGCTAAACAACCATTGAAAAAAGACTGGAACCTAGCAAAAAAGATCTTCTGCAACTGGAAACATCAAGAGGGAACCACAGCAGGATGGTAGGAGGGGCGTGCTTGTGGTATCACTGGGCCCCATACCCCTGGGGAGGCAACCCACAAGCTAAAGATTTGTTAAGTCACAGAGGCCCTCCCACAGGAGTGAGAGCTCTAAGCCCCACGTCAGGCTCTGCAGCTCGGGTCCTGGCATTGGGAGGAGACCCCAGGACAACTGGTTTTGAAGGCCAGGGGCGCTTGGCTCTGGGAGCCTCACGGTACTGGGGGAAATGGAGACTCCATTCACTTGAGAAGCATACACGGAAACTCACGTGCACCAGGTCCAAGGGCAGAGGCAGTGATTTCATAGGAACCTCAGCCAGATCTGCCTGCTAGATTTGGAGGGTCTCCTGGGGATGTGGGGGACGGCAGCAGCTCACTCAGGGGACATAAAAGCTGGTGGTGGACATTCCGGGAGTGTTAATCTACATGAGCTTTCCTGGAGGCTGACATCTTGATTGGATCATTAGCACCAAGACCCAGCCCCACCCAACAGCCTGTAGGGAAGCCTCAGGCCAAACAACGTACAGGGTGGGAAAGCTTCTCCTGCCAGGAAGCCTGCATAAGCCTCTAGTACAGCCTCATCCACCGGGGCAGATACTAGAAAAAAGAAAACAACAATCCCAAAGCCTGTGGAAGGAATCCACAAACACACAGAAAGATAGACGATATGAGGCAGCAAAGGAGTATCTCCCAGGGTACAAGATAAAATCCCAGAAGAAGAAATAAGTGAGAAGATAGGTAATTTATCTGAGAAAGAGTTTAAAGTAATGATGGCCAAGATGTTCAGAGAACTCAAGAGGAGTACAGATGCACAGAGTGAAGTTTTTAGCAAAGAGTTGGAAAATACCCAAACAGAGTTGAAGAATAAAATCCCAGAGTTGAAGAATAAAATCACTGAAATGAATAACACACTAGAAGGAACCAAGAACAGACTAAATGCAGAGGAATGGATCAGTGAGCTAGAAGACAGATTAGTGGAAATCACTACTTCAGAACAGAAAAAAGAATAAAAAGAAATGAGGATAGTTTAAGAGAACTCTGGGACAACATGAAGCGCTCTAATATTCGCATTATAGGGGTCCCAGGAAGAGAAGAGACAGAGAAAGGACCTGAGAAAACTTTTAGAGAGATAATAACCGAAAACTTACCCAACTTGGGAAAGGAAACAGTCACCCAGGTCCTGGAAGATCAGAAAGTACCACACAAAATCAGTCCAAAGAGGAACACACCAAGGCACACAGTCATCAAACTGACAACAATTAAGGATAAGGAGAAAACATTAAAACTACCAAGAGAAAAGCAATGAATAACATACAAGGGAACTCCCACAAGGTTATCAGCTGATTTTTCAGTAGAAACTCTACAGGCCAGAAGGGAGTGGCACAATATATTTAAAGTGATGCAAGGGGGAAACTTACAACCAAGAATACTCTATCCAGCAAGGCTCTCGTTCAGACTTAATGGAGAAATCAAAAGCTTCACAGATAAACAAAAGCTAAAAGATTTCAGCACCACCAAACCAGCTTTACAGCAAATGTTAAAGGCCCTTCTCTAGTCATCAAACCGTAAGAAAAGACAAAAAGAGGAAAGAGAAAAAAGAAAAAGAAGAAGAAGAGACCCACAAAAGATTGTTTTGGCTACTTGGGGTCTTTTTGTGGTTCCTTATAAATTTTGGAATTGTTTCTTCTAGTTCTGTGAGCAATGTCATGAGTATTTTGATAGGGGTTGTGTTGGATCTGTGGATTGCTTTGGGTGGTGTGGCCATTTTGATAGTGTTGATTCTTCCAATCCAAGAGCAGAAGAAATCCATTTCTTTAAGTCATTTCAGTTTTCAGAGTATAGGTAACCTCCTTGGTTAAGTTTATTTCTAGGTATTTTGCTGTTTTTGGTGTAATGGAAATGTCTCTGTTGGTTATAAAGTTCTGATTTTTGAAGTGAAACAAAAAAAATGAATGAAGGGCCACAAATGGCAAAATAGCCTTCCTTTTTATGGGTGAGTTGCATTCCATTATCTGTTTGTCTATCTATCTATCCACCTATCTAGATAGATAGATAGATAGATAGATAGATAGATAGATAGATAGATAGATACATGCATTGCATCTCCATTATCTATTCAACTATTGATGTGCATTCAGGATGCTTCCATATCTTGGCAATGATAAATAATGTTGCTGTTAATAGCAGGGTGTATGTATCTTTTTGAGTTAATTCTTATTTTGTGGTTGGCTTTATTCCTTTGATAATTATGTAAGTTTAGAAAGCTAAAGCTCTAAACGTTCTCAGAAACAATGAACAGTACATATATGTAAATTATAAAATATATATGCAGTAAAAAAAAAAAAAGATCAAGCCATGAAAGATACAGAAGAAACTTAATTAAAAGACATATTACTAAATGAAAGAAGCCAGACTGAAAAGGCTACAAACTGTACAATTCCAACCAAATGACATTCCGGAAAAGGCACAGGGTTTGGGGGAGAGGGAAGGAGGGAGGAATGAATAGATGGACCACAAGGGATTTTTACGGCAATGAAATTATTCTGTATGATACTATAGTGGTGGCTACATGTCATTATGCATTTGTCAAAACCCATAGAGTGTACAACATCAAGAGTGAACCCTAATGTAAACTATGGATTTTGGTTGATAATAATGTGCCCATGTTGGTTCATCAATTGTACCAAATATGCCGCACTGATGAGGGGTGTTGAGGGTAGGGGACTATATCTGTGTGGGTGGGAGGGCTATGTGCAAACTCTGCATTTTCTGCTCAATTCTGTTGTGAACCTGAAACTGCTCTAAAAGAATAAAGTCTATTAAAGAAAAAAAACCTAAATGTCCATTGACAGATGACAGATAAAAAAGTTGTGATACATATATACAATGGAATACTACTCAGCCATAAAAAAGAATAAAATAATGCCATTTGCTGCAACATGGATGGACCTGGAGATTGTCATTCTAAGTGAAGCCAGAAAGAGAAAGAAGAATATCATATCATTCATATGTGGAATCTAAAAAAAAGCAAAATGAACTTATTTATAAAACAGGAACAGACTCACAGACATAGAAAACAAACTTATGGATACCACAGGAGAAATGGGGTGGGAAGGGATAAATTTGCAGTTCAAGATTTACAGATACTAACTACTATATATATAAAATAAATAAACAACAATTTTCTACTGTATAGCACAGGAACTATATTCAATACCTTTTAGTAACCTATAATGAAAAAGAACATGAAAATGAATATATGTGTGTTCCTATATGACTGGAGCATTGTGCTGTACATCAGAAATTGACACAACATTGTAAACTGACTACTTCAATAAAAATATATATAAAAAATAAAAAGACTAAAATTTTATTATAAAGCTAATAAAACCCATTCTAATTTCTCTTTAAAAAACATGGTAAATAATAGACATAAACCTAGTTAGCAGATAAATGTCCAAATGATAAAAGTAATTCATAGTAACAGTAAACTTTTAAAATAACTTCTTAAAAATGGATACTTTGCAGATTGACTTTAAAATAAAATCAATTTAGTATATACTCTAGGTGACTTTTATACATTACTCATCACAATTGTATGCTATGAAAAAAAGCTATTAACTATTCTTTAATTTTCAAATTTCAGAAAAATTAAAGAGTAAAATTGGCAAGCAAATATACTGGCCATTGTGCTTTAACTGGAGAATGTAAAGATATATACAGTGAAGCTTTTTGCATCTATTTTCTGTTGCTATTAACGGTGACAGTAGTAGCACTGAAGTATTGTTTTGATTTGTTTGGTTTCTATTTTATTTTTCCTGTATTTCTTTCTGTTTCTCTCTGGGTTCAATTATTTATTGGCCTAAAAAGCAATTTCCTCACTTAACATTAAAGAGGTTATTTTTTATTAAAAAAAAGAATATGAAAATGAATATATGTATGTATACATATGACAACTATTATGCTGTCCATCAGAAATTGATACAACATTATAAACTGACCATACTTCAAGGAAAAAAACCCCAAAACACAAAGTCACCAATGACCTTCATGTAGCTAAATCCAAAGGTTGGCGTATTCATTTCCTATGCTGCTGTAACAGATCACTGCAAACCGAGTGGCTTAAGAATTTCTTTTCACACAGTTCTGGAGGTCTTAAGTTCAAAATGAGTCATCAGGATGGATTTCCTTTGGGAGACTCTAGGGGACAGTTCCTTCCTTGTCATATCACTCCAACCTCTGTCCCTCTTACCTCCTCTTATAAAGACAACTGTGATTACACTGAGCCCACCTGGACAACCCAGAATAATCTTCCCATTTCAAGATCCTTAAAATTACAACCACAAAGTCTTTTTTTGCCATGTGAGGGAACACAGTCAAGGTTCTGGGATTAGGATACAAACATCTTTGGGCGGGGGGGGGGGGTGCCATTACTCAGTCTACCACGTTCTCTTCTTACTTGACTTATCAGCACTATTTGATGCACTTGATCTCTCCTTCTGCCTTGATAAACTTCCATCCTTCGGTTTCTAGGACACTGCAACCTTTTGGGGGTCACCCCCTCTTGTGGCTGCTGCTTCTGAGTAGCACCCTTGCTGGTCTCCCCTGTTCTCCCTGACCACTCAGTCTTTGGTCTTCTCTCCTCTGTCCAGACTCCCTTCATTCACTCCTGTGTCTCTCACTGTCATCTATGTGCTATGATTCTTAAATCACAGCACCTCCATTTATGTTTCCAATAGATATTTAAAACTTAACATGGTCACAAGGAGTTGAAAGACTTACACATGGAGAACTATAAAACATTGATTAAGGAAATTAAAGATGACTTAAAGAAGTGGAAATACATCTTATGCTCTTGGATTGGAAAAATCAATACTGTTAAAGTGGCAATACTGCCCAAGGCAATCTATGGATTTAATGCAATCCCTATCAAATTACCCAGGACACTTTTCATAGAACTAGAACAAACAATCCTAAAATTTTTACGGAATCACAAAAGACCAAGAATTGCCAAAACAATTTTGAAGAAAAAGAACAAAGCTGAAGGAATAACCCTCCCAGACTTCAGACAATACTAGGCAGAGCTACAGTCATCAAAAAAGCACGGTATTGGCATAAAAACAGACGTATAGATCAATGGAACAGAACAGAGCCCAGAAATAAATCCACAGACCTATTGTCAATCCTCAACAGAGGAGGCAAGAACATACAATGGAGAAAAGACAGTCTCTTCAGCAAGTGGCGCTGGGAAAAATGGATAGCAGCATGTAAATCAATGGAGTTAGAACACTCCCTCACTCCATACACAAAAATAAACTCAAAATTGGCTTAAAAATTTAAACATAAGACAAGACATGATAAACCTCCTAGAAGAAAACAGGGAAAACATTCTCTGACATAAATCTTAGCAATGTCCTCCTAGGGCAGTCTACCCAGGCAATAGAAATAAGAGCAAAAACAACAAATGGGATCTAATTAAACTTACAAGCTTTTGCACAACGAAGTAACCCATAAGCAAAACAAAATGACAACCCACAGAGTGGGAGAATATATTTGCAAATGATGCTACTGACAGAGGTTTAACCTCCAGAATATATAAACAGCACATACAATTTAATAACAAAAAAACCAACAACCCAATCCAAAAATGGGCAGAAGATCTAAACAAGCAATTCTCCAATGAAGACATACAAATGGCCAATAGGTACATGAAAAAATGCTCAGTATCACTAATTATCAGAGAAATGCAAATTAAAACTACAATGAGGTATCACCTCACACCAATCAGAATGGCCATCATTCAAAAGTCCACAAATGATAAATGCTGGAGAGGCTATGGAGAAAAGGGAACCCCCCTACACTGTTGGTGGGAATGTAGTTTGGTGCAGCCATTATGGAAAACAGTATGGAGATTCCTCAAAAAACTAAAAATAGACTTACCATATGATCCAGCAAAACCACTTCTGGGCATATATGCAGAGGGAACCCTAGTGTGAAAAGATACATGCATCCCAATGTTCATAGCAGCACTATTTACAACAGCCAACACTTGGAAACCTAAATGTCCATCAACATGTGACTGGATAAAGAAGCTGTGATATGTTTATATAGTGGAATACTACTCAGCCATAAAAAAGAATAAAACAATGCCATTTGCAGCAACATGGATGGACCTGGAGATCATCATTCTAAGTGAAGTAAGCCAGAAAGAGAAAGGGAAATGCTGTATGGTATCACTCATAAGTGGAATCTGGAAAAAAAAAAAAAAAGGAAAAAAGGACACTAATGAACCCATTTACAAAACAGAAACAGATTTGCAGACATGGTAAACAATTTTATGGTTACCGGGGAAAGGGGGTGGGAAGGGATAGATTTAGGAGTATGAGATTTGCAAATGTTAGCTGTTATATATAAAAATAGATTAAAAACATGAATGACTGAAAAATTGTGAACACTGGAATTTGACACAACATTTTAAAATGATTATAAATCAATAAAAAAGTTTAAAAAAAGATTAAGAAAACAAGTTTCTTCTGTATAGCACAGAGAACTATATTCAGTATCTTGTAATAACCTTTAATGAAAAAGAATATGAAAATGAATATATGTATGTATATGCATGACTGGGACATTGTGCTAGTACACCAGAAACTGACACACTGTGACTGACTCTACTTCAATAAAAAATAAATAAAACATAACATGGTCAAATATGAATTTTGATCTTTTTCCCAACCTCAGATCTGTTCCAACTTCCATCTTCCCCATCTCAGCTGATGGCAACTTCATCCTTTGGCTGCTTCAGCCAAACTCTTCGGATTTATCCCTGACTCCTCTCTGTCTCCAATATCTCGTTTCCCCAGCAAATTGCATTGACACTACTTTTAACATATACAGAGAACTTGGCACTTCCCACCACCTCCAGTGCTTTCATCCTACTCTCATCTCTGCCCTCGTTTCTGGGCATGCTAACTGCAAGTGCCTCCTAACTGGTCTGCTTCCGATCTTGCTCCCTGTAGCCTTTTCACCAACACAGTAGCCATAGTGATCTCTTAAAATCAGGGGGTTTTTTTGTGTTACGCCTCAGCTTAAAACCCCCCAGTTTCTCCACATCACCATCATGATGAAACCAAAAGCCTGTAAGTTCCTCCAGGCTCTGCCCATCAATCTCACAGACATTCTGCAATACTGCTTCAGCCACACTGGCCTCTTTCTTGATGCACTTGATCTCGCCTTGAATACGTCAGGCATGCTTCTGCCTTAGGGACCTTGCACTGTCTGTTCCCTCTGTCTGGAATCGTCTTGCCCAGGGGTCTGTGTGGCTAACTCCTCTACCATCTTTTGAGACTTTGTTCATATATCATCCTCTCAATGGGACTTTCCCTGTCCACTCTGCCAAAGACCTTTAGTGGGAATATGAATTCCTGGAACCTTTTGAAAATAATGGCATAGTGCCTATTAAAATATATAGCCACATCCTTTAATATGGCCATTCCGTTGTGGGGGGAATTGCTCCCACAGAAATAGAAAGCATAGAAGCAGCACTGTGTACGTATCCATTTATAAGGGTGCTTATTGCACCATTTTTCATAGGCTAAAAAGCAGCTGGAAACAATCTGACTGCTCATCAACAGAAAAATGGTTGAATTAATTATGGTAAATCATATTAAAGAACCTGGTGCAGCTATTCAAAAGAATGAAGTTAGATACAGTCACTAAGCTGAGAGATGGCAACGTTGCATAATTAAGCCAAGGCGGCACACTGCCGAGTAATGTGTATTGTTACCTTTTTGAAAAACAGAAGCAAAACTCCATATAACCACTTGAAGATCATGGGAACAGTGGAGCTGGATACAAACGAAGCTGTGAACATCAGTTATCTAAAGCTATGGGATAATGGCAGGAGAACTCACCTTCTCTTGAATTATGTTCCCATCGTTTTGTTTCCTAAAATGCAAACCTAACAATTCAGTGATTACAATTTTTTTTTAATTTACCCTGCAAACAACTCAGTAATAGATTGTGTAGTATGATTTCCTTGTCCATTTTCACTCAAGTATTTGCCTGATCCCCTGAGCTAGAGGAAGGATAAAAAGCACAGGGTGGGGACGGTGTGGGGAGGGGGGGCAACAGTGATCTTATTTTCCTGCCAATATTTGGGGGTTTTTTAAATTAAATTACTTGTTCCAATTAAAAATCAGAATATCTCACATTAAAAAAAAATGCAGGACCCCTTTTAAGTTGAGAATCCCTGTCAATATGGGACCTGCCTTCCCTCATGGGTAGAATCTACTTAAACTAAGTATGTTGTGTCCCCTATAAACGAGGCCTGTTGTCTCCAGCTGGTCACAGCCCTCATTGCCCCACTACTGGCCTGTGCACTATCTCACTTGTTTATGTCCTGTAGGCATGTGACCCCGTGACTCCTGGTCTAAACTAAGGCTGGGGTTGTGCAGATGCAGAAAACGTGATGACCTCACAGAGGTGTGAAGGGGGCAGACCTGAGAGGGCTTCGTGACCAATTAGTGAGGGGGGACAGGGACAAGGAGGCTGGGATGGATGATGACGTCACTATCTAAGACATGGAACCCAGTTTGTGGAGAAATGATGGAAAAGATAAGGTTTCAGTCTGGGACTGTTGGCGGTGTCCATCAAACACCAGGGTAAAAGATTTCCAGGTGACAGTTGTAAATACAGATACAGAACTAAAGACAAAGACTTGTGAATCAAAGTGGTAATTTTTAATGTAACCAAAACACTGACAGTTGGTGCGACAGTGCAGGGAGGGAGGGTGAGAGTGAACTCTAAGAAACATGTCTTTTTAGACTACAGCAGAGGAAGTCACCAGCAAAGGAGGCTGAGGAGGAGCATCAAGAGAGGGAGGAGACAGCCCAGAGGGAAAATGGTCACAGAAGCCAAGGACCTAGAAGACCAAGAAGCCAAGGCAAAAAATGGTTACTAGCCAAACATCACAGAGAACCGTATTTAGTCCGTTGAACCTTATCTTAGACATACATAGGAATCTTGGGCTCACATCCCAGCCCTTGTACAACCTTAGTGTGTGATCCTGTACAAGTCTTTAAATTCTGGGCCTCAGGTACCACATCTGTAAGTAAGAAGGTTGGACCAAGTGAATGATCCCTAAGGGCTTTGAAGTACTAACATCCTAGGATTCTTAAAAGCCTCCTCCTCCAGCCGGTCAGCACTACTACCTGTTCTTCCTGAAGCCATGCAGCGGGGGTGGGTGGGTGTGTGTGTGGGCGCGTGTGCGTGCGCTGAGAGGGGGGTGTATTTCAATCACTTCTACATACAGAATAACTGAGATTTTATCACTTCATCCTACATCAAAAGAAGCAAACAACTGCTCTCTGAGAAAGGAACTTAAAAGAAGACCCTACTGTTAACTTACCCAATTTCATAGATCAACTGTAACATACTCATGAATTCTATTATTCTTAGGTTACTTCCAAAAGTAAATTCATAGGAATATGAGAAAAGTGATTTACAAAGGGTTGCTGTTCTCTGGCAACCTGGCTCAATCCCTTCTCAGAGGAAGGCTCTCCCCTCTGGTTTCTAATGTTTTATTCCTTTATATTATGAGATTTTTAGGGCTGAAGCTGTTCTCCTACGTAGTAGGCCCTCAATAAATGTGTACTGAAATGAATGTGTGTTTCAAATTATTCAATGTTCATGTTTATCAATTGAATTAAGAATGGATGTCTCTAAATCTTAGCAATGGTCTCCTAAGGCAGTATACCCAGACAATAGAAATAAGAGCAAAAATAAACAAATGGGTCCTAATCAAACTTATAAGCTTTTGCACAGCGAAGGAAATCATAAGCAAAACAAAATGATAAACCTACAGAATGGGAGAAAATACTTGCAAATGATGCTACTGACAAAGGCTTAATTTCCAGAATATATAAACAGCTCATACAACTTAATAACAACAAAAAACAAATCCAAAAATGGGCAGAAGACCTAAACAAGCAATTCTCCAATGAAGACATACAAATGGCCAATAGGTACATGAAAAAATGCTCAATATCACTAATTATCAGAGAAATGCAAATTAAAACTACAATGAGGTATCACCTCACACCAGTCAGAATGGCCATCATTCAAAAGTCCACAAATGATAAATGCTGGAGAGGGTGTGGAGAAAGGGGAACCCTCCTACACTGTTGGTGGAAATGTAGTTTGGTGCAGCCATTAAGAAAAACAGTATGGAGATTCCTCAAAAAACTAAAAATGGACTTACCATATGATCCAACAAAACCACTTCAGGGCATATATCCAGAGGGAATGCTAATTTGAAAAGATACATGCACCCCAATGTTCACAGCAGCACTATATACAATAGCCAAGACATGGAAGCAACCTATATGTATATTAACAAATGACTGGATAAAGTAGTTGTGGTATATTTATACAATGGGATACTAATCAGCCATAAAAAAAGAATAAAATAATGCCATTAGAAGCAACATGGATGGACCTGGAGATCATCATTCTAAGTGAAGTAAGCCAGAAAGAGAAAGAACAATACCATATGATATCACTCATATGTGGAATCTGAAAAAAAAGAAGAAAGAAAGAAGAGAACACTAATGAACTCACCTACAAAACAGAAGCAGACTCTTAGACATAGTAAATCTTATGTTTACTAGGAGAAAGGGGGTGGGAAGGGATAGATTTGGGAATTTGAGAATTACAAATGTTAGCCACTATATATAAAAATAGATTTTTTAAAAAGCTTCTTCTGTACAGCACAGGAAAGTATGTTCAATACCTTGTAATAACCTTTAAAGAAAAAGAATATGAAAATGAATACATATACATATATGCATGACTGGGACATTGTGCTGTACATCAGAAGTTGACATACTGTAACCAACTGTACTTAAATAAATAAAAAAGAATGGATGTCTCCATTTAATTAGAGAAAGGTACACTTAAGTGAAATTTCAGGAGATCTCTAAAAAGAAAATGAGCCTTAGAGGAGAAGAAATGTTATAGGAAAAAATACGTGAAAAATGGCAGATTCTGGAATAAGAGAATTGGATTGTGATGCAAGTTGACAGACCACAAAATCAAGGAGGGAGGGCGATACAAGTTACAACCGTCACTGTGTGGGGCCGAACAACTGTTACCCAATCTATGCCCACAAATTGAGATGTTGCACATCCTCTTTTAACTGTCACCATCTGTTGCCATCATAGGCAAGAAGGGACAGAGGAAGGGCCTGTCACCCTGATCACTCCAGGTTCCATTCCAGAGTCTTCTCCAGGGCAAACTTTAGTATTGGCTGACCCTGAATTAGCCAGTTCCCTGTATGATGAGCACTTGCATTTAATTTCTGAAACTCACCAACACCTTCCCCATCAAGTTCCTTCCAACAGGTTCCGAATAAGGACCAAGGCCACGTCTTGAGCATCAGGTTCATGTGCAATGGCACTTGTTAGAGTTGCCAAGTGAAATACAGGACACACCATAATTCACATTTCACACGAACTAAGAATACTGTTTAACATGAATATTCACAAAGCGTCCTGTACTCTTATTTGCTAAATCTGACAACCCCGCACTCCATAACATTTCTGTTTCTGATGTTTCTGACTGACTTGGTTGCAACATGTCAACCACCCCCTCCAGGATGCTTTTTGCACCTCTGCTACCCTCTAATGGTCGCAGTTGGTCACTGGCGCCAGAGGGAAAGGCCAGATAGCTTGAGTCTAAAAAAAATGTTGAGGGATTGTGGTAAAGCTTGTTCACTCAACAGTCATGGCACATAATCTTACTATGTTCCAGGCACTGTGCCGAGCCAGCTAACAATTCCACACCCTTAAGGAACTCCCAGGCTAGAAGATGAGACAGATTTATACCAAAAGTATACTGAATTCAAGTAAGTCTCAGAAAAAAAAAATTCTGATCTGAAATCTATCAGTGAAAGGCTATGCAACTTTGAAAACACTTAGGATAGGAGGGCTTCTGTTTTCTCATCAAAAAGAGTATGAATAGGAGGAAGGAAAAAAATTACTGTTCGAAAAGTGCAACAGAGTTCATCTGGGAGACAGAACAGCTTTGGGGAAATTCTTGGCTATGCAAAGACAAAATGCAGAGACTAGCAAGAATGAGAAATATTAAACATAAGGACATAAGACTGTTGTAGGTCAAGTGGAAAAGGGCAGGGTCCTTGGGGGACTTTTCTGGATAAGTGGTTTGAGGAAGGGGCTGAGGACAGAGGGTTGGGGTCTTAACGCATGGCGAGAGGAGCAAGGTAAGATGTACTGTACATGAGAACATATCTACCAGTTGGCCAGGCCAAGGAGGCTGGCCAGTCAGACCAGTGGGAGGAAGGGAACATCTGATATCTGAGTCTAAATTTCCTATTCTGTTTAGTAATTCTGCTCTATTTCCTTCCAGCCTTTAATAAAGGAAGTTACAGGTAACAGTGTAGGCTTACAGTGTCTTAGAAATAAAAGTCTGGGACTGTGTAGCCAAATTAAAATGAAGTGCATTTATTTACTCAACAAATATTTATTGAACGCTTATTTCACACCAGACACTGCTGGGTAGTGGAGCTCTCCTGGAGCTGAGTCTGAGAGTCAGTGACTAACCAAATAATTACTGTTAAATTAACTAAACCAAGAGGCCATTAGACTGAGGGGGTTCTAATGTCGAGTGGCCTGCATAAGTAAACCAAAGTCTAAAGGGAGGCATAAATTAGGAGTTTGGATTAACAGATATAAAATACATAACCAACAAGAGCCTACTGTAGAGTACAGGGAAGTTATATTCAATATCTTGTAATAACCTATAAGGAAAAAGAATCCAAAGTAGATTTACATATATATGTATAACTGAATCACTTTGCTGTACATCTGAAACACTGTAAATCAACTATACGTCAATAAAATTCCAACCTATAAATGCCTCAAGGTTATAAAATTGAAACATAAGGACAACCAATCACAAACAGCCAACTTTATAGCTTTAAGCCATAACCAATCAATTTCCTCATTTGCTTCCACCTTTTCTATAAAAATGTCTTCTCTACCTCCTGTAGGTGGAGCTCTCCTAACCACTTAGGGTTTGTGGCTGCCTGTTTCTCATCTACTTTTGCTTGAATAAACTCTTACAATTTTTAATATGCCTCAATTCATCCTTGAACACCAGAAAAGCAATGCAAAATTGCAATAGTGATAAGGGCTGCAAAAGAGTAGTATTTAGAGCTAAAAGAGGACTAAAAACAGAAGTTGGACCTAATCTGAGAGGTCAGGCAAGGTTTTCTCTGAAGAAAAGACTGAAACAAAATCTCAGTCACTCTTCAGTTTATGTCCAGAAGAAGAAGAGTTCACTCCGTTGTGGGCAGGTAAAACGTTCCAGGCAGAGGACACAGAAATGGCCTCCCATCATGTGAGAAAATACATGCTCTGGGCAGCATTTGGTGCTGAGGACAGCGCTGACCCAATGGTGTGCCATGATCCAGGTGTGTGACCCAGAAGTTGGCGGAACTGCACTGGTAGGTCTGAGGGCAGAGAACCTAGGGGACACCAGAGCAGTGCACTGACATTCCCACGGCTAAACCAGGGACAAAGGCAAAGTAAACAGAGTATTTAAAGCACTCCAACACCGTGTACTATGCACCACAGATCAGAAACAGGTCTGGAAGCCTCCATTCCAACAAAAGAGGAACAGACCTGGTCCCAGTCAGGGCTGTGACAACCGAACATAAAGAAGGTCCCACTCAACAACCAGGGCAAGGCTCTGGTCACAATACCCCCAATCAAAGGTTTAAAAGCCAACATACATGGAAGAAAGATGTGGAAACCATCCATACTAAAAACAGACCTCACAACAAAATTATCAGGGGTGCACATTCTACACAGGAACACATCATCTTTTAAAAAAAAATCTCTTCAAGACCAGAGTTGTGGTATATTTATACAATGGAATACTACTCAGCCATAAAAAGGAATAAAATAATGCCATTTGCAGCAACATGGATAGACCTGGAGATCATCATTCTAAGTGAAGCCTGAAAGAGAAAGAAAAATACCATATGCTATCACTCATATGTGGAATCTAAAAAAAAAAAAAAAAGGAACAAAAGGACACTATGAACTCACCTACAAAACAGAAACAGACTAGCATACATAGTAAACAATCTATGGTTACTGAGAGAAAGGGGGTGGGAATGGATCAATTTGGGAGTTTGAGATTTGCAAATGTTAGCCACTATAACTTTTAAAAAATTTCTTCTGTATAGCACTGAGAACTCTGATAACTTGTAATAATCTTTAATGAAGATGAATATATGGAATATATGTATGTATATGCATGACTGGGACATTGTGCTGTACACCAGAAATTGACACATTGTAACTAACCACACTTCAATTAAAAAAAGAAAAAGAAAATACATGCTTTCATGATTCAGAGTAGAGCTGGTAAGAGGTGCTCATGTAGGCCAGGGTAGTCCAGGAATTCTTTCCAGAATCAGCTTAGGGACCAGCAAAGAGGCACGTGGAAGAAGCAAGGCCTTCCTCCAGCTCACTGAATGCTGAGGGTTTTCCAAAGTGGTGTGACCATTCCCGATACCAAAACCCTATGAAATATGCTTTCACACATGCTCAGTTTACGTCAAGTTTCCCTGACATACTATGGAGAAAAGGCCCACACCTCTATGCAGTCACAGAGACGGAAACTTCTGCTATGGGATGGAGACTTTTCATAAACTTTCCCCAAGCCGACCGGAAAGACTCCTCACAACCCTTTCGATCAAGAACGTGTCCTTCAGCTAACTCCTCCCCTGCGCTCCCATGCGCTTGCTGCAGGTACTGTCCATGTACTTATCTCTTGGTATTCAATTATCTGTTGATGCTTCTGTGTCCGAGAAGGCTGACAGCCAGTACAAACTCAATGTCTGACCACCAGCTGTGCTTCTATGCTTTCAGTGTAGCTAAGAACAGTATTTTCCCTTAAGAATAGAATCTTGAAGCCATGGCTGCTTTGGAGGGCAGTCAAACATACTATGTTTGAAAGAGTAACTAAAATATTAAAGCATTATATCTATGCTAGGTGTATCTGCACTGTATTTAAGTGGCTATTAATTGCCAGTAAAATCCGTTTCTCCTCCTTTAGCTTCCCTTCTTAAGATCTCTGTGGTATGAGGTAGATCAAGATAATCAGTAGGAATATATCATTAGTCTTGCAACTGAGGTTGAATGAGAATAAGTGTGGTAAAGAAATAAAGGTTTAGAAGAAGAAGCCTTTGGGATAATCTTTAAAAAACATATTTGAAATGAACTAAATAAATGTTAACCTTATCCAAGGATATTAACCAAAAAATATGGAATCAACTTTCATAATTTATTCAGTGATCTGAATTCTTAATGTGTAAAATTAAATGCCATGTGCAATTTTGTTTTTTACACAAACATGAATATTGACATTATCCGTAGGATCAGAAAGAGCTGGCGACCACACAGTGCTTCAAGGCTTGTACAACACGGCAGAATTTCAGTTTCCATTAAATAAACAACAAATGACTTTAAAAATTTAAACACATAGCTGAATTTTTCATAAAGAATTGATTTACTAAGTGCCTACAGTGTTTCTTCCTAAAATGTAGAGAAAGTGACCTCTAGTGGAATTTTGATGAAGCAGTTCTCCAACTTTTTTCATCTCTATCCCTGACTAGATGCTGAAGATCACCTGTGTGCCAGGCATTGTGCTAGGCTCTAGGGACAAAAACACGACTGAAAAATGCTGAGAGGCAAACACTTATAGAAAAGATTGATCAGAGCTGTGGGACAGGCAAAGTGGAAATGCCTAATTTGGCAAGGGGCTGGCTGGGGAGAGACAGGGGCAGCTGCACAAAGGAGGGTACAGGTGGAGATGGGCTATTCAGATGGAGAAGCTGGAGCAGCCTCCTACTTTCTGGAAATTGTCAGTGGTTTCATTTGGTGAGGCATGAGCTCTTACAGGACAGTGGCTAAGGTGAGTAAAAGAAGTAGGCAAGGACCCGCCTTTATCCTGTTGGATAGTGTCCCCCACACTGGCAGAGATAAACAGAGTTGTAACAAATACTGCACAGAAACATGCAGAGAATGTCAGTATTCACTAGGCCTTACACAGTATCGGAAGCTGTTTAAAAACAGGCTTCTTTGGTCGGGGAGGACATCTCTCAAGTGGTACAGCGCATGCTCAGCATGCATGAGGTCCTGGGTTCAATTCCCAATACCGCCATTAAATAATTAAATAAATAGACCTAATTACCTACCCACCCCCCAAAAAAGACTAGGGAAAAAAATGGGCTTCTTCTAGTTTGCAGATCTTAGAAAGACTGAGCCAGACAGATTATTCAAGCCAGGAAGTAAAGACAGGGAAGACATGAGAGGAAGTGGAAAGCGCAGAGCAGTTTCAGAAGCTGTGATCAAGGAGAGGAAGAGGAGCCAGTGTGCTACGAAAGTGTCCACACTTAATGCTCTGAACTGATAGGAGGAAGCATGTATGGGTGAGTCTTATAGACAGCCAGCAGGGTTTGAGCAGCTGTTACCCTTAAACAGCATCACCGTTAGCAGCAGCAGGACCGCTGCCATTTACTCGTGCCAGGAACTGTGCTGTTACTGGGTTATCTGAATCCTCACAATAAGCCCTTAAGATATATATCGTTCATCTCATGGTACAAATGAGGAAGCTGAGACTTACCTGGGTTAACCAGTTGGATCCCAGTCCATTCAGCTGGTACGCGGTGTCACTGATCAATGTGGAATCCACCATGCTACTCTGGTCCAGTGGGCCTGGAGCCCAGCACTGTGGGCTCATCAGAAAATCGAGGGTGGTTAAAGCCAAGAGAGCAAGTGAATTCATCAAGGGAGGCTGTGAGAGGGGCAGAGGTGGTGAGAGGGGCAGAGGTGGTGAGAGGGGCAGAGGTGGTGAGAGGGGCAGAGGTGGAAGCCCAGAATGGCAACACCTGAGGGAATAGCAGGGAGGTGGGGGAGGAGAAGGGAGAGGAGAAGGGGAAAGCAGAGAGGGAGAGGATAAAATGGTAGAAATATAACGGAGAGAGCCATACCTTGGAAGAGGGGGCAGAGAGACGGGGAGGGGGGAGACAGAGGGGGAGAGGGGGAGGGAGAGAGGGGGAGGGAGAGAGGGGGAGGGAGAGAGGGGGAGGGAGAGAGGGGGAAGGAGAGGACCTTTCCAGAAGGAAGCAGAATTCCAATGTCGGACGCCACAGAGGAATCAAGTGTGTGAAGTCAACGTTGATTACCAGAATTGGCGGTTAGAAGGCCACTGATTGTCCGAGAGAATTTTTCGTGGAAAGGAGGGCAAACCCTCTCTTCAAGGAACTGAGGAACAAACAGGAAATAAAGGAAGGGAGCGAGCCAGTGCAATCTGATTTATCAAAGAGCCTGGCCGAGAAGAACAGGAAGTTAGAGAAGACATGGTCTAAGGGGTTTCCCCCCTAAACACTGGGGGGAAAATGTATGAACAAGTTTCTATGCTGAAGAGAAGCCGACACAGCAAGAGGCTGAAGGTGAAGTACAAAGTATAACTGACCGAGTAAAGGGGAGAAAGGGGGTCCAGAGCATAGAAGGAACAGGCCAAGAAGACAGATGGAGGAGGAGGAAGGGGGGGGGGGAGAGCGCAGGATACGCCGGGCTGCCCGTCAGGAGCGCGGAGGCAAGCTCGCTGCCTGTTTCTTCCCTCGCAAGCAGGAAGCAAAGACAGTGGCTTAGAATCAGAAGCCAGGAAAGGTGGCTTGGAGAAAAGCCTTCCAACAAGCGCTGCTGGGCCTGGAAGTGACGGACGGACGACCCGAGCCCACTGAAGATGGCGCGCGGCACGAGGGGCGGGCCGAAGCGGAGACCGCTGGTGCGCAGGCCCGCGTCTGCGCGGTGGCGCGGGGCCCTTGACCGGGCTCACCTGGCTGCAGGCGCAGAGAAAGCAGATCACGGGGCACCGGGGAGGAGCCAGACCTTTTTTCACAGATTAGATATAGTAGAAAAGGACGAGAATGCCTACACGATATTTTTTTTCAAGGGAAGGGAAGCCTGGGGATGAGGAGTGGTCATGATAAACTGACAGAAAAGGGAGAAACTGAGAGTCTGGAGATCTCGGTGTTGCAGGCCAGTTTGACCGGAGTAAGCCGGTGAGAGCCGGCAAGATAGGCATGTGTGATCCGAGGGGGAAACGCTAGCCATTTAGTGAGAACACCTGTGCTCCAGGCACCATGCAAAGCACATCCTGGATATTTTACTTAACAGTATAGCAACCCTAGTAAGTTAACATTACTTCATTTTGCAGGTGAAGCAGCTGAGGCTCAGATACAGCAGTTATCACCCAGCTAGTTGATTTGCCCCGAAGTTTAGGGATCAAATCATGACGCTGATGTTGAGAGGTGGAGCAGCTGGGTGATGCAAAGCACAGGGTGGGCGAATTCCTTCCCCTAGACCGAATGTGAAGATCAGTGAAATAGAGAGCTAGGTGTAGATGGGTGCCACACGTTAGCAGTGGATTACCACACCATGATAGCTAGAAGCAGGAATAAAGATACTAGCCGAGTGTTGGGCTGTGCCCCGCAGGCCTGCAAGGCCTGTACTTGCCCAGCTTCAAGACAGAGGCATCAATGGTTTAGTGGCCTTCGGAGGTGGGGATCTTACACATCTGAAGCAAAATCCTGCAGCGACACAGCACCATGTGCAGCAGGTGGCAGGCAGGACATGGTGGCAATCTTCACTGGGGGCGAGGGGTTTGGGAGGTGGGGGTTACCAGTTACAGAGAGAATTGACTTCAGGTTGTCTGGTTACCAGGGAAACTAACAGCCGGGCTTGCCCCTCACTGCCCCTTTGATAAGCTACCATGGTGGAGATGTTCTGATTGAAAGGTTAGAACAACCACTAGCTGTGGCCTGGGGCAAGTAAGTAGGAAGGTCAGTCCTGTGAGTAGGTGCAGGTGAAGCAGGAGCTGGTCGAGCAGGGGAGGTACAGAGAGCAAGTGGACAGCCATCTTGGGTGGCCTGAGCATACACCAAGGAAGTAAATTTTATATACAGAAGCAAGAGAATTGAGGAGAGGGTGAAATAGCCAGACTGTATGAGCCCTAAAAGTTCTGACTTTTTGTGTGGGGGGCTGGGCAGAGCTAGCTATACAATTTGTGGGGCCCTGTACAAAATGAAAATGTGAAGGCCTTTGTTCAAATATAGTGCTGTTAATGGTACTGAAATATAAAAAAAAAAAAAAATTCTCTTTTTCCTGCAGTTGCTCTCTCTTGACCTGTCATGGTGTTTTTATTACTATTTCATGTCTTGATTCCTTGGACACAGGGAAATCCTGCAGAGTGCAGACCCTTACAGACACCTGGGGGGCTCTGTCCAATGACTCAGGGCATGGCCCACCAGCTTCCAACCTTCCCTGAGATGCTGCACCCCAGCCGAAGGCAAAGAAATCAGCCCACCACCCCAAGCCAGAGCAGAAGGGCAGCCGTGAAGGAACACCCCCATACTTGGTGCCTGGATTAGGGTGGGCAGGAGACTCAAACACACAGAGTGGCACTGCCAGCCTGGAGAGGAGATGGTGCTTCCATGCCCTCCCTGAAGACGGCACAGGGTGGTGTTCCCCTGACTTTGACCCTGCCTGTGCCTGCATCCAGTCCCTCGCCAGGGGCAGAGGGCAGCAGCGGGACACACATAGGCTTACTCCGCTGACATGACCCAATCACTGTCCCAAGAAGGGGACAGAAAGGGGAAGGCTGGGTGGGCCCCAGGGTGCTGGAAGTTGGGGAAGGGGAGCATGGGAGGCGGTGGGAGGCGGTGGGAGGTGGAACCCACTGTGAGCCGGAGCTCCAAGCCCCTGCTGCAGGTGCCACTGTTCCATAGGACCTCACTTAGAAAATACGAATTAAAAGGTAAAACTGTTACGTTAGTCTGCTAGGCCTGCTGTAACAAAGAGCTACCGACTGAACGGTTTGAACAACAGACATTTATATCATCATATTTCTGGAAGCCAGAAGCTTGAGATCAAGATATTGGCAGGTTTAGTTTCTCCTGAGGCCTCTCTCCTTGGCTTAAAGGGGACCGTTTTCTCCCTTTGTCTTGACATACACTTTCCTCTGTGTCTGTGTTCTTATCTCCTCTTCTTATCATGAATCTTATAAGATTAGGCACCTTTTCTTACCAATCCTATTGGACTAGGGCCCACACCAATAATGTCATTTAATCTTATTAAGTAAAAGGTCTTTAAAGGATCCTATTTTCAAATATAGTCACATTCTGAGTTATTGAGGGTTAGGACTTCAAAATATGAATTTTGGGGGGGACATAACAATTCAGCTCATAATAATCAAGAGTTTCAAGATGACCACTGCAGAGCATAAACCCCCAAGCACGGGACACTTCTGTGCAGCACGGGGCCCCGTGTGACTGCACTGGACAGATGCCCACGAAGCCAGCCTGGGCTGGGAGGTGACTGGTGTAGGAGCCGCGACATGCAGCTTAAGAAGGTCAGCCCTCCTCCTCCCATCTCTAGAGGAGCTCGTGGAAGGTTCATGGAAGAATGAGCACTCTGCTCTGGGCAGAACTGTAAAGGAAGCAAAGCAGTGTTCTAGATGAGAGCCAGGTTTCCATAAGATAAAGGGCAGGCTGAGAATGAAGAGACGTTTCCTTGCAAGCAAATCAACATTCCTCTGGACAGAGCAGAGCTGTCTGGGAGAGAGGTCGGCAGTGAGTAAGCAAACCCTGGAGGGAAGGCAGGTGTGTGAGGACGAGAAGATGAGAGAGAATAGATACTAGAGGACTTTACATTTTATTCCAGTTCATTATGCTGGTTTTAAATCCTCTGAACTTAGAAATTAAATTAAATTTTAATTGACTTACAATGAAATATTAACATTCCTTGATGCAACTGCTACTGCACTTCACCTACAAACATGGTATGACTGGTTGACCAGTGGGAGGCTATTTCATGCTGGTCTGCGTGTTCTCCTGTGGTCTCCATTCCACTCGACACAAGATTTGTGGGGGACGGACTAGGAAGAGGTGCATTCTGCAGCTTTCATATACAGCCCACCCTCCCACACTGGAAACAAAATCATAATTGTTATCACATCACAGTAGTAGTGCAACAAATTCAGCCCAGTCCCTTGAATATTTGCTTGGGGTCATTATCCTCACTATCTTTTAATATTCTCTCCCACAGACAAACAACAATGAAAAAGACTTGTCTGCATTTATACAGAGAGAAATACAGGCAATTAATAAGTTTAAATAGCTCCTGTAGTGGAATATCACTACAGGAAATTAATAACATGTGAAGTAGAAAGAAAAAAGCAGCTTTCTTGCATAGAAAGCTACATAATGAAAATGCTGATATATTGTTGCATATGGTTTTTATTTTCTATTCAAACCCCATCAAATAAGGTTACAAAAACTAATTTTTAACTATTCTAATAATGGGAATCATTTAAAAAAATTTAAGTAATACATTTTCATTGTAGAAAATTTAGAAAAAATAGAAAACCTCCAGGGGTGAGGGGGGCATCAATATAATCCTACTTGCTTTCTTTTAGTATTTTTGTTTATTTTCTTCTAGTCCTTTTTCTAGTTATGTAGCCATACATTTTCTTTTTGCAAAAAGTAGGATCCTATTTTACACAATATTTAGCCATCTGCCATTTCTCACTTAACAAAGTAGGATGAACACTATAACATTATGTTAATGACTATATTTAGGTATAATTTATTTCACAAATTTCCTGTTGTTGAACATCTAGGTACTTTTCAGCTGTTTACTATTATAAACCATGTAGCAATGAATATCCTTCTAGCTATAATTTTTTGTACCTCCATAGGATATGATTTTCATAGGATAGATTCATAAATTGTCAATAATGTGTCAAAGTTTTCAAGCTTTTTGAAAAAAATATTTTTAATCAGGTGGGAAAAGCTAAGAACTAGTCCTGCTTGAATGATTATTAGGGACTTCCACATGAGAAGAATAAGAGAAAGCATGCCAGATTAGAGCAACAAGACCAGGGTTAAACTTCTGCCTCTTTCACTGGCAAGTTATAAGACCTTCATTAGTCGCTCAACCCTTTGAGGTCTTGTCATTAAACGGGGTTGGCAATAAGGCGGAAATACAATTGTCCTTGGAGTTAAATTAGTTAAATGTACACACAATAAATATGAACAGGAACAAACCAGGAGAGTGTCCATGATTATATAAATGAGAAGAATGGGAACTCAGATACAAACATAACTTGGTCACCAGACATTTAGTGAAATTTCTTTAAGCCCTGTCCTGACCAAGAGATGTTGGTTGACCACAGCTGCAAAGGAAATGGAGAGTTAGCAGACAAGTTGAAAGTGATTCCTCTGGCCCTGCCCAGGGGATGGGAGTCTTGGTTAAGAGTCAAGGTCCCCTGGAGAGAATCTAGGGCATGAGACAGTCTCAAGCTTCCTCCTTTGAGAAACACTTAAGATCAATGAATTCCCCCAGGCCATATCATATTGTTTCATGTAGAACTTGCCTCCAGGGAGACAATGCACTCATAGGTTGACTTGAAAATTTCAGTTCTCTGGACAGTATATTTTTCATTAGAAAGTAGAAAACTAGCATGCTGATTTTTATAAACTTCCATGAACTTGGTCAATGCAGTTCTGCCACTGAGAGTAAGTCCATTCCAAAGGGACTAAGGAATTGAGGTCTGTCCAATGGCAAGTCTAAGATGGATCCCCAAAACTCACCAAGGTGAGTGCCACCTTGATGGAAGCCAGTTCTCTTGGGCATGACCTGCTTTCTTTGAACTGCAACAAGCAATGAACTAAATATTTCATTATGTTTTTCATTTATTCAGTAGATATCAGTGAGTAACTTCATACCTGGAAGAAATCACTATCTTAACACTGAAAAGAGACTTATAAATAATACAGTAATGATTACAAACAATAGGCAAAATGCAAAAGCAGACAGACATCTAAATTACTGAGGGAGAACAGGGGAGGGGGTGAGTAATCACTCAGGGAAGTTTGGGAAGGATTCATGGAGAGAGGGATACTGATGCTAGGTCATGGATGGTGTATAAGGATGTGCCTACCTGAAGGTGGGCATGGGGAGAGGAGGGCATTCCAGATAGCTGGAACGGCACGCGCTAAGGCATGGACATGAGAAGGGACATGGCATGCTTCAAGAACCATAACAAATTTCATGGAACTAGAACAAAGAGTACAAAGTCTGTGGAAAGGAGGCAGGAAGCGGGTAAATGATGGTTTATACAAATGACGGGAAAATAATTTGGGACCAGTTTGCAAAGGCCTCTTGCACTAATTTAAAGAACTTTAGAGGGGGGAGGGTATAGCTCAGTGATAGAGTGTGTGCCTGGCATGCATAGTACTGGGTTCAATTCCCAGCACCTCCATTAAAAATAAGTAAATAAATAAATAAACCTAACCTCCCCAATAAACCAAAAAATAAATACATAATAAATAAATAAAAAAATAACTTTAGAGCGATCATATCTTGCATTCAAGATAGAAAAATATATGTTGGAAATTAAGATGAAATCAGTTGGTTGAATATATTCCTAAATTTCTAAAAATTATTGGAAAGACATTAACCTTAAAGAAAGTACTTGGTGGAGTGTCACATAGTTCTGAAACTGGCCTTACTCTGTAGCGCACTTCTTACCAACAGTTTAGTGAATGGAGAAAGCAACCTCATCAAATTGGCCAATGATACAGAAGTAAAATATCAGATGATTAAATTAAAATGTTAAACACTAGCTGATTCATATATTTAAAAACATTTATGAGAGCATCTGTTTTGTTTCAGGAAATTTTCTAAGTGCAGTGGGGATCCAGCAGTGAACAAGGGAACATTCTTGGCCTTGAGGATTTTATATTCTAGAGAAGATTGATGATAAACAAGTAAATACATGATGTAATGTCACGCACTGACAAATGAATTGAAGGAAACAGATGCAGTGCAAAAGGTGATAGAGAGTAACAGCCCAGGGAGAAGTTCTGGGGGAAGAGAGTTGTAGGCAGGGGAACAGCAAATAAGAAAGCCCATGATGGGAAGGAGCTGGGCATGCAAGAAGGCTAGCAAGGCTGGGGCTGACTGTTGAGAGGGATAAGAACCAAGGGTGGAGAGAAATGGAGAGTTGGCCAGAGGCTACCCCAAAAGGTGGGATTGATAAATCAAAACAAACAAATTGGTATTGAACCATGATGCATACAAAGTCATTTAAAAGTGGCTGGATAGTGTTATAACAATACAGATGTAATACGCTCTGGTTTTATTTCATAAAAACCAATTACACAAAGAAAGGATGAAAGAGAGGTGTGCGATCAGTCGTTTATGTGAAAAAAAAAAAAAAACAACCCAAAAAACTCAAGGTGTTGGTAGACCCACAAGCTCAAGAAGAGCTACTTTAAAATGAATTCCAGACACAGATGCATACACACACACATACATACACACACACATACATACACATATGGGCATGCATGTACCTGCTCTTGGCACAAACTTAGACTAAATTAACAGTAACATACCCAAATTAAATGCCAGAAAAAAACTAACATTCTTTTTTATCTACCACACTTAAAGTATTAAATATACACAAAGTATGATACACTTTGAGAGGGTTATTGGTGATTTAAATTCTCCCCTATTTTTCAATGACCAGGATGCTGTGAAAAATAAAAATACCCACTCACATATGTTTTTGGCTTCCAAACTTTAACTCTGAGCTCTGCCAATTGAAAGATCCTAGGTCTCAAGTGAGAACTGATCCCATATGGACACAACCAGGGTTTCACTGAACTGGAAGCAGAGGGGCTGCATTTTGGGGGCTTCATGCCACTGAACCAGGGAAGAAAGAAGTGGGTTGTTATACTGGCTCTAGGTACTGATTACAGTCATCAAGGGGAAATCAGATTGGCGAGCATAAGGAGGGCAGGAAGGTTTATATTTGGAATCCAGAGAATTCTGTGTGCTAAGAGTTCCACAGTGGTGAGAGTTAATGTGTAGTCATCACATGCCAATAAAGGCAAGGCCACTGAGGACTCAGCCCTGCAGGAATGAAGGTTTGGTGCACACCATCAGGGAAGAAAACACAGACAACCAGGGCGCTGGCTGAGAGCCAAGGGAACACGGAAGGAGACTTTAAAAAAGCACATTATGAATACAAATTGCAGCCTTGTGACAAGTTACGGAAACAAAGACAGTAGCAACCACGTATATTTCTCTTGTATTTATTTGTGTTAATTAACCAATTATTTATTTTCCCCTCTCTTTTCTCCTATTGTTATAGAAAAAATGTTGGTGACGATTACCTTTATTCTTAGAAAATCCAGGTGGAAGAAAAATTACGACCACCTAGAGATGGAAACGATGACTGATGAGATCTTGTGTCTCCTCTTTAGGGAGAGCGACAGCATCTTGAATTATTTTAGAGATATTTGTATGATACTGTTATTGTTACTGGAAGTTTAAATATAGGGCAGAAGGGTGAGAATAAATGCTGGGGAGCCAAGAAATAGGATTTGTCTATTGGCTCTTAGCCCCATTCTCACCCCTCTGTGCTTTCCTCTCTAGTTCAGACAAAACTGTATTTCCCAGCTGCCCTCGGCAGCTAACTTCTCATTATGGAATGTGGAAGAAACGGAGCTTTTTCTTTCTCTGCTTCTTTTTGGGCCCCTGGCAGTGACAGCGGCAGCAGCACAGGTGCCGGTCCAGTCCACGTTCCTGCTTTTCTCCTTGGCAACACTGCTCCAGAAGCATCAGCAGTGAGTTCTCAGCAGCCTCGGCAGACAGTGGTCATGGACACTTACTGCAAGTGTTCCCTTTGTTTTCCTTCATCCATAAGAGTGAGAATGGCTTCCTGGAGTTATTCATCTCAGGATAACTTCACATTTTCCTCTTTTTGTTCTAGGCTTTCCAACCCTTTGATAGACAGTTCCCATATTAAATTCTATCTGTTCAAAGCTCGTAGTAGGGGTTCTATTTCTCCATAAGGACAATCACTGATACTGGCAAACCCATGGTCCACGGTGTGCAAAGAAAAAGCAAATGGAGTAGATGGGAGAGGAAGAGGATGGTCATAGGTAGGCTAGGATGAAATGGAGAGATCAGATAATGGGATTTTTTATGAAGTCAGGGACAGCATCCTATGATTTCTGATGTGTAGCAGTTTCAGGTGTGACAGGGTCAGACTTGTGTGGCCTTGGGGACAGTGGGTGAAGGGAAGTGGTGGATAGTTTCACTATAATTGATGAGATCTTTTAACTGTGATGCAGTGATGCAACTTGGTTCACTCACATGACTACAGAAATCAGGGGCGACGATGCCAGGATATGAGGTGGGGGAAAAGATGAAGACATGTCAGACTACATCTTCTAAAATATGGTAATAATTTTTTTATTAGGGAAATACATTTGAATGCCCAAGACAGAGTACTAGTAATCACATGAATTATTTCTCCCTCTTCAAACTGCTAGACAAATGCATAATGAAAATGTCAGAGATTGCTCTGCCTCCTGTCACAAGCATTAGCCTTAGAGCTGCCGGCAGTGAGTTAATATAAACACGCATGTTTGGCTTTGTAAGCAGACTGGAAGGTAAGCACACATTTTCCTCCAGGTTTATAAAATAGAAACAATAAAAGGTCATTGATGAATATTTGCCCTTGGCTGAAGTCATTGCAGCTCTTTTTTAAAATCCTGTGTTACAAACATAAAAGAAAAAAATCACAAATCCAGTGTTTCACGGTCCCACAAGTATAGTATACTTCACCTGGACACTTTCAAATGACATGAAATTATCATTTAGTGAATAATAGGATTAAGAAGACTACCAGAAGTCATTTATACCTCACTCCAACATGCTGTTCAGAACGATTCCATTTTACACTGTATTTATAGACTGGATTCCTTCTTTCTGTTTTGCTGAAATCTTTGCAATGATGGTAACTTTGGTATTACCTGGCATTTATCTTCTAGGAAACATAAAAATGTTTGCACCAACACATTAATTTGGCATCAAAAGAACCAACTTTGTGGCTGTGTTATGCTTTTAAGAAGCCAGCACTCATTTATCTTTTAGCTGGATCTGCCTAGTGTTTTTGTATTTACAAACTCTGTAACTTAGTTATGTCTGCAACAGTCCTTCCGAATAGAACTCATTAGAATTAGAATTTTACCCTGAGTATACTTTGCTTTTTCCCTTTATAATTAATGCATTCTTGTGGATCCCACTAGCATTGTTACATAGCCTCCATCTCTACCTGTTAGAGAAAAGCCCTGTATTCAGTCACACTTTCTTTGCACTGTTGCAAGTTTTACTTTCAATTGATAACTGTAACCGGAGTCTACTAAATTCAGCAAGTTAAAAAATTTTATGTAGGCTAAAAAGGGATAGTGGGGGACAAGTCTGGGGTATGGATACTTTAGGGTGATAAATTCATCTCCCCAAAGATCTTTAAGTATAAGTTCCTTCTTGAAGTACTGGTTTGTAAGTACAGATCTTAAGGGTAACTTTTAAGGATTTTACCAAAATCAACTAATACTTAATTACAAATATTCTCAGTTGTGTACTGTGATCTCATCTCCATTCTTGCATTTCAGCTTGTCTGGTTTTTGCCTCTTGGACTGCTTTTTCATAAGCCCTCTCAAAATACGTTACTCAGGGGATACAGCAGACAGATCTATGTGAAGGCGTCAGTCACTAAGCTTAGAGATAGAAATAATAAAGGGCATTGGAATAAAAGCATTATTACCAGCTGCCAGTTGTTACCATGGGCACAGCTGAGCAAAGAGCTGGGCAAATGTAGAAATGTAGAGAATTTTTTTTTCCAAAATAAAAATAGCTTTGTTTTTTGATAATAACAGTGATACATGCTCATTATAAGATTTTCAAATACATAAAAGTCTAAAAAAAGTAACGATCACGCAAACATCACAGCCCAGAAACCATCATTAACTTTTTAGCAAAGATCTCTCTATGAAACACATATTATTTAAAAATATCTAATCTTACGAATGGGCCCATATTAAACATGCTATTCTGTAGTCTGCTTTTTCATTCAATAATATTCCAGGGACAAATTTTCTATAGCAATAAACACAGATCTAAACAATTTTTAATTAGACAGTTGCATACGACTCAATTGTATATTTGGGCTATAATTTATTTAACCCATCCTCTTTGGAGGATATTTAAGCTGTTTCTAATATTTTAATATCATAAACATTAAAAAGTACATCTTGGCCCTCATGTTTACACACTTGTGAAATTTTTATTCATTAGGATAAATTCCTAAACAAATTGCTGGGTAAAAGTGTATCACCATTTAAAGTTTTGGTATATATCGCCTTCTAGAAAGGCTGTACCAATTTCCACTCCTCCAACAGTACATAAGAATTTGCAGCAGTAAATAAGAATGCCCATTTGCTTATATTCCTGCCAATGGCTTTAATCTTTGCCCATCTGGGAGGCCAAAGTTAATAATATTTTAAAAATAATAAACACACACATGTATTTATTAGCTGTTTTCATTTTCAACTAGGGGATACTTTTAATTTTTTAAGTTACTCCTTTTCAGAACAGACATTTCCTGGGCTTAAGTAAAGAGTTTTCAGTGAGGAGCCCTGCTGCATCAGCAGTGTGACTCAGGGTAAGAGTCGACTTCTCCGACCCTCATTCTCCTTGATTCCATACCTAATTTGCAAGTCAACAAAACGCCTTCTCCATGTTTTGGGGAACTGTAAAATGGGGAAAAAAACCTGTCAAGTAAATAAGGTCTGCCTGGGGGAATGCCCATGGCGCGCTGTTATAAGGGTGAAGATGTGTGAAGTTGCTGACTGATCCATGTTTGCTAATCTGAGGAAGGACCTGGGGGCTCATTCTTGGTCTCTTCATGTGCCTTTGTCTTCATACCTTGAAGCCACAGAGGTATCCTCTTATTGCCCATGACAGTATACAAGATTTAACTCCTCTCAAATGACATTTAGTAATGAATGCACTGGAAGTTAGATGTAGTCAGGAGGACTGGATCACTCAATAGAAAATTCTGGTAATTTCCAGCCACAGTGGTATCTGCTTACCACCTCATTAACCAGGTTATTGCCAGCTAATCTGACTTCTGTCTTAAAGATGTCCAGAAGAGTCACACCCTACCAAGGTGATCTAGTCAAAAAGACCACTGAATAATATTTCTAGGGCTTCTACTCAATGCTAAGCAAAATCCTAAGTAATAGGGTGGGGGCTAGCGATCTGTGTTTTTAACAAGCCTTCTACATCATTTTGATGCACGTTGAGTTTGAGAAACACTGCTTTAAGTCAACTACGCAAGTTCAAATCAACATCATACCAACAGATTACACGTGTGCTGAATAATGGTGTGGGCCTGGCGTCAATCAAAGCTGTCTTAATGATCTTGCATTGGAGGTACTGGGCGACCCAGATTCAAAGTGAAGAACAGTTGAACAGAGTCAGTTCTTGATTACCTTGATTTCCTCGTTTGCAATATTAGTGGAACTTCACACGATTTCAGGCTAATTTGCCCCATTCAGATGAAATACTTTCAGATTCCATAAGCTAAATCGGCCTCAGAATGGTTGGCGATATATAAAGCCAAATGTTGAAGACTTTTACTGCTTCCTTTGATTAACATGCATAATCAAGAGTTGCCAAACTAGGACAGGTCACAAGGAGTAAAATCACTTGAAGTTCAGTGCAACCCTTTCTCCCGATAGTCTTCGCACATCAGTAGTTTTGGAACATTGTGAACACACACTTCATGATCAGATGGGAAAGACAGCAATGGGCAGCCAGGCCCCCCCCAGACCAGCCCTCAGGCTGGGCCTCTCCCAACTTATTGCCTGGAGTTTTTATTTGGCCTGTCAATCAGATTATTTATTGTGTTTTGAACCTTACTTCCTGCCATAAGATCCTTTTTCCCAGAATCGTAGCTCCATGTTTCTGACTTTGGTCTGTAACCTGACCCGGATTTCTGATGACTTCCTTCTTAGATTAATTGTTTTTGAATCTGGACCCCAATCTGATTGTGATTAACCCAACCATACTGACTCACCAGAAAAAAAAAAAAAAAAGGTATAGGCCTATTCCTTTGATGCACAGAAAACTAGAGGTCTGCCCTTTTATTATAAACACCCTGGAGAGGGAGACACTGTAAATCCTCTGGGAATGGTTTTTGTGGAGTACTTCTGTCCATCAACATAAAGACAGTCATTGTCCCTACTTTGTTAATTTACTCAGGAATGTTTACTATAGCTGAATTTTTGATTATGTGGGTTCATAGAGATAATGTAACTCAATTTAACTTATAAGGAAACACCTGCTCTATATATGATAACATGCTAGGCCCTGAAGAGATGGACCCTACACACTCAAAGAATGAGACAGAGTAATGGCTCCCCATAGATGTCCATGTCCTGATCCCAGAAACTAGTGAATATATGACTTTATAGGAGAAAAGGGATACTGCAGATGTGATTACATTAAGGATCTTAAGATGCAGAGATTTTCCTGGATTATCTGAGTGGGACCAAAGCAATTACAACGATTCTTTGGAAGCCAAAGGAAGAGAAAGAAGTGATGAAGAAGAGTTCAGAGAGAGAGAAAGAGAGAGATGTAGATTTAAAGATGTTATGTTGTTGGCTTTAAGGGTAAAGGAAGAAGCCATGAACCAAAGAATGCAGACAGCCTCTAGAAACTAGAAAAGGCAAGGGAACAAATTCTCCCCTAGAGCCTCCAGAAGGAATGCCGAGGACTTCTGACCTCCAGGACGGTAACATGAGTTAATTTATTGTTTTAACTCACTAAATGTGTGCTAATTTGTTACAGCAACAATAGGAAACTAATACAGGGAGCTGACAATCTAGTAAGACAGATAACATAGGCAACTTTGATATAATTCAGAAAGTGACAAGTATAAAACAGAAAGACAAAGAAATTTCTATGGAAATGCTGATTAAAGTGAGTAATGTTGGCTGGAGAGATTAGGAGAGCTTCCTGGAGGATGGTAGTTGTGGTGGGCCCCGCAAGATTTAGTACGGGTGCAAAAGGGGGAGATCTAGTACACAGCAGGAATAAAGGCACAGAATTAGACGGTACAGAATTAAACAAAAAGCTGACCTAGGCCTTTATGACCAGCCATTAGGAACAAAAATTACTTGGTTTTAAAACCAATGTATTTCATACATTCTACTCAGGATATAATAGCATCTAAGTATGTAAAAAAAATTGTAATAATAGTCAACAACTACATTATATGAGATAAACTATCCTAAGAGTTTAAATACAAAAATACAGATCTTGGGCATGTCTTGGCCAAGGGTAACCCCAGCTCATGTTCAGGCAGGCTGACTTAATAGGGATGAACAGAAATATCCTCAAAGTCAATCAAAATAAGCAAAATGGCAACTCTTTAAAAAGGCATCTATTAACATTTACAGATAAGACATTTCCCACAACCTCTGCAAGCAAGCTAAACCAAAGCAATGGAACCCAACGGAACTGAACGTACTTAGCAGACTGGAGGCTCCAGGACTTACATGGATGTTGATGGAGAAGATGTTGGAAAACAGTTCCTTTCTGGTAAATTTTCATTGTGTTGATTGTCTGAAGTCAGCGTCCATGATCTTATGTAATTTTGGATGGTTCTAATTTACCCCATGTGTGATCGTGAGGCAGTGATCCCGCTAAAACAAAGTTTTAAGCCACTCTTTTCTGTGAGTTGGAAAGGAAGGGATGGAATGGAATTGTTGAGACTGTTAATCTGCATTACCCAAACTCACCATCAGTCACCCTCTTGGCATGACTTATGAAGACAGCGTCTTCCCAAGATGAGACCTGTACTTAGGCGCCTCAGCGATCCTCGCTTTCTTCTTTATCTCTTGGTGAAACTGATTCTTTTTTGTACTGTTCACACTCATTCCAGGAAAGTCTGCAAGAACAGCTTGTCTCCACTGGCCTGCTCTGGTGGGGCTGGCCTGGAGCTTCTGCAGAAGGGTCCAGAATCACCCCAGGAGCCCCCGAGTCCTGGCCTGGAGCTGCATGCTTTGGAGACCAGCTTTCTCCACAAGGAGAACTGGGCATGTGGCAAACATCCTCATTTCTCCTACTCCCTGTCTTCCTGTCAAAGCCCAGAAATGTAACCTCAGACTGGCTGCATTCAAAGGGAGTTTTCTGAGTCTCTTCATCTTCCCTTGAATCTTTACCATGAGGCAGCAGTTGATTATTCTGGCTTTCATCATCTTCCACTGGAATACTCGGTACATTGTCAAAGAACAGAGGAGAAGGGCTCCTGAAGGACTTCAGGGACGTGGGAGGATCTTCCGCAAAATACAAGCTGGCTTGAGTACTTTCAAGAATAGTTAGGACCTAATTAACCAAGAAGCAAATAAACATGGAGTGAAGCTTGAATCATCTTTCCTTTTACCTTTTTTTTTTCCTGTCTACCATTAAGGAATATTCTCTTATTCTCATGAAATAAATTTAACCATAGAATTCAGAATGAGAAGGAATTAAGGATTAGCTAAACTTCTTTATGTTAATAAGCAAATTCAGTGACTTGAAGCAAAGTAGAAAAGAAACCGCACTGAATTAACTATCAGGAGACCTGACTTTAGGCCTAGATTTGCCACCAACTACTTTGTGACCTTGGATGAATCTCTTACCATTTTTTACTTCAACCTTATTATGTGGAGGACTGGAGGTACACTAATAAATATTTGTTTATGATAAGCAAATAAATGAATAGATAATTAAACTGATGGACAAATGAGTAAAATTTTAAAAAAATCAATAAGGGAAATACATGCTGCATTTTTAACATGCCAGATCTCATAATGAATGTTGAATAAAATACTCTCTCCAAGTTACTCACATCTTTTCATTAAATTTTCTGTGGCTGCCCTGGTTCCACCCAATAATCCCCTCTACCAGAGTACCAAACGATGTGGCTTTTTGACCTGGAAAAGCTGTTATTTGAGAAATTCTCCGTTAGGGGCTAGACTTGTCTCACTGGCAAAGATTTCATTTAGATACGTAATTTATCCAATTTAGATTTTCCATGGTTCCATGGAGTCAGTTTTTAATAAAGCCACTTGTATACGCACTTCATCCATCGACGGTCTTAGCTTTGCCCGTGTCGCAGCACACTGGCCTGCCAAGGAGAACAGCTTGGTGGAAAAATTCTGAGGACAGGGATGCACTCTCTTATCCAGAAATGAGATACAGGAATCGAGGCCTCTCTTCTCCATCAATTCTATAAGGAGATCCCTCTAGGAAGAGAGGAAAACCACCTCATTATTTAGAACTCAGAATCTAACAGATAAGTGACTAAGAGACAGGGGCAGAAATGGAGACAGTTCTTACCAGCTGGACGTGCTTTGGGTCATCTAACACCACTTTGCAACCCGTCAGAACTTCCATTATTACCTACAAAGGACATAGAGAAAGTCAGCCCAATGCCATTAATATTATACACACAAAATGATTACATTATTACAAATATTACTAAAATCTTAAATACATACACATAATTAGTTATGACTATTAACTTCAATAATGAATTTAGTTCACTCTAATTAATGATGTTATATTTTATTACTTGACTGATTACACAAAATTAACGTGTAAGACAATGAGCAACCAGAAATTAATAGGTCTAAAAGTTAAAGCCTTTAAAATCATTCTTAGAATTTAGAGCTTTCCTGGCAATCAGCCCCCCTCCTTTGTTAACTGGTAGTTGGTACTCACAATTCCAAAGCTGTAGACGTCGGTTTTAACGGAAAGTTTGCCCTGCCTGATGTACTCTTCTGGCATGTACCACAGATGTTTACTGCTACTGCTGGTCATGCTTATGGTAGAGCTCTGATGTTCCAGGTGGGGTCGGAAGTGTGCCATGGCAAAATCAGTTAGTTTGGGTTGAAACTGATCATCCAGAAGTATGTTTGCACTGAAATTGTGATCAAGGACAAACAAGACACAAACATCATAGAGGCACCTCTGTGAAAAGCAACAGGATAAGCTCACCTTCATACCTGATTAGTTCCAAACAAAGCCATTACCTAAATTTTCCATGAACTTTTTTCAGGACATTTCCTCACCTTTCTTAAAATATAAATCCAAGTATTGTATGCAACCTATAACAAAAACCTGACCTAGGAACAGCAGGCATTTCCAATTTACAGGCACGTGTAAGGAGGTGATGGATAAAGCTGATGCTTTGTCAACAGGAGAAATGAAAGTTAAAGCACGCCGCTTTCCTTGCATTCTTCTTACTTGTAGTGAGGACATTAACTGAGTTTTAATCAGCTAACAATTGTCTGTTATGTGCACAGGGCTGTGTTGTGGAATGCTCCGCTTAGAGCCGCTAACCTGCAATTATCTGAGGAATTTTTGGTAGCCTCTGCCTTCCTGATGACCCTATTCCATTGTTCCAGCCCTACAGCTGTTTTACCTTTGAGTCTTTTTTAAAATACAAATAACCCGCAGAGGCAAAGGCAAAGTGCTCGAAGTCCGGTTTTTGCTCCTTGGCACACAGGAGCCGCCATAATCACTTGACATCTTTGCTGAGAGTAAGCAGCGGCTCCTTTAATCTTCGAAGGGCGGTCTCAGCAGGGACAGGAAGGGATAAGCTTTTCACAGGGCACATACCTGGGGTGAGTCCCAGCTCTGCCTTTTCCTGGCCCATCAGTTGCTTCATCCTGCAAACCTCAATGTCATCTTTCCTCACACAGGACATGAAGAAAACAACAGAACTCACAGAACTGATACGGGGGCATGTAGACAGCCTGGCACATGGGAGTGCTCAGTACTGGTAGCTGAGATGAAGACCAGCAGCTTGTCGTAAGAGGGCAGATGGATACTGATAAAAGAAGTGGGTGGACCCGTGAGAAAGTCACCAACTTTTCCACTTAGGGCTGTTCCGAGCTTGCTTTTTTTCCCCTGAAACTGAAGCTTCTAACAGTAGGTCTACCCATCCAAAATGCCACGTGGGATATTTGCAGCACCACACATTGTTATTAAACGTGGTAATAGCTGCAGGATAAGAACAAGATATTCTTAATCTGGAACAAGTACTCGATTTCATGGAAGTCCCAGAAGTTCCTGCTGTCCCCACACTAGTAGGCCCACAGCAGATCCTAGTTCTAAGGTCTGAACTACAGGTGTTATTATGATTCAGACTATTCTGAGTCCTACTTCTATTTAGAGGACCTGACACTAAGGCCTTGAGAATTCTAGTCCAGACTTTGTCCAAGACTGAGTTGATAACAGACAAAAATGACAGGACGCTCCAGGGCCCTTAAGGATAGAGAAAGATGTGCTCTAAACTTGATTTCATTCTCCCCGCTCTACAAGTGGCAGGAGAATTGCAAAATCCAAAGAGCCTACCACATGCCTAAGCCCGAGGGCCCTTACCTGTTGTGCAACACTTGCATTTAGGAAGAGAAAGTCAGAGAGGGCCTGGCCCTTGAGGCTTGTATCACTAAGCACAGTCCTCATTTTCCTCCCCGGATACTTTAAACCTAGCAGCTTCTAAGGCCAGCTGGGGTCTCACAGGGAGCCGTCTATGTTACTCCTTGCCCGTTCTGTTGTGTTCTCGCTTGGAGAACAGTACTGGCTATCCTGAACCTCTGAAGGTGAGGAACACGCCAGAGCCAGATCTACCTTCGCTGCAGCTCTAGATAAGAACAGACATTTAGTTCACGGTGACTTCTTCCACAGGTGTACACCTCACTTGTTCACGTCAAGGCTGGGGCTTCTGGAGATGCCCTGACCATCTCAGAGTCCTGCGGTATTTAATGCAGGACTTTGCCAGGTGTGCCAGAAAAGGAGGTGGGCAGAGAAGTTCATTAACTCTTGTTACCAGGACCCAAGCTTCTGCCCCTCCAGCTTCTGCCACCCTGAGAGCCTGGCTCTCTTCCACCCCACTGCCCTCTGCCACTTTATTTTGGCATAAGAGGAGGATAGCAAAGATCTTAATGTCAGATTTTCAATGTCAAACATCCTGTCCTCTTCTTCCTCAATCCCAGCTTTAAAAAGGGCATAAAGCCACAACTTAAAATTTGAGAATGCAAAAAAGCTGAATTTTTGAAATACATAGAACCCCTGAAGAATGGGTCTTTTCTGAGTACAGAAAAAAACAGCAACACTCATAATGTAATCCATGTATCTGACCTTGATTACAACTGGTGTGAAGTTTTCAGCCACTGGTGACTCATGTTTCTGTAAGAGCTGGGCAGAGGGGAGCTGAGTAACCACAGCACGTTACACAATAAAACCCACAGACGACTTCGGGTCAGTGAGAGGCCATCAATAAGAATGCGAAATTGTTCCGGGGCACTGATTTACACTTTGACTAATGATACTTGGTGAAAAGACAAGTTGTTTACTAGCAAGCTTTAGTGTGTAACATAAATTTTGAGACCAGAGATTTACTCTGTCCTAAATAAAGGTTAATGGTAGCTGAGGAAGAAGGATGTTCTGTTTTAGGAAAGTGGGGATTGCAAAAGGCCCTTCAACAATGAATTCTACCCGAATTCTTGCCTCTGCCTCAACTTTAAATACAATGTTCAAACACAGAGTGCCTTCAGCTACCATGCAGGTCAACTGAATATATTTATTCTGGAGGGGGAGCATAAAAACAGACTAACAAAATTAAGGCAGCATCAAATAACTAACATCATGTAACAATATAATGCAACAAGAGGGCAGCAGCCAAAGAGACAGAAGAGAAACATCCAATGGCCTACACCTTCAGTTTAGTGTTTCTACAACCAGTGTCTTTTCTTCTTTCCCACAAGGCTGCTTACTGCAGCAGAGACCATCACCTCTCTAGATAACTCTTCCAGCAGAAGGACTAGCAGTGGTACACTAAGGTAATGGGGAAAATCCTACACAAAGTGGTGACTCTATACTCTGATTATGGGGGTGTTACTTCATCTCTCTATTGCTAGGGGTCTCTAGGACAATTCTTTTTGGGAACCTAAACACCCCCCAAAGGATATGAGAATTGGTTTCTTTGTTCACGTTTGTCTCTTAATTTCATTACAGTTGAAGCCTAAGGGCCTTGGATTTAAAGCAAGATGATACACCCAGACTATAATGCAGGATCTGACTTTAAGTGCAAATATCATGTTTGACATGTAAGAGCATGATTGGTTTTTAAAGATATACACACACATACACACATACGTATATACATATATATACGTTTTTTTTTTTTTAATTTTAGGGAGAGTTATTGGTACTCAGTAGCCTAGCCCCCGAATGCCTGGCAACTCTTAGGAAAAATCCAGACTTCACTCAATTGGCCCCAGAGATAAAGAGCACCCACTGTGCTCTCCATGACAGCCTGAAGCAACAGGACAGCTTGCTGTCTGTGTTAATGCTGTCGCAATACTAACCCCTCACCAGATGAGGCAAGACATGATTTCTCCAGGAACCTGCAGATTGCTGGAGAAAGGCATACACACCCTCCCCACTTCAGCATGCAGTAATGCTGAAACCCTTTATTCCCCCTTGGATCGCGCAGCTCTCTCTCTCTTTCCCACTGGACCCAGGCAGCACTCAGAGATAGTATTATAGCATGTTTTTGGCTTTACTGATGCCTTATGAGTCCTAGGCTGCGTGAAGTCCCAGTCAATAAGGAGTGTTTCTCCAATAATTGTGAAATTTTATCGCTAACCAAACTAGCACAGCTTCCCTAAGCCCCAGTTTCCTTGTAGATAAAAACATTTGATGACTCTTACCTCACAGGGTTGTTATAAGGGTTAATGAGAAAACATAATCAGAGTGCCTGATGCACAGAGAGGGCCTGGAAATGTGCCCTGAAGGATGCAGCTGGCCATCATCCATCCTACACCCACCACCGCAACTTTAAGTCCCACAGGACTTTGTTGGGTGTCTCAAGAAGTCCAAGAACACCCAATTGGATGTAACAAAGGTACAGGGGGTTGCAGGATAACCCTGGAAATCTGAGGACTCTTGGGTTCAAGGCATCAATTGAGTTTCAAAATAGTTCCAGAGAAGTTCTGGAAGAACCTGACCGAACTAATATTCCCAGATGTTTTAAGACATGGAGAAAAAAATATACATATTGTTTGGCATATATGCATTTATCCGTGTATATAAATAAATGAATATTGGGGTTTAGAGACAGCAGTGGTAAGTAAAATTGATAGGGGAAATTTTAATTTATGTACTATTTGTTTTGGTATCCCTTAGGGGAAAAATGAACATATCTGGATATTTTAGAAGAAAGCAGGCACTGATGGGAAAATAGGAAAATCTGAGGAAAAACAATTGCTTATATCTAAACTGTTTCTGAAAGACAAAAGTAGTATTTGTGGGTGGAGAAGGAGAGGGAGGAGACTGGTTAATCAAACCATCAGTCAGACAAACATCTGCATTCCTTGCAGGCTGTTCGTCCCAGCTAAACGCTGAGCTGGAGCCCGGTGGCCTCGCCACACACATCACGTCTGGGGGCAAAGACAGGAGGAGCCTGGGGCTGGCCGCAAGGGTGACAGGGTCATGGGAAGGAGCCAATCTGTGGCTCTCCCACTCTTCCCCACAAAGGAAATTCTCCATTGCCTTACTATGACCACACATCTCTGATCAATTTCCACTCTTAAAAAAATTCATTTTTAAGCAAATGGCTTCTTCCTTCCTTTCTTTCTTAGACCACCTCCCGTGTACGAAAGACTGTTTCATTTGGCAGGAGACGGCCGTACTGATGAGAGGACACGATCTTATAGGAAACGTTAGAAGTGTTCACCAAGATTATCTCCTCGCTTTGGCAATATTAACAAGAACAAGAATGTCTGGGATGAAAAATGTCGAGGATAAAAATGCATTTCAACTTAAAATTATTCATAAATGTGAAAACAATTAAGCTCTCTAAGGGATACGATGCAAATAACAAATTACTGCTTTCAGATGCTTTTATGTGATCCTGTAATTCAAAAACATCCTCGTTTCCCCAATAAAAATGTAAGGGTCCTTTGCCAAGAACAGAGACTTCAACTCTTCAAGAGTCTTTCCCTTAAATTCTTTTCCTCCTCAAATTCCACCATCTGGAAATGAATTTTGTTTTTATGATATTCTCTTTGAAGAGTTCAGATTACTAAGACATTTTTGGCCTAACTAAACCAGCAGACTTCTCAACAATACCTTTGAACTGTGGGCACGGCTCCCTCCCTGGGTGTTCTGCAGCTGCATCCTTGACAGTGTCTTCCTTAGAAGACTTTTTGCTCTCTCTGCTTGAACAAGGTGAGGCTTCTGAAGGCAGACCCTCAGGCCTAACCTCCCCCTCAAAGTCGGGCACCTGCTGCCATTTCACTAGGAGTCCGATGTCAGTGTTTCCAAATTTACACATACTAATTATGTCCTCCTCTCCTGCCCCATTTCCCTGTCTCTGCTGATGAAGGCAACATGCTCGTAGGAGTCCTGGTCAGGAACGCTTAATTTCCTAATAAGAGCATGTCTGTTGGACCCACAAGAGCATGGACCCCACCTGCTCTCCTCCACCTGCAGACCTGTGACTGAGGCAGGTAGCTAACCTCTGTAAGTCTCAGCTTTCCCCTCTGTCACAACGACAATAAGACCAATGATGCATAAACTCAGGGTTGTTAGGAGAAATTGGTAAGTTATTCAGTGGGTTGTCATGTCAAGCCTGACATCCCCTGGCTTTCACTAAGCTCCCCAATATGTCTGCAGCCTATCAGCAACCTTGACTGTATTAACATTTACCAGACTGCTTATTGCTGTCTGGGGGCTTTCTTTATGTTGTTCCCTTACCTGCAGAACACTCTCCTCCCACTTATTTTTACCCAACTCCTCTATGCAGCTTGATTCACTTCCTCCACGAAGCTTTCAGTCCACTGCGCTGAACTCCTTTCCAAGTGCCTACTGTACGCCCTTCACTGTACCATTTGGCACTTCCTCAAAGACCAGCTTACACTGTTTACACAAGCATAATGCTGAATCTACAGAAGATACTAAGTAAACATCTGATGATATAATCAGTTGGTAAATTCAGAGGATTTGAAGCCTGTAGGCAGCCTTAGAGCACCCAACATATGGCAAATATGTGGCCCAAATGTTGCCAACACACCCTCCCATTCTTGACAGACATCACTAATTGAGCTTAGAACATACCCTCCCCAGATTCCCTTTCCACACAGCACATGGAAAGCCGTTACCAAACAATCAAAGATGGAATGTGAGACGAAAGTGATTTGTCATCGCTGCTAGAGTAGAATCGCTTTTTTTCAGATGAGGTAAATGAGCCCCAGCTGGTTGAAGCGACTTGTTCTATGCAAAACAGCTCGCGCTAAAGCCTAGCCCTCCTATTTCCCTGTTCAGTGCTCTTTCAATTTACTACAGGTAACTGAAAGAAACATCTTTTTATTCAGCTACTCATAAAAGATTAAGAAACTGCCAATTACAAAGCAGAAATGAAATGAGTTTTCTCCCTTCTTCTCTTTAGCTGTACATAGATCATTCTGGTGGCAAAGTGGTGGCTAATGGGTGAGTCACCCGAAGATGCATTTTAGCTTAACACGGGGCGGGGGGCACCCAAGTAGAGCTCTAATACGTGCTGTGCAAGGGTCCACGCACAGGCTGGATGAGATACTTGAGTCTCCATGAGGCGGGAGGAACCACACTCATTGCCAGACCCTGGGCTGTGCTTTACGGAGATGATCTCATTTCACCCTCACGACCCTGGGAAGAAGTGCAGTGGTTTCAGTTCCAGACAAGGAAACTCAGCCTCAGGGGGTTTAAGTAGTTTACCCAAGCTCACACTGCTGGAAGGTGGTAAAGCGGGGACTTGTATTGAGATCTGAGAGACCCCAAAGGCCACACCCTTAACCAGTGACAAGAGACGGGGGCGGGGTGGGGGCAGCAATGAGATCACGGGGTGCTTGCTGGAAAAGGGGAAGGACAGGGAAGAGACTGGGGAGGGATGTTTCTGGAAAACAGGCCTGTTAGGACTTTGCTAACCTGCTCAAGGGTGAGCAGGTGTCTGGAGGTGCCTCCCGAAACATATCTGGGCTCATCCTCACCCCAAAGCTAATCAGGGTAAAGCGTGGCCAAGGTTTAAGAAAATGTGGGGCCACGTCATTCCCCTGCACAACTCCCAGGTCGGCAAGTATAGAGCACAGTACAAAAATAGGCAGTTGTAATGGCAAAGCATTTGAAAGCAAGAAGAGGTCCAGCCTCAGGTCACCCTAGTTGGCTCTGAATGTACAAGTGAGAAACTTGGCCTGAGAGCGTGAGGCAGGACCTGGGCTGGACCCCAGACTTCCTGTGCTCTCTGCATGTCACCCCCAGTAACAGCACTGCCTGTCACTGAGACAAAAGGTGCTGCTCATACTTTGGGCACCAGCCTGCTGAAGAATAACTGTACAATCTTCACAAATTATTCCAAAAACCACAGAGGTGTAAGATTATCAAGCTTCTCTGTAGACAGAATTAATTACAGAGAATGACTGAAATGAAACTTTGGGATACCATTCAGTAACCAGAGACTCCTTCTTGGAACTTCTGATTCCCTGGTTTGAGGTAGAAAGGTCTGATGCCAAGTTATTTTCTTCTAATAAATTTTATTTTTATTGTAAGAGTAGACATAATCCTTAAGCAAGAATTTTAAAAACATAAAGTAAAAAAAAAAATAAGCTATTATGTGAAAATCCACAGTCTCTCCACCTAATTAAAGCCTTATTTATATTTTGGCATATTTCACTTTTAATCTCTTTTTTTTAATTCAGGAATTTGTAGGTCTACAAAATTATTGTTGTGTGCTTACAGTTTGGCTTTTTTCATTTACTATCACTTGATGTACATTGTTCCATATTGCTTCATACAATTAAAAAAACGTTTAAAAATGTCAAATGACGCATGATAAACCCTTCTGTGAGTCATCAGTCTGAGGCCCAAATGCAGAAATGAAAATAAAGGTAATACTATTTTCCATTTCTCACTTCAACAAAAACAGAGCCCTGACCTAGCCATAGAAAAGGTCACCATTTAACACAGTTTGAGATCCTTTTTTTCAGCCAATTATCAGGGCTGCATGATAAAATAACCTCTCTCCTACAAGTTTCCTTTCCTTGCAAAGAATGATAAAATTAATATGACAAAGGCAGAAGAGTAGGGATTTCCGACCTTCCTGAAAGCACTAGGCTGCACACAAAGGGACCAAGAATCAGGGAGGCCCAAGTTTAGAGCAAAGTAAAGGATTCATTTAAAGGAGATGCAGGAGGGTAATCTAGGTCAGCCAATTCACGTTTGGCCAAGACTGCTGGGGACTGAGCGTCATAAATATCTGACAGATGTTCAGTGCCCTGAGTGAAATGAGTTGGTCTCATTCCAGTTTCTGGAGAGCAGGTATGCAAAGCATAGGGGGAAGTCTACTGCTATAGTTGGCACTAATTAACATCTTTTCCTGGCAGGCCCAGCAGAAAGGCCAAGAATTCAGTGGCTGCAGAGGGGGCTGATTTGCTTTGGAACAGACAGGGAAACACGGATGAACACTTCTGAAACCACAGTTCTCGAATCATTGTCCATAGTCCTAGAACTCCACGCCCTGATACAGGCCTGGGTGGGTGTCATCTGTGGATGGTTCTGTTTGAGTCTTCGAACCCTCTGGAAAACCCAGAAAGGCAACAATCAGCAGCAGCCTTTTCACCCACTAAAAAAAATACACTGCTGGCTGGATTTCCAGCTCCAACCCTGCCTCTTCCATGAAATTCTCCCTTCTTCTGATCCGCTCTCTCTTGGGACTCTGTATTGATATTACCTCTTGGCCATTCTGTCTAGCAGTGTTATTTAAATGATTTGATCAATCTGCACATCCAGACAAGTACCTGGGATAATGGCCTGGAAGAAATGGCCTCCTTTTAAACTGTGAGAACACCTAGGAGACTCCAGAACCTTCCTGCTCTCTCTGTACCCAGAGAGAAGCCTCGGAGTTCCTTGCAAGAGCCTAGCTTCTCAAACTCAGGTCCTCAGCCTAGTAAGCAATCAGGGCTCCATCCAACTCCCTCCCCACCATTTTCTTTACTTTCTCCAGTCTTATTGTTCCTTATTCTCCAACCTCATCCTTTCCTCTCCAACCAACCAACTTGTCCTGCTTTCATTATACACCTGGCAATTCTTTCCTCGGCCCCTTTAAACATACAGCCTCCACCAAGAATATTCTCTTCCCTTCTTTGAACCAATCTATGGCTGTGACCTATCTCCTGCAAGACTTGGCTAGGACTATCTAATTAGAAGTAGGTTTCTCAGACCACTCACACACTGTGTGTATTCAGAGCTGCACTATGTATTTTCCATGCTTTCCTTATCTGTCTAATCACCAGCTTGAAGCTTCAAGGTCAAGGCTATGATCGTCAGTGTCTTCCCCCAACTGTGGTCTAAGACAACGCTCTGCACACAACAGACGTTCCATAAATATTTGTGAACTAAGATGAATGTGGTTTTCAGAATGTTCTGTAAACATGTTAACATAGAAGCGATTTTTATTAAAATAGAGCTTAGCTTGTGGGTCCACTTTTCAAACATAATGAATTGAAGACAGAGATAAGTACTATGGACTGAATATTTGTGTTCTCCCAAAACCTGTATGTTGAAATCTTAACCCCCAAAGTGATGGTATTGGGAAGTAGGTCCCCTGGGAGGTGATTAGGCCATAAGAGCTCCCTGTGATGAATGAGAGTAGCGCCTTATAAAAAAGACCGCAGAGAGATCCTTCATCCCTTCCACCACGGGAGGACACAGAGAAAAGACGACCGTCTATGAACCAGACAGTGACTCTCACCGGACACAGAATTGGCTACTGCCACGATCTTAGAATTCCCAGACTTCAGAAATGTGAGAAATAAATGTGTGTAGTTTGTAAGCTACTCAAATTATTTCTGCTACAGCAGCCCAAATGGCTAAGTAAAAAGGCTGGTTGGCCATCACCTCTCTTAGCCTCTGCCTCTGCTTCCTACCACTTCTTGACCATTAGAATAGGACTGGCCATCGAACGAGTGAACACTCTCTGCCAAGCACCATATACGATCTGTCATTTAACCCCAAGAGACAGAAGCTACTATTCTTTTATTAGCATTTTGCAGAAGGAAAAAACTAAGGCTTAAAGAGGTTAAGCAATTTGCTCAGGATCACACTTTAAGTGGAAAGTTCGCTTCTTAAACCTGATCTCTCTGATTTAAACAACTGTGGACACTGAACTAAAAGGAAAGGACAGCAAGAGGGCGGGGAGGGAAGTATATGAAACAGAAAAATCATGTGGTCACATTTTGCAGAGAGCCATCCTCCTAATCTTGGTGGTGGTGGTGGGGCAGTGCTGTGGCCCCTTCAGGATCCAGGGGGGCACTCATTCATCCTCCAGCTGGGGAGGGGTGGCAGCTGATGGCTCACAGCTAAGCCCCAGCCTGGGAACTGCCCATGGCAGAAGGGAGCTGCCTCACCCGTTACAGCCCCACTCAGGGCTGGTTGGATACAGGGGAGCAAAACCCCAAGCGCCCTGCCTCCCGAGGGACCAGCTTTGACGGGCCACCCCAGCTACAGCAGTCCTCGTGGCGTCTGCCGAGGCCTCCACTGCAACAGCCCAGCTCAGCTTCCCCAACTGCCCAGTTCTGCCTTCCTCCACCCTCCCTCCCTACTGTTATTCCTGAGAGCACTCTCAGAAAAATCCCCTGCAGGCAAACCTCTGCCTGGAGCTCTGCTTTCAGGAAAGGACTTGATAAATCAGTCACACAAAAGGAAATTTTTAAAGACTAATAGATTACTTCTTGGGATTAAAAATAAATTCATGCTCACTTTAAGTTTAAATCAAAGGAAGAACAGGCACAGCAAACTCCAGATACTTACTGATTTATTTACTCAGTTAGAACGCACATTTGGCACTACCTCGCTGTGCTGAGCTGGCTGCGAGCTAGGAGGAAGGGGGGTTGTTCTAGGTTGATGGTGGCACCTCAGCCCTTTGGAAGCAACCCCAATGGGTGATTCCACTGCTCCCTGAGGCTCTGACTGTCCATCTTGTCCCAGGTCCTATGAGGGTACACAAATTTTATGCTGATTCTATAAGGCCACTAGCAGTTGATGAATTAACCACACTGCAACAGGAGCAGATATGCACGGGTGGTTCCCCTCTCCACCTCCCCCCGCACCTGCACCCCCATCCCCCCAGGAAAAAGTAAAACCTAGAAGTCTTTTTACATGGAGTTCATTTCACCAGAAAAATAAAGCAATCAGTCCCTCTCCTGCTCAACTTGAAAGCACACTAAAAGCTTTTTTCAAAATACTGGGTGATGGTTCAGAAGAGGGAGAGCCTTTTAAATGCAGTCTTCCCTGCTGTTCAGCAAAGGTGTATTTACGCACTTTTGGACAGGTTCATGACGCAGGGCACACGGGAAATATTCACAGGGGGGTTTTGCTACAGGGTACCTACTCTCCGCCTGGGGGATTCTTTATGTCTGCTAAAGAAGAAGAGAGATGGAAGACGTTGCTTCTCATTTTCTCACATCTCAAACATGCACAGTAATTGCTGCCCGGCCTGTCACAGGTGAACACATAAAGCTACGAGGCAGCCGGCTCGCTGGACTCGAAAGGCACCGGAGACTCAAGGACAAAGGATTTAAATCGCCCATTACTACTGTCCTCTTGTGAGGAATCCCCGTATAAGCCACTCAGCCCTTCCTTAGACCTCAGCTTTCTTTTTTTTTAAAACATGAGATGAATACAGGTTCATTTCGCAGTGTGCTATGAGATAAAATTAATAAAACACACAAAACTGTCTATCCTACATTGTTCATTAATAATCCCCAAAGATAACATAAACTCTCCCATTGGCAACATAAATGTAGCTTTAAAAATTTGGTAGACATGTTTTCATTAATAAAAAGGTTAAGATTTTAAGTACTTTGATGAGAGTTCTTAACAAACGCAGAAACATGCCAGGGGAACTAGACAGAAAATGGGGTGAGGTCCGACCCTCCTGTGATGACAAAAGGGGCTTCCAGGTGTAACCTAAAGCCCTGGGATGATTTACCTCGATATACTGCCACAGATGACGGAGCACGGCTCGGCGCTGTGCAAGTACTGCACGGCTCTGGATGTTCCAATTAATACACTGATTCGAACGTGCCAAGAGAGTGGGGCTGTGTTACCCTAAAAAGACAAGAGTAGTTGGTTTGGTTGTATTTTCTGAGAAAAACAATCCATGTTTGTATTCATCACGTAGATGTTGTCAGAATAAACTTTCATGAGGTGGGGAGAGGTGGGTGAATCAACATTTGAGTTGACCATAATCTATTTTTAATTCCAGACAGGTTTTCCTGTGCTGCCGATGCTGGTTCTATGTCCCTTTACAGGCAATGAAAATATCTAAGCATTTTTAACATTAGCTTAATTGAAATATGGCCAATAAGATAACTATGTTTCAGAGTTCACTAAATAAGATTTTTAAATTATTTGTGGCACAACAGTGTGGGGGATTGAGAATAATCTGTTTTTTTCTCATCTTAACTGAAATTTAACCAATGAGGAATCAATTTTTAAACTTTTCTTTCAAAAAAAAAATCACAAAAGAAACCAGGGCATTTATTCACCCTCCTTCTCTTTAAAGAGTCTGTATCACTTTTACGTCTATCCTTTGTATTGAATGGTTACTTTGTGTAAGGTTATGCAAGTAACAATTATCTGAGAAATAAGGGTAGCTGATGTGAACTCACATGAGACATGTTATCAGCGAGGAGTGAGGACCCAGCCACTCTTGTGGCCACCATGTTGCACAACACACAATAGCTTAGTACTTATGCAGCCTTCTAAAAGCAAGAAATTAATTCATGGAGAAGTCCTCTATTTCCTTGTGAACCCACTCTTGGCTGTCCCTTCATGTGAACACATGTTGGCCTCTTGGTTCTCTTGGAAGGTTTCGGCAGCACCACCTCCCCAGGGCTTTAGAGGGTCAGAGTATCAGGCAGAGTAACGGATATGACTTACTACACACTGCAATCTGTCAAAGAGTGATCCATTTCTCATATACGGATAAACCAGGCAAAACTTCTCACCCTCTGTAAAATATGCCATCAACTCCAGTATGTTTGGATGATGAAACCTTAAAACAAAAGATTTTTAAATCCATCAAATTGTTTATTCCAATGAATTTCATTTCCAATGGGAAACGAAAAACACTCTGTTTTGTGGGTGGGAAGGTGGGCTGGGGAATGGGTTTAAAACAGAATAGAAATGTGGCCAAGGGAGAAGGACTTTCACTGGACACATGACACAGATTTGCCTTCTACATTGGTCTAAAGTGTTCTAACAAATGTTGGCCAATATCCACATATATGACAGAAAATTTAAGAAAGTAAACAGTTCTTAAGATTTGGTGTATTGGGAACTTTATAATAAATAGAAAACAATATTTGATATTAACTTATTTTTATCAACATGAAACCCAGTATGACTTATTTATTAAATAAATAACGATAATGCAACTAAAATTATCTATTTCATTGCTTTAGCTATACATGTGTAACTAAAGTCACCAAAATAGAAGAGAACAGAAGACTGTTTTCATTCATCCATTTTACTGACTGTTACTATATCAGGTACTGTAGTAGGCCCCAGCCACACAGCTAAGAGACATTCAATGTCTTCACAAACCTTGTATTGTTACCCAAACTCCAAGTGACTAGTAAAGTTTGATGCTGAAAAACATATTACTGATTTTTTAATCACAGAATTATATGTCAGTATCATATACATTTTTCAGGCTCCTTTTTAAAGAAAACCTCTTATTTCTTAGATGCATGTGTCCTTACTGTGAAAACCAACAGAACCCAGGTAACAACTAGGAAATATAAAGCACATGAAATTCACATACTGTGAACTCAGTTCAATTCAACAATCATTTATTGAACACCTCCTATGTCTTAAGCATGCTTGAGGATATTGAAATAAATATATTTTTCAAAAAAGGGTGCTAAATAGAAAGTCCTATTATTCATTTCTTCAGTCGCAAAACTTACCTCTGTTCCTCCTTCATCAAGAAAGAGAATGCATGTGTGTGTGTGTGTGTGTGTGTGTGTGTGTGTACATAAACACTACACGATCCCTTAAGTTGTTTCCTTAATATTAAACCAAAAAAAACTCATACTCAGGTCTCAGCTTAGATGTTACTTTTTCCAAGACGCCTACTCTGCCGCCCACCCCCCTCCAATTACCATTTCCTCCTCCCTCAGCACTCTGTACTTCTGTCTTATTATTTAACTTACTGCAATTGCCTGTTTGCTGTGTACTTCTCTCCTAACCCTACTGTAAACTACATTCTAAGACGAGAAGGCTGTCTCTGACCTATTTACTAGCAAATGTCTGAGAAGAGAGAGGCTGAGGATGATTTAGGAAAAAAGTTGGATCTTATGAAAAAACAGCAGGCTCTGTCTCAGTTTCCTCATCTGCAAAATGGGGATAATAGCAGGACTCATCTCAAAAGATTGTTGTAAGGAATAAAGAATTAATATAAGTCAATTCTGTAGTAAAACTAAAAGACTAAAGAAATATTAGCAACATAAATGATAATGATGGCACACCAGAAACATTCAACGTCACAGAGTTGTTCATTCTCTCCAAAGCAACACACAAATGCCTCAGCAGAGTAAGTCCAAATGGATCAGATATACAAATGTAAAAGTTAAACCATAAAAGTACTTGAAAAAAAGGGCAGAATTATAATTTCTCAGTGGTGGAGGCCTCTTAAACCATAATATAAAACCTAGAACTCATAAAAGAAAACATAGATTAAATCCAACTATATGAAAACAATTTCCACGTGGCAAAAACTAAAATAAGCAAAGGCAAACAAAAATCTGGTTAAAAAAAAATTATCGATTTGATCTCATAACAAAAATTAGGGCTAATTTTCTCTAATATATAAAATGCTCTTACTAACCACTAAGAAAAAAATCCAACAACATAATTTAAAAACTGGACAAAGAAATATTAAGATATTTCATAGAAAAGGAAATACATCTCTTAATATGAGAAGATTCATTCACCATAGAAAAAGAAATTTAAACCATTTCCACTTAGCAGATCAGAAAAAATTAAAAGAATAAATGCTATGTTGGCAGGAATACGGGGAATAAGGCACTCTAATATACGACTAGTGTAAGCATAAATTGGTATAACTTCTACTGGAGGACAATTTGGTAATATATAACATACCATTATGTAACCATTTGACTCCACAGTTTTATTTATAAAATAAAAATGAAGTTTTATTAGATATACTCCAATAGGTATGAAATAACATATCTACAAGGTTTTCTTGTTGTAGCATTATTTTTTAAAAATAAAAGGTTAGGAAAAAATCTAAAAATGCATCAATAGGAAAATGGTTGATTAAATTACAGCATGGCACACAACGCAATACTAACATAGGCAAAGTGAACAATGTATTTATGCTACCTCTTGCGCGAGAAGAGGAAAGTAAGAAAACAAAATACATAGATGGCTACACAGAAAATATCTCTGAAAAGATACACAAGAAACTGAAAACTCTGCTGCCTTTGGGAAAATCAGCTGCATGGCTGGATGAGAACAATGGAAGGAAATCTTTTCTTGGTTTACCCTTTTGCACTTTTGGAATTTTGAAGCGTTTGAACTTAATCCTTATGCATAAGCAAAGAAATAAAGCTTGAATATAACAACCTTCTTATTACAATGTTGGTTTTAGTTTCTCGTTGACTAAATGATAAATTGTTTTTATACTTAGCCTCTAACATTTTGATTTCTGGTCCTGGGTATAAAAGGAGAAGGATTTAGTATAATACCTCCCTCCCCTCAACTCACATATTGGTTTAGAAAACATCTGAAAAGAACATTTTCTATTTGTAAAGGGTGATGACTGAACTCTACAGGGCAGGCTTCGCTGTGCACAGCTGCAGATATGAATATATATGAAAAAGGAGGCATTTTAGTTTGTCTCCAAGGACTTTCAGGCTCATGAATGGATTTCCAGAAAATAACATGCACATCAAAAGCACCCGATTTCTTTGTCTAAAACTCTTGTCCAGAAGAGGGTTATACTGATGAAATGGTTTCTTGACTGGAATGTCTCTAAGAAAGGGGGGGAAACGGTGAAACATACACAAGTCTAATGTTCTAAGAATTATTTTACATTCAGTCATGTTAGTCACACATGATTTAACCCACTTCTTTGTGACGGTTTCTTCTTAAAATACATTCAAGTGAATTATGTAAATGGTCTATTTTAAAATGTACTCTAAGGAATATACTAAAGCAGATGTCAAAAATTTACCCATGTTCTAACATCCAAACCCACATTCATTAAATGCCAACTACGCCAAGCTCTGTGCTGTAGAGTCAAAGATGAGCAGATGAAAAGCAGGCCAAGGGGAGAAATCCAAGGCAAAATACTCACAGAAGTAAAACTTCAAGCTCAGACAAAAACCTCTTCCATTGTTTCTTACATTGCATTTTTTTCTCCTAAATATCATAGAGAAAAACAAGAAAAAAAAGTAAAGAAAGGATCTCTCTACTTCTGAGATTCTTAACCTAGGGTTTCTAGTCTCCCTGAAATTACATAGACTTTTTGGTATAAATGCATATGAACATTTTTCTGGGGGGAGGACCCTTAGCTTGCATCAGACTTTCAAAAATCCACTAACCGCAAAGCAGACTTGGAACCACTGCTCTTGAATTAGAAGTTTTTCATGAAATGTATCATGTTGCCATATTTTATATTCAAACCCTCTCACCATATTTTGTACACATTTACATGAATTCAACGATGTTTTATGTATCCAAAGAAAATCCCATGACAGTTAGAAATTCCTCACTTGATCTCAAAGAACCATCTCAAAGGTTGGGATGGTTGTATTCTGATTAGAAGTGATTTCAATAATTTCGCATTTATGACCTGGGTTATTTAGATGTCGGCTCAAGTTTACCTTTGTATTAATTGTGAAAAGATGGGCTCACTAAGAAAGTGAAAAATATAACTCCTTACTTCAAGGCAGCTTCAGAAGCTAGCCCAATGCCTGACGTATGAATAAATTAAGTGAATTCAATGATATTGTTCTGAGCACCTCCACTGTATCAGACACTGTTCTCGATGGCTTCACACACCTTACGTCGCTGCACATCTCTGAATCTCAAATTTCTAACTTCTACCACAAAAGGGTTAAATTAAGAGTGCTCTTAGGTCCCACTGGTTAGAAGGTTCTGTCATTTGCAAATTGTTAGACAGGGCAGTTTTTAGAGCCCTCTGTCCTCAGGAATATAGGGAGAAAAATCCAACAGGAATTCTGGGAGCCATTTTCCAAGTTAACTCAAGATGTCAGAAACAATGAACTAGGCTAACAAATCTTTTTCAAGGACCATACTATGAGAGTTTATATTTTAAAAAAGTGTCCTGGGAGCCAAGTAGATTGGGTCTCAGGCCCACCTCTAACACTCACTATTTGTGGCTTTTTCTTACTCACCCTCCCTGGGGTGGCAGTTTTCTTAATCTGAAAAAGTGAAGGGGTTAGTTTTTGTGTTCATGCTCTCCTAGCGCTCCTGCTGCTCAAAAGTGTGTTGTGTGCACAAGGAACCTCAGCTTTCTTGGGGAGCGGGTGGGAAAGGCTGAATCTCAGGTCCCAAACCAAATGTGCTGAATCAGAACCTGCGCTGGAAGGCGTCCAGGTGGTCTGGCTGTGCTAATGTAACACCTCTAGTGCATTTCCCAGCCTCAGTCCCTCTATGAGGGTCCCAATGTTACAGAACCACATTTCTTGTAAAAAATGCTCTGTGGCTAAGGATTCATTAAATCATCTCATTTTTCCTGGTGTGTGTGTGTGTGTGTGTGTGTGTGTGTAGGACTTTGTATAATCTCTAAGTCTTAGGTAACTTTGCTACTTCCTGTCTTTTTACTAATAGTAAATAGCAACTAAATTCATGAAAAGAGCATGTGTACTTCATTCAATTCACCCAACAAACATTTACTGAGCAACTTCTCTGGGCCAGGCTCTGTAATAAGGCATTGGGATACAAAGATAAACAAGAGCTCTTTAAAGAAAACCATCCAGTCCACAGGGAGAGGTAGATGAAGAAATCAATACTATGAGATGGTGCTGTTTTGCTGTGGCTGCACAGAGGAGGGCCACCAAAACCATCCTGGAGGGGTCGGAAGCAACTGAGGAAATGATCACTGTCTTTGGGAAAAGAAGGGAACGAGAAATAGAGGAAAAGACATCTCATTCTGAAGCCAGACTCCTAGAAGGACAACTCCCAAGAGGGAGTGTGAGTTGGTGGCAGCTGCAGAAAGAAAAGTAGACAGATGGAGTCTTTGAGGTGGTGGCCCTGGGGCTCGACCATAAGAGAATACCCAAATGGCGCCAGGGACACGCTGGCCCCGAGCAGCAGGCTTCAGTCAGGCCACCTCTAGAGTCAACACGTTCTTTGTGCTGAATGGCTGTACCCGTAGGTTGTTTCGTTTTCTTATCATTCATCTTCTCAGGAATCTTGAGACGTCTGCATAGAATCAGTGGGGTAAATGCAACGTGGGGAAATGATAATTTTAAAAGGCCCTGTAATCTAAGCTGCAAAATCAGAACCAACTGAGATCCCCCCTTCTCCCCTATTTCCCTAGACCCGTCTACCAGATCACTGGATTTGCTCCATTTCACCTCACCTCTTAGACACAGTACTTTCTCCCTGCCATCCCTACCGCCTCTGCCCTGGCTTACGGTGGTTATCAACACTGGCCATGCTTCTGAACCACCTGGCGATGCCTGTCACCACCACTGCTCCTCTGACCTAGCCAGATGCTATGGGGCTCATTTTTAAAAAAACTTCCTGGGTGATTCTAATGTTAGAGTGGAGAACACTGGTGCCAGCCCTACTCATTTCTTAGTTTACACATCTGAAATATCCCTCTACCAGGTCTTTCTACCTCCAGTCTAGTCCTTGCTATCTTCCCTTCAATGCCCCTGCCAATTTCCAGCGCATCATCTAACCTGTATTCAGAGTTACATTTCAAAACATTAGTCTTTCATTATTCTATTAATAAACCATCCATGGACTTCACCTATCTTGCCAGTATCATCTTCTGCCACTACATACCCACCCTCCCACACTAAACCTTCCTCCATCAAACTACCTGTTATTCATGAGTAAGATGTGTGCTTTCATGCATGCGCCTCTAGGCCTTGGTACCTGCTATCCCCTCTATCCAAAAAATACTTCCCTTGCTGCCTGCCGAAGTTCTACTTATCCTTCAAAATTCAGCTGAGAGGACAATTCTGTTCATCCACTTTTCCATTTGTTTACTGCATAAATGTTTACTGAGTGGTTACTCTGTGCCAGGCACTCTTCTGGGTGCTGGAGGTACCAGCCCCACTCTGGCTATCTTTTATGTGCTCCCACGACCTTTTGGGCAAATCTCTGCTACAGTATTTATCATGCTGCAGTTTAACCTTCTCTCTACCTGTTTTCCCCACAAGACTGTGAGTTCCTGGAGGATGCAACTACGCTTTGTCCATCTCTGCCCTGTGCCCAGCCCAGAGAAGGAGTTCAGTAAATGTTTGCTGGCCGTTGACCACCAATGAAGAACGTGAATACTGCTTTCCTGGCTGCAACCACTCAGCTGTATTCTAACCCCCTACTCTGATTGTTGCCTTGCTGCTCCTACTGGAAGCCTCGTTTTTCCCACTCTGGACAGTGACTGAAGGCAATACATAAAGTAGCACTGAATATCAGTCTGTGGCTTAGCCTGTGAAGCTGCCTGGAGAGGGCACTGCCCATCCTAAAAAGCCAGGAACACTAGAGCCGACCAGCACAATCTGACCGTCGTAAGCAAAGTTCCAATGGTCCTGTGAGGCTTTTCAGAAAAAGCCTTTCTCAGGCCATACATCTGGGGATCGGAAGGCTTCAACTTCCACATGCCTGCAAGACAGGTTTCACTTCTCAGTCATTCTTCCAGTCACCTGAGGTCATATATCTTATTTCCATTTATGAAATTTTACTTTCAAGTACACCTCCTTTCAATGCTGATGAAAAATGACACATTTTAATATGAAATATGAGGAACTAAATGGAATCGATATCCTGTGATAGTAATTCTTTCCATACCTGTTTAAATAATTTAATGGCATATGTTTGGTTTTGGATTTCCACTCTGTATACCTCAAAAATCTCCCCTTCTCCAATTAAAAAATCTTTGTGGAAATTTTTGGTTCCTTCTATGATGTTTTGAAGGCTGATGGAGGATTTAGGCAATACTCCTTAGGAAGGAAAGTAGAGAGAAGACAAATTACGTTTGGTCTTTTTAAGAATCAACCACCATGATAAAGAACTAAGACAAGACTTCCACATTCAAAACACATCAGAGGGGCAGGGTATAGCTCAGTGGCAGAGCACATGCTTAGCACCCACGAGGTCCTGGGTTCAATCCATTAATTAAAAATAATAAATAAATATAAACCTGATTACCTTCCCGCCCAAAACCAAACAAAAAAAGATTAAACAAACAAACAAAAGAGAAACACACCAGAGCCCAGTGGAAAGTCAGTCAAGAAAGGCCCAGGAACCAAGCCCATCATGTGCTCCCTGTGCATTTACTTGGGCCTGGCTCCCACCATCCCACAGAGCGGCTTTTTAGATATTCAAAGAACAGCACTGTGATTCTATCAAGTTTCTAAAGAGATCAGCCAGAGAACTTAGTTGGGGAAACTTTTCCAAGATTCCGTTTTCTTGTCATTAGATCAATGGATTGCTGTTGACCCACTATGAGCCTAAAACCAGTGAAAGAAATTATAGAAGTGGAAATCTCGATGTGACTAAATAATATTCTCAAAGCATGACTGGTAGAAATGTTTTTCATGAGCCAAAGCCTCTAAATTCCTACCTTACTTTCTCAGAGTAAATTAAGAAGATGCTTCAGCTTTAAAAAAAAAAAAAAAAAAAAGTCACCTGAAGAAGAGATCGGGAGGAAAGACTTCAAAGGTAATCAAGTACAAATTCAAAGGGAAAAGCCTGGCTGGATCCTTCAGAGACCAATGTTGGCTGCATTTCCACATTTAGTGTTTGATTTAGACCTTCTTGCTAAATCTTAAAGGACCATAACCTTAGCTAACTTTTCTAATTCTCTTTTGAATCAAAGAAGCAGCAGATCTAGTGGCGAAGATTAGGCAAAGCAGCCTTAAATAGCCATTAAAGTTGATCAGAATGATTCCCAGGTAGAACTAAATTATTCCCCCTGCTGATAGAGCAGGAAAGCTGGTATGGAAAGTAACTGATTTTCATAGTGACCTTCAGCATTACTCTACAATCATCTCTAAAGATTTCTCTGCAAGTTCTATGAAAATTTTTAACACTATATTAAACCCAACATAATTTTTAAATGTCTTCGTATAACACATAAAAATAGCAAATGTGACTGACAGAAAAATGAGAAATACTCCAAAATGAAGAGACTACAATTACGCTCTTTATTGGCCAATGAATTTTTAATATGACAATAATGTATCATCCATCAGAACTACGTGTCAGTCAAAACTGAGAATATTTTGACAGCTATGAATTTATCCTGAATCTGCATATTAATAAATAGTTAATATTTTTATTGGCTATTTCTCCCTTTAAATTCACTTAAAGGAAAGTATGATTTAAAGAAAAGTTGGGCTTTTTTTTTTTTTACCTTTTTCTTTACGTTCAGGAATAAGAACATTATCCACTGTGACACTGGCTGTTTCCTAAGAGAAGAAATACATGTTAAAGTAATTCGATTTCATAAGTCTAGAAAAAAACAGAACCTCAACAGAAATCTGAAGCTCCCCTGGGACTATAGAGTACAATAGGGTGGAATCTAATTTAGAAGAGAGCTAGTAGAAGGCAAAGTTACTTTATTTTATTCAACAGTATTCACTGTCATATATATATAAGGCTTCCATACTAACAGTAAAACTCAAGTATCAATGTCATAATCACTCACGGTCAATTTTAAATGATTCTATTGCTGTAAAAATGATCACCACTAATTGCTTTAACTAAAACTAACATTAACATGCAAAACACCAACTAAAACAGGAAAATTAAAAGCTGAGTTAAGATAAATGTGTAACCCACAGCACTCTTAATAGTTCAAAGTCTCACCTCTGACAGACCACTAAGAGGAGAAAGCTTTTGACTCTTCAAACATTAACGAATCTCCAATTTCTAGAATCCCCAAATAAAGGAAGCATAATGAGAGCTAAAGCTTTCCTGGCTTCACAAAAGTAGCACAAATACGGCATCCTTCTGCCTGATAACTTCATCCCTTATGCTCAGTTACATATGCAGCAGAGTTCAAGGGTCATCATCTGTGCATACACACTCTACCTTGGATAACACGTTTGGAAATGCTTCTCTCTGATGACTCTGCTCTGAAGGCTTCAAGACTGCTCCTGAAAGAGAAATAAGGGGAGCTAGATACAAAAAATGTTATGTCTCTAATAAACTTTTTTTTTTCTCCCTTAGACTGTGACAATAAATACCTCGCTAGTAAGGTTCATTTTTAAAGCTCAGTTTCATTCCCATTGAATGGTTATACACTTCCATAAGTGAAATAGTTTTCTAATGATCAAATATTATACAAACATACTTTTGTTCACTCAAAACATGAACACTTATTATTAGATTTCACTAAAAACATTAAAGTATGAAGGAGAAGACTAACAGGAAAAAAGTAACACTGTTGTCAAGTTTTTTCACACGTATTTTAAATTGTTATAATTATGGGGTTAGATTTCTCTGGGTTATTTTTTATTCCATCTTGTGTCATAAGGTATTAGAGGTGTGTGTGTGTGTTAACCACAAATGCCCACCACTCCTCCCCAGTTGAAGACTATTACTTCTGTCTGTTACAGTTTTGGCTGAACTAAGCAAGAGTATGCAGCTTCCTACAAAAAAATTAAAACTCTGCAAAATTTTGATTCAGACTTCAGAAAAATTGTATTTTTCCTTAGATTATATTCTAATGTTCTTTAATTATTTTGTTTAGAAGACTAGCAACAAAATATAATAACAAATCTCTTTGAACATTATAAACCAATTAGACCTAATAGACATCTATAGAACATTCTATCCAAAGACACACATACTTCACAAGTATACACTGAATATTCTCCAGAATAGATCATATGTTAGGCAATAAAATGAGCCTCAATAAATTTGGAAGGATTGAATCATATAAAGCATATTCTTTGTCTACATGGAATTAAAGTAGATCAGTAACAAAAGGAAATTAGGGAAACTGACAAATACAGGGAAATTAAACAACAAATGCATAAGTAATCAGGAGTCAAAGAAGAAATCACAAGGAAAATGAGAAAATACTATACAATGAAAAACACACAACATATCAAAACTTATGGCATGCAGCAAAAGCAGTGCTCAAAGGGAAATTTATTGCTATAAGTGTCTATCTTTAAGAAGAAGAAAGATATCAAATAAAAAAACTAAACCTTTGCCCTAAGGAACTAAAAAAGAAGAGAAAACTAAACCAAAGGAAGCAGAAGAAAGGAAGAATTAAGACTGGAGTAGAAATGAATGAATAGAGAAAAGAAAAATAGAAGAGAAAATCAATAAAACAGAAGTTAGTTCTTTGAAAATATGAACAAAACTGATAATCCTTTAGTTAGACTGACCAAGAAAGAAAGAGGAGACTCAAATTACTAAAATTAAGACAAAAGAGAAGACGTACCAACCCCACAGAAATAAAAGGAATTATAAGGCAATACTGTCAACAACTATACATCAAAAAACTAGATAACCTAAGTGATATAGACAGACTCTTAGGAAGACATGAACTACCAAAACTAGTTGAAGAAGAAATAAACAATCTGAATGGATCTGTAACAAGAGATTTAATTAATATTTTAAGACTTCCTGTAAAGAAAAGCCCAGGCCCAAATGGCTTCACAGGTGAATTCTACCAAACATTTAAAGATTTAACACCAGTTCTTCACAAATTCTTCCAAAATAGAAGAGGAGGGAACAAATTCCAAATCATTCTTTGAGGCCAATATTAGCCTAATATCAAAGCCAGACAAAGCATCACAAAAAAACTACAGACCAATATCCTGTATGAATACAGATGCAAAAATCTTCACCAAAATATTAGCAAACCAAATCCAGAAACATATAAGAAAGATTAGATATCATGATCAAGTGGGATTCATCCTAGGAATCCAAGGTTGGCTTAATAGCTGAAAAATAATGTAATATACCACATTAATAAAATAAACAAAATCCATAAAATCCAATAATCAATCATGATAAAACCCCTCAGGCTAGAAGAAATTTTCCTCAATTTGATAAAGGGCACCTGTGAAAAACTTATAGTTAACATCATCCATAATGGTAAAAGACAATGTTTCCCCTTTAGATCAGGAACAAGAAAAGGATGTCTGGCCTTGCCACTTTTACTCAACATTATTCTAGAGGTTCCAGCCAGGGCAGTTAGGCAAGAAAAAGAAGTAACAAACATCCTGAATAAGGTATTGTTGTGTAGAACAAAATTTGAAGTCTGGGGACTGCAAGGGCATTGAAAGTTATTGTCCTTTTGTTGTTCATAAAAAGAGAGACAATACTTCATTGTTGTATAAAATGTAAGATTCAAAATGGCTCTCCTGAGAAGCCAGCAGAATGCTGTGGATTTCATGTCAAAATCAGAAACCAATTGCTAATCACTGAGATACATATGCAAAATGTGGTATGTAAGGACATGCATACCAGAAATATAATGACAGCAAGTAAAGATTCTAGTTTCTTGAACAACTTAGTTATGTCCCAAGATTTGAGGGAATGTTTTATGGATGTGAAGAAATTACCTAGTGGCAGCCACCTGAATTGCAGGAATAGTTCTGGGAGGAAATACAAGGTCTTTCTTAGTAGCACTCATAAGAAAACCCACATTTATAAAGTGATCTTTGGTTGCTGCAATATGAAAGGCAAAATATCCTCTAAAATGAAAAACATCCCACCAAACTGAACAATTTTAAGGAAAGGTAGGCAAAAACAGATAATTTGGTTAAGTGACAACTCTATTCACAGCAGCAACAAGAAAGACAAAATCTGTATGCACTTTCAATCAGGAGCTCCAACTCCTAATTCAGGGAGTAGCTATCACAGGAGACACCTGTGCAGCGGGTTACACTTAAATGTTTCTGATGAACCACCACTGTGGCTGCTTTTAATAAGCTGTATGATTAGTTTTTTTTAGGTTATAATTCAAAGCATTAACTCAAAAAACTGCAATTAAATAATGCTATTTTCCTTAGCAAAGGATTCAGAACAAGGAACTATCCTCCTGTCTTAGATTTATCTATCTCCTGGCATTAGGGCAGTAAATAACTGTCTTTCAACCAATCAACAAATCTCTCATTTAAAAAAAAAAAGGAAGTGAATTTGCATATGCAACAGACTAGGAGTCAATCAAGAATGTGGAATTTTTGTCCACGTAATTCCCTGCTGCATAAATAAACAACTTAGGGTGTGAAAAAATGCCCTGAAATCAGCCTTCAGAACACTGAAGTATTAAATATACCCCTGTGTCCCATCAAATTGGTGTGAGTTTATATTGTGAACAAGTCATGTGGGTGTTTTCAGTGGCTGGAAAAGGCTCAGATAATAAAAAGGCACCACATTTACAGTTCCCAGAGACTCACCGCATTTTACTCAATCTGTCAGCTTCCTAGAGAAGCATTCTGCTGTATGAAACTAAGTGAAGAAATGGTGTTCAACAGATGAAAGGGATTAGCCAAGTTATACAGATAATATCATGGTAGAAACCTATTGGCAACTGTCTAATATCTCATTAACATGGAAAATCTTTAAAAGTCAATCTGAAGCTAATCTTCTGGTACAAATCTCACAGGATTTCTTCTCTGTGTGAGCAAAGCTTCTCTGGGTGATGAGGCAGAGGCTTGAGTGAAGAGCATATGTGCAAATATACAGAACTACAAATATGTCTGGATGAAAAAGCCAAAGAATAAAGATGCTGATTTAAAAGTTTCCAATCAGAAGACCTGCATCTATGACATAAGACCCAAGATCACTCAAGATCATCCTTGTTGAAGTGAATAAAGTGGAATAAACAGAATGGGTGACACTAGGGGATTGCCAAAGAATGAATGGAAAAAACTTCATGAGCTTTACTTATGAGGATACTCTAAGTGTAAAGCATGACACAGCATCAGAAAGAGACATGACAGAGAGAAGAGTCAGGCCACTGCGAAACGGACAGTAAACAAGGCAGACAGAGTTAGAGACCATGGCATTAAAAACAGCAGTGACAATAACAGAAATCCCAGGGTTATTGTGGAGGTATCATTTGCACTAAAACACAGGGAAATCCAATTTATTTTTAACTTCTAATCATATGGCAAAACAAATTATAGCATTATTTATATTTTACTCATATTGTGGTTCGGATTATGTTTATGATTCTGAGTTTCAGAGTTTTGGACAAAGAGCTAATTCTCTTAGCTAGGAATGAACATTTTATAAAGTGTAGTCTGTAAATAAATATTTTTTTAAAACCCAACCATAAAGCAGTGGAAAGGAAGGTACTGTATAAGTTAGGCATTAAGAAAATTAAGTGTCACACACAAAAATGTGAAGCTGCTAAACCCCCTTCAGATAAAAGCCACAGGTAAGGAATCACTGATATATAGCAGTACCAGCTAATGTCCTGAATAAAATACAATCTTTACATTTACAAATTACAATCCTATAAAATGAACTGAGAGCCACATCACAAGAATCAATGTTTACCGTAATTTGCAATTAAGTGGATAGCCCGGTGATGGCCCATCTCCTGGAGAATCTGTAAAAGGTCACCGATGGTCTTGTTTTTCTGTGCCCAGGACCAAAGTAATTCTCTTGTTCCACTTTTACCTTGGTCTACATATTTTTCAATGTGACGAACATCCAGCCAGCTGCTTGAAAGTCGCTCTGCTGTGGAAATTAAAATAGGGAGAACCAAAAAGTAGTTAACGTTTATTGGATCCTTGTTTTTGTGTACCTTCTATGTTTTATTTCATTTTAAACATTTTAAAATGTTTTATTTTGAACTAATTTAGCATGTACGCCTCACCCAACTTCCCCTACTGTTAACATCTTATATAACCACAATACAATGATCAGACCCAGTGATTACTCAACTTCAGAACTTATTCTAATTTCACCAGTTTTTCTAGTGGTGTCTTTTTTTCCTAAGATCCTATCCAGTTTCCCACGTTACAATTAGTTATAACTTCTCCTCAGTCTGCACTAGTCTGATGTTCCTCAGTCTTTCCTTATCTTTCAGGGCAGTGAAATGCTACTGTGCCCTTCTCAGCGCATAATATGAAGAGGTTCACAACATGTCTTACCACGGGTGATGTTAATCTTAATCCGTTGGTTAACCTGGTGTCTGCAGGCTTTGTCACTATAAAATTATTATTATTTCAAATTAATAACTATGTTGGGGGAGGTACTTTGAGACTATGGAAATATCCTGCCCCTCAGATTTTGCCTACAGATATTTGCATCTATCAATGGTTCTCGTTTATCATACTTATTACTGTGGGGTTTGCTTAATGGTGTCTTTCTGTTTGCCCTTTTTCCTTCTGTGTTCTTTAACTATAATTCTTCTCTAAAAAAAGTGCCATCTCTTCTTTCTCATTTATTTAGGTAACTAATTTGTCTATATCAGTGTGGACTCATGGATATTTATTTTATTCTATAGGTTAAAACCCAATACTGTACTTATTTTGTTGCTAAAATTGCCCCAACTTTGTCCATTCGGGCTGGCTTCTACATTGTTTTGACAAGCCCTTTCATTTTTGATAACACTTCCTTATTTCTGGCCATACAAGATGCTCCACACTCATTTTGTATTTCCCCTGCCCTAGCCCTTGATTTAATCACCTTTCCAGGGAGTCCTGGTTCCTTTTTTTGGATAATGGTGTTTAGAAAACAAGATCTAGATACTAGATGTGCTCACTGCTGCCAGGATTCCATTGTTTCTAGGTCCTCCAGGCAGACAGAGCTAGAAATATAAGTATGTGCTCTCACCTATGCATCTGTATTTCTGTCTGTACACGTATTAAATGCCATGGCTTTCTACTGAAACCTCTAATCCAGGTCAATACCATACGGCACAGGTTAGCCCTTCCTCACTTACAACTTCATTCTCTGACAGTGAGAAACTTTGCTCTCATTATCTATGACATATTTACTTGTTTGTTCAGTTCTACATAAGGTCCTTTCAGAATGACTAACCCATACCCCTGTGAGAAACACATTAACTAACCAAATTAAAGCACTTAGGGACAACTTTTTCTGTCCTCAGCCTAAGTATTCTGGCAAGAGCCTGTTTTCCAAAGTTATGTAGGTTCGTTCTTTTCTTCTTCATTCTCTTCAGTGTGGTTACTCACTGATAATGCGTGCAGGTTCATTTGCTCAAGTTTTTACGGAATACTGTTTTAAATGTTTTCTAGTCTGTCTTGCTGCTGAACATTTTTGAGCAATTAAAAGTTGATATCTGGGTGGGGTCAGGAAAATGTTCTACTGGGCTGATAGGATTTTAATTACTCAAAAACAGTGTATATGACTTATTTAGGGTCTGGTATAACTATCTTAAAGCTGTGCTGAAAGTATATGACCCTTTAATCTCACTCTGAGATAAGAGGATTCCTCAGGTAAAAAATTATGGTCTTTCCACATAACTTCCAAATTTTGAAGTGTATCTTAAGGCAAAGGAGGGAGAAAGAAAGCAAATGACAAATCAAAAGCATAGCTTTCTTGTCCCTGGATTAGCCCAGTCATCTTGAGCACTGAAATTAGCAATGTGTTTGGGGACCACTGATGGTGACAGCAGCACCCTTCATACGTTTATCCTCCAGAAAGTCTAAAAAATTTGGGAAGACAGATACAGGTCTATAGATTAAAATCCAGCTGTCACCTGAGAGTGGTCATGGGGACTCCCCCAACACATCACCATATCTGGTTATGGGCATCAGCCCCCTCTCCCTCTTTCACACATATAAATTTGGAAGCTGCTTTCCAGTAGTAACTAAGGTAACCTCATTGAAGGACTCACTTATTCACCAATGATGTTCACCAAAGGTTGATGTCCTTTTAAAAGGTGAACAGGCACTCAGGTCTGAGAAAAGCAAAAAGCCCTAGGGAATTATCTCTTGTTCAGTCTGTTTCAGAATACTTGGTTTTTAAAATTTTCTTAATGAACTACTACACCAGTTATAGTATATGAATCAAGACATCAGAAAGGCAATGTCTTCTGTTTAATATGTTATCCTATCCCCCCACATTTTCAGTCCTACAAAGGTTTGCTGGACTATTCAATTTCCTTCTACTTTATGTTCCTGCTGAGCCTATAAGTAAATCCTGAAAGCTGAAAGAGATCACATTATGATATGATGACTGCCCCTCTTTCTGAGTAAAAAATGACTTGGTAGACATTGCTAGTGCCCACCAATATTTCCAGTCCTCTACCCCATCAGAGAGGATTAGATTTTCCTGCTTTAGGTTGGTTATGCCCTTGTGTCTCTTCCAGCCAGAAATACAGAACAGCCAGGGTGTAATTCACCAGGTTCCCATCTCTGCCACAGTAATGGTAGAAGCACATGTTGAGATGGAGGGGGTGCCCCAAGATGGAAGCTGCCTGGAATGCTGGACCACCACATGGAGATCAGCTGTCCTGGACTCTCAGGGATTTTCCTACAAGGAAAAAGTAAGCTTCTGCTATGTTAACCGCTGAGATTTTGCAGTACATCTTAGTCTAACCTAACCAATACACACAAAGTTTTTTTTATCTTGAATTTCTCTTATTTCAGTCACATCCTGTATCTAAAAAGAGTGAAAGGAAAGTGGCAGCTCTGGTGAGCACATATCAAACAAGGGATAATAAAGTTGAAACCTTCAATTTGAATCCATGCTAAGGCTATGGGGGAAAAACAGTTGCTACAAAATATCGACACATTCATTGAGTTGGAATGTCTTTACCCTTCCTCCATATTTTAAGTTTTGGCAAGAATATCTCCATTTTACATCTCTTTGAAGAGATGATGTCTTATGAAGGGGCAAGGACTATCCAGATGCCAAAATATATTTAGATAGAGTATCACTAAAAAAAAAAATTGAAGGGGAACTTCAAAGCAAAAATGTTTATCCAGACATGGTAACTCTATTTTAATGTACTTTTTTTTGATGATGTAATCTACCTATCTGGTTGAGGCACATTTTTTTTAATAAACATTTTATTTCTAAAAGCTCCTGGAAAAAAATTCTGTAGATCAGTGTAGTTCAAACACTTGTTCAGCATCTACTGTGTGCCAGCAGTACTGTAACCGCACACAGAAAGTATAAGTAGAGCATGAAGAAGGGTCCCTAACTAAAGACGGGGCCATCATAGAAGGCTTCCTAGAGGAGTGGTTTCTGGAGACTGAGCCAAGTTTAAAACTATGAGTATTTCTCAAGAGAGGACAGTTCTTAAGGAATAACCGTATAGGGTACACCGTCCTGGGGAGAAAAAAACCACTAAACTTCTGGTTTGAAAACAAGACAAAAGAATGAACTCTGAGCCCCGTAGACTCTCTTCTAAGAAGAAAAGTCACCAGTCCAGACAGAGCATCGTGGCCTCTCCCCTCCCTGGGTTCGTGTTGGAACATGTGGGTTTAGTGGTGGCTCTGTCGCCAACCTCTGGTACAACTCCAGACAAGTCACAGCCTCACTAAGCAATTTCAGACTTCTCTTCCAAGTGAATGTCCTTTGACCAACAGTCCTTCCCAAAACAGACATGAAATCTGGTTGCCCCTCCCTGGCCTGCTAATTAGATAAGCACTGAGCCTAAGACATCTCCAGTCTTTGAAATACTTCCCGGTCTCCAAAGCAGCATTCTAATAAGGAAATGCTAAATATCAAATTTCAGCAAAGACCAAGTTTAGATTTCTACTTCATCCATTAGTAAATCAACTGGCTAACATTTAGAGAGTACTAGGCATTCATATAAATTAACAATTAATATTTATATAACATACAACAGGCTTCTTCTTTTTTTTTTTTTCCTTCAAAACAGTTCCCCTTCTGCTTTGAATCTCTGGGGTAAGACACACACGTAACTTACCAGGGGTGAAGAAAGAAGATGCCACATGGGCTACCACAGCCAGGGAGAAGCATGGGGTGGTGGGACATCAGCTAAGTTTGCAACAGGGATGGATTTTGGAGTGAGATTTAAATCGGATGAGGGAAGAGCCTGTCAGATGGGGAATTGTTTCAGAAATGAAGAAAAGAGCATGAGGGGGCAAAGAGGAGACCGGTCTGCCCAGGGCAGAGCGTTTAAGTTAGAGAAAAGCTGAACGAGCTCTGTGAAGTTTCCATGTTACCTTCATAGGAATGTGCTGAGCACACAGCAGATGTTCAATACGTATTTCCTGAATGACAGACAGGCCCCGAGTCTTAGCATAGGAATTTAGAACTTTATCATCAAAGTAAAAGGGACCAATCTAAGATTTCTAAGAAGGTGATGCAAAGGTGGATGCTTTTGTTTTTAGAAGATCAATCTGGCGGTAACAGTAGCAGGAGTCCCTTGTACAGTATTTGCACATGAAAAGGTATAAACATTTTATAGCTCACAATTCTCACAGCAGGAAAGAAACCCTTATAACTATTAAGGCTATCTGGAGTTAATGTTCCAAGTTCCAGGGGATGTCAGATTTCCCACCTAATTCTAGTCCCCGTTTCTTTCTTTCTTTTTTTTTTTTTAACTCCTGAATTTCCTTTTTAAAAATGTAACAGGCCATGATTCTGTGCTCTCCCATCCTGTGACTTGGCTGAGAAACTGCTAACAGAAGATGCTCTCTCTTGAGCACATTTCTGAGATTTAGCTGGAGGCTGAATGAACGAATGCCAAATCAGCTGGGCTTTTTATAGTTCCCTGACACTGTCTGCAGGGGCAAAGGTTTCTGTGTTTGCACCAAGTCTAAGGAAAGCTAGATTAGACAAAGGCATTTCTTGAACAGTAAATAGGTGACGGTGTTGAAACTGATCCAGCTCTGTTTAAATGGATCCTGAAAGCATGGGTTGCTTTCAGGACTGGAAATGAAATGTTTTCTCTTTCTCTAACTGGTGATTCACAGTACAACCTTAATAGTTTTTCTCCAAGGATGATGCATTCTGAATAGAAACACCAGTAACAAATATTATTAGCATCCATAAAACGTATAATTCATTTAGATCAAATCCTGTAGGATAGCTTCAATTTGATGTGACAGGAAAGCAAACTCTTGATTCCTGTTATATTATGCAACAAAGTTTTCTCTAATCCTTCCTTGCTTCCTTGCAGAACACAGAACTTTGTGTAACAGTACTAAACAAAGAATGAACTTCTCAGTGACTGCTGTGTTGCTAAAGTTAAGCGCATTCTAAATGAAAAGATAAATAAGGAAAAAAATGCTACAGTTAAACACTGTTTAAAGCCATTTTTTTGGAACGCAGTTTTTTTGTTTGAAAGCCATCTCAGCATAATATAAGCCAAAAAAAGTCCACTGAGAGGTTCAGAAATAAATCAATCTGGAGATATTGATAGATTAATAATTATTCAGTGCTCAAAGGTCCTTGGAGGCTTTGTTTTCAGAAGGCAGGACTATCTAGGTAGTGCTAACCACTGGGGAATTCAGGTGCAGAAATCACTCTCTATATGCAAATATGTCTCTGAAGGGGTTTTTCAGAATAACGCAATATACCTTATTTGGAATCTTAATATTTGCATATGACCACATGCCAAAACCCCTAGGAAATTCTGTGTTCTTGCAAAGTTTGTTTTGAGATAACAAAATGGGAAAAGGAGAAGACGCCTTTCTTCTTCTTTTCCCACAAAGCACACAAACAAATTAGGCAATCAAAAAAAAAAAAAAAAAAAAACTTTACAACTGAAAAGATATTTTTAATTCCAAAAGAAGTAAAACAAAACTCAAAATTTTAAGTTAGCTCAACTCCTCTTAAAAGACGATAGCATTTACACCCACTAGCTAACACAGTTTATAAGAAATAATATTCATTCATATTTGAGTTTACATGTTTTTACCCCATACCTAAGTAGGATTCATATTCCAGAACTGGGAAGGCCTATTCTTGATTTTTCAGGGATCCTTCCATCTGTCCTGCTCTCACAACCCGAGACCCAGGAAAGGACCTAACATTAACTACCTCTGGGAGATAATTTAAGAACAGTTCACTCACAACACCAACATTTCAGTCTGGAACTCAGAAGCTGTATAATTCCATACTCTGGTAATTCAGAACTATTTCCACATACTTCCTTCCCTTGTTCAACTTTATAGCATCTGAATCGGTCTGTTGCCTGCATTACACTGGAAAATCCTTACAAGCAGGGACCATGATGTTGTATCTAGCACAATGTTTTGCCTATGATTCTGCCCAACAAGTTTCTGGATGTTTAACAGACATCTGTTCATTCATTAATTTATCCAATCAACAGATATTTACTGAATAACTTCTCTGTACCAGGTTGAAGTTTAGATGTTAGAGGAGTAAGCAAGAAACAAGGCAAGTAAAAATCCTCACCCTCATGAAGCTTATTTCTAGATAGACAATAAACAAATAAACAAAGTGTATATATGTATGTAAGTATATGAGGGATAAGTGATACAGAGAAAAATGAAGCAGTAAAGGAGCATAAAGGGGTATCAATTTTAAAAGTGTAGTTGGGGTGGGTAATAGTTAATCAAAAATATGAAGGAGGTGAAGAACTAAGCCTCCACATCACCTGAAGGGAAAAGGTTCCTTGCATGTCCAAGGAGGCCAGTTTAGCTAGAGTTGAGCAAAGTAGAAGGAAATGAGAAAAGCACTATAGGACTGGTGAGATGGGAAGCTGCTGGAGGGCTCTGAATTGAATAATGGTAAATATGTTCACATGTTTAACAGGCTCACTGGCTGCTGTGTTGAAAAAGAACTCAACCAGGGCAGGGGCAGGGGCAGGGAGCCCAGTTAGGAGACTGCTGAAATTATCCAGGTTGGATCTGATGGTGGTTTGGATCAGGATGGCTGTGGTGGCAGTGGTAAGAAGTGGTCAGATTACTAGATAGATCCAGAAGGCAGAGTCAACAGAATTTACTGAGAGACAGGATGTGGTTTGTGAGAGAAAACAAGAAGTCACAGAAAACGAATAGTTTTGGCCTGAACAAATGAAGGATGGAGCTCCCATTAACTGAGCTGGGGAAGAACTTTAGGGGAGGAGAGCACTTCTGGACTGTTAAATTGGATATGTCTATCAACTAGGCAAATAGGTGGATGGTGCTAATGTTCAGGAGAGAGACCCAGGTGAGAAATCTGGGCTTTATGAGCATATAGATGGAATGACAAGAGAGTGGGTACAGTAGATCAACAGAAGAGGAGACATTCATGGACCAATCCGAGGGGCACTCTAAGAGATCAAACAGAGAAAGAAGAACCCGTAAGAAGAGCAAAAAATAGAGTGTACTGTTCTAGAAGTAAAGCTTTCAGGAGAAAGGAGTGATCAATTGTGTTAAATAAGATGAAGACTGAGAACTGACCACTGAATTCAGCTAACGGTGACCTTGGTCAAGAAGAATTTCAAAGGAGCAGCCAGAATGAAAGCCCGTCTGGCGTAGGTTCAAGGGAGAATGGAGAAACTGGAGTATAAACAGACCTTTTGAGGAATTGTACCAAAAAGTAGAACAGAGAAAGGGGTGGTAAACTTAAGTGTGAAAGTTTGATCTAGACAGAACATTGTAAGATGGGAGAAATAACATGGTGGTCAAAGGAACATGGGCTCTACTCCACCTTCAGGGAGGGGGAGCTCTTCTTTAAGTATGGGCCATACATAGCAACTCCCTTCCAAAGAGCACAATATGGAAAGAGGGGGTAAAAAACTGTAGAAACCTGACAGGGACTACTCCAGCCAGGGCTAACCTCAACAGTGCCAATCATGTAAATAATGTGTACCACTGATATGATGTAATGAAAATGGTACTCTACTTCTTGTGGGCTAATTCCCCAAAATCCACACTCTCAGTCTAGTCATGAGAAAAACATCAGACAGATCTCTGTTGAGGGGCATTCTATAAAACAGCAGGCCAGTACTAACCAGTACTCCTCAAAACTGTCAAGGTCATCAAAAACTAGAAAAGTCTGAGAAACCATCATAGCCAAGAGGAGCCAACGGTTACATGATGACCAAATGTAATGTGATACCCTGGACGGGATCCTGGAAGAACAGAAGGGACATTGGGTAAAAATGAAGGACCTCTGAATACCATATGATGGTATTTAATAATAATATATCAACACTGTAACAAATGAACCACACTAACGTAAGATGTTAATAGTAGGGGAACCTGGGTGCAGAGTATACAAGAAGGATAGCGTATATGAGGACTCTCTGCACTATCTTCTAAATTTTTCTATAAATTTAAAACTGTTCTAAACAATAAAGTCTATTTAAAATTTAAAAAAAACAACATAGACTTTGAAGTCTGATCATCTGGTTAGAATCCTAGTCTGTGACTTACTAGACTATGATTTAAAGTAAGTTACTTAAATTCTCTGAGAATCAGTTTTCTTATCTATAAAATGGAAATAAGAAGAGTGCCTATCTTACAGAATTTTTGTGATAAATAATGAGATAATTCATGAAAAGTACTTAGCACAGAGTCTCTGGCAAACAGTCAGCACTCAACAGACGTGGCAATTATTAGTAGTAGTATTACTATTATTTTAAATCTTGATTAAATACTCAAATACACATTTAATGTGATTTTACATTTAATTTGTCTTAAAGTGATTAATAATAATTTCTATGATAATTTTCCCTCTTTTGAGAGAAAAAAACTGAATACAATCTATCACATAGTATCTGTCAGAAGGGTTTCTTGCTCATTGCATTATAAGTGTTGAAAAGTTTTGCAGGGCGAGCTGCTCCAAACAATTTAAATACTAGCTCACGGTAACATAATGAATTGTCACCAGAGGCTTTGTGTATATGTTATTTTGTCTGTAAAGTAGTATAAGATAATTAGTATTCTCCAATTTGGGTTCCAACTTTCATTTTAAAGGCATAAAATTATCAATATCAACCAGAGAATATATTATCTTGTAATTACTCTATTTTTAATAACAATAAAAGTGATTTAAAGAAAGATGTAGAATGTATTTAAAGATAAAAAGAATTAAATGGAGTAGTGAAAAACTAAAGTAACTGTTATATTAACATGCTATTAAAGAAGAGAATTTGGTCTAAACAAATGGCTCCCAAACCAGACTGCGCATCCGATTCACCCCTGGGGCTTGGGAAAAAACCAAAAGCTGCTGGACCCTTGAATCAACAGCTCCAGGGGTGGGGCCTGGGCATCTGTAGCTTTAAAAGATTGCACAGGTGATTCCCATTTGTTAATGACCAGTCTACCTTATCCTGTATACACTGATCATATCATACTCACTGCCATATGATATGCCTTTGTCGGAGCTGCCTTTGCAAACATAGCTTGATATTCACCACCATCAAGAATCATGATCAGCTCAAGTGAGAACCAACGCTGAGTTTGGTTAATCTTTCCTACTGCTTTTCTCTTCTCTTGCCTATTACTATCACAGTTGCTTTCTATATCTTCTGATACCCTCTGTATTTTCAGGCTTTTGGCTGTCCTGAGCATAAAAGAAACTGTCTCCTTGATTCAGTCCTCCACACTCTCTCCCCTAAGGTCAAGTTTTCTCTCCCTGCAGCTCTTTCCCTCCTTTTTCCTTTCACTGTGCCAATAGGGGAACTCGGCCTATGTAGCACACGCAGTCACCCTCAGCCACCCAGAAGCTAGCCAGCCTTTCCTTCCTGCTGGGCCAGCAATTCATGAAGCAGCTGGTCCGTTTCAGGTCTCCTTTCAAAGCTGTGGTCCAGAGTCAGGGGCAGACACAACCCCCTGCACGGTGAATTACAGGTGGAGTATGAAGGAGTAAACAGTTTAGATTCCTCCCCTATGAGAGAAGAAATATACAAAGGAACAATGACCAAACTACATATAAAAATAGAACTCTGACCCACAATGTGCATCAGCCAGCCCAGGAAGCCAATGTACTATGCGGAGTAACCAGTCCAGAAAGTCAAATTACTCTCTGTAGGAACTAGTCCAGGAAGCCAAACAATAACCCTTACAGCAATTGAGACCCAAAATGGCCAGGGCTTCATTAATAACTAACAGATTCCCTAATTTTTGCCCCTGATTCCAACTTAGAGCCAAGTAGAGAAAGCCAAACATGTACCCTAAGCAATCACACAGAATACCCCGTTTCTAGTTGGCCTGCGTACAGCTTCCCTAAGCCAACAGCCTCCAAGCAGGGCATTCCCGAAGCCTTCTCTTTTTCCTTTATACAGCTTTTCCAATCCTCTGCTTGCCTTTGCATCTCTGTCAAATGCAAGTGATGGGGGCTCACTCTCTTGCTTTGAATAAGTAGCCTTTGCTTGTTCTCATCTGGGTGACCCTCATTTATTTCCACTACTAGGAAAATAGGGCTGCATGTTTGAAATGGCTCACTGAATGGTTCTTTCATGGTAGAACTGGCTGTACTTCAGGGAGGCTGTGAGATGTAGCTGAAAGGACACAATAGTATTTGTGACCCTGAGGAAGTCACGGGGGGAAGTGAAGAGTGGCTGTGGGTAAGGGCACAGGCCCTGGATCCAGACCGCTATGCAATGCACGTTTGTCAGCTTGGGCCCCTTACCTAACCAACTTGCAGCACAGTTTCACCTGTCCAAACACTGATACTGGTAATAGCACCTGCCTGACAGGGGGGTTGGAAAGGTTTGTAAGACAACCCATGTAAAGCACGAATATCCAATTTTCAGTGCTAAGTAAGAGGGGTGGGGAAGGGAGGGAGGGAAAGAGAGGGGAGAGAGAGAAAGAGTTACAAATTCCAGGAAATCAATGGATGCAAAAACTGCCATGTATCATCTATTTCAAACAGATATGGTGTGGGAGGGATCTTATCTGTCAAATGCATACTGGAAATCTCCATGCTTTCCAGAAATCAGAGTTTTCTGATTTTTACTTAAAGGCTATAATTTAAAATTACAGAGCTTATAATACATAAACCATTTTTATGTAACTAGAAACCCAATGCCACATTCCAGAAAGTGTGGCCATATTCTTCACCAGCAACAAAACTTTTTTCCTCCTTGATCTTCTGCTATTCTTGGTAAGAATAATAGCTATTTCAGAGAACTAAAGCAAAGTTGTTTGGACATGTTTGTATTTATTTTCAACTAAGCAGACAACATGGAATATCAAATCTAACCATAAACCTGTGTAGTTAAGATTGATTTTTGTCTGAGTTCTTTTCTTCTGAAATATAGTCGGTATACAATGTGTTAATTTTCTGGTATACAGCATAGTGATTCAGTTGTACATATATATTCTTTTTAATATTCTTTTTCATTATAGGCCATTACAAGATATTCAATGTAGTTCCCTGTGCTATACTGTAGGACCCTGTTGTTTATCTACTTTGTCCGAATTATTTCTGATTATCAAACTCAAAGCTTCCAAAAGGCAGCTGCTTAATTTTCCAAAGTCTCCATAAAATGGAGTTTTGTAGCCAACTTTCTAGATTAAATCAAAAAGCCACTCTAGCCTAAACCTTCATTCCACTAGATTGGGTAAATAATCAAGATATATTTCACTAAGAAAACTGGGAGCCACGTTAACTACAAATGATATTTTATTTTAGCATTTCACATGAAATGTAGTTAATGTGGGCACTTGGGCATTTCACCTGAAGTTAAGGTGAGTGCATTGAAAACACTACGGGATAAGCATTTTAAAGGTATAAAAATGTCTTCATATGAAACTTATATTCAAGGGGTCATTTTACAACGACCAGAAGACACCGTGGGCGTTCTTACTCAAATTATTTCGAACCAAGCAAGACAGGAATCGTGGAGAAACATTAGACGGTTTCACGCCGGTAGCTGGTTTTTCCCAAGGCTCCGCTCACTTAATCTTGTAGCAACTCCTTAAGTTTCCTTGACAAAAGAGGGGGAGCTCTCGGGTGGGTCTCGGGGAGTATCCGCGCCCCTTCCCAGGGCGAGCGAGAAAAGGGCAGGTTGGCGGTCGGAAGCCCGGAGGCCGCGCCGGGAGGACGTCGGACGGAGCGTGCGCGCCGCCCCGCCGCCCGCCGCCCCGCGCCCCGCGCCCGGGCCGCACTCACCGAGGCCGCGCCAGCCGAGCGCGCCGTCGCAGCTGTCCAGGACCGCGCAGAACTCGCCCAGCAGCACGGGCGGCAGGTCGAACAGGAGCGTGTGCGCTGAGAGCGCGCCGCGGGCCTCGGCGCTCCCCGCCGCCGTCCAGGCCATGGCCGGGCTGCCGGAGACCGGGGGCCGGGCCGGGGAGGGATGCGGCGCCCAGGCCTCTCCACGCCCGCGCGGTGCCGTTACACAACCGCGGAAATCCTGCTTCCACGACGGCGGCCAGGACGGCCGCACACGCCGAGCCCGGGCCGTGCAGGGGGCGGGCCCCCCGTGACGCACAGCGCCGCTCGCCGGAGATGGCCCCGCGGACGCCGGCCTGGCCGCGGGCTCGCCGGCCGCGGCTTCTGCCTTCTCGTTGGCTTTCAGTATTCAACAGTCCTTTGAGTCTGGGGACGTGACTGAAGAGGCAAAGCATAGAGTGAGAGCTGGAGAAAGACCAGAAGCGCAGAACTGATGCAGAGTCCACCACCCCCTCGGCCTTGCCTGGATGAATATGAGATGCTCTGTTACGACTTCTTTAAAAACATTTTTTCCCCATTTTATTCTGTTCCTTGAGGAACACTTGGAAAACCCAGAAAAGGTGAAAGGAGAAAAGAATCACTCATGGCCCCTACTCAGCTGAGGACAACCGCTCTAAACGTTGGGCACATTTTCCTCCCAAATTTTACTGAAGTTAAACGTGCATGTCTGAAATAATTCGAAAAGACGAACGTAGATACCAAAAACAGAAGAAGGAATGAAGTGGAATAAAACTGGTCGTTTTCTTCACGAGACCATCCCTTCTCCATACTGCTGTTTGGTTTTACTGCCTTCTTTTCTCCCTGGGCTTCCCTGACGAAACATCCTTCGACCACTTTTTCCTTCCTCAGAGTGCTTCCAGACTCTTCCTCTTGCTGTCAACGGGAGAGGTTTAAGTAGAATGCACTATTGTTTTGAAATCTTCTACTGTTTATGCTGTAATATCCCACCGCAGGCATGACACAAATGACACTGACAAAAAAGAGGAGATGCTTCGAAAGGGGTGAGACAAATCCCAACCTTAAGGACTGAAGAGTGGCCAATGGCTATCAACTGAAAAATATCAGCACCTACTTGAAACCATTCAGATTTGTACTCTTTGGGAATGGCGCCCCCTGGGGATCAACAGTGATGATGCACAGTCGTTTCGTACCTACCTGAATTGCCAAGCCCTTTTCAACTAAGGTAGTCCACAGGATATATTTGAAAATTGATAAAGCCCGTTATAATTTGGGCAGAGTTTCTGTGTTCCATTTTTCCAGTGTTCATATTGTTCAAATGGCTAAATTTTATTGTCAATCTGTACAAGTTTAAGAAGCTCTGTACTTCTCAAAGGGACTACCTGAATAAGCCTAGCATAGAGGCAAAAATCTAATTATTTGGTAGCTCTTGAATTGCTGGAACAGGGAAGCCAAACTCATATACACAAAGGAGCCAGGAAATCGTTGGCTGAGTGAAGCAGTCAGCAAGGCCTGCTTTGCCAGATCTTCTGATTTACAGAGAAGCAAGAATTTTATGTGAAAGCCTGATTATGTGAAATCTATATAGATCATGTGAAATTTCTTGTGTCAGACCATGCTTCCTCCCTGTTGCCTAAACTGCCTTTGACTTTTGACTTTTACGTCATCAGGTTGTATCAGTCACTGCTCCTTACTGTTGCCATCATCATCCACTGGTCTCCCCCACCTCAATTCCTCTTCCTCATTTTTAGATTCTATAGCTCCTGCTGACTGTAATTCTCTCCAATGCTAATTCTGTCTTAATCCTTGGTGATTGGAAATATACGTAGAATAGATGATGATCTTTCTAATTCCCTAGACCCTCAGTTCCTTGACTTGTCTTCCCCTCCAGTGAGTTTATGCCCCACTCTATTTCAGACGCTCACTCGTCCGGTAGAACTTGTCATTATCGATAACTGCACCCCATCTGTAATTTCTGTTTCATGAATCTGCTCTCTGACCTCATCTCATACTCTTCTAGTGCATTCCCTCTAGTACTCTGACCCCAACAAGCCCTACCCCCCACCGGGATACCAAATCCAGAATCTTGCCACCTACTCTCTGGCCCCACCCTCTTGACATTCTCACTTTTCTCCTTCTCCATAAAGTCCACACTCAGTTATTGTAGTCCCTCCCTTGCATATGCTCTCCATTCCCTGCTCCCCTCTCACTTTGTTGAACTCTCTTAGCAAATCTATCATCCTGATGAAATCTAATTTTCCGATTTTTGACTCTGTACCCACGCACCTGTGTGTAGCTGGACAGGGTGGGGGAAAAACCCTGTTAATTGGACTCAACTTAAAATCAAAGCCCTGGCTCTCAAGTGGATTCTTTACACTGCCGGCAGTCACGCCATGGACCTTTAGTCCATTTACTCTTCTGATCTCCTTGACAACCGTTTTATGCCTTTTCTTTTCTCCTGAATCCCTTCACCTTCTCCCCTCCATCTTCATGCTCAGTTGATGATCTTAAGAATACTGATGCACCAGGGAAAATCTTCCACAGAGTCTCATTACCACATCAGCCTACCTACTAGCATCTGTACCAACACTCACACCCCGCCCAACCCCCGACTTTTCCAGGGCTCAGTTGTCTAGGCACCTATATCTAATCCCTTCACTTGGGCGCTAGACCCCATTTCCTGTCCCCTACTCAGAGACCTTAAGGGCAGCTCTTCTCATGGTCTGTTACATCATCAGTTTCTCACTGTTCACTGAATCAATTCTATTAGCATACAAATATGCTGTTATTTATTCCATCCTAAAACAAACCCAAAAACTTGTTTGATGACGTTTTCCCCTTTTATGCCACAGTCATCCCATTTCTTTGCTTTTTTTTGTAGTAAAGAGTTGACTATTTTTTCTCCTTTTATTTTCTCAAAGTGACTGTAACTGGAGCCATCTGTCCCACTTTACTCCATGGAAACTGCTCTCTTCAGGGTCACCTATGTCCACGTTATTGCCAAATACAATAGTTAAATTTCAGTCCCTGTCTTACTTGGCCTATGAATTTTTGACACAGCTGATCACCCCCTCCTTCTTGGATACTTTCTTCAATTGTCTCCCACTTTCTCTTACATTTTCACCTGCTTCTTTGGTCACTCCTCGGCTTCCCTTGCTGTCCTTCTACTTATCTCTCATCTCTTACTATTGGAGTGCCCTGGGGCTCAGTCCACAGTTCTCTCGATCCACACCTACTCCCTTGGTGATCTCAGCTAGTCTCAAGGCTTTAAAGACCAACTATCTACCCAGAACTGCCAAATATACACATTTAGCCCAGACCTCTCTCTTAAACTTCAGACTCATGTCCAGAATCAAACCCTTAATTGTGCTTCCTGAACCTGCTCTGGTTTGTTTTTTTTTTTAATTTTTATCATGATTATTTTTGGCAGGGGAGGTAATTAGGTTTATTTATTTATTTTAATGGAGGTGCTGGGGATTGAACTCAGGACCTTGTGCATGCTAAGCATGTGCTCTGCCACTGAACCATACCCGCCCCCATTGAACTTGCTCTTTGGCATTCTTCCTCATCTAGTTTACACCATCCTTCCAGTTGCTTGAACCAAAAACTAGAGGGTCATCCTTGGCTCTTCTGTTTCTTCACAGCCCATGCTCAACACACCAGCAAATCCTGCTAACTCTATTTCAGATATATTTAGAATCTGACACTTTTCTCCACCTCCGCTGCTGTCACCCTGGTTTGAGCCATCACCCCGTCTCGTCGGGGTCATTCTAGTTGTCTCCTAACTGAAAGTGGCTTCCACTGTCGCTTCCTACAGGTTTCCCTCAACACTGCAGCCAGACTTATCCTTTCATTGTTCTGAACTTTTGAAAGGTGAGGTCATGTTGTATGAGGGTGGGCCTTTTTATCCAATGACTGGTGTCCTTATAAGAAAAAGGAGGTTTGGACATAGAGACACAGAGGGTAGAAGGCCTAGCAACAATGAAGGCAGAGACTGAAGTGATGCAGCCACGGCCAAGGAAATCCAAGGATGCTGGTAGACACCAGAAGGCACCAGAGAGGCAAAAAACAGATGCTCTCTTAGAACCTCGAGAAGGAACCAACCCAGCTGACAACTTGATTTCAGATTTGTGGCCTCCAGCACTGTGAGAGAAGAAATTTCTTTTGTTTTAAGCCACCCAGTGTGTGGTAATTTGTTACAGAAGCTCTAGGAAGCTAAAACACGCCGTGAAGCCATTTAAAATCTCCCCAAAGTTACCCATTTCTTTCTTGGTTCCATAGCACTCAGTACTTATTTCTGTCATATCTTCTTGTTGTTAGTTCCCCACAGGCGTGTTGACGGTTGAAGTGTGGGGGAGTCCTAGCCATTTCTGAGTACTTAGCATACTGCTTGGCACAGGTAAGTACTCTACAAATGTCTAGTGAATAAAAAAAGTAGTGACTTTGCCTCTAGCCAATAATAATTACGGCTGTCATTTATTGAGGACTTACTCTGTACTGGGCACTGTACGTACTATGTTTCAACTATAATTTGCCAACACCAACTGGGTGACCTATAATTCAGTCTGATTCTAACACTCACTACTGGAGTTAGCATAGACACTGCCAAATAAGGTCAAAGGCTTTCATTTCTGACACTAACTACCTAGAATTAATACAGATCCTCTAAAGTAAGGACTCAGTCCCTCACGACTGTCCCCACTTCAGATGACAGCTGCAAGTCTCAGGTATCCCCAGGCTACCTGTACTTATGCTTGTCGGACTACACCTTTAGGGCTTCCCACGATCTGGTCTCCCATATTCAATGATTCCCTCGAATGACTTACAGAACTCAGGAAAGCTCTTTACTTATGACTACCTTCCCTAGTCCCTCCAGGGGTGCCATCCTCCCAGCTAGTTGATTCTTTCATCAACCAGGAAGCTCCCAGAGCCTCACTGTTTCAGACTTTTTATCTAGGGCTTTGTTACATAAGCATAATTGAGTAAATCATTGACCACTTGATTGAACTCAGTCACTAGGAGGGTGTGGCTGAAAAGTTCCAACCCTTCAATCACATGCTTGGTCTTTCTGGCAGGCCAGCCCCTTCATTATAACAATCTCAAAGCTCACCTTAAGTTACCTCATGAATTAAAATAAATTGAAATAAAGAGGAAAGGGGCTCATTGTGAATAATAAAAGACGCTTTGATCTCTCCAGGAATTACCAGAGTTTTTGAAACTCTGTGCCTGGAACTGGGCACAAAGACACAACATTTTGTATTATACCATACATTTTATCATATGAGGACTCTTTGAAGTAGGTATCAGTGTCATCTGCATTTTACAGATAAGGAAACCGAGGCTTACGCTCAGAACTATGCTGCCTCTCTAGCCCAACCTTCTCCCAGTCCATTTTATTTCCAAATTAATCTACATTAAATAGAGTTTTCATCGCATTACTTTATCCACAAACAAAATCTTTATTGCTGTCTATCACATAATAAAATTCTGCTCTTCAGGGTTCTCTAAAGTGCATTCCATGGTGGTTGCATTCATTCCTACCTCTGGCCATTCTTGTCGCCTACTTTTCCTTCCTCCTTCTAGTATTTTCCCAGTTCCTCAATAGCTGTCAAATCCCACCTGTCCTTGCATGTTTACTAAAGGGAGAGATAGTAGAGCACCTGCTATCACAGATCTAAGTGCTTTCCAGATGTTGCCTCCAACTTTGCGTATGTTCATACTCCAACAACCCCACTGTTTAGGTATTCTTATTCTTAGTTTATAGTAGAAAAAAACCTAGGCCTGGAGGTACAAATTTGGGTGCTTAAAAGTTAGCGAGTTGGACATAGAAAACAAACTGTGGTTACTGGGGGAAAGGGAGGGGAAGGGATAGATTAGGAGTTTGGGATTAATAGATACACATTACTATATATAAAATAGATAAACAAGGACCCACTGTATAGCACAGGGAACTATATTCAATTCCTTGTAATGAGCTGTAATGGAAAAGAATCTGAAAGAAAATATATATGTATGTATATATATAACTGAATCACTTTGCTGTACACCTGAAACTAACATTGTAAATCAACTACACTTCAATAAAAAATGAGAATTAAAAAAAAAAGAAAATTAGTGAATGAGTGAACTAGAATTCAGACTCATTTATTTAGCTCTAAAAAGCACATGCTCTTTTTAAGTAATCCATGAGATTTGTAAACCACTACTGTTCTGGTACCTAAAGATAAGTTGTAGATAAAGCTCTATAGATGAAAAATAGATTAAAGATAGTAGCGTAAGTCTCCATTTCCTTCAACATTGAATGCAGATGATTATCAACAAGCAAAAAAAAAGTTTTTCTAGTTAATCCAGGAATAAGGATAGAATTATTATAGTCTGAGAATAGTCTAGGGGAGATTTTGGTCTGGAGTTGGTAGAACAAATGTTTTATTGTTTTATTTATTTATTTGTTTGTTTATTTATTTATTTTTCTTTTCCAAAGCATTTTATTTTTATTTTTAAAACATTTTTTATTGAGTTATAGTCATTTTACAATGTTGTGTCAAATTCCAGTGTAGAGCACAATTTTTCAGTTATACATGAACATACATATATTCATTGTCACATTTTTTTTTCACTGTGGGCTACCACAAGATCTTGTATATATTTCCCTGTGCTATACAGTATAATCTTGTTTATCTATTCTACATTTTGAAATCCCAGTCTGTCCCTTCCCACCCCCATCTCCCTTGGCAACCACAATTTTGTATTCTATGTCTATGAGTCTGGGTAGAACAAATGTTTTAGATGAAAAGGAGGGAGAATGATGAAGAGACAGTGAGAAGGAAGAGGAAAGAAGCAGGAAGAGGAAAGATGCAGACAGGTCTTTAAAACCACTAAAATTTCTTCAGATTAATGAGTTTATTTACAAAACAATGTCCTTGAAACTGCAACTTTAAATAAATAGAGGATACTGAGTTACTGGATTCCATATGTGTAAGTAAATGCTTTATTGTCATAACTTTCTTATCTAAACTGAAAGGAAGCAAAAAATAACTTTTTTTTCACTTTTTAAAACACAATTTAAAATTTTTGTACAATAGACAGAACAGTACACAAACCCTCAGCACAAACAGCTTGCTACATTATCACAAATAAACATATGTAATCAGCCAGGAACTAAAACATTATCAGAATCCCAGAAGTCCTTCTAGGTGCCTCCTCCCAATTATTATCCCTTCTTCCCTCCAAAGATAATTTCCTGGTATCTAAGACCATAGATTTATTTTGCTTGCTTTTCAACTTTACATGGAATCTTATAGTATATGTTCTTTGTGTCTGGATTTCTTTTGCTTAGCATTAAGTTTGTGAGGTTCATCCAAGTCGTGTGTTGTGGTAATTTGTTCATTTTCATTGTAGGAAGCAAGCAGTTATATGAATATACCACAGTATACTTATCTATTTTGCCAATAGTGGACAGTTGAGTTGTTTCTATTTTTTTGGCTATTATGAATACTGCTGCTATGTGTGTATCTTTTATAAACATATGCAAGAATTTCTGTTGGGTGTATACCCTATGTAGGAGTGGAATGACTGAGTCGTAGACCTTGTTGTGTATGTTCCGCTTTGGTAGATACTGGCAAACAATTTTCCAAAGGGGTTACTCCATTTACATTCCCACTAGCAGAGCTGGCTACATAATTTGTGGGGCCCAGTGCAAAATAAAAATGTGGGGTCTCATTTAAAAAGCAGGGAAAAGTCTAAATACTACAAGTACTAAAACATAAAGCTTTTTCATTTCTTTTGCAGTATGTTGGCTTGCTGTGATTTTTTAACTTGCTATTTAATATCATTTTAAGTAAAAAAAATACATATACTATTTAAAGGTGTTAGCACACATTTCACCATTGATCTTTCCATTGTGCAATGACAGTTTATGTGCAAGCTCAGGTGAGGGGTATAGCTCAGTGGTCGAGTTCATATTTAGCATGCACAAGGTTCTGGGTTCAATCCCCAGTACCTCCATTAACAAAAGAAAAAAAAAGCTAAAGGCAATCTCATGTGTGAAATCACCAAAATTACACAATTTGTATTCCATAACTCATACATACATATGTATTTTATTCTTACTACAACTGTGGAAAAGTTACAGGAAACTAACTCAGATATTTTTATTTCATTTCCTGGTATGTGCACAATCTACCGACACTCTCTACCTTGAGCTTTCTGATAAGGATGGACTGAAAAAAAAAGAAACTATGGTTGTGCTAGCTCTCCCTTTCCTTCTATAACCTTCATTTTTTGTGTAAGTGGTTGGCTAATGCTGGGAAGTAACACAAAATATAAGAAGTTATGATGGGATTCTCTCGTTATTCATGTTTCTTAGAACAGCATTGTCTTCTTTCTGCATTCAAAGTGTTCTGATTAGTAAGGAAAGCTTGGCCTCTTGAGGCTGTCTGCACCCTTTCTCCTCCTTCCCTTTACTAAGTTGTAGATGTAACACATTTATCTTGTACTGGTTTTGAATCTAGCTAACTTCCATGCATTGCAGGTCCAATAGAATTCTGTGTTTCTGGGGCATCCTGAATGCTAAATGCAAATGGTTGGCAAGGAAGGGTGTGCACACTCATATATTGTGTGTACCTCTTCTGCTTATGCTTCGCTGTGCTTTCACCTATAAAACACAATTTCAAAGGCAAAATTATTAAGAATTTCAAAATAGTGACAACTGAGCATTTAATCAAGTGCAATGTCCTTCTGAAAGCAGGGCCTTGTGCAATTGCACAGGTTACAGTATGAAGCCAGTTCTGGTTTAAGAGTTCCAGTTAATCCACAAGCTTTTTAACTCTTGGTATTGTCAACCTCTTGATTTTAGCCATTTGGTGAGTAAGTAGTGATATTTCATTGTGGTATTTATTTTCATTTCTCTGAATATTAATGAGGATAAGCATCTTTTTATGTTTATTAGTCATCTGGGGTGTGTGTATGTGTATGTGTGTGATATTCCTGTTTGTCTGTTTTTCTCTTGGCTGCCTGTCTGTCTCTCTTCTCTTTTTCTTGATTTGTAACAGTTGTTCTTATATTCTTCTGGAAACATGTAGCAGATAACTTCCTCCATTCAATGACTTGCTTTTTATGCTTTTATAGTATATTTTGATTACCAGAAGTTCCTAATGTTAAAATAGTTTACTTTGTCAGTCTTTTCCTTTAGGGTTAGCTGCTAGTTTATGTCTGTTTTCAGAAGCTGCTTTCCTCCAAATCATAAAGATATTCTCCTATATCATCATCTGAGTTTTATTGTTTTATCTTTCACGTTTAGATCCACAATCCATCTGAAGTTTACATATTTTATAATCGGTGGGGGATCAAACTTTGCTAATGCTGTTTTCAGTCAGTAAAATGATGGGTTCCCAGTCCAACTCCAGTTTGTTCTGTATAATAAATCCTATTGTGGCTTTATGTTAAAATTAGTCACGTGTTTTTGAAATGTGTGTAAAATCATAAAAGGTAAGTTTTTTGCTTGTCTTTATGGAAGTTAGGTTAGTTCTCTTGACAAAAGCTTCCAATAACATCAAGTTTAAGGACTTAGTTTCACAATAGGCAGTTCCACAGCTATTCTGAGTTACACTTTTTAAGTCTTTTGAATGTTATGGTTAAAGTGGGGATGGCAATTGTGGGTAGATCAAAGTAAACTCGTCAAAAAAATTCCAAGGGGCCCTGGGCTCTTTGCGTATATCTACACCTCACCTTCCTGTTGTCTCTCCCACCTCACCTAAAGCGATCGCCTTCCTCGCAGCCTCACTGAAGCTGTGAGGCGGGGCCATCGATTAGCCGCGGCTTCCTGGCGGCGGCCGCTCGGCTGGTCGGGGCTGGGCTGCTTCCTGCGGAAGTGGCTCGGAGGCCGTTGTGCCGGCGTCGTGTCCCTAGCTCCGCGGGGCGGCTTTGTGGGGGTCTGTGCCAACATGGCTGACCAGGACCCCCGCTACCCCTGCTCCTCGATCGAGGACGACTTCAACTATGGCAGCTGCGTGGCCTCCGCCAGCGTGCACATCCGAATGGGTACGACACCCCTTGTCCGGCCCCTCCCGGCCGCCGCTGGTCGGTCCCGCCGCGCCGCTGGCCCCTGGGGGCGGGTGTCCGGCTTCCGAGCCGAGCCGAGCCGACCTCTCTCTCCCCAGCGGGGATCGTGGGAGAGCGCAGGTCTCCTGGGGCTCAGAGGGCAGCCTTCCCGACTCCTGCTGGCCCTCCGGCTCGGAGGAAGGGCGTCGTCCCCAGGCAGGAGCTCAGAGGGACAGGCGGAACGGTACCCCAGCTGTGCGCTCAGAAACCTAACCTGGAGCCCATCCTGCCGGAACCGTGTCTTCTTCGGGGTAGAAGGGGACGGCTGAAAACCTCAGCAGCCTGAATTTGGCATCTTTCAATTAAAAAGAAAAAAAAAAGCACGGGTTATTTTTCGGTGAAAATCAGTTTAATATACGATCATTGTGACGTACATCTGAATGGAGTTAACTGCTTGAATGTTTTCGGTTTAGGGGGATGTGGACGCGTTTCAAGTTTCTGTGTCCTTGTCGGTTTCCTTCCCTGGATTGTAAGTTCAGTGAGGGCAGGGACCATTATCTATCTCATAGTTCTTTTCTCACTGCAGGACTCAACGTAGGTGGGTTACTGAGGCGGTTGTTGGGAATGGAAGTTTCCCAAGTCAATCAACATGCCATGTTAGCTGTAAGTTATGCAGTATGCAGTGGGCAGAAATTATTTTGAATTTAAAATGCTCAGCTTCATGTAAGTGGAATTCATTGTCCGCTCTAGTTTAGCCAATTGATCGCAAAAGCTGCCCCGGATTTTCATTGTATCCGACAGCTGGAACTTGTTGGGAAGAGGAGTTATATAGCGCTTATGCACTAAGAATCTTGATCCCCCAGCATCTATATTTCTGGAATTGAATTTTGGAATTATTTTGGCAAGTGAGCTTAGTTTTTTTAATTAGAGAAATTTTAATTCTGGTAAAATACACATAACATTAAAATTTTACCTTCTTAACCATTTTTAAGTGTACAGTTCAGTGTGCAGTGTTAAGTATATTCGCATTGTTCTGCGACTAATCGCCAGAACTTTTTCATCTTGCAAGACTGAAACTGTACCATCAACTTCCTGCTTTCCTCTCCCCTAAGCCCCAGGCAGTCTCTATTATGCTTTTCTTTTTTATGAATTTGGCCACTCGGGATACTTCACATAAGTGGAGTCATACTGTACTTGTCATTTTGTGACTGGCATATTTCAATTAGCATGTTTTCAGGGTGCATTCATTTTGTAGCATTTGTCAGAATGTCTTTCCTTTTTAAGGCTGAATAATTTCCCTTGTATGTATAAACCACATTTCGTTTATTCATTCATTTGTTGGTGGACACTTGGGTTGCTTCCACTTGACTCTGAATAATGTTGCCATAAACGTGGGTGTACAAATATCCCTTTGTGACCCTACTGTCCTTTTTGATAATATGCCCCAAAGTGGAATTGCTGGATCATGTATGTTTTAGTGAAAAACCTGAGTTTTTCCCTCCTGTATTTCTCCTTTACTACTCACACAGGGTACTCCACTTCTGGCACTTCTGGTCAACAAAAGTGTGGGGAGTTTTCCCCACTTGAAGCAATTCTCCAGGGCACCAGCTGGGTGTCCTACAATTTAACTCAACTCTGACACTATGGAGCACTAGGAGATAGTGTCAAATCCCCGTGGGTCAAGGTCTGTCCCACAAGACTGTGCCCATGCTACTTCACATGCCTATTGCAAGTAGTAGGTCCCTAGGTTACTCACAGCGTCTGTCAGAGTTGGCTATAAATGGGAGTTTCCCATGACCCTTCCTTGGGTTTGATTCCTTTTGAGTGTGGCTCACATAATTCAGGGAAACACTTAGGTTTACCATTTTATTAAAGGATACAGATCAACAGCCAGATGAAGAGATAGAGGGTGAGGTCTGGGAGGGTCCCAAGCACAGGAGCTTCTGTCCTCATGGTGTTGGGGTGCATCACCCTCTCCATGTCCCATATTATTGGGGTTTTATGGAGACTTCTTCACATAGGCATGATCGATCGTTAACTCCATTTTCAACCCTTCTCCCATCTCAAGAGAGTAGGGTGCAGGGCTGAAACTTCCAAGCTTCTAGTCATGGCTCCTTCTTTCCAAAGGCAGCTCTCCTGGAGTCCACCCAGAGTTACCTCATTAGAACAAAAGACACTTCTATCACCCAGGAAGTTACAAGGGTTTCAGGAACCCTGTGTCAGGAAAATTGGGCTGGTAACTAAGCCCAACCTGTATTAGAAAGTAATGTCTAGGGGAGGGGATGGCTCAGTGGTAAGAGCACATGCTTAGCATGCATGAGATCCGGGGTTCAATCCCCAGTACCTCCAGTAAAAAAAAATAAATAAAATAGATAAATAAGGAAAGTAATGTCTCATCTGTCTCTGTTTTTTTTTTTTGCTAATTAAAAGATAAAACAATAATGCTCCCCCCCCACCCCCCCGTTTTGTAAGCCAATTGTGCTGGCTAACCTAATGCCTTAAGGAGAGCAGTTATGACTTCTGCTTTCTCGTTGCCTTTACATGTAGTAAAAAGGGGTTGCTTTGAAAATGTACATTTTCTGGAAAATACTTTTGAAATATTATACATTTAAAATGTCAGGGCTCATTGGTAGAAAACAACAAATCATGAAGCTACAGAAAAATTATGTGAGAATGGAATCTGAGTACAGCCTCTACCTTGAACATTTTTATGGTGCCAATTAAGCTAGTATATATAATTGTTGTATATATAATGTATAATAGTCTATTAAACTAGTCTGTTTTAGCAATATGCTAATTTATTTTTTTGAAACACTGAGACATACTGTTTTGTAGACTCAGAAGCACAGCATTATGATCTGTGGGATTATTTTATACATACTTTTCTGCAACCATGTATTTTCACTTAATATATCTTGCATTTAAAAAACAGCAGTATATACAGTTTTATCATATTATTTTAAACTACAGTGATCTTCCATAGTACGTATGTACCATAATCTGTTTAATCATCTGACGGATATTTAGATTAGTACTTTTGTTTCTTTTTATTCCTTCAAATAGTGCTTTAGGGAACATTCTTACATATTTCTGTGAATTTCCCCAAGTATTGCTCTAGGATAAATTTTTAGAAGTGAAATTATAGGGTCCAAAGAGTATGTGCATTTAAAATTTGATGTCATCAACTATCTTCCAAAGAGATTGCACCTGTTGACTCTCCAGCAAACAGTATATGAGGGCACCGTTTTTTGCACCCTCACCAACACTGAGATCATCAAACTTTTTAATATTTGGCAATCTGGTAGATCAGAGGTTGGCAAACATTTTCTGCAGAGGGCCAAATAGTAAATATTTTCAGCTTTGTGGGGCTGTAAGGTCTCTATGCCAGTTACTCACCTTTGCCATTATAGTGCAAAAGCAGTAGAGGACACATAAAGGAGAGAATGCGACCATGCCCAGTAAAACTTTTGCTTACAAAATCAGGTAACGTGCTGGATTTGGCTCTTGGCCATAGTTTGCTGACTCTTGTGGTAGGTATAAAAATGTTATCTTGTTTTAATCTGCATTCCTTTAGCTAGGTGTGTGATGGTTAACTTTTTTTTTTTTTTAACAAAACTTTGTTGGGTTCCCTACTGATATTAAGGATATAGCAATAACCAGATAATATTTCAGTCCTCAAGAGTTGCTATTTGGGTGGGGCAGTGGGGGGTAACAGACCCTAAAGTAGTAAGCAAATAAGTAGACTGCTAGCTGTGATACGTTCTCTGAAGAAAAGAATCAGTGATGGAATAAAGACTAGGGTTTAGAATAGCAGCTATTTTAGTTAAGGAGTAGGCAGGGAAAGAACTCTTAAAGGAGCTGTCAGTTATGTTGTCGGAGGAGGAGCTAGCCAGGTGTATTAGTTACTTACTGCTTTATTAAAAATTACTCTCAAATTTATTAGCTTAAAACAAGAAATAGTTCTTATCTCACATAGTTAATGAGAGTCAGGAATCTGGGAGAGGCTTAGCTAGCTGGTTCTGACTCAGTGTCTCCTGAGTGTCCACTCAAGATGTGGGTGGGCTGGGACTGCAGTCAGCTGAAGGCTTGACTGGACTGGAGGATCTCCTTCCTGGAAACCTCATTCATGTGGATGTTGGCAGAAGGCCTTAGTTCCTTGCCACATGACCCTCTCCATAGGCTGTATGAGTGTTCTCATGGCATGGTGGCTGGCTTCCCCAAGAGCAGGTGATCCATGAGAGACTAACGAGGAAGCCACAGTGTAGTGTCTTTTATGACCTATTCATGGTAATCACACACATCATCACATCTCCCTTAAATCAGCTCAAAGTTCAGAATCTTGTGATCTAAATCAAATTCAGGGATGGGTGAGGCTCCTTGGGTGTGATTCCTTAAGTGTAGCTCCTCTGAGTACATTTTCTCTCACAGACTGTGAAACTAAAGAATTTTTTAATTACCTGTGTCCACACACACGACATCCAGTGGTAGGATGGATGTAATTTGGTGGTGTTTTTTTCCAGTAAAATCATTCAGAAAACTGTGTTGAGTATCCTACAATTCTTACTGAGGTTCACTCTAATAGGTAAAAGCCACAACCACATGTCTTAGAGTGAGCTTTGGCCAAGACTGATGGGTGACTTTCCTCAAGCCTCTCAGAAGTCCTGTTGTTTGGATGATTTTTCTGAGGGGCAATGTTGAATATTTGTGGGGTTTTAACAAAGGATTTTATAATCACATCCTCTGTCTCCTTTTGCATTTTAGTATGAACAGTGAGAAGCCAACAAGTGCATGCTCTGTCTGGAAATCTCCTTAGTTTCATCACCCGTTTGATTAGGCACATTTTTTACTTCATGTATTCCCACAGGTGACAGTGTTTCTAAATTTTTTGCCAGTACTTAATGAGAATTCTTTTTCTTCCAGTTTCTGTAAGATTTTCCTCACTCTAAGTCCTTACCTGCAGCCTCCTCAAAGGCATCATCCTTCTCCAGTTTCTTTAAGGCTCTTTAAACTTCTGCCTCAAAGACCTGCCAGCTTCTGCCCACTCGTTGATTCCAAAGCCTCTTCCACATTTTAGGTTTTTGGTACAGCAGCACCCCACTTCCAGGCACCAAAATCCGTGTTAGTTTCCATTGCTGTGTAACAAATTACCACAAAGCTTAGTGGCTTGAATAAATGTTCATTATCAGTTTCTAAGAGCCAGGTATCTGAGTGATTCTAGCTCAGGGTTTGTCGTAGGTTGTGGTCAAGATGTTGGCTGGGCCTGCAGTCATTTGAAGGCCTGCCTGGTGCTGAGGGATATTCACTCATCATTGTTCGCAGAAGGCTTCAGTCTCCCTGGCTCTTGGCCGAAGACCTCACTCTCCCACCTCATGGACCTTTCCTTAGGAATACTTGAGATTTCTCACTACATGGCATCTCCTAGAGCATTTATTCTCAGTGGGGACAGTATGGCCTCCAAGAGGGTGAAAATTAGTTCTTGAGGTGGAGGGCAGAAATCTGATATTTCAATGGTTTCAGCCTTTCAGAGGTCTGTGGGACATAAACAGATGTACACTGTATGAGTGGCATTAAAATTTTATTGGAGAGCTATTAGGAAAACAATATCCAGAAGGCTTCTTAGATGGGCAGTGATGAAAAAAAGGTTGAGAAATACTGCTTTAGAGCAAGTGATCTAAGAAAGAGCAAGTAGGTAGTCACAGTGCCTTAAAAGTTTTTTTTAAATTGAGCTATAATTGACAGGTACTGCCTTTTATGACAGTCTTAGAAATAACACACACTGTTACTTCTGCGTTACTCTTTTTGTTAGAGGTGAGTCACTTGAAGGGAGTGTCAAAAGTTATGGAGTTATTTTAAACCATCAGTTCATGTAAAGAACGATAAGGGCACTCCAGGCAGAGGAAACAGCAAGGGCAAAAGAAGGATTTGGCATGTTTGGGGAACGAGGGGTAGCTAGTGTGGGTAAAACACAGTGAGGAAAGGGAAGAGTGGTGTGAGATGAGGTTAGAAAGGCTCTGTATCTTGTGGGGCCCATAAAACCTTGAAAATTTTATTCTAAGTGTAAGGGAAATAAAAGTATTTAAGCAGGGAGTCAGACAATATGGATTACTTTAGAGAAAGATCTCTGACAGCTGTGTGGAGAGTGAATTGAGACAATAGGTGGGACCAGTGAAAGCATGGCGACCAATTAGAAGTCTGCTTTCATAGGCCAGGTGGGAGGTCACACAGACTGACTGCGGAGGTAGCAGAGGAGACCCAAGAGTGGGCATGCTGGGCTCTGAAGGTGGAAGCTACAGTAGTTGCTGATGGATTGGGAGAAGGGAGGGGAAGCGGAGATGACTCCTTACGTTTTGGGCTTGGGGGATGTTGGTGCTGGTGACACATTTAGGTAGAAATGAAGAGCTCCTGTTTTAGCCTAAGTCTGAGTAGATAGGGGAGAAATAGCAGTAGAAAGGGGGAAGTAGAAGGGCAGAAATAAGGGCTCGAGAAGAAAATAGAAAGATTGCTGTTTGGCTTGTATTCGTCTCATGTCCCATCTTTTATTTTTCCCTGTGAGCTGCATATGTATATCTTATGCCACCTGTTATATAAGTTATTCAAAGTGGATATCAAATGTTTTTTCATGGGATTTAAGTCCCTATTTTTAAAAGTTGTGATCTAGAGTATCTGCATAAGGATTATTTTTATGATGAATTTATTGGCTTAGCGTAGGTTTCTTTAAAGTATTTTTCTATTACAAAAGTAATAAGTATTTATTGGTGTTATATTAAAAAAACACAGATTAGCAAAGAATTGAACATGGAAATCATCCTCAGTCATACTGCTCAGAAAAAACCATTATTAACACCTTTGTGTGTATTCTTTCAGTCTTTTATCACATATGCGCTTGTACACACACACAAGTATGAATAAACATAAAATGGTAAGTATTAACACTGACTTCCGCTGCTTAATTGAGAATATATATTATGTGGAATGGGTTTGAGTTACATAAGGTGTAGAGTAGGGTATCAAATTAAAATATGTGATTTTTTTTTTTACTCCAGAAATATCCCTTGGAGGAATAATGGTTTGACCTCTGGTTTAGTAATTAAAGTTGCAGAAAGGTAGCCCAAAAAATGTTGTTCATGGCAGTAATATATTTTTTTTTCTACTTTTGTGAAAAAGGTGGAAATGACCTCCCAAAGCTTGCAGATATCAGGGTGTTTTTAAGAAAGTACGTTGTAGATGTGCTGTGGAGATGAACACTGTCTGCTTTTGGTTCAAGATAAATACCTCTGCCTAGGCCAAAACAGAACTGATCCTGTGACTGAGTCATTGGTTTACATGTTCAGTAAAAGCTGTTTAGGACATTAGGAACAACTCCCTGGATGTTATGGAAAGGGTGCCAGAAGGAAACATTGATTAAGATTTAAATTGGGGGCCTTTTAAGGAGTAAATCTTCAGTATTTATGAAAATTCTCTTATTCTTATAAAATATTTATTAATTTGGCAGACGTGCTATCAATGTACTTCATCCTTTCTTGAGAATTTAGGTCTTCAGTAGGAATTTTTTTCAAAGAGAACCTTTTTTATATGCACATTGTCATGAGGAGCAAGAGACAATATCATACCTTTTGTTGGGTAAAAGTCATTCAGCAGTAGTTTTCTTGCCTACCTAAGCACAGTACTCCATGTGAGTTATGTGGCTCCATTATTGTTTCAGAGTAACGCTCTTTCTCTTCCCTGACTGGCAAAATTCACCTTTCATTAATTCAATATAAATTTATTTAAAAGCAAATAAAATTTAATGAGTATTCTGTGCCATCCTCTTGGCTGGGTGCTAGGAGCCTGAGAATGAATAAGTCATGCTCCCTATTATTAGGAGCCTTTTTAGTCTGTATAGTCTAATAGGAGTGAAGGGCAAGTAGACTTCTCACTTAGGAAATAAAGTGATTAGAAGCATGTTAGGGTCCCTTGGGAACATAAGGAGGACCATCTAGTTCAGACTGAGGAACTGAGAAAGGCAAAGTCTTGAAAGATGATGAGCAGTTTGTTAAGGGGGTGAGGGGAGGATATTATCAGTCTGTGTACATGGAGGAGGTGGGAACTGTTGTCAATATTTTATTTCTGAAGCTGGTGGTGAGTTGGGTGTTTGCTGTATTATTTTTATCATCTGCATATCAGAAGACCGTAATAAGTATTTTTTAATCATTAGGCCTTGGAGTTGATTTATGGATGTTGGTAAGCATTTCTCACATAGAAACTAGAAGCAGAGGTTGTAGAAGTGAGAAATAAAAGTAGGTGAGTGAAAGTAAGTTTATATATTGTTTGCCTTGAAAGGATAAACTTCATTTTGGGGAGACATTTGTACTGCTTGGAAATGAAGATTTCTTTTAAAAATTTATATCTGACCATATGCTTCCTATTCCAGCTTTGCAGTTTCAAGATAGATTTGTTCTTTAAAGTGTTCTGTTTTTAATCTTTTGCTTTATTTTATGTTGTACAAATATGCATTCAACACTGTCTTTTTATTTTGATGAAAACATTTATATTCTGGCCTCTTAATGTTTTTTAAGCTCATGCTTCCTGGAGGAGGATAGTTACCACTTACAATTTTGGATTTCTTTGGAGGCGTTTCGTTTTTTCAGTTTTAGTTGCAGACTACATTATTGGGATTGAGATTTAAGAAGGAACACATACAACAGTTTAATGTTTCTAAGAAGAAATTTGATCTTGCTGTTCTCTGGTAAATGCTTAAGAAAATAGTCATGTGTAATTTTTTTCTCTTTCAGCCTTTCTAAGAAAAGTCTACAGCATCCTTTCTCTGCAAGTTCTCTTAACTACGGTGACATCTGCATTTTTTTTATACTTTGATTCCATACGGACATTTGTACATGAAAGGTAAGGTAATGATGTGATTCTGAATCATTTTCAGCCACTGCATATGACTGAAAGGGCATAATATGAGCAAAGTTAGGTTTTTTTTTTCTATTAACCTTTGCAGTTAGAATGTAAAAAATGTTCATTACTAACTCTTCTAAATAAGTTTTGATAAGGAAAATGTTCTACAACATGGTATTTACCTCTGAACATTTTAGCTTACAGTTTCATAGGGTTCAACTCTCATCTCATGGAGTAGTATTAAGAATTTTCAGTGCATGCAGTTTTTTAAGTCTTCATTTTTTTGCATATATTAGACTTATGCCCTGTCTCCAAAGCCTAAGACAGTACTTGAAAAGTAAAGATAGTTAAAAAAAAAAAAAAGATTTAATTTATCTTATGGTTGACTCAAACGAGGAAAATTTCACTGAAAAGTTTTCAGAGGAATTCCGTATGATTCATCCCTAATTTGTTTAAGATCTGACCTCCAAAATAATTATTTCCATGGCTAAAAGTAATATAGGGTTTTTTTGTATTCAAAGAAAGGAAAAATAAAGAATGAACATTTTCTTAGCAGTAGATACTTTCTGTCCTACGTCTCTTTACAAAAGGGAAGTCATGAACTATTTGTTTGCTACTTGAAGTAAAGTTCTTCAACTTAAATCACAGCTGGATAGTAAATACTCTAAAAAATATGTATCAAATTTGTTAATTTATTGGTTTTTCTTTATTTCTTTAATAATAACTATTATTTGAATACTTATTCTTTATTGTATTTTAGTTTAAAAAAAGCAGTAATTGCAAACATTATTCAAATATGATAGAAGTTCATGAAGTAAAAAGGCCAAGTCTTCCCCATTCATTGTGGGGAAGATTCTTTGTCCTGCTCCTCCTCATCTCACACTCCTCAAGTTTTCTACAAGGAAAAATAATTTTTTTTTTGAAAAATATTTCTTTTGATAGTTTGGTGTAGAGCCTTCCAGATTTTTTCCCCCTATACTTTCATAAATACACAGATAAATTTTATTAAATTGGATAATACTATTTATGGTATTTTTAAACTTGGGAATGGTTTTAATGTTTTGTCTTTCAGTCCTGCCTTAATTTTGGTGTTTGCCCTTGGATCTTTGGGTTTGATTTTCGCCCTGACTTTAAACAGACATAAGCATCCCCTTAACCTGTACCTGCTTTTTGGATTTGTGAGTACTTTGACAATATCTGTTCCTTTAACATTTGTTCCTGAGTGTTAAACTTTTTTATTTAGTTGAATGCATATACATATGTAACAGAACAAAATTAATGAGTTTTTTTTAAAATTCAAGGCTTTACGTTTATAATGGCCTATCAGTTGGTGGATAAAATCTAACTAGAGTAAGCACATAAAACAAAGATATGTAATTAAGGAAAAGAGAACCTAGAGGATGAAGCTTGATATCCCTAAATGTTTTATTTAGCATATGAGTTCAGTTACTTATGACATGGCTTAAACAATGACAAGATAACAATGGCCTAAACAGGATGGGTTAACTTCTCTTTCAGGTAAAAATTTGAAGGTTTAATGAAGTGTCAGGGACCCAGACATCTACTATAGTTAAGACATTTCTTAAGTGTTTGCATAGTACAAGAGAGCTCACTGCCATATCCACATTCTATCCATTTATTTTAAAAAACAAAAAGAGAAAGAGGAGAGTAGGCTTCTTTGCTTTTTGAGATTGTGTACCTGCCTTGCTACTCTATTGACTAGAATGCAGTCTTGTGACCAGATCTAGCTGCAAGGGAGGCTGAAAAATGTATTGTTTAATCTGAACAGCTATGTGTTCAGGTAAAAATTCTGTTACTAGGGAAGAAAGAGAGGATAAATACTGGAAGACAGTTTCAAGACTGCCACACAAAATACTACCTAGATATTTTATTCCTCCTGTATTTGTTTGTGTGAGATAGTGATGTTTTTATTAATGTGCATGTAATTTGCAATTTCATTTTTATTTATTAGAGTGAGAAAAATAGAATTTTCTATATTATTTCTAGAATCTTCCTGTTATAGATATGAAAAATCTAGTTGAGTTTAAGGAGTGATGGGATCACAATTTCAATCTAAATATTCTTACTCAATACACTGAAGTTTCCGTTTCATTATGGTGGGTCATATACTTCCCAAGGCTGCCCCTGAAGCTAAAATGAGATCATGCATATAGAATCACCTTCAACGCCTGGATATTAGAACATGTACATGACATAGTGTAAACTTTACTTGCATTTATGTAATTTCAGTTTCTTTTTCTTAGACACTGTTGGAAGCTCTGACTGTGGCCTTTGTTGGTAAGCTATAATTGTGCTTTTTTTTAATGTGGATAAATTGTTTGGGTAAAAAGATGTTGGGGCTAAAGCTTAATATCACGGAATGCCATATTCAAAAATGTGGCATAGAATGAGGAATTCCTGAAATATAAGCACAAATTAAATGTTTATGTAATTCAGCTGAGTTCAGAGGAAGTAGAGAAGAATTGGGAAAACAGTAGAAATGGAGAACAGTATCCATTTTGTTTATCCATTTGTAAAAATAAGACAGCAGTAGCTAATCTTTTCCCTAATTTAAAGGGATCTTAGAAGAACTGATAACATGTTTTGAGCCATGTACTTATCACATGAGCTCAGCATCTCTAATTGCCTGCATTGAACTCTGCTTTATTATTATATCCTCATATTTTGTCACATGGCACTACAAGAAACAGTGGCAATTTCTGGTTTGTATTTTGTATTACGTATGTATTTGAAAGGAAATGTCTGTTATAATCACTTGGTGTACCTATGTAATGACTCACATAAAAAATTTTGTGATTCATTAACAGTAAAAATTCTAATTGTCTCAAAATGATTAATATGGGGTACCAAATAGAGAGGAATTGACTATGACTCTCAATAACAGTAAATTGTTAATCCTTATGGTTAATATATTTGTCTCTTCCTGTTTTGTCATTACTGGTTTTAACTTTTTTATGCCAGTTACATAGAATCTATGTTGTTTGGTAGTCTATCTCTTCCTTTTACAAAAGAATAAGAATATGAATAAATAATAATAACCACTAAAATAAATAGCATTGAAATTTCTTAGCACAGAGAAGAGGTATTATTAATATTTACTTATTATTAGTGTTATTCTCTATTAATGTTACTTACTATTAATGTTATTATCTGGTCCATCTCTGTCCTCCCTGGCTCTCACCATTTGTAAGGGATGTACGAGAGAGATTTATTTCAGGGTAATTGGAATCCACCTAATCTTACACTCAAATTTCTGACAAGAAGCAAAAATGATTTCATGTTTTATCTTTTCTGTGTTCACCTTCCTAATCCTGTAATGCATAGAGAAATTCCAACTGTTTAGCATTTAGGGATAGAAAAAACTTGGATAATAATTCCCCCCAAATTAAAAATTACTTAATGGTTTTGGGTTCAAAGCACTTAACTTCCTTTAAGAGGTTATAATTTAACATTCTTGTTAAAATATTAAGCAGTTGTATTACAACAGCCATAGTCAATCCAGATGATTATTCTAAAATTACAGAAGGGAATTTGGTATATATTCAGTAAACCCCCAATAAGGTACTCCACGATAAATGCAGATTTGGGTATGAAGCAATCAATGGTTGCGTGTGCGCGCTCTCTCTCTCTCTCTCTCTCTGTTCCCTTTGGGGTTGGTGAATGGCAGACAACCCCAGACAGCCCCAGTGTTTTTCTGGCCCAGGAATTCCCAGCCAGCCACAGGACCCAGAATCACCCCTATTGATATTTAAGCCACAGTTGATGATAAACTGCAGCTGGGACAGGGAAGGATGAGAATCATTTCACCAGATCCCCCAAACCCCTAACCAGCTAGCTGTGTAATACCACTCCAGTCATTCCTTTAACTTCATAATAATGTGACCCCCTTATGTCATATACTTTGGAGCCTGTTTATTGTGTTATGAGTGTGGTTTTACTGTATCAATATTCAAGGCTAAATAAGGAATCTTTTCATAATTGTTTTTATTGGCAAGTAGTATATGACAAAAAATAGAGCACTTCTATGAAATGACAGAAACAAACTTTTATATTGAGTATGTTTATATATATCTTTAATCAGTGTTTTATAATTTTACAGTTACTTTCTATGATGTGAATATTGTTCTGCAAGCTTTTATACTGACAACTGCAGTATTTCTTGGTTTGACTGTATATACTCTACAATCTAAGAGAGACTTCAGCAAGTTTGGAGGAGGGTAAGTTATATATATGTCATGGCTATGATAGGTAGGTATCTTAATACTACTTAGTTTTGAGAGAAGTGCTATACTGTTAGCTTTGGATACTTTTAAACTGGAGGATAATGAGAGGTCATCTCTCTGAGTACTAGGGCCAGGCCCTACTCTCCCGGAGCATACTAGGAGATGAAAAGTGGCTTTGAGTCATTTGCTTCCCCTGTGTATTTAAAAAAGAAGTGAATGCCAAAAAAATCAGCTTTTTAGGGAAGCTTTTTAGGGAAGCGAGGCTTGCGTGCTTTACAGATGGTATGAAGTTTACCTAAATTATTAAGGTCTTTGTCTTGATGTAAATGTTACCAAATGTTACATCCACATCTTTGTGCAAAAGCACGATAATTGACCAAGGTGCTGGCGATGTCTGTGTGAACTTTAAAATCTTCTTGATCCATCCAAATTAACCTGTATCCTTCTTCAAACTAATAAACATAGGGAACGATCCTTTTTCTGTTTGAGTAATGGTACTGTATTGTCTTCACCTTGGAAACAATGAATAGACTTTCCTAATAAGCTCACAGTGGCTTCCTGTTGGCACATAATCACCCAAACATTTTCTGTTCTTTTTGCTGTTACAACACTAAAAATTTACAAATGGTCTACTCTTGCACAAGTTTCTTTCCTCCCCCTGGTAATCTAGATTACCAGAAGTCACTACTGGGATAAAATATAGTTAGTCACCCAATACTGACAATTGTGCAAGATGCTTACATAGTTGGATTAGAATGGAATTTGATTTAGGGAGAGGCAACTTTTTATTTGTTTGTTTCCTGTTTTGTATGTGTATGTGTGGGGGAGGGATGTTTTATACATATTTGTATGGTATGTATAATGAAGGATTTGCTCTCTGCTGCTTCTTCAGCTGTATTCCTTCCCCCATCCACTCTGCTATAGTCCCTAGAACTACTGTTCAAGTAAACAATCTCTCCTATATTTCAGCCTCTTCAGAATAGATTTTCTTCTTCCTTATCTCAGCTGAAACTCGATTCCTTGCTGAGAATGCTGTTCTCTAGCTGCTCGTTCTCCCACACCCTGTGTTGTTTGTGTGGGACTTAGTGTTGAAAACTGCTTCAGTCCCTTGTGCTTCTTTCATTATTCCTTCAACATGTTGAACATTCATTGCTTTAAGGTTTATGCTGTCTGGCTGTGTACTTCCTGCTCTTTCTCAGTAATGTCACTCATTCTGTTTTTGGTCAAACTTCCTCATGCTTTATAAAGATTTGAGCATCAAACCACGTTAGTCCCATCCATCACCTTAGCTTCTCAATATCTCTGGATCCCTTCTACTCCAGCAACTTTCATCTCCCTGCCATGGCCACACTGTGGACCCTTGTCATCACTAGGGATTGTTCCGTTGCTGAAATCTCAGATGTCAGTGTCTCATTCTCTTTCTTCAACCTCCTGTCCTTCTATCTCTCTATCTTTCTTTACTCCCTTGACACCCAGCTACTATTCCTCTACCTCCTTGAACTTAAGAAATATATTTTTTAATGACATTGTTTACTAATTCTATCATTGTATCATTTTTGAATTTGTTTCTATTGATTGATTTTTCTCCTTGGTCATATTTCCTTGATTTTTTTTTGCATGCCTTTATAATTTCTGATTGGATGCTGGTCATTGTAAATTTTACATTGTTGATCGGAGTGTTATATTAAATATGTTTGGCTATGTTCTTCTAGGAAGCAGTTAAGTTCTTTGGAAACTCTCTGAACCTTTTGAGGTTTGCTTTTAAGTTCTGTTAACTGGGTCCAGAACAGCTTTTAGTTTAGGGCTAATTTGGCCCCACTGTTGAGACAGTAGCCTTCTGAGGATTACTCAGAGTTCTATGTCTTAGGTTTTTCCACTTTGGCTGGTGCGAATGCAGACTATTCCTGGCCCTGTGTGAGCTCTGAGGATTGTTCTGCCTACTTCTCCATGGTACTTCTTTCTCCCGCCATTATCACTTCCTCACATGTATGCATTAAGTACTCAGCTAAAGTCTTGAGGGAAGCCTCTCCTTGCAACTACAACGAAACCACAACTGACTGTTAGACAACCATCGAAAAAAGACTGGAACCTAGCAAAGAAGATCATCTTCAACTAGAAACATGAAGAGGGAACCACAACAGGATGGTAGGAGGGGCGTGCTTGTGGTATCACTGGGCCCCATATCCTGCGGGTGGGCGACCCACAAGCTGAAGAGTAATTAAGTCGCAGAGGCCCTCCCACAGGAGTGAGCGCTCTAAGCCCCACGTCACGCACAGCCTGGGGTCCCGGCATCGGGAGGAGGAGGAGACCCCCGGACATCTGGTTTTGAAGGCCAGGGGGTCTTGGCTCCGGGAGCCCCACGGGACTGGGGGAAATGGAGACTTTACTTTCTTGGGAAGTGTACACAGACTCTCGCATGTGCCAGGTCCATGGGCCCAGGCAGTGATTTCATAGGAACCTGGGCCAGGCCTGCCTGCTGGTTTTGGAGGGTCTCCTGGAGACGTAGGGGACGGCTGTGGCTCACCCAGGGGACATAAAAAAGCTGGTGGCGGACATTCTGGGAGTGTTCATCTACATGAGCTTTCCTGGAGGCTGACATCTTGATTGGATCAATAGCTCCAAGACCTAGCCCCACCCAACAGCCTGTAGGCTTAAGGGCTGGGAAGCCTCAGGCAAAATATACTGGGTGGGAACACAGCCCACCCATCAGCAGACTTCCTACGCCACAAACGCCTCTAGACACCAGAGGTTAAGGACCAAGCTTCACCCAGCAATGGGCAGGCACTGGCTCCTCCTGCCAGGAAACCTGCACAAGCCTCTAGTCCAGCCTGATGCACCAGGGGCAGATACCAGAAATAAGAAAACAGTAATCCCAAAGCCTGTGGAAGGAATCCACAAATACAGGCCAGACTCTACACTAGGACTGGCTGGCCCCTCGCCCTTGGGTGACAAGAGAGGAGTGTACTGCTGGGACACATAGAACATCTCCTACAGAGGACCACCTCCCCAAGGTTGAGAAACATAACTTACCTACCTAAAAATACAAATAGAAAGATAAACAATATGAGGCAGCCGACTAATATCTCCCAGGCCAAGGCACAAGATGAAATCCCAGAAGAAATAAGTGATGAGGACATAGGCAATTTATCTGAGAAAGAGTTTAAAGTAATGATGGCGAAGATGTTCAGAGAACACAAGATGAGTATAGGTGCAGAGAGTGAAGTTTTTAACAAAGAACTGGAAAATATAAAGAATACTGAAACAGAGTTGAAGAATAAAATCACTGAAATGAATAACACACTAGAAGGAACCAAGAATAGACTAAATGAGGCAGAAGAACAGATCAATGAGCTAGAAGACAGATTAGTGGAAATCACTAATGCAGAACAGAAAAAAGAATGAAAAGAAATGAGGATAGTTTAAGAGAACTCTGGGACAACATGAAGAACATAAATATTTGCATCATAGGGGTCCCAGAAAGAGAAGAGAGAGAAAGAACCTGAAAAAATTTTTGAAGAGATAATAACTGAAAACTTCCCCAGTTGGGGAAAGGAAATAGTCACCCAAGTCCAGGAAGCACAGAAAGTGCCACACAGAATCAACCCAAAGAGAAACACACCAAGGCACACAGCCATCAAATTGACAACAATTAAGGATAAGGAGAAAATATTAAAATTAGCAAGAGAAAAGCAAAAAATAACATACAAGGGAACTCCCATAAGGTTATCAGCTGATTTTTCAGTAGAAACTCTTCAGGCCAGAAGGGAGTGGCACACTATATTTAAAATGATGAAAGGGGAAAACTTACAGCCAAGAATACTCTATCCAGCAAGGCTCTCGGTCAGACTTGATGGAGAAATCAAAAGCTTCACAGGTAAACAAAAGCTAAAAGAATTCAGCACCACCAAACCAGTTTTACAACAAATGTTAAAGGACCTTCTCTAATCTTCAAACCATAAGAAAAGAGAACAAAAAGAAGAAAGAGGAAAAAAAAAAGACATACAAAACATTACTTTGGCAGTTCAGGGTCTTTTATGGTTCCATGTAAAATTTGGGTTTGTTGTAGTTCTGTGGAGAACGTCCTGAGTATTTTGACAGGGATTGCGTTGGATCTGTACATTGCTTTGGGTAGTGTGGCCATCTTGATAGTACTGATTCTTCCAATCCAAGAGCATACGATATCTTTCCATTTCTTTTTATCATCTTCAATTTCCTTCATCAGTGTTTTACAGTTTTCAGAGTATAGGTAACCTCCTTGGTTAAGTTTATTTCTAGGTATTTTGTTCTTTTCGATGCAATGGAAATATTTATGCCAGTTGTAAAATTCTGGCTTTTGAAGTGGAAAAAAAAGTGAATGAAGGGCTGCAAATGGCAAAATATCCTTCTTTCTTATGGGTGAGTTGTATTCCATGACATATGTATGCTGCATCTTCTTTATCCATTCATCTATTGATGTGCACTTATGATACTTCTATATCTTGGTAATTATAAATAATGTTGCTGTTAATAGTGGGGTGTATGTATCTTTTTGAATTAATTCTTATTTTGTGGTTTGCATTATCCCTTTGGTAACTATGTAAGTTTAAAAAGGTAAAGCTCTAAATGTTCTTAGAAACAATGAACAGTACATTTATGTAAATTTTAAAAATACGTGCAGTGTGTTGTGTATATGTATTTACATGCAATACATTGTATACGTGCAGTCTAATTGAAACAATTCTACCTAATAAAACTGAAAAATGAAAAAAATTTTTTAAAAAGGAAAAAAAAAGTCTCGAGGGGAACCCTCTGCATACCACCAGAGCTTGCTAGCTCTCAGTGTAGCTCTCTCCTCTCTGGATCTTTGTCCTGCAAATTCTAGCCACTTTGGCTTCTCTGATCTCTAAATTCTTGTTTCTTCAACTCAAGGAAACCACAAGGCTCCATATGGATTCCTGTCCCTACATTGCGGCCTGGAAACTCTCTAGCTGGGTTACTTGTAGAGCTCACCTCCTGTGTTTCCTTTTTCTCAGGAGTCGCTGTCCTGTGCTGCTTGCTGTCCATTGTCTGGAAAATGTTGTTTCATGTATTTTGCCTGGTTTTTATTCAAGAAGGGAGGGTAAATTTTGTCCATGTACTTCCTTTGGCCTGAGGCAGCAGATGTATATTCAGGTTCCCAAGTCTCAGATAACAAAAGATTGACTTCTATATGACTTTGTCATATAATTAAATTTTATAAATAATTTATAATTATACTTTATATATATATAAATATGAATGGTAATTTATAAAATTATAGTAGTGGCAAATTTATGTACATAAAATAAGTTTTTTAATATAGCAGAATAAAATAGAGAGTATATTGGGAACTATAATGAATGTGCATGTTCACAGAGTAATTTGTTATTGTTATTTGGAGTAAAAATGCAATTATGTTTCATTTGTTCATTTACCTATTTTCTAGGAGTTTTATAGCTCTGAATTAAAATACTTCTAATGATATTTAGCTTACATCAGTATTTTCTTTGTGTTCCAGTTGTGAAAGCTTTAAAATGATACTCTTAACTAGTTTTGTATACCATAAAAGCAGGTGTTGAGTAGATAGCTGTTCTCTCAATTTCTGGATATTCTACAGTATTCATTGTATATTTAAGAATTCTTACTATTCAGTTATTCTTTGGCAAATATCAAGATAGGTTTATTTCTTTAGAAAACGTTGAATGGGCTTACTAAGTTTTTTGGTTAGGAACAATATTCTAAATTGTTAATATTTTGTTTTTACAGACTATTTGCTGTTTTGTGGATTTTGTGCTTATCAGGAATCTTGAGGGTAAGTTCTTTTGGAATGGTAACTTGAAATATAATATAAATAATCTCAAAAAGCTGTAAGAAGCTTCTTAGGTTAGGACACTTAAGGAACATTGTATATAGAATGATTTAAAATGCTATGTTTTAAAAATCAAGGTCTTATTTTAATCACTATTTTTGATTGAAATAAAGATAAATGAACCAATGAGTTAAATTACATAGAAAGAGGCCCTCACTTGTAATTGCTAACCTTCAAGTGGCACATGTAATTCTGGAAAAGAAATATATTTTTAAAAAATTTATGATTGGAATGCTACTGTTTAAAGTCAGGTGGGTAATTTAATAGAAAAGGAAGATATCCACTGATTCCCCCATTTACTCTCTTATCCAACAGAAGTGAGGGTGGAGCTGCCTTATTTTTTTGGCTTTTAACATTTGTATTAAAAATTGTTCAGCATTGTTAAATATATATGTAGCACATGTAACTTAAGAGCAAGTAACTTAAGTATCCATAATGCTGTTCTTAAATATAAAATTATTAATCTGTTGCCTGTAGTTATTTTTTTACAGTGAGACGGTGGAGTTGCTCTTGGCTGGTGTAGGAGCCCTTCTTTTCTGCGGATTCATCATCTATGACACCCACTCACTGATGCACAGGCTGTCACCCGAAGAGTACGTATTAGCTGCCATCAGCCTCTACTTGGATATCATCAATCTGTTCCTGCATCTGTTGCGGATTTTGGAAGCAGTTAATAAAAAGTGATTGAAAGCAGTATGTAGAAATGGATTCACTAATAAAGTTTGAGATATAATTAACCATCGAATACTTTTATGATTTTATTTGTATGCTTTGTACTTCTGAGCTATTACTACAATATCATAGTAATACATGTATTAGTATTATATAATACTAGTTATAATTACCTGTAATATATATTATATTAAATATATAATAACTAGATTATATGACAGTAATATAAATCTTACTGTTTTTTATGGTATCTTAGTTTTAAATCCTTCATTTAGAATCTGAAGAGATACCAAAATTCTGTTTTTCAATTTTTTTCAATCCTAAACTTGCCATATATAGATTTTCATTTGCAATTCAAAAATAATGTTATGAGTAGATAAAATTAAGACTGTCAATTTCTTTGTCTAGTGATTTTATCTAAATTTTCCCTTAATTAAGTAATATTAGACTTGATTTTGATTTTAAAGTACTTGTGTCCTTACCATTATAAAGTGTAAGTCTCCTTTTACTGGGAGATTTTGATCTTACTTGGAAAGGAAAAAGTATAAAAGAAATTCCACAGAGAATTATTCAGTATTACAATAAAATTATATTAAAATGTTAATGACATTTCATTATAAAATGAAGTCTGCTTGACAGTCATATTTTGACATAAAATTTAATTTAACATTATTAGTTTTTTTTTAAGTACAGGTTTCATATAAAAATTATAGCAGTATACTGGTGGCCAGGGAAACTTTGGCCAATTCCTGACTGCATTAGATTGCTGAGGTGCCATAACAAAGTATCACGGACTGTGTGGCTTGAACAGAAATTAATTTTCTTACAGCTCTGGAGGCTAGAAGTGTGAGGTCAAAGGTGTCAGCTGGGTTGGATCTGAGGTCTCTCTTTGGCTGGTAGATGGTCATCTCCCTGTATCTTCACACGGACTTCTCTCTGCACCTGTCTGTGTCCAAATTTCCTCTTCTTATAAGGACACCAGTCCTGTTGGATTAGGGCCCACCCTAATGACCGCATTTTACTTTAATTACCTCTTTAAAGACCATTTCCAAATACAGTCACATCCTCAGGTCCTGGGGGTTAGGATTTTCAGTGGTCTGAATGTTTGTGTCCCCCAGAACAATTTGTTGAAACCTAATGCCCACTGTGATGGTGTGAGGAGGTAGGGCTTTTGGGATGTACTTAGATCATAAGGATAGAGTTCTCACAAATGAGATTAGTGCTCTCATAAAAGAGACCCCATAGAGATCTCTCACTCTTTCTGCTACTTGTGGTGACAGCCAAAAGACACCATCTGTGAATCAGAAAGAGGACCTTTAACTAGATACAGAATATGCCTGCACTTTGATCTTGGACTTACTAGCCTCTAGAACTGTGAGAAATGTATTTCTATTGTTTATAAACAACCCAATCTCTAGTGTTTTGCTATGGCTGCCTGAATAGACTAAGACAGACTTTATCATATGAATTTTTAGGGGATACAACTCAGCCCATAACATTCACTAAGCATCATTTCCCAACTATTAAACTTTAGAAATAAATTAGTGGTATATAGATTTAGCCTTTGGTGAGTTTTAGATGTAAATTTGATTCCATCACTATCAGTTGATTATTGAATACCAAATGCATGATGATGTACTCAAGTTTAACATAGCATCACAGGTAAGAGCATATAAATGGAATCCTTACTATGCAACCAACTGATTATGAGATCTTTGGCAAGTTACGTATCCTTCTTAGATCTTTTACCTTATCTTTATAATGGGAATAAAGACACCTACTTTATTGAGCTGATACAAGGATTAAATGAGATGGATACATCATATAAAATAAGTGCTTTGTTAATGTCAGATGTTGTTATTAATTAATGTTACTGTTGTCAGTCCAAATTGTGACTAAAGATATTAAATAAGCAAATGCAGATTTGACATTTAAAAAATGTAAAGCAGTGCCATTTCTTTTTCCAGCAAAATTTTGTTTGGTTTGGGAAATACAGTTTCTTTAATAAAAATCATATATGACATGTAATTAATCTTTTTTAAATGACAGGCAAACTTTAAAAACTTACTTCTGATATGACAAATACTGTAAGAGTGTAAAGAGATCACAAGACCAAGAAATTTGAAAACTACTGGTACAGAGTATTATATTTTGTAAATCAACCATAGTTATTCATACATTCTTCTTACAATGCATTTTATATGGTCGCTCCTTTTTTACTATCACAATCAGTACTGCCACGTACGTCCTTGTGTGTGTCCCAGGGTGCACAGATATGAGAATTTGCCTGCGTAGGGAATATACCTGGAAGCAGGATTGCTGGGTAAAAGGGCCCGAGCAACCTCAATTTTTTTGCATCAGGTAAATGTGAAAATATGTGGAGTCCACAAATATTTTAAAAAGTGGAATTAGCAAGACTAGGTAGAGTAACAGGCCATTCCATGTGCAACGTACACAGTATAGCCAGGGAGGGAGGAGGAAAATGGAAAGAGCAGTATCTGAGAACTGTTTTTATTGGATGTAATTTGGGGAAAGAAATGACTACCTGCCTTCAATTCTTTTCTGCAGACCTCACACCTGGCTTTTATCCACTTGTTCCACTTCTGGGGATTAGTGGTATTATCAGCCAACTGCAGGCATTTTTGGAATAGCTGGGAAGTTAGGTTCTTTTTGCTTATTCATCTTTGTAAATCTTTGTTTTTAAGTCCCCATCACCTAGTGTCTGGGCAACATGGAGTCACCATTTGAATCTCAGGTGTCTTCCTGCAGGTTACAAAGTGATTATTCAGATAGGGAGTTCCCTAGGTGAGGCCTGGCTGCAGAGGCCCCATTAGCTGACGCTGGTAGCTGGTGCATAGTTTTGTGATGGGGAACCATTCTGCTTCCTGTCAGGTATTCAGTGCTACCCACTGTGCCTCCAATCCTATAGGCTTCTAGCTCTGTGATGGAGCTGAAGCAATGTCCAGTTTAATGCTTAAGCTTTGTCCTTGGTTTGAAGGGTTAAAGTTTCTTGAAGACAGTAGGTTAGTTCCCAACATTTTTGTATACCTAGCATAGTACCTCTCACAGAATACATACTCAAATGTATGATTGAAGGAATGAATTAAGGATTTTTAAATATACCAAGGTCATTTAACTATTCTGTTAGAACTGCTTTTATACAAACTGGTGAGCAATGTAAGTTAGAAAGGTTTTTTCTCTGTGCAATCTAGGATTCAGCCTTTTAAAGCCTTAGTAATGCAGAATTATGGCATATATTTAACTATGACATTTTCATAATAAATTTTTTTCTCTTTTCTTGTGCCAGGTGTCTACTCAAAAGTTTTGGCCTAGTGTTTTAAGTAAGATGCAGTCAGTTTGGACTATCTGAAAGTGAGCTTTCTTTAATTTAAAATGTAATGTGAACATGATTTTTGGGAGAGGTTAGCTAAAATCTAATATATGGTTAATGTGTAAAATAGAAATTCGTTTGCTCTATAGGAACTTAATCTCCAATTTAAAGAAAGCAGGTTTTTCATGCATGCTTTTTAAAAAATATACCACGTTATGAGCTTTTTTTCAGCCTCTTTAAAAAAAAAAACTTGCTGTATTCTGAGTTTAGTAATTTCCATATGATGCACGATTTCTTCAAGGACACAAATGTGAAGAAAAAAGATACCCACAAATTGTCTCTGGAAGAACTTCTCTTACTAGTAATAAGATGAGTTTTCTTGACCATGATTAAAGACAATTTATTTCCTGTTTTTTGGTATATGTTACGTATTTCTAGAAAATAGTGCTTACAGATAGTCCTATGCATGTTTGAAATTATTATGTAAAAATGATAAGAGCAACCATTCCTTAAGCTCTTATATCCCCTACCTAGTATTAGATTATATCACTCACAAGAAGTATTCGAATCATAAATACCACAGACTTGTCTGCTTCCAAACCCCGTGCTGTTAGGAGCACATGTAAAATAATTATCAAAAGAACTGGTGTTATTTGTGATCAATCTGACGGTCATCTAAGAGTCCTAGGCTTAGCATTGTGTCTGGTGTATATTAAATGATTAGCCAGGTAAACACTGGTTGAACTACATTAGTACGAACCTGTCTTTGGGACGGGGTTTTTTGTTTTTGGTTAACAGCTTTGAGGTATAACTGACATAAAACGAATTGCACATATTTAGATACAGTTTGACAAGTTTTGACATATGTATACAACCGTGAGACCATCACCCAGTATGGGAAAATATCATGGTTGTAAATAATGATCTTAATTCAGCTTCTAGGAGAACACGTCGGGTGACGAATATCGTAGGAACTGTAAGGCCGGACTTTACTTGAAATGTAAAGGTCGGCTCTGAGCTCCCTACCGGCCAGACAGGGTCGCCCGGCCAAGACCACTCCTCGGGTCGGTCGGGGGACTACCCCGCCCACAATCGGGAAGTAGGCCTAGCGGACGCTCCACCCAGGTTCTCTTCCGCATTCTGCAAGTCCGACTTCCGAACCTATGTGGGAGGGGCCAAGCTTCTAGGTCCGCCCTCTCACCGAAGGCAGGAAGTGCGTCAGCTCAGGGCTTCAGATGACCCCGCCTCTCGAGGAGATCCGGGCATTTTGGATCCCGGCGTGCAGCGCGCTGCCCAGGGGGCGGGGGCAGTGGAGCCTGTCGCTTCAGGAAGGCGGAAGTGAGGAGGTTGCTCGCGGCGTGAGTGGCTTGCGGCGTCTGAGTTCCCGAACCCGCTGTCTGGTGAGTTCTGTACCTCCTGGCTCAAGTCGGGTGTGGCTTGGGACACGGGACTCGATTTTGCCGCCCTAGGGTAGTCTCGTCTTCAGCCTCGTTCCTCTCTGGGGGAGCTTGAGCCCGGCGCAGAGACGCAGGCCTCCTCAAGGGCCAGGGTATCCCGTGGTCTTGGTGGCGGCCTTCGGGCTTCCCCGTGCTGTATGGGAAGTGGAGTCCTTGGTCGGTCAGCCTCGCTCAGGTGACTTCGGCCCTCAAGGTTGGGTACCGCGGCCTTTTTCTCGCTTACCCTCGTAGGGCTTAGGTTGTTGTGCCCAGGGGAACAGAGTTAGTTTGCGGTTGCTGGCGTCCAAAAAATGTCTCTCGTTGAGCAAGTGTTTGTTTAAACTTTACGATGTGCAAAGCGCTACTCGTTGGGGGAAGCCAGTGGTGAATAAGACCTATTTAGCCCCTGCCTTTGTGGCGCGCACAGTCCCCGGGGGATGACAGAAAATAAACTAAATAATTTCAGATTGTAACACGTATTAAAAAGGGGAGAAAAAGGTGATATGGCAGAGAGTAAAAGGAGGGGAGTTTACAGGGGTCAGAGAAGCCCTTTCTGACGTAATGAAGGGAAGGATCAGTTCCCAGACATAGAAACAGCGAATATAAAAGTACTGAAGGGGACGTTGTTTGGACGTTTTTGTTTTTCTTTGTTTTTCCCCTAAAATAATGTCCTAAATAATTTCCCCCTAAATAATGGTTTGTTTAACTGCTTTATTGATGTATATTTAACACAATAAACCGCGTGTAAAATGTTTTGAGATTATGTATGTGTGTGTATCACACAGACGTAAATCCATCAGCACAGTCAAGATGTTATAAATCACTCCCAAAAGTTTCCCTCTAAACTCTTTATAATCCCTATAATTCCTTCCCACCACTCATCACATCCTCACACTGTCGCTAGGTTGTCATTGATTGGACGTTTTTCAGATGGAATGGAGCTAAGACAAGAGTTTAAGGAGGCAGGGGCCAGGTCACAAATAACCTTGTAGAGTCTGAATATATGAGGTGGAAAGTCATTAATTCCAAGAAAGACAGTGATATGCTCTTTAAGGTGTTTTTTTCTTTTAAATTATTTTTTGAGGGGAGGTAATTAGGTTTATTTGTTTATTTTTAATGGAAGTACTGGGCATTGAACCCAGGGCCTCATGCCTGCTAAGCAGGCACTCTACCACTGAACTATAGTCTTAACCGCCCCCCCCCCCCACCCAGTTACGTTTTTAAAAGCTCACACTGACCACCTTGTGGAGGACTTAGGGCTGGGACTAAAGGGGAGAGAGAAAGCAAGGGTGGGAATAGACAAGTTTAAAATAGCTAGATTGACTTGAGGGGGTGGATAATGAAGAAGATTGAGGTGGGTGGGGTCTCCTGTAGGCTTAGGGGAAATCAAGGTTCAGTTAAAAGATTTATAAAACATTGTAATTTTAAGTTGTTGCATCAGTGTAAGGTTATGGTGCTCTTTGCATTTGGGAGGAAATTAAATTTCTTCATCTTGTATGGAAACTATAGGAGCTTTCAGAATTGGCTTGACTTACAGTGTGTCAGTGGCCACAGGGAGTTTGGTTTGGTGTTCTTAATTGTTACTGAGTGGTTGTGTATGCCATGTTGATCCTCACATAATTAGCACATTATGCCGTCATAAATCATGAACAGAGTGAAGAGTTTACTTCGTTTGTTCATGTTCTGTAGAGAAACCTCTTGATGTGGTTTTCCAAGGATTCTCACCCCCCCCACTTTTTTTTTTTTTTTTTGGATAATAAAGTTGCTTTTGAATGTGTATTTTTGTTAACTTTCTAGGTAAAATATGGCTAAAAGTTTACGGAGTAAGTGGAAAAGAAAGATGCGTGCTGAAAAGAGAAAAAAGAATGCCCCAAAGGAGCTCAGCAGACTTAAAAGTATTCTTAAAGTAGATAGTGATGTTTTAATGAAAGACGTTCAAGAGATAGTAACTGTGGTGGAACCTAAACATTGTCAAGAGAAAACGCAGTGTTTGGTGAAAGAAGAAACAGGTGAGTTCATGTGTTTCATTTAAAAAATATATGTATGTCAACTTCCTTTTTGACTCTTTCCTCCTTTTTGACTGCCTTCCATTCTCTCTTACACATGCTTCTCTACAAACCTCCTGTCATACCCGCATAATTCTTTGGAGATGCTACTAGAGATTCTGTGCCTATGCCGTTTCAAAGCCTGTTCATGTGAATAGGCATGTTTTGGATTATCAAGAGTGAGCCTTTGGTGCTTATACAGTAGCCTAAGTGTCTCAGAAAATAGTACTGCAGGAGGAGGCAAACCTAGACACTGTCTCATTGGAAGGCTACACTGCAGTCAGGAACTAGGCAGGATAGAAGGAGATCTTTCTTTATTTTACCCTTTGTAAGATCCAGATTTTATTTTGAGAGTCCTTTGCCCTTATATTGTCCTGATAAGATCAGTTTCCTTGTATTTGATTTTGACAGATTCTAGGTACCTCTGTTTTAATCATAGTGTAAAGTTGAAGGCTGTGTAATGTGTGTAATAGTCATTATCCTTGATTCCTCATTCCTTTATCCCCCTGCCTGTAAACCGCTAGCATGTCTTCTTGAGTATCTCCAAAAATACATCAGGAATCTACCCATTTTTCTCCTGCTTTCGTGCTTTCACTTTGGTGACCATTAACTCTTGCCTGAGCCACAGTAGTAGTCATTTTACTTCTCTCTTCAGCTCTTGCTCATTTCTGATTTATTTTTGACATATCACCCAGTATAATCTTTTCAGAATATAAATCAGTTGTGTCATTCCCATGCTTAAATCAACACATCAGTGATGTCATTCCTCTGCTTAAACCAACACATTGCTTATCACAGCGTTCCTAGTCCTACTTAGTCTGGTTTTGATACTTTTCTTTAAAAAGCCTCTGACCACAGGCTGAAGTTTGCTTTGTTATTCTCTGCTCAAGAGAACATTGAGAACTCCATGAAAGCAAGCAGTTTATTTGGGCAACTGTATCCCCAGAACCTAGAACAGCACCTAAAATAATCATTCAAGACCAGTTATTGAATGGCTAATGTATACCAGGGACTAGTCTAGGTATTGAGGCAACAGTGATGAGTAACAGAAATGGCCTCCATCCTCGTGGGATTTACATCATATTGGAAGAGACAGAAAGAAAACCAGGTAAATGAATTAATGTAATGTCAGGCAGCAGAGATCATGGGAGACCTGTATACGCTGGTAAGTTCCCAGAGAGGGGTGTTCTGGACATGTCCATGATAATGGACCGCAGCATGACCGCTCTGAGCTTCCTGCTGAGTCTTCTGTTAGTAGGGCTGGATCTCTGGGTGTTACCTGGATAAAAAAAATGTATCGGCGCCAGGATATATCTAGGTCTTCTCTGTCATCAGAAGCTTGTTGCTTACTACTGTGGCTCTTCCAAGTATACTTCATTGAAAGTGGCCAGTCATTATCCTAATAGTTTAAGTCTAAGGCCTGTCTATTAGAAGTGCGGGTGTGCTTCTCATTGGCACAGCTGTTTCATTTAGCCCAAAAAAGCACCTAACCTGAGAAGTGCTTTATTAACTCTCATGTGTTCAGGTCCACACAGTTATCCCTAATGTGGTAATTCAAACCCATATCTCCTAAATGTTTCCAGTTTAACTTCGACTCTTCCAGAGGACAATCAATCATAACAACATTCTTTAGAAAGTTTCTTAGTGACTAAATAGATGATGTCTCTAGTTCCTCATAGATACTTTTTAGGTCTTTCATGTTGTAGGAACACATGGCAGCATGTATGTGATTGCACTGAATGTGCTGTAAGGAGTTTTTCGAATGTTAGTCAAACAACATTACACAAATAGATTTTTTTTTTGCATTTGCAATTTCATGCCACTTTTAAATCTGATGTCCTGTTGCATTAATACGCTTTTTCATGGGGTTGTTTCTTCATTTGTGAGTAGCAATAGTTTTTCCCTTTTTTATTTAGATGACATGAAAATGGAGACTGATATTAAGAGAAACAAAAAGACTCTTCTAGACCAGCATGGACAGTACCCTATATGGATGAACCAGAGGCAAAGAAAAAGGCTGAAAGCAACTCGAGAGAAAAAGAAGGGGAAGAGCAAAGCAAAAGCCATGAAGGCAGCGAAGGGTTTGGCCTGGTAGACTCTGCAAAACTTGGAAAACCCCACATGGGGCTGATCTTTAATTTGGATGTATACCTTGATTTCAGCTTCCACCAAATGAAAACTTGGTTTCCATTTTTTTAGCTTGGCCTTTTTCTTCAATTCAAACTCAATGCAACTCCTCAAAATTTGTTTCAGTAACCTGAATAAAATTTTTTTTTTTGATGAATGAGAGCTATACTGATAGTTTAATTGAATGCCGTCCAATATTCAGGGATCATCAGACATCAGAATTCTCTCAGGTATTAGTGTGGTTGTAATTGTTCGGTCTTAGTAAAGATAAAACATGATATTATACTGACAAATTTGAGCTAACTCAGATTTAAAATAAACTGTTACATGATCCACTGACATATTTTCAAATGATATGTAAGCAGTACTTGTTTGGAGTTTTGATTTTATATAATTCAGAGTAAAAGAGAGTCTGTCTAAATCCTGAAGATCTCTTCTTTCATATATCCTTAAGGTTTCCTAGTATTAGAGAAGACCAGATTCTTCAGTTAATTTTTGGAAGATTCAAAGTTTTTAGGTAAAATGTTAACATGTACAAATTAGTATGCTCCATCTTTTTAGGAGTATAGAACATCCTGCAAACTAGTTTTATGTTCTTCAGTTTTTATATTTGCAGCCTAAAATAATGCAACACTTCTCAGAGTATGGTTCTCAGAATTAGCTTTTCTGGATGCATGGTGAAGAAATCCATGGCCCCATCAATTTGTGAAATGCTACATAGTTGAAGATTCAAAAAAAATACCAGCTTAGTATTAGTACAGGCATACATCAGAGATAGTGCAGGTTTGGTTCCAGACCACTGCAGTAAAACGGGTCGCATGAGTTTTTTGGTTTCCCAGTGGATGTAAAAATTATGTTCATATTATACTGCAGTCTATTAAGTGTGCAATGGCATTATATGTAAAACAACAATATACATACCTTAAAAAATAATGCTGTTAGAAAAATGGTGCTGATAGACTGACACAGGGTTGCCACAGACCTTCAGTTTATTAAAAAAAAAAAGTATGTGCAAAATGTAATAAAACCAGGTATATGTATATAGTTTTACTGAGATCTAGCAATAAAGAGACCTTTTTAACCTTGACCCCTTGAAATTAGTATTCTGAAGAGTAGGATATACTGTTGGAAATGCTAGTATAATGAAATGATTTTTGTTAAATCTGTCTTGCTACAGTTTACTAATTTCATGCTTATTTAAGTTTACTTTTAGGTAAGCAATTTAAACTTAGCATTCTTTCTAAAATTTCACTGTAATCATATTAAGCATCATTATGTGTTCACTAGAACAACAGGTATTTATTGAGTGCCTGTTGTGTGCTGGGGACTTTTCCAGGTGCTAGGGACCCAGGGAATAAGATGAAGTGTCTGCCCTCTCATGAGTATCTACCCAGAAGAGGCTGTTAGCTTCAGAGGAAAACCAAGTTAAAAGTGAGACTTGTTAGAATAAGATCACTTAGTCATCAGGACACAAATTTTGTATTGGGCACATTGCTAGACCAGGACACAATATAGAGATAAGTAGGACACGGCTCAAATCTTTTAGGAGATTTGAATCTGAATTTTAATGCCAGTAAAATCTTAGAATCATTTTATATAATAGACTTTTCTCAGTTTGCTCGGTTAGTTCACCAAAAAGTGGGTTATTTTTAAATACTTAAGGAAGCTAACAAGGTGTGAGTTGAAAAGTTCAGAAGAGTTCATGGCCTTTTTTTGCCCTTTGGTATAGTTCTGAACAACAAATAGAATTTGTGAGGAAAAGGCAAATACGTAAATGTTTATTAATGAAATAAAAAGTTGCCAACATTATCCAAGTAAGCCATGACAATATTAGGCTAAACATAACAGCTAAATTATTTACTTTTTTTTTTCCATCATAGGAATTGTCTACCTCAGTGATTTTATACACTTGGTGCTTATTTAAAATTTGGCAGCGTTGTCAGGTATGTCTTTGCTGGATTTTCTTTAAGTTGAGGTCAGAGGTCAATGCCAGGGATATGTTTTCTGAGGCTGATAACCTCTGATTTGACTCCAACGGTAGTAGCTTTGAGCTTCCATCCAAGGCTTGTCGGTAGTGTTAGGAAGTTCACTTATGTTTTGTCTAGTCATGAAGTTTATACAGTCAGGATTTAACTTAAAAGTTAACAGGGTCAAAAATCAAAATACCACTGTCAAAAATGTATTTGAGAGACATGTTCTCAAGTGTCCTATGGCCTCTGGCAGGGTGGCTATTAAAGAGAAACTGTCATGGATAGATTGTGATTGAGGTCTCTAAGGTCACTGAATTCCTGACCTGCATGGCCAGCAGGATTCTTCCCACCTCCAAATTTTGCTCAAAATTTTGGTGGGAAATTTAGACTAGCGTTCCAAAATGAGTGCAGCATATGATCACTTTGTTGCTTTTTTTCCTAAAGATTGTAAATTAGGAAGTGTAGCATAGCCCTTTAATCTCTTAAATGATTAGCTTGCCTGTGTAAAATTTGTCATCTTTTTATCTGAGGGATGTTTTCCCGAGAATTCTGTAAAGCCACCAGATGGAGCTCAAGCTAAACACCAAATCATTTTTTAGAATTAGATGGAATGGGCATATCGGGAACTGAATGTGACATTTTTGTTTTTAAGAAATTAAATTTAAAATTAAAATATCTAAGGATAATCAAAATGCTTTCATTTATCGGTTGCTTTGCATATCAGGCCTTGGTCTAAATTATTTAATCCTAAACTCTAATTGAAGTGTTAACTCATTTAATCCTCCCAGCAATCCTATGAGTTTGGTACTAATATCTTTGTTTACACAAGGGGAAACTGAGGCACATGGGCCATATAACTAAAACCAGGAGAAGTGGGATTCAAATTCATACAGTCAAGCTTCAGAGCCTATACCCTTGTAATTGCCACTCTGCCTCTCAAGGATCTGCAAACTCTTGCTAAGAGAAAATGGTAGTTTTAGGGTAAATACCTATTTTTGGTTCAGTCCATTTTGTGGACTCAGGATCAGATAAAGAGTAGGTTTCAGTTTATAGGCCCCTTCTCAAATCTCTGGGCCCAAACCAGACTGGAATTCCTTAGGTAGCACCCCTTTGAATGGGCTGACCCCATCCATCCTAAAGCTTCAGCCCACAGTCAGCAGTGCCCAAGCTACTAATTGGAGAAGAAGTGTGAACTGCAGTTGAAGCTCTAAAGGTAGAATCAAGTAGTTTTGACCACATCTTTTTTTTTCTAATGTCACATTGTAGATACATTTTCTCCCCCGACTGGTTGACATGCTGCCTAGAATAAATATGCAGCAGAATACATTTGCTTATGAGGAAATACGAATATTTTCAAAATTTGGACTAGTGTATCTGGGATATGATTTTTAGGAGTTTGCTAATTTTGCTATAGATGACTCGATTTAAATTTCCAAATTTATGAATACTATAATTGAGATGCAGATGGTGGGTTGTTGACTAAGCTTACTAGCTAAATGACTAACTTCTGATGCCACGTGGCAGAGTGATTAAGATTCATGCTAGGCACAAAATATAATGCTTTTTCCCTGTATTTGCCAGCCACTGCAGCAGACACATACCACTTTAACAAGGAAGTGTTGAGGGGGAGTAGGAAACTGTTAATACTCATGCCAGGTTAAAGGCCACTCTCCTGTTCCTAGGGCCCTGTCCCAGGTGGGCCTGGACCAAGTTTGTCCTGCTGACGAAAACCCCTAATTTTACATAGTTGAACGCCAAGAATCTCCACCTATTTTAGAGCAGGAGGAAAAAAGGATGTGATGTCAAGACTCATTTCCTAAAAATAGTAGAAATAACAGCCAACATTTAGAGAATGCTTACTGAGTTAAATGCTTTTCCTGTATTATTTCATTTAATCCTTAAAACAATACTGTGGGATCAATACTCTTATCTCTATTTTCAGGGGAGGCAACAGCTTTGAAGAGGTAAGTAAACTCGCACAAAGCTATGCAAGTATTAAGTAGTGAGCGAGGCCACTAGTGTAGTGTAGGATGATTGCCTCTGATGGGAAGCTTCAGACACAGGTACTATTGATTCAGTCTAAGGAAGACCCTTTTAACCAAGAAGCTGGGAGATGAAACAAACAGCCTTGGGAGGACTGTCCTCTCAAGCTAAGGCTAGATGGCCACTTGGTTGGAACGTAACACTTGGAATTTCAGGCAGAAATCCTTTCCAGCTAAGAAGTGCCTTGCAGGAAGTTGGCATGTTGAAACGTATTGTGCTTATTTTGCCCTTATAGTCTTTTGGCACCCCGTGATTGCAGACTTAAGTATCTTTCTGGTGGAAATAACAAGATCTGAAATCTTATATTTGTTAATATTGTTAAGTCTGGCATTCATTCTGTGAAGTTCCACTTGGAAGTATGGAAAAACGTTATAAACATCTGCTTTAAACAATGAATGGGTAAAGTCCTTCGCATTTTAATTTAAAGAATGGCATAGTTTTACAACACATTAAGTTTATAATATGCAGAGTGTATTTAATTTCCTAAAGCGATGACTTGCCTTGGCATTATGCTATCTTATGAAACACTTTCTCTCGCATAGTGTCTTTATAGTTTTCAATATCAGCAAAACCTTTAAATAGTCTTGGTTGGGTGTTGTGGATCACTGTACAGTAACTGCTAGTACATATGGTATTTCTGATCCGTGTAATAAAGTACATTTGTCATGTATCTTGTGATCTGCATACCTTTCAGCTGTTACTTCATAAATCTGTTCCATCAGAGAACTGCTTTGTACAGCAATTGTTGAAGCTGCTTTTAATAAACTAATATTTTGTGTCTTTTATATGTAATCAACAAGGAGTATTGTAGACTTGTGCCTCTGTGGAGAAACATTCCACTAAACTTCTTTTCTCTTGACAATAGTGGAAAAAAAATAGCTTGGGAAAAGCACAGATGTTCAGGAACATATGTTGTTTGCTCCTAAAGTCAGCTGAAGATCTTTTGTATTGCTCCAGGTTTTTTTTTTTTTTCCCCTTTTAATGCTTTAGAGAAGAAACAGTTTGAGATATGTAATGGGGGAAGATAGAATTACAAATTTCAGTGGGAGACCAACATTGGGTGCTATTTGTCAAAGTTCTAAAATGCCTCATCTTGCTCACACAAAGAGGTGATATTTTTGAGCAGAGCTGTAGGCATTTGGCCAAAGATTGGTCATTCCTACATGCTTCCCTACTCAGACATAAACATTCTGCTCTAGGTTTAGTCTTTGTTCTGTCCCAAACTTCAAACTAATACTGTCTTCACAAAAGCATAGGTATTTATTAATGCAGGCAATCCCTTGAGTAATTGGATAGGGGCTATTGTCTTTCTTCAGCGGTAGGAATTTGCTCAGTGGGTAAGCCCTCCACAAACTAGGCAGTTGGTTATTGATAACTGTATAGTAAAATATTTTTGGAAAACACTTAAGCAAAGGAAGCTGTATGCCTTGGGTGAAGTTGGTATGGATGTCCTTTATAAGCCTATGAATCTTTAAGAGGAGTTGCCATAAAGAGAATGGGAACCAGCTGTTCCAAATCTCCATTGACGAAATGGGTTTTAACTGTAGCAGAAGGGATTTGGGTTAAATGTAAAGAAGAACTTCCTGAATGTGAGTTATTTAAAGCCAGATAAGGATTGAGAAGATGCTGTTGAACTGTCTCTCTGGAGGAGAGAGAGTGCTAGAGAGGAATGGAAGAGGGCGGAGAGTGGGAGATCCCCACTTAGTTGAGGTAGTTTAAATGTAATTCTGCCCAACAGTATGAACTCTTTATTCTCTTTTCTCACGTCTCAGGTTTTGAGGTTTAAAAGGTCAGCCCTGGTGAGTGTACTTTAGTCATGAGAACTAAAGTTCCAGAGGACCCCTAGGTCTGGAGATCCTTTTGGTGTAATTCTTAATTGAAAGGAAATGCTGAGGTGTGACCAGTGGATGAGGAAATTGACCCAGGGTTGATTTTCCACCCGTTATTAAAGCCCAGTGTGCACATTGAGCTCATAGTGCCAGGGAGGAATTTGACATTGAGCAGTTTCTGGAAAGGCAAGTGGTTGGTAGGCTGAGACCACCTGGGATGGGTTCAAGAGGTGGGGGAAGGGTATGGCCACCATGTCACTGCTGGGCATGTGCCAGCTAAATATTTTTTCCAGGAAATCTCCAGCAAGACCAGAGGGTTGCAGATCAGGCTTGGCTCTTTAAATTCCAGAGAGCAGAGACTGAGAGGACGGGGAAAGTTTACCCTTTCCTTCTTTTTCCTGGCTGTCACCACCCTGTCCTGTCCCCATTTGGTACTCTTTTACACCTCCCTTTTCTTTGAATTCCTTCAGTCTGTTTTTCTTGCATATATAATGTAAAAAAATTTTTTTTAAATAAAAACATAGAGCTCTGAGTCAAACATTATTTACTTCTTAGGGAACAGAAATCCCACCAAGTTCAGTTGTAAGGTCTTTTGTTTATAATTGACCCCTGGCATTTTTGTTTGTGGTCTAGTGACAATGCTAGAAATAGATTTCCTGCTTTTCTTCATCCCTGTCTTTCTCTCTTCCTGTTTTTTTGTTTTTAGTTTCCACACTGGCTTCTGGGGATATTCAATTTTCTCCTTAGTTTAAATCACTGCCCTTCTTGCATTTTGTCTCTTACCTCCTCACTTGGCTCTTCCCCGTTCATCTCAGTCTTTCCACTTACTGTTTTTCTTCCTCTGCCTTTCCACCCTCATCTTCTAACCTTAACTGAGTGCATAAAGAGAAAATATGCTTTACAACAGGGGCAAGCCGATTGGTTGGACATCTGTTTTTGTAAATAAAGCTTTATTGGAATGTAGCCACACCCACTTACTAGTGTATTTTCTCTGCTTTTGTGCTACAAAGGCAGAGTTGCATACTTATGAAGGAGACCTTTCTCTGGCGTGAAAAGCTCAAAACATTTACCATCTGGCCTTTAAGAAAAAAGTTTGCTAAATCCTGCTTTAAAATATCTTCTGTATTTTTTAAACAAAGGCTTTTGTTCTTTATCTGGAAATTCAGGTGAGTTTGATCTGTTGTTTCCCTACTTAATGAAATTAAGTTGCATTTTATATTTGCAAATTTCTCCCAAATTTCTTACTTAAAAGGCAGTGTTATCCAAAAGAAAAAAGACAATTAAGCTTACCCTCCTGACTATCAAAGCAAAGTAGGAAACACCAAAAGGTTGTTGTATGTGGTGTGAATGTCTGTGTGTTAGATGTGTTCCCCACCTTCTACCTCCTACTGGACTCTTTAGTTTTGGGGGGGAAAAAAAGACAATTCATTATAAGACTTTTCAAAAATCTCATAGCTAACTTTTCCTTTAAGTCTACAAACCATTTTTGGAAATGTTAGATCTTGCAGAAAGGACTCTTAATTTAATATGGCACCTCGAATCCTGGTACATAGAAAAAGCATTCTAACTTATTTTTATTTGGTGGGTGGCCTAGCTGAAAATATTTTACACAAACACTCTGACAGGTTGGTTTCATTAGCATGAAATTAATATGGGCTAAAATAGTCAGAAGAGTTAAGGCTGAAAAATGTTTTAGAGTTCACCTATTTTAACCCTGTGCTTTTTAACAGATGAGGAAACTGTTGAGGTCCCAGCTTTCCCAAGGTATTAGGAGTTCATGACACCATCCAGAGTGCAGATCTCTTTACTCTCAGACCAGTCGTTTTCTAAATCATAAAGCGATGACAACCAGCCACACAAATGTAACATTCTGACTGTCAGGAGTAATTCTATTCTTCCTATAAAAAGAGTGGCTGCTTAACAAGGTGATGGTGTGATGAGTCATCTTTTTTTGCAGCTCTGTTTCTGCTGTGGCTAATAGCCATGCTTTCCCCACTGGTGACGGCCTCCTTACCTCACAGGCAGTGTAACATCTTTTAGTTAAAACAACCCAATAACAAACTTATTTTGCCCTGTGCCCTCATAAAAGGATGGATTTTGTTTGCTTCTACTCTCTTCTAATTCACCCTGTGTGGTTATCAATTTCTTTTTACATTTCGTCATTTTTTTCTCATAAAAGTAACACATGTATGTTGTAGAAAATTAGAAAACCCAGCAAAGTAAATGAAATATAATCATTCATAATCCAACTACCCAGAGAATATGTATATGTGTCTATATTTTCATAATTGTCTCAACATTGTATCGTTTTATATTCTGCTTTCTTAACTTTACATGGTGAGGCTCTTCCCTATCCAAGCCACTGAAGAATCTTTGAAAGTGTTTGAAAAAGTTCCCTCGTATTCTGTCTTGTGGGTAAACTGCATTTTCTTGTTTGCCTATCTTTGGACTCACAAGTTTTTTCCAAGCTATTATTGTGTGTGTGATTAAATTACTTTCCTGTAATATTAATGGCCTTACTACCCCTTATTCGCTATATTCTTATAGAAGAGTTCTAGAAGAGAATGAACTCTTCTTAAAAAGACTCCTGATCCATATTGCCAACCCACTTTACTGAAAGGCTGAAACAATTAAAAATCCTTCCAGGAGCATGTGACTGCCTGTCTGGGGCACACTGTAAGGGCTGTAAATTAAGCTTTTAAAACATTCCTTTCTATATGTCACTCTCCAGCTAGGAAACTTCCCTTGGCTGCAAGATCAGATCTAAGCTTCTTAATGTGGACGCTCCATTTTTTCACTTCCAACTGATCTCTCAACTACTGCAATTTGGCATCTGCCACTGTCTGTCTGCCTGGAGGCATCAAGGAAACAGTCCTAGATGGACTAAGTGTCAGGAAACTAGCGTTCAAATCCCAGCCCTGCCACTTAATAGTATGTGACCTTGGGCAAGTAACTTAATTTCTTTAAGCCTGTTGCCTCAGCTTTAAAATGGAAATAATAAAGCAGACCTTGATTTGTGGGGCTCTCGTGAGATAACATAGGTAAGAAGTGCTTTTAATCTGTGGAACACTGGGTAAACGTTAGGAAGTGTACTGTCATTGAGGCTCCTGTTGGAGCAGTGTGGTAGTTATTAGTGCTGCTCACCAAATAGTGCTGATTCCTTTTAGGCTCATGGTAGAATTTCACTTCCTCACCCTCTGACTTTGAATGTGGTCACGTGACTGACTTCCACCAATGAGCTATGAGTGGAAGAGCCGTGCATTTACTTGCAAAATCTCTTTAAGAGGTAGGCCTTGGTCAGCCACTGTCCTGTTCTCTCTCAGGTTCAAAGGGCAAAGCTACGGATGGTTGTACCACGAGCCTGGGTCCTAGAGAAAGAAAATGTGGAGAGGAATCCCCAATCACCCCGTGATGGGTGTGTATCGTGAACAAGAGTTAGACTTCGCTTTTCTAATGCCCAAGGTGCGGGGTGGTTTGTTACTGCTCTCTCACCTAGTGGCACGAGCCCAGCCTCGGTCTGTCTTTCTCTGTAGCTTTTGATATTATTAAAATTCTTGAAACCCTCTTTTCCTTTGACTTGCTGCCATTCACACTCTTGGTATTTTCCTCTATCTCTAAAAATCCTCAGTCTCCACTGCATTCTCTTTCTTCGTTTTCCACTCAGTATGCATATAAAATGAGCTTCTGACCTCATTTTCTCCTTTGTTACTTGCTTACCTTTGCCAACTTTGCTTTCTCTCACAGCTTTAAATATTATGTCTCTTTTAACCCTGTGTGTTTGAAAATGGTTTCCAGTTTGAGGATTACTGGTTACCCATTTTTTTATGCCTCAAAGGCAGGGACCCTGAACTGGAACCAGGCGGCCAACTGGCTCCTCCGCTTGTCAGCCTGCAAGAGACCTAACCTCTCTATGCCTGTTTTGCATCTGTAACACGGGGATAATTGTAGTTCCTACCTCATAGGTGGTGGTGGGGATTAAATAAAAATATATGTAAGAACACCTCTAGTGCCTACCTGGGACACAGGAAGCTTGCTCTAAATGGTAGTGGTGCTTTGGTTGTTACACATCATCTTTTCTCTCTCCTTCACTCCCCAAGTTCTACCTCCAGTTTCAGGTAAGATAAGCCTAGAAGTAGAAGCCTCATAATAGGTATTTGTTGTAGGTTTAACATCACCTCGATGTTTGATATGAGGAGTGAAAAATTGGTACCCTCACTCTGCAGATACTTTGCTTTGGTTTTTAACTGAATATTGCTTTTAGGTGGGTCAGGCACTTCTGAGTTCTCACAGTCATCCCTACAACCCATCGTTTTCCACAGTTTCCTGACTGCTTCCTGCAAACCTGGTCTACCCACACTCAGTCATCTTTGCCTGGTGTGCTCCGGGCCTATCACCGCCAGGCTTCTTGGCTTCCACTGGCTTGCCCCCTGGGAATATCTTTTTTTATGGTAAAAAATACATACAATTTGCCATTTAAATCATTTTTAAGTGTACAGTTCAGTGGCATTAAGTACAGTCAGTGTCGTGCAACCATCACCACTGTCCATTTCCAGAAAATTTTCACCGTCTTAAACAAACTCTGTCCCTGTTAAACAATAAACTCCCCACTCCACCCTCCCCTCAGCTTCCAGTAACCATTGTTTGACTTTCTGTCTCTCTGAATTTACCTATTCTAAGTATACCTCATACAAGTGGAGTTATACAGCATTTGTCCTTCTGTGTCTGGCTTCTTTCACTTAGCATGATGTTTTCAAGGTTGTGGCATGTGTCAGGATTTCATTCATTTTAATGGCTGAATAATATTCTGTTGTATGGATGTACCACATGTTGTTTATTCATTCATCCATTGATGGACATTTAGGTTGTTTTGCTGAGAATATCTTGAGGCCCATGGTGCCTGTGCAACTAAGTTCTCCATTCTCAGACAACCTTCCCTCTTGAAACTCCTTTGTCTATATCCTTTGTCTTCCTCAAAGTCATATACTGAGTGATGAAAATCTTGGGGAAGGAGGTGGGGAAGGAGCAGAGGGAGAGCTCACAGACCGTATAAATGTGATAGTGATAAATCTACAATTCATTTTTTCTCTACTTTTTTTTCCTGATCTTTATTTCTTTTTTGCAAACACATGTATGATTTTTAAAAATATTCTTAATTGACAGTTATAATAATGCTGTAGGCTTCACTTTTTTCTTTGGTAGCTGATTTCATGTGTTTTTGAATACTTTTTGGCTGCTGCATATAGCTTTTTTTTTTTTGTTTGGGAATTTCATGGTAGGAGATACACAGAGCCCCTCAGTGTTGTACTTAGGCTGACTTGTGACATCTGTTATTTTGTTTGGTGATCTAACTTCTGAATTTGGGGGTTGCATATCTCATGTCTTTGGCACTCTATTTTAAGTTTCTCCAGAGAGGAGTCCATTTTTGTGGTTTTGTAGATCCAGATAAAGACCATACATTTCTTAAAGAATTTGATGCATACTTGGCACTCCTTAAGTCATTTCCTTTTACTTTCTGTTTCTTCCAGCAACATCCATCACAATATCATGCAGCTAGTAGGCATGCTATAGTTTACTGTTTAACAAGTTGGTTAGTCTATGGATTCCATCTTTCCAAAGTGCCTGCTTTTGAAAAAAAATTGACACTAAAATGTTTGAAATATCCATCTTCCCTTATAACCACTGACATTTTAATTAGGATACATTCAATACTGATGTTGAGCTATAATACAGAGTTATCCATTTATATCAGCTCTGCAGATAGAAAAAAAATTTCGGGGGCAGAGGATGAAGTTTTTCCTTGCTAAATTTTCTTTCTCTGTGAGCTGTGCTAGTTTGCATCCCTGGTTTATGTTGTAAAATGTTTGAGTGCTTATTATAGCATCTTAACTCCCTGAGATTTACCAAGGACAAATGTGATCTTAATATTATATTGTATTTCATTTCACAGGTTTGTTTCATAACCTCGATAGTAATATCTATTTGCAATTCTGTTTCCTTTCTAAATGTGTTAATAAAATGCTTGCATTAAGATTGGCTTGTCTCCAGAATCTGATATGGTCATTCTTCAAGTAAGTGATAAAATTCGTGATAATATAGCACTTGGAGATATTTGGATGCATCCTAACTATGCAAGTGGGGAAACTCTTAGTTCCTTATAGAGTTAAATTAAGGTCAGACCTGGTTTCCGACACGAAGTTCAGATGTATTGGCAGATCCCCATGCTTGCATTTATTATACTGTAATTTGGGGCTTAAAGAGTTATATCCAGTCCATCCCCAACATCTGGATAGTGTTTATAACGATCACATTTGATCCTAATGTAATTTTGTTGGGGAATTCACTAGAATTCCACTGTTGGCTACATTACAACCGAACATGAGATCTGCTAAAATATTACCCCAAACTAGTGAATATCCATAGAGACTACAAAAATAGATAGATTTCATCCCGCTTCCCACCCCTCTGCCACTAAGGCATCATGTTCATCCAACTGGGCTTCCTTGTCTCCATTGATAAAAACGGGGGTGATGCTTTAACAGCAGCCAACATTCGTCAAGGGTTTTGGACCTTGAGAAGCAGAGCAAGCACAAAAATCTTTCAAGGATGATTATTGTACACGTGCAACCCCAATGGCAGCATCATAGACTCAACAGACAGGGATGATACGAGCTGGTTGGAGATTTTTCCTTTCGTTTTCCTTTTGATTTAGATGCTATTCCTTAGGGTTAGGAAGACATCACTTGGAAAGTAGAGCCAAAGGATTGGTTTTAAACCACCTTCCCCCATCAGTGGAAGCCCCAAATGAATCAAGTTGAACCTTTTTCCCCCCATCAGTGGAAGCCCCAGATGAATCAAGTTGAACCTTTTAAGAGCTGTAAAGGGAGCCTTTAATTGTATGAGGGGAATGAGAGGGAGGGCACGTGGGAAGTTTGGCAGTGCAGTTTCAGGACCTCCCAGCCCTGCCAGCAGGAAGATTATTAGCATATTTCATGTAATTTGTGCATAGCCATGTACTCTTCCCATGACTTCCCATGAAATAATTTTAACATTCAAAAAGAGACCGATGAGAAGAGAAAAAAAGGGAAGGACAGAGACTATAACAGTCTTTAGAGAGGGAAAATTATTTCATTAAATCTAAACAGCATATGCTTTTCTTATGTATAGCATATGCAAGTCTATGCAAATTATTTAATAGCAGTGCACTCAGAGTAATTTCCATTTCCTCCCTCGCTTGTGACGGGAATATTCCTTTTAATCAGATTAGATGACATCCTCTGCAAAGTTTTGGGGGTTTCAACTTAATTTACCATGCTAAGTAGTTAGGGTAATTTGAAATAAAGCAATCAGTGGGCTGAAATGAAGCCAAACCTCATTTCTGTCTTTGAGATGAGGAGCTGGCCGGCTGTGTGAGCCCCACAGGACTTCTTTCCCCTTCTCTCCTCTCCCTGCTCCCCAGCACCCGAGACCTCAGCAGAGTTACTAATGGCCAGTTCCTGGTTTTGATGGCACCTAGTCAGATCTGTTTCCCATTCACAGAGCTTGCATGCAATGCTGCACTCCATTGGACCTTGCTTGATGGTCACAATTTATGGTGCTGCCTCAAGCAATGATGGAAGGATGAATTCACACTCCTTAAAAACTTTTTCACCTGTGGAGGTCATGGACCCCTGAAGGGGTCTTTAGAATGATCTGAAGGGGCCCTGCAGATATTCCCAGTCCAGAGGTTCTGGGAAAAGGGAGCAACATTCAGTCCAGTACCACGGGTGGGCCAGAAGAGTCCTTGCAGGGAAGAATTCACGCGGGACACGCACCTGAGGGTGCTAGCCACTTGTCAGTGGTGCCTGTGCTGCAGGAGTAGTGCCTTGGCAAAACTGTGAAGCCTGCTTGGGGGTGTTGCTCACAGTTGTGCTGGCTTTGTGTCTTACGGTTCCAGGGGGTGCTGTTTCGTAGTCATGGACAACCTGGACAGTTGATACCTGCCATCCAACAGGTGGCAGTAAAGGGTCTTGAAGAGAGAGTTACTTCTTAGGTCGCATTCGCTTGCAGTTTGGACTGGACTAGAGGCTGCTTGGCCTCGCCTTTTACCGGCCCTCTTTTATGGGTTGGTGTTGTTTGGGGAAGGGAAAGATTTTAATTACTTAAACAAATTCCCTGCAAAATGCTAGCAGGTGAGGCTTAAATATCATCTACACCAAGGCTGCTAGGGATTTACTAGCCACTGGGATATAAAAGAGAAACTTAATGGTGTAATTTCATGTACCAAGACGAGTAATAAAAGCTCCTTTCTCTCTCTCTCTCTTTTTTGTTAATGGAGGTACTGGGGGCCGAACCCAGGACCTCATGCGTGCTAAGCATGCACTCTATCACTGAGCTGTACCCCGCACCTATTCCTTCCCCTCTTTTTTTTTTCAAACCCACCATCCCCTCACGGAAATGCCTCAGTCAGGATCTTGATTTTGAGGCGCTGAGGTCTGCTCCCTGTGGCATAGTGAGCCGTTCCTCATAAAGGTTTGGTTACAGCTGTGGGTGTGGCAGAGATGGACAAGAACAGGCTGCAGTCAGCTCCTTAACAATGATTACGAGCATTTGATAACCAAAGCAGGTCCTGTCCTACAGGCAGGGAGCATATCGGGGCTAGGTCTTCTGAGGGCCTACTGTGCTTTGTAATTCCATGTTTTCTTTAATCCCAAGGCAACCCTTAAAGTTGTTATTTCCCCCATTTCACAGAGAAGAGAACTTCAGGGAAGTTAAAGGACCCACAGGAAGTCTCTCAGTGAGCATGTGGATTCAAGTCTTAACCTGGCTGACCCCAAAACTCAACCTTGTGTCAGTAGAACCCTCTACCGAATGACTACTAGAAAGGAGACCGAGGGAGACTTCCTTCTTATCATTTTGCCTTGTTGTTAATGGGTGAAACACATGCATGATAAATTCAAAGAAAGAGTCACAAATAGGCTTCTGTCTGTCTATGCCTCCTCCGCCGGCCACACTCCCACTCCCCACCACAAAGTTTCCTGTGTTTTCTTTCAGAAATATTGTGGTTTTTTTATGACTTTTTTTATTGATTTATAATCATTTTACAATGTATCAAATTTTAGTGTAGAGCACAATTTTTCAGTTATACATAAACATGTATATATTCATTGTCACATTTTTTTCTCTGTAGGCTACCATAAGATCTTGTATATATTTCCCTGTGCTATACAGTATAATCTTGTTACCTATTCTACAATTTTGAAATCCCAGTCCATCCCTTCCCACCTTCTGCCCCCTTGGCAACCACAAGTTTGTATCCTATGTCTATGAGTCTGTTTCTGTTTTGTATTTTTTTGTTTGTGTGGTTTTTTTTTTTTTTTTTTTTTTTTTTTAGATTCCACATATGAGCGATCTCATATGGTATTTTTCTTTCTCTTTCTGGCTTACTTCACTTAGAATGACATTCTCCAGGAGCATCCATGTTGCTGCAAATGGCATTATGTTGTCGGTTTTTATGGCTGAGTAGTATTCCATTGTATAAATATACCACCTCTTCTTTATCCAGTCATCTGTTGATGGACATTTAGGCTGTTTCCATGTCTTGGCTATTGTAAATAGTGCTGCTATGAACACTGGGATGCAGGTGTCATCCTGAAGTAGGGTTCCTTCTGGATATATGACCAGGAGCAGGATTCCTGGGTCATACGCTAAGTCTATTCCTAGTCTTTTGAGGAATCTCCATACTGTTTTCCACAGTGGCTGCACAAAACTGCATTCCCAGCAGCAGTGTAGGAGGGTTCCCCTTTCTCCACAGCCTCTCCAGCATTTGTCATTTGTGGATTTTTGAATGATGGCCATTCTGACTGGTGTGAGGTGATACCTCATTGTAGTTTTGATTTGCATTTCTCTGATAATTAGTGATACTGAGCATTTTTTTCATGTGCCTATTGATCATTTGTATGTCTTCCTTGGAGAATTGCTTGTTTAGGTCTTTTGCCCATTTTTGGATTGGGTTGTTTGGTTGTTTCTTATTAAGTTGTATGAGCTGCTTATATATTCTGGAGATCAAGCCTTTGCCAGTTTCATTTGCAAAAATTTTCTCCCATTCCGTAGGTTGTCATTTTGTTTTACTTATGGTTTCCTTTGCTGTGCAGAAGCTTGTAAGTTTCATTAGGTCCCATTTGTTTATTCTTGCTTTTATTTCTATTGCTTGAGTAGACTGCCCTAGGAGAACATTTTTGAGATGTATGTCAGATAATGTTTTGCCTATATTTTCCTCCGGGAGGTTTATTGTATCTTGTCTTATGTTTAAGTCTTTGATCCATTTTGAGTTTATTTTTGTGTATGGTGTAAGGGAGTGTTCTAGCTTCATTGCTTTACATGCTGCTGTCCAGTTTTCCCAACACCGTTTGCTGAAGAGACTGTCTTTATTCCATTGTATATTCTTGCCTACTTTGTCAAAGATTAGTTGGCCAAAAGTTGTGGGTTCATTTCTGGGCTCTGTATTCTGTTCCATTGGTCTTTATGTCTGTTTTTGTACCAATACCATGCTGTCTTAATGACTGTAGCTCTGTAGTATTGTCTGAAGTCTGAGAGAGTTATTCCTCCAGCCTCTTTCTTTCTCTTCAGTAATGCTTTGGCAATCTTAGGTCTTTGATGGTTCCATATAAATTTTATTATGATTTGTTCTATCTAGTTCTGTGAAATATGTCCTGGGTAATTTGATAGGGATTGCATGAAATCTGTAGATTGCCTTGGGCAGTGTGACCATTTAAACAATATCGATTCTTCCAATCCAGGAGCATGGGATATCTTTCCATTTTTTAAAGTCTTCTTTAATTTCCTTCATCAATGGTTTATAGTTTTTTGTGTATAATTCTTTCACCTCCTTGGTTAGATTTATTCCCAGATATTTTATTACTTTGGGTGCTGTTTTAAAGGGGATTGTTTCTTTACTTTCTTTTTTTGTTAATTCATCGTTAGTGTAAAGAAATGCAACTGATTTTCGAACATTAATCTTGTAACCTGCTACCTTGCTGAATTCTTTGATCAGCTCTAGTAGTTTTTGTGGGGACCTTTTAGGGTTTTCTATATATAGTAACATGCCGTTGGCATATAGTGACACTTTTACCTCTTCTTTTCCAATTTGGATCCCTTTTATTTCTCTCTCTTGCCTGATTGCTGTGGCTAGGACTTCCAAGTTTATGTTGAATAGGAGTGGTGATAGTGGGCAGCCTTGTCTTGTCCCAGATTTTAGTGGGAAGCTTTTGAGTTTTTCACCGTTGAGTACTATGCTGGCTGTAGGTTTGTCATGTATAGCTTTTATTCTGTTGAGATATGTTCCCTCTATAACCACTTTGGTGAGAGTTTTTATCATAAATGGGTGTTGAATTTTATCAAATGCTTTTTCTGCCTCTATTGAGACGATCATGTGGTTTTTGTCCTTTCTCTTGTTGATGTGATGTATATTCTGTGCTTTTATAAACGTATACATCTTTTTTCCCCTTATATAAATGGTAACACACTACACACAGTTACGTCTGTCTTTTTTCACTTAATAATGTATTTTGGAAGTGAGCTAAATAATTCTTTTTAACAGCTACTGAGTTGGGAATACTTTCCATTGTATGTTTTGCACCATAATTTTGTTTAGCTGAAATTGATTTATTTAACTGATGTATTTATTTAACTGAGATTGATGAATCCAACAGAGATAACATTGTCAAATGACTATATTCCCATCAACATGGCCAGTCTTTAGATGAACAGATGCCTCAAACCGGGAATAAATGTGTGGCCTCCCAGAGTCACCTCACAGTAGGTACATTTTTGAAGAAAGTTGTTTTGTTTTGAAAGTATATTACCACTTCTCACATGTGCCTGCACACACACATCCCACTTGAACTAGAATTAAAAGTTACCTAGGAAAGTTACTAAAGATGTTTAAGAAAAGTTAGCAATGCTTACAGGGTCTTTTTGCTTCTTTTACAGTAGTTGAGCCATGAAATGTAGTCTGTGGTCTGTCTAAACCTCAACTCTCTTTATTTGGAGTAGGATGAAATGGGTGGGTCAGTAAGAAAAAAGTAGAAACAGAGTAGCCACCCAGGAGAGAGAAGGAAATAATAATAAAAGAAGAAATTCTAAAATCTCTAAAGATAAAGAGGGAAATTCCTTTCTAATCCAGTAAACCTCAGTTTCTTTGAATAGGAAGAGTTCTTTCAGGGCTGATGTGATTACTGGTCTGCTTTCTATGTTGACACCTTATTAAGATGAATTACAACTTTAAAAGTGCTTGAGAGTTCCCCAAATGATGGAATTTACCTCCTGTTAACTTTGTACGCTCCCCAGAAGTTTCAGGGAGACAAAGAGGGAGAGAATGTAGCCGTTTTTTCCCCCCACTGTTCACCCACATTTAAGGTCAGGCCCTGTCTAGGAATTTCCAGTACATCAGTGGAATATCTGTGATGATGAGGCTTTCAAATATTCCACATAGTTTCATTTTTCCTTTATCTTAGGTTTTTCTATTTAAATGACAAATTGACCAAGTATCTGTTAAGTGTTAATATCTCTCCAATGTGTCCAGTATGGTACTTTCAGTTCCACATTTGTGCTATTAACCAAATTTTGCCCTGTTTCCAGACCCACCTCCCAATCTACTGCAAACAGCCCACTGATCTAGAGCCCAGGGATCCTGCAGCACTCACTGTCTTCACTGCTCCTCCGGGGCTGCACAGTAACTCACACCTCATCCCGTTCCCTCTCTGTACTCACCTCCTTCCCCCTCCTCTAAAGGCTGTGCCATAAGCCTCTGGAAAGTTGGAGGCCTCTTGTATTTGCTGGTTGCAAAGGACCTTAGAAGTAATGACATTAAACATAGGCGCACCCAGTGATCTCTGCTTGACTCAAAGCAGAAGCTGCCAGAATGGAGGGGCTACATGTGACACAGTGAACAAATGGCACCAGCTGGATTGTTTAGCATCATGAAGTTTGAGATTCAGAAGAAACCTTAGAGGTCATTTAGTCTAGAGGTTCCTGAGCTGGGCCGTGAACACTGACTGAGAAATATTAAAATACACACCCGTGCACACACACGCACACAAGCAGGGATGAATTTACACCACATCATGCAGGTGCAAGAAATGTCACATCATTTATCTAAATCACATGAAAGTTCTGCCCAAGGTCAGGGGACTCCCTTCCCTTTGAGTTGCATACGTGTTCCTGGGGACTTGTGTGTGGTTGTGATGGTCAGCCTTTGCTGCAGTGATGCTGTGTCACCAGCTTGGTGACTTGTAATAGTAAGTTTATTTCCTGTGCTCACAGGTCTGCAAGCTAGCTGGGGTAGATCCGCTTGGGCTGTAGGTTGGGTTCAGGTGTGCTCCATGAGTCTTTCATTTTCCTTCAACCAGCAGCCGTGCAGAACATGTTTTTCTCATGGAAAATGCCAGGAATGCAAGGGATAGAACAAACCATGCAAGTCCACCTCAAGCCTCTGCTTCAGTCACACCCACCGAATTTAAGTCATGTGCCCAAGCCCAGTGGAGGTGGGGAAATACCCCCGCCCACAGTGGGAGGGCACTACAGGGTTACATGGCAAGTGGTATGGACTTACGGTCCTATTACAGGTGAGTGAAAATTGGACCAATAATCTCTATCTTCATCCTGCTTCCAAGCCATCTTACTCATGATTTTCTGCTTGCCTCACTAGATATTCCTTCTAAGTTTCTTTGGTGGCTCCTTCTCTCCCCAAGCATAGAGTGTCAGAGATTCCCAGCGCTCATTCCTTTGTGTTTTCCTCTGTTTGCTTGTATTCCCTTTTCACCATGTTGCAGACTCAGGGCTGTCACTACCGAGGACACCCACACTTTCATCTCCAACCGGTTCTGAGCTCCAGATGCCTAGCAGACATCTCAAACTCAGTATGTCCTCTGTAACACTGCTCTACGTACAGCCTTCTCTCTTTCAGTGATTGGAAAATCCACCTTCCAGTCTTTCCGTTTGCTAACCTCTGAGTCATCACTGAGTCTTGTCTTTCTCTCACATCCTCATCCAGTCTCTAAGCAAATACAGTTGGTTCTACCTTCAGAAGAGACCCAGAATCTTGCCACTTCTGACCACTGTCACAGACTACCCTGGATCTCTGAGCCATGGTCATCTCTCTCCTGGACCACTAAGATAGCCAGCTTCCTAACAGGTCTCTCTGCTTCTGCTTTTGCCACCTACAGTCTGTTCAGAGTAATTCTTTCGAAATGTAACTCACCACAAGTTACTCTTGTGCTCAAAACTCCATTTCACCCAAACTGAAAGCCCAAATCCTTGCAGTGACCTACAACACTGTACATCATCTGCCCTCCGCCCTTCTCTGACAGTCGTCTCCTGCCATTCTTTCTCACTCTCCTCTCCCCCTTCTGGCCTCCCTGTTCCTTGAACTCATGAGGCGTGCTCTTGTCTTGGTGACTTGGCTTTCTCTTCTCAACTCCTCCTCCAGATACCTGCTCCTCTCAGACACCTGCCCCAGGAATCTCCCTCACCTCTATCCAGTCTTGGTTCAAATGCCACCTTCCCAGTGGACCAACTCTGGCCAGTGTATTTAATACTGATCCTGATAACCTCTCCCAGTCCTGATCCAGTCCTCCTGATTCCCCTTAACTTGCTCTACTTTTTCTTTTTCCACAGCACTTGTCCCCGTCTAACAGTATATCATTTGCTAGTTTATAATGCTTACTGTTTACAGTAGGAAAACTTGTTGGGCAGATGGAGATAAGATGTCTTAGGGAAGAGACATCTTTTTTGTTTTCACACAAGGGCTCTGTATTTGCTAGCAGTAGCCTTCATTTGGTGCAAATTCATAAACTACTTATAGAATCCTCTTCTTTTTCTCATTAGCCCATGGTAATAAAAGCAGGACTGTTTGTTTTCTAAGCAACTGTAAACACTATTGTAAATGTGGGCTTTGAAATTTCAAAAACAGTCGCAAACATGGACACTGAAGTCACTCAGTTAAAAATGATCATGCTGATAAGATTAACTTATTTTTTAATTTTAATTTAAATGAAAACACACAAAAATTGCTCCAGAAAACTCTCTGGACTTCCCAGAAGACATCCCTGGACTCCAATTTGGGAATGATAATTCCCAAGCAGTTCATAAGGTCACTCAAAGTAAAGCACTGAGCTTGAAGCGTCTGTGATGTTTCTAACACTGTTACTAGTTCACCTTGTAAAACAAAGCATAAAGCATAAGCTCTTCCTTCCAGCCCCACCCCCAACAGATCAAGTTCAACGTATTAGATAAGCAGGTTGAAAAGAAAAAGGAAACAAGTATTTATAGATCCCCTGATAAATGCTGAGTGTTTTGCATGCACCATCTTATTCATGGTCCTGATGAAACTAATGAATTATTTCCCCACTTTTACAGAACAAAAAACAAAGTCAGGAAAGTTCATTGACTTGCCCAAGGTCATATAGAAAGCGGTTGAGTTTCTTAAAAAAATATTTTTTATTTGACAGATTTCAAACTTAAAGAAAAGTTGCAAGAGTGGTACAAAGAGATCTATATTCTTCACCCAGAGACCCTGTGTAAATGTTGCCTGTTTTCCCAGTAAAGAATCGAATCCAAGAACATTTGTTGCACTCAGTTGTTTCCAGTCTCATTACTCTGGAACACGTCCTCAGTCCTTTCGTGACCGTGACATTTTTGAAGATTATATACCTGCCATTTTGTAGACTGGCCCTCTGTTTTTTTTCCTGACATTTTCTCATGACAAGACCCCAGTATGCATTTTTGGTTAAGATATCATGGGTGCTGTGTGCTTTTCATAGTATCTTATTGAGAGGCATGTGGTGTCTGTCTGTCCTGTGACTGGTGGTGTTAACTTTGACCTGTTGATTAAGATTGTGGTGTCCGTCTCTCTATTGTAAAATTATTTTCCCCCTTGTATTAATGAATATTTTGTGGGGAGATACTTTGAGACTGTATGTACTGTGTTTCTCATTCCACTTACGCGGTGACTGCCACTACGGCGGTTTTCTAACCCCATCATTCTATCTGTATTTATTGGCTGGCTTTTGACTTTAGGGAAAAGCGTTCCCTTCTCTTCATTTATTCATTCATATCAATGTGGATTCACGAATTCCTACTTGCCAAATGGATTATAACCCTTTACTGTCATAATTTATTCTGATGCTCAGATTATCCCAGATTTGGACAGTAGGAGCCCCTTCAAGTTGGTTTTGAATCCATGTCTTCTGGATCTGAAGTTTCTTTCATTACATCACTTACATTATGTTAAATAGAGATAAGGAAAAAATAAATGCAAAATTCGAAAATCAACTTAGTAGGGATAGTGCATGGCGCAAGGTAAGTATTCAGGCTTTGAAATTACCTAGATCTTGATTAAGTTCCTGGCTTTATCCTCTCTTAGTTGAATGATCTTGGGCAAGTTGTCTGCCTTGCCATGCCCTCATTTACTCATTTGTAAAGTGGAGATGATAAGATTTATGTTACGAGGTTGTAAGAATTAAAAAGATAATGTGCTGTATTTAAGAGATGTGACTCAGTGCCTGGTGCACAATTAGTATGTAATAAATGATAGGTATTATGAATAATTATGAGCCACAATCTCCTCACCTTTAAAATGGGGACAAAAATCTTTCTCATAGAATCATTAAAGATTAGATGAAGCAGTATGTGTAAAACCTCTAGCATGTGTAAATATTTTTAAAAGTAACTATTATTATTAATATTATTATTCTCTGAGCTTCCATTTCCTCATCTCTAATGGGGCAACACTATCCATGTCACAGAGTTATTGTGAAGATTAAATGAAATTACATATGTAAAACTGCCAGCCCAGTGCCCAGGAATGTGCACCATAAATAGGAAGTATTGTTATTGGAAAGCAGATCTAGGAACATCTGGAGAAGTTTTACAGAGGGAAAATACTATTTCACGTGAGGAAAATCATGCATACTCTGTGTGTGTGTGTGTGTGTGTGTGTGTGTGTATGTGTTGTGTGGTGTGTGTGTGTGAAGCCAGTGATTACAGCTTACCTCTCAGAGTTTGAGTCTCTTTTTTTCCTGAGTCACTCACTGCTTACTCCTTTGGAATGAAGGAGAAGGCATATTTAAATGTAATTGGTTTGGTCAAGTGCAGTGATTGAGGGATGCATTCACATTCCGTAATCTCATTTTTATCCACTTGCCTCTAACAGGGATTCTAGTCAGCCTCCCCACTGATTTACTTCACTTCCTGTAATAAAAGAGCACTCAGAAGTGACATTAAAGTTGTGGGGGTGGTCACACAGGGATCAGCACCTCTGCTGAAATCGATCTGAGGCTATTTTAATAGCGAAAGCAACAGATCAGCATTAATGTTTGTAAGTTAATAAGCCCCGCCTTTGTTTAAGTTTAGCGTTTTCATTTCAAAACAAACAGCATTCAGCAGGTCTCCAGCCAATCAAGTCAAATGCCAAATTAGGTTTATCCTTCATAACTAAGACTGAAGACACTGGACATTGGAGTCTTAAAAAATAGGTAACTAGTGCTGGGCAGACCTCATCAAGTGGTCCTCTCGGAGAGAGGTTTAAGCAGCTTGATGCCAGCCTAGTGCTGTCCCTCCTCCTTCATTCAAAAGAAATGCCAAAGGTATTTCATAATCAAGTATTTTACAAACATGAAATACAGTCAGTTCCTTGCTTTAGACACAGCTGGGTGGCGTTGAAGCTGAAATAGTCCAACGAGAAATCCCAAAGGACTTGTGTTTGGTGTGTAGGGTACTGTCATCAACACACTAAACGGATTGTTTTAATTAATCCTTACAGCAATATTGGGTGGCAAATACTATTATTATCTCAATTTATGGACTAGGAAACTGAGGTAAAGAAAATACTTTGCTAAGGTCACTGGACAGCGGCTCAGCGAGGATTCACACGGAGGGAGCCTGACCCTGGAGTTCAAGCTCGTATCCTCCTCTAAGTACCAGAGGGATTAGAGTTTTGTTACTACTGCTCTTATGTTTTTGATACTTCTGTTTGATTGTGGAGCTGCCGGTTGCACTGGGAGTTCACTTCCAGCCGAGTAATGACCTCAGAGGATGCTGGATCACAGTTGCTTCTGCATCCTCCCCGCACGCGGACCGCCTCCTGCTGCCGGTTGCTCTGTCCCGTTTCTCGGACTGGCCCAACCTCTGCCTGCAGCGCGGAGAGGCTGCTCAAACATTTATTTCATTACTGAAAAGCTGCGGTTAAGTGACTATTTATTTTGTGTCTGTAACTTTTTTCGACAGAGATATCTTACTGTGTGACTTCCTCCCCGGCCCTCCATTTCTGACTCTGTATTCGGGTTGTTCTCGAATATTCCTTCCAGCTCAGACCTGCTGAGTTTCTCAGTGGCTGGGTGACAGGTTATTATCTTTGTTCCTCGACCTCTCCTGGAATCTGTCCCCCACCTCCCTTCTATGACTCTTTAATTCCCCCTTTGTAATTTTGTATCCCCTTTTCTCTTTTTCTAGCCTTTCTCTCTTGCTCTTTTTCTTTTTCCTTTCTCACCTTTCTTGTGCTCTAGTCCCTCCTGCCTCCTCCACCCCTTACTTCCCTTCCTCCATCCTTCCATTTCCTGTCTCTGTCCGTTCAATCTCTTGTTACCCCACCCCCACCCCTTCTGGTCACCCTCTTTCTTCTCTGCCACTTCTCGCTTTCCGTATCTTTTCTCTGAATGTTCTCTCCTCTCCCTCTTTCCCTCACCCTTTCCTTTTTCTTTGTTTCGTTGAACTCATCACCTCTTATTTTCCCTGTGCTGCACTGTTTGAATACAAGTAGATCCTTGAAAAATAACAGGATTGATCAGAGGAAATTCGGAATGGAGTGGTATATGTCTTTTAAAGAAGAGGCACGAACATTTGGGATAGTTAGGAGTTTGGCACTGAAATTAAATTATCTCAGTTTCTTTGAGATGCAAGATAATCTCATCTCTATCGGTGCAGATCTGACTGAGGCTCTGATTCAATAGATGCTGTGTTTCTTGGGTGTGCCGTGTTTTGGGTGCCCTTCTAGAATCATCTAGGTTCCTTCCTATAATAAAAATAGCACTTACAAATTGGTTTGAAACAAGACAGTTGATCCTCAAAAAACCAAGACCAAACCTTATACCTCTGTGAGTATATCAAATAGAAAATTCACAAATTTCGTCGGCTGGATTTGGGCCCTGAACAGACACTGTCAATGATGCCACTATTTTATCTTGTATTCTTTCTCTGTGTGTCACAAATCTATATTCTATCCTCTCATTTTAGTTATATTATTGAGGACTTATCCTTTCCTAAAAAAGGCTTCCTGTATGTACAATCTGGATATCTCAGGTAGAAAAATGACTTGTGTTTTGGGTAATGAATCTTCCATTTATCTACTGGTACACAGGTATCAGTTGGATTTTAGCAGAATGTCTTTAGATTTTCTTTCAGAAACAACCATTTTTTTTCCCCTAGGACCTTTTCTATACCAACTGAAGTGAGACTGGCCTTTGAAAATAAAACAATGTTTGGGTACAACCTTTATTTTAAAAATCACTCATGCTTGTAGAACCTGTTGTTTTAAACTCTTGTCGTGGTCTGGGACTTAGTGCTGTGTGCTCTTGTAAACACTTAGAGTCTTTCAGTTTTCCATTTTTGATTCTCAGGAGAGGCTGATTGCTAAAATCATCAATATACTTCCAGTATTGTTGCATTAACTCATACCAGTATATTTGAGGACATACAGCTAGACTTGTGTTTGATGTGAAGGGGTAAAGAATTGTCTTTGATTCCTAATGTCTACCGAATTTTCCACACCATCTTTTTTAGAGATCTCAGATAACCATAGCATTTGAAAGGGGCCAGGTTGATATTTAGTTCAAGAGGGACCCTACCCTCCTCCCAGAATCTTGGATTCTAGCCTCAAAATATACATCAGGTTAGGAATTTAACTTAATTCTTGGAAAATACTTTTTTCATAGATTTTTTTTTTTTTAATAAAAAAGAGATTTCGGAAGTCTGATCATGTGGTCTCCAAGCAGAAACCTATGGGACACTTCATGATTTGTGTAAAAGAATCATGGCTGCTCAGTCCCGGCCTTAAACAACAGCAGAGGTGGCTCTGAAGCCCGCCTGCTGTGGCTGATGTGGGCTTACATTTGAAATCATCCAGGCCCCTGGGAGCTCCAAACTCAGAATAGCTCCACTAGAGGCCGGGCAGAATGATAAATGGGCTCATTAGTGATGTGTGGATTAGCCACAAAGGCCTTTTGCTCTTGAGACACAGAAAACATTAGAGAGGAGAACAAGCTTAGCTGCTGAGAAGTAGAAAGATGTCATGAAAAGAACACACACTCAGTGGGGAGATGATGAAGGAAGAAGACATTGGACCTGCTCTCCAGGAACGGGCCCCAAGAGAACTTGCTCAGAAAGTCACTGGTAGAGGTGAGCCACCTCTTGTGACCCGCAGGAACCTTGTGACTTCTGAAGGGAGGAACAACATCTGTCAGCTCCTCCCTCCTTACAGAGAGATAATCATTTAGCACATACACCCAACACCTCCCCTCTCGTCTCATCAGCTTCACTCTGCTGGGAACATTCTGTGCTGTTTCCATGAAGACGCATTTGGCCAGGACAGCTCCCCTCCCTCAACCTGAAGCTTAGACACAGCAAGGCATTTTGCCACAGATAGATGGCCATCTATAGTTCTGGTGCAGAATGTAGCTTAAACTTTGTATTATTAGAAATATTGCTGTGCAAAAACGAGATGCCCAAGAATTCTGCTGACACTCAACAATTTGGATGTCTCTTTGTGAAAGAGGAAGTCAACCCAGCTGGGCATTTTGTCATAAAATCGGGCCACCATTAGAGCTGTGGATATATGGCAACATGAAGTTTGCTTTATCCTGAAAACACAACTTTCCAAAGCCAGGTTTCTCAGTCTAATGGCCGGTAGATGGCACCATGAGCATCTGATATCAGATCCAAGGCTGAGAATATTTATCTTCTCAAAGCTCTTCTCAAAATATTAAGCAAAACTTTGACTGAAACGCAGCCGTATTTGGACAAGCAGGTTTATTTTACTTTAGTGCTTTGTTATTAGAAACATACATATGTGTGTGTATATATTTTACTATCAAACCCTAAAGTTACGGAAAGTATCCTTGATGGTTAGGATGGACTGTAAACTTTTACAGTATTATTTGCAGGCAGATTTTTCTATTTCTTATTTAAGCTAACTTTTTCTTAATGTGAGGTTTAGTGGTTATTTGTCATACCATTGCTCAGTAAAACTCAGGAGAATATTTTTCACGATCCAATACCCCTGTGAAAGAAACTCATTCATAGAAATGCAGTGTAACACATTGTGTACTTTTTAAAAGAACAACATAAATAAATGTTTTTATTTCAACGAATGCATCTGTAATGCACACAAAGATATGCACACAAACACATATAGCTCTTGATCAAGATTAAGAAATAGATGGATATGGTTTAGAATAGGAATGTCACCCCCGTTTCAGACTCTGCTCCACCCCCAGACCTGAAGGTTTCCGAGTAGGAAATGACTCTTAGAATTCAGTTGTAGGTATAGCATTCGGAAGAGTGGTTATCCCTTAACTAAACAAGCCATTGCTTTGGGCGGAAGTCTAAACAAAACTTTCAACTGTCTCTTCGTGGATATTCTCCGTGCTGGATAAGCAGTCCAACAAAATGTGATAGAGACAGGCGAAAAACCACAGGGCAGATTAAGGGGTCTAAGACTGAAGTCAAATGCCAAAACTGTATTTGGAGCAGCAGCAAATTTGGGGTCAATTATCAGAAGGGTATTAATGAGAGAGCAGAGTTCCAAAGGCACATGTAAAAGGAGAAACTGGGAACATTCAAGACTCAAGATGAAAGGTGCACACACATGGCAGCTAGAATTTGTGAGCAGGGGTACAAGATTAGCTTCTGGGATGAACACTGTTGTTATGTTCCATTTGAAGATACAAGATCTGAGGGGGAGGGTATAGTCAGGGGTAGAGCATGTGCTTGTCATGCACGAGGTCCTGGGTTCAATCCCCAGTACCGCCATTAAAAATAAATAAATAAATAAACATAATTACCTCTCCCCGCTAACGGAAAACCTCCAAAAATAAATAAGTAAATGAAGATGTAAGATCTGCCTTCAAGGATGCCTCTTTGCCCTTTTTAAATGGCACTCTTTTTTTTTTTTTACATGTGTCTGACAGACATTGATTTCTTCTTAATCACAAAAATTGACTTCAGAACCTACTTAATTTCCAGCTTTGACATAGTTATATCTTGCAGAAAATAAAATAGTTATTCTTTGAGGTAACTTTGGATAGAGGGGGAGGAGGAATCCTGGATGTCCAGAGAGGGTGAGCTAGTGTTGGGTTCCTAGGGGAATTTCAGTCATTTGGGTTGCAGGTTGGTTTGGGGAAAGCCTTCAGGAAGTTGAGTGGAAGAGAAGGACAGGTTGGACCTGTAGAAGGAGAGAAATCCGAGTCCAAGGCATCATGCCCAAGGCCTAATGTTAGCAGTGATAGAGGTTTCGCGTGTTGCCAGGACCTACTGGCTGATCTATTGGGGGAAGCACTTTTGCATGTGGTATTTGGAAGCCAAATGTAGTTGGCTTTAGGGGTCTTTATGTCACCCTTCCCTGAGGCAGGCACATTTTCATGAGCTCACTGATCTTGGCGCACGAGGATGAAAATAGAGACCAAGAGCGAAGCCATGTTAACTTTAGCTGAATTCAAAATATGAGGAGAAAGAAATATTAGAGTTTACCAAATGGAAACAGAAACTTGTCTGTGGGAGAAGCAGTTTTATTTTCAGTCTTCCAAGATATTTCAAATGGCAAACCATAAAAAGTAATATGAAGACTGTTGAGGAATTGCCTGAAACACACAAAAAGGGACCAGGCTATTGTTCCAACAAACAGTTAATCATGAGAGCAATATTGCTTTAGTGTCCACAGGAATGTTTAAGATTTTTAAGGGGAGAAAGCACAGAGAGAAAACATACCTAATTGCTTCTAAATGGCTAAAACAAGCTAAGTCTGATTCTTTCCACTTCACAGGGGAGCTAGAGATGTTGGGAAGTCTGGGAGTTTATTCAGTTCATTCAACAAAGAAGTGTCTTTGTGTAGTTCTAGCTAGTGGTATCAGGTCTGGCTTTGAGCTGATGCTCCAAAAAATACTGTGTGATTGTCAACAAGTTGTTTAACTTCGCTGAGCCTTTGTTGGACAATCATATCTCCTGCAAAGATCAAATGAAAGTATGTTAGCAATGAATGTAGAAATACTATCATTTGTACTGAAAAATATTTATTGAAAGCCTGCTATATTCTATGCATGGCTTATCAATTTTTTCCATAGTTATTTATGCCCTAGGTGCTGGTTCAGGACTTTGTGTCATGGGGGAGAAGCTGTTTTCCTCAGAGACTGAGGAAGGCAATGTGCAAGAGATAATCTGCAAGGTCCGCTGAACACAGAGCTTATTCTTCCCTCAGCAAAAACATGGTGAAAGATCATCCTTATTATCTTAAAGAGAAAGAAGGGAAGAGATATACTGTTGGATTTCTTTTGTGTGTTTTCATTGTTATTCTTTCTATATTTCTTCTGGACCCTTCTAAAATAAAATGCCTTATAGAAACAAGTCATTAGCAGGGACTTTGGCCCAACATCCTATGATGGAACTGCTCCTTAAAATGACTGTGTATTTAGGGGTTCTACATTTGCCAGCCACTGCCTCTGGTCAGAGGACAGCTCAATGGTGTGGACTTGGCTTTCTACTCTAGTTAACAGAAATAATTTATTATTTGAGGGAAAAAGAGAGAGAGAGAGAGAGAGAAAGAGAGGAATTCAAACAAAAGTAAGGTAAAGTTCTGCTGTTCAACAGAGTACATTCCCTGTTGCACATAGGCAGTATTTTTTCATGCTGGCCTTTGGCTGTGTACCAACTATCAGTAATAGCTGGAAGAATTAATTGAATTCTTTTGGCTGCAAGAATTATTGCTGCAGAAATTTGTTAATCTGGAGGAAGGGCAGTACCATAGTCTTTCCTGCATCTGATACAGATAGTTCCTTATGTTTGTCTAATGCCTTGATTTAGTCTGTTTTTAGTAGTATATTCTTAATTTGTAAAATATCGACTCGGTTCCTTTTCAGATCTTCTCTATCACTTCTTATAGTTTCCAGCTCCCTGATAAAATGTTCAGACTAAGCTTTTATTTCTTTGTACAACATAAGCATAATTGTTTGGTAGTTGTCATCTGATAATTTCAATATCTCAAATGTTTATGCATCTGTTATCTGTTATTTCTTCCAGCCTTCATTTGAAGTGTCTTGTTTTCTCGGGTGCCTGATTATTTTTGTCTATGTGCTAGGCACCACATTTAGGACTCTTTTGAGGGCTAAAAATCTCTCTTCCTCTAGAGGCATATTATTTTGCTTCAGCCAGGAGCCTGGGGGCATTACACATCGGGGGACATCAAAATCTACTTTCAACACTTAAACTTTCCTAAACAACCCACATGATGCTGGCTGTAAATCCGTGTGAAGGCTGGGCTACTTCCAGCTCATTTTTATGCTGACCTTAAAGTAAGAGAGAGTTGATCAGAGTCTTTGCCTTTGGGAGGTCTGAGGCTTTTGCTTTGTTTGTTTGTTTGTTTGCACTCTTTTTTTAAAATTGAAGTATAGTCAGTTTATAATGTTGTGTCAATTTCTGGTGTAAGCATAATGTTTCAGTCATACCCCAGGCTTTTATTTTTATCCTCTCCATCCTTGAAGCCCACTCAAAGCACAGCTTAGTTTCAAAACTGTTTCTTATTTATCAACAAATGTCCTCAGGGCAAAGCAGCTTTGTGTGCTGGGCTCACCTCTCTGGGGTCTTCTTGTCTTCACCTGGATTTTGGTCCAGTGATTCTCCCTTATTTTGTTAGCTCTCTGATGCTTTCAAGAAGATACTTCTGCTCTTTTAGTTTTTCTTCAGTGGGAAGATTGATCTAATGACTTAGTTTTCTCATCTTTGGAGGTCTCCTAATGCTCTAGTTTATAATAAATTTGATTCTGAAAATGGGTATAGATATGTGCTCAATTCAGAAAATGTTATCTGTAAACCAAAAACTAAATATAAATGAGGAGTAACATGCAATTGTCAGAAGACTAGGCTCTGCCTTCTGTCTCTTCAGCCATGATGCTCTGGCCAGGTTTAAAGATGCTTCTCCCAGTAATCCTCCCCTGACCACAGACTCAGCATCTCAATTAGCCATCCCTCTATGTAGAGCAGTGCTACCCCTACCACTTTGTCCCTCATTTATTCCCCAGTCTCAGAGAAGCTCAAAGTCCCCTAAGATCTCAACTCCGCTTCCACCTCAGGGGCTACCCAGTTTAATCTTCATTGTGTATAATCTACAGAAATTAACTGCTTATTCCCCATCCTGAATGAAGGCTGGTGGTATTAGTGTTGGGGAGTCAGTGTTATAAGGCTAGTTGATTAACTTAGAAACTCAATATAGATTTCTCTTTCTGGGATGGCAATGGACAAAAAGGCACTAACATTACCTATTTTTTTTCCCTCAGTGATTCACACTGTTTTACTCTGCTTGGAAGCCCTTTGCCTCCCTCCTCCCATGAGCTGCTCTTCTCCTACTTCTTGCTCATTCCACTGGGCTTTTAATTTACTGAACCCTCTCCTTTGTTTTCACCTGGGCCTAATCACTGACTCTATGTGAAAAGAGGCCCTTTGAGTTTGGCGCCATCCATGGCCTTGTGTGCTTGTAGTTCATTTCTATCACTGGATCAGGGAAGAGATGGAGAAATCAATTATTCTGTGACCAAGTATTAATGAGCTTTTCATCTCTCACTGTACCACATCATCATCCTCTCCATCAGTAGCAATATATTATCAAGAATATATGACAACAGTCCCAACATCAGCTGCAATTCGGGAGGTGTTTTTTGTGTGTCAGACTAAATACTTTATATGAATTATTTTATATGATCAAACAACCCTGAGACAATAGATATCTTCATCCCTATTATATGGGAAACAGAAATTCAGAAAGGCTAGGTGATATGTCTCAGGTCACGTACAGGTGACAGAGTTGGGATTTGAACTCAAGGATATCTGACTCCAAATACCATGTTTTTAACCTTCTTTGTATACTTTAACTTTTTGTCCAAGTAATCCTACTTTAGGAAATGTAACCTAAGGAAGCAATTCTTTAGAAAAAAGCTACATATACACAGAAGTTTATTGCAATGGAATGTATAATAGTAAATATTTGGAAACCAAACTATGTATTTCTTACAATAGGAGAATGGTTAAGGGAACCATCAGAGATTTACTCAGTGGAACACTATGCAATCACTGAACCAGATCATTAAGTTGTTTTTGTAAAAACACAGAATGATGCTTATAATTATATAACTTTTACAAGATTGACTACAAAATGTTTTATCACCAAGATTTCAACTATAAAATATATTTATCCATAAAAACAAGGACCTAAAATTACAAAAAAAGAAAATAGTTTTCAGGGTTGGAATTATGTGTATTTTTCCCCTCAAATTAAAACAATTTTTTATTATTGAATTGGACACCAAGAAACCAGTTTTTGTTTTTCTGCCTCAAATAGCAGCAATTCATAACATAGCAGTGAAATAAAATAAATTCTTGGTAATAATTATTGCACAGATGTACCTTTTGAGAAATATTAAGAACCGTAGGACTTCCAAGATTGGTCATTATCTATTTGTATGTATATCCTATCTTCGTAGTGGACATCAGTTTTTGTTTCACCCTCTCAGCATCCAGGCTCCTTTTTCCTGACTACAGTGCCCTAATTTCCTATCTCCCTTCTTATCCCAGGTGGATTGTGGGATGGGCAATCCCTGGCTTCCAGGGTGGGCAAGTGGTTCAGGACTTACCAGTCGGAACATTGCATTGCTTCGGTCTTAGTGAATGCTGTTGGTGGGGGACACACAACCGAATCAGATCTATAAACCTCAATTTCAGAACTTTTACCAAAGCAGCTTTAAGAGAAAATCTCCCTTTCCACTGAGGTGGTAGAGAAGATGGACTGTACTCCTGGAATACTGGTAACTGTCTTGTTGTCATGAGGGCAGAGTTTGTGAGAATGGAGATATAACACTGAGTTATATAGATACATAAAATAGAGTTAAAAGCAAGAATCAGTTCTAATGTTATTATCAGAGTTTGTGGACTCAGCTGTGCCTGATAATAGACTACACTTCACTTCTATAAGCCAATCAAATGTCTTTTCTTTTTCTTAGGCTAATTTGAGTCAGTTTCTGTCTTTTGAACCAAAGAGATTTAGAACTGTTATTCATCACATTTCCTTTAAGGGAAAAAGGAAGCACAGGAGCCAGTGCAAGGTGAGGAAAAGTGGAGCAGAAGTTTGAGGTTAGGATGTAATCACAAGGTTGGAAAGGTATGTTGGGTCAGATTCTAGAGTGCTCTGAAGGTCATGCTGTGGCTAGGGTATCTAGCATCAAGGGGCCAAAGCTATGTTTCTAAGGCTTAGCCTTTCAGTCAGGTCTGTTGTAAACTAACCCTCCAGGAAACCAGTGAGCTGGAGCTATTCTTAGCCTAGCTGTTAACCTGAGAGAGCTCTCTTGGAACTCTCTTGGAGCCCTCTTAAGACCAAAGTTACCAGGTTGCTAATAGTTTTGATTCTCTTTGAACATGCCCTATATTTGAATCAAATGGTTAATCAAGTAATATAATGCATTCAAGGTCATCCTTATAAAAATCCTATAGCTTAATAAGCCTTGTGCAGACAGTTCAAGAACTGGAGCCCATTTCAGTTCAACCTCATCAAAAGCGAGGCAGAAGCATCCATGTTGCAAAGGCCATACACACACAGTTCAAGATGTGAACTGTTCCTAAAATGGAATTTTGACATGTAGACCCAGGATTGATGGGAAATCAACATGGAAAAAAATGTGTTGTAACACAAACAAACAAACAAACGAGTAAACAAACAAAAACTCGGCTTGGAAGCCAGATATATTTCATTTCATGTTTTATGAGTTGTGTGACTTTAGGCAAATAGGTTTTCCCATCTTTATAACATGGCGATCATGCCATTCTCAGAAGGATACTAAGAGACTAAAATGAGATAATGCTAACAGTTTGTAATGGATAAATCTTGACCTCTTCTCCTTTCATTATCATTAAATACTTTTGCATGTTCAAGGATCTAGTGTGTACTGGCTGTCTTGCATTTGTGTTTATAGTTACTAGGCCAACAAAACATAGGTTCAATGAACTAACCCTTAGGACTATACAAGTCGTATTGTGCCTAATCCCTCCCTACAAATCTAGTTTTTATAATGAAGCTTAAGAAAATTTCTTTCACTTTTATGTTCCTCACCTGTAAAGTGAAGGTGTTGGCATAAGGGGATCTTCCAGCCTGCCTGTGGCTCTTCAAAAGGAAGCTTACAGCTGGTCAAGTTTGAGTGCTGGTATAAGGCAGAATACAACTTTGGGTTATTTTTCCTTCTGGTCTTGAACCCTTTTTGAAGGGCCCTTATTCTGTCTCTTCTCTTGATAAGACATTTAGTCAGTTTGTATCTTTGGGCTATTTATAATCTCCAGAAAAAAACAGGGGAGCTGTAAAAACAGCTTCCTAGAATTTAGAGATAGTAATTTGCCAAATCACTGGGACAAGTCTCAACTTATGCCAAAAAAGTAGGAACATTTGTTGATTTCATTCAATTAAAAACATTTTTTTTTCATTTTCATTTGAAAGTGGAATAGAAAGATTGTGAGATTGGTAAAATTTGGGGACTTCTTTTTAAGGCAAAATACACCATGGTCTCTTCAAAGTGCAGTGAAGAGCTAGATTCCTACCCTCCTGATGTATAGATGGCACTGTTTGTGAAGGAAAAGCCTCCAGACCCAAGAGAAGCAGTAAGTGGAGGGACTGGGATCCCCCACCATGTGTGGATTTCTTCCTCCTCCTCTATTCTTTGGCTACAGCCATCTCTAAGGGGCTTTCTTCTCATGTTCTTTCCTCTCCAGATTCCCTAAGGAAATGGTCCTGAGCAATGACTCATAGCTAAGGTGTCCCACTGAGGTAAGAGAAATCTTGGAGCCAAGCCCAGCAACTAAAGAGAGAATCCACTTCCCCCATCCCAACTTAGGTACAGTCCCTCAGCTATTCATCTGCTTCTGGTTGGAGGGACAGAGATAAAAGGCTGGAAAATTCACCAAGATTCGGTAGGGCTGAGGCTTATAAGCCTGGGTGTACCATACAGTTAGCCTGTCTGGGATGGGAGTGGGTTTCACAGAGGGTGAGGCTGGTGACCCAGCATGGAATCACCTACGACGAGGGGAGAGGGTGAAGGATGCTGAAGATTGGAGCAGGTGAAAGAGAACATGGCAACTTGGTGAAATTCATTCATTTGGTGCTTACTTTGAGCCAAGCATGTGGATTATTTTATTTAATTTTTGTAACAACCCTGTGAGGTAGGTTGCCACCCTCATTTTACAGACTAGGAAACTGAGGCTTAGAGGTTAAGTTACTTGCTTAGGGTGACATAGCTGGTAAGTGGCGGTCTGGGTTTGATCATCATTCCTGTACATCATCATCAGTGCCAGTGTTTCCTGCTCTTCCACTTTGAACATTCCCTCCTTGAACGTGGATCTCCATCTCTATACCCCTGGCACTTCCCAGGGTGCTGGATAGGTTCTGCAAATGCATCTGCCACTCCCTCCTTCTTATTTCTACTTAACCTGATTATGTGGCCAGGCTAACCACCAGAGTAAGAGTCCATCCTAGAGAGTCAATTTCATGTTGCACCTGCTAGTAACTCATACTTCCTGGTTCCCTAATAACCAAGTTGCACCCAGCTCAACCCTTACTTACTGTCTTCTCAGTGAACTAACAGGATGCAGTGCGCTGCTAAGAAAAACCATTAGCCAGTGTTTTACATTTGTGTTTTGTTATTGGTGTGTACAGTATCTTTAGGATAACTTCTAAACATCAATCACTATTACTCAGCATTTTTTTTTATTATTTTCAAATTTTTTCAATCTAGTTTCTAACCTAGAAGGCAGAGAGCTTTTTTTAAATTGAAGTATAGTCAGTGTATAATGTATCAATTTCTGGTGTACAGCATAATGTTTCAGTCATATGTATACATATATATATGCCTTTTCATATTCTTTTTCATTATAGGTTACTGCAAGATATTGAATATACAGTACTATCAGTCTAAACTTATTGTTTATCTATTTTATATATAGTAGTATCTGCAAATCTTGAACTCCCAAATTATCCCTTCCCACCTCCCCTGGTAACCATGAGTTTGTTTTCTATGTCTGTGAGTCTGTTTCTGTAAATAAGTTTGTGTCTTTTTTTTTTAGATTCCACATATGAGATACATCATATGGTATTTTTCTTTCTCTTTTTGACTTACTTCACTTAGAATGATGATCTCCAGGTCCATCCATGTTCCTGCAAATGGCATTATTTTATTTTTTATGGCTGAGAAATATTCCATATATATAATGGCTGCACCAAACTACATTCCCACCAGCAGTGTAGGAGGATTCCCTTTTCTCCACACTCTCTCCAGCATTTATCGTTTGTTGACTTTTGCATGATGGCTGTTCTGACTGGTGTGAGGTGATACCTCATTGTAGTATTGATTTGCATTTCCCTGTTAATTAGTGATATTGAGCATTTTTTCATGTGCCTATTGGCGATTTATATGTCTTCATTGGAGAATTGCTTGTTTAGGTCTTCTGCTCATTTTTGGATTGGGTTGCTTGGCTTTTTGTTATTAAGTTGTATGAGCTGTTTTTATATTCTGGAAATTAAGCCCTTGTCAGTCTCATCATTTGCAAATATTTTCTCCTGTTCCGAAGTTGTTGTTTTGTTTTGTTTATGGCTTCCTTTGCTGTGCAAAAGCTTGTAAGTTTAATTAGGTCTCATTTGTTTATTTTTGCTCTTATTTCTACTGCCTGGGTAGACTGCCCTCGGAGAACATTGCTGAGATTTATGTCAGAAACCATTAGCCAGCGTTTTACATTTTTGTTTTGTTTTTGGTGTGTACAGTATCTTTAGGATAACTTCCAAATGTCACTCACTATTGCTTAGCATTTCAAAATCCATCTCTTGTTGATTCTATTTTGATCATATGCTTTATGGCAGCTTTTCTAAATCTCCTAGAACCTGATATTTATATGAATTCCCATTTTACTTTCTCCTGAGATGTTGCACCTTCAATTGTCTACTGAAATCTACTCTTGAAGGTCACCAGTGACTTTCTCATCATCAAGTCATATGCTGTGTTTTCATGTCTGACCTCCATGCACCAGATGGCGTTGCTGACTGCCTCTGCTTTTTGAGGATTCCTCTTTCCTATAGGCTCTGTACCTTGCACCTCCCCCTCGTGGACAGAGTCTGTATTTATATACATCCATATCTCACTCTGTCCTTTTTCCGTGGGATCAGTGTTGCATTGCTAACTACCTGCTAGGAATCTCTACCTGGATTTAGCACAAGTCCTTGAACTTAATATGTGAAAAAATAAATTAATCATCCCCCCACGGAAACCAGGTCCCTCTCCTGATTACTTTATTTCTGTTTTTTTTTTAAAATCTAGTTTCTAACCTAGAGATCTCCTTTTATATCCCCATGGCAAACTTGTTAAAGTTCTGTGATCTTTAGCACCATAGCCCATTCCCTGGTTAGATTTGTAATTATCTTGACCTAGACTCCAGCCTTCAGCCCTGGAATTCACCTAACACAGCCTTATGCTATCAACATTTTAAAGCATAAGTCTCATTTTAATATTTCTCCCATTGAAAATGAAGGTAAAATCTTCAGTAGCCTGCTGTTATTTACAAATTGATTAATTTCATAGGGTCTTCCAAAATGTATTTCCAACTAGCCATTCCTTTTGTTTCCTGCTTTCCCCCTAATTTATATCTCATTTAAAGAAACATCTTTAGTTCCAAGACATTTCCTCATTTCCAAGCCTTTGCTTTTAACTTTCCTTCCCTGTAAAATGTCTTCCCATAACACTGTGGTCTATGAAAAAGACATTCTTTTGTCAAGAGCCACCTCAAAGACCACCTCTACCTGAAGATCTTTCCTGAACCTTCCATTTTAATGGGGTTTTTTTTTCTTCCTTTATTTAAAAAATAGTTTATGTCATACAGTGGGAGTTCACCACTGATGGTAGGTTTGTCTTATTCATCTTTGTACACCACTACACATCATAGTCTCTTAATGAATAGCTGTTGTGAAGAACTAGGCTGAATGTACTTTGCTTACCACTATTGCAGATGTGGAGAGATATAATGTGTGGTTCTTGCTCTGATAAATCTTACAGATATATTGATAAGAAAAGAGATTTAGAATTAATGAGATAACCACTGAAAGCCTGTGACAAGGGCCAAATTAGTGCTACAGACAGTAAGTACTGAGTGAGTTTGGTATTAGATAAGTTTTTGGTGGCATGAATTTCATCTGGTGATAGGCTTGAACTTAGTCTTGGTGAATGGGTAGGAGTTGAAGTGATGCCCAGAGGTAGTAGGAAAACATATTCTAGGCTCAGGCTGGGAGGAAAGGCTTTTCTCTGCCTCTTTGTGACTTCCATTCACTGGTCCTGGTTCTGTTCTGTGGGGCTGCAAAATATGTTTGCTCTTCAAACGTCAGTCCTTCCTTCCTTCCCTCCTTCATTTCTCTCTCCCTCTCTCCCTCCCTCCCTTCCTCTCTTTTGGTTAAACATCCCCTATTCCTTTAGGCATGTCACAGCGTCATTTCTAGACCCTTCATCATTCTGGTGGCCTCTGAAGACATGCTGCACTTGGATAAGGTGTCCGTCTTCTATGCGTCTCCAGAATTGAAATACGGTACCCCAGGTGTGATATTACCAGGTCGGAGGGCAGTGGGACCCTAACTCTACTTCTTCTGTCCTGAGTTTGTACTTCCATTAAAACAGTCTGATAGCATATTGACCGCTGGCTATAATGGACAAAAGGACAAATGAACATTCCTGTCCCTTTGCATACCAGGAGCACTTTTAAACTGAGGTTCTCCACTTGCTTTTATGAACTCTAATTAATTAAGCGTCACCGCACCTTGGTGGGGACCGGGGATCACATCTTCCGGCGCGGAGTTCCAGGCCGCGCCTGCGTGGAATGCTAACCCCCGTGCCCAGCAACGCGGCGAGGTGGAGGGTTGAGACTATCATGTTCAATTGAAACTGCAGGGGGAATTTTCGGGAGGCAGAATGTAATTACTTTAGTTGGACCGGGGCCAGGATTCCGGAGTTAACACAACTGCTCTTAGAAAGTCTGCCATCGGATCTCTGGTGACCACAAATGGTTAGGTCTGTGGTTTTAGGTTTCATCCAGAAGGTAAACATCTCAGTGTAGCACAGTGCCCCAACACCACGCGGGGCATCGATTCACACAGACCCGGAGAGGAGAGGCCACCTACTGAATGAGAAACACCACTTCCTGAAGTACCTACTTGTTCCTGGGAGGTCTCTCAGCCTTGCACCAAAGCAGGCCAGTCCTTACTTAGCTAGTCAGAACTGACAGGCTCACAGCACCAAGTGGTGTGGCTGCCAGACTAAATTATGTGCTTGTCATTTTTCCCTGTGTTGTCCAAGATTCCAGCAACAAAACAGTAGGGAACTCCCCATACACATTTTTTTGCTCAAAACACATTCGTTTCTCCTCTCAGTAAAGTTCCTGGATCCCACAGTCCAAGTTAAACACAACTGGAATTTCCCTATAAGTCAAAAACAATATTAATTCTGAGCCCACATATTTTTCTTCTTGTAGGGTATGTACACATTTAAACACAGCACATGTTGCAGACAATCTGCAAATGGTAAAGAGCTCTGGAGGAAAGAAACAAAAAGGAAGAAATGCAAGGGAACATATTTTTTAACAAGAGAGCAGAGGTTTGGTGGGGTGTCTGACCCGGCAATGAGAATTTTCCTCTGTGGTCTGTTGAAAGAAGAACAGAGGCTGGCAGCATGCCGTGGGCCGAAGGTTGGAGGTTTCTATACCACACAAATCTTCAGTGAGGGTTACTTCTTGGTGGAAGCAAGGAGATCCTTGCAGAATATTAGTGTGGCACACAGCTGAACTCATGTGTCCCTGACTAGGGCTGTACAGGAGACACAAAAGTCCCTGTTTATCCTAAGTCTCAAGATTACCATAGTCATCTTTTTCAAATTAAAATGGCAATGTAAAGTTTTGTAAATGTTAGTTCATCTAATTGACAGTGGCTTGCATAATTAAAATAAAGTCACTAATATTTTCTCTTGTTTTCTTTTTTATCACTGAAAGTTCATTTTTCACTAACTCAGACAAGGTCTTCATTTTTATGAAGACCCACGCTGACCCTTAAAATAAAAATCTGATTTTTTTTTAAGTTAATGTTTGTGCCCATCTGGTTTGAATTTAGCATTCTTATGAGTCATTTCACTGTGATAGGAACACTCTGCTATAGAAAACTTCTGTTAATATTTTAACATTTTAAATCAAACACCGCATAGAGCATTACCTAAGCCTCCTTGCAATTATAGGAAACCGGGCCTTCGATTTGTTCATGGTTCCTGCCTTCACGTTTATTTTCTTTAAATTGAACATAGTACATGGTAAATAAGTGGCATACCCCATATGCGTGTTCAAATACTTTACCATCTTGGTCTAACGTTTCCTTTTGCAGCTTAAGAGCCTTTTGGAGGCGGCGTTCGCCTGAGGAAGGATGAATAATTCTATAGGAGGTCGGATGGCCTTTACTTCTCAGGGCTGACACTTAACCCATTTAAAAGAGCTCGATTTATTTTCCGATCAACATTGACTTTATAACTTACATTTTTACTACCCAAATTTCCTGATTTTGAAGCTTGAACTCATTTTCCTTTTACTGCTGGGCAACATTTCTCAAGGTAGTCTTTAAGGCGAAACGAAGGAGGAAAAAAATGCCAGGAATCTCTTTAAGAAAATACAGCAGTGTCTCCTCCACCTTCTTAAGCAAATGGATGGTTCCCAGGGAGGCTAGATTTGGTTGTGTACTTAGTCAGTAAATTGAATCTGCACATGGGGTGGACATAATTTAACTTAAAAAAATTAAATGAGGATTTTGAAGTATTATTTGTATATTAAAAGTGAAGTAAGCATGCTTTAACAAGCCAAGCCATTTTGTCCTTTATTTGTTATATTTAAAAATATTTCATCTTAATTTTGGAAGGAAAAAAAAGATCAGTGGTTTAAATCAAGTGCTTTCAGTCAGGAGCAGGCCATTTCTAAGGTAGGTCTGAGTTCCACACTTCAGCGAAGATACAAATGAGCTTCTGCTCTGAATGAATAATAGGGCTGTGCTCCCCTGGTCCCCCATTAAAGTTTCTCGAGTTTATTTCCTAGTCTGCAGGAATAAAGCTTAACAAAACAAAGCGCCTTACCTGGGCTCGGAGCACCAATTCCTTAAGATAACTTTATTCTAATTCTCATTACATTTTAGTTCACTGATGGCGCTTGGAGAGGTTTAAATCAAAATAGGAAAAATAATAACCGTTGACTCACAGAGGTGGGGCCCAGTTTCTTAGTCTTTGTTCAGGCAAAACATGTGTTGGAGGCTATGAAAGCTTTGCAAAATCCAAATCTGGGGATTTTCGCAGCCACATGCCATACTGCGGATCCCAGGCTCTGGGCATGACGAATACGGTTGTACTTTCCGTTAGCCATATTGTTGTGACTGAATAAAAAATGTCGTCTTTTTCACACAATTTAATTAGAAGTACCAGATGTGGTGTTGTATGACTGATGTCAAAATACGACACTTTTATGTAAACACTTTAACTTAATCAATCAAGTAAATAGCTTTCACTATTTGAAAGCATTTCAAATCTGCTTGGTACAAATACATTATTTTTGTGTTATGCTAAATAGATCATGGCCAGCTGCAGCATTATTAAGAGATTAGGGGAATAAAGTTAGATTTTACTATATTATTTTTCAAGGGTCGGCCTTTACAATTTCCTCCTCTGGGAAAGACGAAAAGAAGACAGGGTTAGAAAATCCTTTAATTTTCTGGTGCCGAGGAAAGTTCTCCTAGAAAAAAAAAAAAAGGCTCTTTCTCCACCCCCATTGAATATTATTATTAAATGTATCTTTGCATTCCCCCACACTTCCGGGGAAAATTGTTTTTCTCTGGTTCCCTGTACAGTAAACAGCCCATTGCTGACGCAGTGGACCTTTGCTAGCATATTAAGTGTCCTGGAAGTCTGATACTCCCGGGAGTAGAGCCTGGGAACTGAGCGTTCAAAAGCCAAGCCATTAAGCTTCCAAGCACCTTACCTTATCCTGCTTAGTTTGAGTTCTTTGTTAAGTTCAGATTGCCCTGTATCATAGGGTCAATTTAACTTTATCAGTAGAAGTTGTGCTGCTGCCCAAGAGGTGTCCCTCTCTGAACAGCAAAAGCTTAGGGGAAATAAGAAACTAAGAGATGCAAGAAACCCAAGGTCTCAACTGTTTAAGACTAACGGAGAGTCCTGTGAATCTTTGCGTGATGCTCACAAGGAGGGTGGCTGAAATGGCACTCAGTGAGAAGTACTTCATTTTAAGAAGATGCAAAGGAGGAGTGGCTTTTAGGCTTCTTCAAGGCCATGGTGGCTCAGCAGGATAGCTGAATGTGTGTTTCTAATAAACTCGTTTCTCGCTTGGCCCTGCTTCCCCTCCCACCATGGGACGTTTGTGACCAAAGAATCATTTTGGAGAGTGGTTAGAAGATGCACTGGGTAAACGCAGAAGTGGGTGCACATCAGGCTAATGTTCTTGAATGTTCTGCAGCCCCTTACCTTGGTAGACCTTTGGGACAGTTCTTCTACCTTGCACCGTCCACACTATGGTTTCCAAAAAGTCGGTGCCACCTAGCAGCTTGGCTCTATCGCCTGCGGAGACTGAGGGGAGGGCAAAATGCAAATGAGACTATTACCCAGCAGGCTCTGCCTTTTCCTGCTTTAGGAGCTATGGACAGAGAGGAAATCTGAAGAAGAGCAAATCCGATCTACAGCTTACATCTATTTTTCAAGTGGCACTTAGTTATTTTGCTCAAATCAAAACTTTTTTGTTTCGTTAAAACAGTGAGATGCTCGAAAACTCAAAATAGAACTAAGGATAAGCTTAAACAGTGTGCAGTTTGTTCAGAATTCCCCTTTAAAAACCAATCATAAACGGTGATTGGTTCTGTGTAGAGAGATGGGCAAAATGAAATCCCTGCTCAGCCTCTTGAAAAGGCTTGAGATTGTCACAAAGCCCACGTGTTCTGGGAGGCACTTACCCCATTTCCACACCAGAGAGGGAGTGTTTTAGCCAGAGAGGTCTCTATGGATTCAAAATTAGGAGAATGCCGAGTAATCTGTGATTGAGCTTTATATTAATTTATAAGTAAAGATGGAGTAACTTTTAGCTCTGTGCTACGCTACCCATACCTTGAGAGGACACTCAGGCACCTGAAGGCTCTGTTCAGACTTTCCCTTGGGTCCCAGGATAATGGAGGCTCTCCTGCTCCCCCTCTGTACTCCCCTCCACCCTTTCCCTCCCACCCGTGTTTCCTGTACTTTATCAGGGCTACTTACTTTACTGATCCTACTTAGGTTGCAGGCATTACCTGGAGAAAACAATAAGTGAGGAAACCAAATGAACTTGCAAAGTAGAGGTGTGGGCTTTGTCCTCCAAACAGATTGATTTTCTGGACCACACACTGTGAATGCAATCAGTTGGTGGGTCTGCTTTTTATGCCACTTAAGCTGGGTGACCGGGTTGTTGTGTGCTTTGAAAAGCTATGGGAATCAGGGTGGCATTCAGATAGTTTTGCTGTGTGGATCCCAAAGTGCAGAAAGTCCTGAAGGGATTTATTTTCCTCCTCCTTTTTTCCCTCTTCTACTTCTTTTTCTTTTTTCCCTCTTTCTAAGGCATCTCTGTTTGCTTTGGCAGATGCATAAGTCTAAGTGAAAGGTGGGTGGAGGCATTCAGGGAAGGAAGTGTGTGGGGAAAGAAAATGGAAATGCGGTGGGGCCGGCTGCCACCCTGTTTTGCTTTGCTGGGAGATCTGAATAGGCATCAGATGAAGGTTTTGGAAGAGGCTCTTCTGTAGGACTCTCTCTCTCTCATTCTGTATGGTGGGAGATGGGGCAGGCAGGGCCTGAGAGACACAATAGGATCTCTAGGGTAGACTCATGAACACTGCAGAGGTTGCTCCTGGACCAAATAGTTCCAAAGAATTTCCTAGTTCCAAATAGTTTCCAAAGAATGGCCAATGGTGTGATTGTTGAGGGTTTGAATACTTTTCTTGGTCTGCCTTGTAGTATCCTACTTTCTAGTGCTCAGCTTATGTCGCAGTTTCTAGAAGGTACTCCTCTATTACCAACTCATGAAGTGTTAATTATTTAATAGTTAAAACAAATACCCATACTTCTTCTAGCTCTTTCCCTCCTCAGGGCCTTTATGTGTGCTGTCACATACTGTTTGCCCCACTTGGAAAATTTTTTACCTGTTATCTTCCCAGCCCCCTTCCCAGGGCAAACTTCCATACATTTTTCATATTTTCTATTCAGGTCTCAGCATAAACATCCTGTCAGTGAAGTCTTCCTTGATTCCTCCAGTCTGGGCAAGTACCACCGCAAAGGTTCTCATGTATGATGTATCTCTCCTTGAGAGCATGCATCCTGATTATAATTTGCACTGTTTGGGCAATTCCTCATTTACCATTAGGCTTTCCTTACTGGACTGCAAGATCCTTAGAGCAGGACTGTGTCTCATTCACCACCGTATCCCCAGAGCCTGACACACTATAGATGCTCCATGAATATTTGCAGAATGAATGAATGAACAAATGAGTGCTTGGATGACCACTAGATGGGTACTGCTAGAGGAGGGCGGGGGTTGCTACCTTGTATTGGAGACCAGTAAACTGTTAGCTCCAACAAAACAGCAGTAATGATCATGGTTATTCAGAACAGTTAAAAGCCACCTTAAGCACATTCATGGGACATTTAAAAAAAAAAAAGATAACTAAGAAAAGTGTGTGATGATAACTGTATTTCTCTGCAGGATGCAATAATGCTTCTTCCTGATTATGTTAAGCAATCCTAGTAATTTTCAAAGATTCCTCATCCCACCCCCCCCTTTTTTTTTTTGGTGTCCTTTCCTTCAGTTCGAGTAACATGTGCATACCTACTGAATTTGTGTGTTAGGAAGCTAGACTCCTACCTTGAAATGCATTCAGTTGACTTATTCATTTAAATACATGTTGAGTATTGATTATGTAAGACACAATTGCCCTTGGATGACACTGGATAAAACACTTAACCTCCATGTGCCTCACTTTCCATAAATGTAAAATAGGGTTCTAAGGATTAAATGAGGTAATACTTGGAGTAAAGCTTTTGGCACAGTGCCTGGCATACGGTAAGCCTTCAGCCATGTTAGTGATTATCTTTATTTTGACGTGTCAGGAACCGTGTCAAACTCTGGCCATCCAAAGATGAAAAAGAGGTGGTGCTCACTCTGGCGAGTCCGTGGCTTGTGAATGATGGGCACTGCAATGCGCCAGGGTACCTCACCCCTCCTGCAGCCCACCAAGTTGATAAAATGCCCGTCAGTGGGAGTTTCTCGTTGCGCTCACGCTGTGTGATGGCTCCCAGCTTTTCCAGTGTTTTGGCAGAGTTGCCGTTTGTTCACCGTGCCTCCTCCCCAGCAGCACTGGTTTTCCCTCCCCTGCAAGCAAAAGCCGCCCGGTGTCCTCTCCTCCATACCCCGGGGGGCGCTGGAGTGGTGGAGCAGATGGTGTGTTGGCCATTTGCTGTTGTGCTCAAATGATGTGGAGCTTAGGTGCTGCCAATGCATACCTGGTGGAAGATTTAGAGAAAATTGTTCACAACCTGTGAAGCATGTGAATTATATTCCTGTGACATTTAAAAAAATTCTTGGCAGCGGGAGAAGTGTTGAGTGAAAGGTAATAATCCACTGTTACCTCCCCCTTCATTTGGCTGCTGTACTAGCTGTTGGAAAGACCTTTTGAGAAATCTGTTGAATTGGACTCATCATTGTGCTTCCCATTCATTAGATAACCTCCTCGTTCTTCTCTACCATTTTCCACTGGCCACCTGCGATTAAAAAACACTTTTTCCACAGGCAGGCAATTGATGTTTGCTCCCCAAGAGATTCACTTCTTAACACAATGGGTTCTAAGTAAAATTGAGAACAAGTTTTGGCCGTTACTTTTATAGGTGAAAATGTTTCACAAGTGACTGCTCTTTCTTTAAAAACACAATCTCAACCTTGGGGGAGATTGATTTTTGCTTATGGCAAAGTTTGGATGATAATATAGAAGTTTCCCCTCACACTTCCAGGAGACTATCATCCAGGTATAAGAAAAAACTAAACTCCAAAACTGTAACACAGAACGATGAAAGCTTTGCACATAATTTCTAATTTTTCAAAAACAATGTTCACAATAGCATTTGGTAATTGTTCTTTCTTCCTTCTTGAATTTTCTCTTACTTCCATCTTCACGCTGACTGGATTTATGAATACAGTTAATACTTACAATTTACTATGTTCCTTGCGTTGCTCTAAGAACTTTACATGGGTTGAGTTTATTGACACCTTACAATAACCTTATGATAGAGTAGTAGTATCATCGTTAAAGGAAACAGGCAGAAGGAACTAAAATAAATCATCCAAGGGCACAAGCAGGTAAACAAGGGAGCTGGGATTTGAACCCCAGCATTCTGGCCCCCAAGTAGTGCTAGCCCTTGACTGCTATGCTCCACTGCGCATCAAGCCCTAGTCTGTGCAGAGTGAACTACAGAGAGGACCTGTACAGCTCAAAGCCAAGGAATGTGCACATTATTGGAGAACCTTGCAAGGCAGCCGGTGGTGGCCTCTGGATCTCAGTGTTAGAGAACAGTCTGCCCATGTGCCCTTCACTAGACGCTTTGCTGCTTAAAGTAATAACCTTCAGAGCTCCATTCAATCTTGATGGGGAAAAAAGTTGTTTCCAGGATAAAACAATAAGAAAGCTTTCTTTTCAGTGATGGTTCCATTGAAGAAAACCATTTTTAGTTGTATTTAAAACCCATAATCTCTTTTTCAGCTTTCAAATATGGACCCTGTAAATGAATCCAGACAGATGTATGCCTCTTCCTCCTTTTTCTGATTGGTATTATTTTAAAGTATGAGATGTCTTAAATTTATTTTCAATATTAAATATGGGCCTCTAAGAGGAAACATAAGAATAAAAATGATTTCTATGATGAATCTACCCAGGCTGAGGCTAGAATTAGCCAGTTCTGTTATTTGTCTTTTCATGTCTGTTTGCCTTCTCATGTTTGTTTGTTTGAGTGAATTCAATTTCTTATACTCCTGTTTGGTCTGGGGAGATGGTGTGTTGGACATAGACTGAGTTTACTGACTGCAACATCTGTTTTTAGAAATCTTAGCACTTCTCACCTTTAGTTGGAAGCCTCTAAATTCTACCCCAAGAATGAGGTACACTTTGAGCAGTTAGGGTGAAGAGTTTACCAGGCCCTCTTAAACGTTCATATCTTTTATGCCTTCCTGAACAGAGCTCTGGGGATAGAGCAATGTGGTCTTGGCTATTAAAGATAGTGGGCCAGGAACACCTGGTCACAATAAATATAGGCTCCTTCTTTCAGCCTTCTCTGTGGTCTTAAAATGAATCTACAAATTTAAAAATTTGTAATTTCCAGGATTATGATAATCCCAGGTAATGAGACATTTTCACAAGTCCCACATTATAAATCTGATGCTTGTTTATTTAAAAGACCCTATCGAAAGGAGATTGAATTTTGTTGATTGTACCATTTCCTGGATTCAGTTCATAACCACACCAGACAAACTGAAAAATTAAGAATATTTGCAAGATATCTAATTATAAAATCATTAAAGCAAATGAATTTATTGAATGTTATTCTAAGAAATTGTCCACCACACTGGAAGCAGTTAAGTGGATTCCTGTAGGGTAGAAATAAATTTGGGCAAAGCCTGAATATCTGTGGACTTCAAGTCTAAAATCTTCTTTTCAAATAATAACATTTATTGGTATGTTTCTAATTATAAACATTGTTTGTGCTTATTTTAGAAAACTTGAAGGGAAAAAAAGAAAGCAAAACCATCTTCAGTCTTATTCATGCCTGACATCTTGACATCCGAGAAAAAAGCAATTGTGTATTCTGTTGAGGGTCCTTTTTCAAAGTGACTACATTTTTGAACTGAATCTGCACTTGAATTTAAAATATAAATGAGAATATCTGATAATAGCACCAGTAACAATGGCTTTGTTTTGTAATGGTAGGGCAGCCCAGTTTAAGAGACCCTTTCCTTATTCTTTTTCTAAGTTACTTTATCCAGTTATGAAAGTAACACCTCAATAATGGAAAATTTTGAGAACATGAAAAAAAAATCACTCTTAATGACCCCTGCCTCTGAAGACAAGCACTGTTGTTGGTATTTTCATCTGGCCCCAAATCTTTCCTTTCTCACATCAGCAGGTGCTTTCTTAGAAATGGGTTGGCTCACGTCCTCTTAGAAAGGCAAGCGCATTTGACAGGGTTGAGTAGACTAGAACTGTATAAGGGAAGAATTTCCAACAACTCTGCTCTCTGGGCAGGAATTTGTGGGCGGGGTTGTCTCAGAAGGGAAATGAAAATGATCTGTTCCATAAAAGCAAATTCAGATATATCAGGGGCCAAATGATCTATCTATCTGTAGCTCAGATTTGCTCCAGGGCTTCTTTGGTGGAGAGAAGTGGTACCTTGTCTTTATTCCAACTTGTGTTCCACCACAATGTGGTTTCCATTCCCCTATCAACTTGTGAAAATAACCAACCTCGCCTAATAGAATTGGGCACATGGTAGGTCCTATATAAATGCTTATTGAGTGCAACTAAAGAAAACCAAATTTATAATCTGGACTGAAATCTCATTTAAGAATATCAAATGGTTATCCTGGAAGAATTACAATTGAATTTAGTTAAGGGGTATATTTTTTAAGTGAATGTGGACATGATTTAATATGTACTGGATGAGGAGATAGTGATGATGATGACAACACGAAAGTAGCAAAATGTGAAGACCAGGAAGAATTATTCATTTAACAAAGCATTATGCTTATCTCAATGAATATATATATTAGTCTACATATAAATACATGTCTTTGAGTGTCTATGTGCAAATGAAATTTTTCACAAAAATGTCTTGGGCTGATGGACTTATTTTTAGAAAAAAATAGGAGGAACTGAAAATGCCAAAAAATAGGGAATGTCAGATGCCAAGAAATATGCTCAAGAAATAAAAAACCATAATGAGAAAAATGTTACATTTATACATTAGCATGAATCTTATTTTTGCTTCCATGAATTTTAATGTTGCATTGATTTGACTCAACAAATTTCATTAACATCCTATTTCTTCTTAGAACTTTTAATGATATGCAAATCATCTATCTGAAGTGAAGGCCAGAAACCCACATATTTGGAGATTTTTTTTTTTTCCCTTGGAAAATTCCTTTAATGTTTGGAAGTGTCAACTGTGGATACTGTCTACTCAGCATGGAAAATAGAATCAGTGAGTGTTCCTCTGCTTCAACAGATGCTCTTTATAATCTCTGAGGTCCTGAGACTCAGAGGTTCTGTGTTTCTGAAAGGGTGGTCCAGAGACCACCTATGTAAGAATTATGTAGGCACTGATTAACATGCAGATTCCTGGGCCCAACCCCAGATCTACTGAAAGAGAATATTTAGGTATGGGCCCCCCTAAATCCAGGTGACATTTAAGCATACCAGAGTTCGAAAACCTTGTGTACAGTAAATATTATTTGGAGGTATTTGTTTAAAAATTTAGACAAGTCCAGACATGAAGGGATAGAATGGAATACACTGGTTCTTTCACCAATAGGGGTCGCTCACTCTTTAGTCTTAAATTTGGTTCTAATAGGCTAAGAGAAAACAAAATCCACATGCCAAGGGTAAACTGATATTCAACAGAGGAGAAAGTCAGGAGGTCTCTTCCCCAATGGATGAATCAATTTTTGGGGCATTGTAATAACAATAATAATGATAAATGCCATCTTGTGATTACTTCTTTGTGTTCAGCACTTGCCACATGCAGCTGTAGGAGATCTCATTTGATCCTCTCAATAACTCAGTGAGATGGGCTCACCTTTATTTTATTGATGGAGCCCCTGAGGCTCAGAGAGATAAAATAACTTGGACTAGGTCTTCCTTCTAGTGTGTTGAGATGGTGTCTCTGATTTCAGAATCTGGGATCTTAGTCCCCAAACCACAGTGCTTTTACAACTTTTATAAACCTCAGTTTTGAGGAAAAGAGCCTTAATTGAAGTGTTTTTCCTGTCTTCCGTGCCTTGCTTGGCTCCAGCTTGAGCAGTTGGTGCCACACATCCCATGGTGGGACCCAGAAGCCTTGTCAAAACCACAAACAGAAGGAACTCAGTGCTGGCTATTGTCAGTTTCCAGCAATTGCTTTCCAGCTTCAGGGATTCGCTATTCTTTCAAATCACAATATAGAGAAAGATCTAAATGTCTGCTGTGGATGAAGACACATTGCTAAGTTTAAAGAAGTCTGTAAGAGTGTTGAGAATATTCTGTTTCTTGATCTGGGTACTTGCTATGTGGATAAATCCAGTTTGTGAAAATTCAGCAAACTGTATACTCCTGAAATTTTTCTGTATGTATGTTACACATAGTTAAAAAAAAAAAAAAGCTGTAGTCTTATATTGAATTACATAACTTAGCTGCTGAAACTTACCTCCTCTCTGCCATCTTCCTCTGGTCCCTGCGCCCCCTTTCATTTCCAAATCAACAAACAGTTTTCTGGTGAGGAAATGGTAAGGTAATTATTCCAACAACTGCATATAGAATTATTTGTTAGACCAAGGATACAGTAGGATTTAACCCTGGTGAGGGAGATGGTCTGTTTCCTTGTTGAATCCTTTTCATGTCTAGTTTTCAGTAATCTCAAAAGTTTAGCACATTTTTCTCTTATGTTAACACATTGTGTACTGAATAGGCAGACCCAAAGCATCTTGAATGTGCTTTAAAATTTTTGCTTAAGTAACCTCACAAGACTCCCACATTCTTTAGTTCTGCCTGTATTGAGAATCAGCAGTTACTTTTAAGTTTTAATAAGTTTCACATGTTTTGTAGTGAAACTGTGTTTGGTTAATTCCAACCTTTAATTAGTAGCCTCTGGATTGGTGTATACCAGACACAGGGATGTTATTAGTGTGAACTGAAAGCTATGTGTGTTACTCCATAACAGATCAAAACAAACCTTGTGTGCTCTGACAGCATTAAACCCCACTGAGACCTGACCAGGATATGGTTTTCAGTTGTAAAAGAAAATTGTAATTCGCAAGTCCTTGCCAGATGTCGTACCCCAATACCTCAACTTCATTACATCTACCCAGAGTAGGTGGTCACATGAGGTTCAGCCAAAGGGACTTGGTTAGGTATTTTAATCATTTAAAACTTAGATTTATTTAAAATACTTTAAAGTGGGCATATTGGTACATCTTGGAATTTTTTTAACTTTTTAATTTTTAAAAAACATTTAGAACATTCTTGGGAATGTAAATCATACTTTTTAATTTAGAGGGCAGCTTCAAAATCCTCATATATAACAGAAGTTCTATCTTTTGACAATGTTAAATCACGAAGAGAATTTTCAGCTACAAAATGTGAAAAAGGTCTAAGATAAAATCAGAGGAAATGAACAACTCTTTTAAGGAGGAAACAAATGAGTTCTAAGATTTTTCCTTATCTCAAACCCATGCAACACTGTGAATGTCACCATGTGCAAAATTACCAGAAACAAAAACAAAAATACTTTACTAAGTTGATCAAGAAAAAAAGAGTCAATAGGTACTTTTAAAAACTAGTTTGATTGGCAGTGGCCTCTGAAGTGTTGAAAGGTATTAGATAAAGTTCAAGCACTAATGCACATGGTGTGTACACAAGTAACTCACACGCTTCTACTAGGGCATAGAGACTGACTCTACCCATCCTGGAGCTTAACATGGGAAATTAAACTCCTGGACTTTTAGGCAATTTGCACACTTCTCCCTGATCAGTGTGTTATATGACTTAAGCAAAATACACATTTTGTAACTTACATTTCTCATATCCTTTTTTAAACTGTTAGATTTGTGAATGTTTTCTTTGGTTAGACAATTGGTCTTATTCTAATACTTATTTCAATATAACTTCAGTATAAGCTCATAGTAATATATAATGCAGATGTTAGGGCATAGTAGTAGCTTTCATCTTACAGGCAAATCATATTTTATCTGGCTGTAACTATAAAAAGTTATTCTTGAGGGAATGTTGTAGCACGATCTTTTTTTCAATGGGATTTTACTGTAGTAAAAGTCACTGTTAAATTCCAACGAAAAAAATGTAAATTATTGTATTTTTTTCCCCTCTAAAGGAGTAACTATGGAAAGCAACTCCGAGGTATTCTGGTTCTATCCATAATTTGACACCAGGTTCCCTGTTGACTATTTTGAAAGATACCATTATGTTTCTTTGCTTTTAGAAGCCCCTGATTGCCCATCATTGGCAAAGAGCAACATTTTAAAACGTGGTAGAAGGAAGTTCTTTTTAAAGAAACGCCCCTCTCTCTTTTCACACATCTTGAATTTGTGAGGAACCAAATAATCACATTTTTGAGAAAGAGTGTTTTCTTTCATCAACACCAGGAGCAAAAGATTTTCTTTCTTTCTTTCTTTCTTTTTTTTTTAAGCTGGCTTTAAGGCTCTGCAGTGCTAATTTGTGTGTGTGAACTAAGCAATAAAACCACACAGGCAAACCTGAACTAGACTCTGAGGTTGGAGAATAAATTTGAACCTTCTTTGGAATTTTTCCTTTTGACTTGTTTTCCTCTCCAGATACAAACCACAGAAGCGGAATTTGTTGCTCTTCATGCTGTGTATAAATTGTTGTTGGCACTGACTTTTTGAATGATATTATCCTCTAAGCATCCTTCAGAGGGCTACATTTTTACTCTTTCCTCTCCATTTTAAATGTAAAAATTTCAACTTCAAGAACTGACAAGATCCAAAGGTCTGCTGGTTCATTATCTTTTCGGACTTTTCATTAACAGTTCATTTTAGAAAAATTTCCCCTTTTTCAGATTAGAACAGGTAGATAATGAATTACTCCTTTTTAGGGGGTTTGTTTTGGTTTTCACCTACAATGAAAATGATTTAAAGTCCTTTTCTATAATTTAAAGAAGTCTCCAGTCTTTGAAAATTGATTAGGTAGACAAACTAAGAAAAATATATCTTACAATTAGTAAAGTCTTAACATTTGATGAGAATTGATCAATATTTGATCCTTTTGGCCTTCGTTGTTAGGCTTAACTTTTCAATTGTGACAAAATTTTTGTTAAAAAAAAAAATTGACGTGTTTTAATTCAAATGATCATTTTAGCAGCACAAAGACACATACCTCATTTGTTGAGTGTATGTGCATATATGTTGTGTAGAGTAAACTTTCCATCACTTCTCTTTCTACCTGTTTGGAGTAAGAGTGGCTTTGCCATAATAGTAGAGAATTTAAAACCAGAAGAAAGACCTGACTTCCAGCCTTCATTCTGCTTCATACTGGTTGGATAACTTTAGGTAATTGCCTTAATTTCTTTGAGCCTCAGTGTACTTAGCTCTAAAAAAGAATTAATAGGACCTACCTTAAGGGTTGTTGTCAGAGATTACAAGTTCTAATATATATAAAAACATTTTGTAAACTGTAAGATGATGTGTTACCATATTATCAACCAGGGCTGAGTATCTGCTATAAGTGGCTCTTCTGTTAGTGTGTTTATTACCTAAGAGACAAGTCTTTGGAATTAGACATTCCTGAGTTCAAAACTTGGCTCCATGTATTGTTAGTTATAATAAACTCTGACAAATTTTCTTTATCTCTCTGACTCTCCCCTATAAAAAAGGGGGATGATAAACTTACCCTAAGGGGTTACCAAGAGGATTAAATGAAATAATATTTACGTTGAACACTTAGTATAGTGCCTGGCACTTAGTAATTGCTCAATACATAGTGATATAATATTATGATTTTTGTCTTTGCCAGAATTATAGCCATCCAACAACTCTGGAGACCAGCTAAAAATATTTTCCACCAAAAAACACTGTAAAAGAACATTTTGACAGTAACATTAATTTTTCATAAAATAAAACAAGTATCTTGATTTCCTGTGAAATAAACTGAAAACAGAAAGTCCACAGATTATTCTCAGATTTTACTGCACACTTCCATTTTAACTGCTATCACCCTGAGAAGTACCATTAGCTGACAGAGTGGCATCCCACGACCAATTGTGGTCATAAATGTCAAGAGACAGTGAAAATAGACAAATGGTAAATAGCATAAGGAAGAAATATTGAAAACTTGGCTGATACACACATTAAGGAACCAGGCTCTGGAATTTGGACTATAAATGATTGACGAAGCTCTTTCGTGAGGCTAATAAAGACACCAGCACCTATGACTTATTGCTGTTTATCTGGTCTTCCCACTGGTGCTGCTCAGGTCTTTTATCACATGCTGGAGAATTTAGAAGCAGACACTACCATTATTTGCAAGAAAAAGAAGGAGAGACAGAAGAGCGGTTAGGGGTGTCCCGGAGACTGCGGGCGAGGGTAGGGGAGAAGATGCTGGCCGCAGATTTCATTAGCTGAAGCGGTCTGGTGTCTGACTCAGCTCGCCGTGCAAAGCCCCCTACAGACACTGCCCTACTTCCCAACCTTCTCAGGAGGTTTTCTCTTGATTGGTAGACCCCCGGGAGACTCCCAAATCATGCCATTTTGCCTTTGCACATGCTTCTCCTTTTGCCTGGAAAAGTCCTCATCCTCCTCTTGGGGACCTTCTGTTCTTTCAGAACCGCTCAAACATCACTTCCTCCATAAAGCCTCCCTTCCCTCCGTCCAACCCCATGTACCCCACGTGGTAGTGTGGCTGATCTCCAGGCGCTGGTCATATATTGTATATTGTCATCCAGAGTCCACCTCACTGTGCTGCGATCAGGGGTTTAGCATAGTGCCTTGCGGATAGGAGGCCCCCATTTAATCTAAAATAATGGACTATAAATGTAAATTAAGCAGGTTTTTTTTTGCATTTTAATGATGTAATGGCTTTATAAGAGAGCTCAAGTACAATAAATTACCTTTTAGGAAGTTCTAAACCTGAACTTTGAACATTGATTAGGAGATTAAAAAAATAATTTTCAAATGTAAAGGAATGAATTAGAGTGGCATTATTAGGTGCTTTTTGGAAAAAAAAACTTTTTCGGGATTCAAAAAGTTAAAGAAATATGGAGTTCAGCAAAATTAAAAATAACATATATTTAAACTCCAGGTTTTATCAGAGCCTAGTTTATTGTGTTTTGTTTCCTTACCTAAATTTCAAGTTCCTTAGGGAGAGAGAATACTTTTATTTCTGTTTCCCAACAGGTAGGCTCTGTGCTTGATAGGTAGTTAATGCTCAGTAAATGCCTAATTTTTGACATTATATACACACACACACTGTCTTCACCACCACACACAAATACCCCAAATCTTGAAAAGCAGTGGGAAGTCTGGCACTATTTTTGATTAAGATATGCATAAGAAGACATCATCTTTTAATTGAATTAACAAATATATTGTTAATTCATGAATAAGAGAACATATGTCAGAGTCTGTGAATGCTTGAGGGTCCTCCCGAATTCCTGGCAGCCCAGTGACTCCCATTAAAGAAACACAGCCTCAAGGGTGTTTTCCCAATATGGAACTTACATTTGTTTTCATTGTGTATTTTAGAAACCCTATAGCTGCTACTGTACCCCAAAGCTGGCGTGATGTGTGTGTGCCTCTAGTTGCAGGAATGATTTCAGCTGTGAGAATTTCTCCAGACAACCTGTTTTCTCTATTTGCGTGAGGAAGAGAGAGAGAGCAACTCCAAGAATTTCTCCCGTGCAGGACTGACTTCCTCTGAGGCCCCAGAGAAGCCATTTGAACACTCTTCCTTAGTTCCTCCAGCTGTAAAATGGAACTAATAATGACTAATAATGTATTTCACAAGGTAACTGTGCGGATTAAGTAGTCAGAGTTTCAAGGTGGTAGACCCCGAGTATTAAAATACTTCTATAATGTGAAACTCTGTTGGACCTATTTTTTTCCCCCAGTTAAGCATAATGTTTTCTGTTAGGTTGAGTTTTCAAATCCCCAAAGTTTATTTAAATACCCAATTCAAGTGACTTGCCAGCAAGGTGATTTATTTTTATGTCAAGAATTCCATTTTGTGGCAAAGACATTTCTAGGAACGACAGCTCTTAGCACTAAGACAAGCAGTGTGAATTCCTATCCCAGCTGTATTGCAACTGTAGGCAAGTCCACGCATTTCTTTGTCCTCTGTTTCCTAAAGCAGAGTAATCTGTGCCTGACTACGGAACTGTGAGAAGTAAAGGGGTAACATATGGCGAAATGCTTTAAGCTCTGTGGTAAGGATGCCAGAGAATGTTATTCTACAGATGTGAAAACTGAGTCCTAGAGAAGCAAACAGGTTTGCCTCAAGTCACGTGACAGTGAGCAGCAGGAACTACACTCGATGCCTGGGTTACACCCAGTTATTTGGCCTTATCACTTCCTAAGGAATCAAGTACCTACAGGGGTAGGGTTTTCTCTCAGAGGAACCGCCCTTCCCTCTTTGATGAAAGTCAGCTTTCTTTCACCTGTTGAGCTAGCTTTTGCCTCGCTCTAAAAATGGAATTGTCTGTCTTTGCCTGCGGGACAGAAGAGGAGGCTGCTAGAGCTTCTTGCCAAGGGAAAGAGCCTGGCTAGAATGTCCAATTGAAGACTTATTATTGGCTGTGGAGAACACTGTTATATGGCTTGTAGAAATCAAATAAAGTCTTGAGAGGAGGCCAGAAAGTCAAAGAAATGCTGTTAAATCTCAAGACCTGTATGATGCAGAATGAGTAAAGGGAAATTATAGGGTGTAAATTGAGTTGTAATTCCAACCAAGTCAATACAGTCAATTGTGATGGCCAAACAACAGATGCATAAAGGCTTAAGGACCCCAAATGTTACAGACTCTGGCTGCTACCCAAACACCCTTGCAGCTGAAATAAAAGAGTCTTGTATTCTTGCAGAGACAAAGCCTTAAAGACAAAGCAGCAGACCCTCTTGACTAAAAGGGTTTGCAATGGATATATTGCTAGTAATCTTAAACCCGCTCAGCAGAGACTGGGCAGGCTTGGAAAGCAAACAGGTCCTGTAGAGTGACAGGTTTTGCAGAATGCCTAGCATGTTCGTGGCCCCCGGTGACCTCATTATCATTCCTGTGAGTATTAGGAGTATAGCGCGATAGGATATGGACGCAGGACTCTCTGGACAGGGAGTTTCTTTTCTAGAAACAGGCATGGTTTCTTCAAGTCTTCCCTGCTGGTCCCACCTCTTTGGTTCTGGGCTGAAAGGAGAAGGAAAGATAAGCAAAAAAATAACAGCTGGCAATTTTTGTTGCTTATAGCCCGCCCCGGGGGTATCTGCGATGAGTGCATACAGCATCTCATTTAACTAATACAATACATCTCTGAGGTTCATGGTCTACATTTTTATGGATGAGAACACAGGGGCTTAGATAGATGAGATAGTGTCACTGTTAAGAGCTTGTGATCCCCCACTTCTGAGCTGCCTGACATTGGGTAAATGACTTAATTGCTGTCTCATCTATAAAATGGTGTGAAAATAATACTTACTGCCATTGAGATGATTAAATTAATAGACACAAAGCCATGGGAAGAGTCCGCAGCACCTAGTAGGTACTCTGTAAATGTTACTTATTTTTATTACTGCCCAAGGTCATAAGCACAAGTATAAACAGTGTGGTGGCAGAGCTGAGCCTAGAACTTAGGTCTCTCTGAAGCCTGAAGTGACTTTTCCATTAACCATCTCACTCTGCTGCCTATAAAAGGAGAGAGGGTGTGGCCAGGAAAGGCAGAAGCAATGTTCTGGAGCAGTTTCTAGCTGTTTAGCAATAGCAAAGCATCAGAAAGAGAATTCCTTCCACACTGGGCCCCCATTCACTCTCACCACCACCAACTGCATTTATTTTACTTTTATTATTTCCAATTGCTACCACTGACAGCCGGAAATAAGAATAGCACAACATATTTCCTTTTGTGCTGTCTCAGTGTTGTCTGCTAGCAGAGCACCCCCTACTGATTCTTGCCTTTCTTTTGCATCCAGTGCTGCTTGCAAACAAGAGAAAAGAGATGGTTTTTCTTGTGTTCCTTGTGAACTTAGAACAAATAGCTTCGGGGGGGGGGGGGATCATCAATTCTATTCAGTGTTTTAAAGGCGCAGGCGTTTAGATGTTGAAAGGGCACTGTCTAATGTGATTTCCTTGACATGACCCTTTGGACTTGGCTTCAGTTTTGATGAAACGCACAGGAAAGCTCTCATCATCGGCTTGGACACATACTGCTTCCCTCGCAGCCCTGCACGCTGTCTGCACAGGGAAAGGAGGAGAAGTGTGTCCTCTGATGTGTGCAGCTGCCAGCCGGCCTCTGATGGCAGCAAAGTCCTGGGCTCTCTGCAGGTCGTAGTTAGATTTCAAGTAGGATTTGGAGCTCCTGCATCTGTAACAGAGGGAATTGTAAAACTCAAGCTACCAGTTTAGATGAATAAAGCCATTATTAGGTTTTTTTTAAGTTTAATAATGATTTAAAATGTTTTAAAACTTAAGACCAAAAGAAAATATTCACAGGACTGTATTCAGAGGGTTTTCAGGTTTTAATCTGGGAAATCTGAACTGATTTGGTCCTGCTGGCAGGCTTCTCTGATCTCCAATGGGAAGTGGGAAACAGCACCATAGGAATCCCAGCTGTTAAAACTACGCAGACAGGTAGGGCCTGGGGACATCTTCTCTGCAGCCTACAGCATCACAGTGTTCTGCTGGAGGTGGACATTGCTTTGCTTCAGATTCCATAGATTAGAGACCCAGAAAAGACCTCCCACTTGTTGGATGGGAAACGAGGATATGAGGGTTTGAGTTACTGAAGGGGCTATTGCCTCAGTGCAGCCCAGGACCTTGGCCTTTGCCAGCAGACCACAGAGAGCAGCAGAATAAGCCTCAGCACGGTCTCTGGGGCTGTTTACGCCCCATGACCCCCCGTGTCCCCGGTGTTCACTGGGACACACTCAGGGGGTGCATGGTGATTTTCACCTCCTCGGTCAGCTTTATTCCTGTTTGTTTCCTGTTTTTTTGTTTTGGATGTGATTTTAAAAGGGATTATTTTTCTCTTTCCTTTTCTGATATTTCATTATTTGTATAAAGAAATGCAGCAGATTTTTGTACATTAACCTTGTGTCCTGCTGCCTTGCTGAGTTTGTTTATCAGCTCTAGTAGTTTTTATGTGGGGTCCTTAGGGTTTTCTATACATAGTATCATGTCATCTGCCTATAGTGACAGTTTTATCTCTGCTCTTCCAATTTGGATCCCTTTTATTTATTTTTATTCTCTGATTGCTATGGCTAGGACTTCCAGTACTATGTTGAATAGAAGTCATGAGAGTGAACATCCTTGTCTTGTTCCAGATTTTAGCAGGAAAGCTTTCAACTTTTCACTGTTGGCTGTGGGTTTCTCGTAAGTTGCTTTTATTATGTTGAGATATATTCCCTCTATCCCCACTTTGGTAAGAGTTTTTATCATGAATGGATGTTGAATTTTATCAGATGCTCCTTTCTGCATCTATTGAGATGGTCGTGTGATTTTCTGTCCTTTCTTTTGTCCATGTGGTGTATCACGCTGATGGATTTGCGTATGTGGAACCGTTGTTGTGTCCTTGGGATGAATCCAGCTTGATCGTGGTGTATGATCGTTTTTATGTGTTGTTGGATTTGGTTTGCTAATATTTTGTTGAGATGCCTGTTTTCACTTCAGAAGGAACTAGCTTCTCTCCAGTGGCTGCAGGGAAACTGTATCAGAAGTATTTCAACAGCTCTTGCTCAGGTGCAGGCTTTCCTCTGCCCCTGGATGGATCTGTTCATCAGCAAAGTCAGCATGTGAAATCCAACACCCAGAATCATTTAGTCCAAACTCCTGCCCGATGGGGAAATTCCTTCTACAATCCTGACACTGAGTATGCCCTGGGACAGAGCAGGCACGGCTTTCAGGGTTTGATAGAATAAATAATCTGTACACTGGATCAAAGGCTTCTTAAACAGAAAATGATAGAAATGTAAGGTTGACCAGCTATTATTCTGGGCCGTTATCTTATCTGATATTATGCTGGATCTGGCTTCTGTTTCTGTTGGTTTTGTTAGCTCTTCCAGCTTAGAGCTGGGGTATGTGTGGAATGATATGTTAATTTTCATATTTTGTTATAAGCTTGTTCAAAGAGTTTTGTTTGTCTGAGGGAAGTTGAGACTAATACCTAAATTAAACAATAGTGTCATTTATGCATTTTTCTTATACATGCTGTTTTCACTGCCAATCTTACTGAGGGGTAAAAATCTATGATTGGTGGGTCCTCAGAAAGCAGCTTCTTTCCCAATCTCTTTCTTTTAGGAGTATGAAAAGTCACTTCACATGCTGGTGGAAAAATGCCTACTTGTCCCCTGAAGTTTGCAGAAGCCTGTTCTCTGGCGGATAGTCTAGACTTATCTCAGGTAGACTTGCTTTCTAGAGAACATTTTGCTTTATATTAAAGAGCTACACATGGCCACACACTCGTGCTCACCGGCTTCCCACCTCCTCAGATCTTTTAAGCACTCAACTCTGAGTAGATGTTGGTGATTCCCATCCTGAAAGAAAACGTTTTAAAATTGTTTTTCTTATCAATGGATGATACATCACGTTGCCCATTTAGCCGTGAACACAGTGCTGCTAGTCAAAGTTCCTCTTTGTTCCAGGTTTCCTACGTTAACGTGGTCTGCATAGTAAAATCCTTGCCAGCGAAGGGAGAGCCAGGTTTGTGGCACGGCCCATAACACGTGTACATGACTGAGACCACACACAGATCAAAAAGATAAAGGCACACATTGCTTTTGAGCAATGACCCGTGTGCCAAAAATGAGGTTTCACCTACGATAGACCAGAAGAATGTAAGAGTCTGGGCTCAGGGTATCAAAAGTTTCCTTTTCCGTTCTAGTCTACCTTTTAAAAGGACAATACAACAACGTTTTTTAAGCCTTTTGACTGTCCTAGTTTCATTATTTACAACTGAAAAAGAAATAAAGAACATCTCGCTCCCAACAGGAACCATTGCGAGGAGAGGAGTAACACGATGCAGGGCTGAGACCTGTGGCTCTGGAGCCAGACTGCTTGGCCTCATTTCTGGATGATCCGCTGTTTAACTTTGGGCCTTAGTTTCCTGTAAAACAGGAATAGTCACTGTACAGACCTCATGAGATTGTTGTGAGAATTAACCAAGATAACACACATAGAGTGCTCAACCTGGTACGTAGACCCTAGGAAAATTTCATTTGTTTGCTCTGAGTACAGTACAATCTCGCCTTAATGCCATCAATATGCTGCAAAAATTAAATTGCATAAAATATGGGGTCAGTTTACTCCAATGTTAATAAATAATATATTTTCAGTCAATCTGTGCTGTTGCAAAGAGCACTAGAAGACTAGATGGTAAAACTGACCAGAAGGTCCAAGAAGAGATCACCTCTTGAATGCATCCTTTTCCAGAAAATTAAAGCTTTATTCATCCACCCACCTCCCAGCTCCTTAGAGGGTTGAGATGTAGTATAGGTCTGATTACAGTGTGTCTAGACTGGTGTAACAGGAGAGGGGAAACACTGTGGAAGGCGTTACTTGTTATTAAGGTGGATATCTCAAACCTACTTTTAACCTTTGTAATAGGTGTCTCGTGACCGTAGATGCACACTAGAATCACCCAGAAGAACTTTAAAGACAAGGCTTTAAAGACATTGGGCCCAGCAAAATGTAGTCATCCAGACTCGTCTGCACCATTTTTAGATATATACCATTTGACAAGCTGTTAACCTCTTTCTTTTCTCATCTGTGAGATGGGGTTGTTGTCAGGATTAAAGACACTGTATTTAAAACTCTAAGCATAAATCTTGGCATGTGGTGGGTGATCAAGAATACTATTTATCAATAACCTATTTTCTCTAAAGATCTCAGCCTGAAGTGTCCTTGACCTCCACTAAGCTCAATTATTTTCAGCCTTGAAAATGGATAAGAATTGGTGAAGGCCTCTTATTTTATGAATGAGAAAACTAAAACCCAAAAAAATTGCATCAGGTTACACAGCTAATAATAGGCTAGCACTCGAACCCAGGTCTCCTAACTCTTTGTCCATGGTTTTCCTTCCTGTCCCACACTTCTCAGTAACAAGATCTCTGAGGCCCCAGATTCAGGCCCTGGATCCCAGCATCAGCCTTGTCCCTTCCTGCATTTAGTTTATGGTACAGCAACACCAAATTGTTACTCCCCCGAACTCATGATTGTTGTTTCTCACCTGTTTTCCTTGGCTTCTGTGACCATTCCTGCCTGACATGCTTTCTGCAACTATGCTAACTCCTGCTTCTGCTACAGATTAGCTACTAGCAATTGCCATCCCACTGTAAACATTTAGGAATCAGACACAATGTCAGCTATTGGACAACAAGATTTTATCCCCATGAATAAGGAAGCAAATAAGGTGAGCCCTGTTACTGCCAGAGCTTACTGCTTGGAGGCAGCTTCCAAGCCACTTCCCCAGGGTGGGGGAACCAAAACAGAGCCCAGTGGTCTCACTGAGTTGAGCAGGCAGAGATCAAAGTCTGGGAAGACCAAGGAGGCCAGTATTTGCAAGGCACACTTCCAGAAAGGAGGGAGCTAAATAGAAAGGGGACTCTGGAGATCTGCAGAGTTTACCCGAAGTGTTTGGCTGAATATCATCTGCACGTGCATGTGAAGAAACCACCAACATGGGGGAAAGAGTGCACTGAGCTGAACAATCCCTGGAGCTCACAGAGAATTGGGAAGAATTTCTGTTTCCACCAGCCTGTGTGAAGAAACTTCAAAATCCATAGGGCATTGGGTGGAATCCTCAGAAGGGGCAAGCCTTAGTAGGCGGGCTGTATTAGTCCTTGAAGAAAAGCTGCTGCCGACCCACCATAAAAATCTTGAAAGCCAACATCTCTAATCTGCTATAGAATCCAACATTTTTTAAAGGAAAAGAGTAAAATCCAGCATTCAACAAAATAAAATTCATAATATGTAAATTCAGAAAGGAATTACTAGACATGCCAAGAAGTGTGAAAATAGTATTTATAACAAGAAAAATTAGTCAATAGAAACAGGCTGAGAAAGGCAGCGATCATGGAATTAGTGGATAAGGACTTTCACAGTACTGTTACAAAGGTTATTCTTATGCTTAAGGATGTAAAAGAAAACATAAACATGATAAAAAGAGGCTAAACGATATAAAGAAGGCCCAAATGTAATCTATAGAGATGAAAATATATGAAATTTTTAAACACTGGCTAGGATTAGCAGCATATTATACGATGCACAAGAGAAGATCACCCAACCTGAAGACATAGTAACAGAAAACACCCAAAATGAAGCACCCGTAAAAAAAGACTAAAAACAAAACTGAAGACAAGCATACACAGAAACAGAGCCTCAGTGAGCTCTGGGACCGTATTAAGCTATGCTGTATATGTGTGACTGGAGTCCTAGAAATGTGGTGTTGGAGAAATGGAAACAGTCTTTGAAGGAGTAAAGGCTGAAAATTATCCGAATTTCATGAAAAATATAAACCCATAGATCCAAGACCCTCAATAAACTCCATACAGAAGGAACATAAAGAAAGCCACCTCAAGGTACATCATAATTAAATTTCTGAAACCAATGCCCAAGAGAAAATCTAAATAGCAACTAGCAGGAAAAAAAAGATATATTATGTACAAGTAGGAACAAAGAGGAACAAAGATAATAATCATAATTGACTTCTGTCATAAACCATACGTGCCTAAAAGCAGTACAATGGTATCATTAAGTGCTGAAAGAAGAAACTGCCAACTTTGAATTCTATACCCAGTGAAGGTATTTTTCAAAAATGAAGGTAAAATGAAAACCTTTTCAGGTCAGTAAAAGGTAAGAGCCTTTCACTGTAAGAACTGTTAAAATAAGCTCTTTCAGCAGAAGGAAAATGATACCAGATGGGAATTTAGATCTACAGAAGGAAGTAAAGAGCAATCCAGATGATAAATATGTGGGTAAATATAAAAAGACATTTTTTTTTCTTCTCATTTTTCATCTCTTTCACACCTATCCATCCTTCTAAGAAGAAACTCTGTACTTCTTTACCAGGTCTCCTTAGGTCAAACTCAACACCCTCTATGAGCCAGATTGATTAGGTAAGTGAGTGAAGCCTGTGTATGATTATGAGAAATAGTGGGGACAGTGATAAACTCAAGAATGTATGTCTCATTTAAAAGGAACATCCATCACTCAGCTTTGGCTGATTTTTTTAGGGGGAGGAAATTGAGCACAACTCTTCCTTTATTTTGATGTAATCGACTCATCAAACTGAACCAAAAAGTCCTGTGTGTATTATACCCATGGCCTTTGGGCCACCAGGATACAAATAGTATTTTAGGTATTCTTCATTTGTGCTCTCATAATACTCAGTGGGTATCTTTGTTACACTTACTAAAATGTATTATGATTTTTTGTTGGTATATATGTCTTCCCAACTAGATTAAAACTGTTCATGGGAAAGAACCATGTCTTATATCTGAGTGATTAGTACATAGCCTGACATAGGAAGCACTTCACAAATGCTTATTAAATTGGAGCTCGTTTTGATGCCTTATTTTCACAAATGAGCTCCTACTCTCTGCCTCTCTGAGAACTGAGGAAAGGTTTAAGCATTAAGCACCTGACTAAAATTTTGGTGGTGTACTCTGGGCAGGCATTAGTATAATTTGGTTAACTTTCTTTTATTCAGTTGATAAGTCTAGGCTCTCCCTTTGGTGGAAATGTCCTGTGAGAATCACAAGTAAAAGGATTAAAGCCATGTGGCGTTTTGGTAGCTGCAGTCTTACTTCAGTGTCTTTGGTTTTGGAATTAAAAAACCCAAAGCTTGTCCTTCACCTTCTCCAGGAAATAACTATCCTAGTGTAATTTCACGAAGATGCTTTTGTTACTGGGCTAGTTTGTATCTAAGCATGAATGGAGGTATGGGTGGGGACCCTCATTTTATTTCTACCTGGGTTTTCTGTTTAGCCCACCTTCTCCACCCACCCACACCACATCCTTACTCAGAAACATTTCACCTCACCCTGCACACCTTGGTCTCACCATTAAAAAACCAAGTTGACAATGGGCATCATTTTTTTTTTTTTGCAAGCTGCCCTAATGCTCAGAGCCGTAAAAATAAAATATTGATGGTAGTCAATGCATTGAGTCCTTGTTAATGTGCCAGGTAGATGCTATCATCCCATTCAGTGCTCATAATAATCTCCATTTCACAGAGAAGAAGACTGAAGCCTAAGGTCTCATGGCTCATATGTTCTGAAATCGGACTTTGTGGTCTTACCTACTATACCCTTGCTCTTCAAAGCATCATCCATCACCTTCATGTCTGTTAGAAAGGTGGCATCTTAGATCTCACTCCAAACCTACTGAGTCAGCACCTGCATTTTAGTATGATCCCAGGTGACTCATGCATATTAAAGTTTGGGAAACACTGGTTTACATGACACCACTTCCTGTTGGGTACACACTTCCTGCTAGTGTCCATGATCTCTAACACACTTCCTGGTGTGCCCAACTTTCTCTTCAGGAGTGATTTAAGCAGCAAGATTTTCACTTGTAGAATTCCATTGTGTTGATATGAATATTCACCCCAAGAACTCTCCTTTCCTCCCATCCATCATCATGTTTCATTTTCCCATTTTGGACCCAGCTCAAAGACGTGAGCAAGGAGGGCCAGCTGGTTTGCGGAGAAGTGGATGGGCCACTGGGCTTTCGCATGGCACTGATACCATAAACAAAAGCCCCGACTTCTTTTTTTTTTTAATTGAAGAATAGTTGATTTCCAATGTTGATTAGTTTCTGGTGTACAGCATAGTGATTTCGTTTTACATGTATATATTCTTTTTCATATTCCCACCCATAACTTTTTTTTCCCCTAAGCTCCAACTTCTGATTGACTCTGGAGGGCCACTTGACTAATAATTTCTCCTAGTGGCTGCTTCTCTTCCTGTGCAGGTCATAGGCAAGTGTCATGGGTGGGAGGACAGGGGAACCTTCACAGGAAACCCTCCTGAAGCAAGAATCTTGGCAGGACTGGAGGCATGGAAGATCCTGTTTCCATGTTGTGGGTGCAGAGGTACATGGATGTTAGTAACTTTATTAAAGCTTATTTTTACATCAGTACCACTCACAAGCAGAAGTCTAACCACTACACTGCATATGCATTTTATTGGGTCCAAAAGACTATGGCACTGATTTACTGTAAAAGTGGGCTCTCAAAATACTGTATGACGTCAAAGTTGTTGGATGGTCAATGAAAAGTGTTTTTTCCAATTACGGTATTGCATACACATTTGCTTTGATATGGCACTGGTGACAACGGATGCTTTCTATGACCTTCTTCTAAGCATCATTATTATGTTAATAAATAAATAATTAATTTTCTTCTCCTCAAGAGCTGGGGTGTCTCCAGGCTTTTTGTTTGCCAGTTCTGTCTTTGGAAGCCTTTTGTCCTCCTCATCAGCCATCTGTAGGAGTCTGAGTTAAGCAGAAGGGGCTGCTGTGGAGTGATGGGAAGAATTCCTTCCTCCTGAGATGTGTTTGAGGCAGAATGCAGGAACAGAGGCCGAGTTTCACACTGTCAGAGTATGAGACCGTAGGGTGCTCGTCGACGTTGTTGTAACTTTGTTTTCCATGTGAAATGAACAGAAACACTTTCTAGAAATGTTTTTTTGAAGAGACAGCATGGCATAGCCAACCAGGGCCTTATCTCTGGGCCTTATCCACCTGGGTAGCAAAGGGACATTTTTCACAGGGTTCCTGCGTTCACAGGATTAGGAAGTTATGGGAATATCTTTAGAATCAAAGTGCTCAAAGGGGGCACTTTAAGATCATTTTATGTCTTTTCTTCTTCAAAGATAGGCAGACATCCAAATTTTTACAGAGCTGAGAGGCAGTGAGATACAATGAAGAAAAGCAAGGCTGTATTGTAGGCCGACGCAAATCTTGGAATGAGTTTTGGTTCTATTATTTATTAACATGACTTGGAGAGACTTGTTCAAGCTCCCTGATTCCTAATTTTCTCATATTCAAAAATGAGGAAATAGGTGCTTTTGCACTTTTGATCCTTAAAACATAGCCGTAAGTCGATTGTATGATAGTGAAACAATGGATTTAACAGGTGAGGGATCCTGTTTCCATGTAAGTTTTGCTTTTTAGACACAATATTTAATGATTTAAATTCTAGCCTCTCGCCTGTGTTCTTTAATTTTGTTTTTCTTTGCAACTGAACAAGTAGCCTGTTCAAGTGAGAATCTGGTTGAGGTTAGAGATGTATCATTTTCAACAGGCTGAGCAATTTTTCATCCTTTTCTGGGTCATATTAAGTTTGTGATACTCCTATTACTTACTGGTATTTATACTTTTTCTATTTTTCACCACTTAAAAGAAAATAATGATATATAGCAATAAAATATTCAAATTTATAAATAACTGCACAAATACTGAACTTTGTTTGGATTGCTCTATCCACAGAAGTTACTTATTGGGGTAGTTAGTTACTGTTAGCCGTTGCTACACAGAAGCCCCCAACCTCAGTGGCTTGGTTTATTGTTTTGCTCACCTAGAGTCCAATGCTTGAGCAGTTCTTCTCCGAGATGGGACTCGGGGGTCCTGGCATCTTCCCTGGGTGGCTCTGTCACCCATTTGGGCCCCCTTGGGGGTCCTCTGCTGGATCTGTTCCTATTTAGCTAGCTGATCCACAAAGACAAAGAATGAGGAGAATCTCCTGGGCCTTTTCAGGGCCAGGCTTGTAAGTCTGTACATCACATCTGCTCATATTCCATTGTCCATAAATTGTCACAAGATCTCATCTAGATGTGAGAAGAATAAGAGATATCATTTTCCTTTCTGTCCAGGAGAGAAACAGAATGGTTTGGTGAACCCATCACATTGTCCCTGCCTGACAGCATTGCTGACCAAACTGAATTGTAGCCAGTAGGTAGCCACCAGGGGGTCTCTCAAAAAGTTTGTTCATCAACTGATGTACGAAAGGGTGGTTTGGGTGTATAGTAAGCAGTTTATTGCCATCCACGCATGATATATGAGAGCTGAATGAAAACTGTGAGCTATCTGTATATCCATCTCTCAAAGTTACATCTACGTCTGAGTTGTTGCAAAGAGCCAGGGAAAAGTTAAGTTACAATGCCTAGAACTGAGTTTTCACTGTCTGGTGGTTCACACAGTGCAACAACCAGACCAGCGTCGTTGGCATCATCTTGGAACTTGGCAGAGATAAATGATTGGGTTTCACCCCAGACCTACTGAATCAGAAACTCTGGGGATGGGGCCAGCAATTTGTGTTTTAACAAATCCTTCCAGGTGATTCTGATGCAATGAAGTTTGAGAACTGGCAGCACAGACACTGGTTTTCTTTTCTTTTCTTTTTTCTCGAGAAAAGCAATATTCTTTTCAAAGAAAAAGATTCTTTCACAGTCTCCTTTAGTAAACTTTTCTAGTGATGAATGGGTTTCAGCTACTCTGAAATTTCCTATAGGTTGCCAGATTTGATTTTTTTACAGTTTCATCATACTCATTTTGAATTTTCCTTGTAGAGAGAGTGAAACATCTGATTGTCTCTCTTCCTATACTTCTCCATCAATGTCAAGACCATTTGACCATCTGTAAGTCTTTTCTTCTTTAAGCTCACTTAAAACTTTTATGGTATGTGTAGCGGTTTTCACATATGACTCTAAGTGTATTAACTGCTATTTTCTTGTGGATTTTTGTGTGTGAAAATTGAGCATTATAATAATCTCGTTCTTGAGAAAGCTTCCATTGACTTTTATTTCCCATTCAAAAATGGATGTTCATTTCTTCAAAGTACTCTCTCTCAAATAAGAATGTGTATTATGTGATAATATGTCAGGAAAACAAAGATTTGTTTACAACATTCAGAATATTAATTTATCACAATGGCCAACTGTTATCTGAAAATTATCAGCTATACCATCATAACCAATATTTTCTATCAAGAACGTATGAGTGATACTTGCTTTTATGATCATTATTTATATTAGAACATTTTATCTATTAATTTTTTAATTGAAGTATAGTTGATCTACAATGTTGTGTTAGTTTCTGGCGTACAACATCATGATTCAATTATACATACATATGTATATTCTTTTCCATTCTAGGTTATTACAAGATATTGAATGTAGTTCCTTGTGCTACACAGTAAGACCTTGTTGTTTACCTATTTAAAAAATAGTAGTTTGTATCTGCTAATCCCAAACTCCTAATTTATCCCTCTCACCCTTTCCCCTTTGGTAACCATGGTTTGTTTTCTATGTCTGTGAGTCTCTTTCTGTTTTGTAAATGAGTTCATTTGTCTCATTTTTTTAAGATTCCACATGTAAGTGATAACATATGATGTTTGTCTTTCTCTGTCTGACTTATTTCACTTAGTATGATAATCTCTAGGTCCATCCATGTTGCTGCAAATGGCATTATTTCATTCTTTTTTATTGCTGAGTAGTAGTCCATTGTGTGATATATATCATAGCTTCTTTGGCCAATCATCTGTTGATGGACATTTAAGTTGCTTCTGTGTCTTGGCTACTGTAAATAGTGCTGCTGTGAACATTGGGGGTGTGTGTCTCTTTTCAAATTAGAGTTTTCTCCGGATATATGCCCAGGCATGGGATTGCTGCATTATATAGTAACTATTTTTAGTTTTTTAAGGAACCTCCATACTGTTTCCCATAGTGGTTGCACCGAACTACATTCCCAGTAACAGTGTCGGAGGGTTCCCTTTTCTCCTCATCCTCTCCAGCATTTGTTTGTAGACTTTTTAATGATGGCCATTCTGACCAGTGTCAAGTGATATCTCATTATAATTTTGATTTGCATTTCTCTTGTATCAGAAAAAGAAATAAATACTATTGAGGTCAATAACTTGAAAGGTTTTTAACTTGAATGAAAAATAGGACATACAATAAATCATAATTATTTAACCTGATTGAAGATTAAAAGCATTTCTTCTAGACTGGTAGTGAGATCTCCCCTTTCTGCATCCAGTGGAAGAGGAAAAGGAAGAGATAATGATTTTTGTGGATAAATTTATAGACGGCACTTGAACAAACAAAAAAGGATAGAAAAGAAATACAACCACAGAAAGAAGGTGGCTTGGGACACTGGCTTGCGTATAGGGCAGATTCTCTGGGAATACCTTGTCAAAATTTTCACCTAATGCTTTTCTTTAATTTTGTCTGCATCTCAAAACTTACTATCTTCTGAGAGTGAATCAGAATCTGTCCCAGGCCTTCCTTCCTGTTGTACCCCTAGGATTCAGACCCTCGCGAATGAGGAGCCATCTCATAATGTGGACACTCAGGGGAACAGGGACCATGTTTCCCCTGGTCTGATTTGAATTTGGGAGGACTGATTGGCTTAATTTCAGAAGTGTGGTGACCCAGGGACATGGGGGCCATGTCTTCCTGCTTCCTTACCAATCCACTTAGCAGTTTCCTGCCCAGCTCTCTCCTTTTGCTTAGTAGATTTCTGGGTATTTTCGTTTATTAATGTTAAAAAGGCCTTTTCAGATGAATTACTCATTTACACATTCAAATTAGGATTTTCATTTGCCAGCTTAATCACCACTGGCATAATTAACAATGTCAAGTTTTTAAACTATATTGTGACAACATTTAAACTTGTTATGCTTTTGCCTGTGGATGTAATTAAGACAGTGTGTTTGGTATCAGTTTATTCTTAAAAAGCAAAGTAAAAGCAGATGAGGTGTATTTATAGACTCATCAGCCAATGAATGGATGAAAGAGAAAAAGAAATTAATGGGGGAATGTCAGCCAGAATGGAGGAGGGACCCACTGCGAAGTTCATTTCCAGACCAACTATTTGGAATTTATTCCAAAGACAGCTGTCTCTTGAATTACAGTATGGGGGAAAAAATGACATTGTAAGACTATCGGGCCTCAAGTTAAGAAGCAGGCAAAGAGTAACATACTTCAAATAAACTTCTGCAGGCAGGATGGGGGCCCAGGCACAATACTTACAGTCAGAGCCCTACCTGGAGTTATGCCCTCCTACAAAGATTGGGGCTTAGGAAAATCTGGGAAAGAAGGAAAATCTCTAGGAAACGTAGTAGCTTTGGAACTTTGTCCTGGCCACTTGAAAGCTGTTTTGATTTGGAGCCAAAGACCCCATGGGGGGAAGGGGGAGTAGAGAAAAGGGCAGAAGACAAAATTGTAGTATAAAACTCTGACCCAGGGAATTCAGTTTTCAGAACAGACAAAGAAGAAAAATGAATTGCAAAGCTTAAGGGATCTAGATTCATTTCTCTGTGTTTTCTCGTGAGCCTGGGCAGTACATTTCCTTGATTGTGAAATGAAACGCAGAAGTTGTCAGAGATTCTTGGGCAAGTGTCTAACATTAGACACAGGTGAGGCAGAACAAATCTGCATTGTCTTGAGTACATAAAAGGGCAGCATGGTGGAAGGAAATACGGTTGTTTTGGCGTCCTGTTTTTAACCATCAATATTTCAGAGACTAGGAGAAATGACTTTGGTCCAATGAAAGTTCTGTGGTCTGCAGCAGTTCAGCTGGGGTGAGGGGGGAGCCGCAGGGGGAATGGCTTCACCAGTTCTCTTTCCAAAAGAGTCTAAAGGAATGTCTATTAATGACTCAGAAGAAATTTCTTTGGATTTTCACGGGTGAACAATGAAGAGTTCTTCAAAAATTCAGATCGAAAATCCCTTTTTTAGACAATTAAAACATATTAGTAAAAGGTGACTTAATTCAGAAAAAAATGTCTGGGGATTCATGGAGGAATGCTCCTTTTGTTTGTTGTGGACGCTTTTCTCTAGATCCTGACATACCCGAGCTTCCCATCCGTGGTTTTGCTTCTCCATGTGTCCCTGCGGGCTTTTTCTCCTTCTTCCACCTCAGTGAGTTTTATTGATGTATTTTATTGATATGTGTGAACACAGGCTCTTGGTTTTACTCTCTAAAGAGAGAGAAGAAGATGACATTGTCTCTATATAAAAAAGAAAGGGGAGGGAGGGAGAAAGGGAGGAAGGAAGGAAGGAAGGAAGGAAGGAAGGAAGGAAGGGAGAAAAAGAATTAAGGGATAACAAATTCAGTTGTTTCAATCATCTAATCAAATCATTCTCTTTCTGAACAATCTCCTCAGCTGTGGCACATCTGGAAAGACTGAGGAAATGAGTTCACAGAGCTCTGAGCTTTGTTTTTGCTGAATTGATTGTTCTGTCGTATAGATAAGGCCTGTGTGTGTGTGTGTGTGTGTGTGTGTGTGTATATGTATATATATATGTGTGTATATATATAATTTAAATATATATATGCATGAAAGTTGTACATTTAATTCACAAGGCAGTTACCTGACTATCCAGATCATTTTGTAGTTTAAAACAATGCTTCTCAAACCACCTGTGGCAAAGGACCAGTTTGAAAATTTCCAACCAGTCATGACTGATGTTTTTGTGAAATATAACAAAAATGAATTACAAGAAAAATTGAATTAAAAAACACCCCGAATCATGCAAAATGCAAGCCTCTAATATTTAATATTAGATTTAATATGCAAAAAATGACCCATCGAACTGCTCTAAAAGTATCTGAGTGCTTGCTGTCGGTTTCTGTGCTTAACTCATTGTAGTGTGGTGACAGGCAGCTCAGGGACCAGCACTGTCCATCAGGCAGCACCAGTTTAGATGGTCTGTGTGCTGAGGAACAAAAGGAAAAGGAAAATAGTTTCAGTTGTTTACATTCAGAGCCATTAATGTACTCTTGAAATACAGACAGGGAGATCAATTCTGGTATTTTTTAAATAATTTGGTCTCATTGTATAATTAATGTGTTCTTTTCTTTTGAAAGAATATATTTAATTGGCTGTGTACTGCTGATTTACAAAAATCACTGAAGTGTTTGCTTAAGTAAAATAAACTGTAGACATGGAGTATCTCTGGTATCATATGGGTCCTGTTTGTACTCAGACCCTGGAAGAATGAATCTGTTTTGCACTGAAATCATTTTGAGAATGAAACAGTTTCTAAAATCTAAATAAAGGCATGGGATTCTGAAATCCATATGCAACTGATATGATGCACACATTCATGTATGCTGTGTTTTTTTTTTTTTTAACTGCTCTTTCTTTACCCAAATATCATGAATTCATGTGGACTATTGCCTAATCCAGAGTGGACTGAAGTAGTCTTAATACACATATTAGGTTGAAATAGCCAGGAATATTGTGGAGAGCTGAAAAGATTCTGAAGTGAATGGTATGTTTTTCTCTTAAACAATAAGACATTTACCAATTCCCAAAGATCCCAAGTTGCCCTAACGAACTTTCCACACGTAGGCTAATAGAATTTATGTCCATAAAACCAGTGAGTTAAGGAAATAGAAGCCTGAGTCACAAAGACATTCTCTTGCTATAAATTTATTATTTGCAAGAAAGAATTTCTTTTTTAACCAAAAATGCAGAGCAGAACTATCGCATATCATCCCCACACGGACCAAGTGCTGAAAGGACTGTGGCGTTGTGGAAATCGTATTTATTGTTATCATATGTTTTCCTTAGCTGTGGATATCAGAGAGAACCTTTTTGGGAGGGTATCATTTACAATACCCTATTGTTTGACGTTCGACTTTACGATTCTGTTTCAGTAGTAGTTTATTACCATCACATCTTTTTTTTTTCTTTGTAGATTTAAGTTTAGATAAATGTCGCACTCTAGTAATGAGATTTTAAGAATTACTCGGTAATTGAACCATGTGAATTCACTGCTCTCTTAGTCTGGGATATTAAGAAATTACTGAGTAAGTAAATTTTGGGCTGTGAGCATGAAAAGAGTTCACATAAATGTATAATTTAAAAACAGAATTAAAATCCAGTGAGCAGCAGCAAATTGACACCAACTGGCTTTGTTGTGGCCAGTAGAGGAGCTGACTCTCCTAACGCTGAATTAGAGGCCATGGCAGAGTGTCAGAGCTTGGATGGGAGTCTTTGTGGGTCCAGGTGCACTAGGGCTTGAGGTATGACTGTTGACTCTGCACTTTGAACATCTCAGGCTGCTGAAACCTCTTAAAATTTGCCCTATCTAAATTGTTTGCCTCCCATGGGGGACCCTTCCAGTGCCCTGGATGGCAGGAACCAACCAGTTTTGTCAAAACAGATGCATAAATCTGAGGGGCCCTGTGTTCTGAGAGAGGATGCTCCCAGGAGAAGGCCATCATTCTCTCAGTCCCTTGTTAGATCCATTTTTGACTCCAGGGCATGATTTGCCATCTTTGGCCCATTCTGGGTCTCTGTCTTCTGTCCCTGGTGCTTGCTAATATATAGCCCCCAGCTGGATGCTTTTTGAGTGCCAGATTTCCACAGTGATGACATCGGCTGTGTTGGTTTTAGGAACTGTCAGAAATAGTCACTAACGAAGAGAAAGAGAGCAGGGACTAGTTCTGAGGAACTGGTAGGTGATACTGGTTTTGTTGGCCTCATTTTTCCTCTTGCCTCCTGGAAGATACAGCTCTACAGGGTGACCACTGAGAATTGGTTGATGCTCCAGCAGAGTCGAACCTGGAAGGGTGACAGCAAGTTTCGTCACCTTGTCTGCTCTCTGCAGATCCAAGATTAGAGTGTTTTAGGAGGCTTGGAATCAGATTCTATTCTCTGACTCTGCTCTGTTCTCCTAATGGAAACAAGGGGAGAATATGGCTCATTGTTTATGTTCCTAACTTTCTTACAAGGTTTTAAGTGATATCATTTTGGGATCATTTTGAAGAAGACAGGGAAATTCATTTTTTCAAGGCCAGCAGGGCTGGTTACTAAGAGCAGGCCAATGTTAACACATCAGACCCTGCTCTGCTCGGCCAGTGAAGTTTCCAGATGATGAAAAACTTTTCCATGATCAGAGGATAGCGGTTGAGGGGAGATGGGTTACTAGATTAGGAAGATGGTTATGCTAACAATGACTGATTGGTTCATAAAATTTTTATTGAAACTCCACTTTGTGAAAGGCTTTCTGCCAGGTACTGAGGAGTAGTATATTTTCATTGCATTGTGAAACCTTTAAAGTAGTTTTTGTTATTTTATTTTATTAGGATTTATAAGTTGGTGTCTAGGGAACTTGATCAAAGAACTCAATAGAATTTCCTCCAGTGGGCAAAATCTTGATCTCATGATTTACGGTCTCTGTCTGTCTCTTTCTGTTTTCTCTCTCACACCCACCTACCCACACACACTTCTCCTTCTAAATATTTATTGAGGTTGCAGTGGGAGGGACAATAACACAGCTAGACCATGATTTGAGTGAATTTTGAACTATTATTTGTGAGGCCTCTTCCATTCATGTCCAAAGAAGCAGAAATAATTTGACCTAGACTTTGTTGAAGTAGCATTTCAAGGTGGAAAATATTGGTTACTCATTTCAGAAGAAGTATTAAGTAACACATTGTGTTTTATTGCTGAGGTGTGTAAGATATAGAATTGTAGAAGTCCAGAGAAGGAAATGACTTGAAGGGAAGCTCTCCATGGAAACCGATCAAGCTGTGAATAAGAAGAGTGCTTAGCGGCTTCTGGTGAAGCCACATCACTGGAAAGGTTTATCACTTAAAAGTGTTAGCACGTGGAATGCTATAATTCTGTGGTAACTACAGCCAACAACTCCTAGGTTTTCTATACAACTACACAAATGTTTTCTTTTAGTGTGGTATTTAATATACTCTGTCATAATTCTGAAGATTTTTCTCATGCCTCCGCATCTGAAACAATTCAATGCTATCTTTATTTGAAGTCTCTCCTGCTTAGCGAGCTGGCTCTTGGTGACGTATCACATACAGTGGCTTCTGTGATGTGGTTTGCTGATCACGGCAAGATGAATGAAGATCACAGTCACATTAAGTCGGGGACTATAGTCAGACTTAAACCATTATCGCTGAGGTGTATGGCTGTTGATTTATCAACGTCTTCATTTTTAAGAATGAAATCTTCTCAAGGTTGTCGTACACTTTCTGGATGTATCAAATGAAATATAATGTTATACTCTCAGAACTTCGTAATAAGAATGTATTGCTTTGAGGTTGGAATAAAATGACAAGCTCTATTTGGCATCTCTATATTAAAAGGGTCATGAAGAGATTCATGGTTGTTGGCAGCTGGTCAAATTTCTTTGATGTCCATTGCTTTTTTTCCACTAGAATTCTGCATTTGTCACTCCCTGAATGAGTTACCCACACATTTATGTACATAAATTATGGTGCCTTTATTACATCACTTCCAACCTATCTGGATAAAAGGATGGTGGGATTTTTTTTTCCCTGTGTGCAGTTTCCATTTTGGTGGCATTTCTGCTTCTTAATAAATTCCAGACAAAGCAAATACCCAAAGCCTTTTTTTTTTTTTTTTTTTTTTTTTATGTATTTCAGCTTTCTGTTTTCAGTCTCACTTTGTTTGGGAGATGTCTTGCTAGGAGGTTACTTAGATTTAAGAATATGTGGAGAGCTATTTGCAAACATGGGAGTCTGGAGATTCATATAATCCCATTGTGTATTGCGTTTCCTTTCTTTTTTTCACATGGTGTTTCAATTTTTAATAACTGGGATGTGATATTTAATAACTTCCTGACTTATTTTGATTATTTACCTAATAGTTTCAACTTTGATCTCTTTCTAAACTGTTATCAGAAGGATGTGAAAAAAATTCCAAAATAAACTCTGACAGGTGTGAAAGGTGCCTCCTCGATTCATGTGGTTTTCTGGTCTTCAAAGACAGGCCAACTTTTTACCTACGCCACTTCCCCAGCTAAAATGTGTATGTGCCCTCAAGTGGTCTCAGCCCACACTCACTTTTCTGTTACTTCTTTTCTTCATTTCTCTGCTTTTAGGTGCAGAAGTTGGCTTTTTCTGTTACTTAAAACCAATGTCTCAAGGATGAGTGTTTATATATTTTTATTTTGCTTTTTCTGGTGTTTTAATACTAACACCACTGGATAAATGTTCCCGAGATAGATAAAATTCCAACAAATACTATGTCAATAAAATCAGTTTATTGATTTTGCTTAAACAACACACAAAACAGGAAACACATTAATATCTAAACCTGCAGTCTCTCAAAGTAGAAAATATAAAATTGTTATATTTATCATGTTGCAGATTTAGTAATATAATTCTACTAGATTTACTGAGAAACCACTCTACCCTCTGCAAAGATGTGTATACCAGTATAACTCAGTTTTCCTGCTCAATGGGTTAGATCCCCAGGTTCATGGGAATCCACAGAGAAATATCAGAGCATTTCATTTCTGGTCAGCAGTTTTTGACTGCTGACCCCTATGCTTTTCACTCCCTTGGATTTGTGTTCACTGGTTGCATTGCTCTCTGGTGGAGATGCTCAGGAACATATTCAGGCACTGGCAGTGGGTGGGGTTTGCAGAGAGGTGTGGAGAGAATAAAAGCCCCTAATCTAACAGGCAGGCAATTATCTGATAATTGACCGTGATGTAGGCAATGAAGCTGATTCCAATGTTAAACTTATCTAAGAGAAATCGCTTGAGAGATCATTGCATACCTATTAGAATGGCTATTATCAAAGAGACGAGAGACAAGTGTAGGTAAGGATGTGGAGAAGAGAAAAATCTTGTACACTGTTGAGGGGAATGTAAATTGGAGCAGCCACTATGGAGACCAGTGTGGATGTTCCTCAAAAAATTCAAAATAGAACTACAATATGATCCAGCAACTCCACTCCTGGGTATTTATGTGAAGAAAAAGAAATTACTAACCCTAAAAGCAGATGTGTGTTTAACAAATTGGCAGGAAAAAAAAAAAGTCCCAGAACCACATGGTGTATACAAGGGTTGAGGAAACATGTCCATGTTTTTGTGTTTTGTTAACTGGCAGTGATTCCCCACATTTAAAATGTTTACCTGTTGATCCAGCAATTTCTTGGAATTTACTCTACAAATTAACTTACACATGTGTGGAAGTATAATACATATTTCTCTGCAAACTTGTTTTTAATTACAGAAGACCTGAATAGCCACCCAAGATATGTCCCTTTGCGAGTCCTCCAAACAGTTTGATACCATTCTTGCAGAAAATAAAGACACAGAGCATACATACACACACGTCCCTGAATAATACAAGATAATGTCTAGAAGGACACACAAATGAAGAAATGAGGTAATGAAAGAGTCACTTTTTTTTAAAATTTTATTCCTTCTATAAGACTTAAAAAAATTTTTTTAATTTATTGAGTTATAGTCAGTTTACAATGTTGTGTCAATTTCCAGCATAGAGCACAATTTTTCAGTCATACGTGAACATACATATATTCATCGTCACATTCTTTCTCACCGTGAGCTACTGCAAGGTCTTGTGTATATTTCCCTGTGCTATACTTGTATAGCAAGTATAAACTTGTTTATCTCTTCTATATATACCTGTCAGTATCTACAAATTTCAGACTCCCAGTCTGTCCCTTCCCACCCCACTCCCCTCTGGGACCCACAAATTTGTATTCTCTGTAAGACTGCTTAAAGATTTGTATTACATAAAACTTTTTCAAAAAAGATAAATTTAAAATATGCAGGGGAAAACTCTGAAATAATATTCAGCATATTGTTGCTAGTGGTGAACTTTAGAAAACTCCACTGGAATCCAGAGAAACATTTTCCTAGTATTTTTTAATTTGAATTTTAATAATTGTAGATTGGAGATATGATTAGAAACAATATACTGAAATAAAATTTTAAGAATAGCTAAAGGTTAAAAATGACATTTAAGAAGAAAATAAATACTATATTTGTATATCTTGAAGATTTTTAAAGAAAACAATTTAAATTCTTATTAGGAAAAAAGCTATCTACACTCCTGTATTCATTGTAGCATTATTTACAAAAACCAAGACACAGAAACAACCTAACTATCTGTCACTGGATGAACGGATAAAGAAAATGTGATACACACACACACACACACACACATATATACAGTGGAATATTACTCAGCCATAAAAAAGAAAGACATCCTGACATTTATGACAACATGGATGGACCTTGAGGGCAGTATGCTTAGTGAAATAAGTCAAACAGACAGAAAAAGACAAATACTGTGTGGAATCTAAGAAAAATTATATGTGGAATCTAAAAAGAACCAAACTGACTCATAGATAACAGAGAACAGTTTGGTGATTGTCAGAGGCAGAGGATCAGGGAGGGGTGGGCAAAGTGAATGAAGGTTGTCAAAAGGTACAAACTTCCAGTTATAAGTATGATATACAGCTTGACGATTCTAGTTAACAATACTATATTTTATTTTTATTATTGTTATTTTTTACACTATGCTGATTTTTAATTTTCTTCTTTATGCTTATGGTAGTTTTATTTTAAATTGAAATATAGTTGATTTATAATGTTTTGTTAGTTTCAGGTAGCAATACTGTATTTTATATTTGAAAGTCACTAAGAAAGTAGATCTTAGAAGTTCTCATTTCACACACACACACAAATTTATAACTGTACGGTATAGCCTTTAAACTTACTGTGGTGATCATTTTGCAGTTTATATGTATGTCAAATCATTATGTTATACACCTAAAACTTATATAATGCTGTATGTATATCACAATTTAAAAATCACTTAACATAAAACAAAAACAGCAACAAAATAAGTCAACAAACAAACGAAATCTTCCTCAGTCCTGAGGACTAATTAAAGGATGGTTATTTGCAGATAGTTTTTGTTTTACCCAAGTTCCTTCTTAATCTTTTTTTCTTTGTTGTTGCTGTTTAAGTCAATAATCTTTTCTATTGCATTAAAAAGTAGTTCACTCAATAAAACTGGAGAAAAAAAAAAGCAAAAAATAAAACAGATTAAAATCTCAAAAAAATTTCACTTAAAAAGTTAAATTTTAGAACAGAGTTTTGGTAGATGTACTTCGTGTGTCTTCTGCAACTTGTGAACTGCTATTCCTACGTTTTGTGGTGACATTTTTCCTATCCCATTACATAAGAAACTGCGTTTTCTTAGTTCTAAAGGTCAAAGTCTAGTGTCTTTTTGTACATAGATTGATTTAAACATTATGCTTGGAGCCAAGCAGAATGAAGAAAGCTCATTTCTAAAAGGAGTTTTAGATTTTTCTATCATTTTAGAATTCATTCAATTAATTCCAAATATTTACTGAGCACCCACTACAAGTCAGACATTGTTCTAGGCACTGTCAGCACATACATTTTCAGATGATTAAAAAAAAATGTTTTCCATAATCAGAAGACAGTAGTTGGGAGGGTTACTAGATTGTGGAGGTAATGGTCATAGTAACAGTGACTATTCGGTTCAAAAAATAATTACTGAATATCTGTTTGCAAGAGGCCCTCTGCCGGGTGCTATGCAGTGAGTAGTACCTCTGCACGGCATTTTTAACTCTTGACACTATTTTTATTATTTAATTTTGTTAGCATTTACAACTCAAAGTCTAGGGAACTTGGTCAAAGAACACAACAGAACTCCCCTAGTGGGCGCAAGATCAGACTGATGCTCTTCTCTCTCTCTCTGCCCCAACACTTTTTCACACTTACACACCCGCACACTCCACACTCCCCATCCTGTCCCCATCTGGCAGAGTATAAAACAGTGAACCATCCCTGCCTTCTCAGAGTTTGCATAATAGTGGGGAGAGACAGATAACACACCAAAACGAGCCTGTCAGTTAACTATTATGTTGGAGGGTGGTAAGTGCTATGAGGGAAAATAAAGCAAGGAAATGCAATGAGCCACGGGGGAGAGGGCGTTTTATGATTTTAAATAGAAGTGGTCAGAAAGGGTCTCACTGGGAAGGGACGTTTGAGCAAAGCCCTGAAGGAGGAAGGGAGAGAGGCATGCGGATCCCTGCGGAGGAGCGTCTGGAGCACGAGGACCAAGGGGGACAGCTGGGTGGCTGTCCAAAGTGGGAGAGGGAGCCCAGCAGGGGCTGAGTCAGAGGGGAAAGTGAGGTGGGCCGCCGGGGAGCATCCGTGGACCTGTCCGCCTGGGCGCCGTGACACAGTGCCAGCGGCTGGGAGCCTTAAGCAACAGAAACTGACTTCCTCCCAGTTCTGGAGGCTGGAAGTCCACAATCACGGTGCTGCCTGGGGTGATTTCTGGTGAGACCTCTCTTCCTGGTTTGCCGGTGACGACCTTCTTGCTGTGACTCCTCATAGCCTTTCCTCTGTGCGCCCTGGGGTGAGAGAGATCTCTGGTGTCTCTTCCTCTGCTTATGAGGACACCAGTCTATCAGATTAGGGCTCACCCTACTAACCTCTTGTAGCCTTAATTACCTCCTTAAAGGACCTATCTCCAAATAAATTTACATTGGGAGTCAGGGCGTCAATGTATACATTTCGGTGGGACACAGTTCTACCCATGACAATCCACAATCTCGGGTATTTGTCAGAGTGAGGTGGGCAGTGGAGAGATGTGATCAGACTTTCTTTTCGAAAGGATCACTTTGGTTGCTGAGAAGCTGGGAACCCAGTTAGAAGGCTGCCACATAAAATGGGGAGAGATGGTGATGGTGGTGAACTACTGTGCAGGTGAATTTGAGAATACTCTGGATGTGGCCTTTGTCATTCCGTTGAGCTCTTCCATGTACCTCTGGATTCCTTTGTACATCAGCGTCTCTGATACAGGACACCGCTGTGTCTTAATCTGTTGTGAAGCATTTCGGGAATTTCATATTAATCAAAATAAATATTAACGTTAGTCAGAGTATCAAAGCTAACTAATGAAACTTTAAAATTCAGAATAAAACATTTTGCTTTATTCTTAGTAGGATGACACTTTCACCTATTTGCGATCTAATAAGTTATGTTGGGTAGAAGGAACAAACAGGTTTAAAAAAATAGCGTAACTGGGGGAAGCCTATAAGAGTGTGTTTTGGCTGAAAAATCTGCTTTCCTCTGGTTTTCACATGGCTGCCTTTTTTTTTTTTTTTTTAATCATTAAGGTCTCAGCTCAAGATTCTTCTCCTCTGAGAGGCCTTCCCAGTGTACTGAGTCTAAGGTATTTCCTGCTGTCACTTTCCATCCCGTCCTGCTGCTTTATTTTCTGCATGGCATGCTCTGATACTTTCTTGTTTGTTAGTTCTTCACAGTCTGCCTGCCCCTCCTAAGAGCTGCACTCCAGGAAACAAAGTCTTTGTCTTATCCATCACTGTATCCCCGCATCTAGAACACTGCCTGACGCGTAGTAAGCACTCAATAAATATTTGTTAAATGAATGAAAGGATAAAAGAAAAACATGAAGACACAGTTATGTAGCTCACTAAGACTTACAGACTGTGTACGGGGAAAGAAATCCCTTCTGTGTAGTGCAGTGTTGAAGGCTGACAGGGGACCACACAGTAGACAAAGGGCTGGGCAGATTTCAGGGCTAGAAGGTTTGTATTTTTGATGGTTTATGTGCAGATCTGGGAGTCAAGAGATTGGGGGTTCACATCTGCTCTATCTCCAACTCGCTGAGTGACTTCGGTACAAATCATGAACTTCCGCAAGCGTTAGTTTCTCCATCTGTGCGGCGTTACTGGCTAGTTTAAACATTTAGAAACCTTCATTGGCAAACATGACTCTATTTATGCTCTTTCAGGAGGTTGAAGTGCTTTGTGGAAGCAAGCCCTGTTTTCCCCTTTGCTTCTCAGTTCCACCTCCTCGGCAGGCAAGGTGATTAATTGCCCTGGATTCCTCTTCGGCTCCCTTTCCCAGCCTCTTCCAAATAGTGTCCTCATTTAGTGAGGCTGCATGACTTGGATGGGAAGGGCAAGGACCAGGTCACCTTAAGATGTGCCATGGGTTGTCATTTCCAGACTTTATTCCTCTTTATTTGCCTCCCTCGGCTGGATAGATCCACCAGCTCTCCACCACCCAAGCTCAGTACCATAGGGAGGCTGGTAACTTTGACTCATCTCCCATGTAATTGAGTACAGAAATTAAGTCTTTTTTTTTAAATTGAAGTTTAGTCGGTTTACAATGTTGTGTTAATTTCTAGTGTGCAGCATAGTGATTCAGTTATACATATTCCTTTTCATATTCTTTTTCATTATAGGCTACGACAAGGCATAGAATATAGTTCCCTGTGCTATACAGTAGAACTTTGCTGTTTATCTATTTTATATATAGTAGTTAGTATCTGCAAGTCCCAAACTCCCAATTTATCCCTCCACTCTCCCCTTTCCCCCTTGGAAGCCACAGGTTTGCTTTCTATGTGAGTCTGTTTCTGTTTTGTAAATAGGTTCATTCTGTCATTTTTTTAGATTCCACATATAAGTGATATCATATGGTATTTTTCTTTCCCTTTCTGGCTTTCTTCACTTAGTATGGCAATCTCTAGATCCATCCATGTTGCTGCAAATGACATTATTTTACTCTTTTTTTTGTGGCTGGGTAGTATTTCATTGTGTGTATATATATACACCACAGCTTCTTTATCTGTTGATGGACATTTAGATTCCTTCCATTATCTTGGCTGTTGTAAATAGTGCTGCTATGAACATTGGGGTGCATGTATCTTTTCAAATTAGAGTTCCCTCTAGGTGTATGCCCAGGAGTGGGATTGCTGGATCATAGAGTAAGTCTATTTTCAGTTTTTTAAGGAAACTCCATACTCTTTTCCATAATGGCTGCACCAAATTACACTCCCACCAACAGTATAGGAGGGTTCCCTTTTCTCCACATGGAGAAAAGTCGTTTGTGGACTTTTGAATGATGGCCATTCTGACTGGTGTGAGGTGATACCTCGTTGTAGTTCTGATTTGCATTTCTCTGAGAAAGAAAATGATAGTGATACTGAGCATTTTTTCATATGCCTATTGGCCATTCGTATGTTTTCATTGGGGAAATGTTTGTTTCAGTCTTCTGCCCGTTTTGGGATTGGGTGGTTTTTTTTTTTCTTTGTTTTTGAGTTGTATGAGCTGTTTTGCATATTCTGGAAATTAAGCCCTTGTCAGTTGCATCATTTGCATATATTCAGAAATTAAAGTCTTGAGCCCAGATGCAAGAGGCTGTCCATGCATCCATCATCCATTTATTCTTTCCGCCAGCCAGACCTGCTCTGCAGTAGGAGGCTTTGGTTCTGTGAACAGCCAATGAGTGACCTCCTTCTTGACTTCAGGGCATTATCACCTCCTAAGAATCAAGCTTCTCTCTACATATGGCTCTGCCTTCTGTCCCCTGGCCCTGTCTGACTCAGAAGCAGGATAAATATTGGGCATTACAGTAAAGGGCATATACTTTGGACTCATCCAGACTTGGGTTAACATTCCCAACCGTGCTACCCAACTCTGTGAGCTTGGGCAAGTGACTTAACCTCTCTGAGCCTCAGTTTTCTCTTCTGTCAAATGAAGATGAGGAGGGGTGGTAAGAATTAAGTGATATGAGGTGGGCCAAGAATTCAGTATAGAGCCCGGCATGTGATTCTGGGAGTCACTATTCTCAAGGGCTGGTGTCCTCTTCACCAAGTCTAGGGAACCTACCTGAGAATACTGTGCTCACTCACAGTTCCCAGGGTTGTTACTGGAGGCTTACATTTTTGGGCTTAAAAAAGTTGATCTCCACCTTTTTGAGACCTCTCATTTGTACAGTTAGATAATCAAATGATTTTACCTTCAACATTATCTGCTCATCAGCTCACCTCTGATGGGTGGTGTTGTTAGTGCTCAGAAATGTTTCACTTCATCCTTTGAACAACAATCCTGAAAAAACACAGTGTTCTATCTAATGCCATATCTACATAGACAAAATCAAGAGAAGTTCATGTAGTGTCCTGGGGAATAAGATTGTAGAGACAGCCAAGCTGGACGATTTTAATTGGATTATAACATGTTAATATTTTATAGACAACTGAACTTTTCTTAAAATGTTTGATAATAGCAATATTTTTAAAAAATGATCTTAGTCTGAAACTGACCTGATCTAATCTTTCCACACAGTGAATGGTGTATTGACTTCTCACACAGCCCAGATTGATGAAATATTTGCTTTGTCCCATGGATGGAATTTGTTTCCTCTAAAAAGGGAAATATCTCAATAGGGGCATTTGTTATACATTTTCCAACTTATCAAGTGGTGTGGCAGGTTTTCTGGTTTTAAGTTCTAACTTATCCTACAGGTTAGAGTAGTGGAGGGAGGCAGAATCTGTTGGTGTTAAGAAGTCAGCGTCAGCACTAGAAGAAAAAGAAAGCAAGAAATAGAACAATGGAAGCATTGTAAGAAATATTTATAAGTCAGATGTTACAGAGAAAAACCCCAAACCAAAACCTATTTCAAAAAATGTTGGAGGAAATGGTGTATCTTTTTATGTGCTTAAGAAAACAGTTAAAAAGAACTTCACAGCATTGGATCTATTAAGTACATTTATTCCAGTGATTTCCCAGATATTTCCAAGTTCCATTTAAAACAGAAGTCTCCTATCAAGCAATCCTTTGAAATTATTTACTCTTTTATGGTTGTAAAGTATGGAAACGTAATACTTTTAATGGAAACCCTAATAAACGGCACATGCTACAAAGTGTCTACTGATGTGCTTTATAGGTTGGGATTCTTACGTCACACAAACTTGCCAGTCTGTGTTTCTGATCCCAATAAATGCCCCAGTGATGTGGAAGAGGATGACTGGAAGGGCAAGGCCATGCAAGAATGGCCTGGGCCGTTCATACTCACCAGAAATGTATGGTAGCCGGTCCTTCTGACGGGAAGCACACCAGCCAATAGGCAGAAACAGAATTATTTGGATTAAGAACCATGTTTTGTTTGAGGGATGGTGACTTGGTGGGCACCATTACTTGAGAAAGGTTTTTCTTACATTCAATATAAAGGAATGTTTTGTAAAAACCTGGTTGTGAATCCCCGGAATAAAATAGTATGTAATATTTTTAGCACATATTTAATTGGCAACAGAAAAATTAAAACCACTTGACTTATATTGTTAAAATGGTACTCTGGTTAAAATCAACTCCTAATCAAGAAAATTTAATGCACCTCACCAAATGCATATTTTCATACAAAATAAATATGTTTTAAAGTTATATATCCTTAATTTTATGCTGAAATAGTCCTAGGAGTTCACAGATGGATTTTCTCCCCCCCTGGCAAATTATTTTTCATTGAAATATTTTCAAAGCATTCTCACTTGGGTATGCTTCGATTTAACAATTCAGACAGTCTACATTAAGTAATAATTGATTTATTGACATTTGATGGATTCATACTTGCGTTCCTTGGTTTAAAAATCTTGTTAAAATGTTGTTTATAATCTGTGGGTATATATTTCAAATAACTGTCATTAAATTTAAAATAACTGTCATTAAATAGAGATAATTAAATTTCATAGAGTAGTTACTCTGTATTTAAATACCAATGGATGATTAGAAGCAGATTTATTGAGGGTTTAATTATGGCTGGACAGATTCATGCCTTTCCAGCAAATATATTCATTTTATTTTTTTTTTGTTTATTTTTCTATTTTAAAGTAAATGGTTAGTAGGCATTTAAATTGGTAGTGGATCAAAGGCTAAAGCCTCAATTAATAAGTATTCAAAATATATAGAATACATTTTACTGCTTGAGACAATTCAAGACTGTACATGAATTCTTTGTGAACCGGGTAATGTCTACCTTTTTGCAGAAAGACTCAGAGAAGCCCAGAAAGAATGGCTATTAGGAGCAGAGGATCAGGAATTTACTTGATTTTATTCATATTTGCCACTTGGTAAAACATTTGTCTAGCCTCTTTTAAAATGTCTTTGATGCTGTAGGTAAAATATCAAAGACTGATGCTTTAAACAACATTGTTCAGAAACGTCAGTTCGATACATTCAGACTATCATGTTTTAGTTTTGTTTTTATTTTGAAATAACAGGAGATATCTCCCCAGCTATCTGGAGAGGTTGGTTTCTATTCATGGGCCTTCAGCCCACCCTATCCCAAGTTTAAAACATTTTGTTAGGTCTCTTTGATCTGTTTGACTTCTGCTTCATGGAAAAATGCTCATAAACCTTCAGAGAAAGGCTTTCTTTACTTTTAGCTTTATTCAAGAATTATAAACAGTGCACAGATCTATAGCAAAATGATTTTAAGAGCACTTAGAACCCTCATGCTAACGTATTTGCTCCCTAGCAAAAAAATAAAATAAAATAAAAATAAAGCTTATTTGGTAAAAAGAAGTTTGAAAAGTTCAACTTGGCTTCATGAAAAATAACTCCACATTTAAGTGGCTGAAAGTATTGCATTTCATTTTTTTTTTAAATATTAAGATCTCTTGAGCAACAATCTTTTCAAAGATGTTATGCACAAGGATTGGCATGACGTTTGAAATGGCTTCAAGAGTCCTGTTACTCTGGACATGCTGGCAAACACTTCACAGATGTGCTGTCTCATTCAGCTGCGTCAAGAGAGAATGCAAAATCTGCCCCAGCAAACTGTGGCAGTGCTTTGGTGAGATAGGCTGGAAGCCGTAAGGGTGAGTGCACCCGATTCCCTCTAAGCCATCCTTACTCCAGCCGTATTGTAGCTTCTCCACAAATTACAGGATCTACCAGCTGAGCTCTAAATTCTTTGATGTGGGATAACAATTGTAGTTACAAAAAAAAAAAAAGTTAGAAATCTTTGCCATTTGGCATTTTGCAATTCTTAAAATATCTTCAAGTTAGAAAGTGAAAAAGGATTAAGGGTTGTTTCTGCTACTGTTTTTTAAAAATGGAATCTTCTAAAACCCTCCAGGACATGCACAATGAAGTTTCCTAGGCAGAATTGGCATCATTTTATCTGGAAAATCACTTGATTTCATGTCAAAATTCAGATTTCAGCTTCTCTTGAAAAATCAGATCTGTTCACATTGACACGTCCTCCAGCAACATCAGCTGGAAATGGTGGTGGTTGCACATTTTATAGAGACAGTTTAAATTTTGATAATTTTCCCCACTCTTTAACCGTGACACTGGGCTACTTGTCTCATTTACTCATGGACCTCCGTGATAATTTTCCCCACTCTTTAACCATGACACTGGGCTACTTGTCTCATTTACTCATAGACCTCCGTTGGCCTTTGGGTCTGTGACTCCTGTAGCGTAAGATTACTCTGAAATATCAACAATGTTACTGGTGTATAGCCTTGCCCCAAAGGCACCAGAACACCTGATAAATTGCTGGCATTATCAATTCAATCAACTGGTTTGGCTTTTTCACTCTGCAAAATCAGCTGGCTGAGTTGACTGATAAATTCTGGATCTTGCAGCGGGACAAGGTGGGTGAAGCGAGCATGCAAGAGTTAATCTGTGAACCTGGACTGGAAAGGGCATAAGATACCCCAAGCTGAAGTGGGTTTTCAGCCTCAGGCTCTCTCCTCTCACCTGGCAGTTGGACTCCCTGACCCTGTCCTTTTTCAGCTAGAAAGTCTAAAGGGTTGCATTTTCTCCAAGTGTCCCCTTTGACCACTGGCTTGTCCCACCATGGCTCGAAGGCCTGGTTAAATTCCCAAAGCTTTTGGCCTTCCTTGCTTCCCGTTGGCTGTGTCTGCCTTATCTCAGATTTTCATCTTTGTCTAGCACTGGCCTGGTAATCATACTCCAACTCCGACTTTCTCTCCTGGCCTGGCAGTTTGGAGTTGTGTATTTTTGACCTTGAATAGTAGCTGGATCCTGTTAATCCAACCATAAGAGTACAGCACATGAGACTCAAGACCCTCGACTTACAGTTGAACTGATTTGAACTGGTCAACTTAGCATGAGGCTGGGAAAATTATTTAACTTTTGTGTCTCAGGTTGCATTTTCCTCCCTTCTTCATGGAGTTGTGGGGACAGCCGTAATGGTGCTTGTAAAGTCGTTAGAAAAATGCTCATGAAGTCAAGTTAGTACAACAAAAATAATTTTTACTAAATTTTTGTTAAGTTATATCTAAAAATAATTACTTAGGTATATCACACAAAAAATCCAGCCTTCACATACAAAAATCAAATAGTTATGAAACCCAGAACAAAGAGTCAAAACTGAAGCAAGTATAGAAAATGATGACCATTAATGTGAAATAATTAAACAACTTCTGGAATGGGGGTCCGTATTATTTTAGATAACACTTTTATCTGTATCCCCCTCCATAATTTTTTTCTTTAAAAATAGTGTAGTTTAGGTACAGCAAAATTTACCATTTTTAGTGTGAAGTTGTATGAGTTGTGTCAAGTGAATACAGTCATGTAACTCCAGCATATTAAAAATATAGAACAGTTCCATCACACCAGAAAATTTTTATGTGCCTCTTTGTGGTCAAATTCTCCCTTCAACCTCAGTTTCTGGAAATCAGTGACAACCAGTATAAAATATCTGGGCTCCCTAACCATTTGCAGATATCATCTGGCCCTCTTCAGGCTGCCCTGTGGGATTAGAATTACTAGCACAAGAAAATGCTCATATTGCTGTAAGTAATAAAGTTCTTTTCTCTGACCCAGGAATCTTGTCCCCTCTGCCAGTATCCATAAACTGGAGCAGGCTAACTTGTTAATTTGCAAGTAGGGTCAAATTTCAGACCCTTTTTATGGCTCTTGACCAGTTTATTTCTTCCTTTCCCATCCATATGCATTTTATTTCTTTTTCTTTTATTTTTTTGCCTTATTGCATTGGCTAGGATGTCTAATATGATGTTAAATAGGAGTGATAGAAGGGGACATCCTTGCCTTGTTCCCAGTCTTAGGAGGAAAACATCCAATTTCTTACCATTAATTGTGATATAAGCTATAAGTTTTTGGTAGATGCCCTGTGTTAGGTTATAGATGTTGCCTGTTATTCCTAGTTTTCTCAGTTTTTGTTGAGGATCTTTTTCATCTTTGTTCAAGAGAAATATTGGTCTGTACTTTTCTTACAACATCTTCATCTGGTTTTGGTATAGAAAAAAATGCCTGCTTCATTAAATGAGTTGGAAATTTTTCCCATCCCTTCTATATTCTGGAAGAGTTTGTACAAAGCTGTTATTATTTCTTTCTTAAACATTTGATAAAACTTGCCATGAAGTCATCTGGGCCTGGAATTTTCCTTTTTGGAAGGCTTTTAATTAGAAATTCAATTTCTTTAAACGATACAGGACTAGTTACCTATTTCTTCCTGAGGGAGCTTCTTAAGGGAGCTTAAAGTCGCTGTCTGATAGTTCTAACATCTCTTTATTATTTGAATGTGATTCTCTTGATTGTTTTGTCTCTTAATAGTGTACAGGTTTTATTTGCTGCTCTGTGTGTCTTGCAGTTTTTGGTTGAAAGCTGGATATTTTATGTAGAGGAATGTAGACTGAAGTAAACAGTGTGCCTTGTAATAGGCATGCCTCCTATTTTTGCCAGTGTGAGATTGTCAACCTAGACAGTAGGGCTGGATTTGGGTTATCTTCTTGCTATGGTTGCCCTCATTGTACCACGAGCGTCAGCTGGTAGCATTACCTTGTGTTTAGGATGGGGAGCGGTTTGCCGGAATGTTTTTCTCAATGTCTATTTCATTCTCAGCTTTAAATCTTCCTTTTACGCCTGTGCTTAATGGTGTTTGTCTTTCTGTCCACAGATACGGGACTCTATAATGAGTAAGAAAAATAATAACACCAGACAAGTAATAAATAGTTTAAACTCCTATTTATCTTTAACTGTAACACAAGAATAAGATGCTATCCAGGTTAAAACGCAATGCGTTTAAAATAAGACCAAATAACAAATGTCTGTTATTTATTTATTTATTTATTTATTTATTTATTTATTTATTTATTTATTTATTTATTTATACATCACTCACCAAAGAAGTTGTTTTGCTTTGGTTATTCTAAAATTTGTACTTAGTCTTATTAGTCTCTCGACATATTTATTTCCCCAAGGCCCTCAAGCATATTAATTCCTTCTTAATCCTGGAATAATTTTTCTGAATTAAAAGTGTTTAGCCATTTGTAAAAAGAAGAATGACCCCCTCCCATAATTTGGTTCCAATATGGAGGAACACCAAGAGGATATGAAAAGGTTTATTATTTACCCAACAGAGGCTTTTCTGGGGAGAGCAGGGTAGAGACACCAAGCAGGTCTGAAAATGTCTCGAGAGAGCAAAGAAAGAAGACTAGGTTGGGTGTTTAGGGGCAGGTCCAGGCTGAGGGTTTCTGTGCCTGAGTGGGGACTTGTGTAGTTTGTACTCCCATCAGTGCCAAAGGAGAGGACACCCAGGCTTTCTTATCAGCTTGCCCAGACGTGGGGCAAAGGGAAAGAGAGAGAGGCGAGGCTTACAAGCTGTCAGCAGGCTGGCCAAAAAACAAAGTCAGAATCCTTATTAAAGTAGTATATCCTTGGGAAGTCACACTGAAGATGATTTTCCAGCTATTTGGACCTCTTGAGAGCTGGGTGGGAAAGTTGTAGGAAGAGAGAGGAAGAGAGACTAGAGAAGAAAAGAACAAATTATCTTGCACAATCTTTTGCTAGTATTAGTTACTTATTCTAGTTCTCAATAAAATTCAGACTTAATATTTTTGCCTGCTGCTCCTTCATGACCATGCCCCTTCCTGCTTCCTCAGTCTCCTCATTCACTAGCTTTGGCCCCACTGGTCTTTTATTTATTATTTTTTGTGTGTTTTACAATTATGAAATATTTATTATACACAAAAAAGTCTTATGCTTTTTACACACATAAAATTTAAAAATATGTTCACATACCCATTCCTTAGATTTAAAATAAACAGTTAGTTCTCATTGTCCACAGTAGTTATGCTCTATAATGTTCCTGGAAACACTAAGTTAATGAGTATCAAACCATTGCTCTTAGGTGAAATATAGGGTAACGTTCCTGTGATCCTCTGGTTACATTTTTATCAGCCAATCAGTGCATCACCTGTCTTATGTGTTTCTGTTTAAAGACATCTTATTTAATGTATGTTGTTGATTCACTAACATTGAACTCACAGCAACGGCACTGTAACTCATGCCTGATTGGGGCTTATATAACACCTGTGTTGTCAGATTTCTTAATCTTTGCCAAATTACTTAGCATAAAATGCTATCTCACTTTTGTTTAATCCTAATTACCAGGGAAGTGGAACAGTCTATGTGGTTACTTGCCATTTGGTTTCCTTTCTTTGTGAATGGCTTGTTCAGATCGTTGCCCATCTTTCTATTTTATGGTCTTTTTCTTATTAATTTATAGATTTTTAAAATGTGCATTCTTGTACTAATGTTTTCTTAACTATGTCATCAACATCTTCCAGTAGTGTGTCTTTGCATTTTATTTAGCTGATCTTTGTCATATAGAAGAATTCAATTGCTTTCATGAGTTAAATTTTGTGTTTTATTTAAGAAATTCTTTTACTACAGGGTCATAAAGACATTCTTATATTTCTTGATACTCTCCACATTGTCTTCTCATAATTTTAAACTTTTGCATTTCATAGTTAGGCTTTTTATTAACCTGGAGTTCATTTTTATATGTGGAATTCATTTTTAAAAATAAAGGTAATCAGTTTTCTTGCCTCATTAGACAGCCCATTCTTTCCCCACAATTTTTTTGTTAATATGGAGTGCTTCATAAATTTGCATGTCGTTGTTGTGCAGGGGCCATGCTATCTGCTCTGTATTGTTCCAATCTTAGTATATGTGCTGCAGCAGCGAACACTTTCCCCCACTGTTTACTATGTTACTTTCATGGGCCCCTTGGCACCAGAAGTACATATACTGAGTACCCAGTATGTGAATGTCTATTTTGGGGTTTTCTATCCTGTTCCGCTAGTCCATCTATTTGTCCTCCAGCTAATATCACTCTGTTTTAGGACCAAAGCTTCATAATACATCTTGATATTTGGGAGGACAAGATGTCCCCCTCTGTATTTTTATTTTTCAAAATTGTCTTGCTTGCTCTTGGTCCTTTATCCTTCCATATGAATTTTAGGATTAGCTTGTCAAATTTAGTCAAAAACCTGTTAAAATAGGGAATTACAATAAATTTATAGATTAATTTAGGAAAAATTAATATTCTTACAATATTCTTTCCATTTATTAACGTTTTATACGTCCCCATTGATTGGTTTTATGTCCTTGAACACATTTTTATATTTTCCTTAAGATATTTTACATCTTTGGTTAAGCTTATTATCTGCCTTATATCTTTTTGCTGCCACTGTGAATGGGGTCTTACCTTTGGTTACATTTTCTAAATGGCTGTTTATTAGGTATAATGAAGCTACTATTTTAAAATATTACTTCTATATCCAGCAACTTTGATGAGCTGTCGTTAATTTTATTGAACCAATTATGAATTATCTTTAGCTTTCTCTGTAGAGAACCATATCATTGGCCAATATTGACTTTTCCAGTCTTCTCTCTCTCTCTCCCTGTTCTGGATTTCTGTCCTGAATAGAAGTGGTAATAGTGAGCATCCTTCCTCTGTCCCTGACTTTAGAGGTAATGAGCCTGTGATGTTGTACACCTGAAACTAATATAATGTTATACGTCAATTACATCTCAATTAAAAAAAGGGCATGCTTCTAATGTTTCACGTTTAGTATGATGTTTGTTTTAGATTGTTGGCGGGTACCTATATCAGATTAAGAACATTTTATTCTGCATTTACAGTTTTTTTTTCTTTCTTCCTTTTTGTTCTCCTCCTCCCTTTTCTCTCTTTTTCTTTCTCTCTTCCTTCCCTCTTTCTCTTCTCTACTTTCTTTTGTAAAAAATTAATGAATAAATGTTACATTTTACCAGAAGTTTGTGCGATTATGTTCATAGCTATGCTTAGCATATAATGCCTCTCATGATATACTGCCCATGTGGAGTTTTAATATCAGCATTTTTAGTTTCATAAAAGGAATTGGGGAGCTTCTCCTTATTTTTAGTCTTCAGAACTGGTGTTATATGGTCTTTGAAGGTTTGGTGACATCTGATCCAGTAATATATATATATATATATATATATACACACACACACACACACATATATATACACACACACAGACACACGCATACACACACACTAGATTAAACATATATCTAATAAAGTCGATGTTAAATATTAAATTAATATAATTAATATTAATATGCTATATTAATATAAAAATGTGATTTTGTAGAATTAAATCAATATTAATGATATATTAATATATAAATTATTAATTTACTGTATTTCTTATATTAAGTGAATATAAATTAAAATTTTGATATTGCATATCTCCCTTTCACCTTCCAGTTGAGGCAGCAGCTGTATCGCAGCTACCCTAGTAATTGCTCCAGTTTTCCATTTAGGAACCTCTTGAGCTGATCTTTCTTCTCTGGGAGCTTAAACACTTTCAAGTGATCTCAATGTGTTATGAAACACAGGCCCAGCCTCCTGACCGAGTCTCAGAGGAGCTCTCTCCTTAGCTTCTCCTGTCTCTCCCGTGCTCCCTGGGGTGACCTGGAAATCACTTTACTCTGGGGTTAGGACCTTATTTCAAATATTGAGAGCACGAGGCCCTGTGTGAAAACAAGCTTGTACACCTTTCCAATTGAATCTTCCCATTCTCAGTGGTCCCTGAACAAACCTCACCCATAGCCAGAACTCAAGGGAAGTTAGTTCTGGTTTTAATAAAGCACTGTCAAACAGTATCACGAGCCCTTAATCCATGCCAGGATAAGACAGCAGAGAAGATGTCAAGTGCTCGGTCATCTGCCATTTGAAGTCTCCTCGTATATGTTTTTAGGCCACGGTAAGGCTATTAATAGAAGAGGCCTGCGTGGACACGGCCAGGCCTTCTCTTCCTTCTGTGAGATCTGGATCTAACTGTGAGATCCCTGATCGGCTTAAGTGCCCTTTCTTCCAACTGGGGACCTGACAACTTTTTTTTTTACCGTCTAGATATGAAGCCACCATGGACAGCACAAGCTCAGAACCCCTACACTGGATCCTCTTTGCATCAAACAGGAAGTAATGACCTTAACAGGCCATTGAAGAGGATGGGTCCCTTGATCCTTCATTTTCACTTCTTTTCTTTTCTTTCTTCTTCCTTTTTTTTTTTTGTAATTTTCATTTCTGAGCTTTATTCTCTCTTCAGTTCTACCTTTATTCTCTGAAATCAGTATTGCCTAGAAATTCTTCCTACCACAATTATGCTTTCCCAGAAACTCTGGAGCTGGCAGGCAAAAGCCATCCCAGCCCACACCCAGGCCCTGCATGCCACCATCCTTACTCACAGCTCCTGTGGGTTTTTCCAAGACAGAGAAGATTCAAAACACACTCTTTGAGGCAAAATGGCCCCAGGAGGAGATTCGTGCTAACATAACAAAGTCTGACAAGGAGTACAACTCATTCCGACCCCTCACCCATATCAGGATGCCTGTTTGAGAAGAATTGCCAAGTATTAAATAAAAAAAGCACACAACTTCATTCTTGTGGTTTTTGTACCCCTATTTCAGGCAGGCTTGGACAAATTCTACTAATTCTATTGCTAAGTGATGGCTCCAGAGGCATTTCCAGCTACTTGAGGGAGAAAAGAGATGGGGAGGTAGTGGGGAGGGGGTTAGATAAGCCTGGTGGGCTCCAGAGAGGCCACCCAAGCTCCTGAGGGCAGCTGCCGCCTCATGCCTTACAAACCTTTTGAAACTTTGCTCCTATTGAGGTAGAGTTTGGCAGGGGTGAGGGGTACACAGCAAAGAAAAAGGAAGGTGTAGCCCCTTCTGCAGGGGGAGGTCAGCTCACGCTGCCACCCTGCATGGAACAGCTGTTGTGTACAGAGGTGAGCAGTGCCCACCTACTGGCTGAATTAGGGGACAGGACCCTGGCTTTGGTGGCTGTCCATTTACCAGGATTGATCCAAGCAGGCATAAGACGGTAAGTTTTTTGTGTTCAAAGCAAAGTCTGGGGCTGGAAACATGGACAGCAATAAACTATGAAGCCCAAAGCAGATAACGAAGACTAAAACTAAGAGTTGGAAGAAGAGTGAGCAACTGGGCCCAGAACAGGTTTAGGAGGCGAGTCCTGGGAAAAGCCTTCAGAGAATGCCTTTGAAGGAGATCTCGCAATGACCCTGCGATGCGGGGAGAGCTGTACATGGCCCAGCCCTGATCAGAGAGGTGAATCACAAGGTTTCATCCTCAAAGAATGAACTACACCAGAAGAAAAGACAGTCACATAAAGAGATAAATATATACTACATCTTAGCTACAGTTGTGGATGTAATCTCCAAAATGCTAAGGTAGAAGAGAGAGGAACCTCACCTCATTGCACCCACTGTGGGGGCAGTGTCGTGAAAAGTTTTGAAGAGGAAGTCATGATTAAGCAGGGTTTAGAGTGATGCTGGCAGATAAGGATGTGGGAAAGGCAAGAGAATGGCTGTGCGAAGACACGGAGATGTGAAACAACATGGCGCTTAGGGAGCCATAAGGAGTGAGGTCATTCTGGAAGAGAGGTGGAGAGGGCGAAGGTGAGAGTCAGGAACGGAAAGGAGGACCTATGGGCTGACGTATGTTGGAGGGCCTCAGATTTCATGCTAAGGAGCTGCCACTGATGTGTTATAACCAAGCTGTGTGACTTCATCATGTTGGAGTTTTTGAAGGCTAAGTTCCTGGAGGGAGTGTCTGTAACATAGACTATTCATTTTGACTATGAGAATGAAAGGACTTGGCCAGTTAGAAAATTACTGCGGTGGTGGTTCACGTCAAGGCTAAGAAGGCTGGAACCAAAGTAGTGGCATTGGGGTTGGGGCAGGGCATGAAGAGATCCAAGATATAATTAAGACTTGATCATGAGTTAGATATGAGAGGTGAGGTAGAGGTAAGAGTCAAAGATGACCAGCTCAAGTACCATTCATCCACCTGCTATCGTCTCTCATGTCTCTAACTTTCCATTGCCCCTGACCCCTACATATAATCCATGTGGACCACAAAGCCCTCCTTGTCTGCACACCCCCCCCCCCAACCAACCAACCTTTCCAAATTCATGTCCTACCACTCTCCCCTTGCTCCTCGTGCTTTGGCCATACTGATCACCTCAGACACGCCAAGCACGCTCCTGTCTCAGGCCCTTTGCACTTACCTGTTCCATCTGCCTGTAATGCTCTCCACCCAGATATCCTCATGGCTGACACTCTGATTTCTTTCAGTGTTTCTGACCAAAAATCAATTTATCAGAGGGGACTCCTATAACTACTCTATCTGAAATAAAAACCGCTTCTTCTTGTCTCATTTTAAAAATACCCTTAATTCTGCTTGATTTTTCTGCAGAATACTGAGCCATTCCCTCTTTTCAGAAAAGTTCTGATTATTCTGTGGTAATGATAATCCCCAAACGTTTAGTGGCTAAACATAGCAAAAATGTGTCTTACTCATGCAGCGTGTCACTGCAGACCAGCAGGGGGCTCCACTTGTGGCAGGCACTCAGGGTCTCAGGGTGATGAGGCTTCGTTTAACATGTTGCTTCCACAATTACGGTAGCAGTGGTAAGGGAATGTGGTAGTCTGTGTCCAGACTCCTAAAGCTTCTGCTGGCAAGTGACACAAGTAATTTCTGCTCCTGTGTTTTTGGCACTACCAGGTCACATGACCACATCTAAATCCAGAAGGGGAAGGGAAGAGTGCTGTCACCATGTGCACAGCAGGCAGACAACCAGCGCTATTTGGGGAACAGCACTACGTTGGCACTATGATAGCAGACACATTAAATAATTATTTCTTTCTTGTCAATCTCCCTTCTCCAGAATTTGAGCATGATAGCAATGTCTTTACTTTGTTCCCTGTGGCTTCCCCGATGTTTAGAATATAGTAGGCATTTAATAAATACTTGTTCAATGATTGAACACCCGTCTGAGGTCTTCCTCTAGACTGAAACTCGTCGAAGGCACACTCAAGGCTCATCTGTCTTTGTATCTCCTTTGATTTCTGGACAATGTCCTGGACTTATTAAACATTCATTAAACTTTTTCTCAGGGAAGAACAACCTATGGCTTAAGACCATGCCTCCCTGTTTTATCAGAACACGAAAATAAAATATTTTTTAGCCAGAAGAATCCTGGAAACAGATTGGGGTGATGAAGGGAGAGAGAGAAAGAGGAACAAGGAAGAAGCCTTTTGACCAAGTACGGTGTGCTAGGCTCTGTGTTAGGTAATTCCAGAACTCGCATGGATTAGGGTAGTCAACTGAGTCTAGATTTCTCTCTCCCTCTTTTTTTTTAATTGAAGTGTAGACAATCCACAATTTTGTGCTAGATTCTGGTGTACAGCATAGTGATTTGTTTTATATATATATAAATATTCCTTTTCACATTCTTTTTCATTATAGGCTATTCCAGGATATTGAATATAGTTCTCTGTGCTATCAAGTAGGACCTTTTGTTTATCTATTTTATAGTTTGTATCTGCTAATCCTGAACTTTCAATTTATTTCTCTCCATCCTCTTTCCCACCCCGCCCCCTTTGGTAACCACAGGTTTGCTTTCTACGTCCATGAGTCTATTTCTGGTTTGTAAATAAAATTTGTATCTTTTTTTAGATTCCACATATAAGTGATATCATATGATATTTGTTTTCTCTGACTTACTTCCCTTAATATGATAATCTCTGGGTCTATCCATGTTGCTGCAAATGGCATTATTTCATTTTTTGTAATGGCTGAATAGTATTCCATTGTGTATATATATATACTACACCTTTTTTTTGTGCTGTTTTTGGTTTTTTTAATTTTATTTTTTATTGAAGTATAGTTAATTTATAATGTTAGTTTCAGGTGGTGTACAGCAAAGTGATTCAGTTATACATATACATACATATATACATATATTTTCAGATTCTTTTCCATTAAAGCTTATTATAAGAACCTGTGAACAACCTGCACAGCCGTACATGGCAGCCTAGCTCCCTCAGCTTTACTTCCTTCAGCAAACTCTCCCGTCATCTTCTGGCTCTTAGTGATTAAGATTCATCTGTAGGGAAATTTCTTCATTAAGCTTTTGGATCCTGAGAAGTAGTTCTTTCCCTTCTCTGAATATTTACATTCTTCTAAACATTTCTAGCAGAAGCAAATGCTTCCAATTTGGGGGAAAAATGTGTCTCTCAACTATTTCTTGGTAGGACAAGTAGACTCACACTAACAGGACTTAAGAACTCTGCAGAAGGAAACCCTTATCACTTAGCTCTGTCAGTTGAGTAACTGTGTTTCCTTATTGGCTGGAGGGTCCCTTAACCCACCACAGAAACCCCAGCACCAATCCACTGAGATGAGCATGTTTTAGAGATGGGCCAGATGGAAAAGGTCCAGGTTCCATCTGTTTATTATATAGATGTGGCCATTGTCCAAATCTTGTAAAATTGCCAGGAGAGAAAAAAACCACAAGGCGGTGCATTTTGAGGGTGATCACAGTTCTTTGGACTATTTTAAAAGCTCTATCTGTTCTGTGTATGTGTGTGTGTGTGTGTGTGTGTGTGTGTGTGTGTGTGTGTGTAAAGGACACCTTCCAGGTCTCTCTAGATCCAGGCAGACCTGGATTTGAACTTCTGATCTGTTGCTTATTAGCTGTATCAGGGCAGGTTAATTCATTCTGTTGCCCTTCAGTGTCTCCATCTATGTCATAGGGTTGGTGTGAGCATCAAGAGATGGTAGAGCTCATTCAGGCAGAGCACTTAAAATAGTGATCAGCACATACTAAATGACTGATGAATGGCAACTATTGATTGGTAATCATGATTTGTTATTATTTTAAATTGTATTAATATTTTATTGTTTGCAAGACTTCAACTCCCTCAAAGCATTTCTAATAGTGAGCTGTGGAGTCCCTACATCACTCAGACTTGAGACCTTTGAGACTAGTTCACAAGTGTGCTTCCTCCAATGTAGCCTTAAGAATAAATTCAAATATGCCAGCAGTAATCTTTTCACTTCAATTCAGCAATTATTTGTAGAGTACTTGATATAAGATCCTGGGCTGGGTAGAATTGCAAAGATATTTGTACCAGGATCCGTTACTTAAGGTGCTCCCTAAGACATGCGTAGTGACTGTTACAGAACATCTTCCTCCACTAGACTCTCTCCATGAACTCCTGGAGAGCAAAATTGGTGCCTGTTTTGTAGTTGTACCTCCAGCATCCAGCCTAGTGCCTGACACATATTTCTGAATGAATAAAAGCAGTGGATGATGAGTGCCAACAAAAGATATCAGTTCTAGAAGTCCTTCTCCAAGTCTTAGACCTAGCTCCATGCCTAACCATTCCCTTATCTCCATGAAACTGTGCCCAAACCTGTCAAGCTTACTGCATGTCACAGCACAGGATCACTCAGCTTTGCATGTGTGGGTCCTACTGTCTGAATGCCTTTCCTTCCTCCTTTGCCTAATGAGCTCCTAACCATCCTTGATGGTCCAGTCAAGTGCCAGTTCCTCAGTGGAACCTTTCTTGACCTTCCAGAGTTAATCACACTCTTCTTGGTGCTCTCCTGGTGTTTTAAACAAAGCTGCCCTATCATTTACAGGACCCAGGCAAGAGCCCCGATGGACACCCACATACCACATGTCCAAATGTCCAAATGCTTAAGTTATAAATTGAACCAATCTGGTTGAATAAAATATGTTCTATCTTCTTTCCTTGTCAAATGTTCTATAGTAATAACAGAATAAAACATTACTTTTGTAAGACTGAAATTTGGCAAAACATTGAAGATGCCTGAATTCAATTTGTCATTACTAACACCATTTAATGTAAAGGCTGGAAATATTTAGATGAGTAGTAAAAAAGATGTACGTAATTCACCCGTTATTACATATTATTGTGTACATTTTTACACAGTTATTCCATAAAATAGAGTTTTCTTGGCTTAGCAAAATCATTTATCATGCTGTAATAAAGAGTTTCATTTCATTTGTGTTATATTGGCAGTTAGACTCTAAAGGATTAAACAATAAAATATGGCTGTATTCAATGGGTACAAAATTAGATATATCTCATGAGTGCATATTAAAATTAGTGTAAATTTAAAAATTAAAGTTATTTTTGTATTTTTAAAAAAGTTATTTCTTCTAAATAGTTAAAATTGTCTATAAAATCAAAAGGGAAAAATATATATGGTATTAATGCATATCAACATTTAAAATCAAAATTATTAAACGAAAACAGGTCCATCTCTAAAAAATGTTCATACCCAGTGGACTGGTGCTCGGGTGCCCTTATCGGATTGAGCATGGATAAAGAAATGCAGCTGATCACTGTACAGAACTAAAGTTCAAAGCTTACCTCTGCAGGGCTCTGTGCCTAGTTTGCATATATTTAAATTTAATTTTTTTGGAAAAGTTAATGAAAGCTTATTAGATATTTTTATAAAAGTAAAACGACTTGCAAATCTAGTGTTCAATGTTCAATTGAATTACCAATGTAAATCAGTATTATAGTTCATGCGTTAGTTAGCTCTCAGTCTACATAAATAAATTTAAAAGTAATGTCAATTTTTTAAATGTTGCAAATTGTTTTTTTCAGAAACCATATGCAAAAGTTTTGAATAACGAGATAATTGGTGGGTATTTCCCAGGCCACAAATTGGAACATCAAGAGAAGCAGGAAAAGTGATGCTCAGTACTGCTGGGAAATGATGCTATTTCTACATAAGAGGGGAGGTTTGACAAGGTCATTTGTCCTTCTCTCTTACCTGAGAACTTCCACTGCTCAAATCCTCTTCTCACTCAAAGCAGTGTTTCATCTCCGGCACTGGCAAGAGCACAACCTAGACATCTTCAGGACAGTCATATGCTTATGGCTCAAGGATATGAGGCAAGAGATACGAAGAGGTGTTTCCCTGTGGGCCTGAAGGATGACAGTCTCGAGAGCAGTGTTTAGGATTGCCAGGCACATGCAGGCATCAAGGATCAGATCGTAGGTAACAGAGTTCATGAGCTCTTCAAGCAAACGTGTGTGTGTGGTGTTGTGAGATGCTGCCAGTGTTCCTTACGTATTGTTACCGCCATAGAACCCTCGCTTCCCCGGGCATGCAACCTTGAAATCATTCTGGACTCCTTTCTTTCTCTCACATCCTATGTCAAGTCCATCCCGTAATCCTATTGGCATTAACTTCAAAGATAATTCTTGAATCTGACTGTGCATCCAGCGCCTACACCACCTTTGTAACGCAAGCCACTGTTACCTTTCATCTTTTGTTGGTGCTCTGAGCCTCCTCGCTCATCTGCTTCCTCTCTCCCCTCCCTGATGCCTCCTAAAGTCTATAACAGTAGGCAGCCATCCTCTTAAAATACAAGTAACTGTATGTCACTCCTATGCTCAACTTACTTCAATGCCTTCCTGTTACATTGAGAATAAATTCTACGGTCTTTGCCATGGTCTCGAAGTCTGTCCGTCACTTGCCTCCTCTCTGCCTCTCTTCCTTCATCTGCCATTTACTCCTTGCTTGCTGTGTTCCAGCTGCCCTCAGAGCATTTGCCCTTCTCCTTCTTCCAACCTGGAACATTCTGTGTCAGAGAGTTGACCACTAGTCCCAACCTCATTCTCTACTGACCTTTTCTAAAAAGAAAACTTTGTCCTCCTCTATTCCTTTACTTCGTTATATTTTTATTTAGAAAATAAGTAATTTTTAAAAAAATTTAGATGAGATTGGATGTGTTCAGGATGGTATGGCTGTAGACAGTATTTTTTTTTTAATTTAGAAGACTTGGCAATCCTGATCTAACAAATCTATCTTTTAATGCTTTGTGCCTGTCATCCAGAGCTGTTTTTTTAGATTTGGTCTATGTAGTTCAGGGGCCTAAGTCAGACTTAACCCCCTGTTTCTGGAGATGGACATCTTACCCAGGTTTGATGGGTGCTGTCCACAGTGCGTGGTTTGAGATTAGACAAGTGGAGCGAACAAATATCTACCTAGTGCCATTTCAGAGTCATTTTGGAGATAGAAGCTCTGATTTTGTTGGAGTTGCTAAACTGGAGCTATCAGTAGCCATTCCACCCGTTTGTAGGAGAAACTGCTTGAAATAAAGACAACACAGAGGAAACTGCACTTAAGAGAAGGAAAGAGAGATTCTTGAATATTTTATTTGAGCACCTGGATTTTCAGTCCAACGAGCAAATGAATTCACTTTTCCCGTAAAGCCAATTTGATTTGTAGCCATCAAAAGATTCTTATGAACAGAATTATTCTGCATTACCATCTATATTTACCCAACATTCTCATACAAAGATTTACGAGTCAATCAACTTCTACTGAAGATTTGGTATATCTAAAAAGAATTGCCACATGGAGGGTAATGGTAATAATCTGATATCATGTATTAATATTATTTTTTAAAATTTATTTTACTTTATTATTATTAATTACAGTACTGGGGATTGAACTCAGGACCCTGTGCATGCCAAGCACACACTCTACCACCGAGCTATACCCTGACCCCTTTAGTATTCTTATGCTAATGTAACATGACAATTATATAATATAATAATAATTTAATAGTAAATACTCTAAAACTGTACACTAAATACATTTCCCACAGTCTAAGAGAAAACAGTCCAAGAAGTTGAGCAATTCACAGGGTGCTCCTCATTGATGTTCCACATCCAACCTTATGCCTCTGTGCCTCTCTTAAAAAATATGCCTCTTTTTTCTAAACTCCTATGGGAGAAACTCTATCCACCTTTGGGGAAATCCTACCCTTACACACAGGATTTGGTTTTATTCCTGGGTCCACTTCCCTAGCATTGCATTTCCCCAAGTATGAGTTACTCAGGGGTTGGGGTGGAGTGAGGGATGAGAAGGGGTGGCACCAGCAGGGCAGTCCGAGGTGGCCGCTGATGTTCCGAGCGCCTCAGAGCAGCCCGAGGTAGATGTGGGTATTTCAAGTCCAGACCACTTTTCTGATCACCCTGCTGGGTGAGTGGCAGACACCCTGTCCAGCAAGCGTTTCCTCTTGTCCCACAATGAACTGTTGGATTACACACATATAAGTACTAACAGTTCTGGAGACAATGTCGTCTAGGCCTGTAAGAAAGAAATGATTTTCCAAGCATCCCCCTGGAGTCTTGCAGAGTATATTAGCTCTTTTCCTTGATCCTACCTCTACCCTTTGTTAGAAATGACATTCTCTCAAGTATGATGGAAATATGAGAAGGTCTTATACCTGCGTAATGTATAGGAGCTGATTACATTTTTAGCGAGGGATCATCCGCCTCCCCGGTGTCTTGGTCTGGGAGAGGTGAGATGGACATTGTCTACACCGGGGACAGCTTCATTCCTTTAGTAATATCTTTTTTATAATATCATTTCTTCCCACTAGTTCTGGAGCTCCTTGAAAAAAGTCCCAAGCTTCACAGCCAGAGTAGATAGTTAATAGGTGTTGAATTAACAAAAGATATCTGCCAGGGTTATATTTAGGATTCATTGCTCATGAGTTTAGTAATGGACTTAATTTATCTACTTTACTAAACAGGAATGGATTTGGTGTCTTTATCTGGGGGCAAGCTTTCAGTTTTCCAGAAGTTGCTGATAAAATAATATCTGAGAAGAAAAAAAATAGTCCTCAAGCTCCGTTAAAATGGAATTGGTTCCCATATTGGCCAGAAGAGGGCAGAGTCCCTGTGGGAATGTGACAGGATAGATGTATTTTGATATTGCAGAAAGGTTTTCTAGTATATGGCACTGGCTAGGGAAGGGAGGAGGAAGTGGCAAAGATAGTTTGGTGGGAGAACAGAGGGAGAAATAATTTCTAGAAGGTGAAAGGATGGGAAGTTTTTAAAACTGTTTGCCCCCAAATCATCATTCATTTATGAATTTATTCCTTTATCAAACATCACTGAGCATGTACTATGTGTCAGACGCTGCGCCTGGAATGAGCAATGCAGAGATGGACACAATAGATGTGGTCTAGGGAACGTGCAGACTAGTAAGGGTTACAGGAATTCAATGACAAGTGCACGTATAATTAAAGATTTTGATAAGAACTATGCAAGACTGCAGCAGGTTGTTATGAGAACTACTTTAAATCGGGGGCGATCTCTCTGATAAGATGAAATCTGGAGAATGAAGAGTCGTGTGGGAAGTTGGGAGAAAGGTGTTCCAGGCAGAAGGAACAGTTTGTATGAAATCCCTGACATTGGAAGGAGGTTGGAATGTTCAAGGAATTCAAAGAAGGTCAGTGTGGCTGCACAGGGGTAGTGGCGTGAGATAGATTTAGAGAGATAGGAGAGGATCAGGCAGGCCTTTTAAGCCATGCTCAAGGATTTGGATTTTGCTTTTCTTCTTCTTTTCTTTTTTCCAATTTGAAAGCAGTCACTGTTCATTAACTGACCAGGTTACAAAAATAATCACAGTAGATACCTTCTTAGTTCCTCCTTCTAATAAGCCTGTTGATCTGGTGCCAGCATCTTCACCTTCTACAAAATGGGTGGTCTTTTTCTTCATTCCATCTTGTTGAGAAGACAATTCAAAGTGCCACGGGAATTTGTTTGCTTCTCTGAAATGTTTTCCAACAGAATAGATGTCATGAATCAGACCTTCTGTGCAGATGGTACCATAATGACCAAGAGATGGGGCAATCCATGTGTTATCTGTCAGTGCAATTCACTTCTTGTTGATTTTGCCATAACCACGCTTGGAGATCAGTTCATTTACTGACTTTAGGGTTGGGTACCCCATGCAATACATGGTTCCACAGTTGTCAGCATGTCAACTGAAGCCTTGTTGAGCTTCACAACGGTGCCACTGAAGACCTGGAGGAGGCAAAGAAGCTGCAACACCTCTTGGACCTTCGGGCTTACACCATTGATACCTTTGGTCCTGATGGCAAATGCCAATTTGGGTTACAGGCACACAGAAGTTGCCGGTTTTTCTTGCCCTCCTAGCCATTCAAATCTCACGTCTGTACGTCTGCCTGTACTCCTTGTAATGGTGCTTAGGTCTTTCATTGATAAGCTTCCTCTTTGCCTTTCAAACCATCTTTTGGGCAAACTTCTTTCTCAGGTGCTTGATCTTCAGTCTGCAAAATTCCTTCTCTTTTTCTTAAGGGTTTCTGGTACAGCAGGAACCTCCGTTTTCCTCTCTTCTGCACCCTCCATGACTCCAGCCGAGAAGAGCGGATGTGGAATCCTTGTACAAGCAACAGGAAGCCGTTAAAGGCTCTTAAGCAGAAGCATGGATCATCTCATTCATGTTTTTTTTTTTTTTAATGTTTTTTTTGGTTGAGGGGGCGGTAATTTGGTTTATTTATTTATTTATTTATTTTAATAGAGGTACTGGGGATTGAACCCAGGACCCTGTGCATACTAAGCACTCACTCTACCACTGAGCTGTACCCTCCCCACTTATTCATATTTGAAAAGATCGCTCTGACTACAGTGTGGAGACTGAACCAGAGGGGCGCTGGGGGAAGCAGTGGCATTAGGAGGCTGTTACAGTGCATCAGGGAAGAGATGATGATAGTTTGGTCTCGGGTGGTGACAAAAGGTAGAGAAAATTGGATAAATCAGAGGCAGATTTAAGGACAGACTTGACAAAACTTGGTAATCAAAGGTTGAGAAAAGGTGCAAAATGTTTTTTGACTAGTTTCTATCATGAGCAATTGGGGGAGTCTAGGGAAAGGCAGGCTGGGGATGTGAGGATGGGGAGTGGGGGGCAGAAAATGAAGAGTTCCGTGTTGGACCCATTAAGTTTGAGATCCTTGTGAGATACTCAAGGGGGGATATTCTGGAATGGAGCTCTGAAAGGAGGGATAAGTGAGAGACACAAACCTGTGACTCAGCCCCATATAAAAACAGTATCTGATTCCATGAGTGTGGATGAAGTTAGAGAGACAGGGAGGACACAGAGGGCCGAGAAGATGTGCCGGACCGAATCCTGAGAAACTGTAACAAAGGCAAGGATCACAAACATTTAATAGTCAGGATTTTGTGGAGTAATGGGAAGAAAGTCCTTTCAGAAATGTATCCAGTTCGTGGCCACCCAGTCTTTCTTCATGGAAAAGACTCTTATGTATTAGTTTCCTCCTACCACTGTAACACGTTAGCACGAACTCAGGGGCCTGAAACAACACAAATTTATTCTTTTGAGTTTCTGGAGGTCAGAAATCCAAAATTGGTCTCATTAGGTTAAAATTAAGGCATTGGTAAGCCTTCTGAAGGCTTAGGGGAGAATCTATTTCCTTGCATTTTTCTGGCTTTTAAAGGCTGCCCACATTTCTTCGTGTGTGACCTTCCTCCATCTTCAAAACCAGCAAATGACAAGTTGAGTTCTTCTCAGGCTGCGTCACTCTGACACGGAGTCTCTCTCCTGCTTTAACTTCTACAGATCCCTTGTGATTACATTGGGCTCACTTGGATGACTGAGGAAATTGTCCTCATTTCAAGACCTGCAGATCGGCAACCGTAATTCCATCTGCAACGTTAAGTCCCCCTTGCCACGAAACGTAACATATTGTAACACACTCGCAGGTTCAGTAGATTAGGACGTGGGCATCTTTGGGAGTCATATTTCTGCCCACCAAACCTTACAAGTCTTGCTTATTCCTCTTTGGAAAAGTGTAGAAGGGCACACACTGTTCTTCAGGCACTAGAAGAAAATCTCCTGTGATAGTCCAAAAGGGTGCACTTGACAAAAGCGGTGAGACTTGCTCACATGTCTGTGTATGTTTGTGCACCCACATGTACGCTTAAGCGATACACCTAGTTGGATAAGAAGGAAAAACAACTAGCGAGGTTATTGCCTAGGGTCTCGTCAGCTAGAAGAGCTATTTGTTTGAACAGGGATCCTTGGGTTGTTGTCATTACTACTGTCTCTGTCTTGGTCCGTTCGGGCTGTATACCATGATGCCATCAACTGGGTAGCCTATAAACAACAGAACTTTGTTTCTCACAATTATGGAGGTTGGGAAATCCAGGATTAAGGTGCTGGCAGATTCTCAGTATCTGATGAGAGAGAATTCGCTTCCTGGTTCAGAGACGTTCATCTTCTCACTATGAACTCACAGTGGAGGAAGGGCCGACGGATCTCTCTGAGGTCTGTTTACAAAGGCACTGATCCATTCATGAGGGCTACACCTTTGTGACCTAGTCACCCCCAAGGGCCCCAACTCTAAATATCATCATGCTGTGGGCTAGTATTTTCAACATATGAATTTTGGAGGACACAAAGCTTCAGTTTGTAGCCGTCTCTTAGTATAACATAATGTCACTTAACGCCTATTAGAATGGTTAAAAAAACCAAACAAACAAGAAAACACAACCCTTCCTCTCCTTCCTCCCCACCCCCCATAATACCAAGTGCTTGTAAGAATTAGAGCAACTGGAATTCTCACGCATTGCTGGTCAGAATGCAAATGGTGCAGCCACTCTGCAAAACAGGCTGACGGTCCTCGGAAGGTTAACGTAGAGCAATCCTGCCTCCAGGTATTTACCCAAGAGAAAGGAAAACTGATGTTCTCATGAAAACCTGTACGTGAATGGTTATGGTGGCTTTGTTTGTAATCACCAAGACTGCAAACCACCCAAATATTCCTCAACTGGGACACTCACAAAATGGAACAAAAAAGGAATGGACCGCTGTAAGTACCAATATGGATGAGTTTCTAATGCACAATGCTAAGAGAAGGAAGCCAAACTCAAAAGGCTTCAGACTGTATTCATTTTGTGACATTCTGAACAAGACAAAATTATGGGGAGAGAAAGCAGATCTGTGGTTGCCAAGGACCGGGGATGGGGGAATGAGTTGACTACATAGTGACACGGGGCATTTTGGGGCTCTTGGAACTGTTCTGTATCTTGATTGCAGTGATGGTTACACAGCTGCAGGTGTTTGTCAAAACCCACGAAGCTGAGCTGGAAAGGGTAAATTTTTACTCTATGTAGATCATATATTAATTTAAAAAAAGAATGTGCACAGATTCTACAGGTCTTTTTGTTCCAAAGGTCCCATCCTAGGTCTATATTTTTATAGAGTATTAATCCTACTGTCTTAAGAGAACCCGTGTCCCACTTAAACTAATAAAATAAAGGGGTTTTTTTTGTTCGTTTTTTTCCCACAGGAGCTGTCTAAGTAGCTTCCCTGTTGTGATAAATCATAGGAAGATCAGGGAACTGGGGAGTCATGAAATCAGGGTTCTGATACTAAATAGTTCTGCAGCTTTAGACAAAACACTTCAGCTTTTTAGGGCTTAGCTGCTCTGTCTATAAAATGGGAATAAGGCCTGAACAGACCTATCTCATGGAGTATTACAAACATCAAAAGCCCAAGGAAAGTGTACATTGCAGTGCTCGTCAAAATGGAAAGTTCCCCTCCATCATTAAAGTATGGTTGTCCCTTTTATAATTCCGGTGGCTTCCTGTTTAAGGGTCGCTGGCTTTGCTGGGCAGCAGGGTCAGCACTGAGGACACAGGAACTGGTAATCTTCACCACAGTCATCAGTGGCTGGCATCAATGTCATCACAACTGTCATCTGCAGAGAAGGAGACCGAAGTCTTCAGAGGTGACGTAGATGTGCCAAAGTCACCCAGGTAATCCGAGGAAAAGTGGAGACGAATTGAGGGCTGTCTGACCCCGGGCGCATGACCTTATTTATTCCTGATATATTGCTTCTCTCAGAGCTGTTTTCTATTTAGAGGCAAAATGTCCACTTTGGACTATGATATATACATACAGAGAATCATATTGCATATACATATAGATGTTTATATACATAATATCCACGAGAAAGCCGAATTTCTACTAACCCATTGAAGTTTTTGATCAATACAGATATAAAAAAGCAAAGAGGGCAGACTGAATGAAATCAGCATTTTTACTACTTGGCTGATAGAAATTTTACTTGGGCAAATGGGTGTTTGTTTATATAACCAATAATGTTCTTCTTCCCCCCATTTTTTATTATGGTAAAATACACCCAATAATGTTTTGTATAAAAAAAAAAGATGAGATCTTACTTTGGTGTCTTTTTTTGAGTGACTTAATGCACTTTCTTGAAGTAAATGCTTATTCACTTCAATTCTCTTTTAAAGAAATATTTGAGGCTATAAATTTATATTTAAGACCCACTTTAGCTATACCCCGTACGTTCTTATATGTAATACTTTTACGGCTGTTCAAGTCTACAAACACCAAGAGTCATCAACTCTACTTCCTAAATAGTTCTCAGATGGCTCCAGTTCTCTCCCTCTCTGCTGCCGCTGCCTCTGTTCAGGCCACCTTTATCTCTCGCTTACATCATTGCAACCACCAGAGGGCTGATCCTTATCTCCGTTTTGCCCCCTACTCAATTCTTTCTGCTGTAGTCAGTGGTTTTTCTAAAATATCAATCTGATTACATCATCCTCTGCTCAACGTATTCAGTGGTTCTCTATAGATCATAGGGTAAACTTCAAACTTCTTAACTTTGCTTACGGGGCCCTTCAGGATCTGGCGCTGTTTTAAAAAATATTCCTCCAGTGCCTTCTGTGACCATTGCCCTCTTCCCAAAACAAACCCACACTCCAGCCATTCTTGCAAGCCTTAAACATGCCGTGCTCTTTTCACCTTGACACCTAATGTATAGGACTTTACATCTTTGAGATTGATGATAGTTCTTGAGTTTACGTTTCTTAATTCCAAAAGAGTGGAATGATGGGAAAAAGAGTATACCCATGCAAACGCAAATACATATAGATACGCACCCGCACCCACACATACATACGTATGTTTGTGGGTACACACACACAGATAAATATACTGGAGAAAAATGTATGGGAACTGTACAGAAATGTATACATACATATGGTGGAAATTACAACAATATATGCTTTAAAAAATTGTACATGGATATCCAACCATAGACAGCAGATTAGCCAATGCATTGATTTCCTCTTCTTCCCTAGATCCCATCAGAATCATAGTAAAGGCATGTAAAAGCTATAGGTCCACAAGGGAAAAAATGATGTGACTGGAGTCAATAGAAAATAAGAGATTTCCACATATTTCTGGGATACAGATTTAACAAATTTAGCAGAGCAGAAGCTGCCTCTTCTACTGCACACACAGGGAGATAGAGACAAATCAGATTTGCCCAGAGGAATCCCAGAAAGGCTTAGGATTCGGGGATGCCAAATAGAGTAGTGGGTGGTATGTAGGTTTAGGGCTGAAAACAGGGTGACTAAATGGGTCTGCCATTCATTTCCTAGGGTATAAAATGTTATTAGCCTTTGGGTTTCTATTCCGAGCCTAGAAGTCAGAGGTGACGTCCCAGGAGACCTAAAGACTCTCAGAAAAAAAGGAGCTCCACATACCTGTGTATGAGGAGTTATAACAGTAAAATCAAGAAAGTCTCCCAGAGAACAAAACAAAAAGATGAATTTAAAAAACATATTTAAAATATCCAGGCAGTGTAGAAGATTAAACCAGCAGAATCAACATCTGATCAATAGGGTGTCCAAAAAGATAGACTAGAGAAACCAAAGGTGAAGAAATTATCAAAGAAACAATATAAGAAAATTTCCCAAGATGACAGTCAAATAATCAACTTCTCAGTGAAATATTCCCGGACCAACCCATGTGAACTGGAGCCCCTCCACCCAGCCCCTCCTTCCTTAACAGTTCTCCATTGAACTACAACCACATCCAATGTATTTTGCTTGTTTGTTTAATGTCTCTCTTCCGGTTGGAATGTAAGCTCCCTGCCGGCAAGGAATGTTGTCTGTTGTGTCACCTGATGTGGCATCCTCATCGCCTGCTCACTGCTTGGCACCATCAGTGTTCAATAATTATTTGTTGAGTGAATGAAGAAGTAAATGATTCTAGAGTTCTAAATCCTCATCTGCTGTGGAAAGAAGTCAGTTGATAATGCCTCCAACTGGATTCTCAAAAAAATGATATATAAGCCTATAATTTAGAAATGTAAGTCAGTCACCTGAAGCAGCGGCTACAAGTTACAGGCACTTAATTTCATCTGAGAAATCAGATGGGAGAGCAGGGGAGGGAAGAGGCAAGTCCCTGTTGACTTTCATTATAAGTTTTTGCAGACTCTGCTTTTTTCATATGCGCCTGCACTATTTATTTATTTTTTAAAGAGTGTATATGTCTTAGAAAACATTTTGTATTTACTGTAAATATATCGTATCAACAATAATAATAGCTAACATTTATTGAGCACTTATTACATGCTAGGCATTGTGCTAAGCTTTATATTGATTATTGAACAAAGTATTACATATCTGTTATCTTTTTTATATGGATTGAAAACATCTGGATTTAACCTAAAAAGAGAAAAAAAAACCCTCGATCCCTAGGTATATTTAGTCACGCAAGCTCAACTGAATACATTCTGCTTCTCAATGCTCATAACAAAGACATGAATGTGATATGCCTCCTCATGTCCTTAAAATGCAAGAAGAAAAGCATCATGCAATAATTGTTTAAAGTTTTTATTTATTAGGAAATCCTCGTAGAACTGCAGAAGTGCTTGTCAACAGGAACTGTAGAAAGTGAAGGGAAAATGTGCACAAGCTCTTTTGGAAACATCTGTCAGTGTCATCTGCTGGCTCTCCCGCCACCCTTCTTCCATTCCATATTTCTCTTTCAGTCTGTTCATCTGAAGCGTAAGTGCTCTTTGTTTCAGGAAATTTATGGGATTTTCACAACATGAAGTGGCCTCTGACAGAGTCATTTTTGGCCCTCAGCTCTGATCTGCTTCCTCCTGTCTGTGCCCAGATATTCTGTTGGGACGTCATCCATCACTTGTTCAGGAACACACGGAGCCATTGCCACTGCAAATCATTCTTCCATAATTGCAGAGGTGAAATCGAAACATTGATAGTTGTTAAAAAAAAATCCTTTTAGCACAATTTTTTTTATTGATGTATAGTCAGTTTACAATGTTGTCTTAGTTTCTGTGTACAACATAGTGATGCAGTTGTACGTATGTCTGTATTCCTTTTCAGATTCTTTTCCATTATGGTTTATTACAGGATGTTCAGTATAGTTCTCTGTGCTGTACAGTACAACCTTGTTGCTTATCTATTTTATATACAGTAGTTAGTATCTGCAAATCCCGAACTCCCAATTTATCCCTGCACTCCTCCCCCTTTCCCTCCTGGTAACCATAAGTTTGTTTTTAATGTCAGTGAGTCTGTTTCTGTTTTGTAAATAAGTTCATTCATGTCATTTTTTTAGATTCCACATATGAGTGATATCACATGGTATTTTTCTTTCTCTTTCTGGCTTACTTCACTTAGAATGACGATCTCTAGGTCCATCCATGTTGCTGCAAATGACATTATTTTTTTTTTATGACTGAGTAGTATTCTATTGTACAGATATTTACTACAACTTCTTTATCCAGTCATCTGTCAGTGGACATTTAGGTTGTTTCCGTGTCTTGGCTTAGCACAGTTTTTTTTTTTTGTTTGGATGCTCCTTGTGTTTAGACTGTGCTCTGGATCTGATGGGAGCAACGCCTCCTTCCCTTTTCCTTTTAGCTTGGCTAAACTCCTTTCTATCTCTCTGCTCTTCAGTTTAGCTGTTCCCTGGAGAAGCCTTTCTTCACAGTGACACCCCTTGAATGGGGATCCCACCCCTCCTGCTGCTCCCAGAGGGTCCCTCTGACACGTACTCCATAGACTGCGTTGTTGCTGCCATTTATTTCTGGTCTCCTGTGCTGGACCTTATGCTCCAGTGGCACAGGGACTGAACCTTTTGTCTTGCTAGCTCCAGCACATAGCATCATGTCCTGGTACACAGTAGGCACTCAATAACCATTTGGTGGATGAATGAATGAATGAATGAAAGCCACCATCACTGTATACAGTTCCATTTGTTTGTACCTACTGAGTATGTGTGAAAAATAACGACCAAAACAACTGCACAGCTGTGCTTAACAATCACTGAATCAAAGGCTAAGGAGTTAAATACTGTTGGCCTCCATCCAGAAGTGAAGGGAACTAGAGATAGGGAGAGGGCTGTGCATATTTCCTGTGCTCTGTAGGAAATGAATCTCTCCCAAGCTCTCTTCCTCCAGCAATTTCCGAAATTGAGAATGCACCATATAATTTTATAGCCTCATGAAAGAAGAAAGTAAAATGCTTTCAGAATGGTTTGTGCCACATGCTATAAGCCAGCCTCTTATTTATGGCTTGACAAATAGGTGAGGGAACGTTCTTATGTCTTCCTATTTCTTCAGAGCCTTTGAATAACAGTTAACAAAGACCACATTGAAAATTTAACTTACCTTATCACTCATGAGATCGGGTTCTGAATTATGTGAGGCAAAAATGTTTTCAATACCGCCCCCTCCTCCCTCCCCTCCTCAGCTGGGGCATGAGATGCTCAGGAAGAATCCTAGTTATTATTTCATGCTTTTTCTACTGCTCTTCGTTGGACCTGAGCTAATATGCACAGAATGCCCTCAAAAATGGTATGAAAAAGCTGAAAGAGAACTTTAAATGTGGTTTTAAAATTTTAATCTAAGGCTAGTTGAAAGATGATTGTTTAAGGCCGTTCTGTGATTATTGGGAAATTGGGCAAGATGACATGTTTTACCTCAGGCAAAAGAACAGCAAATCAAAGAGAAAAGAGAAAAAATTACTCTACTTTGATGGCTTCTGTGTTTTATGTGTGATGCTAGATTTTCAGTTTATGTTAGTCTGAGGGAAAATGGATAAATCAGGATGCTATTGATAATAATTGTGGGAGAATTTTCATTGATTTATACAAGATTGGGCTCTGGCTCAATGTCTGTTTTCACATGGCAGTTGTTTCTTTTGTAAAAAATAAGTACTTCTGTTAAGCAGAATGTATCTTTGACTTGAGTGGTGTTCCCTAGACATATTTAGTTACCAGGTGAAGCAGTGTTGGTCACAAATCTATTACCAGAGTAGCAGCCACATTATCTTTCATTTATCCATGTGTGATAATATGTGATATATTCATTTGCTGTCTTCACTAGCTCTACTTTGTTTACTAGACCTTAGTTGGAATTGCATGTTGTTGTTATTATTATTTACACTTAATTATGAATGACTGTCTCTAAATTTAAGGAAGGACATGTTTAACTGAAAGTTACACATATACATGTTATACATATATACATGCGTATATGATTATATATATACACACACATACATCTGCAGTGACTGTGTAGTATTCCATTGTACAGATATTTACTACAACTTCTTTATCCAGTCATCTGGCAGTGGACATTTAGGTTGCTTCCGTGTCTTGGCTTAGCACAATTATTTTTGACTATGAGGTTGCTATTTTACTACCTGTTGGTTTCAAACTCCAGTAGGTTCTGTTATCAGTCCAGGAACTTCCTTGTCTCTCTGACCTGGAAATATAACAGGAGATGGTGCACACGTGAGATCTGGGAGAGCGGGGACGTTTCCCCTCATCCAGCACGACTTCCTTCACAGGCTCTTATTCTAAATTCTCCATGGTTGGAATGAATTCCTTTGTGTTTAGGCTTGTGGACATCTTAGGATCACAGAATCCTAGCATTTTAAACCTAGGAATAGTAAAGATCTGTCCCAACCACCATACTCCGTCTACAGATAAGGAAACTGGAACTCAGACGCTGTTCAAGGGTTCACACTCTGAGATTTGTAGACCCGGGGAATCTAGACCTTCTGAAGGTCACTTCTGACTCTCACTGCGTTCGTTCATTTATTCACTTTTTATGGCATAGTTGGGATTCTTCTGGGTGAGAGTGAGAAAAGCCCAATTCTGACATATTTCGAGAAAAGAAGAAATTTTATTCGCTTTTGGGCACAGGAGGATCCAGGAGCTGAAATAATGTCTTCCACTCTTGCACTGTCTCCACATCTTGTCTTGGTGTCCTCTGTGCTGGCTTCCTTCTCGGGTGGGCTCGTCCAGTGCTGTGGCCACATGCCTTCCTCGTCACCATCCTTCCCTCAGAACTTACAGGCATGCATCCTACTAGCTTTAATTTCACCAGCGTGAGAAAAGTGCGCTTTCCTAGTTAGTCCCAGAAAACTGCTGGCTTTAAGCCTCATGGGTTTGCCTTGGGTCAAGTGCCTGGGCCTGAACCCCAATCAGAGGGTCAAAATACAGGGCCTCCCCTAAGTCGTGTGCTCTCCCCTGCCCCTGGAGTGGATGTCTGCTGCCCCTGCTGAATCCCATAGGCTGAGAGTGAGGGAGAGGAATTCACTCAAAAAAAAAAAAAAAAAAATTGAAAAATAGGGGAAGATTCTAGCTCAGTGGCAGAGTGGGTGCTTAGCATGCCCGAGGTCCTGGGTTCAATCCCCAGTACCTCCATTAAAATGAATAATAAATAAACCGAATTACCTTTCCCCCAAAAAAATTAAATTAAAAAAAAAAAAAAAAAAAAAAAAGAACAAGCACTGTTGCCCAAGGAAGGTAAGACAGATACCGAGTCGTTTTAAGCCACACTGTCTGCTTCAGGTGCGTACTATGTCTGAGACACCGTGCTAGATGTTTGCCTGGGTAGCATCTATTGTTAATTCATTGGCTTACCAGTTGGTTTTTTTTCAAAACAAACATGTTGGCCAAAAGTTGAACTGACAGAAATGGGTCAAGGAGAGATTATATCGGATGTGTTGAGGGAGTGATGGAAGGCAACAGGGAGAGGTTTAGGGGGCAGAACCCTGTGCAGGGGAGGAAAATGAGGCCTGAACAAAGTTTCAGTGGGGGAGAGATCTAGGCAAAGTCCATAAGAGAAGCCGCCGGTCTCCACTGGGCTAGCTGCTCAGCCTGGTGGAGACCCTGCATGGTTGGCTCATTCATTCACACATTTTTGGGAGGGGCTGCTGTGGCCAGCTGCTGTGCCCAGTGCTAGGGATGCAGAGGTGTTAAGACAGATCTGCCCTTATCATCCACTGCAGGCTCGTGACACAAAGGTGAGTGACAGCTGCAGGAATTGCTCCCAGGGAGCAGTGCAGAGTGTCCGCAGAGGACCTGACTGTGTGGAGGACGTGGGCCACGAGAAAGGCAGAGAAGGCGCCTAGAGTGACATTTAAACTGAGACTTGCAATGCGAGGAGGAGATTTGCTAGGATGGAAGAGGAGCCAGGAGAAAAGAAAGAACCCCAGGCAGAGGGTACTAGAGTCTGGGAGAAGGTGCTCAAAGTTATAGAAAAGAGAACGGTGCATTCCAAGCCTTCCCAGGAAGGCCAGTGAGGTGGGGGCGGGGGGCAGCATGTGGGGAAGGCTGGTGAGAGCTTAGGCTGGAGGACGAGGCTGGGGCCGGGCCAGGCCACACGATTCAGGCCATTGGAGAGATGCTGAATTTCATCAGAGAGCGTTAGATTTGTGATGTGATTTGTGTTTTTAGAAAGATCTCACTTTCTGTGGGTATGGAAGGAATTGAGGTGGGGTGAGACTACACAGCCAGAGTGTAGAGAGGTAACCATGGCCTGGACTGTAGAAGTAGCAACAGAGATGGAGAGAAAGCAGCCACGTTCAAGAGGAATATGAACTTCTTAGGTTTGGAAAGATGACTTTGTCAATAGTTGGACGGGCAGTACAGTACACCTGTGGATTTGTGAGAGTTTCACATTTTCATTAGCTGGTTGAATTGTAGGTTTTCCATGACAGTATTAAATTGGCTGGGGATTAGGCTGAATATAATTGTTTTATGGCTACATGTATCCCATTGTAATAAATAATGACCACGTATCAGTCTGCCAAGTGCCTGATTTAAGAGCGGAAGGCCACAGGGAACTTTTTTGAGCCTACAGATTTGGTGACTAAACTAAAGATAAAGGAATGGGACTTTAAACTCTAGTGGCCCTTCAGAATGTTCTGGGTCCCCCAGCCGGCTTGCTCGCTACAATTTAGATAATCCCTTAAATCTGTTAGAGTTTATACAAGTGGACTCCGGAACTACATTCTTGGATTGATGAATGGGATGAATAGCCAGGTTTAGACGCTCTGCAATGCAGCGGAAGAATTCCAACTGATGTGGGGGCGAAGACTCTGGACCGAGTGTGTTGTAATGAAGGTGGTCTCCTGGAGAACCAGCCTTGCAAAATTGAATTTGAGCCTGGGAAGCTGGAATTAAATATGTCAGGGATGTGCATCCAACAGAAGGTTTATACTGATCATCGATTGATAGGATGGCCTAAGGATGTAGGAGAGTCTAGAGAAGGGAGCGTGGAACTCGAGTCGGGGGCTTACGGTGCTGCCATTTATTACCTCTGTCTCCCAAGCCAGTCACTTATGCCTTCGGAGCCTCAGTTAACCCATTTGTAAAGTAAATATAATAATAATAATAATAATAATAATAATAATAATAATAATAATAATAATAATAATTATTATTATTATTATTATTATTATAATTATAATTAATAATAATAATAATACCTGTTTCATCGCCCAGCAGGATGCTGAAGACGAAAAAAAATGAAATCTGTGAAAGAGCTTTGTAAGTGAAAAATGAGGATGCTAAAAGAATTGTCATTAGTTGCTTCAGTCAAGAGAGGCTGAATTGTGCCGTGGTGACAAATAGCAACAATTCAGTGCCTTGAAACAAGGTCTCTTTCTTGCCCCTTCTGGCGAAGCCTACTGCCTGATGGGCAACTCTTAGCGTATTGCTCTTGGATTCATGCTGATGATGAAGTGTGCGACTTGACGGATCCCTGCTCACATTGCCCCCCTTTCGCTTTCCGGTTGTTCAGTGAGCGCTGCTGGCTGTGCCACGGTAACAGGCGGCTGCTGCCTCTCCCCCCTCCTGCGTCCGATTTCCCTTCCAGAAGTGCATGAGGATTTTTCCTTGGGCCAACACCCATTTCACGTTTCCCACAGGACTGGCTCTTCTCCACATCACCAGCTCAGTCAGCAGGGAAAATCGCAAACAGTCTCCTTGTTTACTCTTTTTCTCTTCTAGAATTCCACTAAGTAGTCAGTTATTCCTGACTGGTCCAAGGAGACTGGTGTCTTTAGGTGACCAAAGGGACATCTAAGGGGATACAGAGTTCAGTGGAAGAGGACTGGGCCGGAGAGCACAATTAGGCAGCCTGAAGTGTGCTACTGAGAAGGAAGGGGACAAAGACTGGCTGCGGGAGTGCATTTAGTTTAGCTTCATTACGGCTGGAGGCTGGAATCTGGAGGAAGAACCAGGGTCGGGTGCTGTGGTCCAGGGGGAGGAAGACCACCAAGAAGCACGCTACTCCAACACGGTGATAATTCCAACCAAGAACAAAGTCAGGAGCCTGGAGCAGCCAGGGCTGAGGGCTGGACTGAGGGGCAGCCACTGAGCGTCCCCACAAGCGAATGAAGCTGCAGGGCATCGGGGACCCCTAAGACCATCACTGTAATCGAGGCAATCTGCATTTTTCCGATTTTTCAGGAGTGATTCCTTTTAGTAAACAAATCCGTTGAGATCAAACAGAATGCAAACCACAAGGGGAAAAAGGAGTCTGTACACATGTGAATGATTCCCACGCATGGAATGTACAACCAAAATGGTGTTTGAAAACCTTGATAGCTTTCTGACCATGATCTGTGGATACCCCTCCATGCAAAGATCAAATAATGGTAGAAACTAAAGGAAACTGTGGTAGCTTTTCTCCCACTCAGCAGCTGGAGACCAGGTAACAGAAGTAACAGCTAACCCTGTACAGCACCTTCTATATGCCAAGTGCTTTTCAGCATTTCACATATATTGGCTTATTTAATCCTCACAACAACCTTTAAGGTAAATGCTGTTATTTCTATTTAGAAATGAAAAAAAAAAAAATCCCAGAACGGTTATGTGACTTGCCAGTTAGTGACAGAGCAGGGATTCAAACCCAGGCAGGCTAGTTACAGAGTCTACACCTTTTGCATCATATGAGGGCAATGGAATATCTTGTCCTGTGTCCCTAGTCATCATTGCCTTTGAAGGGAGGTTGAGCTACCTCCCTGCGGTGATGCTGCTTAAATGACAACTCTCTTCCTTAGGTTCCTCTGTGACTTGGCTGACATGGCCAGAAGAACAGCAGACAATGATCAGTGACATGGCTTGCGAGGACACTGGAGCTTCTGGGATCTTGAGTGTTCAGGGAGAAGTTGTGGCCGTCTGTTACGGGACCCCTCTTTCCTCCCACCTCTCTGGGTTCTCAGAGGAAGCAGACCATTAGGGCCAGAAGGGCATCTACCATTTTCCTCCAGTAGCAAGTTTCTTCCTGGGTAGGTACCCGCCCCACCCCATCTAGGTTCTGGTACTGAAGCATTTTCTCTTTTTTTGTTGAAGAATAGTTGGTTTACAATGTTCTGTTAATTTCTGGTGTACAGCATAGTGATTCGGTTATACATATATGTATTCCTTTTCATATTCTTTTTCATTATTGGCTATTACAAGGTATTGAATATAGTTCTCTGTGCTCTACAGTAGGACCTTGTTGTTTATTTTATACATAGTAGTTAGTATCTGCAAATTCTGAACTCCCAATTTATCTCCCTACCCCAAATGTTGTTACTGCGGGTTTCCAGGAATGTATGCTGAATCTAGGATTAGGGCAGATTACATGCTGCCTTGTGTCTATTCTCAGGCTTCTTACTGTTTTCCTTTTCTGAGGTTTCATTCACTAATCTGCAGTCTCAGCTTGCATCACGGCCCACTGACGAGAATGTTTTTCATTCTGTAGTACTGTTTTTCTTATTACCCAGACACCCAAACCACTTACCATTCCAGAATTCACCAGAGTTGAGTACCCCTAGCCCTTGGCTAAGCCACACTGTCCCTGCAGCTCCAGGATCCCTCTCCGCTGGTGGCACTTACAGCCCTTTTGTGAGAGGACCTGCGATTTGTCTCAGACTGGCAGCGTTCAGGATGCCTCCAGCCACTTTCAGGGTAACTCAGTGAGGTTCTGTTTACACAGCTCTCCCTCAAGTCCGGCTCCCTCATGAGAAGTTTTGGCTTTCTGTAGACAGGGATGACATCTCATTTACCTTTATTGCCCCAAATCATACCCAGAACATCTTAAGAGGCTCCTCTGTTATTTGAATGCATTGGCTGAGTGTTTTGGACACCCTCCTTGAACCTAGATTTAAATGTAAGATGAACTTAGGTTTAAACATAAGAGATTTCTTCCCATAATAATTGTCCCACATGTACTCCTTATTGTGTGAAAACAATCCTTTAACTTTTCTAAAAATAAATGGAAGAAAACCTCATTCAGAGATCGTTTAGTGAGCATCCACTCCAAAATATGGTAAAATTGTTACCCTGTCTGTCTACTTACCCTGTTCTGGACGTAATATGTCCTTTCTTACTCTTTCTTTTTCAAGCCAAAGATTCTCTCTTAGCTTGTTTATTTTCATTTTCAGGAAGTAATTTCTTCTTATGTGCTTTTCTCTATTAATAAAAACGAAGAGCTAAATATGGGTTATATTAAAGGCATTTGGCCCGTCTATTATTAGGCTGAACTAACAATCCACCCCAGCAGGAAATGGCTTTCCCGCCTCTAAATTCTTGCAACTTGTTGCCTGAACAATTGACTTGGTTCTTTTCATATGCTGCCTGTATTTCTGCACCTGCATGATTTTTCTCCCAAGGAGATAATATTTTGAAAGGCCTCCTGGTCTGGGGCTTAAGCACAAAATAGGCACTCACAAAATATATAGGCTGTGAAAAGAAATGAATGCACGAACGAAGTAGCACACTTGACAATAAATTTCCTGACAGGAGATGTCTTAAAATGAGCAAGTCCTTCCTAAGAAACTAAACAAAGAGGGTTTCAGTGACAAAGGTGGCAGCACAACCCAGAGGATTTAGCTTTTAAAAATCCTGGATTTATTCAAGATCGGCAGCAGAGGCGTAAAGATGATCTTGAACTTGGTGGAGTAATTCTGACTGTTTATGGTTTTTATAGAATGAAAATATTCCTATCCAGTTGACACTGTATGCCTTTCATTTCTTACTCTTTTCACCACACAGTCAGACCTCTACAGATGTTAATTCAGAGGTAACTGATGTGTCAGTTACTCCCCTTACAAACTTCGTACACACAGGCCTGACGTGGAACGGTCTAGTTTTAAACTCTCGCCTGTTCTTCCTTGACATTTCTTCTAAGGTCATCTTTGTAGAGTTAAATGTCAGACTGTGAAAGGTGAATTTAGGGCACTTGATGTAACAAGTATGATACTGTCTTCCCTCAGTATCCATGGGGCATTGTTCTGGAACCCCGTGCCAATACCAAAATCTGAGGACGTTCCAGGCCCTTTCATAAAATGACTTAAAACAGCCAGCTCTCAGGGATCCGTGGTTGGCTGAATCCGCAAATTCGGAACCCGCAGAGGGGCGGCTGTACTTTAAAGCTTAATGTCAGTGTGTAGAGAGGTGTAGGTGCACAATAGGCAGGAGTTGCAACAAAATGATTTGTGAACGTCTCTCTCCTTGACCTGTTTTGACCAAACTTTATTACTCATTTAATGGCGTCATGACAAAGAGTAGGAATCAAAACACATGGGGATCACAGAGGCTGTTATGTTTATTGTGCAGAACAGACAGTGATAATCCACTAGAGAAATATTTTCAACAAGCAAGCGATTCAAAGTACAATCATAGACAGCAACTCTACATGAAGAACAAAGTTAGAAGACACTCAAAGAAAACAGGGGGAAAGTCAACTGCAGTTAAACGTCTTGATACTTTTCTCCTGCAAACATACCTAACTTGCAGAAATGGTAGAAAAGTTAAATGTCCAGTCTTACTTAGCTGAGACCAACAACAGCAAAGAACAGTCCTATAAAATTTATCTCCCACAAAAATAAACTATATATATAAAAATTTTATGATGTTCTTACTGTTCCATTGGCCACAAGCTTTTTTTTTCAGTATGAAAAATGAGGTATACTGGGGCTTAAGAGGTAGTAGTGTGTTTTGATTGTACAACGTATAGGAAACAAAAGAGTAACTTCATCAGAGATGGAAACTGCTGGGTGCTCCGAGTTTGTACAACAAGAGCAACTGCTGCAGTTTTATGAGCTGGCCAGTGAGGTTTCAAAAGTGCCCAAGCCAAGCTATGGAATGGGACTTTCATTTTTATGAGGCACTGTTTGTTTGCTTATTTAATGCACAGTTAACAGTAAGGTTGAGTTTTAATTCTCTCCATAGCTCCTTTGGTGATTCATAACAGTGAGCGATCCGCCAGTCTCAGAGAGGCATGTGGCCTTTGAAACTACCTCCCTGAAGCGGCTGGAAGAGAGATGGTTTTGAGTTTCATTTGGCATCAGAACTACAAGCCAGACTGACACAAGCGGTCATGAGAAGCTACCTCTTGGCCCAGTTGATAATACCATGTTAAAAAGTCAGCACACTCACTAGGAGAGAAAGGAATAAAAACTCTACATAAGAAGCGTTTAAAATAAATCTGGTTGAGACATATTACAAAAATCACATTTGTGTAAAGTACATGAAAATATTTGTCAAGCATTTTCTCATATTCAACTAATCTTCAAAACACACATTTTTGATTGCATCATGCAAAAGCTGAGCTTGTTGCATCTCACCTACAAAGCTTCAAGTTTCTTTGAAGGTTGGCTTTATGTTCTTTATTCATTTGCAAAAAGTATGTAAAAACATGTTCCTTTCTATCAAAAGCCTTTTACAAAAATAGTTTTGATGCGGGCTAGCTGCAGTCTGAACTATTTCAAACATTGACAAAAATGAAGGCTGCGAGAAACAAGTTCATTCCTTTTGAAGTCTGGAGGTAGGTATTTGCAAGTCAATTAGTCCATTTCCTTAAACAAGTCATGTGAGGTACAAACTTGGAGGGTAACATTTAAACATAACAGTCAAATTTTGTGTGATGTGTAGTGTGATGGAGGACAATGATCCTTAAGAACCTAGGAGCGACTCGGTTAACAAAAAATATTCAAGTTAATGTAGAAAATCTAGCAGAGAAGCTGAAACAAGTATTTGTAAAATTTTAATAATAAAAAAAAACCATAGAAAAATACATAGCCATGCTGAAACACAGTAAGTAAGGAGACTGCTTCTTTAACTGTAATTAAGTGTACAAAAAGGACCGTAGGCGAGCAGCGTCGCCTACCCATTATGTGTTTTTTCTTGCATTGCTTGTGTATAGCAGCATGTAAAAAGTACTAAACTGTAAATTCATTGTAATATTCAGAGGTAGTATTGAGCAGTGGGGATGTATTGCATCTCTGGCTAAAAGTGCAGTTTGAATGAAGAGATGGTGAGCTGAAGTCAAAGTCAAACACCTCAGCCAACCACCCTATGTCAAAATGTATTACTTGAAGTAACACATAAGCTTCATTTGAGGTAAGTGGTATTTAGGTCTTTCACGGAAACTGATACACAATGGAGAGAGAGAGAGACAGAGAGAGACAGAGAGCCTGTGTTTTTGTTGTGGTGGTTCTTTAAACTGTAGTGTATCTCTAGCAAAAGAAATTTAGATTTCGCTCCTCCCACCTCATAATCCAGGTGAGTTCATCATGCATTATCCTGTTGGACCTTTTCATTAAATCACAAAGAGGATAATTTTACTTGTCTAGGTTCCTTAAAATGCGTTGAGGCTGACAAGTATGATTTATTGCTAAATGGCATTTGGCTCTGTAGGAAGTAGATTCTACCCAGATGAGTGTTCCTGGAAGAAAAAAAATAAAAAGAGAGAAGAAGAAGAAGAAGAAGAAGAAGAAGAAGACGAAGAAGAAGAAGAAGAAGAAGAAGAAGAAGAAGAAGAAGAAGAAGAAAAAGAGGGCCATGAGTAAATTTATTACTCCTGCTGATATGTGTGGCATCCATAAATAAAGGAGTTGGCAATCTCAGTTTGCTTCCTTCCCTTTTTGAAAAGTGAACATCACCTTTTCTGGTTTGTTAGCTGGATGAAAGGATACATCAGCATTTCGTCTCATTTAGAAATACAAGTTAAAAAAAAATCATCAAGTAAGTGTCTACAAGATTATACGAAAAAGAGAGGAGTAGTAGCTAGTCCTATCTTTGGTGTTCTAAACAGAAGCTGCGCTACTGGAGCGGGCGGGGGGGGGGGGGGGGGGCGGGGCGGAGGCGGACAGCGTTCCACACCCCGCCTTTCCTAGAGAAATGCCCAACGTCACACACTCGGGTGACACGTTTCTGGTTTGGATGCAGTGCAGTGATTGACTAAACCCGATTCAGAGTTTTTCTCACCCACCCACTCCGGCTTATCAGATCCACAAACTATTAGTAGGTTAAGGAAGAAGAAAACAGTAATTAAAAGTTGCATTGTTAAACTGTGTCCCCTGTGTTTACAGCAGTTTTTCACTAAACCTGGGACTGTGAAGGGATTACAAAGAAGGTGATTAATATAGTCCTTTTTAAGGTTACGTGACTTCTCCCGCCCCACCCCCGCCCCTCCCCCGCCCCACCCCTCCCCTCAAACCCCAATGAAAGTGGAAAGACCATGGCGACAGAGAGTAAGTGGTCACTGCAGTGTCTTCTCCCTTCAAAAGATTCAACTGCTGCTGAGGTAGAAATTGAATGTTGGCGCTCCCTAATCCTCTTCCGCAGACTCTTGTGAGGATGTCTCTTCAGTCTCCTCCTGGAACACACAAAGGGCACAACCATTACATCGTGTGGGCTGTTCTGACTACACAGTTCAGAGGTGACCTGTTTCCACAGCACATTACGCCAGCTTCAAAAGAGGATGCGGGTGATTGGCAAGTCCCTGGTTCCCAGGGCTTCTTAAACCGTAATTGAGGAATCAAGGTGTTGTTTCTTCCCAGAGCAGTCTTTAGGCGCTGTTGACTTAAGGCTTGACATCATGGCGGCTGGTCAGCAAATTCAATTGTCTGCGGTCCAGAGAATGTCAGGCCTGTGTGAGCTTACTTGCCAATTAGAGGGAGAGAGAAATGGGTGAAATTTTCCCGACAACATGCCAGTCATCAGTTTCAAAAAACCATCAAATCAAGTGAAGTGGATCCGTCCTCAAAGGTGCAAAGAAAGCTCGACCTGTGGATATTGGTCATAATAGCTGATGCTTTTAGGGTGTTTACTGGGTGCTTTTAGGGACTGGCTGTGGCCATTCCCATTTTACGGGTGAGGAAATCAAGACACGATAAGGCACTTACCCAACCAAAGTGGCAGGGCAAGTAGAGCCAGGCTTTGGGCCGAGCCAGATGGGCGCTGGAACCCATATGCGACCATAACGCCACCACTGCGAGGGCAGAAGTGAGCCTGAGAAAGGGCTGCAAAAGCTGACTACTCACTTCCTTTCCAAATGGATTTCCTCCTCCTTGTATTTATTAAAGCACATTTTGAGACAATGAGCCAAGTTTGGCATGGACTGCTCAATCTCCATAGTAAATCCATAGCGACCAAACATTTAACGGTGGGCTGGCCAAGCAGAGAAAATCTAATATATATGTTTTTTGCGGGACCTCCTCTTCCTATAAATCTAATTCATTCTCTTTCCCTTTTTCTGATTCCTTCTGGCTCTGGAATCTGCTGGGGGTTTCTGCAACCGGCTCGAGCTGCAAAGTTCTCTTTCCTTTTGCTTATTTAACAAATGCGCAGTACCTTTCAGGACATGGGTGGTAAAGCGGAGACAATAAACATTTCTGATAAAAGCGTTCTTCGCGAGAGGATGATTTTTATCAAATGCTGTACATGGTCTCATAAGACGGCATGTGAAAAAGATCTGGGAGAAGAGGTAAACATTTACTCCTGCAGCAAACTTTAAGAATGGCCGGCTTAACACAGCTTATAACAGTCTTCATACTTTAATAGATTTGATTTTCCACATGGCTTCATTTTGTCTGGGTGGCTAACTGACACAATTTATATCTCTCTTCCTTTCCCAGGTCACTACAGTATACCATTCAGTAACGCATGCCTTAAAGCTTGTCTGCATTATATGACCAAACTTCCATTCATTAGTGTTTGAAACACTTCAGCTGTGAAGGAACTCCTAAATGCTACCATGTGTGACGCTTTTGCGAAAAAGCAGCAAACGGGAGGGAAAAAAGCCCACGTGAACGGGCACTCACACGCTCACATGAATGTGTGCGCGCACACACACACACACACACACACACACAAAATCTCTCTCTCTCACACACACTCTCTATCCTGGGCTTTAATCACAGGCCACTGCTTACTGCAAAGGCGTTGCAAAAGGTTTCAAACCTTCTCTTCCCCACCTCAAGACTGAGAGAGCTGTAAATCCTGGGAATAAACACGCATACAAATGAATGGATTACAGCTTAAAAAATATAACCACCGCAGCATCAAGTCATGAGATTTCACACCGGTTTTGTTTAGTCTGCTTTGGGTTATGTGGGAAATGTGGAATGGATGAAGCTACCTTCCCTCTGCTCCCAACCCCCAAACTGCGGGCTTCACATATTTAAGCAGCAGGTTTATACCTCTTGATAGGCAACAGGCCATGACCCTGAGATTCTCTATGGAGTCCCGGCCACAAAGGAGGATGTAGCAGGATCAAAGCCACGGATGGACGTGCGGGAGACAAGCCAAGGTTCAGCTGCCCTATGACCTTGTCTTTTCACTTAATATTTAAATTCCAGCAAGTCACTAAGCTGTTCGGTGGATACGCTCTTCATCCGTCCCCCAAAGACTCACTTCTCATTATGACTGGAGGTGTGGACATAGGTGACTACCCTGAAACAGACTCAGCATAAAAGCTGGCAGACATATTTTATTCCTCCTTCTCCTGGTTAACAAATTAATGGTACACAGGCAAGCTGGAAACACTTCCCACCCCCAGATCAAGCTATAATTATTCTACTTCTAACTGCTTGATTTTTCTAGACTATCTGGAAACCAAAGTACTTCCGAATCCGGAAGGAAATTGAGTTTTCAGGCTGTGAACTTACAAAAGACCTGGAGTAGATGGAATGTGATCAACTTTTCAAAACATTCCCAGAAACTTTGCTTGATTGGAGCCCTTGAAGCTCCCGATATGGAAGTGGTTTATGCAAATCCCTCAGACACAACTCAGCTGAAAATGACGGTCCCTCAGCCTTGTATTGTTTCCTTTGCTTAGCAGTTCTTAATACAATGTGGAGAGCTGCTTTATTAAGGTATCTTTCCATTGACCTTGAAATGCCTCCAGGAGCTGCCTCTTGGTACTGGGTACATAACTGGGATGTCGGGGTGCGGGGGGAGCCTCATTCTGCCGAACTTTTGGAGGCCATGTGGCTCTCACGTGCTCCGAATGATGGTTTTCTCAAATGTCTGATTCGTGGAGTGCTCTCTCTTCTAGGCAGAGCCCTGACTGGCCACCCTCCAAAGGAGGGCATGGCTGCCAAGTGGATGATGTTGGCGGGGTGCATGGCACCTCTCATCTCTGCAAACCCCAGTTCTTACCTTTCCAGTGACTTGGCCTTTTGCTACATGTGTGGTTGCTGTGACCAAAGGGTACGGGTAATTAAGAGAAGAAAAATCCTCATAATTTTTTTTTTTTTTTGGTTCCACAATTCATTTACTGAATTGGGGCAGGGCAGGTGACTTAAAAGTAGATTGCAAGATAAGGCTGGGAGAGAATAGTTCTTGCTTTCCCTCCTGGGAGCTAGCGGTATTATGATACATGAAGATGGGAGTCAGAAAACCCATGTTCAGCTGCCCCAAGTGTCACGTCTGACCAGGCCTCACACAGGGCCCTCCTGTGATGCAAGGAGTGGACAGAACCGGCAACGTACGGAACAGGCAGCTGGTTCTGATGTCCCCCAGGAATCTAATTTTCATAGCAGTGTCGTAGGTGGGGACCCCTGAGACTCAGTCCTCCTCAGTAACTTAGAAGACACTGCCCTTTACCGTAGACATTAGCTTGCAACTTGAGATACTTAAATTGCTTCATGCTTGCAGCATATGGCAGGACCTTGGAGCTTGGGTAGCCCCCCCAAGAGCAGCTCTGAGGCAAGAAGGAGATTGAAAGACTGTAGCCAAGCATTCTACACATCTCATTAGGGGCTGGTTGGCAAGGTGGGAAGGCCAAGGAGCTGCGGTCTGGTTGAGGAGGCTTACTGTTGGAATGGGGCTTCAGGAATGAAGGATAAAAGGACTTTTCAAAGTGAAAGTGCACAGTGACATTTTTATGAGCACCAGCCACGAAGGCCTCTAAACACTGAACAGCCCCCAGCCATTCACTCGGTTACCTTACTTACAAACACAGCTGAGGCCGCACCACACCGGGGCGAGCATGCGGATTTTTTGGCAGAAAACTCAAGGGAGGAAAAAGAGAGTGGGCAGAGTTGGAGAACTATATTTTTATTATGAAACTCTTGGAAAACTGCACTCATTTTGCCTCAGTTTTTCTAAAAAAGGGAATTTAATAAGTGTAACTCTGTCATTGCCTTCTTTACACTTGGGGAAAAAAAAAACCCCACTAAAACCTAGAAATACAGTTTGCACATACCCCTATTCTCTTAATTTGGTTCAGCACCGTGCACATGGCATATGCCTTTGGGTACAGGTCTGCTAACTGGTCTCAAAAGGAGAAAGAAGACATCCCAATAGCCACCCTGAGCCCCTAATGCTGGATGGAATTTTTCAATGTCTTAAGAGTTTAATCACAGATCTTGTCACTTGGGTGAGGGTGTGCTCTGGAGGAAGATTCAGTACTTAATGCGAGAGCTGAAACTCTGGGTTTAATTTTCAGATGCAGACTAAACAGCAGGTCTGCAGTGGGAAGGAGACCAGTGGATTCCAAATGGAACCGAGAAATGGAAATACTCTCCCTGCAAACTTTAGGAGAGCTGTCACCACGAGGCCCCTCTTTGTGTGTAGGAAGGAGTGCAAAGTCACTGGAGTCCATGTCTGCTTTAACACATCCTTGTTTTTTCCCCCTTGGTTGCAAAGAATTCTGCAACTCTTTTATTATAAAAAGCTGCAGGCTACAAATACATTTGTAATTTAAGCCATCTTGCCAAAACAAAAACAAAAACAAACACAAAAACCCCCAAACCCCAGACATACCTGGTAATCTAGAAAGAGTAGTTATAGTTTAATAACATTCTTTTATGTCATCTGAGTATGTTCAATTCTTTAAGAACTTGGGATGACACACTCAAGAAGGTTTCACGTTCAAGAACATCTCGAGCAGCCCCATCAGGACAGAAGTAATGGGCTCTCCTCCTCAGCAGCAATCACCAGAAACCAAGTTTGCAAGTACCATCTGCCGTTAAGCGACCCGCAAGACCACAATGCTGAGTTTTTCTATTTCTCGGTCAGATATTTTTAATTTAAAATGGACTGGGGCTGTTTAACTTAATGGAAAGTGATTATTTCCTCCAACTAGGAAAACTTTATATCACATTAAAAAAGAACATGTTCAGTGAAACACAGATAAACTCTATCATCTGGTAAGTGTAAGGGATTCTGGCGGAAATGCTAGGAGGGAAGTATGTTTTCCAAAAGGAGGTTTTCTTCGGGTATTTACGGTATTTGTACCTGGTAATTAAAACAATTTTTTTTTTAGTTTTATGTATATAAAATATACAAGCATCCACACTGAATGTGTTTCATCCACTTCATAAAGCCAGTTCTAAGGTCTTACTGGGGTATGTTTAGAGTAAAGAAGGTTGATCCTGGATGTGATTAACCCCAGGCACCAACCCTGGCGTTAATGGGTAGGTAACTTGTACCTTATTCCCACTGTGTCAGACCAGTAATGATAATACCCATCGAGCTGCCAGGCAGGATGTGAGAAAAAAAGATGTGACGACCAAATGGGAAAACTTTGAAAAACAAGTAAAAATCCTGTATGACTACAGTGTGGAGCTGCGATGATTAATTGTAGCGCCTCATTCTCTGTTTGTTTCTTTACCTGTGATAGATGGGTGAGAAAGAAGGAGAGAAACCCTATTATTAACAATGCCTCCCAGAGGAAACAAAATAAGACCTCTTAGGTTTGTAAAATACTCTCCTGTTCGTCTCGTCCGTGCCTCTGTTCAGAGTTCCATCGCTGAAAAGACCGCAAACAGAGGTAACATTCAGCCCTGGGACACTATGAATTTCTTTCTTGGGATGAAAGGCTATTTAAAAATGTCTTCAGAAGGGAGTCGCATTTTTCAGTTAGGGAATTCATTTTACGTATAAACTAGTTGCAAGTTTCAGGATCCTGTAAGTCACGATTTCTGGGGATCACAAGCTTGCTCAATTTTCCATGCCAGTTCCAGTTTGTATTGAAGGAGCCTCATGTTTAAAAAAAAAAATAGCTAAAGATGCAGCAAAAGGATTTTTGCATGAAGCAAGCACTCAGAAGAAGGAAATTTATTTCAACATTTCCAAAATTGCTGAGGAATGTTCTTATTTTTATGCAGAGTTGTCTTTAAAAATGGACAGGTTAAAGGCTGCTTAATAGTTATATTCCACATGAGTTTGTTGATGGCAGAGATCGGGCGAAAACTTTCCTCTTTGTTTTCCATGTGTATAAAAGTTTTCACAACTTGTATTTGTTGCCAGGGAACAGAATACTTCTGAATTTTAATCACTATTGCACCAAACGTTTTTCATTATCCTGACATAGGACTTTTGAATAAGATTATGAAAGTATCAATAATAATAGTAAGTTAACAAATAATTCTTCAATAGACATTTCAGCATCCAGCAAACACTCCCTGAATGTAAAGAGAGCTTCTTGGACAAAGCAACATATTTCTATTCAAACATTAAGGATTTTCTGAGAAAGACCATGTTGTAAAGCCAGTTACTATTTATTCACATTAATTTGGGTCAGCAAGTTTGTATAAGAAGAAAGCTTACATATTAAACAAATAACTGGTTTTTATCCAATGCACATCAAAATTCAGAGGAAAAGCATTCTTTAGGATGCACAGAAAAGGAGGCAGATACGGCCATTTTATCTTTAGCCTGATCCACAGACTGCACCGCAGAGTTAGACAGTCATACTTAAAAAAAAAAACCAAACAAAAAAAACCCCCCAAGAAACAGCTGACTTCGTCCTGCCAATATTCCTTTATTACAACTAAGCTAATGACGTCATATGTTTACAGCTAATCATCATTTTGATATGATCCTTTGCCCTACCCTGTGCTGCCCTGGAGCTACTTATTCTAAGGGGTAAATGCGGCTTTCTGCTTGGCTCTCCCCTTTTCCCTTGACCTTTGCAATGTCAGAGGTCAGGGGTGAAATCAAAAAGCATTTCCTATGCAACAAAACAGTCCCACTCTGGGCGGGCTTCGATATAATTCTTCATGCTTTGCCAGTTGGTACCAAACATTTACTGGCCCACAAAACATTTTACCAGCTTGAAAGAGCCTACGCTGGAAAACAAATAAATCAGTATTCTTTATGACTGAAGCGGTATAAATCACTGCACTCCCTTGAGTGAGTAGAGTGACTCTTTTTTGCAAGTGTGATTTATGATGAACTGTTTACTGCGTTGGCCAAGATACCACGTAAAAGATGAGTGTTAGAGTGAGAACTCTCCCTTCTTCCTCCTTCCACCTTCCTCCTTTGTATGTCCAGACTAAAAGCCCCCAGTAAAAATGCCTTCTTTGAGAACAAGACGCTGACTGCAATTCATCAACCTGCTTGTCCCCAAATGAAATCTCTCATTTTGCTCCAAACAATGTTTAGGTTGTCTGAAATGTAAACATCCTTAAAACTGCCCTTGAAGTCTCTGTAAAAACATTCAACTTCTCTTTTCTTTTTCTTTTTTTTTTAAAGGGGGGGAAATCCCATGATAACCAAGGCTTACTGAGATTTTTTGCCCTGATACACACTACCCACAGAAGATGTTACTCACAGGTAAAAGCTCTATTTCGAAACAGAAAGCTTTGTTTCCAGTCTTTTAGAAACTGAAAACTTTCCAGTTCTCTCATTGGGAAGTTGAAGAGGAGCAGGTTTCTACCTGTCTTAATTGCTAGAGGTGTGCCTCGCCACGGCTGTACAGCAATGGGGAAACTGGGTTGAAAGGAAGGAGAATTTAGGATTTTCAAAACCCATTTTTACCCTTTCTTTGGGTAAGGCTCAGGTGAGAAAAAAAACGTCTGCATTATATGTAAGGACTAACTTCTAATCTCAGCCGAAAGCCTTGGAAGGGGCGAGTCAAGAAACAATAAGATAATCTAACAAACCGGCAAAACCTTTCTAGAAGTCGGAGATGGAGTGAGATTTATTCTTATCAAAATAAAATCCTGAGAAACAAAGCCTCCTGGATCAATAATAATCATCTGGTATGTTATGGTGTTTCTTTTATAAAAACAACAACAGCATGAACCAAACCTGCCACCTTCCTACTAAAGCTGACACTGTAATCCACGTGGCTGAGAAGCCAACTGCTTCAACTTGCTAAGAAACTCGGAAATAGCTAATCTCTTATTTTATCACTCTAAATGAAAATAGCGTTCTCTAGCAAGCTTTGTTTTCACTGGTTTTGGAATTTAAGAAAAGTTAATGTGAATATTGCAGATTTTCCCCTTTAGATTTTTAAAACACTATGAACTTTTCCCACTAGGATTATGAGATACACTCGAGGTTTGCAGCTAATGGCACCTGGTGGACTTCCCAAACACAAACCCCTGCAGTAGGATTTCCCTTAAATTTTTATTCCTCTCTAGACACGTGCACTTCTACACACAAACACAAGCGCACATCTAACTTCTGAGATTTATCATAATTCTGAATGTCTCCTTAGAAGGAATTGTGCCGCTCTGTCACCCAGTTTCAAGAGGTGGAATTCTTGAAGCTCTGAGGAGGTTTTGGAATTTGATGGCATTAGGATACTTTATAATAGAGTCTTTCTAATTCCATCTACATGTGACATACATACAAGCCAGGTGATTCTGACTGCTTTAGTCCTAATGACAGGATGTAGCAATTACCATAAAATTTCCCCTTAGTTCAGAACAACCCTTATTTTTAAAAGATGCAGTGAAAACACTTGAGGTCAAAAAGGTAAGTTTTGAACTAATTAAAATTCTAAAATTTTTGAGAATGTGTATCTCAGGAAATAAAAAACCCAGCATCCAAAAAGAAGTCAGAATGTAATAATACTCCCTGGGATTTATACAATTACAAGTTTCTCAAAATGTTCTTGGGAATAAAGGAAGATGCACTGCTGTTATCCCAGTTCATAGATGGATGCATAGGGAGCAGAGAGATGAAGTGCATTCACCCACGGATGGGGCCAGAAAGCAAAACTTGGGTCTCCTTACACACGGCTGAGCCTTTTTCTCTAGATGTAGAATATTTAATTGTGCTCAACTTTTCACCACCTCACAACAGGATCTGAATGTAACCCCTCAAAGTAGTGTTGATGAAGAAAGGATACGAGTCTGAGTTAATCCAGACTGCCACATGGAAAAGCCATCTGGGAGGGTATTTTGAAAGAAACAGATGGAAAAGGAAGAGATTCTTTTGAATGCAGTGTAAAATTTACATTATCCTCCATGAACTTCCGTGTAGTCCCCATGTTTATATAATTCATCACTGTATCCTCAGACAATATAGATGAGGAAGCCCAATGAGCTCATGTTCTCTTTTCTGAATCTGAGCTCTCCTTTCAAGGGCAAATCTGGAGCAGGGGCTGTAAGACAGCCAGACTGATCAGTGAGGACCAACCCAGTCCATCTGTGGTTTCTTTGATATTCCTGATTCTCTTGGGGAAAAAAACCCATACGATGTCACTTACATCATTTCTTGGTGTATTACTGCCCAATTTGTAGTCAGTTTTAGCCGCATTGATAATACCCACCTATGATTTATCTGTTTCTGCCTCTTTACTTTTGAATATGCCATTCACCTCATCTATAATATCTTCCTTTCTTTCCCTAATTTATGTCTTCATTTTCCCTTCTGCAGCTAAACAACAATAACAACAAAATTAAAACTCCTACCAGGTTCCTCCCCTTAAGTAACACATACCATTCCACCCATCCGTCTGTCATCCCCTGTGTGCCTCATGTGGCTTGACATTCTATGGTCATTTGCTCAACAAATGTTCGAATGTCTTCTCATGTGTGTTCACCAAGTATCTTCATCCCTGTCTCTACACTGGAATCACTTGGGGAGTTCATAAATATACTAATGCTTGGGTTTCCAGACCAAATAATCGGAATCACTGAAGGGTGGGGCTAGTGGTGTGCAGGTGAGTGTTCAACAATTTGCTCTCCAGTAAAAAAAAGTCCTGATTTGTGTATTGGTCAATTTTCATGGTGTAAGTCCGCCCACCATAGTAGATCTCAGGTTACCTACTTGACATCACAAAACATAGAATTTGAAAGAGATGCTCACAATTGGCTCACAAGGGCTGTGGATCATGCAGAATTGCAGTATTTATTGAAAAAAAAAATCTGAGTGTAAGTTGACCATTGCAGTTCAAACCCATGTTGTTCAAAGGTCAAATGTATATGGCATATACATGGTGAGAAATATATAATTATAATCTCTATGGGATTCTAATATGCGGCCAAGGTTAAGAACCTCTGAACTAGATTACACATTTCTCAGATGCAGTGACTGAGTTTTTATTCACCTTATCTTCCCTACAACACCAAGAACAGAGACTGAATCAAAGTTGTTAACAGGCCACATATAGTTATTAATCTATTGTGCACAGCCCATGATGCAACAGTGAACACTGCAGTATCCTTTGACCCAAATGCACAGAATTATAAATTCATTTTCTTTTGATTTTCTTACTGATGAAGGACAAGAAGCTAAATATATTTGGGATCTCCTACTTAAAAATGTCAAGTTTTTGTTTATATTTTGTTTTGTTAATATTGCTTAGAAACACTCAAACACCGTGTACTTATTTTTGTGTGCTCCGCACCACTCTTGACTTTTAGGAAAAGGAACAGCTCTGATTTTGATTTTTTTTTTTTGTGGAAACTGTTTTAATTCTACTTACAGCACATGTGTAATTATTCAGATATACTTCCCCTGTATACTTACATCTGTTTAGAAGCTTCAATACTGTTAGGAGCAGCATTTGTAAAGAACAGTAGACACATAAGATTGTCTGGAAGGTCTTTCCCAGGCAAGGCAACCCTGTCCCAAAATAGCAGGGTGCAGGGTACAGTTTTAGAGACCTTTGGTGAAAAGATCCCATGGGTAATTTAAATTTTATGAAAGTCTACAAAGAACTTGGTAACCCATGGCACTGCGTAAGAACTTACTCCAGCAGGTTCTGCAGAATACCTTAGGTCTTCCGGGCATCTCTTTCAACCCAGGAAGGGAGACCAGCAAGACATGTTTATACTCCAATGAAGCTCACGTATTTGGCAATCGTGGTTAATTTATTCTTAAGGTTTTTTTTTTTCCTTTGAGATATACGTCCTCAATAAGGATGATTCTTAGGCTTTTCTGTATAGATTATAGTTGGGACAAGGAACTCCAGGCATCAGGAACAAGAGAAATAAAACTGGTTCCTAATTTTGATGCTGCCAAAGACTTGAGCTGCTGTGACTCAGCCACTGACGTGAGACCCGAGGGTTCAACAACAGCAAAGTTAGTATAACTTAATCTGCCAATTTCCCAGCCTTCTTTGAGGGTATTTTGGGATCATCAAATATTATGGAATAAGTCAACACACAGATGTGTTTCCAGTCATGAATCATGATATATTTTGCAGCTAATAAGTCCCGTATCAAGTCAACGGAATATGGAGAGTTAGGCGGAAAGGACAAAATGTGATGTTTAAGAGTGGGCAAGACACATGATAAGATGTTTTATATGAGGCACTAAAAGGATTTGTTTTTTTTAAAGTATTTCTGTTTGCTCTGTACACTTCAGGCCTTGATCTTTTAGGGTTTTTAAAGACTCGCTCTCAGACTATGTATTTTTGACTGTGCCTGAAGGACACAGTTTTCAAGAACACCAATGCTGACATCATCAAAACTAGAAAAATACGAATTAAAGGTTTAATTTGGGGTTATATGTATTTTTTCACTTTACTTTTTATATTAATTAGGAGAAAAACATTGTAATGACCACCTCTTACCTGAGCAGGCTTCTTCTGAACGACTTGTTGTGGCTAAGAAAGAAAGAAAGAAAAACAACCGTTATATTTTAAAAGGAAACACACACAATGAAAATAATTAAGTATACATGTTTTAAATGTAGACACTTGTCTGCAAAGTAAAGACGAAAATTTCAAGGTTCAAATGGTTTATCGAAGGTTAAAGGATGTGTATTCATGATCTCTGCATGTTTAGGAAAAACAGTACACGTTAAGTTAATTAAAACAAGTCCAAATTAAGGTCTGCGATACATACCAGTTACATCAAAATAAACTTGCTATTCTATTCACTTTGTTTTTAGCTTGCATGCCACAAATCTTAAGAAGTGAAAGTGCCTTATGAGTTAATATTTAGGTTTTAAAAACCCATCTTTATTGAGATGTATGCCATAAAATTCACTTGTATGAAGCATACACATCAAAGTTTTTTAGTATCTTCAAAGAGTAGTAAAAACATCACCACAATCTAATTTTAGAACGTTTCCACCTCTTGCAAAAGAAAAGCTGTACCCATCATCACCCACTCCCCGTTTCCTCCTGCCTGCCCAGCCAACCTCCTGTCCCTAACACATCACTAATCTACTTTGTCTCTACAAATTTGCCTCTTCTGGACATTTCACGTAAATGGAATCATACAATATATAGCCTTTTGTATCTGACTTTTTTCACTTAACACAATGTTTTCTAGGATCATCCACGTGATAGGGTGCATCGGTGGTTCATACCTTTTTATTGCCATTGTATGTATGTCATTGTATGGATATGCTATCTATGTTTTGCTTATCCATTCATCCATCAGTTCATGGTCATTTGGATTATTTCCAACTTTTGGCTATCGTGAATAATGCTGCTATGAACATTCATATATAAGTTTCAGTGTGTACATGTTTTCATTTCTCTTAGTTATATAGCTGGGAGTGGAATTTCTGGGTCATAGAGGTTAACTCTATGTTAAACTTTTTGAGGAGCTGCCAGACAGTTTTCCAAAGCAGCCTCACCATTTTACACTGCCACCAGCAACGTACGAAGGTTCCAGTTTCTCCCCATACATGACAGTACTTATTTTTGTCTGTCTTTTTAATGATCGGCGTCCTACTGGGTGTGAAGGTGAATGTCACTGTGGTTTGAATATCCTGAATGGCCAAGGGTGTTGAGCATCTTTTCATGTACTTCCTGGCCATTCGTATATCTTCTTTAGAGAAATGTCTATTCAAATCTTTTGCCAATTTCAAAATTTGTCTTTTCATTACTGAGTTATAAGAGTTCTTTTATGTGTTCTAGATAGAAGTCCCTTGTCAGAATCTGATTTATAATATTTTTTCCCATTCTGTGGGTTTGTTAACTTTCTTGATGGTACCATTTGCAGGCTACTTTGTTTTCTCTGTGTCATCTCTATCTAATTCTGTATGTGGAGCAAAACTCCCCTCTTCGGAGTGAAACATCTGAGGAAACTTTTTGTCGACCCAGCTTAACCTGATTTTCCAATATTCAAAGTCTTAGAAAACTATTTAAATTATTCTTTGGTGTCATAAAAGGTGGATCTGAAGCCCCAGGTTCTTAATGGATTACTTCCAGTACTCTCTCTCATGTCTCATGTCTGAATATCAGCCTTATTTATTCTGTCTACACATCGCTGAGATTTGCGAATACAACTGAACCGCTCCGGTGTGGGCAGTGACGTGCTTTTGCCGTACAAGTGAAAGAAAAGTGCTGCAGTTCTCCCGGATGGCAGAGGTGAGGGTAGATGCCCTGCACTGTGAAGGCGCGTAGCTCCTGTTCGTTTCCCTTCCTCTCAGAGTGACGGTGGTGGTGTGATGTCTTATTGCTGCTGTGATACACACGGTTTATAAAAATCAACAGAGCTTTTTTTTTTTTTTTTAGATAAACAGGATAAAAATAAGAGAAATGGCAAAATACATTTGTTTACTGAAAAAAAAAAAGTTCTTCCCTTTGAGTTTAAATCCCAGTGGAGATGATGTCCTAAAAGGCCAGGTTTGGAGATGATGTTTCTCCAGGTGGGATCCAGCCAGGAATGATTAGGACTTCTTGTCTCTTCAGACTCCAAAGTGTGTGCTAAGAGAGTATTCATCTCAGAAGAGTCACTGGTCAGAAGAGACCACTCTTCTCTGTCTCTTCCTCCTGCTGATTACACCTGTACACATGTTGACTCCCGCACCATTTCAAATCCCCACACTCTCTCGCAGGCTGACTGGTTCCTGCTGCTCAGAAGTCCCCTCCCATTCTGGCCGAGAAGCCCGCAATCCATGTGACTCCTGCCCACTGTGAGGCTCAATGAAATCTTCTGAAAGGGCTGCCAGCTCACCCAATTTTCCATGAATTAGGTCCTGACACTTCAATGAGGGGAAAGACAATGTCTGAAACCCTGCCAGCTCTGGCTCCCGGCCTCGTCCGTGTCACAGAACTCCTGCAGCTGCCCTTCCACACGGCACTTCATGCTTCCCAGACCACCAGACAAACAGACCCTTGAGTCCTTTCAAGGCTGGCCGGGGTTAGGGCTGCCTGGACGTTTTCCCAGCCTCTGGCACCCAGTGGCTCCAGACTGTGCGGAGAACATTTTTGTTGTTGTTGTTGTTATTTTGTTTTGTTTTTATTTTTATGAATGGCTTTGGTAGAAAATGCAGACGGAAGCATAATACTACTGCCATTCATAAAAAGGGAAGGAACAAACTGCGGTCTGGAACTCTTCTGGGGACACCAAGCAAACTCCAACTCTCTTGTCTTCCCTGGGGAATCTGCTAGCTCAGGTACCGAGAAACCAGTTGGCCCTTAGGGTTCTTGTCATTCAAAACACTGTTGACCACTGTAGTTTTAGAAGAAGAACCGGATAACATCAACTGTGCACATTAACCTTCAGTGTGCTCGAGCAGTCTGTTCCCCTGCGCCTTCATAAGTGAGTAAGATTTTGCACTCGCATTTCCTGCGTAGAAGCTCAAATTCTTTCTGTTTTTAACGTCTGCCCCTTTGCGATTGGAAGGACCCAGGCCTTATTTATTTTCATTTGCTCACAGGGAAACTAAGGCAGAGGGAATGTAAATAACTTCCCCGAGGTCATTTCCTAAAGCTGAAACAACCTAGGCCTTCTAGTTCTCTAAATCCCCTATATAATGCTGTGAGGAAACCTATTCTCAACCTTTTTTTTGGAAAAAAAAAAAAAAAAGGCAAATCCAATTCCATCCAAGTGGAGAAGCTGTACTTCATGGCTTTGGTTTCCATCCCCAGATTCACTCTTTCCCTTGGGATCTCCCCAGACTCCCCGGGAAGGCCGATGGTTTCCTCAGCAGGGCCAGCTCTGATGCCCTTAGGCTGGGATAGAAAGTGAATCCCAGGGGACAGGAGTCAGGCCCGCAAGGTCCATCTGCTCCCTCCCGCCCCTTGGAGAGTCTTCCTTCATTATCAGCTGCGGAGGGTCTGAGGACATCCCTTTAAAAGGCATGGGTTTCACAACGAGCAGTCTATTGAACAGGCAGCAAAGCCCTCCGAGCGGCTTATTTAGACACTTCTGATGGTTGCGTTTCTGGCAAGTCTGTGCACATGGTGGGTTTATACAGCTTAGACACTTTGTCCACCTGGCATGCCAACCTTTCCGTGCACGGAGATTCTGAGTTCCTTATGTTGTAAGATTGTTATTACACCTTTCAAATAGCTTGTAATGAAAATCTCTGATTCCACTTTTGCACTGAAACTTCTAAAATACAGTGGGTGAAAGAGAACTTCCTCCCAGAACAAAAGAACATCATCAACCACAAAGGACTTGGAAGAAGTGCTCTGAATTAATATAATGTTAAAATAAAACTGTGAAGAAAAACCCTGTCAACTGAACGTATCCTTGTACTGGCCTATAATGAAAAAGAATATGAAAAGCAATATATATATATAAATGAATCACTATACTGTACACCAGAAATTAACACAATGTTGTAAATTGACTACACTTTAATTAAAAAAAAAAAAAAAAAAAAAAAAGGAAAAGGGCCCTGTCTAACCACGAGGTCTTCAGAGTTCCCTACAGGTTAACACTTATATTGGACTAGCTCAGCCAAACTGAAAATACAATCTTTAGGCAAATAAATATGACTGTTAAAATACGTAAATAGCTTAGGACACCACATGTTAAGAAAGTGCAAAGGATGTGATAAAGGAAAGGACCTAGTTTTGGATGTCTGAGATCATACAGCAAACCGGTATTTGTCCAAATGAAACGGGAAAAGTTAACAAATTTGTAATGTCCACAGACTTTTTTGGTTTTTTTGATTTTGTAGGAAAACATTTGTGTAGGAAATTTCTCTCAGTATAATTAAGAGGCTCCCCAGCCCTTCTGAGAATCCAGCCTCTGGTTCCGGGGAGCCTGTGTATTTTCAAGCTGCTACCTAGACAGCTAAGCCACCTCTTCCAGTGGGCACTGGGGAAAAACCCTTCATAACAAGGGACCTAAACATGAGTTGTTCATCTTAAAACGAATCTAAACATTGAATGAAAAGAGGCTTTAACCGGACTTAAGTTTTAAAAAATTGAAGTACAATGTATAGAAAAGTAAGGATGGTCACTATGCAAGGGGCCTGAAGTTGATCTTTGAAAGAAAATAGCCCTTCCCTTGATTTCTGTGCAGATGGGTCTCTTAGTTTTATGTAAGCAGTAGACTTTTAATCTAATTAACAGTCTTGGTTTTTTTGCCATCCAGTAATAGGCAGTTTTGCCCACTTGGTTTTTAAAGTCATAAGACCCTTGCTCAGTCAAGAGGGACTTCTGTTTCCTGGCATGACCTTTTTTCATGTAGACTGTTTTTCATTCTCTTGGCAGTATAAGACAAGACACATCCCCAAGGTGTTTACTAGAAAAGAATTTGAAAACCCTCATTTCTTTTGTGAGACGTGAAGGGCCCCTAAAACATTACTTCTTATTTCTCATTTCGAAATGAAAGTTACCTTTTAGGGGGCTTTCGCGTCTCATAAAATAACCGCTCACAGGATAAGCTCAGTTATTTAAAGTTTTTAATTAAATATGCTATCCTGCTAAAAAGATACTTGTTTTTAAACTTCCAAGAGTTCTTTCTGGCCTAAGCCAGCACATCAAACTACGAGGGCCCATAATTACGTTTGTATTCACACAAAAGCGACCAGATTCATCTTCTGCCTGAAAGGACTGATGAATTTATCCCCACCTTTTGGAGAAAATTTGGAGAAAATAAATCAGCCTGTTGCTCAATTACCTCAAATGCTTTCTGAACCAAATCAATTAGTCATTTATAGCCAAAAGTATCAAATAAGTAGACACAGCTCAAATTCTAGACATGTAACTGTCCAGCCTCTACAGAAACTCTCCAAATATGGCCATGAACCATGAAGGCCAGCAGCAACTGGACACCACGTGGTGCACACACGGACAGGAATTCTTTCTGTCATGTGGTTTGAACAATATCCCTTTTGACCCTTTGTCCTAAGTAGTTTAAAGTCTCAAACGATGACCTTTCTCTCTGTGTATAACCATTCACCGAGATTTACTTTCATGTGTGTGTTGAGAAAGATGCTTTCACTCTCTGAAACTTCACAGTGCTGTTCTGAATATACATATATATTTTGGAACAGGACATTAGCCCAACTGGAGGGAGACGACCTCCATCAGGAAGGAAAATTCTTCCTTGAGTTTCATGAAACGATGTGATCTACACACTTGTTCACAGTGCTCAGGATTAACAGGTTTAAAACGTTGATATTCCAGAATGTCAAGCTTCTATATTTGGCCCTTTTAGAAAATGAACTTTATGCTCTAGAGGTTTTGAACCATTTTTTAAAAACACGTAAGAACCTCTCCCTCTTCTCTTGCAAATCCGGTCTCTGTGGAATCCTACAATAGGACGCAGGCAAGGTGGCACTTCTGCCTGGCCTCCACTCCAACCCACTCCCTGTCTTCCCAGGAGATCCCTGAGGCCCCTCAACAGAACACTGAGCGCTCTGGGGAACGTCAGGTGAACGTCTCTGATCTCTAGGTGCAGATCCTCTGTCCGAGCCGTATCACCAGGATACTTGGAGTCAGAGCATCTTCACAGCAATCACTCAGTGTGGCTTATCCTGTTAGGCTGAACCATACGAACCTGAGTTTTTGTCAGTCAAAACCAGTCAAAGAGCAACAATTTCATATGGTTTAACCTAATAGAATCAAGGAAAGGTGGCCATTCTTGCTAATGCGGCTGTGTAATTTTCATGATTTTTGTCATTAGGCTGTGTTAGCCAACAGATGTTTGTGCCTTCTGTGCACCTAGATCCTGCACTCAATCTCTCTGCTTACCACTTTCCATCTCGAGTCCTGACTCTCCCATTTATTTTACCAAAGGCTGCCAGACTCTGGTGAGAGGAGGAATTTGACTTTCCCAGGCGTGAAGTTCCGGGGTTCTCATTCTACAGCCTTTCTTCCGAAGCACCCTGGCTGCCTTTGTGACCATCTAGCTAAGTTCTCATACCCACTCCAAGCCCTTCTGAACTCGACCTCATCATGGAAACTGGATAGAATAACTGGCAAATAACAATTCTTGGTGATTATTCAAGAAAGCTTTATATGAAAACTGTGACTTCTAGTTCAATTTAAAAATGAATGGTCAACTCTCAGTGACACCAATATAGGAAAGTTGAGTTCAGGGTCCTCTCTAATACCAAGTGCTCAAGAAATTACTTGACTTACCTAAGGAATGTTTTGGGGAATTAGGATCGTGTGTCTGACTGTAGCTATACAAATCCCACGCCATTGTGTATACCACTCTTATCAGGCTGGAGGTCTTCCTGTTTCAGCGGCTTCCTCGGTTGAGAATGATCCCGTCCCCTAGTGGTGGGAAGCCTCGGTGAAGAGAAGAAACCGTCCACCGCAAGTAAGTAGTTAGTGGCAGTTTTTCTCCAGCTTAGAAAAAGCCTGAGTTGGGTTACAATTTCTTTGTCTTGCCCCTCCTGTGTGCACTTAGAGATGACTGTGCAACGTGTGTACACACATGTAACCCCGAATGGTTACAATCTGACAGTAACATCTGGCCCTTATAGTGCAAAGGGGATTTTGTAGTTCTCTGTACAAAGTCTCCTAACAAGTGATAAATCTATGGGGAGTTTTGGCAAAATCTCTGGAATTTCTGCTTGGTAATAGGGGGGAAGGGGTGGTGTTCTTTATTTTCTCCTCTACTTGGCTTTACTCTTGGACTTAATGCAAAAGACAAAAGTAAGCATCATTTCAAAAGCATTTATTGGATTATTATAGCGAAGTGCCCTCGCTGCAGCTGGCCTTGTTTAATCTGTTCAAGGATGAGGAGAGTCACAATCTGCTCTGGTTTGTGTTTATTAACATCAGCCTGTGTGTAGATGGCAACGAGCCATAGCAGTTCTCGTGAAAACAGATTTGGGGGCCAATACTTTGGAGTTTTTGCCTTCCTTCTGGTGCCTTTCAGACACCTTCAGAATGGAGGAGAAAGATCAATGGGGAATCCTTAAAAAAATCTGTGTCCTGATCAGTTCCTTCTACAATTTGACCTGATGAAATTATTCACTGGCTCATCAGATTCAAGTTGATATTTGATGAACTGTATGGGGACTGGGTGTACAAAATGAGTAAGAAAAAGTTTCCTGGTCTCAAGGATCCTAGAGTCTAATGGGGGAGACAAATAAGGAAACAGATATTAAGAGTGCAACGTGCAATTTTAGATTTGTTTTTTCCTATGTTTGATGTAATCTTAAGTGTAGAGAGGCCTGCTCATCAAAGATAGAAGAGGATATCATAAGAAAGAAGAGCTGACTCTTTTCCCTTTAATAGGGAAAATGAGAAAGTCGAGATAAGTTTGTTGAAGAAAAAGAAATACAAGAAATCTGAAGACTTGATGTAGAGGAAAAGCATCATTCATTTCCATCACACACACAAAATACAGGCAGAAAGAAATTTTCTTGGTTTTCACTTCGGAAAGTGAAAGATTAGAATTAAGCTTAAAAAATTCAGAAAACAAAATAAAACTATGGGGGTAGTGTTGTCAAAACTCTGGTTAATTTTAAAATGATACTTTGGTGTGCTCCTGAGCCACAGCATTAAAAATAAAATAAATAGGCATTTTTATTTTATGGAAGATGGCTGCACTTTGGGGATATAAAGCATCCTGAAGTGAACATTCACACAGGTTGGGTAAAGGAATATGTTGTCTCATGAGTCAACTTTTCATCCCCATTTTTATGATTCTTCAAGTTTTGGGGGCAGGGGGGACATTCACCTTCAGGCAAAGAAGCTGAGTGAACATTGTGAGATTCGTGTTATTTCACAGAGAAAGAATTACTCTTGTTTCAGTCTTATTTCCTTTTTCTACACATTTTTAAACCGAAACACGGCATAGTTTTTTTTTAAAGGCTCAGATTATTTATTTATTCTCTTTACAGATTTCTTTTTTGGGGCGTATATAACCATTCACAAAGCTAGTTCACTTTGCAAAGGCACACGTGGTTAACAGCACCCAAGTAAAGTGAAGGAATATGGGAAACACTATGCTGCTGGGTTTTGACGAAAGAAACTCATGTTTGAAGAGATGCTGTGGACTAAAATCAAACTTTAGCTAATGCCAACCTTACCAGACAGAAAGACAAATGTTTAATACTAGATAAAAGTAGACGTCTATGAGACAATGGAAATTAAATTGCGTACTATAGGAGGTGAGCAAAACCTGATACTCCAAATTTGCCGGGGACATCCTTGAAAGTCCACTTAAGACATAACGTCTTCTTAACATCTGCCTGATTTATTCAGAGAGTGGTTATATGAAACTGGATTTGGACCTGAACAGGAGAGAGTTTTTCATATAACATGTAATATCTTTTCTTGTGTGCCTGCCCATTTGCACAGAACACAAAGCATGTGATTTTTTTCAGTAGTTCTAATTACTTTCATTTTGACAAAAGAGATTTAGAATCAATACGTAGAAAATTTCTTCAGTTCTGAGAACATTTGTCTGGCCTGGAGACTAAAACATTTAAACACGGTTTTACAAAATGATTGGAGGATCCAGGATTTCCCAGCAGCCATGCTAGTTACACATGGAAACTGAATTTAAAAAGCTGAATCATGATTTTAGGCATTTCCTTTCCTTAAGGAAAGAGTCAGTAAATTTATTTGTAATCTCTTATGCTCTCAAGGACTACAAAGGGATAGTTTATGGGTTGAGAGCTCTAGGATACTTCACTGAGTCATCTCTCTCCGAGAACCCTAATTTAGCAGTATTTTCTTGGCATTAGCCTGGGGTTGACTTTAGCAGTTGAGTTGTTTTCCTTGGAGGAAGTTTAATATTCAATCCGAGAAATGTTAACTATTCCCGAACATTAGCTTACAGCCTTCAACTTTTTAAACAGTTGTAGAAGCAAGTTCACTTTCTTCCACATTCTCACACTTCCAGAGTGTACCCAGCACGCCCGGCTTTCCAGAGAGTACCTCCCTCCCGAACCTTCCCTCGAGGTTTTCTCTGGATTAATGTCCCTTTCTTCAGAATCTGTAAATTAAAACGTCTCCCTTCCTCCTTCAGAAAACCTCACATTTCATTCGGCTTGTCTCCAAAATCTCTTATTTCAGACTCAAGTGGGGCTTCAGACAGCCCCCCCCCCGAACCACCCGACTCAGCTCAACTGCTCTAAAATTGATGTTTCTCCCATCGCCGTACTGTCGTCTTAGAAACTATCTTGGTTTGGGCCATTCCAGGGATGTCTCTCTGACTTCTGTCTCATGACCACATCCACTGAATCAAACACTCTTTAATCACAATTCAGGGTAAGGTGACCCGACTCTTCACTGTGTATTTATATTGATCATATATTAATCACGGCAGTGTACAGTTTACAGTGATTTACTGTGTACCGTCTGATTTCCCTCACATCAGCCATCTGCTGTGAGGGACCGCTGTTCAAATTTACACACAAGGAAGTGGAACCCTGAAGGAAGACGGTGACTTACAAGGGTTACAAGGCCGGTGCATGACGCTGCTCCAGCTGCAACCCGGGCCACGCGGGTCCCCCTCTTTTGCTCTTTCCACTGGCCCCTACTGCTCCAGCAATTAGCTTATTTCTGTGCTTATTTTCCTATTAAAGAGATCAGTGCTATATGTGATCATCTTCTCTCATCCATAAAAGGGCATCTGTTTAAAAAAATAATAAAAATCTAGCTTTCCAGGATGACGACTTCACTAAGAAGGAAAATTACCGAAGAAGAAGAAAATGTCCCAATTTTTAAAGATCTTAGTTTTAAAAAATGCTTCTAATATATTTAAAGGATAAGCCAGTATTAGAAAACTATTTTCACTGTAACAGCTTTGTTCTGAAAAAAGTTTTCTTGTCACAAGTTTCAAGATGTCTTAGAAATATAAATAGCATCTTGTTTCTCACTAGATTTCTATAAAAGTAGAAATCCCATCCTGCTATTCATACATACACATCTGTATGTGTATATATGTATGCTGTATATGTGTGTATGCATGTGTATATATGTATGTGTGTATATGTACACGTGTATATGTGTATATGTATATGTGCATGTATATGTGTATATATGTGTATATACATGTGTATGTATGTGTATATATGTATATGTGTATGTGTATATGTATATGTGTATATGTATGTGTGCATATATGTGCTTCCCATATCCTTTTATTTCCTTTATTCCCTTCAAAAAGTTTATGGAAAAAATCAGGCAAGGCTGTGAAGGCTAAGATTTCTGTGATAAATGTTAATAAATTATCTTTGGTTTCTTTCCCTCTTGTTTATCATTCGCTTTAATATGTGATGATGTTAAAAAATGTTAGCTATAAATTCCATATTGTTCATGACACAGGAGAAAACAGACACAGCTCCTGCATCAGTGGTGTCTAGAATGTCATGTACTATATATTATTGTTTGTGAGCAAAATATAAGGAAGAGTAGAGATGCTACTTCCTGTCAGGTGCCATACGGGTCCTTCCCCCACAGGCTCCTCGTCTCTGTCATCCCCTGTGGCTTCCCACTCAAGAAATCTGTGCATCTCTTGCCTTTAATCCCGTGTCCTGTGTGGTCTTTGTGTTCACTGGCTGGTGCTTTTGTGCATGTATTCACTTCTCTAGATTGTGACTACCCATGACACTTATTCTTTACCCATGAGATTATACACACACACACACACACACACACACACACATTGCCATACAGAGGGAGCCATTTAAAATACTCCATTTAAAGCCTGCATATACATGTATATTATTTATATATATTTACATTAGGGCCCAATTACTCGTCAAAGCTATGGACGCTGACCACTTCATGCTCCAGCCTCAGAGAAGCTGTGTCCACAAACCCTGAGGAGACCACACCACCAGGGGAAAATTCCCAGGTAGAGCTTTCGCCAGCAGGGAAATTGCCCACCCTCTTACTCAGACGCTAGCACACGTCCTGTCTTCTGCATGGAGTTCGAAAAAGGGTTTGACTGATTTCTATACCCTCTCATTTGCCTGGTGGAAGTCCTTCTCCTCTTCTAGCTCCTCTTCCTCAGGTGGCAGTGGTACACTTTCACAGACCTCATAAAAGGATGCTGGAGAAACACGGGTTCCTCCACTCCTAGGTTCAGGAGGGATCCAGTAACCTGCTTTACAAGGGAGCAACTGGTCCTCTGAGAAACACTGTAATGGGAAAACAACGCTTCAACTACAGTTCTTCCCTTTGACGAGGCTGTAGTTAACACGAGAGGGAGATGCTTTTTCAGGGATCCGAGAGTGGGGAGAGGAAAATGGGTATATTTTTAAAACATGAGAAAACATATTAAGTATGACTTTGTCTCCCTATATTTCCTGTCGATCAGTGTATGTGGGGAAGGGTAATAGAAATGTAACCAATTTATAAAAATGGAGGTAGTGGATTCTGATGACTCTCAAGTATCTCACCAAAGAAAATTCCTCTTGTATGCTTTTGGGTACAATAGGGAACCCCCAACTCAAACTGCCTTACTGAGGCTATTTTTAAAATTATTAATGTAACAAAAAGCCTGGAGCTGATGCACCTCTGGAATTGGTTAATCCAGCAGGTTAAATCCTTGGGGCTTCAGGCTCTGTCTTTCTGCTTTGCCATTTTACATATGTTCTCAGTCTGTCTCCCTGAGTCACAAAATGGGCATGGCTGTTGCTGGTGGCACCTTCAGGAAAGTCGGTGTCCAGCAGAAGGAGCCACTTCCTATGGTTCCGAGTAGATGGCCTGTTCTCCTCGCCCTGCAAGGGGAATGGGACCACCATGACTGGCTCTGACCAATCAGATTTACCCCTGGGCTCAGGAAAGGGTCACTTTCTGTGAACAGAGGAAAACAGGGGATGGATACAGAATAGCAATCAGCTGGCTTTGAGCTAAATTTTACCATCCCCTGTGCCGTGCTTTCTGTCTCGGAGAGCTGGCAAGAAGTGCCCCCTTGACTTGGAAATCAGCCGCACAAGATCTTCCTTTGCATTGTTTGTCCCGCGCCAGCGCAAAAAGCTTTTGTCTTTGTCGAGCTGCTTCAGAGGAGGTGGAAGAAGAACAGGCCTCTCTGTAGAACGTTCGCATTTCAGTGTAATGATTTTTCTGGAGATGGCTGTACGTGGTTTTTGCTTTCCCGGTCTGTTTGGAATTCTCCTCTGATAAATCCAGATCGGAGTTCATTTCATTGTGGACGGAAGGGTGTAGCTGTTCCTGACAGCTAGTTAAGAGTGTGCCATGCTGCTTAAAAACCAGCTGCACCTCATTGGTCATGTCCAAAAGGGATTCCAAGAGATGAGTAGTAAATAACTAACGCGAGCTTCTGCCCATATTCTGGAAGTCGACTAAACGTTGACTGGAGTTCTTGGCTAAACTGAAGAGCAGAACCGGGCTGGGGTTCCTGTGGGTGTGCTCGGGGCCTTGTTTTATGTTGGTCTTCTGACTCCCTGTGCCTTCGGCAGGGGAGTGTCCCTACTCGGTGAATGAGTTGTCTATTAAAATGAGATGCTCGTCTCTCTATAGGACAGTGGGATTCGAATCTTGGCTCTAGATAACACGTTTTGGTACGTCTGGGCTTATTGCCAGATCCGTGGATGTATCTCTGATCTTAGGAGGAACTGTTGGTGGTAGGAGGTTTTTTTTTTTTTTTGATAAAGGAAGGATGTTTGTAAGGTGCTATCTTTGATGGCAGTTGCCGTTTCCAGGATGTGGAAGCTGCTTTGGAGCACTCCAGAGGCAGCTATCTGGCCTTGAGGAAATTCTCTCCCAAGGAACTCCACTGACTTTGTCACGGTCTGGAGGTGACACCTTGGTACCTGCAGCGTTCTCGTCCCTTCACACACAAAGGGAGCTTCAGATAGAGGCGAAGAACGGGGGCTTTAGAACCGGAAAGGCCTCTGAAATCAGGTCTGGACCAGTAAGGCACAAGTGACGTGACTTGGTAGCAATTTAAGCCTCAATTTCCTAATTTGTATAATGTGGATACCTCATTGGGTTGCTGTGGTGATTAAAAACGATTAATGTCTCTAAACCACATGGCACAATTGCCGGCCGTAAAAACTTAAGGAGCATTATTTAACAGCACTTGGGAGGGCAGTGGCGCTGTGGCCGTAATGGTGACAGCAAGAGCGGCAGCAGCCCGCACTGTGATGTGCGTTGTTCAGTATCAAAGAACGGGGTTTCACTCTGGTGAATGATTACCAGACTCTCTGCAATATAAATTTAACCCTTTCCCCTGCGATCTGCCAGTGTGTCACTTAAGCCTTGCCCGTTTCTGTGGCCTTCAAGATTCCGGTTTCGGCTGCACAGGAATATGCAGGGCCAAGAGAGCAGGATTTCTGATGTGCTTTGTCCACCTAACTCGCACAGGACAATGGCGATTTCCTTTGTATTGTGTGATGCAGGGGTCAGTGGCATACATCTTACAAAGATGTTATCTAGCCTGATTTCCTTCATTCAGCTCTCTCCTGGCTATTTAAAGCACTTGATGTGTGGATAGGGATGTCCTCCCCCCACATTCTTATAAGGTCAAAAAAAGAAAAAAGAAAAAAAAAAAGAATGAAACAAAAGATTTACAGAGAGCAAAGAACACATGCATTCACAATATTAACAAGGAACCGTTACTTAATGCTAAAAGTAAAACAGATTGATAATAGTGGCTTGCCAACTGCATCTGACCCACAGATCCCGTTTGTTGAATGGATCCAGCCATGTGAACATTAAAGCTCTATGTGTAAGGCGTGTATGAGAATTCCCTGTAGCTTTTTTTTTTTCCATACTATTACTGTAATATGATGCTGCATCAGGAATGCAGCGCCTAAAGCACTTAACTGCAACCCTGCAAGACTTCACAGCTCAAAGTACTTCCCTTGTTCTCCTGTCTTCAAAACACCCTGGGCTGCTGGGAAAGACAGCCAGGCTTTAAAATGTACTATTGTCAGGGATTTCTTTTCAGGGGAACCTATATTTTATGAAATTTAATTACTGATGACCAAATAGACTGCAGGATTTGGGGGGAAAAAAAACCCCACTAACTCTTTTTCTTCAAAAATTACCTCTCTCCAAAGAGAACTTTCAGCAAGTTACAAAATTAGAATTTCAATTCAAAGCAAATTTCATTCTCCTTTTTTAAAGTTATGTGTTGCTTGCAAACGACCTCTAGAACACTTAGGCTGTTAAAAGAGGCAAGAGATACAGTTTTCTTTAAGAAAACAGCAGTTAAGTATTTTACATTATGTCTGCGTGTGTGTTACACAAACAGGAAAAAAAAAAAAACAAAAACAAGTCAAACAGATGCCCTTAGGCCATAACGAGCATGTATCACACGCTGCAATTATGCAGCTATTTCTGTCAAGGAGATTTCACTTATTCAACAAATTTTTGAGGAGCTACTTGGTGCTGAGATGACTACCAGACTATTCTCAAACAACTGTTAAGCAGGCATCTAAAAGATGACACTCGACTCTGCATTTACTGCTTAGCAGCACTTCTGAAGGGTCTAATGATTGATAATCCTCCTTGTATAAATACAATCTTAAAATTAAGCTAAGGTACCAACCTATAGTTTGACATCAATAGAATGCAGAGCTAATGTGGAAGCTTGGATACGTGCAATTCTCCCGAAAGACTCAACAACCGCAGTATCTTCGGGATGCTAGGCCATGCACATTCTCTAAGTTCCCTGCTCCTGGGAGGCGGTAAAACCACTACTGTTAGCTATGGTGCCAGTGGGGGAAGGACCAAGCGAAGAAGAAATGTGACTGCCGCTCAGTTCAGAAGCCCCTTTTCCATCCCTGCTGGAACCGGTAACTTGCTCTTCTGCTGTCTCTGCTCTGACCCCTGGCAAGACGAAGTCGTCCTTCCTTCTCTTGCTCTCAATCCCTCCATGTCCCGCAGGGGAACGCCTGCTTGGCTGCCAGAGAAATGGCTGAGACGGAGCCTGCTGAAGCCTCGATGGATGCTCACCACTTGTTCGGGGTCTTCGGGGGGAAGATGAGGAAACCAAGACACAGGAACATGAAGACTGCTGGCCTCGGAATTGAGGGCTTACCTTCCCAGATCCTCAACAGACCTGCAGCTCGCTCTCAACTTGTGAACTTCCACTCACACAAATGAGGGGGAACATCAGAGCAAAAGCTCCTCAATTCTGCCCATCACTAAGAGATGGCTTTTGTCTGACACAAATGAACTTCTTTATGAAACACAAACAGACTCACAGACATAGAAAACAGACTTGTGGTTACCAAAGGGGAAAGGGGATGGGGGAGGGGTAAACTAGGAGTTTGGGATTAGGAGATACAAACTACTATATATAAAATAGATAAACAACAAGGTCCTACTGTAAAGCACATGGAACTATACTCAATATCCTGTAATAAACTACGATGGAAAAGAATCTGGAAAAGAATATGTATATAAATGTATAACTGAATCACTTTGCTGTATACCAGAAACTAACACAACATTGTAAATCAACTCTTCAGTTAAAAAAAAAAAAAGAGATGGCTTTTGTGGGTGTTCCAGGGGTTTTTACAGATGAAAATGGAGACTGAGTGAACCCCGATCTGGCAGAACACACAGAGGCCGAGGCTCCCATGACGGCACATTTCGCATCCTCCAGTTTTACAGCCACAGCATGTCGGGTAGTAAAACACAGGCCTGTGAGTGCACAAGGGGGCTGGGGTTTAAAAGGAACCTTTCCACATCCTGAATCCTAGCATTCTTCTATTGAAAAGCAAAAAGATGGAAGCATAAAAAGATGCTAATGTGGTTTAAGATGACAGTCACTGCTGTAGAGCCGGGAAGAGGGAGCCCAGGAAAGGGCCAGTGGACCCACACGATGCGGAGGTGTCTCCCTGGTGCTTGTTCCACGCTAGGAAGTGTCGCTGTTGGGAATCTGTGTAAATGCTGGGTCGCTCGAGCTGTGTGGAATATCTCACGATGCAGCCATTGATTTGTGACTTAGAGCACTGAGACAAGATTCTCTTTAAGCTGATGTGAGAATTTCCCTATCACTGAGAACCCCTGTCCAGGGACTACACAACCAAATGTAAACATTTTCTGAGGAATTCAAACGGCGAGCCGAGATTTACACATCTTCCCAAAGAGAGACAATGCTCTTATAAACTGAGGCAGAAAAGGAGGGGAGGCGTGATGGATACAGGAGTTTACAAAACATTTCTGCAGCTGCTTCTGAGAACTCATTTCTGCACACACTCCACTGCCAGGGCAGTTCTATGATGCCGACAGAGTGGGTCTAGGCTGACCCTGCTTTCCACACCCTATTCTGATGTTGGTGAATCATGTCCCCAAGGGTTTCAGCAGATTAAGGACAGGCTGACTCTTCTTAGAGATGGAAAATAAAAATTTAAGGTTTAGAAAATATCCTTGCTTTTGCTTATTGCTGACAGCATGCAAGGATAATGTTTAAAAGGATAAAGACATTTTGGGTCAACAGTTTCCATCATCTTTCTCATATTTATTCTTTCAGTGAACAGTCATTTTAGCACAACGGACTTCCCTATGAATGGCTACCTGAAGACGTAGGGTACAGCCTTGTGAATACTTTTTGTGATTTTTTTCATCCATCAGTATTAATGACCTCTGGTTCACTGTGTGGTTCATTCAATATATGAAATGTTCATGAGAAATTCAATCCACCTCGCAGACTCTGTAGAGATTGTTCAGATGAAAGGGAAACTCTGCTGGATTGCTTCTGCTTACAGGAGAAACATTAAGGAAAGTTTAAAAAAGACGTCTAACCCGGTATTGCGTCTGGTCAGGTGTATATAATCTTCTGATAAAAGTGACAATAATAAGAGAGCAAGCTTTTGTGGTGCTCGGCAAAGGTCTTCCCCATACACCCCCATGTTTATGAGGACAGACCAGTGGACCGAGGATCCCCAAGTTCACCCAAGCAGCTACTAAGGGATGAAACAAACCCAGAAATCTACGCTAGTCCATTCCGACGGCCGCAATTTCCTTCCAAATCACAGATGTTTTGAACAGCAGTAGCAAGGAAAAGTTCACTGACTGTCCTTGTTACAGTAATTCCTTTTTAAAAAGTGAGGAAACCCTTAGAGGAGATGGCTGCTTTAGGCTTTTTGCAGACAGTAGCCTTGTCACAGTGCCCAGGGAGTCTGGCCGATGCACAGATTTCTCCCCACTTCATGAAAGAGTGGTCACTCTCATGTTGGGAGTACTTTTCAAACACGGAACCCAGGCCACCACTGGTCTGGTGGAGAACATGTTCGCACCCATACAACACACTATTATGACCATGAAACTCTACCTACAGTCTCAGCTGGCACCGCGCTTGGTCCTACAACCCAAACAAAGTTTGTTGCATTGAACCTGCCCTTATAACACCCACTGAGCTTGTTTACTCGTTCATTCTTGCATTTCTTCAGCATATATTCATTGAGTGCCTTCAAGGACCAGGGCAGCACATAGTTCCTCTCATGTGGTAGGCACTCAAGAAATGAGAAAGGAAGAAAGGATGAAAGAATACGATCTTTGCCCCTTGACCAGCCTAGTGATGTTCACGATAATCACCAGACGTCATCAGGAAACACATAAAATGACATTCGGTGAACTGAGACACGTAGCCAGAGATACATGGGCCACACACCTTAGCCAGGTTTTTGTATACGACATTATCAACATTTCAAGTTAAAAATCTAAAGGTGTTAATATTCAACTCTCTGGAAAATTAATGTTTCCCAAGAGTCCAAAGACTAGCTGAGCTTTTGCAGTATCTGGTTCTGACCCCAGCTCCCACTTCCCCTTTCTTCTGGGAAAGAGAGGTGCAGTGATAGTGACAGTGAAATGTAAGAGTCTTGCTTTATACTCAGGATGACAAGGTAGAGTTCCTGCATTCAAAAACCGGGGCCTCGAGACCAAATTGTGCTACAAAACAATTAGAGAGCAAAGATAAGTATTTAGTAGCCAAAATTTATTAGTTTAAACTGCTTAAGTTTAAACGATTCAAACAACTCCAGTTGTTCATATGCTGAAAACACCGTGCATATTTGGACACACAAAGGTTGGATATACATCAATCCACATACACATGTGTGTGCACACACGTACATCTACCTATAAATTTTGTTAGCTCCTGGATTTCATTCTTGCTGCCTTTGACAAACAAAAAAAGTTATAACCATATAAAGGATATTTATAGGAGTGAGAATCTCTTAAGTCTTTCAACACTGGATGGCTTTACATGGTTGTGAGTTGATGGTTTTGGGAGGGAGTAAAGAAGGAAATTCCAAAATGTGAATGGTATTGAAACCTCTTAAATTTTTTCTTCAAAGGCAAAGAAAAAGAATAAAATTATATTTTCCTTATTCGACAAGATGGCACGCAGAAGGGCTGTGGGGCAGAAAAATAACTAAAAGGAATATAAAGATTCGGTGCCTCAAGTCCCTTTCATGAAATATGTGAGTTAAAAAAAAATCCAATAACCATAAAACAACTTTTTCTTTGATGAACAAAAAACAAGCCTGAAATTCAGTGCCGCTGAGCAAATGAATGACAGATACAGATGTCTTTACCTTCAGTTCAACTCAGATCTGCCATCTGAACAGTCCCACGCCCCTCTGTACAACTGACTAAATGTAGCAAAGCATTCGTTAACAACAAAGGTTTAAAGTAAAACTTAAAAGGACATAGTTTCCCTTCTTTTTTGTAATCTCTTCATGAATTAGTAAACGCAGCTCCGCCATATCCGTTTTCCTGTCCTCCCCGAATTCAAACCTTAAAATAACATATAAAAGTGAAATATGTCATGTCTTTTCCTGGTGGAGTACTCCAGTCTAATTTTTTTCAAATTAACTAAGATATTGATTGTTTTATTTAAAATGTAGGACCTTGATGCTATTTTAATTTTCCAAAGTCAGCTCCTCATACCAATTTCCCCAAAGGTCAAAAACAATATATTAAGGAAATCCCACCTGCTACTTAGGGCTTCCATAGGAAATTTGCATTTCCACTTTGGAGGAAATGACAACCTATTTTATTATCTCCAAGCACGGTATCCCCATCGCTGCAAAGCAGCAGACAAAAAGAAGGAAGGCCAGTGTCCATTTTCCTACTGACACTTCATGGAAATTAAAAATTCAGCGGGAGACAGCAAAAAGCCTGTGCTGAAAGATGCAGGCTCGCCTACACTCTCTCCTGTTTCTGTGAAAGCCAGGCTTGCTGGCCAGCCCACTTGAGTGGCGCTAGTTCCATGGAGGGCTGGGGCTGGGTCCCAGGCACAGTTTTCAATCTTTGGTAAACAGTCCCTGAAGGAATAAGGTGGTGGTCCTGGCTGTGCCCTTTAACTGGCCTCTAAGAGTGAGAGGGAGCACACGGAGAAGGCCCCTCCAAAGTGCAACAGACCTTTTCTACGGTGCTATTTACAAACCAAACAAGGCTGAAGATAGATGACTTCCTACGGTCCAGCTCACGGGAAAGAAGCATTTTGTTCAGGACAAAGCATATACGTCAAGGACAAAGGAGTGGTGGAAAGCATCTCCTCTTCTAAGCACTCAACGAACGATACTGAGCTTTCTGATATATTTTACTCTGAAAATAGTCCATGCTTTTTCAGCTTTTCTTGAGTGTTTCACTTCTCTCCTCTTCCCCCTCGTCGCTTTTCGTCTTTCATGGCTTCCCTCCCTCCACGGTTCTTATTACTATTGAAGAAAACCTGCTGTTCCCTGCCACGTACCCATACTTCTGAGTCCGGGAGTTAAAGCGACATTAGAAAAATTCGTTCAGTGGGCCGGTGATTTTATCTGGGTAAGGGCAAACAACTAGTGCAGTCAATTGCTTTCCCCCAGTGAGTTAACTGACTATGCTCTTTGAAGTACAGAGTTATTCTCAGTTGAAATTAGTTTAGAACTGAGGAGAAATGGGTACTCTTTGAAATCCTTGCTGTGAGGGACTTAAAGAACGGATACTTACTGTTATCTGCCTGTGCAAATCAGCTGCTTAAATACGCATGCCTTTAGGAAAGGTCAAGTTGATAAGGTTTTTTTTTTTTTTTTTTTAATATTTTTAAAACTAAGGTGAGTTTACGGAGGTCTTTAAAATTAGCAAGGGCTTCCTTTCATCTTCAAAGACGAAAATTATTTCAATTTGTGGTCATGATGCATAGAGCTTAAAAACCACAAGTGTAAAGATACTACACTGCAATGCAAGAAGGGAAAACAGACAAGTTTTGCTATTGAGAGAAACGGTTCAACAAACTGGCTGAAAGAATATCCAAGTCTTTATCTAAGAGGCGGTTTTAAGAGCAGAGAACTGCAGAACTTGTCTACCTGAATGTAGATGCAATATCCACATACCTACACAAAACCCTGGCCGATTCCCTGAATATTTTAGTTCAGAATCTGAAAGTCTGCTGTGCCTAGACCACGTTACAGTGGTGAAAAGATTAGAAAATGGAAATCTCAAAGAAAATGAAAAAGAATTGATCGTTTAGTTCAAAGAAGATGAGGATGCTGGTGACTTAAGAGCTGTCTTACAGAGATACCTATAGGATGGAGATGAATAAGCCTTTATCTTCCATGAGCGCAAATCAGGAAGCGTCTGTGTTAACTTAGGAGAGGCATCTAGATAGCTGAAAGCATGACTGACTATATGTCAAGATTCTGGCTTCTAACTCACTTTCTGCTTCTAACTGGCCATGCGATCCTGGGCCAGGCTCTTGAACTCTCTAGATTTCCATCACCTCCATCTCCAGTTGAGAGCACTGTCCAGTGTTGCAATTCTCTGAAACAAAAAGAACTGTCTGTCTTTGCCTGCTTCAAAACTGAAATAATTACCAATTTGGTTTATACCCTGGCCACTTAAAAGTGAAGGAATGTCTTTTCCAGTGTGGCTGGTACATTTGGCAGCAAAAATGAACACCCACCAGAGGCAGAGTAGGGAAACCAGAGGCCACCCGTCTTTCCAGAAAGTTGTGGTCCCTTCCTAGCGCCTGGTGTGACCATGGATTGTAGCTCAGAGAATTCCATTTCAGAAAAGGCTCTTGGTTTTCCTACCATGAAGGGAATACATTCAGTTCCTACAAGGAGGGCAATTAATAGGCACCTGTGACCATCCTGCTTGGAGGAAGAAAGGGGCCATTTTAAGCAAATGATCCAGGGCTGGAACACAGGCTAGTTTGAAAATGGTGTTAAGTTGGACTTTTTAAATGAGTGATAAAACCCCCATGTGTTGAAAGAAAGCTGTAAAACACTGCAACCCCGTCTCCTTTACAAAAAAAAAAAAAAAAAAAGGAACATCTAGGCCTTTGGCCTAGGAGCCGGCAATGACACACCCTCTCTCTACAACACACTCCGGCAGCAAGAAGAACCCCATGCATTTCACAGTTAACGATGGTGAACATGGCCATGCAGACGCTCAAATGCCAGAACACTTTCTTCCCCCTTTCCATGAATGAACATGGGGCTGCTTCTGAAATGGGAGGCTGCATTTTCCTCACCACATACCTCCCCAGGAGCCGAGTGTGCGTTGGGAAACCGCTGAAGGAGCGTCTGATGTTTCCTGTGACAATGGGGGTGTTTCAGAGCTCCCTGCTGCTGGGGGTGATCTGCTAACCTTTCCTTTGTGATCTGAGCAGTTAACGAGACTGTAAACCAGCATCCGAGCTGATTGAATGTAGGTTTAAAGGGCAAAAGAAAACGGTGGTTGTGTAATGATTAAACGGCTCTTTTTTTTTTTTTCCCTTTAATTGCTAAAAACTGAAGTTGTGTTATTTTAATGTTGAAATCATTGTATATGCAGATGCAAACTGCACTGAAGCTGAAACAGAACTTCACCATGCTGTTGTGCTCAGGGGGAAGATTGCTTCTGTTACTTTCAAAAGTCATCTCTGTAAACCAACCTGGAAAGCCTCTGGTCCACCTCCTCCTCCTGCCTCCCATGAATCAATTCCACAGAGATGAAGTTAAACACATAATTTGTAAAAACTACTGAGAAGTAAACTTCTGGTTCCAAAGTAACCCGGGAATAGTTGCCAAATGCAGATAAATCTTCACCCGTAGTAGGAAGCCCCACACTGTTTAGAAAACACTTCCTAGACTTTGCCACCCTTGAAACCGACTGAATGTTCAAACCACAAGGCATCACTGCTCTTGTTCTCACAGACTGCTTTTAGGGGAGGAGTTAACACTTTTCACAAGTCAGTGGCTCCACTAATAAGTACAGTGATTTAGTGGAGATTCTGATTGTCTTGGATTGGTGTCCCTGAGAGCAGAAGCTTGAATTCATTTTGCTCTAAGCAGGTGTGTAATGAGAATAGAGGCTGTGTTGATAAGAGAACCCTGGGACTTAGTAATATATTAGCCTCTGTAATTTCTTCCCAAAATAGACTTAATGGAAAGAGGATGCATACTCTACCCCTTCTCAAAGGAAGCGTTCCCCAATACAGCAGAAGCAGCCATTCTAAAAACAGCTTTATGGCTTTTCAGTCAATGGCTCTATTTTGTCCCCTTTCACAACTTCCTTCCTCCTGCTCCGTAAGAATGCATGGTGGAGACATCCATGTTCACATCTCCCGCACACACACGGCTGAAAATGCCCCCAAGGTCTGCCTACTCCCACTCAGGGAAAATTTAAGTAATTACTGGATGCAATTTAACCTGAGTCCTTTATAATGCTTTTCATTTCATGTCTTCCTTTCACTCCAGATCTAATGGTGAAGCACCATTAATTAGCCTCGGGTTAAATTCAGTTCAGGGAGCAATTACTAAGTGCCCTGCTAAGAAGCCTCGTACTGGACTCAAAGACAAATAAGAGACCGGGTTCACGAAATATGAGAAGCTGCCTGCAGAGTACTTCCCGAAAGATCAAGATGGGCTCAGGAGCAGAATCAGAGCTCGGGCGGCCAGACTGCTGATTATCCATCCATCACACACCCACCCTGCAAGTCAGATTGCTTTCCAAGGTCTCGGAAATGAAGTTTCCTTGCTATACCTGCGATGTTTTCCTTAGCTCTATTTCACAAGCTAGAGGAGTATTTCCTCCTGCTCAGGGCCAACCTTATTAGAATAGAAGCTACCCCGAAGTTGCATGGGGTGTCAGATTTTTCAGATTTGGAAAATGTTTCCCCGTGAGTGAAAACAGGTATAAAAGGTGGTTAGATTCTCAGGCTGGGCGACAAAAGTCTATAACCTAAAATGTAGCATATTTGTAATAGAAAGGATAGAAGTAACTTTGAACTAAATAATTCTTAATAATCTTTCATTTTAAATATTACTAAATAATTTTTCATCGTTAATTAAAGGGGTTAAAGAAAAGCTTGTAAGAAATAATTTCGAAATTCATCTCGGAACTTGACCTTTGAGGAAAATCAGATTTTAATAAAAGACAGTGGACGGAAACTTTTGAGGCATGTCTGAATGGAAGCTTCCAGGCATTTTCAAGGGTTGGAGATTAATGGCATTCTTTTTTTATTCTATTAAATTTTACCTTGAAACATATGGTTTCTCTCTTCTCTGATACGTGTATTGCCTGGGCCACTCTAGCAATATGAGAAAACGGTAGAGGAGGCATGGAAGGAAATGGGAAGTCGTGTTCTAAACGAACTTGGAAGAGCTGGAAGAGAGACGGAAAGGGAAAGAAAATGGGACATTTGTATGTATGGAAACATGTGTGAGAACATTATCTTGAGATGGAAAGGCAGGAAGAATCTCTGAGCCGCAAGCGTCCCATCCCAGTCCACAGCAAAGTACCCTCTGCCAGAGACCTCATACATGCTGCCATTTAGAGTGACCTCCGAGGTGTGTGTGTGTGTGTGTGTGTGTGTGTGTGTGTGTGTGTGAGAGCGCGAGCGCGTGCGGCAGGAGGCAGAGCCGGGACAGAGGGCAACTGTGATTTGTAACCACAGGACACGCACGGAATTTGAGTACCTGCTCTAGATCCAGTTTATAGCCAAGGAATTAACATGTTGGAGAAGGTGGAGGCTACCTTCACATAGAGGAAAAAGAACAACGGGATTAGAAGTAGGTCAGATGAAGATACATGAAAATATTTTTATACTTTGAAGTGAAGAATTGGAAAACTGGCTTCAATAGCATGCAGGAGAGTGGGATGGAGGCAAAGCTTCCACTGCCCTGAATAAACCAGACAAAAGGAACCTTAATACCGCAGAAGAAATTTTAGTTACTATTCAGTAGTAGCTTCCCGAGGCAGGCTGGGATTACCCCTGGGGAAAGCTTTCTTAGGAGTGTGAAAGTTTGGCGTCTCTCATCAGACCACCACGAGAGTGCCCATTTGAAGCCATATAATGGCACTTATGCTGGTGCCCTAACACACTTATTCTTGGCTCTCCCTGGCTATGGGAACCTCCAGGAGCTTAAGGTCTTCACCAGGCAAGTCGGGCAGATGTTTCCTCTTCAGCATCACAACATGTTCTGTTTGACATTTGAGTCCTAGAGCTGGCAAGGGTGGCCCAAGGCGGTACCAGCCGATTCCCTGAAAGCCAGGGAGCTGACAGGGACCTGCGTGGAAGGCAGCGGAGCCCATCGTGGATGACAAGTGTTTGTTCACCAAAGGTCCCTTCCACTTCCCCTTCCCAATCCAAACACAGTCTCAGAACATCAGTTTATATAAAGGGTGAAGACAGAGGTGCTCTGGTTTGGGAGTGGGAAAGGACTCAGAGTCCTGTCCTCTGATTCCCCAAGGGGGGGTTCTTATATAAATCTGGCCCTAGAGGTTTTTTATCTTCTCTTTTACTGGACCCAAATTTACAATCAAATCGCCCAGAGGAGGAAGTCATCCTCCCTCCAGGCTCGCCAGTTACTGAGGAGGAGCAGTTTCCCCTCGTTTCCAACTGGAGACGCCAAAGCAGACCCTTCCCAAAGGTCACGTGGTTAGCAGTAGGAGAAATGGATCTAAGATACACATTTTGAAAAATCGTTTACATTCTCCTTGCCTTATCCCCCTTTCTCTATAATTCCCTATTATATTTTAGTAGAACTTTGATGCTTTTGAGAATTTGACAACCCCACCCCCACTCCCTGCAATTCAGTCTCTAAATTTGGGAATCCAGGAGATATTTTGCTCAGGTTTGGTGATTTCTCCTAAAGCTGTATAACTACGGAGAGGCAAGCGCTTCCTGTGCCTAACCTTACTCCCAGGTTAACTCCCTCTCCAGCTTTCACCCTGGTGTCATCTCTCACTTGATGGCCATTTCCCCGAAGAAACTGCAACAGTTGTTTAGTCTCCTAAAGAGAGCAACGATGTCAACTCCTGTTAGGGAATAACCAGGTGGCACTGGGGTGGGACTGTGGCAATGTGTTGGCTCCCTGCTTCCACAGACTGAAGGATTTTCTCTCAAGCATCAGCTTCCAGGAGCCAGAATTCAACTTTGTGCCTGAGGGGAAAAAAATGGCAAACTACTCAATGTCACAGACTTCAGAGTCCACCTCTGGTCACTGAGAACTCGGGTTGTCCGAGGTCCACTGTGATCTTTTTACTGCCTGAATCCTTTACCGATTGAGGTAAAACAGGATCACATTAAGTAAGGTCACAAATAGAGAGCAGATCTGAACAGACCCTGGTGAAATTTTTTGGTCCTATTTTGTCATTTATATACAGTTTAACGGCAAGTAATAGAATATGCCACACCTTTCCACTTTGTTCTCTGTCTTTCTAGAGTTAGGAAAAGAGCTGATTTACATACATTGTTGACGAATCATCGCATTAAGCTTTTGAAATAATGTTTCATTTCTGTTTCATAGATTTTATTTCATCTGCAAAGATCTGTGCTGGTAACACCTGCCCCGATTAACAAAAGCATCTCCTCTGTTGCCAATTGACTCTTGCTTCTAAAGTTTGGAATTAACTGACTATAGGTACCCATCTTCTGCAGTCGTGCTCAAGGCTCCTCCTTAGTCTTATGAAAATCTGACAAGATTGGAAACAGAAAAGTGGGACAGGATATATCTGGCTTTCCATTAGGACCACCACCATCTCTTTATTTGACACCTTGCCTAATTCACTTTAGTCTTCCTTTGGACCAGGAGCTCCTGGGCTCCTGCTGTACTTTCATTAGTCATACTGTCTTACGCATCATGAACGAGCACACCACGATACCGAACGTGTACATCAATGTGAATAACTCGCTATTGTTCTCAGGGCGCCAGTCCATATTTTTATAGTGCTGTCCGTCTTCCATGTTTGGGATTTAGCAAGTCTGTGCTGCATACTGTTCCCACAGAGATGCGGCTGTAAAATCGGTGAGGTCTGATAAATGTTTTTATCTGATGTTTGTCTCTTTTCTGTGGGAAAGTTCTACCAGATGAATCCAGACTGTCTGGACGTCCCTCTTTCTTTCTTCTCCTTCTGAGAGATATACCAGAGTGGTACCCCTTCCCTCCTGCAGAGACTTTTTTTTTTTTAATTGAATGAAATATTCTTTAAATTCTATAGTGCTTTACAATTTTCAGAAGGTTCACACAGATGACTTCATATAATCCCATAATAACCCTTTTTTCCCTACCCTTGTATTGCCCCTTCCCTCTCCCCACTGGTAACCACTAGTTTGGTCTCTGTATCTGTAAGTCTGATACTTTGTTTTATTCACTAGTTTGTTGTATTTTTTAAGATTCCACAGATAAGTGATAACATACAGTATTTGTCTTTCTCTGAATGACTTATTTCATTTAATATAATACCCTTCAAAGTCCATCCATGTTGCTGCAAATGAGAAAATGCCACTCTTTTATGGCCGAGTAGTATTCCACTATATATATAAACTTTATATTCACTATACACACACACCCTACATCTTCTATATCCATTCAGCTGTTGATGGACACTTAGGTTGTTTACAAATCTTGGCAATGATAAATAATGCTGCTACGAACACTGGAGTGAGTGTATCTTTTAGAATATGTGTTTGTTTTTTGTGGATATATATTCAGGAGTGGAATTGCTGGGTCATATAGTGGTTGTACATTCTTTTACATCTAGAGTCACTTTGTTATGGTCGACCCACTGGTATCTCTTGCTCTAGAGTATCACTGACATCATCCCTAAAAATAGGAATGACTGCCATGCAATGGATGCAAACAAGTATTTATTATATAAATATAATAAAACAAGTAACATTGGTGCCTTTTCAACAGTCTCTTCATTGCCCTTGTAGGAACATCGGTGGTAGAGCATTCTAAAGTTACATACAGATGCCATTCACAAGAATATGTCCTCCGGCCTCCTGATATTTGTCAACACTTCCATCCTGATCGCCAGCGAAAGGTGAATTTCATTTCCCTTCTTAAAAGTTTAAGAAAAATGGGTGCAGATGTTTTTAAATTATAAGAAAATTACATTTTTGATGCCCTCAAAGCCATTTTTTTATTCAGATCATTGCTGCACACAGATTGGTAGAAAATTAAAATGTTGATGTTTTCCAGGTGTCCGGGATTCTTTAAAGGTGATCTTGTAGACTAACTACACAGGCATTTCCCAGGTTAGACATTAATTAACTACCTCCACCAAATTTTCTCACCAGCCCTGCTTATGTTTCCCACGTGTACACTCAACCTCACCAAGCCAGACCTCTCTTCAGAAGTCCCCCATCACAAACTTAAATGAACATCTGATTTCCCTTTAGAACAACCCTGTCTTTAACTCATCTGCAAATACTTACAGGTTTTCTTATGAAAAAGGCACAAAAATCAGACTGAGGGGAGAGAGAGAAATATATTTCAAATCTTTTAGGCCTCTGTCTTCATTTTTCTAAGATGAGGAAGGATGTTTGTAGAGCTAGCTCCAAAGGGCATTTCACACACAGTATATCTGGACATTCTTTTAGAGGTAGAGGTTGGGGTGAATGATTTAGAAAAACCCAAGTTAAAAAGTCTCCTCTGAGTGAAGAAGGGATGTCTTAGGTTGATTTATCAAAACTAGAGGTTTCCCAACCTAAATGTCCATTGACAGATGACTGGATAAAGAAGCTGTGGTGTGTATATATATATATATACACACACACACACAATGGAATACTACTCAGCCATAAAAAGAATAAAGTAATGCCATTTGCAGCAACATGGATGGACCCGGAGAATGTCATTCTAAGTGAAGTAAGCCAGAAAGAGAAAGAAAAATACCATATGATATCACTTATATATGGAATCTTAAAAAAAGACACAAATGAACTTACTTACAAAACAGAAACAGACTCACAGACGTAGAGAACTTATGGTTACCAGGGGGCAAAGAGGGTGGGAAGGGATAAATTGGGAGTTTGAGATTTGCAGATACTGACTGGTATATATAAAATAGACAAACTAGTTTATACTGTACAGCACAGGGAACTATATTCAGTATCTTGTAGTAACCTATAATGAAAAAGAATATGAAAAGGAATGTATGTGTGTACATGTATGACTGAAACATTATGCTGTGCACCAGAAATTGACACAACATTGTAAACTGACCATACATCAATTAAAAAAGATGTTAAAAAAAACCAAACCCCAAACAAACCTAGAGTTTCCCCTGAGCACATTTCTGAATAATTACCCACTTGTAGAGATTCACTGATAACTTGCCTCTCTTTCTCTCAATGTACAGTAAGTGCTATAGAACTGTATTAGGTAGCAAAGTGACACACAAAAGAAATTTTCATCTCTGTCAAGAAGATACGTTCTATCAGAGGGACAAGATGAACATTAGAGAAACAGCTAGAGATACAAATTAAAGACCAAACCCATACACTGAGGATGCCTGCCTCTCCGACTTCAACCCCAGGAAACCCCTGGCCTTCTTTGCTCACCAGCCATCTCCTCTAGTCCTCGCTGACGGCTCTCCTTTCTTCTCCCAACTCTTTTTGTCCCTTCTGCCTGTCCTACGCGTTAGGCCTGTCGGCGACTGGCAGGCACTGTTTAGTAGCACGCTATCATCCTCTCTTTTACGGAAAAAACCCCCATGATTATTTATATCTGCTTATTTGACTGATTCATTCATTCACTCACTCACTCATCGGACCCAGATCCTGCCCCAGCTTTGCCTCTTTCTTACAGCCGTAGCTTCTGTTTGTCACTTTTCTGAGAACCACCAAACACCGTGGCTCTGTATTGAACTTCTTAGAGGCTTCCCAGTTCTAGGGATCCAGGCCGCCTTCCACAGGGTGATGGGCTTCCCCACATCCTCATGGGCTCAGCGGCGTGGGAAGGCGGCCACAGGGCTCTGAAAGGCCTCCACCTGCTGCTGCCGGTTCCTCTCTCCTCGCTCCCTTGATGCACCCAAGTGGGACAGTCAGAACCCATACTCACCGGGGCCCTAGACCCCTATCTCCAGCCCTGACCTTTCCCCTTCTCTTCCGTCTCATATTCCCCAATGTCTACAAAATGTATAGACCAGGTATTTCACGGCCACCCAAAACCAGCATGTCAAAGCCAGACTGTACTATCACTCCTCGCAAAGCCCGGCTGCTGGCTCCCTCTGCCTCGGCGGCAGCAGCGGGGCGCCCATCCCTCGGGTCTCTCCCACCAGCTTCCTGTCGGCTCGCGGTCCCCTCTGCCCTGCACCCTTCCCTCAAGTCTTCTGCCGAGCCCGACTGCCTCTCTCTCTGTAGTGTTTCCTCAGATCTAATCTTTCGCCACAATTTCTCCTGCCAAAGAACCATTCCAGATATGAACTCTCTCAAAGTACAAATACATACCTACTACTACGCTCAGAGAAGTAATAAACAAGAAAACTTTCTCTGCACGTCCTAAAACAGATCAGAAATGGTTCCCGTCCCATGTTCTCTAGTGATTTCTGGAGCATGAAAGAAACACTTCAAGCTGAAGTCATACGAATATTTATTAGGTTTTTCTATTTACTTAACTTCGTAGTTGTTTTATTGTTATGTTCCCAAAGAGGCACTGGCCTAACAGGCACATTAGAAATAGATGAAGAAAAATGGAGGCAAAGTAAATCTAAGAGTGGCCTTCCACGCATGTCCGTCACAAGACTTATCCGCAGCGCAGTGCATCAAGCTGTCAGGAAGTCTTGTCTCCGGTTTCTCATTTCTTAACTTTGACCCCTTTTTTTCTGCATGAAAGTTTTCTTTCACCCTCTTGAGATGAATTAAAGAATAACCATCAGTTACTGCATATGAGAACAAGCTGGCTGAGACTTAGAACTTCCCTGATCTCCAGAACGGGCTTGACTAAGCTTTGGAAAATTAATTGCTCACTGCGCCCCCTGATTATTCTCTGTGGGACTTAGGCAAAGCTGTGAGCTTCGTAGAAAAGCATCTTCTTTCCTGTTCAGGAGAGAGCAAAGGAATCCTCTTAGAACCCCTGAACTCTCACTTCCTGTGAAAGTCCTCATGTGTGGATGACGGAAGTCTGCTGGCAGCCCTTCTCCCTTGCCCTCCCCAGTACTCGGTGGAGGCCACTCAGATGCCCATTAAAGTCCCCTCTGAAGGAAGAGTAGAGAGGAGGTGGAAACCACGCTGAAGTGAATTAACTATTATCGATTTTGCCAATTTGTTTTTAGAAAGAATCTGCTAATAGAATGTTGAAATTATTAGGAAAAATAGATTTGGCTTAACCCCAAATTGTCTAAAGTATAAACACAAAGAATAACGCCACACAAAATAAAAGTCAAGGCAGGTGTTCAAAAGTGCGTGGAAGGAAGCAGCTAGGATGGGCAGAAGTAACTGGGGGGAAATCCGAAGCAGGGAATGAGACATTATGACAAACGGTACGGGGGAATAACACACAGGGACAGGAGAAAGCCGGTGGAGTGGGGGAGGGGGTTGATGTTGGATGACACCAAAAAGACATCTGTCTTATGAAGTTAATCCACACCAGAGCCAACATGCTGGTTTCTACAAAAAAGTTAGTCCCCGACAAGGGTGCCCAAAGCGCAGCCCACCTGCTGTCCTCCAGGCGTGGCCTTGCACCTGCCGAGTGCACGTGCCCTTTTATAATTTGCACAAGGGTGCCACATGGGGCAGCAATGAAAGTGCACCCCTGGAGTCATCTCGACCTGAGGTGGAAACCTGGGAATGAGTAACTCAGTGGTCCAAAATGATCTGAAGGACATCTGACAGGTCCTGTGTTGGAGAGAGCCACCAAGAAGCCACAGAGAGGTAACCTGGGAAATTCTTCAAGGTGAAAACGCGGTCTAGTGCTATCCTGGACTCCTCCAATGCTAGTTAAGTGACTTCCGTGGATATTGTTTCCTCGGGATGGTCTCCTCTCAGACGTAGTTCTTGGAAGTAGCTTGTCCCTCTGGACATGACACCGGAGGGCATATGGAAATGGTGTGAATCTGGGGATGAAACAGTATCATGGGGGAAAAGAGTGTTTTGGAGACGGGGTGGCTAAGCAGAATTATTTCAAATTCTGATCAATCCTAGGCTCCAAACTAGTGGGAAATAGTGACTTGATGTAGCGGAGAGTGACAGAGAGGGAGAGGAACTAATATTTATCCGAGCGTTGATTATACACTAGGAACGTTACATGCATCGTCAGCTCTGACAGGGACCATGGGACACAGGTCCCATTAACCCACCTGACAGATGAGGAAACTGCACTTCAGAGAAGTCTGATGCTCTGAGTCACACGGCCCAGATTCAAGCCTGGGTCTAACTACAAAGCCCATATTCTTTCAACTATACCATGCTGCTTGTTAAAAGGCTGAATGATATGCCTGGTGAGAAAAAGATAAAGGCAAGTTCTATAACTCATGCTTGACAGAAAAGACTGGATACTGAAATGTTTTTCAAGTAACGTCTCAGAATGGTGGACCTAAAGGATGGTAGCCACATATGATCCAACAATCCCACTCCTGGGCGTAGATCCAGAGGAAACTCCAGTTTGAAAAGACACATGCACCCCAATGTTCACAGCAGCACTATTTACAATAGCCAAGACATGGAAACAACCTAAATGTCCATCGACAGATGACTGGATGAAGAAGACGTGGCATATTTATGGAATACTACTCAGCCATAAAAAGAATGAAATAATGCCATTTGCAGCAACATGGATGGACTTAGAGATTATCATACTCAGTGAAAGATAAATATCATATGATATGAGTTTTATGTGGAATCTAAAATATGATACAAATGAACTTATTTACAAAACAGACTCACAGACATAGAAAACAAACTTACGGTTACCAAAGGGGAAGGTGGGTGGGAGGGATAAATTAGTTTGGGATTAGCAGATACTAACTACTTATTATAGAATAGATAAACAACCAGGTCCTACTGTATAGAACAGGGAACTATATTCAATAGTTTGCAATAACCTATAAGGAAAAAGAATATGTAAATGTGTAACTGAATCACTTTGCTGTACACCAGAAACTAACACAACATTGTAAATCAACTAATACTTCAATAAAAAAAAAAATAAAGGATGGTAGTCAGCTGTTTTGAAACTGGTTCTGAAGAAATAAGAACAGGAAAACAGCTTCAACTTCCACATGAAAAAAAGCTTCCTTATCAGAAAGTATTGAAGTTAGAGGCTGAGGAACACTGTGGAACCTTCTTCCCGTGCAGAAGGCAGGACAACTGATGCTGGTGAGAAGATGCAACGTGACGTTTGTTTAAAATAAAGGAACCCCCTGAAGGAGTTCACCGGAGAGAAGGAAGGGAAGAAAAACTGCCCCTGAGTCACTGCTGTGCTACAAAACAGCACAAAACAGCAGAAGGAATGGAGGACACGGAGAAATGTTGGAAGGGAAAGAAATAGAAAACAGGAGACTCATGACTATTAGTATCGAGAACACTCTGAATAATGTCTAGCGTAACCATCCTCGTGGAGCCAAGTCCTGCAGCCTCCTCTTCTCTGAAGGTATTTTCAAACAATATAGATTTAAAATTTTTGTTGTTGTTGTTAGTGGAGGGACTGGGGATAGAACCCAGGACCTCGTGCACGCTAAGCATGTGCTCTACCACTGAGCTATGCCCTCCCCCTTAAAACATTTGTATTTGGAAACAATATAGATTTTAGTCTGAATGGAAGACTTCAAGTGTGGTCCTGCCTCAGAGCAGGAACACCCAAGTGCTAAATGACCACTCCAGGGGCTTCGGGTGATCCTCAGAGCAGATTATTTTTTAACTTTATATGTATTTAATAGTAATCTCATTAAAAAAAAATAAAATGCCCCATTTAATTCTCATATTCCCCTGTATATTAGGCTTTATTATCCTGTGACAATTTATATTTCAGAGTTATGAAAAAAGACTGTGGCCCAGAGAGTCTAAGGGACTTACCTAGCTAATAAATTGAGAGAGCTAAGATTTGACATTAAATCCTTGAGTGAATCTCCTATCCAGGATTCCTTCCAGAATCTTAACCTGCATTTTCAACCACATGCTGAGGGTTGGCTGTCAAACATACACCGTGGGTTGGTTCCTCAACTTGGATGAGAATCACTTGGTCAGCTCTAGAGATTGCCTGCACAGGTGGCTGAAGAATTGGAAAAGGAAACTGATCATTCAGAGGAACAGAACAATAAACAGGGCCCCTGTATCTAGGACCCCTGTGTCCCTCTACAGACATGTTGATGAGACGAGCATCCTAAAAGTTCTAGAAGGTGGTAAACAATGTTTAAAAGCTTTTGTTCCCCAGCTTGTCAAAGCCCACTCTTTAGGATGAACCCAGAGAACATTCTTTCCTCCCTTTGTTTATTTGTTCATTTATTCAAATTTGAAACATATGAGGTCATGATTTCTTATCTTTTTTTTGCAGCTCTCAAAAATTTAAAGCAGTATGTCCTCGGGGGAAATAAATGACAAAATATTAAAAAAAAAAACCAAGTTCACGTTAACATTTGAAAAGTTTTCATTGTTTAGTTTACCAAAATAATATGTAGAAATTTAAAGATCTTTTTATTTATCTTAAGAATCACATTCTGGGAAATGTGGTAAGGATGGCAATTATTGGGTGTCTTGGGGTTATAAAGAGAACATAAACAGAAAAGCTAATGGGAAGAACATACAGTTACAGATACTAAAGTGTCTTAAGTCAGGAAGCACTGGTCTGAAGCCCTGATTTACCCTAGAGATGCTATATAATACAGTATCTGTAAGTGTAGATATACAAAGACCCACAGAGGGCAGATTGGGCAGAGAGGAGCCACCATGATAGCCTCATTGCTGTTGGGCCACGCTTGTACAATAATTTCAAGAGTGAAATCATTGATAAACACATAGCTCTGTGTGATGAATCCCACATCTTGGATATGCAACAAGACAGCCTTCACCCTGGTGTGGTGCCATTTCCACACAGATGCCCTGGTCTTTAAGGGAGGCAAGGAGGCTACAGGGTAAGGGATCCCATCATTATGAGAAGGACAAAGATGGAAAGGGGTCTCTAATGAAGCTGCTTGGTATGACGGAACTTCAGATGACCAGGTGCTCCTGAGGAGGTGGGGCTTTAGGGATGAGCCGTGTTGAGTGGAATCGACCATGCTAAGGGAACAGGAAAAATGGACAACTTAGAGCCTGTGACCCAGCCCTGCTTCCTGCATCCTAATCTTGCTGCCACCACACAGCTTTCCTTGGAGCTCTGCCAAGCAATGTGCCAACAGAGAAGCTGCTCTGTTGAGCAGAGGATGTGGATGGTAATGACCCTGTCACCTGCTTCCGGGGAAGGTTGAAAGCATATTAAGGTTTTTAGAAGCCTGATCCTCCCAACAACCAGCCCCATTATTAAGCTATCCTTTTATCTAAAACTAACTTTAAAGTCAAGTGATAGAGACAGAGTGTCTGCTATCCCAACCTCTGTTTTTCTAACAACAAAACCCGGCTCTTTCTCAGGCCCCACATTTAAGCACAGAAGCATCTTCTCTACTTGTTTGTTAACAGAAGTTATCATAATTGCAATCCAAGTGAGCTGGGTATACAGAGTCTGGTTTTGAAATAAAGAGTTGCGTTTCTATTAGATACACACCAGTTTTTAGGGCTAGAAAATGTCCGTCACACTTCTGAAGCCTTCTTTCTGGATGCTGTTAACCCACGGGGTCTTGATCATTGTTGCAGAGTCCGGTGGGGGGCTCCAGTGCCGCAAGGAATACACTTAAGTGGGGTTTGGGTCTATGAAAGGCTGAAGATCAGGTCTCATAACCACTGGCATTCAGTAACTGCTAATTGCTACTTCTTTGTCTATACAGTGCAAAAACTTAAAGTGTTGAATTTGGGCTCTTTGAATTCAGTCAACCCATGGAACAGAGTCCTTAGCCTTTTTTTAAGGAAAGGGGAAGCAGGTTAGAAACCAAAAGAAATGGAGGTGTGCATTTCAGTTTCAGCTGGAAAGCACTCCAAGAACAAATAAGAGCTATTGTAAAAAGGAAAAAAAGGAGGAAATTGTAAAAAGTGGCCCAGGATCCAGTACCCAAAGCTCCCATCTGAAGATATCCATGGAAAACCAGAGACCACCGAAGGGCAGATAGAAATGCGTACAGGAGCAAAGGGAAAACCACAGATTTTATGTAGAATTATCAACTGTACGTGCTTGTATTCATGGCTAAAGCTATAAAACATCTTACTAGTCTATAAAGTTGGGACAATAGTATGTATTTTATACATGTGAAGATACTGAGTAAGAGATAAAAGATTTAACACGGTACTTCAGTAAGTGGTAACTGGTAACTTTTTTTTTTTTTTTTTTTGGAAAAAGGTGTTGGGGCTAGAACCCAGGACCTGGTGCATGCTAAGCACCACACACTCTACCTCTGAGATATTACCTGCCCCCAGTAAGTAGTAACTATTGTTCATAATGGTAATATTTGACTTCTAGAAAAAAATATTTGGATTATTGGACAAAAAAAGAAAAAGATTCGAAGGAAGTACATGTTCCTAGTGATGGAGACCTTTCTTAGGAGAATGGTAAGACGACGACCGAATTAAAAGATTGGAGAGAGGCCCCTTCTTCCCCTGGGAGCAGGAAAGGAGCATTTTTTCAGCTGTGGTATCCCACGGAGAAGCGCTCAAGGCCAGACTGCGGCCTGAGCCTGAGCGAGTGTGAGAGCCTGGGGCACCAAGAGGGGAGGGGCTGGGAGCCTGCTTTCACAGCTTTGGTCTTAGCTTCTCTAATCTTCCCTCCCTCCCTCCTTCTACTTCTCTCTGTCTCTCCTTTCTACCTCTCTACAGCTTGTCAATCTACCGTCTCTTGTACTGTTCACTTTTATATATCTCCGTTTTCTTTTGTCCTAGTGAAAGTGTTTCATCTGCACATTCAACACCCAAGACAATATATATGTAGCAATCTCACATCCTAGGACCACAGGGGCCGACCACAGGGCACCAGGGAGGCCAGGCGGGGAGTCACCTGAGGTGTGAATGCATCTGGAAGACTGGAGCTCTCCATCTGAATATCTGGGCGGGCATGTGTTCCCGCCACATGGTGTGAGTCTAACACGTGGGTCCTGTAAGCAGGGTCTAAAATTATGTGCAATGGATTTATGAACCTGAGGTTTATGTCTCCATCTCTCTGCCCAGGGATGTTCTACTCCTAACTTCAAGTTTATGCAGGCAAAACAGAGGCATGACATCAGGCTTGAAGCATGATGATCTGGTTAAATTTGGTCAAAGGCCCCTATTTTCATCATCATTATTATTTTTTTTGGGGGGAGGTCTGTTTCTAAGTTGACTTATTCAGATAATGGCATCTCTTTCCTACATCACCATAGTCAGGTACAGCCTTAGTACCACTAACTTTAGCTATTTTTCTTTTTCTTTTTACATTTTTAAAACATTTTATTAAAAAAATTTGGGGGGGAGTTAGGCTTATTTATTTATTTATTTATTTATTTATTTATTTATTTATTTATTTATTTATAGAGGAGGTACTGGGGAATGAACCCTGGACCTTGTGCATTAAGTATGCACTTTACCACTTGAGCTATACCCTCCCCTCTATTTTTCATTTTCAAGTTAACCTGAGAGAGTAACAGGGTTTTTGAACTTGTATTCCATGAGAATACAAAAGTCAAAATATGCCTGCAAAAAGATTAAACAGAAATTAGGGAAGCTAAGTATCCCATATTATAGGAACAAACCAAAGTTAGAGGAAAAAAAGGCAATCCATAGTTTAAATTTCCTGCCCGCAGGGCATGCTACACCTTACATCCTCTTAAATTCCACAGGTAATATAATTTATATTAAATGGGACAGGTCCCAGCAGAAATCTGTACAGGCGCCAGGCAAAACAATTACTTTGATGTGCTCTTTTGAAAGTATTGCAGCTCCTAGGTACAGAGTTTACATGGAAACAAATAATAGAAGATTTAGATGTACTCTCTGCTATTAAAATTATTAAATTGCTAACATGTAATTATTGAGTGTAATATACAAGGCTAATCTATTTACTTGGTTTTTAAAAAAATTAATCAACAGTTAAGAAGTAAGAAAAATTAAAGTCAGACAGTCTAATAGTTTGCTAAGCTACAGTTTCTTAGAAAGGAAAGCAAAACAAATCCTCCGCCAGCGGATGCGTTCAGAACTAAACCTTTTTAAGATGACGGCAGGATATATGTTGTAAAGGCAATTACAGTGGAATTCAGGTGGGTCCAAAGTACATCAAGATTACAGCTCTGTAACAAAAAGCCTTTTGCTGTCGTTTGACCACGTTGCAGGAAGTCCTCAACCTACACAGGGGCTGGGTTCCAAAAGTCTGTTTGTAAACTGACTAGCTTTCTTACTGAAGTTATGACAGTTAGAAACAGAAGACTGTGTTAAGTTCCCACGAATGCCAGGGAAGCGGCTAAAGACGAAAGCCCCTTCAAGGCAGAGACAGATGCAGCCACACAGCTGCAATGCAGTGAGTGACCCTGCGCTGGAGGAGATGCTGTGGAAAGCCAGAGAGGAACCCCTAATTCCATTTCCCAGCACCAGCGGAGGCCAGAGTCACCCCCATTTTCATGGAGACTGCAATGAGGGAAAGACTAAAGAGAAAGATAACGAACACAAAACAAGGAGAGACGGGGAGAAGGGGAATATGGAGAAGCCAAGGGAACAAGACGTTAACGAGATGGCGAAAAGTGTAGGGATGGATAGGTAGAAGCTGCACAGGCTAGGACAGACAGACCAAAGACTAGAACAACAGCAGTGGGTGAGATAACCCAAGCTGAGGGGAACGGCTCATGGCTCAGGCCAACAGTCTCCCAAGAAGAGGATGTCCAGATCATATACAGGCTGCCATCTGTACGTAATGGCTGTTTCAAAGTCAGGCTTGGGTAGACCGGAATCTTTTATACCAGACCGTAACTCACCACAAAAATCAGGTTGGCAGCCCCAAATTTATTTATATCAAATCTTAGGCAAATTCTTGGTCCACCTGAGTGTCTAATTTGACCTTCTTCCTCCGCAGATAAGAGTTTGTAGTTTCCGCTAAATGCTTCATTTAGGAAGACTATAGATATTGCCATGGTCTGAATGTGTTCCCCCTGCCCCTGCCCCCATACTGTAGTGAAACCCTAACCCCCAGAGTAATAGTATTAGGAGGGAGGCCTTGGTGAGGTTATTAGGTCATGAGGCAGGGCCCTCATGAATGGGATTAATGCTTCTATACAAGAGGCCCCAGAGTTTGCTTGTCTCTTCCACCACGTGAAGATACAGGTCTGCAACCTGGAAGAGGGCCCTCACCTGACCACACTGGCACCCTGATCGGAGACTTCCAACCCCTAAAACCGTGAAAAATAAATTTCTGGTGTTCATAAGAGACCCAGTCTGTGGTATGGTGTTATATCAGCACAAACAAATTAAGACAGGTATGGTGTCAATATTATTTAAAAGAGTAAAAATTGAGTAATTTAGTGTAAGGAGGCAGTCAAGCTACTTCTGTAAAGACTGGGAAGCAGCAGTAGAAGCTGAAATGGACTGTCACAGTGGACCTTAGGTCACAGGAGTCGTTGATACCACCCAGGAGCAGCAGGAGGACTGGAAATTATGTTGGAAACGCAATGACATCATTAATTCCATGTCTACCACATCCCAGAACCACTCAGCCACAACAGGATTGTTACCTAGAAACATCCTTACTGGAAAAATTAAGCACTTGTCCAATAATTTCCCGTTAATGGCCAATTTCCCTAAATGTTGGCTTGTGTGTCTCCTCAGGGGCCACTCTATCTCTCTGCTCCCTAGCCCCACACTGCTGTCATTAATGAAGAACCACCCCCATCCCCATCAAAGAAAAGGCCTCATAGGTGCTTCCAAGAGGGGCACAGACTCCTCTTTGAATTTCTCCATCACTTTCCCGCACGCTTGTAATTGCTGAGTGTTCTAACTTCGGACAAATGCTGGGAGGCCCATAACACTCCACACAAGACTCCACCAGAGGACTTACCCCTATACACTCAAGTGAACAGTTCATGTGCTTAGTCGCCACTGTCTTCAGCCTCAGGGACTGCCCACTCACCACCGGGACAAGGTGCTCAGGGTCTGGCACATTGTAGATGAGACAGTGAAACCCAATGAAAAAGAGATACCGACCTCTCATGTTTGTACCAATTACAACACTACCATATTTGATGTTGAGCCCCTGGAATGACTAGTAAGACTCTAACAAGTCAGCTTCTAAGCATATAAAACCTTACAGGTATGATTTTCTGCCTTCAAAGAACTTACAATCTAAACCAAACATAATAAAAAAGAAAAACTCAAAATCCCCACCCCAGAGGACTTAATATTCAGCATCGTTTATTCTTACCCGCTTTAATTCTGATACTCTCCTTTGATGCCCTTTCCTCCTCCTCCACCCCTCGAACCAGTCCCACCAACTCTAACCAGCACTCAAACAAAAATATCCCCCCCAGAAAACATTTTGTGAGCTGAACTAAGTGTTCATGGTGGGGGAGACTTCCGAGTCTCCTTCTCGCTCAACTATGGGAAGCAAAAACCACACACCATTGAGACTTTTGCTTGGCTTTTCCCTTCGAAGCCACAGAGCCCACAAATAAACACAAAGATGCACATAAACACTTATTAAGGAATGTTGCTGGGCTACTGAGGGGCCACTTCTGCAGGAATCATCCTTCAAGGGCTCCCGTAAAATGGCAACAAATCTGCATGCTGATAAGATGCTATGGCCAGAGGCGCTGACTGCCCCCGCCAGCGACCCCTCCCAGTCCCCCTCACCTCTCTCACAAGACTTTCAGAGGAACTCCCCCTCCGGCCATTGTTAACATGTGACCTCACGGCAACTTCCCGACAGGAGTTTAGCTGCAGGCTGATGTCTAAAAGTTCAGGCACTATAAAAACTGGTTTATTGGATGCAAAAGAGAATTAGGACTTCAAAGACTCTTACTCTGTCAAATTAAATTAACATATGGAACAGCAACTAAGCTATGATTGGTATTCATAGCATCAGCTCTTTGGTAAGGCTCTGGCTGGCTTTTAATGCAGCTTGTTCACTGTTTTAAGTGAACTATCCTGATCTACTCTGGTTACTCAGAAGAGTATTTAATGATGTGAGAAACGCTCATGACATACTGTGATGTGTAAAAAGTTGAATACAAATTATATGTAAAGTATAATTCGAAGTTTCTAAGTAAGATAGGCTCTAGATTATATTTAGTTTTAAAAAATAGTCTTTGCTTCATATATGAAAGAATTATATACCAAGACAGTAATGCTGATTCCCTCTAGATAGTAAGATTAAGGGAACAATTTTCTTTCTTTATTTAATTCTTCTAGGAATTATCCAAAATTTCTAAAGAGAATGTATTGCTTTAATCATCAGAAAACAGCATATATGCATTAAAAATACATTTTTAAAGAAAAAAAATTCCTTATGTAAGAAAAAACATGCAAAAATTAGTGGGCATAATAAACAGGGACAGGCATTTACATGTGCATTATTGGCTTTGTGTGGCTATTCTCAGAACAAGTGTGGGCGAGGGCTTATCTGCCTGTGTGATACAGACAGTGTCCACACGCAGGACAGGCTGTGACGTGAAGTATTTTATTTACCTTTCTGTTAATTTTTCTTTCTATTCCTCAACCTAGAAATCAGTTATAATGAACAAGCAAAGTGACAGAACAGCGGTAAGATTTTTTTCCTTTTTCTTTTTCTTGTTTTTCCTCTGGAAAAGGAATCAATTTCAAAAGCTAGTGAAATGACACTGAAGGAACTTGATAAAGATTTAAACGGAATCAGTAGGTTGTAGCATAAGCAACAGATAATAGCCAATTATTTTTGTCTTACAAAAACAGCAATTCATTGGGTTTAACGGAATATATCAATATCACTAATTACATATAATAATAAAAACCCATTTTAGTATTTACTTTTATTCCTGTTACATATATATTTATATTTTGTATTTAAGTGATAAAGTCAGTTTGTTATAACCTCCCAGAATAATTAGAAAGCCAAAAAATTAGGACATTCACTTCAGAGTCTGACGTAAATGATTTTCTATGTAACTGCAAGGTCTTAATTTTTCAAAAATGCTATTTCACTCCACAATTTACTGAACCAAAAGCTGACTTGGCTATAGAGCTATACATCTATGAGACGCTTAAAAGTTAAAAAAAAAAAAAAAAAAAAGAGTCAAATTAGCAGGCAGTTGAATCCCCCAAATATCCAAATACTTGTCTGAATCAATTAATAAACAGTATCTTTCAAAACTATCTGACCAACCAACTGGGCATATCAAAGTCATTCTCTGGGCACCTTGCTTTATTCATTTATAAAACAGCAATCCTTTACCTGTGAGGCTGCAACAAAAAACTGGTTAAAGAATGATTGCTAAGGAATTGAGGGTCAGGGGTGGCTGCACTGTTATCTTAATTTGGGATGACTTCTACCGTGGAAAGGTAGGATATGCCACAATTACTTGGAAGAGATTACCTGATAATTGTACCGTGCTCGATATTAGAAGTAATTTTAAAATGAATTGCTCTGCAACTTGTGATTGTTAAGACGAGTTTACACTCTAGAAGCAGATACAGTGACTGCAATGCTTTGATCACTCAGCCAAAGGACAGTAATGGGCGGAAGCGGTAAATCCAGATTCTAGTCCTAGACTATGACCTTGGACAAATCTCCCAAACCTCCCCGGCTCAGGGTCCCCTGCAAAACGAAGCTAATGATTTATCTGTTGGATTAAGTGGCACTTTGCAAATTACTCTACACATTGAAGACATTATAATTACTGATCATTGGTAATCACAATGCGATATGTTTGGTTTTGTTATTTACTATTACTGGCAACTCTAACACCATCTCTCTCAAATGAAACATTTCCTCTTTATTTTCACTAGGAAACCAAGCTGCTCTGGGCAGTGATTGCGAATGTAAATTTGTCAGTGTGCATCTTGTTTCATTCCAGCAACAGAAATGAATGTTATCTGTTTTCCTCTAATTATCCACAGAAGCCCACATTCTCACCAATCAAGAAGTCAGAAGACATGGCATAACTTTGGGTCAGACATTCTATGACTTAATCCGTATTCATTTTCAAGATGAAGGAGCAATGCCCTTGGAACACAAACAGCCTCTCTAGGCCCACCGATGCAGTGTTTGACAGGCCTGTCAGAAACATTTTGCTAACATCTGACCTGAATAAATATTCGTTGTGACACTTCGAACCTGTTATATTCGCTCCGTGTTACAGGGACTCCCGTTAACCAGGGACCCTTGCTCTGCCCCGACCACCCCACCTCGTCTCAGTCTGCTCTTGTGACTGCCGTCTTTCCAGCCTTCCCCAGAAGGTACTTCCCCTTCAGATCACTTTACCGTGTGTTTCGGAGTTTCTCCAAAGTTCCCTACTAGACTGCAATTTATATCCCCTCAAACTGATGACTTAAACCAATTAATAATCATAATTAAAAAACCCCACAATCCTACATTTCCCTTCATTTTCTAGTGTACTTTGACTGTTTATCCATCTAACTTCATAGCGTGATTTTCCGGGCATTTCTTTAGTGAAGTGTCCCAAGTCGCAGTCTTTTTCAGCCGCAAAGCCACTGGTTCCAAATTGTGTGTTTTGTGGAAAATACAGAAATAAATAAGTCCTAGATCAATATACAATGAAATATCAAGCACCTGCAGGGAGATGGTATTTCCAGTGACAGCTCATGTCCTGATGTTTATTTCTTTAAAAAAGAAAAATATATATATATATATATACATACACACACATATGTATATCTTGGACCAATATTTATAAATAACATATTATCTCTTCCTTCTTTTATATTACACCTTAGCTTGCTCTTTTTTTTTTTTTCTTGCTAATCACACTACCTGGCTTATCTGACCATTTTATTCTAAACAACTGAGGTATGAAAGTTGGGGTTAGCACTGGTAAGGAGCACGTTGCCATGACGCGGGACGGGAAGGAGAGAGAAGTGGGAATCACACAGGCCACAACGTGAGCTTAATCATTGTATCCTGTGGCATCAGCGGGTCAAAGACTTGGCTGTCATCAGAGATGAACAACAAGATCGGACCACGGTCCCTCACTTTCCTCTCAACCTCAAAGACGTCACAAGACTCTGTCGGGCGCCTGTTCTGTTCCCTCATTCCTCGGCAGCTGTTTTCTCATACTATGTTATCTACCGCGGAAAATGGATCTGGCCATCCAGAAGTCACTCAGTTTACTCCTCATACTTGTTGAAAAGCATTTCCCTAGGCTAAGTGGGTGTTCAGTAATGATATACGAAAGAATATAGTTTTTGTTCATTTGTTTTATTTTTTAGGGACTTGGTAAAAACCTTTTCAGAAAAGACAGGATTTTTGGATCAGAGAAACTCAGACTCAAATTGCACCTCCATCGAATTTTGAGTAAAATGGCTCATTTTTGCATAAAATGGAGATATAAGAACCCAGATCACAGAGTTCTGAAGACACTGAGATTGGCTTTTTAATTTTACTATTTAGTTAGAATGAAAAAAAGATCTTTAGAATGGGATGATCCACATTGTGGACAAACATCTGAGCTCGACCTGGAGAACAGGGACCAAGTCTTAACTTATCTCTTTGTGGAGACATGGACCAAGTTTGGCACATAGCTGGTTCTCAAAAACTAAACTGAAAAAGATTTTTAAATTAAGTTTACATACGCCATCAATCTTTACTATACTTGAAATACAATTCTATGGGACTCACATAAAAGACTTAGTTTTCTGAAATAGTTAAGTATATTTCAGATATAAGTACTGTGATTAGATTTTCAAAGACGAAGTAGGTTAGTGATGATAAGCTTTTTTCCCCTCAGCATGTGTGTGTGTGTGTGTGTGTGTGTGACTTTTCATTCTGTTCGAAAAGTTCTGCTAGTGTCCTTGAAATAACAAGGACCTAAAAATAGGACTCAACAGAAATTTTTGAAGGATTTATGGATTCAGGTCATAAGGCTTCTGTTGTGTTCTACTACCTAGTAAATGATTAACACTGGGCTCTCCAGGAGGAAAAAACCGTGTGCACATATACACTTGACACAAGTTTATTATACATTTTGTGATATAAAAATATACATCAAACAATCCCAAATAATAACAAGGCATACAATACTCTGTTTCTAAATTCCAAACACCTGTAACTTTCGTGTGACTTGCTAGTTCCTGCAAAATTCATAATCACTTTTTATAACTATCACCAAAAACAGTGTCATAAAATCAGAATATAAAGAAATGTTTGATTCCTATTCCATTTAGCAAAGAAATAGCTGTGCCATTAACAAATGAGTGCAGTTCCAAAACAAGCAGGGGTTGATATTTTCATTTATATTAACAAGTAAGACCAAAGTGAAATAATGAAGTCAGAATTTCACTCATTCATCAATCATGTGAGTAATTTCTCTGCTGAATTAGACAACAGTTTTTGAAGAGTTGAAGAACATTTCCTCAAAAATTTCTTTGGCTATTCACAGTAAAGGCTACAGACACAGCACTCTAAAATTTAACCTGAACTGTTAAAATGTTGTCAATAACTTAATCTTAAGCCTGGACAATCATCAAAACAATACGTCAAGCCCTATTTTCCAATTTCTGTAGTGTAAATGTTCCCACTATGGTCAATTTCAAACTACCAGTGTGTCATCACTGAGCACAAAGTTGGGAAGAGACACGTGCATTATAAGCTATTTTTTCATATGGATACAATAAAGATCAATAACCTCCAGGCCATAAATAATAGTAACATCTAGTAAAAATAATTGGAAATGATGAGCTTTGTATATTACCTTTCTTTTCAACACAATTTATTTAATTAAACTTTTACATACTTGATGATTTTTTAATAATCACTATGTTTAACAACCAGCTCACAAAATTCCCGAAAATTTAATAATCTGCTCCAAGCTGGCAAACCACGAAATCTCCCTCAATAGTGCTGGCTAGTTTGGATCTATCCAGGTTGAACTGAGTAAGTCTCCAGAAATGACCAGAGCATCCACTAGAAAAATGGGGCTAGTTTTGCTTTTTGTTGTTTTTCGAGAACTGGAAACCATAGAATTGTGACCGTGGTCTCCGCGCATTCCTTACAGCCCACAGAGTTGGTCAGTCTCCTCTGACACGGTTGGCCCCAGCCCGGCAGCCAACGTGAGCTTGCCGTGGAAAAGTTAATGCCGCCTGTCTGGTTCTGCCCTGAATTGCGCACAAGATTCCCGGCTGATAAGCTCGGATCTCTGGCACTCAGCTCTGCTCTGAACAAGGAGCAGATTCCACCTATTGTGATAACACCCTGGAAAGGAATCTTGAGAAGAAAAGCCTGACCCTACGCTGGGCGCAAAAATGACTCTCTGGAATTGTAGTGTGGGAAATGCTAAGCCATTTTGCAACTGAAGATCTAGTAATTTCACAGCAAAATCTAACCATATAACATTTGGAGGGCAGTAAAGCCCTTACTAGAGAATGTAGAGATGGATATTTACTGTTCTTTCCCTCTTATTCAGGGGTAGCAATGAGTGAAATTACCCAAGGGGACCTTGCTTCAAACAAATCCTTTTCACTGTCAACAGAGCAAATGTGACCTAATTTGCTACTACAAGTTAGCAAAATAATCTAAACTGCTCACAGAAAATAATCTACAATTGTAAAGCAATTATCCTGTGGGTCAGGGTTTTGGGAAACACAAAGTAGCCAGATGACTGAGACAAAAGGTTTTCCCCTCTCATTGGATTATATTATTTATTTATCATTTTATTGAATTCCCCACAGAGCTGCTTCAGTGTCTGACTTTGCGAGAAGTAGAAAAACCCAAGTGTCAGGAAACTAATTTTGATGGCAAAAATGCTGAAGGTGAAATGTGATCGTGCAGTTTGTGATGGAACCAGAAATGCCTATTTTCCTAAGACGCAGTGGGATGTTTGTAACTTAAAATGAAAACTATCCAGAGATGAAAGAGTCTTCAATTCTCAACATAAAAATAACACGATCTGGGAAATGATCACTTTCTTCCTTAGAATTACAGAATCCTAAAGGGTACAGACCGTGGTAAAATGTCTAGAATGTAGAGAATTTGCTATAGATAGTGAATTAGGCTTTTCCTCAATAAGCATTCAGAAACTTGGCCAGAACACTTGCCCTGAATTCCCTAGACCAGAATTCTTCTCATCCAGAGATAAACGTGATTCAAACCCTCATTCCCCCTCTACTTAAACTTTTTGCAATTCAGAAAGTATCTTGTGATTATCACATCATAAGGCAGATTTTCCCAAGCGTGCATGTCCTGTGATGATAAGGAGGAAGGCCAATGAAGTAATGGAGTGAATTCTGAAGCAGGGGAAAATAGGATGTGAACCATGACAGGGAAAAAGTTAAATAGAGGCACTACAGAGAATAAATAAACATTGAAAAGGACTTGCTCCCCAACGTGTCATAAACTACAAGCTATAAAATATAAGGATATTTGGAAATGTTGGGATGTTTGACCAAACTGCTAGGTCTTCATCTGTTTGGAAGCATGAGTTATAATTTGGAGAAGAGGGGAGAAGAGGAAGAACACAGCCACTGCAAGTTTGCCAGATGTAGTTGGAATCCGGCGCCATTACCCGCTAACATTATCACCTCCCTGAGCCTCAGTTTCCTCACCTGTAAAATGGGAGCAATCATAACAGCATTTGGCAAGTTGTTAAGAGGATTCAGGATAAAATGACTCAAGGACTTGACATAGTTGACATTCAATAGGTAGCTGCTATGGCTGGGGTCCTGGTAGACATAAATGAACTTTAAGCCCTCAAATTATGTTGAATATACTCAATAACCATATTTATAACATATCAGAATGTTAAATAACATGGATATTTAAAAACTGGGGAAACTTTCTTAACAACAACAACAAAAAAGAGCCACATAGTGAGCACCTCTTTGGGGCTGATGTAACGGGACTCAGCAGGAATTAGCCACTGTAGGTTTTTGTTGAGACAAGGAAGCTCCACTTTTGGAGAGTTGCAGAAGTCACTGAGAAGAGATATGGACACTGGTTTATGATTTCAGCAGATTATACTGAACTGGTCGTAACCAATAGCCCCAATCGCATAACAAAACCTGAGAGAAAATGAATAAAACATGGCTGTACCGCAGGTAATGATTTTCTACCTTTGGTGCTGGCTGTCAAACTTTTCCCCCACCCAACCTATAGTACCTGTATATTAAAAACTTACTGAGAGGGGGTTCTTCGGGGGCTGTTAAACAGCATGACCAGATCTCAGTTAGAAAGCAGCTTGGTATCTTGTTTGTTACCTAGTAGGGACTGAGGCTCATAATGAAACACCCACATTTAACCAGGTCACGTCAGAATTAAAATAAAGAATTAGCACCGATGGCTTGTGGAGACATGAAACCACTGCGCTGTCCTTTCTATGACTGACTCATTTACCTTTCTTATTTCCCCAGAAGTGGTAGGCACTGTTCCTCACCCACCATTTCTCGTTCTAATATCCCTTTTGAATTTTAAAACACTATTCTGCCACATCCCACTCTGTGCTCTCCCTGACCGTTCTTTCCTCGTCCTTTTTCTGGGGTCGCAGTGTTAGGACGGAACATAAGACAATGCGTCGAAAACAGGAAGAATACCTCTTATTAGGGTGCCTCAAACTCCACTTATTCCCAAGTGACACCACAAAGATTTCCACTTAAAATAAGACTTTTTTCTTTAACTTTCTTGGGAGCTTATAAAATGATGTAGATCACACGACGGCACGTTCCTAGCTCATCATGTCAGTTACTTCTCATCAAAAACCAGTGTTGTGTCACCTAAAACAATTCTGAGCCGTACTTTTCACTTCTTTGTGACTGCAGAGATCAGGTTTCGACTAGCCGACTACATTCTTCTTAGGAGCAGACGGGAAACAAGAGTGACTGGAGCTGCCCTGTAAAGTGTGACACTGACAACGCAGCTCGAGATGTCCCAGGCGGGACAGCCACACCAAGTCGGATTCTTAAGTGAAGTTCAGAGCTGGTTCCCACGGCCTCATTCATCTCAAGTCCCAGATATTTTCCTTAATTACATGCCAGTGTGTAAGAAAGATCTCTAAATCAGATTCTTCATGCAGTGTTCCTCCAATGTTTAATTAGGAAAACACAGACCTCCACCAGGCTGCAGGGCTACCCTAGATCCGTGTATAGAATCATCTTCTGTCCAACAAAGACCTGCAGTCGGCCACTGACTTATGAGCAGCAGCGAAGGTCAGAAGCTCTGCTCCCAGAAATAGCCATGCTGCACACAGACAGAAATGTACATTCATAAAAGAACGCAGAAGGAAAGACTAAGAGGAAGGAGGGGGGAAAAAAAACAGAAGGAGAAAGAGCAAGAGAGAGAAAGCAGCACACCTCTGACAACAGCGGCTTTGTGACCCCTCTGGTAATGTTACCCAGTTTTGTTTATCATGAAAAGATCCCATTAATGCCTCAGCCCCATCAAACAGCAGACCAAGTCCATGAATGGCACCTATCAGAGCCCAGGGTAAATCCAATGATTAGAGGGAATTCGCCAAAGGGCCTTTGTAGCTGAGAAAAATGCCTACTCCAGAGAGGAATGCAGAAAATTCCTGGGAGCACAGGCCTTCCTTTGTTGGCAGTCTGGCGGTATTCTGGAGCAAATAAAGGGACAAAAATGGGATCTTAGATGCAATGAGCATTTGAAGAAAATGTTTTTCAAAGACCTCCTTGAAACATTCCTTTTTTTTTTTTTTAAACCCTCAACTATTACCCTGATAAAGATGAAGTTCAGAACTTCCACCCAAACGCCCCATTTTGTAGGATTGCATCACCTTGGTCACTCTCGACACAAACAGAATTTTAGCTCGAGCGCCTTTGTCCTACTGCGATTCCTGGTTAAACAGTCAAAGTTGAAACATTACAGACAAGAAAATACGCACGTCCACTTACTCCCCTCAGATTAACGGACAGAAGCCAAGGGCTTTAGTGTCACCAAAAACATCAGGCAAGGAAAGAGGACAGCATATAATACCGCATCGAGTGTACGGCCAAACTCAGAGCAAAACATGAAGGATATGCTGAGCCACTGCCATTATCAAACATGCGGACAGCCCAACAGAAAGAAAATCTGCCAGGCGGGCTAAATAGGATGAAGAAGGGACATTAAGGCACAAGGCCCCTGGACGTGGGTAATTCTCCTTTATTCTGTACGCAGCAGCGATGTTTCGCTGAACTCCCCCCTCACTAACTAAAGGATGGCAAAAATAACATCTTTATGTCGCCGCTGCCTGCCGTGCAATAGCCTGGACCTACCCGGGCATGCAGGGGGCGAGCGAGGCCAGCTATCCTTCTTTTAGCCCGTTTTCCTGGAGAAAACAGCATGTTTCATTTTTGTTTGATGCAAAGAAGCTGACATAATAGCAAATGGAACCGTAAGGTATTCTAAGCCTTCGGCCTGAGGTAGACGTCAGGAAGGCATTTGGTACATCTGAATTTCTCATCTTTTCCAAAAAGCTCCCCCTGCCTCCCCCTCTTTCTAAGGCCCAAACAATTTTAATGACTTTTCTGCACAATGTGCCCCTAAGTGTAATACCTTTCCTCATAAATCTTGTTATAGACTTACTTTATGTTCCATTTTAACGTTTGCTGGGTTGAGGGAGGAGCAAAGTCATAATCATGTAATTCTAGTTGAAGGTTTTCCTCCCCTTTCTCCTGGGCTGAAATCTAATAAAATATTATTTATTTGCATCTTTAGAGAGCTATTCACTAACATTTTTCAAACTGTAGTAAAGTGGTTGCAAAGGTGGTGTCTTTATCGCTTTGCAAATGTCGTTCATTTTATTATTTGTTTTAAATGCCATTTTACTGGTACTGGTGGATTTGCATTACAAAGCTTGTGTTAGGATGCTCTTTGGGGTAGGCACAAGAAATCCAAACCTCGGGACTGTGCTTTTCCATACTCACTTCTGTTTGCCCATGTAACCACATAAAACACTTTCCCCAGACTTGCCCTCCAAATAATTGAGCATGCATAATTGTGGGGTGATTGCATCACTGTTTATGACCAGCCCTGTCCTTTCTAAGAGTTACTCCAATGAGTCTCTACCTTAGGGTGTACTCTCATAAAGTTTATACATCTGTGCACCAAAGGGGAGAGGTCAGTTTTACTTTTGCATCATTAAATACATAGTTCTGCAAGCACTAATGAATACAATACTTTCTCAGCATACCTGATGGCTTGAAAAACAATTGGCATACTTTCCTGATGCATTTTGCAAATTTCCTCCGATGTCTGTACTGAAAAAGCTTTATTACCGGAGTTCTTATGAATAAAATGCTTAGTTTTGCCAATGTAAAAAAAAAAAAAAAAGAAAAAGAAAAAAAAAAGATCCATTTGAAAGAAATACCCAGAGCAGAAATAAATTTAAGCACAGAACCAAATAAATGCCCTCAGTGACCCTGATTCAGGATTCTCTGTAAGTGGAGTGCACCTCTCCACCACTGCAGAGTTCTCTGAAATCTTGCCAAATGCATAAATCCTGGAAACATCTTCTAAAAGATAAGAATGAGCTTGGAAAATAGATCATCAAAGAAATATGCAGTGCCTATAAAATAAACCACACACATACACACACAATTTTCATTTACCAGATCCTCTTTCACAAATCTAGCAGATGGTGGAGTTTTAAAACTCAGTTTTTCAAACTGCAATCTGATTTTCTATTTAAACCAGAGTCTTTAGTATATTAAACAAAAATGCAGTGGATACAATACAAACTCCAGGGGCACATAACCATGCTCATGTTAGGCCGGCCAACAGAAGAGAAGAAAAATTAGTGTAAGAACTGGAAATTCAAAAACATTGCAATTGTTATTAGCTATGTAATTTTTTACTACTCTATATTTCTTTATAGTACTACAATTTAAAAAAAAGAGATAAAAGAATACCTTTAGAAACTTTCCACTTCAGCTAGTGATAGACTTGAGTACTCTGAGCAAAAACAAACACAACGATAAGGAACAGCTATTCTATGCAGACTAGACTCTAAATGGAGTCGGAAAGTTAGGCACCAGTCTTGCTTTTTTTTCTTGCTTAGAAGATTCAAACCGTTCTGCTATCTTTCCCTTTTGATCCCAGTCTCCCCAGAATTAGACCAATTAAACTGTCTGTCACTTAACTGTTTAACACTTGGAATTACAGCTCTGATTTAGCTCTTTGTCAGCAGGGATTGTCTGGCCAGTTGTAAACCGTGAAGGTGGAGGCAGAACAGAAGAGGGTTCTTTCTAACCAGCTGTCGTGGTTCTGGAATCTCCAATGTTTGCTAAGGATGAACCTCTCCAATCAGGACGTGGCTGCAAAAACAAACTGTCCTGCACCCATCTACAAATACTAATATGAAAACCTCTAAGTGAACTCAATGCTTCCCTCTTTCTCTCTCTCTTTTTTTTCTTCCTCACTTACACTTGTGCTCTCTGGAAGAAAAATGACATCATGCTGAAGATATCAAAAACTAGAAAAGAGGTTATTTCTTCTTTTCAAAGGTTTTTTGGCCTGTACGCATACAGTGTTGGATTCTGGAGTGCCATGTCACGGCTGATCTTGTGAGACTCAACCCTCAGATCTAGGGAGGAGACGGGAGATGTTCTGTGAACAGAGTGGGTCTTGCTGCGGCCCGTAAAGGTCCTCCTGTACTAACAGCAATTAGAGAGTGGAGCTGTAATTTCAGCCCTCCTTCCTTCATGCAGGACCTTGTCTCCCCGGCTACAGGAAATGGGGGCCGAGTTAGTGGGGCATGACTATAATAGGGATCTGTGACTGAGGAGCGGGGCAGCCATCAGTATAAATCTGTCATAGACACACTCACAGAGGAAGAGGGACTTCCATACACTGCAGCCTTTACACTTTTTGATGCAGATACAGATTTATGGCACACGGGAAGCAGAGAGCCTTTGAGCCAAAGGGGCCCTGTGAATCAAGGCCATTTTGTAGGTTTCCGCCGCTCGAAAGAGCTACACATTTATAATTGTGCTTGAAGTCAGCCCTGTTCCAGCCCCAGGAGGCAGCAGCATTTGGTTGAAATAAAACTGAGGACTTTTCCCAACAGCTGGCCAGCTCGAGTTTTTAAGTTTTAACAACAGGATGAATGAATTGAGGACGGCTGAAGGGATCAAAAAGCATTATGCCAGACTTCTTGGAGACCCTTCCCCCGACTACACTGTTCCCATGTATCAGATTCATTCAGAGATGGCGAACTCCACTTTGAAGTGTTCCCTCGCGTCCTTCAGCCGACACAGGTGACCCTTTCACCGAGATACTTAGAAACGAACCAGCGGAGACCTTGAGGAAGTGTCTAAAAAAGTGGCAGGCCAGGAGAGAAAGAAGGAGTCCGTGAGAAGTCAATTAAAAACCAGCCCAGGGTTGGTGTTAATTAATTAAAAACACCGTTTCAAAGCATCTCTAATAGAAGACTTCCTCCGTGCCGCCAGTATCTGATTCAGGGAGTGACTCAAGCAGTAAAATCACAGTTGGGACGACTCTCATGGTGCTGGCTGGCCAAGTTCAATATTTTCCCTATGAGGCATGCCTGTACTATAAAAAGAATGTGATGTTTGAAAATGAGTGTCTCTGCTCTCTGTGTGCTGGCATTAAAAGCCTTCCCTAGCCCTCTCGCCACACTTCGAGAGTACAGTATGAATCACAATCATGTGGCGAGCACCTCCTTGCCAAATTCTTTCATGCTGCTCCCACAGTGTGTTCCCTCTGAGGCTCCTGCCAGCAGTCTCTGTCGTCCAGCCAAGACCATCAGTGCGCGTGCCCGGTGCAGAGGCAGGACACTCCACGCCGCACTCAGCAAGCCAGGGGGACGAGGGGGCACGTTCTCGTAAGAACGGGGATTGCTGAAATCGATGGAGTGGGCAGGAGGTGGACAAAAGTCAGCTGAGGGACGAGGCAAAGAAGCTGGAGAGGAAGGACGAGGTTCACAAAAGAGGGGTTGACGCTTCTGGAAGGGGAGCCCCTGTGCCTGGCGCGGGGTTGGGCTCTTTAAATTCACGCTCTCAAGGAATACTCCTGAGAAATGATCGCCACACCACCGGGGTGAGGAAACGGGGACCCATGGGTATTTGAGAAGTGGTTTCCATGTGATGTAGCTCAGGGAGGCAGTGCTTAGGCTGTAACCCAACCTAGTGTCCCTTTCTCTTTCCTCTCGCTGCCCTGCCTCCTCTGACTCTGCAGCCCAAAGTTGGAGAAGCCAGAAACTAGTCTTCTGCCATTGTGGGCTTTTTAATATTGAATCCACCCTCTTAACTACCACTGTCCCCTAAATGAACGTAATGCCACTTTCAACAAAACCTGTTTAATTAAAATATGTGTCAGCTAGATTAACAGCTATTGGACCGATCTTGACAGCCATGACCACAGCATCCACTCCAAGCCCAACAGTCATCCCCAAGTTCTGTTCCAGGGCCACAGAGGGCACTGGGGGACCGTATGGAGGAAAATATTATTGTAGTTCAACATCATGAATCACTACTGATGGAACCACTCAGAGTTTATCCCCTACTTACATCTGCATTTCCTTTGTGTGCATTTATTGCTGTGGTTAACTACAGATTAATTGACTTGCCAGTTTTCTGGCTGAGTCTCCTGTGAACCTAGCATTGTCTGGCCCCTAAGAGGCAGAAATGGATCCTGAAACCAGGAAGCTCCCTGGAGTTACAGTGCTTGTTTATTCCCGTCTTCTCAATGGCCTGTTAGGTATAAGGGTTTGGATTCAAAAACAGCACTGGGGGAGGGGGTAAGTTTCCGAGTTTTGCACTAAAAAGACAACTTGTCTCAATGGCTGCGAAGAGGAAGACATGGAAGAGGAGATAAAGGAGGGGTACAACACCCAATTTGCATGCACGAGTCTATAGAAGCAGCAGCAGAGGGGTCCTATCAACCTCATCCCAATCCAAGGCCAGCCCTGCACGGAGTCCTGGTCCACCTGAAGGCACGGTGGGAATGGGGATGGAGGTGTGGATTTTTGGAGCCCATGGAGCTAGCTTGAGTCAGTAGTGTCATATGGCTGCCAAAAAAAATTTTTTTTCATCTTAAGAAATATGATATTTAGTACATAACATTGTAAAATGATTATAAATCAATAAAAAAAGTTTAAAAAAACAAAGAAATATGATATTTAGAATAATACCAGGTGATGGTCTCACTCTTCTTTGCATTAATCAAATTACATAAATCTATTAATGGAAGATTAAGTAGGATTTTGAAAGGACTCAAAACCAAGATCTATTATTTTAATCAGCCCGTTTACTTAACAAGCATAAATTGTGCAGCTATTATGTGCTAATAAGGCCTGCTCATACAAAGATAAATAAAACATGGTCTCTGCCCTGTTGGGGTTGAATAGAGCAGGGTAATACAATGGTTTAAGTGCTGTGCTTAAACTGTGGCCTTTACTTGGTATCTACTAAATTTGCAGTAGAATAACTAGTGTTTGTGCTGATAAAAGCAGCCCAGAGGAAGCTGTAAGATTCCTTGCTACTTCGCTGCTCTGTGAGTTGGTGATGCTGTATGGATCCACTTTTGCTGTAATTACGGAAGAAATAAAAGTGGGTAAGCATTGGTGGGAAGAGAGCCTGGATTTTCTTTAGTGAAAAAGAAAGAAGAATTTTTCACAGTGATCTGCTATATAAGTGGGGCTAGGAGTGTACAGAAAATAGCGCAGCCAGATAGGCGGCTCTGAAGCCAACCCATTCTGTCTGGCGCTATCACTGATTTAGTAGCTGTTGAATTCCCTCGGCAGATTACTTTACCAATCTGTGCCTTGGTTTCCTCACCAGTAAAAAGGGGATAATAATAGTACCACCTCAGTGAATTACTGTGAGGAAAAAAATGAGATAGTCCTTACGACAACCCTGATACGGACCTTCCCATGACCTAAACCACTTTCAAACTAAGATCTGTCAACAACTACTTCTTTAAAGTCATACTCTGATTCATTCACCATTCTGCAAAGCTAGAATATTCTGTCCTACACCTTGCTGGCCTCGTGTACTGGGTTTCCTGGTAGCACTCTTGGAATGGAAACTCTCTAGAGTACTCATCTGTCTTTATCTGTGTGTATATACAGTTACTTACTTCACACGTATTTACTATAACAGGTTGTCTATACATCTCCAGTACATCTGAGCACCCTCGATTCAGTGCTAAGATTATCTTGTTGGGAAAGAGAAGAAACAAATGCCAGATAATGCTGGCAGCTCGTGGTGCACTGAGGATTGTTTGATTTGTAGGAAAAAAAGCCCTTTTTCTTTCTTGGACCTTGAGGGAAAAAAAAATGGTGATACTGTATTAATTACAATAATAGGCATTATTAAAATCCAAATTAAAGAAGCCTTAGATATCTAGTTGGGATACTGAAGTTTATGTAGCAAGAATAATAAAAAGAAGTTTAGGAGATTAAAATGGGCACATTTAAAATTTCTTTTAAGAAACATTGAGTACTTTGGATATTTTGGCGTAGACTGGAGTAGGGTGACAGTAGGGTTCAGAAGCATAATAAAGCAAGCTGTCAAGCGTGTAGTCCCTGCTAGTATGCTCGTGGAGCGCAGCTCACCACGGGGAGAAACAGCCCCGGTGCTGAACTCAGACAAGCTGGGCCGAGTGCATCTCTAAGCAGGGATGATGGTCCCTGAGTCATCTCTGTTATGAGAGCTGTGTGAGATAATCTGATAAAAATGCGTAGTGAGCCAAGGCACTCTATACATAGTGGTAAACGAATCAATGAGGGGAAGGTGTAAATAAAGTTTTATTCAAAGGTTTCTTTTTAGGAAGGTATCTGCCTTCCTAACTCACAAACCACATCTTATGCCCTGAAAATCACTACGGAAAAGGGGATTAATGACCTCAGAAAAAACAACTGCTATTTCTTGTAGGCTTTGTAAAGGGGTGTGTGTGTGCATGCGTGTGTGTGTGTGTGTGTGTGTGAGTGGGAAAAAGATCAAGAGGAAACTCTAAAACCTAACGGGTGATCCAAAAGTCACATAACACCTTGAGGTCAAATGTAAGGAAGGTATAATTAGAATAATAAATTCAAAAGTTTTTTTTTTAAAGCTTGTCTATGGTATGTTGTAATGACTACAGATGTCTTACCATAGAGGTCCTAATGATCAAACTCCAAGGACTCTTTACTGTTTAATTATTTTAATTATAAAAGTTAAAATCTGACTATGGTTCTTGAAGATTTTTAGAATTTTAGATTCTAAATATAACATTTTTTTTGAATATTCTTCCATATGGTGGTTCACTGGAATGCCAGCTTTAAAAAGAACAGTCAAGATTTTCACTGCCTTCATCGAATTGGCTTTAAAACAGGTCATCAAACTTCTGTCTTTGAAATTCCCCACTGAAATAACATTGATTGCACAGGGGGCCATTTGTGTAATGAGCTCTTTATAGAAAAGGCATCACTTAAATTGCCAAATAAGTAGAGTGAGGTAATTGGCCTTCTATAATTCTGGGCCACGAGAAACAGGCATTACTTTCTAAATGAGCTCAAAGTCATTAAAAATCCCAAGAATTTCATAACCCAACCTATAGTTCAAGAGAGTCTTGCTTACTTATTAAGGGGTGCAGGAGGAAGGCAATGAATAAAACAGGAAATGAGGAATTCAATGGACTGTGCCTTGAAAAAGCAAGAGTGTGTTCAAGATAAGGCAGAGAGTAAAAGTGACCACTGCCAGTGGGCTCTTGGCTGGCAAATTGGAAAGCTTTGTCTGGAAATCTCTCTTGAATTCAATGGCATGCCCTGGTTGGATTTCTGCCTCTTTCCACAAACACCTCTGTGTTGTCTTTTAGCCAATGTACTTCTCAGTAATTCCCTGCAAGAACGATGACTCAAAAGGAGATCCCCATCAGGAGGAAGAAACATGGACTAAGGATGCTGGACAATCTTTAACCTTAAGTGAGCTGTCAGCTTGAAAAAAGTAACTCTAAAAACTGCACTCACTTTTCGCCAATGAACATTTTTCGGGAATGGTAAAAGCAGAGCAACAGAGATATTTATGTAAGTCAAGTTTGAGGAGTCTGATCTTTTAACCTGGTAATTTGTTTGTTTTTGAAGACATTTTCATGGCATAGATATTTGATATCATCAGATCAAGTTTTAAAATAATTTGGAAAACGTGGCTCTCAGATTATAGTCATTAGTTATAAAAATCCTGTCATATCATTGTTGCAATTATTATTATTTGAACCAAGGAATGTGAGAGAGGTTGCCTGCCGTGACATTGTTTTTTCACAAGGAAACTGGGCTGAGATTTTCAGCGTGTACTGTAAAGTGCATGAATGCTCCTGCTGCCTCCAGGCGAACTGTTTTGCAGCATGTTATTTACTCCCAGGGATTGTACACATTCCAGATGACATCACCAGGGCTGCTAGTGCACAAGAAAATAAGCAAATGAGACACACATTGGCTCATGTGGCAAATCCCTGGGTTTGCCAAATGGAAAAGAACAAAAACGGGGAGGGAAAACATTTTGTTTTCAATCTACAAGGATATTAATAAAACTCAAACCCAGCATTCTGTGGCCACATTTCCCAGGAAGAGGAGCCTTTTCTGGCCAAAAGAACATAACAACAAACGTTTGTATCTGAGAAATATGTACCTCGTGATGTCATTTTAAAACCCACTATTTACCATGACTGGGGCTGAAAACATTTTCTCTAGAACTCGGACACCAAGAAACAAACTGAGGGCAAACTCTACCTAAAATAATCTGCAGTTCAGAGTAAATCAATTAGATGAGCGTAATTGGATGCATTATAAGTCAAAGCTTAAAATCAAAAGCTGCTCTTGATAAAATTCCAAGGAAAAAATAAACAGTAAGTCACCAGTTACTAAAGAGAGGATGAAGTAAAAGAACACGAAAATTTCTTAAGAGAGACTTTTTACACAAATATAATTTATAGGTACCAGAGAGAAGTGAAAAAAGCAAACTTTATAAATGCTGAATATCAGTTAAAAATAGAGTAAGTTGAAAGGCTTATTAAGATTTACAACCTAGTGGATACAATTATTAGAAAACTGCAGTTTGGAAACCTTCAGTGATTAATAATATTGGTTGGCAAATATATAGCACTGTATGTCAGCCACAATTTGGAGCACTTTATGAAATTAACTCATTTAATGTACTCAACAACCCATTGTAATAATACGATGACCCCATCAAAATTCCCATTTTGTGGCTGAGGCAACTAAGGCTCAGAGAGCTTAAGAAACTTGTCCAAGGTCACACAGATAATGTTATCACATGCTAATCTGGATGAGGGTAACTAACAAAATTTCAAAGATGCTGATAAATATTGAGAACTTAGAAGCATAATTCCATTAGAACATAAAAAATTTTTGATACATAAATTTCACAAAGTAATAATGCTGAACAATCTGGATGTCTTACTTTGAATATATAAATTATATGCATGAATGGACAATCTTTGTTAGAAATAAAGGCCAGCACAAATAAATTTCAAATGTTGCCTTTGAAGGCAAAAGGAGATACACCTGTGCATTAACACAGTTCAGTCATTATCAACTGAGCAGGCATAATTTGAAAAAAATGTGTTTTTCAAGGGCCACTGAGCATGCACCTATATCAAAATATCACATGAAATTATTTTTCCCAGTTTTGAATCTCTTCTTAAATTCTCTAATTTGAATGATACACACATAGCATTAAAAAAAAAGGCAACTGGTTCTTTAATTTTAATAGAATAGAATTTATTTGGAAAGCGAGATTCTTTATTATAAACTGTGCCTCTTTCTGGAAACACTTAGAATTTTGAAATAAGAAGTCTTGGCAAGGATATAGTGCAGCTCTTAATTTACAGGGAAAAAACAGCAATCCACACAGATGAACTTCAGGTCAGAATTCAGTTCACCACTGAGAGGGAAGCTGGACAGGGCACAGAGCACTTACTAGCTGAGTGACCTTGGACAAGTTATTTGACTTCTCTAAGCTTCACTTCCCTCATTGCGAAAGAGGGAAATACTTGATGGAATTGCTCTGGAAATTAAGGGAGATAACACATAGAGCCCACTTTGCACAACCCCTGACACCCGGTGATGGCTCAACGAACGGTCACTGTTCTTATATCCTGTCTTTGAGTGATTCCTGACCAGTCAGTGTCAGAACTGGATGTAAAGCCCTGTGGGAATAAGTGTTGTTACAAACTGGCTCCTCACTCCTTCCAGGCATCGGGGCCTGAGGGGGCAAAAATCCTCTCTCATGAGTCTTTTCCCCAAACGTGGTTTTATCCCCCACCTCCTCTCCTCTTTTACCCTAGAACAATTCTTCAACTTTTAGGAAGTGTTCTCCATCAGAATATAACCTCCAAGTTGAATATTCTAAACCCTCAGTCAGGAAGGTTCAGAATTCGTTTTCACAAAGGGGATAAACATGGATTCAGGAAGTCCAAACAGCAACAACCCCACGGCTCACATGACCCACTTCCCTTACTCCAGCTGGGCTCTTCCTGGAAGGGGAGGGGAGTCTGCTGTTTGATTAAACATTCCAATAACATCAGCAACACTGAACGAAATCATACTGTCAACCTGATCCTAATTCAAGTGTGCTTATATCTCTCCTTGGTGAAAGCATTTACCTTTGAAAAAACGTTTCCCTAACAGATCAGGTATGTAGGAACGACTCCCTCTCTCTTCCTGCTTCACTTGCATCGTAAGCCCTCCTTCACGTAAGGCTGGTCAACTTGTAGTGAGGGCTTCCTTAGGGCCAGGCACGGTGCCAAGGCTTTTGCTGACACTTTCTCATTTAATTCTCACAGCAGGGAGGGACCATTCTCATCCCCATTTTACAGATGAAATCACTGAGGCCAGGGAGACTCAGTACGTTGTCCAGGGCTACATCATCATCCCCGAGCTATTAAAATCAAACAACAGTGTGGACAGGTCCTCAGGAGACTTGGCCCGGTCACTGCCCAGATGAGTTACATTCTCTCTGGGCCTCGGTTTCCCACCTTTGAGAGGAGGCAGCCACTCTCGAAGCTCCCTTCCAGCCTCACATTCCACAGCCTGCTGCTGCTGCTGCTGCGGGCGGGCTTGTTTCCACGCTCAGCTGCTCTGGCCGGGCCTCCCCAGGCTCTGCCCTGTTTTGTTTTTGCTGCTGGACCTACTACAGACGCACTCCTGGCAGCTCAGCCCGGAGCGCGGCCGAGAGGCTTCCTCTTTTCGCTCAGTTCCTGGCCGCTTCAGTACGAACAGAAAAGGTGGGCAGGGGCCAACTGGCAGAAGCCGCAGAAATAGCAGCGCATGATTCTCCTACGCGCAGCAGAAAGGTCGGCACGCAGGACCCCGCCATCTGCCGAGCTCTTTCATTGACTAAGGTTGCTCTTGGCAGGCACAGGCACCAGGGGTTTCCACGCTCGTTTCCCTCCGGTCAGAGCAGACAGATCTGCTGATAGACAACTTGGAAGTAATGCTCCTCAGTCCTGTGCTAGCAACTGACCGCCCAGGGACAGGAGACGGAGACGTTCAACTACAGAGCCACACAGGAACCCACTACCCTCATTCTGAAACTCTTACTCCGCAGCCTGCAACCTCCTGGGGGACCTCCTGAGGGCTCAGGCCACCTCTGAGCACACGGGGAAAGGTGTGCAGCTCAAGGATGCGTAAGCGGCAGTGACTCAGGCATCCCGGCACAGGCGGGAAAGGCGGTTCCCCGGATTAGCAGGCTTCCTTCACAGGCACCCGCTCCTCATTAGCAACTGCCTGCAGGGAAGTGTGCTGGGCTGTCTGCAGCGAGTGGGAGAGAGAGAGAGAGAGAGAGTCAAGCTCTCTCCTGCAAAACAGTTTCTCCTCTTCCTGTCATTCTCTCTCTGTCCGGGTCTAGGACAATACTCAAAGGCTCCAGCCAGGACAGTTCCAGTCATAGCCGACTCTTCCCATTACTTAGTAGCACACACGAGGATTTGCTGGAGTGGTGTTTTGTTTTGTTTTGTTTCGCTACTATTAAGCAAGATTGCTTCATAATCCTTTAAGTGTTTTTTAGCCAAGTTTTATTTACGTATCCTGGCCAGCAAGCACGTGATTAACCCAAGGATGTCACGGAGGGAAGGCAGATGCTCCATCTGAACAAAATCGGATGCCGTTTCACCGAGGACACACACACAGCTGAGCTGTCCAAAGGACAACCATCTCCTGGGCCGACACGACCCCAAACCCCCCGACTCCGGAGACCCTCAGAGACAAGGAGGAGCTGCCGAGGTAGGGACTCAGATGCCAGTGCTTCTGCTTCCATCTGCTTCTGTCTCTCTCACTCTCTCCACTCCGGGGCAAAGCTTTAGGAGAGCCGGCTGTCCACGGCATCTGCGCCATGTGAATGGCGGTAAACCGTCTGTGCATCATGATGATACACTCACACCGTGGTGCCTTCCTGCGAGTCCCACACCACCCAGAAAGCGCTGGCGTCAACAGAAAGGAATTCTTTCCATCAGTATTTCTCAAGCGGCTTGATGTAAAAGGCGCACGCTAGGAGCTCTCAAGTAGCTTTTTGTATCTTTCACCCCATGATAAAGATAATCAGAGCCAGTTACAGTCCTTCCCAGTCCTCAGAAATACATCTGATGATGGTACATCTGATACCTTCATCAGAAGGTAAATGGATCCTGGCTTTGCAATGAAAAAAATTATTTTTTTTAAGTAAAAGAAACTTAAACCTCAGGACCTAGACTCCTGGAATAAGGATCTCTTCGCTGATGAGAAATCCTTAAATGTTAAAATAAGCATTTACCAGGAGATATCAATGAGGTCTTGACTATATATAGTCTGACTCTCAGGCAAAACATACTGTAACACAAACAGTGATCTATTTCTAACTGTTATCCATCCATACCGCCTGGCTATGCGACTATAAGCAAGTCATTTATCTTCTCTGAGTATACGTTTTATTATCATTACTACGACGGAACCGTGTTAAGGATTTCTAATTCCCCATTTAGTTCTAAAGTGAAGTATTTGTTTAATGAAAGAGCCTATTCATATTGTCAACAGCAGTTTTAATTTTGATCTTTAAATACAAAGGGCAATACATGCTGCCGAGCACAAAAACATCGCATTGCCATAACCTCCGAGAGAAATATTTTTGCAAAATTTTCCTTGCTCTTCTTGGAAAAAACAAAACAAACAAACAAAAAAACCTCCACCAGGCTCTGTGAGTGAGGAGAGGCCAGTGATACAGGATGGAGGACAGAGGTTTTATTTATTTTGCTTTGAACGGCGATGCTTTGTAAGTGCTAGGATTTTACCCACGGACAATGTGTTTCCCTCTAACATTATCTCTCGTGGTGGAGAGTTAGTGTCAAAGGTTTGTGAATGGATTTCAGAATGAACAAGCGGCACCTCCCATCGTTAGCTGTCTACATTTTTTTATAACCACTTGCATACTTTTGGTCAACCACTGTAAAATAAACAGTCCTTCCCAAATGTTTTTGTTTTCTTTGACAGCACAGCAATAATTCACTTGGAATGCTGCAGAACAGAATAGCACTTCAATGCTGTTGTAAGGCTGGCTTTTTATGATTTCAGTTCATCAAGTTGTTTTTCAGTTAAAAGATGCCAGACTGAAAAGAACATAGAACACTTTGGAGACGTTATGCTTATATCTTGTCTCCTGATCCCTTCAAACTACATATACGTACAATATAGGCGTAACCACACATGTCCATGTGCATGAATTGCTGTGTGTCTGCACCCTCAATAGGTATATGAAAGACAATATTCACCTAAAGCATTGTCTGTTTTTGTTTTTGTACTTGTACTTTTGTTTCATACTTGAGAAGTCTAACATCTAAATTAAGATACGGTTTTGCATTCATGCCAATGAAGACAGAAATTAATATTGATTCCTGCCTAGAAAAGCTTTAGAAAAAAATGTTCTAACACAGTCTCGGCTTATTTGGTTAAATACTTGTTTCTCCAGTCGTGCGCGGTAGTAAAGGAGTTTAGAAGAAATATATCGTTTGGTCAAAAGAGCTTTATTTTCTCTCCCTTTGGGGTTGGGGGATAACTGTCCCGGATGCATATAACAGAATAAAGTATGTATCTATGCATCAGAGTGGAAGGATGGAAGTTGACTTGTGTATCACTCCATGGGGTACCTTGATAGAGGACACCATCTGAAGTAAGAAACTGGAGAGTGGGCAGTGATCCATTTTCATCTTGCCCACCCTTCCTGTCCGAGAAACCCGTCTCTAGTCTGCAAGCCATGGCTCTTCAACTGTGACCTACGACAAGCATGAATAAGTCTTGTGTTGAGTTTAATTTCAGAGGCCGGGAGTTTATCAGCTGAGCCATCTCACCTGCATTCCTTGCAAGTGACGGGAGCCCTAGAAGCCTGGCCTAGCTTTGGACTTCTCCAGCAGAGAGCAGTGAAACACTGTCAATAAACTTAATTCTGGAAACCAGAGTAGCTTCCAAGCTAAGAAAAAGGCAAAGGCAGAACTGGCTGGCTCCTCGGCGTTGCAAGAAACTGGGGAAACTGGGCTAATAGATTTGCAAAGCTGGATGTGTGTTAGAATTTTGATGCAGATACCGCCAGCACTGCTTGTAGTCACACATTTCAGTGTTAGTCAAGACAGCACTTTAGAGTGAGGTGGGTGACATTAAAGAAGGTGTATGCTTCCCAAATTACTCTCGTATGGTAATCGTGCCAATCACTGCATCATCACACATTTATAAGGTCACTTCCATCTGCATTCAGTACTATCATAGTGTCAGCTCTGGAATCCCATTGTCTGGCCACCTACCTTGGCAGTTCTTCGAGCATTCCTTGTTTGCGGCACAGCAACTGCTTAGTAAATCAAGCGCTAGAAGGAGTTTGTACTTGTGCATCCTACAGGAAACGTGGCTGCCGAGAGCCGTTTAAAGAAGCTGTGGCTCCAGTTCAACAGGAGGCTCCTAAGTGGGGATGTGTGAATGCCGCTTCCAGGTGAAGTGATTTATGACATAACACAAGAACTTGTTAATAGGGTAACACAAAGATGCAAAACTCCCTGGACATCCAGCCCTTGGCTGCGGTGTGAAGGGTTCTTCTTCCAATCAACAAAAGCTGATGACAGAGAATATTAGTGAACGGACTGTGTTCGTGCTGAGCTGCTCTCAAAGAAAACATCATTTTCGCAAAGGAATGATGAGCGTTAACCATCTGAGGAGGTGGTCTATACGATCTGACCTGTTACTTTTCTTGGATGAAAAGACATTTAATCTGTTAGATTTTTTTTTTCCCTTCTGAAGCAAAGATATCAGAAAGACTATTCTGCAAAGATCTTAAAAAGCACACACAACAGGCAGATGGTTTGTTTGCTCCGTGGAAGTGGGAGATGATACCCTACATATACATCAGCGGCTCTGTGAGTTTATATTCTGAAACACTGTGCTGTCTTCAAGGGCTGGGCTCAGATGCCAGCCTGTGCGTGCAGGCTGCCAAAGGACTAAGTGAGGCATAGGGCGCTACACATCAAAGGGGAGAGGTCGTCATGGCAGCTTGCCCGAAAAGTACACTGTACAAAGGATGAACTTCGAAGAGACCGGCTCACATCAAAAGTCACCGCGTGTTTTACATTCTCCCAGTGCCCAGGGTCATTCTACCTTCTACTGGCAGCTCCTCTCAGCCAATCTACCTCCCACTTCTTGAAGGAAAACCCGCTCCTTTACTCCTCCCAAAGCTCCTCTCCAGTTCCATCCCAGCAAAAAGAAACAGGTCAGAACCAGAAAAGGACTTCCAGGGGGCCCACAGAGCTGCACACCTAAGGGTGAGGCTTCCCGGGGACAGGGAGATGCAGCGATGCTAAGGCTGTCTGGCTTGGGAAAAATGCAGCCCCGCTGCTCGCTCCCTGTCAACATTCCACCCCTCGCCCTTTCCCAAGGTCTCAGTGAGAAAAACCTTTTCTTTTTCTTTTTCTTTCTTTCTTTCTTTCTTTCTTTTTTTTTTTTTGGTTCTTATCAGTTCAAACAGGAACAATGAATTCCTCAAGCCCACAAGAATGTGACAAGGTGTCAACAAAGCCGACCAGGAAGGTGATGTATGGCCCATGGGCTGCGGCTCCCATAAATCATTTCCCGAACCAGGGCTGCAAAGAAGGAGCCCTGCAACCAGACCTTGGGGGTCCAGCTCCCTGCACCCTCAAACAGGCACCCCCTCCCACCCAGCTCCTCCCAGCATCCTGGCTGGAGCACACCTGTCACCCCTGTACCAACAAGCTGGCCCGCTCGGGGGTTAAGTTCTCTTCCTTCTGTGGCAAATGCTGCTCATATGTGGGGGGAGCACTGTGCAATTTAACATGCTTTCAGGACATGTGCTGACATGGCTTTGTTGAAGGCTGTCTGGAAAGTTCTACGCGAAGCCCTAATTTCAAAGGTTTATAAATGGCCAAAGTATGTGTTCTTTGGTCAAAATTTGATTTAGAAAATTTGGGCTTTGGTGGTGAAATGATTTTATGGTTTTCAAAAATCGGATGCCAGAAATTGTTTTGCCTGCTTTGTAAACGATACAAAGAGAAATGGAGAATCAGCAATCCAGCATCTCTTTCTGGGTTTCCAGGATGTGGCTTTCTTGAAAGAAAAACTGAATATACAGTTGTGGACATAACCAAAATTAGGAGGGGAGTGAGACTATTTAACATCGCCTTCTGCAAAGTAACTCACTGGCATATATAGAATTACCAAATAAGATACTTTCCATCGCCATTTTAACATATCGAACTGATTTCTACTTGACACCATGATATGGAAGTGAGTATATAGTATAAACTCCCCGTGTAAAAACTCCTGAAAATATTTAAATGCAAGTATCTGATGACTTCTGCAGAAATTAGAATTCATTCTATGAAAAACATAACACAGAACTTATACTAAACAAGTCTCTTACATATATATTTAACTAACTGATCAGATGAGCTAAAGAAAATCACTCACAGACATGTATTAAAATATAGACAGATCTGTGGCTGCTACGTTCTTATACAACAAGCAGGGGAAAAGACAGAACCTCAAAAGAAACAGTGTGGTTGAAAAACAAGAAGTAACAACAAAAGAGAATAAACTCACCCGGTGCTCACACTCACAGAGGCCAGGGTCAGTCTGACTGAATGTAGTTCTACTGCTTCCATTCAATCACTTTTCAGAAACCAGAGTTTAAAAATAGCTGGAGTGGCAAAGATGAGCTCATTCTCTACTGACTAACCTTGCTCATTCTCTTAACAATAGTAAAAATAATTCAAAAGAAAAGCAAATTTTAGAACAAGAAAGTGACTGCCATCAAATTGGTCATTCAGACTCTGAGAAAGTTGACTTACGATTGATGTAAGCCTTGATATTAGATAAAACTAAATACATGAACATCTGAATAAAGAATTCTTTGCAGCACAATTTGATCTTTGAAATAATAAACCGAGGCTGCTATAAATGACACGTTCTTTCTTCTAGGGCATGTAAATAGGTCAACTTGGAAAAAATATCATTTCCTCATTTAAGAATGCAGTTATTCAATTAAATTAAGTCCATCCGATATCACTGTCAATAAGACAACCAAAGAAAGTCAGTGCTGAGCCACTGTCAGGGTGTCTTCTACGATGAGAATGGAGAAGTAAAAGTGCAATTTGGGGCTACTTTGGTAGAACTACCTGTTGCATTAACTTTTATTTAAATATAAACATTTCTTTCGATTTTTTTTACACATATGTGATTTTAAAAAACAAAACAAAACTCACTGTGGTGATAGCGTCAAGCTCCATGGAAATTCTACAAGAGTATTACTGGGGGAAAAACCCTTTTCTGGTTGAATAAAGGGGTAAGAGAAGACAGAATGAGTATATGCAGATCAGTGAGATTCTAGTTTTCTTGCGCTGGGAAACTTGGAGAACGAGCTACATTTGCTTCAAAATGTGACTCTCTCTTCCTGAGATGGAGCTCCAAACTGCAACAGGCAAAGAAGAGGCCATGGGGGATGACCGTATGATATCTGATGTTTTTAAGCTTGCTTGTGAAAATATTAGCCTTCATGTATAGATACAGAAGAACAGATGAGTTAGAAGATGATCATCCATTCTTTTGTTAAAAAAAAAAAAAAAGATATCTTGCTGAGTCTTGAGGAGGCTCCATGGGTAAATCTGGGTTGCCTGGAGCATATGACAAGCCAGCAAAGATCCAGTGTACACGGCTCACCTGCACTCCACTCCAGAGGAGCTGGCGAGGCACCTGGAATGACCCTACACATCCTTCTGAAAAAGACTCTAAAAGGAACCTTCTAGAAGGAACCACATCCTCAGGTGGTTTCCCTCCTAGGCTTTGCTGTCTGAAAGCAATTTGTTCCCACTGAAAAGAAGATGGTTAAAATTTCCTGAATATTTTGCCTCATGTCATTAAAGACTTTTGTCTTCACTTTTACCCAACGTGTCTCAGCAAGCCAGACAAAGCCTTCAATGAAGTAGCAGAATTTACGTAGCTTTCAGTTACATACATTTTATACCTTTCTATGTTTTATTTATCTTTCTTATTTACATTACACATTTATTAACTTTGGTTCCTCAGTTTGCAAAATATCTTAAAGATGTTTTCTCTTCATAGGTAGTAACTGAGATCCATGAAAAGTATTAAGGATAAATTCTTACTCTTATTCACAACTGGCTAGTGTCAAACACAGACTAAGACCCAACTCCAGTTATATGCATACAGTGAAGAAAGAACAACTGAAAAATCACTACAGATTTGCTTTTGTCCCACTGCCACTTCATTCATTCAGCAAATACTTATTAAACGCCCACTGTGGGCAAAGAGCTATACTAAGGTATAGAGAAATAAAAAATGGAATCTCACTTATTATTTGCCATTAATTGGCACACCTCAAACTGCCTTATATTATTACTTATCTTATGTATATAATTTTGAATTCCATAAGGCAGGGACCATGTGTTAAACCCAATGGGTTAACCCTGTGAAGTCCCCTGCCTTTACTATTAGACTTACAATAATTTTCTGAGGATGAATATGATGAAATATAACTCAGTAATGTTATAATGATGACATTTATATATATATGCATATATACATTACATATTACACATATATACATTATATGACTAATAAGACACTAACCGTCTACCAAGCTCTCTCTGTAATGCTGTGGGAAATTAAACTTTCTATCTAACGGATGTGACTCATTAACAATGACATTGGAAGTCTCTCCTCTTCTCTTCTCCTCGGTTCTATTAAAATAATACTATTCTTCCCACACCTGACTTCTACAGTGACTATATATAGCTATCTACACTCAGCCTAGAAACAACACAAATAAAATATTTAGAGAAGGAAATACACCTCTTCTGCTGGTAATGGCCCTGTTGGGTTTTCACAGCACTACTCATTTCTAACATGCCTGGTAACAGCACCTGGAGGGCCATGGTGTAGGTACAGACATACAGCCTGAACACACTTCATCTTCACACCAGGTTCACATGGATGCTTTTGATAAGATCGACAGTGTGCTATGGACGGAAAACACAGAGAGGAGGGAGCCCTAGTCTGCCGTGTGAAGAAACGTAAACAAACAATTACAGTACACTGTGAACGGAGCTCTCCTCAGGGTGTGTGCAGACTCCTACGATGGCGAAGAGGAGGAGTACCAATTTCAGGAGGGGAAGAGCCAGACCTGAACTGGGGCTTAGGAGACGTGCTGAGATTTGTCCAGATGGAGACGAAGGTAACGAACACAAGAGCGGAGGTGTGAAATAAGCAATAGGTGCTTTGGAAAAAGGAGTCTTTCTGTGAACAGAGTGAGGACTACACCTGGCGGATGACAAGGGGCAAGATCAGAAACTCAGCCTAATGCTAGAACCAACATAAGACATTAAACCGTTCTCCCTGGGGTGAACGGTTGCCACTGAAGGCGCCCGATAGGACAGCGATGAGTCCTCTGCCTTGGAGATAGTGCTTGCAAGGGTGCTGAGCGTGGTTGGAGAGAGAAGACCAGAGACAGCAGGGGAAACGAGCAGGAAACCAGGGCAAACAGCCCAAGGGAGGGACGATAAGGGCTGTGCAAAGCAAGCAGCAGTGGGAACGGAGGAAAAGAAAACTCAGAACATATGGTGCAGCAAACAAGTGACAGGATACGGTGAGTGCTGAAAATGGAGAAAGAAGGGCGTTAAGGATGACCGGATGAGTGACGGCACTGTCACCTCAGCAAAGAATACAGTCACTGAAACATTGGTCATAACTGAAACGCAGACGCTCACCAAGCTTACTTAGAATGGGCACACAGAAGGAAACGTCGGGGGCCTCGCTCCCAACGCTGGAGATGAGCGACGTGGGAAGGGCAGGCAGAAAGAGAAGCTCCTATCAGATCCGACGAGCTTTCAGATGAGAGAAGAAACATCAGGGCAAGGTTTTGCTCCGGGATCCAAGGAGGGAGAGCTTGAAATAGCAAAGAGTGGTCAATGTTCAGATATTTCAGCAGAGACATCAGGATGCAGACTGAGACACATCTCTGGGCTTCAGCAGGTTAAGTGCCTTCCGTGGGATGAAGGCAGTGGAGGTCAGGTCACTTGTGCTTCAGGAGTGAATGGCAGATGTGAAGAGGTGAGAGTATTTTTCACTCTGCCTCCTGCTGCCTCCCTGACCTTTCAGAACAGCTTCAGCCTACCAAAGACAGGCTGTCCTGCCTCCTTTCGCTATGCCCAAGGGGCCCGCAGCCCCAGAAAGCTATGATGCTGAGAAGCACAAACAAAGCTGCAGAGCACAGGGGACAGGTGGTAGGTCCCGGGACAGCAACACGCCAAACAGGGACGTCACGTATATTCTTCAACACCCACGGTTATTCCACTACTCCCGAGCTGTTCTGAGAAAAACTACCCCGATGAGACATGAGCAGACACCTAAACGGAAGAGATTTTTAGGAGATCCTAAGCTCATCTGGCATTGTTCTGTGGAGCTGACAGCCCGAGTGTGAACTAAAAATGGGGTATGACTCGGAGAGGAATGCTGCTCTCTAGACCCAAAAAGAAAACCACACTTCAGGGTCCCCATAGTAAAGGGATATACTAATGGATAAAACACACTCTACCTCATTATTCTTTCGCTCTGACACTTCAGATACATACAGAACATTCAAGACTCTCAAGAGAAGGAGGAAAAAAACACCTGAAGGCAAAACTAAAGGTTTCCTGCTTCTACTAATGAACTTAAACTCATTTTCCATTTGCACACCAAAGGAGGAAACCCATATAAATGGATTAAGAGGGCCAGAAAGACAGAATCAAGCCAGGGTCAGCGAACTTTCTGTGAAGGGCCAGATAGCAAATATTTTCAGCTTTGTGGGCCAGGTGGTCTCTGTGGCAACGACTCAACTCTGCCCCATGAAGGGGAAGCAGCCACAGACAGGGTGTGAACAAATCAGAGTGGCTGTGTCCCACTAAAACATTCTTTTTGGATACTGAAATTTGCATCTCATTTGATTTTCATATGTCACAAAATATTATACTATTCTTTTGATTTTTTCCCAACCATTTAACATAGATAAACCATTTTCAGATTGCAGGTCATGCAAAAAAAGAAAAAACAGGTGATGGGCTGGATTTGGACAGTGGTCCACAGTTTCCTCTGCTAGAAAAACCTCATCCAGGTCAACCTCTTCCATCAGCCTAGATTTAGTGAGTTAGAATTTCTGGGTGTGGAGCCCACTGATCTGTAGAGACCACAGAATTATCTGTTTGACAATTTATAGAAATCCGGTTCTTCAGAAGTCCCAAAGTCTTTTGCACTGTGGCCCCTGGGCTGATCACTCACCCTGATGCTAAGAGTGCAAAGGACAATTAACCTAGGGACTCTCCATTCAATTCTTCATTCATTCAACAAGTATTCACTGAGTGATCATGGTGTCTCCAGTGCTGTGGGCGATAGTAAAGAAAGCAAAAATGGAGTCCAAATCCTCCAGAGTCTACATCTCCTGGAGACAACAGACTCATGCCCTGAAATAATGGGACAACGATTTAAATACAAGTTCATAGAATTAAAAGGAGAGTTCTCAGGTGGCTAATATTTACACCACATGGCTAGAAGGAGGTAAATCTTTTCGCTTTCAAGTTAATCAAAGCACATGATCACCAGCCCCTGGCATTAGGAAAGTATAAAAATCTTATAAAATGCTAATTACTTGTATTGTAAATACTTATTTTTAAAACTAATGTTTTAAAGAAGAAAATGATTGTAGCAAATAATTCCAATGCACTGGTCACGAGACTCTGTACGGCTAGCGATGTAGGCTTCTGACTAAGCCTCTGTGTTTTTTCTGGATCAGATCAGATCTGGTCAGTCATTCTCTTACTTGAAGTCTTTATGAAGGAAGAGGGTTTCCCATTTCCTATGATGTCCCATCTCCTTAGGCAGGCTGTGCGTGGCCTTCATGACCTATGTTATCACTTACTGTTTAGGCTTGTGGTCCACATTTCACCTCCGACCCGTGTGATGGCCCTAGTTTACGCTGTCCATCCAAACCACCTGCTCTCACTTGGAAAAGCCCTACGCTTTCCTGCCGCCACGGATTTGTTCCTACTTTTCACACGGTGCGGAAGGCTGTCTCCAGGAACTTCCTCTTCCAGCTGTCCTGTCAAAATCCCATTTCTTCCTTATTTTAAAATATATTTTTATTGAAGTATAGTCACAGTTTACAATGTTTTGTCAATTTCTGGTGTACAGTGCAATACTTCAGTCATATAGGAACATACATATATTTGTTTTCATATTCTTTTTAACCATAAGTTACTACAAGATATTGAATATAGTTCCCTGTGCTCTATAGTAGAAACTTGTTTATTTTATATATAGTAGCTAGTATCTGCAAGTCTTGAACTCCCAAATTTATCCCTTCCCACCCCTTTCCCCCTAGTAACCGTAAGTTTGTTTTCTATGTCTGTGAGTCTGTTTCTGTTTTGTAAGTAAGTTTATTTGTGTCATTTTTAAAGATTCCACATAAAAGTGATATCATATGGTATCTCTTTCTGGCTTACTTCACTTAGAATGACATTCTCCAGGTCCATCCATGTTGCTGCAAATGCTATTATTTTATTCTTTTTATGGCTGAGAAGTATTCTGCTGCGTAAATACACCACAACTTCTTTATCCAGTCATCTGTCGATGGACATTTAGGTTGCTTTCATATCTCAGCTATTGTAAATAGTGCTGCTATGAACACTAGGGTGCATGTATCTTTTTGAATTAATGTTCAAAATTCCATTTATTCTTTAGGGCTCAGCTCACAGGGCCATTCATCTTTGTAAAACCTTCTTCATTTTACCCCATTGGAATAAAGGCCTCAGAGATCTTTTTTTTATGATTTACATCTTGGCAAGAATGTTTATAAAACACCTACTTTATAAGGCTCTTATAAAGATAGAATAATAAAGCAAGATAATGTTTATAATGCAACTAGCATAGCTCCTAACCTATAACTGGAGTTCAAAATAAACAGAGGGTTTTTTAAAAGTTTTCTTTCAAGTGCATGCATATCTACCCTTAGACTGTTAAGTTCTTAAAGGTAAGAACCATATTTTATTTACTTGCTCACAAATCTATTATGTTAAATGCTCAATAAATGTTTATTAAATATAATCGGACTACTGAGCACCACATTTCTGTAAAGCATAACCAGTGCTTTTTGATCCTAAAGCTAAGTCTGAGAAGGACTGCAGACTGGAAGATTTCCATGTCTTTCTAATTCGGTGGGCCACATGGTGTCAAAAGATCATGAGTTTAGGAGTAGGACAGACCTGGGTTCCAGACTCAGTTCTGTTACTCCCTAACTGTGTATCTGTGCAAATTACTTCAATGTTCTGAAAGTCAGTTTCTTCATTTATAAAATTATGTCAATCAGGGGTCCTTTGAAGGTTTATTTTGAGGTCTCCAGAATAATGCCTAGTATTTGGCAGGCATTTAATATGTACTGATTATGAATATTAGCCAGGACTGTGTTTAGATGCTCTATTTATATTACCCAAGTTGAGAAAAGATGCTCAACACAGTATATACCAGGATGAAATGTGAACTGCATTTCTTAACCATTCTTTCCTAAATACATAAACAGAGCAGCAATGTCCAGCCCATCTTGAGGGAGGGGCAGTGCAATGGAGGGCGGTTTACGATTCCTGAGGAGTCACCCACTGACACCACACTCTCTGACTTCCTTCTGATGACCTCAGCTAATAGCAAGAGGGACGTGTGGACCATGACATCAGATTAGACTTGAGGACTCCAACCGATCAGGTGGGATTTTAAGAGCTATGATGATTACCATCTGCTGGGTAGGGTCCCTGAAATACAACTGTTGTGTTTCATTTTCTAGCCATTGCTGTCCTCTCTCTGAGTTGCTCTGTGATTCACCATGTTCATTCTCTGGTCTCGCTTTGATTTATGTAGGTACATGATAATGGGAGTGACTGTACTCTGTTTCAAATGATGTCTATCCAAACTAAAACGGCCCAGGGAACCCTTTACAAAAATGCATCAAAGTCTATTTGATATTGAGTTGAGGGAGGAGGAGCATTAGAAAATAGTTCCTAGACTCATACTAGCTGACCATTCCATCAGCTGAATGTTTTGCAAAGGTTTCTGCCTCTTCAGTCAAGGAAGTGTAGCAGCTTACGAATGTCATGCTCTTAAAATATATAACACAGGAAATCAGTGGTGACCTATTAGATTCACTTGTACATGATGGGTTGGTGGTTTGGGGCAGCATTAGCATTTTTAATATGAATGTCTGTAAGTTGGATTTTGGCACCAATTCTTTACTTAATTTCCAATTTCCAAATGCCATGATTCCATTATTCTATCGAGAATCACCAATTAAAAAACCACTAATCCCCTAGTTAGTAACATTAAAATTGCTGCTAGCGTTCCTGTAGATTCTAGTGAGGATTTAGGTGGAAGAGCTAAGTGAGAACGAGCAACAGTGGCACCACCTGGGTTTCCTGCCCTCTCACCACTTCACAAAGCACCATTTTGAAAGTACTGAATTAGACAAGAACCACAGAAAAAAGTCGCCAAGAAAACCTTGCTTCAATTTTTCTCTATGTTCAAGGTGAATGGTGCTTCGGCCCCAAACGATGTGACATTGCCTCAGTTCTCCCTTCCCTGTTTCACGTTCAGACACAGCCAAGGCTGAAAAGCAATCTGACTCCTCCCTGATCCTAGTGGACTGCTTCCAGGATGATCATTTAGTTTTCATTCTTCACGTGCTCTTTAAAACCACCCACTGCTGGAGCAGCTCTTTGACATGTTCTAAACTCTAAGCACAAATGAAAATGGCATTTTGGAAAAAAAAAATGAAGCCTAGATAGAACAAAGAAGTCAGAAACACGACACTGTAAGATCAGGCACTTATCTGCACGGCAAGTGTAAAAAGCTTTGGGCTCAAAGAACTTAGCAATTTAATCACTAGTTTTCTCCTGAGATTGCACCGTCACCAGAGATCCTTACATTTCCAATGCCTCAACAGAATGCTCTCCTTCCAAGGAGAGCAACAGCAGAAGGTTACTGGATATTTGTTCCTTCTCAGATGCAGAGAGTCCTTTGTGAGCAATGCTGAAGGGAGAAAGTGCTCAAAAAGGAGTTGACTTTGGAAGACAAAAGGGAAAATTCTACGGGTGCCTGTGACATCTGTTTCCATCCTGTGCTGTGGCCAGTGGCAGAGTGGAAGGCCAACCTTTCATCAGTTTAACAACATGGCGCCCAAGTCCCTCATTCAAGCTCTTGGTAAACACTGCTGGGGAGTGACCAGGGACTTCAGGGAACATATAAGAAAGAAACACCACATTCTTGCCCTTAAGGTGATTCCAGTCTTGTTCAGGTGACAAGCTTTATGCATGTTAATTCAAATCTTTTCCTCACCTCCTTCAAAACTTCACCCCAAATTCTCCTCCTGCAGGCAGCCTTACTGACTAATCGCTCACGCCTCAATGATGTGTTCCCCACAAGACTCGTATCCTCCCCTTTTACACAACTGGAACTTGGCAGAAGTGTTCTTTAGTTCATTCCTGTGTGCTCAGGCCAACTGATTTGTCAGCATCATGAGGACAGGGTTTTGGTCTTCTCTTTCCTTTGTGTCTGTTCACAGTAATTGGTTCTGTAGCTTAAGCCTAATAAACACTCACTCGGGGAGGACGGGCCAGCCAACTCCGACTCCTGCTCAGACACCATTCCAAGTGTGCTGGCTCCTGGCTCTCCCCGTAACAGATTAAGTTCCTGGAGGTTTCCCTTCCTGAGGAGGTCTCCAGGTTTTCATGCTGCCTTTGTCTCTAAAGGCAAAGATGCTCTCAACAGAGGAAGACGCTGGAAAACAATTCAGTGCCTTGGTGGGCTCGACCTCTGCTCATCACCAAAACAGGACAAGTGGCTGCTTCTATATACAGTTGGTGCCTGCCATTAACCACATTCGAGAACACCAGCTAAGGACAACGGCAGGGCCTCAATTCTCAGTGTCAACATTTTTTGCTATAGGAGCTAGTAATTTAACTCGTAACTAAGGCGTCTCAGGGACCTTTTTCTACTCCTTTCCTCACAAATTCTGTTTCCTCTTCTACTATGTTCTTCTATGTTCTCTACTACGTTGCAGTGTTTAGAAACCGGAAAACCAGAACTAATTTCTCCTCCCCCATCCCTACAGCCTCTCTCCCCCTATCCCCTCCGTCTATCTCATTTCTACAGGGAAAGCAGTAGTAGAAAGAACAATTTGACTCAGACGGGTTAAGGGAACACAATGCCGAGCAGTGCTGAGATACGCTGACTATGTCTCAGCTAAGTGCTAGCAGTTTTTCTTTCTCAGTTAGCACCGCTAAAAAGAAGAGCAACTATTTTTATTAATGATTGCTTTGATTGCTTTCTTAAATCTGCTGAAGAGTGGAAGGTGGGCTAAGGTGGGAGAGGTAATATTTATTTCACTTTGAAGCTTACAAATAATCACATAGGTATCACAGGAAGAAGAGATAGAATGAAGCTGCTCACCTTTTACCTGCTTCTTATGATACCTGCAGCACATCCTTGGGTGTTCTGCCTATTGCATTCCTCATAACCCAGAGGATAAGAAAAATAAAGCTCAGGTAGCCCCTCCTGACATCCCCTTCCCATCTGTTGTTAACGCCGGCCAGCAGGTCTACCAGCTGCGAGGCGTGGCTTCTTGTCATCCGGGGCTCTAAGTTCACATAGCCCCTCCTCCATGATGGCCACCCAGATTGTCCGGAGCTAAAGCAGCCTCCCCGACTCCAATCCTCTCCATTATATCATCACTCTTAGAAATGATAGTCTTTATTTTTGAGGAACTAGACCACTGTTCATAGTCCTTCTTTGGAATGTAAGACACACGAGCGCAGGCGCCTGGAGGTGCTCACCAGTGCATCCCCAGTATCTGGCCCAGGGCCCAGGACTAGCACTGATGACGTACATGTTAGCTAAGTGAGCGAACAGACCTCCTCAGGGATGATTCTCAGTTTCCATTCTTCCATCTACGTCTGTGAACTTGTTTTCTCTTCGACATAAAGGACATAAAGGAATTACATATTTGATGTGAGTCCCTAGATTTCATACATTTGATTCCTCATTATTTTACCAGTAATGACATTTTGAATATTAGTGAGAAATAGATGGGAACACAGATGTTTAGAGTGAGTATCTTCCTATCTCGACAATGGAGAAATGGAAAAATGCCACTCTGGTGCATTCTGTATTGTATTTCCATTCAAATTGGAAAACTTTAAAAAGTTTGGGGACTAATTTAGATTTAAATTTAATATAATGGGGGAGGGTACAGCTCAGTGGTAGAGTGCATGCTTAGCATGAACGAGGTCCTAGGTTCAATCCCCAGTACCTCCACTAAATAAATAAATAAATAAATAAACCTAATTACCTACCCTCCCCCAATCCCCCAAATTTAATATAATTATTTAAAAATAATAGCTATAATATTTTTGTGCATATGCATTTAATTAATATAGTGCATTCATTTCTACCTGTAAACGTTTAGTATAAAAAGTTCACCTTCATGAAATCAAACAAAAATACACTAATGTGCAAAAGAGCTAAAGTGAATAAAATACACCCCACTATTTCCAACTGCAGATAAATGAGCTAAGGAATATGGGCCACTGACAATCTTATGCTGGTGTTCAAGTGGCCATTTGCACATGCCAACAAAAGGAAAATCTACTATGTGTGTTAAATGTAAACACCACAGAATCATTTGTAGGGTGTCCTAGGGAAAAAAGGATATGTGAACATTACAATAGTAACATTAATGTCATTGATTTAAAGCTTTTTTTCTAATATGTTAAATATTTCCGTGTATTAAAAAATGAACATTGCTATTAATATAGGAAATCTAGTGATCTCTGCCAAGTGCAAGGTGACCATGGGCTACCTACAAAAGAGCTGACGATGGAGTCGGTAACACCACAAGAGATTCCAAAGAGGTGCAAGAAAATGCCATTATTTTCCTAATAATCATAATTCTGTTGCTAGCTAGGGAATTTCTGACTTAAGAGCACTGCTCAATTAAATTAACCCGTGAGTCAAAATTATTGTCTTGGCTGCTATGTGGCATTCTTCAAATCTCTTCAAATCCCTTGCTTAAGTTTGCTTTTCTGAAAAGCACTTACCCACCACTCTGGGGTGTTATATGAATGAGGGACCCCGGAGCCCACAGAGTGGAAGCATGGCCAGCAGGTTGGAAGCTAATAAGCACAATGGAAACGGGGTCTACTTAGTTACCATGGATACCTCAGATAGAAAGGCTTCCTGTTCGAGGTGCTCATCAGCTGCTACTAGCACAAAACCCTACACGCTGCTTGGCCCCAAATACGGTCATAAATGCTGACTGCGCATACGTAAGATGCATGGAACCGTTCTAGGACTGCCACGGCGCAGGGAATTGTATGTTTCCTTCCTTCAGTGTATTTGCGTATTCCATTTTCCGTCTGGACAAGTTAAAGTTTTGCTCTGCAACTAGCTTTACAGAACTAGCTTTACAGAATAGAGCCCTTCTGTTGCGTGACTGAAATGGCTCAGCCAAACTGGGGCACAAGTGCAAATCTTGTGCAGAGCCAGCTTACCTAGACACACCGCACACCCTCCGAGAGGTGTGAAGACCTCCTGCTGTCTGCTCAGGGTGGGGGTCGCAACTACTGTAGCCTGAAGGCAAAGTCCACTCGCGGGTCAGAGAGACTGCCTCGAGCGCAAACCCTGTTGTCCCTGACCCTTACGGTCCCATTCATGTGAAAACCTTTCAGACCTTTTCTTGCGAATGAGTCCCAATTCACAACTCACTTCCCCATCATCTGATCCATGCAAAGAATATCATTATGATTTTCTGTTTTTGTTTTTGTTTTTGTTTTTGTCTTTGAAATCTAACGATCCTTACTGCTAAGGCTGTCAGTTTAATCAACACCCCGGGGACATTTCACTCTTCTTTACAGATGTTCACTTCATGCCTCAGGAAGGAAGGTGAAGTCGCTGGGGCCAGCGCTTGCACTTGGGTCCCATTTTGCTAAATGGTTTCTGTAAACCAACAAAAATGCTCCTCTTTGCAAAGCTAATTGCACAAGAAAACTTTTCCAGATGGAAAATGGGATGTCACAGAGAGGAGTTAATGATCTGACCTCCAAAAGGATTCTCCTTGGTCTCATTCCCTAGCTGTCCCTAAGTGCTGATCGCATCACCAGGATGTGGGCTTTGCTGCCATCCGTGCTGTGTGTATTCCAGGGAGCTGGCGGAGAAGTCAGTTACCATGAGCTGAGCGTGGGCAAGGAAGGGGCCGGGGAATCGACATAGGTTCTGTGTGTACGGCGGGGCTGCTGGTCCACAGACCATCGCTCACAGCTGACCACCTATTGTATCTCCTTTGTGTGCAATGGTCCCATATTCCCTTTCTGCTCCACTTTCTGCATCACTTATTTCCTCACATTTCTGGAAATCTTTATCCACATCTTTATGGCTTCAACTGCTACCACGAATGGACCTTGTATCTTTATCTGCAGTTCAGCTTTCTCTCCCAAACTCCATCCATACATAACTAAGAATGTGAGTATCTCACCTCTACTTGGAACTCTAAACCCATTCTTCTCCTTCCTGGGTTTTTTCCTCTTAGTTAGGGGCATGGCCATCCTCCAAGTGACCCGTGCCTCTAGTGCTTGACACTTCACACTTTTTAAATGTTTGGAGCACAAGAGATGTCTAACAACTGGCTTCCATTTTGTGCAATCAAGCAGATTAATTGTTCTAAAACAGTATTTTAAATGCACTTTCGGGAATAGTTTTGCCTCAATTCCTGTGTTATATAAAAATGTAAAAGTACTTAAAATATGTAAGCCTGTTGGTAGTCGTGGTGGTGGTACTGATTGTGGGAGGCAGGGAGGGAACTGCGTAGAGATAAACCATTTTCTGTTGTTTGAAGTTGTGTGTGTGCGAGAGAGAGAGTGCATGTGTGCGTTTTTGGTACGTTTGTTGTAAGAGTCTGAGAAAAAGTAAACATTCAATCTTATTCTTTCGTTATCACCCTTTAAAATCTAAAGTCTCACTGTGGAGTTAGGAACATGCCTGTGCACAAATTGATTCAAAAAATATGTTGGTATGTTAAATTTTGAAGTACAGTCTATTCAGAAAATAGTCACAATCTTCTTTACTGAATTTGCTCTTAAGATTTTATCATTTTGTTTACCATGGGCATATAAGGTGCTTAAATTAAATACACAGAGTATCTAGAAGGGAGATAAAAGGTACAAATTTCCAGCTGTAAGTCATGAGGACGTATTGTGCAGCAGAGCAACTATAGTTAAGAATACTATATTGCATATTTGAAAGTTGTTAAGAAAGTAAATCTTCACAGTTCTTATGACAAGAAAAAAATTCTGTAACTATGGGGTGATAGCTGTTAACTAGATTTATTATAGTGATCACTTTGCAATATATACAAATACCGAATCATCAGGTTGTATACCTGAAATGAGTATCATGTTGTATGTCAAGTATATCTAAAGAATTAAAAAACAACTAAAAAAAGAAAAAGAAAGCTAATTTATTTTCTGAATTCAGTGCACCATAGATATAGAAAGAAGATTAAAAATAATTAATATATTCACATATGGGTCCTGCTACATGGAACTCTGCCCATCCCTATCAAAAGTGCTATTTCTTTAAATGATCCTTTTTTTTGAAATCAGTCATAGACATCTTCTTTTTTGGATTAAAAAAATTTACTATATACATATATTTTTTTACTATGGGGGTGTAATTAGATTTATTTATTTACTTACTTACTTATTTTAACAGAGGTAGTAGGGATTGAACCCAGGACCTCGTGCATGCCAGGAGTGCACTCTACCCCTGAGCTAGACCCTCCTGCCTTTCTGGCTTTTACTTGGAGGAAAATTCCCCAAAGTAGACACAACTCTTTCCAAGAGCACAGAAGAGCGTGCCACCATGTTATCAATACTGCGTTTGGCAGCTTCATCTTAGACTGTGTCCCTGGCCTAAACTTAGTCAAATTTTCTACATTTTGTTATCTTTGCAGGTATTTCTCCAACACCTGCTTCTAAGTCTACTTTCTACTTTGCAATCTCACTGAACGCAGTAGTAGAGCTGAAGTCACTTATGATTATGTTTCCACGTACTGGATCCAAGAGATTAACAGTGGCGTGACTCCTCAGGGTACAGTAATTAATGACATAATACTGTGGACATATTTTTTTAAGAAAGGTTCCAATCACACAGTTTTAAGGAATCATCTTGTGGGAAGGACGTAAGTAGCCTAGCCATCTGCTCTTTTTTATTTCATGCAACAAATATGTCTCAAGCCACTCCTGTATACCACCATCCTAGGTTTTCAAGACAATGTAAAACACGTGGTACCTCTTCTCAAAGAGTTTACAAAACTGGTAAACAAAGACGAGAAATCTTCAAAAAGTATCAATACAAGAGAAAATGGGTCACGGTGTATGCAAACAAGGCATGAACAACGCGTCTTCATGTTCTAGGGGTGAGACAGCCCACTTCGGACCAGGAGAGTCAGGGGCTGCTTCATAAAGAGTGGCGTTTAAACCGAACTGGGAAGCTTCAAGAAGATTTTCAGCAGTTGGACGTGGGAGAAAGAGATTCCAGTGAAAGTGAAGGTGAGAAAGTGTCTGTCTTGTTCATGGAATAGGAAGCTTATTCACTGGGCTACGTGTATGTGAGGAAAATGGTAAAAAGAGAGCTAAATAGTTCTATTTATGAGACCTGAAAAGTTTATAATTTATTCGGCCACTAATTAGAAGCTATTGGCAGTTTCCAAACAGAGGAATAACCTGAAAGAACAATCTGGAGGCAACCTAAGAACACAAATGTAACAAGACTAGGGGAGTCACAAGGTGTGTGTGTGTAAAATTCAGGCAGACTGCAGGAAGAGGGATCATAGGATTTACCCTCCCACATTAGACGCTTCAGGGACAGGCAGGGGGGCTACTGGTGGTTACACTGGACCCACAGGCATAAACTGGGGCTGTACCGGAAAAAAACATGACATATAATCATCTTTATTACGAGGCACTTGTGTGGCCTTTTAAGAGATAATGGTTTTCTGCTTTATAAAGTACCCTGTTTAGAAATGATTTTAACACTAACATTTTGAGAAATAAAATCATATTTTTTTTTTTTTTTTGCAATACCTCAAAGCCATAAAGTCAGGAAAATCCACAGACGGCTTACTCAGAGTTGAATCATGAATTGTCTATTCACAGTCACACAGAAAACCCTGGTTTTTCTACTCTGTAAGCTCTTCGAGGACGTGGAATTTGTTTTCTTGATCTCTGTACTTCGTCCAGGTCCAAGTAAAGTGGCTTGCATATAATAGCTATTTGATTTTTGTCATGTTGAATTAGGCAAGAGACCAAAGGCAGAATATGACAAAATTTGAGCTGAAGGGCATCAGTCTCCTCCAGGGGCATGCGGCAGTTAGAATGGAATTGATACAAGGGACTGTGGAGGCAAAGCAAAGACACAATGGATACAAGGCGCCTGTGCTGGCCAGTCCAGTAGCCGCCAGCCACATGTAGCTATTGACACTCAAATTAATTAAAATGAAATCAAACCAGATATTCAGTTCTTCAAAAGCACTAGCCACATTTCCAGTGTTCACGAAGCATGGCTAGCGGCTGCCATGTTGGAGGGCACAAATATGGAACATTTCCATCATCACAGAAAGTTCCTTTGGGCAAATAACTGGGAGAATCCTAGCACCTTCAAAAAAAGTGAAAAAAAAAAAGCAGAGTGGTGGGTGTGAGAGGCAAAGCAACATCAAAGCTTTCCATGGATGTCAAAAGTTGAGACAGAGGAGAAGCAGAATGGGGACCCTTGAAGACCTTTGACAAAGCAGGCTCAAGAAGGTGTGACTGCAAACGAGTTTACCTACGCGAACAACTACTTGGAGGCTGTAAGTGAACCTGGTGAATAAGGAAAGAAGTGGGACAGGGACTTGAGGACCAAACAGAACAAGACTTCTTAGCTTGATTCTTGCTGCTTTTAGCACAGATCCGTGTCCTGAAATTTTTCAAATCCCCTACCAAGCCTGGTCTGTATCTGAAGCTTGATAAACGTGGAGAGCAACTAACTGGTGAGACAGATAAAAATGGTCCACAAGCCTCATGCTTAGACGATGCTGTCCATATTTCTCCACCAGGGCAAGAATAGCAAAATTCCAGGATTGTCGAGGTTTTCCTTTTCATGACTTTAAAAATTGTTTCTAGGTTAGCTTTGTTAATAATTGAGATAAAAATAATGCCACCAGCCAGTTGATTAAGATCAGAAGGCGAAATACAAAAAAAGCTAGCTTTTTAAAAGTATCAGAAAGGGGCACGGTGAGCAACTTTTTGACACGTTGGTTTCATTTTAAGAAGTTTTCTGTGTGTGTTCTGTGTTAACGGGTTCCCTAATTGCAATATTTAATATGCATTAAAAAAAAAAAACCCGGAATGCTGAAAAACTAAGCTGTGCATTGCTCTCTTGTGGATTCACTGTGTAAAAGTATAACTATAAGGCTGCCTCTTATACAAATGACAGAGAAAAACCAAAGAAGCACAGCCAATTATTACAGGGTTTTAAAAAACTTCTTGCAGTGTTTTATTCCAAGAGAAAAAAGTATTACCACAAAAATGGAAAATAAACTCTTTTTTTCCCCTTCAGCTCATATGTGAAACCTGAGTATTATTTGAAGTTGATAACAGAAACTGGTGTTTCCAAATATGTCAGTGAACACAACACTTTTACTCCTTAAACTGACGTAAAAATTACTGAGTCAAATTTTTTTTTTTTTTGAGCGGGAAAGGTAGAGAACTGTAAAGTCAGTTATAAAACATATGGAATACTGAAGGATGATTCAAACAATCTGACTTACTATTGTATGTATACACATTCATTTTCTCGAATTAGTACATGCCATTGGAAACTGCATCAACCCATAAAAATAACTCATACGCCTATTATGTTTTTCCATTTTAAGCTTGTAATAGCAATAACGACCTCAGCAAAAGACATTTCCTTAGAATTAATGGCTGGCTGGGAGGCAGAGCCAAGGGCCACTGGTTCCTCCCAGCTGGTCATTAATCCTCAGGAAATGCCTGCACCTCCATCATTATTGCTAAAGCACCATTATAGAAAATTCTCACAGTTCTAATATATGGAAATTTGAGGCTATTTTGCAAACCCAAGGTATTCACGTTCGTTAATAGGCCACCACTGAGCACAGAGGACGTAATTATCAAAACGGCAGAAGGGAAAATGTTGTTCTCCGAGGTCGGTAAGATTATAGGAAATGGGGACTAGCCTTATGGGAAGAAGTATATTTGAAGCTGAAAGACATCAATTTAAAGGGAGATTTAGAATCACATATATAAAAGTTAATAAAAGACACAGCATTCATTCCCATTACTTGGTTTAAAAATACTTTTTTTTTAAAAGGTACAAATTAAAGTTATATGGACATTTCTTCCCAAACTGATCAAATAATGCTAAAGAGAGTGAGGTCAGAAAGAATGTTTATGAACGCAAATGGCTGTATTCCACGAGGCGAGTTCAGGGGAATGCATACGCTTAAAAGTGCTGATTGCGAGTAGGATTTCTTTCTTTGTAATTTTTTACTTAAAAATTGTACACACACCATGAAATATTTGATAGCAAGCATTTTGTTCTAGACTTTATTATCAAAAACAATTTTTTTTAAATTTTGGGTTTTTTAAATCTTAGCTAGAGGCTTAGCACATACAAACAATCATCTTATACCTGAAAATAAGATCAAAATAATAAACAAATACAGTGCTAATGTTCTGTGACATAGTTTTCAATTCTCTAAAAAAAACTTTTACTGGCTTCCAGGCTAAGAGGAAAATGAAAATTAGGTGTTTTCAGGTCTATTCAGTCCCTCCTTTAAATAAACAGGAGGATCCAACAAATGGTTTCAAAGCAGGGAATTAATCCAAAAATCACACCCAAAACAGTCTATAAATTCTTTTCAATGTGTTATTGTAACAAACTACAAATGTTGGATAGGATACTTTACGCTTAATGAAATTCACTGCAGGTTCTCATTGTGTGTTACAAATACCTGCCTGGCTCTAAATACAGTTTTGAAGCTAATGAGACCTGTTATAAGTTGAATTGTGTTCCCCCAAGATATGTTGAAGTCCTAAACCCTTGTGTATCTATAAATGTGACCTTATTTGGAAATAGGGTGTTTGCACTTGTGATCAAGTCAAGCTGAGGTCATTAGGGGAGGTCTTAATGAAATATGACTGGTGCCCTTTTAAGAGGGGAAGAAACACACCGACACACAGGAATAATATCATCCAGCAACAGAGGGAGAGATTGAAGTGATGTACCTAGAAGCCAAGGAACATCAAGGATTTCCAGCAACGCCAGAAGCCAAGGAAAAAGCATGGGACAGATTCTCCCCTAGAGCCTTCAGAGAGCACAGGCCTCTGCTGACCCCTTGATTTCAGACTTTCAGTTTCCACAACCGTTAGAGAATCGACTTGTGTTGTGTTAAGGCACCCAAGTTCATGCAGCCCTAGGAAACGAATCCAGGATCTGAAGGAAGAAGTTCGTCAGAAGAACTGTCAACACTACAATTGGAAAACCAAGGAAAGACTGGTGGCGTGACAGGAAGCTGGTGAAACAGCAACGCACCAGGAGTCAGGAAACCTGGTTCTTGTCCCAGCTAACGAGGCTGAGTGACCTTGAGCTGGACACTTAATTGTTCTCAACTTTCATTTTGTCACCTGCAGAATACGAGAGAATTCAACCACTTCATCCTAAACGTAATTCAACCTAAACGTAAGTCTAGGGTGGCTGTCGAGTAGATCGAGCACCACGTAGACCAACATTTTCAGACTTCACAAAGACCTCTCCTCCGGCCTTGCTCAGACAAAGCCCCGGGGACAGAGAACAGGACGCTGGAAGCAGAAGCACAGGCTCCCATTTCCCCCTTCCATGGTCACACCAGCCGTCTGACCACAATTATTTTGATCAAGCCAGGCCCAAAGAAGTTCGCTATGGAAGCAATAGCATCTGTCCTGTTAGTATTTTAAAACGCTTTCTTTTCACGTATAGTCTTTTCTGCCCTTCCAAGATTTTCAAAATGTCTCCAGCTGATTCAAAAGTAAGCTTCTGTTTATATAAGATCATTGTAACCATCCAAAATAACGTCACTTGTAAGTCATGATTTTTTTTCCCCATTTTACTTTGCCGACAGGAAAAGTATTAGTCCAAAGAGGAAAAGAAGCACTTTATATGCTGTGACACAGGTGGGATTTAGGCTCCAATAAGACAGTGGCAACAAAGACAGTAAACGTATTCGCTACCTGGTTGCCATAGTGATCAGATTTATAGCTTTTTGCTCATTGGTTATCCTGTCCCAACATCATCATCATCATCATCATCATCAATTTTGGTCATCTGATCAAACACTCAGATTCCAGGAGTGGAACACAACTGACCCTGGTCATTCTCTAATTTAACATCCATTATTTGAGCTATCTGCAAATCCAGTTTTTCTCAGACTGGAATACAGACTGGAGACACCTAGCTGGTGAGGCAGCCTGCCCATCTGCTTAGTTGTTTGCACCTCAGTACACTTTTGCTCTGTGTGTGTGTGTCTGTGTGTGTGTGACAGACAGCTACAATTATTATTATTTTTAAATTAGGGAATGTAATGCTATTGAGCCATTCTCGAATGTGGATATTCCTCAAAGTCTCAAGGTAACAGGACTCTACTACAGTTCATTCTAGCCACGGGGCCAGATAACCAGAGCACAATTCACAGGACGTTTCCCCCAGTGAATATCTGTCCTTGTGGACACTTAAAATCTGTGTGAAACAGATTTCCAGGGGGAAAAAGGCATTTATCCACAACCGCAGGTCTCTGGAGACATGTTTCAGTCTATCCCAAGAGAGCAAACAGGTACTCAAATCAGCCTGCTGTACGTGGCCTCGGGAAAACAGGTGTGTTACACGCCTAGGCCACCTCTTTGCTTCCTGGCCTCTGAAATTGGCAGAACTCTCAACACAGTACAAAAGCATAAGTTACTCCAGGCGAGTAGTCAGCTGTGTGCCAAGCCCACCTATGATTTGGCCTGGGCCAGCCAGCCCTTTCTAATGAGGGAGTGTGAAAGAGTAACTGCACAGCCACAGACAGGAACCATGGGCCAGATTTCCACTCTCCGCCTCCCTCCAGCCACACAAGGTTCTTGTGTATTTAGAAGCGAAGGCACATCTTAATGTCTGTCATCACGGGTGTGCTGAAAACTCTCATGTAACTTCCAGTCCTAAAAAAAAACACCTCTGGTGGTGGGCACAAGAATACACAGGTGGTAAAATTCGGCAGGGCTTAAAACACACACACACACACACAAACGCACACACACACACACACACACGCACACACACAAACACACACACACAAACACACGCACACAAACACACACACACAAACACAAAAACACACACACAAACACACACACACACACAAACACACACACAAACACACACACACACACACACACACACACACACAAATGTGTACACACGGAAGTGGGGAAGTGTGAATGTGAGAGGTGGGTCGTGCTCAGATCACGTCCCAGTTGAGAGGCTGTCCTATAGTTTCACAAAATGCCACCACTGAGGGGAAACCTGGCAGAGTTGTCCAAGGGGGTTTTCTGTATTATTTCTTACAACAGCATGTGAATCTGCAATTCTCTGAATTAAAAAGAAAAATAGGATATATTTGCTGGAATTTACGTAAAGGAGAAAGGGCAAAAAAGAAAAGTTTTTATTAAAAAAATACATACATGTGTAAGGCTATCAGAAGCTTCCTTTCTAGTGTGACGGTTTTCCTATTTAGAAATTTGGAAACAATGTGGGGGGGGGGCTCCCTTCTGACCTTTTTCGGGGGGAAGAGGGAGGTTAATAAAATCCCAACAATGTTGGTAGAATACAAAGTATCTCAAAATATGTACCCCCGTCAGCTATTTTTTGTATACCGAATACTTCCAAAATGTCACACTGTTATCCATAGTTTATCAATTGTGCATTAAGTTAAAACTCATGAATCCCAGAAGAGATCTTTTTATGATTCATGAGCATGGGAAGCCTGCTGTAAACCCAATGCAATCATCTTCCCTAGACTAACTAAAGCATCTGGAATTACATTCCCACACATCTGCCTCAGCTCTCACTGTGGATTTTAATTGGGTAGTCAAAGGCTATGGTGGTGTTCTCAAATTTGGACATTCCTATTTGAGGTCCAGAGAGAGACAGGAAAAGTCACTGAATTTATTGAGCGCTTACTATGTGCCAAGCACTGTGTATTGAGCTGCTGAGACCAGGAAGGGTGGGACCCGTGTGTGGTGAGGGTACAGGCTCATGCCCCAGACATGACATCACACCACCACTCTGCCCACTCAGAATCACTGACTTAGGAGGCCAAAAATGATTACATGATTCCATGGCTAAGGTCACAGACAGCCATGGAGGAAAGGGCCCCAGAAAAGCAGCATCTACAAATCCTAAATGGACAGCTGGGTCACTGTGGCTAGTTTTATTGGAATACAGAAACGTGTAAAGTAATCAACAGGGCTATTTAACCAAATTCCACTCTCTACTACTCAAACTTAAGTACTTTGAGCCTCATAATTAAACTTGAGACAAAACTGAATTGAGGCAACAAAATAAAAGGATTACTACCATATAAATACGGGGAAAAGTTCTTGTTTCTACAAACTCTAACTTGTATACTAAACAGATTTAAAAAATGAAACCAACAGAACATGGAAATATTCCCTTAAACCTTGCTGTGTCCCCTACTGCCTGGGATCCCTGTAATCTCCAAGGTCACTTCCACTCTAATAAGCAATCTGCAAAGTCCCAAAGTTCCCTTCTGGTTCAGACGAGTTTGACCACGCCATTCTTCCGTTGGGAGCTTGGCAGCGACTTTCTCAGGTCTAACAGTCCTCTCCTTTCATGTCCATCACTGGAGAGATCTTCGCTGCTCATTTACCCCTCCTGGGTCACTTCACGTCCTTATTCCCACTTGGACCACCTGGCCCTCTCTTTACTCACCTCACTCTGCTTATTGATTCAGTCCCTCTGCACACAAACTCAATCCCTGTAATGTGGGAACTGTTTTAATACGTGTCTGTCATACATCTGAAAGTTGTCAGTTTTCACCTCCCAACCATAAGAGCCGATGAAAGTGGAAATGGAAAAAGAGCAAATGCCTCGTAACTGCTACACAGAATAAGAGTGAGGCTGAGGACGGTGACCTGTGTTTTTAAAGTTACAGAAATAACAAGACCAGCCTCACTCCCACTGTTGTAAAGTAGTGAACGTTAACTGCTGATTATCTTTTCGTCTATCACCTTATAATTGCGTGGCGCTTTGTGACTTATAAATTATTTTTTATGTTATCTTCACTTCAAACCAGAGAGGAAGGCACAGATGATATATTATCCCCACCTTACATATGTGCAAACAGGCCCAGGGATGTTAAGTGACTCGTTCAAGGTCAAATAGCTAGAAATTCATTAAGTCGGAAAACAAGTCAGAGACGTCTTTCATCGCAAACCTAGCATTCCATCCACCACACCATCTGCAGTCTCATTTAGAACCATGATTAGTAGACTAAAGAAAAACAGGACATAGAAAGATCTGGGCATGTTACTGTGCAAAAAGGAAAAGTGGACTTAATAAATTCTCACAGGTTTTAACAATAATGATACAAGATACCAGACTTTAAGCCTTTACCAGGAACTGGACAATTTAGCTAAAACTACAAGGGAAGAATTATTAGCCTCATGTTACAAAAGAAGACATTTAGGCTCAGAGAGGTAACAACGGCCGAAGGTCAGTAAGTGACGAGGTACAGACTCAAACCCAGATCTGTTAGGACCCAATGTGTGTGTACACTTCCCGCTGCCCCAAGTGGAAAGGTTTATTTTGAAAAGGGACCTACCAGATGTTCTCTATCACCATTAAGAACAAGACAAGAGGAAATGAACTGAAAACCGTATAAGGAGAAATTTAGGTTGAACGTCTTAAGACCCTCCTGTCACAGGCGGGGTGATTAAACTTGCATACCATTACCAAGGGTACTCATGAAATCTCCTTCCTAGACAGCGTTCTCACATTTATAAAAATTTTCTACCAAAGATACTTTCAAGGCTGTTAAGTAAATCAATCCACAGGTTTTCTCGGACTCAAAAACCTCATAAAAAGATAAAACCACAAACTAAGACACCTACATTTTCACACAAGTTCAAAAAGCTGTGTTTGCCTTATGGATATAAAATGTCCGCTTCTCAAATGGCGGTCTAAAGTCTTATTGTAACATATTACTTAAAACAATAGCAAATAGTAATGCTGAATACACACCATATTTTAATAATCTTGGACAAAAAACTTTTTTTAAGCCAAAAAAAATTGCAGTCATAAGGGAATTCTTCATCCTGTGACCATGTAAGGCCAAGCCTTCTCACACTATACAATCTGTGTACCCTGAGCATCCTATTAATCCCATAATGTACGTAAACCCACTTGCTTTATCACAGCAGGAAACTATGTGGTACAAAATAAGTCTGACCTACTTAGTCCCCTGTGAATACCACAAGGAACCCCTCGCTAAGAGCTTTTACAATGCAAGCAAGATCATAGCGAAATCTTGTTCCTGTAACCACCAAAAAGGGTCCCAGCTCATCTCCACTGGGATCAGTGATTTAACAGCAAAGCAGGTTAGCATTATGTATTACACAAAATGACCATTTTATTGTTTATAAAATTACGGAGTTTAAACCGATTTTGTGTGGCTCACCAATTGTCTAAACAACACGCAAGCCAACGCATAAAACCCCGAGCCTGGCTGATTCACTGATCAATTTTTGTGTCCACAAGAGAAGTAGGTTACCCCTGGAAGAAACGCATAACTAAATAAAAACACGGGACCCACTGCTGTTTTGGTTTGATAACCTGGAAATGAGCAATCTAAATGGCAAGTCCAAACGCGATGTCAGCGCACTCTACACCATTGCTCTGAAAGGAGTTATAATCAGGAGAATTGGGGTTGGAGATGAATTCATTTTCACACCATACATGTAGGAAATACATGGTCCAACGATAAGAAACGAGAACAAAGGATGTAAAAATCAAGCTTTACGTACTCCTAGAAGAGACATGTAAAACTGAGTAAGGGGGCACGAGAACGAGCATGTTACAGGGTGCGCAGCCCAGTGTCACAAGCACGACTTCCTGCTCACTGGATGTCCGTCTCTCAAGAGAATGGGGACCACAGAGATGGTCATGTTTACACTTTCCCGCTTCACCCTGCAAAGGCTTCATCAAAATCCACTGGGGAATTTCGAGAACATTAAAGTGGGGCCATCTGAGAGAATAATGGCAGGAAAGAAAATGTACGAACTGAGGTTGTGTAATACGGACATTAGACTCCGGGATCACCTTCTGACATGAACTGGGTGATAGATGTCTTCTCTGATACCAGAACCATTTAGAACAGGGAATGATAAAAACTGCAAAACAAATGGTATTTTATAGAACATTATCAGCTAGAATCTTATGATTCCCTGTTCTCCCACATAGCATAATTCTCTCACCTCCCTGAGCTTTGGTGCTTCCTGTAATAGGGTGCTCCCTCAAGACTGGAAATATTTGGATTGTCTGGAAACTTGGCAGACCTGCACTTCCTTTATTGGTAATGTTAATGCTTAAACTTCTAAGTTATGTGACATTGCTACCTATGTTATTCCAACTGTGAAGTCCTTATTCCTATAGTGACGTCAACCTAGGCCATCAGGTTCCCCCCCCCGAGGAATCCCTGGCTATAAACCCCACTGCTTTATGTGTCACTTTAAGTGCTTCAAAATATCCTCGAAACAAGTCAAAGAAGCAAATAGTTATTAACTGAGTTTCCTCTTGTCTTTATTTTCCTGTTAATATTAAAAATTGGGAGAAAGGAAATGAGAGACAGGCAGCTGAAATGAATTTTTGTAGAAAAAAATTAGAAACTACCTCTGAAAAATATTTTGTGACGTTTTTGTCCACAAAGCTTTCGCCTGTTTTTCTGATGATCCGAAGCTGTGACAAAAATTCTTTTAAGGTACAGCCCTAGGGTCTATTTTGGAAAGCAGAATGCTATTTCCAGGAGTGAGGGAATGGAAACACTAACACAGGGCAAGGCATTCAAAGTCTGTATTGGGCCTGGGTGATAGCGGCTCACAGCTTACTTCTTAAGTGGAAAGGCATAAGCTGGAATTCAAATTTATTATAAACACCGCTTTGATGCCTACAGGTTGTACTTTTAACCCTTGCGTGGCCTCTTTGAAAATACAAATCACTACATTAAGAAAAAAAAAAAAAGCCAAAGAATGCAATTCAAATCCACATTCACGACTGGAAACCAAAATTGAAAGGGTATACTTTATACACACTGATGAAATTCTGTCATTCTGTTCAACATTTAAGTCCTGCCGTGGGCCTGAAACTGTACGAACACCAGAGGCCTTGATTTATTGAGTGCTTGCCACACGATGAATACCATTTTGTGATGGCTTCTTATTTAATTCTTACAAAATAATCCTCCGAGACGAGAACTGTTATTACCCTTTGTTTTACTCACAGGGAGACTGGGCTGGAGCAACTGGCCTTGATAAGCTGATAACGGAACCCTGGCAGTCTGAGCTCTGACATCACTTTGCTGAATTCCTTCCTATGTCCCAGGTGCCGAGGGTAAAAACATAAATGCCATGTGCTCTCTACTCTCAAAGAGCTAATTTTTAAATATAAATGGTAGCACCGTTCAGAAATATTAAATAGTACATAATCAGGTTGTTTTAACACCTGGTGATTTTTAAATTATTTGAGAAACGTACATTATATTCAGCATGAACAAAGAGGAAAAACGAGACCCACATCCCACATAGGCTGACCTGGTGAGAATTACCCTGGTCTTTGTGGTTCCCTTTCCCTTTTTTTTTTTTTTCACTTTTAAAAACTTCATTTTTAATGAAAAATTTCAAATGCATAGAGAAGGTAAAGCAAAAGTTTAATAAACACCTAGATTTACCCTTAAACCCACCACCTAGATTTAGTAACTATTAATATTTGTAGTGCCATATTTGCTCCACCTCTGTCTCTGTATGTAAGCACATTAGTATTTTTTTTTCCCATCCTCTTTTTGGATCCTGTATCTGACTATCTTTTTAAGTCTATCTTAACAAGATAAAATTGAACTATTTTGATAAATCAAGTATGTACACACCGGATACTACCCTGGATATTTGCAGTGGTGATAATGAGAGAATATATAACTCCAGGCCCACTAGTACAACTAATTCACACGTTATATACGTAGCTAAATTGGAATAATAATATAGAGTTATCAAGATTGGGAAAGAAACAGAATCACTTCTATGGAAGGACTCACATTCTAAGAAGCTCAAAATCCTCGAACACTGGAGTTTAATTTTCCCTCACAATAGTAGTAACCTAATGGGCAGGTATCAGGTTTCCTTTTTGGTCATAAGCACCCCAAAGGCAGCCCCCACCTAGCTTGCTGGCCTCTACATTCCCAGGACCCAGCACAGGACCTGATCCATAATATTGCCAGAAGTCTTTAGCAAAAGTTTAGACAAATGGAAAATCACAAAATCAAAGCGCCTCGGAATTGGAGCCCTAGGGTTTAAATGGTACAGCCAAGCAAGAGACAAGCAAACAAACGAGTGAACAAAAGTGTTTAAGTTTCCTCTTATTTCCACGTTGTCCATCTTACATGCTGAGCCTTCTGTACAATATTATGTTCAAGGAGACCCTCGAAGTACATTTTCTGGGTTAATGCATTGAAACCACATCACAAAGTGATGACATGGCTTCCCTTGGTCCTACAGCTAGGGTTCGCTTTATGATCTTCTAACGCCTCAACAGGATGCGTTCTGCTTCATAAGGCAATCTCCATTTGCCTGAATTTGAAGAACTGTCATCCACCAACCTGAGTCTAATATGAGAGCAGACAGTGCAATTCTTCCGGCTTTGATCCAGGGGCAAAGGCCTGCTAAACCAAGCTTGATCTGCAGTCACTCATCAATACTAAGGAAACAGAAAAAGGAGACTTTGCTTCCTATAGCATCTTGAAAAAGATGTCTTCCTTCTAAAATCACATGTATATAACAATGAATAAACAAGGAATAAAAACCAAATTTTAGTGTCATGGCTGCACTGAATGACTCCGAGGATGGGGTCCGGGGGTAGCCTGGATGTATCCAATCGACAGATAATCTGAAAACCTTATGTCTGCCTTTACTCCCAGCCTCCTTCCAACCAAGCCTTTTACCAGAGTTGACCCCCTGTTCCTGGCCCTGCCCCCCATCTGGTGGAGGCTCTAATGAGCAGTGAAATGGCCAAAGGGCAGGCAGCAGCGGGGAGCGGGGAAAGCAAAGCAGAGAAGGGGCCAGGAGGCTGGATCCTCCACAAACCCAACAATCAGGCCCTGGAAAACACAGCTGGTTGTAGCCCTCCAGGTTTTTGTGTTTTATAGCTCCAAATGCTCGACAGCCGCTGGTCATGGATAGAATGTTCCCGCTGGGTACTTCAGCGGGAGAAAACGGGTGGGTAAACTGAGTGACCTGCCTAAAGGTACACAGCTGATCCAAACAGAGTCTTTATCTCAGTCCAGAGAGGAAGCACGGCAGGCTTGATTTAACCCTGTCGGATTGAAATTTTGCCAAAAATAGTGAAATATTTGTCAACTATGGAAGAGTAGACTCAAGAATTCCTTGGTTGAAAAAAATCTTAAAATAAAAACAGATTCCACTCTTAAAAACAGAACCAAAATGTTCTCCTGAAATATGTGGTAATAGTTTTAACTATCTTACCTAGTAAAAAAAAAATATGGCATATTAGTTTTATTTATATATGATATATGGGTTTCCAATGTTTTAGAAATATTTACTGCCATCCATAAATACTCAGATCTGGGAAAGCATAGGTAAATACGTGTATGGTAGTATGGATAAAGTCTTAAATACACTTACTGTCATATAAAATGGTTACTAAATTTCATAGTACCTGTCATGTAATTACAGTGAAATTGAGGTAACTATCTTAGCCAGAATTTTTCTGAACTGATTGCTTTTGTTGAGAAACAGGACATTTATCTGAACTGCCTCCTGTTTACTAATCTGCCACTCAACCACTAGTGGGAGAAAAACATATTCTTCCTTGATTATAGTTTAATGAGGACACAAGGCTACTGTGGTACTGTGGGAGTGTCACTGGTGCAGGGGACCCCAAGGTTGATGTCTGTATAATCCTGAACGGTCAGGATCTGGTTGAAGCAGGTCATGCCAAACTGAAATGAATGACCAAGTTGAGCTGGTTATCAATCTCTTTGTTAAGGATATCATTAACTGAATAATTAAGAACAGCATCTATATTGAAACAAACAAAAAAGAGAGTGACTCAAAATACTAAGGATCAAATCCAATTCTTGTCTTCTGAGTATGATTCATTTATTAGTGTTTTCATATTTAATCTTGCAATTTTAAATAATCATTTTAGTGAATTTTGCAGTAAGCTCTTTAAAAAAAATTAACTTAAGTCACTTCTCCCCACAAATTTCTATGAGGGTTTGCAAAAAACTCCATTTTTATCACAAAATATTGCAAAGAAGATAGTTTCAGAAAATAGAGCTTGCCAATTTTGAACACATTGTTAGCATCAGAAAAACTGTATTTAAATTACTAAGCATATGTCCAAAACTCATGTGCTTTAGAGGAAGCATCTCCCGGTTTTTAATGCATGCTGTTATTACAAGTTTCCAAGGGAAAATGGTTCTGTCTTCACACACTCCATTAGTAGACAGTTTTTGATGTTCTATCAAAGTCATTTCTTTCCCTCTGACTCCAGTAAAAAGTTACAATTATCTGCAATATGCATTATTGGATATTCCTTTCTAAACATCGAAGAAATAGTTTCAGTTTAAACAAAGCAAGTGTTAAATTACAAATGGCTAAAAGTTTTTTTTTTTAAAGTAACAAACATCTGGAGAGGAAAACTAATGGAAATGAAAACCTAATGTTTTAACTTCAACATTAGATTTCCAGGTTCCTCAATGCATCGATGCTTGGGATCTTTAGAAGGAATCCAAAGAGTTTCAATTAGTCTAGTTGTAGTAAGTTTCATTCTGATTTAGTTGCTCCTAATTGATCTTTAAATCATCACTTAAGTTTCTAGATTTCTACAAACTTAGAAAAACAAAGAGCTCTTGTTGCCTATCTAAATTTCTCACAAGTCTGATTGACAAATGAAATGACATCACTTTCCTGTGTGTCACAAGCTCTTTAATAAAAGAAAGACAACTGTCCCCCAAAAGAGATGGAATGGAAATGCATTGTTTTAAATCGACGCACTGCACACACCCCATTACCAAATAAAGAGAATCAAGCAACCCAAGAAAACAGCTGGGGTTTGTTAGTAACTTTCTAGTGACCAATTGAAGTTAAGCTTCAGCATCTGGTCCTTGGGTCAATTTCTAGGTCAATCTCAGTATCTCCAGAATGATTTTTTTTTTCTCTTTAAAAACCATTAATTCATATTGGAGAGTATTTCCCTTCTGTTGTTAATTTCCTTTCTCATAAAGATATTCTGAAAACAAAACACCTTAAAAACATCCCTGGTTCCCACTGACTTACTCTTTATTATTTCGTCCTTGCGTCTTTTCCTCCAGAAGCACTAGCTGCTTCACTAAGCAACATCTGGATGGAGCATTTCACATGCAAGGTTGACATCTTTATGATTTCATTGTATTCTTGAGCCTCAGCTCCACTCTCTAAAACTTTTCCCATATATTTTCCATCACTAAGTCAGTTACATGATCAGCTCCTTTCTAAGGCAAAAATCAAGAAATGCAAATCAATAGAAAACACCTAGAGTCAGTTGCCAGAAGGGCTCACTAAAGGAATTCTATAGAGGTTCAGAGAACTCAGAACATCTCTGCATGTGCCCACTGAGGGAAACAGCAGAAATGCTACTTTTTACACTGATGAACAGCACATGACATCAGATCTCTGCAATTATATGAAAGGCTTATAAGCTGCAGTCTAAATTTTTTCCTTAATTGCAAATGGATTTAAAATATACTTTTGTATTATTTATAAGCAATTCTTAAACCTGATGATATTCAGTATAGATATACTGAAGACACAATGATACCACCAAGGGTACCTGGTGAGTTTGATGCGTAACTGTCACCTCACTCCATGTATAACCACAGGTAGCTAGAAGTCATTAGGGTTTAGGCTGTTGGTGATATCTACATAAAAATATATAGTGGAATTAATAATAGCATCCAACATTTACTGAGCATTTACTATGTGCCAGGCCTTTTATTAAGCCCTGTGCATCATTACCTTATTTATGACTCATATAACTCTATGAGAAATGTACCACTCTGCCCACCTTTTTAAAGATGAGGAAACTGGAACTTTAAAACTGAAAACAGAGCTATCACATGACCCAGCAATTCCACTCCTGAGTATTTATTCAAAAAAACACAAAAACACTAATTTAGAAAGATACACACACCCAATGCTCATAGCAACATTTTTTTTACAATAGCCAAGATATGGAAGCATATCTCTAAGTGTACATCAACAGAAAAATAGAGAAAGAAGATGCAGTTTACATATACACAATGGAATATTACTCAGCCATAAAAAGAATGAAATTTTGGAGGATATTATGCTAAGTGAAATACAGAAAGACAAATATTGTGCTATATCACTTACATGTGGAATCTAAAAAATAAAACAAGTGAATATAACAAAAAAGAAGCAGACTCACAGACAGAGAGAAGACAGTGGTTACCAGTGGGGAGAGGGAAGGGGGGAGGGGAACGAGAGGGGTAGGGGACTAAGAGGTACTAACTACTACATATAAAATAGATAAACTACAAGGATGTATTGTACAGCATAGGGAATACAGTCAATATTTTACAATAACTATAAACAGAATATATATAACCTTTAAAAACTGTGAATCACTATGTCATACACTTGTAAGTTATGTAATATTGTACATCAACTGTACTGCAACAAAAAGAATTTAAAAAATAAAACATTTTAAAAAGGTCATATAACTTGCTCAAGAGTCCAGTTAGTAAAGGGATAGACCAGAATTTGAACCCAAGCCCCCGCAAATCCAGATCCTGGACCCCCAACTCCAAGACCAGCAGAAAAGTCAGGTCCCACTTCTCCCTCCTTCTTTACCTCTCACCTCCTCCACAACAAAAGATGTGAAAGTCCAAAGTGGCTCATCAAAATAATAGATCTGAAGTCTAGTTCAGGCTTGGTAGGGGTGTAGGGTGCAAAGACAACGGGGAATAAAGTAAACAGTAGAAGTGCTCTTAACCAAAATCTAGTTAATGTCCTCACTGCATTAGTCAGCACTCTGTCCCCTGCAGAAGCAAGACTGGCGCAAACTTCTCTCCCACATCTACGTGCTTTTGCTCAATCAGCTTTGGAGTAACCTACCAACCACCAATTCCAGTTACAGCAGATGAGAGGGTTATACTGTAGGTATCTTCTTTCAGGCCTCTTATATGACAACATAAAATGTACAAGACTTCTTTTTAAAAGCCAAAGAGCTTTAAAACAAAACAACCCAGAAGAATAAAAAGGGAGCAATCTGGCTTTTAGGCCCTGTACCTAGTAAATCCTGTCAGTTCAAAAATACATCTCCAATACAAGGAAATCAGTGAGTGACATTGTTGGAAAGAACTGAACTCACTATAAAGTACAAGGCTCATTTCCTATGGAAAATGCAATAATTTATTTCTTTAGTACAAGCTTTCCAGTAAAGAATGCCATTGAACTGAATGCCTTGCTGGGACTGGCTGCACCCTCTACCCAACAGCATATACACAAGTGAAGAGGAAACACGCTGTCTAGAAAAAAAAATACACAATTTCCTTTTATTTCCTTTCCTAAGTAGAACAACTCTTCTTTGGGGAACAAATCGGGGTCTTGTAACAATTCACTACACAATATTTTCCATTCTCACAGCCAGTAAAAATTAAAAACCACAAGGGTCAATGAGGATGGCCCAGTTATTCCCAGAAAGGCAAGGGTTTGTGTGGTGGGTGCCTCACTCAGGCTTCTCATCCAGCATGAATATCAGATGCCTGGAATCCAGATCCATTGAGAAAAAAGGATCCATTGAGAAAAAATATATAGAGAGATCCTTTAATTATTACATATTTTATTCCAGCTGGGCTGAAACATCAGCCATGTGAGGATGAGTGGTGGGAAATAAAGACATAAAGAGCGGTGGGTGCAAACTGTGGGGACCTCCAAGAGCTAGGAAAGGGTGTAACCAATTCAGCAGCCGGCTGTGGGACCAAAAGGAGTTGCTAAGAAGAGCACTGATGTGACTATACCCTATGGTTTAACTTGCAAACAGGATAGAACAGCCAAGGGCAGAAAAGGTGAAAGGTGGGAAGACCAGTTAACCGGCAAGATCTGGAACTTCAGAGTGCATAAAGGAGATGTGGTCCACATAGACAAAGGAATATTACTCAGCCAGGGGGAAGGAAAAAGTCCTGCCATCTGCATGGCTGGACTTGGAGGGTATTATGCTAAATGAAATAAGTCAGACAGAGAAAGACAAATACTGTCATGATACCACTTAGATGTGGAATCAAAAAATGCTAAACTTACAGAAACAGACATAGACGGTGGTTGCCAGGGGCTAAAGGGGTAGGCGGGTGGGGGAAATGAGAAAATGTTGGTCAAATGGTGCAACCTTTCAGTAATAAGTTTTGGGGATCTAGCATGGTGATTAGAGTTAACAATACTGTATTACATACTTGAAAGTTGCTAAGACAGTGTATCTTAGATGTTCTTACCACAAAAAAGGAAATGGTAATTATGTGAGATAATAGAGGTGTTAACTAATGCTCCCGTGGAAATCATTTTGCAGTAGATAAGTATCAGATCAACACACTGTATTCCTTAAACTTACACAATGTTATATGTCAATTATATCTCAATAAAGCTGGGGGCCGGGGAGGATGGGAAAGCCACACTTGGTGGAAGCTGTCATGCTGGTTAACTTTTGTTGTATTTACTTACAATTTACTTCATTTCATTTTAGCAACATTAGTCTCATGACTTCAAAGAACTTATCTGTTTTTTATTATGCTGCCTATAAGAAAGTTTATTCAGGTTTTCTTACTGATGAGTTCAGTGTGATAAGATGTCCTTTCAAAGTTCTTTTGCTTAGAAGATGGCAGACGTATACTTGAGATGTATGCCAATGCCGACTTAGTCAGCAGAGCGCTCACTAGGGTGCAATGGAAGCAGCACCTCTGACCTCTGAGACTAACTCAAAAACAGCCTTGCTTGCAGCTTTCTCCTCATTTGCCAGAACACTTTCTCTGGGAGCCCTGAGTGCATGTTAGAAGGTTACCCACCCTGAGACCACCAAGCTGGAAAGGCTATGTGTAGGGGTGCTCCAGGGGGCACCCCCAGATGCAGCCAGACTTCAAGCCAATTCTTCAAAAACACTAAGACACCTCCAGATTCTACCCAAACACAAGAGTTACCCCCAGCTGCGTGAGTTCTCCCAGCGGAGGCCCCAGACACCCTGAAGCAGAAACAAGCCTTTCTGTTGGGCCCCATTTATATTCCTGACCCAAAGAATCTATGAGCTTTTTTTTTTTTTTACATTATTAAGTTTTGGGGTGGTTGATGAAGCAGTAACAGGTAACTAGAACCATATGTCCAACAAGAGAGGTAATAAACCGACTGGTTATGGAGCCTACACCTGGAATATGATATTTAGTTCTAGGTGGCATTGTTTCAAAGGACTGAAAAAGAAGCATGCCTCAGAGGAGAAAAGGAAAAACTGTTCCTTTATGGGAGAAAGTTGAAAGATCAGACATGGACAAACCACGAAAGAGAACAAAGGGTATATGTTAACTGTTTTCAAATATCTGAAGAGCTATCACAAGTAAAATAACAATTACTCTGGATATCCCCAGGAGGGAGGCTTAGGGACAGTGAGTGGAAGCTACACAGATTCAGATGGAAGAATTTTCTAATGTTCAGAGCTTTCCGGGAAAAGAAGAGGCAGCCTTAAGAGGTGGTGAGTTTCCTAACATTAAAGGTAATCAAGCAGAGTCTAGATGATCACCGCCTGGTGGGCTGGCTTGGGGAAAACTCATTTGTTGACCAGAGGTTGAATGAAATGCTCTTACTTTAAGGCTACACTGTAACAGTGAGATGTTTTTAATCTAAAGATCATCCCCATTTCCTTGTGCTAAAAAACCTAATCCCAACACATGTTCAGCAGAGGGAAAAAAAATACAAGATGAATAAGTCGAATGAAAGGCAATCCCAAAGTTTAAATAGAAAAGGATGCAGAATTTGAGCGGGGAGAGGAATGGCCAACTAACAGGAAAGGGTAATCCAGCAGAGAAGCAAAGGAACTGGAGAAAAAGGTGAAGCAGGAAGAACGAACCACGGAAGGGAGAAAAGGAAAGCCAAGATCGACCACAGATGATCCCAGGTGGAGAGGACGCCTTCATCTTTCTCGAGAAATGGTTTTATTCATTTTTAAGACTTTTTTCCTCTGTCAGTGGGAAAGACAGACCAGAAGAATATGGTAATAGAGCAGCATGAAGAACAAGGTTCAAAAGTAAAAACTGGCAGAGTTCTTCAGTGATCAGTGAATTCCTGGTCTCAAAAAGATACAGGACCTGTGTGCCCATGGGGTCCAGTGCACTCGCATGGAAGCTGCTGTCGATAACGTCATATGTAAGAGTGACTACCGAGAAGGAAAAACTGGAAAGTAAAACCTGGTTTCCTAACAAAGCCAATGTGAAAAAGGAAAACACAAAACACCTCAAAAAAGGAGACGTGTCCAAAGCAGAGCCCCATCCAGGAAACAACAACAAAAAGAAACGAAAAGTAAGAGTTAAAAAGTTACCTCATCCACATTTCATCTGAATTTTATCACCATTTGTAATCACCTTCCAAGGTTTCATAATACCCTTTAACCTCAGTTACTCAGCCCACGGAACAAATCATCTCATTGTTACCCCATTTGAAGGAAGAGTGGAGACTCTTTTCATGTTGATAAGAGACAGAAAAGGGAGTCACTCCCAGGAAGGAGAAGTGTTTTGAGCAAACTCCTGGAGCCTGAGCGTAAGGAGCAGTGATATGTCGCTCACCTTAACCCTTTCACAGATTCATCAAACCAGGAGTTAGAAATCCACCGTATCGATAAAATAAAAGTAACTTTCCTTTAAAACAGAAATGCTTCATTACAAAAAAAAAAAAAAAAAAAAGAACAGAAACTTTTATCTTATTACTCACCCATTTCCTAGGTCTGCCTCTTGGCCGTTTTTCTCCAGTGGCTTCTGCTTTCTGCAAAATGAAAACGGAAGTCATATCATTTCCTACCTGACATTATTTAAGTGCGGCACCAAGGGACAGATTTCAAGTAAGAATGTTCCGGTTTGCAGATGAGGTATTGAGACTGCTGTAATAATTTCTTTCTCCTTGAAGATTCATCTTCTCCATAAAGAGGTATCTATGCAACCCTCCCCCTAAAAGACTCCCCTGGAGTGATCTCTGAAATGCATGAAAATGCTTTTAAAAAGCCATTTTGCACTTATTTCTATCTGTAATAAAAAAAATTATTCCCACATATCCATTATTACAAAAAGTAGCCTTTTAGAAAATTCTTAAATGATGGTTTTTCTTTCCATGTCGCAACTAAAGTTACAAAAATTAGCATTGATACATTACTGTACAATTTACAAAGCATTTCCACCTACATTGCTAGCCAAAAGCAAATCTAAATGTGAATAAAAATACATAAGCTTCTAACTCAAAAAAGCAAACATTTGCACACTTCTACAGAGTTAATTTCCTATTCCTTGCCCCAAACAATCACCTGTCAATCAGTTTGCCCAAAGCAGAGACGGGAAAAGAAGCAGGCAGAAATATCAATGTTTGCCCTTGAGATGGAAACTAGGGAGTCTAAAAGGAATAATTAGTAAAATTGTATATTATTAACAATTCCAGACTCAACACACACCTGACATGAATGTACTTCTCACTACCTTGAGAGTTTGTTTCTTTGCTTTACTTCACAGGAGATTTTTCTGGTGACATAGTTGTTTTTCTCTCTTTTGAGTCAAAATTTAACATAATAATTTCCCTAGGTTTATCACCCCTATTCCTGTCCCCAAATACACTCCCCCCCCCACATACACTACCTATAAAAATACATGTTGATGATTTTCAGGATAAAGAAAACTTAGTACACACTCTTCTGTGTATGGGAATCATCTCAAGGCTATATGAACACAAAAATATAGGTAACCTGAACCAGGATGAGTTGTTTTGCATTTTATTTTTGTTACCTGGGTTAGCAGCCAGTAAGTACTTGGTACAATGATACTAAAATTACCTGTTATAACTGTCTACACTACCAGATCACTCTCCCTTCTCTCTTCAATCTGCCTGGTAAAAATAGATGGAGATAGATGATGATAGATAGATAGATAGACAGACAGACAGACAAAATAAACTTCAAGATTTCTCAACAAATATCTTCTTGAGCTGGCATTACTATCTAACAAGTTCCAGGAATTAACCCAAATTTTGTATGATTACATTAGCTCACATTTATTGAGCATTTAAAATCTAGGCACTGGGCTAAGTCATGCACATGTGTTATTTCAATCTTTACAACAGTCTTATAAGGTAAGTATTATTATTTCTCTTATTTGGCAAATGAGCAACTTAGTCTTGGATAGGTGAGGTGAATAACTCAGGTCACACACAGAGCTGGTAAACGGCAGACCTGGGCTTTGAACCCAGTTCTGTTGGACTCTAAAGACTGGCCTCTCACCCTCCTAACAATGCTACCCTCTCTTAATATACACGCATTTAACGACTATTAAGGAGGTATTTAGTTAACTAGAATGGTCACTGGTTCAGCGTCTTCTAAGCATCAGATTTGGGCACTCCGAACCATCGTTTACTACTTTGAATAGCTCCACAAAGGAATCATTTATTGTCAGGGGTCAGTGGCCTTGTCGTACCTTCAGTTGTAAAGGCATGGATTAAATTATGTGAAAGCCAGGAATGCCCAGTGAATCACACACACCCTCTTTCTGGGTGCTATCTTAGGGAAAGAAGGAGGTACCTAAAGAGAAACACAGCCTCCACTTTGGAAAGTTTCAATCCAAGCCTCTGTTCTGCCATTTTAGCTTTATGACTTGGGGCAGGTCCCTGAAAACCTTAACTTGGTTTCAGGTGTGAAATGGAGATAGTGGCTCCTCTGGTAAGGAGCGAAGTGCCTGCCATAAACTCAGTGAATGTTCTTTCCCTCCTAACGAGATGGAACTCTTCAAGGGAAAGTTTTCCTTCGAGTCAGTCCAAACTTATAGAAGGTTCAGTCAATGCAAATATTCTATGACACCCAACTGTCGCCTTGCGAATGAGACTTTTAAGAAAACTCTGGCTAGTACATCGTGAATTACATAAGCACCAAATTCCCTAATACAGAAGCAGTGTCCGATTTAATCTTTGGGAGCAACTGTAAGCTGGAGCAGTTCACTCAGTAGTAAATTACACAAACACGGAAGATAGAAATCCTTTTTAATGGGGATGGGGATGTTAGGTGAGGTTGAGGGCAGGAGGCTACTGATCTGAGAGGCTAACAGCACTACACACCAGGCTTTTTGTACAGTGGTTATGTTCCGGGGGCCATGATGTGATCTGGGTGTATTTAAAGTCTGTTGAAGAGAGGGCTGTTTTCTAGAGCTGCATTTCAAAGTTAGAGAAAGCAAATCTCTCAAAGAGAGAGAAAGCCTTGCAAACGAAAGGACTTGACAATGAGCATCCCATTTACAAAAAGTCTATTCAAAAATAAAATTCACACCATTAACGAAAGGGCAAAATATCACCATTATCACTTGGACTTGTTAAAAGCAAACCTGCTCCTTGGTCTGGGGGCCAGTATACTTGTAAACTGAAACCCTCTTCTGAGAGGACCTCTAGAAGAAACACACTAGCTGTGCTGTGTGGCGTCCATCTGGGAGGTTTTCATTGTTCCTTAAAACCCACATTATTTAATCATTCTGATCAAACTTCACAAAGGCTGCAAAACCAGTTAGGATTTTAGTTTGTAAACCAGCATGGATCCAGGAATTTTACACACTGGAAAACACTGTGTTTAACCCCCCCCCCCCCCCGCCCCGTGTTTAAATGCTCTTCAGGATATTATTTTCCAATAGAAAACAAGCAAAACATTTTGGGAGCTTGTTTTGTTTTTAATATGTCAACATATGCAATATTCTGTAAGTGTCTATTTGGGTTTTCCTTCGCCAGAGTGGAATTTGGTTCCATACTACAAACCCATGTATGACTGAGACAATAACTTATTCTAAGTACTTACTGCTTATCTCAAGGTTGGGAGTGGGGGGGTGGGTTCAGAAAGAGGGTGAGAATTCTGCCATTTGTAGGAACTGAAATTTCAGACTATGACCAGCACTATTCTACTAATGTTTGCAACCATCATATGTTAAAAGTGTTATTTCTTCCTGGCTGGTCTTCATTCATTATTTTTGCCTTTGTAAAAAAGCTTAGATTCAGAACTGTATGTTTAATTTTAGAAGATGTTTTCGAAGCAAGCTCACGAGGGTTGGGAAGAATGTTAAGTGAGAAATGTAATTATTTCTTTCTCTAGGAAGTTCTGGTGCTCCAGGCTCTTAAATGTATTCTGCATTTAAAAAAATTAAGAATGAAAGTTCATCTAGCAAATATAACCCTTGAACTTGGAAACAGTGCTTAGCACTAGAGTCTGGTGCATAAGATGTGTTCACTATGTATTTACTGCATGAAGGAAGGAAAGAAAGAAACACTGGTGTTTATATCACATGCATGTCTTATTTCCCTCTCGCCATCAGAATTCTGTAGCTTGGTAGGGCTTTGGAAACCACTTCATCCAGCCCCCTTCATTTAACAAATAAAAAAAACTTCTGGATGTGCTATGATCTCCAAAGGCATAGCCTTCTGGTTTATTTGGGGGCCAGGAGTCTGTAGGTATGGGTTGCAGCAGGCACACATTTCCAGTCTCTTTATAAGTTTGTAGGGAACTGCTCTCCAAAGATTTCTAAAAACCAAACTTTCAACTGCATTTCTGGTTACTGGAGATAACATAATCTACCTTGTGGCAAATATTTTGCAAGGTATTTGACAGCACATAGTAGTGGAAACATCAAAAGCTTTAGAGTTAGATTTGAACTCAAACCCAGGTTCTCCCATTTACTAGAGTTGAACATTAGGCAGTTGACATCTCTGAATCATAGTTTTCTCATTTGTGAAATGAAGACCTTCATGCCGACATCAGGGGATTAAAGGAGCTAATGTACAGGTAAGGTGCCTGACAAAAGCGACAGCATTTAGTAGGCAGTCAACTGTAATTACTTAACTCCCTCCATATTTTTAAATGTTAGCCTTAAAAAGAGTACCTCCCAATTCTGAAAGCTTCCAATCAAAGTAACGAGTGATTTTCTGAGCATTATCTTACTTAAGTAGGGCAGCTACCACTTCTTCTGTTTAAGTGGGCACGTAAGCCATCTGCCCACATTCCTAAGTGGTAGAACTGAGACCCCCATCTGATTTTAAGGCATTAAAGAGTCTATTCTCCTGGGATATAGTCCCATATAAAATAAAGTATCCATGGCAGAATTTTTAAAAAACTGTCTGGGGGGAAATTAAGTGACTAGATAAAAGTGAAATCTTTCTAAGTTTCCTATAAAGGCATAGATAAGAGCTGAGATTGGGAACCAAGAACCATTATCCAATTCTGACTTCTGGGTCAGATTTATTTTAGATAGCTATTAATTTTTTGCTATTCTAAATGCTCACATCATATTTTCTATATACTGTGATAATGCATCAAAGCCAGAACTCCCTTACTCCAAACCAATCAGTGCATCTGCACACACACGCAAGAGCGCCAGGAAAACGTCTGGGTTTAGGATTACCTTGCTTTGTTTTCCTGTATCTTTATACACGTATTTTTAAGACAAAGACCCGCAGACCTAAGAGCTGATGGAGCCATCTGAAGAAGTATAGAAAGTCACATTTTCTATCTTTCAGTTGTTCTTCCAAAAATATAAACAATGAAAATCACTGTGCACTGGCGTTAAAATCAACTGGACTTATCAATCACATTCAATTATTAAGGAATTCTCACCCTTACCTTTTTCCTAACCGAGTTTGTGAGTTTAAAAATTGTAAGTGCAGCCATTTTTAGTCTTTAAAAGATGTTACAAGTTTGCCATCACCTTACATTTTTCCAAAGGGAAATAGAAGTAAATTCTATCATCCTTTGTATTTAATGGTCATTCTACCCAAGGAAGTCCTTGTTGTCAACTCCCATGTTATTATTTACACACGCCTGTCTTCACCTATACAAACACCAAATTCAAGACAAGGCCAAAATGACAGGAAATGCTATTTTGAAAGTTTAAGAGCCTCCTCTTTCAACCTTCTCTCTACCTCTTTTGTAATCAGAAAAATCTATACCAATGATATGAGAGTTCATAGGGGTTACCTTCTGAGTAAACTGCTTCCTACATTCTCCTGGAGGGAAAAATGGCTGTGACTACTCCTTGCTAAATCAATTAGAAGATGCCATTCAGCATTATTCAGTGGATTAAAGCAATAGAGAATAAAGCAGCAGTCTAAAACATAATCAGTTCTCCAACTTTTTCCCCTGGTTGGCAGAACAAAAATCCAGAGCTAAAAATTTCAGAATTTAGGATAGTCAAATTCATTGTTCATCTCTGTGCCAAGCTATACGGTTCCAAAATGACCTCTGGAAACAGCAGGGAGTCAACTAACAAGATAAGATAGTTCTCAATGATTTAACTGACATAAAATGCTCTTCAGCACCCATCTATCCACAATAAAAAAGAACTGAAATGCAACAGAATACCAACCTGGTATGTTCTTTTAGCAAAATGATCTGTTAAGACTTTGAGATGAAATGAGCCAGATTTGTAGGTCAGTTGAAGTCATGAGAGGCTTTTGATGAAAAAGTCCAGAAGAATAACTACCAGAGAATGAGATCTCTGGGTCCCTTGAAGTAAAGCGGCTTCATAAAATAATCCAAATATATTTGAATCTCCCAAATTTGGATTGTAATCTATGATGACTCAAAGGCACTGTGAGATAGAATTTATTGATGCACAAAGGCTCAGTCCTCTACAGCAAAGTGAAGTGAAAAAAATGCACCGTTTAGGTGAGACAGCCTAAGAGACCGAGACGATGGAGACAACTGGGCTTTCCTTCATTCCACCTGACTGGATTCATCTGTACACTCAGATAGAACCCTGAGTCCCAGTGGAAATTACTTGTCCATTAAAACCCAGAGGATACGAGTGACATAGAAGCCATAGGCTGGAGTTATGTGTCAACATCTAACACCACCTTTTCCTGATTTACCTATGATGATGCCTTTGGTTACTCTCCTCAACTGGACCCACTGCTTCCTATAAAAAATCCCGTCCTCACTCAGCATCTATGCTCTAACATTTATCTGCAATGATGATGAAAACCCACATTCTCTCATCCTAAAATATCTGTGTTTGGTGCCAGTAATGATTTGCGAAAAATCAACCACCTTTCTAGGAACATGATTAGAGGAGCACAAATCTGCCTTTGTAGTATGCAATTCATATCAAACCTTTTTTGTACAGGCAAATGGAAGATAGGAGTTAAATGTTTGCCTGAACACATTATTTGAAGTATACCTACTTTACCTAGATGATATATTTATTTTGTACTTTGCTCTCTAGTTCTCTTCATTAAAGTCAAAAGGTAGTTCAAGCAAATCTATGATACTATGAAGTAGGGTTATCTCACACCTGAAATCTTTTTTTACATGCAATTCCTTCTATTAAAATTTAATTCAATCTCAGAAAAAAAAAATTTTTTTTCCTAAAAGTACCTGAAAGAGAACTGGCTTGAGACTTACAGATGAATTTGACTTGTGACCTTAAACACCAGAGAATTAGTGAAAGAAACCCCTTCAGTGTTCCCTCATGATTAAAAAGCCACAACAAAAACCCTCAACTAAACCTAAAGGAGATTATGTCTTTCTTCTCCCCAGGAGACATGTGAAAATACAAACTATTTCCATCCAGCACAAACAGGTGAGGAAAACAAAGCAAAATAAAAAGGAAATTAAGTGGCAACTGGTCACAGGTATATCTCAAACTAAAACATAAATAAAAGGGTCAAGACACCCATACACTGACACACACATACACGAGTACATTATTTATTCAGGAAAATATTAACTTCTGATTCCTTTTATTAAGATAACAATATGAAACTGGTTCAGGGATAAATTTTGAGCACTCAGATTGGTGTTCTTAGGAATGACTAGAATTGCTACATCAGAGTCATCATGGGAATTTGTCATAATGGAACAGAAGCAAATTGAAGAATAATTATTTTCTCTTCCAAAAGTTACAAGCACAACAATTTCTGCTTTTATAAATGTTTGTTTTATATATTATACAAATCAACTTTATACTGAATATGGCCTGAAATTAAAGTGATTGCTAATTTAGTAGCCTTCCACTTGGTCTTGAAACATTCCACATGCATTGTCAAGTTTCACACTGCTAATTTTCCAACAAGCAGTTTTGTTTTCAAATGCCCCAAGGCCAGTTACTGAGTCCCAATACAAACTTTGTAAGTAAAGAAACTCCAAGCAGCAAGAAATTTTAAACACACAACATCATCAGCATTCCAGTGTCCCCGCGTCTCCTCTCATTTTAGTGTTCTGTTCTCTTACATACTTACCAGTTTCTGTTATACATTTTCCATTTTGATGAATCTTGGTTTGCAGGAGAATTCCCAATTTATTAATCACAGAAGACTTCTTATAACTACCCTGGTCAGTCTAGCTGGGTATGTTCATCTTATGTGTTATAAACAATGTAAATTTTTCTAAAAAGGATTACTTTTCAAAATCCTAATAAAAATATGTTTCATTAGAGCGAAATATACATTGGACAAACAAATATATGTTTGATAATCATGTTTACATAGGGTAGTAGCAAACTCAATAAATACTGATTTGAAAGTAAAAATACCTTAAGTTTACACATGCCATGAACAATTCATCAATGTCATTCATTATTTTGCAAAGTATTATCTTCTCCAAATGAAGCGTAATTTATAAAACTGAAGAAATGTAACAGTCATGTTATGAGCAAAAATATTTACCCATTTCTATTAGAAAGGGGACTTTCATAACAGAATTGTGTGAAATAATTTTGTCTGAAAGGATGAAAGATTTCAGAGGAAAATTTCTTTGTGAGAAAGAAAACCTGCTTCTCGTTGTGGAAGTTGTAATCCTGTATGCATACACATGAAGAATTCTCAGAAAGATGAGTAGCCCTAGGGTCATTTGTAAACGCCTACCACCAAAATAACTAAGAATAAGTCAAACCTTAGTTGGGAAGAGATCAACTTTTTGTTATTTTTGCTTTAGATGGCGAATTAGGTACAAGTCTCAGCTTTTTCCTTTTATCAATAAAGATTCTGTTAGTCAGTGGCCAACACATCAAAACGAAGAGAAGATGGTGGAAGGATCTCATTACTCATTCAAAAAAAAGATAATGCAGTAAAATCTGAGAGATAATTCCTTTTCCTTCTTTTATGTTAAATTTTAAGTAATTGATGATGAGATTTAAGGTTTCTTCCTGGGAAATGTTATAATGCTGCATTTTTTTCAGAGTCATTGGGCCCCAGTTTAAATGGCATCTACCTACCAAGATATTTGTTTGCCATCTCATCAGAGTAAAATTAAGATAAAATTAATTTATGGCACATTGAAAAAAAACTCCTTTGTTAAATTAGTTAACTTAATAAAGCAGGTAAAATGTAACAAATAGAAAGTATTCATATTAGTAATATCAGATTATATACTGTCACTTTTAAATGATAAGTTAGAGCTACTTAAAAGTTTACTGATTAAATGTGAGTACAATTAAATCCCCCCTCTGAGAAGCAGTTATATTTAAATATATTAGAAATCTGCTCTTTCAAAACAATTAAAATAAAACAGACAAGAACTTATAGTTGCTTCTTAAATAACTTTATATGTATCACTGGTTGCTATGGCAGTTTACAACATTGAAAACTATCAAATATAATATGGTTAGTGCCCACAGTCAGAGAAAACCACACAAAACATGAATCCCCCAAAGATGAGCATATAGTCCTTTTTAACAACTACTTTACATGTTGTACTCAAATCTACTTAAAAGATACATCAAAATTTACTTCTGAATTTTGAACCTTTGTTTTTAACTAATATATAAGCCTACAAATGAAATACAGCAACTTTTTTTTCCTGATTTAGTTGTAAAACTAAAAAAAGAAGCAAATTTTGTCTTCACCTTCACAATGAGATACTTCCTCTTTGCTAGCTAAAATGCAACCTAACATAAAGTGTTTTAACTGCAATTTAAAATTTATAAAGAAAAACACTGGAAGTTACACTTAATTGGGTTCTATCCTGCCCCAAAATACACAAAAGTGAGTTGAATATTTGTTTAAAAAACTTCTCATTGTCCCATTCAGAGGGTTTCTATGTCACCTGAGATGGAAAGGCTTTTGAGAGATTATAATATCTTATACTGCAGGTTTATATAATATATTATATTGCAGGTTTATTGTAAACAAACAGTACAGTTTATCAGCACATTTAAAGCTGTAAAATTCATGAATTTTTTCCCCAGGATTCCACAATTGGATCTACTTCTAATTATCATCTATTTGGCAAAATACTTAACTTTCATAGCAGAATCTGGTTTTCCAGTAATCATGTAAATAAGCACAAAGTAAATTAATCTTTGTTATTTTAGAAGGAAATTGCAAAAACTTCACCACCAGACAATCTATAGCTTTGAACTGTTTTTAACTATTTCACAACTGGTGCAAATCTTGCTCGTCCATTCTCCACTCCCCCGCCTCCCCTCCCCTCTCCGTTTTAAGTTTCCGTATTATTTGGTGCTTGTCTGCTTAAAAAACAACACCGTAAGCATCTTCATGAACTTTTTATGCCAAGCATCTGCTTGGAAATCTTACTAATATTAAAGGTAGGAAATGAGTCTTGGGTTACCCACTTGGGACAAATCCTTAGGTGCAGATGTAGAATGGGAAAATTACAGGGAGGTTCCTCTGGGCGTTGAGAAAGTTGGGAGGACTTAAGAAATCTCACCTTCTGAGCTGCTTTGGAGGGACTCTTGTTTTTGCTGCCTTTGGGTCTTCCCCTGGGTCTCTTAGGAGAGGGCTCACCGGTTGGCTCCTAGTTTCGGGGGGAAAAAAATGCTGTTGTGGCAATAATGTCTGAAAGAAATTGACCCTGACTCTATAGTTATATTTTCTGCCTGTGCTGCTGAACAGAACTGTTGGAACACATTCAGTTTAAGCATAAATGGATGATGATGGTACAGAGTTTACAGAAAGAGGAAATAACTATACTGTTAATCCAAGAATTCAAAGAGGAAATTCTATTGTGCATATGAAAACTAGACTCCATTTCAACCCTAAAAAGGTAACAAAGGCTGACAAGGCTGCATGTTCCAGAAAGAAAGTCATACATTTTAAAAGTGTAAAATTTGCAAAGTTATGCATTTGGCAGCTGATAGAAATAATCAGCATTTTACACAAATACTACTATCCGTTGTACTAGCATTTCAAACAGCAGAAACATGAAGCTAACAGCATAAATATTTTAACAATCTTCCATATTGAAAAGGTGGCTTTTGATCATTCTGTGTCTCCAATGCACTGTAGGTCAATTATGACTCAATCAACACATTGAGTGAAATATTGGAGCAATTATCGAAGTTATTCAACTTAAAATAACTCCATTCCCCCTAAAATTTCCAAATAATTATGGTAAATCTGTTGTGGGAGGTTTTGCTTGAATTATCTAGATAATTGCTTCAATTCTCCACTTCCTTTTGGAGATGCAGGAATGGTCTCCAGTCTAGATTTAAATATCTTTTGGTAAAAATAAACATTTTCTCCAAAACTTTCTTTTGAGAAAACTCTTACGGGGGTGGACTGAAGAAAACTAAAAGGAGTTGGGGGAGTGAGGAGGAATGGAAGTGTCTGGGAAGGAGAAATTGAAACTATCAATAGGTTTAGCAAAACTTTAAATGGCTTCTATGCCAAGTAGTAAATACTCAAGTGGTTAAGAAAATGCAATGATTAATATTCCAGATCCTAAATATTTATCCAGTGAATCATCAATTTACATTTCATTCAGATTCGGTGATTAAATGAGACTAATTAGCTTAAAATGCATGAAAATCTTCAGTGAAAATTCGCATCCTATTTAGAGAATCTGGAGAAGGTTTCCTGCAAGCTTCTGTGGGACCACTAGCGCCAGTGGGCACATCCGGAGCAAACACATCGGAGACACATTTTTCTTTCTTTGTGAACTCTGCCTTAACTCAAAGGTAAAACCTCCAATCACCTCCAAACCCCACTGCAATTTCTTTTGGATTATTTTTTTGGAGGTGGGGGGCAATTAGTAGAGTTACAGAGCTCGGTGGCGGGTGGGAAACAAGGGCGGGGGGAAGGGCAGTGACTTCCTGGGAGGTGTAAAACAGGATCCTAACGCGGTATAATGTGTCGCTCGGGCAGAGCGGGAAAACTCAGGGGCCTCTAGATTGGCGTGTTTCCTTTGATGATTTCAAAAAGGTACAACAGTTTTTCTAAAACGCACTGTCAAGCAAACATTGTTCGGTCTCCCCACCTTGCTCTCGGGCAGCTTTGGGACTCTAGGATTATTTTCTAATCGGCCTATTTGCCATGAAGGAAGCGCTTTAAGGCTAAAGAACGAAGGAGAAGTTTTAAAGCCCGCGGAAGCGGAGTTTAAATGTTCTCAATAGACAAGTCCCGCTCCAGCCCTGCCCGCGGAGGCTTGGAAATAGCCGCGAACAACTCCCCCCACCCCCCGCCCTGGGCGCTGCGCGCAGCTCTGCAAGCGCCGGCTGCACGCTTAATTGGTTGCATCCGCAGACAAAACCCTCCACTCCGCGGGGTCCCGGGCGCCCCTCGATCGTTCCCTTCCAACCCCCAGCCACTCGCCCTGGAGAAGCACACTTAATGTCTGCAGCTCTGAGGCGCAGGATACAGAGGCAAAAGGGGGACTGGGCGCCTGGCGAGGAAGTGACCTTAGCTACCGTGCACCCTCTCGGACACTACTTTTCACCGCGCCTTTGGCCAAACGAGTTAATCCCATCCCGTGGGGACCCAGGATCTTCTGCAGCCCCTTTCCCGGGACACCTCCGCGGCGGCGGCGGCGGCCCGCAGAGCTCCACCGCGCCGCATTTAAAGAATCCGAAAAGAACCGGGCGGGCCCACGAGTTCTTTGTCGGGAGGGCGCGAGTCTCTGGCTACCGGGAACTTGGGAGGGCGCCAAGGGGGCGGCTGCGGCGCGCTAGTCCCCAGCTAGCGAGCGGTCCCGGTTGGCGGGAGAAGGAGCCTCCGGCCCCCAGGACTTCAGCTGCTCCAACCCTGACCCGCCAGAGCACCCCTGCCCCCCGGGTCACTGTAGAGCGACTTGAAAAGCGCCCGGTGAGCCCCGGTCTGTCGGACCCGGCCGCTTCCCGTCACCAGGAGACAGCGCGCCACTCGGGCCGGGCACAATAGCGAAAGTCCGAGGACGCGCTTCGCCCGACCCCACCTCCCGCCTGCACCCGGCCACTCGCTTGGGCTCCCCACCTCCCGGCCCCGAGGGGCGCGGGCGCCGGGGCTCAGCCGCGCACTCGCGCCGGGGACTACGCGGCCCGCCCCCGCGGCGGCGGGCGGCGTGCGGCGTGCGGCGGCCGCGGCGGCTGGGCTCCCGCGCTCGGGTGGCCGCGCGTCGCGGGGCCCTCGCGGAGGGAGCTGAGGTGGGCTGCTGCCCCCACCCCGCCCGCGTACTGACTTGCTGCTGCTTCCTGGGTCGGCCGCGTCCTCTCTTCTGAGGCGCCGGGGCGGCAGGTTGTCCCTGGGCTGAAGTGGACGGCTGCCCGGCGCCTTCACCGCGTGCGCTCATCCTGCCTCCCGCCGCCGCCGCTACCGCTGCCGCCGCCGCCGCTCCTACCGCCGCTGCAGCCGCTTCGCCTCAGCCGCCCCGAATCTGCCCAGCACCTTTCAGGAGATTGCGAGGTAGGGCTGGAGAATGAGGCGGGGTGGGCGAGAGCTGGCGTGCGGCGAGGGCTGCTGCTGCTTAGGCTGCCGCCGCTGCCACCATCAACACCGGACGTCCAGCGGCTGCCAAAAAGAGAGAAGAGGGGAGGAGGAGGAGGAGAGAAGGAGGCGCTGCTGGTGGCGGCGGCAGCGGTGGGTGGGTGCCGGAGGTGGAGGTGGCAGTGGAGGTGGAGGTAGCGAAGAGTAGGAGGAAAGCGAAGGGGGAGAAGAAGACGGTTTGGAATTGGGAGGCTCCCCTCTCGGTTTGGGATCAAAAGTTGCGGTCACCGGGAGCACTTCGGAAGCGGCTTGGAAAGGGAAGAGGCTTGGAGTGAATTGTGTCCCTTGAAACGTTAGGCGGGGAAAGAATTCCTCCTCCTCTTCCCCCCGCTCCGCGCTTGCAGAGCAAGAAAGAGAAAGAGAGAGAGAGAAAACAAATAGCGCCTTGGGCAGTCGGAAAGCAAAGGGAGGATGGGGAGATTCTGCCGGGATCGGGTCGGGCACTGAGCGCAGGCAGGGGACGGAGCGGTGGGTGGCACCGCGCCTCCTCGGGTGGCGGGAGCAGGCGGCAGCGGCACCGGAGAGTCGGAGGGGGACGGGCTGATTGCTCCTGCGTCCTGCACCAAGCGCGCGCGGCCCGAGCTGGAGTTTTCTGAGTTCCTGCCCCAGGATTCAAGCGGGATGAGTGTGTGGTGTGCTTGGGGAGGGGGCGGCGGGGTTGGGGGGGGAGTGCCCACCTCTAATCGTGGGCGGATAAAGGGGAGGGGGCTGCGCAGGAGGAAAAGTATGAGGAGGAGGGAGGCCAGGCGGACCGCCGAGCCAAGGCGCCTGGCCGCAGGCCAGAGGCAGCGTTCGAAATACAACTGCCTCGGCGGCGGCGGCGCCCGGGTGCCACCCGGAGCCCCGCTCACGTGCTCCCGCCCGGCGGCGGGGTTAAAGGGACAGGCCGGGGATCGCGGGCCGGCTCGCCGTCGGCCTCGCCCCGCCCGCCGCCCGAGGTCGCCCCAGGGCGGCTGTCTTAGGAAGGCGCGGGAATGTGGCTGCCCTGGAGCCACGTTTAGGGGCTTGGCCTTTACCTGCACCTCCACAATGCGGAGCCAGCACTCTGCAGGAAGCGTCTGGCTGCGCGCGCGGCAGAGTTCTAGTTCCCTGGGAGTGGGGAGTAACTGAAGAGGAGTGGGAGCGGGACCCCAGCAGCCCTGCTCTGCGTCGGAATGCCCTCCTCGCAGATCGCAGGACCCAGCGCGCGCGCACACACGCACACACAGAGACACAGACACACATACACACGCACGCAGATACACACGTACACACGGGCACGCAGTTACACGTGCACACTCCCACAGGCACATGCAGGCATAAACACGTATGTAAACAAACGCTCGCATTTACATGCACACATGCACGCAGATACACATGCACATTCGCAGACACATGCACACGTGCTGACAAAGTACACACAGGCACACGAAGCGCGCCAGCCTCTTTACTGAGCCTTTTTTTTTTTCTTCCCCTGGGAAGGACTAGAGGCGATTTGAAGTCTCCCTTTGGATGGTGATATGCACCCGGGTTCCAATGCTCTTAGGGTAGAGAGGCTGCCCCACGCCGGACCTCATAGCTTCCTAGCTCCACAATTGCTCCAACTGTCCAACTCTCCCTTCGACTTACCTCGATTTAACCTTATCCCTAGGAATTCCCTTTCTGCCAAGTCCTAATTTTATAGCCTGGGCTGTTTGAGTTATGTGAACACCGTAATGACCACAGTCCGTTTTTAAAAGGTGGAGTACATTTTAAAATGTACCTCTTTTCATCCTTAAATAACAAAAAACTCTGAAAAAATTAGGTTCAGATTTTCACACATCACACCCAAAATTATTTTGGACCAAATCCAAAATAAAAACTTTCACCCAAGGAAGAATTTTTTTCTTTCCCCCAAATATAGACCACCGTGGAATAAAAAACGCCTACTTTACAGCCCCAAGCAAGGGGTTAGGCACCGCCAGGTTCCGCTGTGCCTGTGGAGGAGGCGCGTGTAAAGGTCTGCTCCCGGCGAGGCGGCGCTGATTGGTCCGCGTTGCCATTTTAAATCCATTTCCAGCTGCCCTTTGCAGAGCTGGGACACTTAGCTGCTCGTTGAGTGCCCTGCAGAAACTCAGGGTTTGTCCTGGGTCTGGGAACGCTTAGCTGTGATGCAGAGGGAGAGCCCCCATCCCTCCGGACGGAACCCAGCAGCTGACCTAGGGAGGGAGGGGTCTAACAGGAACCAGAGGTTTTCTGCTTGGGGCTTGGCTGAAAGATGGTATCGTCATCAAAGAGATTGAGATTTCCCGTACTAACGATTGCAGTGACATTTCCTAACTGCCAAGTTTGCACATATTTTAATGTGATCACATTCGCACAGTGGTGTGTACGTTTTACATACACATACAAAATGGGCTTCTTGGTTTGTTTTTGATGCTTGCTTTTTGCAAGGACTAGAGATAAAATTCTGAGGATGAATGTACGAGAAGTCACCGAGGATTTCAGTCAATCAGTTTTAAACTGGGTGCATTATATCCTCAGACTTAAAAAAAAATACATGCACTTAAAAAAAAATATGCTGGCAAGGAAGAGATTCCAGAATTTTATTTTTGCATTAAAGCCTTGATTCTAAGAAAAGCACAGGAAAAAAATGGGATTGGGAGAATGTCCAGCCACTTGTTTTCAGACACTGTCACTTTGCTGTTAGACCATTTGACCCTATTTGAATTTATAACCAGAAGACTATGAAACAAATATTGCATCAGGTTTTGTCTAAATCAGTTTTGTATATTTTCGTTCCTGGGAGCTATATGTAATTTTCCAGTTTCTATATGTTTTCTGCCCTTATTTCTCAACTGAAAGATCACATAATATCTGAGGGTCCTTCTAGTTCTGACAGACTTTAAAACGTGTGTAATAGCTTGTTCTCTAACTGGGTCCTGTTTATATGTAAATTGAATGTAGATTCCATAGAGACAGGTAGTATTTTTAACATCTCTTTTTTGTACCAATTGTGTGTAGGTAGTGTTCAGTTCATGATGCTTTTGTTACTTACTACTTTACTGCTATGATTGTTACTCTTAATAAGTTACTATTTTACAAATGTGGCAGAGGATGAGAAAAGAATTACGTATATTAAAATATCTTGAAAATTATTTTGATTAGAAGAAGATGCATCTGTGAAGATACTGAGGTTCTCACAGTGCACTTTATCACATTATATTTATCTTTTAATATATTCATAAGTTATAAATAATTTAAGGATGTTCTCAGATTATAACAAATTGAATTAATCATGGATGTATTTAATACTCAATTAGAGGGAGATTCATTAAAACCGTATATTTTAGAAGTGAACCTATATAGGATCACAGAAAAATATATTTAGTATTTATTGAACAGAGTGCATAGCATACACACATATATACATATATATGTTCAGAATGTAGAAGCTGAGTATAGTACAAGGTTAACGTATTTCTGAAAAATACTTCTAGTGTTTGAACTCATTTGTACTCACAGTTTTAGTGATCATGTCTTTTAAAATATGCTTCGTATTTAACAAAATGTAATGTAAGAGAGAGAATCTCTTAAGAGTGTCAGTATAGTACCACCAAGAAAGAATATAGGCTGCCAAGTTAACATTTTGGTGGGCGAGGGCGGGGTGGTGGTTTTGGATAGTCTTTCTAGTCCCATAGACAGAAGATCACTAAATAAAATGAATTTGCCCACTAATTCACTCAACAAACATTTGTTGAGTTGGTTCTGCAGTAATCTCACCTATTATTCTCTCAGGATTCAGGAATGTAATGCATTCAGAACTGCAGAGAATCTCTTTAGAAACAGCTAGGTGCTCACTTAAAATCTATTTACCTATTATGTTAAGCCTTTCATTTACCCTTACAAATATTTAGTCTCTTCCGTCCAATATACAGCTCATTCAACAAAGATTTGTTAAATACTGAATATATGCTAGGATTCCCAGAACATTCTTTTTTGATGAAAATCATGGAAGCAGAACAGAAGTGAAACAGCTGCATTTCTATGTCTCACCTATTGACATACTGTCAGTCCCAAACAATCTTAGTCTAGATATACTAGCAAGCAGCTTTTAAGTCAGATATAGGAATGGCTGTACCCCTGGTGTATGTGCTGTACATAATCCTTGGGACTATACTTGGGGTTTTACTCCCAGGGTTAGATTCTGATAGATGGTACAGTTGACCTTAAGGAAATTATCCTGGTGAGCCTGACCTCACCATATGTGTGCTTTTAAAGCAGAGCATGTTCTCGGGCTAATTTTAGGAGAGGAAGTTAGAGATTTGGAGCTCAAGAAAGATTTGACTGTCCATTGTTGGTTCAAAGATGGAGAATACTCATGGCAAGAAATGTGGGGAGCCTCTAGGAGCTGAGGGCGGCCTCAGGCTAACAGCCAGCAAGGAAACAGGGACCTCCTTTGTAAAATCACAGGGTTCTGAATTCCGCCAAGAGTGAGCTTGGAAGTGAATCTTCCCCAGAGCTCCAGCGAGAATTTAGCCAGGCTAACACCTTGATTTCATCCTTGTGACGCCCTCAGCAGATAGCCCAGCCATACCTGCCTTCTGACCTACAAAAATGTATGCTAGTAAGTAAGTATTTTAATGGTCTTTTTAGTCGTTAAGTTTGTGGAAATTTGCTATGCAGCAGTAGAAACTGATACAGAAGGGATCTGGTCAGGTAAATGTCCCTTCCTTCTGCATCCCATGGATTGCTTCAAGAAAACAGTTAATGAAGACGTACAAATGGCCAATAGGCACACGAAAAAATGCTCAATATTGTCATTAATTATCAGAGAAACTCAAATCAAAACTACAATGAAGTATCATCTCACACCAGTCAGAATGGCCATCAATCAGAAGTCCACAAACAATAAATGCTGGAGAGAGTGTGAAGAAAAGAGAACCCTCCTATTCTGTTGGCTGGAATGTAGTTTGGTGTAGCCACTATGGAAAACAGTATGGAGATTCCTCAAAAAACTAAAAATAGACAACATATGATCTAGCATTCCCACTCCTGGGCATATATCTGGAGGGAACTCTAATGTGAAAAGACATGTGCACCCCAATGTTTATAGCAGCGCTATATACAATAGCCAAGACATGGAAGCAACCTAAATGTCTATCGACAGATGACTGGGTAAAGAAGATGTGGTATATTCATACAATGGAATACTACTCAGCCATAAAAAAGAATAAAATAATGCCAATTACAGCAACATGGATGGACCTAGAGATGGTCATTCTAAGTGAAGTAAGCCAGAAAGAGAAAGAAAAATACCATATGATATCACTCATATGTGGAATCTAGAAAAAAGAAAAAAGAGTACACTAATGAACCCGTCTACAAAACAGAAATAGACTCACAGATGTAGTAAATAATCTTATGGTTACTGGGGGTAAGGGGGTGGGAAGGGATCAATTTGGGAGTCTGAGATTTGCAAATGTTAGGCACTGTATATAAAAATAGATTTAAAAAATTTTTATGTTTAGCACAGGGAACTATATTCAATATCTTGTAATAACCTTTAATGAAAAAGAATATGAAAATGAATATATGTGTGTAAATGCATGACTGGGACATTGTGCTCTATACCAGAAATTGACACATTGTAATTAACTACACTTTCATAAGAAAGAAAAAAAATTACTCATGCAGTCTGTCTGGAGATGTCCTAAGTGGTTGGACCACACCTACCAAGCCACCCACCCCGCTATATCTCTTGGGCTTGTGGTGAAGCAATGGCCAGCATGGAAACACATCATCTGGCATTGCTCTTCATCCTTTCCTCTTTCCTTCTCTTCATCCCCCCTGCTTCCCCACTACTACTCTACTTTTATGTCTATCTCAGTACCTTGGAATTCCTGAACCCACCATACTGGAGAGACATGGGGAGAGGTCACACATTCAGATAATTCCAGGTTCCCCCAACCCCTACCTCTAAAATACCCCAAGTTAATGTGAAGTAGATCAGAGGAGAGACCCCTGTTGAACACCGCCCCAATTGCAAATTTATGAATAAAATAAATGTTGTTTTTATTCTTAAGCCACTAATTTTCGGGGTGGTTTGTTACATAACCATAGAAACTGGCCCATCATTTTTTCCTCTAAAACAAATTTTCTTTTTTATTTACCTCATTCCAATTAATAACCTCAAATTGGTGATTTCCTTAGCTAGCAATCACTCTTAGCTAGGAATCATTCTAAATCCTCCTCTTTCCACATTAAATGATCCCTAAGTCCCTCAAGTTCTGCCTTCAAAATATTCCTTGAATCTGTCCATTTACTCTCCACCTCCGGTTGCTGCCTTAGAACTCTCTCCATTTCTCATTTGGACAACTCCAGTGTCTTTCTTTCTGGTCTCTTAACCTTTAATCTTACATTTTAAAAATCCATTCTCTACAATGCTTCTAGAAGAATCTATTCCTTTTTTGGATCAGTTATATTTGTTATATTAGAAAATGCAGGTGACAGAAGAGCAAAAAAAAAAAAAAAAAAAAAAAGATTCTCCAGTTATCCCACCACTGATAGATAACAATGTAGCATTTTAATCCTTCTAGACTTTAAATGAACTAATATAAGTTCATGCTGCACATTCTATTTCATAACCTATTTTTATGTAAATGATATGTCGTGAATATTTTTTTCATGTCAATGAATGTTCTTCTACAAGACCACTTCTAATGGCTCCACTGTGTTCAGCAGTATATATGTTAAAATAGAACACCTGGAATTAAGTAAGCATTTGATAAAAATTTTTATGACATCTTTGTGAAAAGATGAAGAAATATAGCTTGAATGTTATGCATTCCTCTGTGCTGATGTCAACTTCAAAGGTGGTCTTAGCAGCATCCTGGCAGAATTTTCAAGTTTTCAGGTATCCTAAAGATAGAAGGGATAGCTAACTCTATTGATGCCCAAATTAAGATTTGAAAGATCTCAACAAGCCATAGTATAATTTAAGAAGATGAATATGAAGTAGTCTAAGGAGGAACTAGTTTCAAAACGGAGGAAAAATCAGCCATGCCAGTACAGAGTGAAAAATTGACTTAAAAGCGATTCCTAGGACTGTGTATCAAGCTAACCAGCAGATACTGCTCATTTCCCACCTAATATCCATTCTGCCCTTCTAATTTGCAAAAGAGCACCTAAAGTGTTGAGTATGGCAATGTGCCCAACCATGAAACTATGTTTCCCAGCCTCCATTCTAGGTTGGGGTGTTCATTGAAAGAAGAAATCTTTGGGAAGTACTTCTGGGAGAGCTCTTTAATGGGGACTGATTCAGCTGTGAGGTTTCTCCATTTGGATGTCCAGTTGTTCCAACCTGTTTATTGAAAAGACTATCTTTGCTCCACTGTATTTCTTTTTTTTTCAATTGAAATGTTGTTGATGTACAATGTTATATTAGTTTCAGGTGTACTGCATAATTGTTTTGCCATTTGCATACATTATGAAATGATCACCACGATAATTCTAGTAACCATCTGTCCCCATACAAAGTTAATACAATACTAATGACCATATTCCTTATGCTGTATATTACGTTCCCATGGCTTATTTATTTTATAACTGAAGATTTGTACCTCTTAGGCCCCTTCTGCTATTTTGCAAACCTCTCCCCCACCTTCTCTCTTCTGGCAACCACCCATTTGTTCTCTGTATCTATGAGTCTGTTTTTGTTTTGTTTTGTTTTGTTTTGTTTTTTAAAGCCATTGTATTTCCTCTTCTCCTATGTCAAAGATCAGTTGACTACGATGGTGTGGATCTATTTCTCTGCTCTCTTTTCTGTTCCATTGCTCTCTTTGTCTATTCTTTTGTGAACACCACACTGTCTTGATTACTGTAACTGCACAGTAAATCTTACAGTAGTGTTAGTCTTCTGAGTTTGTACTCCTCCTTCAATACTGAGTTGACTATTCTAGATCTTTTTATCTCCATATAAACTTCAGAATCAGCTTTTTGAAAGCCACAAAGTAACTTGCTGAGATTTTGATAAGAAGTGTGTTGAATCTATATAGATCAAGTTAAAAAGAACTGATATCTTGACTATACAGAGTCTTCCTATTTATGAAGATGAAATATTTCACCATTTATTGGGTTCTTTTTTGATAACTTTCATAAAAGTTTTGCGGCTTTCCTCAAGTAGATCTTGTACATATTTTGTCAGATTTGTAACTAAGTATTTCATTTTGGGAAGGTGCTAATATTATTGGTAAAATGATTTTAATTTCAAGTTCCACTTGTTCATTGATGGTATATAAGAAAGCAATTGACTTTTATATATTAACATCGTTTCTCCACCCTTGCCATAATCACTTATTAGTTCCTGGAGTTCTTTTGTCAGTTATTTTGGATGTTTTTACATGGACAATCCCATCATCTGTGAATAAAGACAGTTTTATTTTTTTCTTCTCAGTCTGTATACTTTAATTTCCTTTTCCTTTCTTACTGGTTTTGCAAGTCATCAATTACAGTTCAGATTTTCTTACTCCAGTACTGATTCTGCAGTGGTTTCTGCTCTGGGAAGTTGTGATTCTCTGTATCACCTATCTCTCCAATTTTTGACGTAGTGATTTGCCGTGTGATCTCACTTCTCTTATGCGTCTAAAAGAATTTTTTGTGTTTAGTTTGTTCAGCTTTTTACTTGTTATGACAGAATAGCAACTTAGAAGCTCCTTATATGCCAAATCAGAAACTGGAAGTCCCTAAAACTGGCTTTTATAAATACTCAGAATAAAGAAAGTAATAATATCACTGTATTTTGCCCTTGTCAGTGTACATCAGGAGAATTATATTTAGTTCTGGGCATTGTGTCTAAGACAGATTTGGACAAATAATATGTGATCCAAGTGGGTTTTCCAAACGTGTCATACAAAAGACCATTTTAAGGAAGTAAGACTCTGAGCCTGAAGATCGGCTTGTGGCAATACATCTTGGCAATACCATCTTAAAGTACTGCTGTTTTGAAGTAGAAACTTTAGATATATTCCTTATTGCTTCAAGCAGAGGAATGATGGGTCATCGGATTCCAGTCAAATATGAGATAGAGCTTTCTAAATTTAGGATTTTATGAAAATACCCTGGATAATTGTATTGCAGAATAAATGAATTCCCAGTTGGTGGAGATGGTTAGGCAGGGACTGAGCGACTAAGCTGAGGGACGTTGTGGGGAGGAGGAGGTGAGATTAGGGAAGTTGTTTTCATTCCTTTTGAAGACCAGCACCCTTCTTCAAGTGAAAGCCTGCTGAAGGCTTCTCCATCTATGCCCACTCCTGGAAAGACTCTCTGGCACTTCCCAGAACAGAGCTTAAAAGGACTGGATTAGAAGATAACTCTGCCTCTGATTCCAACACATAATGAAAAAGCCTCAGTTACAGATGAATATTTGCCTACACATGATTTTTGTCTTTGATACCCTAGAAAAGTATTGGGAAAAAACCAGATTTATCATCAAAAAACTTTTAAAATAAAAATGAAGCCCTCTATTGTATATGTCTCATCGGTGAATGATTATTGCATGTTTTAAATATAACAGCTCCATTATCACCAAAAGGATTTAGTCTGTGCCATCACTTTCATAATTTTTTTGGTAAAGTTTACATTGCAATAAATTAGGAACCAGTATCATAATAGTAATAAACAGTAGTAAATACTACTAACACACCCAATTGGTATCAAGCTTTGTTTCAGGTACTTTGGGGAGGGAGGCAGAGTTCAAGGAGGAACATTAAGGAGACAGAGAAAAACAAAAACAAGTCAGACCTGGGTGTGGGTTCAGAGCTCAAAGAATTTACAAACTAGCCAGACTTACATGTACGTAAGTCACGATCATTTAAGGCAGAAAAAGATAATGACTCTCAAGTATGTGCTGAGTGAGTTCAAGGAAAGAAGAGATTTCCATGGTATGGGAATTAAGGGAGGCTACTTGGGACACAGTGGTGTTTGAGAGGGCCTTGAAGGACAGCTAGACACAGAGAGGGGAGGGAAGGAAATTCAAGTAAAGGGAAGATAAAGAGACATGTTGCTGAAACGCAGATCTGAAATTCATATACCAAGAGAGGTTTTACTGCAGTAGTCAGATGCCAGCTGGAAACAGTTCATTACAGATGACTCCTGTGAATGCACTTGCCTGCCAGGAGTATAGATAGAGATTAGGCAGAGTTATAAGAACAAACAAGGCATGTTGAGGCACCCAGACACCAGCAATATTGGGGAGCCATTGCCACCCTAGGACTGACGAGTTAGGCAAAGGAAGTAGCATTAAGGACACTGCTGAGAGTTGGAACCCTGCTGGAGGGGCTATCTGGTAAGAGCTGAAGTCAGGGAGGGGGGCAGCCACTGCCAGAGGACAGGCACCAAAGTGGGAGTAGACAGAAAGAAAAACCCTGACTTTTTTCTCCTCTTGCTCTGCTTTCTTATGCCAGTGCATCCTGTGGCCAGCTTAAGAAGGAGCCAACAAGCACGGGAACCTGGATGACTTAAGCCACCAGCATCAGCCTCCAGGTAAGTGGGCCACACACGTGGATGGCTGAGAAGGATGAAAAATGGATCTTGGGTGAGTGATTAGCTGAGAGAACAAAGAATAACCATGAGATGAAAGATCAGATGTTTAGAGAAGATTTTGGAAATCCTAATTACCAACATTAAAAAGTTTCTAAGTTATTTGATAGTTGATGTAGAGACACTGATGCCAGATCAGCAAGAGAGTGACAGGACAAAATTTCCAGAAGTGAGCAGGCCAGGTGGGGCAGAGCTCCATGGTGTTATAAGTGTTCCGTGTTCCTTCATCCGTTCTGCACCCTGGTTCTTAGCATGTGGCTTTCAATAGATTTCACAGGGTCACCTCACGGTTAAAATTGGCTACTCCACCTCTAGTCTCACGTCCGTGTCCTAGACAAGGTCAATAGAAGAAAATCACAAAGAAACCAAAGTTTTCCAGAAGTCCACGGCAGATTTCACCACAGGGTCAACTGCAACTACGAAATGAGGGAGGCTGGGGAAAAAAATCACATTGCTACTCTGAATAAATTCATGGTTTTTTTTTTTTTAAAGAAAGAAGAGGAAATGAAATATTGGGTAGAAGCTAGCAGCGTTTGATATAAAAGAGAAGAAAGCTTGATGGGAGAAGGGCACTCTAATTCTTAATTATTTGAAGCTTCCAGTAATTCCAAATTTAGGTGTTTTTGCCTGGATAGAGGTTGGGAGAAGGAGTTATTTGGGAAATGAGGAGGGTTTTGGAGATTTGACACGTACTAAATTTTGAGTGACAGCAACATCTAATACATAATGGCTACGCCACGTTAGAAAACAAGAGAGGACAGAACTGGAGATAGGGAATTAAGTGGTAAAGTAGACTGGATTATTGTTCACAACTTCTTACTTTTATACTTAAGAAAATGATACACTCATACCCTTTGCTAGTGCAAGCCAAGTTTCCTTACCAGATACACTGAAGTAGGGTTTGGTGATACTAATTTTTTGGACCATGATTTGAGAGCAGAAGTGACCTGTGCCAGTTTTAAGCCATGGAATATTTCTGTGTGCTTGAGATTCTAAGCTCCTTTATGAGAAGAACACTCCTTGGTCCTAGGATAAAGGCTCGTGAAGTAGATCAGAACTAATGCCCAGCCAAGCCCAATAGAGCGCAAGCCCATGAGGGACAAATAGATGCTTGTGGTTGAAGCTACTGAAGTTTGAGGTGGTTTTTATTGTGCAGTGCTATTGTAGCAGAAACCTAACTAATACATGTGGTCATTCTCAAATACTCGAGAGCAGATGGGAACCCCTTCTCCCTTGCTAGGAAGACTATGATCAAAAAGACAGATAAAACTGCTTTTGGCAAGGATATGGACACTTGTGCATTGCTGGTGGGAATGTAAATAGGTACAACCTCTTTTGGAAACAGTCTGGCAGTTCCTCAAAATGCTAAAATAAGAATTACCATATGACCCAGCAATTCCATGCCTAGATACGTTACCAAGAGAGATGAAAACATAGGTTCGTATAAAAACATATGCGTGAATATGGAGAGCAGCATTATTCACAGTCGCCAAAGAGTGGAAACAGCACAGGTGTCCATTAACTGATGAATGGATAAACAACATGTGGTATATTCATATAAAGGAATATTACTCAGCAATAAAAAGAAACGACATACTGACACATACTACAGCATGGATGACCCTTGAAAACATTATGTGAACTGAAAGAAGCCAGACCCCAAAAGTCACATATTGTATAATTCCATTTATATGAAACTTCCAGAATAGGTAAATCTATAGAGACAGAAAATAAGTTTGTGGTTTGCAGAGGATGGAGGTAGGGATGAGAAATGACTACTAATGGGTGAGGAATTTCTTTTGGAAGTGATAAAAAGATCCTAAAATTGATTGTGGGGATGGTGTCATTTAGTGAAGATACTAAAAACCAGTGAGTTGTGTACTGTAAATGGGTGAATTGTCCGGTATGGTTTGAAACAAAGAACAAAGGACAAAACCACAAACCTGTGAATAAGACACATGCTGTGAGCTGGGGGCAAAAAACCAGTCACACTGTCTCTCCTGATCCAACTGACAAACAGCACATGTGGTTGCAAAAGCTGGTCTGGGGTTAGTAGATGTGATCTTTGCCAGACAAATGGAGATTTTCTGTATGTGGCACTAACTTCCCTATGTAGGAAAAAGGCAGATATTCATGGTTTCATTAGCACCATGATGATCTCACCCAGTCAGTTTCAAACTCTGTAAGAAATATTTCCTTTAATAATGTGCACAAGCTATACCCAACTGAAATCTAATTGTAGAACATTCAAACAATTCAGAAATATCTGAAGTAAAACAATGGAAGTGTGAAAGTCCTTCTTTACCAGCCTATCAGCTCTACACATGCTCCTCTCCTCCCAGAGCTAATTACTGGAAACAATGTACTAAAACCCTCTGGTCCTTTGTTCTAAGCATTTGCATAAATACATAGACAAGGATACAGCCTTATTTTTACATGAATTGGACCATACTACGCACATTGTGCTGAAACTTGCTTTAAAAAAAGCTTAACATGTCCTAAAGATCTTTTCATGCATTTTTATCAGCTGTATAGTATTCTCACAGTATGGTTATACCATAGCTTGATTATCTGTTCCCTTATTGAAAAATGTTCCCAATTTTTCTATATTGAATTGGGAACAATTTCCTGCTAGTACAAAACAATGATAAAGGCATTCTATATATCAGAGGTATATACACCTCTGAGCATATGTATGACTTTTTTCTGTAGGATAGTTTTTAATTTAAGTTATATTTCTCAGTTGAAGAGAGTGCACATCTTGTCACTTTTTTTTTAAATTAGTAAAAACCTTTTTCCAAGTAAACCTTTACAAGGAAGCCCAATATATAGAAAAGTAAGAGAGAAAATGCATTGATCTTGGACAGAGAAGCAGAGCTTTGAAGCTCTAACCTCTTGGCCTCCTTCTCAGCCTCTGGCCTTCACTGCCCCAAGGCACCTTCATGGAACCCTAGGGTTCCACAGAGTACAAATTAGAAACCATTGCTTTAGTGAACTGAGTTGACATGTAATATTACAGAATGTAAAGGTGGATTTCATACATGGTTTTTGTAACAGATTAATTCCAAATCAAAGAATTTTAGCTACCTATAAGAGTAGTGTATTGTTTTATGTCAACCAATTGGACCATTGTCAACCAGGATGACTTCTGAAAGCATTAGTGGCCCCAGAGGTTCTAGAAGGAGACTGAGGTAAGGTAGGCTGGTTACAGGAAGGCGCTGGACCTGCTGCTGTGTTCACATGGTGAGCTGCCTGCCCAAGGTGGCTTTGGGATGCTGAGGGTGAGTGGTAGAACCAAGCGTCTTCCTTCAAGTTACCACTTGGCCTGATCATATCATAAATGTTTCATAACAAGTTGTCAGGAAGACAGAATAATTCAGATGCTAGATTTTACACATCCTATTACCTGTGGTTCCATGTGAAATCCCAGGCTTAGAAATATGAGCTTTGACAAAGCTTATATTACCATCAGCTAAAGGAATACATCTGGATAGCAAAAAGTCTTTTGCATTCTAACACAAAACATAAGGTGATGTTACCTAATTCTAATGAAATCTTTAAAAGGTGAAGTTCAGGAGCATCAAATACTTCTACAGCAACTCCTTTCAAATACACCAGCATCATTTAGCTTGGAAACCGTCAGGAAGATATACAACTAACAATCCCCAGTTCCATTTCATAGGAAAAAAAAAAAAAGTAAAGGTAGTTAAAGCTGCACAGTTGAGGCACTTATTATCTGAAGCTAAAGTCTGGCTGATATTTAAGAAAATAAAACAAAATGAAACCCTGAACATTCAAAGACATCTCATTCCCACTCCTTGTCACAGCCACTCATTTCCCTCATTGAGAACAGAGTCTGTGCCTTTTACCTTTATATCCCTTGGACCTTGCATAAGATTCAATAAACCTTTGATAAATGAATGAAAAATGACTGGTTGCCACCAAATCTGAAAGGAGAAAGAACATAATTTAATTAAAATACTCTGGCCTCCTAAAAGAAGTTCTTAATAAAGGGACAGATCTTTTAAGGAGCAAACCAGTTGTTTAAAATAAAAAAAAAAAAAACAAAACAAAACACAAGCCCATTAAAAAATTCCCAAATAGAAAGATATAAAATGAGAAGAATCTCCCCCCACCCACACTCTAAACTCTGGTTCTAATTCCACTCCCCAGAGGTAATGCCTGTTAACAGTTTCGTGTTAATTCTAAATGTTTTATGCATTTTTGAGTCTATGCGTAGGGAATACCTCTTACTATTTCTGGTCACACAAGATCAGCATCCTTTCCCTGTGCTTTGGGAATTACCATTTAATACTTAGTGGGGCACATTGAAACTCTCAGTATAGAAGCTAAACATGCCAGAGAGTCCGTTTTCTGGCCTCTCTTGTAGCAGAAGATATAAACACACATTCTAGCCTCCATCGCTTAGCCCCCTAGAAGTTAGAGGTAGAAACTCAAAGAGCAAGAACCACAAGGAATCCACGCGAGTGACGCCGACGTGGGCAGGGGCTTCAGTTAGCAGTTGCGAGTAGCAGTGGGCTAATGGTGCGGGTAGAGCGCTAGCAGCCTCCAGGATTTCCCAGGGCAGCTGCATGGTGCGGACTGGAGCACTGTTACTGGCTGCGTAGCTCAAAGCTGGTTTTCCCCAAGGAGTGCTCTGTGTCTGTGCTTCGCACAGATCTCACTGGATCCCTTCTGACTGTGCTGTGGGCTTCTCCCTGGCATCTTGAGGTACTTTCACTTCCAAAAACCAGCACCTAGATTTTTTTCTCAAGAGCTGTCCTGTGGCTCCTGGAACTAGCTTTTGCCAGAATGCCTGGCAAGCCAGAAGTCCTGGGAATTTGCCTTCCTGGAACAGCCCTCATCCAGTGACTTAGAGGTGCAGCGTTGAAAAGCCCGGCCCCCAGGCCCGGGTTGGGACAGTGCTGAAGTGTGACTTCTGCTGCAGTGTTTCTTTGTGGGATCCGACAGCAACTACCCTCGGGACCTCTGCTTGAGACTGCCCCTTTGCTGAGCTTTCTCCCCTCCCCTGTTCTACTCCCCCCAGTCCATCACGGGTGTCTCCTGGCATCATTAATAAATCACAAATCTTCCAGGGTTCGCTTCTCAGCAGTCTGACCTAAGACAGCCAACTTTCTGGAAACCCTGAACCAGTCAAAACCCTTTTAAAAAATTCTCTCTTTCTGCCTAAATTAGCGTAGGATTGTTTCTCTGGCTTGTAATTTGGTACTGATAAATAACAAGCACATGCATGCATAGATCTCGGTTAAAATATGTGTATACTTTTAACAAAAATGGAATCATAAAAATATTTAAGATTCTGAGAATTTGCTTTTTATTACAGCTATTCATTCATTCTGTGTCCATTTCCACCATCTTTGGAGTCTGTCATTATAAAGATCCCCTTCTCACCCCCGTTCGGATGGTTCCTTGAATTTCTCATCAATCTAGCTTGGGTGGAATTGGGCCCAACCAGCTTCAGGGATAATCTACACTTGGCTTAAAACAACCAGCACATTCCTCGGAACTGAGTTTGGTTCATGGGATAATCACAAGACCGATTCTGGCAAATTGGGGTAACAGATTGTGGGACTTTGTTGGAACTGTGTTTCCCCTACTGTGGATTGAACAAGAAATATGTACCTAGACTCACAGCTGTAGGCAACGTTTTGGGGATTAGGAAGGGGCAGGCTGCTAGGGCCTGGGGTCAGTATAGTGGCAGGAGAGCAAAGAGATGGAGAGATGGACATATTTTCTGAGCTGTGGATAAAGCCTTGCCTGAAGGTATGACCCAACACATTTCCTGTTTTGCTTGAGATAGTTTGGGTCAGGCTCTCTGTGCTTTTCGCCCTGTAGGTTTGTCCTGAGATGACATGATTTAACATATGTAAAAGACTGGACATGGCATCCACTAGATTACGGTTGCAGGGGTAGTAGGCCTGGTCCATCATATGTGATACAGAAATCTTCAGTTTATCTGAAGATTTATTTGTTTGTCTCTGGTGCTCACAGCAGCTTTTATTCCAGCCCCCATTTCTGTATGATTCTAACCACTCCTGGGCACCCCCATTACGTCCTCAACCAGCTTTCTTCCCATTTTCCTGTTCTCTCCCCCATCATTTTGTCTTCCTCACCGACTCTCTCTTCTCAAAACTGGAAGTGGTCAGGGCATGCAGAGTTTAGAATCAGGGAGAGAAACTCTGGAAGGTGAGGAGAAAGCTTTCAATGCCCTTTAAACTAGATCTCTTTTTTTTCTTGTCCTTAAGCTGAGTTATCTTTCTTCCTTCTTGGCACTGAGGGTCGTGATGCTCCAAAGCCCTTGTTGTTGGTAAACAAATAAGAATCAAAAGTTAACATCATGTTGTACTGCACCGTCTGGGAGAACATGCAGGGGCTCTCGTGCTCCCTGAATAGACGTCTGGCAGAAAGGTAGATTGTTCCACCTTTGAATTCAGTCATTTACCAAGGATTCTATATGACTTTACCCTTTTTTCCATATTTTCCTTTTCACATAAATCCTCCCATCAAGTATTTATAATGTGTAAGTATTCTTCTTTGTTCGAATGAGCAGTCATGTAGCGTGGGGATAAAAAACCCACTGAGGTGTTTGGATGGCTTCACAGTATAGACAATTGAATCTTTAGTGGCTTGGCATCAGGACTGTAGGATAGAATTTCTTTTGTGGTGCAGTCTCAGCCTTAAAATATACATTTCTCCCAACTCTCATTACCAAGAGACAGCATAAAAATTACGTTAATACTGATACGATAAAATATCATTTTATGAATACACTGCAGTCTTGATTATGAATTTGACTTCCCCTGGAACATATAATGTACACAGACATTTTAAGTGGGAACATTCCAGATTAAATTTTAATGCAGGGTAAAGATACAGAATGATTCAGAGGACAAGTATTTTTCTCATGAAGCACTAACTACTTATGATTCAAATTTATTTCCCCCTGTTTACGTCTTCCTGAATCATTATTTAAATTATTTAATGTTCATCTTCTGACTTTTTAACACCGATCATTTATTTGCTCACACATGCAGTCGAAGAACAACTGCGGAGTGTCTGCTCTGTGCAAAACAGCGTGCTAGGTTCTCATCAGAGGGAGAGAAGGGAACAAAAGTAAGTCCCTCCTGCTAAAGAGGTTACAGTTAATTAGGAGCAAGACTCAACATCCAAGTAACTCTGCAAAATAGTGCAAAGAGACTACGTATGGAGCAGGGAGAGAAAAGCAGCCCAGGCCAAACAAGGAACGGTTAGAAGGAGGACATGAGGATGCCTGCGCGTGACTTGCGTTGTTCCGTCTAGAAGGCTGTACGGGAAGGGCAAGTGGAAGTTCAGGGCAGAGAGCTCAGCTGGGCCACACCTAAGCATTTCATGGTTGACAGATGCCAAAGGTTATTTATTTATGGGTCCCCAAAGGATCAAATTGGATTTTGGGGGCTTTTCAACTTTTGGATTTGTTCAAAATGAAATGCGAATGGTTACAAACCAGAGGCGCTATAACTGATGGCATCATGTCAGGTGTTTAATTTTTGTTAGCTACCTAGGGTTTTCACCAACATTGGTGCACCGTAAATATCGGGGCTGACGGGGAATGAAGAGATGGAGCCCGAAGGCCAAGTCAATAGGCACAAGTCGTCATTCTGTGGAACCCAGGGATTCCAAACACTTTGCTGGAAATACTTCAGGTGGCTCTCTACAAGGAACAGGGTTTTCACCACTCCTGGGACATTGTGGATGGAGATGGCAAATCATATCCACCGTTCTTTTAATCCTATCAAGTTGCACCATATGTTTATAAATAGTGCTTTTGTTATGACCCTAATTGAGGGAGATTTAGTACTGTAACTGGCCTATTTCTGACTCGCTATTGTCTAAGATCTTGCATTCTTTCAAAAGTTGAAACAGAAAACTAGAGTAAATTACACGTGTCTGCTGCCTAAAGCATTTATATTTTCCTTTTGTTTGTTCTTAAATGCCATCATTCTACTCATCCGCTGACTGTTCAATTGCAGGACATAGTGGCATAAAGCCAGATATCCTGTCCTGTGGTTTCCCCTCCCCCCCTCATGAGATTAAGAGGGAAGAGGGCTGCGTGGAGGGAGAAGAGGAAAAAGGCAGAGGAAGTTCTTCTGTTTTACTAAAGACCTCATCCAAAAATAAAAGAAAGGCATGTTAGTGTAAGTACCACTACAAAGGCAATTTCTCGTTAGCCAGGAGCTTTCAGTGTTGTAGCTGGCACTGGTTCACTTCTTCTGTACAATGAGAAATATAAGGTTGCATGAATTTCAACAGCACGTTGAAGTGCTCGGTGATGGCACTGAATCTCAGCCTAATGCGCTGATGGAAGAGACCCACCTGCCTTGCTACCCAGGGCAGGGTCTGACTTAAAGCGTGTGATGACTTGCTGCTGCTCTTAAGAGACTGGGCTGCTGGCCTCTCTCAGCGATGCTGTCTTTGGGGCGCCTGTGTCTTGCATCGGCCAACTGTGCCTATTCATTCTGCAGTCAACTAAGAAGATAGCAAAGGATGGGTTTAACAATATATTCAAAGCAACATGATTTTAATACTTAATGAGATGTATTCCACATTCCATGTATCAATAGGGCTCTTCCTTCCCCCTTCTGCCCTCCCTCTGATTTTCTTCCTTTTCCTCCATCACCTTGCACTTTCTTCCTTTTCTCTCTCCCCCCTCACTTCTTTCTTCCTTTCTCACTTTTCTTCCTTTCAGTCTTACTCTTCTTTTCAAGGGGCAGTGAGCCATTTCATGTCATGCGAGTTAAGAAAGATTAAAAGGGGAACTATATTATGCTTAGGAGGCAATACGCTGCCTTCAGGACGTGGTAGATATCATCTGACTTACATAGTCTACACAGAGAACATGGGTTTGTCTGAGATCAGGTTTGTAACTGTAGGTAGTTAGGTGTTGGGTGCTTGGTCAAGGCAATCTGCATTTTGAAGGCATAGGAGAAGTCATGCTGTTTGTCTTTGGCAGCGATATTAGCAAGCAAACCACAGGCTTATTTCTTGGCTACGTGTTTCCATCCACTGATGCCAACAAATGGTTGTCTTGATAGCCATATCTGTGACTAAAGCAGCTGGTGAAGCATCAGTTGTTCTGCCTGCTGTGGCTGAAACATTCTGACAGCATCAAGAACGAAAGACCTGTACCAGGAGCCGTGTAGGTATGCATTGTGTGTTAATTTCCTGGGGCTGCCATAACAAATGATCACAAACTGGTGGCTGAAAAAGACAGAAATGTGTTATCTCACAGTTCTGGAGACCAGAAGTCCAAAATCAAGATGTTGGCAGAGGTTTCTTCTAGGGGCTCTGGGAGAATCTGTTCCATGCCTCTCTCCTAGTTTCTGGTGGTGGCTGGCAATCCTTGGCTTGTAGACCTAGCATGTCAATCTTTGCCTCTGTCTTCCTGTAGTTTTCCCTTCTGTGTATCTTGTCACAAACCTCCCTCTGCTTTGTCTTAGAAAGATAGCAGTCATTGTATTTAGGGCTTACCGTCAATCCAGGATGATCTCATTGTGAGATCCTTGACTTAATTATATGGGCAGTGACCTTATTTCCAGATCAAGTCACATGTGGAGGTACCAGGAGTTAGGACTCAGATGTATCTTTTTAGCAGACTTTCAATCCACTACACACTGCTACCTTAAAACAGAAATATCAAAGATTAAAACCTATAAAGTGACTGCAGACCAAATCAACATTTAAGCCAGTGGGAAAGGAACTTTGAGCTCCAGGATTAATCTGAGATTTGTTACTGAACAAGAGAGAAAACACAATTCTTTCGCCCACAACCTTTTTGTTTAGAAGGATTTCTGTGGAGTTCTGTAAAGGGTGCTCTCCTTAAACACTGATGTCATGTTTACAGTCATTTCAGAAACCCCATAAAAGAAAACAATGCTGCTGTGTTGCTTCCAAAAGTTTTACCAAAAATAAATAAATAAATAAATAAAAAATAAAAGTAACTGCAAGGAGAAAAACCACGTGGGTGGCTTCACTAAAGATTATATTGGGGTTAAGAACCATGCTCTATGAACTGAGGCTTGCTCTCTCAGGAGACACGATTCAGAGGAAAGTCAAGAGTAGAAATGATTACATCACTTTAGCAGTTCTCATACACAAAGGTCAGATGGTCAGTTTGGAAAAAAAGAAATCTGTCAACTTCATTCTTTTAATCTGAAACTAAAATCAAATGGTAGATTTCATTTCATCACAAGGATGCCTCTGATAGACCACAACTTTTGCATGCTTCTAATATTATGATCGTGCTATACCCTTGCCTTAGAGTAGGGTGAAAAAAAGCTAGTAGCTGTAATAGATGAGACTTTCCTGTGGACAGGCCAGCCAGCACGTGAATGACTGCGGACAGCTCTGTCTTTGCAGACTCCTCTGCTTTGTTGACACTTCTATTCACTTACCCAGTGGAACATATTTTCTACTTTCAAGTGAAAACCTGCTTCTGCTTCCCAATATATTTTTCAACATCTCAACTATTGACTTTGTGCACAGAGAAATCCTTTGTAAAGCACATACTTAAGGAAGATGATTCGGGGAGCGCATCAGCTTGAAGCTTGGAGACGGGTGATTACTTCCAATTCCTGGGGCACTTAGTTCCAATAGAGCCTTAACCTGTAATTTAATCCTCAGAATCTGTATTCAAAGATGACCACAACAATGCGTGCCACAGAAGTAGCTTTCCCACTGTCTGTCGTTTGGGACGACCCCTGCCTCTCCGTCCCGCCCACAGTGTGGACCATCAAGAGCAGACTTGACCTCTCTCTGCATTTATGTCCAGGGACATTTCAACCTGCTGCCATTAGCTGGAAAATGGTTACAACCGATGCTGTAATGCTCATTCTTATGTAAAGGTGACTTCTAAGATGAAGCAGTGCTTAAATTTTTGGACTGGGAAAAACTGCCAACAATTTGACAAGAGCATATGGTAGTTTGGCATTATGTTGACGTGACAAGAAATACCTGTCAATTCTAACTGCTGGCTATGTAGACGTTTGGAGTTACATATATGGTCCACCAGAAACCCAGAATGGGACTCTCTTATACAGCCGTGTGACTCTTGAGTATATTTATGGATCTAGGCACTAACACCTGTGAAAATACATATGAAATATGAACCTTAATTGAAATATACTATCATGCTTAATTGAAACATGTTCCCAGGAAAGCAGAGGAGGTTTTGCCTACGTAAAAAATTGTAGAATAGGAACCAAAGGTAACACAATATTCTTCTATTAGTGGATTTTTTTTTATCTAATAAAACTGTAAGACAAACATCTCGTGTGCTTGGCTCATTAACAATACTTATTTTTTTTTATCAGAATTAATATTCTTCCATATTTTCTTTGGAGAAAGCAATATTGATGTTTATATAAAGTGTAAACAAATGATGCAATGTTTCACATTTTCCAGTTTTTTACTGTGATATATTCTCTAAAATTTTATGTTAGCACAACAACAGACAGAGTGCTTCCACAGTTCATTTCAAGATAATATATTGCTCCTTTATAGCAAACGCAGTACAACTTGGGCTTAGGAACTGGAAGCTAAAGCAATCTTGGGACATGTGTTCATTATACCTTGAACAAGACTCTTTTGGTAGGTCTTGGACCACTGATAAGTTATTAAAAGACATAATTTCCACGCAAGTGGCAAAACCTTTAAAATACATGAATGTAAATATAGATGTAGACAGATATATTTCAATGCATTAACTATTAAAATATCTTTGAAGAGGACATCCTCGTCAGCAAAGAGAAAATTATAAACATGTACTTCTAAACAATTAAATGAATGTTTCAAGAAAAAGGAATGTTGATTTTGACTTTTTATACTTTAGTGGTTCTGTGAATTGCAGATCTCACTCCATATAATCACATATCTCTAACCTCCACCTGTTGACTTTGTCACTAGAGCATTATTAATATATGCTTTTATGTAGAATTATCTGCATAATAGTTTATAAATATTAAAAAATTTAAAAAGCAAGCTTAGTTTGGAAACTTGTTAATCAATCAACTTCTTGGAAATTTTTGAAAGGAAGAGCTGAGCAGAAGCCTAAAAGTATAAGAAGTTGGATTGAAACAGACAACACTGGTCTGGTCTGTAATATATTCTTCAATTTTATTGACTTCTTGGTGTATGCCACGGATACATACATAAGCTCATTAATCCTCATGAAAATCCTTTGAAATAGGTATCTTGCAGATTTCAAACGAACAACCCTGACACTCAGAGAAGTTATATTGCTCAACATCACATTTTTACTAAATGCTAGAATCTGTATTCTTAACCACAGCCATCTAAAGATGATCAAATTCCTCATTATGTATTTCCTAAGAAAATCGCTTGCATTCTTAAATAGTATATTTTCTATTTTTTATGTTTAATTGAACAAAATAATTTTCTCTCTTGTTTAAGTAGAAAAATGTAGGAGAAAGTGAGAATTTTAGGTTGTTAAAGTATTTGAACAATGTACACTAAAGCCAAGTGCTAAATAGCAGGGATGACATGACACATATTTTCTTAGGAATAAGGTCTTTCTGAGAGATCATAAATATTTAAGCATAAACATTCCATAGAGTGGCAACCAGGACAATGTTTGATTTAGTGTGGAATTTTCTCAACCTTTAGATGGCTAACTACACAACCTGAATTTCTCATTAATTGACAAATATCCACTTTGCTTTGGAATGTGCAGATCTTTAAGATCTTACCTTTCCAGATGTTTGACCTTTAAGATCTTGAAAAAGCCTTGTGAAAGTAACGGATAAAAGGTAATAGCCCACAATCATCGATTGTTATGTTCCTACTTCATTCAATTTGGATATTTGGGGGCGGGGTTTCTCTTTTTTATAATTGCTATAACTTTACCACTTAATTTTATTCATTAATAAGAGTTTTACCTCAAATATCCATTCTTCCCTTCTTCTCCAAGAGAGAAGTCCTGAGTCTTAGCTGGACACACGGCTTTCCAGAATAAAGGCTCCCTTTCTTAGCTTCCCTTGCAGCCAGGTGAGACGCTGTGAATATGTTCTAGTCCATGTGCTGTAAGTGGAAGAAAGGAGCCACTGCCTGCCCCTCCTTCATGTTTCCTTCCCACAGACTGAAATGGAGATACTCTGTCTGAAGCTTTAATAGCCATCTCTGAAGATGAAGTGATCTTGGAATGGAAGCTTCACACAGCCAGGCCACCACCTGGAAGGAGGTGGTCCTTGCCACTGGGGAATGCCATTCCAACCAAGATCAGTTGCCTTCAGACTTTTTAAACATAGGAGATGTATTTCTAGCTTATTTAATCCACTTTTTTTTTTTTTTGGTAAGTTGCAGGCAAACCAGTTTATCTACAACAACACACAGTTCACTATCCCATTTGACTTTGATTGCTTACAGAGCGGCCCGACAGTGGCAGCACAGTCTCGTGGAGTTCTGGTAGCGGGCACAGACACGGGGCTCGGGGGACCAGGATGTTGCTGGGTTTTGATTGTTTATGAATTTGCTGGCTGGTTTACACTTCTCATGTTTTACATGGCACAAAGTGATCTTTTCTTTATTCTGGATGATAGCTGACAATGTCCAACAGATTTTGCAGGTGAAATGCTTTTTGAAATAACTGCACGTGCACGCTTACCTTTACAGAGTTTTTTGAAACAATACTTGTGTGAGGGACGGGGAATTAATTTGCATGCAGAGGCCTAGTGTGTGACATTCTCAGGTGAGGGAGGCGGGGTCGGGACGTTTAGTTGATCAGTTTGAAGGCCAAAGGAGACCCTGACATCGGAGTTCCTGGTCAGCTGCTGAGCTCACCTTAAAAAAGACCCCTCTCCTTAGAGGCAAATCAGCAAAGGCACAGAGGCAGATACCAAAGGGGTAGCTTTGCTGGCTTTGTCACAGGCCTTAGTGGCATTTGAACAGCAGGCTGTGACACTTTATCTCGCCTCCATGACTGGTCACAGAGATAAACCACTGTGAGCAAAGCTCCAGTCAAGTGTTCAGTCAGGTTCAGCCCAACTGTAGTTCTACAAAGCCAGTCCTGCTTTTACTCCAGATCTGGGTAGAGCAGGCTGTTCATTGAACTTTGTAAAATACTAAGTGAATTTCGTTTCTGAATTCTCACGTGATGTAACATAAAAGAATAACTGAGTGCTACCTGATTTTACATAAAATCTTAAGTATTTAAAAGGTTGAGTTTTGAGGTATTTATACTTAAAACTCTTTGAAAAAAAAAGTGGTTGAATAACTATTTCCTTCTTGGATGGAGAAACAAATTTTCCTTTAACTTAAAAAAAATCACATTTGGGAGGCAGCCACCAGGGACAGTTTCACTTGGAAAGAGACTTTTTGAGGCAGTTCCAAGTGACTGAGAAAAGAGAATTATAATGGAATTTGCTCCACAACTTTCATTCTGACAGAGGGGCTATTCAGCCTATGGAATTCTTTTAAAATCACTGACCTGAACAATATGCTTCTGAGAATGTTTTCCTGCTTAGCTTATAAAGATATTATTATGTATCGGTGATATAATCACTAGAAAATGCTCCCTCTGGGGCATTTGTTGTTTCTCTAGTTATCACAGTTGATTGGAAAACTGATATATATGTACCCGAAGGTATAACAGGAAAGCAGATACAATCTTTTATGCAAACTGCACCTTCTGTCTTTGTATTGCAGTCTGTGGTTATATATAAAACAGTTGAATTAAAAGATAACTTATAAACAGATATTTTTAATATAAGGGACAAAATTATTGTAACAAGGTTAAAATAATAATTCCTATAGTTATTTGTGATTTTGATGTCAAGACAAATCTATTTTCAACGATAAACTCTGATACAAGCTACTTCTAAGCCCCGATTTCCTTCCTGGCAAACGAGAGTAGCAATCTCTCTCATCTCCTAGGACTGTGTCGGGGATAAAGGCAGATGATCTGTGTGAAAGGTCTACCACAGTGCTTCACTCGCTGCTATCTATTCTTAGTGCTATCCTAGAATTCGTACCAGTCTAAAGCCCGCAGCCGTAAATACCAGAAATATGCACTATATTATACTATCATTAGTTTCATTGTGAACCTGAAGAGAAGTAACTCAATAAAGTTAACCAACTACGAAGAAATTGTACCCTTCAACTGTCATTTAGGTCTCCTCAATTATTCAAACTATTTGGGAAGAGATTAAATTAATGTAAAACAGAAGATCAGAGATTAGGTAGTAAAACTAAAAATTCTTTACATTTGGCTTTGGAATATGTTTGGTTGTTACATTTGAAAATTGGTGTGGCTGGTGGTCTAGATACTCCCTGCAAAGAAAATGACGAGGACAAAGTGAGGAGACGTGGTTCAGGCGCAGAGAAAGATGCCCGGTCTCCCTACTCATCCCCTCCATCCAGCTATTCCCTTAATACGACAGCAGAAAATGCCTGCTTCCTTTAACTGATGAAAATCTGTGCTCTCCCAATACGTCCTTATAAAGTAGGGAGGTGGCTAAGTAGTTGAGCTTCAAAGGGCTTCTCTTCACGCAAAGTACGCAGAGGAAATTTAAGTGTCTAAAAAGCTGTAATTAATCCGTGGCCACACTAACTGCATTGAACTTGAAAGCAAGCTGATTATGGACAATTTAAAACTCTGGTAAACCACCCAAGGACAATCGTGATCAACTTCAGGGTCCTTTGAATATTTATGAGGCATAGATTTGAATATATTAAAACAAACCCTGTTATCACTGACTGTATTATTTATTTAGAGGTATTAATTTCTTTTTAAGTGAGCATCTAAAGAGCTGATATAGTAATAACATTAAGCTGGAAGGATTTTTTTTTTGAGAAGAAAAGCCATTTCTAGGAAATTCTCAAATTCTTTATTTTAGATAAAATATTTAATATTTGATTTGAATCTGATGGAAAATAGTTTAAATAACGCACATTAAAATGCACTTCAATAACAAAACTTGCAACGCATATTTAAAGCCACACATGAATTTATGGCTAATGACAGTAAAACAAACTCTTGCAAGGAGAAGGTGGCATTTTAGCAAAGCAAAGATGTTTAATCAATCTTTAAAAAAACTTAGAGAAAATAATATGACAGTTGTCTTTTTTTTTAAGTATCAATTAAAGAACAATTTAAAAAGAAAAAATTGTTCATTTCTAAAAGATTTAAAAGAAGCTTCGGGGAAACTTGATAGTATGTAATTGTACAGTGATTTTTAACATTCCAACAAAAGCGTGAGCTGCAGTGTTTATGAGTACGACATGGAACAGGGTCCAGGGTCAAACACTGGATTATATAAAGTTAAATGCAAATTTCATTATGCATTAGTTATCTATTGCTACATAACGAACTCCCCCCAAGTTTAGCACCTTCACTGGGTGGTTCTAACTCAGAGTATCTCGTAGGTTGCAGTCAAGATGTAGTCCAGGGCTGGAGTCATCTGAAGGCTTGACTGGGGCTGGAGTAGCCACTTCCAAAGAGGCTTGCACGTGTGGCTGTTAGAGGGAGGCATTCATTCTTTGCTGCCTGGGCTTTTCTTTGACATTCAGCACCTGGCTTCTCCCAGCATGTGTGATCCAAGAGAGAAAAAGAGGAGACCTTAAAACCTTGTATGACCTTGTCTTAAGACTAGGGAGTAACACATTATCACTTCTGCCATAATCTAGTCATTAGAATTTGGTCACTAAGTTTAGCTTATCTGCAACCAGAGGGGAACAAAACTCTATTTTTTTAATTTGTTTTTTATTTTTTATTGACCTATAGTTGATTGATAATGTTCTGTTAGTTTCTGGTGTATAGAATAGTGATTCAGTTTTATATATATATATATATATATACCCTTCATATTATTTGTTATTGTATGTTATTGTATGTTATTGCAAGGTACTGAATATAGTACCCTGTGCTGTATAGTATACAGGATCTTGTTTATCTATTTTATTTATAGTAGTTTGTATCTGCTAATCTCAAACTCGTAATTTATCCCTCCCTCCTTTTCCTCTTTGGTAACCATAAGTTTGTTTTCTATCTCTGTGAATCTTTTTCTGTTTTGTAACTAAGTTCATTTGTGTCTTTAATTTAGATTCCACATATAAGTGATATCATATGATATTTGTCTTCGTCTGACTTTCTTCACCAAAAATGATAATCTCTAGGTCCATCCATGTTGCTGCAAATGGCATTATTTCATTTTTTGTGTCTAAGTAATATTCCATTATGTGTGTGTGTGCGTGTGTGTATGTACACACACACATATATATATACCCCATCTTTATCCATTTATCTATTGGTGGACATTTAAGTTGCTTCCATGTCTTGGCTATTGTAAATAGTGCTGCTGTGAACACTGGGGTGCATGTGTCTTTTTGAATTAGAGTTTTCTATGGATATATGCCCAGGATTGGGATTGCTGGATCATATGGTAAGTCTGTTTTTAGTTTTTTAAGGACTCTCCATACTGTTTTCCATAGTGACACACCACATTACACTCCCACTAACAGTGTAGGAGGGTTCCCTTTTCTCCACACTTTCTGCAACATTTATCGTTTGTGAACTTTTGAATGACAGTCATTCTGACCAGTGTGAGGTGATACCTCATTGTAGTTTTGATTTGCATTTCTCTGATAATTAGCGCTCTTGAGCATCTTTTCATGTGCCTGTTGTCCATCTGTATGTCTTCACCGGAGAGATGTCTGCTTAGGTCTTCTGCCCACTTTGATTAGGTTAATTCTTAAAGGGAGAAATAACGAAGAACTTGTGGCTATATGTTAAAAACACTATACATCTCTATTGAATGTCTCAGAGCCTTCACTAGTTGAATGTGAATCCATTAGTATATGTCCTGTTTCCCAAGCTTACTTGACCCCTGAGCTCATTTTTGTGGATTATTTTGCAGATCTGGTGTTCCATGGGAGACACTCGGGGAAACACTGGTTTAACACTGCCATCACAAGGGAAAGCATATGTATGTCTTCAAGGCTACAATGTATGATATTGTTAGCTTTTAGCAATGGCAGTTCATTATCATCTTGGTGCTAGGTGCAGATTTCTTGGCCTTAGATAAATCATCAACTTCAGTCAAAGAATGTTTATTACTATTTTCTGTGTGCCAGACACCATCTAATAGTTGGCTATTAAAGGCTATTAATAGTTGGCATATGAATGATCCTGGCCCCTGATGAGCCAACAAATGAGGCATAGTCTAAAATAGCTCCAGTGAGGTAATAGCAGAGACATAGAGCATAAATTATGTGCCTTGCACCATTCTAAGTGCTTTGTGCATATACCTTGTTAAACTCCACAATAACCCTGTTAGGTAGATCCTTCTTTTACAGATGAGAAAACTGAGACAGGGAGAGGTTAAATAACTTACCCCAGGTTACACCGCGATTATATGTCAGAACTGGGATTCAAATCGATGAGGAGTCTGGCTCTCAACTTGAGCTTTTCGCGTTATGAATATGGCCTTCTAAGTACTATACTACCACATAGTTGTAGAAAAGAAAAGAAGATTGCAGATAGCTCTGATCTAGGAGGCTAGAGGAAAGTGTCACAGTGGAGGCAACGTTTGAGTTAGGTCTTTAAGGGTAACCAGGACTTAGCCAGGTGGAGAAAGAAGAAAGGCAATTTCAGCCTCAGGACCAAATGTCCCCAAAGGCACAGAGTCCTGACTGTGAATTGTGGCTTAGAGAATGCTGGTATGAATAGAGGGTACCATTGATGATGGAGGGTTCCGGGACATGAAGCTGAAAAGTTAACGGCAATTACCTGGGAAGTAAAATTCAGAACCACAGTGTTATTTAGCTCCTATCTGCAAATGTTTACTGTCAATATCCACCTTTGCAAAGAGTGATCCTTTAAGCCAGGAATATCTGTCTAAGACAGTCTTGCATATGGGGTGTGGTGGAACCTTTTTCAGGGATGAAGGACTTAACTCTCCCAGATGCTGGGAGTGCTTCCAGCAGAGAGTCCTCAGCGGTCAGCCCCCTCTGGGGATTGCATTGGCTGAAGAGAGCTGCCTCACCCAGGGTTATAACCCTTTTCCAGGACGCCTGCATCAGTGTTAGGATACAAAGGCTGGCCTCTCACTCCAACTCAGGACAACACAAAGGGTCATCCTGGCTTTAGAGATCCCTGTGGAGTCGGCTGCAGACTTGGTTAAGACTGCAACCCCGCTTGACTTCTCTTTTTCTGCTCAGTCCTGCTTTCATCTCTCCTCTTCTGCGGGAAGTGGTCCCAAGAGGCTCTGTGATAAAACTCTCAAATTCTAATCTCCGTCTCAGAGTCTGCCTCCTGGGGAAACCCGGGGTAGTACAGGGAATGGCTGGGAAAGCAGATACTGGGATGGAATTTTGGAGCTCTTGGCTGGCAATTCAAATTCCATTACTAGGATAAGTGGTGCCCAGGTAACCTCTAGCACAAGGTGGCAGCACAATTGTGAGCACCTTTGCCTGTGGTGAAGTAGGATGGTATGTGGTGATCCGCGGAACAGAAATCACTAGTTGGCGTGGTGCGGTAGGAGTTTGAGAATGTGTGGGAAATGGTAACTGCGAGGTTGGTGGAATTGGTTGGCTATACCTAAACTCAACTGACACTCTGGGAAAAACAATTAGGACAAGAAGCCAAGAGTGACTGACATTTAAAAGCTAAGAATGAAAGCCAGAGACAACCTCCTTGGCAGCATAAAGAGGCTCTCATCCTTTGGAAGGAGGGCAGAGAAAGCTGAGGACCAGAGGACTTAATCATGACAGGAGCAGAGCTCAAAAGAAAGTTAAGCTCCCAAACAAGGCAGATCTGTTATGCAAGGTCAGGGCCCTGAACGGAGGGGGAGAGAGGGGGTGACCCTGGCACATGGACAGGACATCTGGATTGATGTGCATGAGAATCATGAATTCCCAAATTCCCCTGAACCCACTGAGCCTGCACAAGAGGCCCACTCTTCTTATTTAAGGGTAGTCCTTCCTCTCACTTGTTATGAGGTCAACAGCTAGAACTCAGTCACAATATAACCGAGCTGAGCACATAACTGGGCCTGATAAGTGAGGAAAGGGACTAGACCCCAGTGAGCAGGTGAATGGGTGGGGGCCGATGGAGGTGCACCTGTCTGGATTCTTGGAGGGCGTGGGGAAGGGGGGTGGAATGTAAAGTGGGATCAGGGGAAGTTTATCCCGGATATAGGATTGAACACCCTGGCAAGGCCCCCAGGAGATGCTACAAACACACGACCAAGATGCCCCCTAGAAAGAGCAAGGAAGTGCACTAAGTGAGGCAGACATGCCAGAATGGCCTTGAGAGGGAGAGGAGGGGTTTAAAAGCTCGGGGGAATGGGCGTGCTGCAGTGGGTAAGCTATGTCAGGCTGGAAAACCACTGGAGGCCTTTGTTCTGCGGGAACAAGGGAGAAGCATCATTTGCCAAGTAACAGACATATGATGGTGAGAGGGCCCCCAGCATCCCTAAGAAGAGCTCAGTGGTGACTGTCCCCTGGGGGCTGGGCCTGACGGTAGGAGACGCCATCTCTGGTAACAATGGGGGTGACAGGACCCCCAAGTAGACAGAGTTACCATCATGAGAGGTAAAGTCATACAGGCAGACCGAGGGGTCTACGCTCAGCATATTATGGACACTGTTAGAATACAGTATCCCTAAGGGCAAAATCGATGGGCAACCAGGGAGGGTACTACTCAATCCATAAAGTCAAAAGAAACCAAGGATGGATGATCTTGCTGTCGGCAGTCATCCCAATAAAATGTTTCTAACCTGAGCCAGGTTTGGAATGTGGCGCCTAGTGGTTAAAGAAGAGACTAAAAGTCCCCAGGAAGGAGGGCCCTATGATACCACAGCAAGTGAGCACAGTAATGATCCCCCCCGTCCCTGCCTAAAGAAACCTGTGGCCAATTACTAGAGAGAAGGAACACTGATACCCAGAGACCCAAAGAAGCGTTGCCTTAGCTCCCTCTTAGCATGTGGTCACATGGGGGCCAGGTTGTTGATGGAGTCCTGGCCCGTGTCTGACCACCAGTGAGTCTCCTGGGACTGCGGTCATTTCCAGTGGTCATTTCCCTGGTCCCCATATATACCTGAAATAGATATACTTGGTAGCTGGCTGACCTCCTGCATTGGGGTCAGAGCTATCGAAGAGTCCAGGGGAAGACCAAGCAGAAGTCTCCAAAGCTGCCCCTCCTTCCAGCACAAATGGTAAATTGACAGCAATATTGCATCCCAGGAAACGACAGAAGTTAGGGAGGCAAAGAATGTTTGAACTCTGTGTATTGTCTACTGAGATCAGGACCCTTCCTAGCCAGCTCACTTTAGGAACTGGACATCAAGTCTAATTCATCTCCAAACTGAAAAAAATGATCATTTCTAGTGATGATTTCATTACAGTCATTATAACCCAATTCCATTATGACTAAATGGACTTTTAAAATGGAATTTTGCCTATATGTACTGTCTCTACAGGCACTCTTAAAAAAACACAGTTAAAGAGTTCTAAAATTGTTTGCTGGAAAACAAAAGCTTTTCATGAAAAAAAGCATTTTCATTGTGTGTGTTTGTATAGATGGTATGATTGTTCTTAATATAGATTTTGATCCATAATGACCTCAGTTTCTAAAATACGAAAATTAAAGCTGACCTTATAGAAAATGGTAAAATGCATCCATTCAGTCTTTGTGCTTCTTTTTCTCCCCTTCACCTCTTCAAACTTTTCTTTGCTCAGCTTAACTTGCCTCCAGTAACTTTACGTGAATGTTTTAAATAACGTCTCAGAGAATCCAGAAAAATTAGGCCATGGCCATGTTATAATATTCAGCATTTGATATATCTTTTTCAAAGAGAATTTATTTTTTTCATCATTGTGATTTTTAAATGGGCAAAATTTAAGGAAAAACTAGCCTAATGGGACATTTTAATCACCACTGGATAAAGATTTTTGGTATTTCAGTGAAGCAGCCTCATTCTACAAGCGTGAACTGGGGTTCCTTAGAGTTTTTGCTTCAAACAACAAGATGGCAATAGTGCATTTTAAAAGATTCTCAGAAACTACAGATTGTATCTTTCTTCTTTTTATTGAAGTATAGTCGGTTTACAATGTTATGTTAATTTCTGTTACAGCATAGTGATTCAGTTATGCATGTACATATGTATATTCCTTTTTATATTCTTTTTCATCATAGGCTATTACAAGATTTTGAATATAGTCCCCTGTGCTCTACAGTAGGACCTTGTTGTTTATCTATTTTATATACAGTAGTTATTATCTGCAAATCCCATACTCCCAATTTATCCCTCCACCCTCCCTTTCCCCTCTGGTAACCATAAGTTTGTTTTCTACGTCTGTGAGTCTGTTTCTATTTTGTAACTAATTTCATTTGTGTCATTTTTTTTTTTATTTCACTTATAAGTGATCAGATTGTATCTTTCATAGATTCCTGTGTACTTCTCATAACTAACTCAGTGTTTGGCAGGAGGTGATGAAAGCACGGGGCCCTGACAGCTCATAAATGGGTCTGATTTCCGCAGGGTTTCCGTAAATGCTCACCAGTTCTCTACATTCATCTGAACCGGGTAGACAAGGCCCTTCTGCCCTATGCTCCATACCAGGGGCCTCCTCAAATGGTTAAGGATGTAATTAAGAGGAACTGAGGGCAGTTATTCAGAATTATTTACATGTCAACTATTTTTGCTCTTGAAACACACACACACAAAACAGGAAACCTGAAGTTTACATTTGACCCTTCTGTTGTTAGTGTGGTGCTATGTATTAGTATGAATGAAAAAGATAAATATGTGCGAAGCACTTAGTTATAGGCACTAGTAAGAACTATAAAAGAATCTGAACAATACTGGATTCTTACTATGACTGTTACTGTTATTATTGTCTAAAAATATTTTGATCACATACCATGGTTCATAGAGCATCCACTTTTCATTTGGTCAACACATTCAACTTTTAAAATTAGCTGGTAACATTTGAAAAATCAGGGCATTACAAATCTTGTCCATACTGGCTGCTGGATCCACTTTCTCTTAGGGCTCAGTCGGCAAGTGGCCACTGCAGGACCGCGTCCAGCTGCCCGCTCCCCTCCCCGCTCCCTGCTGTCCCTGCCGCTGAAGCAGAGTGTCAGTAGCTATTTATTGCAGCATTTGTGCTGTTGTCTTTTCTCATAACTGCCTGCTTTTCTTTTTCTTAATGTTCCTGGTCCCCGTGGGCATTTCAGTTTGCATGCCCATCAATCTGCAAATTGAAAAGGACCTTACAGTGTTGTGATGTCACTTTTTGTCCTTCTTTTTGCTTTGGTCACTGCATGATTGCTACTACCAGCCTGCTTCCTTCTTTAGACAAGATGGCCTGAGTGAAGGCTTTCTCCTGGTACCATACCTCTCCTGGGAAGAGCGTGTGTGGCCTCTGTGCCCAGCCACCTCATAGAATTTTCCAGGTTTAGTCATTGTTGCAAACATAATTTCTACTAGTGAGTGGAGCAGAAGACAGGGCTGTTTCATCGAACCTGGGAGCTTTTATGCTTGCTCCCAGCCCATCCCCACCCCCTCCAAAATTACATTCTCATTCATGAAATTGAGTAGGTAAACGCCGAAATTCCTTTTACCAAGAATTCTACGGCTTTGTATTCTGTACAGTTCCAAACAAGTTGTAATTTAGGCAATTCAGAAGGAATTAGTTATTTAGTGTTCTGTAAATGAAAAAATTCTGTATTTTTGTTTTTACTTTTTAGCTCGGCAATGTTTAGACAGCCTATGGGAAATTATATTCACTCTCACTTTTATAACTCACTTGATCTTTTCCTAGTATTCTTTTGGGACTAAGATTCACCAAGTAGAATTGAGGATGACAAGTTTGGCAGCTTCTTTGTGGAGTATTTCAGTATTTAATTCCAAAAGTTACTCCAGATTTTTACTGTCATTTGTCTTCAAAAAGACTTCATACCAACAAATGTGACTTATCATCCTTTTGAGTAGCAATCGGTTATAGTATTGAAGATCTTAACCAAAATCTTAATCTTATTCAAAAAAACCTTCAAGAAGATAACAGTTGTAAGCGGTTGGCTGACTGATTTCACATCAGTAGATGGTAGGGGAAAACCAAACTTCTCGTTTCGTTCTTCCACTCCTCTTCAGATTTGATTCCTGGGTCGCTTCCCTCCCTCCACCAGATGAAATATTGTCTAGCTTTTTCCATTGCTCTCGGGTAATAAGTGAATAGTGCCTTCATTTTGGCATTTAAAAGGATCCAGTCTATAATTAGATGACCTTAGCCTGGTCCACTGTAATAATCATTTTTATGCAGTTTAAAGCTTTCCCTTTAGATGTATCTGGGCCTGGGCATCGCTGTTTTCCTCCCCCTTCCTGGCTTCTTTTCTCCTCTAGCTGCTGTTTCTGCCCCTTAGAGGGTTGGATCAGAGAACAGAGATGATGAGAGACGAGCTGAAACATGGTGTTGGGGACCTGGGCAAGGCAGATGCTCACAGCTGCTGCTTTTTCTCGCTGACTCCACAGCGCTCCTTGGCCTGGACCTCTGACTGCCACCACCTTGCCATAGTCGGGGGTCTGATTAACACTGCCCCTTGGAGGGCATTTGGGCACCTACTCCTCTATTAGGGTCACATCGTCCCTCCAGGTAGTCACTTAACTATTTGGGGAAGACTCCTTCTAAGGCAACGCCAGGCTGGCTCCTTTCCACATGGTCCACATCTGAGCTCCAGGAAATGCTCACATTCTCTCACCATCACTGGAAGTGAAGTTTGTCCCATTGCCGCCCTCCTTACTCTGTGGCCAGATACAGTGATGTGGCCATGGCCGCAGCCTTACACTTATACCATTCTTAGTGGGTGTCAAAGGCACCAGTCCTTATGTTTCCAAACTCCAGGGGTGCTTGTAAGTTCTCTGAGACATCCCTTTGAAGTCCCTGTTATTTATGCTGAAGTACACAACAGCTTTTTCTAAAGATGTTCCCTCCCCACCTCTTCCAGCCCAACTAGAAGGAGGTGACGCCGGCAGAGCCAGCTTAGGGGTCACCCTCTTTGCAAGTCCCATGTGGATGATCTACCATCTCATATATTTATAGGGGGTACTTGGAACCAATTGCTTTATTCTTTGGACTTTGGTGCTTCCACCAGCACTGAAGCAGAATGACCCCAGTTTTCTCATCCAGTTACATAGTCCTCTCGACTCTGGCTCATTGGTACACTGGAGTTGTTAAGGTTGTTAACCATGGCCATTATTCAAATGTAAATGATACAAACTTACAATTAAATAAATTATATATTTTTAAAAGGTAGCAAATACTCAAAGATTGTCACTTCCTAATTATTTTGCTTGATTTTACTATTATCTTTGCTCTTGAGACTTTTTAAATCTATTGCATCTGTATGGTAAAACTATTATGGGATGGTGTGCCACTGCACGTATCTTCCCAGCTCTGCATTCAGTGACCTCATCTTGGTAGCTTGAAATCGGCTACAGTGGAAAGATTTACACCAAGGAAATTGGCAAATGTAACAATTGGGGTGCCGCCCATCCCCACTCCCCCGTCCCGCCCCTATGCCTCCATCTGGTTGTTAAACATGTACCAAAGCCCCACTGCTCAGGATGCACTCTTTAAGGCTGTTAAAAATGAGTAAGATAGCAGGTGCAGTCCAAGTTAAGGCAGCTCATTTCAATATTAAAGGGTTGCTTTGTAAGTGCTAACACTTCCTAGGATCAATAGATTCAGCGTGTTCAAACAAAGTATGTGTCTCTCTCTCCCATGCTTTTAGCTCTTGGGAGATCAAATTGATTCCTCTTCACAGGTATCCACCCTTAATACATTTTCAAGTAAAAGTCTGAGATTAGAGAAAGAAGCTCCTGCAGCTGCACATTCCTTGGCAGCCCACATCATAAATGCTTTTGCAAAAATGCCTCACCCAATTTTTTAAACTGTTCTGGGCTGCATTTAATAGACGATGAAAATAATGACTTTTAAATATGCCACTGCACAATTAGGCCACTAAAGTAACTGAGATACTTTGGGAAGCTTGAGCCTAGGAAACAAGACAAAAGTACCTGTAGGAAGAAAGCAAAGCATCCACAGGGAAAAGGTGGGACTTGGAGGTCAAAATTTGCATCTACACAGTCAAACTGAATTAATGTGAATGACACTGTAAAAGAAATAACCTCTCCTTTCTCATTCAGAAGTATACATTTGAGCATTAAATAAGCTTTCTGTTGTATTTTGCTCTTTCAGACCCAGGGAAGAGCTCATGACACTGCTGTTACCCAGGAGTGGGGGCAGGGAACGGATGCTCACTCTCTAACAGTGGAGTTTATCTTAGAAGGAATATGTTGACATGATAGTTGTTGAAAATATGAGAGACTTAAGAAAATTATGTGAAAGCAAATCTGTGAGACATACGGAACAGGAAAGTTGCTGAAGGGAGGTGCCTCCTTTATGAGCTCGACCTCTCTCCTGTCTCACACTATCTGGGGCCCCCACACATCAATATCTGAACCTGGAAATAAGTACCTTTCCACCTGCGTTGTGAGGTATGTTTCCCAGCAGGCACCAGTGTGAGCATATTGCTTATGGCCAGCATCCTTTCTGACTGGTTGCCCCCTGCACTGGACTGGCTGTTGAGCATTTTAAATATCACGTTGGATAGCCCTTTATATCCCACCAAGAACATTGAAGTCCACCATTTTAGGTAAGCTTCACAGCCACTCAGTCAAGTAGGAAAGACAAGCATTATTGGCTCCTCTTAAAAAATGAATTGGCCTCGCTTTCTGGGCCAATAGCCAGTGAAGCTGCAGCCAGAATCTGAAATGCCTGTCTCCTGAGTGTGGGTCCAGCAGAGCCTAGTGGAAAGAGTATATACTCATCTTCTGTTGCTGTGTGAGAAACTGGCACAAACTTAGTAGCTTAAAACAACACCCATTTGCTATCTCAGTTTCTGTTGATCAGAAGTCCTGACGTGGCAAATCCAGATTCTATGCCTAGTGTCTCACAAGGCTGAAGTCAACATGTTGGCCACGCTGTGCTTCTCATCTGGATCCTTTTCCAAGCTGGTGCAGATTGTTGGCAAAACTCAGTAACTTGAAGTCGAGGTCCCTTTCCTCGGTAGGTGTGTGCCAGGGGTCAGGGGCCAGCTCAGAGTGCCCTCAAGACTGCCCTCAGGTCCTAGCCAAGTGGCCCCCCCTCAGCATGGCAGCTGACTTCTTCAAAGCCAGCAGGAGACTCTCCCTGACTTCTGCCAAGACGGAGTCTTAAACACCATAATGTAATCAAGGCATGACTATCCGCTTATATTCACAGTCCCACCCACACTCGAGAGGAGGGAATTACACAGAATGTGGATATCAGAGGAGTGGGGAGTCTTGGGGGCCATCTTAGAAGTCTGCCTAGCACAGGGCGTGAGCCTCGGACACACGAAGGAAGCATCCACTGTCAACTCTGCATTAGCTTTATGACTTAAGTTCTCTGAGCCTCTTGTTCCTCCGAATTAGGGAGGAACTACCCATAGATTGTTGTGAGAAGTAACAGCGCTAACATCTGGACAGTCTTTGACACATGAAACTCCTTCAGTAAACGCTTGCTCCTGCTTCTGCCGCGGCATGCCACAGCGTGTACCGTCCATGCAGGTACCCCAGGTCCGCTCAGCATTTTTGTGTGTTATAAAAGCAGCATGTTGCAAACCACAGTGCATTGACAATAGAACACGGAAAGTGAAAAATGATGACTAGCTCACCTGACTTATCCTTAATAAGGATCTCCTGTATCTTACATGCTTCCTGTGTTAGCTCGTTAACCCTAAAAACCCTGCACAATAGGTCTCACCATCCCCACTTAGCAGGAAAGGAAACCAAGGCTCAGAATATTTTCCTGTGTGCCCAAATCCTCACAATAAATACGTGGCAGAGTTCAGGACTGGAGATCTCAGCCTGTAACAGGGTATCCTACTAGAGAGCCACTGAGAAACCAAGACGTGTGTGTGTGTGTGTGTGTGTGTGTGTGTGTGTGTGTGTGTGTGTGTGTGTGTGTGTGTATGTGTCTGATTCATCAGGAAGGAATGCAAAGAATTTCCCCTCCCCTCAGGGAGAAGGCTGGGCCCCTTTACCCTCAACAGAGAGTACACAGATTTTAAAATGTTGAAAAGGGCCATCAATTCCTATTGTGAGAGGAAAGGAGCTGAAAGAATATTTTGTAAATAAGGACTCAAGAGAGAGGGTCTGGAATTAGTGATTGCAATCTGTTTCTCCCACAATTTAGTGCTATTTTTAAGGTTCAAAATAAAACTTCTGTTGTTGTTGCAATGTCATTATTTCTATATCTTAAAAAAACCCTCAAAATATGGAATAAGATCAATGACATAATTATTCTCAATTAAAAAGAAAAAAAAAAAACTTCCTACCCAGAGGATTATATGCTGAACTAAAATTTCTAATTGAAAAAAAAAAAGATATACCCTTTTAGAAAGATTACTCCAAAGCTCTCAAAAATGAGCAGAGACTTGATCATTGACAAGGCAAAGTTTATGTTGCAAAAATATTTCTTGCTTTAAAGATTTTCTGAAAATGAAGAATAAGAACATAGCACTATTGAAATGGATGCCAGTCATTAGACACAGCCATTTGCACTTGGTAAAACGAAGGAAGGGGAAGCTGAACTAGAAATATTTTCTTTGAAATAAAAACATCTCCCTAGCAATAAAAAGTCTCTGCAAAAAGAGAAAAACAAAGGTTATTCAAAATAATCTTGGAAGTTATGGAATAAGAGATGAAAATCTTTGAAGCTGAAGGCATCAGAGAGAAATATTTGGAGATAAATTATTACCATCTCTTCATCATTTCACTAACTGGTAGAAAATCAGAAAGAGCATTTCAGCAGCTGGCTCACTTACCTTTCACTTATAGATGATTTAGCTCTGAAGAGTAATGACTATATTGGATCTAAAAAGATTTTCATAGGCTGAAACAAGCACTTTCTAATAAGGTAAAGTTTAGGGTCCTTTGCTCGTAAACAAACATCTAACTGTAAGCATGAGACAAGACAGACACATGAGTTAGCAATAATATGCAGTGGGCAGAGACTGTGTGTTGTTGCCTACCCATTTCTATTTTCCCTTCTTATTTGGAGCAGCAAAATAAGTACCTAGCTAAGACTATACTTTGCAGCCTCCCAAAAAAAGATGGTTTGGCCAATGAGCTATAAATGGAATTCCTGGCAAATAATTTTTAAGATAGCTATTGAAGGATATTGACTCCTATAGGAGAGGTATCTCTTTTGCCACTTGTCCTTCCCTTTCTTCCTATCTAGAACATAGATATAATGGCTGGAGCTCTAGCAGCCACATTGTGTCATTGATGATGGACAAGAATAAGGGTGGCAAAGAAAAACAAAGGTACACTGGGCCCTTGATGACATTATAGAGCCTCTATACCAGCTCTGAACTGTACTACCTCTGGACTTTTTTAATGTGAGAGAATAAACCCTTACCTAGTTATCCTGCTAGTTGGATTTCTGTTATTAGCAGAGGAACTCAATTCCTGATACTGGGCAACAGTACAATGTGATTAAGAAAATGGTCCAAATGACCTGAGACTGCATTAATAAATATTTTGTGCCTGGGTAGAAGAACATACAGCAAGAGAACAAAAACAGAACAACAGCAACAAAAATTGAGTGGTGCCTAACTTTCCTTCTACCACAGGCCCCCAAGAGAGGCCAAAACTATTTTCTGTAAGGCCTCTGAGGGGATATAGTCTGATCCAGAAGTGAGGAAGTCAAAGGATATGCTTGGACAGTAAGGGCAGAAGTGGCTGGCCCTCGGGACCAGCGGGTTCTGCAAGCCTGGGAAGAGAACGGAGGGACTGCTTAGCATCCTGGGGAGGTAACAGAGGCTTAGAAGGAAATGGCTGCACAGTGCATCAAGGACAGCTGGGCACCAGGCGTCAACATTTTCATTCTAGTTTCGGCAAATATTCTGATGTCCAAGCTTGTCATGAAAGGAACAGAGCCTCCTGTCTTCGCATGGACTACAATGGATTTGGATCATGACATTCTCATGGAGGACTGTGATGGCCTAAAAGTAAGAGGCACATTCCTCAGCCCTACTCTGTGTAACCCTAAGGAGGCAATAATGAGTAAGGGACATTGAATTTTACATCAGTAGTCTCAGAATTAGATTTAATTTCACTTAGAAAAGTGAAAGTGCCTTCTTGCATCTGTGTGTGATGAAATTCATATTTTTATAGTGTGTTATCTTAAAAAAAAGAAAGCAGCGACAGCTCTGTTCAACTTTGGCAACAGCACTCCATGAGTGACCCAGGAGAGCACTGGGATGATATGGTAAATACAACTGGTTGTCCCCGGTATCCGTGACCGCTTCTTCTAAAGCAACAGTACCTCCAAGGGTTAGCAGGACAAACGGCTCCCTAGAAAACATGGCTCTTCCCAATCTCTCTTCCTTAGATGTGCAAGCAGGCAACTAAGTTTGGATCAACGAGGTATTAGCAGGATTGGCCATTTCTGGACACTGTTCCTTAGGAACAGCACACTTGGGTCTTTCTGTCCTCTCTCTCCTGCTGCTTACAACTTGGGTGCTACCACTCAGACCTTGAGATGGAAGCCATGCACAGATGCCCAGCAAGCCAGAGGGAGCCCGGGTCTGCAGCACTGTGGAGGGCCATCCTAGTCAGAGATCACCTCCCTGAAATTTTAGACAGAAAAATACACTCACATCTTGTCTAAACTGTTACTGGTTAGATTTTCAGTCACTTGTAGCAAAACCTAACTAGTACAGAGGTTTGGGGAGTTCATGACCATGGCTGGGGGTTGAAGGATCTGAGTCGACTTGGCCGGAGGAGAGATCACTCAGAGGGAGAAGGTGGCTGTTTTTAAAAACCTACAGCTTCTTGCAGAAGAGAGAGAAATCTTCTCTTTGGTACCAGGAAGAGAACTCTAGAAAGAAAAAGATGGATAAAATATAGGACAAATTATAAGTATCATTTTTAATTGAGGTGAGGATCTGACCTGGACACTGTCACTAGCTCTATTATCTGATATGACTGGTTAATTTAATCAAAACATTCCTGGACTATTATATAAGCTCAGTGAGGGCAGGGAGAGCATCCCCACCCCCTTACCCCCTCCCAGACTGACCACAATGCCTGGCCTCTAGCAGGTACTGGAAAAAAGTTTGTTGTGTAGATGAAAGGACAAAGCCAAACTGCATGGTGGCGTGAGAGGCCTTTGCAGTGCCAGCGGAGTGAGCTTTGAGGACAGTCCCTCCCCTAATAGCAAGCAGAATCTCATTGCTTTTTAAATTTAATCCTTTTTCTTGTTTGGTAAAGTCAAAGCAAAATCTACTTTAAAAGAGGAATGCTTGCAAAAGTGGCCATTATCACATAACAGAAGAATATATGGGACAGTAATGATTCTAGGGAAGAGACAGGGAAATTCTCCATTTGCTTTCTCCAATGTGTGTGTACATATGAGGAAATATCTAAGGAGAAATACAGCAGGAAATACGATATAAGACCTTCACCACTACCACAGATACGTAGACATTTACCATATTTCTCTTATTCCCTTCAGCCACATTTCAAGGCATGCCATCTTGATCCCATTCAGAAAATTTGAACTTTGCAAGTAAAACTATATCAGATGTTTTGCTCACAATTTTCTTTGTATTCCTTTTATCCCAAAAGCTAATTCAGGTGTGCCCTACTTTATGAAAGTCAAGTACAGTATACTAAAACCCAGACTTGACAACATGTAAGTTAGGGGTTGAGAATTTGCATTACAAAAGGAATCTGAATGTATCTCCTTGAGAGAATGACAAACATATTAAAAGTAAAGCCACTTCATTAGAATAAAACTAAAATTTCCCTGAGATTATGATGCAAACCAAAAGGGAAATACTATTTTAAGGACACAAATTCAGTTGAGACATCCTTGTGATCAGGGCATTCATTATAATAGAAGTGATTAGCTATCCTTGGAATCTGGCAAAAAACAAAGGTCTGTGACACACAGAATTGTTGTACAGAAATCCTCCTATGTTACATTGGGGGAAATTATTATTTTAAATAAAATTGACTTGCAGAAAATCACCACAATGATGACACTGTGTTTTACCATGGTGCTTTTTATATAGGAGCCCTTTGAATCAGATATTTGGTCCTGGATCATTCATTCATTCATTCATTCATTCATTTAGTAAACATTACTTAAAGCCCACTGCCCCCAGGCCTAGGCTAGCTGATGGGTATTCAAAGAATGAGTCATGGAGGTATCTTCAAGTTATCCATTCACAGACAAGTAATCGTAACAGTTTATGGTGAGTGTAAAAAGGCATTGCTGATCTGGAAATAAGCTTTCCAAAGAGGAGTTGTGGCACAGGCTACCTCTTGTTCTTTGAGAACAGAGTGAATTGTACAGTCCTCTTCAGCATTTCCCACCAGGTTACAGCAGCGTCAGCAGATGGGGCCTGGATTAACGATCACTGTTCCTAAGGGTTTTGATTGTGTTCTGTGGTGGCCATGTTGACCGTTGACTTTGAGAGAGTTTTGGCCTTTGGATTATGCTTAGCTTCAGTAGAGGATCTGGAAAGGAAAAACAAGAATTAGCTTTAAAAAAAAAACAAAACAAAAAACCTTAGGATACATAATTTCTATAAAGAGGAGGGGATAGATTTATCCAAAAGCTGGATGGACCCAAAGACATAAAATGGCTACCATAAAACACTCCAAGAGAAACTTTCCTTACATTAGATTAGAGACATAGAAAATGGAAGCCAATATTTCCTTAATTTTTTTTTATTGAAGTATAGTTGATTTACAATATTTTATCAGTTTCAGGTGCACAAAGAAACCAGTACTTCTTGATTATCTCTTATGTGTTGGGCATTGTTCTGAGGAAACTTACAGAAAGTGTTCTGCAAGGTAGCTGTGCTCTGAACAGCACTCCCGTCTTACAGATAAAGAAATGGAATCTTAGGTCAAACCAAGTGTCAAGATCTCAGAGCAAGAAAATGGCAGAACCAGCTTGGTAACTCTGGTGTTACCCTCCCCGAAGCTGAAAGTAAAGTTTCTATTTCCAAAACTATGGAAAAAGACCTCTTTTTCCTTTGTATTTCTGGAAGTCAGAGCTGCCCGGAGGGACTCCATATGTCTTTTCATATGTTCTTAATCCAGAGACTATTTCTCCAGAGTCAGATCTTCAGGCTGAGACCCAACTGATGCGGAGGGTATAGAGAGGAATGGGTACAGCTGGAAGAGATTAAACCTTTGTCCAGGGAAGAGTGGGAAGGAGAGTTGGAGCATCTGACACCCCAACAAATGCCACACTGGAGTGAGCTTCCTGTAGGGAGAAGGGATGCTGTCTGCTGGGATATGCAGCAGGGGCAGGGGAGGCAGGCTGACCTTGGCCTACGTGGAATGTGGTGGGAAAGGAGCGAGCTCCGCAGGCTCCTTGAACCAGAGAAAGACACCTTGGTCTAACTGATGAGTTTGGAAAGAGGAGCTGGATGTGCGTTGACCAGCCCTTCCTCTTCATTTTATTTTTGGGAGCTACCTCTCTGTGAGAAGATGGCACATGGCTTTACTTTTTTGTGTTATAGTTTTACAATAGCAGGTCCCCTCTTTGGGGAGGAATTAGGGTCACTGGATGCCAGCTGTGCCTGGGTTGGTAAATCTGTCTCATCCTGGAAGCCAGCTTGCTGATAGAGGAAACATTCACCAACATCAGTTGTATCAGCAGAAAATATATTTTGTCTTCCTGTCTGCCTTACTCTTTTGTCTTATTTCTGTCTTGGTCCAGAATTCAAGTGTGGGAAAGCAGGTACATTATTAACTGGGCCCCCTCGAATTTTCCACCGGGTGAAGAGGAGGAGGAAGCAGGGTCTAGGGGGATGTATAGCTTAGGTACCACAGGTAGAAAGAATCTGGAGCCACACACAACTGTGCTGTGATGCTGGCAAGAGACATTTCGGTAGGAGGAGCAGAGAGGTATGCAGACTGTATCATCTGAAACTCTTCTGTTTTGGAGAGGTGGAGTCTGCATGAAGACCTCCCTGCATCAGGCAAGCAGCAGTCAGGCTCAGCCTAGGCAGAAAGGAGGTGGAGGGCGTTTAGGTTGGCCCAGTTTTGCTCTAAGCCTAAAGAGATATGTCCTTTTCTTTTTAAATCCATTTTTTTTTCCTGCTACCAGAAGGTCAAGTGGAAGAATATGACTTATGCTTGTTTCTATCCTAGGTTTAAAAAAAAGTTTTTTTTTAATGGTGGTACTGGGGATTGAATCCAGGATCTCATGCATGCTAAGCACATGCTCTACCACTAAGCTATAGCCTCCCCCCAACCCTCATCTCCGATTCTAGGTTTTTAGCTAGAAAACCAGAATCTGTCTGGAACTCTCAGGGGCCAGTTCATCAGGGTAGGTCATTACAAAGGGATCATAGCACCAGCTACTGACCAAATATTTGGAGCTGCCTCTATGTACAAAACGAGGTAACATAAGGGAAGGTGGCTGGTGCAGAGATTCAGGATCTGGTTCTCTCTTCTTCGGGTAAGTGGACCAGGGAAGAAAAAGGAATTTCTGCCTCAAGTTTAGAATAAATGTTTTTCCACAACCATTCTCAAGTATATACACACACATACATACACATATTACTTTTTCTAATTATATAAATAGCATATGCTCACTGTAGAAAAATGATAAGTTGAAAGAGGAAAATAAAAATTTTCAAACTCCTTATCTGTTAGGATCATGCTTCGCTGCAACAATGAGAAGTCCAGAGAAAGCAGTATGAAGATGGTACCCCAGCTACATGATTCCTGTAGGAATTGGGCTCTTCCTGCCTTTCCATCTCACCATGCTTATCATAAAAGCCTTTGTCTCATATCTGGTGCCTCATGGTGACAAGATGGCTGCTGTGGCTTCTAAGGCAGGGAGAAGGGGAAGCAAGAAAGAGTACTACCTGTATAGTACCTCCTAGAACATCTTTTTTACCTATAGCACCTCCTCTAACATCTTATAACAATCCTGTAACAGCTTTTTTGGAACTCACTTCAATTCTCATTGGCCAGCACTCTTCACATGGTCTCCTAACTGCAAGAATGTTCAAGAAAGTGAGTATTTTGGGCTGGGCCCCTGGCTCCCCAAAGTGAAATCAGGATTTTGTTGGTAAGGAAGAGGAAGAAATATTGTTGCAGCCAAGCATGATCCTAACAGGATAGGAAAGTTAGTGCTTCCTTCGGTTCTGGCTTACCCCATGTCCTGCCTCTTTTGCCCTTCCTGCATCACCCATCCATTTTCTTGGTAACTCCTATGCTGTTCTGTCAGCCAGGTTGAAGCACCAGGGCTTCCTCCAATTTTACATTCGTCTTGCAAAATGAGAATCTTCATCTTTTCTAGTTATGCATCCATTTGAGACTACTGCACCTTTTCAAAGTATCATATAAACTTTCCATACCATTTCATAACCTGTCCTTTTCTCTTAATGATATATTTATTGTCAGTCATTTGGCAGCAGTGAAATTCATTGCATCCCAGCTGCACAGTGTGCTTCCTTGAGTCGTTCTATAAATACACGCCAGGCAGTATTGAAGGTGAAGAGGGTAGACACGGAACAAAACATGCAAAGTCTTAGCCCTCATGGAGTGGATGCTCTGGTGGGAGAAGACAGTGAACAAATAAATGAGTAAGGACACAATAGATCAGATGGCGGTAAGTATTAAGGAGAAAAATATAGCAGGGGGAGGGAAATAGGGCATGTCAGGAAGGAGAGGAGTCCTAGGTTATATGTATTTAATAGTCAGGTAAGGTTACACTGATAAGCAGAACCCTGAAATAAGGAAGAGCACGAGTTGTGTGCATTTCTTGAAATTTCGCTGGCGGAGGGAACAACGCATGAGAAGGCCCTGACATGGGAGCCTGTGTGGTGTGTTTGCGAAACAGTACCAGGGACTTTGTGACTGGGTCAGGGATAGCCAGGTGAGAGTAACCAGAGGTGAGGCAGAGGCAGCACTAGAAGTTCTGATATAGTCCGAACAGCATGTTTTTACTAGTTGCATAGTATTTAATCATTTTGTTAGACATTCAAGTTCTTTCCAATTTTTCACACTTATAATGAAATTTTTTTTTAGAGGTTCTGGGCCACTGGAAAAACTTGTTGATGCCAACGTTAAAATAATAATTGACTAATTTTGTTTTTTGAAAGTTTTAAGCAACAGCTCACCTTCTTCTAAAATAATGAACAAGGAAGAAAACCAGTTCCAAACTCCGACTTCATTTACAAACAAATATAAAAATGTGGTTACTTACCTTAGGAATGTGCTGGATATGGGAAAATAGCAAAGGATAAAGCGAGAATAAGAGAAAGAGGAAAAAGGAAGTGAGAAATGCAGACAGAAACAGAAGTAAAGCTTCCTGAAGTAGAAAGGGGAGTGGCTAGTCGGATCTCTGGCTACGAAACAAACCACCCTAAGCTGGTGATGTGAAGTAGCAGCGATTTATTGAGCTCGTGGCTCTGTGGGGTCATGGAGCTTGGGCTTCTGCACAGCACGGCAGCCCTGGAGCTGTTAACTTGTTACATGGTGGCTGGCTTTCTTTCAAGCGGCCAGGATGTAAACCTCCACGGCTAGGCCTGGAACTGGTAACACACACAGCACTACTTCTCCCAAACTCTGTTGGTCAGGGCGGTTGTAGGCCAGCCCAGATTCAAGGGGAGGGGAAATAGACCCCACCTTTCACCGAGAGGAGCGTTGAAGAATTGGAAGCTGTTTTTAGACAGCCAGGTCCCTACCTTTTGCCCATGGGAGGTCCTCCCATGACAAACAGGGCCACAGTCAGGGTCATGCTGGCTTCCAGTCCTGAGTCGGATCCCTCAGCTACATCTCATATATGCTTTATCCTTCTCTAGATCTTGAAAAGCCATCCTTAGTAGATAATAAATTACGACCTTCCTCTCTAGTCTTTAGAAAAATACCGTCCTGCAAATCTTTTTTGTCTCTTGCTTTTTCTTGGTGACATGCTGCCTTTTTTTCCCCTTTCGTGATGGAGTAAGCTCATATGTGTGGCCTTATAAACGGTAACTTGTCCAGGGTAACAATTTATGCCGGGAGAGTCTACGAGAATGTTGATTGTATTTATTTTACTACCTGTGTACTTCCTGAAAGGGGGGCCGTTTGATAAAATATTACTGTGAGGCTGCTCTGTTTGGGGTACTTATTTGCAAGGCTACATTAGCTAATTCCCTCCAGACTTTAGGATTCATGTCATCTGGACTCACTGATTTCTGTATGTTCAGGTTTTTCAAGTATTCCTTTACCTGCAATGACAGAGCATATATTTGACAGAATAATATTAAAAAATATAAGATGGCAAGCAGATGGTCAGAGTCTTGACTGGAAGGAGATCTTACTGAAAATGGTTTGTGAATGCAGACCGTGCTTTTGTTTATGTGAATGTCCTTTTAAATACTTAGTTTGATCCCCAATGGAGGTCTTGAAAGAGCCCAGTGCCTGCAGAAATATGTTAGCTGATATCCTCTACCTGAAGTAATGGCTCCCTTAAAAACAGAGAGAAAGAAAGGATAAAAAAGTTTTCTCTAACTCCTTGCTGCCAGATGTCTGCGTTGTCACCTAAATCACGGAGATGAAAAAAAAAAAAAACCTTTTCCTGAGCCCCTATGCCTGATGTGGTTCCTCTTTCAGTGAAGAAAGGCATGAATTCCATCCAGTGAAAGTAAGAGGAGGCAAAAGAAAAAAAAGAAATGGAAACACAAAGACTCACACTGAGAAGAATTTCCGAGAATCTCAAGTTCAGCTCCATTGTGTCGGGAAGACAGATCGGTGAGAAATCCGGGCTCTGCGCTGATTCCTGGAATGAGAAAATGAACACTTTTATATTTAAAGAATAGAAAGCTCTATTTAAAATCCGAGACACTTTGCACAGGTTGCAAAGGGAAACAAGGTAATGTAATACTTGAGTTTTTTTCTGCAGACTTTTCTTCCATGGATGCTAGCATCCTATTAACAGAAAATAAGGTAGACCAATATTTTGACAGTGACATCTAGTACCTTTTATTATTCAGATAGTCAATTCTAGTACCTTCTTGCTATCAGTCTCCGGCTGTCACCACCGAAAACATTGGTGAAGTGGTTTGTCAAATGTCACTGGAATTTCAGAACCCATGTCCTGTCTTTCAGTCCTTGGATCCCCATTTTAATTGCTAAGGTGTATGGATAAGGTGAAGTTGACAAAGCAAGCCTAGAAATTGCTTACATCTGTTACCCAATATTTGCTGCTGAGTATTTTAAGGAGGTAGAATATTTTGGGAGGAGGAACCTTCTATCTTTAATACACATAACCTTCTTTGTCTCATCCTGGAGAACACACCCATGTGCATGAGCACCCACCCAACTCTGATGGTCCTGTGCCATTTTATTTCCTCAGGCGTATTTCCTCTGTTCCTTGCAGCCTTAAGCATCGTTACCCATTTTTCTACATATGTTCTTCTTCTCTCTCCCTTCCTGTTATGTATAGCCAAGTTGTCCTCTCTTTTACCTCCTAGCCCATACCTCTACTGGAAGTGGTGACAAAGCCATTTTAGTGATTAAAATGTAGTCTTATGTAGAATGCTATCACATTGAAACATGCAATAACAAAGAAAGATTTTTCACAGTCTAAAGACACTTTAGGAGAAATTTTCCTTTACGGGGAATGCTGGAGTTTATTATTATAAAGCTGTATGGCTGGAAAATATGGCAGAAGCTTCCTCCACCTGCTTCTAGATGAGACTGTTTTTGGCAGTGCACACAACTGGGTCTCCCTTGGGAGAGAGATGATTTTATAAGAAGTAGGCCAGTATGTAGAAAATCAACCAGATAGTAAGCCATTGACAACCAATCCATCAAAGAATTAGTTTGCCAAAAGACCAATTTTTCAATGTTATTTATTTACCAAGAACTTGTTGCTTTCTCGTTATTAGAATAATTGCTTGAAAAACTTCCAATCTTAACACTATTGAGCACACTTGTATCTTCACACCCTCCTTAGATCCATGCATGCACTCACTGTCACATGTGCACCAGAGTCCCTCCCTATCCATGGATAAAAGCCTTCCCAGTGAATTTCTTGCAATCCAACTCCTTCCTCTCCCAGTCAAGAAAGAAAATCTATAAATTATAAGAAATCGAAAAAGCAAAAAAGAAGTAAACTGGGTTGAAAATAGATTGGAAGATAAAAACTCAACATATGATTTTTAAAAAATCACTGAGATTGGTGAAATGCCTGATACCAGAATTTTTAAAAACCCAGGAAATTGCCTTTTCCCAAAGTAAGCTGTATATTGAACAGCCTGACTGAAACACACATCCCTGTTACTTTATTACTTGTTAAAAAAAATAATGAAGCCTTAAGTGGACAAATTGATTTATTGACAAATGATTACTATCTGAAAGAAATTCTAATGGACTCATCTAGAACATAAGTTCTCTTTTAAATAATTCTAGAACTTACAAATTTTCTCTTCAGAATTTTTTGCCTTTAAGTCTAAATTCATACAATTTTTTTTTGATTCTCAGCAGACAGACCAATGAGCTCATTGAAACAATGAATTTACTCATTGATAAAATACTCTTTGAGGACTTAATATAAAATATTTTATTAGACACTTACAGGTGAAGAAAAGAGAGAAAATACAAAAGAAATAGGTGATGAAAATTCGTTTTTTTACTGACTCAGAAGACAAAATATTCATATGTTGGCTGACTCGGGAACAATTACAAAGCATCCTATCAACGAGTTTACAGTGGCACTGCGAATAGTGATGTGCAGACAGCTCTGACCTCCTGTTGGGTCTTGCCCACAATCCATTCCCAGTGTCCACACATGAAAGCAACTCTTTTCTCCTCTGGCAGGATGTCTTTTTTTCTGTCCAAGATAAGACCTCTTTCCAATTTTCAAATCACAAGATATTTTTTCCCTATGCAAATCATTCTAAATCCAACAGGTTTTTTTTTTTTTTTTTACACTTTCTGCTGTTTTCTTACGTAAGTCTGTTTTGATTTTTCAATTCAATGGGAAAAAAATTGACTTCAGCCTTTATATTTCCTAGCAGAGATGCTTGAAAATATACCAAGACAATAGTTTTAAAAAATACTTGTGCATGATGATTTTAAGCAATACTTCAGGGATCAGATGTCTGTAAACATCTACTTTTGATATCTTTCTTGTGTGCAGAGAAAGTCTGGCCCAACTTAAAAGTCCAGGTGACTAACCAGCGAGCCAGATGAAGATCTACAGAGAATACAGGAGGCTTAAAAAAACTATAATTTCAAAAGGTGGGTTTTCTAATTAAAATGCAGCCACAGATCCCAGGGACGCAAAAAGACATCTAGTGGGTAGTAGGTCCCAAGGGTTTGGGCCTCTGACATTACACATAATTTTGTCAGACATGCATCCTAATTACTTGAAAATACCTAAAAAAAAATAATGAAAACATTATAACAGGTCCTGAGGCATGAGAAGAGAGTCCAAGAATTGAGCAATGCTGTTCCCCAGGGCCAAGACCACATTTCCTCTATTGTTTCATGTAGTGGTGTGCGTAAGGTTGCTAGTCAATAAAGAAATTAATAAAACATCCCCATAATTACGGGCTTCCATGACTGGAGGGAGTTTTCATCGAAGATACAAATAATATTTTACAAACACCGACAAGCAAAATGGTACAATTATGTAGATGGCTTTCTCTCAAATATTTGTTGATGTCAATATAATCAGACATGGCTCACTTCCATGTTTCCAGCCTTAACTGTCTTTAGAGACTACTCAAGATTTAACTGACGCACTGGATACATAGTTTGCTTCATTTGAGCATCAGAATAGTAAGAATTAACAAAACAGAGATACCTGTTTTTGACATACCCATTGCCCTTCAAGCCTACATCTGCTGTCTTGATCTTAGTTCATACACTTTATGAGAAAAAAATTATATATATATGTGTGTGTATGTATATACATACACAAACACACACACACACACACACACATATAAAAAATGCTGAGTTTTTAAATCTTTGAAGCACAGGGTTGGAGGAGCCTTTAAAGATGTTCTAGTCCAGCCATCCAAGTCCAAATTCTTCCACATTCTAGTCTAGACGCAGAGATGCCTCGCTGGACTGCGACATCCGTACATTTTTGTTCTGCCCAAAGCAGGGGTAGGCAGACTGTTTCTGTAAAGGCCAGAAAGTACATAGTTTAGGTTTTGTGGGCCACACGGTCTCTGCTGCAACTGCTTCCCTCTGCCTTTGTAGTGCAGACGCAGCCACAGACAATATGTAGGCAAGCGGAGCGTGGCTGCCTTCCATTAAGACTCTATTTACAAAAACAGGCAGTGGGTCAGATTTGGTCAGGCCCTGGTCTAAATAATTTGCTATGAAGCATGGAGCATGGATAGAAACAAAACAAAACAAAAAAAAAAGCCTAAATAACATGAATAAAATTCTCATGATGAATACCAACAAAAGCTCTCCCTGACTTCTCAGTCCAGATGACTCAAGATTTTTAAAGGAAATTGGTCTTCTTGCTAAATACTCCTGTTGGGCCTTCTTAAGTAAGGATCACCTCCTCCTGCCCTTCCCCTCTTGCCAGCCCAAAGTTGAGGTAAAAGAGAGAAGCTAGCAGATATTCCTACAGTCACCTTCATATCTCCTAGACATTCTTTTTTTGAACTGAAGTATAGTTGAGCTACAATGTTGTGTTAGTCCTAGTGTACAGCATAGTGATTCAGTTATATGTATATATACATATTCTTTTTCATTGTGGGTTACTACAAGATATTGACTGTGGGTCCCTGTGCTATATAGTAGGAACTTGTTTATCTATTATATATATACACACACACACACACACATATATATACACACATGCACATATGCATATATACATATATATATACACACACACACACATATGTACATATAGTTGTTTGTATTCCTGGATATTCTTTTTTTTACATTTTTTTTTATTGCGTTATAATCATTTTACAATGTTGTGTCAAATTCCAGTGTAGAGCACAATTTTTCAGTTATACATGAACATACATATATTCATTGTCACTTTTTTTTTTTTGCTATGAGCTACCACAAGATCTTGTATATATTTCCCTGTGCTATACAGTATAATCTTGTTTATCTATTCTACATATGCCTGTCAGTATCTGCAAATTTTGAATTTTCAGTCTATCCCTTCCCACCCTATTCCTGGATATTCTTAAGGGTGACATTATTTTAAAACGAAATTCGATATACTCTGGTTGATCATGCAAGGATGTTATAACGCTGTCCGAAGAGGATAGGACACAACCGCGTGCAGATAAAGGGAGTGATGCAGGAACACAGGATCAGGAAGAGAACACAGAGCTCAGCTCCACATGGAAGATCATGCAGTGAACCTGACTGTGAAAATGAGAGCCAACCTAGCCTGGTATAAACGCATGGGCTTTGCAGTCAGAAACATCTGAATTTGAATTGTTCCTGCAATTTAGTAATTCTGAAACATTGGAATGCTTCTTAATTTTCTTAAACCTCCAGTGCCTCTTCTATAAAATGGGGAGAATAGTGTTTATTTTTCGGGATAGTTATAAGGGTTCCACTAGGTAAGGCCTGTGAGGCTCCCAGCACAGTGCCTGGACACAAGAAGCACTGATATTTTCTACCGAGAGAATAATTGACGCTCTGTTAATAAATTTTGCCAACTGATCACCATTTAGAAAAATCTGCAACCTGTGGGACAAAACCCTAGATTTTAAGGAAATATTTTGCTTTCATATTTCCATGGGAAAATGTCAACTGCTTCCACCATACTGCGTAACAGTTATGATCAAGAACTTATAGAAAGGCATTGAACTGAGCACAGAAGTTAACCTGTTTCTCTCAATTTTATTTTCCTTATAACACTCTGATTATTCAGTCAGATTTGGGGCCAGATTTAATTACTTAGGTTTCTTCTCAGGTGTGAACTCAGGGACTCAAGAAATAGAGATTCCAGAATACAGTCTAGCTCTATGCTAACCAGGTCCTCAAATGATTAGGAAGGAGGGAAAATCCAACTTGTTTCCCTTTGAAGGCAGCCCTGAGACCACCCAGGAGCTTGCAATGCTCGACAAAGTGGTGGCATGTTTATATAGGAATGTGAGCTGTATAGAACATGGAACACCTGTGCTCTGTGGTCTTCACAGACCCAATTAGCTTCTGGAAAGAATTCAGGGTCGAAATCCTTAATGGGATACCCTCGAAAGTGCCTCAATTCTGAGCACTGAAATAGTTTCTTCAGCTCTGCTAGCTGTATGTAAAACATATTCACTAATAACTAGTTAGTTACCCAAGTGAGTGCTGTGAAAGAATCCTTGACATTCAGAAAAGAGATTCAAAGGGGGAGGATATAGCTTAGTGGAAGAATGCAGTGCTTAGCATGCACGAGGTCCTGGGTTCAAGCCCTGATACCTCCATTAAGTAATAATAAGAAATAAATTAATAAATAAGCCTAATTACACCTCTCCTCCCAAAAAAAAAAAGATTCAACTTATCTATAATGAGAACTTATAGTGATGGCACAGGAAACTGACTTGGGGCTTACTATGAGAAAGGACTTTCAAAATCCAGAACCGTTCATAAAAGAAATGGGTTTCTTGCAGGGTAGCAGATCTCTGTGGTTAGAAGCAGTGACCTTTTAGAGGTGTTGTGGAAAGTATTCTTGACATGAAAGAAGGTTTGACTGATTTGTTTTATTCCTACATTTTTATTTAACAAGCATTTATTTTGGGGCACTTAATACGAACTAGCACTTTTTAAGTTCGGGCACACTGATGAAGGTTAAGAATATAAAGATAGATATGAGGGCATTTTACCACGAAGGGCTTAAAGATGAGGGGGAAGATAGACAAGTAGCCAGTAGTTACAAGAGAGCACAGGTGCTGTGATAGAGAAATGCACAAAGATGGGGCACCTAACTCGGCAGATAACGATGAGGTTCCTGGAGCAGGTGATGCTGAATCTCAAAGGGTTAATTCATATAAGTTAGTCAGATGCAGGAAGGAGGGAAGAAGCCATTCCAAGCAGGAGGAGCAGCATACACAAAGGCGTGGGGTCATAGAAACACAGTACTTCAGCCATTCTAGAGGACTGTCCTTGGCGGTGGGTAACAGGACTCTGTCATGTTGTAATAAATGTCGTATATGAAGGGCCCCTAATAAAATTTGTGAATAATGTGAGCCTGAAATAACACATGATACATTTGAATAGCAAAATTAAGACCTCCAAAATGACACAGTGAGGAGTCAAATAAATAATTGTGAGTCGGTAACTCCTGACAGGGTGGTTATATGGCTGCAGAAATACCGTATGTGGGAGACCTAGATCAGTAAGAGCACTTATGAAGAAAGAAGTAGATAAAGCGAGCTAACATCTGTTGATCTTGGTGATGTGTGTGTGGATGTCTTCTCTTTTATTTTCTGCATCTTTAAATATTTAAAAATGTTTCAAAACTATTAGGATTTTGGTAACTATAATTCAACAATGGGACATAGTCACTAAAAACCCAAATGAAATTTTTGGCTGGAGTTAACAAAAGTCAACATTGACAACGGTATGTGTGTCTGTCCCCTCTATTCTATGCTGACCTGATCACATATGGACAGTCTGATCAATACTGGGATTTCTACGTAAAGACACATGTTTGGATTTGTTCAGCAGAGAAGTAAAGAATGAGGGGCTCAAAACCACGCTCTGTGAGAAACATTTGAAGGAAGGTGATGTTTCATGTGGAGCAGTCTAGAGAGTTCTAATAACTGTCTTCAAAGGTTTTCATTAACCAGATATTAGACTTGCCTTAGGTACCTTGGAAGATAGGCCTACAGTGATGTCATGTCGTTTGTTTAAAGGACGCAAATTCAATTACAGGTGGTCTGCAAAAAATAATCACATTTTAAAGGGAATAATACAAACCAAATAGTATGGCTGGTTCCTCCAGCCGTGAACTTAATGAGCATATGTGTGCCCCCAAGTGTGCAGGAGGCAAGTGTGAATCACCCATCTCAGGACCATTTTGTCTCTCAGAGCATAAGCATCTCCCCAGTCTGTGTGACTCTAGCCTTGAAAAATAACAGGGTTTTTTTGGTACATATATCTTCTATATGCAAGCCAACTACTGTCCCTGGTTCTCAGCTAAAGAAACAGCAATCAGTTCCAACACTGAAGGGAATGTTGGCTGAGGGATCATAGACTGATAACTACTCAGGTGCTTTCCTGAGGAACGTTCAAGACCAAGTTTGGCTATATGCAATTGTTGCATTGTGTTCACTTTAGAACCAAATCTCCTGCAAAAGATGCAACTTCACAATGGAACCAAAAGATAATAGTTGACAGGGAGAATATTTTAGCTTAGCCCAAGGAAGAAGTCTCTAATAGTTAACTTCTTTGAAAAGTTAAGAGGTCTCTCCCTGACATCAAAGATAAAATCAGAAACTAGATGATGACTGTTCAAGTATGTTTCAGATGGGGACTCAGGAGTTTGATCAGTGGTGAATTAGACAAATTCTAACTGGCCTCATAGAATTTTGAGATTCTGAAATTCTGTGATAAAAAGATCAGATTCATTACAAGTTCATGACTTAGCTTGTGTTGCCTTCTGCTAGCCTACCCAGCCTTCTTTCTTCAGATTCCTCTTTTTTTGATTTTTTGATGCCAACTACCTCTGTCAAAAGCATCTTCAGTTCATCTCTGCTCTAGTACAATGGATGGTGAATTCTAGGTTTCCAGGAGTGGTACCCATTGCCGCATTATTAATGATAGCTACATTTGCTCTTAAACTTCTTTTTCTTAGTCCATGATGACTTATTTTGCATGGAACTTTCACTTCTTCCTGGGGCTATATCTTAGGAACTCAAGATCTTGGCCTACATGGTTCCGTTAGATGTGGCTGTTCATATGTGTAATATTTATAGGACCAACAACAAACTCCCAGTGGGAGGTGAAAGTTCAGGGTGGGAGTTATCTATTGGTGCTTAAGAAAACACCCCAAATTTAGTGGCTTAAAACAACAATCTTTTTTATTTGCTCACAAACCTGCAGTTTGGACAGGACTTGGCAAGGACAGCTCCACGGAGCCTGAGCCAAGGTGGCTCAAATTTTGGGAATGACTCCTGATGGCTGGGATCATCTGAAGGCTCAGTCACACACACGACTGGTAACTGATACCAGCTGACAGGTGGGGCCACAGCTGAGTTGTCAGCCAGAACACATGCATGTGGCCCCTCTATGGCGTCTTCACAGCATAGTGGCAGGGTTCCAGGAGCAAGTGTCTCAAGAGAATTAGGTAGAAGCTGGATCCCCTTTTATGGCCTAGCCTTAGAAGTCGCATAGTGTCGCTTCTGCTGTAGTCACAGGCTCTCTCCTGCTTGAGAGGAGTGGACACAGCATTGGATCGCTCTGTCCAAGAAGGGCCAACCTCAGGTTGCAAGAATCCCCTTATGCATGATGGGAGATTTTACTGCAGCCAACTTGGGAAGGACAGCCTACCATGAAAGGGATGGCTCATTTGGAAACAAGAAAACCTGCAACCCGCTCAGTTTGACTTTTTTGCATCCTCTAGTATATTAGGAAAAATAGCATACACTTCCTCTTCACTCTGATAATCCCCTTGGACGTACGGTTTCAAAAATCTAAAAAAATCCCAAACAAACAGAGAAGCTACAAACGTTATTTAAAAACCAGAAATAGACTCATGGACATAGAAAATAAACTGTGGTTACTGGGGAGAAAAGGCAGTGGGGAGGGATAGATTAGGAGTTTGGGATTAACAGATACATATTACCTATATATAAAATAGATAAGCAACAAGAACCCACTGTATAGCACAGGGAACTATATTCAGTTTCTTGTAATGAGCTGTAATGGAAAAGAATCTGAAAAAAATATAAATGCATATATATGTATAACAAAATTGCTTTGCTCTACACCTGAAACGAACATTGTAAATGACTACACTTCAATAAAAAATAAGAATTAATCAAGAAAATCTATAGGCTTTTATTTTAGATGGCATGGCTGCTTTATTAAATAGATGCAAGGAAGGTCAGATAGGTGTCTGAAGTCGAGGTAAAGCTCTGTGCAGACATCAGTTTGATGAATAGTCCCTTGCGACTACGTTAAATGACAACATCACTGTCAACAATAACCGTGTAAAAGACCTCTTCTCTCCCATGTGTGGAGATAGCTGGGCATACGCTGATGCTTTGTACTTGTCCTCAGCAGAGCAAACGTGCCACAGTTTCCTGTGTCCATTAGCACAGGGGACTGGAGAAAAGAAGATTCTGACTAGTTTGTTCCCACTTCTTCTGGTCCCCTAAAGCCCCCTTCTGCCACTGGGAGCAGAATTTCTAGTCGTTGCACTGCTTTCACTGCTGTACCCTAAACTATCCAGCCAATGAAATGAGAGAACCAAACCAAACCAAGAACTCAGCATCTAATTAAAGCACCTGAACATTGTTTTGCATCGCATCAATGACTGGGCTCATTGCAGTGTGCACATATGTGTGTGTGTGAATGTAAGTGGACAATCATTCCAAAGCTTTGCAAGGATCTCTGCCAAGGACTAAATATTTTTTGTTTGAGTAGCTTTCTCTGGTTGACTGGAGTAAGAGAGAGGAAAGAAGGGATAGAGGGAGGAAGGGAAAAAGGAGAGGAGGAGGGGACATGGGAGAGGGGGCACTGCCCTAGGTATTTTGACACTGAATTTTCCCTCTGTGGACATATTGCTACTGTTCATTTCTGGTGTATCTCGGGATGTCATGAAGGTGGCGACTATCATGACATGAATGCAATTCTGCAGCATCATGAATGTCAACAAAACTAACATGGAATATGTTCATACAACTTTCTCTCTGAAACCTCTACTAATTCTTAAAGAGTACAGTGACCAATTGTAACTTTTTTTTGTTACTTTGACTGCTTCTTCCAAAACTGTGGAGAAATAAGGCCAATAAAACTATGACAGCTGAACAGCATCTCTAAAATAAAAGTTACGCTAGTAGGCTCTGCTCAGACTATTTCTCTTCCCTCCTTTCCTCAAGAGGACAAAACACTTCTCGATGTCCCTGTATCCCCAAGCCCATCTTTCAGCCACCACAGCCAAATGGCTTGCTCTTCTGAGCGCCTGTTAGGACAGAGCCCAGGTGGTGAGTTCAGTGGGGGTGACAATGTGGTGGAGGAGGCCAGCGCACCTCATCAGTACCTGCGTTCAGTCAACCCACTGGTTGAAACACCCAGGTTGGGAGATACTGATTTAAAAGTTCCCTTAATATAATGGAAATCATTCCAAATTTCTAAGAGGGCCTGTCCCCCCTTTCAGGGTTCAAAGGTTCAAGGGAGGTTTGTGTATGATAAGAGAGTGTTAAGTTTCTGCTCAGAAATGTTAGGGAAGTTAGATAGAATTTTTTTTTTCAGGCTCAGACCGATGCTCAGGAATACACATACATTCAGTATGAAAAGGGAGGGAGTGTCCCCTCGAGATGGGGTCACGGCTCAAAATCCCAGTGGTCAGCTGGAGTCAGACCAAACACACACCTTGGGAAACAGGGACATTAATCTGTCTGGCTTGCGGGTGTGAGATGATTCTTTGGAGACCAAGGGACAATGAGGTAACCAGGAACGAAGAGGAATAAAGGGGGATTTGTGAACAGAGGGAGAATCGATAAAAATGAGTAAGAATTATGGGGTTTTGCCTACTGAGAATAAACAAGGGGTTTCTGGTGAGATGGATTCAGGCACAGGAGAACCAGAAGTTCAGGTGACATAGAGGCTAGATAGGGAAGTCTGTACTTACCTTTGTTATAATGTAGGGATTTATTTTATAAGGTGCTAGGTCTGATATTGGGGAGGTGGTGGAATTCTCAACAAGACATTCCAACGTGGGCTGCATCGGTCCAGGGGGATTTTCTATCAGAACCAGCAAGTATCCCCCCAAATAAATATAACCCAGGGTGGTCTCTGGGCACCCGCCCCCTTCTCCCTGCAGAGAGTTGGGGGCTTCTGATAGCTGGCAGGCCTCCCAGCTAAGAGTCATGTGTCCCTGCCACCCTGGCAAATTTACAAGTGAGCTGTGGCAAATTTACAAATTTACAAGAGTGCTGCAGAGCCGGGAAAACACTGGCCTAGTGGGATGGCTGAACGTTCTCCTGTTTCTTCGCAAGAGCATGTCCTTTCTCTTTAAGAGTGTTCACTTATTTTCAGTTCTGCTCAGCCACTCAAAACAGACCCTTCCTCCCCTACCCTGATGAAAACTGGCCAGTTTTAGCAAAAACTCATTTTTCAAAATAAAATTGTGGTACCAGTTCAAAAAATGAGCTTCTTCGACAGTTGTTTCTCATTAAAATTCTTACCTTTAGGATTCAAAACATGATTTCACAGCACAGCCCCTCCCCTCACCCAAAGGATTGCAGGTCTCAAAATCCACTCAGGGCTCAGAGGCCTGACATCATTTTACATAAAGACAAATACGCTGTGTTTTCCACCAAGCACTGAAAGTGAGAAGTATGCTTGTGTAAGAAGGTGGAGATTAGGCTCTTCAACAGAGAAAGGGCTGAAAATTCATTAGGAGAGAAGGGGGGACGTTGCTGCAGTCTGTCTCTGGGAATCTGGCTGTTAGGCAAATCCAAGCAAGTACAGAGAGCATGAAGAGTTCAGAAATGAACACCACTTTCCATATCTGAATCACAGGGATTGTGACACTGTCTCCCCACCTCTCCCCTCAAAACAGGCAGTTTAGATGTCAAGGGAACCTCGTGTTTTGCAGCAAAATAGAAGTTCCGTGCTCACCAGCTTTCAAAGGGAGACATGGTATTGACGTCTCAGATGTTAGGTGGCTTGCTGAAGGCTGTTTTGTTTCTCAGTAACTATGCCACTGTAGGTCCTTCTCACCCATGCTGGGTGATTTACTGCACTGATTACTGAAAGAGTGATCACAGAATTCCTGGGACAGTGCTGCTGAGAGAGGCTTCTGTATGAACACTGCGGAGAATGTCAGATGGCCAGGTCTCCTCGGTGCGAGGAAAAAGTAGGGGAAGGAAGAGATCTGGGAAATGGGTATGGTGCTAAAACCAACCTTGCTGTTTTTGGTGGTGCTCTCCATAGGATATGACCTCAGTGGCATCATTTAGGCTTTGAGGACCAATAATTCCAGAGGATGCCTTAGGAAGAGAAGAGAACGCATGTTTGCCAAAACATCAACAAACTTAAAGTCCTGTGACCAGATTTCAGAAAGTTGCAGTCTACAACCCAAGAGGAGAGTGTGTACAACTCTTGGTAATGTGGAAATTTTCTGGTAGTGTGTTTCACCAGAATCTTGTTAGGTAGTTTTTTGTTTTCTCTTTCTTCTAGCTCGCTCGTGTGGATGCTTTTTGGTCAAAATGATTCAATCTATGTAGCTCAGGGTTAACAAAAAAGCTAACAAAATAGCCCCGATCAAGGTCATTGTATCTGTTGCAAGAGTGTGCTTGCTGATAAAAATTTCACATCACCACATAGTTCTCGTGGAAGAGGTTGGGGAGGCAATGGTAATAGGTTTTCCCTAGCCTGGACTGGTTTTTTTTATTTGCACAATGCACCTTGTCTATCTCCAAAGTCTTGTGGAAATTTATGATTTGATTTTGGTTTATTCCTTTTGTCTCCAAACATTTCCACAAATAAGTTGAATTTATGGTTCAGTATAAAACTTACCACTTACTTACCTGGGGCTTAGAGATAAGATCAGTTCTTACAGCCTTGGAATGACTTAAATGCCCATTCAGCTAATAAGATGAGAATTAAACCTTTAGGCCCACAATTTTATGTTCTCTCCAGACTCCATGGAGTCCCAGAAACTCACATTTTAATTTACCTTTCATCTTAAGTCAGTTGTGGCACTTCCAGAAAGGACCACTAATCTTGATATCTTCCAGCTAGTAATTCCTATATAGAATGAAATACATTTGAAAAATAGGTAAAATCTCTCATAGCTAGATGGATATCTGTTGGCTGGACATACAGCAGCTCAAAAGTATACGCTAATCCTATTGTAATGCGGTGGTAACCTGAGAAGTAAGCCCTCTCTCCGGGTTCAGATTCTCATCTGGATGGTGGATGTCATAAGCTAGGGCTCTTTGCTGAAACACCGTTAATAGCCTTAAGGACAGCTGCTGTGGAAACATCAACAACATGGAACTTGAAGATGAGTAGAGCCGGCCATTTGAGCTCTTGCATGCAATCTCTGGTTAGAAAGTGTTCATTCAAGGGGGATATCTGTTGTCTTCCACAAACGAGTATGAAGTGAAAATGGCCACTTTTCTCTGTATTGGTTATGGTTCTGTAGGGAGAAAAAATAATTCTTTGTCGTAATTGGTCAATCCAATTATATAATTGGTCAATTCTCACTTTAAAGCTTTTTATTTGTGAAAGGCCGTAAGAGTTTACTTTCTTGCTTAGAGGTGACCTGGTAGGCAATAAATCTAGGTTTATACAGTTGTTTTTCAAGTGATGTTTAAAAATTACCTGACTCAAGTCAAGTGTAGGGTCTCCCATCATTAAGGATTTTCTCTCTGGAGATGAGCATCTTCAGCCTCTCCTCCAGTGAAGTGCAGTTGCTTTGTGTGTCTCATTCACACCACCCAAAGGCAATTGGTGACTTACAGGTGACAAGATCACCTCAGATGTAGCTTCCGTTTTTGTGGCTGACTTTTTATAGTTCTTATATCCCAGCTGACTTAAATGCATTTTTGCTTCTGCTAATACCACCAATTCTAGCCATGTCAACAAATACTTATTGGGAACCCAATTTAATAATGACAGCAAACATTACCAAGCATTTACTTTATTCCAGGCACTGCTCTAAGAGCTTTACATGCATATTTTTTGCATTCAATCCTCATGACACCCGGGTGATACAGTTTTACTATCCACTTACAAGTGAAGAAACTGAAAAACCCAAGAGATTAAGTAACTTGCCTTGGTAGCTGGCTAATAAGTGTCAAAATAGGATTTGAAAGTAAGCAGTCTGGACATTTCAGAGTCTCAAAATTTAATCCCTATCCTATACGACCTGCAGCCCCTCACAGACAATCAATAAAGGCAGGAAAGAAAGTAAAGCATGATCCTCCCTGCCCTTTGCACTCCTTCCTCCCTGCCCACTTCCATGTAGATCAGATTCCTGAGGGCAGCACACACACTTCTCCACCTTTGCTCAAGTGCTAGTCCCCTAAGCTGAGTGCCATCTCTATCCAAATCTGACTGTATTCTTCAAACGCAGTTTAATCTCTCCTCCCACCTGCCCTTCCCCACCGTCCACAGCCACACTAGCTCACTTCTGTCTTCTCTCTTTGACCTTATTACAGCTAATCAAACACTACCACTGCCACTGTTAGCTCCTTGAGGGTTTCATGCATGTTACTTCTTTTATATTCTCTAGAGGAGGCTGAGTAGCCAAGCTGCTTCTACAAGGCACCCTCAAATCTACTTCTAGCATCCAGAAGTTTCTTCTTTTTGGCTGCCCCACCATTATTTTTTGTTCCTCTTCCTCATTCGTTTCCTCAGTATTATAAAAGTAACATCCATATACTCATTTTACCTCTCCGTTGTTTCTGATGAGAGGTCAGTCTTCATTTGTATATCATTCCCATGTGTATAATTTGCTTTCTTTTTCCCTCTGGCTGTTTTACATTTTGTTTTTGGTTTTCAGCAGTTTGACTATGATGTGCTGAAATGTGGTTTTCCTTGTATTTATCTTGTCTGGGGTTTGCAGAGCCTCTTGGGTTTGTAGGTCATTTTTTGTTTGTTTATATGACTTTTTCAAACTAAATTTGGGAAATTGAGGGCTATTATTTCTTCCAATATTTTTTCTGCCCCATTCTCTCTCTCTTCATTCTGAGATTCCAACACACACATTAGGCTGCTTGACATGTTGCTACCACTCACTGAAGCTCCATTCAGTTTTTAAATAAGTCTTTTTTCTCTTTGTTCTATGGACTGAATAATTTTTCTGGATCTGTATTTAGGTTTACTGGCCCTTTGTTCTGCAGACTCTAATGTGCTGTGAAGCCCATTCAGCAGGTTTCTCATTACAGATATTATAGCTGTCAGGTCTAGCATTTCCATTTTTCTGTTACCAGTTCTCTGCTGATAGTTCCCATCTATTCACTCATTACGCCTGTCATTTCCTAAGTTCTTGAACATATTTATAATCACTGCTTTAAAGTTCCTCTCACCTAATTCCATCATCTGAGGAACCTCGGTATCTATTTCTATCGATTGCTTCTTTGACTATGAGTCACATTTTCCTACTTTTTTGCTCAGTACATTTTTATTATAAGCTGGACCATTTAGATGATCCATTATAAGGAGACTAGAACAGGTTATCTTCCTTTAAAAAGTGTCTATATACTTATTTTAAAGTGCATTTGAAGTACAGAGAAAAAAGAAATTAGCCACTTGTTCACAGGCCGGTGTAATCATCCTTTTAAGTCATTATTTCTCTAGCAGACTGTGTCCTCCATCATTCTCCAAAAAGTTACTCTCAAGAGCTGGTGTCTTTGTGGTGCCGGAAATGTACTCAAACAGAACTTACTCCAAGTTACTTGCTAAAAAGATAAATGAAAATTGAGTTGCAGTAACAAATTCCAGAGTAAGATTTGAAGAAAAGTTAGAATTTTGGGGAATCGAAAAGGTGGGAAGTTTATGCCAGGCACATGGGGCATGCACACAACCATAATTTCTCCATATCTTCTTAAAAGTATCAAGAAATGATGTTCTTATTTCATCCCTTTCCATTATCCTGTTGACAACATACAGAGAATATATAGTATGTTGTTCATAGATCTCCCTTGCATGAAATCTTTCTTGCCACTTTAGTCTTCTAAACTGCCATAAACAATTGCTTTATTCCAGAATCTGATTCAAATCTTTTGCTTTCAGGGATTGGGTGCACAGCACTTGAAATAAAGAGAGGTATGTGGTTTACCCTGACAGTTTCCCTTCAGCTTAATTCCTGTGTTCCTCCTGCCCTGCTTCAGCACTGCTGTCACCCTCTTTGACTTGGGTGGACTGTCTGGGATCTTAAAAAGGTAAATCCTGAATTTCCACTTCTGTGATCCATGGGTCACATGGGAACAATCTGAGCGGCAGCCCTAGTTTATAGGCAACTTCCTAAGTCCAATTTCATCTATCTCCTTTTCCACTAAGCCCATTTTCAGTGTTACCACCCCAACACATTCCCTGCTCCTCCCTTCCCCACCACTTCCTTTTAAGAGAGAACAGAGCCTGCCAGTCAGAAGTCCTAAAATCCTATACCTTTTCTAAGCCTTCAGGCCTCTATGCCTCCTGGGAGGTGGAATAGGAGTGGTTAGAACAAGAGATCAGACTAGACTTTTGGTTTTAATACTTAAATGCTGGGATCATGTTTTATGGAAGATGCTTCGTTAAGTACCCACTATCCTTCATTCTTCCTTGCTAGCGGAGATCTATTTGCCTTGTGTTGGCAGTGTGTCCAGGCCCAGGCTTCAGCTCATAATTGTGATGGTAATGCTCAGGTCTTTTGCAGCTCAGAGTGCTCATTTCCCCAATTCTGGCCAATGGGATGATAGGAAATTTGTTATGGTGGGATGCTGTGGGAAAATTTTTGCTCTCCTCATTAAAGAACAGTCATGTGGGCATTGACCCTTCCTTATTCTACCCTGCATTGATTATGAATGTTCCAGGAGCAAGAGCAGCTCCGTGACGCTGAGAAAACGTCAGAGATGAGCAGAGATGCCATAGAATCTGCCCCAGCAGGCCTCTCCCTCAGGCTTCTTATAACTTGGAAAAAATTTTTGTTTCCGTTACTGGTCATCAGGTTTTATTTGTTGTTTTATTTTTGTTTCTTTGTTTCTTGTAGCTGAAGCATTCCAAACTGATACGTTTGGGGAATTTTTTCTTACTTATATTAATAGGAAAAAATGAATAGCAGAAATAAAAAGATCAGTGGAAGAGAATACAGATCAATGGAAGTGCCTGTTTCAAAATACCTATAGCCCATGGTTGATAGAGGGTGCTATGGTCTGAATGTTTGTGGCCCCCTCCCCAAATTCATCTGTTGAAACCTAATGCCCAGTGTGACCGTATTAGGAGGTGGGAACTTTGAGTGATGATTAGGTCATGAAGGTGGAGCCCAATGAACTGGATTAGTGCCCTTATAAAAGAAACTCTAGATAACTCCCTTGCCCCTTCCCCTATGTGAGGACATGGCAAAAAGGTGCCATCCAAGAGGAAGTGAGCTCTCACCAGGCACCAGATCTGTCAGTGACTTGATCTTGGACCTCCCAGCCTCCAGAACAGTGAGAAATTAATGTTTGTTGTTTATAAGCCAGCCAGTCTATGGTATTTTGTTATAGCGGACCCAAAGGACTAAGATAGAGAATATTGTTTTAAAGTTATGATACTGTATCTTAGATTTTTCCCCCTTCAGGCAATTTTTTTTCTAGAACACTTCATTCAATCATTCATGCATTCCGCAAACATTTACTGAGCCCCAGCTTTTTGGTTTGCACTAGGAGAGGTAATAGGGATACAAAAATAAAATGAACACTGTAACTTCTTCTCTCCTCATGAAACTCAGTCTGGTAGAGGAGACACACAAGTAAAGAAGCAGGACTGGTAGGGGAAGGAATCAAAAACATAACAAGGTGAGAGAACTGTATGAACAAAGGTTCAATGATGAGCTGGCATATGGTATATTAGAGATGAGTGAGAGCTTGTAGGGCTGAGGGGCGGGAGGTAAAGTTGAAAAATAGAGCAGGGCTAGGTGTAAAACTCTTGCTTGCCAAGCTTTATAATTTGGTATCACCTATAGGCAAGAAACCATAGGTAATCTAAACCTTTTTAGTTTGTCATATTTTAAAATTGTTGGGTTGACATGATCAGATTTCCTTTGGAGGAAAATTGATGGTAGTTTAGAGGACTAACTAAAGTGAGGAGAAATCCATGAAAGGGAAAACATTGCCACCATCACAGAAAGTTCTATTTGACAGTGCTAGTTAAAAGTTTTAAAAGACTTGAATGAGGAATCAGGGAAATGTGAATTTAAATGACATTTAATTTCGCATCTGTGAGATCGGGGGAAATAATACCAAGTGTTGTTCAGGCTGTGGGGAGAGCAGGGGCCTGATACATGATTAATGAGCAAGCAGATCATTGTAAGCACCTTGAAGAGCAATCTGGCACTGTCTAGTGAAGATTAAGGTATTTAATTTTTAAGGACCCAGCAATTTAATGTTTAGGGACAAAAGTAAGAGAAACACTCATGAGCAAACAAGGAGACCACTCACTACAAGGACATCACTACAACATTCTTTGTAATAGGAAAATAAAAAGGTCCTCTACGTGTTCGTACTGGGAGGACAAGTAAGTAAATTTTGGAATATTCATTTAATGGAAAACTATACAGCAGTTAAAATAAAGATCTATGTGTCTTGAAATGATTATATCTCAAAACTTTATTGTTGAATGAAAAATTTTGTCTATACTGTAAACAATATACAGGAGGGTATACTATGTTCATTAATGCCCTGTCATAGGGTTAGTCTGCATACTGCCTCCATACTAACACCAATTTTTCTAAAAAGCTAATCTGGTTATGTTAACGCTTGTCCTTTCTTTTTGTTTTGCTTTGTTTTAATGTTTTTTTTATTTTTTGAGGGGGAGGTAGTTAGGTTTACTTATTTATTTTTTTTTCGAGGAGGAACTGGGGATTGAACCCAGGACCTTGCGTGTGTGCTAAGCAAGCACTCTACCACTGAAACTATACCCTACCCCCTAACCCTTGCCCTTTCTTTAAATAGACTGAAAGTTTTCTCACTGAAAAAATATATATATAAGTTGTCATTTTCTGGATTTGAACAGTCTGTGTCCAGTTTTGCCTTGTGTTCACAAATCAGCACTTACGCAGAGTGTGAAGTTGGGTCATAAAAGTAATAAAGACAATGCAAAGTTAGAGAATATTACCTGTTGAGGAAGGTAGGCATTCTTAGCCTGGAAAACAATATGAACTCTGAGGTATTTAATGATGGTTTTAAGAACTTTCTGTGTTCTCATTTGGATGTGCAGGATCAGTCTGGTTTAGCTTTGAAGATGTAAATCTAACCTATTTCTTTCAGAGGATCTGAGATTCCTCTGGAATTCCCTACCCTATCCTCCTTTTCGTTCTCCCCTTCTCCTTTCTCTTCTTCTTGGAACCCTTTATATAACATTTTAAGTGTATTCGATAATGAGTTTGGAAAGCTTCAGGGAAAAAGCTAATTCTGTTGAATTCAACATCATGGAAGGCACAGCTACTGTTTATTTGCCCAGGCCCTTGTACTAGGACCTGGAGCCATGGAACTGAGTAAGTAACACATCCCTACCCTCAAAAATCTCGTCATCTAGTTGAATACAGATCTCTATAAGCTAGTCATGGTACCCCTGCGAGATCAATGCCAAAACAGAGTACTTCAGCGGCTTTAACTATTCTATGCAAAATAGCCTTTATAGAGTCGAGAAGAATGGCTGTAAAGGAATCACTCGGTCACGGCGACCACCCAGGTGGTGCCAGAGTTGGAAGCAGCCCTCCTCCCGCAGCCCCCGCCGTCAATGCGGCTCAGAACGAATCGGCTTTTCAGGAACGCGGAGAGCAAGGGAAAAGGCAGCCAAATCTTCCAGGCAGAAGCAGTTCCGATCCGAGGATTAGAGCCTATCAATGAGGGGTGACCGAACTGGAGGGAGGAAAGAAGGAAGGAAATAGGGCTTAAGCTCCGAGGGAGACTCTCTCAGGAGACAGGGTCAGGCACCAAGCATCCGCCTTCGTCGGAAAGTTCTCTCCCGCCGGGTTGGGGGGAACAGGCTCCTGCAGCGGGGTGCTCGCGGCTGCGGCCTGGCAGGGCCCCCAGTCCCGCCCGCGCCCCGGGCCGCCCGCGATCTGCGTCGCCGGGAGGAGGACCTCCAGCGGCCAGGCCGCCTTTGAAGTCTCGGCGGCCGACGGGAGGGGAGATGGATGGCACGAGGGACAGGGACGGGGCGGAGGGGCCCTGCTCGGTTCCCAGGATCCGCACGAGGGGCCCGCCGGGCGTGGGCTGGTCCTAGTGTGGGAGCTGGAGTGAGTGCGGGCACGTTGCCGGAGGAAGCTACATGGTGAGAGGAGCCGGCCGGGAGGGAGAGGAACCGGTGCACGTGAGAGGAAGCAGGGATGTGTGTGAGAGGAGGCAGGGGTGAGTGTGTGAGGGAGAAGGCCGGCTGGACGCAAGTCTGGGGCAGGGGGTCTGCTCCCAGGAGTGTGGGCGGAGCCGAAGCCCGTGCGGAGGCCGCCGAGGAGCCGCAGCACTGCTCCCCCCCGACCCACGGCACCGTGGTGAGCGCGGTCCCTGCCCTTGCACCGGCGGCCTGGGGCAGGTCGGTGGAAGGAGACTCAGGCAGGAATGAGGTTCCGTTTAACCTAGGAGAGCAGCGAGAGCTATTAACTTGTCACTGGCATCCGCTCATTCTTGAAAGAAAAAAATCCGCGAGCCAACAGACCCCCCAGGAGGGAGCGCCGGGGGAGTGGCCGTCGCCCCCTCGGCTTTCAGGAGTTAAGTTTCCGAGCCCGCGCCCGGCCCCGCCTCTTCTCCCGGCCCCGCCCCCCCAGACTGCGCGGCGTCGGCCCGCGAGCCAATGGGAAGCTCTCAACCTCCAGCCCCGGCTACAAATCACCGCAGGAAGTGTTAGGCGCGCCGCAGCGCCAGACAAAATCGATTACTTTTCTCCCCTCCGTGGTCCCCCTGGGAAACGGAGAGGAACCCGGGTGGATTTTTGTCGGTCTGCCCTCGGGCCAGGAGGAAGCCAGGGCTGATGGCCCCGGGGGCCCAGGAGGTTTGCTACCAACCTCTTCCTCCAGCCTTGCCAACACGGATAATAACGCGCCCAGTTTGCAGCTCAGAGAGAGGCTCATTAACTGGAAGGTACACAATGAAGGCTCTCCTGGGGAGGAAGGCAGTCTTCTCCCTTGACCCCAAATTATTTCCGGTGAGGGTCATCGAATAAATCCACAGGTCACATCTGTTCAAAGGGAACTATTGCAATATTTGTTGACCAGGAGTGAGAGTTACATCTGAGAGGGTGTGTGTATATTTGTGTGTGATGTTGGAGGGGACGACTTTCCCACCCGTCAGAATGCACACAATGGGAGGATATGAAGGAGTCTGAAACGACAACCAGTTCATATCCCCCTTCTCCCTCAGTCTCGTGTTTGAATAGTCTCCACGTTTGAGGCAGAACTTTGGGCTGCAAGGTAGATTGGAATCCGCAAGATTTAGTGGTTAAGGAAAGCTTTGAAGTGGGGGAAATATTGTACAGAAAAATCTTGGACAGCAAAACCAAAAAGGGGAACGTGAAGGGGGGGGAGATAACAAAACAGATAATACGAGACACTTAAAAAGAATATCGGGTGAGGGGGAAGTACACCTCAAGTGGTAAAGCGCATGCCTAGCATGCATGAGGTTCTGGGTTCAATCCCCTAGAAATAAGTAAATAAACCTCCACCCCACCAAAACAAAACAAAACAAAACAAAAAAAACTCATCTGTATTCTTCAAGCTCAGTAGGCATTCCTAGAGACCTCTGCTTTCTATGGCCATGTCAGAGCTCAAATCTCTGTCCTTAGGGAGCTGCAGGTAATGGTGGTTTGTTGCTTTATAGTGAGAGAGCCCGATAAGGTGCCGGTGGCTACAAAGTTTGTAGTGGTGACAGGCACCTCCTTTTAGGTCTTTTTTAGAGTTCCAGATTTGAAACTAAAGATGGTTCAAATTTTCTCTTCCCTCTCATCCATTTACCTCTAAATTCAATTTCTCAGAATTTCTCACTGACTACACAAAGCAATTGCTTTGCTCCTTTTGACTGGGACCAGCATGTACCTGTTACTGCTTTATCTTACAGGAAACTCAAAGCTGACTTCCTTTTTCTGCTTCTGAAAGCAGTTGCTCATCTTGGTGTTTGTTTCAGAACATCTTTATTCAATGAACAATGGTTGATATTCAGCAGAAAATATACCTTAACAAAGTTATCAAATGCATGGTACTAGAGCAAACAGGCATTACAATTAAAAGGAAAGCATGTTAATCTTCATGAAATGATAATTCTTGAATATGTGAAATTAAACTGCATGCTCATTTCTTTAATTGGTCAGACATCTTCCACCTTTTTTTATTTCCTTTTTCCATTTGGCAAATTTAGAGACAGATAACATGGGAGAGAGGGGAGTTGTTACTTTCTTTTACTAAATAAACAATTGGATTAATAACAACTATTCCTATAGCTTGTGTAGGGCTTGTGACTAGAAATAAAAATATACCAATGCAAAGCAGAAGTATGTTGAAAGGATAGACAGGAAACTTCTACCATGGTGTTGTCCTTACCTTAACGAGCTGTCTCAGGAATTCACACTGTAAGTTAAACACATCCAATATTAGTTGCCATCCTCTCTTCTTTATTTTTCTCAGCCCTAAGGCCGAAATTTTCCAGGGTTTTCTTCTCTCGGTGATCGCATACATTCCTATGGATTTTAATTCCATCTGTATGTTGATGGTTCCAAAATATCTGTCCCCAGAAAAGAGATCATCCCTGAACCCAATCTTACACTTCTATCTGCTTGACAACTTCTCAGGCATTTCAGCTTTGACCCAGCCAAAGCTGACCTCCTCATCTCACATCTCCAGAACGTTTCTTTTCCGTCTTCTCAGCAACGTAAATAATTCCACCAAGCACCTAACTCATCATCAGAGACCTGGAAGTCATTTTTAAATTATCTCTTCTTTATTCTCCACTCCCAATCCATCACCAAATCTCCAATGTTCCACCTCCAAATACATCTGAACCTCACAATTCTGTCTTCTTTGTTCTACCCTAGTCCAAGCGTATCTTTCACCAGGATTGCTGCAATAGCCTTGTTTGCTGGTTTCTCTTTGCTTCTATTACCTCCTCGTCTCTCCTGCTCACCTGGAAAACACACAAGATGACTTCTTTTAAACCATAAGTTGTGTCTTGTCATTGCCATTCTTAAAAATGTTCAAACATTTTTTGTACGGTAGCCCACCTGACCTGTATGACTCAGCCTCTGCTTACTTCTCCAAGCTCATCTTGAGCATCTTCTCTCTGACCTTCTGTGGCTTTCTCTTCGGGTTGTCACCCAGGCTAGTCCCCACACTCTGCATGGATGTCTCCATCTTATCCTCTAGGTTTCAGCTTCAAGAAAACCTCAGGGAGCCCTTCTCCTAAGAGATTCCATACTTTCTTAGCCCTGTGTCTGTTTCCTTTGCATCATGTTTCAAGTTGCAGTTATATGTTATTTTGTTGTTTATTTCCTTTTTGTCTGTCTACCTGTAAGCGTCATGTGATCACGGACTGTTTCATTTTCTCTGTCCACGGTCTTGCATAGTATTTGGCTCTCAGTAAATATTAGTTGAGTGAATGAATGAGGAAATGACCAAACTCTGAAGATGAATATCTCAGTAAAGTGCTAATGTCCTGTATCTTTGGGCCACATCTCCTTCCTGAGCTGTATATACATATATACACAAAGGTCTACAAGGCATCTCTACTGGGATTTCCATCAGCACACTGGACTCAACAGGTCTCAAACTGACTTCATTGCACACCCCGTTCCTGCGGTCCCTGTTTCCATCAATGAGACCACCATGCATTTGTCCAGTCCAGAAATCTGGCAATCACAGGAGATTCCTTCCCTTTTCTCACTGCCTATATCCAGCTGGCCATCAAGCCCTGCAAAAATGGACACCTCCATCTCTTTCTCTCTTTTTCACTTCCTCCCCAGTTGGTCAGGGCCTCCCAGGTTCCCACCGGGTTTACCACACTGGGTTCCTACAGCTCTCTTCTGGGCAAATGGATCTCAGACATGCCAAGCATGCCCCTCCCTTGAGATGGTGTCCTTGTTCTTTCTTCATGGCTCACTCCTTTACTTCTTTCAGTTCAAACATCTTCTTTCAGAGATGCCTTTCTAAACCAGCCTACATAAAATAGCAGTCAACCCCTTCACTTTCTACTCTTAATTTTTTTTCTTGGCACTTACGTTATATATTTATGTGCCTTTTTGTTTATTATCTGTTTTCCCTCGTAAAACATAAACTCCACTAAGGTGAATGGGGATTTTGTTTGTTTGGTCATCACTGAACCCTCAGTGCCTCCGTGTGCAGACATCATAGGCGCTCAGCAAATGTTTTCTGAATGACAGTTCTAACAATTCTCTGAGCTGCCATATCAGAGTGATCTGCAAAACCCAAATCTGCTTCTCTCTTTTCTGGGGCACCCTCAATCTACATCATGAAGTCCAATCTCCTTAGCATACACTGGATAACTGTTGCCGAAGGTCACCTAGCTACCAAGTGTCAGAGCTGGGATTCAGATCTGTGTTTGACAGACTTCAAGCATCCAAGTCTTCAAAACTCTGTTTTTTCTGCCTCTTTATTCCAGAAGCACCGGGACTCCTCAGGCTTACAACACCATGGGCTATTTCACACCTCTGGGCTTGGCATTTCTATTCCATCTGCCAGAAATGTTCTTCCATTTCTTCCTTATTCACCTTATAAATTCCTACTCATCTTTCAAAACCCAACCCAAATGTCACTACCTCCAAACTTCACTGATCCATCGACCTGAAAGAGTCACTCCATTAGCTGTCCAACCACAATACTTCACACATTTCTGTTTTTGCATTATAGCTCGATGTAATTATTTATTCACTTGTTTTTCATCCACACAATGAGTATTCAATCAATGACTATTGAATATTTTAGAGTCCAATTTTGATAAATGCTATGCTGAAGACGGATGAATATCACATTGAAAATTACAGTTTTGTTTTTTTTTTTAACCATCCTAATCTTCAGCTTAGCTGCTCCCAAGTCTTTCTAGACTCAGAACTTAATTGACTAGTTAGAGAAATTGGAAAGTGTAGCATTCAGCTGCTAATAACAGAGAGCGGAAATAACATTGGCTAAAATGCGACAGAAATTTTCTTTTGCAGGACAGTTCATGGCTAGCAAGGCGGCTTCACAGCCGTCAGTAACTCCTTGTACATTTTTGTTCCACTTTTCGTAGTAGGCAGCTTCCATTCCTGAGGCCGCTTCATGGTCCATGACAGATGCTGGAGCTGCAGCCATCACATCTTTTTTAAAGACAAGAAGCAGGAGAAAGGGTCATTAGAAGCACGGAGCCACTACATAAAATTTTGTAGATCCTGGATACTTCTTGGGCTAGATTCTAAAAACTCCTCCTGCCACAGCACAACAAATTTATTATAACTAAGTTAAAGCATCTTTCTACACGTAGAGGTGATTTTAAAAATTGCTGCAAATCCTTTTCTTCTCTGCCCATTGAGAGGTGGCGTGCATATCCACTTCATTCCAATCTGAGCAACCTTGTTTTGACCGATAGAGTGTGGCAGAAGAGATGCTCTGTGACTTCCAAAGAGAGACCATCAAAGGCCACAGATCTCCTCTCTGGCTCTCCCGGGCAGCTTGTGCCAGGTTAAGCCAGTAGCCGTGTAAGAAGTCTGAGTATCCTGAGACCGCTATGCTGGGCAGGCGACGTGTAGTCACTCCAGTGATGGCCCAGCTGTGCTCTCAACCAAGAACCAGCATTGTCTGCCCACCCATGTTGGATGTGCCAGCTGACATCTTAGTGCAACCACAGGAGAAACCCCAGGGCAGAACTGTGCGGCTGAGCCATGCCCAAATTCCTGAGCCACAAAATTATGGGCAAAATAAAATGGCTATTTTAAGCCGTTGGGTTTGGGGGATATTTGTTCACAACAATAGATAACTGAACATTACCAGGCTGTTCTGACTAGTGTGTGCCAGTCTTTACCAAATTATTTATTTCAAACAACTCCTCTGGTCAGATCCTGTTTACACTCATGATGATCTATCAGCAACTCTCTGTATCTCACCAGTTATAAATCCAACCATAGTTTCCCATAATTCCTCTGAAACTTTTTCCAGTTTTTTATATTCTGAGGCTCTCAGCCTAATAGTTTACCTAAGGAGCAAGTAGGTTACAGATGCGAGTACTCTTCCTTAATGTTCAGTGATATATTGCCTCTTCCTTTGGGGAGAAACTTGCCTAGGACAATGTCAGATGGTTTGCAGGGCTCATCGACTCTCCATTCTGTGGTAAGAACTGGTTATGAGTCACGTGGCATGATTTCAACAGAGATTATTAATTATTCATGGTCTTTAAAAAAAAGATCTCCTTAAAGACATTATGCTTTATGAGATAAGGCGGTCACAAAAGTACAAATACTGTATGATTCTACCTACATGAAGTACTTAGACTCATCAAATTCACAGAGACAGACAGTAAAATGATGGTTATCATGGACTGGGAAAGAGTGGAATGGGAAGTTAGTGTTTAATGAAACAGAATTTCAGGTGAAGATGGAAAGCTTTTGGAGATGAATGGTAGTGCTAGTTGCACCACACTGTACTGTACACTTAAAAATGGTTAAATGATCAGTTTTATATTATGTATGTTTTACCACAATAAAGAAATTTTAAAAAATTCTCCTTTCCAACACTCCCTATAAGAATCAAGACAAGCCAGAACTGTCTCCTGATAGATCACATCACAGTCCTTGGAGGGATATGATACAGGACGACTGGGAGCTCGTTCTTGTTTAAAAGTCCCCTGCCGTAGTAAACAGGGAGAGAAACATTTTCCTCTGGTCTGATGACATTGTTTTGTTATCATGAATCAAAAGTGGCCTCAAGAAAAAGTGGTTGCAGTATCTAATACCTGTCAAAAATAATGGCCTAACCAACTATAGTAAAATTAAAGTCGTGGTTTGTGGGTGCTATTCTCAACTCATTCAGTTTCCTTTTGCAGTGAACTCACTCTGGAGTCCCATCAGAAAGCCTCGCGGTTCAGCGAGAGGTTCTGTGGGAGTCCTACTGATGTTTTCCTCCAGCCACTGTGGGTGATTAGGAAACTCTAGCTTTGAAATGTTTTCCATGCCCCAACAGTATGGAACTCCAGGGATTCAATTAAACATTTGTTCAAGTGCTGGAGCACATTCAAAGCAACTTCCTAAGGAAAATTTTGGCTCCCCCTTGAGATGCCCCAGCAGCCTACCTCTAAGGAAAACAGGGGTGGTCTTCATCGGTGTGAATACACTGATTTGCTTCTGCAACTTTAGTAGAAGGATGACAAACTCAGCATTTGTTCAATGGTTTCCCAAACCCTATGAATCTGGACTCTATGATCCCAAAGTAATACCAACACTCTGGGCTCTTGCCAGAAGGAAGAATCTTTATTTTAAATAATTTGGCCCAGCTCCAAGAAGTGGTATCTGGGGAAGACTGCCCAGTGGATATGTTATTTAGTGTTTAAAGTGAACCCCAATACTGAATTATATTAGCTTAGTCTGCAATGACTTCCCTTCACCCAAGTCTTAGTTTCTATGAGAGGTTATTACAAGAAACAGGGCTGTGATACCCTCTTTTCTTTTCTGTAGAAGTCCTGTTAGGACGCTGCCTGTTACATCCCCAAGTGCCCTTTATGATACTCCATATAGCAGATTTCTTTTAAAATTTAGTTTCATTTGAAAATAGGCATTCTTTGGATTTTTCAACAGCAAGATCAATGTCAGGGTTTTTCTCTCTTTGCCTTGGCTGCTAAGAAGCTCAGAACCAAATCTGAAGCTTCGTCTCAGTAATCATGTTCACTCTTTGGGTTGCCTTATTTCAAGTTTCCATTTTTTTCTTTTCTGGCTTTCTATTTTGATTTTACCAATTTATTTGAATTGGAGTGTTTTCACTCATAGACCACCCAGATTCTTTTTGGAAAGAAGTATTAAGTAAACCACACTTAGCTCGTAACTTTTAACTCCCTTTGTGTCACCTCAGCTCAGCCTCAATTTACAGGAATTGGCCCTCAAAATGAGTGTTTAAGAAACTTCAAAAGGGAAGAAGGTGACGACTTAAAGCTGACAGAAGGAAACATACTGAAGGTTCTAGAAGAGGCAATCCTGTACACAAAGTCTACACAAGGACTTTCTTAAAGGGAAGTAACCTTTAGTGAATCCCTCAGCTTATTTGGAGCCCAAGACAGAGCTGAAGTTTGGCCAGACTCAGTTTAATAAAGGACCATCCTTCAGCCAGAAGTAATCCTTCCTCCACTGAACTCCCTAGTACTTTATTTAGAGCCTATCTTGGGGCATTTACACTTTCTACCCCTTGCCATCTTCTAACTTTCTTCCTATCACTAGATTAGATGATCTGTGAGGGTCAGAGCCCTACATTTATTCATATTCTATCCCTTTCCCAGTTCCTTCTTATCCTTCCTACCATAAGAGGCTTGTCCAAATAGTCATTGAATGAAAATCATTCACATTTGCAAAACAATGTTCTTTCAAAGGTTTCTCTGTGTGTATTACTCTTGGGAATCTGCTGCACAGGTTTGTCCCTTTCTCTGTAGTGTCAAACACTGGATCTTTGCCCAGACAGGATACCAAGATCTAAGGATCATGTGACATTCCTGGCATTGCTTTGCTTCCAGTGATGGTCAGCTGTAAGGTTTCTGATAAGTAAATGGATGTGAGCCTCAGTAGGTCCTTTCTTTTCCTTCCCCAAACTATCCTGATCATTCATTCCACTACCCAAAATTGGTAATTTTTTTGTTTGTCTCTTGTTTGTTTTGAATGATGGCAGTTGGCAGATTTTGGAATACATTCCTAGAAGAAGATTTGGTTGAAAACCTGATTTGTATCAGTATGCCATTTGTGATTTTTCCCACCAGGGATGGGTTTTTAAAAAATACGAAATAGAAATCTGCTATAAAGAAATGTTAGCCAACTTCTAATACGAAGTAAAAAGGAAAAGAAAGAAAAGAAAAAGAAAGAAAGAGGAAAAAAAAAGAAAAAGAAAAAGAAAGAAAAGAAACAAAGAGAAAGAAAAAAGAAAAAAATCTAGTGGCTGAATCCTTGCCAGGGAAACAGGGCAAGGGGATGAATTTATAAAGGAAAGTCTGACAAGCTAACCTGTAAGAAAGCACATATGCATGTTATGTTTGCGGATGGGTGGAGGCTGCAGTTCATTAGTATTTCTTAGGTGTCCCGAATGACCCACGGCGCGGCTTTTGTGCTTAAAATAGCTTTTGGGTCGCGTCCTCCCCCTCCCGCAGTAACAGTTAGCAGCAGTTCGCCGCTGCCCCCTCCCCGCCCTATCCGGTCGCGGGCCAGGCTGCTGCGGCGCCGGGAAAGCCCAGCGCGGGTTCCGGGGGACCGCCCCGCTGCACGGCGGCCCCCGCGCGCTCGCTGCCGCGTGTGATCGGGATGCGCCGCCGGAGTCGCCCTTCGCTGGCGAGGTCACGACCATTGCCGGCCTCCGCGCGGACCCGCCGGGACCCTCGCTGCCTGGGGCGCGGAAGTTGCGCCCGGGAACAACTAACGCTTCCATCCCGAGGACGGCGCGGGGAGCCTAACAGACATCTCTTCCGGCCGCAGGGGGACCGGGGCCGAGCACAGGGGGGGGCTGCTCCCCGAAGATGCGCCCCGGGTGTCCACCAAGGGTGTGCCCGCGGTGGCGGCGGCTCCCGGGTTTGCGGCGTGCAAGTGCCCGCCACCAGGGCGGAGCGAGGGGTTTTCAGTTGCTCCCTCCTCGCGGACGCCCCTGTCCTGGCCTTCCGCTCAGCCACGTCCCAGTGCGGGACGCTTTGACTTTCACCAGTTAGGGGGCACGTTTAGAGCCGGCATTCGAGTTTAAAAGTATTATTAATATTTTTAAGCGTTCCGAAGAGGGAGGGGCCGGAGTGAAAGTGGAGGGGAGGAGGGGAGAAGTGTTAAAATCTCTACCAAACCACGAGAAATCTAACTGGTTACGAGTTTCTGACGGTTTATTAACTTTCCCCAAATGTCCTCAGATTAGCCTGACAGCTCCTTCCCTAAAAATACCGAGTTAAAGCCCCCGACTCGGGAGCAGTTAAACGATGTCACTGAATCCAGTCTCAGAGCCATTACGAAGTTAATTCACATAATAAGCAAATCATAGAGTTGACAGATTATTATATGAACACGGACAAATTGTTACATAAAATATCTTGATACTGATTGTTTTATTAGTAATGTTAAGCCTCTTTATGGCCGTTTCTGTTTCTCGGGACTGACATGTTAAACAATGCTCCCTGCTAAATAAATAAACCCAAACGGTGTGAACTAATTGTCTCCGTCATTTAACTGTACACTTTCATTAACATTATTAACACGATTATTGATAATTCTACCCGATATTTACACGGGTAAGATTTTTCAGTAACAAATGTTACCCACAGAGGGGGGAAAAAGCCAACTTAAAGTGGACTTGAATAACATCCAGGTGTGAAAACTGATCTTTTTGATGTTTAAAGATACATTAAAGGTTGTTGTATCATAAGACTATTATGATTTTAAACTGCACATGCTTCAGCTATTAAAAGCAATTTCAAGTATTAATGACAACCACAACAAAAAGGTACAAGGGGTATAATCATAAGTCAAAACTTAGAAAAACATGTTTTGCCTAGCAAAGAAAAGGGAGTTATAATTTATATTTCATTTTATCAAAGGAATCTCTGTGCAGTTTACTTGGTGCTGTATAATTATGATTTTTAGTTTTAATAGAGCCATATGCATATAAGATCAGAATGATTAATAGGTATTTTGCTTATAAAAAGAAACACAGCAACTCCATCTTTACATTTCAAGTAAAGCTTCATTGACAAGGAACATTTTTAACCAATGAAAAGTCTTTAATAACTTAAGTGGGGTGTTATTTATCACAGAAGTAAATGAAAAGTCAAATTTTAGATTTAGCTGGGGTTATCACTTTCTCTCAGAACCCGGAATCTTACCTATAAGATGAGGTGAACTTGGTAGGGGGGGACTGAAGAATTGGGAAAGAGGAAGAAAGAAACTAAAGAAATTTTAGCTTATGCATAACATAAATACCTCAGTTAATCATTTACATCTTTTTCTTGTAAAGAATAAATAAAAGTACATTGGTAAAACTTGTTACAATTTCCTGCAACACAGGCTCAAACAACACCTGTCCTGTCATTCTCTTTCTGGGCACTGACTTAACTGAAAAATATGTTTCCTAGTAAGAGAAGCAAGAAATCCAGAGACATCACCGAAATAGTGTTGTTTCTCAGGGGGGCAGCTTTGCACGTGCAATATTAATAATCTTGAAGGGACAGGCTGTGGCATGAAGTGACCATTAGAGCAAAAGTCAAATTTTCCTCTCTATTATAAAGAACAATCTGAGAACTGGAAGTATTTCAGAGGAGAGCATGGCCAGGATTAGAAATTTAAGGTACAGCAATTGAAAGTATTAAAGGAGTTAAGTTTATTACCTGAGAAGGGAAGATTTAGGATGACTAATAATCATATTCAGATATTTAAGTAGTATCCTTAGAGAACTAGAGTTGGGACATACTGAAAGATTTAGTAAGAAGAAATGAGTCTTCAATGGCAAGGGGAGAATTGGGCATTATTGTCTGAAGACTGTCCTGATCATAAGGTTATTGAACAGTAACAAGTCACCAAGCAAAGCATTCACAAGACTATATATTGACTATCTATTTAATGTACCTTAATGTTCAGAATTTTCTAGACCAGCTGGTGAAGAAAGCTGGACTTGAGAGGTCCTTCTGGTTGCTGGTTGTGAAGTTCTACACAGAAATAAAACATGTGCAAGTATATCCCATTGAGATATTATTTTTGATGATAGGTTCTTCCTTTGTCATTTCCGCACCATATTCCTATAATTTATTTGAATTTTTATAAGAGTAGTCATCTGCTAGCTTGGACTGACTACACAAAGTCTCTAAGCCTCATTTTCTTCAACTATGATAATTATTCCTATTTCACAAGTTGTCTTGATGATCAAATATGGTAATGAAGTAAATTCATGTTTTAAAAGGGTAATTATTATTAAAAGAAACTCTTTAATATTTATATTGTGGATGATTACTTTCTATATTTTTTGTTGCTGTATTTGGTTGTCTTTTTCCAAAGTGGTTAATAGATGAAGAGCACACTCGCCTTTCCTTGTTTTTTAGCTGTAATTAAAAATTTTTTTTTCTTTTGAGAAGTTAAATGAATACACTAGTGGAGATCTACCTTTATTTAGCATGATGGCTGAAGGAATAAAAGGAACCTCACTATTAGAGGTGAATATCAGATTTCTGATGGTGGTCCCAGTGACCCACCCCTGACCCAGTGAATCATGCACTCTAAGGGTGGGATCCCGAGATCCTAGTTTGAAAAAGCTCCACCAAATAAGATGCCCTCAAATCTGAGAACCCCTGTCCCAAGAGTTAAATTTATTGCCTTCCCTCTATAGCCAGATGTGCCAGTCATGTGTGTATATTGAGACCACAGAATGATCTAGGTTATGGTTCTTGTCTTCACTCCCCAATCTTCAGGGAGATTGCAGAGATCTGATGTTCTCTGTCGCCTGTGAGCTACTCTGGCTCATACTCCTTCAAACTCAGAAAGGCTGATAGATGATTGGGTCTCCTAGAGATCTCAGAGCCTAAACTTTAGGATGAGCTTGAAATTTGCATCCATCTCTTTTGGGAGTGTTAGATGTGCTCTTAGTAATTTGGCTGAAATAACAGGTGTCAATTGTGTCCACCCTAAACAAATGCAGATATACAGTCAGCCTGCCAAACTTAGATTAGGCTTTCTGGAATCATCTGGAAGCATCTGAAAGATCTCAGAAAACCCTCCATAACCAAGGAGTATATTCCGTCTTTTTGGTTCCCCCAGATCCTGACTCTTGCTGAAAAAGAGGTCTTAGGATGCCTTGAGGAGTCCAGAGTGGCCCTGGCACCCAGTCTGCTAGTCCTAAGAAGAAGAGGAACACCTCCCCTGAGGACACCCCTTTCATTATTCTGTTAAGCCCCAAGTCTTCAGATAACCAAGAAATGTCATAAGGGTTAGTGTGTCCGGGGGCTCCTGAGTTGCTAAGTCCACGGCTGGTCCTTAGGTACCTCTCCCTCCCAGGCAGAGCTCCTCCTGACCCTGATGGTGAAATGCAACTTCTCTCTCCATTTGCTGATCAGTTTCTCATTCCCTAGCCTTCTGTGAAAAGCTCAAATGTTTTACAGGCCTAATATAATTAATTTTTCCAGATTCTTCCTCTCTCTCTAGGCCTTTGTAGTTATGGAATGGCCTTAATCTTTTGTTTCCATTCTTTCCTATCTGTTGACATTTTCTTCTCTTCACTTTCCTCTTTTCCACATTATTCTTTCTATCTGGATACCATGACAGGAAGCCTGACTAGAGGAAGGCCAAAATTAACATATGAGGACCAGATTGAAAGACTAAGAGGCAAGGTGTTGGTTGAAAATTTTTATAGAGTTTAAAAGATCTTTTCGGAATAAGTGCTCAGGATAAAAGAGCAGAGGAAGAACATTTGAATCTCAGTGTTGCTTTTGAAAACGTAAGGATTTGTGGAGTGTGTGTGTGTGTGTGACCACAGACTTTATCATTCCTGAATTCTGAGAGCAGCCAAGAGATTGGAAATAAGCCACATCAATCCCAGGACTTATTTTCCTCTCTCTCTCTTTTTTTAAATCAAAGTATAGTTAGTTTACAATATTGTGTCAATTTCTGGTGTACAGCATAATGTTTCAGTCATACATATACATACATGTATTCATTTTCATATTCTTTTTCATTGTAAGTTACTATAAGATATTGAATATAGTTCCCTGTGCTATACAGTAGAAACTTGTTGTTTTGCTATTTTATATGTAGTATTTAGTATCTGCAAATCTTAAACTCCCAATTTATCCCTTCCCACCCCCTTTCCCCCATGTAACCATAAGTTTGTTTTCTATATCCGTGAGTCTGTTTCTGTTTTGTAAATAAGTTCATTTGTGTCTTTTTTTTTTAGATTCCATGTATGAGTGATATCATATGGTATTTTTCTTTCACTTTCTGGCTTACTTCACTTAGAATGATGATCTCCGGGTCCATCCATATTGCTGCTAATGGCACTGATTAACCTTTTTTGTGGCTGAGTAGTATTCTATTGTGTGTATATATGTGGTATATATATATACCACATCTTCTTTATCCAGTCATCTGGATAAAGATGTCCATTCTCCAGGGACATCCATGTTGCTGCAAATGGCAATATGTTATAATTTTTATGGCTGAGTAGTATTCCATTATATAAATATACCACAACTTCTATATCGAGTCATCCGTTGATGAGCATTTAGGTTGCTTCCATGTCTTGGTTATTGTAAATAGTGCTGCTATGAACATTGAGATGCATGTATCTTTTCAAATTAGAGTTCCCTCTGGATATATGCCCAGGAGTGGGATTGCTGGATCATATGGTAAGTCTATTTTTAGTTTTTTAAGGAATCTCCATACTGTTGTCCATAATGGCTACACCAAACTACATTCCCATCAGCAGTGTAGGAGGGTTCCAGGACTTATTTTTGATCATTCAGTGTCAGCAACAGAGACGAGAATAAAATACAAAGTCTGTGAGAACAGTGTTTTGTAACTTTATGTAAGGACCAAATAACAAGAGGGAGAATGTGCAGTGGTCTCTCACATCTCTCACATTCAGTCTTCATGGAATTTGTTGCCAAAGCTGTTTTCTTCCGACTATTTTAATCTTTTCATATGTATATATTTTCAATTCCGTGCTGCGCTTCAATATGTCTCATAAGGTAAGCACATTACTGCTTCTTTCTTTATAAACTGTAAACTTCCTCTCCATTTCTACAGATGAGAAGACTAAGCTGCTTTTATTTGTAATCCATCTCTGAGTTCTCACTAAAGCATGACCCCCTGTGCATCATCACAACACTAAACGCCTTGCAATTTACTTCTCCCCTTTGGACTGAAAAAATCATGAAAGATATCTTAGAAAAATAAGCTTAGCATTTCTAGAAGAATGGGATGAACATTTCATATAATAATATGAACATTTCGTAGAATAAAATGTAAAGTCAGGAAGGGTCACACCACTGAGGACATCACCTTGTACACAAAGCATTTGTCATTTTTATCAAGCTTTTCCACAAATTTGGCTTAGTTGGGGGCAAATTCTTGCCCTTTTCAAGGTGAAAGAGATTGATCAAGTTAAAACCATAAAAAGTTCCGTAGTTTCAGCTTTCATTTTTAGGATTATTGGAGTTTGAAATAATGAGTTCCAAAATCAAGGGTGCAAATTCTTAGAAAACCAAAACCAAACTAAAAATAATGGAAACAAAGAAGAGGTTCCTTAAATATTACAAGAGGTCATTTTTCCAGCTTTGTAATTTTACTCCCCTGGAAATTGAAGATTTTACATAATCATATATCTAGTAAAAGTAAAATCATTCATCTGAGAAAGAATTGTGTAACCTTAAGAAATGTACAAGAAAACAATTGACTATCTCACTAGACCAAGTGTGAATATTCAAAGTTTGATCAGATGTCTTTCTAAAAGTCATTACATTTTTAGAAAGCTTTTCCAGGAGAGAAGTTGATATTGTAAAATATTTCACAAAAACAAACAAAATACAATTCTGACCTTTGGAATTACCATGGAAAAGAAATCCAAGATATTGACATAAGCTGAGAAGCATACCTGGGAATTTAAAAACATTTTACTTCTCTGCTTATCAGCTCCACTTAACAGGGGATGAAATACAGTCTGCCCTTTTCCTCAATTAACTTTCTATTCATTCACAAATACTGTGGGCCTGGCCCTGGAATTAGATCTTTCATTCTTAAGACTGCTTGACCTGTTAAAGTTTTCAACTAAGCAAGGAAACAAAATGAAAAGTGAACCAGCTCCAAGGAACTAATGCTGTTCCCTTAGGGTAGACATAGTCTCTCATCACAGTTCTACAAATTCTTGGGATTCTCTAAGAAGTGAAGATTCCCAAGTTTAATTTTCCTCTTAATCAGCAGTTAACAAATCTCATAAAAACGTTAACTGCTTACCATAGGGTAGAGAGAGGAAAGGGAGAAGGGAGGGAGAGAGAGAGAGAAGCATCAGATTTGGAAGGAGTTAGAGTGTTCTGTGTCCCTACTTCTCCTGTTTATAAGGAAGGAACAGTTGTTAATGAAGATCAGACCAAGTTAGAAACCAAAATCTCTGTTTGTAGGGTCAAACAACTCATGGGCATTTAAATACTTAAAAAACAAAACAAGTTGCGCAATCAATGTTATGCTTTAAATAACCTACTTAAATAATCTTGAGTTGTTTCAGATTTCATTCCACGAAGTAAAATGAAATCCAGAAACAGGTTTGTAACATACATACAAACAAACAGTAAGCACATATACAGAAATCTGACTTTCAACGTTTTAAGATTACAGGCACCTGAGTCATTAAATTAGAGGAAGTGCCACAGGTCTGTTTTAGTAGAACATGAAATAAAATCTTTTTGTCCTTCAAGCGGCTGGGATTACTAGTATAGAAGCTGATAAATAAGACCTTAAGTCTCCTTGGATCACACTATGTCATCATTCTAAAGGCTCTACATGTTTTCCTTGGAGAGTTAATAGAGTGGATCATGGGCCCCTCTAGGAACTGTGTGTGTCCCAGTATAATCAAGACAGAGCAGCTGGCGTGGGAACCATGCTTGGATATTTTAACCACGCCATTTATCACGATAATGAAACTCTGTCAAAACCAGTGGTCAGGACGATGTATTACATGGCCAAATCATAAAGCATGGTTACCACCAGTACCCAAAGACCTCAAGACTTTGGCCACCTCACAGACTGGCTTGACGTTTGTCCTCTGTGATAGATCCTCTGCACTCTGTCAACTGTATTTATGATATTGCAATGCTCCCCTGGTGTATGTAGAGGTAGGGTCAGTCTGCTTGCAATTTGAGGCAATTTTAATTTTTAACTCATGTAGTTGAGATCTTTGCTCAGTTTAGATTTGTAAGCTGGACCACGGGACCTTCCAGTTGACTAAGCACCATGCCTGTTGCTGACCATAGATGGATTTTAATCATGGATTTCAAATACAGCTGATGGAATACAGAGGGCTTGAGGCCCAGGACCAGATCTGCCTCCTTACTCCATAATCCCTGCTCCAGTCCTTCCCCTCTGCCCCTTAATGTTATTCTTCACCCAGGTCTAGCTTACCTTTCTCAGAGGTGTGACTGTAAAGATGCTATGGTGTTTTTTTTTCAACGTCCTCCTTTACTCTGTGCCCATCACCTCCACCTTTTTTTTTGCTCCAAGGACTGACATGGGACAACTTCCTGCAGCGAAAGAGGGTCCAACGTGCAAATAGCTTTCAGTGAGTTAGCATTTAATTTTAATTCATAGTCCAGTGTCAATGACCTGCACAGCATAAGGTTAACAGGCAGTATCTGGTGTAAGGAGCACTTCACAAGGACTTCATTTACACGACAGTCCCCAGTAAACCCTAACTATCCCCATTTTACTGCTGAGGACAATGGGATCTAGGGGAGTTCAAGTAAATTGCCTAAGGTTACTCCAGGACAGAACCCGGCCTCACCCACATTCATCTGATACCAAAGCCTCATTGAAGCATTCAAGGCTACTGATTAGCCCATGAGCATAACACCTAACACCACTCTATGCTGATCCTTTTTTTCACCGGTATCTCCTTTACTGTTTCCCTAAACGCCACTAGCCTGCTTTGTCACCCTCTGTCCTATCTGTGAGAACCACCTATAAGCTCCATTTAGAATCTCTTTAGCCTGGACTTTATTCCGAAAGATTAATTTCTTCCCTTTGGTTCAGGGTTCTTAACCCAGGACCTCAGAAAACAACTTTTAGGAGGCAGGGTATCGGGACAGGCAAATGCCTTGAAATTGTAAATTTTCATGTATATAAACAAGAGTGCTTTTTTTTTCAGGAAAAGTAGGCCTCATGGTTTCCATCAGTTTCTCAAGGAATCTGGGACCACAAAATATTAAAACCATGGCTTGATTCAATTTCCAAGGCATAGAAGTGTGAGAGAATGAATTTGCCTAGAAAGGGGATTCTTGGTGAAATCAGAGTAGGGCAAGAACAATTTACTTTGAACTTCACAAATCTGCCTGAAATTTTCGATATGACCTTTCAGAAAAGTGTTACCCACTGTTCGGTTCTGCGTGTCTTGTCCGTGATCAGCAACACGTCAGGTGCAACGTGACAGGGGACAGGTATATGAGGTATGGTGTCTGTGGAGCACATAGTAGGCATTCTTAATGCACCACATACCCAGCTGGCTCTTGATGGAAAGGGTTCTTGGTCTCAGACTTGACTGCTGGAGCGACAGTGCCCCGAGTTTCCCGTACGCTCAAAAAGAAGTTGAGGAGAGTGGGAGAGGTGGTGAAGATCATGGTAGAGGGTGCCTGGTAGCCACGAACAATCTCCTCAGGTTCCTGAAGATTGTTCAGTAGCTGCACGTTTTATGCTGTGGTTCACTCGGTCGTGCAAGACGAAATTACACACAGCTGTCTGATAAGATCCGATTATTTTTATCATCATGAAAGTGTTAGGAGAATTGAACACAAGTGAGATTTCATGCAAGTTAAGGAAGGTGTTTAGTGGTGAGTGGAGACATAGAAAAAATTGAAGAGGAAAAATGTACCTTTCAAATGAGAAAATATTCAAATGCAAGGAAAAGAAAGGCTAACGACTGATGAAGGAAATCCTAGTTCTAATTACTATTTGAGTATTAATAGTTAGAAAAGGTTGTAACCACCGGATGCCGATACTTTCTCACTGATGGAGAACACAATGAAATCTTTAAGGAAAATAATTTCCTTCTGAAAAATCATGTTGTTTTTTGATCTGGGGGTGGCAGGGAGATGGAAAGAGGGATGAGTCAGAAATGGTACTGTAGTTCTTTCTACTGAAAGTAAAGTAACAGGTCCAAGGTGGTTTAGCACATGTAACTAAAGCTTCGGGGAGCTGCACTGAAGATGGCAAGGAGTACTGTGAAGTCTTGCCGGGGAGGCTGTGGGAGGCAGCTGGACTGACTCCAGGTCAATGATCCCAGGCAGAAGAAGGAGAGTCAGACTGGGAGGGACCAGGATGTACCATTAAAAGTCTTAAAAAAGAAGGACAAAAAGGATGCTAGGAGACCATGTGTAGAGCATCTTTTGTGGCTCCCTAGGGAGCAGGCGACCCGGAGAAGGAAGCTGGACTCAGGGGTGGGTCTTGACCATAAGCTGGAAAGAATCTTCAAGATTAAGTTAAATGAAGACATTCAGCATGTGGGAGAGAATGGTTCTTTTAAACCCTGGCTAGGGCAACAAGACAACATGAAACTATAGTATTAGTCCTTCGATATATATGGTTTGCATTACCAAATTCTTTGGACACACAAAAGTCATACAAACTCATTGTAAAATATGTTTTACAGTGTGTACAAAACTATACAGAATTGTATAAACTCCGGATACAAACTGTAACATAAAAATCTACATGACTCCTTCCTGATCCCATTACTTTTCCCAGAGGCAACCAGTGTTAATAGTTCTATATGCACCAAACACACACATACACACACGCACACCATTTTTTCACATACATGTGTGTATTCTGTGATTTACTAAACAGTATATCACTGTCTTCTCACCATTTTAATTCATATAGATCTCCCTCATCCTATTAATGTTTGCAGATTATTTTGGAGAATCAAATACTGTAATTTATTTAACCATATTCCTTCCACAATCCTATCTTTAGCAGAAATCTCTCAGATGCCCTTTCATTCATTTATTTATTCATTCATTGGATCCTGAACATCCATAATCAGTATGGCATCATGTCAAACACATGGTTAGTACAAAGCTGTAAAATATATGCTTTTTATACTCAAGGCTTAAAATCAAGTGGAGGAGATAAGAACTTAGTTGTATTAATCTAGTTGTAAAATATAAGACAGTTTAAAGCCACACTGAATCCTTTCTGCTCTAAGCAAAGTGTTAGTAGGAAGGGAGTCAATGTAAACAAATAAATAACCAGTGTGCGGCCCTGGATTAATGCTGCATGGGGAGTATAAACAAAGAGCCACTGGAGTTCAGAAGAGGGAGAGCTGGCTTCCAGCAGGGCTCTCCCGCTCCCATCCCCTCCATGCAGCCCCACCAGATCAATCTTCCACAGCAGTGCTTTGATCATGCCACTGTTCTTCCCAGAAACCTCCTGTGACCCTCCACGGCCTGCCCTCTTTTCCCATCTGCTGCAGAAATTACTCTATCCATGTCACCGTTCCATTAGAATAGAGGTCATTGTGATAGGGTTGAAAGTAACCCGGAGTTGTTACAAGGCCTGGGTGTGAAACCTGCTTCTGTCACTTCTCAGCTGCGTGACCTTGGGTAATCCACACAGCTTCTCCAGATTTGGCTTCTTCATTTGTCAACTGTTGATATTACCCTTCTCATGCGTTTGGTATGAGAATTAAAGCAGAGAGTGTGGGTGGAAGTTCTTCGGTAACTATGAAGTATTTTGTGAGTATGAGAGATACATGCATATGTGGCGTAGAGATTTATAAAGGCACCGGATCATCATGTGTTTATAAATATGTCTAGTACTTCTGTATGATAGGCCTGGAAAAAAGCCTTGATATGTGTTTTTGACTCTGAAGGATGGATGGGATTTTGAGAGGAAAATGGAGGAATGGCATGAGAATATGTAAAGGGGCTGGAAGGCCCACTGGGAAACAGTGGATCATCTGACCCGCTCAAGTGTGAGGTTTACCCAGAGGGGAGCAGGAGCTCGCATTGGGAAGAGCTGGGATCAGCTCTTGTGGAGGCTCGCAACTGCTGGGCCGGAGGTCTGCACCTGGCTCAGCAGGCACTGGGGACCACGAGAGGCTTTTTGAGCAGAGGAGGAGTGTGACTTGAGATGGTTAAATGCCCTGCATTCTGAGGGACAGACAGACAGACAGATGGTCAGAGGTAAAGAGGGTCCCTGAGAGACTGTGGCTAGGCCAGGTGGCAAATGAGAAGTGACCGAGCCAAGATTCTGGCAGAGGAAATGTAAAGGAATAGAGGTAAGTTAGTGAGGTTGTTGCGAAATCATTGGTTGGATTCTTCTTGGTCATTGATTGTCCCCTGGGGAGGAGGAAGAAAGACAGATGAAGGAGATTTTAAGCTTGATGGTGACTTGTGGTTGGGAAATGGACCCACTGAGGACCGCAGGAAATGGGGGTTGAGGAGAAGTGCATTTATTTGCATGGGATATGGTGGCAGTGGAGGAGAAAACAGAACATGTAGCCAGCAGTGATGACTGAACTAGCCTGGGAGGCAGCAGCCACGGCCCTGGTTAATGCCCTTCCATTTCTCACAAACCTCACTGATTCAGAAGCCAACTGAAGCACACTGTTAGTGTTCTCTGTGAATTCAAAGAGTATCCAGAAATCTAACAGTGAAAATGTGTCTTGGGGAGACTCTTACATCTTAAAGGAACAAACTGTTTTCAAAAACTGACTTATTAGAAACAATTGACTTGCTGATTATAATTTATTCTCAACTGTCTCTTCTATTCATGGAAGAGTTTCCTTCAAAGGATTTAGCTTCGAAACTTTATTAGCCCTGTTTCAATGACTGTATATCCTTAAAAGGAATCCAGATGCATTTCTCTACAAATAGTCTTCAATTCAGACATTTTACCAGTTCAGCCCCACTTTGATTTCTAATATGTTTGAATAAATAAGGCTATGCCACAAAACTGATTTGTTTCCTGAGGATTTGAGAAAAAACTTGGAAATCAGTTGTAAAGCACTGTTTTCTAGGAAAACCCACTACTTTGTAGCCAGAAGATGCCCAAAGCACTATAATTGAGAAAAATCCTTCATCTGCATTATTCACCAAAGGAAACAGGAATTTCTTCCCATTGTCAAAACTAATAGAAATTTCTCTATTTTATGTGGGTTGACTCCATTTCATCTTATGATCTGCTATTATGTATACTGAAAGAGGCAACAAAATGTAGTTCACCATAAAAATAAGAGTCATTGAAGTGTAAAAGAGAATTTGTCATGCAAATAGATTTTCACACTGGGACAGTCACTAGCGCAGGGAAAATCAATGGTGTAAATCCTAGACTTTAAAAATACACAACTTCATATTGTCTCAATTTTTTTTTTTACCAAGATCTATACTACATTTTAAAGGACTGACTAGAATTTTTTTTGGTGATTTTATACTTGAAATTATATAATGAACCTTCTTGAAAAGTTACCAACATAATTAGAAATAGTAGTTTTAGATGCTAAAACATTGTATCGTTGGAGGTGGTGATTGGATTCAAAAGCAGCAAACATGTCTGTTGAGGGAAGTAAAAGCAAACACTTTGGAAACAATCCATCAGCGTATGTAATGGAGTGTCAAGAAATTGATAGTCTTTTTGACCAGTTCATTGCTAGCAGCCACTGAGACTAATATCAAATGTCTTTTTTTTTTTTTCCTTTTTGAATAAAAGAAAAAGTGTTCACTGTAGAAGTCTAGCGAAGGCTGCTGAGGATATGGAAACACTGGAATGAGTGTGTGGCTGTGAGAAGGAGCCACAGAAGTCTCTATCTTTACTCCATATGGTCCAAAGTGAGTCTGATAGATCATGGTCAAAATAGCCCAGGGTCCTGCAAAGCTCCTGAATGAAAACTCTGAACTTCTGTATCAAAACCTCAAATTCAGGCCAAGTTTGCTGAGAGGTTTGCTGAGGCTGGAGAAACTCTGAGTGAACCTGCCTCCAGTCCTCAACTAGATAGGGGTACGCTTCCAGTGAACCTGAGATGAATTATGGTTTCAGGTGGAAATCAAGCGAAACTCAGTTTCAGCTGTGCCTCCGTGTAAACTTAGAGTGAGACTCCACATAAGCCAGAAATGTGTGCTCCTTCCCAGCTTCTCGTGAACCTCACACACAGAAAACACCAAACCTCCAGCCGCTCAAGTTAATGAAGTTTTTGTAACAGGCATGCTTTTGTCTTCTACAAAAGTATAAACCCTCAGCCACATCACTTCACTGGGATGGAGGCTTTGGGATTCCCGCAACAAAGGATGAAGGTACCGATGTTCTGGACATGTTTCGTGTGAATATCTGGCGTAGTACCTCAACCCATCCTGAAATAGTATTTTGTGCTGGTAGCTTTTTTTCCTCCACTTTTTAAAAACTCTTAATTTCCTATTTAGATAAAGGCTTCAAATCTACAGACTGTATAGAAAAAGATTCTAACAGACCCCCATATCCCATCCAGATTTAACAGATGCAAACATTTTCCTATATTTGCATCAGATGCAAACACTTCCTATATTTCATTTTAGAAATAAAATGTTGCAGATACAAATTAAGACCCTGTCCTCTTGTTCTCTGTTCCATTCTTCCCTCCCTCTCTCCCTCGAAGAAACCACTGAACTCATGTTGCCGTAAATCAATCCTGTGTATATTTTTGTACTGGTAGCTTTGAACAAAAACTAAGTTTGCTGGGTAGACATTATTCATAATCCTCTGCTGACAGGATGCACAGTCCTGCATCTCATGGATAGAGAAATCAAGAGGGCCGGATTTCTGGATTACTGATGTTAAGGCCCAGTACTCCATACCCACAGGCCATTTGAGCACAGAAAATGAGGAAGAGCTACCTGTCCTTTGCCCTTGCCATACCTGTCCTGTGTATGCCACCTCTCTGAAGATGAACATAATATGATTTGAGGACCTCTAATAATGTTGTGAGTCCCCCCTCACAAAGAAGGAGGGACTGAACTGGGGGCAGGTAACTGGGGACCTGGCTGTTGGAAACTGAATTTTTCCTGGGTAGGCAAGAGATGTCTGCCCCGGCACAGAAGTGGGAGGCAGGCAGAGAAGGGGAACAGCACCCTGGGGTAGGGGAACTTCTTCATTAACAGCACCCTAACAGCACCCTGAACGTAGGCTCAAAATGGCTCACTGAACATTAGCACATTAGCCACTGTGTGTGTGTGTGTGTGTGTGTGTGTGTGTGTGTAGGAAAGTTGAAGGAAGGAAAGCAATCACATTGCTGTGACAGCGATAAGAAGAGAATAGACTACAGCAGTTAGAATAATTGGGTCCTAAGGATAATTCAGGAGTCACCAGAGATGTTGGTGTGGATGGAGAGCAAGTTGAAAGAAGCTGGGGTTCCAACAAAGACACAGGTGTTGGTCCTTCCAATCAACCAGAGCCCTTAAGTTTGTTGCCCTTACGACTCACATCCTTTGCTTTTTACCCTCTCAGACTAAGTGGCCTGGCCAACACCATAGCACGACTATAATACATACGCCTTGCCCCGACCTGTCCCACCGGTGTGTCCTTCATTAAAACAGGGTTTGTGAGAATTTGAACAATTACAGAGCTAGAGATTGGCTCGTATCATTTAAGAATTAGTATATAATAAGACTGTAGGAAAAATGCATACATGTGAGGGAAGTTTGAATTATTCCAGAAATACAAAGAGCTGATAATTCCATTAAATTCTTTCCTATCTATTTGCAATTGTCCGAGGACTCTTTGTTTTTTTTTTTTAATTTATTAAAGTATACTCAGTTTACAATGTTGTGTCAACTTCTGGTATACAGCATAACGTTTCAGTCATCTGTATACCTACATATATTCCTTTTCATATTCTTTTTCATCATAGGTTACTGTAAGATATTGAATATAGTTCCCTGTGCTATACAGTTGAAACTTGTTGTTTATCTATTTTATATATAGTAGTTAGTATCTGCAAATCCCAAACTCCCAATTTATCCCTCCACCCTCCCTTCTCCCCCACCGGTAACCATAAGTTTGTTTTCTATGTCTGTGAATCTGTTTCTGTTTTGTAACTAAGTTCATTTGTGTCTTTTTTTTTTTTTTTAAGATTCCACATATGAGTGATATCATATGGTATTTTTCTTTTTCTTTCTGGCTTACATGACTTAGCATGATGATCTACATGTTGCTGCAAATGGCATTATTTTATTCTTTTTTATGGCTGAGTAGTATTCCATTGTATAAATATACCACATCTTCTTTATCCAGTCATCTGTCGATGGACATTTAGGTTGTTTCCGTGAGAAGACTTTTTTAAATGACTAATCAGAAAATGGAAAGCTGGACTAAAAACTACCATCAATAATAAGATTATATGAAATGTTATTAAAAAGATGTGAAATACGAAAATATGGTTTGGTGTTTAAAGCAAACAGTTTCTTAGAAGCGAAGGACAGGATGAAGAACATGTCTCCTACTTGTTTTCCTAGATGACAAAACACATCTTTAGAGGTTTTGAACTTAAAATTTTGTTACATGCCAAACTGGAAATATTTTGGTTGCATTTTAAAATGTTTGATTCTAATTAATAAGATATATGCAGAATCTTAATACAAAGTGAAGTGGGGGATAACAAATAACCAGTGGCTAGAGTTAACATCCCTTTTGACATCTGTTTTGACTACTTTTGTGCATTTTCCATATTTTTTTAGCTAAAAACTTAATGAATTCACAAAACAGAATGTACAGATTATTTAAAGAAAAATGTAAAGGTATGCTTGATAATAAGGAGCCTAACATTTTTGTTGTTTTTGTTTCTGATGAGAGGCATATCAAACTTGGATTTCTGCTTCCTGGCTTTGGTCAGATTCTCACTCTTGAACTTGGAAGTTTTATGTAATAAAATTAAACAACAGTTGACTAAAATAAGATGTCACATACTTTTGAGCCAAAATTTTTCTGATATATGGAGCAGATCTGAGTGATAGAGTTTTAACATAATGCAGTTTATTCCTAAAAACTAAGAGTCTTTTCGAGATAACTTTTCACTTTCCAATCTCTTTCTCCTCTCTCCCTTTCTTCTGCCCATCCTTTACCTCTGTCCCACACAGATCTAGCCAACTGGAGGAGTGGTGTTTTTTTTTGTTTGTTTGGTTTTTTTAACCACAAAACATTTTGCCTACTACTCTTTATTGACTTTTGGTTTTCATTCCACACTCCAGTATGAATAATCAACTGAACAATGCCTCTAGTGTAACCTCAATGAAACCAACATACAAACTGGCCTGATTTCAACTTAAAGGTAGAGGCAGTTTCCCACATACCTATTTTCAGGTATGTGACTCAAATTCCCTTCTAGGATTCGCAGAAAGCTCCTAATAACCTTTGATATGTTCGAACTTTAGGGAGAAAAACAAAGAAACTTGATTTTTCTTAAGGTGAATTTATTTCTATAAAAATTAATGATTGTAAATGAAAACTGTGATGAAAATGAAAACTAGATGCTGATTTAAACCTAGGCTCTCAGTACACGGACGGCTCCTGAAGACCTTTGAACAGTTCCCTTAAAGATGATGAGGTCAGCCTCCAAACACTGAGTCCTTCATGGGACACCAAAACTCAGATTTGGAGTAAATAATGATCAAAAGACAATTCTTCAGCCCTAACCTCTACCCCTACACCCCTACCCCCTACTTTCCCCTCTATGCAGTGGAAATTGAATACAAACTTTAAATCATCAACTCAGTATGAACTCCTCCCCTTTCCACTTTCCTTATTATGTTTTAACATCTCTGACATCTTACAGTTAATGGTCTCTTATAATCAGTGTTGGCCAGGTGGGAAGTGTTGACATAATTGTCATTGCCAGTGTTCCCACAACCCTGAATTTGGTCGGCATTCTGGAAGCACGGCTGGATACCTACCACTCTTCAATATTTTAGTCAACAAACTATTGAAAGATAATTTGAGGAAGAAATATGAATTTTGGCTGTTGTCTGAAAATCTTCCTTTGATCTGGAGAGATCAAGCAATAACCAGCATTTGCAGCTGTTGAATGTCTGTGACTTGAAGGACAAGCCCAGAGGTAATAGTGGAGCAAATGCAACATTTTGATAGCACAGAGAGCAGTACTGTGTGTGGAGAAAAATGCTGACTCAAAAAATGATGGAAGAAGTTGACTGAATGAAGCAGCTTGAGGGATAATTTGCTCTAGTCATTTCGCTCATATTTTCCTTTGTCTGTGTGCATGAGTGCAATATACGCTAAAGAAAAATCTGTCTAAATAAGCTTAAATGAACTCTTTCAATAAAAACAAAATAAAAATTGTAAGTTACCAAAAAAAAAAAAAAAAAAAACCACAAACAAAAAAACCCCCAAGCCAACAGTATGCCGTTTTAATTGGCAGTACCTTTCTTTCTTAATTCTACCTGAAATGTTGGTTAGTCCTGTGATCGGTGTTATCTTGGATTTGATGAAATACAAACACAGTTCTGTTCTTTGTGGAGGGAAACAAAAGAGGGTGGGAGTAGATAAAGAGGGTGAGCTTAGGAAAGGAGTGATTTCTCTGACTATCTTATGAGGCCTTTTCTACGGCTTCCTGCTATTTAGAAGTCCAAAGCTGACACTAGCCACTGGTTGATTCTAAAGATAGCAGACAAGAACTTTACATGGGATTAAAACACGTGTGCCAGACGCCTTCAAAGGGAGAAAATGTAAGCAAGAGGCAAACAGTGTTATTTATTTTATGACCTTTCAGTTGACCGTCAACACTTGGTGTTCCTACAACACTTGGTGTTTCTTGGTGATTTCTAACTGTAGGCTGATAGAACTTTGATCCTTTGAGGCGGGGGGTTTGTTTTCACTTCCACTTTCCATTCTTACAAAAACTGAAGCCAATCAGTGCCTCTTGTAAGACCTGAGTCAAGTCGTTGACTTTTGGGGAATAACTGTAGTCCTCTACTTCTGCCACTGGACAGTGTGCTGACTCTATCTTCAGGGCACTGACAGTGCTGCGCTTCCTTCACGCTGAGAAGCTGGCTGTCTAGTAGAAGAGGTAGCCCTGTAAATAACTAAACCCTCAGTGTAACTGGACCAGCCAGTATTGACTACGGAACCTATCTGGGATGTACTCAGTGTCCTAAGTGCTCGTCCCCTCTGGATTTTGTCCAAGAGCAAGAGCGAGAAGAGTCCCGGGAGGAACACTGCATTCTTACGGTTCACTGGGTTTTCTTGGGAAGCGAAATGATGTAAATTGCAGATGAATCCATCGACTCTCCAGACTGTAGGCACTAGCTCCCCTACTCACACCACAGGAACCCCAAGGCGGAACTCTTTCTTGTTTTCTGGAACGTCGGAAAAATCAAAAGAGATATGGAGTTACTTATAGTTATTTTTGAAGCAAACAACTGACTCATATTTATAAATAGAAGTAGTGAGGTATAATGGAAAGAACAAGGCTTTGATGTGGGTCTGAGTTAGCACCAAAATGGTGTGATCGTGGGCAGATTACCAAACTCCTCTGAGTCCTGATTTTATAAGCCATGGCCTGGGAAGATTACACGAGATAAATTAATCACTGGCTTGTGGAAGCTCAATAAATATTCATTCCTGTGGAAGAGAGTGACTGTTGGTATCATTAAGTTTATAAATCACTTTGTAGGATGTGTGATATTACAAATAATGCTACAATGAACATTTTTCTGCACAAATTTTGTCAAGTTCTCCGATTTTTTTTTGTTAAAATATGTTCCTATCAAAGAAATGATAAGATCAAGGGTATAGACATTTTCAAAACAGATTTCAACACATAAAAATCTTTTCAGAAAAATTCTTTCACTGAGTAAGAGAATGCCGTCCTCACCTATACCTGATGGGCGCTACATTTAATTTTTCTTGTTTAATAGTATCTTTTATTGAAGCTTTGCTTTAATTAGCCTTTTTGATTACTTATGAAATTGAACTTTATTCTTTATTACTTACTTGCATCAATCACACTTTTTCATGAAATAATTGATTTGTGAATATTCATTTCTCATGTAAGTTTTCATACATACTAGAGTCTGATTTTGAATCAACTATGTCTTCCATTGCTATGTCCATCCAGACTTGTATCAATATCACATTGTTTTAATTATCATAGCTTTACTCCAAGTTTGAGTATGTTTTGAAAAGCCTTAAGACCACTGAGCTAAAAAATAACAAGGCATCGTAGGATGCTGGGGAAAAAGCAGAGAGAAAAAAGAATTAGTGAGACCTAGTCAAAGATAGAATGTTAGGAAGCCTCAACAGACTTCTCAAAGGCTTGCATAAGCCTTGAAATAAGATTCAGAAAGCCCCTTAAGTCTATTACGGATCACGATAGAGATAAAAAGATGGACAGGGAGAGAGTTTTTTCTCTGTACCTTGATCAGCCTCAGTGACCAGACGACAGGTGATGAGTAGATCCCATTGTGTATGCATTCAGTTTCCCAAGGTACTTTTTTGTTCATCTGCAAATCAGATCATACCACTTTTTCGTTGGGAAATTTCCAATCACCTGCCATTACTTGAGAGTGAAATCTACCTGTCACTTACAGGGCAATGAATGACCTGGTCCCTACTGGTCTATCCAGCCCTATCTTCCTTGAACCCTCCCCTTTCTGTGATGGCAGGAGAGGATCTGAATTGCCTGTAACCATATCCCTTCCTGCTCAGCACCTCCGCAGCTCCAGCTGCAGCCTCATCCCTTCTCCCTCCACTCTCCCGAGTTTTTCCTCTGACAAATCCCCATAGTTCTTCACGTTTCAGGTCAAATAGAATCTCCTTAATCAAGTCTTCCCAGCCTTTCTCAGCTGCTCCCCTTTGTGCTTTCTCCATCCTTCCATCATAGCAACTACTTTATTTCACAGACATGTGCCCCTTAGGGGCAACGACCATGTTGTTTCATCTTTGAATTCCTGGTATCTAGCTTGGTTCCTGGCACAGAATGAGTGACTAATAAAGAGTTGTCAAATAAATAATGAGACACGGATGGATCTTGTACGCCATGTAAGAGATATAGCCACTTCCTCCCCTCCTTGAGAAATACTGCAGAGTTAGAAATGAAACACAACCCTGCAAAATTTTTTTTCAATATTAGTCTTTTGAGTTTTTTAGTTTATTTTTTGCTATTGCCAGAAGGACATGCTGAAGATTTTTCCCCATCTATCTTATTGAGGGATGCAGAATGATTATAAAGTTCTTTTTGTAGAGAGGAAACGTATGCCTGGGATAAATGTGGCTCATCCAAAAAAGATGAGTGATATCTCTGAAAAAGCACCATGATCGTCCAAAGATAGGAACTCTCACAAATCCACCCGCTCGCTCATCAAAAACACAAGTAGGACAAAAACTCTCAGCACCTTCTGACCACAAAACTAAATTATAAACTTTCAGCTGCCAAGCATCACTTCAGATCATGTTCTTGTTTCTGACTTTTCCAGAATTTTCCAGCCTTTACAGGAATCTCAGTTTTGGTGCTAAAAAAAAAATAAGGCACATCTTCAGGACAGAGCTGAACAAAAACCCCCACTGGCCTCAAAGTCCAGTGCTTCTGGGGACAGTCCCTGGGAAGTGGGCTAGACAGGAAGAAGAGCCACCTCTCACTTTTACAAGTTGTAACAGCCTTCCAGATCGTGTCTGTGGTCAATGACCGGCCAGAACTGGCCGGCCTCCAGCAGGCTTGTTTAGACTACTTGATGAGTTGACACAAGCTACGACTCTTTCCAGTGCTATTAGTGTCTGAACATTAACAAGCAACAGTGTTCACTGAGACTATTAAAGAGAAGAGGCATTTTAATCTTTGTTTTGGAAGGGAGCCCTCCAAACAAACCCGTGGTGAGGGAACCCTTGTGAGCCAGTGCCTGGATGGCAGCAGCAGTCGACAGGGGATGGGCTGAGTCATTGCTGTCCAAGGATCCTCTGCTCAGGGATGGGGAAGAAGGGAGGGGACACCCCAGCCCCCCACCCTTAGAGAAAGAAAATGCTAAATGCACCATATGACGAATTTTCAGCACTCTGTCAGCAATACTATACGTTTAAATTCCAAGCAAATGGTTCACAAAGGAGTCCCTTACCTTTGCTAACTGCAAAATCAACAAACCTCCAGGAGAGAGGGTTTCTCACCTTACAAAGGAACCCATGCAATTTAGAGGCTGCTAGGATGGTATTTAGAATTATGGTTCTGGGAACTGGTGTGGTTCCCAGGTGTGTCCCCCTGTCAATGGGGATCTTAACTAAAAGTGTAGAGACGGTGGCAAGAATGTGACACATGAGGCTCTATCTGTCTCCAAGAGTGGGCATTCCAAGCCAAAACAAAGACAAGTGGTTCACAGGCAAAGGAGAAATGTGTGCTGATCTTTGCTTCTTTTTCCTTGTTCTTTTGTCAGCAAACATAAACGCAGAGAGTCACAAAACTTAGAGGTTGAAGGAAATTCAGAGGTCTTCTGATCTAAGATAAGTCTGTTTTGCATATTATTAAGCTAGAAAGTTCAGCTAATGAGGGCTCTAATCATGGTTTTCATTATATAGTAATAGCCATTTACTTTTCCCCCTGGAGACTTATAAAACTAGAATGAGAGAAGATAAATCTCTGCATCCGTGAGTATGAATCAAGAAGAGTTGGTAGGATCTATGACACATACTGAGTTTGTAGAGTATGCATCGGTGTTTATTTTTAATCATTCTTAAATAGAGTTTGCAAACAGCAAGAAATTATTGATGGTTCCACAAAATCTGTTTTCCAACCATTCGGTTAACTGAGTCCTTCATCAATTTGATTTATGTAATGGGCTGAAATGAAAAACAAAAGATTTTTAACTGCAGATTCTCTTTCATATGGAATAAAAGTGTTTTAAAATGGGAGTGAGAGATAAATAAAACCATCATATAATATTCAAGCTGAAGAAGAGGAGAAATCAGCCCTGCTTTTCTTTTCATCCTTCCCCTTCCATCACGGAGGAAAACATAAGCATTGGATTGTGACTGCCCACTCAAATAGTAATATGATTGAAATTCTTGATCTTGGAGAACAGTAAGAGGAAGAAATAGTTACAGCTTCAATTATATTTGTGATTGCAACCAGTGACTGCAAGCCGGTTGCAAATATTTCTATGTTGACAACAGTAGGAGTGATGGAAGAAATGCCTTGTGCCCATTTTCAAGATGAGGAGGTATATATGCTGGTGATGACCTAACATTGTCAGAGACAATAATGGCAGCTGCCTTTTGCGTCATGTAGCTCTTTCTTTCATGCATACTATGCAGTTTAGAAAGTTAGTGGTCTCAGATATTAGTATAATTGCCTCTGCCTTGTTCCAGATTTGAAAGTAGAGCTTTAAACTACCAGTCTCCTATTCAAGTCTGTGTCTTCCACTGTGCTAGGCTGACTAGTGGCTCTCTCAAAATACCCGGGTCCCGATTCCTAGAAACTGTGAGAGGTACCTTGTACGACAAAAGGGACTTGGCAGATCTAAGTTGAGGTTCTTGAGCTGGGAAGGTTACCCTGGATTATCTTGGTGGGTTCTAAATGAAATCACAAGTAAACTTACAAGGGAGAGACTTGATCATAGAGACAGAAGGAAAAGGCCATGTGACCACTGACACAAAAGCCCACACTGTTGTCTTTGAAGATGGAGGAAGGGGTCATGAGCCAAGGAAAGCAAAAGAGTGCAATTCTAGAAACTGGAAAAAGCAGGGAAACAGATTCTTCCTCGGAGTCTCCAGAGGGTGGGCAGCCCTGCTGACACCTTGGTTTCCACCCAGTAAAACCATTTTGGACTTCTGGCCTCCAGAACCGTAAGAGAATACATTTCCTTCGGGTCACTGAGTGTGGTAATTTGTTACAACAACCATAGGAAACTAATACAGTCACCTTTCCTTTAACTGGCTTTGTAAATCACTCACAAAATCAACATTTTATGAATTATAGTTGATGTACGTGGGAAACCTGGACTACCTAAGAAGTTGCGTCGTGAGGCAGCACGTTAAATTGAAACACTCTGCCCCTTTTAAATCAGTCATCTTTGGAAAGACATTTTTGCTCAACTTGTTTTTTGGCTTGCAGTTTCTAGCTTGTGTAACACAAGTTAAATAGTCTATATTTCTAATGTTATTCTGTTTTTGACACAATTTTTATTTAACCCTTCGTTTCTATTACCCAAGATTTAAAATTTTCCAGTTTGGGCTCATTGCTCTTTTTAAAACAAGTTGTCCTTTCCAAAATAGGTTTTTTCCCCCCTTCTGAGAAATTAAATGAAGTCATGGTGGCGGGCTATGTCGAAATGTTTGTCCTTTAAACTATTTTTAAAAAACCTCTGGGATGATCGCATTCTCAACATATGAAACGGCATAGGAACATTAAGGTCCTTACGATCAGTAAGAAAGTGATTCTGGAGAGAAGAATTGTAGAGAGATAATACTGATGATCTACATGCTTCATTACCAAGCCTGTTTTTTGAGTGCGAACGCTCTCCTTCCTGGTACACTAATATTTACCTATGACACCTTTGTGAAAATACTTTCACTACTTGTCAGACTTTTCTCTTATGTGATCTCCTTAATTCATCCAACACATATTAATTAGTACCGGACCATGGGCTAGATAACAGGGAGACAGTGTTAAGTGAAGACCCAGGTCCTTGCCCTCGGGGAGCTTATATTCTTATCTCGAATCAAATTTAAATTCCTCATCACCAATCTTTATCAAATCTCCCATGTTATGAATTTCTCTTCCTTTCTCTCCAAGGGCATACCAGCTTCTAAATAAACTGGTAAAAGAAGTCATGCTCTCTACATATGAAAAGTTACAGAATTTATGGAGCTTGGAATCCTATTAGAGAGAATACTCTTTTTCTTCCTTATTGGATTTACAATTATTCTCTTGCCTTCTGCACCCCCTCAGCCACCCGGCTAGTAATTCATCCTTACGGTTAGTTACCTCCCAGATAATCCTTCAGCTGTGTACACTTCAAAACCCAACAAATCAGTTCTTGGGAGTGTGAGTAAATGTGGAGGTACTCTGTTGATCCTTCTGACCTGGCCAGGAGTTTATGAGGACAAGCCTATGAGATTTCAAGGCAAGGGAGACAGGAAATGAAAGAACTGTATACTTTTTCTCCTATGGTTTGCTGCAGAATGCTATGTCATCAGTCAACGGTAACAAGAGACATTTACTGAACACCTGCTTTGTAGTAGGCACTGTGCTCAGGACTGGAGTTGAAAATTAGGGAATCTTTAGTGAGCTCACAGACCATGAGTTTAATCAGTACCTCCACCATAGTATTGTTTCCTATTAATTACCAAACTCAAGAAGATCACATGAATGTGTGTTAACTGCAAGAAACTGTCTCTTTATGCATGGTGGATTGTGATGTGGTTCACATTAGCAAGGTCCAAATGTTATAGCCGGTTTTTAAGCCGATTGTTTTATCATTTGCTGTTTCTTATCTTGGTGAACAGTACTGCTGAGTGTTCATCTGTGCGTTTCTGCTATGTTCGTTGTGTAGTAATTTTATAAATTGAACATGAAATAGTGGTGGTGGAAGGGGAAGTGTGGGTGTTAGGAGTCAAGTTATCTATGTTACAATCCCAGCTCTGCTACTTGCTAACTCTGTGACTTTATACACATTTCTTAATGTCTCATTGTCTTCATCTGTAAAGCTGGAGATAATCTCTCTTTTTTTTTTAATTGAAGAATAGTCAGTTTACAGTGTTATGTTAAGAGATAATATCTCTTCATAGTGATTTTTTAAAAAGGATCAAACGAGATACGTAAGGAATATATCAAACAAAACCCAGGCACCATTGCCCTAGGTAGAGAGACAGGACGTAATAGTGCCATGTTGGAACTGGATCACAACCACAAAATGGGATTTTTTAGGGAGGGTTGATATTCAGCTGATGGGCACTGATTCTGCTAATCTCATTGTTCATAGCTGGGGCCCATTTTGATTGGTTGGTGTTTGCAGTAGACTGGCTACAGAATATTCTGAATTTCACTCGTGCTTCACAGGAGGCGCTTTCCAAAGGATAAAACTACTTGTTAGTCTGCTAGCTCTAAAGCAGTTGAAACAACCTTATAGAATTCAATGCTCCCTTTTTATAATAATCCCCTTGTTATTCAAAAATAAAATTCGTAAATAGTACAACCTATCTACCTGCAATACAACCTGCATTACATAAAGGAAAGCTAAGAGAAAGTGATTAATGAGAAAAACCGTACGTGCCTCGATATGTAAATGGCTGGGCATCAATACACTAAAAATATAATAAAATGCTTATATGCTTGTACTTCTTTATAGTGAATAAAGATGGTATTAAGAAGATATTATGAAGTTGTTCTGTACAAGCTACATAGAAGAACTGAGGAAAAGTATAAGTGGATTCTTGAATAAAAACTAGTGTTAGGGTACGTAATAACAGGCTACCTATATTTACAAATGATAATAAAAAGAAAGCTAATCTTAATTTAAGTAAGGGGAAATGTCAAGAAGAAATACAGAGTCCAAGGGCAGAAAATGAAGTCCAGTAGTCTTACGAATGGGCTGGGCTCTTTAGAAGTGTAATATCAAAATAATTCCCAATTTATGACATGGATTAGGATAATAACAACATATTAAAGAAAATTCTATCTCCTGTCTTGCCAGACATGCATTCAGTCTCTAGAATTTTAGAAGCCCTTGGAGGCTGTGATTTTTGAAGGATGATGAGGAATAGAGGGTAGGTCGGAAAAGGGAACTATATTCAAGGGGTTTTAGAGAAGCTGTGTGGTACACCTCTGGGGACCATGTCAGAGTCAGACTGGAAAACAGCAAACAGCTCCTCAAATTAGCAAATACTTTCAAAATATAGTTTTCACAACATAGATTTCTTATTTTATTGCCCCCCAATTTTTGAATATGGTATATGATAAACCAGCATTTTTTAAATGGACCTCAACCTGAACTCTGTGCTGTATGTCTCTACTAATATAATATTCCGATGTTAAATTCACTCAGATACATCTCAGATCTCTTTTACTGTAATTTTTGGTGACATCTATGGATGCAGATTGAAGCAGGTTTGTTGCATGGGCTGTCGAAGACCTCGAACAGCATGACAGTTGGTGACATGACTTCTCAAAATGGCAAACAACTCTCTAACGTTCTAAATCAAACAAAGAATGGCATTCCTTGGATTTACATGGTCTGTTCTTTCCTGAAAAGTCAATGTATATTAAAACTATTCAAAAATTCTATATATATAAAGTAGCATTAGGTTTCAGGCTCAGATAATTATAAACAAATTTCTCACTTATGTGACTGTTTGCTGGGATATTTAAAAGCCGTACAAAACTCAGCTTCTTCATTGAGCAGACTATCCCCTGCTCTGTGGGACATCTAGCCTGCCTGCTCCATCAGCTTCTAGAAGGATACCCCAATCATTGTGAAAACAAAAAATACCCCCATAGATTTCCAAAATGCCCTCTAGGGGGAGGTACCACCTCTGTTGAGAATCAGTGATCCAGATCTGTGAACTTGCAAGGAGTAGGATGGCCATTCTCAGCCAGCCTCTGAACACACATTTTCTCCTTGTTTCTGTGTTGCATTATACAGACAATCCTTTGTGATATTTCCATCTTTTAATGGCAAAAGAACTACAGAATAATTAAAATATTTCTTAAGGTAACACTAGGCTAAAATTGCAGTTTTGTTGGACTTTGTTGTTATTCCACTGTTATTAACTATAGAATAATTAAATCATTTCTTAAAATGGCACTTGGCTGGATGCCCATTTGGTTGGACGGTTGCTATTCTACTGCATAACACATGGGATGTGGTCTCATAAGAGATACATTACAAATTAAATCGAAAGACAGGTGAGGGCTTTAGGCCTCTTGACAGCTGGGGTTTGCAGTTGTCGTCTCTTCGCCACCTAGGACAAGGTCCACTTTCCACTTCTGTTGGGTCGAGGTTGAATGAGTATATACTGGCACACATGTTGCAATGCAAGGTAGAGGAGAGAAGGACGGAGTCAGAGCTTGGTATCACACTCATCCACTAGGAAGGATGGTCATTTGTGGAAACTGAGGGGCACACCAGGCTCTGTGATAATCTGGATGGAGCCTATTAGCCTATGGGAGGTGTGAGGCAGGTGGGAAGGGAGAGGATTAAGAAAATGTAGTTCAAGATGAGGTTCTAAAGGCTGGGGGGAGCAGAGTAACCAAGGGTCTTGAGAAAACACCTAGGCTAGCAGAAAAGCTGTTCTACTGGTTCAGAACCCCCATAGTGAGGTTGAGACCCTGGGGCAAGAATACTGGTCTTCCTGAGAGGACCTTCAGGAAGTCCCAGTTGTCAAGGATGTCTGAGGAAGTAAGCAGGGCAAAAGGCTGGACATTTCAGAATGGAGTCAAAGGAAGAGTCCCAGTGCTATGCCCTGAAGGGGAGTGTGCAAGATAGGGTTGGGATGGTGGTGCTGGGGGATGCTGTGGACAAGAAGGGGCCATGGTCTCAAGTCTCAGAAGCAACTGACAGCAAACGGGAGTTTGGGAGTAATGTGGTGGACTGGAGTGTACCACTGGGCCCCGGGGGAGTTATGAGGGGGACCGGAGTGTACCCCTGGGCCCCGGGGGAGTTATGAGGGGGACCGGAGTGTACCCCTGGGCCCCGGGGGAGATATGAGGTGGACCGGAGTGTACCCCTGGGCCCCGGGGGAGTTATGAGGGGGACCGGAGTGTACCACTGGGCCCTGGGGGTGGAGCATGCATGCTGAGTTCCAATGAAAGAGAACCTGAGCAGGGTGTTCAGGTAACTCCCGGGTTGGTCTGGAAAGCAGGGGCAGGCTGATCTCGGCTTTGACGGACTGGATAAGGCAGAAGGACGGAAAACGAGCTGGGTGGGTGGTAAGAGTGAGGTGAGGTAGGCAACATCATTCTTAAAGTATAAAGTTGAATTAGGTGATGTATTTTGACCTATAATGTACTGTGAGGTGCTTGAATTATGGTTAGTTTTAACTATATAAGTAAATCACAGGAATTCTTAGTGCCCTAAGCAGAGGGCAAGCAGACCAAAATTTCCAGGTTAATTTTCAGTAACTAAAATGTTGGGGAAAGGTCTAAAGTCTTCCAGATGGAATGTAACTTGAAGTGGGAAGCAGGAAGGAGGGAGAAGTGTGTGCCATTTCTCACCTTGACTTTACATCTGTTATTACTTTCTTATTTCCCTGAAATACTAGGCTTGTCTCCACGAAAAACAATCCCTTCTTCATACACGCTAGCTCCTCCCACCTCCCCTCCCATAACAGAAAGAAGGCAGTAATATAAATGTGAGGCTTTTTTGTTTCTAAACCTATCAGTAGGATTGATTTTCTCTGAGCATCAGTTATCTTAAATTTCAGTATTGCCTTATCCGCCGCAAAGTAGTGACTGCTTACACAGAAACAAATAACACATCACTGTTTCATGAAAGGGGTTTGATGATAGCACATTTCACTATAAACAGGAATCTCAGCATAACCCTTTTTTATTACTGAAATCTCAACATTTTTTAGCCGCATGACCTCATACTGCGGATTCTTGGTCCATGTTACTCCTGAACTGAACCCAGTGGGAACCACAAGTAGTTATTTCAACCTAGCCTTTTGTGTAGATCAAAACAGAGAATTGTTTAAAACAACAGAGAACAAATAAAGTAGAAAAAATTTAAGTCAAGGTATCTGTCTCAAGGTCTAATGAGCAATGCTGGTTCAAGGAGAATATCCTATCACCTTTGTTGGTTCATTTGTGGGTTCGATTCAGAAGCCGTAAATTTAAATTCTGGGGTGTTTATTAAGCAAAGGTGAGATTTCTCACCATCATCCTTCATGGTGATCGAATGGCTGTGGACAAGAAATCTATGACAAGATGCTGTGAACCTAATAAAATAGCTGCTAAGGGCCAGATCCGGGCACCTGGATGATAACTAGTGAAACATTGTTGCCACACTGTTCTAGCTGTTTCCCAAGTCCTTTTTTCACATAAGTTTAAAGTTAGGTTAACCTACAGGAACAAGAAAGCCTTCCACACTTAATAAGAACCATGACTGGAAAGACGGTGAAAAGATTGTAACCATGTTGGATAAATTAAGCTTATCATTGCTATTTTGCAAATAGACTGCATTCTCTTCTCCTTACCTAGAACACCCTCTCCACACCTCCACTTATGTAAACACCATGCCTCAAGGCCTAGTGAAAGTCATTCATCATCCTAGACCCTGACCCTCACTCAAGCCCCTTCAGTCCTGATAGTCTCAGCTGCTTCATTCAACCTGCATTTCTTCTTCTTTTCTTTTTTTAAATACATGCTATTGCTTCCGGTGTTAATCTTGCCTCCTCCAATAGAGCACTTCACATATTCCCTTAAGGTAAGTTTAAGGTGGTAAGCATCTTCTGCCTTCAACCGGTACAGAAATGAGTTACTATTTTTGGCAAAATGAGTTTAAGATTTATAAAGCACTTTCCTGTATATTCTCCTTTAATCCTCATGAAAATTCAGTGAGGGTGAAACTATCATTATCCTCATTTTATAGATAAGGAAACAGACTCAAGATCAAACTATTTGCCTGGGATCACCCCTCAGGGAATGGTGGGGCTAGAATTGAGCTCAGTACTCTGAATTCTAAATCCTTGGCAATTTCCACTCTGTAGCTGGCTGCTTCCTAATAGGTTGCTCAATGGACCTAGAAGTTTCTTATGGAGTAACTTATTTAAGAGAGGGCATGTTTATGATTGTTGTGGGTTGCAGGATGGAATTTAGTTTGTGAAAATTTAAACATTTTAAGGGTTCGTGCTTGTAAGAACTTTAAATGCATTGATATTGTGGGAAGAGATTGATGTGAATTTCATTTCTGTAATTGCCTGGAGCCATATAGTTTTATACATATATGTAGGTATGTACTATATGTGTATATATACATATAGGTATTTATATATATAATGCTGAATGAAATCAAATTGTAATCTCCTTTGACTTGCTCCTGTTTAAGAGAGAAAATTATTTAACCCAGTTTATTTCTCTCTCTTTTTTTTCAAGGTATAGCAATGTGGTTCTAAATGTTACTTTGTCAATTGGATGAACCCCAAAAGGAAATATTAATACTCCGGGAGATAAACAGAAATAGCAAAGAAGAATATAGTGTTGGCTAACAGTATTTTGAAGGATGTTAACATTGTCCATTCACTCTTTTTCATAACAACATTTTCTTGTGAAATATTTCAGCTATGCATAAAAGTATGAAAATAATAAAACCAACAGCCATGAACTCATCTCCCAATTACAAAAACAGAAACAGTGCAAATAGAGTTGAAGACCCCTGAGTACTCTTCCACATCATAATCCCCTTTTTCCCTATCAGGTTATTTCCAGCTTTTGTACTTTGAGCTCATATATATGTTTTCCTTAATATTTAGCCTTGTTTTACGTATCTTAATCTTTACATGAGAGTTACCACATTTTTTATATTTCTTTGAAACCTGCTTTTTTTCTATGAAAGTCAAGCTTTTGAGATTTATCTGTGTTGGAACATGCAGCTCTAGTTTATTTTTTAATTTTCACTATTGTGGAATACACCTTCGGATGAACTAATCTGAGATTTATACGCCAGCTCTACTAAATGTCTGTTAGTGTGCATTTAGGCCACTTCCAATCGTCCACAGTGATGAGTGGCGCTGCTCTGGGCAGCCTTTTATACGTCCACCTGCATGGGCACTAGGACTTCTTTAGAGTCTATACTAAGAGTACCATTACTGGGTCGTTAGGCGTTATTCTTCAACCACGGTAACGATTTCCATAGCTTCATATCCTCACTGACACTTGGCATTGTCAGACTTCAGAATTTTTTTTTCCAAAATAATGGACATGAAATGGTATCTTTATGTGATTTAATATTGCATTTTTCTAATTAGTGGTAAGACTGAGTGTCTTTTCAGATACTTGTTGACCATTCCCATTTTATCTTCTCTGAATAATCTGCTTAGACGTTTTGGTCACCTTTTTGTTTGTTTGAATTTCTCTTATTGGTTTGGGAGTTGTCCATATATTCTGGATATCAGTTCTATGTCAGTTCTATGCATTGCTAATAACTTCCCCCAGTCTGTAGTATCTTTTTATTTTAATGATATATTTGATCACATAAGTTTTAAGTTTTAATATACTCTTATTAATCTTTATTTTTTTATGGTTTGAGTTTATATCTTGATATATTTTTCCAAAGTGAGGTCATATGGATATTCTATATTTTTTTCCCAAAGGCTTTAGTGTGTGGGTTTTTTGTTTTGGTCATGTTTAGTTCTTTTTTTTTTTTTTTTTTTTTTTTGCAGTAAGTAAATACTTTAATTTTGAAATAGAACACATATCAAAACAATGCAGCTTTCTCATGGAAACAGTAGGCAAAATGCATGTATAATGCCCTTTTTAAATGGCTGGTTACAGTTGTGATAGGCAATGTGAAAAGCAATGTTCAGAGATGCCATTAGCAACAAGAGTCTTTCTGCTACAGCAGTAAATTCCCAATCACAAGCTGAAAGAGAGAATCATTCCAGACCTTAAAAAAAATTTACTTTAAAAATGATCGCCATTCCTTTTCTCCTGTGAAAATGTCTTCATTCACTTTTTATGACATACGTTTCGGGTATGCAGCATTATAATTTGACATCTGTATATGCTACAGAGTGATGACCATACCATCTATCACCCCACAGTTGGTCTTCAGTACAATTTCTACAAGTTTCCATGTAGCTTTTTGATTCTGGACTTCTTATTTTGATCCATTTGCTTATTTGTCTATCCCTGTGCTAATAGTTTCATAGCTCCTTAATATTTTAGGGAAAATTCCGTACTCTTCAAAGTCATTGTGATTCTGCTTGGCTCTTTGTTCTTCTGGGTTCTTAACCAGGTGGCTAAGTTTCACAAAAAATCCTTTTGGATGCTGATTATAATCGCATTGAATTTATAGGTGTACTATACCCATCTGAGAGTAAATCCTGAAACAAAAAGAGCAAAGTCTCACAATATTAACACCCTAACACCATCACTCACGTATACATACATATTCCTGCACGTGCATATTGTTTATGTCCCACTAGAAAGTTTCCTCCCTGAGAACAGGGACTTTGCCCGGCTTGTACTGCTATAGCACTGATGCCTGGAAAAGTGCCCAGCAGATAGGAGATACTCAATCAACATTTGTAGAATAAATAAATCAATAAATGTAGGTGCATTTTCTTATAATTTTTTTCATCACTGCATTTTTAAATAGTTTAAAAACATTAACAGAGAGGCTAGATCTTTTTTTTTTTCCATGTAGATTTGTAAAGAATAAGATATTATTCGTAGGAGCGATTTCCCATAATACGTTACACGGACATTAGACCAACAGGAGGCTGTGGGAAGGGTGAGCTCAGTGGGCAAATATGTTTGGGAAATGCCTCATGCCATACTTGTTTCTTAGAGTCATCATGTATATTAGAATAGTCAAGGTTCTGAGAAGTTCCATTGTCATAAAACTAGTTCATTTTTTCCCCCCAAATTATGTGCCCCCTTCCTTTTAAAATACCAACCCTCCTTTTATACCAAACACAAATACTTTTCTAAAAAAGAGATCTACCCTATTTGGGAAAGGGTAGAGTTGGAAAACATTAGAAAATGTAAAATAATTTAAATATTTCCTCCTATACGGTTGAACACTTACTGAGACGTGCCACAGAAGAGATGAGTTAATGGGACTGACACATCCCTTGAGAAGTCTTCATCTTTAATCACTTTTTTCCTGCTCAGTATTAAGTAAAGTGGAAATGATTAGTTGCTGTACACTTCCCAATTTGTGCTAGTTCCTAGAAGTAACATTTAGAGAAAGACACTTACAAACATCAATTTCATTCATTTTATACTTAAAAGAGAATAAACTTGTCAAAACTCTAGTATTTGTGTGTCTGTGCTGTTATTCTAGTGTTGGCAGAGCAGCCGAGCTACCTCTATGCTACAGCTCTTTTGTGCTAGTCTTTGATTCTTTGGTTCCCAGAGGAGGGAAATTATTTAAATAACTGAATATTATATACTGTGACAGCCATATTTTCCAGATTCTAGGGACTGGTGGTACTTCCTGCCCCAGACCAAACACTAAATTTATAAAATTTCTTCACTATGACCACTCTGCAATTGATTTTTACATAGAATAACTGTAGTTTACGAGGGCTTTCTTGAGAGTTAGTGTGGACACGGTTCTTACATCAGGACAGTAGACATAAACTAGGACTGTCCCCAGCAAATCAGGCATATGGTCACCTAACTATATGACTCATTTCAAATGGCTCCTTTAGTGTAGGATGACTGTTACTGTCTTACTTTTGAGGGCTTTAGAGCATATATGTTGATTATAATTGATGCAGTCATTTAAAAATTACCCATAATTTTATAATTTCATCATAAAATCAAAAGTGTGAGAGAGTTGTAAGTGATAAATATCACTATTTTCAGGCATCAGAAAATGTAGGATCTCTTTTTATAAAGCATTGTTTAACACTGTACTTTACGAAGAACTATAGGATCCTGGATGTGGACCAAGCCAATGTGTTTCTTTTTGTTTGTAGTTCTTTTAAAATAAAATTTGTATATCATAGCTTTCTAAGCTACCCTGGAGGTGACTGCACTGGCATGGGTAACTCAGCTTCAACTTCTGTTTGGGGAGGAGGGTTGCCCTTTCCAAGAGGAAACCTTAAGGATAAAACAGCGGCTAGCATTTTTACATGTTTCCAAATAATGAAGTCAGATTTTGCATGCTATTTAGAATTAATAATTTATCTTTGGAGGAGCTCTTTTCAACATCTCTTTACCAAATGGTAACAAAAATAATCCCCCCCAATTGTGTTTTTTGGGTAGAATCATCTTCCAGCTATGGATGTTTGATCCAGTTGGTCTGTCAAGGTATAACCTGGGGGTGCTTAAACTGGAGCCTTGTGTATACATAATACAATTATAAGCATAGCCAGATACAGATACAGATACACATGTTATAGATACACAGTTATCTATTCTACTTCTGAAGAATTTCCAGGGAGGGCAGTTTGCCTCTTTCAGAAATCAGTTAATCAGTAAAACAATTATGTCACCTATCCAGCAGCATATTGATAAATGATAGATAGACAGGTAGATGCAAGTATGGGTATATCCATATATATAGCATATTCAGATGTAAATATAGATATAAATGATGCATATATAGATATATGCAAATATAGGCAGATACACAAATATAAATTCTCTGATTTATATAATTTATTAAATTACATAATCAGGAAACCAATTCTTCCCTATTTTAATGAATGTATTTAGGGCACCTTAATAACAGCAAACCCTTCCTTTCATTTTGGTTTACTTTTCCAAAATACATTTTGGCTACTATATAAATGAAGCCCAAGGAATGGTTAAGACTCACATTAAAATTGCAGACTTCTTCCCTCTCATGCTAACTTGAGTTGTGAGTCTAGAGAATAATTGATTTGGAAGACCATTCACAGGCTTCTGCCCTCCTGGGTCCCCAGCCTGGAGTGCTCCTTCTGCAGATTTCCAAGGCACAGCATTCATTTCATCTACTCATAAGGGTCTTCTTGAATACTCTGACCAAGGAGTGGGCCACCCTGCAACTCTCTCTAGTATTCTGCTTTGTGTTATTCTCTTACCTTTGTCTTTCCCGATTCCTTCCTTCCTTCTTTCTCTCTCTTCTTTTTCAGCTGTCTCTGTCTCTAGAGGGCTGGGACTTCATTTACATCATTGTATTTTCAGTACCTAGAATATTGTCGGGCACAGAGTAGGTGTTGAAAATATCTTTGTTACATGAGTAAGTGAATAAATGAGTTAAAGTTCACCCAGTTTAACTCCTGTGCTAATGAGAATTTGTGACCCTAGATAAAGAGGAGGAAACCACCTTTTTTTTTGTTTGAACTCCAGCTGTATTCCAGGCACTGTGCTAGGGATTGCTCAGACTATCGTTCAGCAAAGTCACACATGTGAAATGGAACTGTTCTTATGTTTCTATAACTGAATTTAATTTCTATTTGGAGCCCTTCTTTTCCTGGGCAGTGGGGACTTAATCTATTTGGGAGTCCATGCCCCTTTCTTTGGGTGGTGTGTCTGTATTTCCAAGGTTGACCTGAACACATGGCCAGCTGCCTCGCAGGCCAGGCTGAGACATGGGACACTCTGCTTCCTTGCTTCCTTCAGGTACCTGAGACCATGGTCCTGCATCCGAGAAGAGAAGGTAGCTGGGGGTGGCACTTAAGGGAACAGATGGAAAACAAGTAGGGGAAAAAGGGCTTCACCTAGATCCTTAGAAGTGATCAAAAGGTAAGATCACAGAATGGCATCATGGGAACCAAAGAAAGAGAGGATTTTTATGAAAGAGATTGGTCAACAGCATCAAAGACCAAGAGAAATCAGTTGAAACTGTGAAAAAGAGACCCTAGGATCATGTCTATGAGATGCCCAAACGATGATTTAAAAAAAGTGAAAAGAAAATTTAACTAAAATGGTAAAACCTAGACAAAACATTTGTTTGGACTTTGTTTCTTATTAAAAAGTTTTGCCGTTTTTCTGGAGAAACTCAATGAGCTCATGCTGGTCGGGGTGACTTTTTTCACTTTTCAGCTGTGAGGTCACTGACTAGTGACGGTCACTGGCTCTGTCGCCCTAGCCCTTGATTAAACCAACTTGGCACACTTCAAAAATATTTAGAATTTCATCTTAGACTTGTGCTGTTTCTTAAATGGCAATGACCTTCTGTTATGGTCAGTTGATTATTTTCTTTCTGCCCACCCCCCACCCCCCAAAGAAAAAGGTTTTGTAGAGACTTTACACAGAACAGCTGCTTGGAACATGCATAGGCCAGTTTACATTAGGCTGTTTTTTCTTGAGAAAGTCATAGTTTAAACAAATGGTTGTGTCTATTTTAATCATTTTTGCCCTCTTTTGAAGTGTTTTTTCAAACATAAGTTTTTTTTTTTTTAGAATAGAGTTTTGCATTATAAATTAGTCTGCTCTGTCATGTCCCTTTTAAACACAGCTGTTACTACAATGTAAACAGAGTTTTAAAAATGTAGATAAACAGTTACAAGAGGAAGAGTTTCAAGTGTTTTTAACACATGGTCAGTTTTTGCTTACTTGAATTCTGTGGTTTGAAAGTTGAATTCAAAATACACTTTTTATTTCACAGATGTCAGGCTATTCAATACAGCTGTTCATGGATGCCCTAAGAGGCATCTTAATTTCACAGTCAGCACAATTTTGACAATATCATATTTTTGAAGTCATATTGGTAGTAAACCTAAGATGAATATGGAAATTCTGTAATGGCACGGTACATAATACCCTTCCGAGGCATAAAAGTGGAATGGAAAATGTATCTGGTGGCCCAAAGCTAAAATATGAAAAGATTTTGTGTGGCCAACACACCAATGTGAAATATACAGCAAATTTTAGTATCTTGAATGATAGTCTTAATAAGAGTCCTAATTCTTCAGTGGACCAGTCCTATGTCTATATTCCAAGAATTTGTGCCTAAGCCCACACCTTGAAAAGTGAAAAATTAGGCACTGTTTGAACATAAAGCTATTAACTGATCTACATTTATCATCTAACAAATTTCAAACAAATGGACCTAGATACAGCATGAGTGTCTTATTTCCTGAACACCAAACTAGGTCTTCCAGGTACACAAAAAACACAAGCATTTGGAACTGAGAGAGTATTGGAACTAAAACATTTCAGTGATTTTTGGTATGATGACAATATCTTGAAAATCAATACATCCATGAAATATCTGGAAATCTACTATCAAAATATGCTAATGAATGTTTAAAGGATATAAATTATTATCCAGAACTCCCCAATTCATTGTTTACCTCCAGTAACACGATGTATATTACTTGGGTGATAAATTTGGGAACCACAAAATTTTAGATGATTATTTGGAAAATATTCTCCCAGGTAATGTCACATAAAGTAAAAATGAAAGTAAAATTAAATTCTATCTAAAATGTAGTCTAGTTGGAAAATGGCACTCATTTAAGTGTCCAAGAAAAACATACACAATTTCTACCCATATTGTTCTCAAACCACCATGTCTGAGTTACAGATCTGAGGGAGGAAGCCATGTTACTAAACCTAAATACTCTGTGTTTGGCTTGGAAAATAGCTAACTGATTATTTAGCTATATCACACAACCCAACATGACCTCATTTTCAATAAAAACATATGATTTGATCCAAAGCCTTCCACAGTACTCCATAATTAGACACCTTATCCATCAAGCTGCAAGGAAGCCTTGCTAAAGAGTAAAACAAGAATTTTCATGTGTTAAGTTATACAGCAGAGGGAGTCCCATGAATATAATACAAACATACTGATATTGCCAAAGAAAAGTCAATTAAAATTTATACGCACTCTAAGAGTTACAAAGCTCAAAACGTGCTGTGTAATTTAGGTCAAATAGCCCTTGAGTACAGGTATTCATGAAAATTAGGCTTCATTTATTAGAGTTTTCATCTCTAAGAGCTTCTAAGACTTTTCTTAAGTGAATTTGGGAACTGATCTAAGAAGTATAAACAACATTTTTTTCTTCATCAGAATGTTAGGAATATATTTGTATGTATGAACACACATACTGTGTATTTATAAGTAATGCCATGTTTGGAATCTTAAAATTTCTCCTAAAATTTGATCACGTACATGATCCTTTAATGTTTTTAACTCCAGGACACGTAAATCTTGTTTCAAGGTAAATTGAATTGACCCCCTTAACTAAAAGAGAATCTGGATTTCCTCCAAAAAGCCATCTCTTATTTTTATTCGCTGTGATGGCTGTCCCTTCTACCTCCCTAAGTCATGTAATTGAAGGCTAAGACCAAGATGTTTTGCCAACTTTTTCCCTTGACTTCTCTTTCTTGTTCAGCCTCACACTGTACAATTGACATGGAGGATCTTGCCAAATACAAGTAACGGTAACTCTGTAGAATTCAGTGATTATGGTCCCAAAAGAGCTTTGAATAGTGTTTGGAAATTTAAGATCAAGTGAAACTGTTAATATTTTCCCACTTACTTATTTCTGTTTTTTTAAAACATGTTCCTCTGGGGATTATTTTGCCTATTACTTTAGTCTGTTGATATTATTAGTATAAAACATGTAGTCAGATGTTATTTTATAAACATAATACAAAAGGACCCACCCAACATATAAGCCATTTCTTTACTAGTTAAGAAGAAAGAATGAGCGAGTCGTTGAAAAATTTAGGCAAGGAGTTAAACTGCTGCTGAAAATGTGGACTTTCCTGGATGGATAGTTACTGTTCTATTGGAGAAGCTATCTTATTGGTGGACTTCCCTGTTTCCTTTAAATGTTCTTAATGTGATACTGGAAGGGGCTCTCCTGAGGTCAGACATTGAAATGTAAAGTGGTGAAGAGATGATCAAAGTGAAACCTTCACTCTTCATTATTTTAGCATAACACAGCCTTATGCCAATATAATCATTTCTACCAGATATAAAGGGTTCTTATGGAATGATGGAAAGAAAATTATTTCATTTACTGTCATTACATTTTTCTCTTTTGACTTTTTTTTTACAATAAAAAAATTGCATTCTTTTTTATTGAGGTATAGTGCGTTTACAATGTTTTGTCAATTTCTGGTGTACAGCATAATATTTCTATCATACATATAAACACATATATTCATTTTCATATTCTTTTTCATTATAGGTTACTACAAGATATTGAGTATAGATCCTTGTGCTATACAGTAGAAACTTGTTACTAATCTATTTTAGATATAGTAGTTAGTATCTGTCTCTTTTGACTTTTTTATTATTAACTTCCTTTATTCCAAGAAAAAAAGTATGTACCAAGTAGAGGGGAGTAACTTATAAGTAGAGTGCTAGCCAGTGACATTTTTGTAAAGAAAGCCCAAATGAGAGGTAACTCTAGGGAATGCAATCTGGTGAGTATTTTGTAACTTATCACTTCCAGCTTTCTGACCAGCTTTCTCTTGTCCTAGTCCCTTTCCTAAATGTGCCATGGTCCTCCCTTTTTACTCACTCCAGTAGTCTTGTCCAAGATTACCTAGTGACCTTCCTAGTCTTACCTCTTAGTTCCTTTTTTCTCCTCAATCAATGCATTTCCTGGCAATTGACCAGATGGTCCTATCTCCTTGAGAGGAAATACTGGGTTCCCACGGGGGCTTTGTGGCTCTGAATAAATTCCATGACAGCGGTGGTGTCCTGGTCAAAGGATGAAATAATTCACACTCTTACCAAATAAGGCACAAATGTCCCTTGGCTGCAGCCTCAGCTTAGAAAGTTTTCCTGCCCCAAACACCACACCATTTCCACTGGGGCAGCCAAGTTTAAAAATTATAAATATATTAGTATTAAAAAATTTTAACCATCAATTATGTTTTAAATGACAGAGAAAAAAAGTCCAATTCAATCTTGCTTAAGTGATAAGAGAAATTTATTGGTTCAGATCATTGAAAAGCCTAGGAGTAGGTCTGGCTTCAAGTGTGACTGAAGGAACTGAAAGGATGTCATTGGGATCTTTGAGTCCTAGTTTTGCCTTTTCTCTGTTAGCTTCAGGTTCCAGAGACATATATTCACTGATTCAAGTTGAGGGGGAGACTCAGTGCTTCTCCCTGGTGGTTCCCACCGACATCTCAGAACTCATTTCTATTGAATTAGTTTGAGGCAAGTGCACATTTGTGAACCCATAGCTGTAGCTGGGGAGAATCAGTTCCGCTGATAGACAGTGCCTGGGTCACAAGTGCCAATCCTGGAGCTGGGACTAGAGACCATCTAATCACAAGGTCTGAGAGTAGATGACAGGTGGTTCCCCAAAGCTCCAAGAAAGGGAGATGAATGCTGGGCAGTGTTATCCTCACAGCTCCAGGCAGAGACACAGAAAGTCCTAACGTGTTTTGAAGGTGGGTCTTCATTTGACTCCAAGAAAATGAGGCCATGTTCAACGAACATTAAAGTCAAGGATTATTGTCCAATTGCACACGCCACTATCTAGTACAATGGTAGAATTTTAAAAAATATTTAAGCAATATTTGTGTTCCAGATCAGTTCTTTGTCTTTAATTTCCCATTTCTGTAAGCAAAACCACCGTTCTCCTGGTTTTCCAGGCTTAAATGATCCAGGGTGGGTAAGGAGAGTGGAGGGAGGCACTTGCCTTAGATGCAAAATACAAAGAGATGTTTAAAAAAAAATAAAAACAAAACCTCAGTATAGTAGGCTAACAATTGCGCCCCCCCCCTTCCATCTCCCTCAAATCCGCATCTTAATCTCTGGAACCGGTGAATCCTGCCTTATATGGTAAAGACTTTTCAGATATGATTTAAGTTAAGGATCATGAGATGAGGATATTATCCAGGGTTATTGGGGTGAGCCCTAAATGCCATCACAGATGTCCCTACAAGAGAGAGGCAGAGGGAGATTTGACAGGCAAGAGAAGGGAAGGTAGTGGGACTACAAGGTAGAGACTGAAGTGATACAGCCACAAACCAAAGAATGCTGGCAGCTATCAGAAGCTGGGAGAGGCAAGGAATGCATTCTTCCCTAGAGCCTCTGGAGGGAGTCTGGTCCTGCAGACACCTGGATTTCAGACTTTTGGCCCCCAGAGCTGTAAGAGAGTAAACTTCTGTTGTTTGAAGCCACTAAGTTTGTAGTAATTTGTTACAGCAGCCACAGGAAACGAATGCACTCTGTAATCAAGAGAAATATTTTAATGCAACATTTATTTTTAAAAATCAAAATTAATGCAAGAAATCCATGGTAAACAAAATATCAAGACTTTAAACAAAGACTGGCTCCCTTGGGGTAATTCTTACTTCTTTTGCTCCCACGCCCCCCACAGCCGATCATTTGGTTGCGCCTGTGGTCTGTGCCACTATAATTTCTCCTGACCTGCTCTTTCGCTTGTCTTTCCACTGGGGCCACTTTTCCAGTTCAAATGCCCATGATTTCTCCCCGTTGTAATTTCAACAAACAGTAATCTGCTTTGCCTGTCTCTGCCTTCTCCTCCCTTCTAATCCATCCTCATTACAGATAGATTTTTTTCCTAAAACATATATTGGGTCATGTCCTTCTATTTTTCAAAAATCTTTAATGGGTTCTCAGAGCCCTGGGAAACCAGCTTTCCAGCCTCACCTAACATTTTTCCTCCCCACACAGCCTGAGTTACTCAAATACATCCTGCTCTTTTCTAGCCAGGTATCTTTGCTCATGTACTTTCCTTATACTTCTCATCTATTTGTGTTTTATAGAGAGACCATGGTGTAAGTCTGAAAATTAAGGTCCAATATTATGTGTTGTCTTGACAGCTGATAAAATTGGAAGGACTTCAAATGGCCCAACGGCGAATCCCCTTCCCAGCCTGCTTCTGCAAATAAGGTCCCCTAGCCAAACACCCTTCTTAGTAGGGAGAGCACAGGTAGCTCCAGGTTATCCCTGAGTAGCCGTTTTCAGATCCCTACCAGCCTGTAGGATTATTCACACAAGCCAGTTATGTTCTTCTGTGGAATAGGGGGGTCCCACCCTCTTCATGCTACAAAGCCTGCTTCTCACGGGCGGTGCTTGTTTTCTCTGTCTCTAAATGCAGCCCCTGGAGTGCGGTGTCCTCCTCCCCCAGGCAGTGAGTAGCTGTGGCCAGTAAACTGCTATCCATTTCATCCGTCCAGGGTTGGGTGCTGTGTGTTCAGACATCCTCAGAACCCTAGGGCATGAATCCCTCCCTCACCGAGGAGGTGAAAAGGAGATGATTAAAACAGAGATTCATGTCCAGGTCCCAATATACCACTTATTGGCTTTGTGACTGCAGGAAAACAAAAAATGTAACAAATTATGAGCCCTACCACCTCACTTTAAAGTGTTTTTGTTTTTGTTTTTTAAGAAGCCGACAAAGGACCAGCTTCAAAGTTCAAAACACTGGGACTCTGTGGGTGTGACATCCAATAATGGTCAAAATTTCAGGGTCTGGAGTCAATCTTCCTGGGTTGAAATTGTGACTCCACCACTCTCAGTCTTCCTAAGCTTCAGTTTCCTCAAACATCAGGACAATGATATTATCTACCTGTGGTGTTGTCGGACTATCCATATAAAGGAGGTAGTCCACAGAAAAGCCCTGACACAGTCCCCAGCGCACAAATGCTTGGTAAATGTTAGTTTTTATTATTACATATTATAGCATGAGCCAGGGCCATGGACATCCGTTTGGCTTTGCAACTGAGGTCATATTTAGTTTCAAACGACGAAGACTCACAAGACCCTTGAAGTCCTTGATTTCACAGTTTCATGTCTGCCATTTTATCCATGTGATCTTACCCAGCACAGAAGTGACTTTTCTAAGAATTCTATAGCACAGGCTGTGAGGTTCATGTTGCCCCGTGTAGAATGACACCCAGCCAATTGAGCCCTCACCATTCACATTTTTCGATGATATTGGAAGAAATTCTTCTCAGGTTAGCCTGAGGATTGCCCAGGTGATCATTCCAGCCCTTTTATCAGGCTCCCCACTCGGCACCTTGTAACTGTATTTGGGTGAATGGTGTGCAGGGTCAGGGCAGTAGGGGGATAGTTTGCATTCATACAGCCCCGTATGTCTTCCTCCCACATGATTTTTCTCCCAAACAGGGAGCAGGCTAGAGACATCTTTACATATTAGTCAGATCTCTGTGTGTTGTATTTTGCCAAGTGCCAGACACTCTAGGTAAATGAGATTATACTCCATGTTACGCAAAGTCATTTCAAATTAAACAACTTTGATTTTGAGTTTTCCGGCTGCATCCCAGAACACTGTCTGGCTAAACATGTTTTTGTTTCCTTTTAGTCTCTGGGTGTTATTCCGTAAATATTGGTTTTTAACTAATCTTTCTACAGGATTCCATTACTGTCCCCAGCAGCCCTGGGGTTTGCAACAGCCTTAGAGTTCATCACACCTTGTGGCCTAGGGTGAATAAAACTTCCCAAAAGACTAGTAGAAAGATGGCTGATGTCTTCCATTCACCATGGAGCAGGGTAGATTGCCTGATAGCTTCCGTCTCCCAGAGTCAGTTTCAGATCCTGGTGTGGCTAGTGGTCATTTTAGTGTTGCTTCTTTTGAACTTTTAATTTCTGCTTTGGAAAACCCTCCATGGCACTTCTTCTGCCTTCCTCTCTTTTTCTTTCCTCCATCAAAAAGTCCTAAGTAAGCAGACTGGAATGGTGGGTGAGCCAGGTATTGTGGCTATAGGTGACGGTGGGGCCAGGAAGGAGCAGAGAAGGAAGAAAAGTGGCATCAGGAATAGGGAAAATATAATGGGGGAGATTGTTCCCCTCCTATTTCTCTTCAGGGTAATCTTCCTCCCTGGCTAAGGATCAATACGTCTTTGGTTATATTGCTTGTATTTATGGCTGTCTCTTTTACTCAGCGGTGGGGCATCGTTAACAAGCAGGAAACATGGATAATGCCCATCCCTTCTCAACAGCTGAGAATACGGAAGAGAATAAATCTGAGAGCATATTTCTCAGGCCTACTTCATTGGAAGAAAGAGAGAGCACAAAATTCCACACTCTTAGCAACCTGACCCCTGGGCAAACAGGAACCAGCACAACAGCACGTGCAGGAGGTGGGGGTTCCGGCGCCGGCTGGCAGCGCTCACAGCCCAGAAGGCCCTACTGTCTGCCTCCTGGGCCTTTGTGAGAAAATTCTCACACTGGGAAATGCACACAACCCATAAAAACAGACAGCCATCGCCAAATCACTTCCAGAAACGTAGACTATCAACCCGAGCGAGGACTGGCCTTGTCAGGAAGCCAGTGTTTTGGTGTCGGGAGCAGCTCCTCCCAGCCGTGCGTGATGACGGACCGTGGACGGCTGCTGTTTCTTTCTGCCCAGCATCTAGCTCCTCTTCTTCTGGGAAAAGCACCCCCGTTTCCATTTGGGGAGTCACCCAGCCGCCATCACATGCAGGATCGGCAGGACCAGTTCTTGATTAGCCAAGGAGCAGGAACAAAGTCCAAACTAGGACTTTCCTGTTTTTCCTCCTGGGAATGTGACTATTGAATGGAGTGATACAATAAAGGGAAAGGATCAGATTTAATTCATCTTGACTTAGGTTAATACCCATTAACACCTGTGACTTGAATATTCAGAGCCACTCTAGTGTCTGTCCTTTCTAAAGCCGGGGGCGGCAGACTTCCGCTTAATGCTGGGAGCAACCTCAGACCCTTCTAATAATTCCTTTACTGCTTAAATTAGCCAGAGTCAGTGTCCTTAACTTGAAGAACCCAGGGGAGTCATCACAGGACAAAAGGAGGAGTGACAGACTGAGAGTCAGTCTTTGCTCTGTCCTAAAATATTCCGTGAACCTGGAGGGGTCCCTTAGTTTTTCTGAGCCTCAGTTTCTTCATCATTAGATTAAGTAAATGGGTCAGAGGAGTCTAAGGCCCATTCATCTATAATGTTTTGGAATTCTAGGTTATTTAAAAAAAAAAGCCTTATAGAGTTGTGTTCATTGCAAAGGTAATTATTGAACTCCTGTTGTGCTAGTCACTGGGGACATAGGACTGACCTTGGGATGCAGAGGTTATACCCTAATGCAGGAGATAAACTATAAATAAGTCAGCAAATAAAATAATGATAGACTGTGGGAAGTTCTTTGCTGATGACAAACAAGGTGATAAGATAGAGAATCAGTGAGGAAATCCAGTTGAGACAGCGTGGCCAGGGAAGCCTGTCTGAGGAGGTGAACTGAGATAGAAACTGAAAGATAAGAACAGGTCAGCTGTGTTTCCCCAAAAAAGCTGGGGAAAAGCACATGCTAGGTAGAGAGAAAAACAAGCGCTCAGGCCCAGGGTTAGAAAAGGGGACGGGTCCCTAGAGGACAGTGAGGAGGAGGAGAAGGGTAGGAAAGAGACTGCAGAGGGAGGGAGACCAAGACCAAGCAGGACCCTGTGGGCCAAGGGAAAGAATCTGGATTTTATTCTAAAAGATCCAGTGTACATATTAAGGGGATCTCTCTGGATGCTCTGTGGGGTTTTGATTGCTGCGGGAGAGGAGCAAGACAAGAGAGTAAGTTACTGTAGTTGTCCAAGTGAGAGGGGATTGTGGCTTAGACTACAAAGGTGTCATGAAGAGGGAGAGAAATGAATGGATTTGACATCATTTTAGAAGAAGACCCCAGAGGACTTGGTGGTAAAGGGGTTGAGGAAAAGAGGAATCTAAAATGACCCTTAAATACTTGGTTTGACCATGTGGATGGAGATGGTACCCTTTATCAAAATAGAGGAACCAGGGAAACAGAAAGTATGGTGCATATAATTGTGGGGGATTCATTTTGCACATATCGAGAGTTTGATGTCTTTATCAGATATCCAGCCGGACTGTCAAATTGGAAGTTGACTATAAGTATCTGAAGCTCAAGGGAGGGGTCATGGTTGGAGATAAGTATTTGAAAATCAGCAGCATATTCGGAGACACAAGCATAGATGCAATTTCTCAGAGAAGGGGTATAAACAGGGAAGAGGGCTGAAGACCAAAGCCTGAGACTCTCCGACACCAGAGATCAAGGAGCAAATGAGAGCCTTGCTGGGAGTGAGAAGTAACCAGTAACCAGGATGAAAACAAACAAACAAACAACACCCAACAACAACCCAAGAAAATGTGGTTTGATAGAAACTGAGAGTAGAGAGTGTTTCAAGAAGGAGAGAGAGAAGGGTCAACTGTGTTCAGTGCTTCTGGATGTCTTAGGAGTATGGACTTAGCAGCATGGAAACCGCAGGTGCTGGCGACCAGAGCAGTTTTAGTAGAGTGGTGGGAACTGAAGTTAGACTGGAATGCGCTGAAGATTTTGTGAATGGGAGGTGATTAAAGTGCTGACAGTGTGTTTAGAGGTCTTTTGAGACAGTTTGCTCTGAAAGGAAACAGAGAAATGGGGCAATGGTTGAATGGTTGAATGGAGGGTTGTCAAAGGATGATGCTAACACAGCCCTATGAAAACACTTCAGTAAAGAGAAAGAAATTGGTGATGCACAGAAGAAGAAATGTCCCTAAGAAGTGGAGAGGAGATGGAATCTGAGCACAACTGAAGGGACTTCTTACCTTTTTTAGGTGGAGAGATGATTCTTCTACTATAAAAGCAGGGAAAATGCTTAAAGGGGCAGATACATGTGTAAATTCGTAGGTGGGCCATTGGAATGCTAGGGAGTTCCTTTTCTCAGGACAGTATGCCTGGGTGGTAGGAATATGGAGAGGTTTGAGGCAACAGGAGAATGTATTAAATGTTAACACAAAGAGCAGGAAAGCAAGTTAGAGAGCAAATAAGCTAGAACTATCCAGCAGTGATTTGGGAATTTGGGATGTGGAATCAGGACTTTAAAATAGGTCTTGTTGGTGAGATATCATCTGGCAATATGGATTCATGCACAGAGGTGGGAGAGCTGAGTTTAAGTAAGGTTGGTTTTGTTTTTTCCTACATTTTGTTTTGCTTTGATTTATTTTAACCAGAAGAGTATGATAATGGAGAGAGAAAAAAGGGGAGTTGAGGGTGTTTGCAATGATACCCAATGGAATCTGAATTGAATAAAAAAGGGAAGTGACGATATGAAGGATCATGAATAGTGCAAGAGTTGTAGTATAAATGAACAGCAAAACAGTGGGGAAAAAAAGAGGCGGGGCCACCAACATGGAAAGTTGTTACAGTGGGAGGCAGCTGAGTAAGTGAGCTGGAGAGGCAGGAGGTAGGGGTCCAGAGGATGGGTTTCTTTGAAATCAAGGCTTTGGAGGAGGAACGTTGGCTGACAGGGCTTGTGTTGGGGGTGGAGGGGAGCACACAGGCGGTAAGAAGAGCGCTGCAGCGAGAAGGGAGTCAGCCCACGCCGTCTGGTTCCATCACACACCTTGTGCTGCTTGAGTTTCAGTCAAATTCACCTGGTGAGATTTAGGCCTACTTTCTAAAACCTAATGAGGTCAGTCCAAAGCCCAACTCTAACATGGCTTTGAGAGTGTCAGATTAAGCTGGGGCTGGCTGGGCGTGCTCAGATGGGGATGTATTTTGCTGCCAATAATAGAAAACTCAACCAATAGCAGCTTAAGCAACTGGATGATTATTTTTCTAATGTAAGGAGTTTGGAGAGAGGTGACTACTGGCCTTGGTGTAGTGCCTCGACAGTGTGAAGGCTGGAGTTTGTGATTCTTTGGGCCTTTTCCTTTTGGTTACAAGGTGGTTGTTGCCTCTTCACACAACACAACTTCTAGGTCAGTTCTCTGCTGAGGCCAGGTGGAACCATTTCAGATGCAGAAAAACGATGAAAGAAAAGAGTCAAACTGAACAGTCACCAGGGTCTAGAAATTATCATCATCATCATCATCATTATTTGGAAGTGTTATATGAGTGCAAATGAGTATGAAACTAAAAATATTTCCAATCTGTCATCAGCTGTTTCCCTTGTCCCACACCTCCCCATTACCCCCAAAAGATTTGTGTATAGACATGCACACCGGATTCATCAGAAATCCACAATGTGGCTATCTTTGGGCAAAGGAACTGCTCTCTGCTTATTGTTCAGATTCTAGATAGAAATGTAGAGCTACAGACAGCCAAAGAAATATGCGTTTCACCTACAAGGATTTTCCGGCCATTTCTGAAACCTCACTTTAGGCAACCTCCCCCACCACCCATAAATCCTAAAGAATATCAAGTTTCTTATTAGAAGCAGATGGGATGTGTTCAGGAGTTGCCACCTCCATGTCAGTGACTTAAAGTCTAAGTGCTCGGGCATCTGTGGAATTCTGAAATGGATGAATGGGCTAATGAATGGAAAGCAATTAAAATACCACATATAAAACAGTAACAGCCCAGCTTCAGAGGGATTATTTAGCCATTTTCAATTCTTCTAATCTTGCTTATCTAAATAAAAATCATAGCGAGATATTCTATATTTTGTATTGTTTGATCTTTGGCATTTATTATCTTAGAAATATTTGATTTTATTAAATTGTTTAGAAAGATATGATTTCTTAATCCCTTCCTGCTTTATGACTTCATGAAAGTCCATCCTGAGAATTTCTTACTGCTGAATTTAACACTCAGATTAATAAGGTGTATGCCTTCAGTTGAAAGGATGACCTCCCTGTACCCTCAAGTCTTCTGTTAGTAATTGCTACATATAAAATCTATTCTGCGCAGAATTTTTTTTTTTAAAGCATAGATGACCCTGAAAATCAAATTCCCTAGGAAGGGTCAGAATAGCAAGTTTTCATACCAGTACTGGGCTTTAAACAACTGTTACTTCTCAGGTTCACTGAAGTGAACTTCAGTGGCTCTACGCTTTAGTGTTCGATGCTATCCTGATCTGGCCATCTTGTTCCTGTTGCTCTAAAAAACGCTCTTAATATCAGTTGCCTTCCTAAATTAACTATGTCCCCACTTTCTATTTCAGAAAAAAAAGGAAATGAGAAGAGACAAAAAAAAATGGACAAGTTAAATATACATTTATTTTTGACCTTAATGTTGACCAGTGAAGACTCTAATTATTTTCTTATATCTAAAGGGGAAGGGGAGGCTCCTCTGATTTATAATATCCTTCACTTAGTAACACTGCTATCTCAAAGGACTAGAGATCAGCTCACCATCAGTATTGTCATTGTCATAAATAATGACAAAATCTTCAGAAATTGCTGAAATATATGCTTATAATTTCACTTTGATCTCTTTGTCTTTAAGACGTGAGTGACAGCATCTACTTTATGCACCATCACTCAAAAGGAAAATATAAGAGTTCTAGGAGTTTATAATAGAATGACCCACCATGTGGGCAGGATTTATAAGCTAATATGGAAATTCTCCACGAGCACCCAGACTCATATTCCCATTCATTGGTCTGTATCCAGTCTCATGATGTTAGAATGAGTTTAAAGTTCCCTTGCATCCAAAGTTGCAATGGACAGTTTTCACCCAGGTTGAGATGCCATTGGCTTCACTATTTCTCATAGTTTGCTTTATTTTTTAACTACCAGGACTGACTGTGTGGCTCAGGATTTTGATGAGAGATAGGAGATTGAGCTTTTGGGGGGAGAGCAGAGATATGATGCTTGTTCAGAAATCAAGAAATCGGATGTTAATAAACGACTGAATAAAATTTACTGAGCACCTATTTTAGGCTAGACATGACTCTAAACACTGGTGATACCACATAAGACAAACTCTTCTTGCATTGTTGTGGCTCTTCTATTGGAAACTTTCCCAAGTCTTGAAAGAATTAAGAAGGTGCAGGAAGGAAGAGAAAAGATTAGTACCTAATGAAAGAAAGGACTTTTGATGTTGCTTTTCTTATCCTTTGACTAAAGGGATTGCAAAGGTTACCACACTAGTAGATCAACAGCAAAACCACACTTTAAAACTACTAATTGCTCTGTACAGGATGCAGGTGTGTCTCTAACAAAGTCTTTAGACTCCTAGAAACAGTTATCACCCTAGAAGACTAATAGGTCCAGTTTTGTTGACAAACCGTTACAACTACTACCAGGTGTTTAGTGCCGTCTTTGAGTTGAACAGCTCAAAACCTAGCAGACTCAGGAAAGTGTTAACAGCTCTCTTCCCACGCTTGGTTGGCATGCCAGATTGGGAGGTGAAAGACTCTTGGCCTTTCCATTCCTATTAATTCAATTCAGTAATGTTCAATTCATTTAAAATGAATTAAGACATGACTTGTCTTTAGGTGTCTGGAAGCGACTTCATACCCAGTCTGTCCACCTAATCCAGGTCTAGCTGACTTTCTACTGGGTTTTTCAACATGCCTATCTTGCAGACGCCTAAAACTCAACAGGATCAGAGCTGGTTCCCAAACACACTCCTTGTTCGGTGTTCCCTTTCTCAGGGAGTAGAGCACTGTCGTCTCAGATAGCCAAACCTGGAAGACGGGCATCTCCCTCTCCTTCAAGACCTCATCCAATCAGTGCATTCACTTGCTCTAAATGTCTGTGAGGCGGTAGTCTTCCAGCCACTGGGATGCAGCAATGTGTAAAACATAAAACTCCCCACCCTCAGAGAGCTTACGTTCTAGTTAGGGGCAGACAGTAAATATAATCCATCTAAGAAGGCAGTGAGATTGATGGAGTTAAAGTACAGTGAATGGAGTACTGACTTTAAATTTTTAAAAAGGTATTTGGTCAAGTGACTTTGAGAAAAGGTCTGAAGACAAGTGAGGATCTGGGGCAGGAGCCTTACAAGGAGAGGACCTGGTGGGACCAAAGCCCTTGAAGCAGGAGTGTGCCTGGCGTGTCGGAGGAACATCTCAGAGATCAGATGGCTGGCTCTGTGAGCAGGGGGAGGTGAGGGACTGGATCATGCAGGGCCTCACAGGCCGTGGTAAGAACTTTGTCTTTTACTCTTGAGTGAAGTGGGAAGTCGTCAGTGTGGTTTGAGTAGTGGAGTAGAACATGATTTGATATATATTTTTAATGAATCTTTCTGTGGTAACTGATTATAACACATTGAATTAAAAAGAATCTCTGAGTCCTTGTGAAAGTCAAAAGAAGAAAGAGGAGGAGTACAAGGAAGAGAAGGAGGAGGGAGGAGGAGAGGAAGAAGGGCAAGAAGATGAGCGGGGGAGGAAGGAAAAGGGGAAAATAAGGAAGGCAACGTTTTACTAAAATGTCTGCTAAAAAAATGGAAGGCATGAGAATATTTTGAAATCGCCATTTTCCCATTTCCAGTGTAATAAATAATCTAGGGAGGATTCTTCATAGATCCTAAAACCAGTGGGTAAAATACTGTTGGGGTAAGATATTTGGAAGGTGCTAAACGTCACCCCCACAATCTTTTACTCATTACAAAGAGGGAAATTGACCTTTCCAGTGGAGAACTCTGGCGGGTCACCACAGCAAGCAAGCGATCAAACAGCACCACTGACAATGGGGTAGTGTGACAGCATGTGCCTCTTAGTGATGCAATGTGAAGCTCGTGACATCTTCTACGAGGAAACTGACACACGCAGAATGCGTGAGACCCTCGATATGAAAAAGTGAACATCGCTTTTAAAAAAGCAGGGGGATGTTTCTAGATTAAGAGAGACTGAAAAGATATAACAAGCAAATGAATATGTGAACCTGACTGGATCCTGGATCAGAAAAAAAAAAAAAAGCTGTAAAAGATATTCTACACTGGTCTATTTTTTTTCAACTTTTCTGTATGCTTGAAATGTTCCAAATAAAAAGTTGACAGGATAGAGCTTTCTCATTCTGGCTTCCATGGAAAGAACAGACTGCAGGGGACAGGGGGAGAGGCAGGGAGGCAGGTTAGGAAGCTGGTGTGATAATCCAGAAGTAACATGGTGATGCCTTCCATCTGGGTAGTAGCAGTGGAGGTGCTGGGGAGTGGTCCGATTCTTGGTAAATTTTGAAGTTTAAGCCACATGGATGTGCTGATGGCCGGAATGTGAAGTATATATGAAGAGTCAAGAATTACATCAAAGGTTTGGATCCAAGAAACAGGAAATGAAGTTGCTATAACTGAAAGTGGAGAGGACCGCAGGTAAAAGGTTTCAGAGGCGGTCGCATATTCAGAGCGGAGCGTGCTGAGTTTGTATCTGTGCTAGGCATCCCAAGTGGAGATGTTACATAGGCTGTTGCATATGCAAGTCTAGAGTTCAGGGAAGTGGGAGCAGAGGACCAAGGACTGTGCCCTTGGGGTGGGGCAGGGGGTCCGGCTCCAGCATTGAGTCTGATCACCAGGACTGTGAACCAGAGCCCAGACTCCATCACCAGGTCCAACCTCCTCTGCTTCCTTCACCTACTCTCCATTCCCTCTGAGTTTACTTTCATTTGGACTCAACGCCATTTTCCCTTTGGATTGTCAACATAGTCTCCTAACTGATCTGCATACCTGCAATCTTACTCTGCTGTCATCAGGTCTCCTTAACACCTCTGCAGATTGTCTCCTGTCACCCTTCTGCTGAAGCCTTCCAGGGCGCCTCCTGTCTATCAGGAGAAAGTCATAGGGCTCCTCAAGGTCTAGCTCCTGGTTTCCCTCTCCAATCTCATCCCTTACACTTTCCCTAGTAATACTCATAATCTGTGCTTTTTCCCTTAATAGCCATCCTCTCTTCTGACTTCTTGCCTTTCGTGGGCCTGTCATTACTGATTTTGTGCACTCTGTGAACACTCCTGTCATCGCACGTGCCATATTTAATCGTCGACTTCCCCCACCACCCCTAAGCTTCTTAAGGTCAGAGGCCTCACCTTAATTCATCTCTCCCCATCTTGATAAGTGGGGCATCTTTATTTATGCAATAAATATTCATTGAATAAATGAATAAATAAAGATTTGCCTTCAGGAATGCTGAAGCTGAGGTTGGTGGCATGCCCTTAATCTGGAAAAAAAAAAAAAAGCTAAATGTTTATTGCATACCTACTGCTATGGTTGGAATAGTTGTGTGCCCTCAAATTCATACGTTGAAATCGAATCCCCAGCGTATGGATGGTATTTGGAGGTGGAGCCTTTGGGAGGTGATTAGGTTATGAGTGGGATTAGTGTCCTTGTAACAGAGCCATGAGAGAGCTCCTTCATCTTGCCATGTGATGTTATAGCAAGAAGGCGACTCTCTATGAACCAAGAAGCAGGTTCTCACCAGACACTGAATCTGCTGATGCCTTGATCTTGGACTTGCCAGCCTCTAGGGGCTGCCAGTCTATGGCACTTTGTTATAGCAGCCTGCATTGACTATGACACCTATTTTACTTAGGCCAAAAAGGGGGCATTGCAGGTCTTCCAAAATGAGAATTACAAACCAGTCCAGACCAGTTTAATTATAATCCTACCAAAGGCTCGGAAGAGGTGACCTCGGAAAAGTCCGTTTCAAAGCACTGATTACATGCTTCTGGTGTTTCTCCCTCCGTATTAAGACTCTGAGCAGCTGGGTACCACATTACTGAATCTGAAAAGCTACACTATGTTGATCCACAGCAAAAGGGCCTGTGAGTCAGGTGATGATCCATCCATCAGTCATAGGAAACATGAGGCACTGAAAATTTAGTACAAAACCCCAAACCCACAAAACTAGCCACAGTTTCCTATCACAGGGGATGTGACTCATATCTCAGCAGGGGTACACATACCTTATTACAGTCACAAAAGAAAATGTTTCTCAAACAAACCTTTTCCCCCCCGACATCATTTGCACAGAGCAGTAATTTGGTGAAAATCTTTTGAAACTTACAAAGTAATTTATTTCTTTGTGGTTGGTGCATATTGCTATGCTTGGTTCTTACCACAATGACTCTTAATTTAGGGAACAAAATGATGGGCAATTAATCCTTTAACTGTATTCAGCTGAATCCAGAGTCAAATTGAGGCTGGATGGAAAGAAAAGGCCCTTGGCTGACCTAACCTCTGGACCTCCCAGAAAGTGCTCCCACACGCTAGGGATGCCCCCACCAACGACCGTGGCCAAGAGTTCCTAAACTGACCATCTCAGTCCCGAGTGGACTCCTACAAATGCACTGCTTTTCTTGGTTGTGGATAAGGGAGAGATGCAAAGGAGGGAGGGGTGGCAGAGACAGAATGGGAGAGAGAGATCCCAAAGTACATGTTTAGTATTAATCTGCATTTACAGCAAAGAAGTTTTAAATACCTCTTCAAAGTTGCAGTGAGACTTGATGATTTTGTTCATAAATAAAGAATAAGAGGAATGAATGAGTGGGTAGAATGGAGGTCTCACTTATCCCACCACTCAGTTATTCAGCATTCATTCATCACTTGTCTATTATATGCCAGCAATTTAATAGCAAAAAACTAAAACATGAGTCATACCCTGGAGAGAGCCAGGATGTGGTGCATAAGCTGGCCACATAAACAAGAAATTGTAGCGGCATGATAGAATATTCATAAAAGGTCCCAAAGGGGACATAAGGGATAAAAGCATCTAATTCTGCCTGGAGGTCAGGGGACACCAGTCTGGAGGTGATCTTTGTAAGGTGAGTCTTCCAGAAGTCTTGAGACCTCCTAGAATATGAAACAGAGAAAGGAATTCCAGGCAGAGGGAACAATGTATGCAAAAGCAAAGAGGTATATAGCATCATGGCTTTACGTCCACATAATGGACTGAGGGGTCACAGAATGTTGGATTCTCACTCCTTTGACCATGAGGATGTTTTGAAGCTGAAGTTATAAAAATAAGCCTTTAAATGGAAATGGTAACAACATTAATGCATTTTTGTCAAAAAAGCATTTTCTGCAGTAATTTTCCCGAATCAGTTAAACCATTTCTGGTTACTGTATTTTTCCATTTTAAAATTTTATTTAAATTTTCATGAAGGTCAATTCTTTCTTCTTTCAGCCAATATTTACAAAATTTGATTAATCAATCAGCTCTTTGATCATAATAATTCTATGGATTCCAGTTTTTGCTAGGGGGTGAGAGAGAGAGAGAGAGAGAGAAATGACTTCAATAAATACTACATCCTTGGGACAAATTTTGTAAATCAAAATTTTCCTCAGTATCTTTTTAGTTGTTAATTTTTTTAAGCTGGGTTTTGTGTATGTATGTGTGTTTCATTGAAGTGTAGTTGATTTACAATGTTGTGTTAGTTTCAGGTGTACAGCAATGTGATTCGATTTTATATATATGCAAATATACATATATATATTCTTTTTCAGATTATTTTCCATTACAAATTATTACAAGATACTGAATATAGCTCCCTGTACCATATAGTAGGTCCTTGTTGTTTATCTATTTTATATATGGTAGTGTGTTTGCTTGTTGATTTTAATTTGTGTTAATTATTTCTTTTACTAATATTCATTAGAAATTGAATAAAAGACACATCCAGACATACCTGGTATATCAACCAGAAAAACAGAAATTCCTTTTAATAGTCTGGAATTGCTCTCTTACAGTATTCTAACTTTTTGATAAACCTGTGTTCACTAACAGTCTGTGCTACTTTAGGTCCAAACAACAAATGATAAATGTTGGAGACAAAATGTTCTGCTTCAGATAGAGCCCACCCATGACACATCACATTCCTGCTGCTTCTGCCTCCAAATGAACCCACGGACCAGCTACAGAATGCCAGATTGCCATTTGGGAATGTTATAATCCCCTAAGACATATTCGCCCAATTAAACAGCATAGACTGCTGGCAAATGGATCCTTTCAGACCAGATCAGTCACCAGTCAGTCTTATAGCAGGCATTCCATCCTTCCTTGGTTCTCTGGATTTGATCCGTAAGCTCCAGGTGCCATTTAAATCGGTACCCTCCTATGTTACACTTTAGCGTAATCTCAGGGTGTCAGATTCAACCCTTCCTTATCATCTGCTCTGTTCAGGCTGTTTTAGTTCATTTGTTTCACAGGTAACCTTTACAGCTATACCATTTAAAAAATAGAATTGATACTCTTCAGAAGTTATATAGAATTTATAATTTTTAATAACTAAGATAGATCTTTTTAAATCTCATCATTTCAAGGATTATCACCTTAATATATGATTAGATTTTCATAGACAGGATCTCCTAACATTTAGCATGCTGATTAGTTATGTAACTAGTCATTAAGAAAAGTTTTCAGTGAAGTGAAATATCCTTCCTTAATGTGAATTTGCAGCTCATAAAATAGTGGCTCAAGATGTCAGGATTTTACAGCACAATAGGATATATTTGTACTTGTTCTTACTAGAGAATCAGGTCTAATGTTAGAAGTCCAATTAATTCTATTTTCACTTAGAATTCTTGACCTAAGGACATTCTCATGCCTCCATGTTGGTGTTATATATGTATTAGGAGGAAAACACCATCAGAATTCATTAGGTCTTTTTTTTCTCCTTATTGCATTTAAAGATAAATTGCAGGCATCTCTTGCTCTCAGACCTCACTGCTTTCCTACATACCCCACACCATGTACCAAATGTCTTGAGACTGATGGCCCCTGATGCAGAAAGGGCTCAGGGCTCACAGTTAATTAGTCTAACAAAAATACTTCATATAACTTCCTTTTCTTAATAGTCTCCATTTAAACAAAACAAAACAAAAATCAAACTTTCTTCTTCAAAGTGTTGTTAGACTTTATCTAATATCTTAAAACCCTTAGAAAGAAAAAGAGAGAAAAGAAACTAGTTGATAATTTTCCAAATCACACAGCATGGCTGTATCTACATTTTAAAAAGCCTTTCCTAATTAAAGAGCTAAAGGATATGTTGGTATCTGTATGTTAATTAAAAATGTGAACACTGACATCTTTCAAAATGTCAGTGGAATGGCACTAGCAATTTCAATGTTGTATGTTTCCTTTTTGCTGCAGAGGGAGGTTCTCACTGATCATTCTCCTGGGAGCAAAAATGGGAGAAGTTTTGCAAAGGTGACCATGGCATTATATAGACATTTACATAAACACACACACAAACTCTGTGTGTGTGTGTGTGTGTGTGCGCGTGCGTGTGTTGGGAGAGGGAGTTTGGGGTGGTAGTGAGGAATGGAGAATAGTTCTTATTTCTTCTACCTGGCCCAGCCAGTAACTTGACTTGACTCATCTTTTATCTGCAAGGCTCTCAGGGGCAGCAAGGGTATTTGCAGTTCATGCCCATATGAGCTGGAAAGGAGCAGCAGGCACAGAAGCTTCCCAAGCAGCTCAGCTTCTCCCCTCAGCCTCTGCTTAGGTAATCACTTCATGACACTATTTTAAAATTACTTCTAAGATACGTATTTTTAAAAATTCAACTTCTCTGACATCAATGGCACTTTACATTTGTTGAGATGTAGTAGCTTAAGCCAAAATGAGGACTTCGTTTTTCCCACCAGTGATTGCTTCTGTTCAATGGTGTGGGAGGGGAAACTTTCTCAGGCCCCCATAGATGTTTTTTCACTCTTAAAAGGGGGCTCAAGAAAGCTGTTTTCCCCCTTCTAGCTTAAGGACTTATGTGCCATCATTATCTTGTGATTATAAGGAAAACAGCCCTGAGAACCAAAGTCGACGGGCTGAGCAGGGCAGAGTAGAACTATGGGGAAAATTGGGGGTTTCATGATGCTGTTTAATGATGTCTGGACCCACCAAAGGAGAATCAGCCTTTCTCTGTCTGGACTTCTTCATATGTGTACAATAAATCTTTTCATTTAAAAATTCTTTGAGTTAACTGGCAACTAAAACCGTCCTGATAGGCATGAAGATAACGGTGAGATAAATGCACCTTCGGAAAGTCCATCTGGCGGTATTGTGGAAAGGGCCCCTGGACTGGAGTTAGGGGAGGTGGGGGGTGTCAGCTTGCACGACTACCAGCAGGCGCTGGTATTGATCAGGTGACTAACTCTCGGGGCTGTGGTTTTCTCATTTCTAAAATAAAAGACCTCCAATTTCTCTGCCAGTTCTAAAATACTTGTTTCTTGAGTGTGTCTGGACCAAACTCTTCTGTTATATTTGAGTAAGAGGGGAGCTCAGAGGGCTTACATGCCGACCTGAGGTTTCTTTAGTAGACAGTGCCCAAAGCTTACCTCTGATTTCTTGACTACCAGCCCAGCGTCCTCTTCTGTTTATGCCTTCCGGCAAAGGCATTTATCAGAACATAGACGATTCATACCAAGGCGTGAGTTACTTAGAGATTGCACTAGTCAGGGTCCTCTGGTTGAAAGAGACAGAAACTCAACTCAAAATAATTCAAGCCAACGTATTGGTGTACGTGACTGGGAAGTCCTGGGATTAATTTGGCTTCGCATATGGCCGGTTCTGAGAGTTCAAACGTTTCTCTCTTTCTCTTTCTTTTTTCTTTTTTTTCTGAAGCCAGTTCATTCTTAATTAAGATCCCTCCACACAGTGGGAAAGATGGACATTCATAGACGCAGGCTCATATTGTCCTCACAGCTTAGAGGAGTCACCTCCCTTGGTGGGGGCATGTGTTGTTTGCTCAACAAACTTTGGGAAGAAGAAGTCACACCTGTTCTAATCCATATGATGGACGTGGGGGGCAACTCCCTCTCCCACCTAGGGAGGGAGAGTGGGATGCTTTATCAAGCTGGCCAGTCAGACTGTTCCATTCTCCTGGCCATGAAGACTGTCTTAGGGAGAAGCCATTTCAGGACCCCCCCACCGGAGGAAGGCAGGGATTTGAAATGAAGTAACCTAGCGATACTTTGCGAAGAGGCTGGTGGTAATAAAAATACCAGCTTGCCTCCCTCTAGATAACCAATATAAGTCAATCCTTTGGAGGGTACTTGTGAGATAGGCTTTGACATTTCCACTTTGATAATTTTGAAATTTATCAGAGTAATTTTCCATTCAGTTGAGGCTTTTTCTCCTCCTCAGAGGTCAGGTCACAGCTAATGACCTTAATGATTTTGAATCGTTGTTGAGGTGGTTTAAAAGCAGAGCTTCTCAAACTTGAGCCTATGTCAGAATTACCGGGAGAGCTTGTTAAAACATAGACCACCAGGCCCTTCCTCCAGGGCTTCTGAGTCAGTGAGTCTGGGGTGGGGCCTGAGAATCTGCATTTCCCAGGGACCTTGCTGCTGGTCTAGGGACCCCACTTTGAGAACCACTGCCCTAGAACATTCACGGAGGTTCTCACACATTTAGACATGTGTGTCATTTTTACGGAAGAGGAATCTTCTAAATATAAGGTATTATATTCATTGTTACAAAGAAAGACTACTGTTGTTTCTCATTGTAGGCATAGGATAAAAGTTAGAGTCAACTAGATGTCATTTTGGAATTAGGGTTTGAAGAGAGACTTTCAATTTGGAATTACCAAAGCACATACCTGCAAATCCTTCAGTGTGCACAGAAATCACTTTATGAAATCATCTTATTAAAACAGATTCTCCGTCGGAGTCTCCGGGAAGAGGCCTGAGAGTTTGCATTTCTGGCAGGCTGCCTGGAGTGAAGCTAGCCCACATAAACAAGGCTTGCGCTTATAAATTCTTGGGAAACAAAAGATTTTCTGCGTCTGCAGTCCCAGCCCTGAAACATATGCCTATGGGTGAAAAGATGGCTTTCTCAGACTGAATTAATGGATGATCTGGAAGTGGCCCATCCCTTTCCTGCACTGTACTCTCCTGGAGGGCTGGCCTCAGGAAACACATTTCAGCCTGTCTCTTTGGCGGCTTAGTTCCGATTCCCCAACATTGAGTTTAAGTAGACTCTTGCTGTGACACATAGAATTTAGACTGAAATCCTAACCTTCCAAACACTTTGTCATTAAAGGATCTAGGTGCTGTGGAATATACGTTCAAGTTCTCTATTGACTGTTTGCCTTTTACACACGGCCAGATGGCTTTATTTTTTAATTAGCTTAGTTCAAGCTGTACTGAAAGCCCTCTTTGCCCTCCAGTGGCCATGCCCACTACAGCTCTGGCAGCTGCTTCTTTCTCCCCAATTCCTACACTGTTCTTGGGAGGTAGGGGGATAGCTCAAGTGGTAGAGAGCATGCTTAGCACACATAAGGTCCTGGGTTCAATCCCCAGTAACTCCATTAAAATAAATAAATTAAATATATATATATATATATATTAAATACAAACACACACACACAAATGTGCCTACTCTGGCCTCTTAATTTTACTCTTGTCTTTTAAGAACTTCTGTTTTTGGTTATTATCTCCAAAGGGTAAAGAAGCTGGGTTTCTCTAAGAATAGTGTTTATACAATCTGGGGTCAGACTTGAATTTTCAATCAAATCCTTACTTCCTCACTCAATGACCCATGGTGGCTCCCTAGTGCTGCCACATCAAATGTGTACTCCTCTGCCTGCATGTAAAAGCAATGTCTGTGATCTGATAACTAGCAAGCTCTGGATTTTTACAAGCATCTTTTCTAATAGAGACAGGGACTTCCAGTATCAAACTAGTAATAATGTAGCCAGTGGCCAGCCTAGTGCAGTGTTCCTCTTGAGCAAAAAGCTGCATAATTTAAGAGAAGGGCTCAATGGGATTCTCTGTCACAGAGCTGGAGCTGGCCATCCTTTCTTGAAAAGTCCTTGGTTCTTTTATATTAATAAGAAACAGGCCAAATTCTTTCATCAATTCCTTGAGTGAATGAAAACGTTCCACTTCAACCGACCAGGGATGCCTCCCTTAGCTTATAAGTGAGTGGGAGTTGCACAAAGGCCAATGAAACTCCACTACATCCGATCTTGTGATTGTTAATATCTATGGATATTCCTTTCCATGTTGAATACAATTTCATGTTGAGTCACTTCAGGAAGTCCAGGCATTCTCATTACACATGGGTGAGTGTGTTTCCTCAAGGAGGGGCCGTGCTTGGCATCTCCGAGATGAGTGTGAATCACCACTCCGTCTGGCTGCTATACAAGAACACATTGTTTTATTGAATAAGAGGGTAAAAAGTCACATAAAACACTGCATACTACAAATGTCTGGGGAATAATTTGACTTGCCTTGGCGCAACTTAATTTACACATTGGACTTCTAGAAAAAAAAAAAGAACATCTCTTCCATAAATACAGCTTAGTCTGGGCACGTAAACCAGGAATGGCTTTGATTATTTTTTTTTTTAGTTGAATTCCTCTTGCCATTTTTTTGAATTACATTATTTTTAAGATAAAACTACTTGAAGACAGGGAGAAAATTAAATAGAATGAGAATAGGGTGGAAGGGGCTTACTGTAGTAGGCAAAATAGAAGAAAAAGAAAAAATAATTTTTTTCTCAGACTACTAAAATATAACCATTTATTCCCAACTCTACTGAATAGAACATACTTCCTTCTTTGAAGGGCTGAAAAAGTTTTCCCCAAACTTCTCATTTTTAGCTGTACTTAAAGTTTGACATATTGTCTCCAGAAAGAAAATATAATGAACTTGTAGTTCCAGCTCAGACAACACCCAGGGGATATTGCTTTAAATAGGATGCTCATGCTGGTTTTGTAAATTCTGCTTGTTCTCGGCGACGTCACCATCTTTGGAATTTTGTATACATCAGAATGTTTGGATACATACTGCATGCAGAGATCCTGATTTGAGCATTTGTATTAGTAAAGGGGAAAATTAGACTATAACTAGAACATTATCTGGACATTTCCAAACATCACATGCATTTGTCCTGAAATACCCAACTGAGCATGCTAGAATGTCTTCTGAGGGGAAATCTGAGTACCTTGAAACATTTACAAGTGACTAATGGATGTGGATATACATGGATCTGGTCTGAATTGGTTTCTACATTGAGTCAGAATTAAGGAAAAAGGAGAGACAGACCCAAAAACCTGTTCTGAAGCTATTCTTGATTCCCCATCCCCTGAGGTTAAAGGAAGCCTTGTTGTCACCTGGGGTTCCGCTGTAGAGCGGAATTGTAGGTACGAATTTCAACGTTTCCTTTATTTCCCATACATTTTGAACTTTGTTTTCAGTATTTCATTGCGTGTTTTTATTTCTACACATCAATTCGTTATAAGCTCTAGCTCTCTTTTTAGAAGGGAATTTAACAGCAGACTAGAGTTTTGCTGTGGTTTCATAAAGTGCTAATTTTTCTGAGATATCCTTTGGGTTCTAGATGGTTCCAGCTCACATTGTCCCATCAGGTCAGTCTGCCTGCGCCCTGCTTTGGTGAGCACCAGGTCTCGGACCCAGCCCCTCTGTGTCACCTCATGGCCATTTTCCTTGTCCTCCAGGCAGCAAGAACCCATCTTTCTCCCTCGACTCTAAGGTGTCTCCCTCGTCTGGCTGAAATCTCTCCCTCTTCGGACTCTCTCCTTTTGCATGTGCTGAGGCTTAGAAATAAGACCCAAGAAGCCCTGTTTCAGACCTCCCGTAGGCAAGGAAGCCCAGCCCCAAACCTTCTACCTGCTTGAATGCAGGGAGAGAAAATGGAAAATATCTCAAAATATGAAACTGCCACATATTTTTGTTTGTTTTTAGGCTCTTCAATTCCTGAATCTGCACCATAATATCTGATTTTCACAACATGACTCAGATATGAAGGGCTTGTGGGAAGCCAGCTTGCCATCACGTTGGTTAAGAAAGATGGATCTCATGTATGTGGACTTGGAGTTGAAGAGTAGAGTTTGAATCCTGCCTCTTACTGCTCAATTATCATGATGAGCAACTTTCTTAGCATTCCTCCTCCTCGTTCCTTTTCCTTCATCAATCCTTCCCCGACTGTCTTTCACCTGGAGCACCATAAAAATCTCCTAACTAGTCCCTTGTTTCCAATATTACCCTCTCCAGTTTATCATCTATCTGGATCACATATACAAATATGGGCATCTGAGGTCCTTGATCAGAAACCCTCCACTGGCTCCCTATTGGCCAGAGGGCAAAGTTCAAAATTCATTGCCATCCATATCAGCCTTTTCATGCTTCTCAGTGGCAGATACTCCCAGTTGTCTTGTAAATTTCATTCTACCTTTTTTTATATTAATATACCATAAATTTTTAACTGAGCACATTGTTCACTATAACAGAATCTGTTAGAAGCCTTAAGTGGTAGATGTGGCCACGTGACTAGTTCCGACCAACGACTTATAAACAGAAATGTCCCGTGGCAGCTGCTAAGAATCTCCCCTGAAAGACAGCTGGCTTATGCTTTTGTTTCATTTTTCTTTTCTTTTCCTTCTTTCTGCTGCTCAGAATGTGGATGTGATGGCTAAATCAGGAGTGGCCATTCGGACCAGAAAGAGATCTTGGAACTAGAGGCCAGGTATGATGGAAAAAAGGTCGAATGAATCTTATTTCCTGAAGACATTATTTCATCAACCCACCATACTAACCCAGAACCTTCTTCTTGTTCCTCACTGGGCACGTATCCCCAAGGAGAGCACTCTCCCATCTTATCTTCCTTCGTTCTATACTCACAACCATGCCGGACTGTTTGCTTTTCTTGAATTCATCATATAACTCCTTGCTTCCGTGCCTTGCCACTTGCTGTGTCTGTTTGATGCTTTATCTTTCCGGCAAATTTCTTCTTATTAAGACCCACTGCAAGAACATCCTCCTTTGAAAAGACTTTATTCATTCAGTTGGGCAAATTTGGTCATTCTTTCTTTTTGTCATCATTCTGTCTAGAGCATCGGCCTAAAATAGTGCTCATCACATGACACTGTCAATGTTTTCCTCACCTATTTATTCTACCGAACAGTGAACTCCTTCAGGTCATGACTAGGTTTTTTTCTTCTTTGTATTTCCAGTGCCTCGCATACATTTGGGTCTAAAAGTAAAATAGTTTAATGGGTGAACAATTGAATGAAATCCTATGAACTTCCATTTTCTCATCTGTAAAGTGACAATAATCATAATTCCAACCCTATAGATGCTTTTTGAGAATTATATGAGATGAGAAAGGAGAAGGTTCTTTGTAAACTCTAACACCTTATCCAAAATATCAAGATATTGTGTGTGTATGCAAATTTCTACTATGTAGTCAATCATCTTGCACAAATATGTTTATAGAATCCAGGGCTGCTGACTGACTTTACACCTACAGGAAATGGAAACAAAGGGTGAATCAGAAAGAGGACCCACTTCTGATATTAGCCATGTAAAAGTGAGCGGTATGGCCAAGCGTTCTTACATCAATTTAATTTCTATTGCTAGATAGTTTGGTATATTAGAGCCCACCTATCCTACAAACGCTTAGCTCTAAGTCATGTCTTCAGCCACTGAATGAACATAGCTCCTTGCAAAGTAATTCTACTTAAAAGGAAAATAAGACCTGGCAAGTGGCTTCCACTTGCTGAGATCACTTCTAGAACACAGACTAGGCATATGAGCCAAGAGCTCAGGACATGTAGTCTCCTGATGCCAGCCGCTCCAAGAGAACATGGCACAGTCAGAGCTGGAGCCAGAGCCAGAGGTAGACTACGCTCTTGTTTTTGCCCTATTAACCTAGGCAGCCTGGGAACTCTGGGCATCCTTTGGAGAAGATGGATCCTATGGGACAATGGGACTGTTCAGCTCACGCTCACTCCTCTCTTGGGACTTGTGTCCTAAGCTCGGCATCCTCATGAAGTCGTTAACCAGAGCCGCTGTGTGGTGCCAATTCTGCTGTGCTTCTTCAGCTGCCCCTCAGTCCTTGCTTTGCTCCTCTAAGACTTCCCAGCACCAAGATCTCATGTCTGGGAGTCTAAAAGCCCCCTTTTACAGCAATCAATTTGCTCTCACCACTCCCATGGAATCCAGTCTTGTTTTTGCCTGTAAGTTCCTGTCTGGGGGGTAGGGCGGGGTGGGGGTTGAGAGTGGATAGGTTTAATGTCACCTCTTATATTACGAATCGATGACATAGGCTTTTAAAGCCCAAAGTATTTGTAAGATCTCCTTTTAAAAATCTAGAAGATTTAACTACCTTCATTCTCCTATTTAAACTGATTTCAGAAGGAAATATAGGGTTCAAAGTGAAGTTCAGGCTCTTCTTCTCTGTGTATTTGCAAATGCACAAAGCTGGGTCTGTTATGTCCTGTCTGTAAGGCTATCTATTTGTACAGCTTTATGCATCTCTTCACAGAACACCCATGAAGTTACAGCTCATATTTCTGCTTTAAATATTCGATCTTTTGGCTTTAAACACCCATAAGGGTTATTTGTCAAAACGGATCTTAAACCTCGCCCCACAGCTCTGCAACAGATCTTTAAAGTAATGTTGTAGGGGTGGGAAGGAAAGGGTGGGGGAGACGGGAAAAGTCAGCCATTCAGCAAGCATTTATTGAGTGCCAAGTACGTGCAGCGCATATGGTGTCTAGTAATAGGTGCTGGGAGGGGGATAAAACAGAAATGGAATGCGTGTTCTTGCCCTCAAGATGAAGGAGACAGAAATATAGGCACTGTCAATCCAATCCTGGATCTAGACATTTTAACCTTGTTTTCTAGAGATGTTTGAATGAAGAGCAGGGGCCAGCAACTTGGAGCATGTAAGAACATTTTAGCAGCAGGTGTGCATGCGTGTGTGTGTGTGCATAAGCATTAGAGAGAGGGAAGAAAGACAGAAATGAAGGAAGGAAGGAAGGAATAGGAAGAAGAAAGAGTCTGTGAGTATAGGATGGGACTGAGACTGGAGAATCGTGCCCTGTGTGGAAGGTCCTTTCTTATTGTGTTTTCTCAACCATATTCTGACCCAAGATGCCTTTTGTTAGCTTTCTGAGACCCCAGCAGCAAGTTCCCATGTTCCCTTCTTACAGCCATGCGTGTGTTCCCACCATCTTCCTGATCCTTGGGATCCAGGCTTCATGGTTTTCCAGACTTGTGTTTCTTTAGGTCTTATATGAAGATCAACTTGCCTTGCTCCTTCCAACCATTCACTTCTACCATCAGCCTCTATGGTTCTGAACTGTATTGTGGCCAGACTCTTGGAAAAACACCTGTGTGAACCCAGGAGGGCTGTCTCCATGTGCTCCACCACATGTGGCCTCCCTTATCCTACCCACAGGAGGCCTGGCCACCCTGGCCCTCGTGCTGTGAGTAGAGACATAGAAACCACTGCAAGGTATGGCTGAGCCCTTAGAAGAGCATGCAGAGTAGTGAAGAGTCAGGCAGGCTTGGCTTTGAATCCTGCGTCCACTATTAACTACCCTAGAAAAACCACATCAAGCCTCAGTTTGTCCATCTGTCAAATGGAAACTCTCTCATGTTATTATGAGAGTCAAATGAATTAATGCCTAGAAATTGCTTAGCATAGCATAAGCACTCAATAAAAATTTTGGCTGGCATTATAACATTCATATAGTTTTCATTACTGTTTATGTGTTTGCCCTGAGACTTTCCTTTTAGGCGTAAGCTAACATTTGTTCTGTCCTACAAAGTCGATGACTAAGAGGAAAGCAGGAAATGTGACTTACTCTATCCATTAAACAAGCTTTTTTTAAGTGCTGACTGCATTGCCAAGTACTGTATCAATCCCTCCCTCCCACCTCCCTTTCTTCATCCTTCCACAAACATTTACTGTGTCTATGAGGTGCCAGGACCCAGTCTTCAGAGCAGCCCCTTAATGTAACTGTTACCAATTCTGTCCTACTGATAAGGAAACTGAGCTTCAGAGAAATTGATAATTAGTGAAGATTTGAACCCAGGTCCTTATGGACGATGAAATACCATCAATTCTTCCTTCATCATTGATCTCGTGCTCATCTGTTTCCTTTTACTTCCCACGAACTCACCTTGAGTCAGACCTGCATTTCTTTCTGCTCAAATTAGTGCTATAGTTTCCTAACCATTCTCTTTACTCAACTTCCAGCTAAATTCTCTGCCCCAAACCAGACGTATCTCCCCAACCATTCATCTCTTTCCATGGTCTAATGCCTAGACCTAATGCTTTAGTTCTGAAGCAACTAAAAATCAAATAATAATGGTGTTCCATTCATTTACAGGAAAAGAAATGTTTATTTCTTAAAATAAGTATTTAACAGTTAAAATTTTAAATCTCTCCCCCTGAGGTTTTTTTCTTGAACTTTTGTCCTGATCATCAGCTGATACAGAGTGATTTCATATTGCCTGAAAATACTATGGTTTCTAGGAACTCTGTCATTTGTCGATTTGAGATTCACAGTTGTAGATGATAAGTGCTACAATGAAGTCAAGACCCCTAAACTCTGTCCCCAAGTCACATTTCTACTACTGTTTAATCCAGTATCCTTCCTTACATGCAGTGGGTTGAAATTCAAAGCTGGGCACACTAGAGTATGAGAGAATTTAACCCCGCTCGCCACGCACCAATCCACACATCACTCACGGAACACGCTGTGCTACAGAGCGTTCCTGTGCTTTGCTCCTGCAGGGGCCCTTGCTCTCAACTTCTTCCTTTCCTCTTCTTTTTATCACATTTTCAAAGTAGTTAATATTTATGGAATGCTTCTGATGCTCCAGACACTTCCCGAGGGCATTACATGGATTAACTCATTTAAGCTTCCCAGTATCCCCTGTGGGGGGATCTTAGCAAGGCCTCTTTTCGGGCTTCAGTTTCTGAATTTGTAAAATAAAAATTAAAATAATACTAAACTAATAGGATTGTTGTGACGGTTAAGTGAGTTCATATACATATTGCCTAGGACATGGTAAGCACTCAGTGAATATTAGCCGTTATTATTATTATGCCATCTTGCAGTTGTGGAAGTGAGAGTTTATGTTGATTAATGACTGACCAGTCACCGGTAAAGCCAAGATGTGGACTTGGCTGGGTCTCTCAAACGCTCGACTCCACTAACCTCTTTGCTCTTTTTCCTACCCTCTCAAATATCCTCCTGCCCTGCTAGGAAGTCTTGGCCACTCATTTGTGGTCCTGACATCTCCCCTGAACACATCGTGTTATGGAGCATAATGCACACTCATGTAAGACCTTTAATAGATGACATAATTTCCTTCTTTGTTTCCATTATATTAACAATTCGGGACAGACCAATGCAAATGATATAACTTTTCCATTTCCTGTTTGTGTTAGGGCCCCCTAGGACCTCCTGTAGGTTCGGTGATTTGCTAGGAAAACTCACAGGACTCAGCATAGAGTCATAGTCATAAATAAGATTTATTATAGCAGAAGGATACAAAGCAAAATCAGCAAAAGGAAAAAGTCACAGGGCAAACCCTGGAGGAAGCCAGGCACAAGCTTCCAAGAGTCCTCTCCCAGTGGAGTCACATAGGATGTGCTTAATTCCTCCAGTGACAAAGGAATGACAACACATGAGAATTGCTGTCTGCCAGGGGTGCTCATTAGAGACTGGGTGCCCAGGGCTTTGACTAACGGTGGATCACGTAGGCAGTCTCCACCAAGCATGTAATTGAATTCCAGATTGGGAATTCCTTTTTTTTAATTCTTCGTGGGAATGATAAAAGCAGTTGTTCGGCATGAACCGCATTGATCATGCGAACAGTGTAGGCACGGTGAGTCAGTCTTATCAGTTCTGCGGATTGTGGGAACCCTCCCGTGATGCTGAATTTTAAGGGTCAACTTGGAGGGTGCTTTTGGATGAGATTAACATTTAAATGCATGAATTCTGAGTAAGTGGACTGACTTCCATAATATGGGTGGGCCTCATCCAATCAGTTGAAGGCTTAAATAGGACAACAAGGTTTGGCCTCGCCAGTAAAAGGGAACTCTCAAGCAGACTGCCTTTGGACTTCAGCATTCCTGGAGCTCCAGCCTACTGGCACACATTGCAGATTTTAGACTTGCCACCCTCCATACTCACATGAGTCCAGTCCTTATAATAAATCTCTTTCTGTCTATATATACACACACATATCTTTTTGGTTCTGTTTCTCTGAAGAAACCCAACAAATCCAAGTTTCCAGATGCCAGTCCAGGATCAACCTTGCCAGCAGATCTTCTTAAGGATAGCAGACTCAGGACGGCTACGTTAACTCTGTTCTACACACTACTAACTTTTGTAGCTGCAGAAGCCTCAAGGTGGTAATACCAGGAAGCAGCAGGGCCCATGAAAAATAAGAAACTATAAGGTGGAAAGAAAGTGATAGAGAGAAGTTGGCTGGTGGTGGCAGAGACGCGGAAGCAGCACACAGACTCCTGGAGTGGAGGCTTCATGTAAAAGTGGAACATCCAACTAGGAAACAGGAGGTGTCTGTAGCTGGTGGCGGCAGAATAAGCAGGTAACAAGACACTGCTCTATTCCACAAAGCCTGACTACAGAATTGTGGTTTGTGATGGATTAAAGACAGCCAGAGATCCTTTGCCACTCCTTACATGAAGATGTAGAATCTATGTCCTCTCTCCTTGAGTCTGGGGTGAAATGTGATTTGCTTTCACCTGTAGGACACCACAAAGTTGACATTGTGGTTGTTCTAGGCATGAGCCTTCAGAAGGCCTGGCAGCTTCTGCTTTTGTGATTTGGGGAGCCATGAGTCCCATGTCATGAAGTTCATCTACTCTGCTTGGAGAAACCTGGAGAGAAAGAGAGAGACCGAGAGAAATGCCCAGCCAGCCCCCAGCTGTCCCAGCCATCCCAGCTGAGGTTCATGCATGTAAGTGATGTCATTCCGGATGTTCCAGCCCAGTCTGAGATTCCAGATGACAGCACCTGGCTGAGTGACCCCAGGCAAGACCAGCAGAAGAATCACCCTGCTGAGCCCCACTCAAATTACAGAGTCATGAGCAAATAACAATAAAATGTTGCGACCCTAAACCTCACTCTGTTAGGATGGTTTATTTCACAGCAATGGCTAACGGATATGATGAAGCGGCTGAAGAAGTCTGAGCACAGTGGCTTCATTGTCATGCTGGGGCACCGGAGGAAAAAGCAGATGTCTGTGGCTGGGGCAGCAGGGTGTCTCCATGAGACCTGACACAAGGCGCCCGTCTCCAGTTTCCACTGTTTCACAACCCTGACGTGTGTCACTTCACAAAGGAAACAGTCTGTACCCTTCTGAATTAAGCCTTCCCCGAGAATCTTTTCCAGACCTCCCCAACCCTCAAACCGAAGTTTGTGAACAGTTGATTGAGATCCCATGCACGATGAGTCATGTTTGTCTTCGGAATGCCTATTGCCTTAGTGGAGATCTTAGATCATCGAAAGCCCCACGCCCTGGAGCTCGTTTCTTCACTCGGGAAGCCAACGTACAGTGTACAACTTCATCGCAGGCAAAGATTCTCAGCATCGGCCTGCGTATGTAAGTGTAGGATGCCAAGTCGGTGAGTCCAAAAATGTAACTGCTTCCCCCCAAGGCCAGTCTGACTGATTTTATTGACAGAATTAATAGGTCAGGGAGTTGTAGCAGAAACTGGACGTATGACCAATTGTTGCAAACATTTTCATCTCTCTTTTATGGATGAGGATACCAAGAAGAGGAGACAGAGAGAGCCAGCGATCCCATGAGTTAGCGGAGCCACTCAACAAGTCAAAATTGAAGGCAGGGACATAATCAGGGCTCCCGAATCTCCCTTCAGGGCCTTCTCCACTATTGGCAGTGTTAGTTTTCACTGATGTTTGTGTATTTCTAGGCTGGAGAGGGCATAGGTACAACCCAGCATTTTTTTTTTTTATTACCTTAGGCAAAACATATTTCCTCTCTTTGTGATATCACTGTTTTACCCTGGACACTTGATTAGTTTCTTATGGGCAGTCTCAACTATCTCTTGGAAAAAAAAAAAATCCAGTAAGAAATAAACTCCCCAGGGATCATGTATTGAGAAAGAATGTATAAACCCAGCCAGCAGAGTGAGCATGGAGAGGCTCTCCCTTCTGATAATCTAGGGAGAAGGAATTGCCTGACTTAGAAATATGACATTTTTCTAGGCCACCTCATTTCATCTAATAAAAAAATGACTACTTTCCAATATGTTCATATTAAAGAAAATGAATGAAAACATAGCTAGGAGGTAACCTAGAATGGTAAATCAGTGTGAGTAAAAATCTACATGTGCATAACCAGTCAGTGGATACTCTGTTTTATTTCTAGCATATGGAGAATTCATTCACTCATCCATCCATCCATCCATCCATCCATTCAACAAATGCCGATTGAACACCTACCATGTGCAAAGCCCTGTGGAGACACGTTAGGTACAGACCATACCTCCTGCTCTCCAGAGACGGCTTTTACAGTCTCATAAAGGAGATAAGACAAGATGTGAACACAAAGAACTATGATCAAGGTAATAAATGAGTAAGTACCACAGGAGAGAAAAATAAGGTGAGATGAAAGTTCAGAAAAGGGAGACATCACTTCTGGCCAAAGGAAATAGAGAGTAGAATGATTTCTTAAAAGTATAATCTATCACCCTCCAACTCCTGGTTTAAAAGCCTCACACAGTTATTAGCTGTATGACCTTGGGCAAATCATAAATTTTCTGTGTCTTGGTTTGCTTATCTTTTAAAAGGAAGGGTTGGACTAAATGATCTTGAAGGTCCTTTCCGCTCAAAAGTACGAGGATACATAATTTTTCATGAGAAGGCCTAGCTAAAGATGTGACAATCTATTCTTTATACAACCAGAGTAACTCTTTAAACCTAAATAAGCTCATGTTACCCATGGCTTAAAACCCCTTCATGGCTGCATTTCAAAGAAAACCCAGACTCCTTTTGATGGCACACAAGGTCCCGCAGCAGCTGGCCCTGCTCTCGCTCTAACTCCACCTTCCAGACCTCCTCCTCTCCATCACAGGGACCTCTCCTCTCTGGTCCCTAAAGCACCAATCGGGACCTTCACACATGCCGTTCCCTCTGCCAGGAATGCCTTTCCTCTGCTCTTAAAAAAAAAAATGTCTTTGTGCACGTGTGTACCATTTTAATGAAAGGAATAACAGAACCCAATTTAAAACCGTCAGAAGATGCCACAGGGTCATAACCCAGACCCAGGGAGTTAGGAGGCTGGGAGGAGTAGGAATCATGCTCCAATACGTAGGTTTGTGCTTAAACCCTTGTTTCCATGTATCTCTCCCCTGCTACCCCTGGGCCTGACAAACTGGGTGAAGCCACTCAGACTTTCCATGGGAAAAAAGTCGTCTGGAATCCTGGCAGAATGAGGGAGAGACAGTTGTCTGGACAGGCGGAATGGAGGAGAGAATCTGGGGGTCTAAGAGTCTTTACACTGACTCTCAAACCATTCTGATTTCCTCCTGTACTCCCACCCCTTTTAGGCCACATGTTAGGTGCCTTCAATTCCTGACACTTTTCTGGGTGCTGTGACCTGTCTTCTTTAACAATGACATCCCCTTTGCAAGCACGTGGTATTTTGTATTCTTAGTTTTGCAAACACCTCCTTCCACTTTTTATCTTCCAAAAATGGGTTCACTCTTTGCAACTATAATGATCTCCCTCTTTGCTCATTCTCGTGGTCCTTCTGAGTTTCTTTCTGGTTGATTCTTCTAATACTCAGTTTGGGCAGGGTTTATGGAAGGGGTAAGAATGAAAGAATGTGTTATGCCTTCCATGCTCAACTGGAGTGCCTCTTCCCTTACCTCATTTTCAGCCTTTGAATCACTTAGATACAGCTTCAGAGTTAGAGGTGGACTTTCCCAACCGCACGTCCAAGTAGATCCTCTCGGGTTTGTCTTTAGAGCACCGTGTTTGCTTCTTTCCTAACATGTAATACAACTTAAAGCTCTATCCTTATTTATTGACTTAACTAATTTTATTTTTTTTAATTAAAAAAACCTTATTGTGGTATAATTTCTGTACAGTAAACTACACATATTTCAGATGTACAATTTGATTAATTATGATAGGTGTATACACCTATGAAACTACCACCATAATCCAGATATCTAACATTTCCATCACTCCCCAAGAGGTACAAATTTCGAACTCCCAATTTATTGCTTCCCACCGCCTTTACCCCGTGGTAGCCATAAGTTTGTTCTCCATGTCTATGAGTCTGTTTCTGTTTTGTAGATAAGCGTTTAGCTCATTTGTGTCCTTTTTTTTTAAGATTCCACATATAATCTATGAAGCACACGAATATTCACATTATAGGGGTCCCAGAAAGAGAAGAAAGGACTTGAGAAAATATTTGAAGAGGTAATAGCTGAAAACTTTCCTCACTTGGGAAAGGAAACAGTCACCCAAGCCCAGAAAGTGCAGCGAGTTCCACATAGGATTAACCCAAAGAGGCACATAGTGACCAAATTGACAAAAATTAAAGATAATGAGAAAATATTAAAAACAGCAAGAGTAAAGCAACAAATAACACACAAAGGAACTCCCATAAAGTTACTGACTTGCTAATTTTAAATACATATGTTTATTACTTTAATGTCTGTTGCTTCCACGAGAGCGCAAACTCAAGGAAGGCAAGACCCATGTCTGTTTTCTTTAACCAGTTTATAAAGAGCTCTCAGCACAGTACCTCCCCATAGCAGATGCTTATCGATGAATGTTGACCAACATGAGGATCAAAGCTCAGACTCTGCTGACAGCCACCCCAACTCAAGGACAGGCTAGAAGGAAAAAAGACAAAGATGTAGCATATTGCTTAAGAGGAGGAACTCTGGAGCCAAATTTTTCTGTGTTCAAATCCTAGAATGACCACTCACTTAACTGTGCAGATAAATTACATTAAAAGGAGATAATAATAGTACACTTACATCATGAGACTACTGTAAAGATTGCAGTGAGTCAGCATAGCTAGAACGCTTAGAACAACGGCCAGCACGTAGTGAGGGCTTTATTAGTGTTGACTGCTGTGCATCAGAGTACTTGGCCTGAGAGGGCCTTGGCTGGGTGAAGATTGGACTCTGAAGTTTCACTTTGAAAATGTACGTCTAAACTTCCATAGAATACAAACAAGTTGACCTCATGTGTCCAGAATGTTTAGAATCCAATTTTGAATTCTGAGTTCCACTTCTTAGGTTTTCATTGTGTTCCCACTTACGTCAAGTAATTTCTAAAGCAGCTCCCCATGCGGTAGTCCCACAGGGAAGTCTCCTCCTTGGGAACAAAGTATGGTGGGGAGGATGGGGTGATGGATTAAAAGAAGGTGGTAATTTGATAGGCTTAAAAGAAGAGAAGGCCTGGAAAAGTGTGGTGTGAGGGTGAAGAAAGGGGTTTGGGGCACCGGATAGCCTTTGTCTGAAATGCCTGCTCTGCCCTTACTTCTTGTATGACCTTGAAAAATTTGCTAGACCTCTGGGTGCCTCCGTTTCCTTGGTATTTCAAATATGAGATGATGTCCATATAAAACTTAGGCGAGTGCTTGGTAGAGAGGAAAATATTCGGGTATTTAAATTATTATCGCTATGGTCAGAATTTTTCAGGAGACCTGGGTTCTAATCCCGTCTCTGAACCTGACTGGCATTGTGTCCCCTCGGGGATTCATCTTCCTTTTCCATGTCCAAGAGGCTCATCTGTGAAACCAAGCCACTAAATTTCTTTGCAGCTTGTGAGTCGGAATCCTGCCAGTGGCTGCATGTGGGGACCCCCCACACCCACCCCTTACCCATACACGCACACACAAATTCCTGGGATCCTGGGCCTTTACCAACTTTTGCCAGGACAGCATTTCTACATTTCGGTCTGCAGCTGTACAAAATTAACCTGCATCACAGTGCGAAGAGTCTGAGGAGGCCAGCCCCCAAGATGGCCCTCCTGAGCCCCACCTTCTCCTGTTCACATCCTGTGTCGTCCGCTCTCTCCCATGGAGCTGAGTAGTGTGACCAGTCGGATGTTTCAGAAATGTCAGAGTGTCACTCTGAGACTCGGTCATGAAAGACATGGAGACTTTCCCCTTACCTCTTGGCTCCCTCACCCTGGAGGAAGCCAGCTGCCACGTCAGGGGACACTCGAGAGGCCCTGTGGAGAGGTCCATGAGGTGCAGAACTGAGGCCTCTTGTCAACGACCAGCACTAACGTGCCAGACACGAGAGTGACATGAGCCGCTGGCCTCAGTGAAACCTTCAAGGGGCTAGTCCCAGCCGCCATCGTGACTGCAACCTCCTGGCAGACCCCGAGCCAGCACCACCCAGCTAAGAGCCCCCAAGTACCTAACCCTCAGAAACTGTGTGTGATCATGCATGTCTGTTGCTGTTTCAGGCCTCTGCACTTTGGAGTAATTTCTTATGCAGCAACAGATAACCAGTGCGGGGTCCCTGGGAACAGGGTATGTACAGTTGTGCCAGCGTACAAGTGCAGATGCCCCCGCCAACCTGGGCGCGGGCTGAGACCCCATGAGCCTTCCTGAAAACGCGTTTTTTCCCCTTCCCCTTGAGGTGGTAGGCCTGTTTCCCAGAACTAAACACTTTGGATTACAGTTCCTTTTTTCTAAGTTTTGGTTTTGTTTTTTTCACACTGAGCCTGGGCCCTACTATCAATGGGTTTAATTTGATTGCTCTGAGAGGGGTTCAGAATTTGATAATTGAAAAAATTTTGTTTATTGAAGTATAGTTGATTTACAATGTTTCAGGTATTTCAGGTGGATAGCAGAGTGCTTCAGCTGTACACACACACATATATATATACATATATATAGATACATACGTATATTATTTTTCAGATTCTCTCCCATTACAGGTTACTACAAGATATTGAATATAGTTCCCTGTGCTATACAGTAGGTCCTTGTTATCTATTTTATATATGGTAGTGTGTATCTGTATCTGTTAAGCCCAAATTCCTAATTTATCCCTTCCTCCCCTTCCCCCTTTGGTAACCATAAGTTTGTTTTCTATTATGTACAAAACAGAAATAGACTCATAGACATAAGTTTTCTGTTCTTTGTGTGTTTGTTTTGCATATGGAGGCATTATTCAGAGGTTTCTTGAATACCCAGGCCCACTCCAGGGTCTGACAAATTCAAAGTCCCTCACTTACATGGTTACCTTCCAGGGCCTTGAGAGGGGCCCGTGCACCGTGTTCACACGGGCGTACGGATAATGAAATTTATGAAAGAGCAACAGTTCGCCTTCCCCTGGAGTCCGTGGCATTAGAGTGGCCATGGGCATCGCTGGCAGTCAGCTAAGGGAACGTTGAGTTTAATTTGGATTTAGTGGGGTATGTTTTTGTGGTTCACAGGCACTTCCTCGTGGAGTTAAGCAATTTCTGGCTTTCTCGGTGCTGGAATGGCTTCCAGCAATGTTCCTGGAAATATTGGGGTGTTAACACAAAGCGGCGTGACCGGAGGTCCTATCGTGATAAGAATATGCCTGACACCACGCCCTCCAGGCACCGGAAGCCTGTGAGTTGTGGAGGAGAAACAAGGTCAGAAACGTACAGACAAAAGACTGAATTATTTTTCTGTTCGCTCTATAGAGAATTATGTTACAAAGTCGTTTTCATTTGAAGAAATGAATGACCAAAAAAATACAGCCAAAAAAGAAAAATTATTAAAACAAGTACAGAAATGCGTCAAGGAGGACCACTATTTTATTTTTCTGGATTTTGCAAAGTCTGAGGTATTTGTCACCTCCTAAAAATGTGTAATGCCTGGCGATTTCGCTTTCTAAATAAGTACTCCCTTTCAAACCTGAGTTTCTATTTACAATTTCATATTCTTCTTATTTAAAGAGAGTCAGTCCCCAAAATTGAATTTTGCTTTGGGCTCCACAAAACCTGGCCCTGCTCCTTGTCCTCCCCACCAGGCTCCAGATTCTCGCAGGAAGAGCTCCTTCCTTTCTGCAGCCCTGCCTCCCGCTGTGGCTTTGATCTGAGCTGTTATCCGTTTCCAGTTGCTCATTCTCGAGATCGTTCTCACGAGGACCCTGTGGCTCCTCTTTCTCTTGGTTCAGGACCCTTCGTTTTCTGAGTACATTCTCATACCTCCACTGGCAACTGTTGAGTTCTCTTTCCTCGAAGCCCAGTTTCCTTTGGAAGCCCTGGGGTACTTTTGCTTTGCCGGGAGCCCGTGGCAGCCTCAACACCCTGCGCCCTCCCGGCCAGGACTGCTCTTGCGGGTCTCCGCTGTTATTTCCACCGTCAGCTCCATGAGGGCTGGAAACACATCAGCATGACTCACGCTTGCTGAGGGCAAGTGCAGGGACAGTAAAAGTTCGTGGAAGAAATACATAAGCCCATAAATTACATTGTGTATCAACTGGCATAAATATGAATCTTCATTTATATGATCAGCCTTCACTTACTGTTCAAAATCTTTTAGCCCCAACTGGGCAAATCGCCCTAACATCCATTCACTCTGGGGGAAAGAATATGTCTTCACTGTGGGAACATCCTCTTTGCTTTCCCATTGTTGAGCCTGTATCCCCACGTCTTCTTCTCCTTCCCCTTTTCTACCCTTTTCCCCCTCGCCGATCTCTCCCACCTACCACGTGCGTGCGCGCGCGCGCGCGCGCACACGCACACACACACACACACACACACACTGGAGGAATTGATTGTAAATTACCTGAGGCTTGTGGTTAGAGTTATTTTATGTAACACTTAAATTTGTTGCCCAAGTTACTGTTAAATCTGGAGAGGGTGAGAACAGAGGAAATCCTGTGGTCAGGGATCAGCAGTGCCCTTGTGAAGGTAGGCGAGGTCCTGTTCCAGCTGGCAGTTTGCTGAAGATGAGAGACACGGATCTTAAAACGGGCCTCTGGAGAGAACATGCAGGTCTAGGGATAAATCTCTGTTAGCTTCTCATGGTTAACAGGAAGGATGCCTTATTCTCCCAGCAGTAATGCATTTCCTTCACTGAGATAAGTGACCTCTATATTTCCTTGCAAACTAGATTATAACTCTCTAAAATGAAACACCTCGCCTGTGATATTTTTACAGAATGGAATGGACAGCTGTTGCATTTGCCTGTCCAGTATCCGTTACCTGTTCTTCTGATAACAGTCCACTGGGTTTACGATGGTGGGGGCTCCCTCCATGCCTGGATCCAGGCATAAGAATGTATCAGACATTCTTAACCCTAGAAATTGAAACGTGAATAAAGGGTTAAAAAGTGAAAATTGCATCAATTCTTCTATCTCAGCCTCAGTGGCCTGATGGAAGTGTCCATCGATTGCCTCAGATCTGCGAAGCTGTTCCTGTACTAAAACTTAGTTCTTTTGTTTTCACTAAGGAGCTACTCCTTAACCTTTCAATTCTTTTCTTTCTTGTTATCTTTTAAATGTTTCTGCATGGGTTTCTGTAGCTTGCAATCAGGGAACCTAGCAGATGCAGATAAATAAGGTGGATCTGAGATGTCTAGAAGACCAAAATCTGGAGTCAGACCCAGTTATAATGCTACAGCAGAAAAAAAAACACATTCCTCTGACCCCACATTTCCTTTCCATTTTCACTTTGCTGTGAAGCCACAAATTCCCATCCCCACACCACCACCTCGGCAGCGCTCAGTGCCACGGGGCCCTTTCCAGCTTCTTCCTAGCAACCCCTAGTCTCCGAGAAGGCATGGGCCTCAGCCATCATTTATTTGGCCGATACTTTCTGAGCACCTACCATACGTCAGACACCGTTCCAGGTTCTTCGGCTGCATCAGCAAAGTCTCTGTTGCGATGAGGCTTTCATTCTAGTGGTAGGAAACAGACAACTGTCAGGTGCACAAATAAATTAACAATCTAATTGAGCAGAGTGGAATAAATTAACAATCTAATTGAGCAGAGTGGTAAGTTCTATGAAGGGTGACATGATAAAGACTGGGTGGTCTGGGAGGACTTCCCCAAAGAGCAGACATTTGAGCTGAGATGGGGAACATTTGTGGGAACCAGAACTAATGTTATAAAAGAAGCAATTCCTTAGTGAGCACAGTATTTTTTTTTATCCCTCAAATATTTATTGAATATCCAGATAATCTATTCTGTGCCAGATAATACAGGAAAAGTAAAGGCATTTAGAAAATTAAATTTCAAATAAGGCTTTGTCTTATTCTACGCCTTTTGGAGAACTCAGTAGTGTAATTTCTGATTCTGGAGAGAAGTAATATTCCCTTTCTATTTTCAGTTGTCACAGTGGTAGATTGGAATGCTCGTCTCAGTTTTCCGCTCTCACCTTAGAAAACATTCTGCTTCCATACCGCTTGCCATGTAACTCTGCAGTGCCTCTTGGTAAAGCTGGTGGGACATTTATCTCTGACGTGGGCTTTGCCTTGTCACTCACTTTGGCCAGTGGAAAGTGATCAGATGTGTTTTGAGCAGAGACTTGCATTGCGCCTGCGTGGCCGGGCTTGTCCTGGGCTTTTGCCATCTGCCGTGAAATGAGCAAGTCCCAGTCAGCCATCGGTCCCAGAATGAGAGACAAGGGGAGAAACCCTGAAACCAACCCAAAGCCTGAAACTGAGCCGCCTGCCAATCCACAGACCCATGAGCAAAAAGTTAATATTTGTTGCTCTTATGATAAACCACTGAGATTTGGGGGGTGTTTGTTCCCCAGAATTAGCACATTAAAAATCTGACCAATATCGTCACAAATAAATACGATGAATATAATAATCATGCCTCTCCTTGATGGAATTTCAAATGGAAAAAAAAAATTCCACCTTCCATTAAAATTGGAATTAGAAGGCATTTCCTAGTTTTTCTTAAAGCACTGATAAACCGAAATTGAGGCACACTTCCTAAGGGAAATATGATTTAAGGTATGATTCTAACAGAGGTAAAATGATTTTGTAGTAAAAGAACAGAAAAGTGAGTCCTAGCCGACTGTGTCCCCTAGCCATGGGATGTCTAGTCACCCCTGGATGGTCCTGCATCCAGAAAATGAGGGCATCCCAGTAGGCGGTTGCTAAGGTATCTTTGTGCTCTAACATCAGATTAACCATTCTTATGTAGAAGCAGAAGAAAAGTTATTACGTTGCAATGAAGTACTCTACTGATGGACAGAAACAATTAAGAACTTTTTAAAGGATAAAAAAAATTCTATGCAACTGATTTATTCTGCTTATTATAAATAGAATTTAAAAAGGAAATGGAAAGAAAAAGGACAGCCCAAACTGAACCACATCAAAAGGATACAACTCCTGTAGGCAATACAGGTTATTCTGCAGAAAGGCTTGTGAACATTTTTCTTTGATACAAAAACGAGTGGAAAGCAGAGTATCCCTTTTGTTTATAAGACTAACCTTTAAAAAAACAAAACCAAAAACCAAGTGACTAGAAAGTAAGCATGTTTTTCTTGTCTAACTTTGACAGAGCAAATGCTTGGGTCAAGAGTCCAGGATGCTATGATATCCCGTTCAGTGTTCCTAGAACTGCTTTTGCAGAACTGATGTACTGGCTTTGCCGAGTCTCTCTCCAGGTTATTGTCCAACATCCTGGGGGCAAAGGCAGAGCTGCCGAAATGGTTATCTGCCGAAAGGCAAAGTTTATGGGAGACATTCCTTTTAAGTTGTCTTTTTTTCCTTCAACTGTTCTTTAAGAAAGATTATCTGTCTCAGTAAAATGTCTTGTCTTTTCCTGATCACTTTTTGCAGTCTGCTACAACAATCTGCTTTGTTCTATCAGGAGCCCTGTCATGTCTCGAGGCAGAGAGAACCATCAACGGTATCTCACTTCAACAAATTAGCCACAGTGTTTACACTGCAAGTCCTGGGGGCTGAGCTTTCTTGCATCTCAATAAATTCCCAGGATTCTAATGTTATTCCAAGTGAGAGGGTTTGGATCCAATGCAGTTTACTTCTTTTGCTTAGCATACATTATTCTTTGGGATTCTACTAAATGTGTTAAACTGAAATCTTGGAAATATGCACATACATGTGCACACACACACTCACTCACTCATCCATGGATGCAAATAAAGAAGGCAGTACGGTGCAGGGGAAAGAAACTGATCTGAAAGACAGGAAGTCTAGAGATTTGCATTTTCGTTCTAGCTCAGGTAAGCCAATCATTAATTGTGCGACTTTGGACAAGTCACTTCTCCCCAGTATTCTCTTTTCTCTGCTGTAAAGTGAAGACTGAGGGACTGGGCTAGATTATTCCTAATAGCTCTTCTAGCTCTCATATTCTATAACTTTATACTTCTAACTGGTAGCTTGGTTGGGATGACCTTTCTTAAGGCAAGGCTGTATGAAACAAGCATGAGTCTATCCAGCGATCAGCTTTCATCTCAAGCAGGAGGAGTCCTCATGACGGGGACAGACTGAAAAGACAGCCCCGAGAGACCCACAGACCCTTGCCTCGATCCCCAGACATTACCAACACAGCTAGAAAACATGCATGACGAGGCTGGTTCTGCTGAAGCCACCTCTAAATTTTATTGTACTGGTCCTCATGCAGAACCCAGAGGTCTCAGCCCTGGAAGGGCTCATGCTATAGGGCCAAGGCTACGGGAACAACGTAGAAAAACATCACAGTCAGGGGCGACCTAGATAACTTCCTGAGGTTCCTTTTAGGCCCAGGAGTCAATGTGTAGGAAGAATGAGCTTATTAATCAAAAAATGCTGACCTGCTCAATGTCTAATCCCTGTCACTTGTGTAGCCCACATCCCAGCCTGACATGGCTTCCCTCTCTGAAGCTGCATGGCTATATTTGCACACCAGTTTTTAGTTGATCTGTGTATTTTCTGGGTGACATGTCTCTTCCATGTGACAGTTCAAAATTACCCAGAGAAACACTAAAACCTCCCTATAGAGCAACCCAGCAACCCAGACCACACAAACCCTCTCTCTCCTCCGCTCACCCCTTCTCCCGGCTCCAGTCTTCTGTTAAATTCCCAGCCATCTCTCAAGGCCAAGCTCAAATCCTTCCTCCTCCGAGAAGCCTTTCTTGATCCCCTCCCCATCAGACTTAATCCCTCCGTCCCTTTTACTCCCCAAGCACTTTGTACCTTTATTGTTTTAGCGCTTACTTACCTGAGTCTGTCTTATATTAAACTTGTTTTGTGCATTATGTCTTTCCCGTGTCACTTTGAGCTGCTAGAGGGCAGAAATAAGTTTTATTTTTCTTTCTATTACCTCTGCAGCATCCAGTAAAATGCTTGGAATGCAGTAGGCACTTAAAATTGTCCCATGAAGTGTGAAAGTAGAAAATGAGTGAAGCGGGAAGCATGTCTTACCCATTCTTTTATTTTCGATAGCAAAATGCTTTTTACGTAGTGAATTCTTAAAAGTTACTGGGTCACTTAGACATGCATTAAACAATGCAAAAATGCTAAGGTTGAAAACCAGTTAGCCCCATAATTTGTTCGTTTCGCATATTAAAAGAAATTCAGTCTATTTAATCAATGTCCAGAATGAAATTTGCCAGTAATATTCATTTAGAAGTAAAAGCTCCTTTCATTCACCCAATGAATTTATTTATAACGAGTCTCTACACACTTTAATTTGGAAGGAATGCATACGTTTAATGAAACACTCAGAGTATTTAATTAATCATTTACAACAAGCCGTAAAAGACATGAAAAACCATCTTTCCATTTAAATGACTGTTTCCTAGTATAACAGACTTTTCCACTCCTACTCAAGGCAAACTACAGTAATTTCTGCTACAGTATTTCACATTCGTCAATTTTGCCATCTCCTCATTCTTTTTGTCCTTTTTTTTTTTTTTTTTTTGCGCTCAATTAAACTAAATCAAAGGCTGTTAAAGTAACCTCGGGCTATCTCAGCCTCTCTCTGCTCCTTGCTCTACTTCATCTAATGTCATAATATCCTTAACGTACACTTCTTAAAATCCCCAAAAGTATTCTCTGAAGTTTGAGCTTTATAGACTTGTTAAAAAAAAATGCAGTATCTTGCCTAATTGCCATTTCCCACACCTCTTTTCCACGCAGGGCTCTGCGAAGTTCACTAAAATCCAACCCTTTTTGGATAACTTGTGTTCCTTGGGCCAAGTTAAGCAAGAAATGTACTCACTGTCTATGACAATTATGTTTTGTTCCTTCCCCGTGATAATGCTATTATAAGATGGTGACGTTAGTTTGATATAATCAAATGCTTCATCTGCTGGTATAGAACAGTTCCTTTGGAGGGCGGTTCCATTTTGTCTTAAACAAAAGACAGAGAAACATACGTCAAATTTTTGACAATGACCATTCATTCAACAAACAGTTGTTCGCTGTTTACTGAGCATCTGTTATGAGATGGGTGCTGTTCTAAAAGGGTTTCTCATCTTGTCAGGGAGAGAGATTCTCATTAAACTTTTCAATACAGGGCAGACAATGCTGTAATAAAAGTACATGCTAGAGTTACCCATGGGACAAAAGTTAAAATAATCTACAGAATGTGAGCAAGAACTGTACAAGGTTTTATGGAGAATCGACACAACAGTAAATCAGACCCTAAAAAGTGTGGAGTATAGAGGAGAGGGTATAGCTCAGTAGTAGTGTGTGTGTTTAGCATGCATGAGGTCCTTGGTTCAATCCCCAGCACCTCTGTTAAAGAAATTAATTAATTAATTAATTAATTAGTTAGTTAGTTTTTAAAAACCTAATTACCTCCCCCCAAAAAACACTAAAAAAAAAGCAATTTATGGTATACGTTGGTATCATTTCTTTAAAAAAAGTGTAGAGTACAATTTAAAAGTTAGAGTGTGTGCTTACATGTTACTGCTGTGGCAGAGAACCTGTTAGTATCAGAAGAAAGATAAAGTCACGCTGTAGGGAGGTTGCTTTCAGACTGAGACATGAGAGGTGTCTTCAGGGAGGAGGTGGCATTTGAGATTAGCCTTGAAAGGGGAGGAGAATACAGATGCATAAGGATGGGAAAGAGAGAAGCTGGGAGAATGAGTCTTGCTGAGACTAGGACAGCGCCTGACAGAGTTCTGCCCTTCCCTTTTCTGAGTAGACACCAGGATACTACAATGTTGCCTTTCGCTTTTAAAAGTGTTGCTGTGCTACCAAATAGGCATGACCTAACCAGTCCTCCGTCTCTCTCTTTGACCTTCTCATCTGCTGCTAATTGTGACCAGACTTTCCCTGGTCCTCCTCGGCAGCTAGGGAATAAATGCGGGATGGCATCACCTGAGTGACTTGCCCATTTTCTCCCGTAAGCTTACACCTCACACTGTTCGTCACCATTAAACAGCAAATGCACCAGGCAGGAACGCTGTTTTACAGAAGAATCTCTATGGTCTTGGCCTTCACTCGGTAAACAAGCAAAGACAATCGCAGCACCATAGTGCAGAGCGTGGGCGTCAGCTGCTGTGCCTGTGATGGTGGCCACTCGCCACGTGAGGCTACTTAGATGTAACCTAGGTTTTTTCAAAAAATTAAAAGTTCAGTTTCTCAGCCACCCAAGCCACATTTCGAGTGTTCAACAGCCACATGGGGCCAGTGGCTCTCCTGCAGGGCGATGCAAATATAGATCACTTCTGGCATCACAGGAAGTTCTATCGCACAGTATTGCTCTGGAGCCTTATGACTTGGTGACCTGGTGCAAATGTACTCTGTGCCTCAGTTTCCTCATCTGTAAGTGAAATAATAAATAGTGCCTATTTCACAGGATTCCCATGAGGAGTAAATGAATTAACATTTGTAAAGAGCTTGCATGGCACAAGTGTATGTTAAACAAATAAAAACACAATTTACATATCGGAAACATGGCGGCCACGTCTGAGTAACACCCAGCTGAATCAGCGTTGGTGGGTGAGGAATCAGTTCCTATTGTTTCCCACCAGCTGAGGTTCTCTTCCCACCTCTTCCCTTGGCCTCTACTCATGTTTGTTTTGTTCAGCTGGGAAGACCACCAAGCAGGAGCTCTTTTCTCTTGCACAGTGAGTGCTTCACAAATATTTATACTAGAAATAATAATGATGTATATGGAAAAGAATCGTTCCATCATCTTGGAATTGTAGCCACTGCCAAAAAGTAGATGACTTCAAGCCCCTCGGCTGTGCTCCACAGCAGATTAGGAGAGGAAGTGAAAAACTCAACTTGTTTGGGGATTTATGATGAGAAATAGTTCTGTTAACCAAAGTCTCTTGGATCCAGCCCAGACTGGTAATCCCACTTGGATATATATTTGGGTGTTTTATCATAAATACAAAAAAATGTCTCTTTGCCTGAGACACTCAAAGTGTGTGTTGTTGAATGAAATTCTTCCTCACTTCCCACTTCACAGGGATGATGGACAGATTGTGAAGAGAGAAACTGATGTCATTAGGGTATGTACCCAAACTTCAGACATCGATCTCTCCTGTCCTGGGAAAATTTTATATCTCTGCAGAATATAATATGTGTGAATGACCGGCACAGTCCTCATCATCAAATGACAATTTGCCTTCTCTTGGGCCATCCCTGCACCAGCTTTGCCCTCTGCCCACCTCTTACAATCTGAATTCTCTTCATCCTCTAGGTCCCTATAAAATACCCTTCCCTCTAGGAGGCCTTCTCTGATCACCCCAGCTGGGCATGCTCTTGTCCTCTTCTGAAATCTTTGTGTCATTAATAGAGTATTGCCATATATAATGTCTATGTACCTACATGTTTGTTTTCCCTGTTGATCTAAGGTCTTTGCATCCTCTGCATCTAGCGCCGTATTTTCAACATAGCAACTGTTGCTCAATGTCTCAGACTGCTAGCTAGCGGCCTTCTCCAATATCCTTTCCCCTCTTTTTATGTACAAAAAAAAAAGCCCTGATGTTTAGGCAGTCTTCTCTATTTTTAAAAAAATTCAATATAAATTAAATAGTTAAAATTTTGCCACACTCCCCGACGGGTAGGTGTGGCCATTTGTCTAAGTGCCTGAACAATGAGATTGAAGCAGAAGTATAATATAAAACTTCCAGCAAGTCTCCATGAAAGGGAGGAAGCATGCCTTATTCTCCACTTTTCTCATTCTCTGCTTCTTAGAAGGCAGATGTGATGGCTGGAGCTCTGGCAGCCATCCTCAGGTCATGGGACAGTGGTTAGGTGCTGAAGTGAGAGCCTCAGCAAACCTATAAGCCTTGGTTTACAAAGTGTTTATGGTGTCACCATTCCATCCCAATACTACCAACTTCTATGCTTATTTTACATAAGAGAGAACTACTCGTTCATCTTTCCTAAGATTTTGTTGTTTTTTTCTGTCATGTATAATCCTGAAACATGCATTCAATGAAAATTTTTATTCATTTCTATGTGATTATTATGTAATTATACCCACTGTCTACTACATAATTTATTTAGGTTTTATTAATTAATAGACTTGAGTTTTTTAGAACAATTTTGGTTCACAACAAAACTGAGCAGAAAGTACAGAGTTCCCCCACTGGACGCCCAGCCTCCCTGACCATTAACATCCCACACTCTGCTTTGCTACAATCATTGAAGCAACACTGACACATCATTATCCACCAAAGTTCATAGTTTATTATGGATTACTCTTTGGTTGTACACTGGTTACAGTCTATGGGTTTTTTGACAAACGTATAATGACATGCATTCATCCTTATAGTATCATACAAGATAGTCTCACTACCTGAAAAATCCCCTGTGCTCCACCGATTAATCTCTCCTCCCCTCCTCCCAAGCCCCTGGCAACCACTGATTTTTTTTCTCCTTCCATAATGCCTTTTCCAGAATGTCATACAATTGGAATCACACAGTATGCAGCCTTTTCAGACTAGCTTCTTTCACTTGATATTATGCCCTTAAGACTCCTCCATGTCTTCTTACGGCTTGATAGCTCGTTTCTTTTTAGCATTGAATAATATCCCATTGTATGGCTAATACCACAGTTTATCTATCCATTCACCTACTGGGGGACGTCTTGGTTTGTTCCAAGTTTTGAGCATTATGAATAAAGCTGCTATAAATATCCATGAGCAGGTTTTGTGTGCATATAAGTTTTCATCTCCTTTGGGTAAATACCAGGGAGCACAATTGCTGGATGGTATAAGAATATGTTTAAATTTATTAGAAACCATCAAACTGTCTTACAGAGCGGTTGTACCATTCTGTATTTCCATCGAAGGAAATGAGAGTTTCTGCTATCTCGTTTTAATTTGCAAGTCCCTACTGACAATGGATGTTGAGCATATTTTTATAATTATTTTAAATAAACATTCCTTCCTACAACATTGTGAGGAAAGGTTACGTTGTTACCATCTCTACTTAGCAGAGGAGACAGACCCAGAAAACTTCTTGGTTTGCCTGTGTAATCTTTGTAGGTAAGGAACGATACATCACAGGGAGACCTCTCAGCCATGCAGCTCATGGAGGCTTTGTTGTTAACGTCTGAGGGTTGCTCCCTCTGTTTGATGGGAGCCAAGAAGCTTTCTCAGCACTTTGCCTGTGTGGCCATGTCTGTGTGATACAGAAGAAAGGTGATGTTTAGTAAATCAACACCTGAAAAGAAAGAGCAGTAATTGACCAGGACACACTTGGCCGTCAGGAGCATGTCGGGTTGGGCAGCACTGTGCTTGCTTATTTTCCGACCAACCCTTCTTTCTTTCATATCTGAGAGACAAAAGCAAAAAAGCCTTCAGACAAAATAAAACAATCAACAAAACCAAAAACGCATAACACAAATCATACCAAGTCCCTCACACACGAAGCACCAAAGTAACCAGGAGACCCACAGCATTGCAAACACCACTTTCCTGGCGGGCTTTGCCTGCCTCTTACACATTTCAGGTGTGAATGCTAAATTTTTGAAATCCATAGAAACTGAATTTCCTCTGCGTTACTTTCGGTACGGAAATTTGAATGCCTTGGCAACCAATCAGCTCTGTTTGTACTTTGAGCTCAGGATGGTATTACTATTAATCAAAAATCCAATAGATGTAAAAAAAAAAAAAAGTGTAAGCCTTCAAATTAACGCAGTTACAAGATATGGCACACATCACAATTCCCTGCTCTATACAATGAAAATCAAACTCTTCAAGGGTAGAAATAAGGACAGGAACTTCTGAAACAAATCAATTTTTAAAATAGATATGTTCCCTAGAGCAGAATTTCTCCCAGGCCATTGGGTTGTACCATTTTCAGTAACAGTGGTTTCCATTTTTAGTTTAGGATATACGGAGTAGAAGACATGCCAGTGTGGCAAATTAGTTTCTAGGTCTAGAGGATGTAAAATCTGGGCAGTGATGGTGGCGGGGAAGGGGGAGAGCTGGATCCCTTTGGAGATGAACTAAATCTCTGCTTATTCAATACAGCGTGTCCCAACATTCCATACATACATTTTTGGCACCGCTCTGAGTCAATCAGCCAGCTTTCTTTTTATTGCTTTACCATACTGAAGAAGTAAACAACATCAGAATCGACAAAAACAAAATAAAAAAGTAAAAGAGGTTCCCTGAAGTCAAAGTAAGAAACAAAGAATAGGTTAGATTGTGGAAAGTGATGAAGAAAGGAAAAGAAACATTGTGGGAAATATGGAGTTAAATTCTCCTTTTCTTTTCCATAGTGAATTGTAACATCTATAATTCCTGCTTCCTCAGTAATAATCAGAGTGTTTGTGTCCTTCGGCTCTGGCAAGATTAGCCAATGAGTTCTCAGATCACAGTCAAGCAAGTCCTAGATTTCTACTTTTTCCAGGAGGAATGTGCCACACTACATCTATGAATACCAGAGACATGAGATGGCCAGAGGCCACCGGCCATGTGTGCTTTCAGGGCTCTGCGCTCTGTTGGAACACGTGGCAGCCTTTCCACTGGATGTATTTAATTAGAAGGCTTTGGGTTGTAATGGAATATTCATCTGAAAGTGGCTTCAACAAGAAAGAGTTTCCGAAAGGTAAGCTAAGCTCATCTTAAGTAGCTGGGACTCTTGAGCAGGGATGAACCCACCCTTGAAGTACTGGCTATTTTAACATACTCCTTTCATCTTAAGCAGAAAAGTGAAATGTGTTTTTGAGCTGCAGTATTCAGAGCTTGGTCATGATTAAAGGTCCTGGAGGAAGAGATGGCAGATTTTGTTGGACTAAGTAGGTTTTCACCCACCATCTCTCAATGGGAAATTTTGTGAAACTATTCAACTCCAGTGGTTCAATGAAAAACATTTGGGCCCCAGGGAATCAATGTTACATAGTTCCAAAAGCAAGAGGTACCTGGCCCTGGGATTGAAACAGTGGCTTCATGATATAATCACAACATCAAGATGTTCCTTTTATCTCCTCAGTCCCACCGAAGTATCTTTGCTCCTCAGGCTTGTCATCTCAGGATTGCAAAACAGTGGCTGCAATTTGAAAGCATCGTATTCTTTCACAATGGCATCAAAGAGAAGAAGAAGAGGTAGCAGGGAAAAACACCCAAGAAACAAAAAAAATCCTCTCCTCCCATCTCTCTCTCCTTTTATCAAAAAGGAAGAGGTTTCCTAGAATCCTTCAAGCCAGAAATGGCCAGAACTGAGTCACGTGGCCAACCCTAGGGACAAGATAGAGCTGGAAACTGGATGCCTCTCTGAAATTTCAAGTTTTTATCACTGCGAAGTAGGCTCTGCTAAGGAAGGCGGCACAGGAGAGTGAACTTGTGTAGACAGGAGTGTCTACCGCTGCCATCAGTTCAGAAAGATAGCCAGCTATCCAGAGGCAAAAATCCCTCCTGACACAAATGATGTTTAGAGTTCTTGCTGGCATGCAGGACTGTCACACAACCAAATAATTTAGACTTGGGGGATAAAGCTAACAAAGGTCCTACAGTGAAAATCTACCATCCCTGATTTGATTGAGCCTTAATCTAGTTTTAATAGGGAAACCTATACACTGAGGGAGCCACTGGTTATAAGCTGAAAGACTAGCCGTTTGTACCATGGAGTTGGTTTTGCTCTTCCTCCGTTTCTTAATTCTGCTAGTCGCAGGTGGGATTCACTCTATAAAACATAGCTTTCATTGATTCCCTGGGGCCCAGATGTTTTTCATTGAACCACTGGAGTTGAATAGTTTCACAAAATTTCCCATTGAGAGATGGTGGGTGAAAACCTACTTAGCCCAACAAAATCTGCCATCTCTTCCTCCAGGACCTTTAATCATGACCAAGCTCTGAATACTGCAGCTCAAAAACACATTTCACTTTTCTGCTTAAGATGAAAGGAGTATGTTAAAATAGCCAGTACTTCAAGGGTGGGTTCTTCCCTGCTCAAGAGTCCCAGCTACTTAAGATGAGCTTAGCTTACTGTTCAGAAACTCTCCCATTCTTTTTAGTTGCTTGAACAAAGTGTTGGTTGGGTATTTGTAATCCTTCCCATGCTCGGAATGCAAATATTCTTAGCTCTCATGAAATGATCTTCTCTTAAGAAAAGAACAGAGAGATCACCCACAAAACAAAATACTTAGTCTGGGTCCAACTTGAGAATTGAAAATATTTGTGTTATCTTGGTTTTCAATAGGAGTTGCCTGGTGGGATCAAATCGCTGTTTGTCAGGGCTAACATCCCCACCTCCTGTTTAGCCAGAATCAGATGTACTAGAGAAAAGGAAAAGGAAAATAAAGAGGGAGAGTCAAGCTTATTGCACCTGGCCCGTTGTGTAACACCCCACACTGGACTGCGAGGTGGGAATTCCTTCTTGCCCCTCCTTCCCCATGTGATCAATTTACATCCTGGAACTCGAGACTTCATTTCCTTGTATCTTTTTTGTTCTAGCTCACATAGCTTTAAATGCTAGTCACGCTCGTAAAATTATCTAATCCTTTCTCAAATCATACTCTCCTCTGCCTCGGCAGCTCCCTGTGCTAGTAAATGCCACAGGCTGACTAAGCCGGTGGGGTCGAAGAGAAGCTGGTTGACTGGCATCAATCTCTCCTGTTTATTTGTGTTTTCTGTCATCCAGTTGCAATGGATGTGCCTTGTTCTTATTTGAAACAAGTTAAAAAAATGCATTAAAAAATCTTCTGGGAGTTTCCTTTGATCTTGGTTAAATGGGCTTATTTGAGAATTCTGTTGTCCCTGATACTAGCTAAGAAATATGCTCTGAAAATGAACAAACTAAAGTGGAGGCAGGTGCGATGGAGAATTGAGGATGTTGCCTACAACAGCCTTTCTCGGGGGATGTCTGAGCACAGTCTGCTCCTGGTGACTGCTTCACTGTAAGAACTCCACAGTCAGATGGAAGGGACACTTGGCATACCACCTCCCTGCAAGCTTCCAAACCATAAGTTAAAGGCTCTGAGAGCCTGGCAGCAAATAGGAGACTCCTGGTCACATTTATTTAACCCAATGTTTCCCAGACTCATTTGTCCTTGGAACTCTATTTCTTCAGACACATTTTAATTTCTTGTAGAACCAATGTTTGAGAAATGCTGCCTAAACAATTTAGGCAAAACATCTTCTTTTGTATAAGCAACTGAATCATCAGTCACTGCTCTGAACTCCAGGAGTATTTATGCCTGGAGGCAAAGAGCCATATGCAATAGAGGAAAGAGCACAATATTTGGAGTCAGAGAATCTTGGTTTTAACTTAGGTCAAAGGATGAAATTCAGCTTCTTAAATCATGACACGGAGATAGACGTATTACTGCTTGTCAAGATTTCTAAGAAGAATGAGTAAAGCAATGAAGGAAAGGGTCTTGCGGAAGAGTAAAGCATTAGGCAAATGTTTTATTTTTAATTATATTCTACTATTTGTTTGACACTTAGAATTTATTATCTTGAATTATTTACTATGTATGTAATTTTCTGCTATAAATTGGGATAGAGTTATTGCAGGAACAAATAGTCCTCCAATCTCAATGCCCTTATAAAATAAAAGTCTCATCCTTCTCACTGACACTGTTGATTTCAGATGTTCCTCTTCAGGTGGTTCTCTGGGCTCGTTCACCTCTAAGCAGAAACTCGGGACCCCAGGTCCCTTCCGTCTTGTGGCTCTGCCATGTTGTGGCTGCCAGGTCACCCTGGCGCTACCCGGCCAGCAGACAGCAGGGCAAGTAGGATCTCACGAAGAAAGCCACAAACTTACGTAGAGCCGGGAAGTGTCATGAACCGCTTCTCCTCCCACTCTGCCGGGCAAAACTAGTCATGTCGCCCCCTCCTCGTTGCAGGGGGCCTCAGAAATGTGGTATTTCTGTGCTTTGGGAGGAAAAGAAATATCTGCATAAATATATAACGCTGTCTAAGACACCAGGCCCGATTCACAACCAGTCTATAAGCCCTTCTGTCCCTAACCCTTGAGCCCCAGCTCCCAATAAGAGTTCGTGCTAATAATGAAGCAATTTAAATAAGTTTATTTTTCTCCCTGAATTATTTACAATGACCTCAATCAGTTGACAGTTGGGACAAAGAGCTTCCAAAGCACTATGCACCACCAGAGAAAACACAGGGAGGATAGTCTCGGGGAAACCCAGCCTGATGAGGGAGAGAGAGCCCATATAAATACATCCAAACACCAACTACAGACTCTGCCAAATACTCAGAACCAACTGCAGCTATGCAGGGGAAACATTCACCTGTAGAGAGTGAGAAAGGCAGTAACGACAGGGGACGAGCGGGATGTCTGAATTAATTAGAGCCAGGAGGAGACCACTGGAGAAGGCTAAAGTTTACACAGCATTTTTCAATAGCATATAATTTTCCTAGCTTAAAAGATACAAAATTTAGAAAATGCAGAAAAGTACAAAATATTTTAAAAAATCACCCATAATCCCAATACCCAGCCATGCTCCATACATGGCTATCTCCATGGAGATGACTATAATTTACCTTTTTGTATAGGTTTTTCCCATCTTTTTTTCTAAGCATACATTCCCCGCCTCCCCAGATATCATACTCTCCAGGTTTTGTGGTTTTAAAACTCACCAGTGTAGTCTGAATGGACCGCACTGGTCATATTCAGAACATGACTTTCAACTGTCTGCATATTCAACTATGATCAGGAATAAATTGTTTTAAATTTTCCCCTCATAAAAGATGGTGGGTTGAACGTCTCTTTGTAGCCATCTTTGTACACGTCTCTGGTGATTTTGCCCCCAGAAGAATTGTAATAAGTAGGGACTAACATTCATTGAATTTTATGATGTGTTTATCCAAGAATTAAGTTCCTTAGAGGCAGTATCTCATTGACTCCTCAGAACAACTGTCATGCCAGTACTAGAAGGTGAGGAAATAGTGAACGAGGGAGGTAGAATCACCTGCCCAGCGTGGCATGGCTAGTGCGCGGCAGAACTGAATGCAAGCCTGGGCTGGCTGACTTCAGGAGCCCAAGTTCCATCCACTGTGAGCATACCCTGCCCCAGGAGTCCACTTCAATTCTCACCAGCAGATTAACCCCCACAGAAAGCTGACAGAGTAATGGATGTGGCTTGAGAAGAGGCATGTATAATCAGCATGAATGGTTTATGCTTAAAGAAGAGAGAGAGGGTAAAGTTTTATGAGGGATAATCACTTTGCCAGGTTGAAGTAAAAAAATATGAGCTAGTGTGTCCAGGGGGGTGAATTCATTTCAAAGGAGGGTCTCCAAGCCAAAGTTCAGTTGTGTTGAAAAATTATATCAAGAGACAATGAGAGTGCCTGTCCGGTCATACAAAGAGGGGTGAATGTCAAAACAATACTTGATAAAGATGTACTTGGTTTCATTCGCTGATTTAGGAAAACTGGCTTTCAGCTTGCAGAATGAGATAAGATCCAAGATTCAGAATTCCTTTCGGAGACCTTCCGTCATAATCTTCTCCCAGTCTAACATGTTCTCTGTGGGAATGCAACTCTCTTCACGGTAGCTGTAGAGTTTTAAGGGAGCCCGAAAGGCATGACCTTGGAGGCCTTTTCCATTTCCAGCCTTTCTGCATGGCCACTTCTCTGAGCTCATTCCAAATCTTAGATGGAATCAGGGCAGGAGCCATTGCCGACAAGAGACAAGAATGTTCACCAGAGGCATTTTTCAGGGCAGAGAACAGCAGGACGCGTATGCGCTCTCTCTGACCTCCCACCACCTGGATTCGAACATGGGCCCCACCACTTCGTGGCCACTAGGACGCTGGGCTATTTACTTATCCTCTCTGTGTCTGTTTTTTCAATGGTAAAATGGGGTGTTAATAATACCTACTGTAGAGGCTCACTGTGAAGATTAAATGAGTAAAAACAAATCATAAACATTAGCTATCATTAGCTGCACAAGGTAAAAGGCGTAGCTTGGTGATGCTGGCACTCAGGCTGGCTCTTGGAACGCTGCAGGTCCTCGGATCGACGTGCCTGCACTCAAACCAGGAGGCCAGTTCTTCCTAAGTCAGATCATTCTTGCCCCCGAGGAAGGAACATCTGTTTGCGGACTATCTTATACATCCGTGTGGACAACCACAGACAGACTACCCCTATCACTTTTGTTTTCCCTTCTGCACTTCCTGGGCAGTCACACAGAGGCCCGGGGCCAGCACTGCTACCTTGTGAGCAACACAGGGAACTCTCAGACCACATCCACCCCCCCCCCCCCCCCCCCCCGTGTGCCTTTCTTCCTGGCTTTGCTGCTGTTCACCGCTTAGGTCCTCTCTACGCACACAATTGAAACCTCTCCACTCGTTTCCTGCTTTCCCGTTTCTTGTCCTGCTACCTTTGCGGTTGTGGAAGTTGAATGGAGGCCAGGGAGGGACGTCTCTCTTCCTGTTTCCTCCTTTAGTCATGAGCGATCAGATGGAGTCAGACAACTAGAGTCATCTGTCTTCAGACTTTTGGAAGTACCCCGAAGCCTTCTACAGAAATTATTCGAAAATCTCCCTCTACTATCTCAAAAATCCATCACTGGAACTAATCTTCCTAGATGTTAGCATTTCAAACATGTATAAATCAATCAATTACTGTTGTGCCCAATTAATTAAGAATATTAAGCGTAAAAATGGTCATTCAAAAAATTCACAGTAGTCTGCTGCAGCATGGGTTAAAAAGCACTTGAAGGGCAGTCTGGGAACGAACTCCTGTGGGTGACATTGTTTCTATGGGAAAATGCACTCTGAATTCCAGACAACCCATTTACCCACTAACTTTTGGGATATGACCCTTGAGTACGTTGGAGACTGACTAAAAATACCAAATATTTTTATGTATTTTTTATCAATGCATTAAAAACACATTCTTTGGCTTTATCTTAATAGATTGAAGCAGATTCTAGACTCTTCCATATGAGTTGCTTTCCTGACCTCTGAAGCACAATTAAAAGAGGGCTTGTGGATTTTCTGCAAAGAAAAGGTCTGGCTATTTTAATTAGTTTAATGTATGTAAGATCAATTATTTTGAGACAGTAGACAAACAAAATCATTCATACCGCTGGCAGATTTGCACAAATGATTTCACAAGGGTAAATCACCTTCAGGTTACAAAGGACAGATGCACGCAGTCCATGTGGGAATGTTTGGAAACTATTTCTAGACTCCCTTTTTTCAAAGGCACATGCTATGTGTGGAATTAACTGGACTCTGTTTCTTTAATTGTTTCTTAACCCCATATAGGAACGATGGTTCCTACTCAAAGAGTGATGTGACATTTATATGCTATCAAATTTCCTGTCCTTTTCACCATTTTCTGAAGGATACAATATTTTTCCTTTGCCACTGGAAGTTAGGTCCCCTGTGAGGATTTACGCCAGAGAATGAATTGAGGAAATGTGTGTATGGTGGACAGTCTGTTTGAAACTCATTTTAACTGAAACAAAAACTGCTTTGAGTGGCTTTGAGCAAGTCACTCACCGCAGAGCCTCATTATCTTGACCTGCACAGGGAGGGGTTTGCATCCATGACCAGAAGTTCCTCCCCAGCCCTGTGTTCTGTTTCTGTGGTGGGTGATCACGTAAGGATGGGGAGCCTGCGTCCTTCCAAAAGCTTGTCCCTCCACTCACATCACTTCTGTGGGGAGCAGAGAGGAACTGCCTATGTCACAATCACTTATCTTCGGTTTATATTAACTTTAAAATGTATTTTAACAAATAGCAAGTTAGGTGTCTGTGAAAAACAATCTATGTTCTCCAAGTTTGTCTTCTCTCTTTCCTTCTTTTTCTGTCTTTCTCCCTCCCTCTCCTTCCTTTTTTCCTTCCTTCCTCCCTCCCTCCCTCCCTCCCTCTCCCTTTTTCTTTCTTTCTTTCTTTTCTTTCTTTCCCTTTGCCTTTAAGAGGCGGAGACACGGCTTTGGCTGGGGAACACAGCTCGGCAGGTCAGGCTCTCACAAAGGGAAATCCCCCGTGTGCTGGAACCTTGCAACTCCAGAAATGGGCCATTTATGAAAGCTGAAGTACCGCTGGGGTGAGCCAAGAAGCCACTTACGATTCCAGCCAGTTGTCCCCAGTCCAGACCATTCAGAGGGAAGGGCTCTGCTCATCTCCTGCCTCCAGCTGTCCCAGTCCAGGCGGTGCAGCGTTTGCTCCGGGAAGCCACCGCGTGAGAAGAGATGACTACTCGAGAGGGCGTAGTTTCTCTTTTGTGTTGGCAAAGCAACCCTTTCCTTAACTTTAAATATTCTTTCCCTGGATTTTTTTCTCCCCTCTCCTTTTTTTTTAAAATCAAAGTTTAGTTGACTTACAGTGTTGTGTTAGTTTCTGGTGTACAGCCTAGTGATTCAGTTATATATATTCTTTTTCATTGTAGGTTATTACAAGATATTGAATATAGTTCCCTGTGCTATACAGTAGGTCCTTGTTGTTTATCTATGATATACAGTAGTTTGTATCTGCTAATTCCAAATTCCTAATGTATCCCTCCCCTCTCCTTTCCCCTTCGGTAAACATAAAGTCTATTTGAAGACGGTTTTCATACATTTAGTTTCATGCTGGTTAACTTTTAAAACTCATGATAAATGGGAGGGAGGGAGGGTGGGGTCTGGAAAAGGGTAGGAAAGGGGTGGGGGAGGGCTGAGAGAAGTGGAACGGGGTGGGGATTGGGGTAGAAGATAAGGGCAGGCTGGTGTGGGAAGGGGAAGGGTGGAGATAAAGGAATGAATAAATAAAAGACCTAATGAAAGAACAAGCAAAAAGCAGCAGGCAAATAAGCAAACCAAACGAAATACTTAACGAGCATCTACGATCTGCTTGGTGTTGTGCTGGGCACCAGGTGTATAGCAGTGAACAATGCAGCCAGGTCCCCCCTCCACTAAATGGAATTTCTAGTCCAAGGAAGGAGGACATTAAACAAATAATTAACCAAATACTTTAACAGTTACAATTGTGATACAACTGCAACAAGGAAATCAGGACCTCCACCTAATCCAGGAGGTAAGGATGGTGTCCAACAAAAGCTGGATATTTTTATACCATTTTCCAAATAGAAATCTAGAAGAAAATTATATGGCAATGTGGTGTATGTTTTTTCCACATGAAACCCAAGCACACATCCTGCTCTGCCCCACCCTACACTCCCACACGGGAAGCTCCGTCTGGTGTCTCAGGATCAGCCTGGATGTTCTGTGGTTCATACTCCAATCAGAGCTCCTTCCCTCTCCTCCCAGGCTCACTGTGGGGCGCCACCTAGAGTCTGACTGAGGCATTCCCAGAGCCGTAGAGCACAATGGTGTTTTAAAAAACTAGGAGATGGGCTATTTTTAAAAAATTGAACAAATAACTAAACAATTAATTTAAAAAAATTAAAGAATGAGTGAATGAGCAAAGCAGCTGAAAAATACACAAACAAGACAAAAACTTTCATTCACTCTCCTTGGCATCCAGACTGAATTAAAAAGACTTCCAAGTTTTCTAGGAAGAATGGCTTTCTCTAGGCGCTTTCCAAGATTTGTTTTGCAAAGCTGCCAGGGAGAATTATAGACAATGAATTGGAAGTAACAAGTCTCATGGTGACATCCAAAGTGTTTTAAATCCAAACCTCAGAGCTAGAAGCTTCCAAGCAGATGCCTACAGTTAAATCACATCTGCCTTGTTCTTACTAATAACTACCTGATAACGTACCGAAAAGTCTATGTTACAGAAATACCTATGGCATTAAGACACAACCAACTATTGTGATTTATGAGGTGGGCTGATACTATAGCCATTGAGGAAAATAAAAACTGCATGAGGTTTGTCATTTTTTAAATCACCTTAAGGCAAGTTATCTAGTACTGTTACCACATTCCAATTGGCCTGGTAAGAATGATCAAATGCATTTCAAAAATGTTCTCTCATGTATAAAGATAAAGATGGAACTTATCTTTCTCCCTTACACTAGGCATATCCTTTCTCTCCCAAAAACTTGACCCAAAGGAAAAAAAAAATCCAGATAAGGAAATTCACGCTCATCCTCCATTCACTCATTTTATTTAAACATTTATTGGGCACCTACGGTGGTGATGTAGAGAGGAAGGAAGATTCTGCCCCAGGGTATTTATGGTCTAGATGGAGTAGGTCTATAGCAGAAGCCAGGAATGTAGATATGACCAGAGTGGGCTATTTCTAAATACTGTCTAGAAATAAGGAGAAGCACAGGGTGTTGAGAGCACTGCTAAGGGGCTCCTGACGAGTTTGGAGAGAACAGAGAAGGCTTCTCTTCGGTTAGAGTGCTGTGTTGTTAACTACCAACCTCCCGGAAGGCTGTTAAATACAAACATATTTACAAACGCAGAAGAGGGAAGGTATCATATTTACTGAAAACTTTTCCATCTGAGATTTAGGATCAAAAGAGAAAAACATCATCAAAATGAATATTGCTAGAATATAAGTTCCAGGAAGATAAAGACCAATTTGATATTCATTTTGATCTTGTCCACTCCTATAGCTCTGTCACTTTCCATAATGTCTAGCACATAATAGGTATTCAGTAAATTTTTTTGAAAGCTGGATGAATGCTTAGCAGAATTCCTGTTACGCAGAGTGAAAAAGAAATCAGTACGTGTATATTTCCGTCACCCCCCGGTTTAATGCAAGTTGTTTTATTGGTATGCTTTCTTAAAAGCCTTCATTGACTTTCTGTTTTCTACTTCACTAAATTTCAATGCTTTTCCCTATTTTTAATTTGCCCAGTTCCTTCTTGTGTCTCCAAATCTGTTTCCTCCTACTCTTCAACATGAACTGCCTTTGCCAATCAGGTTAGTTAGTTCACAGTTCCACCAACACCACGTGTGTTCCCAACATTCACTGTTTCAGTTTTTCTCCTCTGGATCCACTCTTCTCTCCTCTTCCTCTCCAACCCACCCCTCCCCCAGGTCTATGGAAATTCTTGCTAGTCTTCAAGAACCATTTTGAAGTCACCCTGCTTCCCCTGATTAATCCATTCTCTCTCTCTCTCTAACTCGCTCACTTGCAATTTCAAGCTTACATAAACTCTACAGTCTGTGTCACATTAATGACTCAATTCTGTAACCCCCTTACACCTTGCACTTTTATGGATATCAGTCTTATCTTCTCAACTAAACTCTAAACTAATGGTTACAGTTCATGACTTATTCTTCATCTATATAAAATACCCCCTTGTCTAGGATGGAGATTCTGAACAAGGCAGTGGTGGAGATAAGAGTGTAAGGAAAACTGGGTCCAAATCATGGAAAACCCTTGAAAGCCAGGTTTAAAGATTGACTTTAGCCTTTAGGTAGAAATAAGAGCATGTTCCACCATGTCAGTCAGAGGAAGGGTGGCATCCATAGATACTTCGCCATAATTAGGCAAGTGCTTACCAATCATTCATTATAAAGAAAAATCCTGGAGAAGGAAAAACTTGGGAAATAGCTCTTCTGACTTTCAGCATCTTGATTTCCAGGTTTCATAGTTTTCTGAAAGTTATTATGCGTGTTAGGTGAGTGGGTAACTAAATATCCTACACTTAATTCCTCCTCTCTCTTTCATTGGAAGAAATTGAGTCTGGTGGCCTCCATGAGATTTCTAAGCAGCTGTGTTCTACCCAAGGTTTGGATGGGGTTAAAGTGGCTAATGGTCTTACTCTTGACTGAACTGGGCAAAGCAGCTATCCAGAAGCATCTGGAAGAAATGACAAAAGAATAAAAAATAAAGTACTGCACTTGTGGATCTTTTGTTTAATGGACTCTTCTCTTGACAGGCAAAAATTTTACTAAGAACTTAATTAAAAAGAAATTTTAGAAACTTTGAAAGTAAATGCTCTTTGTAAAACTCCTCTTTTTATATCAAGCAATGCAAGAAACCAAGAGTTGCATCTTGGTTTGGACTTTGGACTCAGAGAACTTGAATGAGCAGAAACTAAAGGAATGTATTTAGCAATTATCTGATTTTTGCATTCAAACATTTAGGCTAAAAGAGCAATGTTTCATTTTTCTGCTGAAATGTAGGATTTCCTTGCCTGGGCTAGCTTAATAACTATGACAGGAAGGAGTCAATCCACATTATTCATGGATCTTGTAATTACAGATTTGCCAGCTTGCTACAATTTATTTGTAGCCTTAAAATCAATTTTCATAGCACGTTTGCAGTCATTCACCAACATAGACAGAATGGCGAAAAATTTTGAGTTGCTCAATTCACACATTCCCAGCTGAGGCTGAACAAGATGATATTCTGCCCTTTTGTGTCGGCTCCCATACAATAAAAAACTGTCCTTTTTGTGGTATATTTAGTGCCATGTTGTTGCATTTTTGTGCTTTTTGTTGGAAATTTTGCTTTTTAAAATGTTCCTTCCCCAAGTGTAATGCTGTCTAATGTTCCTAAGTGCAAGAAGGCTGTGAAGTGTCTTATGGAGAAGACATGTGTGTTGGATAAGCTTTATTCAAGAATAAGTTATAGTGCTTTTGGTCAGGAGTTCCATGTTAGTGAATCAATAGTATATACTAAGATACTGTTAAACAGAAACACATAAAAAACAAGGCTATGTATTGATTGGTTGACAAAAATGTTGTGATCAAAGACCCACAGGAACCTAACCTTAAATTTCCTCTGAGAGCAATGATTTAGGATTGGCTAATTCCACGTTTGTGGTGACTTTACAACTCGACTACCGTGAATAACAAGAATTAGCTGCACAGGGTTTAAAAAGCTCCATAATTTTTGATGCCCCACGATCAGGACTAAGCGTTTGACAAACTATTAGTCTACACAAAATATAGTGTAGCCTCTGCTTTGATGTCAGATGGATTTGGGGTTAGAACTCAGATTATCTACCCATTAAATGAGCAACTTTACGTGAATCACTTTGCCTTTTCAAGGATAGATTTCAAGGTTGCTAAGAGAATCCACTGGAATGTTGTGCACAGAGCCTAGCACAGTAAGCATATGGTAAGCCCTTGCTCCATTGTCACTATCAGTGGTCCCACCTTCCTGCTCCAGTAGTACAATCACCATTTTAATGGCTCATGAAATCATAAGGATGCAAATGACTTTCTGTGGACCATATTCTTCACTCTGCAGAAAATCCTACTTGCATAGAATTGCATGTTAAGGGCCAGATAGGAAGCTGGAAAACCAACTTCCAAATGATCTGCTTATGGTTTTAACCTATCCCCAGGCAATTTTCTATCCAAAGTATGGCCCCATAGTTATCACAGGCCAGGCACGGTCCTCAATTCTACATACACGCATCTCGTTTAAGTGTAGACAGCAACAAAACGCTCCTACAGTCAACATCCAGTCACAAGCTGAGAGTCCTAAAAATTGTGCAGTCTGTCCTTCAGCTCAAATTGAAACATTATACCCCCAAATCCATACAGCGTTCACAGTGCTGCAGACTAAGGAGGGACTCCTCTGGACTATTCAACTTACCCCTGTGTTCTTTCCTCAAGCAGGAAGCGTTAGTCTTGGGCTGCAAGGAAACGCCACCTGGCTGTGCCCTTGCATATTAGACAGGACTCCTCTCTGTGACCTGGTCTCTCAGACGGCCCCTGGCATGGCCACGGACAGTCACGCCCAGACAAGTCCAAGTCCATTGCTGGGTGGAGAGGTGGAAATGGACTTCAGAGTCTGCTGAGGAAGGCAGGGAGGGGCAGAAGTCCTCATAGTGTTTTGGCCTTAAAGGGAAACATCTGAAAATGAACCACACCTTTCTCACGGAGGAAATTAGCCTCCAGTTAGCGTTTCTCCTTTACTTCCTTATTCTAAAAGAATGGATGGATCCTTTCCAGGCTTGAGTTATGTTCCCAAAGTGCCTCTTCTCTCATCGTACCTGGTAGTTGATAGGAAAGGGAAGGAAAATCCATTTCACCTTACTTGCTTTTCAGAAAGTTGCCATATCTTCACCTTTTAAAACCTTTCTTTCTTCTCCCTTACCTGGCACAATGAAGTCTCATCTCTAATTTGAAGGGGGAAAAAAGAGACATTAAGTAGACCCTGAAAATAAGGAGGAATAGCACTTACTCTCCCAGAATCTCTACTGATTGAACACTGCTGGGGATGTTAATCACGAGGGCTTATTTTCCAAAAAAAAATCAGAGCACATCTGGAAGTTAAATAAAAAATAATAGGAGGGTTAAAATCAACTGACGTTTCCTCAAGACAGTAAGATGCTGCCCTCAGAGGCACACAGAAACTGATTCTGTACTGCCTAAACAAGACTTAAAAAATAGTATCAAAATTCACCTCAAATAGTTTGGTTTTTATTAACTGCCCTCTCTTGAGGGGCTCCACATACAGAATTGAAATCTGCCTTCTTTGTGTTTGTTTCATTTGATTTGTTTTCGTCCAGACTGAATGAATGAGTGGCCATTTCTAAGTGGTCGTTTTGACGCTGCATCAGACAGCCCCCAGTTACTCTGAGCCCCCAAGGAGGAGGCTATTTGCTGTGGCAGGCATGGATGTGGTGGACACACCTCTCCTGAGAAACCCTCTGATCTGGTGAGAGTCACCAAAGAGCCAAGGCCAAAATCAACTAGATTAGGCTCCCCCATGACAAGACGGAGACGTTCATTTGGAGAAGATCTTCTTTCTTAGCAAGACGGTTGTTAGACGGTACAAAGGAAGAAAAAGGAAGTGACTTCTACCTTTTCCTTGTCTGAGAAACGCAGTGATTACTCCCTGTGGTTTGGTATGGCCAGCTCGTCAGGGATCATGGGGATGGGTGGGCCAAAGGGAGGCAAACGTAGGGAAAGAGCCAAGCCTGGCCTCGGCAGCCCCCCTCCCTCCTCCCCTCCTCTTCTTTGCCATCTCTGCCCATTCTCCTGGCCCTCCAGGTACCCAGGAACCTCAAGCAAGTTGCCAAATGCTCTTGGTGCCCCCACTCTCTTTGAGTAAGCTAACTTGAGTGTTATGGGTTGAATTGTGTCCTCCAAAGTTCATTTAATAAAATCCTAACGCACCCAGTATGACAGAATGTGGCCTCATTTTGGAGACAGGGTCTTCAAGGAGGTCACCACGTTACAATGGGGTCCTTAGGGCGAGCCCTAATGCACCACGACTAGTGTCCTTATGAAAAGGGGCGATCTGAAGACAGACACTCATGGAGGGAGAACATGATGTGAACACAGAGACAACCGTCACAAGCCAAGGAGAGAGACTGAGAGCAGACCTGTCCCGCACAGCCCTCAGAAGGAACCCACCCCACTGACACCCTGATTCAGACTGCTAGCCTAGCCTCTAGAACCGTGAGACAACACATCTCTGTTGTTTAAGTCAGTTTGTGGTCCTTTGTTATGTCAGCCCTAGTCATCAACTGCACAGTTCCTCTTGCTGGACATGTGGTTCCCAGAGTGACAGCCTCCAACCTGAAGGAACCTTCCAATTCTTGTCAGAGGCTCTAAGATTTATACAGTCATTTTGTTCTTAATTTAAAGCCAAGTAAATATGCCGTGTGAGTAAAACATGTAGATTGCTCAGCGATCGTCCTTTGCATTACTTTCTGGATTTAACTCTCATCACTTTTTCACTCTCCTCACTCTATTCTAGTTGGACTGATCTCCTCATTTCCTGGAGGGGAACCTGTTCAGTCACCTCAGAGCCTTTGCACACGCTGCTCTCCTTTCCTTAAAATACCCCACATATGCCACGTTCTGGCCAACTGCCTCTAATCCATTAGTCTTGGCTGAGTTGCCACATCTTTGAGGAAGTCTTCCCTAAATTCTGTCAAAATTGAGGCAGATGACTTCCTATGAGACCCCAAGCATCGTGTGCTCACCTCTTGTATCAATAAACGGTCTTTGGTGATCACCTCTTTATTCGGTCACCTAGTCCACGGGACTGTGGGGCGGGGTGGGGTGGGTGGCCTCTTCATGTTCCAGTTCTCATTCACAGCAGCAAACTCAGTGGGTATCACAAAACTCATTTTTACATATTGTAATAATGCAGCAAAACATTTTGGTTTTGTGAATTTTCTTAATCAATAGATACAAAACTATTCTATTGGGAGACTTCACTATATTTAATATGTGAAAAGTGCCCCTCATCCTTGAAAGTTTGAAAACCATTGCTGTAATCCAGAGGTCCCACAACAGCAGCCCTTGGGCCTAACCCAGCCAGCAGACGGGGTGGTTTGGCCAGCCCGGTGCTCCCAACGTCTCTGCGTGTGGACACTTTCCTGGGGCTGTGCTCTCTGTAGGCACCACAGGCGCCCCACTTCCCCAGTCTGGCAGCCCCCCACTTGCCTCACTAGTGTTACTTCTCTGCCCCTCTGAGGCTTTGGTTCCTAGAAAACATCCCCCCTTCCCCAGATCCTTCATCAAAATGAACTTTTCTGATATTCCCCTCCCTCAACTTATTAACCTAAGTCAAAACAAAGATCTAGTACGTTGTCTCTCAGGGAAAACCTGTTTATCCAGAGCCGGTAAGGGGGGTTACTGGGGGAGAATGTGGGCAGGAATTTTTTTTCCCCTGTGATCCTGCACAACGAAGCACTCAAAAGAAGGCAGACAGTTATTCCCCTAGTTTCACCTCGTCTTACAGAAAGTATACAGGCCTGGAACAAAAGAATTTTGGTCAACCTTTGTGTCCCTTTCTGGACCCTGCCAGAGACACCAACAAGCAGAGAAACAGCCACATCAGGGCAACGTGCGGCGGTGGATGGGGTGGAAAGGGCCACGTGACCGCCAGTCAGAACTGTGGTTCTCTAGGAAACCGAATACTGAGTCACTGAAAGTGAAGTGTAAAATTTTATGAATTCTCTTATCTCTTTCAACAACTTCAGATGGGAAAAGGTAGTTTCATCTTAGGATAGATCGAGATTGCTCTGGGTTCATGCTATGGGAGGTTTTAAATCAAAGAAAATTGCTTAGTCTATTTGTTTTAGAGACTCAAAAAAAAAAAAAAAAAAGAAAAAGAAAAGGAAAGAAAGAAAGGGAGGGAAGGAGGGAAGCAGGAAGGAAGGAAGGAAGGAAGAAAGGTGCCATGTAGCTCAGGCTGACAACCAGGACGTGCGAATGCGGTGCCCTTCCAAGTGGAGGTGAAGTCCCTACAAAAAAAATCTGTCTGCTTGCAGCCCAGTTCTTTCCAGAGTTCCCACCCCCCACCCCAACTCCCTTTTATATAAACTTCCCAGAGGGACACCTTTGGTGTCCTGGGAAAGCCCCTTTCCTATGCCAAATGCAGCTTCTCTGATCGCTCTTACGATACTGTTTTCGAAGCTGACATTTCTGTACATAGTTACCCTTTCTTTCCTCCCCTTTTGCCAGCTTTTAGTCCAATATGCCAATTGTCCTACACTTCCATGACTTCAGACCTTAAACATTTTAACCAACAGTGGAGAATTCTGTAACACACTTTCTGCAAAACCCGGTCTATAATCTCCTCCCTTCCCCCAGCCCACTCGCTGGGGGCAGTGATTTCCTCAAAGAATTCCAACAAATTAGTTCGGCACGACTCCCCTTCCTGAAATGATGTTAGCTGTCTTTAATCAAGCTTGCTATTCCAACTGTTCCTGATTTGATACCTTCAAGTTGTGACAGAGTCCTTCTCTCTAACTGAACTAAACTGACTGGCTTATCTTCTTATTCCCGGCAGACCCACAAACACTGATGATATTTCAGGGAGGGGGTGTGGTGATAAAGAGGAAAAAGGCTCATTAAATCTTTTAACTTATCCTACTTTTTTCATAGACAGAGACTTTTTTTGTACATCCCAAAATAAGTGTTTAAAATCAGAATTCCAGAGAGAGGCATCTCAGAATCAGTCCTGGTGCTTTAAAAATGTTAGTACGTCCTCTACACATTTGAACAAATGTTTAAAGTAAGACCACCTTAATTATTTGGTGCCAATGGCATGAATTTCCTACACTAATCATGGCTGGTATTTACTTGCTATTTGTAGTGCCAAATCTCAACTTCTGAAGTCAGGAGGTTAGGTTATAAATACCCCCTATTAGATAGCTGTAAAATATTTGCCTGAAGGCTTTGATAGTTTAAAGCTTTCCATTATACATATAGACAGATATGTATATTCTTGTAGCTATGTATATTTTAGGATACATATGTATCTCCACAATACCTCATGTGTGGTCATGATATCCATCACATAAACTTCTGCATTTTCCAAACCCTGGGATACAATTTCAAACCATATATAAACTGACTTTATACTGCCCATATGCACCGCTCTGGGCCCTACCACGCAGATGGCATCATTATTTCCACACAGTCTGATTCATCGTCCAAACTCAGGAAAGGGTCTCAAGGAAAAGACATTTTAGGACCAGGTTTCCAACTTGAAACTCTCCATGGGAATTTCCAGAATAATTCTGATACATCAAGGAGGGGAAAAAAAGTGAAGAAGAACTGAAAACCAGAACCAAAACCAAACAAAAGGAGAAGCATTAAAAAGTTATGTGATGAAGTGGGATGCTATAAAGTTTTTATTATGACTTGTTTGGAAAGCGCTTGCTTAACAAATGCAGTCATCCTCTATTCAAATGCAAAGCAATAAAAGAGTTTATAGTCCACTATCACATGCCGTAATGTGTACGGAATGGTTAAGCCCAATCAGATCTTAGAAAAGAACGTTTTGCTTGCTCTTCTAGGAAAGTTCACCCTTTAAAAGAGAGAGGGGAAAAAAGTAAAGGAAGAAAGAAACTTCTGCAGAGTTATGGGTATGGAGAACTGTCTGGAAATTATATCAACTGAGGAATGGATGCAGGAAGGAGAGCTATCTCTTTACCTGGGAAAGAGAAAACTAGTGAGGGAAATGAGAGCTGTCTTCACATATTTTAAGGGCAATTTTGTAGAAGAGTTATTAATTTTAGAGTTACGATGTGAAGAACTAGATCTAATGGGTAAATGTTGGGGTGAAGGGAGGGGAGGTAGATTTGACTCAATAAGGAATCTTCTGACATCACAGCTTCTCACAGAGGAATGATCTGCCTTGGGACTCATTGGGTTCTCCCTGTCTAGAAGATTAAGCAGAGGCTGTTAGCATCTGACAGGGATGTGACACAGCTGGGGCAGGTGGACTCTGGATGAGCTGACCTATATGGTCCCTCCCATCTCTAGATGTCTACGAGCCTAAGATTTGCATAAAATTCCAAATTGGCAGTTGGAGACATTTCATACCCCCCATAAATCTGAGCATGCACCGGAACAGGATTTTCATGAAAAAAATGTAAAAAGCATAAATCTGTTTTCATTGTTTAGTGTTCCCTATGAAAAAAGATTTCTTTTTTAAAGTAGGAAATGTCAGAAATAAAGTCTTTCATGATCTCAGGTTTGGAGCATGGACTTTTTCTATTGTTCATTCATAACTCTTTTGTCAAATGTCTTCAGGTTGGGAACCACAATATGTTGAAAGGCTGTGGGGAAATTCCAAAAAGTTTAAAGAAATCAGAGCTGTCAAATTCTAGACAGAAATTTGATGTAAAGTATATTAGTTGATTCTTTTCCTTCCACATTATCACCCTGGATTCCTGGGTGTTTTTTCCCCCAAATCGCACATCTGCCAAAGGCCCCTTTTCCTTTTGACCCCCTCCTTCATTTTCACCTGCTGTGTCCCCATAGGTTCAGCTTTTGCCTCCCATAGCATATTTGCTTTCTGGGGCAAAACAAAGGAAACCCAGTTCCTATAGCTCTCTCCTTAATGGGGGAGACCAAGCAGGCTCTCTGAAGAGGCACAGAATAAGAGAGTTGGAGAATCGCTGAGCTGGTCTCATTATCTCACTCCTTGTTTATCCTCAAACTTGCCAAAAATGGCCCAGGAACAGACTTCCTGCTCCATCATTTAAAATGACTCTCTCTTTCTTCTATTTTCTTGCCAAACTTCCTTCATGATACAAGAGACTCTGAGACGGAAGAGGGCAAGCTAATAAGCCCAGGATGAATTTTATCCTTATTAAGTACCTCTCATTCCTCAGAATCCCCCCAGGCCTGACAATCTATATTTCATGCCCTTGCACCTCGCCGCAGAAAGTTGGACTCTATGCTGCGAAGGGAATGCACAATAAAAGCCGAGGTAAACTCGCTTCGCGTCCGATCGTCACTCCCATTATGCACTAGAGTTTCTGGGACACCCTGTGTCGGTCAATGTTATATTACCCAGTCTAGACAGGAGGGAAAGGTCCTCCTGTAAATGGTGTTTCCACACATTTTCCTCTCTTTACTTGCCTTCCTTCTCGGGTTCCCCTTTTGGGTACTGAATTTTCCCTCTCACACAGACTTCTTTTATTTAAATCCATCGTTATCCATTTCAGGAAGTTCTAGGAGCGCATCTACCTCACAGAGCACAAAGCGAGAGGCACCGAGCGAAAGTGTTCCTTTTGAGTTTTTCATTAAATAGAAACCTGTTGTGAAATGAAATAGTGTGAATAGCCCATGACCCCACCCGAAAGGAAAAGACATTTCATTCGCCAAGCAGAGGACAGAAGGACGTATTAACCACACCAATCTCCCACTGGCCACAAAAATATTAAAATAGTTGATCCACAATGTATGTGCTTCGCAGGTATCACCTGTTTTACATTTACTGTCTCATTTATTTCCCGCAACAACCTCGTAAGGTGACACTATATGACCCTCGTCGTGAAAGAGAAAAAGGAAGCGTAGAGAGATTAAGCAAGGAGTGCACCAGGTCATGCGGACGTCTTAGGGAATTGGGAAGCCACGTACTTCTGACGTCAGAGTCTCTCCTCGGACCCACTATTTTCCATCCCTCCTCAGGCATTTCTTCCGGATGAACGTGAAGACAGAGACCGTTTTCACGTTGAGTTGATCTTTCTAATGGCTTCCGTCTCGACGGAGGGTTAATGCAGTCTGTCTTTCGTTGTGACTTTGGGGTGAACCCCCAGGCACCTGGAGTTCTCCATCACTGGGTAGCTCCCGGCCGGTGGAATCTTCCTTCAGGTTTCCTTCCATTTTCGCTTTTCTTTCCAGTCCATCCCTCTCTCGGGTCTGTACTTGAACTTGAGGGCGGGGGCGGGGTGGGCAGAGTGCAGTGCAAGCCTTCTCTTCTCACTGAAAGGGCAGCTGTCCACTGAGTTCACACAGTAACTCGAGTAGGTGTGTTACTTAATACGCCACGAGAAAATGCCCACCCCGAGAGCCTAAAATTGTGGATTTAATAGGCCTCCTGCTGCTGCTCGGCTGCCTTCCAGAGGCCCCGCTGGATTGCTTCCTCTGCAGGCGCGGCCTTCTGCCAGAGACTCGGGGGGAGCCGCGGTCGTTGAGCTGCGGTGAGAGGTGACAGGTGGTTGCTCTGCCATCGCGGGATGTTAAAATCGATATTAAAATATTTTTTTCCGAAGGGTGAAGAGAGACTAGGGAAGGAAAGAAAGGCTGTTTGATACTGCGCCCTCGTGTTTCTGTGCCTTTGGAGGTGTGCTGGCTCCCACCCAGCTTTCCACACTCAGACCTAAATCCTCTAAAGACTAATTCTGGGAAGATGTTGGCACGAGGACGCGGTGGGGATGCCCGAGCCCGGCCTGCACAGAGGCTTGTTTCACCAGGACCCCTCACCCAACCATCCCTCCTCGCCAGCGGCCAGGAGGGGGCTCCGTGAAGGGCATAACTAGTACTTTTACAGAGGCTGCCGTCGCCCCCTCCCTTTTTTTTCCCCTCAAAAATAGTGAGGCGCTACTACAAATGGGCTAAGACGTGACAACTCAGGAGGCCACAGGCCTTCTTCTTTTTGACCCCTGGCATCGCAAACTTCACCGAACAGACTAGGAGCTTTTCCTGACTCACCACGTGAACCTGTCAGCGACGGTCCTCAGTCCATCAGAAGTGCCACTCGTGAGCTCGAAGAAACCAAACGGCCTTTCGACAAAAGTCATCTCCTCCTGGACACAGGAGTGGGGTCATTTTTAGAAACACTGTTTTTCTTTCTTTTTTTTTTTTTGGAAAAAAGTGAGAGATGTTTTGATAGTTCAACTAAAACTTATCAGATGTTTTATATCAATGGTTCCACTTTTGTTCTTTATTCGGGTTTCTATTGTTTAAACCTTCATGGAAATGGCTGCTCCTGAGGCCTGAGCTGTGTGGCTTTCTTACTGCTGGGAAAAACCAGGGGGTTCCTGGGAGACTGCATCCACTCCGGAGACCAGCAACTCACTGTGCAGACCCCGCCTGTCATTCTTCGAGAATGAAGCCAGGCTCAACCCTGCGCCTTTAACACTGGCAGCTGTTAGCACTGCTCTGTCACAGTAGACGTCTGTCATTCTTTTTGGTTGCCCAAGTAGCTGAACTGCTTACCCATATTTGTACACTTCCCCACCTTCAGGTTCTTGGTAGAAGGCCATGCTATCAAGTAGCAGAGAAGCTGAAAATGCTATAGGTGCATTGTCTCCCGAATTTATTTACAGGGAGGGCCCAAATGTGGGACCCAGCCCTCTGCCATCAGGCCCATGCACGGCAGCCTTGGAACCTGGAATCTGTGAGGCAAGGAGCTTGTGTGGGGAGGAAGATTCTGACAGTGGTGGCAGCTACTGAATGACTCAAATCTATTGAGCTACTTAAATAAGTTCTCCTAGAGAGGCTTTCTGCCTGCTGCTTACAACTGAAAATCCTGACTTAAAACAACAAAAATAAATTTAGAGTGGATAAAAGTTCCAATTTCTTAAGATAGCAGAAAAATCATCTTAAAGCTTAAAACTGTACACTAATGTAGTCCAGAGCCCACTGAACCCTGTAAGGGGTGCCTTATAAATATAAATACACCTATTTACATAATTCATGCAAGGATATCTGTACAGAGACATGGGCATCTTCATGTTTGTATGTGCGTGTGCGTGCGTGTGTGTTTGTATATACACGTCCAAGTCACACAATTCAATATATCACATTTGGGACTGGAAGCCAATGGCACCCAATGCCAAACTTTTAATTCCCTTCTAAAGTTGTTGGACAACCCTCCTTCTCCCGAGTTGATTGCTTTCTGTTCACTCCCTCTCTTTATTGAAAGAACGTATTTTATTTTTATCAAGCATAACAGCATTCTCCTCCTTTTCCAACCAATTTCAGCTGCGTTAATCACTGACACAAAATGAACTAAGGTCAGTGTGGGATACTCAGCCAACACCAGCTGCAGGGTGGCATTCATTCTGAAGCAGAAACGCTGAGCATTAAGTGAAATGTGAAGTTGTTAAAAGGGGAGTGTGTACCATATACCCTCAGGGACGTGTGCTGTCCTTGTTAAGGAAGTCTGGGGCTCTGAAACCACAGTTCACAAAGCACACACACTTTTCTTGCAACAAGAAATCCAATAATGCAGAGGAAACTGAAGCAAATGTCCCTGGAATCTCCACTGAACTGGCATTTTCCAAGGCTCTTAGCCGAAACATGTAAATATTGTCAAAGCTTGTTCCCGCCTGTGGGTTATATCATTGAATCCTTGCAACGACTGTGGGGCGCTGAACCAAGGTGGGGACTACAATCTCGGTCTTACAGACAAAGAAACCAAGGGCCGGGGTCAGCCAGATTATTAATGGTTGAGACGGGACTACAATCATGTGCTTCTGGCTCCAAGTTTATTGTTCTCCACCCTCTACCATGACATTACTCAACGTTTCAGGGTTGGTTTTCTCATTTCCTACTTTTGGGTGGAGAGGCTCACGTACACAGGCATACACATGCTCTGTCTATTCATTTATGTGTGTTTATGTGTGTGTATTTAGATTGTGTACTTTATGTATTCATTAAAATATTTAAATATACATAGTATATAAACTACTGTATAATAAAATTACTTCCAGTCAAGGGAGAATATCAGGAAATTGCTTACGTGTTCTTGTTCCAAAAATAGTGAGTGACTAGCCTTCAGGTGAGCCAGCCATGAGCTGGGGGCTCACCTCTGACATCTGCTTTCCTCCCACAAACAACTGCTCTTGTTCCCCTTCCCCAGGGTAACTCCTGCCCTCCTCTATTGTCCAGTGTAAAGATTCCCTTCTTCTGGGGGGGCCTGCTCTGATCCCCAGTAAGGTCAGAGTCCTCTTATTATATGCACTCCTACTAGTGTATTTCTTTCTCCCTTTGTTATTCATAACATATGAGTTAGTCTGATCACTTGTTTCATGACTGGTTTTTGTATGAATTTATCCCCAGGACCCAACCCAGTGCCTGGAGCAGAGTGGGCACTCAACCATCTTTCCATAAAGATGACATGAGAGCACAGGGGAAGGGTTTGTCCACGGTAGGTGCGTCTCCTAATTTGGGACACGGTGGTAGGTCACATGGGTTCTGCAGTCACAATGCTTGTGTCTGAAGGCTGGCTCTGCCACCTCCCAGCTGTGTGGCTGAACAAGTTGTGTGGACTCTGTCCTCGAACTGCCTCATCAGCAAGAGGTTGGTGATACAGTTGCCGACCTCACAGAGCTGCCTGAGAATTAACTGAGCTTGTATATATGGGAAGTACTCCAGACACTGCCTGTTACATAATAAATGCTTAATAAAAATTGGCAGCGTTTATTGTTTTCTATAAGTAGGGGCGCCAGGACCAACGATCATCAGCTGCCCAAGTGCCAAAAAATTATGCTTCCGAAATCTCTTGATGTTGATTCCACCTAAAGAGCCATCGAGCTGCCCTGTGTGTGCCATTCACAACAGAAGCCCTCCTCTCCTTTTGAGAGGCAGTGCTTATTTTTTATAACAAGGTAGACAGAATGAGTGTGAATTAAAACAGGTTCATAGGTTCAAGGCAGGGAAACTGAAGAAGACTCAATGTGAAGACTTTTATTTTCTGGACAAGTTAGAAGATGAGAAGGAGAGAAAGTCTGAATGTCCGAGATCAGAGGAAAGTGTGACAAAGCAAGCTGCTGCACAGGAATCCTGCCGACATCCGTCCCCTCGTGGACACTGCCTCTCCCCACTCTCCCAGGGCTTCAGCTTGGGCACGAAAAGCCAGCTTGCTTCCACACAGGGTGAGCGATCAGAGTCATTTTGTTGACTCTACTTCCAGAATGGAAAACTCAAAAGCTAATGCATCGAGGACCCCAGAGCAAACCATCTAGTCAGCAATACCAAGGCCTGATAGTTTTATACGAATGTGGAATGCACCAGACATATAATTAGGAAATAGGTTTTGCATTCTGGAAGAATCTGGTCCCTTTGCAGAGGTTGTTCGTTTCTGGAAGTTCTGAGATTTTATTGTATCCTTAGGGTGATCAACTCCGTTTCCTTAATGTGTGCAATTGCAGACATCCGTTTGTTGGGGCAGACGAGCTAACCTGTCACTGGGTGATGGATGTTTTCCTATTGCTCTGCTGAGGAGCATTAAGTTAAGCCTTCACTCCAGCGCCACAGATAGCTGAGACAACAGATGGCCTTCTTTGCAATTCCGAGGGACTGCTGCAGTAGGAGTTTCAGAAGAGTGGCTTCTATTTGTTGATGGCTTAAAATAGACTTGGCAAATAAAGAACTATTATTGTTATGTATGCCAGAGAGCACAGTGGCTGATGAAGGTGGAGCAGGAGGAGAGGAGGCAAAACTCGGTCCAGTTGCCTTCCTGACCTTGCAGGATGCAGTAAATTTAGGCTACTGGGTAGACGGAGGAAGCCAGAGTGGTTCTGAAGTCAAGTTCTATCTCTAATACTTGCAGGTGCTGAATATCCTTTCTGGGGCCACAAAAGTCATCTGAAGCACAACTGGAAGACAGACGATGCAAATCCGTTTTCAAGAATTATTGGTATGTTTCAGTGCATATTAATTCCGTTCATTAAAAATACTTATAATCAAACCCTGGAACCTATGAACTTTTAAAAAATGACAGTGTGGAGGTATATGAACAAGCTTAATATCATTTATCCTGTTTTCTGGGATTTCTATGACCAAGGGAAGTCTTTAAAATCTCTTGAAGCAAACAAAATTGCTGTCCCGTCAATATGTGTGTGTTCCGTCTCGGACCATTGTTGAGACACCAACATTCACGACAATAAGAAGGATTCTACTTCACATAAGACTAGACTATTTGATAAACTCCTGCAATTATTAGCAGTGTGCTGACTACTGAAAATCGTCATTGTTCAGAACTATCAATCCCACGAGAAAAAAAAATCAAAAGCCCAGTTGGAAGATTACAATTGACACTGCATGGTAAAAACCTTGCTGCTGTCTCAACACTGCAATTTAGGGGCTTCTCAGATGGAACGCTGCAGGATGGCCCAAAGCAAAATGCACCCACTGATGGAATGGGATTTGGTGTTTGTAGTGGTCTCACAAAAGACAGTGAAACTACATGGTTACATGTATTAGACACTAAAGAGATCGCTTCTAATATAAATGCTATCACATGCGGGCAGAGTATCTGCTACTTCTAGGTGCAAGAAATGCAGACTCTGTAATATCTGCAGATTGTCCAGGCACACCAGCCCCACTCAGGTGGCAGAGGATTATTCTACACTCTGCTCGCAGATCAAGGATGCAAAGTGTAAATGCTTTCAGCAGATGCTTTGACTCTTGAAGGTGTATGTCGTTCATGCTTCTTTAAAAGAAATTGCCAAAACTGGTGCCCTAGTTCAAATCATCTGGCATTTGGATCTCGGTTACTTTTTTCATATGACAGTAAAACCAAGAGTTGGGTCATAAAAAGACAGGCCAGTGCAAGGCGGTTGGCAGTTTATGCAACAGAAGTTTAATTCACTTAACATGAACGCGAGGTGAGGATGATGATTTGTAGATGATACGGAGGAACAGCAACTCCATGTGTGCTATCTCAGTAACTGGCGGAATGACACTTCACAGTATTTTCCAACAAAGACTTAAGCCTTCAAATCCCAGCATCCTCACAGCAGTGATGCTGCTGGAAGGATATGGTGAGTGTGCTCTTTAATTTTACGCATAGAAGGTGGTAGGTACCCTGATAGGCGCCGGGGATACACAAAACCTCCTAGAGCCAGGGTCCCCTACAGTTATTCCCATTAATACAGCCTGAGGGTAGAGAACAGCCATATATCTCCCCCACCTAATCTCCAAAGCATTTGAGTTTCATAAGAGGAAACCATGGTCATTTCGTCTAGATTTAGTTACTGCATTCACTCAGTTGAAATCTCGAGATGCACCTTTTGCTCTAACCGGGAAACTGGAAAGATTTAAATATCTAACTAAACAAAATGTATCAGTTAAGGTTTTTTGGTTGCAATCAACAGAAAGAAATTCTGAGCTGAGAAAGGAATTTAATAGAAAGATTTGGGGAAGTTCAATGGACAGAAGAAACATGTAAGCCAGGACTCAGAAAGGGCATGAACCAGGGCAGTGTCGGGGACCCAAACAGCAGGAAGGAGTGGAGCATGTGGGCAGGACATCTTCAGCAGGATGGATTTTTTTATCCGACACTTTAATACTTACAGATAAAGCTGAAAAGGGAGATGTTCTCTGAACACTGTAGACTAAGTTACAGGGGTTTTTTAAAAATCGTAGTTGTTTACTGTTTTTTGTTTTCTAGAAGTTGTGATGTGAGGTCACCGTGATTCAGTTCTTCAGGCTAATACTTCATTAATGATGGCTGTCAGCCCCATACTTGATGTGAACTGAGGGCTGGTGGAAACAGTGTTCTCCAGGAACATTCTAATAGACGAGATGTGAAAACAGGGTCTTAGCCTCAATCTCTGTTAAAACATGAATTCAAGGTTAGAGTCTTGAAAAAAAAAAACAAACTATAATCACAGTTACTTATTTGCAGCCTGGAGCTTCCTTCTGAGATGTCTTCCTGCCTAGTTCATAGCCCGCATCCATGTGGTAGAGTCCCTGGGCGTGCTCTTTAGTGCTCCCTGACCCCTGGAAGTCCAGACTTACAGGGTCTTTGGGAGAGCCCAGTGTATAGTAATCCTCTTCCCTACTAAGTGGGAACCAATTGAGATCCTGTAGTCAGCAAATGAAGGCAGAAAGCACCTCCTTGTTCAATGATAAAATTGATTTTGGAGACTGTGGCTTGAGTCGGGGGTGGGGACAGGGACAAGGATAAGCTCTCAGTGTTGAACACAGAAGTCACAGACATACTCAGTCCCAGTTCCAGGCAGCAGCTAATCATGTCAGGTTTCTCCATTATTCGGGGGACTGTCCCTGTAAAGTTACACCAAGAAGGAACAAAGGAGAATGTATACTGCTTAAAGGCAGCTTGTTCCAAAGAGGAAGGTAGGAGGAGAGCCATTTCTACTTCCAAACTCATCAATCAGGTAAGTCACAGCACTGCTCCCGGGGAGGAGTTACTGAGAAGGTGGGGAACAATCTATCGATGGGCATCCCCAGGTAGAGATGAAATGTTGTCTCCTTCAAGACCTTAGAGCACAAAGTCTAGAGAGAGACCAGTCACCTTCTCCTGTCTGCCTAAGGGTGACTTCTGAGTTCTAGTTTTCTTCTTGAGGACACACCTCTTCTGGTCTACATGTAATGGTGTACTTTTTTTTTTTTAATCAGGCTCATTTTATTTACAATCTTAAAACAGGAATATTGCAAATATAGGTACATTTGTTCATATATATATATATATATATATATATATATATATATATATATATATATCAAATGAAAAGGAAGATTTTGCAAAATTTCAGTTCTTTTGCTAAACAATCCATCAGACAGGTTGACTCATGTAGTGGTTTTAATGGTGACTTAGCTGGAGGGAAACATCATCTGTCTTTCTGGTTATATCTAGTATATCTTTAGTGGTACTCTTAATGTACAACTTTTGTCCTAGAGATATATAAGCTAGAGTAAGAATGGTGTTTTGTTTTGTAGTTTTTAAAATGTTTCCTGTTGCATGGGTATCTAATAGACATATTTCCTACTTCACCAGTTTTTCTACATTAATTTGTGTACCTCAGTTCAATTCCCAACTAGTCTACTTGCATTATCTGCTTACAAACAGTTCTTTGATATTTTTATATTTTATTATATAGCTTTTTAAAAATGACTTTATTTAGACATAATCGACATAGTAAACTGCACATATTTAAGGTGGACGATTAGATCAGTTTTGACAACTGTGTACACTGTGAAACCATCACCCCAATCATGACAGTGAACATGAGTCAAAGGACACAGAATCAACACTCATCGTGTCTCTTTGTAGTCCCCCTCTTCTGCTATTCAGACCCACCCTCCTCAGTGATCACTGATCTGCTTTCTACCACTATAGACATGTTTACATCACACTCTTGTTGTTTAGCTTCTTTCACTCTGCATAATTATTTCGAGATTCATCCATGCTGGTTTTTGTATATCTTTAGTTCATTCCTTTACACTGCTGATTAATATTCCATGGAATGGATATACCACAGTTTGTTTACCTGTTTACCTACAGAGGGAAATCTGGCTATCACAAATAAAGCTGCTATGAACATTTGTGTATAGATCTTTGTATGGACATATGCTTTCCCTTCTCTTCAGTAAATACCTAGGAGTGGAATAAGCAGACAATATGGTAGATTTAAGTTTAACTTTTTAAGTAATTGCCAAACTATTTTCCAAAGTGGTTGGTTATGCCATTTTATATTCTCACAATCAATGTATGAGGGCTCCACATTGGTTGGGTTTTCTTTATGTTTCTCGTGCTTGAAGTTCATTAGGATTCTCAGATCTGTGAAGTTTTAGATGTCATCAAATTTGAACATTTTTCCAGTCATTTCTTCAAAGATTTTTTTCTGTCTCACCCTCCTCTCATTTAGGGACTCTGATTACATATATGCTAGGCTGCTAAAAGTTGTCTCACAGCCTCTGAAGGTCATCATTTAAAAAAAAATTCTTTTTTCATTTCGTGTTTCATCTTGAATTGATTCTATTATTATGTTTTCAAGCTCATTAATATTTTCTTCTGCAATGTCTAATCTTCTATTAATTCCATCCAGTGTGATTTTTATCTCAGATGTTGTAGTTTTTAGCTCTAGTGTTTGATTTTTTTTTTTTTTGCATTTGTTTTTCATATGTTCTATATCTGTATTTTGGGGGCTTTCAGAATATAGTTATGATACTCTTTTAATGTCTTTGCTAATTCTAACATCTGTGTCAGTTCTGTGTAGGTTTGAACTGACTGATTAGTCTCCTCATTATAGGTCATATTTTCCTGCTTTTTAGAATGCCTGTTACTCTTTTATTGGATGCCAGACATTGTGAATTTTACCTCGTTGGCTCCTGAATATTTTTGTATACCTATAAATATTCTTGAGCTTTGTTCTGGTATGCAGTTAAGTTTCTTTGAAACATTTTGATCTTTTTGGGTCTTGCTTTTTAAGACTTGTTAGCCTGGACCAGAGCAGCATTTAATCTTGGTAATGTGTCCCTCAGTACTGAGGCAAGACCCTTCAACTACTCTACCCAATATCCCATGAATTACGAGGTTTTTCAGTCTGGCTGGTGGGAACAGCCTCTATTTCTGGTGCTTCATGAGTACTGAATACTTTTTCTTTAGTGCTTTCTCCAATTTGGACAGTTTTCTCATATACATAAACTGATCAATACTCTGATACACACTCAAAGGGAACTCTCTGCTGATCTCCAGAGTGCTTCTCTATGCAGCTCTTTCCTCTGACCCAGATACTCTATCATGCAACTCAAGCTGCCTTGGCAGTTGCTTGAGGAATAAGGTAAACTTGATCCCTATTATTCTATCTTGGCTACAAGCAGAAGTCAAAAATTTATTTTTAAATTATTTCAAACAAACAGAAAATGTTTAAGACATGTACAGAGAACTCCCATATTCTCTTTACCCAGATTTCCCAATTATTAATATTTTACCACATTTGTTCCACTTCTCTCTCTCTCTCTCTCTCTCTATATATATATATATAATATAATTATAGTTTTATCATTATTCTTTTTTAAACCATTTAAGCAGGAATTACAGACCTGATGATTCATCACTCTCACTTCCTCCAGGGTATATTTTTCCGAAACAAAGACAGTCTCCTACACAACCACAGCACAACCAAAATCAGAAAACAATGCCCATACAACACTGCTGTCCAGTTCACAGAACACTCTCAAGCTTTTCCAACTATCCCAACAATGTCTCTTTTGTTCTGGTGCAGCAGACAAATCAGGATCATGCATGGCATTAAATTGTCATGGATTTCCAATGTCACCCTATCTGGAATAGTTTTTAGTCTTTCCATCTTTCCATTCTGTAGTTATTCCTCTACCTGAGTTTGTCTGATGACTTCTCTTGTCCAGACTTGGGCCATGTGTTCTTTGCAGGAATGCTATGATATTGTGCTTTTCTTGGGACATCACATCAAGAGACACATGAGGTCAGTCTGTTCCACTGAGGTTACTATTCACTAGGTCAAACTGATGTTTACCAAGTGTATTCATCACAAAGTCACCATTTTCCCTCTTGTAACTGATGAGAATTCTGTAGGAAGGTATTTTGACACTGTACCAATATTTAGTTCCTAATCAAACCTCCACGCACCAGCCTTGACATCTATGGATGACTCATATCAAATCCCACAGAACCTGGTCTTAACACGTAGCAATTCATTTTGTTTTCCAAAGGCATCAGCTGTCCTGACAGAAGATCAGCTGTTCTAGCAGTAACAGTTCTAATCGCTGTCGAAGACCAATATCAAAAGAAAAACCATACCTTAAAGAAGCAGTTCCACTCACTTAACAATCCATCTATCTAACCATCAATCCATGTATCATCCATTCATTGAATAAGTATTGATAGCACTTTTACATGGTGCCAGGCTGTGGAGATTAAAAAAAAAAAAAAAAAAACCCAAAAAACAAAAACAAAAAAACAGAAGACACAGTGCTTGTACCTAATAGGCTCCTGGTTTTAGCAGGGAAAGACAATGTCAACAAATAATTACAAGTCAATGTGATTATAATACAACAATGTATTATAATGCAGGTAGGTATAAACTATATGGAGTACTGAAAGAAAATAAATGTTATTAGCGTATGAGATGTTTCCTGGAGAGGTAATAATGGATTGGGTCCTTTAAGGTGAGCAGGAGCTTGGGAGATATTTGCTGAGAGTGGAAATAAGTAGACTGCTCCAGTTAGAAGCAACAGCATGTGATAATGGATGATATAAAAGCATAGGGTACAAAGACTATAGAAGGAATTCACTGGAGGAGGGGAAGGGGGTGAGGGGAGGGAGATTGGTGGCGGGTGGAAAAATAGAGGTGGGGCCAGCTTGGTATGGGGCCAAATTGTTTTGATCATGTTAAGGAGTCTGGATTTTTTACTCACCAGGGGTTCCCACTAAAAGTGCAGATTCCTGGACCCCATCCCAAAGTTATTTAAATTAGAATCTCTGAGGAAGGTCTGCGAATCTGTATTTTAACAAACACCTCGAGTTTCAGGATCACTGCTAGAAGTCAAAGGGTGCTACTGAACATCTTAAAACAGAGTGAAATCATCAGCTTTGTGTTTTAGGAAGATCATTCTGGGACTCATGGAGGATGTCCTGAAAAGGGGAGTGGGTAGAAACAAACACCTGTGGCAGTAGACACAGCTCTCTCTCAGTTATTTCCAAAATACAGATTGCCAAGCCCTGTCTTTCCTGGGGATGATCTTAGCTGAATTTAAGGAATTTGTGGAGGAGATATGATCCAAGCTGCCAGCATTGTCTCATGCCTCTGAATTGGTCAAGGCTAAAAGGATAATCCAGACACAAAGATGCTCCACAGTGGATTGTTAGATTACGCTGGCCAGCAGGACTTGCCAAGTGTCTCATTATGGAACATGTTTGTTACTCCACATTCAACAGCAGGAGTTGCGGCAGATATGGTTGATTGGCATTTAACATCTCTTCCACTCTTCTTCCGGCGTAGCGGCTTTCAAACTTTTTTTTTAAACTCATTCCACAGAAAGAAAAAAACTTCCATGGCAATCCAGTATACACATGCGTGTGTGTTGCACAAAACAGAAATTACCCTAAGCTGACGCCCTCTGAAATTTTTATTCTGCTCTATTTTATTTCTTTCAGTGCTTTCATGATTCACTAAGGATGAGTCCTGATCCCCAGTGTGAAAGCCGTTGCTGTAATGTGCTTTCCTGTCCAACAGAGGCTGGAAAGTGAAAGACTGCGTTTTCCCACCTACTTCAGCTAAAGCTCCAGTTGTTTTCGGCTCTGCAAACCCAATGCCCTCACATTGCTTTTGCTACTTCTGCTGGCAGGTAAGTCATGGAGGGTTTTGGTCTTTCTTGGCAATGCCAGCAGAGGTTTTGCCACTAGCATAGGTGCCTTTTTTAAGAAGAAAAGCAAGGGGTATCCATTTTTGCTGGTGGAGTTTACATCAGGCATAAAATGGTTCGGGAACTTGCAGCATTCATGGCTTTTTAAGCATGGCACCTCCTTAATCAGGACAGCTTGTGACTGCAGTGGTTTCAAGGTTAGGCAGGGACAATGTGGTGCTGAAGGCTGAGGAGTCCTGATCCTAGAGGGGTAGGTGCTGCTTGGGTGCCCGGTACTGGGGTGTGGCTAGGGAGAGCGGAGGGAGGTCACCAAAAGGTCCCCCTAGGGACTGCTTTGTCTGCCCTTCCAATGACACTACCTGCCACTTAAGGACCTACAGTAAATCTCTACTTGCCTGAATTACCTAGAGAGGAGTCTTTTCTCTGTCTCAGAGCCCTGGACACACAGTAATCAGTCCTGCTGAAGTACTAATGAGATATTAAGTCATGGGGGCTCAGAACTTGCCTAAGTCTTCAGCTGTCAAACTTACTCTGGGTCCAAACACAAAAATGAATGAAGGACAACTACATCTAAAACACCAGCAGCCAATCAGAAACATAAAGTTGCATAAAAACAGCAAAACACACAAGATTATAGTTCGGTCTATAAAAAGTTTAGAAAACAGTCAAATTAAACCATATTGCTTAGAGATCCACATTTAAGGAATAGATTCATTTAAAAAAAAAAAAAAGGTGTTTATCAAAAAAGTCAGAATGGTAAGCAGGCGATCCATAAGGGTAGTGGAGATACTTCTGAGGTGCTGGCTATGTTCTATTTTTTTACCTAAATGGTGATTTCACAGTGTTTGGCTTATATACTTTTCTGTATGTGCATTACATTTTACATTCTCTCACACACAGAAAGGATGAAAATTTGCAACAATAAACAAAAATTTAAATTGGGATTCACACAGTTTATGATCACCCAGTCCATCTACTCATCTGATGCTTGAAGCTCCCTACAACTTTTCTGTCCTCTGTTTGACCCCTTCTGAAGAGCTGGAGTTGCATGGTTGTCACTCATGAGAGCAGTAACACACCCAGGCAGATAACAGGCGAGCCTCCTAGGTTTATTGCCATGGAACTGTGGTTGTCCATCCTCTTCCCTCAATTTCCAACAGACAGGCCACTGAAGACCATCTTTAAAGACCTCAAAAGGATCAGCGAATCTAACACTGAAACTTAGCACCGTCAGGACGTAGCCTCCCTCCCTTCCTCTGACCCTTGGGTAATAATATAGCTTCCTTTTTTCAATAGAGGGGCATCCATTTGCTTTTTTTTTTTTTTTTTTTTTTTTTTACTATTACTTACAAGAGCCAAGACAGCAACGATCAATACTATAGCAGAAAAAGAGACACTTAACACATGAGTTACCTTGAAGTGTGAGCTGCTCTTTCTTTTAAATGGGCTGCTAAGTTTGGGCAGGGCGACTGGGAGAGCAGAAGTGAGGGGGTGAGACAGAAAGAAAACTCCACCCTCTCTGTAGCCTCATTTCATATTTTCCGACTTTACAGGATGATCTGTTGAGTTGAGTAGGCAAGAGACAAGTGGCCTGAATCTAAATGACCATCCAGTGAAGGAAAAGTCACAACACAAAGGTTTCCACTTCTCCAGTCCTCAAAGAGAGAGACTGTTTGTGGGGTGGGAGGGCACGAATGCTGTCAGGATTAAATGTCAATGCTTGAAATCTTTTCAATCAAAAGGTGCCATGGGGGCTTCAAATAATACACTTGGTTTACAAGTTCAACTTTTTGTTTTGAAAGAAACACAGCCTCTGCAGGAAAACTTCTCCAAAAGCTTTTCACTTTTTCCTGGGGCTTCATAATACTCAGAAGATTTTTCAGCTGATTTGATTTTCCCAAATAAATGGGCATGATACTCAAGGATATTGTCTTTTGTTTGTCTAGTAAATATTTGCTGAATGAATTACAACGAGCAGATGAAAAAAAATATGAAAGAATAAATCACTATGATGAATTAGGTGGTTCTTTTTTGATATATACAGAAGTTACACATTTTCATGAGAACGATTTCTGAGAATTATGGGTAGTGATTCTATTATGACAAAAGACAAATAAGTAGAGCTGCCTCTCTACTCCAGGCAGGGAAAGGAAAGTTGAAATGTAAAGCAATTATCTGGATAATTCAGACAAAAAACCAACTATTGAGGGAAAGGAGGCCCTCTTTTTCCTGGCCCCAGTTCATTTGAGCCATCCAATAACACGACCCACTGGAGTGGAATTTGGCATTAAAGAGGCTTGTCTTGGCTCATGTCCAGTGGGGTTTAGTTACTGAATTCTTTAAAGGACATTGTTTAAACATGGTCTCCCATGTAACTGGGTTCTAAGGCATGAGCTGCAAGAACCTTGACACCGCCACGTGACTCCAGGGTATTATTCCATTGGATCAAATTATCCGGAAAATCACTCACATTCCAGTTCACCTTTCTGGGTTAGACAAAAGCAAAGTGTATTGCCCAGGATTTGCGCCACAATAATTACATGTGAATATCTGAAAGCTTTGCCTGAAGTGTGTTAATAAATATGATCCCAGTTCCTAGATGGTGTAGATAGAAGCAGATGGGCCAAAGGTGACAGTTATTTGGTAATTCCTCACTCACTACCCTTGCCTGCCACTTTCTTGGTTCCTCTGAATGCACGCTGGATTACTGAAAGAATTGTGTTGATTTAATGAATGGTAGAAATTACGACATTTAAGTTGCCCACCATTCCAATCTTCTTTCATGGCTCTAACTGAACACTTGTTTACCAATGGGGGAAAAACACAAGGATGTCTTGCAGAGAGTAACCGTGTTGTAGAAATAGCAACTGTGGCTTTTTGCTTTCTTTAGTTGGCTGGCCATGCCTGAGGAAGGTTTTTTGTAAGATGACCTGGGGTTGGGCATTCTGCCCATGCGCACACCTGGCAGACTGGAGCCTCCTATCCTTGGGAACTTGGATACATGCTGAGTTCCCATTTTCTTTGACTGCAAAACAGACAAGGACCAGCTGGTTAGTGCTGACACAGCTCACACTACTGGCGGGAACACTACTTAAGTGTTCTGCGTTTGCTCATTATTTATCAATGGGGAGACATTTCTCCGGAGAAAAGCATGTCCTTTGTCTTCTGACGGAAAGATCGTTCTTCCAATGGGGGATGATCTAGAAAGCAAAAACTGGTAATTCATTTCCCATGTGTAGGCCCCATGTGTAACTCCCCATGTGTAAGTTTTCATTTTAAAAGTTCGAGTTCAAATAAAAGAAATGGATTGTGGCCCTAGAAATCCCAGATACTTAACTTTTCCTGGTAGCAATATGATTTTTAACAGCTGAATATGCCATCTCTCTTTTGAGCAGGTTGCTTTTGCCACCAGTTTGAAGTACAGATCACTGTTACAAGCACTATTAATTACTTGAAGATAACTTCACACTGGAAATAATTTTTAACATCCTCAGCCTCGAGGGAACAAATAACGCAGGGCTGGGTTTAGTGTGTTCACGTAGGCAGAACGCTTTCCTGTCGGGCTACGTGGACTTTGCAGGAGCCCGCAGGCCCCGGGAGACAGAAAAGTGGAAAATCAGACACTTAGCTAATAAAGTGTAGAGAAAGGGCTCTTCTGATTTTCCAGCATTATGTGGGATGACATTAAAAAAAGTAATAAAGGGATTTTTTATACCTTTACCTAAAAGTGAAAGCTCCCAGGCTCTCCTTCGTCTCCTCTTTGCCTTCTCTCCCTCCCCTTCTGTGTCTCTGATTCTTTTTGGTCTTGTTAGATGGAATATGGGCGTCTCTTTTCTCTTTGAATTATTTAAGTTACTCCAGTTAACACTGGATTCATATTCATCCGAAGAAGCTTATTTTTGCTTAAGTTTTCCAACCATGAAACTTGCAGAGCATAATGGAAATGTAAGTGATACTTAGCTATTGTCCTGGAACTAGACCCCATTACAATTATATGTAAGAGATATTTAAAAATAACTGTAAAACAGGATGGATATTTATGCTCTTCTGAAGATGAATAGACTTATTTATAGGTGGAGAGACATTCCATAAGATAAGCTAAAATTAATCATATTGCTGAAGTTTTCAAAGAGGTCAGAGTCCAAATTAAATATAGAAGGGCAAACCGGTTTCTTCCTTTTGCGTATTTTAATGAAGACTAGAGAGGCTGGGGAAATATTTATATTCTTTTATTCATATTTTCAGGATTGCCTCATGTCTCGATTTTTTTTTTTTCCAAATCTCTCATTTAAGTGAGGGTACTTCAAAGTGAATATGGGTATTCTCAACTCCTCATATCTTAAAAAAGAAAAAAAAAGAAGAATTAATGGGGCTGGAAATTTAAAAACAACAGATGTACTAAAAGTGTGATTACGGCCATGAGTAAGACATACGGGGGAGTTCCACCACTTTATGGAGCTTTGGTTGAGGGCTGATTGTATCACAGAGAAACTGGAGCCCCGGAGCCTCACTAAGACCATCTCTAGGAAATGACTGCTGATTTCCCTAGGAGTGCAGTAGATAAGGAGTGTTTCTCCCTAAACATAGCTCTCTAACTGCTTTGTGGTTAACAAGACGCCCCGCTAAGAATTGTGGGTAGCTCATTTAAGGATGAATATTGAGATATGTGCTGTGTGGTGAGGGAGGAAATCGTGCTCCCGAGGAAATTGTGCTTCCATTACTCTGATGGAATTTAAAGGTAGAGGGGGATCGGCTCTTCCACTCTGGGGCAGACCTGGAGAAGTGACCTGAACTCCAGAATCCAAGGTCAGAAAGAGGCTTCCAACAGTACCACTTGTGCTGAATCAGTGACATTGCTTCCATTCTGGCCCCAGGATTTTTTTTTTTTTTTTGCCCTCCACAGAGCTACATAGTTCAGTCATGACGCCTTGAGCGAGCAAACGTCTTCAGACAGTGGCTGAGATAAGAAAAAACCAGGCGAGGCCGAGTCTCAGGCACAATGGTGTGCATGCTGATATCACTGAGTTATGAACTATTTCTTTTTAATCCAGTTTCAAAAGATGACTTCCTCCATATGCAATTAATTCTACATATAACTACAAGGAACTGCATATTTCCGAACAGTTGTGTCATCAGTATGAATGTTTAAACAATCTCTGTGGTCTCTTTCCCACAAACTGATTTAACGTGTATATAAAGAGGCTTTTGGGATGAGCATTTTACATTTGCTTCTCAAACTTCAGCGTCTGTTTTCAGTAAATATTGAGGATGAAGCTTCCCCCATTCATTCCTGGAGCACCGGCCAATTGCAACTCAGGAATGCAGTTCTTGGGCTTTTCATGAAAAAAATTCTCCGTTTGTGAACCTAGGCTTTCTCAGGCCACATGAACAGGACCTCACGAGAATAGATGTGGGACAGACAGTTGGTTGAGCTGGCCATACACAGATTATCCTAATTAATATCAAAACAGTGGGGGCCACACAGACCTAGGTTCAAATCCTGGCTCCATCCTACAGACAGGGGACCATGTGTCCGGTTTGCTCATGGTGGTCCCAGTTCACTTTTACTGCTCTGGTGAAACTGTTAATAGTGTCCCTTTCAAAACTGTCCCAGTTTGAGCTAGAATGTATAAGATCATTCTACTAACACCCAGGTGAGGTCTCCGTGCTCTTTGTTTTTAAGGGAGCAGCAATATGTGTTGGGGTTCTGGTTCTAGAGACCCATTTCACAGGCCCAAATCATCATAAAAATAACTCACGGTTAATTAAAAACACAACTATACATGTGACAGAATAACTTACTGACAAACGAAGGTTTCATTTTTCTCCCCACATATTTGTTTTCTCTTCTTTTCCCATTTCAAGTCGAAACCAGTCCCTGGTGTGCTCCCTTGCCTCAGGGATTTTTGCAGGATGGAAGGTGGAAGCCCCTGTAAAGTCTATGGCTCCTCCTGTTTTTTGTAAGTGCTGGTGGCCCCTGAAGAAATAACAAGGGCACCAGACTCTAATGAAGAGGGATGGCGCACTGGAGGGCAGAGAGTCAGAGAGAGAAGCTCTTCTGCTTAAGGAGGCAGAGGAGCAAGACCGCAGAGCCCGCTCAGGAAGCAAGCAGACGGGGTGGTGACATAAACGCCCAGCAGGATCAGCTGTGCAATTTGTGGGGCCTAGTGCAAAATGAAACGGTTGCCCCTTGTTCAAATTTCAAGATGGCATCAGCAGATAAAGAAGTTGTGATATATTTACACAATGGAATACTACTCAATCATAAAAAATAATAAAATAATGCCATTTGCAGCAAATGGACGGTCCTGGAGAACATCATTCTAAGTGAAGTAAGACAGAAAGAGAAAGAAAAATACCATATGAGATCACTTTCACTTATATGTGGAATCTAAAAAAAAAAAAAAAAAAAAAAAACTTATCTACAAAACCGAAATAGACTCACAGACATAGAAAACAAACTTATGGTTACCAGGGTGGGTAGGGGTGGGAAGGGATAAGTTGGGGTTCGAGATTAGCAGATACTAACTACTATATATAAAATAGACAAACAACAAGTTCATACTGTACAGCACAGAGAACTATATTCAGTATCTCGTAGTAACTTATGGTGAAAGAGAATATGAAAATGAATATGTGTGTGTGCTGTATGACTGAAGTATTTTGCTGAACACCAGAAATTGATACAACATTGTAAACTGACTGTACTTCCATAAAAATATATATATATATAAAAAAAAAAAAGATGGCATCAGCAGAGCATTAAAACAAATTCAAGGCTCTTCTGAGCACAGAACCTTGTGAGACTACACACAGACTCGCAGCCCTGCAGTTAGCCCTGCCCAGAGGAGTTGGCTTCTCCATGTGCCAAGAGGGAGGCACCCTCTGCAAAACCCCCTAACCCCAAATGGTGCCACCAACATCCAGGCCCGCCCTGGGCCTCACAGAGTGGATGCCAGTGGTACCTTCCAAGGTTAGAGGCCCTTCCTCCGTCGTCTTCATTCCAAGTAAACCTTGTGGGTTCTGATGTGACTCTGGGGAGAAGAGGGGTTCCCAACCAGGATGAGATGGACATTCTTGCCATCTTAGAGGAAGGATGGAGGCTGAGAGGCAAAAAACTAAGTTGATTTAAAGAAATAAAGAAATTGATATGTTTTGCACACTTTAGTTGTTGGACTAAAATTTATTCCACATATGCTTTTATAAATATTTAAGTTTATAAAACCAAATGTTTAATATAAGATCCACACTGTAAATATTCCTTTGAGAGTATTTTTCTGCATGGACTGGGATGGCTAAGCTTCTTAAAATCTAAGTCCGTAAAGTGGAAGAGAAGATGCCTGCTTTCTTGGTAAACCTCCGAGATACCCACAGGCTTTCTTCACCACTACAAGGACCTTTGATCTGCACTTAACATTCAGATTGTTTGCTCAAACATTTTCCTTATCCATTTCATGAGCAAAAATGCTCTGAGAGTCCCTGAATGGTAGGTTCTGTGGGATGAGAAGTTCTATGGTTTTGGTTCACTGATTGTGTATTTGGACATCTTATTTATGACAGTAAATGTTTATAAAAAATGTAATTCTCTGTAATAGTGTGTTATATTTGAGCAAGTTACTTAACCTGCTACCCTTATCTGTAAAATGAGGATCATACCCACCTCTTGGGGTGCTGTCAGGACTCAGTAAGATGACAGAGAGAGTACTCAGCACACAGGAAATGCTAAATGGTTGCCGGGTCCTGGACATGACTGTGCCGTGCTGATCACACAATGGGGACCCAGCTTCTAGTTCATGGGTTACCTCAAGCTTTTTTTTTTTCCTGGTAGTAAATGAGAGAACTCACACTACCAGGAAGTTCTGGGAATTTTGTGGTTTGAACATTAAGATAATTGATTTCTCCCCCCAAACACAAGTTAGCACCAATCTCTTCAGAGGCCCATGGACCACGGAAAAGATTATTTCATGCTGCTGCCAGCCCCTTCTGGCCTTGGGCAGACATTGGGTCATTGAGGATTAGAGTCAAAAAGGAGCAGAAATCACAGCCTTCACAAGTGACTTAGAAACTCCTGGGGGCACACAAGGGGCTCCCCAGTATATGTGGTCCCAGATGACTCCTCCCCACTTGTCAGAGGAAACTCCAACTGTTACCTGTTTTATATACTGTTTATCTAAGTAAGATTTTCTTTAACTAAAGGACACAGCTAAAAAACAGAATAAAAAGACCCTTTGAACATCACGGATCTGGCCCAACTCCTGCATTTTAGAGTTGATGAAATTTAGAACTAGGAGATGGTTTTATGGTCCAACATCACCTAGCCGGTTTGCGGCAGGGCCAGGAGGACAGGGAGGTCAGCTCCCAGTCCCGTGCAGTTTCACTCCGGCAGGCTGCCTCTTGTAGAAAGATGGGGCTGACATCGCAGATGTTGTAGGGTCAAGATTTCCACCTTACAAATCAGATGTACAAAAACAGTAGCTTATTTGTCTTCTAAACCAATTTAATCTTGCTCTGAGGCTCTTGTTCCTACAGATGGCAGGCATAAGAGGCTAAATAGCCTCTTCCAGGGTGAAAAAAAAGGAGGGGGACTGAACTCACTCAGTTCAACACTGAAATTTCCTATGGGAACCAATTCCCTAACTTCTGAGGCTCTTCCTCCTCCTCCCTTCCTCCCAAGATGGCGTCTGGATGATGGAGAAGTTTATGGACCCTCATGGAGCAGGAGGAGGGATGTGTAACTCACAGGTTGTCTTTCTCTGCCTGCTCCTGCTGCTCCACAGCTGAGGTACGACTCCTCTCAGTCTTTGGGCATCAGCCTCTATCCTCCCTCCATGTGCTGTGTAAGTGTTTGCAGCTGGTGTAATTTGTGGTCTGCTCTCTCTGCATAGGCAGTCTATGGTGATGGCTCCCAGGGAGCCAGGCCATCTCCTCCTGGGAAAATTCTAACCAGGGTACCAGTGCCATGCGAAGGCCATCTTTAGAGAAGAACTCTCGGCCGTTCAGGGGAGTCTCTCTTCATCAGGCACCTCAACAACTAAAATTAACTCAAGTTTTGAATACATTCTTCCCTTAACTTTTTTTTTTAACTAAAAAATTAAAAGCAGACACACACTTTAAAACATAGGTCTCCTGTTAAAGACAGCAGAATAAAAACACGTATGCCGTTCCTCTTCCTAAAAATCCAATGAAAACAATAAATGGAACAAAGAAAGAAGGAAATATCTCCCTATCATGAATGAAGCAAGGAAACAGCTACAATCCCAAACCACAAACTATGAAGAATACCGGCCAAATATTGTGGGCACGGATAGAGACGAGGGAGGCCCTTAATGCTGACAAATGCCTCCTTGGATCTCAAACAGGATCTATATTTCTCTAAAATTAAGTGAGGCAGCCCTAAAAAGTCAAGCCAATGATCCTTTGCTTAGAGAGGGGAAGTTGCAGGATATGAATGGGACATGGGAGAAATGGGGACCATTTTGGATTTTTCACTTGGCACTTTTCTGAACTTTTTGGAAAAAAAAATATATGAGTACTTTTTGCCAAAACAATAGCCATTCTAGCAATCAGTAAAATCTAAAAACAAAACGAAACAGAAAAAAACACAGTAACTGACTTTATTAACTGTGTGTCAAAGGGTTAAAGGATAATTAACAGCTGCGTCAGAATTCTTCTTAAGGAGAGACAGTCTTCATTTAATATTTTAATGGGTCACTTGGTGTGAAAAAAAACAGATCATATCTGGAGTCTAGAGGAAGAGGGGGAAATAGAGGGAAGGCCAAAGTGTTCTCATTCATGTATGGGTACAATTAGTAGGGTCTGACTGAGATAATTACTCCTGAGAAGTAAGAGGGAAGAGAATGAGCGAGGACCCAGGAAACAATGGGCATGAGGGTGGCAGGAGTAATAGAACCTGAGTTAGCAGAAATGGCCAAGAGTCTTTCCAGCTTTGAGAATTCTATGGTTCTTAAGTTACGCCTTACTTTGATATGAAGATCTCCATGGCTTACCTCTGCCTTCCGCTACACCACAAAGGTCTTGGTTTTTTATTTATTTGATTGATTGATTGATTGATTTGGCTGGTTGGTTGGTAGGTTGAATAGAAATGAAGAGAACCAAAGGAATGAGACAGCACTCTGGAGAAGATCAGCAGAAGTATAAGCTCTGAATCAGAGCTAATTAGGAAAGCCACAAGCTCCTCCCACCCCCAGCCCCGGCCCATCCACTGCCTATTCCAAACTCCTTTCCCCTACCTGCAAAGGAGCTTAAGCCACTTTCATTTGTTCCTCGTTTGTCCTCTAGATGAACTATGTTGTGGGCTTGGGGTTGGGAAAGAGAAGGGTGGGGCCATTTTGATAGAGTCCAAGTAGGAAGTCATGATAAGGAGCAGTGCAGAGGGGGCACGCAGAGCAGAGAGATTGACATGGGATCGACACCTGTCCACAGGCAACCATTCTCCGTCTCGAATGGCCACCTACATACTATTGACACACCCACCATAATTTTTTCTAGACACTTCCCTTCTCCCAGTGCACCAACCACATGTTAAAAAAAAAAAAATCCAACAGATGAGGAAGAGGATAACAATGATTCTTACTGGAGACTCTTCAAGACCTCAGTCCTTGCTAAAATAGCAGAATAATATTTTGAATCCAGCAAAGATTCCTTCTCACTCTAGGGTCTTTTTTTCCTTCTGAAGGACCTTCTTTTGTAAATAGCAAGGGCTTCTAATAATACTTACTTTTTAAAAAACTGTTATTTTCCAAAAGCCCAGATCTCGAAGACAAATCATCTCCCAACACACTCGTTATACAGCAGTGGAGAGGAAACAGGATAACCAAGATTTATAAAGCTTCCAGTTTAAAAAATAGAAGAATAAGAAACACCCAGCGGTCATTAAGCAACAGCAAATAACAAATCCCGCCGAACAGAGATAGCAAATGACTCCCAGCCCAGACACTTCCTTGGTCAGTGACTCTAGAAGCTGCCCTGTGGGGTCACGTCCTTGTAAATTATCCCAGATGAGTTCATCCTGGGTGGGTGGGTGAGAAAGAACATGGCTTTCTTGGGGGATACACAGATTGCATAGGCATCTTCCTGCTGGTGTGGCTCTAAAGGCCTGGGATCTGTTTTCGGGATAAAATCACAGGTGTTGGCCAGGCCGACTTGAGGTGTCTTTGACAATGTGGTTTCCTAAAAATCTTAGTTGGCGTCTGTTCTCCTTGCTTCCTGTCAATGGCAAGTACATGTAGACAACGGCCAAAGATCCTGTGTGAACAGTCTTTAAACCTGAAGATTTCCTCCTTTTCCTTCTGACGTCAGACATCGTCCTTTCCTAGCTCTTCTTCAGTGGCCACTCCTTTGAGACAATTTGAAATCATAGCTTCTTATGGTGAAACACCCCCTGAACTCAAAATTTTCCGATGGGTCCGAACAAGGCATCTTACGGAGGACTGTTAATTGATGGGAAAGAGGAACAGTGTCTTATTAGCTAAGGCGACTACTTTGAAGTCATTGCTTTAACTGCCTCTTTGTGGGATAAAGAAGCAGGTGTCTTTGTGAGCCCTTCAAAGCTCCACATCAGGGGGCTTCTCTGCCTCTTAGGAAGTGGCCACAGTCAAGAGCCCCTCCCCTAGTAACACAGTACTGGCCAGCCTTAGTACGACGTGGTGCATGACAAAAGGCAACTTGCCTCGGCCCAGCGGCAGCCCCCACCCCCAAGCCCAATTCCACACTTCAGATTCTGATAGAGCCTCGATTCACCCTACTTTCAGAGACCAATTTTTTATTCGTTTCTTTACTTCTTCCTTTTCTTTTCTTCTTCTTCTTCTTCTTCTTCTTCTTCTTCTTTTCTATTGCAAACTGGAATCCATTGATGCTGGTGGAAGCAGCATTCTCTGAGTTACTAATGGTGCAGTGGCTCAGTGGGAGGTCTGGAGGAAAAGACACGCAAGGCTAGCTCCTAGGAATGCAGCCCAGAACCGCACACAGAAGTGACCTGCTGAGATGCTGCTGCCACCTCCACTCTTTGTCGCCGCACTCACCTGCAACATGGATGTGCAGCGCTCAGAACGCCATCTGTGTACTCGCGTTGCTGCCTCCCAAACCAGGGTTTCATGTGGGTATGCTTGAGTGCTGGATCTTAGGTCACATGTCTGCTCCCTAGTAGAGAGATGCTGGGAAGTTCTTCCCTAGGAAAGTAGGACTAACAATGTGGGAAACTGTGAAAATGTAGAGCAGGGGTTTAGCAGCAATGACAGGTATCTGCTAAAGAGGATTTTGTTCTAATGAGCAATTTTCTTCTAAAAGCTCTTAAAAGATCCAGACCTTAAAGAAGCTGAGTAGTAGAGAAAGTGAGGGAGAAGCAGGAGGCTGAAACATGCTTTGGTTGAAGATGTGTAGAAGGTAGACCTCTAGGGTCCCTCATCCACACCCGTACAGCCAGGCATTCATACTTCGTCCTGTCCCCTCCTCCCTCCCTTCCCCTTAGAAGGCTAGAAGTTTCTCCTCTGTTGAAGTTCCAGGATCAGGATACCAGGTCTAGAGGAGGGCAGCGCCAAAGAGCTGGGCTGAAAACAAGAGATTAAGTTAAATTCTGCTTGCTAAAAGTGGGAATAACCTACTTTCAAAACCCTGAATGATGCTCTCAACTATCTCTAACTATATTCCAGCAGCAGGCATTCTGGGAAACTCCACTCCGATCCCAGGCATCTTTGCTGTGGGCTTGGAAAGGAGAATGGAGGGGTTGTAATGATCATCTGGCTCCCTGCTCAGAACACGTCAGTACAGTGTTCTCATTCACTTCTCTTCTCCCCAGAATCTAGTTTTTAACGGCCCTACTATTTCATTCCTTAGCATCCTATGAGGCTCCTAAGGGTGTCCTGGACAAGTCAGGGGAAAAGGTGAGCCTTATTCATTTCTAGTTTAAGAAATAAGTGGATGGGGTGGGTTTCAAGATGGCGGAATAGAAGGATGTGGAGCTCACCTCCCCCCACAAAAACATCAAAAATACATCTACATGTGGAACAATCTCACAGAAAACCTGTTGAACTGTGGCAGGAGCTCTTATACTAGAAAAGCTACAAGAAAAATCTCCACATCATCAGGAAGGACAAAAGGAAAAAAAAAAGACATGAGTGAAATGGTTTAAGTTATATTTATAGTTTTGTTTCCCCCACAGTGAACTAGACATCACACAAAAGACACAGCTTGATGATCAAGCACAATATCTAACAGCTAAAACAATCACATTCTCACTCCTAACTACAATTTAGGATTTTTTGGCGGAGAAAAGATGGCTCTCCCAGGTTCCAGCGCCTGGGAGCCTGACACCACATGCCACCTGCTGGTGCTGAGCTGTATCGCTCGGCAGTAACTCCAGAGGCCAGGAGGGAACAAAGGGAACTCGCATCCCTTCCACGGGGTGGGGGCGGGGGCGCTCCCACAGGCCCTCTGCTGCAGGTTTTCAATGTGAACAAGTCCAGACCACGAACTTAAGAGGAATGAGGAAAATAAGGACTATCCTCTTTTGGCATGTATCTCAAAATTGTCATCATTCACTTAAGGCTCATAACCACAAAGACATTCCTGCTTATTTTCTCAGGTGTTGTGAAGCTTTGACGTGGGAAGAAAATATCACTTCTAGAAGCACAAATTAGCCTGATTCAGATTGCCCTGATTTTTACACCAACCCTGCTCTCAAAGAACATGGCATCTTCTTAAGGAAGCAGGTCTTGGATTCTATGCAAGCCTGAGTGTTGAAAGATCATGTCCCACTCGATGATCTTCCCCGGGTTTCAAACTTTGTTCACTACCGGGAGGTTTTCAAGGGTGGCCAGAGAGCAGATAATGCAACTCACACCTTTTTCCATAGAAAATATCACTAAATAGTCTTAATTAATGGATGCAAATTCTACATTCCCCCCCCCCATCCCTTGTGTTAAATTGCCTTTGATCAAAGTTAGATTATTTGAGCAAGACGAGTCTGGCCCAGTCTCCATGGTTTGCCTAGTGTGGAAGCCCCTAGAAAGGCCTTGTAGGGCAACATGTAAGGTTTACTCTCAGGGTTTATGCCCCACTTTTATAAATCAAAACACAAGCAAACATACAAAAGCTTCCCTCACAGGGCATACATTCATATTTGAGCCAACAAACACATCGATCCTTACCTACTAAAAATGTACTTAAGTCTGACCACTGTTTGCAAATTATAGCACTGAATATTCTATAGATGCCAAAAAAGAAAAAAACAAAAGCAAAGATAGTGTTTTCATACAGCCTATGCTGTGGGCAAGCTACATGCAAAGGCTTAGAATTCCAGAAGCCAAGCCCATCAGCCTAGAAGTGGAAGAAATCTCTGTTTCTTGCCCAGTCGGGTCACTTTGATAGCACATGTGTTCTGTGGTATAAAACTAAAATATCCAATGGACTCTTTTCCTTGCATTTTGCACAGCGACTACAATGAGCTATTAATCAATGAAGCAGCTGGCATGGCCCCTGCCCTGACGGTTCCCTGAAAGGCCAGGCCGGTCTAGGGAACACCACCAGAAGGTCTGGAGTTGGCGGAAAGGATGGTGGGAGGCAGGTGGTAGCAGGTGGGTATCTTCCAGTCCTCCATAGATTATCGACAAAAACTTCAACTGGCCAGCATCTTTGTTCCACCCTGAATAGAAGGCCACCCTAATGGCCAAGGTGCAGATTCCCAATTCTTGGGGTAGGTTTTACATTTAAACCTCCAGGTACAGAGAGAAATTGGTGGATGGGCTGGAAGGTATTGAGAATGAGTCTGGGTATCCGGAAAGCTGAGTTCTCGACCTGGGATTGCCAGCAGTTAGCTGAGACCTTCCCAAGTCAATATACCTTTTCCAAGTGTCTATTTTCTCATCTTCCAATTCCTCCTCTTACTCCCTTCTCACTTCCCCCTGCTCACCTCTTGCCCCTTTACAGACTGGGGAGGGGATGGGGAGCAGTGAAAGTCCTATGAGCTCCCTCCTCAAAGTGTTGGAGTAGTTAGCTTCAGTTCCACGGAGCAACTTTTAAATACCGTGCCTGGCCTTCCCATCCCTTAATGCTAGCCAGCCCATCATTTGTCCCCTCCTTCCTGTTTTCCTCTCATTCCTGTCCCTCTCTGTCTACATCAGAAACATCCTTTTTCCGAGTATCTAACCAATCCTTCCCATTCTGTTTCACTTTATTGACCTAAGATGCTATGTCCCTATGGCTATGTGTTATTTCTTTTTCTTTCTTTTTTTTTATTGAAGTAAAATTTATTTACAATGTTGTATTAACTTCTGGCATACAGCAAAGTGATTCAGTTATTTCTTTTAAAAATAGTGAGTCTGTGGCTAGCCAGTCTTACTGCAGAAATTTCATAAGATGTAGAAAAGCACATAGTGATGTTGGTGAAGATGATGGTGGTGATGATGGTGGTGGTGATGGTGGTGATGATGAAGGTGGTGCTGGTGGTGGTGATGGTGGTGGTGATGGTGGTGATGATGGTGATGTTGATGGCTAAGGTTCATTGAACACTTGCTCTTTGCCAGGCAATGCTGAAAGCACTTCATATGTATTCATTTGTTCAACACCCTATGAACCCCATAAGATAGTTACTCTTATTATCTCCATTTTGCAGGTAAGGAAACTGAGGCATAAAGAAGTTAAGTGACATAGAAGAGAAAGCTAAAAATTCCTCATAAGATCATGCTGAGAATAACTACGTATAACCAACATGGAATCCTTATTTCTGACTTAATGGAAGGCTACTTGCCTCATGCATGCATTTATTCTTTCAAAAACCATTTTGCCACAACTGCCCTGTGGCCAGTCATGCACTGACGGACTTTTTCTGATAACTGCTTTAGTCATCAAATGCAGAAGGAACTTCAGGCCAGGGGAAGGAGAAGGAGGCTGAAATCCACTGCCATCCTGTATCCTTATTCCCAGATCTGGCCATACCAGAGACAGAAATCCAAACAAAAACTCAAGGTCTTGCCAAGAGCCAGCTTTGGACGTGAGGGTATTAAAAAAAAACCAAAAAGCAGCCGCTCCTTCTGCTTGGAAGCAGTTATTTCAATGACTGACATATGTCCTGGAGGAACAAGTGTCATCTTACTAATGGGCTCTCATTAGTGATGGCAACAACTATAAAACACATACACACCATGCATGTTTAATGACATGGGGAAGTGCTCATGATGTATTAGAGGAGAAAAGAAAACCACAAAACAGAATGTGTGTGGGGGGGTTGATGGCAAACATTGTTCCAAAGAAAAAAGCACCCATAAGCATTGAAAAAGCACTGGAAATTTTTTGAAAAACGAACAACTTAGTAATCTTGCCTAAAGAGAGGTTATAGGGGATTTTCCTTTTTTTCTTTTAGTTCCCCAGATTTCCACAAAGAACATTTATTATGGATATGCTTAGAAAAAAGTCCATAATATTATTATTTTTTAAGCTGTACAAGGTGATTAGTGGTTGAGAGGCAACAGATTATATTCAGGTAAAATTCAAAGTTCCCAATTATCTTTTAAAAGGGAAGGAAATGAATATTTATTGGCTAGGCATTTTCTCTTACATTACCTTATGCAAAAGGGCTTCATAAAGCTTTGTAAGGTCAGTATTCTATTGCTGCGGGGGCAGTAAGTACGATGACCATGGTCCCTGGACTGTTAAGGGGTGGAATGTCCAATTCTGCTGACTCCCAGACTCAGACTCTTCTCCAGGCCAATGGTGTTCCACCAGTTTATTCTCTAACACGAGCGTAATACCGTACTTTCATCTGTAGCTCTTTGAAGCAATGATGGAGAGTAAGAAGGGAAAGGGAGGCAGGGGGTAAATCTCAGAAGCTGCTGAAGCTCCCAGATAATCCGATCTGCTCTGACTCTCCCCCCTGGCCACCCAGGGGGTGGTATTATGGGGGTGGTGAGGGGGCGCTGAGTCAGCAGCATGATTTCCAGGGTAGTGAGAAGCCCATCACGGCAGCAGAATACGTCTCCAGAGACATCCTTTGGCTTAAGATTCCTTGTGACTTTAGCTAAAATGCAAATGACTCTGAGCACAAAAATGCCTTAAGCCTTATCACTTCGGAATATAAATGTTTGTCAACTGCTCTCCCAAGTGGACAGAGGGGATGGTTATGAACACCCTGAGGAAGACAGATATACAGAAGGCGAGGAGGGCATTGAAAAGCCACTGGAGTCTCCTTGCCCTTCTCCGTGGCCCTGCCTGCCAATGGCTGGCCTTGATTATAATATTTAGGTTTCTGTGTTTATATCCTGTCAAGGGAAAGCAGAATATCACATTCTATCAAGTCACTTGAAAAGAACCACTGATTTACAACTCCAAGGCACTAACAGAGTGTTTGATTTAAAGGAGTGTATCTATGTAACTGTAATAAACACACCACACTCCAGAAAGTCTACAGATAGCTTCTCTCTCAGTAAATGGCAAAGAAGTACTAGGGCTTGTTTATATTCCTTCCTTTCCCTAAGGGTTATCAGGGCCTTTTTCATCACCTTGAAGGGAAAACAAATGATCAAAAGATGGATGACCCCTCGTCCCTTCCATATCTCCTTCTTGGTATGTCAGAAAGCTTTCCAGCAAGGCAGGGCCAGCTAATTATTTTCTTCTAATCAATCAGCTATTTTAATGATGTGTGACACTCCTGATCTATCAGTACCATTAAGATAGCGTCTGCTCTGTTGGTCTGCAGCTAGTTTACAGACAGTTCACTAGCCAGCGTGGACCCTCCAAGAATCCAAACTCATGTCCATCTGGGTGTGGACTCTGGGGCCCCCAGAAGGACAAAAGTCAGCCCTGGAGTCAGTGTCTGGCGGGACTGATTTGAGGAATTAGTGAAATGCAAGGCTGCCCCCCAAAATCTACCACAGAACCTGAAACTTTCACTTGTTCCCTTGAGGTTTTTTTTTTTTTCCTCTCTTCAGAAGTCACTGTCAAAATTAAAAAAAAAAAAATCTTCTCTGAGGATAGCTAGGCGTTACCATCTATTTCCACGGTACCTCAGAAATCTTTGGCAAAACGGCTGCCTTTAGCAGAGAGCAAAAAAACACAAAAAGAAAGATCTGGAGGATAGTGTAAGTGTCCCAGCTCCATCGATGGAGGGGGAGGCATGAGGGTCCTGGGGGGGGGGGTGTGGGGGACACCACATGTGGCGTCATAAATAGCAACAGAGACAGTGTGAAGATAAGGTGGGAGATCCTGACACGGACCCGAGTTCAGAGACAAACTCCGTTTTGCTCGTTCGGTGGCCCCCGGCCTGCCCTGCAGACCCTCGTGCACGAAGCCGGGGGCCCCCGCGCTCCAGGGCCCGAGCTCGCGGCGCGGGAAGCCGGCAGGGCGGCGGGCCTCGGCCTCTCCTCACTTTCTCTGCGGCTGCCGAGGCACCTCCAACCATCTCAAGAAGTCAGTTGGGGAAGCCGCTGGTCGCAGCCTCGCCAGCTGCCGGTGGCCCCGACCAGATGCTGCACCGGAAGCCTTCACACCCCTCTCCCATTGGGCGATAATGGCACCCGGGCTGCCGGGGAGGGGCGCCGGGCGGCCGGGCCGCAGCTGGCAAGCAGCTTTTGTTCTGGGTGACTTCAGCCTGAAAATCTGCCTTCAGAATGCTCGCCTCTCAACGGAAGGGAAAACCCCAGCGAGGCATGGACACAGGCTGCTTTCACCTCTGAGTGGGGCTGGCGGGGAGGGGAGGGGGCGTCCCAAACTCCCTGTTCATAGACGGCTCTTTGTTCAACCGGAGGAATGGATTTCGGACGCCACCAACAACCCTGCCCCCTTGGCAGAAGCCACCGAGATTGGCCGGCTTTCCCTGCACCCTGCCTCTTTCTATGGAATGTATACAAATCTGCAGGCTCCACACAAATGTGTATCGTGTGAACACGGCATTCCAGATGCTGGCGCTGGAGGTGCAGTGAGGATCTGCTTCCTGTGCTCAGAGAGGTCACTCCAGGGGAAGGGGGTCCCCCCAAAATAAACATGTAATCACAACATGGTGTCATAAATGCTAATAGAGATCTATATGGGTAGTGAGAAGACACAAAAGAGAGACAGGCGACAGCTTCACAGAGGAAGAAAGGGGTGGTATTAGGTCTTGAAGCAAAACGAGTAGGCATTTGGAGATCAGGCAAGGCGGGAAATGCAGTCCAGACAGAAGGAACCGCATGTGCAAAGGCATTGAGGCACGGGGAGATTTCTGCCTGAGCTCTCGGTAAGAATTAAGGGGAAAGAAATTAAAACATTTATTTATCCCTTTGACAGATATGTGTTGGATGCCATTGTATGTTTCAAGCACTGGGGTATGGTGAGTAAACAGAACTGGATTTGGCCTTCCTGGAGCTTCTAGTCTACTCATGGAAATAGACAGTAAGCACATAAGCAAATAAGCATGTAAACTACAAACGAGGACAGCTGTTTTAAGGCAAGTGACCAGAGTTTCCTAACAGAGAAAAAGAAAGCAAAGGGGATGATTTAGATGGGATGCTAGGGAGGTCTCTTGGAGTCAGGGGGAGTATCATACAGAAAAGATTCTTCCAAGGCTGAGGATACAGCCTAAGCAAAGGTCCTGAGGCAGAAAGAAGCCTGGAAATTTGGGGAAGTCAACAAGGCCAAAGTGAATGGAAGGCAGGGACAGAAGGGAAGAGAAGGCGGTAACCGTGACGAGATCTGAGGGGCCAGAGCATGCAGGGTCTTCCAGGTCAAAGCAAAGGGTTTGGGGTTTCTTCCAAGTGCAAGGAGAAGACACAGAATAGTTGTAAACAGGAGAGAGACATGATCTGAATTTAGCTGGAAAAAATGAGTAAAAAGTAGGAGATCAGTAAGAAAGCCTTTGCTCATGGCCCAGTAAGATGGTGGTTCTCTCGATGGTGTTAACAGTGGATATGGGAGAAATAGATGGATTTGTAATATTAATTTTTCACGCTGGTTCTCTTTCCTGTCTCACAATACTTTCTCTTTTTTGGATGTCATAGTTTAAGCACCTCTGAGAACAGTATACCATTTGCCTTTATCCTTCCACTGTAACAAGTACTTGACACATGTCCTTCGATCTAGAAAAGAAGGGAGACTCCAGTTCAATGGCCTTTCACCCCAAGAGACTCTGGGAGCCTCTCTGGCCTCCTTTGTCCATCTTGTCTGTTCAACCCTGTCTAGCGTGCCCACCTCAGGCTGACTTTAGAGAACTGGGCATAGGGAAGGGAAGCTGAGGCCAATCTCCCTCCTCCCAAACACAGTGTGTTCATTAAAACCTGTTCTCTCTATAGTGTTTTCTTGCTTCCTGGGGCCGGGGAAGAAGATGCGCAGAGGCCCAGCCTGATGCAGGTATTTCTGCAGGGGGCAACCTTGGCACATTTCTGGCCTGTGTTACGTTGTATCATCTCCTCCTTGACTGACAGATTATCCGCCTACTGCCACTCTGGGAGTCTAAGAGCACGCACACAGAAGAGGATCAAAAATACTCAGATTAGTTTATAATTTATAACTTGTCTCCCTTGAAAAATTCTTCAAGAGAAGTCTTAGTCATTCTCAGGATCCTAATTCAAGTTTTAAGAAAGTCTCTGCACAGCCTCCTCTTTTTAAGAAATATGAAGGTTTACGTCATAGCCTCTTTTACCAAACTTCATTAGACCTTCACTATGCTTTGCAGTGACTGGAAGATGAATGTGCATGCATGTGTGTGTGTGTGTGTGTGTAACCTCCAATATATAAAACAGAATTTATAAAGCACTTTCCTATATATTTCTCTTTCAGTACTTACTAGAACCCCATTTTACAGGTGAAAAAAATGAGTCTTGGAAAGGTAAAGTTATGTGGTAATGGGCACACAACTTTTAAGTTCCAAGAAAGTAGAATCCGTGTCTACATCATTCTCCATTATATCTCCAGAGCCTAGCACAGTGCCTGACACAGAGTAGATTTTTGTTAAGTATTTGTTGAATTAATTAATAAATGAATCAATGATACCTTGACAAAGCTGAGATTAAAATTCTAAACTCTAACCTTTTATCCACTACGTATTGATTCCCTCTTGATAAAACAGTGAAATCTTAACAAATGAAACCATTTACTCAATTGTCTGTAGCCTAGAAACATTTTTGTGTAACACATATCACAATCATGTCCCCGTATGAGTGAGCCTACCCACTTGGCTTACTGGGGGCTGAATGAGGCTGTGCAATGAGGAATTGTCAGATTAGGGTTTCTCACTGTGCTTTGATTCTATGAAACTTTGTAGGGCTACACACCCCTCTCCACCCCAGCCTCCAAAAGGTACATATTCACATACATGTTCTGCACACCATTGTATAGAATGCACAGTCAAACTCCCTACTCAAGTTCAAGACTGTCTTTGGGGTTTTTGTTTGTTTTTTTTTTTTCAGTCAAAATGTAAGTTGAATGTACAGTAAGTGTCTCTGATAAGCTATATACTCCCACATGGTACACAGCTACTGCTGGGCTTCCAAGAGTAAGAAAGGAAGGAAGGAGACACAGAAGGGCACAAAAGTGGTGCTGTTTATTGCATCTGAGGGGGAACAGCAAGCAGCTCAGCTGGATTTCTAATTGGCTTGGAATGCTACAGGGTAGCAAAGTTGGTAAAACAGTCCTTTCAGAACCTTCTACTCAAGAAATCTCAGAGCAGACTGCTGGTGAGCTGACTAGCTTTTCATTTGTATCTGGAGAAGCTTGACTGTACATCTGAATCCTTGCTGACCCATGGCTGGGAGCTGAGTAGTCTGACACATTGCATCAAGCCCTAGTTATTCGTATAAATACGATGTACTCGGTGATTGATTTATCCTCAGAGAATTCTGAGTCCCAGGCCATCTTTTTTTGCCCCTTTCCCCCACTCATACTCTTGGTAAATACAAATAGAGAGGTTTTTATAAACACTCTTTAAATAAACCCCAGAAATTGAGCCAAGACTAGCATGCACAGTCCTGCTTTCGGGAACAGGCCCCCTTCCCTCAGATCATTATTCCTTGTGAAAATACCACATTCAGTTACACAGACTTGCTGGTGTGGTCAAATGAAATGGTAAAATGCAAAATAAAAAACCTTCTGTAGGGAGGAATGAATGAAGTAAAATAGTTCTTCTGCCAGCTCCAATTCATCTAAACATCTCTAGAGTTCCATGACCTTCAAAATAAAAATGAATTTGTGAAGAATAGCAGTGACAGCCATGGGAAGTAGAGAAGGATAGCAGAGCCCAGCCGAGCTTTTAATGAGGAAAAAAGAATCCAACCATTGAGAACTCAGGGACCCCAAATCCTGTACATAGCAACTGAATGTAATGTAAGGCTTCCCAGATCCTGCTTGCTACCACTGTATCCCCACTTTAGAAAGGCCAATTTCTCCACCAGAATGAAAGTCATTTGCTATCTAGATAAAATATGTATTTTTTTAATTATGAAAGAAAACATATAAAACAAATGTGTACACAGGTAATAAAACAAAATGTATTTAACAAAATAATACATAATAAAAATAGGGGTTAATAGATACCTGTATGTATTCATAGTTAGGCAAGCCCGAAAGCAAGAAAGAATGATGCTAAATGCATATGTAATACTTACCACGTGCCAGGGAGTGTTCTCAGGATTTCATGTACATTAACTTATTTGATCTTCACAACAACTCCACAAGGATACAGTTATAATCCCCATTTTACAGTTGAGGAAACTGAGGCCCAGAGAATTTAAGTAACTTGCCAAGGTCATACATCTGGTAAGGGGCAGAACTGTTTTAATTCCAAGTTGTCAGAATCTAGACTCTATGCTTTTAATCACTACTCTAAAAAAGAGCTCAGTGTAGAAGTTGGAGATGGAATTTCCCATGGGTATGCTGGAGCTGAAATACACCTGGGTTTGCGGTAGTATCACCTCTGCAGGATAGAATTCACATACCCCACGTGCTGAGCCCAAAATCCTGCCTAGGGCCAGCCACTGGGACATTCTGTCTGATACAACACTAGGAGAACTCTGCCCACTGGTTCAGGCTGTGGCACTGAAGATGTGGAACATCACTTGAAAGAAACAGAGACCCCAGGACCAGTCTGCCCAGGAGTGGGTTCTGAATTCACACCACCTGCATGAAACGGGAGTGAGAAATTAACATAAAAACTGGTCCACAAGCAAACTTTGGGCCTCCCCTGAGTGGTGTCTCCCGTGGCTAACAACTCTCCCTGAACGTGTGCTCAGAGCACGTAAGGAAACAAACTCCCATGAAAGATGGGGCACAGATACACAAAAACAGAGACAACTGAGCGATCTGAAAGAGGTTTTCAACTAGCATTTTAAAAAAATATTCAAGAGAAAAAGGAAGAAATATGCAAAAAGATATTTTGGTTAAATAGAAGAATTTCTAAAAAGAGGCAAATTTAAATTCTAGTTATGAAAAACATAGTCCTTTAAGAGCCTTAACACATGAGTGGAACAGCGAAGTAGAATTGAGGCGAAATTAATAAATTACAGATAGATGTGAGGAAATCACTGAGAACACAGTTCAAAGAGATAAAGAGATGGAACACATAAAAGAAAAGATAAAAGACACAAAGACAGGAGTAGCCCCACATGTGCAAGACAGGTATTATCTGAGGAGACAATGGTAAAAATGTTTTTATGTGTAAAGAAAATTATGAATCCTCACATTGAAAAAGAACATAGAATCCGAATATGATAATTAAATAAAAATCCATATATAAATACATATTACTGAAACTACTTTACATAAAATAAAGGCTACCTAGAGAAAAGGCATACTACCTTAAAAGAAATAACAATCAGTTTAACAGCTGACTTACCATCTTCAGTAATGGAGTCCAGAAGACAATAGACTAATATCTTCTAAGTACTGACAGGACACAACAGTTAGTTTAACATTTTTAAAACCTGTTAAGGTATCACTCTTAAATGATAGCAAAATAAATATCTCTTTAGGATTCCAAAAATCAAAAAAGGTTACTACCAAGACCTTCACTGAAAGAATTACCAAAGGATATATACCTCAGTAGGAACAAAATTTAAGAGTAAGACGCAAGAAGCATTGGGGAAAAAAGAAATTAGCAAAACATATTAGGAAATTTAAGTAAGTATTGTCAGTGGAAATTTCACACTTGGAAAATTATGTCATAAATGTAACATATAGTATGCTAATTGAGTAAGGTGGTGGTTTCTAGTCTGTTAACTAATCATTATTAAATCCCCTGAGATGGCTTTTTAAAAATACGGATTTGCCATGTGCCCCCTTGATGATTCTAGTTCAGTGTATCTGGAGAAGCCCTTTGCTTCTGTATTTTTAAAAGCTCCCCTGCCAATGCTGCTGGGAAGCCATAGTTGGTACTAACTAGCTCAGTAGGACACATCCTGTAGGTTCTTGCTCCTTGGATCTCCGAGATGGAGAGACAAGCTATGAGCCAGAACCCACTGGAAAAACCAAAGTACCATAAGAAGAAGCTCCCGGGTAAGTATCCTGGGGTTATAATGGGAAAAGTCTTTATTCTCCTTGGCATGTGATGTTTTTCCAGGTGATTGGTTTAAGGAGGTAATTTAGTAGATCCTGATAATTGGAAACAAATTATTTTGAAGTGACGATTTAAATTGCATATTGGCAGGAATTGGATATTTAGGCATAATGAGCTTAATTGAGTGTCAGGAAGTGTTTTTTACAATGATGTAATAGCTGCCAGGATTCTGTTTGCAACAGCAGGGAGCTTTACCTGTTTGAAGTGATTCAACAGTACTGCTTGTGAGAAAGTGGTTTTTAAAAATACGTAAAAGTTATTCACTCCTTCTTCAGCCTGGTGACTTCTGTCTGTGACTAAAACAGGAGATCACTTACCAGATCCTTGAGTCGAGGTTTGATGACCTATTTCTGAAGAGTATTTACCAGTGGGACCCATTTCCCGAACAAAGCAATAGATGCTCTACGTATAAAACACCAAAGTCTATGGAAATGTAAATTTACCTCTTTTTCCTAACACTTGCTATACTGAATGCGGGGGATTAAATAAAAAAGATGTGTAAAGGTAGGGGCCATGATGGCGGAGTAGAGAGACTCACAGCTCGCCCTCTCCCCCAAATACACCAAGAATCATGTCTACAAACTCACTGAATCACACAGAACACCTACTGAACTCTGGCAGAGAGTCATTTTGAAATACAGGAGGATTCTCACAAAATCCAATAAATAACAAGTTTATACTGTATAGCACAGGGAACTATATTCAATATCTTGTAGTAACTTAGGGTGAAAAAGAATATGAAAACCAATATATGTATGTTCATGTATGACTGAAGCATTGTGCTGTAATTGATGTAGAAATTGACACAACATTGTAAACTGATTATACTTCAATAAAAATATATATTTTTTAAAAAGATGTGTAGGATGTTACATCAAGGCCCTCCCCCTTTGTCTGAAGTCTTTGGGGTCTGGGAGCAGTTGGAATTTAGAGATCGTAACCTTCACCTGGAGAGGCGCGTGTACCCCAGGCTGACCCAGAGGAGAACTATCCCTCAGTTTTTCCTATTGACAGCAACCCCAGAAGAGCAGGATTCTCTCACCGCTGTCATAGCGGATTGCTACTACTCCTTGGAGCCTGTTCCCTCTGTTAGCCTATGACTACCTCGAGAGAGGGGCTTGTTATCTGGGCAATCTCCAGGTCTAGCTTTGTGCCTGGCACATAGGGGTACCCAGTATATTTTTGGTTTTGATTGATTGACTGAGTGAATAAACGAAGTCCCTGAGGTCAATGCACTTATCATCATCTCAGAAAAACATTTCCTCCCCTGTTAATTGATCCTCTGCCCCATGTATCCTGGGCCAGTTCAGGACATAGATTGGTACTTTCCAATATGGTAGCTACATGTGGCTAGTCACACTTACATTTATTTAAATTAAATTAAATTTCAATTCTTTGGTCATACTAGCCACAACTTAAGTGCTCGGTCACTACATATGGCTAATGCTTACTGTCTTGGACAGCACGGCTATAGCACTGTCCATCACCATAAGAAGTTCTATAGGACAGGGTTAGCATGGACCCTTGACCCTTCACTGGGACCCCTGGAGCTCTAGCCATCTCAGGTCTAACCAGTTACTGACTGTATGACTCAGCAAATCCCTCAAGTTCTCATGTACATGCTATTCTGTCTGCCTGAAGCATTCTTCTCTCATGTGGTAGTCTGATTAATTGCTTCTCATCTTCCAGACCTCAGAGCCCCAGCTAGGTCAAGGCCTCTCATAGTACCTTACTCGATTAATACCTGTCTCTCATAACAAACCGTCAGCTCCAGGAAGACAGGAACAAGCCTGCATTTGTTGAGCACTGCACCCCCGGCGCCTGGCACATAAGTGACATGTGGTAGACACACAGTGTTCTTTGAACAAATCAGTGAATGAACTGTCCATTTCAGGGTCTCCGCCACTGCAAGCAGACAGTGCTCTGTTGTACTAATATTCAGCTAAGAGGCGCAGATACGGTCATATCTTTTGTTCACAGCCATCATCCCTTTGATCACTAAGGATGTTCATTTCTGCTTCATTGTTGTCTTGGCTAAATATTTTCAACATCACCCCTGGTGATTTGCCAGCACGATGAAGACTTTTGAGGTGAATAGACTGACTGTGTCAACTGAATATTCACAAAGCAGAAGAACACAACACTTCACTGAGGATTTGAGGCAGGCACTACTGATCTTCCTATACAGGAGGCACTCATCCAAACTCTCCATCAAGTCAAAAACCTGACACTGAACCCCTGAAGCGTTTTCTAGATAAAACTGTCCTCTATGAAACCAGCCACCTCCAGGGTTTAACTTCCAGCCCAACTCTCCAAATTACATATAGGAAGTTAGAAAACATACAGGTCAATGCTCCAAAATTCTAGCCACCTTTCTCCCAAGTGCCCCAGAGGTTTGCACCTGTCCAGGCTGTCCTGCGCATCAGCCCAGACCTCTTGTTTCAGTGGAAGCTTGAGGAAGCAGGGGCAGTTCCAGCCGAGTCTGCCCTGAAGTGGTTCAGATCCGCACATACCACAACCGTGGAGCACAGGCAGACCAAAACAGCAAGAAAAGGAGCCGCCCACTCAGGCTCCTGTGAGCCTTCACGTCTGAGTTCATGCAGCTCTCACTCAGCAACGGAAGTGGAAAACCAAATAGAGTCAACTCCATGGAGGTCCTGGGGACTTAACACTGAGCAGCCACACGAATACCAGAGTGATGCATCATGATTCATGTTCTTACAATAAATGCCTAAGAAAGTCATAAGGATTTGGCACGCAGTGTAAAGCATTGGCAAGGCAGCTCAGTTTTCTGCCTGTTGTGAAGTGTAGCCTGGGACGTTTTCTCCCATTGAGCAATACACATCAGCATTGTTGTCTGTAGTAGCAAAGGAGTTACTCATAAAGCTTTATTAAGTGATGTCAGGGTTTGTTTTTTTTTTATGTTCATTTCTGTTCTGGGAGAGGCTTTAACAAAGACACGAAGTTGTTGTTTTTCCCAATGTGTCCATAACAGCCCAATAATAGAAGATGAAACACATACCTAGAGGATTAGCAATCTAGGCATCATTGACTTAATACTGTTCAGACTTACGGAATAGACTCTGCAGAAGAAGCAAGTTAAAGCAAAGAGCATTCCTATAGAGCAAATTCCTATATTCTCTATTTAAGGAATCATGAAAAGAAAGACAGAAAAGAAAAAAAAAAAAAAAAAAGACTAGATGGTTCTCCAGGCCCTCACAAGTATGGGAAAGAGTGATGTCTCACCAGGAAAGGGGTTTTTCCATTTAGAAAAACAAAGTTAACAAAATTGTATCTCCATGTGGCTCAGACAGCAAGTGGCCCAGCCAGTGCATCCGTTCTGGTCAACTTTCAGATGGACACCTCCTTGCTGGCCAGTCAACTGTGTGGTGATCGGTGCTGCTTGTTAACGCTGCTAAAACAGACAGGGGAGGTACAGGCCATTTATCGTATACGTTGAATGAATACTTCCATGGCTGATGGCCTGATGGTATGGATTCTTGGTTTAGGATCGAAGAGTTGGAAGGGACCTCGGGAAGAATTAGTCTTTTCTGCCCTCCTCCTTGATATGAGAGGTGCCCGGACAGCATCTCCAATAGTTTCCAGATTAACAGTCTCAAGCAAGATGAGTCAGAGAGGAGATGGAGGGGACATGGGGCACAGTAGCAGGGCAACATCTGCCCATAGCCATGGAGGGCCTTCCACCATCTCTCCTTGGCTCCCCCCACCCCTACACTTCCTTGTGGTGTCACTTGCCTCTAGGTCTTTGCATATGTGGTTCCTTCTGCTTGGGACCCTCTCCACTCCCCACTCCTCATCAGTCTTGCCTGGCTAACTCCTGCTTATACTTGTAGACCCTTCCTTCTGTCAAGAAGCCTTCCCTGATGTGGCAAGTTTAAGTTAAGTGCTGCCCCTCTGGCTCGTCCCACTAGGGTGACCAACCATCCTGGTTCTCCTGGGACTGGGGGGCTTCCTGGGGTGTGGGAGTTTTAGTGCTGAAATCAGGACAGTCACCCTACCTCCCATGCTCCCTGGGCTTACCTTCCCCAGATTTGGGGTCTTCTATTGTAACTGCCCCCTTCCTTATAGCACTGGACACTGGCAGTTCCCTGAGAACAGGGATGGGGTCATTCATCTCTGCAGTCCTGCTGTGTACCTAGCACAGGTCTGGCACATGGCAAATAAACAAAATCCGTAAGTGGAATAGGTACTCAGAGCTGAATGAATGCATGCATAAATCTAAAATCGACATTCTTTTCCATATGAGTCTCTCATTCCTGTTTCCTGCAGCCTCCCCAGCCCTTCCTGGAATCCAGGCGTGGATCCTGAGATTGCTGCGGTACCTCCCCTGCCTGCACCCAGAGCAGCTAACGCAGGCCTGGCAGAAGCTCCTGCATCCAGATTAGGGCACCCTCCTTTTCCACTCGGGGTGACTACTTAACTTTAATTACTGGCATAAAGAGACTAAGGCCTAGGAAATATTTTTGTTATTGTTAATTGCCTTGGCTACCATTAATTGAGAGTTTCCATGTCAAGCACTATGCTACGCCCTTTCATTCATTTTCAGATTTAATACTCAAAATATCCTTTCAAGGTATTGCTGCCACCGTTTTCCAAATGGAGACCCTGAGGCGCAGAGGAGTTAAGTAACTTGCCCGCAGTCCCACCCTTGAATCGTTGCCCTGAGTGCCGGAGGCTGCCTGCTGTGTTGAAGGGAGGCTGACTGCGCGGCTTGGCTGGCAAGTTGGTGGCCCAGTAAACTGAGGCCAGAGACACATGAGGCCGTTTTGTCCCTTGCCCATCGCCCATCCTGAGGCCGGCGCCTTTGGATGGAAGGAAGCAAGCTTGTTTCAGAAGCCTGTGTCCCTGAATTTCAGGGAAGACTGACCCAGTGGTTTTATGAGAGAGAGCTGAGAATGGCTGATAAAACGGGAAAGTTCTCAAACCCCTTATGTGATCAGTGAGAAGCTGAGATCAAGAAGGGTAGGACTCTTGTTCAAGGTAACACAGCCAGACAGTGGCAACACCAGGCCTGAAACCCTAATCTCTGGCTTCCTGTCCGTGTCCGCTCCCCACTTTCTTCCCCCACCCTTTGACTATTAAAGACACACAAGGCTCTCTTTACCACATTCCTTGGGTTTTAAAGCCACTGCTCCTGCTGTAGTCCCTCCTCAGTCCTAATACTTTTTTTCCTTTTCAACATTTGAAGAAGAAAGTGTTACAGTTAGCAGCACTTGAATTCCACAGTGTCACCGTAACATGTAATAAATACTTTGTATTATTTATTACCACAATGCTTAGGGGCCGTGGAGACTGAAAGCTCTTCTATTCTTTCTGATGCAGCTCTGACAAGTTTGCTCCAGTCACCGGTTGGGGTGGGGGCGATGCGGCTAGACTCGGTGATTTAATCTTCCCACTGCCACCGGCTGCAGCTCCGCAATGACGCGAGGACTGTAGCAGACTGGCAGAATTTACCTTAGTTCAGTCTTAGTGGCCCTGAGAATGGCAGGTTCTCAGACACATCTGCCCTGCCACCCAGGACCACCTGAATGAGCTGAGGGGGAAAGTGGTCCAAGGGGTTCGGTCACCCTGGAACACCCAGTAATCCAAAAGTTCTGTCCCAAAGTGAGGGATGCAGAAAGCACTGCATGTTCAAAGCCAGTTGGGCACACTAACTTGGGGGATATCTTTTGTACTTTTAAAAGCCATGTCCAGAGTTTAAAAAAAAAGACCAGAGAAAAGCCTTCCACACACCACCCCTGCTGTCCTCCATACCTGCAACCCAGGAATTTTGCTTGCACTAAAAAGGCATCTTCCAAGAGGACCTATGAACTTAAAACAAATGCTGTTTAATTTGCTATTCATTAGGGGTGTATCTGGATTGATTTACTGTGCCCTTCTGACCCCACGTCTTTAGAACAGCATTCCTTCACGATTAAACAGGGAAAGGATTCGGGCAGGACTTTCAGGGATAAGCGTGGAAGGCTACGGCGATACTTCAAATTGCTCCGTATCAGGTAACCCAAAGGAAACGCTCTCGACCCAATTCAGCGCTAGAATGCACATGAGCCAGACAAGAGTTTGCAAGCTTTTTGACCCAGGTTTCCCCAGCCTTTCCTCAGGGATGTGGCCAGCACAGACCACTATTATCCAGATTATGGGCTTTTGAGTACTTCCACATTCAGGATATTCTGAGAATGCCTAACCACATACAATTGATCACAGAAACTGCAATCCCTTTTGATCCCAAGGAAGTCAGCTCTTCCTGGTAACTACCCAGCAGCAGCAGATTGAAAAAGAGAGAGAGAGAGAGAGAGAGAGAGAGAGAGGAAAAGAAAAAATAAAGGGGGGTGAAGGAGGGAGGATGTCGTGCACCAGGAGGATAAATTTCTGCTGGCAGCTCAATAGGCCAGTGGTAATCAGAAAATGAGAAAAACCTTGTAAAGCGTTAAGCAGAGAGGGGCTACAGCAATTGCCCTTTAGAAATGAGATCAACAGCGTCTCTTGTGGGTAGCACAAGTTTAATTACAGCAATTAAGAGGAAAGACTACAGTCCTTTTTTGCTCTTAATGTGTAAACAAATAATTCAGGAACTTGGAAGCCGAAGAGAATTGGTACACAGCTTAATTTTATCTACTACTGTGGCTCTCCTAGCTTTAATTGGCTTCCAGGAAAATTTCAAGGGCCGAGGCCTTTGTGGTTGTGGTTTTGGTTAAATACACACATTTACCTGGACCCGGGGCGGAGGTGGGAGGGGGGAGCTTTCATTGGCTACTACTGCCTACCAACCCATGAGCCCCCAGGCTACCTGCGCAGAGTGCCTGGTGCCCCAGGGACAGGGGTCCCAGGGATGGGGCTGAGGGGCCCTGTACTCAGGATGCCCTACGAGGCCCAGCATACTGTGTGCTCCCCCTGCAGCAGCCACGGTTTGATCTGACCTCTACTTCCTGCATCCCTCTCCGCATCTCCCTTTCTCCTACCCCACAGTGGCATGTGCTGGGGCGTCTAGCAAGCATCCTAATTCTCTTTTGTTCTCCATTGAAGCCCGCTGGCCAGAGAAGATATAAAGAGTCTGGAGCAGTGGGTTGGGCTGGGAAGTTGCTCATTTTCTGTGGTTTGGGGCCACCAGGAAGCCTCTGAACCAGCCTCCTCAACAGGGGCTGACATCCTACCATATGCAAGGGGGTGGCTTCCCTAATGATTGCTTAGGATTTTTTAATGCAGCTAAATAAATGAATCCCTGGCTGTTGACCATGGAACTCAGCTACATGGAATTGCTGCTGTGAAAAGCAACTTGACTGCAAATCAAGTCCTGACAATTCTCTGGAGGATGACTTCCTACCTCTCCCTAAAGAATTTGACCCATGTTTCATAGTCTAGCTGTAAGTCAGACCATCCTAAACATAGCCTCTGAGCACAGTGACACTCCATCCAGCTATTTTCTCATGACGTGATAACAGGCCAGCAGGCAGAAAGTTACTTTTATCAATAGAGATTTATTTCTTTGGTTTAAGAATTGCATTAACGTCGCTCTTTTGTAATACAAATGATTTTGCTCTGGTATTTTGGTATACGTGCAAAATGAGAGGATCTTTTCTCAAGTTAAGGCTGATGGGGGAAATGTTCCTGGCTAAGAATTGGGAGACCTCAGCCCTCCTGCCAGCTCTCGTGGCTGTTTGGCTAGAGAACTGAGAAGCCGCGTGCCTGGGCTCTCTCACTATCTTGCACGCCTAGATCAGAGCTCTCTTGCTGCTCCAGGCTGCCTTCTATACTGAAACTCTATCGGAAGCTCTCACCACTCCTTCATAACCTCACAAAGCTCATCTAAATATTTTCTTGATGATCTGAAAGGGGCCAGAGCCAACCAGGAGAGCTGGTGGAGGCTGGGAGACAGCTTTCTGGATTGAGTTGAGGGCCAAGTCAGCACAGCCCACCCGAAGGTTCAGCATGGTGGTGTTTGTGGAGGCTTTTGTCTCCGCAGTGGGACTGTTTATCAACGCTCGCGAAAGCCTGGGCTCAGGGTGGGGGCCAGCAGCTCAGAGGAAAGAGAAACCAGAGGCCCAGCAGGAACTAGGAGTCCTCCATAACAAGGGAATTATAACAAGACAATTTGGTTGTTTTTCCCTCCATACCATTCATTCGTGAATGCTCAGGTGTCACTGCGGCCGACCAGCTCATTATGCCCCACTTCACTGTCCTCCAGCAATGACCCAATATGCCGGCGGATGGGGTGGGGGAAGGTGGAGGGTATGGCTTCTGCATGCTCCCAACTGCCCCAACTGAGCCCTGCACCCTAGTATTCCTTCTCTCTTTCCTGGCTGGCACCACCCTCCAATTCTTCTCTCATTGAAGTCCTCCTGGCTTCACATTCTTGGTCTCACTTGTTCTGCATCATTCAGCTGAGAAGTCTTAACATCTTCGGATGCTCAGTGTCCTTTCTCCATCAAGGCTGCCTAGCTCTATGACCTTGGAAATGTCCTTAACTTCCCCCTACTTTTGTAAATGGTGCTAATTTACATCATGAGGGTGCTAACAACCTTCTGCGGGGTTACTGAGAATTAAATTGAGGGTATTAAATGAAATAATGGATATAGAACCCAAGTAAATACAACTTTAACACAAGTAAACACTCAATACATGGTAGCTATAGGATTAATGTTAATTCATACACTACTATGCCTTTTTGTTTGTTTCCTCTGAAAATAATGCACTTGTGGGAAGATGACGAAATTATAATTGTTCTAAAAAGAGACCCTCTTTTTCCTGAAAAGTTACTGAGCAGATCTGCCTTGATTTCTATCAGGCACTTCCTCCAGGAGTCCTTTAAGTTTCTCGCTGACTGATGGCGTACACACCTTGCACCAAGAGTAACATAGACACAGAGCAGGCAGAGGGAAGCCTATTTGTGAAAGTTCTCCACCAAGTGTTGGGAAGACAAAAAGAGGTGGAAATAATAGAAGAAAAGCAGCAGGAAATTGCAGATGAGGCTTAGAATATGTGTGGAGCCTTGAGACGGAGCATATTCAGGGGTTGGGGATCTTAGAAACCATCTGCACAACTGGACTGGCTCTGAGGGTCCCTGCCCAAGGCACACTCCTTGCCCAGGAATGGAGAGCCCTGCAGAAGGACTCTGACTTCTAAACTCGCTCTGAGATCTGATGCAGAGCTGAGTTCAGTGACCTCTGGAGCACATGATGAGCTTTTGGCTTTAAGTCGACTTGCACTTCATCAAGCAGAGGAATACTTAATACAAATTGAAGGGACAAAGCTATTTAGTGTCAGGCTTTTGCCAGATCTTTCCATTTTGAAGCACAGGTTTGAGCCAGGGCCAGAAAGAAAGAGCGGTTGTTGGGTGGGGATTGTGCGATGAGAGAGTGGGAGCTCGGGCTGTCATTCCCGGTCTCACCACCAAGTCATGTGGGATAGTGAACCCCTCAGAGTCTCTATTTCTGATGGCAAAGCTAGAGAGAAAAATCTTTAGCACCCATTAAAAGCCTGACCATTCCAAATGGTTTATGATGATTTTTCTGGGAAAATAATGTACAATCGAAATAGCATGAGAGAAATCAATGGGAAAATGCATAAGTACACAAGACTCCCCACACCCCCAATGCTGTGTAATGTCACATCACATCACCGAGAAGAAAATAGAAAGAATAATGTGTCTCCAGAGGGTTTAACCACATCTCAAGCCTATTTGTCCCATGAATATAAATGTTTACATTATATAGCCAAAGTGCCATATTAGGAGATTGCTTCTCTGCAAGGTTTTTCTCAACTGGGTAATTGGCAAATGGGTCCAATATGATAAGGAAAAAAATATTTCCATGCTTCTTTGAAGTTTCCTTCTGTCTCTCGGTTCCCATCTTCTCAATGTTCAGGCAGGACGGGGAGTCTGAACAAGGCTTGGCCCTTACGGGAAAACAGGCAGGAATAGCCATGGGACCCCAGCAACATCTGCGGCAGATCTGGGCATCACAGCTTCCACCCCCTCTGATGGAATGATCAAGCCACCCAGCTGGGGGACACACAGGGAAAAGAGACCTCTTGGCACTGGCTTAAACAAGTCATCAAGTGGTACATTGGCTAACGTCCTGGGTCCTGCTCAGGGAGAAGCTCTACATAGCATGCAGACTTCTTCAGTGGACATCTCGATGACCAGAAGTGACAGAGATGGTTCAGAGTCCATTAAGGAAACCCCTCTGCTGGGTTTGAACCATCCCCACCATATATCAGCTGCGTTATCTCTGGTAAGTTACTAAGCCTCAGTTTCCCTGGATGAAAAGTGGAGATACTGGTACCTACTTAATCATTATTAAATGAGCTAATAAATATAAAGCACTGGTTACAGGGACTCGCACTTGTAACACTGACTTGCCCATAATAAGCACTCCATAAATGTTAATCATTGTTACTATTATTATTTTTACTATTAAGATTAGAATTATTCTTACACAAGCTTGTCTTCTAAAATGTCTAAAAGTATATGTTTAAGAACTTTGAACTGAGTGCATCCAATGCAAAACTGTGATACAGGCAAAGGGGTTTCTATGTCACCTTCTGGCCAAGTTCTATTAATCATCAGAGACCCCGACCAGACTCTCAAATATCTTTAAGCCCCTAATGGCCCAGTGTGCTCCCTTCACCCTAATCGCACACACCACCACCAAGTACTACCACACACAAACACACACCCACTTACTGACACAGCCCCCAGGGCCCAGGGTTTCTTTCGACCTGACTTGATCAACTTGGGATACAACGAATTAGGGAACTGGTCTTTACGGGACAGCCCACATTACCGTGACCAAAGGCTTCTGTGCACACAAACACCTCCCACCTTTCTGACCTCAAGAAGACAGAGGGGGTGGACTGGTCTCCGATCTATCTCATGGCTCAGGCTACAGCTTCTTTCCCTGGGACATGCCATGTTCTCCTCTGCTAACGAGAATGCACCTGGAGGGTCAGGACCACACTCTTTAGCATCACAAGATCCCTGCTTAACCTTTCCAGTTCATTCCCCAGGAGTCCTTCCCACTGACATGTCTTGCTCCTCCACACTCACGAGACTTTGCACATGGTGCTTCTCATATCCAGAATTGCCTTCCCAAGATCCTCTCAAAAGCAAACTCTACTCAGAAGCCACATGGCTTGGTGCACTTCCTAGACTTCCTCGGGTGGAGCCAGGCGCTCGCTTTGCTCTCATAGCACCGATTATTCATCTGTGTGTCTGTCTTCCCAGCCAGACCCAACAGACGTCTTGATGCTATTTTCAAAACCCCACGCACCTACCAAGAACACAGTAGGTGTTTGCCAGGGGTTAATCTCTGTTTTGCTTTCTTTTGTTTGGAAAGTTATTTGGAATTCAGAATTCAGATGCTCATTCACTGGCAGAATTATTATGGCTTCTAACCAGTCTCCCAGCTTCTAGTCCATTCTTGCCACCCAGTTGTGTTACTTCGGTGCATAAAAACCATCACGGCCTCACACTGTGTACAGATAAAAGTGTGAACTCCATAGTTTGGTGTTCAGAGCTTCACCCTGTCTTTCTATCCTCCCCACCACCATTCCCCATGGGGCATCCTAAGTTCATGCCATCAGGAATTCTCAGCAGTTCTTTCCCCTCTATGAATTGGTTTGTTCTTAACAAGGACAAATTATAAGGGAAAAAATTTCTTGTAGACTCCTGAAAATGGATCTGTGGGCCCTCAAGTCCCCATGGACCCCAGTTTGACAAAAATTGACTTAAGGAACTTTAAAAGTTTACTCCATGAAATTTTCTTCAGTTACAGACCATTATGAATCCAAAAGGACTTTTTTTTTTTTTCTTTTTCACCAGTGAGGTACATTTTAGATTATAATTGAAATGAAAACCACAAAATTAAAAGACAATTACTATAGAGCTCTCTGACCCTGGAGAATACGTCTGTGAACCCGGACCAGATGATCTTTAAGATGCTGTCCATTCCTCTGCACGAGTCTGTGGTTTTGTGGAGTGAGTCACCAAGCCAGCTCCTCTACTGACTCATAAACTCCCAGAGAGAAGGGCTGTGTCTCTGACCTCTTTGAAGCTTTCAAAGCATTGTGCTTATAGGATGTACTCAGTCATTTCTGACTGAATGGAAGTAAAGGGACAATGATAGAGAAAACAATAAACAGAATAGTAAATTCACACTTGAAAGCAATATTGACCGTCCGTCCCACTCCACTCTTCCAGTGGGGGATGCCAGCAGCCTTGGCAGTGACAGACTGACTCCTAATTGGCTAATTCAGGATCTAATTATAGCTCAGTGCCTGAGCGGTCCTTACTTCCAACCACACTGACAGTGGTAGAAAGTGGTTTAAACAAAACTAATTGGAAGATGACTTCAAAACACAAAATGGGACTTTTGGCCTTCAGGTCCTGCATGATCTGGGCTATCCCTGTCTCTCAAGCCCCATCTGAGCAACTCTCCCTCACCCTTGCGATTCCCTCTGTCTGGAGCACTGTTTCCTGAGCTCTTTGCCTAGCTATCTCCTCTCCATCCTCCAGGTCTCTATTTCAGTGTCTCTTTCACGGCACTTACTTGAGTCCCTCCGTCTAAGTCAAGCTCTTTGTTATGCTCCCTTTTAACAGGGCATCTTTCATATACAGCTCTTATTCGTGTCAGTTTTTGAGTTTGTTCAACTTCTATCTTTCCCACTAAACTGTAGTCTTCACGAGGGCAGGATGCACATCTATTTGATCTCCCTAACACCTAGCACGGTACCCCTCATGAAGCAGGCATCTAAGTGAGTATTTTGTGAATACATAAATGAAACAAGCAAGCAGGGATTATCATTTTTTTAAGCATTTCATATGTGTCCAGCCTTGTGCTAGCCACAAGCAGTGGGTAAGTCTCTTAGGCCATTGAAGAAAAAAAATATTCCCTGAAAGTAGAATTTCTCTTTTAAAACCAGCAGCCGAGCCCTTCCTGCCTGTCAAACATGGCTGCAGCAGCCAGATTGACTAAAACCAGATGTACTCCAGGGGCCTGTTTCACACCGTTTCCAATAGGATATGAATCAGACAAGATACCATCAACCAAGCATTCAGTCAGGAAACAGGACCCTGGTAAACCTTTCAGGGTGACCCGCCTTCCACTGCCAGGATCCAGCCCCACTGACAGCATCTATTATAACACTGAGGAATGGAGCACGCTAAACCCCACAAAATGTGCTTTGGAGCCAGGCGGCGGGCCGCCACGGGAAGTGTGCTAAGTGTGGAAATTCCCTTCCAGCTTTTCAAGCTGCTCGAAACCATGAGCTAAGGAGGGACTTCAAAACTCCAAAGAGAAATTCCACTTTCCTTTTCCTCGGCCCCGGTCTTTCCATTCCAAACACAGTCCCGCTGGTTTGAGCCACTTCATGAATGTGGGATTGTTAGGGTCGGTCCAGAGCCTCGCCACTATTTTTCTTAGGTTAAACACACACACACACACACCACACACAATTTGGCATACACGTTCTCTTTCATTTGCCCTAAAGAAATCAATATCCCAGTCTGGGGTTACCAGCTGTGGTTCAGATACACCCTGAGGCATCGCTGCTTTATTTTATAGCTGCCAACATTCTTCTCTGGAGCCCCAGACCAACTCTCTGGTCCAAGATCGAAGATGATCTGATGAAGTCTCTTCTTATTCGCAGTCACAAGGACTCACTCAGCATAGGAACCAAACTCCCACCTCCACTCACTTTTTCCTGTGCACCTTGAAGGGATTTCTAAGTAGGCAGAATGCTATCTGTTTGTTTTACAAATTTAAGGAAATTGTATCTTTGTTACTGGCTCCGTGACTAGCTATGGGCTCCAAGAGAAGTCACTTGCCCTCAAAGCCTCAATTTCTTTATCTGTGAAATGGACACAATCGCCGTGTGTACTTCATAGGGCTGTCATAGGATTAACAAAGAAACTGCAAATAAGGCACTAAGCACACTGGCTACATGCAGTGTGATAGAGTAAAGATGGTCACAGGTTTGTTTTTTTTGCTATTCCTTCCACCAGAAGTGGAATATAAGTCCTCTTTTGGGATATGGGCTGATTTTCTAAGACTTCCAAGATTAGGTCATAAGAAACTTTCCAGCTTCTGTCTCACCTCTTAGAAAACTCATTCTTGGGGAAGCCAGCTGCCATGTAAGAGATCCAACTACCCTGCGACCACCATGCTGTGAGGAAGCCGAAGCTAGCCACATGAAGAGGAGAGAGAGAAAGATGGCTGGGCAGTCCCAGCTCTTCAAGTCCAAGCACCTGTCATGTGAGTGAGAAACACTTCAAGTCCAGAAGATACAACTTGGAGAAGAACCGAGGAATCCAGGCAACTTCCAGAACAAATTCCCAGACACCCAGCCCGCAGCAAGCCAACCACTCTCCAGCCATTCAAGCCACCCAACTGAGGCCCCAGTCAACAAGGAGCACAAACAAAGAGATGTGGAGTTGCCCCTTGCTTGCACAGTTGTGTTGTCTCACACCACTACATTTTCAGGTGACTTATTATGCAGCAATGGAAAATCAAAACACATAGTAAACTTCCAACACATGATGATTATTCCTTAACTAAAACATTATTATCAGCATTTGGAAAAGAATGTCACAACTGCACCATTAAATTCTGAGTTTTGCAGGACACATGCTTGAGGTCATGTGGTGCTAGAAGGATTACAAAGCAACAGAAGAGAGAGTCCACCCCAGAGAGACAGAGACACTCCCAAGTGCCTGCAAATGCTTGGCTTTTCACAGGTGCTCAATCAATGTTTCCTTCATGAATGAACGAGAGACATCATATGTTGTTTTAGAACATCTACTTTACTCCAAGATTATTTTTTCTAACATATTTTGTTATGGAACAGAATATAAAATGCTTTAAAAAATTTTTAAGATGATACATTATCAAAATTAAGCCTCCGGCTGACCACTCAGATTTTAAAGCCATTTCTATGGTTATGAATTCCCTCTCCTCTGCCATTGGAAATAGCTAACTAATTCATTTATTTAACAAATATACAAGTGCATATTTTGTAGATGCTAGAGATAGAGTGGTGAGCAAGCAGAAATGACCTGTCTCTTGGAGCTGACATTCTAGTTAGGGGAGGCAGTGAACAAAAAAGTCATGTATATGCTTCTGAGCGCTACAGAGAAAAATGGGACAAGGTGAGGAGGATAAGAAGTACTAAGAAGAGCTAAGAGCCGCTCTTGTTAAAAGGAAGGAGGGCAAAAAGCTCACAGACACAAGGTGACATTTGAGCAGAGACAAAAGGCAGCATGAAAAGGAGTCATGTGGCTACTTGAGGGGAGAGGGTACCAGGCGGAGGGAACAGCACATATGAGGACTTGTTTAAGAAATGATCAGGTGAGCAATATGCCCAAAGTGCTGAGCATCTTGAGGAGACGGCTAGGGGGTGAGATCAGAGAGGTGGCTGGGGACTGGGGCAGACCCTAAAGCACTGTATAGACCATTCTAAAGACTTGGGCTTTTATTCGGAGACATGGGGACCCACTAGAAGGTTCTGGGTAGAGAAACAATGTGATTTGAGTTTTCATTTTAAAGGAATCCTTATGGCTTCTGGGTGGAGAACAAGCTAGTGAGAGGTGGACAAGAACAGAAGCACAGAGACCAGCTGGGAAGCAACTGATACGACCTAGGTGAGGTCTGATGATGACTTGGTGGTGGGAAGGTTGAAAAGCAAATCTCTGGACAGTAAGAGCTTGCACTCCAACTCAGATGTGGTGAAACCAAGGGGCGACTCTCTTTGTCTCTGAAGTGTTCACCTCCTTGGAGTCTTAAAGATGAAGAAGAAGCAACACTGCAGAGACCTCCCATCCCTTTGCTTGGCCAGACAAAACTACAAAACACACTCATACGCCTCCCGGCTTTGAAGTAGATACTGGTGATGCATTTTTTTCTTTAACAGCCTCTTAAACACTGTTCACATGCCAGTGAGGACAGTCCCATTCAAAGTCACCCTAGGAGGCCACACAATTTCCAGGTATGTTACTGTCCCTCAAAGCATGTTGGACGTGCGCACTATTTTGAAATCACTTTCAGGATGGTATATGAGACTCAAAAGAAGCCAGTCCCATTACTGCATAAATGACACTTTTTTTTTAACAGAATTCCATTGTTTCATCACTCATCTCCCGTTTAAGACTTAGCTCCTTTTTTTTTTTTTTTGATGTTTTCATCTCTTGCAAAAGCTTTCTTCCTCTCCTCTTTCCCCCACTCCAGAGCGCACACGCGCGCACACACACACACACATATATATATATATACACATATATGTTTTGAAAAGTTTTGAAAAATTGAGCTGATTCTTTCCCTGATACCTAGTACATTACCCAGCATAAAATACGCATCTAAATGAATACTTGGTGAATGAATAAATGAAACAGCTAATGGATTTTTTTTTTTTTAGCATTTCATGTGTGTGTGGCACCGTGCTAGTTTCTAAAAATGAAGTTGAACCATCTGGATGAATTCTGGGGTAAGTGGCTGACTAGGTCAGGAGAGAAGATAGTAGGAAATGTGGTACAAATGAATGAAAAAGCAGAGGACTTGAATTTTCTGTCCTCTTGGGCCCCAGGTCAGAAGCACAGGAATTACCACCTAAATGGCCAAGGTTCTGGCAAAACATAGCCCCACTTTGTAGAGAAAAGAAATTCTTTTACTTCCTCCCACTGGTTGGGTTGTAGCTATAGAGCAAGAATAGAGAAAAACAGGAAAACTGTCGTTTCTGGCTAGTAGTTGATATGGACAAGCTATTCCAGGGGTTCAGCTTCAATGCTTCATAGAGGTTACTTACCAAAGGGACGAAGTGTGGGTGGGCTGCTTGGAGGGATGCCAATGACAGCAGCACCAGTGAGTCAACTCTACTGGCACAGGGCTGGTCTCATAGGGCATCGGATAGTCAGTGTCTCTACTGCTGCATAACAAACTATCCCCAGATGCACTGGCTGACCACAGTGTATTATTTCTCATGGTTTTCTGAGCCTGCTAGTCTCATTGGGTTGATTCTCACTTGAAGTATCTGATGCTGGAGTTATTTGAAGACTCAATGGACTGGACATCCAAGATGGCTCCCTCACAGGGTCACAGTCGATGCAGGCTGTTGGCTGGAAGTTCAGCTGGGGATTGTCAACTGGAGTGCCTACACCTGGCCTCCACATAGCTTACACTTTTCATAGCATGGTGGCTGGGCTCCTAGGAGGAACATTCCAAGAGCGAGTAATCCAAGATGCAGAAAGTAGAGCTGCCGTCCTCTCAAAGGCTCGGCACAGAATTAGTACAATGTCACTTTTGCTATATTCTATTGGTCAAAGCAATCACAGTCAGCCCAGAGTTTAGAGATGGAGGACAGATTTGACTTCTTAATGGAGGAGTAGAAAGAACATAGAAGGAGAGAAGGGAGTGATGGCATCCATCTTTGAAGGCAAGCTACTACATAGAGCATCTCCAGAAAATATCTTCTAGGTTCACTGGGGACCCACTGGGCTCCCACTGAATGGATTGGAACTGGTTGCCAGACAACCGAAGAGTTATGGAGAAAAAGATAAATAAAACAAAATAAGTGTATTTGTAAAAACTCATCTCCACTCTCCCCTCTCTCCACCCCAGTGTTGTTCTCCACTTCACACATGTACATCTGGAGGCAGAATGCGGTGGTTGAGAATCCTAGCAAGCCAGCTGGTGGGGCTGAGCTGTAGAGTAATGGGCTTATGTCACTGTCTTATCATCATATATTCCCCTAGGCTGGTATGGCCTGGAAAATTACCTGTTACACTTAAGTAAAAATTCAGACTCAAAGGACTAGGGTTTACCCATCATCAGGGCAATTCAAAAGAATATGCTGTAGGTTTGAAGACGATTTCCAGAGAGACGTGCATTCTCAGAATGTTTTCTGTAATGGCAAAAATCACTGGAATAAGCTGTTGACCTCCCCCTGGGGGACCATGCTCATTAAGATGTATGCGTCCAGGACTGTTAAAATTCCAACTCATTACCTAATAGTTGCACCTTGTGCACTTGGATACCTCTGAAAATGCTTCCAGCCCTTCCATTTCAGTCATAATAACCAACTGACAGTCTCTTATACCTTTGAGAGGCTTTAAGAGAATGTTGCTGTAGCAAAGTTTAAAATGAAAAGGAGAAAACTCAACAAGGAAGTACTATTGATAATCCTCTCTGTTCATTTTCTTTGAATTAATTTAAGATGCATGAAGAATGAATTCTTCCCAGCTTTGAGGTCAGTGCTCAAGCCTTCAGTCATTCTTTTCTCTCGTTAATTTTGACATTGGCCAGGGAAAACAATAATCCAACCTCAAGAACAATTCCAGAGTCTAAGCCAACAGTGTCTCGGAGGCAACAGCAACCAATATACATCGATTGCTAACATCTGTCCGTCAGGATCAAATACTCAGGCATCCTTTGCACTGAAAGCTTCCTCTCATCCTTCTTTCCCCTGGTACAGTCAAATCATTCCCACCACCATGCTCCCTTTACTCTTCCATTAGAACCTTTGACTCTTTCTTCTCCCTGTATTTAATTCTCTTTCTTACTAAATTTTTAGCAGCTTGCTATCAGGGATCATATGCATTCATCTTTGGATAGCCGGCACCTAGCGCAGTGCCTGACATCTGAGGGAGCACTCTGTCAATGTTTGCTGAATGAATAAATGTGATGGGTGGTTCTACAATCAACTTGCCAAGGCAATGCACTGAGACGCCAACAAGGTCAGTTTAATTACAACCAGAACAAAAGATGCCTGACTTTAACAAGGTTGCATTAAAGAATGAGAAGAAAACTCATTCACATGCAAATAATTATCATACGAGGCTGGACGGAACATGGGACAGAGAAAGCACACTGGCTTATGAGATTTGGGCTCCAGGCCCAGCTCAGGGGCTAAGGAACAGTAGGACCTTCTGCACACCATCCAACTGTTTACGGATCACCTTCTACAACTCACGTATACCCATTCCTTCCCTCACTTAAGAACTTTTATTTGTTCCTGAAAACACTTCCACTAAATGAAAAACTATTAAATGCCAAAATAGTTTCATCAGTATTAAAGGGAAAAATTATGACATCCTTCCCTTCTATCTAAGATACTAAAAATTTTTTCACAGATACATAAATACAAAATTGAGCAATGAAAAGAAGTATTTATAAGTACTAAACTTCAAAGGGAAATAAATTTAAAGCAATTTAAGGATGATGTTGTAGTTGGTGATGTGAAGGAATTATTTGTAGAATGGTGCATTCTTTCTGAACCATTTTAACACCAATTTTTCCAAGTTTGAGGGGGTTAATGATTTTCTTATAGGCTCAAACTGTACTTACAAAGTTTTAGCACAGAAAAACATCTTTCGGGGGCACAATTTGAAAATGTCTAAACACAAGAACACTTCAAAGCACATAGAACAAAGGCATGCCCACAAGAAACTGAAGAGCTATAGATGGCGCTACAACCCTCTTGCCTGACTTAAGTATGGAAAGTAAAATATCTGGGTTCATCTCAATTTAGCACATGATTCAGATTCGCCTATATAATGTTCCCTAGCTGGGAACTGTTGGGTTGAATAAGTTGGTGAGTTTTCTTTGCCCAAAACTGCAATGTTGAAAAGCACTTCTTACGATGTATTGTTTTAAGCCCCCCAAAAGGCATTATAACAACAAAAATTTAACAGCTGTAGTGTATTCTCTATTGCATCATAACAAATTACCTCAAAATGTAGTAGCTTAAAATTACATATTAACAATCAAAGATAAATATTATCTTATATAGTTTCTGTGGGTTAGAAATTCAGAAACATTTCAGCTGAAGACTTCCAGCTTGGGGTCCCTCAAGAGGCTGCAGTCAAGATGCTGGCTGGGGCTGCAGTCACCTGGAGGCTAGACCAGGGTTGGAGGATTGCTTCCAAGACGTTGCCCTCACACGGCTGCCAAGTGGATGCTGACTGTTGGCAGGAGGCCTCAGTTCTGTGCCACATGGACTTCTTCGTAGGACTGCTTGGGCGTCCTCACGATACGGAAGCTGGCTTTCCTCACAATGAAGTTATCCACAGAAACAAGGCAGAATTCACTAGTCTAGTCTCAGAGTTTATGCTCCATCATTACTGAAATACCCTATCAGTTACATAGGTCACCCTATTCAGTGTAGAAACAGACTCTGCGAGAGTGTGAGAGCCAGCAGGAGAGAGTCATTGTGGGCCGTTTTGAAGACTGGCTACAACAGATGGTTTAATTTTTCAACAGCCATTATGGTGAACGTTTGTTGGTTGAACAGACAAGATTCCTGTTTTTATGGATCTCATGTTCAAGATGAGAAGGAGACAAAAAACAAGGAAACAAATACACTGGGGATTTCATCCAGTGCTGAAAGTTGTGATTAAAAAAACAGAGTAAACTGAGATGAAGTGTGGTGAACAAGGGCCTTGTTTTCTAATGGATAGTCAGGGAAGGTCTCTCTGAAAAGGTAGCATGCCACTGGAGATAGGAATGAAGAGAAGGGCCGAGCTGTGCAAAGATCTGGGAAAGACGGTCCCAGACGGGAAGATGAGGAACAAAGATCCTGAGGCAGCAGCGGGTATGACATAGTCAAGGAATGGACGGAAGCAGCAAGGGAAGGAAGGGGGAAAGTAGTCAGGGATGAGGTCCGAGGTGCAGCAGGGGCTAGAACACAGAGCCTTGAAGGCCAGAGTAAAGAATCTGAATTTTATTCCAAGTGTGATGAGAAGCCATTGAAGGGTGTTTAGCTGGTAAATGACCTGCCCTAATTTACATTTTCTGTAAACCATTTTATCAGGGAGATCTTTTAACTGTTTTAGGGCTTTTGCTACCTAAGGATATTCCTAACGGTAAGAGGAAAAGACGCAGTTAGGAGAAAGGAGAGAAGAAAAGGAATAGGGCTTCCCCAGACTGGTGCTGGCAGGCCGGGGAGCCACCCAGATCCACAGATCACGACGCACACTTCAAGGAGCAACCCTGTGGCTCTCCGCTCCCTGGGCTCGTCCTCCTAGTGCCTACTGAGTGCTCAATAAGAGAAGGAATTCCCTAGAAAGGTGACTACCTCCCCTGCAGCTGCCCCTGGCACCCAGAGCCCTCTGTCCTCAGCTGGGGCTTCTGCTGTTGGCCCTCCTGTAGCCCCCAGGGCTGCCCTTTGCCCTCCTTTAAGGCTTCTCCCTTCTAACACCGCTGCTCCTTAAAGCCGGGGGTGGATTCTCTCTGAGCTGCTCCCCTCAGCGTGGGTTGGGATGGGGGTACTTGTGTTGTGATGTAGACCCTAATTCTCTCCTGCCTTTCATTGCTAGCTCTGTGTTCCACCCCTCTGAGCACCGGGCACACAGGGGTGAGGTAGGGGGTGCTCTGTAGGTTATGCTGGACTAGAGAGAGGCCTGAAGTCATGGCAGGTGCGCCGAGCAGCTTGGTCTCCCCGCAGGGACAGGAAAAGAGGCACACACATTAAGTGTGTGTTTGGGTGGGGAGATTTATGCTTAGTAACCCCACTCATTTCTGTTGTTTACATAAAAACGAAGAGAAAATGCTCTAGCGGGGAACTTCCCCGCAGTATGTCAAAAAACACCAGGGTGAAAAAAGCAATTCCAGGAAATGTTTTACTTCAGGGAGATGGTCTGGGCAGTAAGATACCGCAGGCCCTGCCTTGGGCATTCATTGGCTCCCAGCAGACACGGTTTTGCTATAATGTAGTATCCATCATGGTCTGACTTGATTTGCCCCCAGGAAAGTGACTGGGTCGTCACATCACACCCTGCAAGTTAAAATTACTCCTGTTTCTTGGTTCTGACCCGGGGCCAATAAAGCCTTCATTTCCAGCAATGTCAGGATGTGAGTTTGAGGTATCACTCAGCCTTTGCTCACAAATTCCCAGTTCGGGCTTCTCAGGGGGCAAAATGACGGCTTGATATGAGTTGCTGTTTTCTGTTGTAGTCCCTAAGTATGTCCCTCTTCTCACCTCATTTTTCTTCCTTTTTGGACTGCGGTGCAACTGATCTACCCTGAGCCTTATCAGACGGCCTATCCCTGTTCCTAGTCCTGCAGAGTAACCTGCCTTGCTCTCCAACAGCGTCCGTGCATTAATGCCAAGGAGCAAAAGTGTATCTTTCCCAATTTTTGCCTCTGAGGCTCCTGGGACCTGTGTTCTGTGGACAATCCTTCCTCATCTTGCCTGACCATCTTGCACTGTGGTGAGCCCAGCTTTCTGCTTTTCCTCAGGCCTCACCTCCCCTTCTCTCTCTCCGTGGTCGGAGATTAATCCCCAGTTCTCTGGGAAAGAAAAACGCCCCCTTTCCCTGCTCAGCACTCTGTGCTCAGGTTGGGAGCAGAATGGGGCTGGATCCTATCCCCCAGGAAGGAGAGAAAGAGGAGTCTTATATTATTCAGCCCGGGCTGCCATACGAAGTACCACAGCTTGAGGGCCTTAAAGAACAGAAATTCATCGTCTCACAGTTCTGGGGGCCAGACGTCCAAGATCAAGGTGTTGGCAGAGCCGGTTCCTTCCGAGGGTCCTGAGGGAAGGATGGGTCACGGGCCTCTCTCCTTGCATGGACGGCTGTCTTCTCCCTGTAACTCCACATTGTCTTTTTTCTCTCTGTGTCTCTATATCCAATTTCCTCTTCTTATAAAGACACCAGTTATGCTGGATCAGAACCCAACAACCTCCCTTCAACTTAATTACCCCTGAAAAGACCCTGACTCCAAATATAGTCCCATTCTGAGGTACTGGGGGTTAGAACTTCAGCATGTGGAACCGGAGTGCAGAGGAACACGGTTCGGCCCATAACAGATCCTCACTTGATCATGGAGGCTGGATCTGGGCTCAGGCTGATGCCCGAGTGAGCACCGGCCCCACCTCCAGGGCGTGTAACTCATGTGCTGGGCTGCTGCCCCCGGCGGCCTCTCAGACTGGCTCACCTGTCTGACAGTGGCCTTCCAGTGTGGACAAGCTCATGACGTTGGAGCCCCTTTCAACTTGGTGAGGCAGAATATGCCTCAAATCCATGGATAATTACTGCTACTTTACAGCTACTGCAAGACGGGTGAAGGAGGAGAGGGGAAATCCCGTGGAAGATGTGACGGCACACCTCTTAATGGGCTCTGTTCTTCCTTCTTATTTACTTCTTGGGTCACACTGCAGGTAGGGGTGAGAGTGTGGAGTGTGTGTCTTTCGCGGGAATTCAAATATCCTTTATCGAAGCCTTCCTTGTCGATCCCCACCCACTCCCAGAACCCTGGCAAAATAAAGCTCTTCTTCCTGTGGATTCTTGCATTTCTTTGACTATTAACCATGTTACTATGATTATCTGTGTATGTGTCTATCAGCGCCCACCAGCTTGTCAGCCCATCAGAGAGAGTCTCTTAGTCCATTCGAGCTACTCTAACAAAAATTCCATAGACTGGCTGGCTTATAAACAACAGAGATTTATTTTGCATAGTTCTGGAGGCTGCGAAGTCCAAGATCAAGGTGCCATCAGATTTGGTGTCTGGCGAGGACCCACGTCCAGGTTCATAGACAGCCATCTTGTCACTGTGAACTCACAAGGCAGCAGAAGCAAGGGAGCTCTCCAGGGTCCCTTTTATAAGGGCTTTAATTGCATTCATGAGGGCTCCACCTCTGCGTCCTAATCACCTCCCAAAGGCCCCACCTCCTAGTACCATCACATTGGGGGGGAGGTTTCAACATAAGAATTTGTTGAGGGGATAGAAACATTCGGTCTACAACACCCATGGCAAACTTACTCATGCTTTTATCCGAGGTTAAGTGACTAAGTAAAAGAGTGACAAGATGTCAGAGCTGATAGTACTAGCAACTTCTGTCCTAGGACCAATGGTAGCTCTGTAATGCCTGAGAGACTAATTACAGTGTGTCGGTTCAGGCTCCCCAAGAAGCAGACACCAAGCCAGGGATTTAGACACATAACAGATGACTGTTGTTATTGGAGGAAGTGTCTGTGGGGGAAAACATGTTCGGGGGTAAGCAGAAAAGGCAGGGGGAGCCTTCAGACCCAATGTACGTGAGTGTGACCCCTGTGAGGGAGGATGCGGTGGGAGAGTCTCGTCGGCAGCCCAGTTCCCAGAACAACTGAGCCAGTCTGAGCACCGGGGGAGTCCCCGAGCTCCCGCTGCTGTCAGGGGAGTCCCAGGTCTGTCAGGAGCGAGCCTGCAGCGGCGTCCCTGCCACGCTCCATCAGTGGCTGGGAGCACCCATGCGAAGTGTGGCCTGGGGACAAGCACGGTGCTAACAAGCCTTTAGAGCACAACAGCTGGGACCATCTATTGTATTTGCTCTTTATTTTCTGTGCATGAGGATACTTTGACATCTTAAAAACCCTTTTCTGGCTAGAGAGAGACTGCTTCTCCAGGAGCTAGTCAATCCTAAGAGCTAGTATAGAATTTGGCCAGATGCGTACCTTTGATGTGCACACTAGCCAATTCAGAGCCATGCCTCCTTTATCTGGCCTGAACAGCCCAGGGGGCAATATCCTTCTGCCTTAATCATCCCAGGACCAGTTACCAGGCAACTAGAGACCATTCCAGAGCCCAGAGCTCACTGAAATTATTCAAACTAGGCAAGTCCTGGGCTCTTTCCTCTAGCCAACCCTGCCTTTCCTGCAGAAACCCCAGCAAAGGCAACAATGGCAAACCCCTAGTCGTCCCCTTCCGACTTGTCTTCTGCCACTTGACCAGAGTCTGGCTCTCCCCCAGGGATCCTGTGCGGCAAACAGTGACTCCCTCTCCAGGATCTGTGAGTGTAATGAACTTTGTTTTCTTGTGCCTCTCCTGTGTCCTGTCTGGTGGCCGTGCCTGACTGACCATCACATGAAAGGACATGGGACAGTCCACAGTCAATCACTCTTGCTGCTGCAGGAGGTCTGAGTGGCACCAGTTTGTGGCAGCCACAATACAGAATAATAAAAATAAAAACAAATTTTAAAAAATATAATACTACTAATAATAAGCAGGTGTCGGCACTGTGTTCCGTTTTCCGTGCTGACCCTATTACAGAGCTCACATGCTATGAGGTGACCTCACCTCAGGGGACAGATGAGAAAATACAGGAGTTAGAGTTTACGTCTTCCCTCTAGCACTTTCTCCAAGGAGCTGGTCAGAACCCAGTTGGTATCCATGAATCCTGGCTCAACTCTGATGCCGGGAACAAACGGGAGACCCTAAACACCTTGCAGCCAGTCTCAGGGTCCCCTCACACAGCAGCCCTGTGGCTCTGTCTGGCTCTCGACAGGCAGAGGCCTTCAGCCGCTCAGCAGAGGCCGGGGGGTAAGCGTAGGTGCCCGTCTGGGTCAGAGGCACATTTGCGCTCGCCTTGGGAACGTGCCTTTGGAGGTGCACCGCTGCAGCGTGCGCTGCTGCCCGTGCTGACACGACTTAGCTTTATGTGACAGGAAGACTCACACCGGCCCTGAGCCATGTGCTGCTGGCAACCAAGTGTGGATGCTCTTTGTTAAGCTCCCAGGGTCTGGAAGGAAGCAGCTATGCTCTTGTTTAATTCCATATGAGTAGCTTTTTTATTTTTACAAATAGTCCTCTTGCTGTTAGGGAGTGAGTGAGCGACATAAATCATCATCATGTCTTTGGCAGCCAGGATGTCTTGGGCATGGTCCTCATTAAAGTCTTTAGTTGCAGGGTTCCTGGAGACCTTCCTTTGATACCTAAAAACGTCAAACTGAAAAAGCCATGGCGAGGAGGAAGAGGAACGGGGGGTGGGGGGAGGATGGGGTGGAAGCTCACAAGGACCCCAGAATTGCTCTTGGGAAATGGCAAAGCCAAACTAGAATGATTCTTATTCATGGCTACAGGGGGAAAAAAAAGAAAAGAAAAGAAAAGAAAAGAAAAGAAAAGAAAAGAAAAGAAAAGAAAAGAAAAGAAAAGAAAAGAAAAGAAAAGAAAGAAAGAAAAGGACAGGAGCATGAGCAGCAGAAGCAATAAAACTTCCCTGCAAAACAGACTCCAACGTGCCCATACAAAGAGGAGAGACAGCCACACAGGCAGGAAGGGTGGCTTCTCAGAGGTGATTCATGAAAAAAGGAAAGTTCCCTGAGCCTTCTCCTCCCCAGACCTCAGCCCAGCAGGCTGTGGCAGTCAATGAACTAACCTTTTCCTAAGGCCTTGTCTCCCTGCTGGGCGGGAATCCAATTCCTGGGCAAAGGTCACTGGGAATACCACCGTGCTGCTGGCAGTGGCTGTTCATTCACAAAATGAGCTCCTTTGTGATAAAAGGAGGGAGCGCAGAGCCGGGTTTGTGTGCATTCCAAGCGGGCAGAGAAGAGCTGCCAACACACTAGGTCAGTGGGAACCCGGCAGCACATGCATCTCAGTTTACACGATTGATGTGGCCCTGCAGAACCACGTACATGGAATTCCTATAAATCAAGTCGCATTTTAAATGCACTCGGGGAGCTTGTCTTTTAAAGGGACCCTGCAGTGAGTCTTTGGGAAAAGGAAAAATCACTGCTGAATGGATCGATTTTGCCACGGAGTAGCAAATATTTACTGAGTGCTTATCATGCCAAGCATCAAGCGCTAGATGTCATGAGTATTTCTTAAAATGGGGGGAACTACTAGGCTTGAGAAAAACCTTTGAGAGGGTGGTTGTTGGTTTTGGTTAAACCAGGGTGAGCTGAGTACAGAAGGAGGAGGAGGAGAGACTGCAGCTGGAGCCGCAGCCTGTCACTGCCGACGAAGGACATCCACCAGGCGGTCTCCCTCTGAGTGACCAGGCAATATTTCTCATTCACGAAGACAAGCAATGCTCGGTGTCGTTTTAAAGCCTGAAGCGGGAGGCTACGGCCAGGGGCTCAGGCGACAGACCTGGGCTCCCTGTCAGAGAATGTAACCAGAACCAGGTTTCCACATCAGTGTCTCCCCGTAGCAGAAGCAACCATCTCTTTCTATGCTTCTTTCCAGGAAACTCAATGTCCGCCTTATTCATCCTAGGATCTTGTATATAGTTTTGCATTACACAGATTTGCACACAACTTGAGTCGAATCATATCTCCAAGCCATACATGTAAAGTTCTAGAACTCTAACATTTGGGAAATGTATTGTACTTGCAAAGAGAATCTAAAATAATTGAGGCAGCGGAGGGGAAAAAAACAAACACATTTGCACGAATGCAGATCTAACCTGAAGGTTAAAAGAACACAGACTTAGGTGTTAGACAGCCTGCGTTGAAATCTCAGTCCAATAAGTTGTTACAGGACCTTGGGAAAGTAATTTATCAGCTCCATGTTTAAGTTTGCTTATCTGTAAAATGAGGATAAACAATCGACTCTACCTCATAGGATATTTGTAAGGATGAAATCAAATGTGACTTTACATGTAAAGGCTTAGAAGAACATCTAATAGTACTTGCTCAATAAAGTTAGTTACTGTGATGTTGGAGTTCGCTTAAAAAACGGAACTCTGGACATACATTGCATGGTTGAAGAGGATCCACTACCTGGTGGTAGCTGGCTGTCAACTGGATGGGGCATCGCAAAGAAGGGGCAGTACATGCTCTGAAGTCTTACCGCTAGTAAAAGCGCATCATGTGCCTCCAAAGGGGAAGGAACTCTGAGCAAGCCAGCTAGACCTCTGCAAATATTATTCTGAAAAGCATCCTTGTCACTTAGAATGGAAAAAAGATCTCGTAAATGGATTATTGGGTCTAAGCCCTTAATTTCTAATGAGGACAAAGCAAAATACTCAGATGAAGCAAGAGGATATATCTTCTTGGTTTAAAAAAAAAAAAAAAGACAAAAATTTGAGTCTCTGGCCTTCCGATCTTGGATGCATGCTTCCCAATGTCAGTCTGAAACCTCTTTGAGAGTTTCCCAGGTGTGGTCTAAAACTGACCCCCATACTCACAGAGGGCAGGTAGAGGCCAAAGAAAGAGGAAAACCACTCCCGATTGGCATCTGGCAGTTTTAATAACAAAAGGGACTTACTTATGAGGCTTGTCTCAGGTGGCTGCAAAATGAGTAGATTTCTACACCCAGCCACCAAAATCTTCAAAGTTTATATAGAAGAAGGTTTAACTGGGTTCAGTCACCTATATCAGCCAGATGGTCTCAACATCACATTTCTATGATATTTCTATACGGACCATATTTCCATACAGTCAAGGCTGTATCCTTGGGGCAGCCTCTAGGAACAGGGAAGGTAAGATGGATGTACATTCCAAGACAGAGGAGGGAGGGGGAGCCTCCAATTGCCCAGGCCCAGCTCATGGATCACCAGTGGTCATGTCTTCTCAATGACTTCCACCAACACCCAGTGAGAGAGAAGAGTTTCCATGACTAGAATGAGACACGATGTGCTTCAACAAACAAAGAAGATGGTTATCATCTTCCTTGCGGTAAGTAGCACGGGGCAGGTGGGAGGAGAATCGTTATACACCTTGTCCAGATGGAAAGAAAAGCAGACAGGCAACACACAGGTTTAGTGATAGAGTTCTTGTTTCTAAGGGGAAAAGTTCGTTCCAAAGTTCAAAGGAGACAGTTAGTGGTAACCATGCCCTCAACTGACAAAAGCTATAAAGGGTACAATGAAGAGTTGGGGGTGCTGCTGACAAGGTGTTGCATTTCCCACGCCTGAAGGAAACGTGTCACCAGACAAACCTAGATAACACTCATGGCACTGCCACATGGGGATGCTGATCAGCATGGATAAGAAATCCTCCGTGGGACACAGCTGCAACAGCACACCAGTTTTCTGTGCGAACCATTACAGACGTGGGATTGTTACAACTCAACCTGAGCCTCTTACCATGAGCAGGGAAGATTTAGTGGCAATAAATCCACATCGGCCCAACGATTGTGGATTTACCATAAGCAGAAAAAATTCCTTTTACCTATAGCAGCTCTGGGGGCTGCATGTGCTCCCCAGATGCTGTCTCCTTAAATGTTCTTTATTAAAACGGAATGTACTGAGATAACGTCCCTTGGAAACCTCTCTGGCGGAACCCAGATCCCAGGGAATTCCCAGAGACCACCCCTTCCATCTGGGCAGAATCCACACTACCTTGAGGCATCTCCCTTCCTCTCACATCTTCTAAAACGTGTCTTCCCCAGCTCTGAAGCAGAGACTTGCACTCATTCATAACCAATGACAAGGTCATCTCTGTCCCGGGGCTGCCCCAGCATTTCTTCAGGAGCATGGCTCCCTCTTAATGTCTTCTCCATCCAGTGACCTGGGAGAACCACTGGAAAAGTGCCCCAGCTACATTTAACCATGTTTGAAAGTTAAAGCTAGCCACAGCATTCAAGGTACTCACTGACTTGAACAACATCCCAAAAGCTGTCTCAGGTCAAAATAGAGAAAAATAAGGCTCAGACAACCTGGTTCCAGAGGAAGATGAAATCAAAGTCCAGATGACAACATCAAGAATTGGACATAAAAGAGGACAGTGCAATTCAAAAATATAAGGGATAAAACATCAAAGGCAGCTGAAAATATCACAGAAGGTGAGCAAGAAAGCAGTATGCGTCCCCTCAGGGGGCCCTTAGTCTTAGCCACCTGTGGGCTGGCTCCTCTCCACCCCTTCACTCCCATCCCACCCACTCCTATGAGGAGAGGCCCAGAAGATGAGCAGGTCTGGGTTTTCCCCTCACCAGTCCTGGAGCCACTTCAAGCCTTCACGTCTCCAGAACCCACTATTATTCCGCAGAGACTCTAAGTGAAAAAGAGAAGTGAATGGGGTTGAGGAGGAAGGTTTCTTAAGCCTTGTCTGTTCTCCTGTTTTTGTTAGAGGTACAGATCCTCACTCTAATTCAAAAAGAAACATGCACCCCAATGTTCATAGCACTATTTACAGTGGCCTAAATGTGCATTGACAGATGACTGGGTAAAGAAGCTGTGGTATATTTATACAATGGAATACTACTTGGCCATAAAAAGGAATAAAATAATGCCATTTGCAGCAACATGGATGGACCTGGAGATCATCATTCTAAGTGAAGTAAGCCAGAAAGAAAAAGAAAAATACCATATGATATCACTTATATGTGGAGTCTAAAAAATTGACACAAATGAACTCATTTACAAAACAGAAACAGACTCAGACATAGAAAACAAACTCCTGGTTACTAGAGGAGAAAGAGGGTGGGAAGGGATGGGAAGTCGAGATTTGCAGATAGTAACTACTATATATAAAATATATAAACAACAAGTTTATACTGTATTGCACAGGGAACTATATTCAGCATCTTGTAGTAACCTATAATGAAAAAGAATATGAAAAGGAATACAGGTATGTATATGTATGACTGAACTATTATGCTGTACACCAGAAATTAACACAACACTGTAAACTGACTATACTTCAATTAAAAAAACAAACACCTCGTCGGTGAGCAGAGTTGGCCTCTTGAGGAGGAGAGAGTGAGAGAAAGGCTGACCCTGGCTTCCGTTGCTCCTCATGGCAGAGCGAGGTGAGCGGTCAGAGGTACCTGTCTGGAGTAGGGACAGGGCAAAGAGGAGGAGGAGGTTTATTCCTTGTGATCTTGAGGAGAAAGGAAAGCAGAGGACAAAGGTTGAACGGGGCATTTACTTTGCCAGAATTCTCCTCACCTCCCCTGACCCACCACCATCTTCACCCTACTGGGGTTCCACCGAAGCCCTTAGATGCACCACTCATGGGCTCTGAGCTGACAGCCCCCAGTCTCACTGTCCAGCTAGAAGCATCAAGAAAGGATAGAGAGGAAGCTGCCCATCTCACTGCCTGGGCCAAGGGCAAAACATTATGTCCCTATTGACCAGGATGAGTTCAGGAACATATTTGCCAAGGAGATCTGGGAATCAATAATGAGGCTCAATGGCCAGGATCCCAAGAGCCTAGAAACCCAAGCATGCTTGAAACAGCGTATACTCTTGAAAACAAAGAAAACCCCCAAATCTGTGAGAGATCATATTTTCTATCTGCTAATTATATTACAATCACGAGGAGAAGAAGACCAATCTACCAAGTTTTGGGAAAACAAAGGCTGGAGAGAGGTATGCCTTTTATAAAAGAACCTGGCACAGTCACAATTATTCTTCTAGGAATCTGTCCAAAGCAAGTAATCAGAAATGCACAAAGGTTGAGATAAAAGAAGACTAACAGAGCATAATTTGTAGGGGAGAAAATTTGGACACAACCTAAAAATTTATCAGTAAGGGCACGATTGAGCAAGTCTTGCTATATTCAAACAGCGGGATCTTATTCGGTCAGTACGTGGGAAAATGTTTAATAGCATGAAGAAACGCTCAGAATGTATTGATGAAGTAGACAAAGCTATATAATTAGTATGACCCCAATTATGTAAATATATACACATAAAGAAAAGACAGGAAAGAAATACTGAAAAATGTTAACAGAGATTATACCTAGGGTATGAGATTGGGCTATTTTTTTCCACCATTATATTCTTTTGCATTTAAAAATATTCCTATGATTAGCACATTTATTTTTTTCAATTATAAATGCATCTTAATATTTAATTAAATAAATGATTAAACAATAGAGATTTTTCAAAAGAGATAGCCTTGTTGATGACCAAACAGGACTTGACTGCTTTCTTCTCTCAACCACCAACCTGCCAAGAAAATAGGGGCAAGTCCTTTAACCCTCGCTGTAAAAAGACACAGCATTGGCTGTACATTTTTTGTATCTTAATTATTTTTAAGGTCTGTATTTGAATTCTTCTGCCATGAAGAAGATCCATGATTTCCTCTTTAGAGGGAGGGTGAGCACCCAGGTGACTTCTAAACCCCCTTCATCCCACACATTCCCCGATGGAAAACCCCAGAGCCATGCCACTGAGCTGATCACTGTGGCAGGTGTCCTTCTCCGTGTGTTGCCCTTAGAGAAGATGGAAGACGGGCAGACCCCAACAGAAGAGATGCGGAGGGGGTCCCAGGAGATGTCTCCATGAGGTCTCCTGCGTTGCCTGATCTTGATGATATGTCAAGGTCCAGTGTCTGCATTTCAGCCTTGTGTGGTTCAGAAACTCTGAAAATGGATCTGGATCCACAGAGGGCAGATTAAGATGGAAACAGGCGGGGGGGGGGGGGCAGAGGGGGTGGAGAGGGTTGTGCTTGTTTTCAGGTGACCTCTAATTATCCCTTCTCCTACCTTGACCTTCCTCCTCTCCCCTTCCCCCACCAAACAACCCCAGCAGCACCACCACACACACCCCAGCCAAAGTGGCCACGATTTTCATTGTTCTTTTTTTTTTTTTTTCCACAAATAATCTAAAAGTCTTTCTGCTGTGACTGGAAAATTCCAACTTTAGAAACATTCCTCCGCATGAGGGACCCTCAACAACCAAACTGTAACTGGACCACTGAGATAGGAATGTTAACATAGGTAAAGTTCTTAGAACAGTGCCTGGCTCAGCGATGATTAATATTACTATTTTACACTATCCTGAAGATAGTGTAGTTCCCAGAAGGCAATATGGCAATGTGTATCAAGAACCAGAAAGCTGTTCTTGCCATTTGGCACAATGATTTCAATTTCTAGAAATCCACAACTAAGAAAATAATTGGAGATGCAGGCACACACACAGATACAATGACATGCATCGCGGTGTGATCTAATCATCGCCAGATACCAGAGATGCCAAACCCCAGGCTCAACACCATGGAACTTGTTAAACAGACAGAAGTGTATCAATTTGATAGACTGTTTGCATAGTTACTAAATCTAATTTTTTCAAAGAATACTTATTTAATGATACAGGAAATGATGATGATTAACTAGAAAAAGGAAAAAGCATAATAAAACATAGTCTTGTTTTATTACATAACCTACAATGGCAGACCCTGGTTAGAGCTGCCAGTCAAGGTCTTTTTAGAGAAGTTAAGACTAATGGTTAGTAGAGATTCCTTGAAAAATTACATATGTATATACAGCTTAACAGAGTAGCCAGGAGACGTGCTGATGACTACCATACTAACACGCTCGTGAGCCCTTAGCTAAGTCCACGCTCTTGGACAACAAGCAGAAGGTCTGTAGAGAGATGGTATGATGTGCTCAAAGTGACTGAGACTCTGGCCTGGCTCATGGGAAAACATGCTATGATCGACTAGTTATGCCTGCCACAGACACAGGAGGGTGTGCCGGCAGCATATGCAATATATATATTTGCCATCCCTGACACTAGTGATAAGGTGGCCAAGGAATCAAGGTGATCTCATCCAAGAAAAATGTCAAAAAAGTTTCCAGATTCTTGATAAAATTGAACTAGAACCTTTAACTTGTAAATATATAACATGTCACACCAAAACATGGGCAACAACCAGCAAAAGACTGATTAGATAAGGAAGAAAAACTGGAGCGCCAAGTAGGTTAGCCTGGAGATCGAAAGTGGAGGACTAGACCACGTAATTCACTCCGTTTGTTGGGAGGTTGTGAAAAGCCAGGGTCTGCGGTGATCTTGGTTGGGACTAAGGAGGGTGCTGGTACCAGGAGTCAAAACAAAGATTATCAAGCCTTTCTCAAGCACTGGGAGCATGTAATCCTCCCAGCTCCCTCATATGATAGGAACTGTAGTTCTTATTGTACCAATGAGGAAACTGAGGCTCAAAGATTTTAAGGTCACACAGCTAGAAATTCCAGAGCTCTCTTTAATCACAGGTCTGTCAGATGCCAAGGACTGGAGGTTTATCCAAGCCCCCAGCCCAGCTCTCTCTGACAGTAAGGGGAAACCTGCTACCCTGCGGATTTTGGGAGGATTCTGCCATGAGAATAAAAACCAAGGAAGAAACCAGAAATCCGAAGCTTCCCACCCTGACTGTTTCCCTAGTTTGCTCTCACACTGTATTTCTTTATCAGTGTTTTCTAATTTGGCTGAATCAATTAATAATAATTTTCAAATAGCCATACACAGAGCTAAACACTTATCTTGTTTAATCTTCACAACCATTCTAAGTAGTAGGTATTATCATCGTGTCCATTTTGCAGATGAAAAAACTGAGGCATTCAATAGTCTTCTGCAAAATGCATAGGGGTGCAATGACGGTAAAAAAAAAAAAAAAATGTCCTGGGAGGGTTTGTCCTCCAGGGTGGGAGGTGAAGTGTGTACTGAGAATGTCAGAAAGAGAGAGAGGGGGGCCTGTGGGCTCGCAGGTGCTAAACAAGTCCAGGATAGACCTGAGACCTGGCCCGACTCCAGGCTCTTCTCACCACAGACTCAGCAGCAGGGTCACCAAAGGCCAAATTCAATTCAGTAAACACAGACTTCTGGTAAGCAAGTGCTCTCACTTTTGCTCGGTGTCAGCCGGAGGCTGCAGATGCCTCGAGTACTAAAACGTTCTGCAGAGAGGCCAAGTCCAGAAATCTGTACCTAAGATTTTCTACTTTTACAAGAAGAATGACCATGTGGGGCGCTCAGCCAAGGTCAACCTAGAATTGGAAGGCTGAGCCCAGGCTCTGTGGAGCCAGAGCCAAGGTGGAAAGCTCCAGGCGCTGGGAGGGCAGGGACAGGGCGGCTAGAGTAAAGGGCCAAGTGTGGGAATGTTTATTGAAAAGAACGTGCTGGGGAGAACCCAGCCCTCGCACCTCGGGGATTTGGGAACTGGCCGTCTGCGACACAGAGCCCTGCCAGATGAGTTCAGCCATTTCCACTTCGTAAAGTTCTTGGTACAAAAATGAACGGCAAACCCAGCCGCAAATGTGATTTCTGAAAGGAGATCATTGAAAAGATGGTTCCGCTTTTCAGATTTCTCTTCTGGTGGTCAGGAGCAGGGAACAAGGGGGGAACGTTCCCCGACACTTACAAACATCCTCGTGGCATTCCAGAAACCACAATGCCCTGAGGGCAGGGCGAGGGGGTGCCATATCTTCCACGGTGTCTCAGGAGGGGGAGAGGGCTAAAGTCTGGGCCAAAATGAACCCCAGAGTCTGGATCTGGCTGCCGGAAGACAGTGGAAAAATGGCAGGGGTGACCCTGAAATAACATGACCCTAGACTTCCCTCTGGGTGACAGAACTTCAAGGCGTACATTAGACAGCAGCTCGAGGAAGAGACACACTGATTACATATCTAATTCTGTCACTATCCTCATGACATCACATATGTCACTGTGGTTTTCCGGATTACTCTCGACTCTCAATATCTGAATCTGTTCTCCCTGATGAGTTGGTTTGAATTTTTTTCTTGGCACTGGCTTCATTTTCTTACTTCCTGTTGGCCTCGCTTCTTAGATCTCTGCTGGTGTTTTTGGTGTCTCCCAAACTCCTATGTGCACAGGAGCTTTTTCTAGACTACAGAGTCTTCTGGCCTTTCTCTCTCCTGATCACTCAAACGATACCAAATTGTCTGGCACTGCCGCTTCTGGATAGATAGGGCCCAGCTTTCCCCCACTCCCGAGTCTTGATCTTTTTCACTGTGTTCAGGGCTAGGGTGAAGTGAAGTCATCACAACTGCTCTTTCAAGCTTAAGGAATTTGATAAATGAAGTTGTGTGGGGTCCTGGCAGGCAATATGCTTAAGCAAACTACAATGACCATCTGTGGACCAGTCCCCTTATCCCTTGATTATAGGCACATACTCAAGTTCAAATTGCTTTGTTAAACCTTTTGTGTGTGTCTCTCTCTTTTTATATTTCAGCTTTATACAATTATTCCCAAATCTTCCAAACTGACGGTGAGGGAGAGTAATTTGAAAGGACTGTTCAACTTAAGTCTTTTGAAGATTTGCACCATAGCTGCATTTTTCTAATTTCCTGGCATCTACTCTATTCTCCTGGATGAAGAAATATAATAACTGATTCCATCAATACTCTTAAGACTATCCTTTGGACTTTCTGTTTTTAAACATTTTAGATTTAAAAAATTCATAGAGCATCTACTAATCTTTCCCCAAAAAAGACACACAGTGCATGCTCTCAAAGATCTTGTGATCTATTTAAGGACAAGGAACAGGTACAGATTCATATGTTGTCCCTAAATATAGAGGCTAATGTCTGGAGAAAAGAAGAAGGTGAATTAATTAACTGTCCTTACGTTTATAATTAACAGAATTGATTTTGTCCACTTTATCAGCTTGGGAAATCAAAGTCATACATTAAAAAATTTTTTTCAAATAAAATGTCCTATCTTGCTCTCTAGAGAGCACTTTTTTTTCCCCCTCTCTGAGACCCTTTCCCTCTTGCAATAAATATAAGAACTGAGGGTCAGTTCTAATCCTAATTGCTCCAATAAGTTTTGGTTTAATCAGCAGAGATTTTGGCTTTTGAACTGCTGAAGGCATCTTACTGCCTCACGGCATAACTGGTCACCAGCAGAGTTTGCTGCAGTGAGTGGCTAAGATACGCATTGCCATCTCTGTGGAACTGGAGCTGAGCTCAGCGTGCTCCTTTGAAGTGGCAGGACTGCCACCACCCACAAAAGCTTTGGGGGCTCAAGTGATGCTTTTATAAGCCAAAACGTTTTCCCTCTGCCAGTGAAAGCCAGAACTGCTCCTTGTTTTGACTGAAATTTCAGTGAACTAACAATTTGGAGAGAACTGACATTTTTTTTCAATCTTAAATCTTCCCATTGAAGGACGTGATATGACTCTCAGTTAATTTAGGGTTTCTAGCATGTCCTTTTGCAAAAGTATGATAATTTTCATCACATCGATATTGCCCATTTATTGTTAAATTTGCTCTTGTTGCTTTTGTGAATAGGGTCTTCCTTTCTTTTACATTCTCTGATTGAGCATCACTATACTATTGTGTTAGTTCTAATGGTTTTTCACTCGAGCTTCTTAGATATTCTAGATAGATAGTGTTCTTTTTATTTCTAATCATTATAGAATTTTTTCTTAACTTATTGCAATAGCTAGGACCTTCAGTGCTGTGTTGCATACTAGCAGTGACAGCCGGCATCATTGTTCGGCATTTGGGCATCTGCTTTAATATTTCACCAGCAAGCATATTATTTGTTGTACTTTTATGGTAGATACTCAAAAAAAGAGACAGATTTTCTACCTCAGATTTGTTAAGATTTATCATAGAAAAGATGCCGAACTTTATTAAATGCAAAATCTCATGAAGCATAGAGTTTTCATAACAAATGTTGATAATTTGGAATAAAGCTTATCAAACCACAGTTTTTATGCTTTTACAACCTTTCCAAATTTATCAGTATCCTATGAAATTATCTATAAATAAATGTCCTTCTTGAGGAAAAGTGGGCATTTTTTTTTTATCCTTGTGGGATCCCATTTTTAAAGTTGTTAGCAGGGCATAATGCATAGTGTAAATCATTGTTCTATATGAAGTCCATGATAACAGAATAATATTTTTTAAATAGTTTAAATTGTGAGAGCTAAAACCCAAATTACATTTCGTGCTCTGATGAAGAGAGAACAACCTCAGATCCTACCTTTATAAATCTGATCAGTTTCTTCATTCTGAGTCTTCAGATACTCCCACCTTTCACAATATATATCTTGTCTCCCCCAAACTGCTAACTCCCCAGTCCCAAAATAGGACCAGCTAAAGAAAAAATTGTAGTTCTCCTCCATACTCAGGAACCATACTTCAGTTAAAACAAACAGTTGGTAAAAATCCAGACCCAACAGGGATGGAACACTCAACAGCTCTGCCTTTCATGTGGAGAAGAGGGAAACAGACTGTTACAGAATGGGGACCAATATTAGCCGATGTCTGGAAATGTCAAAACGATTAACATGAAACACTAAACTTATGTGAAATTGGTGCTCTAACGGTGTGACTGCTGCGTGCTCTCTGTACCATGCTGCACACCAGGATGAAGAAAACAGTCCTTGAGTGTTTCACAATAGTGCCCTCTCCACAGCTGACCCCGTGTGCTTTCCAAAGTCCTTAATTCTGCCACTTTCAGCATCCCTGTCTCTGTGGATTTATGATGTGTTGCCAATATTATTACTTTCCCTGCTTCCACCCCTTCCACCCCAAATATTTTAGGCATTGTAAGTAACACATTTCCACATAAGGGCGCTGAAAAGTCAAGAAGCAGAACTGCTCAGCAAAAGGAGCTGTAGGTAGAGGAGCGCCCCCTTCGCCTTCTAAGCTGGCATGCAGAAGGCTCTGTCCACTATTAAGAAACATGGAACAGCAGGAACAAGGATATGTCGAGGGAAGACAAGGATGCTTAAGGGAGGAGACTGGCCTTCATTTCCCAACATGGTGAACACCAGGCCAGCTCTGGGAGCAAGAGAGCTCCTCCAACTGTGCAGGGCGCACTTGATTCCCTTAGCAAGAACTGAATGCCCATACCTCTGGACCTGTGGGCTACTTGGTAGCATGAACGTTTTATTCACATACACCATCACTATGAGAACTTGCACACTGGAGAACCAACCAGTCCTTCTAGTGTCCCATCATTTTCATAAGAAGTTAAACATTGACATTATTACTTGGCTTTTCATGACAAATTCCCTCTAACTCTACTGGACTAGAATTGCTATTGTCGCTATTGTCACTGTTACTTCTTTCTGAATATATATACATACACACACTACATACGTATACCCACATATGCTTTTTTGTACCCTCTGCATATTAAATAAATGCTTGTTGACTGACTGACTCGTTGATTCCTTTGTTGATAATGCAAAGCAAAAGTAGATCAAATAATGACTGCTCTCACCTGTTAGATAATTTCAGGCAGAAACCATCCCAATCCCTGTATCAGATTACGGCCACCAGTAGTGGATACTATGGTGCCCTACCCAGACTACCAGCCATCGCCTTTAGGACCAAACTTCTCAACTCCCCAGCTGCCAGGAGTGTTGGCTACTGAGAGCGCACAGCTGAGTCTCTCTCCAGGACTTGCATTCAGCTAAAGGGAGCTGTGTCACCCAAGGTTACAAGGCCTCTCTGAGGCCAGCCCACATCCAATGACTGGTCATTGGGATAGGTAATAAGGTCTGGCTCCCTTGCCTCCATGGGGACAAGTCTGAGGGGTCAACCCAGCTCCAGGGCTTCCCATGGCATCCTCTGCAGGCTCTGCTGCAAGATGCATGACAATTCAGCTTTTCCCTTTGCCCAATTCTGCTTCTCTCACTTCCTCACAGGTATTGGTCCTGCAAACCCTCCCCGGGTTCACCTGCACATAAATCTCCATTTCAGAATCTGTGTCCCAAGGAAATAAACATAAGCTCCTTCCTCCCGCTGTTGTTTGGTTTCTGTTTTTCTATCTGCTTTTTGCATCTTTATAGAAAAGGATGTCTCTATCTATGATATGTGTATATATTGTGTGTCTGTATTGTAAGGGCATAAAGGTCCTTTTAACATTTAGTCCGTATCCAGTCAAATCTGGACCTGATTCCAATGACGACAATCTGATCTGAGATGGCTCAAGCATAAGGGGTTCTACTGGCTCACAGAATGGGGAAGTTCAAGAAGTCATCTGGCTTGAGCTTGATCAGGGTTTCAAACGATGTCACCAGGACCCATTCTGTTTCTCTCACTCTCTCTCTTAGCCCTCTCACTGCCATGTTGGCCTCGTTCTGAAAAAGGCTGTTATCAGTCAGCTATTATCACAGTGCTGCTGCCAAACCAGCAACCGCAAAATATCAGAGGCATTCCACAATGAGCATCTCCTTCTTGCACATCTGCTCATCAGCTGATGTTGACCGGGCTTACCCACTCTCTTCGCATGTCGGTTGAGTTAGATTTTGGTGGCTCTGCTTTACATGGGGTCCAGCTAAGCTTGGCTCCTCAATGCAGGCTGGGGGTTCACCTTGAGGCTGGGCTGAGAGGGCAGCAGCTACCCTGGGAGAGTGCCCCCACGGCCCCAGTAGAAGCACAAAGAGCCAGGGCACCTGCACGAGCCCATTTTCAAGCCTCTGCTGGTATTACAAGTGCTATCTTCTCATTGGCGAAAGCAAGTCATGTGGCTGAGCCCAAATATAAGGGTTGCCCACCATAAAGCAAGTTGCACAGTCAAGGCTGACATCACTGTTCTGAAGGAGTATACTCCTCTGATGGAAGTGCGTGGGGGAAAGGGTACATGTCTGGATGATAATCAACTTAAAACAGAGTTCTTCACCTATCACAGTCCCAACATAAATACAATCTCTTCAGTATTTACTTCTTCCTAACCTCAAGTCCAAAGGAGAAGGAAGCTTCAAGTCTCAGCAAAAGTCTCACTACAGAAAAGAGAAAAAAGTCTCCCTGTTTCTCACTGGTCGCGGTGCATCCTGCACCAGTTACTGTAACAAGCAGGATCACCTGTATTGACTGGAGCTGGGAGGTGGATCACCTTGTTCAAACTGCATGGGGTAAATTCTACAAAAAGAAACTAGGACACAGTTACAAGAAAGAGTGTCAAAGGATCCTGGGCTGCAAGGAACCACTATGTCCACTGAGGGGACCCCACTCCTCCCACCTCCATCCCCCAACTCTCTTCTGCTCTTGCTGTTAATGCTGGGGCTATTTCATGGCCTTGTATCCTTTATGCTTCCTGTCCTCTCCCGGGTTCTGCACACAAGAGTTTGCTTTGGCCTCTGGAGTGCTGGGCTCAGTCTCCCAAGCTAGCCTCTCAGACTGCCCTCTAAATGTGTTCAAAATTGCCCTTTCTCAACTGGGCTTCCTCCCCCAGAGGATCAGCCCCAGAAAACCTATTTCTCTATGGATGCCTGCTCTGGCTGCTGGCCCCTGGGATCAAAGACCTCACTGGCATCACCCTTCTCCTTCCTAAGTCATCTTGACACCCCCCACCCTCTGGCCCTGGCCAGGGACTGCAACCTGCCAGGCCACACACTGGCCACCCTGACAGCCAAGTCACTGGACCTGATGGATCTCATGCGGCTGGCCTGGGGCCTCTCTCAGGTCTGTTCTACAGGAGAGAGATTTATTTCCCTGAAGTTGCAGGGCAGGAAAAGACTCACTTCCTGGAGGCATGCCAAGAAGGAGGCAATCCACCCAGGAAACAAACAAGACCCTTTTCTCTATAGTCTTTCCTGATCCCCATGTCAAAGCCTCCCTGCTCCCCCCGAGTGAAAGGAGAGCTGTCAGGATCAAAGCCCCGTATTTGAGATGAACTGCTGCTGGCTGGACCCGCACAGGAAGGGCTGTCAGCGCTTTAACTCCTTCTTACCCACTGTGTGCTGGCTGCATTCATAAGACTTCTGGAGTCACGTTTCAGTAAATGAAACATCTTTTTATGAGCAGAGAGCCATGCCAACTGGAAAGTTTGAAAGAATGATGAAGGACTCAGAAGGCAACAAAATCTGCCTTGGAGTATTTCTTGATCTCAATTGCTCCATAATAGATGATCTAATTTATTTGCCCCAGAAGAGTGTAAAGGCTAAGAACATGGGTTCTGGGGGCAGGCTGGTTGTGTTAATTCTCTCTTCCACCTCTCCCTAGCTGGAAGATGCTGACAAAGCTCTTTGGCCTTCGTGCACCTCAGTTTCCTCATCTGTAAAATGGAGACAAGAATTACAGGGATCTGATGGTGTGTTTGGAAGGAAGATATAAAATCAATGCATATGATACACTTAACCCAGTGTCCAGCCTATAGTACAAGCATCGTTAACCTTCATTGTGGTTATCATTATTACTTTTAGTATTTATTATTACTATTATTATTCCAAAGGAAGTGAGAGGGCAGTACCCAGGATTGCTGAAAGTCAAATGTCTTAAGTTCCAAGACATGATCTGTGTAATTAAAAATCACACAGCCTGAGTCTCTGGGCTTTCAGATTCTGTTAAATAAGCATGTGACAGAATCTTTGCCACACCTCCCCAGGCAACAAAATGTGATCATTTCCCAAAGGAAAATGAGTTACAGACTAAGATTAACTGAGCAATCCTATGGACAGAACCGGAAGCAAGATTATGTCATGGGCCAGCCCCAGACCCTTCATCCTCTAAATATCTTCTAAGGACCCTACCTTCACAATACAAGAGTGGACAATAGGCGTCTGCAAACCAATGGGAGAAACAAAGATACACATTATCTATATGGTAGTGCATATGGTGTCTGTCGTAAGTGCTCAAAAATATTAACTCAAACGCTCTGGAGGATTTTGCAGCCTTGCACTTGCTTAGTGCCACGCTTCCTTATAGACGCTGTAAAGTCTTCATTATGGAACCCATCTTAGGTTACTTCTAATTCGTGGCAGAGGTAAGTTGTTGAGAAAGCACTCAGTGCTTCTGAGATTCTGGATTATGTCAATGAATTACAAATAAGAATGGGCCTGAAAAGTCTCAGGCAGGCGACCTGGAGACCTTGCCAGTTTGGTCCTGGCAATTTCTAAGACATTTCATGTCTTGTCAAATAATTTTTTATGATATTTAACTGGGGTGACAGCCATGAAAGCTTTCTGACACCCACCACCATCACCCATCCTGGATCTGAAACTGTTGTAAACCCCAATACCCCAACTGAGGATGGCCACAATGCCGAAGGGAAACCACAATGAAAAAATGTGTCGCTTGTGGTTTATTTTCCTAGAACCATATTGAGGAGAAACAGGATGGTTTCAAGAAATAAACTGTTATAAATTTATTGAGTGAAAAAAAAATCTCAGTTTTATTATAGTCTGAACTGCCTATCTTGGCAACCACCTCGCCCATCACGGTGTAACTTGTGGAAATGTGGAGTCAGTAAGAAGGCAACAAACGAGGGGTAGCTTGTCTTAGCACCATGTAGGAAACCCACTTCCTCTCCACTTGTTGAATGAGCCAAGTAGATAGAAAATTAATGAATGGTAAAATACTGAGATAAGATTCTTATCTAAAAATCCAGTAGAAGTGGCAATCACAGTACTTGCAGACCTTTACTTACCCCTATGATATTCATATGAATGGGAGCACTTCCATCATTACTGGACTGAAAATGCTGTCAACTGGAATCATAATTTTTATGGATTGTAAGGAACTAACAGGCAACTATACTCTAAGACCTTCCAATTCTCTTTTGTGCAAACATGTTTTAAAATGTTAAGAGAATAAGAGGTTGATCTGTTTAAAGACTTCTGGCAGAAAGTTGGATTCAAAAAATTTTGTGACACTTTAGGTTTGAGCAAAATTAGCTTTGACAAAGAGAGAAGAGGGAGTTGAGAAAAGCAAATGATGTGGTAATACAGTTACCAAGAGAAGTCTCTCCTCAGTAAAACGAAGGAGGAGGTGGAGGAGGAGGTGGCCGAGGGGGAGGAGGGGGGAAATGAAGTACAAGAAACAGAAAAGGAGAAGGGGAGGCGCAGATGAGGACATGAGGAGGAAGAAGAAGACAGAGTGCTTCAAGTAGACCAATAATAAAGTCACCAAGCACGTTATTCTAATCCATATTTTTCATGTCGCTGATTTAAAAGAGGAAAGGATCGGGTGAAAGGCATGTGAAGTCTTCCCTGTTGCTGCTAAAGTGATCTCTTACTAATAAGAGACCTTATTATAATTTAGAGAGAGAGAGATGAGCAGTGACTTACAGTGAAAGAAAAACTGAACCAACATTGATTTGATGCTGTCAGTCAGTTGGTGCTGCGGTGGCAAGAGAGGGGACATCTGGTAGACCCGAAGCTCTTGGTTGGCTGTGTGGACCCTGAGTGAAAGAAAGCCGTGGTCAGGAAGACGCTAAATTTTGCAGGGCCTGAAGCAAGAGTCCAAGTAGAGGCGGCTATACCTTACGCGTAAATATTTTAAAGTTTTAAGTCACGCTCACAGCCTCCTAAATAAAATATGTTTCCTATGCAACGAATTTATTTTTCTATTTGACAAATAGTCCTTCATAGCAATAAATTTAAACTAGGGGTGTAAATATATGTTTTTTATATATCTGAAAGTCAGTAAAATTGCCAACGACTAAATTTCATTATTATTGCTCGGGTTTGGGTATTCTACTGAAGGCCCATGATGTTTAGATGGGTAATAAAATGAAAACGTACACAATTCACAATTTGTCTTCATTTCATACAATAAATAGTCCTTACCTCCATTTAAATAAAATTTATGTTCAATTGACAACAATAATATGAAGGATTGAAATATAAATAAAATTATATTCAATGTATATAAAATGTGCCTATGTCTCAAAATGTAAATTAAGCAAAATCCAAAAATATTCAGGATTCATAGAAGTTATTTTCCACTTCTTAAAATTAAAAAGCAAAATAAAGTAATTAATGAATATGAGTTTTAAATCCTATTTATTTAAATAAAGCTGAATTTTTATTTAACTTTTTGAAAATCTTAATTAAAATCTTATTCAACATTTTTCTAAAAAATAAAACTATTTCCAGTTCTAGACAATCCAGTGTTCACTGATTATCAATGTAAAGAATTGGTATTTTGCTTCCTGCATTTCAAGCCTAGACACGTGTGTGTGTGTGTGTGTGTGTGTACGTACATGTATTATATAACACAGACGTTATTAAATATATATGTGGTAATGTAAATTCAACAGTCATATGAATTGCTTAATGTCACAAAATATTCCTCAGCCACCATGCACAGCTATTTTATGAATACACAGTAATTCATGTGTCCCTCTGGAACTACTGTTTAGAATACAAAATACAGCAAGTAAATAGGCTCTCAGGACTATGAAAATAATGCAAAATCTATTGCCTTCATGCAGAGAAGAAGGACTTGACAAGTAATAAAAATTGTGTTTTCTCTTAGCTGAGTGCTTCTGCTGCCCCAGTCCTTCTCGCAATCCCAGCAGCAGAAGGAACTATAGACCTTCACAGTGTTTGGACTGTCATCCTTGTCCACAAATAAGGGCACAAACATATGGAGAATGGGTTCCCTGGATCCTAAACACTGTAAGTCATGAGAATGAGAGTTTAAGGAGGATGGGTTGCACAAGCACTCAAAGTGCATTTGTGACACGCAGGGGATCTTCTAAAGCCCAAGCAGGACCATCTCGCCTGGGTATAAGAAAGGTTCCAGCTTCGGTTCATCCTTGAGGCAAGAAAGAAGAAATTCGGGTCGGACTGTAAAATTGTGATAAACAGTACCAAGGCATCAAGCTGTATCTGTTCTTCTACAGTTCTTTAAACTTTGTTCCTACTTGTGTGTTTCTCCCTACATGTTTCCTACAGTGAACAGTTAATACATGAAATAATGGCTACCGCATGGGACCTTGGGCCAGTCGTTTTCCCCTCTGCTTCCTCATCCGTAAACAGAGGCAGATGGACTATGTAATTTCTCAAATTGCTGTCTTCTCGCTTAAGGAGAAGGAGGCTTTAGCACAGGGGAAAGAGAAAGGGCTCTGGAGTCAATGAGACCTGATGAGTTTTGTGACTCGGGGCAAATTACTTAATATCTCTGGACCTCAGTTTCTTCATCTGTAAAGTGGAGACAATTATGACTGCCTTATAGGATAGTGTTCAGGATTAAATGAATTAATGCATAGCACGTCCCCAGCAGAGTGCCTTACCTACCAGAGATGTGTATTATGTAATGCTAAACTCACACTTGGAAGAGAAAGCAAAAGGGAATGTGTGTCCATGCACTTGTCTGCCTACGTGTGTGCCTGCATGGGCACATTTACTGGAAGAATCTCCTCCGATGTACATAGCACAGGATCTGGGGTGGGAATGAGGAGGAGTGTGTTGGAACTCATGGAGCCAGGAAAGAAATTGCTGATTTCTGAATTGCACTTGGTGATTGGGAAAAATTAATTTCTCTACATTAAAAAAAAATGAGGGGGGAGCATCTACGTTTGCAAGTAAACTTTTTCTTGAAGTGTAACATACGTAGAGAAAAGGTAACAATTCATAAGTGACTGGTTCAAAGAATTTTCACAAAGTGGGCACAGCCATGCATCCAGCATGTAATCAAGAAATAGAACATTATTAGCACTAACACGGGCTCCCTTGTGACCCCTCCCATCTCCTCACTAACCATCACCATACCCCCTGTCAAGCGGATCCCCTTGTGTGACTGCTAGCTTAAAGATTCCTCAGCCTGTTTTTTAACTTTTTGTAAGTGGAATTGTGTAGTATGAACTCTTTTGTGCTTGACTCATTTCTCTTGAGTACTGTATTTGTAAGGTTCACCCATGCTGCTATGTGCAGTTGTGGTTTGTTCATTCTCCGTGCTGTCTAATATTTCAATGAATCAATATGCTTCAGTTTCTCTACTCACTCCACTCTTGCTGCTACGAACATTCTAGTCTGTGTCTCTGGGTGAACACTTTTGCTGGGGGTGTAACTAAGAGTACCATGGCTGGACCACCGGGCATGCGTGTGTCTAGATCTTGTAGATTATGCCAGTTTCCCAGGATGGTTGTGCCAACCCACATTTCCACCCACAGCACAGGAAAGTTCCAGCATCTAATTTTAAGATACTGACTTAGAAAGGACCCAATACCTTGGCTTCTTGTGGTATTGGGTTTTGGTGAGAAAGTATAAACTACTTCTCTTCCCATTCTCCACTTCGGCTTGCTACGCAATGTGACGACGCACAAAGACCTTCACTACAAGGTCTGCCTTCAGGGGTATTTGGTGAGTCCCTCTCCACGTCCCTAAAACTGAAGGCCCTTTTCGGCGACCAGTGTAAGCTGATGGTCCACAAAGACAATCAGGATTCAAACACAATATACGTACACAGTGGAAATGATTTTGCACAAAGGAAATATTTAAGAAATATTTGTGGAATAAAGGCATTTAAAGGACAATTTTGCACCAAGTACAATGTACTTCACCAATGGGGAGTGTATTTTTGGCTCAAAGTCCCCCCTTCCTCAGGCACAATTTCTCAGGCCTTACCATTACTGTAGTCCCCACTGGGCTCGGACATGACCCCAAATCCGCTCCCTGTTGCTGTGTGGGAAATGCTGAAACAACCATCCATCCCTCCCCCACCAGATTCCAGCTCGTGGAGAAACGGTGACGCCAACGCGCAAAGCTGACACTGTCTAATTGTCTCGGGGCAAGAAAGTCTGAATGGCCCCATTTGAATCTCACTTTCATGTGGCAATGGGAAAAGCAGGCCGTTTGCACATGACGGATAGAGTGCAAGCCTTGCTGTAAATGTTGTTTATATTGCCTGGGGCAGATCAAATGGCTTGAAGGATTAACGTATCAGAATAAAAAGACTCAGATGCGTGAGGAAAAGCCAGAAAACCCCACTCTCCTCAACACTGAGTCATTTTTCGACAGATTCAACTTGGCAAAAAAATTACTTTGGGATATAGTCCCTGCTCTGTTATAGGAGACTTTGTTTGGAAGCAAAATGTAAAAAGGCAACTGCTGCATGAAACCATTAGGACCCAGATTCAATTCTCTTCCTCCATCCACTCTTTCAGGGATCTGCAAGCCAGAGGGACTTTGCAGATGAGCTGTGCCCAGAGGATGATCTTCTCCCTGCCCATGTCTTTTCTTCTTACGTTCTCAAGGAGGAAGACATCCAGAGATAGTACTAAGTCCTTCTAATAATCAGTAGTGCCTGCAGTGATGAGTTCACTCCTGAGCCACTTACACATTCCTGCCCTTTCCACATCCACAGGTAACTACTGGGAGAATGGAAAGATCACCTGGGCGGATCATTTTCAGAGAGCCAGCCTTCCTTTATATATATATATATACCATGCTTGTCTGCCAGACCCCAGCAGTCAGTCCCAAGCCTACTGTTTATGTTCCCCTTCACATCCCTGTGACATATTACAAGTAGCACTAAATTCTTATTGCTACCTTTTGGGGTGAGGGTTATAGTATTTTTCCAGCACTGTTTATTTTAAAATTTCAAGTTATTATTGTTATTTCTTCTTGGTGGTTAAAAGTCCAGTTGGAAAGGTTTTCCAGAAGCCTGAGAATTCCTGAGAAACCCTGACAATATTCAGCATTCACGATTACCTAGACAGACATATTTTATGAAAATTGCATTGCCTTTGAATGCCTTTGCTATGAATGAGCTCGAATGTTGGGCTTCTGTTAGACTGGATTTCAGAACGTATTTAACATATTTCCATCTGGCAGCCTTGGGATGTCTCTCAATAACAGTGATTATGGAAGGATTGTTATTTGGTATAAAAACATTTGCTCAGGATGGACAAGACTTCCTGAGAATGTTGTACATCTTTATGGCTGACATTTTTGTTGTTTTGAATTAAGTGGATTTTTTTTTCACCACCACTTTGAAATATTTCACTATAAAACTCTTTCTATCCTACCTCAAATAAAGCTGGTAATTTTCCTCCAGAATTGTAAGAACTCAAATTAAGTCACATCACAAAAATATTTTTATTAGTGGGAAGCCCAAGTTTCCTATACTCATATAAATACAACGATGCTTGTATAGTTTCTCACTTCTTAGGCTGGTGATCCAAGGAGCTGAAAGCGGGAATACTCCTTAAAAATTAATTTTTTAATGATGGACTTCATGTTTAAAAGAAATTAAGATTTTTTTTTCTTTCAAGTCCCCAAAGATTTCTTAAATAAATATGTAAGGGTTACAGCACTTAGGAATATGCAAATAAAATAACACTAAGGATCCAATCGTCTGTGCAAGGGGAGAAGCATTAACACGAAGCAAAGTCAAATTCAAGGAAAAGACAAGGACAAGACAAGGACAAATGGCACAAACTCCTGGAGAAGTAGGAACTTATAGAAGGCATCAATATTCATTCAGGGCAAACGTGAAAGTCTTTACCCACAGATCTCTTTCAAGATTAAAAAAAAAAAAAAAAGGTTGAAATCTTTTTCCATGAAGACTATTTCCATGAAGAACGATGTTTGTTCTGGCATCCCTTCTGAAGGCTTTATCATCTCCATGGGCCATTTAAAGGTGTCCGGTGTTGACTGCCAATCCAAATGTCTAAAATCTCATCTATGAAACCCAAAGCATCTCCTTTTATCTGACCAGCTATCCACATCTCACTGGAAAGAATCCCAAAGTTGAAGAGGCTACTCTTTGAATATATGAACTTATGGAAGCTAAAATAATTCTTCTACACTATATAAGCAATCAGTTTTGAGGGGCTTTTAAGTTATAGCAGAGTTTTGAAGATGGTAGAGTAATGCACTTTCCACCTCTTCTTCCTCTTAAAAATTACCCTAAAAGGAAAAGAAGAAGAAACAGAAAAACAGAGACTCCAACTTTGATTAAACTAGAAGACACATGCAACCACAAACTGCAATATATGAAGAATGAAAGTAGGTGGAGAAAATTTAAGTGACACAGTAGAGTGGCGGAAAGTCAAACATAAGGATCCTCAGAAGGAAATATTGATTAAAGTTGTCCTAAAAGAAAAGACAAAGGAATTGGAAGCTCCAGGTACTCCAGATGAAGTTATTCTTACTCAGATTGGAGAATGAGGTGACAGAGAAATTAGTAAAAGGCTAAATAGGAGGAGACATCTGCTTCTAGCAGTACGGCAGATTTGATACAATAAAGTTCCCTCTGCCAAAATGCAATTAGAGTCTGGATAAACTACAACAAAGACCACATTAAGGCCCTTTGGGACTACTAACAAGTAAGACAAATCTCCAGTTTCCTTCCCTGTACTTCCTCTGAGAGGAAAATAAAAAAGCTAGCTGAAATCTGAGTACAGAACCACAATAGTAAGTAAATTCCAGTAAATAAGTTCCTGAGTTGTCTGCTGGGATCATAGGAGTAAAAGTGTCAACACTTGAGTTGGCGTTGGGAGACTCATCATGGCCCCATGTGAAGATGAGAGAGATGAACATAAAGCTCTCAACTGATCCAGGGCTGGAAGGTACACACATGGCTTCAACCCAGCACGTGTAAATTTCCTCTGGAGGAAAGCATCTTAGAACTCCCAAAGATTAATTTCTATAAAGAGTGAATGCACAATCCAAAATTAACCAAACAAAAATGGAAAGAGGCCACTTACAAGAGATGAATAAAGCAACAAACTCAGATTTAGACCTTAAGAATCTCAAACTTTGGAATTATCAGATATAGAATATGAAATAACCGAGTGTACAATATTTAAAGGACTGAATTTTTTAAAGGAGCCAACAACAAGAGACTACTAAATATTGCTAACCATACTGGAAGAGTGAGCAAAAGAACTCAGAATTGGAATATATAATCATTGACATTTTAAACTAAATGAATGAGTTTACCCATAGACTAGACTCAACTTAAGACAGAATTAGGGACGGAAAGATAAAGCTGAAGTAATTATCCATAATGCAGCATAAAGAGGCAAGGAATTAGAAAATATAAAAAGGTAATTAAGAAACATGGCGAATAGATTCAGAAAGACTTATGTTATATGTATTATATATATATCAATTATAATTCATACATAATATAATATGTATAAATTACATATGTATAATTAGAATCGAAGGTTAAAAAGGCATAGAGAAATCACCTTTAACTTCCTTAATCAATGTTTCCTTATACAATGTCTCCATGTATAAGTCTTCCACCTCATTGGTCAGGTTTATTCCTAAGTATTTTACTATTTTTTGATGCAGTTTTAAAAGGGATCATTTCTTTACTTTCCTTTTCTTATATTTCATTATTAATGTAAAGAAATGCAACAGATTTCTGTATGTTAATCTTGTATCCACTACCTTGTCGAATTTTTTTATCAGCTCTAATAGCTTTTGTGTGGAGCCTTTAGGGTTTTCTATATATAGTATCATGACATCTGGATATGGTGAAAATTTTACCTCTACCCTTCCAATTTGGATCCCTTTTCTTTCTTTTTCTTGTCTGAGTGCTATGGCTAGGACTTCTAACACTATGTCAAATAGAAGTGGTGAGAGTGGGCATCCTTATTTTGTTCCAGATTTTAGCAGGAAGGCTTTCAACTTTTCACCGTTGCACACTGTGTAGGCTGTGGGTTTGTCATAAGTAGCTTTTATTACATTAAGATATGTCCCCTCCAAACCCACTTTGGTAAGAGTTTTTATCATAAATGAGTGTTGAATTTTATCAAATGCTTTTTCTACATCTATTGAGATCATCATGTGATTTTTGTCCTTCCTTTTGTTGATGTGGTGTATTACACTGATGGATTTGCATATGTTGAACCATCCTTGTATCCCTGGAATGAATCCAACTTTATCATAATGTATGAGCATTTTTAAGTGTTGTTGGATTCTGTTTGCTAATATTTTGTTGAAAATTTCTGCATCTATATTCATCAAAGACATTGGTTTGTAATTTTCTTTTTTGGTAGATTCTTTGCCTGATTTTGGTATCAGGGCAATGGTGGCTTCATAGAATGAGTTTGGGAGTGTTCCCTCCTCTTCAGTCTTATGGAAGAGTTTGAGAAGGATTGATACAAGTTCTTCTTTGTATGTGTGGTAGAATTCCCCAGTGAAGCCATCTGGGCCTGGACTTTTGTCTGCAGGGAGGTTTTTTTATTGCTGATTCTATTTCAGTTATAGTCATCAGCCTGTTCAAATTATCTATTTCTTCTTGATTCAGTTTTGGTGGACTGTATATCTCTAGAAACTTGTCCATTTCTTCTAGGTTGTCCAATTTGTTCCCATATAGTTGTTTATAGTATCCTTTTATGGTTTTCTGTATTTCTGTGGTGTTGGTTATAATTTATACCATGCTCTTGGATTGGAAGAATTAATATTGTTAAAATGGCTATACTACCCAAAGTAATCTACAGATTTAATGTGCTCCTTCCCAAATTACCAAGGACATTTTTTACAGAACTAGAACAAATAATCCTAAAATTTATATGGAATCACAAAAGACTCAGAATTTCTGAAGCAATACTGAAGAAAAAAAAATGAAGCTGGAGAAATAACCCTCCCAGACTTCAGACAATACTACAGAGCTATAGTAATCAAAGCAGCACGGTATTGGCACAAAAACAGACATATGGATCAACTGAACAGAATAGAGAGCCCAGAAATAAACCCACAAACCTATGGTCAATTAATCTTCCACAAAGAAGGCAAGAATATACAATGGAGAAAATGTCCTCAGCAAGTGGTGCTGGGAAATCTGGACAGCCACATGTAAATCAATGAAGTTAGAACACTTCCTCATACCATATATAAAAATAAACTCAAAATGACTTAAAGACTTAAACATAAGACAAGACACCATAAAATTCCTAGAAGAAAACACAGGTAAATGGTTCCCTGATATAAATCTTAGCAATGTTCTCCTAGGGTAGTCTACCCAGGCAATAAAAATAAAAGCAAGAATAAACAAATGGGACCTAATTAAACGTATAAACTTTTGCACAGCAAAGGAAACTATAAACAAAAAACCAAAAAAGACAACCTACAGAATGGAGAAAATATTTGCAAATGATGTTACTGACAAGGTTTTAATTTCCAGAATATATAAACAGATCATACAACTTAATGACAAAAAAAACAAACAACCCAATCCAAAAATGGGCAGAAAACCTAAACAAGCATTTCTCTATAGACGACATAGAATTGGCCAACAGGCACATGAAAAGATGCTCAACATCACCAATCATCAGAGAAATGCAAATCAAAACCAAAATCAAAACCAAAATGAGGTATCACCTCACATCAGTTAGAATAGTCATCATTAAAAAGTCCACAAAAGATGAATTTTGGAGAGGGTGTAGAGAAAAGGGAACCCTCCTATGCTGTTGGTGGAAACACAGTTTGGTGCAGCCATTATGGAAAACAGTATGAAGATCTCTTAAAAATTAAAAATAGACTTACCATATAATCCAGCAATCCCACTCCTGAGCACATATGTAGAGGAAACTGTAATTCAAAAAGATACACACATCCCAATGTTCATAGCAGCACTATTTACAATAGCCAAGACAAGGAAGCAACCTAAATGTCCATTGACATATGACTGGATAAAGAAATTGTGGTATGTATATGTGTGTGTGTGTGTGTGTGTATTTTCCTCAGCCATAAAAAAGACTAAAATAATGTCATTTGCAGCAACATGGATGGACCTGGAGATTGTAATATAAAGTAAAATAAGCTAGAAAGAGAAAGAAAAATACCATATGATATCACTTATATGTGGAACCTAAAAATTTGATGCAAATGAATTTATTTACAAAACAGAAACAGACTCACAGACATAGAAAAGAAACATGGTTACCAGCGGGAGAAGGGGGTGGGAAGGGATAAATTGGGAGTTCGAGATTTGCAGTTATTAACTACCATATATAAAATAAACAACAAGTTTCTACTGTATAGCACAGGGAAATTTATTTAATATCTTATAGTAACCTACAATGAAAATGAATGTGAAAGGAATATATGTATGTGTATGTATGACTGAAACATTATTCTGCACACCAGAAATTGACATAAACAATACCAACTATGTTTCAATAATTTAAAAAAAAAAGGAATAGAGAAAATGGAAGAGAGGCAACATTTGAAGAGATAAAGGCTGAGAATGTTCCAAAACTGATGGAAGAGACAAATCAACAAATATAAGATAAACAGTACATAAGCAGGATTTTTAAAAATGCAGTGGAACTGAAGAATTCGAAAGAAAAAGAGACAATATTAAAAGCACCCATAGAGAAGGCCACCCACAAGAGATTAAGAATTAGGACAGCTAGAAAAGGGATAAATAATATGTTCAAAGTGCTGAGAGAAAATAACTGTCAAATTAAATATTGTACCAAGAAAAACAACTTTTGAGAATGACAGTAATGAAAGTTTTTTTCAGATAAACAAAAAAAGATACCAGGATTTACCTTCAAAAGACATTGACTGTTTCTTCTGTATAGCACAGGGAGCTATGTTCAAATCTTATAACATATTATAATATCTTATAATAACCTTTAATAAAAAATATGAAAATGAATATATGTATGTATATCCACGACTGGGACATTGTGCTGTACACCAGAAATTGACACATTGAACTGACTGTACTTCAGTTTTTTAAAATTAAGGAAAAAAAGACACTGACCAAAGAAACTTCTAAGGGATGAACTTTGGAAACAAGAAAAATAGCCTCAGAAGAAAGGTTGGGGAAGCAAGACAGAATAGTGAACAAAGAAATTAGTAAACATGTCAGCAAGCCATCATCATCTCTGTGTATAGTCAGTGTAAATAATATTTACAGTGTGACAGAACTAAAATTATGTATCAAGAATACCTAAGTTGGGAGGTGCCAATGTCAATGACAGTTGCTCAGTGTCAAAGTAGACTCAAGTTATTGAGTTATTCAGATACTGAAAAACTTAGATTCTGTTAAATTAAATATGCATGGTAAATTTCCATGGTAACATTTTAAAAAGAGAGGGAGGCTATGACTTCCAAACTAACAGGAAAAGGAAATGAAAAAACAAATAAAGATCAATTTAAGGCAAAAAATAAGAGCACAGAATAAGCGGAAAGAATAGAAACCATAAAGTAAGATGGCATAAACAAATCCAAATATAGCAATAATTCTAATCTGTGTGTATATATATGTATAAAATCACCAGTTAAAACAGATTATAAGGTTGAATTTTAAAGAAGAAAAATTCTACTATACATTGTTTTAAAATAGAACCACTAAAATATAAGGTAATGACAAGGTTGAATGTAAAAAAACACATTCAAAAATATATACGCCAAACAATAAAAGCTAGAGATGCTGTATTTTTTTACCAAACAAAACAGTTACTGATTAAAACCATTATCTGGGATAAAGAAGATCACTACCTATTGATAACATTTAATTCACCTGGCAGAAATAATTATTCTAAACTTGCATCACCAAAAATTACCAAAATATACAAAATTCCAAAAGCTAGAAGTACAGGGAACACCGTCAAATCTGCAATTATATGAGGAGATTTCAAACTATTTTTGTCAATTACTATAAGTCAAGCAGACAGAAAAAAAAAAATGAGTGAAGATATATAAGAATGTTGCAATGAATAACTATCACACAGCAGAACCAGTGGTCAGAGTGCAGGTTATTCCTCTAGCACACGGAGAACATTTATAAAATTTGGCCACATTTTAGGCTATAAAACACATCTCAGCAAATTTTAAAAAATAACTATTTTTCAGGCTTTGTTGTCTGACCACAATGAAATTAAAATAAAAATCAATAATAAAAATATAAATGAGAAATGACACTCCTAAGTATTTCATAAATCAAAGAAGCAAGGATAATGGGATTTTTAATAGAAATGAATGACAATAAATTTTATTACATATAAAAAACAAAATTTGTAGGACTCAAATAAAATGCCATCTTGAGGGAATGTTATAGTATCCAATTCTTACAGCAAAAAAGAAGAAAGAAAATTAGTAAGTTAAGCACACAATTTAAGGAGTTAGGAAAAAGTACCCATATAAAGTAGAATGAAAAGAGGTAATACAAAATAAGAGCAGGAATGTAGGGAATAGAAAACAAAGATTCAACCCAGAGGGTCACCAAAACCAAAACTTGGTTGTTTCAAAAAATAAAATAAAATAGGCAAATCTTTGGTCATCGTAGTCAAGAGAAAAAGAAGGCACAATTCAAATGTAGCAGGAATGGAAAGGATAAAAACCAGAGCCAAACACAGACATGGCAGACATTAAAAGGGTCAATACTGTGAACAACTTGATATCTATAAATTTCAAAACATACTCACAATGAACAAATTCTTAGAAAAATTAAACCTAATAAAAATGAAATCAAAAAGTAGTAGAAAGCCTGAAGAGTGTTATAACCACTGAAGAAATAAAATCAGTACTTAAAATAACTCCACAATGAAAACATTAGGCCCACATGTTATTACAGGTGAACGCTACTAAACTATCAGAGAATGAGTCAGTCCAATCTCATAAAAACTCTTCTGGAGAACTGAAAAGAAGGGAAAATAGCCTAACCAACGCTATAAGATCCGTACACTGTAATGCCCAAACCAGCTGAGGACAGAATGAAAAGGAAAAACTACAAGGTCCTCTCACTCATGAACCCAGGAGCCGAAATCTCACCCAAAATACTGAGGAACCAATTCTACCGAACTGGGTTCCTCTTAGAAACAAAAGAATGATTTAATACTGGAAACCCTATACATGTAAGTTGCCAAAATAGTATATCTAAAACTAAAAATGATACCATAATTTTAATATATGCAGAAAAGCACTGATTAAAATTCAACATCAATTCATGATAAAAACTGGGACCAAAAAGAAGGGAATCTGCTTAACTTGATAAAAATAATCACTGAAACCTACATAAATAGCATTCTTAGAAATGAAAAGAAAGGATCATTTTTCTTTAAATCAGGACCAAGACACAGATTTCTCTAACACTATGATGTTCAACTATGTACTGGGCTTTCTTACAAATACAGTAAAGTAAGAAAAAAAAGTGGTAACCATGCAAATGGGATAAGCTAGGATCTGGGACCTGGGACTCTTCACTGCAGTGCTTGCACCTGGACAAACGTCTCCCCCAAAACAAAACACAAAGAAACAATAATGGATTAAAAATAACTGTACACATGTGCAATTGGAGCAAATTATGAACAATATGATATAAAAAGGCCAAAATGCAACTGCCACTTCTGAGGTACCAGGAACAAAAGCAGGGGACTATGCAAGCTCTCTGCACACAGCACTACCTAAGCCGCCCCTCCACCTGACCCACGGATCCGCCCCTGCCCTCACCCCACTAAAGGGACCAGCTCGCCCCTCTCACGGAGCGAGCAAGGGTACCCGTTATCTGTTTTCACTCCCTCGTGCTGTAGCATGAGTCCCAGTAAAGCCTTGCCTGAATTTCTCGCCTGGCCTCTTATCAATTTCTATTGACTAAAGAGTCCAAGTACCTGGGTCAGTAACAGAAGGAAAGATTGATAAGTGTGACTACATTCAAATTTGGAATAATTGTTCACCGGAGACAAATGATAAAAAGTATCACAAAGAAAGTGCGATCAGCAACAAACTGGGAGAAAGGTTGCCACATGTCTAAGAGAAAGAAGATTAATGTTCAGAATGCATAAAAATAACTATGAGTAAATTTTTTTAAAAAGATAGCCAAGGGAAAAATGGCCAAACCTCATGGATAAGCATTTTTTCACAGCAGAAGGAACCCTTGGCCATCACATAGGAAACACTCTGTGTTATCGGTAATAACGAAACTTCAGATTAAACCTGGGATGATTTACTCACACTAGATCAGCAAAAAGAAAGACGTCCAATCACACAAAGTATTGACAAGGATACAGGAATATCTATGTATATTGTTAGTGGAAGTATAAACTGGTACAACCATTTTAGAAAATTATTTTGTCATTTTCTTGTAAAATTGAAAACGTACATACCCTATGACCCAGTAATTTCATTCCTAGAGATCTGCCCTAGAGAAATTCTTGCACATTGTGGTAGACAAAATAATGGTCCCTCCCCAAAGATGTCCACATCCTAATTCCCAGGACCTGCAAACACACTGCCTTACATGGCAAAAAGGACTTTGCAGATGTGATTAAGGTTAAAGACCTTGGGATGGAGAGATTATCCTGGATTATCTGAATGAGCCCAGTGTAAACACACGAGTTCTTAGGAGAGGAGAACTTTTCCCAGGAGCTGCGGTCAGAGCAATGGCAGTGTAGGAAAGATGTGATGCCGGGTTGCTGGTTCTGAAAGAAGGATGTACAGGAACCAAAGACAGGCTGCTTAGAACTGGAAAAGGTAAGAAAATGGACTCTCCCCTAGAGCCTCCAGAAAGAAATGCAGCCCTGCTTACACCTTGATCTTGGTCCAGTGAACCCCATGTTGGACTTCTGAACTACAGAACTATAAAATAATAAAGTGTTGTTTTAAGCCACTAAATTTGTGGTCATTTGTTATGAAAGCAATGGAAAACTCATACATGTACACCAGGAAAAAATGTAGAAGAAAGTTTTATACAGCACTGTATGTCGTAACAAAAAACTGGAAATAATCCAAATGTCCATTTACAGAAAAACTGATTAAAGATTTAATCAGGAATAGTACACAGCAGTAAAATGAATGAAATACGGTTAAAAACAAGGTGAATGAATCAGAAAAACATTGCGTGAAAAATAAAAAGTCACAGAGGAAAATGTATAGCATGAAACCATTTTTTAAAAAGCATAAATTAAAGCAAAGCTAGACAATATATTGCTCATGGTTACTTACATATGTAACCTTTTTTTAATAAAATAAGATGAAAACAAATATAAAATTCAGACCTGGAGAGGGAACGGAAAGAGATAGGCAGAGAGCAAATAGATTAAATTCAAAGGTATGAATATTGCTCTCACTCTGAAATGGGATGATGGGTTAATGAGTGTTCATCTAAAATTATATACTAAAATGTACAAATGTATTACATTGTCTGCTTGTATTAAATACTGCCTTGTAAATTATAATGTATAGGTGTATATATAAGGAACGTTAGACTCCCCAATCTCCCTCCCCACTCGCTATAGCCAGGTGACCTCCCCTACCTCCAGCTCCACCATTGTCGACTTGAGGAGATACATTCTACAACTGCACCAGACTCTAGACTCAGAGGCAGCAAGAGATTGGATGTCTTTTCTCCAGAAAAGCTGCATTACCATAGACAACCAAATTTTCAAAAGTGGCTATACCGATTTACGTATCTGTCAAAGTAAAAACAATCTGACTTTTGGGGTGTCCCATAGCAGAAAAAAAGGACAGCCTGATCCTACTATAAGCCCCCCAGGCAGCACGCTCCCCCCAGGCACAATCAGCGGCTCAGTGTCTCACTCTGGCTGGATCTGAACAGCCAAGGATGAGCAGGATCTTGTGGAAAGCCTCCCCATAGAAGCCAGGGGCCAAGACAAACAGAAAAGGAACTCAAAGAAACACATGCAGAGTGGAGAAGTAAAATATTTTTATTTTTATTTTATTTATTTATTTTTTAAGTAAAGAAATTGTTCATGTTTAAGCTATGTTTAGTGCTATTTGTTTTGGGGTTTTTTTTACATTTTTTTATTGAGTAATAGTTATTTACAATGTTGTATCAAATTCTAGGGTACAGCACAATTTTTCAGTCATACATGAACATGTATACATTCATTGTCACATTTTTTTTTTTGCTATGAGCTACCACAAGATCCTGTACATATTTCCCTGTGCTATACAGTATAATCTTGTTTATCTATTCTGCATTTTAAAATTCCAGTCTGTCCCTTCCCACCCCCCGACCCTTGGCAACCACAAGTTTGTATTCTGTGTCTATGAGTTTGTTTCTGTTTTGTATTTATGTTTTTGTTTTTGTTTTTTTTTAGATTCCTCATATAAACGATCTCATATGGTATTTTTCTTTCTCTTTCTGGCTTACTTCACTTAGAACGACATTCTCCAGAAGCACCCATGTTGCTGCAAATGGAGTTACGTTGTTGGTTTTTAGGGCTAAATAGTATTCCATTGTATAAATATACCACATCTCCTTTATTCAGTCATCTGTTGATGAAAATCTAGGCTGCTTCCATGTCTTGGCTACTGTAAATAGTGCTGCTATGAACATTGGGGTGCAGGTGTCTTTTTGAAGTAGGGTTCCTTCTGGATATATGCCCAGGAGCAGGACTCCTGGGTCATATGATAAGTCTATTCCTAGTCTTTTGAGAAATCTCCATACTGTTTTCCACAGCGGCTTTCCTTGCTTTTCTCTCCCACTCTTACTGATTTTGATGTCTTCTTTTACAATTTTGTGTTTATTCTTTTTGTAATTCATGGCAGTTATCTCCTTTTCCAGTTAGAGTTTCTCATTTTTGTAGCATCCTGCTTCTTTTCTAATTAGAGTAGACCTGTGAATATTTCTTTTAACATGGGTTTAGTGTTCCTAAACTCTTTTAGTTTTTGCTTGTCTGTGAAAAATATTTTTAAATTATCATTAATTTTCTTAGAGGAATGAGAAGCTACTGACTTTTTTTTAAAGACAAAAGGATGCTGTAAAAACAGAGCAACCAGAGAATAAGAACTCTTGGAGATACACACACACACATATATGTGAAAGTGAAGTGGTTGTAAAGAAATGTAAGATAATTTCCTAGAAATGAGAACAAAAGAATGAAGTAATAGAAAATTAATTAAATCAGTCCAAGAAGTGCAACATCTGATAACAGACATTACAAAAAAAAAAAAAAAGGGAAAGAACAAACAGAAGAAAAGTTACAAGCAAAGGAATGATGAGAAAATCTCTCAGAGTGGAAGGACACACGTCTCTAGACTGAAAAGACTCACCAGGTGCCCAGCAAAATGAATGAGAGAAGACCCTCCCTGGAGTATATAATATTTTTCAAACTCTAGTGGCAAAGAAACAGCTCAACATTCAAAGGACTAGAATTCCCAGGGGCTATCTCAACAGCAACTCTGCAAAATAGAAGTCAATAGAGCAATACCTCCAAATCTGAAGGGAACGTGATTTTCACAAGGCAATTCTAGCCTCTGCCAAAATACTAATAAAGTATGAGAGCAGAAGAGTTATTTTCAACACATACCAAGTCTCAGAAGTTTAACCTTGAGTGCACCCTTTCAGAGGAAACCAAAGACCTGCTCTACTGAAATGAGGACGTAAACGAAGGGACCCAGTACCAAAGGAATTGGCACAGAAGAAGAGTGACAGGAATCCTCAGGATGATGACAAAATGAGGACCCAGGGCATCGGCTGTGCAGATCTAGAGAGCAAGCCGTCCAAACAGGAGTGGGGAACTTCAGAGGCACGTGTGTGCGCGCACGGGTGATGGACTCCAGTATGGGTGTTTCTAGGAATAAAATGTAACATGTATTATCTGACGTACTTGAGAAAGAGGAACATGGTTTTGAACGTTATTTTACAAAGCTGTTGGAAGATGTAGGAAGGCTTGACTAGAGACTTAATGAAAAAAAGTAAATAAATGAACAGGTGAAAACATGAGACGATTAACCCCAAGGAAAATCAGAAGTCATACAGAAAAAGAAGTGTGATGATCCAGTGCTACCTGGCTCAACAGTAAACAGTTGTTTTCACTGTTACAGTAATGAAGACCCTAAATCAGGATGCCACCAAAAAGCGTGATGTGACTGTGTTGCATGGACGAGGGGAGGGAAAAGAGGGAGGAAAGAGAGTTAAAAGAGTAAGTCAATAGATGGTGTCTAGAATTAATTAACAGATGGCTACATGGAATATTATTTCAAAACATGGATACAAGTGGGCAGGATTAAGAGTGACTATGCCTGGGAAATAGAATCAAACAAGAGGAAGAGCCAAGGGCTCTTGTTGCTATGTCTTTTAGCACAGTTTTGCTTTTTAATTCCTTTAAAATTAAAGATTTTAATTCAATTAATTTCTTTCATTGAAAACATACTAAAAATATATATATATCATAGGCTAAGTCACAATACAGTACAGACGTACCTCAGAGATATTGTGGGTTCAGTTCCAGAGCACCGCAATAAAGTAAATACTGCAATAAAGCGAATACACGGATTTTTTGGTTTGCCATTGCATATAAAAGTAATGTTTACACTATACTGTAGTCTATTAAGTATGCAATAGCATTATGTCTAAAAAAAAGTACGTATCTTAATTAAAAATACTTTACTGCTAAAAAAATGCTAACCAGCATCTAAGCCTTCAGCGAGTCATAATATTTTTGCTGACGGAGGGTTTGAAATACTGTGAGAATTACCAAAATGTGACACAGAGATGCAAAGTGAGCAAATGCTGTGGGGAAAAAGAGGTGCCGACACACTTGCTCGAAGCAGGGGTGCCACAACCTTCAATTTGTTAAAAACGCATTATCTGTGAAGCGTAATACAGCAACGCCCAGTAAAATGAAGTATGCCCTCAATTGAGGTTCCAAGGTGTTAGGGACTTTCTTAAGATCGTGGCTGGGAAATAGGATGGCCAGGACTTACCGTGTCTTTATTGGACCTGACTGATTCCATTAATGGCTTGAATTTTTCATGTCTTCCTATACCCATCCCGTTTGGCAAGGCCTCCCCACACCAGTTCTAGGTACGACCATGTAATTTGCTTTTGCCAAACGGACAGTAACAAGCGACACAAGCAGAGGTTTGAAACAGCACTTGCACGGTTCTACTTTCTCTCTTAAACCCCTGTCACCACCATGAAAACATGCCCAGGACAGCCAGTTGGAGGGATCTGAGAGACATACGCAGGACAGCCACGTTGTCCCAGGAGTCACCATGTTAGAACAGCCAGCCCCCAGCCGGCCAGCCCTCCAGCTGACCATGGACACGTGGCATAAGACGTGCCACCATGGCAGAGAAAAGATGCTCTCTCTGAATCTTACGTTAAACGATGAGATGGGAAGTGCTAGCCAAGCTATTCTTAGTTTTGTTTTGTTTTTTTAACAGAGAAATAAAACACTTTCATTCCCAATATTTGTAATGTTTTAAACTACAGCATACTAAATAAGTTTTTGTTTTCCTTTTTATTTGCCTCCACACTTACAAGAGACTGTAAGAGAGCTATCAGTGCTTTAACCAAAATTTTTGAGACTCATGAAACAACTGGAATTTTCCCAATTGATTATTAAGATCAATTTGCATGGTTTCAGCTCACATGGTAATTTTCGTGGTCGCACGCTACCATGAAAAGTAGGACTACCCGTGTCTGATGTGAGGGCTGACGCTGGTGCCCTCACTGGGTTCATGGGGCCGATGGTCATGGGTCCCACACAGGGTCAGGGGAGCGTGGGAGGTCTTCACCCCCGGTGTTGCCCAGAGGCCCCTGCATGGGTGTCTCCTCAGGAAGGTCTATGGGTAACCTACAGTTAGAGAAACGAACCCTCAGAGTATCGACAAGTACTTTAAGATAATTTCCACAACTAAAGTGCAGACTGAAGATAATAAAAATATAAGCCCAGATGACCCTCAAGTAAACAACAGAGATGCTGCTTCTGATTAGAGCTTTGTGTCAGCCACGTTCTGAGGTGTAAGCAACAATCAGATCCAACAAGAAGTCGGCAAAAAAACGTGAGGTGATTAGGATGAGAATACGAAATACCAGTTTACACTCACTGCTGTTAACAATGAACTTGCTCTCAGTAGACGTGGTGCTTTGAGTTATTAACAGCTGATAATATGAGACCATCACAGTGAGCTCAACAGTTAGGTATCGAATGCTCAGAATAGGATAACAAATGTCACCATTTTTTTTTCAGTGATGTTTAGCATCACATAATACTCAGTGCACTTCTTTACCAACTTTCCATAAATGCAGTGATTCATGTTCAGTAAACTATGAAAAGCCACACACCAACTGTTTTTCCTGCCCCAGTGAAAGTATCCAGAGTAACACGAAAAGAAGATGGTAACAAACCAACACAGTAAATGCCAGACAGTTTGCAGAAAGTAAAATGCCACTGGAAGATGCAGAGAAAACACGCTGAAGACGCGAAGAAATGAGTCACAGGACAAACTGCTTCGTTTCTGGAGAAGTTTACTTTGCAGTACATTAAGGTATAGACCTTTCTGTCCTGTCTCAGCTTATGGTATTTGCTAGATTTTGTTTCAATAATGAAGAACTACTTTTTTTGTCAGCCAGTAAAGGAAAGGTGAAAATAACCGATTTAATAAACATCATGTCTATGGCAGACTCACCAGTGCCACGCCTGCTTTGACTAGGGTCCTGGGGGAAAGAACGGATTCCTCGAGAAGGTTCCAGGAAGAGCTCTGCACCTGAAAGTCTCCCCCTTCACTATTCATGCACCAACAGACCCTCTCACCAGGGGATTGAAACCAGAAGTGCTACAGGATGTCATTGGTATGGTTAGTTTGATAAAAAATAAGTCATGGAAATATGATGGGCCATCTTTAAAATATCTTGCAGTGAGACAGATAACAGCTACGAAAATATTTTATACTTGCCAGCCATTTCATGGAAGGGTTATCAATCTTAAAAACGATTTTTTTTTTAAGTTCCAAATTATTCAACATTTTCTGTGATGACAAGTGTCTGTTACTAGTATTCTATCTAACAACTATCTTTGAAAAATACACTCAGTCCATTCATTTAAGGTAAAAATGACATCTCAACAAACAATAACTACTTTTCAGAAGAAATTCAGGTCCTAGAGGGAGCATTATGAAAATGGGTATTTGGAACTGTTTCCATTTTTGTGTGATTTTCATTGCCAAAAAAAAAAAAAAAAGTATGTGCCTTATCTTAAAGAATCTTTCACATCTGCATGCTTAAAAAAACTTAACATCAGAATTCAAAAGCCTTCTTTCAACCCTGTTCAGTGGATTTTCACATTTGCTAAGTGTTTCTTTAAATATATGAATAATTTGCAATAATACCTTATTGATATCTGGGAATATGAAGATCTGCTAATCAAAATTCCATGGACACCTTTGTACACCAGTGGTTGGGATTTAAAAATGAGTGTCACCATCCATAAATGAGCCCACAGTGCAGTTTTCTGTTGGGATGTTGTGGAATGCAGCTTTCAGCTATATCAACCACCAAAGTAAGTATTAAAATAAACTGAACTTTGATCCAGACCTTCAAACATTGTTTCAAAAACTTATGTTAACCCCAGATTTTAAAAAAAACAAAAACAAAAAACAATGATGTATTCAAATCACATTGCTTTCACTAAAAATTTTACCTGAAATCTTAATATTTTAGTAAAGGGAAAAATATTTTTGGCATCCTTAAAATAACACTTAAATTGCTTTAAAATTTGAGTTTAAAAAATTTTTAACTCATCTTTAAAATTTTTCCATCTTTCTGTATATTCTAGAATGTGCACACTATATTGCTATAGTGATAGAGGTATATAAAAGTAAAAAAAAAAAAAAGTAAATGTACATACTAGATGTGCAAACTCAGGAATTTTTTATTTGTGGAGCTGCAGGATCAAAAAGTCTCCATTTAAATAAGAGAAGGAACTTTGGAGTCAAATGGCCTTGTCTTTGTCCTGATGTTTCCTAGAATCATGTTACCTAGAGTCATGGTGAAGTTATTTAACCTCCATTGCTTCAGTTTCCACATTTGTAAAATAAAGATGAAAACATTACCCACCTCAAGGGTCATAAACCAAACACCTACGGAGACAGGTAGATTAAAACAAAAAGTCACATGGCCTCCATAATCTATATTTTATTTTCCTATTTTGGAAGAGACAGGGATACAAAAAAACATTTGTCTATTATGAGAAACAAAACGGCACCTGTAGGAAGATAAATGGGAGCCCACAGGAAGTGGTGAGGCTGGTGACAAACTGGAAATGCCACCCTCAAGTATTCAGCTGCTACTCAGCATATCTGAGAGCTACCTAGAATTGCCAGATTTCCTCTCTAGTCAAAAAAATGGTGAAGTTTGCATTTTTATGTGAGATCTCCTGATTTTTAAATACTGGTGAAAATATGTTTTTTAAAAGGTGTCGGCAAAGAAAACACACCTTCAGCCTCCAGTCTGCCACTTCTGTCTTACCCGAGAAGATCAAATGGGATAGTGAATTTTAACACTGAGTCCATCTCTCAAAAATTTAGGGGTAGTCAGTAGTTGGTATCCATCAGATTACCTCCTAGAAGGAGCATGACAAAAGAGGTCTGGGATAATGGGCTTTGCCCAGAGGACAGATCAAGGCAGACTGTTAGCAGAAAAGATGAGGGAAGGCAAAGAAATAGAGAAGGCGTGGAAATGAACTTTACCATCTGTTTTGCTTAGGGTAATTCTAACTACCTTTTATTCCAGGCATTGGAACTACTAAGATGATTTATTCAAAGTGTCTGTCCTCAAGTGGAACTCTAAATCTGGTGAGGGAGATAATTGTTCATTGTGATGAACTCGAGAATCAAGGCAGACAAATGATAATGGAAATCCATTTGTGCTAGGGGAGGAAAGGAAATTGGGAATGCACTTCATAAAAGAGATGCTAAGCCTGGATGTGAAGGATGACTCAAGTCTACCACCCATAAAAGGCTGGAAGGATATTTCAGGCAGAAAGTATGTGGCACGTAAACGTGGTAAGAAGTCTACAGTGGCTGCAGGTGGTGGTGAGGGAGGGGAGGGGAGAGAGGAGGCTGGAAGGAGCAGGTTGCAGCCAGATTGTGAAGGGCCTTTGTAGGCCTTGCTACACTGTGTTTGTGCTACATCCTAGACTACAAGCAGCCAGATGACCAGATTCATATGTTCGAAAGATCACTGGCTACATTGTGGCCTCTGGAAAGAAGGGAGGGAGCCCGGAGACAGGAAGCCAGTTTGGCAACTGTTGCAGTGGTCCAGATGAGCTCATGATGGCCTGCCCCTGAGCAGAGGGAGCAAAACAGAGGGAGCAGATATCAAAGGCTTTGCAAGAAGCTGCTTTCCCTTCAGATGTGCTGGACATAGGGAAGGCAGAAATGACTACCGAGACCTCTTTCTAAGTTCGTCCTCCACCTCTCCTCCTCTCCCTTTTATATATATATATACATAGGTGTACATATATAAATATATACATATACAATGAATATATCATATGTCATATATATCACACATGTGTCATATATATTATATACCATATATGAGTATTTGTATATATGAATTTTTACTGAGGATAAATGTTTTTAAAATGAAAGGGGGGGCAAATGAAAAAGCATCGTATCATGAGACGAACTTGGAAAACCACTACTTATTAAAGGGAACAGTAGCATACCCGTCAGAGCCCCCGTTAAGCCCCTTACTAACTGCTTCATTCCCTCTTATTTCTCTGGATGACCTTGCTTTATTCTCAGATCTGTGAAATGCTCAAAACTCAGCTGACATTTCCTCTCTATTTGAAGCCTTCCTTGTCTGCCACCCTCTCTGCTACATCCCCTTCCCCTGGCACAATTCATTCTTCTCCCAACTGAGTCCTCACAATGTTTTGTTTGCACTTCTGGGTAACCTTATGCAACATTCCAGTGTGATGTGTGATTAAGTTGTGTGTCTGTTTTTCCAACTACCTGCAAGCATCGAGTCTTCCTCAGGTTTAGGTTTCCCGTGTCTGGCACAGGGCTTGGCACCCAAGCAAGTGCACGTGTTGAGTAGATGAATTCTGTACAAGGGGGACAAGCAGGAAGCAGTAAAATGGAAAGGTTTTTGTGAGGCTATTATCCGGTAAAGATGAAGCTGTGACACTACCCAGCAGGGAAAAGACTCAGCATTTATAAAATTTTGACATGACCTACAGTACATATTGGAATTCTGGGATTTGGCACTGAGGAAAAATGTCAGTGGGAGATTCGAGGAGATCTTTAAATTTTTGCCTTAAAACCTCCTTGCCTTTTCCCTGAGGGTATAAATAGAAGCCTTGGGTGTAGAGAACCAGGAACCCCATTTGCCGTGTGTGGGGAAGAGGCCCCTCCCATGTAACTGGATATAAAAAAAGAACATTTCTTTCAGACAGGCACAGGATTTTGGCTGAAGTTCAGCTACATACCTATTCTAAGCTGAATTTGGGTATAGCCCTAATAATTACAGTTACTCTTTAGAAAAAGAGCCCAAGAGGTTTACCTGGAGATTCTTTCCAGATGTAAGCAGGTATGTGAGAAGCGCAGTAATGAAGATGTAAACCGGATGAGGCCATTTTGCGCCCAGCGTCTTCGCGCCAGTCGCGAGAATGCTGGGAGATGTTCCCCAGCAGTCAGGAGCATGATGCAACTCAGCCATCTAACCAACACCAGATGCCTGGCTCGCCGTACAAGCCGTGGTGTTGGGGGGGGGGGGGGGCGGAGCACCAAGTTTGAATGCCTTTGCAGTTATCAATCTGTCACAAGTTGTAATCAAACTGAAACAAACCTCTTGATTCCGTCAGTTCTTGGGATAGTTTCATCCTATGCCCTGCAGACCTGCTCTGGGTAGGGTGAGAGCCCTCGGGAATCTGTCCCCCTCCTTCAGTCTCCAATTGCAGAGTCTCACGGGCTCAGACACCGATAAGGACATCCCATCTCCACCCCCAAAGCTCTACCTCTTTCTGGATGAAGAAAGATTAACTGGATCAGTGATGCCAGAAACAAAATATTTTGATCAGGTACATCTTTGTCTTTTGAAGAGGCGATGTTCTGTCGGAGTTCGGCAGGTGCTCTGGTTGGCTGGGTGGGTCCGTGGATGCGAATTTTGGTGTATTTGTGGGAGAGGGTGAGCTACGAGCGTCCTTCTACTCTGCCATCTTGGCCCCTTCTCAAATACATCTTTAATATCACCTCTATTCTTTTTTTTCCATATAGATCCAGAATGTGGCTTATTTTTTTTTTCCATGGGAATTAGAAATTATTTGGAGTATTTAGGGGGAGAAAAAAAAAACTCTTTGTCACTGATGTGTGAAAAATCAAGGTGTGCAATGCTACTTAACTCCTCTCTGCAATAAAGGCAGTCATGCAACAGAATATATTTTGGAAGGGCAAATTAAAATTAATTTGAAACAAATAAGAAAGGCTGTAACCTCATCCTCCCCTTGCCCCCCACCAGTGTGAACTGAACACCGTCCACGTGGCCAGTGTCTATGGTGGAGGCAGTTCAGTGCTGAGGAGGGAGTACAGCCTGGGGGGCTCTGAGCAAACTTGGATTTCAATTTGAGGTTGGCTGTGTGCTAGCTATGTAACTAGCCTTAACTGCTTAGAGCATCAGCTCCACCAGCTGTAAAATGGGGAAGAGACTACTTACCACATATGAGAGATGATGGATCAAGTTCCTGGCTTAAAGAGGTTACTTAATACACAGCATGATTTAGGTAAAAGGAAGGCCCACGGTGAGATCAAAGGTTTTGGGAATAAAGCTTGAGCAATCTCATCTAACTCTTAGGGCTCTCTCCTGTGCTCTATAACACTCACACCTTTCTGCAGTGTAAACCCTGACAGTTGGCTTTTCTTTTCCTTTCTCTAATGCAAGTGCCTGACGTAAGCCTCAATTGCCAAGGCATCCACTGCACTTGAAGGAAGGCCATCTCAGATAAACATACTGCATTCAAAGGACCCCCATCATGAAGTTTCTTTGTTTTAGAGATCTTGGTTAATTTAGATAACTGTTGTTTTTTCTTTTTCTCTTTTCCCACACTTTAAATTTCCACTCTCATGGTTTAAATTTGCCAATAAAGAGTGAGCACATGAAACCCTAGGCTCCCAGCCTCAGCCCCAGTTAAAGCAGAACCCCAGGCCTGTGCTCTCTCCCTCTCTCTGCCTGAGACCCCACTGTGTGTCCGGGGCATGCCTTGTATGCTCCATGGCTTGTAAGTAACACACTTTTCTTCTTCAAATTTCCAGCTGGTTATTGCTGAGGGCATCCTGCAATTATAAGAAGAACCACAAGGATCCAGCCAGTGGTAACACTGGTTCAGAAAAGGAAGAAGATGTCTGTGGGAAGCTCACTGGGGCCCAGATGAGTGGCCCCAGGCATTTCCAGCCAATAGCATTACTATCCTACTATTGATAGGCTGAGACCTGCACACAACAGTTGGCTCAGTCGGCAGGATTTTGTGGCTGCCCCTGCAATTAACGGAGGAGAATGCCCTTTACCTGCAGCTTGCTTGCTAACCATCTAACTCAGGTGGGTAACACCATCTGGGGAGGAGCACCACTTGCGGGGGGTCAGTCACGCTGCCACGTGCTTCCCCGTGTTGCCTCTGTCAAGGGTTGCCTGTGGTGTCCAACCCCAAAGATCACGGCTGCCACAGCAATCCAGCCATCTCCCCAGAGCACCACGGTCGAGGCCATATGGCCTGACAAGATGACTAGACCAGTAACTATAAAGGCCTTACTTGACTAACGATGTGCGTGAGCACCCTCCACGCCTCAAGGCCGAGGAGAGCTGAGGCGGGTGGGCTGGATCACAAGGCTACTGTCACTGCCCAAGGAGAAGCTCTGGGCTAAAGGCACGAGGAAGGGATTTCTTTAGGTGAGGAGGACAGGAGACCTCTACCTCCAACCACTGAGTCAGCAGGTTGTTCCCAAGCTGCGTGTCCTAACCCAGAAGAGTGAAACTGTCTTGCAGCTGCAAACCCACGGCACCACCAGAGGGAAAACACAACAGGCCTCTGTGCCACTCTTCATTCGCTGCTGTAATTCTCCATCCCTTGACCCAATGGGATATCATGGGTCCAATCTTTGGCACGGTGTTGCTAATAAATTAATGGACAAATGTAAGTGTTCTGAACATTTAGTACCAGTACCTCCTAAGAGCCCTGAGGAGGTACACCAGCTCCTTGATAAATGCAACCCCCCCCCCCATGGAAGCCTCCCGAGCACTGCTCCGAGCTGGGGCATCCCAACATGCCAAGGCTCCGGTATCATACACCCCGTGCATGCTGCACTAGGGGGTACACACCCCAGTCCTGGAGAGGTCAATTGGGACACCCTGGAGAAGAGCAGCCACCTACAAAGAGGGCTCACAGGAATGTCATCCACAAACACTTCTGGTAACAACACGTAAGATTAAGGTGACAGGAGAACATCAAGAAGTGGAAGCTGAGATCAGAAACTCTACCTTATCGGAAATTCAAACCTTTCTCTATGTGGCCGGAAGAAGAGAGGGGAACTGACGCTCTTGTGAGATTTCTTGTTTACTTGGAACGGGCTCTGAATTGTTACCCATGGCTGCCAAAATGCATCAGCTGGCCAGTACTTCTAAAGACCCTAAAATCCATAACTTTCTTAAAGATCCATCCAGGCTATATGCTCATTTTCTCCAAGCTACCACACGCCCTGAGCCCCTTCAGCTTTCCCCTGAGTGAGGCGGAACTAGAAGCACGCCTCACAAGGTGTCCTTGCCACGAGCAGGAAAGCTGACAGCATTATCAAGGCCCTCGTCAGGAGGAAGAGGGAAAGGGAAGGCAAAGGCCCAGAGCCAGTGGCATTTGAACCAGGGCCTCGCCTCTCCTCACTTGGATATTTACCGCCTGGTGCTGGGCCCACCCTCCCAGCAGTGATCATTGCCCAGGCTTACAGCTAGTGGGAAACATTAAGATGCTGTGCAAAATTGGCACGACCCAGTGGGTTTTTCATTTTCATGATCACAGTGACCCAAATGATCCCACCTTCACTTCTAGCCCTGAAGAGGCTCCACTTGACCTTGAGTTCAGAAGATTATTTTTACAGAGTACACTCCCTAATTACAGGGCAGAATTACTACATTTTTGGGGGACTGCTATAACCATTCGAAAGGCACTAAAGCTCCCAGGATAAAATTTACATTCTTTGTCTCTTGACGATATAAATCTTCCTACGTCTTTGAAATGTAAACACCCCAGAAGGTAACTAAAACTCTGGCCAAAATCACCTGCGGCTGAAGCAAAGCGGACTAGATTGGGAGCAAGGGGAAAGCAGCTTTTTAAAATACAAAATGCTATAAAAGTTCTCTTGCCCAAAATCAGGTCCACAGACTCCTTAAGATGACTTGTCAAGGACAAATACAAATCTTGGAAGTCTTCTCCACAAATATTAGTAAAAAGCTTTAGCCACTGGATCAGGTAACCTGAAACTCTGCCTGCCGATTTGGATTCCACAATTATTTATAAACTAGTGAGTTTTATATTGTTATACCTGATTCATGGCTAAAATCTTGGAACAGAAGTTTTAGCGTCTCTGTATCTGTCTGCATGTTTATATGTATCTATGGATGCATGTTATGTTTATGTGATTTTTTTCTCTCTACCTCCAGATGACATTGCTAAAATTAATTTGTAAAACAGCTCTAGTTAATTGGCTTAAAAATAATCACTTTCTGAATTGAGTATTCTTAAAGCTCTGAAATATAGAAACGGAGCCAAATGTTTTTCAAGTTCACATGATCTGGAATAATCTTTGATAGATAAAAACTTGCTTAAGTTTGGTTTAAATTAAATAGGTATATCTTCAGAGTTATCAATATTAAACATAATTCAGATAAACACCTTTTATTCTACCTGGGTTTACTGGTCAAATTCATGTAAATGCTTGTAAAATTTGTCAGTAAGAAAAGTAGCTACTGGCTACTGACTAATGAAGTTTCGTGGGTAGTCTGAACAGCATTGTCGGGAGCAAATGATTTAGATAGACGTAATCAGAGTAACAGTTTAGGTGAACTTTTTAGTGATAATTATGAGTTATGGTAATACCTACTTAAAAATAGTTTCCCAAGTATCTCTGGTAACTTGAAACTTTATTGTTTTGCTAAGTTAAATTAAACGATGGGAATTCTTTGAATGTCTAGGTCATTTCCAAATAAGAGAAAATACTGAAACATTAATTGATAAGCAAGTCTAAGTTTACCTACTTTTGACCTCTTATTAGAGGAACTAAAGATATTTGGGTCTCTTAATAAACTTATGTTGTGCCACATTGAGTAATCATGCTATGATGTAATGTATATTTCTAGAAATTATGGCATACGTTCAGACATTTACCAATCTAAAGAATGCTGGTATAACAGACAATTCACAATTGTTTTCTTCTTAGTTTTAGCTAGAAATTAAAGTTTCTAAGGGTTAAGAATTCTAATTAACATATGTAATTAAAGTTGCTAAAAGCTACTAGGAAAAAGAGAACAACAACTCTGTTTGCAAGGAAAGTAGGATGTGTTTTTGGTTAAGAAACGGTCTGAAGTAGAGAGATGCATTTTTTAAGGGGAAAGAAAGTAAATTTGTCCTAAAGCAAAACTGGTTATCTCAGAATGGGAAAGAGGAAAATAAAGGACAAAATAGCATAGAAAGTTGGGAAAAGAGAGAGGGAGAGAATTTTACCTTGTGTAGTCAAGATGTCTAAAGTGGAATTAATTCATTATAAGGGTTTTAAAAAGTAAGCTTTGATGTCAATAGCATACTTCTGTAAAACTAAAACTTATTTTTTCATCTGATAAAAGGAGAAAGTTTTCTTGAACTATTGGTCTGCTCTTAATAAGCTACTGTGAAAGATTTTTCTTTACCTTTTAAGTAACCTGGCTAGAAAACAAACATCTTGTGTTTTATGAAAATAATTTCCTGTGCTTCCTGTTGCCTTGATCAGGTCCTTGATTACTTACGATAACTGAGTCTTCTCTATATTAAAAGAACTAAAAGTTTTGCTCACAACTATGTAACCCTCTGTATTTGTTTTCTACCTACAAACTGGAATGGATAATAAATTATTCTTGTTTCCTCCAATATCTGGCTACAGCTCTCCAAACTAATGTTTCCAGTTTTTCTCCACTCTGCTGACTTGGAATCATCGAGAATTAAAACTGTCCTTTTCCCAAAGCCATGCAAGCTAAAGTGGGACAACGTGATACAAACTTCAGAGACGTCACCTCACTTATCTGTGGACAGTCTTCATGCCTGTTACTATGTGGGGCACTCAGAAAAATCACCAGACACATTCAAACTGCAAACTAGGAACATCTATCAGATTGCCACTGTCTGCTCTCATCCCTCTGAAGATGTTTTGAGCCCAGCATCTGGAAGTCTTCTAGACTAGCTGCCTTCAGAATTTAGTAACTGGGATTATAATCTGCTTCAATAATTAACCTTTGTTTTTTTCCTTTTGTTTCCATAGTGATGTCTTTTATTAAATACCTGATGCAAATACTTGTACCACATGGGCCTAACTTGAGGAAACTGCCTGCATCACCACATTTTGAAATAAGACACAACCCTTTAACTGAGCTGACCTAGTCTCAGGACTAAGAGACTGGTTCAATGAGATAGTGAGTAATCTACCAACTCAGGACAGATTCAGACCTATTTACACCAGACGGCCCAAGATGTTAAAACATTCCACAATTTTACCAATCTTTGAACAGATTCCCAGGGCCAGATTCCTAAGATCACTGACCTATTTTCATGGCTGGACCTTTCAAGTTTGGGACAATGGGTATGGACAGGATTTCAGACTACTGCCTGTATAATTACAGTTTTTACTACTTTAATCCTATTTACATGTGCAATTTCTGGGTTACAGCATGCCCTTCACCTGACTTTTAGCATATCAGCTATCTAGGCCATTAAAGGCCTCACCATTGACTATGAAGCTTCCGCATCACAGGATGGATTGTCATGTAAGCCCTGACAGCTGGCTTTTCTTTTTGCAATGCAAATGCATGACTTTAGCTTTGATTGCCAAGGCATCACTTCAAAGAGGGTTATCTTGAATAAACACATTGCCAGCCACACGACCAAAGAGCCAGGACACCTGCACCCTCCCTCCCCACCCCACCAGGAGGCTCCTTTGCTTAGAGATGGTCGATTTAGGTAACTGGCCACATGAGTCACCAGTCTTTTCTTTTTCTTGTGCTTTAAATTCCTGTTCTCATGTTTTAAATTCGCCAATAAAGAGAGAGCCCATGAAACTCTAGGCTCCCACCCTCAATCCCAATTAAAGCAGAACCCCAGGCCTGTGCTGACTGTCTCTCTCTCTCTCTACCTGCGACCCCACTGTGTGCCCCAAGGGCGTGCCTTGTACGCTCCAGGGCTTGTTTTTCTTCGTAGTTTCCAGGTGGTTATTGCTGAGGGTGTCTTGCAATCATAATAAAAGCACAAGGGTCAGGCCAGTGTTAACACTGGTTTGGAAAAGGGAGAAGATGTCCGTGGGAAGCTCACCAGGGCCCAGGTGAGTAACCCCAAGAATTTCCAGCCAACAGCATTACCACTGATAGGCTGAGACCTGAGCAAAACATTCTCTTACTTTGCTTTCTAGTTATTTCTACACCTTTCTACTCCCTTACCTTGTTAGTACAGTGCTGAGGTAAATACTTAAAAATTACTAGTTGACTTGCTCTGCTGTTTGTTTCTGAAAATCAGTCAGGTTCCTGCCCAGCCTGGATGATAATGTGGGTGTGTGTTTGCTGGAAATGATGGTGGCAGACACTGCAGGGAGGGGAACTGCAAACTTTGAAATTAGAAAAAGGTTCTCTGGCATCCATAATCTGACAACAGTATGATTCCGTAACCAGCCTAAAAATTGGGGGACATCTCAGGTAGGCATGAGGATCTGATCTGACCCCTAAAACTCCGGTCACTATGATGCGTCCATAAAAGCCCCTTACTTGCATGACAAGACTTACAGGTGTTTTAGGATCAGAGCAGCCTGGTTTAGAACCTATGATCGTCTTTGGCCAATCCCTTTCCAGGTTGGTTCAGGACAAGGATAGCGTCTGGGAGATACTGGATGGGAAGAGTTCTTTCCAGACTATTCTTTTATGGCATGTGGCATTTTTTCAGGTCCCACATCAAAGTGGTTAAATTCCTATCAGTTTCTATGTAGTGCACAACAAGACTGTAAGACTGACTGGTAAGAAGTCAGTACAGGATACTCACAGGCCTGGTCCAAGGCTTTTTATGCCAGCATCTTCTAGAAGTCATTGCATGGTTAAGATCTGGGTGACAGTGGCAATTTTCTGACAAAAGAGTCACAATTTGGGTACATGGTACCTTTGTAAAAATCTCCTAGTGGGTTAAAAAAAATGATGATGATGATGAAAGGTACAGGTACAAGGAAAAAGAAGAGATGGGAAAGGTCATTATGTAAATTTATGCAGGGAGATCAGTTCTCCAGTTCTTGGAACTGCTTGAGAAGGACCGTGCCTGGACACCCTGCATTTCTAGAGAGGTAGTGACGAGCACCGCTGGGCAGCCCGAGGTCAACCCAGACGTGCAAACAGGAGCTAAGGTGGTGCTGGTTGAGGAGAACAGGCTACTTCTCCAGCACAGAAAAATGGACAATGAAGGGCAAGAAGAGCGGAAAGGCATGATGCTTCGGGAAAACTGTTTGGCTCATCTCTATAGGAAGACAACCAGAGAACGAACACAGGAATATATGTACGTACGTGCAGGACAGGGACATTGTGCTGTACACCAGAAATTAGCACATTGTAACTGACTGTACTTCAATAAAAAATAATTTTAAAAAAGAAAGACAACCGGTGATGACAAAACAAGTCATTTCTGAGGGTCAGATAGAATTTTTTTTTTTTATACTAATTGACGTTTTCATACTGAAAGTTCCAAGGCAGTGGTTCTCAAACTTGAACAAGCACCCAAATCACAAGGAGGGCTGCTGAAACATAAAGTGCCGAGGCCCTCCCCGAGACCTGCTGACGTAGCAAGTCTGGGAGAAGGCCCCAGAACTTGCGTTTGTAGCAAGTTCCCAGGTGATGCTCATGCTGCCATCTGGGGACCACATTTTGATAAGCACCGTTCTAAGGCAAGAGTACATGAAATTGCTGGCCTGAGAAATTTTAGGATCCCAGGAATATGACTTAAAGAATTGGCTTAAAAACAAAAGTCCTGATCATCTCACTTCTCCTCCCCCAAATAAACAAATCAACAAAATGAACTGAAAAATTTCAACAACAAATGATACCATACAGAAACTCTTCCGTCAGAGACATTTAAAGGTAAATTCATTTGTGAGCAATGGGGGAACTCCTAATGTGTTTCCTAGAGACCAATCCTGGACAACAGTGTAAATCTCCTGTCAAATTCTTTACCAGAGGCCTAGGCATCAGCATGGCATCACTTCTGCATTTTTTTTCTATAGAGTGATCATGATGCAGCTCGCCAAAGCTCATGTTAGGCACAAAAACATACACGAGCTGCTGAAGATGCTGCTGAAGATTCTGCTGAGGTGAGGTGAAGCCTCAGTAATTCTGTAAATGTTTCCCTTCCCTCCAATCTTTCACATCCCTGGAGGCCTCTCCCGGGGCCTGGGGTATGGAGAGTCGGACGAGACCCGACTGTCAGATCCCTAGCTCATAAAGGCCACGTCGGATAAAAGGCCCGCTATATGAACCACAGACACATCAGCTGGGTAAGCAGATAAACAGAGCGGCCCACGACAAACTCTAGCAGGCAGTCCGTGCATCTGAGCTAAAAATAAGAAAGGGATTCAGGAATCAGAGAAGAAAACATTTTTAGAAAGAGATTTTATTGCATAATTTCTGTATACAATAAACATAGGAAAAGGGTTTTTGATGAAAATTTCATGTCATTTTTCAAAAGTCTTGAATTGCTTGGAGAAAAGTTATTACAAAGCTATCTAAGGCAAAAATAGTATTCGACCTTCAGAACAAATGATAGTCCCTTTCATCCTATTCCATATTTAAAGCAAGGCATTTTCAATTCAGTTAACATGGAAAGGCTTTCAACTCGCTATATTATTTGTATTAAGAAGTTAAATGCATCTACGAAAAGTTTAAACACACAGAACTGTCCTCTAACACAATATATACTATTGCGTTCTTCAGATCCAGTCTACGTGAGTGTATGGATGTACTTTTTACACACCACCAAAGAAACCTGCATCTCCTAATGGTACAGCGAGGGCTGGAGTGCAGAGAGGGAAAGTCCCATGCATTTCCTATGTTAAATGGCATAACTCCCACAGATCACATACACCTCGCCGTATTGACTCAGTTCATTGCACTCCATATCCTGCAAAAATAAATCTAGTGCTCGGCAGCTGACATTATTGCTCACTTACGTTTTAGTAATATATTTCTTTAACATAAGACAGAAGTATACTGAAATTTGATACCACTTAAACTCAAAAGCAATCTGAAATTAAACCACATGCATACACCCCACTTTCTTTCTTCGATGGATGTTGCATTTTTCTTAAAGTTGACGCTGGAAAATGTGGTAGAAGAAAAACTGGCTTTCCTTGAAACATATATGAAGCATTAGAAGAGGAGCTTTTTGAGGGGCATGTTAAGCCCTACGATAAAACTGGAGGAACAATGAGAATCCAGAGTCTCTGGGGAGCAGGAGAAGGCCCTCGTTATCTTCCTTGTCTACCCAACACTGTGGCTAGCGTCCAGCGGGGCAGGCTGCCACACAGAGCTGGAGCCATGTGAGATGTGCTGTGTGAGCCTGTGAGGGACGGACTGCATGCTGTGACAGGACCATCCTGGGAGACCCACTTCTTTAGGGATCCTTGGGTCGCTGGGAAACGTTGGGACTCGCTCCGTGAGGTCGGGAAAGACTTCTAGGATAGTCTGAATGTTGAGGCTTCAAGGGTCTTAAATTTTCCATCTCTTTTCTAGAGGGGCTGACACCTGCCCATTGCAGAGTGACCCCAGCGCCTGAGGTGAGACATCTGGGAGCCGAGGGAGGAAGAGCATAATGCATCTGGAATCCCTAAGCTGCATGTAGCCACCTGACAATGAAGCGTCACCAGGATGCCAGGACCTCATCAGGAGGTGTTTGTAGAGACATAGAAGGATATGGACATGACCACACTGACATTTTGATTGGTCACAACTTTCCATTTTAGTTTCTCATTATTTCTTTAAAATTGTCGAGTGTCCCTCTTTTTTTTTTTTTTTTTTTTTTTTTGTCTTGGTGCTTATAGGGAAAGATGTCCATTTTTATAAGCTTTCAAAGATTTACAAAAATATTATTTAAAAAAACACTACATCTCAGGATGAGCATTCAAGGCTACAAACACAATATACATCAGTCACAAACCGTACCTTCACACCTGGCTGCAGTGTGTCAGCACTGCTCAGAGCTATGAAAACCTTGCAGTGCACAATGACATCCATCCCACCAGACTAAATGTTTCATGGCAGTCGAGCTGAGCTTCCTAGAGTTAAAACTAGCCATATTGCTACAAAGAAAAATTTCTGGCTCTTGGCCCACCTGTTTCCATACCAGTCAGCTAAGTCAGCCTCCTCTCTGCTTCTTTCCATTTCAAATGCCTGGGCTTTGGCCTCTGAGGCAATTAGAACCAGATCAGTTTAATTCTACAACACTGATCTTAACTGTATAGCAATATAGCAATTTTCCCCTGAGAGTGTCAATTATTTCACAAATATTGTAAGTCCAAGTGTATACATAACGAACAGGCATGAAGAGGCTAGACAGCTTGTCCCTGGTCACGCAGCAGATTAGTGTCAAGGGTGGGACTTGAGCTCCTGGCTGTTTCTGTTTTAACCACCAACATCCTTCCAGAGGTCACCTGACCCTGCGCACAAGGTCCTCCCGCCCCTTCCCTTTGTGCTCTGTTTGTTACTTGCAGTATCTTGTCAGCTCTTCTGCAGAGCGCGGGATGTCTAAGGACCCGCGGCGTCCTCCTCGGCCTTCTCTGCTCTCTCATACTTCTGCCGCCTTGATGAAGCGGGTTGTACCCAATATTTTATTACACACAGGGAATTCACCAAACGCTCTTCCAGCTGCAGCTGGCGTTAGAGTGGAGGGACAGACTTATAAAAGGCATCGGCAGGTGTTCTTCTTTGTGAACTTTGGACAAAAAGGGGCTCGATACTTTACAGTCGCCTTACATTCCACTGTTTTCAATGAAAAATAAAATAAAGGCCTAACCATGAGGTAATGTTTACTTCTCTGCCACAACGCTCAGTGCGCCCTCTCAGGTCTGGCAACAATTTAATATAAGGAAAGACTTTAGACCTTCACACCCTTTTAGTGAGAATAAATGACCTTAGCTCAAACTTCCCACAAGGCAGAGAAGTCTCATAAGATATCACTCCATCCTTATCTTAGGTGGATCTGCACAAATGCCTCCAGGCCATGTGTCTTGCAGGTCTCAACACCCTGCATTCCGAGCCCTGGTCTCTGCATTGCAGAGGAGACCTGGATTTTCATGTTTGAAGACCTAGCACCTTCTGCCTCTTCAGCAAGGAGAAAGAAATATATATATATCAAAAGAAGCTATGTGGACGAAGAGAATAATGCCAAACGGTACTTAAGTGGCTTGTGAGGAAGTTTCACAAAGCTATCTCCGAGGTTCACCAAAGTTATAAACTGTTCCCGATCTAGTCAATACCAAAATGCATTGATGGCCAGGGCCTCTGTTTAAGCAAAAGAAGAAAAATATTAATAGCATAAAACTGCCCTTCTATTTTTGAAAAAATACATCTGAGATAGGCGACACTGAATTTGCTTTCATAAAGCTGGGCACTAAGCACACTTGCTGCCATCACTTTCCGTCCCTCTACAGCTCCGTTTTGTCTGCCTGGGCCGGGCTGCCCAATGCGCTGCCTCCCTCGGCGCCGCTGCTATCTGCAGGCGTGAAAGACAAGGAAGCCGAATTTATGCAGTATCTTTTGCCGGTAGGACGAGGTCCGTCGTCAAAAATGTGCCCGAGGTGAGCCCCACACTGAAAGAGACGAGCAAAATGTAAGCCAACAGTGCGCACAAAGCAGGCTTTGAGGGGAACCCGCATTCCGCAGCTTAAATGGATGGGCCAGCCTGTAGAGAAATGATGGAAACCATCGCGGATGATTTCTAATCCGCCTGTCAATAGCTGCAATGATGGCTTCTGGCAGGCTTTGCACCACATGCTGAGAATAAAATACACCAGAATTGTGCATATCAGAAATCACCTAGGAGCCACTGTATTTTTTGATCTGTGAAGCCACTCAGCCAGCTGAAAAATGACTGCAGTAATTTTATGAATTGAGTTGACCCTTGATCTCCCCTTGTAAGAAACATGGCAGAATAAAATCTTTCCCCCTGGCACTGCTTTTGCCTTTGGATGGGTCGGTTTCAGATATGCAGAAGTCCACTGTATAAGATACTGTTTAACTGGCCATGACGGAGGTGATGTTTGCTTTCATGGGCAGTAAAACTTAGCATCAGACAAGCATTGGATGTTCTTGGAACCCAGCAAAGCAACTCAAGGCTCAGTAGATTTATGTCACGGTCACCAGGACTGCGGTGTGGCAAATGAGAATGTCACTAGTCCATGCAACGTTTTTTTTTTTGACTTCCAGTAGGCGGAGTGCCATGCGGGCTCCTTTACCCACACAGACTGGATCGCGTGGAGAAGGAATAAGCTGTCGAGCTCAATCCATGCTACTGACTGTCCAAAAAGCTGGGGAAGGAGGAGAGGCAGATAATCCAGACAGAAGCAGAAGAAGGGATGGTTAGTTATGCTGGTGTTTGAGAGAAATCCAGCCCAGAGAAAGTGTCTCCAAGAAGGCTGGCTCACTGAACAGAGCCCTGCACCGAGGAGTTTGCTGTAGGGGACAGCCCCAGGGGACAGCAGCACAGCTCACATAGCTATCTCCCACCCTTCCTCTGCAGGGACAGCGGTGAAGGATATGGGGACATTAGTGCACCACATTCAAACAGGCTGTGAAAACACATTGTTCATCGTGTGATGAAGAAACCAAAACTTCGGGCAAATGACCCCCATTCATTCATTTTGCAATATTTATGGAGCACCTGCTACATGCCAGGCACTGTCCCAGACTCTGGAGATCTAGGCAGTGGCCTCACAGAGCTTACATTCTAGTGGGGGAGACACACATACAAAGGAAATAAGGAACTGCAAAGTATCATAGGTGGAAATAAATGCTAAGGAGCAAAAAAAAAAAAAGGAGGGATACGCAGTGAGTGAGGTTTGGGAGCTGACATTTTAGGTGAGGTGGTCGGCGGTGGTTTCCTGGGTGACTCTGGGATAAGAACCTGAAGGAAGCGAAGGGGCGGATATGTTGGGGAGAGCGTTCCTCGTCAAGACTTAGGGGAGAACATGAAAGAGGTGGCATATAAATTACTTATTAATTCTTCTTACTGTGCTTGTTTGGTGTATGAAACACTTACAAATTGTGGGGAAATAGGGTAGGAATTGGGGGGGGTTCTGCCCCTCCATACCAGATGGAGATGATGCGAGAGAAGTGAGGGATGGTGCTCATTACAACGGAGAGAACTAGAATCTCGGTTTCCCCACTGAAAGTGCTAAACTCAACCCTCACGAGTTCTCTAGTCGTTAATAAACAGCTCAAATAGTCGCTTTGACTACGTGGCACTTCCATGTTAAAAGTGCATTCTTATTTTACTGCCAACACACTGTGTCAGCTTATTAAACTCACTAAAAATGAACCCTGAACTGATTTGATCTATTGCCTGGAAAATATGAAACAGGCCTAAAAAACAAATCTTGCATTATTTTACCACATTTTATGCAGGTTTAGGTAATATCAAGGCTGACAGCTCAGATTGCTTTTCCTTTCTATAAACAATTGAGGCCAAATTTTCAGGCATCAGCAGCTAAGATGCACCAGTAAAAATACACAGGCTTACCCAATGGACACAGGAAAACACTTATGTGTGCCTGCCAAAACGGTCAGCGTGCAGGCCCGCAGGAACTGGTGCGCTCGGTGACCAGTGCGTGTGCACAATGACTGATCTCACGTGCAGCTCCGGCACTTTGATCACTTGGCATCTGAGAGGTAGAGTTTTCACATAAAAGCCTCAGACAGGCATTTGGTTTGTTTTTTTTTAATGAGAGAATACAGCTATCTGGGCAAAAATAAATGATATTGCATTTATTAATCATCTCAAGCATATTTAGAAAACAGTTCTATTTGTTTACCTTACTCCCAAAATAAAGCAGAGTAATGGTATGCTTGAAGCCACTTAGTGGTATTCGTTTCTCAACAATTTTTTTAAAAATCCAAATTAGAGTAACTTAATCTGTTGAACTGACTTGGTTCTCAGTCTGGAGTTTCATGTGCTAAATCTGAAACTAGACTTTTGGTTAAACAGAAAGAAAAACACAGATGCTGGATGTCCCTAATTCAGGCCAAAGAAAAAGGGAGGGGGGTGAAGAAGAGACATTATAGTGGAAAAAAGGCAACAAAAATCCTTTGCAAACAACTATGTGGGTTGGTGATGGGATAGGGAAATCCTCAGTGTGGGTGTGGGTCCCCTAAAAACAACAGTGATAGCTCCATCATGCTTGCACAAGGTGTTCTGGGAGAGTCACACCAGGCTCACATAAGTGAGGGAGGAGCAACATTTCAAGACACAGCAAGGTGTTCATTTACATCTGTGCCACCACATACATGCCCACTGCGCTGCCTGCAAAGTTGCAAGGCCGTTGGTCTGAGGGAAGCCTAACCTCAGGGCAGCATTTCTGCTCCCCCTCCAAGTACACCCAGTCTCCTGTAAAATACTGCTACCCCGTTCATTTTAAAAGTGCACAAGCCCTGAAAGCTCCTCCCTGAGGGGAACGCACATGGAGCCCATTCTTTCCAGCTTCTAGCCCGGCGGAAGGCTGGGATGATGAATGAAAGTTGTCAGTGATGCATTGTTTCTTTAGCTGCCTGCGAGCTCTGCCTCCCTGGCCCCAGCCAACTGGCAATGTGTTGGGATCTCTCGGCACACCTTGTTGTAACTGAAACAAACTGGTTGCCCCATGAAGAAATCTTTGAAACCTGCTGTTAATGATTTATTTCAGGGTAGAATCTTAGGTGTGCATTTTAAAAGTTGTTTAAAAATGGTTATGTATTTCTTTTACAGGCAAAATACAAACTGTGATCAAATATTCTAGCTCTCATTCTGAAGAAGCATGAGGTAATTGTTCAAAAGAAAAAGTTTAAATTTCCACCAGAATCCTTTATCACCCAAGCCACCCCTTCACAAAAGCTAGCAAACTAAAGAACCTGCAGAGAACCAAGGGAAAGGACTCCCCCACCCAAAAAAAGTGATTGAGCATCAAATTTAACATAATTCCTTAAAATCTGACTGCGATTCTCAATTGTGTGCGTAAGAAACAAAATAGTGCATTCAACACGGTTACGTATTTCTGCACTGATGTATTTCCAACTGTCCTAGAGGGTTTTCTCCCAGCTATTCCTAGGATGTTTTAGGGTTTGTTATTGTTATTTTCTCTTAAGTGTTTGATCTACAAGATGAAGCAGTTTCAAAGCAGGGCTTTTACACTTGGGCATATGGGGCAGGATGGGAAAGAGAAAAGAGTTTCAAGGAGAAAAGCAATTTACTTTGCCAGTAGGATCCTGTTTTCTCCCACTGTTATTAAAGACACTTGTGTATTAAGTAGGGCTCTTTTCCTCTGCACTGGTGATATTAATCTTTTGCCAAGGAAATGATTGTGAAGTCATCAGTTTAGCATTATGATTTTACTGAAAGATCAAGAAAAAGAGAGATGGGCTGCGAGTCTGAACCCCCCTTGTAACACATGGACATCTTTAATCATCAGCAATATATGACTTGTCATCTGCAAAAGATTAATAAGGTTTGGGGTTTTACCAAAAACTGCTTAACTCTTGAAAAATACTTTGCATTGGTGGATATTTACCTCTCCATTGATTTGGCTGACTTCAAACAAATCAATAATGATCTAAAACAAACTTAAGGGCCTCTACCACAGATTCAAACAGCAATAGCTGAGGTCATAAATAGACTCCAACTTGGGTAAACTCAGGGTTCTGATGGCTTCCTTAAAGATTATTACAAAAAGTTAAGTGATTTACTGGCCTCCCATTAGCTGCAGATATAAATTTTGATCTAAAGAAGGAAAAATTGCCCAGGTATTTCCAGGAGGGACTTTCCTTCGCTGAACTACAGCTTAAACCATGCACATCTTACCTCTTTGCACTGAATTTAAACTCCTGACAAAGTGTTACTTAACAGGCTGGGGTTGGAGGATTAGGGAGAAACTGTCAAATAATTTATTCATAGTAGTCAGTGAAACTGGAATAGAAGCGATGTATTTTATCACTAACTAAAAAAATGTAAATTAAATAAAATTAAGGAAAAGTCTTTATAACTGAAAGTTGTTGGGAAATTGCTACAGTCAGAGGAAAGATACATATACCCACCCAAGTGGGCAAACTTAGGACAAAGATCCTCTTTGGAAGAGATAACTGGAATGTAATTCCTCAACTCAGTAGGTAGAAGAGGAAAAGAAAACAAATACAGTTCCAACAAAAATCAGAATGTAGCAGGGTAACCTATTTCCTCCACAGGCAGGAATCCTGATGAAGGCAGTGAAGAACTGCCACCACTCCTGCTTGTCTCCTGTGCTGTTCACTTACACATCGGGTGGTGAGCTAGGGTTTTTACACAGCAATTCTTTTAGGACTTGACTACAATATTCCTCTGAAAGATGATTACAGTACTGAATAAATCTTAACTTTCTCAATAAAATTTTACTAAAATATTACTACCTAAAAAGTCACCGGGCACCTGGAAAAACTACAATGTAGTATAAAGAGGTGATGGGTATGGCTCCCAATGTGTTTACAACTTCTCCCCAAATATGAGGCCTAATTCACTGCACGGTGTGATGTATGTCACAATGAAGGAGAATGAGGGGACAGGAGGAGAAAGAGGGGTGGGGGAGAGGAGGAGGAGAAGGAAGGAGAATCCTAAGTACTAAAGCAAGAATTAGAGACCCACAGATCAAAAAAATATCGCCATGTTGCCAGGCAGGCAAGTTGAATCTATGGTTTCATGCACAGAAGCTTAGCTGATTTGTGTAAGTTGGCAGTAAAAGGGTCCTCGTGTTCAGATGCTCCATCTTCACCACGAGGAAAGAAGCACTCCACATAACATGTCCAACGGAGAACGCCTCTGAGATCCTCACAGATTCTTCATAACACAAACCCCTTTGATGCAATTTAGTCCAGAGAATGGACAAGCCAGGTGAATTCACAATAAAATAAGAATTTTAGAATGAGGACCAAATCAGAGAAGTTCCCCATACCATGTCACCGTCGAAAAGTTAAAAAAAAAAAAAGATGGAAGAAGTTGCAAGTAGAAGTAAGAGAAGAGACTACATAAACTGAAAGAATAGAAGGTAAAAGAATATAAACTGATGATGAAAAATAGTGTTAAGAATGAGAAACTAGGAAGTCAAATACTTCCTAAAGAGTGGTTACTCTAAAGAGTATGGAAACCATTAAATCAGTTTTTTTTTCCAAGTCAAGATAAAAAGGGTGAAAGAGAAAATGGAAAAGAGAAAACTAAAGAAAAACGTAAAACAAAAGGAAAATAAATGTCTGTGTCAAACACACAAATCAAAAGCCAAAGACACTGAAAGGGAAGATGCCCAGCATACTTCAGTTTAGTGAGCTGTTAGCCGCTGCACTGAGTGCCAGACACGTCTGCTCCGTCCACACGGGGACAAGTCCACCAAACATATTCTTGGGGGCTGGAACCCAATTATTTTCTGCGTGGTATTTACCTCTCGAAGAATGTATTTTCACACGTACGCTAATGGAGCAAATTTCTCTCCCTCTTCTCTTTAAGACTTTTATTTAAGAAATGGTCAAATACTTCATAAATGTGAGAACTAAAGGTGGTGAAAAAAGAAGCCCAAAAGGAATAGGTCAGTCAGTGTCCGTTCTTCACCCAACAGTTAGGAAAGGACCACAGGATCCTAACAGTCATCTAGGCCTTTAACCAAAGGGCCAAGAGCTGTGCCTGGGTTAGCGCGGTAGTTTTTATGAACGTTGCCTGATATGGGCACACCATGTGGGTTTCATCTCTCTTTGGTCACCGCAGGACACCTTCCTAACGGCCTTTTCTTGACTCCTGTGATGTTACCTTAGTGGCTGGCGCAGAGAAAGGGGGAAGCGTGTTCTCACTGTGAATGTGAAGAATCAATCACAAAGACGTGAGAGAGAAGGGCCTTAAAGAAAGTTACTATCTTGGGCCCCATTTTTTCTGTGTCTTTTTTATTTGGTTTTCATAGAATTCAATGTTTGAAAGTGGGTTCTGAATGAAAAGGAAAGTTGCAGTCATGTAACAGCACTTAATGCAGCTTAAAAGAAGAAAGAAACAACCATTAGCCTTAAGAGACGTTTACCAAGTACTATGTACCTAAGTTACAAATTACTATGTGCCATCATACCCAGTTGCTCTTTTCTCAAACATTTTAGATTACTGGGTAGATATTCACAATTTGTTTTTGTGGCAGTTATAAAAAAAAATCAATAAATATTCAATTGAATCCAAAACTGAACTGAATTAAACTAACTGTTGGAGGATCACAGGATTTGGGGGGTTTTGTTTTTTTCTTATTTCAGTATGACTCCTTATGGTGCATCTATCTATCAATCTGTCTACCTACCTACCTACCTATCTATCCACCTGAAAACTGTAAAGAACTCTGGAGCTAAATGCCCAAATTCACGTCTCAGTTCTGCCACTTAAATCTATATAAATTCACCCAAGTGTAATTGCACTCCTTATGCCTCAGTTTCCTCAACTGCAAAATGAGAGAGAATAACAGTGTCTGCTCACTAGGTTATTGTGGACGCTAACTAGGGGGGCTTTTAAGAATTCTGATGTTCAGTCTCTACCCAGACAAATTAAATTAGAATCTCTGGGGGTGAGACCCACAATCAAAAAGTACCACTATCTTGCTCAGACTCATATCTGAGGAACAAGAGTGAACTGAAAATGTGACGTAAAATATAAAGTCTGCTTTTCAAGGGCGAGAGTGGTCCTCATACTTAGAAAAAATTAACTTGCCAGCCTTATTTTTTAAAAAAAGAAAGAAATAAAAGAAAAGAAAGCAGAAATTCATCAGATGGTTAGGTTCAAACCAATCTCCCTCCCTACTTGGTAGTAAATATGCCACCTACTCCCTGAACTCTTGGGCCCGATGGAGGGGGTAAAGGGCAGGTAGAAGAATGCTGAGGGAGGCCCCCGGGCAGTCCCTTGGCTATCACAGCTGCCCGACGGTGCCGCCTTTACCGCTGGTATGTGCAAAAGACATCCCCCAACACAGCACTCCGTGGTACCGGTGAGTTTCAGTGCCACAGCACCCAGACCTCACGTGTCACTTATTTAAAGCATGTTAGAAGACAACCTACTCTAAAATGGAACATGCAGTTGCTCTAATTCGGTGCACAAGGTTCTGGCTGTATCTCTGAGTGTAGGTACAAAAGCCCACAGCTCAATCTCTTCATTGGGATGACAGATTAACTGTATTTTGGCTTCCTCCTCAACACGGGTTCATTTTTTCCCCTTAGCTCCAGCACTAATTTGGTTAGAACAGAGTGGAAAGAACTAATTAGCACATCCCTGGAAGTGAGGATAGGGCTATTTCTAGGAGTAGAGAAGGAGGGCCCTTGTCACACAGTCCCTCTCTGCCCTCCCACAGCCTGCCACTGAACTTCCTCTTCCTTCTGCCTCTCTCCAACCTCCCTCCTCACATCCACCCGAGGAAAGCTGTTTCCGGGGTCTTTGTCGATCGTGTTTGGATCATTACCAGCAGAGGTATTAGGACCAAGCAACAGGTACACAGAACTGCAGGGAGAGGGGGATTATCTAAACATCAGATTATGTAAGGCCACATAATGAAATCTTCACATGCCTTAAGAATAGCCCATTCCCCACTGTGCTGAGTCAACTAAAGATGATTTTTCCTACTAACGATTTTGTTTAACAGTGTTGAAGCCAATGACTGACATTTAATTGGACTTGCTACACTCCTTAAGACTGCGATATCATTAGGGCTTGATTGATAGAGACTGCACTGTGCTTGTCTGTTCCTTTTGTGATGGGTCACTGGGCCTTAGTTGCTATATTTAGCACAACCAGGAGTCTTGAAAGTGTTTGTAATGCGGAATGAGCAGCATTTTGTGTTTTCAGGTGGGGGTAACTGACCTGAGAGCAGCTGGTTTCCACCCTGTGCATCCCGTAGGAAAAGTCGTCTGTGAATGTGACTGCGTCAGAACTGATCACGTCGTGGAATGATGGCCAGCCTGGGGCAGAGCAGGTGCAAGAACCAAAAGAGAGGAGAGAGATACACAGCCGTGGGTTAGAATGCAATTTTAAAAACAATACTCAGCACAGGATGGAAGTCCTTAGTATATAGATCATGCTTAACTTTTTCAACCTGAAAAAAACAGTAATATATTTTGCAAGAGTGCAACTATTTTTTAAAAATAACCTTTTCCTCATATTCAGATTACAGTTGCATTGAGATTTTATGTTGCATGAAACTCTCTTAGACCATCCGGTAGTTTTTCAGAGCATCCCTGAACTTAAAAAGGTCTCTCTCACCACTTTTTCTTCTCCCTCTTACCTTCAGACTCACCGGGCATGGTCCTAAAGCTTTATAAGTCTTTCAGTGTGACATTTTCCAAAATACAATCCAATTGGTCTGGTTGTTAACTTCTCAACTATTCCAAGCCTCTTTAGGAACCGTGCTTTTTCAGTACTTAGTTTGGATGAATAAAGCATTTTAAAAATATTGTGTTGTTTCCATCTTAACCTAATTTCTTAAGACAGAGGTAATCCAGAAAGCATTGATGGGCAAGAGCTCACTCACTTCATAAAGCGAGTCAGAACAGTGTTCCTCAGGCATCTCCAGGTAGCACTTTCTCTCAAATAATTTCTTGTTCCAATTTTCATTTATTCTAGTGATTTTTAAAATATGCACACAGATTCCAGAAACTCAGGGGTAAGTGGACCATAAGACTGCAAACATGTTTACAGGTGTACAGTCAGGTTTTACGTTCAGTACTTATGGGTATGTTTTTACATGTTTCCAGAAAATATGTCTGGAGTTATTGAGATGAACCCAAACGATGAAAGAGGTGCACTGTTGCTGAATTTCTTACGCAATTTTTTTTTTCTTTTTCAGAAGCCAAATTTATTCCTGTAGAAAGGAGGAAGCCCTTAAAAAAACATATGGTGCTTTGTGTTAGTACATCTATTGAAAGAAAACAGAATGCAAATTTCAACAATATAATTTCCGGTTTCAAATAAATTAGCTCAGGCCAAGGTTTTATACTAAATGCCCCCAAGCTCCCCATCCCCAACTATGCAACAGAATCGCTTTCACAGTGCCAGATTTAATACCCAGGGCTTAAATATTTTCCAATTCCTTGATTTGAATTCAACATTGCTACAATCACTAGGAAAACCCTTACTTTGTAGATATATCATAATATTCCACAAAAATTATTTATGCTAAGAAACATCAGTATCCTTAAGAAAATCCGTTTCTCCCCATTATCTAAATCCCAAAGAGTATCTGAATATATTTTAGGCTACAGTGTTTGGTTTTTAGTCATTACTTGACACATGTAGATGTTTTTCTTTGTTCAATGACAGAAGTGTCAATTGTTAAAGAAAAGTTTAATGGTGATGTTTTAGGACACTGAAAAATAATTGACCTATGAAAAGAAAAAGAACATTCTTTTTCTTTTAAACCTCCATGTCATAACTCATTTAACTATAGTTTATAGCAACTAATACTATGAGGGGACATATATGATTCAATACTAAACAGGTAAACACTTAGGAGTTTTTAATTTTTAAAAAATTTACCGTAAAACACCTCCCTCCCTCTACCACACACACATTTTCCTATTTCTAAAATTTAAAACAGGTACAGAGGCATGCACCACAATGTTCACAGCAGCACTATATACAATAGCCAAGACATGGAAGCAACCTAAATGTCTATGGACAGATGACCAGATAAAGAAGTTGTGGTATATTTGTACAATGGAATACTACTCAGCCATAAAAAAGAATAAAATAATGCCATTTGCAGCAATATGGATGGACCTAGAGGTTGTCATTCTAAGTGAAGTGAGCCAGAAAGAGAAAGAAAAATACCATATGATATCATCATATGTAGACTCTAAAAAGAAAAGGAAAAAAAAGGACACTATGAATTCATCTACAAAACAGAAATAGACTCACAGACATAATAAACAATCTTATGGTTACTGGGGAAAGAGAGTATGAAGGGATAAATTTGGGAGTTTGAGATTTGCAAATGTTACCTGCTGTATATAAAAATAAATTTAAAAAACAAGTTTATTCTGTATAGCACAGAAAATATTCAATATTTTGTAATAACCTTTAATGAAAAAGAATATGTATGTACATACATGACTGGGACATTGTGCTGTACACCAGAAATTGATACACTGTAATTGACTATACTTTAATTTAAAATATAATAAAAGAAGTACTGGTAAATACATAAATTTCCCATGCTACCTCTGCATCTTGTTCTACTTACCATACTAGTTTTGTGATTTTTTTATTTTCATGCTTTCTTCCCTGCTTAGGCAGCGAGCACTTTGAAGGCACTGACTTGCACATACTCACTGCCTACCATAGTGAATAGCATAAAGGCACAGCTCAGATGTTTATTAAACTGATTTTCAATCAGCCTTAAATAAGAAATCAAGACGAATAATTATAGTACACAACAGAGTCCCACAGGAGAAAGAATATAATCATACTCCTTCTTTACAAACCAGATTAAGAAATATCAATGCTCATTTCTCACTGGACTCTCCAATTTGGCTCAATCACTCTAATTAAGCCTCTCTATGCAGGTGAAGTAGCCTTATTATTTATTTAGGATGGCAAAAATGCATGATGACCATCTAGGTCACTCACTTTAGCATGGTGTTTTGGGGGGTGAGGAGAGGGATGGGGGAGCAGAAGGATAAGTTGCATGTCAACGTTACTTAGGCAGGAAGTGGCAGAGCCAAAACTAGACTCTGAGCATTCTGATTCAGTCTAGGGCTCTCTTCTTATGTTCCACTTTCTTCCTCAATGAAAGGTCGATCACTTGAACACTCTAGCAGGAAGGAAGTTGCAGGTTTTAAGAAATATGTTTACTGTCAGTCTGGATTAGTTGATAGTTACACTGTTGCTCTTAGGAGCCTCTAGGTGAAAGCAGATAAGGAATGTATCCTAAACAATACGGATTCTCTCACCTTCTAAAGACCACCTTTCAAAGGGAAAAGTCCAAGAGTAGTGATGTAAATGATGTAATCTAGTTTGGGACATAGATAAATTTTTATTCATCTATATAAAAACCACAAAGACTTAGAAGCTCACCCTTAGGCAATAATAGTGAGAAAACTCTCAATTCTGTTTGGGGTTTCTAAATTCTAATTCTTTCATAATAATTGTGATTCATTGCCTACTAAAAATTTTGGGGAAGAGAGGGAATTTCTTTCAAATGAGCTATTAAACCATACAGCTATATATTTTGCTTCCATGAATTAAACATAGAATTTTCCAGAAGACTACATTCAAGAGTTGAGCAGGGTAATGTAAAGTGACATGGAGTAGAGATTCTCAAAAGATTTCAATGTTTCTGGGAAAACTGTTGACACTTGAATAGTTTATGTGTTGTTTACCACGGTATTATTTAAACATTGGAAGAGAAAAGAAACACCCCAAAATTCACAGTGTCTCTTTGCACTGTAGAAGAAATGCAGTTTTCAAGATGGAGTATTGGCTAGGTGACCCAAGTTTCAATTGCTGGAGATTGACAAGAAGAGCCATGCCGAAGTCTATAACTGCATGTGATGGAACACATTTAAAAAAAAAAAAGTCAATTTCATCAATCAGGTTAACAAAAGAGAATGTTGAGCTCTTTTGCTAAGTCTCTCAGAAAAAGCAAAGCTCTACAGAAAGAGAATCCACCAGAAAGGTGAGCACTATTGACAATCAAACTAAGAAGGACCTTCACCCAAGAATAAACTGTCTTACGGCAGAGAAGCCACAATGATGACAGCACTTTGAAAGTGGAATTCTCTCATCATGTGAAAGTATTTAAAGGAGGAACTCTTCACTGCTGTAAAAATCCTCAAAGGAAACCCTGCCCCCACTCCTAATAATAAGGAAAGTGCTTCAAAGGGTGATAGGCAAAGACTGAAACAATCTGGGTCTTGTTGAGAAAATTATCTTGAGCAAAAGTTGGGGGGGGGATGTGTCTTTGTCAGTTTTGACATTAAAGAAAGATCATCCATCCTCCTTTCTCTAGGATTTCCCTTTTGGTCTTCTCATCTAACAAAACATTATTTGTTTTGGATACATTCCATACACTTTTTAAAAGAAAAGTCTTATGAAAACCTGTGTAAACAGAGTTGACTTCCCCCAGCCCCAATACATCCCTTTGTTTCTATTTGATGAAGTTGGATATGGGCCAATTATCATTTTATTTCCAAGAATATAAACTGCACTTTTTAGATATTAGCCTATTATTATCAAGAATATCTTATATTTAATAAATAGGCTCTCCTCTCAAAGAATTCTCATCTCTAGCTAGCAAATGACTATAGGCACTACGACTGTCGCCAGCCAGCACTTGTAATATATGGCAGTTCTGCTTCAGTTTTATCCAACCGTCAGTCTGTGTTAATCTGCAGACATAACTTAATACAGCTGGTAGAATGGGAAGCAAATCCAAGATATGTTCATTTACGTCTCAAATATAAGAGTAAGGAGTCCAGTTTATTAACAGTAGATTCTTGGTGCTGGCTACCATCTACACCGGAATGGATTTTTTTGGATTGCAGTAGAAAGAATTTTCCCTTCTCACTCATAATTAGCTTAATAAAGCTACTCTGAGTCAACTTGAACCCAGTTTTTTTATAGTGACACAGCTCTCCAAAAGTAGTGTTCTGTGCACAAACGTAAAATGTTTCTTTCACTCCAACTGCCTCCTGAGAAGAACTTTCTCAGCTCTCTGTCCCAACCTTTTCCTCCTTCCTTTCAAAGGTCTTCAACACAGGGGGAGGGGATAGCTCAGTGGCAGCGTGCATGCTGAGCATGCAGGAGGTCCTGGGTTTGATTCCCAGTACCACCAATAAAATCAATCAATCAATCAATCAACAAAAGTATTACCTCCCCCTGCCAAAAGTCCTCAACACAAACTGTTAAAACTAGCAATAGATTATAAACAACCTGACGCCAATTCCATCTGTACCATGTTTAGAAAAAGTCACCCTCATTCCCTTACTTTTAATTTAACAAGGACGGCTATGCAGCTTCTGCTCCCGCCGCCTCCCCCAGCTCCCAGATAAAAATTAGAAACCTCAGAAAATTAGCTCTATGACCCATCAGTAGAACATAACAGAAACTACCCATGACCAAGAAGTCATTGAATTGAAATGTAACTACAAATATTTTGTTATCTTCAAATGCAAAATAAGTTTGAGCACATCAAAAGCCACTTGGAGTTGGCTGATGGTTTAATAATGATGATATATACTTGAGCATGGTTTCTGTGAGACAAGCTAGAGATCTGCTGCTCTATATTTTTGTGTGGATAGCAATTCTCATAGCTCTATGATTCTAACACCATACTTCAAAATTTGTAGCTTTCAGTTTTTCTGAAGCCAGAATCTATTACATCCCCTGACCACAATTCATCTTATTAGCTATCTCAAGCCAAATAACAAAACTCTCTACGGAGAATCCTGCTAACAAGAACTGTTTGAATCTTAGAGCTCTGATTCTTGTCCAATTATTCATTTCAGTTGACATGTCAAGTATAACTTTTATCTCATTTTTAAGAGGAAGATTCTCTATTCTCCCTCAAAGACCCAAAAGTTTAAGTAGTAATCAACCAAATACATGCATGTAGTAGAAAACCAAACAGTACATGACTCAGTGAAATGTTCTTTTTCAGTTCTTATCCCTGCAGAAAACCACGTTTAACAGGTTTTCCATTTAATTCTAAAAAATACACATATGCTGTTATCTCTTGATTCCTTCACCTTAAATCTGTGCTGTCCAATACAGTGCTACCAGCCACATGTCACAATTTAAATTTAAATTAATGAAATAAAATTAAAATTTCAGCTCCTTAGTCACACTAGCCACATTCTAAATTCTCAACAGTTACGTGTAGTTAATGGCTACTGTACTGGACAACACAGATACGGATATATAATATTTCCACCATCATTTCCGCAGATATAAAACATTTCCACAATTGGATGGTGCTGTTTGGACATTATAAATTGATTTTCTCTTGTGAATGATGAAGATTTAGCATTCATACGTACACTAATCTTTCCTCCTCCCCGCTTCCAATTTTTGATAGTTGTATTACTTTTAATTCTCTTAAAACCTTGTTTGGTAACATCTGCCTCTTAACTAGTAAGACCAACAAGTTTGTTTTGTTCACCACTGTATTGCCAGTCACCTAAAACACTGCCTTCGACATAAGAGATGTTGCAAAAAACTGTCTGATGATTGAATGCATGACTATCCTGCAGCTTAATACCATTTGGCTCTCCCTCTGTAAACCATCTCAGTGGCCCTGATCCTCCCTGGACCCATTCTTTCCTCCCATTCCAATGCCCAATCTTCTATGCTTTTTTATAGACTGATTCTAAGAGTTGAAAACTGGTAAAAAGCCTTTATATTATTATGGCTGCATACACATTGCTCACTAAGAGCTAAAGAGTGCTGGGGTTATATTTCCTTCTCCAACAGTCCAATTACAATCCCAGGAAGCCTACAATCAAACAGATTTTCCTTTTTTTTATACTGCATCACATGTTAAAAGGCATGTCTTGTTTTCTTTTGCTTTTTATTTAGACTATGACTTTATTATACAATTATACAAAATTTTTCTGTAATTCAACATTTTAATTTTTGAATTTTTAATTACAAATATTTCAAATATATGCAAAAGTATACAGCATATAATAGGCAACCATGATTTAACAGATATTAACTATCCAGATTTGACAGATAGTAACTTTTAAAAAACACTTGCTTCAGTTTTTCTCTTTTTCTAACAAATAAAATAACAGCCAGCCAGATCTGTCTCCCCTACTCCAAAATCCGGGTGCCCCAAAGATAATTGTTTATGTACCACTCCCACACTTGTTTTGATTCATTTTCTACTTGTATATGTCCACAAACAATATACAATGTTTTAAATATTTAATAATTTATATAACTGATGTCAAAACATAGGTATCTTTTGGCAACTTATTTTTTCACATTAGTCCTGGCTTCAAGTTATTTTGTTTGTTTGTTTTTGTATTTTTAAACAGCACCATCTTCTTATTTTATAAATGAAATATTTCAAATATCTCTGAGAATATGAATTAGAGAGATGCTATATTTTAGTTTTTCTACTCTCTAAAGTATCTCTGCTTCCTCTGGGGCAACTGTTCGCTTTATCTTGGTTTTTTGTCTTCTGTGCTCTTGGTTTTCTTTGTATGTCTACGGTGTTCTTTGATTGGATATTTCTGTTAAAGAATGGAGGTCTAGGAGAGTTATTCTATGAGCTGACGTAGGCTTCCTCTGCTTTCAGGTACAGTACAGGTTTGTTTCCTCACTAGTCTTAACTCTGAACAGAAAAGCTGACCGGGAGCTCTGGGAACACAGTCATCATTTGCTGATGGGCAAGGGTTTGTCCTAGGGTTCCCTGAATACTCGACTGAGGAATGGTTTCACTCTGGAGTGCAACACCTCCATAGCAGCCCCAATTCTCCCAGACAGGCTGTTCAGTATCTTAAGAGAGCAGTCTTCAGGGTTTGTTTGTTTGTTGTTTTTATGCAGCTAACTGATGGTCTGTCATTCTAAACATGAAAGTCAGGAAAATGTAAAACTGGTGTAGGTGCTCTTAGCCTCTCAGCTAAACACCTTGTTGTCAGTCCCCCACTAGGCTCTTGACAATTCTGCACCCTGAGTCTCTTTATAATTCTGCTGGGCATCTCCGCAACAACTCTCGTACATCTTGGGGGCTGTATCTTTCTTTAATCAGTAGTACCCACTAACGCATTTCCACCCTTTTCTTCCTTGGAAAAATGGGTTAAAATCTCTTGTCTGCTCAAGACCCCCTCCCCTGGTCTAATTCTCTTTGCAGTGGATTTCTTCGCCTTCTTTTACTCCTCCTCCTCTTCCTTCTTTTTCTTATTCTCACTTTAAAGGGGTCTCTTGCGAGAGAAGAAAACAAACATGTATGCTCAGTCTATCATCTTGAACAAGAAGCTGAGATTTCTTTTTAATGAACTGCAGATTTTGGAGTCTTGATCTAATATTCTATGGGAAGAAGCAACAGGTTTCAGGCAGCATAATATTTCTACTAACCACAATAATTATATTATTTTTTCCTTACTGATAAAAACATCAAAATCAATAAGGTTTAGCAGCTATAACTGGCTCAGATCTGACTCTGGCTAAAACATGATCGTGGGCTAACTGTATGAGATTAGCTGTCACGTCATGACATCAGCGATGCCGTCTGAGTTAGAACCAAGGCAGGTCAGGATCGTCTCCTCCATGACTGATTTGGTGGAAAGAAATTTTTTAGACAACTTTTCCACTTTATATTTGCTTGATATGGTTTGAGAATTTATTGTATTTCTGCTCTCCTGCCATTACAAATATAAGGACAAGTATCCCTCTGTACGCTGATGACATGATTCCATTACTGCAAACAAGCGATAGTCTTAAGAAGTGAACTCTGCCAGTCAAGAAAATGGTTTAAAAGTAATTATGACAAAAATAAAATCATTGGTTTTGGCAAACATTCTCCCCATGCTTCATTCAGCTTTAAGAAGCAGTACCTCAAATAAAAATGATAATTAAAACACTTCCCTTGAAAGGCAAGGAGTTTAGAATATATATAAAAATTAGCATAGGTATATAGACTCTAAACATTCATGAAGATAATTAATGCTAATAAAATTTAAGTGCCATGTACTATTCAAGCATTAATTTATTTTGGTTACTAGTTACCTTGCTTTTCCACCTTGTTGTTGAGTAACCCAATAGTTCTAAAGGGCAGTGGCACCACTGGCAGGGACATTTTGAATGGCATGATGATGGGGGCCACTTAGAAGCTTTTAAGCAGACTCGTAACATGATCAGATTTGTGTTTTAGGAGGATGGCTCTGAAAGCAGGCTAGAGGGTGAGGGATAAGAGAGGATGAAAGTAGATCCACCAGGTGAAGACCATGTGCAGGAACAGAAGTGATGAAGCTCCAAATGAAGACAACTGGACAACTGCAGTGGGGCTGGGGATCAGGGGAGAAACTGTAGAGAGATTAAGGGAGCACAATTCACTGATTGTGGGGCCTGCTGGGGAGTGAAGGAAAAGGGTAGGGTCAGATCATGACTAGGTTTCCAGCCTGTATGACCAGCTGGATCATGCTCCTTGTATGTTTTCAGGGAAAACAATAAAACCAGTCTAGTGTGGAACTATCTAGGAGGCAGAGGGATATGTGGGCTCAGAAGTGAGACCCTGGCTAAAGATACAGATGTGAGAGTCAGCAGAGCATAGAAGACAGCAAGGTTATGGATGAGGATCTGTAGGAGGCGAATCTAATGGCAGTGGAAAACCAGACAGGGATTTAAAAGGTGAGCAGAAGAATGAGTTGGCTAAGGAAAACAGAAGAGGGCATTCCAAGAAATAGGAGGAGGACAAGGGAACCAAGACAGAGTCAGATAATAGAAAATTGTTTAAGGTTGGAGGGCGACAGCAGTGACCTAAATCCACAGAAAGGGCATCATGTAAAATCTGAGAGGAGACTGCCGAATTCAACAATTAGGAGGTCTAGGGGACTTTAGGAAGAGCTATTTCAATGAGATGATGACAGAAGCTGAACTCTGTTGGGTTGAAAAGCGTATGTGGAGAGAGTGAATGCAGACTCCTCTTTACAAAGCCTGGCAGAGAAGAAAGGTAAACTGGGTTGATGGCTAGCAGAAAGCTTAATGATGTTTGTGCTAAAATATTTGGTTTCTGGCGGTCCCTCTTATGTATCCCACCTTTCTCTGTTTTCTGAAATGTTTAAAATGTTACAATATTACTTTTTGAATGGAGTTTTCGCAATAAAATGAGTGATATGAAAAATACTCAGACATGCTAAAAAAATCTTAAGCATTATTCAAATGCTCCTTTAGGACACTGACAGAAACTACATTTGAAGAAAGACAAAAAGACTAAAATAAAATTCCATCCCTGGAATCTTTTTTATCTTTAGTTTATTATGAAGTTTGCTGTTGTTTTCTTCCTAATATCTTTTGGTCTACCAAACTGAGAGTCATGAGAGTAAGTTTTAAACAACCACAGTAATCTGTTTGGCTTTTTGGCACAAGTAGGTGCTCACTAAATATGGATGAATTAAGAAACCCAGAGCTTTAATTCCAGGTCAGGTTCCACTGTCAAATACGTTCACAGCACCCAGTACTTTTTCTGCAAAGCATGTATGTATCACGGTTTGTGATTACTTATTTATGTGGGTAGTTTTTTTTATTAACATCTCCTTTTTTCACTAAGCTCCCTGAGACCATGATTGCTTTCTTTACTATTTTCCCTAAACATGTAGCTCATGGAAATGTTTGTCAAATGAATGAATTAATAAAGAAAATACCATAACATAATTCATTATTTAACAACAAAGTTGGACTGAATTAAAAGATTATCACTTAGTTTGGACATGCCTATCACTAGGCTGAACCAAAAAAAAAAGAAAAAATAGATGAAGAATTTCTACTATTTTGCTTTAGGCGATTTTTCACAGATATCAAATTTAATATAAGATTATTTTCCTGCCTATCAAAAATAGTGCATTTCTTCAAACTGATTATTAATAATTTCATATGTAGAAACCACATAGCCTTATCACCCATGAGGAGTTCAGACATTTGCATCTGTGAAAGGACAATGCGACAAAAACCTGTCAAGAACACTGAGGTGTACTTTGGGCAGTGTGAACATCTGGTATCTATTCTTTGGAGATTAATAATGTAGCTGTTCTGCAGCAGGCTTTACTAATTCCTTTGAGCCCTGCACAGCATTTTTAAATGGTTCCAAACACACAAGACCCCTAATTGGTGTGGATTTCATCTGCAGTTTTCTTACAGTCTCAAAATATCTCAGAAACTCCTAAGCAGGAATTGACAGGAAAAAGCTTCCCTACTTCCCTTTGTAGAGGCAGCTATTAATAACTTTTTTCAGGTTCAATAAAATGACTAAATCAAACCATTTCAACAACAAGAAAAAATTCGGGAGAGGGACTTTATTTTCCCTGGCTTGAACACTGTCTCTTGCTACTTTAAATCACAGTTAATGTTTTAAAAAATATATCGTACACATAAGTCAGTTGTAGACATTTAGCATCAAAGGATCTGAGCAACATCACATGTAGCGGCCTGACCTTTAGCCATAATTTCTAAGTGCCATTAAAAATTGTCTCTCAAAAAGGTTTTAAATTTAGTGTTGACCTAATAACCTTGATCCAAAAACATTCAACTTTAGATGATTATTTTATTTTGCTTCCAAAAGCTCTTCAGTCCAGTGAAGCATCCATTAGGAAGCTTCACAAAGAGTTTAGAGTTAGCTTAGAATTTATTAGCTACATCGAACAGGAAAACGGTGATTTGGGTTACTTGCTGAGTGAAGATTATTTACTGCTTAACTGACCTTAAGAATTCCAGGAGGGATATAGAATGGGGAAATTCAAAGAAATACAGATCCTATTCTCAGCGACATGCAATCCAGACCAAAAGTGAAATAATGTTCCATTCAACTGCAGTCCTGAATTAGGTCTATTCACACTACACAGCATCTTTTGGGACTGTCAAACTATCACTTACATTTTGTAGTTGGATACTTATCAAAAATTTCAGAATAATTCCTCTCAAATATATGAGCTTGATAAAAATGTAAGATTACTTCTAAGAGGGGGTTAAGTCTTGAAATTCTTTTGCTTTTCTAAATTTTCCCCTGATATTTTTCTCTAACTAACCTCTCTAAACTTCTGAATAGGCTTTAGATCTTTATTCTATTATATACTTTTAGTTACCACAATCTGAAATAAAATATTTCCTTGTTTCCAAAAATCTATGATCCTTTACTGCTCTACATCACCTTTTTATGACACATCAAAACTTAGTTCACCTACTACAATTTAAATTTCTGACAGCCCATCTTGAAAAAATATGTTGAACCAGAACAGATTGCTCAGAAAAGCTATTAAACACAAATAATACAGAACAAAATGATCTCTTAGAGTTGTTTACATGATGAAAGATGATTTTTCCTTTGTAGCAGACACATTTCAAAGTTGAAGCAACTTATCAAACACTGCACATTCCCTGATACATTAAAATTTTTAAATAAGTTACATCAAAAAACATGTAGCAAACTATATCAAATCAAGGCACACTCTGACAACTATTCACTTAAAAAAAAATCCATTAAAGAAATCTTGTGCCAATACTCAGTACCCGTTACTCAGAGCTCTTCTTTTTCATGTATTTAATCATGTTCCAATATGCTACAACCTACTGTTTGTAATGGGTGTTTCCGGATTGTTGGTTTCTTGGCTATATTCCCCCAATTAGAATGTAAGCTCCACGTGGGCAGAGATAATTGTTTTGTTCCCAGTGCATTCAGTGCTCCTAGAAGAATGCTTGGCATTTAACACATTTTGGTTGAATGAATTTTCTATATACATTCTTGTTACTCTGGAAATCTGGGATTTAAAAATAATCCTTGCTTTGGTTTTAAAACACACAGTCACAAAAGTCCTTGTTACAGAATTAATTATAGAGTCTCTAGGTCACTTACTAATGTTTATTGAAGATTTTGGCAATTTTCTCTCCATTTAAAACCCCTACCTATGTTCTAAGGACCTCTATGAAAGTAACCCACTTATCACATCCCACATATCAACAGCACTATGAGTACCTCCGAGAGCTGAAACTAATCTACTCCATGGAGCCAAGGTCCTGTATCAAGCAAGAGCCATGGGCACAAGTGGCCTTTGCAACTTGAAAGCCTCAATGGTTTTCATTCTGACCACTGACAGGTTTAATGCATTAAAAATTAGATGTCATCACATAAAGAAAGTTGAACTTCAGATAAATGAATTTGGCTAAAGAGAATATATGTACACATATTTTAATTTGGCACTGGACCATCATGACAAAAAAACAAACAAATAAAATTCCATAAAGGTCCAAACATATGGGCTATAGGTTGATATATCATTGTCAGCTGTGCAGTAATATTTAAGTCCTACCTCACTAAACCAGCTGTAAAAGACGCAAGGTGCAGATGCAAGACGTGGCTACTTAGTGCTGAGCAGGTATTAAATAAATATTTTTTGAATAAGCAAACCAAACCGAAGCTAAAGAAAGTTTTAACAGAAATTGAGAAAATGATATCACAATAAATCAATGCATATATTTCAGACAGTTTTGACTAAGATCACCTCTCAAGCATTTATTGTGTCTTTTGTCACTATTCCACAGTACAGCATTCCACGAATTACTACCTCTTGGTAGTATGTCATGGGCACCTATGTAATTTCCTTGATCTTTTCCAGTTTGGGTAGCATAATATTTTCGAAGGTGTAGTCAGCATCCTTTGACATAAAGCACTCAACCATGTCCTATTAAAGTCTCAACCAAGCATTATTGAATAATGGCCAACATCATGGTCTTAGAGGCTAGGTAAAAATCAATTTTAACTACATTTCCCATATTAGAAAACTCCCTTAGGGGAAATTTTACTAAGGTCTGGTGCTATAGAGAAGATTTTTAAAAATCACCTTCTTTGACTTGAGGTATAAATCAAGAAACAGTATAATAGCTCTTTGATAATCACCAGTTTTTATTTTTGTTTATTTTTATTTATAATGGCTCTCCCACACAAATAATTTTTACTTCTCAATTAATCCCAACTTTTTGCTCAGTTCCAGGTATTGCCCTGGATTTCTGGCCTCCAAGATATCTTAATGTTATTACTGTTTTAATATTTTGTTGCTTATCTCCTATTTATTTTTTAAATATGTCCTGTACACATTTATTAACCATATACAAATGAATAAATGTGAATATATCCTATGTATTTTAAGTGCAAACTTTTTTTCTCTGTTTTCTTGGCCCCTTTCCTTATACTGCAGGAAACCTAAGTTAATAACCTAATAAGGGTTCTACCACATGTTCTTATAGCCTTACAAAATCATAAGTATCTACATACACGTAAACATACATGTTCTAGTAGCTACATAATATTCCATTTTGCAACCATCCCCCAAATGACAATGACACTGTTTCCAATGGTTTTTCCTCTATGAAATATACTGCAATGACAACCTTGCACATACACTACTACATCTGGTAGAATTTTTCTTCTTATGGGATGGATTCTTAGGAATAGGATTGCTACGTCAAAGGGTAAATGTATTTTCATGGATATTTCTAGATGGGCTTCTATAACAAATACAGTTGAATACATAACCTCCACCAACAATAAGTGTTACAGCTTTAAAATTTTTCCAGTTAATTATTGTCGGTAGCTCATTAAAGCAAAATTTGTATTTCACTGGCTATCTGTAAGACAGACAGCTCTTAATGTTTGTTTGCTATTTGCTTTTCTGGGACTTGTATCTTCACATTTTTGCCCTTTTATCTGTGAGGTTATTTGCTGCTGTTGTTTTTCTACACAGCTGGCAACAGTTTTTTGTATATTGTAGATATTAATTATTGGCCTTTTCATTGTAATTATTCTTCTGTGTCTGTTGCTTCTGTATTGACTCTGTTTATGATTTGGTCAGTCAAATATGTCTAATCCTTTCTTTTGCACTTTCTGGGATCCTCGTCTTGGTTAAGAAGGGCTCCCTGCCTCTGGACTACACACATAGTATCCTATATTCCGTGCAGGACTTTTGTTTTGCACTTAGAGCTTAATCCATTTGTGATTTCTTTCAGTATATGGGATAATATTTCAATTTTACTTTTCTTTCATAAGGAAGAGCGAACCATCAACAATTTTTTAACTGTTTATTCTTGACCGAGTTTAAATACCATGTTTAACTGATATCTATTTATAAATTCTCAAGTCTGTTCCACTGATCTACTTGTATATTTCTATGCAAATACAATTTTATTATGGTGGCTTTATAGCATGTTCTTATATCAGGAAAGGCAAGTATCTACTTACTGGTTTTCTTTTTCACAAATATTATTGTGTGTGTGTGTTTTTTTCCTTAAGTGGGTTCATTATAAATTGTAAGTTAATCTATTTTTTTGTCTGTCAAAGAATCAACTTTGAATGTTTATTCTTTCTACAATTGTTTAATGTTTTCCACTTCATTAATTTTAACTTTTATCTTTATTCTATCTTCCTAGAATTTTTATTGTGCTTTTTATAAAATTCCTCTATTTCTCATCTTTTTTTCCTTTAATAATGAAGGTATTCAAGGTTATAAATTTTCCTCTAAGTATAATGTTCACTGTATTCCATAGACTTAGATATTTATTTCTAATTTCATTGGATTATTTTTTAAAATATGTCCTTTAAAAGTCTAACATTTAGTAATATTTTCTTTATGGTCAAGTAAATGATCTATTTTTTAATGTTCCATGAAAATACAAAATTATATTTTTTATCTGAGGGATTTTTAAAATTTGAAAATTCTTTATGTATCTACTAAATAAAGTTTATTGATTATATTATTTGGTTTTTCTATCTCCTTACTTAGTTTTGACTACTCACATATCTCAATCTGAAAGAGACATAGTGAAGTTATCCACTATAACTCTGTATTTTTAAATTGTTTTCTTTCATTTCTAAGACTCCTGTTCATATATTTAGATATGTTATTTCATACCCACAGGTTTATGATTGCTCTATATTCTTCATGAATAATGCCCTTTTATTACCCCATATTTGCCTCCTTATCCTTTTGTGCTTTTTAGTTTAAATTCTACTTTGTCTTACAGTAATATGGCTATTTCTACTTTCTTTTTGGTTTGCTTTGACCTAGTATCTTTTTGACAACCTTTTTACTGTTGAACTTTGTTTGTTTTTGTAAGTAGCCAGAGTTTAATTCAATCTGATAATCTCTGTCTTTTAATGGGGGGAATTTAGTCCACTCATACTTGATTTAACAACTTAGGTAACTATCTTGTTTCATCTTTTTTCCTACGTATTTACTATTCATTATTTGTAGTGTTTTCCCTCTTGTTTCTGCTGTTTGGATCAAATTCCTATTTATTCCATTCCCCCCCACCCCTTGTTAAGTTACTTTCTCTTTCTCTGTGCTTGCAGACAGAATTATCTACTATAAACAATACACTATATACAAGACACAGTTTCCTCCACAAGGACCCATTGTTTTCCATATCAGGATGCTACATCCTCCCTTTCCTGCTTTCCCTTCCTCTCATGCATGTGAGCTAAAGCCTTTCAGAAACTTTCCTCTCTGCCTTCCCTCCCCTTCTATACACATTACCCTGACATCTTCCCAGGCTCCAGGGTTGAGAAATCTAAGGCTAATCTGACACTTCTAATGTAAATTTAGAAGTTTATAAAATTTTCTCTTTATCCTTGATGTGCCAAGCAAGGCTTTTGGTGCCTATGCTTTCTTATTAATCCTACGTGCAATCTGGTGAGCCTGTGCAATTTGCAGGTGATGGAGTACAGGATGTGCTACTCCAAAATATGGCACCTGGGCATACTGAATATTTTAAGCTGAAGGAATTTGAGAAATGGTATGACCTTCCCCTGAAGCAGGTCATAAAACTTTCACGTGAGGGATGGCCCCGCTAAATCTAGAAAAAAAATAGCATCCTTATCTCCAATACCCGGAAAGGAATGAAAGGAATTGGAATGAACAGGCCTTGTGGTTTCCCCCAGTTTACTACACTTGGCTCATATCCTTTTTTGTCCTATCACATTTTTTCAAGAGTGTCCACTCTTCATCAAACTTACCATGAAAACATGCAACTTTAACTGCTTCTCTGGGTCTTCATCTCCGTATGAAGGTTTTTGTGTCATGTAAAACGTATTTTAAAAATTTGTTTTTCTCTTGTTAATCTATTATAGGAGCCCCAGCTGAGAACTTAGAATAGAGGGAAAAGATATTTTTTCTTTCCTTACACAAACTTGAATCTTTCTTTAGAGTAGGGGAAAAAAACTTTTTTAATGTCTATTATCTACATGTTAAGCCTCCTGGAGCTGTCTTTCAAGTCTCTTAATTTTCTCGTCACGATATAGACCTCTTTATGTTTTTACTATGTGTTTTCAGATATTTCTTCCAATTTGGGTTTTCCTTTAATTCACTTTTTACTGAATTGTTTAGTTGGGAAATCACACTATTTTCAAATCTCCGCTTTTTAGGGGGCTAGACATGAATTTCTTTAAATGTATCAGATAGGATATTTCAGCTGCAAGAAAGAAATGACACACACAAAAAAGTGACTTTTAAAATAAATATAAACGTAACAAAGAGTTTATATTTAGGTGGTTCCATGTTGGTCAAGTAAGTGGCACAACTACCTCATAAGGGCCGATGTGTTTTCCTTTCTGCTCTCCTCACAACGTCAGTGATGTCTCCCTTCATGGTCACACAACCACTGCAGCAATTCCAGACACCACAGGCAGAGAGGACAGCATCAGGGAAAATGGGAGCCCTTCAACTAGTGTGTCTCTTCTTATCTGTGAGGAAAACTTTTACCAGGAACCTCCACTCAGATTTCCCTTGAGATGCAACTGATCAAGAATGAGGCACCTGTCCAACCTGAAATCAATCATTGACAATGGGAATACGTTTTTATGATTAGCTTAGGTCAATTATTATTCACCTGGGAAGTCTCCCTGCCTAAAATAAAAGAGAATGAATATAACTATATTAGCAACCAGTGTCATCACAGCTGTTTTTTATTGTTGTTGTTTTAGTTTAGTTGTTATCTGTCTCCTCCAGAAGTTCTGTTTCATCAGTTATGTGTCTGTTTGTTTTGATTGATCTTGTCTGGGTATTGGACTCCCTTACATGTGTTGTTATGTTTGTTTGCTCACATGGGCTCAGGACTTGTTATTAAATAATCCAACAGCTGACAGTCTGGCAGATGATGGAAGTACAGACGCAGATGAGTTCCCAGATCTTGCTGAGGGAATAAGAAGAATACGAGAAATCCCCCCTGTACTCAAGATTTCCATCACTTTTTAGCTCAGGAGATTCAGAGAGGCTGTAATGCAGAGAGTACACATGAGAGTGTAAGGGTAGCAAGCCATATGCAGGGCCACCTTCAATGAATGTTATTGTTATTATTTGTCAGATGCTGTGCTAAGTGATTTACATTTCTTGTCTTATAGATACCCAACAGCAACCCTATTTATTCCCATTTTACAGGTGGAAAGACTGAAGTTTAAAAATTATTATGTATCTTTCACAAGGTCACTTTACCACACAGTATTAAGTGGTGAAGTTGGCATGTGAATCTAAGTTTGTCTACAAGTCTTTGCTCTTAAATACTACACCAAACTGTCTCTGAGGCAGCCCAGAGAGTTGTTAAGTTGAGACAGTGATGAAAGAAATAAAATAGTAAGAAGCTGCAAACATTTCCTGAAAGTCTGAAAGTCTACATTCTATCAGATGATGAATGATTTTTGAAAATGCTCTTTTCAATAAGTAATATTATACATATGAAATCCTGTGCTGCATGTCCCATGGTCAATGCACGAAAAAAAAAAAAAAAAAACTTTGGAAATGATGAAATGATGCAAAGCAGCGGTTATTAAGCTTTTTTCGTTCCATGGGCTTTTTGGAAGTCTGGTGAAGCCTACGGACCACTCAGGATAATGTTTTAAAATACATGAGAGGAAATATGTGGGATTACAAAAAAGAAACAATCTTTAAACAGGGTTATCAAAATACTAAAAAAAAAAACAAAAAAAACCCCAATTTATAATATAGTTATAAATGTGCATTTTAACACATTAAATAATAAGCTCTAATGGTGGCTCTAGTAAACGCCATAATTTTGAAGCAGTTATGAGTGTAAGTGCTATTCTGAGATATCTGTGACAACCGTAATATAATATGAAAATATCTATAAATTCTATGGGTGATAGTCACCAATACTACAGTCACAAATACTACTGTGGGTTGTGATCTACATATAATTGATAGAAATTGTGGTTAGTGGAACACGAATATGGATTTTTTTTCCCGTCCAAATTCACAGACCTTCTAAATTTAATCCAAAGACCCCAAGCTAAGAAGCTTTTGATCTAAAGCCTTTGCCTAAGTATTCCATGGACACTATTTTGAAACTTCTCAGCTCTCCCTGATTGACTATCATGACTTTTATCAGAATAGAATTTTTTAAAATTTTTTTATTGAGTAATAGCTATTTTATAATGTTGTGTCAAATTCCAGTGTAGAGCACAATTTTTCAGTCATACATGAACATGTATATATTCATTGTCACATTTTTTTTTCGCTATGAGCTACCACAAGATCTTGTATATTTTTCCCTGTGCTGTACAGTATAATCTTGTTTATCTATTCTGCATTTTAAAATCCCAGTCTGCCCCTTCCCACCCCTAGAATTTTTTTTTAATTGAAGAATAGTTGATTTACAATATTGTGTTAGTTTCAGGTATACAGCAAATGATAGAATAGAATCATTTTGACTAAGAGGGATGTATTAAGTGGAAAAAGCATGGAATTTTAAGTTTAATTTGCACACATACACAAACACACACAACTAGGTTCAAATCCCAGCTCTGCAACTTGCCATCTGTGAAATCTCTGACAAGTAACATAACCTCGCTGAGCCTCATTTTCTTCTGTAATTTGAAATAAAAAATTTACTTCCTGAGATTATTGGGGATTATTGAAAAACGGATGAACTATCTGGACCCCCTTCAGAAAACTATTAATCCAAAAGCATATACCCAAACTTCAGGAGTTCACAGACCCTGGGTTACTAGCCCGGCTTTATCTTTTACTGCCACCTTGATAAACTGCTTTCTTATCAGAGAACTTTACCTTTCAGAGGAGGAGGAATGTTGCCCGGAAGTCCATCAACGCTTTCCTAGAAACTTTCACAAAATGTTATCGAAATCTTTCAAAGTGCTTTGTAGGAAACATGACAACCTGAACCGACTCATCAGTGTAGTGTAACACTATAGTGCTGTGAATAAACAGGTGTATAAATTTTAAGAAACTTGAAGTACTGTTCTTTACTCAAAATCAATATTGCTCAGGCTGTAACTATACTGAAGTATTATGGCCAAATCTGGTTTTAACATCCAGAGAGATACATGGATAAATGAAAAAGATTTAGAAGACAATCACAAATACAATGAAAGGTTTTTAATGGCCTATACAAATGGTTAAAGAAATAAGTAAGTAAACTCAACATCGTCTTGAAGTATATAAAAACATTTTTCATTACAGATTTGGTCTTGACCAAAAGATGAAGAAGAAACAGCAACAAAAATTTTAAACAGAAAAGTACAATGAGTCGGAAAGAGTTCTTTACCTTATCTTATAAAACAAAAGTAACTGGATCGAAACAACAAATCAGAGACTTGACTAACATGTATTTTTCTGCCTTTGATGATGACCTCACCATTGTTTTATTTACCAATATTCAAAACTCATCTGTTGTACTCCCACCTCTACTTAGTCATTAACTACTGTGATGTGAATGAAAAATACTACAAACTGTATCAGTAAACAAAGAATGCTGAAGCTACCAAGTCATCAGCGGCTGCTGCCACCCCCCAGTGAAGACAAGCCTGCAGCCCAGCCTCTGCCACCACTCACAGTGGTGCACCCTGAGGGGACTCAGAATAAGAAAGGACAGGATACTGGCCCTGGATAGGGAGGTGCTCGTCAAAGGAATGAAATCAATGAGCCCAAATGTTTGCTTCCTCCTATACACAGAAAAGCGCTAAATTCTTTAACTTGAGATGCCTGGTTTCTTTAGTTAACAAGTAATCCTTTAATGTTCCAACTACCTGGCCTTTGTTGTAAAGCTCCTATATATCCTGGCTCCTTCCCTACCTCTTTGGAGCAGTCCCTCAGAGCCATCCGAGAGGCTGTCATCCTGGCTCGAGGCCTCCCACCAAATGAAACAGAGCTCTCAGTTTTTTGGCTGCGCATTTATTTCAGTCAACAACGACTACCACTATCTCTCATTCCCATCCCTTCTCCATTCCTCAGCCACCATCAAAACCTGGAGTCCCACTATCTTCTATCCAGATAACATTTAATTGGCTCCCAGACACAGTGCTCTCTCTGCCCAAATTACTTCCTAGCTTTACTGTTTGTTGCCCCATAGCCCCCCACTTGCCATCTCACGTATGGAAAAGACGGAGCATGCGGAGGAGTATTTTTATGGTTGCATCAACATGCCCAAGCTCATGACCACATTTTTCCTTCGTTCATGCTCTTTCACTTAACTGGAATTTTGCCATCTCCAAATCCCAACCATTTGTTAATACCTTCTTCAAGTCCTCTATATGTTCCTTGAAGTGTTTCATAACTATGCTCCACCATTTCTGAGTGTCTATGACACCTAACAACTCTATCGTACAACCTGAAACCTACTCAATGACACTTTAAATTACTGTCTGTTGTTAATATGTTAGGCTTATCTTTCCAACCAGATACTAAGCTATTTGCATAGTGGGCTAGATATTAAACTACAAAGTAGACAATAAGAATCCATTCATCCAAATTTCCAAAAAAGAAGACTGGACCCCACACACTGTAAATAAGCAGTCTTTAAACCAAAGATTTCACATAAGACTGCTGCAAGGGTAATTTGCTTACTTTGAAAAGTAAGCAGCTCAAAGAGCAAAGATTCTCCAAAGAGTATGCTAGTCCTTGAACAGAATCTAGGGAAATGATCAAGTTCCTCCCTGCAGACAAGGTAACCCACAAAGCCTGAGGTGCTGCATCAAGCAAGGCACTAGGGCAATACAAGCAGAGTATGTCTGGTACTGGCCTGCAGTGTATGGATCTGAGAGAATATCTGGCAGAGAAACAAAAGGAACGGCCAAAAAGCAGACTCTGGCAAAGGAAGCAGCATAGATGCAGGCAAAGATTTCTTTCAGCAGAAATAAAATGAAGTAAGTTTTTGCAAAAGCAAGGAATAATTTTTCAGTCAGGAAAACTACCAACATCAGACAATAACCTTTAAGAAGTGCTATCAGTAAAGCAGAGGTATGATGACACTCAGAAATGCCTCAAACACCCCAGTGACAGTGCCCAGGTCTGCAAGCTCTGTGTGAAGGGGTGGAGTTTTTTATTTTGGTTCATTTCTCGGCTGCTTGAAATATTTCATTACATAATTTTTTTTCAAGAAAAGTATGTAAACAATATGCTTCCTAAATCATTGTACATCTGAGAATATCTTCCTATTTCTTTCATAAGAGAATGACACTCAGCTGGATACAGAATTTAAGAGTCACAATCTTCTTCCTCACAACTTTAAAGCCAAATTGTTTCATTGTCTTCTGATGGATAAGGCCGAGATGTCTGAGACATGACTGATTTTCATTCCTTCAGAGATTTTTTTTTTCCTTTTAGATGCTTAAAATATAGTTTTGTGGGTTTTGTTTTTTGAAATTCAAAAATTTTACCAGAATGTGCCTAGATACTGGTATTTTTCACAAATTCTATCAGGGACATAGTAAATGTGGTCTTTAAAAGTTGAAATTCCTATCTTTCTTAATATATCTCTTATTGTTGTTTTCCTTTACTGTGCCATTTTTTCTGTTTTCTTCCTTAGGAACATCAATTATGCACTTAGTTGGATCGTTGTTTCCTATCTTCTGTATAGATCATCTTCTTGATGACAATCTTGCAATCATTTTCTTTTTCTTTTCCCCTGCATTAGAGGAGAGTTTGTCAAGGGGCTCTCCTAATTACCAATGATATTTAGCAGATTCAATTTGTTTCCTTCTGCTTCTAATGAAGTATTCAGTTCAGCTACAGGATTGTTAGCTGCTTTGTAGGATTTTCTTAATTCCGTCAACTCTGTTATATCTTTGTGATCACATTTCATCCTTCACCTCTTTTCTAGAGTTTTAAAAAATTTTTTATTGACAGTACAAATGCTTTTTCAATAACAATATTTTTTAATATGTATGCTTTCCCCCCAAAGCTTTGTTCTCTTCATTTGCTTACACTGCAGAATATTTTGTAGGTCCCATGCACGTTCATTTTCTGCTTCCCACAACAATCAGAAGAAAAGCCTGCTATTGGCCCCAAATTCATATGAGCATCTTTTCTTTTAATCCTTTCACTGTCCACCTATGTGCCATTAGAAGTCTCCTCTTACGTGGAGAGCTGGAGATTTGACTAATTTACCTTTCTATCACCAGCCCAGTAATCCAGTATACTGAGGGGAACAGGAGGGAGCAGGTGTCCAAGGTGGTCATTGGGGACACGTGTCTCTGTATACCTTTCACTGTGTTTGGCAAATCTTTATGCCAGGAAACATTTTTTTTTCCCACATGTAATTTACTCTTTGGCCTGGCCTTCCCAAATGTGTGATGGGACTATGTCTGGTGTCCAGCTGGTTGCTAGCTACTGTCTGGCCCAGCAAGGACAGGTCCAATCCTTACCTATTTTGTGTGACGATAACCACCTTTAGACCTCTCCACTCAATTGCTTCTCAATACATTTGTTCCGCAGTGGTGAAAGGATTTCCAAAATGGACAGTTCCCCACCTGTCCCTGGGACTAATCTGGCCTCTAAGCTGTCAACTCTAACTTCAGAAGTATTATTCAGGTTCTGACAGAATCACCCTAACTGACAACTATACCACTTTCTCATGAGGGAGAATGACGAATCTTCCCTTAATATCATGCATTAATTACATCCTAATCTTCCTTATTTGGCAGTTATTCTCAAAGTTAAAAAAATTCTTTTACATTGCTTTGGTTATTTTAATTGGAATTTGGAAGAGTATGGGAGGAACAGATGTCTTTTTATCTTGATATTGTACCTCAAAAGTCTAACTTTCTCCTCTTTAATCTGCTAGTGTGAAGAAATTCTTGTATTGGAATTTTCAAAGTAACTACTATTAAATAAAAGTGAAGGTAAATAACATTCAATAATATATACTTATCTATTGTGATTTATAATAAAAAAATGCATATTTTGTCTTCATCCCTGTTTCCGAAAAGATCTCCCACGGACGCATGCAAACCTATGTGGCCTCTCCCTGGAACACATTTACATACACAATAATGATGGACTAGATAATTATTAATAGCACAATGGGATTCTAGTAATGTGTCAGTACCTTTTGAGTTTTATAACTGCTTTGCTGTAAGGGATCAATGTTCGAATACCACGGGGTAAACTGTGATACTGTGTTTTATAACAAGAAACATACATTTGCTCTTTGGCCCCCTCCTGGCAGACTCCAAAAGCCCCTGGAATTTCCCAAGAGATCAGAGCAACAAAGGTGTCCTTTGTTATTCATAACAAGCCCCATTCAACCAACCACACCTGAGTTTATGTTAATGAGGTGACTTTTTAAGGATGTGGGCTGGTTGCCAGGGGAATCAACCATGTGATTAGAGGATCAGAACTCCCCAACGTCCTGGCTGAAAAGAGGGGCTGGAGACTGAGTTCCACAAAAACCCAAAACGATGGGTTCAGAGAGCTTCCAACTGATTACCATGTGAAAGTGCTGGGAGAGTGGTGCTTCCGGAGGGCATGGAAACTGCACCAACTTCCCACATAACTGCCCTGTGGATCTCTTCCAACTGGCTGTACCTGAGTTACATCCTTCTATAACCTACTGGTAATCTCGTAAGTGAACTGTTTTCCTAAGATCTGTGAGCTGCTCTAGCAAATTAATCAAACCTGAGAAGGGGGTCATGAAACCTTCAGTTTATAGCTACAGGTCACTCAGAAGTACAAGTAACAAACTGGCCTTGCAACTGGTATCTGAAGCGGGGGTGGGGGCAGAGCCCTTAGCCAGCCTATGGTATCTGACACTTTCTCCAGGTAAACAGTGTTAGAACTGAATTAAATTGTACGACACCCAGCTCATGTTGCACAACTGCTTCATATGTGGAAAAATCACACGCCTGTATCAGAATCGAAGTAGTACTATAACAGTCTTAAGAGTAAAGGAGACACACAACAGGAGTGTGTTTTTCCTCTACATTTATACACACACACACACACACACACACACACACAATTATTACGGTAAAGTATACATAAAGTAAAACTTACCTCTTGAATAATTTTTAGGTGTACAGTTCAGTGCCATTAAGTACATTCACATTGTTGGGCAACCATCACCACCATCCATCCCCAGAACTTTTTCCTCTTTCCAAACTAAAACTCTGTATCCACTAAACAATAACTCCCCACTCCCCCCAGTCCCTGTTAAGGACCATTCTACTTTCTGTCTCTAGGACTACTCTATGCTTCATGAATTTGACTATTCTAGGCACTTCATGTAAGTTGAATCTTACAACATTTGTCCTTTTGTGTCTGCTTATTTCACTGGTATAACGTTTTCAAGATTCGTCCGTCCTGTGGCATGTATCAGACTCTCATTCTTTTCTAAGGATGAGTAATAGCCCATTTTAGATATATACCACATTTTGTTTATCCATTCATTCTTTGATAGACATTTGAGTCATTTCTATCTTTTGGCTGTTGTGAATAATGCTGCCATGAACAACTACCTGTTCAAATCCCTGCTTTCAATTCCTTTGAGTATATACCTAGAAGAGGAACTGCTATGTTCAATTTTTTGAGGAATTGCCAGACAGGTTTCTACACTGGCTGCACCATTTTACATTCTCACCAATAATGTACGAGGATTCTAACTTCTCCACAACCTCTCCAACACTTGCTGTTTTCTATTTTGTTTTGTTTTTAATAATGGCCATCCTGATGGGCTCAGAAGGTATTTTTATTGAGTCATTCTCATATTCACAAATCACCTTACCCCAAATTTATGTAAGAAAGGGAGAGGGGAGTTACATATGCCTGGACAAAGGCCTTTTTCACTGTATGAAACTACTCACATTGGCAATGAAACATGCAGCCCTAGCATCCTTGGTAAGATGCTCGCAGCAATTAAGACAACAAGCTCTAACTACTGCATCACTTGACTGACGCAGATCTACCTTCTACCTCCGTTAGGAAAAACAACTATTAAAGAAAGACCATGTAAGGGACTGGGGAAGAAGGTGGGGAGAGGTTACACTGCCAGACATCTTTGTTCCTGTCTTTACCTGCTAAGAAAGTGAGTCAGTTCATTTACCTAAGTCAGGATCAGAAGAGCAGGAGGAGAATACGGATGAAGAAAGGAATTAACTGTTTTAAATGTCAGCTTGTGCTAACATATATCTCTAAACCTCCATTTCAGCTCTCTTATTTTACTGTGGAACCCTCAAGCTTTTAACAAGTTTTTTTTTTTTTTTTAAATTTTGGAATCCATTCATCTTTCCTTACCACAAAACTGTCCTGTGCCAGAATCTGGTTCTTTTCTCATGGGTCTAACATTTCAGCTTGTTATAAACAGCATATGGATTCAGATTATGCAATGATAATGTGTGCAACATTCCAAGGATTTATATTTTCTGTATACATGTGAACAGTAAGTAATTACTGCATTGATTTTTCTATACTCTAAAAATAAATAATGTATTAATAAACCAAGTAAAATACTAATCTGGTACATATAGTTTTCTATGATATGTAAATAGAATCCTTTCTTTTATTGATTTAAATTTTTTTTTTAAGTCCTATGCTGAAAAATGAGAAAGTAGCCATAAAACAAAACATGTAAGTACCCAGCTTTTTGGATAAAATTCTAGATTTTAAATCCTTAAAGACACCAAACATACTGAAGTCTAGTAAAAGATTTCCTAGCAATCAACTTCTGAGTAACTTGTTAGTGTCGACGTTCTACCAGCCTTACATTTTCTGTTTGTCCCATGCTAGGTGCATCTTGCCAAACAGCTTATCCAGACAGACTTCAGTCTCCTCTGTGCCTGTTCAGCTGCCATTTGTTATTAGAATACAGGCATTATCTTTTAAAACACACAAAGACATGCATATGCAGATGAAGCTCTTCACATAAGCGAAGATATTGTGTATTAAAGATAATCGCTAAGAATATCTGAAACTCACATGTCAAAAAGTATCATCTTCACTTCCTTGGACCTTTGAAACGGGAACGCACAAGGGTTCTGGCTTTCCACTATAACCTGACTTTCACCTTGTTCAAAAAGAGCTAAAAAAAAAAAAAAAGAGGAAAAAGGATATCCAAAGGCATTTCTCATCAATTGCTAAATGGTCCAATATATTTGTAACTCTATCTTCTTTTCCTTTACACCAAGTGAGTGATGAAAACCTGATGGGACAGGCGAGCAGCACACTAACATCCAGTCACTGGTGTCTATTCACATAAATAGACAAAAACAGGCCTGCGTGGGCACAAGAGGTTCATGCTGGGAACTGCACAAGCAGTGAGTGAAACACCTCCAGCATGAGAGGAAGAGGTTAAAAAGTTTAAAATTTCTGAATAAAATCATTAGGACTAACGCAGTGAAAGGGATTCATTTTTCAATTTTCTTGAAAAACAGGCCTCAATCTGTGACCCGGCCTCCCAGGTATTACATACAGACTTCAAGAACACAGTCATTCAGAAAGTAACTGCTTCAAGGAGTCCGGCTAAAACTACAAAGACCTGAAATTCCAGGCGGACACAGGGAATTCTTTGGGGAATAAAAGAATTTTATGACTCAGAAGATTAAAATCTCCTGAATACTCACTGAAGTAATCTAATGAAGTATTGTCACCAGGAAAGGAGTTTGATGAATTTCTGTGTTGTGCAGGAAAATCCTAAGCAAAACAAACAAACAAAAAAAACTGAGCAAACTTGAACCTATATTCATTTGTAATTTTTCCTTTCGGGGTAAAACTAACTTCAAGGACACCAGAATTTCCTATAGGATCTAACATTTTATAAAATGCCACATTTTTTAACTACTGGGATTTTAAGCAAAATTTCATATCCATATTTAAAAAAAAAAATCCATATCTTACTCAAGACACCCCAGGAGTAGGCCCAGGATTCAAACGTGGGTCATTTTGAGGGTTCTTAGTCTTCAAATTTAATATAATTTGAAAGAAGTAATAAGAGTTGAAGGTAAAGGCTTGGGCCAGGTGCCAATGGAAAGAGAAAGGAGGAGGTCACGTTTTTCCTGGGGAGATCAACAACAGCAAAAACCAGACGTGGCAGTGCTTTCCTGACTTCAGACAGTGTAAGCACAGGAGAAAATCAGCATCAGGGGGTCTAGCCTTATCTTAAAACACTTCCCATTTTTTCCTACTCAATTCTGATTCAAAATTTTGCCTGTTCTATATGAAACGCCCTTCTAATAACCAGTCATAAAAAAGTAAAGCAAGCAATGAAAGCCTTCTGTTTAATCTTTCCCAGGGACAAACAGTGTAATGTACAATATGTAACTATGAGTTAGATTGCAAATTACTTTTATTTAATTTAGTCTAGTGTTTAGCTTCACCTCTGAAATGTCAGTCTGCATCCTTCTATTTTGGTTTGATGCTATAGTCCACTTTAAACAGTAAATGTTTACATTAAAGGGACAAGAGAATGTGTGATGTATTTTTAACTGTCAGGAGTGTTGTGAACAGCAGCAGCTGGAAGAATATGGAGTCTGCTTCACTGCTATCCTGAAGCCTTTTAGAGTCTTTGGATCAGAGGTTAACTTCTTTCATTGCTCATATTAAAAACAAAAACAATTCAACTGCCGTCTCTGAAAAATGTGGTAAGATTTCTAGAGTTCACTTGTGGTCTCTGCACGGGGCTCTACACTAACTTTCTGCTGGGGCAGGGAGTGAACTGGTCACAGGACGTGGAGCTTTTCTTTCATTTTTGAGGTTGCTAGTTCAGATGAAGTCAAAAGGCAGGAGCAAAGAAGGGATTTCCATCCCGGGAATGACTTAGAAATCTCTCTGAACTGTGCTTGGTCCAGTTCCTCGGCCGTCTCTGTTCACATCATCCTGAATTCATTATGATGTGGCCCCTGTTAAGAGGCCAGCTCACAAGACCAAACACTGAAACCAAGTTGATTCCCTTAACATTTCCAGATCTGGTGAAATTCCATGAATAAAATGGAAGAGAGCGTTTAGCACTCTTACTCTTGCTGCAGTAACTTCAGGCCCAGTGGAAATACCCCTGGGGAGAAATAAAGCCTAAGGCCATGCTGGGGGATGGAAACAACCAGCACGTGCATAATTAGACTTCAGATCTGACCCATCGAGTTCAAGAATCATTTGAAGGCGGACAAAAGCCTCCATGGTCCAACTCCTACCTCCCTCTCCAAACGCATCTCAAACCACGCTCCCTACTGTGCTCCAGCCACACTGGTCTTCTCTCAGTTCCCCTAACACGTTGAGTCACTGCTTATCAGGGTCTGTTGTATTTGCTTTCTCCTCTGCTTAGAACACTCCCCCAAGCTCTTTGTTTGGATTCTCATACTTCAGACCTTAGCTCAAATATCTCCTTCCCCTGTAGGCTTTCCCAGAAATCCTATCTAGATGAGTGCCCCTCCCACCATTCCCTGTCATCTGATCCTTTCCATTTCTTCTACACTTGTTATCAGATGTCATCCTGTTTATTGGTTTCCTGGTTTAGTGCCAGACACATACACACACTAGAATGTAAACTCCTTAAGAGCAGGAGCCCTGCCTTGTCTGTTTACCACTCTTTCTACTGTTCCGAAAGCAGTAAATATTTAGCGAGTGGATCTGTTTACCACTCTACTAGAGGCTGAGGGTAAAACAACATGAAAAGATGTAGATCATCCTCAAAAACTTTATGAAGAGTACGGAGACTGGCGAGTAATCATAATACAGTAAGATAATTGTTTTACGGGGGGCACATAAGTCTCGTAGGAAGAGCCTCCATATGCCTATTTTAATGGGGAAAAAGTCTCTTCCGAGGGAGTAGATTGGGTGTGCAAAGGCACAGAAACAGCCATTAGCAACACACAATTCCATTCTGTGGGAATTAGGTCAGGTTTTATAAAATATAAATTGCTAGGGGTGAGGATGGGGAGAAGGGGAATTAAACCTGGACAGAGAGGGATCCAGGTCATGAAAGCGCTTCCTCGCTATGCAGAGGGAGAGAGAGTTCATTTGATAGCCAGTAGGAAGCCACTGAAAAACTCTGGGCAGTGGGGTGACATGATCAGGTTTGCATTTTAGAAAAATAACTGATAACGAATTTAGGTGATTTAGAAAATGAAATTATGAACAGGTAGCAGAAGGCCATCCAACAGAGTTTCACGATGAAATGGGGATCACAGAGAGGAAGAGGGGTCCAATGGCAGGGAAAGCTCAGACAGATTTTGCTAATACTTCTCTTGTCTCTGGTATCTGTCCCTTGTTTTATTAGGCCATACACTGTGGTGTTCACCCACGGAACAGCTCTAGCAGGAGAGTCTAGATCCCAGTGTCTATCTTAAGGAGGGTAATCTATGGGGACTGAGCTAGTCCCTGGATAGGAAACTTTTCTTTTTCTTTTAGGTATTTAACGCTCCCAGACATCCTCCCTCCCGAATCCAAGCAGGATTTAGAGGCAGAATGCTGCCACTAACCAAGGAATTCTGTTTCACAGGTGTGTGGACATTTCTTATCCTTTGGACCCAAATCCCCTAGCTCAAGTGCCAGCAGGAATATTGTGACCCACACAGTGTATCCAGGTAAACTGCAGGACATCATGTATGCAGGGCCAAAATGTAGAGGCAAGAGGACTGGAAGTACTACTGAACCAACCACAGGAAGACCAGTGAAGCACAGGGTATGGCAGTAGCTTCAAGCACTTGAGTTTGCAAAAACATAATGGGTTAAAAGCACTGGGCATCTGTCACTAAAGTTCTAAGATTGCCAAGCAGTTTGGTGGAGGCGAAACGAGATGATGATCACCTCCAACTCGGAGGAGAGCCCTAAGGATGCATGACCTGGCGGTGGTGATCTGCCACACTCACAGCCTTTCTCAACCAGAGTTCCCAGAGAGAATGAAGCTTGAAAACCCTGATGCAGGGCCTAACCCAAGGCACCCACTGCACGTAATTAACTTCTCTCCTAAGCATCTACAGGGGTCCTCATTATGTATCATACTTGGGAAAACTGAAAAAACAGTTACTCAAATCTTTTTCTGTAGCCTATGGTTCAGAAGAGGAATCCAGGGTGAGAAGGGCAAGGGAGGGCGTGGTTTGCTATGTCCTCTCTTGTCTCAAGACCTTCACTTAGTCTCATTGCATTGCTTGGGACTATTCTCACTCAAGCCACGCCCTCCCTTGCCTAGCTCTCTTCTGCTCATCCTCTAGGCTTCAGCTTAAAGCCAGAGACCTCCCTTGACCTCTCGTACTGAGTGAGTATGCCTTGAACCGAGACAGAGAGAGGTCCAGGTCATGAAAGCCCTTCCATGTCATGCTAAGGGAAAGTGATTCCACCCTGCAGCCAAGAGGGAAGCCACTGAAAACCTCTGAGCAAAAGGATAACATGACTGGATTTGCTAGTTCCAAAAACCTCATACCTCTTCCTTGTAATCTTATTTTAAAAACTCATTTAATTAGGGCAGGACCTGAGTCTATGCTGCACCATTTATACTCAGCGCCCAGCCCATTCGAACATGTGCTATGTTGGTGTTTAAAAGAAAGAATGAATGAACAAATAAAGCATGATCTGATATTTGAACAAATGTGCCTTGACTGGAAGGTAGGAAAGAGGGATTTTAGCAATTTAAAGAGACATTATTAACATACAGGAAACTGTCAAGTGCTACTTACCAAAAACAGCACTAAATACCTCACAAAGAGGGGGTACTATGATCAATGCAATTAAGCAGAGTTGCCTGTACTTTTAATAATGTTTATTGAAAAGCCGCTGAAACATCCTTTTCAGTCCCATTACTCCTATCCAGTTAATGATGATGGCCTTGGGCTACTGAGAACCTTTGAACATGACATACAACTTCAAAGCCCACAATACGCAGAATGAAGGGCACAGGTGAAGGCAAAATAAAGTAACCACTTATTCTTCAACTGAGGCTGCAAGACGGGAATATAGGTAACATATTGCAGGTAGTGGAGTGGCTGTTCTTAAATATTTTCAGTGAGAACAGCCTCGCTAAACTTTTTTTAGTAGCTTTAGTGGTATTTCATAAGCCTGTTGCTTAAATTGATGACTTTTGTTTAAAGGAAATCTGCCAAATTACTGGGTAGGAATAACTGAAAAGGGGCCATACATACACACAAAATAATAGTAATAGTAACTGTGATATTAAAAATAAGATTAAAATAGAAAGGGTCTGGAATTGAGTGAAAATATGACTATCGTAATGGTAACAGGAACACCACCCTGAATTCTTGACAAGGCTCTCCCACATGAGACCCTGGGTAATCCACGTGCTGCCTTTCTAAAGCTTGTATCATTTTAAATGCATGCATTGGATATATCATCTTTAATGTTCTTCTTTCAAATGCTAACATTTTGTTCCTATAAAATCAAATCATGACAAATTATATCCTCTGTTTTTTATACATGTATATGTACATGTATTATATATTTAGTATGTGCTAAATATAAACTTATAAATGTAAATACAAACTACATATTAAAAATAATCTAGTTTACAATGAGATAATCAATAGTTTATGGTGTAGCAATACAACAATGGTTCTTCTCTTTCATCAATAACTGTATATACATTTTTCTTGTCTAAAAGGCATGTATGATTGAATATTTGAAAACTAAAAACAGCTAAACATCTTATAAAGGGAATTTTGTGAGAATTTAAGCATTTGCCAATCTAATGATCAAAAAGATATGGTTATCATTACAAATTTTTCAAAGGTAAAAAAAAGTACAAAGTTCGCATTCATTTGTACACGTGGGGTTTTAAGAAGGAGATCCGAGCATAATGGGTAGCATATGTACAAGGGCTGCACTGGTGACCATAGAGAGGACGTATTTTATTCAACCACAGAATAGACAGATACATAAAACTTACACAGAAAGAAATAACACAAGTAAGACTTCCCCACGGAAAGCTCACATTCCCATTGCTCCAAGCGTTTGGGAGAGAAAAATGTCACTAATCAAAAAGGAATTAAAGTCTCCATGGCATATTCAGAGATAGGAACACCCTTCTGTTTACTTGATACATCTTTCACTTGTACAAATGCCATTATTATGTGAGTAGGAAAAACAGACCTAATGAAGTATATACTGTATCTGAAAACAGTACTCTGTTTTGCTGAGCTTTATTTATTTGAAAGGTACACTTAATTGAAACCCTACACAGTGAGTACCCAACAAATTCCCAACTTGTTGAAATAAGATAAAAAACAAGATTGTATATCAAATATGCTACCCCATAAAAGAGAGGGGAGGTCCACCGCTAGTAGTTCCAATAAACAGGACCAAAATGCTACAGTGTAAAAAGGTCTCCAGCACGTTTACCTGTGGGCAGAAACCAGATAGGGCAGCAATATACCTCATACACTCATTCATTCCACATCATTCTCTTTAACACTATTTAACTCTTCTGTTAAAAAGAACACAAATAGTAACAGCCAGAAATGATCAATTGTTTGCTAAGTTATGACAGGTATTATGCTAAGCTCTTTAAGTCATTTAATCCTCTCAACAACCTCATGAAGTTGACACTATTGTTTTATATCAGTTTTAACAGGAGTTAAGAGAGATTAAGAATTTCCCAAGATTACACAATGAACAAGAAGCTAAGCTGGGATTTGAAGCTCTTAACCCTCTCTCTAATGAAATCCCAACAACTTTTGATCCAGTGCCAACCAGAATACAGCATAAATAAACTAAATAAAATATCAACTGTATAAATTATTTGTAACATATGTATATGATGATATCCTTAATATATAAAGATAATTTACAGGACAATAAAATTTATAAATACCTCAATAAAAAGTAGGCAAATGACATAAACCAGCAATGCATAAAAGAAAAAAGTTCAATAATTATATTTAAAAATCTAAACTCAACTAAAATGCAGATTAAAACATTAATGAAATACTAGGTTTCAAATATGACACACACCATCAGGTATTACATAGGATGAAAATATTCAGCATTGAAGAAAGAGAGCATGGAGAAACGGAAACACCCAAAGAATCCACATGGAAATTAAATCAGCACAAATTTTCTGGAAAGCAATTTGGCAATAACTACCAAAATCCTTTAAAGTGCTCATAACAAGACAAGAAAACACTGAGAAAGTATACCACTCCTACTGTGGTTCTAAACAATCTGTTCTTTAAAAATTAGAAAATAAAGCTGAAGACCGGGGAAGACTTACTATGTAAGAAATAGCTGTGATAAACTTATAAAGGTTATTTTAAATGCTAAATCAATGTAACCATTGGTTTGAAGTATAATGTAACATACAAAAAGGATTTTATAAATGGATGAGGCATTTGTAAGAAAAAAAATTACCAACGATCTGAAACCCAAATCCCCAATTATTTCAATGAATCTATAACAGTAGAAGAGAGGGAAAAGGAAAAATTATACACACACACACACACACACACTTGTAGCTATCAGCAGGCACTCTCTAGTTTCCCCTAAATCCTCCTAGCAATAGGCAACCGTTAACCTATTTTCTGTCCCTACAGATTTGTCTATTTAGGACATTTCATATCAGTGTAATCATGTAATATGTCCTCTTTCATTACTGACTTTGTTCACATTAGATAATGTTTCTAAGGTTCATCATGTTATAGCATGCATCACTACTTCTTTTGGGGGTTTTTTTGGCTGAGTAATATTCCACCAAATGTATTTACCATATTTTAGTTATCATTCATTAGTTGATGGACATTTGAATTGCTTCCATCTTTTGGCTATTATGAACAATTCAGCTATGAATATTTGTGTACAAGTTTTTATGTGGACGTATGTTTTCGATTCTCTTGGTTATATCCTAGGAGTGGTATATGCCAGAAGGATAATATGCTAACTCTGTTTAACATTTGAAGAACTGCCAAAGTGTTTTCCAAAGAGGCTGTACCATTTATATTCCCTCCAGCAATGCATGAGGATTTCAATTTTTCTACATCCTTGCCAACATTTGTTATTGTCTGTCTTTTTTTATTATAACCATCCTTTTGGGTGAGAAGTGGTATCTCAGTGTGGTTTTCACTTGCATTTTCCAAACGGCTAATGTTTTGCGTTTTTTCAAAAGTGCATGTTGGCCATTTGTATATCTTCCTTGGAGAAATGTCCATTCAGATCCTTTGCCCTTATATTTTCTTTTGGTCAATGAATGAGATTTTATTTTTCTAAACTCATGAAAATCAAACTAAATTTGTACAGTTCTTGAGGTTCTGTTTAAATCTGAATTATTTCATGGGGAAGGGTTTAGCTCAGAGGTAGAGTGCATGCCTAGCATGCAGGAGGTCCTGGGTTCAACTTCTAGTACCTCCATTAAAAATAAACAAATAAACCTAACTAATCCACTCCCCCCCCCCCAAAAAACCCCACAAAAATAATTAAATAAATTTTAAAGAAAGACTTCAAAAAAAGAAAATGAGAAGGTAACCAACAAAATTTTTTTTAATTTTTAATAAAAAATCTACATTATTTTGTAAAGCAGAATTATGTGCAAAGTGAAGAGCTAAAAGAAATTCTTTTTGAAATATGTATCTGTATTATTTTTCTTAAAAAAATAATTTAAAAAGCTAGTAAGTTCAGTAATACCTTAAATGAGTACTAACAAGCAATTCCTGAGCTATCACTATTTACAGCAATAGAGACAAATCTCTTTTCTTGACAAATAAAATTGTATTTACTTAAAGTGTAGTCTAATGATTTGACACACACATGCTCTGCAAAATGATTACCACAATCAGGTAATTAACACATCTGTCACCTCCCACAGTTAACCCTGTGTGTGTGTGTGTGTGTGTGTGTGTGTGTGTGTGTGTGTGTGTGTGTAGACTTAAGGTCTACTCTCCTATTAGCGCATTTCAAGTATAAACACAGTATTACTAACTACAGTGCCACCACGTTGTACATGAGATCCTCAGAGCTTATTCATCTTTTAACTGAAGGCTTATACCCTCTGACCAGCACCTACCCATCTCCCTCACCTCCTAGCCCCTGGTAACCACCATTCTACTTTCTGTTTTTATGAGCTAGACTTTTATATATATATATATATATATATATCACACATAAGTGAGATTATACTGTATTTGTTTTTCTCTGCCTACCTAATTTCATTTAGAATAATGTTCACCCATGTTATTGCAAATGGCATGATTTCCTTCTTTCTTACGGATGATAGTATTCCATTGTGTATATTTATACCCCACATCTTTCCTTATCCATTCATCCGTCAGCACTTAGGTTGTGTCCATATCCTGGCTGCTGTGAACACTGCTGCAGTGAAAATGGGAGTGCAGATACCTCATTTCCTTTGGACACACACCCAGAGCTGTGACTGCTGGATCACATGGTAGTTCTGCATCTAATTTTTTGAGAAACTTCCAAACTGTCTTCCATGGAGACTACACTAATTTGCATTTCCACCAACAGTCACCAGCATTTCCTTTTCTCCACGTCCTCATCAACATGTTGTCTCTTGTATTTTTGACAAAAGCCATTCAGATATGAGTCAATATCTCATTGTGGCTTTGATTTGCATTTCCTTGATGATTAGATGGTGATGAGCATCTTCTCTGGTACCTGTTATAGCCATCTGTATGTCTTCTTTGGAAAAATGTCTGTTCAAGTCCTTTGCCCATTTTTAATCAGATTGTTCTTTGGCTACTGAGTTGTTTGATTTCCTATATATTTTGGATATTAACCCCTTATGAGACATATGGTTAGCAAATATTTTCTCCCATTCTGTGAGTTGCCATTTAATTTCCCTGATTGTTTCTTTTGCTGTGAAGAAGCTTTTTAGTTTGTAGTCCCATTTGTTTATTTTTGCTTTTGTTGCTTGTGCTTTTGGAATCATTTCCAAAAAATTGTCGCCAAGAACCATGCCAAGCAGCTTTTCCCCTACATTTCCTTCCAGTAGCTTTATAGTTTCAGGTCTTACATTTAAGTCTTTAATTCATTTCAAGTTAATTTTTGTGAGTGGTATAAGATAAGGTCCAATTTCATTATTTTTCATGTGAATGTCCAGTTTCCCAACACCATTTATTGAAGAGATTATCTTGTCCCCATTGTGTGTTCTTGGCACTCTTGTCAAATATTAGTTGACTATACATATATGGGTTTACATCTGGCTCTCCACTTGGTTTCATTAATCTGTATGTCTGTTTTTATTCCAGTACCACTGTTTTGATTACTACAGCTTTATAATATAATTTTAGATCAAAAAGTATAATGTCTCAGCTTTGTTCTTTCTTAGGATTGCTTTCACCATTTGGGGTCTTCTGTGGATCTATACACATTTTAGAATTGTTTTTTCTATGTCTGTGAAAAATGCCATTGGAATTTTGATAAAGATTCTAATGAATCAGCGGATCACTTTCAGCAGTATGAACATTTTAACAATGTTAATTCTTCCAATCCATGAACACAGGGTATCTTTCCATTCATTCGTGTCTTCCTCAATTTCTTTTACCAATGTCTTATCGTTTTCAGTGTACAGATCTTTCACCTCCTTGGTTAAATGTATTCTCCCATCTCCTCACCTGGCTGCCTGGTTTGCTGCAAATCTCAGTGTCTCGGTGTTTTGGCTTCACTGTGTGTTGGTCAAGATGAACCTGGTTCAGTAACAGTATCTGTTGGGAACTTTTGCCTCTACAAACATCAAGGATATTGCCCTCAGTTTTCTTTTCTTGTAGTGTCCTCATATGGCTTTGGTATCAGGACAATGCTGGGCTTAAAAAAAAAATGAGTTTGGGAGGTTTGGGAGTATTCCCTCCTCCTCACGTTTTTATAAGAGTTTGAGAAGTATAAGTATTAATTCTTTCAATGTTTGGCAGAATTTGTCATTGAAACCATCTGGTCCTGGGCTTTTCTTTGTTGAGAGGTATTTGATTACTGTTTCAATCTCTACTTATACTAGTTTATTCAAATTTTCTATTTCATCATGATTCAGTATTGGTACATTGTAAATTTCTAGGAATTTGTCCATTTCTTCTAGGTTATCCAATTTGTTGGTGTATAATTGTTCATAGTAGTCTCTTATTACCCTTTGTATTTCTGTGGTGTCAACTGGAATGTCTCCTCTTTCATTTCTGATCTTATTTGAGTCTTCTCTCTTTTTCTCTTAGTCTAGCTCAACATTTGTCAATTTTGTTTATCTTTTCAAAACACCAGCTCTTAGTTTTGTTGATCATTTCTATTGTTTTTCTGAGAAGTCTACTTTAAATATAAAGTCATAAATAGATCAAAAGTAAAGGAATGGAGAAAGATATGCCATCCTAACACTAATCAAAAGAAAGGTGAAGGAGATACATTAATTTCTGACAAGGCAGACTTAAGAGCAAAAAAAAAAAAAAAAAAATTATCCAGGATAAAGAGGAGCATTACATAATGACAAAAGGGTCAATTCTCCCTTAATGTGAATGTTTCTAAGAACAGAGTATCAAAACAGAGACAGAAACTGATAGAACTGCAAGGAGAAATAGACAAAACCACTATGATAGCTGGGAACTTCAAAACCCTTCTATCAGTAATTGAAAAGTTCAGCAGGCAGATAATCAGTAAGGAAATGTTGAACTGAACAGCACCACCAATCAAGTGGATCTAGTTGAAATTTCTAGAATACTTCATCCAAAAAAAAACCAGAATACATATTCTTCTCAAGCTTACATAGAACATTCACCAAGATCTGGGCCATATAATAATACACTTTAACAAATTTAAAAGAAATCATACAAAGTATGCTTTCAGACCACAATGGAATTAAACTAGAAACCAATACCAGAAAGAGCTGGAAAACCCCAAAACACTTGGAGATTAAACAACATGCCATTAAGTAACACGTGAGTTAAGCAAGAAGTCTCAGGAGAAGTTTTAAAATATTTCTAACTAAATGAGAGTAAAAATACAACTTACCAAAGTTTGTGGGATACAGTAAAAGTAGTACCTGGAAGGAAATTTATAGCATTGAATGCGTATATTAGAAAACAAGGAAAAACTGAAAACAACAGGCTTCCATTTTAGGGAATTTAGAAGGAAGAGCAAATTAAATCCAATGTTAGCAGAAGAAGAGAAATAGTAAAAATTAAAGCAGAAACCAATGAATCTGAACACAGGAAATCAACAGGGAAAATCAAGAAGATCAAAAGCCAGTTCTCTGAGAAGATCAATATAAGTTATAAAACTCTAGCCAGGTTAACCAAGAAAAACAGAGAGAATTCCAAATTACTAATATTGGAAATGAAAGAGAGGCCATCACTAACCAAACTGTGGACATTATCAGGATAATAAAAGAGTATTATGAAAAATTCTATGCCCACAAATTTGATAACCTAGATGAAACAGACCAATTCCTTGAGAGACACAATCTACTAAAACTCACACAAGGACAAAAAGATAATCTGAATAGGCTTCTATATCTTTTAAAGAAATTGAATCAATAATCTTCCAAAACAGAAAACATCAGGCCTAGATGAGTTCACTGGTGAATTCCACCAAACACTTGAGGAAAAAAATGATAACTAAGCTCTACCATCTCTTTCAGAAATACAGTTGATTTTGTACATTGATCTCATACCCTGCAGCCTTGATGAACTTACTAGTTCTAAAAAATTTTTACTGGATTCCATAGGATTTTCTACATACAAGATCATATCATTTGCAAATAGAGAACATTTTACTTGCTCCTTTTCAATCTGGAGGCCTGTCCACCCTTCCTCTTTCCCTCCTTCCTTTCTTCCTACGCTGGATGCAGAGGCATAATGGTGAATAAAATATACACCCACTGTTTCTACCCTGTGTGATTTACTTCTGACTCTAACCAGTGGTTCACCATCCTACATTCACATTAGAATCACCTGGGAAACTTTTACAACAACGCCAGTGCCTGGGCCTCAGCTGCAGAGACTTTGAGTTAATTGGTCAAGGATGTGCCCAGACACTTATATATTTTAAAAGTTCTTCAGATAACTCACGTGTGGCTAGGATTGAGGAAAACTGCTCTAAATGAAATTGAACCTGGTAAGCTAAAGCTAGGGTTGGGCTTAAAGTGGGTGCAAATAGCTCCAGGTGTAGGTGACTGGGCTGCTCTGGCTGGAAAATCGGGCAGGCTCTTTAGATCTTTGTCGCTCAAGAAATTCTACTTTTTTAAAAATTGAGGTTACTTTTGTTTTTAATTGAGGTAAAATTTTTATATGATGTTATGTTAGTTTCAGGTATACACCATAACAATTCAATATTTGTATACACTACAAAGTGATCACCACAATAAGTTTAGTTACCATGCACCACCATACAACTGACCCCCTTCACCCACTTTGCCCATCCCCAACCACTCTCCTCTGGTAACCACTAATCTGTTCTCTGTATCTATGAGTTTTGTTTTATTTTGTTTGTTTTTCAAATTTCATACATAAGTGAAATCATATGGTATTTGTCTTTTTCTGACTTATTTCACTTAGCATAATACCCTCTAGATCCATTTATGTTGCTGCAAATGGCAAGATTTCCTACTTTTTTAGAGCTGGGTAATATTCCTCTCTCTCTCTCTCTCTCTCTCCCTATATATATATATACCCCCACACCACTTCTTTTTATCCACTCATCACAAAATAGATTATTGGACACTTAGATTATTTCCATAAAATTGGCTAATGTAAATAATGCTGCAATAAACATGGCAGTGCATATATCTTTTTGAATTATTGGGGGTTTTTTTGTATTCTTCAGAAAAATACCCAGAAGTGGAATAGCTAGATCATGTGGTAGTTCTATTGTTAATTTTTGGGGGAACATTCATGCTGTTTTCCACAGTGGCTGCACCAATTTACATTCCCACCAACACTCTAGAAGGGTTCTCTTTTCTCTACATCCTTTCCAACACTTGTTATATCTTGTCCTTTTGATAAAAGCCATTCTAATAGGTGTGAGGTGATATCTCATTGTGATTTTGATTTGCATTCCCTGATAATCAGTGATGTTAAATATCTTTTCCTATGCTGGTTGGCCATCTATTTGTCTTCTTCAAAAATACATCTATTTAGATTTCCCTTTAGCACCTGGCTCAAATTTTCTCTCTCATCCAACTTTTCATGATCCTATATAACTTCCACAATCATGTTGATAACTCTTCCAGCATTCTGGCTTCATACTTCCGCAACCTCCACAACTCCAAAAGCATTCATTTTCATTCCTTTTTTCTTACTCACTAGCTTGGGCAAACCTGGCACCTAATCATCTCATCATCTATAAAAACTGCTGTACAAGCTTGATGCTGAGGAAATCCTTTCCTTTTTTTTTTTTTTTAAGAAAAAAAAAATACTGTAAAATAGAGGAATTGAAAGTTGATTTTTGGTAACCCAACCTGAAACTTTGAATAAATTATTCACTGAAACTTTTGTATTCTCAAGTACATTATAGGTTAAACATGTTTGGTGAACTGGCCCTTAAATCTAATTTTTCTATTACGCTCTTTCTATAGCAAAATGCATTCTACACTCAAAACAATCAACCTGCAAATGAACTTTTGACAAACAACCTATTCACCTCTTTGAGAATGTTCTGTATAAAATATTCTGGCCACTGTTTGATATGACAGTATCACTTACATGAACATAAATTATGAGCAAAGGACAGAGCCAAGGGACCCACACAGTAAGTTTTAGTCTACATATGTAAAGTCACAAGTCTGTAGCTAGAAGCGTCTCTCCTAGACATTTCTATTTAACCATTAGCTGCTTTTACCCCCTAAAGAGGAACACACTACCATCACTAATAACTTTTTCTCGTTTTCTGGGGAAGAAGGCCAACCCATCCTTATTTTCAACTAAACTATATTTTGGCTGTCAGTGTTAATATTCAGTAAAATTATTATAGGAAAACCTACCCCAAATTGATGCACCTACCACCTACCTGCTTGAGATGGGTTGGTTCCTTTATTTCTAGTTGGCTCTCTCTTCTCCTTTAATGATTCCACATATCCTTCATTGACGAGTTCCTTTCTTCCCTTCTCTAATATTCTGTACAGGTCAACACGTTCCTATCATTGTTCAAATATCTGATGGAAAAATCACATTCCCCCTCCTTTTCACAATGTACTCCAGTGGCTCAGGAATAACTGAAACACACTGAAAGCTTATGGACATATAAACACCTTTTTATGAAAATCTCTATTCTTTGACCAGAGGCAGAATATATATTAATATTAACCTTTCCTTTCCTCTGATTATAAATGCAATACATATTTTTGTAACTTAAACTCAAATTTTACAATAAAGTATAAGGAAGATAATAGAATCATCTGTAATCTTCCCAATCTGAAGTATACACCATTAACATTTTGGTGTATTTACTTTTGGACTGCCTTCTATATAGAAAGAGTGTGGTAACCTGCCTCTACTATTGAACGTTTAAGGTGTTTTCTTTTTCTTTTTTGCTACTATAAAAAATGCTCCATGAACATCCTTTTACATTAGTCTCTAAATACTTTCTTTATAAAGTTCCCAAAGTGGAATTATCATATTAAAAAATTACCAGATTGCTTTTAGAAAAACTGCATCGAGTTATATTCCCCCTAGTAATATTTGAGAGTAAAGATCTCCCCGTACTGTTGAAGCTCTAATTGTTTTGGTAAGCATTTTTGTAGTTGCTATAATTTGCATCTTAACGATTAATAGTAAGGTTGAACTTTTGCAAATGCTTATTGGTCTTTAATAATTCTTCTATTCTCCTTTGTCCTTTTTTATTAGTGTGTTCCTCTGAATAGGTAAAATTAGAAACAGTGTACTGCATGGTAAACCTTGATTCCACTGGAAAGAAGAGACACAGAGTGTTAGGAGAGAACAACTGTGGGGGGGATGCGTATGGCTCAGTGGTGGAGTGCGTGCTTAGCGTGCTTGAAGTCCTGGGTTCAATCTCCAGTACCTCTGTAAGAAAGGAATAAAGGAAGGGAAGGAAAGGAAGGAAGGGGAGGAAGGGGAAGGGAGGAAGGAGAAGGGGAGAGAGAGAGAGAAAGAGAGAAAGAAAAGAAAGAAAGAAAAGAAAAGAAAGGGAGGAAGAAAGAAAAAGGAAGAAAGAAAGAAAAAGAAAGAAAGAAGGGAAGAAAAAGAAAAGAACAGAACAGAACAGAACAGAACAACTGTGTGGCTTAACCACACTGACTCCATTTGGTCAGCTCCGTCTTAGGCCCACAGTCCTACTCCTCCCCTTTCTGCATGATTGAATTTTAGGCTACTCATGAAGAATGCCCCAAGCCAGATAACCTCCCTATCAACTTTTACTCTTGCCTTCATCTGAAATGAAAACTGGAAGAGTGCCTTTTGCTGAAGCAGAGATCATGAGAAACCCCCATCCCCAGGAGAGGAAAAATACCCTGGTTCCCGTTGGTTCAGTTGTGCTTCTCCCTAGCAGTCAGATTCTACCTTTAGCTTCGGTCCCTTTAAATCCTCCTATCCGCCTTTCAGTGGCGTGGAGTGCAACTGCAAATGCCTGCAAATGTATACAAGTTACCCACAATAAACTTCATAATTGCACCTCATGGACTTGTCTGCTTCATTTTTTGTTTTCAAAGTTCCTTCTCAGCTCAGATTCAGTATCTCCACCTCCCAACAACAATGTTGAAGGAGTCTTTTTTTTTTCTTAAGGTGGGATGATTTGAGCTCATCTTCAGGCTGTGAAGAAGTAAGCAGAATCAAAGAGCTTCAGAACTCAGGAATAAGCGATGGAATAGTATTCTATAGAAGCAGAGTTGATGGGATTACTAGAAGAAAGAATATCTCTTTCTTCAATTATATAGGAAAGGAGGTAAGTGTGGGTAGATATGTTTGTAACTACAGGAGGAAAATCTGAAAGAACTGAAGTTTTGTAGCCTCAAATTTCCCTATGAAATAGGAGGCAAGATTACTGCTGAGATTAAAAAAGGGTAGTAGAAAAAAGGATTTGAGAAAAGTGATAAAAATGTAGAAGGGCTGCAGAATAGTGCCAAGAGGTGATCAGAAATTAAAGACCATAAATCTCTAGTAGCAACTATACAATAATTATGCTCTTTCCTTTAGCAGGGCCATGAATCCTGGGTACATTCAACGTAAGAGAAAAAATCCAGAACCCAGAGGGTACTGGCAAAAGTGACAAAACGGTCACCACAGAGTGGATGGATGGAGAAGAAAGTAAAATAATGAGGGACATAACAGGCTGGGGAGAAAAGGAAGGGGCCAGAACACTGAGGGTGAAGAAACCCAGTTGGTTAGACTGTCCAGATGGTCACTGAAATGGCCCATGAGAACGGTAAGAATTAGAGTGGAAGACTAAAATCCTCAACAAATGAAGGCTATTACCAAGGAGCTGACAGATCTCAGCAATGATGAAAGGCAACAAGTGGTTGAATAGGATGACAAATCTTAAAAGAGTTTTTTTTTTAATGGGAGTAGAAAGGAGTTTATTAGGGGTAATCTGTCACAGACAACAGTGGGCCACACAGATGAGGGGGTGCCTGTGTGAGCCTTAAAAGAGTTCTTAACATGGAAAAGGAAAACTGAGGCTCTGAAGGAGGTAACGTGTTATTATTGAAACTGCACCTAGGTGTGGGGAGAAAAATGCAATTTCAGGAAGGACCTTGGGACAGAGACAAATCTCAAAGCAAGAAAATGAAGAAAACATTTTGTGAAGAAATTTGAGGATGCAAAAGAGTGTATTTGCAGTGGAATGAGAGCTTCAAGGAACAAAGTAAAAATGGCTGCAAGGCTACCAAGAAAGAATCATGAATAACAGGCTGTAGAAGAATACAAGGTGAGAGAGAGGGGCGCCATGGGATGATGAAGCACCACTAGAGGGTGAGACTTCTGCAAAGCACATTTTGCTGGAGACACAACATAATACCTATCAATTTTCCCATAACAAGAAAAACATTAAAAAAAAAGACATGGCCTCAGATGGGTCATTAACATCACTATTTACTAGGAGGAAGAAATCAACCCTTAAGAGCACATGAATTAATACCCAGGGTGGAAAAACAGAAGCCTGTATGATTTGTGCCTGTGCTCCCTTATTTTTTGCCCACAACATTCAACAAAAAGGCTTCTCTTTTCTTTTTTTATAAAAGAACCTATATAAAAGCATTGCTCAATTTAATTGGATCATGCAGGTGGATCTAGATAAATTCATCATTAATTTCTCAAAATCAATCTGACTTAAAGAACCATTTTATGATAACACTGAAACATAGGCCCAGGTCATAACACGGTGCAATCTGGGCAGAACAAAAGGGACCTGGTGGAGGAGTCACGTGGAAGCTAAACTCCAGCTCATGCTCCCCTCACTCCCAAGCCTCTGTCCTCACCTAGACCCAGAGAAGTCATTCAGGGACAGTGTCTGGGAAAAGGGAGAAAGGGCTTTCTCTAATTCATTGGCCTAAGGACACACAGGTATTATATAAAATAGCTTAGATCCTTTCTAAATATACAATTAATCCAAAGGAATGTATTGTCAAAGTTGTAAAAAAACAAAAATAATAACTTGTTAAATATGTGAACCATTTTCTGAATTTTTTCTCTGAGTAAAAGCTAATGTTTTCCCAAATAAATAAAAAGTCGTATCAGTCTACTTAGTCTGAATCACTAAAATTATGATTCCATTTACAACTCAAGTCACATTTGAAAATACTTCCATCATATTTTTATAATATTGGGTGTGAAGATAATTTCCTTTACATAGTCCCAAAGTAAATATTATAAAAGAAAAGACTGACATATGCTACTAATAAAAATTTTTAAATTTTTGTAGAGAAAAAAATCTTAGAGTTATAATATCAAGCAATCAATTCAGAAAAATATTTACTGCATTATCATTTTTTTTAATCAGCAGCAGCATCACTAATGTGTACCAAATGCTTGATAAGTGCTTTAATTATATATTATTTTATTTAGTCCTTACAATATTGAGGCAGGTGTTATGATTCTGAGTATTCCTGTTATATAAAAGAAGAAACTAGGCTCACAGAGATTACATTACTTGCCCCCAAATACACAGTGCTTAAAAGACAGAGCCAGGATCCAAATGATGGTCTGTCTGACTGAAGCCCTGCTCTTACTTCTCACCACACACACACACAGACACACACAAACCCAAAGTGAACAAACAATTCAAAAAAGAATTATAAATGATAAATAATACACAAGAAGAAAAATGTTCATTCTCCCTAGTTATTAAAAATGCAAATTAAAACAATGAGATCCTACTTTTCACTTATTAGATTGGTAAAGAAGATGGGAAGATAGTAATATTCAGAGTTGGTCAGTGTATTCAGAAAGAAAAAAATACTATATACAACTGGTGAGAGTATAAACTGGCACATTTTTTGGAAGGCTATTTCACAGTAAACCTCAGAAGTCTTTAAAATGTATGGACTATTTACCCTTTATTTTCATTTATTACGTTTTTATTTATTCATATTGCCCAATTTCCCCCTTATTTCCCTTTGTTCATTGTCCTTCACTTTCAAACTGTAATCTTTTTTTTAAATTGAAATATATTCAGTTTCAAACTATATTCTTTATTGTGTCAAACTACCTCCCCGAATGTTTTTATTTGTTTATTTATCTTTTTATTTATCTATTGATGGAGGTACTGGGGATTAAACTTACCAGGACCTTGTGCATACTAGGCATGCTCTCTACCACTGAGCTATACCCTTCCCCCACCAAATGCTTTTAAAATGAGATACTGATATTCTACCAAAAACCTATCATCTGTTAGCTCTACAACAGTCTTACATAAATAAACCCATAAGCTGAAATAATGAGATAAGATTGGAAAATATCAGAAAATAGAGTCTATATGAAAGGCACCTATATCTAAATAACAGATAATTCTATTCTTTCACTTACAACAAAACTGACATGAAAGGTCTTTGCCACATTGATCTTTGTTAACTAAAAACAGCAAAGTGTAATCCTCTCATCCTTGAATTACTCTAACATGTTGTTAATTTAGCTAAGTATCCAAAAATGGATAATGACATTTAAAAAGTGGGGCAACTTGTATTCCAATTTGATCAAAGATGATAATAATATATCTTAAAAATTTACTTTTCATGTATTTAATTTTAAAATAGTCTTAAAGCAAAATCCAAGAATTATAAAGGCCAAATTTATAACATGAGAAGTGTACATTTTTAATACATTTAAACCAGAATTGTATTTAATATGCTCCTCTTCAATGCTGGGTATTTGTTGCATAGAAAGGATGCATATTAAGTATCTGGTGAAGTGCATATTTTAACAGTATGATATCTAACAAGTTCCTTTTTTTCCTCCAAGAGGAAATTGTTAGCAAATGAGTTATAAACTAAATTCAAATCACACCTCTGAAAATGTTTACCATATGAAAGAAAAAATTGAAAGTCCACTCTTAATGGAAGCACATGCAAAGATCTCAGAACCATTGAAGTTCTCTTTACTAACTTCCACACTTGAAAAAATGTGCAATTCATCCTCTGTCTTGAATCCTTTTTGATATTAGGAGTGCAAACAAATAACCTATGTATAAAGTAACTCATATAGTTTGCTATCTATAACCATTTCTGAAAGAATACCTAAAGAAGTACTACAGCAAAATGAAAAATAGATGTTAAGAAAGATAATGACACAAGAAATAGTGATGAGTAAATAAACAGGTAATATTAAATAGTTAATTCTAAATAGCAGTTAACAACGTGGTTGAAAGCTTAATAGGATTCTTAAGAAATGGTTTTTATGAAAGTCGAGGCATTACTAATGAAAAGTACTATAAAAATTCCAGATTGGAGGTGGCCTAAGGGCACAGGGGTCAGAGACAAATTAAAAGTACTAAAGTTCTTACATTTGGAGAAGCAGAAGGACGTTATAGATTTTAGTTAATTCCCAACATTAACAAAAAATATAAGGTCAAACATGTTTCTCAGAATTAACCGGTAGACAAATAAATAGGAATGGTATGATTAGCTTATAACTAGAAGCTTTTTTTTTTTAAAGAGCAAAAATTCAATCAATTCAATCAAAAGAAAAAAAGGAAAGAAAAAGACAACAAGGACAATAAATCTAATTTTAAAAAAAGATATCAGTAACAATACTAAATACATTAGTTTTCATAATAAATGTAATTAAGTGAATATAAGCAATTTAAAGAATAGTTCATCTGGCATTAGTTTAGTAGACATTATTTAGTCATCACTTACGACCTAACCATGCTTAGTGCTGGGGATAAATATAATAGAGGAATTAAACAGGGCCTCCGACACTAAAGAGTTCACAGCATAGGAAATTAAATAAAGTTATTTTATTCCATTTTGTGGGGCTTCAGAATTAGAAATAATTAAAATAAAGTAACATAGTCCTTTTCCTATATAGAATTATAAATTCACATACAGTTTTGCAGACAACTGTGCTGTAAGATATTTGATTAGAGACAAGCTTCAGATGTCTCTCAGAAATCAATGCGTGTTTTCATAAAAATGATATGCCCATGGTGACAAAGATCAAGAAGCACAGAAACAGTGTGGGGCTGAGGGTAGTATGATTCCCTTAAGTAGACACAGTCAGAAAAAAAAATGTATCTAATTTTTAAAGGGATTTAGTACCAGTTCATGTAATTTGCAAAGTATTTTTGCTTTGGTCTTATCCATCCTCCTCCTTCTCCCACCAAACAAAACTCATTATCACTACGCTTTCAATGACAGGCTGTTGTGTTTAAGATGAATGGTATCTTTAGACAAAACAGACTTTCTTCCATTTGCCATTTTATGTAGTATTTACACATAACCTCAGTGAAGGAGAAAAATCAGGGATTAAAAAGATTTCCTCTACTTAAATATGACAGATGCTGAATACACATCATTATCTCCGGATAAAAGAGACAGAACAACCAGAATCAATAGGCAAAACTCCAAAACTAATAGTTAAACTTGCCACCTATTTATACACATAGAAAACCTTTATTGTTAAACTTCCTAAAATGACTAGTTACCAAATGATGAGGGTCGGTCTAGATGCAAGTTTAAAAAATTACATACCTGGGGGAGGGTACAGCTCAAGTGGTAGAGTGCATGCCCAGCATGCACAAGGTCCTGGGTTCAGTCCCCAGTACCTCCTCTAAAAACAAACAAATAAATCAATTTCCTCCCCCCTAAAAAAATTGAAACAGGAAAACATTAAATAAGTAAATAAATAATTACATACTGACTGGAGTGCTACCCTGCTTATGAAAACAACCTTAGTTCTTTTATGTTGAATCTAACCTAACAAATATTAACATGTTAATGAATGTGTTTAAGAATAGCACAAAAGCTATATTTTAGTTAAAATTTGCTTTTAATTTATTCTGTTTTGGCCAAAAAGCAGGCACAATTTGATAAGGTAAAACACAACTTCCAGTGGATTATGAATGATATGCTTTTCCTGTAATATTTTACTAGTTACAAATTTTAGAGAAGAAACTTAAGATAACAGTCATTAAAAACAGAATGTGAAAATATTTTAATCTTCTTCAGTCATTAATCATGTCATTTTTACCAGACTGCCCTGCTAAGTTACTTGTAACAGAGTAAAATATTTTCTTTCCTGTTTCTGATCATCTCATATACAGCAATCCCATGGACTTTTAGTGAGAAATGCAGGTAACAGATACATAGAAAAGCTTTCATTTTTTGTTAGGTAGACCCAGGACTTGTGATGACACATCATATATATCAAAATTCATATGAACTGGAAAAAGATCTTCTTGAAAAATCATGCCAAAAGAGAAAGATTACTAAATCTAGCAATAATAAGAATAAAGTAGAAAAGTAAGTTCCTACCAATAGCCTCACAAAAGTAACACAACAGTGTCTTTTAGTTTCTCATGGACAAATCTGAAGTATTTTGAAAGAATATAAAACCTTACTTTTTTTTACAAACTGGTTACAAGATAAAGATGAAAATTAACCTAATTACTCCTCAAACTGGGAAATTTCTATAAGACAACTGAAAAAAAAATAGTTAAAACATGATATACTTTGGACTTCTACAAAATAAAGTATTTTGAAAAACCATAAAGAAGTATTTTCTTTAAAAAAGTATTTTCTTAAAAATAGGTTACAGAATAGAGATTAGAATTAACCACATGTAAGAATATAATTAAGCTGCCTTTAAACATTCCCCCAAATCCACAGAGTTATATCTATTAAGTAATAAAGTTAGTTGTTATTCAGCTGCATATCTTTAAACTTAAAATAATCCTACTAACAAAGCATTTTTGTTCATTTATATAATTTCCTACTTTAGGGAAAAAAATATTTCTTTATCATTATTTTATTGTCACCCATAGCACCAAGATGTTCACGGTACTAAAATATTGTGAACAATAACTAGCTTGAATTAACAGTTAAATCAACTACATAATTAAACTGACACTGGGCTCTATGATTATTTTTTCCTTAGTTATGTGTAGACACATAAGCACAAAATAATCGAAAGCCTTCCTCCCTTGGCCTTGTTAACTACAAAAAAAGAAGATGGGTAGCAAAAAGAGGTGACTGTCCTACATGCTTACCACAGTCATGTAAGAATACCCTAACACCAAAAGTTATTTCTGTTAGACACTAAATTATTCTGAAATAATTTACAAATAGCTTGCTCAAGGCAACATGCAGAGCTTTACTTGAGTGTGGAATCAACAGACAATTGTGGAATTGGACATGGTTACACTTAATTCCAAATTGATGACATGATATTCATTTAACATTGAAATTTCCCTTTTTATTCATTTCATTCATTCATAAAAATTTATATCAGTTTAACAAAACATCATAATGTGCAGTTCTGTGAAGCAATTCTTCCATATCTGACATGATTGTTTTTGCCAGTTTAAACATTCTCAGGTTACATGAAATGCATACTAGTTTTACACAGAAAACTTTTGGGGGGAAAAAAGTGTGTTTCATCGTGAATGAATTTAACATGATTTTAAAACTACATTTTGGGGGAAGATTTTTGTTCTTGAATATATTGACATATATATTTGAAACTAAAGGCAACTTTAAGTTGTAGATATTCAGTATTCTTCTACAATCCTAAAAAATATATAAAATCATATAGCTTGAAGAATAAATACATTAGTACATTGCCTAGAATTTAAAAATCAACAAATGTCCAGATAAATAAATCAGCAAAAGTCACACATCTAGACAATATTGTAAGGAATACTGCTAACTAAAAAAAATAGGTCACGATAAAAAAAAAAAATTCGTTGAATAAATTTTCATACTGTATAATTTAAAAGGCTAATATATAGATAAAATTAATATAAAGCAAGCCACAAAATGCAATAAATTTGAATATCGTACAATAACTCTAATGTATCACATCTGAATGAGTTTCAATGTCACTTTCATTCAAATGGTAAAAGTATATTTTACTTTAATATAAAACAACATAGGAAAGACTGAATTAATTTTAATAGGATATTATAGCATAGGAACAAATTTAAATCTAAAATGTTAGAATAATACTCCAAACTCTATTTTCGATTGGCTGGAGAGCCTGACGCTTATTATTTTTGATAGTTATAAAACTTAAATCTTTGCATTGTTGTTTTGTGTTGCTATGTTCTGGCATTAGATATATTCATTGTTATTGAACTTTTTTGTCATTTACATCTCCCACTTTCTATATAATGGCCTTCCATCCATAGTGTGAATGATTTGTATACAAGGTAATTTATACATTTTTAAGAAGATATGATTTTTATGGGTGGGAAATATTCTGTATTATTTTGGAAATGGTGAAATACTTTTCTTTGTGAAACTCAACATCATTCCACTGATCATTTATTCACTCATCACTTATTCAACAAACATCACCACGTGCTATTATGTGAAAATATGTTGACTAAGTATGTCTGTAATATATATCAATTAAATGTCTTTAATTTCAACAAAAACAAAAAAAAAGTACAACTGAAATAGAAGATTACTAATTAGCAACACTTGAATACAGCATAGGCCATCTGACCACTTAAGTCTCTAATTAAGGAACAGTATTTGAATCTCTAAAACACATATATTGAAAATTCACTAAAGGACTAGTGGTCATCAAGCAAAAATTTACTTTCAATTTGTTCATCTTTGATTCCTATCCAGGAAAATTAATTAAAAAATCAAAAGAACCTCTGGTAAAATGTTCTTTCCTATAGCATAATTCTATAATACAAAAGACAAGAACAAAACATTCCTGAGACATAGAAAGAACTAAAAAACATGGTCACTTTAAATTATTTTAATGTCAATTTTTATCTAATAAGCAAATAATTGATAGATTGCTTATTACTACATCTGTACTTATTCCTTAAATAAAATATTTCATACCACAGCAAAATGTTAAAAACCTTAAACCTGTAACCAAGTAATGTGTTTACACCAAAATTTTCTACACTTTGTAGTTGAATGTATCTTATTTCTGCCCAGGAATAAGCAAGATATGTCAATCAACATGAACGGACAAATAATCCATTATTACCTCATAGAAGGTGAAGATGACACCAATTCATTCCACCTAATGGATATCTACCCATATAACATAAGCACTTTCACTTCCCATTGAAACTATGGTAAGCTGAATGAATTAAATTATATTAATTTTGAACTATATTAAAAATAACAGACTGGTCCAAAACAAAACAATTATCAATTCTCCAGAGCCAGTTAATTCTTCATCTATCATGATTTTACAAGAACTCCTATATAAATATCTTTTTCAGCAGATGATTTAATGCTGGGGGGATAATCTGCATTTACAAACAAAAATTATACATCACTTGCAAAATCTATCTCTCAACAGACTACTGAATCTACTTTCCGGGGGAGAAAATTTCTACAAACATGTGGCTATACGGACACATATGTCATGTATACGAGTAAAAACTGTCATGTTTATGAGTAAAAGGTGTGTATGAGTAAAAATTCACAATTTTTTCATCATATCAACTCATATTCTAGGTTTTTTCAAATTGCATAATGGTTCAGACTATGGGCTCCAGAATCAGGCTACTTCAGATCAAATTCCAGTTCTGCCATTTGACTACATGACTCCCAGCAAAATAGCCAACCTATCTGTGCCTTTGTCTGGTCATTTATAAAATGGAAATAATTATGTATAGTTCTTATTGATTAAATAAATTAGTAAATATAAAACACTTAGTACAATGCTTGTCACATAGTAACATAAAATCAATGTTAATAATTGTTACTGTCATTATTAACCACACAGTTAGGTCCAAATTCTTTAACCTGGGGTCTCTAATAGACTCCCAGCCATGCAATTAGTGCCCAGCAAAAATCCTACAGTTCTGGCAAGTTGTTTTACTTATTGTCCCTCAAATATATTTTGCACCTTTGCCTCTGTCCCTGACTTTAATTAGTTCTCTATTTAAAATGATCTCCCTCTTTACATCTATCCAAACTCTACCCTTGAAGATCCACATTCTACCTCCACCAAGGAATCTCCTTAATCAATCACCATAGCCCACAGTAATCCCTCTTCTTTGAAATTCCACCAGGACTGCATTACTGGAACTACTTATATTGTCCTGCACTCACAGATGTCTTAATGTGTGTGTATATATATCACATCTCTCCTATTAGATTACAGACTCCATGGGGGCAGGAACTGTGTCATACTTGGGTACCCTCCACCATATCTTAAGTCGAGTAAGTGCTCTACATGCACATGCAGTTTGACTGATCATGCAGAATCCAAGTGAAAATATCTACATACTGGCTCAGTGTATTAACAACAGCATGCTGGGTCTGAGAATGGTAGAAACAGAGACTACTCAGTATAACACAACTGCATGAATGGGAGCCAGAACTGGACCAAAATATGCACCCCAACTTAGACTACCCAGCAGTAAGTCCAGGTACTTACAAATAACACGAATAAACCCCAGAAACATTACAGAGAACAAAAAAAATCACACAGAGTACATACGGTATGGCTCTTATACAAAGTTTGAGAACAGAGTAATCTAATCAATAGTGACTGAGGTCAGAATAGCGGTTGCCTCTGGGAAGGACTGACTGAAGGAAAATATGCAGGAACATTTTAAGGTAATGGAAATGTTCGTTGTCTTGATCTATACATTGACCTTGTTCTATATATATAATTTTGGTATGCTGAAGTGATATATTAAATCTTTAAAATTTTAATATGTGATTCAATAGCTAAGAAACACTTAAATTGTAAATTTTAAGTTCTAAAGTTGCTACACATGGTCTCCTGATCCAAGAACTTGGAAACAAAATCTTAAGTATTAGACTTGTAGTATGTTTTCCAGGTCTAATGGCAAAACTATCTTTTATAAAGATGGATAAGGGACTGGGTGGATGAAGTTGAAGACAATGAATGTTAAGTTATATAAGGGCTCAATGGCCAGGACCATCCCTATTTTGAGACAGACAATTCAAGTTAACTTAAACTCAAAAGGTTAAACATTTAATTTGTTTGTTTTCCTTTGCTCTTATCCTGTGCTCAACAGAGCAACTTTCTGGATATGCTCTGACTCCCCATGTAGGTCTGCCTTCAGGGTGATAATACAGTAGGGAAGGGTAACACAGGGTCATACAACAGTAAGGAAATCTCAGTCCTAACATGAATGATTTATTTTGGCAAATTGATAAAATGAGTTCTTATGCTGATTTTGTGAGTCATATAGCTTAACTACTTACAGAAAATGGAGACACTAATTGTAGTAGAGAAGAACCTTTGTTTTGTTGGAGGTTTACAGGGACACCATGACCTAGCCCACGGGGGACGGTTGCAAGAACAAAGAATGCCTGCAGCAAGAGGATTACAACAACCAACCACACCCCTCCCTCATTTTCCCTCCCCCTCCCTTATTTTTTATATAAAAGGAGCCTGTATTCTGACTAGAGCAGGATGGTTCTCCAAGACATTAGTCTGCCATCCTCTCGGTCTGCCGGCTTTCCTAATAAAGTCGTTATTCCTTGTCCCAACACCTCATCTCCCAATTCATTGGCCTGTCATGCGGCGAGCAGAACATGTTTGGACTCAGCAACATAATCATGCAGATGTAAGTATTCTGAGCCATATGAAAATGATATTTCTCACTGTAAACAAATACACTGGCATTCTAGCTTTATCCATCAGTCTTCTGGGTTTGTCAACATGAGTCCATCCCTGAGAAATGCTGAAACATCTTGGTTCCTGAGCCTGAAAGTTTACCTAATTACCTCCCCCTTGCAAAAAAAAAAAACTAAACCTCACTGAGCCTGAAAGTTTAAAACCAGATACTAGAACACAGAAAAATCACCAAGGCAATTGATACTATCTTTTCAGGCCTCTTGGAAACTGCCAGCAACCTTGTCCACGGCCTACTAATGGCCACATTGTAATCATTTATAAATCTGTACTATACTTGATATTTTTAAGGTACATTTATAATCATATTATTATGTTTAATTTGAGAAAAGATTAAACTTTATAATGTATAGTATATAACAGTTACTAACCATAGCAGTTATACAAAAATTAAAAGCTAATAATAGAAACATTAAAATAAAAATTGCTCATTAAAATAACTATCTCATGATATAATAAAAAAGACACATTCTTTGTGACTTGGAGATCTGAAGTCCAGTCCTAGATTGGCCATTTACTAGTCTTATGGCGTTAAGCAAGTCACTTAACCTTTCTGTATCTGAATTCCTTCACTGGTAAAAATATCCCTGTGTATCTTCTGAAGATTTTTGTGAGTCTCAAACTTGATAAGATTAATTAAAACACTTTCAAATGGTGAAGTATTATACAAATATTTTCATCATCATATATCCATTAATATCACATCTGAAGTTAGGTTACCAAATAATGTGGTTATTTCTATTTCTACAAATAATGTTTTTACTAAATAATTGATCTAAGATACATAATGTTCTAATGTCATAGATTCAATTATTGGCTCCTATTCCTCTCGCCTTTGCAATGTGGCTCGGCAGCTCTGCCCACTAGAGGGAAGAGAGGGTACTTACATCTACCAGACAAGTGGGACGCACGGAGTTCTTTCTAACTCTTTCACTTTGGGCTTGGACATGTAACTGGCTTGGCCAATGGTCTGCTAGAAGATCTGATGCAAACAGAGGTTTGAAATGTATTTGTGTAGTTGGGCTTGCCCTCTTCTCTTTTATCATCAATGACAAGAACTGAACCCAATCCATGACTAGCTTATGTCAACCAACCCCGACCCAACCCATGGACATGTGAGCACAAAAAAATTACTGTCATTTTAATTCACTGCTTTTTAAGGTGTCCTTTTACACTTTGTTATTGTGACAATCACTGACAGGTCCAGTGATCATATAGAACATAGTACACCCTACTCGTAGTTTAAAGGACCATCTTTAGGTTAGATAACATAATCCTTAGCCATTAATTTTACAATTTATCCAACAATAATCAAAAAGTACCCACTATCTGCCAGGGAATATGCTAGACGCTGGGCTAGTCAGAGTGTGTGACACTGGCTGCCATAATAAACAATGCAAAGTCTTGGTGGCTTATTACGATAAAAGTTTATTTCCCTCTACCTAAAGGCCAATGAAGATGTTCTTGGATGAAGAGCTCTCCAGAGTGGATCTCTTCCAAGTATGACTCAGGAACCTAGGCTCCTTCCATATTGTGATGCCATTATGTTCAACATTTACCTTGATGTAATCTCAGAAGGGAAAGTGAGATGTGTGAAAGTGTATTGGATACCTAATCCTCTCAGCCCAGAAATGACACGTACTCCACTGGGAGAATTAGTCATATGTCCCCACACAGATGCAAAGGGGCTGGAAATTGTCATCTCTGGCTGAGTAGCCACTTCCCAGCAACAGTCCTACGCTATGAAAGGGAAGTATAAATCTTTGGTCATTAGTTAAGCACTTCAAACACAATCAGAGAACAGAACAAAGATTCCCAACTTCAGTGAATTTTTGTTTATGGACTATTTCATACCAGATACCAAAGTTACAAAGGTATGAATAAGACACAATTCTTGCCTTCAAGAAACCCAGACTTGGAGAGAAAGAAGAGATCCACACAAATAATTACAGCAGATAATAAATGCTATAGTAAATGTAAGTACAAGATCTAATGTTTGCACAGAGGAAGGGGTCTCTAACTCCTGGGAAAGTGTTAAGGAAAACTATATTTAACTAAGGGGGCAATGCTTGAGCTAAGCCTTAGAAGATAAATGGAACCTTGCCAGACAGATGGAGGAGAAGGAGAGGATGCTAAGCAGAGAAAACAAAGGTTTGCATCATATAATGAATCAGAGCCTCTTTCCTTGTAAAGCTCTGGGGTGGTGATGAGGGCAAGAGAGAAGGGGAAAGCACTGGTATTTACAAGTGGTAAAACAACCTCTTGCTTCACATATAAATTTGGAATAACATAATCAGATTTAATAAATTAATTTCCTAATTAGAGTAGCCTTCACTTCCATGAGCGCTACTTTGGAATACTGTCCTCCACAGGGAGACAAGTGCAATCCATGACCCGAGCAAGACGACTAGCGCCAGGATACCTAAGTTACACGGAGCTGACAGCACAGGGGTGGCGGTGTCTGAAGAGGAAGAGTTCAGGGGGAAAAAAATGCTGAATGGCAAACTGTCTCTCAAAGCCCTTGTCAGATAAAATAAAAGCCAAACAAATGATAAAAATAATCAATCAGGTTGATCTAGTAAGTATGCGTCAAACCCTTTACGTTGTAGAGTACCCACAGGTTTCAAATTACCCACAGAAGAGTTATAAAAATTCAATACAAACTGGGCCTCAAAATGAAACTTTACTAAGTACTAAACAACAGAGTAGCTAAAAAGTAGTAAGGTGACATTCTCTGACCACCAAACTACTAACAAAATTACTAATAAAAGTAGCAAGTAGAAAATTTGGAAATTTAAAAACACTTCCCTAAATAATCAGTGTGTCCAAAAGAAAATCAAAATTGCAACCATTACAATATAATTGCAATATTATAATATAAAAAATTTCTGGGATTCACTAAGGCTTTAATGAAGGAAATTTATAGTTTTAAATACTTTAATTCTAAATAAGAAGGAAAGAAAAGACAAAATTCAAGTATATAACATAATGATACACATGAAATACAAGAAAACCAATTGAAAATTATTAGAAGAAAGGAGAAATTTCATTCAGATCTATCTGATCCAGCACCTCAGCACTTAGCCACTATGCCTTGCTGCTTCCGGTCTTTAGTTTATAAAAGGAGATGAAGGGCTATGTCCCCTCTACTTGCTTCTACACAACCCCATAAGATTGTTATAGAGAAGGCTGCCTGGTTTTCCAGACAAACCTTGAAGAGGATCTGGTGAAAGAATGAATTTAAAAAAATAAATAAAAGTGAAGAAGAGGACAGTATCCACAAACACTTGTCACTGTTCTCTTCTAAGTTTCTCTCTCTTAATGACAATCAAATGTGAAATGTCAATCCTCACCAAAAGCTATAGCAAAACTACACACCAGCCATTAGCATTATTAGGCTGTTCTCCTAAAAGTCTCTTAAAAGTGGAAAACAGAGTGATATTGTTTGAATAAAGTAAAGAAAGGTGAATTTGTCAAAACTTAAAATATATTAACTTATATTTAAATGTCAAGAGTTCTTTAATTCACCATCTGGATCTAAATTTGCCCTTGTTGGCCCTTCTCAGCTAAATAATGCGAAGAAATCCATGTGAATTTGTGTAATAGACCAACCAGCTGTAAGAGTCCATGAGAAGGAATTGTACCCACTCTCTTCACAGCTGCAGCCTCAGCCTGTGGTACACAGAATGCCTAATAAACATGTCTGATGAATAAACAGATGAATAGTCAATATTTTTCTTATTAATGAATGATGCCCAAAGATAGATGTCAATATTCTTACAGAGATTTATATTTTATTTCCTGGTCCTTTATTGTTATGAGACCTTCAAAAATAAGAAATTTAAAATAACAAAATTGATTTTTAGCAGTTAAAGGTATTGTCAACATATTCTCACAAGATCTACAAATGTTTTCCTTATTAATATTTCTTGAGAAAGGCTTACTAGGTTAGGCAGATTGTCTCATTTGCTAATAAGCTTTCAAAACTCTAGTTCTACTGTATTCAAATTCCTCATTTTCCTGCAACTTAGTGACCACTATTAACAGCCCACTCTATTTTTCACCGCCCATATTTTTTTGCCTCAAGCTTTAACTGATTATATTCTTTGATTTCCTTACCCTGGTGTAGATTCCTTTTTAACTACAGATCTTAAAAGCGACACTAGCTGCTTTTTGTTCCTTGGAGTTTTTGAGGGTTGTTTTTTTTTTTCCTTCAGGATAATTATATTCTGTTGTGCCTTTTATCATCGTGTCTTTTAGGATCTCCTAACCTTGTACACTCTTGCGCTTTATTTAATAGTGAGCTTTCTCCTCCACTCTCCACACTAAACCATCCTCATTAGGTTTCTTAATCCTCCATAATTTGCTTTCATGAAATCTTATACCTTTGAGTTGCTGTGTTCTCTAAGCCCATTTCCTTAGCATTGCTAATCCAAGCAGCCCAGAATCAACACGCAGTAAACATAAGCTTATTCACTTTCTCAGCCAATGTAACTCTACAGGAAAAAGAAAAAAATCTTTGTTTTGAATGTTTATGGGCCATGAAACTATACCATTTAACTTGATATTTCATTTTCTCACCTGAACATCGCCTGCGAAGTTTAGGACCACAGAATACACTGTAGGCAGATCTTAACGTACAGTTTTTAACTTAGGCTTCATGTTTTTCTCTGTCAGAAAACTATCCTATTTTAATAGAACAAAAATAACAATATCCTGATGTTATGTAGTGTCTAGTAAATTCCAACTATATCTTTTCCTCATATCCAGAATTCAGGAGACGAGAAAAACATCTTTTTTCAGTTATTCTGCAAGAGCTTTGCTTTTCCAAGTGAGTTGTTTTAAAAGACATGTGCACGTCCTTGAAATCTGATTGCACAGCCAACGCTTGTCTGCTCAGCAGCTCATTCTCTGCTTTGTCTTCCTTTCTACTCATCACTAGCACCTTTGCTGATGGGTGTGTACGGAAGGCAAAGAGAGTATAAATTTTAGGTTTTGTTTTAAATTTCCTAAGGACTTTGGTTAAACTAAAAACAACAACAGCACATACAAAACAAAACCCAGCCAACCTCGGCAGTGAATTGAAAGAGTTAATGAAGTTTCGAAAGGTGCCTAGCTTATTCAAGCAAAGTTTACACTTCAGCCCTGAGCATGTTAACTTGTGATCCTCCCCATCCAGATGATAGAAAGCAAAGCCAGTAAGTTCTTTATTTAATTGGTTTGCATCCACACACTGACCTCCAAGGCTCTGTTTACATAGCCTATCATGCAATATGCTCCACAGTTCTCTGCCTCTTTCAAAAGCATGTTTCTCCTGAGATTTGATATATGGCTTTCATGTTTAATCACTACATTAAGCTCAATGCTCTGCTTCCTCCAGCATCAACTAACTTCCCTTCTTGGGAGGTGAGGAGAGGAGCACAGCTTCTTGCTACTTCTGAATATAAAAGGAAGTCTGTTTTACTCTATTAGTAAAATCACCAACTACACAGGATCATAGGCAAGCAACATTAGTACATCAACTAGGAAACAGTATTAAAATGGAACCCTTAAAACTCCTTAGAAAGAAGGTAGGCTGACTGTTCTCAATGAGGAAAGAGAAAACTTTAGTGACTGAGTTATAAATCAACAGAAACGGAGCTTAATCAGTACATAACTCAGTACATAGAGGACACAGCTAGATGGCAGCTAAAGCTTTCATCAAATCAGTCTTGAGAATAGCACATTTCTGGAGTTCTCAGATCAGAATTAATTCAGCACCTCTGTCTTCTAGTTAAAGGTTTTCTTAACCTTCACCACACAAACAGAACTTTCAACGTCTCTAACTGAATGTGGACAGGGTAAGTGTCAAGATCCTTTCTGTAAGAATTTGTACATGACCCAAATTTCTGAGATAAATGAAAACCTCAAAAAAAATTAATTAACTTCTTTCAGTAAGTCAAGACAATCTACAATTTTCAGGTTTTTAAAAACCACATGAAACGTATTTCACTTTAAGATAATTCAAGAAAAAAAGAAAAGTGAAACAAATGGCAAATTATTGACAACAGCAAAATCTAGATGATGGATGTGTGCCTGCTCATTATTCATTACCCTCTACTTTTAAATATAATTGAAACTTTCCATCATAAAAATTTTTTTTAACCTTAAAAAAATGCCAGGAAGTTGTGGATTTGCTTTTGTAGAAAAAAATTTATACAACTGATAAGAAAAAAATTAAATTACTTTCTAGGTTGATCATTTTGGTCTATATTCAATAGCTGACATTTTGTACCATGTGCTGACAATGAAAATTTTCCTTCCTTCCTCCTGAATCCCACTCCACAGCCTGAAATTCATTTACACAAACTGCAAATGTGCAATAAACTCTGCATAAGTTGGGTTCTTTACTTGAAAATATATATATATATATATATAAATATATATATATATACACACACAAATTTACTTTGAAAATCTTTCCTTTATGGCTAGTCATCAACCATAGTATTTATTTTTTAAGGTTTTTTTTTTTTTCTTAGTAAGTTCAGCCTCTTCATCTAAATATCTTACTTTGTCAGGAACACTGTTACAGCTGTATACAACATTAAACAGAGCTCATTTACTTTCTGTATTTGATGAACAATGCAGAATCTGAACCTATTAAAGTCATACATTTAATTGTTCCAATATGCTACCTTACTTCTAACCCAAATTTGCATGATGCAGAATGCTAAAGAATACATTTCTAGCTTCCTTTGTCATGAGTCCCTCATTTGATATTAAGCTTAAAGAATTTGTAAGAAAAAAGAATTACCTGATGCTTAATTTGAAACCATCTGAATTCTTTCCACAACATATTTAGAATCAAAATTAAAAGAATAAATAAACTTTTAATCAGTATTCCCCATAAGATTTTTCAGAGCACAAAACATTGTAGTTTTCAAAGACACGCAGATGTTGTCCATGGAAGACATTTTTTAAAATTAGGGCTTGGAAAAAATAAGAATCATGAGCAAAATCTTTGGTCACAAGAATGAAAGATGTGTGCCTGTACAGATGTTATAACTATTTTCATGACAAATACTAACCTTCACTGCAAGAATTTAGCAGCACACTCTAACTTGGATTTGCGAATTTAACATAAATTTTCTAACTTTGACAATAGCAGCCTAATATTTCAGTCTTATACACTATTTCCAGGTTTTACCTTCAAAATGAACCTAGCGGACTTTTTCATTCTTAAAAGCTATATTCCAGATCTTGTAGCCTAAAATCAGTTTTTGACTTGATGTTTAAGGAATTAGATCATAACAAAGTGGATTTTTAGTAAGTATTTGGTGATTGACTGGTATAAAAAAAAGATAAGCAACTTTTATGTACAAATTCATTCTCTATCAATTTTACTCATTTATCTTTTATTATATTAAAGATTTTTACTATTAATGACAGACTTTTTACCCTATTTTGAGTCACCCCCAATGAGTCAATAAAAAAGACAAATAGTTAATACAATGCCATCATGCCTTTAGTATTCATATAGTCAATATTATAAACCAGAAAAGTTTATCTTATGCTATCATTGTCACATGTGATTCAGAAGCCCAAGAACACACAGGATGGAAAGATTTCTGGGATCACAGTTCTCAAATTAGGTGAAATTGTTAACTCAAATGTACAGATTTCATATTTAAAGGGTCTCACCAAGTTGGGGAAATTCATAAAACTATACACTAAAAGAAAGATAAAGTTTTTGAAGAAGAAAAGCATGTTAGTTCCTGAACACCACTATCAAAAAGAATATATAGTCCTTAGTTCCTTTGTAAACATAATAAAAACTTTTTAAAAAGTCAAAACAGTGAAATTCAAACCAGAGTAAGAATGTTACTTTTAAATTCAGTAAGTTATATATTTTACTGCAAATTATTTTCTCCTGGAATTGAAAATTAATGTTTATTTATCGATCAACAGTTCACTAAAGGGCATAATTCCTTTGTGTTGAACACAAGGCAATTTTTGTGCTTTAATTGTAAACACCATCAGAAATTCGGAAGCACGGAAATCTTAGCAAGTGACGTAAAGACACAGTCAAATGTAAGGATTATATGGCCACATTCATGCTTAATGAGAAGAGAACACCTAATGAGGCTGATAGGCCACTGTTTGTGAGAATGTAAATTTTGTCCTGATAGATACGACATAATGGCTCAAGGTGACCTTCAATTTCCACTACCCTCCTTCCCAACAAAACAAATTTTTAAAAACTAATAAGTCATAGACAAATTTCTATTTCTATTAGCTAAAACTGTTGGTGACAAGTCACTTGCAAAGAATCTTCATATTATTCAGGATGCTTTTTGTCTACTAGGAGAACAATATTCTATTTTTAGCATGAGTATGTACAACCCCCACCTCTGCATTTAAAATGAAACTCTGCAGATATACAGCATTTAATACTTATTTCAGAACTATCGAGAATCCCAAAGTGAACATCTCAAGTTATGATTCCAAACAGCCAATAGCCCTGCTTTGAGGTGGGGTTCATGTTTTGAAAAGAAACTGCCTAGTCTGTTTAAAATCAAAATGGTTCTTGATCTGATGAATTACTCCTCAGAGAATAATGTAAATAAAATATACTCAGAATAACATTATTAATGTAAACATACCTGAACCAGAGTCAAATTTGGTTTCTGACCTGCAAAGGGAAAGAAATTTTTTACAATATAAAAACTGCTTGTTATGTAATACTGTTATTTTATGAGGGAGAAAAGAAGCAATGGTTAGTAGATTTCAGTACATTGGACAACAAGTAAAATAGCTTTTTAAAATGTAAATCCATATTTATTTTAACCATTTTAAATGTATGCATAACCCTAGGTCCTCTAAACATGTACATATCCATAGAGATAGCACAGTATGGAAAAGATATTAACTTTTTTTTATTGTTTTTGAGAGAGAGGATAAATTACGGTTTTTTAAAAAAGCACCCAGTCTTTACAGATTAACTTGTTTCAGTAATATAATCAAGCAATAAAAAACTCAAATTTAAAATTATCCTCTTTACTTATTATTAAAGATTTTCAATTATTCAACACCAAGTAATTTTTCACTAAGTTCTTCACAGAGTAAATGAACCTAGTAACCCCATACGTTTAATAAGAAGGAGAAAAAAAAAAGATCTGAGCCCTTGTGGGAACATTATGTTTCAGATATAGGTTAATGCTGATTGTAAATTCAGAAGCCTTTGAAGCTCTCAGTCTGGCTGTGGGAAAACTTTTGCGGGGTAATTACTCTCGAGATGCTGCTGATGTGCTGTCAGGCAGAATTAACCCTCTGACTAGGCCTATCTACACAAGCTACTATAAGACAGCATTGTCTATACCTAGCTCTCAAACCAATTAGTGGGCATGCTCCAGTCGGATTTATATCACACATTAACAATCAATAGTATATATGTTCACAGCTGCCACAGCAAGATATAAGAACCGACCAGCAGGAGTCCTGTTAAAGGATGTTACATTGACAGAGAAGATTTTTTTTTTCCTGGGGAAATGTAGTTAACTAAGTGGGAAAGGAGATTTCTTTGAAATTATCCCAGGGTACCAAAGCACTTTTGGAAGCGGTGGCTTTCTTTACCTAAATTAGCTTCAAGAGAAGTCATCAAAGGAGGGAAGGGGGAAGGACAAGCAAGAAACAGCTTCCTTTGTCATAAAAATTCATTTTCTCAAATATTCCCAACTAAAGTTTCACCTGATGCTTAAACTAAGTCAATATTCATAAAAAAAAAATACTATTACAATTGTGGTTGTCAATATCTGCCACGGTGTTCCCAGTTCACATCTGTCTCAAGCCCTGGCCCCACCGTAGTCCTCATCTCCATCTTTCACTTAGGGGTCCCTGACTCCTATTTCAGGTGCAAACTCATTTTCACGTTTTGCCCTCCCCTGTTTGGGAAAGCCTGGTCTCATTCCCTCTTCGTCTCCAGCATCCCTGAGCATAACTCTAAATGACACCTAACCACATGTCATCCTGCTGGTTTCCTTGCCCATCTTCCCAACCAGACTATGACTTATTAACCTCTGCAGCCACAGCACCTACACAGTGCTTGGTGCTTGTATGCAACAAATGTCTATAAAGGGAAACTTCTGCCTGAACACACATCTTATTTCCCTCTTACCTGTATAGGAGGTGTTTTCTTCCTTCTGTCTAAGGTTCCCTCCACTTATGTCCTAAAATACATTCTCTCATCTCCCCTGAAACCAGGCTAGGATCAATTACTCCTCCTCCCTGTTGTATTTTCAATATCTGGGTCTCCCCAGGTTCCTCCTCCCTTCTGCACAGAAATGCCCCAGAATTAAATAAAAGCCCTCCCTCAAATCTGTGCCTTGCTCTTGTAATCCCTCTGTCTTCCTGGCTTTACCATCAAGTTTACAGAAAGGATAGACTATATCCTGTATTGCAAGTCTTCCTCTCCTGACTTCCCAACATATTCACTCTTTGAACTGCTAAGACCTGTCCTTGCACAGTCTTTACCAGTGACATAATAATGCTAAATCCAAAAGCCCTTTTACAGTCCCTACTTTCTACGCCTCTCTCCAACTAAAAAACTACCTGAATGTCACACTGTGATCTCAAATGTCACATGTACTAAACTGAATTCATTTTCTTGCCCCTCAAGTATAATCCTCCTGCTATATTCTCCATTGTGTAGGGAATTATGACATTATTTGAGTTTTCTTCTAACCCCTAATATCTAATTAGTCACCCAGACCTACTGATTCTATCTCCTTTCCCTTCTCTCTGTCCTCACCCTTACCATCTTTATGCCTATCTTTGGCTCAGTAATCTCATAATCAGTATCCCCCCCTCCCTTCCAGACCATCATCTAATCAGTTGCCAGATGTTTCCAAAACACTAATCTGATCACATTACCCTCACCTCAATAACTAGAGCAGAGTTTTCCAAATTTAGGTCACAAGCTGACCCACTGGTGGATTATAAAATTAACTTACTGGATTACAACTAATATTTTTAAAAAACTGAAATAGAATGGAAAAGAAGAGAGAATGCCTCCTATATTGAGAGTATATGCAGTTTTGTGCAACTTTTAGATGTATATACATGCATTTGTGAGTGTGTGTATGTTCACACATGTGCATACTGGGCAGTACTGTCCTTACAAGTAAGCAAAACGCCTCTGCTCTGGCCTTCCTCCGGCTGTAGCCTCCTCTCCACCAGGCAAGGAGTCCTCCCTTCCTGTTGAAACTCCAAGTACCAAGGTCCTCAGCATTTGCTACCCAAATGGCCCTGAGCTGGCTTCCTCAGCCTGTGTGGACCTTTCTTCCGGTCAGGTTGTGCTCCTAGTATGTGTACCTCCAGCCCAAGGGGTGATCAAAGGCTGTTACTTGAAGGAGGGAGCTTGGACCTGAGGGCAGAAGGCAAGGGAAACAAAGTGGGTAGAACAAGATGTTTTCCTACGCTTCCACATTCCTGCTCAGAGAATTCTTAATTTTTCTTTATTTATTTGTTTTAATTTGGGTGTGGGGGGTAATAGGTTTATTTATTTGTTTATTTTTGGAGGAGGTACTGGGGATTGAACCCAGGACTTCACGCAGGCTAAGCCTGCACTCTACCACTTGAGCTATACTCTCCCCGCTCCTGCTCAGAGAATTCTTAATTCAAATCCTCCTGTGAGAGTGGGGAGCTGGGAGCACCTAGAAGCCAGAAGTTGCCCCTTGGGCCAGAGTGGCATTGTCTAGATGGCCTTAGAAACCGGGTGCCTGGCTGGTGGGGAAAGGGAAGTGGTGATGGGTAGGAGTGCAGGGCCTCTGGCAGAAATGAAAGAGCCCTTCCCCAAGTAAAGAAGAAAAGAAAGACGGCGTTTCTCTTATGGATTCCAGAGCCATGCAAGAGAGGGCCGAGGGAACCTCCTCCCCTCTCCCCCCACTTGGCCTAGCTGTCACTGGTGACGGTGAATACAGCACAGAATGTAACTGTCTTCCAGTGTCCATTCTCCCTTTTTTTTTTCTTTTTGGAAATAGAATCTTTGAGTTTTAGGTGGGCCCATGGCTACCCAGGTAAGACAGTTTTTCCACAATATTTCCCACCTCTTGTAGCCAGTTTTGACCATGTGACTAAGTCCTTGCCAGAAGGACATAAGCAGAAATGTTATGAGTTACGCCCTCAAAGGGAATGAGTGCACCCCCTCCCGTTCCTCCCACTGGCTGGAATGTAGGTGTGATTCCAGGAGCCGAAACAGCCGTTCTGAGATCATGAGAGAAAAGCTGACAGTAGAGCACCCGCCTGTGGCCACCGCCCGGGCTGATGGTGCACACTCTAGAAGCACCATATCAATCCCAAACTGCCACCGCGTTTAAACCACTATTATTCTGGAGTCTTCTCACGGCAGGTTGTGCTATTAGTGCCACATTAAAAAAGGCTTGAACTAAAATTTCCAAATTTCTAAACCTGAAAAGATTTTATGAATTTTAAAACCATAGAGGGTAAATGCTAGGAAAGCTTAAGTACCATTATTACTTTTTAAATAATTAAAATATACAGCACATGCATTCTTTTGATAATAAAGTTGCAAGTTTTCAAAAGAGGGCAGATTTAGTCATTGGTTAGAGTTCTATGGTCCTGAACAAATTTATAAAACTACTGCTTTCTATTTACAGGAAACAACCCAGTGTCCATGAAAGTTCTATGTGTATTGAAATTTTAAAATTTATTTTATTACTTTTAAAATTTTATTGTCTCTTATGAGGAAACCACAAAACCTCAGAGATCATTGCTTTTTACTTAATTTCAACTGTATTGGAAATTTTAAAATGGGAACCATGTAAGTATGAATTACAGGTTAATGAAGTCAATGCCCAAAAGATTTCAGACAACATGTAGAAGAGTGAGGGTGCTGTTCTTATTATTCTTAATATATGTCAACTAAAGACTGTGACTGCAAAAACTCACTAGAGGGAAGGAGCAGGAGTGGCAGACTGATTTTTGCCTACTAGTGCATTAGGTATGGCAACTCCGTGCCAAGGACTTCTAGGACTGTCCAAGTCAGAGTACCTGTCCTGCTGTCCCCCAGACAGCATGCAAATTTTTCAGAAATCCCAATGTGTCAGGATCCTACTTACGAGCCTAAGAATTTCTTCTTACCCCTAAAAGTAATTCAAAGGCTTTCATCAGACCAGACGCTAGTAATAATAGCAGTGAAAATGTATGCGCCTTCTTTCAGTCACATAAACATAATACGCCTCCTTTCCTTGGAACGCTCCCTCCTCCTCCCCCTCACCCACATCAGTATCCCTTTTCCCCTTTGCTTACGTCACTTCGAAAACTTACTCCATGTATTAGCTTAATTATCAATTCTTTGAAGAAGGGTGGCCAGACTAGATTATATCCCTTTAGTTTATCCTTTTATAGCACGAGTCACTCCTTTGTCCTCATCAGAGTTGCAATTCTTTCTACAGTTGTTCATGTGGTCATCTGATCACACTAAAAGAGTTCAATAATTGTGGCAGACACTATCTGTTGTGCACATAATGGCCAGTCTCCCTTTTCCCTGGTAAAAGAATTGCCATTTTTGAAGGGTGCTAAAAATGTTTCCATCCCAGGATTGAATCATTGTTAGACTAAGTCAACTGTGGCAATCCCGTTCTCCTCTGTCAAGGCTAGGCATGGAACCCAGTTCTGAGCAGCAAGAGGTACAGGGAAGTCCGCTGGGAATACTTCTTGGAAAGGTTTATCTTCATGAAAAGGACAGGGGGGATTTAGGGAGAAGGCCCTTTTCCTACACTCTCTCTGTTTCCTGCCTTTGAAGTTACCATGGAAGGGTATGATGTTTAGAACTGCTGAAGCCATCTTGTAAACATGAGAAGGCCAAGAGAACCACAGAAATGCCAACCCAGAACCCTGACATCATTCTAATTCCAGAACAGCCTTTCTCTAGAGTTCTCGCTGAGTCAGAGAGTCGAGTCTGACTTTGGTGGGCCACTTTTACCCGGGCATTTCTGTTACTTATAACCCAACACATTCTAACTGATACTGTTACCATAGCAGTACTAGGTTACAAAGTATCTATTAACTGTGTTTAAAACTTGGGTCTCTATTTTATATTTTGATGATAATGATGTTATAAATACAAAAGACAGAAAAATATGCAGAAAGAAAACAAAATGAATTTAAATATTTAAAGTCATGTTAGCTACAACTAAATATGAAAAAAAAAGACAAGTAAAATGTGCCCATTAATGGCATGCTTAATTTTTTTAACTTAAAAATATAAATTTAAAAAGCAGAAAGTTAGAAATCAAGATAATTATGAGCAGAAGAGCAGCAAAGTCCTTCCTGCGTTGCTTGAAGATACCTGACGTGAGCCTGTTAACGAGAACTGCAGATCCAGTCGCCACGACACAGCTACAATTCCTCGTCTTCAGTCACTGACGCCCTTTCACCGAGCACTGCAGTGCACTGCAGACGGCACGCCTGTGGGAATTCCTGCTCCCCACGGCACAATTCTGCTTCCGCTGGCGCTGTTTTTGTCTTTCCTTTTAACCAGGCCCTAGCACTTCCACTGGGAACACTGTCACCCTGATAAGCTGGCGACTTTATACGGTAGTGATGTGGTCTATGAAGCACTTAATACTGAGGTAACAGTCATGGAAAAGGCAGCCAACCAAGACAGACAGATCAGAGCCCAGTCCCGGGTCTTCCACTTTCTACCACATTGACTTGATAAGTTCATTACACTCCATGTCTTAGTTTCATTACCTACTGAATAGAAGTGATATATTTACCTTTTAAAATTTGGTGTAGGTTAAATGAGATGATACTATAAAGTGCCTAGGTCAGGTCTTGGCACATATTAGAAACTTACTAAAAGGTAGGTTTTATCTAAGTAATGATATTAAATAAAGTTTATAGCTACAAGTACAACCAGCAATATTTTAGCAAGTTAAAAAATACTGTATTACAAAAAGAAAACATGTATTACTCTGGCTGATATCTTACTTGGGGTGTAATTTTAATACGAGTGTCAAAACAACGTAGAGGAGTAGGAGAGCAGCAATAAAAATAACCGAAGAAACCGGAAATATTGGAGAGGGAAGACCAACGGGAAATGATAAAAATTATCTGACTACACGATATAGAAAAGGAATCCCATTTGACCTTAAAACACAAATAAAACGTTCTCTAACTAAGAAGTTGCATAGTGCACTTGAGAGCGTATCAGAATAAGAATCAGGAAACCCAGATTCTAGTTCAGAAACCTGGACAAGTCATTTAACTTGTTAGTCCCATTTTCCTCATTAGTAAAATGAGGCATTTGAAATAAATCTGTTGTTCCACGCAAACTACCCCATGGAGAGGCAAGCTATCTAAATTTCTCTGCAGTTTCCAAGAATGAGAGAAGGAGAAGGGGAGAGGAGAGAGCAGAGGAAAAGTAAGTGTGAGGTGATAAAAATTTGTGTCCATAGAACTTGAATGTACAAATGAATAAGACTGAAACAACAGATAATTGTTAGGCCAGCTTTGGCTCCCTGGGTTCTACAACTTTCTCTAGGCCATACGGATAACTCTTCTTCGAATCCCAGTATCACTCCTGACTACATGATTTATAGTACTTAATCATATGTTTCCTTTAAAATAATGTTTCTTGTGTATCTTTATATCTCCAGAGAGAACGAAGCTTTTAAAGTTAAGATCCTTTATATTGAGAACAAATTCAAAATGCTAAAGAAAACATGGTTAAGGAGAATAGAGTATACCTCCATGTTAGGAGCTGAACTGTGTTCTCCCAAACTTCGTATGTTGAAGTTTTGACCCTTAGTAATCAGAATGTGACTGTATTTGGATATAGGGCTTTTAAAGAGAAAATTAAATTAAAGTGACGTCATTCAAGTGGGCCCTAATCCAATATGACTGGTGTTCTTATGAGAAAAGGAAACCAGGACACAGACACACAGAGAGGGAAGACTACACGAAGACACAAGGAGAAGACAGCCATCCACAAGCCAAGGAGAGGGGCCTCAGAAGAAACCAGCCCTTCAAACACCTTGATCTCAGATCATGTTTTTGCCTCAGACTTCCAGCCTCCAGAATTGTGAGACAGTAAATTTCTGTTAAGCCATCATCTGTACCGCTTTGTTACGACAGCCCTAGCAAACTAATACACTTCTTCTTCGGTCAGATATTTAGCGACCTCAGACTACCAATAAAAAATAAAAGCCAAAAACCTAGAAATTTGCCGGAAATAAAAATGTCTACAGCTTTTATACACTTTAACCCATTTTAGGTACAAGACATATTTGATTTCTCTATTCTTCCTCAGTATTTTTAACCATATTCTGCTAAAGTGCTTAACTGCATTTTGACCATTGGGCAGCTGGGCAGCTGCCTCTGCGAATCAGCAGAGACCACCAGCAGGCATACCATAAGATTCTGATCAATGGGCTCTTTGTCTCTTCATATAGCTGCAGGAGAATGTTTCCAATGGTTTTGTCCTTTAACATTGATGTTGTAGACATACTTGTCATGTGCTCTCTGGGTGGGGAGGCGGGGGTGAGGCAGACTTGGGAAGTAGCAAAATTTACTGCCCTACATCAGTTTTACACATAGTATCTGTTTTCTTATTTTCCCTGGAAATTTCTTTATAATCAGAAAAAGAACAATAGAAGTTGTGGCTAGCAGGTTAATGCTAGACAATAATGGGCAGAGTGGAAGAACAGCCAAAGCAGAGAACCCACCTAGCACCCAGATCTTGATTTTTAATACCATTCTCTGATAAAAGGAACCAGGGCCCCCTGAGAAATGGCTGATTCTATGACTGGGGCAGGAAGTATACAGGATAATCCCGGAGTATAAAGTAGTGCAAGAAAGTAAGAAGGGGCTCAAAAACAAACAAACAAACAATAAACCATACACTGATGGAGATATGTCAAAGGGACATAAGAGCCAACTGAAAGGCTCCCAATACCCAAAGCTGGAACAGTATGAGCAACAATATAAATCAAGTAGAACTGGATTATAACCCGAAGTATAAAGTAAATATCCATGAGTCCATATTGATACAAATAAATGACTAGTTAAATAAATGAGAAAGAGACACATATCTCTCTTGCAGAGGAATTCCAAATCATTTCTGTAGATACTCTGCCCTCAAGATCGGGAGCATAACTCCCCACTCTGTAAGAGTAGGCTGTGCATAATGTCTTTCTTCCAAATAGTACAGTATGAAAAGGGGAAAAAAAGAGTAACTTCAGAGGGGGGAACCCAATAAACACTGCCTCGGCCCTGGTCAATATCAAAAGTGATGTCACGCTGACAGTATGTACTCCTGAAATGATGTAAGGAAACCATCTATCTCTCTGATCTTCCTCCCCAAAACCCATAACCTTAGTCTAATGATGAGAAAAAAAATCAGACAAATCCTAACAGATGGGCAGCCTACAAAATACCTGACTAATACTCATCAAAATTGTAAAGGTCATCAAAAATAAGGAAAATCTGAGGAACTGTCACAGTCGAGAGAAACCTAAGGAAACATGATGACTAAATGTAACGTGGTACCTTGATAGCATCCTGACACAGACAAAGGACATTAGGGAAAAACTAAGGACATATGAATAAAGTATGGACTTTGGTTAATAAAAAATGTATCAGTGTTAGTTCATAAATTATAACAAATATACTATACAAATGTAAGATATTAATAGGGGAAATTGAGTAAGGGAGTATATGGAACTCTGTACAATCTTCTCAATTTTGCTGCAAATCTAAAACTGTTCAAAAATAAAGTCTATTAAGAAAAAGGGAAACCATAGCATTAGGTCAGGTGAAAGATGCTAAAGATGATGATGAAGCAGTAGGTATAGTGAGGAGTCAGATTCAGAACATATTTTGAAAGTGCCCAGCAGAAAATATGTTGGCAGATTAAATATGGAGGGTGAGGGAAAGAGAATAGCCAGGTTTTTGCTTAAGTAACTGGATAACGAATAGTGCCTTTACTTAGTATATGGAGGGGAAATGAGAGAAGAGTAGATTTTGCTGCTTCTGAGTCATTTTACTGTCTGTAATTTTTTTTTTTTTTTTTTTTTTTGCTAATTCCTGATTTATTCTTGTGAACTGGTAGAATCAAGAAGGAAATTTCAAGCTGTATGGTTCCACACAGGATCTCAGATTAATATAACTTTATTGTATTTTTTTTAATCTTAAAGATACTAAAAGCATACTTTATAATAGAAAAGTATATAACTGCCTTTAAAAGAGATGATACAAACCCTTTTGTGACCTAATTTGGGGACAAAAAAATCATATTAAATCACTGGTTCCCTCAGCCCAAATCAATGAGTCTGGAAGAGGTACGATTATATCACGCTTTTAAAAAGCACAGAGTAGTTTGGAAATCTGTACTCTTTAAATTCTCCAGCTGACCCTGAGAACCACTGACCTAGATGGCAAAATTCCTCCAATTTAAAATAACAAAGCATCCCACCTTTCTATTTAAATTTCTTTATATGAGTAATTTCCAAAATACCTTTTTACCCAATAAGGAAGTAAAACAATTCCTGTCACACTGTGTAAACTTCCAAATTCACGACTGTTATGCATCACCATTATACAGTTATCTTTGTGGGGAGGCACTGAACTAAGCACCAAACAAGTGAAAAATCTGTCAGAAGAGACCTAGTGCCAAAGCAAAAAAAAAAAAAAAAAGAAGATACATTTGCTACCTTCTTGGCAAACTTACCAAAAACATTTGATTTCACAGTTATTGAAATTTCTGGCCACATGACTCAAATGATAAAACCTTAGATTCCATAGTTTACTCAGAGTAGGCCAGCAAATCACCTAAAAAGATTCGCCACTAAAAAGGTATGTCTTGCGTGATCAGTAAATTTATACTCCATTAAACTGTCAAGCAAAAAATTATACAAAAGACAAAGATTCATTATCAACAGCCCTTCCCTCAGAACTGGAAACCATGACCAGAAGTTCACCGGAAGATCTCAACGTTCACTAAATCATAGCCAAGAGCATTTATGGAGTGCTCACTATGTGCAAAGCACTCTATTTGAAGGAAGAGGTCTTGTTTAAAGTAGCCATAATTCAGCCCATAAAGCCCTTTATAGTTAAAGATCAACAGTTTGAACCTCAGTCAGGAGCAAATGGGTAGCTGGTTCATACTGAAGGATGCAGGTGTAATTTGGTCGGTGCTGCTCAGTTTAAGTTGAATGGGCCTTTGCAGTTTGTGTAAATTCCACCTTCTGGGTGGTCTTCCAGAGCAATCTCAAAGAGGGCACACCACAGAGGTACTAGAGTTAATTTATGCTTATGTAGACTATGAGTCATGCGACGGCCATTAACACTATATCCTTAAGTGAGTACATAGATGTAAAATGTGCAAATCTCCAGCAGCATAAAGCCAACTTTTCTTAAAGCAGAAAAATGGCAACCAGAATGACCACTGAAAAACAAACCAAGATGCAAGTGCACCAAAGTATGGCTTGTTCCAAGTCAAATGCAAGATAATAAAGACAAAATATAAACAGCAGAAGGAATCGTGGGCTACAGACGGCTAACCCGTGGTCTTCAAGTACAGGAATGATAAACCAAATACAGCTATCTGTTTTGACCTTGACTCTCCTCTCCTCTGCCTACTCACTGGTGGTGGCACAATGCAGTAAGTGTTCAGAGTGGAAACCACAGCAGCCCTAGTGAGAGCTGCTACGTGTGGAACACCTACTCCACGGCAAGCAAACGTGACACTTCCACACAAGCAAGGAGGCTGGCTAACCGCCCCCCCCCCACACACAAATGTTAAAAACTCATCTTGCAGATGAACAATTACTAATCTAAAAAATTTTACTTTACCTTATTGCCTAGAAGGAGAAAAGTTAATCTTCTTTTCTAAAGTTTACTCTACTTGTTCTTTAAATCTCTTTCCTTCATTTCTAATACCTTAAATATATCCCACTTTACAACTTTCTTCAATTTATTAAAAAATAAATAAATAAAAAATTTCCCTTGAGTTTGCTTTCCCTCCAGTCATAAGAGGTTAGCGTCAACAGTCCCACTTTTACTACAATGAGGTAACCATGAGGACTGTGTTTTCTGGGGTTATTCCAATTTCAAATACTTCACCACATTATATCCACTTCAGCTTGGGGTTTGAAAACATGAGATTGTATCCTAAAATCTTCACAATCTTGATTTCACTGCTACTTCTACTAAAGTTGTTCTCTAATGTTGCCGAACCATTGACTGCTTCTCATTCTTCTGCATCTCATAGCCTAGTTCATCCCTTCTGTGATATCTATACCCTCGACCTTGGCCTTCATACTAAACTTAAATGTCTTCCTTATCTACTCTGGCATTTCCCAGTATGTGTTATCAGTAACATTTTAGCCTCACGGTGTGTTCCTCAATTAAGAAGATTCCGTGGTCAAAAATTTTCAAAAATGGTACATATAACATTCTACTCCTGGAGCTCTACAGTGAACATTAGTGAATTGTGCACTGCTTGATTTTTATGATAAAGCAACCATTTGACTTATTTTTACTCAGTGTTTCCCAATAAGCAAACCTGTGTCATTGATCCCTAGAATTCTTTTTTTTTTTTCATGGAACATATATTAACATGTTATGAAATTACTATAATGCAGGATGCTCCTCAGTATTCTGATGAGACAAATACTCAGTAGAACACACTCTGGGGAATACTGATGTACCTAATTCTAAGCTAAAACCTGAAAACAATCAGGCCTCCGAAACTAAATTCATCATCTTTCCTCCCAAGCCAGGTGTTAAACATCAGATTAAACTTTAGTAACGGTTTTTTCACCAATCTCATATTCAGGCAGTTGATGAATCTTTTCAGCTCTTAACTGTCTGTGGTCTGTAGTGGTTTTTCCCTTCCTTACATCATTCTGTTGACATCACCCTAAGGCAAATCTTCCTTAAACCTCATCTAGACTCATGGTAACTAAGCACAAGAATTAGAGGAGAGCTTAAAGAAAGAAAGATTCTGGGCTCCACCGTAATCTTTCTAAATGAGAATTGCGGGGCAGGGAGGGGCAGCATCTGTGCTTCTAATGGACAGCTAGATTGGCAAATTGCTGAGGTAGACTGTGAAGGTTCCATGACTCTTCTCTTCAACCTAAACTAGGCGTTTTCAGTTCTCTTCCTTCATCTCTTCAAATGACATGATTTTGAGTCTCCTAACCATCAGTTACTCCTCTCTGAATGTGGTCCATTTTGCCTATAAACCTTTTAAAGTGAGGGTTTTATACTGCACCACAGAGCACTCTGGATATAGGCTGGCCAACTTGTGAGACTAAGACTATCAATTATCTATTGTTTCTCCTGGGTTTCTCTGTAGATCTGCCTTTATGCTGGACAAGCAAAATCATCTCCTCCCTCTTTCATGTCCTGCAGCAAATTACTACTCGTTATGATCAACACTAATCTGCAATAACCACTGGAATGCGAGTCACCCAGCAAACAGACATAACTCCCCAGAATTTTAAAGCATTACTTACCTAAAAGACCTTCTGGTCTCTGTTCTAAGTAAGTGGCACCCCTCCCTTTCTCTAATGAATGTTAGCTCTGAAAGTTGCAGTTTATGCCAATCCTTACAGTGTTTTAGAATCAATGCTCCACAGTTATAAAGTGTATTTTTCACTTACAAAACATCTCAACATTATTTACTTAGTCCTCTCAAAAGTTCCTGTGAGGGTATTATCCTCATCTTACAAATGAGGAAATTAAGGCTCATAGAGGTTAAGTAGCTTATTCAAAATCATACACACTAAGTGGGGAAAGTTGTGACTTTAACCTCACATCCTGCACCTTAATCATGGCTTTCTCCACTTTAAAATCCACGTATAGTCACTTGGCCATCATCAGAAAATTAGCACCAATTAACACCGCAGTGTGATAGCTACCAGATGGTGAATTACTAAGCAAAAGGAACAATCAGCCAGAATCCAGGGAGGCATTATAACATAATACAGAAGCTAAGGAGTGGTGCCTTTGGGGTCAGACAGCCCTGAATTTGGGTCCTAGCTCCATCTCTCACTACCACTGTTACCTTGAGTAAATTATATGCACTCTGTGAGCTTTGATTTTCTATTTAAGTTACAAAGAATAAAGGAGATGATAATTTTCTTTAAAGTTCTTAGCATAATGCTTGGTACATGGTTAAATCTTCATTCAAAGTTTTTTTTTTTTTTTTAAATTCCTAATTCAAACATGATAAACAGTTTATAAAAATAAGTCTGTTTGGAAGGAAATACAATCTTCTGATTTTGGTGTCCAGTCCTTCATCAATTACTTCCAGATGTCTGGGAATAGGACTATGTGAAGGCCATAGGAAGACAGAAGATAGTAATGAGGAGGGAGAAAATTTGAAATGATGCTTGAAGTGGAGGCCAAGAAAAAGTAGGTGAAACTACTAGATTAGAGCTAAGTCTAAGCTCCCAGTGGCTGCCTTCACTGGGTCATCGTCACCATTACCAGTCACTGAGGGGGAAAAGAGAGAGGGGAAAAAGGGAGCAACAACTTAGAAGAGAAGGCAGTAGGTAAAGTGTCTACTTGAGATGTGACTAGATTATTAAATGGACAGAATTACATAAAGTGGGATTCCATTCCATTTCATTCTTTCAAATTATCACTGGGAAAAGATAAATTTGGGGGTATAAAGATGATGTTTTTAAAGTTTTAGAAATAAACTGTTCACTGCTTGTAACACTGAGTAAAGATAATATTAAAATACTAATACTTTTCTTATTATCCCCCCAAATACATGTTCATCTCTTTAAAAAAATTAAAAGGATAGATAAGCAAAAAAAAAAAAAAATTACTTACAGTCCAACCACTCAGAGATAACTACTGTTAACACTTGGTATATAACCTTCTAAACTGTTTTCTATTCATATATTTATAAACACATGTATTTCACAAATGCGGGGTCATATGTAATTACTGTTTTGTAAACTTTTAAATTTATTTTAAATTTCTTTCCAGATCACTAAAATTCTTTTACAGCATTATTTGAAATGCCATATATATTTTTACTATATAGTTCATTTAGCTAGCCCCTTATTTTGGATATCTAATTTTTTTTTTGCTATTATAAAAAGATTAAAACATTCTTGTAGCTTTATGCATAAAACATGACATTTTAGCACAAATTCCTAGAAGTGTATTTGCTAGATTAATGGCATGCAGAATTCTAAGATTTTTAGCATAACTTGTTAAATTGTCCAGAATGTTACTGCCAGTTCACACTCTACCCAGCATTACTTTAAACTGCTAATTTCCCAGACTTTGACCAACACTGAATTTGATGATATTGGAAGTGTTCATTAAATTGGTAGGTAAAAAACTATTCCTCCTTTTACTGCATTTTTTATTACAAAGGGGTGGATAATTTTCCCCTATATTTATTATCTATATTTCTTATTTTGAAAAGTATGTTTATATCTTCTGCCCTTTTTTTTAGTGTCTGTCTTTCTCAATTGTGTTTTGAATATTAATTTCCTGTCTGTCACATGGATTGGGTGTATATTTTCCCAGTTTGTTTGTTTGTGAGTTTTTAAAATAGTGTCTTGATCTATAGAAATGTAAAATATTTAGGTAGTCCAACCTATGTATTTTTTCTTTTTGATTTCTGCTTTGAGAATATTGCTTAGAAAGGCTTACTTCACCCCAATACTACATAAATTTTCCATTTATATTTTCCCTTACTATTAATATTTTAAAATTTTATCTAACCTAGGCTTTATTGGAGTATAAGATACTGGGCTGTAAGATATTGAGGGTGGGATCTAAATTTATTTTTTAAATACTTAGCTGGTTGCCTGCCCCAACACTATTTATAGTATGTACTTCATTAATTATATTGGGCACTTTTTATCTCAAACATGCTAACATCTCTGAAAACTAGATGTGTCTATGATAAACAAACGTTTCACAATTTACTTGGCAGGTTTTTTTCTTTTCTTAGTGTTACTTGAAGTAATAATAAATCAGTTAATGGCTTCTTAAATTTGATGAAACACGGTATTTACTTCTATTCCTATTTCACTCAGAGTTTTCTTTTTTTAATTAAAGAATGCAATTTGAATTATTATAAAATCTCTTCTGGGCACATTAAAATGATCATATTTTTTCCTAAGAAGTCCCAGTATTGAACTGTTCGTACATTCCTGAAATAAACCCTACCTTGCCATGGCATGTTACTCATTCAACACATTGTTATATTCCTTTTACTAATATTTTATTTAAGATCCTTACTTCTACTTTCATAAAACAGATTGGTCTATAGTTTTTCTATGACTGTAAAGTTTTTGTCATATCTTGGTTTTAGAGGTATGTTAAATTTGTCAAAGAAGTTGATAAACTTTTATCTATTTTCTATGACTGAAAGTTTGTAATAATAGCACAGGAATAATAATGTTTTTTTCTTTTTTCTGTGAAAGTCTAAGCTGGTTTGTGATAACTCAATTTCTTCTATGGTTACTGGTCAATTCAAGTATTGTAATTCTTCTTTAGTCAAATTTTGTATTTTATTTTTAGAAAATTATGCTGAGATTTTTAACTTCCTACAATAGGGTTATCCATGGTACTCTCTTACATTAAAATAATTTTTTCCATATCTTTAGCTTTATCCCATTTTCATTCCTAGTGTTTTGAACCTATGTTCTTTTCTCCCTTTCTTTATTGATTAGACTTGACAGAAATGGTCTACTTTATTGGTCTTTTCGAAGAGCAACCTTTTGGATTTAACAGTTCTAATTCTTTATTGTTCAAGTTAATTTATCTGGGTGCTTTTAGTATTTCCTCTTTGCCTTTGATTGTCATCAGATTTCCTGTGACGTGCCTAGATGTGGTTTTCTTTGTATTCATCCTGCCTCAGATTTGTAGCACTTTTTGAATTTGTGACTTGTTTTTTTCCCTCAGTTTGGGAAAATTCTTGACTATTATCTCTTCAAATACTGCTTCTTTCCCATTATCTTTCTCTTCCCCTTCTGTGGCTCTAATATGTTAAACCTGAAACTGTGTATCTTGCATCTTTTCAATAATTTTTCATTTTTTTAGCTCTCTTAGCTTCAGTCTGAAAATATTCTACTGACCTCTTTTCTGTTCACTAATCCTGCCTTCTTCTATGTCCAATATGCTATTAAATTCATCTCAAGTGTTTATATTTCAGTTATTGCATTTTCAGCCCTAGAACTATTTTATTCTTTACAACAGATTGCTATTCACTAGTGAAACTCTCCATCTTGTCATCTATTTTCTTGAATATACTACACAATTATTTTAAAGTCTTTGCCTGATGACTTAAATATCTGGGTATCTGGGCCACTTACAGACCTGTTTCTTTTGTCAATTTACTTCCCTTGGTCCTTTACTCCGGTATGCCTGGTAATTTTTGATAAATGCCAGACATTGTGTATGAAAAATTGGACTCTGAATGATGATGATGTAATCTTCTACAGAGGGTTTATCCTGTCCTCTGATAGGCAGCTGCAGTGAGGAGGGGAAGGGGAAAAAAATAAAAAGATTACCTTAATCTAATCAAGGACTGAGCTCACTTGGGGTTGGGTTGCAATTATTGATAAACTTGGTCTACTTTTGATTTTTCCCCATTATATTAGTATGCTAAAGCTAAATAGAGCCTATTGTTAAAATTTGGGAACTCTGGGAGCCAGTGACTAAACACAGGCATTATTAAAAATAAATTATACGAACTTACAATTAAATAAATTATATTAAAAACAAAGATAATAAGTACTCAAAATTCACCACTTAATAAATTTTTAAACTTAATTTAACTGTTTTCTATGTTATTTACATCTGTTGTATCTGTATTACAGAAATACTATATAATGGTGTTAATACACATCTCTTCCCAATTCGACATTCAGTAATGTCTGTCACATTTGTAGCTTGAAACAGCCTATGGTGGAAATATTTGCACCACAGTAATCAACAGACACTAGAAATCAGAGTTTGATTTATTGTTTTGCTGATTGTCTAGATCAGTTATTCTCTGTTGGAGGTGATTTTGTTCCCCATCCTGGGGTATTTGATAATATCTGGCAAAATTTTTGTTTGTCACAACAGTAAGGGGTCAGGGAATGGGGAGGAGGGACAGGTACTGCAGGCATCTAGTGCGTACAGGTTAAGGATGCTACTATACATCATGCAATGCATAGGGCAGCCCCCTACGACAAAGTATTATCTATGAACTTTCCCTTAGATAGAGCTTTGGGTGGCTGACCCTGTTTTTTGTCACTTTTTGCTCTTTTCAATGTTCCCTTGTAAAAAATCCTAGCCACAGATATTTCCATCTTTCCCTTAGTTGGGACAGGTGCATCTTTGCAGTTGTAAGCAATGCTATTGTTGAAATAAGCATCCACTAAAAGTAAGTTCCATATACGTGGTCTACAGAAAATATTTTGGGAAGCGTGGTAGAGGATAATAATTTAGAGAATCCGTAACCAAGTATTTGTTTATACTTCCACCGTTCAAGTATCAACTTGAATCATTTAATTCTGCAGTTATTCTTGATTTACTGGAATTCAACCATCTGTTTAACAAATAATTAAGGAGCAAGGATATGCAAAGTCCTATGGCCCTGCACTGGGTGGGGATGTGGGTTACAAAAATCCTAAAGCATGACCTATTCTCTTAAGAAGTTTCTAGACTTGTTAGGGAGACACTTGCAAATAACTAATGTATTTTAAGACTCTTAGTTACTCATCTAAGTCACATTATTTGGGGAATTTAGAAATCAGACTAAATTTTTAAGAAATTATTTGACAGAAACTGACTTGATTTTAGATTTGCATGCTGCTTATAGTTCACTGCGTAAATTTATTTAGAGCTGCACAGCTTTTACACACCTTACTTTATACTTACACCTTTCTATATTTTACAGCATATTTATGTGATTATTTCATTTGGTACAGTAGTGCTATGGGTTAGAACAGGTTAATGTTATTCTCACCATTTGACAGATGAGGAAAATGAGATGGAATGTCTGAGTAACTTGCTTATGGTTACGCAGCAAGTCTGTGCTGGAACTTTACAAAACTGTGCTTCCACTTGGTACTCTGGATGGCTTCTGCACTTTTCTTTGATAATGTTATGCGGTGGGTCACTTATCCATGTGTAAGACACACTAAACACGTGTATCTGAAAATTTATGATATTCTCATTGAATTAGTGACCATGTTTTGAAAAAAGAATTATTCATATACAAGAAGAGCAGCTCTGTGGATTGCCTCAGAAGTACTGGCTAAAACTTGTACATTATTTTTTAATTAACTGTCTTTAAGTAATTTCAAGTCTGTGAACTGGAATAATAAATGTTCATCAATTTTCTGAGGCATGTTTACACAAACAAGATAAATTGACATGAATTACAGTTAAAATTTTTGTCTATTATGTTTCCCAGTTTGTTCGAATGACCCATCCTAATTCACTAAGAAGAATCTAAGCTATTTCTGTCTACATTTGGAAAACTAACTAAAGAGCTAGGATTGTGGTTTAGGTAAAACAAGGCAAGACTGCTCTTCCTCCACTTTTCTTCTCCCAAAACACATGTACATACATGTACACTCATACACTCACTTTCAACTATCCAGTTGTTGCTTCAATTTTTTTACATGTATGTATGTAGTTTTTAAACAGAGAAATGTAGTTATAATTATCTTTGCATGTTGTTAAACTTTGAATCATGCCTTACTATATAGCTTTCCAGTTTCTCAAAATGTTAGTTGTTCTTTCCCTTCCTTTCTTTTTTGTGCTACACTTTTAAACCATTTATGCTTTTCTCTTTTTTCCTGATGGTTTAATGAGTCAGGCATTAACAATGTTTTTCTCTCCCTGTCTTTGCCAGTAGCTCCAGGAAGTACTTTTCTTTCAGTCTACCTGTGGTCTTGTCTTGAGCTTTCAGATGAAATGAAGATACAAAAGTAACTCCCTACATTACAGGTTCTCTTCCTGTAAATCACCGTATGTGGGGACGAGACAGGAAGGGTCAATGGAATTAGAGAAGATAATTTTGTATTCTCTTCAATACGAGTTATTTAGATACAACAAAAGTTTAAGTTAGCCACTACTCAGAAATCTAGCTCATTTCATAGTGGTTTCATCGTAATGGAAAGCTTACTTTGTTAAAGGATTTAGAATGAGGTGAAGGGAATTTTAGATCTTTTAAATTCAAGTTAAATGCACTTTGTTAAAGGTTAAGAAACATTTGCTAGAATTATGAGCAATTTCCAGCTAGAGTTCCATAAAAAGAGAGCCTGCAGTTAAGTTCATGTTACCCTCCCTAGTAGAATTCCACAGTGACTGGAATGGTTTATGAGTAAATATCATATGGATAGCTTTTTAAAGGGTTGGGAAATTGAGATCTGAAGAAAGAGTAAGAATGGAAAACTCTATCTCTCCCTTCTCTCTTTCTCCTCCCCCTCCATGCTTTCACATCTCCCTGCCCCCAACACACACACACACACACACACACACACACACATGCACACACACACACACCACTGTATCAGAAGAGGAAAAATTTATGTTTAAAGTCTCCTTTAGTGGTAAATGGAACAGCATAGTTGAGTAAATTGTGTGTGGCATTGAACTGGAATTTCTTCAGTGAAAGGGCTTATGTTCTTAAAGAGCTGAAAAGGGCTTAAATTTTCTAGTAGCCTGGAATAAAATTGCACAGGAGGCGCATGTGAAATGCAGCATGTGTGAATAGTTTTGCAGCAGAGTCCCATTTGAAATGTAGCAACACAGCTGGAGCAGTGACTCATCACACTAACATCTACTGTTAATAGACAGACTCTCCCTAATAAAGCCTGCACTTTCTCACGTTATAAGGCATCTCTTAGGCTGTTGTGATAGTATGATATGTTCCCTAAACTTGGTCAGGCCACTTGAATTTAACATTTGTTGAATACCTGCCATATACTAGGCATTTTTCTGCATTTAGTTCTTACACCTGTTTGGTTTTATTTTCCCCATTTTATAGGTGATGAATTTGAGGTCACACATCTGGGCTAATATTCAACTGGTTCTACCAGTTGCTTTTAGCCTGTGCTTGTTCTGTATGTTTGATAAAAATGAAGATACAAAGAAATTTCAGGATAGAAGGAAAGACATTTCAGATAGCTCATGTCAGTTGCCCTCAATCGTCTCAAAAATGTAGGGAGAGAATTCAAAAACAAGGGTGAAAATTTGGGACACAGCTACTTGAGAAAATGTAATGGGATTAGCAGTGAAAATAAAATGATTTTCCAGTTTTAATATCTAGAATCCAGCCCACGAATCCAGCTGCTGCCCTACTTCGCAGATGTCAAATGGCCTGATGGCTTCCTGAACACTGGCTACATCTTCCTGTCAGGATTCCAAGAGACTTCCCCAAGGACAGCAACCAGCCCACAGCTCAGTTCTTCTTAATGACCTGCCATGATGGATCTATTTACTTTTGGTTCAGCCCTTCCTAGATTGGAATGGTCTTCAATTTTCAACTTAAAATACTATGACAAGGACAGATTTTTCAGGGAATTGAGATGTGTGTCTGTGTGTTGCATTTGTTCCAATTATGCTGAGCAAAATAACCAGACTAGAGTGACCAAAACAAAATATTTTCCTATAATTATTTTGCTTTCTTCTTTTCTAAAAGTTTGAGCATCACTATGTCAAATCCATTTGTACCCTGTCTGTATGACCTTCACAAAATACTTGCCCTCTCTGTTTCTTCACCTGTAAAATGTGTTGTTGTGAAGATTAAAGGAATATATATAAAACACTAAGAACCATGCCTGGCATACGGTAATTGCTATATAAGTGTTAGCTCTTATTTTTTATCATCATCATCATCATCATCATCATCAGTGAACCTGTGGAAAATGAGCTGTCAATTTGGTGTGAGGCCTGATTAGTAAATGTATAGAAAATAAAAACTATCCTATGTGGCTCTTCAAAGTTTTAAAATTATCAAGAGCTGATTACACATGGATAACACTGAGGTTTATCAGCCAACAAGGAAAAAAAGTTCCCATGGAAGCTATTAAACCCCTACTTCTTTCTCTTATCAGCTCCAGAAGTCTATCCTGTGCAGCATTACGGCTTAATCCCCATTTTCATCATGCTATTATCTTATTCAAAGTTTCTCCACAATCTATCTCAAAAAGGTCCAACATGCATCTGCTCAACAAACAAATATTTAGTGATTATTACATGCCAGGGGCTAGAGATATAAATATGACTAAGGCATGGCTTTGCAATTGTGGAGTTCACTTACTGGTGGGTAGACAGACACATAAACAGATAATTACAGAGTGGAGTAGAAGGAGCAACGATGCAAGCGCATACAAGGTGCTATGGGAGCAGAGATGAAGGATACCAGAGTCCACCCCAGAAGGCTCAGACAGGGCTTCCTGGAGGAAAGGATGCCAGGGCTTAAACGGTTTCAAGCAGCAACTTAAATGTCTTCTCTGGTATCCCAAGGCTTCCTTAATCGGTCCTTTTTAACCCTCCAGCCATTTCTCCATTACCCACAACATGACTCACCTCCCCAATCCTACTGGACAAGTCTCATAACTATTTCCTTGAAAAATCCACTTTTGATCCCATCTCCAATTGCTCTCCTCATATGGCATCTCTATCAGGTGTTCTCTGCCTGGTACAGTGTGTTCTCTTCTCCTCCATGGAAATGGGCCCTACTTTGATGCAGTCATACACCTTCCTATTATTACTCATGAAAGCATATCAATCAGGCACATTCAGACGGACATTAGTGCTGCTTTCCCACACTCTGTAATTGTTTATTGTGTTTTTCTTATCACTTCAACCAAACTATAAGTACCTTAAGGAAAAAACAGTTCATAAGTTTACTTTGTTTCACAACACCTGGCAAGGTGTCAGCCAAAACAAAATACAAGATGTCAAAAATACTTTCCGAATTAAGTTATTTCACCAATGCCTTCTCTGGTCTATCTGATGTGCAATAAATTCATTTTATGAAAGTTTAGACGTTCAAATAACCAGAGAAGAGAACATTCTTACTTCTGTCAGTTAATTTACTAACTGAAAGTCAGTAGTACTCTGTGAGAAATAAACTAGCTTGGTAGAATTTGTGAATGTGAAGAAAACGTGAACCATGGAATAAATTACACATTGGGTTTATAAGTAGCCTCTGAATAAGGTTCTTGTACTTGGTAAGCGGTGAAAAAGTGGTATATTGTTGAGAGGGAGTATATTTAGGTTGAGTGCAAGTTTGAATGGCCTTTTTTGTAAGGAAGTATTATATATATATATATAATATCAGTTAAATATTATATATATATATATATATATATATCAGTTAAATAAATGAAGAGGATTATACACGTACGTGAATGCGTGCGCACGCGCACACACACACACTGTAAGTATGAATGAGATAGCAGAAATGGCTGTTGGGAAAACAACCTTTTCATACTGCTAATGATAAGGCACTTTTAAACTTGGCACTTCTCTCTTATTTCTTTTTATTTCTCATCTGTTTCCCTTCCACTGTTATTTCTCATATTATTCCTCTATTTTATCTTTTCTGCCTGATTTTCTTCTTCTCTAACAAACAAAAACTCTACACACTTTTTCTCATCCACACTCAGAGACACACACCTCAATTGTTTCCTGCACTTTGGGTTCAAAGTATGAAACCAGCTATCTCAAGAGGGTGTCTGATAGTGATGCCATTAACTCACTAGATGAGTGAGTGGTTTTCAAACTTTTGCTCATAAACCTCTCAAAGAACTCTGAGAAAAACAGAGACTCTGTGCCGGTTATCAATTCACCGCCTCTAAATCCATCTTCCTTGCCTGCTCTGCTAAAGCTGATCTGGGACCTTTCAGTATTCTTTTCTTGGTCAGCTAACATGGTACTGAACTTTGTCAGTAGAGGGCACGGGAGAAGGGCTGCAGGGAAGAGCTCTCCTCCTTCCTGGGTTCAGGGAGCCCGCTCAACAGGCTCCTGCAGAGCTCTCAGCTTCCCCAGCGTCTGGCTCTGGCAGTGCAGGCAGATTCCCTACTTGCAGGCCCCACTGCCAGGCAGGCAGCTTCCCCAGCACCCAGCTCCCTAGTGTGTGCATACTCTCCGGCCCCCAGCCCTTGGGGCGACACTGCTTCTCTGGAGACAGGCTCCTGAGGCACAAGCAGCTTCTTTGGAGCGAGGTGCTGCCTTCAGGGCACAGGAGTGAGCAGCAGCTGGTGGCCAGCAGCCTCCCCAGGCGCTTCCCTCAGGTAGTTCTGCAGTGGAGTTCCTCCAGTGAGACACCTCCCTGCAAACAGCTTTCCCTGGGGTCCCAGAGGGGAGATTTCCAGCAAATCCCTGAAGGCAGATTTCCGGAAAGTTACACCATCATGGCTCCACAGTGACTCCTGTGCCATCAGCCCTGGGGAGGGTCGGGGGTGGGTTGCAGGGGAAGCTCTTCCTTGGGCTCTATCTCAGCCCCAGGGATCATGACAGCTTCCCAAATTTCTATCTCCGTGTTCTTTAGAATTCCTATTTACTTCTTCCTAGCCAATCCCTCATTACCACAATTCCCTATTACATGGGGTAAGTCCCTAAATTAAACTTTCCTGTTCAAATGACTGTGTGGCTTCTGTATCCAGATTGGGTGCTGACTAATACGCACTTCCTCATATATTTTAAAGTGACAGCTAAAATTTCTTATCAAAAATTTAAATAATTGAAAAAGATAAATTATCTGGTGTTCTGTATATAGATCACATGCTTAAAATGTATTTTTGTCAAACCCTTAGAATGACATATCTAGATCTGTTAATGGATGGAGAAGTCCAGCATATAACCAATAATTTGCATAGGCAGTCCTTCCTTATTCGCCTATCAAGGAAATCAGACTTACTTTCTGTACACATCACATGCACACACACACACACACACACACACACACACTCTTCCATTTAAAAAATGTGAATAAATATGTTGATACATGTTCTCATGACACACATCTCACTTAAATAGACCTGTAGAAAACAGATAGACAGACAATAGATGGAGAGAGAGGTAAGCAGACAGTTGGTGGGCAGACTGAGCCTTGCCAGTTTCAATACTTTTTTACCAGTTCAATATTTCTTCATATTTTTTTGGCCTTTCATGGGTCTTTCCTTCAGAAGTAATACATTCCTGAACTGTCCTTTTGCTTGGTGCCTTAGAGATTTCACCCTGTGACAATAAATCATAGGAAGATTTAGGGTGGGTGGAAGGCATGCCATCTTTTATGAAGTGGGAGGAAGACGACTATGACAGAGGAGACAGGAAGGAAGCGGTAGCTGACTACAGACTCTCTCAGACACAGAGAGCAGTTTCAGAAAAGCATACATACAGAGGTTGAGGACCAGAAAATTGCTTCCCTCAAAACTATCCATGACCTGGGGCCTCATACCCTGTGGACACCTAGGGTACAAGTTCTCCAGTATGAAGACAGCAACACTAGACCAAAGAACTACTGCATTCTACAATGAAGGCCAAAGCAGCGACATTGTTTCCCCTAAAACTGACAGTAAACCACGTATGGAGAAGCACACAATTGTTTTTGTTTTTAATGTAGAATTATAAAAATATTAACCTTAAAATATTCCTTAAAAACTGGAAAAAAAAAAAGCTTTCCTTACAAGAATGCCAAAGTTTCCGTTAGAGTCAATATCACATCAAATATGAAACTCCCTGAACCCCACCAATACCTACGTTTGAATAAGAGCCTTACTTTCACTGTTTGTGACTCAAGATGTCACGTGGGTCAAATCCTTCATTTACAGTGGTTCTGTTTCTTATTTAAAACAGTAAGTTTTCCTTGGATCCACTATTTTACTGAATTACATAATAGGGAGAGAAATGAAGAATCTTAAACAAAAAGCAAAGGAGAAGTGGCCAATTTTTACCATTTGGGATATTAACAAGTTTAACATGGCTCAGCAACTATCTTAAGTGTTATATCAACTATTATGACACAAGCTAAAGGTGTTGAAATATAAAGATGTGTGTTTTCTGAGAGGAAATGGGTGACAATTTGAAGGGCTGGTTCTTTAAAAGGAAGAATAAATACATAAGAATTCAGAACAGATTCTCAACCAACACTAATGTACAATGAGGTTTATGCAAGTTAAGAAAGGTTTTAAACGTTTTAAAAAATTTTTTTAAGGAAACTACTGTTTCCTGTTATTTTTGGAAAATCTGTAAATGCTAGTGTTTTCAAAAGGAAACATTTGTGGAGAGATAGTAAGTATGTTTTACATGCTACACATCTCAGATTCTTGTTTGTTCATTTCCCCTAAGAAGTTTGTAATTCTGTTTTAAATAAATGACATTTACTCTTAGTTAAGGTTTCTGTCTTTTTATTCCCCCAAACCAGCATCCACATGGGAAGTACAGGGCTTCTAGTATTTTCTCCACCTAAATAATATTTTAGTAAAGATTTTTCTTTCTTGAATAAGATCCAAAATCCCCAGAATATATTGATTAAATTATTTTGTTGAAAAAGTCTATTTACTGCCTGTTTTATAATAAACTACTAGGATCTTTAAAACAAAGATTCTGGATTAATGCAAAAATTATTAAAAGTCATAGTATGTCATTTGCTTACATATGTATAAGGATCTGTTATAATTCCCATTTTACTTTCAATATAGGTATTGCCCCTCACTGCAGTAGTATGAATAATCAACTTGGTGGATATTACTCCACCAAGGATGTGAAGGATGCACATAAAGAACTTCCATTATGGTTCAGTAAATAAATTAAGGGCCATCACTTGAAGTTAGAAAAATCAATAAATACATAGACATTTCTATGTTCACCAAAAATTTCTTTCATACCTGCCAAGCACCATGGCTACTGTGATGAACAAGTCAATGTTGGGATTTTTTAAGATGCAAATAATGGAAAATCAGCCAGTCTACCAAACTGGTAATTTATCATGAAAGTCAATAGCTGTTTTCATTTTGTGGGGGAAAAAATAGAAATAAGAAAATTTAGTAATGGAAAAACTCTGATGTGGACAAGCGATACCAAGTTTGTTGCCATCTGTGATTTGTCCTATCCATGGGTTTTTTTAACGTACTTACTTGAACAATGGAGTTCCACAGACAACACATTTATATATTCCAGGATCTTTGTGATGTGTATATTCTCCTTCGAAGGCACTGATACACAGTAAACAGAGCATAAAAAGAAATTAAACAAAGTTAGCATTATTTCTTACAGAATGTATTTGCTTAAAATATATTTCTCTAATAAATCTTTCAAGGGCCTTTTGTCCTAAAATGAGAACAGACCAAACATATGGAAATCTAAGCATTACTAATATATTTCAAATCCGTATAATGAAATGTGCATATAACTACTCCAAACTAGTACAGGTTAAATAAAGGGAAAGAAAAAAGCAAGCCATCTAGTTATGTAATGCTTAGAAAATGTTTTTTCCTATTTAAAAAAAAAAAAAAAAAGCCTGTAGTTGAGATTCACAGAAAAAACATTATTACATAATATTTCTGCTACTCTACAGTGTCCAAGAGTGTATACGAGAAAATGTAGAAGGGTCCAAAACTTCAAGTGGAAGGAGTCTTATTTTTTGGTTTGAAAAGGAATATTGCAGCTTTAAGGGAATATTTTTCTAAGTTAACAATCTTAAAGGCTAGGAGGTCATTCAGCTAATACAAATCAGCTGTGCTAGCCCAACAAAAAGTCTATGTGCTCTGCAGCTTGTTTTTATTATCCTTTCACCCTCTTTATGAGGTCCAATTTTTTTATAAACAGAATTTTTAAGAATGACCTAATCTCTAGTTGTTTGTGTGCATTAAATCATTTTGCTAGTCATGTACACAACAGGACGAGTAGACGTCTTGGGCTGAGACTGAAGTCCATCGCTAGCTCATTGTGCAGTAAGGGTGGACTTTGTCAGAGATGCAGCATTTGGTAAATTCAGTAAACAGTATATACTTTGACAGGAAGAGAGAGCTGCCTGTTAACGAGGACCCCCTGTGTGGTAAAGAGCTCTTTCAGCTCATGAATGAAAACAAGAAGTTACATCATTAATAAATTTGGACCAGAGGTAAGTTACGGCCTTATGCCAAGCTCCATGGTATAAATTAGACAACAAAATGGTTGGACTTTGGCAAGTTACCTTTGAGCTGGAATCAGCTGAGAGAGACTTTATTCACTAAAAACAGTCTTGGAAGTGAACAAACTCTTTTTTCAGGACTTAAGGCGAACTTCCAAGGACCAAAGCCATGTGAGGGCAGTTATTGAAAATTTTTGACATTCCAACCACAAATGAGCCAATAAATACTTTCTCCACATGTGCTTCAAAAAGAAATTGGAGTGGGGTAGAAAGGAACTAAATTATGCTACCTTCTTTTTGCAGCCAAAACGTCTATCCTTACAATGGCCACCTTCAAATTTTCAGCATCCTGGCAAAGTGCCATGTCCCTCATGGTTTTGCTTACTGTGATGTCTTCCCAAAAAATGTACCTAAATCGCTATTACTGCCACACATTTTGCAGTAAACTAAAAACAGGCCCTTAACAAAAGCCTTGTGACTTTACGAGAGATAGAGTGTTCATTAGATGGGGGAAGGAATACATAAAACTTAGTCTTAACCTAAACAATACCATTTTCAGCCTTTTCAAGGATACTAATTTGTAGACTTTAGCAAATAAGTGTGGAATCCTTTAAATTAAATGGCAAGGAAGAGGATTCAAAGGTTGGGGGGGGGTGGTGAGGGATGAAGAAAACTAGCTCTTGCTTAATGACTTCTTCATAAGCTTGCCTTACCTTTCCGTCCCTTTCTCCTGAGTGACATGGTACTGCAGGGGTGTTAGCCGCTTCCTCAGTTCCTGCTGGGAAAAGACCACCTTACAGCTCTTTTTATCCCTACATGACCCTGGAAAGAGAGAGGATATGGGAGAAAGAGGCTTTTTAGCTTGAATCCTAAATAATTGCTTTGGCTGGCCGCCACAACACAGCCTCTGCAGTCACTTCTCAGTGACCAGACTGGCCCCTAACACACGAGACAATCTTACCTGAACTGCAGCCGATGATTTCTCTCAATTTACAGAGAAGGTTACTCAAGATTCAGGCGAGCCCTCTGGAGCGCTGACAATGCACTCCAGCCAAAGCTGCTAGCCCGAGACAGTAAAAACTCACTGAACACTCACAAGATGGGAGCATATCCATTATGTTTCCCAATACCTTCAATTTCTTTTTTTTTAAACGAATTCAAAAAGCATAATCCTATAAGCATTTGCGCTGTATATATAAGATGATGGGCATATTATGTTAAACAATATCTCCATTCAATAATTTTGCAGCTTAGTAGAATAGCCCGCAACCTTCATCATTCAATTTCCATCCTGGGTGATTTAAATACCATCCTATTTATTTTATTTTATTTTTTATTTATTGAACCCTAAAGAGTTATTTTTCCATGACTAGGAATTGCTATTCTCTGTGATTTTGTCAGACTTCCTGAGGTTCTGCAGAGTCCTTAAATACAAACATCTCTTGAAAGACTGCATCTTACCATGTCAAACGGGCAGCAAGAAACTTTTAATAAACTCCAGGAGAAGGCATGTATAGTAATGCAGATTGAAGAAGTTCCAAAGAAAAAGTGAAATAAATAGGGAGGGGGAAAGACGAAGAGAAAATGAAGAGTGAATGTGATTTTTGAGACCTACATTTTTCTTTTTGCAAAGTATACCTAGGAAGACTTTGCTGATTAAGTGTATTTGAATGGTAAAATAATTTTAACATGGTTCTAATAACAATGTTTGCTTTTATTTCAACCTATATAGACTACAGTAAAATGTTCAGACAACACCTGCTTCTATGTAGTACCTGAACAAATGATTGAAAAGAAATACAATTGGGTTCTGCATCTGCAGATTCAACCAAACATGATGGAAAATATCCCACCCTACCCCTGCCAAAAAACAATTCCAGAAAGTTCCAAAAAGCAAAACTTGAATTTGCTATCCTAAGGCAACTATTTACATAGCATTTATGTTATATTTACAACTATTTGCATATCATTTACATTGTATTAGGTATTATAAGTAATCTAGAGATGCCTTAAAGTATAAGGCAGGATATGCATAGGTGACATGTAATATTACAGCAACTTACATGAGGGGACCTGAGCATCCTCAGATTCTGGTATCTGCAGGGGGTCAGGAATCAATCCCCTGTGGATACTGAGGGGTGACCTGTAACTCCGGGACATTGCAACCCGTATCGCTACAGAGCAATTGCTTTTCTTTGCTTTTCCATCACAGTGTGAAAGAGGCTTGCAGATGGCCCTACATGCAAAAATTTCTTACTGTGTTTTGAAATCACTAGAAGAAAGCTCGCTTAGGTTCCTGAATTTAAACCCAACTTTTTTTGAAATATTAAATAAATATTATTTAGGAGTAGAAATGTTTTCTACTTCTTTTACTTTTAAGGCACCTAATGTCATAGTATGTGAGATCACTGAAATTAGAATAGGAGAAACTTAACTAGCCAGTGACCCTGACTGTGGGACTAAAGAAGGACGTTAGCTTCCAGAGTCAGGGCCAGGGCCACCAAGATAGAGGGGTTGATTTTCTATGAGGAAATACGGAGGCAGGAAAAGAGCAAACCAGAGCCAAACAGAAAAGCACACCTTTGAGTAGACCTGTGGGTTGTCAAATAGCGCCTCTCCTGACCTTCCACAAAACATGCTGGCCCTGCTCTGGCCTGGAAAGAGCCACAGGAATGGCTGGCATATCACTAATGGCACGTTGGTCTCTCACCTCACTGGAACCCATATTACACTAGGCTTTCTCCAAATACCTACTACTTACACTTTTAATATTTTCTAAGGCGTAGATAGAAATGTTTCCCTGAGAAATGTCTGCACTGTCAGAACAAGCCTCTCCACAGCCTGAACGCAGAACTGGCTGTAATAGGTGAATCTCTGCTCAAGTCACTATAGATGTATTAAAAAGTTATCTTTTTGTTTTTATTTTTTTGTCTGCTAGAAGGGTTGTATCTTGGTTGATTTCATCAAAAATGCATTGACTGCAAATCTAACATGACAAAATATCTTGGTTAAAATTATTCTTTCCAATGGCATAAATAATTAAAATCTATACAATCAGAACTAAACAATTCTGTCCAAAATATTTTTGTTAATATACGTTCATTCATACAAAAAGACCAATTGTGTTCTCAAAGCTGAGAGAACTAAGCTACCCATCTGTATGTCATTTAGTACAAGAGAAGCAACTGCAGGTTTAAATTACATGGTATTGGATTGCAATTTCCTAACATTGGATGCTTTTCTGCTTTTTTACCTTGAGTCATTTACTAAGGAGTGTTCATAAAAAGTAGCTTAAAGCACAGATGCTTGCAAATCGTTTAGGCAAAGATGTTTCCCTCTTTTTCATTCTCCCTCTCTCAAAAAAAAAAATCTCTCTTTTCTGAAGAAAAAGAATAAAACTGTTGGTCAGTATTGACGAACCATGTCAAGTATTTGTATAAGGAGAAAAGGTAAAATTGAAAACATCTGATTGAAGTAAATAATACAAACATAAAAGCTTTACTGGTGAATGAAGGCTATTGAAAAGACTTTATTTCATAGATTAGAAATTACTTTTGATCTAAACATTCTTAACAACAGATTGTTTTCCACTATGAACCATCTCATTAGCTGTGCTACAGAGGCCTCGTGTTAGTGGCAAGCTTTGAAAGCGTGCTGCTGTACTCTTTTGTTAGTCTCCATCTTATTTGGGAGGGGGATAAAGATTTCATTCCAGCTTTCTTTGTTTGTCTTTCAAGAACCACTAAAGCAGTATTCACACAAATTTTGTAGGAATGTGCCCTATGTCATAGCCTACAAATTATTTGGTTTTGGTGCACTTAAAGGTCATCTCCCAAATTAGCAAAATTTTCCTACATCCTGGCTTTTCAACCTTAAATATAAATATTGTTTCCTAACTGTAAGTGAGGTTTGTTCTTTAAGAAATGCTAGTGTTTATTTAAAGTTGTCAAACTTGGTACATTTTTATTCTTTGGTCATACTGTGTTCTCAAAATAATTAGACTTTTAAAGTGTACCTAATAGTAAAAGGAAGTATATGTGGACTAGAAACAACTATTGTGATTTAATATTAAAGAACTCAATGAGAAGTTAGTCAGATTTTACTAAATTTCTTGCCACATAGTTTAATAATAATAATATACTTCCTGGACAATTGAAAGCTATACTATTACCATAGCTTCCCCAGCATCATAACCAAAACCTGGCAAATATAAACATAGAAAGGCTTCACTTTTGTCTCTGATTTCCCTTCTCCCTATCAGACTCCCTTTTCTAAAAGTCATGTGGTGCCACTGTTAATTTTGAAGAAGTCATTTCATTTTGAAATTCTAGAATAATTCATTGGATGGTTTCCTTTTACTATCTTCACTTAGGTACTGTAATTTTCTTATTACACAGGGTAATTTAACATTAGTATTATATGACATCTGTTCAATGAACTCTAAATTGGCTTAGAAGGATGTTAGGGAAAGATTTTTTTTCCCTTTATTTAAATGTTTAATAGAGTACTCTGAGGCTACGAGTGAGCATGTGTGTATACACGTGCAACACAAAGCATATCTGAGGGGTAATATTGCCACTTTGGTATCTAATCATAACACCATTCCCTGCAGAGTAATTTTGGTATTGATCAGATAGATCCACCCTGAACCCGATCCAAGGGCATTTATTTACTAAAGTATGCCCGAAGTCCTTTTCATATCAAAGTTTGTTCCATATTGTTCACAAAGCCAGTATTGTCTTGAATTAGATTTCACTTTCTGCCTTTGCCTGCTTCCTAGTCATGTGACCTTGGACAAGTCCGTCTCTCTGACTATGTACTATCACCCTCGGAGGTCTGCTGTAAGGATCACAGCAATTCACACTTAACAAACACTGTCTAAATAAATGCGGTATTACATCAGCATTTTGATTACAGTGAATTCTGAAGTTAAAACTATAAAGGATAACCAGATCAGGTATTTCAGTATGCTACAATATTTTATTGGTAACTATTTTTCTATAATAATTCCCTTAGAACAGTATTTTCCTCACAAGTTATCTTTAAAAATGATTAAAACAAGAATTGAAAGAAGAAAATGAAAATTTAAGTGCCTATTATGTGCCAGCTAGACACTGTCATATAACTATATTTAATCCTCTCAGTAACTCTAGGAAGTAGATGTCATGCCCATTTTACAGATGTAGAAACTGAGGCTCAGAGAATATAACAACTTACTAAGAACAGACAGCAAATAGATACAATGACTCAAACCCCAGGGTGTCTGACTGCAAAGTCGATGGTCATATTTTCTGTGTGGAAAAATTATGCTACAAATTTCTTCTTTCTTCTTAAATTAGGCAGTAGCTTTCACCTTGAAAATTATCACTAAGAACTTAAGCTAATGAGAAAGAAGAGTAATAATCGCTACAGTACATCCAAAAAAGTAAATACATTTCTCTATTAGCCAATGTCTGCTTTCCCCGTGTTCATTCCTTCAGCATAGGGTCAGTGACAAGGTTCAAACAGGATTCTCACAAAGTCTATAAAAACGTTGAAAGGCTTTTTAAATTCCTGTTAAGAAGTAAATCAAATCTGTTACCTAAATCTTAGAGCACTTTTAAGTCATAAATCTTATATTTCAGTGTGAAAAATCAAAACAAAACAAAATCTAAAGATCCCATAACTTTAATTTTGGTTCTAGGATCAGAAAAAAAATGAAACTATTAAATATCTTCCCAAGATAATAAACGAATAAGAGATGATAAGACTATCTTGTTTTGCTTTGAGTTTAGTAGGTTAAAACAGTAAAGTTCATGTTGAAATATCTTGCTATTTTATTTTAAAATGGTATACTTTAATTTTCACTATAAATTATAATTTTAGTTGGTTATAAAGTCGGTCATATTGGAAAGTTAAATAAACTTTTATTCCACCTTGGAAGTGTTAGGAATTTCTATGTAAGTGGGCATTTGTAAAAACCCAATCCAGTTCATTTTTACAATAGAATATAAAACTATTATACCAAGAACCATTTTTTCTTGTGTTTTGTTTTGCATTCTAGTAATTTAATAAAGACTTTAAGAAAAAAAATGCAAAGCACAAGGAAGAAAAGCTCCATGCTTGTAAAAACATACCTAATTCTGATTTTTTCTCTCAACATAGACCTGTACAGGAAAAACATTCCTGAGATTAACATACTGTCTAAGACGTCATGACACTCTGGCTTCAGTCTTCTGGTTTCCATGAAATTAGGCTACAGGGCTTACTCTGAGGACCACTGATCTGACAATTTTCTTACTGTTTTTTTAAGTCATCAAAAATGTTGAGTGTTTACAGAGTACCAGGCACTGTGCTATGTAAAATACTCATTCGTTCATTCAGTAATTCCTCACTGAGCACCTACTATATGCTGGCATTAAAAGTACATAGGATGTATCTGTGAACAAAATAAAGATCCTACTTTCTTGGAGCTCCAATTCTAGCAGGGGAGGGGAAGACATAAAACAGAAAGAAGATAAGTAAGAAAATGACATAGCCTCTTAGAAGGTGATAAGTATACAGGGTAGAAAAAAAAAGCAAAACTGAGCAGGGCACAGAAGATTGGGAGTGCTAGAAGTAAGGTCTGTAACCTTAAATCAAGTGGGCAAGCTCAGCCTCACTGAAGTGACAATTAAGCAAAGCCCTGAAGGAAGAGAGGAAGCTGGTTAAGCTGATATCTGAAAGGAAGAGCTTTCTAAACAGCCAGTAGAAATGGCCAATGCAAGAGACGAATACACTACAAACTTCATACTCCAGTGGGAGAGACAGACAAGTAACTGCAAAGCGAGTAATAAAACCTGAATATGAATGGAGTAGATAACCAACAAAAAAAGGACATGCTTTTACATCTGGAAATCCACAATCACACTTCTTAGGACAGACATTGTCTGACGTGATCTTTCTTTCTTCCAAGTGGTCTCATTTTAGCACAGTGCTGTACTCAAAATAGCTCTCCGAGAGTGTTTGTCTGGCTGAAGCTTCAACACAGAATTAGAGTGCAGTCTCTGCTAATTTGCTCTGTGTATTTGATACTATCCCTTTCAGACTATAGATCATCATTCTCAACCTGGAATCACGTGTAAGAGGATACTCAATAGATGCTCTGTGGTGATGAATTCTTGATAGGCCTAGAGAGCAAAATCCTTTGGCCAAACAATGATTTTACCTTTTGGAAACAGTTCAATACCTCTCCCATTCAGAGTAATCTTGTAGGTGGTGGCAGGAAATTATAAAATTAGTACCTCAATCTACTTTTCATTTTTAAAAAACATTCTCAGTTTTTACCTTTAGGCTCAGTTTAATTTTATCTGTCCTCCAAGTCCTAAATGCAATACAATGGGAAAAAAACAAAAACAAACAAAAAACCTCTAGGCCTTAAGAATCAGAAAGCAGATAATTGTTTCTTTTTAAGGTAAAGTTGTTTTTTTTTTTAATGTGAGAAAAGTCATATCTTTGTTACAGTAATAACCACATTTCATGCCTTATTGCTGTTTTTCTATTACTTCATGTAAGGCAGTTCTACAGATCAGTTTCAGTGATACCCTGTTGATGTGTGCATAGAGTTCTAATTAACATCAATGGACATTATAAGCATGGCAAGGCAACACACCATTTTAAACGTCTTGAATGAAACAAGATCATATGTTTTAGTGGTGCATAGTTGAATGATAAAATTGGTCTGGTTTCCACACTGAAGGTTTGAATAGATAAATTAAGAAAATATTTTCAAGGAAGTTTTCAAGTCTACATACCTGGTAAATTCACCCCTCCTCTGAACTTTCATCTGAATACCCTTAGTACTAGTGTATTTACTCTGCAAGGTACTATTTACATGAGCTAATGTAATATTTTTCAGTTATTCTCAAATGTCTTCAGTTGTTTCTGCTTTATTTTCCCAGATCACAAATTCTTTGAAGACATAAACAGCTGAGCCTAATATTAATTCACATTTTCTATAACTATTTATTAAAAATCTACAGTGAATTAAGAACGGTGATGAGCGCTGGAAAGTTAAAAATGAGTAAGTCAAGGTTGCTGCCTTAGGGGAGCACATATTGTAGCACGAAAGATAAGAAAAACAATCAATACAATGTGCAGTCTTAAAGTAAAAATATATGCAGAGAGAGTTAACAAAGAAGACATTATCACTCTTAAACTCTGCCTACCTACAATGACTAGGTCCAGTTGTAACTGGGATATGGAAAACTCACGTAATTTGCAGAAACAGCATCTACAAGGTCAGAGGGCCAGAGAATTTTCAAACAGGGAAGAGAACTCCATCTAGACAAGCTGACAGATGCAGTGTGATCACATGCACACAATGTCAAGGTGGTAATCAAAGAGTCTTTCAGGTGGGTGGAATTAGCTAGTTTAACAACACAAAAAATAGCCCAGATAAAATGTAGATCCTGATTTGGAAGAGAGAAAAACTGGGCAGCTGAGAAAGCAGTTTTAAAATTAAGGGTGAAATATGCCAACGTTTTCTCACTGCAAGCCAATGGGAATAAATGTACTTCCCACAACATCTAAAGCCTATTAATATGATTTTAAATTCTAGCCTATAACAGTAAGTAATCTGGTAAGGCTGCATGATTTTTTCGAGAGGAGACCATGGAGAGCTTTACCACTACATTCATCCTGATGACACATTCACCTCAATGACTCCGTAAGATAGAAACCATATTTTACATTTCTCTTTCACCCATGGGTTACAAATTTTTAATTGTTGCATTCATGTATGGTAGACATCTTATCAGCAGTCTCTAAGTGCTTCACAAAGAACTAAAGAGTGCTTCATCAATATTTCGAAATGTAATGTGAATACCAAGAGCAATGATTTTTGTATTCATGTGGTTCCTAAAGACTAGAGTTTAGGGAAATATTTAAAACACGTCTTGACCTAAAAAAGCATTTTCTTACTTGCAAAGCATATGAATAAAAAGAGAATTTTTAAAAGCACTGCCATCATCAAGTGACAACAGTGGAAGAGAAAGTTAACTTGACTTTGAATCTGTCTGATTGCATATGAAACGTCTGACAGAGTTGGAGTCCCCTGTTTTTAATTTTTTTTCCAGTATGCGTCTTCACTAGAACATCATAGCCCATATAGAAAAAAAAAATTAAAAACAGACAGGCTCATTTCCATTCTACATTTCACATGCAATCAAAAGGACTTGCAAAAAAATAGTTCTCTCTCCCTTACTGCCTTGGAAGCATAGGCTGTAAGGGAGAGTTGAGAGGGGCCACTGACAAGCAGTAAGGGAAGGAGCCCTCTCTCAGAGTGCCATGTGGACTTTTATTTCCACACAACACGAAGTATACTTTGTCAGAAAGAAAACAAAATTTATATTGTCTAAGAGCTCAGCTTTGTAAATTTCTAAAACTGCATTATGGCCCAAATCAAATTTAAAGTCTAAATTAATTAAGCTCAATGGGCAGAAAACAAGTCTGCAATTGCCACTCAATGGACAGCTAAATCTGAATCTGTACATTCCAGAAAAATCAGGTATTCTAGAGGGGAAAAAAGTCAAAACTTTTACAGTTTTCTTTATCACCCAGATAACTAAAGAAGAGGCATAAGGCTTCTTCTGAATTTTCAGTATCTCCTCGAGGGACAGTGCACATATTAATTTCAGTCATCTCTGTGTCCCCAGCACCTAGCAATGTGCCCAGGCAAGAGTAAGCACTAAATATATGTTGTATTTAAATATTTATTCAACTCTCCATTTTAATTACTGCTATTTAAATTTTCTTCCTAAAAGATGTTTTCTAAAAAAAAATGTCTCTGCTATGTTTCTTAGAACTTAGTTTTAAAAACGACAACAATAATATTTGCTTAATAAACCAGTGAAATTTAAAAAAATAAATGATGGATTAAATTTTTTCCTTTATTACTACTCCGAATCCTTTATGACCTTTCTAGAGTTCCACTTTCAAATCTTTTATTATGACTAATATTCCATTAATCCTCTGGATTTAAGACTATGAGATTACCTATTCCGGCATTCTCCACAACGTATCCTGTGAAACACTGGCTCTGAAAAAAATGCTTACGGGTTGTTCCTCTTGCAGGGGGCGGGGGGGTGGGGAGGGAGCTGGTGAGGAGAAGTATCCATAGTCAAACCAGATCAGGAAAATCTAGGTTACATGGGTTTCTTAGTGAAGACTTCTCACAGACCTTCTTATGCTGATATGCATTATCAAATACATGGTATTTTGACACATCATTATTTTATGCCCCACTAGAAAAATAAAAAAGAGTTGTCAATCAAACCATGACACAATATGTCTTTATCACAATGATTTTTAACCTGCATCCTGATTACCAAAATGATAAAATGTAGGAACAGTGCATCTTAGAATTTATAAAATGTAGTAGTATGCAAAGCTTCTCAATTTGATGATGGAATCAGTTTTACAGGGTTTTACTAGAACTGGTGTTCATAATTTGGGAAATAATGAACTTCTAGCCCAATGCTCTCATGAGGAAACGAAGGCCCAAAGAAGTTACTTGACATCGTCACACACCTGGTTAATGAGAGCCAGCTTCTCTTGTCTGTGGCTTTCTTCATGTAATTTATTCATTCATTATATTCCTCTCTTGAACCAACCCTTTGTTGTACTTCAACATGCCCATCTTTCACTAATCCATGTGCCCACAGTCTGTTCCCACCTCCATGCCGCCATCCTCCCCACCTCCTCTCTCCTGCTGATTATAATTACATCTACACATTCATTCAATATCCTCCAGAACTTAATCCTGTTCCAAGAAGCTAGTCAGCCATTCTGAGCAGAAAGAAGCACAATGTTTCTCACTTCTTCTGCTCCTTCCTTCAATAGTAAAGCAAAGAAGGAAATATTTATATAGAATCATAAAAACACGAAGTATATAACTTCCTTCATTCTATAGACAACAAAACTTGGACCCAAAGTGGCCATTTTTCTCAGCATGCACATTCCTTAGAAACAGAAATCACATTACTTATTACATGGCATTATTCTGACACATGAGATGATGCTATTTATTCATAACCGTTCATTCAGTCAGCCAGTATTTACTGAACACCTATTATGTGACAGACACAATTCTAGTTGCCAAGACGTAGTAGTGAACTAAACAAAAAATCTCTGTCTTTCTGGAGCTTACTTTACAGAACCAAGGGTTTTCCTATAATAAAAATAGATTTGATGATCAAATCTATCACCTTTCCCAGATTTATTTGTTGTCCCACCCCCTCTTTTCTAAAATTTTTCCAGTTTATTCTCCCTTACAGCCAGGGATTAAAGTTGAACAGAATAAATTTCTGGGAAATGTCAGATAATGTTAACATCTGAGAGTAATATCTAATTGTGAGTGATTTGACAAGAATGTATTTCATTCTAAGTTTACAGATGAAGAATAGGAATAAAAGGTACAAAAGAGATTCTGGGGCCCAAAAGCAAGATGGTGGTAAAAACAAACTAGTAAATACAGATGATGCTTCCAATCTGTTTCCTCATCAATGCCAGTAACAGAACGGCAAGCTCTGAAACTTGCTGTGATGTTATCTAAAATTTGCACAAGAAATATTAAACTATTAACCAAAATAGAATACATGAACAGCTGTACCATTCTGTGAGCTAACATGCATTTCTGTAACAACAACAACAAATCTTTGAAACTGTAGCTATAGAATTTTAGTTTTTCTTTGCTTGCTTAAAATTCAAATAATCTAATGAGTTAGATTAGGAGTCCATCCTTCATTTGCTATTATGTGGTTGAATATAATAAATATACCTAGTATTGAAGGAAATGCTTACCACAGCAGTTACTGAGTATATTTAAATTCTATAAATGTATGGCTCTTAAAAATCACCTAAATAACTGACATCTTTGTCATTTCATGGTGTATCTTTATAACATGCATTTTCAAGTGACTAATATAAGTGCCAATATACTATACGTAAAAAAGAGGAAAAAACTAGGGACTTGAAATAAATAAAATGAGGATTTTAAATTTTCAAATAAATGGTTGATTTCAAATGCAAAGGCACAAAAATAATTAGAAATAATTTGCCACTGTATCTCAATATAATCTATTTAAAGCATTTAAAATTAAAACGTATCTAGCAAAAGCAGCCTTGAGAAATTCAACCTCTAAATAAACTGTTTGGGATGAAGCTATAAACTAAAAAGACTGACAATAAAAATTCATCAAGTATCTGGCCTCAATATAAGGGACTCTTTGTGACCTGTCATTCATGCCCCATTCCTTCATTAAACACATGTTTGTTGAGAGCAAAAGATGGCTAATTTTAATAAATCCTTCTATGATCTGTTAGGTAAATTACTGTGAACATGTTTACATAAATAAACATCTAATAATTCTACCTATATGAGTCCCCAAAAGTCTATATTGTCAAGGTAAACTGTAGAATTATCATTTGTTTTTAGAACTGATAATGTTTTATATTCTTTAGTCATTGTTAAAGAACTTCTCAAACAAAATTAAAATTTATTTTTTGTTTCTGCCCATTTTATCTGTTGCTTCTAGATTTTGCTATGTATTTTATAATTATTAATGTATAATAATAATTTATTCCATATTTAACCAAAAATTAACAAAATCCACATTTAACAAACCATATGCCCAACACCTTATTCATACAGATGTATTCTTCTACAGCAATTTAGCCTTGTGCACAAACGATTTTAAAACTCATCTAATAATTAGATGCTATATAGCAACTTTTCAACATTAACTAAAACTGTATTACATCATGGAGCTACTAAAACATTTTGTTTTAGAAAAGAATATAGCTGCACCAGAGTACTCATTGATCAACATTTTAAATATAATTTTTCTTAGCTTCCAAAAGTATTTTCATTCATGCAAAAAAAAGGACTCATGATTAACAGTCAACATGTTAAACTAATAACATTTTCAAGATTCTATAAAAATTCAAAACATAGCCAAACAAAATGTGAAATTTTCTTTAATTCTTGGGTGGTCTGCTGAAGAAAATTTAGCTATATATAAAACTATAAATTACTGTTAAATCAGCTATTTGGATACAAGATAAGTTAATTTATAAAAACGTGTTTTAGTTTATAGAAAGTCTACACATGAAAGACAATTTAAATGAGATGTCCAAGCATAAGGGAGTTGGAATCTTATTGAAAATGGAAAAAGGTTTTGCACTCTACAAATATTGTTTAAACATAATATAAGCAGAAAAATTTGTGGTTTGTAAATCCATGTGTTCTGAACTGGATATTTTTCACACACTTTTGTTTAAGTTTTCACAATGCACCTATGTGCTAATGCTATCATGCTGTAAAAGAATGTAAATCTAGTGCCATCTACTGGGAAAAGTGGATACCATTCAATCAATTAATTGCAAATTATTTTGTGAATTAGGGGAGTTGAAACCTGTTATGTCTATTTTTTAAAAACTGTGTTTCTTTAAAAAAAAAAAAACTCCTTCAAAACATTTTCAATATAATCAAAGAAGTTAGGTAAGATAAACATCTAAGAATGGTGAGGTTGGAGAATAGAGGGCATTAAACCGAACACATGGGAGAGAATTCCACTGGGTGATATCAATACAGAAATTGGAAATTTCTGATTTGCTCAGATTAGAGTTCTAATACTGGTGTGTGTATCTTTTAGAAGAATGGTTCTGAAGCTGTGGTCAAAGAGCCTTCTCTTATGAGTATCTAACCAAAAAACTTGAAATGGTATGAAAAATTGTAGAGGTGCACATGTATTTTCTGGAGGTGGAAAGTCATAACTTTTATCAAAGAATCACAGAGATGATTCATGTTTTCATGACCCAAGAAGGTTAAAAAATAAAACTAATACAGAAAACCAATCTATTTAGTAAGTGAATCGTACATCAATGACTTCAGTTATTTTTTAAGGTAAATATGACATCAGATGCTACTAATGAAACACTGATAGCTCAAACTTGAATAGTAGTACTTATTTATGGGTGTTGCTTTTGTGCATGTCTGTAGCATTTCCTTTTTACAAATGCAGAACTTACAGCACAAAAACAGTATCAATTTGCTCCAGAGAAAAGCAAGCAAAAGAACCAGTGTTCTGTATTCTCATAGTAAGTACACATTTACTCCCTTCCTCAAATAATTTACCACCAAAACTCAAATTGTTTGTTAGAAAAAGGAAAAGCAACTTTGGATAATATACACTGAATCTGTGATATCATTTTTTGTTACTTGTTTAGCTACAATGTGATTTATACCTAAGAAATCTACCATATTGTATTAATGGAATAAAGTGAGAAAAGAGAAATTGTTTTTCACAATATATTCAGAAGGCAACCAAACTATAAACCTTAATTTAACCTTCCCATTAGATTTATTTGAGACTTAAAAGAGTTTCAAATAAATTTGTACTCTCTGTTATAGCTATCACTTCACCTACATGTAAACTTTCAAAATGTTTATTCATTCATTTAACAAATATTTATTAAGTGCCAGGCACTGTGCTAAGCTCTGGAGCCTCAAGTTCAATTCTCAGAGAGCTCTACTTATACAGATGATAGCCCATGACTTGCAACACCATTTGCAAAATATCTGTCTTTAAGACTTATCATTTCTATATTAGAATATTATGACATAATATCTTTACAAACCGCATAAACAGCCATATGGCTCTTCAATTCATGGAGACTGTTAAACACGCCATTAAAGTCAAGTAAGAATAACAACCACATATTATGCGTATGATGTTAGAGAAAAGCACAACTGATCACTGTAATTAGTACTATTTAGACAAACACTCTCATTTGGCTGAAAGCTACCATGATATCTAGTCTAAACTACAATTAGACTTAATTTTTATCAAATATTGCAACTATGTATAAAATTGTGCTTTCTAATCCCTCCTCAGATAATGCTTCAGTCTTGATTTAGAGGCAAGGAATTCTAATGTTCAAACATGGAAAACAGTTCTGTCCTCCCACCACAACAGAGCAAATTTTTCTGTAAATTCCCAGCTATTAATTGGTACTGAGTTTTAAGATTTGATTAACCCAAAGCCAAAGTAAAAACAATGACAGTTAATAAAAATCACAGAATTTCAGAACTGAGTAGATTATCTAATTTGAATTCCTCGTTTTAAAAGTAAAGAGACAAATCTGGAGAGGTTTACTGATATATTCAAGGTCACACAAGTTAATGACAGAGCTGTGGCTGGTTTTCTGACTCCTATTCCAGTGCTCTTTTTAATACATAAAAGAAACTGTTATAGGAAATTAAGAAGAGCTCTGAGAGAAAAAAATTACCTTTAATTACAAACATGAGCGAACCATAACTCAGATGCACTTAATAAGCTCTAAATTGAAATTATGCCTTATTTAAAAATAAGAAGAAAAGGAACTCAAAGCTGAAAAATGATAGATCAGTCTTCTGGGATATGGCCTGCATACAGGTCAATCCAGTTATAATCAACTTGAAGAGCCTGTTCCAATTACTTTTCAGTTCTGGAATTATTTCATATAGAATAATGCCTGAAATTAGTAGGGTACTGGCTAGGGAGCAGAAATCTTTTTGATTTACAGAGATTTTTGTTGTAATGGGTTTTGACCAGGGAACAGTAAATTAAAGCAAGACGTCAAACTTTTACCTTAATTTCCTATGCCTCCAATTTTGGCCTCTTCCCTTTCTACCTGTATAAAGTCATAAAGACTAGAATTCCCATTTCACTTTCATTTTTATTTTTCAAGATTTAAATAGTTTGTTTAACAATACTGTTGAACTTAACCATTTCTTAAACTATATTTCTAAGAGTAAAATTCTGTTAGAGAAATAGATGGTTATGAAGATTTTCCTAATACTTAAGTAATAAAATATGTGGACACTGCAAGACTGAGTTTCATGACACTTTAAAAAGTAAGTGGTGTTTGAATGGCTAAGGAATTATGAAATACCATTCCAGCCAAATCATTTATCAAATAAAAATGGGTTTACAAGCACTAAGTAAGAAAGAGTTTCTCTGAGCTTCCACCACTACTGGATAATAAGAATAAAAGAAATGCATTGTATGTTTATAAGACTTGAATTCTGGTTCAATAGAATGTATAAGTAAAATAAAGAGATCAAAACGACAGATTGAGATGGTTATTTCTCAAACATAAAGTGCATTTGTGGCTCCTATTAAAGTAAAAATAGTTAAATGAAAGGTGGGACATATTCAAATGTTTTTAAAAGTCACTGTACTAGAAAAATAGAAAAATTATATATCTATATTGATACAGATTGTCTATAGTGAACTTAGTGAACATTTATATATAGTGCTTACTATATGCCAGCCACTGTTCTAAGCAGTTTTCACATCCTAATCTATTTCATTCTCACAGCAACGCTTTCAGGTGAGTACTTATTATTCCCACTTTACAAACAAGGAAGTCAAGGCACACAGTCAGTTAAGTGGCAAGGCCAGAATTCAGATCCAGTCAAATTCCCAAATTCGTATGCTTAAGTGTTGTTCTATAATGATTCTTAAAAATTATCAGCTTTGTTGAATTTATCTTTGAATCATTTTGATATCAAAATTTAAAGACACATATTTTGATTAAGCAAGTTCATTATGAAGCTCTTTAAATCCACAACTGTCATACCCAAGGAATACCATGTTAATTAATTAGTTGTTTCTGTAAATACTTAGCCTCCTTGGTGTATGACAAAACATGTTATAAGAACTATGCTAGTGCTCTCATACCTTGGGGGCTTTTTCAGTGGAAAACATGGTTATTTATCAATTAAATAACTTTCATACTCCAATTGTTACATGTAGTACATAGTTATGAAAAAGTCCTACATGGCACAGGAGCTACATTGGTTGATATTCTCCCTCAAGCTTACACACAATTCAACAAATAAACCTTGTCAGTTCTACAACCTGAATTTCTGTCTTATCCATTCCTCTTCTTTCCAAACCTACTGTAATGATCATTGTTAAGGTTCTAAGCCCTTCATCAGTCCCTCCAGCCTCAAACTCCTCCAACATACTCAGTGGTGGCAGTGCAGGGGCATGGCGGGGTAGGGGAAGAGAAGGCATTGGGAAGAGTGATTGGAGACCCCATACATTAAGCTTCACTGGCCTCTCAAGTCACCACAAATAGACATAAAATCTTTTTTTTTTTTTAAATAGCGTGTTTACCAGTCAAGTACAGCTTCAAGACAAATGCCTTATCTACCCTTCTAATCAAGTTGCCATCCCAACCTTCTCATAGAAATATCTGGAACCAGCCCTGACCTTCCATAATACTAAATCAAAAGTCCTTATAAAACGTAAATCAAGTCATGCTATTCCTCCTTCATCCCTTCTCCGAGATTTAAATGTTTTAAAACATTGTATAAGTTCACTTTATGGTTTGGCTACCTTCCATCATCACCTCTTCTACCTGGCCTCACCCACTCAAGCTAGCCATATTAAATAACGTGCATCTCTCTGAACATGCTTTGCTTTTTCAGGCCTTCATGTTTTGCCCACACTACTTCATATACTAGAAATGTCCTTCCCCTTCCTTGAACATTTGGCTAACTCTTACTCATAGTTTGAAATTCAGCTCAAGCAATATATCCGCTATGAAGCCCTCCTTAAACTTCGGAGACCTGCCCTCCCTTCCAAAATCTCTTCCCCTAAGCAAAGAGCTAGAACCATCCTATGGATTCTCCTAACATCTCAGGCTTAAATGCTTTTAGTCTAGCCTTATCACCATATGGTTTAATGGTCTCACACAGCTCCATCTCCACCTTGTGCGTGTTAAAGAATTGGCTTGATCTTGTTTCTCATGGTATCTTCATTTCCTCACACAATGCCTGGCACTCAAAGTTAACATTCATTGAATATTTAATGAGCTGGATTTAACTTGTCTATATAATATGGTAATAGAGATATGTACACTAAAAGAAAATATGAATAATATTGACAATAATATTCACAGAAGATATCTGGCCATTATGATTTTCATAATAAAATTAAAATATTAAACATGATATAGGCACATAATGAAATTTTGGACTTTTATGTCTCACTTGTTTAAATGCTTAAAATCACCTTTTTTAAAAAGGGTGATGGTCCTAATTTATGAACTAGTTAACAGATGCTATATTAGTTCTCTTTATTTGGCCACTGTTAAATGGGACATCTTTTCTTTGAAAGTACAATAACTAATTTTATTATACTAAAGTTGTTCATTTTAATTTTTTCTTTCCTAAAGGAATGACCACATGTAGAATGAAAAGCATTTTCATTATCTTCCAACAAGATGAATGTCCTATTTTGTGTGATTTGAGGCAGTTTCTTATCAAAACTGCCAGCTTCCTTATGAACATTATGATTTTCAGATGTGTGGTGTACATTAAAGGACAAGAAGATATCATGAAATATTAGTGACATTTATATACTGAGCAAGGAAACTGGACAATGTTTCCAGGGGTTGTAAGGATTGTGGAAATGAATGTTACTCAAAGTAGAGTGGTGATTTATAACCAATTTCCGTCTTCAAATTAGGGCCCAAGTAAAAGAAAACGAAATTTAGCAAAGCATTATGGTGTATCATTTCCTGCAGCAGAAACACCCCCCACCCTGGACCAGTGCCCTCACTAAGTACAGTATAAGAAGCAGCAACCTGAGGGAAGCCCACAGGCTCGCAGGGCTACTGGCTGGCTCTTTGTCACCAAATGCAGCAGGTTGAATGCAGACATCACTGTGATATCTTCACCAACAAAACGAGAGGCAAAGAACAGGGGCAAGAGCTGAGTAGGAGAAAAAAAGAAAACAAAAACAAATTAAAACATCACAAATGTTAAACACATTCATTGCACAATTGATGGTTACGGTTTTGTCTGGAGCTGAACACACACACAGCGCTAATAAATTTCAAATGCCTACTTTTCAGACGGTGAGCTTACTTTCAACCCAAACTTATTCATAGCTTATGAATAAAATGCAGACTATACAATAGCAGTGTAATCTGTGAACACATTTTGCAGGACGTTGAAAAAGGGACGAGGTTTAAACCAGTTGAAAGGAATTAGCATTTACTGAGTTCGAACCAAGTGACAGGCACTATCTGGGGTCTAATACCTATATATTGTGTCATTTAATTCTTACAATAAACCTAGGAAGTAAGTTTTATCACCAATACATATGTGAGGAAGCCAAGGCTCAGAGGTCCAAGGACACAAAGCAAACAGCCAGTGGAAAAAGGATTAGAAAACCCTGTTCTGACTACAAAGCCGTGCTCTCTCCTCACACCACGCTCCCTCCTTCCAGCAATTATTTGCAAATCTTCCTCCCTGGAGAAGACTGCAAAAATACTGTAAGATTAAGAGATTTCTTTTTAGAGTTTCACTAAAAAAAAAAAAAAAAAAATAGACAAATTACCTAAGGACAACTAGCAGGCTTCATTTTAGAAACAGCGTTAAGCTTGATGAACGTGTATCACCTATGAATTTTCATTTGATTTTATGATTTATAATTTCTAGATCAATTATGTAAATAATGTTCACAACCTAGCCTCACAAAGGGTAAAAATATTTTTTAAACTTTCTGGAAATGAATCATGTGGAAGAATCTCAAAATAGTGTGAACGTTAAAACTTTTTTTAAAAGTTCAGTTAGGATTTTCTTTAAAGTTTTGCACAGTCTTTCAGTTGGTAAAGATTAACTTCAAATGATGGTAGAAAATACTAGATTAATATTAACTTGTAATATTTTATTTTAAATTAGCATTACAAGTGACCTTCACACTAAATGTCCAAAAATGGATATAAAATTAATGTCTCATTCATTTCCTGACCCTCATTCCCACCCACCTCCCCCAAAATAAAAGTCTGTTCCTGGTCTCTTCTGACCTCCTTGAAGAACAAACACATAATAAACAGTAATATATTTTACCAAATCACTCTGGAGTATATCTGACAGAAATCTGCTTGTATTAACATGCTTGAACTCTGACTTCTCCAAACTAAACTCACTACAAAACTAAAACATTTTTGTGTTACTAACTGGAGACAAAAGGGAGGAAGAGGGAAGGTAAGGATCACAATGCACAGCCTGAAAGAACCATTAAACATAAATAAACATGTCATTTTCACGAGTGACTGCAGAGCAGGGGAAAGAGAGCGTTCCTTTGGAGCAGACTACTGACTAATAAAAGATCAAAGGTCTATACCTCACAACGCTATAAATAAAAATGTATTTTTTTCTCTGTGACCTTCTCTGTGAGGAATAAGTGTGCACGGTAAATGTAATTACTTAGCAAAGCTGCAGCCTCCTTGTGCTCCCGCAGCTGACCATAAAACGTCTTCCTATTCTGCTTCATCAACTGCTGTACCAGGCGGCCTGTGCGCCTACCAATGGCCACGGCCATCTGGCTTGTGTCAAAGCCAGCGCACAGGAAGAAAGGGAGTGATGTCACTCTGCAGGTCAGGCAAAGAACAAAGATGTATTCTACAATTAAAAGCTGAGGGCCTCAAATACCAGGGCCCTCCTGCATGATATGATATGACGGCATGATTTAATGTTCCAGCTGTGTTGCATTTATTCCACCCAAACAGCCAGGGCTCCATCTAGTGGCAAATCAGTTTTGCCCAGTTTTCTTTGAAAGTGAACCCAGCTATGCTAGCACCAAGTAGAGCAACAGAGTGATTATTTTTGGAGCAGTCTAGCCTTCTTACACTGAAGAATGCAAAAAGTACAATTTGTCACAGTGTTCTTTGTTGTCAACTCCCAGAAAGCACGCATTTCATAGGTTAGGTTTTTATATAACCCTAATTATTTCAATGCTTATAAGGATAGCAGAAAAAAGCATATAATTTTGCAAAAAGGCACATAAAGTGACATTACTTACATACTACCCTGAAAGTACGTAGCTGAGATGGAAAATGAAAAACAGTTCTAAAGAATGGATACAGGTATCTGGATGCCGTGGTGAAGTCAAGCTCATAATCTTAATCTCATACTCCACAAAACAAAAGAATCATAGTTAATATGGCTCTAACATCTGACGCAAGGAGCTACTCTTCTCTAGAACAGAAAAAGGAATATTTTTATGCTGAATGATTAAACAAATTTAATTTTTAACTTATGTTTTCCACTTAGTTTATGTTTGCAGTCAATGAAATAAAACACTTTGACAAACCAATCTAAAATGCAGAACACATTTGGATGAAAGATAGGATATCACAAAGGATGTGTGTGAGCTATGAGATCAGACTGCCTGAGTTTGAATCCTGGCCCTGCCCCTAAGGATTTGTGTTTCCTTGGCAAAGTTGCTTACCCTCTCAGTGCCTCAGTTTCCTCAACTCTCAAGTAATGAATAAGTTAATTGGTAAAAAATGCTTGGAACAACTCCTAGTACATAGTATATGCTCACAAACATTAGCTCTTATTATTATTTAAATGTACAAATATTTGCTTTATTTTTAAATTATATGAATCAAAAACTTCTAACAGTCCATTTATACCCAATCTTATTTAGAGTTAGCAGGCCATTCTTCAAACACAGAATCCTATTCAGGCCAGAAAACTTACTACTCAAGAATTGATTGCCATAATAGGATAAAGATATCCTACTGACAACAGTTGAAAGCCTTATCTTGTGGCAGGAACTGTTCTAAGCATTTCACATTTATTAGCTCTTTTAATCCTCAGGACCTCATGAGATACATATTATCATTTTCCCGTTTTCAGATGGAGAGATTGCGGCATAGGAAGGTTAAGTAATTTGCCTAAGATATTATAGCTGGTAAGAAGTAGAAATTCTAATTCGAAGAGATACACACACCCCAGCGTTCACAGCAGCACTATTTACAACAGCCAAGACATGGAAACAACCTAAATGTCCATTGACAGATGACTGGATAAAGAACATACATATATAGATATGGATATAGATATAGATATAGATATAGATATAGGTTATATATACAATGAAATACTACTCAGCCATAAAAAATAAAATAATGTCATTTGCAGCAACATGGATGTAACTGAAGATCATCATTCTAAGTGAAGTAAGCCAGAAAGAGAAAGAGAAATACCATATGATATCAATTATATTTGGACTAAAAAAAAGAACAAATGAACTACTATATATAAAATATATAAACAACAAGTTTCTACTGTATAGTAATATTTTGTAGTAACCTATAATGAAAAAGAATATGAAAAGGAACATTTGTATGTATAAGTGAAACACTATGCTATACACTAGAAATTGACACAACATTGTAAAATGACTATACTTCAATCAAAAAAAATAAATTGCAGACAGTGCAATTCCTCCTAAAAAAAAAGGAAGCGGAACCCTTAAGTAATCGGACTGAATGATTTAGCAGATTTGAACCCGAGCCCTCTAGTTCCAGGGTCAGTGCTGTTGACCACTACATGATTGGCAACGAGAAAGCCTGAGGTTGCTGCCAATCCGCTCTAGATACTCTGATTCTGTGCTCTCCTAACTGACAAGGTGGCTGATACTAAATACTTAATAAGGATTCATTTAATTCAAGAAGATTTGAAGATTCTCTCTCTCGACATTGAAAAAGTAGAGAGTTAAGGAATTCCAGATTTAATCTTTCTGTTCCACCACGTGCAACTTACCTTTCTCTTTCACCTTTGAAATTTTTCTCTAAAACTCCTTAGATACACCTTTAGGACATATAACCTAAAGATGCCTAGAACTGAGTCCACCTGAATCTACCAAAACCTCAAAATGTGGATGATATAGTACTTTTGAGGGTTAAACAAACCAACAACTACTCCCCACACTCCCCACCCCCTGAAAAAATTTGAGTTTCAATTAGGCAGCTTTCTTCCCTTTGCACTCCCTGAGCTGCAGGGATGAGGACCCTAGCCAGAAACAATCCAAATCCAAAAAGAAGCAAAAGAAGCACATGCTTTTGAGTGGTGACAATCTTTGGAAAAAGAATTAGCATTAAGCACCTTATGGAAATCAGCACTAAGCAAAGGCCACCGAGAAAATCTATAGTTCCCCAAGTTTACCCTCAACTTCCTCGCTTTTGCATTGCTTTTGACTCAACTAATTGGACAGAATAACATTTACAGATAACTAACATGCCTTTTTAAAGTGCCAGACACATTTTGCACATCTTTCTGATCTCCTAGAATATCTAGCACATCACTTTGAAATTATTTGGTGTTAAAAAAATATCGGTTGAACAATATCTAATGAGCAATATCACATGATGTGTTGATAATAGAATTAGATTACATAATTGTCTATAATTCTCTGCTTAAAACATTTTTTAATGAATCCTCATTGCATATTGCAAGGTTTCCCAAACCATGCACATTCTGAGAAACAGATGATACTCCTTCAAACAAATTTAGTAGTGTAAATTTTACTCAATACAAAGGGTCTGAGAGGCTTTACAATAAATGCACCTGCTTAACTAACTTTGTCTCAGCTGGTGCCTCTCAAGCAGTTTTGACCTTACAAAACCTCTTTCTTTCCTATCACCATCCCACAGAACACATTCTGAAATCCTTTGGATTCCTAATTAGAGTCCAAATTCCTAAACAAAGCATCTAAAGTTCTACATCTAGCTGTTGCCTCACTCTTCAGCTTTTTCTCTTGCCACACCTCCACATCTCACCCCACCCCATGCTCCTGCCATACCAAGAGACTCATAATTTTCCCCTGCTGCTTTCTACCTCCATCTCCTCATCTTTCTTCATTGCATATCCTTAATCTCCTTTCACCTCTCTCAAATCCCACCACTCCTAACTTCTGTTCAGGTCCCCAGTGAGCGCTAAGCATGCTATAACAATTTTCAGGGCACTAATTTGCTTACATCTCTGTCTTCCTCTTCCAGATTATAAACACAGGGACAGTGTTTATAAGCACAGGTACTTAAGCACAGGGACAGTGTCTTTTTCATCTCTGTATCCCAGCACCTGGCACCTAACAGCCACTCATTTATTGAGTGAAAAAATGACTATATAAATGACTGATTCTATGGAAGTAATGACTCAGGATCATCATTTCCCACCCAATCTCTGCCATCTCAACTGTTAATGGTACGTAAAGGTAAGAATCTGAATTATAACTATTTGGTTCCTTCACCGTAATTAGCAGTTTCTGTGAAGAGGTGAGAAGTTGAAAATGCAGTCTGACTTGAGACCCAAAGATAATTCAAACGCCCTATTTTGGTCAAAAATTTTTACTTCTTCTCCACTTTTTTTTACCCCTAAAATTCTGACATCCCAAAATTTGACTAAAGTTAGTTTGTTACTTTTTTGGTTTGGGTTTATTTTTATTTCCTTTTATTTTTTCCTTGCAGTTGAACAATAAACTGCAAGAGAGAGATGATATAAGCAGGGAAGCAGGGAACTCACAAAGTTGATAATTAGCTCCAGAATAAATGAACTGATTGTGCTAGTGGATTTAAAGCGTCAAACCCAAAGGTCAAATCCCTTTCCAATAAATGCCAAAAGAATGTCTACATCAGTGGTTTTCCACAAGCTAGTAAAATGTCCCCCCCCAAACTACAGAGGCCAACAGAGAATTAACAAATTTGAATTTTGTCAAGTAAGGACAAAATAAACCCAAAACCTAACTTCACCATAATATCAGAAAAGAAAGATTATGCTAATACTAAGAACTAGGAAAACAATCTCATGATGAAGAGTGTTCTTTTGAATAAATATATTTAAGTTTTGTGGAAAAAAAGTTCCTTGTTGCTATTTTTCTCATTTCATTATGAAAAGAAGAAGCTAGACCTGCATTTAGAAACCACTAATCTAAATGTCTACAATAAAGGTCTCTAAAAATATTGTTCTTATCAGCACATTGCCTGGCACTCAGTTTGTGCTCAACTAATGTTTGCTGAATGAACTGATCAACCAATTATTTACTTCTTAAAATCAATAGGCCATTAGCTAGAATCAGGCATCCCTTTTGTTAAGCAGAGTTCTTTCTGTTATTAGTGATAAGAAACAACAGAACCCTGGCTATTCAGAATCCTCAATCTTCCAAAATATTTAGAGGTAACACTTTTAAGATATGAAATTTTACTCAGTTCACCTGTATAAAAATTCCTACTACAAGGAAAACAATGTATTAGGAGCTTATGAATATGCAAAGATTAAGATATAGTCTGTGCCGTCAAAAAACACATTAGCCTAGATGGAAATCTAAGATAAGTACTCAGTACCTTCACAAAGACAGCAATAAAGTACATGGAATTTCAGGGGAGGGAGAACTGCTTCCCACTTTGCGGACTGAGTGGCAGGAATATAGAGCTTGGGAATGAAAGAAAAGCTGCAGAAATAATTTTTTTTTAATATCTCCAGAGTTAGCCATTTAAACCTTTTGATATTAGGATCCTTTACAATTCTAAAAAAAATATCAAGGACCCCATATGCCTTTTGTTTATACGACTAAGCCTATCAATATTTCCTATATTAGAATTACAACTGAGTAATTTTTAAAATATTTGCTTATTCCATTAAGAATAACAAAAATAAAAAATAATAACAATACATATTACAAAATGACATTTTCGGTTAAAAATAACTATTATTCAAAACAAACACATATATATACATATTTAATGGAAAGAGTTTTATATTTGTTTCGTAAATCAAATCCCTTTAATGTCTGGGTTAACAGAAAACAGCTGGATTCTCATCTCTGCTTCTGCATTCAATCTGTTGCGATATGCCCTTTTGGTTGAACAGTGTATATATGAATGAAATCTTGCCTCACTCAAATAAGTAGTTGGAAAAGGGAGTATTTTAATAGCTTTTTCAGATAATTGTAGATAATCTTCTTTGGTATTACACCAAAACTCAACAAATGGTAGTCTGAAACTACATATTATCAAGAAACTTTTCATACTATTACATTAAAATTCATTAGTCTAACCTGCATTTTGAATGGACTTTGTATATAATTTTGTTATTTCACTTAGAAAACATTGGTTCACTGGATTATGCAGATCTTTCGTATGTTGAGACATTTCATAATCAATATCAAAAATCAGAGAATAGGGGGAGGACCCAAGATGGCAGAATAGAGAGACTCACAGCTCGCCCTCTCCCACAAATTCACCAAGAATTACATCTACAAACCCACTGAATCTCACAGAACACCTGCTGAACTCTGGCAGAGTGTCTCTCACTTCGAAATACAGGAAGATTCTCACAAAATCCGGTAAGAGAAAAAAAGAAAGAAAGAAAGAAATAATACAGAAAAAATCGGTGCAGGACCGGTCCTGCAGGGAGGGAGCGGTGAAGGAAGAAAAGCACCCTCTCACTGTGATGCCCCCTCTCCAGCTGGGGGTCAGCGGGGACAGAAGTGGAGCTTCCGAGCCTCAGAGGAGAGAGTGGCAGCCACTTGACAGAGAGAACTGGCTTGGAGGGTCCATGAGATCCCAAGCCCTGGACGAGAGCTGACAGGGACGAGCCTGGAGACAGCCACTTTGGTATGCGGAAGCATTTTATGAAAGTGTATTTCTTGTTTCTTCACTCAGAATATTAAAAAGATACACACTCGAGGTCTAGATTTAATAAAATTAATATAAATGTTACTACTTCATCAAGGACATTCTTAAGTGAAAATGGCCTTTTTCCCCGTTTCCGTAGAATAGAATGACTGCTAATAAGGTTTGCTGCCACTGCCTTGCTTCATACTGACACCAGCAGTTTCACCTGCTTTTGCTTTTGCAACATCAACGCAAATGTCAACACAGGGAAAAAGGAAAATAATGTCTTAGCATTGGTGTGAAAATAGTTTTGACTTTGTGAATCCGCTAAAAGGGTCTCAGAGACTCCACGGGTCCTCAGTCCACACTTTGAGAACTGCTGGCCTGGCACCCTGGTCGGCACATAATAAGCACCGTAATGTTTCATAAGCATTTGTTGAATAAGTGAACAATGAACACAGGACTACATTTGTACTTATCCCATGTTGTCTAGCAAACAACAAATGGTTAGAAAATAGTATCAGTAGTCTTTACACTTCTTATGACTTCTAAAGGTAATAAGTACATTTCCTACTTTGTCTGGTCTGTGGACAAATGCAAAATTTTCAACTATTTTATCAAAGTGAAGAGGATAGTTATGGCAGATTTCTAAAAGTAACAGTCAGAATGTTACAACCCAATTTTCTGAGTACTAAACTACTCTTGGAAATTCACAAAAGCATTAGTGCTATCTCCAGAAAAGGACAATGAATTTGTTGATAAATTCCCATAACATTTATTGAACCCGTATCATGCACACGGTACTACTAATTCACGTACTGCTAGTAGAATAACCAAGGAATCAGAACTTTGGAGCATGCTTGAGAATAACAGAATTGTATCATTAAATAAGTTTAGAACTAGAATAAACCTTGAAGAACACCTAATACATAGGCTTTTGAACATGAAGTGACCATGCAACAAAGGTAAAATATCAATCGAGAGGTGTTTCACAAGCGATTTGTTTAAAATTGTCTTTAGATGCTGAAATTTAAGGATAAGGTTTTTAAGAAGACAACAAGGATATATTTAGAGTTATCTCCTTAATAATGTCACCTTCCTTCACTTGTTTTCTGAAATGTTTTCTCAAGTGGGAGAGGAAAAAAAAGGCAGGACTAGCACCAGGGATGTGCAGCTTAGACCATGTGTTCCTCAGTCTATAATCATCATCTGTGTATGACTACGGCAGGATGTTCCTCATGAAGTATCAGCCATCGTGTTTATCTCAGTGGGAAAAGAGTGGGAAAAGCAATTAACTCATCCAAAACTCTTATTTTGTAAACAGCACAACAGAGATAGAGACCTATCAAAGATCAGATAGCCATTTGGAGAAAACATTAGGCTAAAACTTCTTTTGTCTGCATGTTGCAGCATCTACATGTTCTTTCTTATTCAGTTCACATAAAAAATAAGAAAAGGACTTAAAGAATTGTACATGATGCTGACAATGCAAAGGTCAAACTGTGCCCACTAAGAAGGTACACCAATGGCATAATTAAAATAGAATTATGGACATAAATCTGTCTTCTTCTGATGTTAATTATAACTCTATTAAATGCTATCTTTTTTTTTCAGGATTCCTGTTTTGTAAAGCATCTAGTCAAATACAGGGATTTATTCATTCTCACATTAACATTCTAAAAATTTCATCACCAATTTAGAACATAAATCTTTTTCTTCTAAAATACATATTGATTTCACAGTCCATAGCGTCTACATTACATGTGTGTTTTATCTAGAAAAGTTCTTAATATTTAAAAAGTGCCCACAAGAAAGCAAAATCCACATAAATGATTTTTGATCACTACAAAAAATGCCTTCAGAATTTTTTCAGTCTTTTTGTCTGTTTAATTTTGTTGTGTTTACACAATACAGTTTTACTTTTCTAATACCTGAATTCAAATTTAAACCTTCTCATGGACTAATTAGGTTTCATTTGACAAGTTTTACTCTGAGCTTTGAAAGCCTCATGTGTAAGTCTGAATTTTATAATAGCTTCCTTGCAGGACTGCAACAGGCAGAGCACCTGGCACATACACACCTCTAAGTCACTACTACGATTTCTTCCTTCAGTAACATTCCGTTTACTTGTTCCCCATGGAACTCACAGAATTGAAGCTCAGTGAATTCTAGTGACATTTTATATGATTGATTTTTTTTACTGAGAACATTCTTCACTTGACTTTTCTATGATATTACACAGTAGCATTTTCTTCCTCCCTTTCCCGAGTTACTTCTCTATCTCTTGGGATATCTTCTTCTGATTTCCAAACAGTGATTATGGTCCAGAGCTACCCCTTCACAACTCTCGGTATTTCTCACCATTTAATCTCTTTCTTACAGATCTCACCTACTCTAACTTCAACCATCATTTCTTGATAGATAACTATAAAGATCTACCTCCAACACTGAACTAAGCTCTAATGTTCTATCTTCTAATATCCGTTGGATAATAATAATATCAACCTGAATTTGCACAGTATGTTCTAATTTACAAGGCACTTCCATACACACTGTGATGTGGTCTTACATAGCTTATTAGAATCTTTAGTCCCACTTTATATTGTTATTCAAATATTTTGTACGTGTGCATCTTACTATGATGATATTATTGCTACTAATAATTTTTGAGCACCTGCACCAGGTGATGGGGTACATGTGTATCCAATATCATTTAATCTTCATATCAGCCATGAGTAGGCATTCCTATATGTGGTAGTCGTTAGTGCTGTCTGCTAAGATTTCTGGCTCTCTGTTTTCCAGGCACATGGTAGAAGTGTACTACCTGGCCCCCTGTGGTTGAGTGAGACCCTGTCACTAGCTCTGGACAAAAAGTTGTGAACAGAAACGATAACATGTGCCACATATGACAGAGCACTTAATTGTTGGTGTGAGACTCTCCAGAACTTTCTTTCTGTCTCTAGCAGTGATCAGCAATGTTCCATCACTAGATCATGGCTGCTCCATTAACCATGATCCTGGAGTAGGAAACATGGAGTAGAGTTTCCATCTGACAGACAATGAACATGCAATACGAGCAAGAAATAAACCTTCAGTGCATTAAGCCATTGGGATTTGGGGATTACGTATTCCAGCAGAAACAGAAGTTCAGAGAATAACATGCTTGAGGTCATATTGCCAGTACTCGAGCCAGAATCTGAACTGAAGTCTATTTCACTCTCTGCTACTACATTAAAAATTCCTCAGGTGCAGGGACTCTTATACCCCAGATTGCTGTCCTTGTTTGGGAAAACAACAGAGTCTGGAAGGATAAGAATTCCAATGCCAAAGACAACCAGACCACCTTGAAAAGCCCAAAGTCTTTATCTCATTAGTCACCCTTCTATTCCTAACTATCCCAAAGAGATCAAAGAAATTCTTACTGTGGTCAGAGGACATGGCTCTCCTCTTATATTCAGACATTAAGGCTAGGAGAGAGCTACTTCAACTTGGATCATCTTGGGCTAACACATTAGTCCCAATCCTTCAAGAATAAAAGGTTTCACTCAGCTGCAAAACTGACTGAGTAGCTCCTGTCAAAATAAAATGACTGAATATGAAAATTTTATTTCCTAAAGTGACTGAAAGCTCCCTGGGCACTAACCAGGTCTGCTGTAGCTTCTCTTATTGATCTAACAAGTCAGTGCCCAGATGCAGACTTTAGAAATACAGTGCCCTGATTTTAATCAATCTATAAATGTAAGAAAAGAAGTTCATTTGCAATGATGCAGTTTGTCCTTTCCAGCGGCCAAGGGATCATGACCTTGGACCTAAGGAGAAGGAACTGTAATAGCTCACTTTTTTGACCTGGAGATAAACGCTATGGCTAACGATACAAGCTTTTAGAGACAACCTATAGACAAAGATTTAGCTGTGGTTTCAGAACAGATTGTAAAACTGGCAATTTCACATTTTAAAACAAAAAGAAAATGTGTGTAGCTAACAAAATGTAAAGAATGCCCAGAGAGACACAACATTGTAAACTGACTATACTTCAACTTAAAAAAAATTAAACCATACACACACACACACACACACACACACACAAAGAATGGCCAGAGAGAAAGGCAGAATAAAGGGTACCAGGACTTTGATCTTATAAAACAGAGAATTAGAAGATATTAACTAGACTGCAAAATGCCAGCTGGACCCTTAGAATCCATTCTTCTTTCTTCCTGTTGGTAACAGAATCCTCTGAAATTTTGGCTGAACGTAGAGCTACATTTTGCTGTCTCCTTTGCAGCTAGTTGTGAATATGATACTAAGTTCTAGCCAATGAAATGATGTGCAATCTTTCAGGTCATCTCCTTTAAAGACAAAGTCACTTGCTTTAGACTTCCTCTCTCCTCCTGGGACATAGCAAAAACTGTAGCAGCACACTTGGAGCCTGGGCTGGAAGCTACTTAATGAGAAAGGCAGACTTGACAGTCGTGAAGCAAAGCTGCTTACCAACCCAACTTTGGGATATTACTGACCTTAGGCTATTGTGGGGGAGAAAAATAAATTTCTACTTCATGTTAGTCACTCTGCTTGGAATCTCTTTGTTGCAACAGCGTGGCACACAGCCTGTCAAAAGTTGATAAACAAATACACTATTTAATGTTACAAAGGTGAACCACTAAGAGAATTCTAAAAATCAACAAAACAGTAAACTGTGGAAGAAGGCTGGAAGGAAAGAGCAGATAAATCCTTATTTTTCATAACTGGGTATTATCTGAAATTGATGAATGAAGAAACAGTGCTATAACTGTACTGACTAAAATTAGGGAACTATCGGAAGAATAATTTTAAAACATTTCTTCAGAAGAGAGAGACAGAGACAGGAAGGAGCAGAGTTGGAGGCTGCTGTTTTTCACCTTTAAGTTTCCTTGTATAGAGAACCATGTGCAAAAAATAAAAAAATAAAAACCAAAAAACCCTGAAAAAACAAAAAAACTTAGACATGCAAAAAAGATGCAGTGCCTCAGTGGAGCACTTCATCTAAAGACAACCTTGCTAATGCAGGTTGACCAAATCCTATGCCTGGGACTATAAACTACAGTTATCTGTATCTATCACTAAAAAGACTTTTTAAATGAGTTGCATATGTACCCATAAACCACGTTTCAAATTTTTTAAGTTAGAACTTTGCCACCATTCCAGAATAAAAAGTTTTAGCACTGGAAACTATAAATAAATATTTGCTCTTGTATCAGAATTTTAGCATTCTCTCCCCTCCAAGTTTACTTTCTGTTGCAGAAAGTAAGAAAATTATGAAATAAATTTCTCATGATGGTATGCATTGTGGCTTGTATCTGATAAAGCAGATAAAGGAGAAATTTTATGAAAATGGAATCCTTCTATTCCACTGAAAGGTAAACCTTAATGGCCTCTATCAATTATCTTTTGACACCACATTGAACTTAGAGAAAGGAAAAGCCCTGAATGAGATCATAAAGTGAAAGAAAGAACATACCTCAGAAAATGTTGTCTCTACTTTGTCCTCAATGGTTTTCTTCATTAATTTAGGTGATTAAATCATGTTTTAAAAAGAATTTAGGTATTCCATGTGCATCTCAAACTATTTATCATATCCAAAACTCAATTTGTTTCTTTCTTTCTTTCTTCATCACTTTATTATTCTTTATGTGTTCCTGATCATCCCATCCACACAATCACTAAACCTCAAACCTGGGAGTCACCCTCAATCATTTTCTACTTTAACCTTTCATACTGAATCAACACCAAGTGCTATCAATTTTATTTCCAAGATATTGCTCAAATACATCCTTTCCTCTTCATCTTCCATCTAGAATATAGCAATGGCCTCTTACTGGTCTTCCTGACTCTACCCTAACAGCCCTCACAGTCACCTTCCATACTGCTGCAGAAGTGCTGTATACTAGCTCTGACCATATGTGCGTCTGTGGCTCATTAACACCTACAGGGGAACATTCAACCAATCTATCCTGGCATTCAAGGCCTATCAGATTCGCTTCTTTTCCTGTTTTAACTTCAGTCCCCAACACTCCCTGATATACTATACAACCTGTTAACTCTCTTGCCCTTTACTTTATCTCTAGTACTTCACCAATGCCTCATCTCTACTTAGCCTTCAATAAGTATCTGTCAAATAAATACGTAAATATTTTCTCCAAATGATAATCAACTATTTACTGTTTCCAACACACATTTTCTACCCTCATCATAGCATGCATATATTCCATAGTATATAAAGAATGAAGTCTTCATTTTTAACGTTCGAGACCCAGTTTGGATATCACCTCCTCTGGGAAACTTTCTTCTCACAGCCGTTCTTCTCACCCTTCTCTCCAACCCTTCCATTAGAAAACGAATTAATTCTTCCTCTACACTACTTCCTACTTCAGTACCTCTATTATTGTATCTATTATTGCATGTTAGAATTTTAGGCTTATATATATGCCTCTCCTATAAACTCTTTGAGAGTAGTCAGTGGTATTCATCTCTGTAAAATAAAGGCTCAATAAATGTTTTCATAGAACTGAACTCAAATGTCACTTCCTCTGTTTTCCCCCATCTCTGTGCATAATGTCCTATTTTCCCCAGGAACAGAGTTCTATACTATACCAAGGCAGTGCAGTATACAGGAAAGAGTCAGAAGTGGGTTCAACTTCTGACTCCGTCATTTAACCAGCTGACAAATCTTGAGCAAATTAGTTAGTTTTCTCTGATTCCTCACCTGCATAATGTAGATCATAACACTTCTTTCACTAAGCTTTGGAAGTATTAAGTGAGATAATGTTTTTGAAAGTAACTAAGACTGTTCAGTGAATTTTACTTTCCTTAAGGAGAAGGAAAAGCAAGAGGAGGTCTGAGATATCACGCAGAGACAGAGAGAATGCGAGAGTGCATATGCATATGTGCACATGTACATGAGACTGCATGTGTTCGTGTGTGTGTGTGTGTGTGTGTGTGTGTGTGTGTGTGTGAGTGTGTGTTGGAGGGTTTAATTAGTTCAGTTTTGGACAGGGTAAGAATGAGGTGCTTATCTAACAGATAACTCAGGTAGGAATAATTTAAGATTAAATTTTCTATTTCAGCAATTATGTTTTAGTGATTGTCAAAAAATCATCTGACAAAAAAATTTTCAAGTTTTGTAATCAACTGTTTCAGTCAATTACATAGAGTGATATAACTTTATGCATACATGAGGCAAATGTACTTGTAAAACAGGAATTTGACAAAGTAAACGTTGGTCAACTCTAATTTAAACATATCAATAGCAGTTATAAAATACTGTTGCAATTCAATTAAAACTGCCAACATCACTCACTCTTATTCAAAGATAAAACCATTTCTAGCACTTATAGCTAATTTTGCATCATGACCCTGAGAATTATCTACAACATTAGAGGTACTGAATTCCCAGCAGTAATCTTGGGACTGCTACAGATTTGTCATCTGATGCTAGTAAATCCCATTGTTTCAAGGTTCTTCTTCCATGAGGAATGCTAGCAACTTTCTATATTCCCTCATTACAGTACTATTTGCATTCAGATGATTCTATAAGCATTTTCCAGCCTCCTAATTATGCTTTTTTTGGATTCCTCTTATCTATTAAATGTTGTTTTGCAAGGGAGGGTTAACATAAAACAGTCTGTAATTCCCTCAGATAACAGGAGAGCTCAGGAAATGTGCATGCATGTATTTTTTTCCTACCAAAAAAGAAAAAAGGAAAAAAAAAGACATCAACTCATGAATAGACTCTAGCCAAACGATATATGAATCAAAATATTCTTAAGAACTGTGAAGTTAAGGTATGATCATGATCACTGAATACAGTAGATGTTGTTATATAATTAAATGCAAAAGCTAAAAATAATCCTCAAAAGAGTAAATATAGAATACAAAAATAACAATTCAGCAGTAATCATGTAGATCTATAGGTCCCACTTTAGTTAACAAAGGCAGAGAGGCAAAACAATATAAGAATCCAAAATTCTTCCTGCAGAGAAGCACCAAATGCTATTACATCTTTTTAAAATTCAATGATTAGATTAGTTCAGGATTGATGATGTTTTTAAACACTTGTTCAAGGTAATAGAACCTAAAATATGATGCTACTCTTTCAAATCCCTATGAAATATAAAAGCAAATAAAACATAGAAACCACATGACCAAAGATTGAAAACCAAGGGGAAAAGATCATAAGTGGATAAAACAACAGGTTAAGGAGTACCATCAAATATGTCCATGATAACATAAAATATAAATGAGTTAAATGCACCTAATAAAAAGTGACTCTCATACAGTTATAAAACAAAGCAATGGCATAGTGGGATCAAAAGAAAAGAAGCAGAAAAAAAAAAAGAGACTGCACACAGGCACAAAGACAAAGGTGGCAACACAAATAAGTATCTTTTAAAAGAGAATGCATGCATGTTCTCCCTTAATCAGATTCCCACCAGTTCCCACTGAAATGGTAAACAGAACATAAAAATAGAGGAAAATCTACATCAGCACTGGAAACTAAAATAGAATAAACCCACTTTGAAAATCTTGGCAAGATAAAGCACAGAGAAGATGTGCTGAAGAAAAGGCCAACTCCCAACTCATTTCACGTGCAAACATTGTCCCTGCAAGTGAGTGAAAGAGAATCCAAGATTCTAAATAGGAGGAGCCAAGGCCAGAGAAGAGGTAGGTGAAAGGTATGGAGAGCTTGGAAATTGGCACATGGCATATCGAGCTCCAACAAGTAACTGTGGCAAGCACTTCTGACACTGAAAGCCACACTAAACAGGGGCTCTGTGGCGATGCTCAAACCTAGCGTACCAAGGATCTGTCAAGCACTGCCAAGGCTGGCTTTTGAAAAAGACAATCAAACCTGGGAAATACTCGGGGCACTGCCTGTAAATTCTGATGTCACTCCAATCAGAGAAAAGAAACCCAAAGGCCACCTCCAGTTCGATGTCCCTGGAGTCCGAAATTAAACTACAGTAAACCTAAACTTTTCTCTTCTCTCCCTTTTATCACCTTGAAAGATTAAGGGAAACACACCAAATTCCACTAGAAGGCCTCTCACTCCCTAAACTGGGCAAGCCTACGCTGCATTCATCCTTTACTCTATCTAACAAAAAGATGCTGGGGACAAAGGGAGAATTCTAAGATGTTATGGCCCCTGCCACCATGAAGCTCACATATTAGTGAGAAAGAAATTATCACCAAATGCAGTAAGACAGAGAGGCAAAGAGGGAATAAAGATCCTACAAAACAGAGGCAAGTAGCCTAGTTCGGGAGGCATACGGAAGCCTTCCTGCAGGTAGTAACATTTAAAGTAAGAATAAAGGTTAAAACTGTGTTGCCCAGATTAAAGATGAGGAATGAAGTGTTCTAGACAAAGAAAAAGACAAGCAGTAGCCCTGAGATCAGAGTGAGTGGAGCCCACTGAGAGTTACGAAAGCAGAGCAGTGCAGCTGGGAGGTGTAAGTGAGGAACAGATGGGGGAGACGATGAGGCTGACAAGGTGGGCAGAAGCAAATCTTGAAGCTATTATAAGAATTTGGAACTTGATCCTAAAAAGAAAGAGAGGTAACTGAAGAAGAGTAACATGATCAGCTCTTCACATTTAAAAGACTGTCATGATCGAAAGGTGGAAAATGGATGGGAGTGGCATTAGAACAGAGGTAGTGAGAGTAATTAGGAAGCTACTGCAGAAATCTGGGCAAAAGCTTGATACAGGGCATGAGATAGGAAAAAAATTCAGGAGGCCTCCAGCTCTGGCTCAAGCAATTGGGCACATGGTAATACCATTTACTAAGCTAGAGGAAAAGGTGGGAGGCTTAAGATTGGGAAAAAAAAAAAAAAAAAAAAAGTTTTTAACATGTTGAAAGTACCTAAGACACAGCCAATCAAATGGAAATGATATAAAAGCAAGTGGATATACAGGATCACGGCTTACATATAGAACTAGGCTTATGGGTAAATTTGGGGGGAGTTAATTTATCAAATGGAACTGAAGCCATAGAGTAAATAAGATTGCTAAGAACATGTCAGAGCCCTGGGGAAACTCAACATTTAGAGGTGAGCTGGAGGAGAAGGAATTGGCAAAGAAGACCAAAAGGGAGTAGTGGCCAAAGAAGGTAGAGGTCAAGGAAAGTGTTCTTCTAGAACAACGATGATGATGGTGACAGGAATGGTGATGACGATGTTGCTCGCTAACACGGACTGTGAATTAACTCTGTGGAACACTCTGTGCTAAGTAACTCACATTTGCTACCTCACTTAATGATTACAATAACCCATGTGGTAGGAACACCACTATCCCCATTCCTCAAGAGAAGAAACCAAGCCACAGATAATTTAATTAATTTGCCTAAGACCATATATCTAAAAATAGCAGTGTTAGAAGCTAAGAGAAAAGAATATTTCTAGGAATGAGTGGTCAGTGTATCAAATGCCCTGAAGTCAGGAAGATAGGGACCAAATTGAGTCCAATGGGTTTAGTGATATGGACAACATGAGTGGCTTCAATCAAAGAAATTTCAGTGGAATAGCCTGTATGGTTCTACTCCACAGCCACTCATCAGTTCTGTCACCAGCACCCTGGTCCAAACCATTATCAATTCTTATCTGAACCACCGAACTAGCCCTAAGAGGTCCACCTGCTTCCACATTTGGCCCCTCCCATCCATTCTCCACACAGCAGCCAGAATGATTATTTTTAAAAGCATATCAGATCTTGCCACCGCCTACCTAAAACCCCCTAATGGCTTCTGTCACACAAAATAATATCTAAACTCCTCACAATGGTGTAGAAGCCCCATATGAGCTGGCCCTTCTTTTTACCTTCAACTCTAACTATCCTTCCTCTTGCTCCTACCATAAAATGGTCTTCTTCCTTTTTCTACTACAGGATGTGCTGGTTCCAAACTAGAAATGAAAACCCTTCGTCTCTGGTTCCTACTGCATCATAGAGATTAGATGAGTCAGTGCCAGACATGTAACATACACTCAACACATATTTTTGGATGGATGGCAGAGTGACAGTAAGAATGCAAACAACTTGTAAGATAATTTGGTCACAGAGGATGGCAAGCTGAGACGGCTTTTTGTTTGTTTTTTAAGGTGAAACAAATTTAAGCATGTTTAAATAAGGGATATTATGAGAGGATCCAAGAGTTTGGACAATCTGAAGGCATCATGAAGTCACAGAATATAAGAGAATAGTGAAGTAATTAGGAAATTAATCCAATTAGGAAAAAATACAGTGATACCAAAGAAAGTTAGGATACAAAGGGCTTTTATCTCTCTATGCCTAAGATTTTTGCTGTGTAATTTAGAGGGATGGGGGAAATCAGTGGTTTCCAACCACTATCAAGAACTTTCCTTTATTTAATTATTTTCCTTCATCATCTCTCTTGATTATTTTGTACTTGGTTATATCACACACACAGAAGTTCTGATTAACAATGACGTGTGTCTGGTCAATAAAATAATCACACTTAACAAAGTAACTTGGTTGGGCAATCCAAGGCTCAGAAAGATTAAGTAATTCATGTAAGGTTATTCACGTATTTTTTTAAAGAGGATGTCATTGTCTAAATATGAAGAAACTGGCCCAAATGAGCACAGGGAATCGATGGAATCAATTCCAAACCACACACCAAAAGTAAAAAACTGAAAGATTTTTAAAGGATAATGAAGAGGGCATACTATTTCCTTCTAATTAGAAAAAGAAAAAGCAATAATAAATCCCAGAAAATTGAGAAAAAAAACACACACATGTAAGAAAGTCATGGTCTAAACATGAAGCAAATTAAACTGGCATGACCTTAAACAACTGGTATTGCACAAAAGAACCAATCTGAACAAAATACTATGACCATTCTTTTTTGAATGCCACAGAAACATCTCAATACCTTAAAAAGTTAAACGGGAAAGAATATAATTAAAAGAAAAGACTCCATAAGGAGTCAGAATAGCGTAATGATGAAGAGCATGGACTCAGGAGCCAGACTGCCTGCATTCAAATGATTGAATGCCTCTGTACCCAGGCCTAGCCTTAATATGTGAGTTACCATGATAATACTGTACCTCCTGGGTAAAGCTGCCATGAGCATGAAATGAGTTAATATATGTAAACAATAAGTACTTAAACTAGTGCCTGCCACACAGTAGCATTTGAATGTATTTGCTATTATTATTATCACTATCATCATTATTATCACGTGATACATGGATGGTGAAGCATAAAAGCAATGGGGAAAATACAAAGATTTGACTCCATAGGAAAACACAAGAACCCTAATGGGTAGATGTGCAAGGAGCAGAAATAATTAAAAAGTAGAAAAACATACAGCTAATAAAAGAAATGCTAATCTCTAAAAAACAAGTTATATACACCAGTATTGATAACACAAATATAATGTCATGGGGGGAAAAAAGCAAGTTATGGAAGTTATAATACCATTTATACAGCGTTCCAAAACGTGCAAAACTAAACGATAAAGTATGTAAAGATATACCTATGGTAAAACTATAAAGAAAGCAAGAGCTTATCAGTCATCATTTGTGTTAAGTGATAATCACAAAGTGCATGCCTGTGGGTACCTCTAAGAAGGGAGGATGTGACTGGTGATGGTTGCACAGGCAGCTTCAACAGCACTCCGGAAGCTGAGTGGGGGGCACCTAGATTTTTAACAATTATTCTTCATGTCTTGTATAGATGCTACATATTCTTTTTGTGTGTGTGAAATAGTTTATAATAAAAAGGGCAAAAACTTACCAATACATTTAAAGGCAAGAGAAGATACTTTTTTTAACTTCTCAAATTAGTAAAGTTTTTTTTTTTCTTTAAAGTCCAATGGAAAAGATTTTCTTCTTTAATGATAAGACTAAATTAACTAGCTTTAAGAGTTAAATATATTTCTAGAATGGTCAAAGGCAAATTCCACGAGCAGCATACCCTGATAAAAGAGGACTTTTTCCCATCTGAGATATATTACCAAGCCTAAATAGGTGAGTTTTAGCTGCACATTTAGAACAACCAACATAATTTCTAGTGCTTACTGCCATTACTTTTTAGACGGTATAGTTAATATGATGCATCTAATACAACTGTAACCTATCCTCTAAATAAGTACTAAATCTTTAAAAGGGTTATGTAACTTTGCTTATGGATCAGATTACTGGGCACACTAGGCTACAAGTTTCAAACATAAGATCTTAGACTCAGAATTACCTTGATATATAGTTCCACAAAATAGACAGCTTGAACCAAATATAAAAAGAGAATGTACACTTTTGTATAATTTATTAATCATGCCATTTCCATTAAATATTATGAAAGCTACTTGGAGACCTTTAGGGAAACCATAGATTACAGAATCTTAATGCAAAAGCAACATCAGGTATTCATTCATTTTGTAGCCCGTTTTGTTCATTTGGCAGATGTGAAAACTGAGGCACAAGAAACTTAAGTGCCTTAGGCAAGAACAGGACTAGGAAACCGAGTCTTCCAAGTCGCTATCAAGTGACTATACTGACTCCCTTGTCACACGAATGGATGCAAACCTGCTAATGAATCTGCAGTTTCTCAGCTGGCTCTGCACAGAAGTGAACACCCTCTGCCTTCAGCTCAATCCCCTTCCCAGCCTCTGCGGGTGGTCTGACTAGAAGACACATCCACACACCTAGAAATCGGAACGATGACAACAGTGCGTGTACTTTTTCTTTTTCACTCTCAGTTACTGTGGGACCACACGCGGCCCCTCACCCACTGTCCTATCTATTCTCTCGTACTGAGTACCCGGAGACACGGCCCTGCACTTCCTTTCTTACACACTGATCTGAAGTAGAAGAAGCATCCACCTGTAACAGTCACCTTAGATCTCTCCCAACCCTAACCAAGCCCAGATTCTCTGACAACCAAACACAATAGAAGCAAGAGAAATGAAAGAATAATGTAAATCCTGGGCTCTCAGATTTATACAAGGGCTGTCCTGATATTATTAAGGACTCTTAACATGTAACATGGGCTTACGTTCAATGCTGCCTTAACATGTGTACTGAAGGATTCATTTGTTTGGTTTTGTTTGGATTTTCTTTTTTGCCTTTAAGTAAAACAACTGGTCCAACAAACTATAAAAATTCACTGGGTAATTTACAGTAACAGAAGACTGTTACGCCGTGGCCACAACAGAGACTGCAGGAGATATGTACTTGTATGCAAACCATCTACTAGTTTTCATCTTTAAAACAGCACAGTAGCCCTAAGAATCATGCTCCTATATCTGAAAATATAACTTTTAAAGTGTTCATGCACTAACCCCTGAGATTATTTAATGGCCCAGTCTTAGCATAAAGTACATTGCCTGGCATCAAACAGGCAATTGCTGTTGAAAGAAGATGTTGAGAAGGAGTTTTCCTGTCACTGCAAAGGTTTAGCTACTGCTCATATTTTCAAACAAGAGTCTCCCCCACATTCTAAAGTGAGGCAACAATGAGACGCTGAAAGTTGAGACCAGAACCTCCCTGAGAGTATCCACAAAGCAAGAAATCAAGTGTTGTCTATAGATTCTGTGACTCATAATTTCCACATATGTGGATTTTCCAAGCATATGAGAATGCTTTTATATTAAAAAAAAAACCCAAATTTTATAGTGACTTTTTGTTATTACGTATTTTCTCAGTTAACAGCTACTAAAAGCACAACTACTAGCATATGAGAGGGCCCCCCCCCTTTTTTAACTGAGTTAGAAATTACTCTTGATCCTGTATACTGAACATGAGTATGTCACTTGAGACAAATGTTATGAATAATGTACTGTTTTTAGAAACTTAGGATCAGAATCTACCCTTGGTCAGGAAGCTAGCACACTTCCTACACCAGCACTTTTTCTCTATTTCACCTTCAGCCATCTCCATACTTTACAAACCTCTATCTAGTCTGTCCAGATAAGTCCTCTCAATGAAGTAAATTCCCTCCACTCTCTTTCAGGAAGTCAGGTATAAAGAATTTATCTCACAGTTTCCAAATCAGCACACAGTTGGGCAACCCAACTATACAAATGCCAGGGAAGAGTGCTTCTCCAGGCTGCCACAGCCAAGCATCAGAGTCAGGGCACAGTGGCCAGCCTGGCCAACTCAAGTGTTCAGGAACCTTGCAGGTGACACTTGAAGAGATAAGAGAAGCAATGAATTCTGTAAAAAAGGGGAAGGGATGTAATTTATTATAAATTATTTTATTATAGACTAGGAAATTGTCAATATTTATTTTATGGATAAGAACCTATTCATGGTAATAAGAAGTGCCTATAAAGGACCAAAAAAAAAAAAAAAAAAAAAAAAGCCAGAGTCCTGCATCTGGTAGGAATCGAATCTGCTTCACGTTCTTGGGGAAGGTAAAGGGAGGAACAGGGAGGAGACAGCAGAACACATTTTCAGGGTCAACTGAACAACTTGTAGGAAGCCCAGAGTACAGAGGAAAGCAAGGCTTGGTGATGATGAAAACTTTTAAGGAGTTAGTCCTCTATCTTAAGAAAGATAAGAAGCCACTGAAAGAGATTAAGCAAAGAAATAGCAGCAACAATTTTGCAGTTCGGAAGGTCATTCTGGCTACAGTATCCTTTGTTCAATGTTCCCCATGTACTAATTGTGGAGGGAGTAAATGTAGTGTCCTCTAAATAAGGAAAGCTCATGGACAGAATGCCATATACTGATTGGGCATCTTTCAAAGCCAGATCAAACTATATCTTCTTTATGATGATTTTCTTGTGCCCTTCCTCTTACTCCAGTCAACAAATGTTTCTTCTCCGCTTTACTTTTAACTTTCCTTACTCATACATCTTTTATCTCCAACTCCCATTTCTCCAAGTGACGGTCTCACATTTCTAATTGTATTACACATCTCCACATGAACATTCTACCAGTGCCTCAAATGCAATAGATCTAAAACAGAACTTATTGGGGGGGAGGGTATAGCTCAGAGGTGAAGTGCATGCCTAGTATGCACAGGGTCCTGGGTTCAATCCCCAGTACCACCATTAAAAATAAATAAATAAAAACCTAATTACCTCCTCTCCCCAAAAATAAAAATAAAAATGTGAAATAGTAAAAGAAAAAAAAAGGTTAAATCGTTCAAGAAAAAGAAAATTAAAAAAAATACATAAGCGTGTCAGTCTCGTAAAAAAAATTAAATAAAACAGAACTTATTTTTTACTCCCATCTACAAACCTGCTCTAAGTTCACATTTTCTTAATCGCCCAGGCTTAACATCTTACCATCACCTTTCTCATCCTTCTCTTTCCCTACATCCAATTAATTGTTTATTTCTGTCCAATTTACTTCAGCAACAGTTCTCCAATCCTATTGCTACTACCCTAGTTCAGGTCTTTTCATTCTCTAGCAAAAACTCTTATGACCTGTCTTTATTGGTCCAACAGTTTCTTTCCCAATTCAGTTCATCCTCTGAATTATTAGATAGTATATCCTATAATTCAAATCTGATTATGACATTTCCAGGGCCAAAAAAACTTCAATCTCATATCTCACTAAACCCAGTCCAAATTTCCTCACCTAGCATTAAAAGCCTTCCACGTTGTAGGCCAAACCTAATTTTCCATCTTTATAGTTTATTTTCCCACTATTCACCTTCATATATGCTCCAATTGTTTTCTACACCTGCCCTATCTGATCTGGTAAATACTGAGGACTCAACAAAAGTCAATTTCCTTCCACATGAGTTTGCTATATTCTCCTTCCCTATGCCATCTCAGTTTATAGGAAAACATCCTATCATTCTATGTAGTTGATCCTCACACAGGAAACTAGAGTATTCATGGAAAAGCCTATAAAATCTAGAAAATAGACAAGAACTAACCACGAATTATAGTGTGACTGAGCTTCAATGTCAAAAGAAGAAGGTAGAGACAAGAAGGATGTCATAAAAGCTTCAGAACTTTTGAAAAAGTTGGAAGCATTATACCTGGGACATTGGATGCTAACAGTCTGAGTTCTTCTGGCTGATTCACTGGCCTCACAGAACTTAGAGTCAAATCAAGGAGATGAATGAGTATGGACTTTACAATGAAAGGTGGTAAAATCGTGCTCCAGTCAAGGTACAAAATGTTTTAGAAGCATAAGGAAATGACAAATTCTAAGAGATGAAGAAAGTTTCACAAAATACCATGCAACAGAGCCCTTAAGGACTTCAACAGGTTATGAGAGAAAGGTGTCCCAGGCAGTAGTAACAGTCTAAAGGAAAGGCAGAGGTGGAAAATTCTAGAAGTGTGAGAGATAGGGAAAAAAAAAAAACTGATGCACTCTTGGACCCTAAGCTATTACTAATTTGAATGTCTCTCATGATCATTTACATAGTTTTAATGAATTAACCCTTAAGAGCTATTTGAGCTCAGCATTTTACTTCAGTGAATTCTGAAATATGCAGATGATTATCTACAGGATGGACTAGCTGTTATTAGACAGGATTTTCAAAGCTGAGTTGGATCCTGAGCTGCATAATCATTCCTGAATGTGGAGCTACCCCAGAGGCTTCCTCTTCAGCATTCCTGACACAGCATGAATGAACTGCTCACACATCTTAGGATTCCACTGAAGGTGACACACTTCTATACACACACTGCAATCAAGAGAAAATTATACTTTTTAAGGACTAATAACCCCATAACATAAAATATAAAAATGCAAAATCAAACCATGTGTCTGCACTACATAATACAAAGAAGTCTAGAATTAGAAGACACCTTAGAATTAGAAGACACCTAGGTTCTAGAAAAACCTAGATCAACCATGTGACCCAGACTATGTCTGTCAGGTTCTCTCTCGCAGGATCTCAGGATCAAGGCTCATTGATTTTTGTCTCTACCTGTGCTTGGAGGGACACATAAAGTGTTTACTAAGTATTTACTCAGGAGCTGCTGAGTAGCCGCATATAACCGTGAACACAGAAAAAAAGAAGAAAAGTTCAGCAAAGAGAGAACAATGAAGCAAAGAAAGGCAAAGACTAGAGGCAGGGAAAGTTCCAGGTTTTCCAGTCCCCAGTCCCTAGTAAAGTCTGTCTGCACTTGGGTTTCATCAAATCCCTTTCTTTCTTTTTCCTAAAACTAATACAAGTTCATTTCTGTTCCTTGCAACAGAAACTAAAATGAGGCAATAACCAAATCCTCCATAAGGTCAATTGGTTGATTTACTACCGATCTACTTTTCCTATACTTTCTTTTCATATGTATTTCCTTAAAAGCCATACATATGATTTTAGTATGCTATAGAGACAAATACGTGAACAGGGATCTGGGACTGTGCTGAGCATTGTAAAAGGAAAACCTAACATGCTCAGGAAGGAGAAAATAAACAAATATTCAAGGTAAAGCCTTGAATCAAAGATGCTAACTAACAACTGGTAAATTAAATAGCTATCTGATTACCCTCCTACCCAAAGCCAATTTAATTCTGAATAAACCAGATGGGTAGGTCCAATTAAGTCTCCTCTGAGGTATGATTTTAAAAGTCATAACCCAATTAGGGCATTTCATCTGGAATGCTCCCAAGCAACTAGCCACAGCTCTCCCAACCACACACAGATTTGGGTCCTCTCCAGCGGTATCCCTAACCGGGACCCGAATTCCAAAACTGAATAACAAACCATCTTAGGGCCTGGTTTAACTATCCCTAAAGAGCAGTTAGGCATTAACCCTGAGACATAACCAGCACTTTCTGCTGTTAGATGAGGGGAGAAAATAAACAGAACTTTAATATCGTGGAAGTCTGTCCAGGTGTATGTGTCTGTGTGATGGGCCAGGTATCAAGACTTTGCTGAGTCAGATCCAAGCTCCCCAAAGCTGGATCCACACCCATCAGATCTGACGACAGGTAGACCAGTTTAACATGTATAGCAAGTCAAAGTTGACAATCAGAAGTTTGAACCAGCGTAGTAGGTGGCTCTGCAGAATTACATAAACAAAAACAATATTGTAAGATTCTGGAGTTGGAAGGGACATGGAGACTATGCCCAGCCTCATCATTCTACAGAGAAGGAAGCTAAACATCCAGACCAAATTAATCAACCAAGTCCCTAACTGTAGTAACACAAGTGAAATAAAAATCAAAGGAACTGTAAACAGATTATGACAGAAACAAAAAGCATTATTCCTAAAGTTGCCCTAAGGGTTGGCAATTTATTTTTTTAATTATAAAGGAAAAGTTGTATTAGGAAAATCTACAAATACTACTGTTGGGACATTTTTTGAATATTCTTGTTACTTAAGTTTAGCAAAACAGTAAAGATTTCTAACCAAATGGGTTAACATTTTAGTTGAGATATTAGACCAAGCAACTTTAAAAGCCAAAAAAACTGTATGTTGATTTAAAACCTAAATGAAGTTGTATGCTTGCAGCCTTGGCAGACAGGAAGCTTAGGCACTGTGACAAAATTCTAAATGGCAGAGAGCTACTTATTTTCATATAAAAAAAATTCCAGACATTCACATAGGGCGCTAATAAAAGTCACCAGAAATTAGACTTATATGTCAGCTGGGACCAAAATTAAAAGAATAAATGTCTAAATGGTCCAAATATAGATTTGGTTTTCAAAATTGCTGGCAAGGGGCATAGTACAGTGGATTTTGGTCTTCAAGGGCTGCTTTACCACAAGTATTAAGTCAACACATCACTGAGGAAAAAAGAAAACCATAATCTCCGGCAGTACAATCTATCCTTTATCGTGCAGCACAGTATTTTTTAGAAGACCGTTGATAAACTGTGAAGTTAGAACCTGTTGTGTTCCCCAAGAAGTGCTAGTAAAGTTACTCCTAAAATATAAATCCATAAAAAGTATTTTGAAAAATGATATTAATCAGAAGCAAACATGAAATTGATATCATAACTTAAATTAACATTGATAAGCTGCACATACTATGTATAAAAATCTCCCATCAATCTGAATTGACAATTTTGTAAGTTACAAGAATCCTAAAAGTTATTTCATAGATAAAACTACCTTTTAAAATCTAATTTTGCCACCAACACTGCAAATGGCAAGATGAAGCAATTGACCAGAAGGTGCTGAATATAATCTATGCTTAATGGAGTCAGCTTTCAACCAATTTATAAGTCCTAGTTGTTAGCCATACCTTATTTTGACAGTTTAGTCTATCCGTGACAAACACAAAAGCAAACTAAAATTTCCTAAGAAATCTCAACTCTGAGGAATTATATTTTCTGTTCTTCCATTCCACATAAAATTAAGAACTAAGGAAACTAATGAACTCATCTACAGAACAGAAACAGACTCGCAGGGATAGTAAACAACCTTATGGTTACCAGGGGAAAGGGAGTGGGAAGGCATAAATTTGGGAGTTTGAGATTTGCAGATGTTAGCCACTATATATAAAAATAGATTTTAAAAAGTTTCTGCTGCACAGCACAGGGAACTATATTCAATATCTTGTAATAACCTTTAATGAAAAAGAATGTGAGTTCATGCAATTTCACATTTACCTTAAACTCTACATTTGGGCTTCCAAATAATTACTTTTTATAATAATCTTAAGTAAAGAAAAAAAAAATTCCTCGCTGACATTTTCCACATGATTTACAGCAAGCTATCTTTAAAAATCATCCTGTTAAGACTGCAAAATTACCCCAACTTGATAGCTTATAGTCCTAAACCAAATAAGGCAGGAATGGCACCTTTCTATCATATACTTGGAAAGAGTCCAGGGTGAAACTTATAAACCGGACTCGAATGCTCTTTTTCCGCTTAAAAACAAGATAAAACTGGTACCTGACAAACTCAGGGACTTGTTGGGTTCTGGCCTATTCAACACCAGCCGGGCCCGCAGGAGCCTGACCCCGCGGCGGGTGCGGGCGGCCGTGCGTCTCTGGGTGCGCCCCTCGTCGCCGCGCGCCCGCCGCTCCCGACGCTGCCCCGCGCCCCACGCCCCTTCTGGACGCGCGGGCCTGACTGGCCGTTCCCACGCGCCAGGACCCGTTATCTGAGCGGTGGCGGCGGCGGTGCAGGGGGCTCCGGGGTGGCCCACGCCGCGGGTCCGACGCTCTCCCGAGCCGGAGGAGGAGTCCCCTCCCCGGCCGCCCCGCCAGGCCCCTCCCTCGGGGGCCCGCGTCGGGCGAGAGCCTCCCTCGGGTCAGATTCGCTCCGGGACGGGATAAGGTGTCAGCGAGGCAGCCAGACGCCTCCCGTCGGCGGGGGCGACGCCAGCCCTGACCTCCTTCCACCCGCCTGTCACCGCCCGCGCCCCTCCTCGGCTCAGGAAAGGGGGTGCTCCCCGCAGGAGGCTGAAGGGGGCGCAGCCGGCGCTCGGCGGAGAGCTAGGGTCGGGGTCACACCTCAACTCGGCAGGGTCGGGGAGGAGGGCTGAGGCGAGGCGAGAAGAGGCGAGGCGAGGAGGGAGCCCGAACTCACCAGACTGAGCAGCTCCCTGCGCCGCGGCCAGGCAGAGGCAGAGGCAGAGCGAGAGGGGGCGCGGGAGGGTCCACCGCCGGCTCATGGAAGGGCCAGGGAGCCGCCGCCGCCGCCGCCGCCGCTGTCCGAGCCTCCCTCCCGTCCTCCCCGGCTCTGGGCGACGGACGGGGCGGCGGGAGGCATGACGGGAAATTCCTGGGCACTGGCGGCCGAGTCCAAATATGAGCATAGGAGACGAGCGAGGGAGGATCGCGGAGCGCGCCCGCCGCGGACGGGGCCCGCTGCCCGGGCCTCAGCGGCCGCCAACTCCCTCCTCCTCCTCCCAATCCTCCTCCGCTGCCGCCCCAAGGCTGCCGGTCGCCGAGCGCGACCGGGAGGTGGAATCCGTCTGCCAGAGGGCATCCCTTTCCAGTTTTGGGGCCCAGCTGCAGAGCCGAGCATCCCACCCGCCAGTCTCACCTAAGACCCCTGTAGGGGTAGAAAAGAGAGGAACTACCACGAGGAGACCCGACAGCGAGCCAGGGACCCGCGGGAAGACATTTAAAGGGGTTTGAGAAGACTCGCGATGTCCCTGATCAGTTGAGAGCGTTGGGAGTAAGGAGATAAAAAGACCTGGAAAGTGCTGCTCTGAGTGTGGGAAGGTGAGGCTGGAGTGGCGCTGCCAGTTATGCACACACTCAGGTGAGCCAACCTATACTAAACGAACAGGCATTACACATAAAACCACCCTCCTGAGTTCCAGGTGAGTGGGCCCTCTACACCAGGGGCGGGTGGGTGTGTGGGTGTGTGCCAAAATTACAAAGTGGCTCTGCCCACACTTTTATTTGAACACCGTGTATGGAGTTGAGGCAGGCTGAGTGACAATAGTTTTTCACACTAGCTAAAGTTTCTTTAGATCGGTCGTTCTTTTCACCGCCAACCTCTCTTCATCCCCCTTACACTGGTTTTGCATTTATAGTAGCTTGTCTGAAGGGCAAGCTTATTCAAAAGGTGCTACCTGATGACCAAAAATGTCAGTCCCAGATGTTTAACTACAGGCCTAAGCCAATAGTTGCTTGACTTTTCTTTGGCACTGATAACTCCTCCAGACGTCAAGTCCAAATGACCCTTAGCGTTTCCAAGACGACATAATTATGTTAATTACTGTTTTGTTGTTTTACTTGCTCTAATGGAACAGGCCCTGGAGATGTAGGATGTTATGTAATTACTTAGGACCTTTTTAAGATGCTACAGAAATGATTTATTGATGCAAAATACTTAAGGGGTAAAAGTCAAACAGATTTAGAGTGTGAATTATTCTAACATGAACTAAAGTATGGTAATTTGTATATCACACTATTTGTTTGAAAATGCTATATTTGAAAATCAGAAACTTTTATTTCAAAACCAATTCAATTCTGGCAAAGTATTAAGGCCCATATGCCAAAAACCAGTCCATCTGCGAGTGGCTCCCCTTAAATCATCTGTTACTGAGAAAACCACATCCCATGAATTACTCCTGGCAAATGGGCAGATTTCACCCTCATGTACTAGCAGTGATAATGGGACGAAGGGCAGATGACCTAAGTAAACTAACAGTAAGTAAACGGTAGTACAGTAAAGTAGGGATTTAAAAGACACGTGGCATTATTATTCAGTTTAATTACCTGAAGCTGAGTATCTGAAAGGGCATACTTAGGAACCTCTTAAGTATCCCCTCCCTCTCCTCTTTTTTGTATATTTTGTACTACATAAGCATCACTTTTTCTTACTTCCCCCACATGTTGCTTTGCTCATAGTTTAAATATTTGTTTAAAAACAAAAGTAAAATGAGCACTGCCATTTGTAGAATGACATATAGGACCTCCCTAAGTGCAGAGAAAAGCTTGTTTCAAAGGACTGTAGTAATTTTGGCTACACTTAAAATATTTTAGTTGACCTTAATTACAAAAACATAAAATTATAAAGAATGCAATACCACAACTGCATGTTAATACAAGTGACAGATTAATTAATTGTATTAGCTCGGATAACTTTACAGCAATACCAGCAGCTGTTCTAAAGGCTTGAATAAATATGTTAAAGAATGGAGAGAAAAAAAAAATTTACTGAGTACATGGTAAGTACCAGACAGTGTGCTAGTTGTTTTATACATGGTATTTCATTTAATTCTTGCAAATATCTTTGAGCTTATTTTTTATCCCTATTTTACAGCTCAGGAGACTGAGGCGTACCTAAGTAAATTATGCTACCAGGAAGAGGTGAGTTAGTACTGGAACTCAAACCTCATTCCACATTCCACATATACTCGTTTTACTGTACTACTCAGTCCCATTTTTCTCTTTTAAAAGAAAGAGGGTATTCAAAAACTGTATTCATTGGGCTCTTGTGGCGTTAAGTAACGGGTGTGCACTCAGGTTACCTCAAGTAATAGGGGCAAAGAATACATGTGGAAATAAGACCAGAGACTTAACCGGCTTGTCAGGTCATCCTTTGTGGGCCTTGGGGTGGGGACCTGTGCCTTTGAGGGGTACCAGGAACATAAAAGCCACTACCCTCTGACCACATTCCTATGAGCTTTCTGTTTAAATCATATATTTCACAATGTTTTCTCCAATGCCTTTGTCATTATAATCTTAATAACAATCATGTTACCATGTTACTTTAAACAATGTTTGTTTTTAAGACAGAGGACCCAGAGGAGGTAACGGCTTCCTCTGTCCCTATATGCCATCCCTCCCCCAACCCAGTGGTATGCTAGTAAATACTAAACAACCAGATCTGGAGGAGGGAGGCCTGAATTGTAACAAAACCCAATTTATGTGAAGGTCAATATTCTCACCAACCTGAGTCTCTGCGGCAGATCTGGGAAGAGATGCACTCAACAAGAAAGTTTTTCTAACTACACTCAATCCAAACTCCCCAAATCCCGCTTTCCCGAACTGGGAAGTAGAATGTTGTCACTCTTACCCCTGCTGAGAAAAGGTTTTATACTGAGGGGAGCATGCCCCTAAGCCTCAAGGTGCTGGAGTGGGAAGAGAGTTGAGGAGAACTCTTCTCAGCAACACGAGGGACACAAAGTCAATGCTGACTGGCTAAGGGAGACACCAGACATTTCCCTCCAGATTCTGAAAAAGGATTTCCACCTCCATAACACCCTTTCAGCCCCCAGTCACCAGTGCACTGAAATGACAAGGACTCTTAAACGAAAGGCTGAATTAAAGTAAGCAGAAAAACCTTCTTTTCATTGTAAAATGGTTTGCATTTCAAATGGTATTTTTAAATTTTACACAGTTGAGGCCATTCCCTTTGTTGATTAATTCTGGAGAGATCTGAAGATTGTAGTTCCATGATTGATGTGCTGCCTGATTCTACCAGCTTTGGCTGTGGATATGCTACAAGTAATACAGATTTAACAAGACTTTCGATACTGCAGAGAATTAAATAATCCTCTCTACACCAGCAAAGCTGCTTGGATTTGGCAAGATTGTACCACATAAAGCAGTATATGCAAAATCAACTACACACACAGAATAAAGGGGTGGGAGGAGAGGCATGAGAATACTTTTTAGTTGAGACAGGAAGATTCTGATGGAAGACTTGATTCTACTCTTTCACTTGGTCTCTGTTCCTGAGCACTTATATCGAGAGCATCTCACCTATGGTGTGTGTGTGTGTCCAGTGCTGGAAGGTGTGGGTTTTTTTGCACAACTTAGCTCTAACTGCCAACCAGCACCTTCATGTGTTGTTCATCCAAAGTGGCTCCAGTCTGATCCAGTGGCAGAGAAAACCCTGGCTGTGTTGGGCTTCCTTAGAAATGGAATGTTGCCCTCCAAAACGGTGCTTCAGGAAATTCTGCGGTAGTTTTACCTTTGCCGATAAAGCTTCTGAGACAGTGGGTAAGTTACTTAATTACTCTAAGCTTTGATATTCTTTCTTCTCTGTATAATGGAAAAAAATAAAAGTACCTACCACTCATGATGCTTTGTACTTAGCCCTATGCTAGCAAATGGTAAATCCTTAATAAATGTCAATCTAGAACTAATACTAGTTACTTTTATTTATTGCTTACTAACTTTCAGTCACCACAAAGTCACTCTTTGCCTTTAAGCCTTATCTGTTATGATTTCCTCCATCTGAAATGACTCATAGTTTCTCTTCACAGCTCAGAGGCCTACATTTGTATTCATAATCAGCTCTTAAGGAAGTCTATTCAGATTTAGTAATCCTTTCAACACATATTTTCTTCAAATTTACTTTTTATATTTATACCCAAGGTTACTAATAGGAACTATGTTTCAAATATACTTTTAAGTTTTAACTTCCTCGAAGTAATCAGATTAGAAGGCTACACACACGATTATTCAAACTATTTTGCGAAAACCAGTTTTAGAATTGCCATCAAAATATACAATGCATTTTGAAAAATATTTTCAACACAGGAAAATCATCTTTGCATTCATTCATTTGTTCATTAATTCAACAAATATTTATTGAATGCTTACTATATGCTGGATAGACAATAAACAATAAGCCAGTAAAATATTTAGTATGCTACAGTGATAAACTGCTAATAAGAGAAATAGGGCAGGGAAGGTTGCTGAAAGTGTTGAGGAAGTAACATTAAAGACATGAAAAAAGGAGGGAAGCCATGAGGGTATTTGGGAGAGAGAAACAGCAAGTGAAAAGGCCACGCCCCAGGCAGAAGCAGGCCTGCCTTGTAGGAGGACCAACCAGGAGGCTGGATGGGGAGAAGAGAGTGAAAAGGGCCCCTGTAGGGGAAGCATTAGAAGATGTGGCTCCAGAGGCAATCATGTAGCGCCTTATGGGTTATTATAAGGACTTTGGCCTTCATTATGAGTGATGGGAAGCTACTACAGGGTTTCAAGCAGAAGAGCACCATGATCTGACTTACACTTTAACAGAGTAACTGGCTATTCTGTTAGGGAGTAAAAAACAGAAGGGGAGACCAGGAGGTCCTTGAAGTAATCCCCGTGAAAGGTAATGGTGATTTCGGAGTAGGGAGGAAGCAGTGGAGGTGGTGAAAAGTGATAAAATTGCAGATCAATTTGGGAGGACGGGTCCACAAGATTTGCTGATAGACCAAATGTAGGGTGTGAAAGAAAGAGAGGTTAAGAATGTCTCTATGCTTTTTTCTTCCTTTTTTTTGGGCTGAGCACCACAGTACTGCCATTTCCTAAGCAAGGGATAACTTACAAGTATGTGGTGGGGCAGTATGTTAGAAGGTCAATTTTGGACATGTTAAATTTGGAATGGCTTTTAGAGGCACAAGATAATGTTCCTCCAGGTCATCTAAAGTACATGTAATGTTCATGAAAATCGCATGGATAGAGGAATGTCTGGGCTGCAGGAAGCATAGAAATGATATTTAAATCATGAGAATTCCCTGGATTGATTTAAAAAAAAAAAAAAAAAAAAAGAGCCAGTAGGGCCACTAAAGGCTACAGAGGTAGTAGGAAAATCAGCCCAGCATGGAGGCCTAGAAGGCAAATGGAGCTTTTTATTTACTTAGAATGTATTTGCTTTGTGGAAAAAGACAAGAATTATTTAGAACCAAAATAGAATAGATGAATAACCAAAGTTATATCCTTTTTATGCTTTTAAATGTGTAGGTGTAATATATTAAAACTGATTTTTTGGTGTGATTTATAAATCGACTCTTAAACTTACCCTAAAAGATAGTGTCTAGATACTGGGAAATAGCAGCACTGGAAGGCAGGTATATTGCACCACTGGGACCACTCTGAAAAGCCATCCCTATAGGTCGAATGGCCAAACACCCAATATTTGTGGTGTGTGAAAGACAGCTAAGTGACACAGTCTACCAGACAGGTGGAAATAAGGACATAACTTCAGAGATGAAGAGGAACCTTTGGGAGGCTCAAATATATACCAAGTGGTTTTAAGACTGTTGTTTGAAGTGTTATACAAATGTTGCTTGTACCATTTTTAAAGCTGGTGGTCATAAAAGTGGAGAGAGAAGGAAACTTGCAGTTGGCAGATTTCTGTTCAAACTCTGGCTATGCCACGTGACAGACGTGCATGACTTTACAGTTCACATCTCTGGAGTTTAGTTACCTTATCTTTAAAATGAAATAATTCCCGCTCTGCCTATTGTGCAAGATGATGGTGGAAGCTTAATGATATAAGGAGGGGGCTTTCAAACTGCTGATGTCTAAAGCAAAAGTCATGATTGAGGCAAGGTGCATTTTTCTAAATTCACCCCCTTTTCTTAGTATAAGCCACAGTTCTTTATATATCTTGAAGACACCTCCTTGAGATCTTGATTTAAAAAAAAAAAGTATACACACACACAACTTGGTATACAAATTGCACTGATTGAAAATCACTTTGAAAAACAATAGGAGTCATTGTAATTTCTTGTGTGGAAGAGAAACCTAATGAAAGTAGGATCTAAAAGAAATTTAGTGTGTCGCAGGCTATGGGGCAAATCAGAAGACAACAGCAGTGTTGGGAAGGCAACCCACACAGATGCAGGAACCCTAGATTGAGGTAATGAGAGCCCCTAGTCTAAGACGGTAGCAGTGAGTCTAGAGATGCACACGGAGATATGGTAAGAATAGAGTTGCCAGATAAAATGCAGGATGCCCAGATACATTTGAATTCTAGATAAACACCAAATAATTTTTTTAGTAAATCCTAAATATTACATGGGGCATGCTTGCACTAAAACGTGGTTCATAGTTTATCTGAAATTCCAATTTAACTGAACATTCTGTATTTTTATTTGCCAAGCCTGGCAACCCTAGAGAGAAACTGGTGAACTTATTCCTACCCTCATCCCCCATCTCTGAGGCATATTCTGAAACAACAAACAAAACAATGTGTTCGACTGTGAAACGAGGTCACTAAGAGCTAGTCCAGCTCTTTGTGGATCCTGAATAGATCAATAAAAATGTCAAATAGTTCTTTACAGACCTGTTTATTTCCCAGCCAGGGCATGAGCCTTACTAATATTGTGGCTATATGCTATTCTCGATATATAAATTTATACCACCCAGTATAATGTGGATGTGTTTAACGTATTAGCTAACCAGCAAAAGAATCACCAACCAGCTCATGGTTGCCCTGTGGAGAACACTTTTGATGAGAAACATGAACCAGAGGACCCACAATCCATCCATCACCCCCACCTACACACATGCACATGTGAGACTGGGCAGGGAAGACTTTTCCTTGCCAGCCCAAACCTGTGGCCTTACTTGATTAGACAATGTATGGCCAAGTGGGAAGGAAGGAGTTCAGACAGTGAGTTCCCTTTCAGTGGAGGAGTAGGAGCAGTTGAAAGATTCAAAGAAGGAAATCCATTTGAGGTGGTATTACAAACCCAGTCAGGACACACAGGAGCATTCAAGGTGACTTTCTCTGTCTAAAAACTTAGGACCCTTAAGGTCTTATCATCTCCTGGGCGATGCAAGTGAAAATTCAAAATACAGCTGCAAAACTTTTAACGCTTATCTCTTCTACTTTGTAATTCTGTTCTGAAATTACCTTTACCAGGCCCTAGTGTCTCACTTTGTGGAGGCTGAAAGGTCACGACAGTAGGGAGAAAGAGGTCTGGTTTCAACTCACTTCTCTGGTAGATACAGGGACAAATTAAGATTCACAACTGATGATCAACAGTACCCAAGAACAGCCCACAGTGAAGCTGGAAAAAGGACCACAGCCCACACCTCTGGGGAGCATTTTGAGGACAGGTGGAGGAGAAAGTAAGGCCAGACCTCGGGATTGGCCCATGGCTTAGTGAAGGATGCCCCTAAGCAAAAGTGAGTTTTACAAATTTGGGGGTGGTAGAGATATGGAGCAAGACTTGGCAGGACTTGGATACTGACTGAATTCTCAGCAATCACAGAGAACACTGAAAAGCAGGGAGGCTAGATTCTTCTTTTGTGACTCCCCTTAGTGTGATGAGTGCTCAATAAATGCGCTGACTTTTAAACTGGGGCAGAAGGAGCAGGGTTTGAAGGGGAAGGTGGGAGACGGTTAAGGAAGAATTTATATATGTTAGAATTTACATATGTTTCAAATAGACCAAATAAACCCATCGGCCACTTAACTTTCCATAGTTGCATAAAATGCAATAAAAATCGGAAAAGTTAGTTCCTTCTAAAAACCATTATATTCTGTTCCTAGTGGTAACAATTACAACTAGAACTACAAGTAAAATTGGCTGGCATTAATAAAAACATGTAACTATATCACAAACAAAGCTCTGAAAACTCAAGAGTTAGTGGAAAGAAAACCTAAAGAGACATTTAGTAGAGTGTCTAAAGTAAAAGCAAGACATTAAAACAATAAAAACATTTTCCAAAGGAATCAAATGAAGCACAGCTAATTTCGTTTCACTTCACATCAATAAGGAAAGATACACTGGAAAATCTACACATTAAGTAAGCAATGATATTATATAAACATATATGAATGAAACATCTCTGAACTATTTCCAGCTTTGCCTCTAAAATTCCTTTGGTCTGATGGCAGAACATATTATTTCCTGTTCTTGTACTCTGTGGGAAGTAACACACCCATTTTAATCTTTGTCACTTTTTCCCTGTATCAACATTCATGCAAGGTGCTGCACTGATAATTCTCCCTCGGTTGATATCTCAGATCCAGAAGCCATCTGGCAATGGGTCTCAAACTTAAATATCAGAATACCTGGAGAACTTGTCACTGTCCTGGGATTTTCTCCCAGGTACAGTGATTCAGATCTGGTGAGGGATTCAGGAATCCGAATTTCTAACAAGGACCTCAAATGATTCTAAGACAGGCTCTCCACAGATCTTTCTTTGAGAAATTCTGGTTTAGAGTAACTAGAATAATTTTCATGTCTACTTTCCAACTGGAGAGGATAATGGAAAGGATGACAGGAAAAGAGAGAGTATATATAACACAGCCTTCATAACCTTTACAGGAAACTCAAATAACTAGACTTTTTGGTTTATAATAAGTTTTGAAATGAGGCACTGCAAGATTCTCAGCTGCCTCCTGAGTCATCAATGATTAATCTCTCCATAGTTTTAGTGCTGTGAATATTTTATTGTATTCCTTGAAAATTGGTTATTTTTGGATCAGCTTGTGATTCAGAGGTAAGTGGAATATTAAATTTATCAAAGCATATCTTTAAAAATTACTCCAGGTAAGTAGGAATTTTCTGTACCAATCTCTCTTAATACTAGAATATATTTTATGATATACAGCTTGACCCTTGAATAATTCAGGGGTTATGGGCGGCGACCCTCCAAGCAGTCAGATATCCAAGTTTAACTTCTAGTCAGCCCTCCCTGTACTTGGTTCCTCAGTATCTGTGTTCTGCATCCACCAATTCAACCAGTCATGGAAGGCATAGTATTGTAGTCTTTACTACCGAAAAAAATTTGAGTATAAGTGGACCCATGCAGCTCAAACCCTTTAAGAGTTAACTGTACTTTATTATAGATTTCTTTTTCTAAACATAATGAAAATAGCATACTCCTCCATTTAATTTACACAGGGCAATATTTATTCCACCAATCTCCATATGTAAGTTTCTGCTTTATAACTATGTTGTGTTTTAGGTATATTCAGCAGTCCTTGGGGAAAACCAAGAAAAGCTATTTTGATTTTTCTGTGTTATTAAAGCATAGTGGAAAATGACAGTGATAATTTATACAATTAGCCTGCTTTATTTAAATATGATACATTATAATTTTTGAAAATGCGGTTTTATTTAAATAGGACATATTGAAATGTGGTCTATTTAAGTGTGAAAAATGTATAATTCATAATGATGAATAGCAGAATGAGTGGCCAAGCAACAAAGCTCATGGCTGGCTCTCTGAATGTGAGAGCAGGAGTCAACAACCCACATGACTGCTCAGCAGCAGTCTCCCTTGCTGTCTGCTTCTCACTCGTCTCTATTGCTCCCGTTATATTCCAGGCATATACAAAGATCGCAGATATATAGCACATAAAATTAACTCCTAAAACTCCTACAGTTAAAGATTATACCAGCCTGTGGGTTTAGAGTCACATTAAGGGACATTTTAATAACACAGTACTGATTGTGGACAAATATTTTCAAGATTTACTGTCCTGCATTGGTGAAGTGCAACTGCTCCATCCCAGGCAGGCTGACATCACTCTGATGATTGATACTACCCTAGTTCCAGTAATGATAATTCGAGATCTTAATCTCAGTGTGACTCACATTGAGAAAAAGAAATTTATATTTAGATTTTATGCCTTTTTGAAGTAGAAGCATTGAGCATAAAAAGAATTTTTGGACATAATAGTTGGGCAAAACTAATAAGATGAGCAGTTTAGGAGAGATGAATGACTAGCAAGGCATACTGTTTCAAAGTCAAATAAAAAGGGAGATACATTAGTTTCAAAAGAACAAAAATAGTTTAATAGTGAATAAAAACAACAACCAGTTTTTGAAATAAAGGAAAATATCAAAATTTCTAGGCATCAAAACTGTACCCAACAGGGATGTACCAGAGAAATCACCATTAATATGATGTTTACAATTTTTGGTAATTATATTTTATCAGATTTAGGAAGTTCCTTTCTACTCCAGTTTTGCTAAGAATTACTTTGTAAGAAAGGCTATATGGATGTGGAATTTTATCAGATGGTTTTACTACCTCTATTTGAGATGATCATATTAATTTCACTTATTTTGTTGGTGGGACAAATTACATTGGTTTTCCAAAGTGAAACCAATCCTGCATTCCTGGAATACATCCAGCTTGGTCATGATGTGTAATTCTTAGATGTTACAGAATTTGGCTTGATGACCATTTTGGTTGGTTTGGGATTTTTGCTTCTGTTTAGGGAGACTGCCTTATAAATTTTCTCTTTCTGTTTGATCTCTGCATCATGGTTATACTAACCAAGAATGTATTCCTTTTTTCTATTTGCTGGAATAGGAAATACGTCATTTAAAAAAGGAAGCACTGAAGAGATTATAGATTTTCCAAGGTTTCTCTTACACACGAGCATTGTTAAGGGTGATTACAATGAAAAGGAAAGGGATGTTAAAAATAAATCACATTATCAAGTAGTTAGTCTCATAGAGCCTGATTTAGAAATGGTGACAGGGATATTATATGGCAGGCTTTTACATGATTTCACTTAATCCTCTTAACTCCATAGTAATCACTGTTTTAAAAATGAGGAAGCTGAGTGTTAAGACTACATAACTTACCTAAGGTCCCAGGACCGGGACATGTCAAAGGTGACATTTGAGCACTGGTGCCAGGCCAGAGGCTGTACTCTTAAACTACTCCTCCTTTTCTCCCTCTCTCTCAGTGCAGGAATCCAGTTTTGGAAGACCTTTCATACACCTGCTAACAGTAACAGAACATAGAGCTATAGGCAAAATAAACATAGCTCTTTCCCAAAGTGTGAACTTATGAAAAGTCTAAAATGTCTGAGCTTCATTACCAAAGGTTGGCAGTGATCCAAAATATACTAGCAGAAAAGATCAAATTAAGACAATCAAGTAAAGACAATTATGGGAATCCTGAGGTAAATATATTCTAATATATATAATAAATGTGAAGAAATTTGGTAAAATATATATGTAATCCAACATATTGAATTGTTAAATCTTGGCGTGTTTCCCTCCAGTTGTATGTACATGATATCCTTTCTTTCATTTTTCACTTTTAACAACTCTGATACAGAAATTCTTTTTTGAATAAACGATACCTTAAAGAATCACTGTCAAAGTTAAGAAAGAGAAAAATTGCTGTCTACCTGCATTAAGTCCCATTTCTACCAGAGAACTGATGTTAGCTTTTATCTGGGGAAACTACCAAGTGTGAACACTTAAATTCTCCCTTCGCTTGCAGTTTTTTGGACCATGCTGGTGGTAGGAACTGAAACCACAGTATGAATGAAGACCAGCTGGTTTCTTTGCTGTCCTCTTCCAGAGGGGACGTTTACCCTGACTGTGAGGTTGTCCTAGCTTTATGCCAGGACATTCATCTATCAGAATCCACATCTTTGGTGTTATTTTTATTGTTTTCTTTCTTACTTAGTGCCAGAGAAAATGGTGCCTCTTCCAACTAACAGTATCTTAGATGAAATATAGTATATTTGAAATAATGATTATATAACTTAAGAAGCACATAGACTATATTTTCCACATCTTAGATAATCCTGACATTATTTTAATGATTTTTCATGATTCCTTATGATAATCCATAATCCATTATTTTTTCTCATTTTGTAGATTTCAGTTGCTTCTAAATTTTATCACAGCTTAAAGCTCTAATGAACATCATTTCCATATATCTTCATGTCATCTCTGATAATTTCTTCAGAATAAATTCCTAAAAATTAAAACAATGTCAAAGGGTATGAAGAGTAAAACTTTTTTAATGTATTGATAAACCGACCTATAGAAATGCTCATCACTGTGCACAACTACCAGCATTAATGTAAAGGGGCTATTTTCCCTACACTCAAAAAAACTGTGTCAAATTTCGTATGTAAAAAATCTTTCTCAATTGTTGATTAACTTGCATTTATATCTGTGGCTGACTGTTTCATGTATTTATTGGCCATTTGCAGCTCTTCACTTGTGGATCATCTCCTGATGTCATTTGACTATTTTTCTATTGGGATGTTAGCCTTTTTATGTTAGGATAATTTTTACTTGTAGAATATTACTACAAATCATGTATGTTGCTAATATCTTTCCATTTCCTTGTCTTTTAATTTGTTCTTAGACTTCTGGATGTACTGATCATTTTATTTTAATACAACCAAATGTGTTTCTTTGTTTCTGTGCTTAACCCTCTATGAAATACTTTCCTCTGATTTTTCTTTTAGTTATTTTATGACTATTTCTTAACTCTTTATTCCTCCTGGAATTTATATGGGTATGTGTAGAGGACTATTTACAAGTAAAAACACAGAAGGCTGAAACTAATGTAGATATCATACATCTCATACTAATACTCAAGACAGTGTGGTACTGGTGTAAGGATATGTATACAGACAAATGGAATAGAACTGAGAGTCTGGAAATAAACCCTCATTTTTACGGTCACCTAATTTCCAGCAAGAGTGACAAGATGATTCAATGGAGGAAAGAATAGTCTTTTCAACAAATGGTGCTGGTACATCCCAAATGGACATCCACATATAAAACAATGAAGTTTTTACCTTACCTCACATACTGTACAAAGCTTAACTGAAAATGGATCAACGACCTAGACGTGACAGCAAAAATAATAAAACTCATATAAGAAAACATAAAAGTTAATTATCATGACCTAGGATTAGGCAATGGCTCTTAGAACCCAAAATACAAGCACAAAAGAAAAAAGTAGTTAAACTGGACCACATCAAAAGCAAAGATCTAGGCCCAGGGGAACAATATTCCAGGCAGAAAGAACAAGTATGATGTATGAAGTGGGTAGAGAGTTAAGTGAAGGAGGCCTGATAGAAGAAATACTTGAAGAGATGGGCATAGGCCAGTTTGCAGAGGGCCTTGCAGGCCAAGACAAGAAATTCGGATTTAATTCCAAATGCAATGGGAATCATCGGAAGGTTTTATTTTAGGGAAGGTCATGTTCTGATATGGCTTTGAAGACAAGTTTGAGTCTGCATGGCAAATGGATTGTAGCTGGGCAGGAAACAAGGACACCAGCTTAGGAAGTTTCTGTAGCAATCCAGGCAAGATATAAATGATGGTATCAAGGGAATGGATAGATTGGCAATTAGAAAGATAGACAGACAGACGCATAGACAAACAGGCAGATAGGTTGATATGCAAGAGCAGAAAGGTCTAACTGAATGTGGAAATTGTTGAAAAAAGAGAAATGAATAAATCCTAGGTTTTCAGCTTAAGACAGCTGACGTGTGGTCACTGCAAAGGAAAGACTAGAAGAGTAAATTTGGAGGCAATGAGGCATGGAAATCAGAGTTTTGTGTTGGTATGTAAAATGTGAAAAGCCTTTAGTCATCTAAACGAAGGTTATCAAGTTAGCAAGCTGAATAAACAAGTCCGAAAAGGAGTAACCAGTTAAGTAGGAGAAAAGACAAGATTGTGGTGTGTAAAAAAATAACTCAGAAATATTTAGTTAGTTACTTGTATGCAAATTTAGCCACATGAGGTAGACAATCAAAAACTTATCAAAGCAAAAAAAAAAAAAAGTAAAAGATATGAAAAAGGAGGGGAAAAACTGCAGACAGTTTAGGAACAGTTTATATAGTTTTTAAATAAACTGATTAGCTGGCAGCTAGCAAAAAGTTAAGCTAACTAAGCAGACTATCTTTGAGCAGGCTGACTTTATCACCAAAGAAAACAGTTTCAGTTTATGGCTTTGCCAGAGCCTTGAGGGTTCAGCTAAATTAGAGTACATGTGACAGGCTTTCTTTGTGTATTTTTCAGAGTCTACCACCTTTGGCTAGGTGTAAACCACTTCCTCATCAGAAGTTCTCAAGTGTCACAGGAAAAAAAGTATTAAAAAGTAAAGTATTTCAAAAAGAATATGTAAGCCAAAACTCTAATCAGGAGATGCAAATTATCTCACAAAATGTTCTCAAACTTGAGTGTGCCATTGGGATCACCTACAGGGTTTATTAAAACACAGATTACTAGGTCCCAACTCAAAATGTCTGATTCAGAAAGTATGGAGTGGGGCCCCAAATCTTCTTGGACTAACAAGTTCCCAGGTGATGTTTATACTGCTAATTTGAGAACTATACTTTTTGCCTATCACTGACCTAGAGAAAGCTGAATATGTGCAGCTAGAAACGTGTTCAAGAAGGAAAGGTCGTTAACTACTTTGTTTATAATATTAAAAAAATTAAAAACAATCCAAATGTCCACAGTTGAGTGGATACATTGTGGTATATTTTATAACAGAATACTATACAGCCATGATAATAAATGATGGCTACATGTACATCTATACAAATGAATCTCAAAAACAATGTTGAGCAAAAAAAGTCACCAAAGTATACATATAACTTGATTCTATTCACAGAGAAGTCAAAAGCAGGAAACACTGTATTTAGAAATACATACATGTGTGGAAAAACTATAACGAAAAATAAAGAATTATGAACACAAAATTTAGGATAGTGTTTATCTGGGAGTTAGGAAAAAGCATCATCATAGACACAAAGGTGCTTCAGAGTTAATGTTCTGTGTCTTAAATGATGTTGTACTTCAAAATGTAAGTAAAATATATACTTCATATATAAACTAATATGTGTAAATCATTTCATAATAAAAAATTTCCAAGTAAAAAGGGAGGTAATGATCAGCTATGCCAGATGGTGCTGAGAGTTCAGGAAAGAAGCAAGTTTTTAGTTTGGCAAAAGGAAGTCTATTGTGATCTCTAGAAGAGTGTATAGGATTCTAGAGTATGGGTAACATTTGGGTATATAGAAGTAGGAAATGAAGGGTGTTTCAGGCAAAAGTAACAATAGGAACAATGTCAGTAAAGGCAAATCAAGCAAAAGCTAGGTATGAGGGGAAGGACAAGCAGTGCAGTTCAGCTGGTGCACAGTGGCCGGGGGAGGACTAGGCATTAGCCAGAGAGACACAGATTGGTCTAGACCAGTACTGTCAGCACAGCAGTCACTGGTCACACTGGTTAACACTCAAAATGTGGCTGGTACAATGAAAAAAATTAAGTTTTATTTTGAATTAACAACCAATAACTGATTCAGTTATAGGAAAACCTGAGGTATATTTGGAAGAACTTGGGTATGTGAATATACTTTTTCAAACTGTAGATTTTATGAAATCTGAATATAGACCAACTATTTTCAATGAAAATGTAGCACCTGAATTAAGATGGGGTGTCAGTAAGCTGACGAACTATACAAGTTTTAGCTCTGTAAGTCATACAACACAGGACCCCCCCTAGCTGTATACTCTAGATACCAAAGCATATAAAATAGCTTCTTAATAAAATCTTTGATTATGTGTTGAGATGATAATATCCTGGATATATATATGGTTAAATAAAATGTATTAAGGTTAATCTCATCTGTTTTTTATTTTTTTTAATGTGGTCATCAGGAATTTTTAAATTACACATGGCTGACATTATTAATATTGGACAGCACTGGTCTATATAAAGGCAGGTCTTGAAGACCAAGTTGTGTTTTGGCTATTACGAAGTAGGACATAAAGAGCTACTGAATTCTCAAAATGTCCACATTAATTTTTTTGGATTGGAAATTCAATTACTTGCCAGTAACATCCATCTGAATATTCCATAGGCATCCCAAACTCAAAGTATCCCAAGATTCAATTTATCATCTTTCCCATCCAATTTATTACTTATCACCTATTCTCCAAATGCTGTGACTGTTAAGAATTCCCACATTAGAAAATTGGACATCAATTTCTTTCTCAATATCCAATTAATCAAGTCCTTCCCATCAAGTTTCTTATTTTTCAAATCCTTTCTCCATTTCCATCCTAACAAATCCTCACCTGATCTCCCTTTAACAACCCACATCCAAACTTCAGAATGTGACCTACAAAACTTTCATGATCTAGTTCTTGCCTACCTTTCCTGTCTCTATTGTCTTGTACGCAGTAATTCAACCATAAGAAATTGCTTGTACTTTCTATATGCAATAGGTTTCTCATTAACCTTTTTTCATGTGCTTTCTATGCCTAGATAGCCTTCCAGAAGAAACAGTAAACCTGTAAATAAGTACACAGGCTTTAAAATTTAAGAATCAACAAAATGAGTCTATCCTGCTGTCCCTAGTAGAGGTTCTGAGGTATAGAAATCTACTGTCAGGATGCATTTTTATCATGTATAAATTTTAAGAAAAATTAGAAGCAAAATATTGAATATAGAATAAGAATTTACAATTTCCAAAGTTAAAAAAAGATGCATTTTTAGTCATAAAGTTTCTCCAATGGGGCTTAAAGGCAGTAGCTAGTCAAGCTCATTAGACCAGTAGAATGAGTATCATGGACACTGCTTCTTTAAACCACAACTTCTGGTTTCTAATTTTCAGTTAAGTACCTGTTCTTGAGCATCCTTTCCAAAAGAGTAGCTGCCAAAATTCTGCTTGATTTAGCATCCTTTGTTGAGTCATCTGGAAGAAGTGACTTGCTGAGATAAGTCTAGGAAAAAAGGATGAAGAAGCCATGTAGGTGACCTAGAGTAACGTAATGTCACTAGGAGCAAGGAGTGGGAATTGTAAGGTCAATCTTATTAAAGAAAATGTTCTGGGCACATGATACATCAAAATACTGTTCACTTGGAAATCACAACTTGTCATCCAAACAGTGAACAATCACACAAGGAAAATATAACAAAGTCCAATATCAGGCTTCAATATTCACAAGATATTCAGGAATCTACAGACCAACAAGCATGAAAATGGATTTTGTAATAACTCAGGTTCCACACAATAATTTTTAGGAGCCACCACAAGAATAGAAGCTCCCCTGAGAGCTTAAAGGAAAGGAGACTTATCATTTTATCTATACTAATTAACAAGTGTTTGATAAATGTTACCTCATCTGCCCTGATGTCTTCTCCATCTATTAAGATGCATGAGGTACCTCTCTATATTCTCAGAATTTATTCTGCTTTCTTCTCGATTTTCCATGCTATCTTTCATCGGCCCTGTGTTCTTCCATCTTAATGACTGGGCCATGCCTTTTTTATCTTTACATCACTAATATATAACCATGCCTGACATGCTGGCAATCAATAAAAGTCTACTAACTGACTAATCTTCTTTTTACTAAACTACCAAAAAACTAAACCAATGCTACTCAAAGTAACTAGCCCGTAACTGTTTGTTTATAATGAGTTTGAGCCAGAATGTGTAGAAGAATAGCTTCCTTTTTGAGAAAGTCGTGCTATGAAAAAATGTCTGGCTCAACGAAGCAGTGCTTTAGTGATACATCTGATTTACATTCTTGCCCCACTTTAACTTTCAAATGTTTGTCTCAAAGAGATTTTCATAAAGTATGAAATGCCAAGGAATGGATGGTAAAATTAACTTTACGGTCTTTATCCATTTTTATAAGCATATATATATTTACAGATACCCAAACAGATTTAAAATAAAGGCACCTATTTTTACTGGTGAAAAAATAAATAAAGACACAGGGCACTTAGAAAGTTTTTTAAAAGCCAAGACGCATTAAAAAAATCTAATAAAATTTTAATTAGAATTTTTTCCTTTTTTTTAACAGGACAAGTAACAGATTACATCAAACTTCAGAACTTCTCAAATATCTAGTTATTATACACATTCCCATCTGTCTTGCAGGGAGGGATCTTGGTCGGCTTAAGAGTTTCAGGTAAAATAAGCTGCATAATAGTTTATATTACAATAATAAATGTACAATGTTTACATGGAATATGTTTTAGAAGCAAGAAAAAGATGCATCTGCATCAAGGCGACCTTTTAAAATGCCACAACTATTTTTTACATTCACTCTCCCAACAGGTCACAAGATGGGGTCACTAAGCTCAGATAAATCACTGTGATGCACATAAAATACAGAAAGATTGGTTATTTTATATATTATATATATTTATATTTTCACACTTTAGCATCTGAGACATAAACTGAGAATTTTAAATTTATTCTTTTCAGATAACAAATCATTTTTATTATTCATAAACATGGTGCCCACAAAAGCACATAGGTAAGGCACAATAGGGTTTTCTGTTACAGAACAGTGTGCATCATGTTTACTTAACCAGAAAACGTGCATTAACTGTGCAAGTTCATGCTGCAAACCCAACACATATACAATTTAAAAAAAAAAAGAAAAAAGAAAAAAGGAAACTGAGCTTTAAACAAAATTAAAATTGGTACAATTCCAGCTGTTTCACATATTTACTTGGACTGACAATGATATATCAACAGGTTATTTTAAAAAAGCCAATTGTTACATTACAAGTAAACTTTGCTCGGTAATTATTTTAATCTGAAATCATATAAACAGTAATAACCTAACTTTACTGAAACAAAGTAAATACCGAGGCACAAAGTAACCTCGTGCATTTACCATACTGCAAACTTTCATGACCTAAAATTACAAATATAATTTTTCAAATACACATTTTGCTGCAACAACGTGCCCTGCTTTAAACTTGACATATAACAGGGAAGCTAACATTTCATTAAATTATAAATAGATTGGGAAAATGACTTAATCCCACTGGTACTATGTCATAGCCCTAGCATTTATAATAAATACAGCTTTTCACAAAATACTTTTCCAACATCTGCCAATTGCTTCTTTATTGCTCACATAAATCTGAACTCATTACAACTGGTATCCGAACTTTCAACAAAATCATACTCAGACATTTTTATATAAAACCTATAAAAGATATTTTAAACTTGTATCTAATACTTCCAGGTGTTTGGCTGTTTGATCTATATGATAGTACAGCCGTATGTATATATGTGTGTGTATATATACACATATACACATACATATATATATACATACACACATATATACACATACATATATATACACATTAGGTTATGAATAAAATAGGGAGCTTATTTTACTGCTTTAATGCAGACATCCTCACAAAACAAGACTACTTTCGCCATCACCAGCATTTACACATATATACAAAAGCCAGTTTAAGTACATGTACATCCACTGATACTTATATGTAACCACTAAACCGAAATTAATTTTCCCAAATTCCAGCTGTAGCAAATGAATCTCTTACAAGCAACAGAAACCTAAAGTTAAATTGGGAAATGAACAGTTTTACTACATTAGCCTGTAAGAAACTATGTAGGTGACTGTATACAAAAATTCACAACAGTAGTTTACAGGAAATTATGGAAATACAAGAAGCCTTTTCACCATGCTTTTGTGTGGTTATCCAAACACTTCTTGGTGCAGAAATACAACCACCACATTTGAAAATGCTTAATAAGGTCAATGTTCCTCATGCAAAACTTTAAGTGCATTGGCTTAACCGAGCTCCAAAAACTGAATGAAACAATCATTCTATCTACCCAGCATTGCTGCCTCACTGCTAAGTCCCTTTGAAACCTTAATATTTCTGGAACGTTCGAACAGAGCTGTATTCAATAAAAATATTACATACAAAAAGCATTGAAAAAGGGAGACAGAAAGCCAAATAGGAATTTTCCTATTGTAAAGAACAGTCCTAGGAGTGGAAGAAAGTCTTTTCAGGAACCTCCTTGAGAATTGGCTAGGCCAGTCCGAAGACGAAGATGAGACATAGAGTTCATATGTTTATTTGATGGCTTCAAGGGAGTGTTGCAAGTAAGAGCCTGGGGAAAGCGATGGTGATATCTATCTAGTCGTAAATATTTTACTGTAACCAATTTTCCTGTTGTAAGATAAAAATAACATTTTAGATCTGTACAAATGTGCTTAATATTTATAGAAAACATACTGTGGTAAATGCATATAAACATAAAACACAAATAAAATAATTAAAATTATTACTCTAAAAATGCTAATCCAAAATTCTTTAATTTAAAATCTGGTATAGTTTAACAGTAAGCCATAATTCATCTTTTCAAAATGTTTGTAATACTCAAATTTCTTACCATCAAACCACGAGCCATGCAATGCCTTAAAAGCTTTCCCAGCATATTCTGGAGACAGACATTTAACGTATACACAACCCTGTGGTATTTAAAAAAAAATGGAAGGAAGGAAGAAAGAAAAGAAATAGTCTTAGTTTAGTAGCAACAAATCCAAAATGTAGAAATCAATAGTAAAAGTTAATTTACCTCACGTGAGTTTTTGTCTACTGCAATGTGAACAATGCCATCATTATCACTGCATTTTTCTAAAATTGCTTCTTGAATTGCCAAATGCCACTGATCCCCTATTTCCCTAAAAATTAATGAAAACAAAAATCAACAACCATATTCCTACTCAGAAAGAAGTCTTCTGTCTCTTATAACATATATAACCTACTAGAATGGGGACAGTTTAAAAACCACAGATTGTTAAAACTAATAGCAAATAAAAGCTTGCTGCTAGCAGTAGGTAGAATAAAAAATACTAGCATTCATAAGTCCCAGCCCTGGTCTCATTTTCCAGTGTAAAAATGCACAAGCTGAGGCAATGAAGGATCAGTCCACCACAGCAGAACAAATGTGCTGTCATTTTTGTGTTTATGTACTTACAGTCATCTCTTTTTTCTATCTAGACAAATGTTAATACGCACTTTAAGGAGTTGTAGTAAACTTGTAAAGTTAAATATTATTTTTAATGACATTTTCAAATTCCTAAACTTAAGGAAAATTCTTAGTAAATAGTGTACTCTGAGCTTTTCTTTTCCAAAATAATGGAAGAGTGATATAAGACAAACATTTTGCACAAATAAGTCACTTTACTATTATGAAAGATTTCCCGCTACAGTAATGCACATTTGTTTTTCTTGTAGATATAGACAGTGGGGCAGAAGAAAAGGTGGCTACACTTTAAATCATAAATCTTCACAACAGGTAATAAAATACTGGACTGGCATTGATTTCCTAATCCCTAACATATGAGGTAAGACTCCCAATGGAGGGACCACCACACTGTTAATTATTTCTAACCCTGCATAATGGAGGAAGTGTGTGTGTGTGTGTGTGTGTGTACTTAGTGCTTCCTCACATTTCCAAGTTTGCTGTCACTTATTTGGAATCTCACCATATCAACTATTTATTGACATAAATGAGTTATTAGATGGGATTTATGGCTATTTTATATGAAATACAATTTCCCTTGTCAGCTTTAAAAGAAAAACAAAACAGAATTTGCCTTGTCCTATCATCAGAGAAACAAGCAGTTGGCTCTTGGAAGCAAATTCTAAAGACTATTACAGCCCATGTGTGAAATATTACGGATTCTACGGCAACCCCTTTGACTGTGCTGTTCTCCAGACACGTGTGCTGCTGCAGTTACACAGACAGAGAAGCTTCTCAAACATCGCATGAACAGGTGGGCAGGTCTTGTAAAAGGGAAAGTATGTACATCTTTGTAGAAAATTTTTTACAATGAGGGGTTGGAAACTTTAAAATAGCAGATATTTTTATGTATATTGCCTACTGAGGCAAAAAAGGGTGGCAGACATGACTTACACATTTAATAAAGAATACTGTTTATCATCACATCTTTAATTTAACTCAAGCATTTATCTGCTATGGGGATTCACAGGGAATACAAAGGTTTATAAAAGTTTTACAAATCGTTATACATCTGTGTCTTTTGATGAAACCTTTGCTTGAAATTCAACAAAAAAGAAGAAATGAGAAAAACATAACATTTCAGTAGTTAGATATTCAGAAGTAAAAGATTTTTCAGTTACAGACAGTTACAGTTGCAGTGTATTTATCATGCATTTTTCAGTCAAATATTCCAAATAAAAATTACATGTACTTTGATCATAATACTTACATAACTGGATCAAACATATTTCGAATCTTTAGACACGGTGTCAAACTATTTGGTGGTGAATTTCTTCTATCTAAATGAAATGCTATAAAAAAACAAATTTGTTTTACTATTTTCTATTGTTCCCTTTTGTTGAAAAGTATTCAGTCATTCAGTTCATTCAAAAAATATTCATTGCATGCTTTTACTATGAGCCAGATCCCTGAATTAAGGTGACTGAGATAGACACAATCTATTGCTCTGACAGTTTTCTGTTTAGTGGGAGAGGGAGATGAAAAACAGTGTAACCCAAAAAATCATAATTGTGGTAAATCCTAAGAAAGAAGAGTACAGAAAGCTGTCAATGTAACTTAAGCTAATCTGTGAATATCGGATAACACCTCACAGAAGAAGTAAAATTTATGCCAGGACCTAAAGAATAAATAAAAATAGGAAGAGTAAAGGGAGTTGTAAAGGACATCTCAAGCAAAAGTGGCTGCTTATACAAAGCCCAAGGCAAGAAGGAACTGTATATTCAAGTAACTAAAAGACAGCCACTGTGACTACAGTAGGGACCACAGAAAGATAAACCTGAAGAGGAAGATGCTGGATTATGCAGGACCATGTAGGCCACATTAAAGTATTCAGATGTTACCATAGAGCAATAGGAAGCCACTCAAACGTTTTAAGGAGAGGAGTAAAATGATGAAATCTGTCTTTTAAAATTATAAAATTTTTAGACTGTTATGTGGAGAATCAATTAAATGAAAGCAAAAATGAATGAAAGAAGACCAGTTAGAAGGTTATTAGTATTGTCTAACAGGGAGATGATAGTAATGTGGATAAGACAGGCCAGCAATGCAGAGGGCAATAAATGGACAGAAACACAACATATTATGGAGTAGATTTGACATGACTTGCTTAAAGACAGCACACATGGGGGCTAAGGGAGAGATTAAGAATGACTCTTGGGTTTCTGGCAGAACCAACCGAGGAGGGGTAAGTATTATTAATTAGAAAGCAATATTGGAGGAGAGGTCAGTTTGGAGAGAGAAGACACTGGGTTTGTGCACATGTTGAATCTGTGGTGCTTCTTAGTAGAGAAGAAAAGTATACATCTGAGTATAAAAATCTGAAAACCAGAATAGAAAACGTAGTGCAAGATCTAAATTTGAAAGTCATCAACATATATATGGTAAATGAATTCGAAGCATAGATCATCTGGGAAGACACGGGAATAATGAAAAATGGTCTGGAAAGACTCCAGAACCTAGAGATCCAGGAAAATCTAGAAAAGAAGACTGAAAAAATGGTTAAGAGGTAGGATGAAAACCAGAAGAAAGTGGCAACCACAAAGCCAAAACAAGAAGGTTCCAAGGCAATTGTTAACACTGTTAGGTAAAATAAGGACAGAAAAGAAAAACATCCACTGAGTTTAGCCATATTGATATTTGAGAGCTGTTTCCTTGAAATGATGGGGACAGAAAACAGACTGGAGTCAGCTGAAGAACAATAAATGGGAGGTGAAAAAGTAAAGACAGTGAGTAAACTGTTTAATGATATCTGGCTATAAAGAGGTGGAGAGACAGGGTGACAGCTACAGGACAATGTAGAGTGCAACAAATGTGTTTTAAAGATGAAACTACAGTACGTTAAAGTGCTGAAGAAAAGGCAGAGATGTAAAACACAGTAAAGGAAGACACCTGAAAAGACTAGACAGAATGGGATCCAGAGGGACCATCTAAAGGGAAGGGCTTAGGTCCTTGTTAAGTGACACAGCTTCTCAGCTGGAATAGGAAGTGAGGATAAGTGTAGATTCTGGTAATTTTGTAGATTTGGTGGTGGAAATCAAGACACAGGTATAATCTGATTGCTTCTATTTTAGTCATCAACAGAGAATTAGAGAAGAGAAGGACAAAAGTTTGAAAAGATGGGAAGAAATCTAAAATTGCTATTGAATACGGAAGTGAAGTGACTAGTAAAAAATGGTAAGAACATAAAAGGCAGGTAGTGCTTAGAGCCTAACTGAGGCTGATTACTTATGAAGGTACCAATCTGTCCAGTCGTATGACGTTCTGCTATGCTCAGCTATTTGCATATAGACAGGCATAGACAAACAGTTTCACCTTGGTTGGAATTTATCAGATAAGATGACGAATAGGTAATGACTTAAGGGTACTAGCAAGATCAAAAAGATGGATCATGGACACTAAGATGGACAGGAAAAAAATGGAGAAAGTAGGTGTACTAGAGAATTGGAGATGCTAAGTTTTTTTTTTTTTAAACCCAAATAATAAAGCAAGAAAGTTGAAAGGATGAGTTTATGATGAAGACCAGAATGGATCAATTAAAGATTTCAGAATTATCAGTGATAAGAAACATCTGCGGTAAAAATGTCTACACAGTGCCTGATGTGGGGTGGAGGAACAGTCACTAGACATAAAAAATCTTTGCCAAACCCCAGATTAAGAAGTTCTGTGAACCTCTAGTACCTTCCAAACTTCTCTAGCATTGTATAGGTTCTGTTCTTAGATGACCTTTTAACTGCAGATGATCTGACTTCCTTGAAATTCCAATAATGGCCTGGGCCAGCAGGGGATGAACCAGAGAAAACAGAAGCATTCATACCACTTTACCCTGGCCTAGACCCAAGTTTCCACAAAGTAACAGATCTGGAGGACACTATTTCTGGCCAAGTCTAGTCAGAGAGTAGTCCCAAAGATCAAATTGATTTTTATAATATAAGCTTTGCCTCCCTAACTAAACTCTAATTACCATAGCTATGTAGAGATATAGTAGTTACTGAATGATACATTTCAAATACCTCAGGAACTACCTTTGGATCCTTCAAATGAATGCTGTTATTCCAAAGACTACATCTGCCAGAAGCATAAATCTCTGGCTCCCCAGAAGGTATTGTTTATTTTTTAACCGGTGCTTTTAAACCCTTTAGAGATACTAATGTTATATTATCACCTATTTTATATTTAACTTTTTTTTTTTTTTTAGAAATTGAACTAAAAATTAAATAAGGTTGATTATTTAACAATTATTTGGGAAAAGTCCCATTAAATGACAATAGCTTGTAGTGGCAGTGAATTCAAAAGACTACTGTAATTACCAACCCTCTAGCCAAGTACCTTTTTAAACCACTGCATTTATAAGGAGAGAAACATCAAGCATGTGATTAAGTTAAACTATCTTTTCACACAAACAACCATCACAACCCCCCAGTATATGCCCATTTTTATACAGCACAACATTTGTGCTCAGATATATTCAAATGGAAGCAAAATTTATCTTACGTATTAATATTTTTAAAAAGCTAGGTCAGAGTCAGTTAGTTATATTTAAATAGACTATATATTTAGTGACATAAAATGTAAGTAATATTAAAACTAAATTCTTTCTATATTAGAGATATATGTTCTTAAATGAGGCAAAAGATGTATAACCATCATTAAGGAAAATTCCAACAACTTCTCATCAGCCTCTTGTAACAATTCTTATTATGATGAAATTCTTAAAAGAACTCAAATCTTTCTTGCTATATGTCTACAGACTTTCATTTTATCACCACAACCATCCAAAAATTGAGTTGGTGTACTTCAAGCAAATAGCTAATTAGGTGTTCTGTCTCAGGATTTTCTGCCTTCAGGCTAAAACTACCTCAACTATTACACTTTTTTCCTGTTTGCCAACTAGCAGATGTCTTTACTCTTAATTCCTTTCTAGGTTCAAGAACCCCTAATCACTGTAACTGTTTATTAAAGACTGCCAAGTAAAGGGAGATTAAAATTACAATTCTTTACATGGCCCATTTGGAAACATGCAAATTAAGGTTGCTCAGCACTTGGCACAGTTTGTGACCATTTAATATACTGAAACCTGGATGAAACATTAATATAAAAAGTAGCAGGACACTTAAAAAATATTGTATCAATTCACATTACGACTATAACCAACCTAAACTTGTATTTTATCACATTTGCAGCCTTTTCCTAGCTAAAGAGAATGATATAGTGAAATAATAATCAGAAGTTTTAAATCCTGGAGATTATAAAGTGTCCAATTTAACACATTTAAATAAGTCATACTGCTACTAATTTGTAAGAACATGGATTATCTAGTTGAAAAACTGCCTTTGGATTCATCTTGAAACTCTCACATTTTAAAAATAAGACAACTGTAATGACAAAAAAAAATTCACATGAATAAAAACAATGGCCTAGAACTTCAAATGCATACATGAGCACCAACTATTAGCTCTATGAAAAAATTAGGCTGAGACTCCACATGCTTTATAATCAGGCACTAAGGTAATCCGACCTGATTGGCTTCAAATTCTCTGTTTTTGGTTTCAGAGGACTCTTCTGTATGTACCCTTTGAAGCAAATAGTTTATGGTTTAGTGTCATTTTGGCAATATCAAAGCTTCATTTTTATACCATGACTATGGAACCTATTATTCAAGCTCTTCAAAAGTGAAAATCAATTAGAGAGAAAAGGGATAGACTGGATTTTATTTTATTTCAATTTCAAAACAATTTACCTTTCCCATATAGCATGTTTAGCAAACGCTGTAAATATGCTTTTTACCCAACAAGATTAAAAGAAACTCAACTCACTACTAGTCTGGAATACAAATTAAACTAGCCATGAAATTTCTTTTTGCAACTAACCATAGGGATACAAACAATTCAAATGAGGTAACAGTTATCACTAGTAGAGGTTTGGGTACATAAGGCAACCAAACACCAAATCTTTCTATAAACTTATAAATACCTGTTCTTGCAACTATGCAAGCATTAAGAAAAATATGGAGAATACCCACAAAAGCCACTTGGCACAGGATATGCAGGTGAGAGTCTTAATGAAAAAGAGAAAGGCAAGCAAAAATTGAAAAACAAGAGCAGTTAAAAAGTTATGATTCCACTTACATATGTTTTAAATATAAAACAAATTATGTGTGTGTTGTATTTGCATAAAAATCAGGGGAAAAGAATGCAGTTATATCTTTAATACTAAGTTGCTGGATTAAGTGAAAGAGGAAAAAAATCAAAGTAATGTATCTAGTACTACATCACAGTGAAGACAAACCATGTTTATATCAGCAAGGAGAAAAGTGGGAGGAAATGTAAGAAGTCAACACTGATTCCTTCTGTGGGACAGAACCGGAAGGGAGTTTTGCCTTCATACATCTTTCAGTGTAATCTTTTACTTTAAACACATAAAAGACTTGCAGTTTAAAAAAAAGTTACATTTTAAAAAATACATACCTTGACCTTGCCACACTTTAGAAGGTATTACTAATATTTTGTCGCAGGAGGCAGAAGGCTGGATCCACCGCCAAACTAGAAAATCTGCACCACCTATTCTTCGTGTTTCCGTGCGAACTCTAGACTCATTAGCAGCAAGGAAGTCAACAGCTCTATCCCAGACTTTCTTCATTTTTTTCCTGTCATTTGAAGGAAAATGACAGGTTGAAACAAAGAATCAAAAATGTATGTTTCGAAATCTTTCTGTCTATTATGCCACTCAAAATCAGGAGGAGAATAGATGAAAATTTAGAAAAAACTTTAAAGTACAAAATAAAGACTTTAGAGTAAACCAGGTCTAGCTGAGAAGGGTCACAACTCTCAACACAATTTTCACGGTGACAGAAGACACCAACATTCTGATTTACTTCAACTCATAATGCTTTGAACACACCTGTCATGAGGCTGTATTAAGGAATCTCGCACGTGGGGAATAGGCATGTAAGGCTGTAAATCTTTATTTTCCTGGCAAGCTTCATTATGACTTCGTAAAACATCTGAAAGTAAATCAAACAAATTTACAAATTAATCAATCAGTGGACATCATGATGTAGTTTATCACATAATGACTATTCTAGAAATAGTTTAGATTTTTACAAATACTATACCTATAATCTTTACCACCATATCATACATCTGCCTCGTTTCCTCTTCCTCTTTTGTCCAGCGATATTTCATGTAACGTAGAACAACACAAACCATCACTACACCTGCAATATTTATATGTATTGTTTTAAAAATTGTGGTCAATGGCATTCAGTAATATTCACTGTAACCTGAAGTTATTGCATCAGTTGTTAAATCTGGTTTTAACAAAATAAAGCAAACAAAACATTTTGACAGTTTCTACAGTGATTATTTTAACTGCCATAATGGGTTAACAGAGTAAGTCTTCAAGACAGTGGTTTGAATTAGTTACATATAAAATTACATTAAAAAGTTTACTATTAAACATTTCCCAGTGTCACTTAATCTCTCCAGAAAAACAATTTCATTACAGTAACAACTGAACATTAAAATTCTATTTTTTGTTTTGAAAACAAAGTAACATAACTATGTTTTACAAACTTTTTTCTTTGCAGCATTAAACTACTAGAAAACTGAGTCTCACGAGACTGTAAATATACTGCATCTTACTTTAAGTGAAACAAATTGTTTTTAAAGGACTTATGCAGAAAAAATAAATTAATATCTCCTAAATGCCTATTATCAATCAAAAGTCACATAAAATCTAGGATTCTGATTTTAATTCAGCTAAGTGATATTTTTTAAATTAAAAATAAGTTTAATGAAGTTAATTTATATTATTTCTAAAATAAGCTAAATTTTTGTCATTCTTGTTCTGCTTCCTAAAGTAGACTTCTATCTATGCACTACATTTGCTTTTTCTTATGACAGTTTTATTCCCACTTCTCATAGCACTGTTTTCTAAGCCCTTAGATTGATACTGACATTATAAAAACCCTCGGTATTACTATACCTTCTGAAGGATGTGATTTACAATGGCAACTATCACAGATGTATATTCCCAGCCCTGGTGTTTTGTGAAATAGAAACACAAAAATTCTAGACTAAAACGTATCTTCTTTCTTATCCTCACAACTTACCTAAACATAACAACAATAACCTGTGGGTGACAGTAATAAAAGCACGTCGAAAACGACACCAGAAAGACATCTGCGGTCTTGTGGATTGTAAAAACTGTACATCAACTATATCTGTCAATTCTTCCTCAGGCCCATGACCAACACACCTATTTAAAAATAATTAAGGGAGAGTTTAGAGTCAAAATCACTTCTTATACTACAAAATGGTCGAAGAGAAAATCAAACCCTTTACCTTATTCCAACATCTCTTCCATTTTCTAAAATCCACTGCAATGAGGTGTTAAATATATCTTCATATTCAGGGCCTAAATCCTAATAAGAAAAAATAGAGAAAATAACTAATTATTCTTAGTAATTGACATTCACTTGATTTTATGTGTATATTGCCCTATAAATAACATACTTTATATAATACTTTAAACTATATAACATAATAAAAATTTATTATTCATTACAGAAACATAAAAGGAGAAAAAAGAAGTCATCATTTCCCCACCACCCTAAGATAACCACTGTTAACATTTTGTTATGTTTTCTTTTCATTTTTTTATTACAGATTTTTAAAAATAATTTGCTTTCAAGTAACATTGTTGTAAGAGTGAATTAGCCACTTTTTTTAAGGAATACTATTTGTAGATGAAAAAATGGCAAATTATTCAGACTTGACCATTTCACAGCCATTTCTCAACAAGTGAATGAAGTAAGCCTAAGCCTATCAACTCCAGAAAAACAACTGACTCTGTTATCAATGATAAAACTCAAACTTTCAAGTGAAAAGGAGAATTTCAAAAAACTTGCATCCATTGCCATGAACCTAACAACTTCACAGTACTTGAAAACGTCTGTAATGAGACTGATGTGATATTAACAAATGTGACTTTTGAGTATAGCATAATAAAACGTGTCAACATTTGGAAGATCTGCATAACCAGTGAACCAATACTTTCCAAATGACCAATCATGAGCTATAAAATCTTGTGTGCTTGAAAGATTCATTCCAAGTGCAAAACAGACCAAAGGGCTTTAGTATGAAAAGTTCACTAACATGGTTTCAAGTTCCACATTGCCACTAATCTTTAAGAAACTACTACTTGTAGAGTTTTAGTATTGTACCAAAGAATATCTACAATTCTGTGAATAGATAACTAAAATACTTTTCCCTGTTTTGACTAAATAAAAAATCAATGAAATATATACACTGTATTTATATATACTCTTCAGTTTGCATTAATAGAATATGCAGAATATTATGACACTTACGCATTACTACACAGAACTTAGAAGGCTAGACTATAAATGTAAGTTTCAAATAATGTAGAAACAAATTTCTAAGTTTACTAGCTGTATAATTTAAATATGAAAACTTTAGGAGATTAAAGATATTATGAATAGCATTACTACCCTCATTAATTACCCTGAAAATATACATAATGGCTCAAATTAACAAGGACATCTACTGTAATAAGCTAAGTATGTGGAGAAACAAAAAGCTTAATACTACTAATTATAAAATAGAAAGAAAAGAAAAGGGTATCTGTTCTTATTTTCCCATTTTCTGTTTTCCTTTCCTGTGTTAATACCCCTCTATATCCAACCACTATCTGGAATACCACAGAACCATGGAATGTTCCTTTATGAATATACATTTCAAAAAACACAATTGATAATTTATTTAAAACCTCATTAAAGATTTAACAGGGTGTTGAGTTCTTAAGTAAGCCATTACTTCCAAAAATATTCTACACAGTACATGGAATAAAATGGAATTTTTTAGGAGTAAAAGTAGAATTTTTTTTTCTGGCTTATGCTAATTAAACAGCTCATTCTAACATTGGAGCATACACAGTATCTACCTGATTTTAAGAGTCTAAAGTGTTTTAGTATTCACTTTCTGGAGCCACCTGGAAGTTGCAAGGCAGGGGTAAGCCAGCTTTTTCTGTAAGGGCCAGAGAGTAAGTATTTTAAGCTGTGTAGCGTATACACTTCTGGTCTCTTATCACATTTTTTTAAAGCAACCTTTAAAAATGTTGTAAAACCACTGCTAGCAGGCCATACAAAAATAAGCCCATGGGCTATAGTTTGCCAACCCTTGAGGTAAGGCATTCCCATATCAAAAAAATGCCCATTTTCTAATAAGTGATGACAAAACTCAGGAGGAAACTAAGTTTTTAATTTTTAAAGCAGGTCTATTTTCATAATTACTTATTACTATTTACTTATTTGCAACAGTTCAGTCAACATACTGCTGACTGCTTCACAGGTATCTTTCTAAATTCTAAGTATGTTTTCCTAAGTCTTTAACAAGATTAGCAAGATTTGGGAAAACATGCTTATAGTGTAATTAGAATGTATTAAAATAGATTTGTTAAAATCTATTTTAGTATGTGTACACATACACATATACCCATGATTCCCATTTCCAAATTTACCTTATTTTCAAAATAATTGGCCAAAAATGTGTATTTTAAAACTCATCAGAGGTTTTGAACTTATATTACAGTTTCAAAGTACAAAAATAATATTGTTTCTTAAAAAAAGTACTGTTTCATGTAAGACTCAGTTCATTAAATAAAGCAACAAAATGTAAGGGAAGGAAAAAGATACTGGTATAGGGAGAAGTCAAGCAAATATTAAAATCTACTTGATACAGTTCACAAAATGGATAATTTACATAATAGTAACAGCTATGTGACTTTCTAGCTAGTGAATATTCTGGTTAATTGTGAGATGATATATACTAATGCATGAGATGGTACTTTTTCAATTAAGTAAAATATGAACAGACATCAACAGTGAATATAATTTAATTCTTGATGATTCAGTGGGAACTTGATCTTTCATTTCCAGGAATAATGGGAAAAACATGGTTCTTAGAATCAAAGAGGCCTGGAACCAAATCATAACTCCACTACTGACTAGCTATATGTATATCCTTAAGTGGAAAAAAGAGAAAATATGTCATTTTTGCAGATGCATATACTTTGATCACTTCTTCAGATCCCAAGCCCAATTCAGAGTCAGTCCCTTACTCATTCAATAGATGAAAGTAGGGATTATAAATCCAGCCCTTCCATCGAAGAGGCAACATAGTATAGTGAGAAGAGCAATTACTTTGATTCTATTCACAGCTCCATCACTTACTAGCTGGATGACCTAGTCACTAAACCCTTCTGAGCTTTAGTTTCTTTATAAAGTGGGTCTGATACCATCTACTTTGCTAAATCATTGTGAAATTAGAGATAACACATAGAAAGTACTAAGATAAATTGTACTTGAAATATTATAGTGATTATGAAATTTATCCCTCATTCCATTGTTTAGAACCTGTATTTTTTTTTTTTTTACAAAGACACAATTCTTTTTACGAGCATTCTAAGCTAGTCCATAAAAATCTGTCCAGCCCATAATTTGGCACATCTATAGCTATCTTCTTGTCTATTATATTCTTCACAAATCTTAAACATATTGTGTTAAAAATAGGTCTTGAAAGTGGCCTAGGAAATGAACCATCGTTCATCACATCATTCTGTTATTATCATACAAAGCTCCCACCATTTAACTTAAAAAGCAATCTATATCATATTTGGGTAGAAAATATTTCCTTTTTGAAAATAACTTATAAATACATAACATTTGTATTATTCTTACTCAGAAAATCTACCTTTGCATTTCCCTAATGAAACAAGATATACAAGAAATTGTGATAAATATGCCATTAAAAAAAAAACCATACTTTTGTAAGGCAATTTACAAAATCTTTACACATTATTTCCTTTACACCTCTTACGAACTCTAGCCATTTTAAAAAAGAATGCTAAGTGGTGTTAAATAGAGGGGAAAATGTATTTTGATGAAAATAAAGTGTTTAAATTAAATGTTTAAAAAAAAAAAAAAGCAATCTATGTCTTTCATGAAAATACAGTGCCATGTATTTTCTGAATGTTCCACCAGAGGGACCTCTTAACTTTTCACAAATCAATACAAACTTTCAATCACAAAAAATGATGAATAAAAGCTCAAGAAAAACATTAGAGGAGTTTAAAAAATGTTTAAGTTACTTAAATGAATTGTCACATTTATTTAAATTTCTTTTGAAGGAGAAAATAGGAGAAATAAAATAAAAATGGAATGTAGAATATCAAATACAAGATATATTTTTTTTAATTTATGGAGGCTTATTCACTCATTTTACTCCATGAAACATTTACTAATACTGTGCTTAAAATGCACTAGAAGTTGGGAAAAATTTAGCTTATACCATAGTAGTTCTACACATTCTCTGGCTCGTTTACTCCTCAATGTAAAAACGTAATTGTGTTGCTGGTGAAACCACAGTACAAATACACAAAAGGTACAACAGATCTCTCTCTGTAAGAAGAAATCCTACAATATACATATTTTCATCATTAATACCAGCTTTGTAGTGGCGTTCTTCCATATTTATACGAGAATTTGGGGAAACAAAATAGCCAGTTCTGGATAGACTATGCTAAAACTGTCATTACAAATTAGAAAGTAATTTGGCAACACATATCAAAAGCATTAACAAAGGCTCTTTGAACAAGTAATTTCCTTCCTAGGACTATTTCCTAAGGAAATGATCAGAAAATCAAATACTATAATGCAAAAATAAGAGTGCTTTCACAATACCGAAAAACCACAAACCAGTACAATACAATCAAGTAAAGAAATATTATCCAGTGATAAAAAGAAACAATTTTTAAAAACCTCAACAATAACATGGGAAAATACTAGTAACTTTAAGAAAAAAATATAAAAATACTTATAATATGAAATATTTATAATACTTACAGTGATACAAATTTTAGGGGAAAAATATATAAGACTAGAAAAACATGGACCAAAACGAGTGGCTATCTTAGGCAGTGAATTTGAAATTCACTTTGCCTTTTATTTTCTATGTGAGTTAAATCATAAGCATGGGTTAATGTTATATTGTAAAAAAACAAGCATTATTTAAAATTAAAACCTTCTATCTAGACCTTAAAACTTTATTTCTCTTTGGAAAAATTCCTGTTTAGTGCTTTTTTTTTAGTAGCAGTCCAATCTGCATCTTTGGTGGTAACAAGCCATACCCAGGTTTCCCTGCATTGGAAAAACCTGAAAGCGGGATTCCAAAAAGAAAAGGCAGGCGCGCGCGCGCACACACACACACACACACACACACACACCTAAATGTATAAAGAGGATATGAACATTTCTACATAAAATAACTTCACTTAATTAAGCAATTAATCAAAACCTTTTGTAAAAATATACATTAGAAATTCAACTAACTTTCTTTAAAAAGGCAAAACCTAATATGAAACATAAAACAGTTCCAGAGAAAAGATATGAAAATCTTTTAAGACTAGAATCATTAACATCAATTAAACAAAACAAAAAGAAAACCTCAATACAGGCAGTTGCCAACTCAACTCATACATGAGTGTTTCCAATAACTCCTTTGCTGCCAGTCTTTAATAGTACTAATCTCTTGTACCCTACTGCTGCCTGGCTTAGACTCCAACTTGCTCCAACTCTGGTCCTGTGTCTCTTCTTTTTACCTTATCCTACAGCTGCAGTCAAGTGGCTGGGGAGGGGGGAAAAGAGGCAGTTAATCATCCTTCCACACCAACCGCTGACTTCTGCTGTAGCTTAACTACCAACCAAGCCCTATCCTGTTCCCAAACCCTATCCCATCCCTTTAGTTCTTCCTTCAGACAGAATTCAATAGATCTGAAGAGTCTCAAGGTTCTTCAGAAATGTAAATTAATCCTGCTCCAGGAGTTGATGACCGACCATAACATGTACCTGTGCTATTACCTCTGGAAGAGATTTAACTTGGAAAAAAAGAGAAAGCAGGAGGGAATCACTGGTTGAGATCAGTTTTTCCCCCTGGTAAAAGTAAAAACACTTTCAAATTATCTCATAATTGCTTGCTGGCTTTAGATTCCCACATGCTATGCTCTCTTCCTGGAATATCTTATCCTATGGTCCCTTTAGCCTACTCAATCCAATCCCTTCTTTGTCCCCACCCCTATAATCCATCTGGCAATTCTTCCATCCCTTATGACAGAGCCCCATAATCATAACCCCTCCTTATTTAAGACCTTTTTGGATCCTGATTCTTTAGCTATCCAATCCATTAACTAGTACACTATCCACAAATTTGTCCAGTCATCAATGCTCTCATTTAGGTCAAAATTGAAAATAAAAAAGAGAACAAGGTTAAGAGACAAATTCTATAGCATGTTATCAGAAAACTCTCTCCGGAGTAACACTGGTTTAATTAGCTAGGAAACACAGAAAAAGAGAGAAAACTTATTGGGAAGCTATTATAATCATCAAGCACTGAGCTAGGTACTTTATATACTCACTTAAGTCTCCTAACAACTCTGACAGGTATTAATAACAACAGTCCCACTTTCACACTGAGAAACAGGTACAGAAAAGTGAAGGGATTTACTAAGACACACAGCTCCTATGTGCCAGTGCTTGAATCCACATCCAGTCTCCATCATATTATACTGTCTTAACATCTTTTGGGTATCTACATAAATAAGCCATAATTAAGTTAAAAACTGAGTCAATATTTCTCTGTTTTAACAAGCATATCATGGGAGACCGTCATCAAAATCTCGCTGAAAGCGTTACTATACTACATCCTAAATTTAAAAAAAGAGGGGGTGACATCAGTAAGATGACAGAATAGGAAGCCCCAGACCCTCCTTCCCCCATGGAGATACAAATTCAACAATACATAGACCTTTGTAAGAAATTCAGAAAACAGTTAAGAGGCTCCTGCATCCCAAGCAAGTGCAAAACTAGCTACATGAAAATTGGAAAATTGATAACTCACTCACCAGAGCCCCTTTCCCTGGCATAGCATGGTGTGATTGAGAGAAATTTCCCAACTCCTAGGTTCTCCTTGAGGAGGGAGAGAAGACTGGAACATATGTCTAACATTCAGACTTTTCAGGGGCTATCAGAGGGATTGGTTTCTGTCTTGTTTGAATCTAAGCACTAACAGGCAAGGGCACCAGGTTGGGGGCCACCAAGAGCAAAGGCAATGAACTAGCACACACTCACTTGCCACTGCCCCTCCCCCCAGCTCAGTGCAGAATGAGTGACAGAAAGCCCCCAACTCCTGGCTTCTCCCTGAGGAGAGAAAGAGTTGGAGCATGTGTCCAATGCTCCAATTTCTTACTGAGCTACCTAGGGACTGGTCTCTATATCACTTCTTTCAGAGCACTAAGATCTGACATAGCGTAGATGCCTGAGGGTTGCTGAAAATCAAAAAGAGCTAGACAGCTTGCTGCTGCTCCAGAGGACCTGCAGTATCTAAGACAGACACTAGAGGGAGCAAGAGATTTTTAAGCTCCTATAAAAAGAAACCTGCAAAACCTCTCTAGTTGGGAATGTACACCCACAAGTCCAGAAAAGATGCATCCACAGAAGAGATTTAAGAAGACCCCAGAATCCCTATCTGAGCTCATTGGTAAAGGTCTTTCCCTGCATGTAGCAGTCTGTTAAGACTGGGAAATGTGGCCGTGTTTTCAAATGGTAGATCCCAACACAAAGTAACAAGGCATACAAAGGAAACGAAGCAATATGGCCCAACTAGAAGAACAAAATCAATCTCCAGAAAATGACCCTAAAGAAACAGCTGTTACGAACTGCCTGATAAAAATTTCAAAATAACTGTCAAAAAGATGCTCAACAAACTCTGGAAAATAATGCATAAATACAGAATATTAATAAAGAGAAAATACTAAAAAGAACCAAACAGGAATTTGGGGGCTGAAGAATACAGTAACTGAATTGAAAAGTTCACTAGATGGGTTCAACAGCAGTCTTAAGTCAAGTAGAACAAAGAATCAAGGAACTCAAGACAAGTCATTTGAAATTATCCAGTCTGAGGGACAAAAAGAAAAAACAATGAAAAAGAGTGAGGAAAGCTGAAGGGACTTAAGGGATATCATCAATTGGACAAATATATGCATTACAGAAGTCCCAGAAGGAGAAGAGTAAAAGGAGCAGAAAGCTTATTTAAAGAAATAATGACCAAAACCTTCCCATATCTAGAAAAGAAATGGACATTCAGGTGAAAGAGGCCTAACAGCTTCTCATGGGATACAGCAAAAAAAAAAGTTCTGAGAGGGAATTTCATACTGGTAAATGCCTACATTAAAAAACAAAGATCTCAAATACTGAAAAGAAAAAATTGCTGCTATAAGAAATTCAAGACACAAATAAATGAAAAGTCATCCCATGTTCATGGATTAGAAGACTTAATATTGTTAAAATGTTCATACTACCCAAAGCAATCTATAGATTCATGCAATTCCTATTAAAATCCCAACTGCATTTTTTTTTCAGAAATAGGAAAAACAATCCTCAAATTCATATGGAACCACAAAGGACCCCAAATAGACAAAACAATTTCAAGGAAGAACAAAGCTGGGGGCCCCATACTTCCTGACTTCAAAACATATCACAAAGTTACAGTAATCAAAACAGTATGGTACTAACATAAAGACAGACATATAGACCAATGGAAGAAAACAGAAAAAAACTCACGCGTATATGGTCAACTGATCTTCAACAAGGATGCTAAGAACACACAATGGAAAAAGGATAGTTTCTTCAATAAATGGTGTTAGGAAAACTGGATTTCCACATGTAAATGAATGAAACTGAAGCCTATCTTGCACCACACAAAAGTCAACTCAAAATGAATTAAAGACTTAAACATAAGACATGAAAACTCCTAAAATAAAATACAGAGGAAAAGCTTCATGAAATTGGTCTTGGTAATGATTTTTTAAAAATATGACCTGACAATGATTTTCTGGATATGACATCAAAAGCATAGGCTACAAAAGTGAAGAGACAAATGGGACTACATGAACCAAAGAACTTCTGCACAGCAAAGGAATCAATCAACAGAGTAAAAAGACAATCTATGGAATGGGAGAAAATATTCACAAACCATATATCTGATAAGTGTTAATATCCAAAAATAAATAAAGAACTCCTACAAATCAATAACAAAAAATCAAATAAATTAATTTAAAAATAGGCAAAGGACCTCAATAAACATTTCTCCAAAGAAGACATATTAATGTCCAATAGGTAAATAAGAAGATGCTCAACATCACTAATTATCACTTATCATCAGAGAACTGCAAATCAAGATCACTGTGAAATACCACCTTATACCTGTTAGGAAGGACATTATTAAAAAACAAACAAAAACCACAAGAAAACAAGAGTTTTCAAGGATATGGAAAAAAGGGAACCCTTGTAAACTGTTCGTAGGAATATAAAATGGTGTAACCTCTATGGAACAGTATGAGAGTTCCTCAAAAAATAAAAAATAGGGAGAGTGTTAGCTCAGTGGTGGGGTACATACCTAGCACGCATGAGGTCCTGGGTTCAATCCCCAATACCTCCATTAAAAGTAAAAAAAATGTTTAAAAACAAACAGAAAAACACAACCAACCAACCAACCTAACTACCACCACCCCCTGGTCCCAGCCAAAAAAAATCAAAAATAGAACTATTACATGATCAGCAATCTCATTTCCGGGTATTTATCGAAAGAATTGAATACAAGATCTAAGAGAGATTTGCACTCCCATGCTCACTGCAGTTATTATTCCCAATAGCCAAGAAGTAGAAAAACCTAAATGTCCATCAACATATCAATGGATAAACAAAATGTGGGGTACATACAATGGAATACTATTCAGCCTTAAAAAAGAAAGAAATCCTGTCAAATTATGACATGGATGAACCTTGATGATGTTGTGTTAAGTGACATAAGTCAGTCACAGAAGGACAAATACTGCATGATTCCACTTATATGAGGTATTTATCTACTGTAGTCAAACTCATAGAAGCAGAAAGTGAAATGGTGGTGGTCAGAGGCCTCTGGGAGGAGAGGGTAATGGGTACAGAGATTCAGTAATGCAAGATAAAAAAGTATGAGAGATCTGCTACACAACAATGCATATGGAGTTAACAATATTGTACAATTTAAAATTTGTTAATAGGGTAGATCTCATGTTACATGTTTCTTTACCACTATTTCTAAAAAGGGGCAAATGAAGTTTATATGACATGACTTGTTCATAATGAATGGATGCCAGCTTCCAGGGATCAGCATTTTCATTTGTAAGTATTCACATCTTTATGGAAATATCTTTATGGAACTGGACTAACATTAAGCTCTCCAGTATGGTTTTCAAAAGCACCTTGCCTCTTTTTGGAAATCAGAGTGACACTTGTCCTTCTCAACCTTCTAGTACCTTTCCTTCCATCTAGGATTTCCTAAAGGTTACCTACAGTGGTACAGAAAATGCACCTGCAAGTTCTCTTAGTACCCTGAAATGAAATTATCCTGGGGCAGAAGAATTGAAATAAATGACAAGGGTTAGGTGCTTACTTGTTTTCTTACATGCTACTCACCTATCTCAATTTCTCTCTCACCAATGGTGTTTGTACCCTTTCTAAATTAATGTGTATTCTCTCATAGAGAATGTTCTAAAACAAACTAAAACAAAAAATGTTGAGTAATTCTGCTTTCTCTATCTGTCCACATTATACCAAACAACAGGCCCAAGCTTTTAACAGTACAGTTAAAGTAATCAAATGCATAGTATTTTAGATATAAGTTGTAATGATTTATATATACTGTAAGAATAGAGCTATTAACATTCTAATTTCACTGCTTACTTTTAAATATGCAGCTGCCTCTTGGACAGAAAGTGTTCTCTGACTAGAACTGCCACATTCATGATCTCCTGAAAAGATTAGCATATTATTAATTTTGAATCAGTACTATGTTAAGTAGAAGAAAACAAATATTATTAATCAAAATAGTTTACAAATTATACAATTATAGGTTTTATTATTATAATCAGTAAGGAAAAAAGATAAACACTCATATTTTCTAGAAAAAAATTTCAGTAGGCAATATAAATAATTATCTTTACATAAACCACAGCCTTTAAATGTATTTCAGTCTATATAGAAACATATCTTCCTCTTATATTCCCAATGAAATTGTTAACTAGAGGTAGGAACCACGTCACACTAATGCCTATCTATAGATCTTGGCACAAGGAATACCTTCCACAGATACATTATTTTTCAAGGGTGAAAATTCACTGTGCTAACTTATACATCTATTACTAAAGCTAATAATTCAAGAGTTCAAATAAGTCTGAATTCAAATATGCATTTCTGGATTATTACTAAACCTATCTTTAGCAAGAAGTATATTATACACCTTAAAAATTATCATAACATATCAACAGAGAAATTAGACGGAAGCTTCTATCTATGATCTGGTTTCTGCAAAGGGGTGTATACATACAAAAGTTCGGAAAACTACATTTTCCTTTTCTTGTTACCATTTATAAGAAAAGAATCCAAAGTCTTTTCTTTGGCGATCTGTGGTTATCATAGATCAATTATCCTTGTATTGAAGTTCAATTTTAAGTTTTTCCTGCCTGTTTCTTTCAGGTACTTTAAAAAAGATTTTTTAACATAAAAGTACAATAGCTAAAGTAAAATCCTCAGCAAATTTTTGTATCATGAAAGCAACCATGTTCCTATTTATCAGTTTTGTTCAAGTAGCCAGATTTTAATGGTCATAATTGTAAAAAGGACAGAAACACCTATGAACAAGTGAGTTTTTAAACTTTATAATCCATCCTTAGAGATTCCAATTGCACAGATCTACAGCAGAGGCTGGCAAACTCATAGACCAAATCTGGCCCACCAGGTTTTTATAAATTAAGTTTTATGGGAACACAGCCATGTTATACATTTATGTATGAACTATGGCTGCTTTCAAGTTTTAACTGTAGAATTGAGTAGTTGTGACAGAGAGAGTCTAGCCTGCAAAGTGTAAAAAATTTACTATCTGGCCCCTTCACAGCAAAAAAGTTTGCAGACCCCTGCTCTAGAGGAAGGAATCTTTATCTTTAAAAGCACCCCAGATTATGCTGATCTAACATACTTCAGAAAACACTGCTATAGAAACATCTGCAGAAGCTTGTAGTAGTAACATCAGGAATTCCTAGCTAGATTATATATTTAAGCTATTACTGGGTGCTATAGCATATCAGATAAATGTCATTAGTTTGCAGCATATGAATACAATCATCTGTCATGTAATGCAAATAAGGCTTTTTGTGATATACACAGAATTATGAGCCTCAAAACCTGACCAGAATTAAGGACTCAAAGGAAAAAAAAACAAAGATTGATGACAGGATGGGGAACTATCAGGATCCTAATATCTCCATTCAACCACAGAAGTTCTACATTTACCTATTACCAATTATCTGCTTTCTACAAAAGGATCTGCTACATACAGAAGTTTGGAAAACTACATTCTTCTTTTCCTGTAACTGTTTATAAGAAGAGAATCTAAAGTCTCTTCTTTCAGATTGTATGTGAAATAACTAAAAAAAGTTAAAAGGTAATAGATAAGCTGCTACTACAGCTTATAGATGATACCAATTCACCTAAATTATTATAATTGCAGATATGTTGAAACCTGAGAGCCCTCAAAGACTTAATAAGAGCAGAATATGAGGAAATTACAAGGAGTCAGGAGAAAAATTTCTGTAATATATATACTTTATCTAAGGAAATGACACCTGTACAACCACCAAAAGGAAAATATGCACCTTTATGTTTAATCTAGGATTTTAGTTAATTCATTGCTTATCCGATTCAGCTGATATATAAGCTTTCAGAATTTTGTTACTATTAATGCTATAAAGAAATGTGAGGACTTTTATTACATAATACAGTACATATCTATATTTCATCTTATACATATGGCAGGTAGGAAAAAGACCTTGGTTAAACATATCTGTAGAAATAAAACCCCACTCCACAGAGGAAATAAAAACTTGTAAAGGGAAAATATCCTACAAACGTAACACTGAACTTGGGAAAAACCATTTCTACCGATACTTCATGCTACATATGTAAATTAATTTTCAAAACATTTTTAGACACTATGAATGCTAAAACAATTACCTGCAAGCTGTGCCAATCGATCATGAAGCTTGTATAAGGTGTTCATCATAAGATTTTTTTCACTTTCCTAAATTTAAAAGAAAGTATTATAAAATATCCAATTCCAAGGAAAAAAACATGCACCAAATAATCATCTTATTCAAAAAGAAAAACAGTAAATGAATTTAAAAATCATAGAAGCCACATAATCTGAAAGACAAATTCATATTTAGCCAATGGCTACCATATTTTAAAGAAATCTTAGTCTATGAATCTAAACTATCACTCTAAATATTTTCTTTCTTGAGGATGACTGGGAAATGGCACTAAGGTCAGTGCTAGAAAAGGTCTCATATACAATAAACTCCCCCAACCACCAAAGGAATGCTCCCAATCCCCCTCTATACAAAGCACACTTACGTATATTGTTCTTACAAGACTGTTTTCTTCTTCATGTTTTGTTTTAATCTGACTCACCCACATCATAAGAGAATGAGCACTGATACTCTGATTAACCCTCAACCTCTCCTAGGCTCCCAAAGTGGTCCTATATAAATTTAGGAACCATTAAGATGAAACAAACATTTAATGAGTATCTACTAGGAGTTAAGAACTGTTCTTAGCAAAACAAGAAACCCAGTGAATACGATGGTTCCTGTAATCAAGGGCAAAAAACATATTAAATGTTACAGCTGCAAACAAAGTATAATGCAAATACAGAAGAGGGAGGGGAGGGAAGATCCATTTATGGAAGAAACAGTATCTGAATTGGGCTTAACAGAAAGAACTGACCAGCATGCCAGGCAGAAGGAACAGCATGAACAAAGCCCTAAAGGCATAAAGCGTTAGTTACACGTCTTTAATAACCAGTCGCCTACTTTGACTCAGCAAACTCAGGAAAAGTAGTTTGGAATCAATGGCTAGAGAACTCTAGATAACAAGACAAAGAGCTTGACTTCATTCCGAATGTTTAGGAGGAGGAAAGTAAAACAGAACTGTGCATCAGGAACATTAGTCTGACCATATGAAAGGAGACCAGAGTGGAGACTACTGCAATGTCTAAGCACCCTCCTGGGGGTCTAAAGCAATGAGACCTCCAATTTAAGACCAATCACAATTAAGACAGACCCATATAAGTAATGGGGGAGGGCAGATTAAGAAAGCGGGTAATAATAGCTTATCACACAATTTTAAATAAATTCATGATTCATGAGGGGGCTATGTCTTTATAATTTCCTTTCTCCTGAAATCTCTCACCAAATAGGATTACTGGATGAGTATGACCAGGAACAAATTCAGACAAGGAATAAAAAGCTAGGAACGTAACATTTATATATCCAATGACATGCAACCTCATCCATTTGTTTTCATGCTGTATGTTCAGAAGACAAGTTTGCACACTGTGGGTGGCATGCTTCTGTCAATGCAGCTTTAATCAGTGGCACTTGGAAGAAGAAAACTCATCAAAGGCTCCACAATCCTACCACCAGAGTCCCTGGTTTTATGTGAGATGGTTGATAGAGATAAGTGACATTCCTTTAAGCTGACTACTTGCCTTTCAATCCTTTTGCTTTTTACCCCCTCAGCTCTATCTCAACCAGATTCGGACTCAAGCCAGTCCTTAACACTTAAGCTGAAAAATCCAAACTGCAAAAATCAGACATCAAAAAGTAACTGTAGGGGCTGAAATCCAGGATTCTGAAAGCTATGCATTTGTGATACATTAAAACACAAAATCATTTTTAATAAATATGTTCAGTATAACAAGATGAGAAGGAGTTCCAATAATAATGTAGCTTGGGGGCTTGCTACATAAAACCAACGTAAATCTGATTAAGCTTTGGGACTAAAGTAGCTGAGAGTTTTGAAGTTCATTTCCTTCCTTCTCTGGAAAAGAGACTGATTTCGTTTTAGTTTTACATGTCCTGATCATGCCCATCCCACATCCCTTTTAAAACCAAAACTAAACCCAAAAACTGGATATGGTCCTCTGTGATTACATCTTAATGAACATCGAAGGCTTGGGAATAAACTTCATCTTTTGATTCACATATATTAACAGTGGACTAGACAAGTAGAAGAAATAACAAAAACTAATCAAGTGTAACTGGATCTCATACTGGATAACATACAGGCTATTACATTCTCATATAAAGAATTTAAACATCCAAAAAGCTCAACTATAATTTTTTCAAAAATTATTGCTCCAATGGTAACTCATTCAAAATGACCATCTATATATTACAAGAGTATCAAGTTCCACCTAAAAGATCAACTAAATTATGACCTAAATAGTTTTTATGAAATAGTTTAATAGGAACAATTAATTTTGAGAAATAGAAAGGTTTTGGTTCAATTATCTTAGCACTATTATGTTAAACTAGAAGTAAATCTGAAAAGTCTGTAAATCAAATTTTAAAGTTACTTTCCTACAGAAACTTACATTGGCTTATTGTTTCATTACAAAGTTCCTCCACTTTGCTTTTCAGATTGTCTAACATCAGCTTGAAATGTGTCTACTAATCACCCTGAAAACAAGTTAAAGATCTAAAAATAAATCCATATTTAAAGTAAGCTTTCAAGTAACCTTTCATTAAACAAAAATAATTTTATAATTTGAACTAGCTACCTTCCAATTGCCTGTTTTGGTAAGGTTCAGATTTTCCTTTAGTAACACAAATTCTCTGAAGGGAAGTTCTTATTCTTGGGGGAATAAAATCAAACTGTAGAGTGACTCTACCAACTTTCTCCTTTAAATATATTTCACCTTTAAATATTTCCCTCTTCCATTCTCAGCCAATTATCTCCTCAAGGATATTTTCAATTTTTGTATCAAGTCTATGATTAAATGATAGTAATGGATTTTGAACACTTAGCATAGTGCCTGGCACAGAATAAGCACTTAGTATAAGTGAATTGCCATTATCTTCATTACAATTATTACTATTATTTAGAGGTTAGGAACTTTAGTTTCCCTCAAGGAGATAATAATATAGAAGAAATAAAGTCTCGTGTTTTCAGTGTTCAGTGTGTATATCGTGCAAATTTAAATTACGATGTCAGCAGCAGTGTTATACTTAATATTATAACTGATGAAGTCCACTTCTTTTTAAAACAAGTATCACCACAATAGAATATTACTAAAACTAATCATTATTAACGATCTAAAATAACATTCTATGGATCTGACTACAAGTTATTACATACCCTTCAGCAAACAAATAATGTTTTCCATACAGGGCTATGTTACTGTCAGTTCCTATAATAAAAAAATTAACAACTAACTGTGTATTGTAGTATAAGCTCAATATCAACATCTTTGACGTGCCTATGATGACAGATGGTAAGTGAAAAATATTTTCATGTGAGTAAAAGTTAGGTTAAACTTAATATTATAAATCCTTTAACAAGAAAAGTAATCATAAATAGATTGCCTAAGACTCTAAATCCTTTGCCTTCCTGACAGTTGAATAGCCACACCAATGAGTAAAAAAATCCAAGAGACAAACTAAAGGCAAAAAAGACAAAACCTACTAGGGTATCCAACAACTTAAGAAAACAGGCACACTTTTAAGAGTAAGACCAGATTCCCAGATGACATGCCATTGTCATTTTACTTGGCAGTTGGCTTTTACTTTAAAGTGATAAACAGTTCAGCTCTTAGGAAGAAATCTGTGTCAAATTTAATTATACTATAGTTAAGGAATACTCAAAGCAAGAAAACATATTGCTTCAGCCTAAAAGAACCTTTAATTACTAATTTTTAGTTGACAGTCATCCTAATACTTTTATCATATAAAACATGAGACAAAGTATCAGTTTTATCACTTTTTACTTACTTGTATTTTTCCAAACGTTTCATCAAAGGGGTTTTTTACTATCAAGAAAAGAAAAAGAGAGAACTATTAGCATCATTTAAGAATGAGAATTAGAATCCCCCTAAACAAGCCCTCTGAAATGCCAGCATGTACTTTGCTAAAACTACGTAAACATACAAACAAAATGTAAACAAACTTATGATAATAAAGGTTGGAGAACTAATTTTTCAGACTTACTATATTTACCATGTTCACTAGAATTTGTGATTTGTTCTAAATAACTGAAAGCAGGTGCTTTAGTCTCAGAGTGGCTTGGTTTAAGTCCTAGCTCCATCACTTAATAGCAACACGACCTTGAACTACCTACCATCTACTGAGCCATTCTAAGTTGTAGCTTCCTGTTTTATAATGGAAGGAGGTAACAATGATACCTACCTTATATAGCTGTTGTGTGGATTAAATAGTATAAACCATATAAAGTACTTGGCATAGTGTCAAATATTTAACATATGTTACCTATTATTGTTATTATTAATGCCCAACATTTCTTCACCTTAACTTGGTTTCTCTTCAAAATATAGACTAAAAGCAGTTACTACTTGCAGAAATCTACAAAATGCTTTAAAACTAAACAGTTTATTTAGAATTCATACTTTCAATGATTAAAAAATCAAACTTGCTAGTCCTTGCTAACATCTGGGGAAGTGGCAAGAAACAAATACACATATCAAAGTGGCGAAGAATTAAGTCTCAGTATTAAACAACTTATTTCCAGTAAATATTATAAAGAAAGGATTTCCCACTTTCCATTCAACCTCTCCACACCCACCTCCCCACAATCACCCTCCCCAAATAGATACAAGTAAGTTTATGGCTGAATACATAGCATCTCTCAGGTTATTATTTAGACTTTTCTCCTTATTCTCTATTTTAAAATTACATGCAAAAATATTATCTATACTCCAGGTCACAACTAAGACTAACTGAGCCTACAAAGTAGTTCACACTGACCAGGTTTCCTTTCTGAGGTGCTTTTCTATTTTTATTTGAGAAAACAGGAAGTCCCATAGGAACCAGGAACTGCCTTATTCTAAGAAAGTTCATGTGTGAGATTAGCTTAACAAGGTACAATAAAAAAGCAAGAGAAAAATGTTTTCTGCTATCATCTGAAAAGATTTGATCATACATTTTCAGACATTTTTCTATACAGCAAGAGAGTTTTAATGCTGGGAAGGAAAAATTTTTGAAAAATAGATCAAATGTACTTAAAGGGGGAATAGAAAGAGTATAGCTTAAAGATTAAATAAAACGTTAAGAAATGTTAAAATGTTGGAGTAAAAAGATATTTTTAATAAGATTAATTTTTATCAATGTAAAATTTGAACAACTTAAAATAAAGCCATGTATATAGTTCAATATATTACAAAAATATGCCACTTAAAAAAAGTGGGTCTAACAATGATAAAAAAAATTAGGATTTTATTTGCTCATTATAAGAATAATTCTGAAAAATATTAAAACACACAATTCTAAAAAACAGGTTTTAATATCTATGAAGAAAAGCCATGAGATGACTTTTTTTTTGACTGTATACAATTTTTTTGGTCAAAATTATTAATGGAAAACTAGCTCTTCAAATACCTCTCTTAAAGTATTACTCCCACTAGACTGCTCCACTATGAGTTTCTCACAGCAAGGCATCACGTGTATTCACATTTGTATGCTCACCGCCAAGCACAGTACTGTACATACTGTTAGTACTTGAAAAGTGCTATCTGTGCTATCTAGGCTAAATCTATCCTTCTTTTTTCTACTCTGTGTGTTAACACTGAAGCAAAAGTGTGAAATTCTGCAGGAATGTGGAGAAGGGCATATTCTGAGCAACTGGGAAGGGAGAGGAATAGAGTAACAAAGAGAAAGCCAAAGAGCAGAACAATTCTGTTGAGAAACATTGTTCTGCCATTTGTACCTTTCTAGGTTGCTGCCTCTTGGCTAATGGGCTAAGATAACCAACGTATAACATACTAAAAAGCCAACAATATACTTTACATCCTGCACATCTACTATTAAAAGTTTTCCCCAATTTTCTACGACAATTGTTACCTATTAAATTAACTGACAGACCTATTAACAACAAAAGTAAACGTAGTCTTGAGGTTAAGTTTTAGAAAGGAAATGCCATTTAAAAAGAGCAATTTTTATGCATCTAACTTTTATTCCCCCAAATCATTTCAGTATTTCTAAAACTAATCAGTATTTTAAAATCTTATCCAAAGTACCCACAATCTTTGATGGATACAACACATATTGTTACCCCAAGTGAAAACGTTTCCCCCTTCCCTGACAATTAGGCAATTATAGAGAAGAAACCATATTCCAAAAGAATCCTACAGCAAAAAATGTGACCTCAATTTTTAGCCTTTTTTCTAGGGATAGACCTGAGAGTAAATTCTTACCCTTTATCCTAAAGCAATGATAATGCCAAGTTGGTATTTCAAACTTACTGTCCTCCTACACCAGCTTCTCATTACTGCTTTTTCTCAAATTCTCCTGGTATGGCCATTTCTCCCTCAATTTTCTTTTTCACATTATTTCAAACCTCAAATATACTACTTTTCTTTGTACATGTCCTTAAATTTTGACTTTCTTCTTTGAACTATCCTTATAATTGTAAAAATCAAATTCCTAAAAATATTTCTTTAATTATACTACTAGACCCCTCAAAATCATCCAATGATTTCTCATCACATTTTGCTTCAAGGAACTAACTCGAATCTTGTGATGTTTTCCTACTTACTTAAAGATACATTGTCGATTCCCCTTCTCTAAACCTCTTTCTCTCACATCAATTCCAAAAATGTTACTAGTTTCACTGATCTTTTCTGTCAAGTTTAAACCTTTTTCCATTCTCTTAGGCTGAGTATCAAATTTGTCAACCATTATGAATTCCCAGATAAAAAGGAAAAAAATGAAGCATATTAACCTATAAATGTATGTACACTGTGTTTTTAGACATAATGCTACTGCACACTTAATAGACAGTACTGTGTAAATATAACTTTCATATGCACTGGGAAACCAAAAAATTTGTAGGCCTCCCTTAATTGCGATTATTCATTTTATTTCAGTAGTCTGGAACCAAATCTGCAGTATCTCCAATGTATGCCTGTATTCACAAAGCGTATGTGTAATGTTGACTAAATGAATTGATGTTCTCCTCAGGAAGGCTGCATGTTGGCCACTCAGTGGCAGTAAAGGGAAGAAAAGGGTCTTTGGTGACCAAAGTTCTTTTACAACTCAGAAAGAAAGATAAAGTTTATTTAACAAATATTTATTGAGTAGCTTGTACTAGGCACTAGAAATGTGGCCATAAATAAAATAAAAAATATCTGCCCTCAAGAAGCTTGTATTTTAGAGGGGTTGGAAGAAACAATGAACAAATACATTTTTTAAAACGTATAGTATGTCAAGTGGTTCTAAGTGGTTTGGAAGTTAAGCAGCAAGAATGGAGTTGACATGTGAGGGAAGGAAGCAACATTAAATAAGATGGGCAGAGAAGGCCACACTAAGAAGACTGGATTTGTATAGAAACCTTAGAGAGCTGAGGCAACAAGCCACATGGATACCTGAAGGAAGGGGTTCACAGGTAGAAAGAACAAGAAGTATATGGGCTCTAAAGTGGTAGCATACCTGCCATATTACTCCTGGATACTTCCATGTGGATGAGAGGGAAATTGCAAGAAATGAAGTCAAACTGGTAGCATTATTTAAGGGAATTAGTAGGTGCAGATAATGTAGGAACTTGACGACTTTTTATAGATTACTTAGAGCAAGAAACTTCAAGGAATTGGAAGCATGTTACCTGGCTTATGCTATAAAAGAAAACCATGTGTAATAAACAACAGGCACTCTCTCAATTAAGTTTAAGAGTTCTAATAATCTACTATTTACAGAATAAATGACCTACTATTAATAATCCAGGAAAACTGAAGAAATAGTACATTCAGGGTGCTTTTCTTTAGCTTTCTCTAGATCAGCACAGCCAACTTCAGTCAGCCTTGACATTTTTCTGTTCTGAATACTTGAAACTATCAATTATCAGTCATAAAAAATATTCTACTAGGAGGAACTGAAAAGACATTTTTCTAAAGAAGACATACAAATGTACAACAGGTAAATGAAAAGGTGCCCAACATCATTAACCATCAGGGAACTGCAAATCAAAACCACTGTGAGATACCATCTCACACTTTTAGAATGATTATCCTCAAAAAGAAGAGATAACAAGTGTTGGTGAAAGTAGGGAGAAAAGGGAAATCTTGTACACTGTTGGTGGGAATGTAAATGGTACAGCCACTATGGAAAACAGTAAAGGAGTTCCTCAAAATTAAAAACAGAACTACTGTATGATCCAGCAAATCCCACTTCTGGGTATACAGTCAAAGGAAATGAAAGCAGGATCTCAAAGAGATATCTGCACCCCCATATTCATTACAATATTATTTATAATAATCAAGATATGGGAGCAACCCAACTGTCCGTCAACAGATGAATGAATAAAGGTGATGAGGTACATATATAGAATGGAGTGTTATTCAGCAATGAGAAAGAAGGAAACCCTGCCATTTGCAACAACATGGATGGACTTGGAGGATAATATACTAAGTGACATAATTCAGACAGAGAAAGACAAATATTGTATGATATCACTTACATGTGGAATCTAAAAAAGCCAAACCTGGTGTTCATCAATAGATGAATGGATAAAGAAGATAGGGTGTGTATATACATATAATATTCCACATATAATACAATGGAATATTACTCAGCCATAAAAAACGAAATAGTGCCATTTGCAGCAACACAGGTGGACCTAGAGAATATCATACTAAGTGAAGTCAGACAAAGAAAAATATTACATGATATTACTTTTATGTGGTATCTAAAAAAATGATACAAATGAACTTATTTACAAAACAGAAACAGACTCACAGACATAGAAAACAAATTTATGGTTACCAAAGGGGAAACGGGAAGGATAAATTAGGACTATGGGATTAACAGATACACACTACTATAAATAAAATAGGTAAGCAACAAGGATTTACTACTGTACAGCACAGGAAACTATATTCAATATAACCTATAATGGAAAATAATCTGAAAAAAAATACATATAACAGAATCACTTTATCGTATACCTGAAACTAACACAACACTGTAAATCAACTATACTTGAATATGAAAAAAATTAATCAAAAGAAAGAATTTAAGAAGCCAAACAGAGAGCAGAGTGGTAGTTACCAAGGGCTAGGCAGTGGGGAAAATGGGGAGATATTGGTCAAAGGGTACAAACTTCCAGCTCTAAGATTAACAAGTTATGTGGATCTAATGTAAAGCATGGTGATTCCAGCTAACAATACTATATTATAAACTTGCAAGTTGCTAAGAGAGAAGATCTTAAATGTTCTCACTACAAAAAAGAAATGATAATTATGTGACAGGATGGAGGTGGTAGCTAATACTATGGTGGTAGTCATTTTGCAATACATAAATTTACCAAATCAACACACTGTACAAATTAAACTTACACAATGTTAAATGTTATTTATTTATCAATAAAGCCAGAAAAAATATTCTGCCAATAAGGCTTTGAGCTTTTGATCTTTCTGATCTTCTTCAAGGCTGAATATTTTCCCCTCTCCTTTATTCTGTCTTTAAGGTCCAGTCTGCAGCTCTGCTGCAGTCCTGAAGGATGCCTAAACATTGCAGCTCATCAGGACCTTCCCCTTGTTAGAACCTCTATGTATTTATTCTTGGTATCTCTACTACCTTATATTATCACTTTTAACTATTTGTTGTTTGTTTCTTCCCCCAACAAAACTACAAAATCTCTACCTATCTGCCTTGCAGATATTGGGTGCTAAATACATGTTGAAAGAACATAGGCTTGGAGGCATACTGACACTTCCAAGAATAACAGCCTCACCAATACTAGAAGGATAATATAATCCTGATCACTCCATAAGCTTCTCCTTGGAATAAAAAGGAATTTGTATTTCTTCAGCTCTTGATAGGTTCCAGGAATACTGATGCCATGCATTCAGGAGGTAGCTCATTTTATCCTTTATACCACTATTTCACAGCAGGTATTACCTCTATTTTTACGGGCACAGAAACTGATGCATGATGAGGTTAGGTTGCTTCCCCAGGTAAAAGCAAGTTTAAAGAGCTGGAATTCAAAAAGATGGGAGTCAAACTCATGTCTGACTCCAAAGCCTACATTCTTTTCATTAAAGAAAAAACAACTACAGAAAATAGTTGTTCTATTTGGTTTAAGCATTCTGCTCTAGAACTTTCAGATTTGGAATCATTAAACTTTAATCTCCTTATGATGTAATGCACGAAAAATGCCCAAAATGGAGATAAGGCGGAAAAGACACTGCTTTGGGGAGAATACACTGATGTCTCTTAGATGAGGAAAACTCCTCTAAACCGAGTTCTCTAATTGTAGTCTAGGAAAAGATTTTCCATGATATATCAAAACGTAAAGTGTCCCATGACCACCACCGGCAGCATTAATCACCCTGTGTTTCTCTGCTGCCATAGCACTTTGTTCTTAAGACTGCTATAAAACTTACCACAAGGCATTGGTTTAAAAAAAAAAAATCCCAATTTTCTCATCTTAGTACCACACCGCACCTAAGCAGCAGTTTGGCTTCATTTGCCAACAAAAAATACTCACAAACTGACCAAGTGCCTACTAGATGCCAGACACTATGCTAGTTGCAGGAGACTAAAAAATAAAACTATAGAAGCCCTGTCCTCAAGAAGCTCAATCTGGAGGGCAGTAACTCTGCAGCCATGCTCTTTCAAAGGCAGTCTCTTATAATTCTAAAACGCTATGACCTTAAGGCTAAGTTTTAGTCTTTGGAACTTCAAGTCATCTAGGAAGTTAAATTCAGTTGCCTAAATGACCAATTATCTCTCTGAGTTGTACCTTTTTGTAAATAGACATTCAAATTCTCAAATCCCATCTTCTAGCATTAATGGTTTAAACAGAGTATAATTATATGTGAAAAAGTGAGGGGGTAAGGGAGAGGGCAAATGTTTCCAACAGCTGCAGAACACTGCACCTGTGTGGTGAAGATTTCTGCATTTCACTGCCAGCCAGACTGATCTAAAAATGGACAGGGTGAACAAGGCAGTACATTCTTTGCAACACAGCACATTGCCCATTTGTTCTCTGAAAGTTTGCCTATTGTTTCATGGTCTGTTAAATATACGGTCATTCCAAAGGACAGGAACAGTTCACTTCAAGTGTACTTACTAAATTACTGTGAATGTTGAGGTTAAATCAGCTCAAAATAGACAAAATTTTATGGACAGAAACTGTCTACTATAAAACTTGCCTAAGGTAAACTTGTATCACCTTTTTTCTACTCATCTTTCCATGTTAACCCCACCTATCTATATCTGGATTTACAAAGGGACAGACCTAGATGGGGATAATCAGTGAAAGAGAAGAGAAGGAGGGCAAAAACACAAACGCTTCTCCACGTCTCATGTCTTATACAACTCCCAATTTGTCATTCACACTTTTCTTTTTTTTTATTCATTCATTTTTTGGTGGGGGAGGTAATTAGCTTTCCTTATTTACTATTAGAGGCGGTATTGGGGATTGAACCCAGGACCTCATGCATGCTAAGCATGTGCTCTACCACTTGAGCTACACCCTACCCCCTATTCGCCCTTTTTTAAGAGGCAAAAGTCTTGAGCTACTTCCAAATAACTTTTCTTAAAGAATAACAGAACATACACAGTAATTTTAAAAAATAAAAATAAAGAGGACTTTGAACGTGGTTATCAAAGTACTAAGAATATGATGAAAACTGAAATCCTATGTCCAAGGAAATAAAATGTCAAAGCTCATAATTAAATTAACAATAGCCTTATTATTTGATTGGCTCTTATTCTTCATCTCTATTTGATAAGGAACATTATGGTCTCTTTCAACTTTGTGGTTATTTGAAAATCTCAACATTTGCTTACCATAAAAATGAAGACTCTCTGGGGGCAGGTGGGAATTGATAGCAGACTAGAATTGAAATTTTTGTCTTTATTCAAGCACTAATTTCACATTATAATTATACACCAACTCTGGGATATCTTGAACAAAAGCGGTAAGAAAGACTTCAAACCACAGACTGTTCAACAAAAATATGGGGCATATTCTAAATACGATGTTCTGAGAACATGCTGCTTACAACATAGTGGAGACAAATGAGTAGCTATGATATATAACATAATCAATACCTTAGAGTTTAGTATAGTGTTCTTTAAGAATTCAGGAAGGGACAAATAATTTCTGTGTAAATTTGAGCCTTAAAAGTATAATAAAGAATAATAAAATGGAATGAACTACTAGAAAATGCAACATTGATGAATCTCAAAAATATCATGCTGAGTGAAAAAAGTCTGACTAAAAAAAAAAAAGAGTATTCTATGAATCCACTTACATGAAGTTTTATAACAGGCAAAATAAATCTATGGTGAAAAAATCAGAACAGTGAAGGAGTACTCACTGGGCATGAGGAAGCTTTTGGAGGTGAAGGTAATGTTCTATATCTATTGGGATTTGAGTTACACAGCTGGATGTGTTTGTCAAAACTTATCTGACGGTATATTAAAAATCTGCACATCTAACTGTATGCAAATTTTACCTAAAAAAAAACCCTCACTCTATTTAATAATTTGCATGAAGTATGTAAAGGTGAAATAGCCTAATGTCTTCAATTTATTCAAATATACTTTTTAAAGACAGAACAGCGGATGAATAGAGTTAGTGAACAAAACACATAATAAAGCAAATATAGAAAATGTTAACTGTAGAATATAAGTGTGGGAATGAGTAATCACAGCACAATTCTTTCAATTTTCTATTTGAAATTTTTCATAATAAAATGCTACAGAAGAAAAAGTATTAAAAACAATATTCATTGACAGTGCTAGTTGTTCTTATTTTACAAAAACTGGAAGAGTTATTGTAATGTAAGAATTTATTTTGTTTTGTTTTACGAAGACCTGGCTAATATAGTCTTATTTTTTAAAATCATATAATTTACATTTACAAAGTAAGATTTTATCTTTTCTATTAAACTTGGCATATTGGAAAGTATCCAAAATGTAGGAGCTTTTGTCTAGGAATCTTTAGAAAGTAAATGCTTTACAAATATTCAAAATTATTTTCTAATATGTTTAACCTACTGAGTTGGAGGTAATTCATTTACTAACAATTTTATAAGACAGGATTCATTTTACAAGACAGGATTCATTTACCTAAAATAAAATTATTACTAAATTAGAAAATTAATCACTAGTAAATCAAAATATTACACATTTAAAAGACTTTAATGATACAGTCTATTCCTCCTAAAAATTAATTCTGACATCTTAATAGAACATCCATAACTCAAGAAAACATATCTGATAGTTACTGATTACTGATCTGACTAGTAACTAAAATTGAAGTTCCCATTCAAAGAATGTTTAATCCAAGAGAAGACTTTAGACTTCAAGAAAATACCAACAGCTTACTCTAAACTATAAAGTTAATAATGAGTTTCTCCCCACACCAACACAGACACACACCCACACCCCTAGTCTCAGTGGCTCAAAACCAAAGGGAAATGATTAGGCTCCTGCCTCCAACTAATTTTGTCAGATAAAGACACTCCTGTAGTTTATCCAAAGTTGGGAGGAAAGGCAGTGTAAGAATACATTCAAATAAGGACAAAGCAATACATCTACTTAAATTATGGGAGTTTTATCTTACTACATTGCTCAAGGTCCAAAACTTTGAGTGATCTGCTTTTTCAGTACTTTCACAACCTCTCCCTGAAAACTATGTTGCACATATGCCAGTTAAAGAATTATGCTACTGCTCAGTGACAAATGAATAGAAAAATAAAAGCAAGTCAACCCACAAAGGTTAGTTACAAACCTATAAATAATACCAAGCATCTGTCCAACAGATAACTTGGCACCCAAAGGAATTTATGCTAATACAATACTGTAATTTATTAAACGTGGTGACAGCTCACTATATTAAGAGATTTTAAACATTAACTGTTACACACTAAAGACTGGCTATAACACTTCCTCAAGGTTTACACTGCCAATAATGCAAGGGAAACTGTATTAACTAAGGCTGTCCCGAAAGAATATTGCTAAATGAGAATTTAGAGATCCAAAAGGGATCTGTGATACACTATACAACCTATCTTCAGCACAATGCAATAAAGCAACATGCATTTCCTGCACTATTAAATACATGAGGTCTTCTACTTAGTAACATTCTCAATTACAATGCCTGTGTTTAACATTATAAATGACTAGAGATAAAAACTACCACCAGCTTAGTTTTGTGTGGCACTGAGACTTTATGCAAAAAAGCAAATTGGAAGAGAGCCCAGAAATTAACCCACAAACTTTTGGTCAACTAATCTTCGACAAAGAAGGCAAGAATATACAATGGAATAAAGACAGTCTCTTCAGCAAATGGTGTTGGCAAAACTGGACAGCAGCATGTAAATCGATGAAGCTAGAACACTCCCTTACACTATACACAAAAATAAACTCAAAATGGATCAAAGACTTAAACATAAGAAAGATACAATAAACCTCCTAGAAGAAAATATAGGCAAAACATTATCTGACATACATCCCAAAAATGTTCTCCTAGAACAGTCTACCCAAGCAATAGAAATAAAAGCAAGAATAAACAAATGGGACCTAATTAAACTTACAAGGTTCTGCACAGCAAAGGAAACCATAAGTAAAATAAAACAACGTATGGAATGGGAGAAAATTTTTGCAAATGATGAAACCAACAAAGGCTTGATCTCCAGAATATATAAGCAGCTCATATGACTTAATAAGAAAAAAACAATCAACCCAATTCAGAAATGGGCAGAAGACCTAAATAAGCAATTCTACAAGGAAGAAATACAAATAATCAATAGCCACATGAAAAAATGCTCAATATCACTAATTATCAGAGAAATGCAAATCAAAACTACAATGAGGTATCACCTCACACCAGTCAGAATGGCCATCATTCAAAAGTCCACAAATGACAAATGCTGGAGAGGCTGTGGAGAAAAGGGAACCCTCTTACACTGCTGGTGGGAATGCAGTTTGGTGCAGCCACTATGGAAAACAGTATGGAGATTCCTCAAAATACTAGGAATAGACTTACCGTATGACCCAGGAATCCCGCTCCTGGGCATATATCCAGAAGGAACCCGACTTCAAAAAGGCACCTGTACCCCAATATTCATAGCAGCACTATTTACAATAGCCAAGACATGGAAACAGACTAAATGTCCATTAACAGAGGACTGGATAAAGAAAGATGTGGTATATTCATACAATGGAATACTATTCAGCCATAAAAGCTGACAATGTAACGCCATTTGCAGCAACATGGATGTTCCTGGAGAATGTCATTCTAAGTGAAGTAAGCCAGAAAGAGAAAGAAAAATACCGTATGAGATCAGTCATATAAGGAATCTAAAAAAAGAATATAAATACAAAACAGAAACAGACTCATAGACATAGAATACAAACTTGTGGTTGCCAAAGGGGAGGAGGTGGGAAGGGATAGACTGGGAATTAAAAATTTGTAGATACAGACAAGCATATGTAGAATAGATAAACAAGATTATACTGTATAGCACAGGGAAATATATACAAGATCTTTTGGTAGCTCACAGCGAAAAAAAAATGTGACAATGAATATATGTATGTTCATGTATAACTGAAAAATTGTGCTCTACACTGGAATTTGACACAACATTGTAAAATGACTATAACTCAATAAGTTAAAAACAAAAAAAGAAAATTGGAGAGAAAAGCTGCAATGCAATGAAAAGGTGAATAGAACTAAAAAAAAAAAACTGATAATAATTCTCATTCCATTCATCAAGTGGGGATAAGGAACATAGCTCTGACAAAAGGGAAAAGGGCACTCTATGCATAGTCAAAGCATAGAGATTGACGTATAACCAAAACAAACAAAAACTGAATTTGGAGCTTAAAAAAAACCTCCATCATTGACTTTATGAATTACATGCTTAAAAGTTATATCTTGACTTTTAGCTCTGGGAGAAACCAGACAGAAATAAATAGACACTTGGGAAATAGAGGAATCTAAGTATGTCATCATCAGGTCATCATTTAAGGACTCAGTTTCTTAAGACTTTGTTTTTTGGATAAAACAAAATGTAAGCAGTTATGACATGTGGTAAACTAGGGTAAATATGACTTTTTTATTGGTTATAATATATGAAACCTTAAGAGTAAAACCCATGCTTCCACATAAACACAATGGACAGAAAGTACAATGTACACTGGAATCATCAGATTTTCACCTAACATCTATTTAACTTCCACTTGTAGCAGAGCGAGAGTATACAACTATGTGTGAATGAGTACTTTTTTTAAAAAACACATGCAATTCGCCACAATCATTCTGTTGGCTGTTACAATGAATATGCACGTGCCCTGGACAAAGCCTGAGATGGGAGATATGACGATGCTATTCCCTCAGCTGCTCTTCAGTTTTCATGTGACTCTCATACTATGAATACTTCAAACACTGAGTATGATTTTAATGTTTAAAGATGTACTGTGGTCCTCAGTGCTCCATCAGGTACTAAAACAGTCTATTCTTACACTGGATAGAAAAAAACTGATCTTTCTGAGAGACCACATGGCAGCCTCTAAGTCTCACAGACTTTTCAATGGCATTTTTGAACAAGCTTAATTTTTGCTTTATGCATTGACTTCAAAAACCTAACTTCATAGAACTACTATATAATAGAACTGTAAATTTGAACCTGTCAGTAACAACAGTTTTCTGAACCAAGTAAATAAAACTGATACTTTAATTTCCATTTAGTAAACACTCAAGACATCTTAAAATTCCCAAATTATGACTAATATCAAGCTTCTTTTCCCACATATCATCTCTCTTTTGTTAAATTCTGTTCAACGAATATTTTTGAGCAATCAAAAACCAGAAGCGAAGGAACACAAAGACGAAAACTCGTATTACCTTCCCCAGTGCAGCTGATAATGCAGTGATTCTCACTGCTTTGGAGCATTACAGACCCTTGAGAAACTGATAAAATCTATGGACCCTATCCCCAGAAAAAAAAATGCACACAACATTCAAAAATTTGCATAGAATTTCAAGGAGTTACTGTTCACCTGGGATCCATTTATGGCTTTTTTAAGATATATGGACCACTAGGGTTAAGAACTCCTGGTCTAGTGGAATATAACTTTTTTGTTTTAGGAGTGATGGGGATAATTTCAAAGTAAATTCAAAAACAAATACACAAGATGATATAAAACCATGTGGACAGTATAGCATAGGGACAAAGGTCCCATGTCAGAAGTCAGATTACCTGTACTCAAATCGTGGTTCTGCCACTTACTGACTTCGGACAAGTTTCTTAACTTCCTTATGTACAGAGAATAAAAATACCTGGTTCTCAGGATTGTTTCAAAAATCAAGTGAAATAATGCATGCAAAATTTAGCACAGTGCCAAATGAGAGGCACACATACAAGCAGAAACTCAGAATCCTTTGAGTTGATTCCTAAAGTCTTTACAGTCCTAGTCCACATACAGCCTCAGAATAAACAGTCAGTTTCTTAAGACTGTCTTTGTCACCAAAAGAGCCCAACTAAAACATCATCTTCTCTCAAACCCACTGCCCAAAGCAGCTGAAGACTTCTAAAACTCTTTCAAACTCTAAGGTGATCTTATAAGGCAAAATGTTTAAACCTTTAAGTTCATCTGCTCTTAATTCATTCAGTGTAAACTCCCTTCCTCCAGTACCAGGACTTATTAACAAAAATAGACAAAAAGAAAAGTATGGCAACAACCCTGTAATAAACTGATAGAAAAAATTCTTGTAAATTAAAGCCCAAGATAACATGTTTATTTACATTCATATTATGTCTACTCTAGTTAGCAGACTGACTTGTTAGAATATTGATTTACTACTTTAAGCTATTTCTTTTTTTTTTTTCCAAATTATACAATCTACTATATAGGCTATTTAATCTTGCTTTTTAAACATCAAAATCCATATACCACGTGAATGGATTTTTATTTAACTCCAGTACTTGTACTATGGCTTTTCATCACTACGCAGTTATTAATGAACCTCAGTATCTTTTACTCTACATAATCCCCACAAAATTTATTATCAAAAAAGAATTTTAAAGAAGATAGGAGGTGTTTGCTTAAAAAAATAAAATAAGCAATCTAAAGCAACCCAACAGAATATTTTACTATTTTTAAAAATGTATTTGGACTGATACTCTGCCTACAACAAAATTCAGGCAAGGACACTAAATCACTCCAGTTTCTCTCATTTTCTAACTCAAATATAACAGACTTGTTTTTTTAAAGTACTAGATATTTTCAAAGTAACTGGGTGATGTCTTTATCCTTTTTCCTTCTTGGATGACAGTATTAATATAATTTATAACTTTTATACATTAATATCAACCTACTATAATTTTTAAAATTTAAATTACAAATCAAATTTTTAAAATTTAAATAAAATGCAAATTTTCCTAAACAATGCTTACTTCTAAAGTTATATCGTTTAGATAAATGAAAAATATTTCTTCACACTAAAAAGCAGTGAGGAAAAATGAAAAAGAAATCTCTGGAGCAAGGAATACTTGTGCCAACATTATGATTTGTGATCTTAGGCAAGTCACCCTCTCTGAGATTCTAGTAACCTAATGTAAAATGGGATGTTTTGTGACTATGCAAAGCAATCTGGAAAGAAAAGAGATTAGCAAATCTTAGCTTTTTCTTCTTTTCCCAGTCCTTGCATGGAATAAAATAAACAGCACCCAATTTACAAAATAACACAATATACCACCAGTCCATTCTTCATTCGCCTCTGCCATGGAGCTACTGGGAAGAAATGACAAGAGTTCTTAGAAAATCTGTGAGTTAGGAAGAGATGAAAGGGAAAACCCCAAGGCAAGGCTCCCTGCCAAAAATCTTTTTACAATATCCAAATTTTACACTGACTGCCAAAATTTCACTAATCAGAGAGGGAACCTGGATTAATAAAGATTTTATATTTAAAGTACAATCACCTTGGAGAAGATTAAAGGGCTTTTCCCAGTTGATAGGCTGGTCAGCCAGTCATTTAAACATTACAGCTGGTCCCCTGTCACTATGAATGTCTTGAAAACAAATTCTGCAATATAACCAGTATATATAATTTCCTTAAAACATGCTTTAAGCAATGTTTCTCCACTTTTTAAGCAAAAGGACCTCTTCATTTGTATCAAGAAGTTCAGATCCCCAAATAGTATTTTTAGCATTCACATACTAAGAAAATATGACAAAATTCTACCATGAATATATAATTTTTTTGTATTCTAATCATAGCAGTATTGATATACATTTGAAAAATAATAGCACAATGTGAGAAGTACAAATCATTTGTTAGGTCTTCAGACAATACCTTGTAACGGGTGGAATTCTCAAAATGTTCTCAGCCCATAAGTTAAGAACTACTTGACCTAACTTCTAACCAAAAAATGTAGACAACCCAACCACTACACATATAAGAATGAAGGATAATTTAGAGAGGCTGGGGTAAGCTGATTCTATGCTGGCTCAGTCCTCACTAAAGATAGTCACATTATCAAATTTTATCATAAAATCATATAATTTTTATTACCAGAATTCTATAACATTGTGAATTAATTCAGTCAAATGGGTTTCCCTATCATTTAGCTAAAAATAGCTGAAGTGACAAATTAAAAGGAGTTGTGATTTGGTAAAGGGGGAGGAGGGTATGTGAAAGAGAAATGCAGTATATATAGTACAACAGTTAGAGGGTGAGCTTTCAAGTCATACTGCCAGGGTTCAACCAACAGCATAACTCCATAACTCCCCTTTCTGACCTATAACCCTGCAAAAAGTAATTGGCCTAATCCTCAATTACAAATTCTTCATTTGTCATGTTATGTAAAAAATGCTTAACACTAAATGTTTATACTTGCCAAGCACCCAATAAATGGACCTACTGTTTATTACAGGGCATTAAGCTACATGAAATAAGTAAGAGAATTTCAAATTCTGAATGATCTCATTTGTCTGTGGAGTCTTAAAAAATCAAAACTCATAGACACAGAGAACTGACTGGTGGTTGTCAAAGGCAGAAGAAGGGAGGTGCGTGAAATGAGTGAAGGTGATCAAAAGGTACAAACTTCCAGTTATAAGATGAATAAGTCCTGGGGATCTTATATACAATATAGTAACTATAGTTTACAATACTGTACTGTATAACTGAAAGTTGCTAAGAGAGATCTTAAAAGTTCCCATCACAGGAAAAAAAAATTGTAACTATATGGTGATGGATGTTACCAAAACTTACTGTAGTAATCATTTCACAAAACATGCATATATCAAATCATTATGTAGTATACCTTAAACTAATACAGTGCTATATGTCAATTATATTTCAATTTTTTAAGAAAAAGAAAAAAATTTAAAGTACTCAGCATTTAGATGTTTAATCAAGATCACACTAGAACAGCAGGAAGCTTAGGCCAGTATAAGAACAGGAATTAAGAGATGGAAAAGTATAAAAAAAACTTGAAAAGCCAATAATTAACTTACTTCTTCCTCATCCAACTCCCACCAAACATGATCCACTGCTCTGAGAACCTAAAACTTACAATACTATATTAGTGATAAAGTAGGATTTTTTCATTGAAGTACAGTTGATGCATAATATTATGTAAGTTACAGGTGTACAATGATCCAGCATTTTTAAAGGTTATAATCCACTACTAATTATTATAAAATATTGGTTATTCCCTGTGTTATACAATATATCCTTATGCTTATTTTATACATAATAGTTCGTACTCTTAATCACCTCCCCCTTCCCCTCTTCCCACTGAAAATATTATAGAGAACACTATTCAAGGCATACTCTAAGACTCAAAAATTTGTAACTGTTAGATCTCATGCAACCAACAGATAATAATAATAGTTCAAGGACAGTCTAGACCTGTGCTATCCAATACAGTAGTCACTAGTCACATGAGACCACTGAGCAGTCGAAATTTAGCTAGTATGAACTGAGACAGACTGTGACTGTAAAATAGGCTGTTAGTACAAAAAAAAGAAGTAAAAATCTCTAATTTTTATACTGATTCTATGTTGAAATGATAATATTCTAGATTAAGTACGATCTTTTATTAAAGTTAATTTCATCTGTTTCCTTCTACATTTTAATGTGGCCACTAGAAAAATTAAAATTACATATGTGGCTTGTATTCTGTTTCTATCAAACAGCTCTGATCTCAAATCACAACTTTGATACAATTTCAAACGCAAAATGGGATGAAAATTTCATTATGTGCTTTATACCAATTATCTAGGAGATTAAAGATCCTGATGCACTTTGAATTCCTTGTAATTTAAGTAGCTTGATTTTAATGTTTATCAAATTCATTTTATTTTTTTATACCCCTCAATCTCTTAATTACCCTTGTTTAATACATTGTCCTATTCATAGGGACACACCCCATCTTCCCATATTAGCAGTAACAGTACTTATGGTATCTTACAAACTAGGCCATCCTTCTCTACCAGCTGCACGTACTGTCTGTTCTTCAGATAATGTTAACAGAAGCTTACTCTAAGACCTGTCTACATTCCTAAGAAATGTCTTTCTGTCTGAAACTCACTACTATACTTTTGATTAAAGCAATGTATCCCATCCCTGATGTTCCTATCAGCAAATCTACTTTGTAGTGGTCAACGAGGTTAAAATCTATTTTCAAATTGTGCTTCATAACCTATTAAATTAATATAACGGCAAGGAAAAGAACATTCTTTTCAGTGCCTAGAGATAAGACACTAATTAGGTAATGTAAAAAGATGACTCCTTTTATCTGTGCAGACAGCTTGAGAGAAAGTTTTTAAAATACTGATAAGAACTATAAAGTTAACCAACTCTTCTATCACTTATTAACATTACTGACAGGACATGTCATAGTCTGAACACATGCTGCTTAAATTAGACTACTTTAGCTGGGAAATTCTAACCTATAGTATTAAAAATACACAACTATACATCACTTCAAATTTCTCCAAAACATTTCCATCAGCATTATCACATCAGTTCCCTACAAAAGTCACTGGCTGGAAATAAAGTTGATTTTACTATCCCTTCATTTGACAGATACAAAAATCAAGGTCCAGAGGTTATAAGTGACTTACCTGCCCAAATAAAGTTAGTAGGTGAGAAAAGATACGTAAGAAAACTGCTGCTCAAGGGCTAAGACTGTGGACTCTAACATCAGATCATGGGTTCAAATGCTGGCTGATCATGGTTTCAAAAGTAGCTGTGGGATGTTAGACAAGTCACTCCTAACCTTATTTCCTCTATATTTCAGTTTTCTCATGGTAATAGTATTAGTAGTTTCCCTCATGAAGATTAAGATAAAGTGCTCACACAAGGAAGATTCTCAATAAATGCCTTTATCGTTTAAGGCTTTAGAATCTGAAAGAAGGGACATTTTAAGATGGCATTTTTTAAAAAACAAAGTTAAGACTTTTTGTCATAAGCATAAGCACATTTCTAGAACATCCTGAACCATAATCATAAACATTTCAAACTGATAACATTTTCATTTTTGGCAAATTCATTCTTCATGTCTCTTCCTTTTTTTACTTTTTAAATTACTTCAAAAATCCTGTAAGAAATGAAACTATTTCTTCTGTTTAGAGTATACATTGTGGTTAACTTTATCATAGGACATATTCAAATTTGCAGAAACTAATTTTTAAAGTCATGTTTCCCAAGTCACAATATACAAATATGAAAAAATGCTGTACAGCAACCAAATCTCAATTCCAAAGACTAACTAGTGCACAAATATTTAGGAAAAAAGAGAATGCCACCACAATGTGAGGGGAAGGGAGGCAGTATGCTGGGGGGAGAGTATCCACTCCTATAGTTCTAGAAAGTACATACTCAACTTCTGCTATCACATAGTAGTTGCTCAATAAATAATTAATGAGTAAGTGAGTGAATGGATGAATGAACAGGAGAAACTTAATAAATGTTTCTTCAAGTGAACTAAATTAAACAAGAAAGCATTATGATAACCACGGGAGGTATCCTTCTAAACACAGGAAATCATTAATAAGGCTGACCAAGATTCTAAACCATAGCCTAGGGACTAGAAGAAACAGATATTCTAAGATTTCCCCCCTCCTAATTAATTTCAATGGCCTTCTTTATATTTAAGTTTAAAAAATTATACCCAGGGAAATTCCTACAGAGCAAAACTTCCTTTATAAGTATAAAGTACTTTCAGTAATTAGCCACAATCAGCAAATTCCTTTTGTACATATATACCTATAAAAGGGGTCTCTAAAGCAAAACAAAACTGATGTTCTGCTATGTGTTAAAATGTCCAATGGTCCTAAAGGATTTTTTTCTATTCATGAATATTCAGAGCAGGAAAGCAACTGTTAGTGCATACTTATCAATCAGTTTAGAACAGCTCAACAAACCTCCTGCAGAGTTTTGCACCTGAGTCTTGTTTCTAAATGTTAGTTTGTCATTTGATACCAACATAGTTATAAAGATGAATGAAGTTGTCTGGAAAAAACATTTTAAGTGAAAAGCTATGTATGGGCATAGAGCAATTAACTCTGCTACCCGGGCAAAACAAGAGGTATAATTTTAAACTCTATACCTCTAGAAATAAAGAAGAAAATTAAGACGTTGTAAAAGGAATACTGATGGTTTCCACACAATAGACCTGTCTGTTATCCTATTTTCAGACATTATTACTTCTGTTAGTATAAATTTTTATAATCACTTTAAAAGCTAATTTTCTTAGAAACATATTTTCAAAGGAATGATGTAAAACACATAAAATTTAATTATACGATGTTAGACAAGTAAATATTAAAACCTAAACACCTTCTTCCTGGTCAACTCTTGTTTAAAAATTATTTCTGACAGTGCTGTTAATAAAGAATATTAATTAGATCACTTTTTTTTAAACAATCACTTGTGTGACTCAGGTTAAAACATGCGTTATTAAAACAGCAAAATTCAAATACACTATTATTGGTTCACTTTAAAATCTGTTAAAAATAAATTCTGAGCATGAAAGTCAAAATCTAAAGTTATGAGACAATAATTGTTATAACAATTTATACAATTAGTATTGGGCTGGGTTCCCAAATTAAGTAGTCACATTGTTCAGCATATAATAAATTAATACAGGATTAGAACAAAGATATACCACTAGTAATATTTTCATAAACAAGTTACTGCTACTTGTCATATATTGTACAGATTTCCAATAGTTTAAGGCAAATTTCATTTTTAAATTACTATGAACTAGATTAAATACCTCTTTGCACTGAGGTCCCATCTATTTAAGTAAAATATTTTTCAGATGGGTAAAAATACAGATTAATTAATCAGCAAGGAGAAGCTAGTTTTAAAACTTCTTAACTCTTCTGAGGAATCATAATTTTTTCAAACATCCTGGAAATTGTAGAATGCTTCATTCTCCAAAAAACAAATATAAGCATAGGGAAACTACATAGTTTATTTAAACGGTGCAAAAAAAGGAGAACAAATGTACTATACTTAAGGATTTTTACATCTTGAAAATGAACAATGGAAAATGTAAGTTTTAAAGTGGTAATACAAATCAGAGGATCACTTTCCCCACCAGTTTTGAAGCTGTGCAAATCTTTTAAAAACAAGAAATAGTATCATATTCTTCATAGTTTTACATATTATAGATTATAATTTGTATTATAGTGTAACAGATTGCTCTCTTCATATATCAATGAACTAATATAAAACTTCAAGTAAAGATAAATAGTTCCACATGACTCCTAATTGTTGAGTGAGCACAAATTTATACTTTCTTGCCCTAATGTCTTTGGGTTTCACAGATTATCCTTGGCACTTCTAGGACTTCATGCATTAAGCTGCTTCACCCATCCATATCCTTCACAATTTTCTAGATAATAATAATAGTAGAGAACAGATACAGGGTCCCTATGAACTTATCACATACTAAAAGGCAATCTAGCAGAGTGGCTAAGAGCCACTGAGTCAGAATGCTGCCTCTGCACTCACTCGCTACATAACCCTGGGCGAGTTATATAATCTTTCTGTGTCTCAGTTTCTTTATCTACAAAATGGGATAAATACCTGCTTCATGAAGATTACATAACAATTATAATGGTTTAGGCTCAGTGCCTGGCACAAAGTGCTACGTAAGGGTAGTTATTACTATTATTACTATATGTCATGTACTGAACCAAGCACTTTACATGCATTATTTAATTCTCACTTAACTCTATTTTACACATGAGGATATTGAGGTTTACAGTGGTTCAACAAGTTGCCGTTAATAAAAAAGCAACAAGTGGAAGGGCCCAAATTCAAACCCAGGTCTGTCTCATTAATGATGTAAGCCCTTGTATCTATGATAATGTTTCCTCAAACTAGACTCCACAAGAAAGTCACAAGTTTTCACTCTGATGATTTTTATTTTCAATTATTCTAGAGATAATTTTCAGATGAAATACATTTTCAAATAGATTTTAATTTCTTAAATCATCAAACTGGAGAGGTATCCAAACCCCTGGTGTTTCCAGGAATATTCTTAAAAGATCTAGGATTTTTTTTTTCCTTCCATAGTCAACTTTTAAAAACTTCAAGCCTCACATTCAGCTTTCATTCAAGAACAAGGGCAACAACTCACTGCCCTCATTTTTTTTGCCCTCATTCTTGAAGAATGAAAACTATTTTTCAAAATCCTTATGCCTATTTCACTATAGATACTAAGATTTGGACCTTTTGACTAATCTAATTACTTGAAAAAGTAAAAATATATTTTCTTTAAAAACTGTGGTACCCTTTGTAACACTTTGTCCTGTCTTGAAAAAGAAAATACACTAAAAGAAAAAATAAACATTAAAAAGGTTATATATTTCTTTAGTAAACATTAAACATTCACATTAAGCAATAGTCTCTCATCTTTAATCCAATTATGTAACTACAATAGCCTACAGGATATTTCTACTTGAGTAAGTCAAAAAATAAGCTCTCCCAAAACTCATTTGCTCTATACCACCTTTCTCCAAAAATAGATCCTTTTTCAACATGTCTAATTCCTGTCAGTGGTACCACTATTCTCTCAGTCATCCAGGCTCATGACCCTATGGTCAAGAGAGAAATGGGACTCATGCGCAGAACTGAGTGAAAAGCCTGTGCCCTTACCAGTGTACTCAATTCCTCCCACAGAAACATCACCTCAAGGAGCTGTAATCTGGCACAGTGGACATACAGTTATAATACACTGAAATAAATGCTGTGAAGGATGCGTAAGATCTTATTTGAGTAGAGAATAAAGGGGCAAACTCTAGGGTAAAGAGGATAGGGAGTCAAAGAAGATAGCCAGAGGTGACACTTCTAAGAATGAATAGCAGTTAACAGAGAGGAAACAACCTTCCCAGAGAACAAAACAATACGTACAAAGGCACAAAATTTCATGATATATTCAGTGAAAACCAAGGTTCCAGAAAGTTCCAGTCTTCCAGAAAGTAAACTGTGATAAAAGGAACTGGTAGGAAATGAAGCTAGAAAAAGCAGGTACACTCAAATCATGAACAGTTTAGCCAAGGAGTTTAGATTTTAACCAATAAGTAAGGAAAAGCCATTGAGTAATTTTAAGCATGGATGAATTATTGCATTTTTATTTTAGAAATATTGCTCTGCCACTAAAAAATGGACTTGAAGAGCTACAGTCCAGAAGCAAGGACAACTGTTAGAAGGCCACCGAAACAGATCAGGCAAGAGACTAACCTAGAGCAGCGGGGATGGAGAGAAATGGATCAATTCAAAAGATAGGTAGTAGGCAGAACTATAGGACTAGGTAACCAGTTAGACTGAGGTTTGCAGTTTGGTAGGAAGATGGAGAAAAAGAAGGAATCTAGGCAAATTCCGGGTTTTTAGCTTGAGCTCTGGGTTGATGGAAATACCGTTAACTAAAACAGGGAACAGAGCAGAAGAAACAAGGTAAAAGGATGGAAAGGTGGTAGGTAAAGATGGTGTTGGTACTTCTGGTACATGCAGAAGAAACCATCTAACAAATGGTTAAGTCTAGCACCCAGGAGAGAAAAATCAAGGTGAAAATATAAAATTGGGAGGTATTAGCTGGGAGAGTGGATGAAACTGCCTAAGGAAACTGGTGGTCCAGAGACCACCAATATTTAAAGCACAGGCAGACAAGTAAAAGAAAATTAGGAGAGAGATGTGATATAGAAGTTTGGAAAGGAGAGAGTTTCATGAAGAAGGGAATTGTCAACAGATTGAATGTATCAAAGAATTGAGAAGAACTTGGATTTGGCAACTGAGTAAGTGGTGACAGAGAGGTTGCAGAGAATCAGATGGTAAAGAAAGCTAACTAGAAAAGGGTTGAATGAATGGCAGGGGAGGGAAGAGGTATTAATCTTGGCTGAGAAGAGAGTAAGAGCCAGAGGAGAAAACAGAGGGTTAAAGAACAACATTTTCAGGATGGCAGAGATTTTACTTTAGCATAGGATTAGAAAGGGACCAGAGAAGAGTGAGATTTTAAAATTATGCCTTTGTACTTAAACTTAGTATAAAGAAAGTTACTCATGATACGATACTGAGTGAAAAATCAAGTTGTAGAGTATGTATAGTATGATGTCACTTTAAATAAAATTTAGACTCCCTTCTTTGGCCTTCAAAGTCTTTAGGCCCTTTATAACCTGGCACTTGCCTGCTTTTGACTCCATCAAATGACATTCTCCCCCTCATTCACCATGCCCAGCCACACTGGCTGTTCTATTCTGATGCTTCAACATGTTAAGCTTTTTCTTACCACAGAGGTTTTGCATTTGCTGTTACTTCTGTCTATGATGCTCTTCTCTCTGTCATTGGCTAGTTTCTTTAAATCATTCAGACCTCATTTCAAACATCACTTCTTTAGAGAGACCTGCCCACCTGTATGTAGTATTACATACCCCTCTACTTCAGCCCTTCAAAGTTACTATAATTACCCTTATGTTAGCAACTATCACTATCTGAAATTCTTATTTGTTTACTTTTCCATTGTCCCACCTAGAATGAAAGCTCCATGAGAAGAGGGATTTCATCTGCCTTGTTCACTACATAACTCTACTACTTAAAATAGTGCCTGGCATATAGTAGACACTCTACTGTTGAATGAAAATGTATACGTGCACACAAACACACACACATATAAATGCATATATTTACCTGAAAAGCATTAAGAAAGTTCTGATTTATTATCTGAACTTATTTATACCAGGGGTAAGTGTGAGACTAGGAGGAGAAGTGTATAATATCTACTCATTTTTTGCTTCATGGATCTGTATTCAAATTTTCTACAAAAATCATGTTTGTAACTGAAAAAACACCTTTTAAATAATGATCATATGAGCCTAAGACAGTCAATCTATTCTGCTTCTCTATCTTCTACTTGGTGGGTTGTCATGACCGAATCTAACTGCAGGCTTATCCTTTAGTTGTTTTGGTAGGGCAGTTCAAAGTTAGAATCTTAAACCTTAGAGCTGAAAAGAACTTAAAAGATCATCTAAGCCAAACCCCTAGTTTTACAGATGAGAAAGTGGAGACATATTTAATAAAGGTAATTTAATTAACAAAACTAGGGAATCAATGAAAAGTTTTCAAAGATCAAATCATTAGGAACTATTTAAAAGGCTTATCTATTATATGCTATATGCAATTTAAATAACTAATAAAAGCTTACTAAGGCTTACTCTAACACATAACCTACAATCTTCCAGTGAAATCATTACTCAAAGTAAAACTGTTTCTTTAAGCACACTATTTGACCAATGAATCCTGTGGTTAAGCAATGGCTAAACATCATAATATGACAAAGGATACATAAACATAGGTAGTGAAATTATTCACCGTTAGGTGTGCAGACTAACTGAACTAACAAGCACTTCTTTCCACCAGGATATACAGCAGGTCAAGCATATAATACATTTAAGGATTCATTATACTTTGACTCAGATTTCTCTATCAATGTCTACAATGTGTATTTAAATAATTTAATAAAAATTAAATGTTGAAGAGGTAGGAAATACACTACTAAATATCATTTACAGAAACAATTCTCTTTACATATATACGGTAGTTCACCAGGAAAATGACAAATTTAATATAAACTTTTGAATAATACCACTTCACGTTTAACAACCTATCTCATTTGATCCTCACAACAACCTCATAGACAGCAGAAGTTATTACTCCCATTTAATACATAAGAATGAGGCTGAGAGGTTAAGGAACTTGACTAAGGTCATTTGGACAAGTCCTAGGACCCAGATCCTCTACCTCTTGGCCACTATTTTTTCCATCACCCAGGCTACCTCATATTTACCATTTATTAAAATGCAGATCACCTTATAATTTCCTTCCTTCCACATTGGTGGGGGGGGGTACCAAAGCTCTAGCAATCCAATCCTTTTCTATTGCATTTGAAATTTTAGTACTTAAGAGAATATTAGTCATTCATCTTAATAGTGACAAGAAAGATGTGACAGGTCATCTTAGTTGAGAATTATGCATATCAGTAATTCTGTATGTAATCCTACCAAGTAACTAATTATTTTCTTAATCCTAATAGAAGTATCCTTTTAGAAAATTCTCTACAAACAATATCCAAAGTAGAATGGGCTTTTTCACTGAAAAAAAAATCTGAAACCAAATTTTAGTCCTGTTACTCAATAGCTGTTCAACTGTGGATACATTTCTTAACTTTCTTGAGTCTCACTTTCTTTGTCTATAAAGTGATGATAACACCATTGGCCTCTGTGAGTTGTTGGGCAGATTCAGTGAGATTATATTTGTAAAGCGTTTAGTTCTTCGAAAATGGCCAGTTCACAGAACAGACCAATTCTGTTAGAGAAACAAACATGCAGACAGGTACTGCTCATAGGTAATGTCATTTACCCGAACTTTTACTAATTTAACTTCTTATGTGACCTTATTTCTTTTCTCTCTCAAATATCTGAGGCAGGACACAATATATCACTCTTGCAACCAGGGTACCAATTAAACTGAGTGCTGGATTTCAGTCCTCTTCTAATCCCTTTAGTTAAGGAATATTATAATCAATTATTTGACTATCTTAGAATTGGCTATAACCAAACCAAAGCTTATACTACTTTGGCTCCTATGCTTTAAGTCTGCTATCATTCACTAGTCTGAAATACAACTAGTAACAGTAAGCCAATTTTACAAATCATGATACACTGAATTCATGTTAGGTGAAAAGGGTAGGAAGTTTCAAGGGGTGAGGGAAAGGACCTAACATTGAGAAATTATGTATTCAGCAGGCCATCAAGCACTAAATAACTTTCTCTCTTTTAATCTTCCCCAGGCATCATTCTAATCAAGATTTGCATCGTTTTACAGATTATGCAAGGGAAGCTCAAACTCTGGCTCATTCCCCCTTGCTCAAGGTACACTAACCTACAGAAGGCTCTTGCTCAACTCAAGGCCTTTCCTCCTCTAATCTCTGCCCCAAATGCTCTCCTGACTCCTACACGGGTTTCTCCTTCTCCAAGTCTCACCTCAAATAGTACCTACTCTCATCATCTCTAAAACAGAGTATACCAATTACTCCAAGCTTATTTCCTTCATAGAACATAAAGTGATCAGTATTCACCTTCTTCCTATGTTGAATGACAGGGATACTTTGACTTTGACTTATCCCTACTGTATACTGAGTGCTCAGCACATAAATTGATGCTGGCTTAATGAATGAATGAACACACCTGCCTACAGCCATTTAGCAAGTTAAAAGGCAGGGCCTGGAAACCAATTCAGATTAATCTGACTGCAAACTACTGTACTGCACTGCCATAACTTTTTTCGCTGGTGGGAGGGGAGGTGCTTTGGGCTTGGAAATAATCCTTTTTAAACTTTAAAGAAATTATGGAACTACCTACACATATATTTAATACTACAAAATAACTAACCAGAGTTTCAAGAGATATTACATCGCCTTTTAGAACCACAACTCAATTTGGGAAAACAAAAACCAAACAAACAAAAAAAACCACTGTATGTACGATGCTCCTGAACAACCAAAACACCCCCAAACTATCGAGTAATTGGATTGGCACCCGCACCTCTGGTTATTTAAGGCCAAAAGAAAATTTAAGTTAAACACATAAATGCATTTTACTTAACAGGCTTACTTGTAATACTCTGTCATTTTGTAAGATGTTTTTAATTCCCACATATATCATACAGAAAAACCTTAAAAGTAGCCATGGGATTTTCATTCTGAGCATGGTAATCGTGTTCTTTCTTAAAGAAAGATGACAAAAATGCACTCAGTCTGTTGCATTTCACTATTAAACCATGCTCTTGCTGACAGAAATCACCTCAGGTAAAATGCCCAGTGCTGGTCAGAGCCCACCACTAACAACATGCCCTTTGTTGCCTTGCCCAAAGGGTTTAATACTTACTGCCGAGTCCTCCATCCTCGGATACTCCTGTCCCTCTCATTCCTAGGTAAGTCAGTCCCAATATGAGGAAAAATAGGCAGGCAGCAGTTAAGAGAAACATCGACAAGTAGTGGGCACTGAAACCCCCTGTAGGGGACACCTCCTCCCGTTTGAATTGCTGGAGAAGTTCCTCCTCAGGCTCGGAAAGCTTCGGTTTGCTGTAGGTGTTTTTCAGGTAGGTATGATTGGAGCCCGTATGATTGGAGTGATTGATCCTGAGTGAACTGGAGGCGGCCACCGCAGCACTGGGAGGGAGGCTGTTGGAAAAAATCCTGGGGGAGTCCACGCTGAAGGCCCCACCGCCGATATGATTATTGGTTTTAAGAAGGGAGCCTGTGGACGAATCCAAGGTTGAGTCCATGTCGGCGAGCGGCGGCGGCGGCGGCAGGAGAGGGGCCAGTTTCTTAGCGTTAACACGGTATCTAGGAATGGAGCCGGAGTCCAGTTGATCACACCCTCCTCCCTGCTCCGCCGCCGCCGCCGACTCCTCGAGGTTTCGGCTCCTGTCTAGACTCCCGGCGGCCGCCGCCCTGTCATTCATCGCGATTCCTCCCCCTCCCTGAACTGAGGTCTCCAGCCGGCCGCTGGCCGATTTCGCAGGCAGCGGGGAGAGAGGCTTACTATGGCCCCGCCTGGGCCGATGCCGGGAAAGGGAGTCGTCCTTCAATACCTGTCTGCTGGAGGCCACGTCGTCCTCCTCCTCTTCCTCCGAGTCCGAATAGTTTTCCCGGCAGCTGTAGGGGAGCAGCCGACTGCCATTCACGGTCCGGCCGGACCACAGCGGCTCCTCGGCCTCCGGGTCCCTGTCCTCGCCGTCCTCCCCCTCCTGCTCTTCGTCCTCCGCCGCCCCTTCTCTCCCCGACGGGCTCTGCAGCTCCGGAGCCGCCGGCCTCCTGGCCCCCCACCACGAGTGGGGCTTCCTCCGCTCGGCCGAGTGGCTGTTAGTCACCTCGCTGGCGGCCAGGGGCGCCGACGGCGGTTTGAGCCCGCGGTACTGGAGCGGAGCCCGGTCTTTTCTCCCGCCGCCGCCGGCCTGATCCCGGGGACTGGCCTCCACGTCCGACTCGTCCGAGCTGAAGCCCAGCAGCACTTTGCTGCCAGCCGTGGGGGCGGCCGAGGAGCCCCCGGGCCCTCCCAAGGGGCTCTCCGGGCCCGAAGCCGAGATCCGGCCCAGGCCCCCAGGAGTCCGTAAGTAGGAGAGGTCGCCCGAGACCGGCCGGACCCCCATCCCCACGGCCGCCGCCGCCGGTCCCGAGGCGACGACCGTGGCGGCTGCCGTGTTATTGTCATTACTGTTCCGCGTCTTGGTGCCGCGGCCCCCTGACCGGTGCTGCTGCTGCTCTTCCTCTCGAAGCTTCTTCAGCTTCTTGAGGTAGACCGGGCGGGTGCTCTCCGTCACTGGGCCAGGAGACAGGCCGTAACGGCGGAGCTGAGAGAAAAGCTCCTCATCCGAGAGCTGCTGAGGCGCCGAAGCCGCTGCCGCCGCCATTTTCTCTCCAGGGTGTTTTACAAGCTCCGCGCTACCGGAAGTGACGCGCCGCCCTAGACCCTGAACTAGACCGGGCTGCGTCGCCCTCCCAGCGCCGCTGGCGGCTTGGCCAATGGGAAGCGCGGGAGGAGCTCACCTGAGCGGGAAAGGGCCACCTGAGCGGCGCGCGGCTCCCGCGGCGGAGAGTTTTTCTGCGCCCTCACCTCGGGGTGCCAGCGCTTTCTTCCCCTCCCTTTCTGTCGTCTTCTCCCGCTGTTCTCCGCCCTGCCCTTCCCAGCGCCTTTCCCGGGAGCTGCCTCTTGTCAGACCACACCTTGATCTCTTCTTCCCAGGTTCCTGCCACCGGGCAGTAATAATTGAAGGGAAATCTGCCTCGAAGTTCATTGCATTAGTTTTCTTTGCATCCAGATTCCCGCTACCTAAAGCCTAAGGACTTAGGAAAAGCTTGCCGGCCAGACGGTTGGCAGCTTCCCTGTCTGACTCCTGGTTCTCTTTTCACTTTGTCTTTCCGCTTGACTTACCCGCCTCCCCCACCCCCGCCACCGCCCCCAAAAGAAGTGTTTCTCTCACTGCTCGTTTTGAGAAGCCTCTCCTCTTCGATTCCAAGGAAAAGATACAGAGTAAGCCAGCCCCAATACAATTTTCTTCAAGAGTAATGGCTATTCATTTCCTAGTTGGTTGTGAGGTATTATCATTTTTTCCTATTTTAAAATCAGGTAACCTCGATAGGTCGTCATTTTTGGAATTGAAAGAGCCTGTCACTTGCTTCATTTTATGACTGAAGAAAAGAGAACACGCTATCCTACTTATTTCCTTGCTAGCACCTTTCCAACCTATAGTTATTTGTTGTTTATTATTTTTATGAGTTTGTTTTCAAAATTGTTTTTGTTCATTTATTTATTTATTGTCTTATCCCTTTGAATTGTAAGCTTTATGAGCAGAGGAACTTTGCTTCACACCTTAGTGCCTGACACTAGAAGTTCAATAAACGTTTGTTGAACTAACTAATAAATCGCAAAGCTGGGATAGTGTGAAATGATTATTTTGACATGGGAGTAGTGTCAGATGAGGAGGAGAAACCTTCACATACAGTCAAAAACACAGAAACAATTAAAACCTGGATATCCAACTCTCTCATTTACAGAATAGGAAATGAATCCCAGAGAGATGAAATTTGCCCAACTTGGTAAAGAGCGCTTCCCTTTTCCTCCAACCCTGGCAGAAATGACCCTCCGTGAGTACTTAAACCCTAGCAGCTACACAGCAGCACCTGGCACACTATGATAATTTTTGTGGAATGAATTATTTTAACATATTACAGTATACACATCTGAACAGAAAAATGTGTTAATTAAAAGCACAGATACTGGCTTTTCAACATCCTGACTCCAACAGCAGAATAATACACAGTAACCTGAATTTTTGGCTTTTCTGAACAAAAGCTTGCCATCGTCTCAAAAACACTCTTACGTGGAGGCGCACTTCCTCATTGTTTATCAGGAGACTTTAAAATCTACAAATGTCCCTGAATTCTATGACTGTTAAGTACTTACAAGAGAGTGTGGCATAGTAAAATTTAGCCACTATGATGATAATGACTCAAAATTTATTACCATAATTGCCTGGGTGGGGAATCAAATGATTACAAGCATACTAGACCTGTGTCTCAGTATAGCAGAGTAGTTAAGCTGTGAGTTTGAAGTTAAGCAAAATTGGATATGGACCCAGCCTGTCACTTACTTTCAACATTTGTTCCACACGCTGCTGGCTCTTCAGGTAAGAATCATAGACGTCTGTTGGTTCAGCCTCTGATATGCAGAAACCTTTAAATATCCTATGAGGATTGTCAGACCATTTATATTTTCTGCCTTTGACTTTGAGCTTTAATCTTTCTGAGCCTTAGTTTCTGTGTAAACAAATGAAAGATGATAAACCTTCCTCAGAAGGCTATTTTAAGGATTGAATAAGAGTATGTCTGCATAATTCTTCATACCACACCCAACACACAGTGTGCACTGAATAAATGTTAGCCAATAATGTACAGCCAAGCATTGTGTGTGTGTTTGGGAACATGGCCCCTGAGAGAGAATTCCATGTAACAGCAGTTAAAGAAAATGCCACTGCACAGACAGAAATAGAAATGGTAAACCTTTGCTCAAGGCATTAATAATCACATTTAATAGTTAATAAAGATGAAGGGCTTTGGCAACCATAGTCCTTGGTCATTTCAGCCTTTGTGAGCAGAAAGTTTTGGATTGAACTAGGAAGCAAAGTTCTGGAGTCTCCAAGTTACATGACTTAGGGGGAAATCTTAGGTTCTTAGAACCTCAATTTATTCTTTTCTAAAATGTTGATAATGTTCCTCCTTGGGCACAAAATTAATATTCAATAAGTGTCTGTTAAGAAGGATGAATGAATACTGTAAGTGAAAATCCTGTTCAAATATGTTGATTACATGTTAGGTGTTATAGCCAGTTATCCATAACAATGAAAACAACACTTAGTATAAACTTTATACTTTGCGAAGAGCTTTTAAGAAAACTTTCCTCCTTGAAGATACTGAGGGCATGATTTATTGCATGAAACTATGTGGAGCTATAATTGCCCTTTATTTGAGTTTTTGAGCAGATCTGATACTTTCTCAGGAGAACCTTCACTGTCTCAGCACTGTCACTAAGTACTCACTTCCAGCATTCTCCTCATTTACCAATGGACCTTACTCCTGCTTCCAGATTGGCTAACTTGTAAAGCACGAGGCTCTAAATTAGCAAACTGTACCCACATTCTCTACAGGGAATGCAATCTCAAACTCACTCCTGCTCTACAGCTTCCAAAATTTTAACTAAGGGAAGCATTTAGGAAGCATTACAGAAGGATAGGATCTCTTCCTCTAGATATTTTTAATTTTATCTCTGCCTTAAGCTTGCCGGTCAGAAAAAAAGTGTAGCTTGGGCCACATTACTAACACCATACTCCTTCTGGTTCCTAGTAAAATACCTTTTCCCATATTGCCCTTTATAGTCATGACATCAGCTTATATTAAAGGACCTTCTAAAGAAAGATATGACTGAGCATTATGTTCAAATAAAGATATTAGTAAGGGTTGTTTCCTTAGAGAATGTCCTTTCTGGTCTCAGTATTAGAAATGGTGCACTTTTTCAGACAACTCATTTGTTTTGGTTTCAGATTGGTTTCACTTTTTATTTATTTATTTATTTATTTATTTATTTATTTATTTATTATTTTTTTTTATGGAAGTGAAATTCACATAACATAAAAATAACCTTTCAAAAGAGTACAATTAGTGGCATTTCGTACATTTTCAAAGTTCTACAACCACCACCTCTACCTGGTTCCAAAACATTTTCAACACTGTCAAGGGAGACTCCATACCCATGACGTTGGCATTCCCTGTTTCTTCCCCTCTCCAGCCCCTGGACCTAATCTGCTTTCTGTCTCTATGGATTTAACTATTCTGGATATTTCATACAAATGGAAGCATATAATAATGTGACCTTTTGTGTCTGGCTCCTTTCACTTAGCATTTTGAGGTTCTTCAGGATGTGGCAGGTATCAGTACTTCATTTCTTTTTATGGCTGAATAGTATTTCCTATTTTGGATATACCATGTTTTGTTTGTCTTTTCATCCACTGATGGAAATTTTGGTTGTTTCCACCTTTTGGTTATTGTGAATAATGCCACTGTGAACATTGGTGTACAAATATCTGTTTGAATACCTGTTTTCAATTATCTTAGGTATGTACCTAGGAATTTCAGATCATATGGTAGTTGTATGTTTAAGTGTTTGAGGAGTCACAAAACTGCTAATTTGTTTTTAACCTTATGGATGGATGCTTTTGGTTTGCTGGCTTGCCACATTTTCCTCTTTGAGGCAACAGCTAGGAAGTTCAGACTCAAATTTGTGGCCCAATTATAACAAGTGTTTAGGGCTATAGCATATATTTTATAAATTAATGCCATTGCTAACTCCATCTAAATTTCATAACTTTATATGTGCCTTATTTTTAAAATTATTTTAATTTTATTTTCTCTTCCTAAGATAATATGCATCTTCTTAGCTGACATTTAGTTATTTGGAGGATATTGTATAATTCCTCTGATAATCCATAGGGTAGGTTGTATTAGTGTTCATCTTTTACAAAGAAAGAAACCAAGGTTAGAAAAGTTAACTTGATTCAAGTCTCAAGAGCCAGACAGAAAACTGAAACCCATGACCTCAGAGTCCAAATTTCATGTTCTTTCCACTACAGCATACCACCTCTTGAATACCTTTCTTAAAACATACAGTAATATGTATAAAAATAAACTTAGTTCCCTCTTTTCTCACCCATCCTAAAGAGGGAGGAGTCTGTAACGAGTTGAGGAAGAGGACAAAGCTTTTATAGTTAGCCTATTTCTTAGTTTTATTGCTACCTGCAGCAACTGGAAAGAAAATTCAAAAATATAAAACCGATTATATCACTTAACTTTTTAGCAGATCAAAAAAGTAACACAATACCCTAATGATGTTATTGCTTAACGTCTTTTAAAGTACCTAACTAAGGGTGTCTTCACTAACCTGATCTACACAGTTTCTGATGTTTATTTTTCTTTTTAATTGCTCAACTTTTATTCAGCCCTAACACTGCTTCTAAGGAAGAAGCCAGAATAAACAGGCTGAAAATACAGCATGGTATTGAGAAATGCTGGACAAAATTCTTATCCTATGTCATTGTGAGAATTAGCCAAGAAAGTTTCATAGCAAGAGCATCTGTTTTATTTTTTAGTATATAACTCAAACAGCTGAAGAATGGTCATACAACTCACGTAAACAGCATACGTATGCTTGATAATTATATTCTACTCTGTTCAAGAAGATGAATTGCTAAATCATATTCTTGAGAGTCATGGAGAGTATTTCACATTAATATATGATGGACAAAGTTCTCAAAGTTAGGAGATTTGAGTTCTGTTTCCAGTTCTGCAGTTAATTAATTGTAGTAATATTTTACATTTTTATATTGCCTCATAACTTATAAAGCCTTTTCATTATCTCACTTGATCTTTACCTCAACCCTAACAGGCAAGCATTATTTTCCTGGCACTATGGTTGAGAAAACGAAGCTCAAGAAAATTTGATCTGTTGTCCTTTATGAGAGCTTACTAGCTGAGATCCAAAATCATTCCTATATTGTTTCATCTTAAATTCACTGTTCTTCCCAGCCCATCATGATGCCTAACATGAGTAGATTGTACTTCAGAGAATGAGTCATTCAAGCTTTTTTCTTTTAGTTTCATTTGTAAAGTGAGGAAGTAAGAAAATGTGACCATTAAGATCTCTTATAAATCCAAAAGTACTTTCTGAAAGTACTTTCCTATAGTACGTTTTTATTAGAGTTATTTATGTACTTGCCTTATTTCTCCCTCTATATTCTTTGAGATAAAGATCTGTGTCTGATTGAAATTTGCATCCCTCCAAGCTCCTGGCTTATTAAGTGATACCACGTGTCACAAAATAGTATTAGAAAGACTTTAAGGTGACACAAAAAAGAAGTACATTAGGGATAAGACTCCCATAGGATTGTCTAGAAATAGGAGAAAAATGTGAGTCTATAAATTAAGCATGAAGCTTAAGGACTGTACCTGTAAATAGGCTCATAGCCCAGGCTGTTGCAGAGATTTGATTTCCTTAAGCAGCAAAAGGCATTTTAATACCAATGTTTTCTGTCCCCCGTTATACAAGCAATGGTGTAAAGAAATCTGAACACTTTAATTTATGATTACCCATTCTTTTCAACACAGCCTTTTCTTAAAGTGTTGTTTTATTTGTTATAAGAGAACTTCATAGGCAGCAGGCATAGAGAATCATCATGGTGGTTTTATAATGCTTTCAAACTTTGCTTTATGTATCCTTTGATGTTTCTTATCTGTTCTTCCCAGCAGCTTAAGCATGGACAGAGGGGATAGCAGGGGGAGAGAACCACTTTTAGTTTTTGTTAATGGGGTGGAAAGCTTCATCTCCCATCATTCATGACTGAAACTTGCTCCTGACCTCTGCTTGCCTCTAAATTAGAACCTTTCTGCCCATCCACACAAAAGGAACAATTCTGAATGGTGTGTGTTCTTTCATTGTTCATTTGGCCCCTGAAGAACAGGTCACCCCTGTTGCTGTTACCACGATAAGCAACAATGTTCATTGGGTTCCCCTCCCTACTCCAGACAAAGCTGGGGCAATCAGGCTCATCTCATTTGTTCCTCTTTTCTCAGCGATCACTGTCCTTCATTGCCTGACATCTAACATCTTGAAACTGTTGTTTCAGTTGTTTCAGGCTAGAGGATAAATCTAATCCCTGTTATTCCATTTTGAGGAGAAGAAGAAATCCCAGTACATGGGGGTTTAATATACTAATCTCTCTACATTTTTTACATGTTTGAAATTCTCCAAAATAAAAGGCTTTAAAAAAAAAAAAAAAGTGAAGACCTGATGCCTGGTAGTGCAGAAGGTTTTTGAAGGAAAACAGTTTTGTGTAATGGAAATTTTATTCTGTTGTATTATCCATAAAGATGTAAAGATTATCTCCTTTGACTGCCCCCCCACCCTGGAATTTTTCATTAAAGTCTACAAAATGAATTTTTTTGTTTTAACATACAAAAAGTTAGACTACTATTATGAACATCTGTGCCCATATTACCCCCTCAGATATCCACCATTTTGTTGTCTGAATATGGTATTTATAATTCTTATGTATCTTCTCTTTCTTCGCTCTCTCTCTCTGTTTCTCTGTCTCTGTCTCTCTATCTGTATGTATATATACATATATAATATACATACCACAATATATAAAAAACTTTTAAGTTATTTTAAAATTTTATATATATTATATGTATAAAATGCATATATATATTCTTCTGCAACTTTTTAAATTTTTTAAAAAAAACTTTATTGACATATAGTTGATTCACAATGTTGTGTTAGTTTCTGATGTACAGCATAGTGATTCAATTATACATACATATATATGTATATATATACATATATATTATTTTTCAGATTCTTTTCCATTATAGATTGTTACAAGATATTGAATATGGTTCCCTGTGCTATGCAGTAGATCCTTGTTGTTTATCTGTTTTGTGTAAAATAGTTTGTATCTGCTAATCCCAAACTCCTAATTTATCCTTCCCCCCGTCCTACTTTGGTAACGATAACTTTGTTTTCTATGTCTATGAGCCTGTTTCTGTTTTGTAAATTAGTTCATTTGTGTCATTTTTTTAAAGATTCTACATATAAGTGGTATCATATGACATTTGTCTTTGTCTTTGACTGACTTCACTGAGTATGGTAATCTCTAGGTCAACCCATTTTGCCGCAAATGGCATTATTTCATTTCATGTCTATATATATTTATATATATATAAAATGGAATATTACTCTTCTTTATCCAGTCATCTGTTGATAGACATTTAGGTTGCTTCCATGTCTTGGTGATTACAAATAGTGCTGCTATAAACATTGGAGTGCATGTGTCTTTTTGAATTAGAGTTTTCTCTAGATATATGCCCAGGAGTGGGGTTGCTAGATCATATGGTAAGTCTATTTTTAGTTTTTTAAGGAATCTCCATACTGTTTTCCATAGTGGCTGCACCAAATTACATTCCCACCAACAGCGTAGGAGGGTTCCTTTTTCTCCACACCCTTTCCAGCATTTATTGTTTGTAGACTTTTTATTGATGGCTATTCTGACCGGTGTGAAGTGATACCTCATTGTGGTTTTGATTTGCATTTGTCTAATAATTAGCAATGATAAGCATTTTTCATGTGCCTATTGGCCATCTGTATGTCTTCACTGGAGAAATGCTTATGTCTTCTGCCCTTTTTTGATTGAATTGTTTGGTTTTTTTTTTAATATTAAACTATATGAACTGTTTGTATATTTTGGAAATTAATCCCTTGTCAGTCACATCATTTGCAAGCATTTTCTCCCATTCCATCGTTGTATTTTCATTTTGTTTATAGTTTCCCTTGCTGTGCAAAAGCTTTTAAGTTGTTAGGTCCCATGTGTTTCTTTTTGCTTTTATATCCATTATTCTAGGAGATGGGTGCAAAAAAATAGTGCTGCAGTTTATATCAAAGAATGTTCCACCTATGTTTTTCTCTAGGAGTTTTTTAGTATCCGGTCTTATATTTAGGTCTTTAATCCATTTTGAGTTTATTTTTGTATATGGTGTTAGAGAATGTTCTGATTTCATCCCTTTACACATAACTGTCCAGTTTCCCAGCACCACTTATTGAAGAGGCTGTCTTTTCTCCATTGTATGTTCTTGCCTCTTTTGTCATAGATTAATTGACCATAAGTGAGTAGGTTTATTTCTTTAATTTCTATCCTGTTCCGTTGATCTATGTGTCTGTTTTTGTGATGGCACCATACTGTTTTGATTAGTGTAGCTTTATAGTATAGCCTGAAGTCAGGGAGCATGATTCCCCCAGCTCCACTCCTCTTTCTCAAATTGTTTTGGCTATTTGAGGTCTTTTGTGTTTCCTTAAAAATTTAACAATTTTTTGTTCCAGTTCTGTGAAAAATTCCATTGGTAATTTGATAGGGATTGCATTGAATCTGTATGTTGCTTTGGGTAGTATGTCCATTTTGCCAGTATTGATTCTTACAATCCAAGAATACAGTATTTCTTTTCATCTCTTTGTGTCATCTTCAGTTTCTTTCATCAGCATCTTATAGTTTTCAGAGTACAGATCTTTAGCCTCCTTAGGTAGGTAAGCTGTGGGTTTGTCATATATGGCCTTTATTATGTTGAGATATATTCCCTCTATGCCCTCTTTCTGGAGAGTTTTTATCATAAATGGATGTTGAATTTTATCAAACGCTTTTTCTGCATCTATTGAGATGATCATATGGTTTTTATCCTTCAATTTGTTAATGTGATGTATCACACTGACTGATTTGCAGATACTGAAAAATCCTTGCATGCCTTGGATAAATCCCTCTTGATCATGATGTATGATCCTTTTAAAGTATTGTTGGATTTGGTTTGCAAGTATTTTGTTGAGGATTTTTTGCATCTGTGTTCATCAGTGATATTGACCTGTAATTTTCTTTTCTTGTGTTATATTGTCTAGTTTTGGTATCAGGGTGATGGTGGCCTCATAGAATGAGTTCAGAAGTGTTCCTTCCTCTGCAATTTTTTAGAATTGTTTCAGGAGGATAGGTGTTACCTCTTCTTTAAATGTTTGGTAGAATTAACCTGTGAAGACATCTGGTCCTGGACTTTTGTTTGTTAGGAGTTTTTAAATTAGTGATTCAATTTCAGTGATGGTAATTGTTCTGTTCATATTTTTTTATTTCTACCTGGTTCAGTCTTGGGAGTTTGTACCTTTCTAAGAATTTGTTCACTTCTTCTAGGTTGTCCATTTTATTGGGAGATGAGGTCAGATTGGTGGTGGAGAAGGAATGCAGATCTTGTAAGGCCTCTTAGGCAATGGTAAGGACTTTGGATTTCCCTGAGTGAAATGAGAAGCCATTATAGGGTTTAGAGGAACAGGGCAATGTGATCTGATTTACTTTTAAGACCGATTGTATTGAGAATAGACTTTAGGAGGGAAGAAGGAAAGCAAAGAGACAAATTCAGAAGCTATTGCAAAAATACAAGTGAAAAAGATTACATTTTGGAATAGAGTAGGAGTGGGAAGAATTAAGAAGTACTGAGATGTAGCAGCCTGGGGATCCAATACGTTTCAAGGGGTGAGGGGAGTTAAGAGATTCATTTGTATATGTTATGTTTGGGACTTCCAAGTAAAGGAGTCTGATAAACCATTGTATACAGGATTCTGGGCTAAAGTTATAAATGTGAAGCATATAGAGGAAATTTAAAGCCATGGAAATTAGCAAGATAGAAAAGAGAAAAGACAAGAGAACTGAGCCCTGAAGTACTCCAACATTTAGGGAAAGAGACAATAACAAGAAACCTTCAGAGGAGACTGAAAATAAGCAGTGGTGCGTGAGAAAGAGAAAAACCAAGTGAGGGATATCTTGGAAGGTGCTAAGCCAAATTTCTGAAGATTCTCCTCATATACTCTCCCTGTGGATGATGGACTCTTCCCATGAAGGCCTAAGGTTGATTATTCCCCAAAAGTTAAGGAACTCAAATATATGCCTGTAAATTAAAAAATAATAAATGTTTGTAAAGTTTCATACAGTAGTGGGGTTATGAATAATATACTATTATTTTAATCATTTAAAATGTTTAATCATGTTTCCAATAAAAATAAGCTTCATAAAAAGAATCTGAAGTAATGTCCCGACTCATCTTTCTCTTCTATGTTCATATTAACTTAGGTTCCTTCTTACATTTTGACATTTTTGTATAAAAGTCCAAATGGTACATTTTTTTCTAAAGGAAAAAAGAAGTAACTGATGGCTAATGTCTGCATGATTTAAACTTAATATTAAAAGATTAACTATTTTTATTTAAACAAGATGTATTATCGTTATTAAACACAGGTTTTGTGTGGGATCTGAGCTACAAAACTTATGTTCACTAAGTAGAAAATTCTTTCTGGTTTAGCTCAAGTGTTTCCTTAATTACTTACCCAACCTTGTTGGTTTCAGTTTGGTGTTTTAGAACTCCTTTAACAGCTTTTAGCTCTTACAGGCACTGCACCTCTGCTCCTATTTGAAATGCAGTGTGAGTATCTTAATCATTATAAAAGCCACCAGACATGTACCTTGATGAAGACAAATGTGCAAATAAGATTTGTGTTATTCTTGAGTTTGGGCCAGCGTGACAGATCTTCAAAAATTCAAAAGCTGAGAGGAGCCTTAGAAAGTATGTAGGCAAATCCTATTGTTTTTTAGGTTAAGAAAATAAAGCCTAGCAGATTATATTATTTGTCCAAGGTGCCTCGACTAGTTAGTGAGACAATGAAGATTAGAACCCAGGCATCCTAACTTCAGACCATCTCTCTATACTGTGGAGCTATATTTTAAGGGAAAAAAAACAGGATAAGAGAAGAATCTCATCTGAATGTAACTTGATTAAGGGTCTCAGGCCATTTTTCTTATTTTATATCAATATTCCTTAGGCACTTCCATGACCTCTCTGAACAACCCTATTGGATAGCAGATACAAGTTACCATCATTCCCATTTTATATAAGTGATGAAATCAAGGCATAGAGTTTCATTCACCTTTCCAAGATCACAAAGCTAGTAAATGGAATAGTACCTAGGTCTTCTGACTTCTATGTAATCTTCCTTTCTATAATTAGTCAGATCAGGAGAAATATTTAAATAATCCAGCAAAATAATTTCAGCCAAAAAAACCCTACTTTTGTGTTGTATACCACTGGGAAGACAAACGGGACAAGCTGAAGATGGAAAATATAATGGCTGAAAAAATAGTAACAACTAACAGTGTTGCCATAGTAGCAAAACTGAGCAATTAGAGGCATTGATGCAAATGTCTTTGAACAAAAAGAATCAAATTCTATGAAAGAAGTAATTTTTGGTCAGTCCTTACATTGTTTCAAAATACCAACTGCACATATGCAAAGATGAGGAGATTTGAATTAACACCAATTTCTAGGTGAAGACATGGGAATTTTTGTTCGTGAAAAATGGAGTGTGATCCAGTGTTACAACACAGCTGCCAAAAAAGCTAATGTAACCCTAAGTCACAGTGATGGAGGGATGTATGGACTTAATTTCGCTGATTATACTAAAGTTGGATCACCGTGTTTACATCCTGGTGCCACATTTTAAGAAGGACACTAAAAACCTAAATTTCATATAAAAAGATGACCAGAATGGAAGTCTGGAATCCATCTGAGCCATTGAGGAACTTTTCAGGAACTAGGGTGTTAATTTGAAAATAAGAATTAAAGGTCCTTTAAATTTATTCATTCACCCAACAAAAATTTATTGAGTGCTTACTATATATCAGAATAGGTAGGGCCTTTTAGGTGATTGCAAAGACTTTGGCCAGTACCTGAGTGAGTTGGGAGCCATGTGGAGGATTTTAGGTAGAGGAATGACTGTATTTTAGGAGTTTTAGGAATAGGTTGTTGGTGGTGGGGCCAGGGTAGAAGCATGGAGACAAATCAGGTGACTGAAATAATCAGGCAAGGGCTGATGATATTTGGACCACGGTGATGGCAATGAAGGAAGAAAAGAAGTGGTGGGATTTAGATGTATTTTGAATTTGGGGTATGTTTAATATAGATGACATTTTTTAAGGTTACACTTAATTTAAATCTCTGGGTCTCCAGGAGTTAGCACTAGGACCCATGGATGATGTTGGGAGGGGAAATGGGACCAAGAAGAGGGAATTTGCTAATTGGTAGACCTTTCAATGGCAGAGAGAAGATGTAGGGTGGTGGGCAGAGCTGGAACATCCCTCTCTCCCTCCAGTGTCATAGCATTTTGACTCAGTGTCACAGAGGGAGAAAAAGTTCATAACTATCAGAAATATTACAGAATTTCAAAAAGTTCACAAAATTAGCAATATAAATTACAACGCATAAAACTGCTATTATGTTTATTCTACAATAGTATGAAAGCACATTTTTTTTTACAAAGTATAAAAGGAGGACAGAGAAAGACTATGTCCCACCACTTTCTTAAGGAGCCACTTGGAATTACTATGAGCAAGCTATCCACGTGACCACCACAACTTTGCATGTCCATTCACCCTATGATCATTTTTTGCACTCTACAACTATGAAACATAAGAAGTAACTAATAAAAAAATGAACAGCAAAGCTAAATATAGACAAATATTTCTACCTTGAAATGGTCTGATGTAAAGTAATTGAAATTGTACTCAGAGAACATGAACACGATACTTATGCCATTTGGGGAAGAATTGGAATGTGGGCTGAAAGCAAGTCTAACATTTAAAAAAAAAGCAAAGGAGGACACTTACGAGTAAAAGTATCACAAAAATGGCCTGATTTTTGACACCTTACGAGTATTCTTAGTAATGGATAGAAAGAATTTGGTATTATAAGCAAGAGCTTGTGATTCAATTGGTAATTTTAAGTTAAGCCTTTATCACTGTTGTTATACATTTATATATAATCAGAGCTATGCTGTTGATGTAAGAGATAGTTTATTGATTCTGTATGTGTCTTCTATGTGCCAGGCAATGTGTAAGGAAGGTAATCCTGAACAAGACAAACTAACTCTCCCCTGTCCTTAAGTAATTTATAGTCAGGCTCAGTGTTCTTGAAAATCACCTGGAGAATTCGTTTAAAATGCAAATGGCCGTTTCCTTCCAGTCCTGCCCCTGCAGAAATGCTAATTCGATAGATCTAGAGCGAATCTCAAGGATCTATTTCCATTTTAAACAGGCTTCCCAGAAGACTCTAATGCAGGTGGTCAGGGGACATCACTTTGAGAAATCCTGGAGTGTGACATAGCAACTGAGGAGAAACGATGTCTCTATCAGACTCTCAGAGACAGCAGTTGGTGACTAAAATCAGTATGACTACCTACAAACAAGCAGGTATCCTTTGGTGAGAAAGACTATTCTTAGTGAGTAGGAAAGCTTGGATGATTCTTAGGAGGGGATAACTTCCAATTCCTGGGCTACAATTTTTCAAAATGGTTGGCCTTGAGGGGAGCATTTACCCATCAAGAGCATACTGAACCAATCCGTCATTTTGCCAAGTCTCCCAACTGCACCTTCCACCTTGACCTGCCACATCCACCACCTCCAGAGGGATATGCGGTTAACCTGCCCCATCTCTTCCCTAGCTGATTTAACTAAGAGTGAATACCTAACTCAAAGTCAACCAATCTTCTGGCAGGTCAGAGAGCAATTTTTTTTTCTCCTTGGATAATCTGAACTCAGAGACATAGAGTTGTAGTCACTTGATTGTAGGTTAAGCTGAAAGGTCATGAACAGTTAATAGGAGATGGTTAAACAGGAGCCCAGCAAGAATACAGACCAGAATATATGTATAGAAAGTAACAGTGCAGCCACAGGAGAGACACAAATATGAAGAACACTTGAGCCCTAAGAGGTACAGAGAATAACCACAGTTCCTGACTTTCCATTTTCCAGCTTCGGTTCCCTTGGACCCAGCTCGAATTCCTGTCCTTAGTGCCTCGAGGTTTTTTTGTGCTCTTTCAATAAAACTCATTTTTTGAGTCAGCTGGAGTGGGTTCTGTCCACTGCAATCAAATTGTCCCTAAGATAAGCAGAGACTAGACACTTCAGGGAAAAAAGCTACCCAGTCATTCAGGCATAGTGTTTTGGTTAGAGATTTGAATTGGCAAGCAACAGAAACAAACTTTGAAGGATAATTAAACCATTGGGAGCCTATTGGCTGCACTTAGAATTGAGATTAGAGAACCAGATCCAAAAATACACAACAACCAAGGTAACACAAATTGATCTGGAAGCAGAGAATGCGGCCACTGTCACTGCAGTGTGCAGTTGGCACACTACCTCTGTGCTGAATGACCCGTAACTACTTGTTTTTATTCATACCCCGTTAAGATTAAAAAACTGAAGAGAGAGTATAGAGTTGACCAAACCTAGGACACATACTTATGCTGGTTTGATGAGTGCGAGGAAAGGAAGGATTTGCCCTTTGTTTCCAGAGTGGGAAGCAGGCACATGGGTTTTCTCCTCTGAAAACCATACACTACAGAAGAGATGTGATTCCCTAAGAGGAAGTTGAGGCCTTTTGTGAGTGGAATGGATACCAGAGATACTTTGAAACAGAGATAAGTAGCAAGAGCCCATGTGCTTACCCTCTGACAGAAAAAATTACAGAGAGCTGATTTACTACTACTCAGCATCAAAAATGAAGTTCTGATGATGAGAGACGTCACTCTAACTGTCCAAGCAAGAGTTGGATAACCTTTAGCAGTAACATCGAGGGGTTTCCTAATTAGATGACAAATGGGCTCAATGACTTGTCTGACTGCTTACAGTTCTTAAAGATACATGAAGAAAAATGCATTTAAAGTTATAAGTCTGTTTCACATCTTGGGGGTAATGAGTACCATACATCTACAAAATGCTTTATGGAAGTAGCTTTGCCTTTTATTCGCCCTGATATTATTCTTTTAAACTTAAGCTGCCCTGTCCCTCCATCTCTCTAATTGTCATTGCTGAGGTAGCTTCACCTTGAGCTAAAGGTATGATCTTGTCCTGCACTTTGGGATCAAACTTGTTTCTAGGTGTAGGGAACAGGAGGAGTCCCGGATACAGGTTCACAAACTCAACACACGGGCTGTGTTGCAGCATAGCCTGTCCTGAAGTTCCTTGATAACTAGGGCACTACGTTATTTTCTTTAGGTGGAGACTGTGTCTGGCATACCTGTCTCTCCAAAAATTTAATTTCTTGTCCCTCAACTGCCTATTTATTTATCCCATCTGCTGATTACTGGTTGCTTAAGCCTTTGTTGAATGTCTTTCCTAACTGTGTGTATCAGGCAGAGTTCAGTGCTGGAAAGAGTTACCACCTGACGTATTTTAAGCAGAAAGAGATTTAATACAGAGAAATAGATCATTAAAAAATAAAAATCACTGGAAGGGCTGGAAGATTGGGTTATAAGCTGAGATCCAGGAATGACTCCTTAAACATCATAAACCTGCTCTCCCAGGGGAGTTACTCCTCTGCCATAAGCGAGAAGATAGAGAATCAGGAGTTTGCCACCTGAACTATTCAAGCTAAAAACAAAATAAAACCAAACAAACAAACAAACACTGTAGCTGAAGTCCAGAAGTTGGGACGCTGATTCTATTGTCCCTGCAACTGCCTCTTGATAACCATGAAACTGGAGACTGGACTGTGCCAAAACCCCCACAGTTCCACCAATGTGTTTGTCATCAGTGAACAGCCAAAAGTGGCAGTAAGAGGACCTCCACTGTAGCTCCAAATTGTCACATGTGTGTAAATGCATCTGATTGATGGAATCTAGCCAAATGTAGATCTCTGATGCCAAGGAAGTCTGGGGAATTTCGTATTTAGCTTTCCATCTACTTCAGTACAGAAAGTCACACTAGAAGGAAATGGGAATAAATGCTAAGTGACGCATCCAAAGTATTATGCCCACATTGTGCTGGAAATCCTAGCCAGTATATTAAAACAAGAAAAACGAATAAAGGGCACACAGTCAGAAAGAAAGGAGTAAAACTATTCTTATTCACAGATGTCATGCTTTTGTACAAGGAAAATCAAGAACCTACAAAAAAACTACTCAACGTATTAAGTATATATATCAAGATCCAAAGTACATGATCAATATTTTAAAAATTCAATTGTATTCCCCAATACAAGCAATGAACAACTGGAAATTTTACATTTTAAAATAATAAATAATAAAAATAATAAATTTATAGCAGCACTAGAAAACATGACATACTCAAATACGGACCTTATAAGATGTGTGTAAGATCTGTACGCTGAAAACTATAAAATATTGCTGAGCAAATTGAGAAAAAGACCTAATTAAATAGAGAGTTATAGCATGTTCACAAATTGGAAGACTTAAGACGTACATCCTTGTCAAATTGACCTTTAAATTCAATGCAAGCTCAACCAAAATCTCAGCAGGTTTTTAAAATAGACATTAATAAATTGATTCTAAGATTTACACAGAAATTCAAAGGACCTAGCATAGCTAAAACAATGTTGGGGAAAAATAAAACCTCACAAAGATGGAAGTCTTACAATACTTGACTTCAAGATTCTTTAGGGTTCCTGGACCCAATTCCAACTTGTGACATGTGTGTACACCCTTGATGGATGGGAGGATTTCCCACACAATACCAAGCAATTCTCTGCCACTAGCAAGGTGTCTAGGAATTCAACTCAATTCTGACACTGTTTACCTGGAGATAGCATCAGATTCCACAGGTTGTAAAGGGCTCAGTCACGGAAGACTAACACCTCCCCCCACCAACCCCTGCACTTCAGACACCAGTTGCTAGCCCAGATAGTCACTTGTGCTTCTGACCAACTGGCTATAGATTGGGGTTTCCAATGACCCTCACCTATGACTTCAGACACCAGTCACAAGTCCAGGTTGTTACTTGGACTTGTGACCAACTGGCTCTAGATCAGAGGTTTCCATGACCCCACTCCCTGCATTCAATTAATTTACTAGAATGGCTCACAGAACTCAGAGAGACATTTTACTTACTAGATTACTGGTTTATTGCTCATCACTTTCCCAGCACCTCCACATGTTCACCAACCCAGAAGCTCTCCAAACCCCATCCTTTGGGGGTTTTATGGAGCTTTCATTACACAGGCATGATTATTTAAGTCATTGGCGATTGATTCAACCTCCAGCCCCTCTTCCCTCCCCTGAGGTTGGACTGAAAGTTCTCTAATCACATCATTGTTTCCTCTGGGGCAGCCCCCATCTTTAGGTAATCTAGGGATATTCCAAAGATCAGCTCATCAACATAACAGAAGACACCTCTGTTGCTCTCAACACTTAAGAAATTCCAAGGGTTTTAGGAGCTCTGTGCCAGAAATATATATCTCTTATAAATATACAATATCTCAAAGATACATTGTAAAGTCACATTAATCAATACAGCATGGTATCCATATAAGAATAGAGATATAAATCAATGGAACAAAACAGTGGTTCCAGAAATAGACCCACACATACTGTCAATTGATTCTCCAGAAAGGTGTCAAGGTAATTCAGTGGGGGAAAGGATACTCTTTCAACAAATGATCTCAAAGCAACTAGATATCCATGCTGGGAAATGAATTTCAATCCTTCCTCATCCTATATGCAAAAATGAACCCAGATGGATTACAAATACAAACATCAAAACTAAAATGTAATCCTTCTAAAGAAAACGTAGGAAAATATCTTCCTTACTTTTACATGCACAAATATTTCCTATGCAGGATACTGCCTAGTATTTAAGATTCAAAGGGCTCTGAAGTCAGATGGACTCTAGTTCTGCCGCTGATAATATTTAAGCCTTTAGTCTACTTGTTTTATTACTCTAAATCCAAGTTTCCTCTTCACTAAGGCTTTTTGTAAGGATTAAGTGAAATATTATATATGAAGTATTTAGTACACTGCCCATTGTATGCTATACACCCACAAAATGATAGCTGTTAGTATAAACAAAGGTGGCTGTCATATTCATGGACTTTTGTAAGATTTGCCTAGATTCTAGCATAATTTGGCAATTTGCAAGCATCCCAGGTGAATAATAGAATGGTAGCAAATTGAAGCTGAGGCTTGCATTTTCTTAAGCTGGAATTCCCAAAGTTCTGGTCATTTTTTTAAAAAGTGATAAATTCGATAGTTTTTATTTTATTTTTTATTGAAGCATAGTTGATTTACAATGTTGTATTAGTTTCTGGTGTACAGCAAAGTGAATCAGTTTTACATTTATATATTCTTCTTCATTGTAGGTTATTACCAGCTACTGAATATAGTTCCTACTATGCTATACAGTAGGACCTTGTTATTTATCTATTTTGTATGTAGTAGTTTGTATCTGCTAATCCCAAAGTCCTAATTTATTTCTGCCCTTTCCCTTTTGGTAACCATAAGTTTGTTTTCTGTCTATGAGTCTGTTTCTGTTTTGTAAATAAGTTCACTTGTGTCATTTCTTTAAGATTCCACGTATAAGTGATGTGGTATTTTTCTTTCCCCTTCTGGCTTACTTCACTTAGAATGATAATCTCCAGGTCCATCCATGTTGCTGCAAATAGCATTATTTTATTATTTTTTATGGCTGAGTAGTATTTCATTGCATAAATATACCACAACTTCTTTATCCAGATATATGTCAATGGACATTTACATTGTTTCCATGTCTTGTCTATTGTAAATAGGGCTGCTATGAACATTGGGGTGCATGTATCTTTTTGAATTAAAGTTCCCTCTGGATGTATGCCCAGGAGTGGGATTGTTGGATCATATAAGTCTATTTTTAGTCTTTTGAGGAGTCTCCATGCCGAACCAAACTACATTCCCACCAACAGTGTAGGAGGGTTCCCTTTTCTCCACACCCTCTCCAGAATTTATCACTTGTGGACTTTTTAATGATGGCCATTCTGACTGGTGAGAAGTGATATCTCATTGCGGCTTTGATTTGCATTTCTCTGATAATTAGCGATGATATTGAACATTTTTTCATGTGCCTACTGACCTTTTGTATGTCTTCATTGAAGAACTTCTTGTTTAGGTCTGCCCATTTTTGGATTGGGTTGTTTGGGGGTTTTTATTATCATTATTATTATTAAGTTTTATGAGCTGTTTATATATTCTGGAAATTAAGCCCTTGTCAGTCTCATCTTTTGCAAATATTTTCTCCCATTCCGTAGATTGTCTTTTTGTTTTGCTATGCAAAAGCTTGTAAGTTTAATTAGGTCCCCTTTGTTTATTTTTGCTTTTATTTCTATTGCCAAAGTTTCCTTTATTTTAATCAGGGTAGTAGTTACATGGGTACACTTTCATCAAAACTTTCGTAACAATACACTTATACAGGTGTATTTTATTATATGTAAATATCAACAAAGCTGATTTAAACTATAAAAACCCAAACTATATAGCATATGTACCTCTAAATAGAAAATGACTTCCCAATTCATACCCACTCTGACCCAGGAGCATATAACTGTATTTATTTTTTTTCTAGATTGATAACACTGCAGGTTATAAATTCTTCAAAATTTTGTTCCATTTGCTATGCAAAAAGAGGTCTCTAACTTGCTTGCATTGCCCAGATGTTAAGGACTTGTCTGAAATGCTAATTTTTAAAGGGCAAACAAAGGAAGAGAAACCAATATATAAGACTGAGAAGGAACAAAGAGAGAAGTAAGAAGAAAACCTGTTTTCACAGGAGTAAAAGAAATAACATTAACATTTCCAGCTCCTCTAGGGACTCTCTCTCTCTCTCCCTCCCCCCCCCCCCCCCCCCCCAGTATTACTGTCTGTCTCCATTCTCTGAGTCAAAACTTTAGGAGCTATTTTGGGTTTCTCCTTACCCTGACCATCATAGTCATTTACAGGTCACTTGCTAAGTCCTTTGTGATAGCTCCTGCATCAGCACCATTTCCCTCCTCTCCATTATTTCTGCCACTTTAGTTTATCTGACCTCTTTCTACTTTATTATAAGTAGACCAGCTAAGTCCTTACCTCTTGGCTATTTTCCAATCCAACCTACCGTCTGCTCTGTAGTTAATTTTCCTGAAGCACATCTCTGTGATGGTGCTCACAGGATTGAACACATTTCAGTGAATTGCTTACTAAATAAAATCTCAATGCCAGCATTCAAGGTCCTCCAGAATTGGGCTGAAATCTAAATTCCTGGACCTATATTCCATTATTATATCTAGTCAGGCTGTACCATGTAGTGTTTGAAAGCTGTTAGTATTATCTCTGTATTGACAAAAGTAACATGGAGAGCCAAATATTTCTAAATAAGCTGTGTGCGAAGGGCAACCTCTGGCACTTCATCAAATATTCAGAAAGACTTCAATGCATACGCCACAGGTATTTCTGGAGCCTGGTTCTCTTGCAAAGTACCTGCTTCTTTCAGGTCTACCACCATAAAAATGGTGTGTGCCTTCTCTTGTGTTATTCAGAAACATATTTGGCTAGTTCATTTTCTAAGCAAAGATTTGTATATAGTAAATAGTCTTTTGTACTTGAACAAGTCTTTATTTTACATAGTCTGCTTAAGAAACCTTGGTCATGCTTCCAGAATATTTTTTTTCTGTATTACATAATGCAATCTTTATTAAGTCTAACAAATATTGATTACCAACTTGTGAAATATGCTGTACTAATAAAGACCCACAGAAAATTAAAAGATAAGTGGGACAAAGCCCTTTAAGTATCATACAATCTGGTAAAAGATCAAGATAATAAATCCTGAGGGGTGAGTATAGCTCAGTGGTAGAGTGTGTGCTTAGCATGCACGAAGTCCTGGGTTCAATCCCCAGTACCTCCATTAAAAAAATACATAAAATTAAAAATAAATACAGCTTAAGAAAAGATAATAAATCCTGAAAATCTTTAGTTTAAAGAAAGACATTTGCATCACTACTAGAGGTATACAGAATGCTGTAGTGGCTTAAGTAAAGAACAATCCATATCTGGTGCATGAATCAAGGCTTCTTGACAAGGGTGGTTTTTGAGAAAGTCCTGGAAGGATAGGTAGGCTCTGACAGGCAGAGATGGTTCAATAACACTCTCTGGGCAGGAGAAATATCAAAAACAAAACCAGAGTTCAGAAAATGTTTGGGGTTATGAGGGAGGAACCAATAGGCCGGGGGACTGATCCATAGTGTCCCACATGAAGGGTGCAGTTGGTAATGTAGGTTAGACCTATGTCAGTAGAAAGCCTGGCGTGATGGGCAGAGAGGTTTAGACTTACATTCAAAGCAAGGAACCTGTTAGGCAATATGTAACAAATGCATGATTGGCACGATGCTTGAAGAGGATTAACCTAAAAGGATAGCAGAAGGGAGATGAAATTGGAAAATAAGGAGGAAAACTAGGAGTCTAACTCAATACTGGTGCAAAGTAATACATTGGGAGGAGGGAGTCCTAAAGAGGAATGTAAATAGAAGCGGCATTTAAAAAAGTTTTTACAGGGCTTAGCAATGTATTAAAGTCAAAGGAGGAGAAGGAAGAAAACAAACATTTACTGTGCAGCTACATGATACAGGCACTGCACTCAACTACCCTGCTGATGCGTTTGTAGGCAAGAGAAGAGGAGTAGCAGAGGTGTCCAGAATAGGGGATGGGGAGAAGGCTTGTCCCATTAACAGGAATTAGAAAGCTAGGAGATAGTTTAATTGGATGTGTTGAGTTTGATGTTCTGGTGGAATATTTAGGTGGTGATCTGTAAAACAAGGGAGCCCAGGAACAGTGTCCAGGTAGGTGAGATAGTTTTGGAAGTCATCTGGGTAGTAGTAATAGTGAAAGCTGAGGATAAGATCACGAAAAGAGAGCTTGCAGAGAGGGAAAGGCTATGTGCAGAATGGTAATAATATTGATAATCCTCATCACCAGTGCAAACACTGTTGAATGATTAGTATGTGCCAAGCATCATGCCAAACACTTTTCATGCATTAGCTCATTTAATTATCACAATAAAGGAGTCTGTGAACATTATCATTAGGGCTAATTAATTATTAATACACGATGTAAAAGAAGTAGAATCCCAGATGATTTCAAGATGTCAGTTAGTGAGGAGGGGGTCATAGAAGGGATAAGGAGGGAGAACCAACGTTCTGTGTCTTCGTTAGAGAATGCTGATTCACTCCAGCTGTTGATTAGTAAAACAGAAATTTAATGTGTGTCAAAAAGTTTTGACCGGACACAGTATGATCTTTAGTCACTGGAAGGAAATAAAATGGAATGTGAAAAACAATTGACTATAAAGGTATAATAGTTATAAACCTTTAAAATCTAACAGTATAGCTTCAAAATACATATTTTTAAACTTAGAGAGATACAGTGTACAATTATAGTGAAATCTATTGACAAACCTTCTTGTTAATGGATGTATCAGGTAAACAAAAATAGGCAAGGATTTGAATAACATGATTTAAAAGCATATATATACATATATTCATACATACATATGACTACACGGTAAGTGTTCTTTTCAAATGACTATAAAATGTTATCAAATAAATGGATTTTGGATCAGAGAACAAAGATGATTTCAACAAAATCCAAAGAACAGGGCTCACAAAGTAATACTTTCTAATCATGTTGCAATAAAAACAGAATGACAACAAAAGAATAGGCAAATTTTTTTAATAACTCTTGATTGAAGAGGCAATTAAAACTGAAATTACAGGCAATAATCCCCAAACTAGTCTACAGATTCAATTCAATCACTATTAAAATTTCAGTTGGCTTTTTTGCAAAAACTGATATTAAAATTCATATGAAAATGCAAGGAACCCAGAATAGCCAAAACAATGCTGAAAAAGCATAACAAAGCTGAGGACATTTCCCAATTTCAAAACTTACTACAAAGCTACAGTAATCAAGATGGCTTAAGGAAATGTATGTATAGATATGCACCAATGGAATGGAATTGAGAGTCCAGAAATAAACTCAAACTTCTATGACCAGTCAGTCTTTCAAGAAAGTGTCAAAGCCATTTAATGGGAAAAGAATAATCTCTTCAACAAGTGGTGATGGGACAACTGAATATCCACAAGCAAGAGAATGAATTTGGATCACTACCTCACAACATATACAAAAACTTAAGTAAAAATGGATCAAAGACTTAAAAGTAAGTGCTAAAACTATAAAACTCCTACAAGAAACCAAAGGTATAAATCTTCATGACCTTGGATTAAGCAAAAAGGTCCTTAGATAAGATATCAAAAGCACAAACAGTAACAGAAAAAGAACTGATTGGACTTAATAAACATAAAACCTTTGTGCTTCAAAGGATATTATCAAGAAAGTGAAAAGACACCCCACAGAATGGTAGAAAATATTTGCAAATTATATATCTACTAAGGGTCTAGTATCACATATACACATAAATATTGCTGGTGCGAATGTAACATGGCACCATCACTTTGGAAAACGATTTGGTAATTCCTCAAAAAATTAAACGTCAGATACTAGGGCAATCAATCAACCCCCCAGCATGCCTTTATAGAACTTGAGAAGCTCATTCTAAATATTTCTGTAATTGTTGATAAAGGCTGGGTTGGAGGAAGCAGTTTATGCGTGTGGCAGCCTGAGACACAGAACCAGACCAGTTTACTCACCCATCAGCAGCACGTCTGGGTAACAGAGGCCTTCTAAAAACAGACCTAATGCTGTACCAGATCTATGGCCTAGGGAGGCAGACCAAAATGTGTGTTTCCTGAGAAGAAATGGCTCCCGTGAGGAGAAAAGTGACAATTGAACTATGTACACCCATTTCTTACCCTAAACACACTAAGAAGAGAAGTCATTCGTCTTCCCTCGGGAAGTCTGAGACAGGAGTTGTACGAAGAGACTGAGAGTGTTTAGGAAAAATCTTTGTCTTGGAAATCAAAGGAATGTGGAAGACGCATTTACCAACTAACAACTGGATCGTGGGATGTAGTAAAGATTTTGTAGGACACACACTGCCAATTTACCTTCCAACGGGGTTTTACCAATAATTTGTACTGTTACCAAGGAGGTCTGAGAGTGGCCAGTTTGCGTTACCTTTGACAGGTGTGCCAACTGCTGTAAGATACGTAGGCATTTTCTCTTCTATCCCTTCCTCTTGTAACAGATTATGATTTGGGGGTGGAAGTGTGCCCTGCTTGTAAATTCTCAGCCTCCCCTGCCACTAGAGATAGGTATGTTATACACGTCTTACCAGTGGGATGAACAGCAGAAGTCTGCCAGTGATTCCATAATGTTTTGGTTTCTCAATTTAAATACTTTCCCTTCTTATTCCTGTCTGGGACACTGAAGTGATGACTGAGGCTGGAGCAATCATCTTGTAACAGAATGAGAGCCACACGCCAAGAATGATGAACAGAAATATCAAAGTTCCTTGAGGATGTCATTGAGCAGCTACATCAATATATATTTTCTGTGGATCATGCTGTTTATCAGCACAAAGGGACAATACTTATTCCCATTTGAATTATCTTTGTCTTATAAGTCTGATTTGTATTTGCAAATTATTTTACTCTACTCTTTGGTTTTAGATGTCTTTCTTTTAAGTAACTATGTTTATTTTCCATTGATGTCTGAGTCTTTGACTTTCTACTAAGAGAAGTAAGCTCATTTACATTTAGAATCATAATTCTTACATGTACATATTTGATTTCAAGATGTAAAAATTCATCTTGAATTAACTTACGCAAAATGGAAATTCATTGGTTTCTGCAACCAGAAAGAGCAAGAGTGCAAGTAGAAACCCACTGAGCCAGAGACTTGGCTTCAGGCTACCAAGATCCTCATGCTCTGCCTCCCTTTTTTGCTTCTTTCTGCTTACTTTTATCCACACGTACACCACTCCACACGTCTTCCCAGCCTTATCTTCAAGCGAAAAAACCCTTTTGCATAAGTCCTGTTGAATAAACTCTGGAGGAGGAATATGATGTTCACAGCTGGTTCCAGATGTCTCTTTGCCTCTGTACCCTACTAGTATACGGGTAGTGGTATAGTATAGGGCTGGGTGGTGAGAGAGTGGGGATGAGGAGATTGTAGGATCGACCCAGCTTAAGTCAGACATTCACTTCTGTGCAATACAGACTGGGTACGTAAGATCACATAAAACGATGTTATCTCCATTTGAGTCTATGGTTAGAGTGGGAATGGGGGCATAGGGTGCTTTTCTTGGAAAAATGCAGGGGCATAAAAAGAGGTAAATAACCATTTTAATTGTTACAAAAATAAAAGGTCTTATTTTATACTTCCTGGGTTTTAATCCCTTTTCTCTTTTAGATATGATCATTTGTTTTTGGTTTTGGTTTTTTTTTGTTTGTTTGTTTGTTTTTTACCAATTCTGGGAATTTATTACAGATATGCTTGTCTCCTTGGTCATTTGTTCTTATTCTCTGCAATAATTAAGAAGGAAAGCATCCTGTTTCAATTAAACAATTCTTAGACTTTTGCCATCTAATTATTAAAATCAAGAGCAACATAAGAACTTTTTTCCTCATTATGAAGGATGTGAACTCCAAGGCTTTGGTTTCCTTTAGTGAAGTGTCTCCTTTCTATCCTGTGTTTTGTTTTGTTTTGTTTTGTTCTTTTTCTTTCTCATTTAGACTGTAGTGATACACCGTGTCATTGTCTTTGTGTTAAATAGTATAACATCTGTTTCAAGTAACTTTATTTCAAATTTATACACTATTGGTATAAATTCAGTTTATCTCTAGATATTTAACTTTTATTGATTACCCCAGTCCCTTCAGCCACCACTTTTGTTTTCTGGAATCTAAATTTTTATTAACGTGTTGGAGTTCTGAAGCAGGCCTTTAGGACATTTATTTGGGAAGACAGTCTGGCTTCTGAGTCCTTGGATATCTAAAAATGTCATTCTATTGCTTTCCTACCTGATACCTAAATGGCTTGGGTAGCTCAGAATGGATGGGCCGACCACCAGTGCCTTTAGTCACTGAGTCATGGCTACTATTGACAACAAGTAATGAGCAAGAACAAGGTTCTTATATTTCAATCCTATTTCACAGATAAATAGGCAGGATTATTTTGTTTCTTAACAGAATCTGGCTGTATCTTTTATTTTACCTTACGTTCATAGGTGAATTTACTCATTTATGGGCTTTTCCTGGTTAATAAGGAGGGAATTTGGAAGAGAAATTTCATTGTGCCCTGTTTCACCATTTTAGGCAGAAGGTGAGATTTATTTTGCAATTTTACAGCTGGGTTTGACAGCTTCGGAGTATAAGCAAAGAAAGCAGACGTTAGGGATTCCTAAGCTGGAGGTCTGGCCAAACAGACTATGACGCAAGTTTGTATACTGATGAGAGAGTCCAGTCTAGTGTTGAAAGAAGAGCACCACTGGCAGGCATAGTGTCACCCTGGGTAGGAAGATAAATGAAGTTGTAGCAGGTGGATATTCTGAGAGGACAGGGAAAAGTAAAACTTAAATTTATTGTTTGTTCAAATAGGTGTTTCAGTAGGAGTAAAATAATGGGATGATTATAATATCAGGATGCTGTGATCAGAGAGGGAAGTGTCCAAATTGCAAATCTCATTGCATCTTAGTTGCTCAAATTCCTTAATTCAGTGTTTCAGGTTTATCCTACACTCATATTTTATTTGAACCCCTCAGTCCTTATCAGTTTGATGCCATTAGTCCATTATTAGGTTGTCTTTCTTCCTACTGTATAATTTAAAAAATAATTTTATCTCTGGCTCACACACATGTTGGATTACTTATTTTCTATAAGCTAGATTCCTAAGTAGCCTTTCCAGTTTTCTTTATGGAAATGTACCTTAATTAAAAATCAGGGATCAGATACCCATTTTCCTGTCTTAGAATAATGTCACCTCTGTTATACCCATCAGCTCTGGTTTTTGAATTTTCTTTCTCAATGCAACTAATATGCCAAAACTTTCATGATTATGCAAATTCAGGGAGAACAATGTGTGCATCTGTTCTGCAGCCGAGAAAAATTAAAAGGACAGACCAATGTTAACTCCAGCTTGGTAAACACATTCTTGCTATGTATGCCACAGAGCATTCAGATTCTGATGAAAAAGCTTTTCGTGATTCCCTGATCATATAACTGACCTTTATAATTGATGTTCCACTATGTACCGTGCAAAAGGTTTCAGGGACTGCTTGATTGTGGTTGTGACGAAGCCCAGACTCACACTCTAGTGTTTTGATTCCAAGTTGTGTTCTGTCCATTCTTCCGCATTGATCTTCATTTTGTGTCTCATGTGCCCTCCAAGACGATAAATTCCTTGAGGGTAGGTACATATTTGTGGATTAAATTTGTCTGAGTCCATGTGTCTAAAAGGGCTTCTAAAGAAAGGGGTTGTGACACGAAGACTTAATCCCTATTCCTTTATATGTAAGCACATTCTAATTTTATGAACTGCATATAGCAGAAGTTAAATCAATTAAATACAATAGAAATATTTATATTTATATAATATTAAACATGGTATTAATTCTGGAACCAACTGGAAATAACGGAGGAAAATGTTAATTGGAATTACATTCATGGTTCAAAACATTCAATCAGCAAAATACAAATATACTGGCAAATCAAATCCTTCTTCAATAAACTACTCTTTCTTTCCAATTTCACCTCAGTTTGGACCTTATACGAGCATATCTGCACAAAATTATAAAAATTTGGGGACATTCTCTAAGTATGGTTTTATATCTTATTCTCACTTATGCATTGTCTGACAAGCATTCCCTAGGTTAGTCAATACAGTTATGCAGTTAGCTGTTCATAACTGCCTCGTATTCCATCTTTTCCCTATTGTTGAACGTGCACTTTGCTTCTAGTGTTTTTGCTTTTGTGAAGTATGCTGCAAAGAACAGTCTGTGTCTACCCCTTTGATTATTCCCAAGGATAAATCCCAGAGTCAGCAAGGGTTTTAGCAGGAAACTGATGGCATATTCCAAACGTTTGTTGTTTTTTTTTAATTAAAGTACAGTCAGTTTACAATGTTGTGTCACTTTCTGGTGTACAGCATAATGTTTCAGTCATACGTATACATACATATATTCCCTTTCTTATTCTTTTTCATTATAGGTTACTACAAGATACTGAATATAGTTCCCTGCGCTGTACAGTAGAAACTTGTCGTTTATCCCAAATGTTTAACTCAAGAGACTTTCATGAAGGGATTGATTACAAGAGGTGTAGGTAGGGTTAAAAGAGTCAACAAGGAATGGTGAAGCACTCAGGGACACGCTTGCCATGCCTAACCCAGGGGAGAAGAGGGGCTACAGTGTTAGTCTCACTGAAGAGAAAAAATAGTCTCAGCTGAGCAATTCCCTGCCCCACAGGGAACTGTGGCCTTAAAGCTGTTCTCCCTGGACCTGCAGCATCAGTAACACCTGGAAACCTATCAGAAATGCAAATTCTCAGGCCCTACCCCATTCTACCAAATTGGAAACGAGGCCCCTAGATGATTCAGACGTGCTGAATTTTTAGAACTACTGCCTTAAGGAACAGAGTTGCTCACAAAACCATGGCAGCAGGGAGGGATCAGGTGGTGGGCAGTAAGTGTCCCCAGATCTCCATTCTTTGGCCCTCTCTTCTCCTTTCAGTGCCCTCACTGGCTAAGCCCAACTGGAAGCTAGAGAACAGGAGAGCCCGGGAATCTTTCCCTAGACAACATAGGATGAGAAGGGTGGAGTGGTGACATGGAGGGACAGAAGAAGAAAGACCAGCCAATCCCTAAATGTAGAATCACTGGATCAAAAAATATAAATTTTTATATGTTTAAATACATAGCAATTTTTTTTCGTGAAGTACTCATAAATAAACACTTTTACCAGCAGTGGCTATGACTGCCAGTCAGGTGGAAATCTTGCTGACTCTGAATATGAGTTTAAAAAGAAAGTCTTTTCCGGTTTTGTAAATTAAAAATGGTATCTCAGTCTTGTTTTAATTTGCATTTCTTCATTTAAAATGAGACAATTTTTTTTAAAGCATATGCCATTTCCATTCTTCCCGGTTATTATCTATTTATGTCCTTTGCCCACTTTTCCATCCGGATGCTACCTTCTAATTTGATAGAGCTCTTTTTCAGTATTAAAATGATTCCTTCTGTCTCTGTGATATTTGTCGCAGGTATTTTTCTCAGTTTGTCTTTTATTTTGGGTATATAGAAATTTTACATCGTCAAATTTATTAGTCTTATTCTTTATGATGTATTCTTTTGCTTGGTTAGCCTTATCCTCTTAAAATTTTTTTCTTTGGACCGTGATGATGATAATTGATGACTTAGCTTCTGTATCAGCTTCCTACCACTGCTGTAACAAATTGCCTCACAATTCTTGGCTTAAAACAATACAAATGTATTATCTCATAGCTCTGGGGGTCAGAAATCCAAAATGGGTCTCACTGGATTAAAACCAAGGTGTAGGCAGGGCTGTGTTCCATCTGGAGGCTCTAGAGAAGAAACAATTTCCTTGCCTGTTCTAGCTCCTACAGGCTGCCTGCACTCCTTAGCCTGTGACCCTGCCCTCTATCAAAGTGCATCACTCCAGTCGTGCTTCCGTTGTCATATCCCTTTCTGCAGCTCTGACTCGTGCCTCCCTCTTTCACTTACAAGGATCCTTTGGTTACACCAGCCCCACCTGGATAATCCACGAGAATCTCACTAGCTCACGTTCTTTAAATTAATCACACCCGCAAAGTCCTTTTGCCATGGGAAGTAACACATCCACAGGTTCTGGGGATTAGCACATGGTCATCTTTGGGGGCCATCATTCTATCTTCCACAGCCCCTACCACCCCAGCTCCTAGCTCCTGCGCAGCATGGTCCAGTGTGGAAACCCACCTACGTGCACAGCCCTCACTCTCCTTCAAAGGATATTTCCCAGGCACTCTTTCCAGGTTGAAATCATCCTTTGTTCAAGGACCGTTTTATCATCCCCTTTCTTTTGTAAATCACCCACAGACTCTTAAGCTGTCTTGTTGACTATGGTGATTTTCTCTAGAGCCTGAAGAACAGTTTCTGTAGTCAAATTTCCCCACAGAACTTATTGTACTTCAGACTTACCATTTGGCTGAACCCCGTGAATTATATTGAATATCTAAAGCTAATTTATTTGTGATGTTAAACATCTGCCAAATATTACATTATCTCTTACACTTATGGTCACTTCCAATTTGCATCACATTTAAAGCATAAAAAGTCATCTTTAGAGGAGTCCATCATATTCCAATATTCCTGATTTGAGAAGTAAATCCCTATTCATGGGGATGGAGATTTCCTTTTTCACTCACTTACACTGTGCTTAGTTGAGGATGCAAACAAAAATAGGACATCAGCTTTGTCCTCAGGATCAAGGCGAAAACATGGCTTCAATCATATTTTTTAAATCTAAAATAAAACCAGAAGTTCATGTATTTGTCTTTTTTTTTAACTGTAAGCTCATTGAGAACCTAGATTCCACGTGATGTGTATGTATTTTACATGTACATTTATATATGCACTATACATTTTGAAAAGAGAATACAGTATAGTAAATTAGGCATGGCTTCAAATCTTGGCTCTACCATTTATTTGCTCCATGACCTTATATAAATAATTTAATTTCTGTGTGCCTTAGTTTCCATATTTGTAAAATGTGGGTGAGAGTTCCCACCTCACTAGACTTTGTGAGGATTAAATGAGATAACATATGTAAAGCACATAGACTAGCCTGGCAGATAGTCAATCCTCAAATGTGTGGGTGGAGTCAGAATGTAAAGTAGGGTTGGTGGTTTCCTTATATTGCCTAGAGATTAAGAGCACACATTCTGGAGCCAGGCTATTTGGTTTAAAATCCCCGCTCTAATAAAAATAAAATAAAATAATAAAATAAAATAAAATCCCAGCTCTGTCATTGACGAGCTGTGTGACCTTGACTGTATAGTGGGGTCATCATCTTCATTATCATCACCATCAGCGTCATCACAAAGATTATATGAATTATATACGCTAACACACGTAGAATGTTTAGAAGAGTGCTTGACACCTGGTAAATGCCAAATAATTGCTGGCTATTATATAATTCCCTAAACTTACAGTTCCTTAAAATAAAATACTACAGATTTATTAGTTATATTACCTAATACAGTTATATTAATTATATTAGCTAAATTTATAGTTTCTCAACCTAAGGTATTAACAGCTGCTATTATAGTATGATGTAATGAAAAGACTAGCATCCTGGCTTGACTCACATTTATAAATAAGGCTGAATGAACAAGGCACTAGTGCTGTGAGCTGGCATCTTCCTCTGTGAAATGGCCACACTAATCTCTGCCTAACCCAGGATTCTTTTATCATCAACACGTTAGGAAAGACAGGTATCACAGATGATCTAGGTTTGAGTCCTGATGACCAGGTATTTTACTTTGGATAAGTCACTTAACCTCTTTCTTTCCCTTCATTACATGTAAAAAAAATTTTTTAATGGAGAAAAATGATTTCTATAGCTTGCACCACAGTTCTTCCTCAAGTAGGGGAGAGCTATTTTCACTGAGGAAAATATCTTAACAAGAGTTGGAAGGGTGAATAGGGACTCAGAGCATGTACTAAAAGAGGAACATTTACCTAAACTGTTCTTAATGGAGAAATAAACAGATTAGAGATGAGGGAGAACACGGGGAAGGGGAGAGAAGGAAAAAAGGGTGAGAGAATCAGGCAGGAGCCTGAAGCCAGTGGAGAAAGCTAGCCAGTGAACTCTAGGGTGAACAAATAAAGAACTTTAAGGAAAAGGGATGTCTAATATTTAAGTCTATGTTTGCACATCTTTGATGTAAACCCCCTTTTCTTCCCCAAGACTTCACTGAAATCCGATCTGTCTGTACTAAACATGAGAGAGGAACAAAGAGCCCGTATGGGAAGTGTGGTCTACCCCACATTCACTTCTTCCTGATACTTGTGTGGAGGTAAGAGCATCATGTGACCATGACAAATGATAACAGGTTTGGAATTTCAGGTGGCAACAAGGAGCAAAATGCATGATGGTCCAGAGAAGAATCTCTTCTGTACCATATTAGAGGAAGGTGACCTTAAAAGGAGGGAAGCTGTGAAAAAATTACAAATACCTATTTCCTAGTGTTGTGGTAACTCTGAAATATCTCACATATAGGGTTTCCAAATAGGGTTCCTGTATAGGGCTCTTAATTGATTCAACAAATATGCATAGAGTACCATATAAGTGCCAGGTACGATCCTGGGTCTTGGGAAAACAGCAGTGAACAGAATGGACAAAATCCCTGTTCACAGAACTTAGTTTCAGGGAGTGTGGAGATGGGGAGACAAGAGAAAGTATTAAATACATAAGATATGTCAGATGCTGATCAATGCTACCGATCAAAATAAAGCCAGGAAGGGAGAAAGCGAGTATCAGAGCACAGTGGAGGAGGGTATGGTTTTATAGAGGGGACAGGGGACCCCAGATGCAAAGACAAATTTGAACGAAGGCCTGAAGGAGGTGAGGGAGCAAGCCCCTGGCTCTCTGGGAGAAAAACATTCCAGGCAGAGAGAATATTAGATACACAGGCCTTGAGCAGGATGTGTGATGGATGGGTTGGAAGCTCAGTAAAGAGCCAGTGTGGCTAGAGTGAAATGAGCAAGGGGAAAGTTGCAGAAAAGGTCAGAGAAGTAGGGGGTGTTCTGTTAGTTAGTACAGGCAGAGGTTCTGAACACTGACTGCATGTTAGAACCACATGGAAAGCCCCAGCTTGGTGCTGCCAGCCCTGCTGTAACTGGGCTGGGATAAGACCTTCACATGGGTAAGTTTTCAAAGAGCCCCAAGAGATTCTAATATGCAGCCAGGACTGGGAACCACTAATGTGAGTAATGTGAGCAACTGAAAAGCTTCTTCCTGCAAGGGAAGCGAAGCTTCTGCAGGGTTCTGAGCAGCAGAGCAAATTCTATGTTCTGATTTAGACTTTAAGAGAATCCGTGGCTTGAAAATGTATGCCATCCAGTTATAGTCAATGTATCTTTTAAACCACTTTAAAATGTCTCTTGAAACAGAATATAAATTAGAATGAATAAAACCATTTTCCTGTTCATGAAAGCATTTGGCACATGAGACTTGCCAAATAAATGTTAGTATATTACCATGTGTAAGTATGGTTTCATAAAAATAGATCAACATATAACAAAAAAGGCTTTGTGTTTAATGTGGAATATTTGGTAAAATTCTACTAAATATTATCTTTCAGTTTCTGTTGGAAATTTATTGAATGTTACCTAGTGAATTAGGAAAGGATGTGCCCAGACTTCTGAATATGAGAAAAATAGCCTAATGCTTATCTACAAAACCTTGTCCGAGATTGGAAATTGTGCCTATCTGTGATAAACTGTCTGAAACTCCTGGAAGGATGATAAATAACAATGGAGAGGATGGAAGTTAAATGACAAAAATCTTTTCTATACTGGGATAAATGCCATTAATAGCAATTCTCTGTGAAATGTTTTATTGTCATGTAAATTATATGCCATTTTCAATCTGGCAGCTTTCAAATTGCTTCTCTTTTTTGGAAAAAAAAAGAAAAGAAAAATATTCTGTTAATAATGGAAAACATTCTTTTCTGTTCTGAAGAGTTTGAAAAAATAGCTATAAAATGTGAATTGCAATACAGTGTTCCAAATATGTAGTAACTCTGGGAACTCTATAAAACTGAAATCCACCCACAGCTTTCCAGAACCTAATATCCACATTCATCAGGGGGGTTGTTAACCTTCTCTAATTCCCCTAAATATCATTATTTTTAAGATATATATTATAATCATTATAAGAGATACTAAAGTAATAGAAAAAGGAAAAAGTAGGTCTCTGTAGTACTGAGGCCAGTAATGCATACCCACAGCATAAACTATTTTTGTTTCAAAATGTGTAAGTGAAATAAGGGATGGGTATATTCCGTCTACACAGAAAAAAAAAAAAAAAAGAACTTTGTTATAACATATATTTCTCCTCTTTTAGTTCTTAATGTTTTGTTATGAAAAATTTCAAGCATATTAAAGGTAGAGAGAATAGTATAATGAACTGGCATATATCCATCACCCAACTTCAAAAATTATCTCTGCTAACATTCCTTGTCTTGATGTCAATTGTCTCTGATACTAGTAAAACCTCTGTTTCTTATGAATAGTGTTTGTTTGGCATACATTTTTTCCATCCTTTTACTTTTAACCTACCTGAGTATATTTAAAATACTTTTTTGTAAGCCACATTGTTGAGTCTTCCTTTTTGAAATTCAATCTGACAATCTCTGCTGTTTCAATGGAGTCTTTAGACATTTATAGTTAATGTAATTAAAAATGTAGTTAGTTTTAAGTCTATCGTTGTGCTATTTGTTTTCTATTTTTTACATCTGTTCCATGTTCTTTTCTTCTCTTTTTAAAGATTATTTTTAGTATTCTCTTTTATCTCCATTATTATTTTATTAACTATACTACTGTGTTTTTATTTTTAAGTGTTCTTCCTAGGATTTACAACATTCATCTATAACTAAGCACAGTCTACCTTCAAATAATATTGTACCACTTCACATATACTGAAGAACCTAATAAGGCTATACTTCTGTTTCCTCCCTCTCGTTCTTTGCATCATATCTTTTACTTTTACATATCGTAAACTTCACAGTACATTATTATTATTATCACTTCAAAGAGTCAATTACTTTTTAAGAAATTTTTAAAAAGAAAAGATTATTTTATATTTATCCACATATTTAGCTTTTCTGATTTCCATCCTGTATAGTCTTTTCATATTTCTTGTAATGCAGGTTTTATCAGAAAAATTTATCAAATTTTTTCAACTCTTGTTTCAAAAGTTTTTTTCTCTTTTCTTTCCTTTTCTCTTCTCTTCTTTTCTTTTTTTTTTTAACATTTTTTATTGAGTTATAGTCATTTTACAATGTTGTGTCAAATTTCAGTGTAGAGCACAATTTTTCAGTTATACATGAACATACATATATTCATTGTCACTTTTTTTTTTTTTTTGCTGTGGGCTACCACAAGATCTTGTATATATTTCCCTGTGCTATACAGTGTAATCTTGTTTATCTATTTTGCATATGCCTGTCAGTATCTACAAATTTTGAAATCCCAGTCTGTGTTTTTAAAGTTTTTATTTCATTTTAATTCATTGAAGTACATTTCAATGAATAGAATTCTAAGTTGACTTTTTTTTTCTTTCAACCCTGTAAAATCCATTTTATTCTAGCTTGAATTGTCTCTAAAGAGAAGTCTTAAGCTTAATCCTCTATAAGTAGTCTTTTACTCTGTGCTTGCTTTCTTCTCTTTATCACTTATTTTCAGCAATTTGATTAAGATGTGCTTTGATGTAGTTTTCTTTGTATTCATCTTGCTTGGGATTTGTTGAGCTTCTTGGATCTATGTGTTTATAGTTTTCATCTAATTTGGAAATATTTCAGATACTCTTTTTTTCAGATTTTTTTCTTTCTCCTCTTCATATGTCTTTCTGGAACTCCAATTACATATATGTAAGTCTGCTTAATAGTGTTCTACAGATCACTAAGGCTCTGTTTTGTTTCAGTCTTTTTTTCTTCTCTGTGCTTCAATTTAGATAAATTCTAATGCTATGTCAAGTTTATTGACCGTGTCTGCTATACTATCTAATCTGCTTTTAAACCCATTCAGTGAATTTTTCATTTTGGATATTGTACTTTTCAGTGTATAAGTTCCAACTGTATCCTTTTTATAGCTGCCATCTCTCTTCTCACTATATTCATGTTTTCCTTTAAACCGTTGATCATATATAAAGTAGGAGCTTGAAGGTACTTATCTGTGAAGTCCATCATTTCTATCATTTCTTGATCTTTTCCTATTGATTCATTTGTCATTTTAGTTTATAAATTACATTTTCCTGCTTTTCATATACCAGGGAATTTTTATTGGATGCTGGACATGATGAATTTTAGGTTTTAAATGTCTAGATTTAAACATTTTTCTTTAAAGAGTGTTGAGTCTTGTTTTGAACGGAGTTAACTTACTTGAAGATTAGCTTGATCCTTTTGAATCTTGTTGTTAAGCTTTGTTAGGGTGGGTCTAGGATAGTCTTTATCTAGAACTATTTTAACACTACTGTTTAAGGATTATCCTTCTGGGGTCTCCACCAAGTGCCTCAGGTGCTCAGTGAAGTATCTTCACTTTGGTTGGTTGGAACTCAGACATCTCCCTGCTCTGCATGAGCTCTGGGAACTTTTCAGCTTATGGCTTCTGATTGACCAGCCTTGTGAAGTTTCCCCCTGTGGATTTTCAGCTTAGTATTCAGAAGCAGACTCAAGGGGACTTCTATAAAGACTTCTGAAGACTTCTTGAGCCTTTTTTATTTTTTCATAATCTCTCCTCTAAGTCCTTAGCGTCACAAATTCCAGCTGCGTTGGCCTCCCCCATCTCTGTTTGCTCAGAGACAGCTTTGCTCTACTTGGATTCCTCTGCCCTACTCCGTAGTCAGGAGAGTGCCTTCAGAACAGCCACAGTGATCACTGGGCTTAAATAACTTGCTTCCTTTCTTTTAGCGTTTACAAACTTAGCACTTCCTGTTGTCCAGTGGCTTAAAACAGATGTTTCTTACATTTTGTCCACTTTTCTAGTTGTTTGCAAGGGGAAGACAAGTCCAGCACCAGTGACTCCATCATAGCTAGCAGAGAGAGTTTTAGTTCCAATAATCATCTACTCATGGCCAATCTTATTTCATCTATACCTCCACCTCCACTCCCACCTCTCCAATTTTAAGTTGATGGTGGATGGGTCAGTTACAACCACAATTATGAGCGACTAAAATAGGAGTACCACTTGAAACTTGATGGTGTGGCACAGATACTAGAATGTACAGTGTGAGCATAAGAACCTTCATCTTGCTTTCAAATCCATGGTTCAGCTTACAATCAGTAAAGGTACAGTTTGGTTTTTTATTAAGTCATTTGAATTCACACTCAATTCCAATGTCAATTATTGTGAAGCACATTTATTAAAGTGGCATTTATTTGGTTCTTCTTTTAGAAAGCCAGCATACTGGATATGAATTACAGATTCTTAGCACAAGTATCAATTAATGATTATCTAAATGTTATATTCTTGTTATTTATTCATGTAGCTTAATCGGCTAAAATAGCTGCTAAGCAAGAAAATTTAAAAAGCTAGTAATTCATCACTTTGACATTTATTATTTAGATATTATCCAAATTAAGGCATTTATTGGTTAACGTTCCTCCCTTAACCATTTTAATCACCTACAATAAGTGAACTAAACATTTCTACATGTTAAAATTTCCCAAAGCAGTTTCAGAATGCTGCAGAATACTGTAAATGGCAAAAAGTCTTTAACACCCTAGCCAAAACACTGACCAGTTGTAAACACCTTATAAAAATACAAGAGACTTGTATTTTCTCTCAGCAGAAGTGACACTATAGTACACTTTTCTTCTAGGAAGAAAATGATTTTTTTTTTTTTTTTTTTTTTTTTGCTTTTTTAGTAAACCCAGGAGGTAGTATAATATGAGTCCTGGTATTTTATTTTATTTTACTTCAGAGTTGTAATGCAGCAATGAATCGAAAAACTTAAGAATTCACAATATTCTTCCATTTAAGCACAAAACTAGTGAGGCAATATGGTGTGGTAAATGATCACTAGAATTAAGTGGCTAAGTTTTAATCCAAATTGCCAATAACTTGCTGGCTTTGATGGAGATGTAGTTCATTCATTGTCATGAATTCTATAAAAAAGGAGTTTTTATCTGTCCACATATCTGACACTATTCACAGGAGAATGATGAGAATGAGTCGTTCAGTCACCAGAGATGTGAACTGTGGGGACGTGGACATCACCAGGGATGGCTACAGCCCAGCTCAGTGGTTCTCAGCACTAAGACCCAATGCTACCATTTTGGTTGTTTTATTTTCTGTGTTTTGTTTATGTTTTTTTCCTCCAGTTTTTGAACATTTTAAAATTTACATACAGTAAAATTCTTTTTTTTTTTTTGGTGTACATATCTATAAGGTTTGACAAATGCGTGCAGTCATGTAGTAATCACTACCACAATCAAGGTTCAGAACAGTTAATGTTGCCCCTCCAAGAAATTCCTTTATGATGCCCCTTTCTAATTAAACCTTCCTGGGAACCTGGGAACCCCTAGCCTCTGGCAACCATTAGTGTAGTCCCTGTTCCATAGTGATTTTCCAGCATGTCACATAAATGGAATCACATAGTACATATAGCCTTTATAGACAGACCCAAATCTGCCTTTTTATAACAGGGATTCTCTTATTCCCCCTTTCTGATCCTTAAATAAAATCTAAAGCTATTATCTACTCTGACACATAATTTCAAAATAATAATTATAATGCTCTAACATATATAAGAGAAGCAAAAAATCAATTATAAAATATGTATTCAAAATGAAAAATGATTGAGGCTGACTATTCTAGATCTAATGAAGTAATTGGATGCTTGCATCTACTTTAATGAAAAAGTTTGCTTTTGAGGGAAGTAAGGTCAGAAGCTATTATCCATAAAAGTACAGGAAAATGGAAAAAGCAGAAGGGTGATGTGATTTTTCCAAAATGTGAATAATTCTTGGTAAAAAGCCAAACAAAACCAAGTACAGTCTTACTTTTCACAGAGTCTTACCACTCCCAGTAGTTGCACTTCTGGAAAATTCAGTGTATATTAAAAACTGTATGTTTATATGTAAAATGTAACTAGGTTTCTAGGTTCAGATAATTATAAACCGGTTTTTATCTACATGAATCTCTAGTGCAGTCATCAAAAGATGTGTAGACCATGGGACAGTTCATGTGCAGTCTTGTCAAATGCATAGCAGGGTATCCGCTATCCTTGCTTACCCTGTGAGAGCCCTAATGGCCCTCCTGTCATTGTAACAACCAAAGGTATCCCCACAAGACATTGCTAAAAAGCCTTCGAGTGGGTGGCAGTTGAGACTCACTGGCCAAGGTGAACTAACTCTCGCACCATCCAATACTCTCATCCGGGATCACTACTCACCAGGGTTGTGATTACCAAGTGAATTCTGCAGATACCTTCACACTAGGAAAGGGATGTCTTGGAGTGCTGAAGAGTTTTTAGAGTCACAGTGCTCTCTGAGATCCCAGTTGCTGCTGCTAGGCTTGCACAGACGATGAAGCTAGGCCTGTGTCCCCCACTGTCCATTAACAGTAAAGTTTTTATTGCAGTATCCAAAGGGCAGAACAAAATATCTTCTTGGGCACATTATATGGCTTCATATAAATTAGCGATAAATATTCAAGGCATTTATGCTATTAGAACAACCTCTGTTAAGAGTAAATTTTTGCAGACTTCCTGTAGTAACTTGAAAGAAGCTAGTAATTTACAAGAGGGAACCAACCATAGCCTTTTGAATCCAATATTGCATTGTCTTTCAAAGTATATATACATTTAATTATATATATTATTATATTTAACAGATTCTCATGAGGTACCTATTATATTTCAGGCACTTTAAAGTCAGAAAAATTCCTTAAATCTGAGTTGAAGTAGTTAATCAACCAAAGTTTCCTCAAATATTCAATTGGTGGGGTGTGGGAAAGGGGAAGGCTGTCTTGTCCCACAATCTGTATTTTTTCCGTTACTCTATATTGCCTCCCAAGTGATACTAAAAGCCTAAAGAGAAAGTGAAATTTTTTGGAAACTAAAAATATATTGTAAACAAGGCACTTCTTGCATAAATGAGAGCTGTCTTTTAAAGTTTTTTTAAATTAATGTATTTTAAAATTTTTTATTGATGTATAGTCAGTTTGCAATGTGTTAATTTCTTGTATATAGCATAGTGATTCAGTTATACATATGTATATTCCTTTTCATAGTCTTTTTCATTATAGGCTGTTACAAGGTATTGAATATATTTCCTTATGCTATATAGTAGGACCTTGTTGTTTATCTATTTTATATATAGTAGTTAGTATCTGAAAATCTCAAACTCCCAATTTATCCCCTCAACTCCCCCTTTCCCCTGGTAACCCTAAGTTTGTTTTCTATGTCTGTGAATCTGTTTCTGTTTTGTAAATAAGATCATTTGTGTCATTTTTAAAGATTTCACATATAAAGGGTATCATACAGTATTTTTCTTTCTCTTTCTGGCTTACTTCACTTACTATGACTATCTCCAGGTCAATCCGTGTTGCTGCAAATGGCATTATTTTATTCCTTTTTATGGCTGAGTAGTATTCCATTATATATATATATATATATATATATATATATATATATATATATATATATATATATATATATCACATCTTCTTTATCCAGCCATTTGTCGATGGACACTTAGGTTGCTTTCATGTCTTGGCTATTGTATATAGTGCTGCTATGAACATTGAGGTCCATGTATATTTTTGAATTAGAGTTTTGAAATCAGTCTTTATAAAAACTGATTTTATCAAGCTTGTTGATAGCTAACCTTACAATGATGCTGCTGCAGACTCCAAAACAGTCATCATTCATGGAGACATATGATATTTTGATTCAATCTCTTTGCTTGAAAAAAAACCTCACTAAATATTTTTCAAACAAAGTGAAATAGCCTTACTACTTTTCCATATTAATACATCTTTATTGTAAGAGATTTAGATGATGCAACCAAATGAGACAAAGAAGAAAGTGAAAATCTGGAGTAATGTAATTATTTAAAATTAATCACTGTTAACATAAGTAGTGTCCAGATATATACAAATATGTTAACATGAATAGACATATTTTAAATCATTCTGTAATTATATTGTTGATTAAACCATGATCATCCATAGTTTTTTTCATTTAAACATGTCAACAAATTCAATTAGACACCATTTTAACTTGTACCATGGCTTGCCATTATATTCCCATTTGTTCAATTTTGATGAGCATTGTTTCTAATTCTTTAATATAGTATAGTTTGTCAAGAACAGTCTTGCTCGTGTATGTTTTATTCATGTCTAATTATTTTATAAATTCTTAGAAGTAAACATTTTTGTTAAAGAATATGCCTATCTAAAATGATGTAGGATATCATATTGCTCTCTGGAAAGACTGCACCAATTCCTACTCTCAACAACAGTGAATGTTATCAGTCATCTTCATCTTTGCTTTAATGCGAAGTAAAGGAGAATATCTTATGGTTTTTATCTGCATTTCTGTGATTACCACTGATGTTGGTTATCTTTCAGAATGTTAAACAACCATAGTTTTTCATTTGTTTGTATTTGTAAGTCAATTGCCTGGAGCTTTGCCCATATTTGCCATTTTTCTATTGGGATATTCATCTCTTTTTTTAAATTTTGGCAAGAATTGTCTTATTATTATTATATTATATTATATTAAAGATTTTAACCCAACATTTCCCCCTCAGGGTATCATTTATCTTTTAATGTGATTTCTTATATCACTGAATATACAGATATAGATATGGTTATAGATATATAGATACATATGTAAAGAGATAGGTATCTTTATGTATACAGAACCATATAAATGTAAAGATATATATGTATATATATCTTTGATATCTGTATCTTGGGGACATACATAGGACATATATTATATATACCTTTGGTGTGTTTGTTTAGAAAGATTGCCAAAAGCTCACCTAAATTTTTTTCAAGAATGTTTACAAACCATCACGCTTTCAAGATTTTCTTCTCCCAAGTGGTATACAAACTAGATGTCTTCACCCCACCCCTCAGCTCTTTGCTGTCCCTCAACCTGACCAGACAGGGAGGACTCAGGGAAGGAAGGAGTGAGGGTGACCTTGCGGTGGCAGCAGTCACATACCTACCGATGCCAAAACAGCCCTGTCAGGGATGAGGGAGAATGGTGTGTCCGCTCCGGCACTAGGCAAAACGGCTCATCAAAGATCTAGGTCAAACCGTCTTGCTGCTTTTTTGAGGCTCAGTCTGAATTAAGCTCCTTCACATAGTATTTCTGTTACCCGTGGGATTTTCCATTGCTTCAGGTGTCTGTATTCTAGGTTGTCTGTGTCTGAGATAATTTTGCGGTGAAGGAATGGGTGAAGGGCTAGACCTCAGATTAGCAAATAAGCCAGAGAGAAGAGTCAGGGGAGGAAGGTCCACAGTGCTCTGGAGACTCAGAGATCAGCGATCACAAGAAAACCCTCCCACTCTGTCTTGAGGATGGCCTCAGATCTACAGGTGAGCAAGCAGCTCCACACCCAGGCTTGAGTCCCAGCTCTGCAGACCACTGCTGCTGAAACTCATAAAACACCAGCTCCTAGTGGGACTCCACAGATTACGAAGTGCTTCCACGTCAACCGTGTAGTTACCATTGAAACAATCTATTTGTGTTCTAAATTCCTTTGCAGCTCTTTGTCTCTTGCCTGAAAAAATTACATTCCTAGATGGGCCCTACCCTCCTGCCCACCTCCCAGTCCACTCCCAGCTCCTACATCAGATCTCAGGGCCTTCCTTCCTGACACAGTTTCTCATGTTCTCGTCAGGGGGTGTTTTTCCAGACTCTCTGGGAGGAATTTTAATTAGGGATTTAATTGGGACCTGACTCTTTAATAATTTAAAAGGCCATAGTCATAAGCTGTATGTGACATGGATGCAGACTTGGAGTTAACCTTGCCTGAGGTTTCTCCTTGGCTCTGTGGGATTTTAGCTGTGTGACCTTATTTATACAAGGCACTAACCCCATCGAGTCTCATATAAATATGCATACTGACTCCCTGACAGAACTTCTGTGAGGAGTTAATGAACAAAACCAATGCCTTCCTATATTGTAGTGACAAGTGTGACTGTTACTGTCCTTCGCTCCTTCCACAAGAATCCAGGGCTACTATTTGAGCAATAATTTTCAGTAAGAATGTAAGTAACGTTTGTTACAGAACTGTTAGAAAATAGCAATAAGTAAGTAAAATTAAAATAAGCAAAAAGAAGAAAATGAAAAGAGGGGAAAATAAAAATGTGAGATAGTGGCTATAAACATTTTTAACATTACATTAAATATCTCCACATTGTTGTGCAACATTACCACCGTTCACCTCTGGAACTTTGCATCATCCCAAACTGAAAACTCTGTACCCATGAAACACTCTCTCATCCTCCATCACCTCCTAGTAACCATTGTCCTACTTTCGGTCTCTATGATGTCTGTTCCAGGTACATCATACAAGCAGAATCATACAGCATTTGTCCTTTTGTGTCTGTCTTATTTCACTTAACATAATGTCTTCAAGTCTCACCTATGTTGTAGCGTGTATCAGAACTTCATTCCTCTTAAGAAATGTGTTAACATTCCATTGTATGTTAATACCACATCGATGGACATTTTGGTTGTTTCCACCACTTGGCTATTGTGAATAATGCTATAAACATTGGTGTTACTATTCACATTTTGAAGTATTAAAATGCAGCCATGTATTTTCACACACATACACACACACACACATTTTAAGTAGGTTCCCACAGTACATAATATTTTTAATGTGATTTTTTTTCATTCCACAATACATCATAGATGTTAGCTGAGATTATGTAACTTTCAAATACTCTTTAAGTGTGCATAGTATTTTTTAAATTTGTATGTAACCCTTAATTGATTATTGAACATTTAGGAGTTTTCCAGTTTTTTACTGCTATGTGTAAAACAACAGTGAACATTGTAGTTAAGTTTAAACATCTTTCTTCATGTCTTCTGCCTTTAATTGTAGTATCTAAATGGTTCCTCCTCTCAAGTAAATACTAACTCATATTTTTTTTGTAGTATTTTGTTTCCTGTTTTATATTTAAATATATAACATATGTATATATTTATATAAAATCAAGCTGACACTTATTTTAGAATACAGTATGAAATAGAGATCAACTTTCATTTCCCAGCAGAAACCAGTTGCCTCAGTATCATTTATTCAATATTCTATGGTTTTCCTGCTGATAATCTGAATGTCTGTATCTAGTCTGTCTCTCCATCCTATGTAAGTACAAGATTGTTCTGGTTACTACATAGAGGGCACATTTCTCATTTCTCATTAACATGTCAGAGCATTTTTATATTATTTTTGCGTGCTTCTATTATACATAATATCTTACACAGAAACATTGTTTTTTGGGGTTTTTTTTTCATTTAAAATTGTATTATGGGCTAGCAAGAGGTATTTGGAAATGTCATTTAAAAAAAGTTCTTACAGTTTTAGTTTTGAAAACAGGAAAGCAAAGAGGAGAAAATTTAAATGGCTTGTAACATATTATCTAAGTAATTTCTATTAACATTTTAGAAAGTAGGAGTCAGCTATATGTCTAAAAAATGTCAACTGATAGAGACAAAAAAAATAGAACTAAAAAATTCCTCTCTCCCCAAACTCTACCTGACCCATAGTTCTTTTCACCAAAGGAAACCAGAATCCAGTTTCCTATGTATTTTTACTGCAGATAAATTTATGGGATGTGTGTATGTGTGTGACTGTGTCTAGATTTTTGTATGTATATGTATATCTTGTTTAAATGTCTGTGTGTGTATTAATTTTTTATGTCCACTAAGAAACACATACCATCTACCCTTCTCTGCATCTTGCTTTCTCCATTTTTATAATGAATCTTGGAGAACTTTCATAATCAGCACAGTCTTTTTTTTTGGACAATAGCTGCCTGATATTCCACTGAATACTGCACCACAATTTGCTTGACTAATTTCCTCTACTAGTGGATATTTAAATAGCCTCAAGTTTTTTGTCTTTGTCTTTACCATTACAAGCAATACTACAGAGAATATCTTTGTAAATGTATTTTGGTGGGTTTTTTTTCACATATATTCTTAGAATACATTCCTGAGTGAATGAATTACTGCGTCAAAGTATATTAGCATTTTGAATTTTTGATGGATTTTGGAAAATCAGAAATTATTCTCCCAAATAGATGTCAATTTAGATATTCATCAATAATATGAGTATCTTTTTTTCCTACATCTTTTACAATACTTTATATTTAGTTATTTTTTAATTTATCTAATTTTTAATTTATTTAATTTTTTATTTATCAATATTTTATATTTTGGACAATCACTAAAACAAAACAATATCTCATTGTTTTGTTTGTACTTCTTCCATTATGAATCAAGTTAAGCACCTTTTAGCTTTTTATATTTCTATTTCCATGAAACAAAAATCTATATTCCTTTTCTACTAGATATGATAAATATAAGCATTTTGGAAATTAAGAAAATTATCCCTCTGTCTGTCATATGTTTGCAGATATTCCCTCCGGTATTGTGTTTATGGTGTAGCTATTTTTATTTTAATTGCTGCATAGCTACTTAAAACATTTTTTTCAGCCAAATTTACCTTTTCTTTTATAGCTTCCAAGTATCTTGCTTAGAAAGGTTGCCCCCATTCTAAGCTTGTAAATACATTCACCCATGTGTTCTACTTTTATGATTTTGTTTTTTAAACGATATAATAATTTTAGTACATGTCTTATTGAAATATACATTAGAAAAGTGCCCAAATCATAAGTGTTCAAGTTGATGAATTTTCACAAAATAAACATTCCCATGTAGCTGACATCCAGATCAAGGATCGAAACATTACCAGCACCTCTTCCAATCATTGTCACTCCCACAGGGTAACCCCTCACTATCTCAACTTCTAATATCATAGATTAGTTCTTCCTGTTTGGGGATTTTTAGTACATGGAATCATGCAGTTTGTACCTTTGAGTTTATTAGCTCAACATGATGTTTATGCAAATCATCCACATTGTGTGTAATTGTAGTTTGCATATTCTCACTGCTGTGTAGTATTCCATTGTAGCAATAATAGTAACTTATTAATTCATCCCACTGTTGATATTTGAATTGCTCGCATTTGGGGACCAAGGTAAATAGTGCATGTCTTAGGATGAATACGTGCACATTTTTTTGTTGGGCACATCCCTAGGAGTGGAACCACTGAGTCAAGCTTTACTAATTATTGCCAAAGCGTTTTCCAAAACAACTGTACCAGTTTACACTTTCACCAGCAGTATATGCTTCACATCTTCACCAACTTTATATATTCTTTCTTTTTTCATTTTAACTATTCTGATGGTGTTGAATTGGCTTCCCACTATAGTTTTCATTCTCTGATGGCTAATGAAGGTGAGTAGGTGGTAACTGGCCACGTAGGTATGCTCTTTTGTGAGGTGCTTGTTCAAGCATTTGCCCATTTTTCTACTGGCTTGTTTGTCCTTTTCCTTATGAATTTGTAGAAATTCTTTATATATTCTGGATCAGAGTCCTCTATATCCATGTTGTCTTCTCCCACTCTCTGGCTTGTCTTTTCACTCTCAATGCTATCTTTTAATAAAAAGAAATTCTTAATTGTAATATCACACAATTTACCAGTTTTTTTCTTTTATGGTTAGTGTTTTTTGTGTCCTGATGAAACAGCAATATTTGTTTCTTAAAAAATTTCAAATGTACTTAATAAATACAGGTGCCATATGATAAACTGCACATATTTAAAGTGTATAATTTGTTAAACTTTGAGAGTGATGGATAATGGACATTATCTTGATTGTGATCATAGTTTCATGGTTGAATACATAGGTCAGAACATCAGTTTTAATAGTTCAATAATATTTAGTCTTATGAAGGTATTCTAATTTGTTTTCCATCTCTCTAATATTGGCCAATAAAATCGTTTTCCCTTTTTTTCCCATCATAAAAGAATAATAGCTCTGTTAAATGTCATAGTGATGAAACAGCATGGATGAACAGAAAATAAGGGGCGTGACTTGTGCAAGACAAGATACGCTAGGTTGCTTGGCAATGCCATCACGTAAGGGAAGAAGAGCAAGAGTGTTTCGCGCAATGATGAGCAGCATTCAAGCTGTGCTGTGCTTCAGTAATGAGCTGTCATGTGTTGTGATGTACAGTTCTGAAGTGATAAAGCATGCAAGCAGCATAGCAAGAAGTGCTGGCCCAGGGTGGTGACAGCTGCCTACTTTGGGAGAAACTGACTGAAGCAGGAGAGGAACAACCTTTCTTCTTAAAAAATGGTTTTTAATTACAAGAGCATCTGCCCCTTTAAAGAAAAATCAGAAAACATTTGTGCCTGAAGTGAAAGTCATTCCCTAGTCCCAGTCTCACTCTTCATAGATAACACCTGGAAATATTTTGGGATGGAACCTTTTAGACATTTTCTATACATGGTTTTATATACATATTAACTAGATAGGTAGATAGGTAGGTAGATACCATCTTTGTTTTTGAAAAACAGGACTGAATTATAATTATGCTTGGCAACTTGCTCTTTCCATTTACTATCTTGTGACTTGTGGCTCCCTTTCCATACCAGTGCTGCCTGCAAATGTAGTTGGTGAGAATGAATTACACAACGAAAGGAAGGATAATGGACTGGAAAATAAATGGTAGAATTTTAAAATGAAATGAAGTTGACGTGTTACCTCCTAGGACATTATTTCCAAATTTTTATCACGTGCAAATAAATATTGTTATGTTTTTGCGTAGAGAAATTTAAAAACGTGACTTTTTTTCCTAAATAAGAAAGCCTCTTTGCTCTTTAACAACAGAAAGGAGAATCCAGCCTGATTCAACTCGTGGATGGACCCTCCCCCTGAAAAGTACACTCTATGACTCTTGAAAACAGCTGATTGGTGTACAACATATGTTTATTCCTCCCCTGTAAAAAAAGAATAGCTCAAGTCCAGTATTTTTAAAATAACATTTTTCTCTGTCATAAAATATAATTTTTCTAAGGGTCCACTGCTGGGGAGAACTGAACAGAGACCAAATGTTAAGGAAGGAAAAAATTCCTTACAGCATGATCTATTACCAGTATTACCAACACCCCAATCAGTTCTTGCGGAAGAACCTCACTCAGAGGAAGCTGAATTGGGAGGGCATTTGGTCCCTCTTTTTCTCTACCACAAAATGAATTTTATGAAGGATGCTTCTCTATTAGGATTTGATTAGAACAACCTGTAGAGGGCGTCCTTGCATCAAGAGCCATAGGGGTTTGAGCAATACTAAGGGAAAAAAAAATTTTTTTTCAATTAAAACTACAATTGTCTGTAGTAAAAGAAAATGTCCATTGTATTGTGGAATTATTATCTAACTGGAGGACCACTGGCATTTACAACAGTAAAGTGCCTTAAGGGTTACCGCATGTATATGAATACATTATATAAATGAATATTCACTGAAATAAAAACTAACGGAATATCTGAAAAGAGTTAAACATTATTTTAAAGGAAGAATGATTGTGAAGCTTTGGATGCAAAAAGACTTAATTATGATTTACTTGTCAATATGAGGTACAGTGGTTAAGTAAATAGACTTTTGAAATCAGAGTGCCTGGGATTTGAACCCTGACTCTGCCACTTACCTGGTAAGTAACCACAGTTACCACTGAGTAACCACAGTGAACTAACAAGACCCTTTTGAGCCCTGTTTCCCCATCAGTAAAATAGGAATGATAATAGCACCTACTTAAAAGAGTGATGAGGATGAGGTAAGCACTTAAAAGTACTTTTTAAATTAAGACACAAATTTCAACACTTGTAGATTTCTTGTCTAATTCTTTATAAAGATCGACAGTTGTACAGAAAATATTTCATAATTGTAAATGCATATGCTGTCCTTTTTAGTAACTTCTCATGACCTAACATTTAACTGAATGCATGCACGTGTTCTGCTTCTCTTCTGTTGTTTCAGGTTTGCTTTCCCCTCCTGCGGTGTCCACTGCTACACAAGGGACTGAGTGAAACAACATGCCCAGCCCCAGATACTCGACCCTTGGGGCATTTGTCGCAGCATTTGGATGCCAAAGAACAAAGAGAAGTAAATAACCTTTTTCCGAGTCTAGAATCTTTCTAAGTTAAAAAAAAAAAAAAAAGTTTTGCTTCCATTTTCATTGCACATCCAACGGATTAGGCAGGGGGCAAATTAAATCCTCTCAGCTGGGGTCGAGTTGGTGTGGTTAGGCTGGAGCCCTCTGCCAGCCTTCTCTTCCCCTAGTCAAGGCCACAGCCTTGCTCTTTCCCTAAAGCGTCTGTCATTTCAGTACTAGCGCGGTACGCCTCCAAATTTCTTGAAATACCATTAACTATGAAGATATCCACGACTTCTGGGGGCCCTACCCGCATAGGTCAGGTACACCTTTCATCCAGAGCCCAGAAAACTCTTCCAGGCTCAGCCAGTGAGCGGGGAGAAGAGCCTCCACAACTGTGAAAAAAGCATCCTCCATGGGGTCAGACGGGCGCGGAATGAAAGCCCTGCGCCCCAGCCAATCCGAGCGCCAGCAATCAGGGCACCACATGGCGTTGGAGTCTCGGGTTTTAAATGGACGGAAATGAGCCAAGTGTCAGCATAGCGCGGATAGGAGAGAATAGGGTTTGCAGAGGGAGGAATGACAGTGGCGAAAAGGGAGAAGTGGAGGAATATGCGCCTTCATTTAGCACCGGGGTAGAAATGGGAGTTATCACGGTCGTCGTCGTCTTCATCATCATCATCATCTGTGTTCAATCAAGTCCTGCGATGTCAGTTCCCCCCATTTCCCTCCATTCGTGTTTCGCTTGGCCGGAGGCAGAGGCCAGTGACGTCCCAGGGGTTCCTTTGAGCTCCGTTCTCTGCGTTCGCCTCCACCACGCGCAGCCTTAGCGTGCGCTCCCACAGGGCGCACCGCGGCGTCAAGGCGGCCTCCCGGAGTCCCGCGCGGCCCTACCCCCGCGCAGCCCCCCAGCGCCCCCCAGCGGCGGCCGGCTGGGCTCAGTCACTTCGCTCGCACCGCACTTGCGCCTGCCCTTCCCGCTCTTCCTCTCCGGCGGTATTTAACCCTCTGACTGTTGGCCTCGCTCTTCCGGCTGGCATCTCTGGCTTTGCCAGTCCTGCGTCTCTGCTGTCCCCTCTCCCTCCTGCGCCCAATCCTCTTTCTCCGCTCTCGCCCGCTTTTCCCCTCACTCCTCCACCTCCCACTCTCCCAGGCTCAGTCGAACCCGGGCCAGGAGGCTACACGCCCAGCCGTCTACGCGGAAATAGCCCCGGCTAGGGGAGAACTTAACGGCTGCAGGTTGCGTAGGTGCGGCAGGAGTTTCAGCGGGCAGAGCCACCAGCCAGGAGGTCCGGAGTGGCATGGCCAGGAAAAGCGCCTTCCCTGCCGTCGTGCTCCGGCTCTGGAGCATCCTCCCGTGCCTGCTGGTGCCACGGGCGGAGGTCGGGCAGCCACCAGAGGAAAGCCTGTACCTGTGGATCGATGCTCACCAGGCGAGAGTGCTCATAGGTAAGGCACCCGCGCCCAATACGGGAGCTTCTGCTTCTTTGCCTACCTGTGTCTTCACTCTCTCTCCCGCTCTTCCATTAAAAAAGGAGAGAAGCATGCATTTAGTAAGTTTTAAAAACTTAATTTACAAGAAAGATTGCTCCCCACCCCCCATTCGCTATTTTCCGTCTAAAAGCTTATAAACTTCTCAGAAAGCCTAAGCTGATCTAGTGTTCTGATCAAGCTCTTGCTAGTTTCTATAACCCTACATTTTTAGGTGGACCCAGCATTTGTTAGCACCAGTTAACTCCGTGTCCATTCCTTTTCCCTGAAAGCATGTGTCTTTGGCATCATTCTTACCACACTCAGGAAAATTAATTGGTACCGAGGCAGGTGCTTTGTGAAAAGAAATGACCCATTACTAATTCTTTGGTGTTCTTTTTGCATGCAATTTCTGATTTGCATTCTTTTAATAAGAACATTAATTCCGGTTTGACAGTCTTATTTTTTTTTTTTAAAAAAAAAAAAACAGGATTTGAAGAAGATATCTTAATTGTTTCAGAGGGGAAAATGGCCCCTTTTACACATGATTTCAGAAAAGCACAACAGAGAATGCCAGCGATTCCTGTCAACATCCATTCGATGAATTTCACCTGGCAAGCTGCAGGGCCGGTAAGTACTGATAACCAGAAAGGTTGAAGAAAATTACCCTTTAATATCTCAAGCACCTGATGGCAGGTAGAAAATACTGTATAGTATGTAATCTGCTACATTTTTACAATTTTTAAGGGTGATTTCTCATCAGATCTTCAAAGCGAATAATGAGTTAACTCCCATTTATTTGAACATGTCACATAAATTAAAGATTCCCAAAAGAAAAAGGGTAGGCAAAAGAAATAATTTTTAAAGGGCAGGCAAAATGCCTAAGATCACTATTTTGATAAGTCTCAGTGTCTTCAGGCTGCTGGAAATGTGGAGACCTCAAATCCCAACATCACTTCTTTCTGTGATCACTGACATTACAGTTTAACATAATATTTAAAAGACTTTTTCCCCATAGTATGTGCCAACCACCTGTGATACTGTTTACACTTTACAACAAATTTTAAAGTCTATAAGTACTTTGAGCATTGTGCATTTGAAAAATATTGTTGAGTGCTATTCACTGGAATGATGTGAACACTATTTCTGGTACAAGTTCACAGACTTAATGTCATATAATAATGTAAAATATTGCAAGCTACTGGGTTTTTTAAGTTACCATTTTAAATACTTTCACATGGAAAAAGAAAACTGAACTATCCTTTTTATGAAAAAAGCATTCCTTTTATTTCTTAGCACATTTTTATCTTTTATGTTACTTTTTGTAGAGTTGCAGTGTTATATAAATGACCTCTGATTTGGGAAAGGGAGAATAAATGGTATGTGATTTTAGTTTCTTTTGTGCAAGTGGAGAATTTATTCGAGGTGACAAATGGTAAGTAATAAATTCTTTTGCTCAATAGTTGGTAAAATGTGTCTACTATGAAATCATTGTAATTATTAAAATTACAGTTTCAGGTCTTTTTGATTCTAAACTTACTTAAATGGCTATTTTCATAAAGAACGTGATTCAGAAAACACTTCATAAAAAGTAGCTATTTTGAAGCAAGACACCACTTTGGTTCCCTCTAATTACCTGTGACAGTTTGGACAAGACCATTTTAGATGCCTTTTCTCCTTCAGGTCTGTTCTCTCATTTTTCTTTTCTAAAATAGATCAAATCTAGACCCTTTAACACTTCCATTGTCACTAAAAAAAAAATAGATGTTTTGGATCCACCAAAGTTCCTAACAGGAAGGTCATCTATTCTGAGACTCCCATTCTACAGATAAGTTCACTGACGCTCTTGTTGCTCTATAAGAAAATTATTCCTTTTCTTCCTACAGCTCCTTCTTCCCACATACTTTATGGGCAACTAATTTTGGAACATTGTGAAATTAGTAGTAAGTCAATGAATGACCTTTTATTACCTCCTTTTCTTTTGCACCTGAATCTATTTTGTTTGACCACTTAACAGCTGGGATCAATATTGATTCTGTGTTTTTAAAAATAACACTTACATACACTTAAATGGATTTGTAAGAACCATTAGAAGGTAGCTTGACTTGTGCCCCTCCCCAGATGAAATGGTTCTGAAACTGCAGGTGAAGTAGAAAATGTCAATAGCTCTTATTGATTGATTGGCTGATTGATTTATCAGTTTTATTTCTTTTTCCCTTGAGTTTATCTTCTGAAGGATGGAATGTGAAGCAAAGGCTTAGATTCCATGCTAGCTCCCTTTTGCAAACATTGGCATATTGTTGTGTACAAAATGGATTGCGTATCAAACAATCTCAGGAATATTTCTTGTAGGGGATTAGAGAAGATGGTAGAGCTGGCATGGAGATGAAGCTTCTAGCATCTTTTTCCTCTCTTGTTTAGGTGTTGATTACCCATGTGGATTATCTCATTATGCAGGACAATGTTAGCACCTCAGTTACCTTATTCTCTCTGTTCAGTCTGCTCCAGTTAGGTTACCACAGGTAACTATGTGAAATCTGGTGCTTCTTTCTTTTTTTTTTTTTTTTTTAGGGTGCAGGTACTAAGAAGGGGGAAAGGATCTATCCAATGCCAAATAGCAAGGGGTTTTAAAATGTTGTTTAAATTTGACTAATGTCAATAAAGTTATGTGATTCCAGTACAATAATTTTGAAATGCATAGAAATTTTGAATACGGGGAAAATAATTACTTCAATACCAATTAAGTATTTTGAAAGGCATCTTTGGCTAAAAGCCAAACCACATCAAAACATCTACATGGAAAATGAAAAGGAAAATGAAAAGTTCATTCCATTATCTAGTTATTTCATCCAAATAATATCAAACACTTAGGGATTTCAACACAAACAAAACATATTGCTGATTAATGAAATTTTAAACTTGATACTTAAGTGTTTTGGCAACACGTGGAAAAAGCTAAAATAGCTTTAGGATTGAAGACCTAGTAGAGAACAGTTATTTACTTCCAATAAATTATTTGTCCAGTAACCCAGGGTGTTCTTGAGGTCATTTAAATAACTTTCATGTTCTACTTCAAACAAATGCAAATAAAAATCACAGTGAGATTCATTTCCCCACATTGCATTGGTCAAGTTTTTCAAAAGCGTTTTTAGTATGTGGAGAATTATGCATCTCTCCACGTACTGGCTGATGGCCACATTAGCCTTTCTGCAGGGCAATTTGACTCTGATGGCAAAAGGCTAGACGCAGATTCCTTGACTAGGAAATAGTACTTCCGGAGATTCATCCTAAGGAAACAGGCATGGATAGGGATAAAATTTTCAGTGCAAGCCTTTTCCTCATTGTGCTATTTATAAAAGTGAAAAAATTGGCAGAACCTAGAGGTCCGTGATAGTGGCAGGTAGCATTAATAAGAATATTTTAGGCATCTACTCAATGCCATGGAAAGATGTTCATGACAAATTAAGTTAATGGTCTACAACAGTATATTCTGTTTGGTTCTATTATAAAACATGTGGACAGACATAGGAAAACACATCTGATAAATGTCTGATCCTCCAAGGTGTTAACATTAAGTACATCTGCATGTTATTACATTCTGGTTTCTCCACAGTGAATGTGTATTGATAATCTTAAAAATTATTTTACATTAAATATGTGTAAAAAGTTGTACTTTAGAGTTAAATTATATATTCTGTATTATAAATAGTTTACTTATATTTATTATCCAGTGTCATTTTTACACTACATGTCACTCAACAAAATGGTAAGAGAATTTGTTTTCATGGCTGATTATAACCTGTGAGGCTCAAATAATTTGCTAATGTTTATCTGATTCTCACTTACCAGTTTCTTGTGAGAGTTTCAAAAATCTGCTCTGGAAAGCTTTCCCGCCTTAAGTCAGATTCTCTGACCTCTTCCTCTGCCTGAAATCCTCGCTTTCCGTGGAAAATGGTCTCCACTTTATCTCCTATTTAAAATATTCATTTTCTGACATTTCCCTTTTCAAGGCTTTTAGATGAGAGGAGAATTTCTACGAAAGAGGCTTAGGCTTAAAGGATTTTTGGTAATTAAAGGGAAAATGCCCTTTGTTACTGTATATAACTTTTAATAGTTGATATTTTTCAATGAGGCATTCCTTATTCTATTTTTTTCCTTAAATTTGAGACAAGTAGGAACCATGAGCAACCACTTTGGTTTCCTAAACTACACCCTAATTAAACATTTTATTTGGAAAATAACCCTTTCTAAACCTAAAGGCTTTCAAATAAAACTTTAACGAGAAGTTTTGTTAGACAAATCTGAATTCTAATACTAGGACACAACTGCTAATTTCCATATATGAACCAATTTGGTGAGAGGCCAAAAATTTGTATTTATAGAAATCATATAAATAGATCTTTATTTATAAAGATCACTTAGACTTGATCTTAGTCATGGTAATATATTTCTAGCACCTGCATAAAATGCTCAGGTGCTGTGAATCTAGTACCTAGTTAATAGGGCAGCTCTTTTTTATGTTGGCTTTTTTTAAAAGCAGTGGTGATGGATTTATGCTGAGCCATCTCTACGCATTTTCTAATCTTCTTGTGACCAAATGCCTGTTTCTGCAATGTTTGGTAGGGGTTGGTGGAGGGAAACTGGTGTCTATGGAATAGAAATTCTCTGGATGAAAATAACTGGCCAAAATTTATTTTATTGTATTTTTTTTAACATTTATTTTTTTCTTTACATTTTCTAGGTGACTATTTTTTAGGGTGTTTTTTTTTCTCTTTTTTGTTGGGGGAGGTAATTAGGTAATTAGAAAAGTCAAGAAACAGGCCATTTTCCTGACAACTGACTCACATTTTTGCTAATTAAAGGAAAATGACTCTACTGACATGTATCTGTAAGATCAACTGGATAATCCAGTTCTGTCATTCAAATGCCCCTGCAGCTCCAGTTAGCTTGTTTTTGCAATGTAGTGTTTGAAATGATGGAACACTGACCCCGGTCAATTGGCTGCAGTTCGAAGTCTGACATTTCCCATTTGGACTGGTTGAGTTGAGGAGACCTGTATTAAAATGTTTTTTTTTTTTTTTCCTTCCTTTCTCCCTTTGACAAAAATCAAAGAAAAACAATAGAGAGTGAATTTTCATTCAAGTACTCCTCTCCCTCTTCAAAGGAACTGCCAAATGCCCTTAGACACCTCCTTCCAACTCTGAAATTATGGTAACACATTATTATTATTTAAATCCCTTAGTGTGTACTGTCCACATTTTTTCCTAGTGGAGTTACAATGGTGTTGGTAGTTACAGTCCAAGGAGTTATATACCTTCACACTCTTGAGGTTTGCCGTCCTACCTTTGTGGTGGTTTTTGTCACCAAATGGAGGAAACGCCTCGTTTTTTGACCCCTGTACCATGGTTTCAAAGTGGGAATGTGAATATGTTTGCATACTGTGGGCATGATTTTTTTTTTTTTTTAAGAAGGTACTCATATCAAAAGCGCAGCTTTAAACCTTTCATGTTTCGATCCTGCTATGCTGTGGTATTTTGCATTCTGGTGTTGTGGACATGCCACGAGGGATCAAAGAGTAATTCTGCAACAGGGCCCATTTCATTTAGCAAAGCAGGCATGTGCCAGCCATCTGTTGTATCTGCTGATAGAAAACAGCAGTAAGTTTCTCAAACTATTGCCAGAAAAAAAGGGGGAGCTTTATAGCTTAGAGGAGATGAGTTACAAGGTACCTTGTAAGCCACATCTGGTTCTAGAGCAGTTTACATGGCATAAATGTAAACCCTGTGATGTCTTCCTTTCACGGTGGTGTAAAGGCACGTAAACAAGCCCTTCGCCGCCAGGCTCTGTGTTTATTCCTGACTTTCAAATGCTTGCACAAATAAAAATCTTTTAAATTGTTGTGAAGTGGAAAGGAAAGATGTTCAGTAAAGTATTTGGTTTTGGATTAAACTCATTTAACTTAAATGTCCCTGATGAATAGGATGGGTGTTGTGAGGGAAAACTTTGGGGATTAAGAGTTTAGTGAAAATGCCTTTCATCTTTCTTTCGGATCTTTGGGGAAGGTATTGTCTGAGCAGGGCTTCTTTTGCTGCAGTTTTTTAGCCAACTCGCTCCATTCGCCATCCTGGGATGACCCTGGTCACATTCCCATGAATGTGGATGGGGAGTTGGGTTCTCATGCAGTGTTTCTGTGTCCAACATTCAGTCAGTCAACAAACACAGACACAGCCACAAACCATACAAAGAGGAGTAAACGTGGTCCCTGCCCTCAGGGAGCTAATAGTCTGGAAAACAAATACCCATCACGTTCTTACAAATGAGGTTAGAAAGTCTCAGATTGGCTGAAAGCACAAAGGATGACACCCTTTTCCCCTGCCTGGAGGAGAAAGGGAGCCAGGAGCTCTCCACTGAGCTCACAGAGCAGGTGATGTCTGAATTAATTCCTGCTGGATGTGGAAGCCCTCATCAGACCGGCAAGATAGGAGAATGCCTCCCAAGAGGGAGAGCTCAGGAGGTTCAAGTGCATGGAGGTCTTAAAGGGAAAAGCATGTTCTAGGTGATCATGACAGATCTTGGGTCTCATCTCAAAAGTCATGGAAATTCAGTGAAGGGGATGTCAAGGTCAAATAATAGGGAAGGGTTCTAGGGGAGGAGAAGGGAGTAGAAATGGTTCAGGGAGGTTTCTCTCTTCTCTGCTGTGAAGAGAATGGATGCAACATTTTGCAGGTTTGTCCCAGGCATATATTAAGTAAATCTTTGGTTTCTGTGTTGATTAGACAGTGGCTTTTCCATAATCATGATTTAACTCTTCTTACCAAACTTTCGGAATAGTTTGCAATGATTCATCTCAGCTCCAGATTAATTTTTTTTTTAGGTGATTAGGGCATAGAACTATAAAAATCACTTTTTGTGAGTGCATAGGACAAAAAAAATAATAATTTTCGAATGGAATCTAGACCTTTGAACTTAATGTAAAAGGATACTTTAACAAGGACAATAATGTTAATTTGAAGAAGAATTCACTTAGCATCTATTCTTAGCTCCTGTACTACCTTTCTAATCATCAAGAAAACCTTTCTAAGCATCAAGAAAAGTACAGTAATAATACAGAAATTACACTTGGCAGGTGATCCTTCAGCCGAAATAATGAGAGGTCAGACATTGGAACTGGATTAATTCAAACTAAGCCTGCTTCTTTCAGCATTTGATTTTATTTCAGAGCTTATTAGTTAAAACTCCAAAGTCACAGGACAGTTTCTGTTCTTCCCTGTTTTCCTCAGGTACGTGTATGGATGTCTGTGCCTCTGAGCTGTACATTTTGTCTTTTTGGATTTTATGAATGAATCTGAGTAAAGAATCTTGAGAAATATCAGGCATCTTTTGAAACTCACTCACGTGAGCAAAATCTCACAGGGCACCAGTGTGTTGTGGGCCTGGGACAAAGGGACAGATTTGGGGAGTTAGTTATTAGCTGGCAGTGAGACAAAGGACGTGAACCCAGGCCTTGCTTAGCTGCTCTTGGCCAGAAATCAGATCATGCCTTGGGGGCAAAACATGACTGAGAACCAATTCCCTGCCCTTGAGAAAATGAGAAGTGAACTGGTGAGGCACCTATATGTAAACAGTTCATCTTAATAATTCCTGGTTGAGTGGTATTGTAGGAGTACTAAGGCATTCCCAAATTAGAATGAGAGCACACAGGAGAAGTGACTCCAGCACTGAGTGACTATTAGGTTAGCCAAGCACAGATGTGGACGAGGAAACAACTTAAGGCAAAGCATACAGACCAGAAATACATCAGCTGGAGAACTAGTGTACGTGCAAGGTGGGAAGAAGAGACGTAGGCAGGGGCTAGGTCTAGAGGACTTTGTCCTTCGTGTTAAGGCATCTGAGACTTACTCTACAGGCAGTGTTGAGTCAGTCCATGAAAAAGTATAAAGTAGAGGATGACACGGTCAGAGTTATGTGCATAGCTTATCCTGTCAGCAGGACGGAGGACAGCTTTGAGGGGAGCTGACCCAGAGGAGGGAAATGAGGGATAATGAAGTACTACATCCGGGATGAAGAGAAGGGAACATGGATTGGGGAAACATTTAAGAGGTAAAAATCTGAAAGTCTTGGTGCTAGGAATAAGGAGTACCTCATTTCCTCCACTCTGCTTCACTGACTTGGCCTTAGCCCTGTTAGCCTTTCTGTCCCCCACCCCCAAGCTCATCCTTCCTGCCTCAGGGCCTTTGCACGTGAAGTTTCCTCTGCCTAGATGCACTCCTGCCAGATTTCTGTGTGGCTTGCTCCCTTGTTTCCCCCATGTGTGATCAAATGTCACCTCCTCTAAGAAAATTTCCCTGACTCTCCTCTCTAAAACAATAGCTAATCCCCACCCCCCAACACACACACACACTGCATCACTCTCAGTCTCCTTCTCTGCTGTGGTTTGTTTTTTTTTTTTTTTATGGCACTTAAAAGAATGATAGTACTTGGTTTTATTTGATCTTAATTGTTTGACTCTCCCAATAAAGGTAAGCCCATGATAGCAACGACTTTGTCTTGTTTGCCATATAACCCCAGGTCCTGAAACAGCTCCTGGCACACAATAGGCAATCAGTAACTATTTGTTGAATAAACGAATGAATACATTATTATTCCCAGTTGATAGATAAAGCAGCTGAGACACAGAGGAGCCAAGGAAACACAGGTGGTACTGACAGAGCTGGGACTTAAACCCAGGCAGGTGAGATCCAGAGCCCTTGCTCTGATAAGTGCTGAGTAGGGATATGAACACAGAGCGAGCTCTGGTGACACAGGAGGAATCAGCTAATTTTGGCTGAGGAAGTAGGGGAAGGCTTCCCCAGAGAAGGTATAATAATCGACTGGGGACATAAGACTGTGCATGAGGTGGTTTAATCAGCTGAGACGGGAATAAGGCAGAGGAAGGAGGGCTGTCACAGGCAGAGGCAAAAAGAACTGTCAAAGTGCATTCTGGGAAAGGCTAATTGTGCCCAAGACTGAGGCTTGGCAAGTGGAAGGGAGAATTTTGGGGGCCAAGGAGGGGGAGATAAGGAGATGAGGCTGGGCATTTGGTAAGGGCCAGATGGAGAAACACTGGAACCCATGACAAGTCACTTGACTCAATTCTTCTATCTATAAGAAAAGCAGTTGTATTACCTTTAAATTCCTCCCAAATTCAGAAATCTTATGATTCTATCTCTTAAGTAAAACATCTGCAGTCATTTACTATTAATGGTCATATCTTTATACAAACTGCAGTATCTCTCTGTTTTTTAAAGTAAAAGCATGAGTCTTCCTCCAGAATTGTCTTGTTGAATTTAAAACGATTCATCTCAGAATCCTTTATCCTATGTCAATAATAATAGTACTTACATAAAGCACCCTCTGGACTGGGCACTCTTTTAAGCGCTTTACAGATACTATCTCATCAGAGCCTCAGAATAATCCTGAGGTAGGTGCTATTACTATCCCCGATTTATAGATGAGGAAATTAGGGCTTACGGAAGTCAAATTACTTGCCCAGGACTACATAGCTAAGAACACTTATGTACACATTTATATACTTTAGGGGTCTTTATTTGATAACGTTTGGAGTATCTTCTCATTCCAAAAAGTAACCAAAGAACACTCATAAATGCTTACATGTCCTAGGTTCTGAGAATACAAATTTTGATTGATCTAACTGCCCTCTAGGAATTCACCAGCTGGTGGTGAAGACTGTGGCATCAATAAGGCAGTCATAATAATTATGGTAAGTTCTCAGGGCCAACACGTACAGGGTTTTTTCATTGCATAAGGAAACCTGACCAAGATGAAACTCAGCCCATCTTTCACTTGTCAGGTCTTATAGCCTCACACAGAGCTGCCTCTGCCCAGAGGGAATACTTCTACCTAATTTGCACAGAGCCTTCATAGGAGCTAGCTGTGGCCCCCATCAAATGCCCTAAGAAAAGTGCTAAGGGAGCATAAAGCATGAGGATATTTGCCATTGATCAGATAATTTTGCAATTGCTACTCGTCCAGAGTAGACATCACAGAGGAGGTAACATCTAAACTGGGTCACAAAAAAATTTCCATAGGCAGAGAGTGGCCAAGCCAGGTGGGGACGGGATGGGCATTCTAAACCTACTGAACGACCCACTGGGAGGTACACAGGATTGAGAATCATTGGTGTAGTTGGAGAATGACCGCTGGTTCAGGGTGGTTAGCGTTTATGGAACAGACCTGAAGCATACAGATCTAAAAAGGTAAGTTTGGGAAGATTATGATGACTTTTGTTTGCACAGTTAACTTGTCTTGTAAAAAGTGAGGAGCCATTGAAAAAGTAGATGGTAACGTGGTATCTATATGAAGGGTAACTTTGGGGGCAGATGGAGGGTCGATGATGTGGTACTTGGCCAAGGACTAGGAGCCAATTAGGAAGTTATTTAAGACACCATGAGAGATGACAAGGATGTGAACTAAGGTAAGCCCTGGGGGGAGAGAGGAAGGAAAGAGGAGGATACCACTGAGATTACACTGTCAGTGTAACTGACAAGATTTATCGACTATGGGTCTTATGGAAATGGAATAGAGGATGACTCAGATGGCTGGGCTGATAGTTTTGTCTTAACTGAGAAATGAATTACAGGAGCAAGAGCAGAACAGTTTGAGGCACAAAGATGTTAGGATCCATTTGGAAATTGCTGAACAATTCAGATGGCAAAGTCTGATATATATTTGAAAACTGGAGTCTAGGGTCAACACTTGAGGTATAGAATAGAAATACTGATTTTAGAGACTTTGGATCCTTCTCTTTCTTCCTTTGACCTCAACTCAATAAATGTTTATTGAGGGCGTACCTAATGCCAAAGCATGCGCTGAATGCTAAAAAAGAAAAAGTAAATTGTATGTGAAGCTTGCCCTCAAGATTACAGTCTAGTATAGAAACAGACATGAACCAAAATAACAGTAATGCACTATTAACCATGTTATAAATGCAATATGGACAAGATGCTATGAAAGTACTGAAAAGGGGGCATTACCTCTGTTGGGAGAGGAGTGAATTATCTGCATAGGGTCCCTGGTTCTTCGCCTTTATGGGTCCCTGAGACCTGTAAAACTGAGATACAAGCGTTTGGAACAGCTTCTCTTTTTACCTTCATGGCTTTCATGTGCTTGAGATAATTTGGCCTCATCTATTCTGCCTTCCACTTGCCATTATTTTCTTTGGAAGTGAATAATTGTCACTATATCACTAGGTGACAGAACAAGTCTCCCAAATTAAACGTCTAGAACTACTCTTAGGAAACTGTGGAAGCTGAGAGTAGGACTTGTTCGGATGCCTCCTTTCCAAGGGCTGTTTCAGTGTTAGTCATGGATGCACCATGATTCAGATTCACATCTGCAGTCAAGTTCAAGTAGCCCAGCTCCAGATGGACATCCAGCAGACTTGTAGAAGTGCCTTGGTGTTCGGCTTTTGAGTACCTAGTGAAGTCATTTGATTCCTAACATTTGTAAGTTCAATCAACATTCCTATTTCCAGTTGGAATTTCATTAGGATTTGAGATTGTATTATATTGCTGTCACTTATAGCAGTAGCCAGCAGATGGCAATGTGAAAGTTACTTCTTTGTGGAGTTTTCCACCTCAGCGTTGTTTGAAGGCTGTGGGGGTGTTCTCTGTCTAATGGAGACCCCCTTGTGGGTACTGTGATCTTTATGTAACTCATTTCAATAGACCATTAATATATTCAGTAATTTAGAAAACAAACTCGATCAAATTCGATGCCACTGAAAACATTAAAGCTTGTATGTTTGAGAACTCATCCTAAATAACTAAAAATGTGAATGATTTCATTATGCACCGATCAGTTGTTTCTTCCTTTTAAACAATTGCTCAATTTCAGGCAGGAGTCAAGCTTTGGGTTTTCTCTCCATGTTCATCCAATTTTTCCTTTGCTTTCCCTGGCTGTAAGATGTCACAGAATAGCAGAATTGGAAGAGATCTCAGAGCTCATCCACCCCATTAATCCCAGCCTTTGAAGCATCCACGAATCGTGATCTTTCAACCTCTAGTTGAACATGCTTGGTGGCGGAGAACTTATTAAGGCAGATTTTACTTAGTAATTTAGATTGTGTTAATCATAGAAAGTTGTTCTTCATAATGAGCCAAAACCTGCCTTCTTGGTGTAACTTGAATATCCCAAGTCTCATATTTGGAGAGTCCTATTTTGCATTTATACCCTAAAGCTTACTGACTTGTCCCCTCCACTGCTGATGGAGGGCCTCTGGTTCATTTACTCCTGCTTCTTTCCTAGCAAAGACCAGCTATTGCTGTGAGTTCTTAGAAGGGCTCTACCCATGCCATCCCGGAGGGGGAATGTCTTGACCTCTCCTGCTGCTGCAGTGGGGCCCTGAGAGAAGGCTGCTTCTCAGGAGCAGGTGCAGCCTCTCCATGCTCCCTAAGCCATAAAGATTCAAAGGGCCACGCTGGGCTACATCCTCCACAGGAGTTACAGCCTCAGAGCAGCTTGGTGTTCTGTGCAGAAATGAGAAGTCTACCTCTGTCCTCAGTTTGGCATTGAACTTTGTCACTGAGTACCTAATGCAGCATGGATTAAGACCCTGAGCCCAACTGAAGTCACCAATATTAAGTTCCTGCAGCCCATGTTAATAGAGAGTCCTACCTTACAAGGCAAATATCAAATCTTCTAAGTCAAGATCTAGTTCGTATGCCAAATAGAACATGACTCCAGACTGGCTGAATGTCTTTGGTTCCCAAAGTTTGATTATTAAACTTACCTGATTTCTTGGACTTCTGCAGACCAGAGTTTGGAGAGTTATCACTGCATGTCCTAAGTTGTCCGGGGTTTGAGGAAACATTTCCTTGTTAACTGACGGAGAGTGTACAAATTGGTACCGTTCTCCTGAATTGAAATACAAGGTTCTATCATTCTGCTAATAGCAGTGACACTTTTCTATGTTACACTTAAGAGTTGAAAACACATTTTCATTTATATGGTCTCATTAGGTTCGTCTGGTCCTCCCAGTAACTGTAGGTAACTACATGTGAGGAATAACTGTGATAATTTGCAGTGAGTGCCTTTAGCCAAAAGTAAAATAATTCAAACCTCATCTTTAATAGCTGCACATGTTTTTATAGTGCACAAAAGATTTATGTGCTTTGTGATTTTTGTAGGAAGGCTTTTACCTTTCCATAAAAATAAATAAGGGCCCATGCAATAAATACTATCTAAATTATAAGGAAATATTTTCAGTACAAAATATAAGTGGATTATCATTCCATTCCATAGTAAGCATAGAAATAATTACGCTTCATCTGTTTTCTTATTTGGTATTTCAGATATTTTTTGCCATCAGTTCCTTGAGAAACTGCATACCCAAGACTTTTCTAGAATGGTATTTACATGCTTGTAGGAAGTCGTTCCCCAGTATAAAACACTTCAATTTAAGAAAGGTGATTGAATCTGCCCTTTTGAGTGGGATGTGGAGCCAGGACTAGGACAAGACAAGTAAGCACCCAGGGTGCTTGTTGAACCTAGGATTGAATGTCTCCTTGAATTTGTGCTCTGGGTGCCTTGCTACATCCCCCTAGCCCAGATCCTCAACATACTGGACAATACGATGTATGATGGTTAATTTTGTGTGCCGACTTGACTAGGCCACAGGGTGCCCAGACTTTTGGTCAAACATTATTCCCAATATATCTGTGACAGCGTCTTGGATGAGATTGACATTTGAATCAGTACACTGAGGGCATGTGGCCCACATACATTGGGCCAGTGTCAGTGGGCCTCGTCCAATCAGTTGAAGGCTGGACTAGAGGTTGACCCTCTTAGGAGTAAGCGGGAACTCCTTCTGCCTGGGTGCATTCACACGGAAAGACTGGCTCTTCTTGGGTCTTGAGCCTGCCTGCTTTCAGACTGCAATGTACACCTTTCCCAGTCCTTTGGACTCCGATTAGAACCATACTACTGTCTCTGCTTGGTCTCCAGCTTGCTAACTGTCAGCTTCCATAGTCATATGAGCCAGTTTCTTATGATAAATGTATCTGTGTATCCTGTTGGTTCCTTTTCTCTGGAGAACTCTGACTAATACATCTAGTTTTCTGTCTCAGCTGCCTAACAGTGGGAGAAGTTCCTATTAAAGAGGGGCAAATGGCAGCACCGGCCAAAATCCTGATCAACTTAAGCTCCTGGGACCTTGGTTTCTTCAAGTACTGAAAGGAAATAATTAGTTTACTTTTTACAATGGCAGCAAAATGCAGTTGCATAATGTGTACGAAGTCCTTGACACGTAGTAGACACTGAAAAAGTAAAGGTCCTTTCTTCCCTTTGTATTAATGAGCTGTTAGTGCTCAGTGGGAGCCATGAGGCCAAAGGGGGTAGTCCGCCAGATCCCAGGCGAGGGACTGTGCTGGCAGGATGCCCAAGTTCCACTCCAAGTGACAGCATCCCACCCCCTGAACTCAGAATGTCACCCCGAGCTGGCCTCGGGAGACCTGGCTTCTGGCCCGGCTCCCACACCATTTATCTGGGGCCTCAGACAAGTATTTCATTTTCTTTCTCATTTGTAAAATAAGAAGGCTCCTTTCAGTTCTGAATTCTCTGTGATTTATCAGTCATTACCATTTCCACATTGTTCTTGGTTTTGTGTTTGAATTCAGGTCACAGGGAGAAAGCTTGGACAACGTGGTTAATTGTAACAACAGCAAAAAACCTTGAGCAGAATTAACTTTTCAAAATCCCGTTTGCCTTTATAATGCTAATAAAATCAACTAAAGTCTATTTTAGACAACTTACCTCTGGTTCTCCTATATGCTTGGTTTCGGTCCATTTAAGTTGACCAGTAAACTGACTTTAGGAGTTAAACTCTGAGGCAGGTAGACAGGACAGCTGTATTACTAATATTTATCCTTTAACACCTTCTCCAAATTGTAGCTCCTTTCAGGATGTAACATTTATTCCTGGCTTGGCTCTTTACAAAGAATCGAGGAATCAATTCTGAGATCTTGTCTCACTGCTACAAATTGAGATTTTTTTTATTGCGAACTGTATAGTAACTATAACTCACAAAACCCATTACTCAATCAGGAACATAAACTAGACTTCATTAGAGCTTGCAGAACTTAATTTCCTGGGTATAACTATCTTTTTTATGAATCCTTACAGAGTTTAATTTTAAGTTCATTACTTTTTTTCCATCATAAACTAATATACCCTCTAAAAATTTTTGGAAAATCCAGAAAAAGAGAAAGAAGAATGGGAGAGGAGAAGTCGTGTATAGTTAACTTATATTAAGAAATGTTAATATTTTGGTGTTTTTTCCATTAAGGTAACAATTTGTGTCCTTTCTTGTTGTTTGCTTGACATTGGGGCAATTTCCCATGTTATTACATGTATTTGGGGATTTATTGAAGCATTCTACTTTGATTATGTCTTTAGATAATTTTGCACTTTACAAATAACACTGTGAAGAGAAATTTGATGCGTTAGTTTTTCTACATTAGGATTAATAATAATAATAATAGTTCCTTAGGACTGAGTTCCATCTTGGAATTTCTAAGTCAAAGCACCTGATCATTGTACAGGCTCTTGGCACATACATTACTGCTGAATGGCTTGTGATGGCTACTCCATTCTTCCAACAGAATTATGCAAGGGTGTCCTTTTTGGTTTTCTTTGGTGGCTTATTTCTAAACTTCCAAATGGTACTGATGGTAGTTGATTTGTGCCTGCATTTTGCTAAGTTCTGACAAGTTTATCCCAGGGGGAAGTTCATACTGTAGGGGGCAGTGGGGGATCAGCAAGGGGCTCTCCTCTTCCACACAGGGATGTTAAGTTCCGCCAAGGTAAAGAGCTCTGCGTAGGGATGATTATTAATTGTGAAGATAAGACTCCTCAGATAGATGCTAATTATAAATTATACTTCTAGTCTACAAATACAAAATGAGTGGGTGATTTCTAAAGAGTAAAACAGGTCATTTCTTTTCAACGTTGCAACCAAATACATATTCTACTCATTTAAAACGAATAGGGATAAATATTTATGAGTCTCTCTGCGTGCTTCATATACAAATGTAGATATAGTTACCCAAAAATATTTTGAAATGACGGTGACTGGAACATCTATTTTTGCCTGTATACTCTTTAAAAACTATTTTAAAAAATATATTAAGTAATTTATTCTCTAGACGCTCAGCAGTAGGATTTCCTCACGTTTCAGAGGGACAAGGCAGAGAGGGATTAGCAAGTAGATCAGCTTCAAAGCCTAGAGAGTTACTGTCATCAGTGGGTAGAACGTAACACTTTGTAAGAGGAAGAATGGTGTATTTGCTCCATTTATCAAAACAAGGGAACTCTTACAGGCCTTCTGTGAAAGGGGAGACAAATTCATTTGCTAATCAGAGCTGTACATCCAAGTGGGTAGAAGGGGAAAGAGTAGATCTCGGGGGAAGTTTAAGAGAAAGTACTCAGGCAGCTAAAGAGCTGGTTTCACTAGATCCTGCAGTCTTGATATCTGAGTAAATACTGTGCATTTTTAGCCTTTGAAGTGTCAACCTCTGCTGAATTTGCTCTCAGTGGAATAAAATGTTCAGGAGGAAATAAACCTGGTAGGTAGACTCAAATTATTGTTTATAAACTGCTGGCTTCTCTGATACTGAGCATCGCAGCCACTTCAAAGGCAGGAGCCCTCACATGCTTTTTGGAGTGAAATCTGCCGTGAACACGTGGTGAGCAGAAGGGAAGTGGGCCAGCCTGACGGAGGGAAATCATTCTCAACCATCCCGGTGGCTTGCTCTGAGTAATCTCATCAACTGGTTATCAAAATGTATCTCTGCACTTTGAAAACATCAGATACTGGTAAAAACAGAGGTGTGCATCCAAGGATATCTGTGCTGTGAATATCCAGGTTTGCATATGCTTCTGAGCAGGTGACTCTAATGAGTGGTGAGTCTTAGATCACCAAGAGCACAGAACTGAGGTGCTGAGACTTTAACAATGAGAACTAAGTCTTTACTGAGCCCAGTTCTCTCCCTAGTTATCTATGCAGGATGAACTATATTCTTCCCAAATGCTTGGGACTCTGTTGAATCTTGGAAGAATTTGTCAAGGGCTGACTCCACTTAGAATCATAACCTCTTAAAAGGGAAGGCATCTTTGAGATTCCTTCCAAACACCTTATTTTTCAGATGAGAAAAATCAAAGACCAGAGATGATGATTGACTTTCTGAGGATCACAGAGAAAGCTAGACACAGAGCTGGCAAAGGAGCACATATCTTCTGACAGCCGGAGCAGAGCTTTTCCCTTCCCCAGTCTGAAACTTAAGGCTGTGAGAAGGTGCAGCATGGCCACATCACAATCCAACAGCCCCATAAAATGTGGAAGGAAAGAATTGCCCATAATTTTTCTCCTGGAATGGAGTATGAGGAAATCCGATGATCTGTTTTTGTGTTATCCAGTCCAAAACATAGACAGACAGACAGACAGACAGACAGACAGACAGACAGACAGACACACACACACACACACACACACACACACACACACACACCCTTTAAATGTTCAACTCGGGGCCAATAGCCGGATGGGATGGGAACTCAGTTCTGGCCATGATATGTTTCACCCAGCACAGTGCCTAGGACATGGTAGATATTTAACAATTGGCCAAATCTCAGGCCAATATCAGTGTGAGTTTTTTCTTTTTTAATTTCAACATTAGCATAATGGAAATGGTTGGTAGGGAGGAAGAGTGGTATGATGGAAAGCATGCTGGGCCAGTCCTGACTGGATGGGCCTAGGAAATATAACTCCATGGCCTTCAGTTTCCCTACATGAATCTCCTAGAATTTTTCCAGCTCTAAAATGTCACGTTCTGCCATTTTACCTTAGAGGGGCTTTGTGAAAACTGACCTGTTTCCAAAGCTCTCTGAGATCCTTTATTGTGAGAGTTGAAGTGTTGAAAGTCAGATAATATATATCTTTAAAAATAGCACTGTCTTTACACGACTTTGAGAAGCTGGCCCAGGTTCATAGAGTGGCGTGGTGTTTTGTCTGCTGCCTAAGAAGGAGGAAAGACATTATGTTAGCACAACGTGTACTGACCCTTATGTTCTGTTGTCCTTCTCTTAATTTGTTTTAGAATGTTGGCTCCTTCTTGAGGGTGAGTTCTTTCCCCTAGAATCCACCAATCTTAGAATGACAACCCCTCTCCCTTTCCTTCCTCCTTACGTTTAGTAAACTTGATTTTTCCCCATGATACTAGAACTTTAATTTCCTCTAGTAGTATCTACCACAGTGATATAGCACAACCAAAGAAAACGGAGGGAAAACACTGAAGACAGAAACAGAAGAGATGATGCCAAGGTGAGTCTTCTTTTTTTTTTTTTTTTTTTTTTTAAAGACAATAGAAAGAGTTCTGTGGAAATATTTACTCTCTGGGAGGGAGATAACTCAGAAACAAATATAATGGAAAGATTTGATTTTTTTTTGGAACAAAGCAATTTTGGAGGGATCAGGAAGAGTGATACAGAGTAGCATGGACAAAAGATAAAGTTTAGAAATGGAAAAAGTCAAAAAAAAAAAAAAAAAAGACAACACACCAGTCCAGAGCAGGAGGAGGGAGGAGGAAATGTTGAGGGAGGTTGCTTGTGAATACAGGAGATTTTAAGGTCAACCACGGACTAGTAGAGCCAGAAGGGATGTCAGCCTCTCACAGGAAGTGTGCAGCCCAGATTTTCAAGTACTTTCTATAAGAATTCCATCGTCATTTTAGCTATACAGAATTTCATCATATTGATGGCCCACACTTTATATCCACCCAGAATCTTACTTGCTACAATGAAATCTCATTTCTTTTTGTTGTACCTTTAAGGACTGGAGGACAGCCATGTAGCAAAACTTCACAGACATCAGAGACTGGTTTTCCAGAATTTTATATATATATATATATACACATATGTATATGTGTATATATATGTATATATATAAAAGAAACCCACCAAGAATTATAGACAAAAATGAAATTAGAAAAGTCATCAATCTCAATACTGAATTTTCCAAACCAGTCCTTCATTAGCCATTCTAAATAGTTTTAATAAGTTTTTGATATGCTTCTCTGAATTTGTTGGATTCATTAATATCATTTAAAATAGTAATATTATACCTAGTGCATTGCATGAAGGAAGGATTTTACACACAATAAGTTTTGTAATCAAGTTGACTTTTTTTTTTTGTATAGTCGACTTTTATTAGTGGAAATGTAGTAGAATAGATATATTGAATAATATATTTGGTGAAAATAGCCAAAAAAGTTGAATACATTTAAAAAGTAAATTATTACCACATTGCCCAGTTGTCAAAAACAGAAAGAATCTGCAAAGGCCAAAAATGAAGGAAGAATGGAAACCCTCAAAGGAAAACGAACGCCATTTTGATCAGATGTATGAAGTCAAGATCCAGTCCTAAGTGAAACATAGAACTGACATTGTATAAACCTGGTATCAAGTCTTGTGTTTAAGTCCTTGATCCATTTTGAGTTAATTTTTATGAGTAGTATCTAAGATAAGGATCCAATTTCATTTTTCTGCATGTTTATACCCAGTTTTTCCAACATGTTGAAGAGACTGTTCTTTCCCACATGGGTGCTCTTGGCCCTCTTGTTGAATATTAATTGACCATATATGCAGAGACTTAATTCTGGGCTCTTTATTCTATTCTATTCTTCCAATCCATGACTGTGGGATAGACTTTTTTCATATAGCATAAAATTTATTACTCAAATTCAGGTTGTGATAAACTATGATTTTCCAGACTGATTTGCCTAATTTCAGTTGCCCCGTTAGGCTTTAGTGGTTGGCACATTTCATTCCAGTTTTAATGGTATCATATTTTAATTGGTTAAGATTTGGATACTTCTCTCTTCCAGAATATTAAAAATCTACTTAATTTAAGAAAATCAACAGCTTTTGTGAGCACCTTCACACATTGTTTATGAAAGTCACTAATAAGAATATCTAATAGGTTGGTTGTCCAAGACAGATCTGAATGAAACACCATTCGGGATGCACACCAGGCTGACACAGGTTTATGCTTTTGGCGTGGCTCTTAATTTGATTGTTCAGCCATCCCACAGAATGGTATAAAGGCTGGATGTCCCAGTTGTGGGAAGGAATCAATACTGATTTTGAAACAGAGGCAGACTGTCTCCATTGCTCCTGTCCTCTCTTCTGAGGAAGGACATCAGTTTTGTGAGGCACTGTTTGTGTCTTGCAACTCTGTGTTGATGTCTCGGCTGTTCTTTTAGGTATTAAAAGAGCCATGAGAACAGATCCTGATGCTGACTAGTCTGTAATTTCCAGAGCCATCCTTTTTTTCTCCTGAATACAGGAGACCCATTTCTCAGTGCTTTTTAATTTCCAGACATTCACACAAATCTTGATGCAGATCATATTGGCCCTGCTGATTTGCGTACATACACTTCTGTCATTGGTCTATTTCTTTTCCTCTTTATGTAATCTGTTATCCTCTGTCATAACTGGGAACCAAAACCATCTCTGATATTTTCTTAAAAAAAACCAGTCAAACTGAAGATGTTAAAAGCCTGATCTCTCTCCCCTATGGTGTTACTGGCCTTCTTTGATCATCTGTGTGTGTGTGTGTGTGTGTGTGTGTCTGCGCATGCATGCACAAGACATTTGAATTTACTTTTATAAAATGAAGTTGGACTGCTGAAAATAAACTGGTAAATAGTTATGGTCTCAGCCTTTAGTAATTATAGTCAAACAGAGGCGATATGAGGCCAGATATCCCGTTTCTATGTAGATGGGTATAATGAATGCATTGTGAGTCAGTAATTCATATTTTAATTTGAAAGCTAGTAACATATTTACAATTGGAGAAGTTCAATATAGTAGCAGTAGAGTTATAAAAAATTTAGTAGTGCTATTTTGAACAAAGAGCTCTAAAGGCGTATACATTTGCTGGAAATTAGGTTTGGCAACTTTCAAATATGTTCCAAAAGAAAAAAGAAATCGTGGTAACAGGTAACAAAACTGAATTGGTGACACTGGGGTGGGGTGGGGGTGGTACTAGTTGTGAGGGAGGGGGCCAAGATGCAAGAATAACTCCTTTGATGTGTCCTCTATTTATTTATTGCTTCTGGCTTTATATACTCATCTGTCTTTAAAGATCTGATGTTTAGTCCCAAAAGATGGGACTAATCTTTCTTCGAATATCTTTTATTCTGTCATTAAGTGTTTCTTCACTTCAGACTTCTTTATCCCCTTAGCTAGATGAGAGCTGGTTTTTTGGTTTTTTGTTTGTTGTTTTTTTTAAACTGCCACAGCTCTGGATTAGTCCTTTTCTTCCCAAATCTTCTCTTGCGTGCTTCCTTCCCTTCCTGCCAAAGTGAAGCCAATTAAGCTACACTAAATACCTACATTTTGAATTTAGTAATAATGTAATTTAGCTTAATAAGAGAGAGAAGTAAATATAAATCTTAGCTAATGTAGATAATGACATAATGGCTTCCTAGCCAGGTCCCAGTCATTTGAGAACTTCACATGAGAGCATATCTTTTGCTGAATAAATACATTTTCCACTTATGTTTTTAACAGTGATTTGCTGGAAAAGTCTTTTTACCCTGATATATTATCTTAAAGCACACAAGCTATACACTTAAGTAAAAAGTTACTGGCTTTGATTAAATTGCTTTATACAAATGAGTGTCTGTTGGATTTGGGGGAAATGGCCTTTTAAGCTTTTTAAAAATCCTGCCCGTTAGGTATCCACGCCCTCGCTTAGGGGCCTGAGGAGTTCAAGGCTGACAGTAGCTGTGAAAAGTTTCATAGCCTTTTAAGAAAGTTCAGGGGCTGTGTTTGGGGAAGAGATATACATATTATGCAAGGCTGCTAGCTAATGCGGAGAGTGTAACATATGGAATTCATAAAGGTCCAATTACAGGACCGTCACTGTTTGCCATGGTTTTAACTTATGTAAGTTATTGATTATACTTTCATGAGATCATAATCAAAAGGTTATTCTTTGGTAATGGTGTGTTAGAAGAGCTTTATCCTGAACTTCAAAGCTGTCCTCTGAGCCCCAAGAACAAAGGCTCAGAAGTTTGAACTGGGGCCAGAATCAGTCTGTATGAGTTAACAATGTTCCAGACTGTCCAGGAGCTGAATCAACCCATCCACGTGCGTGAACTTTCTCTCATCACATCAGATCAACAGTCATCACTAAAAGATGACAGTTGATTCAGCTTTAATGTGCCTTTTTTTTTTTAATGAATCAGCTTGACTAACTGTGGTGTCTGCTCGCATCTGCCTCATAACTGTAAAGTACTGTCTTTCACTGTGCTCTTAGAAGACGGTGATTATCACTAAGTAGGTTTACCTCTAAGAAAAGGAACTGCACGTACTAAATAAATTACAGGAAATAATTTTTAGAAATGAGAAAGCTAGTATGTCACATAATAATTAAAAAGTCATAAGGTAGGGGGTTCAGATTGGTCCTAATATTCTGACATGTTTGAAGTGGGCAAGACAGAGAGGCTGTGAGGTCGGCTAATGTTTAAATGAAAAATATGCTGCCCTCTCCTTCGCTCTTAAAAACCCTTCTATGAGGATCTAAGGGCTTAAAACTATTACACCAAAAAAGCAGAACGCCAATATGGGTAATCACAGAGAGCAGTCTTTACTCTTTTTCACAATAGCACCTCCCAACCTACTCTGTAGGCTGCCTTCCCCTGGGCCTTTGGATGAATTGTCAGGCAGATCTGGGATTTCTCTAGTCGGCCAGAAAGAATAAAATGTCCTCTGATGACTTTAGTGCTAAGGTTATTCTTGTTTCCGTAATTAACATATCCATTTCTGTGTAGTAGGAAAAATTCTCATCTTTATTCATGGTTAGAACTCCTCCCCACCCTTGGCTGTGACCTGGCTGACTCTTCTCTCTAGACCACCTCCCATTCCCCAAGGCTGGGTGACCGGGTTGCAGGTGGAGGGCCTGGAAAAGGTGAGACAAGATAAGAGGCAGGGCATTGATGTCACTCAGTGTTTAATTCTGCCCCAGAGGATGTTCAGTGCTCACCGTGTTAGTGTGGACACATTTCTGGGTTCCTCCACTGGGAGGATGTGACTCCTTTGCCTGTGATCGTGCAGTGCTTCCCCCTCCCACTGGGCGCTCACAATCACAGCGTCCCATCCACTCTGGTCCTGCCGCACTGGCCTCCGTGCTGTTTCCTGATGGTCCTAGGGACCATCCCACCTGAGGGACATGACACTAACTGTTCTTTCTGCTGCTGTGCCTTCCCCCAAGTATTTGTTCAGTTATTTACCAGCTTTCTGACGCTCGTATTCACCTACTTGTATTGATATAGAAATAGTGTGTAAAAAAAAAAAGTTCTGGTTTAAGTCAGTAGTGTTCATTGCCTGTATTGTCAGGTATACAGTACAGTGTTAAGCAAGGTGAGAGGTACGGAAGTCTCAGTTCCTGTCTTTGAGAAATTCTGCTAACACTACTCTTTGCCTGAACTTTCTTAAGGAAATAAGAGTACAGTTGCCCTTTGGGATTCACAGGGTATTGGTTCCAGGAGGCCCCACGGACACCAAAATCCAACGGTGCTCTGGTCCCTTAGTATAAAAAGTGGTGCAGTGCAATGAATACAGTCAGCCCTCCATATCCATTGTTTCGCTCCGCAGTTTTGTCCCGGGTTGGTTGAATCCATGGATGTGAAACTCATGGATATAGAGGGCTAAATGTATTTGCTTCTGCTTAAATTAAATCCAGTGTTTTATCCCATACAACCAACTTCCTGTATTACAATTTGAATGGAAAGAAATCAGACAATAGGTAAAATGTTATTGTGGTTAAGTTAGACTGTGTTTATATTTCCAAAAGCATGTTTGATTTTGCCTTTTACCCTAGGGATCAATTTCAGCCAGTAGTTCTGATGAAGGCAAAGTTTTAAAGTAAATTAATTTCAATTAATTAATAACAAAACCTTTCTAAATTGAAACATAAAGAGAACAATAGGTCATTGTATTTAGCTGATCTTTCTCTATTCATTCCTTCTCTCATTCATCCTATGAATATTGATCAAGCACTTCCGACGTGGGGGACGCTGCTCCAGGTGCTAGGGATGCAGCAGTGAGCAAGAGGTGAAATGCTGGCCCCACTTTCTCTCCACGTAGTGAATAGGAGGAGACGATTTTTAAACGTTTAAATGGACATATAACAAGTGACATAAGTGCTATGTGGAAATATAAATCAGAAAATAAAAATACGCATGGTGAGGGTTGCTATTTCAGAAAGGATGAATAGCAAAGCAGCTTGGATGAGATGACATTTTATGTGAGACCAGAATAAAATTCAGGGAGCAAGCCATGTGGATATCTGGGAGCAGGGCACCCCAGCAGAAGAAATAGTTAGTGCCGAGCTCCTCACGTGGGTATGTACCTGGCACTCTAAGGAAACAGCAAGGAAGCTAGTGTGTCTGGACCAGAGTGGGTGCGGAGCCTTGGTTAGGAGCATCCTGCCAGAGGGGAAGCTTTGCCGTATCATTTGGAATTTGTTATTCTCTGTAAGCGGAAGCTATTTGTTTAACACTGATGCCAATATGAGACTCCGTTTTCTTTTTTAAAAGCTTTTTTGATGGAAAATTTCAAACATATACAAATAAAGAATAGAAACATGAACACCCATGTATCCATCACCCAAAGCCAGGAATGATTAACTCATGGCCAGTCTTGTTTCGTCTATACTCCCCACCTAGTTCCCATTCCCAGAGTATTTTGAAACAATCTCGGGTATCGTATCACTTCATCTATAAATATTTTAGTATGTACCTATAAGGATAACTTTTAAAAACCCCACAAAAACATTAAAAATAATTCTCTCATATAAACAAATAGTCAGTTAGTGTTTAAATTTCCAACTATCTCTCCTAAACATCATACATTTTTAAAGGTTTGCTTATTTGAATGGGAATCCAAAAATAAGGTCCATACATTGTGATTGGTTGATAAGCCTTTTAGGTCTCTTTTAATCTATGCTTCCTTTCCATTATCCTTTTTTTTTTTTTTTTTTTTTTTAAGTTTCTTCAAATTTTTGTTGAGGAGACTGGGTTTTGGCCTGTAGAGTTTCCCATAGCCTGGATTTTGCTGACTACATCTTTGTGGTGTAGTTTTACTTGTTCTTCTATCCTCTGAATTTCCTATAAATGAATAGCTTGATAGGACATTTCTAACTTGTTTTAAAGCTAAAGAAATAGGTGATTGCAATTCTGCCTACCTAGGATAACCTCAACTGTAAACTCATATCTGGAATGAGCAGAAAAGGAAAGGGTTTTTTAGACTATTTTCACCGCCATTGCTCTCCTTTTGAACTCTTCTCTCTCTAACCACAGCACACGGCTGATGCCCTTCAGGACTGTGAGAACCCTCCTGTTCACATTCCTCCAGCCCCCCAAACCCAGAAATCCCCAGACTGCTTCATTCTACCCAATGGTTCTCCCACTGTCTGGAAACTTCTGCCCCCACACCCCACCACAGAGGGACCTGTGTATTGATCCTACCATTTGCCAAAGGCTTACTGTATGCCAACGTTGGCTACCTACTTGACACAGATTATTTTAATCCTTGCAACAATGTGATAAAGTAGGTGCTGGCCCCCCTTCACTTCATGCTTGCCAAAGTCCTGTCAGAGCCTACACACCCGTTCTTCCCTCTCCTGAAAACACTGCCCCCTTTCAGCTCTTTAATTCCCACTCATGCAGACCTCACACAAGCCTTTCTTGACCCCCAAGCTAAGTCCAGTTACACATTCAAAGCACTAACATATTTATCCTCTGAAGTCCTTTAACACAGACTTAATTTTTTAATTATTTGATTAATGATCAACTCCCTTCCAGCCTGCAAGTTCCCAAAGGACAGACACTGGATCTGTTTTCACTCATCCTTGGCATTGTGCCTGGCACACTCAACACATATGTGTTGAATGAATTAGAAGCTAAGATTATGCCCAAGGCCAGCTAGTCAGTAGTGGAATAAGACTGTGAGCCAAGTTGGTCTGACTGTAGCCCAAATTTCACCCAAATTTATCCCAGCCTCTGGATGGTGTTATTTGGACTGGTTGCTGACTCAGTGCAGAGCCAGCTCAGGACCAGCTTAGTTTCTGTGTGTGTGGTCTCACTGTCACCTGTTTCCTGCTGACCTGTGATTGGAATCCCAGTGTTCACCTCTCTTAACAAAGCTTCACAAGTATATTTCGGCTTCTGTTCCATTTAAACTCAGGAATTTCATGACTTGACTAGACATGGTAATACATAATTTACCTATTTTTTTAGGATATGACTAATTTGACTTAAAGCCCATATTCATTCTTTATAAACAGATTTTTGAGCCACAAAAATATTTTCATCACTGGGGATTCAAACAAGAATAGACAAAGTCCTTTCTATAGAAGGGAGTAGGGAGACAAGTAAACAAGATTGTAAAGATAAGAAAAAGTATAGGAAAGAGCCTCTGGGGTGGGAAAGTTTTACCAAAAAGGGTGACATTTCCGCTGAGTCGGGAGAGGTATGTCAAAGTTTGCTTGGTGGACAAGGGCAGGGAGTAGACATTCCAAGCACAGAGTCGGGCGCAGGGTTCATGAGAGATCATGGCACTTCCGTAGACTCAGAGCTTGCTATAGTTGGATCAAAGACTTGTGAGGAAAGACATGAGAGAAGACATAAAGTGGTAGCTCAACTCTTCCTTGTGATTAGAAATCATTATGGGTTTTAAGTAGGAGCAGTGATGTGGTCCAGGTAGCATTTAGGAGGAAAAGCAGGATGATACTGTAGATTGGAGGGGATAAATCTGGAGATCATTAATTAACAGGGAGATAGTTAGGGGACAATTACAGGATCATGGGTGAGAAATGTCTGAATCTTGGTAGAAACAGTGGGAAGGAAAAGAAGGGAATAGATTTGAGGAATCAATGAGAGTTTGTGGAGGTGGTTGGTGAAAAAGTAGTCTAGAAAGACCGCCATGTTTATATCTTGGGTGATTGGTTATATAGTACTTGCTGTCTGAAGAAATATAAGTGAGCAGGTTCATTCTAGGAATTTGGTTCTCACATGTTAAGCCCAAGGGGAGATGTCTGGTAGACAGCTGTCCATATGAACTTAGAGCTCAGAAGAAGGGTGAAAAGTGGAGATAAAAATTTGGAGATCATTGAAATGTAGGTATAAATTGAAGTTGTGGAAACAGATGAGATACCCCAAGAAGAGAGCAGAAGCAGGAAGAACAGACCAGAAATTATATCCTGGAAACATCAACATTGAAGGCAGTGGTTCTTAATTTTTTTTTTCTGAGTCATGGACTCCTTTAATAATGTGTTGAAAGCTAGGGTCTACTCTCCCCAGAAAAATAGTTACATGCATGTGAACACAAAAGCTATGGCTTCTTGAATGGTGTATGGGCCACATTCTGAGCTCTTTGTAAGGTGCGGTTATAAAAACAGAAGCAGGTCAAGGTCATAGGGAAAAGACTGATCAGAGAAGAAGGAAAACACAGAGAGACTGTTGCTATATATAGATCAAAAAAAAAAAAAACAGACAAAAGAGAAGTTGATTGTGCTAAAATATTTAAGAGAATACAAGAGAGATTAAGATGGAAAAGTGCTCAATGAATTTAACAACTGGAAGGTTGTCATCAGTGACCTTTTAAGAGAATAATTTAATAGTAATGAAGGCAAAAAAGCCGTATTGTAGTGAGCTGAAAACTGATGGGCAAGAAGCCTGGGGCCATGAGCATAGCGTCCTTTGGAAGCATCATAATGACAGGAGGGAAAAAAGATAGCCTGGTAGAGACAAGGTTGAGTTTTTAACCTTTCATCACATTAATATATGAGAGAAAATGACATTATTGATGGAGCCAGTCTCAGAGGATGTGGGAAGGCCACAGGATTGAATGGATGTGGCCTGTTTGTAGGTGGATGGAGGAAAGTTGAGAGAATTCCTGTCTAGCAGTCTCTCTTCTTGTGGACAAGATCTCATCATTAGTTGAGTGAAGATAGCAGGAATGGGGCAGAGGACTTTGGGGAATCTATGGAATTGCTGGGTGTAGGAGAAGGGGAGACCAGGGATGTTTAAAAGAATTGCTCAGGGGTACTCGGGGGCACCTGGAGTTGGCCATGTAGATTTAGCCAGTCCTCAGATTATGGATTTTCAGCATCAGTGTTCTCCAGGAAATTGCTTCAGTTCTGTCTGTTTCTTAAAGAAGGATGATGGGTGCATGTATGAGTAACAATTTTAAAACGGCAAATATCGGGAGGAGCTTAGAAGATTAAAAATGTTGATTGTGCTGTATGTTCTAGGCAGTGGCTTTTTCTGTGTAGAAGAAAATGTATAGTCATGACTGTTACTGGAATCTTTTGCTAGTAAAACTGGTTCTCTAAATTTTGGATTTTGAAAATCTAATTATGAAGTTACAGACTTTTTTTTTTCTTTCTGTTTGTCTCTTTGGTAGGAACAGAACAACAGGCCATTGGAAGATATCTTGTCATATAGTATTCTGATATATGAAATCGAAATTATATGAACAAAGAAGTTAAATTAAGGCATGTCTCATAACCTTTACCCAAAGTAGTTTAATGCATTTTTTCAAAACATGAAGTTAAGGCAGAAAGTGTGTTTTTTTCCCGGTTTTCATCAAAGAAGTTAAGCTAATACCATCCATGTGGATTCAATAAAAAATATATTAAAGAATTTCAGAAAATTACCTGAAGCTAAAACTAAGAAAAATATGACCTAATATTAAATAGTTCGAAAGCTGTCACTGAGGCTATCTCCTGACATTTCTAAGTCAGTTAAAAATTTCAAACACTTACTTTTTATCAGTAGAGAGAAATAAATATATACCTTTAGAGATAACTATACATTATAAAGAACTCTGGAAGTAATGGAACATTAACTTTGCCTCTTTATTACCCAAATTTCTTGACACATTATGTCATTCTGTTAAAAAAAAAAAAGTGATGTGCTGAATTACACCACTGTGCGAGCTGTGTGAAGGTGAGAACAAGGAAATGAGATACTGATGAAGAATAAATATACGGCATGAGGTGTAAGGGTAATGGCTCAGGTTTTAAATTATTATTAGAGGAGTAACTTTTAGCACATTCTCTCCCCTTCCCCCCACATAAATTTGCAGGGACTGCTCCTGCAGCTGTAAGAAAAGAAATCTTCAGATATAAATCTTGAGATGTGAAGGAAAAAAATAGAAAAAGTATTCCTTTTCCAGAACTGAAATCTCCCTCTCCCATCTCCTCTAGAACACCTGCATTCATACTGCTGCTTTATTAGCCCTTCCATGGTCTCCAGTAATTATTCTGTCTTAGTATCTAGGAGAAACCAGCTGCGCTCCTGAGTTCCTCCACCCTGGTTTCTTTCCCCGTGTCCCCTGTAGAGACTGTCCCTAGTCCCCAGAGTGCCAGCTGCACCACTTGTAATAAAGTTTTCTTTACCCTGTCCTGTCCCTTACCCCGCTCAATGTTGTCCAATACTGTCTGTCTCTCTAGTGCCTGATTTTTAGGTTGGCACTACCCATAACTTGGCAAATACTTGAATTAGGGCAAGCTTACTCTGAGAAGGAGGAACTTGTCCCAGAAATCTTGAGGAATAAAGAGGAATGAAACTTTCAGAAGCCCCTCTGCTGCCTGCATATTGCTCTTTCCATGGGAACTTTTGGCAGTCTGGTGAAAGTGTGTTGAACAGGGGCTGTATTTTATTTAGAACCTACACGGTCTTTATACCGATAGCCTTTTTTTTCAGTCTTCAGAAGAACTGAAAAAAAAACCTTTTCCATTCTCCAACGCTTTGCTCTTCTACTCCTGGGTAACCCCTCCTTCAAAAAACAACAACAACAATAACCCTAGCTTTTGGCTTTATCTAATGCAAAATAGCAATATAGCTGTCTATTGCATTGCTTTCCTATCTTCAGGAATCTTAAAAGAGTGACTAGCCAGTGATTTGTCAGATAACCAGGTCTGTTTCTGGTTTGCATGAGCAGTGATGATTCCAAACCCGAGGAGGAAAAAATGGAAAATGTCTTAGATATTTCAGATTCATGTGAAGCCAAACTGTGTGATCTCCTGCCAGTTTTAGTTTACAAAACTCTCGTGGTCCCGGGTGTGTTTACTTGGACCTTAAGTCTTGCTATTACCATCATATTCCAATAACTTCTCTCCCTCACCCCAGCCCTGGGACTGTGGTCTAGTCTAGTGTGTATAAAAGCCATGACTAGAACAGAAGAACTAGGCTGATGGAAATTATCTCCTTAAGCAATGTTAATTCAATGTCAATTTAATCCAAGGCCAGCGACATAATTGAATAACCACTCTGCATGAGAAGGTGCCTTTTCTTTTCGTTTCTGAAACAAGTTCCTCTTAAAGCCAGTCTCTAAAGAAAGCAAGAAAAAAGTTATTGTGGATATTTCAGTGACCTTGCAATTGCATATTGTGATGTACAGAATGCAGAATTTATGTAAATTTATGCAATTTTACTTAAAAACTTTTAAAATTGTATAAATTGCATGTCATTGTAATTATACATCTGTAACCTATAGGAGAGGCCTCAGTGGGAAATATGAACCAGAGGACCATTGGGCAAAGGTCAAGTTTCAGAGGTGGACCTTGTTTACACTGCTTGCTTATATTCTTTCTGGGAGCCTGATTGCTAAAGTTTTGTCCCCAAACAAGCATAAAATGGTTACAAACTAGGCCCAGGTTGGCTGGATATCAAATGTCAATGTTCATTTGATCGCTCCTTTTTCGAAAATGTTCTCTATTCTCTGTGTATGCTGTGGTGACTGGCCACACAGCAAAGTAGAAGAGAATCTTTTGACTGATGAAAGTAATTTAGCAACTGCCAAAACAGAGAAGCTGCTGCCTATCTGTAGAATCAGAGGCTAATGCCATTTCACCACAACGGAGTGTTCTGGAACGCACCAGTTTTACGCATCTGGATGCTTCTTGGTAGGTCATTCATGCATCCAGCAAATATTTACTAAACACCTTGCTGTGCACAAGGCTGAGTGAATCTCCAACAGAGTGTTGGAAAAAACATTTAATCCCATCCTTAACATAAAGAATCCAAAATGTATTTGAGAGTACACGATATATTCACGTGAAAAGTTTCATAATAAGAGGGGAGAGAGAAATAGCTCAGTGGTAGAGCACACGCCCAGCATGCACAAGGCCCTAGGTTCAATCCCCACTACTTTCATTAAAAGGAATCTAAAAAGGGGGTGGAGGGGTATAGCTCAGTGGTAGAGCATGTGCTTGGCGTACACAAGGTCCTGGGTTCAATCCCCAGTGCCTCTGTTAAGCGAAAAAAAAAAAAAAAGAAAAGTTTTATAATAATACATGATGGTACATGTTTAAGGGCTAGGCTGGTTTAAGTGCTATCACAGGTAAGGCTAAAGGCTTTATCCTGTAGGTAAGGAGCGATAGGAAAGGACTGTGATATGGCAAAAGCAATACTAATTTATAAAGATACATACACCCCAACATTCATAGTAGCACTATTTACTATAGTCCAGACATGGAAGATACTCAAGTGTCCGTCAACAGATGATTGGATTAAGAAGATGTGGTTTATACATAAAATGGAATATTACTCAGCCATAAAAAAGAATGAGATACTGCCATTTGCAACAACATGGGTGGACCTAGAGAATATTATGCTTAGTGAAATAAGTCAGACAGAAAAATATAGAAAACTATATATTAATTACATGTGGAATCTAAAAAATAATACAAATAAATGTATGTGCAAAACAGACACAGACTCACTGACACAGAAAACAAACATGTGGTACCAAAGGGGTGAGGGAAGGGGAGGGGCAAATTAGGGGTACAGGATTAAGAAATATAAATTACTATATATAAAATAGATAAGCAACAAGGATATACTGTATAGCATAGGGAATTATACCCATTATCTTGTAATAACCTATAATGGAATACAGTCTGCAAAAATAGTGAATCACCATGTGGAACACCTGAAACTAACACAATATTGTCAGTCAATGATACTTAAATAAAACAGTGATGTTCTAATTAGACATACTGGCTTATGTTATGGCAGATATTTTAAAGGGGCAGGCAAGAAGAATATTTAAGAAATGTTACAATAATGCCACCTCAAGGAAATAAAAGCTGGGTTAGGGTGGAAGCAGTAGGAATGAAATGAAGAAGCAGAATCAAAAGAGGATATGAGAAGAGAAAGGATAAGATTTGGGTGTCTGGCTATCGGGAGATGAGGTAGAGGCAAGAAAAAGCAATTCTGAGGTTTGCTGTTACTGGAAAAATGGTGATACTGATTGACAGATATAGAGCAATGAGGTGAGGAAGCTGGTTTGGGAAGGTGATGAATGGGGCGCCATGTGCACAAGCATGGCCATGGGGCAGTGTGAATGGTTCACACTGAGCATCATTGCACAGAAGGAAATAATTCAATCTGTGAAAGTGCAGGCGTTTTATGACTGAAAATAAAGAGTGAAGAGCTGAGGCTTGAGTCTTAATGATTTTCTGAGAGTATGAACTGAGAGGAAACTTCATAAGGACACACAGGAAGATCAAGATGTGGGAGAAGAATCAGCAGACTGTTGCAGACTCCAAGGGTAACGAGTTTTGAGTTTGAAGGATGAAATTTTGCAGAGAGGTGACAAGAAGAATGCCAGGGAAGAATGTGAGATCTGGCAATTTTCAGTCTAGACATTCAGGCGTCAGATTATTTTAAGCATTGGGCACGCTCGTTCGTTTTGTTTGGTACTTTAACATTGAACTATTTTCCATTCTTGCTTATTTTAGTAGATTTCTTCTGGCCTTTCACATACCATATAGGAGCTATTTTATACTCCTTTGGTGGTTCTCCTACTTGGGGCCTGGCTAATCTGAACACGCCTGTATGCTATAGTAACAGTAACCTGTAAGAATTCAGTGACTGGAGTATGGTAAACACTCCACAAAAGTTATTTGTAAGATTTCAAGCTTTATGGCAGTAAGTTCTATCTTTTTAAATCACCTGAAATTTTCTTTGGGACAAATCTGATACCTATATTGTTTTAGTGTTTTCCCATGAATGCTTATATCCGCATCATAAGACATGAAGTTAAAAGAGGTTTGAGAGCCATGGTTTTACGAAGAACCTTTGATTCTTAACTCAGAGGTTCCTGCAATTATTGTGCTTATTAGATTAAGTGTGCACCATAAACTCCAAACTTCAAAGATGGAAAAGAAATACTGGATTCTCTCCATTCCTTCCAATGGTTAATGCAGTTCTCCGCTTCATTTCTTCATGTCTACCCAGAAAAGAGTGCCAGAGTGAAGGCCTTCTGAGTTGTCCCATTTTGCTGTTTAAATGATGTCTTCATCTCTTCTGGAAGGAACAACCCTAATATTCAGCCAAGTCGCTTGGAAGCAAGTTAAACGGCCTCCAGCACTCCTTTCTTGATAATATTTGGGTGTCTTTTATATTTCTCTATGAAAAGAAAATTTACTGCATGGCAAACCAGGCCAGCAAGATTTCTCAGCAACTTAATTTAGAAGTGAATTATTCTTCTGAATAGACCCATTCTTTGTTTGAATACAAGGCAGTCTTTTCATGCGTTTCCCAAATAAGCACTCTAGTTACCTCTACCTGACTTTCCACTAGTGTCACTTAATGAAACAAAATGTACTTTTTCCTAATAGAGGTTTCATGCTCTCCAGTATGCCACCTCCCTAGTACAGTTCATGCTCTGAGTTCCTTTTATCTCAGTAATAAATCTGCAGTTTGTGAAACTTGTTCCCAAACTTTAAAGCTAGCTCTCTGTTCTTTTTGGCATAGAATTTAGGTTTTATTTGCCCCCAGATCAGTTTTTCCAGGGGAGAGGTTTAGGACTAAGAATATTTATTATATTATAAATAAAATTAAAACAGAAAGTCCTGTCTCAAAATTATAATATGACATTCATAAATCTATCACTTATTTCATCAGCCATTTTCTATGACTTTGGGGGAAACAGTTAAGCCTTTAAGTTAAATGAGGAATATAACTCATCCTCTATCTCATGTTGATGATAATTTATTTGTAAAAGTATTTGTATGGTATTGGTGGTTTTGGTAGGTTGCTTTATAACACCAGAGTGAACCCCTGAAAGAAGTCAGTGTCAAGATCAGACAAATGGTTGATTGGTTTCTAAGTGGTTTTCACGTTGGATTTTTAAGAAGGCAATGGACATGGACATGAACAAGCTCCTTTTAAAAAATAAATACCAAGTACGAAGAAAATTATATATTTTGGAGATTATAGGAACTTTGCTATCTCTAAAAAGAAAGCCAAATAAAAAAAGGTTCTTTCTGGCAACTGCCTTTTGCTAATGAAATTGAAGGAGAAGACACTGTTTCAGCCAGTTCCTGCCTTGTGATACAGTCTTAGAATTGTAGTAGAAAAGCCATGATGTTTACTGATTCTCAAAGAAATCCCAAGGACACCCTAAAACCTCTAGTGTGAAACTTGTCATTGATAAGATGAGAGTATTGGCTGGCCGGAGAAGTTCATTAAACATAGCTATATCCTGTGAGGCGGTCATGCCAATGCTAATTATGAACTCTCTGGTACCAAAAATAATGGATTTAAGCTTCCCAACCTACTTCACCTGACCATACTCAAAAGCAACAACAGGAGATCCAAAGGTTCTATGAAGTTATGTATAGGACGCTGAGGGAAATTCTTTCAGTCTCACATTCCGTGAACATCATCAAAGGCTTTTGAAAGAGATACTCAGAAGCTACTTAAATACTGAGTCTTGTTTTCTTAAAGCACACTTTCACGGAGACATGCAAGAGATTTAAATAAAAGGTTCTATGAGCATCGCTGTACTAAATAGACATCCAAGAAGAATATTTCATTTATGACTAGAGATTTATACAAATAGAGCCAGTGGTTATCATCAGCCACACAGAACTGAAAGCAGGGTACATGATTAATGTCTGTTTTTAAATAAATGTATTTATTTCACTATAAAAGGTGTGGAACCACATGTAGAAAATTTGGAAAAGAGAGGAAAGGAAAAAAAAATCAGTTACCATCAGTTCTGCACAGTCATTGTTTTAATCTTGGTATCTAGTCTTTCATCCTTTTTCTTATTAATGCAGAAAATGGTTTTTAAGACTTACTGAAATTATGTTTTTTTTAACATTGTGTATTGATTTATAATCATTTTACAATGTTGTGTCAAATTCCAGTGTAGAGCACAATTTTTCAGTTATACATGAACATATATATACACAAGATCTTATGGTAGCTCACAGAGAAAAAAATGTGACAATGAATGAACGTTAGTTTTTATAAATGCAGTTTTAAAATATGTCATTCATATATAAACACACATTTAGTTTGTAATGTGATAAAGCTCAAAGATACAATTTTGGAGCAACAAGTGGTAACGTGGAATTTGAAGCAATATAACTACTGAAATGTTTTATTTTCAGCATATTTGCACTCTATTCACTCAGCTCTTTTCCATCATTAAATGTACTATGAATACAAATATTTAGAATAAGTCCTGGCATGTGGTATGCATTACATAAATAGATGTTATATTACTGTTGCTAGTTGCTATTACTGTACTTGGTAATATAAATAACCCAAAAGTTATTAATTATAAAGGCATATAGCGCTAAACCCTTTCATAATGCCAACCAAAATATGTTTTAAAACTAAATGGTAAATATTATCTAGGAAAGTATAGAGGGAAGTGCAGTGTGGAGAAGTCATTTAAAACACTTGGATTCATGAAACACCATCTAAGAAGTAGCCCACTTTTAATAGGCGTTGGTTTTCCCAAAGGGATGTACTTAATGTTCTCTTTTTCAAAGGAACTCATTCCAGTTGAATTACCTTTCTTGATAACACTCCTTTCATCAGACTTCTTGCGATCCTCTGCCTTCCCTTAGACAGCGTAGGAATTCACTCTCATGACCCTTTATCTTCAGGCTCCTTCTAGTGAATGAATTTAGTAAAATTAATTCACACAACTCTGTTACCCACCTAGGGAACCCTTCTCAGTGGTCTTTTGGAACCATTGCCACAATTCAAAGGGATTGGAGTGGGAATTTGGTCAATGAAAGTACTCCTTTTGACTTAATGAAATCAGGAAGTATTTTTCAGCCAACTGCAAGTATAAACGATGTCTCTATCAGTGCTGAGATTACCCTCTTGCATTACCATCCTCATGTTAAACTCCTTAACGCCTAAAATATTGATACTGTGACATAAAGCAGTTACGTGAATGTCTACCATGTATCTTTCCTATTTTCCATGTTGGAAAATAAATTTTATACTGCATGCAAGAAGGGCCATGTTCTTTTTTAAACCTCTTTCTAGCCCATGTTTATGTAATCAGTTTAGTTAATTAACTTATCCAAATTCTGGATATCTCTACAGATAACTGTAGAACCACTCAATCAGTCTAACTCTCATTTTGGTATCTATACTATTTGTTGATTTTTATTCCTAAGCAAGAAAACGTTGTTTCCATCATAAACCCTCTTAATAAGCCAGCTGAGAATCAGTTAAGCATCAAATCTCTACAGTGAGATTATATGTCACTACTTTCAGTATTTCATGGCTGTTCAAGTAGCAAGAATCACTTTCTCAACTAAACTTAGTAGGAAAATGAAAATGTTTACAATGTAAAGCTTTATGGCTTGTTGTCATTTGTGGTGGTGGTCTTTGCATTGTCAGACTTTTCTCTCCATAATTAAATTTAGATGTTAAATATAAACCTTCCAAAGGAAATGATACTGAAAAAAAAATGTTAACAGCCAGATCATTAAATTCTGGACTTTGATGTCTTCTTTTACCAATAGGTTGCTGTTTTCATTGTTGCTTATTTATTACAGCTTTCGAAATTCTTGTCAAAAGACTCACTTCAGGTTTGAAAATAATTACAGAATGACTCAAGAAGCTGAGATGGATTTTCTAAAGGCTGGTTGAAGATTGTTTTGACCTCACTTGTTTCCTTATGAGCATTTTTCTCAAGCCTTTAAGAGACAGCAACTAAATAATATTGTTTAAGTTAAAAGGCTATCGTGAATATTTTGGATATGTTATTAATGTTTTAAAGAATCACTTCTCTAAACAGAGTCTAATTCTAGAGTTCTAAAACCCAGAAGAGAGAGTTATGTCTTCACAATATTTGAGGTGTCGTGTGCTCCAAAAATTCTGTAGTGAAAAATGTTAGCCTCCCATCAGAAGGATGATGAATTGAGAAGTGCCTTCCCACTCTCTGTGGTTTCCATGGTACTGACTGTCAATGCCTTTTGTTGTAGGCAGAATACTTCTATGAATTCCTCTCCTTGCGCTCCCTGGATAAAGGCATCATGGCAGACCCAACTGTCAACGTCCCTCTGCTGGGAACAGTGCCTCACAAGGCATCAGGTGGGTGGTCTTTGCCTCAGAGAAAGGTTTACATTTAAAATGGTGATGGAAATAATATTTTAGATCCAGATGTCACCCATCAGAGGGGTTACAGAATGTTTTCCTGAAGAGATCTATTGATTTTAGAGCAGATCAGTTGCTATGTCCTATTTCCTTTGGGCAAAAGATTAAACTGGGAATGAAGAAGAAATGGACACTTTAGAATTTCCTAAAAACTCAATTCATAAATGATTCCAGATTAAAAAAAGAAAGTCACCACGTGAAATATACGTGGTCAATAAGTGTGAATTAATGTAGTGCATATAAATGTGGCAAATATGCACAGTAAGTGATGGAGGGTAAATGGTATAAGTCAAGAAAAACTTCCCCCAAATGAACACTGAATTAAATAGGAATTTGAAGCAGAGAAGAGACAGGAAAAAAATGGAAGAAGGGAGTTCAGTCTTTTAGATCTAATCATCCTTCCCTGCTAAGAACATACAGTATGTGGTATTTGTTTAGAACTTCTCAGCCTACATAGCACCAATTCATGCATTCTCTAATTTGTGTTCGGGATGGATTTAAGGCCTGAGTTACAGCTCCATTTTACAAATTAGAAAGTTGAGGCTTGTGAGGTTTAACTGACTTTCCCAAAGTCATATATTAATGATAAGCAGGAAGCTAAGACTAGAGCCCCCAGGTTTTATGACTCTTAGAAGAATTCAGAGTTCACTTTTGTTAACATGTTCCAGTAGTTCCTTCTAGTCTCAGTATAGATATTTTTACATAATTGTGGTAATATTATCTATTTGGTTTTGCATGATTTTTCTTTGCATTTAACATTTTAACATAAGCATTCTCTCATGTCATTATAGATTTTTCCAAAAGTTGTTTTTAATGCCTTTACAATATTCCATTTTATGAACATACCACGATTTATTTACTCATTCCCTTATTGTGGGTTCCTCAGATTGTTTTTAGGGTTTGCATATGGGAAATAGCACAATCAACATCCTTTTTAAAGTAACAGGTGGTTGTTGCGCCATGCCCTGTTTGTCTCCTTCACCACAACTGCCAGCACAGGGCCCAGATAGAACAGGCATTCAGAAAATACTTGGATGAATGTGTGTACTGAAATCTTGAAGTTCATCTCATTATTTTGTGAAAATAGGGTCTTAGAAGTAAAGTTATTGTGTCAAAGGAAATGAACTATGAAGTTTTTAAAAGGCTCTTAGAACAAATTGCCAAAATGCCAAATTACTTTCTGCAAAGGTTGTGCCGATAAGCACCCTGGCTAGCAGTGTGGGAGAGTGCCTGGCTTACTATAACCTCAACAACATGGGTTATTAATCATGTGAGCTGTTCTGCTGACTTAAATAGTAAAAAGTGGTTTCTCAGTGTTTAGTTTGATTTTTTTTAATTCCGGTTGAGGTAAGAGATATTTTTATATATTTGTTAGATAATGTAAAATATCTGTGTACCATACTCATTTTTAAATTGAAATAATGTGGTTCTTACTGATTTGCAAATCTCACTATATATTAAATATTTATTCTTGATTGCAATTTTTTCCATTTATCATTTATCTTTTATTTTTTTGAGGGGGGATATGCAGAGGCTTTAAAATCCTATGGTGGTCAAAACATCTTTTCCTTTGTGGCTTTTTTCCCTATTACTTTTATGCTTGGAAGTTAATTCCTGTTCTAGAGAGCAGGTAAGTGATCATTTGTACATGCTTTTAATATTTTATAAAAATTTTGACAATAGTATGAGGTAGGGTTCTATCCTGCATTATTTTTCTGAATCATCAACTTTTTCAGTGTAAAAAGTTGGATTGATCCAAAATGTGCTCTTCAGTTTACAGCAAGTTCTTCTATACATAGAGTTGGTTTTTGAGCTTACTGTTTAATATTGTAATATTTGTAATTTTATAGTATCTTAAAATAAGTGATAGCACAGTCCTGTGTCTTACTCTTTTAGAGGAACATTAGGATAATTTTGTCAGATGTCAAATGAAAATCTCATTAGGAGCCAATTTAAATTGATGAAATAATCAGGAAATCAGGCACCCTAACAAAGTCCGTTTGCAGGTGGTGGTTATGTACGATTCTCAGTGGACCTAGATGGCCGCATCCCAGCGCTGTAAGAGTTGGGGACTAAATAAGCACAGAGATTTCCTAATTTCCTGGTGTGGGTGCCCACGTGGGTATAGACAGGAAGACTGTGAATCTGAGTTTCTCTTGGGTCATCCCAGCGCTGCGGGTATGACTGGCGGCCCTCCCATAGGATTTGCTTCCAATCTAGATGGGTTTGGGCTCTAGGAAGTTCCTGTGAAGGAAAGAGGCCTCGTGTTCTGATTCACTCACCCGAGATTTGTAGCCCCAAGGAGAGGAATAGGCCGTTCCAGATACACGGGCTGCCCAATTCCGCCCAGATGGTAATGCTAGTACTGTTGCCCACTGCTGCACCATGGAGACAAGGAAGTTCCTAGAGTACGGCCACCAAGTTCTTGGAAAAGGCCATTACTCAGGCTCCTGCCATGTCACTTGGTGTTCCTTTTTAGTCACAGGTAATTTTCTATACAGTTTTTCTTGATCATATTTTTCCCTCTTTTATTTTATTTTTTTAGAAGCAGTCAGGAACAAAATAAATACAGAACGTCTCTCAATTTCCATTTTATATTTTTGAATTTTTCCTTTGCCTTTTTCCGATTATTAAAAAAGTACAAACTCACTATAGCCCGTTAAAATGCATTGTGTTAATTACAGTTATTATACCTGTTCACCTTACAATAAATCTTACATCTTTGAATTTCCAGTTGAGTGCTTGTATCCCAAATCTTCCCATCTGTATCAATTTTTTGTGTTTAGTAAAAAAAAAAAAAAAAAAAAGCTTACTGAAATTCTACTTAGAATATTGGAACAATAAGGTTTTGAATATATGATGTGAGAATATGTTAATAGGTCATGTTTAGAGAAAACATTTGCTAATAATTTAGAATCTTTATAAATAATAAAATGTAAAGGACACACACACACACACACACACACACACACACACACACACACACACGAGTTTTGAAGGCAGATGTAGGATTTGTTTGCAGAAATGCAGGTGCAAGATGTTTATGGGAATTTGAGCCCATTGCAGGGCAGTTATTCATTAGCTTTATTAAGCTCAGTCCTCCAGCACCAGCAGTGAGGGTACCTTGAATTATTAAAAAGTAACCAAATCAGTGTGTCTTGCTCCTAAGCATCCAGGTAGCCTTTGTTACTCCAATGGTCTATTTAATACCCCCACGCTGCTAAGCTGTTCTTTTATCCTACAGACTCCTATATGCCTAAACACTGCATGAAAAAGAAAACTCTTGATCTTTAACAGTTATGAAGTGCCTGCCTTCTGGCATCTGAAGAGAACAAAAACAGGAAATACAAACTGCAGGGTGGTGGTTCAGTAAAATTCCTGAGTTGGTTAACGAAAAACAGTTTCCATCAAGCTAAGGCTTTGCCTCTTAGAACACTCTGTCTCTATCATCCCATGAAACCAACAGAGCAGGGGTGTTTCTCAACCATAACCATCAAGAATCCAGTGTGCTGAAATTGTCAAATAGGTGCTGATGCTGGAAGGACCATCTCCTTGGTGACCCCCGTCCTAGGTGAAACCCAGAGTAGGTGCTCAGGAAGCGTTTGCTGAGAGAATGAGTGGCTGTCAGCACGGCGTGGAGCAGCGATGACTGTTCGCGTTGGGTGATTTATGTTCGTGGAGCAGTTTCTAATCATGTGGTGTCAAGGATGAGCGCTCGCCCGCCTTTCTCAGCTCCTCCCTTGTTGTAAGGCGGCGGCTGGAGTGACCAAGGCTAAGGCTGAGTGGGCACCATGCCTGGCTCAATCTGGAAGAGATATTTCATAAGAATAAGTCTGTTGTTTACGTCTAGAGAAGAGTTAGTTTATGCGCAATCAATGGCACATCAGTGTGTATCTGAATACCATGTGAGATGTGTTCAGTCTGCTTTCATCTTTCTGAGTTGTTTTAATTTACCTTGATCTCGATTACACAACCTAGGCTGCACTAGAAGTCACAACATCTGGCCTAAGTTCCATCTAGTTTTGGGTAAAAGTGGCTCTCTACTCATAGGCTGTTTTTCACAAAGGCACAATGTAACTTTCACGTTTCTATTTTTCCTTGGAAGTAGAGTCTGTGCTGTTTCTACCTTTGATGTCTCATTTTCTTTGTGTATGTGTTTTTCTGAGTGCACAGTGTTCATATTTTACTGTGTCTCCCACTGTCTGCGGTGGACTTCTGTCTCTTCTGTATATGTGTGCAAATGTGCACTTATATATGTGCTAGTGTGTCTGCGTGTACAAAGGTGTATGGCTGTGTCTCCCATGAGGTATATCTTTGTGGCTGTCAGTGCCTAGTTTATAAAGGACAACACACTAGGCGCTAAGATTACAAAACCGCTTAAGGTATGGTCCTTACCTTTGAAAATCTCATTTTTAGCAAAGGATACAGAATCATAATGAAATCATCAGATTACAATGCAGTCATAGACAGAGGTGTTTGTGAAATATATGTGAAATAATTCAGGCAGGGGGTGTTAGGGAAGGATACAGAGAGCAAGAGCTGTTTAATTTTGGCTTTGAAAGGTGAGTGGGAGGACCCTGGACAGAAAAGAGGAGAAAGAACATTCCAGGCAGCAGGAGGGGTGTGCAGTCAGGCACTGTGGACGAGCAGCCCATGTTCAGGAACTGAAAGAAATCCAGTTTGGGTAGAACACAGGTCATACGAAAGTCAGTCACTGAAGATGAGGCTAACTAAAGTCAAGTTGTTTTTTTAAAGCAAAATTCTTTGACGCAAGTTTGAAAGGTAGTCAATTATTATTACTTAAGTGGCCTTACACATACATTTTATAAGCGGAAAGGAGGACAAGTAGAGTTTGCCGAAAAGGCATAAAATTTCCATTTCATGTTTCAAAGTTGAAAAATGGGCTAGTGTAAGTAGTGTGGTTTATACATTTTTCACTAATTTTTACTTTTACTTTAAGAATTAATTTATTGAAACTCATAACCTAGGTTCATCCTAAGTTCTAAATGTTATTTCCTAATTCCTTTCAAATCATTTTGTATTAGAGTTCAGACCATAATTATGTTTACGTGCGTCCTGTTCCAGAAGAGATGAGTATGTGTGGGTAAAACTTTTCCACCTGGGGTAAGTGGATTTTTGATGTGTTCATTTTTAACTGGGAGTTGAATTTGTCAGGTTGGAATGATAAATATATAAGTAAAATAAGCAAGATTTTAAACCTGGAGTGTGCAGATCTTTAAAAGATGAAGATAGAAAATATTTCATATTAATGTTAATTGGACATAATTTTGGATGAGTAAAACCATTATTAGGGATAGCTTTTCTGTTGGTTTACTAAGAAGATGAAGACGCTACATCTTAGTCATTTGCCAAGATTGCCTCAAGTTTACCTGTTCAAAAATAGAAAAGACTTTTTTCTCTTTTGCATTTGGCATGATTTTGTATAACTGTACTGTAGGTGTGAGTTTTTATCGTAGGATAGTCAGTTACAATGTGTCAATTTCTGGTGCACAGCATAATGTTTCAGTCATACACATACATATAATTATTTACATATTCTTTTTCATTATAGATTACAACAAGATATTGAATATAGGTCCTTGTGTTATACAGTAGAAACTTGTTTATCTATTTTATATATTGTAGTTAGTATTTGCACATCTCAAACTCCCAATTTATTCCATTCTACCCCCTTTTAGGTGTGAGTTTTTTGGTAAGATTTTTTTTTTTAATCTAACACATATTTGATGGTAGACGATAACATTACACTTTTCTTTAGACTTTCAAATAACAGGAATTTTCACACACAAAAAATTTCTAAAAATTATTTTAATAGTATTATTATTAGTCTTATGGCCAAATGAGGAAACTGAGGCCTAAGGAGTTTAACTAAACCACCCCAAATCAATGGATCATAGCACGTGCAATTCTCTACCTGATCCTGGTTTTAAGAATTAAACACTGTTCTCAGAAGATGTTCATGCACCTGACATAAAGTTAAAATACAAGCAAATTGAACTTGGAGAGATGATAAAAGTCGAGACCCAAAGAATCCAGTAGTTATAGACCCAAAAGAAACACTGCAGCTACTTCCAATTCTAATTTAAGTCTGCAGCTTTAAACATGTGTCAATGTTTGCTTCATTTTTCTAGATTTTTTTAATGGTTAAAATATTTCACCATCACAGAATATCTTCACAATAAATCACTGAAACGTAAGTGCCACAAAAGGCAGGGGGTTTTGTCTTGTTCACTGAAGTATCCCCAGTGCTTAGAACAGTGTCACACAGTAAACATCCAATAAGTACTTATGGAATAGATGAACACTCTGTATTTTGACTCAAATTCGTATTTAGCCATTTAAGGGGAAAAATTCATCTTGAAAACCTTACAGAAGTTACTTATAGCGTATTTTCTTTCTATTGGATTTTGCATCCTTGTTTTTCTCCACGTGGGTTGTTTGGAGTCATACTGTTTAGATCACCGCAGGCCAGGAACTCTATGCATCTCTGTACCTTCACTAACTGAGAGGCCACGTTCGCTAATCACACACTTCCCACGTGGGCACTCCACACCCTCTAGAAGACCCCCTATGACTGGAGCATGTAACATGCAGTCACAGCTTAACCAGGTTTAGGAAAGGCTTGCTTTTAGCCCATCTGAAAATACAAACCAGTCATTATTCCTAACTGAATATCCCATAAATATTATAGGACATTTTTTGATATTTGACATCTAAGAGATGTTTTGATACTTGACATCCAAGAGATGTTTTGAAATTTGACAATGCTGATGAACAGAAATGAAGATGAGTTTGCTTACAAGCATCTTCTCTTCCATACCAAGATTCTGAAAAGTAAAATAACTCTGAAGTGCCTTCTTAAAAGAATTAGGTGGGCTGGCTGCAAACTGGAGGCTCAGTAAGTTCCAGGAGAAACAGACACCTGGAAAATAATAGTTTAGATGGTGACATGTGGTGAGGAAAAGCCTCAGAGTCCTGTCTTTTAGGTTCTTCCATCTTTTCAAACCTCGGGGCAATTACTGGCCTGCTCATCTTTGCAAAAAATTCATAAGAAAGAGACATTTCTTTTGAAAGATAAGACATTTTATACTTGAACAAAGTGAAGTGTTAACCATCAAAAGAAATTACTTGTCAGCTCCTTCGCTTCCCTTTGAAATGGAAATCTCTACAATGGCTTTTTTGCCTTTTGTAAATTTGCATTTTCATACATAAGATTTCATTAAACCATGGTTTTTCAGTGGGGACAATTTTACTTTGGAACTTCAGGCACAATTTTGGTTTTTCCTTCTTTTATTTCTGTTAAAATATCTATATTTTTTCATTGTTTAATTGATTATTTATGTTGCTCAGATCTCAAGATTCAGGAGAACTGGAAATCCGTGTTATTTGGAGAATGACACAGTCATGCACTGACAATGCCAAAACCCTAAAAGAGGTTTTTGGTTGCCAAGCACGTTAAGAAAATTGTATGACCAGCTTGTGTGCAATGCCTCACGGAAAAGAGCAGACCAGTTTCCAGCTTATTTCTTCTTGTAAACCTAGGGGAAAGGTTTATGAAAACTCTGAAGGGGAAGGATTTTTCTTGGCATGGTATGATTTTTCCATGCTTGGCAGTAACCATATCCTGCCATACAGAAACAAAATGAAGTAGAACTTCATATGTATGCCTATTAGCAATATTTCTTCCTATTCATAAGAAGAATTATAGTCTAGTGGATCAGCTGTATCAGTTTTCCCCAGTGGATATGTTATGATAATCGAGTGGATTTTAGAAATTTACATACTCAGTTTCCCAGCCAATGACTTGAGCCAGTTTTCACTCAATGACTCATGGGTACTCCACCGTCGGTGGCCTCTTCACCGTCTCTGTACAACCACACATGAGTTTCCACTCTCTGCTTAGTCAGCACCTATGCACCCAAGTGGTCATCAGTCTCACAGAAAAGGAGTGGTTTCTCCTTAGGAACCTAAACCGTTGGATATAAGCCTATCATGAGATTATTGTGAGATTATTTTACCACACCAGACTCTCTTCTAGAGCCCTAAGATATGGATACTTCTTAATATTAACAAATAGCCTGAGAAGATATTAACTCAGTCCAATGATTGGAGTCTACTTTGAATTGTAGAATATTTCCGAAGAAGAGATTTTGTCACTTTCAAGCACACAAAGTGAAAATAAACTAGTAGGGTGTTACTTAATGGGCTTTATTTTAATAGATTCTGAAATGTTAATTTTTTTATTCAAGTATGTTGATTTACAACATTGTGTTAGTTTCTAGTACATTGCATAGTGATTCAGTTATATGTGTATATTTTTCACATTCTTTTCATTATAGTTCTTAGAAGATATTGAATGTAGTTCCTTGTGCTGTACAGTAGGACTTTATTGTTTATCTATTTTATATATAGTAGTTTCTATCTACTAATCCCCAACTCTTAATTTATCTCTCGTCCTACCTGCTTTCCTCTTTGGTAACCACAAATTTGTTTTTTATGTCTATGAGTCTGTTTCCTGTTTTGTAAGTAAGTTCATTTGTATCATATTTTAGATTCCACATATAAGTGATATCATATGATACTTGTCTTTCTCTGACTTACTTCACTTAGTATGATAATCTCTAGGTCCATCCATGTTGCTGCAAATGGCATTATTTTATTCTTTTTTATGGCTGAGTAATATCCCATTGTATACATATACCACATCTTTAACAAGTCATCTGTCAATGGACATTTAGGTTGCTTCCATGTCTTGGCTATTGTAAATGGTGCTGCTGTGAACTTGGGGTGTGTGTATCTTTTTGAATTAGCCCTTGTCAGACACATCATTTGCAAATATTTTCTCCCAGTCCATAGGTTGTCTTTTCATTTTGTTTACGGTTTTCTGCTGTGTAAAAGCTCGTAAGTTTGATTAGGTCCCATTTGTATATTTTTGCTTTTATTTTTATTGCCTTGGGAGACTGACCTAGGAAAACATTCCTATGATTTATGTCAGAGAATGTTTTGCCAATGTTCTCTTTTAGGTTTATGGCATCCTGTCTTATGTTTAAGCCTTTAAGCCATTTTGAGTTTAGTTTTGTTGTATGGTGTGACGGTATGTTCTAACTTCATTGATTTACATGTGGCTGTCCAGCTTTCCCAACACCACTTGCTGAAGACAGAAAATGTCTATTGTACAGCCTTGCCTCCTTTGTCAAAGATTAACTGACCATAGTTGTGTGGGTTTACTTCTGGGCTCTCTATTCTGTTTCATTGATCCATATGTCTGTTTTTGTGCCAATACTGTGCTATGTTGATTACTGTAGCTTTGTAGTATTGACTGAAGTCCAGGAGGGTTATATCTCCAGCTTTGTTCTTTTGTTTCAGGACAGATTTGAGTATTATGTTGGCTGTGGGTTTGTCATAAATAGCTTTTATTATGTTCAGGTATGTTCCCTCTATACCCACTTTGGTAAGAGTTTTTATCATGAATGGATGTTTAATTTTATCAAATGCTTTATCTGCATCTGTCGAGATGATCACGTGATTTTTGTCTTTTCTTTTGTTGATGTGGTGTATCACGGTGATTAATTTGCGTATGTTGAACCATCCTTGTGACCCTGGAATGAATCCAACTTGATCATGGTGTGTGATCTTTTTTATGTGTTGTTGGATTTGGCTTACTAATATTTTGTTGAGAATCTCTGCATCTACATTTATCAAAGATATTGCCTGTAATTTTTTTTTGACAGTCTTTTTCTGGTTTTGGTATTAGGGTGATGGTGGCTTTATAGAATGACTTTAGGAGTGTTCCTCTTTAGTCTTTTGGAAGAGTTCGAAAAGGATCAGTGTAATTTCTTCTTTGCATGTTTAGTAGAATTCCCAGTGAAGCCATTTGTTCCTGGACTTTTGTTTGCAGGAAGTTTTTTTATTATAGATTCTATTTCACTTCTAGTGATTGATCTATTTGTACAAATTATCTATTTCTTCTGGATTCAGTTTTGGTGGACTGTATGTTTCTAGAAACTTGTCCATTTCTTCTAGGTTATCCAGTTTTTTGGCATATAATTGTTCATAGTATTCTTCTATGGTTTTTTGTGTATCTGTGGTATCAGTTGTTATGAAATGTTGATTGTTAGTTCTTTTTGAATTATATGGAGGCTGGTGAAAGTACTCACAAAGTTTCTTTTCCTAATTAATCAGTCTGTGCTACCTAATTTGCACCTTTACTTCTCAGAGAAATTTACCATCTTTTTTTCAAGATGGTACAAGCTTAGACTATAAACAAAAATATTCCCAATTTCACATTATAGGGTATAAATTAATGAGGGTCATTACTTCTTTCTCCACCCAGCATGATGTACAGGTTCTATAGAGAGTGCCCAGATAATCATAATACAGTCCCTACTCTAGTGGAGATAACAAGAATGTCACATAACAAAATGTGAACATTGATGCTTTGTTCTTTGTCTCTCTTACCAAGATTTCTGTAAAACTGGAATCAACTAGATAAACTGTTTTTCTGTACTTCCTTTAGTTGTTCAAGTCGGTTTCCCGTGTCTTGGCAAACAAGATGGAGTGGCAGCATTCGAAGTGAATGTGATTGTAATGAATTCTGAAGGCAACACCATCCTGCAGACGCCTCAGAATGCCATCTTCTTTAAAACCTGTCAACAAGGTAATCAGTGACGCGGATTCAAGAGAAGGCTCATAAGGCTTCCAGGTGTGATTTGGGCACAAAATTATAGCTAGCTAGCTAGAGTTTTTGCACAGTTTTAACCACACCAGTGGGTAGTGGGGCTGGTAAACATAGGGTCCAGTAATAGTACTAAGACAGACTATCTGCTTTGACCCAAATCACAATTTTAGGAACTCCAGTATTCCTTCAAAACACCCTGTCTTCTACCTCTCTCCTTCCCTCCTCCAGCATAATATTTGGGACTCCCCAACCTCATATCTAGGTTGCCAGTCATTACCAGCAACTACCACCACCCATACATACCCCCTGCCAAAAGTTTGGTGCTGCTGACATCCATGGAAGACAGAGTGCCACCATCATGCCAGCAATCTCTGCCAGGCAAAGGCACCTCACCACCACTGCCTGGGTGCCCAGTCAAGCATGAAGGCCTGTCCCCTTTCCCATCCTGATGCAAGCTCTTCCAGCCCAGAATTTAAGCTCTGGAGGCTTTCAGGGCTCCAGTGCGCCAAAAGGTCTTCCCGCCCTCTGAAAGTGAATATTGAGGGCAGTATCATTTACTCTATCTCAGTGCAAATTTCAGGAAGTACAGTAGGTGAATGGGGGGGTGGGGAGGAGTGCAGGCAGAATAAAGCTTGCTTTGACGTCCTCCGTGAGCCCCCTACTGCAGGAAGTAGGATTGAGAGAGGCAAAAATCTTAATTTCATGAAGACCTGGTGAAGTGCAAGGGGTGTGGAGAGAATGAGAGAAGTACTGGGATTCAGTTGCCTGTGATCACTGGTGCGCCGGAGGGAAAGCCACCGCTGCCTTCTTCCTGCTGGCTGCAGTTCACTCGGCGTGATTGCAGAGCTGTCCACATAAACCTTGTTTCTCTTTGGTGAAGCTGAGTGCCCAGGAGGGTGCCGACATGGAGGCTTTTGTAATGAAAGGCGAGTCTGCGAGTGTCCCGACGGGCTCTACGGACCTCACTGCGAGAAAGGTGAGGAGCGGAGGGCGCCGGCGCGCTGCCTGGTGAGACGGGCGTCACACAGCAGCCCCCTGTGTGTTTTTAACGCATCCCCTTAAATTATTTTTCTGGTCACATTGTAAGGATTGGTGAAGTCTTTATATAAGCCACAGAAGAGCTACTGGAAAGTATTTCTTCTAGGAGTGGCTTTCTGTTAAATCCAGTATGTGGTGACAGGGGCTGAAAACTTTGGCACTACGTCTACATTTTTTATGGCCAGTTTCCCTCCCCCAACCCCCCCTCCAAATTCACCATTATATGCACCCTGCTTTGGCATAATCTTACAAAAGTTCTGAGGTTTTTCTCCTCCCCTTAAACTGGTTTTAAAAAGCTAGTATTATGACTGATTTAAAAGTATCTACTCCAATTAAAAGTAGCCTTTCTACACTTGAGTTATGAAGGTGCTCTAGACAAATAAATAAATAAACAAAATTAAAAGGCTGAAAATCATTTGTGTAGTAAGTATATCTATTTTGGTGAAATTAACTTTAAGAAAGTTATGTGGAAAAAGGAAAGATAAACACAAAAATGTGTATTAACCACAAGCTCTCAAATACTAAGAGCTTATTTGACCAGAGGAGGCAAAATACTTTTCATCCTCAAGAAAAATAAGAATTTTTCTTGTTTGTATTGATTTTGGAATTGGAAGATCAAAGAAATAAGGCAGGAAAAATATTTATAGTCTTAAGAAGACCACATCTCAGTAAAAATAATCATTCTGAGCAAATTTTAATCAGCTAAATGGAACAATTCCAAAATTCTCTTTCTATAAAATTTACTAAAAAATTGCTTGATTTATAGTACAAAAATAATTTTTAATATAACAAACTTCTGTCTTTAAAGAGGGAACACTTTAGAGTCAACCACAAACCTTTAAAAAATGTAGACCTGTTGTATTATTGACATTTCCAAAATGGTCCTGCTCCAAAACCCCTATCTGGCCTTAAACTGAATTCTCTTTCCTCATTAGCCCTCTGCACACCACGATGCATGAATGGCGGGCTTTGTGTTACTCCTGGTTTCTGCATCTGCCCACCTGGATTCTATGGCGTCAACTGTGATAAAGGTAACTTTCTAAGAATAAGGTTTGTTATACTTTTTAAATGTTTGGTTAAAAGAAGTGTATTTAATATACCATCAGTCTTTGTAACAGCTCTGTAAATAGAGTGTACCCCTTAGCTGGCTGCTGTAACTTTAACCCCAAAATTCAGTGTAGCTTAACACAGTAGAAGTTTACTTTCACTTATAGAATGCTCCAGGGCAGCAAATAGCTGGTCAATGGGCAGGCAGTTCTCCTCCAAGCAGTGACTCAAGGGACTAGGCACTTTCCATCGATGGTCCTGCCTAGAGCTTCAGAGCTCTCTGGATCCAGCCAATAAGCAGAGAAAGATTGGAGAAGGCACCGCTTTAAAAACCAAACCAAACCAAACCAAACCAAAATCTCTGGCCCAGAAGTGGCCCACAAAACTTCCACACCTATTCCACGGACAGGAATGAACCTCATGTTCCTACCTGGATGCAAGCAGGAGAAATGTCATCTCTGGTTGGACAGCTGTATTGTATTGACACTGACAACTTGATGGGAGGGGAGCAGGGATTTTTGTGAACAATTAGCTGCTCCTGCCCCATTGGAGTTTTGCTATGTCCCAAGTCAGTTTTATGGGTGAGCTTCAAAGACTGAAATGAAGCAGTGTGTTCCAAATTGCCTGACCTAGAAGTTCACTGACCCCCCGCAATTCAGTGCTCTGCTCACAGATCCCACCCCTGAGAGATCGGACACCTCCTTCCTCTTATGCAACATCATAGCCCAGTTTTCCTCTCAGAAAGTAGATTCAAGTGTGGCTCTAAAATAGTACCAAATGATTCATTCTTTTACAAGACACCTGTCTATTTTGCCCAGTTCACATCTTTTATGGAAAAAAAAAAACCCATCCTTAAAGTGTATATGTATTTAATGCAATTATCCTTGTGTCAAAAATGCTAATCGTATGAGTAGGGCACTATTTTTTTTTAAGTAAATACATGCCTCCAAATAAAATGATGTGTTATTTTTGAGAAGTGATAATGCAGAAAGCACCAATTAAGACTGAAATGAGTAGCTTTTTAAAAAAGAAGGAAAAGCTAAAGGAAAGAGCCCTTAACCTGAGTCAGAATAATCATTCATGGTTATCTGTTATTTTATGACATACAAAGTCCCTTCATACAATTACCTGACTTTACTCTCAACAGTCTTTTGAGATGTGAAGTATTATCCATCATTGTCCCAGAGAAGCAAAATGAGGTTTATAGAGCTTGAGTAGCTTGTCCCAAATTCACAACCTCCACTGCCTACCTCGGTTGCCACTCAGGCCACTTGTTTCAGATCCCAGTTGCTCTATGAGTGACCCTGCTTCCGGACAGAGAACCTGATCTCTGGGGGCCATGCATTTCCCATCTCTAAACTGGAAATCAAGCCACTGACCCCTGTCCCCCACCTCTAAGCTATTGAGATAATATCTGAGCACTTCTCTGCCTTTTATTTGTAAGCGATCTTCTAAAGCTATAGCATTGGAGTGAAAACAGTTTTTAAGTTTTGTGTTCATAAAGGTTAAGCACTAATGACACTGCTAATAACAGCCAGTGAGTAACATTCTTTCTTGGGAACTTCTTTTTATTTGTCTAACTTTAGCATTCACCATCTCTGCTACTTCAAAACTGGGCAGAATTTAATTCTTAAAGCAGAATTAAACTCATGTTATCTCACAACTGTTAGGAAATAGAGCAAATCCTCCAGAGATTTGGGTGAAGACCGAATGTACTATCAGGTTTAGAGAGACCTTTTGTGAGGCCTGCCTACCTCGGTGGGGCTGTTATTGGCATAGTTTGCACAGTGGACTGTCATTTGTAATGTTTTTCTAACATTACACATGTCACACGCTGCATGGTCTCTGCTAAAGGAAGGTATCTATGTGTATTTCAGTTCTTTTTACATTTGTAGTATTTTGCTTTTCAGCTGAAAGATTTTCCTACCTGTTAGACTCCAGTAATTTTGTTTTAAATTCTTTTGGAAAGACTTGAAATTCCACTTGGTCTCATCAGAGATCTGGGAACATTAAAAAATAATGCTTTTTACTACCTCAACAAAAAGATCCATTTATTATCCAGGAGGGAGTGTAGAGCTTCTAAAAAATGGCTTACTTACTGGCACAGAGCTAAGACCTTAGAACCACATAGTCAAAGAACCACTAAAGATTAACTTTCATTGGCTCTTGGGACATCTGTTGGAAACTTTTAAGAACTGAGTAGTTAAACACTGGCTGATCAAACCCTCAGCCCCAGTTTAAGTTACTTAGTGTCTTTGGCTCATTTTCTTAGTCAAGAATCACCGCACAACAGAAATGTAGAGAAGCTTGGTCAGGATGGTAAAGTATTATGGAAATGCTAAGAGTGTGGCCAAATTTAGCAGTCAGCTTTGTCATAGTTTATAAGTTTGGATTATACTCCCAGGTTCACTGCATTCTGCACACTCACAGAAACAACTGCCCAGCCCTTAAAATACTAGCAGCAAGTAGCAAAGGGGAAGCCCAAACAGCCGATTCTCCTAAATCCTAAGTTCTCTACCCCAGTGTGCCGCTCCCTCCATGTCAGGAGGCTTGACTTTGCTAAAGAAAGTACAGCACAGCCGTAAGCTGGGAGATACTTAGGATTTTTAACAAAAAGCTTTATCATTTAAGAAGCATGACATTCGTGGAATATTCTAGTTGGACTTCTTTTCCACAAAGAAAACATACACTTAGAACCTTTGGATTTCCTTTCTGATTTTCCTACTGGAAGCTTATTTCAGCTTTCATTCATCTATAGCCAACTTTGGCCTGTTTATATAGGACGAGAACAAATAGGCCGTAAGACTGGAAAAGCCAAGAATCCAAGCTCTTATTTTCATCTCCTTTATAGAATGAGCCAACTTGTCTATTTTTAGATATTTGCTCTCCCCTGTCCCCATTTCTGTCCTCCCTCTCTTGTAGGTGCCAGTGAGCAGCCAGACTCCAGAAGCTGACTAGATCTAAGAGAAAGGGTTTAGAGGCAATCACAAAGAGCATGATTATTACCTGGATAATCTAGGTAACTGGACTCCACAATCATACACCCAAGGTCACCCCTTCAGTTCATGCTGCTGCCACTTCCCTGCCTATGGGATCTCACAAGGGGCGACCGTCTGTCTTTTCCCAAATATAATTACTCCTTCCTGCACACATCATAAAAGTCTATTTTTTTAAAAAAATTCCTGGGGTAGGGGAGGGATAAATTAGGAGTTTAGGATTAACAGATACACACCACTATATATAAAATAGATAAACAACAAGGACCTACTGTATAGCACAGGAACTATATTCAATATCTTGTAAAAGCCCATAAGGAAAGAAAATATAAAAGAGAATAGTTTTATATACACACACACACACACACATATACACACACACGTATATATGTATAACTGAATTGCTTTGCTGTATACCTGAAACTAATACAACATTGTAAATCAACTACACTTTGATTAAAAAAAATATATATAAGATATAAATCTTATATCTCTGTTCTTAAACTGGAAAAAAGTTTCTTTCTCCTTTGTTGGATCCTAATATTTACCACTTCTTTCCCTTTTATCTATTCCAAAGTATATTTTCTCCTTTTTCTCCTCCTTTACCTTAAAAAATATTTTCTTAGGTGTATAGCGTTCTTCTCCTTTTAAGAGCATAGACATTTACAAGAAAATTAAAAAGATAATTTTTTTACACAGCATGCCCTTTTTTTTTCATTAAGATGTAGCCCCCTAGAGGTGGGTACTGTGTAATGTGTGTGGTATCCTGTTACGTGGCTGGAATCTGCAAATGGTCAGGTGACTGGTTACAATTCTTGTATGTGTAAGGTGACTTATTTTTATTATATAAGTAAATGGGCAAGTAGCTGATGCATAAGAAGTGTCACCCAGCCTTCAGTAAAGTTTTTTGTTCTTGTTGTCAGATATAACCTACTGTCTAATGCAGTGCTCTGTTATTCATTCTAACAGCAAACTGTTCGACCACATGCTTCAATGGAGGGACCTGTTTCTACCCTGGAAAGTGTATCTGCCCTCCAGGACTAGAGGGAGAACAGTGTGAAATAAGTGAGTGTTGACCTTCGGCTTTTTTTTTTGTTTTGGGGGGACTTTAGAAGCTCCATCGAACCCCTTCATTTTATCGATGAGGAATCTCAAACCCAGAGACAATGCATAGCTGTCTAAGGTCTCAGGCCAGTGATTTCTTTTCACTAGATTCAGCCACCATCCGTTTTGGCTAAGGATGGGGCAAAGAGTGACGTAGCTCAGATGACTCGGAGCAAACGCTCTCTGACTCAGTTGTGTCTGGGTTTGGGTTATTCACCATGTTGTGCTGTTTCTTATCAGTGATTTTTGTCCCCTTCTGATTGTGCAGAGCTCACAGTTTCAGCCTAGAAATGTTGACCAGAGCTTTAGGACAACTGGAATTTGTTTACTTTCCTGGAGGCATAGTTTTTTTCCTCTGGCACTCATTGCCGCATTTCCTAACCAGACTGAGCCTAGTAATCCATTTAAGAGGAAAGGATAGACTCAAGCAAAAGGAGAAAAAAAAAGGTGCAGAGTAACTGGGAAAAAAAAAACCCCACCTAATAGCACACACAACAGCATGAATGAATTGCACAGATGTTATGCTAAGTAAAAGGCACTAGACACGAGGAAGTGCATACTCTGTGATTCCATTTTTATGAAGTTCGAGAACAGGCAAAATCATGGGTGATCATAGAAACCAGAATAGTGATTAGGGGCGCAAAGGGACTTTATGGGGTGCGAAAAATGCTCTATATCTTGATTGAGGAAGTGTCTTATGAGTGTTTGTGTAAAAAAAAAAATAGTTGAGCTGTAAACTTAAAATCAGTGCACATTATGCCTTCACTAAATGTTTGTCATGATTTGATACAAAAAAGTAAAAATTTAGGGTAGAATGTGGTAGATAATCATTGTGTGCGGAATCAGGATATCAAACTCCTTGTCCTGGCCCTGTCACCTTCCAGCCATGTCACTGAAGCTCTTTGTTAGCAATGAGTCAGAAATGAGCCAACCCCATCCTAGATTGCTCTGCAACCCAGAAGACAGATAATATCAAAGCCCTGCTCAGGAAGGAGCAGAAGGAATGTGAGTGAGCACGCCTGCGACGTCCCTACCTTTCTGGAAGTTCTGGAATGTGGCATTTTCACTCCCAGCTGTAATGTGTCCATAAAACACCGCTGTGTTGTTTGGTCTAGCCATAGTTTCTGAAGTTGTCGTGGGTTCAAAATTAAATAATACTGACTTCCCATTTTAACTTTCAACCTCTAATTTATTTGTGGGTTTTTGTACTTTAATGAGTAGTAGATGAAGTGATGATTTTTTATGGAGTTCAGATGAAAAACCTCTGAAGTTTCCATGGAACATGTAGCTAATTGTCAGGATGTGGTTTCTGTTCTTATTAATTACCGTGCCCTGATAAAGATACCTCTGCGCTGACTCCCCTCGATTTTCTCCCCGTACTTACTCTCCGACTTCGCGTACTTGGCTCATGTTTATGAATCTTTGTTCATGGGTTCGTTTCTCTCCATGTAGGTGTGCCCTTTCATGCCCTTAGGTTTATGACCTTTCCATTGGCAGAGACAGTGTTTTTTAGTCCTGTTTTTTCTTCCCCCCTAGCTACACCACAAGTGTGGGCCTTTGAAAGCTCCTGATTATCCCTATCATGAGTGATACTCAAATCCTTTTAGGAAATTTTTTGTTTCTATTACAGGAACCATGTTACCAAAAAAAACTTAAATGGGTCTTGGGTTGAAAAGTGCCTCTAGTGTAATAGAGACAAAAAGTTGAACTGTAATTCTTATTTTTAAATTGAGATACAATCCACATACCATAGAAATGCCTATTTTAAAGTGTATAATTCAGTATATTCACAAAGTTGTGCAGCATCTCTTCTGTCTAGTTCCAGAACATGCCATCATCCCCAAAAGAAACCCTGTATGCATCATAGTCACACCTTATTGTCCTCTCCCCAAGACCCAGGAAACCACTAATCTACTTTCTGTCTCTTCTAGGTTTAACTATGCTGGACTTTTCATATAAATAGAGTGATACAATACATGGCCTTTTGGGTCTGACTGCTTTCACTTATCATGTTTTCAAAGTTCACCTATGTTGTAGCATATATCATTATTTCCTTTTAATTGCTAAATAATATTCCACCATGTGGATATACACCAACCACATTTTGTTTATCCATTCAGCAGTTGATGGGCATTTGGGCTGTTCCCATTTTAGGACTATTATGAATAACAGTGCTGCCAAGAACATTCATGTACAAATTTTTGTGTGAACATGTTTTCAGTTCTCTTGGGCACGTACCTAGGAGTGGAATTGCTTGACCATCTGTTGACTCTATGTTTAATTTTTTGAGGAACTGCCAAACTGTTTCCCAAAGTGCCTGTACGTTTTGCATTCCCACCAGCAATGTACAAGGGTTCTACTTTCTCCATATCCTTATCAACGCTTGTTATTGTCAGTTTATTTTAACGAAATATGTATTCTGATGTTATTTATATTTTCATTTCTCCTGGCCTCTATCAGAATTGATATCTTCTTAAACATCAGTCTGACTTGACCATGAGATAAACTTGCAGGTTTACAGATAAGACCATGGTTAGAAGTATCTGGATGTATGTGGTATATGTTTATCTCGTCATTTAAGGCTCATAGATTTTACAAGAATCATTAATGAACCTTCAGTTAAAAAGACCACGTAAATTATTTATACTATAAATGGGTTTTTTAAATAACTTAATGGGCTATTTAATTATTATTATATTATAATAATTAATTTTTATAATAATTATTTTTATTATAAAAGTTACCTGTATAAAGTGTTCTCTATAAAAAATTAGAATATTGGATAAAATAATTAAAACCACTCATAAATCTAAGACCCGGAGATGATGGTTGTTGGCACTTCTTGTAAACCATTTTTGTCTTTTCTCTAAGTGAAGGATGGTCACAAATTTAAGTTACCTCACTATCTGATGGGTGGAGGAAGTTTAATGTCTTTGTTTCATCTACACCTTATGTCATTGTTCTCACTGGACTCATCCACTGGTTACAGTTAAAATGCTAACTGTTTAAAATTAGTCAAATCTGTTTGTCTTCAGGCAGTGCTTAGTCTCTTTTGGTTAAAAATGTGTAATGTATTAAGTTGACTCAATTTTCCACTGTCCAATGGATTGAATTTGGTTGCAGAATATTTTCAGGGAAAGAAAGTCAACATTAAAGAAACAGAATTCTGAATTTTTAAGAATTCTTTAGAATTTTAAAACAATCATCTCTTCATAAGGTTTGATCTAGGAATGGCCTTCTAACAGTCACCTGCAGTCATATCTCTGCTGCGTGATAACCAGGAGAGAACGTCCTCCTTCCTGGCTGCAGTGACCCCAAGAGTCCTCACTTGCCCCTCGCCAAGAAAAGCAAAAGATCATTGGAGTCAATAAAAAGCTCTCCATCAGTCATTCTCCGCATTATCCCTGGATACCAAATTCACCTTTCGTAGAAAATGGAGAAATTTGGGCTCTCCGAGTACTTCACAATAAGTACTCTATCTTTTCTGCCATATAGTTATTGCTTACTTGAGAAACCCCAGTGCATTGCAGAGTACTATGATATGATCCAGTTTCGTGCATATAGTGGAGTCAGATATTTCTTTCATACAAATGGAAATTCAGAGTTAGGTATTCCTTTCCTTAAATTAGAGTTGGGATCTTGACCAAATAGTAAATGCTATTCTTTGTATACAAACTTAGCGAAAATGACCCTTTGGGATTTTTTAATGGTCACTGAAAAGGTGGCATTCTATCATTAAGGTTGTTTTAATACCTGTTTCTAGAACATCCTGCATCAGAAAAACCGGATGGTCTAATGGCATTCCAGGTTTTTGAGAGACTCTAACATCTCAATATTATGTCTGTATTATCACCATGAACACTGTATGCCACTTTGGTTGATTTATACTTGTAGGAAGTCATATTGGATAAGTAAAAAGAGACGTAAAGTGTTCTTAGCGAAATGATTTTCCTATGGAATTCACTTCATGTTTGTCAAGCATGGTACCTGCCTGGAAGATGTAATAGTAGTTCATTTCTTTTAAAGCTTCATTTGGCCATAAAAAGAAGAGCTTAGGGAATGAAAGGTGGGTTGTTTTAAGATAAAGATTTCATTTCTCCTTCTGTACCAAGGCCTCTGTAATGAGTGCTCGGCTTAAGTAAAAAAAGAAAGAGAAAGAACAACAACAAAATCCAAGCGCCTCGACTACAACAGTCTAATGGTCGTTTGCCCTTGGGAACGTCATTTTGCCAGTTACAGGATGTAATGTCAGCTCTGGGTGAACAGTCCCTTATCTTTGACTTCTTAAAAAAATTCAGCCTTGGGATGGCAAATTCTAGATTGCAGAAGGAGAATAAACAGCTTCCAGAGTAAGAAAGAAGAAAAATACTATACAATTTTTACATCTAAGGCCCTATTCCAGCTCTAAAATCCTATGATTCAAAGATCTGAGAAAACATTAGCAGTACTCATTTGGCACAGAGCTAAAAGAACGAATGATATATCATTAGGATCTAAGACATTCCAGAAAAATGCACAGATGTGGTATCAGGCACCTTTCACTCCAGCCACCGCTACGACCTGTTTTGCACAGACGTAGCCTAATTGCACTCACACAGCCACAGAATGGAAATGCGAGAAACTTACTCCACGGGGTGAACTGTGATCAGTGGGAGACAAGTGCAGATGATGAATGCTCCCCTCACCCTTCCTTCAGGCAACTGGAAGGTGCAGTCAGTCTACCTGGCTCCTCGAAAGTCACAGCAGGATAGAGCCCAGCTGCCCATCGTGCTGACCAGCCCACAAATATACTTTTGTGTTGGCTTTCCATCTTTTGACGTTTTACTCTTCCCAGCCTCCCACTCCTGTTCCCGAGGGTCACTTCCCCAAACAAACTCTCTGCTTGCAAGCCCTGCCTTCTGGGGAATCCAAGCCTAAGACAGATGTCACCATGCACTCGTAAAGGCTCACTTTCAGAAAAAGTGACATTCAAACATCAGACTTCAGAGAAAAGATCCTTGAGAGGGTCACTGATAGCTTCACTTTTAGTATATCTTAAATTTCAAGTGTTTATGAATCAGTTAAAACATTATTCTGTTTATTAAAAAAAAGTAAAGACACAACCCTGTTCCCTAAACTCAATCATATACCCACTGGCATAACCAATAGATAATGCTTTAAACAGTCAAGTAGGCTGAACAAAACCAGCTCAACAAGGTTAAGATTTAAATTTCACATCAAGGTAGTATGTTTCATTTCTGAAACACTTCTGCAGTTCTTACATTCAGATCTATTTTAAATGTTTGTTAAACTCACTTGTATTCACCTGTTTTTTTTTTTAAAGATCTGTTGTTTAAAAGTTAAAATCTCTATAAAGCCTAAAAATGTTTTAAAATTTGCTGAAAATGCAACAAACTCTCAATTAAAGTTTATTTAAAATTAAGAAAAGTAAACACAGCATTTGAACAACATATTCATTGTAGAAGATATATACCGAAAATCGTAAGTAAAAATACTTAGCCTGGTTGTTCTAAAAATAGAACTCAAACAGTAACAAAGCCAGAGTAGATCTGAAATAAGTGGAAATAACTGCCATTTAAAAGCATTTATCCTCTCAAAGTTTTGCAGTGCCTTTGAAAAATGTAATTACCTCTGACTGAAGCACAGAGTTCCGTGTTTATTTGCATTCTTCTGTATTTCAGGCAAATGCCCACAGCCCTGTCGAAATGGAGGTAAATGCATCGGGAAAAGCAAATGCAAGTGTTCCAAAGGTTACCAAGGAGACCTCTGTTCAAAGCGTAAGTAGCCATACACATAGTCAGCCTGGGTTATGGGGTAATTAAACTAGCAGGAGTCTCTTCTGACCTCGTAACTTCTGCACCTACTGCATGTTGCCTGGACATCTCAATTAACTTTTCTTTACTGACATATGTCTCCTCGAGGTAGATCAAAGACGTATGAAATCCATGCATGTAAAAAACAAACTCAGCCACGTTCACACACACACAACCAAACTTTTTAACTCTTAGGAGTTTTCTTAAGGAAGATAAATTTCTATTACCCAGCTGTTTTGAAGTCCTCCAGAGTGTCATTCGTGAATGAGAAGCACCAAGTCTAGTTGAAGATCACTCTCAGAACTTTTTCAAAAAGTCCAGAACTGACTTATAGCTGGAGATTGACTTAGAAAAAAAAAAAAATTAGGGGATGAAGCCAAAACCAACACATTCTGAAGAACTGCAGGAAAAGCAGCTGTGTAGTTCTGTTGACAAAGGAAAGCGCAGGAAACGTTCTTTTTATCTCCTTTGACTCTAGCTGTCTGCGAGCCTGGCTGTGGGACCCATGGAACCTGCCATGAACCCAACAAATGCCAGTGTCAAGAAGGCTGGCATGGAAGACACTGCAATAAAAGTGAGTGTGAGCCTCTCTCACGTCTGCTTCCTGGCTCCGAAGGCGAAAAGACAAGCCATAACTCAGCCCTGCTTTCCACTTCATAAAAGCCACCTCTCCTTCACTGCCTCTTCTCCCCCTGTGCTTCCCCCTGCTGCCCGCTGGCACTCTCTCTAAACTTTTGAGCCTAAGCTTTAGAGCATAAAGATGAAACCATCCCTGTAAAATATCACCACAATATTTTCCAGGTTAAGTTAGTACTACTGGTTGACTTGGTAATATCATATATTAATTATGAAATAAGTGAAAGTAAGATTTTAAATCAAATGTGGAGTCAGTATCTATGCATTTCTGATTTTATTGTTCAGGATTGATCAACTAGTGTATCATACATGAGGAGATTTGCCCTGTAAAATCTTTAAATTATGCGGGTTATGGTGTGCTTCAAATGGGTTCTCTGGAGGGAGCGAAAGGTCCATGAGGCATGTTTTCATGGACGTGTGTCTTTTCAAGCTGACTGACTACCAAAAATGAACTAGCTCTATGGATGATAAACCACTGGCCTGTTTGATACACAGAATGAAAGTTGCTAAAGTCAGTCATTCTGTTTGGAATGATATCTTCTCTGCGCTAAGCATGAATCCAGGCACTGGGGACAGACCAGTGAACCAGGATCCCTCCCTGGTGGAGCTCAGGCTTAAGAGGGAGGGACAGTTGATCAGCAGGCAGAGAAAATAATGCCATTTCAGCACATCCTGCAGCTAGAACTCAGTCTCCTAAGTATGGGCCCACTGGCCACCTTCCTCTGAGGAAAGGAAGGCTTCATTCAGTCATACAACCCCCTCCATTAGCAGAAGTCCAGTTGCGTCTATCATATTGTCTCCAAAACAATGGACTTAAGTTGAACAAATCATTTTCACATCGGATGTTTTTCTACATCAGTGGTCTCCAAAGGGTGATGCAGGTAGCCAGTGAGTGTGGAGTGAACAGTTGGGGTACTAAGGGGAAATATTAGTTTGAAAACATTTTTTATATTTTATTTCCTCATATCACTTTTATGTATAAACATCTGTGCAATGTATATAGATATATTTATTCAACCTCTCATTTCTCATTTTTGTGCATATGTTCTAACATTCACATTATATTATTCTGATGTGTATATATACCATTTATACGTGGGCATACATGTGTATTTGTTTGTTTATTTTAAGGTGAATTGGTGTCCGGTCTAGGTTATACTAAGCCATTGATTTGAGTCTTTTTCGCCCCCTGAATTATCTGGGTGGTAGACTGAGTTGGCTTCAGGTGGGTGTAGCTTAACCGGAAGTGGAGCCCCTCTGGAAAAGAGCTCCTTTACCCAAGTGGCAATGATTGCATGGTACCCCTGTTAGGACATACTTGGTGGGGGGAACCTTCTTTGGAGTAAAAGACCGGTAGAAAATCAGTCATTTCTGGGGCCATTTTGGCAAAGAGTTAAACCAAACCCTTTATGCCACCTTTAACTCAGGATTCAAACTGTGAGGTTTGTCCCCAAATCAAAGTAAGTTCCCAGAAATCCTTGGGCCTAGGCCACATGTCTCAAGACTCAGTTACACAGGTCTTCTGGGACTCACACTGGGGGCCTGGCGACCACCAGGAGAGTACAAGCAGCACTGTTTCCGCTGACGCACCCAGTCACTCTTCCAGGAAGAAGGCACGTTAGGGGCCCTCGTGCATGTAGTGCAGCTGAGCAACTCTGACAGGTCTGCCAGTCCCCAAATAGCACCCCTACCTGTAAACCTTGCTGCTGAAAGCTTTCATCATCTTGGCCTCCTTCAGGTCCAGGCACTGCACGTCAAGAAGATGCCTTGGTGCTCGATTAAAATGCACACGTGTTTTCTGGGAGAGGCCACCCAGCCATTCTGTGCATTGGCTAAGAGAATCAGGCTGAAAGGATGAGGTTTATTTTGACTGCAGGGAGGTGACCGGGAAGCTCTGAGGCACAGAGTTCTCTTAAGAACAGACTCCCAGTGGGGGTGACACGCTGGGAGGTCCTGGGCACCCAGACATCCTAGTGGGGAGGAGGATACTGGAGACAGACTTCCCGGCTTAGGCTCCCGGTCACCAGGGCGGTTTGGGCTTCGTGGGTGGCAGGGCGAGCAGCAGGGTAGGGAGGGTAGGGAGTTATTCCAGCGCATTGTTGGCTCATTGTCTTGGCCATTCCATGAGCTACTAGCCTACAAACTGACAATTCAAAGCAAAACATTCAGGAACAAAGTATTCTCAGTGGTCATTTCATGGCATGCTTGCCTTTAAAAACCGCAAGGAATCAATGAAATGCAAAATTTGACTCTAAGGCACAGGAAGATGGAGGCAGCTTTTTAAAGTGTAATTGCTGTCCTGGATCAGTTATAGGAAATCAGTAGAAATGAGTCAGTGCCCCAAGCATTTCCAGAAGTTCACAAGTAATCAGAGAGGAAGTCTCAAGTTGTGGAACTCAGTGTTACATTCCATTTACAATGAGCTGGAAATACTAATGGTAGAGTCTCACCTTGACTGAAACTCACAAATCCCCATTGAGAAGGAGTCTGTTCAAATATAACCCTTCTCTACCGTGTACACGCGAAGTACTTAATTCTTATAAAATTCCTATTTTGTGTAAGTGTAATAGCCCTACCTAGTCATGTAGTCTGTATGATGAGTGGGAGTTGTTACATGGAAGTTGATCAATGTATTGGAGGCTGGTTTTGCAAGACAGTGAAAGGATCAGTGACCAAATCTTCTGCAGAAGCAGCCCTGCTATCGGGACCTCAGTGCTAGGTCCTCACCTGCTCTTGGGTGGAGAAGGTCCTTCCATTCAATCACATTCATCCAAACTTTGCATCAAACTTTGCATGACCAAAACATATAGTGAATCAGAGACTCCGTGGAAGCCAGATTTGATGGAGTTAGTAAAATGAGTTTCTTTTAACAGAGATCTTGAACCTGTAACATCTCTTCATTCAGGTAGCTTTTTGTGGCCACTGTGGTCTCTCACTCTGGGTTGAAAAGGGAAAACAGGTTTCATTTGAATGGTTAATAATGAATCTGAAGAGCCTGTTTTTGTAGTTTCTTTTCTTTTAAGCTGTGAATAATTTTGCAGGGTACGGAGCCAGCCTCATGCATGCCCTGAGGCCAGCAGGCGCCCGGCTTCAGCAGCACACGCCTTCACTTAAAAAGGCCGAGGAGCCGCGGGACCCACCTGAATCCAATTACATCTGGTGAACTCCGACATCTGAAATGTTTTAAGTTACACCAAGTTCATAGCCTTTGTTAACCTTTCATGTGTTGAATGTTCAAATAATGTTCATTACAGTTAAGAATACTGGCCTGAATTTTATTAGCTTCATTATAAATCACTGAGCTGATATTTACTCTTCCTTTTAAGTTTTCTAAGTACGTCTGTAGCCTGATGGTATAGATTTTCTTGTTTCAGTGCTTTGGGACTAATTTTGTCAGTTGATCAGGTTAAATTTTTGTCTTTTCTGTGTGTCGTTGGCAGATGATTTCCAAAAGTACACTGCATTCATGGTGTCGAGGGGCTGGGCAACATTAGGGAGGATAAATGGAACAAAAATGCATAAAGCACAAGGGTTTGGATGAAGCAGTTAAAAGTGCTGAAGTTACAGCGTTTCAAATTGTACCGTCATGTATTTAGACATCTGTCACATTTTAAAAATTCTCCTTATTTTTAAACTCACAATATATTTTGACCTTACCATGATTCCAGAGAATTCAGTATTAAAAAAAAAAAAAAAGAAAAATAACACTGTGGTAGTGGCATTTAACAATATAATATATTGTAAACACAATAAAGTACGGAATATAATGTATGAACTTTTGGCATTGGCTTGAAGCAATATAATATATTGTAAACAAAACACAGCTCTTACATAAACATTTTATATGGTTTGTATGTATAAAATACAGGTGCTGCTTTAGTTTTCTGAGTGTTGTATGGAGTGCTCTGTGTGTGTGCTATCTTATGGAAATAAAATTGGTTGCAATTGAGTGGAAGGTAAAACTTTGCAATATCATAAAAAAGAGAAGATGTTCTATTATCTGACTCTGTCCCAGCTCTCCAGCCTCATCCCTCCTTCCCAGTTCTGTTTCAACTCCAGCCATGTCACAGCACACTCCGTTGTCATAGCCTGCAACACTACATGCAACAATTTATATTGGCTCCCAATTGGTTGTCATTTCTCTCAAGAAGTCTTCTCTAACTAGACTGTGTTAAATATCCCATTAGTGAAGACTTTCTAAAGGTGCAAAAATGTTGCAAATAAAAGTGCTACCAATTGGTAATGTAAATTGGGGCAGTTTCTATGGACAATAGTATGGAGGTTCCTTTAAAAACTAAAAATAGAGTTGCCATACGATCCAGCAGTCCCACTGAGAAATCCCACCAGAGAAAGCTCTAATTCGAAAAGATACATGCACCCCAGTGTTCACAGAAGCACTATTTACAAAAGCCAAGACATGGAAGCAACTTAAATGTCCACCAACAGATGAATGGATAAAGAGGATGTGTGTATACATACATACACACACATTGGAATATTACTCAGCCATAAAAAAGAATGCCATTTGCAGCACCATGGGTGGACCTAGAGATTATCATACTAAGTGAAGTAAGTCAGAAAAAGAAAGACAAATATATGGTTTCACTTATATGTGGAATCTAAAATATAGTACAAATGGAACTCAGAAAGACAAATATCATATGATATCACTTACATGTGGAATCTTAAGAAAAAAACACAAGTGAACTTATTTACAAAACAGACTTACAGACATAGAAAACAAATTTATAGTTACCAAAGGGGTAAAGTTGGGGGAGGGATAAATTAGGAGTTTGGGATTAGCAGATACGAACTACTGTATACAAAATAGATAAACAACTAAGTTCTACTGTATAGCACAGGAACTATATTCAATAGCTTGTAATAACCTATAATAAAAAAGAATATATATAACTAAATCGCTATGCTGTACACCAGAAACTACCACAACATTGTAAATCAACTATACTTCAATAAGAAAATATGATACGAATGAGCTTACTTACAAAACAAAAAAGACAGTCATAAAAAAACAAAGTTACGGTTATCAAAAGGGAAAGGGGGTTGGAGGAGGGATAAATTAAAAGTTTGGGATTAGCAGATACAAACTACTATATATAAAATAGATAAACAACAAGGTCCTAATGTATAGCACAGGGAACTATATTCAATATCCTGTAATAAACCATAACAGAAAAGAATGTATGTATGCATAACTGAATCACTATGCCGTACACCAGAAACTAGCACAACACTGTAAATCAACTATACTTCAATTAAAAAAAAAAAGTGCTACCATTTGTTAAGAATCTATTGGTCCCCAAGAACATTGTATGTGTTATCTCACAATCCTATAGGGTGGGTATCATTACTCCCTTTTACAGTTAAGAAAACTGAGGCATGGAGATGGGAAGCACTTTACCCAAGATCACACATTATAGGGGCCGGTTTGAATCCATGTCGTCTGCCTCTGAAGGGTTAACACTATGCTGTTCTTTCTGCTTTCTTTTTCTGGGCAAATACAGCAGAACACAAAACTCTACAAATCCTAGGTAGCAACTTTCCAATGTATTTTTTATCCTCCTCATTCTCCCAAGGGAATGTGGACCTTATTTCATAGATTGTCTAAAGTCCACAAGTTTTCTTACGCTGGGCAGTTGCATAATCAGTTGTGTGATGTAGGGAAGTGCCGTGTTATGGGAAGACACCAAGCGAGAGGCTGGAAGCAGAGCGAACACATCTGGTCGCGATGCCAGACCACAGCAGTCTTTCTCCTCTAACGAACCAGAGCCCAGAGTGTCCGCCTGGGCTCACAGTGGCTTGGCAAAGCAGGCCAGGAGCAAACCCTGGGAATCCGAATATGAGAACCAACTTGTTTATTACAGACTCTTAAATAAAGATCCAGATGCATGATAATGAAGACCTAAGAGGTGGCAGAAAGTTAAGTTTGGGGATTGGGATAAAAATAATAATAGTTGACACTTACGTAGTGCTTAGACTACTCTAAACATTCACTTGTATTAACTTACAATGAATAAGAGAATAGCAGGGAAGTTAGACGGAAGCATGGTGACAAACTTCAATTGTCTAAGCTGGTCATCTCCGAGCCATTTTGATTGCACATTCCATTTCGATTGGACACATAGTCCTATAGATGACTATTATTTATTTACACAAATAACTGTACCACTATGTACATTATCAAAGCCAGAAATGTTAAAAGGAAGAAGTAAATATATATGTAGCGGCTCTAATATTTGCTTCACTTACCCCAAAAGATAGCTTACGTACACCTGGAGTACACACACACCCCCACAGGAGACTTCTGGTAACAGGGAGTCAGAACAGGATCTGAAATGGCTTTAGCGTCAGAGAGGAGAGTTCGGACTCAAGAGAAATTTCAAACCTAAGCAGGAGACTAGATGACCAATTGAATGTAGAAGTTAAGGAAAGAGAGGCATCTGGACAGTGTGTTAAGGAGCAAAGAGGAACAAGTGTGAGCAGGGTGAGGGTTTCCAGAGATGCTGGGTTTGGCCTTGAAGATGTTGAGATTAATGTGCCTTTGGGACATCTTAGTGGAAATGCCTGCTAAGACATTTGGAAATATAGTTACAAGCATAGGCTGATAATTTATTGATTATCAGTCATATAATAAATGAATAATACTAATTACATATTGAATTAGTTTTCATAAAAATATACATAATAGCTTTGTCTGATGAGGTGCAGTATGATTCACTTGTGTTTTATTGTGTGTTTAGATTCTACATACAGTTAACAGCCTTTGCTGCGCACCTGTCTGTATACTTACTTATGTAACAGTAGGCCTGGACTGTCTGGCAGATTGATGGAGCCCTTCCTCCCTCCTTCCCCCACTGTACGTATAATGAATCTTCATCCGAATTATACCCTTTGGTCTCTTTGTCAGCTCATGTAGGATCACAACAATGGAGGCCAGCTCTTGAAACAACAGCCAGTAATAGGGGCTATGAAATAATTGTTATTCTTACAAAGTTACCATAGAAGAGGAGGGAGAGGAAGAAAAAGAGGAGGAGGAAGAGGAAGAAGAGAGGATGTTTATATAAAATATCTCTGTAAACAATCATTTAAGCGTTGAAGCAGGAAGGAGTGAAAGCAGTCTGAGAAGAAGTATATACCATTTGGCAAGATAAAATAAGTAGGAGAAATGAGGCAAAAGGAAATAAAATGGGTCCAGGAGTGAGCCCAGGCATACAGGGACTCCTGACACTTGTGAAAGGTGGACCACACCCTTAGCCCTAAGCCCTGCTCCAGCATCTCAGAGAGAGAACCATGGCTGGTGATAAGTCCCAAACACCATAAACCCAAAACCTAACTAGTTGTTGCTCAGGAGAAGTTAAACTATACAAGGAATTTATATTAGGGCTGAATCAAGACATGTAGGTCTGTGGGAAAGCTACTTTTTGGCGTCCCTTCAAGGTGATGGTCTTTAAAATATCTCTTCTACATTTATTCACAGAGCAACTGCATGAATAAAAGCTTTTTTAAAAAAGGGTTGCTGACAGGGTTCAGCTTCTCATCCAGTATCCCAGGCAATTTATTCTGACTCTAGAATTCATTCTGTGCCCCACCCAGCAAACAAAAGCTCTCCAATTAAATCCAGCCAAGCTACTTAGAGGGCAGTTTACTAAGCACACTGTTTCTTGATCACGTTCCTGGCAATTCTTAACACCTTTGCGAGTGGCTTCTCAACGTATTTCCTTCAACCATATACAGCATTCCTCCTGAAAGGAGTTTTGGTAACTAGATTTTTCTCTCATCTCATTCCGTGTCCGGAGAGCCTAATAACGCAACCTGAGCTTGCTAATGCTGGACACAGCCCCAGAGGAGCCAGCCCTGACACCAGCTCTTACCGAGAGCAGAGAGCAATACGTCCTGGGGGTTCTGGCGAAGAGGTCAGAGCGTCATGTAACACACAGCACCCTCAGCCGTACAGACAGAGGAAAAACAGACTGGACCGTTTCTTTCCATATTCCTCAAGAAAGCACAAATCATCATCACATGAAAGTACAGTTTAACGAAAGCTTTTCTACCAAAGCAGGAGAGGGCAAGGGGCTATTGTGAGGTGAGCAATGTTTAAACTGGGTAAACGAGAAACATGGCCATTTCAGAAGAATTTCCTGAGGCAATAAAAAGGAGAGAAAGGAAAGGGAAGAAAACAAATGAGTATCCAAAGACAGAAGTTTCATCATCATCATTTTATAGGCAGTTGATGCAAGCGGTGCAGATATAAAAGTTTAATAAGCATATGAAATGTCCTCCATGTGGCTCAGCATACAAAAAATGGAAACCATATACAGGAAACTGACATCATAAAACACAGTATTCAGGTGTTCAGAAAGATTTTTTTTTTAATTCTAATGTAAACTCCAAATGTAGCTTGATTCTGCACCTGTTTACTGGTTTATTATCAATAAGAATATAAAAATTACAAATGAGAAATCATTTTTATTAAGCCTTGGCATTTCAGGAGAGTTCCTTGGTAACATACTTCCCTTCCTCATCATCTCTGGCTTGCACAGTGGTTGAAATTACCTAGCATGTCTCAAATATCCAAACCAAGAAGAGCTTCTCTGAGATGACAAATGATCCATAAAGCCCACAGGAGGATCACTGAGAACTGACTCACTGCAGGGTGAACACTCAGCTCCCTGCTCCAGTGGGCCTGACGCTGGGCAGTCCAGCCTTGAGCATCATCCTGAGGCTGGATCTGAGGCCAAGGGTAGAAGAGAACAAGACGAGAGCAGAGAGCCTTGAAGAGCTGTAACCCAAGGGAAGGACCAGCTATGTAATTTGAGGAGCCCAGAGCAAAGTGAAAATGTGGGGCCTCTTATTCAAAAAGTATTAAGAATATCAAGTGACCACAGGGCATTGAACCAAGCCTGGGGTCCTTCTTAGTGTGCGCCCCCTGCAACTGCACCAGTCATACATCCAGGAAGCTGGCCCTGTCCAGGAGCAAGGTCTTGAGTCCATGGACAAGGAGGTTTAGGTAAAATGCAGACCATCAGCCTCTCCTAAGACACTGGCCAATGGAGCTCTTCCTTCACCTTTCCTTCTCTCGATGCCAAAACCCAAGCCTTGAGAATAGAGAACTCAGTAGCCACCAAATCAAAGTCAGCGACCATTGAATGAATTTCTCCTGTATCAATATTGCAAACACAGTAACAGGAAAGAAAGTAGAGGGCAAATTAAGGGGACAAATATTTATTGCTTTATGTTTTCAATCCAGTCAAGTTCTTTGAATCTTATTCCCTTCTTGAGAAAGAATTTATAGCTTTAAGTTTAAAGCTCACGAGGGAGAGAGATATTTTAGAATTCTGTAAACAATCCATTTTAACCAAAAAGCTAATCTTGGGTTTTTCCAACTTATAACTGCTGTTCTTTATTAGAAGACAGAAAGGCAGAAACCTGGCTGGAGTTGGGATCTTAAGCCTTGTGATAGAAATTAAGTTCATCTCCACCCATGGAAGGTTGATTCAGTGAGCAGCCTTATGACACTCTTCAGAAACTCCAAAGACAAATGTCCCTAAAAAGTCCAAATTAGTCTTGCCTCACTTAAAGGAAACACCCAAAACTAAAAAGCAAATTTGTGCTTTTTTTCCCACTACTTGTGAAGATCAATATTTACTCAGACTTTGCATTTGAGCCTGAAACAGAACACACTTTGGGAAGAAGTAAAGGCTGCCTCTACAGAAGCGAGCCAGCCACAGGCACCTAGTCCACGGGGCACCTTGGTGAATGCTGAATCCTTGGCTTGTGTCACAAGAGCTAAACCCTAAGTACCCTAGTGGGGTTTTAAAGCTGCTTTGCTTTTCAGTCATTTGGATCTTCTGCCCTGGCTTGTTTATTTGGATTACGTACTACCTTGTGTCTAAACCAAAACCAGACTGAGAAGGCAGCTTCAGAAGTAATGAGGCGAGGTAAGCCTGAAGGCTGCAGCCATCCCGGCTCCACATGTAAGCCACCCTTGAAATGCGGATGTGAACACAGGTTATTCCATGACAACTTGTCTCGATGTAAGAAGCTAAAAACGTACTAAAGGAAATTACTCTAACAGTTGTGCCTTCGGAAGAAAAAAAAAATGACCTTTGAAACAGACCATCAGGTTAAAATTTAAGCAAGTTGCAGCTTCCTTGGTTTTGCCGAGTGTCCGTGCTTTTATGTGCCTGCCGACCTGGGATGGGCATTCCACGAGGGCGTCACTGAGAGTCCTGGCAGAACGCGGGAAAGAGGAGAACCAACAGCGTGGCTTTCTGGTAATGACACAGAAGTAGCATTCCAAAGTTTTTAGGGGCCCTTCTGCGGAGGTTTTGGTTCACAGCATCTCCGTGAGGGGGTTTATTGACTCAAAAGAGAAACCGAGGCTAGAGTCTGCTGAAGATCACAAACAAGTTAGAAGCAATAATAATAATCTTAGTTGTGGGGATTCTAAAATCGTGCCCTGGAGATCACCAGTTGCTCAAGATGTTAATGAGAGTTATATGAAAGCTGGATTCTTGGATCTCAAAGAAGTCTAAGGGGTGGAGAGTCATACTAAATTAGAGAGGGGTGTTTACAGCCTCACTGCTTAGAGCTTGTAATACTGAGCCTCGTCTATTTCCAAGAGGGGACTAATATGCAGCATTCTCCAAACTTATTTGATCACAGAGATTATTTTTCCCTAAAGTGTTTCCCAGGATAAAATTCCACAGAGCACACTGTGGGGAGCACAGCCCTAGAACAGACTGAAGTCTCTGAAGGCAGGTCGTTACTACAACCTTTTTTTCTTCAGATTTTTTAATGTTCTCTATTTGAAGGCAAATCAAAGAAAACGAAAACTTGTAGCTTATAACAAAAGAACTTCCAGTTTAAATTGTAAATTAGTTGGTTTTAGGTAATTTGCTTATTTTCTCCCTATGTATTCCAAGAATAAATTGATCTGTTATTTTTTGGCTTTACTCATTTTAAAGGAGTATTAGAAAATGCTTTACTCTAAGTACTTTTAAACTTTACATGTAAGCTTACAATTCACGGAATTAGTTTCATCAGCAAAAGGATAAATAGATCCTTATTATGAATTAATTTTCTAGGTAGGTAAGTAATATCCAGCATTTAGGGAGCCCATGTGAATTACCTAGCTAAAGCACTTCTGTAAGTCGGCTGCCTCTGGACTAGCAGTTCTTGACCTCCACATTGCTTCTTAAACATTACTCAACTTTAAGTCAGAGGTGGAGGTGGTGGGCGGAGGACAAAAGATCACCATCTCAAGACTAGTAGGGGAACATAATGTACAATGAAGAACAGCAGACTAGGAATGAAGATCTCTAACTCTGCCACTCTCCAGCTGGTTGTTCTTACCCAAGATCCCCAATATGGTGCATCATAGGCTCCATGCTGCCCTACCCATCCCCCACTCTGGGCCCTTTCTTTATTCCTAACACTTGGCTCTCGAGTCCAAAGTGGTCTGAATGCATCAAGGACTCCAATCAAGAGATGGAGAATCACATCAACAAGAGAAAGGACAAAAACCACACGATCATCTCAATAGATGCAGAAAAAGCATTTGATAAAATTCAACACCCATTTATGATAAAAACTCTCACCAAAGTGGGTATAGAGGGAACATATCTCAACAGAATAAAAGCTATATATGACAAACCTACAGCCAGCACAGTACTCAATGGTGAAAAACTCAAAAGCTTCCCACTAAAATCTGGGACAAGAGATGGAGAAGCTAACATCTCCTTCATTTTGCTACCAATTCAGTGCTGCTTTGGGGGGCCCAAGTCCCTAAATTTGAGTCTTTTCTAAGAGCAATTAATCATTGGTGGGGAAAAGTCAGGATCCTAGGTTAGCACCAGGGGCTTTCCCAGGATAATAAGGAAAAATATCTAATTTCAGTCTTTGTAGTTCTTTATATACATTAATTCAAATGAGCTGGACTCAGCTTATACCCAGTCATGAGTGTCAATTGTTGAGATTTTAAGAAATTTATGAGCCAGTTGTTAAACTCAGCCATTATTAAAAACTAAATTACCTAAATACAATAAACAAATTATTTTTTAAAATAGGGTTAACAAATACTTAAAACGAATGTCTTCCTCATTATTTTGCTGCATTTTACTATTATCTACATTTTGAGGTTAAGTACCTGCCGGATCTGCATCAGAGGACACCGTGCACCGTGCATGCCACTGTGCATCTCTTTCAAATTCTACACTCAGTGATGCTACTTTGAAAGCTTAAAATTGTCCACGAAGGGAGTATTTACACCACAGACACTGGCAAATGCTACAAATCAAGAGAGCTTTTGTTAAACTCTTACTGTTTAATCCTCACACAAACCTTATGAATTATGTACAATCATTATTCCAATTATACAGATGAGGAACCCGATGCACAAAACGGTTAAGGAACGCACCTAGAAACACACAGCCAGCGAGTGGCAGGGCCAGTATTTGAACACAGACAGTCTGGTTCCAGAATCCTGCACTCCTGATGGTTACAGGCGGTGACATTGATTTTGACACAACAGAAAGTAAAGTACATCAAGCAATGGCAGATGTGTAATTTCATTCCAGATGGAAAGAAAAACAGGTCTACAATATAGGAAGGGCGGTCAAAGCTACTAAGACATCAGTGGTTGAAAATGAATGACTGAATGAGTAAATGAATGCATTTCATTCATAATAAAGGCTTACCCAAAGGAACTGGAAAATTCTTTGTCTCCTAGATCTGTAACTGCGCAGGCCCCTCCCCCACATCCTCTGCTTTAGCTCCTCTCTGAAGCACACAGATAATAGTATCTCATGCATATTTCCTGAGTTCTTCAGATGCTAAAATCACCAGCAAATGGAAGAAATGAACTACCTGCCGGCCATCAGCACACAGCCCCCAGGCCTACTGGAGCCTAAGGACTGATAATGTTAACCTCTGTGACCTCACCATCGACCAGCCAGTCAGAGAATTCTGCATGACCTGATCACATACCCTGGGACTCAGCTTCCTCACTTTGCCTTTAAAAATGCTTGGCATTTAAAAATGAACCCTTCGAGGAGTTCAGTGTTTTTGGTCCCAAACCACCCATTCTCCCTGCTCAGCCCTGCAATAAATCTTTCTCTGCTCCAGATTCTGACATTCCGGTTTATTGGGCCTCGCTGTGCCTCGGGCTCACAAAATGGTGTTCAGTAACAGATCCAGGACTGTGTTTATGCCCTACAGAGATGCTGTTTCAGCTTTTACTCTTGCTCCATTCAGCTACCATTTTTAGCAATTGTATTAGTTTCCTGTGGCTTCCGTAACAAATTACCAAAAACTTGGTGGCTTGAAACCACAGAAATTTATTCTCACAGTTTTGGAGGCCAAAAGTCCAAAATCAGCTTCAGAGCTGAAATTAGTTGTCATCAGGACCTTACTCCTTCTGGAAGATCTGGGGGAGAATCTGTTCTTTGCCTCGTCCAGCTTCTTGTATTCCTGGGCTTGTGGGCCATTCTCTCTCTGCTCTCTGTGCACATGGCCTTCTCCTCTGTGTGTCTGTGTGCAGTCCCCCCTGTGACTATCCTCTTAAAATAACACTTGTGATGGCATTTAGGACACACCCAGATATTCCAGGATGAGCCCCTCCTTTCAAGACCCTTCACTTCATTGCATCTTTCACTGTATAAGGTAATAGTCACAGGTTCCAGGAGTTATCATGTGGCTGTATCTTTGGAGCCACCATTCAGCCCAGTACAGCAATCACCATCAACAACCACAGACCTACTCTATGCTGAGAGTTAAGGTTACACAGCGCTACAGGCAGGACTGCTGTCCCCGAGAAGCCCATTGCCTATAAAAGAAGACAGAACTCAAACGAAGTCAATCACAGGGAACATAAAATGGTGCAACTGATGTGAAAACAGTTTGGCAGTTTCTTAAAAAATTAGATACAGGCTTATCATATGATGCAGCAATTCTAGTCTTCTGTGTATACCCAAGAGAAATGGAAGTATCTGTTCACAGAAAGACTTGCACATGAATGCTCACAGCAGCCTCATTCATAATAGCCCCAACGTGGAAAAGCCCAAACGTCCATCAGCTGGTGAGCGATAAACACAACGCGGTATACCCAAACAACAGGACACTGCTCAGCAATAAAAAGGAATGAAAAATTGATACATGCCACAACATGGCCGGACTTTGTGCTAAGTGAAAAAAGCCAAACAGTAAGACCACACTTTGCATGATTCCGTTTATATGAAATGTCCAGAAAAGGCAAACCTATAAGAGACAGAAAGCAGATTAGTGGTTGATCTGGGACTGGAGGGTGGGAAGTACTGGTTGACTGCCAACGGATAGGAAGGATCTTATTAGGGTAATAGAACTATTGCAACAGCGGATTTTGGTGATGGTTGCAAAATTCAGTAAACTTACCCCCCAAAAAATCATTGGATTTGACACTTAAAATGGTAACTTTCATCATATGCAAATTATGTCTCAAAAAAAATTTTTAAGTGAATCTAGCACAAGGCTACATAGGCTAAGGGTAAAGTGAGTGATGGCAAGGTTGAAAAAAGGGTATGAGTGTGGAGCGTGTGCATGTGCCGTGTGATCTTGGCAGGTAGCTGAGGAGCACAGCTGGGGAGAGGACCTGCCCAGAGGTGCAATGGCAATGAGACCTCCAACAGACTTTAGAAATTGGATATCGACAGTCAAATTGCAGTCTAACAGGATTACAGGTTAGTCTCGGGTCTCAAGTCACATGTTACAAAGATGTGGAGGCCATCATTTGGAAGAAACAGTTTGTAATATACACTCTGATAATAATCTCTCTGGGGTCCCAAAATATGATGGCAACTACTTCATAAAGTTGATGAGTGGATAACATAATGGGGAGGGATGGGCACACACGAAGTAGTACCCAATCAGTGATTGTGGTAATGGTGGTTATCACTTTAAATATAAATAAAAAGAAGAGGAAAGGTTAATAGCCAATAATCATTTGAAAGATTTAAACCAAAATGAGATACCATTTTTCAGCCACTTCAGCACAGGTACCAAGCGTTAGAAAAATTGTGAAGCACTGGGAAAGCCCATCCACTGCCAGTGGGAATGAAAATTGATACAACCAAGGTGGAAAGGAGTTTCACATGATCTCGAAAAGTTGAACATATGCATCTTCTATGACATAGCAGCTCCCCCTCTAGCTGCACACTCTAGAGAGATTTTCCACATAGTGCCTCAGCAATCATGAGCAAGAATGTTTGTAGCAGTATTGTTTATCATACCAAGGAGTTAGAAACAACCCAATGGCCCATGGACAGGATGCTGGATGAATAAAGGTGGTACACACACAAGAGAATAGGCTACAGCAGGGAAAACAAATGAACCGCCACTGTAGAAGTCAAACACTGGTGAATTTTAGAAATACAACCTTGAAGTGCAGAAGACTACATGCATGCAGTGTGACAAAACTAAACAATATGCCACTGGGGACACATTAAAAAGCAATGGTTTCTTTATGATGATGCTGAGAAATGGGACTGGGAGGCAGACACTGGAATTTCAAAAGAATTGATGGTGTCCAATTTCTTAAGCTGGGTGGTAGGTTCAAGAGTATTTATTTTATTTCTCTAAATATATTCTCTAGTGTGCACAAATTATTCCTAATAAAAAGGAAAATAAATCCTAATATTCACTACAAAAAAATTAGTAGGGAATGTGATCAGGTGATCCCCAAAGAAAAGCTCTCAGTAACTAATAAGCTGAGTTTTAAATCTTCAAATTTACTAGGAAACAATAGCTATAAAATTTTTTAAAGTAAAATTTTGAAATGAGTAGTGTTTTTCATTACTTAGATTGACAAAGATATTTTTAAAATAATAATTATGTGTTAATGTGATGAGATGGACACAGTTTACAGGGCTGCTGCTAAAAACATAAATCAGAACAGCTTATTCTAAAAAGCTATTTGATGATATACTTCAGGAAGCCTTAAAATTTGTTCCTTTGACTCAGTAATTCCATGGAATCTCAGAAAATCACAGGAGATTCAAAGATTTAGACTCTATACAACATTGTTCACAAAGAGCCAAAATGCAAAAACATTTATCCATTCATGCAACAAATATTTATTGAGCACCTATTCTGTACCAAGTAGTTTTGGGGGCACTTGCAATACACTGGGGAACAAAACTGACAAAACTCTGTACCCCCATGGAATTTACAGTGGGAGGAAGATACTAAATGATACACTTAGTAAATAAAGTATAACAGTACATACGAAAATAACAGATGTTTTTTTTTGAAAAAAGACAAAGCAGAGCAAGATAAGGGCAATCAGGAGTAGACGGAAGCAAGATAGAGAGGAACAGTTTGCTTCTCAAGAAGATGACACTTGAGCAAAGATTCCAAGGAGGCGAGAAATCTGGGTAGTGGGGTCCTTGGGCATTCCAGGCAGAGGGAATGGCTGGTGCAAAGGCCCAGGGGCACAAACCTCTCTGGCAATTAGGAAAATAGCAGGGAATGCAGTGTGTCTGGAGTAGCTGGGAAGGGAGTAGCTGGGCAGGAAGAGGAGTAGGAGATGAAGCCAGCAAGGTAAGGGTTGGGGGGGAAATCATGAAGGGCCTCAAAGGCCATCATAAGGAGGTAAGCTTCCACTCTTAGCAAAATGGGGAGACCTTGCAATATCTGGAGCAAAAAGCTATGATGTGACTTATATTTTTAAAAGTTCAAACAGTAGAGAAATTACTAAATGAATTACAATAAATCTTTGCTTGTTCAGAGTAGGAGCTCAGAAAAGATTTAGAGAACAAATGTGTATAATGAAATATTACACAACCATTAACAGTTATAACTGCAATGAATATTCAGGGACATGGAAAAATTCTTCTCATGCATATTAATGAAAAAATACGGTTAAAAATTATATGTAAGTTATGGCCCAATTTTGAAAAGATAGGTCAGTATGTAGATGATAGATAATAAAAAGAGAAATTGATTTTTAAAAAAACTATTGGGAGGAACCATCAAATACAAAGTGGTTTTAAGTAAGTGGTGCAATTATGGATGTTTTTAAAGTATTTGTTTTATTTTTGTGTATTTCTGGATTTTTGATAATAATAATGGGGTGTTATTTTTGTAATCATAAAAACATATATTTTTGAAAACCTACCATAACTACATGGCATTCTTTGTAACTTCTACGGTGCATGTCAGGAAATACATCCATCGATCAAAATTATTAGATTAATAACTAATCTGATATTTATTGGCTGAATTTAGCAGCAGGCAGCCTGCAGTTCATCAGGGAGGCTGTCACCAGTAGTTCAATAAATCCATTGGCATCACTACAGAAGAATTCTAAAGGGATCATGGAAACAATTTGGCTGGTAGAAAACAAATGATTAAAAAGTCATTACATTATCTACACAGGCAGGAGAAGAATTGCCTAATTTAACCACGAAAGTCACTACAAAAGACCAAAATAATTACAGTGTAAATGGATACCCCAAATAAGGAAATCATTTGATTTTAATGATACCTTAAGAGAAAATTATGGGTGAGGGGTGAGTGTGCCAGAACTGCGTAAAACAGCTCATAAGCACCTTCACTGGATTCAAATAACTGCTCATGTGGATCTGAGGCACCCGGTCCCCCTCCTGGAAGCTCCTTCTTGTTTATTTCATTTTGGTGTCTGGGTCTGATGTCTTCAAATGCCTGAGACTCACGGAAGGCACACTGGACAGCAGATGAGACGCATCTCCTCTTAAGTTTGTTCCTACAAGGCTCAGTTGGTAGCAGGATTTCAGCCTCTGTAGCCAAGAACATGTTGAACCACCAGGAACATGTGGTAATGTGGTCGATGAGGCATATGGATTGATGAACCAAAAAAGAGTCCTTAAGAGAACCAAAAGTGGGATCCCCATGAAACCTTCGAAAAGCTCCCAGAAACCTGCTTTCCTTCCCCCGAGGGGAGGTTCTGTGTCCACTATTTCCTGAGGATCTGGAAGGCACCTCTTGTTCAACAGAATCTTCAGATGCAAAGTGTCTTACCCAGCAAAGGTGGTCACAGAATTAAATTGTGCCTCATTTATTTAAACATGTAACAGACAGTCATTGAATTCCTACCATGTACCATTTAAAGATGAGTAAGTCCCTGCATTAAAAAGTGAATCGTTTAGAAGGAAAAGCAGATAATTTGTTAGCCTTTTGGGGGACATGTGTGTATAGAGGGCAAAGTGGGAATACAATTAAGAGATGAGCTTGGGTGGGAAGAAGTGGTTCAGTTTCCTGCCTCAAGTTAATTTCTAAACAAGTTAGACAGGTGGGGAAGAAGGCAACAGAATGGCTGTCAGTGTCTGACATAAAACATCCTGAAAATAAGCCTGATACTGCTGGCTTTTATTGTTACTGCCACTCGTTTGTTTTTATGAAAGCAGCTTCTTCCTTTAATTATAAATGTAACACATGCTAAGCATGAAGCTCTTGCATTTCACTAGTTTGATAATAAGCCTTAGACTCCAAAGGTCTTAATCTGGGTTTTTAACCCAGCAAGTAGGATCATCTAACAATTTTTTTCCCCAAACAGCCAGAATTCTTACAGGTGAGGTTAACTGAAACAGAACGCAGCAAGCTTTTATGTGAGATACCCTCTTTTGAACGGGAAGACAATTCCCTTTCTGCAGAGCTTAGCGGTAAGTTTCCGGAGCTACTAAGATCTTATTACTAATGGAGATCCAGGAATTTCAGAACCCTCCCTGACTACCACCTTCCTTATGGCAGAATTTTTGTACTCATAGGGAACAATAGTAAATAATCATAACTTGAACAAAATCTATGCAAGTCCCAATACCCCAGTATAGGGCTTGTTTGGATGTGAAAATTTACATAGGACTTCTCCACTTCCTCCAAAATCTGAATAATGTTCCAGTGTGATTTCCACAAGAAAGCAACGAGGACAAAGACAGACAGACAGAGAATGAAAGAGCGAGAGAAACAGAGACAGAAAGAAGAAATTCCTCAAAGCAACTGTTGTCTAGATTACCTACCCAGTTGTTTGTTCAAAAAAGACACATTAGTCAGGGTATTACTCGTTGCTGTAACAAACAAACCCACAAATTGCTGGTGGGTGCCCACCTAGTGGGTGGGCAGTTTTCCTCCACATAGTGACTCAGGGACCCACGCCCTTCCATCTTCTAGCTCTGCCTCTGGACTTTGATGTTTTTTTCTATCACAGTCCACAAGTGGTATACTAATTTATATTAATTTTGATTGGTCTTTTAGATAATGAGGGAGAGGAAGTTTAGCTAATGAGATAGTCTGTTCATTGATGAGAGGAGGCAACATGGTAGAATAGAAAGGACACAGGGTCAGAGACATAAATGATATTAATTCCTAATGTCTGCTGGGTGCTGACTGCGTGCCAAGCTCTGCTCTATGTCCTTGGCCTTCCTTAGTTCACTCAGTCCTCATAACAGTCTGTAAAATCCTAAATACAAGCAGGTTGCTTCAAAACCTATGCTCTTAACAACTACAGGTTATTCTTTCACTAAATGAGTTTGGATTCTGGGTCTATCCCTTAAAATCTATGCATACTTGTACACGTTCCTGAATTTCTCAGAGCCTGCCTGCCAATCTATAAAACTGGTTGCTTTTAGGATTAAATAATGTGAGGTCAGTAACATCACAGCTCAGAATTAATTTATTTAGTCAACAAACTTATTTTTTTTTAAACTCTATGTGCAGAGTGTTGTGCTAAGCACTGGGTTGGTAAGTGGTGAATAAGCCTAATGAAATTCATGCCCTCAAGGAGCCTAAAGTCTAGTAGAAAATGCAGCCATTAAATAAGCAATTGTATGACAATTGACTAGAACTGGGTAAGCTCTTTCTAACAAGTCCAGGGCAAAAGACTCAGCCTAACCTTTCTGGGGGGCGGGCAATGCATAGCAGTGCTTCCGTGAAGTCCAGGAAAATGGCTGGGAATCACATATTCATTAATACCTACGCTTAAAGGCGAAGAAACTAATAAGCACGAATGAGGGCACTACTGTTAACTTATTCTACTTGCATTTTTCTATGACTCTTATTATTCATTACGAGATTTCTTACTATAACATTTCTGAATCTTTTAAAACCAGGATTGATATTATCAATTCTTTTCTTTCTTTTTTCTTTCTTTTTTTTTAAATTGAAGTACAGTCAGTTACAATGTGTCCATTTCTGGTGTACAGCATAATGTTGTAGTCATACACATACATATATATATTCATTTTTATATTCTTTTTCATTAAAGGTTACTACATGATATTGAATATAGTTCCCTGTGCTATACAGAAGAAATTTGTTTTTTATCTATTTTTATATACAGTAGTTAATATTCACAAATTTTGAACTCCCAATTTCTCCCTTCCTACTCCCCAGTAATTATTTTCAGCGTAGGGAGGATTGGAGAAAACAGTGCGATCCTCTAGCTTACTAGCACAAGTCTCCCGGAGAACTCTGGCATGAAAAGACCCCTGGAAGAAATGTTGATAACAGCATTGCCACTGGTATTTTGTCTTAGAACTTTAGATTAAGCATCAAATAGGAAAAGAAGCCCAAAAGCTGGCCCCAAACTCCTGGGGAGTGCCTTTAGGTGGGGAGGGTCTTTCTGAGGTAGAAAAAGATTAAGGACCCCCAGGAAAAGCAAGGATGATGATGTCGGTGTTTTGGGAAGGCAGTGCCACTGGAATGCACCCCAGGCCATCCCCTGGGTAAATGGAAATAGAGCCCCACCCCCATCTCACCCCACTTCCTTCCTGCCCAGACAACGCCGACAGGCTGTCCCGTGCGACCGGGATCCTTTTGGTAGAAGGAAGGATGGCATGTTGGATTCTACTCATTGGGAGCCACAAATCAAAGGCAGAATCTTCTGCTCACACTAAAATTTAAGATGGAGACATCTTCAGTCATCTTCAACCTGGACGCACTGACCAGGGTTACTTGAAATCATAATCAGACTTACGTAATAAACACTTTTCTGAAAACTATGATAAAAAGAGTGAGGATATTTCTCCTTACTGGCCTGAAAAGATATCTTTCTCAGTTATAAGTCAAAAGATATGGATGAATCATCAAAATAGTACATAATATGCTCTTTAGGCTTCTTTCTTTCTTTCTTTTTGTTTCTTTTCTTTTCTTTAATGGAGGTGCTGGGGATGGAACCCAGGACCTCGTGCATGCTAAGCATGTGCTCTACCACAGAGCTATACTCTCCACCACTAAATAGTATATAATATGCTCTTAAAGCAATTATGCTGAACATGTATTTTTCTTCTGGGACAAAATTTAAGAGAAAGCTCTCCTTCTCCCCTGTCCCCCTTCCCCTTCATTTCTCTTTCCTTCCTTTCCTGAAGAATTCAACCCTAAAGCCATTAGGTGGAGCAGACCAGGTGGGCTTCCACACTGGCGGTGGGAGAGGGGAGGGAGCTTCAGGGCCCAGAGCAGAGTGTCAGAATCCAGGTGGGATGACAGAGGTCCACACACGCAGGCAGCTACACTGGGGTGTCAGAGCCCAAACAGAGTAAGGAGGCTATCTGCACACAGGGGTGGTCCAGCACAGAATGTCAGAGCCTCCATGAAATGGGGGCAGCACAGGTGGCCAGAGATAGAGCAGGTGGCGAGGGCGTCCAGCGGGAGGTGGTTCAGCATACGTGTCAGAGCCCAAGCAAGGTGAGGAAAGGCCACATGGAGGGGTGGCCCAGCAGAGGGTGTGGGAGTCCCAGAAGGGTATGAGGCTGTGGAGGGTGACCGACTAGAGGAGGAGCTGGCCTTGGAGACGGGAGATCAGCTATGTTCAAGGACACAGATCAAAGAAGCAAATATATTACAGATGATGGGAGCCATCTCATTGTCAGAGGAGGAAACTACAGATATGAACCCTGTGATGCTGGTGTAGGCTTACAACCAGAGGTATGGATGTGAACTTGCAGTTTCCCGTACACAGAGCTAGTTATAGAAATAAAGGCGTGTGTGTGCATGTGTGCTGCTGTTCTTTGGAGAAAAGGCTTATTCCCCATTGATGCAGGGAAAATACAAGCTGTGCTTAGAGCATCTTATGCCAGGATGCAAAGAATGATGAAGCCGTGTCGAAAGGACACAGGAGCCAACTTGAAGGAGGTCCACTGACCACATTGAGGGACAATGAAATTAGAGCTTTTAAAGAAATAATGGCAGCACTGCATTATATAGCCCACTAAATAAAGAGGACAGAAACCATGAGTCCACAGAGACTTCACTAACAAATGAATAAACTGAAACTTTGATGATGAATGGGATACTTACATAGTTTCAAATTATCTGCCCCCAAAATACCTATAATTATAAGTAACTATCCAGTGGAGAGACCAGGCACACACCACCCTAATCAAGTAATCAAAGCGAGTATTACCAGCCTCAGGACAAATGAAAATCCTGTGCATCCAACAGGATGCAATGAGGGGAACACAACCTCGCCTGTGCGACTTCACTGCCCAAAATGAATAACTGAACAAAGTCTAATGATGAGAAAACAGCTGAGAGACTCAAAGAGACAGACAGCCTACTAAATTGCCGGCCTATTGTCTCGTAAAGCGTTGAAGGTCGGTAAAGTCAAGGAAAGACCGAAGAAGCCCTCAAAGGAAGGAACCCAAAGAGGCAGGGTAACTAAATGCAATGCAGGTTCTGAACTAGATTCTTCCACAAGCAATGAAGGTCGTTACTGAGACAGCTGGGAGACTACAGCGGAGATGGTAGTGATGTATCTGTTAATTTTACTGAATCCACTGGTTGTTCCGTGGCCACGTGGGAAAATGTTCTTGCTGTGTACAACATCCACTGGAATATTCAGGGATGCGGGGCATCAGGTTAGCATCTTACTCTCAAATAGTTCAGAAAAAATTCTTTTATACCATGGTTGAAACTTGGTATATGATTGCTTCAAAGAAAGAAATCCTAAGTATTTTTTTGTGCCAGGACAATTATGTTCTATGGTGACAAAGGAGTATCTGACAGCAAGGCTCTCCTGGAAACGGCAGGGTGTCTGGCTGGTCCATCCACTGTGGGTAAGGCAGAACTTGTGGGGGCAGGGTTTTTTGGCTTTTCCAAGAGCAGCTGAGCCTTTATATTTGAAGTTTGGCTTTCTTTCCATCGTGGAGCTCTTGTCCTTGTTGATTTATACTTGTTATCAGCATGGTTTCTCCAGGTTTGAAAATCCATCCTATGCTTAAGAAAACTTAAAACACAAAAGGCCAGGCACCGGTCCATGGAGGGTCCTCGCCAAGGTAGTGCTGAGGGGTTGCCACCAGCTGACCTCTGTAATCTGTGGGTGCTGTGGCTCACCAGTCCGAAGTCATGACTTCTGAAGGACAACACATGGTTGGTGCTGGGATACCAGAGGAAAGCCACTCCCTCCTTTTTTTTTTTCCCTTGAAATAATGTTTCTTAAGTACTTATACGAGCCAGACATCGTGCTCAAAGCAGAGGACTGAGTGTGAATAAAATCACAATCCCTCACCTTGGGCACTTTTTAAAGAAAACATTTTTTAAAGTTGAAGTACAGTCAGTTACAATGTGTCAGTTTCCAGTGTACAGCATAATGTCCCAGTCATGCATATATATACACACACACACATATATATACACACACACATATATTTGTTTTCATAGTTTTAAAGAAAACATTTTCAAATTGAACTATAGCATATACACACGAAAACACACAAATCATAATTGCACAGGTCAGTGAATTTTCACAAACCAAACACACCTATGCAGCCAGAACCCGAACCAAGAAAGAGAACTTGAGCAGCACCCAGAAGTTTCACTGTTCTTTCCAGTCACCACCATTCCTTCCCTGGTCCCCAGCCAGGGATAACCATTCTCCTGAACTTCAACAAAGTCAAATTTTACAGAAGGAAGTTCACTTTTAAAGGAGATACAAAGGAGGAAAACTAAGTACTAGTTTTTCCAGAATGAAGCTTCCCCTCCTGGAGAACCAGGATCACACAGTACTAACACGTCTCCCCGTGCGTTACCAGATTCTGCTTCTCAGTAGTGCTGTGAGGTGCTGTTTAATGGGTGGAAATTTGAGCTTTGCCTTGTAGGGACCTAGCCAATAATTCCCATGTGAAAGAGTATGAGCAGGACTGCTGAATACAGTTGCCAGCTGCTGGAATCCAGCCTGGCCCCTTTTGTCAGACCAGAACATGGCAAGATACTGTGTGTCCATCTCACACAAAGGCCGGGTGGCAACCCCGAGTGTGAGAGTTGTTTGGGCTGGGAAAGTGAATGGAGAAGCATAGTGAGCTTTATCCACGGATCCAATGACATTGCATCCTACCCATGCAATGCCTTACATGATTCTTAGGTGTCCCCAAAGGAAGCCAGCCCCTGCTTCTTTAATAAGAGATGCCTCCCCAGTTTCCCACGGCGGTGCTGCTCCCTTAGGACTGCTCACGTCTGCGTCAATAGATCTCACTTCTGGCTGAGATGCTAAGTTGAAGTGTTCTTTTATTGGTATAACTTCAAGCCTCGTGATGCTCAAAAAGCAGTGGGTTATAGACTCAGGCCAGTTAAAGCTCCTCTAGTTCCTTTTAGAAATTTTGAGCAACCGGAGGGCAGTTGAACTCGGAATTGTTGAACTCCTCTCACCCTGAGGGCTACTCAGGGACAAAGCCCATTCCTCTTGGTGGCTGTGGTTTCTTCCCCGCCACATCCTCCCCTTCCTCACATCCTTCTCCTTTTCTCTCACTTTGGCTAGACTTTCCTTTTCACTTTCCCCTTCCTTTCCTTTTCCTCTCACTCTATATTATTTTTAAGGGCTCCACTTTGGTCTCATTGTTTGCAATCATACGAAGAACAAAAAGAAAGGAAGCAGACTTTCCCCGAGAAGAAAGGCAGGGTAGAGAAGGGCACATCTGAGGATGGGAATGTATGCCATGTGCCTTTAGCAAACAAAAACTAGAGACACTTACTGCTACTGTAGGGAAAGAAAATCTGCTCCTCCACCCACTTAGGGTCTCAGGTTGGGTGGGTCTAATTAAAGAATTAAAGTGATGTAAGATAGATTAACAGGGAAAAAGTATACAAGTTGCAATTTTTTTCTTTTTTTACTTATACACTGGAGCCCTCAGAAGAGAAATGAAGACCCAAAGAAGCAGCCAAAGCCAAATGCTTATAGGTTAAGTTGGACTGTTAAGTTGGAGTAAACTGTGAAAACATGACAAGGCAAAGGGGCTTGGGCTAAGGGTAGTTAATCTTGGAGACGTGACTAGGAGGCTAAGGATGAGCTGATCAGGGTTTCTCCTCATCCCTGGTGGTAAGAATGTTTCTTTCCTCCTGGTATATGGAGGACATCTTCCATATGGGAATTTCATCTCCTGTTTTCAGGAATTAAAAAGAAGCTCAGAATACCCCTCTTAAGTCCACAAATGATAAATGCTGGGGAGGGTGTGGAGAAAAGGGCACCCCTCCTACATTGTTGGTGGGAATACAGTTTGGTGTAGTCATTATGGAAAACAGTATGGAGATTCCTCAAAAAAACTAGAAATAGACTTACCCTATGATCTAACAATCCCACTCTGGGGCATATATCCAGAGGAAGCTCTAATTTGAAAAGACAGATGCACCCCAATGTTCACAGCAGCACTATATACAATAGCCAAGACATGGAAACAAACTAAATGTCCATTAACAGATGTTTGAATTAAGAAGATGTGGTATGTATACAATGGAATACCACTCAGCTATGAAAAAGAATAAAATAATGCCATTTGCAGCAACATGGATGGATATGGAGACTGTCATACTAAGTGAAGTAAGGCAGAAAGAGAAAGAAAAATACCATGTGATACCACTTAAATATAAAAGCTAAAAAAAAAGACACAAATGAACTTATTTACAAAACAGAAACAGACTTATAGGCATAGAAAACAAACTTCTGCTTACCAGGGGGGTAAAGGGGGTGGGAAGGGATAAATTGGGAGTTCAAGATTTGCAGATAATAACTACTATATATAAAATAGATAAACAGCAAGTTTCTACTATATAGCACAAGGAACTATATTCAGTATCTTGTAGTAACCTGTAATGAAAAAAAATTATGAAAAGGAATATATGTAGGTATATGGATGACTGAAACATTATGCTGTACACCAGAAATTGGCACAACATTGTAAACCGACTATACTTCAGTTTAAAAAAAAGAATGCCTTTCTTACATCTGCTGTTCTTCAAATGCTTTTAACTCAAAATCATCAATATGTAAGAGCAGCACATTGGGAGGGGATGTGCCCTAAACTCTTTCACTATATAGAACATATTTGATATGAAATTTTCCTTTTAAAGAAAATTTTGAGGAAGTTGCCAGAAGGGATGACTAAGAGATACAAGATAAACTGAAAGCTATGGAATGTTAAATTTGAGGGTATAAAGAATTTGGAGGGTTCTGAAAGGTCATCCACCCCAATGCCTTCATTTTACAGATGAGAAAGTGGGTCAAGAGATGCTACCTGATTTGCCTAAGGTCGCTCAAGTAGGGGCAGAAACCCATACCTGCAGTCTCCCAGCTCAGTGCTCTTTCCCTCATGACTGCTCTTGTCAATTGGGAAAACACACGAACCAACTTCATCCTAGGTGTCCTGCTTAGTGGCAAGCTCCAGCAAGTTGAGAAAGGAAGAATTACAGCACAATTTCCAAAAGCATCCCTCAGAATGACTGCAGCCTTCAGAGAGCAGAATACAAAAGAGCCCTCTCCCTTATTACCTTAAATCATGGGCAGTGCCTTTCATGAGGTTTCGCTAAGTTACTTGCTTTGGAAGTGTTGAAACTTTTCTGAGGAGTCCAGCTTTTGTCCTCCTGTGGTTTGTTTGAAATTCATTATACCCTCTTTCATCCTCTAGGATCCCTTTCTGTCTCTCTTTCTCCACCCTTCCACTCCACCCCAGTCTCATGTCAAATCTGAAGGATCTTAAAGGGAAATATCGCAGTCCCCAAGGATTTATCATCATCACCAAGATTGTTTCCATATGGTGGCTACAAAGATGGGGGGGTGAGGCTACAGCTCTCGTGGACTCCACAGGGACGATGTAGGAACATGGTTCCTTTCATTCCTCGTTCCCCATCCCTGAGATGAGCTCAACCTGCTCCAAGAATTTCTACTCTCTTGGCTTCAACAGAGCTTCTAGCCATGCTTTTTCCATTTCTTCAACTGTGTTTCAAGAGCAACAGGGATTCAGAGGTTTGAAAAGCTTTTAAAAATATATTTCATCTGATCCTCTGCCTACAGAATTCATGCTCTGATCTACCTTTGAGCTCTTGCCTACTCGTACTAATTCAATTGTTTCTTTTGTGTCCATAAATTGTATTTGAATTTTTTTTCCCTCTCCTCAAATTTGTTTAGTTTCCAGGATGGAAGAAATCTCAACGCAGGCTCTAATTACAGCTCCAGTACTAATCTGTCATTTGTTTCCAAGATGTTTGAAGAGGTGTTTTACAGAGCTCTTCCATTTCAAGCATCTGGCTCCTCAGAATGTCAGTGGACACTTCCAGAAGCATCTTCCATGAGCCATGCGCTGATGTGGAATCTGAGTGTTTTCCCCAAGGTGATGTGCTGTGGTGGAGGCAGGGAGGCACAAAAGACTCAGCACAGGAAATTCTGGGCTAGGATGGCATCTGGCCAGCCTCTCCAGCATCACCCCCATGGCACTGGTTCCTGAAGCATCTTGTCCTCAACTACAAAATGACAATGATTAGCAATGTTTTCAGTTGGTCTCTTTTAAAGAAAGAATGGACTTACTGTTTGGTTTCTTCCCATGGTCTTTGTTTCTCTGGCTGTGTCTGGAGAAGCCAGGGGAGCCTAGTTAAAAAAAGGAAGATCTGTCTGGCTCTACTAATTGCTCGCCCAGTTACCCGAGCATTATAGCTCATGCCAACGGCCGCACTACTGAAGAGCCAGCCAGCAATGGACATGAAAGAAGACGGACACATAAAAGCAATTCTGCTCCAGTAAACTGTTTCATGCCATTCAAGGGGAGGAAAGACAAACAACGCAAAATACAACCTTAAAAATGTGCTCAGCAAGGAACAAACTGCCCACTGGGGGCCTTTGGAGCTTTGCTCTGATGCAAAGCTCAGTTATACGTAGAAGTACTGAGTTACTGAAAGCCAGGCGGCGGTGGAGAATAGGCACTCTCGCCCTATAGAGTGCAGCTCTGAAGAAGATTTATCACATAGCTGATGGGCTTGCCACATCTGAGGACTTCATGTTAATTTTATGAATTCTTCCTCCCCTTTTCTCCCCGACGGACAAAAACAAAAAACACCATTGTGGTGATGGGAAAATGTCTGTAATAATTTTCACATATGTAAGATTACCCAAGAGGTGTATCACATTTAGATGGTTTCAGAATTTCACTAATCTACCTTTGAGGAATGTGGTATTTTACTCCTTGTATACAGCACAAAGACAGATAGCTAATTCTTAACAGACACTGAAGAGCAATCTTTTTCCAACAGGCTCCTCACATTTCTCTAGTTGTTCAAACACAGAAAAGTAACTTATTAGATACTCAGCTCCTGGCTTCTTATCCAGAGCCCCTTCAGAAAACAAGTAATTTCTGCTCGAGGAAAGTTTATCTATGATAGGATTCGGGGCCAGATATATCAATCTATTGGACACGAATGGCACCTATTAATTTTGCTTTGTTAGATTTGCTCTACAAATGTCAAAGACATAAAATATATATCACCAAGTTGAAGTGTCTCTGTGGGATAGGTCAGGAAAAGTCCTGCAGTAAATTCTCTGGATGACCATTTACAGCTGTCTCCTTTACCTAAATATTAAATAAGAAGGTTGCTCTTTTTTAGGCAAAAACATCTGTCACCCATGAGCCCCTGTGCTTTTGCACTAAGTGCCATGGTTAACCTGCTGACTTTTTTTTATCTCCTGGAATGTGATCACTGAGTGTCTAAACGGAATCAAGGCACAATGTTGAACGAGCATCTTCTTGCTCCAACCTGACTGAGGCTCTGTCAATAGAATAAGCATGGATCTGAATGTAAACTAGATGTTTCACCATAACTCAGGACTAAGTGCAACCCTTGTCCAGAATTAAGGGATATGTAGAATTGCAAAAGGGAATTTAGCTTGTCACCTTGTCATGCTAGACCCATGCTCAAATAATCCCAAGAAGTTTTTTTTTTAAACGACTCAGTAATTATTGAGTACTTCCAGTGCTAGTAAAAGTTGTATTAAACACATCTCAGCTAAAGGGGCTATATGTTTCATGCTAAAATGAGCTATATAAAAGGATAACAATTACATGATTCTGCCCCATTTGCACAAGCTCTCTGACTGCAGTTATGACTATACCTTTTCCATGTCTCACTGGGCTCCAGGCATGCTGGCCTTGCTGTGTGCCAGTCACACCCCCACCTTAGGGCAACTGCTATTCTCTCTGCCCGAAATGCTTATCCCCCAGATGCCCAAATGACCAGTTTGGGCACCTCCTCCAAACCCTCACTCAATCTCACCTCCTGGATAGGGCCTATCGTGGCCACTCTATTTAAAATTGCAACCCGCCCTCCAGCTCCACACTCACCATCCCACTTCCCCTAGCCTTTCTTTTTCTTTTTCGGTAACATTTATGAACTTTTAATATACTATATAATTTACTTATTTTTTATACCTTATTGGTCCTCCCCCCATTAGAATGTAAACTTCGCAAAGATGGTAGTCTCTGTTTGGATCTCTGGTATCTCTCTAGCGCAGAAAATAATACCTGGTATATTACGATCGTCCCATAAATGTTCATTAACTATATAAGCAGACAGCTCAAGGGAAAAGGCCACAGCAAAGACAATCACAGGGGGAAGAATATCTCTTCGACGTTCTCTTACAACAATCAGCAGAGGAGTGTGCTGGGGAAAGGTTGGGAGCAAGGCAAAGTGGTCAGACCGGAGGGCCTGGCTCTCCCTCTGGGCGGAAACTCCCTGGGAGAAGAGGACTGAGTGGCTGTAGGAACCCCAGGAAGGGCTGGTGAAGAGACCCCAGTACAATTCTCAGGGTGTGGTCAGGTTTGATTTGATATAAAGCAAATAAAGACAAGGGAAACATCTTCTTTATCCGTTCATCTATTGATGGGCCTTACATTGCTTCCGTACCTTGACTACTGTAAATAACGTTGCAATGAACATAGGGGTGCATATATCTTTTCTTTTTTATTTTATTTTATTTTTTAAATTGAAGTATAGTCAGTTACAATGTGTCAGTTTCTGGTGCACAGCATAACCATGCATCCACACACATATATTTGCTTTCACAGTCTTTTTCATTAAAGTATCTTTTCTAATTAGTATTTTCATTTTCTTCCCCTAAATACCCAGGAGTGGAATTGTTGGATTGTATGGAGTTCTCTTTCTAATTTTTTGAGAAACCTCCATACTGTTCTCCACAGTGGCTGCACCAATTTACGTTCCCACCAACAATGAATGAGGGTTCCCTTTTCTTCACATCCTCACCAACGTTTGTGTGTTGTCTTTTTGGTAACAGCCATTCTGACAGGTGTGAAGTGATATCTCATTGTGGTTTTGATTCGCATTTCTCTGATGATTAGTGTTGTCGAGCATCTTTTCATGTGCCTTCTGGCCATCTGTATGTCTTCTTTGAAAAAAAGTCTATTCAGTTCCCCTGCCCAATTTTTAACCGAGTTGTTTGGGTTTTTTATGATGTTGAGTTGTATGAGTTCTTTGTATTTATTGCATATTAACTTTTTATTGGCTATATTGTTTGCAAATATCTCTTCGACTCACTAGGCAGCCTTTTCATTTGTTGATGGTTTCCTTTGCTGTGCAAAAGCTTTTTAATTTGATGTAGTCCCATTTGTTTATTTTTGCTTTTGTTTCCCTTGCCTGAGGAGACATGTCCAAAAAATATTACTAAGACTCAAAGAGTACACCGCCTATGTTTTCTTCTAGAAATTTTACGGTTTCAGGTCTAACATTTAAGTCTTTAATCCATGTTGAATTTATTTTTGTGCATGGTATGAGACAGAAGTTTGATTCTCTTGCATGTCGCTGTCCAGTTTTCCCAATACCATTAATTGAAGAGGCTGTTTTTCTACACTGTATATTCTTCCTCCCTTTGTCATAGATTGTTAATTGCCCATATAAGTGTGAGTTCATTTCTGGGTTCTCTACTCTGTTCCATTAGTCTATGTGTCTGTTTTTGTGCCAGAACCATAGTGTTTTGATTACTGGAGCTTTGTAGTAGAATTTGAAATCAGGGACTATGATACCTCTAGCTTTGTTTCTCTTTCTCAAGACTGTTTCGGTTATTCATGGTCTTTTGTGTTTCTTTACAAATTTTAGAATTATTTGTTCTAGTTCTGTGGAAAGTCCCATTGGTATTTTAATAGGAATTGCACTGAATCTGTAGATTGCCTTGGGTAGTACAATCATTTTAACAATATTAATTTCTCCAGTCCATGAGCATGATACATATTATCTCTGTGTTGTCTCCAGTTTATTTCATCAATGTCTTATAGTACACATCTTTGGCCTCCTTAGTTACATTTATTCCTAGGTATTTTATTCTTTTTGATGCAATTGTAAGTAGGATTATTTCCTTAACTTCTCTTTCTGAGAGTTCATTGTTAATATATAGAAGTGCAACAGATTTCTGTATAATTTTGTATCCTGCAACATTACCAAATTCATTGATGGGTTTTAGTATTTGTTTGGTGGCATATCCAGGATTTTCTATGTGTAGTATTATGTAATCTGCAAACAGTGGCTGTCTCTCACTTTACAAGACCAGTGCTCTAATCCCTGAGCTATGGAGCCAAAGTAATGGTATGTCCCTCATTTCAAATCAAAAGCTAGAAATGATTAAGCTTAGCGAGGAAGGCAGGTTGAAAGCCAAGACAGGCCAAATCTAGGCCTCTTGCACCGACAACCAAGTTGTGATTGCAAAGGAAAATTTCTTGAAGGAAAGCAGAAGTGCTACTCTAGTGAACATACTAATGATAAAAAGGCAAAATAGTCTTATTGCTGATACGGAGAAAGCTGCAGTCATCTGGATAGACGATCAAGCCAGCCACAAATTCCCTTAAGCCAAAGCCTAATTCAGAACAAGGTCCTAACTCTCTTCAATTCTCTGAAGGCTAAGAGAGATGAGGAAGCTGCAGAAGAAAAGTCTGAAGCTAGCAGAGGCTGGTTCACAAGGTTTAAGGAAAGAAACTGTCTCCCTAACATAAAAGTGCAAATTGAAGCAGCAAGTGCTGATGCAGAAGTTCAGCAAGTTGTCCAGAAGCTCTAGCTAAGATAATGAATAAAGGTAGCTACACTAAACAACAGATTTTCAATGTAAACAGAACAGCCTTATATTGGAAGAAGATGCTATTTAGGACTTGCATAGCTAGAGAGGAGAAGTCAACTCCTGGCTCCAAAGCATCAAAGGGCAGGCTGACCCTCTTGTTAGGGGTTAATGCAGCTAGTGACTTTAAGCTGAAGCCAGTGTTCATTTACCATTCAAAAAAATCCCAGGGCTCTGAGGAATTATGCTAAATCTACTCTGCCTGAGCTCAAAAAATGGAGCACAAAAGACTAGATGACAGCACATCTGTCCATAACATACCTTAGTAAATATTTTAAGCCCACTGTTGAGACCTGCCTAGAAAAAGAGATTCCTTTCAAAATATTACTGCTCATTAACAATGTACCTGGTCACCCAAGAGCTCTGATGGAGACGTACAACAAGAATAACATTGTTTTCATACCTGCTAACACAACATCCATTCTGCAGTCCATGGATCCAGGAGTAATTCTAACTTTCAAGTCTTGCTGCTTACAAAATACATTTCATAAGGCTATAAATACCACAGATAGTGATTCTTCTGGTGGATCTGAAGAAAGCAAATTGAAAACCTTCTGGAAAGGATTCACTATTCTATGCCATTAAGGACATTCATGATTCATGGAAAGAGGCCAAAATATTAACATGAACAGGAGTGTGGAAGAAGTTGATTCTGATCCTCATGGATGACTTTGAGGGGCTCAAGACTTTGAAGGAGGAAGTAACTGCACATATGGTGGAAACAGCAAGAGAACTAGAATTAGAAGTGAAGCCTGAAGACGTGACTGAATTGCTGCAATCTCATGATAAAACTTGAACAGATGAGGAGTTGCTTCTCATCTAGATGAGCAAAGAAAGTGATTTCTTGAGATGGAATCTACTCTTGGCAAAGATTGTTGAAATGACAGCATAGGATTTAGAATATTGCATAAGCTTAGTAGACAAAGCAAGAGGCAGGGTTTGAGAAGAGGGACTCCAGTTCTGACAGAAGTTCTACTGTGGATAAAATGCTATCAAACAGCATTGCATGTTACAGAGAAAATAGTTCATGAAAAGGAGAGTCAATCAATGTGGCAAACTTCATTGTTGTCTTACTTTAAGAAACTGCCACCCTGATCAGTCAGCAGCCATCAGTATCAAGACAAGACCTTCCATTAGCAAAAATACTATGATTCACTGAAGGCTCAGACGATGGTTAGCATATTTTAGCAATGAAGTATTTTAAAATTAAAGTATATGTATTGTTTTTAAGATATAATGCTATTTCATACTTAATGGGCTACAGTAATGTATAAACTTTTACATGCATTGGGAAACCAAAAATTCATTTGACTCAGTTTATTGTGATATTTGCTTTACTGTGGTGGTATGGAACCAAACCTACAATATTCCCTAGGTATGCCTGTACCAGTAATGAACAAGTGAAGTTTGAAATTAAAAACACAATACCATTTATACTAGAACTCCAAAAATGAAATACTTAGGTAAAAATCTAACAAAATATGTATAAGATCTATATGAGGAAAACTATAAAATTGATAAATAAAATCATAGAAGAAATAAATAGAGAGATATTCCAAGTTGATGGATAGGATGGCTGAATATTGTGAAGATGTCAGTTTTAGATCTGTGGATTCAATGCAACCCCAACCAAAATCCCATCAAATTATTTTGTGGATATTGACAAACCGATTTTCAAGTTTATATGGAAAGGCAAAAGATTCATAATAACCAACATAATACTGAAGAAGAGCAAAGTGGGAGGACTGACACTTCCTGCCTCTGAGATTTACTATAAAGCTATAGTAATCAAGACAGAGTGGCATTAATGGAAGAACAGATAAACAGATCAATGGAACTAAATAGAGAACCTAGAAATAGATGCATATAAATATAGACAGCTGATATTTTACGAAGGAGCAAAGGCAACACAATGGGTAAAGGTAGTCTTTTCAACAAATAGTGCTAGATCATTCACATGCAAATAGAAAAAAAGAAAAAATTAATCTAGACACAGACATTACATTCTTCAAGAAAATTACCTCGAAATGGATCATAGACCTAAATGTACACCATAAACTATAAAACTCCTAGAATATAAACATAGGCAAAAACCTAGATGACCTAGGGTATGTTAATGACTTTTTAGGTACAATACCAAAGACATAACTCATCAAAGAAATAACTTAAGCTTGACTTGATTAAAATTAAAAACTTCTGCTCTGTGAAACATTATGTCAAGAGAATGAGAAGACAAACCACAGAACAGGAGAAAATATTGGCAAAAGACACAGCTGATAAAGGACAGTTTTCCAAAATACACAAAGAACTCTTAAAACTCCACAGTAAGAAAACAAACAACCTAATTAAAATTGGGCAAAAGAACTTAACAGGCACTTCACCAAAGAAGAAAAACAGATGGCAAATAAGCATATGAAAAAGATGGTTTACATCATATGTCATCAGAGAAATGCAAATTAAAACCAAAATAAGATACCACTGCATATGTATTAGAAAGGGCAAAATCTGGAACACTGACAACACCAAATGCTGACAAGGATGTGGAGAAACAGGAACTCATGTTCACTGCTGGTAGGAAAACAAAGTGGTACAGTCACTTTGGAAGATAGTTTGGTGGTTTCTTACAAAACTAAACATACTCTTATCATACAATTCAGCATTCACACTCCTTGGTATTTATCCAAAAGAACTGAAATTTATATCTACACAAACACCTATACACAAATGTTTATAGTGACTTTACTCATAATTGCCAAAACTTGGAAGCAACAACAACATCCTTCAGTAGGTGAATGGATAAATAAATGGCAGTATGCCCAGACAATGGAATACTATTCAGCACTAAACAGAAACAAGCTATCAAGCTGTGAAAAGACATGGAGGAAATTTAAATGAATATTATTAAGTGAAAGAAGCCAATCTAAAAAGGCTACATAATGCATGACTCCAACTATATGACTTTCTGGAAAGGCAAAACTATAGAGACAGTAAAAAGATCAGGGGTTACCAGTGGTTGGCAGGGTAGAGGCGAGGAGGGGGGCATAAATAGGCAGAGCACAGAGGATTTTAGGGAGGTGAAAATACTCTAAATGATACTATAATGATGGATACATGTCATTATACATTTGTCCAAACACACAGAACATACAAAGCCAAGAGTGAACCCTAACATAAACTCTGGACTCTGGGTGATTATGATGTGCCAATGAAGGTTCGCTGACTGTAACAAATGTAACCTTCAAGTGGGGGATGTTGATAATGGGGGAGGTTACCAATGTGTAGGGGCAAGGGGAATATGAAAAATCTCTGTACCTTCTCCTCACTTTTCCCCTGAATTTAAAACTTCTCTAAAAAATTACTAATAAAAAAATAAAAAATACTTTCTTTTTAAAAAATCCCTCCTTACAGTTACTTTTTTCTTTACATTTTCCTCACTATGTGTGTTTGCATAAAAAATGCCACAAAATGTAAAGAACCACCCTTCACCTGTATAAATGCAGTGAAACTAATGATTTTCCTTTTGGGTTTCCTTTGTTATTTTTCATTCATAAAACCCTCATATTTAATTAACAGAATACTTACGTTTCAGAATGTTGAACATAGCTCCACCTCACAGGTATATACATAACAAGGCATCTGGAATAGGCTGCCCTCTTCCTCTGAATGTATCCATTTTCTTTCTGTTGTATGCTTGTGAACTTTTGTCCTGAAACTTGTCTTGGAACAGGAGTTTGGGAGGGGTCATCAGAAGACTATCCAGAAGATGAGAGCTCCCAAAAGAAGAAGTCAACAATGGAAAGGGTGATTTGGTATCTGCTTTTCATCCAGCCCCATGGACTGAGTTGGAGGCCCAGCAGTTACAGAGAGAAGAGGGCCAGAAAGTCAAGGGGGCAGTCCAGGAAAAACCCTGTATGACTGTACACAGCAGAGCTGTTTCAGTGTCCAAGTGGCAGATGGCAGAACCAGGGACCTCTTGAAGACCAAGAAGACTAGAAGCATGGAGCATCTGGAGTCAGCCCCTTGGCAAGAATCTTATCACCTTATGTTGGCAAATGAGCATAAAGCTTCCCAAATGGGAATCTCCAGAGAATGGGCATGGGAAAGGTGGATATTTTTAACTTACTCTTTATATACTTTTGCAATTGCTTTACTGGTTGCATTAGGTAAACATTATTTTGGAAATTTTTCTGTTTTTTAAAATGCATGCACTTTATTTAAAATGCAGCTTAATTGCCACCCAAGGCTTCCTCAAAATTCACGTATCTCTTAGAATGTTAAACCGTAATTCATTCTGCAAATGCATTGCAACACTACTTGCTTGAAATGAGAGCTGAAAATGATGAAAGTTTTCTGTTAGAAAATGTCCTTTTGGAAAGTTGCCACTACTTTTGAAGAGTCTGAAATGCAACAAGAGAAATACAGCTGATCTTTGCGATTTGCTTCCTGGGTGTGCTGGGATTTAGTTTTCCGATCAGGAACTGGAGTTTTGTTTCATCTCTTTTAATAATAACTTTTATAGGAAATAAGTAAGAGTAAGTCTGGGGCAAGCTGAGATTTCAAGGTTAAGGGGGAAATTCCAGTCATTCAATGTCAAAGCTATGGGTCAAATAACAATGACTGGCAGTCATATTCTTAGTAAGAATTTCTTGAGTACTTCCAGCATGTCAGGTACTGTGAATGTAGGGGAATAAAGATACTTCGCCTTCAAGAGCTCACAACTGAGAAGAGACAGACAAGTCCTTTATCTGTCCTTGGTCAGCTCCCTTTCTCATTCTCATTGGCAACCATTCCAAAGCTCCACCAATCCAACTCCCTCAAGTTTTCTTCATCCAACTCCTACCTTCTTCCCTCTCAGCAAGTAGCCTTACTTTATACTTAACCAAAAGAAAATGAGTGATGTGGATTTAATTCCCTCCACATCTCACCCCACTATCTACATCAGCTCCAGCCACGCATCTTGACTTCTCATCCAGTCTCCAGAGAAAGTCTCTCTCCCCTTGTTAAAGGCCAGCCTGCTTCTTGTTCTTCCATGACCTGCCACCCTCTCAAATATTCACTTTGTCTATTAGCCCCATCTCTTTAGACTTTAAGCAAGTCCAAATTCCCTCCAGTCTAAAATTAATTAACCTAAATCTTAGATTTTCTTCTGGTATTTGCCTTTTTCCCCCCTTCTTTCTATATTAGTTATTACAAAGTAGTTGAAGTCATAGTAACAAACAGCCCCCCAAATTTAGTGACCTAATATAAAAATATAAACAAGCTAACTTCCTACTAAGCTGCATAGGCTTCTGCCACACGTCCACTGCAGCACACTCCCTCAGGACACAGGCTGATGGAGGCTCTGCCATCCGGGACATCAACAGTTACCCTGGCAGGAGACTGGAGAATTACGCACCAGCTCCTAAACGCTTTTATGCTATTCACACTTCTCTAAGCCAGATGAAGTTACATGGCTCCAATTTAAAGAAGAGGAATCTAAATTTCAAAGAGGTCAAATGACTTGCTCACAATCACACATCCAATATGTGCAGAACTATTTCTCAGACCAGATGGCCCAAATCCAATATACTTTCTATCAATATTACAGTGAAAAAATTCAATTGTTTAACTATTTGTCTTATTATCTAAATCACAGGTTTGAGTATTTAATACGATTTAACCCTTTTGCCTTAGTGAACCAGGTATGAATATAGGTAACAACTGATAACGCTAGATTTAAAATGTTCTTTTCCACTACAGCTCCGCACGCGTGTTTCAATCTTGACCTAAACGATGAGGATGAAGTTGCTCCAACTTCACAGTCTACTTTTGGTCTGGCCCATCTATGACTGACTACATCTTAGCAGCACTAAGGAAAATAGAGGTGATCGTCCCCTTGATCAAGTGTTCTTATTCTATAAATGTTTGGAGAAGGAAGAAAGGGAGGAAGAAAATAAAGAACAGAGGAAGGAAAGGAGGGAGGGAGGAAGGAAGTTGGTGGAAAGAAAGAAGGAAAAAAGGAAGGAAGGGAGGGAAGAAGGAAGGGAGAGAAAGAAAGCTTTTATCTAAGTCACTGAGACTTAGAGGACAAAATATCATCACTTACTAATAGCCAAAACTACATCCCATAAGCTTGAATTAAGAAACTCATTCATATGCACTGTTAACCTGTACTCTTTTAAAAGAGCTGTAAGATTAAAGAAAAATTAACAAAAAGTAGCCCGCTCATTCATTCGTTGACAATAAGTTAAGAAAGGAATAAGGAGCATTTGGCAACATGGGAACTTTATGACATGACATCATTGACAGCAGCTTTGGCAGAATGGTGGACGTGGAAGCCAGATTAAAGTAAACTGAAAGAAGAACATCAAGGTGGAAGAGCGTGCCTAAAAGTACAAAATCTCAAGTGAGTGGTATGTTCAGGAGCAAGGAAAATACTCTGGCCAGGTCGGTGAGCTCTTTTGTTTGTCTGCTGAGCAACTGAGTATAACTTCTTATGAAACTTGTATCCTGTCCCTCTTTCCTGGAAAAATTCAGCATCGTGGAAGCTTTTGTTCTCTCTCTCTCTCTCTTTTTTTTTTTTTTTTTTTTTTTTTGGCTTAAACATGGGAACCAATGGAATTTGTGTAGCAAATATTCTCTTTATCTGAAAACCACTAACAAAAGTCACTTTATCTCTAGGGTGGGAGGCTCTAATTTTCTCACCTGGACAAGGCCATCAATATTGGCTCTTTCTGTTCTGCCTTTTATTAAATTTACTGAGTTAAAAGTTTCTGGTTGACTGATGTCCCAAAGACAAGCACCAGTTGGTAAGCTACATCTTTCGTGTCCAATCAGTTTCTTTTTCTTTTTTCCTGGAAATGCAGGAAAGTTCTTTCCCTCCACTAACTTACCTTTCCTTTTTGCCTAACTTAGGCTTCTTTTCCTAACCTAGGCTGGTCAGAGCTCAATCACTTTTATGTGAACCAATAAGAAGTCCATAAACCTGACAAGTAGTCCAAAATATGTTCTTTCTAGAGAAATATAAAAATAAACACTGAATCAGCAGTGGTGAAATTAAGCAATCTGCATATCTCAGAGCTTTTATTCTGAGCAATACTGGATTTCTCTGAACTCTCATTGAGGGTTTTTGATCTATAGAACATAGCAGAATGTGCCGAGACAATTCAGGATTTAAGCCAACGATAATTTGTTTAATCCTGTGGGGAAATAAAAGTAAATTGCAACTGCCAGTTCCCATACCTATTGTTGATACAATGGGAACCCATTACCAGATAGATTGAGACAAGGATGATTGCATTTAAGAAAAAGTCATAAACAACTGTTTCCGTATCTGGTATCATAAATTGAAACAATCTTTCTGGTCGGCAGAACATATCAAAAACCTTTAACATGTTTATATATTTTAATCTAGCAATTCCATTCTGTAATTTTATCCCAAGGAAATAATCATGGCACAGACCAAAATTTAGCTTTAAAGATGTTCACTGCAAGAACTGTCGATAATTGCAAAAACCGGAAACAGTTTTAATATTAAGCCACTAAAATGCTGAGTAAATAAACTTTGAAGCTAAGAATGCTAATTTAAGCCTCCTGGATTTCTCTTCTAAATACCTTTTTTCCTCATTACCTCATCTCTTTGTCTTTTTGCTCTGCTTTGGGGAACACCTCCTCAACTTCACTTTCCAACTCCCCTATTAAATTTTTTATTTCTCCTTTTATTTCCAAAAGCTTATTCTTATATCTGATGATTTCTTTCTAAATACTGTCTTTGTCTTGTTCAAGGGTACAATATCTTCTCATCTCTCTTAGATATTAATTTTGTTTTAAGTTTTATTCTGCTCCCTTCATTGTCTCTGTTTGGTCTGTATTCCCTTTTTCTGTTTGTTTTGGACTCTGGCTTTCACACAAAAGACTTTCCTCACATAGCTGATGATCCTTCATTGAAAGGTCGTATTCAGGCACTGATTAGAAGCCCTCTGGGTGTAGAGACAGAGTTTGTCAACTGGTAGATTTCATTGTTATTGGGTGGCATTGGGTGGCACCTGATAATATGTGTAAATTCTTTCCCATCAATAGGTCAGATTTCCCTCCAATATCCTGTTTAGAGGTCTAAGCCTGGCTCCTTTTGTTCTGGGAAACAAGTTGGGAGCTCAGAATTGTACCATTGACCTTGACAACTTTTAATTTTTTCTTATTTTTAGAATGATCCCTTACCACCCCTGGTGCCTGGTACCAGTAAGAATCTGCAAAGTCACATTGCAAAGGGCATAGATAAAAGGACCAAAGAAGGACTGTAGTTATTTTTGCAATCAACGTATCAGTTACCACTGATGGACCGGTTCTTCAGCATCCAAAATGTTGACTTCCTTGCCAGCAGTAGTTTCTGTTCTTGTTTTAATTGTTGTGGCTTATGCTTCATTATTTGTTTATTCAACCATTTACACAACCAACATTTATGGACCTACTGGGATATCAGGCACTGTCCAATGTACTGAGAATACAGACATGAATTAGACAGTCAAAATCTCCCTTCCCTACTAGTGGTTACCAGTAGGGAGAGGGAAGGAGGAGGGGCAAGGTGGAGGTGGAGGATTAAGAGGTACAAACTATCAGGTATAAAATAGGCTACAAGTATGTACTGTATGACATGGGGAATGCAGCCAATATTTTATAATAACTATAAATGGGGTATAACCTTTAAAAACTGTCAATTACTATATTGTATACCTAAAACATATAATATTGTACATCAACTATACTTCAATTAAAAATATGATTTTGTAAAATAAATTAAAAAAATTTTTTAATCTCCCTTCCTTTATGGGGTTTGTATTCCAGTAGAAGGTGATAGACAATAAACAAAATATATAAGTAAATTCTTTGGTTTGTTCAAAGGTTACATAAATCCTACCCAGGGGGAAAAATAAAGCAGAGAATTGGAATTGGGGGTCCTGGGCATGAGCATTCTTAAATAGGATCATATTTGTCATTTTGTGAGATTTGAGGAAGAAGTGTAAGTAAATGTATGTGTCCAGTTTGCAAAGTTTAATCTGCAGTTTCCCCAGTGAAATATCATGCATCCATTAAAAATTACGTTATAGAAGACCATCTGACTGCCAGTCAAGAGATATTAGAAACCTATGCTTTAAGCATTGTCCCTACTTTAATCACACAGAAATGATGGATAAAACATAGAAAGAGAAAACAGACACAGCCTAACATCTTCCAAACAGAAGATCATCATTTTGTGAGCCACACAGAGAACAGAAATGCAAACCAGAAAGTATGGTGAAGCTGTAGATGGTCTGGGACCCGAGCCAGATTTACTGTTCAAATCCACGGACTGGTGTATGGTTTCATGCCTTTAAAAATGCTAAAAATGCTTCAATTAACTACTTCCTGAGGCAACGCCTAGTTTATACCCACTTATCTACAATGGTAAGGGAATGCAGACATAGCCTCCAATCCAGGACCAACTTGTCCAGATGCTTGGTGATAGGATTTATTCTTTCTTTAGCATCACCACAGGCCTGGAGCCCAACCCCCCAACATAAGACCTGGTTCTATATTAAGGATCCCTGGAGCACTGGATGGAGGCCACCACAAAATAACTACTGAGGGTGGGCTGACCCCAGAGACAGAAAGAGCAAAACCAAGGAATAAAAAGAAAAACTCCAATTCAATATGACCTAGATACCAAAATTCCAAAACAGATGAGGAAAGCTAAGAAAAGTAATCAATAAAATCTACAATCAACAGGTAACATCAATCCAAGAAAAATAAAATTGAACTATATAAAAACAAGTTTAATATAAGTATGTTTATGGTCCACAAAGACATAAAAGAAGTCATAATAACTATAAAAGGAACAAAGAATTATGAAGCAAAAACAGTCAGAAATGAAACCAGAACAGACAGATTAGAAAAAGAACAGTTAGAAATAAAATGAACTATGTATTCATTGAAATAAGACCATCCATTAAATGACATAAATTCTGGGCTGGACAAGATGAAGAAAGAAATACAAATTAGGAGATAGTACTGAGATCCTTACACAGAGAACAAAAAGGGAAATAAATATTAAAAAGTGATTGAGAGATATGGAGCATGGATTGGGAGGTACCAACTTATATCTGATAAGAATTGTAGAACCAGTCCATTAAGCAGACAAGAAGTATTTATTGAGCATGATTTTATGCCATACAGTGTTCCAGGCACTTGGATACATCAAGGAACAAAACCAGGGGAAAAATCCTTGCTCTCGTGGAGCATACATTCTAGCAGGGCGAGAAGGACAAACAAATGTGTATCAGGATTCCTCCAGGAAACAGACTGCACACTCAAAAGGGGTGAATGCACATAGTTCATTGAGTCTTTTGTGATAAAGCACCCCAAGGCTAGCAACAGGAAGAAGCCATTACCAGAGGCTTGAAAAGAACAAAGCACAGCATGGCAGAGAGGTGAGAATTCAGAACTTCCCACGCACTTAGAAAAAGTTATAGCCATGATTAGAAGTAATAAGTAGCCATCAGAACCAGTTTTAAACGAGTTCAAATGATCAACAAAAACACACTTCAGTGAACATGCTTTTGCAAGCCAACTACTGTCAGGCCCTCATTCTGAAAGCCAGCCAAACAGGGTCAGACTCATTTCAGTAAACATAACCTCTGAGAGTCAACCAATCCACAACAGTCTTATGAGCAACAAAACCCTACAGAGGAAGCCAACCCACTGGAGCCTCTGAAAGTCTGCCAATCCCTCAACTCCTTGCTTCTCCAAAACTCTGTGTAAGATCAACAGCTTACTCTGCCTTGGGGACACTATGCTGACCAGTCTAGTCTACTGTGGCAGAGGAATCTGGGGAAATAGGCATCCTGAACTCTCTCTCTTCCCCACTTCCAGTCTTTAGACAGTGCCTTCTGTGGCTGAACTAGAAGCCAGAGAACAAGGGAGATTGTTGATACCACCCATAGATGTCAGCTTCTCGGGACACAGAGCAAGGTGGAGAAAGATAAAGAGTGGATCTGAAGGAGCAAAAGGAATTTCCATCACAACATGAAACATAACAAATAAGTTAATTATATAATGTTAGAAGGTAACAGAACAGAGAAAGTGGGTTGTGAGTAAAGGGGAAGGGAGAGGGGAAAGACTGAAGTTCTAAACAGTTCTCAAGGCAGGTTTCATTAAGAAAGTCACATTTGAGCAAAGACTTGAGAGAGGAGAGTGTATTAGCCACTTATATTTGAAGGAAGATATTCCAGGCAGTAGGAACAGTTTTGGGCCAAGGGGCTAAACAAGAGTATGCCTGGCTTGCTTAAAAACAGTGTGGCTGGAGTCACGGGAGAGGAGCAGAGAATGAGATGAGAGGTGGGACTGGGAACCGAATCATGTAGGTCCTCACAGGCCACTGAAAAGATCTGGGCTTTGTACAAATTTGCTAGGGCTGCCATAACAAAGCACCACGCTGGCTGACTTAAGCAATAGGAACGTATTTTCTCACAATTCTGAAGGCTAGAAATCCAAGAGCAAGGTATCAGCAGGGATTCTTTGGAGGCCTCTCTCCTTGGCTTGCAGGCGGCTGTCTAATCGCTGTGTCATCCTTCCGTCTGTGGATTATCTGTGTCCTCATTGCCTCTCCTTATAAGGGTACCAGTCATGAGGGATTAAGGCTCACCCATGTCATCTGATTTTATTTCAGCTACCTCTCTAAAGGCTCTGACTCCAAAAACAGATACACCCTCAGGTGCTGGGGGTTAGGACTTCAACATACGAATTTGGGGGACATAATTCAGCCCATAACAGGCTTTTACTCTGAGTATGGGGAGCCACTGGGTGGTTTTGAACAGATGAGTGGCATAATTTGATTTGTTTTAAATGTCCACTTTGGCAGCTGTTTGACACTTAGGCTAAAGTGGGATGAGGATATGACTGGAAACAAGGCGACCGGTGGGAGGATATTTCAATAAATTCAAGTGGAAAGTGTCGGTGACTAGGTCCAGAATGGTAGCGATAGAGGTGAGAAGAGTCAGAATCAGGGTCTATTTCTAAGTCACCGGGAGTTTTGATGATTAGGGTGTGGAATCTGAGAGATAGGGTGACATCAAGGATGATGCCAAGGCTTTTGGCCTGAGAAATTGGAAGAGTGAAACTGTTATAGCTGACACTGGGAAGCTACAAGAGGAACAGCCTTGTGGGAAAAGACATTAAAGTTTAAAACACATATAAAGTTGGAGACATTTCCTAGACATTCAGGAGGATATGTCAATAAGCTGTTGAATATGTAAGTCTGCAGTTCAGGAAGGAGGTCTGGGTTAGAGATATAAATGTGAGAGTCATCAGAACATAAGTGGTATTTAAAGCCATGAGATTATATGATCCAGCAATCCCACTCCTGGGCATGTATCTGGAGGGAATTCTAATTCAAAAAGATACATGCACCGCAATCCCAATGTTCATAGCAGCACCTTTTACAATAGCCAAGATAAGGAAGCAACCTAAATGTCCATGAACAGATGACTGGATAAAGAAGATGTGGTGTACCTATACAATGGGATACTACTCAGCCATAAAAAAAAGAATAAAATAATGCCATTGGCAGCAACATAGATGGAGATCGTCATTCTAAGTGAAGTAAGCCAGAAAGAGAAAGAAAAATACCATATGATATTACCTATATGGGGAATCTAAAAAATAAGACACAAATGAAATTATTTGCAAAACAGGAACAGACTCACAGACAGAGACAACAAACTTATAGTTACCAAGGGGGGAAGGGAGTGAGAAGGAGTAAATTAAGAGATCAAGATTTGCAGATACTAACTACTATACATAAAATAAACAACAAGTTTATACCATATACACAGGGAACTATATTCAATATCTTGTAGTAACCTCTAATGAAAAAGAATATGAAAAGGAACATACATATGTATATGTATGACTGAAACATTAAGCTGTACACCAGAAATTGACACAACATTGTAACTGACTACACTTCAATAAAAAAAATAAAGTAAAATAAATAAAGCCATGAGACTAGACACCATCAGCAATGGAGTGCCTGTAGAAGGAAGAAGAGACCAAGGATTGAGCCCCAGACCACTCCAACATTACAGGTTAGAAGAAAAAGAGGAACCTGCATAGGAAATTGAGAAGCAGCAGCCAGTGAAGAACAAAGGAAGTGAAGAGAGTGTTGGGGCCCTGAAACCAAGTGAAGAAGTTTGTCGTGGAAAAGAAGAAGCCACTGCATCAAGTGCTACTGAAAGTCGATGTTCAGATCATCGTTAATCTAAGCAAGATCATTTGAAATTGTCCCATAGATCTTGAACGTTCTGTTCTGTTTACTCACTTCTTTGTTTCAGCTTGAGTAATTTCTATTGGCCTATCTTCAGGTTCACTAATTTTTCCCTCAGCTGTTTTGAGTTTATGGATGAGCCTGTCAAAGGAATTCTTCACCTCTGTTCCTGTTATCGATTTATGTATTTCCACCAATTCTTTTCCTATGGTTTCCATCTCTATGCTGGATGTAGCCATCTTTTCATGTATGTTGTCCGCCTTTTTCATTAGCACCTTTCACATACTAATCATAGCTATTTAAATGCCCTGATAGTCCCAACATTTGTGTCATATATGAGTCTGTTTCTGTTCAATGCTTTGCCTCCTGACTCTGTGTGTGTATGTGTTTTCTTGCTTCTTTGTCTGACTTGTAAATGTTTGTTGAAAGCCAGACTTCTTGTGTACATCAGTAGACGCTAGGCTACTAATTTGTATGTCTGCATATGGGCATGTGTTTCCTTTGCAAGGTCTTGAGTGTAGGGGAGCTGAATCAAGCTAGTCAAGATTTGAGCTCAGTTTGTGATCTGTGGTTGCTATAACTACTTTGAGTGCACCGTGAGCTTTAAATCCCTCCAGCACTACCTGGTGCTTAGGGTGGATGCTGGATTGTAGGAAGTATCCTCCTGATTGTCTGTTCCACATTGCTTTAGGTCTTCCCTTTCCCTGCCCCTCAGTGCTGTTACTTTTTAATTTTACAAGTATAATGTTATTTAATTATACAATTGGTTTTTTAAGCCTGGTTTGGGGAGCTGGGTGGTGGGTGGTGAAGAATATCTCAGTTGTTTTGCTTGTCCTCAGTCTTAGGCAGGCACTATGTTCCCTGGATCCCCAGAGTTGGGCCATCTCATGATCCTACCCCACTCTCAGCTGTGGGTCTGGGACCAGCTCATATGCCTGCCCCACTCCCAAGATAAGAGGTCGGTTGCAGTTCCCTTCCCACAGTTCCACTGGGTTTCTCCAGTGTCCTAAGGACAACAGTGCACTAGTGATTTCAGGATCTGTTCCACACAAGAGATAGGGGAGAAGAAGGGCTGTGCCCCTCCCACTGGGGCAGCTGTTCGTCTCCCCCCAGGTCTGCACCATGATGGAGGCTTCCTCGGGGTTCTCATCCTGCCCCTAGTCTTTTCTGTGAGCACTTGGTGAGGTCCATGGAGAAAAGTCCCAAGTGCTGTGAATTCCCCTTGGGTCTGTAGCCACCTGGGGTTATATATTCTCTAACTAGCCCACATTCAGCCTTTAGCAATTGGTTAAAAATCATAGCCAAACTCTACTTACCAGTGGGTCTGCTCCTATAAACATGTACTTGAATCTCATTGCTCCTTGGAAGCACCTGTCTTTCTCTAGATTTCGGGTTAGTTGATTGCCCTGTGACCTCAGCGCTCTGATGGGTTCAAGAAAATTATGGAGGGGGAGGGAAATGGCTCAGTGGGAGAGCACAAGCAGGCACGAAGTCCTGGGTTCAATCCCCAGTAGCTCCATTAAATAAAAGAGAGAGAAGAAAACTATAGACTTGCACATTGGCCTTTTTTTGTGGTTGCTGAAGTGAGAACGATGCTCTTTCCAGCTTCCTGCATCCCACACAGAATCCAGAAGTCCTGTTTCATCAATCTTCAACTGTATGACTTCAGACAAGTCATTTATTCTCTCTGGACCTCAGTCATAGGAATAGTATGCTAGAAAATCTCTGATGTGCCTTCCACCACACATGTTCCAATAAACAAAACAGCTTCTAAAGAAGCCACAGTTTTCTACTTACCTCATCGTTCCTTGTTCCCTATCACGGCTGCAGCAGCTTACTATAAAGAGAGTAACTGGATATAAGAAAATTCAAACCCAAATTCTATATAATGATTTCAATCAGTGGTAGATCTAAACTCATAATATGGCCTGACTTTCCAGATCACCCTCTTTTCATTAGCTTCACGACAGCAAACCAGTTTCAATTCAGTCTGTAGCACAGGGATTCTGGAATTCATTTTCCCCTTAGTTAATTGTCATCCCTAATATTTATTTTCTTTCATGCTGAATTCTGTGACTCTTTCAACACATTCTTGGATGGTTCCACTACTCTCTTATGTTCCCTTCTTCCCATAATCTTTAGCAACTTTGAAAAAGCCTAGAAGTTGTTCCTGCCAGAAAGTGTTTGTGTCTCCCTGGTTCTATTCCTCAGACTGTGGAGTGCTTTATCTTGAGGGTAGCTGTTGGAAAGGCATAAAGGGTAAAAGTCCCATCTACTAAATCCACCAACTTTACAGCCTCTCTGAGTCCATCATCACAGGGGGAAGTCTAAAGATGGCCTCTTCCTCCTTGGCTACTCCAACCTGAACAAAAAGAGCATTTAAATCCATAAACCAGTCCAGCCAGAAAACAGCCTCACGCAGTTCCCAAGCCGTTGACTCTCACGTGGCAATATACACATGGCACTGATGACTCCTTGGCCTGGAATTTCCTCCAAGTCTCATACAACTGATTACTGGATTCTACAGTCCCGAGTTGGCTGCTACATGGAAGCCAGCATCCTGGGGCATGGAGAGTTTTGCCTCATGCCTGTCCAGCTGCTCCTTTTCTGTTTATTTTTATGTCTTACTCAGGCCCCTTCTCTTTCGTAATTGATGACTTTCCAGGCCTAATGTTTAGCCAGATAGGGAATTAATAGATAACCCAAGGCAATGATTTCATGGCTATGGACTCAAAACATTGCCATTACACTGGAGAATATACAATTTTATGGTTTCTCCCCTCCAGTGTGAAACCCAACAGTTGCTAGATGGCAGGAAACCATCTGATGGTGTGAGTCACCCCATCTCCTTTTAGTGTCCCCCACACCCTTTTAGGTTAACAAGAACTGGTTTCTGTTACTTATGACCAAAAACCTTAACTGATAAATCCTCATCAACTCAAAAAGTGTTCAGAGGTCTCTCCATGCCTTACAGGAGTGAGATGAAACTAGAGGTAGGGAGATGAGGACTTCATAGGTTTTTAAAAGAACACTAAGCTTTATCCAAAGAAAAATAGAAAACCGCTAGTTTTAGCATGAGTGTATTAGTTAAGGTTCTCCTGAGAAACAGGGCCAATAGAGGAGAGAGAGCAACACACACACACACACACACACACACACACACACACACACACACACACACACTATGAAAGAGATATTTATTATAAGGAATTGGCTCATGCAATGAAGGAGGCTGAGAAGCCAGAATCTGCCAATCTGCCATCTGCAAGCTAGAGACATCAGAAGCCACTGTGTGGTTCCAGTCTGAGTCTAAAGGCCTGAGAACCAGGAGCTCCAATGGTGTAAGTCCCAGTCTGAGGGTGGGAGAAGATGGATACCCCAGGTCAGCAGTCAGGCAAAGAGAGTAAGTTATCTCTTATTCAGGCTTTTTGTTTTATTTATTTACGCCCTCATTGCGTTAGACGAGGCTCACCCACCCTAGGGAGGGCAATCGGCTTTACTCAGTCTACCAATCCAAATGCTGATCTCATCTGGAAACACCCAGAAATAAAAGTTTAATCAAATATCTGAGCACCCCATTGCCCTGGCAAGTAGACACATAAAATGAACAGTCATAATGAGGGAGACACCAAAGATGGCTTCCGAATTTCTCTTTGGAAATACTTAGTGGCGACTGTCTGATTCAGAAAAAGCCCAGTCTTTGAGCTTGATTTACAGAACAAACACTGTTTATTGAGAGTGTTTCTCTGATACAGCTCTGAGGATGACATTAGGAAGGAGCTAGCGGTCTCCAGAACACACCCATGGCGGTGGCTGTCTCAGACTGCCCTGAGTTCTGTGCTCTGAGATCTATTACCACATCCACACTGAGGCCACCCTTTCCATGGTTGCTGTTAGCCAATGACAGAGTTCAGCAGGTGTGAAATAAAATTCATATTTAATGGCAAGACAAAAATTTAGACATAAAAATACTTCTCTGCCCTTTGGCCTCCTCTCTCCCGTCTACTGCACATTGTGTAACTGCATTACACATCCACCAAACCTCCCCCACTGGCAGAAATACCAGCTCAACCATAAACAGCAACATTCTTTTAGCATCAACAAGACCACTCCTTAAAAGATAACATTCCTTCTTGATCTTGTAAGGGGCTACAACGATGGCTTACATCTGGATTGGGTAAGCTGTCAATAATACGTCATTTAATGTACAACCCTCTGTCCCAAAAACCTTATGTAACTGTGCCTTGACTTCTAACAGGAGGAACCGTCCTCAGAGCTTTCTGAGATGCTATTCCCAGGTTATAATCCTCAACTTGGCTTGAGTAAAATTTTCTGTTTCTTTCTTAGGTCGACTGATTAATTTTTCCTTGACTCAGGGATACTGATGCAGACCCATTCTCACGAGACATGAAACATGGCAATTTTGACTCACAGACTCCTCATCAGACAAACAGAAACTTTCTTAGAACTGCACTGAAGTCTGAGACTCTTTCCACCAGCCTCGCTCAGAGGGATCAGGCCTGTATCTCTGTCTGAAGGTTCTCCCCATCTCACTCAGCTCTCTCTCCCTCCCCCTCAAAAAGCCCCCTGCACATCTAGTCTTGTGTTGGCATATGCAGCTCAGAGGATGCAAACTAACACAACTGAGAGACATAATCAGATTGTCAAATTGGAAAGATCAGTCTGGAGGCCGTATGAGGAAGGATTAGGTGAATGTCAGAGGGGATCTGGGAACACTGGGTAAGAGGTAAAATCAGTAAGTCAGGCAAGAGTTAGTGGTAGTTTGTACCAAGGCAGGGTCAGCCCAGGTTCACATTAATCACAACAGAGGCCAGATTTAATGAGGGATTTCAAGTTTCAGATCCCATCTGCCTATTTATGGAGATGGGGTTCCTCACCATATCCTATCAGATTGTGTCCAGATCAAAAAGAAGAAGAAAGTGTATTTGGGGAGCTTCCACACCTGCAGCTAAACCAACGTGCTGAAGCCAGGCACTGACTCCATGGAATCTGGGATGGTTCCCTTCAGCTAGTTTTACAATATTCTACAATTCAGATCACGTTCAGAGTTCTAGCATTATGAGACTTTTCAATGATAGAGATTATAGCATTGCTATTTGTGCCTCTATAATCAGACAACGGTCAGCATTTCCACTGCGAACGCTGTATTTCCAGAGCCATAAAATTTACAACTTGCTGAAATGTGGCATGCAAAGCTAGCCACAAAAATTTCCTAGATTTCCCACAAAGACTCCATCATGCCATTTGTTAAAAAAAAAAAAAAAAAGAGTGGGACTATAACAGTTAGTTTGGAATTCATTTAACTTAAAACGGTGACTTCTATTATACAGTCAAACTTGGTGAATGAATCTTCAGTGAAGAAGGAAGGATTTTTTTATAGGTATTCCATGAGAGTCACTTAAAAAGTCTATTTGTTGGACTTCCAGAAAACTCAACTCCTGCTCAATTTGGGCTGTCCACGAGAAAAAAGCATGTTATACACACACTTATTTTCTTTCTGGGGAAAAAAATCCATTTGAAAAACCATTGCGATCTCTGATTCTTAAAGATAATGGAGGCACTAAACTTAATCTCAAAAAAAAAAAAGGGAAATAAAGGCAGAAATCTTGATACCCAGTGTCTCATACTAATGCTATTGAGTTATATATTATTCCCATCAGAGAGTGGACCTAAGAAAGTGAGTCTGCTGTTTCATTCCTCTTTCACGTTTATGTGGAGCAGCGCCTTAACTGCTGTTTCTGTAGCTGAACGAGCAGCAGATATATTTTAAAGCTCACTTTCCCTGTGGCTGGAAAGCCATTTGATTAAAAATGTCAGTGGTGCCTTGGTGACGCAGCAAGGGAACCTCTCCTGCCCTAAGCACCGGAGCCAAGGACTCTGGAGGAAGCTGGAAAGTGGGGTGAGCGCTTCCACCAGCAGGTAGAATGAGTGTTTGCCATTTCCTCAAATTCCTTGAGACCACCCACAGGCACGAAGGAGGGTGAACAAAGCCTGGGGGATGGAGACTATCTTCAAAAATCTCCCAGTGCTTCCTGGGAGATTTAAGGGACAATAAGAAAATAATTTGTTGGTTTGTAAGTCAGCTGACGTGGCTTTTGATCATTCAGATGGGACAGTTCTGCCTGGAAGGGATCAGTTTCTTTTTTCTTTTTTTTCCTTTTTTTGTTCCAAAGACTAACACAAAAAGATACAAATCAAAGGAGGTGTTCTTTCAATAAAGGAAATTCCAGAAAGGATGCCTCGGCTTAATTAAAATATAACCCTTTGTTTCAAGGGCTCTTCTTTCCCTTGCAAAAGGAAATGCACTCTCTGAAGAGCATGTGCTGGCACCCGTGAGCCAGAATTCTTCGACAAGTAGGGATCTGTCTGCGTTCGTTCAGTGCAACATCTCGGGGAAGCCTTGAAGGGAATCATGCCTGGAGTCCCGTCTGACTTAACTCATCATCACAGTCCTTCATCACAACATAATGAGTGTTATTACTTCCTCATGTGGCCTGTGGGCTTCGTTAATTAAAGAATGGAAAGGTAAGGAGTTCCAACCTTTTGCTTTTAATTAATCAAACGATGTGTTTTCCATCCTCCAGTTGCTGGGCAGCATGTGAAGTATTTAGTCTGCCTTCTAAGACCCAAAAGAGTTCAGTGAAAAAAACTCAGCTGCTGGTTTGAGATTGTGTAGACCATGGAGCAGATGACTGCCTGTGCTTTTCCTTCCAAATGTGAAATTAATTGTATTGCCCACAGTGACACCTACCACACACAGTCGTGTCTGAAGAAAAATAAAAGGTTGTCCTGTATCATCTCATCAATATAAATAAAACCATCTTAAATGTCCATATCTTCAGACTTTGTGGGTGTTTGTCACAGTACCGGCTAATTAGGAGGCACTCAACACACACAAAAGAACTGGAACTAAGATTTATTGAGCACCTATTATGCCAAAAGCTGTGCTCTTTCTGTCATAGTTTGCCGCCTTCCTGTTCACTTGACTCACTGAAACTTCTAGCATTAAGATCATTCCTCCACATGATAACATTGTCTGCACTTTGAAGTGAAATATATTGCTTGGAAGGAAAACTCATCAACCCATCAACAATTCTTACATCTTAGCAAAGGCAGCACCTCAGAGAATGATCAGCGCACTAGTATATTTCCTTTAAGGAGGAAGTTAGGAAAAGCTCAGAGCGGGGGTGGCAAACAGGTTTTATCTAGCGTGCCAGCCCTACACGGTTAGTGTTGCTGCCTGGAGCTCTGTTTTGGGAAGGAGTCTGGAGGCAGAGAGGCTCTGCAGGAATAAAGAATTGCAATCACTTAGTGTATCTGCACTGCTGGACGCTTGGTAGTGATGGCTGAAGAGCTACAAAACCCTGCTAGGAAAATGCGCCCTGCTGAGCCACCGAGAGTAGAGGTATAAAGTGAAAACTGTCCCTCTCTTCATAAAATCCCAAATCTTTTAAGTTTGTATCTGCAAGAGAATCTCTCTGTGGGGCTGTGGCAGAAAACCAGATCGTCTCTACGATTCACTCTCCTCCAGACTCACTTTCCCCTTTGGGACGTCTCACACCATGGTGGCCAGTGAGGAGCCAGGTCACGTTCCTGTCCACTCAATCACTACCCTGGCTCACATGTAGACATGGGACCCTTCCCTCAATAGCCCACAGCACAGATGAAACAGGTTGGTTTATTTAAAGAAAACACCTCTGGGGGGAGCCAGATAATTATATAGCGTAGAGACTTCTAAAATCCTTTTGTCATGGAGCACTTTGGCACTTTGGTGAAGTCTGTGGAACTCCTTGTCAGAATGTTTTTAAATGTGTAAAATAAAATAAAGGATTATAAAGGAAACCTGTTATATTGAAATATAGTCAGCAAAATTTTAAAATGAAACAAATGTGATCTAGTAACAATAGGTTTCTTTATCAACATATTAAATAACAAGACAGTGTATTTAAAGCATAGGCAAGTTAAAGTCAAATTTTCTTTTTTAATGGCATAGTAGTGTGAAGGCTGTTGGTTTTAATTTGGTTTGGAATATCAAACATTGGGGTGGTTCTCATCTTACCTCCTTCCACATATTGGTAGGGGAACATCAGAAAGCCACCTGGATGTCTGCATCACCACCATGGATGTCTGAGACCTCCAGCCTCAGTGTTTGGTGGCTGAAGGACCACTAGGCAGGGAGCTGCCCAATTGTTGGCCAGCTACATCACCTGAACATCTGTAGATAGGAAGACTGCTCCTGCGCACTCTACCAGCAGATCAAATAACAATCACAGTGATAAGCATAAATAATATTTAGAGATCTCTGAAGCCACTACAATGAGATATCAAAATATCTGTGATTTCTGTTGATGACAAAGCCACTGACAGTGCCTAAACTTCTGACGTTTCCTTCTGTGGTAGGCTGAAATTGCTCACCCCTCTGTATTCAAAATTTTTCTCTGTGACTTTGCCATTCCATTCACAAAACGCAGAGTGTTCTTCTTCACTGTAGGCTTTGGACTCTGCCATGTGAGATGCTTTGGCCAAAGGAATGCAGGCAGAAGGGACTGTATGCCAGGGTTGAGCCTCGGCCTTAAGAAGCCTCCTGTGTATTTACTGATCTCTTAGTGCATCCTTCATCGCCATGGGAAGACTTTGCCCAGATTGGCTCACTGGTCTAAGGAGGATGGATGAAAGACACTCGGTCCAGAACTGCCTGACGTACCTACAAACCTGCAGCAAAAGGCAGAATCAACCAGCCAGGCTCCCTCTATGTCAGACAACCCACCAATGCATGAAGAAGCCTAACTGAGAGCAGAAAAACTATTCCCTCTGATCTACAGATGCATGAAAAATAAATGGCTCTTGTTGTATGACACTGAGTTTTTTTGTGTGATTGTTTGTTATGCAGCAATGGCTAACTGATAACTATATTTATAATTTAAGTAAATGCTATATTTCAGTTAGATTCTCTGCAACCTAGTTAGAGGTTAGTAAATATCAAGGTGTAATGTTTTCCAACCCAAGTTCACAAATCCTTCTAAAGCAGAGACAGGGTGCCCATAGCGTAACTGTTCAAGCTCTGCTAAGATAACTGAGATTCCAGAAAGCTGTCAAAATATTACTGACATCTTCTTTAACCCTTGGACTGGGATCTATACCATAGACCACTCTGGTTCTCAGGCCTTCAGGCTGAGCCTGAATCACATCACCAAATTTCCTGGGTCTTTAGCTTATAGACGGCAGATTGTGGGACTTCTTAGCCTCTCCATAACTGTGTAAGCCAACTCCCAATAATATACTTGAACATATATTCATACATATCTTGTTGGTTCTGCTTCTCTGGAGAACCCTGACTAATGTGTTATGTATGGAGCACCAACAAAATGGTCCAGTCAGCTCCATACTAAGATCAACACAGTTTCCTTTCATTTCTATCAGTTTAATTTGATGCAAGGATCAGGCTTCTACAAAAGCAAATGTTTGAATCAAAAGATACACATGTCCTAAGAGTAATCAATAATTGTCAAGAATAGGACAGCTTAAATCCAAGTCAAAGGGGAGGGGGAGATAATCTAATTCTTCAGGGTCCTGCTACAAGCACATTCAAATAATATTACCAACAGAAATTTTAACATCTTGCCCAACCTTGATGAGATCAGGCAGAGAAAGGTAGGGGGAGACTTTTCAAAGCATAAGCCTATGTAGACTTCTATCTTGTTGTGGGAAGAGATGTCTTTTTTTTTTTTTTTTTTAAGTAAAAAAGGATTAAAAAGAAACATAGAAAAAGTGGAACACATTGAAATAATCACCAAAACAAGAGCAACAGAGCCAATGTATCAGTAACTACAATAAGTGTTAATGAACTAAACTGCCAGTTCAAAGGTGGAAACTGACAGATTGGAGTGTGTATGTTGGGTAGGGGGCAGTGCTGTTCAGAGGAGACACATCTTATCTCCCTACCAGAAGGCGTATCCTGCTCTCTCTACTCCTTGTTATGCAAGGAAACATAGGCAAATCTCTTCCCCGTTCTGTACCTCAGTTTTCTCATAATATGGAAAATGGTATATCAGTTAGGATGTCTTTGTCTACAAGTGATGGAACCCCTTTCCAAACAATGAGATTGTTTATAATCATGCACTGAAGTCGAAAGCTAGGAGGCACTGCAGTGCATCTGCTTTAGCTCCTCTTATGATCCCAAGAGAGCCCCTACACTTTCATGTAACCTGTGCAGATGTAGCCAGCCATGGACAGCAGCAGCAGAAGGCCTGTCTCCTTCTGGGGTCTCATTGAAAGAACGAATCTTCCTCAGAATCTTCCCAGCAGCCTTGTCATCACCTTTAATTGACTAGAGTTTTATCTCTTTTTCATGTCTTAACAATCCTTGTCAAGGATAATGGCAAAACAATGACCTATCAGGATTACCCTTGTTACTGAGGGATGGGAACATGGAAAGGACCTAAGTCATATGAAGGAGGTAAACACTCAAAAATATTGAAGTTCTATCAGCAAGAAAAAAAAAAGGAGCGAAACAGTTGGTAGACAGGCAACCAACAATGTCTGTTACCAGTGGGGATAGAAATATCTTTCCCACAGGGTTGATGTGAGGATATTTGAAAGTTCCTAGAAAGTGTCTGGCCCAAAGAAGACATTTCATGAATATTATTGTTCCTTCCATTTTCCTTTTCTTTCTCTCCTTTTCTCCAGTTACAGACTGGGCTTTTTTCTTCTTCTTCTTTTTTAATCTCCTTCATTTATTGGTTTAAGGGATTAAAGCTTGAGTATGCTAACCAGCAGCCTGGGGAGCACCATGTGGTTCACCCCACCCCTGTGCTAATGAACTGTAAATTACCCCCAAAAGCCAGAGGCTAACGTCCTACTGCTTTCTGACCATTCCAGCTGAGGGAACACTGAAATAGCATAGATCTAATAATAAGCAGGAGCCTGGTCCTCATGAGAGTTCTTTATACTGTTACCCAATTGCTCATTGGGTAACAGTATAAAGTAGAGCCAATTTGGGTGCAGGTTTTGGCAACTACAGTTTCTCTGCGTTTAGTCATCATCAAAATTCACACTTAAATATTTTGTTGGTTTGCCGTACAATTAAAGTGACTAATACATGCAGTTAGTCCAGAGTTTCAAACTAGAGCCCCATGATTCATGTGCACACACATAACTTTGTGGAGAGAATGGCACAATTAACACTGTGAATATAATGATTTTAAAGATGAAGTGCATGGAATGACAGCAAAGCAAAGAATCTGATTATTCCCCTTCACCTGGTGTTGTTTTCACTAAAATAATAATAACAAATAATAGTTAAGACTTGTTGAGAGCTTGCCAGAAGCAATCATTTTTCTATGTGCTTTGCATTTATTAATTTTATTTCATTGAAATGAAGAAACTGAGGTATCAAGATTAAGTAGCTTACTGCAGATCACAAGGTTAAAGCCAGAATTCAAACTCAAGCAGTCTTACTCCAAGCCTCCTCTCTGAACCATGTTCTAATGAAAACCTTATTGTTGGAGAAAGCTTGAGTTAGGATTGCTAATGCTTGCAACAGAAACTGAGCTAAGTGATGGAGAACTAATAAAGGCACACCCAATCTCTCGTTCCCTCCTCACTCGCCACACCCAGAGTGATATTTAGTACCCATCACCCCTGTCATAACCTGCTTTCTCCACCCTTCCTTCTCTTTCCTGGACTCCAGTTCAAGTCACCATTTTAAAACACACACACACTTGCGTGCGCGCACACACACACACACACACACACACACATACTATGAAAGAGATATTTATTATAAGGAATTGGCTCATGCAATGAAGGAGGCTGAGAAGCCAGAATCTGCCAATCTGCCATCTGCAAGCTAGAGACATGAGAAGCCACATACAAAGGGATAGCTACCAGGAAGGCATACTCACCCTACCCTTCCAAACTAGAGATGAGCTGAGTTAATGTTTGGCTATATGAACCTTAGAGAGCTTGAAGCATGTTGTGAAATGGAGAGGTCCTGGATTCTGCCCCCACTTTCACCATCCCATTGTCCCAGCATTACTTCTGTCATTTTTTTCCAACCTAGAATGTTGTCCTCTCTCCTATCTATTCATGCCCTTCCTTTTACTTTCAAGTCATGCACAATACTTCATTTTTCTAGGAAAACTGGAAAGATGAGCCTAAATACTGTACTGCATGAAGGAGTAGGGAAGTAACAGAATTTTAAGAGCCCTTCGGAGCTTTAAGTCGCTCTGATACACTCTGAGTCACTGATGTATACAATTACAGGCAATCATAAGTAATAAAATCATTAAAATGAGCCACCTTATCACCCAACCCTACTCCCCCCTACACTGTGTTACTGTATCTTGCTCCATTCACATAATTAAAGCAAGTGATGTTCTCAACAGCTCTGAGTGTAGCAACAATTTTTTAAAGTCATCGTCTTAATACTATGTGAAAGAGTGGCCTTTTCTACACTTAAAAGACACTACTGAACTATGGATATAAGTGGGCAGGTTAGCAAGTTGCCAGGTAGAACTAAGTTGCCCTGCACACAAAAGGCCAATTGTAGGCCAGCGAGAGGGTGCTATGGATTCCAGTGCAGGAGAAACCAGAGCAGAAGAGCAAGATGATGTCTGAAGGAAGAGCAGAGAGGAAGCCCAATCTGACTTCAAGACTGGAGAGACTGAAAAAGAGGAAGGTCTAAGGGGACATTTAGAGGTAAAATAATTTAGAGTGAAATAACATTGAACTGTATAATGTCAATTACCCTCATCCCTTATAGATTATTCAATAAAATTAACATTGCTGGCTTGTGTTTTGACAGTGGAAAATTCTTTAACATGAGTACAAAGAAGTGTTAACACCTGCTTCCAGGTCAAAAGAGGGTGAAAACACAGATATATCTCAGGGACAGATGATTTACTGACTACATGTGTAATGGTAAAAATAACAAATTTCACGTCTTTGACAATCTTCTATTTCTTACTTGACATTCATTTCCGTCTATCTTTTTTCTACATCCGTGATACCTTTATTCTCTCTTTATTTTAGCAACAATCACACTTAAAGGCCATTTATTTATTTACATGTACCATTCTTTCCCCACACATACACGTGCATACATGCACACTCACACTCAAATGTTCTGAGCTTCTTGAAGAAAAGAAATCTGTCTTATTCATGTTGGTATACCCAGTCCCTAGCATCTTGCATGTAACAGAGCAGACATTTAATGTATGTTCACTCAAAAATCCAAAGAAACGGAACTTGAATACAGCTTTTAACTCTATACAAGGAACTTCAACAACCAGATGGATTAATCATGAATTTTTTTTCACTTGTATTAAATGTAGTTGTCTGCATTTGTGTGGTCTTCCCTTCTAATAAAAGCACTTTCTATTTTAAAGTTTTTCTAGCCCACAAACACAATGGTCAGTTCATAGCAACACTATTTACAATTGCCAAGACAAGGAAGCAACCTAAGTGCCCATCAACAGACTATTGGCTTAAGAAGATATGGTATGTATACACAATGGAATATTATTCAGCCATAAAGAATAATGAAATCTTGCCATTTGCTGCAACATGGATGGACCAAAGAATATTATCCTTAGTGAAATAAGTCAGACAGAGAAAGACAAATACTGTATCATTTATATGTGGAATCCAAAAAAATTCAAATAAATCTATGTACAAAACAGAAACACACTCACAGACGTAGAAAACAAACTTATGGTTACCAAAGAGGAGGGGAGGAAAGGGGAAGGATAAATTAGGGGTATGGAATTAACAGATAAAAACTACTATATATATAAAACAGATCAGCAACAAGGATTTTTTTTACAGCATAGAAAATTATATGCAGTATCTTGTAATAACCTGTAATGGAATATAATCTGCAAAAAAGAAAGCTGAACCACAACGCTATATACCTGAAACTAATACAATATTGCAAATCATCTACACTTCAATTTTAAAAATTAAGCCCTTTCTTTTAGAAGTCAAAAAACAAAAACAAAAAACAAAAAACCACAATGGTCAGTCTAAAAATCTTATAGACCAATTTCTCATGTAATTGTCCATAGTATGATCTGAACTTTTGGGAGAAAGACAGTGGAGACACATTCCAAATACGACTATAAATTTACTTGTCCCCCAAGATCAAGAGAAATCATACATTTTACTGAAGCATCACTGAAACATTCAGAATCCAAACAGAATTATGTGGGAGTGATAGAGATTGTCAGCTGTCACCAGGTACATGTTCTCCTCCTCTTCATTTTAGTGCTAGAGCACCCAGTCATCATCATCATCATCATATTTAGCACTGCACATGGCCCCTAGACACTATAGCTCCTGAATCCCTTGCAGCTAGATGTGGCCATTTGACCATATTACCACTAGCATAACATGAGCAGACGGGATGTACGCAACTTCCAGGACACTTTCTTATAAGGAAAATGCTTGACCCCACTTCTTCTTTCTCCCTTCCTTCTGACTACAATGAAATGATGTAGAGCAGAGAAGCAAGATTCTACCACGAGGACAAGGGAAATATCTCAGAGCAGAAATTTTAACCAATTTGGGGCTGCAGATCTCTTAGGCAGTCTAGTAAAACCCATGAATCCCTTCTTAGAGTAACATTTATAAATGTATAAAGTAAAATACACACGGTTTCAAAGGAAAATATATTAAAACATACTTCTCAAAATTGTGTTTAAAAATCTTAATACAATACGTACGTGTTTATTAACTCATTAAATAGCAAGCTCTAAAGGCAGGTCTGTTAGTAGTGATACCGTGTAAAAAAAGATATTTGCAACAAATGAATGTAATATAAAATTACCTGTAATTTCTACCAGTGGCAAAGTTGTAGGTACTGCTAATATTATTGTTGGTTGTTGCCTGCCTTTAAGAGCGAAAGAAATACTGAATCTCATTTAGAGGTGAGTGAAAAATAAAGAGTTAACATTTTTCATCCAAGTTCAAGAGTCCCTAAATTCTATGCATGGCCTCCCAAGGGTCCATGGGTTGAAGGTTAAGAGCTTGCTTTGGGGAATGATGGAGAAATAAGATAAAGGATGACTTTGGAGCAGAGCCACCTACTTGCTATGGATTTCCAACCTACATCCAGAGTGTTACAGAAGAGAGAAAAATATATCTTATTAAAGCTAGTGTATTTGAGAGCTTTCTGTATTCTAATAGAGTGGAATATCACCGCCCTTCAGAAACTGTCCTTGACTTGATGTCTTCAAAATTCTGTTTTCTGCTACTAGGTAAAACAAGTTAAAAAAAAAAAAAAAAGAAAGAAAAAGAAAAGAAAAGAACGGTTCAGGAGAAGAGGTGTCCAGAGCAACAGATCCCTCTTCACTTAGCCAGTTATGAATCCTTAGTCACCCAAGTCAAGCACTCTTACTGTGACTCCTCGTCAGTCAATACTTCCATTTTCCTGGGGTCTCTGTTCTCAGTTATTTCAAAAGTCAGAGAAGTTTGGATGTGTTTGATGTTGCTGGAAATACATCAAACAATGGCAATAAAGAATGCTTCTGAAGGATTTAGTCTAACTGCCTCTTAGTATTTCTGAAGAAGGGAAAGGAAAAAAAGGAAAGCTTCCTCCAGCCATTACTGCGATTGCTCACAAATTTTCCATTTACTATACAAATTTTAATCTCAGCCCATTATATGAAACCAAATTAAGGCAGGAAACGCTTGATCCAAACAATTCTTTGTCATTCTCCAGAAAAGGCTTATACAAAAGAACTGAAGACACAAGTAAACAAAGTTTGAGTTGCTATTAAAAGATCACCAGAAAACCAGCTGTGATAGCATCCTGAAAATTTTTTGATCACACTGCTTGGCAGACTTTCTTCTCAAGTCTCAGAGGAACAATTGGTTTTGTGTTAAAAGGTTAGAAAAGATTAAAGTCAGAGGAGGCAGCAATGTAGCGTGTTTTGCAAACACTGCGTATCATTAAGTCAAAGGAACACAGGTAAGAAAGGCAGGATTTACAAAATAATCTCCCACTGAATTCAGACTTTTTCTAGAAGACTTATGAAAAGTTCTGTTCTCTTTGTTTTAAGATAGATGCTGAAACCTGAAGGAAGAGACTTACGAAAAGCATACTGATGGCAATAGTAACAATCTCTAATGTTGATCTAGTTTGTGTAAACTTGGTATCATTTCTTTCCTTAAATGTTTGGGAGAATTCACCAGTGAAGTCATCTGGGCTTGGGATTTTCCTTGTGGGACATTTTTTCATTTTGAATGTAATTTCCTTAACAGATACAGGGCTTAGAAATTTTCTGTTTCTTTTTTGTCAGATTTGTTAATTCGTGTTTTTCAAGGAGTTTGTTCACTTCATCTAAGTCATTGAATTTATTGGCAAAACATTGGCTATGATATTCCGTTGTTATCATCTTAATGTCCATAGGGTCTCTGAGAATGCCTCTCTTCCACTCCTAGCTGTGGCAGTTTGTGTTTTCTCCCTTTTGTCTTGATCAGTATTGTTAAAGGTTTATAAATGTTCTCAGTCATTTCAATGAATCAACTTTTTGCCTTGTTGACTCTCCTTACTTTTCTGTTTCATTCATCTCTGCTTTTTATGGCTTCCTTCTTTCTACTTTGTGCTTAATTTGACTCTTCTTTTAGTAGCTCCTGAAGGTGGAAGATGAGAGCACTGATTTTTAAACCTTTTTAATTTTATAATGCAAGTCTTTAAAGCCATAAGTTTCTCTTTATGAACTATTTACTGTATCCACAAATTCTGATATGTGTTTTTGTTATAACTCAGTCCAAAATATTTTCTCTTTTTCCTTATGGTTGCTTCTTTGAAGCATGTTGTTAATTTCTAAATATTTGGGGATTTTTCTTGATAACTTTTTGTTATTATTTTCTATTGTGTTCCAAGAACATATTCTGTACAAGTTCTGTCTTGAATTTTATTTAGACTGCTTTTTATGGTTCAACATGAGTTATATCTTGGTAAATATTCTAAGTGCCCTTGAAAAGAATGAGTATTCTGGAGTTGCTTGGTATAGTGTATGTAAATATCAACTAAGTTAACATAGTTGAGAGGGTGGTTCAGAGTTTCTATATTCACTCTCGTTTTTTGTCTACTTACTCTATCAATCACTGAGAGAGGAGTGTATTAAGATGTCCAACTATAATTTGTCTGTTTCTCCCTTTATTTCCATCCATTTTGCTTCATATATTTTAAGAACCATACACATTTAGCATTACTGTCCTCTTAATGATTTTCCCTTTCATCATTATGAAGTGTCCTTCTTTCATTTGGCAATGCTTCTTGCCTTAAAGTCTATTCTATCTAATATTAATACAGATACATTGGTTGCCTGTCTTCAAGTTCACTGATCCTCACAGTGACAATGTTCAATCTAATGTTAAATCCATCTAATGAGTGTTTGATTCATACACTACGTTTTCCAGTTCTAGAATAGCTATTTTGTTCTTTTTTAGTTTTCCATGTCTCTTCTGAAATACCCAACCTTTTTACCCATCATATCCATCTTTCCCTGCAAATTTTAAAAACATATGTGTATTAGTTGTTATAAAGTCTATGAATTCCAATAACTATGAGTGATCTATAGTCTGTTTCTACGGACTATTTTTCCTTTTGATTATGGATCCCATTTCTCAGTGTACTTCGTAATTCTTTTATTATATTTCAGACATTGAATACAAAAGAACAGGGATGACTGAAATATAATATTTAGTCATGTGTTACTCTGTTTTATTTCCCAGCAAATACAAGGCCTTTTCTCTTTCTGGAAGTTAGGGTGAGGAGCTTATCATTACTATTTCTTTTAGGGTCAAGTTGAGCTGTATTGAGGGTACAGCTTTAATTTGATTGAAATCACCTGTGATTAGTCCAACCCCCAATGTCCTGAGTCACAATATTTTTTATGTTTTCAGTAGCTGAGCTGCAAGAAGACTGGCTGCAGTTTCATATATTTTTGGAACAGTCTGAGTCTTTGGATTCATCTCCAGGCAGGGATCTGGAACCCAAACACCACAAGAATGCACAGTCCCAAGCAATTTCTCTCGGCTTACCAGCCCTCCCTCCACTGGTACTATCTTAGCAAAACTCGTGGTTGGGGAGGGTCAGGAGAGTGGGAAGAACTGCTGATTGCAGTAATCTGTCCCAGCATTTGAGGCTTTTCAGACTTTAATTTATCCTGACCATGCCACTTGGTCCAAGACTCAGCTTATTTTTCCTTGATCTTATAAAGATTCCCTAACTCTTTGATAGACCTACCCATAGCCAGGTGAGGAAGCTTTCTTAGGTATGGAAGCTGCCTTCACTTCCTGCTCACTTACATAAGATTCTTTCTCTCTGAAATTCAAGAGAGACTAAGGTTAATCAAGGCATCCTCATATGGACACCACCCCAGACTGGTCCCACAGAAAATAAATTTTTCTAGGTTTTTCTTGTTATTTCAATGGGAGAGAAGGTCTTTCATGTCCTTGTCTGTTCTCCTCAGAAGCAGAAACCCCTACAAAGTCCGAGTTCAAAATCATTCTTTTAGACTGTTTCCCAAACATGAAAGAATAAAAGATTGGAAAATCAGATTTGTTAAGGACAACAATGGGAATGCAATATGTTTACAAGAGAAGGTTGAAGGACTAGTAAATTTAAAGTAAATTAAGGTGCTTTGATAGGCGGTATTACTTTAAGTGTGAACAAAATGTACTATGTTAATTATTTTAATTTTATTATTCAGAAAGTCCTCGTGGCCTAGCAAACATGCCTCTATCCTGCCATGCGGAGCAGTTCTGCCCACAGCTTTCCATAAGTCTGCTTAGCCATCTTCCTTCTGTAGTGTCCTTACCCAGTTTAACCAGTTAACTTCTAGATGGCACCAATCTGCTTTTTTATCTAGAAAAAGATAGTTCCATATAAATTCCACTCTGTTTTCTTAAATTTTCCTCCAATTAAGATTCTGATAATAAACTTCAATAAAAGGCTTTGGCAAAGTATTAGTGACTAGCAATTTTGACACAAAAATAAACATTTTCACGTCTCTACAGCCATCAGTACTCCTCCAAAGGCATATTTTCTGCTAGGGCTGCCATAATAAATACCATAATTGGTGGTTTAAACAAAAGAAATGTATTTTCTCACAGTTCTGGAAGCTAGAAGTCTAAGATTAAGGTTCCAGCTCATACAGTTTCTGATGAGGACTCTCTTCCTGGCTTGCAGACAGCCACCTTCTATGCCCTCACATGGCCTTTCCTTCTTATGTGTTCATGGAGAGACAGAGCAAGTTCTCTGATGTCTCTTCTCATAAGGGCACTAATCCTATAGGATCAGGACCCCACCCTTATGACTGTAATTAATCTTAATTACTTCCTGAAAGGCCACATCACCAAACTGGGCCACACTGAGGTTTAGGGATTGAACATACATTTTGGAGGGGACACAAACGTTCAGTCTATAACAAAAGGTATTTGGATATTACATTGTTTGTTTCTTGATGTAATTCTTTTCCCTTTTTTTTTTCTGTAGTCTTCCTCATTCTCTCTTTCAGACAAACATCCACACTCACATACTCATTCATACAGTACTTCACAGAAAATCTATCATTAAGATAACTAAAGTTTAAAAGCAGAGGCTAACCACATGATAACATATGAAATGGCAAGACATGCTTTGTGGCATACACTTTCATCTCAGCAAACATAGGTTTATGCTGTCTTAGAAATGACTTGTGGTTCAACTACTATAAAACAGAATTTTTACAGAAAGCTTTTGTTTTTGCCCTAAAATATACTATGGGTCAGTTCAGTCCAGGGAAAACAAAATTACTGGCCCTTTCCTCCAAAGTAATTCACTCTGCTCCTGAAAGATATGCTCTCACCAAATATTCCTAGAATAACTTCCATGTTAATTCTGACCCATTTTAACAAAGTAGTATTTTTCTCAAAACCCCAGAAGAAGTTGTGAAATAAGAAAACTCTGCTTTTGATATTGCTTGCTTTCCATCTTGCACTGCCCCACCCTGCTCTACAGGGTAAGGGCCCAGTGAGAGTGTAATATGTGGCTAAGAGTGTTGGCTTTGGAAAGAGATATGGGTCATAATTCTCATCACTTAGTAATTGTATTTAAGCCTTTAATGCCTCCATTTCCTCATTCATTGATCAAATATTCAGTGAGCAATAATTATATGTTAGACACTCTACTAGACACTGAAGCTATGCCACTGAAAAAGACACGTGAAGTCCCTGCCATCTCAGAGCTCAAAATGGGAATACTAACACATACTTCAGGAAAGTTGGTTTTTTTTTTTTAAGGATTACATAAGTGCTTCTCGGTTACAATTGCATATTAAATCTGCCAGAGAGCTTTAAAAAAAATACTGATGCCCTAGAGCCATCTGCCCCCGAGGCCCAGTTACCCCAGAATCTCTGCAAGGGAGGCCTAGACACTGGTTTTTTTTTTAAAGCTCCCCAGGGGATATTCTAATGTACAGCCAGAGAGAAAAAGCACTGAATTTTATAAAGCTACAGCACAGAGTAAGAAGTCAATAAATTGTAGGATAACCTTTATAAACTCATGGTACTACAGGATATAGACGAATTCACAGTAACAGCATCCAGCAGGAACATAAAACTGAAACTAATACAGATCTTTTACTGAATGAAAAAATACCAGAGGAGAGAGAGCGCAATAGGAGGTGGGGTCAAAAAGGTCCCAGGATACAGTCAACTAATATTTGACAAGGGAGCCAAGAATATTCAATGGAGAAAAGGCACTCTCTTCAATAAACGATACTGGGAAAATGGGACATTCACATGCAGAAGAATGAGACTAGACCTCTACCTTACACTCAGAAAAATTAGCTCAAAATGGATTAAAGACTTAAATGTAATACCTGAAACCATAAAACTCCTAGAGGAAAGCACAGGCTAAAATTTCCTTAATATGGGTCTTGGCAATGATTTTTTGGACTTGACACCTAAAGCACAAGTAACAAAATAAAAAATAAACAGATGCAATTGCATCAAACTATAAAGCTTCTACACAGCAAAAGAAATGATCAACAAAATGAAAAGGGAATATACAGAGTGCAGAAAATATCTGCAAACCACACATCTGGCAAGGGGTTAGTGTCCAAAATATGTATAAATTCATATACCGCAATAGAAAACAATCCAATTTAAAAATGGACGATGGACCTGAATATATATTTTTCCAAAGAAGATATTCAAATGACAAACAGGGACATGGAAAAATGCTAAGCACCACTAATCATCAGGGGAATGCAAATCAAAACCACAATGAGGTATCACCTCAACCCTGTTAGGATGGCTATCATCAAAAAGACTAGAGATAGCAAGTGTTGGTGAGGATGTGGAGAAAAAGAAACCCTGCTAATGGGAATGTAAATTTGTGCAGCCACCATGGAAAACAGTATGGAGGTTCCTCAAGTAATTAAAAATAGAACTACCATATGATCCAGTAATTTCACTTCTGGGTATATACCCAAAAGAAATTAAATCACTATCACAAAGAGATATCTGCACCTCCATGGTCACTGCAGCATTATTTTTGATAGCCAAGACACAAAGACAATCTAAATGTCCATCAACAGATGAATGGATAAATAAAATGTGGTATATACACACAATGGAATATTATTTAGTCATTAAAAAGAAGGAAATCCAGCCATTTGCAAATACCTGGATAGATCTTGAGGGCTTTATTCTAAGTAAAATAATTCAGAGAAAGACAAATACTGTATGACCTCACCTATATATAGAATCTAAAAACACAGGACTCATAGAAACAGAGAACAGATTAGTAGCTGCCCAGAGGTGCAGGGTTGTGGTGAGGGAAATGGGTGAAGGTAGTCATAAGGTACAAACTTCCAGTTATAAGATAAATAAGTTCTGGGGAATATAATGTACAACATGGTGACTATAATTAACACTACTGTGTTGTATATTTGAAAGTTGCTAAGAGAGTAAACATTAGATGTTCTCATCACAAGAAAAAAATTGAAACTATGTGAGATGATGGATATTAATTGTAGTCATTTTGCAATGTATACATGTATCAAATCATTATATTGCACTGCTTAAACTTATACAGTGTTATATGTCAATTATATCTCAATAAAACTAGAGGGTAAAATGGGTCTCAGGATGGAGGCGCTGGGGTGGAGAGACAGGCTATGTAGGAGTCATGTGATCTGGCATGCTGTTATAAGATTTGCTTTGGCTGCTGTTCTGGGAATACACTGGAGGGAGCAGGGGCAGAAACACATTGGCCAGGAAGGAGGCTGGAGTAGCAATCCAGGGAGAAGCTGATGGTGGCTTGCACAGGATGGTAGCAAGAGAGATGTAAGAATTAGTTACCTCCGGAGGGGGAAACAATAGGATTTGATAACATATTGGATGTTAGGTGTGAGAGTAGAAGTGTCAAGGATGGCTCCAAGGACTTTGGACAGAGAAAATGGAAGAATTCAGTGGCCATTAACTGAGAGGGTGAAGTCATGGTGACTATTGTTATTAGCAAATACACTATTCCCATATGAAGGGAAAAAAATCAATAGACTAATTCTAATTCACACAAAGTGTTAGTGACTAAGTTTTTTTCTTCTGTTTATTAACAAACATTTATTGTGCCTACAAAGTGCTGGGCTTTGTAGTGGGTATTTGGAATCCTAAGATGTAGTAACTTGACCCAAGGGATTTAAAGAGACAGAATGAAACCTAAATGGGATCTTGCAGGCATCAGAAGGAAACTGCCTTTTAGGAGATGTGCTTTGAGGCAAGGAATCTTGCCCTAATTTTCTAAAACTAGTTAAGTAACTGCTCTCTTACTAGCTGTGTGGTCTTGGGCACATTTAAATTTTCTGCACCATAGTTTTCTAATTAATCTAACAAGAAAAATGGATATTCAGTAATTAGTGATTTCTTCTCTCACTCATACTTGTAAATTGTAAATGGCCCCAAGTATAAAATTCGAGGGCAGTCCTGCCTTGTTTGTCTATGAAGGAAATGACAGGAAATTCAGTTTGACTCTCCAGATACTTTACACAGATTATTTGATCCTTGAGTATTTCTGAGAAGTCTCTTCTGCAATGGGAACTAAGTTTCTGCACCTCAGGTTGGCCCCCAGCCAGGGTCCTGCTTGGGGATCGTACATCAAGTCCAGTACAAAAGCAAAGGCTCCCAGCATTTGGGGCAGCTCTCGCTTTACGCTCTCGCATGCAGAAAGAATATTTGCTGCCAGATCTCCCGTTAAGAGATGCCATAAGCTGAAGGAGTGGTCCTGATTGTGTGGGGCAGAGGGCGTCCTCTTTCCTAATGTCAAGACCTCATGGAAGCCTGAATTCAGGATGCAGGGTTAAGCTAGAGTCGCCTGACTACCTCCTTTGCTACACAACCAGGAAGGGCACCTAGGTCCTCATGCACCACAGAGGACCAGCGTCTACTGCAGCTCACATGCCAGCTGGGGGCGGTACCCTCCACCTCCTGGCATACTTAGAGACTCACCTGTGGCCCCCAAGTGAAAGCTGGGTGGAGAGTGAGGTGGTCCATTTAAATAACACATTCCTCTCAGGGTCTAATAAGAGTGCCTGCCTCTCGGGAGGGGAACTGGGAAAAGAGGGGCAAGTGTGGGATTTCTTTCCTCCATTCATACAATCTTGAGCATCTACTATGCACCTAGAGCTGTTTTAGGACCTGGAGATACTGTTGTGAACAACAACAAAAAAAAAATGCAAAAATCTCTGCTCTCTTGGAGCTTATTCTCTATTAGAGGACACAGACAATAGATAACATACATTTTTAAATGCCATAAAACTTAGACAGTTACCGACACTGAGTGATAAATGTCTATCACACAATATTGCAATTGCCTGTTTATTGCCTGTCTCTTTCACTAGAATGGGAGCAACTTGAGGACAGGAATCCAGCTTGCTTCTGACTCAAGGCCATTGTACTTACTGTTCCCTCAGCCAGAACACTTGTCTCCGCACTTCACATAGCTCTTTCCCTCACTGCCTCGACGTCTCTGCTAAAATGGAGCTTCTGCAGAGAAGCCTTCTCTGGCCAGTCTATCTAAAGGCACCTCGGACCCCAGGTGACCAGCCCTTCCTCAGCCTTACTTTTCTTCAAAAGCTCTTATCACTACTGTACATTACAGCATATATGACTTTGCTTACTGCCTGTCTCCTCAGTGCAAAGCCTGTGCCAAGAGGGAAGGGACTTTTTCTATCTGGCTTCTCATGTACCCAAAACCTAGAGTAATGCCTGACACAACGTGGAGGGCAATTTGCTGACTGGCTGAATGAATGAGTGTGCTGCCTAACTGCATGCCCAGCGGAGCACCAGTAAGCGTTCTAGGGAGCACATGTGTACACATGCGTGTGCACAAACAAAATGATGACCTGTGTGGGGAGCATAGCCCCAAAGTGATCACTTGAGAAAGACGAGTGGCAGCATGAAGGGTCTGGACTGCAAGGATGGGGGTGTAAGAACAGAGCGTGGGGAGGCTTCTGCTCTGACCCCACATAGAAGGGCAAGAATGAGAGGAGAGGGCAGCCTTAGCCCGCAAGCCTTTCTTGCTCCGTTTGCTCTCTGGGCCAGGACTTAGGGAGTACCAGAGGAGGATGGAGAACAGACTGGACAGAGTATATGTTGGGGTAAGACACTGGATCTGAAATAAGTTGAATACTTGTAGGCAGGGAAGAAACAAAGCTCACTAAACAAAGGTTGCTCTGTGTCTCCAGATTTCCTCTGGTTCAAATCTTTTGTTCACTCATATTCAGAACTCTGTCATTCACTCTCCTCTTCCCTCTCCTGCTCCTGATCTGAAATTGGGCTTCAGGGTCCCCTAGAAACCTCTCAGAGGACAAGAAGCGGGCTGGGAACTCATTCAGTACAGCAAGGTTCTCCAAGGACTTTGTAGGAAGAACCACCTTTAATTTCCTTGGTCCTTTCAAAAAATAACACAGGCCCATTTGTACATATTTTCAAAAAAGCACAGAACAGAATTATTTTTTAATTATTCATAATCCACCACCCAGGAAGACTACTGTTTACATTTTGGTATACTTTCTCAAGTCTTTATTTTTAGACAATTGGGATCATACTGAATATGTAACTTTGAATTCTGCTCTTTTCGTTTAGTCTTCTTTCCCAAGCTTTTTCTCGCTCATTGGAAATTCTTTGAAATCTTCACGAGTGTTCCTGCAGAAGAGTCTATTGTACATTGACTCATCCTATTGTTGGATGATGACTTTCCTCAAAATTGAGTGGTCTTGGGTTCTGTGCTGTCTGAGACAAGGGCCTGAGTGGAATGGAAGGTGCCAGGGCTGGCAGCCCCACCACCCAACTGGGAATCCTGGCAACCAAGAGAAGGGCTATGACACAAGGGGTCAGAGAAATGGAGACGCCATCTTGGAATCGTAACACGTGGAGCTTCATGATCTGCTAGTTTGAAGGCTGCAGTCAGGTCCAGTAGGAACAACGGAACCAAGAATAAAGAGTGGTACACGAGGTGCTGCATGATGACAAAGCAAGACGGTGGGAGAGGAAGCCAGAACCCATTACACCCTTAGGTTACATGCCAAGTAGGTTACGAGATTTTAACTTTCCCAGTAGTTCGATGTCCTACACCAGCTTCAACTTTGGAGGCATTCTTTGCATTTGCGGAAACCAGTTTGGATTTTGTGCGTCTCAGGAGCACTTGGACACCACAGTGGACAACCACATGCAGCCATCCTCATGGCAGACTGGTTGGCCCAAGGAGCCTAAAGGTCTTCTCTCCAGTCTCCATGGTTTGCTGGTCAATAGTAGTAATATCTCATGCACCATTTACACTGTTTTGCTGTGTGGGTTTTTTGTTGTTGTTTTGTTTTGTATTAAAAGCTTGTCTTAGTGAAGGCTGAAGCTGTTTTTGGACAGCCTGTGAGCTAAAAATGATTTTTACATTTTTAAAGGATTATTTTTTAAAAAGAAGATATACATATATCAAAGCATCATGTTGTGCACTTTAAATTTACAATTTTATTTGTCAATTACACTTCAAAAAAGCTGAAAAAATAAAGAGGATTTTTCAGCCAAAAAAAAAAAAAAAAAAGAAGAAGAAGAACACAAGATAGATACCATATGTTTCCCACAAAGCCTAAAATACTTACTATCTGGGTCTTTACAGAAAAAGTCTCCTGACCTCCAAGCTAGGGGATAAATAAACTCCAAATTCCAGTGGCTTTGCCCAGTATGGGTTTTTTCCCTTGCTATGTAATAGTTCAATGTAGGTGCTCCTGGTTGACCTGAAGCTCCTCTCCACACAGTGATTCAGGGATCCAGACTTCCTGTGGCTCCACCAGTGCCAGAAGCCTCAGTGTACTCTGCATGCAGAGGAATTCTGGAGGAAAGTACGTTGGAAAATGCATGTATCTTCTTAAAATTCCAACCCAGAAGGGATACATACTGGCTCTCACTTTTCTTGATAAGAAGCAGTCACGTGGTCACACACAGGGCAAGGGGCTGGGAAAGGCAGCCTCTGTCTGGCACCACTTCTCTGGTCCCTCTCCCTTCCACACCACATCGGAGCACAGGTGTTTCCAGTAAAGGGGAAAGAACATATGTTTGGTGGACAGAGATGCCTCTGCTGAGGTTCAATTATATATACACATAGGTTTTGTTGAGTTTTGAAGTAAACATGCATTAATAATTTCAACGGGTATTCTATTTTTTTACCCGTAAGAAGTCTGCCTGCAAGGAATTTTTCAGCAACAAATTACTCTGGTAAGGCCAGGAAGGGGACTGTTAATTATTGCAATTCTGAGAAATCAGACAAGTGTTAACTGGGTCAACTGTGAAAAAAAAAAATCACAGAGCCAGAAGATGCCTCAACAATCCCTAAGATCTTCCCACTGCTCCAAATAAGGTCGCACCTACATTTCTCCCACATGGAAGTCCCCTGCCCCTTCTAAATTATGAGAGTATAAGATGGAAAAGAACCGCCCCACCCCCAAATTGTTTGGGGCAACTTTAATATCATTGCAGCTCTGCACAATTCTTCTCTTACACAAACTACAGTTATCCAAAGTGTCTGACTAATGCTTGGGTAAAACCATAGTGCCCTGCTCACTTTTAGACTAAGCAAGGTACACAGTTCCAGAAGCAAGTGTTAACTGGAAAAACCTTATACTCCCCAAAAGCTAAAGATCACGATACCTTCGTACCTTGATGCAAACCTTCTTTCTCTACATGTAATTATGACTTAAACAGCCCCTTCCATCATAGGAGGGGATCACAACAGGAAAGTCCCTCTCTTTGCTAGAGATGACGTAGGACTGCATATGAGAGCTTGACAATCTACTCAGTGTGCTACCAACGTAAGGAAGGAGTATTTGGAATTTTTTTAAGCATAGGAGTTACGTGTTGGAAACTTTCAGGTTGAAAAGATCAGGTATGTTTGCATGTGACCTCAAGTGACTGCATGCAACGGTAAAGATACAGGGGAGTAAGAAAGTCTAGGAAAGTACTGCTACCCTGAGCCCTGCACAAAGACAGTCAATTCTTGTCTCGCAGGGTGTGAATTTAAAACACTCAGAGAGGCAGCGATCTAAACTGGTAACGAGAGGGAGAGAAAAAGAAACTGCGTCTCAAAGAGTAGTAGATGGAATAGAGCAGGAGGCGTTACGTCAGAGAAGTTTGAGTCTGAGTGTCTGTGTTCTAGAACGATTGCTGGGTCTGCTTCGGGGGCTGCTATGTCTTGAGACAGCTGAACAACACTACACAGAAGACTGACAACTATACATGAATAACGGAGTTTTACAAATGTTAGGTTTTCGTCTCATGTTAGTATATTCATTTGAACCCTGTCATAAGGTCCCTCCTACTGTCCTTTTATTACAATTGCCATGATACTCAGTTTTACTCAGCTAGCATTTTACTGTGGTAAAATCTTTCAAAGATGCTAATTTTTTCAAATTTTGTCACTGTGACACTAATAAAGTGTCATGGGGGAAAAAATGGAAATGCTCAAAAAGGTCATAAAGAGGAAAACAAAACTCTACAGACCCACCCATTATCCTTCCACCCCTCATTTTCATTCCCCAGAGGCAATCCCTGCCACCAATTTCTAGGGAGTTCTGTCAGGAATGTCATCTGGGTATAGATATTCATTTTAACTTAATATCCTCGAGATAAAACTGTGGTTTGCTTGGTTCCAGGATGTCCTGGTGACCTCCTGACTTCACCATACTTTTAGCCAACAGGCATAATCTGCAGGGACCGAGTCTCCCAGAACAGCATTCTCTACCACGTTGGCCTTCAAAAAAACTGTAAGGTGAACCAGTTGTCTTGGAAACTCTTCTTCGTTCCTCTGTCCCCTCCTAATGTCCCATCACTTCTCAGGACAACCTGTGCCCTTGTGCAGGCTGTGACCATGCCTCGCCCAGACCTCTCCTGCTTCAGTAATGACATGCTAAAAACACTATATCCTCTGTACCCCTATCCAGTCTTTCAGTGAGATCCATCAACTAATATGAGAATATAAATGCGTGGGCTTTCTTTTGTAGGTTACCTGCTCTAAAGGACCTTTTCACTTTGGGAAAAATAACATAACTGACTTAGAAGAAAAAGTCTGCAATAGTGGGATTTCCCAGTGATAGCCAACAAATATTTGTTGAATGGCTTCTAGTTGGTAAGTATGGAGCCAAGAGGTAGAAACTTGTAGACTGGGGGACACCAATGTTTTCTATAAATAGTTTCCTGGGCATACTCCAGAAAGGCATGGCATGACTAAAACGGTTGCTGAGGGGTGGGGGAGAGAGAAGCCAATCCAAAATAATAGTAACAGGCTCTCCATGAGTTGAAACTCGTGGCTTCTCTTTGTTTTTAGTTCCTATTTGGTGGAAAATGTTGCTGTTTTCACTCTGTCACAGACCAGATGGGACCATGATTTATGATTCACAGTTTATGAAGCTAATTTAATATTCTACCACACTTCATGCTCTGTCATGTTTCCCACATTTGCAATATTTTTTCTTTGGGGCTATTTGTCATAAAAGGAACACGGGGATGTTGAGATGGGAGTGGGGGAGGCACTATAAAGTAGGAGAACTGGTGGCATTGCAGGGGGCATGCATGCGTCCAGCAAACGTCTATGGAGCCCTCTAAGACGCCAGGGCTGCTCCAGGGACTAGAATTCCTGTCAGTGAGTCCAAAAGGTCTTTGCTACGTGAAGGAGAAAAATAACGAAGAAGTAAATACGAAAACAAACAGCAAGGTCATCTCGTAGAAGTGCTCTGAAGAAAATAAAATGGAGTAATGTCATCAAGAGTCACTGGAGTTGGACAGCATTAACTAGGGTGGTCAAGGAATGCCCAGCACTGGAGGTGCCATTAGGAAATGCCTAAATGACAAGAAGGAATTTGTTCCTCAGAAGCCACAAGGAAGTGTGTTCCAAGAAGAGGGAACAGAAATGACAAAGGTCCTAGGCTGGGAAGAAGTGTGGAGTACACAGGATCTGGAAATGAGGTTAATGGGGTTCCATTCACCCATCCATCCACAGATCCTCCTGCCCCTGCTCTCCATCCAGGCACTGAGGCTGATGCCACAGGGACCATGGGCCAGGGTGTCGGCTTTATGTTGTTTACTGCATCAAACAAAATCCCTCCTGGCTCCAATTCAGCTTTAGTGTGGCTCTGGCAGAATTCTGTTTCCCACTTCACATGACAGTTCACAGGAAGTCAACCAGCAGAGTGACTCAAGAGAATGCTGATCTTGAACGCTGGGGAAAGAATCCAAACACCGGCAGTGGAAGATCTTCACTGGGTGGTGGTGTCGACTTTCCTTTGATTGAACTTGTTTGTAGGGAAAAGTCAAAACTGTTTTCTAGGTAAATCTGATGAAATAATCACAGCGAAGGTACAGTATATTTAGGCAACACACTCTGTAAACTTGTATTCCAGTGTCTGGATGAGGCAATAAACTATTTGGGTCATCACTGGTGAATGATCTTCATTGATACTATAAATCCATCATTCCTTGATCTGCAGTTGTGAAAATCTTTTAAATCTTTGAACATTGAATCTTTTCCATACTTCATTTGGCAGCAACACCTGACCTGAAGTGGTGTGAGATTACTTACAGTCTCTATTTATCACAATCAGTGTCAATATTCATACATATCCACCTAGTGGCAGGAATATTATTAAAATGCTTTATTGAAAGATATGAGCCCAGTACCCACTGTGGGTATTATATAATGTACTACATATCTATCATTTTTACCTGTATAAAGTCTGAAAAATTATGAATTCTGGAAAGTATCTGACACAAAGTTTACAAGAGCAAATTTGCACTCATGAATCTCAGACTATTTTTATCCTTTTAATCTTAACACACTCACGCTGGGAGGTCTGCTATAATGCTAATGAGTAAATGGTCAAGGGAACAACAATGACTGGCTGTTCAATCCACAGGCATGATTGTGAACTAGGCTTAGCCTCTCCTAGTAGTGTGTACTGTATGCACAGTAATTACCCACCAAATTCTAAGCTGCACAAGAAAGAACCACAGTCAAGTACAAAATATTCATGACAATGCACTGTGAACTTGTATCCCAGTGTCTGTGTGAAGCTAAGCTATTTGGGTCCTAGGTGTGTCTAATATAACACAGCATACAGCATAGTAACTGGCACATAGTGGACACTCAGTAAATATTTATTGAATAGCTGCTTCATTCTTCATACTTGGCCACACTGCTACCCACCACACTTGCTTTGTCAAGTGAAAACTACACATCAAATCGTGATGCCGTTTCTTCTGAGTTCTCTGCCAAGCCGAGGTCGGGATGCCCATCAAACAGATGTTTGCCATTCCTGACACTCGCATGACTCTCTGATGGCAAGAGGAGGCAGTTTCCTGCCAAAGCCCAATTTATATGTTGGGGGAATCTGTTAGTCCCTTTTTTAATTTAAAAAAATGCTCAATTTAAAAGAGCCCCGTGACTTTCTGATCCAAAGAAACACTTTGAATCGCTAACAGCAACTCTGATCAATTTTGATCCATTTTCAAGTTCTTTCTACTCAGATCTTAACCCTTTCCCCCCATCTCCCACACCCTCCACCAAGACTCTGATCAGTATATATCAATCAAGAGTATCCATTTGAACTAACATACAGAAATCTGTTGTGTTTCTTTACACTGACAATGAAATATCAGAAAGGGAAAGAAAAAAAAAAAACTCTTTTAAAACTGCATTAAAAAAAAAAAAAAACTTCAGAATAAACCTGACCAAGGAGGTGGAAGACTTATGTGCTGAGAACTACAAAACATTTATAAAAGAAATTGAAGATGATTCAAAGAAATGGGAAAATATCCCATGCTCCTGTATTGGAAGAATCAATACTGTTAAAATGGCCATACTACCAAAAGCAATCTACAGATTTAATACAACCCCTATCAAATTACCCATGACATTTTTCACAGAACTAGAACAAATAATCCTAAAATTTATATGGAACCACAAAAGACCCAGAATTACCAAAGCAATACTGAGAAAAAAGAACAAAGCTGGAGGCATAACCGTCCCAGACTTCAGACCATACTACAGAGCTACAGTAATCAAAACTCCATGGTATTAACACAAAAACAGACATATGGATCAATGGAACAGAATAGAGAGCCCAGAAATAAACCCACACACCTATCACCAATTAACCTTCGACAAAGGAGGCAAGACTATACAATGGAGAAAAGACAGTCTCTTCAGCAAGTGGTGGTGGGAAAGCTGGACAAATGCATGTAAATCAGCAAAGTTAGAATATCCCTCACATCATACACAAAAATGAACTCAAAATGGCTTAAAGACTTAAACATAAGACAGGACACCATAAATCCCCTAGAAAAGAACATAGGCAAAACATTCTCTGACATAAATCTCAGCAGTGTTTTTCTAGGTCAGTCTACCAAGGCAATAGAAATATAAGCAAAAATAAACAAATGGCACTAATTAACTTATAAGCTTTTGCACAGCAAGGGAAACCATAAACAAAACGAAAAGACAACCTACGGACTGGGAGAAAATATTTGCAAACGATGTGACTGACAAGGGCTTTACTTCCAGAATATACAAACAGCTCTATGACTCAGTAACAAAAAGCAAACAACCCAATCAAAAAATGGGAAGAATATATAAGTGGAAATTTCTCCAGTGAAGACATACAGATGGCTAATAGGCACATGAAAAGATGTTCAACATCGCTAATCATCAGAGAAATACAAATCAAAACTACAATGAGGTATCGCTTCACATGGGTCAGAATGGCCCTCACAAATGATAAATGCTGGAGAAGGTATGGAGAAAAGGGATCCTTCATAAATTGTTGCTGGGAATATAATTTGGTGCAGCCACTATGGAAAACAGTATGGAGGTTCCTAAAAAAACTGAAAATAAACTTACCCTATGATCCAGCAATCCCACTCCCGGGCATATATTCAGAAAATGGTAATTCAAAAGACAGCTTACACCCTAGTGTTCACAGCAGCACTATTCACAATAGCCGAAACATGGAAACAACCCAAATGTCCACTGACAGATGATTAGATAAAGAAGTTGTGTATATGTATGCAATGGAATATTACTCAGCCATAAAAAAGAATGAAATAATGCCTGCCATTTGCAGCAACATGGATGGACCTGGAGGTTGTCATATTAAGTAAAATAAGCCAGAAAGAAAAAGAAAAATACCATGTGATAGTATAGCTGAATCACTTTGCTTTATACCAGAAACTAACATTGTAAATCAACGATACGTCAATAAAAATTTTTTTAAAAAAGAGTATCCATTTGATTATAATGTTTGTTCTTCTGTTGACTCAGCCAAGTGAGGGTCAGCAGAGTCCACAGTCTTCCCTGCTGCCGTGGCTGCAGCCACCTCCCCTCCCAGCCCAGTCCCCAGCAGGCCCGGGAGAGTCAAGCTGTCCTTTACCCCTCAGAGCTGAGGGACTGAGAGCTCTGTCTGCCATAGCTCAGCTTGACTGAGAACTTGAGCTCAGCTCCAAGAGCCAGGGGCCAAGGTGACATGGAATAGAGAGAAAGGAAGGGGCACATTTGATACATCCTAGGATCTGTAAAATAGCACCTCTGGGTGTTTATTTAAGCAATGACCAACAGGGGAAGTTTTAACACACTCTGGGGCCTCAGAAAACATGACTCTCATACAAATTCTAAAGTGAGAGGAGTGACAATAAATGGGATTGAGAAATGTTTCAGGTTTAACAGTAAACATCTGCTGTGTTCTTTGAATCTTACTTTGTCCTTTCTTAAGTGTCAAAAACATATAAAAGCATTTTAAAAAATAAACAATTCCTGCCCCCAAAATATAACTATTGCCAATATCTTTATTTTTTCCAAAAATGCAGTATTCCTGAGTCCAGCCTAGAAAAAAATCTGTATGGGTCCCAACAAGTCTTCATGTGGCTGGATATGCTGTTGACAGAAGTTCTGTATACAAACGGGCACTCAGAGTACCAAGGAAGACCACCAACAAAACTCCAGCTGTACAAGGGCCCCGGGCTCCCTGAGAGAGAAGAAAAGGAATCTGAGGGACTGACAAGCAGAGCCACAGGCCCCAGACACTTGAACAATCTTGCCTCATACCTGAACCTGAATTTATTGTGTGTTTCAAGTAAACTTATTCTGTGTCAGATCTTCAATCAGTTAGTTATAAACTAACTTACTGAACAATCCCACTCCTGGGCATACATAAGGAGAAAACCATACTTCAAAAAGATACATGCACCTCAATGTTCATAGCAGCACTGTTTACAACAGCCAAGACGTGGAAGCAACCTAACTGTCCATTAACAGGTGCATGGATAAAGAAGATGTGGTATGTATGTATGTATGTATACACACACGATGGAATATTACTCACCCATTTAAAAAGAATGAAATAATGCCATTTGCTGTAACATGGATGGACCTAGAGATTATCATACTAAGTGAAGTAAGTCAAAGACAAATATATGCTATCACTATGCGAAATCTAAAATAATTGACACAAATGAACTTATTAACAAAACAGAAATAGACTCACAGGCACAGAAAACAAACTTATGGTTACCAAAGGGGGAAGTGGGGAAGAGGGATAAATTAGGAGTTTGGGACTAATATTTATAAAATAGATAACCACCAAGGGCCTACTGTATAGCACAGGGCACTGTATTCAATATCTTACAACAGCCTATAATAGAAAAGAATCTGAAAAAGAATAGATTTATATACGTACGTGTGTGTGTGTGTGTGTGTGTAAAAGATTAATGCCTTGGAAATCTTCAGAAAAAAGATTTAACTGGAAAAAGAGATAAAAAATAAATAAATCAAACTAACTTGCTGAACACTTGAATTATCAAGATAATATTTTGGCTCTAAGGTTGGTTGAAAGACCTGTCACTTTGGGACACAAGAACGTCCTTCCACTCTGTTTGGAAAGAACTGTAACTCTTAGGCCAGCCCGGTGGAAGGAGCGTGGTGCTTGCTGGACTTGTCCAGCATGGCGGGAGCCCTGCGGAAGCAGTGGCCTCAGCCACAGGGAAGGTGGGTAGAGCCAGGGCAGAGTTGGGTGGAAGCAGCAGTGGCTTAGCCATGTGGCATCTATGGGGAAGAGAGAAATGAGAGGGGAGGAGCTTAGCCTCTCCTGCCACACACGTGGTAGGCTGCAGTAAGCCAATAAGGCAGGGGAGACCGGGCTGGTGGGGAAGATGGAATCACCATGCCTAGCGCCATCATGAAAGCCAGTAGGCGGTGGGTTCCATGTGTGACAGTGGCTGTGACCTGGGCAAAATAGAGTTACTTGAGGGAAAATGATTCTAGGTTACTTTGCTACTACTAAAACTTATTCCAGAGCAAGAAGGCCACCTGAACCAAAGATAAATGCTGCTATTTTCCACAGCCTTAAATCCAAGCCTATTACTTAAATCCTACTGCTCCAGCTGGAACTTCCGTGATCCCTACTGCCTGATCAGTGTGACATTCTGCGGAAGCTCATTCAAACCTGGAAAGCTGAAATCAGCTCTGAAACGTGATGGAAACAGCAACAGCAAGGGGGAAAGACTGATAGTGCGAAAGAGGAGTTCTCTAAACGTCAATCATTATATTCATGTCCCTTGGATATTGTTTATTAAACTTACAAGTGCCACCCCAAAGGAAAAAACCCATTCTGCTCTCAGGATTTTTGATTTTTATACCATCGATGGGGGGGGGGGGTCCTTTAAGTAGAGAGTGGGTTGAAGGGGGGTGTGTGTGTGCATGTGTGTGTGTATCATAGAAGCAGGTATGAGATCAGGGAGCAGGTCATATATGCAGAGCATAAAGCCCAAAATTTGGCAAAGGACCAAGCAGATTGGAGGTACGAAGGCCAACCCAGTTTATGTAGGAAATGTGAGCAGAAGTGGTTAGAGGTGCAGATCATTTCTTTCCAGCCTATTCTAAATTTACAGCAGTAGGAACAGGTATAGGGTATCTCTCCGTAAGGCAAGATACAGAAGGTGTTATACACTCAGGTCCCAGGGCAGCTGGACAGGCCACCCTGCTTCCTGAGGCTACGCCTTATGTGAGAAGCCACTGGAATGGGAGCCTAGACTGGACACTGGGACTGAATGCTGAGAGGCAGAAAGATGGTGGAAAGCCATGCTGAGTGCAGGAATGAATAAACAGCAGGAAAAGAGACCACTGAGAAAGATACTGAATTATACCTTTGGTCCCAGACTGCTCCCAGAAATCCCAGGCCTATCTGCAAGTCTGGTGTATCCACCCTCCCAGGGCACACCATCAACCAATGGGTCCAGAATCTGGGACAGAGGCTTCCTTAATTCAGAATGCGGTGGTTAAAATGCCAAAGAGAAAAACTATCCACCACCCACAATGAACACACACACAGCACAAGACCTCATTGTTTCCAGCGTTTCACCATCAACCAGACAATACCAGTTTGGCCAATCCTTGGCATGCTTTTAATTTCCAGAGATCTCCTGACAACTGGGGCCGTTTTAAAGCAAGCACCTGCACTTGACTGTGACTTAGTAATGATATTGAGGCCACTGATGCCTCAGCTCTAGTTAGGGAAATAATCACCTTCAAGGAGAGTCTCTGACACCACCCAGGTGCCTCCCCGGCAGGAGACCTGAGCAGAGAGGGAGAAGGTTGCATCTCCCTCTCATCTACAAGCGCAGACTTAGGATAAAGACCATGGTCTACTTTGGAACTGGGTTGGTCGATGTCTTAATCCACCCTGCAGAACATGGACTCCCCTCGCTTCTATTCAGAAATTAGAAGATAAAGCGCCCTTGGGTCTCCACCTATTCCATTTGGCTTTATAAAGGTAGAGGGACCACCTCCTGGCATTCCTGGAAAATCTGCTCAGCCGGGAGGAGGGGTGATGAAACCACTCACCAGGGATTGTGCACCAGAGACAAAGGCCAGGTAAGACTGGTATCTGCTTTCACTGTTTTTGCTGCTTTGGGAACAGGCTGGATTGGATGGCCTCAAGAGATGCTTTCCTGGCTTAGAATTCCAGAGGAGACTGGACTGAAACAGGACTTAGCTTCTCGGTTAGACACTTGGCCAATCAGTCAGTGCCTTGGTGCCTTAGCCTGTACCCAAGAGCCAGCTGCCGCCAGCACTGACCAGGGAGCACTGCGAGTCGCCAGGCGGAAAGGAACACGTGGGATAAATCACGCAGCACACGCTCACTGCTGGGGGTACAATGTGCTCCTCAGGAAATTGGTGGAGAGCAGCATTTCGGTAGAACTGTTTTTGGAAAAATTATCCATTCAACAAACGTTTTCTCACACACTAGGCTGGGCCATAGAGATGGAGCACTGAACCAGACAATGGTCCCTGACTCCACCCAGCTTACTACTCAAGCACGGGTTTGAGGTCCAACTGACCTGACTTCTAATCCAGTTGCTTATCGTTGCGGAGCCTCCTCAGGTGTAAAATGAGGATGATAAAATCATCGCAAAGGGTTCTGATGAGGGTTAAATAAGACAATCCCTGTGAATTCAGCCCGCTGCCTTGCTCTGAATAAATGGTAGCTATCGATAAGATAATTATCTCATAACCTCAGTCAGCCAGCCTCCAGGTCACAGGAGGCGTGCTGCAAACTAAGTATCGACACCAGAATGCCCTTATCTGTGTATAAGGGGCCTTGAGCACATAACCAGAGCCAGCGTTCCAAAGGACCCCATCCAGCCCCAGACAGCGCAGCCCCAGAGCTCTCAGCCACAGCTCAGCACTCCCGGCGCAAACCCGGGAGGAACCCAGCCACCACCATCGCTGCAGACCACTGCTTCAGGCAGCAATGAAGGCTCCCAGAGCCCTTTTGTCAATTGTCCCCCGAACAGACCATAAACATCTCCATGGCTGCCATTCAGTGGACATCCTGTTTACATGGTGAGTGGGGATCTTGGTTGTGTTCCCTCATTTCTTTTTCAAGGCTGTAATTATGTTTACCCAAGGCCAGCAGTAGGTGCCAGCAGGGCTGTGAGTTGATTTCCCTGGCTAACACAGCAGACGGCTGGCGGCAGCCCCACTGACCCCTGAATCCCAGGCGGACAGCCAGCCCTACGCACACACCAGCACGCTCCCTACAAAGACAGCCATTCTCACCGTGCTGTTTCCTTTCTGTGCGCACTGGGATGCTCTGGATGACGGTCGAGCAAATGCCAAAATATGTTGGCGCTGTGTACTCACCCGATAACTGGATAATGAAGGGAGGGAAGGAAAGGGCACAGAGCTCTGGGGAAGGCCGCTGTGGTCCCTGCAGTGCGTGCAATTCACATCCATTGTTGCCAGTAACCCTGCACAATCCAGAGAGTTATGTATTTTTATCTGATTTTTATAGATGAGGAAATTAAAGCACAGATTAATCCACCTGCATGCGGTCACTCTGCTAGGAAGTGATAGAACAGGAATTTAAACCAGACCCATTGAGCTCTCTGGTTCATGTTCTTTCTACTCCAGGAAAAACTCTAGCCTCCTTAGAGTCTTCGGGGGAAGCCCAAACGAGTTGTTGTGCCCCAGCAGTTCCTAGGCTTTTTAAGACTTTTCCCTCCCATGGTAACCAAGGGGACTATATTTTCAAACACTGACCCAATGCATTTTAAACAGAGTTCCACTTCTACTATAACTGTGTGAGCTGCTTACAGAACAACCTTCCTACTAACTACTCTAAACTCTGGACAAAATATATTTTTAAAAAAATACTAAGGATTTCAGAAAGTAAACAACAGCAAAGATGCTGTGGAGGGAGATGGAAATTGAAATTTGGAGAGGTGAGCCATATGAGAGTCAGCTTCTTAGTTTTTGTTCGGTTGGTTTGTTTAGTAAAATAGAACCCAGAGAGGAGGCCACAGAAAAAGGGCTGAGATATGCATAAATGTTTACCTCTTCTCACAACACATTTTCTCTTAAGAATGTCTATGGCTCCTCTCAACTTGCATACATCCTGCTCCCTCCTGGGAGTGTTTCCTGAACTTCCTCTTGGGGTATCTTAGGTAGCCTCTCAGACAGCCTCCAGTGGTCCTGCCTCCAGATACCCACTCCTGTGTAATCTCCCCACCCCCTTCAACATGGGCTGGATTTGGTGACTTACTTCTAACCAACAGAACAGACAGATGGGATTGAATGTTAATTCCAAGATTAGGTTATAAAAGATCACATCTTCTATTCTGGCCTCTCTCCCTCATTCCTCACTCTGGAGGAAACAGGCTACCAAGCTGTGAACAGCCCAATGGAGCCTATAGCTCAAGGGACTGATGTCTCTGACCAGTGAAGACCTGAGGCTTGCCAACAGCCATGTGAGAGAGCTTGAAGGCAGATCCGACCTGAGCCACACCTTGAGATGACTCCAGCCCTGGCCAATACCTTGACTGTAGCCTTATGAGATATGGTAAGTCAGAGGCAAGACTTACCAAGCCAAGACATGCAATGCAGAGTTGTAACACACAGAAGCTGTGACATAATAAATGCTTGTTGTTTTAAGCTGCTGAGGGTGGGGGTAATTTGTTACCCAGCGGTGGATAACTAATACACAGGGTAAGGACAGAGTCTAAGGGGAGAAGGGGTGGTGTGGAAGAGGAGCATAGTGCACAGGTCACCAAGGCAGCCTCCTGCCACTTGCTATCTAGTCCCTGAGGACGCCTGGTGAACTGACTGCACCTCATGTTACAGATTTAGAGATCTATCAGATAAAGGTCAAAAAGGCATCTGTATTAGTTTCCTGTGGCTGTTGTAACAAATTATCTCAAACATGGTAGCTTAAGACAGAAATATATCCTCTCACAGCTCTGGAGGTGCAGAAGTCCCAAGGCCAAGGTGTCAGCAAGCTCACACTCCCTCCAGAGGCTCCAGGGGAGATTCCATTCCTTACCTCTTTCAGCTTCTGGAGGCTCCAGGTTTCCTTGGCCAGGACTGCATCACTCCAATCTCTGTCTTCACCTGGCTGCCTTCTCTTTGTTTCCACTCTGCGCATCTCTTTCCAGGACACTAGTCATTGGCTTTAGGGTCCATTCAGATAATCCAGAATGATCTCATCTTGTAATCTTCAGTTAATTACATTTTCAAAGACCCTGTTAATTAAAAAAAAATCATGTTCACAAATTCCAGGATGTGGGCATATCTTTTGGGGGGCTACCATTCAACCCACTATGGTCTCCTTAAATACTATGTAGCAGTTTTGTGTATATATGTTATTTTTCATGAGTAATATTTTCCTATACATCTTATTCTCTATCTTACTATTTTCATTTAACACCACATTTTTGTCTTTTCATAATGTTCTTATGCACCTAGTTCATATTCCATAGCAAACTCCCCCATGTTTTACTTATTCACTCTCCTAGTGAGAGATGCCTAAGTTCTTGGGCCCCACCTGTCTGCCGCCACACCCACGCAGCAGTGGAGATCACTCTTGCTGCCCCTTTATGGATATGCTGCAAGTGTTTCTCTGTCCCACATTTCCAGGAGTGGGTTGGCTGGATTCTCAGCTAATCTGAGTATTGCCAGATGGTGGCTGTACCAGTTACTCTCACATGCACAAGGGTTCCTTTTTCACCAAATTCTTGCCTATACTTGGAGTCACTCAATTGTATAATGTTCGCCATTCTGACATCTATAGAGTGTTATCTCACTGTTGCTTTGCTTATGTTTCCTGCAATGACTAGTGACATAGAGCACTATCGATTTCCAGTATCTTTGACTTTACCCAGAACAGAGAGATACCTTATGAACACTCTCACCTCCTTGCCATTCTGATATTGTTCCTTTTTGTTCTAGATTATAATAGATATCACTTTCTTGTCTTTTATCTTTGTTCCCATTATTTACTCAGGAATTAGCTATTCTAGTTTATTTATACACCTTTAGCTCCCAGGCCAGGTATTTGTCTTTGGCTCTTGGTCCTACTCTCTTCTACATTCTTCTCTGGAAGAAGGGCCAGCAGGAGGCTCTACATTTCCCAGACTTCCTTGCTGGCTGTGCCAATAAGAGGCACCTGATCAGCAGGTAGAAACAGAATGGCTCTGACCGTCTTTCTGACAGCACCTCAGCTGCAACCGTGGTGGCCGTGCCTGGTGTCAGCCCCATGCTTCCAGCAGCACTGGCAGTGCAGCTCCGGCAGCAGCCACAGCAAGTGTGGGTGCAGAGGCTCCAGCCCAGGTGTAGCAGCAGCTCCTTGAGCTCTGAGTAGGACACTCTTTCCTTTTTGTTCCTCCAGGTCTTTCGATGTCTCTGCAATCAACTCCCTGCATTAAATCCCTTTCAGCTTGAACCATGTAAAATAATTTGTTCCCTGACTAGGCACTGACTGATACACTTCCCATATTCTTAGCAGCCTCCCAGAATGGTTTTTCAACCTCCAACAGCATTTCGAAGCATGTCTTTATGAGATGAACATTCTCAGCCCTTGTATTGCTATGAGTATCTTCATTTCGCCCCTTGCATTTCAGTAATAATTTAGCTGGGTGTAAAAGCCCAGGAAAAATGTCCTTGTGCTTTGAGAGTATTACTTCACTGTCTCCTCACATCCAGTGTTCCTGCTGAGAAGTGTGATGACAGTTCATTCTTTTCCTTCTGAGGTCACCTGCTCTTCTCTCAAGAATCTTCTATAGTTTTTTTCTTTATCTTCTAAGTTGTTGAATTTCTTTATAATGTGGCTGGTGTTGATTTTGCCTTATCCCTACTGTATGATTTTTCCTTACCTCTCTGAAAGCCCTTTCAATCTAAAGCCTTTTATCTATATTTCTATATAGATAGTCATTAAGCCTTGAAACATTACTTCCCTACGTGGTCTTTCTTTCTCATTCTAGAATCCCTATTACATTTTGGTACTTCTCTTTTTCTTTTAACTTTTCTTTTATCCGATCTTTCACCTTATTGTCCCTTCCTGATGCCTAAAGGCTTGGTCTTTAGCTCACTGATTAGTTCATCCTAGGTTTTCATTTTACTACTCAATTCCTCTGCTGAGTTCTTCATCTACTGCCTTCTTGTCCCATCTCTCTGGTAAGATCTTCTTCAGGACTGCTCATTTCTTTTTTTCTATTTCTGATATTTTTTCCTTTGAGGATATTTATTGTTTATATTTTTGTGCTCTGGTCCATTGACTCTAACTTCCTTTTTTATAGGTTGTTCAGCTTGTTATCTTTCTTGTATAGCAGCCAAGTTCCTCCAATCTCTCATTTCCCTGTAATGAATTCAGCATTTCAGCTATCCTGGCTGGCAGTGTGGCAGCAGATGGAGGGGCTTATCAAAGTCACCCAGGCCTTAAATTGCTGCCTTCCTGAGAGGTTAGAAAGGGGCACAGAGGAATGACACCACTTCTTCTCAGCCGTTTCAAATTCCGCCACCACTACCCACACAGTTACACACATTCCCAGCCAGGTGGCCCTGCCCTCGAAGAACCTCCCTCTGCCTCCACTGGGGCACTGCGATATTTGGAGAGCTGCACTCCTCACTTGCAATCACCTAGCCCAATTAGTAGGGGCAATGGGAGGAAGGAAGAAGGGATTCTCAGGAGCCAGACTTCCCCCTCACCCTTGGTATCAGCCACTGGACTTTAGGTTCCCCAAAACCTCAAGTTAAGGAAGAGTGATTGTCACTTGGTTCCTACCCCCTTTCTCTAGGGCAGAAAGTGACCAGCTTCCAATGTATTTACCTTTCAAGACTTATCCCAAAATACCACTTTCATGATGCCATTTCCATGCTCAAACATCTCCAGTGACCATTATCCATTGGATTTTTTTTTTAAAGTCCACATACAAGGCCTCCTCCAATCTGCCCTTTTTTCTCAATATTTTCTTCTATTTGACATACTCAAATTTACTTTGCTATCCCATCTTTAATCCTAGATAGCCATCACAGCATAATTTCTTATTCATAGCAGCAACACAAAAACATACCTCTTAACTGATTGGGCTAGCCCATAAACTAATGGTAATAAAAAGTGGCAAAATCATTGTTCTTGGTTTAAGAAAAAAAAGTCTCCTGTCACGTGCAAAGACAGGACACAAGCTACCATCACCAGGACATGTGTTAAGCATTTTCACAATGTTAGAGGAAGGTTTGCAACAGAGTGAGCCAAACTCACTTATTTGATCTCTCTTCTGATCAAGGTTTCATGTTTTCAAGATGTCTTAGTAGCATGCAGCTAGGGAACAGGCTTATGGAAATTGACCTCGTGATGTTGATCTCATTAGCAATATTTTAACAAACAGGAGCTAACTTGTGAGAAAAGCAAAGGCACCGAAAGATGATGTAAACTGTCTAACGGCTCTGATCTAATAGCTTAGGTTATTACTGGCCTCAGGACCAATGCAACAGTTCGTAATTATGATCCCTTAGCCTCAATCATAAAAATGTGTCTGTTCAGTGGGAAGTAAAATGGGTCTTTAAATAAAGACTGCAAGATAAACTCGTGCATCACAAACAAAATACATGCTTGCTTCCAAAAGGAGAAGTAATCAAAAGCATCCAGCCAGTTGGACTAGATTTCTTTTGGTGTTTCCACCGTTTGCCTTGGGAACACAAGTCACTTCTATGTCAGCTTGACCAAGTGGCTTAGAGAACATAAGAGTTGCCAACCAGGACTCTGACTCTTTAAAGGTCTGTTTATGTCTGCAAAATAATGGTGCTTGTGTATAGTTAGGAGGAAATACCAAGCTAACAAGGAAGACCACAAATCCACAAAATTTTAATTCCTAGCCTGGGTAGAAGTTAATCTCCACATTCATGTTTCGGTATTACAGATTTTCGTGATGACTTTAAAGCTTGCCATGGTATTTATGGTAATTTCATTACAAACCACATCATCTTTTCATTTCTTTCCTATTTATAATTGTCCAACTGTAATTAAAAGGTATTACTACTACACGCCAGCCTAGCTAAAAGCATAGTCTGCCAGACTTAACAATGTTTAAGACATTTCTCTGGCTTCCTTTCTTTTATCCATTTTGGAAGAAGGGTGGGGGAGAGAAGGGAGGCAGTGGAGACTTTGGTCATTATAATCTCACAGCCTTTCATCAACTTCTCTTTGTTCCTTAAAAAAAATTAAGGTTTTTTCCAAACAGTCCCCCAACCAAGTGAAATGTTTTGATGTAAGAGTTTCCATTTCAGCTTCTCACCACATCTGAAGTGACGCTCATTCAGACTCTCTAAGAGCATGCAAAGGACTTCAAGGATTGTTGAGACTTGGATTGAAATCTGTCTTCCAGGGTGGTGCCAGCAGCCTCTGCCCTCCTTGCTCAAAGGGTCCCAGGGGCTGAAAACCATGCTCACCTTTCTCAGGCAGCACAGAGCAGGTACTTCTGCATAAATACTTTTCCTCATTCCAATGAGGTGTCACTCACAAGTCCAAGAAAATAATTTAGTGGCAAGGAAATAGAGCAGAAATCTAAGGCGAAGGCTGAGCTGGAAAAAAGTGGAGCAAGTTGATAATTAACCACATGCTTAGTATCTTCAAAGGTTGAAGCTGTAGAGTCAAGCAGAGTCACTGCCCTCAAGGAGCTCCCCAAGTCGCTGGAAGAAGGATGCACATCAGCTGGGTTTCTGCCAGTCGGCTGCCCATCCTTCCACTGCAGAACTGATGCTCCCAGCCTATCACCCTGATGGGACTATTAATCACTGTACACCATCAGCTTGCAGGCCAAGCACATGGAGGCAGGCCAGTGAAGTCACTTTGGGTAAAAGAGTCTTGGAGCAATCTGTCACTGTTTTTATCATTCCTGGTGTAAATGTGGCCTCACATTGGGCCGGGGTTACCAGACTCCTCCTCCTCTCATGAAAGACACTTCTCGGGATCCTTTGGGATCTTTTTCTGGTGGTGGAACTTCACTGGGACTATCTCAATCCACTGGAAGTAGGGGTCAAAATCTGGATCACTTCCCTCTTGAAAGGATTCTGGGTTCCTCTCTACACTCATCCTCTTTGTCAAACCACAAAGAAAGGCCCCCTTCCCTGAAGCACTTCCTCTGGAGCGAGGGGTAACAATCCACCTTAGATATAGAGTGATTCCTCACAAAATAACCAAATCTGCTCAAAAATGACTTCCTGTCTGGCCCTCAACCAGTGCTCCGCGACCTTAGCTGCACATTCCCTTCACTTGGGTTGTTCTTAGAGTGTCCTGTTGCCCAGGCCACACTCACACCAAACTCGTGATGAGACCCAGGCATGAGGGTTTGTCAAAGCTCCCAGATGACCCCAGTGTGCAACTATATTGTACACAAGAGGCTCCTGCCAACATGAAAGTCAAATCCTCTGTTTTTCTGATAATTTGATTTAACTGACGTTCCCCACTATGCAACAAGAATATTAACATATTGTCATAATTACTGCATAGATTTGTCTCAATTTGCTATTTGTCTCTATGATTTTGCCAGATACACACACACTCACTCACAGAGGTGCGTATGTGTGTGTAACCTGCATACACACCTGTACATATACACGTATGTATATATCACATACGTACATGTGTGTGCTGTGTGTGTATATATCCCACACATACGTATTTTTTAACAATGCCGGGGAGGGAGCAGGCCTGCAAGATGATGGAGCTAACAGCAGCGGGTCCACTTACTGACAGCGACGCTATGACTCTTAAGCAGAGTGCAAGATCGTTCACGGAAGTCCTGGTTTATTTGGTGATAACATTGCGCCATACACCTTTGTGCTGGGAGCTCAATAGTTGCTAAAATCACACCCAATTCCTGCACGGATGGAGCTCAGAGGAGGACAGTAGACAGTCATCAAACAATCACATGGATGAATACTATGTACACTCCAAGGCCCATGCTCTGGAGGAAAGGAACATGAACTTGAAGAGGGTGTAACGAGGCACCTAACAAGCTGGGGGGCCGGGCCAGGCCTCTCTGAGGATTATTCCAAGGACATCCCTTCCTCACATGTTCCTCATTAAGAATGTTCACTTCTCTACAGCAAAGCAATTTAGAGTCCATTATATGAAAAGAAGGGGTTTTTTTGTTTTGTTTTGTTTTTTTTCTGGAGAAAACTAGGCTCCCAAACAGCCTTCAGGAATCCTGTGCTTTTGGCTCAGCTCTGAACACTGTGAATTATATTGGGACAGGCCTAATCACTAGCAAGCCTTAGATATACATTCCATATTGGTCCCTAAGGAACTCATCTGTGGTTTGGTCAACCACAGAGCCATCCACTTTGTAAATTGTCTACAGAGGGCTGTGGAGCAGCATCTCCCCATCCTGACAATCTCTTCTTTGTTCCCCAGAATTCTAGGAATTCTAAGAATTCCAGGATTAAGAACAAACAAGAACAAGGAAGAAAAAACTTACACATGCTAGAGACAATCGGTGCTATTTAAAGAAAGTTGTCAAACCGAGGTGCTCCCTGAGAGTCAGATCCTCATTCAATTCAACATTCATTTAACACCTACTGTGGACCAAGCCCTGCTCTGTGCTGGGAACATCTGTAGATCTAAAGCCTTTCAAGATTATGCTGTTCCTTCCCACAGAAGGGCACAGTTTTGCTTTTGCTTTTAATCCCTACCCTCACCCACTCCAGAAGCCCACACCAGAACTAGCATTCAGCAGGCATTATTCATGTTGAATAGATGAGAACCATTAGGACACCTGGGTCCCCAGGTGATCTCTGATGGGGTTATGATCAGGATGAGGTCACCACAGGGCTCAGGGCCTAAGGATTCCTTCCTGGCGGTGGTGGTGGTGGTGGTAATATGTGTGTGTACCCACTCCTTTTCAACCCATAGGAATTTTTAAGTCTCCAAGCCAACAACTCATTCACCAGGGAACAAACACTGAAATCTCTTGGTCTAGTCATAGGGTGGGGTGGGGCTTTGGAAAAACTAGAGACAGAACTCAGAGCTCCTAGTCATTCTTAGAAATTCTCAGTGGTCTCTGTACTCTGCCCTTAAAGATTTTACTTGAGGACTTATGATTTTATAATCTGACCACCAAAGGTTGTAAACAAGATTGGGTCATGGTCCCCATATCCACCCAGGAGTGATGAGACCAGGGCTGTTGGTCAATGTGCATGAGATTAACACCCAAATGCTCACAGAGGAGTCTCGTGGAATTTGTATTCAATCGTAGTGGCAGAAAAGATAGGTTTTACACACACACACACACACACACACACACACACACACACACACACACACTCTCTCTCTCTCTCTCTCTCTCTCTCTCTCTCTCTCTCGCTCTCTCATAAGACTGGTTGGCCTCTCAAATCTTACAGAGACAAGGAAATCAGGTGATACCTGAATTTTAAGGCCCAGGATTCTTGTGCTGCCCCCAGGTGGCTAATGGGGACTTGGATGTAAAGCCAACTGTTGGACTGAAAGGAAGTCATCTATTGATTCTATTCATCCCCAAATTACTCAGGTGGGTTTTCAAAAAAATCACTACAGTGCTGAACTGACACAGAGAAAACCACTGTACACACTGTTGGCCGATGTCTCCGTCTTGGCTTAGTCACGGCTACTTGTCACCAAATCAGGCAATGCCCAGTGTTCCCACCTATTTACCATTTAGTTAGTTCTTGTCAGATAGGTATGGTGTCCAATGTTTACCTCTTTTCTTGTCCTTTTTAAACCCTTTCTCTTCTAGAACTTGATAAATTTCACTTCTTTCCCTTTAAAATTGTTTTGGGGTTCATTTTGGTTGATGGGTAAGAGAAGGAAGAGAGAGAGGGAGAACACTGACTCTCTGAGAACCTTCATCCCGTGTCACTAGGCTGGCACAGCGCATGGGGCATGAACCAGCTTTGTTGCTGTGTCCAGGAAAGCAGCTGATGGAGATGAGAGACTTGTGTGTGGTGGGCCTGCACCAGATTCCTCTTCTCCGGGTTCTGCTCACCTGACAAAGTGCCACATGATGTGCTCCGCTATGCCAGTCTGGGCTGAGACGAGTGTGAGCTTGAATCAAATCTCATTCAATTATTTTCAAGTATTCTTCGTCTCTTCATATGTGATGTAATTGATCAACGTTCAGTTTCAGAATAATCTTTGTCAACTGATTTCTATAGAAAATGACTTTTCTCTAATAGCTGCCATAAAATGCTGGCTGGCTGCCTTACGTGTGAGGCAGGGAATGGATTCTCTCTCTAATCTGGGTATTCTGCCTTTTTTGCCCGCTGCTGTGACCCGAAAGTGGGCGAGAAGAATCAGAGAAGAGTGCATGCAGGAGACTTGTCTTCTGATTAGGGTCTGAGCTGAAATGGCCTTTTCTCTTGTACATCTCATGGCCTGTGTCACAGCGTTAGACATTCTCCCGTGTCCGGTAGCTTACGTATCTAATCGCCATCTAACCCATTCTTACCTGCCCAATATCAAACAAGTGACACTGTGCCGACAATTTTAGAAAATTATGTCATGTCACCAGCCCACTGACCTGGCAAAGTGTAGATATAAAATTGCTTTGGTAGCTTCTATTACAGAAACCACAGGCATGATATTCAAAATATTTAACAACAGATAAGTTACAGGTACTGATCATTCAGAACTGACACATGCAGTAATTAACTGGTATATACTGACTGAATGTTGCTTATTGGAAATTGTTATTTTTTGGAAAGTTTTTTCATTATTTCCCCCAGTACTTGTGGCACAATTAAAATTTGTCCTTGTGTGTGGGAGGTAAGTATAGGTCAGTGGTAGAACACATAATTAGCGTGCACAAGGTCCTGGGTTCAATCCCCAGGACCTCCATAAAAAAAAAAAAAAAAAAAAAGTTGTCCTTGGAATACTTACATTGACAAAATAGTAAGACTGCATCTGCTCCAAGGTAGGAAGCATCGACCCACAGTGCATGTGACAAAAATAGCCTAAAGGTCATCACCTTTTCAGAGTATGTAACCCACGTGCCCCCACTACATTCCTGACTGCTATTTGCAGATGTCTCAAGGGGGAAGCACCACTGCCCGCAGGAATGACAACTGGCAGGAGTGGGCAATTTGCCATGCATCTTTGGATGGTTGCCAATCCACAGCACTGCCCGAAGCCGTCCATATGCAGCTTTCCCACCCTGACAGGCCATCCCTGTGGCCTTCCTTGCTCAGAGTATTTTCTGTTCTTATTTGCTGGAGGTTTGCATGGAAAAAGCAAAGGATCATGGAGTAAGTGACTGATTTCTTTAAAGTTTGAGAACTACCCTTCTAGGGGCACAAGATTCAGGATGGAAGGATTCAAGGTTATCTAAGTACAGTAGAAATGAAATTTTACCTGCAAGTATTCGAGAATGGATCCTGTCATGGCAATGGTCCCATGACAAGGTTTTTCAAAATTATTCTGGTAAATCAGACCATCCAGGCAAGAGAAGTTAATAACAACTGCTGATAATTTTCAGCAACATTTCTAAATCCAAGACTTAAGAGGCTGTTAGTCAATTCTTCAGGAATCAGTGTCTATTGGTGTGCATGAAGGAAAATGAGGCAAGTCATATTGATCATTCAAGGAGAGAAGCCAGGAATTTGAAGGCATGTGAGGGTGTCATTTGCTGAACCTTTACTTCATTTGTTAATTCCACAAGCATTTGCTGAGTTTCTCTGTGCACAGGGCAGCATGTGCAATAAATAAGACCGTGACGGGTTTCAAGACCCACAAGAAGTCCTACCCCTTTCACTCATATGCTCAGAATAATTACTTGATTTTGTCAGATGTGTTACCTATGTGGATAGATACACCCTTCTGACTGAGGAATTAGAGAAAACGGCCCATTGATCTTGGCATCTTCTGCCCACGGGGAATCATGGGAACCACTCCAACAAAGAAGCCAAGAGCCTAGTGGGGAGGAGGCCTTGGTTTGAATGCTCAGCTCTGCCACTTACGGGTTTGTGTGCAAGCATTTATCCTCGTCTGTTAAAGAGGAATAATATCCAACGTTACAAACAATGTAAAACTTATCTCGTCCTGTGCCATTCACACAGTAAATGTTCAGTAACAGTGAAACTCTCAGGATATATAAATATGTGGGGGTCATGTGAAATCAATACAGCAGACTCTCCGTTCACGCAGGCAGAAGCCCTCAGACAGGCCCTGCACTGTCTGAGGAGCCCACAGAGGAGTCAGGGGAAGGTCTCGTGTTGTCAGAGCAAATGAACACCATGGACCAGCCATCTTGGTCACCTTATTCCATTTCACCCTCACAACAATTCTTTGATTGTCATCATCTTGCAAATGAGGAAACTGAGGCTACACAAAGTTGATCAGACCCAGATCACACAGCAGGACAGGAGTCCGGCTTTATCTGATTCCATGTGAGTGCTTTATCCTCTAAGCCACTGGCTCTCAAAGTTCGGTCTCAGAGGAGCAGTATCCGCAGCACCTGAGAACTTGTTAGAAAAGCACATTCGCAGCCCCTCCCCAAACCCTCCGAGTCAGAAACTCAGAAGTGGGGCGCAGGCATCTGTGTTTCAACAGGCGCCCCAGATGGTTCTCATGCACACCCTACGACCAGAACCACTGCTCTGTGCCATGCGCTCCCTCTTCAACTAGCATCCTCCTCCTTTTTCTGTGCTTAACAAAAAGCACGGAAGAAAGCCCTTGGGCTCTGAATCTGAGTTTACACCAACTTCTTGGCAATGCTGAGTCAAGGCATCCTAAACAAGCCACCTTTGCCCCACTTCAGCCCAAAGTGCACACAGGGAAGAAAAGCGGAAATTCATGACAGGAACCATTTTGCACAGTCTTAAGTCCACTGAGCATCTCTCCTTGGAGAAAAGTAAAGCTTTCCTGCTTGCTGCTGTCACAGCTGGTGGTGTCACTCTCTACCATGCTGCTTGGTCTTGGGCAATGTGATATATTTATGAAGCTCCTACTGTGTGCCAGACACCGAGAGAACGTTGGGGAACAAAACAAGCAAAGCCTTTCCTCAGAGTATCCGATCTGATTTCTCCCAGCACTGGACACCATTGACCTTTCCTAGAATCCCCGAACTCCCAAGGCAGGTGGACAAGTTAGAAATTCCCTCCTCTTCCATCTGCCCGCCAGCACCACCCATCTGCATTTAGCATGGGAATAACTATAACTCCTAAGCAAAGATGTTATCAGGAGAAACGACGATTTACTCAAACCCCGTCCGGGACCGTGCATAGCCTATCCGCCCAAGGGAGTGTAGCTGACCAAAGGTGCGAAGATCAGAGAGAAGTCAGCCAAGCTTGAAGAAACAGTTTTCCAAGCAACCACTGACCAGGAGCCCAAGACTTTGGACTCTTTCTGGCCAGTAGGCTGTGTACCTACGGACGTCAGTGTGAGTCAGAAGAATCAAATCTGCCAAGTCAGGACCCATATCCCTCAGTAGTTTATTTAGTCCAATGTTTTCTAAGCTATTAGGTGATGGATGCTGGAATCGTCACAAATCATCAGCCACTCCGGCTAAAGGGCAAACACCTTGAATTTGCTCTTTAGTGACTATACTAGGGCCATATTGCTTCCCACCAAAAATAAGTACTATTTGAACAATAAAAGCACCCCTAATGCATATTCCACCTGCTGCTAGCCAGGTCTTTGAAAGCCATTGCCTTCACTGAACGATTCCAGCTGGCACTCTCCTTTGTGCTGGATTTTACAGGCTGTAAGGACGGTGCAAGTCAGTTTCTTAGAGAATGCAGAAGTCTTGCCCTCTCAACTCGACATATACTTCTCTTTTCTTCCCCCCTCCCTCCTGGAATTAATGGGGATCAAGGTTGCTAAAGCATCTAATTAAAAGCTTTTACATAATTCTGGCCTGGACGCAGACTGACTAGAAAACTGACTCTATTTGAAAAAGGAGAAACAATCTATGGGGGGGGGGGTGTTTATAATATTTATGTTCTCCTGCCCCTTCTCTAACTCACAGGCAATTTCCAGAATAAAATTCTTACATAATTTTTTCCATCAAGTGGAGAACTGGAATCAGTGTCAATGTAGAGTTTTTCCTTATTTAAACTTCCTGTCCACCTCACAATGTGTCTGTTACAAGTTTGTGTCATAAATCCCAGCATAAAATTCCCTGTTGCTTAACTTGCCCGTAAATGTGGAACATGTAGTCGTGTTATACGATTCCTGACCTGAACATAAATTTCCTGTAGTCTAGGGGTGCCTGAAGGAGGAGCTAATATGTTCACCTGCTTGTTTTCCAGGCAATAAACCCAGAACAGGTGAAATGAGGAGGAAATTTAAATAAGATCAAAAGATAGGTTCAAAAGAATAGACAAAGCCATCTGGAATGCCTCAGTGCTGCCAATCTCAAATATGAGACCTGGTGGAGTTTTAAGAGGAATTTCTAATTTTCCCTTCTTTCCAATCTCAACTTTTCTTTGGGAGGAAGCTCATTGTCCAAGAGGTTGGGTCAGACGTGGGCAAGAGAAAAAAAATATTCACTTCTTCTAAGCCTGTTGTTGACTACTTCTTCCTCCCTTTTATTTCCCCGGCCTCTGCCCTGGTTGCTTCAACGTTTTCAGCTGTCTCTAGCAGTTACCTTGCAGAAAGAGCTTGGGGAGTTGGGAAGGTATTTGCTGAGTTAGTATAAGGGAAGTGTTTTTCTCTGGATTTCAAATTACTCTGCAGATGACAAGACTCTACGGCTGAAAAGAATTTGCTTAAGAAGAAACAATTGTGTGGGTAGGAGTATAAACTGGTGCAGCCTTCAATACAATTTGGCAATACGTATCAAAATCCTTACAACTATGAACACAGTTTGATCCAGTAATCACACTGCTATGAATTTATCCTAAGAGATAATTGCACAAAGGCAAGAAGACATATGATCAAGGATGTTCACTGGAGCATAAGAAAAGTTCAAAGTAACCTAAATGCTCAACAATGAGACCCATTAAATAAATTCTTATGTGTTGCTGTTAAGAATATTATATAGTCACTAAAAAGATGATGGAGATTAAAGGTTTTGACAAGGGAGAATGTCTAATTATAGTAAGTAAAAAAAAAAGCAAGTTACAAAAAAATGTGTATAGTTATTATCACTCTAAAATTATATACACACATATGTATGATTTATGAAATGTCTCCTACAAAATTCTTTTTAACAGACCACCCATACTGAAGTTCAATAAATACACATCAAGCAACTGTCATGCTAAAATACCATTATGTTTTCTTCTCGAATATAGTGAAGTAAAAGCAACAATCTATCTCCCATGAAGACGTGGGCCTTTAAAGCCTCTTCAATGTTGGGCTCATTATCCTCGCGCTATTTTGGTCAATATGACATACATTCTTCTTCCATTTTGAAATGTTTTTCATTGGGAAAAAAAAAACAGGTTTTATTTATGGGAGTTGTTAGGAAACCTGACATAAATAAAGACACACACATCAAGGAAGGACAGCTATTTCCACATCGTGTCAGAAAATATTTCATTGTAGTGGCTTCTCTTGATGGGAGGCCAAAGCCCGAATTGCAATTGAGTAAAAAGAAAAAAAAAGAATCTGACAAGTAATTTTCTCTAAAACAGATTTAGTACGCATTTCTATGAAAGAGCTTTACACACATTTCTATTCTAATTAAAAACATAATTGGTAACATATGTCTTTATGCTAGGAATATTTCAGTTAAAAAAAAAAAGAAAAAAAAACCCCTCAAAGACCAGCAATTACATACGTCTCTGAAAAGCCTAGTTGCTCACTTTAAGAAAAAAACCAAAACATTTGTAAACACACAACAACAAAATCAATTTGCGATTTCAGCTTTTGACATCTAATTCTCCAATGTAGGTGACTCACTATAAAGGATGTCATAAGCTGGAAATCAAAGGCAAGACTCTCACCTTAGCCTCTGGTGTAACCCTCTACCCTGGCTGCCCCCATAAAATCGCCATCCGCGCTAGTGACTCTGATTTAATGTCTAGTTGGGAACTGGACATCAGGCTTTTTGAAAAGCTTCTGAAGGACTCCAATAGGCAACCGTAATTTAGAAGACCTGTACCTTTATCATTGATTTCCTCCACGAGCAGTTATTCCGGAGACTGAAATGAAGGGTAACCGTTCGAAAGAGATTTCAAACCTCATCTAATCCAACCCCTATTTTGGAGAGGGGGTCACTGAAGGCCTGGCAAACTCCTCGTAACAGCTTCTTTATTTTCTTATTTTGGTGACAAAGAGAGGCAGTGAGACCAGGGGATTCCCTTCCTCCCCTCTTACACGTACTCAGTTCTCAACCGTCTTTTTCCCGCGGAGGCACAAAGTCCTACAGCCACCATCTCCCCTACTCAGTGAGCTGGAGTTTATGTTTTTAAAGGATGAAGACAAAAGCCACCATTTGCTGAATGCTTTTGCCACACAGGGCAGTACCTCACATCCCCCCGACTCTCTGCTGTAGGTATTATTCTATTCCCATTTTACAGATAAGAAACTGAGCCTCAAATGGGGCTGAATAATTTGCCTGAGGGCAGGCAGCTGGAAATGGAAGAACTGGGATATGAACCTAATCCACCCAACTCCAAGGTGCTCCACCCTGAGCAAATCCACAGCCCAGGACCCCGATTGTTATTACATTAGAGATGAAATCTCAGAAGAGTGTCTCCAAGCACCTTCATTTCTTTAAGCGCTGCCGAGATAGCAGGAAGGGTAAGAACAGCAAATCAATGGGAAAACGAGAGAAACAAAGCTCTTGATACCATGCACGAGGGCTCTGCTAAACAAATGCCATAAGCAAACTACACGGCCTTCACCTGTGGAGCAAAAGTGCAGTCGGGGGCACTCGGCATTCACAGGAAGAGCCTTTACCGCGATTCCAAAAAGCCACTCAGGCACGGCTAGGGCTGATGTGCTCTGAAATGTGCTGCAGGTCCCACCTACCAATTTGCATGTGCTCCTCCATCTACTGGGAACTCCCTTCCCCTCCTCCTGCCCCGGCAAACTCCTGCTCATCTTCCAAGACTCGACCGATGACCATCATTCCGTCCTCCCGGGCCTCTCTGACCTCCGAAGGCGGACTACATCCTCGCCTTTGGGGCATCCATTACATCCAACGACGCTGCTACCGAAGCACACGAGGCTGACATGTCTGTCTGCTTTTCTGCCTGTCACCAAAACGCCGGCTCCCTGAGGTAATAAGGCCTGTGGAGCCCAGTGCTGAGCCTGCTCCCCAGCACAGGGCGGGCACTCTGTAAACAGGTGGGGAGGGAACACACAGCTAAATGATACATGTGTACTCTTTCCACAAAGGTGGAGGGAGCAAAGCGTGCAAATGTATAGAACAGAGAAAGTATGTTATAATTTTCACAGCTGGCGTGAGACTCTGTTTTAGAAAGGGCAATAGCTTGGTCTGAAAAATAATGTTAACAAAGACTGGAGTGCATAGTGAGACCCTCCCCTCTCTCCCCAGTTTCCCCCTCTCCCCTGGTGCAATGGACTGAATGTTTATGTCCCCCACCAAATCCATATGTTGCCATCTACTCCCTCAACACAATGGCGTTTGGAGGTGGTGCCTCTGGGAGGTGACTAGGTCATGGGAGGGGCAGGCCTTATTCATGGGAGTAGTGCCCTTATAAACAAAGACCCCAGAGAGCTCCCTCACCCCTGCTCACCGTGGGAGGTCACAGGGGGAAAAAAATGGCTCTCTATGAACCAGGAAGCAGCTTCTCACCAGACACTGAGTCTGCTGACAGCTTAATCCTGGCCTTCCCAGCCTCCAAAACTGTGAGAAATAAATGTTGTTTATAAGCCAGCCAATCTAGGGCGCTTTGTTACAGCAGCCCGAATGGACAAGTGCACCTGGTTAGGCCCTATACGTTGACTAGAACCAAAGTTACTGAGAATCAGACTATCTTATATCAAAAAATATAAAATATATATATTTTGAAGCCTCACACCGGGCTGGCGTCCCAGACATATGAAAATGAGAATGACAGAGGCAAAGCAAGGTCATGGCAGGAGCGGGGGTGAGGTGTACACCGTGTCAGGAATAGTCGAAGGATCTCATGCTTGGCCACAGAACACCCGATCTGGGCATGAGGGCATAGGGTGAGGGGAGAGATAGCAACTCTTTTTACGTTTTTTAAAAGTTGTCCTATAAGGCAACTCTGAATGTGATCTGTGTGCACCAGAGGGCAGAGCTAAGTCTGATGAGTGAAAAATTCAAGGAAGCCAAGACAGGATTCGTGTGAGTCAGAAGCTTCCAGCATTGTGGCTTTTGGCGGTGTCAATCCTACCCCGTACGGAATTTATAGAGGCTTTTTCCACTTCTGATAGGGTCTCATCTGAGTGTTTCCATGCTAAAATGTACTCTGTTATTATAAGATTCTTTCCTGTTACCTCTCCTATGTACTACAGTTAAGGCAACATGTTCATTTTTTTTAAAGCATGCTTCTTAGTTGTATGATCTGTGGATCTCATTTCAGAACAGAAGAGAAGTTGGTACCGAATATATGTCACGAAAGCAGGACATTGAGTTTGCTCTCCATGTAAACCACTGCTCCGGCAGAAAGGGGACAGATGGAGCCAAATCTGCCCCACGAGCATTTTTGTGCGGTTTCTTCAATATTCTTCAAGATTTTGAATTAGCTGCTGACATTTAAACACTGGGAGATACGCAAACATCCTGCAGCGCTGAGCTGCATGGTTGCTTGACCAAAACTCACCCTCGAGAGCGTCAAGCGACCCCCTTCTGAAAGGGGGTGTGCCTCCCTCATCGTCACACAACTCCACCCCGCCTGACCCACTCAGGCCACCTGCCAGGGACTTTCAGGGCCTGAGTGTGGCTCCCACTGTCCCACCCCTGCTCAGCCGATTCCCGTGCACTCATCAGGGGCTGGCCATCCGCCCTGGCAGGCACATATGGGAGGGACTGTACAGGCCAGTCCAGTGCAGGGAAGCCCGAGCAGGCCACCTGCTTAGGAAAGACTTCTCAGCTTTTCAGGGTTGTGGCTTTTTGGGGGAATCTCATAAAACCTATCCACTCTCTCCCAGAAAGAGGCACAACCACTCAAATTGTTGCTTCTAATTTCAGGGGACATAGGACACTTGCATCTGATCATTCAACTCCAAATTCAGATTCTCAGCTCTCATGATGCCGAGTCCAGCTGGCTAGTCAAACCACACTTCCTACCCCAGTTCTAAGTTGGGAGACTTCCCCACGAGTGCCCAGGGGATGCTTCTGACGAACTCCCCGTAAGGGAAAAGGCCATTCAGTGTGCTACACCGGTGGACCATCAGGCAGCTGCTGAAATCTGCTGAGATAACGGGTTCTTTGAATAGGCAACTAAGTAACATCTAAAATCTGCTATTCTTGGAAACGGCCTGCTTCCCAGAGGTCTTCGACCTGACCACAGCCAATAAATAAAATCAATCGTGAGACCAGATGCCCTCCCCTCTCCAGTGACTCCTTAGGCCTATAATTAATGAAGACAGAGACATCAACCATGTTAGACTGAAAGCTGAAAGACATGAAATGTGACAGCATTTACTTCCTAGAGAACAAATGCCTTGCAGCTAGTGCCTGATCGTATTAGTATTTCATTTTTATGTTTCTCTTGCAAATGATCCCCCAGCCCTTAACCATATCACAGCATTCTCAGACTTCAGAAGTCGTCCATCAAAAAATGTTCTTAAATATACATTCTTTTTTTTTTTAATTGAAGTATAGTCAGTTACAGTGTGTCAATTTCTGGTGTATAGCATAATGTCCCCGTCATGCATATACATATGTGTATTTGTTTTCATACTCTTTTTCATTACAGGTTACTACAAGATATTGAATATAGTTCCCTGTGCTATAAATATACATTCTTATAAAAACCTGTTTCTCCTTGGCAAGAGGGGAGGGTTAAAAATACCCAGCATCCCCCCCCAAAAAAAAGAAATTACCAACAAGCCTTTAATTTGGCACATGTCCTTCCTGTGATTTAAACTCATCAAACCACAGCCGTCTCTGGATAAATTTAGAATCAGACATAACAAAAACAAGATATATAGAAGACTACTGGGGACAATCTTCAGAGATGATAAAAAATAATACAACAATAAATTTATACTGAAACTGTGCGTAAAAAGCATGCAACTCTACATATACTTAAGGCAACATATTAATGCAAATACTGGGAAGAGATAGAGCATAAAAGTTGAAAAATATTTTCTTAAAATAAGGCAGTGTTTTCACAAAGCACCTTTCATCAAGCAATCATATAACTTCAGAAAGCACTGGAGAGAGAATGGGAAAGACTCCCTAAATCTAAGAAAGCTCACTTGAACCACTGAAAATAACTGCCAAGAAATGGGACATTCAGGGACAGAATTTTGGATCAAACTACTGTGTTATATTATATCATTATTTAGAAATGGAAAGCTCAATTATGCCACTGAATGGCCTGCCTGTTTGTGAATGACTAAAAGGCTTTGAGAGAAGAGATGAAAACTTTCCTGTCGGATCCCCTCTCACTGGGAGAGGGTGCTCTCCATACTTAGCACTCAGATACACTTCCTTCAGACGCAAACTGTTCCATCCAGAATGCCTGTGCAAATGCATTTCCTGGCAAGGCACAGAATTACAGCTTTTACTTTAAGCTTAGCCCTCTAGTGATTTCTGTATGGAGGTAAGAATCCCCAGAAATGGGTCTCGGGGAGAGAGACTTCATGCTTTTGTTGCTGTGGACTTAAATTGTACACTCTTGGTGTTTTTCAAAAGAGCCAAACTCCCATTCACCTGCAAATATGCTAGAAAGTGGGGTGATACATCAGTAAAACCATGCCCCACCTCCTGGCTGACACTAACCAGTCTACACCCCAAAAGAGCACAAATGGAAGGGACCCTCAGACTTGAGGAAATGAAGTGGCAGGAAATGTGGGGCTGCATGAAGGCTCAAGACAGCTGTCTCTGTGCCCTTGTCAGGTTTTGAAAAGAGCTGATAAAGGGAAGTTTGACCTCCCTTCTGGAACGAAGGAACTGAAAACTCCTCCTGGTTTTGTAGGTTTCTTCTGAACAGAGCTGTGTATTTAACCAAGATCCAGGTCCCATCTGGGTCTCCTGCCTCCAGGATCAGGTTCTTCTGCATCAGGAACACCACATACAGATCTTCGACACCTTCCAAGGGCAGGTGGAAATCAGAAGGCACTCACTCCCTGAATCCTACATCCTCTTGTGTATGCCTGTCCCTTGGGCCGGACAAGTTGGGCAGTAACTCTGGATCCCACATTCAAGGGGTGGGTGGGCAGGAAGCCTTCAGGCGTTACACCAGAGCCTCTTTTCCGAAGACCATTAACACCCATCTCAAATTTTCAGTCCCAAGAGGGCTTTGAAAAACAGTGACAGAGTGGACTCCTTTCAGGTGAGATTAACTAGGGTGACCCCCACACGGGTTTTGCTCCTCCACGCCCAGAACCCTCCTCCAAGGTCTGATCCCGCTTTAGTCTGTATTCCAGTGGTGGCCTCCTCTGGAGTCCTGGGAACCCAGAAGGAAGTTGCAGTACCAGGTGTCATCTTTCCACCTCTAGGAGGGTCCTGTGGGTCCTTAAGAGGGAGGGAGACTCCAGAAATGGACAGGATATAGGTAAATACTTTGTCTATCATGTGAAGCCGTTTTAATACGTCCTCAGAGACTTTATCTCGGAACACATTTCTAAAACTAACATTAAACAAGTTGATGCCTCAAGCCACCCTTTGGGTTGATGACTACTTAGATTTATTTTTGTCAGGGGAGTCACTCTGTCCTTCAGTAGCACTCACTGATGCCAACGATCAGTGAGCAACCAACAGAAATCCAGGGATGAGAATGTTAGAGAAAAACTTATCCTGTGCCTCCTCCTCCTCCCTTAGCTCTAGGCTCACTGAAGATGTGTTTCTATAATACAGGATGCCACCTTTGATTTTTCTTTTGGAAACTGCAAATTAAAAATTTTGAGGGCCAATGTAATTTCTTGGGAAGAACAAGAAAAAGAGACAGAATCCCAGCGGTGCCAGAAAGGCTCGGGGGCACGTAAACCTCAGGGTCAATACTGCCCAGGAGCATAAAGAAATCATAATAAAGATGCAGTCTCTTTTCATCTTCAAAGTTCTTCATAAGCTCTGAATCACGTATCCTCACCACGCTACTGTAATCATGCGATTTGGCAGAGGAAATGGACCTTTCATCTCGGGATCTCAAAGCACTCTATAAATGCCAATTAATCCTTACAACTGGTCCATGAAGCAATAGAATGTCAGCTAATCTACATGGTACACAGAGAGGTTAAGTGATTTGGTCTAACCCACACAGTAAATTGGCAGCAGAAGTAAGTTGAAGACTTGGCTTAGAGGTTCTATTCCTGGGTTTGGACATCTGTGGCCGAAAGCCACATCTGTATTTAAAGCACCCAAAGGGTAGCTGGCACATGGTAGGGGCTTAGGTCATAATTTCTGAATGAATGAATGAGTTGGATAGCCATACTTCCAAGGGTCTGCCAAACGTGTCTGAGTTCTGCTAACATCCCCAACTCAAATTTCCTCTCCAAACTGCCTTTGACTCTTGGGTTTCCATTCATTCATTCTCCCACCAAAATACCCACTACAGCAGAGGCCCTCTTCTAAGCTTTAGAGATAGTGGGAATGAGACAGGCAGCACCCTTCCCTCAAGGAATTTACATCCAGAGAAAATGAGACCCATAATCATCAAGAGGACAAATAATGCTAAATAGCAAGTGGGCTGATGTGACAGGAAATAAAAACCAGTCCCTGAGGACCGAAGGCTCATCCAGTTGCCACAGCAAGAACTATATGCCAGGACCCAGGACATGAAGAATTCTGCAATATTTTGGCAACTCAGAGAAAGCAATTCTCATTTGCTTCTATTCCCTGACACTCGACAGCAAAACCCAGAAATCAAAAAGCAGCTCCGTCATTTGCCTTCAGGTTGATGAGGAAGAGGCAAGCTTGTGGTTTTGTGTTTTAAGGAGTCCACGAATAGAATGGGTGATGGCAGCTTCTGTGCTTGGGGCAGGGGACAAGGCTGGTCCCCAGAGGCAGCCTGCACCTCACATGTGCCCCAGGGCATAACATTAGAAAGACCCCTGTGTCCCAACACAGACCGGTCACCTCATTGATTTCACTTCTCTATTCATTCACTTTCTATTTATGAGTATCTTTCATGTTTCTGGCCCATCTCTGCTCTCAGTAACCCCATCAGAGGCCAGACCAGCAGTGACCCATCCGTCTATGCTTTTTACATTTGTTATTATTACTACAAAATGATTTTTAGTTCAGTAACAATGAAAAAGAGGGTAAATACAGATAAATCATTGGTAGTTCTCAGTGTGAACTACTCAGCACTTATTGTAGTTCTTTTTCTTTAACTGATATTTTTTTTTTTTTAGAGCTGTTCTAAGGTTACAAAAAAACTGATGAGAAAGTACAAAGAGTTTCCACAGACTCATTCTTCTCGCAATCTCTCTCCCTTTGGTCACTCCTGGAAATATCCCCACCTGCTTCCATACAGGAGCCAGCGAGGCCACTAAGGGCATTAACCTCACGCCTTTGCATTCCCTCCAAGTGCACAAAAAACACTTAAAAGAACCCAGGTTACAGAAAATCCAGCCCTTGTCTTTCTACCTCGGACTTTAGAGCCAGCTGCATACAGACAAAATGCCCTTTGCACTTCCTGGACCTGAGGTGGCCTTGTTACAGGAGGACACTTGGGCAGCCCTCTCGGGACTCTGGATTTCATCACACACATCTCCCCCATCCTGAGTCTGACGCGGCGGGAAGGAAGAAGAGAAGGCGAGGACTGGCCCTCAGGGCCAGCCCCAGTGGTACCCAGAGGCCTGCAGAGAAGGCGAGCTCAAAGTGCTTTCACTTACAAGGCACAGAAGCTCACCCCAAGGCCCTTGGGCCTCGGTTTGGGGAGCCAGCACCGTGGAGAGGAATTCTTTAGTCACATGCTCTCTGTCTTCTTGTTTCTCAAGGTCACTGTCGCCCGTTCTCTGAAATGACCTAAGTGGGCTTAAATTCCATCCAACTCATGTATTATAACTGTAATTTCACCAAGGACAGCAAGGATTTTCCTCACTGCCATACACAGGGGTTCACCTCTTTTTACTTCTTTTGTGTCATGGAAATATCAGTGCAGAGTTAAGTCCAAAAGTAGACAATAGAAGGAAAAGGTGAATTTAAAGCCTGAGAAGATCCTCAGATTACTTTTTCCCTGTAAGTAAGGGTTCATGGAAGATTCTCCTAAATCCGCCTTTCTAAGAATACAGAGGTCGCTTCCAAGACCTTTAAGAAAATCGGAAACCCCCCAAGCACTCCAGTAATGCACTCACGGATCAGCTGAAAACACCGAAGGGTCCTTCCTTAGACAGCATTTACCCCAGTCTCCTGAGGAACTAGAAGGTGAAGCATTTGGGGCCCCAGTGAAGGGGCCAAGTCTGCGTCAGATGGCCAGGATGAGCGAGCATCTCAAGGTCCAGACTCTTCTCAAAGTGATGAGCTAATTCATCTTGCACAGATACTGGTCCCCACACACACATTTAAAACTACTGTCCAGAGATTAAGGTCATGTCAATCAGCTGCAGACTGAAAATGAAAAGAGATCCTTTGGTCAACCGAGTTAAGTTCATGTCCAAAGCCCCAGAACTAAGTTGGAGAGAAGTCGGCACAGCCAGTCCCAGAAAATAGTTGCCGCCCTTTCTCCCGACACTTTCAAGATTTACAAGCAAAACTGTCAGTTGCACACAGGTGGCCAATGAGACCATTATCTATTTTTGAGAGATCATCAGGAATCTACGTTTTCCGGGTTGGAAGCCAGGCTTCTCCGCCCCATTCTATCCACTGCCAAATTTAAATAGTGGGGATAGCTACTATTTGTGGGTGCAAGGGCCTGGATGAGGTGATTTTCTTACATCCTCAAAGTTATGCCCATTTTTCTGATGAGAAAGATGAGTCTCAGCCAGGTTAGTCCATCGGTCTCCCTCTAACAACTGCTGTGCCCTCCTGGCCAGGGGTTCATCCACCAAGAGCACAGGCCCTGTGCGCTTTCTCCACGAGCGGAGAAGTGGTTAAGACCCGCCGGACAGCAGGTCCAGAGACGGAGCCAAGCCCCTGGACGAGGGAGCGAGGTGGGTTTCCTGCCCCAGGGGTCAGAGGAGAGGTGAGTAAGCTCGCGGGATCAAGACTCACATCACAGCACACCAGGATGGCCGGTCCCGGCGGGAGCAGAACAGTTCCTGCTTGACCTCCAAGTCCCAAGATGAGCTATTTTACAGAATTGCTTTCACCCTGCCCTGTGCCGGTCGCAGACGGGGCTCTGTCCCGTCTCCTTCCCTGAAAAACCTCTTCTGCCGCTGCCATGCCAAGGCGAGTAACTGGCCCCTGTTGATTGTGTTCATTGTACAGAGGTTGTGCTCACAATCTCTTTGCTTCAGGGTAGCGGATTGGGGGTGACGTCTTCATGGCCATGACCACATAATCTGGGGCGCGCTCCTGCTGCCCCAGTTAGTGCGCTGGCAGAGTCTGCCACAGGGGACTAAATCTACTCCTCATGCACGTATGTTGTGTGTTGTGTTGTGGAGACACAAGGGATGTTGGACTGGAGACAAGTCCGTATCTCAAGGGATTCATAAATGTTTCTTTAATGCCCACGCATTTGTGATGGCCTCCAGGCGCCAAGGTCACAGCCCAGGTCAGCCTAGCTCATAGCTCATAATTAACCTCTACCAGATGCTGCCTTCTCTTCCTAGAACTTTTTCCTTCTTTCAGGCACTCATGGGACTGTCCCATACATGCCCTCTCATCTTCTCCATCCTTATTTGCCATGGTGTTTGTTTATTATAGCTCAGTCTTTCTCAAACTTGAGAATCATACAGAAAAAGTAATGGACTCCCACCCCAGTTTAAGAGAAAGTTTAAAGCTGTCACTTTCTGTCAACACTGGTTATGAACCTAGAAGCAAATGTGGGCACTAAAATTAAATGGCAGTACTTGGATAGAAAGGGATCACAGGTATGATCCAAAATCTGATTTTTCTTCAATATTGAAACATTGAATGTATTTAACATGAAAACATTGAAATAAAACAAAATAAAAATTTCAAACTTCTCACTGAACTCATGTGTCTCCTGGGAATTCACGGCTGCAGCTTAAGAAAAACCTTCAGAGGTGACGGTATTTCCCTTTCTCACAGGTGGGCCCAGAGAGGCCCCTGTGGACGCTGAGACTGGAGATGCTGTGTGTGTGCAGGAGGCCAGGATGTTACAGCCAACATCTACTGAGTGCTTACTTTGTACGAGGCTGATTAAGCACATTATGTATTTTAGCTACTTAATCTTCCTCCCGAATCCTCTGAGCTGAGTGCTGTCCTTTTACTGATAAAGCAGTGGAGACAGAGAGAGGTTCAGTCACTTGACCCGAGGCACATGGTTAGTAAGTGGCGAAGCCCTGGTCTATGGCCAAAGCCAGAGCTCCTAACATAAAGACCTCAAAGACTGGCGCTCCCTCTCTCACACACACACCTGATGAAAGGTGGCAGTACGGTCCCCTTTGTCCTCCCCGCTTTCTGTTGCCACCTCTACTTGCCCCAGCACTGATGCTACAAAAAGCAGCTTCAGCATTACTCACAGCCCCCAACAGCATGGAGAACGTGAAAACTGCTTATTAAGCACTTGTCATGGGGGAGAAATGCTATATAAACAATGTGTCTGTATGTTACTGTTTATTTCAATGATCCTTATTGTTCTGTTCCCCATGTTATGAATAACTGAGTGCCAGCTGGAGCAAATCCAAGCAAATTAACTCCCTATTGCTGACAGCAGGACAAGGAGACCCAAATTGGGGCCACATCCCCCAAAAAGGTCCTCACTTGCTTTCTCCTCCTCCCCTGGGACCTGCTAGTCTGTGCCAATTCTGAAGAGACAAAGCCCCTACATTTCTGTTATGGGGGTGAGTTTGGGGACGAAAGCAATGAGGCCATCCTGGTGGGAGACGTCCTCTCAGGTTTGGGGCGGGCGGGCTCTGCGCTGACTGGGGCTCTTTCTCTCGTCCTCCTTCAGGACTTCAAACAGGCATGGAAGGACTCCAGGGCTACAGCCCTTGTCTTCCTGAGCAATGGCATCAGCAGCCCAGCTCCGTCCCTAAGGCCCCACGCAGGGAGACCTGATGGAAACAGCATATGTTCAGATGTGATTAAACCTGCTCACTGAAGGAGGCATTAAAGGCAGGAAATGAAAACGAGATGAGCCATGTTACTCTACCTTTGGGACCCCAGATAGTGTATTTGTACGGTCACCAGGAGGTAACAGCGTGGAAGAGCTCCGAGGTTTGGCGTGCTCTAACCTGCAAGTCTACTTTCTTGCTTTCCGGTCTCGAATCCTCTCCGTGGGGGGCTGAGGGCTGTCTGGTGCTAAACGTTTCCAGTCAGAGAACTTCTAGCCTCCTGCTAGATTCAGCACTGAGTAGGACAGTCAGTCCCATGTTTCTCTTTCATGCCACCTCCCTGCCACTGCTTCTGCCTCTGGGTACCAAGCTAAGTAAGTGCCCACTTTGGTGATTTACACCCTTCGAGTATGTGCTGTCTGTTACTGTGTTCCCTGAAGTCGTTTCTGGGTCCCAGCTCTGTGTTTTTGCTTTCTTTAATCTCTCCTCATAAATCAGTCCCCCTCATCCCCTTTCTCTTCATCATTTTTATTGCTTTTCTCTGAACTCTCTCCAATCTGTCTACATATTTCTCGTGCCGGGTGTCAAAATATCATTTGCTGGACTAAAAACTGTATTTGGAGCGACCTCTCCAAATGATTTCCTGACCTGAATCCTTTCAAAGGATCTTGAGCGTAGTTCTAAATACCACTGACCTGTTTACCCTATAAATGCATAATAAATGTCTGCTAAAACAACATGATGATTTTGTCATGGAGCTGCTTGTCACAAGGACGAGAGGCTCTCTTCCTTCGAGGTCCTTTGGTGCACAGCAATTAAGCCAACACAGAGGGACCCACTGCAAGCCTTGGTTCTAGAAAATGGTGTTAAAGAAAGCTCCCAGGGCATTTTAGCTGGGAAAACGGGCATTTCCTCCACTTAGGGAGGAAGGCTATTCCTAAGTTGGCCATTTAGGAAGTACACACTTTTCTAGAGAAATTCTGCTGTTTGCAGTTAAGGCCCAACACAGTCCGCAAAATACACCTAATCAAGGTTTTAAATATTCATAAACCACAGTATAGGCAAGAGACAGGTAAAGGGGGGACCCTCACGCACCGGTAATGTCTATGCACGTTGGCACAACATTTCTGTAGGGCCATTTGGCAATGCGTATCCAAAATCTTTACAAAGTACCTGCCCTTTGACCAACAGGTAACCAGGGAGGGTCCTGATGAGACATATCCTAAGAAAAAATTGAAAAGGGACAAAGATGTGTGTACAAGTATGTTTGTCCAAGGATTATTTATAGTAGTAGGAAAATATTGGAAAGAACCTAAAAAAATCCTCGGAGAGTGACTAGGTGACTACAACTGGAAAAAGGCACAAGGATGTGCATACAAGGATATTTAGCCCAGTATTATTTATAGTCGTGGGAAAAACTGGAAAGAGCCAAAAATTCCAGTGTAGGGTGATTGGTTAAACGCACGATGCTCCAGATCCACATTTACTCACAGAAAGATGCATACGGCTCATTAAGCCAAAAGACCATCTTACAGTGAAGGAATCATAGTGTGATCCCAATTTTGTTTTGAAAAATTTCTACCTCTATGTTCCTGTAAACAGAGCAAAGGGTCTGGAGTTAAGTATTATAAAATGTTCATGGTGGTTTCTCTCTCACTGGTGGGCTGAGGGGTGATTTCACTCTTGAGGTCTGAGTCCCTCCCAGGGAGCCTGGTTACTTGTAAAATTAGCACAGGAAAATAAAAAGGGCGGGGGGAGTAAAGCTTTCTCTTTCACCTTTTTAAATTTAGATTTTAACCTACTCAGGGTTCACTGAGCTTCTCCTACATTCCGGGGCACAAAGAGCCATGAGGGGGTTCCCAGCGCGGGTACCTGTGCAGCCACGTGCAGTGCCACAGGGGTGCACGAGGAAGGCATCACCGTGGGGCCTGCGAGGATGGGAGAGGCTTTAGAGAGGAGGATATTTCCATCAGACCTTGAGGGGTGATCAGAAGGAGGAGGGAGGAGAGCGCCGAGTCCAGGCAACAGAATGACACACAGAGGGCACCAAAGGGTCTTGCTTGGCGGGAGTGGCCAGTCCGGGAAAGAGGTCCCGAAGAAAACGAGGCTGGAAATGTGGGCAGGGCCTTGAGTGCCACACTCAGCACTGCCTGCTTTATCCTGCAAGCAGATAGAAGCCATCGATTTTTAAGCTGGGGTGAAATGTGGACAGACATGTATTTTAGAAAGGCAGCTCTGGGGCGGAGAGGAGAATTGACTGGAGTAAGGGAAAGGCTGGATGGACATAAGGCCAGTCTGAAGGCTACGCCACTACCCGAAGTTAGAGCTTCTAAGGCAGCAGGATGGCTGGAAACAAAGGATATTTATTTCAGAGACAGAATCAAAAGAACTTGCTGGCTCAGCCTAGACTTTGAAACCTGACTATCCTCGGTTCAAATCCTGGTTCTCTTACTGACTCTGTGATCTTGGGCAAATTACTTAACCTCTCTCTGCCTTAGTTTTTCCTCATCTGCAAACAATACGTGGGTAATAAGAGTATGCCCCTTAGAAGACCGTTGTGAAAATTACCTTAGTAAATATACGTGACGTGTGTGCAGCGTGGTGCCGAGGACCTAGGAGGAGCTCGTGCGTAGCTACTGTTAAGCGTTAGCCCTTTTTCAATAACAGTAGCCAGTGTGCACGGAGGGCCTGTTCTGTGCCTGGGGCTGAGCTCCGTGCTTTTCATGCATTTTTCTCCCACCTCAACAGCAAGTGCTCTTAACTGTGTTTCCTGTAACAGAGGAAACAGACTTGGAGACATACGTGATGTGACCAAGGCCACAAGGTCTGCGGAAAGGCCAGGTCTCTCCCAGCCCGTCTGGGGTCCAAACCTGGTTCTTCCCTCCACACTTGCTTAGATTCCCAGGAGGTGAGGCCTCGAGGAGGGAGCTAGACGGAGGGTGGTGCCACTGACCCAAGCAAGAAAAAGAAGAGGAGGCCTTCAAAAATTTTAGAGAAAGAACTCTTTCACGTTATCTGGTTCAACCCACATTTATAATTTCAAAATTTCCAAACCTGGGGCTTTAGCCCTCTCATCACAACGTGCTGCCTCCTGAGTATCAAATGTACACTGTCATTGAAAAAAAAACCAAAACTTCCCTCCCAACATCTTGTTGGTCTTGAACTATCCCTTTAGTAGAAATATTGTTACAATAACTGATCATCTCTGGGGCACACAAGTATTTAATGCTTGTGTTTTTATTATCCATCAAGTGATTAGTCAATGTATATGACTAGCATTGGGTTGATTTTGCTAGCTATCTGTTAAGACTAACAAAATTAGAAGAACAAAGCAAACTGTTGCTTTAAAATCGGGTTCAATCAGACTCTCAGTAACACTCTCAACAACATGCGCCCGGCAGTGAGCTGGGCACTGCCGGAGCCTCCTAGAACCCCAGTCCAGCCTCTGCCTCACTCACACCCTCACACATGCCCAGCTTTCATCCTCATCTCATTAAGCTGTTAACTGAGTGTTGATAAGTTCTCTTCGATGCCATTGTGAAAGACTGAATCACATTTGAAGTTATCACCCACTTTCCAGATTCTTGGCTCTAAGACAGAGAAAAGTCAATTAAATTCCAGATGCCAAGATGCACGCATCCTCCAACAGAGGGACGACTCTCTGTTAAAAGGCGACAGTTCTCTCCCTGCAGGTGACCTGAGCAAGCAAGGACAGGCTTGCCGTGGGCACTGGCTCATACCACGCAGGGCTCTGGTTCTTTGCACAGGCTACCAAAAGCCCTGTGCATCCTAAGTCTGTAGTTTGCCTGCAAAGTATTTTGCTGACCTGGCTTCGAAATAAAGGTCTTTTCCCTTATCAAAGTAAACACCTAAATTCTGAAGCAGCCCAAGAGGGTAAGATTGGAGAAACCACCAGAACCCATATCATTGCACTCTCCCCTAGATGTAGACTCAAGGTTGATTAAAATACACACACACACACACACCCCTCAAATGGAACCAAAGAAATACTCTAGATACGCTGGAAGAGCATTTTTTTGAATTAAGGGAAGACTGGTATCTACGGGTGGGAAGAACTCAAGAAGTGCCAGGAAAAGACAATAATGTGAAAGTTCTTAATGTCACAGAACTGTACATTGAAAAATGACTAAAAAGGTAAATTTTGTGATGGATGTTTTACGACAATAATTAAAAAAAACAAAACTACCAGGGGGAAATTACAGAAATTTGGCTTCTGATTACACACAATAGGTAGATGACATATATAGTTCATCTGAATATGTATAGAAAAATAAACTAGAAAATACTGTATCATCTGAACAGGTCTTATCACTAGATGCTGAAATTTCTGGTATTCGAAAATTTTTCATAATTTCCTATATTTTCCAAATTTTGTATAATTAGTTTTCCTTTTACAATCGGGAGAATGCAGTACAAAATAATAATATACTGCTCAAATCTGCCCCTTCTTCACCATAGCCTTTAGCAAGACCCCCCTACAAATCATGTTTCACAGGAACTATTTCCATGACTCCCTGACTAGTGAATAAGACCATCTCCACTTGCCCCCTACACCACCACCAGACCCAGGAAGAGTTCTTCGGAAGGATACGGCAGAGGAGACATGCCACGTAATGCCACAGAGTATCCTCAGTAGCCATCCCCACCCTATCCCTGGTCCTTACTCATCCCAAAGCTTCATCCCACTCTGAGCCTTGCCTAGTTCTTCCACTCCACCCACCCCTCTTCCTTCTCTTTGCATGAGCCCAAGGATGCTGCTGGTGTGCAGGATCAGGGACGGGATGAATCTGAGAGGTGGGGTGGGTGAGCGGCACAGGGCAGCAGCACCTCCAGACGTCTCCATAGGAGGGGATTCGGGCAGAAATACAGTTGAAACTGGGGAACTTGTGCTACATATCATTGGGGATGACTTGGGGTGGGAGTGTTTTCTCACCAAGCACATTACTTTCAATTTGGTTGTACATTCATTTGGGGTGGTGTGGATTGGGGTGGATGGAAATTACAGGGAGTTCTGTTCTATTCCCATCAAGCTACCCCTGGTTTGCCTCCACTATAGCTTCCTGCTAACTCCCCATCACTCAGTTCAAGCATCACTTTCTCTGGAGATTCTTCCCTGACACCCTAGTCGTGACACATGCCCCTCTCCTGGACTCTCATTACACTTTGGGTAAACCTTGATCTGAGCACTTACCACACTCCAGTCTGTTGCTTTTCCCACCTGCCCTGACACTAGACTACAGCTCCTTCAGGACAAGGAACTGTATGCTGAGCACCAAGCCCTCTGTCTGGCAAGAGACGAGTGCTCGATAATTATTTTTCAACAAATAATCACACGAATGAGCAGAGGAGAATTAAGGCTATAGGTAATTCATCTCAGGTGCATGAGCGGCTACAGAGGGATAATTTGTCTGCTATTCTACACTTCCACCACCCTGATGATTAAGCCAGAAGAAATAGGCTTTTTGTATAGGAAGTTACAGTGAACTAGCATGTGAATCAGTCATTAATGAATTAATGAACTAATTACTTCATCTAAATCAAGGCTCAGGACACATCTTGAAGCAATATGAAACAAAAATGTATGAATATTTGATCCCCTAGAGCTGAAGGCAGGTAACAGACATTGACAATATCATAGACTCAGAATCTAAGAAAGACCAGGTGGAGGTTTGCCAGTCCCAGCCAGGTGACAGTTATTCCAAGCACAGATTGTGCGAGCATCTGATATTCCACTCCATGGACCTCCCAACAGCCTTGTCTTCCTCATCTTCCCACTCCAGAGCAGTAGCAACGCCACTGCTATTTTTAGTCACTTGCAACCAAATATAGTTCAAAGTTATATAGCTTCTGAAAGGAAACGAGTCTTGAATAATGAACAAAGATTGGCCAAGGGTAGGAAAGTAGATCGTGTGTTTCAGAAAGATATATAACATGACCCAGGTATGGAGGTGTGAAACTGCCTGGTGTGCGTGGAGCAGCAGACAGCAGGAATTCCAGTACACCTTAACAAGGCAGAGGAAAGCGGGACACGAGGCCGGAAGACGGGTCGGAACTAGGTCCAGGATAACACTGTACGGCACATAAGAAAGACTGCATTTTTATCCTGACTGTCATGAGAAGCTATAAGCATTTTTAGACAGGAGACTGATACAGTTGGATTAACACCGAGAAAGATCACACTGGAAGTAGAGAAGGGAGTAAGGGAGCGAGCGGAGGCAGATAAAGGGCTAAAGCAATCGTCCAGACATCCACTGCTCCGAAATTTACCTCCATGTCCAAACCAACACAGAACAAGTTCATCCAGAGAAGTTCCACTTAACAGGGAATCCTGGGTTGAATAACTTTGAAAAATTCAGCTCCAGCCCTTTATTTGACAGGATAGCATGTAAAGAACGGTCTAGTCTAGCTTGGCCCAAGCCGGCAGGCCTGCCTCTGACCCATGAAGCCAGCACCTCAGAATAATGGGTCCCTAGACTTTTGCCTCATTCTTGAGTTGTGTCCTGAATCACTTCAACCTGGATCTGCCTTGGCTTTTGTTCTGGGGCTCTTGCCTCATTTCCTGCTTCTGGTCTCATAGTCAGCCCTCAAAACTCATGCCCAATCCTCTGATACATCCTCTGGTTCAGCCACTGCCTCATTTCTTTGCCCTCTTTACAGCGAAACTCTCCAAAGACTTTTCAGTACTAATTGTCTCCAATACGTTTCTGTGCATTCTGTCTCAAACCCACCCACCACTTGCACTGAAGTGTCACCCAAGGCATGCAGGTTGCTAAACACAATGATTGATTTTCACTTCTCATCTTATTTGACCTATCAGAAGTATCTGACACTCCTCCTTCTTGATAAACTGTCTTCCCTTTCAGTTTTGTCCCACTTGCCTGATTGTTCCCTCTCAATCTCCCGTGCTGCCCTCTCTTCCACCTCCCCTCTCAAATAAATGTCATGGGGTGTCCCAGGCTCAGTCCTCAATCTCCCCTCTTCCATCTACACGACACTTTCTCAACGTTAGCACTATGGACACTTGGAGCCAGATAACTCGTCGTTGTAGGGGGCTGGCTGCCCTATGCATAGTAGCATCTCTGGCCTCTAGCCACTAGATTCCAGAAGCAACTCTTCCCCGACCCAGTGGTGACAATCAAAAATGTTTCCAGGCCTTGCTAAATATCCCCTGGGTGGCATAGAGAATCACCTCGGACTGAGAACCACTGCTCAATGTCTATAGGAAATCCTCCTCTAAATATTTTGGACTTTTGTGATCTCTTCCAGTCTCTAGGCTTTGAATACTATCTATGTGCTGATAATCCCCAAATTTATTTATCCAGCCCAGGCCTTCCTCCTGAACTCCAGACTAGAATATTCAATTTTGCTTTCAAATCTTTCACCTCCATATCTAATGGAACCCCAAACTCAACATGTAGTTTCCCCATCTCAACTGAAGGTAACCACATCCTTCCACTCGTTCAGACTCAATGTCTTGGAGCCATCCTTGATCTCTCTCTCTTTTTTCACACCCTGAATCCTGCCAAGAAATCCTACTAACTTTACCTTCAAAAGACATCCAGCATCTAACCACTTCTCACTGTCTCCACTGCTACCACCCTGATTCAGGTCACCATGATCTCACACCTGGGTTTTTGCAGTAGCCTCCTAACTGGTCTCCCTGGTTACATTCTTGGGCCCCCACTGTCTATTCTTAGCAAAGCAGCCAGAATGAGTCTTTTAAAATACGCAGTCTGATCATTTCACTCCTTGCCCAAAGCCCTCCGCTGTCCTCTCATCTTGCTCAGAGGAAAGGCAAAGTCCTCGTAAGTTCTCACGAGGTCTGGCCACTTGTTACCTCGCTGATCTTATAAACTGACACCTTCAGTTATGACCGCCTGAGATGAGACAGCTCAGGAGGAAGGTTTGGAAGGCACGATCAGGAGTTCCTGTTCGGAGGTTCTTGCACAAAGATGTTGTGTGCCAGTCGGATCTGTAAGTCTGGGATTCGGAGGGATTCTTGACTGGAAGCATAAATTTGGGGATTGTTGGCACACAGATGGTATTTAAAGACATGAGCCTGATTATGCTAAGTGAAATAAGTCGGGCAGAGAAGGACAAATACTGTATGAGATCACTTATACGTGGAATCTAAAAAATACAACAAACTAAAAAGTAAAAACAAAACTTTGAAACATTTTTTAAATGATGGATATATATTAACCAGGATTTGCATAAGCAAAATGAAAACAACCTTAAAACTTTTGAAAAATAAATAAATAAAACATACTTTTGGATTAGAAGCATCGATACTATAAAAAAAATTTAATCTTCCTAATTTATCTAAACATTCAATGCAACTTAGTTAAACTTTTTCCCTGATACTTGAAAAAAATACAACAAACTAGTAAATATAACAAAAAAAGAGCAGATTGACAGATACAGAGAACAAACTACTAGTTACCAGAGGGGAGAGGAGAGGGGCATATTAGGGGTGGGGAGTGGGAGGCACAAACTGTTGGGTGTAAGAGAGGCTCAAGGATGTATTGCACAACACGGAGAATATGGCCAATATTTTGTAAGGACTATAAATGGAAAGCAACCTTTAAAAACTGTTTAAAAATTGAAAAATTAATTACCGCAAAAAATGAAAAAATAAAGGCTTGAGCCTGCAGCAGGTCACTGAGGGGGTGGATAGAGATGAAGAGAATCAAAGGCTGAGCCCCGGGGCACCCCAATATTAAATGAGTGGAAAGAAATGGAGGAACCAGCAAAGGAGACGGACAAGCAGCAATCAGTAGGCAGGAGGGAGGAGACCAAGGGAGTGGCGTGTCCTGCGAGCTACGTGAAAACTGTCTATCAATGAACTGGAATCTGTGAGTCAAAAGTTCCTTTTTAAACCCAGACTGATTTTAGGGACTTCTCTAGGAAACATATAATATCCTTGCATAACAGAACACAGTGGGCAATGTGAATATTTCTTCTCTCCCTGTGCTTAATTATCACATACAGTTCTAATGGTTCAGAGTCCTGTCTCCACTGAATTTCATCTGTTTTCCTATTTGCAGTAGTATCACAGTTTAATTAAGTAAACTTAAAGTTTAGGTGTTACAGGGGTAGGGCACACTTACACAGAAATACCAAGTCAACACGTATGAGTAACATCTGAAATGAAATAACTGCAACATTATCTAATTATTAATCTTGTCATTTATCAAAATGACAAACTAAGGACCAAAACCAGGAGAAAGAAAGAGCTGTTCCTAACTTTAAACTTCATCATAACAAAACCCTCTAAACACAAAACGGCTAATATTTAATAATCGATCTGAGGTCATTCAGATAATATATTAATTAGTCAGTTAATTTCGAGGGTTTAGCCCAAAACTTATGAGTGTTGGAACCACTTTGACTGGGTTATCACTTCTAGGGATACAGATGAGTACTGACCTGAACAGTGTGGCATTAGAGGATTACCCCAACAAGGCACAAATGAAACCAGAACTGGAAGTCAGGTCAATGTCTTTGCAAGAAAAGAGATGCCTGGTGTATTTCTAGATGGTTTCCTGGAAACATTTATTCCCCTATAAAGCTGAGGCTGCCTGTTCTTAGCTTCTGATCACCCTTCTAAAGCAGAATTTCATGTGGTTATAGTAAAAAGAGACTTCAAGGTCATATTTCCTCCAAACAATAACTGAGCCCCAGAAACTAAATACCAACAACACTTCATGTGGTATATAGAACGTCCTATACTTCCATAGTGTCTATTTCTGATTTATCTCCAATACATTACTATTCTAAGAACTTGAACATAATCACATATCTATATATATCAAATTTTACTAAAAATGTGAAATTAAGTAACAATTTGAACATTTTAAATCACTGTTTTTACAACACAATGATAAACAGAATCCCAAACCCAAGCTAGGTTTCATTCACATTCCATAAAAATTAGTCAGATCCTTCCAACCTTCCTGGAGAACAAACAAGTACAAACAGCCATGTTCTAGCAAGCAGGGTGAACTCAGAGCAGACATTCGTTCCGAATCTGAGAATGACCCAGCCCTGAGAGGGTCAGTTAACGCTGAATGAAAGAAAAGGTAGAATAATTGACTGTGAGGTACCCAACATCCACTAATTGAATGAATGGATGAATAAAGATTAAAAACCTGGTCTGCAGTGAAAATTTCTGTAAAACAAAAAAAGTCTAGGATGGAAAAAACGGCCCTGACACAGGTCCTGAGAAAAGAGCCCTGGGGACTGAAACCCAACTGAACATCAAGTGAACCCGCGTTGTTATAATATATAAAAAGTTAATACAACCTTATTAGATGGAAGCCTTCCAGATCAAGTGAAGTAGCTGTCCTACACTTGGCATGAGTTAGACCTCACCTGGAAGGTTCTGTTTCATCCCAGGAAAGACCCAGTAAGAAGGACATTAGCAGTCCTAATACTCTCCAGAGGACGCCCCAGATTGCTAGCACAGGGCCTTGGACCTAAAGCTGCTCAATAAATAAGTATCCTGAGCGGATATTAAGAGTCTGGAAATCATATGAGAAATGATTAAGGGAGGCTGGAAGGAGGTGGGTGTCAGCTTAACACAGAATGCACCTTCTGACAGAGCTGCCCTCCAGTGAGGCAAGATGCCCAGCGAAGGAGGAATCCTAGCACGGAGAGTACTCCAGGGGGTGCTCCAGCTCACCCACCAGGGGTGTTACCGAAGGGCGGCTTGTACTAAGACGGAGATTGAAGTGAATGACTCCCAAGGGCCCTGTCAGCCCTGGGGTCCCTGGAACAGACATCGGGTCCTACAGAGGCTCTCTCCGCGGCTAGTCCCGCTCCCCCCGCCCCCGCAATGTGAGCCCCTGCTGGGCACCCTCTTCTTCAAAGAGGGAGGCTGTTGGGCTCCAGGCTGCAACTTGACCCTTTGCACAGCCGAGGACAGCAGCCCCGTGGGGCAACTTGTTGTGACAGAGACACCAACCCTGGACACTGGGTATTGCCTTACGCCTAAACCAGCCCTACCGTTTGCTTCCCTTCATCATCCCTCATACTCAGCTTGAAGCTGACTTTGAAGTCATCCCTCAAGAAACAATGATCTCTGGCTGGGAACTTTGTACCTGAGTGCTCCTTATCCAATAGCCAATTCTACATCCTTTTAAGTAATTTATAAGATGGGAGGATGGGGCCAGGGGACAACAATGGGAGCCTTCCAGGTCCCTTCCTCACACAAACACCCTGAATGCTTCGGAATAAAATTCCCCGCATATGGTTAGACCCCCCAACCACCACCCACAGGGGCAGTTTGCATGAGGCGACAGTGACACCTTGTGGTTATAAAAGTTAATCACATCCATGCTTAGTAAAAGAAAAAAACAATAAAAAGCCAATCCTTCTCCCCCTCCCTTGGTAGCTCTTATCCAAACAGATCTGATGGGAAGTTGGTTGGAAAATAGAAAGTCAGTAAGACAAGGAATCGTTAAAATGATGCGTGAAGAGCTTTACTACACACTCAATATAGCTAACTGCATTCATTCAGCCGTTGTACAGCCGAGGTTGATTCCCTGAATGCAGATCCACAAAGTTGCTGCTAGTCTATGTTGCACAAATCAAACATCATACATCAACTATAATGTCCAGTGCTTATTTAAATAGTGGGGAATCTTAAGACACTTGTGAAATGAGATTCCTTCCACTGATTCTTGTGAGGGTTTTTTTTCTCTCTTACAGTTGTCCCTCAAGGCTTTGTTTTATAATCACGACCCTTCAGCTCCAAGGCTAACTTGAAAGGGGAGAGACCCCACTGTGAGTTTCAGTATTTGGGGATCTAGGTGCCTGCGTGGTGTCCACCACACCACGGGAGACCAGCCACTGCTGCAGGTGACCCTGACTCAGACATGGGGAGATCTTTTAAGTGTCCACAGTACACTTCTTCTGAGTTATGCCTCTGGCATCATATCAAATTTTTAACTAGGGAGGGGATACACAAGAGAGCAAGTGAAGACACGGGCTTCTAGAAGCACTATCACGAGGTGGTTTAGGGTGTGAGAGCTGGAACCACACTGCCTGGGGCTCAATTCCACTCTCTGCCACTTTCAAGCTCTATGACGCTCAGAAACTTATTTATTCTCTCTAGGCCCAGGCTCCTCACCTGTAACATAAGAAGGAACACGAGTACCCACTCTTAGGGTGGTCATGAGAGTTAAAGGAAGTAATCCATGTTAGGCCCTTAGCACAGTGCCTGTCAAACAGGAAGCACTCAAAAATAATTATTGTTATCTTGGATTTATCTTCTTTCACTATCCCATAGACCAGCAGTTCTCAAGCTTTTTTGTCTTAGGACCCCTTTAACTTCTTAAAAATTTTAAATTCTTAAAAATTATAAGGACCCTAAAGAGCTTGAAGATATTTGTATGTGTTATATCTTTTGATATTTACTGTTTTGTAAGTCAATTCAAAATATCCGTATTCTTTTTTAAATGACAACTATAAACCCATTAATATAAATAACATTTTACCAAAAATAGCTCCATTTTCCAAAACAAACGTATCTGGTAAGAGAGTGGCATTGCTTTACACTTCCGCGAATTTCTTTCATGTCTCATTACTAAGACAGCTGGTTTCTCCTATCTGTTTCTGCACTCAATCTGTTCTAATGTCACATATCATCTAGTCTCTGAAAAACGCCTTGCACACTCACGAGAAAATGAGAGTGGAAGAGACAAATAACGTCTTAGTGTTGTTATGAACATAGTTTTGATCTCATGGACCCCTTGAAAGAACCTCAGAGACCCACAGGAGCCCCAGACCACACTCTGAGGTTTGCAGCTGTAGCCCACTGCATCAGTCCAGATTTTCCGCTGTCAAGATCAGTACAACAGAGTCACAGGTCCCAAGTCAGCTCATTGTCAGCATCTGGGAGGATTTTCACAGACTACAAACCCAATGGACCTGAACGTGAAAACACAATTGCTAGTGCAGCCATGAGCTTGCCCTGCTGAAAGGAGGCAGGAAGACCTTTCACCCAAGCCTACCTTACGCCATCTGGTTCAGAAACTCAGACCCAGGTCCCACAGAAGGCCAGATCTCCACCTCCCTCGCATGGATGAAATGCGGTTGTGACTAATAATATTATTACAGAATCCATCCATCTCTCTGGGTTGAGGTACCTAATTGTTTTTTGTCATTGTTTTTCTCGTTTGTTTCAGTTTTTTGTTTTTCGGTTTTTTTTGGGAAAGAGAGTCAATTCAAAGAAAATAAAATGGTAGCTTGGTATAATTCCTTTTTTAGAAAACACTTTTTTAAAATCTGGAAATCCAATGGTTGGATGTGACTTAATCATTAGTTTGCTATTTTTACATTACAGGTTGACCTGCTGTTTTTGGCAAGCCTTTACACAAATTTTGATGCTGAAACCCTCTTAAAAGTGTTTTACATATTCTTTCCTCTCTTGACCTTTCAAGCCACTTCAATACAACTCCAAGGTGACATCATAGTCACTATGTCCCTCCATGACGCCCAAAAGCACAACCAAGGCAAACTCAAGCAACAGTTCATTCTCTGCACCCAGTGGGGACGGTTCCTGAGTGGGTTCCTTCCAGAGAACATCTCTAGGACAGTGTTTAAACGGAGGGCAGAACCAGGCTCTCTGGGACTGACTGCTTTGAGTGCAGAGCCTACGTTTCACTCTCCACAAGGATCTACAACACAGGTTCTCTCTCCCCACCCCACCCCCTGTCGTTGTAGAAACTTGGAAAGTTACCGTATCCATCAAAACCTTGAGCTGCTGGCTCCACAACCCAAATCAAAGCAGCCCAAGTGGAGAGGGGGTCTCTGGAGGAAATGCTCATTTACTGGAAACACTCTGCAGCAATTCCACGCAGCTCAGCAGCGCTAGGAAAATAAAAACAATATGATGTGTCAATTGTTGGCTGCCAAATTTTTAACACACGTAACATATTTGTACGAATATAAACAGGACACTAATTGAAAATTTTCTGACCCTTAGGTGAAGCACATTCTAATCTCCAGAGCTATCTGATCTACCTCTGTCTCTGTCTCTCTGTAAGATCTACCTTGTGACTATTACTATTTCTCTACCTATGTCTCTTATCTACACATATGATCCCAGTAACTTTTTACTTGCTGTTCCTTCTGCCTGGAACAGCTTTCCCTCAAATATCTGCGTGAGGACCTGCAGCCCGGGAGTGGTCCCTGCGGGCTCTGTGCTCTCTGGTCAGCTTCCTGTGACTCCCGCACAACTCCAATGTCAACGGTACACTCCATGCACGTGGGAAGGGAAGGGACATACACAGCGTTCTTACCAGAACATCATTGTATGTTACTCAGTTACTCTGAGTTACCATTGTCATCCATGAAAAAGAGAGTGGGCCAGATCAGTGGTCTCTCACACTCTGCTCTCCAGGACCCCAAGGCCTCCACGGAGCAGCTTGGCAGTGACCTCAGGCAACAAGAGCAAAACCAAGTGGGGAGGGCTTTGGCCCCTCCACACCCTGCCCCCCTGGCCAACCAGAGTGGCTCTGAAATTGCTCAGATTTGCTTTGAATACAAGGTTCTGTTGTGGATCTGAAAAATCCAGAAATACACCCTAAAACATACGGGAATTTAGTATGGGATAAAAGAGGCATTTCAAATCAATAAGGGGGAGATGAATTACTTAATCAATGGTGTGCTAACCAATGGGTAGCCATCTAGGAAAAAAATGCTAAGATGGAACCTAGTGCACGTCTTATACAAAAGTAAATTCCAGGTGGATCAATGATTTGAGCATGAAAAGTGAAACCCATAAAAGTCGTAGAAGAAAAAAGAGAATTTTCAAATAATTACAAAGATGTGGAGAAGGCTCTTCTAAATATCACACAAAACCCAGAAGCTATAAAAGAAAAGACTGATGAATTTGAAAAAATAAGAAATACTTTTAAATGTGTATATATGTCAACAAATTAGCATAAACAAATTTAAAGATAATCATCAAAGTAAGAAAAATATCACAAGTCACATTCCAGACAAGGACATTTTTCTTAGTGCATAAAGAACTTGTATCAATAAGAAAAAAAAAATGAGCAAAGGCTGTGAACAAAGGATATATAAATGAGTTTTAAATGTTAACCCCAAGCATATTTTTAAATGTACATCAAATATCTGACCAGAAAGTTTGATAAGATTGAGGAATGTGAGGGTAGATGGAATTGGGTATTTTCATACATCACCAATGAAAGTAAAAATTTATAGAACATTTGTGGACAGTAATTTGGCAGCTTTATTAAAATCTAAAATGCACAATGTTAACAAGTAATCCCATTTCTAGGAGTTTATCCTACAGCTAAACTTGCTCATTTACAACATAACAACAGATATACAAGAATATGCATATTCTGTAGGTGTGGAACTGGAAGCAAACAAACTCTCCAACAATGGACAAGAGGATAAATCCACTGTGCACAGTCACGTGGAAATTGACGCAGCAGTTACAAAGAATGAGGTCGCTACCGGCACAGTTATGGAATGACTTCCATGATACAGTAAGTGAAAAAGTTTCAGAAGGTTATTATGCCACTACTTATGAAAATGTCTGTGTGAATATGCTTGAATATGCATAAAAAGCATTTCTGGAAGGGTATGCAAGAAAACAGCAGCAGCGGTTTCCAGTGGATGGGGAGACTGGATGGATAAGAGACAAGAGAGACCTCGTTTTTCCTATGTACTTTTTTGTACATTTTACATTTTCACCACGTGCAAATACTCCTTTTTTAAAGTGAAAGTGTTATTTTGTAAATGTTCTGTTGCTTAAAAATATTGCAAACCACTGAGCTACATGATCTCCAGGTCTGACATTTAGTGATCCCATTTTTCCAATACACTTTTATATTAAGTGATTCCACGACTCTGATATGTTTCTCACTTGAAAAATGCACTAGAAACTTGGTCCACAGCTCCATATGCAAAAAACAGAAAAAAAAAATCTTTAAGCTTTTCACCATCTACTAGGTTCTGTTCCATGTATGTTTGTGGAGTTTATCACATGACAGTTACATGTGACCTGACTTTTTCACAGACTCAGCAAATTTGGGGTCCAGATACATACAGTCCCTGGAACAGCAATGACGCAAACCACTGCTCTCACAGACATACACTAAGGCAGGGCCTACAAAGTCTTCCCATCCCCTTAACACTGTGCAAGGTTTTCTTGAAATCCTCAAGGGGTGCTTCTCTTGTGTTCCCAAACAGGTGTGCTCCCAGCGGGTGCTCCCACCTGCCGAGCCCTGCAGATCCCTCCTCCACCCAGCCCTGCTGCTTCCCGGCAGACACCCACAGAGATGTGCTGCAGCCTCTCTGTGACAGAGCTGCCTAGGCACCTGAGAAAGGCTGAGGGGTGCCCTCTGTTTCCATTACACTCTGTGGGGACAGTTCCACAAGTATGCTGCCTGGACTCCCAAATGTGGTGGAATTTGGTTAAAACAACCCTTTCACGTTTTGCTTATGGTTGCTCTGCTCTCCACAGGACTTGGCTGTGAACGCGGATGGGGCTGGAAAGACAGGTTAAATTGGCAGAAAATGGTTTCATACTCAGAATCACCTCTCCTTCTGCGACAAGGAGAGACAGGCCAAAGAAGATTCAGAGGCTGGAGGGAAGAACTCTCTTTGTAGAACAAGAACCACACTTTCTGACTCTGTCACCAATTTATGCTCTGTTGTTATGATGGGGAGGACAGAGCCAAAAATAATACAGTGGTCTGAATCACTGTAAATAAAAATATTAGCTACTTTTTATTGACTGTACCCACTACTTTGCCTTCTTAACTTGTAATCTTCATAAAATCCCCGTTTCAATGAACAGATTTTTTTATATGAATGATAGAAACCTGACCAAACTGGCTAAAACCAAAAATCGGAATGTTGACTGATGTAATAAATGGTGTAGAGAGGTTAATTTAGCTTCAGGTATGGCCTGATCCAGGGGTCATCTGATATGAAAAGGGCCTGGTTTCTGTTTCTCAGCTCTGCTTGTTCAGTGTTGACTCATTTCTCCAACAAATTCTCCCCTTATGATTACAAGACGGCTTCCAGAAGCAATCCTGGGTTTTTTCCTTCCAGGTTCAAATCCACTAGAAATAAGCAAGTCAGATTCCCCAAGAGTTCAAAACAAGAGCCCAGGAATTGGGCTTTGCCCATGTGCTTGACCAAAGATCAGACACCATGGAGGGGGAAGATGGAGAGTCCTGAGTGGCTTATGTTGGGCCCTGTGCTCCTGAGGCATCCACCTCACCTGACACACATGCAGAGAGTTTTAAGAGAACTGACTCCTAAGGCAAAATCAGGGCATTGTTGCCAAAGGAAGGTAGTTCATTCTAGGCAGCAAAAACAGCAGGTGTCCACAACAATGAGGCTGAAACTACTCTGATTGCACAGATGTGGAAATAGAAGGTCCCAGATGTTAAGAAATTTATACAAAGCCGTATTATCAGAAAGTGGCATAGATTGGATCTGACCCTATTACTGTGTGTGATAAGACTAAAATGATGAGTGGGTATTTCCCAGGCAACCTGGAGCAAGGAGGGTGCTCTGGGCAGAGGTTAATGACCACGCAGAGGTGTGGGGAGTGCAAGGAGCTCTCAGGGAATTTCAGGTTGTTGTATGCAAAGTTCTCAGACAGTGCAAAGCAAAGAGCTCAGGCTCTGGTGCCAGAGGGATCAAGACTCTATTATTCACCACAAGGTGACCGTGGCCAAGGACACAACCACTCACTACACTTTTATCATCTCTAACATGGACAACGTGCTTTGTGAGGTTCTTGGGAAGAAAATGCCAGTGAGACAACACATATAAAGAAGCGAGCACAGTGCCTAGCAGACAGGACCTCAACAAATGGTTGATGTTACCTAGCTGGTAAGGATAGACTGCAGAAGGCAGTGAACGGGAAAGACGGTAGAAAAATAAGGTGGAAAAACAGCTACGGGCCAGATCAAACTAAGGTAAAGGTTTTAGCTTTTATCCTCCAGACAATGGGGGATCAACTGAAGGATTTTGACCAGAGGAATAGTCTGATCAGTTTCTCATTTTAGAATGATCATTCCAGCATCAATAGGTAGCCACAGCAACAGAGAGACGTGGGGTGGGGTGGGAGAGACTAGTTGAAAGACCATTAAAATAGGTTGACCAGTGGTTGCCAAACCTAATTCAGTATCAGAATTTCCAGGGGAGGTTTTTTGTTTTGCTGTTGCTTTGTTTTGTTTTAATAGATTTCTAGACTTCCCAGGGGCTAGGAGACAACTGGGTTGAGTTATTACCTAATTCTCACCCAGAGAGCTGTCGGCCCCTTTGGGAAAATGATCCACCTCCCTCGCAGTGATCAGCACTGCCTAAAGAAAAACTAGAAGTGTTATAAGAATATGCAGAAGGAACGTAGATATTAAGAAACAGTCACATTTCTGGGGTTTTAACCTTAAAAAGAAGACTCTGAAGGGCACTGAAATGCAGAGTGGAGCAATCAGAAAAGGCTTGCCTGTGCTGGAAGGAATGAAGAGAATGGGACAGAGCATGAATTTGCAGAAGGTCATTGGGCTTGATCAGAGCTGAGCACCAGAAAAGAAGTAGACTCAGCTTCAGGAGATAGCCAGCAGGGAACCTCATGGGAGCTGATCCAACCCCAACAGTCTATGGGTCTCCATTCAGTCCCCATTTGATTGAGCATAGGTGCCTTTGTGGAAGACACACTGCATGGTCCTGCTTTTAGCCATTATCCAGTAAGGGCCTCCCATCCATGGCTGTATCCCAGTGACCCTGACTCCAGACTTGGCCAAAACTGTCATCTGAACAGCTGCGTGTGGATGATAAATAACTGCCATTTCAGTAACGCAGATACTCATGGGTCATTGCCCTTCCACCCTATGGGTGAACCATAATTCACTCAACCATTTCCCCTATTCTCAGATGTTTCCATTATTTCCAAATGTCCTCTAGTAAATTTAACACTGCAATGAAAATTTGCACATAAAACCTTAACTGCTATCATTTCCAACTCTAAAATGTCTACTATTCTTTGATGAAACCTTGGTACTTTCTCAAGCTCAAGTTACCAAGTCCCAAGGACTAGCCTTTCCTTCTCAAAGGATGTAATTAGAGATCATTTGATAAATTTTAATATTTGTTGGTTTGGTTTTTTTTAAACCCGTGGTGAGCAAAGAATAAAAGATATTTTCCTTAACCTGCTAAAAGATACCTACCAGGAATCTCAGCAGACATCTTACTTAAAGGTTTTCTTAAAAGTCAGGAATGAAATATGAATGCCCATTATCACAGCTTCTATCAATGCTGGAGGTCCTAGGGGGAAAAAAAGAAACTACTGCCTCATCCAGAGGTGTAGGAAAACAGGCATTCTCGTTGACTGCTTGTATCTTAAGTTCAATCTTTAAGGATGGCAATTTGACTATATACATGTATACTTGTTTTTTAAATGCACATACTTACTGACCCTGCAACTCCACCTCGATGAATATACCCTAAGAAAAGTCTTAGGGCTGTACACAGAGATATAAGTATTAGGGTCTTCTCTCCAGCACTATCTACAATCAAAGCCACCTGTCTGAGATACACACTACCATACATAAAGTAGGTAATGAGCAAGCATTGACCACATACCACAGGAAACTATATTCAATATCTTATAACAACCTATAATGGAAAACTGTACAAATACAGATAGATGTGTATAACCAAATCAGCTTGCTGTACACCTGAAACTAACACAATATCGTAAATCAGTTATACTTCAATTTAAAGAAAAACCACCTGGTTGACAACAAGGCACTGGATATGTGAATTCTGGCATGAACACATTATGAAATACTAGCCCCTGAGAACGATGCTGGGGAGGAGCATATGCTGGAAGGAAAGCTTCAGCTAGTTTCCCCAGTATAAACTTTTTGCAGAGAGTGGCATGGGTGTACACACACACACATAAAAGAACATACTGGAAAGACCCATGCTAGGATACCAGTGATTCTTTGTGCTGTTTTTCAAATTTTTTTAAAACCTGTGTCACTTTTCTAATTAAGAAACATATTTAAAATGCTGCCTCAGATGATGGCTGTGGGCAGCAAAAGAAAGTGGCACAGAAAGAGTGAAGGGAGATTGTGTGAGGGGAGGCGGCAGCAGCTCTAAGCCGGACCACGGCTCTCTGTTCATCTAGAAGCCATAAGACCAAAAAGCTACATTATGTCCTTATTGCTCGGTTTTATTATAACAAAGAAAAATGACAGATCTACATGTAGCTTTAATACACACACATACATTCACACACATATAGACATTCTTGAGGAAACTTCTTATTTATATTCAGGAACCCATCATTCTGCCAAGTCCTTGGCAGATCATAGGCCATCCTGCAACCCAGATAGATTTTACTGGGCTGTTTCCTTGGTTCACATGACCCGGGCGGGGTTAAGCTGAAGAGAAAAGAGAAGGGGGTGGGGAATGTCACAACAGCATTCGTCGCACACGCTCAGATAAAAAAAAAAATTCACAATAGCTACAACCATGAGAATCTTTATGCATTTATCTTTGTAATCAATACAGTTCTTCAGAACAAGAGAGACCAAAAAAGGGAATACAATAGTCCAGTTACAGCCCTATAGGTTGACATTACAATCTAGGTTTAGATTATCTGGAGGCTTTTCGAAGAGGACTGAGGTGCAGAGACATCTGGAGTTGACTCCCGACCTAAGTGCTGACAGGGCACAGACATTTCTAAACAATAAAGGAACCACTACTTGGTAAGTACTTCTGGTGCTGGCATACAGTGTCCAATACAAAGGAAGGTGAAAGTCCATAGTGGTCTTCGTACATGCTGTGTGGTAGAGGTGACAGCAGAGTTCTTTATTTCCTAAAGTCGGCAAAGTTCATAAAGTGACTAATTCACATGGTGATGACATAGTACAAGCATGCACTTTAACGGTACAGAGTGCTTTAACAGGAATCTGTCGGTTTGTAAAATCCCAGCAAGGTCATTTTTACTTCAAAGGACTATTATCCTTTCAGTCATTTTATTCATTCATTCAGCAAATACTTCTTGCAAACCACGTGCCATCTCACCCATCCCTTTCTCAGGAAGACCAACACCGGGAAACTGGTACAGCAGGTGCTCCTAACCCTAAGGGCGGTTGGTAGACAGTGATGCACAATCCTCAGAACTGTAGTAAGTGGCTACACCGCATTACCCGTGTCCCTGAACCCAGACCCTCTGGGAGCTGGGAACTTGGAGCTGACTCAAGAGAAGAAAGTACAATTCTCTATTCAAGTCAGACATCCCTCAAGGAGACCATGACTATTCTGACTCACTTGAGGCGGGGGAGGAGAAAAGAATATAAGGTGGAATCATTCTTAGCTGTAAAGTTTAGCAGATAGAAGAAAACTGTGTCATTTGCTTAACTTTGGAAAAGGCAGTGGGTCTCAGCCCAGCGTGGGGGGAGGGGCATATGCAAATTAATCCCGACTCTCCACCTACACACCCTCCTCAAGACACAGGCTGTGGGCGTGGCTGCTTTTTAAGAAGCTGCATACTAACTTCGGATGGCATGGAATTCAAGATCAAAACCGCAATAACTTATTAGTCATATTTTCCATCTTCAATTCTTTGGCGGGTAAAAACACCACAAAAGGGGTAACTCTTCTTGTGCACGTCATTCTTGTGTTCTCTGTTCAAAAAAGCCCGCACGACAGCATTCTTATATAAACTTCACACGTTATATTTATATAAAAATTAGTACCTCTCATAGTAAAAACCCTTCCTAAAACTGAAGCTTTGGTTTCCAAATTAGCAATCCAGTTAAACTGAAATCAATATTGACCACATCAACAAAATGCCTGCAAGCCTGGCCAAGGTTTTTGAGAAGAGGATAAAGATGCTGAGTCTATTCTTCTAGTGATGGTGGGAGGAGGGGACTGAGGAGTGAGCCTTTCGTCCAGCCAAATAGCAGCTACGTAAAGCATTCTTAAAATGAACCACCTTTTCAGGTAAGGTCAGAGCTGGTTTTATGAAACGCCATCACAGGACTCTGTACCATCTGGAGAAAGGTCCTTGGAGTCAGGAGGGAGTGCAGCGAATGGTTTCCCAGTCTTGATTTCTAAAACCTACGTAGCCAATGCATTTGTGTATAAAGAGCATGAAATCCGCCGATTGCACCGGAGGGAGTGTGGCCGAGTCACACTGAGTACCGGGAATATTGACCTTGAGTATCTGAAGTGCTACTTCCCCTCTGCGCAGCTCAGAGCTCCCATCTGCATAGTGGGGATAACAGGTGGTGTCTCTGACCCGCTGGGACGGGGGGAGGAATGGGTGAGAGAGAGCCAGAAAGCACTGAGGCCTTCTACAGGGAAAGGCAGTGTTCCAATAACAAAGTACTCAACAAAGTACCTCAATCAAGAAAAAGCACAAAATTCAAGTAACAGTTGTAGGTGCTATGTTCTGGCTTTTGCGCAGAGGCTTCCCGCATCTGCAGTGGAGAGCTGGTAGGTAAATGAGCTGTGTGGCACAGGATGCCAGACAAGCTCCATGTAGAGCCCATTAATCACCCCACCACTGAGGACCAAAACTCTCCTTAAGAGGAGAACACCAACCTTGGGGAAAGCTTAGTGGAATTAGCAAGCTGCTCAGAGCACATGCTTAATGCCTATCCCATTTGTGTCCTCTGCATAAGATCTTCAAGTTGGTGATCGACTTTCATTTCAACAGATAAAGGTTTTCTTCATTTTGCAGGTGGAAATAGAAGGTGAAAGAAAGGCTGTCTAGATTTTTCTCCTGCACCTTGGTGGAAGGATAAAAACCAGTTTTGAGACTGGCTGAAGGAAACTACAGAAGGAAACACACACACATACAAACATTCCCCTCAGTAGGGCATGAAGAGGGAAATGGGGAAGTTTTTTTGCAACTAAGAAACTTACTTTCTTGTTACAGTTTCTGACCTAGCAAGCTGGTGTGTGCATGCTTGAGTATTGAAAACACCCAGAGAACTGGAAGGTTTTGGGGAGGGGGTAGTCACGGGGATCCCACAGGCCCTCAGAACAGGAGAAAGGAAAAGGGGTTAACAGTCTAGATACAAAGTCTTTTTTCAACAGCTCACAATGAAAAGTTGGAAAAACTTCACACGTTAAAACCACAATAATTTATTTCACCACAAGAACCCACTGTATTAGTGATCGGTGGATGGGAAGATGTTCCCATTCTAGCTCCCATTATAAAACTTCCAATTCCCATCTTTATAGACTGTTGCTCATCTCTGAACCAATCTATTCGTGTTCACTGGACAAGTGATGCTCTTCTGAAGCCACTGCGCCAGAACCCTCCTGCCACCGTGAAATGGTGAAGGCAGGTGCGCGGTTTCTGAGCGACGTCACCGCTTCTTCGTGCCACTGTTCCCGCCGCTGGGCTTGCTGAAGCTCCTGCTCATGTGAGGAAAGTGCACGGTTGGGGTTCTTTCCGTAGGACCATATAATCCCAAATTCCTGGCAGTGGCGGACTTCCGCAGTGGCTTGACGCTGGGGAAGGGGCTGAAGATGGGGGTTTTCGGGGGGCCGCCCTGGGGAGACTTGCGGGTGGCCTTGTTTTCTCCAGGTGCATCGGGCGGCTCTGGGATGTGCACGCTGGGCTCGGGGCCAGCAGCATCCTCCATCGGGTTCAATTCCAAGGCTTCTAACTTCACCTGGACGGCGGACACACCGGCATCGGCATCCCCGAACAGCGGCTCCGGGGATTGCCCTTCGATGGTCCTCCCCGGGCCCCCGTCGGAGCTGCCGCCTTCCCTTCCAGCTGTCGCGGCACAACCGGAGGAAAAGGCCTCCGCGGCGCCCAGGTTGTGAGTCTTGCCGCCCTCATTCTGCTCTTGGATCAGCCCGATGGTGTCCCCGCAGCCCAGCTGACTCTTGGTCCTTGTCACATTCTTTTTGTGGACCCGGATGTGAGTCCGCCAGGGAGAATTGAGCTTCGTCTTAAGGTCTTCGTAGGGGACAGGAGATACTTTGCCTCCTGTGTGACCCGAGATGTGGATGACAGCATTCTTGGCAGCTCTGTGGGACAATTTCATCTTCTTTCCTAAAAGAAGGTGGTTTATAACTGGAGAGCTGTTTACCTGAGATGGGAGAATGCTGGTCACTGGCCCTTTGTCTGAAAGAAACGTTGAAAGGTTGTGTGAAAACGTACCACAGAGACAGACAGCCATCACTGAACAGGAGTCACAAACAGGTTGTCCCCAGATCCCACATATTTCCCAGGTATGGGGCAGAGTTGTGTAACTGAAGGCAGCAGGAACTGAATTCAATCCTAGAGCCTGGGGTACCAATTCCTTCCTTTTCAAAGAGGAGGAGACAAGGGGCCAAGAATACAAAAAGGAACAGACTGACCCCTTATTACTAAGTAGAATCCAGACTCCCGAATGCTTTTTATGAAGAGATTTTGTCTCTGAGAAGCAGCCTCGGAAGTCTCGTATCTAGGAAATCTTTGAAGATTTTTTAAAACAATAAGCCAAGCATTATGACCATATGGATTACCAGCTGTCAGCTTCCAAGATGTAGGAAAACAACACACTGCATATTATTAAGTGAGAGACAGCAAAATGAGAGAAGTGCTAAGAAGGTGGTAAAAATGCAGTGAAGTCACAGCTACCCAGTGCCTGGTCTCAGGTATGAAAAACCACTCCTGTGTCCTCAATGGACGTTTGAAAGCAAACTGAAAGCTGGAAAGCACCAAAAGCTGTGTTCTCCTGGAGGGCACTGTTGATAGTATTACGGTTCTCCTGTGGCTGTGACCAAGCCCCTACTTCCCATGAAGCTTCAACACTCATGGCCCTGGGGATGGCGGCAGCAGGGCGATCGACAGGGAGAAGGCCCCTCCAGCTTCGTGTGAACGACCTTGTGTTGTGGCTGAACTCCCTCCCATGCTTCTCAACCACTGTCCTCTATCTACCTCTGCTCACAGTCCAATCTTCACTGAAACTCTGACAACTGTTTCCTCTGCACCCTGTCTCCTACTACCTGCCTCGGTCACTTTACTGTCTCTGTGATTGACCTGTCTGCACAGTCCCTCAGCCTGCCCAGTTCCATCCTAAACATTGCCCCGACCTGCCTTACATGAAAACTATCTAACTCTCCTCTTCTTCTCTTTGACTCTCCCAGCTCTCAGACTCTCGATCTAACTATACCTGGGACTGAACCTTAGAGACTGTTTCCTCGATCCCTCCACCTTCTCGTAACTTCTCAGTGTCTCTCTGGCTCACTTACACCCCTACCCAGATAGATGTACGGCTGATCACTTGGACCACACCTCACCAATAGCCACACATTCCGGACATCCCCATCCCTTTATCACACGTGCCTGCAAAGTGCCACTCTAGATCCACAATGCACATTCTTTCCAAAAAGGGAGCTGCTAATAGCTGCTGGGAGAGGGGAGGGAGGAGGGAATTACACAGGCATGTGGAGAGATATCCCTTCAAAGTCATAACTTCCTATTTTGTTAGGTCCTCAATCCTCTGAACAAACGTCTTTCTCTCTCTTACTGCTTCCAACAGCCTATCCAAATCTTCACTACTTTAAGCTCCCACCCAACCTTCAACTTACTCCCAAGCAAACAACGTTTCCTCCAGTTTCTTCACAAAAACAGAAGCTCTCAGATCTGAAATGCCTTAACTTACTGTCCCCCCTAACCTAAGAAGCTGGAACCTCAACCATCATCCTTACCACCTTCCTTTAAATCTCAGAAGCTAGGACTTTTCTCTCTCACTTGAGTTCAATCTCTCCACCTGTACTGCTAATCCTATCCTATACCATCTCCTCTAAAACCTTGCTACTCAAAGTGCGATCCCCACCCAGCAGCAGTGGCATCACCTAGGGCCTTACTCGAAGTGCATAATTTCAGCCCCACCCCACAGCTACCGAAGCAGATTCTCCATTTTAACAGAGCTCCAAGTGATGCACAGTCACACCAAAGTTTGAGAAGCAATGCTCTCGAACTTTGCCTTTGAGCAGCAATCTCTCCCTAAAAAGAACCACGTAAACCATGATCTTGAGCAACGGTCGGCAAGCTTCTCCTGTAAAGGACCAGACTGTAAATATTATAATCACTGCGGCGCAAAAGCAGTCACAGACAATATGCAGACAAATGGGCATGCCTGTGTTCCAATACAACTTAAATTTTATTTATTGGAGTTTCCAATAAAACTCCAATAAAAACTTACAAAAACAGGCAGCAAGCAGGATCTGACCTCCAGACCACAGTTTGCTGATTCCTGACTAGAGTACAGACACTGGGCTGATATAGTACGCAGTAGCAGTTGTTCACCATCTCACCCAAAGCTTTTTATTTTTTAACACCCTTATTGTGGTGTGATTCCTGTAAGCTATGCGTATTTCAATTTTATGAAGTTGATGCGCAATTTGATGAATTTTGATAGATGTATACACCAGTGAGACCACCACCACAATCAAGAGAGCTATCATTTCCATCACTCCCCAAGGTCACCAAAAGCTTTTGAAAGCAGATGAAAAAGAACGATATAAAGAATCAGAACGCACAGGGGTCTAGCCCAGGCCTGGCCACTCGCTGTAGCTATATAATCCTAGACAATTGCTAAGCCTTCCTGAATCGCCATTTCCTCAGTTTTTAAAAGGATAAAAGAATATCTGTCCTTGCCTAGATTCAAGAGCAAATAAGGACATGTGCATGCCAATGTTTTGAAAGGTAAAGTGTTATAGCTGTTAGTTTCTTTTGTGATTGCTTATTTAATGATTCAGGATAAACTAAGAATCTTGAAGAAGTTGCCTACTCCTCCCAGATAAGTGGAGGGTAAATTCAGTTTTTGTGCAAGACCAGTCACATGCTCACAAGCCTCTTAAAAACATGCCAGATGTGCATCTTGGTTAGTTCTGGACAGGCATCATTTTCATTAGGATTTCACTCAGAATAAGACAAACCAATTCCCAAACCAGCATATATTAAACAATAAAGCAGATTGTTCATCAGGATTTGGGGAATTTAAAGGAAAATAGAAGCTTGACAATCCTTGGAAAAGAGCATTTCCAACTGCAGTGCAATCGTGTTCTCAACAGACTCCCAAGACACTGCTAACCCATCGGCGAGGCGCAGTCATGGACTTCTCCTTTCCCCCCAATCACATCTGTTACATTTCTACTTACGTGACTAGGGAACAGCTTAATTTACTAGTGTGCAGATGACTAAATTCTGCTTTCAAATGCCTGAAATTTAGGAAGCAATAGCTCTAGAATGTCTCAAGTCCAAGGATTGCAAGGCTTTGCAACATTCCAATCATTTGTAAAGCCTTCTCCACAAGCATACATAGTAGAGACGCACTGAATACCATCAGTTGCCTGGTCCTTAGGACCTAAAAAGAAGCCATGGTCTTATTCTTCTTTAGAGCCTAAGGAACAATTAAAAAGTGAGAAGATAAGGAGGCTATTGTGCTGGGCTGTGCCTGCCAGCTGTGCTGGTGGGTGCTGAGCCACAGGGAGCAGTCATTCCCAGGCCACCCTGGGAATACTTGGTCTTCCTTTCACAGGACGACACAGAGTTGAACTTGACTCAGAGAAGCACATTACCTGCCCTGATATACACCTGATGACCCTGCTGCTGCTGCTTCTTTTTAATCCGAGAATATTGCCGCTTCAGCGCATTGATATCTGTGGTCATGCGTTCCATCATCATACTGTTAAAAGCTGCATGGTATTCACTTCGGCAGGAATTGATCGCTCCTGGACTCAGCTCCGCAATGTTATTGGACCTCAGACTCTGGTCCCCATTTGGTTCTGTATTCCAGGGCAGAGAGATACAGAGACAGTGTCACTGGAGGAGAACAGAACTAACTGGGAATCGATCACACTGTATAACCTTGTGTTGCATCTTAACCTCCAGGAAATTCTGAGCCACAAAAAAAATGTACACTAGAATTTGCCTAATCCTTGTTTTTATTTGGTCCTGAAAACATTCCTGCATTTTCATATTAGCCTGTGAGTCTGAACCGAGCTGTCTTCACTGTTTGATTTTATTACCACTTTGTGTGTTACATGGACATAAAATCAGCCGTTTCCAGATAAAAATCACTGCCATTTTCTAAAATGTCCTTAGAAAAATGTGACTCCAGAGGTTTAAAGTCAGGGTACAGATTTCCATATGACTGCATGAGGATTTACAAGGGATTAATAGTTTGCAGAGTTTAGTCTGTCATTATAAGCGAGTTTTTAAGTTAAAAATAGCACGACAGTCTGTAAGATTATCGAGACTTAAGATCACGGTGTCAATAGAAATGAATGTGTTTATTCATTTAACAAGCATTTCCTGACTATCCACCATGTGTGTCATATCTGATGTGGCTTCTGCTCCTGTGACACCCACAACTAGATTTGTCCCTTAAATAAAACTGAGATTACATCCAAGAAACAGGAATAAGTACTGTGTGAGAGTACATTCATTCACATGCTGCACAGGTAAAAGGGAAATAAAACACGGCTTTTCTAACATAATGTGTAAAACTGGCCTGGGGACAAGCTTTAAAAACAAAAAAGATTAATGAGGGATTTCAAGTATCCTAACATATGCTGAAAGTGTTATTCAGACAAAGACTGAACACCTGATAAACTTTCTTTTTTTTAACTAAAAATACTTCTCTAAAGAGAGGAAAATTAAAAGGAGACTAGCTAATGTGAACTAAAGTAAAAACAACAAAGAAAGATAATGACAAAACATTGGAGAAAGTGATTATGTCATCCTAGAGCACAGACCTGCCCAGGAAGAATGGGGGGAAATGGAACACAGACGCAGACTACAGAAAGGCAGATGCAAAAATGTTAAGAGTTAAATATACACACTGATCCCATGGCTAGAAACCAAAAGCTGAAATTTAGGCAACAAAAGAGGAAGTGGAAGGCATTACAAAATCAGCAGGACTCTTGCTGAGTTCAGATCTTTAAAAGCCACTTTAAAAGATGACAGGGAGTGCATACCAAGGACATACACTCAAAGGCACGAACGGAACCACTAAGCAGGTTCAAACTCAAAACCAGCTGAGGCTTGGAGAACACACTCAAAACTACCACAACCAAAACAACAACAAAACAAACAAACAGGAGAACAAAAAATAAGTCTTCTAAGCAAGAAGAACAAAACCGAGAAAACAGCCCAATGACACTGAGAAGGAAGTGTAAAGCCAGCAGATGGCAAAGAGACTACAGAGGTGCCTGACATCTTTTATTTCTGTCCTTTTCAGCAAAGAGAATGGGCTTTCAAGTAGGAGAGGTAGAATAAATGTCCTAAAGGAAGAGCTGCCACCCAAGACAGGAAAGAACACTCGTGGGAGAACCACGAAGTGCTTCAAAAGAGTTCATTACATGGATAATGTCCAGACCATGTAAGGGAAAAAAACAAATATAGCATGGTATTCAACTCAGAGGACTGCATTTTAAGAGGGACACTACCAAACTGTGGGACATTTAGGGGAGAATTTACAGAATGTTAAACTTTTTGGAAGGTATATATTTAAGAAATTCTGAAAGCTTTGGGGGACATGACAGCTGTCCTCCTTAGAGACATCCTGCAGAAGAGGGAGTAGACTGACTTGCTCTGCTTTGTTCTGAAGAGAAGAACTATTAACAGAACTGGCAGGACAAGCTTATCTCTTCAAAACTAGAAACCACATGCTAAAGAGAGGAATCTAGTAGAATGTCTTCTGAGATAGTAAGTTTCTGGTCACTGAAATTCAAGTAGAGGCTACCATAATGTTTTAGCTTTAAAGGGTATTTCTATAATGGAAAAGAAGTCAGTCTATAATGAATTCAATTAAATTCAAATAGAACGTTGTAAACATATGCCAGGCTCCATGCTAAGGACCTGAGTGTACAAAGCTGAATCAGATGAGTGCGAGGCAAAACTGATCATAAAGAAAAAGAAATATGTATTATGTACGCAACACATAACAGACAGATCCTGCTGAGTGATTAAGTAACAGAGAAAATGCTTTTAATGAAGACTTTTAACAGTGGTAATCAGTTCAGGAAACAATAGGTATTTATAGGACACAATAATATTTCCCTTGCTCTAGTGAGCCAACACATTGTGATCATCTGAATAGATGCCACCTCTTTACCTTTAACTTGCTTTTGGTATTTCTGCAGTTCAGGTGCCAGGAGCCCACTGAAAGGTCCGAGACACCCCACCACATTAGCAATAGCATCTTCATCATCTGGGTCATTCTCTTCATCACTGTCTCTGACCTTACTGTGTCGTCTTAGAAGACATAAAAGAAGAAAAAGGAATATTCAAAGAAAATAGTGGTATTGTTTTAAAATAAATAACACAGTCACATAATGTAAATGACATATGTATATCATTTAAATGTATATGAAGTCCATCTCCCATTCCTGTCCAACTTCTGCCCTGTCCTTGCCCCACCTAATTTCCACAGGTGGTCATTGTTACTAGTTTCTGATGAATTCTTCAGCTTCTTTATCAGTTAAATACGTAAATATGACTATAAAGCCTTTTTCTCCTCCTCCTTTTCATCAGTATCGGCGTACTGTATGTGAGTACTCTTTCCTGCACCTTGCTTTTACTCACCTAAAATAAAAATCCATATCCACACACAAAACTTCTGCCTCTCCTTTTATTTTTTTTTTAACGGCTGCACTGCATTGTATGTATAATTACTGTATCTATGTATGTATGTACGTAGCCCATTTTGCGGAACCAGGCTGCTAATGATGCACACCTGAGTGATTTTCAATACGCTACTACTATAAACAATGCTGCAATAAATAACCTTATACATACTGTGTTTTGTGTGTGTACAAATACATTTGTGGGATAGTTCAGAAAGGTAGAATTGCTGGGTCAAAGGATATATGCATTAGTAATTGGGGAAGTACTGTCAAATAGCCTGCCCCAGATCCTGGGGTAACGAACCTCTTACCAGCAGAGTGTAGGAGTGTCTGTTCCCCGATAGCCTTAACAGAGTGCACAACAACCTTTTGAATTTTTGTCAGTCTGATGGGTGAAGAAAACAGAAGCTCAATCTCACTTTAAGCTGCATTTCTCTTAGTCCAAGTGATGTTGCCTTTTATGTGAACGACCAATCCTCATCTTTCATAATTTTTCAGTTGGGTGGTCATTTTCTTATTGATTTCTAAGACCTTTATATATGACAGACATCAGTCACAAATATTTTTCCACAAGTATTTTGGGGTCTGCTTATGGAGGTTTTCTTTTGTTCTGTTTTGGTTTTAGTCACGCAGAAAATTATTTTCAAAGTAACTAATTTTTTTCCTTTATTGTCTTTTTTTTTTTTTTGAGTCAGTTATTAAGGCCTTCCCAGTTCCAAAGAACTGAAGATAAGCCTTCTACATTTCCTTCTGCTAATTTTATTATTTCATTTTTTTCCATTTAATTCTTTCACCTATATGGAATTTCTCCTAATGTACGGTGTAAAGTATGACTCTAATTTTCTTTCTTTCCAGATTGGGTTTCACTGGCACAGGACCATTTACTAAGTAGTGTATCTTTTCACTGTTGATTTGATATGCTACACTTTCATATTCTAAATTCCTGTGTATATATATTTGTCAATTTCTGGTCAGCAAAGTATTTTAAATTAACTCATCTGTCTCTTCAGGCACCAGTTCTACACTTTTTACCGAGATTTTTAATATTTGATATTTTTTAATAAGTTGTAGGGTTGCTAAATATCCCTTCAGTTTATGTTCTAATCTCCTCTGGAAAGTACACTTTTAAAAACCTCCCTCTCGAATTTAAATCAAAATCTCTGAGCAAGAGATACTGAGATTTTAAGTTCCAAACTACTTGGAATGTATTTCTGGGGTTTAACAAATAGTAAGCTACAATAACAAATGAAGGTATTAAGTCTTCCATCATGAAACAAACAAGGGGGAGAAAAAAAAAGACCTTACCCAGAAACTGAGGTGGGTTTGACTGTGGCTGGGAATGGTGTAATGTTGTAAGTGTATTTTTCCCTCAATTCTGCCAATTGTGGAAAAGGGAATGGAGCCATAGAATAAACAGTCTGAAAAACAAGAATACAATTGCCAAGTCTGAAACAGTGGCCTTAAACAACTCTCACCAATCCTGTAAAGACATTAAAGGTTTATGATTTGGATGTGAAGAGGAAGATACTGCTTCTTACACAGCAGGTGGAGAGATAACACTTCAGTATCATTTTAGAGAAAGACGAAAGAATATAGATAAAACAACAGTGAGCTCTCAAATCAACCCAGCTGCGTCTAGGGCCCTCCAATTGGTGACCATGGTGGGCAAGTGGGGGCGGTCTGACTTCCTCCTGCTCATTCGACAGATGGGTTAATTCAAAAATTCACAGCTCTCTATTACTTCTCTCACAAAGAACCCATCAGTGCTCTTCATATGTACTGCTTATTTTTCAAAGCTTTGCTTGATGATTTTTATAGACATTAAATGTCAGCCTTCCGGATAAAATTAAGTCAAATTAAGTCTAGGGGACAATCTTGTGATCACCCGCAAGCTTTCTCCAAAGATACCACCTTTTCAAATGTCTGTGAATCAGTTCTGGGTGAAAATTGTTAACTGTTATTTTTAAAGAAAAAAAAGAAAAGAAAAGTGACAGGGTGTTAACAGCACAGGCTGTTAAAAATCTATTAATAAAAATGGGAAAAGCACCTGTATTTCCTCCAGAATGGCAAGATCATATATCATTCCACCAGCAGGAGGGAAAGCATCCTGTTTGTTCTCTTAACTTTGTGAAAATTCAATTGCTCCAAACACATTTCTTCAATCTTTCAGGTTCTTATTCACCAGAAAATGTCTATTAATCACACTAACTCTCTCTCAGTTCTTCCAGGAAGCTGTTCAAATGTCCTGATGACACTTTTCTGGGAAAGTATTTTAAAGTGGTATTTTTCATTTCAGCAGGACCGTTTTTCTGAAGGCTTAGGAGATGTCCAATATTTGCACGGGTAGGAAAAGGAGGGCTCTGAAAGGGGCTTCCTGGCACTGCAGTCTCGCTGCACAGCTCACAGCCACCAGGGCAGTCCACTGCAATTCTGATTCTAAACAGCTTGCACATCGGTCCCCAAACTTCGTGGTATCCACTAATACCTTAGTGTAATATCCCAGGATTACAAACAAGGAAGTGTTGGCTAAAATTCCTTCCCTTCAATTCTCCATTGCTTATTATGCAAAGTTACACAGCTTATAGGGACCACAAAAGTCATCTCTAAGGCATCTCATCTCATACATACTTGATTATAGACAGTCTCCAAGTTACAATGGTTCAACTTAAACGATTTTTCGACTTTACGATGGTGAGAAAGCGATACGCATTGAGGAGAAACCATTCTTCAAATTCTGAACTTGGATCTTTCCCTGGGCTACGACATCCCGTAGGTCCTCTCTCATGACCCCGGGCAGGGGCAGCAGCCGCAGCTCCCAGGCAGCCACGTGAGCACCAAGGTAAGTAACGCATACATTTACAACCATCCTGTACCCAGACAACCGTTCTGTTTTTCATTTGCAGTATTCGATAAACTACATGAGATCGTCAACATGTCATTACAAAATAGGCTGTGTGTTAGGTGGTTCTGCTCAACTGTAGGCTAACGTAAGTGTCCTGAGTATGTTTAAGGCAGGTGAGGCTGAGCTGTGATGTCTGGTAGGTTGGGTGTATTAAATGCATTTTTCAACTTACGATGGGTTTATCGGGATGTTACCCCATCGTAAGCCCAGGAAGATCTGTGTACCCAAAAGGCTGAGAAGCAGTACAAATTTACTAACAGTGAACTGTTATCTTAAGTAACCTATAATGAAAAAGCATATGAAAACAAATATATGTATGTATGACTGAAACTTTAAGCTGTACACCAGAAACCGACACAACATTGTAAAATGACTATACTTCAATAAAATAAATAAATTAAATAAAATGGGGGAAAAAACATTAAAAAAAGAAAAGAGAGAAAGGGAAGTACATCTTGCCCCAGTGTAAATGGTCTGGGCTCTCACCAAGCTTCTTCAAGGGCCACTCAGCTAAAGACATTGGACCAAAAAGAACACTGGCTCCACTGAGCTTTTGTTTTCTACTTCTGATCTTCCCTTCCCCATCGTTTACTCTTGGTTAGTCCTTCAGAGAATAAATCAGTGTTCCTGAAACAAACGTGCTTATAGTACTTCACATATATTCACTCCCTTGTTTAAAGGTCTCACATGTCGCCAGGCACGTTCATCCCATGAAGGTACAACGCACACCACCACATCACCACAGTCCTCAGGGTACCTGAGAAGCTCTCTGTTTTCAACTGTGAATCGGAGATTTACAACAGATTCCAAGAAAGCAATTTTACTCATCACCTTAGAGCCCAAGTATAGTACACAAATAGAATCTTAGGGTTAGAAAGGAATTTAACCATGATTTAGTTCAACCTCCCTCCCTCCCAAGCAGGAGTTCCCCTAGAGCATCTCCTATAGATGGTCATAAAGGTACTGCTTAGACACATCCAGTTGCAGGCGAACACAATTTTGCAAGGCAGACAGTTTTCACCCTTGACAGCACTAATTAATCCAACAGTATCCTTCTATTGCCCAAGCATCCACATTCATGTAATTTCCACTCCATCACTGATAGGAAAAAGGGAACACCTCCCGGCATGGGACCACTTTGGATTGGGTTTTTCCAAACACCTAAAACCCATCTAGCAATTGCATCTAACTCGCTTTTCTCTATGTTGCCCTCAAAGAATTCATGAGAGACGTTGTCAAAAGACTTACTGAAATCCATATACACTATTTCATTGGCATTCTCCCAATCTTTTTTACTCACACTATCATTTTTTTAAAAATGGCCACTGCTAATAAAAGACTGTATGATTTATAGGGAGAAAAATATCCTGTAGATTATTTTGCATATGGCACCTAGAACTGAAAGAAATGGGGAAGACCAAACAGGGAGAATCTTTTCAGCTCAAAACTAAACTAAAACTAAAGACCTTACATGCAGCCTGCGTTTTTCATTTGGAAGTATTTCAGGTTTGCTGACAGATTTAAGGTCTACTGTGATTGGATCAGAGCCACTGAATTAATTTGTTTAAAGAGTGAATACAGAAAAGAGAGTGGCTCGAAATGACATTCAGCATCTCTCTCCTTAATACTCTACAATGTCAAGGAAAACCAACAAGTCTATTTACTACCCAAGCTACCAACACACACTTAAATAGACATTTACACTTAGGCAGTGCTGGAAAGGAATTACATTTCTCTTTTTCATTATTGACATGCTTTACAAGAAACATGAAAACAGAAGTTGTACCAAATTAGGCTCAGTTCATCTTCACCAGATGTTTTCCTCGGCAGGAGAAAAGCTTCTAGAATGCAATCTAATCAGTCAAGCCACAGCCTAGATGTTTCCTTCTAGGGTTCTCTGAAAGCAGAGTAAAGGAGGGGTTCTCTTTTCTCCTCATCCCAAAGATAGGAGATTCCTAGAGGACAAAGATGGCGTATCTCAACACACCTATCATTCATTCTGGCAGTATTTAAAGTTTAGCCGAGATAAAATGTTGCTCATTCTTCTAAAGGGGATTTCAGCTTTTAGAAGGACATGTTTTGAGTTAGGTGGAAGCCCTGTTTTGGGTGGTGAGGACAAGCACGAGGCCAGGCATCGAGCCTGCATCCCAGTTCTGGGTCTGCCACTAGTCAACCTAAGAATCTGGCAAGATGCTCACTCTCCTCGTCTTAGTTTCCTCTCTGTAAAGTGACAGAATCAGGTGAGTGGGTCTTTAAGCTTCTTTCAAACCAGCATTTCTCTAAGTGGTATCTCAAAGCCACTTGCATCAGAACCACCCATGGGCCAAATATCTGTCCTTTAATAGGCATTCCCCTCCAAGAGAGAGAACGAGGGATGAAGCAACAGCCCAGGATCTGTGAGAGGAGCTGCAATCTGAGCACAGAAGTCAGGGTCAGATAGAGCACCTTCCTCCTCTGAGCCAGACAGGAAGGACGGAAGAAGAGATGAGAAGGCAAAGAACAGTTGGAAGCCAGAGGAGGTGGCTGGTCTTCACAAAGAATTGGGGAGCTGTCTGCTAAAAGCCAAGGATTCCGAGCAGGAGCTGCAGGTGCCAGGAAATGAACAAAGGAGTGGAACCTCTTCATGGCTCAAGCCCTAAATCAGGGCCTGAATCTTTGTTTTCTGACCTGTTGACTGGGCCCCAGCACCCAAAAATGACCTCAGGCACGGAACCCAACATGAAAGTTGGAACCAAGAAAAAGGAGAGAGAAACCATGGAGAAGGAAAGAACTCGGGCCCAACGTCAACCTTGGACAAGACTCACTGTTGGCCAGTGGGCGGGAGGAAGGAAGAACCAGGAAGAGAAGCAGCAGTTGGAAGCATGGAGGGGTGTGGGGAGACTGAGAAAAAAATCATGATATAGAACCTAACAGAAGAGAGACTGGTAACGAAGCTGCTATCTCTTCCATACTCACTGCCAGTGTTAATGACTTGGCAAATACCACGTTGAGCTACAGTAACATGCCACAAAATAACCACACACTTCACGTCTTCTATTTTGAAATTTATGATTCATATGTAATAACATGAGTTGAAGATGTGGGCAAAACAAATAAACCGAAATGCTGATTAGGAACATCTCCTTTTTATCCTCAATAATCCCTTCCCAGAAATAATCATTTCACGTCACACATCCCCGAATCAATTCAGAATAAGTACCTGGTGATTTGGTGGTGAGTAGGGAAGTGTTCTGGCGCTTTTTTTTGTTTGGTTTGGTTTGGTTTGGGATTGTACTTTATGATTTTTAAGCAACACAGTTGGAATGAAAGCCATAACGCATACCCATTATTCATTTCTTCCTTCCTCTTGTGACATTGTTAGATTCTTATCAGATTATACATAGAATGTTGGCCACTTGAAAAAATTAATCTGAGGCCTGGCTGGGCAAATACCTTTCCCAAGACCGCTACCCTGGCACTGCTGGTTCCCATGGTACCAGGGTCCCCTGAGCCAAGGCAGGGTGCATTGCCCGCTCACCTGCATGAGTTCATGGCTTTCCAGAAGGTCATTCTCCAGCATCTCCTGGGTCAGGCGGCCCATGGTGCTATAGAATTCATCTGCTGTTTCACAACATTCTATCTGCCTAGATCAAGAGAGGACAGAAAGAGGAATTGTTTAGGACACCCATGCTGTCTATCAGGCACATGCTGCAGGCACAACACAATGTGTTGTCTCTTGCCATCAAATCGATCAAGTCTGCAACCCACAGAAATCAAAATCCTAGCATCCACTCACAGTACAGCCTGTTGTAGGCAGAGAAGAGATTTAAAAAATATGAAGGGCAACATACAGGTGCCTATTACAGAGTGAGTTCCCATCTTTACCATACTGCCCCCCGCAGACTCACAGCCCCACCTGTGGCATCTTTCTTGTTTCCACGTGACACATTCTACACATCAGAACACCCATCACTGATGAAAATAATAACCAGGAAATTGGGTACCCAAGAACAATAATCCCCTGGAGAATCTGTTACTCTTGATCTGCAAACCGTGGTATCACTGAGAGACTGAAACCAAACTGCAGCAGAAGTGAAAGAGGAAAAATACAAGAACTGTATCTGCTTGTTTCATCAGTCCACGGGATATTTCACAGGTAGTTTTTTCAGCCCTTCTTAGGGCACTGTTGCTAGCTGGAGATTACACCCTGTTTCTTACAATTTGATTCGACGTGTAAATAAAGAAACTGTCTCCCACCACTCTGTGAGACAGGTGAGACTTTAATCCTCCTTCTAGAGGGTGGCAAAAAAGGAATAATTCAAAGCAAAGAGCAGTGTATTTGTTGTATCTATTGTGACTTTTTTTGTATAGAAGGGTGACTGTCCACCAGTCACAAGACACAATTTCTGGGACACGCTAATGTTGGGGGATTTGCACAGGGCCATTCAGAAACATATGATGATGGGGAAACTTCAGGCTCTGGAGTGCTGTTCAAATTCCACTGCCACAATTATGCAAATAAATAAATGACATCAACTGCTGAAGTATTATTGCAGAAATATGGAGTAGCATGTGGGCATAAATGAAACAGTGGTTAAGTTTAATCCTAGGGGGCAGGGAGTGGGTGAAGAAGAGAAATAATGCTTGAGGTGAGTTTTTAGATATTCTCCAGGTTGACCAGGAAGAAAAAGCATTCCAAAGACATGGATGCAGGAGACAGCAGGCCCTCCCCAGGGAAGTGGATGTAGGTCCACACGACCAGAGCAGGGGGGCTGCGCGGCCGAGGAGCTGGAGAGAGCTGAAGGTAGAGGGGTGCAGAGAGCAGGTCACAAAGGCCTCGCCTGCCAGCTGAGCGCCCTCAGGACAAGAGTTGCTGGAAGGCCTTTGACAGGGAGCGTGGGGATGGACATGCGCTTGGCAAGGTCGCCCCGGAGGTGGCATGGCCAGCGTGGGGTACCATGGGGAGGCCAGTGCCAGGCATGAGGGAGGGAGCTGAGGCAGTCGGGTCAGAGTAGAAAGGACACGTGAAAGAGATGCCAGAGCAGCTGAGCTGAGGGTCTCCGGCTGACATTTCCAAGAGCACCCTTGGTCTGAGCAAAAGGAAGAAACTCCACGTTGCAGAAGCAAGATGAAGGGAGAGGTCCCGTGATGAACCATACACAAGACACGTACATTCCTCAGGTGCTTATAACCTGGAGATCACCTGTATTTGGTTTATGGTTTTTCCAGTGGAAAGTTTGTAGGGAAGATTAGAGACATGGAGTCAGAAAGATCCAGGATTGGGTCCCAGCTCTGTTCCTCATGAGCTGTGGGACCTTGAACTAGTCAGTTAGCTTTCCTGGGGTAGTCTTTTCACTTGAAGAGACAGGGAGAATAATCCTACCTACTTCACAGGGCTGGGGGAGAATCGAATGGGATGTGTTTAAACTTCCTAACATGATAACGGCACTGCGGGCACTTGAAGTTGTATGTTGGCTGCCTGGCCTCCCACTTAAGAAGCTGCATACTCAAAACAGGTAGAATTATAATGAGCAAGGACTAGGACACATTTAAAATTCTACCAGCCTGATTCACAGATCCCCTGAACTTCATAAACAGTAGGCATTTATAATCAGTAGATGCATATTTTTAAAAGCACAGATTATAGAGCCAGGGTTCCTGGGTTCAAACTCAGGCCTTTCCACTTACTAACTGGGTGATTTGGGGCTTAACTTACTTCTCTGTGCCTCAGTGCCAGCCTCTGTAAAATGGGGATGATAACTGAACCTACCTCATAGGATGTCAGTAAGGACTAAATGAGTTAATTTTACATCTAGAGTGCTTGGAACAATGCCTATCCATTGCAAACACTCAATGAATATTGGATTGGAAATACATGTCTGCAGAAGGAGGCAGCTACTGGAAGAAAGTAAACAGATAGTAAATTAGCACAACAAATCCCCCACAGATGAAGGTATTTGCCTAACTGAAAAGCAATGTACAATAAAACAAAGGCAAAAGAGGCCGATAGCTATGTGATATTTTAAAATATTTCCACACAACAATAATTTTTTTAAATCCCTGAATTGACAGTTGATGGATTTTCTTACAAAAAGTAAAAAATGCTGCAAGTCTCCCAGGAAACAACTTATCATAAATAAAAAGGCTACTTAAAAGGTTTCTGAAACAAAACTCTGGGAGTGATTAACAAGTTTTCCGACATGTTGCCTTTGGGTTCCCACTTAAGTCATTTATAGCTTTAGGAAGGAAACATTAAAAACTCTGCATCTTCAGCTCACTACCACAGTTTCATCCTGATGTCTCTTCCATTATCCAAAAGGTAGAATTTTAATGTAATAGTCATAATATATTAGGATGAGTGAAAATACCCTAGTTTTTTCGGCTCTGCTACTAGTCAAGAGTATAAGTAAAATCTGTTTGGTAGTAATGGATTTCAACATAGAATTAACTCTTGGACGGAGAGGGTAGAGCTCAGTGGTAGACTGTGTGCTTAGCATGCACAAGGTCCTGGGTTCAATCCCCAGTACCTCCATTAAATAGATAAACCTAATTATCTACTCCCTCCAAAAAAAAATCAACCACACACAAACATAGAATTAACTCTTGATGAAAGGAAAGACGTTCCATGTGTTCTACTACTGACCAGGTACCAAGCATCATGCTAGATACCCTTATACATATTATCTCATTTAATTTTATCACAGCCCTGAAAAGCAGAACAAAATAAATTATAAAGATTCAATCATAAACCAGATTGCAACCCTAACCAACAAACCCACCTAGTCCTCTCCAGATCTGCCAGTTCCTCTTCCATCTAAGTCCCTCTCCTTCTCCCCAAGCAGTGTCAGGAAAGATGCCAACACAGTGGACCAGCCAGGACACCACACAGGAGGAGACCTACAGGTCTGAAACAGCCCGCTCCCTTCTCCAAAATAGATCCCACCTGCCCCACATCCATGAAAAGCGGCTGAGAGTTCAGAAGGGCTGAAGCAACTGCCTGAACTTCACAACTTCCTCTTTTTTCTCACACTTAAATAAGGATGCTTTCCTCTTTAGAGCACAAAAATGGCATGAGGCCCTCAACACCACAGAACAGAACAGGAGGGGGAAATCACTTACTCTCCCAGTTTTGCCCAGATAGCCAGTGACACCCTGAGGATGATTTCCGAACCTTCAAAGAAGACTGAATCCCAAATCTTTAAAACTGTATGGTTAGGGAGGCACGTAGCGAAGAGAGTCAGGAACCACTGCATCGTGAATACATTCGTAAGCGGGGGCTCATATCCACCTGAAATAAAACAAACACTGCATTTCTCCAGCACTGATGATTTGAAAGATAGGAAAACACCCTCTTTCAGTCTTCCATGTCCACCCAAACAGGCTACACCTTCTGACTGACTTCTGTACATCTCTAAATTCTGGTTCTTTCTTCCTTTCTCCTTCTTCTTCTGGAAGACCATAGGTGTGTCTAGCAAAAATCTCAGTAATATAAACTTCACAAATCCTTTATGGTATTTCAGAAACCTTAACCTAAAACTAAATTTGGCTCTAGCTGAAATTTGGGGTGCTGAAAATTAAGGAGAATGTTTTCCTTACCAAAAACAGGATAAAAAGAAAGATTTTAGCCTCTCAAAAGCAAAAGCCAATTTTCAAAACCTATTAAAGTCTACTTTTATTCCAATCTTGCCGTAAAAAATAAAATCACTCTTCAGCAATTACTTGTCCACTTCTTAATTTATACATAGTGCTCAGACTACAATGGAATTACATCAGAAATCAGCAACAGAAAGAAAGCTGGAAAATTCCAAACTATTTGGAGATCAAGAGAAATGAAATTTTAAAATATTTTTAACTGAACTATACCCAGTTTTAAAGATCTGGGATCCAGCTCACTTTGAAGTTTCTGAATTCACTTAAACAACAACAACAACAACAAAAAAAAAAACCAGAATCTCCTCCCACTTCCTATGATCGCAGAAGCATATATTTTAATTTAATATAAAAATTTAGATATTTGGACTAAGCTTCCCTCCAAATTACAGTCAGAAGGTGCATTTCCCAAGGAAAAACAAAAAGAGATCCGTTCTCCCGCCCTCATTTGCTTCCTTCTTACCTATGAACAAAGGAATATTGTTGTTCAGAGACTAGACCCTGAGGTCACCACTTAGGCAAGTTCAGGGTGTTTGGGGGAAATGCGGAGCCCAGCACAGTGTGTCTGACACTGGGACAGGCAAGTTTGGTCTCTTTGGAAGCTTTATGAAACCCCTACTGGTGCACAATTATATTGCATGGCCAAATTAAATAAGATTATTCAAATGATTTAAAAGGAAATGCTTAGAGACACTCAGGTGTCACTAAAATTTCTAGTGTATTTTAATCACAGACTAGGACCTCACATTCCTGTCATATTTTCTCAGATTTGAATGCATGGGTAAGGAAACATAGCAAACTTCCGACTATTCTATTTCTGGTCTCCTAAGCACAGCCAGGGAAGTATAAGCAGTGGGTATAATGACAGCTACGAGCTCGGGTCCTCGGGAAAGCTGGATGCTGCCCGCCCGATGATGGAGACAGAGCTAGGTGCAGAGCCGTCTCCATCGCCGCCCCACTCAACCCAGGCCCTTCCCTCAGGGCTCAGATTCTACCTGGTGGTCCAGAGGAGCCCTTCGCCAGCAAGAACTGGCCCACGCATCTCAAGTAAATTTAAATACCTTTCACGTGAATGAACAAAAGGGGCATTAAACACCTCAGTCCTGCTTTTACGTGCTGTAACTTTATGAAATTACATACTCCACTCTCCATAACCTCAGTGGTTCAGGCGAAACCACCGTTTGTGCTAAATTGTACCTGTAGCTCAGTTTTAAAGAACTCCTATAGTTTTGGTGCCAACTTAGGGCAGCTTAACTAGATGGCAAGACATGGATACCATTCTTCACCTAGAGTACAACATATAGTTGTTGATCTGGTAAAGCATTAGGTTGTCAACTGACTTCTAGTTAAGTTCAACATGTGACCCTATGTTTTTTGTTTTTAGTTCTGTTTTGGTTCTCTAGAAATCAGTTTCACCGCACCAAACCCTCACCAACAGAACTATCTGAAAACATGTATTTCCAGTCAAGGCTCAGGCTCACACGTACAGTGGGGTCAGAGAAGTAAACTGCTTTCAAAGGTGAAACAATATGGAGCCCTCACTACCTCCACTCTCCTTGTTTGCCGTTTTCTGAAGAGTATCCAGGTGCTGAGACAATTCAGGGAGCTTCAGTCTCAACAGGTCTCGGAAGACAGCCATATCCACAGACAGCGCCCGGAGACTGTTGGCAAAATAGCTTTCAGGAAGTACCTTATCGATAAGGTAAATCATAATCTGAAGAAAAAGATAAAGAACAAGACTGCTTCATAAAAACCAGTATCCTGACATGTCCTCGATAGAGGGAACGTGTCCAAGTAGGCAAAATGCAATTTAGCCAAAGTGCGCTATCCTTCACGTGTGTCGGCACCAACCGTTCTGGATTCTCAAGGCTCCTCTCTACCCCATGGGAGGAGCGGCAGCATAACTGTCTAAGTCACTGAGACCCGAAATCTGCCGCTGTCTCCAATTTCTAGACGGGCCACTAGACCTGAGGTCCTCCCGCACGGTTCTGCTGGGTCACTGCTCTGACGGCACACCCCTCAGCCTCACTCCGAGAAGCAGTGGAGCGCCTGCCACCTCAGCAGCCAGCAGGAACGTCAACACGGGCTCCCGGACGTCAGCACAGTTTTACAACCTTAATCTGAAAACCGGGAGCCGGCCCATTATGAAACACCCCGATGGCCGCCGGTCTCAAGATTCACTGACCATCAACCTGGGGCATTCGGACAGCTGCTACTGGTGTCTTGTCCACTTTCCTCTCCTGGGAGAGTGCGACAAGGTGTTGTTTGAGCAGATGGTACTTTTAAAACCTGGATTTCTTTTGCGAGATTGTCTCACAAGTTCTCCAAGTGACTATTTTCATTCTGACTTTTCTATTTGTGGTATTTTTTCTAAGATGTCAAAAACCATGAGAATGATCCAGCAAAACACGTCTGGGCTCTATATGTCAGTCTCTGGTCCTTTCCTTATCGGCTTGCGTGCTCTGCTTATGCTCTCCTCCCTAGAAGGCCCGCTCACTCCCCAGTGCACAGGAAAAGCAAAATTAAGAACAAAATCATAGCTGGCCCTATAAGTTGGTGAAGACATGGCTGTCTCGTATTTTGACTTTCAGCATATCACAAAATACTATTTTCCCCCAAAATTCCCTCTCATATCTGCCAAGGGACCATTTTCCCCTCATCCTGAGCTTGTAATTCCTACTTTGAGGATCATAGTTTTGACAAAGTCGATAAGGGTGGGGACCCACTCTCAAGAAGGCCCCCCAGAGACCTTTGTTACAGGACTGAACAGGCCCAGGGAGCCACCTTAGCCTTCTCATGTGGGGATGAATTTACCAGGTAAATGTACCATCACCCTGGAGATAAGAGCTTAGCAATAAAAGGAGCATATTCAACCTGCGTGGAGGGAGGAAGTCCCGGAGAGACCAGGCCAGCTGAGGGGGAGAGCAGGTGTTCAGCACAACAGAGGGCCCTGGAAGGGACCTTGCACTCTACGGGTAAGGAGAAGAGGGAGTCATGGGATCACGAAGGCAACATTTAAAGGCAGCAGTCTCTTACTGCACTTTCCTCTAGAATAAGCTACACAGTACTGAGAAAGATGCTTAGGTTTTTCTAACGAGATTACCATCCCCCCAAATTACATGAAAACAAGAAAAAAATCCAATTATCACCGTAATTCTTGTGACACAGTGAAATTCTCTCTCCAAAAGCATCTCAAAGTCTGACGTAAGACGTAAGAGCCAGTTATGTCTATGTCAGCTACGTCACTCCACCTACTGCTGTATTTCCAAGACCAAACATTAGATCTTAAAAAAAAACAAAACAGGATATATAATGGCAATAGAACAGTCTCTTCAACAAATGGTGCTGAAACAACCATATACCCTCCACAAAAAGTAACTCAAAAGAGGTCATAGACCTAAATGTAAAAATGCAATACAATAAAACTCCTAGAAGATATCACAGCTTAGATGGTGACCTTGGGCGTGGGAATAACTTTGTAGATACAATACTTAAGGCACAATCCAGGAAAGAAAGACTTGGTAGGCTAGACTTCATTAAAATTAAAAACTGCTTTGTGAAAGACACTATCAAGAGAATAGAAGACAAGCCACAGACCGGGAGAAAATATTTGAAAAGACACATCTGATAAAGGACTAGCGCCCAAAATGTACAGAGAACTCTTAAAACTCAAATAAGAAAACAAGGAGGGGAGGGTATAGCTCAAGTGGTAGAGCACATGCTTAGCATGCACGAGCTCCTGAGTTCAATCCTCAGTCCCTTCTCTAAAAATAAATAAATAAACCTAATTACTCATCCCCCCAAAAAGTTTAAAAAAAAAACAAAAAACACACACACAATAAGAAAACAAACAACCTGATTAACAAAGACCAAAGACCTTAACAGATACCACACCAAAGAAAATATACAGACGGCAAATTAGCTATGAAAAGATGCTCCACGTCATAGTCATCAGAGAAATTCAAATTAAAACAGCAATGAGATACCACCACACACTTACTACAATGGCCAAACTCTGGAATGCTGACATCACCAAATGCTGGCAAGGATGTGGAGCAATAAGAACTCTCAGATTTTGCTGGGAGGAATGCAAAACAGTATGGTCACTCTGGAAGACAATTTGCCTTTTTTCTGTTTTGTTTTTTACAAAACTAAATACACTCTTACCATAGAATCCAGCAACTGGACTCCTTGGTATTTGGCCAAAGGAGTCGGAAACTTACATGCACACAAAAACCTGCACGTGCATTTTTAAAGAAACCAATATACCCTCAGTAGGTCCAGACAATGCACTATTGTTCATCACTAAAAAGAATTAAATTATCAAGCCATGAAGAGACATGGAGACACCTTAAATGCATGTTACTAAGTGAAAGAAGTCAATCTGAAAAGGCTACATGCTGTATGAATCCAACCATATGACATTCTGGGAAAGGCAAAACTATGAAAGTAGTAAAAACATCAGTGGTTGAGGGGGTGATGAATAAGTAGAGAACAGAGGATTTTTAGGGCTATAAAAATACACTGTGTAATATTATAATGATGACTATATGTCATTATATATTCGTTCAAGCCCATAGAATGTACAACACCAAGAGTGAACCCTAGTGTAAACTATGGACTTTAGGTAATTACTGAGGTGTCAATGCAGGTTCATTGATTTTAACAAAGGTACCACTATGGTGAATGATGTTGATAATGAAGGAGACTGTCTGGGGTGGGCGGCGGGGGCGGGTATTGGAAAAATGTCTGTACCTTCCTCTCAGTTTTGCTGTGAACCTAAAACTGCTCTTAAAAAGTAAAGTATTTTTAAACATAATGGGGAAGCTTCAAATTTTAACAGTTTACAACAAAAGTTACTAAGAAAAAACAGTAAATGCAAAAAAGCAGGGAAAATGGTTTACCCATTTCTGATAAACCATTTGTTTCCCTAATAATTACAACTTGCAGAGGCCAAAATAGCTGCTGGAAAAACACTGACACCCAATACTTTCCTTTGCAACAGAAGTGTCTTCATGGACCCAACCTTCCTCTGCATATTAAATGTCTAACCACAAGATTGCTAAATAATGATGGTATCATTTCATCCCACAGAGTTCATTTTCTTAGAGGCAGAAATATAAATATTCAGTTTTTCTGCTCTGTCTAATCCATCTTTTTATGTGAATGTTTAGTTTCTCAAGTATCACTGAGACTTCATGACTTGACGGGCATGTATCTTCCCTTCCCCAAACCTCTCTACCCGACTCCCTCACCTGAAATGTTTATTCCAACTTTTCAAGTGAGTAAACAAAATTCCTTCTTAATAAAATACGTTTTAAGCTCATGTGTTTGATTTGTCACTGCCTACCCCCTCTGCCCCTGCCTATTTGATGAACAAGTGGCTTCAAAGCTGTTTCCTTAAATACATGAATGGGGAAAAGTGAGAGGGTGAATATAGATTTAGATCATGTCAGGCTGGATTGATAATTAATTCCACCATGATGTGTATAAAACCAGTAGGAAAATTTGTTTCTTTTTCCATATGACATTAGTGAGTGATTAAGAATATCACTAAGGTATTTGCCACAATCAAATACAGAATTGGGGGTTGGGGGGTCTTGCATACAAGGATTAAGTATTGATTTCACTCATCACAAAGCATTGTAGTAATCAACAGCAGTTCCAGGGTTCAGATATGAATTAGTAACCCCATAGTATCTCCAGCAAATGAAGAGTGGCCATCCTCTGCATCTGACATGCTTCATTTTTCATAAAGACTGCTTGTGGTGACTCACTGAGTCACATTCAGACCTCTAAGTTTAAATTCATAGTGTCCCACCTCAAAGTGTTTCCAGAATTTCTTTTTTCACTAGTAAAGACCCCATACATCAAAGATTAAAGGATTATAAATATAATTCACTTCCATAACATTTCTCCATGCATTCCCTTCCATCATAGACATTCACTCTCAGCCTACCTCCCCCATACCTCACCCCAGATATCAACTAGTAAAGCAACCTATTAAGAAGATCCAACCAGGTGGGAAGGGTACAGCTCAGTGGTAGAGTGCTTGCTTAGCATGCACAAAGTCCTGGGTTCAATCCCCAGTACCTCCATTAAGAAATAAATAAATAAACCTAATTACATCCCCACCACCAAAAAAAACCAAAAACAATTTTTTTGAATTGAAAAAAAAAAAAAAAGAAGATCCAACCAGAATTAAGCATAACAAATAAAGCAGTTTAGAACATGGCCCCTCGTGATCCACACCTCCTGGTAGTCACACCCTTGTATAAGCCCTTCCCCTTAAATCTGGGCTGGACCTAGTGACTGGCTTCTAATAAATAAAGCATGGCAAAAATGATGGAATGTCACTCCTGCTATTAGACGGCAAATCTGTAATGTAACCTCTCCTGCTTTGCTGATTCACTTTTACTCTCTTGCTCACGCTGGGGGATGCCAGCCATCCTGCTGTGTAATGGAGAAGCCTAAATAGCAGATAACTAAAGAGGGCCTCTGGCCAATAGCCAGCAAGAAACTGAGGCCCTCACTCCGTCCAACAACCCTGGACTAAATGTTGCCGACAACCACATGAATGAACTTGGAAGTGAATGCTCTCTCCCTTCAATCGAGCCTTCAGATGAGACTAGAGCCCCAGCCAAGAGCTTGAATGCCTCAGTGATGTGACTCTGAGCCAGCTAAGCTGCGCCCAGATTCCTGACTCAAAGAAACTGTGAGGTAATATATGTTTGGTCTCTGAAGCGACTAATTTGCTATGCAGCACCGGATAATCAATACAATCAGTATTTAACTTGCTTTAAAAATATGATGCCTCATAAGTGAGACTAAAAACATAACCACTCTCCTCAAATCTGGCAGCTACAGGAATCTGTCATGTGGCTGGGCTTTAACCTGGGGACCTGGGGGAAATAGTATGCTGGGTCATTAGAAGTTTCAGTTGCCTTCTTCAGAGCCCGATACTCACTTTCAGAGCGTCCCCTTCGTTGCCTTCCACCACTTCCAGAATTAGAGCAGCCAGGATGTTAAAGCCTTGGCAGTACCCAACATTCTTGTTCCATCGGGCGTAGGCCAGCAGGACCCGCTTCAGCACAACCCTGTCCTGCTCAGCCTCCTGGCCGCAGTAAGAACTGCAGCCCGTGCGGTGAAGATCCTAAAATGAGAGGGAAGCAATATTTTTTAAAATAATTCCTTATGCTCTCTCCAAAAACAAAAAAACTTCAGTTATTTGCTATAGCAGTAACTAGAATCAGATTATCAACATGGATTTTAGTTTTCAAAAATGTATATGCAACTTGTACACATGGACCAAAGCTTTTTTTTCTTTTTTTCTTTTTTTCTTTTTTTTTGATTTTCTGATGTGCTGAGGCAATTTCAAGAGGAATTTCAGTCAGGCAAATTTTCTACCTAAAGTATTTCTGGAGTTAACACCAAACGGGACTAGGAATTAACAAAAATTATATTATAATTCTATATAAACTGACAGTTTATTTTAATAATACATCTCAAATAAAACAAGTCATTCCAACACACGTATGCTAGATGCTAACATTATTTCTTTCTACAAAAAAAAAAAAAGATAAATAATATTTAGCTATGAAAACTCCAAATAGTATTAAGGAGCAAAAGAAAAGAATAAAAAAATGCAGACTGAACTGTTAAGAGACACAAAAATCATTCCGTCCAAGCTGTTTTAAAATTTTGTGCAAAAAAGGACAAAAACATTTTCTGTACTATAATATTTAATGAGGGCAAAATCTATAATTTAATTACCAAGTGGAGTCTATGACTTTCAGGAGCTGAATTCATTTTGCTGACTTATTATTCACTTTAGTAAGAAAATAAAAGAGTGTCTTAATAATATGATTGTTATAAAATGTGTATTGCCTTAATTCACAACTTAAACATAAAGAAAATATTTCAAACATGGACTACTTCATCTCTGAGAAACATACTGAAATTCTAAATAAATAACAGCTCAAATGCAGATAATGCAAAAGCTTTTCAAACAAACAATATAAAATTCTATATTTTCTTTTGGCATTTGTCTAAAACAGACCAAGTTAGATGAGAAAATAGCTCCTTTGTAGTTAGTACTTCCTCCTGAAAAAAATATGTTCCAATCTGCCAAAACATTAGCCATCTTCTGGTGGCCAAAATTTAGATGAAACAACTTCCCTTTTAAAACCTTAGCTGAGCATCACACGTAATGTACACACATAAAATAAAAAGCATGAGCTAGAGGCTTATTATGTAAGGGAATAATGATGTAAACAAATCAAAGCAGCATCCTTGGGTTTTGGCACCAGGCTCTCATCAACTGCAATAATCCAAGGCAGGTGAAACACAGCGACCTCCACAGCTGGCTTGAACAGTTGACTGTCTGATTTAAAGTAAACCCACCAGCTAATCTAACCACCTTCATAAACTGACAGTTAACAAATTATCAAAATCCTAATAAGAGCCTTATTATTCTAATATGAAATACACTTAACTTTAAATTTTTCTTGGTGACGTCTATGTAAAAACCCAGTTAAAAGCAGCAACCCATGCTGAAGAAAAAAAGGAATTTCAATCTCCTATCATGTGAGCAAGATAATAACTTAAATATAAATGGGAACACTTTCTTTTTACTGGCAACCTACAAAATTATGAAGACAAGACATCATCATGTTCCCCATTAAAAAGCCGTTAAATGATGAAATTAGGAAGCAGGAAATACACGGACGTCAAACCAAAAGGCTTATACAGCTCACAGCAGCTCAATAACAAAAAACAAACAACCCAATCAAACCATAAGGCTTGATCTTCTGTCCAGAAAACATCTGGCTCCTAGACTCTGCCTGCTAAGTCAGGACAAGAGACCAAATCCAGGGCATTACCTTGACTATCTGAATTCCCATTGAGTCATCATCAGGATTACTCCTTTCGTTGAAAGTGAAGCGCATGGTTTTGTCCCAGTCAATGGCTATACTGTGCAAATAATGATCGGCCAAGGTCAACCAAACCTGAAATATTAAAGAAGAAGAATGCTAAAGTAAAATACATAATTTCACCTTTTTTTATTAGGAAATAGTGATTGCATTCACCAAGAAAATGAGCACTTCTCCCAGACCAGATATGGCCCACATGTAGAAACCTCTAAGAACCTCGCTGAAATGATGCTGTACTAAGTTGCCCCAATTAGGGACTTTCATTTATTCTTTCAAGTAATATCTGTTGAGTTTTTACTATGTACCAAGCAATGATCAAGCCATTACAGATATTATTAAGAAAACAGAAAAGTCCTTCAGTTCATTGGAATAGCTACTTTATCTTGTACTTGGCTCTGTATAGCTCTCTGTGCTTGGGCAACAGCCACCTGGTCGTTTTCTACCCTTCTGGTAGCTCAGGTCAATCCTGAAATCATCACTGACATCCTTTACATTCAATCCAATAAAAATTCACGTCAACCTAGCCTTCAGAATATGTCAGAATCTCACCCCTCCTCCCCATCTCCACTACCACAACCCTGATCCATCTCTTGCCTGAATTAATGCAAGTCTTTTACTGGTTTCCTGCTGTTGTCCTTGTTCCTCATATTCTCAAGTTAGTAGCCAAAAGTGGTCCATTTAAAATATAAGTTGTTATTCCCCTGCTTAAAACTCCCCAGTGCTTCTCATCTCACACTGGGCAAAAGTCCTTCTATGGCTATAAGGTCCTACGTGATCTGCCATCCCCCTGAGGTCATCATATTACCTCTATGACCTTCTCTCCAAATGTTTTCCTCTTTGTTCACTGAGCTTCAGCCACCCTGGCCTCTTGCTTTATCCTTTATCTTGCATACTCTTGAGATGATCTCACCTGAGTGTTTCCTGTTTGGAGTGTTTTTCCAGCGGGTAGCGACGTGGCCAACTGTTCACCTCTTTAAGGGCCCTATTCAAATGTCACCATGCCATTTACAATGCTGCCTTTTTACCTCCATTCCCCTACACTCTCCTTATTCCTTTCTCTGCTTTATTTTTAGGCACATCATTTATCACTATCTGAAATACTTTATATTGTACTCACTGTAAACTCCATGAGGACAAAAATTTTGGTCTACTGGGTTTTTTCCCACTGCCACATCCCCAGTACCCCCAGAACAGTACCTGGCATAGAACAGATTGAATTAATGACTAATGAAGAGAGACCGATTTCAAATTACTAAATCTAGAATATCCTTTTTAACATTCCAGACACTTTAAAGAGGGATAGAGTGACAGTCCTTTTGTATTTGAGCCATCCAAATCCTCCTCACCTTTCTCCTCCATTCCTTTGGTATTCCTGTTGATAGTCTGGCAACTGCCTTGAGAGCATCATACCACTAGGAACAAAGAAGAAATATTGTCAAGGTGATAATACTGACCTGGTTAAGTACTTTTCAACTTTTTTTTGCATCTTGACATTTGTGGAGTATGATAAAATTTACACAGCACATTGGAGTAAACAGTCAGAGCTTCTTTCAGACAGATATGACTGGTCTGAGGGCTATGACGGCCCCAGGCTCTCCCACTTAGGTACCGTTAACACACCTGTGACGCACCTGCAGTACACACCCAAAGGTTGGGAAGCTCTGGTTCAGAAATCAAAACATGTATTATAGATTCAGAATAATAACATTTGGTTTTCTACATTTTTTCACACTTGCACCATTAATAAAAAGTGCAAAATTTTTCATTGCAAGTATAAACCCAGGCCACTTATAGCTTCATAAGTTATTGTACCTGCAATTTTAAAAACTGACTCATATTCTTATGTATATCCAAGCATATGCTAGTTTTCCCACTTTGAGAATATAGCTCAGTGTACTCTGTAGATACCCAAAATATGGGTATTTTCAAAATTTAAAAAAAAAAAATTACCTGCTGAAAACCATTTTGACCTAAAGATGGCTCAAGAGTGAACTTCAGCTTTGTGTCAACTCCTAAAAGAAAAGAAAAAATTCATAAATGTTATTTGGGGAGCAAATAACATTAAAATAAAACTAAAAATTTTCAAAAATAAAAGTAAAAGTTAACCTGACTCTGAGTCATCATAAAATTTTTAAAACATCTATTTTTACTAAATTGTAGTCAATTTTGTTAAAAGAAAAGGAATATTAAGTATTAAAATAGAAAAATATCCTGCAGCAATAGAATGGAGCTTGGTGTGTAAAGGAGTGTAGAAGGTTGCACTTGATAAGCTGCCTCCAGCTGCCCCAGACAATCTCCACCCCTTTCCTGGAGCCCTGATGACCTGCCTGCCTCCTAATCCTTAAAATTCCCTTACTCCCCTCCCTTTGGGGAGAAGGTACCATTAGAGCATGAGCTCCCCTCTCCATTCTCTGGTCATTGAATAAAAGCCTGTCTTACTTGGACACACACACACAAAAAGCTTATCACACAGAATGGTGGTTCCACAGTTGTCTTTAGTAATGCAAAAATAAAAACAAACAAAAAAAAAGACACCAAGGGCTTGGAGTTATACAGACCTCCATTCAACTTTGGTTCCTAGAATCAAGCAAATTTTTTAACCTGTCTCAGTCTCAATTCTTTATCCTTAAAATGAAGGTAATGTCTCAGTTAACTGTTGTGATGATTAACTGCAGTAAATCACCTAGCATAGTATAATTAATATTTATGAAACTTAGGAAAAGAATTCGCTTCTTAGAGTTTGTTTTCTAGTACACTTGCTTGGACTAAGTCTTTGAAGGAAACTTAAGTGAAATATCAAAAGTTATAAAAATACTGTCATTGCCTTCCCAATTGTGGAATAATCCATTTTAACAATACTATTTGGAAATTTTCATATATTTTAAAATTCTGTCATATATTTATTCATTAAAGATGAGTTTATATATTTAATTATAGACTACAAGCTAAAATATAACTGAATTCTAATTCCAAGTTACCTACAACTTTAGATAAACTTCTTTGACTCAAATTCGAAATCTGTGTAATAAGTGAATAAACAGGAGAATATATAAAGACTATTTGCTATATTCATATTGGGCCTTTTTATTATTACTGAAGTGAAATTACATAAAAATTTTTACTCACTTAAATTCTATTAAAAATAGTATAATCAAATCTGAAAATGCTGTTTCTTCTACAACTTCAAAAATCAATGACATGACATTTTAAGTCACTTTTTAAAAAGACTAATTACTTAAAAGATCGAGTACCAAGATATACCAAACATTATCAATAGCATTCAGTTTTATAATTTGCAATTATCATTTATGAAGACACCTTTGCTTCTATGATGTTGAATGGCAGATTAGGCATACTGAAAACCTCTCCACAATTTCCACTACTTAAGGAGCATTGTTCAGAATTTGTAAAATTATAATAATAAAGTATACTTGTCTTTTTGAAAACATACATATGGAGTCAAGAAAATGGAAAGAGATGTGTCTGATTTGCCCGAGCCCGTGACAGTGCGCAGATGCCTTTCTTGGAGTCCGAGAAGAGTGCTGTGAATACAGGAGTTGGGTCCTAAGTTTCTAAAGTCAAACTGTGTGTCGTAGACAATCCAAGGCATCCAATCAATGCCCTGATAATTCTTTTCAGAGCTTCAGGGCCAAAACCATACTCTGCCTAGACAGATAAGATTTTCTTCTTCGAAGGTATATTAAGTACCCCGGACGGATTCCCATCTCTCTCTGAGATGGTTTAAATGAAGTCCTGCCTCAGTGCAGCGCAATGATACAATGACCACAAGAGTGCCTCCAGCTGGAGCGCATAATTTAAGACAATAAAACAGACCACTTTGTTAGGTTGCTGTCCAGACACGGGGTGCTGAATGGAGGAGCGTACAATCACGACGTTTGCTTTATTATAACAAAGACCAGGAAACCCGGCCCCACGCTGACTTTTTTTAACCGACCTAAAAGCCTCGGATTCCCTGTGTGTATGACCGAATAGGCTCCCTTGACTTTTTCAGAGTACCTACTGGACATCATGCTGATCACCTTGCTGTGCTGAAACCCAGCTGGGGTTAGTCAAAACCACAACTATTTTCTCATGATCAAAAATGAGTCACAGGATTTAACTGGAATTGATCATTCGCCGCCTGCATGCGAAAGCTGAAATCAGGTCATTCCCAATTCTTTTCTTCTAACTGAGTAAGGGAGAGGATAAGGTTTATGTTTCATCTGATAATCACCGGCTGTTCCGGGTTCAGAAATACGAAACACTTTTAACGTGGGAAGGAGATTTCTTTTTTTAAGGGCAAAGGAAGACTGTGAATACTACAGACAGCAACCAGACACTTCCTTGGGGAGAAAAACAAAGAAACCACGAGGTTTGGAAAAGCAGCGACGTGTTCCACCCTTTGGGGCTCAGTGCCTCGGCAGATTCTCTCCTGCAGCCTCAGGATAGCAGGTCCCCAAAGGCCCTGGGAGGCGGCGGTGGGGGGGACGAATCCGCCTGGAAGCCAGCTGGTGCTACTCTGGGGACAAGTGAGCGCTAAGCACAAACACGAGTACCGCCGGCTCCCTCTGCAGCCACCCCTAGCCAGAAAGCCTTATGCCCAGGGGCCGCGCCAGGGCTGGGCTCAAAAAAACCCGGGGAAGGATGCCAGGCAGTGGAGCAGGCGCGGAGTTATGCAGCCTGGAGAAGCAGGGATGGGTAAACAGGCTGAAAACAGAAAGGCCTAGCCTAGCACAGCCAAGAGCGGTCCCGATCTTTAACCACAGAAAGGATCTCTACTTTGCAGGAGTGTTTCCTGCCTGCTTTCCACCTGAACGCTCAAATGAGAGGCTCTAGGCGAGATGATCCCGGCACTCACGAAGCAGAGACCCTCAGGAAAAAGCACCCGGTTTTCCCTTCGCAGTCGCTGCCCTCTCCAACCCCAAGTATCAAACCTGTACTTTTCTCTGCCTCGTACACTTCCCTCAAGGTCTGGCTGCTGGTGAGCCCGGAGCACAGTTGTTTGCACGGTCTCTGATGCCCCCGGCAGCCGCCAGCACTTTCCCACCACACGGAGAAGGCCGAGCACACCGCTGGCCAGCAGCTCCCGGCACAAGCAGGGCTGGACCGCGCACAGACCGCCGGGTGCGGGCGCGCGGACAGCCGGTTCTCCGCGCCTTGGGAGGCCGCTCCCCACCAGCCCAGGCCTTGGTCCGCTCTCTTCCCTCCCAAGCCGACCCAGCCCTGCCTGCGCCCAGCCGCGGTACCCTGCACCAGGCGGCCCGCGGGCTCTCCTCGACCTAGGCAGAGTCCAGCTGAGGCAGAGGCACCAGCTCCGGGGGCGCCACGCTACTTTCCGGTGCCCCATCTGCCACCCCGGGTCCTCACCCGGCTCCAGGGTGCAGAGCAGCCGGGGCGCGGTCCGGGAAATGCAGCTGCGCTTCTTGAGCACATTGCTCAGGATGGTGCCCACGCCGCCGCCGCCACCACCGCCACCGCCACCCTGCCGCTTCAGGCATCTCCCTCCGCGCCTCAGGGAGCCAGTCAGTTTGTCCTGCCGCATCCAAGAGCGTCCCGGGCTCCTGTGCGGCCGTCGTCCTCCTGGTTCCCCGCTGCCCTGCCGGCGTAGCGGCTTTGCGCGCTCCGGGCTTAGCGAGACCGCTTAGTCAAGGGTCCCTCGAGAGCAGAGAGGGTGCACCCGGCGCTGGAGGGTCGGGAGACCCTGAGGATCACCGCGGGAGCCGCCAAGCACGGGGCGGCAGGCAGGCATCTGCACTGCGGAGCCTGCAAGGCTGAGGCAGGAGAGGGCTTGGGGCGGGGAGGAGGGCGGGAGCAAGCGAGCGCGGGAGATGGAGGCGGCGCTCCCGCCCCCAATCCCGGCATCACCGTGCGCAGGCGGGGTGGCCTTAGCTCCCGAGATCCCAGCCCGCTCCCGGCACCTGCGCGAGGGAGCCGCGGAGCCCCGGAGCCACGGAGCCCCGGAGCCCCGGAGCCCGGGGAGCAGAAGCAGCAACAGAGATTTCCGTGCTTCTCCCAAGATCGGGGAGGGGCTGGAGGGGGCACCAAAGTCGCAGGTGCAGAACAGCAGCGAGATGCCAATGCCCACCTCATCGGAGCAGCGTAGGAAGAGAGGTCAGCTGACCGCAGGATGAATCTGGCAGCGCGGCAGAGAAGCCGGTGGGCGGTGAGGCACCAATCTCATCCCAAATTGTGTTCACCTCCTTCCTGGCATCTTGGAGAGGCACGGGAAGCACGTTAAGATAATAATAATAATTTTTATTAATGGTTGTTTCTTTTGGAAGAATGGACTTCAAGATAAAAACGTTCCCCATTTAAAAGCAGGGCTTTTTAAAGTGCTTCCCTGTCTCTCCAGCCAAAGACTTCAGTAGTCAGAACTATTAGCGATAATTACTGTTTTAAAAAAAAAAAAAAATTCATTCTTGGAAGGGAGGGTATAGCTCAGTGGTAGAGTGCATAATTGGTGTGTACATGGTCCTGTGTTCAATCCCCAGTACCTCCATTAAAAAACTTAAATAAACCTAATTACCCATCAAAAAAAAAAAACGTTTTTTTTTAAAAGTCATTCTTAAACTACAGCATTCACCAATGCAATATTAGTCATAAAGATGAATTCGAGTTATAAGAAAAGAAAGGATGTGGAGGGAAAAACCAAAATATCTGTATATGTCAATATTTAGAAAAGGAACACCAGATGGATTAAAAAATTTAAAAGTATTTATATGGAAGGGAATAGTGTAGAAGAGAGAGGAAGAGAAAACAGGTTTCTTTGGATGTGCCTTACATAATTTTGACTCTGGAATAAAATGGTTTCTTTTTTTGGTGGGAGGAGGTAATTAGGTTTACTTATTTATTCTTGGAGGAGGTATTGGGGATTGAACTCAGGACGTCATGCATGTTAAGTATGCGCTCTACCCCTTGAGCTATACCCTCCCTATTAATATTAATAAATCAAACAAAAGAAAACCCTAAAAATTGAAAAGGAGTGGAAACAAATGAAGCTAACTAAATATCCTGTTGATGGCATAAGAACACAAAAAAATAAGTAACTTGCTTTATAGTATTATGACTATCAGTAGTGGTACACATTCTAAGGCCAAATAGAGCTGCAAAGAAATCTTAAATGTCATTCAGTAGCATTATTGTTATTAATAATATTGGTGTTATTTTTTAAATTCTTATGTACATTATAGGATAAGCTAAATATGTCTTTTCAGTGTGGCAGAAAATACAAGTGTTCAAAGAAAAATTTTTTAATCCTGCAATAGTACATTTAAATTGAAAATAATAGTCTGAACTCATCTTTTTTCTTTTCAAAAATACATATACGTAGCCACTGAATAGGTTTAGAACTAAGGACAACCTGGAAGCAATGAACACCCATCCACCACGCACATCCAGGATGAAGTCTCTGAAAACGATTCTCCACTAAAAGGAACCAGCGCTCCTTTCAGGTATGACTGATTCCAGATCTGGGCCAGAAAATGTATAAGCCTGGAACATCCTGATGAGCTCAGGAAGGAAGGAAGTGCTCCAAGACTAATGGGGTCATGGCAAAATGACATGAAAGCCACATGAGTAGGCTACTATTGGCCAAAGATGGAACACTTTGAGCATCAAAAACAAAGGTAGCTATTGATTGAAAAGTACTATTTTTTAAATGCATTCCTAATGATATTCTGAAAGAACTAGAAAAAGTCATATGATGGGCACACATTTTGTAATCAGTACATTCTGGGCATTGAGAATTACCCTCAGAATTTGAGGACAATGTCAGAAATTATATAACACTAAGCATGAAGTATATATTTCATACATAAGAATCTGTTAAAATGAGATTAGTCATCTGCAAAAGTAAACCCAGGGATATGGAAGCTAATCAGTTATGCCTGCCTGAGGTAAAGATGCCTTGAAAAGAGCAGTACTCTGCCTCATCAATTTAAAAGATGAAGTCACTGTTGAACATGTTCGTGATGAACTGTTTGGCTTAGACTTCCCAACATTTCACACCATGCTCAGGTACAGAAACTGAGGCTTCATCAGACTGATGCTTATAGTTTCAGTACATGTTCATTTTCCTTCAGCTTTCTCTTAATTTTTATAAGATGTCCATTGACTGTTCTGGCCTGAGAATGATCACTGAAAGATGTCTGAAGTTTGGTTTTGGCCAGTTTCTTTGAGGGTACCAGAGAGCCCTGGGTGAAGATGGTGATGAACACCTAGAGTGAAAGGAAGAGAACTGGAAGGAGAGGGAAAAATTCAGAACAAGCTGGTAGCTGCATCTCAGTCTCATCCTCCAGAATGCTCTGCTGCTCAAACCATAGAGGGTTTGTGTTCTCTTTTTATGAGAAACCCTAGCACTGGGCCAGCAGGAAAGACAACCACGCCAGCCAAGAGAGGAGCAATGGGCTGTGCTCTGCAACACTGTCTCTGGAGTACAGAGGAGGCCATCCGGGGCTGGCTGACATCCGCCACGCACACCAGCGCACTCCCTCTGGCTCAGACTCCATGCTCACCGAGCAAATTTCTCACTGTCATTTGGCTTCCTGAAGAGACTCTGCTGCCGAGGAGGGAATACACTGACCAGTTAACAGCACTCAATATCCCTGAGTTCACTCAACTCTCAGTAAGCTGAAGAAATCAAATGTCTGGGCTGCCAAAGCTCAAGTGTAGACCCTAGATTGCCAACCCACCCAGATATGTCATGGCTGACAAAAAGGTCTCTCTCTGAAATTCTTCAGCTCCAGCACTTTTCTTCCTATTAGTGACAGGGGCTTGTTTACTTTCAAGATAAAAATTCTACATTACAGGGAAACACTGACTCTAAAAAAAAAAAAAGTTCTCTTGAAAATGTCCCCTTCTAAACTACATAGAAATCGAAACCAGCCCAAAAAAAAAAAAAAAATTAAGAGCTTCTACTATTATAGCAATACGTAACAAAGGAATTAAATAATATTATTTTGTTTACATTGGAGAGGAATGCCAAGACTGCCAACTTTTGGAGCAAACAGATAATTAAGCACTAAAATACAATGCTCTAAAAACAGCCACAGCATAAGCCATATATTTATTATATGACTCATAGTTTCTTTTTCACGTCTGGAATATTGTTTTCCAAAAGCAAAAGACGTCATCTGAAGTCAACTTGCAGAGGAAACAATGCCAGCATGAACTTTGCTTGAGGATCTCAGGTGGCAAAATTTCCAGCCAAAGCCAACTTGCCATCACCCTCTACTGAGTGATCTTTACTAGTCAAATAATATTAGTGCATTCACGTTTGGGCAAATCATACCTTGATGGTCCAGAGCAGTTATGATTTAACCTGAATTTTGGGGAAGGAGGGCTCCATGAAAACTTCACATCGGATGAGAATCTGTTTCTTGCCTTGCTGAAGAAAATGAGTGCTTAGAGGAAACACCCTGAAGTCAACGCTCTCTTCAGACCTGCCTAAAGGCAGGGCCTTAATAAGTAGCTGCTTCAGTTCATTATCCAGGACGGAGCCCACACAGCTGTGAGCTCATGGTGGCAAGCATCATAACCATTTTCCCTCACGAAAGAGACAGAGGCAGGGCAGCAGGAAGAAATCGAGGGGAAAGAAAATAACTTCCAATTATCTGACACAGCGCATGCCGTACATAGGACATTTAATTTTCTTTCTGTATGATTTCTCAGTCATAAAAATCTACTTCTCTACTTAAAAATAGGCATCCTTGAAGACACTCAGGTGTGCCTTTTGTATTTTGTTTATCTCAGAGAAAGGATACTGTCGAACGTGGAACCAAGGAGCTTTGAAATTCCAATGCCAGCTCACACTCAGTTTTCTGCCTTCTGATAGTCCCTGTTCATGTTTTTCTCAGGACCATTCTTTTTAATCAGATACTTTCAAAAACAAAGCCACTCTTGACAGTCCCCCTAAGCACGCTCAAATATTCTGGATGAAGTAGTGAAGAATAACTAGTTTTATTTACAGACCAGAAAGTTTCCAATTCAAAACTTATCTAATATAAAAATGTAATTCCTAGCTGGAGTGGAAGTCCCATTTCAGAGAACCATCCTGGAAATGTACGTAAAACCCTGCAGCCGGGTCCATGCAGTCCCAGACACACAGCTAACCCGAGATTTTCTATTTTCTAGGAAGTATTTCCTTGCTTCAAAATAACTGAAATTGATTCAATACCACTTGAGGTAGGTTTGTGTTGACCACAGAAAGACATCTTTATATTTCTTTTATTCATTCATTCGTGAAATAAACATTTACTCCTCAAATGCTGTAGGAAAGGCATTGTGCTGTGACCCATGGGGAATGAAAAGTATGAATTCAGTACATTCTCTAACCTCAGGAAGCTTTTAGTTTACGGAGGGACAAAGTGGGTCGTGATAGGACAGTGGAAAAGGTTTACTGAAAATACTATGCAAAGAAATATTGCTATGAGTTATGTCAAAAAGTGTTCTGCCTATGTTTTCCTCTAGGAGTTTTATAGTATCTGGCCTTATATTTAGGTCCATTATGAATTTTTTTTTAATATAGTGTGAGAAGATATTCTAATTTCTTTCTTTTACATGTAGCTGTCCACTTTTCCCAGCACCATTTATTGAAGAGGCTGGCTTTCCCCATTGTATATTCTTGCCTCCTTTGTTGCAGATTAATGACCATAAGTGTGTGGGTTTATTTCTGGGCTTTCTATCCTGTTTAATTGATCTGTGTGTCTGTCTTTGTGCCAGTACCATATTGGGTTTTTTGCTTTGTTTTGTTTTGTTTCATTTCGTTTTGGCGGGGGGGGGGGTCCATAGTGTTTTGATTACTGTAACTTTGTAGTATAGTCTGAAGTCAGGGAGCACAATTACAGCAAATATCTTATGATAACTATAAATGAAGTACAACCTTTAAAAATTGGGAACCACTATATTGTACACCTGTAACTTATATAATATTACACATCAACTATACTTCAGTACAATAGTTAACTTAATACTACGCAAGTACTTGGATACCATTATCTCTACCTCCTCCTAAGTATCATACATCCTAATTTTTCCCCAGAGCGTCATCTCATTGAACTGTTAAATTTCACCTGAAAGCAGACCAAGAAAAAGGTCACCTCTGCTCTAATTATCACCTCTGCTCTAATTTCCAGTTCTGGAACTGGAAAACTGAGACCCATCATTTTAGAAGATGAAATCATTGTTCGACCAGGTCACAATGAAGTAGACAGCTTAGATTTCCCAACCTTTACACCAAGGCATTCTGAGATCCTTTGGACCTAGCTGAGGCCTGTGAAAGGAGAGGTTTCTCCGCCTGTTGATGCAGATTAGTTTGGCTTAGAAATATATGTTCCTAGAGAGGAAAAAGGCGATGCCTTTGAAAATAATATGCTTAATTTTGATGGTGAGAATAGACAAGTATCAGGAAGAGGAGAGAGATTCGAATTAACGTGAATGTTGGTTTGGCTGGCCCGGGAGCCTCCGATCTCCCAGCTGGGTCCATTCAGAAGAGAAGACGCAGAATGTGTGAACCCGACCGGGGAGCTCGTGAAACTGCACCTGGGAAGGCCTCCTCCGGGAGGCAACGTGGTGTGTCAGAGAAGTGCTGGCCGTGGAGGCAGGCAGACCAAGCTTAGAATTCTAACGCCCATACTCACTGGCTCTCTGTTCTTGGGCAAATTACTTAATTTCTGGGTTTCAGTTTCCTCATCTTTAGGATTGCCGATACCTACTTGAGTAACCGTGAGAATTAAGTGGCATGATGAAAGTCAAGGTACTAACACGGCAGTGGTACCAGGAGGCACTCAATACACTTGCACGTGGGAGTCCTTCTTTGTGCTTGTGGTTAGTGTACAAGATAAAGGTTAAAATGGGCCTGTTCTCGGTCTACTGGACGTCCGCCCAGCAGAGGACCAGGACCTGACCCACAGGGAAACACTGACCGGCCAGAACACCCCCTCTGAGGTCCTCACCGGATGTTCCTCTTCCGCTTTCTTCCCCTGGTGCCCTCACTCAGCGGGAGGAATACTGTGTTTAGCATCAGGTCCACTCCAAAAGGCAAAATCAGAACTGCTAACTGGGGTCACAGAGAAGCAGACCTCAAAATGTAAGGAAGCTCCAACTGTAATAAAACGTTAGCCTCAGGAGATCATAAATGTCCTTTCTCTGGAGTTCTCAGGCAGAAACTGCCAGCCCAGCAGTCAGGAGTGCTGTGAAAGGACATTTAAAATGAGGTGAGAGTCAACTACCAATAGGAGTAAAGCAGCTTCCAACACTGTGATTCTCTGAGATCAACTGAACTGATATTCAGAATCTGTTACTCTGTACAAATTTCTCAATCCAATATAAATGTTGACCAAATAGAATACTTCGAGAACACAGTTCAGACTGTTACAGTGTCGGGTAAACTCAAGTCTAAGCAAGAAAGATCCTGTTGGCTTCACTCCTCATTACGGATATTTTTTAAATGTACCATCATACTTTCTTGACTTAAAAAGAGTCGTCTGAACAAACTGAATTTTTATGTATTTATTAAAAATCTTACATTTTCTTTGTATTATTATTCTCATTGTCTAAGAGTCCAGGACAGGTATTAGGAAAGAACTGCAAATCATGTTAGGAACTACCTTAAAAGGGAAATGCATGTCTCCTGAGCTGCACAGGTGACAGGTACCTGGAGGGAAGAGGAATTCTATGGGATGTCAGTCAATACAGGCCTCAGCATTTTAAAGGGTAGTGTATCTGGTGACTGACATTCACTTTTATATTTACCTCCACAGAGATAAGGGAGTTCACCAGGGTAGTCTTACACATGGTCATAAATGTGTTCCAGTTTTTGCAAGTCAACCCAAAGGTTTGGTTATAGAGAAAAAATCCTAGGGAAGCAGACGCTTTTAATAAATAGACTTTCGATGTGTTCCTTCTCTTCTGGAAGCAGTACAGGTGTGGCCTACTATACTCATGGACTTAATATAGCAGCACTGGCACCTTTAATTACCGCTGTCTGTAGTCCCAGTTTATGACCGAGTGTCACTCGGCGGTACGTCAGTCGGGCCTAATGCCAGCATCAATCAATATGCCAGCTGCTAAGGAGGGAACAGGTCATGTCTAAAGAAAGTTACCTCTGGTGTCTCTAAATTTTAAGCCTTCCTAATACTTGAAAACTAAGTCCCACGAGGTATCCTGGGAAAATTCAAAATAATTTTTTAGCACAGGGCCTGACACAGTAGAGACTCGGTAAAATGTTTTAATTGCATCTATGACATAAAGATCAGGCTAGGATCCTGCTGATTGGCCATTTTTAAATGGCACCTGCTTTAATACGTGCATTTCAGACGCCAGAATTCTCCCACCCCCTCACCTGATTCATCCACGCCCTTGAATTATTTATAGGTGGACCTTTTCTTCTCCATAGAGCACACTCCCCTGTGAGCACAGGGACTGACTGACTCACTGTTGTGCCTCTCCCCTCCCTTGCCTGCCGCTGGCATGGGCCTTGTGCACATCTGACACTCAGGACATGAACATTAACAATACATAACATCATGACCTCATCATGTCAAGAGCCAGACCTTCCCACTCATTTAAGAAGGGCTTTTTATTCAACTACAGAGAAATTAGCAGATGTGTTTATGAACAGTATTTTGACTGACATTTACGCGACGTACCAAAAAAAATCCACAAACACTATTCTTAGTCTCCCTGACAAGTTTCCAAAATATGTGATGCTCAAATACCACATATTCGCTCTACTCATCAAATCAAAGATGCTCCTGAAATTCTAGGCATGATTGCAGTCAGCCAGTATGGTAGCTAAAATCACCACCTCTACACAGTCCTGGGTTTGATCCCATTAAATCAATCAATCAATAAATGAAATAAAATCATGGACTCTAGAACCAGCTACCTGGATTTGAAACCTGGCTCCACCACTCAGTAACCATGTAAACTTAGGTAAGTTCATCATCTCAGTTTCCTCATCCATAAAATGGGACAACTCAAGTATCTACTTCATAGGAGTTATTCTAAGGACCAAATGATGCAGGGAAAGCATTTACCATACTGCCTGGCTCTATATAAATGACTTATATCATTAATATATACTATTAAAAGCACTTATAATATTTTTTAAAGGAAAGACATTTTAGGCTTACCCATCAACACTGGTACAGATTACAAACGAAGCTGCCTGGTCACTCAAGCATCTTTGCTCTTTAATTATGTTACCTTCCATTTGGGCAAAGAGATTTTAGTGCAAAACCAGGAAGCCCATAAAAGGCAACATTCATGTAAGTTGACAGATTGTTCCTATTTCTCATCATCTTGATTTTTTTTTTTAACATGTTCCCTGGGGAAAATTCACTTCAATGCAAACAGGCTAATCCTCCCTTGCTCGTCATAAATTAATAAAGCCCCAGCATTAATTACCCAACAGCCTCTTGCTTTGCAAGATCACTGCAAGGGAGAAATCAATCTTTCACAGCAGAATTTAAGAAAGCAATTTTCTTCTCAGTCTTTCTACTCCTCCAGTATTATAGCTTTTTTTTTTTAATAATACAGGCTGTTTTCTAAAGTTTGGTTCAATCATTTTATTTTAAAGGGCTTCCCATCATTCATTAGGAAGGTCTGGTCTTTCAATGTATTTTGATTATTTGCAATATAAGTAAGTTTGATGGTGTACTCTATCCATTCCTACATGTGCTGGCCAATTCCTCAAGTTGGGTGTTGCAAATACACCCTAGAAGGAGAAAGAGCTTGCCAAAAAAATCATTTGCATACATTTGTCAATTTGCCAGGACTATATTTGCTAGTGGAGACGCACAAAGAGAGAGAAGCAAGGATAAGAGGAGGAGAAAAAGAAGTAACTGCCAGCACCAGTACCAGCTGCCTGCCACGGAGCAGGCCCTGCGCTAGGGCTTCAGTGACCTCGTCTCGTTTTAACCCAACAAGGTAAACACTATTTCCCAAGAGATGGGGAGTAAAAGGAGAGTGTGCACATTTATCACCAGGGTAATTTTTTTACTCGGCATGGGGTGGGGGAAATGACTAAAAGAAAATATATTCAAATATAAATAGTTAACTCTGAGTGGTGGGAAGAGGGATTTACTGTATTATTCCTGGTACTTCCCTGATTTTCTTTTTTTCCTGAAGGAAGGAAGGAAAAAAAGAAGGAACAAAGAGGTTAAATAAGTTTCCCAAGGTCATACAACTAATAAGTCGTGAAGCTGAACCTAAGTCTACGTCACTGGAAAGCCACACTCTGTCCACCAAGCCAATAAAATATAACCAGATATTTTTGATCTGAGCAGGATCAAAAAACATTTTGGAAGTCCTGCAAGGAGACTTGTTCACAGCCCCATTTATGTTACCAAGTGAACGAAACATCCATCATTCCCTCAAACTCCCCGTGTATTATTTACCTACTAAAACAAGGTACTGGTAGAGAGAACAAAGCAGCAGCATCCAACAAGGTCAGCCCAGCACTGCCAGCTGAACAAAAAAATTCCACGATGCCGGAGCCAATGAGCGAAGCCCTTAGGTAAGGATTACAGAAGACCAGCTGTGCCCTGCGTGACGCACAGCAGGCATGCAGGAGTTCATCAGAGCCTATGGCGAGACAGGGCTCGGTGGAGCCTCACAGGGCAGTCCTTTCTGCATCAACCCACCCTCTAACTCATCCAGGAAAAATCTAGGCCACCTTGAAGTTCCCCCAAGAAACTGCAAATATGATTTGTCTCTGAAAACAATTTGCCAAATGTGAAACAGGGAACAGGAAGCTGGTTCGTTAGCTGAGAAAGCAACAAACCAAAGGTCCTCTCCATAGAGAGACAATGTTAAATAAATGATGAGGACTTGGGGTATGATCGATCTTGAATCATTTTTGTGCCACTGTTGTGTTCCCCCTCGTGCAGGGACCAGCTGTCACAATCACTGGGTTTCAGAGTTAGGATAACATGAGGTGATTCAACTAAATTGCCCAGATTTTTAAAAACATGTTTGAAAACTCTTGCACACTATCACACACAGAAAAATCTCATTACCCGCTCACTGATGTTGAAGCTTCAATGCCGTGAGTCAGCACTTGAGATGCTCCCTTGCTGTATGTCCAACACTTAAATTACAGAATTTGATGTACAACCGGTCAGAATGGCTATCATTAAGAAGAACACAAACAGTAAGTGTTGGCAAGAATGTGGGGGAAAAGGAACACTCTAACATTGCTGGTAGGAATGCAAACTGGTGCAGCCACAGTGGAAAACAGTACAGAGGTTTCTCAGAAAAACTAAAAATAGAACTACCACATGACTCGGCAATTCCACTCCTGGTAATACAGCCAAAAAAACAAAAAAACTAATTCAAAAAGATACATGCACCCCAAAGTACATAGCAGCATTATTTATAATTGCCAAGATATAGAAGCAACAGATGAACAAATAAAGAAGATGTAGTCTATACAGACAATGGAATACTACTTGGCCATAAAAAAGAATGAAATTTTGCCATTTGCAACAATATAGATGGACTTGGAGGGCTTTATGCTAAGTGAAATAGGTCAGACAGAGAAAGACAAATACTATATGGTATCACCTATACATAGAATCTAAAAAAATACAACAAACTAATGAATAAAACAAAAAAGAAGCAGACTCACAGATACAGAGAACAAACCAGTGGTTACCAGTGGGGAGAGGGGAGGGGGATGGCAGGACAGGGGTAAGGGCAAAAAAGGGTTATTATGGGATTATATGAAATCATGTGTTTGAAAATTTTGAAAATTGTAAAGCACTACAGAATTCAAAGAATCTTTCATTCTAAAAAAAAAACCATAGAAATAAAAAATAAAAACAAAATTGGCGTACAATTTGATTCAAAATGAACTTTAGTCAAAGAGAAACATTTAGAATGCCTCTACCACCCTGCCTGACCTCATTCAGTAAGTTGGGATCACCCAGAGGGATGCTGCAGGCAGCAAATTTAACTCTGGCTGAATCTTCCATGAGGAGAAATTTAGGTTAGGCCAGTGAAGTGGGTTTACCATCTCCTAATCTTCCTTGCTTCCTAGCAGTAAGGGCAGTTGAGTTCTAAGACAGATTACTAGGGCCTAAAGGAAAAGGTTGTCAGGGAGAAATTCCCAGGGGAAAAAGGTCAAAGAACAATTGAGAGCAACAATGTCTAAGACTCGGTTCAACAGTCACCATCCCTCGTCTCCTTTCATGCTGGAGCTTTCCTCCGCGTCACCCTGAGACCTTCAGTGAAGTGTGTCACCCACAACCAGGCTGCAGCCTCATGCCAGTGGTACTCTGGGAACCTTAAGAGGAAGACTGCATTTAGAGTGAAGGGCAGGAGTGCAGAGAAAAGACAGTGCTGCAGGAACAGACAGCACGTGACAGTGGAGAAGCAGGATGGCCCCAACAGGACGGCTGTGAAACCACCCACTCTCCCACCAGGTCCCCTATAAGGGCTGTCGGGAGTGGCGGCTGTATTTGCAATTGGTTGTCTCTAGTTCAGGAGGTCACTTTTCATTTCTCCAAAGCCACGCAATCAAGGGGAGTGGGGGGGGAGGCGGAGCAGTTGGGGGTAAGGGTCAGGATGGGGGCTTCGCACTGAACAGAGCATGGGGGGTGCTGCCAGCAGAGCACCCATCCTCTGATGGGAACAGCTGGGAAGACAAAAGCCTGGCAGGGAGGAGAAAGAGGGGCAGGAGGAGGAGGGAGGGGAAGACATTGTCAAGAGATCCCTAACTCCACGAGGTCGAGGAGCAAGTCTTCAGACTGGGCCTGAAGCATGACTAATCTGAAATCACAAACAAGGCGGGTGGTACAAATCTCAGATGCAGAAGGAAGCCTACGGGAGGAAAACAAATCACAAGATCACACTGGGGAGACCAGACAGGACAGAAAGCAGATGGACGGAGAAAAATAGTTCAGGATGGAGGCTGTAAAGACTTCAGGGTACTAACGGGGTGTTTTTTTATCTAGTACCATATGGATGGCACAAGGACAGGCCTGCTGTGCTTAAAAAGTCAGAGTTACCCCCTGTTCACAGTAGCATTGCTCCCAAAAGCCAAGGGGTAGAAGCAAACCAAGTGTCCATCGATGGATTAATGGATAAACCAAATTGGAATATCATTCAGCCTTAGAAAGGAAGAGATTCTGACACATGCTACAATGACATAGACGAACCTTGAGGACATTATGAATGAAGCCAGTCACAAAAGGACACGTACTCGGTGGTGGCTGCCAGGGACAGAGGAGAGAGAGGAATGGGGAGTTATTGCGTAACGGGTGCTGGGTTTCAGTTTCGCAAGAAGAGTTCCAGAGTTGGATGGTGATGATGGTTGCACAACAATATGACTCGACTTAATACCAATGAACTATGCAGTTAAAAATGGTTAAGATGACAAAGTTTATGTTATATGTATTTCATCACAATAAAAAAAAAAAAAAGAGAGAGAGATACCCTTAAAAAAAAAAAAAGGCCAGAGAGTTGCACATCAGCAATTGGTATTAGGCAGTTTGGAATATGACTTTCTTATGGCAGTATTTTCCAAGACATGGTTCATCTTAGGCATACTTTTTTTTTTTTAATTGAAGTACAGTCAATTACAATGTGTCAGTTTCTGGTGTACAGCACAATGTCCCAGTCATGTGTATACATACATATATCCGTTTTCATATTCTTTTTCATTAAAGGTTATTACGAGATATTGAACATAGTTCCCTGTGCTAAACAGAAGAAACTTTTTTTGAGCACCTACTCCGTGCAAGCACTGTGCTAGACACCAGGAACATCAAGACTGGTGAGTAAGGCACAGTCCAGCTTGAGATGCAGACCAGGGAACAGAGCACAAAATTCCATGTGGCCGGGACGAGCCTGAGCCATGTAAGCACCTAATTCAGACTACGCAGTCAAAAGTACTTTCCAGAAGAAATGATGTTGGATCCTCAAAGTAGAAGTTACCATAGAGAGATGGCGGAGAAAAGAGGACCAGAGAGAGGAAATAGCAGGTGGCAGGAGAGAACATGGTCAAGTTTAAGGACCATGTGTAATTCACCCTGCCTGGAGCGCTGAGTGGGAAGGAGCAATTTGAAGAGAGGAGGATGGACATTCAAATGGCACCCACACATCAACAATGAAAATTATTCTTCTAAGCAGTGACAAACCAGTTGGGGGAAGGATGCTTTAGCTTCTGATCCATGATCAATTTTGTGGGAAATGCCACTAACAGCATATTAGGACAAGCACAGAATAGGGACCTGAGAGCACCAACTACTCATTTGGCCTTATGATCTTTGGGGGACTGGGGGTAAAATACACATTCACATGAAATGTACCATCTTAACCATTTTTTAGTGGACCGTTCAGTAGTAAGTACATTCACACTGTTGTGCAACCAGTCTCCAGAACTCTTCATCTTCTCAAACGGAAACTCTCCATCCGTTAAACAAGTCCCCACTCCTCCCTCTTCCAAGCCCCTGGCAGCCACCAGTCTACTCTGTCTCCATGAATTTGACTAGTCTATGTACCTCATATAAGTGGTACCTATTTGTCTTTTTGTGACTAGATTATTTCATTTAGCATTATGTCCTCAAGCTTCATCCATGTTGTAGCCTATGTCAGAATTTCCTTTCTTTTAAAAGGTAAATTATATTCCAACATAAGTACTTACCACATTTTGTTCATCCATTCATCCATCGATGGACATTTGGGTTGCTTCCACCTTTTGGCTATTGTGAATAATGCTGCTATAATTGTGGGTGTACAGATATCTTTCCCAGACTCTGCTTTCAATTCTTTTGGGTATACGGTTGACCCTTGAACAACATGAGTTTGAAATGCGCTAGTCCACGTATATGCAGATTTTGTCAATAAACACTACAGTTCTACACTATCTGCAATTGGTTGAATCCGCAGATGCAAAACCATGGAAACAGAGAGACTTGAGTATCCGAGGATTTCAGTATCTGCAGCAGGTCCTGGAACCAATCCCCTGCAGACACTGAGGGAAACTGCATACTCAGAAGAACTGCTGGGTCATACGGTAACTCTATTTTTAATTTTGGGAGAATCACTTTCCCATAGCAATAGCAACATTTTACTTTCCCTCCAAAAGTGCACAAGGGTTTCAGTGTTTTGCACATTCTTGCCAACACTTATTTTCTGGGTTTTTTTTGTTTGTTTAATAGCAGCCATCCTAATGGATGTGAGGTGGTTGCAACCATCTTTATGCTTCTGATCCTCCAGTTTCTGCATCTGTAAAATGAGTGTGTTGGTCTAGATGACCCCTGAAGATCTCAATTTTCATTACTGTATGAATTGGGAGGAGAATTGGGCTGATTTACTGGGAAAACTCAGTCGGGTCATTTAGTCAATCTGAGGCTTGTATTCCCTAACTATATTGACAGCACTGACACACACTGTGGATACGGCTTCAAGTAAAACAGACTGAAATTCAAGTGCAAGGAGCATTAACTTAATGGGACAGTTTAAGAGAGCCTGGTCCCCACCATCAGTGGAGATGACATGGATACCACTGGATACTTGAAGTGACTGGTCCACATAGGTGGAGCAAACTTCACAGTCCATGGATCTTCCCACAGGTGGGGCTGATTATGGGCAATGACTATAAGAAAGAGCTTCTGCTCATTGTTCAAATGTCACTCACACAAAGGGATAAATTGATTGCAACTAAATTTTTTTAAATGGTCAGGCTGAGATGGCAGAGTGAGATGGTCATCTCCCCAGGAAATTTTGTTTTTCTGATGTGGGGTGAATCCTCCCCACTCTCAAACACAGCAGCCAAAACTTTTGAAAACGTACTTTCTCAATGAGACACCCTGAAGTCACCAGTAAGCCCCCAGAGAGAATGCTGTTTTTACCAACAGGTCCACAAAGGCAAGCAGGATGGTTTGCAGAAAAGCCAGCAACAACAAAAACAGAATCCAGGACTCCTAAACTCACAACCCAATACTGGTTGCAAACTTAGCTTCTCCTCCAAAAAGGAGAATTAGTATCACATCTTTCCAAGAATAACAACAACAAAATCTATTACTACGGATGTATATAGACTTGAGCTCTGTGTAAGTCCCTGTCTTTCTGTAGGATGGCTGCAACACGGCAGACCTCAATGTGGGACTCGAACTTGAGACACCTCCCTAATGATCTGTTAAGAATCATCACCAACACCTGAAGACCACAAACCTCACGACCCACAAGGATTGAAGGTTGAGTCCCTTACACTTTCTGGATTATCCTGGGAGAAATAGGGCAGAAAAAGCTCAGGGAGGGCCACCAGCGTGGGCCGAAGGAGATATGTCCCAAAAGAATCAAGACGTATGGAGAAAACAAGGAAATGACTTTGGTGCCCTTTTTCCACTAGATTTTCACTGTATTACATAACTGGGTCTAGAAGCTGTGTGATCTGACAAATGAGAAAACTGCTGCATATCAGAGGTGAGGGGCTGGGCGGGAAGAACAGAGGGCAGGTCCCAGATCAGGGAAAGGGGCAAGCCTGCCCTCTGATGGCCATCCTGGGTAGTGGCAGCGAGATGTGAGAAGATCTCCACTTTGAGCTGGAGGAACTAACCGCACAAAAAACCAAGGCGCCCAGCTCCAGCCACTTTCATACATGGCAGACCTTATGGGAGGGATCGCATGTCAAACAGCAAACTCTGATGCTGCCTTAGTGACCATGTCCTGGCACATTCCTTTCTGCAAATGGTGTTGAGATGGCAATACTGGAGAAGACCAAAAAAGAGCCCAGTTTATAAGCCTAGGCATGGGCTATGATGTGTGTTCATTAGAAACAATTTCCTTCCAAAATAAGATATTAAAATATATTTCTATACAGAGTCCATTATAAACATCTACTCGTTCATGCCCTCCCCGGGAAAAAAACAGTGCATTATTATTCAATGACATCGAAAGTAAAATCGTAACAGAAATGCCAAGAAGCAGGTAGAGGAAAAAAAGTCCTGCAGTTTGGGGAGGGAGATAGGCCAGAGGCATACTTAGAATTAGTTAGGTAAGGGGGGAGGGCAGAGCTTAGTGACAGAGGGCGTGCTTAGCGTGCACAAGGTCCTGGGTTCAATCTGCAGTACCTCTATTAAAACAAATAAATAAACAGACAAACCAAATCCCCCCTCCAACAACAACAACAAGAATTAGGTAGGTAAGATTGCACAGTGCTGTTAAGGAGATACTCTATAAAGACAAACCAAATTATCTGTCTTTTCTATTCTTCGGCTGCCTGATATATAAATTTTCAAATTATTTTTCAGACTTTCTAACTAGAATGGTATCAGCTAATTTTCTCCACTCACTTCATCCTCACATAGAGATAAGGTTGCACTATCGCTATCAGTTAGTATTGTGCACTAACATAATAAATGTTTACTTATCCAATAGCTTCTGTCAAATAACCATACCCCCAAACAGCGTTCATCCCAGCTGAGAAGGCAGTTGACACACACTAGTGTTCTATGTTCAACAGGCAATTACACTAGACTAATTCTGAGGGTCCCTCTAGCTCCAATTTCTTATCCAGAAATACTAGATTACTAAGAGTACCCCGAGTGCCGGATGTCCTCCCAGCCTCTCACCATTATCTCTGCCTGGAACATTTCCCCCACCCCGCCCCGCCCACCCTCAGCCACAGAGCACATTTCTATCATTCTTCTAATCCTAGTTCTCTGAAGTGCTTCAGGAAGGACTTGCGTGGTTCTCACCTTTGACACACAGGCAATTGCCTACTTTCAGATATAATGTGTGTCCCCAAAACATGTTTACATATCATCTTTTCAAATCAAACACATAAAAGAACAAACTCCTTACCTGTTATTGGAGAAGAGTAAGCCATCCTTTCCCAAAGAGCTAAAAAAGTCTAAAATTCCTAATTATGATTATCCAAACCTCTTCCTCACATAATCCCATCCTATCAACTTTTTTTTTTTTTAATGTGAGGAACCCCAGCAACCTTTACAATTGCCTTAAAAAGGCAAGTATCTAAATGCTGGTGGAAAGGGCAGTCTCTGAACCTCCCTGCAGCAGGAATAATGATAGTCATAGTAAATAATATGAACAGTCACTGTTCTATAAGCATTTTATATAATTTAACTCACTTAATTTTCATAACCACCTTATGAAACGGGTATTATCATCATTCCCCTCCCTCTCTTTTTTACTGATGAGAAAAATAAAGCACAGGATGTCAAAGAACTTACAGGAGACTGCATCTCTAGTAAGTGGCAGACCCAGGATTCATCCCCTGCCTTGACAATACAGAGGATGTAAATTTAACACAGTTCTTAAAACTTAAAAGAGAAAGAGAGCTCCCCCTGCTGGCTGGATATATAGTTTTCTTTTGTCATATCTGATAGCAAAGGTACCACCAACCAGGGGAGCCCTGAGTCACCAACCAGCCCAGTGAGTTTCGGCAACACTTCTTTTCTTTTTTAATTGACGTACAAGTTGATTTACAACATTGTGTTAGATTTAGGTGTACAGCATAGTGATTCAGTTTTTTGAGGGCTTTTTGGGGGGGGTTGTGGTTTTTTGGTTTTGGGTTTTTGTTTTTTGCTTTTGTAAGGTTATATTTGGCAACACTCTTAATTTAACTCTTCCGCACTTCACTTTGCTTTGCCCTAAGTTTGGGAGTAAACAGAAATCAAGATTAAGTTCTCTCCTGGTTCTAAATTATGAAGACTTTGAGATTCAGATTTTTTTCTTCTAAAAACCAGTTCTCTTTGTAATGAGGTCACAAGAAACATCTACTCTTTTTTCCCCCAAAGCCACAAGAGTCTCTCAGAAGTTCAAGGTTTAAAAGCTATTGCAGTACTTCCAATATTTCACAAATATACAGTATGGGTAAGAGCAAACTGTGACCAAATGGAAAAACAAGTCTTGGTAGCAAACTAAGAGTTTAAAGAAAACAAGAGGAAACTGTTGCTAAAATACATTGTAAGCAATTATACTCCAGTTTCCTTCATCTAGGCATAGTCTTACTAAGTTACTTTAGGGCAGACCAAGCTGCTAATTATATATCAAAAACAAACCTGAATCTGTTATCAATATTAACAAATTTGTGCCAAAATTCACAATTCTGCAACCAAGTTCCAAACGTAAGGCAAATCTCCCTTAATCTAAATGCTAACTTGTTTATATGTCAATTACATCTCAATAAAGCTGAAAAATGCTCATTTCTTTCCATCTATCAAAACAAATGAGCTTATGAAAAAAGGAATACACTAATCTGGGTTAAGAAGGAAGACTGAAAAAAATTCTATCTGATTTTGGTCCCCATCCAAATTACAGTAAAAGTACAGTTAAAGAGATTTTTGTTTATCATAACCCACAAGGACCAGGGGGAAAAAAAGCAACAGAGACACCAGCAATAGAATTCTGAAGCTGAAAAAGCAAACGGACAAGTAGAAATTGACTAAGCAGATCCTAGAAAACCCAGATCCCAAAGTGGCATGGGAAAGCTGAACTCCAGCCTCTACTACACCATGTATTCCACAAAAGACTCCGAGACAGGCAGCCAGGTCTCGAGGAGGCTTAATAAGGAGATCGGGGAGAAAGCTGTCGAGAAGCAACTGCATCCCTCAACCCGCTCCTCTGCTTCAGGAGGCTGGACGATCACTCGTCTCCCACCCCTGCAAAAGCCTGAAGTTTTCGTTTCAAGCAGAGGGCTGCTGGACAACCAGCTGGGGGTGAGTCCTTGACCTAAAGCAGAGGGATTCAGTGACCATACACGTACTGAATGCTGAAAGCAGAGACCCAGCTCATCCGTCCAGCAGGAAGGCAGAGGACTCCTCCCTGAGGAAGCCCACCAGCTCCACAAGAAACACATGAAGACACTGACCTGGGAGGGGCTCTATAAGAAAGGGCCCACCCAGTGGGGAGGGCGTAGCTCAGTGGTAGAGCACATGCCTAGCATGCATGAGGTCATGGGTTCAATTTCCAGTACCTCCATTAAAAAAGATAAATAAACTTAAGCATTTCCCGCACCTCACCCCCCAAAAAAAACAGAAAGGGCCCATCCAGATGACCCTTTAGAAGAGCTCAAAGTCCATAAGCTTTACTGGGGAGCTCAGGGTCCAAGCTGTTCTTTTAGATTCTCACAGTTATGAGCAGACAGCCAAGAATTACCAAACACCTGAGGAAAGGCTCTTAACTATAACAGCAGCTTTGAAAGTTTCCTTCCTCCCTGTACCATCTATTTCCTCCAAATTGCCATTTTCCGTTTGTCTGTTTTAGTCTCTATCACATCCTTAGAGCAATAAGAAGATATATAGCATCTACGAAATTAAGAACAGAATACCATATATTTACATGAAACATTCAAACAACAACCTGAAAAAGAGGTCTCAGTAACAGGATTGGAAAATAAAGTTGAGACAATCTCTGAGAAAGTAAAGCAAAAAAACAGATATGGAAAATAAGAAAGAGGGGACTATTACAGAACTGGCCCAGGAGTTCTGACAGCCAAACAACTGAATTTCAGGAAGAGGAAAAGGGGAGGGGGCATAAAAGGAGGGAGGAAAAGCATCAAAGAAATAATTCACATAAATTTTCCAGAACTGAAAGACGTTAAGTTGCCTGATTGAAAGAGCTTGCCTAGGCCCACCCAGCACGATGCATGAAAAGGGATCCACGCTCAGCAACGTGATGGTGAGTTTCAGAAGAACAGGGACAAAGAGAAGCTCCCACAAGCTTGCAAAAAGGGAAAACAAACAGTCTCCAGGACAAAGGATGAGGAAACAGAAAGGCTTCAGACTTCTCAAGAGCAACAATGAAAGCAAGAAGGCAATGGAGCAGGTCTAGAATCGTCAAAGCCAGGATGTAATAAAAACATTTTCATTCCTGCAGAATTTCCAAAACTTTACCTCACAGGCACCCTTACTCAAGTGGATATGGGCAATGATATAAAAAATAATCATCAAGAAAGAAGAAAACATGGGACACAGGAAGGAAGAGACCTCACAGAGGAGACAAGAGGGCCTCCAAGGTGAGAGTGAAGAGAGACCCCAAGACAGCATCTGTGCACCAGACAGCGTACAACTAGCACACAGGGGAGCAGTGAGCCCAGCCGCAGTCAACACAAGATGCTCCCTGCCGCTGGACCCTCTTTCTAACTTGAGGAGAGAACGCCCAGGAGAGCTGGTCCAGATTCTCATCTGCTCTTGTGTCCTTCACAGCATGCTGGCGAAGTGCCTGCTCTCCATCCCCTCCACGTCCACCAAAGTGTTCTGCTTTGACCCACTTCTGGGAGCAAGAGCAAGAGCAAGGCCACGGCGAGCTTCAAATCAAAACTAAGCAGCAGTCCGCTCCCCCAGCTTCGCTGATCATTCAGCAACCAGCCCAAACTCCAGCCCTGGCAGAGGCCACAGGACTCGCTTATAACCTGGCCCTCTGACTCCCCCAGAAGGGGCTCCTGTGAATTCTCAGGGGAACCCAGCATCATGACCCAGAAACAGTCTGGTTTTTATCTTTTGAGAGCTTTTCTCTAACAGAAGCAACATTATCCTTTCCCTACACAACTAGGCCTGAGCGTGCTACTCAGCTTCTCAAAACTGTATATCGTTCCCTAGTGACCAAGCTTTGTTTGCTGTGTGTGTGTGTTTCAGCAAGTAATTTTTAGTATTTCATAGTAGAAAAAATAAATAAAACATGGAAAATCACATTGTGATTAATAATAAATGTACTTGTCATTACATCATTTTAAAAAAAAGCTATATATTGTTTAGGAATACGTACAGGAGGTGGGAAAACCACAGAGAGAAGCAAGGGAATAATTAACACAAATGTATTGGGGAGAGAGGCCATTTCAACCAGGGGCTTCTAATGTGCCAGTAAAATTTATTACTCAACTTTGATAGGTAGACACCCACCACCCACAGATCTTTCTTTTAAAATATACATGTACGTATCAGAATATACTTCTTTATGATGATGCATTCTATAATAGATATTTTAAGTAGTAAGTGAATTCTTGTTTAAATCAGTGAAATTGTTTTAGTATCTCGAAACACTAAAGGAATCCCAGAAAAATTCTTTAAAATGTTATGCCTATAAATGTGAAAAGTTATACGAAATGGGCAAACTCCATGTAATTTACCAAAGCTGACATAAGAAAACATAGAAGATAAAAAAAAAAAAACCATAGGATTATTTGTAAGTTGAATTGATAATTTAAAGCCCTCCTACAGAGAAAACTTCAGGCCCAGATATTTTACCAGAGAATTCTACCAAACATTTATGAAAGAAATAACTCCAGTCTTACACAATCTCTTCCAAAAAATGGAAAAAGAGGGCACTCTGACTTCTTTTATGAGACTCCCAAAACTTGACAAGAGCATTGCAAGAAAGGAAATTATAATTTTAACTCATACATGAACATAGGCATAAAAAAATCATAAACAAAATATTAGCAAACCAAATCTAGCAACGTATATATGAATGCATATATACACATTACGTGTGTGTGTGTTTGTGTGTGTGCGCATGCATATCTCATGACCTAGCTAGGAGTTTTTCAAGAATGCAAAGTTGTTTTAACATTCAAAAAAACTATAAAATTCAACGTATTATCTCAATACAGCAGTAAAGTATGCGAGTTCAACATCTTAGCAAATTGGACAGGAGAATTTTCTTAATTTGATAAAGGGCTTCTATAGGAAACTTTCAGCAAACATTGTGTTTAAAGGTGAAGTGATGAAAACCTTCCCTCTGAGGTTGTACATGAGACAAAAATTTCCTTCCCATTATCACTATTTCCATTCTATATTATACTGGAGGTCCCAGCCAGTATACAAGATGAGAAAAAGAAATGAAAGAATGGTAAAGAAATCCATAAAACCGATAGTATTCACAGATGATAAAGATTACGTACTCAGGGAAAAAAAAACAAAAAGATTTTACAGATAAATTATTAGAATCAACCGAAGAAAAAGTACAGTTACTGGATATAAGGTCAATATATAGAAAACAATCATATTTCTATGTACCAGAAACAAACAGAAAATAAATTTCTTAAAAGATATCAATTTAAAATAGCATCCAGAAACCTCAATTACCTAAGAATAAACATTGTAGAAAATATGTAAGGCCTCTAAGGAAACCTGTAAAATATTATTCAAGTAAGTTTGAATAATAATAAATAATAATTTAAAATACCATACTTATGGACTAGAAGTTGAACACTGTAAAGATGTCATTTCTCCCCAGAAAGCCAATAATAAGCAAAACAATCTTGAAGAACAAGGTTTAAGAACCTACACTATCAGATAGTAAAAGTTATTGTAAAGTACAATAATTAAGACACTGTTGCACTGGCTCAAGGAGAGACAAATAAAACAACAAAACACAGTAAGAGCCCAAAAATGAACTCACATACATTTAGACATTTACATAAAAATGGCGCCACAGAGCAATGGTAAAAGGATGAACTGGGCTGAGTCAATTAGATATTCATATGGACAAACATGAAATCTGACTCCTACCTCATACCATGCAAACAAAATGAATCAATTCTAGGTGGATCCAGACCTCATTATTTATTAAGCGTTTAGAAAATAAAATGAGAAAGTATCTTCGTGAGTTTGGTATTAAAGAAAAAAAAAAGATTTCTTAAATAGGATAGAAAAAGCACCAGCTATAAAAGGCAAGACTGGTTACCCAATTTGTGAGACCCCTTGTTCAAAAATTAAGAGCTTTAGGACAACAGCAGCAGAGCACTAAACCACGTGTGGGCGCTACCGAGCATGCGCCCAATGTGACGCCACAGATCACACGCCCACAACACCGGCCCTGCAGGAAGCTAAAAGACCAGTCAACCGGACTACATAAAAGCTAAGAACTCGTGCTCATTAAGTGACACTCTTAAGAGTGAAAATGCAGGCCAAATAAGTGGGAGAAGGTATTTGCATCACATCTATCTGACAAAGACTCATATTCAGAACACATAAAGAGCTCCTACAAATCTCTAACAAAAAGGAGCCAATCCTTTTCTTAGGAGACAAATAGCCATTAAACGTATCAAGAGGTGCTGAACCACGTTATGAATCAGCAAAATTGAAATGCAAATCACACAGCCACTAAGAGACTCACTAGAACAGTTAAAATGCAAAGGCCTGACAACTCCAATACCAGTTGTTGGCCACTCCAAGCTCACCTTTGCCTGTTGTTGTTTTTTTCCCTATTGCATTTATCACCTTCTTACATACATAAACAAAAATATTGACTCTTAGGGAGCATGGGACTCAACTAGGTTAAGGAAAATTGAATTACCAACTATACTTCAATTTTTTAAAAGTTAAAAAAAATGTGAATTATGGGATTTTCAGGAGCTACAGAAAAACATCTGTTCTTTCAGGTAAGGTTGCTAAATTGGAGCGCTGTTGGCCATTTGGGTATTGTCTCATAGAGAGGAAAGCACGGCTAAGAGATGAAGTCATATTCTTAAAGATACTATTTGAGCACCTGCATCTGATTTAGCTGCAGCTGAAGGCACATTCTCAATACTTTTAATTAGGTAAGCCCATCAATTTCCTTCATTGCTTAAATCAGTTTGAGTTGTGTTTCTATACTCAACACAAAGGAGATTCGTCACTATTAAAATGTGGACAAAACAAAATGGTAGACTGAAAAACAGTGCATTAATCATTCAAAATTATGTTTATAAATGATTTATGCCAATGGCACCAGCTTATGATATGGTACATGAAAAACACGGGACACAGAAATGTTTATACAGTACACTGACTTTTGGGAAAACTTCATATAAAAAAGCCACTTGAGTAAAAATTCAAAAACATTAAGAAACTGTCTTTAGAAAACGATTTTCCCTCTTCTTTTTGCATTTCTGTATTTTCCAAAGTTTCCTTAATGACTATACTATACTTAACACTTTTTATTGATATATAATTCACATACCATAAAATTCACCCTTTTAAACTGTACAATTTAGTGATTTTTAGTATATTCACAAAATTGTGTAACCATTATTACTATCATGGCAGAACATTTTCATCACTCCCAACAAGAAACCCATGCCATCAGCAGTCACTTCCTATTCTCCCTACCCCCAAACCCCGGCAACCACTAATCTACTTTCTATTTCTCTGGATTTGTCTATTCTGAACATTTCAAATGGAATCATAAAGGATGTGGACTTTGCATCTTTCACTTAGCATAATGTTCTCAAGGGTCATCCATGTTGTAACATGAATCAGTAACTTCACTCCTGTTTTTGGCTGAATAATATTCCATTGTATGGATACATCATACTTGTTTACTCATTCAACCACTGATAGACATTTGACTTGTTTCCACCTTTTGGCTATTATTTTTTTAAAAATGCTATGAACATTCATGTACCAATTTTTGTGGGGATACACATCATCAATTCTCTTGGGTAAATATCTAGGAGTAGATGGCTGGTTGAGTGCATTACTTTTATAATTAAAAAAAAAAAGAGAGAGAGAATTGTTTCCTACTGGAAAATGTTGAATGTTAGTGCCACCAAACTCAGGGTCGCACAAATTCCTTCTCCTGCCACAGAGGACAAGGTACTACTGTAAAAAAGATCGCCATAGAAAAAGAACAAAGACCACTCACTGTATGATAAAGTTACTGGTCTCTGCCAGGCATTTATGACAGATAGCAAGATTTACTCACGTCAGGGTATCAATGTGGACACATAAATAAAATGAAGCTGTAAGCTGCCTAAAATTCCTGTACTTATGGACCAGGCCAATAAAAGACAATACTTCTGTTTACATTCACATTTCTTTTCATGATCTCTTTTCACACTTTTCCAAACACCACTAGATTTTATCACTTGATTTATAACACCATTTCAAGAACTTAACCAGCATAACTTAAACATCTTAAAAATTACAGAACTAGGCAATTCTGATCATTAAGATGGCCCCCCTTCTGCTTTCAGGAAAAATAGTTAAACCATGGGGTAAGCAAACTACTTAAAAATCTTAACATCAGAATCAAACTCCTGGTAAATATTCATCTTATTTTTTTTCCCATTGTCTTAAGGCCTTTGGGTGGATTTCCCTGAATACCACACTACATTCATTCCATAATCCATCTGGCCAAGAAAAAATAAAGTATTTATTTCACATGCAAACTATTTCATATGCAAACTATGCTGCAGCAGCATATTCTAATAAACCTGAAACTCTCTATTACATCCTTTGCATGTTACAAATTTCTTACTGCTCCAACTGCATTCCAGTATTACAGAAGTATCACTCTAATTGCTACGTCACAGTTTATGGTGCAGAGAGTGAACTTTTGAGACATCTAGCTTCAAAGTCTGTCTCAACCACTTATCAGCTGTGTGATCGTAGGCAAATTACTTAAACTTTCTGAATCTCAGTTTCCCAATAAAATGTGTCCAAAGATACATATATTTTTGGAATTGCTACGAGAGATAAAACCAACAGTTTGGCATAAGGCATGTACTCAGTGAATAGTGACTGGTGCTCCCACTCATCTTACTCTTTTTCTTTTTCCTTAACGGAGGCACAGGACCTCATGAACACCAAGCACACACCCTACCAATGAGCTATACTCCCAGCCCCCTCACTTTATTATTAATATTACAGTGGTTATACTATGGTTATCTTTAGATCAATGATGAAATATAGGGGGGAAATCTACTGCTCTATAAGGCAAATATTGATCCTGCTCTTATTCCCACCCCAGTGTGAAAGCAAAGGGATTCCACCATAAGGCTTGATGCAGAAAAACATAAAATGCAAGCAGTTACATCACCTGTGCTAGAAATAAAAATGATCTAGTCATTTCTGTTCATAATCCACACTTAGGATTCTTATTTCAAAATGAATATATCACCTTTGGTGTATCAACGGGAAAGAACCCATTTGAATAAAAGATTAAAATTGTTTTTTGTTTTACAGCATATTAAAGAAGGGGAAAAGTCACTTACGGAGAGAATCATAAGCACTGAATCCACAGGGAGGGAAAAATAGAGGTTATCTGGCTTTTTGCATATTAAATACAAACAATTCAACATGTATGTTGTATTTGAATGCATCACTGCCAATCACTACTAAAATGAACGTTCAGTGATTAATTAAACTCATTTGTTATTTGCTGACTTTGAGGAAAGAGGGCAAATGCGCAACTACTGAAATGAGGCATGCAGTCACAAAACGTCGAACCTCTGGGATTCTAAAATGGAAAAATAAGCATCTAGTCAAATTTCTAACAACATCTACATCACCATCCGGTGTCATATGATGCAAATGATCATTCTGATACACTGTTATTTCTTAATTCAACAAAAAACATTTTGTTCCATGTACTAGAGTCTTATTACCAAGATGAGAATTGAACTTCAAGGAAAGGCGCCATTCACCCCATAGTCTCCGAAATGCAAAACCCAATTTAAAGAGACAAAAATCTAAAATATACAGGGGTAATGCATCCACAAATTCACACATTAAATCAGAGGCTTGTGGACACATTTTTCTAAAAAGACATCAATGCTGGTCCTTTCGTCGGTCAAGCAAAGCCAAATTCTAAATGACTGTCAGTCCCTGGTAATTACCAGCCCGTGATCCTGCGCCGGCCTGACATTCCTCTGCCTCCTGACGCCGGCTCCACCACCCCCTTATACTTTCCCACACATCCAAACCCACTCATTTACCACTTCATGCTTTTAACTTCTGATACAAAGGATAATAATGAGTAAATGAAAACACAGTTGAAAAAGAGAAAAATCAAAATCAAAACATTTCAAAATAAGAGAGGAAAATACGATTTTTACTGGATCCCCTTGTGAATCAACCACAATTCATGGGAAAACATCAACTACTTACAACACGTGACAACTTTCTATAGGTACACAAATTCTCTACTGTACATGCATATACATGTATATGAGTATTTATGTATCTATACCCTCCTTCTCTGGGTATTTCAGACAAGTGCCTGGCTCTGGAGAAAACCCAATTCAAAACCAGTCTACCCAATTACCTACCTGCCTCTTGTATGGACTATTATATCATTATAACAATTAAGCAGCATTCCACTGAACACGCATTAGGTTGAAACCTTTAGTAAACAGCATGAATAATAATTAGGGGGTAACGGTGATATAATCAAAGGAGAGGAAGACAATAGTATTTTCTTTTAATAACAAAGGGAAGAATGGAATTTAAGCCATTAATTTTATTCTCTGAAACTCATCAAGCCCTGAAAATTGTTTTATGAAAACAGACACATCTAAATATGGAATGAAAAAGAAAAACTCTTAGGAGCTGTCACGTTACATAGAGAATGTGACAGGGTAAAGAAACAAGAAAAGGCAACTTTCACATGCACCTAAAAAGCCGCCGGGGGAGAATCTCTATGAAAACACATCACTGTGCCTGATTACCATACCTGCACATACTGTTCTGCCGTGCTGCATGTGAATGAAAAATACAAAACAAAAACAGGGAAATATTAGCAGAATAAAACATAAAACTATTGCATGGAGAATTTAAAAAATCAGTTCACAAGCTTTTATGTCTAGTATCTAACACAGATTAGTAATTTAACATTTTAACTCAATTAACAAACCATGCATCTCTTAGTTATAAATGGATTACCCACAAGATGGGTTTCATGTGTTAAAATATTTTGTCCTTTCCAGATTTCAGAGCAAGCTGTGAGATCCTGTTACAAGAATCTTCTTCTTTTAAATCACTTGTTTAATTCACTTATTAGAGCAACACACAGACTAAGTAAGAAAGCAGTCGTGCCTTTTAGGTTCTGTCTCTAGGCTGCTGTTTTAAAAATAAAGATTTTAGTCATTATTTAGCATCAGGCAATAATAACCATTGTCAAAGTGAAGTACTACCTCAAATCTAGAATAATAAAACCAAGTCTGTAACATAGACATGGAATACACATTTTAACTGAACAATACAGGAAGCTCTCTGAGTTACTCATGGTTCTTAGTTCTGAGGGGGATCTAAGGCTTCCATTTACAATTTCTCAATACGTATATTGAAAAACACAATGACTGCTGACACGGCTTCACTAACATTCTGGTCCCACATGGCAAAAGGGCTAAGCCCAGCCCAGCACTTACTTCTCTTCTGAGACACGGCCTGCAGGCACGCCGTCACCAGGTCGCAGTTCCTCTGCACTTTATGCAGAAGCCTATCTTTCTGCTTCAGCTGCCGAAGTAACCTGGCCGACTGAATGCCAATCCTGTACTTGAGCTCTCCAAGAATTGTCTTCAGTTCATTGGTGTCTTTCAGTAAAGCAAAAGAAAAACAGAACAATAAATACCCTGAGAGGAATACAAATTTCAATGTGATGCCAATCACGAGAAAAATATCTGCAACATCCATTTAAACCAAGTAATCCTGGAGTCACACCCAGGATTACATGTACATATTTAGCCAAGAGATTCTGATGAAATCAGTTGCTCATCCGTTTCCTGTCCTGTCCAGGAGACAAGTACCGTAAGATAAATTTTATTCTTGAGGCTACCTATAACATATAAGCAGAGATTCTTCTACGGTATCCAACTCTGGGTGCAAATTTACATTTCTTTGCCTTAAAATTGGCAGGTACATTCTGTATCATTAAAGTGCTCAGACGGTAAGCTTGCAAGAATATTTTTTAATCTGTTACATCAGTGATAAACCTAACAGCTGGTAACAAATGTTTTTAAAAGCACTCACCTTTGTAAATGATTAGTTACAAGTAAATAACATTACCAAATTTTCTAACGTAGATAAATGCAGTGATTATGGTTCCGTTTTAAATACAGTCTTGCAAATAGCTTGACTATTAGGTACAACAGTTCATCTTCAAATATGGTAGAAAACATACTTCCTTCAAACAGATAACAGATAATTCGCATCCATAAAACTAATACACTCAACAGCAGTTTTTCCGTAAGTGACAAAAGACGAGGGAATCAGAAGTGACCACCACATCCGTATGAATAATCATTACAATTGGGAGGTTTTGTTTGTCACACTTGACATTATCATCAGTCACCACAGTGTGACCTGCCAGGCAAGCAAAGCCTTCCACTCAGCTTGGCGTTGGCTAGACCCTCATTAGAGGTTCTGTGTGGGGTTTGGATCTACTCATTTTGAAAGGGATTTGGAGAAACTAGGGAGGACCAGAAAAGAACAAAAGAAATATTCAAAGTAAGGAAAGTGCTTGAGGTCAAAGGAAGTGAACTTTGGGGGTCTGTATAAGACAAGAGCAAGGGGGTGTTTAAGCAGCTGTCATATTGATTGACTACGTTACGGAAAATGCATTTGACCTTGAGTTAAAAAGAACTGCCTTTGGATCAACCAACTATCTGCATGATTTTAGGCAAGGCAGTGCTCCAAGTCTCAGATTATTCAAGATTATTCTGAGAAACAAATGTGAACAGCCTTTAGAAACATTAATATAAAGAGCACGACAGTAAGAAGGAATTACTATGAAGAGAACAACGGCCAGTTACTTCTCTCACCTTGAGTTCAAATGTGGTGAGATACAATGGGAAGTAAGAGTCCACTTAGGTTAATTGAAAATACTTGGGTTCTAAGGATGATTAAATATGGACTCAAGCTACAAGAAGAAATCAAGAAGAAACCAGAGACTCTTCAATCCTAGATTTCTTCAAATAGAGCAAATTTGAATGTTTTAAATTTTCCCTTCTAGAAACAAAAGGGGTAGATAGGAATATCATCTTGCATTTAAATTATACTTTTCTTCCACAAAAGAGTCATTTTCAGTGACTCTAAAGGCACCTACAGCGCTATGATTTCTGAATTATATGTACTGTCCAACACAAAAATCTTCAGAGTTGAATCTGAAAATGTCTTCTGTAGCAACATTTGAAAACAGAAATAAGGTCTCCTTTATCTCCGTATGTCCCGTAGCCTCAGCCACAGCTCCTAACACAGTGTTAAATAAACCAGGAAAAATGAGGAGATCCTCAGCTAACAAACTGAACTATTTCCTCTTTAAGGAATTCCAGTGTACATAACAATACAAATAATATCTAACATTTCCTGAGCACTTCACATACATTAACTTACATCATTCTCAATACAGCCCTCTGAAGTAGTATTATCCTTATTTATTTTATTAATTTAATTCTTGTTTTGGGTTTTTTTTGGGGGGGGGAGTAGTTAGGTTTACCATTTTTTTTTTTTTTTAATTTATTTACTTTTAGAGGAGGTGCTGGCGGTTGAATCCAGGACCTTGATGTATGCTAAGTATGTGATCTACCACTTGAGCTACACCCTCTCCCCTTATTATCCCTATTGAGGTGAGAAAAATGAGACTCAGAAAGGTTAAAGAACTTGCCCAAGGACACATAACCAGTAAGGAACAGTGGCAGGGTATGAACTCAAGCCTTCTAACTCCAGAGTTCACGCCCTTAAAGTAAACACTAAGAAGAGAGCCTAGATTTCCTGAGAAGCCATTTTGGTGCCTCACAGAACTAAAGGACCCACACATGCTAAATATCCTTAAATAGGTGCTAAAGCAAAATCCCTAACAGGGGAGAGAGAATTAACACACAGGTTATCTACATTATATGAGATTCCTAACTATTATGTTAGAAGGGGTATTTTTTGAACTTGAAAAAAATCAAATAACCTAATATGTTGTAAAAATTATTTAAGACAGCTGTTTCCCAGTCTAAATGTCCATCAACAGACGACTGGATAAAGAAGATGTAGTATATTTATACAATGGAATACTATTCAACCATAAAAACCAACAACATAACGCCAGTTGCAGCAACATGGATATTCCTGGAGAATGTCATTCTAAGTGAAGTAAGCCAGAAAAAGAAAAATACCATATGTGATCGCTGATATGTGGAATCTGAAAAAAAAAAAAAAGAACATAAATACAAAACAGAAACAGACTCGTAGACATAGAATACAAACTTGTGGTTGCCGGGTCGGGGGTAGGGATAGACTGGGAATTCAAAATTTGTAGATACTGACAGGCATATGTAGAATAGATAAACAAGATTATACGGTATAGCACAGGGAAATAAATACAAGATCTTGTGGTAGCCCACAGAGAAAAAAAAAAATGTGACAATGAATGTGTGTATGTTCATGTATAACTGAGAAACTGTGCTCTGCACTGGAATTTGACACAGCATTGTAAAATGACTATAACTCAATAAAAAAAAGTTTTAAAAAAGATAGAGGCAAAAAAAAATAAAAATAAATAAAAGACAGCTGTTTCCATCACCTAATTCTTTATTCTCAGTACTCTAATGATGCTTATCAATAAAAGGGGAGGGTGTGGGGGACTATCATAATATAGCACCATGTTTATCCTAACCAGGTCAACTACAAGAAAAGCCGACATGAGCAGGCAGCTAACCATCCACTGAGACTAAAGCTTGGGCAAAACAGACTCCTATAGGTCTTATGAATGATTAATAGAGTGGTCACTCAGCTGAAATCTACTTCCAAAGCTGTACCATGACCACTTCCTTAAACTTTAGCTTGCCAAATTTTTCTTCCAAAAGGAAATGACTAATCCACAAAATTTCTCTCAGTAATGAAAAGTGAATAACCTTGTAAAAGCAGAAAGCTGAATCATAATTCTCCAAAACTGATTTTGTTGGATTCTGAAGGAACTATTGCCCTGCAGAACTCTTGGCATACACAAACACACTGAGAACAGCCAGATAGTTGTATAAAATTAAATGGCACAACTCCAGCTAAAGTCTCAGGCAGGGGGAGGAAGGTGGAAGCCATTTATAACAATCAGCTGGGGGGAAAAAACTTCACTAGGAAGCCAAAAGAGGAAGCTGTAGGCTGTTTACATAGATTTCAGAAAGCAGACAGATTTATTCCCTTCCTAGTTAGGTTGGGGGGGGGGGGTGTTTGTTTGTTTTTAATCCCCTGGCACCAGCTAAACTGATTTTACATACAGGAGATAGGAGACCACTCTACAGTAATCTCTTTCCTCCCTCTTCTGGTAATTTAGCACAAGGACATTAATTCAAGGAATGTTACTATGTCTTAGCATGTTTTCCACACCTCTGTTCATTTTGTAAATTGAACTCTTGATATAACTGTACAAAAAGACAACTGTAATAACCAAGTGCCTGGAAGGCAAGCTATTATAAACAGTTGAGAAAAAACACCAGTTAGGACAGAAGCATCAGAGTATGATAACGAAAGAAACATCAAATTAGCTTCTTCCCCGAAAGCCAAGGCCATTTTCGGATCAACGTCTCCAACAGAAGGTACTAGCAATTAAATTCTGTGATAACGTCAACGCTCTAGGGCCTTCCACTAATTCGCCACTCGGGGGCAAAAAAATCCACCTAGTGAGCATCTTGAAACCAGACGTTCTGAGAAACAAATTTCACACGTTCTGCGTAGAAACTGAATTACTTTGCCTCACTAGTTAAACATTAACCAAGTAGTGTGGCCAAGGAAGGCGGATTGAAAAAAAAAAAAACTAAACTAAAAAAACAAACAAACCAAAAAACAGCTCCGGGAGTCACCTTTTTTCTCTAAGAGTCCTCTAGGTAACCTCACGTAGACATCTCAGAAACTCCAAACCCGTCCTAACAGCTGTTCTGGTGAAATTAGAATCTCGACTGCCTCTCCTCTTGGGCCTCCACAAACACAAGGAGGATGGGGGACGGGCATACTACCATTCCAACAACTGAAGCTTCACTCAACTCGAGACGGGATGGGGGGACAATAAGAACTAGGTCTAGTCGTGAATTCATGACCCTGTGGGCACCCGCGACAGATCAAAGGAGACGCTCGGAACTTACTATCTGGGCGCTTGGCGTATCAGCACAGGTGCGCACAGGTGAGCGCGGGAGCGCGCGCAGACCCGGCAGGCGCGCGGCTCTGGGGAGCTCCCGGGACCCCCCTCCCCGGGCCCTCACCTTTCTGCCGCAGGTACTGCATCTGGTGCCGCTGGCTCGGCCGCTTCTGCAGCTCCTGCAGCTCCTGCAGCACGCGGGAGTCGCCGGCGCCGCGGCGGCCGCCCAGGAACACGTCGGAGCCGGAGGCCTCTGCGGAGCTGTCGAAGCTGTCGCAACGCCGCTCGCGGCCCCCAGGCCCGCGGCCCCCGCCGACCGCCTCCTCCTCCTCGGTGCAGCTGTACAGTTCGGTGAGCAGCCCGCTCACCAGGGACGCCGTGCGGCTACCCGGCGGCTCGCCCGGCTCCGGCTCCTCCTCGCCCTCCCAGGGGTCCCAGGAGCCGGGTGCTCGCTCCCCGGGGGACGCCCCCTGCAGGCATGGAACCCGGGGCGCTCCGGGCCCCGCGTCGTCGGGCTTTGCCTCGGGCTGCTCCTTGCCTGCCTCTGGGTCGCTTGCGGGCAGGACCTCCATGGCCCCCGGCGCGCAGCGGCCCCGCTCCCGCCGCTCCTCCCGCCACGCCGCGCGAGCCAGTTCCGGGAGGAGGCGCGGCCTCAGCCCCGCAGGGGGTGCGCTGGGCCGGGCGCAGCGCCCGCGGGCTCCGGATACCCTAGTTGCCGGACCTCCCCCAGGACGGCCCAGCGCCGCTGCCCTTCGACCCCGGGCGGGGAGGAGAGCCAGCAGCCACGCTGCGGGACACCTGGGTACACCTGCAACAGGTGAGGCCCGCCAGCGCCCGGGAGCGCTCTCTGAAGAGCGTCAAGGAGCAGGATGTAGCCAGAACGTATCAGGATAAAGCCTCTAGCCCCGGGGAGCGGGGGGTGGGGAAGGGCGCTCTGGCCGATGTCACCTTCACTTTTAAGCACGTGATTAACTCAAAAAGAGGGCAACTCTTGCATCTTATTCAGCCACCAGCTGGAAATAATGCCCGGGAGAATTCTAAACGCCGATCAACTGGCAGAGGCAGGGCGCTCCCCTTTCACATACTCCGGGCACAATGCCCAGCCCTTCTTGTCTTCCCACCTGATTTGGGCGCCTTTAAAGGAGTTCTTAGTTTAGTTTCTGACAATCACCTTTCTAAAGACCTGGCATGTACTTGAGGTTTAGTAACGCTGTGAACTTTTTTTTCGGTCAAAGATTAAGTACTGGATTAAGATCAATTAATTCCCTAGCCCAAGACCTAACAGAGAATGAGGATTTAACAAATGTCATGAAAAGGGAAACTGATAAACTGATGCAGCTGATTCTATCAGTAAAACTCAAATTTTACATGATAATCTAAGAGATGTATCTTTACCCTAGACCTCAATGGAAGAACAGGGTGCCTCTTCACTGTAGATAGTTTCGTGAATTTAGTAAGAATTGTCAACGTTTTTGAGTGCTTTTTGTGTGCCAGGGACTGTTCTTAGTTCTTTGCACTAATTATCCCATTTAATTCTCATTTTAACCCTATAAAGCAGGTAAGCACTATTTTTTAAATTTAGGTATAATTGACGTATTAGTTTCAGCAGTACAACATAACGACCCGATATTTGTATATGTTGCAAAATGATCACCATCATAATCTAGCTCACATATGTCACCACATAGTTACAAAGGTAAGTACTGTTTTTTCCCTCACTTTTCAGATGAAGGAACTGAGGCACAGAGAGGCTAAATAACTGCCCATTCACAAAGAATAAAGTGAACTTAAAGCTTAAGTGTCTGGCTTTCATTATGGTTGAATATATATTTCATTGTGGATGAGTGTGTATTTATCTATCTCCTAACGCTTTTAAATACTTGCCGTATTTTTAAAAGGACCAACAACACACCTAGTGAACAATGGTGGTGCTTTATGTTTGTTCAGCATACTTCTTACTTTTCAAGGCACTTTTGTTATAGAGCCTGAAGAAACCTGGCCTCACCACAATACATGTAAACACAGAGTGGGTGCAACAGGACCCTTTCTGAAATTGGAGTTAGTATAAGGAAAGCAGAAGTTTTATAACTCTTCCCTTAGATATCCAAAATGTTAAATTATACTAGAAATAGCATTTTATGGTTTTATAACTGTATGAACTACTACTGTTTCCATTTAACTTTAAAATGTATGCAATAGAATGAATGGAATTATGTGTTATTTTGTTTTTTCTTTTTTCAAGGATTTTTTTTCTATTATCTCTGGCATTCGATAGAGACCTGAAATCCTTCCTTCAGATGCCAAACTTTGCAACAAGCAGGACTTAAATAAAAGGAAACACTGAAATTAGATCTCTTTTCTTAGTTGACTTCCCAGTCCTTTCTATCTCCACCTGATAAGAGATGTGATAACTACTGGTCCTCAGCACAATTCACATCCGGGGTATTTCTATCAGGACCTATGGATAAAGACGCTCAAAGTGAACTGAAGGGGATGGTGAAAGAGGCCAGGAAAAATGGCAGGTCACTGACATGTGAACATTTCTAAATTAATCAGAACTTCAAAATTATCTCCTGTACCCTCTCATTACCAAATCACCTGAGGAGTGAAAACTGGCAAAATAAAAACTAACCAGGAAAGCAGATTCAAGGTCCTTGCCCTGTTGACTGATCTTGGCCCAGATATCCACAGGACTCCTCTCACCAGGTCAGGTCTCTATTTAAATGTCATCTTCTGAGTGGATCCCCGCTAATGGCCCTATTTGAAACTGCAGCTCCCTACTCCACAGTATTTCTGTCTTCCCCTCCATGTTCTCTTTTTTTCCAGAACACTCACCACCTTCCAACATACTATACCATCTACTGATTTATTTTACTGTCTTCTGCTAGTAAAACATAATCTCCTGAAGGCAGGAATTTTTGTCTCCTTTGTTCGCTGGGATACGCCCACCACCTAGAACAGACCCTGACACATTATCAGTACTCCATAAATGTTTGTTGAATTAACTAACTGAATGAATAAAATGAAAACTAGAGAACAGATCGACCGATTGCTTACTTTCCTAAGAAATGAGAGTTCTATTAAACAGAATCCTAGAAGAGGTGTCGGCAAAGAGCAGCCCATTTCTGAACCCTAATTACTGCTGCCTGGTGACTGGAAGGTTCCCAGCAACTTCCTGAAGGTCTGAAGCCAACTAATTGGATATGAGAGAAAACCATTGACCTAACATAATAGGATTGCAAACTGATCATGACTAATTAATAGCTTAAATTTAATTTACTATGGTTACTTATGCTACTACTAATAATCACCATTTTAATTTGTTTGGACTTTTAGTTTTAATATTTAATTATATTAATTATTTCTATGTATTATAAGGTCCAATATTGCATTATATTTACAAGGAGCTAAGAAGCATCTACCTCTAAGTTGAGTACAATTTACTATAGTCGATAGAATGTGATTTATATAAACCTGTGCGCAAGATACATTTAAAGTTATTTCCAAACCTGGATCAGGGTCTTGCTAATAACCTTCTGACACCTGACATTTAAAACGACCTTAACAAGACTCTCAACATTTTTGATAATTTGGTAATTTTTTTCAGCATGTGCAAACACACACATAAAAACTAAATTGCTATGATGAACATTTCAATTATTCTTGGAATGGCTGATTTCTAAAATCTAGCAGTTAACCTTTTACTCTAATCCTTCAAGGATTACTTACACTCCAGTCACAAGAGAAACGCACAGGTCATTGCTGGATTTCAGCTTCTTCTCATGGAAGCTCACTTTTGTTCTTTAATTTTGCTGGTTGTAATTTATTTATATCCTTGGAATGGAATACAATCTCTATTTTTCAACTTAGTAACTATACTTGAAGAAGATTCTTGTATTTTTCAATCCAAAAAGTTGGCAACAGAGGTAAAAAAGGGATTTTCATACTTTAAGAAGCCATGAAGCCCTAGCCAGACCTTAGGAAATGCATAGCAGACAGTCAATAAATAAGAGCTGTTAATGTTGAATGATATTTAAGTAATAAAATTCGAGTGCTTAGAGGAACTTTGGAGATCTCATCTGACTACTTCTTAACGATTAATTATTACACTGTATTTCAAAGTGACAGACTATAACCTTTCCTTTGCAATAGTAAAAAGAAAAATTGTGATTACTCAGTGCACATCAGCTGGGAACTGAACTTCTGATCTCTCACCCGTATTCAAGCAATATTCTTTGAGAGTAAGTGAGGTGTCCATCATGTCACTACCTAGGTAACTACTGACAAAGGCTGACTAACGTCGACTGACTAAGCTGCTTTGTCTAATTCACTGTTTAGTTAGCGCCTCTTCCATGTGGATGCTTCCTGGTGGACATAAACACGTCATGCAAAGATCTTTACACTGTGCCTCTACCTAGACCTCCCCATCTCCAATCTCCCAGGCCTTTTCCTTCCAGGCTCGTGACCAGCCAGCAGAGGCCCTTCACCACTTACGGTGAGTCCGTATGTATTCTAGCCTCAGACCACTTCTCTTTCCACACAAACTGGATGGTCAGGTGCACCATCCGAAGCTCCCCATTAAGGTGGTTTTCTCTCACCACTGTGATTCAACACCAAGCCGGAGTGAGGCTCTAATGCAACCACCATCCATTTCCACTTTGCACCCATATACCAGGCTGTTCTATCCTTAAACCAAGCTAAATTTTCTCCTCCTCCTTCAGCTAGTCCTATAGTACCCCAGGTGAGAGCTGAGACAGGAGTACTGGGGTGACCATGATGAGCAATATAGGAGTCCAGACTATCTCTTCATGTACTTTTTGTGCTCTCTGCTCTTGCTCGTGCTTTGTTCTGGATGTACCATTTCATCTTATGTAGAACTACTGCTGATCCTGACCAACTTTATGACTTGGGGGTCCAAGAGGACCCAACTCATGATGGATAGTTCAAAAAGCATGGTCATTGGGTACCTCATGGTCAAGAGTCCCATCTCTATTAGGGCTCAGTACATTAGGAGCTGTTTTTTAAAAGATGTGTATTTTCTGCTATAGATAGCATGACACTGCTCCAAAACCTCAGAGCCTGCATTGTGATTTTCCTAGTGGGGCTTGCTGCACACTGCATCTTTTCCCACCATTGACATCTGGAATGTCATAGGGTCTGCCAGAGTGTAAGATCCAAGCAGAAGGGCTACCTGCATCAGAGGTTGGACCTGTCACCAGGACAGACTTCAAGATATGACCTCTGCAGTTGTACAGAGTCTCACTCTCAGAAGGTCCCCACACTTGGCTTAATGCTTTGTTGTCATCATCTTTAAATTATCAGCAATTTTACCTTTGAACTTGTATTTCATAAGTGAAGTCCAATGGGGCGATGGAAGGTGTGCTTGAGCAGTGGAAAAAAGCTAGGACATGGGGTACAGCGGGCAGCAGCCAGACACCAAGCAACTGTCACATGTGCATGCCTCCAGGCAGTCCCAGGAAGCTCAGGGCCCCAGGTGGGCAGGTAGAGACCAGAGCCCAGGTTGGTGGCAGCAACAGTAGAAAAGCAGCAGTGGTGGTGAGCAGCAGTAGGAAAGCGAGATTTTCTACTTAAAACCAGTGCTGGGACCTGCCGTGGGGTCTAACTTGCCCATCTGTTCCACGAATGCCATCTTTGCCATGTTTGCCCAACCTTTGAGATCTGGGACAGGAACTACCAGCTTTCCGGCAATACACTTTGTCAGTAAATTATTACAAAATAAAAGCACATGTATGGATATTGAAATAAAGCATATCAGAAAATTATTAGAATTCCTCAAAGAGTTGAGAGTCCCTGGTTTTGAAAACTTCTGCAATGTGGTAAATCAAATATCCACAAGCTTAGACAGAAATTAAATTTAAAGATCAATGAATTTCATAGGGTCTCTCTCCTATCCTCTGGAGCCCATGTGTCATATCAAAGATTCTGGCATTTTAGCTGCCTCTTGTTCATCCTGACTGATCAGCATGATGTCATCAGTGTAATAGATGGATTTGATGTTCTGCAGAATGCCCAGAAAGACTAGATCTGTTTAAACTTTATTATGACATAGAGTTATAAGTGTTTAAACACCTCGATGTGTTCATTTCTTCATCTCTGTCATTTATTACTTGTTTTTACTGACTGATTTTTCTCTTGGTTATGGGTCACATTCTCCTGTTTGGGGGCCTATGTAGTAAATTTTTCTATTGGATGCAGGATATGGTAAATTTCATCTTGTTAAGACTCTAGATTTTGTAGCCTTCCCTTAAAAACTGTGGGGCCTTGTTTTGGCAGACAAGTTAAGCTCTTTGCAGATCAGCTTGATATTCTGAGACTTGTATTTAAATATTATTATTGTAGGGGTATAGCACTTTTCGCTCATGATAGTTTAGCTTTACTACTAAGGTAAAGCCTTTCTGGCCTTTCTGGGTTCACTGCTGAAAGCTCCTTGTAGTCAAGAAAGATTTTCATGGGGGAGGGCAAATCTCAGTGGTAGAGTGTGTGCTTAGCATGAATGAGGTCCTGGGTTCAATCCCCACTACCTCCATTAAATAAATAAATAAATAAACCTAATTACCCCCCCCCCAGAAAAATTTTATAAAAAGAAATTTTTAAAAATTTTAAAGGGGTTGGGGGATACCTCAAGTGGTAGAGCACATGTTTAGGATGCACGAGGTTCTGGGTTCAATTCCCAGTACCTGTGTTAAAATAAGTAAGTGACACCAAATTACCTGCCCCACAAAAAAATAAAAATTAATTTTAAATTTTTTTAATTAAAAAAAAAGACTTTCCCTTCTGGCTGGTTGGATCTCAAACATTTCCCAACTTCTCTGAGAATTATTACATCTCCTTGGTTATTCACTGCCTTATGTTATGGTGCCTTCACTCTATGCTTGCACATCTTAGTGTTCAACAAAGTCTCAAAAGGCCATCTATGCAGATTTATGAAGCTCTTCACCTACATAGCTTCCTCCTCTTTGGAACTTTGCCCCACAAGTTCCAGTTGCCCTACAAGTTCCATCTACCTCAGCTTTCTGCAACTGTAACCTTTCTCCCTTCAACTTAACTTTATTCTACCTAATACCCTCTTTCTGGCTCCCTGGTTCGGAATGTGCCTCCAGGTAGAAAACGGGGGCAATTGTTTATTTCCCTTCACACATAGGTCACAATCTTGCACTGACTATTGTCCACTGTGTGAAAACATGTATTTTGTCCTGTTTTCTGCTTGTTACAGGAGGAAGGTTAGCCTGCCCCCGTTACTCCATCATGACCAGAGACTGGGCTTTTGAGGTTATTAAAAGTGAAGGAGATTCATACTTCAGAGGTCATGATGGAAAATGGTGTTGTACCCAGAATGGAAATTTCATGGGAATTTTTCAGTAGATGGATTTTATCCATTTTGGCTTAAGCTCTTAGAAAGAAATGACAAAGTAAAAAAATATGGCTTATTTTACCGAAATAATTAATGAAAAATTAATTGAAGTGATGAGAAAATTTTTTTTTAAATGTAAGTCAAATACATAACCAGACACCAAATAATAACATTATACATTCTACTCAGATGTGACTGAGATCAATCAGCTGTTCATTACTGTGCACAACTCTTCTAGCAGGAAACCCTATTAATGACTTTTAACTTTTTTAACCAACTGAAAACATTTTTCTGAGACTTCAAAGCGAAACAAGATTTGGGCTATTTCTACCTGCAGTTGAACAACATTTACCATCAGTCATATGTCAACACAGCTATTATGATGATTAGGACAAAGGGCTGCAGGCTCTTTAAAAAAACTGCAGACCGTGAGCCTTATTTTACAACTCATTGCCTTATTTTTGTTAGAAGAAAGGCTGCCCTCGAAGTACCTGAAGTTGTTAACTATGTCAATAATGTGCAACAGTTGGGTATGTTACTTTCCAGTTTAACGACTATGTGCCATATTTTAAACGTATTTGCCATCTTAGATTTTTTTCTTGTAGAGTCTAAGGATAATGAAAAGGTCTGCGCATTATAAAGATGATCAAGCCTTGCAACATAGGCCCTAGGAAAACGTTAGGACTCTAAAATACATTTGCAACAACTCAGAAGACAAACCAGAATACAAATGAGATGTAAAGACTTAACATTTAAACTGCAATTTAGAAAGACATTTTGGAATGTTTTAATGAAACTACTGATAAACTACAGACTCCTGATGGGGACATATATAGTAGGTACCTTCTTTTGTCATCTTTAGATTTATTGATTCAAAGCACTGAGATAAAACTGAGATTAAAAAATTAATGGATATGAAATCAAAGTGATAAAAGATGAGTGAGAATATCATGCGAAATTATCCTGACGTTGAAAAGTAAATAGTGACAAATGTTTTCCAGGTCAGAATAAAAACAGTAACTCATTAAGAAGAGATGAATTGTAAATGAAAGTAATAATAGGTTCTTGAATTGTTTGCTAATCAATTTGGAAAGAGAAGTGGATCATATAAATTCATTCAAAAATATTTAAATTTTTTTCTAATTTGACCTCAAACTGACATCACTGAAGATATAAACTCATAATACGTGATTACAATGAGTACACTGATGACTTTGAATTAGTGCCTTCAATTCAAAGAATACCTAAGATTAGTACCTGTGCAAGAAAATCTGAAAGCCCACATAGAAATACTTGGTAAGAGCTTTCTGAAATTTGACACACATACAAAAACCAAATGAACTATGAAGGTGAAAAAAAATTTTCTGAACTATCAACAGTAAAAAAAAATACTGATCAATGATGCTAGAGAAAAGACTAAATTATTTTTCTATTCCCTCTATAGAAGTACTACAAACCACCATCATGTGAGAAATCAATTAAAGAGGACATAGCCACAAAATTTGGGTGGAAAAAAGTCTGGAGAGTGCCTGACAGTTAATTAATAAAAACAGTATGTTGTTTTTATATTTTGCATTATTTGTAATATTTTTCAACTTTTACTAATTTCTAATATTGTGGTTTCTTTTCTCAGTCTAAATGAATATTCAGGGGGGAGGGTATAGCTCAGTGGTAGAGCACGTGCTTAGCATACATGACGTTCTGGGTTCAATCTCCAGGACTGCTATTAAAATAAATAAATAAATAAACAAACCTAATTACCTCCCCAAATATATATATGCCTAATTTTGTATTCATAATTATTATTCTTTTTATTAAGGAGCCACCCTCAAAAATTGTATATAAGCTGCAGGTCACACAAAATGTGGATCTGCCCTTGTTATCAACATCTCTCCATCTAATTGATCTACCTTTATCCATTCTCGTCCTCATCTAATCTGTACACCATGCCACAGGCAAAAGGATTCATGCAGGATTATATTTCTTCTCTACTCTTCCGGTGATTTCCCATCAGCCTTAGGATAAAGACCAAAATTCTTAACACAGGGTCTGGGCCCTGCCTACCTCTCCCCCTTTTCTTACCCAGCTCCAACCATGCTGGCTTCTTTTGTATATTTGAATGCACACCTTAGGACCTTTGCACATGCTGTTCTCTGTGCCTAAGAGACATTCTATTACTCAACTATTTCATTAACAAAGCATCTATTTAAACTTTAGACAGTCATTCAATGTTACTTCCTCAAGGGATCTTAGACTAGGTGAGTCCTCCACCCCCTTAAATGCTCATTGCACCCTTTACTTGTCCTTCATAGCATGTTTTCCTGTTTGTAATTATATACTTTGGGTGATTGTTAGATTGTATATTTCTCTGCTACTAGATTGCAAATTGCATGACAGAGGGACAGTGTCTCCCAGCACTAGCCTAACATCTGGAACATAGTTGGCACCTAATCATACAATCTCTGCCCTCAAATAGTTTACAATCCAGCTTTGAAACAAAAACGGTGATAAAATTTTATAATTTGGAGCATCAGTGAAGATGGAACAGATTCTTTTCTTGTGCAAAAAGTCTTACCGGAAGTCTTAAAATCTGAATACATAGGGGTTAGTTATTCTATCAGTGTGCAAAATTAGCCTAGCCTTAGGCTGTTAACACAGTACACTGGCCATCTGGGAAGTACTCTTGACCAGATTCCCAGCACAACTCTTATTTGCAGTGGAAATCTAATTCATTTTTAAAAGACTCTCTTCTCTTCTGTAGACTTACTTTTTTTAAAAAATGTAATAAAACAAAGGCAATGTTTCCTTTTGCGTAAGCATGATAGTTGTTCGTATGACATTCCAAAACACTTCTACAATTATTTTTACAATTATTTTGTCATAGTATAGTGCTCTCACAAGTTTTAAAAGACTTTGAGTTGGATGGATTAGAGAAAATACACCTTATTTGTCAGGAACCAGGAGGTACATACAGCCTGTTCTCAGTTGGGAGTAAGGCTGGTAGTCCACCTTGCCAGGGATATTTCTTTTTGCTATTGTTATAGTCATTAATTTGTTTTAGATTCCACCTACAAGTGATATCATACTGTATTTGTCTTTCTCTGTCAGACTTATTTCACTAACCATAATACCCTCCAATGCCAGAGATACTTCTGTTTTCATAGACTGGGGCAGACGGGCAGAGCAGAGCTGTTCTAGAGCTACCACAGAAACATTTGGAGCCCTAGTTTCATAGAATTTTTTCCCTAAAGATTACTTAATAATGTGGTTGGGTGACCATGTTGCAGGCGTCTTGTTTTTGTTCAATATGCACATTCTCCAACATCTTTCAAGAAGTCTTTCAAAAATTCACCAAGGAATATTAAATTTTCAAAAATCCACCAAGGAATATTAATTAGGCTGTCAGAATATCCCCAAATTGTTTGTTTGAAACCACGGGATCAACTGAGAAATAGCATAACCAGACTTAGAATTAAGAGAGCAGGCTTGGAATCCAGCTCCAAATTTAACAGCTGAGTTGCAGGGAAAATTTAAAACAATTAACTATATGGGCCTTCAGTAAGTGCTTGTTGACTCGGGGATTAAATACGGTAGAGCCCAGACGTAGCCCACCAGCCAATCTTACTACCTGATAGGCATGTTCCTCCTTTCTCTTAATTGTTTCCAGGTGGCTGATTCCCTCCTCCTTTCATCTCATCTTCCCTCCATTTTCATCCCTGCACAAAGAGCTCCGAAACGGGTCCTACCAGAACCCAGCCCAGGCAGGAGCCGGAAGCAAGCGCAGATCCCGCTCCCGGCCCACTTTTCGCCCGTCCCCACCCACTTCCCGGCTTCCCTCCCGGCTGCTCCCGCCTCCGCGGCCTTTCCGCCCGCAGCCCCGCCCCGCCGCTCCTCACGTGGCCGCACGGCGTGCTCCGCCCCCTGCCCCTGGCTCACGTGATCGCGCCCGGGGAGAAAACGCCTGACCCCAGCCGCCGACCTCCACTGTACTGCCGTTTCTGCCCGTGGCTAGTCGGCCTCTAGCCCTCCAGCCACCTGCGCGTCTCTCCAGTCCGCCCGGGGTGCCCCCGGAGCCCTGTCCGCCATGCGGCTCTTGCCTCCGGCCCCAGGTGGGCCCCGGCAGGGCAGCCCCCGCCACCTGCCCTCCTGCAGCCCAGCGCTGCTGCTGCTGCTGCTGCTGCTGGCCGGCTGCCTGGGGGTCTCGCGGGCGGCGGCGGGTTCTCGGAGGCCCAATGTGGTCCTGCTCCTCGCCGACGACCAGGACGAAGTGCTCGGCGGCATGGTAACTCTTCTTTCTATTTCTGCCCCGCCCCTCCACCTCCCCGGCTGAGTTCGTGGTTTCTTGGTCTTGTTCCCCATCCCGACTCCCTGAACTAGCTGCCTTGACCCTAGGTGGGTTTGCTTTTGCCTCTCCAAGCCCTTTACGCAGGCTTATGGAGCTGCAAGACTATTTCCTCTCTCTCCCGAGTCTCTTCTGAATCCACACACATGCACGCACCGCACAGACCTTCTAGTCTGGACCTTACTGCTGAGGAGTTTGCTTTCCTATCTCAAAACAAACATGTGGACGCCACTTAAGGATGGGGTGAACCAATGAGGAGCAGGTGCTGGCCAAGAGCATGCAAGCCTTGATTGTTTTTCTTTTCGAGTAAAGGACAAATCCAGCCCCCTCTGTGAGGGACCTAGGCCACCTCTGCATTTGTGCCTGTGGACCGTGTTTGTGCCTGCTATTTGTAAAAATAAGTGCTGAAGTGAACTAATCTGATGGGTAGGTTGTCGAAAATTCAGGGTATGCGTTCCCTCACAAGAATCAAGAAAATTCAATTAGCCTAACTGAACACCTGGCTGATGCATTCGATACTGTCGGTGTTCCATTTTATACCAATTAGGTGTTGTTTTTGAGAATTCATTCTTTCCCAGAGTGAATTTTGCTTCTGTGTCTTAGAGTTCTGGAATTTGTGACCTTTAAGAGCATCCACCCAAGCCCCTAGTCACGGAGGGCCAGAAAGTGGCTTGCCCCAGGAACCTAAGTGGTTGTGGCAGTGCAGACAAAATCCTGACTAGTGCTCTGATCCTGGGTATGGCCTTCCTCTTATCTTTTTAAAAACAAGTGCTTTATTTTCTTCCTTTCAGTTTTCTTTTTGCTTTCAGCTAAATGCTGCGACTGTGAAAACACTTCAGGCAAGAGGTTTCTAACTCTGCCTCTGTGGGAACACCTTAGTTCAGTGTCCTTCAAACTGCTAATGTCAATCCATAAGTGAGTTGTGAAGTGGGTTTAGTGAGTAGCTACAGCATTTTCATTTTCCTGTGGAATAGAGTAGAATAGAAAATGTCTGTGTGATAAACGTGGTAGAGGTAAGCTTATCCATATGTAGATATTTCTGGGTTGTGCATTAATACGTGTTTCTTACTCAGGGCTGTGTTAAGAGTGAGAGTCTTTTCTAGCTGATGTTATAAGATGCTTGCATTTTGACTCCACACTTTTTCCTGCCACATGTACCTCATTGCCTTTTAGTTTCTTCCCAGCTGGATTGACATTGAAGAGTCTTGACTTAATTGCCCTCCTGGATTTTACTTTGTTTTTTCCGCCATTCCAGCAGTTACACTTCACAAAACTCCTTTTGAAACAAATTTGTGCATGTGTTTTTGAAGTGTTTTGTCCAGAAAAAGCAAACTACTTCTGTTAAAAATTAATAGTAGTTTAGTGATTTAATTAAAAATTCAAGTTTTCACATCCCTGCTGGTAACAAAATCCATCACTTAAACATAAGCTTTTCAGAATTCAGTTTCTTCGGTTCTTATAGACCACGGATGTGGTCTGTGTATATTTGAGGTCTTTCCCTGAACATGTTAATCCTCCTTGCTGCTTTAAACTAGTAGCAAATTCTTTTTTATAGATGTTTGCGCTGAGAGAAGAGCCAAAATTAAGTGGGGGGGAAAGTCAAATTTAATACTCCCAGTTCTCTGGAGAATTCTGGCTTTTCTTACAAGAGATGCCTTTTACAGAATATTCTACCACTAGTTGTCAAACAGGACTTGAAGGGGGAGCACTAAGATAATAACAGCGTTTGAGAACCTACTTGAGCTTGTCAGAGTGTGAAGTGTTTTATTCGTGTCTTTCAGTCATTACAGAGAGTCCCTCTGCTGTAGGCATTGTCCTTATCTTAAAAGGGGGTGGGGAATAAAACTTAGAGAAGGTTAAGTAACTTGGCCAAGGTTCATATAGCTGTAATAAGGGGCAAACCCCGGAGTCTTAACAATCTCGGCACCCCATGCTTTTTCTCCTATTCTAGAATACTGTGAAAATGCTGACTTACCAGATGTCATTCCGCATGTTCACATCAGCGTAGTCACTTACACCATAGGTCAGACTCTTCAGGTGATACTCAGCAACCCCAGTGGGGTCATTGAACTCCTTAATCTACAGTAACACCTTGTGTAATATTACCTTCATTTTTGTGGAGAGGAGGTCTCTGACCCCAAAAAAGATCACAAATTGCTGCCCTAGTTGGTGAAATCGACAAGTGTCAATCCCCCAGACTAACTCAGGTCAAAGGATTATGGCTTTTGTATGATCGTGGTTGGATGTGGAATTTATCGGTCGTCTCTCAAGTAGTCTTTTATGTGGTAGCGTCATCTTTAACTTTTCACTTTATTTGGTGCGTGTTTCATCTGCGGGACTCCGTTTTTAGTTTTTTGCCCAGAGAACTGTTCATCTATTTCTTGATTTTACTTGAATGTTGTTGCAGTGTGACGCACTGTTCTGCACGAAAGCTGGTTGCTCTTTTTAAAATCATTGGCTCCTGAAAAAGTGACATTTGGTCAAAACTTAAAGGAAATAAGGGACAAAGATGTAGGCGAAGAGTAAATACATCATGTTTTTGCTTCACTTAAAGCAAAGCAATCTTCCATAGTTAAAAGAAAAGTTAGCCATAGAATTATCAGAGTTGTCAAAACTTCATTTCAGAGCAGCTATATATGGGGCCCAGGAAAGTGACTCCTTAGGGGTTTTTTGGCTTCAGATGAGTAAAGTAACACATTTACCCACATGCAAATGTAATACTGGCTGCTGCTTAAATAATGTAGTTTGGCTTTAACCTGACCAGCCACTATCTTTGCTAGATCTTAAGGATCTACTTTATCATTCCGATGAGCACGAACACACGTACACATCTTCAGTACAGTGTGATTTCTTGTTTGGAACTTATTTGATTAAGCACAGTTTATGGTTATCACCTGTACTACCGTTAGCAGTGTAAAGGTGATGGTTATTAATACACGTTTCTTACTTACGCTGAAATCTAAATTCCTGAACAGCCCTGCATAATCATCTGGCTCCTGCCTGCCTCTCTGACCTTGCCTTACTAGCCCACCCACCCCTCTACTTACTGTGCTGCTTCTAACAAGCGGGCCTTCATCCTGCCCTCATGTGTGCTGTTTTCTTTCTCTGGCAGCATTTGTACTTGCTGTTCACTCAGTCTGAAAGCATCTTCTCCTGGACCTTTGTGTAGCTGCCTCATCATGTGACTCAGTACTGAAGTTACATCCTGAAAGAGGCCTTTCCTGACCACCCATCTAAAGTAGTTTTCCCCCTTTCCTCGCACCAGCTGCAGGCACATGGTCCTGGTTTGTAGCAATGATTATTTTCCTGTTAGTTGTTTAAGTCCCCAAGAGTACAAGGATCATGAGAGTGGGGACCATCTATCTTTTGTCCTCCATTGCCTAGATCAGTGCCTGGCACACATTAAGTGTTTAATAAATGCATTGTAATCACACTGTTTCATTTTACTGTAAATCACATGTTCTTCAGTAGCTTCACATATTTACCAGTTTGACCATTGAGTTCCCTATAATCAGCTCACATGGTCCTTTTTTCCCCTCTCTGTGTACTTACTGTAACTCAGATTCTTCATCCAACCAATGTTTCATTCAGCCCAACTTTTTACTTGAGGATAGCACCCAGTGATGTTCGTGGTAGATCACGGCTGGTGACATCACTTCTGAAGCTCAGCAAAGACCTTGTATATCACTGATTTCCCCTGGGCACCTATTATGAATCCACTCTGAAATCATCAAAGATCTTTTTTTTCTTTAAATTTTTTTAATTGAGGTGTAATTGACATACAGCATTATGTAAGTGTCAGGTGTACGGCATAAGGATTCAGCATTTATTTATATATATATATATATATCTCCAAACAATGGTCACCACAGTAAGTATAAACATTCATAACAATACATGGTTACAGAATTTTTTTTTCTTACATGAGAACTTTTAAGATCTACTCTCTTAGCAACTTTCAAATGTACAGTTTTATTAGCTATAGTTGTCATCCTGTGCATTGCATCCCCATGACTTATTTATTTTATAACTGTAAGTTTGTACTTTGGACCCCCTACACCCATTTCGCTCACATGAGCCACCCCCACCCCACTCCTTGTCTCTGACAACCGATCTGATCTCTGTATGTAAACTTGGGTTTTTGGGGTTTGTTTAGATTCCACACATAAGGTCATAAAGTATTTGTCTTTCTCTCACTTAATTCACTTAGCATAGTGTCCTCAGAGTCCACCCATATTGTTGAAATGGCAATATTTCATTCTCTTTTATGGCTGAGTAATATTCCATTGTTTCTATCCCACAGCATCTTTTCCATTCAGCCATTGATGGACATTTAGGTTGTTTCCATATCTTGGCTATTGTAAATAACGCTGCAGTGAACATAGGGGGACATTATCTTTTCGGTTAGCGTGCTTATTTTCTTCTAAGATAAATATCCAGAAATGGAACTGCTGGATCACATGGTAGATCTATTTTTAATTTTTTGAGGAGCTTCCGTATGATTTTTTATGCAGGCAGAACCAGTTTACATTCCCACAATTGCACAAGGTTCCCTATTCTCTACAGCCTTATCAACACTTGTTATCTCTTGTCTGTTTGATAATGGCCACTCTAACAGGAGTGAGATGATAAACTCATTATGGTTTTGATTTGCGTTTTCCTGACAGTTAGTGATGTTGACAATCTTCTCATGTACCTATTGGCTATCTGTGTGTCTTTTTTGGAAAAATGTCTCTTGAAATCCTCTTTCCATTTTTAAGTTGGCAATGTTTCTTTACTATAGAATTGTATGAGTTCTTTACATATTTTGCTTATCAACACCTTATCAGATATATGACTTGCAGATATTTTCTTCCATTCACTAAGTTGCCTTTTCATTTTCTTAATAATTTCCTTTGCTGTGCAGAAGCTTTTTATTATTTTTAATTGAACTATAGTTGATACACAATATTGTGTTAGTTTCAGGTGTACAGCAAGGTGATTCAGATACATATATAGAATCTTTTTCAGATTTTTTCCATTGTAGATTATTGCGAGATATTGAATATAGGTGCCTGTGCTATACAGTAAATCCTTGTTTGTCTGTTTTATGTATAGTTTTGTGTATCTCTTAATCCCATACTCCTAACTTAAACTTACCCCCCCCTTTCCCCTTTGGCAACTGTAAGTTGGTTTTCTGTGTCTGTGAGTCTGTTCCTGTTTTGTAAATAAGTTCACTTCTGTTATTTTTTTAGATTCCACGTATGAGTGATTTAATATGTCTTTCTTTGTGTGACTTATTTCACTTAGTATGATAATCTCTGGGTCCATTTATGTTGCTGCAAATAGTAATATTTCATTCTTTTTTATGGCTGAGTAATATATATATGTTGTGTGTGTATATATATATATAAAAAGATGTATTTATATATTGTATATGTATATAAAGAAGTTGTGATATATTTATCCAATTATCTGTTGATGGACACTTAGGTTGCTTCCATATATTGCCTGTTGTAAATGTTGCTGCTGTGAACATTGGGGTGCATATATCTTTTCAAATTAGAGTTTTCATCTTTTCTGCATGTATGCTGGGGAGTGGGATTGCTGGATCATATGGTAACTCTATTTTTAGTTTTTTAAGGAATCTCCAGACTGTTTTCCCTGGTGAATGGACCAATACACATTCTTACCAACAATATAGCAAGGTTGCCTTTTCTCCACAGCCACTCCAGCGTTTATTATTTGTAGACTTTTTAATGGTGGCCATTCTGACTGGTCTGAGGTGATATCCCTCATTGTAGTTTTGATTTGCATTTCCCTTATAATTAATGATTTTGAGCATCTTTTCATGTGCTTGTGGGCCATCTGTATGTCTTCTTTGGAGAAATGTCTGTTTAGGTCTTCTGCTCATTTTTTGATTGATTTTGTTTGCTTTTTGATAATGAGTTGTATGCACTGTTTGTATATTTTGGAAATTAATCCCTTGTCAGTCACATCATTTGCAAATATTTTCTCCCAGTCTGCAGGTTGTCTTTTCATTTTATTTATGGCTTCCTTTGCGATGTAAAATCTTGTAGTTTGATTAGGTCCCATTTGTTTAATTTCAATTTTATTTCTTTTGCCTTGAGAGACTGATCTAAGAAAATATTGCTGCATTTTATGTCAGAAGATGTTTTGCCTGTGTTCTTTTCTTGGAGTTTTTATGGTGTCATGTCTTATATTTAAGTCATTAAGCCATGTGAGTTCATTTTTGTGTATAGTATGAGGGTGTGTTCTAACTTCATTGATTTATGTGAGGCTGTCCCGCTCTCCCAATAGCACTTGCTGAAGAGACTGTCTTTTCTCAATTGTTTTTTGCCTCCTTTGTCGAAGGTTAATTGACTGTAGGTATGGGGGTCAGAAGCTTTTTAGTTTGATGTAGTTCCACTTGTTTGTTTTTGTTGCCTTTGCTTTCGGTGTCAGATCTAAAAATTCATTGCCAAGGCTGATGGCAAGGAGCTTACCACCTATGTTTTCTTCTCCATGGTTTCAGGACTTACATTCAAGAATGCCTTTACTCCATGTTGAGTTAGTTTTTGTGTATGGTGTGTGATAGTGGTCCAGTTTCATTCTTTCACATGTGGTTGTCCAGTTTTGCAAGCAATATTTATTGAAGAGACTGTCTTTTCTTCATTGTATATTCTTGATTCCTTTGTCATTAAGTAATTGACCATTAGTATGTGGGTTTATTTCTGGACTCTTCAGTTTCATCGATCTGTATGTCTGTTTTTATGCCAATACTGTTTCTGTTTTGATTACTATTTTTTTAATTGAGGTATAGTTGATTTACAGTATTATATGTTTTAGGTGTACAACATAGTAATTCAGAATTTTTATAGATTATACTCCATTTATAGTTAATATAAAATATTGGCTATATTCCCTGTGCTGTTCAATTTATCCTCATAGCTGACTTATTTTACACATAGTAGTTTGTACCTCTTAATCCCCTGCCTCTCTCCTTCTCCCCTCTTCCCTCTCCCCACTGGTAACCACTAGTTTGTCCTCTATATTTGTCATTCTGTTTCTTACTTCGTTATATTCACTAGTTTTATTTTTTAGATTCCACACATAAGTGATAACATACAGTATTTATCTTTCTCTGTCTGACTTATTTCACTAACCATAACATGGAATGCATGTATCTTTTCAAATTAGTGTTTTTGTTTTCTTCAGGTATATGCCTAGGAGTAGAATTGCTGGATCATATGATAGTTCTATTTTTAGTTTTTTGATTTCCACAGTGACTGCACCAGTTTATTCCCACTGACAGTGTACAAGGGTTCCTTTTCTTCATATCCTTGCTAAAATTTGTTATTTATGGTCTTTTTTTGTCTTTTTTTTAATTTCTTATTTTTTACTGAGGTGAAGTCAGTTTACAATCTTAATTTCAGGGAAGGGTAATAGCTCAGTGGTAGAGTGCATGCTTAGCATGCATGAGATCTTGGGTTCAATCCCCAGTACCTTCATTAAATAAATAAATAAATAAACCTAATTATCCCCCCAAAACAAAACAACAACATAAAAATAGTCAGCCTCTCTACAGTGTTTTTAGTTTTATGTGTACAGCAAAGTAATTGGTTACACATACATATTTTTCAGATTCTTTTCCATTACAGCTCACAGGAAATTGAATATAGTTCCTTGTGCTATATAGTAGGTCCTTGTTGTTTATCTATTTTATATATAGTAATAATGTATCTGTTAATCCCAAACTCCTAATCTATCCCCCCCCCCAGAATGTTTTTGTCTGTGAGTCTATTTCTGGTTTGTAAATAAAATTTGTCTTTTTTTATTCCACATACAAGTAACATCATATGATATTTGTCTTTGACTTATTTCACTTAATATGATCATCTCTAGGTCCATCCATGTTGCTGCAAATGGCATTTTGTTCTTTTTTATGGCCGAGTAATAGTCCATTGTGTATATATACTGCATCTTCTTTATCCATTCATCTGTTTTTGGAAATTTAGGTTGTTTCCATGTGTTGGCTATTGTAAGTCTTGCTGCTGTGAATATTGAGGTGCATATGTCTTTTCAAATTAGTTTCCTCCAGCTATATGCCCAGGAGTAGGGTTGCTGGATCATATGGTAACTGTTTCTGGTTTTTTTAAGGAACCTCCGTACTGTCTTCCATAGTAGTTGCACCAATTTTCATTCCCACCAACAGTGTGAGGAGGTTCCTTTTTCTCTACACCCTCTCCAGCATTTATTTATAGATTTTTTGATGATGACCTTTCTAACTGGTGTGAGGTGATACTTCATTGTAGTTTTGATTACATTTCTCTGATAAATAGCTATATTGAGCATCTTCTCAGGTGCCTGTTGGCCATCTGTATGTCTTCTTTGGAGAAATATCTATTTAGGTCTTCTCATTTTTTGGATGGGTTGCTTTTTTTTTTTTTATTGAGTTGTATGAGCTGTTTGTATATTTTGGAAATTAGTCCCTTCAGTTGCATCATTTGCAAGTATTTTTTTCCAGTCTGTAGGTTCTTTTCATTTTGTTTATGGTATCCCTTAGATGTGCAAAAGCTTATAAGTTTAATTAAGTTCCATTTGTTTATTTTTGCTTTTATTTCCATTACTCTAGGACCTGGTTTGAAAAAAAAAACAATACTGTGATTTATGTCAACAAGTGTTGTGCCTATGTTTTCCTCTGGGATTTGTGGTCTTTTTGATGATAGCATTCTGACAGGTGTGAGGTAATATCTCATTGTGATTTTCATTTGTGTTTCTCTGATTAATGATGGTGAACATCTTTTCATTTGCCTGTTGGCCAACTGTATGTCTTTTTTGGAGAAATGTCTATTTTGGTTTTCTGCCTGTTTCTCAATCAGGTTATTTGTTTTTTGATACTGAGTTGTATAAACTGTATATATTTTGGATATTAACCTCTTATCAGTCATCATTTGCAAATATTTTCTGCCATTCAGTACATTGTCTTTTTGTTTTGCTGGTAGTTTCCTTTGCTGTGCAAAGGCTTTTAAGTTTAATTAGGTCCCATTTGTTTGTTTTTTGTTTCTTGCTTTAGAAGACAGATTCAAAAATATACTGCTATGGTTTATGGCAAAAAGAGTTCTGCCTATGTTTCCCTCTAGGAGTTTTATCGTTTCCAGTTTTACATTTAGGTCTCTAATCCATTTGAGTTTATTTTTATATCTGGTGTTAGAGAATGTTCTAATTTCATTCTTTTAAATGTCGTTGGAACCAGCGCCACTTTTCCCAGCGCCACCTATTGAAGAGACTGTCTTTTCTCCAGCACATGTTCTTGGCTCCATTGTCATAGATTAATTACTGTAAGTGTATTGGTTTATATGTGGGCTCTCTATTCTGTTCCATTGATCTGTGTGTCTTTTTTTGTGGCAGTACCATACTGGTTTTTTTTTTTTTTTAATTGAAGTATAGTCAGTTACAATGTGTCAATTTCTGGTGTACAGCACAATCATACTGTTTTGATTACTGTAGCTTTCTACTATACTCTGAAGTCAGGGAGCATGATACCAGCAGCTCCATTCTTCTTTCTTAAGGTTTTAGCTATTCATGATCTTCTGTGTTTCCATACAAATTTTAAAATTATTTCTTTCACTTCTGTGAAAAATACCATTGGTATTTTGATAGGGATTGCACTGATCTGTAGATTGCCTTGAAAAGCATGATCATTTTAACAATAGTAATTTTTCCAGTCCATGAACCTGGTATATCTTTCTGTCTGTTTGTGTCATCTTCAGTTTCATTCATCAGTGTGTTACAGTTTTCTGAGTAAAATTCTTTTACCTCCTTAGGTACTTTTATCCCTAGGTACTTTATTCTTTTTGATGCGATTGTAGATGGGATTGTTTCCTTAATTTCTCCTTCTGATAGTTCATTGTATGGTGTATAGAAACACAACAGATTTCTGTATATTAATTTTGTATCCTGCAACTTTACCAAATTCATTGATGAGCTCTGGTAGTTTTTTGGTGATGTCTTGAGGATTTTCTATGTATAGTATCATGCCATCCACAGACTGACAGTTTTACTTCTTGCTTTTCAATTTGGATTCCTTTTCTTTTCCTTGTCTAATTGTTATGGCTAGGACTTCCAATACTATGTTGAATAAAAGCGGCAAGAGTGGGCATCCTTGTCTTGTTCCTGATCCCAGAGGAAAAACTTTAATTTTTTTCACTGTTGAGTAGGATGTTAGCTGTGGATTTATTTTATATGGCCTTTATTATATTGAGGTACATTCCCTCTATACCCACTTCGAGAGTTTTTATCATAAATGGATTTTGAATTTTGTCAAATACTTTTTCAGCATTAAAAGTTCTTCTCGGATAAGTTAGAATCCTTATCCTTTCAAGCTAATGGGTTCCTTAGGTTTCCTACCATCTGTATAAAACAATGGGAATAAGATAGCAATGTTGAAAATGACCCTCTTATTAACGTAGTCATGCTTAGAATGGTCTCGGATTTCAAAGGTACTTCAGAATTGTCATGAACTGACTCATAGAACTGAAACAAGCTTCTTCAGATTGTCCTTTCTTGCTGTCTGGAATCTGAATAAATATTACTGGTGATTTTTTAAAATGTTATTATTTGTATATAAATAACAGTCTTCCTACTTTTAATCCTCACTCTAGGATTTGAAATTAGTTATTGTCTATACCTGTCAGGCTCTTAAGTTTTGAACAAAAGATAAAAAGCAAGGATATAAACAAAGAAATTTCTGACTAGTCCTTGGCCTGACAAGGCTGTGTGTGTGTCTGTTGGCCGCCTGGTTCACGTCTTTACCTGAAGAGGTGATTGGTCTAGTGCAGAGGGCCCTGAGCTTATAGCCAGAGTGTGTGTCCGGGCTTCACCACCACGTGTCTGATATTTGAGTCATTCTCTGAGCCTCAGGGCCTTGTCTGGCTTTCAGAACCTAAGTGTTGTCTTATTTGTGTTTTAAAGGGGGGAAGGCTCCTTTCACATCATTTTCCACATCCTGCTTCTATAAATGAGTTAATGGAGATAGATATTCTTCATCTATTTGTAAGGGGCTGGTGACAGATGAGAAAAGGGCACCAAAATTTTATTACTTTGAAATCAACATTGCTAGAATAATTCCATCAGCTGTGAACTTCCCTTTCCTACAGGAGTTACAACTCCCTGAACTTCTGCACAGGACGTAATTGACCGTAACCAAGCGTGTTTGGTTCGTCTCCAGAATCCCACAGAACTCTCTTGGCTGTTTCTTAGTGTCAGGTGGAGCTGATCATTTGGGAATAAAAGGTTAAGAATAGATACATAAAACCCACAAATTTTGTTCTGTGTGTTTTAGTTTATTAAAAGACATTGTTTAACAGATAATTATTTATTTTACAGACACCACTAAAGAAAACCAAGGCTCTCATCGGAGAGATGGGGATGACTTTCTCCAGTGCTGTAAGTTTTGAAGCTAATTTAATTTTTTGGGGTTTCAGTTGTGTTATGTTCTAAGAAGAAACACTCTCTTTGGGGTAGTCAAGTGTAATGTATGTGGGTTTTTTTCCCTAGGTAAGTGCCTGATCTGATGGAAGAACTCTATTTAATGTAATGTAAATTCTTTTAATTGAAGTATTACTTCTTACCAATTGAAGATTAAATTGCAGGTATTTTCTGAGCCAGTCTGATCTACAACTCAGAACTAGAGAACGAAACTAGAGAATTTTATTTAAAACTTCACTGTTGGAGGTTTGAAAATCTTTTGTAACAATCAGGTAACATTCATACTATATAAGTTGTTCCATGGTAAAAGCTAGCAGGCCACTTTACAAAGCCCAGTAAACCCTGATAGCCGAACCTAACAAAGAAAATAGCAACAAAACAAAACCCAACAACAACTGTGTGTGTGCGTATGTCTATGTGTGTATATATAAAAATATAAGTGGAAAGCTCCAAAATAAAATACAAATCAAATTCAAAACCTATGCTCATAACCAACTAAGTGGTATCTTACCTAGCTTAATGTCAGGAACTTCCGTGAACAGCAGCAGAGTGTTGTGGTGAAGAGCACAGACTCTGGAACCAGATCACCTTGTTCTGAATGTCCTCTCTGCCTCTTTTCTAGCTCTGTGACCTTGCGTGAGTTATTAACCTGTTTGGCATTTGGTTTCCCCATTTAGTAAATAGGGATACTTAAAGCTACCTCAGAGGTTAAATGAATTGTTACACGTAAAGCAAGCACTTATACCGGTGCCTGACTTAAAGCAAGTACCACTACATAACGGTGGTTGTTATATTGTCCACCAGCATATCATCAGTAATTAAAAGGAGGAAAATTAGATGCTCATCTCAGTAGAGGCTTAAAGTCCTCTGAAATTTTAGCATCCTTTCCTTGTAATTTATTAAACTGTTAGAAGACTACATCCTTACTATGATGAATATTTTAAACAAATAGCACAACTTAAAATTAAGGTGAAAGTCTCAGAGCACTGCTTTTAGGGAAGAGACAAGGGCCTAGTACCTCTCAATGTTCTCCTGAACTGTCCAGTCATTGGCATAAATCTTGTGGAATTAAAAGGTAAAACTATTGGAAAGAGACAAAATTATTATTTCCACTTGTCTGGATTTTCTACCTAGAAAACACAGGAGAATTGTTGGAAAGATTTTTAAATTAATACAGTTGAGTAAGATAGAAATGAAAAAGTAGAAATACCTTTCTTCCATGTAACCAGTTAGAGAAATATGGTGGGGGCAGGGGAGAGAAAAGATTCCACTTACACAGCAGGCAAATACCGACTCCAGGAAGAGCCACTAGTGGCCAGTAATGGTTAAGACCTGTAAATACAGTTACAGAATTTTGTGAGGGATAAAATACTTCATATGTAGATATCCACTTCATTTTTTGTGGTAAGACACAAGATTATAAAATGATTATTCTGATCAGAATCCCAACAAGATTTTTTAGGCTGAATTCAGAGATTCCAAAGTTATCTGGAATCATAAGTAGGTTAAAATAATCAAGGTAAAATTTTTAAAGGAAGAGATGGCTTTACCAAAATATTAAATATACTAAAATGTAAAATGAAGATCCATTGAACAGCATGGCATTGGCCAAAACATAGGTCAGAAAATAAAAAAGAGAAAGAATTAAGAGTTGCCAGTGTGAAAATTAACAAGTGAAACATCTGACAAAATTAAAAAGCAGAAGTAAAAAATGGGAAGTATTTGTGACATGATTGAATCCTTCCTTAACTCAGATTTTAGGTAACAAGAGGGGAAATGTGCAAAAGCACATGAACAAACCATTCACATGAATGCAGTTGGTCAGTATGCATGCGGAAAATGTTCATCCTTGCCAGTACTTAAAAATGCCAAATCCAATTTGAAAGGCCAAAGAAACGCTAAGTATCTCAAAGGGATACTATGTAATTTTGGCAGGGGTGTGCTTCAATGAGCATTCCTTCCCTGCTGGTGTGAGTATAAGCTACTATTACCCTTCTGTAAAGTGGATCGGTGATGTGCATTAAGACCTAGATAAATGTTATTGAGTAAAATAGGGTAATTCTATTAATGACAGGAGCTAGTAGAAATATAATTAGAATAAAAATAGAATGTGTCCAATTTATAAAATGATGCGGTTAATGTATAAAGCTACAGATTAGCCTGAGTGAACCTCTACTTCTCAGCAACATTAGCTTCAAGTAGTCGTTGTCTTTGGTGAAGACCTAGCTCCCGCTCTGCTGTTTTGCTTGCATGTAAATATTCTTTGGCAAATGAGATTAGAACAACTATTATGTTATCCTGTAGAAATAAACCAGCTGAAAAAGAAATCTGTTCTCTTGGTTTGTTTTATCTGCTTGATGGTCTCTGCTTTGGGTCTTAAAGCCATTCTGATGATGTGTGTCACAGGTAAAGAAGATCTCTGTTTCATGGGAAACTAGAAATTTGAAGTTAGAGTATTTAGCACCTTTCTTTGTTCTCTTGAGAAATGGTGAGAAATCTGTCTTGTGTAACTTTGTCTTTCTTGCTTCTGTTCCCTTTGTAGTATGTGCCAAGTGCTCTTTGCTGCCCGAGCCGAGCCAGTATCCTGACAGGGAAGTACCCACATAATCATCACGTTGTTAACAACACTTTGGAGGGAAACTGCAGTAGCAAGTCTTGGCAGAAGATCCAAGAACCAAATACTTTCCCAGCAATTCTCAGATCAATGTGTGGTTATCAGACCTTTTTTGCAGGGAAATATCTAAATGAGGTATGTTAGATGGTCTAATTATTCCCTTTTTTTCTCTTTAATAACAGCTTATTAACTGTGAATTAATATAATTCATGTTAATTGTTTTTTAATTAGTATCCATTCAAGTCACATTACAAGGTTTTTGGTATTTTGTTTTCTCCTAATCTGCCTGTTAAACAAGAACTTACGTACATGAATTATTTACATGATTTGGGTACTGTGTTATTCTTTTTTTAAAGAGTCTCGGGAGCATTTATTTAAAATCTGTCTTAGGACTACTGTTGTCTGTTGCATCTTCCCCTTTTTTCCTCAAGAATTCTGCTTGTCTTGTGGCTGTCATGGTATCTTTGTTTCCATTTCCCCTTTATCAGGACCAGAGTGAAGAATTTTTTCCTCTTAGCCTGTTTCCTGAATTATAAAACTTAATACTTAACTCCCGTTTTCTAACTTGAAAACTGGGAAGAGATTGTGGAGAGATCAGTGATAAAGGGAAAACACCCAGAGCCTTAGGACATTCAAGCCATTAAGCCTTTAAAGCGGACCACTGAGTAGTTAGTGAGCTGGCTTTGTGGGCCTGGATGGAGGAAAAGCTCATTGTGAATGGCCAAGGCCACATTTCAGGGCCTCAAGTCCACCACATTGGCCTTAGCATTTATTCAGAGTTCAAGTTTAAAGGAAATAGTGTGTTTGAGAGTGTTTGGGGTTATCTCTTGCAGTAAGACTGGGGACTCAGGACAAAGAGAAGATGCCCATTTTCTTAGATAATTTATCCATGGTTGCTAGAGATCTTAATCTCTGATATGAATTATCTGTTCATTCTCCCTCTCCCTGCAGCTACTGGGGGGATTTGGAACCTTGTGGGTTTGTTGGAAAATAAGTCAGTTTGGAAAGAATCATAAGCAGTAGGTATGGATACCAGGTTATTGGGTTAAGAATATGGGTCATAAAGAGAACTTTTACTACTTTGCATGTTAAAGATCATTGAACATGTTTACAAAGTTAGAAATTCTTCAGAATACAGACATTTCATTCTCAGGGATACTGCCTTAAATGGGCATTGGTTAAACCTTGTTGAGATAAAATGGGATGATTCTGTACTGTCTTCACTTACTCATCTCATCAGATAAATTTGAGTCCAAAAGCAGATTTTATCAGCGGGACAGCTGAAGTGATAGGCTGATATAACTCATACTCTGATTCATTTGGGCTGTTAGCCATAGGTTTGGCTGGCTATTCAGTGTAAACCATCAGTGGCTCAGCAGATGAGCCCTGCGGCCTAAGCAGTGCGGACTTCCCCTGTACAGGGCCAGAGGTAAACACATTAGGCTTTGCAGGTGGTGTGCCTCTTTTGTGACTGTTCGGTTCTGCCGTTGTCGCATGAGAGCAGCCATAGACTTACATGAACCAAGGAGCATGGCTGTGTTCCAGTAAAATGTCATCATCGTTGAAATCTCAATGGCATGTAACTTGTCACAGAAATATTCCTTTTTTGATTGGTGTTTATATTTTTAATGGTTGGAAGAAAATTCGTGGCTTGCTGGCCATACAAACTGTTGGCAGGCAAGATTTGGCCTGCCAGCTGTAATTTGCCAACTCCTGCTTCAGAAGTTCCTTGGATTGTAGTGTTCTTTACTTTTTGACTGATTTGTGTGTTTGGAGAAATTGAGCGCCTGCCATGTTTCAGGTACTGATCTACAGAGATTCTAAACGTTTCCTGTTTCCTTCTGGTCTGGTCACGTGTAAGGACTCCTAACGCGCTGCATGTCTTGCTTTTCAGTATGGAGCCCCAGATGCAGGTGGACTAGCGCACGTCCCTCTGGGCTGGAGTTACTGGTATGCCTTGGTGAGTGATGATTGAAGTCAGTGACAATTAAACACAATTCTGCAGATGCAAAATGTTTACCTTCTAATGTAGCCCTGCTAATGACATAAGTTGGTTTGCTTTTATGATTGGCCTTTTTATCTCTTTAAAAGAAAGTCTGTTGGCTTGTGAATTGTGGGATATTTTTCCTGCATTGCACAGGGTTTAGCAATGTATTTTGCTGTTGTACCTGATCCATTTCTCGCTTTTTAAACTAGGACATATTGTTGAAACTGTGCTAGTAGTTAATAAAAACCATAGTCAAAAAATCCAATTCAGTATTGACTAGAGCAATTTTTTAAATTTCTTAACCACTATTTAAACAGAGTTTAGTTTAGCCCAGCATGGTTTCCAACTTTAATTTTGTGTGCTGACCTCATAACAGATTTTACTTTTCTCTCTTTCATAGGAAAAGAATTCTAAATATTATAATTACACCCTCTCTATCAATGGGAAGGCGCGGAAGCACGGAGAAAACTACAGTGTGGACTACCTGACGGATGTTTTGGTGAGTTACTGAAGCTCTGTCCTTGCAGGTTTAGCTCACATTTGATTAAAGACTCCGCAGAGAAAACCTTTAGTCGTATTTGTTCATGTTGGGTAACATGAATGAATAATAACTTGGTCTGACCGCCAAGGAATATTTCCAGCTGATTAAAAACTCCTGAGGGTGTTTTTCTTTGTATATAAGCCAGACTCAGATCTAATGTTCTTGAAATTCCAGCAGCAAATCCCTTTTCCAAAGGCTAATCTCTAAGCCTATAGAGATTACTTTGAGCAAGTTTTACTTTGTAGGGGTTCCTACTCTTGACCCCAGTTTTACTCACAAGCTACAAGATTCATCATGAGGGTGGGGGATAGGGATGGGGAGTCCTTCAGGCATTGTATGTTTATATATAAAAAATACTGAAATCGGGTGAATTTGGGACTGTTCTTTTCCTGTCTAAGATGTTTCTGATGCCAGCCCTCTGCAGAGCTTCTATTCACCAAGTACTTCAGCACCCAGTAGAGCAGGTGTTCAGCAGTAAGTCTAAACAAAGTCCCTGACTCTGTGGAACGTGACTTTTCAGTGGTAGATTTTATTTACACGTGTGTGTGTGTATATGCACACATTCATTTGTTTTGTTAAGTGGTGATCAGTTAGAAAAATAAGGCAGGGAATGGGAGTTACTTAGATAACATTTAAGCAATATCCTGAAGGAGGTAAGAGTGAGCTCTGCAGATCAGGGGAAAGAGCGCCACAGGCAGAGGGAGCCAAAAGCGTGAGGATGTTGAAGCAGCAGTGTGCCTGGCATGGTGGAGAAAGCACGAGGTTTCCGGCAGGGCTGGAGTCCAGCAGGTGGGCAGTGACTAAGTGAAGATGTAAATCAGCTAGAACAATGAAAAACGGCATGGATGTGGGATGCTTTCATTTTCATAAAGTATCTCTAGAGAAGCAAATGAAAAATGTCAGTCCGTATAAATTAAAACCCTGGTATGATGTATTTGGGCTTAATACGATTCACTTGGCTGAGCTACTTCAGCTGGCACAACTTAGGGTCTGTCTACTCTGCGTATTTTTGTAAGATTAAGGTAACTTAATTCACTTTTCCCGTTGTGAATTAGGTTCTCTTTTTATATTCTTTTAAGACATCAAATGTATATACGCTAAGGTGCATTAATGTAAGTTAATACTAAAATGGCCAAATTACATTTTTTTCCCTTATGGAAGGCAAAACAATTTTCAGGTCCTATAAAATCAACAATTCTTAGTTGCTTTCCTAGGATGGTGTGCTTTTCAATTTCTTGTTGTAAGTATTTCCCTGAAAGCCACATGATTTGTTCTAGCAACATGCTTGCAAGTGACTGTGATGTAAATTGTGTGCCAAGATTGGCTGAAAGCTGACAGGGCCCCATACCCTCTGTTCCCCAGAGAACATGTGTCTATCAAAACCTCAGCTGTTGGGTAGGGTAAGAGATGACAAGTCTTTGTATGTGTCAGGCCAATGTCTCCTTGGACTTCCTGGACTACAAGTCCAACTCTGAGCCATTCTTCATGATGATCTCCACTCCAGCGCCTCATTCTCCTTGGACGGCCGCACCTCAGTACCAGAACACCTTCCAGAACGTCTTTGCGCCAAGAAACAAGAACTTCAACATCCATGGAACGGTAGTTTCCCCTAACCCTTGAATTAAGCCACGCTTGATGTGGTTAACTGTAAAATATACTCAGCAGGGAGCCTTTGAGCCATGTAGTTGGTCTTCGTTCTAAAGATTTTAACAGTAATTGCACTTGTCTCTAGTACACTAGGTAGTATAAACTTGCTCCAGGGGTACAGATAAGGTTCCTGCCACACATCCAGTGAGCAGCTGGAGAGTCCATAGGGAATGGTAAAGACATGCCATCCTCTCTGAATGCAGGCTTTTCTGATAACCTCTGTGCTGGCTCTCCCCCTGCCCGGCGGTGGCGGAGACACGTCCCGTGTGGCTGAGCTGGGCCTGCAGCAGTCTCTTCTGGGTGGCACTCACCAGGCACCAGGCGTAGGATGAAGAGGGGTGATGCGGTACAGTGTGACCGGGAAGCAAAGTTGAGCGGAGAAATGAGCCAGAGCAGGGAGGATAATGAAGGGCCACAACCTAATGCTGTTCACCTCACATGCCACTTAACTTACCTTTCCCCTGGCACAGGGGAGAGGCCGTTCGCTGGGCCTCTTCTGCCTCATGCCTGTTGCCCAGAGATCTTAGTTGCTTGTGAGGCGGTAGAAAGAGTGAGTCTTGGAATTCGACTCAGTGTTGCCACTTCCTAGTTAAGTGACCTGACCACGAGCAAGATGCTTAACTTCCATTGTTCTCTTTAGACTGGGGGATCCTGGTCCCTCATGCAGCTGCTGTGTGGCTTAACATTATCGGCCTGTGCCTGTTACATATGACATGAAAGCTGAGTGAACTGAGCTTTAAACCAGAGGGCCATTTTCTAACTGTGTTCCAAAAGAATTTCATAGAAGTTCCCATGAGCAAGTGAGTTTAGAAACATCAGGTTAAATAAGACTCTGCTACAGAATTTCTCAGTTAATGTTGTTCCAATGTGAATTTGCAGCAAGAAATGCTCTACAGCGTTTATCAGGCATGTTAACTAAAGAACACTTGGAGGATCATGATTTTGGGAGAGGGTGGCTTAGGGTTTTACGAATAGGAGACACTGGTGTTCGGCAATGTTTTGGTTTCAACTGTGACTTTTTAGTTTAAATGAGAAGAACCCTCCAGATTTGGACTTGAAGTTTTAGGAAATTGCTGTGATGAGATTTTCCCCAAGGTCCAAGGATAATCGATACCTTAGGTAGGAAAATAGAGGGTGACAGAATGATGACTTATTAGGCAAAACTTAGAGGAGGGTAAAGTTAGTGTTTACCCTTTTGTGGTTTGCGTGGTAGACCCAAAGCATAGACTCCAGGCTATAAATTTAATGTCTTTTTAGTCAGTAGCTTCGAGAACTTTCACTAAATCTCTTATTAAAGCTACTGGCAAAGGAGCCCAGGCTTTTTGCTGTTAGGGAGGTTGATGGGAAGAAGCTAAAGAATGAGTGATGATTTGCACAAAGTTTTTTTTTACCAACATGGGGGAGGGAAGTGGGTGTGGGTGGCAGAGGAAAAGGATGAAGTTAAGCAGGAGGCTCCAGGGAGTTCCTTTTCACTGAAGTATAAAATGATCTTTGATACCTAGTTTATTTCATTATGGTGACTCGCTGTTAACTTTTTTTTTTTCCTTTTAAATTTTAGAACAAGCACTGGCTCATCAGGCAAGCCAAGACCCCGATGACTAATTCTTCAATACAGTTTTTAGATAATGCGTTTAGAAAAAGGTAAGAGCTGCTCCTTTCTCAGTCTAGGTGGTCTGTGAGGACCCTCTGAAGCAGCCCATGAGCAGGGGCTGCACCATGTGGTTATCTCTCAGAGGGTAGCAAGTTGATGGGAGGTCTTTACATTCAACTGCGAGGTGGCCTTTGGGCCCTAGAACTAATTAAACAGTTCATTTTTATGACTTATTAAAATGTTGCAAACTGGAGCCATTTGGTTAAAAAAAAATTTTTTTTCCCTGTGTCTACAGAAAAGGTCACTTTGTGAGAAATCAGCCCCAGTGTTTGCATAAGACCCAAGGGCTTAGACTAGAGCATAATATTTGCCTTTGTCGGTTTCAGTTTTCAAGAAATTCCTAAGTCAGTTTCTTAAAGCACGACACTTAAGGTGAATTCAGTTTTAGATTAGGGGTTGGAAAACTTTTTCTGTGAAGGGTCAGATAGTAAGTATGACAGGCTTGCACACCACATAGTCTCTGTTGCAGCCGCTCAGCTCTGCTGTTGGAGTGCACAAGCAGCCCTGGGCAGTATGTGAATGAATGAGCGTGGCTGTGTTCCAACAAAACTTTTTGTAAAAATAGACAGCAAGTTGTTGTTTCGTGGGTGTAGAGTTTCAGATTTTCAAGGTAAAAAGTTCTGGAGATCTGTTTCACCATATGAATATACTTAACACTACTGACCTGTGTGTACCACAATTTAAAAACAAAAAAAGTGGTCAGGCTATGGCCCGTGACTGTAGTTGGCTGACTCCTCGTTTAGACTATTAAACACTGTTGTAGCACAGGTCTATCTGAATTAATCTCTCTTAATCAGTGCTGAGTTGACAACTTCCCCTTCCAGTAATCTTTACTCTTATCACCAGTTATGATAAATAATAAAACTAACTGGTTGTTTAAAAAAAAAAGTCTCTATTTCTTTGGAATCAGTTAAATTTGGGATGAACTAATACGTTTGGAATTTCCTCATCTCTGTTTTGTTCTGAGTTTGGGATTCGAGGTTTTGGGGAGAGTGGCTTTGAGGGGGTTTTTTGGGAGGGAGGTTGGGAGTGTTTTGGGGGTTTGGTTTGGTTTGGGGAGCTTTGGGACTTCGCTTTCGCTGTTTCGGCAAGAGAGCAGTACCTCAGCCATTGTCTCTGCGGTCCCATTGCCACCCCCTGTTCACATCCAGGTGGCAGACTCTCCTCTCAGTTGATGACCTCGTGGAGAAGCTAATCAAGCGATTGGAGTTCAACGGGGAGCTCAACAACACCTACATCTTTTATACCTCAGACAACGGCTATCACACAGGTAAGGGGCAGGGCTAGGTGGTCCCGTGACCTTTGTGAGGTGCCTTTCCTTTCTCCCCCAATCAGTAGTGCTGCCGGGGAGCTCCTGTCCTTTTGCAGCAGTAGACAGGCCAGCTGGAGGATCTTGCCCTCGGGGCCCCTCCAGTTTGGCCAGTTCATTCCCCTGTGGAGAGACCAGGTTTCATAATTGGCTATTTCCCAGGCTGACTTACATGGCTTTCTAGGAGTCTGAACTTGACAGGTTGGAGGTAGGCTTTATTGGGGTGAGAAATTGAACTAGATTTAAAGGACAAGTCAATCTTAAAAAAATAGGACTAAGACATTTTACACAGAAAGACCAAGAGAGCGTTGTCTTGAGGCGAAGCTTTGTGAAATTAGCTTTCTTGATGGGTGTGGGTGTATGGGTGTGTGGTTTATGAATTGTTTTTTGTCTTTTCACGACTGCAGTATGAGTCAGCCCCATGTCCTTGACTTTCATCCTTTCTACTTGGATCTTCTCTAGTGAAAAAAAGTCAATGTATTCTTCCACGTTTGGAGTTCATAAACTTGAATTTATCTGAGGCTTGCTTGCACAGAAGCAGATTGATTAGGCATTTATTGTATTATTGTGACTATTTTTAGGCGCTCAAAGTAGAGACTAGTAAAATAGCCATTCTCCAGTTTTCAGCTGCATGGGCCCAGTCATTTGAATTCCTCCCACCTTCGTGTTTCTTTTTTAGCTGGAAGTTTCTGAAGGAACTCCAGATGTTATGATTCCACCCATCAGCCCTTGATTGTGTGTGCGGCTCGTTTGTTGTGTATCAGGATCTAGACAAAGTCCACACGCTGTTTTTAGGTTTTGTGTGTTCCAAGGCTGTGCTCTGCCACCGGTTAATTGGAAAAACTGACCTTTTCCTAAATGACTCTGATTCTAGATTTAGCTGATTGCTTTAACTTGTTTATCTATATTGACCATTCCCTATGGATTGGTAGTTAGCGCTAGAGTCTTATTAGAAATTCACGTTTTCAGCAAGAATGCTTTCTTGTTGATGCTGCGGTGGACTTCCTGTGTCTTCACAGCATGATGCTGACGCCTGTGGTGTCTGGTTGCCCCACTTCAGAGATGCTAATGTTGATTGATGGCTCCTGTGGTTTCAACCGGAGCCAGTCCTCTGAACCTTTTGTGGCTAAAGTTTCCATTGATGATTATTGCTTAAAACTGTTCCCTCAGAAATTGCAAGCTTTGACTTCGTAACTCCTTCCTTTCGCCTTTATTAGCTGGAACTCCTTTGAGAATTCCCCTCGTCCTTTGGTTACCTTGAAATGCAATTTATTCAGGAAAGGCTGGGTGAATGATTTTGCTCCTTTACTTAGCAGCTTTTAGAGTAAAACCTCCTTCAACTGTGAGCAGGTGGAGTATCGTGCATAAATTATGCATTTGTGCTTCAAAACTTTCCGGCCATTCCTTTTGCTGAATTTGCCTGTGTTAGACCACGGAGTCTAGGCATTTGTTTAAAGAAGATGAGCTCATTGTTTCCTGCCTTGTAGTGATAAGAAACCCAGGCAAATTTAAGCTTTCCGTTAAAACACCACAATTAGTAGAACAAGGTTGTTTTCGTTTTTACTGTTAATTAAGTGAACAGATGCATGACTGACACTTCTGTCTTGGCTCCATCTTTTTACCCTTTGCATTTTTTTTTCTTTTTCAGGACAGTTTTCTTTGCCAATAGACAAGAGACAGCTGTATGAGTTTGACATCAAAGTTCCACTGTTGGTTCGAGGGCCTGGGGTAAAACCCAATCAGACGAGCAAGGTGGGTGCCTGAGAGGATGATGCAGTTAACAGGTAGCACTTGCTGAGAAAAGCAAGCTATACCTCCTGAGAGGAGGCTGGTTCAGTTTCTCCTTCTGCAAGAATGAAGGCTGATTGGCTTAAGATCTTGCAAGTGTATTTATAAGCCTTGCAAATAGTGATTCTTTCTTTACTCTTTTTTTTTTATTCTTTATTCTTTATTTTTTATTGAAGTATAGTTGATGTACAGTTATTATATAAGTTACAGGCATACAATATATTGATTCACAATTTTTAATTATAGTTACTTGAAAATACTGGCTATATTTCGTGTTGTACAGTACATCCTTGTAGCTTATTTTATAAGTAACAGTTCGTACCTTTTAATCCCCACCTTTATGTTGCTTCTCCCTCCTTCCTTCCTCCCCCCACTGGTATCCACTAGTTTGTTTTCTATATCTGGGAGTCTGTTTCTTTTCTGAGATAATCACTAACAGGTTTTATATTTTAGATTCCTCATACAGGTGATAACGTACAGTATTTGTCTTTGTCTGACTTATTTTACTTCTCATAATACCAATAAACTCCTGGCCACCCACCATTAACTGTATTTTCCCTCATATATGCATATTGGCATAAATATCTTTTGCTTGTCTTTTGAGAGTAGATTTTTACTTGGTCCTTGAGTGGTGGCTGTCCACCAGGATGTTCATCAGAACCACCTTCTGAAACTGAAAGGCTCGACATTCAGAAGGGTTCTGGTCGACTCAACTTGGACTGGAATAGGAGCCCTCCCTCTTCCTTTTTTTCTTAAGTTGACAAGTGATTCTGAGAGACAGCCTGGTTTGAGGCCCACAACCCTGTAGAGCAGCGCTCTTCAGGCTTTGCTGTGTGTGCACATCCCCGGGGACCTTGTTAAAAATTCAGATTCTGATTCTGCATTTCAACCTGCTCCCAGGTGTTACCAGGTGATGTCAGCTGTTGGTCTGACCTCCCTTTGAGTATGAGGCCACAGAAGGTGTGTCATCTGAGAATTTGGTTCCCATCTCTGTGGGTCTCTTCCTTATTAATATCTTTCTGCTTTACCGATTTTCTCTGCAGAGCTGTTATAAAGTACCACGTTCTTCTGTTGTCATTTCCATTTGGTCTCAGATTTGGTACCTAATACTGAGGCACTTTGTTCTTAGAGATTTTGAGTACCTTGATCCAAGACACTTTGGTCTGATGCTTGGGAGATAAGATTTGATAGGACTCTACCAGTTATGTTTTGTCTCTTCCCTGATACCAGTTTCAGTCCCAGCTCAGTGAGACAAAAGCAAGCAAGCAAATGGATCATTTAAGCTAACATTGCAAAATGGGCCAGACTTTCTGGGTATACTCAGTACTTTAATTCACTTTGGGGGTTTAATGTTTACTTCGTTTAAATGTCTGCCATTTACCTATTTCTGTTCACAGTGCTCTTAATGGAATTCTGTTAAAATTCTTTCGGGAACTTAAAATGGCTTTCATAATTGCCTTTTGAGTTTTTTTTCTCTTAAGACCCACATTCCTCAAGCCAGTCACTTCCCACTACAAATTCAGTACCCTTTAAACAGGCCTCTCATTCCAAAGCAGGTAGGTGTGTTTGAAAGGTCATTAACTCTTAACATTTTCTTGATCTTGGTGCTGGGAGCCAGTTGAGAGCGCAGGAGCAGGGCTGCTGGGGCCACATCCAGCAAGTGCGGGGACCGCTGGGGACGGAGTGAAGTGTCAGCAGCTGCCCAGGGAACAAGCCCTTCCTTTTTTCCCCCTGCGTTAACAGTTCCATTTAAATGTTAAAATCGGAAACTTCACCTTCTCTAAGCCATCTAAGTGAACCTGGTTCCTAGGAAGCCACTTCAACAATATTAACTAACATTCATTGAATGCTTAGGCTGTGACAGGTGCTAATCCAAGTGTATCACCTGTATCAACTCATGTAATCTGCACAGCCTTACGAGATTTGAAGACGCTTATCCCCATTTTACAGATGGAGGAAACTGAGGTATAGAAGTACAATGGCCCAAGATAGTGTAGCTAAGAATATCAGAGCCCTGCCTTTGAACTCGGGCAGTCTGGCTGCCAGACACTTAACCAGAGTCCACACATGTAACCATTGCACTGTAGCTCAGACAACGGTATTTATCTGCCTGTGCAAGCACAGTACACCAGCAGCCTTGGAGACCAGCAGGAGCAGTCAGGGAGGCTCAGTTCTAAACTCCCTGTGTCAAGGAGAGCGGGATGGCTGAGCTACAGTTGTCAGCTCTGAGGCACTGGGGCAGAGACCTGGGTGTGGGGGGAGTCACGCAGAGACCAGTGGGCGGGCGTGCTTACTGTGAAGGCACGGGCAGGAGAGTGAGCGCGGCTTGTTCAAGGGACAGAAGGTGGCAGTCGTACTGAGCTGCTCTCACTTGCTACATGAACCGTCTCTCTCCACTCCCTGCCTGTGTACAGCTGGCCGCTCCTGTCTGCATGCCCACGTCATGCCCCTTTGCCCTGGCTAAGTTCATTGCCCTTCAGGGTTTCAGTTTAGGGCTTCCCTCTAGGACGTCGCTACAGGCCCCCACCCCCACGTGGACTGGGTGCCTTTCCCAGGTTCCCAGCTGGCCTCACACAAGCCATCTGAGTGTCTTGTTGACTCTAGGAGTCCCCAGATGAGTGGTATTATCCAAACTTAGAATATCCACACTGGTTGACTGGATATTACCTGGTCAACCAGGTCGGAAAATTAACTGTGTTCTCAGAATCCATTTTTTTTTAAATACTTTGTTTTATTAGTTTTTTATTTTGTTTTAGGGGGAGGTAATTAGGTTTATTTATTCTTTATTTTAAAGGAGGTACTGGGTTTAATCCCAGTACCTCATGCATGCTAAGCACACACTCTACCATGAGCTATACTGCCCCCTTAGAATCCATGTTTTTGGACACTGCTGTGCTGACAGATGGCGTTGGCGAAGTATGAAGTGCCCAGCTACCATCTAACACAGTGTTGGGTGGGGGTGGTCAGCACGTGCCAGCAGCACAGTTGTCTCTGTGCACTTGTTCTGTGATGAGTCCACATGACGTGAGTGGGCATAATGGGCTGAGCTGGCAGCAGCCTGACAGCCAAAACGGGGGACGTGTGACCAGTGGGTTCAGCTTTGTATTGGCTGGTGGGGAGAAGCAGGGGCAGGTGGTATGCGTGGGTGCCAGACATTGGCTGTTGAGGTTTTCTCCTCTGGCTAGAAATTAATCTAACTTTAGATTTGGTGGTAGAAGTTCTTCAAAGGGGTTTTAAGAAATGAAAAGGTAGTAGGAAAGGGGAAATGACATAGCATGATCTGGGGGAGGGAAATGGAACTGAACTGGGAGTCAGGAAGACTGCCTATTGGCTTTAAGACTGGTTTCCCCATGTGATTTGGGAGGATACTAAGTGCACATTCTCCGATGTAACTAGGCAATGCCCTGGTTTCCTCCTTGTTAGGGAAGCTGGGGGTGAGGGGCAGGTCCAGATGAAGCATCCCAAGATGTGTGGAGTTCTCTGCTTTCACTGCTTTTCACTGAGTGGATTTGGGGTGCTCTCTGGTGTGCTTTGAAGCTTTTCTTTGAAAGCCCTACATGAATTCTTTAACATCAGGGCTTAAATGTCTGTCTGAAAACCTGGTGTATCCTCCTGGGAGCCCTTATTCTTCTGGGTAATTCTGCATCACTGTCCTTCCAGAGCTAAAAGGTCAGTAGGTTCAAGGCATGACATTCCTTGGTCTCATGCCCCAGAGTTCTCTAGGGCCTTTGATTTGATCAGAATGTCTGTATACTTACATTCCTAAGAGCATTCCCAAACTGTGAGGCTGTGATTTATGAAATAATTTACTTGGTCTTAGGGGAAGGTATAGCTCAGTGGTAGAGCGCGTGCTTAGCATGCACGAGGTACTGGGTTCAATCCCCAGTACCTCCATTAAAAAATAATAATAATAATAATTAAGTAATTTACTTGGTCTTGTCAAAGCCTTTTCTGGATCTTTAAGTGTATACTTAGGGGTAAAAGCAGTGCCATTTTCGGAACTTGAAATGCTAATATTCCTAGAAGTTGTTATGGTGATGGTTGGTCCCACAGTATCCATTCTAATTCTTGGCTGCATGAAAACCAGAGACAGGTATAATTCCCTCTTGAATTTTTCACTCATACTTGGTATCTAAGTATGCCAAGTCTCCCATCTCCTGACATTGTATGCTAATTTTGAGATGCTCCTTTTTTTTATTTAAACAAAACCCTAATAAGAAGAGAATTTGCCCATCATTTCTAGGGAAGATGTGATCACTGTAGATATCTGGGAAGAAAGAGTCCTGGGGTGATGTTTATGGTACTTGTGCCGAAGTTTAGTGACTCTTCCTTGTCCTGGATCTCACAGACCTTTCACCCCACAGAGCAAACTGCCACTAGAGGGAGCCTCCCACCCACAGCTGACAGCTCTGGAGGCAGTTCTGCTGAGACTGGCAATTCACTGTTCTCTCTTTCTGGGTTTTATTATTTTGGTGCCTTGGACATGTTAATAATACCCATGGGACTGGCTTCACTTCATTCATGTTCTGGACGTCACTGGAGATCTGTCAGCCACACTTTGGGGTTTCTTGTGGCCTTTATCTGATACTGGAGGTGGTATCTCTGCCCATCTGTCCTTTCCTGCCATGATCTCTTCCGTCATACTCACTCCTGTTGACCGTATTCCAAGCTTCTCAGTCTGCCTGGGGGACTTGAACTAGGAAAACACCCCTGACAGAAGGTCTTGTGTATCCCGAGAGAGAGAGAGAGAGAGAGAGAGAGAGAGTGAGAGTGAGAGTGTGAGAGAGTGTGAGTGAGTGTGAGTGAGTGTGAGTGAGTGTGTGTTTATCCTCAGTGACATACGGGTTGCTCTTCCTGTGAGTTGCCTGCTACGGAAGAGTACTGATGAACAGTGCTCTGAAGGTGTTTTCTTGTCTTTCTTGTCTGTACTTTTGGTTTTGTTTTGAAATTAACAATAGCAGGGTTAGTAGTTTTTGTTTTTAATCCCGGTTTGGCTTCTTCTGAGATGATCTGAGTTTTCCCAACACTTTTGAAGACTTGTTTCTTTTCAGTAAATGACAGCTTTTCCCATTACAAGCTGCTGACTTGCTTTTGGTTACTTCTCTTCCATTTGCTCATCTGTAAGATGGGGGAAATACCGCCGCCTCGGATTGTGGGGAGGGGGATTAAGCGAGGATAAGAGTTAAGCACTGGCCCAGAATAGGTGCTGGGAGACTCGTTTCCCTTCATTTCCCTAGTGGATTGTCTCTGTCACTCCAAGGCTTTTTCTAGCCTTATGACTAGACCTTCTAGACCTATGCCCTCTGCTGCAAAAGTTTGTGTGATCATTGAGCCAAAACATATACAGGATAGTCCAGATTGAGATGTTATAAGTATAAAGTACTAGATCTCAAACACTTGGTTCAAAAATTTTAAAAATAAAATCTCATCCTTTTTTTTTGTATTGCTTATGTGTTGAAATATTTTTGATATATTGGGTTAAATAAAACATTTGCAATGAATTTCACCTGTTTTTTTCCTCCATTCTCATGTGGTCACTAGACAATATTAAATTACATATGACTCCCATTCTATCCCCATTAGACCATGCTGGTTTACACACTGTATGCAGAAGGAAAAGTCCAGTAGACCAAGGAGATAAGGCGAGGTATAAACACAGGACAGTGTCTTCAGTTTCTAGAATGTTTGTTTAAAACATCTAAGTTTTGTGCTCTTTAAGGGAGCTTATGATTCATTGTTGGAGCAAGTTTTCTGAAGTCTTCAAAGCCTACTGCAAACATTTTTTAGCAGTGTTGCCACTTTGAGAAATTGTAAAAAGAACAGATATCCTCATTGGTGACAAGGATTCAACCTTTGAGCCTTTCAAAAATGTCAGGAGTCAATTTGAAGTCAAATTTTGATTGAACTGATAAAAATAATCAAGTTGGAAAATATTTTGTATAAAATAGCCCAACATTTTTCTCATCATTCATGACAGACTCAAGACAGTCCTAAAGGAATTTTGAAAAATGTTTCAATCAATAACAGTATGGGTGAAATAAACGTAACTTCCTGGGGACATGTATTATAAGCTTTATAAGGCTTTGTTTTGTATTTAAAATTGTTATAGTTGTACTTGAATATATGCAATAGTAAATCTGGGCTGTGCAAAAGGTAACTGTGCTTTTTGCCTCATGGGTGAGTTGAGGGGAAGAGAGCTCCAGTAGAAACAGAAAAGGGAAATGGGACAACTGTGTTCTAGATCGACTGATTGTCTCTTCCTCTCTCTCCTAGATGCTCGTTGCCAACATTGACTTGGGTCCTACTATTTTGGACATCGCTGGCTATAGCCTGAATAAAACACAGATGGATGGGATGTCTTTATTGCCCATTTTGGTGAGTATAAAGCCCTCAAGCAGGCCTGAGCCAAGACTGAAATAAATTCAGGTTGTATAAATGTAGGCTTAAATCTTAAAAAACTACTAAATTTGGGGAACAGAAAATAGAACTTTTCTCTAATCTGTAGTGGGAAGGAATTTCCTAAAAAAAGAAGAAGAAAAAAAAAAAAAAAAGACCAGACACATAAAAGCAGAGTTCTATATCCTCTCTTTTTCCCTTCTTCCCCCCAAAAGCTCCATCATAAACAAAATTAAGACTAGTGACCAGTTGGGAAAATATTTGCAGCATGTATCAAAAAGGGTAATTAGTCCGGATAGATGAGTTCTTAGCACAGATTAATATCCTGGTATAAAAAGGGGCAAAAGAAGTGGCTGCTCAACTGCCAGAGGAATTAGAAACGGCCAACGTCGATGCAGAAAGATTGCTTCAGTGCTGATCAAAGAAAGGCCTAGGTGGCTGCCTCCTGCCTTCTGAGGCAGCCCGCGCTCTGTCTACGGAGTGTGTATCTCCCTGAATAAATCTACTTTTACTCTTTTAAAAAAAAAAAAAAAAAGGCTTAACTGAAGGAGGCCTTTATTGCCTGTACAACAGGGGAGATTAAAAAGATTAATACTGAGTATTTACAGAAGTCTGAGAAAATGAAAGCCTCTCAGCCAGTTCATTGAATTGTAATCAGTATAAGCTGTCAGTAGGCTAACTTCAGACTGTGAAGACTCATCACTTCAGAATACACACGTCAAGCAGTTCCATCTGAGAATTTGTTTTAAGAGAACAAAATTCATTCAGGAAATACTTGAGTACCTACTGGGCCTGGCACTGCACAGAGCTAAGTGTAAAAACTGTACGTGATGTATTAATACAAGAAAACTGAAAACCTAAATACCCAGTAGGGAACTGGTTAGACTGTGGCACAATTAAACAGTAGACGATTGAACCAACACTAACGTAGATCTGTGTGCATGGACTTGGGAAGATGCTTACCCACATACTGTAGGGAGAGAAGGAGGTTTCAAAACAGCGTCTCTTCCCTGTTAAAAATGCACGTAAACATGTTAAAGCATAGAGAAGTTTGCAAGGATCAATGCTAGAATGTTCTAGCCATTTATTACTCATTATAGGTAACTCTTCCTCTTTGATTTGTCTGAATCTGTCACAGTTTGTTATTAGGTGATATGATTCATACAAGAGAATATGTGTAACTCACAAAAGTTATGGAACGCAAGAAATACCCATGAGCCTGTCATTCCATGTAAGAACTGAAATATTCCCCATCCTGGTGCATTTTCCTATATGCTCCCTTCCCATCCCATCCCATCCCTGCCCCGCCCCGTAGGAGTGATCACTTTTCTGAATTTCCTAGTTGTTGTTCTCTGGCTTTTATTTTTTAGTAATTATCATGTACATATCCCTAAACAACATACCTGTCTTGGGGTGGGGAGATCCTGTCTTGTTTTGAACTCTGAAAATGACATCTTACTGGTTGTAATCAGGACTTTTTTCAACTCAGCATTATTTCCAAATTGATCCAGTTTGTTCACAGATACCGAATATTCCATTGTAAGAATGAGCGCATCACTCCTTAATTATCTGTTCTCTTATCAGTCAGTGGACATTTGTGGTGTTCTGGCTTGTCTTAGGAACAGTGCTGCTGTAGCATTCCTATTCATGTTTCCCAGTGGGCATGTGTGCACGCACCAAGGTTACAGCAACCTTGCATATTCATTCCTACAGATGGTACCACATTACTGTACCAAACTGTCATCAGTTTCCATTCCCACTAGCGATGTATGAGAATTCCCTTTGCTCTATGTGAAACTGTCAGACAACTTAATTTTTGTTAATCTAGCAGGTGAAAAAGACCAAAATTATATTTGGTCCTACTGTGCGTTTCTTTATTAATGAGATGAATCATTTTCCAACAGCTTAATTCACTTACTGTACAATTCACTAATTTAAAGTTTAGAGATCACTAGTTGTTGATATATTCAGGGTTGTACAACCAACTACACCATAATCTAATTTCAGAACATTTTCATCACCCCAAAAAGAAACCCCCAAATACATTAGCAGTCACTCCCCAAGTACTCCCCCTCCCAGCGCCAGGCAGGCACTAATCTACTTTCCATCTCTGTAGATGTGTCTATTGTGGACATCCTCTATAAGTAGAATCATACAGTATGTGGCCTGTTGTGACGCTGAAAACACTGAGCATGTTTTCAAGGGTCATCCCCACTGTAACATGTATCAGTACTTCATTCCTTTTTATTACTGAGTAATATTCCAGTATATGGATATGTCACATTTATTTATCCATTCATCAGTTGATAGACATTTGAGTTGTTTCCCCTTTTTGACTATTATGAATAATGCTACTGTGAACATTTGTGTATAAATTTTTGTCTTCCATTCTCTTGAGTATATACCTAGGACTAGAATTGCTGGGTCATGTGAAGATTGCATATTTAACCTTTTAAGGAACTGCCCGTCTGTTTCTAAAGTGACCACACCATGTTACGTATTCCCACCATCAGTGCAAGAGAAGGTTCCAGCTTCTGCACATCCTTGCCAACACTTGTTATCTGTCTTCTTATTGTATCTTAGTAGGTGTGACTGGTACTCATTGTGGTTTTGATTTGCTTTTTCTGTAATGACTAACCATGCTGAACATCTTGTCATGTGTTTCTTGGACATCTGTATATCTTCTTGGGAGAAATGTCTGTTCAGATCCTTTGCCTTTTTTTTTTTAAGTTTTAATTATTATAAGTATGATTTCTTGAAATATCTTCTTTTAGGGGGAGTAAATTAGGTTTACTTATTTTAGTGGAGCTACTGGGGATTGAACCCACAACCTTGTGTGCTAAGCACGCACTCTACCACTGTGCTATACCCGCCTCCTGCACATTTTTAAAAATTGAGTTTTTGATCAGCGAATCATCTTTCACTTACACCTTTTGTGTTTCTTTCCTTGTGAAGTGCCTCTTTTTGCCCATCATCTTCCTGTTTATGACTTGTCTTTTCCCTACATTGAGATGTGAGAACACAGGAACTGAATGTATAAATAGGTTAGCGTTCTTTGTATCTTATTTATAAAAATGCTTCTGAATCCTGAGATCAGAAAACAATTCTCCCAAACATTCTTCTAAAAGTTTTATAGTTCTGCCTCTTACATTCAAGTGCTTGATGTGTCTAGAATTGGTTTTCTTGCATGGTAGGAGTCAGGAATCCAATTTTTCTTTTTTTTTTTCCCCTGTATAAATACTTAATTGTCTTTTTTGATCCACAGATCTATCTTGTTATAAAACTGCATAATTCTTTGCAGGGGCACACCTCTCTCATTGTTCTTACAGACATCCTGCCACTTCTCTTTTGTATAAACTTCATTTTTCTTTTCTTTCTTTTTTTTTAACTGGAAGTACTGGGAATTGAACCCAAGACCTCATACCCACTAAGCATGCTCTTTACCACTGAGCTATTTCCCTCCCACCATGTAGAGTTTTAAAACAGCTTTTCAGATTGCCTAAAAATTCATCTTGGGCTTTTGGCTAGAACTACACTGATATCTACAGATCCAATAGAGGGAAATTTACATCATTTAACTCTCTCCATATATATCTTACACTGTGTGCCTTAATTACTTCTAATTAGGGGAAAAAACTTCACTGTAGGGGTAGAATCACTGTGCTATTTATAGTTAATTTTTCTGCACGGTTTTGTAAATGACACTTAGGAGTTGGCTCTTTTCCTCAGTCCTGTTTTGTTTTGGAGGTTGGTCTAGTGAAACTTCTGATGTATCAGGGTTGCTGAGCATTTCCTGACTGTCTTGCCTCTAGTCTGCCCTGATACAGCGGCTGCTAGCCACGTGTGGCTATTTAAATGAACCAGAACAAAGTGAAAAATTCAGATCCTCAGTAGCACTAGCCACGTAGCAAGTACTCCAAAGCCATTGTGTTGAACGGCGCAGTTAGAGAACAGTTCAGTCAGAAAGTGCTGTTGAATAGCGCTGCTGTAGAGCAGGGGGCGGCAAACCCCTGTGGCCAGTCTAGCCCAGGCTCAGTGTTTGTACATCATTGTGTCACAGCACAGCCATGCTCATCCCTGTATGTCTGGGCCTGCGTTCCTGCTACAACAGCGGGCGGAACTGAGTAAGCTGCAACAGAGACTGCAGTCGCAGACCCTAAACACTGTCTGGCCTTTGGCAGAAAAAATGCAATGATCCCTTCCAACCGTTAGTCTCAAACTTGGCTGCACATTCGTATCACCTGGGAAACTAAAATACAGCCCCAGGGAGTCTGATTAATTGGCATGCGAGGTGACCTGGCCCCCTGGGATTTTCAGAGCACCCCCAGTGATTTTAATATGGTGATTTTAATATGCAGCCACGTTGGAGACCGCTGCCCTAGACTTCCCAGATGCTCGTCTCCTCTGCGTACTTTGACATTCAAGTGTGGGGTTTTGAGGTTGACTCAAGTCTGACAGATAAGCTCTTGCCCTGACTCCCTGCTTCCAGGGCTCGGAGTTGGCAGAGTGGGAACATAGACGGGAGTTGGTGGCTTCGGAGGTCTCCCAGGACTTAGGGTTTCTGAGACCTTCATCTGCTCAGGATTGTTTGGGTTTCATCATAGAGCAGTGGTTCAGAAATAACATTCCTCTCTGACTCTCCTTTATCAGGCAGCTGTGTCATTCCACGGTCTTGTGCAGGTGATCACCCGTTCCCCCGCTGTGGGCCCCAAGTTAAGCAGGCCCACTCCAGTTCCGGAGCAGTGGTTCTCAAACTAGCGTCCCTTAGCAGTGACTTGGGGGGTTCGTTAAAATGCGGATCGCTCCCCACCAGCAGTGGGGGTTGTTATAACAAGTTCCCCCGCTGATGCTGCTGGGGAGGGGCCCCGCTTTGAGCACTGCTGTTTTAGAGCAGTGCTTCTCAAATTTTACTGTGCATGTGAGTCACTAGAGGGTCTTATTAAAATGCAGACTGTGGCCCATGAAGGCTGAAGTAGGGCCTGAGATTGTGCATTTCTGACAAGCCCCCAGGTGTTGCTGGTAGACCACAAACCAGACTTCGGGTGTAGACCATTTTTAGAGCTCCTCCCACCTGGCCTCCCTACCTCCATGTCTTCACCCCATCTCTAGATTCTGCTGCTGGGCTGATTTTTCAAAAGCACAGCCTTAATTACATTACTTCCCTGCTCAAAAACCTCCCATTGCTTCCTGTCACCTGCTGTTCTTTATAGAACCAGCGGGCAGCCTGCTGTCAGGGCCTTTTCCTGCCTCTCCACCCTGCCTTGGCACTGCCACTTGGTCTGAAAGCTGGAGATGGGGAACCCATACCACCAGGCATTCTGCTTCCATCCTGTGCTCGTGTTGTTCTTTTGATACCAAACGACCTTTTACTCCCAGGTCCTTCCCCTTTTCACTATTTGTGTGCCTGTCTTAAACTTGCCCATTTCAAATGCTGCCAGTTCCCTTCTCCTGCTCCACTAATGTGCAGTGAAAATTAAAAGTGTTCATATTTGTGTGATATCTTCATTCTGATCATCAAGAAGTACTTTGAACCTGCTACAGTCCCGAGCACACCAGTCCTGTTTAACTTCTCAGTAGGAGCTTAGAACAGCTCTTACAGAGTTTATCAACTACCGTTTATTCTGATCTGAACTTGGAGCACCTTGCACTGTGACTTTGAGTCTCACTTCGCTGCTTGGTTGCTCTCCATTCCTGACCTGCTTTATGGAAGGAGTCTTGGGAAGTAACTGTCAAATGCTCAAAGCGTTTGAGCTCACTTGTGAGGGGGTCTATAGAAACCAAACACGACCCTCGGTAGCCATCATGTGCCTCCCTTTTAGTCATTCCCTGTAGTTACTGAACGAACAGTCCAATTTTGTTTTGACTCCCGATTCCTCTTTAGCAGTAGAATGAATAACTTTGTGATCCTGATCCTTACCAGTCTGCACCTCACAGAAACCACTTTTGCTCTTCTTCCTAGACAGGAGCCAGGAACCTGACTTGGCGATCAGACGTCCTGGTGGAATATCAAGGAGAAGGCCGTAACGTCACGGACCCAACGTGTCCTTCCCTGAGTCCTGGAGTGTCTGTGAGTAACACCGGAGTGGGCTTACCAGCCTCCTCACTGACAGCACAGCAGGGCTTAGATGTGCCAGGTGCTGAAACCCTTAATCTGAATCCTGTTCCTGTCACTTGACTTTGTCACTTGATTATAGGAGATTAGGAGATGGACAGAGGTAAACTCGATAATCCTGAAAATGATACTGCCAGCCTGTTGTTAGAATGTGCACTTCAGAATCTTCCAGTCTTCGTAACAGGGGCACATATCTGCCCATCTCCTAACCTTGTCAGTACCCCTTTCTGTTTTCCTACCCGTCTTAGCCGTGGTACCATTTTTTAATGGGGATGTTATCAGTGGCTTCCAGCAGAGACGGGGCCCCAGCCTGTAATTGTGCCACCGCTTGTGTCTTTCACTGGTGGCAGCCAGGCTGGTCCTAGAGGTGGTAATAGTGACATTAGCCTCTCTTTAGAGAATGGGAAATAGGAGTCAGCTTCAGAGAGAACCCTAACACCAAAGTGTTCCAACGTAGTAAAGACATGATGAAATATGTTGTCCTGTTTGCTGATAAGAACACTCGTAAGTAATTGGAAATGATTCCACAAAGCTCATTTTAGCCTCTTTTCTCCCATCCTTTAGGATGACAGATCCTAGTATAACTTAGTCGTGATTCATCTGAGTATTGATTTCTTCTCTTTACCACCACACACGTTTTAGAGGTGCTCATCACAACCAGCTCTGGTCAGGAGATGAGCAGGCAGGGATGGCAACAGTCTACAAACAGAGCCACCACACCCCGTGTTCCTTCATTGAATTAGCCATCAGCAGGGGACAGAGCCTCACGTCTAACTTCAGTTACTTCTGTGTGGAAGGTTTCCTCACTTCTGTCCAGTCGTATATCTGTCTGGAGCCAACCTGGTTGCCCCTGTAAGCAAGTTGTTTGTTCCTATAGAATAACAATCTTCGTTTAACTTTTTTAATGTCCCTCCAGCAATGTTTCCCAGACTGCGTATGCGAAGATGCATACAACAATACGTATGCCTGCGTGAGGACCATGTCAGAACTGTGGAATCTGCAGTATTGTGAGTTCGATGACCAGGAGGTAAGAGGGCCTGCTGCCTCCTCCACCCTTGTGTCTGGGGCCAGGGCTGTGGTGGCTGGAGAGCAATTCCCAGGATGCTCCCCGGGAAGATGTGTTTCCTACCGGTACTTCCACTTGGGTTCCCCTCAGTTAAGGAACCGGAATTCCACGAGGCCAGACTTCTCTGACCTTTCTCACGGTGGTTTCCATCACTCCCAGCACTGCCCACACACACTTTAAGTGCACACAGTTGACTTTTTCGGAATGCTGCACGCCTGGTCTGTTTGCTTCCCTGATAGTTTGGGGTGAGGGTAAGACATCTCAATTTCTGTGGAGAGGAACGGAGTTGGGGCCTTTCCTAGAAAGCTTACTGGCCACCAGCTTGTTCAGACCTTCTGCCCCTACCACCGCAGAGTCCAGTGCTGGTGCAGTACATGAGCAGTGGAGGGTCAGAGGTGGCAGCCTTGGAGGAAGGTGGCTTTTAGCCAGCCCAGATCAGTGTGGATTATCTGCAGGATTACAGGGACCCCAGCCGTCCTGATTTCCTACTGTTTATCAGTGAGCGCCTGCCCACCCCATCTGGCAACCCACATTTTGCCACGTGGAGCCAGTGCTTATAGTGTTTCTCAGAAATTGATTTGCTCACTATTTGTAGCTCGTATGCACTTGGGACAACAAAGGAGAGCTTCCCTCAGACTCATGTCCTTCCCCTTTGTTACTGATAGTCTGAGGGAAGCCACTTAGAGCCCTGACAGCCAGAATTTACCTACATCTTCTTAGCCTATCCTTAACTCCGGCTTGGAGAACAAGGTACAGACTGGGGGGAGCACAGTGATATTAGCCATGTCTAATGTTAGAAATACTGTATTCTTCCTCAGTTGGAGTTGTACCTCCAAAACCGGTTTTTAAAATAGGAGAACTCAACATTTTTATAACACAGGTTAGAGTACTTTCATATCTATTCTCAGTTGAGGTAAAAATAAGACTTCAAATGTCAGCTGTCACCCAGTAGTAACCTTATTACTAAGTCTAGTTTCTGAGCCCTTGTCATGAGACAGTCCTGCCTTCCGTTAATTACGGAAGGTCATGTGAGTTTCTTCCCTTCTCCCCTCCTGACTCTGCCTGAAGGCACAGGGACGCTGGGTCCCCTTTCCAGCATGGGCCATAGACCTGAAGCAATTTAACCCCCAGAACAGATGCTCCATTGTCTGCTGTATACCCTTGGGCTCCTTGAGAGTCTTGAGACCGGATGATATTCTCGTGGCCCTGGGTTTTATCTGCTTCCTCCCTTCCCATTTAGCAATAACTCACAGGAGGAGTATTTCTTCAGGCGTAACCCTTGCTCCCCTCCCTCCTCTCATCTCCTGTAGGTGTTCGTAGAAGTCTACAACCTGACTGCAGACCCACACCAAATCAACAACATTGCCAAGAGTATAGACCCCGAGCTTTTGGGAAAGATGAACTATCGGCTGATGATGTTACAGTCCTGTTCTGGGCCGACCTGCCGCACTCCAGGGGTTTTTGACCCTGGGTAAGTGTCTTCTTCAGTGACTGCCCAGCTTTCTCCAGCATTCCTGCTGTTCTTGAAGGCCAAGGCTACCTCTTAGGTCTTCCTCGCTCTGAGCTGAGCTCTGTTCTACTCATTTCTCCTGGTTCTGCTTCTCAAGGGGGTACTGTGTCTTAGTGCTGCAGCCTGTTGTGCTGGGAAAGTGTGAGCTGCTGGAAACTCCTGCTCTCCCCCGCCAGCTGGTGCCTTAGCTGGAGGGCAGCCCTGCTCCCCACCACGTGGGGCTCCTCCTTCCCCCTTTCCTGTGGTGCCACTCGATTCACTGGTGACACCTGGGGCTTCTTTAGAGTAAGCTGACCAAGAGTTACTCTGCTTCCTAGCACTTCTGAGAGCATATGCCTTCATTTCTCAGAAACCCCAGTTATAGAAATGTGAGTACTTGCCAGTAAATCTAATAAGTACACAAATGAAATAGAAATAGATGAAGGTAGGAAAGATGTTTAACTATCACCTACCAAGTCAGCCTTTTTCCTCCCACTCTCCTTCCTCTTACAACAGTAACTTTTCCCCAGTAACATGGGTCTCAGCACCCCACGTGCTTGAGCAGCCTATGGCAAGAAGCCTATCATTTTTTGCTTTAAGATGATAAAAGGCAAACTTTCATTGAGAAAGGATTATTTCAGTTCTTACACTGATTGTAGGAGAGGAAGAACGATGTCCTAAGCTGATGGAAAGTAGTAAGTTGATTATGTAGCCACCTTTGTGTGAGGTGGTGTATCTTCAGTCCAAATGAGAGAAGAGTATATGGTGAACGAGTAGAGACACTGGGTTGTAGGCTATGTATTAAAGAAAGGGAGCACTGTTGCTTTCACCTAGTATATACAGAGCCAAAAAGACACGGAGGCCAGCAACTTAAATGTTGTCTTTGTATTGTTACTTAGCTTATCATAATTTTATTTATCACTTAAGCTAACTTTTACATGGGATGATCCTGATAATGCATAATTAGTCATTGATCAAGCATCCTAACCACCCAGCTTTGATCTTTCCCTCCAAGTTAGTGAAATGGACCCTCCCTTGGTGCCAGTTCCTTGAACTAGGAAGTTCGTTCTGTAAGGTAAACCTCAAGACTTCTAGTCGGCACGTGCTGATTTTGCAGCAGCCGCTTTGCTCAGAATGTTTTACGAAACCAAAAAAGATGTCTAAAGCAGGTCTCTGGCTGCCTCTCGGAACTTAAAGCCAACCTCTAACTAAGTCTTGCATGGAAGGTCATGAGACCTGGACATCGTGGACGGTGATGTTGGGCCAGAGCAGGGCAGATGCCGTGGCCCCCTTCAGTGTTAGGAGGACTCCACCTTAGAGTTCCCATGCGGCCCTTAGAGCCCAAACAGGTACATTTCCAGTGAGGAAATAGAGCTTGGCATTGGAATGGAACTGACACAGAAGCTCTGACTTCTGGGCAAGCTTTGTTTTTTAAACTATAGCTATGTTGCTCACATTCTGGAAGCTTGTCATTAAGATTCTAGAGGCTGGCTTTACTCGTTAGCCTGAGCTGTTTAAACTCTACCTTAGTTTCTTTTAAATGCCTTAACCATAGCTTATTCTTTCCTACCATTCAGGCCTATAGACCCTTCTAGGATGGGGGCCCACTCCCACCACTACCCGTCAGGACGCAACACACACGTTCCCTTCCGTGTTGCCTGGGGCTGCTCTTGCACTTGAGCAGCAAAGTTGAGTAGTTGGCACAGAGACTGTGGCCCACAAACCCTAAAATACTTATCATCGGGCCCCTTTAAAAAAAAGTTGGCCGAACCCTGCTCTAAAATAATGCCCAGAGTTAGTCTGTCCTACAGGATAGCAGATAAAACTAAAAGACAGTGTTATTTCCAGACTGCAGACGTGAAAGCTGCAGCCAGTGTGTGTTCTTTATGTCTGCCAGGTCTCACCTCCAGCCACCATTTGGCATTGACTCGAACTTCCTTTCAAGCGGTAAAGTGATTTCATGTGCCAGACGCTTTACGTGAATTGCCCCTCTGTTTCAGTGGTGGCCAGAGGTCGGTGACTCCCCTCAATTCATGAGCCAGGTTCAGGCTCCTATTGGAGATGCACTCACCTCCCAGGCTGTGTGTCCAGATGTGAAAGATGGCAGGGCTCCCAGCAAAGTCTAGGCCGCTCCATACTCTAGGGATCGCTCCCCCCACCAAAATGTTCAAACATTGCCTCCTCGCAACGCCTTCTGTTTGTTCTCCTCTCACTTTTACTGTTACTTTGTGCTCGCTGCCTTGTGATGGAAATGCTCTTACTTACTACGTACTGTGCTTTGTACTAGATTCCCTTCTGGTGATTTAATTGTTCCTGCTGCATCCCTTCCTGCCATCCTTTCCAGTGTATATTCTGACTGAATACTCAAGGGCTAACGAGAGTTAATGCGATACCTTTTTTTTGCCACTGTCCCCAGATACAGGTTTGACCCTCGTCTCATGTTCAACCACCATGGCAGTGTCAGGACTCGAAGGTTTTCAAAACATCTTCTGTAGCACCTCGGCGGTTGGATCCCCGCACGCCTCTTTCTGATGAAGTGATTGTAGTAGGTGTCTTTAGCTAGTCCTCAAGACCACACCTGGAAGGGTTCCTGGGCTGGCTTCAAGTCCTGTTCAAAAAAGCAACCCAATCAATCAGCTGACGTCCTTGTGCAATGTGTTAAACTGTGAACTCTGCCCGTGTGTCAGGAGTGGCTGTCCCTGGTCCCTTCATTCAGCTGATGACAATACTCCCGGGGTCTTTGTTCTCACCAAACCCTTTCGGTCCTGGGGCCACAGTTCCTGATTATATTCCCCATGTGGTCAAAGTCTGAATCTGTAAACCCATTCAGATACATAGCAATGCTTGGGGTGGGGGTGGGGGGATGTTTTTGGTAAACAGCTTGACCTGAATTCAAAGGACTTGCATCACATTCCAGATTGAGCACTTCACTATCAAAAATACTGATATCACATGGCTTGAAGACTAACCACCAGAGCAGAACTGTCTAAGTACCATCATTTTGAGTAGAAATACACTGTTCATAATATCCATCACAATGTGATAAGGTCAGAAATTCAAAACACATCAACCAAGCTCTGTTCATTTTTTTAGGAATTCTGGGCTGGTGCTGCAATGAAGCAGGACAGTGGGAAGCTTTTGGTAAAGGCTGATTCCAGGTAGTTATTGAAAGTGATGGACCTCTGCTTTGCGGTGGCTGCTAACCACGTGGAGTGTCAGTTAGCGCCAGGGGTAGCTAGGGAGTGTCTCTCCTGGACTAAAGTGGGTGAAGTACTTCAGCAGAGAACTTCAAGGGTTGGTGAAGGTTGTTTTCTGAGGGCCTTCTGTAGGTAGGGCTCTCGGGGTGACAGGTGGAAGGGCTGTAAACTGGGCTAGACTAAGTGCCTGCCCAGCAGGGACCCTGGGTTTCAGTCCCACGGGTGAAGCTGGCAGACTTTCCATTTTGCAAACGTTCTTTTCACTTGTTAAAAGGTAAAAATTTTTTAGGGTTGATGCGAAGTACCAACTGCTTACCTTCTTCCCTTTAAGATAACTTCTTCCTGAGTTTCTTGTGTGACTGGGGCCTCATTCACTACTCCTCTGTGAAAACCAGATCTTCTTGAGGTTTCCTGCATAGAACTGCATTTTTGTTTCTGGGCTCAAAGACCAAGGCCGTTTCCACTGTTTTCTTCACAAGAACGCTAACCGTAGGGGAGGAGGAAGAACTGCGCTTTATAACCTGTTCAACTCAGGCAATAGCGATTTTAGCTTTATTTAAGGTCCCAGGTTGAGCTTTAAGCACTTTGTAAGACATGGCCATAGGTCACTTTTCTTCAGAATTCCAAATTGCCACATTGGGTTAATAGCCATTGGGTTTATTCCTTTACCTCACAGTCCCAGTAACTGTGGTGGTAGTTAGAGGTCAAATGGGCAAGTGAAATGAATACCTCTGCTGTGAACGTTTTAGGAAAAGACATTCTAACAATTTTGTAACTAAAAGCAAACTGCAGTGTTGAATGTGGGGATCGGCATTATTTCTACACTTTGATTCTTAACAGTAATCAGTCAGCTTCCACATGAATGAAAGTTGACCATAGTTGTTCCTGAATAAAAAGAAAACTCGTACCAGGTCTTGTACTGTGATGTCATATTGTTGTTTTATGCTAGTTCCTGGAAACAGATGGAGTCGAGTCATAAAAGTGACACAGGTGAGCTGCCAGCAGATTCCAGTCACACTGCTTACCTGCAGCTGGCTTCTGTTTGGGTGCGGGATGCAGTGAAGCCCTCTTTTTGTACCTCTAATTTTTGAATGATCCCTAATTTGACTTTTTCTCTTGGACTAATTTCATTCTGGATCTAGGCTAAACTCATCTTTCATAAAGAGGCCTCGGTTTATAGACTAGCAGCCCACAAGATGCACTGAATTTCTCAGGATGGTGTGTACAAGTCCCCACTGCTGCAGGAGGCATGCCTTGCTTTTCTCCTGTGTACTGATGAGCATTTTGGTTATTCTCCCTTTTGAGACAGGGTCCCTATCTGTTGGTGCCCTTCAGAATAGATAGAAAACTGTAACCATTAGGAATGAACAGAGGCCTTGGGGATGAATAGAGATTTTTGCCTTATTAAGATTTCCTGTCAAAAGCTCTCTCAAATAGTTACATTTCCTACAATTACAAAGTAGGGAATGCCTTTGAGCATCTTTGAATTTGACCAATGGTGCTGTTGCAAAATACATTTTAATTGACTATACTAGGGTTTTTGTACAAAATAGTCATGATAGCCAGGGAAGATTATACCTTAATCTGTGAGAACTGTTCGTAAGTTTAAGTGTGTAAGGAATAGTTTTAACGAAAGAAGATATATTGTCCTAGGATCCTTACTAAGAGCAAGCAGAGGGTATTTAAACTGATCTACCAGTGGAACTAGGTGGGAATATCTGGATCTTTAGTTTCATCACCACTTAGGTCCCACTGAGTGTTGTGAATTCCTGTGGTCGCATCATCTGTTCCGAGAAGCGATTCTGCCCTGGCTCTGTGTCATCTCACTCATTGACTTAGAAAGTGCCCTTCAAAGGACCCTGTTCACTGCTGCACTTTTCAATGAATTAAAATTTATTTCTGTTCTCGTGGGAATGTGTCCTTTGTTTTAGTCCACAAGTAGTAAAATTCTGACAAGATGCTTTTTGGTTTTCCCCTTTATACTGTTTAATGTTTTAATCACTCACTAGCACTGCAGATCTCGGGCCATTTGCTCATTGGGTACCACAGTGTCTGCCTGGAAAGCTCCTGTACACATGGTCCCTGCTGGTCCCTGCTGATCCCTGAATGAGCACCACGAAGAAAATCCTTCCTGATAAATATTTTATGTTTACAGTTTGGAGAAAAAAAAATCTTACCTTGGCCAGCTTTAAATTAGATCAGGTAAGCTCACCTGCAAAGGTGCCTTTCCTTGATGACCACTCATGCGATCCACTGCCCTAAGTGAGAAATGAATTCATACTGAGTTGACAAACTTTTTCTTAAGGGGACAGTTAATATTTGAGGTTTGCAGGCCACATGGTCTCTGTCACAACTACTAAAACCTGCTGTCACAAAAGTAGCCATAGACAGTATGTAAAGGAATATATATGCCTTTGTTCCAGCAAAACTTTTTTTTTAAGCCATAATTTGCCAACCCCAGACCTAGTAGGTTGCCCCCTTCTAAGTTCTGAAGACCAAGTAGAAAAATTTGTTAGCGGACAGCCATAAAGTTTACAGATTACAATCAGGAAAACAAGTAATTTGTGTTTATCAAAATATCCAGCCACCGAGGAGAGAGAACATGTATTTGCACAGGCCCTCACAGCAAGGGTAAGGATAGATTCTGCTAGTTCCACTTTTCTAGCTTACATCCCACCTGTTCCCCCTGAGACTACATCCTGCCCTGTAGCAGCAGACAACCTCCTGATTTAGTGTTTCATCCTCTTTCTCCACCAGCCATGGGTTTGGTCCTAAGTGTACACTGAAGTCTCTTGTGGCCAGAACAGGCCCCAAGCTGAAAGCACCGTGCGGAGACATCTAGTACTGGCTGCTGAATTTACAGGACCTACAAGGGATGGCACTGAATGCCGATTTCCTGGTCTAGTAACTGCCCTAGAATCTTGAGTGTTTTGCCTATAATTCCATTTCCTTCCCTAAGTGTGAGTTTTTAAAGTTTGTTTGTCCTTCTTGGAAAATTACATCCTAGGTGATGCTTCAGATGAAGTTTAGTGTCAGCGTGACAGGTAAACATCTTGGCGGGGTAGTAACGCACCACTCTAGGAAGGAGGCTCTGGAAACCACCACCACCTCACGCTGTACCAGGCGTTACAGCATACAGAGGATCTTCACCTCCACATCTTATTTGCTCCTCACGTGAACCCTGTGAGGTAAGCAAACAGGTGATGCCTCTGCACTTCACAGGGGAGAAAAAAAATTGTTTGATCCAGAGCATTTGCCATTGTAAATTTTAACTGCTCCTCCCACAGTTGAACTCTTACTGTAATAAGGGGAAATTATTTCGCCTTAGTTACAGTTCTTTCCTCATAAGAGAAAAAAAGAGCAAAAGTGATACAAGTTTAAAATGCTGCCAAAAGAACAGACGTGAGTAACCAGTGGCCATTATGTAGAAAATTTTCACGTAAATCATGAATTATGTCAGGTAACTCCTACTCACCCTCAAGATCTTAGCTCTATATCACTGCCTCCAGGAAGCCTTCTCTAACCGCCTCAGTAATAAACTCTCATAGCACTCTGCACTTTATCTTCATGACACTTACCAGTATGTATTACACATGGAGTCTGGTTTCCATGGAAACACGACCATAGCGTTCTCACCACAATCTACCCAGAACCTAATATTTATAAATTACCTGAGGATGTTATGTGAAAAAAGTCAAAACACTCAGTGTTCTACTCAAGTTTCTTTTTGTGCAAAGAACAGAACAATAGAAGTGAAAGACTAAAAGAAAGAAAAATTAAGTTAGAATGTTATTGACCATATGCATTGAAGTCCCATACTGTAGACAACTGTAAACTAAATTTCTGAGGGAAGCACAAAGTTGGTGGCAGCAGCAACGTGAGCGCTTGTCATCTGGCAAACTTTTCAGAACTGGGCAGAATTAGGAATGTGTAGAACTCACCAATTTTTTTTTTTTTTTGCACAAAATAACAGTATTTTTAAGGAAACTTACTGCAACATGAGGCCCCCAAATATGAACATATCAAGTATGTTGGTAGAACCTGTAGTGATGCCACCTGTCCTGTTCCTGATCATCTGCATCTTCTCTTTCTTGCCTGATCAGTCTGGTTAGAGGCTTATCAATTCTGTCAGCACTCTCGAAGATCCCAGTTTGGGTCTCACTGATTGTGTTCCTGTTTTCTACTTCATTAATAATCACTCTTTGTTACTTCCTTTCCTCTGCTTGCTTTGGGTTTGCTATTCTTTTTCTTATGTCTTTAAGTGGAGGCTGAGGTCACGTGTGAGTCCTTTTATCTTTTCTAAGAGGCACTGAGTACTATAAATTTCCCTCTTATCTCTGCTCTTGATCCCATTGTAGAGATGAGCACGAGTGCAGAACTTACATGAACAGAAGTAGTTCCTTCCTGAGGGAAGAGGGACCAATGAGGCATCCAGCAGCTAACAAGAATCAAGGAGATTACTGAATTTACGTTCTCCATCTCCCAGAGGCCACATGGCCTCTCCCCTCTGCTGCTCTCTGCTCCATTCTCCTGCTTTCTCTGAAGTCTCTCCCTGTCCCTGACACAAGGCCCAATGGTGAGCTTCGTCCCCTGATTTCTGAGTCCTCATCACTAACTGGAATTCCTTTGTTTATTTAAAATTTTTAGGAATGTCAAATTGACCAACGGCCTTGTGTCAGAGGTCTAAGATCTAATTAGCCATAGTCAGAGGCGCAGGGTCACACTGTATGTGGAATTATCCTTTCCAGGATTAAATGAGGCAGGTCAGGGAGACTCTTTACAGGTTAGCCATTACTCTCAATACGGATAACTTGTTTAAAAAAAATTTTTTTTCAGAGGGGGGTATGGCAGGAGATACACGTATAGCTCAAGTGGTAGAGTGCATGCTTGGCATGCAACCCCCAGCACCTCCTCTAAAAATAAATAAACCTACTTGCCTTCCCCCAAATAAAATAACTAATACAATAATAAATATTTTTAAAAGACAACTCTAAATTAAAAAGAGTGGGGTACAACTGCACATGGATGTATACCTCTTCAGTCTCTGAAATACTCTGGAGAGCTCTAAGATTTGCAGTTAGTATTTGAAAAACCATGGGGTGCTTGTTAAAGCAGTGGATTCTCAGGGCATAGTACCAGCTTTGGGGTGGGGCACAGAAACATCTTGCTTTAAAACATCAGCACCTCCAGTAGTTCTGAGGCTGTCTATAAAGAAACGGAGTAATAACTTCATTTTTGTCTTGAAATATCTTGCAACAGATCTTAAACACTGCCCACCCCAACTATTGGCTTCCTAACAATCTCCCCACCCCGACCTACCGTGTCTCTGCTTGGATCGCCTTACTTGCAAAAGAACAAAAATTTTAAATGCAAGCTGGAGTGGTGGGTGGCACAAGGGTGACACAGGCATGACACCAGGGACAGGAACATGTTCCCAGCCTCACCCACACCCTACACATGAATTATCTTCCCTGAAGCACACACCCTTCCCCAGCACAAACTCTCCCATAGAAAGTGTATCTGGAAGGAAGGCAACGAGGTTTGGACATTTCTGAAGGCTGACGGCCAAGTTTCTCGATTTCGGTGGCTGCCCTTGTGTTCTCAGATAAGGGACTTTTATTGATAAGGCATTCGATGACAGGCTCGCTTTTACCTAAAAATCACTGATTTGGAACACTCCTCTAGAGATCACACATGCAAGAAAAAAAAACATGTGACATGTTAGCTATTCTGAAAGAATCTGAAGACACCATTTGTAGTTGTGAGTAAAAGATTTGAATTTAAGCTGTCACCTCCCCACTTGCAAAAGTAGTAATTCAAGGATTCTAACTTTCGGCAAGATGACCGCATACTATGGAATTACCAGAACCTCAGCAAATTTCATTGCACTTGAAAATCAGAAGAAAGCCCTCTGGAGCAGAGCCCCCTAGAACTCCATTTCAGAGAAGAGGAAACACAGGGTCCACATGGGTCCACACAGGGTGGCTAAGTGAGGGGAAGGTACACACGCCAGGCAAACGAGCAGCTCTGTGCTGCTGAAGACAGGTGCATGCAAGGTAAGCCCCCTTGTTTAGAAAGATAAAAACCAACTCTCCTGGTTAAAGGAACTCCCTCCCAAACACAAAGCCAAAACCCCAACTTCTGAAGTTTACCAAGAGCCCTGATGTTCTCTGTTTGTGTGTAAACATTTAAAAATTCCAGTACTCACCTTTCTCAGAAGGGAAGAGAGGAGCTTTTGCTGATCAGCTGCCGCCAAGTGAGTCACAAGTGACTTTGGAAACCAAGATCAAAAGGGTCTATCCTCTACACCCTGCCGTTCTCACTTTGTGGAATTAAAGAGAAAGATTTGCCAAAAAGCAAGCCAAACTGAAACCAAAAACCACCAACCCCTCAAAAACCAACAAAAATTTAAAATACAAAAAAACTGCAGATGGAATTAAATTAACATTTCACCTGCCCACCCTGGGGTTAAAAATAAAGTTATTTAATCTGGCCAGTCCTTTCCACCACCACCCCCGGCCCATTTCTCCCCTGATCCTTGTACAAAGCTGCTTTCTTGCGCACTTAGTTAAACAAGTAGTGATTCACACCAGACAAATGTAGACTTTCAAGGCTTTGAATGCTTAGTTCCCTGTGTTCCTTTGGGAGAGGATCATCCTTGAGGGTGTAAAATTCCAGCCTTGGAGAGGGTGTGGACAAGAGGGAACCCTCCTATGCTATTGGTGGGAATGCAGTTTGGTGCAGCCACTATGGAAAACAGTATGGAGGATTCCTTAAAAAAAAAACTGAAAGACTTACCATATGATCCAGCAATCCCACTCCTGGGCACATATCCAGAGGAAACTAATTCAAAAAGATATATGCACCCCAATGTTCACAGCAGCACTATTTACAATAGCCAAGACATAGAAGCAACCTAAATGTCCATCGACAGATGATTGGATAAAGATGTGGTATATGTATATGCATATACACACATATGTACACACAGTGGAATACTACTCAGCCATAAAAAAGAATGGAATAATGCCATTTGCAGTGACATGAATGGACCCGGAGATTATCATACTAAGTGAAGTAAGCCTGAAAGAAAAAGAAAAATATCATAAGATACCGCTTATATGAGGAATCTAAAAAAATAATAATAAACTTATTTACAAAACAGATAGATTCAGACATAGAAAACAAACTTATCGTTACCAAAGGGGAAGAGGGAGGAAGGTTAAATTGAGAGTTCAGGATTTGCAGATACTAAATACTATATATACAATAGATAAACACAGTCCTATTGTATAGCATAGAGAACTATATTCAGTACCTTGCAATAGCTTATAATGAAAAAATATGAAAAGGAATATATGTATGTGTGTAAATGAATCACTATGCTGTATGCCAGAAATTAACCCAACATTGTAAATCGACTATACTTTAATAATTTAAAAAACAACAAACTCCAGCCTTTGCAAGCATTTGGTGGCTCCTGGGAGCCAGCTCTGACTTCTCCCTGAAGCTATTCTGGCAATTATCTTACTAACTGCAGTGAGAACACCGGGTTTGGTTATCTGTCCTGTCAGTTTCTCCCACACAACAGAACCTGAAAACGAAAACAGGTAGGCATCCCCCTCTATGTAACTTAGTATAATCACTGAAATGGAATGCTAAATGAACACCCTCCCCCGCCAAAAAAAAGGCGGCTGAGCACCCTGACATCAAGCCTGTCCTTGCTTTTCCCACAAATCCCACTGCACCGGATTGCTTTCAGATGAACGGCCCATTAGAGGGCATCCTCATGGGTACTTAATAGGCAGTTTTACTGAAAAACTGGGTAGAACTTACAGGAAAAGTCGGCAGACTGGCAGGACGGCTCTGCCACTCACTCCCAGAGGGGCAATGGGCGAGTTGCTGGACCTCGATGCATTTGTTTCCTCATCTGTAAAATGGGGATGCTGACGATACCTATCTCATGAGGGAGAAAATGGGTTAATACGTGCATAGTACAGAAGGTCTTCGCCTTATGATGGCTGGTTTGATTTTACGATTTTTCAACTTTACAATGAATGGTGTCAAAGTGATACGCATTCAGTAGAAACTGTAGAAACTACTAGGATTTTAAATTGTGATGTTTTCCCAGACTAATGTTATTTTTTTGTGTTCACAAGGGTAAACACCAAATGTAACTGTTCTGTACTTAGACAACCATTCTATTTTTCACTTTCAGTACAGTATCCACGAATTACATGAGTATTCAACACTTTATTCTAAAATAGGCTTTGTGTCAGATGATTCTGCCCAACTGTAGGCTAATGTATGTGCTCGGGGTACGTTTACGGGGGGCTGGTCTGAACTATGAGGTTCGGTAGCCAGGTGAACTGATTGCATTTTTGACTTACGATATTTCCAATTTACGATGAGTTTATCAGAACATAACCCCACCATAAATCAAGGAAGATGTACATAGAGACTTTTCCCCTTCTTTCAAAAACACAACACTTTTAATTAGAATCACCTAGAGTCCCAAAAGTGTACAATTCTTAAGAAATAATTTTGCAACATAACAATATTCATTTAAACAATTATCAACTGGTGACAGATTCTGAAAGGAAGCCTAGGACAGGAAGCTAACTTCCTTTAAGGATAAAAATTCCAAAACATTCCCACTGCACCTTGGGCTGAACGTCCAAAGTGGATTCTTCTGGATATTTTGACGAAAAAGATCTACACAGAGCCGTCATTTCCATCATCATCATTTTCACCTATAAAGCAGCTACAGTACTTGCAGTGTGTTCCCCTTCACGGGCGGGTGCAGCCTCGCTCCTGTATCACCCGCGCCTCTAGGGGGCAGTGCAGTGGTAAAAACACTTGCCGGCAGCAGGCGTGGGGGCCTAAGAGGAGAAACGTGCACCTATCTGGTGTGAGACAGTCACGCTGACCAAAACACACGGATACTTTACAATGTTGCAAGCGGTCTGTTTTAGGGATGGGAGACCTCGGCAGGAATGGGGGGCGAAGGAAGAGGATTTCTAAGAAAGGGACAATGTTCTATTTTGGTAGTGGTCACATGGCAGCCACTTTATAGTAATTCCTTAAACCGTTCACATACATTACACACTTGTAAATATATGTATATTTTACAAAACAATTGTTATAGAAATGTGTCACACAGACGGATACTCTTTTTCCCAGAGGACAAGGCAAAGGAAAAATGACATTTGGGAGAACAAATGTGCCCTATTCAAACCTAGTGAAAACTGTCACATTCTCCCCTCTCCCCATCAGTATCTCCACAAAAGCAGCTTCTCCCACTCCTGTGACCTTTTATCTAGCATATTTTCACCATAAATAAAAACACACAAACATCAACTAACAACTTCAACTTTTAATAATGGAAACAACTTGCCATTCCAGAAACAATTTCAGGGGAAGAAATACCTTCCCATAAAAATAAACTTAAACTCATCAAAATTATAAATATTATAATTTTTTTCTACTTCTGCAAATTTCAAATGCTCCCCTGCAATACTACCCCTTCATTTAAACTTAACTCTTTCCTGTACCATCACATATTGAAGAGAAAACAGTATTACAGCAAAGCTTCAATAGTTTAATTTTAACTTAAGAATTTGTACAATGATTTTTTTTTTTTTAATCTTTGGCCTCAGTGGCCTTTTACACAATAAAGATGCTGCTGCAGTCACCAGTGTTTTGGAGAGACCGTCAGTCTTCAAGAACCACAAACTGACAGAATTTCAACACAGTAAGTTTTCCAAATCGCAACGTGCAGTGCACGTGACAATGAGCGAGGTCCTGGATAATATAGATGAGGATGCCTAATTCAGACGATCTATTTCAAGTAAAAAAGAAAAAAAAAATTCACAGATACCCATCAGCTACTACTTTAGGTTCTAACAGTGTCTTAATCTGAGAAACAAAGGCTTCACAAAAATATGAGCTTACTAGGATGGGTAATTAAAAGACCAGGTGGTGGATAACAGTATACTCACACCCAAGCCATAGTCTGAATAGTAAAACCAGTATAAAAACCATGAAGGCATTCCCTGAACAATGAAGGTAAAGTGTTGGGTGGCAACGTCACTAAAACCTCATTGATGCACTAAAAAGAAGTCACATGCAAAATTAAACAAGATGTGCCCTACATATTTTATAGCTAGTTCTACTTTTTTTTTTTCTTTCCAACTTTCCTTAAAAAGCTTAGGAAGATACGATTGTCTCAGTAACGTGTGTGGCACAGCATAAGCGACGCTTCCATCTGCCTCCAACAGGACAGGTGCTCTCTGAAAAGTCAGAAGAGCAGCCAAGAGGGGAAGAGAAATGCAATTTTTTAAAAAGGCACCGTTTAGTTAAGAAGCAAAGAACTGAAGCACCTTGGAATTTCAAAAAGAATCCATTAGGTGTCACCAAAGTGTTAACAATTCCTTGGGAATTTATAAACAAACAATACGGAGACTGAAAGTAGACTGCAAGGCCCCTGGAGAACCACAGCACACTTTTCCTGTTGTTTTCAGATTAACTGCTGCGTAAAAGGCAGTTATTTAACCAGCTTTAAGGAGGGCTTCTATTGCACTCTCACTTATTTCTTTGGTTTTGCAGGAACAAGCTCTTTAGTTAAAAAGTTTCCATCGAGAACCCTTCCTGTGCGGTCCGCGTTGGGCGGACGCCGCCCTCCTCCTTACAGTCAGGTCACCCTTTGGACTGAGGATCTGAAGGTCCTGGGTCTTTAATCCATAGCCCTGTTCTACATTATGTAAGATCAGACTTCAATGTATAAGACAAAGGGAGAAGGGAAGGAAGTGAGAGGGAAGGAGGGAGAGGGGAGGGGAGGGGAGGAAAAGAAAACAGGGAAAGGAGGGCGTGATTGTCACAAAAGTGTGCTGGGCGCCCCTCACCTGACAAACCCCCCGGCCAACAATTGGGGAAATAGTTGCCTCCTCCCCAAACTCCTTTCCCACTGTGAAAGCATTCTCAGGGGAAAACAGTAACTTCACAGGAGTTGTAGCACATGCTCGCTGCCCACTGGCCACAGAAGCCACGCAAGTCAGACCTTCTGCTCGGAGGAGAAAAGGCAGAACCGGGGCCGGTCCGCCCGGGGGGCAGCTCTGTCCCGTTTGGAACATGCACCCACCTGCACGCCGGGTCCTCTGGGTCAGCCGCACTTAGTCCCTCCTGTTGGCCCAGCTCCTACTTTCTTTGGTTCTGTTCCCACCTCTTACTCACCAGGAAATCAAGCAATATGACCATGGGTTTAACATCTCTAAACTGAAAAAGCTTTTAACTCTTTCACAAGCAAATTCTCCTCCTCTACCACCCACCCACTCACCGTCCAAACCACTTTCCCCCAGGGCTCGCCACCCCTACTCTTGCCTTCTTCCAAACTTGCTCTTTCCTTTCTTTGTCAGACTCCTCCAAATTCCTTCACCAACTCCTCAGATTTCCTAGCTTCCCGTGCCCTTCAATTCACATGGATCACTTCCTCTGACATTTAAGAAAAAAAAAAAAAAAAAAGACAGGTAGTTTCAACACAGGACAAGTATTCAGACAGATTCCTGGTTAAGCTTTTAAAAAATCATTTGCACAACCTTAAGCTTAACATCATCATCACATACTTAAAATACCTAAAAGAAAACAAGGGGGTGGGGGGAACCAACCCAGAGTCCATGCTTCAAAGCGCTCTCGAAGGCTCCAGATGAGACTAGTTTCACAGCTTGCCAAGAGGTAACACCGCGGTGCCGAACAGAACAAGCTTGCAGAGTCCCTTGCAGAAGACGCCATGTGAGCACTCTGGGGAACTAGACCTAGAGATTCTTCAAGGGGGGAGGCGCTGGCATCATGGGGCAAGGAAACTGCCCTCTGACAAGAGGGACACAGGCGGCCGGTGTGCACGCAGGTCCCGCGCCGTCCCGTCCCCGAGGGGCAGGGCCCACGCGTTACCCGGGTTTCCACAGCTGGCTCAGGGCTCCCTCCAGCTTGTGTCTATAGACCGCGTAGCGCTCCTTCAGGGTCTGTAGCTGCTCCTCTTCTTCCTTGTCCAAGATCCGCAAGAAGTTTTGGAGCTCGGGCAGGCTGAAGGCTTCCCACTGCGAGAGAATACCCAAACTGAAAGATGCCAGGTGCTTCATTCAGTGTGAAGACTTAGGAATGCGGGCCCGGAGCACAGGGAGGCGTGGGCAGTATGCTGCCCAGTGGTCAGGGAGGTCCTGGTTCACCAAAGCCGAGCCCCCTACCAGCCTTCCCACCCTCTCCGCTCCCCTCCTCCCACCCTTTCCAAAAGGGCTCTCACCTCAGTACCCCTAAGTCCATGAGACACTCTCACTCCCGACTGGACCCCCAGACGCAGGAGAAACAGCTCCCTCCATCTTCCCTCCATGTGGCATCATCACTGCCCCCCTCCTCACCTCCCACGATCAACCTTACCAGCTCCTAAGCAGCTCTCCCTAGTGCTACCCACCCCCATCTTCTCCGCCATCCCTGGGATAGCCTCCTAGCTCCGTGCAAACACTCCCCAGTCTGTTCCCCCAAACAGCCAGCCTGAAATAAAAAGTGAAGCATGACCCACCCCTGCTTGGAATCAGTCAACGGCTTCCCTTGGTTGTTTTCTGCTAAGTCTCAACGACGCTAACCTCTCCAGTCCCATCTCTCTCACACTGTGCCCCTCATTCATTACCCTACATGGCTTTGCACATGCTCCCCCTTCCTCCACTTTCCCTGGCGAACTCCTCAACCTTCCAGCGCCAGCTCAAATGCCACTTTCTCTAAGAAGCCTTCCATGATTTCCTTCCCTTCCTTCCCAGCCAGGACTAAGTCTATTAGAAGCTCTCACAGCACTGGAAGCCCTGACCACAAACGGTTTTTCAATTATTATAATTATTCGCTTTTAGCTGAGCATCTCTCTCGCCCACATCTTACCCTCACTACAGCTGTTGTGAACTATTTGGGCTTTTTCCTCTGGCCCTTGAGTCTCTGAGTTCTATTTCCCTCACAGCATCTGGTACTTTGCAGGCACCAAATACATGTTTGTGGGTTTTTTAAATCTATTTTTAAATTAAAGCAGTAAATACCAAAGAGGGCATTTAACATCACCTGGGAGGCGTTTTTCCAAAGTATGTCTTCCCCTCCCAAAAAGAGTCCTTGGGTCCTGGGCTGAGAATCACAGTCTCGGCCAGGAGCAGTTTCTGATGGGGGATTCTCAGGGGTGTAGGGGACAGAAAAGACGAGAGAACCTAATATAGCAAGTGCACAGAGAGGAGCAAGGATAAAACCAAGTGGGCCAATGACAGAAAGCTCTCGGAGACTGATTTTGAGCCAGTTATTAACGAAAACGAGAACCATGAAGCACGAAAGCAGAACTTTCCACATTAGAATATTCTGTTAATTTAAAAAGTAACATTTTACTTTTCACATACGTTCTCCCAAAGTAAGACATTATTAAGTATCACCTCCCTTCCACTCCCTGACAGCTATGGAAAGTTGCTTCCCTCAAGGCAGTCAACCTTAAAAACCTGAAACGACTGCACCACACAGAGGTCCGGGACAGCCGTCCCGAACGTTAAAACACAACGTCAATTTCAAAACTGAGCGAACGTTAATGCCCTCCTGACGGTGCAGCTCCAACTGCCCTCAACTACGTGCAACACTCAGAAACCAGCACGGAGAAAGACAGCACGCTGACAAGTCTGGCTTAGTTAGGCTTCGAGGCAAGGCTACCACGTGCCAAACTAAAAAGCCAGATTTTAGACTTTTGCTCCCAGCCTTCTCCTCAAAATGAGAGTGAATTTTAAAAATTTCAAAACATGGAGAATCCAGAGAAACTTCAAGATGTCCAAAATCATTGTCTTCCCAAAACTGCCTAAGGAAAGTTCCAGTTTACACCGACATATAAACATAACTCTTTACCAAGCACGTTTATATAGGTTTCTAATGTGGCACAAAATGCGACACAAAACCACCTTTTCAAGGCTTTCCTCCCACTTTACAGATTCTAAAACTGAGGACTGAAAAGGTTAGATTTACCCAAGGTCACGCTCCTGATCTAAGAGGAGCAGTCGGAAACACAGTCTCGGTTTCTTAACTTTTAACCTAGAAACACTCTTCTCACTGCCTCACAGAATGTTCTATGTGGACAAGTCATCCCATTTCCTATTCCAGACAAAAGGCTGAGACCCAGAGCTTGAGAGATTTACTCATGTGACACTTGATCTAGAAGGACAGTCTGAAGTGCTTTTCCCTTCAACTGAACTGACCCAAATACAGTCCTCCATGGAGAGAAAATGGCCAACAGTGGACATGTATAAACACGATTTCTTAATTACTGGGGCAAAGAGGAAAGAGTGTAGAAAGCTAAACGTCTTTCCTGGTGAAGAGATTGCAATTCCTTTGATTTCCCTTTAGAGCAAAGGAGCCTGGGGACCTTGGTTAGCAACAAACATATGGAGAGTGTCGACTTTCAAAGCTCAGCTGGATTTGAGTAATTTGGAGACACAAGGAGTGAAAATGACTCTCTGGGTGGGGATCAAGTGAAAAAAAATTTTCTTTCCTCCCACCTCTGAAAATTACAGACCAATATAATGAGTGTTATAAAAGAATTATATTGTAGGCTAACTTTGGGCTCATTTCTGGCAATTCAAAAACATTCAGGAAGCTGCCCTCCCTCCACAGGACCATCTCTCATCCCATGGCAGGCAGGCAGGCAGGCAGGCAGGCAGGCAGGCAGGCAGGCAGACAGACAGGTTCCCTCTCAACTCTGCCCCCTCCTCCTCCGCAGTGGTAAAGTCACCAGATCAGAGCAATAAAACAGGGCCAGCTGGTCTGTAGAGTTTAAAGCAAGAATGAACAATCACTTACCTCTCCAATTTCATGTTCACGAAGAACAAAACTAAGTGTGTCTGTCCTGGGCCCTGCTACCAGACGCAGGTAGAGTGGATGTTCCCGGTCCGAGAGCTTGCAGGCATAGACTGGGTGAAGAAGCAAGGGTGTGTCACAAACAGAGCGTTACATCCTTCCCCCGACCCCACCAGCACCCTCATGCCCTTCCCTCAGACCAAGGCAACAGTCCGTGCTACCCCACGGCACCATCCTCCTCACCTGTTACCAATGAACAGTCCGCAGTGGAAAGAATGCTATACTATTCCCACTCTATCTGCACAATCTAAACTGTGCCTTGATTAAAAAGGAAATAATTTTCAAGAATGAATGTAAATGAGTACTGCTCCCAAAATGGGCTTATAATTAATTCTGCTCCTCCTTTTAGAAAGCAAGATGAACTTTAAAAAGGATCTGCCACTCCTTTAAAAACAATAAAAATATACCACCCCAAGAACATGAAATCGGAGGTCTAGAAGCAAATCTCCCTACAGATTAATTTAAAATTAGCAGCCACAGAATGATGCAGTCTGAATACAAGCTCTGGCGGCTTTAAGCCCAGCTGTGGGTGTTTCATGCTGTGTGTGCGCGCACACACACAGGTTCTGGCATTCACTGCCTTGTGGGTTAAGAGATTTGCTCTTGTGGGTAACATATCAGTAGGAGGCTATTACTGTCAGATTATGTAGCTGAAGTCCAGGTGAGCAGGGACAGAAGCTGGCAGGACAAAAATGTCACCTGAATTGGTCTGTATCATTTTGGTACTTCCAGATACAAAAGCACTGTAGGTTCCAATTTCCTTGTGGATGTAAACCTCCCCCACAATGCTTGAGCCTGTGGCCTCTGGGGGACAGGAACCTTGGCCTATTCATCTCTGTATTTACTCAGCAGGGCCAACCCACATGCCAGCCCACAGTACGTGTTGAAGAAACGTGTGCATACTTAGTAACTGGCTGGGTTTCAGCCCCAGGTGACTCCAGGACACTCCCATCATGTCAAGATGAGTGTATTTGCTGCTACAGCTGCTGTTGGCTCTACCCAGAAAAACTAGAGAAAGCTCAAGCAGCTGACTGCTCACACATTCATGCCACGTTCGAATTAGCACTGAGTGAATCACTGAATCACTGTTGTCTACCACTGGTATCAGCTTCTGCTCCGCGAGTACCTGGCCCAGCTTATTCAGTTTCATGCAGTAATTGAATATTCTCTTTCTAGCCACTGAATGTGGGTATTAAGTTCAGACAGGCAGACCTCAGATCAAAATGTTATTCACCTACTGCATGTGCCCCTGGGGGGGCAGGGTGCCAAAATGCCCCAGGGCCAACACCTAGGGCGGCACGCTCCGGGCATGCCATTTATGTGTAAGTGTGAAATGTGCACTAACACACATGTGCTTCCCCATCCTGGCTCTCGGGGAATCCAAGTCCAACAAGCCACTCCACATGCAGAGGCACATCCGAAGTGGAATGTGCCACTGAAAGCTTTGAGCCCAGAGGCATTCTTTTCTGTCCAAAAGAGCAATAAAATCAAAGCAATCCAGGGGGAGGTGATAGCTCAAGTGGTAGAGCGCATGCTTAGCAGGCATGAGGTCCTGGGTTCAATCCCCAGTACCTCCTCTACAAAAAAAGAATTAAAAAAAAAAAATCAAAGCAATCCCAAAACAAAACAAAAAACTATCCCCCTGTGCACATCACAAAATCCTCAACAGATACCCATCACATATGGACACGTCTCAGCTCCTCAGACCCACGACTGTCCAACTCCAAAACATGGACAGCCAGGAAGCATTAAGCGCCTGCCGTGACCACCATTTATTCCAGAATCTGTCCCTGGGCACTGACATAACTGACAGAGATACACCCATCAGTCTCCCTCCTGCTCATGAGGCCGAAAGACACCAAATAAAAGCAGAGACCAGTTTCATTTCAAGCGTGGCGAGGTACCTTGATCTTCCCTGTGACATCGCTTATAAAGTGCAAACTTGGAAGGGCTCTCGGTCACAAGGAACTTCTTGAGCAGGGCCTCGATCACCTCCCCGACAGTGTTGGTGCTGCTGATATGAAGCGTGTTCATACAGCCATTGCTAGTGGGAGCGAATTTTCCAGGGTTCGGGGAAGTCTGTGATGGTTTGCAGAGTTCCATCTGTACTTTGATGAAGCCAGTGTAAATCCCATTTGAATTCTGAAGCAGGAAGAAAAACACACACTTAGCTGGGCATCTTAAGGAAGGGGCGTATCAAAAACAAAACAAAATAACCAAAAAAGGAAGGGGAAACACTCTCTTGTTCACTTCTTTTCCAGTTTGGGGGCAGAATGTCACTCAAGATTGCCCACCAGGGAGTGACTCGGGGGAGGTCAACACACTCCAGGAAAGTGCTTCCAGGGGCCGGGTCTGTGGGGCAGATGTGGTGACTGAAGTCCAGGACTCACGCCTCTGAAGCTACACGTGAGAGGTCAGGGCCCAAGGGTAAGGTTACAACCCACCAGGCCACATGCTGGCCAAACCGCCAGGCTCATTAAAGCCTGGGGATGTGTCCGGGCTAACTGTTCAGAGGAAACATCCCCAACTGATGACCGGCTATTACACCAAAAAGGAAAGTCACAATTAGGACTGAAATACTCAAGCAACAAGGAGCAGACGGGAAGAAAACAAGCTATTTTCATCCCTAGTGGCTACAATGAGACACACCAGAGATTACCCACTTTGCTTAAACGTCCTCCTGTCACACACGTCCCATACAGCATGGGCTACAGGACGAGGCCTTTCAGGCACCTCAAGCAGTTGTAGTTTTAAAACAAATTCAAGCTACCATGTAAACTGAAGACATTATAACACAAGCACTTGTCTTTTTTGATGTAACGTGGTACTGATGTCTCCTATATATACGTGTATTTTAACAGCTTTATTGAGGTATAACTTTTATACAAAAACCCTGCATATTTAATAACACACTGTTTGATGAGTTTAACATTTGTCTTAATTGGTGGTAGAATTATTTCTTAGTGCTAAAGATCGTCATAATGGTCTTGTTTACTTTTTACCTTTAGCATGTTTAGAAAAAAATGTACTGTTTTATTTAAACGAATCATCAGGTGTCATCTATAAATGTTAACACAGTTAACAGAGAACATGAAACCCTCCTTTATGATCCATTATTTTTCTTCCTTTCTACAAGATCACTTTATAATGCTAATTCACTCATTCATTCTTGTGAAAATTATACAACACTTAACATTTTTTTATCTTTGAAACAACATGGAAACTTGCATCTGTTTTAATCTCCCAAGAGTGGGTGGGATGTGGCATTTTTCTACTTTGATGAAAATTGTGTTTGAAAAAGGAGAAATACGACTGCCAAAATAATGAGGAATGATCTTGAGATCAGCCACCGTCTCCCCTTCGTGGGGGAGCCCCACAAGGGGGGGACCCTTCATCACAAGGGCTTATATTTAAAAGCTCCTCCCCAAGGGTCACAGAACTCAGGAGGGCCTCTTCTAACTGGGTCACCCCATCCTTTGCTCAACCCTGTCAGTTCACAGTCAACAGACTGCAAGGCAGGGGTCCAAGCGCCCTGGGCGCTGGCACCAAGGGAAGGCAGGTGCCTCCAGGAAAGTCACCAAGTGGACGGGTGAGGCCGGAGCAGTTTAGAGGAACGTGCATCTAGCTCTGTTGTCAGTTCCCCTTTCCTTGTCACCCAGCCTAAGCTGCTCCCTCCTACACCCTCACTCCCCACCGAGCTTCAAACGGCATCGGCATCCATCGGCACAAAGCTGCAGGAGCCTGAACCAACGCTGCCGGAAGCGGAACATTACAAACTTCATCTCACACCCACAACCAGCTGAGAAAAATCTGAGCTCAATTCTGTTCCAATCCATGGGCACAAAATCCTTTTCCTGACACTTCCAAATTTATTTACACAAGATAAAACTTATCTAGGGCCTCATTAGAATCTGAGTTACCGCCCATACGTTAACCAGGCAAGGATTACACTCAATGCTAAAAATCCTTTGGTGGGGAGAGGGGGGTGTCATAATATCTTTTAAAATAAAATTTTAATAAGTGTTGGCTCATTTTGAGATAAAGCTGCTTCAAAACACAGCTTTCATTTGAATGATGCAGAAATATCCCATGTTCCAATCTTGCATACCTTGATCATTAAACACCTGCAGGTGTGACCTGGCGATTTTAAGACACACAGACTGTAGTACCAACATCTCATGTCTATCTTTCAACATGTGTCAACCTGAACAGTATTATTATGATACGTGCTCACCAAGGTCATCTTCAGCTTGTCTGTGACTGCTAAATTGTACTTGTGAACTTTCTCTTTGATTTCCTCTTTGCTGAGGTAATTGTGGGTTTCCTTCTCTTTCTCCACATCCTAAAGAAAAGTAAGACATGCCACACATGAGCAATCACAGAAAAAAACATGGATAAACTAGCATTTTTTTTTTACATTCCATGGAAGAAATGTGGAGCACTTTACCTACACGCACGCACGCACATACACACACACGCATGCACACCCCTTACTGTCCAACTCTCCAGGCTCATCCACCAATTATGGTCCCTGTTCCTTCAGACCAGCCCTCCTGAGGGATGTATCAAATAAAACTAACTTGTCAGTGACTAAAAGCAATACTTCATTTAATAGTATTTTGCAAAAACTGACTTCTGCAAAAACATCATTCCCCAAGAATGCCCGCTAGATTCGCTGCTTCTAGTTTAAACAATAAAAGACACGTACCAAAAGCGTGTCTTTTCTCTTCAGCAAATCCTATGAACGTTATGGCCTTTATAGCTTTACCATCTTTATCAGCAAAAAGTACGGTAGTTATTAACTGTTCAACTGGCACTGATCACTGACCTGTCAAATTCTACACAACTACCAGAAGGTAATTAAATTTTCCAAACAAATACTCAGGTCAAGATACAAGTAGCCAGACTTCCTGGACCCAGCCACTCTCAACCCCAACCCCTCCAATCTCAGCCCATCCTTGCCTCCCCGTACTCTGGAGGGGAGGATTTTAGCTGAACCCTATCGTCTCTGGGAAGAATTCACTAACCGGTTTTGTCTGAAGAGCTCAACCAGTGCGTGACATCATGCGGTGACTATTATGTGACCACAGATGGCCACTCTTCAGTGTTGTGGCCCCATGAAGCCAGGCATACCAGGCACCTGACTTGTATTTCTTGTACTTCTTCCAACAACCCAACCAAGCAGGCATCTTTACTCCAGATGAGATCAAGTTCTAGGAAGGAAATTAACCTGCCAGTAGAAACTTCACTGCTCTGTAGACATGCTGGAACTCACCTGAAACCTTGGTCCCGAAGCCTCCCTCCCACCAACCTCAGTGACTCCAACTGGGACCTCCAAGTACTCCACGGTTTTCTGAGACTTCCAAGTATTTCCACAGGGGTCCTCATTTAGCGTCTCCACGTTACAGACAGGGACACTGAGACTTACTGAGGTCAAGTGCCTTTTCCAGAAACAACCCAACTGGTTAGGAAAAGAAGCTCAATTTCCATCCAGGTCCCCTATGTTGTTTCCACTAAATCAAATAGGTCCCCACCGTTCCCGCCCGGGTGTTTGAAAACTTAAAGAAAGGCTGCGTAATCAGATTCAAACCAGAGTAGCAACTCAGAAAAGATGAAGGGTCCTAACAATCTTCAAGACAGAGAGGAAAAGAGAGGGTAATAGCTCAGACAGAGCACATGCTTAACATGCACAAGGTCCTGGGTTCAATAACCAGTACTTCTATTTTTAAAAAGTTTTTTTTTTTAAATAAAAGAAACTACCGTTTTAAAACAACAAACAAAAAAGAAAAGAAAAGAGGAAGAACAAGATTGGATGATTCACTCCCCAACCTTTAAAAGGTACCTCTTCTCCAGCCAGAGGCATCACTCCATCCTCACAGCTGGATGTTCTCCAAGCAGGCATCTGCCCCACCTTCTGCTGTGAGCTGGGGTTAGAGATGCACACGGAACGGCCACAGCAGGACTTGCAGGAACACTTTAAAGGTATACAGTAGCTCTAGATCCAATCAGGTCTCAAGTCCCTTAACTGTAGACTCCCAGAGGGGTGTGCTGACTACAAGTCATCTCGGTAACTTTTGGATTCCAACACTGTCCCCGTGAGGGCTGAGGGGTCAGTGGTGGGTGGCACTGGGGCAGCAGCAGCACAGGACAGCATGGTCACTGCCCAGTTGCAGGAACAGGCCTCCAAGTCCCTTGGGAGCCTTCCATCTGCCCATGTAAAACCCCAAAGCACTCTTATTTTTGGTATCACTGGTTAGGAGGGGGGAAAAAAACCTGTAGATAGAAATAAGCTTTTGTAGAAGCTTCAATGACTATTTCCAAGGAAACTTAAAACATGTCTCCTATCTCTCTGCTTGCCCTGCTCCTTCCAGTCCACACTCAGCCGCTACAGGCCACAGCTGAGGTAGAAAGTCAGACGGTCTTTTTTCAACATTCATTTTTCACTTTGAACTGTCTGAGGACTCTTCAAAGCATATCCTAAAAAGTATACAGTAAGAGATTTTCCGTTTCATGGGTGTGGGGTGTGATGCTGGCAGGGCAAAGGATGCTGTGGAAAGTGCCCTGGTCCAGCCCGGGTCTATGGCCAGCTAACCCCGTGCACTGGGCTACGAACCTCCCTGTCTGAACCCTCACTTCCTATCAAATAAAGGGACTGGAGTAGACATCTCCCCTGGCCTGATAGGGTCTGTTTGCAGAGTTGGCTTCCACTGGTGTGACCAATGGGACAAGGTGGTTCCATTCAAGCAATGGAGGAAACCAAAGGCTCACCATTAAAAACATACAAAACAGCGAACTGCGCGAATATTGTAGCCCTAGGGGTTACTGCTTAAGGAAGAAGGAGGAGTCTAAGGGGGAAGGAGGAGGGGCGAGGGGAGCGATTTTGAGCAAGGAGCAGCGTGGTCAAGTCATTTTGGTCAGTCCTTAATCACATGTCTTGGTGATGCTGCTGGACTTCTCACCCACCCTGAGACCCCCTCATGTTAGCATTCCCAGGATCTTGAGGAAAGTCAAAGGAGCAAGCCAGTCAGGGAAGAGAGACTCGCCCTGGGTCGTCCACATACGGATGACTCAGACGTGCGTGTGTAACAGCTCTCCCGCCTTCTCAGAGATTAAAAACCCAGGAAACGGTAGGAAGCAATAACAGAAAAGAGTTGGACCCAGAGGTCTCCAAGATCCCTTCCAAAGCTAAAAAATCTCATTAATACAAAATGAACTGGAAAGCAAATCCCAGAGAAGCAGCTAAAACCTAAAGGGCTGTGATCCTGTATTTTTTTAACGGAAATATAATCAAAACAATATTATATTAGTTTCAGGTGTACAGAATAGTGATTCAATATTTTCATACATTAGAAAATGACCACCAATGCATTGAGATAATTGACATAGAACATTGTATTTGTTTCAAGTGTACAACATAATGATTTTATGTGTATAAAAACACTCAGCATAGTAAGATTAGCTAACATTCATCCCCACACATGGTTAACTTTTCTTTCCCTTGTGATGAGAACCTTTAAGATCTACACTCTTTTCTGTGATCTCCTATTTTTAAGTCAACTGTAATTGTAGCAACTGTACACCGAGGCCTATTCATTCAGCAAATATTTGCTGATCAGAAGCTGTGGGCCCTGCCTTGCCCAAGTGGGGACGTCAGCCACCACCTCTACCCTCCCGGCACTTTCTGTCCAGCACAGGTCGAGTGAGGGTGAGGACTGTCAAAGAAAGGAGGCTTCCAAGATGATTACCAACCACGCTTGCTCCGAGGGAAGGAGCTGGCAGGAGAGGGAAAGCTCAGGCCCTGGAATGGAGGACAGTGTCAAGATCCGGGGAAAGCCTCCTGATTTGGAAAACTTCCAGACTGTTTACCCCTTTAGAAGAGAGTCCCCTCCCGCCTGCCCTCCAAACACAACGCCTTTGAGAACACGGCTGTCTTAGCAGGATGTGACCCAGAGGGACAGAGTAGGGACAAAACAGCACTAAGGTGAAAACAAGAAGGAGAGGGTTTAAAAAAGAAAAAAAACCCGTGCAGTGGGCGTGGAACCGATACAGCGAAGCACAAACATCCATGTTTAATTGCATGGCGAGCAGAGGAAACGGCCTGGGTGCTGGCGTCTGCGAACACAGGCGTCTGTGAACGCAGCCGTTATTGTTCTTGGCAGCCGGGGAGGGTATGATGCCATCATGCCTGAGAGCGTCTGTTTGGGAAGTTACAAGCCATCTTTTTTACAAGCCACTTTTCTCTTATAGTCCCCAAACCCTCCAATTTCTCAGAGGGAGAGTTCTTCCCTGCAGAATTATAAACCCAAGACACTTCTCTCGTGTTTACATCTAGCAAGCCCTGGAGGGCTGCGCTGGGGTTTGCCCCAGTTCCTGGGTGGGGTCACATCGCTGTTTTTACACCGGGTGAACTTTCATAAGGGACACGCCCTACCTCCCAGACACACAGGAATCCCAGGCAGTGTGGCCCCACCCCAGGCTCACGAAGCAAGACTGTCTAAGAACACACACACACACACACACACACCCCCCTGGGCAAAGGGTCTGAACACTGTTTATGCCCTTCTTGCTAACTTTTCTCCTGTAATTCTGAAATTGTACCAAAATTAGAGTTTTCTTCCAGTTTTATTAATATAATTGACAGACAGCACTATATAAGTTTAAGGTGCACAGCATAAAATATTTTTAAGTTAAAAATATAACAATAAAAAAGCAAACAAACAAAACATCTGAGAGTAACTACATGGGGGAAGGGGAGAAGAGAAAGAGAGAGGGGGAGAGGCACGATGAATCTGGCCCTACCACTCCCTCTATATGAGCCTAGTGAAGGCGTGTGGTCCATGGCTTAGGCATACTTAGGTCTGAATCACAGCTCTGCCATGTCCTAGCTGTGTGACCAAGGCAAATTACTTAACCTCTCTGAGTCAGCTTTCATCTCTTTAAAATGTGCAAGCAATATACTTTATACAACTGTTTGAAAATATAATACAACCTATTACTCAACAACTATTTATTGAGTGCCTATTGGGGCCTGGCTCTGTACCAAGCACTTAAAGCTGGGAGAGACCGTGTGGTCCCTGCCTTTCTGCCCTTTCTTGGCTCATAGCCTAATCAAGTTTGTCTTACTTCCAGCCCCACCCCCTTGCCTGTGTGGGGTGTTTTGTTTGCATCACATATCTCTTAAGAAAAAAACTACTGACCCTTTTTTTAAAAATGCAAATGGCATAGATACCCCAATTAAGTCAGGGACAATATATGCACCGTGCCCATGACAGGAGCACGACAGACACTCAGCTGCTCTGACTCCTGGCCAGTTTGAGGTCCAGCCTGTGTCAGTTGAGAAGGGTAAACTTGCCAAGTCAACAGGTGCCTTCTCTAAGTGAGGCTCAATTCCAAACTCAGGGATTCCTACTTTCCATCTCCTCTCCAGTTGCAGAAACAGGCAGTCACCTACTGATGTCCCAGACAGACTGGGGTACCTGGTGCAATACAGACAGAACAAGCACCAGCCTTATACTGTGTGCGGAATAAAACACCAAGCCCCCTTCATCCTAAGACCACACTTCCCTTGCAAATGGAATCCAGGGATAGCTCGAGCAGAAGGGAGTCTAGATAATGACTCCTTCACACGTCTTCCTTCCAGCCTCTGTTCCAGCAAAGACATCAAATAAAGTATCATGGACCCAAACAAAAGAGAAAAATCTTGTCTGGGAGAGATCTTTCTACAAAATCAGGGAGAGATCAACCAGCAAATCAAAGCAGCCTTGCGCATAAGCACAGTAGGAAGCGGTGATTTCCAGGAGCAAGCGAGCAAGCCACTGGGAGGGCTCAAGAGAAATTTTCAACAAGTTGGGTTAGAGGCTCCTGAACTAGATTTTAAAGTGTGATGAGCAGGGAAACACTGTCCTGAGATACCTTTTAGGTGTGCAAAGTGAAAACCTTGTGATGAATACAGGAAGGGCTGTCACACTGAGCTAAACCCACAGAGCCCCGAGATCTTTTAGGCTGAGAGCATGTATTGCTCTGCCCCAATGAATGCGTGTAGGAAGGGCCACCGGGGCCAGCTTCGTATTTACAGCCCATGTCTCTCAGACGTTCCTCACTTGTGGTACTGCGACCCCTAAGACATTAAAATAGGTAGAGGCGCTGAGGGCATCCAGAAAGTTTCCCCAAATGAGGATCAGCATGGCTGATACACATCAGCGCTATCCAACAGCATTATCTGCAAGGATGGAAACATTCTGTATCTGTACTGTCCGAAAAAGAGTAGCCACCAGCCGCACGTGGCATCTGAGAATTTGAAATGAGGAACAGAGTTCTAAGTTTTATTTAATTTTAAATCATGCAAATAGCCACATGCAGCTTATAGGACTCTACTGGACAGTGAGCGGTACTGGCCTGGAATGCGCGCAGGTGAAAATGAACAAAAAGGAAGGAAAACCTGCCAGAAAGCACAGCAGAATGCTAAGCTAAAGTAAAACGACAACTGCTCTGGAGCAAGGAAGACCTTCCTCCTGAAGGAAAGAACCAGAACTCCTGTTTCTGGGATGTTCGGCGCTGCTGTCCTTGACCTTAAAAGCACGATGTGCTGCTTGCTGCTGTGTTCTCATGGCACCAGGGTTGACAGTCGGCTGGGTGCCACGTCTAGAGACACATGCTTATCCTGGTGCCCGGCCAAGGCATGCTGATTCATCCCGGCCACTCTCCGGTTGTTCCCCCTGCCACACGGGAAGATTATTTTTTTTTTTTAATGGCAGGAGATAGAACTGGGGCTCCATTTCCATTTATATGAGGACTCAGGGACTCATCCTGCCCAAATTTAGCTTGTAGGCAACCTTTCTGTACAGCCATCAAAGACATTTGCTGTTCCTGTTTCCCAGAGCAAGGAAAAAGGAAGGGGGGATGTAACAGCCCCTTCACCCTCCTTGGTTCGAGAGATGCTGTTATCTTATGGGCAGGAAAAGTAAATGGACAAACAGAGGGCAGTAAGAGGGCCCGGGCGGAGCACACAGCACTGCCAAGCAGCACGCGCCCCACAAACCGCTCAGCCTCCAAGGTGCCCTGTGGACAGAAAGGGTCATCCCCCTCCTCCTCCACTACCCACCCTCACAGATTCCCAATGCACTTTCAAACATTAAAGGCTCTGAGAAGTCCTGCAGGTGACAGACCCGCATAAGCACACAACAAGGAAACTTGGAAAGAACAGACTTTTAATAGTGGTTCAAGTGTGACCTTCATTAATTATGAGCAAATGGGTACATTACACAGGAACAGATAATTCTTTTCTCTTATCAATTATTCACGTAGCGAGTGGATTCCGTATTCATTAGAGGATCCTAGCACACCCAAACCACATCTGTTGAACTCACAATTTTAAACCTCTTTGTCCCCAAGGCTACTTGTTACACAACAGAGAGAACGGCAGGAGGGAGTCTAGCTGGGATTTTAGAGGACTGCTAAAAAAAATGGGCTGAAAAACAACCGGGCAGCAGCCTTATAAGGATGCGATCCTGCACTGGTCTTCTCTTCCACGCACTGTGAAAGAGGCAAAGTGTGCCACCCCTTGCTTTTAAATTCTTCCAGCCTTTCCCCTACCATACACTGGGCCCGCTGATCTCTCCCACAGGAGCATCCTGTGCTCCCCGACCCTGCCCCCTCACCTTGTGACCCTCCTACTTGAGGCCACCCCACCCCGGAAGCCATCCTCACCACAGCAGCCCTCGCTCACCTCTCTCTCCTCAGAACCCCTACGCTAACCTATCAGTTCAGGTTCAGCATCTCGGCACCTTCTCCAGTGTTTGTTTCCTGTGTTTCTAAATCTTACTCCTGGAATACTGTGCTGGACTGAGCAGCACACTGGGCACCGAGGGGACTCCCTTCCTTTGCCATGATTCAGTCTGATCCCAGAGTCCACAGCTATCAAACTGCATTTGCAATCCATCCTCTTTTGTATCTCTTATCAATCTGCATCAAGTTTTTCTGTTTGCTTCTCAGAGCAGAATGCATCAGCACGGGCACACAAAAGGCCTTTATGATACCAGATACCCAGTGTGATACACTTCTGTTACCCATCTGTAGCATCAAAGAACAGAGTCCTTCAAAGGGGCCCCTCCAGTACCCCCACATTGCCGGGGCAGGGAGAGCAGGCCTGGGCCCAGCACGTTAATAAGATTAATTGCACTTGTGATACACATTAAACGTTTCATCTGGGCCTTCCATGACCTCATTCGTTAAACCCCCTGGTTACCAGCCTGCCATACCCTATATGGCTGTGCTTTTAAAACCGCGTCTCGTGCCAATCGTCAAACAGCCACTCGTTTGTTTGGAGCCAGAAAACAAACTTGGAGTTGGACCAGTCTCCCCAGCGTGCCCCAGCTGGAGGCCCCAACCTCAGGGCGTACCAGATTACACCCAGGCTTACAGATCCCAGTCTGACATGTTTTCAAAGGGAGTGGATTAAGATGCTATTCGTTTCTGAAAGGTGATACATTTCACAACTGGCTTAACCTTCTTTAAATTCTAGGTGAGCCTGGTAAGGAAGAAAGGAGAGATTATGAGAGGCCTCAGAGCCAAGCACATCCAAATCCTGCTAACCAGCTTTGATAATTAGAAAAAGAATGTGTCCTCAGGTGAGCCAGCACTCCTTCCCCCACCCACCTCTCCAAGGTCAGAATGGAGGAGGCAGTGGATTCTCAGGTCTCAAAGAAAGGTGTGGCCTCCAGGACTTGGTTTCTTTGATTACTAAGAGACCACTGGATTACGGTCCTTTTCCTGGCAGTAAGTTTTCTAAGATTCAGTACCATCTACAACACCACCCTAATCAGGTATTTACAAAGTCAGTCCACTGGGCAGTAGGAGAATTAACTGGAAAAATAAGCATAAGAGATGGCTGAGAAGCCAGGAGCAAAGAGAGACTGACGTGACAATGGCGAGCAGTGACTTGATGCCCACCCTAAATTCTAGATTAAAATATGTCACTGCTCAAGGCTCTCTGGGTCCCCCAGTAGCCGTCCACCCCCTTGGCAGAAGTTACAGTCACAGCTCTGGAAGCCACAGTCCCCCTAATTGAGGTGAGCCCAGCAACACTAGAGGCGATTACAAAGGTCAGAGTGTGGAGGTCAGGTCTGGTGACCACCACATCCTTGATGAAACCTTTGGCCACAAGGAGAGGTTCCAGAGAAAGGAAACAAGCAGGCTCGTCTGGAGAGAAGCCAGACCGGAAGCAGGAGGCAGGAGGCAGTTTTCCCATCTGGGAAACTCAGCAGGCTCCCACTCCACCGACAGCAGGAATCTGAAAACGAAGGGCACAGGCTTGCAAACAAAACATGTTGTCACCTTGCGAGCTGAAACCTCATTTGAACAGAGGATGCAGAGTCTCAAGAAAAAAAAAAGAAATGTCTGTAGACCAGCACTCCAAGAAGAACTACCAGAAGCAAGTTCATCCGAAAGGTTCTTGGGGTCTTCTTCCTTGCCAGCTGTACTACGGAGTCTAAGTTGCCACTGCGGAGTAAAAAAATTCAAAGCAGCTTAGGTTCTGTCTTCAGGCAACACAGAGTTTTAAAATGTAGATGACAGCAACCTGTTCAGGCTGACAGTGTCCAGGGAGACAGTCACATTCAGCTCTTTTAAGGCCTGGCTTTGTAAACCTTCGATTCTTGCTCAGTGCAGGCTTACTAATGCACAGGTCCAAACACATTTGCAGACATGGCTCTCGTACCATCTGAGGTGCAGAGATGGCACCACAGGAGTAGGGAGAGAATCGGCAATCCTTCCAAGCCACAAGACCAGACCTTGAAAGGTTTTTTTTTTTTTTAAGAGACAAACTTGGGAGTCTGAACGGGGGCCATGAGGCATTAAGCTGTTTCATCTCATTCTTGCTCTCATAAAATTCAACCCACCGCCTCTTCCTGAATTCTCCTCTCCTCTGCCATCCACCACACTCAAGGTGGCTTTTTTGACTAAGTCTGTTCACAGTCCTTAAACGGCATGGCTGAAGTACCAAGTGCACGGGACTCATTCTTCACGGGCAATACATGAAGAAAAAGAAAGACACCCCTCCATGGCCCTCCACTCTCAGAAGGACAGTGATCTTGCAGAAAATGGGCAAAGAAGAACCATTTCCATATTCAGCGCCACCGAGTCCGGTTTTATTGGTTTTATCAGAGGAATGGCCTTTCTCCTACCTACCAAGGAGGTGAAAGTCCCCTGGAGTAATTAAAGGCTAAGTCAGAGCAATTCATGTACAAATCAGGTGGATTAGTACCTTGGAGAGCCTCACATCAGCAGTGTGTAAAGAGACTCCTTTCCACAGAAATCCTTTCTTGCCCTCCTGCTTAGGCGCAGATGGGGTGATAAACATGCAGGTCATCAGGAGAATGCCAGAGGCTTGGGGGGAGTCGGGTGGGGGCCACCCAAAGGCAGACCAGAAGAGGACAGACTAGGGAGGCAGACCCCCCTGCAAGGAGATCGCCCACGGGCCTGGCGCCCCCGGCCCACCTCTCCCACCTCACTGAACTGGCCAGGGCTGATCCCACCCGACGTCCGGCCCTGGAGGGTTCAGGCAGTGTCCTAAGCAAACGCTCGAGAACTTTATACCTAGAAGCCGGGGGCAGGGGGAGGGAGGCTTCTTGGAACACCTCCCCCATTCTGCTTCCCTTTCCTTTCTGGTTCTTCTTCCAAAACCAGACAAGCAGAACCAGCCAAGCCAAATCCTGGAAGGGGCTGCGGGCAGGAGGGCGGCGGCAGCCGCATTACCCCTGCTCCACACCCCACGCCGCACCCTTCACAGCCTGACTCAGAATTCTAATAACTTGTAATTGGGGATCACCCTGGTCCCTGTTCTGCAAATAGGAAAATGGAGGCTTAGAAGAATGCAGGTGCCCGAGGACATGCAGTTAGCTAGTGCAGGAGCTAAGTGAGGTTCACAGCAGGTCTGTCTGACTCAAGGCCAAGTCAGCCAAGAAAGGAGGAGGGAAGAAACTGGGACGAGGGCGGCTGGTGGTGAGGTGGGGTGGGGGTAGCCTTGGGTCTGTGTACTGAGGATCTATTAACATGAAACCTACAGTTTTTAATGAAAAAAAAAAATCAGAGGGGAAACTGTACATCCAGTATAACAAACTATGTACCTGAAAAGTAGAAGGAGGGGTTCCAAAATGTTAAGAGAGTTTATGCCTGATTGGTGAGATTTGGGGCTTTTTTTTTTTTTTTACCCTCTCTTTCTGTACGAAATTTCGACAAAGACTTTCAAAAACTTCTCTAGTCTGTGTGACTGTTCATGGGGAAGGGGGCAAAGTGGGGAGTAAAACCTAGTGAGAGAAAAAAGACTTTCATGTATTAAAAAAATAAAATTAAACGACAGCCTTGGAAACAAAAGTAAACACAAGCAGTTTAGCACACTGCTAGAATAACTGAACACGCTTTGATGTGCCGACTGCCCTCGCAGGGCGGGCCACCCCCAGATAAACAACTCCAACGCTGAGAGCAGAGGCATCAAGGTGCCAAAGCTGGCACCTGCAGCCAAATGCACGTGCAAAGGTCAACGTATGGAATTGCCAGAGAGCGCAAACCAGAGGTCTCCCAGGTGAAAACAGGCCACTGCAGTCTGGAAAATGAAGACAGCTGCTCCCGCTATTTAAAAAAAAACAACAACCTGCTATTGCTAAGGACTGACAAAAGGAAAAGTAGCTTTTTTAACATCACCCTACAGTTGATCAATTTATAAATAAAAGCTACATTCCAGTTGCCCTGGAAACTGAATTGCCATTAATTGGGGGGGAGGGTGCAATGGTTTAAATTTTCTTCGCTGTGCAAGAATGTCTGTGTGGCTTGTATGACCTGAGGGTTCACACACCCTCCAGCTCCGTTTCCCTCCAGGCTGCACAGGAAGTCCAAGGCCTGGAGGAAGCGCCCTCCCGCCCCACCTTTCCTCCAGGCTAGGGGTCAGTGACCTGGCCACCCCACCGCCCCACACCCTGGGGCGGGGAGGGGGACGCAGGGAGAGGGGTAGCTCAGCTGGGAAGTGTGGACTAGAAAGACTGATTTGACGTGGAAGGAAGAAGAGAAACAGAATTTACTTCAATGAACGTATTAGGGGCCTGAAACAAACATGCGGATCAAGCTGTGCGTGCTTCACCAACGATCTGGACAGGAAGCAAGCAGCAGACACGGAAAGTGGAGGGTCAACCCACAGTATCCAACAAAGGATACTCGCCTGCTTAGAGCTGCATCCTTGTCCCCCGTGTGTCATCACCGAAACAACAGTGGGGGGCGGGGGGACCTGTTTCATCTAGAACACCTAAGGAAAGGCGAAGACAGGGACGGCATGGCACCACAACGTACAAGTTCTGCGCCAGATCCCTTGCACGAATGTGCCAGTGCTTCACCCCCTCACTGAAGCCACTAATTACCCCTCTTCACCTGGAACTTTTTCATAAAGTGAGGACTTTATGAAACGCATAACAAAATAAAACTTTTCAAACAGCTGCTTAAAGAATGTCCTAGAAAAGAAAGCAGAATATTGAGGTTTGAAAGGCATTTGTTCCCCCAAGGTTAAAAGAGGCCACTTTCAACTCCTGACCACAAAATCAATTCCAGGTGTGATGCAAGTTTTTCTAGGGTGTGTGTGACAAGTTAAAATTCTTTCAGTTTAGGACTTTACTTCCTTAAGAATAATTTTCCTAAAAAAAAAAAAATCAAAATTAAAACAGTCAAATTCCAAGTCCCCCTCTGCTGAGAACCATCCCCCAACCACCAAGTCTTCCGAGGCTCTGAGCCAGGATTGAAAAAGAAAGAACTGGAGGACTGGTAAACACCCAAGGCTTTCAGGGTGAAGGGTGCAATACCGATCTAAGGAAACGGAATCCTGGCCCAGGTTATTAAACAAAGGTCAGACCTCAGGTAACCTTCAAGAACACTTGCGGTAGAAAGCTTAACCCCACTGTACAGATGTGTGAACCGAGGTAGCACGTGAACGGGAAGCCTGGCCAACTCCAAAACCTTGCCCTCTCTACTCATACCAAATGACCTCTAGAATCCAGGAGAAAAATCTGTTACCTTGGTTACAATGAACAATGGCCACCTGAGGGCAGGTATTTATATCATGTTCATTTTGCTGACAAAAAAACTGAGGCTTAGTGAGATTAAGAGATTTAGAAAGTAAGGAAAGAAAAATGTTATTTACCTTAAAAGATCACTTTTTGGGGGGAGGGAAATAGCTCAGTGGTAAAGCAAGCACATGCTTAGTATGCATAAGGTCCTCAGTTCAATCCCCAGTACCTCCATTTAAATAAATTGCATCCCGTTAAAAAATAAAAAAAGATTTCTTTTGTTGATCAAGAGAACAACTGAGTTGAAAAGTCATAGGAGGTCACTAGTACAGGGCAGCGTGTGAAGCACTTCAGCCTTCTGTAGGGCAGAAGCCCAGTCCGCCTATGGATACAATACGGAACCACCGTTATATTTCATGCCCACGATACTGGGCCCTGTGCATGCCGACTGAATGGAATCCTAAAGGTCTGGTGTTTTTGCAGAGTCTTCCGCAAAACTCCCAGGAAGTTTCTAACTTTGCTTTCTCCTAAATTGATCTGTCGACCTGGGAAATAAACTGGATAAACTGATTATTCTCAGTTCCCAAAGGAATGAAGAGTCCAGCCTGTAATCTCTATTTTGCAGGGAAGGAAACAGGTTGGAAAATCCCCATGGATAGGCCTGCCCAGATGGGGTATCTGGTGACCAGGCTGAGACAGTCATGATTTCTCTTTCTCTCTTCCCCCGGGATTCCTGGTGCAGAGGCTCCCCAGGCAGCTGGGAACTTGAAGGGAAGCAGCAGGCTGCCCGTCATTACACCTAGCAATTGAGAACTTCTGATACACCCAAAACTCCATTACCTGGAAATGAAAATCTTACAGTTCTAGAATGCAGCATCACACCACCCACACCTTGTATCTGTGCTTATTTCTCTCTCTGAATGAAGGCATTTGAGTGAACACGCAGAGAAATTATAGTGATTTCACAGTGTCTTCTTACACGTGAAGTAATTATCATCTCACTGGGTTGTTGTAATGATTAAATGGATTGATGTGTGTGAGTGTTTGGCACAACATAGATGCTATAATTTAACCTGATTGATTTGGCTTCTGTCAGAAAGTTTTATAGTTTGGGGGTTTTTTTGGTTTGTTTTTTGTTTTTTTGAAGTATAGTAGATTTACAATGTTGTGTTAGTTTCAGATGTACAGCAAAGTGTTTCAGTTACACATATACATACATCTATATTTTCTTCTCTTCAGAATCTTTTCCATTAAGTTAATTCTTAATATTAACTTTGAGAGACCTCATCCGATTGCCCAGTTGGTACACATTCCTTTTTTTAAACTGAAGTATAGCTGATTTACAATGTCGTGTTAATTTCCAGTATTCAGGACAGTGATCCAGTTACACATATGCATATTCTTTTTCATTATAGGTTATTATGTGTTACTGAGTATAGTTCCCTGTGCTATACAGTAGGACCTTGTTGTTTATTTATCCCGTATAAAATAGTTTGTGTCTGCTAATTTCAAACTCCTAATTTATCTCCCCCTCCCCTTTCCCCTTTGGTAACCATGAGTTTGTTTTCTATGTCTGTGAATCTGTTTCTGTTTTGTAAATAAGTTCATTTGTGTCATTTCTCAGATTCCACATATAAGTGATATCATATTTGTCTTTGACTCACTTTGCTTAGTATGATAATCTCTAGGTCCATTCATGTTGCTGCAAATAGCATAATTTTATTCTTTTCTATAGCTAAGTAGTATTCCATTGTATATATACATACCACAACTTCTAATTATCTGTCGAAAGACATTTAGATTACATCCATGCCTTAGCTATAAATATTTTTTTAAGTTTTAATTCTTTTTTTAATGTTTATTTTTTTTATTTAAAAAAATTTATTTTATGGGTTTTTTTTTTTTTTTGCAGGGGGAGGTAATTAGGTTTACTTACTTATTTATTTATTTATTTGATGGTGGTACTAGAGATTGAACCCAGGATCTCATGCATGCTAGGCATGTGTTTTACCACTGAGCTATACCCTCCCCTCAAACATTAATTATTAATGTTATATTTTCACTTAGTGTTATTAATAACACCAAGTTTACTAATAGTAATAATAATGATGATGGTAGTCAGCCATCATTATAAGTTATCTGACATTCTAACCCAGAGCCATGTAAATTCTAAAACTCTCCACAATACTTCACTGCATAGAAAACTGAAATAATTAGCAGAAGTCTTCAATAACATTTCTGAAGTTTAATATCAGAAATGATCCTTTTCCTTAAATTTAAGAGCACCACTGAGAAGTAATGAGAAAGTGCAGGTATAAATCACATAGAATAAGCTTGCATTCCTGAATGGATTTCTATATTTTCCAAAACCCAAATTTGGTCACTAAATAAGATATGGCTAGGGTTTAGGAAAGCACTGTACTTTTTCCCCCCATCAGTCAGCAAGCACATCTTTGTTGGATTTTTCATCCTCTTCCCTTTATCCATGTACATTTTAGAAATGTGATTATTCTTTGAGAACAGTTTCTTCCTTTTGCCTATTGATTCAGTAGATAATCTCACAAGGGGCCTTTGTCATATACATTAACTGTGGTTCCTGCCTTAAAACCAGTTTCTCCAAAATGGCCCCAGGGGGTGAAAGAGGGGGAGGAGGAGAGAAGATGGGAGATTTGAAAAGAGAAGTACCAGTGTGGGAAAGATGGGGGTGGGGGATTCAACATTACATCTGTGCTCCAAATTTGGCTCTTATGTAATTATTGCTTCCAGTACTGGGCACTTTTTCCAAGAAAGTGGCCTGTCTGGGTTCTATTTAAAGCCTTGAGTTTTATAACAGAGGACATAATACAGTGTTAACATATAAAAGCAAAAATTTCCTGAATGCTTGACACTATTCTAAGCACTCTCCATGGATATCCAAAGACCACACACACACACACACACACACACACACACACACACACACACACCTGTCAAACCCTACCAACCCTACCTTGTTGCCGAGCCCTCATTCCCAGCCAGGCAAGATCCAGAACCCACCTCCTCCTCAAACACCATGCCAGGGACAGCAAGGAAGTTATATTCAACAGGGGTAAATTGTGGCCTCCAGCTGGAGCATAAAGACCCATTACACATGGAGACAACATGCAGCTACATCACAGGTTAAATAACTCAATGTTCCTTCTCCCTCAGTACACACACCCCCCGTATCTCCTCTTCCACGCTCTACTCTTTTCTCTCTAGCACTTACCATTATTTAATATATCATATATTTAGCTACCTTGTTTATTACTGCCTCCCCCACAAGAATCCAAGCTCCCTGAAGGTAGGGATTTTTCTATTCTGGGGTCCGGTACCTCAAGCAAGGCCTGGTACCCAGGTGGTGCTCAGTAAACACTGCTTAACGGAAGAAACAAACTGGTTTTGGTGGGCATGAAGTTCACGGAAAGGATTCTTTCTGAGAATCTGCTAGGTACCAGATAAAGCAGATGTTTTATCTAAGAGTTGCCACCATGGACAAAGAATGTCTCCTGCTGTATCAGGACACAGAGGATGTTGCAGCCATCAAGCCATCAGCCACTGCAGCTGCCCCCAACTGTGCACCCTGAGGGGATTCAGGATGGAGAAAAACAGGATACTGGCACTAATATTCAAGGTGCTTATCAAAGGAATGATTTCAATAAGCCCAGGCTCTTGCATCTTCCCTACAGAGAAAAGCACTTAATTCATTAACTTGAGATGTCTGGCTTTCTTTAATTAACGTTGATCTTTTGATGTTTCCGCTATCTCATTTGGGGGGGGGGGGTTGTTTGTTCTTTGTTTTTTGTTTTTTGCTTCTTGTTTTTTTGGTTTTTAATTTTTATTTATTTTTTGGAAAAAACGCCTATATATCCTGGCTCCTCCCTTACCTCTTTGAAACAGTCCCTCAGAGCTATCTAAGAGGCTGTCTCCTGGGCTTAAGTCCTCTTTGTGTCCGCCAAATAAAACATAATTCTCAACTTTTAGGTTGTGCTTTTTTTTTTTTTTCCTTCAGTCAACACCACTCACACATGAACAAGCTGAGTTGAACTTGTCACCGCTACAGTTCAAATGAGTACTGGGGCCAGAATCTGGACCCAACACTTCCCACATGAGAGCTCCTTCCCTCTATAAGATCATTCTGACTGTCAAACCCCAAACTTAGACACAAGCCCTAGGGACACACATTCATGAGTCAGGGGCTCCGAGATGTTCCATTAACCAGACCATGGAATTCAATGTTTAACAAATTCAAAGACAGGAAGCTGACAGGGTGAGAAGGCCAGGTGACTGCCTCCCAAGTCCTCCAAATTCAAGAGTCCAGAGAGGAGGCAGGGAAGGAGAGCCATGTCCTTGACAAGCCCTCCACAAGCCAGATTTCCAAACCAGAAAGAACTGCTAGGATGAGACAAAGGAAAATCAGCAGGAATGAATTTTGCTCAAAACAAAACCAACAGTTTCCCTGAAAGGAAGAGATTTTCCAGAAACTTCTCCATTTTTTTCTAATTTCCAAGTTTTCTGCCTTGAGTGTGTATTATTTTAGTCATTGGGGGAAATCTGTTTTAAAAAGAAATTCCCCTGCTCTTACGAAGAAAAACAAATGAAAAGTGTCACCATTTATTTTTAAAATGCATATATATTTGTAAACTATGCCCTAAAAGTCAAGAAATTAGATCAACAACAGACTATTAGCTTTACTTACAAAATGTGAAGTTGTATTTGTCCCTCACAGCTAACAGCACCAAGCCAGGGTTGGGAGCAGTTTTCTCAAGATACAGGCCAATACAAACTCCTCAGTCTTCGTGGAACCAAGCAGGACCTGATGGAGCCTTCCCAGGACAGACCCTCCCCCATCTCCTCTGCTCTCATTTCTCTCTGAAGTACCCAGATAATGGTATCTGATGCACACTTCCTGCATTGTTTTACAGATGCTAAAACCCCACCAAATGGAAGATGTTAACTCCTTGATGACCATGAACACTTAGACCCCAGACCTAAAGGAGCCAGAGGATTGATAACGTTACCCACTGTGACGTGGCCCCACGACCTCACCATCAACCAGTCGGAGAACTGTGCACAAGCTGATCATGTACCCTGGGACGCCAGTCCCTCACCCGGACTTTAAAAGTGCTTCCCTGAAACCCATCAGAGAGTTGGGCTTTTTCAGCACTAGCTGTCCAGGACTCCTTGTCTACTACCTAACAATAAAGGCTGCATTTTCCTTCACCCCAACCCGGCGTCAATAGATTGGCTTTACCGCGCCCAGGGAAGTGGATCCAACTTTGGTTCGGTAACATTCACAGCCTTAAACACAATGAGACAGCTCTTTACTTGTTTCCTTTAATATACGTATTACAGACTCTCTTTTGCCTTCAGAGAGCCCGTACTGTCTATAGACTGTGTATCTACTTTTACTTTAAACTAAACACCCCACACCTTTGGGTCTCTCTCCCTCTCGCCTTTTGAAATGGCTCGCAGTCTGCCTATGGAGTGTGTATCTCCTAAGCCACTCTCCCTTCTGAGTGATACGGACTGCACTCTGTCTATGGAGTGTGTATCTTCCGGAATAAACTTGCTTTCACTTTAAAATAAAATTTTTAAAAAATGTAACTGGTTAAGGAGAATGGAATTGTGAGCAAGCAGGAAGGAAGAAGTGTTTTTCACTAGTGTAATTATTTCCTAGTTTTCCTCTTCTGGAAAATTAAAGGACTTGTTTCCAGCAACATTAGGTTAATAATTCTTAGTGTTTGACTTTTCAAATTTTGCTGTATTCTGAACTGTTGCAATACCTCCACCCCTCCGCACAACACACACATCCAGTGGGAAAGTGACAAGGAAAATAAAGACTGTGACTTACTTATATTGTGAAATTCACAAACTTCAAATCAAAATAAGGTACTCCACGAAAACTGATCCCACCCTTATCTCAAAGCCAACTCTTTCGAGGGTGCTCAGGGCTCAGGACACACACCCTTTGACATTTTCATTAGTAAGAGAATGACCACAGTGCAGGTTTAACCTAGGAGGAAACTAATCTTATCAGGAAATTACTTAGCATCTCACACTGTTCCAAAAATATCACATACTTGCCCCACTTCACCTCTACTCCATCTCCCCCCCCCACCTCCTCCCCAGTAAACAATCTGTTTATCAGAAGAAGGCAGCCTCAGAACCACCTCTTTCTAAAAACATTAAATATGTTGTGAAACTAGATTCTCCTAAGAGCTCATGGTCACTGACCCACCTGACTTTCATGCTTCTCTTCCACAATTTGTAATTACCAAATTAATTCTTACATATGTAATGCTCTGCTAGATTGAATGTTTGTACCTTGTCCAGGTTACCATGCTAAAGTCCTAACCCCAAAGAGATGGCATTAGGAGGTGGTGCTTTTGAGAGGTGGTTGGTTACTCATGTGGAGCCCTCACAACTGGGGTTAGTGGCCCTACAAAAGAGACCCCAGACAGCTCCCTCGCTCCTCCTGCCATGTGAGAACACAGCAAAAATATTGTGAACCAGGAAGCAGGCCCCACCAGACACTGAATCTGCTGGTACCTTGATCTTGGACTTCCAAGCCTCCAGAACTGAGAGAGTAACGTCTGTGGTTCATACGCGCCCCCCAGTCTACGGTATTTTGTTACAGCCCCTGAAAGGACTGACACTCTGTAGACATGTTCTGTTTCACGTCTGCGTTTCAGTCTCCTCCACGGACGAGCCCACAGTTCCTTAAGGAATTAGCTGTGTCTGTCTTCCGTCGCCTCAGGAAACAGTTGCCATCACACAGATTACCTCATCCTCATCCTGCTGGCTCCTCCAGCACCATGAGGGTCTCTTTTTTCCATGAAGAACTTTTTAAGCCATAGACAAGTCTTATTCTTCTAGAGAAACACTGTCTTTTTAAAGAGTCCGTACTGTCTGCAAGCATCGGATTTCAGCCACATGTTGATTTTACTACTTTAAATTAGGCTTCCAGACATCTCACTGTCACCCCCACACACACACCAAGTACTGCCTAAATAGTGCCACCCACACTTCCTACCACAGCTGAGCACAAGGCAATGTCACTTTTTGGAGGCGGGTAAAGTAAATGCATCTCCCCTAGCCTCCTTCTGGACTATAAATGCCTTGGGGGCACACTTTCCTTCTTCCTCAGTGCCGAGCTCAGTTTCTGGAACAGAGGAGATGCTCCACGAGGGATGGGCAGAACGTGGAGCAGGTAGAGCCTCCCTAAGCACCCTGGCTGTCTCTCACACACACACACACACACACACACACACTCTCTCTCTCTCTCTCTCTCTCTCTCTCTCTCTCAGGACAGCAGCAGAGGCAAGGCCACGAAAAAAGATGCTCAGTCTGGTAGAGAATCCAAGTACCCTGTCCTATCCTTTTCCCCTCTAAGTGATTTTACTTTTACTTTATTATTTTTTTATTGTGGCTAAATAAACATAACAAAGAACCTAACATTCTAGCCATTTCTAAGTGTACAGCTCAGGGGCATTAAGCACATTCACGTTACTGTGCAACCATCACCACCGTCCATCTCCAGGATTTCATTTTCCTGGAAGGAAACTGTATATCCACTCAACACTAGCCCCCCCGTGCTCCCCTCGCCCCAGCCCCCTGGCAGCCAGCCTTCTACTTTCGGTCTCTGTGAATCTGCTGAAGATTCCAGGTGCCTCATGTAGGTGGATTCACAGGGTGCTTGTCCTTCCGTGCCTGGCTTATCGCGCTTAGCATGACGTCTTCATGGTTCCCCCGTGTCGCCGCACGTGCCACAATTCTACCCCAACTTTGCACTACTCCTTTGTTGACAGCCTAGCATTGTCCACAAATCAAGGGACCAGTTTCAGGAAATTCCAGATTTCCCAGCAGGCAAACAGGCCCATTTCTCTGGTCAGGTTTTGCCTGAGTGGGTCTTTAGCCTGGCTTCTCTTATCTCTGGGCTTATAGACTCAAGGCTCATGTAAACAACTTTCACTGTACAAATCTGGGGCCACGCACTCGGCATTTCCCCACTGCCAGAAGAGAAGAGTGTTTGGTCCTCTTTATCTTTCATTTCAACTACTTTTGGGAGATCTGGAGAATGGAAAAAGGAAAGCAGAATCACAGGCAATTTTGGAATCTCCTCTGCACTGTGAATTCATTAATAGGATCTTTTTTTAAACACCCTTGAGGCAGCACTCACATACCATAAAATGCACCCCCTTGATGCGTACAAGTCAATGGTGCTAGTCTGTTCACAAGGCTGTACACCCACCACCACGATCCGACTTTACACTTTTCATCAACCCAAAAAGAAACCTTGTACCCATTAGCAGCTGAACCTCACCCCTTCCCATTAATACCATCTTCAAGTTTGTATCTAGTTGATAGAATTATACTCCTTCCACATCCCCCAAAGTATTTAAAGGTCCCATAAATACTTGTCTACTACCATCAAATGCATATATACACATACCACAAATAATCTCAAAAATAATTCCTTCCACTAAACACTGTGCTCAGAAATTTTGTTGCTAGCCATATCCCAAGATTTCTTCCTCCTCCAATAACTTGAGATTCTAGTTAGAACTAAAAGAATTTGATTAAAAAAAAAAAACTAAATGTATGTTCCAAAACAAACTTTTTGTATGTTTTGTTTTGTTTTGAACAATTAAATCATTTTAAAGCAGTAACAGCGCCTAAGATAAGCATTTCAGGATAAGACTCCTCTCCAGCTCGTCCAGCGCTCTCCTGTCCCCTCCTCACCAGCACCATGCGAGATTAGATCTGCTCACTCGTTCTGTGGAGATGCCTGCCTCTCTCCCACCAAAAACAACAGTAAAGGCTATGAAATGACACTTCAATTGCCAATGTGATTTAAAATTCTAATGCTGCGTCCTCTTAAATAAAGCAATACTAAAGAAATGGGACATCAGAGCTTTGAAAGGCAAATTATTCACTTACAATCAGAGAGCGAAATACTAAATTAAAAACTTGTGAGCATTCTGTAGATTTCAAAACCTCTGTGGATCAATACCAGTGTTGCCTAGAGGAAGGCATGGGCTTCGTCCATAAACCAGTGTTGAATTAAAGACCTACCCTTGCCCCCACTTCACTTAGGAGCTGATTCTTCCTGGCACAGGTACTGGTGTCATTTACTCTTGACGGTCAGTAAACACAGCATAGAAGTAATTTTTTTAATAGCATTCACAGACGCTAATGCCGTAACAAAGGTGAACATGACTGAAATGATTTACTTGGAAATGAGAGGAGGCAATCTTGGTGAATTTGTTCTGAGTGGAATATAGAGTGTTAATTAAAAATTAACTCTTGGCAAGATCATCGTGTCAAGGTAGAAATGACTCCTCCGGGTGCTACTGATTGGCAATCTGGCACCAGAGCAGCAAGATCCTTTTCCAAAATGAACTTGCTTGTCATGCAGGAAAGGAAGTCCACTAACAGCTGCCCTCCACCAACATGCTGATCCCCGAGGGTCAGCCTGAGCTGGGCTCCATGGTCATCATCCCTGGACATCATTCCATAGACATGCTGCTGGTGGCTTCAGAAAATGCCAGGACTTCAAATATAAAGAGAATTATGCTGAGAACTGTACACTGAAACAAGGCTGTCCAAGCACCACACAATTTGGTAACATACACATGTGATGACCCCGGTAACCCTGACATAACTCTGTCATATATTCAAGGACCTCTCCTGGAGGTAAGAGGCAGCAGAAGGCAACACTAAGTGAAAACTGCAGAGGCCTGATTCGTCTCGGCACCGGATGGTCCCCGGGTCTAAGGGCCACTCAAGCACTGGCCAGGCAAATAAATTCCTCTGCTTTCTCTACAAAATGGACATAATGCCTGTAAAACCTCGGTCTGGAGATGGGTCAGAAAAGACCGACCACCTGCCATGAAGAAAGCACTGAGATACGTATGTATATATACAGAAAATTTTTAAATGAACTTCTTAAAAAAAAAAAAGTCAGAGTTTGGGTTCTATAAAGCAAAGTAAAAATGCACTATCTATTCAGAAATTATATTATTCTAGAAACCGGAAGGTTACAATGTTTATACAATGAACCTCTAATTTATAGCTAAGATCCCACCCTTCCTCATCTCTATGCAGTAAGTGAAGAAAGGGAAACGGCTGACACATTGAAAAGCACGGTAATCTAATACCTAACCACTAACTAGTCTGCTGCTCCAAGTTGCAGAACTACTGCCTTTGCACTTCCAACAATGCAAAGCACGAATGTTTAACAATTTACACATAACAATCACCAAGTCGACAATTAGACATTAAATGATACCTTAAAAATAGCTCTCAATATATGCATCTTAAGGCACCGTGGTCATAATAATTTTTCTTGCCTCTCCAAATATCCTAGGCCTTAAATTAGGTAAGCTGCCAAAGCTCCTGACATTTAGTCAGCACTTTCAAAACATAAAAAAGAGGGGGCATCAGAGAGAGGCACAGCCTGTTAAGAGACTTTTTCTATTATTAGATTTAAGTGTCTGCAGTGCAATAGCAAATCCTTAATAAGTTAGCTCTGTATATGGTTATACAGCACTTTCAAACACCAACCTCAAATCTATTTATATCAAATGCAGCCAAGCACATATAGCAAATACCTCTTGGAAACGTCCCTAAAAGCATGTTGAGGCATCAGTGTCAGTGGCACTCCAGGCAGAAGGCAAAGAACCAGCCACACACACCACCTTACATGACGTGCCCAAGTCATAAAGTCTGCAGAACAGTGTGACTCAAAGTAAACACCCAGTGCAGGGACTTTCCAGTGCTTGTTACCTGTAGCAGAAATGTGTAAGAATCTCTGAGACATCCAGAATAGCAGTTCTTTTTAGTCCAAGTGCTTCTTTAAGGTGCAGGAAAAGGCAAGACCCCTAAAACTCCTTTCCTAGTAAACATCTCTTGGGGTGCAAAGGCAACTTTTTACATTAGCATGTGGAGGACAACTCATTGGTCAGTATGGATTAAATATCACAATTTGGTCTGTCGGCTCCTAACTGTACACATGGCGCGGGTCACGTGATTAAGACATGGGGGCGGGGCCGCCTCCGCCTGGCTTTGAGGCCTGCTTCCTCATCTGCTCGGAGAGGATCAAATCTGCTTATCAAACAGGCAAAATGACATCAGGGAAGGTGGGCCAGCCGACACAGTTAAGATCCACAGGCTTGAAGAACAGGATGAATCTAAGGTGAAATTAAAGGTACTTTGAAGGTCTACACTTGGGATCTGTCTCTCAAAAACAAAAAAACTGCGGAAGTGTATTATCTACATGAACGAGAGGAACAAATGGTCCCACTCTATTTTGGGCTGGTCCAAATGCCTAAATTTGGGGAGGCCTTATGTGAAGAGCAATAAAGTGGCAAAGAGGGACAGCTCAAAAGGGATCACTGAAAATAACACGAGACTACAGCGGGGGTGTTTGTTTAGGGTGGGAGAAAGGAAGGCGAGGGAGAGGTGAACACCGTCTTCATGACCACAACGCGCATCACGTGCAGGCAGGACCAGCCTGTGCTCCCTGCGAGGAAGGCCCACCCTGGGAAAGCTACAGAAGGAGACACTTTGGCATAGTTCACCAAAAACGCTTCTCTGATCCTCAAAATTGTCCAGAAACGGCTGCCTGGGAAGTTGGCAAGCTCTCTGCTCTGAAAGTGTTTGATCAGGAACAGCGTGACCACTTTGGAAACAAGACCTCTCGGAGACATTTAACATTGCTCCCTTGCCTAGTCAGATGGCAGAATTTCTGCCTTCTGACTCTCCTGGCCTTTCAGATGTGAGCGGGTCCCAGAAGGGTGCCCTAGACCCATTTTCCTCCTTGATGCTAACCTGCAGGGTGGGGAAGGAAAGCATATTAGAATGAGGAGAGGCTCCGTTTAAAATTCAGATGGCAGCCGCAATCCCAGGACCACCCCATCAGAAGCTCCGAGATTGGCCCAGGTCTGCGTATTGTCAAGAGTTTTATGAGTGATTCTGACCCCACCCTTGGTCAACCCCACTACTCCAGAGAGCCAGCCAGGCGCCTCCATCCACTGCAACAGCTCCTACAACTGGTTCTGTGTCCATTTTCTCCAGGCCAGATCTCTCGACTGACCTTCCGCCCACATGGCCAACATCCCATTGCCAAATTTTCACCAGCTTCTCCACCTCCACAGGCTGCTGTAACACTGCCCAATTCATCTTCCCCAAGTGGGAAATACCTCAAAAGGCCTCATGGCCAGAACTTCATGAGCCTCCTTGACTTGATCAGGACACGAGGCACCCCCTACTCATCAAGTTTATGCCCATCACGTATCTCAAGCCCCATCAAACACAACTATCTGCAATTTGGTTCAGCCTGTAGTGCCCATTTGTCTGAGGTCCAGCCACTTTCCAAAGCACAGGTCACACACCTCCTACACAAAACCTGGTACCGCCACAATCACAGTATTTCATCCGAGTCCCGCACTTTCTAGGCCACAGTCGGCCACGTGCACTTCTCATCTTGGGGGCTACATACAGCACTGCTGAAGACTGGGCCTATTTCCCATTCATTCTGTTTTATACACTCCTCAGAGGGCCTAAAAACAATTAATCTTAGAAATAAAACTAATGTGGGTTTCATTCATCTTTTGCTAGGATGAGGATGAGGAGAGGGAAGTCCAGAAAGAAACCGAGTTAGTAAATCCTCACTATGTAGAGAGCTATCATTCAGTTAAAGATTGGCAAACCAGTCATCCTGAAGAGGGAGCCTAATTTTGCTCGGTAGCTAAATTGACTTAGATTAAAATTCCAGCTTCTACACTTACTGCTGGATAATCCTGGGGAAATTAGCCTCCCAGGGCTTTAGTTTCCTCATCTGTAAATGGGAATAATAAGCATACCCATACCTCACCGGGTCGTGATGGAGAATAAAGGAGTTAAGGAATACAAATCACTAAGCACTGAGCCTGGACCAGAGGAGACCCCAGCAAAAGCTGCACCAATTGTTACCAGATCGCCAAAGTGCACAGATACAGGCAGTGCTCCCTTCCTAGGTCTTTCACTCCATTTCAACAGAAGCAGCATGCATTGGAGAGGGGAGAAGTCAAACCCTGGTCCCTTCTGAAGTACAAGGTTTCCAACAGGAATTTGAAGTACAGTGATTTTTTAATATTTCAGCATGAAAACAAGGGGGAGAAGTGATGAGTCTCTTATCCTGGCAAAACATAAGCATAACTGGGCTAGAATTTTGACTAAGTTGGCTTAAAGAAAAAAGTGGATGGGTGGGATCCAGCCAACTTTTTTCGGCTGTCATTGAAGCAACCGCTACGTCTGAGTAAGTTGCTGGGCAAAATCTTATGGCTGACAGCATACTGTTAATTTATCTTCATCCTATCCAAACTGCAACAACCAACAATCTTCTCCCAACCTCCCTACTTGACGATGCAACAAAAATTCAAACATCTTTAAAAAAACAACAAAAAAACAAAACAAAAAAAACTGATGGCAAGGCTGTGCAGCAAGGGGAACTCTCACACATTGCTGGTGGGCACGTACACTCATCTAACTACGTTGGAAAACATTTCAACTAAAGCCAAACAAATACCCCCTGATGCAGCAACGCCACTCTCAGGTACGTACAAGAAAATGAGGATATATGGTCATCAAGAGACAAGTAGTACAACAACATTCAAAGCAGCTGAAAACAATCCAAATGTTCATCAAGAAAATGGGTACATTATGACATAGTCATACAATGGAATACCACACAGCAATAAAGAATTAGTGCCACACACAACAACATGGGTGGATCCCATGATACTGTATTGGGCAAAAGAGGGCATAGCGAGTGCCTGATTTCATTTATATCAAGTTCAAGGTGAGGCAAAGGTACTTTACCGGGATAGAAGTCAGAATGGTGGTTCTGGTCAAGGATTGAGAAGATTAAGGATTGGGAATGGACACAGGAGAAACTTCTAGGGTGACAGAATGTACTGTATTTTGATCTGGGTGACAGTTGGTGGTAGGGAGAGGAGAGGGAGGGGAGAGAGACACTCATCAAGCTGTACCACAAAGATTTGTACATTTTACTTAATATTAGTTATACCTCAATTTTTTAAATTCAAGTATCTGCACAAGCAAATATGAAGCTTCTGTGTCTGAAGATACAACATACTCCATTCATAACCTCAGGAATAAAATTTTTTCTTTTTTTTTGATAAGAGATGGCAGGATAAAAGGCTAGTAATAAAAAGTTTTACTTTATAAACAGAGTATACACCAAAGTACATGAAAACTCTTGAGATGAAAAGATTTTTAAGAAAGGATAAATTCAGGGGGTAGGGTATAGCTCAAGTAGTAGAGCACATGCTTAGCATGCACGAGGTCCTGAGTTCAATCCCCAGTAACTCCTCTAAAAATAGTTAAATAAATAAACCTAATTACCCCCCCCGCGCCAAAAAAACAGAAAAGATAAATTCAGGTACTCTCTCCTGTAAGTGATGATAATAATAGGACCTGTCTCACAGGGTTGCTGTGATGATAATTAACTGAGATAATACCACGAAGCACTTAATACCGTACCTGTTCATCACTTATTCATTCATTCAGCATGTATTCATTAATACAGTACATAGTATTCATCACTTTATAACTGTGCTATAATCATCTGTCCATTTCCTTCACTCCCTCTTAGCCCAATCCACAAAAATTCTCAACCCAGCAGGCATTCGATATTTGTTGAATACATTCAGAGAAGCGGGCAAACCATACACAGTTCTCACCTGAATCCATAAGAAGATACCCAAGCTGTCTGCGCCTTGCTTCCCCTACCAGCATCCACAAGCCTCTGGGCATTCATTCCCAGGTATGCTGGGGGTCAGGACAAATACGGAGTATGTGCCCGAAACAGTCTTAAAATTGAGAAGAAAACTTATTGACGTTTAAACAGGTATTAAGAAGACTACAACATTTGCTACGATAACACACGGCCCTGCTGAGAAATCTTAAGCTTTTTAGCTGCCGGTTGGTCAGGCCCTCCAGGTTTTGCTACCTGGTTCCCCACCAACTCGTGTACCTTTATTGCAGGAGCAGCTTTCACAGCCTGGGCACAGGGAATCTAGACCACTTCTGGCTCTCTACCTTCCCCTAATCAATGTACCTGGTTTTTTATGCAATTTTAACCAATGCTGGTTTGGGCTATTTCCTTGAATTATAAACACCATCTGGCTTAATAACCCTGCAGAACAAAATATTTATTTTCAGCAATGTTGACATGCAAAATTGAAAGAACAGGAAACTACAGTTAAGAAAAACAAAATACCACAATAAGATTAACAAACTACATACAATTTTAAGGATACCCTTAAGGAAGCTGCCTTTGTATGCAAGTGTATTTTCAACACAACTGTATGCATGCCACAATAAATCTTAATTTTATTTAAATACTTAGTCAATCAAGGGGAACAAATGAAAACTGACATGAAGTGAAAGATCAAACTGTCCTTTTTAGGATTAACCTGCCAATAACCTCTGGGTGTTTTTGCCCAAAGACTCCAAAATTTGTACGCAAAATGTTTTTTTCTATTACAAAAGAAACACTGGACAATTATAGGAGGCACCCAGAGAGGGAGATCCTCTCAGTTGTGGATCTTTTTCTTTTCCTGTATTTAGTGATAAATTACACATGCTGTTTTAAAAATCTTTTCCATTTAAAAAATTTTGTCCCATTTGCTACCAGGCTAAAAAAATAAAATAAAATTTCATGAATGTCTGTGCATTGAATTCTTTCACAAGAATAGCTACTAACATTTGTGGATCAAAGGGTACAAAGTTTTAAGTTATATAGGGTAAGTCGAGAGAGCTACTGTACAGCGTGATTACTGTAGTTAATAATACTGTACTGAACACAGGAAATACGCCGAGAGTACATTTCAGATGCTCTCATCGCACACAAAAAAAGCGGTACCTATGTGAGGAAATCACATGTAAATTAGCTTCAATGTGGTAATCATTTCAGTATGTATATCAAATCATCGTGCTGTATAACTTATACACAATTTTTATCTTTAAACAATGAATATATTAAAAATATATATACACATTTTATTTTTATATGAAAATAAAATAGCTAATGTTTTTTGAAAATTTTCTATGAACCAGAACAGTGTAAGCTTTTTACATGTATTAATTTCTTTGACAACCAAAATGACCGAAAGAAAGTTAACAATTGCAATTATCAATTCCAAAACTTGACCAGGCAGCAATGTGAATGCACTTAATACTACTTGTTTTTATACTTAAAGGGGGTTAAAATGCTAAATTTTGTTATGTATATTTTACAATTCAAAGAAGAAAAAAAAAAGAAACTTGTCCAAGGTCCCACGGCTCTAAGTGACCGCCGCACCAGAATTAGAATTCACAGGTTCTGGATCCAGAAATGTCCTTTTAACCACTGTGCTCTACAAATAATTTAGAATACCTGAACCTCTATGTATCTGACAGGTTTGATGTTGGGCCTTTAAACTGTTTCCAAAGTTTCCGCTATTAAAAACAAGACTTTGACGAGCCTTCTTGTAAGAGAACATTTCATAGATTTTTTTTTTAAGGATACATTTTTAGAAGCAGAAGTGCTAGGTCAGAGGATAAAGCAAAGAATTCAAATAACCAGGTGAGCTGTCAACCAGAGTTCATTTTGATCAGCTTACAAGGAAGCCTAACGCAGCAGAAAAGATGATTTGCAACAAATATTTGTAATTAGATGGCTCCCAGTATAGGGATAAGAAACACCATGTACTTTACATGACTAGAGAAAAGTGGGTATTCAGGAACAGATTAACTCTTTAAATACCCCTTGGAGTCAGTTACTTCTCAAACCCAGTATCAACAACCGTACCGACTCACAGGACCCCACATCCACAGGATAGCCTATTTGTTGTCAACTTTGATCAACACCAGCTTCAAAGTTCCAAGTCCAAGCAAGTGGGACAGTGGAGGAGAACCTAAAAGGCCCTCAGGTTTGGGGGTTGCAAAAATGTGGCATTAAAAATGCACGGGCTGCGTCCTGGGAGTAAAGTCCCCTGAACCTATCCTGCAAGCTGACATCCCCAGAGCAGCCCCATTTTTCATCTGGTTTGCATGTCTGGCTTCCAAGTTTTATTGGACCAAAGGGTTCTGCTGCAGAGGGGGACATCTGTTGTTTTTCCTGCCCAACATCCATTCTCCCTGTTTCTGGTATGAGAACTTTGATTTTCTTTGGGGAACACACCACACACCCTCTTCTGCTCCCACCCAGCCCAGGTGGTTCAGAGCATTCCAAGCCCCAGGCTTCTGGCCCTGCCAGTCAATGTATTACACCTCTAACACCATCCTACATGCACCTCTGTGATTGGCTTCCAGGTGGGCAGGTGACTCAACGGTCCAATGAGACTCAAGCCAGGACTTCTGCTGGGATTATTAGGTAAGAGGTTTGCTTACTGCCTGGCTTCCTAACCTGGGAGCTGCTGGAGGCAACCACCTCATTGGGAGAGCTTATCTGAAAATGAAACCATCACAGAGGCAGAGTCTAGAGATGGAGTGAAACAGGTTTCTGTCAACATCCTATAGGCCCGTGCACCCAGCCACGCCTGAAGCTGCCTACCTCTGGGACCTGGACTTTTTAGTTACTGGAAATGACAAATTATCTTGTTTCTGAAGCTAAAAGAATACAAAATAAAAATAAAAGGCCCTCAGGAGACTTAGATGAATTTAGTCAGTGATCTACCTCAATCCCTAAATGCAAAGCTTACCCCTCATTTCTTCAGCAAAAGATAACAGATCTTCCCATGTTGCTCGAAAGGTCTCGAAAGGTCCATAATGACACCACACAAAACTTGTGGCCAGACACCGTGAGAAGTAACTCTCTCATTGATTCCTGCCATAAGGAAATAAATGTTTGGAGAAGCAACTAAACCGTAACAGCAAATGGTTTTAAGATCTTATTGAAATGAGAGTTGCAAAAATAAAAAAAAGTTGTCGCCCCCCCCCCCCCAAAAGTGGAGGAAAATGTGAAGGAACTGATACTATCAGCCTAAAGCCAGTCCAACGGGTATCTTGGAAGCCACCAACTTCCAACTTCACGTAGGCAGCTTGAGCAGGAAGAACACGATAAGAAAACAGAACCCTCTTTCACCCAGAGGGAGCACACCAGGGCATTTCAAAAAGATCATGCAGTGATTTACACCATTCTTTGATAATTCAGGCGCCTGTTCCCTTCACCCTGAGACATAATGAGGATTTAAAAGGAGATTTTCAGGACAGCATGGCAACTGTAGTTAACACTCTACTGCATATTTGAAAGTTGCTAAGAGACTAAGTCTTAAGTTCTCATCACAAGGGAAAAAAATTCTGTAATTACATACGATGATGAGTGTTAACTAGACTTACTGCAGTGATCATGTCACAATATATACAAGGATTGAATCATAATGTTCGCACACTTGAAACCAATATAATGCTGTATGTCAGTTCTACCTCAATAAAATGCTTTTAATTTAAAGAGATTTTCGAGCGAACTGTAGAAAACTTCACCACCACCACCAAAAAAAAAAAAAAAAAAAAGTTATAATCTTTTCAACTATCTATTCAATCTATCCCTGCCTTACCAAGCGAGGCTCACTGTTAACTTCAACTGACCACTAATAACCAAAGAAATATAGTTAAGGAAATTCTTTTTTGTACTCTTTCACGGTGGTCCTAGGTGAAGATTTGTAACCGTATATTATTCAATTAAATGGAACTTCACATAAATCACCAAAGTTACAAAACATTTAACACATAATAAATATTACCTACTCTGTATTCTAATTTTTCCCCAAACCACAAGTTTTCAGAGGTCCATTACAGTTTCAAGAAAATCAGTATCCAAGTTCAACAGAAATCCTGTCCTGATCCTCAAGCTTCCCATTTCGAAGATGGAATTGAAGATTATCCCCGAAGGACATGAAGATCACTCCCTCCCCTGTGAGTGAGCAGGTCCCTTCCTGGGATTAGAACCTACACGAAGCCTCACATGTGAAAAGAGGCACGTAAAAACGTGTGCTGCAGGATCATTTGTATGAGAGAAAAATGGGAGGAAATCATAATTAAATGTCCATCAACAGGAAAATGGATATACTATAGTGTGTTCAGCAGTTAAAAAGAATGAACTGGAGCAACAAGAATCTCAAAAACAAGGCTAAACAATAGAAGTGAGCTATAGGCAAAAACAGGCACTGTAACACATCTACAAGTTCTAAAAACATGGAAAATAACACCATAGAGGAGTATTTGCATAGACATCACAGTAAAAGTATAAAATTCATGGACAGCCATGATTGAAAAAAAGAACTGGAGAGAAAGGGAGGGAGAGAGAAAATGCGGCCAGAAGTGAGACCCAAGGGCTTCGACTCTTATCTGCAATGTCTTATCTTTAAGTTGGATGGCAGCTGCAAAGGTATTCACTCCTTTTACACAATTACTGTCTTCTGAATTACTTTACAACAGTAAAGAGAAAAAATCCTTTCCTAGCATCTTGACCTGCTTCCAGAAATAGTTACTTCAACCATATAATAGTTAAAAAATTATTTCCTTTTTAATTACAATCTTGGGTTCTGTAGCAGAAGTATCTGAATTGTTAACTCTGGATAAAGAGTGGGAAGGAACATCCCAATTTAAGATCCATCCCAATTTCATAGACTCTGCAGCATTCCTAGAAAGTAACTACTCACACTACCCACCTATCCCTGGAGTTAATCTCTATTAGACACACACATGGCATTTCTGGAAGTAAGCCTGTAAAACTCATTATATTTTGGAGGCAATCACAAGCTTTTCAAAACACACACCAGTGCTTTTTCTACAGAAAAATAAAAGACACCCACTCTGTGACTGAGCTTTCATCCTTCCAACACCCAAATCCAAGCAACCTTCTGCAACCTTCGGGAGGTACTCCTAATTAGGTCGGCCCTTTTCTATTCTGCCTCCTGGTGCCCACACGCTTAAAAAGAGTCACACAAATGAATAGATCAGGGGTATTATTAGAATGTGGGCTTTTTTTTTTTAATAATGTATTTATTTTAAATGTCTTCTAAATGTATTTTACTCTTTTCTGGGTTGTTGTCTGCTCATTTATACAGCTGTTAACTGCTCACAAATTGCATCATATGATGTGGTCTCCCCATATAATCCCAGAGAGTTCCTTACAGGGAGGGAGCAGGGCACTTGTAATAACCCATTCGTATGTACTGCCAAGCTCTGAGCATGCTCTGTGCTCGGGAACCCTTAGTGCAAACATCTGAGCAATCTCAGTGTGCCAGTAAGGGTGTGAGTGACTGACTTAATGCTTGGAGCTCACCCAGATCCTTTCAGTTTTCTTTCTGACCTGAGAGGAAAATAAACACAGAGCCATATACAACCAGCCTCTAGAACTCTTTCATGTCCCACTCCTTGAAACAAATTTCCAAAGCCTTCTAGTCACAGGCTACTCTTTAAATTACAATAACCCACACAGACATCCCCAGCTTCTTTGGAGTTGTGAGCAACCATCACGATCGTGATCATTTCCACCCATGTGGTACATGCATATTTTTTTAAGATGATAATGAGTACAACCAGTATGAAGACAAGAACGCTATAAATTCAAAAAGCTTCTTCTGAATGTTCATGGCAAATGTGCAATAGATGCAAAACTATAAATATATTTTTAGGAGTTTCGTGGTAAACCTTGATATAAAAGGAGATACTGCCCATTTTCACAATCTAGTCTCTGTCCCCCCTCCGAATCGCCTGACTTCAGACTGGTCCATCCAGGCTTAACCTTAACCTTATGAGATTTCCCGTCCCTCAGTCCCAGACCCTCAGCCCAAGCTCCACGCATGCCTCCTCTGACTTTGCTAATATGGCAGAGGCCCCCTAACTAGGCTGCTGCTTCCCCTACTCTCTTCACCACCTTTTTAAAGTGCAGGTTCTAACACCTGACAGCTCAGTTTCCATTCCTGGTCCCTCTATTTACCTGCTACCACTAAACCTCTCTGTGCCTCTCCTGTACAAAGAGAACCACCGTGCCGACTTTACTGAGCTCGCGTGAGGATGAAATGAATCAATAAAGGTGAAATGCACTGTGAGCGGGCCACAACCACAAGCCATCGTGGTCATCAACAGTCAGGGTGCCTCTTCCACGTCCATCAACAATGGTCTCTGAAAGGAACCCTCTTCTTCTGCACTCTCTGCAGCACTGCTCACAGCACTTCACTTCTGACACCAGACATGCGGGGGCTTCCCCCCAACACCAAGCAATTCTCCGCAGACACCACCTGGGTGTCCTACAATTCAATTCAATTCTGACACCATCTACCTGGGGTCAGCGCAGACCCCACCGGTTAAGAGCTCAGGACCGCAAGACTTCCTTCCCACTTTGGATGCCAACGGCAAGTCCAGGTTGTTTGTGCTTCTGACCAACTGGCTGTATATCGGGGGTTCCCACAACACCCAGCTGGAGTTCGATAATTTGCTAGAATGGCTCATACAACTCATCAAAGCACTTTATGTACTGTTACCTGTTTATTACAAACGATGCAACTCAGGAACAGCCAAACGGAAGAGAGGCACAGGGTAAGGTATGTGGTCAGGGCCTCAGAGCTTTCATGCCCTCTCCATGCCTGCCACCCTCCCAGCACCAGCCCTTGTTTACCAACCGGGAGGCTCTCCAAACCATTTCAGCTAAGATTTTTATGGAGCCTTCATTACGTTGGCATGACTGATTATCTCATGGGCCGCTGGTGACTGAACCCAATCTCCAGCCCCTCTTGCCTCCCCAGACTCGCTAATCAGGTGCTTGGTGCCCCTGGCAACCAGCCCCTCAAAACTTAGGGGCTTTTCAGAAGCCACCACATTAACATAAACTCAGGTGTGGTTGAAAGGGGCTTATTATGAATAATGAAAGACACTCCTTTCACTTTTATCCCTCTTAACACTTAAGGAAATTCCAAGGGTTTTTAGAAGTTTTGTACCAGGAACAAATACATATTTCTTTTTATGTCACAGTATCACAACAGCTCTTTTCGACTTTCCACTAGACATGGTGCTCTCGGGGGAAGGGACACTGGCTTATTCCTCTTTGAATCCCCATAGCCACACAGCACTGGGCATAAAGCAGGCCCTCAGTAAACTGTTTGCTGATACCATAGAAGCAGGCAAAGTTAATTTCTCTTCTGAGGCATTAAATCAAAATGGAAGTAAGATAGTTCGACAGAGAGTAGCCGGGGGTTGAACAATCACTCACATCCCCACACAAATTCTAGACCGCCCACCACATTGCTGGAGATCCCAGAGATTTAAAGAATTAACTTCTGTGTCACTAACATTTCTACAGAACAGCAGTATTACCTGCTTATACATTTTAGGAAGGAGAGCAGGAAATGTGGATTTTATGGGAGATCCCAAAGCAAGGCTCTACAAATTAGTATTTAGCTAAATGCAAACTGTAATCAGCCTATTTCCCGAAAAGAGATATAAACCACTTAAGTTGTTTTTTCTTTTTTTTAATCCATCTCTGGACACTGCATTAGACTAATTATTAAGCATTCACTGGTGCCAAAGCCGGGGAATAAAATGCAATATTACCACACTCAAGACAGTATATCTCACCTTCAAAGACTTTTTCAAAAATGCAACCAGCTAGTCCCCATCAGTCTTCTAAAGTCTCACCAAAAAGAATAAACAAAAGCATTGAAGTGCAGCCATTACAGGAAAACAGTATGGAGATTCCTCAAAAAAAAAAAAACAAAAATAGACTTACCATATGATCCAGCAATCCCACGCCTGGGCATATATCCGGATGCAACTCTAATTTGAAATGATACATGCACTCCAATGTTCATAGCGCAAAGCCATGCAATAGCTAAGACACGGAAACAACCTAAATGTCCATCAACAGAAAACTGGATAAAGAAGTTGTGATATATTTATACAATGGAATATTATTCAGCCATAAAAAGAATAAAATAATGCCATTTGCAGCAACATGGATGGACTTGGAGATCATCATTCTAAGTGAAGCCAGAAAGAGAAAGAAAAATACCATACAATATCACTCACATGTGGAATCTAAAAAGAAAAGAAAAAAGAGGGCACTAATGAACTCATCTACAAAACAGAAACAGACTCACAGACATAGTAAATAATTTTATGGTTACCAGGGGAAAGATGGTGGGAAGGGATAAATTTGGGAGTTAAGAGATTTGCAAAGCTTAACCACTATATATAAAAATAGATTAAAAAACAGGGAAGGTATAGCTCAAGTGGTAGAGTGCATGCTTAGCACGCAGGTCCTAGGTTCAATCCCCAGTACCGCATCTAAAAATAAACAAACCAACCAACCAAATTACTCCCCTAAAAAAAAAAAAAACTTTAAAAAAAGATAAACAAATTTCTTCTGTATAGCACAGGGAACTATATTCAATATCTTGTAATAACCTTTAATGAAAAAGATTATGAAAATGAATACATGTATGTATATGCATGACTGGGACATTATGCTGTACACCAGAATCTGACACTTTGTAACTGACTATACTTCAATTAACAAAAAAAAAAAAAAGCACTGAAGAAACAGATTTTAACTAGAGAAGAAAAAACTATCAAGACAACAGCATTTCTACTGAAACTTGTTAAATGTGTTTCCTAACGTCTTCTTGTCATGTTAATTTTGAGCTCTTTGGGAGACAGGTCCACATTCTGGTCATCAAAGGCTTTATTCTAAGAAAGTTAAAAATATACTGCAATGATCTGAGAAGTTTACTTTTACAGTCCACATTCACATCAAGATTTATTCTTCTCTTGTTCTTTCAAATAAATCTTAACCACTTCCAATTCAAGGATGATGATCTCATGCTTCTAAATCTTTGTCTCTTGCCTGGACCTCTCTCCTGAGCACCAGACGCCTGGCTCTCGTTGTCAGCTGGATGGCTACTTAAATTTTCTATAAACGTGCCTAAAACTCAGCTTTCCCACCTTCTCACTAAACCTGCTTCTCTTCCTGTTGTGCTGTTTCCACAATGGCGCCGCCATCCTCTCGGCCGCCTTCCACACCTCCCGCTCCTTTTTCCTCCTCTCCTTCCCCAGTGTGGTCACTCAGGTGCCAATCTGCCCACTCAACTTCTGGAATCCTCATCTCTCCCACCGCAGCTGCCCGACCTCTAGCCCTAATGACCTCACCCACGTCACTGCAGCAGCCTACCAGACAAGATCCCTGCTTCTCTCAACTCTGCCATAAACTGCTTTTGGTTTCAAAATCAGAGAACACATTCCATTACTCCTCCCTGAATAGCACCTCCTTTCCCAGAAAACAAAAGCCCAAGTCCTCAGGCTGGTAAGCAAGGCCCTTCAGAACCAGCCAACCTTCCTTTTCCAGCCTTGACTCTCACCACACCCATAGGGTGACACCACCTGCCCCGCCCACAGCACCTGCTAGTCATCCAGGTACACAGCACTCCCTCTTCTGCCTCTGCGGGTTTCTCCACGGCCCGCCAGCCAGCCATGCAAATCCCCTCCTCCATCCAAGCCCATCTGCCACCAACTCAAACTCCTAGACACCTGTGGTATCACGGACATGTTTCCAGATTTCACTCCTCCCCAGCTCTCCAAGAAGCCATCTTTCTAAGCAGTCCTCTTCCACTTCTGCTCCAAATACCATCCCTTCAACTGCAAGGGCAGCCACCGTCTTCAACAATCCCCTCTTCCTCACCTGCATCCTCACTGCCCAGACTCCTTCTGCTCAAGTCTCTCATCTAAAATTGATGACAACACCACCCCAACAAGCTTCCTCTACCTGTGGCCTCCTCATTTCATTACATTGTCCTCTCCCTCCCTGCCAAGCTTCAAGGAGGAGCAGCCTACACCCACTTTCCCCGGCTCATCTGCAAGGATCCTCTCCTCCTCCCACTGCGGTCTGACTGCATCCCCACACCCTGTTCCCCCAGGAGGCAAGAGGCACCCCTCCAGATCTCCACAGACCTCCTACAGGCTCCCCTAGTCCTTCCTGGCTCTTCTGCAGTTGTCCTACTGACCAAGGGGCCTCGAGGCAGGACCCTGCCTTGGCTCCCGGATTCTCTTCCTATCTCTCTAGCCTTTTTTTTTTCTAAAGCATAGTTGATTTACAGTGTTGTGTTAGTTTCTGGTGTACAGCAGGGTGATTCAGTTATACATATGTAAATTCTTTTTCATTATAGGTTATTATAAGATATTGAATGTATTTCCCTGTACTATACATTAGAACTTTGTTGTTTATCTATTTTATACATAGTAGTTTGTATCTGCTAATCCCAAACTCCTAAATTATTTTTTTTAATTTATTAGGGGGTGGTTATTAGGTTTATTTTTGTATCTTGATGGATGGAAGTACTGGGGATTGAACCCAGGACGTGTGCATCCTAAGCAGGCACTCTACCACTGAGCTATACCCTCCCCCCACCAAACTCCTAATTTATCTCTTCCCCTACCCTTTGCCTTTGGTAACCATAAATTTGTTTACTACCTCTGTGAGTCTCTTTTTGTTTTGTAAGTTTATTTGTATCACTTTTTTTAGATTCCACATATAAGTGATATGTATTTGTCTTTCTGTCTGACTTACGTCAGTTAGTATGATAATCTCTAGGTCCATCCACATTGCTGCAAATGGCATTATTTTATTCTTTTCTATGGCTGAGTAGTATTCCATTGTGTGTGTCTGTGTGTGTATGTATATGTATATGTGTGTGTATGTATATATATACACACACATACACCACAACTTCTTTATCCAGTCATCTGTCGATGGACATTTAGGTCGCTTCCACGTCTTGGCTATTGTAAATAGTGCTGCTGTGAACACTAGGATGGGTGTATCTTTTTGAATTAGAGTAGAATTGTTGAATCATATGGTAGCTCTAGTTTTAGTTTAAGGAATCTCCATACTGTTTTCCATACTGTCTGCACCAAATTACATTCCCACCAATAGTGCAGTGTAGGAGGGTTCCCTTTTCTCTACACCCTCCCCAGCATTTATTGTTTGTAGCCACTCCTTCTTGATTCATCTCAGCAAACTCACTCTGCTTCACCTACCCACCCCTTAAGCACTGGTGTCCTCCATGCTTCTGTCTGAAGACCCCATGGCTTCAACAAACCCCAAAATGCTCTCTCCAGAGCACCATCTATCTTCTCCAGATCTTACGGACAGCAAACCAAATAAACTTTGACACCCCACAGGCATCTTACAACACACATTACCAGATTCATCCATGCAACATTTATTGACTGCATGGGGTCAATTCATTGTCTGAACGCACCCTCCCCCCTAAATCTGACCATTCTTCTATATTCCCTTTCTTAGTGAATGACGGCATCTTCTTCCCAGTCACCCACACCAGCAACCCCCGATTCATCCCTGACACCCACATTCAGTGCTACCAGACCCTCTCAAGTCAGCAAGAGCTCCAGCCTGGCCCCACCTCCTTTCTCTCTCCCCACTCTCCCTGCCTGTTCCTCCTCAATAACTCAACAGCCACTGGGGACTGGCTAGAACTTACTCCTGAGGTGGACGTGACTGGATGCAACATGTACTGATAGCCACCAAGAACGGTTCTGCATTTCCAAGCAGCTTTTTAACTTTATATTTCTATCTTTGGGGGAAACATAAATTATACATCTGGGAGAAATCTATTACTTTATAATGAAGCCTACATCTTCCCTTTTGATCACTAAAACTGTTAATATTAGCAAGTGTCTAAATGAATGGAATGTCTATGTGTAAATTCAGAGACACTTTAAACAATATTTAACGACTGTGATACTTAGGATCTGGAGACTCAGTGCTTTCTGACCACAAAATGCAAACATTTTGGTTCACATAAATCATTTTGGATAAACAACAAGGACCTACTGGACAGCACAGGGAACTGTGTAATGAGTTGCTGTAAACAGCAATTTCGTGTAATGAGCTATAAGGAAAAAAACTGAAAATAGATATACGTATGTATGTATATGTATGACTGAATTCCTTTCCTGTACACCCAAAACTAACATTGTATATCGACTACACTTCAACAAAAAATTAAAAAAAATTTTTTTGACACAACACTCATTTTTATAAGGCCAACGTTTAAAATCAAAACAAACATAAAGTGTGAGCAGTTAATGAAATCAGCCATCTTTTCATAACACATCACACATTTTCCAAACTGAAAATGCATCACAAAAACTTCAGGGATACTAGGATACGTTTAATGAAAAGAACAGTTGTTGCTAGAAAAATAACTTTATGATTTCCATGGCAGAAAGCAAAACTTGATGTAATTATGCATTTGAGCATATTCCTTCTAGCTAAAATAGCCAAAAATCTCCAAGTTTCCTTAAGTTAAAAGGAACCACTCCCACTCCACCTAGACATATATATCCTTCTAAATTACTGATAATCCCTCAAATGTAAAAGTCCAATTTTAAGGAAGTATCTTCCCCCAAAGGTTCTTGCTGAAATATCCTCTAAAGTATGTATGAAACTAGAAACATATGAGAGGAAGGTTCTAAATTGCCCAGATTAAAAATAATTCTTCTCTGAAAAGATAATGTCTCAATAATGAACCAAGTTAATCCTCACAACTCATGAATCACTTGACATGGCCTCTAGGAAGCAAAGACCCCCCCCCATCCCTCAAGAATTTTCCTTCTTGTCAGGACAGCGGTGCTTAAATACACCTGGAGCAATCAGAGGCTGAGAGATTGTAAGAAATGAGGCTTGAATTGGGTATTTCAGGATAAGCGAATGGAGACGCTGGTTATGAGTGTGGACAGGGGATAGAAGTTTCTGGAAGCCTCGCATCTGGATATGTTGTAGTGGACAATACTCTGATAGGACTTAACTTGCCAGAAGTTTTCCAGGAACATGCCTGGCAAGGATACGTGCAGTTGGAATAAAGGAGATACTAGAAACAAAAGAAAAAAATTAACTCTTCCAAAGGAAAGGAATACACACTTCCTCACCCACAAACGCAGCACCAGCCCACGAGCACTCAGCCTCAGGGAGCGCAGGGGCCCGACCCGGCGTGGTCTCGGTGGGCAGATGACTCTCCCACATTCATCCTGCCCTGTCTCTGAGGAATGCGGCACTGCTGATGGGCTCTTTCCTAAATAGTTCTTGATACTGTATTTATAACTCCTGCAATACAGACGTTCACAACAATGAAGTGTTCCCTTTGGCTTGCATGAAGCCCGTTTTTGTCAGCAGTACATATGGGTAAATGAAATACACCATACACAGACTCTCTCTGATTCTTTCCCAAGATGTTCCTTCATCAGGAAAAGAAATAATTCCACATAGTCTACTCATTTCTCAAACAATGATTAACCAATTCACTTCACTTCAACCCCACCCAACCAGATATGACTTAAGATAGTTGTTTCCAAACAAATTCATTTGGCATCTCGAGACATTTCATGGAATCTCTTTCAAGCCTTATCTCTGTTACCTTCCCTTCCAATGAGGAATTCAGAGCTAGACTAAGTTAACTATTTGTCACAGAACTGGACAGGGCCGTTGAGGAAGAAAACTGAAGCCCAAAGGAGCTAAGTAACTCCCGACGTCATGTCTGCTAGTTAACAAATGGCCAGGCTGAGGTCTCCAGGTCCCCAGCCCCGTGTACTTTCCATTTCACCTAAATGTCTCACTTTCACACGATACAGAACCTACTTCCATTGTTTATCATTACTCCTCTTGAAACCAAAAGAAATCTGTTTCACTACCGTCACCCAAGTTCTTCTTCTTGATTATAATTCAGATGCAAGTCTGAACAAATGAAACTCAGGTGGTCAATTAACAAACACTGACAGGCCCCTCTGTGCCTGCGTCAGGCACCACACGAGCCATGAAGATGCAGCAGTGGGCAGGACAGACGCGGTTGCCCTCGGGAAGCTCACCGACAGGATAATCTGGAAGGCTTAAAACCAAATTTACTCGGGTCACTGATGCATCCAATAATGAACTAGGATGTCATCTTTTTCCAAAGCATCCAAGCACTTCATAAACACCACAATCAATTCATAAAGAAATTTAAAATTGCTTAGAAATAACTGTTCAAGTCCCCAAACACATATCACCACTTTGCAGATAAAAAGAGACATACATGAGTGAGATGAGGGAATAAATTCACTTTTCAAAATTATCAAGTGTCACCTCCAATACTGTGATAGGCTGAGAACTTACAGTTTATATGAGACAAGATATATATTAAAAAGGGAGATAATTTTACAGTAATCTCTAAACATACCTGTGACATTATCATACTTGCAATTATTGTAACAATTTATAATCTAGGAGAACTTTCCCCACACATTATCTCATTTAACCCCCTCTATAATATTTTGTATTAAAGAGTCCCAAACTGACACTCAAGGAAGTTAAGGAACCTGCTCCAGCTCTCAGAACTGGTAAATGACAGATCAGAAAGCAATAGCTTCCCAATCTTAGATCCCTGGACCTTTCTATTGAAGCCACTGTCTCAGTAAAAGCTCCTACCGAACTGTTTTAAACTGATCATGCTAATAACAGTAGAAATAATACTGGTTAATATTAGTTTATTGAACATGTACTCAAATGCCATTTACTGTCCCAAGTCTTTTATACAAATTAATGATATTATTTATATCATTAAGATCACATCAGTAATACTAAATTCAGTCAAATTAAAAGCTTTTAAAGTGATTAAAAGTCTTTACGACAGTATTCAGAATTAACATAAAGCCAGTTTCAGGCAATCAATTTATTGCAAGAAACACACAACCAAAAGGAGGGGAGGTTCGAGGCAGAGGGGGAGTAGCAAACCCCAGGAGGCTCACGTGGCCCAAAGGAAGAGGTTTCCCATCAGATTCCAAAACTCATACCAGTTTCACAGAGCATAAATGACCTCGGAAGGGTCAGCCAAGCAGACCACATGACTCGCTGAGCTTCTTTAATGGGTGCATTCAAATTCTGCATAAGCAAGCTTGTTTCTAAACTGCGGATGCGTCCAGCAACTGAAATGCCTTGGAGAGGAGATGACACAGAGGGCGGGAGAGCTGGCCACCCTGCGTGGAGTGGGACCCGGCAACAGCCACAGCAACGCCCTTGCAGCACATTACACAGTTCACATAAATTATCTCATCCGATTCGACCTTATGAAAACCAGAAAACAAGACAGTGAAGTGACTAAGTCCCTAAACAATGAGCACGAGGCGATTTAGACCTTCCGGAAGAAAAAGGAAAGCCCCTAGGAAGAACTAGTCCCGCATTGGTCACCAGGTCAATCCAGCAGCCTTGAGCAAAACTGCAGCTAGAATCCGGCAGTCACAGGCAGATGAGAGAGGGGAAACAGAGGAAACTGAAAAGAAAAAAGCTTTCACACCATATGTTAACTTTTACATAAAGGCTTGGGCCAAAGAACTCCACTGTCATATGCCTGCTCATTCTCTTTCCACTGGGGTGGCTTGCTTTAAAGGAAAAAGAAGTGGGTGAAGACTTTGATAGGTAGCCTCAGGCTTGGTCAGGAGGAATCAGCCCCTTTACCAGCAAACAAAGGCACCACAGTGATACAGAAGGGGAAAAAAAAAGAAAAAGAAAAATGAAGCATCCAGGAATGACTGAAGCTTCTTCCTGATCAATTACATTGAGGCTCTCCATTTATTTTGGTCCATAAAATCAAAGAGACACAACCTCATTTCCCGCCATCTTTCATTCTTTGGTTGAATTATTAGGTTCACTTCAAATCTCTCTCAACCACTGTCAGTTCTCCACTCAACCTAGTACCTTCAAAGTACATGATTATGTACAGTAAGAGCTTTTAAAACTAATAATTGCTAATATTTATTACTGCTAATTATGTGCCAGGCACACTACTGCTCCATGATGAAGAAACTGAGGCTTAAAGAGGTGCAATGACTTGCCCAGGACAACACAGGTCACACTGATTGAACTCAGGCTGCCTCATACAACTGCTTGCAATCAATCAATCAACCAATCAATCTATCAATCAATCAAGAACACACTACCCTTTCAGCCCATAACAAAATCCAGTCCCTTTTTACCTAAATAGTAATAGCCTCACCTGAAAAGATCAAGATCCACTTTATTTTTTTATAAAGATTTATGTATTTGTTTTTATTGAAGTATAGTTGATGTACAATATTCTAAAGTTACAGGTACACATATAGTGATTCATAATTTTTAAAGGTTATACTCATTTATAGTCATAAAATACTCGCTATATTCCCCATTGTACAATATATCCTTGTAGCTTAATTTATACCTAAAAGTTTGTACCTCCTAGTCCCCTACCCCTATACTGCCCCCGACCCCTATATTGCCCCTCCTTTACCCCTACATTGCCCCCCATCCCTATATGGCCCTTCTCCCCTTAAGATCCATTTTAATTAAAACTGCCCAGGACTAAAAGTGGTGAGAATGGATTTCATGTTGATTTGCTGATATGGCTGCTAGGTTTGCCTTTCTTGCAAGGTACTCCTCCTACATGACCCACCTCCAAATCCTCTCCAGCAAACGGCAGGAACAATTATGCTTTGGGTACAGTTCACAGAACACATTTCTTCCAGCTAAGACCCACAGGGCAGCAGAGGACCAGGCCCCACACCTCAGCACAGCAGCGCCACCCCGCTCAGTCCAACCACCTGCACCACATGGCCAGCACAGGCCATTAGGGAAAGCAAGAAAGGAATTTTCAAACTTCAGAAAGATCTGAAAGGGCAGTACTTCCCCTCAAAGGAAAACTGGCAAGAAAGAGCGATCCACGAGCCCATTTAAACAAACAGAAACAGGCCTTAAGTGGACAAAAGTAATATTATTGTTTCTTTAAACCACCTACATAATATTTACATTTTCCCATAGCTGGGAAATCACTGACTACAGCCAAGTAACCCCTGAATTCACCTCTGCCATGCTATTAAACCTGGATCTGCTTACGGCCTAAACCAATAAAACTCCTGTTTAATTTCTCAAAGTTCCACAGAAACTGGAATCCAAATAAACCAATTCAATTTTTATTCCCTTGGAAAGCTCCTTTAACTGTAAAACACTATGGAATGTTCAACTTCATTTTGGTGTTGGTATTTTTTTCTCCTATGTAACGTGTGTAGCTATGTTGTTTTCTATTTTCATAAAAATTTTTTGGTTTCTGTTTGTTTTGCCATTTGAGAACTATACCAGAGACACATAAATTTCTATGGCTTAATTAGCAAATTATCAAAAAATATTCCTGGAAACAATCACTTGGGGGAAATTTTCAGGGTAAGTTTCAGTTGTCTAAGAATAACCTACCTAAAGTCAAACTCCTCACATCGTTTTATAAAAGATTTAATTAAGATTCACTTAAGATATCCTGAAAGAAGGAAAAAATTAAATGAGGGCAAACTAGCTGTTAATCAGATTATAAGAGATTAAGCAACCATTTTCGACACAGGTGAACCTTAATGTAGACTGTGAGGCCAGATCTCATCCAATTGCAGTTTTTCAACCGAAGACAACAGCTTATAAGTAAACAGTATAAAGACCCTTTTTTGTAGGTGGAGTTTTTGGTAGTTTGTCCTAAACTTTTATCAATTTCTAGTCTATTTATAAAAGAACTTGGATTCTTCCAAATTCTCCCATCGTGGTTGGAAAACTGATGCTACATTTATTGAAATTCAAAGAGAAACAGGCACTCCCAGTCACCCTTTGCCACATGGTTAGTAAGCGACACATCATCATCCAGCTCCCATCCTCTGTATTCCACAGTGTATTCACAGGACGCTGATGCTTTCTCAGCCATGCCTTTCCTGTGTTGTAATTATAGGAATAGAAAGTGTTTTGCTCTGAGTTTCAGTGATGTCAGCCTGAAACACACTCTTAAAAGTATTTCAAAAGGCCAGAATATGCAATGTCCCTTTGGTACAAACAAAGTCAAAAATAACCTGAAGTTCAGCTGACCACAAAAAAGGGGAAGCATCTACCCAGCTAAATATGCATGAGACTCACAGAGCTCGCTCAAGATTTCCACCTACCCAACAAATGGTCAAAGGCCACGAACAGCGTTCACTGCAAGAGGAAGATCCACTCAGAAGTGCAAAAAAAAAAAAAAAAAATTTAAATTAAATTCACTGTTAGTTAAAGGAATGCAAATCAAATAACAATGGGATGTCTTTAGGAAGTTTTTCCTCTATCTTAATGACTACATTCAGTGGAGCTAAGGATGCAATAAAACTAGATCAAAATATAGCCTTAAATCAGCAACAAATAACTGGAGCCATAAAAATGGTTAGTCCCTCAGGCTCCCTCCATTCTGTACATCTATCCTTATAAAAACAAAATCCACAATGGTAAAGGCTTCTTGCTTAAGATGTTCACTGGAGTCTTACGTATAAGAGCAGAAGTTAGAAGCATCCATGTTTGCCCTCACTTGAGGAATAATGCCTATTCAACAAAATACAACGTAGACAATAAAATGATGGTTGAAATCCTGCAGCAATATCTCATAATTCTAAGTTGAAATAGCAGGATTCAAATCTGTCAGTACAGCACTCCTCAGAAAATTAAAAATAGAATTATCATATGACTCAGCAATGCCACTTCTGGGTATATGTCTGAAATAACTGAAAGCAGGGTCTCTAAGAGGTATCTGTACACTCATGTTCATAGCAGCACTATTCACAATACCAAAAGGTGGAAGCAGTAAATATCCACGGACTGACTAATGGATAAACAAAGTGAGATCTACACACACAATGGAGTATTATTCAGACTTAAAGGAAAGAAATTCTGACACATAGATGAACCTCAAATACATTATGCTAAGTGAAATAAGCCAGTCACAAGACGACAAATGATATGATTCCACTTGTGAGAGACATCTACAACAGTCAAACTTAGAGAAAAAAGAATGCTGGTTGCCAGGAGCTGGCAGGGAGGAGAAAATGGGGAATTATAGTTTAATGGGGACAGACTTTCAGTCTCCAAGATGAAGAAGTTCTGACAATTGGATACACAACAGTGTAAATATACTTAACACTACTGAACACGTAAAGATGGTTTAGATGGCAAATTTTATGTTATGTGCATTAAATCACAATTTTTTAAGATGTCAGTACAGTATGATTACACACGTGCAAAACAAATTTTAAAAACTGGAAAACAATTCTGCAAAATAATATTTATATATATTAATATCTGTGATGTGATTTTTAGAGCACTCTTATTTTTAAAAAATGTAAGAACTTATTGCTCTAGCTACCTATAAAATCTTAAAATCCTTCTATTACTAACGACATGCTTATGAGAAATTACTTATTTTTTAGCATATACAAAACAAAGATGGTGCCAAATTTTGAACTAAGATCTTGCTCTTTATTATGGATGAGAGTTGATCTAACTAAACTCCTTAAGAGGTTTCAATGTCTTATTCACCAAATCCCTAGCACCAGTCTAGCCCACTGTGAATATTCAGTAAACACTTGAGAAATGAATTTAGAAAACTCCTTTCACAATTTTAACACACATACACATTTTACCGAAACTGCACTAATTTCATGAAATCATTTTGCTGATTACATTGTAAACTTTTCAATCCAGGATCTTCTAAAGCTATTCTTTTGGTCTCCAATTCCCCAATTCATCCTTTTTCCTCCACTAATTACCTCACTTTGTTTAGTATTTGGAAAAAGAACTGAGTGCTGCAATATATAATTAGTAAATTATCTTAGCTGATGGAATCATGTAGCAGCAGTGAGCAATTACAGCCCATAAAACGCAGATTACTCTGGTTGTTTTTATACGCTATGAAAGGATGAGCCCTCTCCTCCACACACTGAAGGCGGAGCTGCAACTAGAATGCCATTAGGATGGTTTTATCCTATCAGTTTATAAGTGAAGAAAGGTGAGTCCCACACACACAAGTTTCACAACCCCAAGATGCTGGTGTGTGTGACCCAAGCCAGGCTGAAACTATTCCCGAGAGAAAAGAGCAAGTTCCCCTCCACACAGAAAACTCCTCCCAGGGCGCCCAGCTGCACCCCACCATCCATCTGCAGGCATCTAGACGATGGAGCCTCACGCCCCTGGCAAGAGTTAGTTCTGTTTACGCAAACTGCGTTGTCCAACAGAGATATAATGTGAGCCACTAACTTTAAATTTCCCAATAGCCACGTTAAAAAATAAACAGGTAAAAATTAATTTTATTTAACTCAATATAGCCAAAATATCATTTCAAAATGTAATCAATATTTTAAAATCATTGTGATACATTTTACATTCTCTTTCCTTTGTCTTGGAAATCCAGTGTGTATTTCGGACTTACAGCAATTCTCAAATCAGGTGAGCCACATTTCAAGTGCTCAACAGCCATGTGTGGCTAATAACTGCCCCTATATGGGCAACACAGTTGTAGAATAATGGTCACTTCTATTTTGTGACATTTTTACATTTATTTCACATTTTAATCTTTTTTTTTTTTTTAATGGGCTCTGACATCTCTTTCCTGGTGGGTATCTGACCCTATTTAAAAAAATACAGTTAACAAGTAAACAAAAACCACTTGACTAGCCACTGATAGCCAAACCAGAACTATAGGACGACTACATTTCTGCTGTAACGCAGTCATCTCCAATTTTAAGACAGATGTCAACAGAGAAATGTGTCTTATTCTACAGGGATACACATCTCAGTCAACATTTCCATCTAAATAGACGGAATAGCTTTACCAGACTTTGCACAATAGGAGTGTTCCTGAAAAACCGTTCACAGATAAAAGTTGCCTTTTACTAAAGGAGCAAACTCTGTAAAGAAAAATGAGAGATGTTTTTACTTTGTCTATTTGATAAGCTTTTAAAAAATATTACTAAGTGGGAGGGTGTAGCTAAGTGGTAGAGTGCTTGTTTAGCATGCACGAGGTCCTAGGTTCAATCCCCAGGAGTTCCATTAAAATAATAAGCAAATAAATTTTAAAAACTTAATTATCGCCACCCCCTCCAAAAAAAACCCCTAAAAATATTACTAAATGAGGCTAGGGACTTTTTTTCACTGCTCTGTAGGTATGAGGCAGTTCTGCTCACATGTCACCTTCTTAGAGAAGTCTTCCTGAATCACCAGTTCCAAGTAGGCAGCCCTCCCCTCACCTCACTCTTTCCTTTCATAATGAAAATGGCTTCCAAAAATAACCTCAATCGTTGAATGAATGAATGAACGAATGATGGGCTTTATTAAAATAAGGGGAAAATATATAAAGTGAGTCATATTTAAACTGATAGTAACAGATATATCACCAACATTGTCCATTTTTAAATGACTACCATATGTAAGATCCTGTGGAGGTTTATGGCCCAGTTGGGAGAGGGGGAAATTGTGCACATCTGTGTATAAAGGAAAACTCACAGTACCAAGTACTAGGATTTCCACCCAAAATGATGAGTAGGGTTTCATTCATTCAAGTGCCTACCAAGTGCCAGGCATTTCTTTTAGACACTGGGTGAACAGGCTAGTCTCTGTCCTAAGCAAAGTATAATAACAAATTATATCTCTTGCTATGAAGGGAAAGAGCAGAAGACTTTAAAAGGGAAGGGTTCCTACTTCGGGTTGGTGGCACGGGAAGATGCCTCTGAGAAGATGACATGGAAGCTGACAGGGGAAAAAAAACTGAGGGAAGCAATTCCAGGCCCAGGTTCTGTGATGGGGAATAACCAAGATCCTGAAAAGAACTGAAGAAGGCTAACATGACTAGAGTCCTCGTACAGGCTGTTATTTACATGTTGTTGCATCAAAGAGTGAACAGCGGGCAGGCCTTGTGGTACAGGCAACTCTTGCTTAGCCAGATTAAAACCTACCAGACAACACATATATCAGCTCTTCAATGAGACCAGGACGCAAACCAGCCAAGTTAGCCAAGATGTATCTTTGCAAGCATCTATCTTATAACATCCTATGCTGTCTTTCACCATCCCTTCTGAAGAGGGGCCCAGCTAGCTAATGGCCCAGGGACAAATCAGAAGTGAAAAGCTCGCCTCAAACTGGGGCCTTTATCAAAAGACAGCAATTCAAGCGAGAGGCTGAGAGTAAGCAAGCCCTGATGCTCCGGGCTAGGAAAGGGTGATCAGGCCACACTAAAAGCACTTGGTCAGCCTCGGGTTTTTGGTTTTGGGTTTTTTTTTTTTTTTTTCATCCCAGAAAAAGGAATGTTTACAGTATGACATGCACTGACTGCCAAAGGAAGTCTAAAAAGAATAACCACATTATTGGATATTTTTAGCTTTTCTTTTCATAAATGTTTTGTGTCACTGCTTTCCAAATAATTCCAAATCTTGCAAGTTGGCCAGAAGGAGAAATGGGGGCAGAAAGTGTATTGTTTATGTATGTGGGTATATAAGACTGGTGACTAATTTTCTTTTGAAATTCAGTTAAAGGAATGAGTCTCTGTGAGTCCTGCTCACACAAACACAAAATTCCAGTGGATTAATACTGTGTAAGAACAGAATACATCAGACATGGCGACAAGATGTGCAAGTGACTGTGCACCCGGCAAAATGACTGTTGGGAATGTTTATATTCAATAAACATATAGGGATGCAATGTTAGTATAAAAGTAGATCCAAAATACCTTTGATGTTTTAAACTACTATTCTTTGCTCCTCCCCACACCAGCCATCTATAGCCAAAACTTCTAATGGAAACACTGAATAAAATAGTGCAACTCATTACTGTTGATTCTAGCAATAAGACACAGAAACAGAGAACCACAAAAATATTTCAATTATAATTTTAAAAAACCCATGGGTGAACTTGAGTCCTGTTATATGAAAATCTCACAGTCTTGCCTTATTAAACCATTCTTCAGCATAACTTTTTTAAAGGTGGGGATGGTTCAGAAGACAATTTCAAGTTCTTCAAGACTTCTTGACTATTCAACTTCTAAAGCGAACAGTATCATTTCCTGATTCCTATTAACTGTCAAAGGCTCAAGAAGAAACCTGATCACCCCTCAGCTTACGGAAAAAAAACAGAGTAAGACATGCTCCGGTAGATTACATTAAAAGTTTAGGCCATTTCTACTTTTGGAAGCCTGAATGTGTAGAAAAGGAAAATTATGAATTACAGAACTGCTGCGTTCTTGTTTCTGCACGAAACAAAAGTGAACCCGTAAGTATGAATTAGGAACACTGTAATGAAGATGTGTGCAGGACAGGGGGTCAAAATTTTAAGAAACTCCTAAATTACAGGTGTCCATTTTGCAAAAGAAAAACAGAATTTTAAAATTACATTTTACAGCTGAGAAGCAGCAAAAAGGAGAGTGCAGTTTGAGTCAGCAAAACTTGAGCTCTGCCTTTCTCCTACATAAGTGTGGGCCTTTGGGGAATCACTTAACAAGGCCTTACCTTTCATTAGGTTAATGCTGATAGAGGGTTCTTGGGAGAACCATAAGACAGGATACAATGAAAACCCGCAAAGAGCCAATAATAATCAAACCAAGAAAACATTCAGCCTTTTTGAGGGGGGGAGGGTGGGTTTATTTATTTATTTATTAATTAACAGAGGTACTAGTCCCCAGGATCTCATGCATGCTAAGCATACGCTCTACCACATAGCTATACCCAGCTATGGTTCCCCTCTTCCATTTTCATTCAACGTTCACTGACCAACCACTGAGGGAGGCCCTGAGGATACAGCAGTAAGCATGACATTCACTCATTCAAACTCTCACAAAAAGGGGAATGCATTCATTCCCTTTACATCCTTCAGACAGGTTTTTAAGCCTTTTCTTTCTTTTTTTTTTTTTTTCTTAAAGAGGGTACCAATATAAAATAAGAAAGAAAATGATAATATTTTTGTTATTGTTGGAGACAGAAGTTGGGCTATGTTCCTTTGCCTGGCAAGAGAAGAAAGAAATTTCTCACCCTCCCTCCTGCTTTCTCTCCATCCTGCATTTACCACAAACATCTTGCTTTCTCCGGATATTTTCAGGAGTTCTAGAAACCACATTTTCCTGGCTTTTCCACCAGGTGGTACAGCACCAAAGATATCACCAGTATCACTACATCCTTATGGCAACACCTCTAGAGAAATGATAAATTTCACTTGCACACTATACATCAGATGTATTTACCCAATTCTCAGAATCACCAGTATAAAAATTGAAAAAAAGGCTTCTCTAACTTTAGATAAAAGAAATGTTTGGTATTAAGAGTTCCTTGCTTTAAATTATGATAAGTTTTACTTCCTTGACTCACAAATCTTATCAGATTCACTCTTTAAATAAACCAAAATGCCCACAAAAATTCAGTTAGAACACTTTCTCCAACTGGCAAATAAATCCTCTACCTCAGTACCGTGCAGGTGTTGTTGTTTAGAAGGGGAAATACACAGGCAATAAAGCTTCACAAAACACCATGAAGCTCTTTAAACAAAGGTCTAGGTCTTACCATCCTGATTTTCAGCACAGACTTCATACTGATGTTAAATTAATTCTAAATGCTAAATAAGTAACATAAGTATCATACATATTAGATGAATATTTCATAAATTAATGAGTATAACACTGTATGTGTTTCAATCCAGAAAAAAATATTTACTTTTTAAAGCACTAAAGCACTCTCATACAAGTTTAACCTGGATACTTTGGCCCTTGTCAAGAAGCATCTCACACCTGGGGAATCCAAGACCAGCCAGTTTTTCTGGAGATGCTAGTCACCTTTGGAAGAGACTTCAAACTAGCACAACCATCTCTGACAATGTCTACTCAGAGTGTCAAAAAGTAACAGCTACATAAATGGAAGGAGAAAACAGAAAGTAGAGAAGGGAAAGAAAGGGGAGGCCAAGAAAGACAGAGAAAAGCAAAGTGCATAAGGAAATGCAATTCTTCTAATGAACAATTTGGCGAGGGGCTGGGTGGGGGGAGGCTAGGTATTTCTGACTTCCAAACTTCACAGCAAACTCATGTCATTAGAACACACTCTACTGAATACAAAGTGTCACTTGCTATGGGGGGTGTTCCCCGCTCCCCTAAATTCACATGATGAAGCCCTAATGTGACAGGATTTGAGGTGAGGCCTTTGGGAGGTTATCAGGTCTTGAGGATGAGAGGAAGAGAGGCAGCCCTCTCTCCATGTGAGGACACTGCCAGAAGTCAGCTGTCTCCCAGCCAGGAAGTGGCCCTCATCAGAACGCAAAATGCTGGCACCCAGATCTCTGACTTCTAGCCACCGGAACTGTCAGAAATACAAAGTTGTTAAGTCACCTAGCCTTGGGCATTTGTTATAGAAGCCACGGCTGACTAAGCCAGCATTTAAAGTGACTAGTAAATAGTACGGCCTTAAGCCTTGGAAACAACAAAGAGGGGAGGCTTATTGAACCAGGACTTCACGCGGGATTATCTGCTACTGAGTAAGGGCACCTGACTTCACTCTTGCCCTTCCCTATCCCCCTCCCCCTCCTTCTGGTTTGGTAGTTAAGAGATTCAAACGACTAGAACTTCCGAATCCTAAAAATTTTGAAATTCGACCTCAGAAAGTACTTAAATAAACTTAAAAGGCCTGGCAAGGAAACTCTGACATATTACTCTGTCCTCACCACTCCCATAACCCATCATCCGGCCCTGAACGATTTTCCTTGCTTCTAGTATCCAGAACTAAGTTTGACGGCAATGTTCGGCGTGCGTCTGCTGTTTCTGAAGAGCACCCAATTTGTTCCATTCCAGCCTTCTCTAATCTGTTACGAGCACGTCTGGGTTGGCAAGGTTTCCTCGGTGTGGCTTCCAGGGCCAGGAGGCCGCCGGGTTCAAGCTCCAGACTCAGAAGTCTGCCCAAGTGTCCCGTTTCGGGGTAGCCTCCCCGAAAGACACTGTCACGGTCGGTAAAACCGGCCCAAGCTCCCTTCCCATCTTTTCCCAAGTCATGCTTCTCACCGCACACTTCCTCCAAAAAAGGAAGAAACCAGCCGTTAAGGCTCAGTTTTCTCCGGCTGGTCCTACCTAGCACCGGAACTTGTTTGCAAAACATTCGAGGCTCCTATAAACTTGACTTTACTGGAAACGCACAACTTTGACTCCCGCCACCAAGATTTAGCGCCTGCTAAGGTCAGGCTCCGCGTTTCTCTCAGCACCACCCCCAACCCCCGCCACCAGAGGCTCCCGGACCGGGAAGGTAGGGAAGGCCAGGTTTCCACGGCCACTCCTAGCTGTTCCATGGCCCCCAAACTAATCAGGGGGCCACAGGACAGTGAACGGACTAATAGTGGGGGCCGGCGTGAGGACCCGATCACTGACTCTGCAGGGGCGCGAAGGGCGTCCCGGGGCGCAGGGGAAACGGGGAGTGGCCGAGGGGCGCCTTCTGGCTCTCAGAACTGCTTCCCAGCCGCCTGCCGCCCGAGGCGGAGCCACAGTGGCCATCTGGCGCAGCCTCCCCGCCCTTCCTCCAGCTACCCTGCCCAGGACGCCCAGCGCACGCCGGCAGGCACAAGCTCAGGGCACTACCCTGGGATCCGAAAAGGCAGAAACCCCTTCTCCACGGGCTCCTTCTCCTTCCCCACGAACATCCCCCGTGCGCCCCGCGGAGACACGTGGAGTTGGGGTCCCGCCGCTCAAGATCCCCCGGGAGCGATCCGGCGCGGACTACAGCGCCTACCAGAAACGCCACTCACTTGCTGGCCGGTGCGGGGCTTGCCCTGGGGCGCTCTCCTGAAGAAGGAGGTCCTGGCGGTGAAGAAGAAGTCCTCGGCGTCCTCCTCCAGGCTGCTGTAGCCGCTGCTCATGCTGCTGGTCCCGTCGCGCGCGGGCCGCCTCCCCAGGGCGCAGGCGGCCAGGCAGGGGGTGCCGCGCCCGCCCGCCCCGCGAGGTTCCCGGCGCGCGGCCCCGAGCCGCCGGCGGGTCCTCCTGCTGCAGCTGCGGCCGCCGCTCAATCCGGCCGTGCCGGCCCCTCCCGCCGCCTCCCGGCTTCCCCGCCCGGTTCCCCGCTCTGCCGGGGCCCAGAAGTGCCCAGCGACCCCGCCCCCCAGGGTCCCGCCCCCACCCCCTCGGGCCCCGCCCCCGGAGGCAAGGGACGCTCTCCACGCGGTCGTGGCACTCCGTGCGCGGACGCAGGTGGGGGCGGGACGGTTTTAGGCGCGCTGCTCTTCCCTAGCAAGTTTGGGGAGGCCGAGGATCCCACTTTGATGGCTGCGTCCGGTGCGGCTGTGCTCCGGGTTGTTTCCCCCACCTCCCGGAAACTGCCAATTCCTCAGCTTTCAGTCCACCCGTCGTCCCCCGCCCGGCGCTCGGGCTTGGGGGAGGGCCCAAGCTGAGCAGGGAGCTTTCTCCGCTGTCCCTGCCCCGCTCGCCCCCTCCCGGAGTCCAGCGGCTGGCGGTGGAGATAGCGCTGCTGAGGGACCCCCAGACCCTCGGGGGTCCTACCGCCGTTTCGCCCCGTCCTGACCTCCGGCAGTTCGGCCCTCCAGGAGGGTTAAAGTTAGCTGAGATGAGTGGGGAGGTAACGACTGGGTCGAGTTTATTCAAATGAAAACATCCTTTCCGGAAATTCAGTTGAGCTTCGGTCTTTCCCTCTCGCCCTTCTTTCTAGTGAGGATTCATTCCCAGATGAGGACGGCCAAGGTCATTATGATCTTAGAGGCCACCTGGTGCGAAGGGGGGTGATCTAGTTATGCAGTTCGAGTACTGATTAATTAAACGTGCTTTTTAATTGTCCCCTTCCACAATCCGCTTTAAACTTCCAAGGCACGGTTTCAGTGTTGGGGTGAAGGGTTCAGGGAACTCTATTCGCCCTCCTCAAAAAAAAAGTTCCCTATTTTCTGAATCCTTCCAGTCAGCTAATCCTCTTAAAATGCAAAATTTTCCTCCAAGCCACCTGTGGGTGATTGATAGTTATTTACACCTTGGCGTTATTGAGTTGATTTAAATCAAACTAATTTCCTTGCAGAGATCCCTGACTGAAAGGTTGTTTTGAAGCTTCAGCCCTGCTAGTAAGCCGGCGTTAGGAGAGGGTTCATTAGAAGGGCTGGAGAAGGGTTAGAAAACAAAATTTTCACCTACGATAGCTAGACTTTCTTGCATTATCGCCTTTAATCCTGAAAACAACTCTGTAAGGTAGTTAATGCTATTTTATGCTCATTTTAAACCTAAAGCAGCTGAGGCTGAAAGAGGAAGGGAGCTATCGGTGGCAGGGCTGGATCATTCGGATACACTTCTAGGTCCTGTGCTTGGTCCGTGGTCAACGATGGTCACTTGTGGCCTAGTGGGAGAGAGAACTGGCTCTTGAGTCACCCTATACCCAGGCAGAAAGGCTTGCTAACCTGCTGTACCATCCTTCAGGTTTACACTTCCAGCTTACAAAGTTGTCTATTAACCCAAGTGATTCGCAGCAACTCCAGGAGGCAGGCCTTGGAGTTACAGCCCATTTTTTAAAGATCTTGCAACGTTAAAGCTTTCTTCCCAGCCTCACAAATACTGAACAATTAGAAACCAGGAATTCTAATTCTATATTGTTTCACCCAATCTAAGGTATCCCTGTGTGCGCCACATATATAACCCAATGTAAAGGAAGAACATGATTTATTTATTTTATGATAGATGTTTGTACTTTGGCTTCCATTATCTCATTAACATAATCCTTATTAAATACTCCAAGAGTAATGTGTAGGTTGAAGAATTTAAATAACTTGTTTTATTATGGATGGAAAAAAGGAAATTCCCCCACCCAGAACAAATTATTTTAAAGTTTCTGAATATTTTAAAGAAAAATATTGAAAGGAAAAATACCTTAAAGTGCTTTGTGATCCTCCATACCATAAATAGGATTTTTTGGTCATGGTATTATTTTGAAGTTCCAAAGGACTGAACTAATTTTTATACTTGTCAGCACATCATCAGAATCAGTTATAATAAAAAGGCATAGTTGAATAATGAAGTAAGTAGAAGCACCCCTCTCAAACAATAAAAAGCAAAAAATAAGTAAATAAATAAAGGAAGGAAGAACTGGCATTCTGTTTCCTAAAAGCAGCACAGTAATCATATATCTATATTTTTCTGATAGTATTCATGATAAAAATATTATGAATTTAAAATTTGTAAAACTACAAAATGTCACATTAAGAGGGGTAGGGTGTATAGCTCAGAGGTAGAGCACATGCTTAGTATGCATGAGATGCTGGGTTCAATCCCCAGTACCTCCACTAAAGTAAATAAGTAAAGCTGATTCTCCCCACCCCAAAAAGTCACATTAAGCAACTAGATATTTTTAACATTTAAAATTCAGAGAAGCAGATGGAATAAATAAAATGTATGCAACCAAGTGCTGTTTTGAATGGACTTCTGTCAAATACAGAGTAGAATTTGTAAGTGGACTCCGTTACCATAAATGTTCCACTGACACAAGACCCTAATGATTTAGAAATAGCCTAGAAACCTTTTATTTCTTTCTTTTTGTTTGTTTGTTTAGTAACCTTTTATCTCAATCTTAAATGGGAACTATGTTTAAAACTTTAAAAATACATGCAAGTATTATAAATATACACAAATATTTCATAGTTTTAATCATCCTGTACTTCAAATCTTTTTCCTTGAATTAATGTAAAAGGAGAGACTTTAGTAACAATTCAACCCTTCTTGCTCACCAAATAAACTACCCAGGAGAAAAATAATTCATATAAATATTATAAATCATATAAATATGATTATAAATCAGTTTAAATCATTATTCAGATTCTTTAAGTATTATATATCCACAAATAGTAGAAACTTAGATATAATAAATGTAGGGAAAAAATTTAGTCATAGCTCACCCTTTGACCAAATATATTTAGAGGTAAAATTTTCCTTTTGTCAACTTGTCTTAATAAAATCCAAGATCACAAAGGAAAGGATTTCTAGATTTGACTATGTAAAATTTTTAATAATTTAACACACAAAATGGCAAAAGACAGGTAAGAAACTGGGGGAAATATTTGCTGCATAACTGTATCCTTAAAATACAAAGAGCTCATATAAATCAATGAAAACTTTGAACACCTAATGGAAAAATAAGCAAGGAACATGACAGTTTATAAAAGGAGAAATAGAAATAACATATCACTTATTTATACATTAAAACATTCACTCAATCAACACATATTTACTGAGTACATGCTATCTGGCAAACACTGATTTCAGCACAGGGTACATCACTGGACAAAACACAAAAATCTTTTAGTAGATCATGTGCATTAGTACCAGTTAGAGGAGACAGGCCAAATGAATAAGGAAATCACATAGTATATTAGAAAGTAGTAAGTACTCTCACATAAAAATCATGGAAGAAAGATAAAGAATGTTTTTAATAGACTAGTTATTTAAGCTCTCACCAAGAAGGTCACTTTTCAGCAAAGATATGTAGGCGGTAAGGGAGCTAGCCATGCAGATATCCTTGGGGAAAGCATTTCAAGCAGAGAGAACAGCAAGTGCAAAGGACCTGAGGCAGAAGTACACTGGCATATTTGAATAAAAGCAAAGAATTCAGGGTGTCTGACAAGAATGAGTGGAAGAGAGGGTCACAGGAATTGCAATACAAAAGATAAAGGGGCAGAAAGGTTACTGTCCTATAATGCCTTGAAAGCAATTATAGTGACTTTGATTTTCCTTTTCATTCTGAGATGAGAAACAACTGGAGGTTTCCAGCAGAGGAATGACATGATTTGACTTATCTTTTTAAAGGACCCTATTGGTTGCTGGGCAGAGAATAAACTGTTAAGGCTTATGAAAGCTCAAGCAAATGAAAACAACAAGATACATTTGTTGGGGGAGGAGAGGTAATTACATTCATTCATTCATTTATTTATTTATTTATTTATTTATTTATTTATTTATTTATTTATTTAATGGATGTACTGGGGATTGAATCCAGGACCTCGTGCATACTAAGCATGTGCTGTACTACTGAGTTATACCCTCCCCACAACAAGGTACATTTTTCACTCATGAGATTGGCAAATATTTTTTTAAAGCTGGTTATAAAACAGCGTGCATGCTATGATTACATTTGTGTAACTACAGCCATAGGTAGTATTCTTAAGATGTGCTAAAAAGTAACATAATTTATCTGGGAGATTTATAATCAAGGTCACATTGACAAACAGCTGTGACTTTGATACCTTTGTCAAATGGAAAAAGCATGGCCTTGGAGGTCAGGCAGATCTGAATTTGAATAACACTGTCACTTCCTCTTCTGGGACCCTTAATAATTTAATTAGCCTCTTTGTGCCTCAGGTTCATCATGAGTAAAATGGAAATAACAATGGTCTGGTTTTGGTCTCTTCTGTTTACTGTAAGGATTAAACAAGAGAATCCATGCAAAGCCCTTGGCATAGAATAAGGCCAAGCAAAGATTAGTCTTTCGTGTCCTAAATATTAGACCTTGTTACATATTCAACCTTCATGACTCACTGACTCACTTTCTTGTTAACCGAACAAGGACTTTAGTTCAGGTATCCCCCCCCCCCCCACCCGCAGAGGAAGACTAACCCCAGCATGGGAGTAAGGCCTGATTTTCAGGAGGTTGTAGTGGCCCCATGGCCCTCACCAGGCATGGCTTTAGGTGTGAACTGGTCTCATAGACCTGGCCATTGAGACTCTGTGACCTGAGGGAAAGTCTGCTTTTGGGAAGTTTCCTCACCTTGAAAAGAGACTCAACAAAAAGACTGTCTCTTCTTCCACTGGACCTTGTCAGGACTGAATGTGGTACCTGGGAATTCCGTAGCCGTTTTGTGGAGAATACTGACAGACTAAGGTGGGAGGGTACAGCTCAGTGGTAGAGTGCATGCCTAGCATGCATGAGGTCCTGGGTTCAATCCCAAGTACCTCCATTAAAATAAACAAATAAATAAACCCAATTACCTCCCCCTAACAAATAAATAAATAAAAGATAAAAATTTTTTAAAAAACTGATAGGCTAAAAGTGGCAAAGCAGAATGATGCAAAGAATTGGCATGGGTCCTTGAATTAGACAGCTTTGAAGCTGCTGTAATTTGAACTCCTTGATATGTGAGATAATATATTTTTTAATTGTTTAAGCCATTTGAGTCAACCCATACTATCCTGATATAGTTCCATCATTGATTTTTTTTTTCCTGCTGGAAAAGTCCCTCTCATCATGTTTCTGCCAAGTTCTGTTGTCTTTTGTCAACATTGTATAGAATCAACAGAGACACAGAATCAGAAATAAGATTGTCAAAATGATCAATTATTCCCCTGATAATAATTTAAAGGTCATCCTCTACTTTGGAACAAACAGAACGTGTCCCAAAGTGTTGGTCTTTAAAATGGCTTTAAAAAAAGAAAAAGAGATATGCTAAAATTTCTCTGAAAAATTCTATGACACTCAAACTCAAAGATGATAGAAGTTGGTAGCTTCAGAGCTGATACTCAGAGGATGTACACCAGGGTAGCTACACTAGTACAATCAGTATCTCTTCTGTTTCAACAAAAACAGGGCCTGCGGCATCAACTATCACTCTTGTTACTTCCATTTTGTTCATGACAACAGAAATGAATAATTTAATACCTGGAAGGCTATTGCGTTTGGTGGTTTAGTACGTGGGTTTGGGGATCAGACTGCCCTATGTTGAAACGCAGGCTAAGATGGTGTGACCGACAGCACGTTGTCTAACCTGATTAAGCTTCAGTTCCATGTCTGGAAAATGAGGAATAATAGTCCTTATACCTTGAAGAGTTCTTACAGGGAACAAAAAAATAAGGCTTATAATACACTACACCCAGCACATAATAAAAGCTCAGTTAACGTTAGCTAATATGATTACATGTAAGGATAAAATTTTCATGTTCGGACACACTCCCAGTACCCAAGGAAACAGCACACTACCTATGAACCTGGACGTTTCCCAGGTGTATAGGACAAGGTGGAGGAAAAACAGAAACAGTCTTTCCCATCTCTAGATTTGCCAGTCCAACGTATCTTGTACCTTACTGGAATGAGCCAAAATATTTCATGCAAAGGATGCTAGCTGGTGTGAGTATTCTAAAATTAAACCCATAGTTTGATGTCTGTGTCTAAGTTGATTCCATCTTAGGCTTCTGCATTTCCTCATTACTCTCATAAGAACTGGCCAAGGGAAAGCACCTATCTGATGAAAAAAGTCCTTCATCATTCTGATACTTTATCGTGTTACTTTTTATCTCAGACCCTCAAAGTCCTTGACATTAGCACTAACTCTCAAGTGATAATTACTTGTCTCCATTAAAAGATAAACAAAAGAGATATATGGGAAGGCTACACCCCAAATTTGGCAGAGTGAAGGGAAGAGGAAAAATGGGGCGCAATCTGTAACTGTAGTTGTGGCATTTTATTTCTTTAAAAAGGAAAAGACTAAAGCAAGTATGGCAAAATGTTAATAAGTACTTTATCTAGATATTGTAAAGAATTTTTTATGGTATTGCCTGTATTTTTTGTATGCCTGGACTATTTCTTAATTTTTTAAAATCAGAAGGAAACTAAAAGACAGAATGACTGCAGCTTTTACATTTTTATACCGCAAAGAACTTCATTCATGTATTATGGAATGAGAGGAGGTGGCCTCTGAAAACTTAAGTCATGATAGTGAAATAGACTCTAACAATTTTGTAAAAAATATTTTATTTTAAAATGGCAGTAAATACTAGAGTAGTTTCAATAAGACCTGTGTGGATAAAAAATCTAATATGACCCTGGTTTAGGCACTTTGGAGGGATTGCAATATGGTGTTAAAACACGATTGTGAAAACAGGAGGAAAGACATTTAGCACTTCTATGTCTAAAAAACTTCTTTTTTTCATGGAAATCTCAGCAGAAAATGAGCAAAAAATATTCCAGAGCAAAAATCAGTTTAAGATTGAAAAACCAAATACAGTAACAATAAAATTTTGTTTAAGTTATAGCTTCATAAATTGTAAAAAAACCCAACACCACACAAAACCACATGGGCCTAAGACGTTCGCTGGTAATTTCCACTTACTATTAACTACATATGGGTCAGTTAAAAATTCTTCTAAGCCAAGCTAAAAAGATGGATGCATACATGGTAAATGAAAATTCTAAAACAAAAGCTCCAGTGGCCCTCAAATGAGCAAAAACAAACAAACAAAAACCCAAAACAAAGCATTAATGTAAACAAAATGAAACATAATTGAATCATTTGGGCAAAGATACAGGACTTCCAAAGGGCATTTGAAACTAAAACTTAATTAAGCGGGTTGTTCCTCAAATAGCTGGGAATTTTACTAAGTAAACACACTTTGTTTGCCTTCATTAAAGTACAAGTTTAATCATGTCCAACAAAAGAAGTCCTATAGGAAAAAAAAAAAAACCTGAAGCAATGGGTGTCTTATTTTTTAATTTCTAAGATATTATTACGATAGAGGATCCCTCAGACAAGGCAAAAAAATAAATAAAATTCATTGAACATTTACTGAGTTCTTACTCTGTGCCAGGCCCTATTCTGAATGCTTGCTCCAAATTAAGTCATTTAGTCCCCTAAACAGCTCCTTGTTAACCTCTGATGAAAAAGAAGCGTGGAGTAACTATTACAGCTACCCCAGCGAAGCAGTCTTAGAGCCTACGGTCCCTTCCTAACCACTGCACTACACTGCCCTCGGGGCTTAGCCAGTCTACTTAGACTGCCTTGGAGAAAAACCAGGCTTCTGCCAGCCAGAAATGATTTGCTGTGAATTTATTTGAAGTACGTTATCATATTTAAAAAAAAAAAAAGTTTCTTCTGTATAGCACAGGTCATTATATTCAATATCTTGTAATAAACTTTAATGAAAAATAATATGAAAACAAATATGTGTATGTATATGCATGACTGGGACGTTGTGCTGTACACCAGAAACTGACACATTGAAGTACATTACAGTAGAGTGTATTTATGTGAAAAATATTTGCTATTTGAATTATTGTTGTTGCTGTTGGAGGGGGAGGTAATTAGGTTTACTCATTTATTTATTTTTTATTTATTTATTTGTTTGTTTTAACATTTTTTATTGAGTTATAATCATTTTATCATTTATTTATTTTTAGAGGATTTACTGGGGATTGAACCCAGGACCTTGTGTATGCTAAGCATGCGCTCTGCCACTTGAACTATACCCTCCCCCCCATTTGAAGTTTTTAAATGAGAGAAAAGATTGTTTTTATTCTACTGACTGAGTCTTTGAACTTTCCCATAATTATTTCTACCAGTCTTTCCAACTAATTGAAGTCCCCACCTTACCCTGACACTTCTGCCAAGGGCTTGTAGCTGTCCATCCTTTATTTTGAGTACAGTGAGGGAGAACACCATTCTGCCACGCACTCATCAACATTATGGTGGACCATTCACGAATGGGCATCATCTCTTTCCCGGGCCTCTAGAAGCAGAGCTGAATGGGAGATTAAAAGAAAGGAGCCACCATGCACTGCTGAGCCTACTTGTCAAGCAATGTTCCCTCTGCAGACATGTTCATTTTACAACCTATGAAGAATAAAAGAACTTTTTTTCCTGCTATTTTTTGCTTGGGCTTTAACTAGTCTCAGGGGGCTGGGAGGTGGAGGGAGCAACAGGGAAATAGAGTGTTCTGGGGTGAAGGGGTTCAGAACGAGCCTCACCAAAATGTGCCACTTTGGTATATGGGTTATTTTGAGCTAAAGGCAATCGAGACCCTGTGGGCTCAAGAGACACTCCTGCCCTTGCCTGAACTAGCTACAAGAATTTAAATTGGGGGTCTTTCCCAGAATGAGAATTCCTACCACAGAGAAATTTATCTGAGGGACCTAAATCAGCACAGCAGGACAAACATCCAATTACCAAGCATCTGCTCTTCTTTTTCTTGCCCTGTGAACTGCCCTCCTCCCCTTTGAAGACCCAGGCTCCCTTCCCATTCCTTAGCTCGGGAGGCCATATACACCTCATTTTGAGGCAGGAGGGAAGAGGGCAGGGCACAACCATTAAAAGAATGACACAGCAATTAGCACCAAGATGGCAGAAGATTCAACACCCTGTAGACCTTGAGCTTCATTACACACTTATAAAACATCAGCCTGGTAAAGGACACACCCACAGGTGCCATGATAGTTCTGAGGCTGGCCATAAACGGTCAAAAAGTGGGAGTTGGCCCAGTTCCTAGGAAGCCCAGTTCCTTCCCCAAAATAGTTGGAATAATCCTCCCACTTGTTAACATATGAAGTTACTGAGCCCATAAAGACTAGCAGCACTGTGCCTTGCAGCCCCTTGCTCTCTCACCTTCAGAGACGGCCCGCACTCTGTCCATGGAGTGTGTATCTACTTTTACTTCAAACTGAGCAGCCGCCCCCATGCCTCATGGCCTCTCTGGCCTTCTGAGATGGCCAGCCTTCTGTCTGTGGAGTGTGTATCTCTCTGAATAAATGTACCTTTGTTCACCTGTGGCTCACTCTCGAATTCTTTCCTGCAAGAAGCCAAGGACCCTCACTTGATGGTAAGTATCCCAGGAACATGGCCATCCTCTTCCCGCCCCATTTTCCTGGGGATCGCATACTTAGGAAATTAAATTTGCTTTTCTCCTGTTAACTTTCTGGTGTCAATTTGATTATTAGACCAGCCAAAAGAACCTTTGAAAGGTGGAAGAAAATTCTCCCCAACAGTGGCTAAATATGGAACATTTATCACAAACACAAGACAGAGACCTGATGATTGTTTTTCAATAAATAGTCCCTGTACACAGAGCCCAAAATATCTGACTTTGAAATCTGTGTCTTAGGACAGCTGCTTTAGGTGAACATTAATTTTTGTTGTTGTTGTTGTTCAGGAAAGACATTCCAGCAAGATATTGATCCACCTTAAATACAGATAGAAACCTAATGGTGGCTTCAGAATTTCTCTGGAGGAGGCCTGAGTGGCAGCTTAAACTGGGCTGCTTACATTATCCATAGAAAATAAGGGAAGAATTGCTGATAAGGATAGGTTTCTGGAGGAGAGTTAAAGCTCTCCCCTGTTCTCCTTTGGTGCTCTGTAACCTCCATTCTTTGGTACAGTAAATACTAATTCAGTTCTCACTAGGTGTACAGCACTGGGGAAACCAGGTAAGGCATAAAACAAGGGTTAGAGAGGTTCTCTGCCCTCCAACAGCTTATACTTTGGCTGGTGAGAAAACCACACCCCATGGAAGAATAATGTAATCATGACAGATAGACTGTGCCGAAGCCATCAACAAATCCATGAAGAATGTGTCAACATATAAACCAAAGATCAGAAAAGGTGAAGAGATTTGGTGAGTCGTAAAGGAGAGAGACAAGCAGAGAAAGTTCAGGGACAAGAGGAAAGGTCACCAGCAAAAACATAAGCACAGCCTATTCACGGCTTGAATACTTAAAGACGAGAAGTAAAGTTGACCAGAGAGATGAGGGGCTGAGGTGTTGAAACAAAAGTCCATGGGGGGAGGGTATAGCTCAAGCGGCAGATAGAGCACACGCCTAGCATACACAAGGTCCTGGGTTCAGTCCCCTGTACTTCCTCCAAAAATAAATAAGTTACCCAAAAATTAAAAAAATAATAATTAAAAAAAAACACATAAGTCCAGAAGTTAAGACTTTATCTGCCAGGAACTTGGGAACCGGCAGTCTGGGTAGTTGGGGATAGTGTTGAGGGGTGGGGCAGGGGGCTTGTGTTGTAACACAACCTGAGAGAAACAAACAAGCTTGACAATCTCTTGTGAAACTTCCTGTGGTTTTGTGAGGGACTCAGTGCAGAGAGGATGAGTGCTGGTTGGGCATTGAGAAACAGGACTCCAAATCCTTGAACTTTGTATCACTGACAGTGCATGTCAAAAACAGCCTCCTGCAAAATTCAATCTCCTGCTAAACTCAAAGAATGCACGTGGTATGGACAGCTCAACGAGTTTTGGCAAACGTATAAGATTGTGTCGCCCACCAGGACCACAATCAGGATTTAGGACAGTTCCTGTCATTTATCGTTGACTCTGTCCACTGTATTCTATTTGCCATGATTTTGTACTTTTTTTTAAAAAAAAAGCCACTACAACCATGACTTAATGTAAGTGGTTTCTTTCAACAAATATCTCATGATTCTCTTCTGGGCTTCAAACAGTCATTATACAATCTGAATGTACATTCTACCTGGGGAAGTAATGGGGGAGGAAGAAACTCCTTTCTCTATCCTCTTGGGTCCAGGATCTGGTCCCTACAAATTAAACTGACAAAAGACAGATTAGCAAGAAAACCTTATTACATAGGTTTATGGGAGCTTCCCAGAAAAGGAGTGAAAGCCCAAAGAGGCGGATAGAGCCAGGATTTAAATATTATATCAGTGTGCAGAAGGGGGCTGGGGTCCTGGGTAGGGGAGGAGGGGGAGGTTGTAGGAAGGTCACCAGGAAATGTCTGGTAAACAAGGGTTGTTTAGTAAGGTCTGTTAAACTGACTCAAGTCATCTCAGATGGTAAGAGTCTCTGGTCACTCTCCTCTCTCTTGTGCCTGGAGGAAGGTGCCTTTACAGATGGAAATTTCCTTTATAAAAATGTAAATTTCCTTTACAAAAGGGAAATTTATACTCTGGTTGTAAAGCTATTCCTGAGTTGGCTGTTCCTCAGTTGCCGTCCACTCAAAAGAATCTTGATGCCAGAGGGGCACGTTTTTTTTTGGGGGGGGGGGTGAATCCTGATCCCCTTGGGTAGCATGCTGGAAATAGCAAAACTACCAAAAGTCTTTTAAAGGCTACCATATTCCTTTTGCATCTTCAACCTACTGCTTGTCCCTGTGGGACAAATAAAGAAAGAAAGAAAGAGCCATCCTATTCAGCTTTGCTTTAACAGAAAAAGATGCATTTCATTAGGGGAGGTGTCCTCATCCCCCTCCAGGTAGAATGTACATTCAGCCTGTATGGCGTTTATTTAAAACCCAGAAGAGAATTATGAGATATTTGTTGAAAGAAACCATTTACATTAAGTCATGGTTGTAGTGGCTTTAAAAAAGTACAAAATCACGGCAAAATAGAATACAGTGGGCAGAGTCAAAGATATATGGAGCTGTCCTAAAACCTGACCACGGTCAGGGTGGGTTACACAGCTGCCTACGTTTGTCAAAACTCGTGGAACTGTGCTCTAAAGAGGGCGAATTCTGTTGTATGTAAATTGTGCCCTAATTTTTAAAATGAAGGGAAGGTAATTAACAAACCAGGTGAATATAATGCAAATTTTGTCACAAACAGCAAATACCCATAATCCATAAAGCACTATTAAACACCAGGATGAGCGATGAGCAATGACCCAACAGAAAAATGGGCAAAAGATAAGCTCAGATGGTTCACAGAAAAATAGAGGAAAATAACCCTTAAACATACAAAAACATGTGAAGGAGGAATAATAAAATGGCCACATTTAGGATAACAGATCGCTTATTCTTATGCTTCCCCTTAGAACGATCAACAAACCTGACCGGCTGGTTGCTACTTACAGCTCCAGGCCCGTTGCTAAAACTAAAGCTATTGATTTTACTGTTTCTACTTTATTCCAGTAATTGAAAGTAGTAATCACACTTGGTCTCCGAGTGTTCTCCAAGGAGAAGGTCACAGGACTGACACCTTACAAAAACAGCCTGAATCACTACGAAGACCACACCTCGAGTGCTTAGATAAAGAGAGCTAACTGCTAGCCTCTACGGAACTGGTGGTCGCCTGGAGGCATCACAACGCCATTCTAAATCTTCTGATGAGAGAATGATTCTGTTGATTGTTATCCATGCTTTATTGTTTGAGCTATGGCTATAAAACCACCCTACCTCATCCCCAAAGTGGGTTCACAGTTTTGAAGGCACTAGCCTGCTGTGCGTTCCCTTTGCCCGGCAAAGTAATAAAGCTGCCTTTTTTCTTCTAAGCTCCAGGACCCGGTCTCTGAGTTATTTGGCTCATCAGGGACAGGGCCGATCTTTCAGCAACAGATGCTCAACCTCAAAATAAAAATGTAAATTGGGTGGGAGGAAAGGGAATTGGATACAGGTGGTCAAAAGTTAAGACAGGAAGGAAGGGGGCAGGGAACAGCCATTAAAGGAATGACACAGAAATTAGTTCCAAGATGGTGGAAAATTCAATTCCCAGTACACCTTGAGGCCCAAGATGGCAGGAGATTTGACTTCCAGCAGACCTCAAGCTTCATTGTACACTTACTGTAATACCCAGCAGGGTCAGTGACACTTCCACAGACACCACGACAGTTCTGAGGCTGGCCATAAAAGGTCAAAAAGTGGGCCGTGGCCCAGTTCCTGGGAATCCTTGCTACTTCCCCAAAATAGTTAAAATAATCCTCATGCTTATTACCATATAAAATTACCAAGTCCATAAAAACTAACAACCCCCACACCTTGTGGCCGCTCTCCCTTCTAAGTGAGGCGACTCGCACGCACTCTGTCTGTGGAGTGTGTATCCGCTTTTACTTTAAACTAAACATCCACCCCCATGCCTGGTGGCTTCTGCAGCCTTCTGAGATGGCCTGCACTCAGTCTATGAAGGGTACATCTCTCTAAATAAATCTACTTTTACTCTACAAGGCTCACTCTTAACTTCTTAACTGCGTGAAGCCAAAAACCCTCCCTTGATGGGGCGCGTCCCGTGAACTCACCTGAGACCTGGGACAGGGCCATCCTCTGTTGCCCCATTTTCCTACATCACAACTTCTGGTTGTGAGATAAATAAATACCAGGGATGTAATGTACATGATAACTAAAAATAACACTGCTGTATGTTATACAGGAAAGTTGTTAAGAGAGTAAATCCTAAGAGTTCTCAACACAAGGAAAAACGCTTTTTCTCTTTCTTTAATTTTGTGTCTATATGAGATGGGCGATGTTCACTCAACTTACTGTGGTCATCATTTCATGATGTGTGTAAGTCAGATCATCATGCTGTACACCTTAAACTTATACAGGCCTGTATGGCAATTACATCTCAATAAAACTGGAAGGGAAAAGAAGCAAATTAAAACTACTGCAAGATACTTATTTTCTATTAAATTGGCAAAAATTCCCAAAGTCAGACCACTTGGTTACTGAGGTCACAGGGAATTAGACATTCACACATATGGTTGGTTTTTGTTTCGGTTTGGTTTTTGTTTCTTTAGGTATAAAAAAAGAGATGTATTATGAGGAATTGGGTCACAAGATTACAGAGGTTGAGAAGTCCCATGATCTGCTGTCTGCCCGCTGGAGGCTTAGGAAAGCCAGTGGTTAGTCCCAGTCCAAGTTTGACAGCCTCAGGACCAGGATGGCCAATGATGTAAGTCCCAGTCTGAGACTAATGAACCAGGAGTGCCGCTGTCTGAGGGCAAGAGGAGATAAATGTCCCCACTCAAGCAGAGGGAGCTGACTCTTCTGTTCTGTTTGGGCCCTTAATGGAGTAGATAATGTGCACCTACACTGCTGAGGGGGTCTTCTTGACTCAGTGTATCAACTCAAATGCTAATCTCTTCCAGAAACTCTCACAGACACATCCAGAAATAATGTTTTACCAGCTATCTGAGCATCCCTTAGCCCAGTTAGGTTGACACATAAAATTAACCATCACAGTGATTTTTTGTGTGTGTGTGAGAGTATTTTGTCTTTTACTCAATTAACTCTTGTCATTATATTTTGTCTTCAATGATACAATCCTCTTTTTCTTTCCTTTTTAAATAGCAGTATAGTTGATTTACCATGTTATATTAGTTTCAGGTGTGCCGCATACTGTTTCAATATTTTTATAGGCTGTACTCCACTTAAAGTTATTACAAAATAATAGCTATATTTCCCCATGCTGTACATCACGTGTGGTTGGTTGAGCGCAAAATGGGTACAACTCCAGGGGAGGACAATCTAGCAATACCTAGCAAAATTACACAGGCATTTCCTCTGTGGGAAACAATTTCAAAGATGCAGTGACAAAAAATATAAAGTGTCTAATGGTCAAGGTTGTGACTGTACCATTATTTATAATAACAATTAAAAAATGGAAACAACACAAATATCCATCAACTGGGCAATGGGCTAAATAATACTTTGTAAGTTATAAAAAGGAATGAGCACAATCTCAACACACTGATATGGAATGAGCTCCAGGATTAATCATTCCAATAGAACAGTGCAGAACAGTTTGTCATGTGCTATCTACTTGGAGAATGTTTTTTAAAAAGAAGCAACAGAAAGATAAACTAAAAAGTAATAAAAATTAGCTACTTCTAGAGGGATGGAGGGAAACTAGTGGAGAGCAGGGGGCATAGAATCACAACTACGTGAACATATTTTGGTATATGGTTTGGATTTTGGAATTACGTGAATGTATACGTAATTAAAATGTAAGTTAAATCAAAAAGGGGGTTAGAGCAACCCCTACAAATTGAAAACACATTAAAATAAATGAAACTGACTGAACATTCAGCACCACAGACAAGCAAAAAAAAAATCATTCTGAATGTCTTTAAAATAGTATTTTGACTGTATGTCCCTTAGTGTGAGATGTTCTAAGTATAAAATATTTACCAAGTAATCTTAAGCTGCGAAAGTGTTATCATGGCACTGTTATTTTTAAATGCTTATAGGAATATTTGTAGGATAAAGTAATTGATAATGATGGTAATGTTTCTTATGTTCATATTTTTCAGAAATGGATTTTGAAGTATGGATGAAATGACAAGATGTCTGGGAATTGCTTGAGAAAAAGAAAAAGGGGAACGGACAAAACAAGGGTGGAAATCTTGACAGTTGTTGAATGTTCTGATATGAGTATATGGGAATTCATTATATAATTCATTCTCATGCTAAGTTTAATAATAAAAAAATTTTTAAAGATGCTATTTTTAGTAACTCCACTTGACTACAATCACCAACCTCCTTATACTATTTAAAAACAAATTCAGCTCAGATCAGAACTCCTATGAAGAAGCCTCTTAGCATCCTTTCATCTTCAAAGCTCTTTAAAAATCTTAAAGGTAGAGCTTCACTGTGCCATTGAGGGGTATTTCAGTTAATTGATGCATTTCTACATGGAGAAATTAAACAACAGGAGTATAATAATACTAGCTTGATGTATCTTGGGCCATGCCGTTTTAAATGCTCATGGCACTTTCTCACGTAGTTATCTCAGCTTCACCTACAGGCTCTGTAATTACTGCCACTTCACAGGTGGGACACCAAGTCTTGGAGAAATTCAGAGATGGGTCCACGATCACAGCTGAACTGACACTGGGACTGAGGCTTCCTATCAGCTCGTTCAACTATTTTACACAAGCTACAGAGGAAATTAACATCAAAAGATGAGATTAAACTCATAATATTTTAGCTTTCACTTCAGCACTCTGGTTAAATAGTATACACATTAGAAAGATCACCTTAAAAACCCTAAATTTCATATGCAATGAATAGTCTAGAGCGAGTTCAAAACTTTGCTGTGCATTTGGGCTTTTGCTTCGTGTGTGTGTGCGTGTGTGTGTGTGTGTGTGTGTGTATGTTCGTCCACCTGTCTTCCTTGTCAACACTACTATGAAATCAAGGATGCCCTTTCCCCTTTATTTGAAAGTCAGGTTCATGGGCTTATGTCTACAAAGTAATCATGGTGGAACACAGTAGTTACTGAATGTGTTTGTGGTATCTTGGCCCCTTTTCTTTCTGCAGGGAAGAATTGAGCCACTAGGTTAATGTTCACCAGATCATCATAGAATGCATTGTCACAGGGCAAGCCTAAGTCTTGAACATCTTTTCTTTGTGGGAAAAAAAGGTTTTTGATCCAAAACAGCACCCCTAAGTGTTTTAAAATCATACTCATGTTTGTTGAAGCAATACTAGCACGTGGGAAAGCCACAACTACAGGACTGCCATCTTTAGTCTTTAACTGTGGAGTGTCGTCTTTAACTTTTTGATGACTCTGACACTTTTAAAGTGAAAAAGAGAACTGATTTCCAGCCTAAATCCCCACATTGTCCTTGTTCTTTGATTTACGTTAACATATTTGGTATTATTTGAATACTTTGTTTTACTGTTTTTCAATAGGCAGCATACTTATTTCTAATTTTTCCTTCAGTTTTTTTTTATTTTTTATTATTTTTATTAAAAAAATTTTATTGAGGTATAGTTGATATACAATATTATGTAAGATTCAGGTGTACAGCATAGTGATTAATAATTTTTAAAGGTTATATTCCATTTATAATTATTATAAAATATTGACTATATTCCCTGTGTTATAACCTTCATTTTTTTTTTATTTTGGTCACAGTAAATTTTTGCATATTAAAAATTTTTAAAGTCATGGAAAAATGACAGGAATTAAAAGGTATGTATTTTGGCCCCATTAAAAACATTCAACCACATTAAAAGTTATATAAAAATAGGTTTTTACATATGTATATTATATAGAAATTAAAATCATCTTATTTACTATCATGGAGAAGTATTCATAATTTAATACCAAGTAAAAAATGTAGGGTACAAACTAAATATATGGTACAATCCCAATTTTGTCTAAAAATAATTTATGCATAGAAACAGATTAGAAGGCTATAAAATGTTTATAAATATCATCTTAGCCTGGTGGAATTTTGGGTCACTTTTAAAAAATATTTTTTCTACATTTAACAGATTTTCTATAATAGATATGTATTGCTTTTATCATAAAAAATGTATTTTAAAGTTTTTTCTATGACAGATTTTAACCTACAAGAATGAATATTTTAAATAGTGATTATACACAGCTCCCACCAACTCTGGGGCATGCAGAAATGGACCACAAAGCGCACAACTGACTGCACAGTTCACCACTCACTTTTCTAATTTCCTATTCATCACGGCAGCAAAAACCCAAAGGGAAAGAAACATTCCCCTATGACATTTTCCTCTATTCCCTTTCCTTATTCTCAGCAACCATGTGAATGAAACTTGGAATAACTTGCTCTTCCCTGAGGTACTAATTTAGCAAATGGATTTGGATAAATATAGAAACCTAAAGATGCAGCCAGGGGGTGGTGTTCATTTAGTTAATACCATGAAACAACCGAATATTACGATCTTGAAAAAATGCTGGCTTGAGAGACCATTGTCTATGTTGAGGTATTTTTAACTAGAACAAAAATAGAACCGTTGCAGTTTCCATTTTCTTCAAAAGGTTACATGTTGTAAGTGGTTGGAATGATAAAAACCAACCAGGACCTCGTTTCTTAGTATAGAAGCTACAACTGTGGAAGCTCAGTCGCCCGGCAAATACCAACAGAATACACCCCCTGCGCTAGAAGCATCTGTCTCTTACTGCACATACGAAATGGAGCGGGGACGGTGACAGCACCAGGCTTCAGGCACATTAGTCCTGTGGATGGTGACCCACTAGCAAAACCCGGGACTTTCAAATTAAGTTACATATTTTATATTTCACTTGGCAATATCCTGGTGAGGCAATATAGTGTCTTACAGATAAAAACAGCCACATTAGGTTAGTCTCAAATTGTTAGCCATTTTTTTCCTGGGGAAAAATTAAAAATCAAAGAAACACATACACACAACCACTACCACACCACAAAAATAGAGGAATAGGGGATATGGAAAAGAGACTTTAAAAAGCATACAAGAGAGGAGGGTATAGCTCAGTGGTAGAGTGCATGCTTAGCATGCATGAGGTCCTGGGTTCAACTCCCCAGTACCTCCATTAAAACAAATAAGTAAATAAATAAACCTAATTACCTCCCCCCCAAAACAAAAACAAACAAACAAATAGCATACAAATTTGGAGCTGGAACATTCGGCTCTGGGTAAATTATTTTACTTCTCTTGAATCTTCCCCTATTGGCAAAATGAGGATAATAATAATACTATTTTGAATAATACTAATAATACTACTGTATATCAGTGATTATCTCTGGAGAGTATGTTTATGCAGGATTTTCACGTTCCAAGTTTTAAGAGAATGAAAAATACCTATTTCGTAAGGTTCTAAAGAGGATCAAGCGAGACACTGAATGTGAAAGCTTTTGTAGACACGAATGCTCTTCCATGAAATCGTTAAAGACACGTCTCCAAAACTCAGTATGAGTGTTGATCAAGCTCTGGGGAAAGAAACATCTCATTTTTTAACCCCTTCTTGCTCACCGGCATCTGCGTTGGGAGCTCTCCTATCAGATCTCAGTGCTTAAGAAAAGGCAGTCCATCCCCAAGGTTCTCTCCCTAGCCTGGTGCCCAGTCAGAGAAAGAAATCTTTATAGTCTCAGAATTTTCCGCAGTCACCCAAGAAATCCCCATTGGTGTCTCTAAGCTTAGGCTGGCAGCTCCGTGTTGCAGGAGAGCCTGAGTTCAAAGACCCCTTTTGTGCTTTTCCACAGGGCTTGCTCCTATAGAATAAAATTGTAATGGATTTAGTGTGACTTGCTACACTCCGGTGAATCAAACCTCTCTTCTCCACCCCAGGGATTTGCTAAAGATTGAATGCTTTCCATTAGAAATCAATTCTTGGGGGTGGAGGGGTGGGGTGGGTAATAGCTCAGTGGTAGATCACATGCTTAGCATGCATGAGGTCCTAGGTTCAATCCCCAGAACCTCCATTAAAAAAATATTAATAATAAAGAAATCAGTTCTCAACAAAGTCCTACTGTATAGCACAGAAAACGATACTCAGTACTTTGTAATAGCCTGTAATGAAAAAGAATATGAGGAATATATATGTATGTATATATATGTGTGTGTGTAACTGCTGTACACCAGAAACTAACATAGCATTGTAAACTGACTATAAATTTTAAAAATTAAGAAAAAAAGAAATCAATTCTCTATAAGGACTTTTCCTTGTAACTCCTCACCTCCGTCTCCCAAGGGTGACAATATGTCCTTCTTGGATACTTCGGTTGAATGTGTTTATTGTATGCATTTCCCCTGAAGTTCATTGGAAAGGTCACAATCATAAAGATTCAAGAATTTTGGAGAGAAAGAAAGGAGGTAAGGAATGGAACAATGACTCCCCCCTCCCTTTTTTTTTTTTAAATCTCATTGGTAGAAGGCAGCAAGACCTCTGAGGGTACAGAAAGCCAGCAAGAGAGTCCAAAAAAGAGATGTGGACGATGGGAGATGTGAGCTCTTCATGACAAACTTAACCTCCTAATTTTGTCTGACTCTGGCTTCATAAACAAAAGGTCCCTCTGCCCTTCTAGGCAAAGAGGCAATCAGAATAATTAAAAGCTCAGGGTTTGTTAGATGTTAAGAACCTACGTTTCAGCTGAGAAAAGAACTGTTACATAAGGTGGGGCTCTCTGTTTAGAGCTGCCCTGCAGAAATCAAGCTGGCACCAAAGAGTGCCCTGTTTCCCTCGGAGTTTTGCTGCAACCCATAAGTTATAATCAGAGGAAGGAAACGCCTGAGAGATCTGAAGGTTTTAATTGTTGCTGAGTGCAGATGGCTTGGATTACCGCACAGCAACAGAGCTCAAGGTCAGGGTCTCTCACTGTATTCAGCTGCCTGGATATATGATTTTAGTTGGACGGCAGCATTTCTGGGTAAGAGCTATGCAGTTACATTTAAGCAGGGCTAGAGCCTGGAACCTTGGCAGACAGAGATTAAAATGTACACGTATCAGAAATTGATGGCACAGATAAACCCACCACGTTTTTCATGCAAAATAAGGCCTTGCCCGTGATGTTCAAAAGAAAACAGGATTGGTGGGGACCGGACAGGACTGGGGGGCAAGAAGTCAAGCAAACTCCACACAGGTGTCTTGGTCTCTTCTAATCCAGTGCAGTGAGGACTGCGGGGAGGGACGACCCAAGGGGAAGCGGGGCAGAGAGGTGTGCCCGGTGCCAGCAAACATCAGGTGGCTGACTGAAACACCAGGCTGATTTCCCCTACCTGACACGGAACACTTGCGCTCTGCACCCCATAAACAGTGAGTTTTAAAAGGGGCTCTTTTTAATTTCAGGAAGAGCCCAAACAAAGCGGCTGCATTAGCTATGCCAGAGGGTGGAGGCTGTTTTGTTCCTACTTTGGGCAAAGACTCAATACATTGTGCCCTGTGTATGTTCCCTGAGTCCCTCCCATTGCCTTGGATAGGGAGCGGGGTGGAGGTGGGGTAAAGGAGATCTCTGGAAAGGTCAAAACTGCTCACGTTGAAAGCAAAAAAAGGAGAGGGTTCTCTCTGAAATGTGTAGCTAGCAGCCCAGGGTTCATGCCACGGTGACCTAGCGTGACTCTAGCCCTTCAGAACAAGTGGTGGCTCAAAGCTCCTTCTGCACTTTCAGCCCCCCCACATAGGGGTGAAAAAATAAATGGACAAACTGATCAGAATGGTAGGAAAACCACAAGCAGAGCCGAATTAAAACTCTGGATCTACCCTCTGCATTTTTCCTGTCCTGTGATGTCCAAAGCACAACCTGGAGCCCCCAAACACCCCAGGTCTGATTCCTCCCTCGGAGAAGCAGGTCAGGTCATACTGATTCAGCAGCAGGTGGGAAAGTGGGTGTTGGGAGGGAGGTTGTTACAGAATGGGATCCTTTTAAACTCCACACCTTCTTTCCTCTCATTAAGAGAACCCCTCATGCGCTCAGCCAAGTCCCACCCCTCCAAGAATCTCTGCAGGTTAATGAGTTGTCATTGATGGAACTGTTTGTAGCCTAAAAGTCTCGGAGACAAGAAAAAGATTGTTACCTAGAGTGTCCTTCAAGCTCTGTTATCTTCTATGAATCAAATAGTAAAGCTTTCTGATGTAAAGACAGACATCATGATTTATTTAGAAATTACCTAAGGAACGGTCAGTCTAACCTTTTCAGGATGAAGTATTTTCACTAGGGTGAGCAGACTGGTGCTGGCAGCCAAGTCTCTGAGTAGAGGAGGAAAATGTGGTGAATTTCAGAGAGCTGGGGAGAGTGGTGGCAACGCACTGAGAGATCTGTAAGGGTAAGGCTTCAGGATTTTATAGCAGACCCTGATCTATAGATGGGGAACCTTTGACCTAGTTCATTTCTCTGTCTTCTACAATAAAAAGTGTCTTGATGTCTTTTGGAAAAGGTTTTCAATTTAAAAAAAAAATTACGCATCCTTCTTCAGGCTTTGGCAATGAGATCTTCCTTATGTGGAACATTTAAAACTCGACTCAGGGGAAGGGTATATAGCTGGGAAGTAGGGGGTATAATATCTCAGTGGTAGAGCACATGCTTGGCATGCATGATGTCCTGGGTTCCATTCCCAGTACCTCCATTAAAATAAATAAATAAGCCTAATTACCTTCCCTCCAAAAAATAAATTAATAAGACTTGTCTCTAAAGCTGATTTTTTTAGTCCTTATTTTTTCCATCACCATGTGTGACCACTTTTTGGTATTATAGTTTCATATAATAACAATATTGTTATTCCCATATTACACTTTATTCTGTAAGAGTACTTTGTAACCACTGCTACTAAAAAACTAACCTGATGGTTTAAGGTACTCTGTTAGATTTCTTGTGAGCTTGGTGTTCAGTCCTCATAAGTCCTTCTCTGATAAAAGCCCTGCCAACCATCAGAATTGTCCACAGACCCATGGGGTATCTACTGAGATGGTCCACCACTTGTTGAGGGGCTCCATTTGGACGCAAGTACTATTGTCAAGTTATTACAGAAAAGTCAAGAACTAGATGAGTGGTTAGACTAAAGAGTGTTTATCAGGACTTTTCTTCTTTAATTACAACTAATATTAACACATTTTACACTGTGACTCCGTACACAGGTTTTACAGGTATATAATTGTTGTCGGTTAAATTGTGTCCGCTCCCCTTCCCAATGATATTCCGTAGTTGGAACCCTTGGTACTTGTGAATGTGACTTTATTTGGAAATAGGGTCTTTGCAGATGTAATCAAGTTAAGATGAAGTCATTAGGGTGGGCCCTAATCCAGTATGACTGGTGTCCTTATGAGAAGAGGGAAGTTTGGATACAGACACACAGAAAACGCCCTGGGACAACAGAGGCTGAGACTGGCATGATGCAGCTGTAAGCCAAGGAAGGCCAAGAATGGATTTATAGTCCCCATGGGAAACTAGGAAGACGAAAGGAAGAATTCTACCTAGAGTTTCAGAAGGAACATGGCCTTACTGACACCTTGATTTTGGACTTCTAGTTTCTGAAACTGCGATTGACTTTATTTCTGTTGCTTTAAGCCACCTGGTTTCTGGTGCTTTGCTATGGGAGCCCTGTGCAACTAATACAATAATTAAAGTAAACATTTCCTAAATGATACTTATCTTCACCATTTTTTATTTTATTTTATTCTATTCTGTTTTATTTGTTGAAAATGTTGGTCATAACCCAGTCCATTGATTTGGCAACCCGTTAATGGGCTGTGATCCACAGTGTGAAAAATACTGGACTAGAAGTACTTTTTCCAAACCTGAGAGTCTGTAACTCTATGACACATAAATGGAGTGTAGACCAGAAGAACCAGAACACAAAAAAGACCTAGTTTTGTACCCTATCCTCAGCATGGCCAATCTTTACCCTATAATTCCTTAAAGATTGTAGAAAAAAAATTTAAACTTAGACAATACAAAGTTATAATGTTAAGAAAAGATTGTTTATAAACAACATCTGGCTATTTGTTACAAATCCCTCCCACCAAATAACAGATACTAACACACTTAATTATAACCTAAATGTGATGACTTTTATCCCAATATTCTAGATTAGCTTACAATTCCAGAGATGTTGGTCAAAGGGTACAAACTTGCAGTTAGAAGATGAATACATTCTGGGGCTCTAATACACCGCAAGGTGATTATGGTTAAGGATACTGTATTATATACTTGAAAGTTGCTAAGAGACTAGATCTTAAATGCTCTCACCACAAAAAAAAAAAAAAAAAGAAATGGTAATCATATGACATGATGGAGCTATTAGTTAACAAGAGTGTGGTAATCATATTGCAATATATACGTGTATCAAATCAATGTGATATACACCTTAAACTTACTATATGTCAATTATGTCTCAATTAAAAAAAAAAAAAGCTGACAACTCCAGCCCTATTAGAAATGCCTCTGAAGCTGAGAAGGGGTACACAGACTTTCCAATCTGGTTATTTAGTTAGTAGATTTAACTAGTCCCCCATCAAAAAGGTATTGTTTTGTCGATTAGAACCTACCTGCAGGGTTGATGAACAGCAAGCCAGCTGAGGGAGACAGTCACTTCTCAACTTGGCTAATGCTTGGAAGACAGTATAGGAGTGTGACAAAGCTGACTTTTCTGTCAGGTTGCCCATCAGTGTACATCAATTTAGAGTCACATCCTTGGGTTCTTTTTCTTTTTCTTTTAATTTTTTGGGGGGGTAATTAGGTTTATTTATTTATTTAATGGAGGTACTGGGGCTTGAACCCAGGACCCCATGCATGCTAGACGTGCACTCTACCACTGAGCTATATCCACCTCCTTCCTTGGGTTCTTATTTAGCCTCTCTCAGCTGCAGTTTACTTATGTATTAAAATGATAATAACCCCCACGTCCCTGGGAGTAAATAAATTAATTACCTGTTAATTAAATACATAATAGTACTCATGATAAATATTACATAATTAATTAGTACAGAATTAATGTACATAAAACAGTGCCTGTCCCATTTTAAACCCTCAGTGAATATTAGATATTTTTATCATTATAAGACTGTAAGCTCCCTGAAGGCAGAAACCATGATTTAAACATCTTTGTATTCCACTGCATAACTCCAAAACGGTGCCTTGCACACAGCAGTTGAGCAATAATATTGGTTGAAGAAATTTGCTTCTGATAACATAACAACAACACTCCTACTATTTTTTTTCTCCTGTGTAAGCAGCACCGATTTCTCAAAAGAAGACTAATCTGAAATGCCACAATGAACTTCATGGGCATTAAGTGCACCTCGTTAATCTAAACGGCAGCAGCAAGTGGAACCACTCTTAGCTTCAAAGGTGGGAAAAGCTTAAAGGACTCGCGTGAGGTTCGTCGTCAGTCTGTCAACAGGGCTGGAAACTGAAGCCAGAACTCTCCATAGCACAACCCCTATGGGGTCTGCTAGTCCTTTTTTTAAAACCTCATCAGAGTAGAGCTTAACAAACTATGGTATATTTCTGGGGAAAATGGGATTTCTCAAAGGGAAGAAAGGCTTTCCCTTCTTTCAATTTGTCATTCATGGGAACACCATGCAACAAATCTAAGGATCATTTGGAGAAAAGGGAAAAAAAAATGATCACTACCAGCTATTTTTGCTTTTGCAAAATACCTTTCAGTCCTTTGTCAGAGGAATGCATGCTTTACACGTCTGCTATCATAGTATGCACGCCTCTGAGCAATCTGCATCCTTTTCTTTGGAGAAATATCAGAGATCCTTTCCATGTTCCTATACTTCGTCAGACAGAACTTTTGTTGGGGTGCAGGGAGGTAATTAGGTTTATTTATTTAATAGAAGTACTGGGGAATGAACCCAGGACCTCGTGCTTGCTAAGCACATGCTCTACTACTGAGCTATACCCTCCCCACCTTTAATGGCTGCATCTTAGACCACTGTGTGAGTATGCTATCGTCTACGAAGCTGTTCCCCCATTTTTTGTCATTTAAACTAGTTTTCAGGAGTTAAGTGTACATTCACAAAAGCATATGTGTCAAATTAACTCCCTTCTTCTCATAGGCAAAAGCATATTTATGGACATGTAAGATATTATAGTAACTTGCAATTAAGGAAAGACCTACCAGCCCATCAATTATTTTTTATTTAACTACTTCTCACAATCAAAGCAATTAAATCAGTATTTTCAGTGGTAGTGGATTCACTGGTGTATACATCTATCAAAATTCATCCAAAAAATCGGCATTTTCACTAACATAACACACTACCTCCCTTGGAAGATTGAATTTTCTTCTTAATGTAATGAAAGAGCAGGGAGAAGGAGGTGAATGGTATTTTTTTCTGTCCCAGTTTTTCATCAGTGTGTGGTTTTCTCCCCAAAGCCATTCCATCCTTCTTTATTATGCATCAGCCTTGTGATTTTGGAAGGATTTACTCCAGCTCCAAAAGTTGGCCTGCAAGGGAGGGTATAACTTAGTGGTAGAGTGCATGCCTAGCATGTATGAGGTCCTGGATTCAATCCCCAGTATATCCATTAAAAATAAATAAATAAATGTAATTAACTCCCCCTTTAAAAAAAAAAGTTGGTCCTCAATAGTTTAAAGGAGTTGCTTTCAAATAAAGCAGAATGTGCCCTCCCTCCACCCTACGCACCAAAATGGGCAATAGGGGATGGTAAGGTCTATTGGCATTTAGTGTTTGGGGGGCCAGGGATGCTGCGGGACAGTCTTGTACCATGAAGAAGTAACTTCTCAAAACAGGATCTCTGTTGAAAAATACTTGTCTACAATCAGTCAAGGTAGTCTCAGCACCCTTGCCTCGGTGATTGGCTGAGGTGTCCAGTCTTCAGACAATCAGAACTTGGCATTCTCCTGCTCATTCCTAGCAGCTCTAAGCTGCTTTTAATTAAGCATAATTTACATATATTAAAGTGTGTAACTCAATGAATCATCACAAAATAAATACACCCATGTAACCACCACCTAGATTAAAAGCTAGAACATTGGCAGCTTCAAGCCCCTCAGGCTCCGTCTAATTACGATCCCTTCCTTCTTCCCCAAAGGAAATCACTGTCTAGACTTCTGACATCACAGATTAGTTTTGCCTGATTTTCAACTAATTTTAATTGGAATCACATAGTACGTTTTTATTTGAGTCTGGATTTTATGACCCAACACTCAGCTTGTGAGAGTTATCCACAGTGCTGAGTGCAACAGTCAATCAGTTTTTATTGTTGTGTAGTATTCCATTGTATGACTACCATAATTTATTTGACTACTGACGTATAATTGGATTGTTTCAAGTTTTGGGCTTTTATAAATAATGTTATTAACATCTGGGACGTGACTTTTGGAGAACATATACCTACCTGCTCAGTAAACATCTAGGAGTAAAGATAATGGCTTATAAAATCTGCATCTTTAGTAGACACTGCCAAATAATTTCTCAAAGTAATTGTGCTAATTTACACTCCCACCAGCAGCATATGTGAGTTCTAGTCGCTCCATATTCTTGTTATCACTTGATATTTTCAGTCTTTTTAATTTTAGTCACTCTGGTAATAGTGATCTCTCTTTATTGTTTTAATTAGCAATTTCTCGATCTGCATTTCCTGACTAATGCTGTTGAGCACGTTTTAATGTATTTGTTAGCCACTCTTCTTCTGTGAGATGAGTACCTACTCATGTCTTATCCCCATTTTTTTCCTGAGCTTTTTTCTTATTACAGAGATTCATTATATATTTGGGATGGGGACCTTTGTCAGTTACATATGTTTTTCTCACTCTGACACTTGCATTTTCCATGACCTGAAATTCCTAACTTTAATTTAGTCTAATTCAGGGGTTGGCAAACTTTTTTTGAAAAGGGCCCGATATTACATATTTTATGCTTTGTGGGCTATTAGATCTCTTGACACAACTACTCAGCTCTACCACTGCAGCATGAAAGTAGCCATAGATAATATGTAAATAAGTGGGCATGGCTGACTTCCAGCAAAACTATTATTTACAAAAACAAGTGGCCACAGATAAACAACAAGGTCCTCCTGGATAGCATGGGGAACTAGCTTGTGATAGCCAATAATGAAAATAATATGTATACGTATGACTGAATCACTATGTTGTACATCAGAAACTAACACAACATTGTAAATCAACTATACTTCAATTTTTTTTAAAACCTAAACAAACAAACAAATGAGTGGCCGGATTTGGCCTGTGGGCTGTAGCTTACCAGTCCCTAGTCTATCTAATAATCATTTTCTTTACAGTTAATGTTTTTTGTGTCCTATTTAATAAATCTTTTCCTACCCCAAGATCAAGGGGACACCTTATAATATCTTCTAGAAGCTTTGTTGTTTCAGTTTTCACACTTAGGTCTATATACTGACTGGAATTTATTTTTTGTGTATACAGTAAGATGGGAGTCAAGGGTTTTTTTTTCATCTTTTTTTATATAGATATTCAATTGATCCAGAAGCATTTATTTAAAAGACTATTTAGGAGCATTTAAAAGACCATTCTGGGCTCCCGATTCTGTTCCATTGGCATATTTGATCATCCTTTAGCCAAACAATCACACAGCCTTAGATTAATTTAATTTTCCTGAGAAAAAAATATGTTTCCATATTGTTTTCTTACAGATGGCCTTAGCTATTCTAGGCCCTTTGCATTTCCAAAAACATTTTGGAATTGATATGTAGATTTTCACAAAAGACCTGCTGAGAATTCTGTAGGGATTGCACTGGGGAGATCAGTTTGGGGATAACGGACATATTTACAATATTGAATCTTCCAATCCATGAACACAACATAACCCACCTTTTTTCTTTCGGTGTAGCTTCTTTAGTTTTTCTCAATAGTCTTCTGTACAGAGATGTTGAAAATCTTTTGTTTGTTTTATTTTTACATATTTGATTCTTTTTTGTATCACTGTAAATGTTATATTTTAAAAATTTTATTTTATAAATTTTTTTTGTTGTGGGCATATAGAAAGACAATTGGTTTTATACACTGACTTTGAAGCAAGACCTAAATATATTCACTTACAATTCTGATAATTTACCTGAAGATTCTTTAGGATTGTTTGTGTACATGTCATGTCATCTGGAAATTAGGGCAATTTTCTTTTTTTCTTTCTAACCTCCTACCTTTTCTTTCTTTCTTTTTTTTTTTGAAGTATAGTCAGTTTACAATGTTGTATCAATTTCTGACTTACAGCATAATAGTTCAGTCATACATATACATACATATATTCGTTTTCATATTCTTTTTCATTATAGGTTACTCCAAGATATTGAATAGAGTTCCCTGTGCTATACAGTATACACTTCTTGTTTATCTATTTTATGTTTCTATTTCTTGCCTTACTGCACGGGTGAAGGTGTCCAGAACAGAAGTAGCAACAGCAGTCAAATTTAGCAAGTTTCTGATCTCAGAGGAAAACTTTCAACATATTATTATCATGTTGACATTAGCTGTAGCTAAACCTGTCTAAGTTAGCCTTTGTTGAGTAATAGAAGAACCACAAAAGCCCAGGGGCCTAGAACATAGGTATTTGTTACACGTCTGTGGCACTCAGCTGATCTGGAGTGGGCTTAGCTGGATTGTTCTGCTGGTCTCGGCTGGGCTCACACATGCATCTACAGGTCACTAGGGGTTCTGCTCTCACCTGGGCTTGCCTGGGTACCTTAGCTAGGGCAGGTGTGCTCTGCCTGTTTCTAATCCCCTTCCTGGGGCCAGTGGGCTAGCTTGGGTAGGTCCTTCTCATGGTAAACGGCAGAAGAACAAAAGAGCAAATCTCAACAGGCAGTCTCATTCCAGAACTCTGCTCGCATCACATCTGCTAATATCCCAAATACTGTGGCCAAATGTGGCCACAGTGAGTCATCTGGCTGAGTCCAGAGTCCACAGTAACCTTACCCATGATGGGACGGCACCGAACAGTCACACGTCAAAGGGTGTGGTACAGGATGGGTGAGGAAGTGAGGCCATTAATGCAATCTATCACATATCTTTATCAGAACAAGACCAGTCTCTTCCACTTCTAGTTTGTTGAGGGTTTTTGTCATCAGCGGTATCACAGTTTATCAAATAATTTTTGTTTTTGCATCTATTGAGGTGATCATACTTTTCTTCTTTGTACTATAAAGTGTGGTGAATTACACTGATTTTGGATTATTAAACTAACCTTGCTGCAGTTGGCAGCCTCCAGGATGACCTGTGATCCCTGCCTCCTGGTCTTCACACCCTTGTGTAACACTCTCCCATTAAGTATGGGCTGGACCTAGTGACTCACTCTTAATGAGTAGAAAACGGTAATAATGATGTGATAGGAAGTCAATTCTGAGTCTGAGATTATGTTATAAAGACTTTAACTTCAATCTCTCTGTCTGTGTCTCTCTGCCTTTCTCAGCCCTTGCTCTGCAAGCTGCCATGGTGGGAGTCAGCTATGGAGAGGCCCATTTGGCAAGGAGCTGTCTCTGGCCAACAGTGAGGGAGGACATGAGTCCTGTCAACAGTCACATGACTGAGCTTGGAAGTGGATCCTTCCCCGGTCAAGCCTTGAGGATTAAATAAATTTAGGTGGGTGTTGCTCAGCAATAGAGCACATGCTTAGCGTGCGCGATGTCCTGGGTTCAATCCCTAGTACCTCCGTTAAAAAAGAAAAAGGGCAGAAAAAAAATTTATAAATGGAAGTAGAACATGTAGAAGTGCTTTGGCACCTAGTAAAAGCTCAGTAGAGCTATGTTATCTCTGAGCTTGCCGCTCCTACCTATTAAGTGGGAATGGTAAGACCTATTCCATGAATGAAATAATGCGTTAGTAAGCATGTAATGAATAGTCACTGCCATTCTCGGAACAGTTTAACTGCTGTTTTTTAAAAGTAGGAATTGAATTTTATTCATCTTTGAATTTCCTACTTTACTTACCACAGAATATATATTCAATTAATACTTTGGAATTGACAAATTCAATCTGTCTTCATACATGTAAACCAAAAAGAAAAACAAGCTTAATAGATTTGGACAAATCATAACTTCTGCATCTTCACCTATTGAATGACGGCACTAGACTTACTCTCTATGGTTTTTTCACGCTTCATTCATTCATTCATTCACTTGTTCATTAATTTAGTAACTATTTATTAGATCCCAGCCAGATGCCAGTCTCTGTGCTTGGTGCTGGGATTCGGTCACGAGGAGAGCGGCTGTGGCTCATGCTCTCATAAAGTTTCCAGTCTCATGGGAGGAAGACGTGAAATAAATAATCATGCACACAAATCTGCAATCACAGACTGTGAGAGGAGCCACGGGAGAATGGCTCAGGGAGCCACGGGAGAAATCAAAGCGGGGACCCGGGCCTAATTCAGGGTAAGAGGAAGTTTATAAACGTCGTGAACTATGAAGTCTGAGCTTGGTAGTGGGACATTTGCCCTCTGGCCATCAGAAAGAATAAAGTGAGTGATTCTAGCACCAACAGAATCTCAAAAAGTCACTCTCCCTGCCCCCGCCGTCCTCACCAGCACGCCTTGGTTTGTGTCTGCAGCCATTTGCAGCTGGGCATGGCCAAGCATTTTGAGACCCTGATCAGTAGAGAGGACAGGCCATTTGAACCGAATTCATCTCCCAGTTTTAATTATTGCATTGGAACCACACAAAGAAAGTGTCACAGATCTCCCCACAGGACACCACTGGCAGGGAGATAGCTGCTGGCGACGACCAGGGTGGGGCTGTGAATGCCAGATCAGAGGAAGCTGCCCACAGTTTGGCTCCTTTCCCCCTCGTGGCTGCCAAAGAACACAGGTGTCTTAAAAGAAAAAGTGCAGAGGAGAGGGCTGAATGATCAGGAAATGAATGAACGCCGAAGCCTCAGCCCATCTCCAGACAGAACTCCTTTCCTGTTGCTGGGTGGCCTCCCGTCCTCTGCAAACCTGACAGCCTCCCTTCCCTGTGCAGGATGTCAGGGCCCAGCAACTGCGGCCTGTCGTTACAGAGCCCAGAGCAGGACGAACTCAGGGACGACGTACCCCAGGCGTGCCTTGCACAGGCCCGTTAACATCTGGACGCCTGACTTTCGGGTGCCGCCCGCCTCACGCCCACCCTGCCTCTGTCTTCCTACCGCCCTTTCCTGTCGGGGCTTACTGCGTTGCTGGAATTCCAAATTCTCTCACTGCTGAGGTAAACCTTGGTCTCCCTTGAGCGTCCCGTGAGTTATGCTTTACCTCCACAGCGTGCCCGCTGGTGTGAGCCTTTCTGGAGTCAGAGAGTCCCCTGAGGTACAAATATTTACATGTTTCGGGAAAATGCTTCCAGATGGAGTCACTGCCAGCTCCTTGAACCCGTCCTGTGGAGCTTCTAAGGATCCAAGAAGCAGGCAGAGCTTACAGGACATAAACTTGAGTGAGGTTTCTAGACACATCTTAACCCAGAATCCGGCTTGGCAGATAGCTGGAGACCCCCTCAAGACCCTCCCCTGTGGCAGGCTTCGGCGGGCTGGGACAAACCAGGCCGAAATGACAGAAACCTCACTTCTTCAGCACGAAACAGAACCCTGTGAGAAATGCCATGACTGACGTTAACAGAAAAGCAGCTTAGATTCTTCTGGGGGCGGTTCACATGGGAGAGGGCGGGTGTGTGTGGGGAAATGCAGGCAGCTAAATGGGTCTTTAGACAGACAATTTTTCCCTTTGTTTCTGGCTACCAGCTAGAAGTATGTTTCAATTTTTTCAGTCAGCAAGTTAAGCCAGAGGCACACATGGTGCCTTAACAAAGAAAGAGGCCAGTATGAAAAGATATTAAAATTCAACACACACTTCAGAGACGGCCTTCTCCTCAAATTGCATGGTTGCAGGGAGAATTCATAAATCAGAAATGAGGTCAAGTGATGGTGTTGAGTTCAGCTTTGTCTGTCCCTTGAGATGAACGTGATGCCCAGATGAGAACCATCACGGAGAAAGGGCTAAGCTAAAACATCTGTCCTCCTGACCCAAGAGCCACTAAACACCAGCTTTAGGATGGCACCGAAACGAGCATCCCGAGAGGAGACGTGCATATAATTAGTGTCTGTCCACTTTTTAATTCAGTTAATCATTGACAAACATAACATCCTGTGCTTGCGGTTCAAGTTTCAAGGAAAATACTACCTACAGAAATCTATTCTCCAAAGCTTGTCCAACTTGTAGGGCAGAGTCGGAGAGAGCCAAGATCAAATCCAAGCCGGCGAAGGCCGCAGTTAGAGGAAGCCACAGACGTTCACAAGCCTGAGGATGAGGCCAAGGAAGTCAAGTACATTACAGGCAGGTCCTGTGTTTTTAATGGCACAGGACTGTCCCCTAAAGACTTATTTATAACTTGGTTATAAAGACCTAGAACACATTTCCCCTTAGGAACAATGATACTGAGGTAGCCGTGTTCGCAGATCCGTCTGCAGAATTCGATTTGGCACAGTGTAATTAGAATCACCTCTGATCACCTTAAGATGCTTTGAGCCCCTAGGGTGGCAGTGATGGGCTGGAGGAGGGAGGAACTGGTTATTTGTAACTCATGGCAACGCTGGGGGGAGGACTCCAGCAGCCAGGTGGAAGGGAGCAGCGGTGGCCTGCACAAAGCACCGGCTGAAGGCCACGTGGCGCTGGGGCACATGTGGCTGCCAGAGGAGAGACTTCTAATTTGTGCTCAGAAGCTAACCCCCAAAAGAACTCTTGAGGCTTCGATACCAACAGGGAAAGACAGCTTTTCTAGAAGGGGTTATCAAGACTGGAAAGAAAATGTCACAGAAGAGGACGTCAGTGGGGGAGAGACAAGAGAGAAGCCACCACTCACAGACACATTTCTGTGTCTGGGTCCCTGAGTGCAGGGTTGGGCAGAAACATGTCCTGACCAGAACCTCTTCTGGAAGCAACCCTTGGTCTTCATCACCTGTTCTCATATTCCACTCCGAGACTTCCTCAGACACCTGGCTACTTCAGTGAGGGGATGGCAGTCACCTCAGAGAAGGCTCTCTATACCTTACGGCTGGTGCTAGAGGGGAGAATGAAAGCGAGGTACCTTTTGGAATTCTTCTGTGCAGTGTGACCCCCTAAAGAGGTGAGGAAGGGCGTGTCTACAGCTCCTGCGTGGGTGGGGTCCAGAGGCTGTTCTGGAAGCAGAGAAGGGGGCAGGACGAACAGCCACTATGTGCTGTGCTGGGGGGAGTGAGGGAAAGTAGCTGTGGAAATGGCCCCACCCAACTTTAACGGGGACGAGTGACCCTTAGGAAGGCCTAGGGCCCTCTGTTGTAACAGAAAGAAGAAAAACAACCAAGGGGTTAAAATAGCAAATTTTACATCTCTCTTTTTTTTTAAGTTGAAGTATAGTTGATTGCAAATTTTATATCTTGACTCAGGTTCTTTCATGAAGTATTTAGTGACCTTATGTTATTTTAATCTAGCTAATAATCAGAGGTTCATTGTTTTGTATTAAATAAAAACTAGATATTTCTGGAAAAAATAAAATAGCAAATTTTATGTTATACCCACATACACAAATTTTTAAAAAAAGAAAAACCAAAAACCTCAAGCAAACACGCACACACACACATACAAACAGACATACCCACACGCATACATGGACACACCCAGGCTATGAAGGGAAAGGCGGGAGTCTATCCAAAGACTCTTCCAGCATCAGCTCGAGTTAGAGAGACAGCGGCACCTCCACCCGCCTGCTGCAGGAGGCTGCTTCTCCTCCGCATTGTTCCCGGGGGTCAGGCTCCCAGGTGGAGGGTGGGAAGCCCCTTGGTCCGAGCATCCCAAGAGGCAGCTCTGGCGTGCGGAGCACATCTCCCAGACCAGCAGCTCCCTGGATGAGACGGTGAGACTTTCCGGGAATGGGGTTTCTAGCAGTTGCAGTTCCAGAAGTGTGTTATTTAGGGTAGGTTAACTGCTCCAGGGGACCCCCAAATCCTCGTCCCCGTGCCATGGTCCATATGGATGGGCAGTCATTCAGGGCCCCAGGCTCACGCCACCCCCGGCTCCACCATCTGTGGCTGAGGAGAGAGGGGTGGTTGTGCACGGCGGGGGCCGGGCCTGAGAGTGGCCAGCAGCACCTCCACCTCCACCATGTCTCCTGGCGGGGACTCCGTCGCATGGCCATCACTGCAAGGGCATCTGGGAGATGTAACGTGGCCCTGTGCCTGGGAAGACCAGATCGTGGACATCTGAGTGCGGCCTGTCTGTCCCCAAAGCGGAATCTCTAGTTTGTGGCCGGCGGGGAAGGGGGGTGGGGTCCTTCCATTTCTTTGTACTCGCACTTGCTGGGGCGGGAGAGTTGCTGCTGTAGCTGTGACTGATAAAGGCAGGACCAAGAACTAGGCTGTGACCCTGACCCTCTCACCTTCAGCTAGGATGTCACCCAGGTTCCTCCCGTGGGAATCGCTGTGCTCACCCAAGCCTTTGTCTCCAGCCCGGCTCCTGCCCGGGCTGCTTCTCCCCGGGCCTCGTTTGAAATCGATCTGCTGCAACAGTTGCAAACCCCAGCTGCTCTTTTACTCCTTGGCCAGGAGCAAGAGAATCAATTATCCCTGCCCTCAGTGAGTTGCAGTGTCTGCGGATCTGCCAAAGGACAGGATTCAAGGTCTCAGCCCCCGCCCATAAAGCTGCACTTAATCTGGACCTAATCACTTGAACAACTGCTTTCTGCCCTTGGTACCCACCTGGCAACGACAAAACACCACCTCAGACTTTCAAGAGACAAGGATCCCTGGCCCTCAGGGAAGATAGGGGCAGGCATGCATACTAATCGCCATTTTACGGATGCAACATGTACAGAACATTTAGAAAAGCAAAGTCTTGTTTATCCGCAGCAAAGCTGCCGCCATCTTTACGTTTAAGTCTCCCTGTGGGCTTCTGACAGTAAAAGCCTATGATCTGTTGGTCTTTGCCTGGGAAAATTCTTGGCATGTCTGCATGTGGAACCCTCAATTCATATTTGATTACAGTTCTCAGCATTGCCATTTTAGGATTTATTTACTACCACCTTAGCACCCCACATTTCCACCTTCTCCCTGGTTAATTTTGGCAATGGACTCATGACTGAGCCACTGGGAATTGGGGTTCCATCTCCCTTCAGGACCCTCTCAGGACTCCTGGGCTTGGTTACTATGCTTACTGAGTGCCCGCTAGGTGCCAGGCACTGCTGGACACTGAATTTTGAGGCCAGTGGCCTTACTTCCAATGAGTTCTGCATTGGAATGTGTTTTTCACTTGCTTTGCAACAGTGCCATGCAAATGGATTAAATGATAAAATAAAAAAATGTAGAACAAGATAGTTCACATTCTTTAGGGGGAAAAAAAAAACCCAGAAATGTCTAGGATGGTAAGCATTCTTAGAAAAGTTTCCCTCCTCTCTTATTCTGGACAGAGTTCCATCAGAAAGACTCCAGCCCTTTGGGGAACAGTGACGGGTGCAAAACGATGTCCCCCCAGTGCTCTCCTAGCACACACGCTAAACTGAAGCAAGAAACTTTCCTCTGCTCGTGAACCAGCCTTTTGTTTCTTACTTGCAGGATAGTTGTAGTTTCCCTTCTCTTACGTGTGCAGAATTTAGTTTTCAGGTTGTTAAAAATAAATGCAAGTGCGTCAAGAGAGAACCAACTTTTTTCTCAAAGGACAGGATTGTTTCTGTGTTAGAGATGACAGCTTGTAGAAATGTGCTGGGGGAGAGGACGCACTTACTGAATTTAGTGGCCAACAGAGAAGAATCAGCCCCCAACCCAATAAAGTTAGGATAGCAGTTATCAGAGGGCAGGGCCCCTCACTTTTTTTTTTAATTAACTAATTAATTTTTTATTGAAGTACAGTCAGTTTACAATGTTGTGTCAATCCACTTTGTTTATAAAAAATTCTCTTGAAATTACACGTTCCGTAAATGGAAAGTAACCTTTCAAAATTGTGTAAAAAATAAAATATTAAAATAAATACATAAATAAGGTGTCAGAAGTGCATACATACATACATACATACATATATTAATTACACATGTTCCATAGTCAGATAGCATTGTCTATCAGTTGAGAGTTGAGGTCAGTGTTGACAATTGACAGGGTTTGAGACAACAAATCAGCATTTGGAAGGCTGTAGATTGAAAGCCAAAGGGTCTAAGTAAACGGTTGGAATCTGCAAAGACTGTGTACATCAACGGTACATATTTTTCAGAACCCAGTCTGCATCAGGCTGGGGTAGGCTCTTAGGCGTGCGGCCCTGAACAAAGCAGACACGTCCCCTCCTCTCATGAAACTCACATTCTCCATGAGGGAGACAAGAAATAAGCAAAGTCAGATGGTCGTAAGTGACGTCAAGAAGATAAAACAGGGCAACATGTTAGAGGATCATGGTGGGGAGGGGGCTGCTTTAGTTTGGGTGGTCAAGGAAGGCTTTGTTGAGAAGGTGACATTTGAACTGAGACCTACATCAAGGAGCCAACTGAGAGAGGACCTGGGGAGAATATTCCAGGCAGAGTGAACTGCAAAGGGACTCAGGACCGAGCCTGGCACATTTACGAGACAGAGCAAGAGTTGGCGGGGCTGGTATACAGTCACTGACTGAGGCAGTGGAACAAGCAAGATCAGCAAGACAGGCAGGAGCTAGATCACAGACGACCTAGGAAGGCACGGTTAAGAATGCATCTTTTATTCTAAGGGCAGTAGGGGTTTAAACAGGTGTGTGATATAATCTGGTTTACATTTTTAAAATATTCCCTAGCTGCCGTGTGTAAAAGAAACAGGGAACAGAGGAAGCTGTCGTAGTGGTGCAGGTGACAGTGATGGCTTGGACAGGGTGTCAACAGGGGACATGGAAAAGAGTAGATAGATGTTGGTTATATGTTACAGACAGAGCCAGCTGAATTTGCTCACTGGTTATGGGGAGAAAGAGAAAAACTGAGGAAGGTTCCCAGATTTTTAGCTTGAACAACTAGCTGTAAAGAGGTGTCATTTATTTAGAAGGGAAAAATAGGGGTAGAGGTGGGAAGGAAGGAACATTATGGGGAAAGGGTGGAAAAGCTACAGTTGGCTTTGAGGTACATTTCCCTACGTACGTGGAATTACCAAGAAGGCAAGAGGAACTATCACAGAGCTCCCTAGAATGGTCCTCCTCACCAGCACGTCTAAGGAGCGTTTAGAAGCAAGATAAACACTGACCAGTTACAGACCACTGTCTGAAGCAGGAATGCAGGAGGCTTCCTGGGGTATTTCTTGTTATATGTGCTCTCGATGTTACGGAAGTGCATTGTACAGGGGTCATATCTGCATAGTAATTCTGACTCTGGTATCAGTGAGCTGCTCAGTGGTACCACTTGGGACTCTACTGTCTCCAAGGAGCTATTAGAAAGGGAAGGGGCAGCTTTGCTTGTCACGATGTAGGGTTAGTGTGATCACTGGCTGCCAGTCCCTGGGGCCAGGAATGCAAAAAATGCTACAGAGTGCGGGACAGTCTTCACATGAGAACAAAGGTCCAATCCAAAATTCCTGTACCTTGGGAAAGTTTATTTAAAATTGCTGCATGTCTCTTCATCTTTAAAATGAAGGCATTAGATGAAATCACCTTTGAGGTTAAAGCCAGCTTCCTTACTCTATGACTCACAAGAAACATGAACAATAGTGATATAAGCAGGCTTTAAGGGGCCGGGTGGGAGGCTGTGGTGGCCATGAGAATGCACCGCTCAGAGCTCCTGCTGTGGGGAGCTTGCAAGACTGACGGCCACAGCTGCTGACTTTCTGGATCCAGCCCTACACTTGCTTGGAGACCACACTTCCTACAGGCTGCTCCCCTCCAATGACTGAGTCAGGAGTGGGTACCAAAGCAAGCCCATCCCTGCAAGATGCGGGACTCTGCCTCAAGCCCTGCCCACCAGCCTGGCTGAACTCCTGCTGCGGCTGCAGTCCAAGTCTCTCCTGCCCGACCTCCCTTCCTTCACCACCCCCCTCACGGGGGTCAGACCTACATGGCCTTCAGAACGCTCTCCTGCCTCCCCTTTATCCTTAACAAGTGCTCCCCCAATAAATCCCATCTTGGCTTCTGCTTCTCGGAGAAGCCTCACTAACTCAACTGGTGCCAGCTGTGGTTTGAGAAAACAGAAGTTCAGATGGGGTTTAGAGACTGGGCCATCCATTGCCCAGCAGGCTAAGATGATGCCGTCCTGAGCCTGACTGGTATGTGGGGTGTGGACAGTCCCTGGCACAAGGTGGTGGCACGATTGCTAAAGACTCCTATAGCACAGGGAACTATATTCAATACCTTTCATGGCCTGTAACGAAAAAGAATATGAAAAGGAATATATGTATAAATGAATCACTGTGCTGTACACCAGAAATTAACACAAGATTGTAAATCGACTATACTTCAGTTAAAAAAAAAAAGACTCCTGTGTATGTCTAGGGACCAGCAGGTGAGACACATAACTGACCCTGGCTGATTCCCAGAGTCGTGGCAGGAAGAGCGGGTGCTGTGCTCATATATGGAGTGGGGAAGAATTTATGTAGAACCTCTGTGATCCAGGTGGGCACCTCCTGGAACTCACGTGGCCCCTCTAAGTGCATATGAACATATGTAGAAGCCCCTAGTATCAAAAGGACATGATGGCCATGAACTCGGGTCCTCAGGAATGACGGTTTGGGTCATATTACAAAGGAAGCCACTGAGACCTGCCAAGGTGAGTGTGGAGGGTGAGGGGAAGTTAAATAATCGGGGAGGAGGGAGAGGATGAGAACTGGTACTGTCCCCAAGACCAAGTGCAGTGAGGGGGCTGCAGTCTGTCCCACTAACCTGCTCTTCTAAGTTTCCTCTCAGGAAGAGAGGTCCATGGGGACCATGGAGGAGCTGTTCCCCAAACCTGCATGGAGAGGTAGATCCCTGCGGTGCAGGGGATGGACTGTGGCAGCCAGGAAAATGCCCCGCTCAGCTCTCCTGCTGTGGGAAGATGGCCTGACTGCTGGGCCAGCTGCTGACTTTCCGGATCCACCCCCCACTCTCACTCGGAGCCACTCTTCCTACCGGCTGCTTCCAGCCTATGACTGAACAAAGACCAGAGACCAAAGCGGGTTCATTCCTGCAAGATGCAGACTTCCTTAATGATCAACTTTTTCTGTCAAGTCTCCATCCTTTTAATTTTTTTTTAAAAAACCCACTTTATTGAAGTATGATTGACATATTTAAAAAGCTATATGTATTTAATGTATACAACTTGATGAGTTTGGAAATAACTACGTACCTGCGAACACACCCCACAATCTACACAATCTATGCCATAAAGGTCTCTACCACCTCCAAAAGTTTCCTCTTTATTTATTATTATTTTGTGGTACAAATGCTTAACATAAGATCTACCCCCTTAGCAGATTTTTAAGGATACGATACAGTATAGTCACCGACAGGCCCTCTGCTGTGTAGCAGCCCTCTAGGACTTAGTCATCTTGTGTATTACCTCCCCATTTACCCCGCCCTCTAGTCCGTGGCACCCACCTTTATACTGTCTGCTTCTATGACTTTGTCTGTCTTAGACCCCTCCCCTCGTGTAAGCGGAATCACGCGGTATTTGTCCTTCTGGGTCTGGTTTATTTCACTTAGCACGACGTCATCCAGGTTCATCCATGTTGTCACAAATGGCAGGATTTTTTTGGTCCACTTTTCAAATGGACTCAAGAACTCTTCACATAAGGATTTGTCACAACTGTGCTGCAGCCTCGGGCTCTTCCGACCCAGTCTCTCTCCTTTCCCTTCCTCTGTAGGTCCGCTGCTGCCTGGAGTCTCTCTCACTTTCTCAGGCTCCCTCTCCTTCACTCTCCACAGCTGGTCCCACAGTCAATCTCTTGCCCGTCTAATCCCCCCGGGCTTCTGCTTCTTTGAGGATCTAAACTAACACAGGAGTGCATGGCCATCATGCCCTCTGATACCTACCGGGGGCGTCTACCTCTGTACATATGCAGTTAGAGGGGCCAAGCGAGCTGTAGGAGGCGCCCACCTGGGTCACAGAGGCTCCACATAAATTCTTAGTTTATTTATTTATTTTAAAATTTCTTTGAGGGGGAGGTAAAGGTTTATTTATTTATTTTATTAGTTTGTGTGTGTGTGGTGAATGAAAGCACAGCATTTATTTATTTACTTTTAACCATTTTTAAAATTTATGTATTTATTTTACAACATCATATTTTTAAGCTTTTTTTTTTTTTTTTTTGGTTGGGGGAAGTAATTAAGTTTACTTATTTAATTATTTTTTTAGCGGTGGGTCTGGGGATTGAACCCAGGGCCTCGTGCATGCTAAGCTCACACTCTACCACTGAGCTAAACCCTCCCCACCCTACAACATGATATTTTTAAATTGAAGTATAGTTGATGTACAATATTGTATGTTACAGGTATACAATATAGTGATTCACAAATTTGTAAAGGTTATACTCTATTTATAGTTATTATAAAATATTGGCCGTATCCCCCGTGTCATACAGTACATCCTTGGAGCTGATTTTATAGCTGACCTCCATTTTGCCCCTCCCCCGTCCCGCCCCCCACTGGTAACCACTAACTCCTTCTCTACATCAGGGAGTCTGTTTCTTTTGTTATATTCACTAGTTTGTCAGTGTTTTTTTTAGATTCCATATGTAAGTTATTTATTCTTCTTCTTATTTTAACAGAGGTACTGAGGATTGAACCCAGGACCTTGTGCATGCTAAGCACGTGATCTACCACTAAGTTATGCCCTCCCTCACTAAGTCTTTCTAGATGTCACCTTCTCAATGAGACCTACCCTGACCACACTGAAATTTTGAAAACCATTTGCTCCTTGACACTCAAGATTCCTGTATCCTTTTTCTATGTTTTCTCTTTTTCCAAAGCACTTTTCAGCATTTATTATATTGTGTAATTTAAGGATATATTTTGTTTATTGTTTATGGTCTGTTTTTTCCCACCAGAATGTAAGCTGCACAAAGGCAGGTATTTTTGTCTATTTTGTTCACATGGTGAGTGAAGACAACCCTGTCTTGAAGACAGGGCGCTATGATGGAGAGTGACTGGGAGGGGAGACTTCAGTCAGGATTGCTCCCTAGACTATGAGCTCCTTGAGGACAGGGCCGTGTTGGAATCCTCAGTGCTCAACTCAGAGTGGAGATGCAATAAATATTTGCTGAATCTCATTGGCTGAACTGAGCCAGAGGAGGGACCAGGCATCTCCTAGGATGGTCCTAAAGGAATGGACTGTTTGTTGGCTTCTCTTAACACTCACTGGATCATGATACCTCCAGGAATCTGCTCACTTCTGTTTTTGTATCTGCCAGATAAGAAAGCCTTTGCACCAGAATCCTCTGCATTCTGACAGCATTCACCCTGAGTCCCTGTTTTCATCACATCTTAAGGGGAACCTTTACCCAGAAAATAGGGAGATGGTCAGAAGTCTGAAAAGAGAAGAAGGATATGTTCTGTATTGTTCCTCGGATCAGAGGTTGGGCCAATGGGCTAAAACTGCAGGGAGACATACTGTGGTCAGCCCTAAGCATGCTGAAGACAACTCCTTAAACTAATTAGCTCCCCTTCAGAGGAGATGTTTAAGCAGAGACTGGACGGTTACCTGTCTTCGCTTGTAAGCCTGACTGGGAAGGAGGCCAGGCAGATGGACACCACGGGTCCCGTCTCCCTCTGGAATGTGGCGGTTCTATGGCCTTGAAAGAGCACAAAATGTGACCCCAGATGGCATTATTTCTCTTTGTGAAGGACATATTACCACAAAGCATTTATTTTACTATAATTCTTGATAAAAATTCCAAATTTCCTGGCAGTAGTCTGCCAGTACCACAGTGTTCACAAACACTGCCCTCTCCCCGCTCCCTGACCCAAGGTCAGGGACATTTAACACTCTAGTCCAGCCTCGTTGACCATAGTTCTGTATCCCAGAAGCATCAGGCATACAGCTGGTTACTTCCTATTATTATTGCTCAATCAGCTGTAATCTACAAGAGGACTTTACCTCTTTAGTTAATGACTGAACCTGGTGTCATTACTGATTATAAAGTTACTGGGGAGAAAAAGCTAATAACTTTCAGATCCTTAACACTGATACTGAGAATATAAAGCGCTGTGTGATATCTAAAAGGGAATGTGGAAAGATCTATGAGATAAGGGTAGAAAGAAAATATTCAAATCACAGCATTTTAGAAGTAGAATCCAAGTCACTCATTTTGGAAAAAGGGACACTGAAGCCCAGGGTTCAAAGCTCTTGCTCAAGGTCTTCTGAACCTCTGTCCTTGGTATTCCTGCTAGACTGCATTTCTCTTTCTCCCTCCCTTTTCTACCTGGTCTCCCAGCCTCCAAAATTATATTCTGCCACATCCTTTTAAACACCATCAAAGTACAAAAAAATGTTAATTGTTCAGAGAGTCAAATTACAGTATTTAAATTTAATCAACTTCAAGGCTCCCCTAAACTTAGGATGTTGGTTCCTGGCTGACCAACGCCAGGGGTTTTCTGAAGGCTATTGGAAAGCCCTTAGCACTGTGCAAGGCGCACATCTTGTAATCTATTTGAAAATGATACCTCTCAGTCTTGCCTACTGAATAACTGAAAACAATTTTGAAAATATTCTGTAGTCGTAACCCAAGCTGTGGCCCTTTGGCAAGTCACTTAGCCTCTCGGGAACTCAGATTTCCTCTTCTGTTAACCATAAAGCACTCTCCGAGTCATGGTCTAAGCCAGGTTCTCTGCTAAATGCCTACCTTATAGGGTTGCTGGGAGAATTAAAGAAAATAAGCAACATTAATTGAGTCATTTTCTGGCAAGCACTGTGTTAAGTACTTTATGCATTGTCTAAATCTCCACAACAACCCTAAGAATGAGACAAGACCACATTTGTCACATACAGTTTATAGATGAGGTTAAATGACATGGTCACCAAGGCCATCAGGCAGTAGGGGGCTGCATGTCTTTATGTCCTTGCCCTTGGCCACTGTGGGTAGGTAGGCAATGCACCTCGTATAAAGTATTAAAAAGTGCTATAGAAGTACAGTTGCCATCTGTGAGGGTGTGGAGATCCCTAACATGCTCCTCTTGTCTGCCCCCACCCCTCTGAATTGAAATAAGGGTGAAACCAAGATCAAATAGCCAGTCATCCAGGGCAGGTGTGGGGAGGGGACGGGAGAAGGAGTCATACAAACAGTAGCCGGAGAAACTTGTGCAAGCAGGACAGTTGGGTGCAGGGCACAGCATTGCCCTAGCAGCTGGTGGACAGGACCAGAAAGTTTACCGACCTCTTGGGCATGAGATTCTACTGTTTTCTTTTTCCTTGGAGGGGGAGGTAATTAGGTTTGTTTGTTTGTTTGTTTGTTTTAATGAAGGTATTGGGGATTGAACCCAAGACTTCGTGCATCCTAAGCACATGCTCTGCCATTGAGCTATACCCTGCCCCACTTTTTTTCCTTTTCTTGTTAAGCAAGGATTAGAAAAAAAGAAAGAAAGAAAAACAAGGGTGAAAAAAGAAAGAGGGAGGGAAGGCAAGAAAGCTTTAATGGGGGGCTGAGCCTCTAGATAAAATTTCTGGTTTAGTTTTGTCATTTGCAGAATCGTGTAACTTCTGTGAGCCTCAATCTCCTCTGTAAAAAGGAAAATATCTTGCTGATGGAATTGTGGTAAGCATAAAACGAAATAATATATGACAAGCACACTGAAGGTTAATTAATGTTAACGATAAACAGAAGAATGATGTGTCTGAACCTCAGTTTTGTCCACCCATGCTCAATAAATACTAGCATTCTTTATAGGTTTCCTGTTTTTTCGTTGGAATCCGTGGCTAATGGGCAAACATACGGTAGCCAATGTTAGAGCGCCCTCTGGTGGCCCTGCTATCACAAACAAATACGACCATCCCAATGTCAGCCTCCACGAGGGCCAGGACTTTGGGTCTCTGTCCTGCTGTTGACCCTAGTCTGCAAGCACCCAAAAGAGAAGTGCGCCAGAGGCCAGGCTGCAGGTGCTTTCATCAGAAAACGTTACCATCAGTCTGCAAAAATGCTGAATCACTACGTTGTACTCCTGAAACTGACACAGTAATGTAAATCAACTATACTTAAATTAAAAAAGAAAAAAAAAAAAAGAAAAAACATTACCATTAGCTCACAATGGTTAGGAATAATTCCTTTAGCATGTCTGAGTTTGAGCCTATGAAATTAGCTGCTAGTCAGCCATTCCTAACCTACAAAAATGACAGTTTCATGTGTTTGCGCTTAATCACTGCTGCTGTATGAGGAATGATTGAGAATTGGAGTGTGCAGCGCTCAATGGAAACAAAACATAACGACTTAAAGAATGACTCTGTGGCCCGTGGGATCTAGAGCTGAGAGAGGGACAGAACACCTCTCTTGTAATAGTTTACTAGTGGGCTGTTTTCCTAACCCCCTATATCTCTCCTAGCACCTTCCATCCTTAAGTCTCACCCTTACCTCAATCAGAGCCCAGGTGGTGGTGGTAGGCTTTGCAACCCTCTTTCCTGCTAGTTCACGCAGACCTTCCATTTCCTTCCCTAAAAGCCCTGTTCTCAGAGCCTTCGGAGGACAAACGGTTGTGAAACCCACCATGTCTGCATGGCCCTTCTAAAAAAGACCAGATTTGGATGGGGGGGGCGGGTGTCACAAAGTCATCAACTGCTCTGAGTCCTGACTTTACTAATTACAATTTTCCAAATTGGAATAGACCTAATAACTCGACCCCACCTCACTCACCAAATCTTAAGGGACAGCTTAGGACTGCTGACGAGGGTGTAAGCTTGCACAGACTGTCTGGTAAAGAATCTGGCAATACTGTCGTCAAGGGCCATGAAAGCTCTAGGCCAAATAATTGTCCTTCAAGAATCTGTGTTAAGGAAATAAGCAGAAATGTGGGGAACGATTTTCATAAGAAGATGCTGTTGCAGCTTTATTTGTAACAGTAAGAAATGACACCAAAGAGCCCAGAATTGTTAAATCAAGTATGAAACATCCATAAGATGAAATAATATACCTTAGAGATCATGTTTTCAAAGAATATAGACTGACAGGGAAAATGGTCACATTGTAATGAAGTGTGAAGATATATCTGTATCTATATTGATATCTATCTAGTGATTCTGGTTTTACAAAGAAATAAATAGACAATAGACACTAAAAAAAAAAAAAAGAGGAAAGAAAGACCAAAATATTGAGCGTGATCATCTATAGGTGGTGGGATTATACACAATTAAAAATTTTTTTATAGTCTCCAAAATTTCTGTAATAATCTTGTGTTACTTCCATAATCACAAAAATATGGGCAATATAAAGGCAATTTGATTTGCAAAGTCAGTCAAGTTTGAGTTTCATAATATTCATGGTATTGGATTTAGAAATTGTTGACACAACATTGTAAAATGACTATAACTCAATAAAAAATGTTAAAAAAAAAAGAAATTGAATACCAGGTTTCATTAAAATCTAAAGTTGATAAATGACTAAATTTTGGTGGGGGTAGGTAATTAGGCTTATTTATATATATATATACGTATGTATGTATGTATGTATGTATGTATTTGCTTATAAAAGAGGTACCAGGGATTGAACCCAGGACCTCTTGCTTGCTAAGCATGTGCCCTACCACTGAGCTATACCCTCCCCACCTAAAAAAGTTTTAAAATACGTTTTATAGTTGAAAAGTGCTCCTTCATGGCTCTTGAAAATAGTATTGCCAAATTCTTTAACAGAAAGTTTGCACAAGCGTACACCTTCACCAGCAGTTCCTAAGCTGGTTTATCTCACCATAATTCACTTGTAGTCTCCTGTGTAGTGTATTGCATTTAAAATTTGTTGTTGTTGTTGTTTTTTAAAGGCTTAGTTAGTCCCTTAAGATTTGGTGAGTGAGGTGGGGAAACGATTGAGTAGTTAGGTCTGTTCCATCAACCACTTTTCAAAGTCCTCACCATAGCAAAAAGCAGCAGCAATACGTGTTCTCTTCAATAAGTGGTGCTGGGGAAACTGGACAGCCATACAGAAAAGGATGAAATTAGAACATTATCTAACACCATGTATAAAAATAAACTCAAAATGGATTAAAGACCTAAATGTAAGGCTGAAGGAGTCTAAAACTCCTAGAGGAAAACACAGGCAGAACACTCTGACATAAATCACAGCAATATTTTTTTGGATCCATCTCCTAGAGTAATGAAAATAAAGACAAAAATAAACAAATGGGACCTAATTAAACTTACAAGCTTTTGCACAGCAAAGGAAATCATAAACAAAATGAAAAGACAACCTACAGAATAGGAGAAAATGTTTGCAAACAATGCGACTGACAAGGGCTTACTTTCCAAAATATACAAATAGCTCATGCAGCTCAATATCAAAACTAACTAACTAACTAATCAAAAGATGGGCAGAAGATCCAAAGAGACATTTCTCCAATGAAGATGTGCAGATGGCCAAGGCACATGAAAGGATGCTCAACACCATTAATTATTAGAGAAACACAAATCAAAACCACAATGAGGCATCACCTCACACCAGTCAGAATGGCTGTCATTAAAAAGTCTACAAATAATAAATGCTGGAGTAGTTTACTGTACATGAATTATACCACAATAAAGGTGTTTTTAAAAATAATAAATAAATAAATAAATAAATAAATAAATGCTGGAGAGGGTGTGGGGAAAAGGGAACCCTCCTACACTGTTGGTGGGAATGCAAATTGGTGTGGCCACTATGGAGAACAGTATGGCAGTTCCTTAAAAAATTAAAAATAGTGTTAGCATATGATCCAGTGATCCCACTCCTGGGTATATATCTGGAGAAAACTATAATTTGAAAAGGTCAATGCACCCCTCTCCGCCCCCCAATGTTCACAGCAGCACTATTTACAATAGCCAAGACATGGAAGAAACCTAAATGTCCATCGACAGATGAATGGATAAAGAAGATGTGGTATATATACACAATGGAATACTAACAGCCATAAAAAAAGAATGAAATAATGCTATTTGCAGCAAAATGGATGGACCTAGAGAGATTATCATATTAAGTGAAGTAAGTCAGACAGAGAAAGACATACGATATTGCTTATATGTGAATCTAAAAAAATGATACAAATAAACTTATTTGCAAAATAGAAATAGACTTCCAGACATAAAAAACAAACTTATGACTACCAAAGGGGAAAAGGGAGAGGGATAAATAAATTAGGAGTTTGGGATTTACATGTACATACCGTTAAATACAAAATAGTTAACCAGCAAGGACCTACTGTATAGCACAGGGAGCTATACGCAATATCTCATAATAATGGATAATGGAAGAGACTCTGAAAAAGAATATATATATATATGTGTGTATAATTGAATCACTTTGCTGAACACCTGAAACTAACACATTATAAATCAATGATACTTCAAAACAATTTTTAATAATTTTTTTAAAGCAGCAGCAAAATAAGAGTGAGAGAATAATTTCCTTGGTTCTTGGCCAAATTCTACAGCTTCTAGATGATTCTGCTTGAAATAATCTTCTCGAGGGTTTTCACGGATTTGAAACCATTCTGAAGTTTATCCTTGTAACAGTGGCCGAAGCCAGTAGCATTGGGATTACAATTAGTCTGAGAGATCTTACAACACAATCAGCTAATACACATTTCCCAAAGGTTAATATCCTGAGTCTTGAGATATTGCCAGGACTCCGAATCCTGCAAATGACTTGGGAACCATCTCACTGATCATTTTGCACCTTTAAAGCCCATGAGAAAGTAAGTGTCAAATCCCAGTACAACTCACAAGAGTGGATTGGTTGGGTAGAACATTAAAACAACGTATTATACTGGGTATGCCTCAAGAAGAGAAAAACTATCCAAAATCTAATTTAATTCTCATCACCCCCTGTGAAGTACGTATCATTACCCGCCAGAGGTTGGTGCAGGAAATTACATGCTACAGTGCCATTCTCAGTTGGGGGCATTCTTACCCTAATACAGACAAATTTTATACTCAGCCCGTTGGGAAGGGTTTTTCGTATGTTCTGCTTGGCCCTATCTGGCAAACCAGATCAGGGGCTTCCCAAAACATCAGCTCCTAAATTATAAATTCTACAGTTTAAAAATAATGGAACTAAAATAAATTAAATATCAAATTAGGTTTTCATTTTCTAAAACTTTTAGAGCCACGTAGGAGAGCTCCATACGACTTTCAAAAACATCTTTGTAAGAAAATAACATAAATTATTCAAGCTTTGGTAGTTCAGGCACCTTTTGAGAAGCTTCCTAAAGCATTTGTTTAAACTTTACACTCGAACTCTGCATTTTTTTTCCAAGCCATACAAACATGTATTTGTTCTCCCTCGAGCTTCTCATAATACCTCTATTATTCTCTCTGCTCACTCCAAAGTCATCCTATTAAATTACAAACTGCATTTCTAATCCAAGCTTTTCTTGCTGAGATGAAGGCATTTTCTGAAGTTAGTTTCAAAGCTGGTACAACTTTGCAGGAACCCCAATAGGCTCCAGCTGTAAAATTCACATCCGTCACTAGTTTAAATGAAGCCACCAGTTTGCCAGAAAAACTACTATTCATGCCCTTTACAGATTCCCCATTCGTTCCCTGTGCCCCTGCCAAGTGTAATTAAGTCGGATGGGAATTTAGCAGATGTGAGCCACACAATGCTGAACAAACTCATCACAACAGCTATTACTGCTCTGATCAAGAGTTAACTTTGTTAGGGGAAAAACAAATGGCAAAACCATGGATCTGGTCTTTTGTGCTCAGCATTGGTCACGGGCTGTGCCCTTGGCCCCAAACTGAAAAAGAGCTTCATTTACCTACGGAGGGAAGATGACTATTGCTGTCTGATTTGGGTCATCCTATTCAGACCTGACAGTGAGCTCCCAGAAGCTGATGAGATACTCAAAGATCATTTAATGCCTGTGTCCCTAGCCTTCTGGGAAACAAATAACTGACTTTTTAAGAGTAACCTTGACACGTCAGGAGAGAAGATGCTAGAAATAGTCAAGTTTGCAGAGGAGTGGGCTTTACTGCCAATTGTACCCCTTCCTTCTGGAAATCTCAGCAAACCAGGGAGAACAGTTAGAAGGGAGGTCTGGCAGAAACCAGGCTGAAGATCTATTGGAAGCAGACCACCACCAACTCATTGGAGATCCTTGCTTTAATGGAGCCCGTAAAGACTGGTGGGTTCCCGACCAGGTGTGCATGCCGAGGTTCTTTATCAGATGAAGAAACAACCAACACACACGTTCAAAGTTCACGTCCTGCTTTGAGCAGCAGTGAGTACACATGTCAGCCAGACGGCTTCCTGAATGTGGACCAGCCATCGTACCGATCAACGCCTCGTCTCTCACCCAGATCTGCCGGGCGAACTATTGGCACAGCCTGTCCTGTTACCTCTAGAATCCCAACCCACAGTCATGCAACAAGCCCTGAGGAGAGGAGTCGTGGCAGAGAGTAAACACGAGCCAGAGCTTGTGAGGGAAGGAGACCAGTCTACGGGGGACGGCACTGCCCCCAGGCCCAGAACACCACAAGCACCGCAGAGCACCTACCTGAGGGTTCTTTAGGCTTGAGTTTCTTACTTCACAGGTGGGCACGCAGCTTGGTAATTTCCCATTTTGTGGATAATCCAGATGTACCAGGTCACGGCAGTAAGAATGACATACGTATTTACCCTCTGAAGGAGGAAGCACACACAGTTCCTGGTCAGCTGTATGTGGGTCTCCATCCATCTGACATTTTTTTTTTTTTGCATTTTTTTCTCTTTAATTAGTTAATTAATTATATATTATGTATATTTTAATGTTTATTATTTTTATTGAAGTTGCAATTTTCAAATTGAGATAAAATTCACATAACATGCAATTCAACCATTTTAAAGGGCAAGTCAATGACTTTTAGTGCAATCATAATATTGTGCGACCATCACTGTCATCTAATTCCAGAGCGTTCCCTCCAGCCCAAGAGCAAGCCCTCTATATGTTAGCAGCCACTCCTTCCTCTGTCCCCTGGCAACCACTAATCTACTTTCTGTCCCTGTGGATTTGCCTATTTTGGATATTTTGTATCAATGGAATCATACACTATGTGGCCTTTGGGGTCCGGCTCCTTTCACGGAGCACAATGATTTTAAGGTCCATCCATGGTGCAGCATGTATCAGAATTTCATTCCTTCTTATTGGTGAATAACATTCCATTGCCTGCAAGTGCCATATCTGGTTTATCTATTCACTTGATGGACATTGGGTTGTTTCCATTCCTAGGAGTAGAACTGCTAGGACATACGGTAACTCTGTTGAATTTTTTTTTTTGTCAGCTTCACAAATATAATCTCTACAGTGAAGCCTCTAAACAGTTTTGAACCCATGCTATTGTCAGTAAAAAAAAAAAAGGAGGGGTGAGGAATTGAACATATACCTATAATGTATGCCGAGCAAGCAATGTTATTTATTTGTCATTTTTTATGTGTACTACTATATTAATATATCACATATATAATAAGATGCATGAGAATGGAAAATTCTAAGGATGATATTGAAAACTAAGTACAAAGAATGTCTAGTATCTTCTCAGTCCCTAGTGGGTTATCTTGCACACCTACAGGTACACCCAGTATTGCCCAGACTCCTGTCTAGGGCCTTCCTCTGGCTACAGCCTCTCCACAGAGACCATGAGATATGCCCCTTGGAGCCAATACAGCCGCTTTCTGGGTCTCACCCTCTGGCTACCCAGGACTCAGAATTTCCCTGCCCAGTTGGTCTCCAGCCTGCTCCCAGGGCCCCTGCAGGCTTCTTGCCTGGGTCCTCCTGTGTGTTCACCCCAAGGCCCAGGGACTTTCCAGGAGTAGTGGTGGGGGTTGGGGTTGGACACGTGCACTGAGGTGTCACAGGACAAAGGCACTTGTGCAAGGCCTTTTGTCAGCCATAAAAAAGAATGAAATAATGCCCTTTGCAGCAACATGGATGGACCTAAAGATTATCATATTGAGTAAAGTAAGTCAGGCAGAGAAAGACAAATATCATACGATATCACTTATATACGAAATCTAAAAAAAGTGATACAAATTCTATTTACAAACCAAAAACATGGACATAGAAAATAAACTATGGTTACCAAAGGGCAAAGGGTGGAGAGGGATAAATCAGGGTTGGGGGATAACAGATACACATTACTATATATAAAACAGATAAACAACAAAAACCTACTGTATAGCACAGGGAACTATACTCAGTTTCTTGTAATAACATATAATGGAAAAGAATCTGAAAAAGAAAAATACGTATGTATGTATATGTATAACTGAATCACTGTGCTGTACACTTGAAACCAACATTGGAAATCAACTCAATAAAAAATTTTAAAATCTTCAAACTGTACTAACACTAACCCAATAACACCACTTCTAAGAACTTACTCTAAAGAAATAATCATGATGTGAGGAAGGACTTATGAACAGGGATCTTTACTGTAACGTTGAAAACTTGGGCGCAAATCAAATGTACAACAATGGGAAGTCAGTTAATACGGTACATCTATGTGATAGAAGACTGAGATGTGATCAATAAATGATGTTGGAGAACAGTATTCAATGACCTGAGAAATTGTTAAAGGAGACGTTCAAATTACAAAGGAGAATATATGTTATGATTCAATGTTTAAAAATATATACATAGAAGACACTAATGAGTTCATCTCAGAAACAGACTTGCAGACATAGTAAACAATCTCACGGTTACTTGGGGGAAAGGGAGTGGGAAGGGATAAATTTGGGAGTTCGAGATTTGCAAATATTAACAACTATATATAAAAATACATAAAAAACAAACTTCTGTATAGCACAGGGAACTATATTCAATATTTTGCAATAACCTTTAATGAAAAAGAATATGAAAATGAATATATGTATGTATATACATGATTTTGGGCATTATGCTGTACACCAGAATTTGACACATTGTAACTGACTGTACTTCAATTTAAAAAATATATGTATATACAAAGAAAAAAGATAAGGATATGTGTCAATTATCAATTATAGGGATTTAAAATTTTATCCTTTTTTGTATTTTGTATTTTATACAGAGCTCATCTAATTCTTTTGTAATCAGAAACAAATCACTTATAATATTCATAATGGTGAGATATGTTGCGGTCCTCAACTAGAAGGCTGGCAGTGAGGATGAAGATGGAAAAGTCAAATTTGAGAGATGCCTAAAAGCTAGTGTTATGGGATGAATCTCCTGCAGATTCATTTGTTGAAGACCTAACCCCAGCACCTCAGAATATGACTATGGTTGGATATAGAGCCTTTAGAGAAGTAATTAAGAAAGAATGAAGTCATGTGGGTGGACCCTAATCCAATACAGCTGGTATTCTTATAAGAAGAGGATATTAGGACACAGTCAACTCACAGACCAAGGGGTAACCATGGGAGGACACAGGGAGAAGATGGCCAACTCCATGCCAAGAAGAGTCCTCAGAAGAAAGCAATGCTGCTGACACCTTGCTCTTGGACTTTCAGCCTCCAGGACTGGGAGAAAATACAATTCTGCTGTTTAAGCCCCCAGTCTGCTGTGTTTTTTTATGGCAGCCCTAGCAAACGAATACAACTAGTCTTGTCAGGATTTTGATACCCAGAGGGAGGACTGTAAGATGACTCCCAGGTGATGCCTTTCACAAGGAGAGGATGCTGGTAGAAAGGATGAAGGGATGGGCTCTGGGCCGTCTGACATGGGGGTGCCAGGGGAACGAGGAGGGAAGATGTCCCGTACGCAGTTGGGTGTGGGAGTCTCTGGTTCAGGGGGGAAGAGCTGAGATGGAGTTGGAGATGGGGAGTCATTTAGCTTATTAAGTTGTACGGGAGACCTGGGTGTGACGGGGAGTCATCTGAGAGGGGGGTACCTACTGGAAAGAGTGTGGGTGGTTGGTCGGACAGTCTGGCTTTGAACTCTGCCCCAACCACTGACTGGCTGTGAGGATTTGCACAAGTTACCCTCTGTGAGCAGAGGGGAGAGTGGAGCCTCACAGGGCCCCTGCGAGCCTTAAAGTGATGTGACATGTTACATCCTAGAATGTTCTGGAATTGGAGCTCACACAAAGTGGCAGCTCTTCCTAGGACACTAAGAGCTAGGAGAAGGAGAGATCCCAGATGTTAAAGGGCTGCTTTGAAGAAGACTGAGAAGTAAAATTCAGAGAGGCAAGAGGAGAAGAAAGCAAAAGCGTAGGGAAGGAAGTCAAGACAGGAGAAAGTTTCCAGAAAACGCGGGGCAGCGCTGGCGCGTGTCAGAGGAGCCGGGAAAGGGAAGTATGAAGCAAAGTGCAGGGATGCACTCCAAAGCCGTATTCCGTATTTTCCCTCTTCCACGACTGTGCACCCTCTTTTTTTTTCCTGAAGCTCCAGAGCTCTCCCTTCTCATCTGGGAACTAGATTGACACTGCTATGACTTACACATGTCTAAAACACCCAGCACAGGCAAACTGAAGTAGAGAGCTGTGTGCTAGTCAGCACTCAAGACGGAATTCACTAGGAAACATTTTCTCTTTTGATGTATTTTTGTTTCTCATTCATAATTAATTTTAATCTCTAGCACTATAATGTCAAACCTACAGCAGGCCCACTATTTCCTTTTATGAAGAGTTTACTTGAAAAAAGGAAAGCAACACCCAAGCATTGGGAAAGTTTAATCCCCTTCTTGTAAATGGAGTTTTAATGGGATGGGAATATGCTTAGGAGGAAGCACTGATTTATGGGACTGCAGGGAATTTTGGAAGGCTATCTACCAAATTTCATCTACACTAAAAGGCACTTAAAAAAAAAAACTTTTTTGTTTGTTTTGGGGGGCAGGTAACTGGGTTGATTTATTTATTTTTAATGGAGGTACTGAGGACTGAACCCAGGACGTCGTGCCTGCTAAGCAGGCGCTGTACCACTGAGCTATACCTTTAGCCTAAAAGGCACTTTTTAAAAAACACATAAACATCTCTGAAATGAGCTTACGTCTTACAATGAATCGTGCATCAGATAATTGGCAGCATTTGCCTTTCTTAGTGATTCATAAAATAATGTCACAATTGATGGCGTCTTGGGTAAGATGAAACATGGCAATGCTTTGCCTTAGGACCAGGCAAGCTATTCTAGAAACACAACTAGTGATTTGTTTTGTAAAGCCCTCTGGATAATAGTAAAAAGATGGGCACGTAGCAGAAGCACAGCCTCAGCAACAGTTTCCATAGCTTAGGATAAAGGTGGGCATCTTTCTGCGCACACCAAGAAACAAGACAGCTCGTGGCTTAAAACCAGGTAGAAGTCCTCCCTGGGTCCATTCCAGCCCTTCTCACCTTCTCACTCCACGCACACACACACTCACACACATGCACACCCCGTGAGCCCCCTCCGGTTCCCCCGCCCAACCTTGCAGAGGTCTTCACTAGCCTCAGGATAGGTAATCTATCTGTCACTGGCAAGAGAGGAGTGGGAGATCTGCCTCTTTTACTAATTACTTAATTTCTGTTAAATCCTCATTTAAATTTTGTCACTAATAAACGCCTGCTGACTTTTGAAGCTCTCGGAAACGCCCTGCATTTTACAGGCAAGACCCTGTCCATACTGCGAGCCTGAATGCAATTTCCGTTGCTTCCCGAGAAAGACTTAGGAGCCGTGGACTAAAGCCTGGAAGTCCTTGAGTCCTTTTAGGAAGAACTGGAAAGGCAAGACACATGTCTTTGATATTTATAACTGGTCAAAATTAATGCTGGAGTTAGTGTTCCATCTGTTATGGAAAATTTAACCTCCTGAGCGGTCCTGTAATAGAAAGAAGCTGCAGGGCGCCGCTGTCACCACCCTTTTGTTTAATTCATGCGACATTTGAAAGCATATTGGCCTACGAGAAATAAAGCTTACTTGTGAACTGACTTATAATGAACTCAGATGCCCAGAAACCCAGGCAGCAGGCCCGGCTGAAGTGTTTATCCCCAGCCCTGCAGGCCAGCTGCGTCCTTCTGCTACATCAAAGGCACAAACAACTGAACCAACGTGGAGACCCTCGGTCCTCCCGGCGGCCCGGGTGCCGTCAGACTGTCAGAAGCAAGGGTAACCTACCGGGTATGCGGGTTTTCTTCACCTGCAAGTTGATTTTGCCCGAGAGCTTATAAATCGCAGTTCCCATCTCCGAGCCCCGGCTCTGTGTGCGGCCCAGAGAGACAGCTGAGGGTGACAGGCTGAGGGGGCCAGCCCCCGGTGACCTGTGTGACTCAGAGCCCACCAGGAGGCCGGGCCTCCTTCCACTCCCTGGCTTCGTGTATTTTTCCAACAGGCCACCAATATGCCCAGTGGCTGTGCTCATCAGGGCTGTCAAACTCATACAACCAAGTCCATAGATCAGGTGAGAAGAGGTTGAGGGAGCATCTCCCAGACCACGGCTTGTTTGGAGATGCCTGTATTGTGGTTGTTAAGGCCTCTGGACACAGATGGTCTAAGCTGTGTGACCTTTCGCAAGTTATTTAACCTCTCTGTGCCTCCATTTCTTCTTCTGTAAGGTAGTTCCCATCACACTGAATTTGGTAAGTATGAAAAGTACTTAGAATACTAGGAAACCCCACTTCATATGATAAATCAGATCACGGTTCCTGGTGGTGGAGGTGGGAAAGGACCCCAACAACAACAGCCAAGAATTAGGAGAAGAATGAGGGCCTACTGTACAACACAGGGGACTAGATTCATTATCTTATAATAAGCTATATTGAGAAAGAATATGAAAAGGAATATGTATACATACATATGTATAGCTGAATCACTATGCTGTACACCAGAAACACCAGAATCACCAGAAACTAGCATAATATTGTAGACTGACTATACTTCAATTAAAAAAGAATTAGGAGAGGGGAGGTATAGCTCAAGTGGTAGAGTGCCTGCTTAGCATGCACAAGGTCCTGGGTTCAATCCCCAGTACCTCCTCTAAAAATAAATGAATAAACTTAATTACCTCCCCACAAGATAGAAATTTTAAAAAACTTAGAAAGAAAAAAGAATTAGGGGAAGAAGCAAAGCTGTATTCATCATTCAACCAGGTCCATAAACAGGACTTTTCTATTTGTACTGAAAGTCTGAGATCCGTCCTGAGAGCACGAACTGCTGTCTAGTGTCCTTGCCTCCTGTGAGAACCCTTCCTCAGCTTTCTCTCCCCAGTGGCTGCCTTTCTTGTGGTTAGAAATCCTGAGTAGCTGTGCTGTTCTGTCCCTGATCGCCCCCTGTTGTCAACTTTGAGGCATTTTTATCCCTTGGTTAAACTCTCAAGTCAATCCCTTGAGGAAGGGGGACTTGCTTCACTTTCCGGGTGCCCTGAGCCAGAGGAGAGTTGATTTCACCAAAGCCAGATCTCACAGAGGGGGGCGGTCAGGATTTGGTACAAAACCTTCAGCAGCACAAAAATAGCCTTTCTTATTTCTCAGCTGGCTCTGTCACTTACCAGCGTGGGATCTGGGTTCTCAGTTTTCACATCTGTAAAACGCAGGGGTGCTTCTAGGTGACCGCTGAGGTCTCTGTAGATTCTGATTTCCGCTGAGATTCTCGGATTGGAGTTTGCACAACCTTGGGAGGGAAGGATGCCACGGAATCCACACAAAGCTACAGGCTACATACAGTTCGCCTTTCTAAAGCATCAACATTATTTTTTATATTAAAACAAATCTGGGAGTGTGGTGGAATGCAATTCAAAATTTCCAAGTTTTTTTTTTTTTCAAGAAAAAAGTGAGATTTTTAAAATGTTCATCCTGGAAAAAATAGCGATGATGGTTGAACACTGTGAATGTAATGCCACTGAACTATCATATGTAAAAATGGTTAAAATGATACTTTTTCTGTTATATATATATTTTTTACCACATTAAGAATATTTTAAAACAGTATTCAGGTAGACTAGAGAGTCCAGAAATAAACCCACACATACTTGGTCAACTGATTTTTGACAAAGGTACAAAATTCAGTGGAGAAAGGATAATCTTTTAAACAAATGGTGCTGGGACACTTGGACATTCACATGCTTTCCATGTATTTTAAAATAAACTTCAATTTATACCTCTCATCATATACAAGCATTACCTCAAAATGGATCATAGATTTAAATGTGAAACCTGTAAGTATAAAATTTCTAGAAGAAAACACAAATGGAAATTTTCATATCATTGTATTAGGCAAAGATTTCTTAGCTAGGACACCAAAAGCATAACTAATAAGAGAAAAAAAATGTAAGAAGTCTTCAAAATTACGAGCTTCTTCTCTTCAAAAGACACTATTAAGAGAATGAAAAGACAAACCACAGACTGAGAGTAAATATGTGCAGATCACATATCTGACCCAGGAAAATATAATGAATTTCAAAACTGAATAGAAAGTAAACAGTCAATTTAAAATATGAGCGATAGATGTGAACAGACTTCACCAAAAGAAGATACATAGATGGCAAATATGTACATGAAAAGATGCTCACCGTTATTAGTCATTAGAGAAATGCAACTTAAAACCGCAATGTGATACTGCTACACACCTATTAGAATGGCTAACATGAAAGAGTGACCACAGCACGTGCTGAGGAGGAGCAACCAACTCTTTCTTACACCCTGCTAATGAGGATGTAGTGCCAGGACTGCTTTGGAAGAACAGTTGCACAGTGTCTTAAAAAATTAAATATACATCTATCATATGACCCAGCCATTCCACTCTATGTATTTACCCAAGAGAAAGGGACAACTTTGTCCACACAAAGACTTGTCCACAAACATTCACAGCATCTTTATTTTTAATAGCCCCAAACTGGAAACAACTCAAATGTCCATCAGCAGATGAATGGAAAAACAAATTGTGGTACAATGAGATACTATTCGGTGATTTTTAAAAGTGAACTGTTTTGATACACATGACAATATGGAAGAATTTTAAAATAATTATACTGAATCAAAGAAGCCAGACAGAAAAAGAGTATGTGTTCTAAGTTTCCACTTGTATAATATTCCAGAAAATGCAAACTAATCTACAGCAACAGAAAGCAGATCAGGGTTCCATGGTGGGGGCAAGAGGGGTTAAAGGGGCATGAGGAAGTTTTGGAGAGTGATGCATGCATTCATTCTTTTGACTGTGGTGACTCTTAAGGTTTTGGGGTCAAGTTCTTCTCAGATGGGAGTAGCTTGGTAGACAAGTGTGTAGGCTCTCAGGCAGCAGGGCACAGGCATGGTACTAGAGAGGGAAACCTCTCACCAAGCTGGGTTGCCACAAGAAATGAAGACTGAGTCCCTTGAGATCTCTGTCTTCTCTTTGCTTGTCATAGCAATAATTTGGGTGAACAATCTATTGGTTAAGTTTTCCCGTATTTTTGCCAACATGGTATTATTGGTGAGAACATTTTGATTATGAGTAATAAGAATCCTACCTTCAGGGGGTGGGAAGGGACAGACTGGGATTTTAAAATGTAGAACAGATAAACAAGATTATACTGTATAGCACAGGGAAATACATACAAGATCTTATGGTAGCTCACAGAGAAAAAAAATGTGACAATGAATATATATATGTTCATGTATAATTGAAAAATAGTGCTCTACACTGGAATTTGACACAACATCGTAAAATGATTATAACTCATTAAAAAATGTTAAAAAAAAAAAAAGAAACCTATCTTAAGCCAATAAAAGAGTGTATTGGCTCACATACTGATAAGTGCAAGGATACATTATATTCAGGTATGGCTGGATCCAGGAGCTCAAACAAGCTCATTGGCTCTTTTTTTTTTTTATGAATTTTTTTTTAAGCCTTTTTTTTTTTTGGTCAGGGGAGGTAATTAAGTTTATTTATTTATTTATTTTTTAGTGGAGGTACTGGGGATCAAACCCAGGACCTTGTGCATGCTAAGCATGCACTCCTCCACTGAGCTATATACCCTCTCCCCACACTGGCTCTTGATCTATCTCCATCTCTCTGCTTTCATTTCCCCTGTGATGGCTTCATCTTCAGGAAGGCCTTCTCTCATGGTGGCAAGGTGACTGTCAGCAACCCCTGACCCACATCTAACAGACAGGTTACTTCTTTTTCTTAAGTTCCATTGAAAGATTCAGGACTGACTCTGGTTGGGTGGACTTAGTCTATGTCTAGATGTTAGAAAATGCTGACTGGCCAGGCGTGGGTCACATGTCCACCCACGGATCAACTGCAAGTAGAGAATGAATGATTTCTCAAAGACAATCAGATCCCCACTACACCTTCAACATCACCCCTACCAAGAACCACGTTAGCTTAACGTGGTGCTTAATTGTAGTTCCTGAACACTTGACTTTGGAGAAGTCATTACATTTTGTATTAAAGATATACAGAATTATGAACTCACATAATTGGAGAGGACATTTAAGGTCCATTCACTCAGGTTTTCTACCCCTTATTCCTTTTAGGCTCTGGCTTAGAAGCTAATTGTATTTCCTTGCATATGATCTTTCAATCTGGAAAAATGTACAGTGAAGTAAATATAAAAGCCTTCCCTCTTGCATTCTCTCTAGAGAGTCCTTAATTTTCCAGCAACCCTGTGGAATGCTACAGATGAGGGGACTGAGGTTCAGAAAGGTTAGGTAACTTATGGGAGGCCAAGCTCATGGTGATGGGATTAGGACCTGCTCCTCGCTGGCCTCTCCGTGGGTGGACGCCCGCCCGTAGCATCATCAGCCTCCAGGAGTCACAGCTGCGCAGGGTCAGTCCCGCAGCGCCTCACCTGTCCTGGGTGCTGTTACCCAGCGCCCACTTAGGGGTGGTAGGGTTGAAACGAGATGAACCTACACTTTCAACGTCCTCTTCTGCTTAATGCTAAAGTGAGGTTTCCTTTGTAGCCAATTTAATGTGTAAGGATTCTTTCCATTTGCTAACATCAGACTAACGAAGGAATGTTCTCTTTTCAGTACGTTTCAGTGCGCCTTTTAAGAACACTAGAACCAGCAGGGGTGAATGTGGAGGAAGGAGCACTGCCCTAGTTAGAAGGAGACCTGAATCCTCTATTTCTGGCTTTGCCCACAGCTCCCTGGATGACCTTTGAAAATCCGCTTAACCTCCCTAAGTCTCAGTTTCCTGAACTGAAGTTGGATTTGATCAGTGTTTCTCGCTGGCGGTAGACCTACCTCAGTGGTACCTAAAACGAAAGCTTTAAATTTTCGGTAGTTATGCGCTAATTTCAATGCGTAAAAGAATATAATAGTACATCAAGTCAGTTATTTTCCACCATCTTAGGATGATGCTAAGTAAAAAGGGCATGTTACTTAGCAAAAAATCTTAAGTGAATTCTAGCAGAGGCTTATGCGAGTATGGCAAACATTGTGACGACGGCCTGTAAGTGGCTGATATTTGGGAAACCCTGGATGGGGAAATGAGAGCTACCATTTACGAAGCACTGACTCCGTGCCAGGAACCGGGCAGTTTGTAAGAATTAAGTTATTTAATTCTAAAAGCAATTCCAAGCAATAAGCACTGTCTTTATCATCTCTATTTTACAGAAGAGGACGCTGGGGCAAAGAGAGGTGAAGTTGCTTTCTTACCAGTAAGTGGCAGAGCCAGGGTCTGACCTCAAGCCATGTTCTTTGTCTTCGTGCGCTGCTGGCAACCGTGGTGGAGCACACAGGACTTACTGCCAAGGACGGGGGTGTGTGTTTCAGCCTGGACGAGGTCCAGCACGAGGGCGGCATGAGAATCACCTGGGGAGCTTGTTAAAACTGCAAATTCATAGTCTCTCCTCCAGAAATCCTGGTCCTTAGACTAGGGGTTCAGGAGGCAAAGTTTTAACAATCACCCCCGAAAGTGCTGAAGCAGGTGGACCTGTGGGCTCATGCTGAAAAGTGGTTGCAGTCCTCGGAATATTTAGAATAATGGGCAGAAGTTGGGAGACGAGCTCACTGCAGCCTCTTCTCCCTCGTTCACCCAGCTCGTCACTCACACCTGCGGCCGTTTGCGGCCTGTAGGACAGAAGTAACGAGCTGACCACGCTGTGCTTTCAACTGTTCTTTCACACACATCACAGGAACAGCAGTGAGGAATCTTCTGATCTTTATTCTCAAGTATGTTCTGACAGCAAGTCTCCATGTTCCTGATCACCCTACCAGGAATAAAAGAAACTCCAAAGCAGAGAGCAGTAGGAAAGGAGACTCTGAAACACTTCAGTGCAGACCCAGTAAATTCTGTCTGAAGAATCGCACCCATGCTCACCACCGCCACATGCCAGCCCATTTCCCCTTTCTGCAGCCAAGGCTCATTATGATCACAAGTAGACTGAGTACATGGAGCTTAAAAAGGCTGAAGAAGAGGAAGTGGGAGAATGTACATGACTCTTCCAAACAGGCAGTGAAGACCAGAGACATCCGTGCCCAGGTATAGCTTTGCTAGTCAGACCTGCCCAAGAGTGAGACAGAAAAGAGGAGAAAGAAGAGAAGTTGCTTTCAGGGCTTCTGGAGAGAAGGACATGACCCTCTAGAAATCTAGAAAATAGGTAAGAAATGTACACAAAGGGGAGGGTATAGCTCAGTGGCAGAGCGTGTGCTTAGCAAGCACAAGGTCCGGGGTTCAATCCCCAGTGCCTCCATTAAATAAATAAATAAACCTAATTACCTCCCCCTCCCCCCAAAAAACAAAATAAATGTACACAAATAGCTGTAATTCAAAATACGAGATGGTAACAAGTACCGCAAGAGAAGTGCAAATGTTTTTAAACAGGTATGGGGCAAGTCTGATGAGCAGATGAATGAAAAGATTTTAAAAACTCTAAGACCTGATGCCTGACAATCGGATGAAGAGGATGGAGCTGGGGCACGAGCTCTGCAGCCTGCCATGGGCCCCCCGGTTCTCATTTTTCTTACACTTGAGCTTGCCTTTTATTTTTATTTTTTTGGCAGGGGGAGGTAATTAAGTTTATTTATTTTATTTTTAAGAGGAGGTGCTGGGGATTGAACCAGGACCTCGTGGATGCTAAGCATATACTCTACTGCTGGAGCAAAACCTCTCCCCTCCCCCTTGCCTTTTGATTCAGTCACACCTGGATTCCTATAGGCATATCAGTTTGCATATCAGCTTGGTGTGGACCCTGATGTGATTACTGCAGAGGATGCAATGCAGGAAATGTGTGGAGACAGGACTGGCCACGTGGGCCTTGAATGCCATACAAAGGAGTCAGTGGCACCTTAGAAGTCAGTGGTTCTCCTGTGGACCAGAGCTGTAAACAACAGGGAGCCGCAAACAGTGGGAGGCTTGGGAATGACGTGAGTGCACTGGGGCTTTAGAAACATCTCTGGGGGAAGCTGGGAGCAGAAAGGAAGGAAGCACGATTAAAGGCAGAAGAACAGCTAGCAAGTGTTTACTGCAGTCTAGTGGGGCTTGAGACCTCCCCTCCTTCCGCCAGCTTTCCAGTTGCTTCCTGAATTGGTCACCTGACCAGCTCAGGAACTGGGCTGTGGGCAGATCAGCCCAAGGTGAAGGCCACTTTATTAAAAACAGTTGTCCTGGTGGCAGTTTGTTTTTTCTGTGCCAGAGTTCAGGGTCTGTGGTCTTAGTCTATAAGCGACTCTGGGCCATATGCACATTTGGGAGCTGGTCAAACAGAGAGCTCCTGCTGAAGGCTGGAGGACCTGTGGGGCAAGGAGAGAGCTGTTTGGAACCACAAGAGATATCTTTATCCACAAGGAAATGCCTGTTCAAGGAAGCCCATTCTTTCAAGCAAATGAACAGAGAAGGGATTTCAAAGAACAAACAGGGCAGCAGTTTTAAAAATGCGGGCATCTTCCTTTGCCCTGGAATGAATCAATACTCTGCTCCCAGCCCTCTGCCCACCATCCCGCACCTGACACCCTGAGTTTGGGGAATGGAGCTGATCTAGAGACACCACTATTCTGGATTCCCAGAGGGGCTCAGTAGCCCAAAGCTGGGAGGAAAATGGAAGTGAGGATATCCTCTCCCCGCTTTCTTCCCCAGGGAACCAGAGTATCTATGTTTTGTTGTCTGTTAAATCCCTACTAGGACAGAGAAACTGCTGTATCCCCAATTTCTTTAGCTGAAACCGAATAGGTGGATGGCTGTGGAAATCACAGCCAAGAGACAGTTTTGGTGAGTGGGGGAGACTTCCGGTCTCTCAGTTCCTTGGGTTGGCACTCCTGGTACACAGCGTTCACCGTCATTATCGTGAATGAGCTCTCAGTTCCCTTGGTAAATCATCCAGACCATTTGATGGTGGCCAATCCTAAAACTGCTCTTGACAAAAGACTTGATTAGATGTTGTGTGCATGTGTGCCTACGTATTTGTGTTCTTTTGTGTGCCTGTTGAGCCAGGTGGGAGGCTGGGATGACAGGTTAAAACACTTTAACCACATATGAACCACGTTCATCCAAAGCACTGAGCACATCCTACCTTGGGCTGATCCCTGTGCTGGCGCCTTGGTGACTAAAAGAAGCAGAAGGCAGGGTCCCTGTCAATTTCTCCCTATGTTGTCCCCCACCAGGAGCCGAGATGAATAGACTTGACATCTGGAGAACAGAAGTTTGGTTGCAGTTTCTGTTTTTATCTTATATGCTCTCAAAAAAAAAAAAAAAAAAAAAAAAAAAAAAAAAAAAAAGAAAGTAGTTTTGAGCCTGGAGAAGATTCACTCTGTAACACAAGCTTTTTGATATTTTCAAAGGTGTTCTACTTTGACTGAATTTTCCAGATCTGTCTGAAAAGCGTGTCACAGGAAACACAATGCATTTCCAAAGGCATCTGCTTTCCTGCCTCCTGGTGTTCCAAAAAAGTTTGCTGTTTCTAAAGAACTCTAAGTGTGAAATTAAAATTTTGAAGCTTCACAAGTTGGGCTTTGCATAATTTCACAGACTCCCCCTCGTCTCTAGAGAAGAATCAACCCAGCCAGAAGGGCTGTGTTCCCTCTATTTGGGGGAAGGGACCCAAGGGGGCTCTGAAGGTAGATGGAGGGCTCACACAGGTGAAGCGGAAACCAAAATTCACTCCCCCTGACCATGCCACTTTTCAGCTGCATGACCTGGGCCAGTTATTAAGCCTTTTTGAGAATTCCCACTTGTTTATTTCTGCATTTGTTTCTGGGTTCATAGACCTTTGAGGTCCATGCAGACTAAGACTTTAACGTAGACCCTCCAGAGGCTACAATAGCACCCACTCCCTGATTTCAATCAGTCATTTTGGTTTCTCTTTTTTTCATCGTCCTCTTTTCAGTAATGACCTCAAAACTTTCTAGCTAGCAGAAATAGTAACAGTAATCCAGAGAAGCGAAACGCCACATTCATATTTAACACCCATATCTAGGCTTCCAGTTGGAGAAGCCACAATATATCTTTTTTTTTTGCTTTAAGTGATCAAAAATCAGCAGTTTTCTTGAATGCACCATTATGACTAGAAACAGAAGCTGAAATCTATTCAGTGCTTGTGTGCCAGGTTCTGATCTAAATGTGTTATTTCTGTCAACTCACTTAATCCTCATGAATAATGCTGCCAAAGAGGGACAATAATTACCCTCAGTCCACAAAAAGAATGAGCAACTTGACCAAGGTCGCACACAGAAGGCGGCGGGGCTGGGATTCTGAACCGAGGCAGTTTGGTCCCAACACTACTAGTGCTGCTCACCACGATGCTGCTCTGATCTTAAATCTCTTCAGAGTGTGTAGATATATTTAGGTTAACTTCCTTGCAGGATAGCTGACATAGAATAAAATGCACAGATTTTCAGCTGGGTGAGTTTTAATGCACATGCCCATGTAAACCCGCTGCCCCCTAATGAAGATACAACTCATTTCCATCAACTCTCATGGCCCTTTGCAGTCAGTCCTCCTCACCTCTTGTTAGGTAACCACTGACCTGATTTCCATTGCCCTAAGAGCTGATATATTTTTGAAAATAATATGAGGGATGCAGAAGAAAGGTCTTCAAGTCATGCACCCACGTACAGGCAATCCTGTGACTTCTCAGGGTTTTGAACTTCCAGTTATAGAATAAAAGTAAAGTTATAGGATAATGTTCATTCCTCTTCAGCCCTTTTATTTCCTGATGTTTCTATTTGTCTTAAGTAATCATACAATTAAGAGTTTTCAAAACAGAAAAGAAAAAAATCTGATCTCTCTAGTTTCTTAGTTAGGCTCATAGATCATTGCCCAGGACTTGTCTGGTCCTAGGAAAAGGCCAGATATCCTTAAAAAGAACAGAACAATCAGAGGGTAATTACACTTCAATTAAAAAAACCAACACCTCCCCCCCCCAAAAGAAAACAATCAGAGGGTAGGGAATTATCCAAGAATAATTCAAGGAAATTTCCCAGAACTGAGAGACATGCATTTCCAGTTTGAAAGGGCCCACTCTAAAGCATTTCATTGGGAAATTTCTGAGTACGAAACCTGAAATGACTTTCACGAAGTTTCTTTACAGAAAGCTATGAGCTGTTCTCCGCTAAAGCGAGGAAGTAAATAAAGAACGAAGAAGAAAATAGGACATGAGAAATAGAAGCTCCAATTCAGGAAAAAGGTAGAAGCTCCAATCCCAGGATAAAGGCTCAACCAGGTCTTCAGAGCAACCTTCCACATTAGGGCAAGACTGCCATGGGGATGTGGAGGGATAGGCTGTCTAAAATGTTTCATTATATGTAAAACTGTGTGGAGAGGCTATTGAAAAAATATGCCAAGAACTAGAGACAGGTACCAAACAACAACAACAAAAACAACTCAAGTAAATTAAAAACAAAAACAAAAAAAAACAACCAAATAGCAATTACTAATGAGATAATGCAAACCAGCTTGGACCAGAAAGTTAAACAGTCTCCCTGCTGTTCATCAGTCTGGGAGGATACACAGAGAATGTTAATGTTTCTCCCACACCGAGCTGTAACGTGTCATAATGACCCCCCACCAGAAATCCCCCAAACCATGCACTATGAGAAACTTTGCTGATTTAAATCATACCAGTAAGAACGAAACATCCAACTTTTGCTTAGAGGATCTAGTTTGCTCCCATGTTTCAAGGACTAACAAGTGCTGATCTTTTTATTAGCATGGCTTGCTAACATTGGTAAGGGCCTGAGTTACTGTTTAAATCATCTCTAAAAACTCTTCTTTTCTGTGTGTGTGTGTGAAAATATATGCTTTTCTGCTTCTACACTTTGTCCTCTCTCTTTGCAGAGGGAAGATAATCAGCCATCGGCAATGGTGGTTTCATGTTTGTGTCAAGTGTGTCTCTCTCACATGGTCAGAGATAGTTCACTTTGTTGGCCACTAAGCAGAGACAGGCCTTACAGATTCTGTGGAGTCATCCTGACCATAAGCCTGCCTGTGGTCCCATTAACAGACAGTTAATTTTTACTAGGGGATTCCACCCTACTCTCTATTCTCCCGCATCCAAGGGGTGAGGTGTCATCCTAATCAGGGCTCCTCCTCTACAGAGCTGCTGTTTTTGTTTTTTAAATTGAAGTATAGTCAGTTTAAAATGTTGTCAATTTCTGATGTACAGTATAATGTTTCAGTCATATATATCCATATTATGTTTTCATATACTTTGTCATTATTGGTTACTACAAGATATTGAATATAGTTCCCTGTGCTATACAGCATAAACTTCTCTATTTTATATATAGTAGTGTGTATCTGCAAATCTCAAACTCCCATTTTACCCCTTCCCACCCCCTTTCCCCTTGATAACCATCAGTTTGTTTTCTGTGTCTGTGAATCTGTTTTATAAATAACTTCATTTGTCTTTTTTTTTTAGATTCCACATGTAAGTGTATCATACAGTATTTTCCTTTCTCTTTCTAGCTTACTTCACTTAGAAAGACAGTCTCCAAGTCCATCCATGTTGCTGCAAATGGTATTATTTTATTCTTTTTTATGGCTGAGTAGTATTCCATTGTATATAAATACATCTTCTTTATCCAGTCATCTGTTGATGGACATTTAGGTTGCTTCCATGTCTTGGCTACTGTATATAGCAGGGCTATGAACATTGGGGTGTATGCATCTTTTCAAAGTAGAGTTCCCTCCAGATATATGCCTAGCAGTGGGATTGCTGGATCATATGGTAGGTCTAGTTTTATTTTTTTTTGAGGACTCTCCATCCTGTTTTCCACAATGGCTGCACCAAACTACATTCCCACCAGCAGTGTAGGAGGGTTCCCTTTTCTCCACACTCTCCAGCATTTATTGTTTGTGGACTTTTTAATGATGGCCATTCTGACTGGTGTGAGGTGATACCTCACTGTAGTTCTGATTTGCATTTCTCTCTATAGAGCGGTCCTTGAAAGAGTCCTGCCATATTGTGAACAAATGGGATGCTGTCTGCTGAGCAGCTTCCCTTTCGTCTTCTCCATGGGAAGGAGGTGGTTTTCTGTGTTTCCCAGATGTGTTCACATCTGCCTCCTCATAGGAAGCAGAAGACTTTCATTCAGTAATCAAATTTCATTGAGCTAATTGCTAAAATCTGGGGCAAAAGGAGGGCAAGAGGGAAAACCCAATCCTCAGTGTAAAAAAGTCCCGCCTGGTATCACCCCTCCCCCAGGGACCCACCTAAACTGCTAGACCCTCTGGATCCGATTTTTTGACCAACCTGAGGGAGACTTTGGTTGTCTTGTGAGCCACCATGAAAAGGAATTAAAAAAAAAAAATTAATAGAATAGGCTTTTGTCTCCAAGGAGCTGTCCTGGAAGCAATGTTCAATTGGAGATTAGTAATGATTTGGAAAATGAAATGAAGAGCTGGGCTGTGAAAGTGATGGCCTCACCATCAAAATTAAATGGCCAGGACGACTACTGGGAATGTGAAAGGGCCCTGGAGCAAGTTATATATAAAATAAGGCCAATTTTGATATGTAGGAGCCTCGAATTTAGGGCTCATCCCCATATGTGGAGAGTCTAGAGGTCGTATTTATTTTTAAAAAAGAGCATGTATGGAGGGAAAGGTACAGCTCAGTGACAGAGTGTGTGCTTAGTATGCACGAGGTCCTGGGTTCAATCCCCAGTACCTACATTTAAATTAATTAATTAATTAAAAAATGGATTTTTAAAAATAGCATGTATGGTATATAAGCTCCTTAAACAGGATTTAACATGAGGTCTCAGATATAATGACAATTAATGGCAGTCCTGTTTCTGCAGATGAATAACATGGCGACATGCTATTGAATTCAAGAAAACTTCCTCCCTTCTGCTCTCTCCAGCAACCAGGCAGCTGATTTGTCTATACTACTGAATCTTAGTTTTGTGATATTTATGAAGCTGGAAGCTATCTTTAAGATCAAATCTAATCCATACATTTTACAGACAAGAAAGCTCAAGTCAGAGACACTGAAGTTACTTGCTTAGAGTAACGCAGCTCTTGGGAGCAGAAGCAAAGTCTGATGGCAAAGTCTTGTGCTCTTCCCACTGGACTGCAATACACTCAAGCTCTGGACTTTTCATACACAGGTGAGCTTCCATAACTCAGTTAGAAATGGTTCCAGGGCATCAAATGTGGCATCAAATGGTTCCAGGGCACCACTCTCCATTGTTTTAAGACCATAGATTAGTGACATGATTAAAATACGTATTGAATTTAGATTTGTTGATCTTTTCTATTTCTTCCTAATTCATACCTCAGCGTAACTTAATGCCTTCTAAGGTGGATATGGGGAGACAGAGAAGAAACGAAGGAGCGTGAGCTAAAGCCGTGTTCAGTTCCATGGTGATAAAGCTATTTGGGAGCCTTCCCTGAATTAGCAGTATTTAAATATCAATCATTGGTCTTGCCTTTAGACCATTCAAGTTTTCAAGTTGGGTTGATTGGGATAGATGTCCTTAGGGAACCCTGGGCACGTTTCTGTGGCAACCTGTAGATGACTGTGGGATGCTGATGAATGACAGAGTTTAATTCCAAAGAAGTGACCTGACGTTGAACTATTTGTAGGTAGTGGCAATCCATAAATCTACACAGAAGGTTGGAGAGAGGATCTCCAGGGATTAGCAGATTTCTAAGAGTCAATTCGTTCCTTTAACTCATCCAACTCAAATCCAGTATGACTGTCCTCATAAATCAATTAAGTAAGACAAACGGTTTCTAACTGCCCACTATACAAAATACCGTGTTAAACATTGGAGGAAAAACAAAAGACAGTTCCTGCTCTTAAAGATATATAATTCTGTAAGGCATATATGTAACTAACCTCATTAGAATGGGGTAATATCTTTTAACAAATGACTATTTCATCAGACTGTAAGTAAAAAGATTTTAAGAAACAGGCTATTAATCTTCAAACTAATGAGAATACTAGCAAGCAATACTTTGGAAAAATAAATGACCAAACTTCCTAGGTACAGATTATCCACTGATGAAGGCTATCCATAAAATACAGCAGTACCCTCTGTGGGGGAGACACAGGGGAGATATGTTTTAAGACCCCTGATGGATGTCTGAAACCGCAGATAGCACTGAGCCCTATGTTTTTTTCCTATACGGACAAAGGTATGATAAAGTTTAATTTATAAATTAGGCATAGTAAGAGGTCAACAATAAATAATAATAAAATAGAACAATATACTGTATCAAAGTTATGTGAATGGGGTCTCTCTCAAAATATCTTATTGTACACATTTAATACCTTTTTTTCTTTTAACTAAGCACTTACACACTGTGGCTGTAAATTTTGCAGTTCGGGGTGTGACAGCAAAACTAGCACAGATTTCTTTCCCCTTCACAATTTTATGGATAGAAGATTTGTTTTTTACTGTTGATCTCAGCAACCTCAATATACAAATTTTTTTCCTTTTCTTATTAAGTTGAGAACTTTCACCTTTTCACGTAAAGGAAGTACTTTACCGCTTCTCTTTAGCAGATCTGAATTGCCAGCATCACTACTCTTGTGCTTTGGGGCCGTTATTAAGTAAAACAAGGGTGACTTGAACGCAAGCAGTGATAACTGTGATAGTCGACCTGACAGCAGAGATGGCTACTGAGTGACTAACGGGTGAGGCATACCGGACAAAGGGTGCAGTCATAACCCAGCTTCATATTCACATTCTCTGATGTTTACAAACCATAGCACTGCGGAGTGGCAAAAAGAGCACTGGACAAATAATCAGATGATTTAGGATAAAGTTCTGGTTCTTCTCATGTGACAGTTTTGGAAGGTTAAGATATTTAACCATTTGGGGGCAGTTTACTCAACTTTAAAATGAAGGAATTGGAGAAGATGACTTTTCTAAGTTCCCTTGGGGCTCTAAAATCCCAAATGATGCTATTCCATACCTGAAGGATGATATATACACAAACACACACACAGGGACTTCTAAGTTAGATTCCACAGTCTTTGATAATGAGAAAGAATGAAAGAAAATACCAATTCAAGGAAAAAAGAGACGACTGAAATGTACTAGGCCCCATAGTTTGTAAGTTCCCTTCCTTGGTGAATACAGATCAGTCATTTCTGTGTTAATTAAAGGAGGGTCTGGTGCTGGGTCATCTAACATCTCATCAGATTATGTCTGATGATCTATCAGACAAGGGGTAAATGTCAAGCACTTACATAAGATGCAGACCTGCATAGGTGTCAAAAAAACATAACTGGAATTTTAACGCAGCTGCAAGGTGAAACACAGTGAAGGAAGAGAATTTGCTTACCTTGGTCCAGGTGGCATGTCCAACCCTCCCCCCAGTGCAGAGTAGGAAGAGCTGGGCTCTGCAGAAAGTGTGCTCTGGCCTTGGAGAGCTCATCTCCCTGCCTCAATTCCCTCTTCTCTGACCCCCTCACATCCCAGCCAGGTAGGACTGGACAGAAATGCAGAACTTTACACAGCAGCGTATTTAAGGTGCTTTAAAATCACACATTAATACTCGACTAAAATGTGATATAAACTGACCCAAAGAAATGTAAGTTCCATTGATGTTTTAAATTTTCCAGGAAAAGGAGGGGAATGCTCTTGATTTACTCTTTTTTGTTTATTCTAAGATATTTTAAGTCTACAAGCAAATTGAGATTCATTGAAAATGAGCTGTTTTTTTCACTTGTTTTTTAAAGCTAAACATTCTCCATCTCTCTCTAAAAAACTTCTCCAAACCCAAATGCCTAAAAAACATAAAACTGGATTATAAAATGTTCATAGCTTTTAATAGCTCACCTTCCAATTGCTGTATTTTCTCTCAATTTTTCAGATAACCATGCTAAATAACACTTTTGAAAGGCTTTAAGAGTTTTATCTCCCCCCACCCCCAACTTGAGGGAGGCTCCATTTTAGGAACAGAAGAAAATGTATTTCAAATGAAGCATTAGCCTCAGATAACTTACCTCCACCTTGGCTCCAGAGCAACTTGGATTTCCGATTCTTCGAGCAGGTCAGTGATTTGGGGAACCAGTAAAAGAGCTGGGCTATTCTTCTGAATGTCTTGTTCAACTCACTTCTTATGGCCATGGCTGGAAGTGTGTTCCAGAGCAGCTCTCCACAGAGAGCATGGATGAGGAAAACACAGCAACACCCCCATCTGACACTTTAGCTGTGAACTCCCTTTCGGCCAGTATGTCTGGGGACCACCTGTTAGCCCTAAATCCCCTTCCCCTGTCATTCCTTTAGCTTGTCCTTTGGACCTTAGCCCTCATAACTAGAAACTGTATTAATAGATGTTCTTTCTAAAGAAAGAGTTTTAAGCTTCAGAAACTCTAACCTAATGTAACAGTTGATAACTTTTAAGTACAGACACTCCCCCACCATGCCCCACCTCCTCCACAGAAATACAATTACTTTCATAGCCACTAACACAGCATCCAACAGAGCTGTCCACTGCAATTCATAGGACTTGGTGGTGGTTAACAAGCTACCTCCTAAACCCACAGCCTTGATCCCATTTGTTTTATACATTTTTCACTGGAAAAATATGTATTTTAAACCTTGGCGGGAAATTATCCCCCCAAAAATAATTTGACTGATTCTTACAAGTCTAGAAGTGCATAAAAGAACAAGATTATTTCCAGAGTTCTGTTTTGATTTTTGACTCTTTGAACATTTCTCTAGAGCTGTCTTTACTTTATTTTTATTGAAGTATAATTGATTTACAATGTTGTGTTAGTTTCAGGTGTACAGCAAAGTGATTCAGTTACACATACACATATATGTATTCTTTTTCAGATTCTTTTCCATTATAGGTTATTACAAGGTATTGAATATAGTTCTATGTGCTATACAGTAGGTCCTTGTTAATCTATTTTATGTACAGTAGCTTCTATCTGTTAATCCTAAACTCCTAATTTATTCCTCCCTCCTAACCATTTCCCCTTTGGTAACCACAGTTTGTTTTCTATGTCTGTGAGTCTATTTCCAATTTATAAATAATTTCATTTGTATCATTTTTTAAAAATTTCACATATAACTGATATCATATGATATTTATCTTTGTATGACTGACTTCACTTACCATAATAATCTCTAGGTCCATCCATGTTGCTGTAAACAACATTATTTCATTCTTTTTAGTGGCCAAGTAGTATTCCACTGTATATACACCTCTTCTTCTTTATCCAGTCTATCTGTCGATAGACATGTAGTGCTGCTGTGAACATTGGGGTGCATGTATTTTTTCGAATTAGTTTTCCCTAGACAAATGCCCAGGAGTGAGACTGCTGGATCTTATGGAAACTCTATTTTTAGTTTTTTAAGAAACCTCCGTACTGTTCTCACCCTCTCCAGCGTTTATTATTTACAGACTTTTTGATGATAGTCATTCTGTGAGGTATCATCTCATTGTAGTTTTGATTTGCATTTCTCTCATAATTAGCAATACTGAGCATCTTTTCATGTGCCTGTGGTCATCTGTATGTGTTCTTTGGAGAAATGTCTATCTAGGTCTTCTGCTCATCTTTTGATTGGGTTGTTTTTATTTCCAGGTCAGATGTTTTGTTTTCTATTCCATTCTCATAATTTCTTAGGAATTTGCTTAGGAGTCTGCTTGTAAGGGACAAGTGAGGAGAAAGTCCAATTAAAACAACAGCATAAGACTTTTCCAGATACTTTCATCTTAAAAGTAGGATGTGGAGTGGTGGATCTAGCTACAGCAATAGTGTTAAGACTTCTTTATGTCTTCCTTTCAACAGTGTCTGCCCTAGCTCTTTTCAGTTTTAAAAATTGGAGTAACTGTAAATTTTACGCAGCACTTCCTCAAAGACAAAGCACAGTGCATACAACGCCCTTGTGAGTAGGGTGAAATCAGAAATGAGGGACTAGCTCTGGTTGTGGCTGTGATTCGGAAGGGACAATACATTTTCGACATTTTAGTTCAGACTGCTTATTCCTAGTGACAATCCCTTTCCTAATTCCAAACAACATACTTCTTATTTTTAGCACAGAACACCACAAAAAGTGAACTTCACTGCCTAAAAAATAACAAGCAAACAAACAAAATGTTATGGATAACTTACCGATGAAGATATTACATTTTTAAAGAAATATTTTGAGGAAAAGATCTTTTACATCTAAGAAGAGGCACTCTGCTTGTCACGGTGTAATGAGGTCTATAAGCCACTTCTACTGTATTTGGTAATCTCCAAAATAACTGAAGTGGGACCTTTAGAAGATGTTATGGGATTATTTTCCACAGTTCTCTCCTAACCTCTAACACCCTTCTTATTGACTCGAAGATACCACTTTTTTCGAACTTTACGTTCACTTATTTAATTTTTGATTATTTCTTCTTCTGTTACAACTATAACTTTTCTTTTACATTAAGAGTTAAACCCCACCTCACACCTATCAAAATGGCTATCATCAAAAAGAACACAAGTGTTGGCGACAATGTGGAGAAGAGGGAACCCTCATACACTGTTGTTAAGAATGTAAATTGGTGCAGCCACTGTGGAAAACCATATGGAGGGTTCTCAAAAAACTAAAAATAGAACTACGCTATGACCCAGCAATTCTACTCCTGGGTATACATCCAAAAAAACCAAAAACATTCATTTGAAAAGGTACCCCAATGTTCCTAGCAGAATTATTTACAACTGCCAAGATATGGAAGCAACCCAAGTGTCCACTGACAGATGAATGGACAAAGATGTGGCAGAATTATAACTATATATACACCCAAATACATACACACAATGAAATAATACCTGGTCATAAAAAAGAATGAAATTTTGTCACTTGCTTCTACATGGATGGACTTATAGGGCATTATGCAAAGTGAAATAAGTCAGACAGAGAAAGACAAAAATAGTATGAGATCACTTTTATGTGGAATCTGAAAAATACAAAAAACTACTGAATATAACAAAAAGAGATAGATTCACTGATATAGAAAACTAGTGTTTACCAGAAAGGGAAGGGGGATGCAATACATGGGTGGGGGATTAAGAAGTACAAACTGTTAGGTATAAAATAAGCTACAAAGATATACTGTACAACACAGGGAATACAGACAGTATTTTATAATAATTATAAATGGAGTATAACCTTTAAAAATTGTGAATCACTGTATTATACACCTGTAACTTATATACTATTGTACCTCAACTATACCTCAATAAAAAAGGGGACACTACAAAAAAAAAAAGTTAATCCCTTTTAACTAACTCATCTATTTGTTAAACACAATATTTTTAATCCCTGTCTTTTGGAAATATATCCCAATACTGGAAAAAAAAAAAAAGCTACTAAACTGAAGATGTAACTTATTTTAAAGCTAATTTCACTTACAATACTCACTGAAAATTTGGTTAGCAGACCAATGTTACCACGTATTTATTGACTTAAGGTGTTTTGAATGCGGATGCATTCTTGAGGGTAAAACTGAAAGCAAGAATGTTTGATTTACAAGTTGCTGTAATGAGGAATAAAACAGTAAGTCTTAAGCAATACTAATGTGGAACAGAACTGTTATTACCATACAGCTTATACAGTCTCCACAGCAAGTTTTTGCACTGGTGTTCTTTCCTACAGGTGCTTAAATAAAAATGAAGTCTGCAAATACATTGACTGATCACATAATTTAAGTAAAATTGTATGTAGTATCCAGTGATATAAACATTTAAACTACCTAGTTAAAGATATTCATGTTAGACGGTCAGATGGAAAATTAAAATTGAGAGAGATTAAACACCCCCTTGCCTCACACACTCTCAAACTAAACAGTTTTTGACAATGGGGTGACTGTATTTATAAAAGAAAAGTCATTTACCCATGCATTTATTTGTATAATGTGTACATGCGACACTTAAAATTCCCCACTACAATAATGCATCAATTTGAGATTTCAAATAACATCATAATCCGTTTTCAGTTTTCCAATGTTCATGGTAGCCAAATTTATTTACTCTTTAGGACATGATCTCTTTATGATATACAGGTTGTCCACGATCACACTTCGAAAATCTGAGAAGTCAGAAACCAAAACCAAAATCAAATCCTGCTAGACAAAATAATTTCTTGTTGAGCATAATCCTTTAGTCTAGAACTCTGGGTACATTTTTCAAAGAAGGTTCTCTCTGGATTTATATAGCATACATTTACAGAAGAACTTCTACTACACTTGGAATCAGCAGGTTTAGAAGAGACACAAAATTGCCTCTACGTCCAATTTCTGAGAATAATTCACCATTACCACCCATGTTATTTCTTTCAAAAGATAACTTGTTTCTCAAACCGTTGTACACAGAAAAATACAAACTCCTTACATTAAAACTGAGAAATTTATTGATATTTCTTCATGAAGTAGTAAGCAGAACTAAAGTAAAGAAGAAATATACAGCTTAAAACAGTTGAAATGATTCTAAACTTTTAGAGACAATTATACATTTACGGTCAAAATAAAAATGAACAGTTTTTAATAATTAAATCTCTTATAAATGTTTGCTCACTAACAGACCTGAAATTAAACAGATAGGAGGATAACTGGGGTAATGCCACTTTATCCTTCTCAAAAAACCTGTGATCCTAGTAAAACAGTGGTTCGGTTCCGCTCCCCACTCACAGAAGCTACCTCTCCATTCTACCACTTACAAATGAGGCAACCATCAGCCTTTACTGATTTGTAAGAATGCCAAGTTTGGCTCCACCTAAAAATGTTTCCAGAGGCAGTCAGAGATAATGACTCATTTCCAGAAGAGTAGAGGATCAGTGTCTCAACATATCAGTCATGGCTTTCTTCTAAGTGATCACTGAGGTCAAATGTCCTCATATAAATGTTAAAAGGTAAAATTACATCTTAACAGCAGCCAAAAATTTATATATTTTTTTATGTATTTACAGTATTGTACATATTTACATGGCCACACCAAATGGTGAAATGTAGAAACATAAGACCACCTATAGAAGCATTCATTTAATGCCTCAACATTATTTTCTTGTGCAAACTAAAATTTTCCTCAAAATTCTTAGAAAGCTAAAGACAGTCAACATTGCGAAGGCCACCATCCATGGTTAAAGAGCCAAACCTAAAACACAAAAGAAAGAAGGCAATCTCAAAAGATTCATCTATTTGGCCCACAAGAAGAATATAAAATACTTTGCAGAGGAATAAACTGTTATTTTTAAACAGTTAACCAACTATAATTTGCTCTATTTCTTACTGAAACACAGTGGTATAATAAATATGTGAAAAAATACAACTCAGTGGCTTGGGAAGACTTCTGAGAAGAAAATGGGGAGCAATGAAATCTGGAAAGTGTAAGGAAGAGATGGGTAATTTCTTTTTGGTGGGGTGGAATTTATAAGCAAAGATGTGGAGTTGGGAGCCAGTATAACATACTTAAGGGATGGTAAGGAATGGAACCTTGCTAGAAGAGAGTGTTATTTTGGGGAACAGTGGGAAATAAGGTTGGGTGAATTGGCTGGGGCCAGACTATTATATTCTTTCAATTCAAGTATGTATGTATATGTGTGTGTGTGTGTATATATTCTTTGAACTCTTTTTTTTTTTTTTTTTGGCTTTTTTGGGGAGGAGGGGCATGGGAGGTAATTAGGTTTATTTATTTATTTAATTTATGTATTTATTATGGAGGTACTGGGAATTGAACCCAGGACCCAATCATGCTAGGCATGCACTCTACCACTAGAGCTAAATCCTCCCTCCTCAAGTATGAATTCAGACTTCATGTTTCAGGTAACAGTTTAGAAATTTTTGAGCGAAGGGAGTGGGATGATTAGAGCAGTATTTAGGAAGATTGTTTTGGTTGTAAAACCCATAACAGATGGGAAGAGCTGGTTAAGGAAGTAGGTGGTAGATTATTACCATGGCTCGCAAGTGAGGGGAAAGGAGATCTAAATGAGGCTGATGAGGGGGAATAAGGAAACATTCTGAAGGAAGATTACAAACTTGATGAAAGGGAGTAAAGAAGAGTACGTGTCTGAAGTAATTTACGTTTACTGGAGTAGGAGAAAGGGGAAGAAGAAGAGGAAATTAGAGGGGAAACAGTTGGGAAGGATGATGTTAAGAGATTTTAGATATAAAAAAATCTGAAGTGATAGATATCCACATGGAGACACTGCACAAGGACTAGCTCTGGTATAAATCCTTCAGTGGTCACTTAACATTTAAGTTATGATGCTGCCATGTCTGATTACCCATACACTGTCCAACCTGCAAATAAAACACAAGCTACTGGACATGCTTTGGGAAGTGGGGATTTTATTCCAAAAAACATAATTGATTCAATATAAAATTTTGTGAACCATATTTTAATAGTCTCTCCTACTTTCTAATCTTTACCCTTACAGGATAAATTTAGGATTTAGCTAAAGTTGTAAAGAAACTATAGACTGAATGCATATGTAAAAAGTTATAGAGTTAGACAATTACTATGTAGTTGCTATAAACCAAAAGGGAAAAGACTTTAAAACCTAACAGGCAACTCACAGAAAAAAAATTGAATAAACATATAAAACATATAAAAAGATGTCTGACATCACTATTAACCAAAGAAATGCAAATTAAAACAAGATATCAGTTTTTACTCAACAAATTAGCAAATATTTAAAAAACTGGTAACATTCAGTGTTGCAAATGGGACTATAAACAAAGCCTTTCGAAGAATAAACTACCTTGTAATGGCCTGTAATGAAAAAGAATATGAAAAGAAATATATATATATGGACATGGATATATACACACACACAAACACACACACACACACATATAAATGAATTGCTATGCCATACACCAGAAATTAACAGAACACTGTTAATCGATTATATGTCAATGAAAAAGAAAGTAAAGAGAATATCTTTCAGGAAAGAAGTGTAAAAAAAATTTTTAGAGTAAACTAACACCACCTATCAAGTTAAATATGTACACCCTTTGTTGACCCAACACTCCACATCTAGAAACATCTAGAAATCAACTCTTCAAAAATTCTTACACAAATCTATGAAGATATACACATAAGTATGTTCACTGAACCATGGTTTGTAACTGTGAAAAGTCAGAAACAACTTAAGTGCCCAACAAATAGGGATGCACTAAATAGCCACGGTAGGTCTATATATTGGAATACCTGGCCGCTGTTGAAAATGAGAAAAATACAGCTATATGTAGGATATGAAAAAGCACCGTTCATATGCAGCCTTAAGTGAAGAAAGTAAGACTAAACCAGTATGAACAGAATGATTCCATTCCTATAAAACACACATGCACTATTAATAGTGATTACTTCTGTGGGGGTGGGGAGGTATGAGAAAGGGCAGGTGGAGTCTTTTATTTCAATTTTTACAATTGTATGTTGTTTGAAAAAATTGTAACAATTCATTAAATTCATTAAAAAAAAACCTGACAATCCTACAGAAGTGTCTGGTAAACTTTCTGCATGTAACTCGAAAATCATGTGACCTCCTGAGAGTAAATCTTTCCAAGATTCAGGAACCTCTGTTTGGTCTTTTTATTTGAGAACAGGGCTGGTGAGGAGAAGCTGATGGGAGGAGACAGGAGGCTGGGGTCCAGCTCCAGTTCATCTCCTCAGGTATGAGTTTCAGTACGTGTAGAACACGGACAGGCTATCTGCTCTGCCCCGTACAAGGCTGGAAGGCACGTTCAGTGCGGTCATGCAGTGTGAAAATGCCCTGCAAGTGTACAAAATGCTACACAGGTGTGAAACAACTGCATGAGCATTTTAGGGGTGACAGAAGCTGTGGAGAAGCCCTTAAGGGCTTGAAAGAGAAGGCGTCTACTCCCGAGCCAAACAGGACTCAACTTCTCTGAGCAACCCGGATAAGGAAATAGCCACCAAAAGTGGCTTTATAGGCTCTGCACGTTTTGCAACGCTCTTTCTCCTTGATCTCTGAGGATTGTGGAGGCCAGCAGACACCCGGCTCCTCCAAGAACTCCGTAAGCAGACGGCACTCATGTGCAAGGAGGTGTGCAGAGGGCTCTGGGAGTTACACAGCACTAGTCAGAGTGCTGGCATCTCATTAGCAACTCTGATTCCAAAACTGAAGATTATGGTTCTAATGAGAAAATGTTTTGAAAAATACTGTGCAAAAGATTTTTGTTTTCACAGACAGATTCAAAGAATTCTATTAACCAGTGAGTCTATAAAATGGAATCAATCACAGAGGACTTGTCTTTATCCAAACAACCCCAGACACATTAAAAAGCACCACAAAATTCATAAAATCTAAGGGTTCTGGCTTAATATTCCTTTCCCATTGCTGAACATACTGCTATAGGAAGACAGGCAGGTCCAAGTACAGATATATGTATAGGTATTTAATTGTATACATAATCACCGGGGCAGAAGGATTTTTGCATTACTCACCTTTCTAAAATATGATTATTTTCAGCAAGTTCTTTAACTACCCCTTCCATTTCTTCCTTTAATTTCTTCATACTATAATATTCAAAATAAAGACAAATAAGTACCTTTGCTCAAAAAAAGTATGAAAGGGTTTTAGAATTATATTTAGGTCAGTCTAGAGAACTAAAACCTGACATAAGTCATTAAGTATTAGCAAAAGTATTCATAACAAATATAAAACATTTCAAAATAAAACAGCAAGATCACAAAATGAAATAAAAACAAATGGAAACATTAAGTTACGAAATACTAAATTTCTTACCCAAGAGTCATTTCTACTAATGTGTTAGAACATGGATAAATTGGGGTCATGGTATGTTTGATCCCACTGGAGGCTGCAAACATTTTCTGTGGCAAAGTTTCTTGTAACTAAAACATCAAACAAAACAAAACAAAACAAAAAAATCCCATATCAATCACAGAACAAAATACTCACTATAGATCATACATCAAATGTTAATAGGTTTTATAAAAAACAAATTTGTGGTTTCCAGGGGGAAAAGGGTATGGGAAGGGATAAACTGGTCTGAGTCTGAGATTTACAGATACTAACTACAATATATAAAATAGGTAAATAAATTTCTACTATATAGCACAGGGAACTTTGCTCAATATCTTGTAGTTACCTATAATGGAAAAGAATATGAAAAGTAATATACATACATGTATATGTATGACTGAAACATTATGCTGTACATCAGAAATTGACACATTGTAAACTGACTATATTACAATTAAAAAAAGTTACAGGTTTTAATAAGCCCTTTATAGCTTTAAGTTTTAATTTTAAAACCATCAATGATACAATACTTAAAATCAAAACTCTTTTAAAAAACTTTTCTTACAGATGATAAAAATGGTCTATTAGACATTTTTAATCATAAAATATCTAAGTTCTTAAAACTCAGCTCAAAATATGTATCACAGATGGGCCAAGCAGAGCTGAATACAGGCATATTAATATCCTATTTCTCTCTTCTCAAACATTATCAGATATAAACTGAGAAGAATTTTATTTTAATTTTTCCTAATAGGAAAAAGTTTTTTTTCTAGACAGTTTTGAAGCTGTACCTCATTCGTATAATCTTGATATTTTGAAACTTCTTCTTCAATATCAAAACACTGATTAGTTAGGGATAATAACTGTTTCCTAAGATGAAGCATCTTTCTGAAAACCAAAAAGAACCAATTAATAAGCAGTCTAATAAAATATTATTCTAACTTAAAACATACAACATGCATTAAATTGTATGTTGTGCAGTCAACAACCAATCACTCCCCCAAAAGTCTACTTACCTCATCCATTCTTCTGACTTATCCAAAAATGCCTCGTACTTTTTAACACATTCATCTGTAAAGTGGGTCATAGCTTTTGTTGCATGATAATACAGTTTTTGCCTGCAATTTAGAAATAATCAGAGGCTTAAACCAATGTCACTGTTTCTATTTCCAATATTAAAGAATTTTCAAGTATATGAAATTTATGTTTCCAGTAATGATTAAGATAGACATTATAGCAGCAAGAGCAGAAAGAGAAGGTTCACAGTGGAGAATGGTCAAAAAATATTTATCGAATGAGGTTAAGGTTAAGACGGTGGTTAAGTCTGCCCTGGCCCATGTTCTGTATTATCTGTCCTTCTGCAATCGGAGCACATGAGGCAGAGGAAGACTGCTTCCTCATTCTCCCTTCTCAGTAACCTCTCAACCAGGGGCCAGACGGGTGGGCCTCAAATATGTGCACACACAGTAACAATTCTATAAAGTCAGGATTAAAATGTATTTTTCACTGTGATTAATTCCAACTTTAAGAAGAACTGCATTAATAACATAACCAAAAATAATTATTAAATAATCTGCATACTTACTTATCAAATTTGTGGATTTGTTCTTCATTATAAGCTAATCCTAAAAATAAGAATATATATTACTTCTGAAAATGCAGAATCATAAAATGTCACACAATATTTTTTCTTTTGTGATTATTACTTCAAAAAGACTGAGTTTAAAGCAGATGTCACAAATTTGTGCCCCATGGGTAGGCACAGCCTACAAATGCTTTTATTTGGTCTGTATGGTGCAAACATAAAAAAAAATTAACTGTCAACATTTAAAAGTCAGGATATTTCTAATAAAGTCTGCATTTCTAGCTTCTCTTGAGATCTAGGAAGACTGGGGAAATAATCAGATGAATCTGAGTAGGGGCCTCCCCTTCAGATGGGGGTCTCCTTTCTAGTTCGCCTCAGTCTCTACCAGCCAATCTTACTCCTTTCTGTTACATATGTGACGTCTAGAAGTTTGGAAATTCATGATCCCTGATTTGAAATACTCAAAAGGTTGGTTTTAAGAATAATTTTTAATACATTCAACCTCTTTCCTTACAGAGTAACTTAAGTAGTCAAACTTACAAATACACAAAATGAATTCAACTGAATTACAACCATTAGGGCTGACTCATTAGATTAACAAGTGACAAATTTTACTTACTACGTTCTGCTTTGTCTTTTTTGAACTGATAGTAAATCTCTGTGATGCAATTTAACAGGACTTGTAGCTTTTCTACACTATTTAAAGAAGAAAAATCCAAATAAATTAATGGAGCCAATGTGAAAAAGTACATTTAATAATAATTGCAGAAACTACCAATGAAGTTATAACCTACTGTCTATCTTTTGGATGAGTGCCTTCTTGATGGGTCCATGTATCTGCCAGCAATCCACCTGGAGATAGTTTGCTTTCAATATCCTGGAGACTGGTTTCTATTGTTCCCTGAGAACTGGAAAGCTAAATAGAACCAATGGGTTCAGATTCAGATCACCAAATATCAGAAATGAGAATCACAATGCCAACAGACTCTAAAGTCTGAATAATACTTCTTTTGCAGATTACTTCCATTCAACATCAGAATAATTATTTTTATCTTTAAATATAAGGACAGTTTCTTAGGTTGTATTCGACCAAAAGTACAATATGATAATAAAATATGAGTATTAGTACACTTATAAAACACTGCTTACACCAAATATCCTTTTTAAAAAAACATACAAAATACTTTCAACAATTAAGCTTCTGTTCATCTACAAAATATGGTTAGTACTCTACATGAAAATCAAATAGAACCATTAGCATAGTCCTAAGTATAAATGTGGGTATGCAAAATAATGCTTTGTTTAGAGGCCAAAGAATAGTAACTCCTCTTAAAAACAAAAAATGAAAAGAAATCTTATCTAAGGATCCTGTTCATTTTAAGCTTAGTAAATTTATCACTTTTCTACCACAGAACTGAGCATTTGTAAAACTTTTAAAGAAAAGATGAAGGTTAGACTTGAAGGATAAATATGTTTGAATACTTCAACGGTTCTGATACATACTACTGCTTTTCAAATAAAGTTTTAAGGGGCAGTTCACGCTGCTACTAGTAATCAACAAGCGTGCCCTTTCACTACACTCTTGTTAGCATTGCTATTACATAGTTTTTTAAGTCTTTGTAATGAGAGACAAAAGTGGTATTTTACTGTTATTACAGAATGCAATTTTCTATTACTATTGAGGTTGAATTTTTTTTTCAGGTGTTTCAATTAGATCTATTCATTTTAAAATCATTTCTAAATGTTCTTTGTCTATTTATTGCAGATCTAATGTTTTCTGTATGCATTTGTATGAGCTACTTTTATTTAAAAAACCCACTATTTCATTTTCTCAATCTATTTATTTTTTAACATTTTTTTTGACATACAGAGATCTTAAATTCTTCTATAGTCAAATATATATCTTGCTTTTCATGGTTTATGTCTTCTTGTTTAACATTAATGTTAAGAATGCATGACCTTGGGTGGGAATGGACAGACTGAGAGTTCAAAATTTGTAGATACTGACAGGCATATGTAGAATAGATAAACAAGATTATACTGTATAGCACAGGGAAATATATACAAGATCTTGTGGTAGCTCTCAGTGAAAAAAAAATGTGACAATGAATATATGTATGTTCATGTATAACTGAAAAATTGTGCTCTACACTGGACTTTGACACAACATTGTAAAATGACTATAACTCAATAAAAAAAGTTAAAAAAAAAAAAAAAAGAATGCATGACCTTATCCTTCCAAAATATGGAAAATAGTTTATGGACAAAGTTATTTTTTTACAGCATTACATAAAAGTGTGAGAAACTGCAAGCAGCATGAAGTACCAACATCAAGGGGGCAATAAGTAAAACTATTAATAAATCAATTGGCTGCAATATTATGTCTATTTAAAAAGTAGTTTTACCCAAAAACAAAACTGGAAAATGACTTTTATGTCATACAAAAAATAAAAATAATAACTGTATGTTCGTAGGGTAACAATCATTTAACAATATATATAAAAAGAGACAACAAAAACAATGGTTGCCAAAATTTTAGCAGCATCAGAATCATCTGGAGGCTTAAAACATTAATTGCTGGGCCCTACCATCAGAGTTTCTGATTCAACGGGTGGGGCCCCAAAATGCACATTTCTAACAAGCTCCCATGTGAGGCTGAGGCTGCTGTTCCAAGAACTACTTTGAGAATCACTGCTGCAGGACAATGAACAGAACTTTTTAAAAATTGAAGTATTGTTAATTTACAATGTTGTGCTAGTTTCTGGTGTACAGCTTAGTTTCTGTTTATAGCAGAACTTTTAAATAGTCATTTTTTGAGTCATGAGGACATGTGGCAACTTTTCTAACTTACAAATTTTTTATGGTGGGAAAAAATTTTAGGATCTCCATTAGGAAAGGAGCCACAGCAACTCAACACGTATGAGGAAAAACAATGAAATATAGTGAAAAATAAATAGCCTGAAATTGAAGCCCTGATTTCCCATGACTCCAGGATGACAAGCTATTTAATCATCTGTGCTTCAATTCTCCTAGGAAATCTAAATCTTCACAAAAATATCATAAAAATGAGAAATACTTTGGGCTCCCTAAAGGAAACATACAATTTCCATTCAAAGTGCTCAAATGAGTTGACCCTGGAAAGTCTATTAGGACTATGAACTGGTAAATCAAGTTCTAAGACAAAAGCAGAAAAAGAACAGAAAACATTTACAATGCTATGACTGCCTATACTTAAATACAGACAAATACTGGGGAAGACTGTTTCTTGTTTCTCTGACTTTTAACCTGTTTATTCCATAGCAACATTTTTCAAACATTTTTGATCACGACCTACAGTAAGAAATTCACTTTGTTTTACCTCAGTATCATTTAAATGTATATACGTAACTAAACTCAAAGTTTCATGGAACAGTAATTTCCTTATTATATGTGATACATTCTGCCATCTCTTTCATTTAAAAACATTGCTAATTGCAATGCACTAAGCTTTACAAACTATTAGTTGTTTATGACTCATATTTTGAAGACCGCTATTCTAGATCTAAAACTGAGGAAAAGAAACAACTAAAAATCAGCCTAAGGTCAGAAAGAGAAAAGGGATATCACATCAAGTCCTTTTGCCTTTACCCTTAACATTCATTTCATGAAGAATACTTCCAATGCTAAAAGCTTGCAGCAGTACAGCATTTTTATTTATCTCATTTAATTGGTACAGTAACCTGTGAGATAAGCAGAGTAGGAACTGCCCATTTTAAAGAAGAAGAAAGCAAGGATGCAAAGAACTGAAGTCCTTGCTTAAGCAGCCAGGCAGGAATAGCTAGGTAATTAGAGGCAGATCTGAGATTAGTAACCAGCTCTCAATACATAATTTCATGCTCTTCTACATTTTAATAAGAGATCCAGAGACTACCTGAAATGTTACTGTATCTTTCAGCAGAATAGAGACTTATGTCCTAATTTCTTTCTTTTTTTTTTTTTTTTCAGTTATAAAAATGATTCACTGACTTGAGCAAACCAAATCTTTTCTTTCCTTACTTTTCATTTTAGAAAAGATCTGGTATCTTCCTAACTTGCATCTATTTCTAAACAAGTTTAAGCACTCTGCATGTTAAATTATATTCATGAGCTTGAATTAACTGTCACAGAAGCAACACAAGAGCATTACGGATTTTAAGGAGAGGGAGGGAGAGACAGGAAGATGGAGAGAAAAATAGCCTTAACGCAAAGTAGGCTTTTGGAAATGTCATAAAGAATTCCATGGCAGTAAGGGTGTTTAAATAATTGGAAACAGTTCCTTAGGTTGGGAAAAAGACTACTCGTTCTCTGGAGATCTTTAGGTACATCATCTCCCCAGGAAAGTTCAGATCTAATCTTGCCAGCAAAGGAACAGATTATGAGCCCATGATAGTCATAATCTTGTAAATACTTACTCTCAACAATTTGGTGTGTATGTCTGAAATTTCACCTAACTCTGCTGCTTCTAGGTTGATCTTCATCAACTTTTCATATCTGTATGAAAAACAAGTACAGAAAAATTAAATGAGCATAAAAATTTAAATGAGCATAGATTTTAAAAGATGTCTTATAAAAAATTTTTTATCGTAACCATTTAAGAATAGAAATATTGAGGGGGAGGATATAGCTCAGTGATAGAGTGCCTGCCTAGCATGCACGAGGTCCTGGATTCAATTCCCAGTGCCTCCATTAAAAAATAAATAAATAAACCTAATTACCTCCCTAGCGGGGAAAAAAAAAAAAAAAAAAGAACAGAATATGGAATGCAAAGCCTACAAGTAACAGACTCCAAGAAAACTGGGTATCTCCGTAAGGAAGGAATTTTATATGTATCTACTTATAAATCTGTAGATTAAGAGATAAACTGTAAAAGCCAACTTTATTTCAAATAGTCTTATCAGGATAACAGGAAAAATACTAGATTTCAGAATTAATGGAGGTCAACAGTATATACTAATTTCATTTATTCTATTTCCTGTGCAGTACAAAATAGTATAGCTTAGAAAGAGGGCAGTTTAAAATATCATTCTGTTTCAAAAGGCATTCTTATGGATAAGATTAATAAGTAAGAGAAAACTAAAAGTAATGCCAAAATTCTAAAAATACTACCAAAATAAGGTTCTAGAATACCTCTTCCTACTTCCTTTGATTACAAATTTTATATTTTCCTATTCAGAGCTGTCTGCTTTGCAAGGTGAAAAAAATGAGATGTTTCTATTTCAAATTCCTTTTCCTTTTCAAAGGAAAGGAGAAAATACCACCAAAGAGATGGTACTCATTTCTTACTGAGACGACTGGGCATTTTTACCTTTGTGAGGAAGTGACTTAATCTAAGATTGTCCCTTAGTAGAAACACTTGCATAGCATGCTATATTACGTCAAGGATAACTAAACAAATTGAACAGAAATGGAAAAATAGTTAACATTTTAACCACCATTAGTAAGGAAGTAACCTACTCACACTTTCACAGTTTTTTCAATGTTTCTGATGCAGAAATCCAATGTGATCACAACTTCCGTCTTTTTGTGAACAGTTTCATTATAATCATCTTTAACTAGTTCTCTAAAAAATAGTAATATACTCATTAGTTTATTTAAGAGATAATTGTTTCCTCTTGTCTTTCAATAATTACACTGCTGTACTGCTTTCTGTTCAGACAAACTTAACAGTATTGATATACTATGAAAGCCAATTTACTTTTTACTATTGAAAGCATCTCTGTGAGCCTTATACCTATGCAGGGCACAAACCATTACCACTTATTAAGTTAACAGTTTAAAAATCTAAGGTATTAAAATTATATTAAGGAATAAAAACTAATCTACAAGGACACAAATAAGCTGAATAGCATTACATTTTATGCCACCACAATTAATTTTTATTGCTCATAGTAGACTATTGTCCGGTTTATACTTTAAATCAGTTAATATGATCTCTGAAGAAGCAAGATGACATAGTACATAACTGAAGGCTTTTGATCTATATCAGGGGTCAACAAATTAAGGTCTGATGCTTGTTTCTGCTAAGAATGGTACTTACATTTCTAAAGGTTGTAAAAGCAACATGAAAACAAAGAAGAGAGCTTATGCGACCCACAAAGTCTAAAATATTTACTGACTGAAAAATAAGTTTGCCTACAGCGGTCTACATTAAAAACTACTTTCTCATGAAAACGAATATATATGTATATGCACGATTGGCACACCATACACCAGAAACTGACACATTGTAACTGACTATACTTCAATTAAAAAATTTTTTAAAAACCCACTATTTTCTCATGACATATTGAACTAAAAGCTAATAAGAAAAGGAATAAAAGCTTCATGGAGCAGTGACTAGGGGAGAAACAGCAAGCAAGAGAAAACAAGAGCTGTTAGTAACAATGCTATGAAAACAAATGGAGTCAACCCTTAGATTTTTCCAGAAACCATTCCGTAAGAACAAAGAAGCTTCTTAATGGAAAGAGAGAAGCACAGGCTTACAAACTGGACATGTGAACACGATAAAATATTTTAAGCATAAATGTACAGGTTTAACATAAGGGCGACAGGAAAAAAAAAGAGCTTTATTCCTTTTTCTTCTTAGAAGCAGCAGCAGCAGAACAAGAATGATGAAATGCTTCATACATGTTTTTGCGAGAAGGGAAGGCCAAGTGTGAGGTAGGTAAAGATAAACTGTCACAAGAATTACAGCCTAAGAGCTCTATGAGTCTAGAGAACATGAGGCCATTTACTATGTGTGTACAAAACTCAAAAGCTTCAAATGATGTTGTATAGGACTAGAGGCATGATTCTTAAAAGGAAACATTTATTCTCCACTTCTATCAAATGGAAAGATGACAAATCACACCGTATTCATCCATTTCTTAGGGTCACTTTCAGGGGAAGAATACTTAGATGATCAATATTCTGACCTAGAGTAACTACATTAAGTGATTAAGTTTAAAAATTAGCTTTCAAATTGCCTATCAAGGTGAATGTATACTCATTTTGTATGATTTCACATACGTGAAATGTCTAGAAAAGGCAAATCTGTAGAGGGAGAAAGTATAATAGAGGTTATGCAGGGCTAGGAAGTTATAGGGGAAACAGGGAGTGACTACTAATGGGTGCAGGGTTTCCTTAGGGGATGAAAAATATTCTAAAATTAGTGAGAATGATTGTACAATTCTGTGAATGCACAAAGAAAATCAATGAGCTACACACTTTAAAAATAAGTGAATTAGACAGTGTGTGAATTATATCTCAATGATTCTATTAAAAAAGTTTTGTGTATACTTAATTCAAGAAAAGGGCAGGAAATGGAGGAAGATTCTGAGGACATAAACCCTAAAGAAGTACAGGTTGTACTAAATTATAAGAATGTCAAAGTCTTCCATGAAAGTGAAATTATAGCCAAGTCAAGGTCCTTGGAAAAGGAATTCATTTGCCATCACATCATACAGTGTGGGGATGATTTGTCCTCTCTGTCTCATAAAATTTTGGTAGGAATCAAATGAAAAAACAGTAGCTAAATGTTTTGTAAACTAAATGTGAAACAACTGTATTATATAGTAGCATCATGCATATAACCCTAACCTAGTCTGAAGAAGTAAAGCACCAATGATCAATGATTACCAGTTATTTCATGAGGCCTATGTGAAGGTCAGTTTTCAAATTTCAATCCATTACTTACATCAACCATCGTATCCCCTTTCGCATTAATTCCTGATAAAGCAGCAAGGTACTGGCAATCCTACAGGCATAACACACAACTCCTGTTATTGCCTAATGAAGAAATACACAATGTCAATATTTGGTGCTAACTCTAATACAGGGTAAGAAAAACTGTCACATAAATATTTTCAAGCTTTTGTGCTTTCACAATTAAAAACACAATAAAGCTACTAATTTCTAAAAGCTAAGGACAGATACAATTGCAATAAATATTTCACCCTTAACATAATAATGGTAAACATGCACTGTCTCAATGGAGAAAATTTTTTTGTGAGTTCAAAAAAGGATATAAAGAAAGAACACAAAATAATTTGCAATGGATAATTATCTAAATAAATAATTACCTAAATTATATAGGCATATACAAAGACTTTTTTATTGCTTCCACTATTGATAATTTTAATTTAGATGTTCAAACAGTAAATTAATAAATACTAACCTTAGCCATGCTGGCATCCCCATCTAAATCATATCGTGGATGTACTTTAGGCAGGAAAACTGAAATGTGAAGTAAAATAATTAAAATCAGAAATAAAAATTTATAAATTATTTTATCCTTTATATATCAATCTCTAAATTAAACATTAACCTCTAAATTACCTCTAAATTAAACATTAGTGGTAAAACTCTTTTAATGTTCTTTCCCAGGTTAAAAAAAACCACTTGAAAAAAAATGCTCATTTTTTAACAAATTACTAACAAATTACCTGCAATATTTCATTTTTTTCCTTAAATATATTCCAACATAAAAAGCTCAATGCTTCCCTTTAACTCCAAAGCAAATCCCAAAGATCCAAATAGAAATAGTAAAAATCTGGGTAAATTTCTTTTTCACCACTAGAATAATTTAAAAGATTTCCAAACGCAGATCTAATTTTCCTTAGACTCGAAAGCCTGGCAAAGTGTCTTATTCACCCTGGACACAATAAATACTTCCTGAAATTTATGACACAAAAGGCTATTTTGAGTGTTAGTAAAATACTAAAAGCAGAGAGCTATAGTAAAACACCTATTACAAACTACCACTTTATAAACAAAATATTTAAGGTCAAATTTTGTTGCCACCAAGACTATTTAATTCAACTACTACTCTCATACAACTAGTTTACAAAATTTTTATGTTTATGAAAGTTCTACATTAATATTATCATCAATCAGCTTTATGAAGATGACAATTTTTATAGGTTTTTTTTAGTGGCTAGTCAGAACAACAAGAAAAATTCCAGCTTACTTTTTTCATATATCAATCCAATGGTACTCAGAGGTTCCCGGCTTACTACAAAGATAGGATTTTCCTCAGTAGTTTTAGGGAAATGCTGTGCCAGTCTTCCAGGTTCTAGAACTAAACGTCGCCCTTCATATATAAGTTCTTGATTTGAAGAAATAATTTTGGTTTGTTTATACACCAGTTCATGAAATACGGTAGCACTGTGTGAGAAAAATCCAAAAGGACAATACAATTGGGATAAAAGAAGAGGTAAAATCTTTTTTTTTTTTTTTGATGAGTGCCACAACATCCACTTCTCAGGGATACTTTGGGTCATGGGCAGCCCATAGAAATGCTGCTTTGTTGCTATGGATACTATGAAGTCTATTACACTGAAAATCCCACATAACTTGTCTAGACAGCAATCAATGCTAAAATATTTTTATGTTTGGACACCTATAATGGATATGTGCAGCACATAGGACTCTTAATATTTAATAATGAGGAGCCCATGACAGGGAGTTTAAAAACACTGACTCTGGAATCAGAACAGCGGCGTTCAAATTCCAGTTCTTCCACTTACTTGTTGTATTACATTAAGTTACTTAACTCCTCTATGCTGAATTTCCTCATCTCTAAAATGGGAACAACAGTCCCCACCTCACAGAACTGTTGTGAGGATTAAATAACTTAAATATATAAAAAACTGAGAACAATACTTACCATGTGACTATAAAATGTTTGTAAATGAATTAATAAAATCAGGTATTCTCAAAATGACATTTTGAGAAAAAAGGTAGATTCTCCCTAAATAGATCCCATGAAATCAAAGAAATGTTTCAGCAGCAACGTTTGACTTGTCTCTGCCAAAAAGCCTCTGCTGTGATTTCTTGCTCAGCTTGGGTGGCCTTTTTATGTTCAAGTATACTCTTAAAATGAAATAGTGACCCACACCTATGATACGTTATCTATCCAGGCTTTTAAGAACCCAAATCATTTTAACTTAATGTTGTTATAATATTATTTCATTCATTATATTTACACTATATTGAATGCTTATATTGTGTTAGATATAGATATAAGGTAAAAATATCTAAGATGATATTCCATCTAACTGATTTAGTCCTTAATAATCACCAGTGAAAGTCTCTTTTTTAGTTTTATGAGGCACCAAAACTGCTATCTTCTCAAAACAGAAACTAAGGCATATAGAATGGGTGTATTTTTTTTCCCCTTTCATTTTAAAAAATATTTTATTTTGAGAGTATTATAGATTCACATGCAGTTATAATAAATTATACAGAGAGATGCCATATACCGTTTACCCAGTTTCCCCAAATGGTAACATCTTGCTTAAACAGTATACTATTGCAATCAGCATATTGATTCTGATATAGTCCACCTATCTTATTCAGATTTCCCTAGTTTCACATGTAAGGGTGTATTTAGTTATACGTAGTTTTATCACAGAGGTAGATTTTTTTTTATTATTCACATAGGTAGATTTTCTTTCATATGAGTGTAATGTGGATTTTTTTTTTTTTTGCTAAAACAAATGATTATTTCCCCAGCAGTCAAAAATGCCACATATGCAAATAATAACACATTAACTATCTATAAGAAGACTCTTGCTTTAACATTTTTTAAGTAGCAGGATAATACTCTTAATAAAACCTGGCCAATTTATTAGTAAATGCTATTTGTGGTTATGTGATCATGTAATTTGAAAGAAGGCACAGAAATGATTGTAGTTTTTAACTTTTTTTGGGGGTTGGGGGGTAATTAGGTTTATTTATTTATTTAATGGAGGTACTGAGGATTGAACCCAGGACCTCACGCATGCTAGGCATGCACTCTACCACTGAGCTATACCTTCCCCCAGAAATGAAAACAGTCTTGTAAAACTTGCAGTTTAAGAACAAGCTAATTTATCTGTAAATTTTAGAAAATTAGAGTATTAATCCTTTTACTCCAAAGACAAGTGAAAAGGAATTTACTAAGTATTCAACATAATTTTCTAAGCAGGAAGTGAGGACCTTTGGTGAAGCTGAGGTATCTTTTCTGTATTTCCTCTCCTGATTTATGAAAATATGTAATTATTACATAACACAACATTATAATATAGGAAAAAATATAAAGAAGTACTTACGTATTGTAGCTATGAATATAAATCTTATGAGCTGTCATTTGTTGTAGCGAAAATACATGAATTATCATTCGGTGAAGTATATCACTAGTTTCTGCAAAAAACTGGTCAAAACCCCAACACTTTTCCTGATCTGCCTCAAGGATGTTTGCAAGAACAGGGGTAAGTAGAACTTGAAGGCCCCTAAAATAGTAGTGAAAAAAGTTACTTGAAGAGTGAATATGTTATATTTTACCTTTGTACAAAATTACAATATTTACCAACAAATCAAAGGAACTGCTAATACTATTATCAGAACAGATTAACTGAAAAAAAAAAAGCCTACTTTTCAGAAAGCCAGGTAACCTTAGTTTACTATTACTTGTCAATGAATCAGGAGTTACAGTAATTTTATGTTAGCTTACTGGTTATTTTCTTTGATTCTCTCCTTCCCAAGTTTCCTCACTTTTCCAAACACATTCTAACATTGTTTATAAATGGCTATCCAAGTGAGATCAGTTGATTGGAACTAGGTGGTCATGAGGATAAGATAATGGTTTAATTTCAGGGTCATTAATGTCCTTTTAATATGTTACTTCAACACATAATTTCTTTTGCTGAATTTATGTATCTTTTGTAGAGTACTTCTTTAGGAAGGAAAATTACTATAACCATCCAGCAATCAATTAGTGTCAATTCAACTAGGAAAAAATCTTTGAATAATAAAACTAGACATTGAAAAAAAAAATGGAAGGACGTTTATTCTCTCATCCTTTCACTGAATTTTAAAATATGCTTAAATAGGCTCAATTATGGAATTTCAAGCAGTTTTAAAAATACATTCTTGCCTATATGACAGACACTGGGGTAACTGCTTGTCTTTAACAGTTTTTAGGGTATATAGTAGACATTATAATTTTTGCCTAACAGGATCTCCAGTCTAACTCAACTCCCTGTGCATAGATGGTCACAGCAGCCAGGTTTGTTGATTATGATTGATTAGAAGTGGCCATATGGTAGCATTTAAGTGAGTTAAATAAGAATCAACTCAGAAAACAAGGTCCTACTGTATAGCACAGGGAACTATCCATATTCAGTATCTTGTAATGACTTACAATGAAAAACATGAAAAGAAATAATATTAATACATATATATCTGAGTCACTATGCTGTACACCAGAAATTAACACAACACTGTAAATCAACTATACTTCAATTTAAAAAAAAAAAAACATCAACCCAGAAGTCTTTGCTAAAACTATCAGGAAAGAAAGTCTTTCTTTCCACTGAGCTTCCAAAGCTGTGAGTCTAGGAATGCCAGCAGCTATCCTGTGGCTGCCAGGAAGGAGCTTGACTGAAATAAAATAGATCTCAGAGAAAAGCAGGACTGAGCATTATGAAGAGACCAAGTCTTCATGACACAGTCTGATCTTAGGATCTAGCTTGGCTCTGAGTTACACACACATGTGAACTTTTAATTACAAAGACAGTCTATTCCCTTTTTCACTTATATGAGCTGAGATAGGTTTTTCTCACTGGCTATCCAGTCTTGGTTAATTAATACAAATAAGAAAGATGATGGTTATCTTTTTTGGTAGTTGTTACATTTTTGGTAGCTGTTTTCACTGCTGACTTGTAGTACTTAAAGTCCTTACTTTAAAAAAAAATCATATTACATACTTTCTGATACTTAAGCAATTTTTATCAAAGAGTTTATAACTTGGTGTGCTAAAGACTGATTAGATAGATAAGGCCTGTTACCTTCCTGAAATATGCAATCTACAGTTAAGACTGTCAAATTATTGACTCTGAGTTTCAGCAATATAGTTGTTAAAACAGCAAGTGTTCATTTCCAGATCCCTTTAAATTTTATCAGTTTTGCCTGAGATCTCCAAAATGAGTATTTTCTAAAACAAAATTTAACACAGATCACTATTGTAATATTAAACTGCTGCTCTCCAATAAAGTGATTTTCTCTTGGTAATTCTAGCTGCATGATACAATTTTATTTCGGAGACTTTTCTTTAAATAACACACAAAAACGAAACTGTCAGAACAGTGGCTTTCAAAAATGATATTATCATTGGAACTATTGGTTTAATTGAGTTTTCCCAGAAAGTAATATGTAAAATGATTGGAGATATTTTATTAGCTTGTGATACATATACATGGAATTTAAATAAATAATTTTGAATATTGATTTATATGTTGAAAGTCATACAAAAAGCACCTACAGACTATAAAAGGCATTAAGCCAATAAATCACCACCTAGTGTGTGTTCACTCGTGGATTATATAGCTACCACACTCAGGAAAAACAGAAGTTAATTCAGTAATTACAAGTTCTAAATACTGATGAGTGTCTTGGCTTTATTTCCAGAGTAAAATCTAAAATAATTCATTCTCTACTTTTAATTTCTTTTACCTTAATTCTTTCTTTGTGATAACAGGATTCATATATAATTTGAGTTCTAGCTGCTATCTTAAGAAAGAATCACATGAACATTCGAAATGCTTGAAAAGCAGTAGAAAATTGTTATTTCTCACCTTTTGAATAATATTACTTTTTGAAAATGAGGATAAAATTACCTTTTTGAGTGTTTGTTTTTTATAACTCTAGTTATTCCCATCTATACCACTATTTGTGCTCTGTCATTACAAAGGTCACCATAAAAGATACCGAAGTCCTAAGCTGGATCCCCCCTTAGGACACAATTCCAAGACCGTGACTAGCAATCTTAAAAATGTATGTATGGCCTATGTCCTAATATAGATCTGGCAAAATTATTTATATAGATCAGAATCAATCTTTACATTGCCCCAAAGACAAAAATCACCAATCAAGGCATATGCTTTCATAACATCTACAGAAAAATTTAAAACAAAACAAAACTACACTTAAGTATTTGTGACTTTAGTCAACAAAGATTCCTAACACCAAAGTACAAAAGAGGAGAGCTGGGTACACTATACTTACCGAGAAAGACTACAAGAAACAGGCATGTCTCCACTCCAGTCAATTGGTCCATTTTCTGCTTTCTGTACTCCAGATATTGCACCAGAAGGCTTTCCAGTAATTATTTTATACCTTGGGAGGAATAAAAGCAGATTAAAATAAGCAGTTTGTTACTGCATAGCCTATCAAAAGGCTTTGCAAAAAAATATTTCTTCAGGTGCACCTACAATTATCTACTAGATGAAACTTTCTGATTGACGTTCACAGGGTCCATAAAACAACAAAATGCTTTGAATCTGACTGACTGAAGTAGAATAGTGGTTGTACAATTATTTTATATATGCCATAATTAATTTTCATTTGGGCTCTCAGAATGCCATATAACAGCATCTTGATATTCACAACAAAAATATTAATTTTTCCATCTGAAAAAATTAAGCAAACACACAAAAAAGTTATGACACAGAATGTCTGTAGACCGTGAAAAAAGCATCCAATCCCTCTTGCCCATATTATCCAAAAGTACAGTCAACTGGGCCATGAAATTACTACAGATTGAACAAGAGTTTTCTTTAAAAAAAAAAAAAAAACTATACATAGAACAGTATCAGAAAGCTTTTTTGCATATTGAAAATATATATACATATATATGAATAGACCTGTACCAAAATTAAAAGCCAAACTTAATCTGCTTCTTGATGAAGGTGATAAAAATAAGGATGAATGAAGAAAGACATGAAAGAGGAGGCAAGGGAATACTGATAATGATGGAGGCAAGGCACTGAAAGCAGCCTTTCAGGTTTCTGCACTTTTCCTAAACAAACTCTGAAAGCAGCAGAGAAGTAAGAGGCTCATGCCTTCAAGAATATTTTTACCCAGATGAAAATGGAAATCACAACACAGCAGAATCTTAAATACATCTATAGGTATTATTTCTGGCATAATTTTTTTGGTTTGCTCAAGGTCTATGTAAATGTGCTCCAATATTCTTGTAGAACAAACCACTACAACAATTTGGACCATTTGGTGCTTCCTCAGCAGAGGCAGCCAGGATTTCTGCCTTAAGAGATTTTTCAGAGAAGAAAATTAATGTGAAAAATAAGCTGCATTCACGTGAGAAGGATCTGACTGTGAAGAAGTAAGTAGAGATGTGAGATGAATGCAAGAAAAAAGAAGTGAATAGAATGAATGGCAGAATTCTTAATAAAGGGAATGCTTACAAATCCTTGAAAAAACTTAACTAATTTTGATAAGATCCATATATAAATACACTCATTAACATGTAAATGAGATGCTGGGGGATCAATACTGCTATAATGTGAGATGAATACGTCCCTCAGTAGTAAAGTAAAATAGTCATTATTACTTCTTCAAGTGCTTCTGAACATTCATTAGCATCAGCGTTCATGAAAAGTGGAGTTTCTGTGCAAATAAATAAAGTCTTCTAATGGTATTATCTGCCCACATGGTAGTCAGATAAAATCACCAGGTTCTTAGGAGTCATATGTTTCCTTCATTAGGGAGTATCACACTCTTATTTAACCTATTTTTAGGGCAGCAAGAAATGCTGACACTGCTTTAAAATACCTATGACAATAAAAGCATAATTAACTGCTGGGCACACTTTATGTTTAATGAGAAAAACACAAACTGACTCTTAGCCTTCACCAATGAAGAGATTTTATAAAAAGGACACTGCTGTAAAGCAATCTCAAGATATGCTACAACACAATCATCAGTACAGTAATGGATGTCTTCTCCCCATGAATATGTATGTCATCCTGGCTGGAAAACATTTAGATACCCAGGTTTCAGCAAAAGTCTCCTTACCAGCTGAACTGGTTTTACTTCCTCACACCAGCAAAAGGAAAAATATGCTTCTCTTAATTTTCTGACATTAGATTAGATAAAAGATTATATTTTTATAGTTGTGATGATTACTTTGTCATGTTTGCTTATAAAAAGCAGGGTCAAATATACAAAGGTCTAAGAGAAATGTTAAGATCTAAAACAACGGTTGAACACATTAGGCTGTCAAGTCAGTTATTTCAGTAAACAACATTCATAACCTCAGAGTTTGAGGCAAAGTCATTCACTAATTTCTTTCAGAACAGAAAGGTGTGTGGCCAACGTATAGATGAATTTTATATTAAATTTCACATCTAAAACTCCATCCCTCTTTTCCCCCAGTATTTGGTTTACAACAGTGGTTTTATACATGGTAATTATCTCCTAATAATTACGGTAGTACATAAGTATATAACATACTAGTAAAATGCATTCAGTCTTTGGACTGAGACTGCAACACTAGGAAAAAAGGTAATATTACATTAAATGTTATTTTTGAAATGGTTAAAGAAATCAGGTTGGTTCAGGGTAAGAACTGTATTTCTTTTTGATCCAGTAATGGTTCTAGCACTCCACAGACATACTATTTTTTTAGTTATATTGAGGAAAAAGCCTGATAAACACATAAAGAGAACTAAACACACAATATGCTGAAATAAAATCCAGAAAGCAGTATATTTTTAATGATGAACCAAAGACTGGATGGCATTTATACTTTGTGTATAAGACAGTTAAACATGCTATGAAACATTACACCTATACACTTTTATAAGCTGCATTCTTACTGAAAAACCAAATAGCTTAAATATCAGAAATGATGGCTAAATCAATTTTTAGTAGCATATCCGGCTAACATGAAGAAACAAAAACAGACAGAGATACATTTTAAAAGTTATTTAGATGGATAAACCACTTACATCACTTCCTTATTCCTACGTGGCCCTTCAAATGGTCTAAATGGCAGTGATCCAGTCGCTGCATGGTAAAATGTTACCCCAATGCTCCAAAGATCAACTGTTGCTCCATATTTCTTCTGATGATCTTTTCTTAGCACTGCTCTCTCATACATATCAGGATGCTTTAAAAAAAAAAAAAAAAGAAAAAACCCTACTAATTTGTGTTCTATGGTAATACATTACACAAAAATGGATATTCAATAATGCCTAGAACTTCTATCATACTTTTCTAATAATTTCACTTTCTCAACCTGAAAAAACTATTTCACATCTTTTGCTTTCTTCTCAAAACTCCAACACCACTTTCTTCCACATTCAGTTTTGATCACCTCACTTTATACTTCAACAAGGAAATGGAAGCAATCAGCGATCAACTCTTCCTTATGTCTTTCACCAAATCCCAACCTACCTGAATCAGCGTCTCCTTTCCAGTCACAACGGAACTGCTCCTATCAAAGGCCAATTTTCCCACCTGAGCTGTGGGGCCCATCACATCATCTCCTCAATTTCAGAAACCAGTTCCTACAACTACCCCTTTTATTTTGTGCATCAATTTCTCCCTTTCTATCGGATCATTCCTTTCAGCTTACACACATGCTTTAACATCTCTCACTAAAAAAAAAAACCAACAGCCTAAATTGATCCCACAACCCCTTCTAGCTATCGCCAAATTCTCTGCTTCCCACCAGAGCAAAACTCAAAATAGTTGTCCATACTTACAACTGCCTTTTCCTCATCTTCCATTCAGACATATGGCATTAAATGTTACTTATATTCTTTAGCTCCCAAAATTATCTCTTGTCCTGAACTATGGATTCAAGTATCATATTATTTTTTTGAATGTCTAAAAGGTAGCTTAAACTTAACTTATCCAAAATAGACCTTTCGTCTTCTGACTCAAACCTGTTTCCCTCTAATCTTTATCCTTCAAGTATGATACCATCATCTATCCAGTTTCTCACACCCAAATATATCAAGCAGCCTTGATCCCTTTCCCTTATCCCTCACATGGAATCCATTAGAGCAAGTCATATGGGCTCTGAGATGAAAATTTAATTTTCTAGAATTAATTTGGATTAGCCTGACTGGCTATACTGGGGATACAGCAGCTCAGACAAGTAGCTGGTCTGATGGTAAACACATTTTTTTAAACACAGAAGACACTATAATACAGTTGTGGAGAACAGATGGATCTTATAGGACATGACTTAGGAGCTTACAGATCCAGACAGAGATTCTGATGGGCATTAAGCTCTGCAGAGTACAACCACAGGTCATATATGCTTAGCCTAGTGACATTTGTCTTTATGTATGTTGTCCATTGGAATTTTAAGATTCTTGGAAGATAAAGCTACAAGAGTGTACTCTGGACCAAAGGACAGTCACCTCCCAAATGATCCCAAACCAAAACAATGACTTATGACACTGGGGTATTTGGCAGTGGCCCAAGGGATTGGGAGCCAATGCAGATAACACTGCTGGGAGGGTGTTTCTAAATGATGCAGTTTTTGAATCTGACTTTCAAAAGGTCACAATCCCTTGATTATTATTTTTTGGGGGGTGAGTGAGACTCTTCTGGGAAACACATATTAATGAGAAATCAGAAGAGGTGATAAGCATGAGGGGTTAAAATGAGTGTCCAAACTTATGCCTACCAGATATACGGGGTCTGAGTGGTTTTGCTGGTTCTGTGGCACAGCACATAAAGTAACTATTGTCCAAAGAAGCACTAGCCAGACCTCTGACCTAGCAGCCAGTACTCAGTGTATCAATGGTGCTGTGAAGAGGCCAAAGTACCTAGACATGCCTGACAGCTTCTGGAACATGAGGCTGCCAATCTGGGAAGAGGTGATACAGCAATTCTAAAAGGAGACAAATGGAGGACCTCCTCAAAAGATGCAATAATATACTGCCTAATTGGTACAGCTGGAAGGCCCTCTCTAGGCAGTGACTGACTGATGTATCTGTGCCCACTGGCTCTCTCTCGAATGTGCGACTTGTACGTGTGTGGGGCTTGTATTACTAGGCCTGGGCCTCTGCATCTGGAACAGGAGCATGAGGAGAAAGCTACTGCAAGTTCTCAGGTTATATTATTAACTATCATAATTAAAGAAAATGTGCTACATACACAATGGAGTACTCCTCAGCCACAATAAAGAATGAACTAATACCATTTGCAGAAACATGGATGGACCTAGAGATTATCATACTAAGTGAAGTAAGTCAGAGAGAGAAAGACAAATATCATCTGATATTACTTATATGTGGAATCTAAAATATGATACAAATAAACTTATCTATGAAACAGAAACGCTCACAGACACAGGAAACAAACTTATGGTTACCAAAGGGGAAAGCAAGATAGGAGAGGGATAAATTAGGAGTCTGGGATTAGCAGATACAAATTACATATAAAATAAACAACAAGGTCCTATTGTATATAGCACAGGGAATTATATTCAATATCCTGTAACAAACCATAATGGAAAAGAATATGAAAGAGAATATATATATATACACATGTATAACTGAATCACTTTGCTGTACACCAGAAACAAACACAACACTGTAAATCAACCATACTCTAAAAAAAAATCATATTAAAAACGGTAGAATTAAAAAATGTTGTTTTCCCTGGTCTGTAACACACAAAAAGGAGATTCAACATCTGGTCTGGGAATTCCAAAATGACAAAAGTTTTCATTTAAATAAAGAAATATTTCTAGATTGCTGAGCTTCAGGCTATTATTCGTCTTTCTTTATAACTGCTGGTGCACTGTATAAGAAAACAGGGCTGGGTATGGTCTGAAATAGGAAATACGTAAGAGTAAAATTTCAGCCAAGAGTAACGGACTTAGAGTTAATTTATTTAATGTTTTGTTCTTTTCATTTAAAACCTCTGTTAGAGGCAAAAGTTAAACTGCGGTCCTAGGAGGATACATGAAAGACTGACAGCTGGTCACAGGGGCTCAGCCTCACGAAGGCCAGGACTGCACTGCTGTTTGTTTCCTCTGGTCATCACAGTAACTGGGAAAGGCAATGGGTATTTAGTTGGCAGAGACCAGAGATGAGAGACATCCTGCTGAATATGGAACAGTTCTGAAAAATAAGCTTCTCACAATCTGCACCACTTTTGAATATCCTGCCAGACATTTGTGCAGGTAAGAAGTCTGTTTATAATGATCTCATTCCATTTAAATTATCAACCATGTACTTTTGTACTTTAAGTTTTTGTCATTACAGGAATGCAGTATTTGTAAATCTACTTTGTTTAGTTAGAAATGTTACCAAGAATTATTCACTGCTTTGAAAAATGATGTCAGTGACAACACTACCACTTGTGATATGTGACTCAACCAATACAACATACAAGTTATCACTGCACATGCACTGGGGGTGGGATTACACATGGGTGCAAGCATCTGATTGATTTGCTAGCGAAGGTGTTCTCAAACTTTTACACATTAAATATCCATGATTTTATTATATTTTCCTTTATATTATTACTAAGATATTATGCCTAAATTAGGTATGCAGGCTGACTATATTACCTAAGATTTTCTTTTCAAGATACTGAAAGGGACATTATAAAACATTTATTATAAAAAGGGGGTGATCATATAGGGTTGAAACCACTAGCCTGTATGATCTGGTTGGCTTCTGCTTACTCCTCCAATTCCACCTCCTATCACCTGCCTTTTCACTTACTAAATTCCAGCCATACTGTCATCCTTTCTGTTTCTCAAACATCAAAGTCATTCTTGTTTCTAAGCCTTTGCAGTTGCTGTTCCTCCTGCTTATAATGCTTTTCCCCCAAATGTTTGCATGGCTTGCTTCTTTTTATCATTTAAGTGTCAGGTCATTTAGGATTGAAAGGAGGCTTTCCCCAGCTATCTTTCTCCTGCTAGTCACTATCTTATTATCTTACTGTCTTTCCAACATTTTAGTTATCTGAATTTATCTTATTGACTTGTCTATTGTGCTCACTAGAATGTGAGTTCCGTAAGAGCAGGAATCATGTACATATGGTTCACCACAGAAGTCCCAGCTCCTAGAACAGTGCCTGGTACATAGTAGGCACTCCATAAATACCTGTTGGATGAATGTAATCCATTTTTAGGAACTTCTATTAAAAGATTATCAAACTATAACTACAGATTACTTTGGGGTTATATATTGATAGTATAATTTTAAGACACCTTAATGCATGACAGACTTAGAAAAATCTGAATAACATTATAGCAGCAGCTAGACTTTACTCTTCATGTTGTAAGATTGCAAAGGCAGAATCCAGTTGGAAAAAAAGTCACAGATTCTAAGACTTTTAAGACAAAACCAAGAGCCGTGAACACTGAGTAACAACTATATATTATAAACTGCCTGATTATATGTTACATGTATTTATTTTTAAGTGTATTTTCTGAAGTGTTTCAAATGTTTACTAACTTCACACACACACCCCTATATAAATTGTTTCAACCACAGAGCTTTCCTAGTTTTCTAGCATTTCAAGTTAGATCTTTTAAAGGCATTTCATTTTGTGTGTGTTTCTAACAATGGCTCTTTTCACCTTTCAATAACCAACCTCCCTGAATAGAATCTTCTCCTTCAGAATTACAATGAAGTTTGCTCTCCAGGGAATAGCACTGTAACATGCTGGTAATGCAGTAACTGCTCTGATCCAAAAAAAGGGAGCTTTTACTACTAGCTAGATGCTTCTGGAGTGTACAGATAGTTCTTTCTTTTTAACATACATCCATAACACTAGTGAAATTTTAGAAATTTAAGAGTATTAAAAACCTTGAAAGCATTTTTTAACAGAAAAATAACACCCTCAGAAACCAGTATCTAATTCCTCGTTACACACCATATTCATTAGAATAGAAATTTTAATTTTTGCCATAAAAACTAAGACATTTTATAGTGAACTGGTTGGCCAATTACTCATATTTACAATATATCCAGCTTCTTTAAATAAAACTATTAGTGACGTATGACTTACCAAATATTCTTCTGTGCCATACAGAGAAACAAACTGCTCATCATCTTCTAATTCTCTAGCTGCACCAAAATCTGTGAGTTTGTATACAGACTGTCCATCTTCCCCTATCACACGCATGATATTTCCTGGCTTGATATCACGGTGGACTATGCCATTTTCTCGGAGATGATTCATTCCACCCACTTTAATAATAAATATAAAAAAAAGGAAATCATAATGTAGGTATCTATGCATATGTGTACGAATCAAATTCATTAATTAAATATTAATTCATTCATAGTCACTCAATATAAGTCTTCAAATAAGCTAATCCAAAGTCACTTTAATCAAAGAAGTAATTGATAATATTTATATTTATATTTCATGTTTGAGTAATGAGGAACTTTAGAATGAGGATCAATGTGGCCTAAGGAAGAGTCCAATCTCTCTTACACACTATCAAGAAAATGGAATACAATGGTCTTAAGCATATTACTTCCTGAATTAGTTTTGGTTATATATCTGTGGGTCATCTGCCTAAACTTAAGAATAAAGATTCGCAAGAAAGATAATCTTCCACAACTTTACATTATTACCTTGGGGGAAAAAATTCCACAAAAAAGTAAACTGGACTCAATACATAATAATAAAAATGTAACAGAGGCAAAGTGTCAGACTTATTTTGTTTCCATAAATATATATTTCTCACATGCTTAAGGCTATTCTAAAAAGGCCATTTTCCTTCTTTTTTTCCTTTCTTTTTTTAAGGACAAAGGTGACAAAATTGCTGAAATTAAGCTGTCCGGGTTGACTGACACGCAGTGTCACAGATTGACAGTTTTAAACAATTGTTTGACAGCTGACAGATGAATGTCCAAGCATGACATATAAAACTAACTTCAGGGGTGTCAACATTGAATTATGAAAACTCACGGCTACCAGTACACTCAGGAAGGCATCAATTACCTACAACTTCTATTTGATTTAACAGACTGTAGCATATATTCTCTTTCATTTTAGCCTCACCTAAAGTCTCTACTCTGCTTCCAGTGCAAATTCAAGAATTCCCACTAACCTCATACCTTCTTTATCACTGGGCTTTTCCTATTCTTCGAATATTGATTCATTTCTTTCCAAGAAGATATTATTCCCTTTGGTTGCCATATTCTTTTTTTTAAAATAACAGCTTTATTGAGATAAAATTCACATATCATAAAACTCATTTTTTAAAAGTATACAATTCAATAGATTTCAATATAGTCAGAATCACAGAATGTACAACCATCAACACCAATTTCAGAAAATTTCCATTATGCGGAAAAGAAACCCCACACCTATTAGCAGTCACTCCTCGACTCCACCCTCCCCTCAAGCCCTGGACAACCATTAATCTGCTTTCTGTCTCTCTGGATTTGCCTATTCTGGACCTTTCACATAAATGGAATCACACAAATATTGTGGCCTTTTGTGTCTGGCGTCTTTTACTAAGCATAATTTTTCAAGGTGCATCCATGTTACAACACGTATCACTACTTCATCTTGTTACGAACAAATAATAATCCACTCTATAGATATACCACATTTTGTTTATCTATTTATCAGCTGGTAGACATGGGGATGTTTCCATTTCTTTTGCTATTATAAACCCTGGTGTACAAGTTTTTGTGTGGATATGTTTTAAATTCTTTTAGATAAATACCTAGTAATGGAACTGCTAAGTCATACAGTAATTCTGTTTAACTTTTAGAACTGTCAGACTGCGGTCCAAAGTGGCTATACCTTTTTATAATACCACCAACAGTGTATGAGGGTTTCAGTTTCTCTACATCCTTGCCAACACTTGTTTGTTTTGTCTTCTGATTTTAGCCATCCTAGTTAATATGTAGTGGTATCTCTTAGTGGTTTTGATTTACATTTCCCTAATGACTAACAATCTTTTTATATGCTTGTTTGCCATTTGTGTATCTTCTTTGGAGGAATTTCTATCAAATCCTTTGCCAATTTTTAAATTGGGTTGTCTTTTTATTGTTGAGTTGTTGCGATAAAAATTTCTTATCGGACATACAACTTACAAATATTTTCTCTTGGTCTATGGGTTGTCTTTTCACTTGATGTTGTCTTTTGAAATATAAAAGTTTTTAATGTTGATAAAGTCCAATTTATCTGTTTTTTTCCTTTCTGTACTTGCACTTTTGGTATCATATCTAAGAAAGCACACCATAAAGGTCTTTGGCTTTGAATGTAAGAGATTTATTTTAAAGAATTCTTATGTCATTAAATTATACACACACACATATATATCATATAAATTAAGAAACGTACCCACATCTCGCAAAACAATTAAAAATTCAGACTCTGGTAGTCCATAGGCATTAGATGGTTCTTCTAAAACAGTGTATAAACTCCCACACGGACAAAATTCCATAATAAGTACTTTATGTCTTGTTGTTGTCTAAAAAAAAAATCACCAGTTGGGACTCAATATAAAAAAATAAATTTTTATTATATACCAGTACTTACCTAATTTCATTTAAAAGTAGAATTTGTTCCAGTCATGAAGGCACTTTGAACTGCTTTTTCACCTGGGGTTTGTTGACCGTACAAATGAGAGTATCTTCTAAATTCGTATTAAAATTGGATTTGTCTTTGAAGACAAACCACAGTAAAGGCTGTCAATAACTAATTAGAAAATCACTGCCACAATGTTGTAATGGTTCTTTTAAAATTATCTTTAATTTCTAATATAGAATAGTACATTTAGGATATTAGCTCTTCTACCAAACCTTAAAACACATGAAATTCTTCTTGTGACAAACACTTTCACTTTGAGGAATAGAGTTCTAGCCTTGGGAAAAAAAAAAAAATAGGTGGCAGAACAGCTGAGTGGTCCTCTTACAGACAGGTTCTAATCTGCCCATTTGAACTTGAGCTGATTTGTTTTAATCTTGATTTTAATGCACCATTGACTATAAGATATATTATCAATCTAATAACAACTTTATAGAGAAAAAGAAGTATTACCAAATTACATACATATGCATTGATTATAAGATACATGCCCATTTCATAAACTGGAAAATGTGAATGAGTCTTAAAATCCAGTATTCATCTCCAACTTTTTATCCTTTCTTCCTTTGATATTTTTTCTACATATCCCCAAAATACATCTATAAAATATTTTAAATTTCTCTACTACTGAGTGGTATAAAGGGAATAATTTCTTTTTTATTGAAGTATAGTTGATTTACTATGTTGTGCCAGTTTCTGGAGTAAAGTATAGTGATTCAGTTATACATGTATATTCTTTTTCATTATAAAGGAAATAATTTTATAAGGAAAAAAAGTATTGTTTTAAAATAATGAAATAATTAAATGCTGATGAATTGAAAATGTGAGAAATACCCATAATTCCATCATCCAGAGATAACTATGTTAATATTTTGGTGTGTTTCCTTTCAGTCTTTTTTCTATGTGTCAAATCTCATTAGAGACACCTAACACTATTTGTATACCATATAATGTATTTACCAAGATCATACTGCATATATATTTGTAATACTGATTTTCTCACAGAATATTACATATAAGCATGCTCCCAGGTGATTGAAATTTTGTTAAATATATCTTTTTATTACTGCTTAACTGCTACATAGTAAAGAATTAATTTTACCCAGAGAGGTTTGGCTGTTGCCCTTGGCTACTGGGAGGTGGGCCTCTGGAATGCCCTGTTTGCTAGAAGTGTCTTTGTCTGGGGTCTTTGGCCACATGGCAGTCTAACAATGACTTATGATGGGGGTTTTAGGCCATGCATATCCATTCTAACTTCCAGAGGAAACAGAGACTAAAGGTATTAGCCAGAACCTCTGAGAAGGGCTGGAGACTAAAGGTCAGCCAAGTGGCAGTATGTGGTCGAGCCCCAATAAGCACTTTGCACACCAAAGGCTCAGGTGGGTGTCCAGGGATGGCAGTACACTGCGTTCTGTCATACGTCAATGCCAGGACAGTAAGGTGTTGCTGAGGACAAGGAAGATTCATGTTTAGAACTCTCCCATATTCTGCACTTATAGATCTCTTCCTTTGGTTAGCTCTAATTTACACCCTTTTGCTATACTAAAATATAAATTACAATGTAATTGTAAGTTGACTTCTGAACAAAGCAGGAGTTAGGGGCACTCACCCTCTGGGCAACTGAAAATTAACGTACAACTTTATAGTCAGCCCTCTGTATCTGTGGTTCGTATCTGCAGATTCAAACCACCTTGGATTGTGCAGTACTGTAGTATGTATTCAGTGGAAAAAAATCCACATTATTTAGGTGGACCTACGCAGTTCAAACCCGTGTTGTCCGAGGGTCAACTGTATAGTGCTTTCCTGAGTTCTGTGAGTCATTCAACATTCTAGCAAATTATCAAATCTGAGGGCAGTCACGGAAGCCCTAAATTTGCAGCTGGCTGATCTGAAGTGAAGGGAGCCCTGGGGACACCTGAACTTGCAGCTCGTGTCTGACTGGGCAGTCTGGTGGGGGCTTTTCTCTCTGACCATGCAGTACGCCAAACGCCTCTGCAGCTCATGTCAGAATTCTTGAACACACTTGGCTGCCTGGAGGGCTAAGCTCTTAACCTTGAGTGTAGGTAACTCTGGGTAACTACTCACCAAACACTCTGACTTAATCATTCTGCATTATAAACAGAGCAGCAATGAACATCTTTGTACATAAAATTACAATTTAATTTCTGATTACTTCCTAGTAAGTATAAATTGTCAAATTATTTTTCAAAAGGTGTGATTTTATTGATTAACCATGTTTAAAGCAATTTCTATTTTCCTAAGATAGTTTTATTTTCACTGTTTCCCCCTAAAATCAATTCTGTCTTTTACACCTGGACTTCATATATAATCCCAGGATTCCAAGGATTTTTCTTCTTTTACAAAGCCTTCTTTGTATTGTTTGACTTTCTCCTTGCTCCTTATATAATTATGCCAATTTAGCTTCACTTAGGTTTTGTATTTAGCAATAATACTGTAATCATATTCTACATTCTTTTATTCTCTATACTACTTTTCTAATTCCATACCTTAATTCCATTGTTTTCTCTATTCAAGAATCTTTGAGAGTAAATATTTGGTTGTATGACCCCTAATTTCCACCATTTAAAAAAACCTGTTTATAAAACAATTTTTATATTAGCTATAATAAACATGACAAGGTTAATTAAAGCTTGACTACTTACCTCTTCTTCAATAGCAAATAACTTGACAATATTTTTGTGATTGAGTTTTTTTAACACTTCAAATTCTCTCATTTGAACATCCACTGGACGAAGGAAGCTTATGTTATTAAATACTTTGATAGCAAATAAGTCACCAGTTTTCTAAGAAAAGGAGAGAAAGGTTTTATGTTTATATTATAACAAAGATAAAAAGGTACTATTAGAACTAGAATAGCAATTTATCTTTTTTATAGAACACCCTGAATATTTTTAAACACAGGTAATTTGTACTAGGACTCCTGACTTATTTTAAAGCTAAGATATATCAATCAGCAACTCAATATTTCTTTCAAATTGTATGCTGTGGAATGTAGAAAGGGCTATTTTCCTTTGTATTATAAAGCTTTCATTATGATACATGTGGCAAAGACAGTCATTCACGTCTCAGAAGAGCTCAGCGTACCAAATGTGAATGTGTATTCTGAATAAGAAATAGAAAGTGAAACTCACAAGGCTTTCTCCAGGGCCCAATAATTTTAAACTAATCAAAACAGGAAAAGAAAGACTGAAAATTATATTCCACATATGAAATTTTTAGTAAGACTCTCAAATTAATACAATGAACTTCTAAGATTCCCTAACTGGATAATGTGTGTACATGTGCGCGTGGAGGTGAGAGCTGAAGAGAAGGTTGAAGGAGACCACCCTCATGGCACTGCACCACTACTGCCTTGGGTAACTTTCCACAACTTCCCCAAGATGACCAGGGCACACACTGTTGACTTGCAGACCATTTCTAAAGGATCAAAGGCATTTCCTTTTCTCTACCAAAGCACCGGCAGCACCCCAACTCTCGTTCTCTCATGGCATATTGAAGTAGATCAAACACAGAATTACAATGCACAACCGCAGCTGGGGGCAGATCTTAGAGGTACAAAATACATGCCTAATTTCAGGTAAACATTACACTCTCATGTTCTTCATTTAATTAACCTTACATTAAGGCTCTCTTCCAGACCCTCCCACATCCTTCCAATCACTCAGTCCAGAGTCTAAATTTAATCCACTTTTGCCACAATCCAAGGTTGAACTTCCCCAGGGTTAGTGGAAAGATCACTCATTTCCTCTGCCTAAAGATATTTCCTGGCTCGCTGTCAAGCCTGCTGTGCTGTTCCTGCTTTAGGCCCTCTCTACAGCTTTCCACACAGATTCACCACCTACACTTTCCCCTCCCCTCTCTTCAGAAGAGAATTTCATGATCTTCTTAAAACCATTTAACTGCATGACAGTCTCACTCTACAGGATCACTCTTTGGAGACCACCTCTGTGTTGTGATCACTCCTCCCTCTCTTCTCTGCTCCCTCTGCACCAAATACACATATTTTTTTTTCCATAAGAAAAGGCCCACTGACCATTTTCAGACAACATGAAAAGGAACAATTTAACTAGAGTTCAATTACACTTTTTTTTTCCATTTGATCAGTCAGGGTTAGGACACTGCCAAATCTATACCACCCAACAGAGAGATTTTTCTAGAGGACACTTATCTCAAACTTAGTCTACAATCAGGAGGATCCTAACAGAGGAGCAAGCAGGGGAAATAATACAATGTTGCAATGTACCCACTGTGACCAAGGCCAGTATTTTCCAGCCTTCTGCAGTCTACATCATACCTGTGAGGGTGACAGGATATGTGTGAGAACATGCTATTTTCCCTCTATTTAGCTGCACAGTCATCTATCATTCACTGGCCCTAAGTCAAACATTATCACTATTTAGAGATCCACACGCACATATATATACAATGTGCAGATCAACATGTCCTTCCTACAGCTCTCTCCCCTTCAGCTTCACCACGGTTACCACATACACATAAACCGTCTACCCCCATAAGCAGCTAAAAGCAACTTGATGAAGAATAGACAGATAAAGTAGGGACTATTCTTTGAATAACGTACAGTAAATTTAGGGATCTGGTTATTTTAAGCAATAACATAAAGGGGTTTAGCTAATACAATATAAAGACCCTTAAATAAACAGTTATAAGGGCAAGCAGGATTTTTTGGGTACAGCCCTAAACCCTTGATATTGATGTCACTGAGAACAAACATGGTTTCTCAAAACACATCCCAGGGAAGACTGTTAGGGACTGAATACCAAACTGGGTGTTAGCAGTATTTTAAGTCAATTTTTATGCCTCTCAAATCCTTATTTGAGGCTTTCAAACTATGCTGGATAAAGAACATTTTTACTTCCTTTGAAGAACTTCAGGTTGACTTAGGGTAGTCTACTCTATCCTCATTCATTCATTTACTCTTTCAGTCAGCAAGCATTTACAGAGTGCATACTAAGTGCAGGCACTTACAAGAACGACACCGGTATCTAAGTAAGGAAAGAGGATCAGAATATGTGAGATACTGACTAGTGCCAGGCACTTTATATATGCCTCCCTCAATTTCTATCACTACTGCCGACCTCTCACTCTATCAGTTTCTAATTTATGTTCCTTCCAATGCCACCTTGCCACTAAATCCAAAATTCTTTGTGGGCAGGAACTGCACATTACTCATAGCTAAAATTACTAGGTCTGCCATAGCGTCTGACACATACCAAGTGATAATTAGAGTTTGTTAAGTTAATTTGGGTCACAGAAAACAGACCATCAGATGTGTCTCACTGCTCAATTCTGTGTTGCCACCCGTTTTCTCTTCTTGGCACAGCACACAAAACATAAACATTTCCAGGACAGAAATATCCAAGGTTGATCACTATGAGCTTGATCAAGGACCAGAACCTGTGGACAATTCTAAAGCTGGAGGGGGAAAAAAGCCAAAAACTGCATGATATCTGATTCTTTCTCTAAGAGCCACAGAGGAAGCAGCCTCTCCCCGATTAATGCTTGTCTCATTGTCACAGACAGAACTGACTGGTAGTCTCAAAGCTACAGAAAAATAGAAGGAAACTCCCCCTTACTAAAATATGTAGAGCTTCTGTGCTGAATTCATAGTGCTGAAAAATTAGTGGACGATTATCTGCATTATAAAGGGATTTTTAAAAATTTCATTATTTCTCCAGCTTCCTTCGCAGAATAGAAACTTTAACGATCTTAAATTTCTTCATTTTAAATGACTTTAATTATCTTTAATTTCATCCTCCAACACAGAATCTGACAGAAAGTCCTTTTGGTTCTTGAAATGCCTCTGGGATTAGTCCCTTTACTCTATTCTCACTTCCACCAACAAGCTCTGATGACCTCATACCAGGGTATAGCCTTCTAAACCTGGGCTCCTTGGTTTCTTTTTTTAAATTGAAGTAAAGTCAGTTTACAATGTGTCAATTGCTGGTGTACAGCATAATGTTTCAGTCATACGTACACATATATTTCTTTTCATATCCTTTTTCATTATAAGTTACTATAAGATATTGAATACAGTTTCCTATGCTGTACAGTAGAAACCTGTTTATCTATTTCTGGGCTCCTTGTAGATAATCTCATTTTACTCCAGTCTACCTTGCAGAATGCTGCTCTACTCGGGGCACAAAGCCTTAGTACAGCACAGCAGAATCGTCTGTGGGTTTCCCCCCAAACTCCCTACCTGTCTCCTCACCATGCCTCCCTCCACTACCTCCTACCCCAAATCACTGCCGCACTGAACCTCTGTCAGTGACGTCACTCACTACTGTGGGAAGACTAGGCTGAGGAAAGAACCAAAAGGCACAACACTAATCTTTCCCAGTCTTTTTTTCCAGCCAACCTTCTGTTTTTCTCCACTGCCCAGGACATGACTTCTGCCACCAATGGGCAGATATCTCTGCACTGGCTCTAACACAAGTCATATCTTAAATAATGACAAAAACAGATATTCTCTTCAGACAAAATAATCAAAACCACCAAGTCTCACATTAGTACAAGTGTGTGTCTCAGAAGACGACACATACAGAGCTTTCACCCTCTGTACCAACCTTATGTCTTCCACGAAAGACATTTGCTGTAGCTCCCTGGCCTAAGATATCAGATAAAAGCCACAGGTGATTAGAAGTGCTCTGCATCTCGGCTTGGTCAGGCGATCCTCTTGTTATACTAAGAGAAAAGAAAAGAAAAAAAAGTACACATTTGTTTTAAGGGAATAATACATTTAAGAGACAAATATTAGCTATTTTTAGTCTCAGGTAAGATTAACTATCACTTGTTGCTAAATCAAAGTGTAGAAACAGTCCAATGTAAAAATCTAACTTTCCAGCAGTATTAAAGGCTAAAATGCCATGTGGGGTCTGAAAAAACATTCACCAATGACACCTTATATATTCAATTTAACTCACTCTTCACAGGGCTGAAAAAATATCTATTTCCCTTCTAATTTTGTCTCTGTCAATAAGAATGGTATTGGCCATTTACCTCCTTAAAATGTTTTGAAAGATTAATCAATAATAAATCATGTTTTAAAATTTAAAGTGATAAGGTTAAATACAAAAGAAGTATAGAAAAAAATTACTTTGTTTCCTTCAAAGGCAGGGCAACACTAAGAAAACCACTGTTGCCACAGTATAACACTTCCATAACTTAAAATTTCATCTACATAGAATCTGACAATTCATGATGGAAAGGTAACATTTCAGCAGTAAATTCTGAAATAAATTTAAGGATAGTTTTTCCAATCTCCAAGTATATAAATATACGTATACCAAGAGTATATTACAAAGTCTTAAAGAATAAGCAAGGGGATGCTATGCATGTATGGGGGTAGGAGGTATATGGAAAATGTCTGCATCTTTTGCTCACCTGTGAACTTAAAACTGCTTTAAAAAAATAAAGTCTATTAAAAAAAAAAAAAAGCATTACCCCTAGCCTTGTCCTTTAATATTGAAAAGTCATATAAATATAATGATATTAAAGGGTTTGAGCTCCACACTGGAATAAAAATGAGGTCTGCTAAATAGCATTAACACTTGTCCCACCATGCCACCTCAAACTTGATGGAATATCAGATTAAAACAGATCTTAATATCCCTTCATAGTTAAGACAGAACAGAGCAAGTATTCGGTCATGAATTAATGACTGCCAATATTCCAAGGAGGGTTAGGAACACAAAGAATGGCCAGGCGTCTAAATTTCACCCATCTTGATGTACCAAGATACATGTATATAATTCTAACACCCATCTAATTCAGATAAGGGAATTTTACATACAGCAACATATTGGAAATAAGCACTAAAAATAAGATAGCTTTTTTCAAAATATGAAATACACATTTATCCAGCTACTGAGGTAATAATAAACTTCTCAAATATCTTTCAGTAACATTATCAAATATTTCTCAATAATGAAAAGCTTTCCTAATTAAGGTAACTTTGCTGTTTAACTGTAAATGACAGTGTCATTAGGTACCTACATGTACCTAGTGGATAACATAAAACACGTTTATCATCTAAAGTATCTGCTCTCTATATGCAGATACAAAACTACAGTATCACAATGATCAGGGGAAACGTCTTTTGAAACTATCCAATAACCCCCCAACAACAGCATGCTAAAACATGACTCAGCACACCCAGAGGGTGCTTGCTATACAAACCTTATCAAAATTTTGACACAGTATAGGCATGATGCTAGTGATCCTGCCTTAAGTCTACTTCCTTATACTGTCCAAAATGAAAGTCACCGTTTGTACACAGATGAAAACAGGTTTGGTGACGCCGCATATGGACAAAGTAACAGGATTTCTAAACTCTACCACTACATGAATCATTTGTTAAACAGATATTACATTCAGCATTCTACAGTTAAAAAAAAAAAGGCGGTTTTTGGTTATGGATTTGACAATTACTGAATAGAACTTGTTTTGAGGCCACCTACCGAAAATACCTGGGAAATGGACTGGAAAATACACTCGTAAGCCATTTCCCAAAGGAAACGTTTGGGAATTTGCATTAAATGTGTGTACACTGAAAACGTCTTCAGCTTCTAGATTCCGGTGAGTCAAGCCCCGCTGTTACCACCGAAGCCCTAATGACACGTCTCTTTTTGTTTGTCTGAAAAATTAATCGATTTAAACACCGCCAATCCTGTCCACGCTCGGAAAGAGAGGTAGAACGGGGCCAGTCTAACTCCAAGGGAAGGGGCATCCCGCCGTCCGGGCGGCCAGGGCCCAGCCCCGGTAACCGATACATCCTCTTCCTCGGTGCCCAACGCCACTACACCGGGAGGGCCAGGGTCAGAGGGCCGGCCGTGAGGCGACGAGTCCCGACGCAGGGGACCGGGCCCGCGCCACCTTTCCACCCGCTTCGCACGCCCCAGACACCCGGGAGGCGGCGTCCGCCCAGCCAGGGTCCGGGGAGGGCTCGGCCTCGGGTCGCGCGGGGCTCCTCGGGTCGCCCGCTCCGCCCCCGCCCTGACTCAGCATCCCAGTTTCCCACAGGGGGCAGGAGCGCTCCGCGCGGGCGGTGCCCCGCTTGGCTGCCCGCGTCCGGCGCGGCTTCGGCCCCTCCGCCCGCGCTCGCCTCGCTTACCGCGCCCGGTCTCCGCCGCGCCACCCTCAGCGGGCTCCCGCGGCCTTCTTGCGCCTCAGGCCACTTCCGGCTTCACGAGCCCTGGCCGGGGGCCACGTGACCGACGGCCGGCGCGCGCCGGTGCGCGTGCGCACGCCAGCCGGACCGGCCTGGGCCTCCGCCGCCAATCCCCCCACCGCGGCCGGCTGCCCGAACCTCTGTGGCAAGGGGTCGGGTGGAGGGGTTGGGGGGAGTCTGCAGTCCGATTCCGTCCACACCCTCTTCCTCTGCCTGTCCCCCCTTACTCTGAGGGAGAAGCCGCAGAGCCCTGCGCAGTGAGCACAAGGGTTCAGATTCCCACAGCTGTAAATCCCGCCCCGTCCCCGACAGCCAAAGGCGGAGTGCGGGAGTGGGGAAGAGACAGCGGAGCGGTGATTACAAACTTGCAAGTAATCCCAGGTGTGCGGAATGCGCGACACGTGAGGAGCCATCACTGGGGGGATCAGTCTGTATGTATTTTAAAGGCCACGTTGACCACAGGAGGGTCAGATTATTGCCGAATTACTCAAATTCGGACATGAGATTCTTAATGTAAATCAGTTCATTTAATAACTCCCTCTTTTTAGACGGTATTTTGGAAAATGGTAACTTTGGAGAATCTAAGGACCAAAATCAGACCTCCTGCAGTGTTCCTGCCGCTAAGATCTCAAGCAGCTATTCCTGAGAGTGATCTCTTCTGCCCACTGATAGCACGCAGCCTTTCTGTCAACGTAGAGGCCACAGAGACATCTGCTGGCGAGGGCTAAATTCTGAGAGGGAAGAGGAAGGAGTACTTCACAGATGAAAAAGATAGGAACCAGCAATAAAATAGGAAACCACGGCAGAGTAGTTAAGAGCAGAGGCTCTTGAATGAACAAACCTAGGGCTGCAGTCCCAGCTCCCCCTGCCAAATACCGACTCTAAGCAACTTTTTGTTTTTTTAACCTACGCCTGTTTTATCATATATCGTATCTACCATGGAGATAAGAAAAGCCAACTGTAATGCGTTGTTACAAATGAAGTTACTTTATTAAACTTTTAAACAATGTTTAAGTGATGGAATCACTTGAACATATCTATATGCTGCTTACAATTCCAACTAATTTTAGTTCTCCCCTATCTAATGCCAAGAGGAGCTGCAAAGTTCTTGACAGCAGTCTGAAGGCCTCGATTCACATGTTTACCACTTAAGTGATGAACAGAAATACATTTCCTTAAAGGTCAAGCTATTTGTGAACCAATTAATGTTACTATTTAAGATTTAAATAAACTGCTAGGCACAGAACTATACCAGGCATAAAAAAACTCTTGTGGTTTCATAGTTTAGTCATGCAAATCTGTCTTTTTGCCTCAATGACCTTAACCTGTTTCCAGGTGAGATTCACCCTTGAGATAATTATTTAGCTGTTTGCTTTTGGAGACTAAGTACAGTACAATTGAGGTAATCCATGAAGGAATGGAGTTTCCCAATTGCTATGGTTCTCCCTAAGTAAAGTGCTCTGGGCAACTTCAGGGAAGGAAGATGGGAATTATTACACATGATTACGTAACATGAAGTTTAACTTCTATTATAGACTCTTAATTTCCATGGTTTGATTTTGCTTAGCTCTGAACACTTGGAATATTCTGAGGGGCTTTAAAAAGCCAGGGGAAAAGGAGGCGGTGTCACCTTTACATATACAGAATAAACTGTACAGTAATAATAGCTATATCAAGGCTTTGTTTGCAGATGTGGTAATAAGCTCTTTTCATGTTTAACTTACTGAATTCTTAGTCATGAGGTAGTTATCATTTCCCCCATTTTACAGATGGGGAAACTGGGGCAGGGAGAAGTTATCTAACTTGCTCAAGGTTCTGAAACTAATTACTGGCAGGACTGCTATCTGAACCTCCATAATTTGGATCCTGAGTTCAAAGATCGCTGCAACAGGTGCAATGATCTCTCCCACAGTACAGGGGGACTTGTCAAAGAGACAATTAGCTCTCACTCATCTATTTTTAAAACCATTTTCATCGAAATACGGTCGTCCCTCAGTATCCACAGGGGAGTGGTTCCAGGACCCTCCCCCCAGATACCAAAATCCTTGGATGTTCAAGTCTCTCACATAAAATGGTGTATTTGCATGTAATCCACACACATCCTCCCATATACTTAAAATCATTTCTAGATTACTTACAACTAATGTAATGTAAATGCTATACACATAACATTATATATATGTATAATGTTGCCCAAGTGCAGCAAATTCAAGTTTTGCTTTTTGGAATGTTCTTGAATTTTCCTGAGTATTTTTGATCAAGGGGTGGTTGAATCCATGGATGTGGAACCTGTGGAACTCATAGGTACAGAGGGCCAGCTGTATAATATACATTCCACTGACCTGTTTTTACAATTAATTGTCAACTTGGTTTACCTTTATTCTATGATGTAAGGAAAATGTTTAAAATCTCTTCTGGAATTAACTCCAGGAAAAGATTTATGTACAAAATTTAGGATATAATTTTAGGAAGTTTGTAAGACCACTGAAGCCCATCCATGAAACCTCTAGGGACCACATGGGCCAATGGTTAAAAAGAGCCTCAACCTGCCCCCCCCCCCAAATCCTACTTGGGCTTTTATAACTTAAACTTAATTGATGACTGCACGAATTCCGCTGCTCAGTTTTCTCCATCTTAATTTTCCAGTACTACTACGGATATTGTTTGTTTTCCTGCTTTCTCGCACAGCCATGGATATAAATGGGGAAGGCGGGGAACTAAGTGGGCAAGCCACCACTCGTAAGCATCATAAGCACACACACCTATCCTGTGCCCTTCGTGACCCAGTGAGAAGGGAAAGACCAGATTTTTAATTCTATCAACACAGGCTTTTTCTAATGCATTTTAAAAGAGCCTAAGTTATTTCACAGAACTAAGTTGCATGTGATCTTTTAGAAGCATAATTAAATCATCCATACACTTAGATATGCAATCCTTTGAATGGGAAATCAGGGAGAGAGGAGAAAATAAGGTTGAAGTATTTATAATAACTCCAACAAAGACTTGGTAGATTTCACTACGTAAAATTTATTGGCCTTTTTTTCTTTTTATAAAAAATGTGTAACACCAGCACCTACTCTTCAATCAGTTAATTTATGAAACCATTCTCTTCTGTAGAATACACAATGGCATTGAAACAGTTTAAAGAAACGTAAAGGCTATCTACAAAAAATTAGTTTTGATTTATTGTATTCCCCCTGTACTTTATGAGTCTGCACACATAGAAGAAAATTAAAAATTTAAAACATTTTATATTCAGCAATTAAAAAAAAAAGTACACTGTTTTCCAGCTATGGTCTTTATAAAGGACTTAAAAGTTTCAGGTTAAAAAAAAGGTACTAGGATAAGTCTGCTGCATATTATAACAGCACTTTTAGATAGAACGATTTGAACTGGCATGCAAGCAACTTCTCTAGTTGTCACATACCTGTAATTCAGGGAAAATTACACCCATTTTACTGAAAAATCCCAATACATATACTGCAATAAGCTCAAAGCAATGTTAAAAAGACCAGTGTGAATGGCACACAAGAACTGCTTCTTTATAAATTAACTGGAATTCCTGGTGATGAAGCAGGCACAGGGAGGTCCAGTCCTTAGGGCTTTGCTCTCTGGAAGAACACCTGTAAATAAAGTACACTTAGTGCCGATGTCAGAAGAAGTCACCTTCTACCTGAAGAACAACTCCAATTTACTGGGTACTACTAGTCACTCTTGTAAAATACAATGAACTATTTAAAGTATTTCACATACTTCATAAATCCACACATAATACAAGTTAAGAACTTGCTCATCTGGACAATCTGATAAGGTCTAGAGATAACTTAAGTTGCCATTACTAAGCTGAGAAACTAGTGAAAATGTGGTTATTACCGCCAATGCTGAGAGATTCAAACAGTCAGAGGAAATCACGCTCTTGACACCTTTTTGCTGACTGGCACTACTTTCAAAGTTAATGGTAAGAAATTAAATTTTGAGGAAGAAATAAGTCAAAGCTAAAGATAACAGCTGTTATCCTTTGAGGAATTTACTATTTATTTATTATTTAAAAAAAAATACTTCCAGTTCAACATTTAAGACTATGAACAAGTAGGCAAGAGGCTGTGCTAGGCACTAGCCCAATACCTTCCACAGTTGGGTAGATACTAAGTGCGCGCTAGAAAGAGTAAATAGTAGGCAGTAAGCTCAATAAGAATAAGGATTGTAGTAATCATTATATCCCGAACACCTCATAGACCAGACATTCATTTAACAATTATTAACAATCTACTAAATAGAGAGAAAAACTGATCGCTACATGAGCAAAAGAAAGCCTTACAAAGAGGCCATGTTTGAGAGAAGCCTAGAAGAATGGGTAGAATTCATAAAGGAGAAGGTTGCTAATAAGGCAGGATTACTGAAGAACAGCAAGAATAGTAAAGACTGTTTCTGCATGAGAAACCATAAATGTAGCCTGAGATTAGAATATGACAAAAAAATAGCTAAATGCCAAACTAAGAGACATGAACATTTTTTTAGTCAACAATAGGTTTATGAAGATTATGAGGAAGGGGAATGAATTTCAGAGGACAGAGATCAGCTTGGATGGAACAAGGGAAGGGAAATCAGAGTGAGATAACATAAGCCTACACCAGAGTGGCAGCAGAGACAGACAGGAAGAGTCAGCTGGATCAAATAATCAGATAGGAATAGAGTTGGCACAAAGAAGGGACTTCGTTTTTTCCAACTAGAAGAATAATGCTAACACTGAAGAGAAGTAGGGCTTGGGAGGAAGACTTCAAATGCTTTTAGGTGAATGTGTTTGGAGCATAAGACTGCTACAATGTACTTCGATCTGCTGTTACAGATACCTGTAATAGAAAGTTACAGTTTTTTTAGTCCTTTAGTCCAGTGTGATTGAACAGTTATTTAACAGAGGTAACTTCCACAGACACTTTGCTTTTATGGGGAAATGGGACAGGGGAAGGTTCTCAATAAAAAACAATAATTCTCAATATCTTCTCACAAATGCTTGTCAGTTTAAGCTGACAAGGGAAAAAAACTAGCAAAGGAAGATGTTAGAACAAAGTCAAAGGATGGTATGTTTATTTATCAGCAAAGCCCCTTGACTTCAGTGCTTTGGGCCAAAGAACCAGTGAGCCACTCATTAAGTTACCCGCCACCATGAGTTTTAGCACAGTACTTTATTCTCAAATTTGTTGAATGAAGATAATAAATAATAAAAATAAAGACAATTCCTTATCCTGTCACACTGTAACTTTATTTCCAGACTAGGAGCTCCTTGTGGGCAGGGAGAGTCATTCATATTGGTATTTGCAGCAATTAGCATAGTGCCCATTACCCAAAAAGTTGTCCCTGAGAACAGAATGACTCGAGCGCCTGGATGAGAGGAAGACAGATTTGTTTCATGGATTTCACTGTATAATGAATACCAAATAAACACCTGGTACTTACCACCAACTTGGAGGTTGGCTGGTTTGTTTTAATTCAGTGATTTTATGAATGTAAAAGAGCCTTAATGACCAAATCTGAGGATTCTGGTTTTTTTTTGTCCATTTTACAATTAAAAAGTTTCAAGATAGGTTTCAACTAAGTAACTCATACTTCTGCTTTTGATCTTTAGCTCTTTCCTTCCAACTCAATATGGACAGTTGTTCTTAAACATGACTTATCCTCCCAGTCCTATAGTTCCTATTTAATCACATCACAAAACTGTAAAAGAAAACTGACATCTTCATACCAACGTGCTCAGACACATACCCTTTCAGTGTGCTTATTAACTTTCTATAATCTTACGTAGGAGTTCAGTTGAAAGAAGCTTCACAGAAAACTCTGAAGGATAACATCTATTAACTGGATTCTTAGAAGCAGGTTTTAGAGCAAAGAAATCCCCCAAACACGTAACAATTGGTCAAACTACAGTATGACACAGTATCGTGTAATATGTATTCTCTCTTGGCTCTGACACATCACCTAACTATATGAAGATAAGGAAGTTTTCCAAATACCTACCTTTAAGTAGTTTTTAAAAACTTTAGCATCAGGCTGCTGAAGTGCCTGACAAAACTCCTGGGAGGCCATGGGGAGAGGAGAGAGAGAAAAGAATGAATCTATTTGTATTACAGTCATCATAATTCAAAGCCACAGTATTCTTTTAAAATTGTGATAGAAAAACCATAAAATTGAGCATCTTACGCATTTTATTTATGTATATAGTATAGCAGTGTTAACTATATACACACAGTCATGCAACAGATCTCTAGAATTTTTTAATCTTGCAAAATTGAAACTGTAGGTACCGATGAACAACTCCCCCTCCCCCACTTCCTCCAGCCCCCAGCCACTGCTATTCCACTTTCTTGTTTCTAAGAACTGGACCACTTTAGATACTTCATATGAAGACTGGCTTATATCATTTCATGTAATGTCCTCAAGGTCCATCTATGGTGTGTGTAGCCTATGGTAGAATTTCCCTATTTTTTTTTTTTTTTAAAGGCTGACTCATTCCATTGTATGTATATACTGCATTTTATTTATCCATTCACCTGTCAACGGACATTTAGGTTGCTCCAAATCTACAGTATTCACATTATAACTTATCAAAATTAACCTGAACAGTTCCTCACCAAAAGGTTATGTGACGTTTCCAAATGCAACACTCGTCAGACAGGCTGCTTTCATTTTGGACAACATGGCTCTCCTGGACAAGGCTGGCTCCTGCCTCAGCAGGATGAGTGGGACCAAAACTACACGGCTAGGCCCATCCTCACCCAGTAACAGGGGGAACTGAGCAGAGCCAGACCAAAAGAGAAAGACAAAATCCTCTTCAACAGAATTGTGTAAAAATGTTGTCAAAGGGCATATGAAAAAGGGAAAACTGGGAGTCATTATTTTTATAAGCAAATAATTAGACAGAAATGTAGTAATTTTGCTTCATTTAGCAATCTGGGAAACTATTGAACTATTCAAAATTGAATGATGTATTTCTATTTTGATAGGCATTAGGATCATATGAGTAATTAGTTAATTTATTATTTTCATAAAATATTAATTTACTTATATAATAAATGATAACAGAACATTCATTAATATCCAAGTTAAAGATAAGTCATGAGATAATAAACTCATTAAAAATGAATTTTATGATTACTTTTTTGTGAGATCTATTTTTCAGCATCTTTTATAAAATGAAATTATTAAACAACTGTTGATGAAGAAACAATTCTTAGAATCTACACAAGAAATTCTAATTTTAATCAGACCTCTGATACCTCATTAGATCTATGTGCTGTTGGACAAGTCTGGATACCTATATGCCCAGAAAACGGAATGCCTTCACAAAAATGTCTTTGAAGTACTGCAAAAGTTTAAGACCACTTTCCAGTCACTAACCTCAAAATATGGTTTCAGATTGATGAAGTAACCATTGATAAGCCTGGCCTACGTAAAATCAACTGCCTGGCACAAATCTTCAGAACAGAGGTTCACGTGCCACGGCCTGCTCTGGAAGTCTCGGGGAGCCTACTGGATTCCTTTTAGCATGTTTTAAAAATACATTTATAATATATGGGATTACAAAGGAAACTAATTATAGTGAATTATGGCTATCAAATATATTTTTGATATGTGGCAGAATAAGAATTACTGACTCTGATAACAAAGTCTGGTGGCATGTATTAGTAACTCATAATTTCAAAAAATTGAAGTATAAATAATATTTTGAGATCTCTGAAACAACTAATGTGATACAAAAACATTTGTGATTTCTAAGGGGACAAAGTCACAGGCAATGCAAATATGACTGTGATTTGTCACTTACACAATGATAGGAAATTAAATTTCTCTTAAAAGTAGTGAAAATAAAAACATAATTTTTTCCCATTCGATTTCATAGACCTATGAAAGTCTGGACTTTTGCTATCCTACACATAGTAAAACATCAAGGTGAATGCAATTTGACCTTCCAGAATCAAAATTTATATTGAACTGCATAGCTGTATTTCTTTAATTAAAAATAAGGAAAACCTGCTAGGACAGCTCTTACCTGAATTATCTCTGGAGCTACTTGCAAGGAAGGCAGGTATTCTTGTTGCAGATACTGAACACATTCTGGGCCCTGAAATTAAATTGGAACAATATATGTATACTTTAAACACAACATGGTATTGTGATTAATAACACAGATTCTAAAGCCAGACTGCTTTGGTTTGAAGCCTGGCTCTGGCAAATTTCTGGTAACTTGGGCATGTTACTTAACCTCTCTGAGCCTCAGTTTCCCTATCTGAAAAATGGAGTTACTGTGAGGACTGAATGAGTTAAGAAATGTAAAGCTTTTAGAATAGCACTTACCACTCACGACATGTTAACATTACCTAGTGTTATGCAGTGCTAAAGATTAAACAAACACGCTTCTAAATGCACAAGGTCACAGTGCCAGAGCCTGGTTCCACGCACTGAAAGGACGCTGCAAAGAGAGGTGCTCCCGTTTCAGTCTACCACTGGATGGACTATAGAGTGTCTATTGGTGAGTGAGGGGAAGCCTGTGGGCAGTGCCAGGGTAATGAACATCTTAACAAAAAGCACGCCTCCCTTTTCTGTTTAAGAAACTAGGAAACAGAAATTTAGTAGCCAGGTGAGGAAACCAAGACCCAGAAAGACGGGGTGATTTGCCCAGTCTGCTGTTAATTAAGTCTACTAAAATGCAGGGCACCAGACTTCTAAAACCCTTTTTCTTCATTGCCAAGTGCTTGCACTATTAGATGCTGAAACGGTAATAATAGTTTTCTGGGGTTTTGAGGGGAGGGTTAAACTCTGTGCAGGGAAGGAAGAAGCCCTACCCCTAACCCCTATCCCATCTCAGCAGCTAGAGGAACTTAGGACGCAATTTGAAAATGGTTTTCCTATAGCAATTTGTCTTTGAGAGGGTGGCCTCAACCAAATGTAATAAATCCAATACTTCAAAAAATAAAACAAACGAACAAAAAACCCAACACAACAGCTAATTTCACTTTCAAACTTGAATCTGACTTAAAGGCTTTAATATGTTAATGACTCCAACTTGGTCCAACTGGAAGTAATAGTTACCAAAATGAAATCAATCCAATTCTCCTCAATGTATTTCTCCCTGTATTAGCACCTGGATTTTCCATTTAATATTACTGCTCCTGAATCAAAGGATTTCTTTATGTTTCCTCCTCTACCCTGCTCCTGGGCCTCTAACCCAATGGATCTAGTTCACGATTTAATGACCCTTCAAAGGAAACCTGTTCCTGAAAGGAGGTAACACTGCATTGTTTGTGAAAGTTTCTCACATCCCTTCTGCGTTCCTCCTCACCTTTTTCTTTAGTCTACTCTCCCTAACACTTAGTGCCCCTACACTGCTCACCATCACATTTTAACCCCACTGTTATCACTTAAAAATGGAGTGTTTTTTTTTTTAAATCAGGAACAGTATAAAATCAGTAAACTTATACCTCAAGAGGAAGTCAATCAGGTAAATAAACAAAAAGATAGAACAACGAAGCAAAACATTTTCAAATATAATGTTCCATTTGACTCAATTCTGTGTGTGTCTAAACGACAGCTTTTAAGGGACAAGAGAAGAAATTCTGAATTGTAAGTATCATTCTTACTATTGGTTATTCCTCATCCTCCTTGACTCTCTAGCATCCAACAGTGTCAGCAAGTCTCCTCTCATGATTCTCTTCCCTTAACTTTCATACCTTTGGTTCTATTTCTAGCTTTCTCTTGACCCTTGCTCTAGCCAAAGTTCTTTCTGTCTTGGTCTTAGAAAGTCTCATTCATTCCTACTATTTCACCTTAACTAACTACAAATTGAGTATTCCAAAATCAGTACTTAGTTCTAACTGCTTCAGACCCACATTCCAAAGAGTTGTCCAAACATTTTTTCCACTTAGCCATCCTAAATTACAACCCCACTGCCTACTGACTTTCCAACTTTCCCATGGAACACAACACCCCTAGTCCCGTTGTAGTTTTTAGCTGTTCTGCCTCCACACTTTAGCTAAACAGGGTAACACTATTTTCTACCAAATCTACCATCTGACCTGTCTTCATACACCTATCACTTAACTTTGCCCAGAATGCCAGCTCCTCGTCAGTCCAATGAATCTACATTTGTTTTAAGGTCTACCAAAAACCAGAAAAACACCCCCTCTTTCCAATCGTTGTTTTAGATTGCCCTCGCAGGCACAGCTGCTCCTTCATCTTTAGTCCCACAGTATTACGTTTGATACAAATGTATTGATTTAAAATACCTTTATTAAAGTAGTTACTTAACTCATCCCACTCAGTTGTTCAGGTACTGGTCTCCCTGATTCTAAGATCCACAAATACTGGGTGATTTTTTATTCATCTTTATACAGATCCCCTGCAGCTCCAAAATACCTACCCCTCCCCCTAGCACATAGCAGACATAGTGAAAATGCTGAATTGAAAACTCTTTGAATTTCTTTCATAATCAAAAATTCAAGGTCAAATGAGGGAGTGGGCTGAATGGAGACTCTGAATAAGACCTCATGCTTTTCTTAGGAGGCAGAGGAAAGCTGCTGCTCAACAGCTGACTGCAGCTATGCAGGAATGCCAGTCCTGTGGTGGCGTCCCAGCTTTGAGAAGTTAAAGACAGAAATTTTTGTTTAAAAAAAAAAAAAAAAAGAAAAAGTCTGATTTTAAAATGTTTTTAATCAGTTCAAATTATTTAAAAATATTGTTTAAGGCAAACAACACGTCAGCTAGATTCAGCTCAGAATCACCTATGATTCATACAGATGATTAGACGAACAAAGAGAACGGACAATGTAAGGTAGCAATGTGCTCTAACCAGTCTGTAGTACAAAGAAGTTGGACAAACCTGTGCAGAACCTACTAGGTTCTGAACTCTGAATCTTGAAATTCTGATTAAGATTTTTCACATTGTTTGCCAAACCAAAGAAACATACACTTTAATCTCCCAGTTACCCAACACAAAGTACAATAATGGATACTGCTACTTTCAGCCAACCCCTCCCTCATATCCAAAAACGTCAGAACCGAAGTTAATTAACTTTTATAAAAGATACAGCTTTCATAAACAAGACACACTCATGAGGGGAGGATATAGCTCGGTGTCAGAGTGAGTGCTTAGCATGCACAATGTCCTGGGTTCAATCCCCGGTACCTCCTTTAAAATAAATAAACAAACCTCAATATAAATAAACAAACCTAACTTACTCCCCTGCCAAAAAAAAAAAGAACAAGACATACTCAATTAAAACCATGAGAAATATATACGTGAGATAAAAGTGAAGTGGTATGGAGCTTACCCGTTTGAGATGAATTGTTTTCAGCGTCACTGCACACTCGGACAGAGCCTGTGAAAAACAAATTTAAGAACTTTAATACTGTCAATTCTTGGTTACTAATCCAGTTTTTCTCTTTATTTCCCCAGCCACTGCTCATTAACATTTACCTCCAAAGAAAGGATGGAGAAAGGAAAGGTAACAGGCAGATAGAACAAGTATATTAGATAGACAATTCAGAAGATAGAAAAATACAGAAATGCTATCTAAATACAATAAATGATAATTATGAAACCTAGCTTTTACTAGGTCCTGGGGAAATGAGTAAAGGGCAACTATTTGATATTAAGTATTCTGCAGATAAGATCTGGGGAAACTATCATTCAAGAAAGAAAAAGTTACTCGTGAACTTGAATTAGAAAAGAAAACATTAAGCACAAGTTTTAGGATGAAAGTAGTGGCGTGAAACTAATAACTCAATCAAGCTTTAAACAATGTTTGCATCACCCTTTCATGGTCTAAGAAAGAGTCTTGGATGTTAAAGTTGGAGGAGCTGGGTTTTATATATTCAACTTTAACATCAGGATTTAGCAAGAATCCATAAAAGATCCAAAAGGTACTATCAAGTTTTTAAAAATAAATCTTAATTTGAAATTATCTTTAAAAAGAGGGTATTGAAACCTAATATAATCACCTGGCATTAAGGAAGAAATTGTGAGTTAGAATGCAAGATCTACACAAGGTAAACAGAGATTCCTAGATGCTTACCAATACTGTCTGTGCATCTGCCAGGTCAAAGGTTTGTTTTAAAGGTGCTAGGAAACATGCGGGGACAATGTGCTTATAAACAAAATCAGCAAATCCCACTGGTCCATCTTTACCTCCTGTCAAGAGAATTCAAATTTTCATCTTTTATAAAAAGAAAAATCACTTAATTTATCACTGGGAAAATCAACTCCCAGCTCCTATGTTAGGGCTGGGATCTCATTTCATCTCTCTTGTCTTAGAAAATAGGTTGGGGAATGAAGTTTTGTTATTTTTTAAAAATCATCTTACCCCAGAGTTCTACCAACTTGGAGAGGATAATAAAACACGTTTTTTGGGCAATTGGATCTGGATATTCAACCGCTCCTTGAATAACAGTAACCAGCACTCTTTCTACATTCTCTGCACCTGAAGAGAAAAAAACATTTGTGTTCAATCTCAAAAAGAACTAGAAAGCTAACCTGAAGCTTTCACTTCATACACATTAACAAGACAAAAGCATTTACAGAGTTGATAAGATCCCTTTATATTAACATGACTTCTAAGTTTTCAGCATAAAACACTGAAAAATCACTATTCCTTTATTATCTTGTCCTCTGGATTTCTAGACAGCAAAATTCTGTTTATCGATACAGTCCTGTTTATTTTTAATTTCAAAATGACAACGTAACTGGTAAGATTCAATTGTATGGTCGATTCTACCAAGTAGCCACCATACTATTTAAACTACTAAGGAACCAATTAAAGAACACTGCTTTAGGAAGAAGGGAATTGAATATAAATTAATTGTAAGGTCCTCTATGTGAAAGTGATTCCCACCCTGATAAATCAACTGTCATCCTTGGGGCCAACATATACCACTTCAAAAGTTTAGTGTTCACCTCATCTAGCTCTTGATCATACAGATGTGTAACTGTGGCAAGGACTTAAGGAGATAACTTAGGCACTGCATGCATCCCCACCTTGATTTGCTATGACTTCACTCATTCCACTGCCTGTGACTGTTTGCAAGAAAGCAAAGTAACTCCTCCTCAACATTTGCTTCTCTAAAGCAGCAGACTGGTCATTTTCTTCCGCTGGTCGGAGCAACACTTCAAAAATTGCATGAAGAAGGGGCATGAACATTTGTTGTAAAAACGGCGATACTTGTATCTGAAAAGAAATAACTATTACTACTTCAGAAATAAGAAAATTATTAATATGAAACTTAGGAAAACCCGTGTCTTACATAAAGCCTTTTCCAGAGATTCTCAGAATATTTATTTACATAATTCAGTTAGCAAATATCAATGTGAAGACAAAAATCTACGTAGCATATACATTATTGAAAGCCCCAAGATTGCTAATTTTAACCCACTTCCTACAGTTCAAGATTCAGGTTCAAAAAATATGGAGTCAGACATATTTCACAATTAAGTATTGCTATGGAATACTTTCAAATTTAAATTCTCAATAAATGAATTCTGCTCAATTTTAAGTGAGTTTCTATAACTGAACTCTTAGAGGCTTTACATGCCCTTAGATAAATTCCTTAACTTCTGGGACTCAGTTTCATCTATAAAATGATAACACTTATCTTCTAGGTTGTTACAAGGATCAAATGAATTAATATCTAAGAAAATGCTCAGAACAGATTTGGAATGTAGAAAGTACTATGTGTTAGTAATTTTTATTAAGCAGCTTAAACTTAGTTTAAATTTCCTTGTACATAAAACTGATATTGAATTACTTTCAAACTCCTATTTCGGCACCCAAATTACAGTGCTTTTAATGTAATCTTTAGACATTTAGTACTCAATGTTGTTATATTTGCTTTTCTAAAACACCAGACTAACAGTTTTCTTCTGCTGCATAGAATAGCTAAGGTCTTTTCTTATTAAAATATCTATTAAGCAAGTCCTACGTGTCAGGCAGTGTTGTAGACATTGGGGAGGATAAAAGTACATATAATCCGTGCCCTCAAATAACTCATACTTTAAAAAAAAACCAAGGAGCAAATGCTAAAATGTATCTAAAGAAAATACATCTAATCTTGAACTCAGGAGATCTTCAAAGTCAGGAAGTTCTCCGACCTCTGAAAGTTGGTGGCTACCTTAAATTTGGCTGTAATCTGGTTGATGAGAGGAATGAATTCCTGAAGGTCTTTTGCTTCACAATCTTTGAGCATGTGTTCCGAGGCAGATGGAATGAATGGAAGGACTTCTTCCTCCAGGCAAATAATCATGCGATGAAGGAAAGTGCGAACTCCACTTCTGAGAATATCCTTTTGTAAGGGACAACTGAGGGCTGGCAAGAACGTCTGTAAACAGTCCAGATAAACTTCGGAACAGCCACATTGTTTCACAGTCTGCTTGTTGCTGAAAGCTTTGCTGGTCCGACTATATAAACAAAATCAGGTAACTAGTTTTAAATTTGTTCTTCAAATGTTTTATGGAGTCATCAAAAACAAAGCACAACAAATTACAAAATAGAACAAAGAACCCAATTCTTTATTTTCCATGTTACAGATACATCCACCTTTGGCTACTATGGTTATTTGTAAACTACAGCTTCCAGTTACCACTCCAGAAAGGGCTCAAGTTAAATTAAATAAACAAGATATGATTAACACAATCTCTCAAATATGTGTCTACCTAAATGTTTTACTATATCTGTAAACTGTCAATTTATATTTAGGGAATAATCTTAGAATCAAGTTGTTTATACACTATCTCTAACATTAGCTTTGCACTGAAGTCTCCTGTAGAGCAATTTCTCTGTATAGTTTCTAATTAGCAATCACTGTAACTTTCATGCTGTTATTGTTTGCCAATAAAAAGTTGGTTAGAAAGAAAGAAATGGCAGCTTAGGTGGTCTTTGGGACACAATGCAACGGCTAAAAAGAAGCCTCAATACCTTTTCTTTAAGGTCCCAAAACTGATCATCCAGTGTCATTGGTATATGAACACTTAAATTAATCTCCTTAAACACGCAACTAATTTACATCAAAGAAGTCAGAGGAGTTAAGGATTTAGATAGCTGTCAAGCCAGAAATGCCAAAAATTATATGATCTATTCCTTTCTTCAGTTTAAACTTCTAATTCACTGAATTTAGAAAAGAAAGGTTTAGACAGCTGTGGAAACACAGATATGTACACCCAATTCTAAAAGATCCAAGTAAATGATTCTGTGCATGTTGAGACAATCACTTCATAATTTTTACTGCAATCACACTCACCTGGCAAATCCAACCGCGTGGTTGAGACAGTCTGCTAGACATGCCTGCCTTTCTTCATCCTGTGCCATCATCAATTTTTCTAACAGAATTTTAAACTTCTCCATGAGTGGAGTCAACAGATTCCTCATTAGTGCTTGCTTCCGTTCTGCTGGGTACTCACTATTAACAATCAGCACTCCAGCTGTCTCATAAATGAATAACTGATCATCACTGCTCAACAAAGACTGGTAACCATTCTCCTAAAATGAAATTCAGTCTTATTAAAGTTTTTCTTTGTTCACCTCCTCATTTAAGCAGAATTACTACAAGATGGAAAGGAGATGTAATCTATCACATCAACTCGTTATTAAAAAGATCTGAGAGATTTCTCCCAAAACCCGAATAGTGGAAAGAAAACTGAATTAGAGGTCAAAATATCATGGGTCTAATTCTACCCCAACAAGACTTCATAAATGGTTATATAAGCTAATTATTAGTCTTCTAATTTGTTTTCTTTTGTAAAACTTATTTGTAAGATTATTATGAAGCTAAAAATGAGGTGTAAAAAGGCTCTTTGAATGTTAGTACAAAGGCCATACCAGCTAATATTTTAAAGAGTGTTTAAGAGTTGAGTAACAACAAACACCACAAATAAATACAAACAGTTGTTATTTAAGACCCTTTGAAAACAAGATTCCAAATGAAAAACAAAATCTCATTCAGGCATAAGCAAACGTCCCATACAATGATCAATTTTCATTAATGAGTTTTGTTAGTTTTTACATTTGTGCAGTCAGAGGGGCCAAGGAGGGGGAGGGTATCAGAGGACCATCTAAGTCCAACACTAAAGCTCACTACTGACTGTAACTCAATAAAAAAATGTTAAAAACAAACAAACAAAAAAACCCACTAAAGCTCGCTGTTAAGAAATTATTTAAAAACCTGGTCTTAAAACAGATATCTATGCAGAGGTTTTACTATTTTAAAAAATTCTCATCTTTTAAAAGAGAACGTCCCCGTTTAGAATTACCTACACCATTTATTAAGTATCACTGGGACTAATCACTGGCTCTGGGAGTTAAGAACACAAAGATAAAGCAGCTATAAATATAAGGTACTTATAACCCTATTAAGCAGCAGTCAGCATTCATTAAAAGCCTATGTATCTTGTAATAACCTATAATGAAAAAAATACGTATATATATGACTAAGTCACTGTACTGTACAACAGAAACACAACATTGTAAATTAATCATACTTCAATTTAAAAATAAAAGCACTGTGAATCAAGTCTTTTCATATACTAAAAAAAAGATTACAGTTACAGTGCAAGTCCTTGTTTATACGTACAATATGAAAACGAAAAAATTTCCAGTATCCGTAAGATAGTATGGCTAAATATGGCTTTCTGAATGCCTATGGCTTGTGGATCAGTGTGAACTACCAAGGAAAACTGGTACTAATCAGGTGAAGTACTTTAATATATAGGTTTCTACAGTATGTAGGCAAAGATAATTTAACCAGATAATTCCACTAGCAACCTTTTATACAGTGCAATTACATATCCTATGTACCCTAAATACTGATATTTACTTTAAAAAACCAAAATATTATTTTATGTTTAACACTTCTCAAGTGGCAGCTCTAGTAGTAACTTTCATCAAAATGAAAAGAAAGTCAATTTCAGTATTTTGTTTTACATAAAAACATGCCATCAGTCAAAATATTATTACAAAGTATCTCAACTTAAATCTTTCTAGAAATGGACATAGAAATATTCAGATCAACCAGCATTTAATTTTTTTTTACCCCAAGCCTGAAGTTTCACAGAAAAACTTTAGTCTACTAGTAGCTGCCACTGAGAATGGCTAATTGATCACAGTCTTAAACAGGGAATAATTTAGAAAATGAATTTTCCCTTCTCCAAAAAATACTTCACCAGAATTAAACAGTACAGAGAGCAGATCGTATCTCACACTGCCAAATTTACCAGTCAACTTTTGTTTCCTTTCTATTTTATTACTATGTTTTGTTTACTGTATCTCAACAGTTTTGGTAAACAGGGCCCCCCACCCTCATTAAAAAAAAATTGCCCACAAAGGCATTAAGACTAAGGGCTAAAGGCATACAGCTTCAACACTTGGGAAAACCTATCACGTAGAAGGATGATACTCACAGGTGGAGAAAGCTCTAATAAATCTTGTATTCTATTCAGAATATCCTCAATGAAAGGATTCATTTGTTTACTGAATAAAGGCAAAAAGAAAAACCACAATTACCTAAATAACAGTGCTTGGAAAAGTGCTAAAATACCAAATCCCCCTTTAAGGCAAAATTAAAAAAAATTTCACTTCTAAGCTAGTCACGTGTGGTTATTAACACTAGCTGTGATTTTTTTAAATTACAACTTTACAAGCCTAAGAATGAGTAATTTCCATGCCAAGAAATGGTACTAGTAAAGAATACAATATAAAACAAATTAGGTTAAAAATGTATTTCTAAGGAATATCACCTTTAGAATTTCAAAGAAGCCATACAGTGCTTCACAGCTATAAAATCGATGGTTAAGTAACTAATGTTATTAGTGATGACAGGTGAAACATACAAAATTATTCAAACAGATCAACTTTTTAATAATGAACAAAGTAGCTGACTAATGAAAAGTAAAATAAAAGGAACACCAGATTTTAAAAAAAGCCTTAGAGCAGAAAGAACCAAATCTACCACAAGCTCTTAGAAAATAATTTATATCTTACGTAACAATCTTAAAAACAAGAATTAAACGTAATAGCTGAAAATTTGTACATACTTGAGAGATTTGACAAATCTGGAAAACAGGTAAGCGGTTCTACTCCGCACTTTTGCACTGGAGTGCCGCAGACCTCTGTGATCTAGGAAAGCCATCTAAAGGAACAGACGCTTTTATTATTTCTGCACTTACTTAAGGCTTTTACTGCTATTGTCATAACATATTTTTGTTCACAGCAAATTTTACTTTTTAGCTCTGAAAGGGAAGAACCTGGCACACAGAACAAGTAATCTTACACTACACACAAACAGCACCTTGAGGGCTTGTTTTAAATGACTGACAGAAACTCCATTTTAAGGAAATGGAGGCGGGGTTAGTTTCAGTGTGCTGAAGAGTTTTTGAGAGCTTCTGGCTCTGGAAAAAGTTATAAAAGATAGAATACTGTCTGCTCATTAGTTGAAACATGTGGAAAATAACCAAAGTTGAGAGTAAAATGTATACTTACTAGTACGCCTGGAATGTGCTGAGGTTCAACTGTGAAAAACTTTTCATATCTAACAACGGTTTCGAAGAACTCCAATGTCACAGATGTGTGCTGATAGGCACTAACTCCTGACGTTACCAACTGGAGCAGGAAAAAGTTAAGAAATCTATCCTTATTTAATGCAACATCGAAATGCCCCAGTATTTTTTTTTAAACTTTTTTTTTAATGAGTTATAGTCATTTTACAATGTTGTGTCAAATTCCAGTGTAGAGCACAATTTTTCAGTTATACATGAACATACATATATGCATTGTCACATTTTTTTTCGCTGTGAGCTACCACAAGATCTTGTATATATTTCCCTGTGCTATACAGTATAATCTTGTTTATCTGTTCTACATATGCCTGTCAGTATCTACAAATTTTGAACTCCCAGTCTATCCCTAAAATGCCTCAGTATTTATATTAAGCTCTAACAATTAAGGAATTCCCATTAGCTTATATAGAAACAAAGTTATGTTCAAATCAAATTATCTTTAGTATACTTACGGTTCGCATCATATCCTGCAAAGCACTAGCTTTTGAAACATCACCTGAGAAGTGAGCACCATGAGATACTGGAAGAGCTTCTGCCAACATATACAGCAATCTTATTGCTACTTCAACTTCCATAAACCGTGTAGTCTGCCAATTCCTAGCAAGGTATAATATGTCAGTGAAACCTGAATATAAACTTTCTATACAACTAGTGGTAAAAAGACATCACAAAGGCCTCTCTCTTTAAAAAGTCATAGCAATTGTTAATCTTGCCACGCAACACAATTCAAATCACAGAAGTATAAATAACTGATATAATCCATTTGATTGTTTATATTCCAAAGGCCAGTGTTTCCCCCCGAAAGGAGCAAGAGAAATCAAGGAGACGAGTACTTTGTATCAGAGATACACAAAAGATCTTAGCAAGTAACACAGATCAACAAGTCACCTGAATCACTTATGGCAGAACATCATCAGGGAGAAAAGGAAAAGGATGACTTGTTAGAAAGAGTAACAAACTTACTGCAGTGTAGAACTAAAAACTCTGCGCACAGAAGCCAGCAGTAACTCTGGTGAAACTTGAGCAAGCCTGTCCAACAACAACTTCAGTTGTTTTCTATATTCCACAAACATGGCTTCATCTTCACCCTACATGTTAAAATTTCCATTTTAAAAACTTAAAAGACCTTAAAACTTACATAAACGGTGAGTTATCGGTGAGTTATTCTGTATTTACAAGTTTGACACACTTTCATTTTTTCATCAATATTTATGTGGAAAAACTTACTATGCTCAGCAGCCTTCCCTCCTGCTCACAAATAAGCACTTCTGAACATAGTCCCTAGACCATGAAAGCCTAGAGCCAGAAACGGCACAGGGAGGACGTTAAACACAAGAATCTAAGCCAGGATGGGTTCATGCTGGGCTCTGTGAGAACTCGGGAACCTTTATTTATACGCCTTATATCTCGCAGTCCACTGTAAAAACTGTAATAATATCACATGATTGAAAATTCTATATGCACGGAGACTGGCACTTTGCAAATGTATGATGTGTTGGTGATCATCACCATTATCCTTTTACAGTTCAGTGTTTCTGAATGCCAGAAGTAACAGAACACTTTAGCACACAGCTACACAGCACACACCGTGACTGAGTTGCAAGAAAGCACCTGAGGACCCTGATAGGAAGCTGACTCACTGACAATCCTGGACAAGACTTTAACCAGAACAAGTCCAGAGACGGTTAAGTGCCTCATTTCCACTCTCTGATGAACACTTATGACCTGAGATCTACTGACTGGGCCTCAACTCATCACTCTCAGTAAATGTAAAGTGAAATATGATCACCAATAATATTGTCCACATTTTACAAAGTTCAATGCTACCAATTGTTTTTTTTAAAGTTGTTTTAAAAGGGGACAAAATACAAAAAAATGGATTATGAGGCTTCTGTTAATTTCACCTAAGGTGGAGGTCAACATAAACAATACCAGTTTTTTTAAACTACTTTTTGTTTTAAAGAATTCTTAAAATAATCAAAACTTGAAATACTAATTTGATGTAAGTAAACAAAATTAAAAATGACTTCTCAATGCAAAATTCTTACCTCATTTTCAAAGTTATATTCTTCATCATAAGTTAATTTTTTCATAACGGCCAACATGATTGCCTAAAATTAAAAATGAAATATATATTGTCAGTCTCCTTTAATTCCATATAATTTAAAATTAAGCTATACTTCAAGGCAGACTATAGACACAGATTCTACTATTGGTTAAAAGAAGCAAAAAGAAGTCAGTTACCTCTACATTAGCTTTTTGCTGATCCGAGAGCACTGTAAGCTGTTGAAAAGAAAGCAATCACTTATTAGGTTTCCTCAAGTTGTACTTGCTTATCACAGTATTTTTATCAGTTAACATTTTTTCAAACATGCACACAGCTTTCCTACCTGCACAAGGCTTTTCTGGAGGGCTGTTTGCCAGTACCTTTCTGAATTTAAAATATACCTAAACTAAGATCCAGCAATTCTACTTCTAGTAAGTAATCTGCCGTGTAGGCAAAGATATGTAGAAGAATTTGATTTTTAAAGACACTTATAAATGTATTCAGTAAAAAAGCAAGTTACAGGACAGGGAAGTATGATCCCACCTTATTTTTAACAAGGCCCAAAAAAGCCCAGAAATCCATTATGAGATACACAGTGGGATCACCAATAGCAATTTTAAGTTTCTTCATAACTTGCTACATTGCCTAAAATTCCTTTAAGTATACATGCAGACATTGTTATAACAATAGAACAGAAGCTAACCTTAGTTTGGAAAAAAACTACTTGAAGCTTGACTTGATTCAACTAATTCAATGTAAATAAAACAGAAATGATTCTCATCTAATGTCATAATGAGAAGTTAGTAATTCTTTAAGTCTACATGCTCTGGGGTCCCCGGGCTTCAAGGCATGAGCCTGCCGTGACTCCCTCCGCCTAGCAAAGCCATGAAGCTTCTTCCCTAATCCTCTACTCCAAAAAAAAAAAAAATACTACATGCTCTCATAGCTCTAATATGGGAGACTAATACCTTCCACACTTTCTTATCATTGGAAGCAACTCTAGGGGGAAGTTTATAATTGTAAAAAAAAAATTTGTTTATAAGAAACAATGTATATGTAATTAAAATAATGAACCGCGTTTCACAAAACTTCTATGTATTTAGAAATAAAACACAGATTCAAAATTTAAAAACAACATGTAAACCTGTGACAAATTGTGAAGCTTTTTAGTCTAGTTAATTTTAGAGCCTGGCCATTTGTTACCAGGCTAAGAAGTTTAAAGGGAAAAAAGGTGGAAATACATTAATATTTGATAGTAAATATCGTTAGGTAGTAGAATTACGGGTATTTTTTCCCCTGTATTTTCCAATTCTCTACGGCTCTTCTTTATTATCTGCTGGACAAAAAGATTAAAATAAGGACTTACCTGTTTCAAAATATGAAGATAATCATAGCAAAATCCAATAATGTTAGACGAGATATCGTCATCCTCGTGAATTAGTAGCTGCAGCATCAGTGCCACCTTCGTTTCGATAGCTTGTAGTGCCTCTTGAGCATTCTTGATATCCCCACTTTTAATTAATTTAGTCCAGCTAACTATTAATGACTGTCCCATTCCATTTACCAGTTTAGAAAATCTGGCCAGGAAGTCAACATCTTCCTCCTATAAACAGTCAATACAGACCTCAATTTAAAACCATTCACCTAAAAGGGATAACTCTAAACTTCAGTATGTATCAAGCGTCAGTTATAGGATCCAATTTTAAACTAACATTAGACATTTAACAATTCTGCCATTCTGATTGGGAAATTTTAAGAATCCGAATTCTTCTATTATTATTATCCCCTAGTACTAAACTCATTAAAACAACTATTTTTAATGATTACTGTCACGTAGACATTGCCAACCTTCAAAAATTAAAAAAAACAGATCTGCGGTTTCAAAACTTTCTCTCTAAAGTGTTGCATTTAGTAAATATGCTCTAATAAAGTTAGAGCTGCCACATTATGCTACGTCAAACAATTTACAACAATCCTTTCTGGTACTATTTAATTTGAACCATAAGTATGCTACAAAGAGACAGAACTGCTATTACAATAACCTGCCTCACTCAGGTCACATCAGCAGTAGAGCTAGAACTCAAACTGATCATTGTTTTCATTAATGATCCTTATGATGTTCTGCTACAGAGACTTTTAGCTTCAGCATTTTAGATCTTTTGCCAGGGACTAAATAAGACAATTATTAGCAGTGTAAGAAAACACTACTGCTTGTCAGTTAGTAAAACGCCAGAGCTGTACGGCTAATATATCATCAATACAAAGACTTCTTAGTAATTCTTTATCTCTGTCACAGGGAAAATTAAAACAAAACCCTTCAGATTCTAATTCTAAATTACTACACTTGGAGCCCTCATTCTGGTAGACCTAAACCCTAACAGCTCAAATGAGTAATGATTCAAAAGTATGATGAAATTATAACATTTATAATTGAGTCTAATCTTGGTCAAAATGCACTGTCATGCATCTTCAAGTACAGCCCATGAACCAGGGGTCTCGGCATCACCCGGTCTGTTAGAAATGCTCAACTGTTAAGTACCATCCCAGACCTTCAAGTTTAAGTCTGAAATAATCTATTGTTCAAGGCAAATGTTACAGATAACTTTATGGCTTTCTGGATACAATGTTCATTACTGTAATCTCAAGGAAAGTTTCCAACATTTAAAAATCAAAGAAAAAGGAAGCATGTTTAAATTACTAACTATCCTAGTTTGTTCTAACAATTTTCAAAACTTTATACATAAATTTACTGACCTGGTCAATGCTGAAAAATCCAGCAGACTGTAATACTTGACACAAAGATTCTACTAGTTTCATTTTATCAACAGGATCCATTCCTTTATTTACAATTTCAAATAAACAGTCACATGCTTCTTCCCGTAGAACTTCTATTGACATATGACCTAGCAGCATATTTATAAACCTGGCAATGGGGAAATAAAATTGTTACAATATTTTCAAACTCATTAGTTTTACATGTTGTATTTTACAGGGTTTTATTTTTAAAATATAGGTAAAACTTACCTATCATTGGCTATAAGGGATAAGTCTATCCAAGAGACATAAGCCCCAACTACTTCAAGGCACTGACATGTCACTTCTGAATTAGTATACTGATAATTTTGTAGGATTTGGTACCATGATTCCACCAAGTTTGGAATGCACTGTTCCCTCATGGTATCTTTTATGAGAGTATTCCTACGAGCCTCCTAAAAGACGAAACAAAACACCTGATACACAGTCAAAGCAGATTACCTCCCAAAATAACATGTGACATTCATCTCCTCACCACTAAACTTCCAGACTTAAGACATTCTCTGCCACTATTTCCTATTTATCAGCTCTAAGATCATAACCTGTGATCCTATTTCCTCTATCCATTCTATTCCTCAATGCCAGTCTTAACTTTCTTATCAAACATAAACTATAAACAGACGTTTCTTAAAAATCTTAAGCATATGATAAGAGTTATTTCTCAATACGTAAACATGCTTAAGCTACTTAAGAGAATGGTAGTAACTTAAGTGAATGAAATACCCTTTAAAAATATTATAAATGTTGGACATAAAATGACCTTAAATTATTATACACATTTGAATTAAGCTATTTCCACTGTGTTCTTTAAGAAAAAGGAGAAAGTTATATTGAGTAATGAAGAAATAAAGACTAAGGTGATGGGCTATGTGACTGAGAATACAGCAGAGCCCAGCACTGATTCATAAGGAATGCTTCTTCTTCACTCAGTGACTAGAAAGCAGCAGTAAATGTAGGCCACATTTGTCTATGAATTCATAGAAAAAAATCAATTTGTATTTCACTTGAAGAAGTGCTTGCCTAGTTTAAAAAAAACCTAAATAATTTCAACCCACACTGGAAAAAAAAAAAAACCCCAAGTTTAAGTTCCTTTGTAAAATAAAATTTAAATGCTGAATAAATTTGTAAGTATTCTTAATAAAGTTTTATCTCAAAAACAAAAACAAAAAACAAACAACAAACCCGTTCCTGCTCTTTTTATTAGGTGCCCATTATCTCCTATAAAATCTACATTCAAACTCAAAATTAAGGGGAAGTTACTTGCCTCTGATGTGTGCACTACATCACGATCCACCAACTCTGAATCAATGGCCATGAGGATTCGGAGGTACAGATCTACTCCCCTTGGATTTAGGTCCACTACTGAGAGAATGTCAAAAAAGAACTTGGGCCATTTAGTGAGATATTCGGTAACAAAAAGCAAGGCGAAGACTTGGGCTGCTTTGTTTCGTATAAAGGTCTTCTCCGGTTGGGGATTCAGCATCTGACAGAGAAACAGTTCATGAAATTAAATGTAAATTGAAAAGACTCAAAACATTTTTCTCCTATTGATCTCTGATCGACCAAAAACCCACCAAACTTCAACTTCGTCAAGAACAGCTGTGCAGCAAATATGCTTGGGAATTACCAAAGTATTGAAGTGACTGGCCAGAGGGAGAACAAGCAAATGAGCAAAGGTGCTCGTGGATACTTCTCACTCTTACACTTTCAGAGCAAAATTTCATGGGCAGAGTTCTACTAGTTCCTGTAATTTTTTCCAAGAAAAAAAAATTGAATGTCTTTTCTTCTAACTGCTTGCTCTTTAAGCAAAATAATTCTAGCGACACAACTATTTATATGTTAAGATTAGCTAAAATTACTGAAAAAGAACATAATGTGAATGAAGAACTCTACTGGCTCCTTTGAAAAGGGTTCTTTGAGAAGAGGCTGTCCAGGAGGGCTCACCTTAAGTGTGAACAGAAAAGCTACTTTTGTCAAATAGTAAAAAAAAAAAAAAGTTACATTTCAAAATCAATTTCCACCATTCGTCACAGGAAGATTGAGTTTCAGTTGTTGATATAATTTTAAGTTATTGCTGAGTTTTCATCTACCCGTGATCTTCAAAACCAGCACTTTCTAAAAGAGCTACATGATCAAATGGAGGATAAATGATTGACATTTCTGAGGTGAAGTTGCAAACTCTTGCAAAAACAAAACTTTAAATTAATGATAATTTGAGGTACTAAGTGTAAAAACTACTATTTTACCTGAGCTTGAAGCCAAGATATGAGCGTCTCCCTAATTAGTTGTTGTTGAACAGTAGTTAGTTCTGAATATCTGTTCAAAATAAAGAAGAAAAATAATAATGGCTATATTTGGTGTCTGTGATTTTTTAAAAAGTAACAGCCTCTTGTATATTTCAAAGAGAAAATTCACATAGCACTCAGTGATCTAAAACTCCCTAAAATAAATTGATAATACATCTCACCACTGCTTTAAAGATGGGGGTGGGTGTGGCAGGTGGGGTATCAATACTGATCTCAGTTTGATTTGTGGTTTAGTTCATGTTAAAACAAAATGGCAGCTACATATTTTTTCAAATGGAAATATGTCCATGTTCTGAGGTCTGCGGTTTACAGAATAAGCCAACAGGCAAACTAAGGATCCCTCAAGTAGCCATTCGTTGTTTTTGTTTAATTAAGGCAGAGATTCTAAATACCACTGCCCACACTGCCACTCAACTCTAACAGAGAGTCGTCATGTAGAGAAACAGGCTTGTTGCTAGATCTGATTTTTTCCAGAGAAGCTGAAAATCTTTTTTTCTGTCAAACAGCTGGATTTTTATATCTAACCAATGAACTCTATTTTTAAAACACGTTGGGATAAATCAAAATGCATCTACAAGCTGATTTGACATATACCGTCAATTTACAACCTATGTTATAATGTCCCCAAAAGGGAAAAGCTAATTTAAAAAATGACCTCTCCCCATAAATCTTGGTAAGAAAAGTCTTACTTACTTGTATTTAACTTGATGTTCCAGTACTTGAAAGCAGAAAAACTTAATGTGATCATCACTGGGGGGGGGGGGGAGAAAAAGAAAAATTAGGTAAGCAGAACATGAATTGGGGAAAACAAATCAAAGGTTAAATAGTAATGAATAACACAGTTGAAAAGTTTCTCAAACTAGACCTTTGGCTTGCTTTCTATTTATTGCTCTGAAGTATTACACTCACAACCACTTGTTTAAAAAGCTAAGAGAACTTTAAATATTATACAATATTCAGTGTTTTCATTTAATATGGCAAGCAGAATAACCTAAATAAATAAATAAATAGATAGATAGATAGATAGATAGATAGATAGATAGATAGATAGATAGATAGATATGCTTTGCAAACAGAAGGCATTCCTCCTAAATTTTAGATGTTAGAATTCCTGGAACAACACCTACACTTACAATAAAAAGGTTAGGTCTAAAGAGACAAATGATAGAATAGCCAGAGACTGAGTCACATCAAAGATGGTCAAAGTCATACTTAGAAGTTCTATTGCAGCCAAATGCAAAAAATAGTCACCTGGACTGGCAGTCCAGTCTCAAAATTCAGACAGAAAACCACATTACAAATATACTGCTCTTATAAAATGGGAGTAAAAATCAATATCCACCAATTATCTACTTCCAACTGTCTCTCAAGGGGTGATGGCAGAGTTGCACTGAGCCAGATACAAACACTGATCAAGCCCTTTAGTGAACAACAATCTGTTCATCTTAAGACAGTTGGTTTCAGCCAGGCTTAGTCATGGAACAATTTTTCACTTATAAAGCTAACTAGTCAATACAAGAATGGAGAAGTTACCTTCATTTAGACTATTATCAATTAACCAAACAAAATAATTCCACACTTAAGAAAATGAAACTTAAGTTTTAAAAGTTACATTTAATTAGTATCTCTCCCAAGACCTTACGGTTTCTATTCTTACCACGGATGGCACTGAAGCTTACCTAACTATACAAGACTTCAATCTTCCATTCAAAATATAAACTATAGGGAGTCTTTAGTTAAAAGCCAACCCTTATTTACTCTACGACATACAGATGTTCTCAAACCCAGCTTTCACTAAACTGGAGCACTTGCTTTTGGCTATAAATTGTAGTGACTGATACTTACAGCATGCCAAGAACTCTATCTGGGAGCCATCACTGACCCCGAAGAATTTCTACTCCCACTCGTATAGCTGTTTGTTTACAATTGGCAGTTGTGTTTCCACAAGCCTCACTATGTCAGCTGCACTTCTTTTGTATTTGAATAAATTAATTATTATATAAACTAATGAAATGAGTATGATCACAGTTCCTACTTTTGTAAAAATTAAGTTGAATGCTTTAGAAAGACTTCATAGAAAGTCACACTGCAATGGGAAAAACCCTGTACGTATGTCATGTGGGCCAAATGACCAGAAGACCTGGAGAAGTGGGAACAAATAAATAAAAAGCTTAGTAATCTGCACTCATTGTTGCCCAACCCACTATAGGGACCCAAAGTGGAAATAGTAGATGATGAATTATGGGTGTGATCAATGTTAAGAATGATGAAGTGAATGCTAGTGGCATAAACACAAAGAAAACACCCTGGTCCAATATTAGAAAGATTAGCAACTGAATGTTTATATAAATTAAAAATTAAGATATATATATATAATTTATGATTACTTCCTGTACCAACTTTCTAGAAAACCAACTATCCTTCTCCATCATAAGGAGCTAAGGAATTTTCTATTGTACTATATTCTAGTTGGGATCTACTGCCAGGCACTCAGAATAAGTCAAAGGATAATTTTAATGAAAAGTCAATTCTAGAATAGCCAAATTATCAATTTACTATTTTTCTCATTTCTACACTGAATAGTTTTCTAAAACATAAGTCATAAAATGTTTTTATGAAAGCATTTTCCAAACAGGTGAATGTAACAATCCTGTCAAGTTTACAAAAATCTAAATTCTTCTACAAGTCAGGCAAATTTGTTTTAATTACCTGTATGTCCTCTGGGCCAGAGCTTCTGCACACACCTGCCAGGCATCTGGGGAAATCTTCAACTGCTCAAAATAGGCCAGGGCCTGTTTTAAGATTGCAAAGCAACAAACGCATTTGGAATAGTCAATCTCAGTCCCCTGCCAATATTCGACAAAGTTTTCTGGAAGTAGCAAACCAACAACAAATCAGTGACTCTAAAAAACATCATTTGATCTAATGTTTAACAGAAAAGCAAAGTATTTCAATTCTTCAATTATATCTATTATGTAAGTTCCCTAAAAAGTGAGATTAAAATCGGAGTACAACTGCATATGAACTTTGGATAAGTACCAAATAACTGAAAAGGTCAAAGCTTTAGGAAATGTGTTTCTCATTCCCCTCTATTCTCGAATTCTGGGTCTCGTTATAAGAGCAAGTATACACTAGAATGGATGCAACACCAAGTCCACATGCTCTCTATCAGGCTGCTGGGAAAATGGGGGTGACCTCTGCCACTCTTCCACTAGGATGCTGCAACTGGCATACATGACAGATACAGGGTTCACACATGACAATGGGCAAACAGTCATCTTAACTTGTAAAAAATAAAACCAAGAAAATTAAATCATCTCTAGAAACACTGCTAAATGATTTTAAAGCAATTATATACTGAACTACTAACCTTGAAATGAGTTAAAAACAACCTTAAGCCTTAGTGAAGCCTAATTTCAATTAGTCAGTATTTTTTTAAAATGTGGTTTCTGCCTCATTAGTGATGATATCAATTTTATAGGTCTTGTCAGTAACTTAAAAAATGAAACAGAATAGAGAACATTAGAGTGTGCTGCACTTAGCAAGAATAACTTATTTTGTGTAACTTGTTTTAGTCATGTGCGTATATATAATATATTCATATGTATGTATGTTTATATTATACATACATATATACTGGGTCAAGATACAAAATTATTTTTTCCATTGGGTTAGAGGTTAAAAAAAAAAAGGCCAAAAAAACCACTGTATTTAGGTGACAGTTTCCTATAGCACGTAACTATGAATGAAGGAATGGGTTTTCATACATAGTAGCCTCAATGGCTGCTCCCACCAGCAGAGGACCAGGTAAATGAAGATGAGTAGATGAAGATTACCAAATACTATCTTAAGTGTAAATACTGTCTATCTTTAGAAATTAAGAATATAGGAACCCAAGCAGCTACAAAATAATCTAGTTTAGGTGTCCTAACAACACCTGTTCCATGAAACTGAGAGTTTCCTTTAGAAGTATCTTACAGACCAGGGCAGAGGACAGGGCTGAAGTCAATCATGCATATTGCATTGCCACCTAATACTTCACTTACCAAAAAACGGGAAGAGGTGTGATCTGATCCAGCTGCTAGAATGATCACTGACATACCATTTTCTTTAAATAATATCAAGTTTTAAGCCAAAGACAGATATTCTATTTTTCAAGTGATAATCACTTGAAAATTTTCAGTTTTTAAACTAGTCTTTGCATTTTAAATCCATGTAATACTAGCATTAAAAAAAAATTGTGGCAATGATGAACAAGTCAAAGCTTTCATCATCCAGATCTTCTACCTCACACTTGCTTTCTAATGCTCTATTGTCTCTAAGTGGCAAAAGAATCAGTTCAGCTACTTTTACTGAAAACATGTAGAAAACAGAGAACTGCAGACAGACAACTGGGAACTGGGGTTGGCAGTCATTTATCTTACTACAAAACTGAATTAAGTTCCCACTACTCCTGAACTCCAAAGTCAGGACTATCAGAACTCACTTATCCTTAAGACTCCTTCATTTTCATCCTAATCAATTGTAACTCATGTTGGCTTAATGGGATATCAAATTAAGCCTGGACTAGGATGCTTAACATATGCCCATGACCGCTAGAACCCATTTTTGTTGATGAAAAGCATATAACTTCTAGATAAAAACCATCATCAATCTGAAAAAGAAAACCACTGCACGTTAAAAAAAGTTAGATGGTGGAGTTTAATTAAAAAAACAAAGGAGTTCAAAAAAGGACCCTCTTCCCCCCCAAAACCAGAGAAGTTTATTTGATAAATAAACAGTCAAAAGCTTTTAGTTATAATGACCATGTGATACCAAGCCAGACTAACGGTACAGATCTATGATGCTTCAACTCTGTGACTAAGGGTTTGACGGTAGGTAGCTTAAAGGCCCTAAATGAAAAGAAATATTTGTCCACACACAGAAGACATAGACTTTTAATGACTTTTCATGTCCTAACCAGTTTGATAGGCATCCTGTAATTAGTTAGATATTTAAACCTCAATTCCTGTTATTTACCTCTGTCTGAAGGACTGGTTACTTCTTTTAATAGCAGAGGCATATACATGGTACTATGCTGGAAACCACTCAAGATTTCTTTTACTACTTAAAATAATTCCCACTTAGAAGTAGAAAAACTGCTATATTTTGTGAGATTGTTAATCTGATTAGCTCATTTATAAGAAATATCCTTTACTATAAGAAGTAGAAAGAAAATACCTTGTCTTCCACTTACCTTATACTTCAAACCACTCACACGTCTTTTAAAATTTTAATTAGAGGTTTGTTCTTTAGGTTTTTCTTTTATCACTCAGCTACAGTCATGATTACAGGCATAGGCTGCATTATGTTTAACTGTTTATACTTACCCAAATATCCCAGCACCCCATAAAGGATTCTTTGTCACGTGATCATTTTATGCAACCTGAGACATGGCATATTAAACTGCTTACTTACATGTCTGCCTGGACCAAATAACAAGGATGTTAATTATCACTAACATGAGCGCTAAACTTGTTTAGACCAAGCCAAGCAATGGGAAAATATAATTTGTAATAATATGTATGCCTGCTACTATGGAAAATCCCTTGAACAATCCTCTGCATGACAACTTTTAAATAATTAGAAACGATTATTGAGACATAGAGAGCTGCCTTGAATTATCTAAGATTTTAATAGTTCAGTCAACTAAAGAGAAAATAAATCATAATCACTCACTGTTTCTGTATTCAGAATACATTCAAAAACCTCAGATTTGTTTCTCTATTTATTTCTACCCAAATTAAACCTTTATCAGATGTAAATTTTTGATTCAAGTCCTCTAATGCAAATCTTTACATAACATGCTTTAAAAAATGATTAAGCCGACTTAACTTACCCTTTGCCTGAAGTCTGAATCAGCATTTGGATTTAGCCCTAGAAGAGCCTGTTCATCCATTCCTGCTGCTACACTTGGAGTTTTCTGATCACAACAGATGTGCCCTCTGATTCCACAGAAGAATCCACAAACATCTGCACACACGTATAGAAAGTTGAAAGAAAACAACACTTGATAAACAAAACAGATAGATAACATTAAGCAAAGAAGTTTAAAAGTTAAAAGAACTTCTTTTCTAACTATCCGAATCACAACTAAAGAAGCCTAAGTCTCAGAAGAGTGGGCCTGCTAGATACTCCATTAATGTGGAATTTTTAAACATCTAAGGTATGCCATTTTCTTCTTCAATATCATCAAAAAAGTTAGCAAGTAATTATTTTCCACTTGAAATAGAAGCATCCAATTTATGGAGTGCTGTTCCTACTACTGCCAGCAAAGTACAATTGTGCACTATATTAAGTAAATAAAAAAGACAAATCCAGAGATTATCTTATTATACTAATTATTATAATCTGCCTACTGCCATTTATCAATAGCACAAACCTTAAAAAAAAAAATTAGAATGGCTGACCAAATACTGCCCTCAGAGTGCAACATCCTTATTGGAGAATCTACCAAGTACTTCAGAAGAAGTCAAATGAAAAAGGAGAAGAGTGAAAAACAAGTCATTTAGCTTTTGAACAACGGGCTAGCTCTACCTTTTACGGATCTCTGCTCTTGCCAGCCCAATTCCAGAAATGTATTTCAAAAAATATTTTTTAATAGTAGCTATAAAAATCAACAATTTAATGCTGACTACTCTTACTTAAGAACTTTTTAGTCTCTGGAAAGTAATGCACTTTTTCACAATATAGGGTTTAATATTCTCAAATAAGAACGTGATCAGCTCCAAAGGGCAATGGATTTTGATTAAATGTATTATTTGCAGAAAAAAGAAAAAAATTCTTCCTGAGGTAAGGAGACCAGGTCTTACTACTCCCATTAAAAGGCTGTGAAGCTTTTTTTTTTTTTTTTTAATTATCATAACCAAAGAGAAGACCAGAGCCTAAAGAGGTCAAGAACCCAATGGGGACGGGCGGAGGGGGTGGAAAGGAAGGGGCTTCACAGCCTTTTTGGAATGGTGAGGCCAGGATAAGATCCAGGTTAAAGAAAAAATTCTTACTACAACATGCTTTTCTGTCTCCCCCTGGGCCTTCCTGAATCAAATGATAAATCAGGGTATGTGCTGGGAGCCTTGGAGAAGAAAGCTTGGCCCCTTCTCTCACGGTTACCATCACACTCGTGGACTACATGGAGGCAGTGTAACTCACCACTGCCCTCAGGATTAAAATCCAAACACTTTCCAGTGACTCCTCACCATTCTGCACTCCAACCCAGCAAGACCAGTGGTATTCTGCCTTTCATCTTCTTTGCACACACTGCTCTTTTCTTGTTACGTGGTTAACCCCTGCTTGTCCTTCAGAATTCAACTTAGAGATCACCTCTTTTAAGAATCCTTCTTTGACCCCTATTGTTGAACTCTCCCAAACTGGATTAGATGCCCCCTCTAAGTGCTGATATGCTATCTGCTTACTACTTTTTTTCTCATTCACCTTAAAGGAAGGAGTGACCTTCTGAATATTCATCCCTATGTCCCTAGGACATAATATAACAAGTTTTGGATCTGGAAAGCCCAGGATTGGTACTCTAATCTTGTCATTTTCAAACTGGGGCCATGTGGACAACTGTGAAACCTGTGAGAGCCCTTTCTATGAATGGGGAAAAGAGCATCTGCCTCATAAAGTTGTAAAGACTTCAATGAGATAAGGTATGTAAAGCATGCCTGGCACATAGTAGGCTCTCAATAGGTTATTTATAATTCATAAGCACATGGGGAATGGGAACTACTTGGAGCACTCTAGATTTATCTTAGCATACCAGTAAACTGGCATTTTGAACAGAGGGAAAAACAAAACAGGCATCGGTTCTCTGCCCCTTTCCCCTCAAAAAAGACAAAATTTGATGACAATTCCTCTGAAAAATGCACACACAGAAAGAAAAGAATCCGAGTTTCTATGAATCTCAGATTGAGGAGTCCTATAAAAGATTCCTTGAATTTGGCATGGCTTTAGGGGAAATTGCATAAGCTAGGTCACTTGGATTCTATCAAGGAAAACAGCAAGTGGTCCTAAGGAAAAAAATATCGCAAATAAAACAACCGAAGGAAACAAACTTGTTACAGTTGTTAGTACAGAAAGAATCCCCCACGGTGAAGGCACTTGGATAAAAATCAGTATGCAATAGTAAATTATCTACATGTACGCAAACAACTGAAAAGCTAACAATCTTTGCAAAAAGGTGACAATTTTCCCAATAAAAGGTTGTGCATGAACACAATGTTCTAACACGACATAGCCGTGCAGGCTTAAACATTTGTTGCAATGCGATAAACACTTCAGTTATGTATCTAGCAAATGTTCTTCTGGGGGGAAAGCGAACAACATACTTAAAATATTAAGCTCTAACTTTTCGACAGATTAAATCAAGAATCAAAACAATTTGGAAAAATTCCTCTACACTGTTCAAAGATCAGGACTGAATCTTTCCAGGCTTTTAACACCACGCTGACAAGTCGCTTTTACAAAACGTAACTTCCCCCAGCAACAACTAATTAGCACTTTCAAAAAGTACTCGTTTTTTCTGGTCACAGAGAAACATCATGCTTCTCTACTCCTGCAGAAATGTGAAGGGAAGAGCAAAAATGGCGTGTCCATGCTGGCAAATTACTACAGAGAAATAATATTTTTTTCTTTTTTGTCCTGGGGATGGGAGGATGGGGAGTGGACCAAGTTTGAGTTCTCTGCAGTTGAAACTGGTGGGATACGCTACAACTATTACAAATGGGCACTTTTATTATATCGGGGGCTGCAGACGACGGGGGCCCTCCTCGGCCGGCCTTGCCCCCTTTCTTCCCTCGGATCCCTCCCCTAAAGGAAGCCTCGTGGCAATTCGGGTGATGAAACACTCGGCAACGAGCGGCCACGCACTTGGGGACGCGCTCTGCCGTGGCGGCCGCAGCTCGGACCCACCCCCACCCAGTCCACCCAGGCTCGGGGCGCACCGCCATGGAGGGCCCCCAGCCCGCACCCCTCCTCGGAATGGGGGCTCTCCGGGCCAGTCCTCCCGACCAACTTCCCCGCAGCCTCGCGTGGACCAAGCTGGGTCCGAGTCCCGCAGCCCCCGAGCCCCGAGTCACCTTCTCTATCACTCCATCCCGCCTCCCCGCCTGCACTCCCGACGTCTGGTCAGCGGAGCAGAGGGGCGCCGCAAGCAGGAGCGGGGAGAGCGGCCCTCGTCCTTGTTGCCGTCGTCCTCCGCCACGGACGCAGCGCTAACGCCGGAGACGGAGCTGGCCGGGGCCGCGCGCCTCTCGCCGCTCCGCGTCCCCTGGCGCCTTCTCTTGCGTGGCGCCGGGCCGGCAAGATACCAAGCAAGCGGGCGGGGTCGGAGCCCCAGGAAGGGAAAGAGCGCGAGGGCCGGCTAACGCCGCCGCCGCCGCCGTCGCCGCTGAGTCAGCGCGAAGCGCGCTCCCCGCGTCGGCGCCGCGCGGACCAAAGCCAGCAGCCTCATGGAGCGTGCGGACGGCAGACCGCAGGCCCGGGCCGGGCGCCTACAATTCCCAGCATGCAACGTGCAGGCGGCGCTTCCGGGCGGTGGGTCGCACACGCGCGCCGGGCGCTTGCTGGGAGGCGTGGTCGCCGGGGCCCGCGATGCATGCCGGGATGGGGCGTCCGGCAGGGATGGGGCGTCCGGCCCGAAACCCTCCGTGCTGTTGAATGCCTTGTAGCTTCTGCCCCGGGATGGGGACCCCCTCACCTCACACACACCCCCGGTTGGAACTGCGTAGCAAGTTCCATAAACGCCTCGACAAATAGTTGGTAGATTAGAGTACAGAGCTCCCGAGAGCTGCCTGACTTGATCCAAACCACGTGTGAGTCAGTTGTTTAATTGCTTTTCTATGGTCCCACGTGTTCGCCCGCATGAGGGTCCTTCTATGAGCGCTGAAATTTTGTTTAATTTTCACTTTAAACGTACTAACATTTTTGTCATTCGTGAAAAGAAGGAGCGCATTCTTGGGTAGTCCTACTCATAGGTTTCTTCTGTGATACTATTTGTTTATTCACCGATTAGTTTATTAGTGAATAGAGATCGTACGAGCTCAACCTGCGTAGATTTGAGTCCCGGCTCGCCCTACTCCCGTCAGGCACCACCCACTCACTAGCTGTTAACCTCAGTTTCAGGCACGTTACATAATCTATCTGTACTTAAATTTACTCGTCTGTGAAACGGTGGATGATAATAGTACTGACCTCAAAGGGTTGTTGTCAGGATTGAGATAATGCATGTGTTTGGCAAACAGTAAGTGCTCGGTACTTAGGTTTCTTTGTTGATTATTAAGTATGTACTGATACAGACTAGGTTGCCCTCACAGGGACCACAGTGAAAAACAAAACTTGGGAGAGGGGAATGGAAAGAAAGTAGAATAAAATTAATGTAACAATTTAACAGCTACATTTATTTAGTGAGCCACCATGTGCAAGACACTGTACCAGGCATTTCATCTGTAAAGTATCTCGAATCACTTTTGCATCACGTTTATAATTTACTTGTTTAAAATGTCAGGCTAGGATTCCTGTCCTATTTCAGTGCATCCCCAGAGTCTAGCACAGTGCCAGCCTGTAGTTAAAATTCAATGGGTGAATGACTGCATAGATTCGTACTTTAGCTGTGTGGGTCAACTACTGACTTTGGAGGCCCAATACTAATTCTGATCCAAGTGGCTCCAAAGTCTGTAATAAGTCCAGTGTATTCCACAGTATCATCCTAAAGAACCTCAAAATGCAGTCTGTTGTATTGTTACTGTCTATATTTGCCTCTTCCATTTGTAAATTCATTTTGTGGATACTTAATATGTTAAGTATCACTACGAAGTTTATCTACAGCTTACCTACTATCTACAGTTTATCTAGTAACATTGGCCTATTTATAATTGTAAAAATTTCTCAATTTTGTAAACTCATATTATTTTGGAACAAATAGGGAAGTGCTTGTAGTCAAACTGAAGAGGCTCTGAGAGGGATGTTAAATCTGACTATTCCATATTCTGGGTCCCCCATCCATAAAGGGATGGACAGTTTTTCATCTCAGACTAATATAAAATTCTAGTTATCAAAATGTTGACAAAGAACAGTCATTATTTTGACTTAAAGCACATATGCTTGCATATGGCAGTGCTTTTATGTACCAAATGCCAACATTTTTTAGCATTTATTATGTGCCAGAACAGTTCTGAGTGTTCAGATATTAATCCTCACAATGAGTCTGAGATAGGTACTAGCATTGTGCCCATTTTATAGTTGAGGAAACTGAAGTTCATAAAAGTTAAGGAGCATAGCTGGGATTCAAACCCTTATAGTCTGATTCTAGAGTCTGTGCATCTAACCCTTGTCTCTCAAATGAAGTTCATAAAAGTTAAGGAGCATAGCTGGGATTCAAACCCTTATAGTCTGATTCTAGAGTCTGTGCATCTAACCCTTGTCTCTCAAATGAAGGTCCATTAAAGGATGATGACATTGTAGAACTACTGTACTAAGTCAGTTCTTCTTACTATAACTATGCTGAGGCACCTCTCTTACAACAATAAAATTGTTCCCATCCCATATTTCCCTTTTCTTTCAATTGCCAGAATACTTGAAAGAATTATGATAGATAACATTTATATATTTCATTGTGGTTTAAATATGCTTTCATATAACTTTTCTAATTTGTTCCTCTTAATCTTGTAGGGATGGAGCAGATATCATCATCATTTTTAATTTACAGATAAGGAAACCAAGGAGGATTTATTTATTTTTTAATTTACTTTTAATTGAAGTGTAGTTGATTTATGCTACAGTTAGTTTCAAGTGTACAGCAAAATGAGTCAGTTGTACATACTTACGTACACGTTTTCAGATTATTTCCCATTATAGCTTATTATAAGAAACTGAATATAGTTCCCTGTGCTATACAGTAGGTCCTTGTTGTTTATCTATTTTATATATAGTAGTGTGTATATGTTAATCTCAAACTCCAAATTAATCCTAGGAGGATCTATTTTAAGCAACATCCTAAATCGCATAGCTAGTAAATGGTGGGCTAGAACCCTAGACTCTTGAACGTGGATTGCTTGTCTTCAGTACACCGTATGCATTACCTACATTTAATCTTCCAGTCACTCACTTCTTGTAATTTGTTTTCTAATCCCAAATCACTGCTACTAAAACTATTCCAAATTATCCAACCCTGTGACCATTTTTATTTATTTCAACTTTTCTGTTGACTATTTCCTTTCTCCTTGAAATTCTCTCCTCTCTTGACTTCTGCCCTGTATTATCCTCAAACTCCCTTTACTTTTCTGACTACTCCTCTTTGTCTTTACTTTATTCCTACTTTTGTTCCCTTAACATGACTTCCCCAAGGCCTCCTTCTTAGCATCTGGCTATTTGTTTTCTGCACTTGCTATCAGTAATTATTTCCATGGCTTCAATACTCAGTTCTACAAAGATGACCTCCCATTCTCTACTTCTGGTTCAAAGACTCCATACTCCCAACTTGTGTTACCAGACACCTATACATAGCACTAGCACGCCAACTATAACATGTCCAGAACCAAAGTCATAATCTTACCCACAAAATACATCTCCCTCCTGATGTGGCTATTTCTGCCAATGCATTCAACCCCTCAACATAACTCAGAACTCTTAGGGTCACTATTGTCACTTTCATGTTCAATGACCCAGTTCAGTTTCAGCATAGTGTCCATCTATCACATCTATCTTTTCTGTTCCTTTCTTTATTTCCTCTACCCTACATTAGGCTTTCAAAGCTTCTCTTCTAGACTTATTGAAGGAAATTTATCCATTACTTGAAAGTTATTTCTAGGTGGTGAGACCGCAGGTGATTTTTGTTATCTTCCTTGTACCTTTTTAGATTAAAAAAAAAAACAAATTCTCCACAGTAAAAATGTACTACATTCATTAAAAAAAAAATACACACTTAAAAGAACTGACTATAATAAAAGGAAAAAAAAAGTAGTTTTATTCACTTTGAGAATTTATTGAATGCTACCTCCCTCATGAAGTATTTCCAGATTTCCATAACCAGACTTGTTTAATCATTTCTTTGATGTTGTTTTTTTCCCTCCACCTCTCATGTCATTAACATATTTTAATATGTTTTTCTTTTGCATTAAGTTTTGTGATTTTCTCACCTATTAGTCAATTCTTGAAGACCAAAAATATGTTTTATCCTGATTCTGTTTATAGTTAATAATTTATCAGTAAATATTCGTGAAATGTATTGAATCAAACCCCAAATAATATAATGTGAGCTGATAACCACTGAGTTCTGTGTCAGATTCTCTTCTTCATCTCAATTCTTATTAAGCCTAGTGCCATTGTCACCAAAAATTCATTCATGATGGCTCCTTGGCAGAGAAGCCAAGAAAATAGGTCAGATAAGCTGTTGTTATTGGTTCTAGTCCAATCATTGGTTTCTTTTAGGGGCAGTGGGTGTGAAGCAGGAAGCCTGAGGCAGAATAGAGCACTGGGGCATTATTTATTAAGCACAAAAAAACAGAACAGTTGTTTGTTTGTTTGCTGTAATCCAAAGCATTTGCATGTTCCCTTGGACTTGTTATAATGACACCTCTCCTCCATGTCAGTTGATTGCTAATGTTGTAGCTATATAAATAGTTAGTATCCATTAATACTAAGTAGAAATTCCATGGGATTCTTAAATTAAACACTTTTAAAAATTCAGGTTCTATCTTCCTAGAACAGATTTCAAGTATCTCTCTATACTTACTGTCTGTCTTTAGCTTCAAGTTGGGGGATGGGAACACTTGGGATCCCTAGACCCGTTGAAGGGCACTTCTGATTTGAAATCCTTATGGAGTTCTTATGATCTATGCAAGGCCCATTGATCACTTCTCCACCAAAAATGAAACTTAAAAAAAAAAAAGTGAAAATGTCATTCTTTTGTTTGTATGTTTGTGAACGTAGATTAGATTTTGTCTTGAGCCTTAATCTAAAATTTAAAAAGTTAAACTAGCATCCAACTGAATGACCATATAGGTACCAGGAAATCACATACTTGTTCAATTTATTTTAAAAATACTTACATAGTGTTTGCTCTGTTCCAGGTATCTGTTCTAAGTACTTTAGAAACATTGCTAATCCTCATAATGTAGTAAAGAAAAACCTTTGTTTTGTTGGAGGTTTACAGGGACACCATGACCTAGCCCACGCTGCAAGAACAAAGAATGCCTGCAACAAGAGGATTACAACAATCAACCACACCCCCTCCCGTATTTTTGTATAAAAGGAGCCTGTATTCTGACTAGAGCAGGATAGTTCTCCAAGACATCAGCCTACCATCCTCTCGGTCTGCCGGCTTTCCGAATAAAGTCTTTATTCTTTGCCTCAACACCTCATCTCCCAATTTATTGGCCTGTTGTGTGGCGAGCAGAACAAGTTTGGACTCAGCAACAATAATAACTCCATGGGGTTGGTACTGTTACTCCATTTCACAGGTCAGGAAACTGAGGCAGTGAGCAATTAAAGTAACTTGCCCACAGTCATTTTTTTAAACTACTGAGCGAGAGCTGGAATTTGAACCCAGGTCATCTGGCTCTACAGACCTATGCCCATAACTACTGTCTTTTCAAAGAATTGACCATCCTTGCACCTAAGGCTATTCTGTTCTTCTAGTTAAGGAGAGTGCCTTTGGGGATTAGTTTTGGGTAAGTAATGTTCCATTCCTTTTGATGGTTTCATCAAGAAACACCTGCTAAGCACTTGATTGAACAGGATCTGTACCAAATGCTTCCTGAGTTTGGGTGGATTTAGAAGATAAAGAGCAAATGCCTGTGTAGGGTGTGTTTATGTTAAGTATTCACCTAAAGCTTACTGAAAGATAAGGGAATATGGATACTTTACATGTCTGCAGTGCTTTCAGAAGTTGTAAGTCACTGCCTGTGCTCCTCACGCCGCTCTTTGGTTAGCAGGGCATATTTTAGTAGTTTCATTTTATGGGAGCTGAAATGAGGCTCAAAAAGATGAAGTGACTTTCCAAAAATCTCAGATAGTGAGCAGCAGGGTTAGTGGTCTAATCCAAGTCTCCTGACTCCAAATCCAGGGATCTTTCTCCTATATTAAGCCCTTTCCTGTGATCTGAACTTTGCTGTTACCCTGGCAACCATATAGAACACCAAGTGCTGGGAAACCATGAAACTCCTTTCTCTGTGCCACAAAATAAAAAATTTAACTGAGGTCACCTTAACCACCCGACCCTTTGTCAAATTTCTTTCTTTGTGTGCGTCATCTTCACGTTCGTTAAAGTTAGTGCCCTTGTCACCAAAAGCTCGTTTATGATGGGCTTCTTGGCAGATAGGTCAGATATACTGTCTGTCTTTTCTGGTCCTGGACCAGTTGTTCTGTTTCTTAGTCCCAGGAAGTGGGTACAGAACCAGGGGCCTGAGAGACACGAACAGCAGTCTGGAGTGAGGCCCTTCCCCACACTTGGCCTCATATTTTACCTCTGCTGTAGCCATTTGACTCTCAACCACTCTTGTGAGCTGTCGCTATTTGGCAAGGGTGATGGGCCGCTGCCTTCTGTTGGTTTGAGGCAACAGATTCCGGAATGGTTTAGATGGGGAATAGTCTTTATTTCAGAGGAAACAACCATGCCTCTGGGGCTTCCTTTTCATCCAGTTATGAAGTTAACCAAGAGTCAGATGTATGATCAGGTTCTAAAAAAAACCTTAAATGCTAGGTCATTTAAGATTTTGTCAGCAGGTGGCACTTCTCTCCTTACTCACTAGCCTCTCTGAGAGAAATACTCTTCTATTTCTTTGCTGCTACTGAGTTCCTCAGACTTGTTTAGCCACATCCAAACACTTCTCAGTTCTCTTTTGCTGGGATTTAGTCTACAATATCTGTTTACACGTTTTAATTTATTAATACTCTTTCCACAAAGGATCTGAAATTGCTTACAACATACAGTATGCAATAGTAAAATATGAGGAAAAGGAGAATATAAAATGGAACAAAGACTGTATCATTTGATTCTGGGTTGCAGGTAGCTGAAGCAAAACATACAAACAAAATATAAATATATGGTTTTCATAACCAGGTCTCTGGGTGAACGTGCAGGCAGAGAGAATATCTTTTCTAAAATTTTAAATTAAAATATAAGTTCTCACCTAGGGTTACTGGAGGCTAGTTTTTGTTGTACTCATCTCTCTAACCTAACTTATAATATGTTATTCCTGGTCCGTAAAAACTAAGCGGTACTTTTACCACCCTGCAGCCTCAAGGCTGCATGATCAGCATTTCTCACCCTCTAAGCTTCAATTTTTTCAACGTGCAGGCTTCACTCATTCATTCATCCTACACGATGAAGCTCCCACTGCCTTACAGGCTGTTGTCCCGGGCACTGAGAAGAGAGGCATATCCATCACGTAGGCTTAGGTGTCCCCAAACCCATTTATAAGATTCCCTTCTGTCAAAGAGCTTTTATGCAGTTGAAGAAAGAAGAGCTATGTTTCTACTCATGAAAAATTAGCTATGACAGGCAATGTTATAATCAAATGCCAGATCTGTGTGATTGGCTTTAAAAGGGCCCTAGGATTGTTCTAGATTTACAAATCAGTAAATTCCATCTCATTCAAATTTCTAATAGAAACCCAAATTAAAACTGCGCCTTCGATACAGTTCGTAAAGAATGGCCTTGTCCGCAACAGCTAGGGTAGGCGAGGGTAGGGGCTGGTGTGAGTGGAGGGCTCCGGGATGCCTGGCGGCCAAGAACTCGAAAGACCGGCGTCGCGCCCCGCCCACTGTTGTCTGAGGTTGGGACCTGGACCGGCGGCGGGGACGGGCAGGGGACTCTGTGGAGAGCGGGATCCCCGAGCCTGGCTCCGAAGCTGGGGGTCGGGCCCCAGCGCCCCGGGGAGGCGGCGGCGGGGCGGAGGCTTTGTGACGCGCGCGGGTTCCACTGCAGGCGGCGCGGAGGCGGGGCGGGGCAGAGGCGACTGCGGCCCCAGGCACTCGGTCCGGCCGTGGGCGCCCCGCATGGCCAGCCCGGCGCCGTCTGGCTTCCCCGCGCGCAAAAACAGCCGCCTGGACGCGTTCCTGAGGAGGCATCTGCCTCCCGAGGTCTACGATGCCATCCGCGCCTACGAGCCGTGCATCGTGGTATCCGACTCAGAGAAGCACACCTTAAAGTACGTGGTGCTCAGCGACCGGCTCATCTACCTGACCGAGAACCCGCCCAAATCCATCCGGCGAGTCGTGGCGCTGCGGGACGTCGTGGCCATTGACCTGGTGAGGCGCAAGGGAGGGCAGCGGGTTCGCGAGAACCCCCTTCTTGGGGCCCCCAAACCCTCCTGCACGCGGGAAGGACGAGGAGGACCTTCCCCACCCCGCCCTGGACTCCCGTACTCTTTATTTCACTTAGCTAACAGCCACACAGGGACATCTGTGGATTGCTGTACGCACTCCGAATAAAGATGCCTTTTCCGTTCTCCTGTGTACTCGCCATCCCCTGTCCCCCTAAACAGGGCGACAGATTTGAGAACATAGCCCACTATCGAAAATATGCTTTAAAGGCAATCCTTCGTTCATTAAGCACCTAGCCTGTGCCGGGCACTGTGCTAGACACTGAGGATGCAAAAATGAAAGGGTTCCTTCTCAGAAGCTGCTGTAGGAGGGACAGAAAACCAACACCAACACAAATAAATACCATTTGTAAGTGCTATTATGCCTTGTTTACTTTTTTTTTTTAATCCTTAGGGCTTATAGCCTGTTAGGTGTTCAGTATGAATAAGTGAATGAATGAATGCATGCATGCATTAATAAGATGTGCACTGGATGCCTGGCAATCTCAGGTGGCTTACTAGATCCAAACTGGGTTCAGGCCATGCTGGGAAAACTTCCTGGAAGGAGTGTCATTAGAGCGGAGCCTTTAAGGAGATACAATCTGTCCTAGTCTTTAGTGTGCTGCTACTGTATCCCTTTTGTCCAGGAATAGATTTACCTTATAAACCAGCAACAGCTTGGAAGCAGTCTCCTCTCCAGTTACTGTTTTTCCCCCTTGGCTCCGTTTGTCTCAGCTGCTCTCCAGGTGTGTTCTTCCTTTTTTCCATTGGAGACAGGTGTCTAGCCTCGTTTTTCTTTCTCTTGCCTGAGTCTCTGCGTCCCCCAAGGGAGAGGCTGGTGAGACTCTTGATGGGGCTGTTTTGCCAAGAAAGTCATACCTTGTTTGGAACACGTCTGTAAGGAAATAATAAAATTAAATGGAAAACAATTTTTTCTGACACATTGTAACTGACTATAGTTGAATAAAAAAAATTAAATGCTTTCTCTACTTGAAATACCTCCGTGGCTAATGTCACTGTGCAAATTTATTTGCTTCATTTGAGCAAAAGTTGGAGGTAAAACTGCCTTTTCCTCACTGCTACCACTTGCATTCTCTTGAACTAAATTAAAAAAAAATTTTAATTTCTGACTATTTTAGAAAACATTAAATGTTCAACTTTTTCTAGTGTCTGCAGTGTATAAACATTTATTCTTTTGACAGAAAGTACTGTTACTCTCCCCAAAAAGAGACAGTGTATGTATTTCAATAGTTGTTATGTATCTTTCTTTTTAAGTTGTCCGAATCTGTAAAGTACAGAAAGCTCCCTAAGTCTCCTAAGCCAAGAATCCTATAGGAAGGCAAACCAATTTATTTGGTGATGCTTTATGTACAAAATTGACCTTTCGGGCATATAGAGGAATGTGTAATGTCTATAAAGGTGCTGAACAAATCTAAGTGTTTTAGCAGCATGATAAATTGAATGTCCATCTTACATGATATATTTTAACTTTGGTTAAAGTTGTGGTGGGCAGAATAATGGCTTCCAAAAGATATCCCCAGAACCTGTGAATAGTTTATGTTACATGGCAAAGGGGAATTACAGTTGCTTGCTGATCAGCTGACCTTAAATTAGGGAGATTTTCTTGGATTATCTGGGTGAGGCCAATGTAATCACAAAATCCTCAAAAGTGGAAAAGGGATGCAGAAGAGTCAGCAAAGTGATTCAGCATAAGAAAGACTCGACTGATTTTGAAGGTGGAAGGAGACCACCAGCCAAGGACTGTGGGTAGCTGCCAGAAGCTGGAAAAGGCACAAAAACAGGTTTTCTCCTAGAGCCTCCGAAAGAAGGCAGTCCTGCTGATACCTTGATGATACCTTGATTTCAGACCAGTGAGACCCATTTCAGACTTTTTTTTTCTAAATAATATTCTCTTTTCTATTTTCCAGCTTTTTTTCCTATTAATGTGCGTTTCAATTCTGAATGTTTCTTGTTTTTCTTCTTACAAAAGTAGTGCATACATACTGTAAAAAGTTTAGGAAATACAAATAAGCAAAAATAAGATAATCTGAACCACCATAGTTTCACCACCCAAAGATAACAGTGTTCATGTTTGGATACATATGTTCCAGGCATTTTTCTGTGAATTGATATACATATATATCATATATCATTTTAAAATAATGTGATCATAATAAACACAAGGTTTTACAAACTGCTTTGTTTCCAGTTTCAAATATTACATGCATATTTCCCCATGCTATTTATTTGTTTATTTTTAAATTGAAGTGTAGTTACAATGTGTCAATTTCTAGTGTACAGCATAATGTCCTAGTCATGCACATACATATATTCATTTTTATACTCTTTTTCATTAAAGATTATTACGAGATACTGAATATAGTTCCCCTTCCAGCTTAAAATCTTTTAAAATTAATTAATTAATTAATTTTTGTGGGTGGAGGTAATTAGGTCTATTTATTTCTTTCTTTTTAGAGGAGGTACCAAGGATTGAACCCAGGACCTCATGCATGCTAAGCATGTGCTCTACCACTTGAGCTATACCTTCCCCCCCCATTTTTTTTTTAATTTAAGTCTAGTCAGTTTACAACATTGTGTCCAATTTCTGATGTACAGCATAATGTTTCAGTCACCCATATACATACATATATTCCTTTTCATATTCTTTTTCATTATAGGTTACCACAAGATATTGAATATAGTTCCCTGTGCTATATAGTATAAACTTGTCGTTTATCTATTTTATATATAGTAGCTAGCATCCCATTTCAGACTTCTGACCCTAGAACTGTAAGAAAATAATTTTGTGTTGTTTAATGCTACCAAGTTTGTGGTTGTGTTACAATAGCAAATAGGAAATCAATACATAAGTGTTTTCCTCTTATGGTGTTTAAAAAGGGGTAAATGTTTGAAAAAAATATTGTTTCAGTGAGAAATAAGTATGATCATGCCAAGCACAAATGCCTAAAAAATCCCTTTTTCTTAGTTTTTATTACAGTTAGTATAGTTCAGTGGCTTATACTAAGCTCCATAGGGTATGCGAAAAATGGGTGTCCCAGAATTGCTTTATCTAGTATCAGTTAATAACCACACATGTAGTTGACCAGTCATCCCTCTATGAACACCACGTCTGTCCTTAATCCACGTGGAGAATTTTCCTGATTTCTGTGTTATGTCATGTATAGTTGTCCTCCTATCTGTTACACTGGATTACATTACTTCAGTGCCAGGCAGCTTTGGTTTTTTAGAACTGGTTCCTCCCTTCTTGAATGATAAACTGTTTAATCTCCTTTTCTACTAGGGTGCTGTCCTCTTCCTAAGGCCACCTCTTTAGACATCCTCTTCCGTTCTCAAAGGTCTTCTCATTTTACAGTACAAGTTTGTCTCTTGTTATTTAACTTTCAGTTGGCTCAGGTTCCCACTTGGCCTTTGTTTTTACCTTCCTGTCAATAAAGTTCCTGAGCAAACCAGTCCTTTCTGCCCCTGGGCCCCCACCCAACTTGTTCCACATTCAGCCACATTTCTCCACTGAGTTCATGTCTCATGTTGCAGCTACACTTCAGGGAAAAAAATCTGCAAATATACTGATAAAATGCCATCCTCTCCCTAAAGGGGAAAAAAAAAACTGAAAGTAACAACAATAAAATGTTAGACCAGAGTATAGAGATGAGATTTCCCTTCCAGCAAAGACAAGCTTGATGTGCACTTGAAAGTCTCAGTAGGTGGGTTTTTTTTTCTGGAACAAATTAATGTCATCAAAATACTACTCTTAAGCCCATCTAAGACTAGACACATTTTTCAAATGTGAGAACCAACTATCCGGGACACTGAATTTTCCTATGGATTCACTCTCCCTGGTGCCATCCTATCACCTACAGAGGAAAAAAAACCTGTCACCTCCAGCAGCCCTCGCCTCTACTCCTTGCTTTTCTTTGTCCTTGTCTGTTCACCACTTTCCCCAGTGAGTGTCTGCTCTGCAGCCATCCCAGGATCCACGTGGATTCCCAAACAGGCAGCAGATGGGCCTTTTACTGCTGGGCCTGTTTGCTGGCAGTGTACTTAAAATCCTCCTCCTTCTCCTCCTTCTCTTTCTTGATTTAAACATGTAAAAACCATTCTCAACTCGGACAGAAACAGGTCACGGGGCTGTGCCCAGGGGACTGCTGTAGTTTGCTAACAGATCCCTGCTTTCCCCTTTCCATGTTTAGATCCTCCACACTTTCTAGGTTAAGCCCATGATGTTCTTTCTCCGTGAGGGGCGGGTCTTTTGGTCTGATTTGTTTATAGCTTTATGTCTGGTTCCTAGAACATTGCCTGACACAGGTGAGGTGGTCAATAAATAGTTCTTAAATATTCAGCATCATCTGTCTCATCATCTCTCAATTTATGATCTGCAGTATACATTGGGCATTTAATAGTACATTTTTATTCAGCTTTTGTGTTCCACCTGTGTGGATTTGGTGAAGTTATTCAACCTCTACTTTGTGTCTCCATTTCCTCATCTGTAAAAACGGAGGTAACAGCATCTTCCTTATAGAGCTTAAAATAGCACTTCACACATACATGTTTCATTATTATTAATAACCTTTACTCACATATATTAAGTCAACTAGGGCTCACTGTGAATCTGTAAGATTGGTATTATTATCTCTTCAGGAGATTTAGTAAATTTGGGGGAAAAATAATTGGTTTTTGAGTATTGATTAGGTATTAGGTGTTTTAAAATATCTCATGTATTCTTTTTGAAAATTTGCCCACTGGGTTTATATAGTTTAATATGTTCAAAGACAGAATTCCTGATCTCCACCCCCTAAACCTGTTCTTCCCTTAGCTTTCCCTACAGTAAGGAGTAACATCGTCTTCCATCACTTTTAATTCTTTCTTTCACTCCCCACAGCCTGCACATCAGTACATCCTCTTGACTTGTGTAGAGGAGGAAAACGTTTCCCTCAACCCTCTTAGGGACCCTGGCTGGGTCTGAAAATTAAACTGAAAAAAAAAAATGATTAACTAGAGGAAAGTGTACAAACTTATTTAGTATAAATGCTACATGGCATGGGAGCCTTTATAAGGAGTGAAGTCCCAAATGAACAGGTAAACCTGTGTGTGTTTAATACTAGGTTTGATGCAGAACGGAGAGTTGTAGAAAAATGCGATAGTTCAAAAAATTCAAAAAAGCTAAAGGTAATCACTGGGGAAAATTTAATAAGGCCCATTTGTTTGGAATCATCTCAGCAGCCCTGTCTTGGAGATAAGGCTGTTCCTCTTCTCTGGGTACATGAAGCGACCTCATCCATGAGGGTAGGAGGGCTGGGTAAGGCCAGAAAGTCTTTCCTCCATCTGCATTCTCTTGAATTCCTTCAACTCAAAATATTCAGCATGCCAAGGCACCCCATTTTGGGGTAGTGTGTTCTGAACCCCATCACCTGTCTTCTAAAAGATGTCTAACTACGACCTTCTTTCCCATTTTTCTTACTTCTTTTTCTAGTGCCGCTTGTCTAATCCCTTATCTACTATTGAAACTATTGAAATTGCCTCCAGACTGATTCCTCTCCACATAGCAGTTGAGATGACCTTTTAAAATATAAATTACAAATTCAACTACGTCACTCTTCTGTTTCAAAGTCTCCATGAACTTGCAGACTCCTTATTGCCTACAAGAGCCTCCATGATTTGACCCCGCCATCTCTGACCTACCTCCTACCACTCTTCCCAGAGCTCCTTCTGCTCTTCTTCCAGCCTCAGGGCCTTTGCACTCGCCATCCTAGCTGGATCACTTTTTCCCAGGTCTTCAGTGGGTTGATTCTTACTTGTCAAGTTGTGTTTACAAATTCAGCATCACCTTCACAGAGATGCCTTCTGTGACCATTCAATTTAAAGCATCAATCCCCCGTCACACTTACTGCATCTGTGTTTCAAAGCACTGACCAGTATTTGCATTATAAGATTAACATGTTTAATGATTTATTATCATCTATGTTCCATAGTAAATATAAGCTCCATGAGAGCAGGACTTTGTCTATCTTGTTCATCCCTGTGTCACTGTACATTATATTCCCTGGCACATAGCACATGGTCAATAACTATTTGTAAAACTGGAAAAATGAAAAAGTGAATGAATGGATGCTCAGATCCATCATACAATTTACCTTTCAGAAAGGGAGATCATATTTCCTTACTTCCAAATATTGAGGGACCCCAGAGACTGACAACTCATCACCCAGGCTAGAGTTAACCCAGCCAGTTAGTGGCAGAGCCAGAGTAAATTCTCACAGGTCTCCTGATGCTCAGGTTCAGCTCCCTTCATGCTTCTACTGTGTTTGTATGAGATGATCTGTGGGTTGTTTATCTGTGTCATGCATTTTGAGAGGTACTAAGAGTAAGATAATAGATATACTTCTTGTCATCTTTAGCTTTTTTCCCCCTTCTCTATTTTGACTCACTTGTTGCATTTCATAGATCTCACTGTGGGAGGCAGAAAGAAGTAGTAAACTCTTAGCAGTCATTTTGGCTTCTTCTTAATGGTTTGTCTGCATAGAATATTTTGGATATTGCATTCAAGTCTTGAGAAACTCCACGAGGGCAGGCTTTTTGTCAGTTTAATTCACTGCTGTACCCCTAGTGACTGGAATGGTAGTGTATTGGTCAGGATAGCCTAGGTTAAGCTGCACTAAAAAGTAACTTCAAAGGGGGAGGGTACAGCTCAGTGGTAGAGTGCATGCCTAGCTTGCACAAGGTCTTGGGTTCAATCCCCAGTACCTCCATCAAAAATAAATAAGGAAACTGAACTGCCTCCCCCCAGAAAATAAATAAGTAGAGATAAACATAAAAAAAAAAAAAACAACTAAAAAAAAAAAAAAACAAAAAAAACCCTTCAAAGTCTCAGTGCTTTAGCACAGCATCGGGTCTACGTCTCAGCTACCTGTCTGTCTTTGGTGGATTAGCAAGAGACTCTGTTCACTTTAGTCACAAGACTATGTGATACTGAGTTCCACATCTTAGCATCAGAGGCTCCATTTTAGCACATGCTTGCTTATTTGCCATGGCAGGGGGAAATTAACCCTGCAAATTATGTACTTCTTCCAAGAGGTGACGCATGTCTCTACTTCTTGCATTTCCTCAGCCAGAGTCAGGCACATGGCCATGCCTGATTTAAAAGGGGACAGGAGAACGTGATCCTACCAAGTGTGCATTCCACATGTCTGGCAGAGAGGATCAGAGTATTTATGAACAGCCTCGATGCCTACCTCAAATTGCTGACATTTTATTGAGTGCTTACTCCATGCCACCCAGCTGCTATCCCAAGTGCTTAACTTGGAACTTCTTTATCCTTACAACAGCCCCAGATGATACTGTTAGCTCTGTTTTACTGCACTACAGAGAATGTAAGCCATTTGCCCAGGGTCATCCTCTAAATGGCAGAACTAGGATTTTAACCCAAGAAGCCTGGCTCCAGAGCCAGTGCTCTTAATCTCCAGGCAATGGCTGCTTTGATACATCATAGATCCATCAAAGTTTCCATTGACTGGATCTCCAGAAGACTCTGAGCTCTTTGAAAATAGAAACTCCATCTTACATTTCTTATGCTTTAATTTTGTGCTTGGCAGTAGGAACTCAAAAATATCCATGATGAATTGAACTGAATAAATTAGAAACTAGATAATCAACTGCTGAAATCTTAGGGCTGTTTTTTTTCTCTGAAATTAAAAGCTGATAGAAATTTGAATCAAGACCATCAAATGAAGACTAAGGAATACAGTAAATATGGAATTATTTACAGAATGTTGGAAAATAAGAAATAAGGGGTTCTCCCCATCCTGCACTTTGAAAGTAGTATTTTACTGTAAGAGAAATCAGTATCAGTTGCAAGTATAAATATGGTCAAAAATGATGTAGATATAGTCGCAAGTGATTTAGTCAAAGAAATGAGGCGTATTTTCAGATAAAGCCTTATTCATTTGAGATAACAAAGAGCATTCACTTCTCTCCCCAAATGCATTTTGCTACCACCATCAGAGACAAATGCCAGGCTGAGTGGACCATGAATCTGGCTCAGGATTGCATAACTGAAGGTCTTACGGACAATCAAATGTCATTAATTAAAACAGGCATCTATTGGGTATGTACTGTGTGCCAGCACTTTTGTGCCAAACATTTTCAGGGGATTATTCATTTACTCTTATTGACTCTTTAGGGAAGGTGAGGTTCTCTTTCATAGACGAGAAAGCGAGGGCAGAGAAGGGGTAAATACTTGTACAAGGTCCCATAATCAGAAAACATCTGAGCTGGAATGTAAACTTAGGTCTTGTCATCACAGCCAGCATTCTTTAAGCCACTCTGCACATAGTAACAACTGGCTTTCTGTAAATTTGCGGTATTTCTTGAGAAGTTTTTAGGTTTTGCAATAGGGGCAACAAAGTTACCTCAGTATGCACATTACATGGTTTCTGGGCATTAGTTGTCAGGAAGGAGGGCGCAGTTATAAACAAAAGCCCTTTTTCACTTGCCCACACCACCTCTCTGTATTCAGGACTGTGCTTCACAGCTGAGACTGGTGTCAGTGCTGTTGCTGATGAGGTTCAGGGGCAGGTTTGGCTGAAAAGACCCAGATGGGGTATATCATCCTTTTCATAGGGCCAAGACCTGAAAGGTTTTTTGTGTGTTTGTTTTTTTCTTTAAGTCTTTCTGAGCTGTGGCTCTTCGTCCTGAAGCAATGATTTTTCAAGCCTAACACTGAAATAATCTAGGGGGTCTCCAATATTATGATGGGGCAATGCACAATTCTCTGAACTGGTAATTCCTTTTGGAATATGTGGGTGAATCATTCAGGCCAGCAATATCTATACTTTCCAAAAATAGCTCATCTACTCAGATTTCCTTAGGGATTGGTATGCTAAAGCCCAGGTAGAGTCCAATGGAAAAAAACCACTTGGTGGAGACTGCAGTGAGTTTTTTTAATTATGACAGTTGGAAGGATCTGCCAAATGCTAAATGTAAAAATAGCGTCTACTTAGGAGTAACCTTATGTGCAGTGGGACACAGGTAGTTGCTAATGCGGTTTAATCTGAGGGAAATTCATTGACGGTATGTCCATATGTTGATTGGCCACTTCATCAGTAGATTAAATCTTGCCATTGGTCCTCCTTCAGATTCTTTCTGAAATACTCCTGGAACAGGTAATTCATTAAATTGCAACTTGAGTAATTCATGTATTATTTGCTTTCCTCCTGTTGTTAGAGACTGTAGAGCTAGAGCTTGCGGTGCAGGGGAAGTTAGGTCCTGAAAGGACCAGGGAAGTTGAAAAATGTCTCACAGCTTAGTTCTGTTTGGGCCTTACTTCCACTACCCAAATGTCTCATTAAGTAAAATGATCTCCAAACTGTGGCCCAGTTCATGATGTCTGCCTTCAGTTTTTCCCTTTTCTCTTTCTTCTGGGTTATGTTTTTCCTCTTTCTACACCAAATAGTTCTATTGAAGGGATGTTAGATTTTATATGGAGCACTGTACCAGTCTTTTGAATTACCAGGGACTACAAATATATAAATGAACAAAAAATGGTACCTGCTTCTGAGTAGCTCATAATTTAGAGAGGAAGGCAAGCAGATGGAAAGAAGAAAAATTATAAGCAGATAATTAAAATGAAATGTGAAAACAGACATAATAAACAGACTATCGTGGGACAAGGGGAAGCGACATATTCTGTTGGGTAAAGGTTCACCAAGGAAGTAACGTTTAAGCTTGGTCTCAGAGGAAGAATAGAAGTTTCTAGGCAGAAAAAAAGGGCAAGTGTATTCGGAAAGGAGGGAATGGGGGAGGGTATAGCTCAATAGTAGAGTGCCTGCTTAGCATGTACAAAGTCCTGGGTTCAATCCCCAGTACTTCCATTAAAAAAATAATAAAGGAATGAATGAATAAATAAATAAACCTAATTATCTTCCTCACCAAAAAAGCAATTAAAAAAATTAAATTAAAAAAAAAGAAGAAGAAAAGAAAAGGAGGGAATAGCTTGTACTTGATCAGTTTTCTACAGTATGCCTAAACCCAACTCAGTGGAACCAAGCAGAGCCTGTTTTAGTGACAGCCACATAGCTTTTCTGTTTCTAGCTGTCTTACAGGTAGTTTGTTCAAACTAGGGTCCCATCAAGAATCACACATTGCATTTGGTTGTCATCTCTCTCTTGTGTTAGCTTTTTCATATGGAAAATTTGAAGAATTAAGAAACTAGAATGAAGGACTGCATTTAATATTACTTGTAGGTCTGCTAGTCACAGTACCTTTTTACAAGGTATAGATTCTTTGGGATGTAGATACTGAATTATTTATAAGGAATGTTCTTAACAAAATGCATAGGTTAATTGCATATTTACATTAATATACCCTCCTCCTACAAAACAGGATTCTGCAGATGCTTTTTGCTGCATCTTTGCAAAGAAGCCCATGTGGTTCTTCCCGGTCATGTAAATACATTTTCTGAAATACAGTCATTAACAAAGTTAACTTTTAATATTGTAAAGTTATAATATAGTTTCATAGGTATATTAAAAAATATGTATATATATATATATATAATCAAGCTAAAAGAGACCTTAAATTGATTCCACATTCGTCATTTTACACCTGAGGAAATCACAACCGAAAGAAATTAAGTAACTTGGCCAAAGTCACACTGCTAGTTAATGGTGGAGGCCACATTAGAAATCAGATTTCTTAATTGCTAGTTCAGAGTGTTTCTCCAACATTCCAAATTTCTGTCAAGGTGTTGACTGAATACCTAGTTTGGTCATGATGTACTTAATAATCAGGGTATAAAAAATGAATTGGTTCGTAAGAAGTTAATTAGAATAATTTATACTTGTTAGATTGCTGTCTCCCTGATAGCTTTCCTTTAGGACCCCTTAGTACCTTCCATTTAGAAATCCGATTTCCAAGTGATTTTAATCCTGATCTTTGCACATGAGTTTATGTTAAGCTCATTTTTTTAAGCTTTTTTAGTCTGGGGTTCTCTTTCATATTTCAATCCCTCCTTGTCTTTTTTTTTTTTAATTTGTTTTTCTTTTTTCTTTTTAAAATGTTTTATTTTTATTCATTTTTTAATCAATCCGTCTTTGATGTCAAGCCTTTGATAAGAACTCTGTAGGTGGATGATTCATGAAAATACATAAGAAACGAGAGCCACCCCTCTGTCTCCTAAAGTAAAAGAAATAAAAGTAAAAAATAAACAAATGGGATGTAATTATACTTAAAAGCTTTTGCATAGCAAAAGAAACCACTGACAAAATGAAAAGACAACCTACTGAATGGAAGAAAATATTTGCAAATGATACGACTGATAAAGGATTGATATCCAATGCATACAAGCAGCTTGCACAACTCATCGTCGAAAAAGCAAACAATCCGATTAAAAAATGGGCAGAAGAACTGAATAGACATTTTTGCAAAGAGGAAATGCAGATGGTCAACAGGCACATGAAAAGATGCTCAACATCACTAATCACCAGGGAAATGCAAATCAAAACCACAATGAGAGCACCTCACACTTGTCAGAATGGCTGTCATCAAAAAGATCACGAATAACAAATGTTGGCGAGGATATGGAGAAAAGGCAACCCTTGTACACTGTTGGTAGGAATGTGAATTGGTGCAGCTCCTGTGGAAAACAGTACGGAGGTTTCTCAAAAAACTAAAAATAGAACTCACATAGCCTAGCAATTCCATGCCTGGGTGTATATCTCAAAAAAATGAAAACATTAACTTGGAAAGATGCATGCATCCCAATGTTCAGAGCAGCATTATTTATAATAGCCAATACGTAGAAGCAACCTAAGTGCCCATCAACAGAGGAATGGATAAGGAAGATACAGTATATGCATATACAGGAGAATACTCCTCAGCTATAAGAAGAATGAAATTTTGCTGTCTATAATATGGATGAACTTGGAGGGTATTAGGCTAGTTGAAATACGTCAGACAGGGGAAGGCAAATACTGTGTGATATCATTTATATGTGGAATGTAAAAAATAAAACAAACTAGTGAATATAACAAAAAAGAAACAAACTCACAGATATAGAGATCAAACTAGTGGTTACCAGTGAGGAGAGAGAAGCGGGGCAGGGCAAGATAGGAGTCTGGGATCAAGGGGTACAAACTACTATGTATAAAATAAGTAAGTTATAAGGATATATTGTACAACATGGGGAATATAGCCAGTATTTTAAAATAACCATAAAATAGAGTATAATCTTTACAAATTGTGAGTCACTATATTGTATGCTTGTAACTTATAGAATATTGTACAGCAACTATATTTCAATTAAAAAAAAAAAAAAGAAATGAGAGCCACCTGAACAAAATGGGTCCATTCAGTAATTAGGGAATTTGGAATTTTTTAGGTCCCTGTGACATTTGTTATCATAGTAATAATGTTTTTACAGCAGTCTTTCTCCTTAAACATTGATACCTCACAACAAGAATACAAAATACAAAAATAAAAAAAATCCACCTCATCATAACTTTGCGCTATCTCATAACAGAAGCAGTTTTATTTTTAGACTCACAGTATGTTAGTTGGTATATGTATGTTTTATAGTTTGTGTGTCATTTGTATAAGTTAAGAGCACAGGATACATTCTGAATCTCTGGTCTGCCACTTACAGCAGTGGAAACCTGGGCAGGCCACTTAACTCTCTGAGCCCCAGGTTCCTCGAATTCCCTTGTGAAACGGGAACAATTTTACCTACACGTGCCGTTGGGTGAGGAGTCAGCGAGGTAATACCTATAAAGCACTTAATAGAACATGTAATAAGTGCTTGATAAATGTTAACCTTTTTTACATTTGATATGATACTGTTTGAACATGTAATTTCTTGCTTTTTTCTATCTTTATGCTGGAGAGAATCTGGCCACAAGGATCAGAATCCTTGAGTCCTTTGAGAAGGTAGGATGGGAAGGTGGGCAGGCCCCTCTTGGACTCAGCCTGGGAAAGGCCAAGGCTGTGCAGTGCCCCAAGGAGGCAGAACCAGTGGTGTAGGCAGCCAATGGCCTGATGCTTGGGTATGGTTGTCCAGCTGTGTAGGGGGTCCCCAAGATGACCCTCATACTTAATGGTTCCTGGAAGGACTCACAGGACTCAGAAACAGTTTATGATGGTGAGAGAATACAGATTAAATTCAGCAAAGGGAAAAGATATGCGGGATGAAATTCAGGAGGAACCAGGTACAGGCTTCCGGGTGTCCTGTCCCAGTGGAGTCACATGGATGTGCTTCATTTCCCCAGCAATGTGTCACAACACGTGCAAAGGGCTACTAACCAGGGCAGCCCAGCTGAGCCTTGGTGTCCAGAGTTTTTGCTGGGGTCAGTCACGTAGGTGTGCGGGCCCTGCAAGCATCGAGACCTCACTTAGCTACTCAGACCATCGCTTCCCCTTCCACCTCCTCACCCTCACTGCTGGTAAAATCCGGTGTCTGTCATAAATTACGTTATTAGAATAAATTTATCTAATCAAATTGGCACAGCATGGCTCAAGGTCTCGGGCACACACAAACACTCTTACCAGGAAGAATGTTCTAAGGCCCAGAGGTTATCTCCTAGGATGAGTCCAGCTTGAAGACAGGCCTGTCTTTGTAGACAAGGTCTGAGCACCCAGACCTGCTGACTTAACCCTTTCCTGCAGAATCTACACCCACCTACTCTTTTTTAATGTCACAGACTGAGAGAAGGTGTACCTGGTTGGTGAGCCAGCATGGTTTCTTTTTTCCCTCTCACCCAGGTCATACATGTATATATAAGATTTTCCCCAAGATCCAGCTTTTACTGGGAGAATAGCAGTTGGTGCTATTGGACATGTCGGAGCACATGGCTCCAAATTCACAGTGATGGGGTTATACAGTCAGCACCTTTTTCGGAGGCAAAGAAAGTCAGGTCATATATTAGAAAGAACTACAACTTACAAATAGTCTTAGACTTTTTATCATACTGACTGGGAGGGAAAACTCAGGAGGCCATTTGCAAGTAACTCCCACTTGGCAGCCCCAGTTTCTAATGAGAAAGGCAGACAGCTCAAGTTACGATTTACATTAGTGGAGCAGTGTATGTGTAGCACTGGGTCAATAATAATTTAATGCAATTAAATTTAAAAGAGTTATTTTATTGAATATATATAAATAGTATGATTTAATTGTTACATAAGAGTTATAGAATAATGTTGTTTGAATGTTGGTGTGTCAGCAAGTGATAGAAAAAAAAAACCTCTCATGTGTCCTGATTTGGAGTTCTAAAATTATTTTATTTAGATATTCTTCAGATTCTATTACCTGTGCTAGAAGGTGTCTGGGTAAAAGCAGTTCTTTCAGCTTTCAAAAATGATCCTAAAGACATAAATTCAGTGCTATATGAAACAATGGATAATCTTATTTCCAACCTAAATAAGCTAAATGTTAGTTTACAAACTAGATTTTGTCACAATACTTAAAGCTTATTTGATGACATAAAGTTAGAAAATTTTAAACAGAGGTAGTTCTATCAGATCATTACAGTATCCTTCCTCCCTCCCTCCCTCCCTCCCTCCATTCATCTCTCACTCTCTCTATATATATCTTTCTTTCATTTCTCTCTTTTTCTCTCTCTGCTTTGGGCTAAAACAGATGCTTTGGGTTTTGAATTTCCTAAAGATGTCTCTGATGTTCGGATGTAAATGCAAAACTTTTTTTTTTTTTTTTCAGATAACACCACGTCTAAAATAAATTGCTAACAAGAGATTGAGTTCAGCTATATTCCCCGATTTTTTTCCCCCCAAATTTCAGCTATATCCCTTTTAAGAGCTTTCTCTTCTTTCTTCAGGCACTGACAGCATATTCTTTGGACTAAGTAAGTGTCCTTGCCCTGTTCATTGCTGCAGTGGAGAGGCTTTCTGGTCAGAAAACTCTCACCACCCCACAGATGTGTAAATTAGCCTGGCTTGGCTCCTGGGTGGTCCTCTCATGCTTCACAAACATGCTGTGGGTCATTACAAAAAGATTTTGATTACATTTTTAAAAAAAATTTTAAAGGAAGAGAGAGAAAATCTTTCCTCCTTTAACAGTTTGTCCTTGTAATTTAAGTCCGAGTAAATGAACTATTTATGTTAGAATTTTGCTCTATCTAGAGCTTTGTAGCCATAGGCTTTACAACTGAGATTATGGCTGTTAGATGAACCAATAAGAGAGAAGAGGGGAAGTGAAAAATGATCGATCATTTTGATGCTACTGCTGTTCATAGTTACTGTTTATCACGTCCGTCATCATCCTCTCCTTTTCAGACACAGATGTATCCCCTTAGTTGTGTGACACTCATCAGTGTAATAATCTACCACCCCCCTTTAGTGATGGGGGCCTTGGCTGTGCATAAAAATGGCTTTTTAAAAGTGAGGTTGTTGTAAACAAACTGTCTTCATGAATCATATTAGAAGTTGTCCTTCCTGCCCCTGCTTAGCTCTTTAGTGACAAATTTTCAGGGAAGAATGCACATATTTTGTGTTTTATGACTATGAGATGCCAGACTACCAGCTGAAATATTAAAACAAAACAAACAGCAAACAACTGTCTTCATCCTACCATCTAGATGATTCTTAGAATTAAAATAAAATTTAAAAAAGTTATATAATATAATCCCATCATCCAGAAATAACTGCAGTTAACCACACACACGAGAAAATTTGGTGCACAACATTCCAAACTGTTCTATTAGTTAACACACACATGAAACCATACTCCATATACTGTTCTGTAATCTGTTATTTTTAGTTTACAGCATATCATGGGCATTTTTCCATGTTAATGAGTATAGAAAAAATTTACATGACTACTTTGTATAAGTACCACCCTAGTGTATTTAAGGAAGATATTATGTTCTAGAATGATGGAGCTCACCAAATTCAGTGATTACAGCAACTAAAAAAGAGGACTGGCTCTACGTCCTCTCAAATGAAGGAACTGGCATAATTTGACTGAAACTCTGACAAAATAATGAATCCAGCTGCTTGATTACTGTTTGGATTCCAGCCTTGTTTTTAGAAGAAATTCTTCTGTCTCTCCCTGACAAAATCTACCCCATCTCTGATTACTAGTAGGGCTGTGCTCTTAAACCTTAGTTTTTATTTTTATAAAATTGGCTTTGGAGACAGACTGCCTTGCTTTATAATTCCAGTTCCATCATTTATTTACTAGTTTGGTGAACTTAACTCTTTGAAACCAGTTTTTTCATTGCAAAATGGAGTTAATAATGACTACCTCAGAGAGAGAGAAAGAGACAGAGAATACCTGCTTTAAACCAAGAATAGCAAGTAAAGAGATTCAGTAAGTCTGACTGAGCCCAGATACCTGTGTTTTTTACAAACTGTCAGTATAAGAGTGACATAATTCCCTACCAAAAATTTACAGGTCAAGAAGGTGATAAATTCAAATTAAGAGCAAGGCTGTAAATCCCACTCCTGGCCATATACCCAGAGGAAACTCTAATTTGAAAAGATACATGCACCCCAATGTTCATAGCAGCACTATTTACAACAGCCAAGACATGGAAGCAACCTAATGTCCATCAACCAACCTAATGTCCATGGAAGCAACCTAATGTCCAGATGAATGGGTAAAGAAGATGTGGTGTATATATATACAGTGGAATACTACTCAGCCATAAAAAAGAATGAAATAATGCCATCTGCAGCAACATGGATGAACCTGGAGATTGTCATACTAAGTGAAGTAAATCAGAAAGAAAAAGAAAAATACCATATGACATCACTGATATGTGGAATCTGAAAAAAAAAAAAACACAAATGAACTTATTTATAAAACAGAAACAGACTGACAGACATAGAAAATAAACTTATGGTTACCCGAGGTGGGAAGGGAGAGTGGAGGGATAAACTGAGAGTTCAGGATTTGCAGATACTAATTATCATATATAAAATAGATGAACAACAAATTCCTACTGTATAGCACAGAGAACTATATTCAATATCCTGCAGTAACCTATAATGAAAAAGAATATGAAAAGGAATATATATATGTATAACTGAATCACTATGCTATACACCAGAAATTAACATGACATTGTAAACTGACCAAACTTCAATTAAAAAAAAAGGCAAGGCTGTGGTCAAGTCAACATTCTGCATAACATCTGAAATTATGACTGATACGGCTGTTGCCTAATATGATCAGGGCAAGCACCACCGAGACTCTGATAAATACAGACACAACATGGACAGTACGGGCATTAACAAATCTCTAGAGATTTCCCATAAAACATAATTTCTGAAATATTTATAATATTTTACCTAAACAAATTTAAACTTAGGCAAGCTAAGCATTTCCTTGGATTGGACAACTCTTCCCATGAAATTTACAATAGTAAATAGACCAAATAAACCTAATTATTTCAAGCACTTCTCTTTTTATAAGGTGAAAGAACAAATCTTCGTGACTATTTTTCATGGGCTTTCTGGGAAATCTCAAAGATACTTTAGGTATAAAAGATACCCTGAAAGTTTAATATATATATTTTTGTAATAAAGTTTTGATTTAGGGAAAGCAAAAATCAAGGTTATTAGAAGAGATTCAGACACCTGCTTAAAAGAGGACCATGGGTGCCTGAGAAACAATTCTTGATTACTTATTTAGTCAAAGTGACAATAAAACACTGAAAAATAGATATAGAAAATAACATGCTTGAAAAGAATCTTTTTCATAAGCACGGAACCTTTGTAAAATGAGCACATTTATTAACATGATCAAAAGATATAGCTTCTACAGAATCAAAAGATATAGCTTCTACAGAATTTAATATAGCTTCTACAAATCTAATTTGCTTCTACAGAAGCAAAAGTATATATGCTTAAAATTTTGCTGAAGTAGCCAATATTTCAGAATTTTCTCTTACTTAGAAATCATCTTCGTATCTAATGATTGATCATCTGTTAAATCACTCAGTTTAATTTCAGTCCAAGGTTTTAAGTTATCTGAAGATCCTGACAATTATCTTCAATCTGAGATATTATAAAACATATTTAAGTTTAAATAAAAATTTGTTAGAATAATGATTCTATTTTCTTGAACACAAATTTACACTTTTCATAATTTTTAACATGTGTGATTAATGTTAGCTTATTTGATTAGTAAATCTGTATAAAATCAGGAAAAATAAATCCCAGCAGAATAAAATATATGTTTTTTAATGTAACACTGATAAATCTGAGAAGATATAGCTGTTTTTATTAAACCAGAATTATTAAGCTAGGCTTGTTTGCCAACGACGTGTTTATTTTCATAAACTTACATTCTTAAGACTTCTGAGTTTATTTTTGTAAAAATAATTTTCCTAGGTGGGTACAGCACATTTAAAGTATTAGACGTTAAATGTCCATATTTGGGGGGAATTGCAGAAAACTTTTCCTTATGTAAGTGCTTCTTTGTCTCTACAAGCCATCAGTACAGAGCTCCTTTAAGAATTATTAATGTATCAATGCCCTCTGGAAATAGGAAACCATTACCCACCAAAACACTAAGAGGTAAAAGGGTTTCTACAATTACAGATACCTAAATACAGAAAGAGCTTACAACTTCAGGTCAGTGAAGTTAGAAACAAATTCTCACTGGCTCAGATATCCAACAGCTGTTCTCTTTATAAAAGGCAATAATCAGTTCTATTCCACAGGACACAAACAATTTGTATCTGTATGAACCAGAATCATTTGCATTATTATCAGTTTTCTACAATTTACAGTTTTAAAACAGCTCAAAGATGATAAAAGACGAACACCTAGAAAATCCTTTTTGCCTATTTCAAAGCCTTTCATAATTTTTCCTGAGAAAGGCAAGAGAAAAATATTCAGAATACAGTTACACAAAACAGAAAACTTAGCTATCTGTGTAATATTCTAATTTTATAAACATATCAGCAGGTTTCAAAGAAGGCATTTCTGAAGACTCTCTTGTTCAGAAGAGAATTCCTTTACTAACTATAAAACTTCATTATTAACTAAAGCATATCCTCTGAAGACCTTCACTAGGCTTTGCTTCATTAGCCTGTTTGAATTACTTCATATATTTGAAAATAATTTTAAAAATTAAAAAATTTTAATTGAAGTATTGTCAGTTTACAATGTTGTGTCAATTTCTGGTGTACAGCGTAATGTTTCAGTCATACATATACATACATATATTCATTATAGTTTACTGCAGGATATTGAATATAGTTCTCTGTGCTATATAGTAGAAACTCGTTGTTTATATATATCTGTTAGTATCTGCAAATCGTGAACTCCCAGTTTATCCCTCCACCTCCCCTTCCAGCTCTGGTAATCATAAGTCTGTTTTCTAAGTCTGTGAGTCTGTTTCTGTTTTGTAAATAAGTTCATTTGTGTCTTTCTAAAAAATTAAATTTGAGATCCTGACAGCTCTTCATTAATCCATCTTTCTATCTTCAATTGCTCTGAATTAGATTTTTAAAATTTTATCATTATTATTTATTTCCTCCTTATATTTGTGAAAAGAGAATGATGAAACTGGACAATCACAGGAAATGTTTTTACCCTAACGCTAAGTACTTGCAAAAATTCTACAGAGGACTCCCTCCTGATGCTTGAATGAATGGTTTTCAATCTGCCTCAGGTGATTCTCTGGCTCTCCTCCTAGCTTTTCAGTCAGACACTATTGCTGCATACCTGTCATAAAGAGGGAAGGAGGTCGTTAAAGAAAAGATCTAAAAAGCTCTAAGTATTTATTTATTTATTTATTTATTTATTTATTTATTTATTTATTTATTTATTTATTTATTTATTTTAAAGCCCTAAGTGTTTATTGAAATCTTTTCCTTTTAATGTAGGTTTTTTTGGGGGGGGGGTCAGGGTAATTAAGTTTATTTATTTAGCTATTTTTAATGGAGGTACTGGGGGTGGAACCCAGGACCTCATGCATGCTAAGCAAGCACTCTACCATTGAGCTACACCCTCCAGCGACCTTTCCCATTTTAATTAAGAATAGAAAACAAGGTAGGGAGGGTATAGCTCAAGTGGTAGAGCGCATGCTCTATTTAAAAAAATAATTGAATAAATAAAAAAAAAGAATAGAAAACAAGCACTTTGGAGGAAAGAAAAAACTATTCAGGGGCAGGAAACCTTCAATAGTTCAAACCTAGATGTTTGTACTCACAGGATCTTTGTGGACTGTTCTCTACAAATGGACGTTGTCGTCTGCATAGACAAAGCCTAGTTTAAACCCAGTTAATTATACCCTTTTAAGACCTTTAAAATGTTTTTGCTTTTAAAGTGCAAGTGGTGAGGGATACCATTTAACAAACAAAAACACTGTTACTGTTTATTCAGCAATCCTATAGTGTAAATAGTTCCTTGCCTTTTGTTGCTGGGTACATTTTCACTAAGGACTGAAACAAACGGAGGAGGGATTGGGAAACCTAACGACAAGAAGAGGAAAGATTTCCCAGCAAAAAACATAAGAAGAAAAAATGCAGTTTAAACTTGCCCTAAGCTTTGGAGGATTTATTATCTCAGAATAGATAAGCAGTTGCATTTGTCTTCAATCAGGCTCAATTTTTGTTTTTCAGATTGATGATTACCCAGAATTTTTGAGTCCACCAGATAGAGAAACCAACCAACATATTCGTATCACCTATTATTCAACTGTTTTGAAAAAAGAGTGTGAAAAATCAAAAGGTGTCAGAAAATTCTTATTTCCATTTCATCACGCCAATGCTAACAACAAAAAAGGTATGTAATGTATTTCTTAAAGTGACAGAAGAAAATAGACATTTCTATAAGAGACAAAAAAGATAATGTTCTTTTTTCCTCCCAGCTTTATTGAAGTACGATTGACAAATAAAATATCTATGAATTTAAGGTGTACATGTGATGTTTTGATATATGTATACTTTGTGAAATGATGACCACAGTCAGGCTAATTAAGATGTCCTTTATGGCACACAGTTACTTTTTTGTATGTTTGTTTTTGTGGAGAACATCTGAGATCTACTCTTTTTGCAGAGTTCAGTATACAGTATGGTATTATTAACTACAGTCACCATGCTATACAGTTTGCTCTCCAGAACTTACTTATCCTATACCTGAAAGTTTATGGCTTTTGATCCACATCTACCCTTTTCCCTCACCTCCCAGCCCCTGGTAACCACCATCCTACTCTCTGTTACTATGAATTTGCCTTTTTTAGATTCCCCACAGGTGAGATCATGCAGTATTTGTCTTTCTGTGCCTGGTTTATTTCACTTAGCATAATGTCCTCCAGGTTCATCCATGGTGTTGCAAACGGCAGGATGTCCTTTTTTTTAAAGGCTGAATAATACTGCATTGTGTGTGTACATACATTTACACACACACACACACACACACATAGACACACACACACACACACGCTACATTCTCCTTATCCATTCATCTACTGCCAGACTCAGGTTGTTTCCACGTCTTGGCTACTGTAAATAATTCTGCTATGAATGTGGGACTGCAGATATCTCTCTGAGACAGTGATTCTTTTTCCTTCAGATATACACCCAGAAGTGGGATTGCTTTTAAATTCTTTGAGGAAACTCCATACCATTTTCCAGAACTGCTGCACCAATTTACATTCCCACTAACAGTGCACGAGGGTTCCCTTTTCTTCATATGCTTACCAACACTTGTTATCTTTTGACCTTTAGATAACAGTCACCCTAATGTGAGGTGACATATCATTGCATTTCCCTGATGACTAGTGATGATGATAAGGTCACATTCTTTACACTGAGGATGAGCTGACCATCCATTATCAGCGGGGTAGTTACCACGAGTAAGGACACATAGAAAGGAAGGAAAGAGAAAAGAATAGGAAGAAAGGGAGGGAAGGTGGGAAGGTGAGAGGGGAAAGAAAAGAAGAAAGAGAGAAAAGTATGTTCACTAAATACTGGTTTAAAAAAAGAATGAGACTCTGGATTCCATCTGGTCAGTTCTTGTTTGATTTTAATAACCTTATTAACAACCACAGATTTTTAATGAAAAACTTGGTGAAGACGTGCAGGGGGGAGTTGGAAAGATTGTGAACCTGGCTTTGGGAAAACTCCTGATAATCAGCAAGGAAACCGCAAGCAAGGTCCGGCCCTGATCATTGTGGTTTATTATGGTTATTAACAACATTCACTCTTCATTCAAAAATACTGGTTGGAAATCCGTTCCCAAGAACATGAATCACACCTAGATAAAAAGATGAAAAGTCACCTTTAGATTTTGTTTTTCTGGAGCTCAGCGTGTGACTCTCCTACTGTGTCCGAGGAGACCTAGAAGATCCAGGGAGAAGGGGAGGATGAGAGTCAGGGCTCCTGGCACTCACCCAGCTCAACCAGAGCTGCCCTGCTTGTGTGTTTCACATCTGGGGCTCTATCCAAACGTTTCTTGGGAGGAGTGTATAGCTCAGTGGTAGAGTATGTGCTTAGCATGCACGAATTCCTGGGTTCAATCCCCAGTACCACCATTAAAAATATAAATAAAACCTAATTACAGTGCCTCCCTACCAAAAAAAAAAAAAAAAACAAAACACAAAAGAAATTTATGTTTCTTGTGGAGAAGTTTTAAAAACCCAAGGCTGAATGGCTAAAAATAGAATATACAGGACTGCATTATGCTGTTTACTTTTATGGTCTTATTTTATATATATATATATATATATATATGTATATGAAATGTGTATGTATATAAAGGAGCCCTTTGCAGTATCCATCTCTTTAACTGGGAGTTGGTGAGAAGCAGAGAAAAAGAGCAGGGACTTTGCACTCAGCTAAGCCCAGGTTTGAATCCTAGCTCTCACCTTTCCCGGCTGTGTGACTGTCTGCAAGTCACTTCAGCTTTGTGAGCCTCAGTGTCCTGTCTGTTACCAGCTTCACAGGGCTGCAGCAGTACGTGAAATGCTGTGGGCAGGGCTGGGCACACGGCAGGGAAGCAGGCAGCTGCTGAGACGGCATGCTTAGCACAGAAGGAGAAGGGAAGCATGAGGGCCCTTCTACCTCTTGCATGTAGCAGTGTAGCTAGCCCTGCCCAGACCAGCCCATTCACCCTTCCCTAGCCTTCCCTCCAAGCCAGACTCAGCCTCTTGGAATACTGAATAGCTACAGAGTGTGAGAAAATTGTCTGGTGCTTACACCCTGTCATAAAAGAGCACCTTTCCACACTGACACTCTACAGCAGGGCAAGTGTTTGTAGAAGCCATTCTGATTAGCAGGCTTATTCAATCCCTGGTGGCTCACCAGGTCTCTTGTCACACTAATTAGGATATCTAACTGGTGTTGGTTGCCTTAAATGCATATTTATCCTCGTCCACAAGCATAATTATTCTTGGCTTTCTTTTTCCCCCAGCGTGTGTAAGAAGATGAAAACACACATTAAAGAAGCCAATTGTAGGTAGAAGTTTTATGGAATTTAAATTCCTAGAAATGTTGCATATGATGTTAAAAGCAGTGAAGAGTTTTTTAAAAACTTATCTTCTGTTCACACGCATGGCTATTCATAGAATTACACCTCTCCCCACCTGTTCTTTACTTTCACCTCCGAAGGTACCATCTGACAGTTTGCAGCAGGAATTTTTGAAAACACAAAGCTACCACGATCATGAGGAGTCATACATAGCACACGTTAGAGGATAAAACACATTCCACCTTTCCCTCAAGCCGGCAGTGATGGCTGATTCCCATTTGCCTCCAAGCTGCTTATTCTTGGGTTAGGTGTTGCTGTGTGCACAGGACCCCCGTGGTTCACCTCCTAGACATTCTGTAATATGTACTTCTGAAGCAAGAGACAGGCTTAAACCTGTCTGGCCATCTATTTGACAACAGTCATTACGGGAGTCCTTCATGTTAATAATGATGATGTCATGCCTGGAGAAGCCACTCACATTAACTGCTGAGCATTTAAGTAAAGATAATTATTAGAAGTGACTCCAAACCTCTTGGGTGAAGGCCTGGGGAATATTTGTGTCATGTGGCAAAGGTGCTCTCACTCCAATCAACTAGATCATTTTACCAAAGGAAGCTCAAAATTACAGATCACGTGTAATAAAAATACTCACATCACACTTCTAAATGGGATTTCTAATTAGGCTCAACTTTCCTGGAGACACAGAGAAAAAGAGGCTTTTCTCTTAGCACGTGTGTGTCCTCATATGGGCCACAGTTAGAACTTCAACACATGTCCTTGAACTGTACTCATTATGCTTAGATGAAGGGAATGGTTAGTAAACCCTGAGGGGAGCTGAGTGACAGGGTCTTAGCAGTAAAGCTCTAGGATGAACTGGGTTATTAGCTCCTTAGTTTTGGGTACATTCCAGAACAGTACTGTCCAATAGAACTTTCTGCAATGATGGAATTCTTCCATGTCTAAATAGTAGGCATCAGCTATCTATAGCCACTGAGTACTTGAGATGTGACTAGTCCTATTGAATTTTAACTTCTTAACTTAAGTAGCCATAGATGGCTAGTAGCTACCAAATTGATCACCACAGCAACAGAATCACAGAAAAGACCTTAAAGGCTTTAGTGGCATATTTTGAAACATTGGCATAAAGTGAAGTGGACTAATCCCCAAACCAGAACGAGACAATAACTTAAGGAAACATAAACTGAACCAAAGTTTTATATATGTGTGTGTGTGTAATTTTTATTTTAAACCTAAAACCTAGACATTTTCTGAAACCAGTGATGTGGGATAAATCTAAAACAAGGCACTGGTGAGTCTCTCAGGTTGAGTGGATAACTTTTACATGAACTTGTTGGTCTTCCCCACAGGAATAGGATATGACCAATATAATCAAGCCTCCTACCACTGAAGCAGCAGGTACACTGTTTTTATAGCGTAGCTTCTGGAAGTGCTCCTCAGATGGCCAGCACCAATGAACCTACCATCAGATACACACTGTGTTAAACGGATGAAGGACTTCACATTGAAATTACTGAAGAGAGTGAAGACAGCTGCATGCACGCTAGAGAACACGTGGGCAGATCACACTATTACCCAGTATTCATATTCAGGTTCTCTTGTCATTACTGCCTCATCCCTGCCAGGTTCTGGTCACTGGCACCCAGGAGACCAGACATCCCACCAAGTGTTGAAACAGAGCTTGAGCCAGACTGCATTTCTCAGTGGAGAACAGATGATCCTAACTTTCTCCACCCCATTGTTATACATTAAAATTTAAAGCTAACACACAGAGAAGCAGGGACATTGACACGAAAGTTTTAGTGACCTTACACACAAAAAAGAGAAGGTTCAAGTTTGGTTGGTGAATTTGAATGAACTCAGTTTAAGAGAGAACTTGCACCTAGGTACAGGTGGGTCATGTGGGTAATACCAGCTTCCTAACAGAGAAGCCCTGGCGAGCTCTTCCCCCTTTCCAATGTGCCACCAGTGCTGTGCTGTGTTTCCATTTCTCCTCCAAGCTCTTACTTCCTGGGTTAGGTACTGCTGTGTACGTAGGACTCTGGTGGTTCACCTCCTAGATGGTCTGTAATATGTGGTCCTGAAGCATGAGATAGGCTCGAGCTGGTCTGACCTCGGGCCACAAGTGCTAATATGTGCTACCTGATTCCAGCAAAAATCAAAGGTGTTATTTGTATCACATTTAGTACCCACATTTGCGAAATGCCTACTGTTACAAGTGTCTGTGATGATGGAGGTTCTTGTTCTGAATACTTATTAGATACTATTATTTTTTACCCCCCCAAATAAACAAAATACACTCATGTAATGGAGAAGATAGGACCATTTTCTTGATGTAAATTATAATTGGTTCTTTGATTTCTTAATTTAAATTGAACTAATGTTTATTGCATACCTACTCTGCCAGGCATCCCATGAGTCATTTTTATACACATTATTATCTCATTTTCATTCACAGAACTATCCTCATTTTTCCAAATTAAGATATTAAGGCCAGAGAAGTAAAGTAACTGGTAAAGATCACACTTTATGAGCTTGAACTTGAGCACATATTTTAACATCAGAGCCAATGCTCTTTCTGCCCATCATGCCGCCCAGCTTACAATTTTGGATTTGCAAGGTTTTGTGATGATTTATAGTCATCAAATAAGTGTACATGACTATATAACTGCATCTTCTCCATAAATGCAATCCAGTGATGTAATTAATGACCAACTAACTTTTCTTGTTTCTTTTTTTGTTTTTTTTTTAGTGCAAGAAGAGAATAATGGCCCAGTCTTTTGGAGAAGCAAAGAGCCTAGAAGGCTGAGTGAATTCTTTTTCAGGTGAGATTGTTGTTTGCAGTATGTTTTTAACTTGCTGATCAAAACTTAGTTTGCATTTCAATTTCCTTTTAAAAATGCTTTTTCTCTACTAATTTTTGTTTTTTGCACTAGAGTTATTTATTTATTTAAATTTTGGGATTTGGGGGGGGCTAACTGAGTTTGTTTGTTTGTTTATTTATTTTAATAGAGGCACTAGAGGTGAACCCAAGACCTCGTGCATGCTAAGCATGTGCTCTACCACTGAGCTATACCCTCCCTTCTCTCTACTAATGTTTCTGAATTGAGTTCTTATCTCATATATGTAATAATGAAGACGGTACTTTGGGAGAGTCTAAATTCAAGTCCAGCTAGTTACAAAGGCTAATTTTTCTCATTTCAGTTGAATATATAGATGTCATAATATAAATAAATGTCAAAGAGATTTAATGAGGGGAAAGGTCTTATTTAGTTGCGGGGAGAAGTCAAGATGCCAGATGCCAGTCGGTGAAGGAATAGCGCATGTGGTGATGGAGATACCGCAGCTGGAGGGAACAGTAGACATTCCGACGGTAGAGGCAGGAAAAAATGGAATACGTATAAATTTAAGGAGGAGTTTCCTTAGCTGCATAATGCGAAGTATGATTCTGTTACACACTTTAAGTATCTAGATTTTAGGAGGAGGGGAGCATAGGATTCTAAGAGCTCCGAGTCAGAGGACAATAGGCAAGGGGAGAATTAAGGTGGGTTGGGGCCCTGAAAGTCAGGTCACGGCACGGGGGAAATAGCCGAGTTAGGAAAACATTGCAAAATGCCGCAAAGGAGAAGTGAACTCCTATTTGGGGTGTATCACAGACCTGTGGTCCACCACGCTGTGCAATAACCTGGGTTACTGGGGAGGAGGCTTTTCCCACTGTACTTACTCTCATACCCACCTTATCTCACTGAACAATGACACACAGAGTCTCTTCTAAACCTAAATATCATTATTATAATTTTTTTTCCCACCAAAAAAAAAAAAAAATTGGTTTAGGAACCCGGGCTTACATCATACAGGCTCAGAGGAGCGTGATTTGATCTAAACCATGTTTTTATGGGTTGATGCATTTCCATTGTTACCCCGAGTGCCATAAATTTCTGGCTTCTGGGAGGAAGGATCTCTGCCTTCTTATCTCAGGGCAATAAGTGAAGTTCCTAACATGACCTTCATAGCTGGAAGTACTGAGGGAGAGGCAGTGCCAGTGGATAGCCATCCACATGCTCTCAGATCCAATATTCTTTATTTCATGTTTGGTATATAATGCCCCAATTTTTCTAGACCACTCTGAGAGCCTCATTGTTTTCTTCCAATTTAGAAAAATAAAAGAGATTTCTAAGTAATGTATGCAGTAGTTGTTTCAGGTTATTGCGGAGGTTAGAACTCTGCTAAAAGTGGCAGAAGTCCAACTTAGGTTAAAAGGGGAATTTATTGGAATTGCAGGGCGACTCATGCATGCATTCAATTAGATGTATATAGATTCATTTAACATTCATTCAGCAGATATATAGAGATACAGACCTAACTATAGATACAAATGTGTATCTATCTATCTGTCTGTTAAATCTGGCATATTCTATTTTCTGGGTTCTGTGTTTGATGTTAGCTGTGCAATGGTGAGCAAAATCAGCCAAAGTTAGAAACCACACCATAGAAATGCAGGAATGGTGAGAATGAAATTGGATTCAGGCATCACTGGAACTGGGGACCTGCAGCCATAGAACTTTGTCTTTGTCTCCTCTGATGTTTGTGGAACTGCTTAATTTTCTCTCACTGAATAATACCACGTCCTCTAGTGGATAGCAAACAAAGTTACCAACTGTCTTAAATTCACTTCTTACTGCTCCCACCACCACCCAAAGGCTAACTCACACACTTTCTTGCATCAAATTAAAAAATCCTGGGAAGATCTCTGATGCCTAGTTTGAATAAATGACTCAGTGCTGAAAAATATCCCCCACAGCCAAGAGGTTTAAAAACACGGCAGCTTCCAATATCGCTAATTACTAGAGAAATGCAAATCAAAACTACAATGAGGTATCACCTCACACCACTCAGAATAGGTATCATTAAAAAGTCTACAAATAATAAATGCTAGAGAGGGTGTAGAGAAAAAGGAACCCTCCTACACTGTTGGTGGGAATGTAAATTGGTGCAGACACTATGGAGAATAGTATGGAGGTTCCTTAAAAAACTAAACATAGACTTACCGTATGATCCAGCAACCCCACTCCTGGGTATATATCTGGCGAGAAAACTTTAACTCGAAAAGACACATGCATCCCAATGTTCACAGCAGCACTATTTACAATGGCCAAGACATGGAAACAACCTAAATGTCCATCAACAGATGACTAAAGATGTGGTATATGCATACAGTGGAATACTATTCAGCTATAAAAAAGAATGAAATAATGCCATTTGTAGCAACATGGATGGACATAGAGATTATCACATTAAGTGAAGTAAGTCAGACAAAGAAAGACAAATATCATATGATGTCATTTATATGTAGAATCTAAAAAAAATACAAATTTTATTTACAAACCAAAAATAGACTCACAGACATAGAAAACAAACCGCAGTTACCAGGGAGGTGTGGGGGAGAGGGATAGATTAGGAGATTGGGACTAACAGGCACACATTACTATATATAAAACAGATAAACAACAAGGACCTACTGTATAACACAGGGAACTATACTCAATTTCTCGTAATGAGTTGTAGTGGTCAAGAAACTGAAAATATGTATGTATATGTATCACTGACTTGCTTTGCTGTACACCTGAAACTAACATTATAAATTGACTATACTTCAATAAAAAAATAAGAATTAAAAAAAAAAAAACAACCCAAAACATGGCAGCTTCTGTGTGCTCCATGTGTGGAGGGGAGGAGTGGTTTCCAAATAAAGGTGGGGGTGGTGGAGTTAGGTCTACACTCCCATAGTTTTCCAGTACTGTCATCTTCATAATCAAATATTTGAGTCAAAAGTGTAAGCAAAAGGCAGGCTAGGATAGAACACACTAATTAGAAGACTAAAGAATGTTATCATGTACAGAGCTTTGAAACACCTCCAAGGTGTAAAGTTTTAGGCCTAATTATGAGAAGCTGCAGGTTGTAAGGAGGATGAGTTATCTTGGGACATCAGACTTAACATAAATATGATGACTTTTCAAGGCGACAGTCAACAACAGGCCTTTTAACACCTAAGGGGTAGAAAACAGATTAGTGACGATGTCTGATAATGAGATTCAGTCCTTAGGTTTCTCTATCTGTAGTGCAGTTCTTCATTAGTGGATAGCTCCACATACTCATGCATTTTACAGGAGAAAACCCAAGTAGACATCTCACCAAAATGTTCTTTCAGGGAAAGTTTATTGTGATCTAAAGCTAGGCGTGGGGTGGAGGGGAAGGAGTGCCTACTGCTTGCAAGTATAAAAAAACACAGAGATCAATCGAACACTTCTAAAATGTGGCACGGTTAAGAGTTATATTAATTTAATTGAGTTCACCTTGAATAATCCGAAAGGAAAAAAGTGACAGTGCTGAGCCCTCAGTCCAGATCTGCCAAGCTCACACCCACCAGGATGGATTTTGATCTGAGTTTACATCTATTTATAGCCTCTACTGATATTTGGCTAATGAAAACTTGAAAGCAGATTTTCTAACCAACAGCACATGGCAAGTAGAGGGATGAACTGTTGGAGACACTGATCTGTTTGATAAATAGAATCAGAGCTGACCAGCGTGGCATACTTATGAAATGAGAATGTGTTGCACTTAATTGTACATTATTAGCAGAATAGAAGGGGGAAAAACCACCAAGAAGGTGAACCTTATACTTTTCTCTAAGAAGAAGTATTTCTCAGCAGAAGGTAGAAAAAGGGAGCTGTGAGGGGGAGGGTACAGCTCAGTGGTAGAGCACATGCTTAGCATGCACAAGGTCCCGGGTTCAACCCCCAGTACCTCCATTAAAAAATAAACAAATAAACTTAACTACCTCCCCCACAAAAAAATTAAATTAAATTTTTTTTTTTTTAAAAAAGAAAAGAAAAAGGGAACTGTATTATTCTTCTCTGTGTAGTAGATAAAAACATGCAGCCTCTTCGATGTCTTGTAATAACCTATAATGGAAAAGAATCTGAAAAAGAATATACGTGTGTGTGTGTGTGAATCCCTCTGCTATACACCAGAAACTAACACAACATTGTAAATCAACTATACTTCAATAAAAAACAAACAAAGTCCCCCCAAAAAAACAAAAAAAGAAAAAAAACACATGCAGGCTTTGGTGCCACACTGACTGACTTCAAATCTGGACTCTGCCTTAGACTATTTAACCTCCCCAGGCTTCACTCCTCATAGGCAGGATGGGGATCACAACAGCATTTGTCCCACAGGGATGATATGTAAAGGGTTCAATCATGTACAGTTAACCCTCGAACAACACGGGTTTGAACTTTGCGGGCCCACCTACACGCAGATTGCTTTCAATAGATACATACTACAGTATGACACAATCCTTGGATGCGGAACCTCGGATCCGGAGGGGTGACTGTCAAGTTATGGGTTGATTTTCAACTGTGTGGAGGGTCAGCAGCTCTAATCCCCGCATTGCTCATGGGTCAACTGTACATGTAAAGTGCTTAAACCGTGTGTGCCACTCAGTGAGTCCCTATTAAACTTAGCTCTTTTGTTACTGCTGATTATCTGTAGTCAGTCACGGAGCAATAATCTATTTAGCATCCTCAGAATCCTTGATCAAGCCTTGGAACAGAATAACTTTTCTCTTTTCTACTCTCACTAATAAATACTATGATATTTAAAAAATAAAAATGCTAGTGTGCAGTACTTTGGCATGAGGCACCATCTATATTAATTTCTAAGAATTTCCTATGCAATAGGTTTATGTATTTCTGTTACAGGACCAATTCCTGTGTTTATGGGTGTAAGTAGATGAATTCAGGATGTTTAGAAACTCAAGAGGACTCAAGGCCTCCAACAGCTGTTATTATAATAAGCCCTTAATTCTTGATATTTCTCAAAATGGACTCCCAAAACATTAAATAGATATATTCTCTTGCACATAATTTGCTCATAGTTTACAATTATTAATAAATATTCACTGATAAGTTATACATTTATAAAAATAAAAAAAAAATACTGAGTTTGGGGTAGAATCAATATTGATTTTTCTCTCCCTCACTCTCTCCCATCCTGTTTGAAAAATTTCTCTGGGACATATTACTCAGGAGCAGAACTACTTTGTACATTCTACATACTAATTTGCTTATTGGTTTTAGACATTAAAATATCTCTCCCTGTGTTGTCATGTTGTCATGTACCTATTAGCTTTGTCTGTGTGGTGGCTTACTGAGTAGAATTTTAATTTTGATGTAATAAAATTAATTAAGATTTAATTCTGGCCATGAGGGAGTAAGCAGATTTTACCCCAAGTAAGAATTCTGAACAGAATGCATACAGCAATTGATTTCTTGATTTCAAAAAATTAACATTTTCCATAGAATTTAAACAAGACCCAGAGTCAACAATAGCTGTATATTTTCCTCGAAAATCTGTTTTAGCTGAGTCATATGTATTTTGACATGTATTGCCATTCAGTTTCGAGTATCTCTTAATTTCCTCTGTTATTTTGAGCAGTTTGAATTCTTTGAATTTATCTTCTTTGGGATTATCTTCTTTGGACTGTGACTTTTAACCTGATGATTTCAGCCTTAAGGAGTTTATCTGTGCTTGATGCAGAGGGAAAAATGATTTATGCATACTTTTGATTCTGGAATTCTCTTTCCCACTTCTCTCATTGCTTTCTCCTTTGCAGCTAGGCTCTCTCTAGAGATACACAGTCAGCTCATTAGAAAAACAGTTGACTTTTAGCAACTTAGTTCTGCAAATATGAAGTTGACATGTGCAAATTCAAGGTTCTAGAACTCTTGCTTAGTGATGAACTACTTTTTATAAGAATGGATACTATTGAATTTCAAACGAAAAATACAGCTCAGCTTTATGAGTTGGCTTGCTTAACTGGTAAAGCTACGATATCCATGGCATTTTAATTTATACTGCCAAAAAGTAATCTTTTTTAGAAACGCTTTTAACTCTAAAATACTAGATTTTTCATGCAACTGAGTAAGTAACAGTCACTTCTGTAACTACCTGAAATCATTTTGCTGACCTTTCACATGAAACATATGTTGTGCCTAAAAATGAGTGTTTTAACATAATTTCATAACATTGTCTAACATAAGCTGTGCACTGATAATTTAACTTTCTTAATTTTCATAGAGAAAATTTTAGAAAATCTTATTCTCAAGAATAAAGAAAAGCCATTACTTGCAAGAGGATTGGAGTATGTACTGTCTATTTCTGGGCTAGACATATTCACTGACCTGAAAATCCTAGTGTGAGCATCTTTTATTCTTAGATACTTTGATAGCACTGTTACATAATGCTAGGATCCTATGAAGAAACAGGGTAATGTAAACTAATCACTGAGTGGCATTCAGGGATTGTGGGTCCTACACAGTCATTTGTTCAGCTGTGTGTTTAAAGCCTGGCCATGCTGTTGCCACTCTCCAGGCAGGAAGACTGCAGGAAGGAGGGGTGCTCTTATGCTTCCTTTCCAGATCACACTCTAGGACCACAATGCCAGTGTGCACATCCTTAAGCCTGAAGGTTTGGCAGGGGATGGCTGTTTAAGGCAGCTGGAACTTGGAAGAGTGAACTGGGGTGAGCACCTGTGTGCACGTGTGTGTGTGCATGCATGTGTGTCCACACATCTAGGGTCAGCGGAGGAGGGAGCTCAGGGTCAGAACTCAACACAGTTCATAGCACTGTACAGATAATGAATGAATTTTATACCTGTTTCAAATTAAGAACTAATAAAAACAAAGTGGTTTTCCACTTTCATGGAGGTTCCAGTCTCATAAGGGAGATAAGCTACTTCAATATAAAAATGATAAACCAGCAACTCAAGGCAATATAGGATAATATCCATAGCTAGCACCTATTGAGTATTTCCAGTGTTAAAACACATTGCATGTATTTTCTTATTTAATCCTCACAGAAACTCTATGAGATTGGTTCTATCATTGTTCCTATTTTAAAATTAGGAAATTGAGGCTTAGGTCAATCAAAGTCACATAACCACTGAGTGGCAGAGCCTGAGGTCCTCAGGTTATACCCCTATGTCCTCAGATTATTTTGTGACCTTATGATGCCCTGCCTTCTCCTATATCTTACACTCTGCAACTTCTTAGCCTCTACTCGCTTTTTTTGTGCTGCAGAGAAAAGAAACAGGTCAGAGTGAGCTGGCGAGAACAGGGAAGGTAAAAGAGGGGGCCCAGGACTGATTCTGAAAAAAGTGTTGATGCTATTGGGATGAGACAGGAAGAATCAGAAGAATATGAGCAAAATATGAAACGAAGAAAACACCATTAAAAAAAGCTCTCTTCATCTCTCCATATGAATAGTTTTTTTCTTTACAGGATCCATTAGGAAAATCAAGTTTCAAAAGTAGAACAAAAAGTCCTTTCCATGAGAATATGGGGCTCTGTGAAGGAACGGCAAAATGCTTTAGATACAAAAAATACTTCTTTAAGTGACATAAGGTAGAATTTTCTTTCTGCAAGCAGGGAAGTATACTGAACAATGTGCTCTACCTCCCCCAGGTATGATCAATGGTCAGTAGCAGGTCAGAATAAATCACTCCTTTCTCTTAAGGAGTATTCCTTTTATGCAAAGACATTTACTTTCAGACTCTTAAAAGTGCTGCAGTTGGGCCATTGGGTTCTCTTTGTTCCTTACCATTAAATTCTGAATATTGTGTTTAACTCTAAATTCTACCTGACAGGTACCACCAAGAGAGCAGCACACCATCCAAGGACTCAACTCTCGGCCCTCCTTCTGACCCCAAGAAGCTGTCCCTTCATGGCCAAAGTGCCTGTCGACCCTTACCTACCCCCTCCAGGAGGAGCTATCAGTCCACCTCAGCCACTGGCCAGGCTGTCAGTGTGCCACTTTGCACAACAAACACAAAAGAACCCCAGGGATTTTCAGATCACAAAGACTCTCTAAGTGAAATCTCTTTCAAGTGCAATGGGAACGGAAATGAGTTTTACTTAGGAAATTCCTCCCCAGCCTCCCCTTTACAGAGCAACCCAAACCTAGAGAAAAAGGAGTCAGAACTTCATTTGTACGTTATTTCCACCACCTCATCAATATTTCTGCACTTAAAAAGTTCATGGAACAATTATATTATAGTAAGTGTCCTCCTAAGTTAACCTTGATTTGAGTACTGTGTTTTAGGGTACCCTTCCCTGCCCTTCCTCCCCATTTTGGAAATTTAACTTTGGAATTTAATAATTCCAATTGTGTAAGACACAAGGCACTGGACAATTAAGGAGATGATTTTATTCAGGCTATTGCAATAGGGAAAATGCTCATTAATGAAAAGTGTCTTAAAGAAAAGGAGATGGCCCTGAGGTTTTCTAAACGCAGGTAATAAACAAGGAAGTCATCAGTGAGCCTCATGGGAATTATGAGGAAGGATGGAGATAGGTCTTATCTTGGAATTTCTGTGAGCAGGGTGGTCTTTTGCAGTTAGGTGGGGTGATTTCTCAACCATTCTGCTTTCAGAGAGCACAGAGCTCAGATAAAGTTCAACATTATCAACATGTTTCTGTATTCCCTAGCTGCACTATTGAAAGTAGGTTCGTGGGAGTCATTGTCATAGGATCAGATAATTTTATAGAGATCTCCTGGTCTGTGTCCCTTATTTTATAAATGAGGAGACTGAAGCTCAGAAATTTTAAGTGACTGACTTGATATTATATAGTAAGTTTAGGGGCAGAGTCAGAACTCTCATTTAGGAATCTTTTTATTACACTAGGATCAGTTTTAAAATAAGTAATTTGCTAAAAGAATAATATGACTCTTTTTTAGTTATCTTCAGTGACACATAATTTTTATTATTGATCTTCCAGAATGATAATATTAAGGAATATGACAGATTCTTTTCACTCAGAAGAAGCTAGGAAGCAAGGGGATTTATAAGTGGCCCAAAATTGTGAAAGATTGCAAGACAACTCTAATTTTTTTCCCAGAGCACAGTTCAGAATATTTAATCTTTAAATTAAATGTTGAAAATTCCTCCCTAAAATTTTAAACAGCTTTCTCCAAATTAAGAATGCGAATGAATCATAAATAGAGGGAAAACCCTGCTCTACTAACAGAAGGCCTCACACGTTCTAACAGAAAACCCAAAACTTAAGTTGACTTTTAAAAGTCTACTTAATACTTCAAAATAACCGTTGATGCTTCCCTGAATTAACTAACTCCCAGTTTTAAGTACTACTTTTAAATTCTGCAGCAGAAGCATGTTTGGGGCAAGCCAGGCCAACGCATAGCCCTTCGAATAGTAACAGCAGTAACAAATAACAGACACGTATTGTTAGTAGCAGTAGGAACTGTTCTGATGCTTTTTATATATTAACTCATTTAATCTGTTGACAGTCTTATGACGTAGGACTGTTACTCTCATTCCACAGATGAGGAAACGGAGGCACAGGGAAATCAAATGATATATTCAAGGTTGTACAACTAATATACAGCTGGGATTTGACCCCAGATACTCTGATTTTTTCCCTATGACTACTGAAATAAATGCAGGTGGGGGGGTAATCTTTATGAGTTGGTGGATGTTATTATTAAAAACAATGTTCTATTCCTTGAAAGATGGAAAACAAGTAAATATTTCATATAGAAATGATGAATCAATCAGGTTAGCATTCATTCTAGTGAGAATAAGATATTAATTCAATATAAACATTTTAAGAGTTGCGACTTTTCTGTGACATTGAATTCTTTCATCAAGTTGGTCACTTTTGGTTAGTCTTGGTGCTGTCTTCATAAGTTTTAGGGAACTGAAAAAAAAAATAATATCCTAAATCAGTCAGACTTATCTTGGGTAACTGACCTCCTGTGCCTTGAGATTTCCTTCATGTTGAGGTATGCAGATGCTCTTGGGAAAAGAAATTAGACGTCTTAACTCTCAGTATACTTTCAGGTAAAATTAACCTAAACCATCCAGCTAGAATTTAGCACTCACTCTGATTTTAACTGTTTCCAAAGAGTCAGTAACCTATTTTATCTATAACTTTCACCAAAAGTAATTATACCTGAATTGTTTAGCATCTTAAATTCTACAGAGACAAAATATGGCAATTCTTTGCCCTTAATATGTTGTGAAGATAACTGCAGAAAGCTAAATAACTAAGGAATATTCTCAAATTAAAATTCAAGATTTAAGGCAAGAATAAACATTTGGAGAGGGAAAAAAGGCAGGTTTTTTTTTTTTTTTTAAATACATACAGCAATGACAAAAATAGTAAGAAAAAGCACATTAATTCCCTCCCCTCCGCCACTCACCTACCACCCTATTCTGTAATCAAGGAATAAGCCGGGGGAAGCTTGTTTGGAGTTGTAAGTCAGCAACATTTCAGAAATTCCTTCTAACCTGTCTGTTAAGCTTCAACATAAATAATTATTTAGAGAATCTGCTAAACACTACATGCCCATTTGTTTCAAGACCCAGGATGAGTGGGAAATGGCGACACTAAAGATTTAAGGAAAAAATAACTCCATTTATGGGGGAATAGCTAATGAAATTATTGTGTATCTTGGCTATGGAATACTAGATAATCATTAAAAAGACTGAAGTCAGTCTGTATACATAGACATGATAAACTGTCCATCATGTATTAAATGAAAAAAAATTACAGATTAATATATGTGATATGATGTAGCTAGTACTAGTTACATATTATAAAAATATATCATCTAATGTGTAAATATTACAAATGTATATATTATAATTAATATGTTTTTACATGTCTGAAAGAATATAACAGTAAGGTATTCTGAATATTGTGATAAGAGGGGTAGGGAACTGTTATCATTTACTTTATGCATTTCTGTACTGTTTGATTTTGATAGATTATTTTATTTTTTATTGAAGTATAGTCAGTTTACAACATTGATTATTTTATTTTATAATGAGCAAATGTTATGTTTAAAACTTAAAAAATATATATATAACAGAAAAAATCCTCTGTGGTATTATTAAATGCTCGAATGAGTTACATGAACAAATCATGTACTGAAGAAGGGATTAAACAATAGATACATGACATTGACTAAAAATAGGAAGCACTGATTTTCAGTAAACAAAAATTCTAACCATTCCTACTTTTTTTCTCTTTCAGAAAGCTACTCTTTTACAAGATCCCCTCTATGTTAGTGAGCTCAGTCCTGCTACTGGAAGTCAAAAGCCATATAGGTAAGGAGTGATGACAGGACAGAGTTGCGTGGGGGGGGGGTTGTTCTCTTTCTTTGCCTCTCCTAACTCTACGTACTGCTGACCGTCACATTTATATATACGGCAACTCTCTGCCTGGAATTGCAGATACAGTTACCCACTGGACATCACTTCTTGTATGTTTCACAGGCGCCTCAAAGTCAGCATATGCAAAACAGAACTCAGCATCTTCCTTCTGGGACCTGACCTTCCATCTGTGTTTCCTAACACGGGGCATGATGTCATTTTCTCCAGATAGCCTAAGCCAGAGTCCTGGATGCCTAGAGCATCACCCCCCATATCCAGCCAATCACCACATGATTTAGTGTACTCATTGAATGTCTTTGGATAACATCCACTTCTTTCCACTGCTGCCTGCTCAGGCCCAGTTATCTCTGTTCTGGGTTCCTACAGTATTTTTCCAGCTGGCCTCTGCCTTGTTCTTGCCTCTCTATACCATGCTGCAGTACAACAGAGGAATTTTTCAGAAGCACAAATCTGTTTGTGTAATCCCTCCTTTAAAGCCCGTAAATAGCTCCCCATTGCTCTTAGAAAGTCTACACTCTATAACAGCTTATACAAATCTTCCTGATGTCTCTTTATTTTTCCATCCTCAACTAGTGTGCTCCCCGCACTCCTGCCCTAAGCTCCTGATCCAAATGAACTCGTGGTTCTCAGAAAGCTCCCTGTTTATCTGCTCTCTGTTTATCTGACATGATGGCTTCTATTTAAGAATCCTACTCTCTTCTCTCCTTCCCCTTCATAAAAAACTTCAGCTCCCCAAGTCTTAGCTTACTCTCCCTTTGTCTAAAAATCATTTCTCAAAACTAAGTGAAGAGGGCCCCTTTATAACATCCTGTGCCTACATACCTTGTGGCACTGTCCAGTCTGTATGATGGACTGCTTGTTTGATTACGTGCTGTCCTATAATGCAGTATGCTCCTTAAGGACAGGGACTCTATCTTGATCACCAGCATATAGTAGGCTACCAATAAACCTTTACAGAAGGAAGGAAGGAAGGAAGGAAGGAAGGAAGGAAGGGAAGAAGGAAGGAATGAACAAGATAAGATAGAGGCTAGGACCTTATAGGCAAGGCTACGGAGTTTGGATTTTATCCAGACTTCACAGTTCTATTACGTTCTCATCACAGTCTGCCTTATATTGAAGTAGTTACTTGTGATGTGACTATTTCTTCCAACAGACTGTGAGCCCCTAGAAGGCAAGGAGTATGTCTTATTAATTTTTTAATTTTTCTTACTTAAAATAGTGCTTTGCATTCACTCCATGAATTGATGGTGCCAATGATTCTGATAGTAAGTAAAGTCATGGGCAAGTTTTGAGAGATTTATGACAGTGACATATATTGGGAGTCATGTAAATGAACTAAGGGTAAGTTTAATTTTAAAAGATTTATGTTCATTCCCCACTAAACGGAACCTAAGTTCCGTGGAAGAATGACTGATTCTAGGTCTGGGGCAGGAAATACACAAATGAGTCTGAAACAGTAATGCGGCCCTGACTAAAGGATACAGGAGCCTATGTGAAGTGGCTCCAAATAGCCAAAGATTGAAAAATTTGAAAGTCAGAAAAAAATAATGAATGAGATGGCTGAAACACAATGAATATATAAAAAATTCCAAAGTGTATAATGATGCATCATAGAGAGAAAGTCCTGCCTCCTACCCTTCCCCAGAAAGAAATAAAAATGCACTGAACTCCATTGGAAGTAAATAGGGCACTAACTCATTTCTCTGCAAATCAAGCAAACAAGCGGAAAGAATTAAGCATTATCCTGCCTTTCCTGCATAAACAGTAATTAGTTCAGGGTAACCAAGTAGCCCAAGTTGATGAGCTGCAAATTCCATTTTACAGAATTCCAGCTAATGAAATGTGGAAGGGTTAATAGAATAAGAAAATTACCATTTTTTCAACCTCTGATGATATAGTAGATTCATGCAGTGATCCTCGATGGATGAAACCATTAGATAGAAAGGTGAAGTGGAACTTCAGAATGGAGGGGTCATGTTGTAAATAACTAAACCCACTGGTCAGTCTCAGCATCCCTTAGGTAGGATGTTATAATGAGACACTTAAAACTTTTGTACCTCATTGTTTGATGCAGTATGAAACACACAGCACCACCTATGACATATCTTTGTTCAAACAATTAAACTTAAATCTAACTTAAAAGTGTGGGTACGTCAGCCTTAAGAAGGAATGAAATTCTGACACATGTGACAACATGGATGAACCCTGAAGAAATTATGCTAAGTGAAATAAGCCAGACATAAAAGGACAAATATTGTGTGATTCCTCTCATATGAGGCACCTAGAATAGGCAAATTCGTAGAAACGGAGCAGAATAGAGGCTACCAGGAGCTGTGGGGAGAAGGGAATGGAGCCATTGTTTAGTGAGTGCAGAGTTTGTTTGGGAAGATGAAAAAGTTCTGGAAATGGATAGTTGTGATGATTGCACAACATTGTGTATGCATTTAATGCTGCTGAACTGTACACCTAAAGATGGTTAAAATGGTAGGTTTTATGTTACGTATATTTTATTTCAAAATTTTTATAGGTGTGTGTGTAAAAGGTAATAGATAAAACAAGATTGGCAAAATGTTGAAAATTATTGAAGCTAGGTGATGGGTATGTGGGGGTTTCTTATACGCTCCTCTCCATTTTTGTGTATGTTTGAAAATGTCTATAGGAAAAGTTTTTAAAAGACTTAAGAAACATAGCAAGCAAATATAACAATTATCTTATTTAGATCTTGATTCTAACAAACCAAATATAAGAAGACATTTTTAAGACAACAGAAAACATTTGAATATGGACTGAGTATTAGACAATACCATAGAATTATTGATAATTTTGTTGGGTGTGATAATAATGATTTTGCAAGGAAATGTTTCTTTAATTTTGAGTTAGGTTCTGAGGTATATAGGGGTTAAATAACAATGTTTGGGATTTCTTTTTCAAAAAGATGGTTATACAGGTAGCTTAGAATTTCTACATGCTGTCATATGTCTACTTTAAAAAAGTATCAGTTTTAATGTTGGTGCTATATTATATGTAAAGTGATCATAAAGCTAACTGTGTAATAAAACAGGCTGTAACTTTGTGTTATCCCAGAAAGCAAGGAGAGTTCTGCCACTATTTTGACTCAGGAAAAGCATATTCTTGCAAAGTTAATTTCTGAAGGCAACATATTTATAATATAGTAATTTAATGCACCATGAAGGATGCAAGTATATGCACAAGATACACGAGAAATGGTTTCTTTCTGTGAGGCATCTTTGGTTTAAAAGGAATAGGTGTTCTTTGGGTTTTCAAATTCAAAGGCATTTTCACAGTTGTGAGTTCTGTAATCTGACCATTGTGAACATATACACAGTGCTTCTGAGATAATGTATGAAAGGCCTTTCCAGCTGTAAAGCATTATACAAATGTAAAGTACTACTTACATCAAATGTCTGGAAAAGTGAAAAAATATAGGAGAAATAGAGCCTATCATTAGATCAAGAATCCTCTTGCCACATTATTTGGGAGAATTTGTGTTTTCCAGCTCATGAAAATAAGGAATATCTGTTAACATTAATATAAAATTTCTCCTTATTCCTGAATGGAATAATGGAGTCTTTTGGCAGTAGACTTTTTCTTATTTAAATTAGTCAAAGGAAACTTGTCATCTATGTAAAAGCAAATATTCTCTGAATTTTCAAAGAAAGTGTGATTATACATAACTTCTCTGTAGATATACAGGCTACTGAACCTAACTTGAATTTATGAGTTATATGAGACCTCAATTTCTATACGAATTGATTTTTAGTATGAAGTCATTAGTGTGCTTTTTTCTTATGCAATTTTTTTTGGCCTTTTGAAAAAAAATAGTTTGGTATTAATATCTATTGTCATAGGTGTCAAAAGATAAAAACAGTCTATTTCTATATGGATCTTAGCAACTTGCTGGCTCCTAATGGGAAAAACTGGAAAATCAATTTTAAATTGTTATGCTGATATTGTATTTTTTCTAAGCTTTTACTTTTCTAAGCTCATTTGTTTGTGAAAACTACCTTTGTACTGGGTTTTTCTTTTTAGTTCTAAGAGAGTAAAGTTTGTGGTTATTTTTAAAATGAAGTGTGGCAGTAATTAACAGTGGATGCATAGGGAAGCAGGATTCAAAGCTCATTCCTATTTTATTTAGATAACATTTATGAAACACTTACTGTGTGCTAAGCACATGCAGTAACTAAAGTATCAGAACAGCACAATGGGATAGGTACTATCATCACCCCCATTTTACAGATGAGGACCTTGAGGCACAGAGAGACCAGGAAACTCGCCTGTGGTAACTAGCCAGTGGAATAGGGGCAGATCTAGGATTCTGATCAGCCCATCTGACCCTGCCCCCATGCTCATAATCATGTTCTTCCACCTCTATGATTGCTATCACTGAATTATTTTTTTTTAATTGAGGTATAGTTGATTTACAATAGTATATTAGTTTTAGGTGTACAACATAGTGATTCACAATTTTTAATGATTATAGTCCATTTATAGTTACTATAAAATATTATATTCCCTGTGCTATAAATATATCCTTGTAGCTTAATTATGTTATACATAGTAGTTTGTACCTCTTAATCCCCTATGTCTGTCTTGCCCCTCCCCACTTCCCTCTCCTCACTGGTAACCACTAGTTTGTTCTCTGTATCTGTGAGTTTGTTTCTTTTTTGTTACATTCACTAGTTTTATTTTTTAGATTCCACATATAAGTGATATCATACAGTACTTGTCTTTCTCTGTCTGACTTATTTCAACTAAGCATAATACTCTCCAGGTCCACCCATGTTGTTGCAAATGGCAAAATTTTCATTCTTTTTCATAGCTGAGTGGTATTCCTGTGTGCGTGTGTGCGCGTGTGTGTGTACACTACAACTTTATCCATTCAACCATTGATGGACACTAGGGTTGCTTCCATATCTTGGCAATTGTAAATAATGCTGCTGTGAACACTGGGGTGGATGTGTCTTTTCGAATTAGTGTTTTCGTTTTCTTCAGATATACACCCAGGAGTGGAATTGTTGAGTCATATGTTGGTTCTGTTTTTAGTTTTTTGAGAAACCTCCATACTGTTTTCCACAGTAGCTCCACCAATTTACATTCCCACCAACAGTGTACAAGGGTTCCCTTTTGCCCACATCCTTGCCAACATTTGTTATTTGTGGTCTTATTGATGGCTAAAACTGAATTCCTAATGACCATTTCTCCTCCAGTGTTTCCACTAGAAAAGAGACTGTTTTTCAGGAAGTCTTAAGTTTTGTATTAATAAGAGGTTCATTGATTGGATAGAGGAGAGCATCTTAGATCTTTTTAAATAAAGGGGGAGGTAGTGGGCAAGAATGAAGATTCTATGTAGTATTATTGGAATAAATGCTGGTATCAAGATTTGTGGAGTAGGTGGTAAAAATATTTTTACTTCAAGTCAGAAATTCTAAGACATTTCCATCAACCTACACAGAACATGAAACATCTCTCCGATAGCTACTTTGCACCCTGCTTTTCTGAATCACTAGTTGTGTAAGTTTGGACAGGCTACTTAACCTTACATCCTATAAATGTAACAGTAATTTCCAGCTCAGCCCTCCTGGTGACACTGAATGAACAAGTCCTTGAATAGTACCCAGGCCAGAGCCTGCCACAGAGTCAGTGCTCAGTCAAGTGCAAGTTGCTATTACTGAACACAGTGGGAGATGGAAACAGTATCTCACCGGATCATGTTTTATCAAGTTGTTGCAAATCAGGTGAGGGGCAGGACAAGTACACAAATGACTACAGTGGGGTGAAGTCGGATGAGTGTGGTGTAAGAAGTGTGGAAAAGCTGCTATGGGAGAGGATCCCCATTCGTTGGTAGAATTAGGGAAACCTCTAAAGAGAAGATGTTAACTCATTTCAGCCAAGCCAGCTTTTCCTGAACTGTGGAACGCACGTGGGGCAGGAATGGGAGATGACTTCATGTGGTAGCCTGACATGGCCTGAAATAACTTTGAATTCCATGGTGAAAAAAGATTCCTTTTTCCAACTCATCTGATCTCATTAGGGAGAACCTCTCGGCTTGGTGCTAATGGCAGCAGCTCTGTAACACATGTTCGTCTGACTTTCTGTCAAAGAGAGAGCAGATTCCAGGCTCAAAATAGGGCGCATCTGCTCAGAATTTTGTTGCTTTCATACTGTTTTTACAGCTACCTGCTATTTATTGCAAACGGTCCTGGTTTTCCCTCGTGAAGGAGTGATACAATGTTTTATTTATAAAGAAAATTTCTCGGAGAAAAAAAGGAGTTTATTTAAAGAAAAAGTATTAAGCAAATAATATTACATATGATTTACAGATTATGGTAAATGGTATGTGAACAAACTCGGAGCTAGACTATGAAAGGGAGACAGAAATGTACCAGGGACAGTGGGAGCATTTGTGACACGTACAGCTTGCGTAAAGGGGCATGGCAAAAAGTCTGTTTGGAGAGCAATAAATAGTTCACTTTGGGAGGAGCAAGTTTCATTACTGATAAGTAATAAAGCTACAAATACAAAACTATACAAAAATTCCGTTAATCACAAAGCTTTACAAACCTGTCGATAATCGTTGATATTCCTCAGCTGTTGTTTCTCATCATTTTCTCCATGGACAATTTTCTTCTCTTTCTGTAGATCTGAGGAGAAAATTAAGCACTTCGGTCAACTTAAATCTGAACTTTTCCTTAAAGACAATACTCTGAGGAAGATACTTTGTTTAATTACGGAACTTAAAATAGCAGCCCAGAACAACTTCATCCTGAAAAGGCTTTTCTGGCAAGTAGGTGTTTTGTCTCATTTTTAAATCTTTAAAACTTGTTTCACCTGTTTATCAAATGCAGTTTATTGAAGCATAAAGCAACATATAAATAAAATGTGGTCTTGTATTCTGATGCTGTATTTTAAAATGCTGATTAAATTTAATGCAACTGTGGACGCTTGAAATGTGATGTGATCAGTGCACATGTGTTGGGGCGGGAGTGATGCAAGAGAGGAGGGGTGGCAAAAAGACAGGAGCTCACTTGGGCTGGGTATGCAGTCAAAGAAAAGAGAGAGGAGATGCTTCTGGCAGGTGAGAAGTATGAGTATGAGACAGTAAGATGAGAAAGATTTCAAGACATTTTATGTGTATGTTCCCCTACAATATAAAAATTAATTAAAAATTATTTTTGAGTGTAGGACTGTTATTTATAAAAGGTGAGTCCTGGGGAGTCAAAGCAACCCAGCAACCCGCTCGGTAAGTTATAGGCTTACTCTGGAAGACTTAGTCTCAGTTTCAGGTCCGGTGGAGGTATTGAGAAGCCCCGGTGAGTACCAGTACAGTCCTTGTGAGGCTGCTTCTGACCAGTGGTCTTACATGGTGGCCACCAATTCCTTGCACAGCTGTGAAGCGCACTGCCTCCTGAGCCATACAAGACCATCTTGGCCATTTCTTAGATTCTAAGTGCTTCACATGTCCGATGACCAACCATCCTGTTTTGCCTAGACTAGGGTAACAAACTATCCCAGTTTGCCTGGGACTGAGGAAGCTCATGACACGAGACTTGTAGTGCAAAAGCTAGAACAGTGCCAAGCAAACTGGGATGGCTGATCACCGTAATGAGAGGGCATGGTAGCTACAGAGAATAGCATGTCAGATGTCCCCAACATTGAGGCACGTAAGGATGACGTAGTGCTGTGTGGTCTAAAATGCCTGTACTAGATAGACCCAGTCAGGAACACGCCATCTGAGTTTTAACTCGAGAACTTCAGAGAATTGCAGAAAATACAGGGACAGGCATCAAAATGCCTTACATATGGTTATGAAGAGTCCACACGGAAAGGCTAAAGAAAGCCTTATTATCTCCCACCCAAATAAACCTCTCCAGTTCATCCTACACACGTTATTTATCTATAACTCTGATGGTGAGGGCTTCGATTCCTCAAAAACCTCTCAAGGCTCTCGTTACTAAGTACAGACACTTTGGCTTTGGCATTTAAGGCTTTCCACTAATGACTTCTTGTCAATGATTCCAAACTTGGACAGGCATGATCTTTATTTTAGCAAGGGCGGTTGTCAGAAGGGGTCAACATCGGCACAGGACAGGCACTGGAGAATGAATCCAGCTGTAGATGCTAAAGGGAGAAGGCACCGTGCCCAAGGGTGAGCTCTCCATAGAGAATGTACAAAATGAAGTATCAGGACATTTCAGCATGTGGGTGGATTACACCCAGGTGTCTGCATAAATATTTGGCACCAGACAGATCTGCATGTTTAGGGTTTGGGAACAGGGGCTTCATGGAATGTGGGGTTGGGGGCGTAGCAAGGACATAAAGTCAAGAGTGAAGTCAGTGGCTGAGAAAGGACCGGCAAAGGACTTAGCCCAGGGCCCAGAGGAGATGTCCACTTACACAAACTGGACACAGCTAAGGGATGGATGTAAAGCAGATGTCTAGGCAGGAGAACTGAGCTCCCACCTAAGGGTTAGACTAGAAAGAAGGGTGTCGGTCTGGAGGTTGTTTAAGCATCCCCAAGCTTAAAACAGGCTTGAGGCAGGGGGCCTCAGCTGTGGAGCCAAAGAGGGAAGCAGAGAAAGAGAATAAAACGAGGTCTAACCCACTTGACCCACCACTTCATCACTCTCACCGTGTGAGATGACGTGAACACCTGCCCTTTCTAGCCGCTTCACGTCTTCTCCTACTGTTCGCTTTCTCGAGGATACTCCTTCCACTTTCTCCTGTTAAATTCCTTCCCATTCATTCTCCAAGGCTCATCTCAAAAGCTGTTCTTCCACATTTCCAGTCATCCTCAGTGGGGAACTTTGGTACCTGCCTCCTTTTGATCTGTTATGGCAGTTCTGTGCCGTAGAACTTTCTTCGATATTTTATAATCTGCACTGTTTAATAAAGTAGCCACTAGCCACCATGTGGCTTTTAAGTTCTTGAACATGGCTAGTGACTAAGGAAGTGAAATATTAATTGTATTCAGTTTTAATCAATTTAAATTTAAATAGCCACATGTGGCCAGTGGCTTCTGTACTGGACAATGCAGTCTCTCACATCTCTCAGAGTGCTTTCCCTTTAACAATTCAACAAATATTTACTGCATGCCTATTTTGTGCTAGACATGGTAAGAGGCATTATAAATGTAGGCATGATTAAGATACAGTTCCTACCTCAAGAATTAGCACAGCCATTCTCCTTTTTACTATAGTTATTGGTATATTTTTCTTATTTACCATAATATTCTATAAGCTTCTTCAGGACAGCCATGTGTCTTACTCATCTTTGCATTCTCCCAAAGGCCTAACACAATGCCTGCAGATACCAGGTCCCACAACCAATTCATAATGAATTGAAAATTTATTCTTTTGTGAAAGACTAATATGATCAGAAGTCTAGGAGTAAAGCATTCATGTTCTGTTTCTTGAAAATACTGCAGCCATTATTTAATGTACGTCCTTAGATGACCCAAAATAGAAGATCCTCTCATTTATAGTTGTCAGAAGTGAAAGGCCAACGTGAACAGAGAGGGAAGTAAAAGGCACATGGGTCATCTCCACGTTTGGGGCCTTCCCACCTGTCAGTGGGGTACCCCGTGTCCCTTCCCACCACCGTGCACCACACCTGGAAGCCCTATGGTTTCTCTCTCATCTGCATCCAAAATCTAGTCTCATATTCATGTACAGAGTTAACACATATGACTATAAAACTCAACATTTTAACCTTGTTTTAGGAGCTCTTTTATTTAAATGGTTATCATAGCCTCAAACTAAAGCAGTGGTTTTCCAACTTTGTGCTGGGCTCCCTGGATAATGGAAGGTAACGTGACACTTCCTTAAGAATTCACACTGGGGCGGGGAGATTAGAGGCAGCTCTAATTTTCTGGTTCTTGGGTAAGAGGATGGAAAATTATATACATGTAAACTAGAATAAAACTAATATAATAATTATAGGAACATTCCCATAATAATAAAATTATATAGTAAATACTATAAATATTACATAATTTTAATAATATATACAGTTAACCCTTGAACAACATGGGTTTGAACTGCATGGATCCAAGTATATGTGGATTTTTTAATAGCAAATACTACAGTACTACACAATCTCAGTTGGTTGAACCCACGCATGTGGAACCACAGATCCAGAGGGCTGACTGTGAGTTATACTTGGATTTCTGACTGCAAAGAGGGTGGCCACTTCTAACCCCACCCCGATCCCCCCACCCTGTGTTGTTCAAGGGTCAACTGTACATCTTTTTCCCTTTTAAAAAATCAACTTCATTAGGGTGTGGTTTTCTTCTGTTAGGTAATTTTTATTCTCCAATTTTATTACAAGTAAAATTTTAAATTATGAGAACACATTTTCATAGGTTGACTCAACTGTGAGCTTTAGGAGTACAGACACCATGTCCAGCTTGTCTGTTTTGCTCAAGATGTTATTCTCATTACTTAGTATAGTACCTGCCACAGGCTGGGATCGATAGTTAACCTGTTCAATGAATGAATGAAAGAGTTCTCTATTCATGTTCTTTCCCAACCCTCTATTTTCTCATTAAGCTTTTTCCGTTCAATTTTTAAATTATGGTAAAATACATATAACATAAAATTTACCATCTTAATCATTTTTAAGCGTATAGCTCGGTGTTAAACACATCCATGTTGTGTAACCATCACCACCGTCCATCTCCAGAACTCTTTTCGTCTTACAAAACTGAAACTATACTCATTAAACGAGAGCTCCCCATTTTCCCTTCCCTCCAGCCCCTAGAAACCACTATTTTTGTGCTTCCATGAGTTTGATTACTCTAAATATCTCATGTAAGTGGAATCATACAGTATTTGTCATTTTGTGACTGGCTTATTTCACTTAGCACGATGTCTCCCAGGTTCACTGATGTTACAGTGTATGTCAGAATTCCTTCCTTTTAAGGCTGAATAATATTCCACGTATGTATGTACCACATTTTATTTATCCATTCATCCACCGATGAGCTTCCACATTTTAGCTATTGTGAATAATATTATGAACATGGTTGTGTAAATATCTCATTGAGACCCTTCTTCCGTTTCTTTTGGGAGTACCGTCAGAAGCAGAATTGCTAAATCATATGGTAGTTCTATTTTTAATTTTCTGAGGCACCGCTATACTGTTTTTCCCAGCAGCTATACCATTTCACATTTCTACCAACACTGCATAAGGGTTTCAGCTTTTCAACATCCTGACAACTCTTGTTATTTACTGATTTATTTTGATAGCAGCCATTCTAATGGGTATGAAGGGGCATCTAGCAGCTTTGATTTACATTTCTCTGATGATTATTGATGTTGAGCATTTTTTCATATGTTTATTGGCAATCTGTATACCTTCTTTGGAGAAATTATTGGGGTCCAATTTACATATAATAAAATGCACTCTTTTTAAGAGTACAGTTTAAAGAGTTTTCACAAATGTATATATCTGTATGACCACCACCCCAGTCAAGATTTAGAACATTTCTATCACTCTTTAAGGCTACCTTGTGCCCTTTGGCAATCAGTTTCCCTGGCCTCAGGCAAATACTTGCTTTCCGTCACCATAGATTAGTTTTGCTTGTCCTAGAATTCCACTTACATGGCATGATACACTATGTATTCTGTTGTGTTTGGCTTCTTTTGACATAATACTTTTGAGACTCTTTCATGTTGTTGCTGGTAGGCGGAAGTCATTTTAAAAGTGAAAATTTCTGAACCACTGAGCAGGTGGGAGATCACAATAATAACAGACATTTATTAAGCACTTACAATACGCTGAGTGGTGTTCAGGCTTTACAAATAAAATCCTATTTAATCCTAACATCAACCTCATGAGCGGTGAAGAAACTGAGTCATGGAATGTAGAAGTAATTTGCCACATGTCCTACTGCTACCCAGTGGCAGAGCTGGGACTTGAACTCAAAGAACGTGGCTGCAGAGTCAGTGTGGACAACCGCCACTCTGCTAATTTGTCCGGGCACTGGGTGAACCCTGGCACTTCTGAGAGGGCCAGGGTGTACTTCCTGCTCCCCTTGTCCCTCTCCCCACTTGCCATCCTCAGCCTCTTCTCAGGCCGGATCACCTCAGTCGGAGCACACATACACCTGTCTAAACAAAGAGTCTAAATTGCCACTAGGAAATGAAAGTCCTGGAGAAAAAATGAGTAATAGAGACATAGAAAAGAGAAGCAATTACATTCCATTTTTCATTAGTACCATCTTGCCTGATTTCATGGGCCAGTGCTTATTTCATGCTCAATTATCTCATGAGACTGGATAGGAAAACACACAAAAACTTGTTCCCCCACTCTTTTCTTTTTAATTCTTATTTTTTATTGAAGTATAGTCAATTTACAGTGTTAGTTATTTCATTGTATCCTCACAAAGGTCAACTTACTTGGAAAGGCAGGAATTATAGTGGCCCCCATTTAATATTATTATTCCAAGGTGATGGAATGACTTGCCTGAAATTACGCACCTACTTCTGGATGATTGTCAATATTAACAGCCAAGCTGGGCCTAGAAGGCATCTCCCAGCATCACCTGCTAGGTGTTAGCTCTGGCTCTGTGCACCAGGATAGTGGTCTCCTGGTTGTAAGTAAACGTATATTTTCAATTTGGGTTGTGTTAGTGTAAATGAGAGATATTGTAAATCACTTCTTATTTTTATTATGTAAGGAGGGAGAGTTTTGCCAACAGATACCTTAATTGCCATCTTCTTTCCTGCTTGCTTTCACAGACCAGTGACCTTTTCAATTTCCTAGTGAACAAACTTCATGAGTACTTGCCAGAGTCTAGGGATAAGAATGCACTTCAAAATAAAAGCCAAAGGGCTGATGAGCTGGTGTAAGTACGTGCTGGATAATCATAGGTATTTTTCCCCTAAGGTGTTAAAGAAAAGTGGAAGGCACTGGACAAAATATATAATGTATTAATGATTAATGGTGCTGCAAGTTTTGCTTCACATAGGTTTTTTTTTTTTTTTCTAACTTTTTTTTTTTTAGATGTACTGGGGATTGAACCCAGGACCTCATGCATGCTCACCATGTGCTCTCTCATTGAGCTATTACCCTCCGCCCCTAGATTTTTTAAAAACAGCATTCATTTTGTTCTAATTTTAAAAGAAAAACTACACTAGAAACTAGTAAATACTGGCTGTCTCAAAAGGGAGAAAAAAATGGATGTATGAAAGAAAGGCACTTTTCACTGTATATATACTCTTTTTACCTTTGAAATTTTGAGACAAATGTTACCTACTTGAAACAGTTAAACCACTATGAAAACGACTTTTCTTCCTGACATCCACCTATTCATTCATTCATTCAAAAAATACTTTTGAGTGTTTACTATGCAGCAATCACAGAGTAGGCACTCAACCGATGTTGACAATTTGATGTAAAGAATTTTCTTCCTATACTTTTTTTTCCCTGGGTATCTGAATGCAGTTCTATTGAGGATAACTGATTTTGTGGAATTCTGAACTTGTAATGAAATCATGCCATTTCCATGATTTTTGCCTCTTTGTTTTCTAGGGCGTGCATTGAAATTATACAGACTCTGGGACTAATGTTCAGAGAAACAGAAACTGAATCATCACGTCTGAACACATTAGCAGCTAAGAAGTAAGGTCTTTAAAAAATTGAAACCCTTGTATTTGCAGCCCATTAACTACTCTGTTGAGTGTCTTCCAAAACTCGTAACTCTCTGGCTTTTCTCTTCAGCCCCCTTGTAAATATATTAAACTCTTTTGTCTCTCACTTCCTTCTGTGATGAACAGATTAATTGGGAAGTAAAGGGCAAGCAAATTTCCTATTTAAGCAAGGTGTGATAGACTTTTGCTCACACTCTGTCAGCGAGGACTTTAGGCATATGGCCATTTCTAGCGGCAAGAGAGGCTGCAAAATGTGTCTGCAACTGGACGGCACATGCCTAGCTAAACTTTAGACAGCAATGGGGCCATCTGTTATTTAAATGAAGAATGGAAGAATGTATAGTGAAGGACGAGAGCATTCTTTGCCACAGAAACTATGTGTTTACGTGTTTTGCGTATTACCTGCTTGACCTTTTTATAAGATTTATAGACTATGAATTACATCCTTGGGTAGTGTTCTGGCAAAAATCTTAGTATTTTTTTCCTACTCTCTCCAATTATTTATCTACGTTTCTTGCATTAGAAGGTGGAAGAAGGGTGAGAGCCATGGACTCCAAAACATTTGAACTACAGGGAAGAATAAGCACTTTTAATAATACTTGTCCTGGCTATTATTAGAGACCTTTACAAATAAATTTTAATGATAATATTCACTAACATACTTTAAGCAACGTGCTATGTGCCAAGGACTAGGGGCATACGATGCTTTGTGACAGGGGTGGTCAAACACTTCTGTAAAAGGCCATAGAGTAAATTATTTTGGCTTTTCAGGTCATAGAGTTTCTGCGGAAATGACTTAATTCTGCCTTTGTAGTACTAAAGCGGCCACAGACACTACGCAAAGGAGTGGGCATGGCTGTGCTCCAGTAAAGCTTTATTTACAAAAGTAGGCTCTGGGCTGCCTGGCCTGCAGGCACAGTTTATAGGCCCTCGCTGTACGGCATACAAGGGAAGGATACTCTGGTATTGTCTCTGCATACTTCTTTGCAGCTGATAGCACTGCCATTTCCCCAATCTCCAAGAGAGTCAAGATTATTTCTCATATTTCTGTCTTCTCCCACTTTGAAATTATTGCTAAATCATGTTACTCTTTTTGTCTACCTTTTTGTCCCAACCTTTCTCTATCCAAGTTGGAAAAACAAAAAAACATTCTTACCAATCTCTGTTACAAAGGATTGCATTTTGATTGTTGTCTTAACTTTGTTTGACCATATCCACCCTACTATGTCAAGCCTCTTTCCTGATATGACTAATTCTTTTCGTGTCCTTTGATACATATATTATAGTGCTATGGTAGAGTCTAGTTGTAATACTAACTTTTCGGTCAATTCTGATATGCATGTGGTCAAATCATGTTACCCATACCATGAACTAGCACAGTAAATATCTAGTATCACTAATAATCTTCTATTGCCATCTAGAAAGTTACCATAAATTTATGTGGCTTCAAACAACATACATTTATTTTCTCACACTTTCTGTAGGTCAGGAAATCTGGGCACAGCTTAGCTGGATCCTCTGCTCAGGGTCTCACAAGGCTGCAGTCAGCAGGCTAGGACTGCAGTCTCATCTGAGGCTTGGGGCGCTCTTCCAAGCTCATCTGGGTAGTCATTAGCAGAATTAATGTCCCTACAGCTGTAAAACTTATGACAGTTTGCTTCTTGGCGGGAGAATATCTCTGAGTTCAGGGAACACCTAAACTCTCTTTTAAAGGGCTCATTCAATCAGGCCCTCCCAGGATAATCTTCCTTTGATGAACTCAAAAGTCAACTAATTGGGGATTTTAATTTCATTTGCAAAACCCCTTCACCTTTCTCATCCAACATAACATAATCACAAGAGTGACAGCCTAACATATTCACAGGTCCTGACTATACTTAAGGGGAAGGCATGATATGGAGTATATATACCTGGGTTGGAAATCGTGGAAGCCATATTAAAATTCTGCCTACCACAATAACATAGATTGACTTATGAGACTATGAGTTTGCCCTTCAAAGTTTATATATTAAGATACTGTAATACATTAAAAATTCTTACACTGGAAATAATAACAACCTAAACAATCAAAGTATCAAACTGTTGGTACCATTTTTAAGGGTGTGATATCAATCCTATAATAAATTTATTTTCAGGATGAAACCACCATTTTAGATTAAAGTTTCTTTTATCTATTATTGGCTTAATGGATTTTAAATTGAGTTGGCAGAAGGGATAGATTTCAAATTAAATTCCACTTGAGCAAATAAAAAAGCATTTATTCATTTCAGCATTTTTCCTCTATTTTTTTCGTAAGTGGAGACTTAACAGTTCAGCCCACTTCATTGTATTCTTGAAATGTGCCATAACCCTTTCATTTGTTTTCAGTATTATGATAGCTGAATTCATGTATTCTCACAGCAAGCAACCCAGAATTTAAGAATTCCTTCTCTTAGTCTAGGATATATGATCCTTTGAAAAGAAGCTGTTGCTGAAAATAAAGGACTATAATTAAATATAGCAGTGAATGGCATGTCGATTCAAACTTAATATCAGGAAAAGCTTCTAAATGGAGTGCTTTGTTGATTTGGAGTGTCTCCTAAAAATAGATTGGCTGATTTAAAACACCCTGAATAAAACATTAGCAAATATCTTGTAGGATGTATCCTGCTTTCTGAGCAATGTGCTAAATAACATGCTTCCTCTTTTGCAGATATGAGACCTAGACTTGTTTTTTGAGTTGGAGAAAGGAGGGGAATTGTATTTTTATTAGAATTTTGGTAAATTTCTAATCATGGCAATGATTTAAATGATTATAAAAAGATTGTGAAGCCTCAAATATTACTAAGCAAGAATTGTTTATATTCTTCTTTATTCCATCATGAAAGGAATGCTTAGGGTTATGGAGGGTTTTTTTTTTTTTTATACAGTCCTATATGTAAATTCTTTTACTGCTTCTATCTGTCAAAGCTACTCTGATAATTGTCTTCAGTGAGGCAACTGATTTTTTTGGGTGGTGTGCCTTCAGCTCCTTTTCATACTACACATATGAAAATGGGATTACTAACCCAGCATCTCAGGATTCACATTTTGAATTGTGATTTTGTGTGTGTGTGCCTTTTTATTTTCAAATAGTATGATACATTATTCAAATACATAGTAACATGTAAGTGAGTCATTAGTGTATGTTAGTGGACTGTACACTATGTTTGAAAGCAAAAGACTTGAAGTTGGAACACTAGTTTTATTTATTAATAGTGGAAAAGTATACCTCTGAAATGCTTTCTTAAAACCAAGGTTTCTAGCATCAAAAAACTTAAAAGTGATAAGCATTTAAAGAAATGCTTCATACTGTTTCTTTGTCCCGGAGATACACAGTGCACATTTGCATGTTAAAACCTCTTAGAAGTCCTGAAGTAAAGCTACCCAATGAACTTGGTTTACCCAAGTGTTTCCTATACCTCCATTGACCACAGAATCTTATTTTGACTGTAATATTGCCTGGAATTAGTAATCCATAAAAAAGCCCTTTGGAAAATACTGCTATAATTGAAATCACCCAAATTTCCCATTAAGTCCAGATTTCCTAAGATTTCCACGCTACAGGAACTTGTAGAACTGTATTTGCTCTAAGCCAAAAGACCAGGAAATTATATTCTCACTTAAATGGCTTATCACTAGATATTTAACTGCATGTCTAAGGATCCAAAAGTTCAGTCAAGAATGGTCTGCAGTCACTACCAAAAGCTTCCAGAGCTCAACACTGAATTTGGTAAAGTTGCAGGATACAAAATTAGTATATAGAAATCTGTGGCATTTCTATATGCTAACAATAAACTATCAGAAAGAGAGATTAAGAAAACAATCCCAGGAAGGGCAACATAGGAGTAGGAGAATAAAAGGTACAAACTATTATGTATAAAATAAACTATAAGGATATATTGTACAACATGGAGAATACAGTCAATGTTTTATAATAACTATAAATGGAGTATAACCTTTAAAAATTATGAATCACTGTACTGTACAGCTATAAATTATATAATATTGTACATCGTCTATACTTCAATAAAAAAACCATGATGAGCTACCACTTAATCAATAACAAAAATAAAACAATCTCATTTACAATCACATCAAGAAGAATAAAATATATAGGAATAAATCTACCTAAGGAGGTAAAAGACCTATACTCGGAAAACTATAAGACACGTGAGATGGCCAACAGGCACATGAAAAGATGCTCAACAATACTAATCATCAGAGAAATGCAAATCAAAGCCACAGTGAGATAGCACCTCACACCTGTCAGAATGGCTACTATCAAAAAGACCACAAATAACAAATGTTGGGGAGGATGTAGGAAAAAGGGAACTCTTGTACACTGTTGGTGGGAATGTAAATTGGTGCAGCTACTGTGGAAAACAGTATGGAGTATGGAAGTTTCTCAAAAAACTGAAAAACACAACTACCATATGACCCCCAAATTCCACTCCTGGATATATATCTGAAGAAAATGAAAACACTAATCGATAAGATACATGCACCCCAATATTCATACCAGCATTATTTACAATTATCAAGATATAGAAGCAACCTTAGTGTCCATCAACAGATGAATGAATAAAGAAGACATTGTGTGTGTGTATATACACATACATACATAAACACACAATGGAATACTACTCAGCTATAGAAAAAGAATGAAATTTTGCCATTTGCAACACTGTGGATGGACTTGGAGGGTATTATGCTTAGTGAAATAAGTCAGACAGAGAAAGACAAGTACTGTATGATTTCACTTATATGTGGAACCTGAAAAATAAAACTAGTGAATAGAAACAAAAAAGAAACAAACTCACCGATATAGAGAACAAACTAGTGGTTACTAGGAGAGGGAAGTGGGGAGGGGCAAGATAGAGGTAGGGGGTTAAGAGGTACAAACTACTATGTATAAAATGAATAAAGTATAAGGATATGTTATATAGCACAGGGAATATAATATTTTATAACTATAAATGGAGTACAATCTATAAAATTTTTGAAACACTATATTGTGCACCTGAAACTAATGTAATATTATAGATCAACTTCACCTCAATAAAAAAAAAAAAAAGAATGGTCTGCAATGCTTCATACTTTTAAGTATAATTATATTCAGTGTCTGCAAACCTGGCATCATTGTTTTTCTTCTTGAACTTTACTCACTAATTGCCTTTGTTTTTTTTCAGGGGAACATTATTTAATCTCTTGGTAATTTTAATTAGCGAGCCTCAGATCCCAAAATCTTGTCCTGTGTTTGACATCCAGTTGGTGGCTGATTCAAATTTAGTTGAGATGTCTTTTGATGCTGAGGTGAGATGAGAATTTTGGAACAGACTAAATACGACATATAGGGGTCCTGGGTTCTTCTATGTGGACCATGACATTGTAGAATACAGAAATATAATTATAGCACAGGGAACTATATTCGATATCTTGTACTAATTTATGGTGAAAAAGAATATGAAAACGAATATATGTATATTTATGTATGACTGAAGCATTGTGCTGTACACCAGAAATTGACACATTGTAACTGATTATACTTCAATAAAAAATTACGTATACAAAAAAACAAATATAATTAAATCAAAGAGTAAATAGTTTATTAACCTCAAAATTTAGATAGCTATTCTGTCAATATGAATATTATATACATTTTGTGTTTTAAAGTATGCATACTAAGAAAAATAACAAGTCTGTATATATTAGATAAATCTCTTTATATTTATCTCTATACAAAATATTTACATATATATAATTCCACAGGGGTCTAGTGGGTAAAAAAAGCACTATCTTAGAGATTTTAGGGTTAATACTCTTACCTTTGCTTATCATTTCCTTACCTATCTAGGTAGTGCAAACTTAGTGAGAGTTACTTGTTTTCCTAAAGTTTTACTAAAACATTAGTGGTATCAAAGTGCCTAGATTGTACTTATTCTGAGATAATAAATCAGATTGTTGTTAGTTTATTTTGATCAGGCCAACACAGAATTTGTTTTAAAGGATGACACATGATTTGATAGTTCTTGAACATACAATCAGAGTTATGTTTTAGAGAACTCTTAAATTCACTCATTCTTTCAATAAATGTTTACTGAGCATCTATTATGAGCTAAACAGTGTGGAAGGAAGTGGGGTCTAAACAAAAAGCAAAACAGACACAATCTCTGCCCTCATTAGTTTATAGTCTGGCTGGATTGAGAGATGTTAGTCAAATATAACATCAGTGTATTATTACAGACTGTACATAACGCATCTACGATACCAATTTCAACAGCGTAGTAAGTGGATTAGGGATTAAAGAGGAGGATGGAAGCAAGACTAAGCCAGGCAGAGATGTTAAGAAGCTAGTGCTGTAGTCCAGGTGAGGGATGATATGGGCCAGAAGGGAGCCCTCTCTTGACCCCCAAATGAGACTAGGCTTTCTTTTTAGAGCTCTCCTAACTTTCCACGCTTTTCTCTCATAGCCCTGGTCTCAGTCTGTAACTGTGCATTTATTGATGTGATTATTAGATTAACATCTGTTCCCCACTAGACTGTATATTCCATGAGGGCTGAGACCATGTCTCTGTTACTCTCCATTGTATCCCCAACTAGCACACTGTCTGATGCATATTTGTTGAATAAATAAATGAAGAAAAGGGACGGTAGTTGGGAAGAGGAGAGATTCCAGAAATTTTTAGGAAATTGAGTTGATAGGTTGATGGAAAAATAAAAAGTGAAGATTAGATGACTTTTAGATTCTGGCCTGGGGGTCAGATAAAAATTACAAGAAGAATAGGTTTAAAGGGGAAATAATGAGCTTGGTTTTGGATTAGTTTCTTTGATTTGCTTTTGATATTTCCACATGAAAGTTTCTAGTGGGCAGTATAGACAGGTCTGAATTTCCTGTTTTCAGACCTGCTGATCTTTTGCACCTGGGCTGTTAGTGAAGCCATGAGCAAATCACATAAATTCTGATTCCAAGGTCTAATAGACAGGGAAACTTCAAACTAGAGCTCTTCTTTGCAAAGAATACTGTCAGGGAAAGTGTGTTAGCCTGTAGCATGCTCACAGACACAGTTCTCATGTACCAAGCGGCCTTCGGGCTAGAAGACAGCCTCCCCAACTGTTTGCAGTTCTTGAGGATAACAACAAAATGTCTCCAACCGTATATTTACCCATACCACAGAAGGAGTTATACTTTAAGTGGGGCACAAGGCTAAATTTCAAGAATTGCCCACCTTAATTCTGGGGAGCATAATTCTACATTCTTGAAAGGAAGCAGGGTGGTTGATCTGAATGGTTTTGCAAATCAAGTGTGCAACTCTTTTTGTGTGTTAGTATTCTGTAGGCTTACACTGACCCACTTTCTTAGCCATTATTAAATGTGTCATTTTTATGAGAGCCACTTTTTTGAGAATGACTGAGTCAAATGGAGTAAGAAAACTGACCACACTAATAATACTTTCTGTTAATCAAAAGAAATTTTTTTATAAGTACCTAAAGAGAACCAGGAGAAACTACCATTTTCTGGCTCTGCCAATGATACTGATTACGATTTAAAATTCCAGTTACAGAAGCTTGTCCTGGAATATACAGATACAGCTACAGCACTTTTATATGAGATACTCCTTGTCTTTCAGCAGGTACAATATATGTTTGTATTATACATACTATATTGTATGATTATTATATGTGTCATGACTATTATATCTATATGATTCATAATATACCTTAAAATGCTTATATTAGAGATAATCTCCAAAATTGGCTGATTTACATGATAGTACTACTTTTGCTCTTAAGTGTTCATGCAGCTTTTTTTCCTAAATAGTGATTTTAAAGACTTGATTAATCAGGATAAAATGTATTTGAGAATGAGTATCTTTTTAGGTACAATTTGAACTTCATGAATATAACTTGTTTATTTCCTTGAGTCTTTTAGGGAAATCTTGGATTGGGGTCAATGAAGTTTGCTATTAGCTGGATGATGTCCTTTCTACAAAGTTGTCCTCCCATAGTAAGTATCCAGAAGCAAAAACAAAACTACCACTCAAGGCTAATGAAACAGATGCTCTTGTGCTTAATTTTTTTTTTTTTTTTTGCAGGGGGAGGTAATTAGTTTTATTTATTTAGTTAGTTTCTTGATGGAGGTACTGGGGATTGAACCCAAGACCTCATGCATGCTAAGCACGTGCTCTACCACTTGAGCTATGCTCTCCCCCGATGCTCTTGTGCTTAATTAATAAAACACAAAATTTCTCCGTAAGTAGTCAAGTTTATAAAACAGAAGAAAATGCAAATTTGATGATTTTAGTGATTAAAATAAAATGTTTTTATATTTGGGACCTGAATGTTTAAGGTACTGAAATGACATCTTAAATGTGATCTTTATTTAACGAAAAGCCCTAAGATATATGTAGAAAACAGAATATTAAAATATTGGCTGTATAATTAAGTGGAAAAAAAATGAACATTTATCTTAAACAGTGAGTGCAAGTTGGCGAGTATGACTATAAGACTTGGAATACTCTGGCCACCCTGTCCTGGCAGCCAGGATCCTGGTCTGTAGTATCACCGTCTCTCTCCTTGACACTACAGTACCATCTACATGGTCTGTCCTATCTTCCCACCGGACTACAGTCAGAGGAATCTACTCAAAATAAAAATCTGATTAAGTCATCCCTTGCTTTAAACCTCTCATAACAAATAAAGACAATGAATAAAGACTGAACTCCTAGGGAAGGGTACAGCTCAGTAGTAGAGTGTGTGTTTAGCATGCAAGAGGTCCTGGGTTCAATCCCCAGTGTACTTTCATTAAGAAAAAAAACTTAGATAAACCTAATTATCTCCCCTCCCCAAAAAAGCTTAAAAAATAAAAAAATAAAAAGACTAAAATCCCTAATATGGCCTCAAGGCCATGCATGTTACAACTCTACAGCCTCATATGGTTCTTCACTCTTCCAGCTACGCGGCTCTCATACTCACAGCCCAACCCCAACACCCCCAACTCCATCCCAGCGTCTTCACCATTCCTTCTGTCTGTCTGCCTGAAGTGCGTTTCCTTCCCTCTTCCACCTAGTTCACTCCTACTCGTCCTTCAGGCCTCAGTGCCCCTTCCTGCTGTGGGGAAGGGGGACGACTCTCTCGCCTCTGACTATGTCAGAGTCCCCATTATTGGCACACAGTCACAGCATGGTGTCTCCTTCCTTTCTTTCGTAGGACTTGTCACTGCTGCAGTCTCCATTTATTTATTATTGATTCTTTCCTGTGGCAGCCATTAGCATCCATACACATTCTGGCTCTCTCTTTCCAGGCACATATCCCTCCCCACTTGAGATTAGATGGTTCTCTGTTTTTCACTTTGGCCAATGGAATGTGAGCAGAAGGAACCTATGTCACTTCTTGCCCCCCCCCCAAAGTTTAAGGAGCTAGTGCAATGCTTCTCTGCTTTCTCTTTTCCTTCTGACATGGTGACTGGCAACATTCCATATGGTCCTGAGTGACTACAGTGAGCAGAACCCCCTAGCGACCCTTAACGGACATAGAGTGTGAGCAAATAATAAACCTTTGTTGTATTAAGCAAAGCACTGATATTTTGTGAAATCTGTTACCACAGCATAACCTAGTCTGTCATGACTGATACACTGTCTCCTCCCCAGACAGACTCCAGGTGCCTTAAGGATAGGAGCTGTGTCTATTGTACTAGGCACATAATAGATGCTCAGTTCTCATGAAGGCTTTATCCCTTAATCTCTTCTCATCTCCCCAAACTTATTTTCCCCTTACTCATTCATGTATTCATACATTCAATAAGCATATATTTAATTAGAATTTTTTTCAAAAGGTTGGAATCCAAACTGAATTTTCATTGCTCGGGGAGGGTTGATATGTGGTTTATGTTTTCTTCCCATAAATGAACATGCCTCCCTTGATCATCAGTGGTTTCCTGCTTCGAGCTATTTTTCTAGAGTGATGCTGAGTCTGTCCTAGGGAATCTAGATTCTCTTGCCAGATCTCTGTGACACATGTTTACAAAAACCTGGCTAGAGTGAGAGGGTACACTTGTCAGTAGTAGAGTCACCTGCCTTGTACAGAGACTAAGCCCAAGCATTCGCCCCCCGCTTAGCAGCCAAACCCTAACCGGTCTCAGGCCCACTTCAAGGAGTGTTGTAACGTTACAGTCACTCCCAGCAACGGAAGCTCATATTTGCAAGACACAAGACCCTTACTTTTTTTGGGCAGTGGTTGCAGACCCCGTCGTCTAAACTGATATGTGAAATTTGGGGTCCCAAGAACTCCAAGCAACAGGAAAGTTTCCTTATCAACCTCTAGGGTTGGTTCACCAAAGGAACTGATTTGAATATGAGGCCGTTCTGTGACCATAAAGCACGTCAGGATGAAAGATGGCAGAAGGACCACTAACACTGTTGAAAGCTTCAATATTAACCCAGTTCTAAGGAGTTTGGGTAGAAACAGATCATTTGAGAAAAATTTGCAAGCAAGGAAAGAGTTGGGATCACTGAATACACCTGCATGCCAGGCAGCTCCGGCTGATTCTCTTACTTGGTTAGAGCAAGATGCTAGAGACAGTAAAAGTTTAATCCTCAGTGGGTGTTGTTTTGTTTCACTGCTCCAGACTCTCTGACTTCAACCTGTGTTTGCCTGACACAGTATTTGGTCAATATGTGTACATGGATCTGGACAGGGGAAATTTCACTTCGAATCTCCTGCGTGACCTAGGAAGGGTCAGTAGCAACATCAGTAGAAAAGGCAACACATTTATTGGTACTAATTTAATGGGCGTACAGAATGACCCGCTGGTTACAGCCTGAAAGGGCACTTTATTCCTTTCTGTTTTTTACAGTAGCCTAAATTTATAGATAGTAGTTTGAAAATGCACTCCCCCACACCAAAAAAGACTTGTGGAATCCATTGTTTTTGTTTTATATTATTTGCTTATTATTTTAATTCCCCCCAAGAAATGACAGCAGAAGTGCTCTTGACGAAAGCCCCAGCTAACAGTGACACCAACATCACTTGCTTGTGTCAGGCCTCGCTTTCTCTGCTTTCTCACTTCGTGTTTCTCAAGGTGTGGACCAGGGAACAAACTCATGAGAACTGTTTATGATAAGTATTGGGAGGTAGGACCCAGGATTCGGCATGTTTTGTGAGTTGTCTAGGTGGTTTTTATGCATGCTAAATTTTGAGAAGCACTGCCTTGTAAGATCCTTCTTTAAAAGTCACAGGCAGTTGATCTCTGTGGGCCATTTGTTTTTTTTTTTTTTTTAATGAGTAAAGGTAGATTTATTTAGAAAGATTCATACTACATAGAGTGTAGGCTGTTTCAGAAGGCGACAGAAAGGCCACGAGGTGTGGGGGTTGAGTGCTCAGGTTAAAGTAAAGTAGATACACACTTCACAGACAGAACGTGGGCCATCTCCGAAGATGAGGGAGCGAAAAGAGACCCCATTTGCTCTTAACAGGAGAATAGAAGAAAAACCCTTTTCCCTCCCCTTTCATCCCCACACCTGCTTCTAATGTTCTCCTTCCACTTTGGAGCCAATCTTTTTTGCCAGTCAGTACTAGCTATGATCCTGCTTGAAGGGGGACAATTGGTAAACCCAAATGTTCTATGGTCTGGTGCTTTCCCAGTGCCATTTCAGTGAGAAAAAGTGCAAGGACACTGGTTCATAAGGGTGCTAAGGACTTCAGCCTAGATTTATAGTTGAGATTCCAGCTGAAGTAGGTCTCTTACAGGTGGCATGCAGCCTCCATGTAACTGCATCTTCCTTGTCTAGATTACTTTTGTGGCCAGTATTGTGAAACAAGTGGTGAAGGGGCTTTCAGCTTCGTATCAGCTGCTAAGCCCTGGCCAAGCAGTTCTGCTATACCAGCAGTTTTACATCCTCAAGAGCTGCCTGCAGCACAGCAAGACTTTGGCGGAGTATATTAGGAATGACTACAGAGAAGAATTCAGGTAAGACAAAGTCTGAATCCACTCATTTCTGATTTTCATGCAAAACTACCACATGGCCCAATATTTAGAAGATCAAGTGATGATGGGAAATTCTATTTTTGTTTTTAATAATATTTTACTCTGATGAAATAGTTACCTTACCGTGGTAAGGCAGGATGGGGGGTGGGGGAGAGGAAGGCTCTAAGAACCACTGCCATTTGAAGTATGTTCCCAGGCCAGAAAAGACTGGTGGAAATCAAGCTCTATTTGAAGAAGTGTTTCTCAGTCAGTGTCTTTATTACAGCCAGCCTCTATCTCACAGAACCATTAATGCTTTTAACATGCTGTGAGTGATTAAGCTTAACAAACCCTACTGAAGGAGGTGATATATTATGGACTGTGAATTACCTGAGTCACTGGGAAAGAAAAACAACTGAAAAAGGAGGAACAATGAATGCAATTATCAGGGGTTTGTTGTTTTGTTGTTTCATTTACCCCTCTCTTATTCTCAGGAACAAAACAGTATGAAAGAACAGCAGCGAGCATTCGTTTCATCAGCCTGCTTGTTCTGCACCTCAGGGGTTCCTACTTCTATTTATAGGCTGGCAAAGCCAGGTGCACTTAACGGTGCCGCCCTGCACTGGCACCTATCAAGGAGAAAACCCAGGTTGTGTCTGATTTAAGATGAAAAGGGTGCAGCAGGCATTGCTTTGCTACCAGTTTGGAGGGAGACATATATAAGGATGTGGAGGCATATATTATGGCCTTAGATTTGCTTTAAAAATTGTTTTCAGCCCAATTTGTACACCCTGTTTTTCCTTTATGTGGTTTTATACCAAAGGTTCCATTATGGCTCCCATACAAGGGTTTTGTTTGGCCCACTCTGAGTTGTTCCACACAACCCAATTTCTTCTTCACTTTTTTGAGGTAAAATTCATACAGCATGAAATTCACCATTAAACATTTTAAAATATGCAGTTCAGTGGCTTTTAATACATTTCACAATGCTTTACAACGATCACCACTGTCTAATTGCAGAACGCTTTCATCACCCACAAAGAAACCTGGTACCGGTGAAGCAGTCACACCCCAGCCCCTGGCAACCACTAATCTACTTTCTGTCTCTGTGGATTTGCCTATCCTGGACATTTCATACACATGGAATCATGCAACACAGGGCCTTTGTGTTTGGCTTCTTTTACTTAGCATGATGTTTTCAAGGTTCATCCATATTGTAGCATGGATCACAGAAAGCAATTTTTAAAAATTAGTTGTACTTTTAAAAATCTGAACAATGGCAAGAACAGCATCACACCCTTACATGGCGACAGTTGGCTGCAGCGCAAAAGCAGCTACCTTCTTAGGTGGATTATGTACAGTTTAGTTTGCCACTGACCCTCTCTCTGTCCTTACTCTTACCCTTCCTCCTATTCTGTTATCTGTGGGCATTTAGGTTTGTGATCCTTGTTTTTACACACGTGATTTTCAACCTGCCACGCATTAGAATCAGCAGAGTGAGTATTAAAAAACACTGATACGCAGGTCTCACATGTAGAGATTCTGTTCAGTTTGTCTGGGGTGGGGTAATGACATTAAAAAAAAAAACACTCCCCAGGTGATTCTAATGTGCACCCAGGGTTGAGAAGGAATCTTTAAAAACATCCAAGGGGCTGGCTAAAGATTTCCTTAACTTTTGTCTCTTCCTGGCCTTCCCTATACAGCTGACCCATGAATAATGTTGTGGTTGGGGGGCGCCAACCCCCACGCAGTTGAATATCCACATATAACTTCTGACTCCCCCCAAATTGCACTACTAGTAGCGTACTGTTGACCAGAAGCTATACTGATGCCATGAACAGTTTATTAACAAATATTTTTGTATATGTGTTATATACTGTATTCTTACAATAAAGGCAGCTAGAGAAAAGTCAACATTATTAAGAAAATCATAAGGAAGAGAAAACATATTCAGAGTACTGTACTGTATTAATTGATACAGTAAGTTTACATTGTCTTTAAAAGATGAACCATCTATCAGTACCTACATCAATATTGTCTTACATGATACAAAACATCGCAGATATCACACGCATTACTAACACTAGAATCAAAAATGAAAAGATAATGTGAAAGAGAAATTCACATTTATTTACAGGTATACAATTCATGCATGATAACAAAGAAACAGCAATATGATTGCTTCGTGGTAGCCTAGCTTATACAATAATGAATACGTTGTTATAAAAATTATATGGCATATAGTACCATAGTCATAGTCATAATATAGTATTGGAAACATTGTTACCTTAAAAAAAAAAACAAAAAAACACTTACCTGTGATGATAGCCTGATACCCAGCTTCTTCAGGTACAAGAGGGAGAAGCATACTATATGGTATGTAATATTTTTATTATAAAGTGAAGTTATAAAACAGTAATAAGAAAACTAACACATTATTAATTTTACATTAAACATTACTCATCTTATGCCTTATACAGATGGGCTATCCACTTCCATACTAGTCTTGCACACGATGTTCTACACATATATTTTTGTATATTTATTGAAAAATTCCAGGTATAAGTGGACTCGTGCAGTTCACACCCAGGTTGTTCAAGGGTCCACTGTAGTTTTAGTGAGGCTGTGGGGACAAACCCTCCTCTTCCCTCTTGACTTGGCCTTAGTGGTCACCCCAGCTTGACCCATTTCAACTCCACGCTGTGTATGGCTTGGAAATACAAGAGGCAGGAGCCTCAGCTCACACTGTGGTAAGGCCAGTCCTGGCTTGCTTATTAATGCTTTGATAACTGATGCATTATTAATGCAATTCACTTTCTTTGCTGAAGTAAAGTGCTCCAGTGAGCTGAAAGGCACACATACCAGAGATCTTCTTGGTCACAAATGGGGGAGGCTGGAGGGTTAAAAATGTCGCTGGAGTCTCTGGGTTAGACTCCCACCTGTCTAACACCCCTACCCCAGTAAGTGCGCACATACTGATGTGACCAGTGTGAAAAAGTCTTGTTTTTAAAGCTGTTTTGTTTCTTTTCATGATTTGCAGGTACTTTATTCACATGCCAGCCTTGGAAAAAAGGCTCCCATTGTGTTACCCTATTACCCAACCTACCACTCAACTTTTCCATGAACTTCTGAAGTTGGTTGAACAGGAACAATGTGTGAAATGTTCATAAGAGTATAAAATGTTAGTTGGAAGTCAACTTAATATTTGTGAGAAACATTTTTGACTGATTAACATCTCGCTATTCCTGTGTCCTATAAACAAAGATTTATTTGAAGGCTCCATCAATACCTCTCTAAGAGAAGTCTTTAAAGTTTTTGACCTGCTACAAAAAAAAAAAAAAAAAAAAGAAACTATTTAAATACACTCACATACATAAAGTGGTGCACAAGACTAGTATTTTTCTAAAAGAAAAAGTTTCTAAAGACATAAAAACCTATAAAGGGAACAGAAGTTCATGAAGAGCAAATGTAGAAAGTGCACCTTGATGAGTTTTGTTGGTGTAATAATGGTGAGTGGTGTGAAGTCACTGAAAATAACCAGAGGTCAGTTGTTTGGGGGAGTATAAATTACAAAGTGATCATGATAGAGAAATGCTGGGTGATAGGACAAAAACCTCCTTCTCCATCTGTAAAAATTCCATTGACAAGTATTCATGGAAGAATGAGGAGAAGGCACAGGCATAGCTATAAAGAAGGTCAGTTCCTCACTATCCCAAGGAAAGAAGCTTGGACTTTGTTCAACGTAGTTGAGCACATCGGGCCACCTGAGCACCCAGGCACACGTGAGCAGTCTTGTAGAGTCTCTATGAAAGCAGCACTGTCTATAAGCAGTCATGGCTCTCCCACTTATTTAAAAAATCTCTTCACTATATCTTTAGGCAATAAAGTAACTTAATCCAACAAAAAACCTTAAGTTTGGCATCACTGTTGAGCTATTATTGAATTTGGGCTTCTAAGGACTTAGGAACTGGGTCCTCCATTCAACTTAGGACTTGAGGGAGGATCAGAGAAAAATCTGCCACTAAAGAAAGAGCCCCCACACCAGGTTTTGCCTGTGCTGTGCAGTGGAGAGGGAATTAAACTCACTCAGGACATCTTATTTCTGGCTCTGGCTAAGCCACTACTTAAAAGCCAGCCGTTTGACCTCAAAAAGTCAGGTCTCCTCTCTGGGCCTCCTGTACTATGAGGAGGGTAGGACCAGACGGTCTCCAAGTTCTCTTCCAGCTCTAACATTCTCTGCCTGGGACGAGACATGTCTTAACGCTGTAACGGGGTAGTGGGCTCCTCTGCTATCCCGGCTCAATGGATGATTTCACATTGATTCCAAATAATCCTGCTTTCTTTGGACTAAAGAAAGCTGTCACCAACATTGCCCCAGAAAGTATGCAGACCTTCTCCACTGTCCCCCATCCAGGACTACAAGTCTTCTACTCTCCAATCTGGGGGCAGAAGCAGCAAAATGGTGTTTACAAGTGTCCTGAGCTGTTCAATGAGGGACATTCCCAAGAGATGATCAATCAGAATACAGAAAGATTCCTGACAATGGCAAGCAACACTTCAAACTGGACAAGTGATGGACAGCAGAGCCTGCAGAATGACAAGAGGATCAACTCCGCTCTGCCTCAGCTTCTCAGCGGCGCCCTGGCTCTGGGCAATCACCAGGGAGGCTCTGGAGAGGGCTCGGGGTTTCTTTCCCGTGTGCCTTCTTGTCCCTGTTGCCTGCTTCTCTCACTGTTCTCCCACTGTTCTCCTCAAGCTGAGAGCATCCTTCAGCTCATCTCTGCGAGCAAACGGTCAGTCTGAATGTACCTGAATCTTTCCATGTAGGCCTCAGTCAGCAGCTTTTTTGAATATGGTTGAATATTTGTCATCTTGATTTTCTTATGACACATGGCTATTCATCTGGACAGTCTGGGAGACGAGGGAGCACCTAGAAATTAATGCTTTGAAAGGTTGTCCTGCCACAATTCTTTCTTACTATGTGTTTTTTTTGTATAGTTGCCAAAGCCAAGAAAAATCACTAAATAATCCATCTCTATTAGTGATCATACACATTTGATTGACTAAATATTGATCTCAGCCACAAAATAATTATTTTTCAGTGAAACGAGTTGTAGAAAAAAAATTCAATATGTAACTTTTTAAGACTACAAAGAATCACCAAAGAGGCCAGCACACACAGCCAGTTTTCAGGCTGGGTTCAAGACTCTAGGCTCTCTGACAACCTTTAAAAATAAACACTGCCGTTTACTACCCCTACTAAGAGTAAAGTCATAGTAATTTGCTCCACCGTTATATATACATGGGTTTTGAGGTCAAATAACTGTGTTTAAATCCAGCTCTGCACTACTTTTGGACCCTGGGAAGTTACTTAACATCTCTACGCTTTGGTCAAAAACAAAGATATAATCTATCTCATAGGACTGTTAGATTTAAATGAAAAGGTGTTGGTAAAGCACACAGCATGATATGTGGCAAGCAGTGAGGATGCAGGATTTACTATTATTAAAATACTATCCAAGCGGCTGAGAACTTAGAGATTAGTAAGTACAGTCCTTATTTTTTGGACCAATTTGGGAACTAGCTACTATACTCAGCCCTTAATCTTTAAAGCACTGAAGAACACATTCATTGGTTATTAAACTGAGAATTCAATTTTGTGTTAACAGGAGGGTGATTTAATTGACAAGTGCCTATTTCTGCTATTCACCACCATGAAGGACTGCTGACTCTCACTGACATTCTCAATGTAAGCGCTCTGTGGGAAATATCCTTCCCAAGGGCAGACACAAAGTTTTCTAGTCATGTAAACTTTTTTTAACCTTTGACTTACACAGCTAATTACTAACTGATCAAACGGACAGAGTCATTCTCTGTCCCTACAGAGTTCCTAATTGATTCACAGTGTTAGAATAAATAAATGAAGAGTTTCTTCATTTTACTGAAATCCAGATAATCTATAAATTACGTAAAGAGGGGAAAGCTTGAAGTCCCTATAATTGATAATGTATTTTACTTATTTCCATACTCTCACTCACTAATGGTACCACTTTTCATAGTGCATAGAAATGCTGGAGAGCATGGTATTAGATGTGCTATAAGGCATTTGATAAAAGTGGTTACAGCTCATTGACTGGTCACATGCTCCAGCCTGTGGCATTAAATTTCCTCCGAGGTTAGAATCCCTCATTTTATATTTAATGTATTGGTAGAGCGTTTTGGTGATAAATGTGGAAGAGAAGCTGGAAACCTCTTGAAAAAATAAATTTGATGGGAAATTTTCAGCAACCTTTAATAGTGTTAACTCACTGTCTGGTTTCTCTCTGTTCATTGCATTTACTTCTAAAATGTAATACTCCACTTGGACTTGGCTCTCTAGAGGAGGGAGACAGTCAGCAATTCTTCATTCTGTCAGACCAAGCCCTCTTGTGTCTGTGTATCTGTCTTTTGGATCTGAAGCTGTTCACATTTCAGAGAAGGCAGCAGGACTCTGGCTGGAAATCTGAGTGGTGTAACTTTGTGGCTAAGAGTCCAGATGCTATGTCAGAAAGACCTCGCTTTGATTCTTGCCTGCCTACTTACTTGTCATCAGACTTTGGGCAGGTTATTTAACTTCTTTCCAAACTTCCAATTTATCAATCATAAGTTATTAAAAGGTTACATTAAGGGTTTTTGTGGATTTTCATTCATTTATAGGTAAACACATAGTTCCATGGCCAGTATATACTGAGACAAACCACATGGCATTGCCATTTTTAAGTTTAAAATTGCCAATATCTACCATTTCATATGGTTCAAACAAATAAAAACCCCTCAATAGCTGGTAGCAATTATTCTAACCAGAAAGATACTAACTTTAAGAACTTATACTTTAGAACCCTCCTACGTGGTTGGTGGGAATGTAAATTGGTGCAGCCACTATGGAGGACAATATGGAGGTTCCTTAAAAACTAAAACTAGAGTTACCATATGATCCAGCGATCCCACTCCTGGGCATATACCTAGAGAAGAATATAATTCGAAAAGACACATGCACCCCAATGTTCATGGCAGCACTATTTACAATAGCCAAGATATGGAAGCAACCTAAATGTCCATCAACAGATGACTGGATAAACACACACACACAATGGAATGCTACTCAGCCATAAAAAGAATAAAATAATGCCATCTGCAGCAACATGGATGGACCTGGAGATTATCATTCTAAGAGAAGCCAGAAAGAGAAAGAAAAATGCCATATGATATTCCTTATATTTGAAATCTAAAAATAAAAAGGACACAAATGAACTACTTATTATTAATAATTTAGATGATTGATTTCTTGAAAATGTGTAAGCACATTTGACCGTCCTTTATGATTGGATTACTGTATTCTGTTGATTCTTTAAAAAGTAAAATAACTTATACTTTAAATACATGTCCCTAACTCTAATTTCCCAGGCAGTATGGCACTTTTTATTGTATCATGGCTCATCCTTGCACAGATGAGGATGAACCTTAAATTATACAGTTCAATTACAGATTATCAAGGGAGCATGATATAGCTAAACACGTACAAGTGGAATTTAAGATTTTCCTCCTTGCCTTCTCCCGAAATAAAAAAAATCTGTTCTTCCACCAGACTCCTTCCCCTCAGTGAACTGTACTGCATTCACTCCGCTGCTCAGGAGGAGACACTTATGAGACCTCTGTTTTCTCCTTTCTCTTCATCCCCCGAACGCAATCCATCAGCAGTACTTATTGGAAACTCCTTCAAAATATGAGTGATCTGCTTCCCACAATTACTGCTACTCTTGTCCAAACCCCCATCACCTACTACAGTAACCTGTTTAGTCCCCCTGCTTTCATTGCTGACCCCTGCAATCCTTTCTCTAAGGTGAGAGTGGAGTGTTCTTTTAAACATGGAAATCAACACAATTTATGACTTAAAACCCTCCCATTGCTTCCCATTACCCAAGATGACACCCAAAGTCCTTCCCATGGCTTCCAGGGCCCCTCATGACCTGGCCTCTGACTACCTCTGTGACCTAACCTAGTCACTCTCCTCACTCACTGCTCCCTAAACACGTCGGCCTTTGTGGTTTTCCTTCCAATCTCCAAGTTCTTTCCAGCCCTGGACATCTGCACAGCAGGTCTTCAAATGTCACTTCAAAGAGGGCTTCACTGATCACTCCAAAGTAGCCTCCCACCCACCGACATTACCTTATAACATATGTGTTTACTTACTTATTCTTTGCAGTGTAAGAACTTAAGTATGTAAGCTCCACGATGGTCTGGCCCTCATTTGCCTTATTCAGTACATTTTATCTCAACACCTGGATAGTGCCTGGCACCAAGTGTTTCCTCTATGTTGAGTGAAGGAATGGGCTAAAGAAACATGCAGAAGGAGACCACAGAGAGGAGCACCAGCTCCAAATGCCATGTCACAGCAAACTCAAGAAAGACTCCAAGTAAGACTTGTACAAGGACTGCCCAGCCAATCTATAGAATTGTGAGATCTAATAAAGAGTTAGATTTTTCAGCTTTACTGAGGTATACCTGACAAATAAAATTGTAAGATATTTAAAGTATACAACGTGATGATTAGATATGCTTATACACTGTGAAAGGACTTCCCCCCTTGCCTCAATAATCCATCCCTCACCTCACATACTTACCTTTTGGGGGGTGGGGTGCAGTGAGACCATTTAAGTTCTACTCTCAGCAAATTTCAATTATATAATACAGTGTTATCAACTACAGTTACCATGTTGTACATTAGATCCTCAGACCTTATTTATCTCGTAGTTGAAAGTTTGTACCCTTGAAAATTTGGAGAGGTACCAAGCTTTCCCTGTTTCCCCCAACCCCTAGTCCCCGGCAACCACTTTCTACTCTGTTTCTATAAACTTGATTTTTTAAATAAATAAAGTGCTGTTTTAAGCCTATAAGTTTTAGAGTGGTTTACTATGTAGCAACAGATAAAACAAGAACATCTTCATTTATTTTAAATAAAATTTTACAACATTATATCAATGTTAGGGTAATTTCAAATGAACTAATTCACCACAGTCAGGCACTCTAACCAGCATCAGTGTTTTACTCGTCTGTATGTTCTTCCAGCTTTTTTCTACATTGTAAAATCATGTAAGTTTTCCCTTTTGTCACTTTAAATGAATTCAGTAGTATTCTTAAGAGTTCTCCTAGTCCCTTTAAAATGGGATTTATATCTGTCTAGACACAACAGGGTCCACATTGTCACTGACCCTCACTGGGGAGGGGCCCTTGGGATCACACAGTGCGAATAACACCTGACCACTTAAATGTTGATGATATATGATAAACACCAAGTGGACTGAGATTACTTCTGCCCTCAGCCTTCCTCTTCCAGCCAGTCCCTGAAAGGGACTGATGAGGGAAATCTATAAAGCTCGGAGGAAATAAGATACATTTGAAGATATGTTGGTTTTTTTATCTGAGAGATTTCTGGCTTCCGTGTTTGGGAAAACCTCGGGGCAAAGGGTTTTTTTTTTTCTTTCCATTTTTTTTCTGGTCTTTGTTTTCTTTCTTGCTATCTTTTGCTTGGAAGGTGGCTTTGACCCTAGAGAGCTAGGAGACACTACATGCAGGTGAGGCAGGAGAAAAGGAAGCAAGATTGATTGTTTGTCCCAAGATTCTGAAAGAGGCAAAGGGGACCTTTAAGTTTTCTTCAAGACTCCAGGAGGGGTGTGGGTTTTGGGGTACAAATGGTGCCTATAAATAAAGATGCTGGATTTGACTGAAGCACTACCCCTCCTCCTCCCACTTTCGGTGGCGATGGGGACAGAGTAGTGGTGGTGGCAGTGACGGTGGGTATGGCGATTTGCTTGTTTTGCCAGCAAGGAGAGCAGCGGAGGAGGGAGAAGGAAGGTGTGGATCAAGTGGCAAAGGGCCAGTGTGGGCTTTTGTGGGCTATCCTGCAAAATCTGCCATTGTTTACAACACTGTTTCCACAGGAGAATTACCCTGTCCTCTGTACAGCTAACCTACAAATGCATTTGGAAAAGGACCACAAAGGGACTATTTTGCTTCTATTAGAAACTCTAACCAGCAGAGGGCACAGCTGGATTAGGAGACAGAGATAGAAAAGCAAAACTTTGCTTTAACCAGGAGCATTGATTCTTAAACTTTTAAAACTCCTGCAGACCTTCAAAATTCAATGAATTTTTGTTGTCCTGCTTCTTTAATAGGTACTAACATAAACCCGGGCGTGAAAAAGTTCCAGATGCTCTTATAAAATCAACACTAATGTATGATTTAAAAATTTACGAAACTGAATGCAAATTAATATCATTGATGTAATACATGACGTTTTGCTCAAACTCTATCTCCTCTCACAAGAATGAAGATGGTGGAATATACCACACAGGCACTTAAGTTCAGTACCCTGCTATCACGTTTCACTGCCTCCTTTCAGAACTACCACACGTTTTTATGTACAGGCCATGCTGACCTTTGACTGTCCCTTGGCTTGAATGTTTCACTATGTATGCAGTCTGCTTCTGTTCTCTTTCTGGCCAGGGACAATAAAAGTTCTCCCACTTAGGGACAAACAATAGATCAACATAAACAATGCAAACACAGGCATTTCACTGAAATGAACATAGAACTTTAAATTCCCTAAGAAACCCCACAGACTTTCAAGTTGAAATCTAGACCCCAATTTGAGAGGCTCTACTGCAGAGGATAAGGGGCTCAAATGTTTAAAGCGTGCTGACTTAACATCATAGTTTCCCTGGGGGGTTTATGTCTTTTCCCCCAGCACCCCCTGCTTCATTTTCAACAGTGTCCTCATTTGGATGATAAAGTAGTAAGGTTGTACCTATACCCTGGTCAGAAGCCAGGCCTGGCGTGGAGTTCTAAGATCAGGGAAGCCCCGTGCCTTAGCAGGGGGAATTAGAAAACAGAAGTCAAGTTAAAGCCACCTACAGAAGCCTCTCAAGCTTCTCTCAGAAGCATAATTATTCCAATACCAGCAAAGCTTTGGGGGTTAAACCAAACTTCAGACGTATTCTGATCTTTTGTGACTGAGAGGCCTCGGGGGTTCCCCGGACTCCCCACACCCACAAACCACCACCTCAAAACACAGGCTATAAGAAAGGAAATGCACAAAGTGAAAGATGTCATCACAAGGAGGAGGATCCTCTGATATCTGAGAGCATATAAGGTCATTTTAGGGTAGAAGGAGAGAAACTCATATAAGGGTCACACTTACTTGGAGAAGCTGGAAGGCAGGACAGCAGTTTTGTAACCGTATGACATAATCTGGCTACCATCACACACCAAGCTTGCTGCACAGCAAAACGATGCCTCGCCGCCAGGTCTTAAGACCAAATGCAGTTGCCAATGTGACTTCAGATGGTTCAGTGTTAACAATAATGAAAAGATGCCACAAAAATGTGATTTTTAAGGAGACTGAGAAATACTTCTCTAAAAACATCCCACAAACTGAAATTTGCTGAGATTGGAAGCTAGGTCTGTGGAAGTGATACTTAGAGCATTCTGGCAACTGTGAGTCCTCATTCCTTCAGATGACGACTATTACTAGAATTACGTCATAATTATCGAGCCCCACCTGGGGCAATGTGTCATATGGACAGGGAGGGGAGAGGGCAAAAAGCACCATGTGTCTCTGTCACATGTGCCGGGGACGCTCAGTGTGGGGACAGTGTGGGGACACGCGGTCTGTCAGAGGTTTAGGAGGCTCCATATGACTTGCGAGGATCTCGCCGTCCCAGAGACAAATCAATTCAAATCAATAAGCATCTATTTGTAGTTAGTTGGATACTTGGGGTATACAAAAAAATTAAAATAAAACTGCATCCCTGTTCCTATAAGCTAAATTCTCTAAGCTAAGTTATCTGAGTACAACCTTCAAAATTTTTGCCATATCAACTGTATTTTTATTTAATCCATGTTTTTGTAACATCATTATTTACTCAATACTTTTCTAGTATCTCTCCTACTTCAGCCATGTCATAAAGAATATCTGGTAAGTCTTGGAATTGATATTCTAGATACATATTTTTAAATACTTGTGTTTACATATTTCTAATGTGCATTTTAAACACAATTAAATTTTTAAAATGTCTTTTCCTTTGACTATCTAAAATAATCTTTGTACCACTCTACAGGAATGATAACAGTAATGAACACTTACAGAAGACAGTTTACAAGGGTAGGTCAGGTCAGATGACAGAAGTATAAAGAAAAGGGCTATAGGAAATCACAGAGAGAATTTAATCCTGATTGGGTGCATCAAGGGGGCCTAACTTAGAAGATTTTGTATTTGAGGAGGTTTTAAAAATGTCTAAGCGTGTAATATTTTTTGAAAACTAAAGAACACGGCAAAATGATAACGCGTGCCAATGCTTGGTGGTGAGCGCGCAGATATTCTTATGTTATTCTCTTCTCTGTATGCTTGAAATAGTTCATGATAACAATAATAAAATGTGTCTAGGATTTGGAGAAGAGAAAAGCATTCCAAGTAGAAAAGAAAGCATGAGCAAAAGCACAGAATCCCGAAATGCCAGCTAGGTGACTTCGATACAAAGTGAGCACTGGAAAATTAAGATGTGGCAGATCACAAGGGACCCTGGCTAAGTGGTTCTGAATAAGAGGTCTGCTGGCGTGGGAAATCCCTGGAGGTTTCTGATGAACAATATATGATAGTCTGATAAACAATATACGAATATTAGGAATAGAACTCTGGGAGAGAATTACAAGATAGGGAGAACTCACATTTGGAAGGATTATAATAATGATTCAGGTGAAAACATGGCAGTCTCCCTAAGCTCCGGCACATCCTGACTTGCTCCCTTCCTCTGCCCACTTGCATCCTGTTTTCATTGTCAGAAAATCCATTTCTCCTGGGTAGGCATGTTTTCTCCTTCCCACCCTAGATCCTCTGTAGTCTCATCCAACTATACTGTAAACCACTGAATGTACACTTTAAAAGGGTAACTGTACGGTATGTGAATTATATCTCAATAAAGCTGTTAAAGAATAAATAACAGGCTGCAGGCTAACTGGTCCTGCAGGTGGCAGTTTGCCAGCCTCTGCTCTAGACACCAGATGAGCTGGCTCCTCTCAGAAGCCTACAAGTGGATTCAGCATTTTAAATGTGGAAAATTCAGTTTGGAAGAGCTGGAAGATGACTGCAGTCAGATAGGCCTTTGTTTTTGGGTGTTCCTGGCGAGGGGATCTATATGTCTTGTAGATGTGTGATGTAAGCAATGATGAACTCCTGTTTGTAATTAAAGCCAGGAATTCAGCCCACACACCCAGACACACTCAGACTCACCACAGTTCTCATTGCGGGGTTCTTGCATAGCCACTAGGCTGCAAAGACCTTCCCTTAGTCCCAGCCAAGCTTCCCAGGCAAACAATCATTTTGTCCATCTTTCTTCTTCTAGCCCATCTGGATAGTTTGCAAAAATTCCTCAATTTGCCATGATTAAAAAACAAAGCTTCATCTCATTGCCTCTTGAGAGAGGTAATGTGAGGGGGTGATGGTAAAATTTAATCTGAAGTTTTCTTCTTGTAATCAGAGTCTTGGCCAAGGGAACTTGCTTAGATAATTTCTGTACTGTACTTACAGCCCTCGGCATTCATTCCACAAATATTTATTTAGTGGCTATGTGTCAGGCACTGTTCCAAGTGGCAGAGACACAAGAGTGAACAAGAAATAAAAAATCCCTCTTTCATGGCATGGCGTTTACATTCTAATAAGGCAGAGTCTGTCCTTCTTTTATCTGCATGTTTCCATAATGAAATACTATACTTTATTATCATTAATTAACCTCCTATGCTTCATGAGAGGTCATTTCGCCTCTCCCTCTGCCTCTAGGCTGGATGGACCTAAACTCTTCAGATGGAAGTGTTAAGTCCTGTGAGTTCTGTCCACAGCACAGTTTAAAAATACCCACTTTTCTAACAGTCCAAACCATTATCACTAATATCTAGGCTACAGCAGTAGCCTTTTTATGGGTCCCCTGAATCTTCAATTTCCCCATAGTTATTGTTAAAATAATCAAATCTCATCATATCCTTTCCTTATCTAAAACCTTCCAGTAGCTTTTCCATTTTTCTTAGGATTAAGTCCTAAATACATAACCTGGCCTGTGGTAGCACTGCATATCCTGGTCCCTACCTTCCTCCCTTCAAATCACTCTCCCTTGGCTTGAAACATTCCCACCACGTTGGTCTCTCTCTCTCTCTTTTTTTCTTTTCTTTCTTTCCCACCCTCCCACTGGTCTTCTCTCTTTACCATGAACATGCCAAGCCCCTTCATACCTCATTCATTCTTGCATTGACAAGATTCAGCTTACATGTCATTTTCTCAGTAAGGCTATCTCTGATTCCATTCTGTTACACACTTTTAGTGATTAGTTATTTATGCTATTATTTATTTAATGACTGCTACCTCTAGCAGACTATGAGCTCCATGAAGGCAGGGCTTTCCATGATTTGTTTATGACTGTATCGCCTTACTTAGCCCGGGATCTGGCTGATCACAGATGCTCAACAGATGTTTTCAATAAGAAACAGATGTTTTGAAAAATATCATTTAACACAGGAAGGCTACGAAATTACCTCAAAAATGGATAAGTATTTTATGACCAAATATTATGATATCAATTAGAATAAAGAGAATGAAAACAAGGACAGAAATATGACTAGAAAGGTAGGAAAGGAGATGCGGAGAGAGTGAGAGAGAGAACAGAGGTGGAGCCAGCTATCGGCAAGAGACGGAGCCTGCTAAAAAGAGAATTCGTTTAAAATAAAAACTGGTGAGGACTTGACTGAAGGAACATTTGCTTTAGGAATCATGCTTTCAGGAGGCTAGGAACATTGTCATCCAGGACTGCTACCTGGGCACTGGTGGGAATAAAGATCATCCCAAATTTTGTCTTTTTTGTCTACCTCTTTACCTCTTTTGTCTTAAATCTTAGAATCTCCTGAATGAGATACTACAACCTTCCTCGGGAGGACTAGAAGTTTTAGGAAATAAAGCAAATGGCAGTATTTCTGCTTTTAAAAAGGAAGCTTTTCAGTTCACGTCCAGCCACAATTCTGGGATAATGTGTGCTTCATCTCTTCTCTCTTTAGGCCTTGCGGTAGGTGATAGCTAAATTTTTTTTTTTTTTGAAAGAGAAACTTTGCTTTTATCATTAAGTGTCAAGAAGAGGTCATTTGTAGGAAAAAAAATGTTTAATAAAATGCAGAAAGCACAGCCCCAAGGGTCTCCATGAAGACCTCTGCCTTACATATTAATGGATAAATGGATGGAAATGCCATCTTTTAGCAATGCAGGTGAGAACTACTGGAATGAAAAATCAAAGAAATTAAGAATTTAATGACACGTACATACTTAGGAAAAATACTCAAAAGATCTCTGAGGAGCACAAGGTGTGTGAATTTGAATGATGCCACTAAAAGAACCAAACAAGTCCATGAGCATTCAGAACACAAAGGGAGAGTCCCTTTGTCCTAATGGGTGCTCCAATCTCCTACCGGAAAGAAAATGTTGACAAAGATATAATTCCAATCTACTTGGGAGTTTAAATAACGTCCAGTTATGAGAACAACATTTAGATTTTATTAAGAAAAATGATAAAAATGTGCTGGGGTTCACAGTACGCCATTAGCATAAGTGATTACTGTACTCATTTCAGCAACTAATTACTGACTATCAACTGTGTGCTACTCACATAAAGAGTAACAAGACCCAGCGCCTCTCTTCGAGAAGCTTACTACACACAAGCTTATAATAAGTTAACTACAAAAATAGTTGTATAATTCGGTAGTTGATAACAAATGGCCAGGAGACTCAGAGTTTTATGACAGAAGGTGAAAAGACTTGTATCTTACTGAGATAATCAGTAAAATTTTCACAAAGGAAGGAGCTTTTGAGAGAGGCTTGGAAAAAAGTAACTTTTTCTTAGTCTGGGATGTGAGAGAAGAGCATTCCAGGCAGTGGGTATAGTAACAGCAAAGGTACAAAAGTGGGAAAGCAGGAGAGATTTTTAGGAAACTCAACAGCTACGTTGCCAAAGTGTAAACTATATGTGTTTGGGAGGGGGCAGCAGGAAACACTACAACGAACTAGACAGGTAGGCAGGAATCAGACTGCAGGAGCTTTTCAAATTCATTCCCTTACTCTTTTCGACACTGACATTCACCGAGCACCTGCGCCAGCCTTTGTGCTAAACACAGTGGGGGCGGGGACGGGGAGGGGGTGTGGAGAGGAGATGTGAGTGCTGTAACCACACCAACTGTGTATTCACAGACTTTCATAACTAGAGGCCTAAACATTCTTTTCATAAAATGAAGTCACATTATTTGTCTGCTCCCCAAATTTCATACTGAATTAGTCAAGCTTATTAGTAGTTGTGATCTGAGTCCATATGATCTGTGTCTCACAGGGCATCAAAAGTAATTTGGATGAAGAAAGAAACACATTTGCAACGAATTATACTTTTCAGCTGCACTCTAGTTTCAAAGAACTAGGTCAGATTCCTCATTAGGTTTGGAAGGACTTAACCTGTTCCTCTCCAGGTTCCACATGAGGCTGGTCCCACTTGGTTTGTCCCATTGGGGTGATGCCATGATGATAATCATATCCCAGGAGCTGAGCCACCAGACTGGCCAGATTTGGGCTTTATCAACTGACAGCTACTGCTAAAGAATTCTAAGGACAAATTCCTGCTGCTGTTTTCAGCCTTGAACATGATTGGAATATCAGTCTACAAGCTGGAGGTGGCACACGTTGAGGATTTGCTGAAACTACAGGAAGCCAGACTTGAAAGTGGCAGATCTGGGTACCCTGGTTATTAAAATAAAGAGGGCACGTCCACGTTCAAACACTTTTAAAAAGAAATGTGAAATAACAAAACATTAAAAAGAGAAATGGAAGTAACTGAAGTGCAGAGAAATTATATAGATGGCAGTTAAAATAAAACGTAAGAACATATTAGGGAAAAGGCTATAATAAAAGATTATCATTAACTCGAGCTGTTATAATAAGGAGGCTTCCCAAGCTGAGTGTCAATTGAGTAAAAGGTGGGGGCAGGGGCCTAAAAAGCTTTCTCAGTTTGAAGCTCAAATCTGTGGAACTCCCTGTCCTCGGGGTTTTAACTCGGGCCTGGAATTGCTGCCAAACCTGTCCTTGTGCCTGGGCAGAAAGTCTCTACACAAAGCTTCTAGGCCTTGAATGACCTCACTGATGAAAGTGAATTTACTTACTATTCGACTTACCACTCACCTGTTAGTCTTCTAATAATACAGTGTCTCAGAGTCCCCAGTCTCTGTCCTTTCACCCTCTCAACCTGAAATCCGTGTTGGGCCAGCCCAGCAGGAAAATGGCCTAGTTTTGATCCCCTAGACAACATGCAGAAGTCATTTTTTATATCACATTTCTGCTAGGTGACTCTATAGTTTAGAAAGAAAGATATAGCAGGAACGCCATTTACTCAATTCAGTCAATCAGTACACATGTTGTAGTGCCTAATATATTCCTAGCGCTGTGCTTGATCAGGAAGAGCAGCGTCAGAGGCTAACAGTCAGAGACACAGGATCAACACAGTTAAACAAGGTATAAGACAGGACACGATTAGCTCTTCTCTCTCCTTTGTATGTACTGTGCTTAGAAGGCACCCTTGTCAAACTGCCTTGCTACCATGGTGACAGTTACTAAGAAATGCACAGATCCACATACGAACAGGTTACAGAGTTCTGTTTGGTTGCTATTGTTAAATATGCAGTTTCTGCACTGAGATGAACGGTTCTTATTATCAGTCTGCAATTTTCTCTATGAATTCTCTGTATTTAAGTCCTTAAAGAGCATGTGGACCCATCCACGCTGACCCTGCTCAACTTGGGGGTTTTCCCACTGAGTGGGAATCAGGCTTTAACCCTTCATGTGTCGTCTGGAATGACCTCAGTGTCCCACGCTTCTCAGTTGACCTGATCCTTTAATTCCCCAAGGTTCCCCCAAGGTTAAGAAGGAATTCTTGATCATCTCTAAACTGCTTTTGTCTCTTTAGTGGCTATCATCTCCTCTTTGCCCCACCTCATCCTGTTGTGACCACTGTCCCCTTCTCATTCATTCCCCAAGCACCATTACATATAAGTGGTAGTTTATAAAAGACTTTTACTGAAAGTCTGGGAATTAGAGGAAGGACTACACTATAGCACAGGACAGGAGATGTAAGTACATAAAAGCTCTAGGGCCATTTTCAACATAGGGAATTTCTCACTATATTTTCTTCGCAGGACCTGCCTGGTGCCGTTTTGCTCAGCGTTCCTTCTCCTCCAGCTCTTTTCCGAGTTCTCACGTCAAAATCACTGTAATTTTATTATTCCAAGCAGTGTAATTCTCAGAGTCAAACCGTCCTCCATGTGAACTAACTCACAATCCCAAAAGGCCCATCTATTTTTTTCCTCTTCTCAAACAAAATCTCCACATACCCCAGAGGTGAATTTTGCCATTCCCCTAGAATGTAAAATAGCAGCTAAATGTAGCTATTTTTAATAGTTATATTAAATTAAATAGCTAAATTCAATCTTAATTCTCTTATTTAATCTGTATTTATAACTGTTTTTCTTGAGAATGGCTGAACTACCGATGTAAAGTCAAAGTTTCAGAAACATTCTGCATTGTGCACAAGTCATTCATACACTTGGAGAGAATTGTAGTTCCTTTTTTCTTTTTAAACTTCATTTTCTAAAGAAGTGATTCCTCAAAAGATTGAGAAAAACTACAGAATGATTTGTGATTTTCTGATTGCCCTATAAGAGACAGGAAGCAGAATAAAAACGGGTCCCCCATAGAAAACTCCCTTCTGGGTCTGGCAGTATTCACAAGCCAAGACCCTTTTATATGCACACAACACAATTTTCGTAAGAGAAACCTTTCCACATTCAGTCACAGGAGTCGACGACTGGGGGGTGACCACAGCTCTGCTTTAAGGGTAAGGATCTTATCTCTGACAAAAGGAATGTTTCCAAAGGTGTTCAGTACTGATTTCTCTCCAGGCAGCCCTAAGTTACATCTGAATGTCACCCCCAAAAGAAAGTAACATCTGACAGTAAGTACACTTTCTTGTGAAGATGGATACTTCCCTTTGGAAGTATATATGTATATACTATATGCACACCTCTTATGAGCCTGTTGTGTACTATGCAGAGCACTGGACTAGGTACCATGGAAGATGTAAAAAAAACAGTAAAACAAAACTGAAATCCTACAGGAGCTTAGAATTCAGAGGGTGAGAAAAGTTTTACTATGCAGAAATAATAATTATGGAATGAAAAACAAGGTAGAGTTTATTCACAGAGTTCTGGGATTTCAGAACTAGAAGTATTTTAGATTATTCACTGATCTGCAGAGGAGAAAACTGGAGTCCAGAAGGGTTAGGAATTTACCTGAGGTCACACAAGGAATGAGTGGCAGAGCCAGGAAGAAACCACAGATATCAAGAGCTCTCTCTACCTTACCACATTGTAACAACCTTTAAGCATCAACTCGATCCAAGGAAATAAACAGCTCAAGATGACACATGTAAAATGCTTAGCATAATGTGTGCAACCATCAGCTGACATCATTATCACAATCATCACCACAATGATAGTGGTTGATGGTGGTATTAGCCAGAGCTGGATGTGAGTTCCAGGTCTGCCACTTCCTGTGTAACTGCAGAAGAGCTACTTATCTTCTCTACACCTTACTTTCTTCATCTATAAAATGGGAATAAAAATAGTATCTACCTAATGGGTATATACCTGTCACTTGAGTATGTTCAAACACTAGCTGTTCCACAGTATTTATTAACCTATGTAGGTATACAGAGTCAAACAAGGATACACGCATACAGGGTATCAGTACTTCTCTTTGCTTTGCTAAAAGGAAATCCAGAACGTTAACATTTTTTTTTTTTTTTTTTTTTTTAGATTTCACCCTATACAGATACCAGCACACAAAAGTATGGAACAAAGAAAATAGGAAAATAAATGCTATTTGGGATGTTGTATTATAGGAACTGTTTATTATTCTCAACAAATATACACCAAGCTTCAGCTTTCAAGGAGCTTGTAGTCTAGTGGAGGAAGAAACCAGGATGTTTTGATAGGGAGTGATATACACATTGCAGAGCTAGAGCTAAGAGCTAATGGAAGCTCACAGAAGGGCATCCCATCCTGTAAGGGTGGAGGTAGGGAAGGGAGTGTCAGAGAAGTTTTCTCAAATAAAAGAAAAAGGAGCTGGACAAAGATGAGAAGAGTTGGGAAAAGCCTAACGCCACAATCCAGCTGTGGTAGGTACTCTGAACTGGCTCTCAGCATCCATTCCAAACCTCTAGTGTGCTTTCTTATCCTGCAGGTTAAAAGCCACACCTTGCTCATCTCCCTGCAGTTAGGGTTCTGTTCTGCCAATTAGAAGCACTTGGGAGATGGACTGCAGGCTGGAGCCATCTGCTTTGTTTCTGCTGGCAAACTCAGCCGTGGGTACGCTGGGCTTTTCTGCAGCAATCATTTCAGTGTCTAGGTGCTAACTCCATGGGCGTTGAGAGGTAGTCACATGAGCAGCGGCGGCTTCCTGATCTTTGTGGGGTTTTTTGTTTTTTGTTTTTTTCAAATGGAGGTACAGTGGATAGAACCCAGGATCCTACGCATGCTACGCATGCATTCTCCACCCTTCCTTCCTGATCCTTAGATAACAGCTACAATGGTCTGTCTTTGAACTCAACAGTACCAGTGGAGTTCCCTGACGCCCCATCTTCCTGATTAACTGCAGAGGTAGCAGCTTCCTTGGCAGACCAGTCCAGCAGTCTTGTCCTAGAAATCATTCCTGGAAACCCCGCTTTATTCCTTTAGCCTTTCCAATAACTTTGTAAGCTCCTGATACCCTGTATTAAATCCCTTGTTGCTTAAAATAGTGTGAGTGGTTCCTATTTCTTACACCGAATACGCCAACAAAATACAAAAATGCAAAATGTGCATGAGCAATATTATTTGCAGGGGTCAGCAAACTTCTTCTGTCATGGGCCAAGATAGTAAGTATTTTAAGCATTGTTGGACACTTATGATCTTGATCTCCTCTTCCTTCCCCTCCTTAACACCAAGTGTTAAGTACATTCACACTGGTGTGCAACAATCTCCAGAACATTTTAATTTCCCCAAACTGAAACTCTATACTCCTTAAATAACAATTCCCCATTCCTCTCTCCCAGCCACTGGCAACCACCATTGTACTTTCTGCCTCTATAAATCTGACTGCTCTGGACACCTCACATAAGTGGAATTATACAGTATTTGTCTTTTCCTAACTGGCCTATTTTCCTTAGCAAAATGTCCTCATGATCCATGCTGTAGCATGTGACAGGATTCCCTCCCCCCACCCCCCAAGGCTGAAAAATGTTCACTTGTATGCCTATATCACATTTTCTTTATCCATTCATCTGTTTATGGACACTTAGGTTAATTCCACCTCCTGGCTACTGTGAATAATGCTGTTATGAGCATGGATGTGTATATATCTCTTTGAGATCTTTTCAGTTCTTTTGGATATATACCTAGAAGTGGGATTACTGGATCATATGGTAGTTCTATTTTTAATTTTTTTTTTAATGCGGAAAAGACATTTATTACCGAGCTATAAATTAGAGGCAACGGGCAGGGTAGGGTGGGAGAAGCCAAATGGGAGGGCATCTGCTCTTTCTCTCTGTCCTCCTGGGCCTGGATCCTGAGTTACTCATCAAGGCGCTCCTTCACTCGGACTACCTTTGACTGCAGGTAGAAGGAGCCACCCACAGATTTATTGTTCACCTTGAACAGGTGTTTGTAGTTCTTCTGGATCTCCTTGGGGCTCAGCCTGGAGACGCTGAGAATCTGCTGTGCCTCCCAGAGGCTGAGGCCAGAGAGGTTGGAGGCAGCTGCAGACTGGTGTCCGGCGCGGCCTCGGGGGTCAGCTGCTGCCTGGCTGGCTGCAAACTCCTGTCGCAGGGCTCGGGCGAGGTACTTGGCCATGGCGACCGCTCTGCCTCGGGGGACCGGACTCTGGCTTCCGGGGCCTGCGGCTCTAGCTCAAGGTATTTTTAATTTTTTGAGGAACCACTACCCTGTTTTCCATGGGGGCCACACCATTTTATGTTCCTACCAACAGGGCATAAGGATTCCAATTTCTCCACATCCTCGCCAACTCTTATTATTTTGTTTTGTTTTGTTTTGTTTTTTGTAGTAGCCATTCTAACGAATGTGAATGATAACTCATTATGGTCAGATTTGCACCTCACTAATCATTAGTGATACAGAGCATCTTTTCATATGTTTTGTTGGCCATTTGTATATCTTATTTGCCCACTTTTAAATTGGATTATATTTGTTGTTGTTGTTGAGTTGCAGAAGTTCCTGATATATTCTGAATGTTATCTCCTCATCAGATACATGATTTCCTTAGGCTGCTTTTTCACTCTGTTGCTTATGGCAGTCTAGTTTAGTCCAGTCTGGAGCAATGTGGTGACAGTCTGGCCAGATCTGGAGCCATCTTCCATCCTAAAGATACCAGTAGGAATGAGCCAGAGCATCTCTATCTTGGACACTTCAGGTCTTAGATACTCTGATTCCCTACAATATGGAAATGTATCCCCATGCTTTACTTTGCACCAGAACCAACCACCCTGAGGTCTCTGAGGCTGCCAAATTAGAAACGGCCTCAAGCCTCGGTAAGTGGGAGTCATAGACGTCGACTCACCAGATTCAGGTTTTGCATTGTCAAGGGCCTGCCACTAGAAAGATGAAATCAAACATAATTCTCACATCTGTTTTCCAATTTAGCACTGCTCCCTTCTACTTCAAATGGTAGTTCAGTTCAGCTTCTCTGATTCTCCATATTTATCCTCAGGGGATAAAATATCCCAACCCTAGAGACATTAATGATTTCCAGTCAAATATACAGCGAGTTAATGCATGACTTAGTCTAAAATACAACCCAGTTCACGTACTACTTGCTCCAAAAAAAGGAAACCTTGCTATTCTGTATTAGTGAGTGTGAACACTGTGGCATGATGCATTTGCCAACATATCCTACCTGAAGAAGTAAGATTCTGATTTACAAAAGGTCTATTTCTTTTTCTAACTAGTATTGCCTTTTAGAAGAATTCAGGAAGCCTTATGTGCATTATTTTTCTAGTCCCCACAAGAAAAGGAAAATGGGACAGTTAAGGACAGAGCTGCATATGGTCAAGAAGAAACATTGGAAATGCAGGATCCTAATTCTCTTCTTCCCTGATTTTTATGGTTAGCTGTTGCTATTCAAGTGTTCACATACAATGATGTTTAACACTGCATTACTTCTAATCATGAATATCCAAGGATAATGACATTTATAAGTGATTTCAACTGTAAATAACAGAAAACTCAAACATAAGTAGGTTAAAAAATAGTTTTTCCCTCATCATAACAAGAAATCCAGAGATTGGTAGTTGCTAGCATTGGTTTAAATGTTCAACAATCTCAAGGCCAAAAGCCTTTCATTTTCTTGACCTTTTCCTCATGGATGAAAGATGGCTGCCACAGCTCCTTATCTTATTCCTCACAAAGCAGAGAGACTAGGTTAGAGATGATACCAGTTTCGGCTGTCCCATTTTATTTGGAAGGCAAAAGGTTTCCTGGAACTTCCCCCTCAACCTCAGAAATCTTCACCTTACTTCTAGAAGGCTGGAACTTACACCACTCCTAGGGATAAGCAAGGCTAGGAAAACAAAATACTTGGGTTTTCCCATCCCGGAGGCAGGCAAGCGAGAGAGAAGTTGGGAATGGATATTGGTCTGCTAAATTTGGGGGTCTGCCACAGCAAAAACCAGGAAACACAAAAATATTTGAGAACACAAGATTGACTGAGTTATGATGTGCCATTTGAATCTCAGGGAGCTGTTAACAAATTGTAGTATAGAAATATACTTAGTTGCATGCAAAATTATTCATAAAATGTTATCAACTAAAAAATCAACACATAAAACAAGACAAGAAAACATCAAATTTGTTGGGGTGAATTAAGTTTAGACAGATCTTTTAGAAGTTAAATAGATACATGCAGAAAGAAAAAACTGGAACTTATACGCTGAAAATGTTGACTGAGGTTGGGTTTTCCATGAAACAGACTCTGAGGCAGAGCTCTGCATGCAGGTGGCTAAGTGCAGAGTGCTCTCGGGAACAGTAGCTGTAAGGGAGGCAGGGTGGGCAGAGCAGGGCAGATGCCACAGACTTTAACTGGTCCCATGGGAAGCTGGATGTCCCAGATTGTCCCAGTTGAGGGACTGTCTCTTTGTACCTTCACAAGTGACCAGTCATGGGATTTGGGCTGTTCCCAGGGAGGAGATAGAACCTAGCATGAGGCAGTTTCCTTCACAGAAGGCAATTCTGGAGAAGAATTCAACTGTGAGTCACCAGCAGCCAACATTCCTGGCAGCTGTGTCTTGGGATCTGGGCAGCACACCACAGCATCCACCAGAAAGTCAACAGTGATTATCTTTGGGTTTGGGGATTAAGGTTGGTTTTCTCTCTTTTGAAAAATATTTTCCACAGCAAACATAGCATTGTTCTAAGGATAAAATGAGTTAAATCATGTGAAGCACTTGGCACAATTCCTGGAATTTATTAAGTACTCAATAAATTTAGCTATATTTTGTGTGTGTGTACACACACACACACATATGTAATATTTTAAAGAGAAAACATAAATGTGGATATTGTCAAAAAGGATGAAATAGGCTTCAAACAATAACAGAACTTTCTGTTCCTTTTGGCTTATTTTGTTTTAATCTGTGAAGCTCTTTCTTATGACATTATTTCTTTCTAGCATGTCCAACAGAACTCTGTGTGATGATGGAAATTTAAGTATCTGTGCTTCCAATATGTTAGCCGCTAGCCATCGGTGGCTGCTGAGCATTTGAAATGTGGCTAGAGCAAATGAAGACCCTAATTTCAAATTTTATTTCGTTTCAATTTGTTTAAATGTAAAATAGCTGCATGTTGCTGGCAGCCACCATATTGGACAATTCGGCTCTATACCAATGCTGATTTAGAAAAGAGATCCAGAATATTCTTTCTCTCTTGAAGTTTGGATTATTTCCTCAACTCACTACCCTGTATAATCTACTCTTGATTTCAAAATCACATTATATTTACATGTGTAGGAAAAACAAAATGGGAACAGTTAATTAAGTGTTAAAAAAAAAAAGGGTTGTTGTTTTCCATCAGACTTTTTTTTCATACAACAGGGTAAGTAATTTAGATGAAAGTTAGGTGCTAAACAGCTACAAAATGTATTGCTAATTGTACGGTATTTTTTAGTAAACAATCTGAAGAGAAAATGAAAGGGGTTGTTCCATATCAAATATCTGGTTCCCCCTGGTGGGCTGAAAAAAAGACTTCTCACTGAAATCATATCTTTCAACCATATTGTCAATATAAAAGGGGAGGCAACTGCAGAAACAGTTTGAGAATGCCTGATAATAATGTGGAAGTCTCTTACCTCTCAGGTGGGAGGCATATGTAAAGGGGAAAACTCTCTAACAGCAGTCATGTTTGTGGAGAAAAGAAAGACAGATCTCGGTCTGCATCTCACTCTGCCAGGTACTGGCTGTACTTTGGACAAATTACTTAACTTCTCCATAATCAGATGGTGATAACTACAGCTACCTTGAAGATTTGCTGGAAGATTAGTGATATGTAAAGCACCTGGCACACAGTAAGTGCTAAATCAATGATAGTTTTATTATTATGTTAGTAAAATGTCAAGAAAATATATCAGCAAAAAGGGAGTAAGCCCAAATACAAAAAAACTGGGGTAGGAATTAACTGGCATAATCATTAAATTGCAAAATTATTTGGGGAATACGTTGCTTTATGTGTATTTCGACCAGATGTAAAATTTAGTCAACTGTTTATCAAATGAATGAAAAAAATGGATGCTTGAATAAATGAATGAATAAGTACCTTGCCTGTTTTTAATATCATTTTGCCCTCAAAATGGGTTGTTATCACTAAAATGGTTTCATCACTGACACTATCACTAAGGATATCTTGAAGAACCTATAAAGAGCAGTATCAAATCAATGGTCTTGAGCAGAACTGTTTTTCCAGACTTAATAGGAGAGATTAGGGCTGAAATGAAGAAACAACTTCTTGAGCAATATTCCATCCTCAGACATTTTTAAGAAGACAGATAATTCTCCAAGCTGGAAATGTCTTCATCATCTGTGGTAGCCAGCTTCCAGGATAGCCTCCATTGAACCTTACTTCCTAGCATTCACGCCTGTCCCTAGTCTACCTAAATTCAATCAAGGATGGCCCTGAATACGGCAGAGGTGATGTGTGACTTCCAAGGCTACGTCATAAAAAGCACTGCAGCTTCTGCTCTGGTCTATCAGATTGATCACCTGCTCCAAGATAAGCCAGTAGTCATACAGTGGGGAGGATACTCAAGTCATCCCCTGGAGAGATCCATGTGTGGCCAACAGCCTCTGCCAGCCCACTGGACATGTGAGAGAGCCACCTTGAAAGAAGTTTCTCCAGCTCCAAAGAGTCTTCAGAAGACCACATCCCTAGCCAACATCTGACAGCCACCTTAGGAAACACTGAGACAGAAATGCTCAACTGAGCCACTCCTGAATTCCTGACTTATAGAAATTGTGAGAGAGAATACATGATTTTTTATTGTTTTAATCCACTAAGCCTTGGGGTCATTTGATAAGCAGCAATAGATGGCCAACACATTATCAAGGAAAACATTTCTTGCTACTGTCCAAAGTGTCCTGCTTATAGGCTGAACCAGATGATCATTTAAAGTAACCTCTATCTTTACAACAGCAATGTTTAAACAGCTTGTCATGTCATTAACTCAGTATCTTTTCCTATAAAATTCTTATGAGACAAGGATAATCAGCCAATCAAATATATAACAAATATCAATTAAGTTTGTGGGAATTAGAGAAACATGAGGTAAATCAGAGTCAGAACATGCCTATAGGAGGAGCTCTCACAGCCATACACCATCAGTTAGCCCAGACTGGAAGAGACATACCCCCACATCCTTCCCACAGGAAGGTATTGCCTACTTCATTATCCAGCAGGATGAAGAAAACCATTTTTCTGGCCAACCATAGCCTAGCCAGTCAGAGGCTGTAGCGCCCCAACCAATGAGAAGCCTCCAAACTTTGGACTCCCAGTGTCCTCCAGTGAACTCTTTAGTTACGACAGCCCCTACCAAGGCCCCCTTTTCCCTATAAAAGCAAGCTCCCTTCCAAGTTCTGTGGATTTGCCTGTGGTCAACCATAGTTTCCATAACCTGAATCTCAATTCCTCTGGCTATTCCTGAATAAACTCCCTTTTGCTGGTAAAATAACTGACTATTATTAAAGTTAATAATTTTTCAAGTTATTATTCTAGGTGCTCCACTGATTAAAAGGTATGATGACGCTAATGATAAAAATAACAATAATAGTAACATTTATAAGTAGTACTAATATTTATTAAGCATCTACTTTGTCTCAGTGTTTTAGACACTGTGCATCTACTTTCACTTAATGTTAATATATATTGCCAAGAATCTACAATGGAGAACAGTCTCTTCAATAAGTGGTGCTGGGAAAACTGGACAGCTACATGTAAAAGAGTGAAATTAGAACATTCTCTAACACCATATATAAAAATAAACTAAAAACGGATTAAAGACCTAAATGTAAGACCGGATACTATAAAACTCCTAGAGGAAAACACGGACAGAACACTCTGAATAAATTGCAGCAATATTTTTTCCAACCAGCTCCAAGAGTAATGGAAATAAAAGCAAAAATAAACAAATGAGACCTAATTAAACTTAAAAGCTTTTGCACAGCTAAGGATACCATCAACAAAACGAAAAGACAACCTACAGAGTAGAAGAAAATATTTGCAAATGATGCAACCAATGAGGGACTAACTTCCAAAATATACAAATAGCTCATAGCTTAGTATCAAAACAAAAGCAAAAACAAAGAAAAAACAAGCAACCCAATCAAAAAATGGTCTGAAGACCTAAATTGACATTTCTTCAAAGGAGATATCCAGATGGCCAAAAAGCACATGAAAAGATGCTCCGTTTTGCTAATTATGAGAGAAATGCAAATCAAAACTACGAGGTATCACCTCTCACCAGTCAGAATGGCCATCATTCAAAAGTCTATAAACAATAAATGCTGGAGCGGGTGTGGACAAAAGGGAACCCTCCTACACTGCTGGTGGGAATATAAATTGGTGCAGCCGCTATGGAGGACAGAGGTTCCTTTAAAAACTAAAAATAGATTAACCATATGATTCAGCAATCCCACTCCTGAGCATATATCTGGAGAAAACTATAATTTGAAAAGACACATGCACCCCAATGTTCACAGCAGCACTACTTGCAATAGCCAAGGCATGGAAACAATCTAGAAGTCTATTGACAGATGACTGGATAAAGATGTGGTATATATACACAATGGAATACTACTCAGCCATAAAAAAGAGTAAAATAATGCCATTTGCAGCATAGATGGACCTAGAGATTATCATATGAACTGAAGTAAGTCCGACAGAGAAAGATAAATTATCGTATGATGTCATTTAAATACAAATTTTATTTAGAAACCAGAAATAGACTCAGGGACATAGAAAACAAACTGTGGTTACTAGGGGGAAAGGGAAGGGAGGGATAGATTAGGAGTTTGGGATTAACAGATATACATTACTATATATAAAATAGATAAACAGCAAGGACTTACTGTATAGAACAAGGAACTATATTCAATTTCTTGTAATGAGCTGTAATGGAAAAGAAACTGAAAATATATATGTATGTATATGTATAACTAAATCGCTTTGCTGTACACCTGAAACTAACATTGTAAATTGACTACACCTCAATAAAAAATAAGAATAAAGAAAAAAATATATATATATATATGTTGCCAAATGTTTTCCAGGAAGGTCATATCAAGTTACACTCCCATCTGCAGTGTATAAAAAGAGAGTCACTGCATATTTACCAGCACTTAAACAAAGGTTTTTAAAAAATCTGATAGGTGAAAAAGACAATAGTTTAATCTGCACTTCTATGATTACTAGACCCTGATAAGTTAAGCACATCAAATCTTTGTCTCACATACATTACAAATATTTCTCACCCAGGTTGGCACTGTGTTTTCTTGAAATTTTGAGTCAAGTCAATCTCTTCCTTTGTAATTTCCTACAATTCTTTTGTAATTAGATTCTTCTCTACTTCTAGATCAATGAAATTTTCACTTGTATTTCTTTCTAGTTTGTTTATGGTTTTGTTTTTTACATAGAATTATTTTTTGTTGCAGAATACAGAGTAAAAGTCTTTTTTCCTCCATAATCATGTCTCCTTCACTAATAATTGAATAAAATTGAATAAGTTTTCCTTTCCCCACTGATTTATGATGCCACCTTTACTATCTAAGGAATTCTTATATTACTTGAGTATGTTCTTTCACTGTCGGTTTTGGTGCTAGTACTACATCTTTTCTGATTACTGACTTCTACACATTCATCAAGAATCATCACATTCTCCTCCAGGAAGCCTCCCTGATTCTTCCAAAAAGATATAATTTCTGCCTCCTTTTTCACCTTTATAACATACAAAATTCTGCCTTGTATCACAGTCAACAGAGTTGATTTTACCCAATTACATTAATGAGAACAAGGAACAGGTATATTATCCAACAAACATCACTGGGCCATCCATGATGAAAGGATTATAAAGGTGAATGAACTCTAGACTCTGCTTTGGGGAGTTCACCACTTAGTAAGGGAAAGAGACACGTAAATACATGTGATTAAATACAGTACGATTAAATAGCATAAAAATAAGCATATACAAGGAAAGAGAAAGGTAAAAATTACCTAAGCGAGCACTGGGCAGTGTTTCAAGTAGTGGACATACCTATGAGCTGGATTTATGGAGTTTCTTAAATGTCAGAGGAATTTGTAATTCATTTGAATGACAAAGTGCATCAATTCAGATTCTTCAACAGAAGCTACATTAATTTAGCCTGCATTCTGAGAACTTTTTAAGAAAGCCTAATATAGTGTGGGTTAGGACGGCCAAGCCTAGGAGCAGCTCTGCTCGGAAACCGTTTTCATGAGCACGAACCCGGTTAAGACTAGAATGGGACAGGGGGCAAACTACCCACCAAGTGTGTTTGGGAGAAAATCAGACACAGGAGTGAGATAACACCTTTTCTGATCTATAAACCACTTTTACTGGAGTTGGTTTAAAAGGCATGAGGGCTGCAGACACCTTGTCGTGGGAGCCAGCACAGTTTCAGGCTCGAGTCTCACCTCGCCCCGCCCCTCAGGGCCCCGCCAAGCCCTGGCCAGACGTTAGGACACGGACCACTGACGTCATGCAAAAGTGACGTCATCAGCACTGACGCAGTCTCACAGGGAGGGGCCTCAGCTCACCTCAGAACGCAGTCAGCTCCACGGAGCAACGAGGTGTCTGCCTCGCGCTCTGCGCTGAGGGTCCGAATAGTCAGAGCTGCTGGAACAGAAGCGCCGAAGTCGCTCAGGAGCTGGAAAGTGGCCACGCCTCTCCGGCCTTGGCCCTTACCCGCGTCCTAAGGTCCCGGCGCGGTCCAGGAGGCAGCGCGCTCACGAGCCCGCCGCTTGCGGCGGTCACGCGCACGCACGCTCGTGCGCACGTTCCCTGAGAACCCGGAAGTGCGAGGGACAGGAGAGGCACGTGGGTGGAGCTGGAGCGCAGCTCGCATGGGGGAGTCTATCCCGCTGGCCGCCCCGGTCCCGGTGGAACAGGCGGTGCTGGAGACTTTCTTCTCTCACCTGGGCATCTTCTCTTACGACAAGGCCAAGGACAATGTGGAGAAGGAACGAGAGGCCAACAAGAGCGCGGGGGGCAGCTGGCTGTCGCTGCTGGCGGCCTTGGCCCACCTGGCCGCGGCCGAGAAGGTCTATCACAGCCTCACCTACCTGGGGCAGAAACTAGGTACCTCCGCCCCGCCCCCCGTGCCCCTTGAGGAGGAAGGAGAGGGAGTATATTCCCCTATCGGCAGTGGCTTGGGTTCCCTGTCTCTGTCACTCTAGCTGCAGGCTCAACTTGGCACTCCCAGATCTCCTCCCACCGGTCCCTTCCTTCCCTCGGCTTCCACAAACCCCGCCCACCGGCCTCCGCTGCTGATAGATTGGCCAACGGGGTGGCTGTTTTTTGCAGGGCTGTGCTCCAAACCGATGGATGTATCCATTTTGCTCATGCATGGATTGGTGCCATAAATGATAAGTTAAGCAAACTCTATGTCCCCGCTCTTCTAACCAGTGACACTGCGGCCAGAGGAGCAAAACTTGGCAGTACAACCTAGTTAATGAACACTATTGTTTGGCCTCTTAAGGTTAAGGCCTTGGAAAGGTACAGATGGAGTCCTACCCCCTGTTTGTAGGCCCTCAATAAATATTTAATGAATGAAGAAAAATATGAATACTGGACAGGAAAGGCAAGAAATAAGCCTAACACTAGCAATAGGGGACTTACAGGGAAAATGGTAAACACTCTTACCATCCCATTATAAATCTTCGCCCTGAAAATAAAATCCAGGGGTTGATTCAGCTGATTTTCATCAGTAGAAACAATTAGTATGAGTAGATCAGAAGGAAATAATATATGTGTAAGCCAAGGGCTATGCATTAGAAATTATTACTATTTATAATTACCAATATTATGAATCCCAGAGCTTTTAGAGTTGTTTTAGTACTTTAGCCTACTTTAGACCCTTTATCAGATGCACAGGGTCTGGTATGAATGAAGGACACATATATACAATGTAGACTAGAAATATACAATTGTGTGTAGACTCTGTTTTGAGTTTTTCTGCCCAGTTTCCTTATATTGCCTGAAGGTGATCATATACATCTTGCTTTCAGGAAACACTCAAGGGGGCAGGCTTTCTGAGATCTTAATTTTGCTTTTAGCTTTTCAAACAATAACTTGTTATTTAATATATTGACTTATTGGTAAAAACTGGTCAGATAGTTTCACCTTGTGTATTTTTTCCTCCCTTTTCTACGTTGGCACTTCTCACAAATTTATAATTGCTGTCGCAGTATTATAATTCCCCTTTCTGCAGATTGGCAGATTGTGTGTGTGCAATTGTGTGGGTAGGTGACAGCGCCCATACCAGAATACCTACCTTTGAACTGTCAGATTGTGTTTGTATCCATATGATTTATAAAAAATTATAGATTTATTTTAGTACATCTATATGAAGGGGGGATGCTGGCTGTAAAATTGAAGGTGAGTAATTTTCTGGCAGTTTTAGTGTTTTTAGATTCCCCCACCTCATGAAGAATGCTGATGGATCCTAGTGCCATGATTCCTAGCTTGGGGGCTTTTTTAGCTCACCTTTGAGAACTTGATGAAACCTGCGGCCTTGCTCTGCAGAAAAAAAATATGTGTGTAGTACAATTTTGCATATAATCTGAGAGGATTGGATTCAGTTCAGTTGGATTTCCTAAAGACTATTTCTAGATCTCAGTTAAGAAATCTGCTACACTAGTTTAAATTGTACGTGCCTGGTGTTAGGTAAATAGAACTGGTTGTGCGTAAGAACATGCATAAGGCCATCACTGTCTCTGACTTGGGTTCTGTGAGGTGGCTCTGATTATCTAAAGTGATTAATTCTGCATGGACCCCAGCCTGGATGGGTGAGCCTGAGGATTGTGGTTTGAAATTGATCCAGGGAGCAATTTACACTGTGAAACAAGCCCAAGTGCTGTCCAGGCTCCCAGGTGATCTCGCACTTTGGAGTAAATGTTCTGAAGATAGCATGTTTAATTTTAATGCGTCATAACTTACTTACATGTACAGTAAACGTAGGTTCCAGATGTAAAATTTTAACTTTGCAAGTATCTTACAGTTTTTTGGTACCGGAATGATTGTGCTACCAACGTGCTTACAATATGACTTCAGGTTATTGAGCTGACTCTCTATTTTCTTAAAAACTTGGGAGAATTTGTCTGTTGCCATTTAAAACAGTCCCATGGTCTTCAACTACATTGCTGATTAGGATGTTTATATGGTTTTGTTTAAAAAACAAAACAAAAAGTTTGTATTTTTTAAACACATGAAAAAGTATGGTTTAAAAAAGTGAGTCTTTTTGACCTCATTCTTGTGACCCGTGTTTAGTGGAGAACTTTGCAGTCGATGCAAGCCTGGGCCTTTGGGCACAGGACGGAGCTGACAGGGAGCCTTCTGTTGCTGTCTTGTCTCAGTGCTGAGAGCCCTCATCTCAGCGCCTTCTCTTTACTCTAAGGGGGGAATATACCTGTTTGGGGAAGGATCAGTGATTAAAATATGCTGACTCAATGCCTGCAGAGGACTTTAGAAGGTCACACTTTTCTCCCCTTTGTTTCATTACCGGAGAGTTTCCTTATCTTCTGGTTGCTGGAAGTTACCAGGGTAGAAAATGAATTCAGAACTGATGTTTAAAATTATCATTAGCAAGAAGTTGTAGAATAAAATATTTAATTAGAGGTTTTGCTTGCTCCTTCAATATACTCATTACTTGAAGTTTCATGATGTGAGAGACTGTTGAAATCTTTTTTTTTTTTTTTTTTTTTGCAGGAGGGAGGTAATTAGGTTTATTTGTTTATTTATTTGGCTTTTTAGTGGAGGTACTGGGCATTGAATCCAGGACCTCACGCATGCTAAGCATGTGCTCTACCATTTAAACTATACCCTCCCTGCCAATGTCTTGAAAAATAATGAGCATTCATAAAAAGAGCCATCTGGAAATAATTCAGAATAATCATATTTTTGTCAATTCGAAAAACTGAAAAGAGAAGGAAGTCTAGTGTCTCTGATTCCCTGTTTCCCAGCATAAAGGAAGGCCATTCCCCATTGGATATTCCTAACCAGATAGGCTTGTGCTCCAGAGAGCACTGAGAAGAGAGACCTGTTTAAAAGAAATGTGTTGGTGGTCTCTCCCTTCCTTATAGTGTCAGGTTCCTTGGTTTTACATACTAGTGATTGATGTTTATTGATAAGCTTTAAAAGGTATTTTTGGTATTTATGGGTGTTTCCGTGTGCCCAGATAAGGGTAATATGTTTAAGGAAAGTATCCTTTTTTTCACCTAGAGTTAAAATTTGCACCAAGATCACCTTGTTTAACAGAGGAAGTGAGTACACAGTTGAGGTCACCTAGCTATCTGTCACATAGCTAGCTTTTTTTTTTTTTTTTTTTTGACAGTACTTGAAGCTCCCAATTTACCAAATTTTCAGAAGCCTAACTGTGTAGTGTTGAGAATGCCTTATAGCAGCTATAAACGGAAGGGAAAGGGATTAGCATTACTGAATATGCGCTTTGCTCCAGGCATGTTGCATATCACATGTTGTCTCATTTTGTCTTCTTAGCAGCTCTTTTACTGGTTTCATGTTAAAATGACAACTAAGGCCCAAAGTGGCTAAGTCATGTGCATATTACACAGTTTGTCAGTTTGGAAGCTGGGATTTGGAACCAAGTCTGTCGGACTTCCAGAGCTTTTAGGGTTTACGTGGTACTCTTGTTACCTTCCTAACCTGAGAGATTTTGTCCTAGACCAGGGCACAGAGGTCTTTTTATTCCATACTGTCACTTTACAAAATCTGCAAAGCTAGACCAAATATGGGTGCAGAAGGCAGGCAAACCTTCCAGGATTCAGCATTGCATGGATATTGGTGTCAGGGTCAATCCACTTGTACCATATGGTTTTTGCTGCTATTAGGAGAAGTGATGTGAATGATAGTCAGTCTCTGGGCAGTATATTGGGGAAAACACTTTTTAAGTATTAGTAGTTTGCTTATGGAATCAGCAGTAAGTAGGGTAACCAACACTGTAGGGTTGCCCAGGGTTGAGGGGTTTCCCAGGACATGGGATGAAGGGGTTTCCTGAGAAGCTAGACTTAAAGTGTTAAAACCTGGAAGGTCATGGGTAAACATGGGTAAACATGAGAAAACATGAGCCAAGGTGGTCACCATAGTAGTAAGGGATGTAAGAGCCAATTCTTGAAATGTAAACTGGGCAGTGAACTAAAACAGTATTGTGAAATGTTTCAGTCATTAAGAGGATATTTTACAGATGCCTTGATAAGTAATTTTCACTCCTAATTGGTGTGTTTAGAATAGTAATTCATTCATTAAAGCATTCTGTTACTCATCTCTGAGATTTTTATATATTTCTAAGAGTTACTGTTTTAAATCTGCCCTGTTTCTTTCCCTTCTCCCCGTGTCCTGCCTCTGCCCCTTTGGTAGGGTGCAGAATTGCTTAAAAAAACATCTATGAAGCTGGCTCTATAATTAGAAATATAGTTGATCATATAATAATGCAGAAGTAAGGAAATGATGCCTATGCCAGTTGAACCATTCTGACTGTTGAAAAGAATGTATTTGGCCTTATTTTTTGCTGATTTCATTTACATCAGCAGTTACTTATAATTGTCTCTTACTCTTAATAATTCACAATGTGGTGCTAATTGTGATATACCTGTAGTGTCAACGTTGTTAACGGCACTAACATTTTCTTTCTCCCCCTGGGTCCCCAGTAGTCTGTGTTTTCCATTTTCTGGTACAGCTTAAAAGCAAAATGCAACTCCAAAGCAGAAGTAAAATTTTCTGATTAACCTGGAATAACAACAGTGTTTCATAATCGGATGTTCTCTTTTGCTTCAAATATATTTATGTGGAAGGACGGTTTTTTAGATCCAGGTTGATGTCACTTGCTAGGTTAATCACCCTCTGAATTATATCTGAATCCTTACTGAAATGGGTTGGGGGAGAATTGGCTCATGGGTTAGGAGGTTACACACAGGTCCATTGCTACACTAATGAGTTGTACCAGGCATTTGCTTAACTTACTCTGCAGTGAAATTATGACTCACAAAATATTTAAATCCAAATCATGGAAGTCAGAGAATACGGCTGATGAAAAGTACCACGTTTTGAGCTCAGCAGTTCAGATACTTTCCTTTTGGATGCTGGGAGGTGTTTTGTGCTTCTGGTTTCTCTTCCTTACCTGTCGTGTGCTTGTCATTTGCCTACCAGGGGGCCAGTCTTTCTTCAGCAGGAAGGATTCCATCCGCACCATCTATACTTCCTTGCATAACGAGCTGAAAAAGGTAGCAAGTGGCCGCAGTGCCCTTGGAGGGACCATACCTCATGTGGAAGAGCTCCTTTCCCACCTGTCAGAGCAACTCTGCTTCTTCGTTCAGGCTCGGATGGAGATCGCAGACTTCTATGAGAAGATGTACACCCTCAGCACCCAGAAGTTCATCAATGCTGAGGAGCTTGTTGGCCTTTTGGACACCATCCTCAAGAAGTACAGCTCCAGGTAAGTGCAGATGAGGAGGGAGGGAGGGGCGGAACTTGGCAGCCTTGCAATCACACACACAGTCTCTGTTTTCCCTACCTGCCTGTGAAAATCTGTGATGGAGTAAGTATAAAGGAGAAATAGCTGTGTTACATTTTATACATGGTAATTAATCAACAGGTATACATTTAGGCATCTTCTTTGGGCTTAATTAATACCCTGCTGGGTGGATACTTCTCTGAGCAACAGCAAAAGATTGAGAATGAAGTATTCCTTAAAAGATATATTATAACCGATTTTTCTGCTTATGAAAGAATTCACACAGTAGCAAGAGATTGTATATCTCATATTGTGACTTTTTAACAAACTGTTGTTCAAATAAAGGTTCCTTTCAAAGTAATCACCTTGGTGAATTATCCACTCGATTCCTCTGATGGAGCCATTACTTAACATGTGTTGGAAACTCCTTTATAATTGTTTTCAGCACCTGTGGCACAGCTTTGCTTTTTGTTTTAAACTTCCTTGGTAGAGGCAGGCATCTGTGCTCTAGAGGAGGGCATACTTAAGTTTTTCTGATAATCAAAAAGATATTGGGGGGGTGGGTATAGCTCAAGTGGCAGAGCACATACTTAGCATGGACGAGTTCCTGGGTTCAATCCCCAGTACCTCCTCTGAAAAATAAATAAGTAAACCTAATTACCTCCCCCACAGAAAAATAAACAAAATAAATAAAATTTTTAAAAAAGATATTAGTAGCCAGTTTAATTTTTTTTTAAGATATTGATCAGCTGGAAAAAAATTTTTGAGGGAAATTGCTACTGACAAAGAAACAAGACCCTTGCAATGTATTGCTCACTGCTTTGCCCAAAAAGCAACTCAAAAAGAATTTGAGAAGTGTGAACATCACTGACTGTTGAATGACCCAGTTTTATTTCTGGGACCGTAGAGCCTGGCAGAGAGCCTTGCACCTTGCGGGTGCTCAGTCATTTTATGATGAACTAAATGGAAAGTGATGACCTTAAAGGACACCACTCTTTTGGATATATGATATGCTTACTTTAAAAAGAAAGGCAGATATGTTAATTTATATTCACAAATGAAGACTGATACTCATCTCATTAATGGACTGGGGGAAGAGGGCAACGTGGGGAGATTAAAAGAGACTTCAGAAAGAAGGTACCATCTGAGAAGACTTTTAAGGCAGGTAGGATTTTGAAAGCAAAGGTAGGTAGAAAGCAAAAATATCTGCAGTTCCTCCATATCCGTGGTTCCGATCCAGGGATTCAAAGGATTTACTTTGAAGAAAACCTGGGAATTCAAGCCTGCATCATTCAAGGGTCAACTGTAGTCTAAATTTTCATTTTATTTATTTTTATAGGCAATATATTAACATGGCTTAAAGTTTATAAAAGTACAAAAGAATAGAATAGTGAAAAGTCTGTCTTCTGCCCCTGTTCTTCAGCTACTTAATTCCATTCCCAAGAGTCAATCAATGTTAATAAGTTCTTCTATTATTCTCAAGAGATAGTCTGTGCATATAAATAACTCACATTTTTTTATAAACAAATTTACACATTTAAAAATATTTTGTTTGGAAAATTCTTTAATTTCTTCCTCAAATCTGATTAGCATATGTTTTCTTTTAATCAAATAATTTTTTTAAAAAACCAAAAACTACAGTACCATTGGAGATAGGATTCTCAAGGGGAAGAGATCTCTTGTGGTGATTCCCAAATGCTAATGTGAAAGCATTTTGCTGAACCATTTCCAGACCTTAAGAAAACAGCCAGACCTGGGCCTGTCTTCTTCTTTCCCAAGAGAGTAAGACTTAGCAATTTTTGATTGAGTGCACAGAAACCTGTCTGTCTTAAAAGTTCCCTGCGATACAGATACATAAGTCTGCAAGGGAAAACTGGATAAATAAGAGAAAGATGCCAACCCTGGGATATACTGGTTGTTGAACTTTACCAATGTGTGCACATGTGCACGTGGGTGTATTGTGTCATAGTAATGAGGGATTATTACTATTTAACTTTTTATTTTTATTTTATTAGATTTGTGATCTATCATCTTTGAACCTTCTTTGAAACATCCCACTTCCCAGAGCCTTGGACATTTTTTCCATTGCAGTAGCAAAAGCCCAGATTTCATTCTGGAAGCTCTTAGGGCAGTACTTGGGTGCACCCCTCATCCTGCTGAGTGGATACAGATGGAGCTGGGTTGTATTATCACAGATGGTCAACAGGGGTTTTCATCTGTAGTCTCCATCCTCCATCAGTGCTACCTTTGTCTAATTAATAGGGAATTACTGATCACAGACACAATCCAGTCTGAAAATTATCTAAGAGGCTTTGGGTTAATTTGAATATAAATTCTGTAGTTTAGAATTTCTGAAAAGTTGAGATTCTGCATAATACATTGATTTTCTTTGGGAAGTGGAATTATTTTAGATATAAATTAACATGATTTGCCCTTTGCCAGGATAACATTCCTTTTTCTGTAGTCTTTTTGATTTGACATCTGTGCTACACCAAGCACACTTTTTTGGTGGTTCCGGTGTTCTAGAGAAATAATTCATATTTTGGTATTCTGTTGTATTGAAAGAGTTAATCCTTTTCCCAAATGGCCCAAGTTATCTTTCAGGGACTATTGATTTGTCCCAATATACATGATCCACATCAGAACACTGATAAAAAAAATTGTGTGAATCTTTCATCTTTCAAACAATGAAATGCTTTAAAAAAGGATTTTATTTTAATTTTTGGGGTGGGAGGTAATTAGGTTTATCTATTTGTTAATGATTTTTAGTGGAGGTACCAGGGATTGAATCTAGGACTTTGTACATGCTAAGCACGCACTCTACCTCTGAGCTATACCCCTTGTCCCCCAGTGAAATGCTTTTGTATTAAAAAGTTAACAAGTGTGATGTGTATCGTGGAGTCTAAACCTCTGGCACTGATTTGAGATGCAGATTCAGTATGAGTTATTGCAATGTCCCATCTGCTTTCAGAGACGAAGGGAAAACGTGTTTTGTTTTTTCCTCTGGAAGCCAGTTGTGCTCAGATTAGAATGATGTTAAAGGTTTCTTCTTTAGGCAAACTTACTACATTACTAAGCAAATATAAATTCTTGTTTAAGAATCACAGTCATTTGTGATGCTGCATTTCAGACTAAATAATTAACATTAATCATTTGAGTTTTCATTAGAAGAAAAAATATGGATTTAACTCATGGAGGGTCAGGGTGTCTACTATTCCTTGAATACTTTTGAGAAGTAGAGCTTGGGTTTGTTTTTGTTTTGTTTTTTTCCCCAAGAAAGCATCAGTGGAACATTTTTTGATTCTGAATTTATTTTGAATTTATTTACCCAACTGTTTTGTACAATGGGCATAAAAGAAAATTTTGGCTAATCTGGTTAAAACAAAACTGGAAGATAGATTTTAAATGCAAATTAGTATTTACTCTCCTACATCAAGAACATACTTTTTTTAATTGACATATTTGATATACAATATTATATGTTACAGGTGTACAGTATAGTGATCCACAGTTTTTTAAAGGTCATACTCCATTTACAGTTATTATAGAATATTGGCTGTATTTCCTGTGTTGTACAATGTATCCTTGTAGTGTCTATCATACATAATAGTTTGTACCTCTTAATCCCCTACCCCGATGGTGCCCTTCCCCACTTCCTTCTCCCCACTGGTAACCACTAGTTATAGAAGATAATTTTTAAGAAATAATTCTTTTAAAGAAGTTAGCAATTTGTGCATTCTAGACAGCTTTTAAAAATCTATCTGATGTGGCAATAATATTCTATTAAATGATTTTTATTCTTTAACCATAATTTTATTGCTAGAATTTAAAAAACATTTTTTTAAAAAACTGAGTTACATAAAATTTCTTATTGCATTTTAGGAAGCACATTTTTTTTTTTAATCTGAATGCTTCAAATGGCAGAATTCTTACCAAAGGCAGAACTGTGAATTATTTAGGCTTTATGCCCTTTTTCCTTCAAAAACAGATTTGTGATGATAAGACTATTTTTTGTTGTTGTTGTTGTGTTTTTGTTTGTTTTGATTATAAGACTATTAATGAAAGTTAGTTGTGTGTGTGTAGTTCAACAAGGTTGTTTATTGCCCCCTGAAAATTTCATAAGCAAAACTAACAATAGTGCAATTTCTGTGGGGCTCATTCTGCTGTAGGCATTTGACGTATGTAGATCTTAACAGTGAAAATCCAAGGCTTTCTGTGATCTTTCCCCAGCCTACCTTTTCAAATTATCTAAGGCCCATCAGATGCCTTAAATTGCACTCAAATTCTTAGTAAAAAGGAAGCGGCTTCAAAGAGAAAACTTTGAGGATTTAAGCAGAAGCCCCCAACACAGTCCACAATGTAATGTATTCCCCGAATTTCCCATTTCCTACCTTGGTTCCTGTTACTTAGTTTGCTTAGAAAGTCCTTGAATTTGTAGGGGAGGAAAGAATATCTTTTTCCTCTACCCATCTAAGTTCTCAACTGGGGGCCATTTAACAAAAGACAGATTAACAAGTGGAAAGCATACAAATGTATTTAATATAGGTTTTATCAGGTATGGAAGCCTTCGTAAAGAAATGAAGGCCCAAAGAAGTCCTTAAACCTGTGTTTTTATGCTAGATTTGGTGAAGAGTGGAGGGATGTGGAAAAAATGTGCTAGGATGAAAAAAGGTGTGAGCTAAATGTACTAAACTGGGGGAAACAGTGAGGCCTGTTCATTCAGATTCCTGTCTGTGACCTTTTGTCTTTGAAGATAAGGATGCGCCTTTCCTCAGGGTACAGGGAGGGAACGTCTTACCTGAAGGTTTCGTGACCTGCTTCACAAGGGGGTCAGAAAGTCCTTCCTGCCATTTCTCAAATTCGTTCAGCTTAAAATGGTCAGTATACCAAGATGCCATATTTTGGGGTAGCATGTTCTGAACCCCATCCTGTCCCACTATGCATCACTTGTTGAAATAATCATTCTGTATAACAGACCACCCCAAAAATCATACTTGCAGGCTTGCAGGCCTACTGGGAGTTGGCTGGCCTAAGCTGGGAAGCTCTGCTTAATGCGACTGGTCTCCTGGGGCCTGGCTTATAGCTGTGAGCACTGGGTCTCGTCAGCTCCAGTGCGCTCGTTCTGAGCCCAAGGTTAGCGGGGAAGCAGCTACCCAGGGATGATGGCCCAAGTGCAAGAGAGCAAGCCCGACCCACCTCCTTTTTAGCCTTTGTTTGCGTCAGATCTGTTACCATCCCTGTGGCCAAAGCACATCACAGAGCCCGATCTGTGGTCGGGGTGGGAAGGTACCCTTCCCCTCTGGTGGGAGGAGCTGCAGAGGCACACACAGCCAAGGGTGTGGAATCAGGGGTGGTTAAGAATTGGGGCCAGAGAGTTAAGCCCTCATCTTCACCTGGCTAAATCTACCTTCTCTTTAAGCTTTATGGCTCAGTTCAAATCCTATCTCCTCTACAGCCTGCACAATCTTTCTACCAAAAGGAATTGCTCTTTTTTTCTAAACTATTATTTGATTTGTACCCCTTGTAAGAGAGGTATTACTTCCTACCTGTGTCCATTGTAAATATCTCCTTTTACCAGGGGAAGTCCTATAGGGCAAACCTTTGGCTAATTCATCTTTATTTCTTCAGCAGCACATTTGTATCTGCTTCTACTTTTTTTTTTTTTTTTGGAACCGGGTGGTAATTAGGCTTATTTATTTTTTCACGGACGTACTGGGGATTGAACCCAAGACCTCGTGCATGCTAAGCACACGCTCTACCACTGAGCTACAGCCTCCTCCCCAATTTGTATCTAAAAACTAGTAAACTAATTGTTTTAAATGAGATTATAGATTTTTAAAACTGGTGAAATATACATAACATAAAACTTACTGTTTTAACCATTTTAAAGTGTGCAGTTCTGTGACATTTCATATATTCCCATGGTGCTACAGTTTTATTTTTTATTGGGCTTCTGACTACTCACATGCAGGGGACTCACATACTTTTGGAAGGAACTCCTTGATGGGGAGGGAGTGTGTGCTCGAGCTCTTTCTCTCTTTTTCTGTCTTCTTTTTTGGCTTTTTTTTGGAGTAGATGTTTTCTGCAAATAGTTGTCAATTTATTCTGTATTCAGACTCTCTCAAGCTTGCTGCCATAGCTGAGGTATATATTTTTGGATTACAACAATTTAACAGACTCCCCCCACCCCCGCCATGGTGTGAGATGCGAATAGGTATGAGGCACAGAGTGGGAATGGGAAAATGCTACAACATAACGCTAATCTCAAAGTCTTGGCAGAATAACATTAGCATGAATTTATAGCTCTTTTTAAGGATGAAAAGTATCTTCAGCATTCACGTTTCATCCTAATAAATGTTGAACGTCTAAACACTTTTAGCATATGTTTATGGAAGAGCTTGTGCAGAATTCTTTGTGAAGGGTTGTACAGAGAATTCATGTTCTTTCAAGGAGAACCTTGGATATAAATGGATTTCCTACTGGAAACAGAAAAATCACTTCAAGTTTTGTTATTTGTGGTAGAATGATACCATTTTCCTGGTTATTAACAGTCTTACTGTGTTTGTAGTTCCTTGGCAGATTTTCTTGATACCCATGATTATAGAATCTTGTTATACTTAATGCTCATTAACCGTCAAGTTGCCTGAAGGCTAAGGTGGTAAGAGCATTTCTTAGAATGCAGAGATTTTGAGACATGCTATAGTGTGTGTGTATTAGACTTTCTTAATGTTTATTTTGAATTGTGTAGTGTTTGAAGAGTCCAAATTAATTGAGCACATGAACCAGAGGATTTGACATCTGGTGTATCTATCTGATTCTTTGAGTGTATTATTAGACTATATCTTCCACCCACGTTTTAGCTTCCCTAACTTGAAGGATGTGAATTGTAAAATGCCAGTAATAGAGAAAAAAACAGTGTGTTACTGTCATGTGAATAACTGCATCCTATTTATCATATGATAATCAGTTTCTATCTTATAATATCCAACCTAGTGTGGGCTCTCTGAATCACAAGACATTGTGTTTAAATAGATTTTTAAAAAATCTTGATATACTTGTGATTTTTTTTCCCTAATTGTTTAATTGATGACCAGCATTATCCTCTTCAGCTGAGGCCAAAACAGCTGTGTAAGACTCGCAGGTCTCATTGACAGTGAAGCAATAAATCACGTGGGCTCAGGCCTGTAAAGCATCTCCCATGGTGCCTGGGGCGTGGGGTATGCTCAGAAAATGCTAGATCTTCCCATATCTTGCTAAGATGATTCCTGAAACCTCCCCAGATGCATTGGAACTTGAGGAAGAGTATAAGGGCTTCCTCTAGGCTCCTTGAGAAGGAGGATGTACCAGGCCATGCAGACACTGAAACTCCCTGGGCATTTTTCAGAAGAAAAAGATGAGCAAAAACCTCTAAGTGGTCCATACAGAGAGGCCTCTCTGTAACCCTTCCATCTCATTGTTACAGAACTTCATTTGAGATCATAAGCAAAAGACGGAATCAATGAGGCAGAAACTAGGATTCAGCTCTTAACACAGTTACTGCGTTGACCAATTTTCTACTATGTGCTATAGGTTCGAGATAAGGAGTGAAGGAAGTGGGCAGCTTTTACTTCCCCTCAGGAGGAGCTCAAAGCAAGGGTGACCCTATGTCCCAGTTTGTCTGATAAATTATATGATTAAGCTACCACAAGGGAAGACAGGTCATAAGAAACTAGAGGATGTAGTCAGGGGGCCCGACCTAGTCTGGGTTGGACAGAAAAGACATTTCTAAGGAGGTGACTCTAAAGAGGAGACCTAAAGTAGCAGAAAGTAGTGGTGATGGAAGCGGGTCAAGCTCTTACTGGCCTCAGGGTCTTTGCGGGTGCGCTTTTCCCACCTCTGCCTGGGAGAGAGGCTCCTCACACATCTTGTCCCCACCCCCTTCAATCTACTATACAAGGGAAGTAGAAAGATGTTTTACAAACAGCAGGTAGCAGTCCATGAATCATAAAATTAATTTAGTGAGTAGTCCTCTAATTTATATATTAATATATATAGTCCTCTCTCTATATATTACTAAATATCAAGAGTACATTTTGCATAGTAAGGGTGAATATGAAATTTTAAAACCTTTTATTTATCTACAGGTATATGTCCTTAGTCACCTAGTATTTCTTACTGTAAGTCACGGTCAAAAAATTCTAAAAAACATTCTGTCTGGAACAAGTAGAAACGCAACAGCACTATTACCTTAACCTTTATGATAGCGTCACATTTCTAATTATTTAATGTCTGGAGAAAGTGAGAAGAATGGGAATGCGGCTCCAGCTGAGAAGGGGCCAGATTCTTCAAGGCCTTGTAAGCCTTTTTAAGGATTTTGGATTTTATCCTGAGATAAATGGAAAGTGACTGAAGTGTAAGACTTTTTTAATTAGGCCACCATTTTGTTTTTAACTGCGATTAAATATGAAGGGAATTTGGGAACTAGGATGGAATGAGAGCTTTTGGTAAATGTTCTATTCCTTTAATAAACATTGATTGATTATATACCATATTTCAGATACTGGTTTATAGTCTCTACTCTCATCTGCAAAATAGGTTTAATAATACCTTTTAGAGTTACTGAGAGCATTAAATAAGTTTATGTGTTCTATACACATTTAAAAGATGTTTTAGTGACCTTTTCTTTGCCTCTTTTGGACGACACCCTGAAAATAGGATGCCTTGTTTTTTGTTTTTTTGTTTTTTTAGTTATCAATATTGCATTTTATTTGTCAGTTATTTTAACTACTGGTATATAGGCACGATAGAGTGATACAGAGTCACTTGGTGAGAGAAGTGCTTACTTTCCCCCCCACTTCTTATAATAATTCTGATTGCACCAGGGAGAAATTCCTTCATTTCATTTAAATCATAGGATGCCTTGTTTTGATGATAATGTTCTCATAATAAATATAATTCCCAGAATAAATGAAATAAGAAAGACTGATAGCTAATTCAATTTCTCTGTATTTAAAAAGAAGGAAAAGAAGGTAGCCACTCTTTTTTTTTTTGACATCAGGCTATTTCCAGGGGAGTCTATGATGCTGACATAATTCTGAGATGGTGAAGTTAGGTCAGAACAATCTTTTAAATAAATCAACATGGAGTCCTTCCATCTTTCCTTCACTCTCAGCCCCCAAACATAATATTAGTTGTCTGACCACACTGTTCTGCTTTTTTTTTTTTTTTTTTTTTTGAGGCTAGAAAATGTCATCTGGGTATCACATTTCCACTTAGTTCTGTAAATTTCCCTTCCCCTTTTAGATTTCACCACCCCATCCTCAGTCCCCTGGAAAGCAGTTTCCAGCTGGAAGTCGATGTCCTGAGTCATCTACTGAAGGCCCAGGCTCAGGTCTCCGAGTGGAAGTTTCTTCCGTCTCTGGTTAATTTACACAGCGCTCACACCAAGCTCCAGACCTGGGGCCAGATCTTTGAAAAGCAACGGGAGACCAAGAAACATCTGTTTGGAGGGCAGTCTCAGAAGGCCGTTCAGCCCCCACACCTTTTCCTTTGGCTAATGAAACTCAAAAACATGCTTCTTGCCAAATTTAGCTTTTACTTTCACGAGGCACTGAGCCGACAGACAACTGCTTCGGAAATGAAAACACTGACTGCAAAAGCCAACCCAGACCTCTTTGGAAAGATTTCCAGCTTCATCAGGAAATACGATGCTGCCAACGTGTCCTTAATCTTTGACAACCGAGGTTCCGAGAGCTTTCAGGGTCACGGCTATCACCACCCCCATTCCTACAGAGAGGCCCCAAAGGGCGTGGATCAGTATCCGGCCGTGGTGTCTCTGCCCAGCGACAGGCCTGTCATGCACTGGCCCAATGTCATCATGATCATGACAGACCGCACGTCCGACCTGAACAGCTTGGAGAAAGTGGTCCACTTCTATGACGACAAAGTTCAGAGCACCTACTTCCTCACCCGCCCAGAGCCTCACTTTACCATTGTTGTCATTTTTGAGTCAAAGAAATCCGAAAGAGACTCCCACTTTATTTCCTTCCTTAACGAGATCTCGCTTGCCCTTAAGAACCCCAAGGTTTTTGCAAGTCTGAAACCTGGATCCAAAGGTTAGCAGGTGATATGTGTGCAAGGTTTTCAAGGCTGGACATTGTGTTCTTAATTGCTCTAACAATCCACAGTGGTCTGTGATTAGAGTTTTCGTGCATTCGTGCTTCTTTCAGAGCTAAATTAAAGACAGATTCTCCCTAATTGTATCACACACTCTTAAGCAATTAAAGCCAACTGCATTACATATCCAAAGAGTAACCTAGGAAGGGATCATGGCTCCTGTCTCCGTGGTACAGCAAGGTACTCTCAGTGTTTTCTCCTCTTTTCCTGTATTTCATGTAGACTGGATATTTATTGGCTTTTGATTTACCTTTCTGGATATTTTATGTTGTTGTAAACATTGTGTTCCGATGCAACTCCAAACGCCGTCTCCTTCTCCCACTTCCTTGGTGAGTGATTGGCGTACGATATTAAATGGCTTTTTTACTATTAAATTAGCAAATTATAGTGAAATTTTAAGTTTCACGATTCTGATCAACAAACTCATTTTTTTGATGCCAAAATTAGGTGAGAAATTTCTGTCAGTTATTGGAATCGAAGGTGAATCAGAGTGGTTGCGTATTGTCAGGTTTTAACAGTTCTGAGGAGCTTCACGGCAACTCTAATAGTCATGGGTTATTTTGGCGGGTGACCTACACACCTAACTGCGTTTGTTTTCACCTTTGTAAAGTTTGAATTTTTCGAGCTCGAGGGGAGCGGGTGGCCGGCCGGCCGGATCGCCGGGCGAGTGCGGCGGGCAGGGGTCAGGTTGCAGAACGCGGCGCGGGAGGCAGGCCCCTCGCCCCGCCGCAGCCTCCCTCCAAGAAAGAATTTTTTAAAAGTTTGAATTTTTCGCTCTGTTTTCAAGTCAGCATAAGCCATTAAGTGGGGTTTCTTCGTTGTTCAGCATCGTATCTGCTTGGCTCTCTGTTTATCACCTTTCTGCTGAAATGTAGGTTCCCGTTTGGTTCCACCCCCTGGTTATTTTTAGGCTGAAAAAGCACGCAGTCTTGGTTTTTCACTACTTTTACGCGTAAATTCACGCGACTTAGCCTACTTTTACAAAATCACAGTGCAGGTCTTGATACCTTTTACTTGCTAAAAACCAGTTGTGCGTTCAAAAGAACGCCCTTCCTAGTTGAGTAATCAATTCTGTAGTTAAGCACACCTGAACTTGGGTTTCATGCCTGGCTCCCCCAGATTATTTTTAGAAGCGGTGATGCTTCTTAACACATGCTGCTTTAACACCTTCCTTCAGTAGGTGTTTGTGGGGAAGGAGGTGGATCAGTGAAGGCAAAACGGGCCGTGGAGACCTTCCCTTCTCGGTTATTGCTTTGGAATAAAAATAAGCCACGAAAGGTAATTGAGTTGTTACTATTTGGTAGTTTCTTCAAAACTTGTATGCAGTGTCGTGATCAGCTCAGTCCTGTTTCTGGTGACTACACGGGGCAGCCGCAGCCGGCAGGGGCCAGGGCGCCCCTCTGAGTCCATGCGGGGGGCCTGCCCACCTCAAACCGGACTCCCTGGTAGAAGAACCCACTGGCCTGTTATTTTCTGGGGAGAGCATGTTTTCTTTTCTTTCTTTTCTTTCTTTCTTTTCTTTTTTTAAGTAAAAGTCAAATGATTTGTAAAAAGCCAGTTTGCTTTAGACAGAAAGTAGTGATTTACCTCTGCATTTTATGTACTCAGGTTCTATAAAATGTGGACACATTTTACAACATTGAGCTGACAGAAAAAATTGAAAACAATTGGAACTAAAAAGTCACATCATTTCCCCTCCCTTTTGTGTTTTGCCAAGAAGCTGAAAAATATTCCTTTGGTGTTCATGTATTTTTTTTTTCTAGAGAAAACCACCATTAGCCTTAATGATACAGTCTCCCATGTACCTAAAAGAAATATGCCTCAGTGGAACATGGAAGAGAGTGTAAATAAAACATTTATACAGTATTTAAATAACTAGTCCTTGCCTAGAACATATTTGAATTGTATATTTATTTTTAAACATATTTTCGTTCAAGCTGAGAAACAAAGTCATTTTACCCTAAGATTTGTCGTCTAAAATCAGTAACAAAATGATCTATAGAGTCTGAGTTTTGCTAATTGGAAGAGTCAGTCCCATATTTTCTGCAGACTGCTTGCTTTGAAATTTGTTTCTAAACCACAGCTTAATCAGTTTTTATGGGTAACCAGCAATGTGGTCAACACTTAGTTTGCCAACAACTCCGTCAAGGAGTGTTCACTTTAGGCTGTTCGGACACAGGGTGAACGTTTACGACTTTGTCCTTTGGGGAACAGCCTGGTATCTGACTATGGCACTTTTGGTGTGTGTGTGACAGTAAAGCTGAATTCTTAACTGAGGAGCTAATGCTCTTTGTACGATTGCTTTGTGTGTTTGGAAATACTGGAGAAAATTTACTTTGAAGAAACAAAATTGTTAGCATTTCACTGCACTCCCAGTAGAGTCACCCAGGGGAATAATCTAAATAAGTTCACCCTTTGACCCAGCAGCAAACTTGCAGTTCTGTTTGGCAGGTGAGCCTCTGCGCTTGATTTCCTTGTCTGTAAAATGGGGTTAAGGCAACGCGGGCTGCCTTTTTCAAAGGACGTGTAAGAATGGAGTGAGATCACGCATGTAAAAAAGGCTTTGCAAGCTTGCCTGAGTTTGAACGCCGTATAAATAAACGATGGACCACTCTTTCTTTAAACTTAACACCTCTCCTGTTCTCGTCTTTCTCTTCTGATCGGTGACAAACCTATGCTTAGTTATTAAGTGTGAACAGTACTTAAAGAACTAGTTTAAAAGAAGAGGCAGATAAATGTCTAACCAACCCACCCACTCCACTTATTTTAGAGTCTTTGTGGTTCTTTGTTCCCAAATTTTTATGATTGATTGATGGTGGCATCATGTCACGTCTTGTATTTTCTTACTGGTATTTTTTTGTCTGGTTGCTCTATCATGAGAGGGGTGAGTTAAAATCTCCAACGGCGACTGTAGATTTATTTCTCTCAGTTTTTTGCATTTTGTATTTTTAAGCCCTTTTATTAGGTCCATATACATTTATAGTTTTTCTGTCTTTCTCTTGTATTAACCGTTTAATTGTTATGAAGTTTCCTACTTTATTTCCATTACTACTGCTTTGGAGTCTGTTTTGCCTCATATTTTTATGACCTTCCCAGCTTGCTTAAACTTCCTGTTTGCATGTTATGTCTTTTTCCATATTCTCACTTTTCATTCTTTGTATCTTTGTTTTTAAAGTGTCTGTAGTGAGAACTAAAGAGAGAAGACTGATTAAAAAGAGCGGTAACCAACTCTGCTTGTCAATCTGACAGTCTCTGCCTTTTGAAATGTTTAGTTCAATTCTCCTGTGAACTTTTTACAGTCAGAGTTTTGTTGATGGTGTCCTCAAAACTGTTGTGTAACATGTTTTCTGTTCTTTTTCCCACCTTTATACTGGGAATTAGATCACAATGTTTGATCAGATTCAGTCTTTCTCTGAATTTCTCTCTTTCTTGCTTTTTTTTAATTGAAGTATAGTCAGTTGCAGTGTGTCAATTTCTGGTGTACAGCATAATGTTTCAGTCATACATGTACATATATATAATTGTTTTCATATTCTTTTTCATTATAGGTTACTACAAGATATTGAGTATAGTTCCCTGTGCTATACATTAGAAATTTATTTTTTTATCTATTTTATATATAGTGGTTAGTATTTGCACATCTCAAACTCCCAGTTTATCCCTTCCCAACCCCCGTCCCACCCTCCCCCATACCCATAAGTTTGTTTACTATGTCTGTGACTCTCTCCCTTCCTCCATCGCTCTCTCCCTCTTTTCCTCCCTCCCTCCCAGCCTTCTTTCCTTCCTTCATTTTTTTGTGTGTTTTATTAAACAGCCAATACCTGGCATTCCCTAGATTGGTTATATCACTAGAGGTTACAAAATGGTGATATTCCAATTATGTCATTTCATTTTCATTTATTAGACAGAAATCTACAAAGAGAAACTTCACCTCCAACTATTTGATTACCTTGAAGAACAGTTCAGAAGAAATGACTGGATAAGTGCTTGATTCTTTTGCCAGTTTTAAAAATAATGAATTAATTGGATAGCATCTTCCAGAGACACTGGGAAGTTTTAAAAGAAATATGTAAGAATTTATGAGGATTTCTGCCTTCTGCCTCTTACATCTAACCTCGAATTTGAAACAAAGCCGTCATTGTTTCCCCCTTAGTGTAAGACACTTTTATGTAAATATTATGATCTTTCCTTATTTCCTCCTCATGGTTAATTTTGTCTCTATTACTGTTAACTATTTTCCTCTGCTTTTTACCTCCCTCCCTCCCTTTTTTTAGTTTCTAATACCTTCCTCAACAATTCCACTTTAGCCACTGAACATTTTCCCATGCCTCAGGGAGCCAGGACATACCCTAGTCGTCTCAGACCCAATTTTGGAAAGCAGCATCTGAAAGTATTTATTTTGTTTCTACAATGGGTTAGTCCTTTTCAGGCGGTTGTGAAGGAATTTAGAAGGGGAAAAGTTCAGTAATGACACTAATGGGGTGACCACAATTAAGCCCAGCCACATTGTGAGCCCACAAGACACTTAGCCAACTACAGCCAAGCAGTGCTGTATGTATCTAGCAGATTATTCCGCAAGAAAAGCTACTCAGAACTAAAATCTTTCTATGTATATTTTCCCTATAATTTCTACTATTAAGTGAAAGGACATTCTTTGTCTCTTTTCTATAATTCATCTGTATGAAAACATTACATTAACTTCTGATTTTGTTTTTCCTTTAAGAAAGTTTAAAAAAATAGATTTTTTTCCCCATCCAAGCGAGAAGCAAAAAAAAAACACACCGCTTGACTTCCCAGGAAAGCCCTGTAGGTAGAGTTCAGCAATTCCCCCTCTAGTTTTTCTACCAGCGCAGTTATTTCATGACCTTTTGCCTGAAGAATTCTAAGCTGCTTCTCCAGAGGAAATGAGTCAGAAGAAATAGGCTTGATATGTACTTGTGCCTTTGGAGACTTCTCTTGATATCTTGTAAATCCATGAGGCTTCATTGAATGTCAGTATTTTTACTTGTCTGCATATTTTTTCAATCTGCTTTTGAGAGTGAAGTCAGTTTCTGGGATACTTTAAATTTAAAACCATATGGTATGTGCCAGATATCAGTGCTGGAAAACAGAGGGATGCAAGTGGGTCCTGCTTTCTGCAGCCCCTACCGAACGTCCGCACCTGGGGGCGGGGTTCTGAGTGGTGGTAGAAACCGGGGAGGGGCAGGAGAGGCAGCCGTGCTGACATGCATCTGACGAACTGCTTAGCCCTGCAGTGGTGACAGGAAAATGTAGGATGACCCTCGACATTGACCTAGCAGGGGAAGATAATCACTGGGATGTTGGCCGACTTTGTCCCTAGGGGGCTTCTGCTGGTCTTAAAACCTGTAGAGTAATTCCAGAATTTGGTTGAATTTGAAAATCTGATGCCTCATTTGATCTGAGATGTATAAGGACTCAGCTGGTCACATTTACAGATGGGGTCTAGACTCATTTCATTTTTGGTGTATTAACATCTGGCAGTGTAAGACCCCCCTTGATTCCAGAGTCATCCTGGTTTCAGTCACCCCAGGCTGGACCAGTGGTAGAGCAGCTGGTCTCCAAACCAGAAGCAGACAGAGGATATGCATGACCCCTTTCCAGGATTCAACATGCATTCACTTGACTACAGTTAAACATCAACTGTGCTGAGGATGGTGACACGGCAGTCAAACATGACAAACATGGGGCCTAACTGGTCAGTGCTGGGGAGTGAGGCAAGCTGGCTTCAGCCACCCAGGCAGGCCAAGTGCTGAGCGGGCTGTAAACAGGAAGGCAGTGACTAGTCTTCAAACCGTTCTACCTGTAAACCTCTCTGTCAGTTTTGGAAAAACCACGATAACTTGATGGATTTAAAAAAAACAAAATCTGAAATCATCATCACATTTAAATGTCTCAAATAATTCATTTTATTGTGTATTATAGAGATTCACATTTAAGGTAAAAGTGTTCATTGTTCTTTTAAATGGACCCAGTGAAATCTTGGTATAATAGAGACTCAGTAGCTGCCAAGTTAAGTATTTAAAAATCTCTTAATCAGCGTTTGTAACAGTTGGAAATATTCTGTTGCTCCTTTTGCGCCCTGAATTCCATTCTACTTCTCCCACAGAAATTATCCTAATATGATTTTTTTTTCTTAAAGGTCTTTGTTGATCACCCTATTAAATACTTCTCAGCATATTTTATATATATATATATATGTATGTAAATATACATGTTCTCTCTGTTACTATAAGGTTCTAAGAGTCTAATGACCAAATGACATATATATTAGAAATTTTATTGGAACCTTTTATTTGAAATACCTCTTTCAATGAAATGAGTAGGTACTGTGTCTGTGGTGAGTTGGTTAATGAAGCCCATTGTTTAAATGTTCCTTTGGTGGGCAGAGGTCTTTACACCGTGGAGCAGTACCCCATGTTAAGAGCTGTGAAGTTTCTGAGATTTTACAAGTTATCCTGCCACAGTTTGAGGAATACTGGCAGAACACAGGAGACAGTTACTCACAGCAGTAGCAATAGCCAGAAAATCACCATTGTTGCTTTGATTCTCGGAGCCCCGTTTCCCTCAGGGCCAATGTGGATGGGCCCAGATGGACGCCTGCTCACACAATAGGTTGCATTTCAGGAGAGAATTCTAACCTTAGGAAACCCACATCTTTGTCAATAAGCATACCTTCCATTTGCCCAAGTGAGACATTGTTATTCTAGACAGTAAATGTATTTGTTCCCCAGGGCTGCCATTGCAAATTACCACAAATTGGGTGGTTTAAAAACAACAGAATTGTATTGTTTCTCAGTTCTGATGGCTGAAAGTCTGAAGTCATGATGGTGGCAGGGCTGGCTTCCCTCTGAAACCTGTAGGGGAGTCGTTCCTTGCATTCCTAGCTTCTTGTGGTGTGCTGGCCATCTTTGGTGTTCCTTTGCTTATAGCTGCACAAATCCAGTCTCTGCCTTTGTCATCATGTGGCATTCTCTCTACGTGTGTGTCTATCTTCACATGGCTGTCTTCTACAAGGACACCAGTCACATTGGACGAGGGGCCCACCCTGCTGCAGTATGACCTCATCTTAACTAATTTCATCTGCAGTGAGCCTATTTCCAAATAAAGTCGTGTCCTGAGGTACTGGGGATTAGGACTTCAGTATCTTTTGGTGGAGAGGGGACATAGCAGTAAACATGTCTGCTGTTCAGATAAAGGGATGTGCTATGTTCCAAGGATGCTCACAAGGACACAGACATCCTTGAAAGACAGTCTGGAGTTAAGGGCAGTTAGTACCTCTCTCTCAAGTCTCAAGACCTACAGAAACATGAAACACCCGTGGAAAATTGTCTAATATACCATGTAAACTTATGGGTGAGAAGTGAGTTTGTTTTTATGGAGGAGAAAAGCAGTTATTAAAGGAGAAAGTATTAACCTATCAAAGGGACCGTCACAGAAATTCATTTTGGGAAAGAGTTTATGCAGAAGTTGAGGATCTGAAATTGATTTCCTAGAAATGATCCCTATTCTCATATCTCTTGGAAAATAATCACATACCCCAGGTGATAGAGTCACAGCCTGAAGAGCACTATTGAGAAGTGTATCTAGGCTCTGAGTAGCCACGTCTGGTACAGCTTTAAAATGTTCTTGGTGTTGTAATGCCCCCTTCCATTTCCCTGAACTTTGACAGATGTCTTTCCTAAGGGTTGCAGTTGGGCTGAGCCGTGTCATCAGAGAATTAAGAGTCTCTGCTTTTGCTTCAGTGGAAGCAGATCAGTTGTGGGCAGCAGTAGTTGGAGGGAGACTGAGTCCAGAAACTGTAGGAGGTGGTTCGCAGCAGAGCAGTGGATAACGGTGCAGATACAAGCAGGACGATGAGCAGCAGACCTGTGGCGGAGGCAGCCGACCACTGGGGTGGGGTCCTGATCCCCAGAACTAGTGAGGAGGGGAATTTGTCAAGCCCCTGGAATTCCTGCAGTTAAGCAGGATGGGGAGTTGAAGTTTTCTTACAATGGTTATTAATAAATCCATGTGACCTCATTTTACACTCCCATTGGCATGGTCTGGGCATGTCAGCTAAATTTTTTTTGACACAATTGTATATGGCTGAATTGAGGTGGAATCATATAATCCACAGTAAATCACTAATGCAGACACGACTTATTTGCAAGATTTTTTCAACTATGCTTTTCAATGACAAGGCCAAGTTTCTGAGACATGTATTTGTAACCATCTGGCTTAGCAAGTACAGTTGTCCTTGGAAAGCTTGAGAAGGTGATTCTTTACGTATTTTTTTAAATGTTATTTTTAGTTGTAAAACCGGCACAAATCTCCAGGAGCAATAATGTTTCATTTTATCAAAGTTGAGTCTCTGTGACCTTGCTTACTTTTTAAAGGGATGGATGATATTGAGGAAAAGAAAAGTTGCTTGGTAATTCCTCGGGGAATTAACTTCTAGTGAAGTGGGACCTACAGCAGCTAAAGAGATACCTTGCTTCAAAAAAAGTTGTATTGATTTATCAAACTTCAGCTACCTACAAGTGAGAATTGTAACAATACTGGACAATTGTCAACCGCTCAGCTGCCATAATAAAATTCTTCTGGAGGAAAGTATAAAATCTTTGGAAGAAATACTTTGAGAAAACACTTGGAGTAGAATTGGTCTGGTTACCTGCAGGGTTTTCCTTTTGTTTCCCTGGAGGAAGATTGGGATGGGCCAGGGAAGGGAAAGAAGAGGGTGCGGGATAGGATAGAGGAGCCAAGAGGCTGTGCCCTGCCTCATAGAATCAAATAGACCCTCAGATGCACCACTGCCGAGCAGGGAAAAGTGCCCAAGGGGAGGTCTTTCAGGGTATCAGTTGGGAGGTTGCAGTGTGAACCTCTCCTTTCTCCCCTATGAAACATTTAGTGATTTCTTGAGTAGATTTTTTGACGGGTTAGGAAGGGGAAGGTCTTCAAGGAAAGGAGAAAGAATATTAAACATCTAAGTTACATGTTAGTCTGGGCAATATTTTCTTTCTTCTTCCTCCTGTTCCTTAAGTTATAGGAAGAAAGGAGTGATGTGTCCTTTCCTTATCAACAAATGTCTTACTTGTCAGGGCTTCCTGGCATCATCAGATGGTGATGGTGACTTATATTTATCATCCATATATGTTAATTATATAGGAAGATGATAATGGCAAAAAAAAAAAAAGGCGAAGGGTACAAAATTTAATCTTTCTACTGTTTTCCAGCTTTATTGAAGTATGTTTGACAAAAATACCATATGTTTATTAAGCTTACTGTGAAAGCCACTTCCCATACACCAGCTAACAAAGGTAGGGGTTTCCTCCCTCCCCCCCAGAAGTAGTTTTAATGATGGGAAAAACCCAACTATTTCCAAACGTTTATTTCCTTATTCCATTCTGTGGGTATAACTTTTAAATTTCCTAGTATCTTGGATCCTTCTGCTTTTTTGTTATCACTTCATATGCATCACATTGAAGGCAGCCTTTGTCTTAATTATCTGGAGTTAACAAATGTTTAGTGAGTATCAAAAATGCATGATATTAGACAATGCTGTAGGTTCCTAATAACATGGTTGATATTTTGGTTATCAGTTTTTTGTTTTTTTTTTTTGGAGCTGGTAGCTTCTGTTAATTTTTTTTTTTAATCTCTTTGATGTCCAAACTCTAGAAAGTCTGTATCAAAAGCAGCATCATTGCAAAATCGTTTGGCAGCAAGAAGATTGAGCATAGAATAACATGGAAGTAGCCAGTAGAGGGCGACAGCTCCTGAGCTGACGCTCCGTTCCGTTCTGGCATAGTCTGTGCAGTGTGGCTTCTTTGGATAGTGCAGAGCTGAGCAGTGCAGGCGTTTTTTAACAAAATGACCATTTTTAGTGTTGAAAGTTGGGGCTTTAATGACTGCTCTTGTAGAGACAGGTATTCAGGCAAGATTTGGTTCAAGAGATGAGTCAGAAACTACTGTCATCCCCTTTGAATTCTGACCAAGAAATTCCAAACTCTTTTCTCTTCTGGTGACTGTGCAGTGAGCTTCTCCTGACTCAGAACCATTCACAGATGACCGGAATCTCACTGCTGCTCCGTTACTGTGACTTTTTTGGTTTGTTCTGAGACTTGTGCGCCTTCCCCAAATCATCAGACAAGAGGGCTTCCCTTGCTTGGAGTGTTTAGAATGACGACTCGAGAGTACTTCTTAGCATTTTTGGAGGAGGAAGGAGAATCACATGCCCTTTGAGTTTGTATTGGAAGTACGTATTTCCTCCCAGAGAAATGTCCACAACCACAAACAAAATTTGCTTTTATACTGTCACAGGTTCATGGAAACGCCCTGAGTCCGTATGCCCCCAGGATAGAAGTCTCTGGTGGGGAAAAGCTCTTTCCAAAGTTCAAATATGTTATTCAGGAGGTGCAGTATGTCTTGAAGGTTAGTACCCTAAATAAATACTGTAGTGCCAGAAGTAAATACTGAATGTTTTCACCTGGGTATCCTGTACGCAACTTAGCACTTTACTTTCCCAAACTTACTCTATTTGGCTTCCCTGATTTTCTGGCTATGACTTCTGTTCCAGTGACCCTCACTTTGAACTTTGGAGTCTTCTTTGATTCCTTTCTGTCACACTCAGTGTCAAATCTTCATTCAGATCATTTTCATATTCAACTTCTTTTCTCCATTTTCACTGTTACCCTCTTCACTTTGGGCTTTCATTAGTCAAGCCTGGACTGGAAGTGTAGCCTCTCCCCTTCTGTTTCTTTGTATCCCAGTCCATCCTTCTTACCTGCACCTGGCATTATTTTAAAATTCCGGTTAGATTGGGTTTCTCCTGCTCTGATCCTTGCCCTACTTTTTAAAAATCCTGATTAAGTAGCTCCCCAGAGTCTGCTAGAAAAAGTTCAGTTCTGATGATCAAGTTCAGCCTTTTTTCTTTTTTCTCTTGTTTTCTCACATTGCACTCAAAATGGAATCCTAGCTCTGCCCCATATTGTCTCACCTTTTAGCCTTTGCTCAGTTTTCTTTGTCCAGAATTCTTCTAGTCTTAATATTTTGGGGGGTTCTTAACATTTTTTGTACAATGGGATGGATCTCTTTGGCAATTTGTGAAGCCAATGGATACTTTCTGAGAATTTTAATTTAATTTTTTTTATTATGAGGGAGTGGGGGAGGTAATTAGGTTTATTTATTTATTTTTAATGGAGGTACTGGGGAATTGAACCCAGGACGTTGTGCATGCTAAACACAGTGCTCTACCAATGAGCTATACCCTTCCCCCACTCAGAATGTTTCTAATGCATAAAATTATATACACAGAATTACAAAGGAAACCAATTATATTAAAATACAATTAGAAAAATATTTTAAAATCTGTGACATTATATGTATTCTTATTTATTAATGTATTGTAAATAACAGGACCTTGCATTGGTTCTAATTATTCTCTTAGTAGTTTATGGCCTACCTCTGCTTTGAAAGAAGATGCTAAGTTTCAGCTGGAGGCTAGTGAAAATAGATGCATTGCTTTCCCCAAACGAGTTCATAGACCCCAGGTTCAAAGTTTTACATCTAGATCATTGATTCTCAAACTAACGTATGTACCAGAGTCACCTGGAGACCAAACACTGGATGCTAAGACTCATTTCTGATTCAGGAGATCAAAGGTAGACTCTAGAATTTGCATTTCTAACAATTTCCCAGGAGTTACTTATATTGCAGGCCCAGGATCTACACTTTGCCAACCTCTGATCTAGAATACGTCATTCCCTCATCCCATCTTTACCTACCAAAATTATATGCCTCTCTAAACCCAGGAAAAGTCCACCTTCTGTATTAGGTTTTCTCTGATCCCTATCAGGGAGATCTCTTCCCCTTTGAGGACTCTTGCCCTGGTTTATTCACACCGCTGTCATGTCATTTCACTTCCAGCTTTGTTTTATGGTCACTGGGGTGCCATGTGCCTGGCCCCAACCTAGACCTCCAGCCACCTAAACTATTCATGCTTCTGGGGCAAAATGCTATGATATTTCAAACCTCCATGAAGGAATCAATGTCTTCTTTCACTCATTAGCCGGTGAGCTCCTCTACGGTATGAAACATGTCTTGTAATTTGTGGAAGGGAGGAGTGAAAAAGGGAGGGAAGGAAGGAAACGCCAAAGAGAACTGCTCGTTAGGGAAATTTAGCAGCATAGACATCAGTCACGGAGGAGATCACCCATTTTATTCGCTTAATGTCTTTCCTGGGTGCCACATGTTTCAACATCCTTTATTCTGATTTTAGAAGTTACAACAAAGTAAGTCACTCTCTTCCTCCTGCTCCCTCTTCCCTTCCCCTTATTATTCCAGCAACCAGGGTAGTGATCCTGTGGGTGGGAGGCTGAGCTACAGGGGCTCGTGAGGTTCTTCCCAAACTGGAAATTCTGAGATTCTGTCAAACAGGCCCACCAAGGGCGTTGCCCTCTGCAGTGAAGGAGCTGAGTCTGTGGTCGTGTTGGTTCCTACGCTTTGACTCATGTATTTGGCAGAGGCTACCCCTTTGGTGAAGAAGCAGCATGTTGTGAGAATTCAGCTCGTCTTCTGTCTCTACCTTGCCGTGTTTGTGTGAATTGTGGAATCTGAGCTGTTCTGTCACATTTCAGTAATGAATATAAAGGCAAAATAGTAATTATTAATAGTGTTGATGATAAACATTTGCACGTAGTGCTTTTCAGTCCTAAATGGCTTAGAGGAGACTGAGTGCAGGCTGTTAGTATTTGTCATTCAGCCTGTGTTGCTGCTTATCTTAGGTCTGAGGGTTTCTCTTGGATGGTAAACTCAGTTCCAGCTGTGCAGCAGGGCTCATTTTAGTAGTTATTGAATTGTTTTCTCTAGAGGGCACCATCCTAAGCTTTTTACTCTTCCTTTGGGGTCTAGACATTCTCTTAAGATGTTAAGAAAGATCTGTTCTCTGGTGCTACCTGTACATGTGCATTTAAAGTGAATTTATCCTCCTATTGTGGCTAGGCAGGAAACTGCTACTCCTAAATTCTTTCCTAGGAGGGAAAACTGACATTTCCTGAAGGCTTAGAACAGACCTGAGAATAAAATCCTGATCTTCACAGTGATCTCCTGCCAGGTAGTTCAGCAGATACTCTGGACCCCTACTTCCCTAAGACAGCAAGCTAACGATGATAGCTAATGTGTCTTGAGTGCTTACTATGAACTAGGCGCTATGCAAAGCACTTTATGTGCTTTATCTTAATCTTCCAACCATCATATGTGGTATTTAATACATCCCATTTTTCAGGTAGAGAAACTGAGGCACAGGATAGTTAAGTAACTTGCCCAAAGTTTATCCCACTAGTAAGGAAACAAAGCTGGGCCTGGAATCTGTCTCTGACTCCACAACCTGAATTTCTTTCTTTCTTTCTTCTTTTTTTTTTGTTTGGTTTTGTGTATGTGTGTGTGTGTATTTTTTTTTTTAATTTATGTAACTCATTCATTCATTCATCCACTCATCCAGAGAAAGCACTGTGTCCCACATAGAGAAGAGTCTGATTCCCAATCTCTTGTTTCACAACCTGAATCTCTAACCACTGCTTTATACTGTTAAGTACTCTGGGTGACAGTGGTGAGTAAGGCAGGCCCTGCTTTGGAGGAGTTTACCTTTTGAGGCCCTCAGCTCGGCTAGATGCAAATGTTCAGTGAATTTTGCCCCATGCAGTCACCTCTCTCTGGCTATCTTCTGACTAGCCTAGGTGGATTTGTATAGTTCTGTGTGCTTGAATAGATGGTGAGGGCCATGTGGCTGGGTCTTACATCTCTTTTGACTTAGTGCTGGGTATATAGATGGTGCTAGGGAACTATTTGTTGAATTGAAATCCTCTTTATTCTAATTCCATTACCAAACCAAATTCCCTTTATTATAAGCCCCAGTCAAAAGCAGAGAATTGTCTTCCATGCATAGAGTTAAAGTAGAACTGTATTAAATTAATTAAGGACCGAAGTCTGCTTTAGTACATGGTTTAAAGATCTAAGGATTTATTTCTTAGGACATAACTGCCACGTGGGTGCTGTCAGGGGTCTCAGCCGCATCTCATTCATCCTTCCTGGGCTCTCTGTGGGCCCTGGGACAGCCAATGCTGTTTCCTGCATCTTGAGTGCTCTTCCTTAACCTTCACCCTGTGCCAGCCCCTCATCCCTTCATCCTCCAGCTCTTAATCTCAATCATCACTTCCTCCGGAAGCCCTAGCCTGGCCCCTTTTCCGCTCAGCCTTGTGTGATCTCCTTTGGCTGGGGACTTTTCAGTTCCTTTCCTTTGATGCCCTGGTCTCTGTTATGGATGGATGGCCAGTCATTCCTGAGCAACTCTTTTTCTCTGTTCTATAAACGTTCTTAGGCTGGGGGCCAAGCCTGTTTTTGCTAGCCTTTGTGTTTACAGCACAGTGGCTGGGATATAACATTCACCAGTGGCCGTGCCTAGGAAGGCTCGGGGTTGGGGCTCTCCCATCATCTCTATCATCCCCACAAAATAGTTCTGTTCCTGGATATGGACGCTTGCCATTTTCTCGATCTCCCGTAAAACGTGAATGTCAGCTCCACAAGTGCAGGGCTGGTTGTCTGTTCACTTAGGTATCTCAAGCATCTGGAAAGAGTTCTGCCAGGTATTCAGGGCATCTTGAGAAAACTCTTCACTGATGTGTAATACTCAGTTGTGCGTGCTCTGCAAACCCAATTTGGAGACAAGTCTCCATCCTCCCTTCCCCATCTCCCCACCTTCTAGCTACATTGCACTTTCAAGCTCTTCACTTCAGCAACTTTGGTGTTGCCCACTGGTAGGGTCTCAGTACATATTTTATGAGAGCCCAGAGCTGGGAAACATCAGGGAAGTTTCCCACCAGTACATACTTCGCAAAAGTGTTGCCCAGCTAGAGAGAGAGGGTAGCTGGTGGTGGAATAGATTTCCCAAGGTATCTCTGCTTCCAAGAGCATGCTAGGAAGGTTCATGAATATGTAAGCAGATGGCTTTGAGCAAGTACCGTGCAAGAATATCGGCTGGAAAGTGGTTTTCTTTTAAAAGCTCAGCAGCTTTTTGAAAGGACAGCATTTTTTCAAAACCGTTTTTGCATTGTAAATAGCAGTTTGTGTGTCTCTATAAATAAGAATCCTGCCACATGTGTGAATCCTTCTCCTACAATCTGTTATTTTACAGACTCAGGAGTGTTACTCCCCACCCTCAGTTTCCTTGCAGTTCAGCTTGTCAGTGGCCTCCTCAAACAAAGAAGGCGGCTTGTTGTCACTAGCGATCAACATCTGGTTTAGATGTGGCTAGCGTGCCTTGTTGCTTCAACGAAGAACATGTTGTGTTTAAACTGTAAGGCATGGGGAAGGGAGTGGCTGTCAGATATTACCACTCTTCTGGAAAATTAGAAAACACATGGTTTCAAATGTAGGAGTGACATGGGGGGAGTACGATTATTATACACTTGAAATAGTCTCATTCCAAGAAGACACACATTTGGTTTAGAGAAGCACGTTGGAGAACTGAAACACACTGGAAGGCTAGAAATAGGTCAGTGTGATGGCAGAACAGCCTTTTCAGCATTGCTGTGTGGCTCCTGATGGCTTCTGTTGGTCACCCAATCAGAGAGCTTGTCTTTAGACTAATGCTATTCAGCTGGTTACTATGGCAATGATGGAATACTAGTTGTCATGACGATGAAATGGAAATTTAGGGGACCAGTTTCTTTAGAGGAGGTGGATCCATTAAGCCCTGTCTTTTCTTCTTCCCTTAAAACTTGACCATATTTTATAGTACTTGTACAAGGGGTCCATTTTCAAACTCTGTGCATACATTTCAGGATTTATATTATCTTTTCTTATTCTTAGATCACATAGCTTAAGTCTTCAACTCTGTGATAAGAATAGACATGCCACCCCCACAGTATTTTATAGTTCATATTAAAGAATGACACTGCACAAGCTATGTTTTTTTTTATCATCCCCAAAGTGTTTCTGCCAAACTCCACTGAATTCCTCCAAAATTAATCTGGTATGAAATAGAATAGGGTCAAAATCAATATAATGGGCTATAAATTATAAAGGATACTTTCCCCCAGCTTTATTGGAGTTTAATTGACATAAAAATTGTACATATTTAAGGTATACAGTGTGATGTTTTATATACATATCCATCGTGAAATGATAAACACAGTCACGCTAATTAACCCATCCACCACCTCACATAGTTTGCCTTTTTGGTGTGTGGTGAGAACACTTAAAATCTACTGTCTAAGCAAATTTCAAGTACATAATACATTATTATTAGCTATGGTCACCACGCTGTGTATTAGATCCCAGAACTTACATTCTTCTGATAACTGAAAATGTCTACCCTTTGACGAGTGTCTTCACACTTCCCTGACCCCCAGCCGCTGGCAGTCACCATCCTACTGTCCAATTCTGTGAGTTCAACTTCTTTGGATTCCACATAATATAAAGGAGACTTTTATCTATTCAATCCAATCACCTATTCCTCACTGGTGTGTTTATTAGAATCACACACTGAAGTAAATCCTTTTGAGAAGCAGCAGAACCCTGGCTTGTCTTTCCCTCCTGGTGCCAATGGAAGTTTCCTCTCTGCTCAGAGTCCGCTATATGGGACCATCCATGGAAATGTGTGTTGTTCACATGTTCCAGAAATGTGATTGACGTCTTTCATGAATGCTCCCAGGGAACTAATACAGGTACTCATTTAGGGAGTCTGGAAAAGAAAGACTGGTAATTTTAACAGTTTGGCTCATTTTGGCTTTCATTCAAGAATTTAGAGAAAATACATTGGAATGAATCTAAATTCATAGACTTTTCCATTTTTCTGAGATTACTTTTGGTTTATGAGCATGAACTCTGGGAAAGGCTTTTGGTATATTTTTATATTGAGAGTTTGCTATTATAACATTTTTTCATATTATTTATGATAGTGATTCTCCCATCCAACTACTAACCAGGCCCAGCCCTGCTTAGCTTCTGAGATCAGATGAGATCGGGTGCGTCCAGTGTGGTATGGCCATAGACTATGACAGTGGTTCTCAAACTCTATTATGAAAGGCAGGTCCTTTTTAAAAAATCCAGACTTAAAAAAAATTGAGATATAATTAACAATAACATTATGTTAGTTTTAGGTGTACAACATAATGATTCAATATTTGTATATATTGTGAAATGATCACCACAATAAACATTCCAGACCTACTTATTCAGATTTTTGGAGTGGAGGCTAGGAATTTATTCTACACAAATAGCCCAGATGATTTTGAGGCAGTCTGTGGTCCACAGGACCGTTAGCTAATTAAAGTGGGAGGGAAAACGTCTCAGGTGAAGGGTATAGGATGGTGGATGTGGAAGGAATCATCCTCCCTCTGTTGCTGGCTCCATCAGTCCACCCAGGAAGGTGAGAAGATTGGTCAGTCTGGCTGAGGACAGCACCTGAGTTTTCACCAACACCCATAAGGGCTCCTTCCTCGAAGTAATTAATCGAAGTGGTGTCTTCATGCTTTTTCTTCCCTGCAGTGGACATTGCTGGTGATACTTTTTTTTTCCTGTTAGATTTGTTTCTTATAGGTTGATTGGGAGCCGTGTGCATACCGAGTCTGCCCGACCAAAATGAACAGTTCTCACCTGAAGTACCTCTTTACTTGCTGCTAGGACCTTCCAGCATGGTCTCATACAGCCACCACTGGCTTCACCTCTTTGGGCTGAGCTTTTTTGCCGTACCTTCTTTGAAGGCAAAGAAAGTTATTTTGATGAAGCCCAACAAGATTAGTTAGGGTACAGATTCATCTCCTGTAACAGAGGCCAAAATAACAGTACTTCATCAGATAGGAATGACTCCTCCTATCTTGTTGCTCTGCTGTACTCAACACATGGCTTCCAATTGCTGTCTAAGCTCCCTATTCCTTCTTTCCTTCCTTCCATCCACCCATCCAAGTTGCAATGTTGGGGGGTTGTAGGTACGGACTGTGGGGCCTGGGCTCAGGGACAGTGAAAGAGGCAGTGGTGTCTTCACCTAGTCATTTCTGTGGCATTACTCTGAGGGAGTTCCCAGCTAGATAACCATCAAGCTAATTATCTAGGCTTCCTGGAGATTGGTGATTGCCTGAGGTGGGGGTAGTGGGTGGGGCGTGGTGGGCAAAATGGGTGATCAAAAAGTACAAATTTCCATTTATGAAATGACTAAGTCATGGGGACGTAGTGCACAGGATGGTGACTATGGCTAGTAATACTGTATTGCATACTTGAAAGTAACTAGGAGAGTTGATCTTGAAAGTTGTCATCACAAGAAAAAAATTTTGTAACTGTAGGGTGATGAATGTTAACTCTACTTGCTGTGGTGATTATTTTGCAATATATACAAATATCAAATCATTACATTCTGCACCTGAAACTAATGATGTGTCAATTATACCTCAATTTTTTAAAAAAAGAGAAATAAAGCAGGACAATAGAATAAAGGGCATTGGAAGGTGCCATTTTGTTTTATTTTATTGCAGGGTGAAAACAAGTTAAAAATTTTATAATTTGGAAACATAATACAGTCACATAAATCAGGCATAAAAATGTATAAAGAAGTATTCAGTGAAAGTCTTCTTCCCATTTCTGTCCCACATCCACCTGTTTTTTTTTCCCCCACTTACTCATCCTACTTAGGTAGCCTCTTTAAATACTTTCTGTGTGTGTCCTTACACAGCTTCTTATAAACAAGCAAATACAAGTACATATTCTTATTTTAGCTACTCTTCACACAGATGGTAGCTTATACCACACACACTGTTCTGCACTTTTTTACAAAATCCTGTCTTGGAGAGCTTCCCATATCAGTACTTGGAAATCTTCCCCTTTCTCCTTTAAAATAGTGACAAAGTAACTAAGCAGTCCATTGTATGAATGTTCTACAGTCTATTTAACCTGTGCCCTATTGATGAACATTTTGAGTGTTGGCAATCTTTTGTTACTCCAGATAATGTTGCAATGAATAACCTTGTACACGTATCATTCCCCGTGCATGTGAATTTACCTGTAGGATAAATTTCTAGAGCTGGAATTACTGGGGCAAAGGGAGTATGTGCTTGTGATTTTGATCACGGTTGTCAAATTGCCCTGCAAAGGGGCAGAGCAAATTTACATCCCATCAGCCTGTATCTAGGGTGTTAATTTTGCAGGGTTGTTGGGGTGCTTCTCTGGAGAGTTGACGTTTGCACAGTAATGTGATTATCGCATCCATGTGAAAATCTAAGGGAAGATCATTCTAGGTAAAAGTGCTAGAGTAAAGGTCTGAGGCAGAAGCAAGCTGAGCATGTTGGAGGAACAGCAGAACTGCCAGAGTGGTGGGTGTGTCATGAATGCGGAGCACTGTGAACCGGCTCAGGTGGAAGGATGTAGCAGAAGCCATGTCATGTAGACCCAGGATGGGAGTTTGGATTTTATTCCAAGTGGTGTGGGAAGTCATCATGGTGGTTTAAGTGGGGAATGAGGTGAGGTGTTTTCCATTTGAGAAAACATTTGAGCTTTTTTTTTTTTTTTTTTTTTAATGTCTTTAACTGTTCATCTTGCTTGTCAGAGCAGACCAAGTTCTTAAGTGCAACCTTAATGCCCATCCTAAAACCTCTTCTCAGCAAAGAGCTAAGAAAACTGTAGATGCACTAAGGATTAAAGATAAGCAGACTTTGTGAGGTGCTCAGAGCTGAGTCACACTATAGATCCATACTATGTAAGTTAAAAAAGGAAAAGGATGTCCCTATAAATAGTGAAGGCCTAGAACCATTACAAACCAGTCTTGCCTCCAGCTGCAGAAACATAAGGTGAATGTTTTTATCGTTTATTCCCTGAGTACCAGATTCCTTAACTGAAGATGGAGATTTCTCTAGTTCAGGGGAGGTCTTATCCTGACTCAAGCACACCTGGTTCTTCCTTTCGTTTTCCATATCCACAATACAATGACAAAGAGACAAACAGAAAACTTTCCATATTAATAAGTTAACTGAATACATCTTGCATAGCTTAAAACAACATTAAACTTTAGTCAAGGATTTTTCCCTGGAATAGCTGGAAATAAGAAAATGTTTTCTTCTGTCTTGACGGTTGGACAAATGAGCAAATAATCACCACCAAATAAATGCTAAGGGGAAAGTTACTTCCTTCACCCACTAGGCCCACTTATGGGCTGTGCATTGAAATGTTGCAGAAAAATGTGTTACAGCTCGGTGTTACAGCTCAGTTGTGACAGCAACCTGGATCTGGGCAAGAGACCAAGGAGGACTCGCAGAGTTTGAGAACTCAGGTTTATTAACACCAGTGGGCCCAGAGGAGTTAACACTCCAAGCTCTGGACCCCATCTGTAGGTTTACTCAGGCCTTTATAGGCTTCCAGTTTTGCACTTTGCAACATCATATGCAAACAAAGTATAACAGAAGTTGACCAACAAGGAACAAGCTTTGTAGAAATAGACCAATTAGGAGTGAGAGAAATAACCAATCAGGAGTGAGCTCCATGCAAATGAAGTCCTACAAATGGACCAATCAGAAGTTAGGGTAGTGGACCAATCAAAAGTGAGAGTAATAACCAATCAGAAGTGAGCTCAGGGAACCAATAGAATTTTAGGGGTAAGTAAGCCATTTCAGAGGCAGAAAGTGAGATAGAGCCTCTGGGCCGGGGAACCGGATGGTGCCAGCAGGAGAGCAGTGGCCCTGCTCTGGGTCCCTGCGGGTATTTTTATGGGGCTTCCCGCCTCAAATACATGTTGCCGGTAGCATTTATTTTTACTAAAGTGACTATTTACTCCTTCAGTGAAATTGGACATCTCAGCCATGTGCCCACGAATGCCTCTGGTTAGTGTCGGCGTTGTCCATTTTAGATTTGCTGCTTTGGGGGAAACTGCCGCCTTGGCACCTGTGTCTGCTCCGAGATCAGGGACTTTGCCCAGTGATGTGCTGTGGGCATGACTCTCAAAGACCAGCAGCTGCTCAGCTTTTGGGGCCTCTCTGCTGTACAGCCAGCATATGGATACTGAATGGAGCCAGGCACGTCTGTATCCTCAGAGTTACTTGGAAATAAGAAAGGACTTCTAGGGAGAGGAATGAGAGCCTGAAAAGGAATAGATGGACTTTGGGAAATTCTACTGTGTCTGGCAGTCGGGAGCTGGGGCTCAGGCAATTTAACTCTAAAAACATGTAAGGATGAATGACACCGTCAGATTGGATAGCTTACCAGTTACCTTCTCTCCTCACTGTGGCCAATATTTTTGGGTCGAGAACTTCCTGGTAATTATAGTTTCCTGTCATTATGCATTGTCAAAACTCAATTATAATATCTTCACTCTAAATATATTTCTCAATTCCAGTAGACTTCTAAAACTTGTGACCTGCATTCTACCTACATATGAATTCCTGTTTTGAAATTTCCTCTGGTCAATGTGAGTCATTCCCAGAGTCAATAAGTGATTCTTTTCAGCACATAATCAGGTACATTTGAATCTCTTTTCCCCCACATAGATCGCTGGGGACACTTGGTTCTCTGGCCATGAAGCTTCCTATTTTTTGTCATTAACACACCCCCATTCTAATATAGCTTTTCTTTTTCCAAGTGGAAATTTCTGAGCTCTAATGGGTGGTCAGTTCACTCATTTTGGAAAAAATGTTTCATTTATTCAGTAAGCATTTGTTATTGTGTATTTTGCTTCACACCACACTAAATAAGTTTTCCTCATTTCTCATTATCTTAGTTTTTCTTTTAAGTTAAGGAAAACAAAAATACTTCCAAGATAAAATGAAACATTTTTTCCTACTGTTTTGCTCCTAAATACTTAAGTATTAAAGTAAAGCAAGGATAAGTTCTGGCTGTGTCTTTTCCAAGTCATCTTCTATTGAGGTAGCAAATGGGATGCCCACATCCCCCTGATGGGGAGAGAGGTACCATTTTCCAACTGCTGTGGTCTGCATAATTTGGGAAATTCTCCCTGGTAAAATGGTACATTGCTCTGGACTAGACCTCTTTTAACATTCAGGGTTCTGTTTTCCCTCAAGAATAACTATTTTACCTTTATTAGGAAGAAAATTATTTCCAAATACGTGTATTAGTTGGGGTTTTCGGTTGTAAGCAATAGAAACCAACTCTGGATGTTAAGCAGGAAGTATTTTAAGAGGCCAGAGGAGGAGCTTCTGTTTAAAGGTGGTAATTTGAAGACAGACATTTACCTCTGCTGCCTCCTAACACCTCTCTAAATGACAATAAAGGGCTTTAAAAAATGACATAAACCCACAGTTAAAGAGAGTAAGACAGGTAACAACAGTAACAGAGTTTTCGAAAACAGAAAGGAGATCAAAGAGTAACTTGTTCAGTATCTGGAGAAAGTTGAATCCTAAGCTGGAAAACTGACTTGCACTAAAGACACTTCTCAGAGGCCCAGAAATTGATAGTACTCGGTACTTCTCTGAGATGAGGCTGAAACAGGGTGATTTGTAGATACAAGAAGCAGTTAGATCCTAATATTTTTCCCAACTCCACATGGCCAGGCAAATATGCCCTTCCCTGCTCCAGCAGAAGATTGGAGATTATTCTCACGGGGAAGCAAAGCAGAATGCTTTAGTCAGAACAAAGTCAGGCTGCTATGACAGATCTGAGAATGAGTCAGTGGCTTAAAGGAGCTACCCGCTGATTTCTTCTAATGAAACAGAGCTTTCAATTAGCTTTTTGTGGGTAACAGCTTAACTGAGGTATAATTCATACGTCATACAATTCACCACTTTAATGGCTACAACTGAGTGGTTTTTAGTATATTCAAAGAGTAGTGCAGTCATCACCAAAATCAATTTTAGAACATTTAATCACCTCCCCCAAACATCCCATATCCCTTAGTAATCATTCCTCTTCCCCAACTCCCTTCCCCTGCCCGAGGCAACCACAAATCTACTTTCTGTCTCTAGATTTGCCTATTCTGGATTTCATATAAATAGAATTATGTTTTTAAAGTTTATCCATGTTGCAGTAAGTACCAGTACTTCATTTCTTTTTATTGCTGAATACTATTCCATTGTATGGCTAGACCACATTTTTTTTATCCCTTCATTCATCAGTTGATGGACATTTGGGTTGTTCAGCCATTTCACTATTAAGAATAATGCTTCTATGACAATCAGTTTTTAGTGCCTCTCTTTAGTGCTTGTTTTTATTTACTATTTTTTATTGAGGGGTAGTTGATGTACAATATTACAGAAGTTAACAGGTGTTCAACCTCTGTGAGTCTGTTTCTTTTTTGTTATATTCACTAGTTTGTTTCATTTCTTAGATCCTACCCATAAGTGACATCATATAGTTTTTGTCTTACTCTAACTTATTTCACTAAGCATAACAGACAGCTAAGGATCACTGGGCATTTTAGTCAGAGAACGTAATGCCTTACAAACGTAACACTTCTTCAAAGGAGGTAATCTTTTCCAGGGAGGTACCTTCTTTCCCCCTTGGTCCCTGGCATTCGGTGACACTTCCTCCAGCTTTTCTCCTATGAAGTTGCAGTGATGCAGCAGTTGGAAGGTATGGAGGCAAATGACAAGTGTCAGGTTTTCCATGTGTGACAGCAATCATTGCTTGAGCCTGTTTCCTTCAGGCCCCAACCACCCATAATGATGATGGATTACTCTCTGGTTAGCACAACTGCACTAGGTATAAAAAGGCCAGGTGAACAGACTGAATCTCTATAAAAATGTTCGTTTTATCATTTCCTTTTAGCTTTGCTAATAATCCCAGGGTCAGGGCACCCAGGAATTGGCAGTAATAAAATTCTGAAACTTCTCATACCCTTTGACCCCATAAACAGTTTGGCACTTGGGTACCCATCACAAGTAATAGGATGATATAAAATGAGTAATATACGCTGAGATTCAGAGTACTGCTACTAAAAGAGCAAAAATATTGGAAATGGATAGAATATAATGGAGTTATAAAAATTACAAATAAGGTAACTATATTAACATCTACAAATTCATTAAAAATACTTATGCAGTGCTTCCTCTCTGCCTGAAATTGTTATTCCTGCCAATGAGTCTATAAAATAAACATTCAGGGGGAAATAATTAGGATTCAGTAAATTCTGGAGAATACAAAAATGAATAAGAAATCTCTTTTAAAAATTTATATCTTAGTTGCGGAAATTAAAGGGGCAAGATGATAGTAGTTAAATACAGGTTTCTGTAGGCAATAGATCTAGGTCCAGCTGCTGGCTCCACCTTTGCTAACTGTGATTTCAGAAGAGATCATTTCTTTAAGTATCAGTTTGTTTGCTTGTCTCAGTATGAAAAATGAGGATAATAATGATTCCCACCTTATAGGATTAGATCAGATCATGTGAAAGTAGTAAACACAGTGCCTGGTGCGTTGAAAGTGTTTAACAAATGTTAGCTATTCTTATTATCACCATATTTACGTTAATAAAGACACACTACAAATGCCACTCATTCCTTCCCCTGGCACTGACAGCACTACACTCTCCTAGTCCTCCTCCTCCTCCTCCCTGGCTGCTCCTTCTCAGTCTCCTCGGCTATGTCCTCATTTTACCAGAGCTCTGGAAGCTGGAGCTCTCCTGGGCATGGTTCTTGGCTCTCTTCTTTTCTATCGTGTGCGTGCGCGTGCGCGTGCGTATCCCTTAACTGCTTATTGTAAATATAGAGGATTTTACTGTTTTTATCTTTTAACCTCCCTCCTAGCTTTGTGGATGATTACCTACCTTGATTGTATGTTTGCCTTTACTAGTGAGCTTTTCCGTTTCATAATTTTAAAAAGTTTCTAGTTGTGGCCTTTTCTTTTCCACGTAGGAAAGTTCCTTTAGCCCTTGTTGTACAGCTGGTTTGGTGGTGTTGAATTCACTTAGCTTTTGTTTCTCTGTAAAGGTTTGATCTCTCTGTCAAATCTGAACAGGAGCCTTGCTGGGTAGAGTGTTCTTGGTTGTAGGTCCCTCCCTTGCATCACTTTAAATGCATCGTGCCCCTCTCTTCTGACCTGCAGTTTCTGCTGAAAAATCAGCTGATAGCTTTACGGGAATTCCTTTGTATGTTACTTGCTGCTTTTCCCTTGCTGCTTTTAATATTCTCTCTTTCTCATTAATTTTTGTCATTTAATTAACATGTGTCTTTGTGTGTTCCTCTTTGGGCTCATCTTGTATGGGGCTCTCTGTGCTTCCTGGACTTGGGTGATTTTCCTTTCCCAGGGTGGGTACGTTTTCAGCTATTATGTTTTCAAACACGTTCTCAGTCCCTTTCTCTCTTCTCCTTCTGGGACCCCTCTAATGTGAATATCAGTGCTCTCGATGTTGTCCCAGAGGCCTCGTCAACTGTCCTCATTTCTTCTCATTCTTTTTTCTGTTCTGCAGCAGTGATCTCCACTACTCTGTCTTACAGCTCACCGGGTCACTCCTCCATATCATTCCCTCTCCTGCCGAATCTTGCTAGTGTATTTTTCATTTCCGTTACTGTGTTCTTCATCTCTGTTTGATTGTTCTTTATATTTTCTAACTCTTTGTTAAAAACTTCTGACTTCTCACTCTGTGCATTCATCTTTTCCCAAGGTGTTTCATCCTCTTTATGGTCGTTACTCTAAACTCTTTTCTTGGGTGGATGGCCTATCTTCACTTAGTCCTTCTTCTGGGGTTTTATCCTGTTCCTTTGTCTGAACATGTTCCTCTGCTGCCTCACTGGGCCCGTGTTGCTGTTCGTATTGTTAGGTATGTGTTAGGTTAATCACGCTTCTCGACTTTGGAGAAGTGGCCCTCTGCAGAAGTCCTGTGCATCCTGACAGGGCACTCCCCTCTTGTTACCCAAGCTGTATGTTCCAGGGACTCCCCCTAAGAGGGCTGCGAGGGTCCTTCTGTTGCGGTGGGCTGACTGTGCGGCTGGTCTGGTAGACTTGGTTGGCCCCTGGCCCGGCCGGTTGCCAGGCTCTGCCTTGGGCGGATGCTGCTGTCTGTTGGTTAGCGGGGCCTGGTCACATGGCAGCTGACTGCAGAACCTTGGGGGCCCTGGGGCTAGCGTCGGCTCACTGGTGCATGGAGTCAGGGCCTAGAAGACTCTGGGGCTGTACTCTTCCCCCTACCCTGCTTACTGGTAGGTGAAGCCAGGTCCTAGGGTTAGTGCTGGACTACTGGCAGGCAGAGCTGTGTCCTGGAGTCCGGCTGCAGGTCCCAGGGATCCCAGAGCTGGTGTCAGATCACTTGCAAAGGGGGCTGATTCCGGACACAGTTAAGTATGGGGTCTGGGGTGTCCTGAAACTTGTGTTGGCCTGCCAGTGGGCAGGGCCGGGGCCCAGCTGGCCTGTGTGGTTGGGCTGGGTCTGTAGGCGGTGGGATTGTGGTTTTCTTGGGTCTTGCAGCTCATTTTCTTTATCCGTTTAAATATTGATTGACATTTAGGTTGCTTCTACATCTTAGCTATTGTGAATAATGCAGCAATGAACATGAGTGCACAAATATCTCTTCAAGATTCTGTTACCAATTCTCTTGGATATATACCCAGAAGTAGGAGTGCTGGGTGATACAGTAATTCTATATGTAATTTTTTAAAGGAAACTCCATAGTGTTTTCCATTAGCAGCTGCACCATTTTACATTCCCACCAACAGTGCACAAAGATTCCAGTTTCTCCATATCCTCACCAACACTTGTTTTCTTCCCTCCTTCTTCCTTCCTTCCTCCCCACCCCCTCCTTTTTTTTGGACAATAGCCATCCTGACAGATATGACGTGATGTCTCACTGTGGTTTTGTAGAGCAATCTTTTAAAACACTGATGTCACATTCCTGCTTAGAACCTTCCCGTGGCTTAACCTGTACTTAGAGTGACATCTAAGTACCTTACTTTGCTCTCCAAGGTCCTCCCAAGTCTGGTCTCTGTCCACTCTCTAGCCTTCATCTCCATCTTCAGTTCTTCTTGCTTACAGGGCTCCAGTCCTGATGACTTTCTCTGACTCCCTGACAACTCTGCATGGCCTTCTCCCAGGGCGGTTGCCTGTGCGGTCCCTTCTGCCTGGCTAGTCTTTCTCTTTTCCCATGGCTGGTTCTTTCTCATCACTTAGATCTTAGCTCACATTCCGCCACCTCAGAGCTGACACACCAGCTGTCCCATCTAAAGTCCCCTTCCCAGACACTCTAAAGCATAGCACCCCGTTCTGTTTCACTTTTACCCTCTCTAGCACCTGAAATCATTCGTTGAAATTGCTGTTGGCCTGTTCAGTGCTTGTTATCTAAGAACTATATACTTCACGAGACCAGGAAGCCTGTGTGTCTTGTTCATAGTGATGTGTACAGAAGAGAGCCTGATGGGATTTGACGATAAAGTGCAATGGAAGCGTAGAGAGATCTGGGGAGTGCTTCATGGAGGATGTAACATTTCATTTGGGTTTTTAAGAATAAATGATTGCATCAGGCAAATATCAGAATGAGGTAGGGGACACACTGGGCTGAGGAAATGGCCTGATGTATGCTGAGGAAGCATGTAGCCCTGCCCGTTCAGGGAAAGGTGACCTGATATGGCTGAGCATAAAGGTTCTCGAGAGGGAGGGGTGGGCAGCAAGGCTGAAATGGCAGAGGGCAAAGGTGGTAGATGTTGAAGTCATTTCAGTTTTGCTATTTAGTTAACGATGTATTAGGTTTGAAGATGCAAAGGTGAATTAGACATAGTTCCAGGGCTGTGATGGGGAGTCACGTGTAGCTTTGGAGCAGGGGAATGGCATGAGCATCTTACAGGGGTCGGGATGCGGCCGTGATTACAAGCAGAGTGTCTGGGACCAGGTGGCTTGGAATCAAATCCTGGCTCTACCACTGGCTAGCTCTGTGACCACAAGTTCTTAACTCCTTGTGGCTTACTTTTCTCATTTGTAAGGAGAATAGTTGTACTGCTCTCTTGGCTTTCTTGTAAGGATTAAATTAATTAATGTTTGTAGAATGGGGTCTGGCCAGCTATCATGTAACTCGTCTAAAACAATGTCTGGTAGACAGTAAGTTTTCTTACTACGCTTCCTTGTGACTTTGCTAGGTTTGTTTACTTGCTAGTTTTTCTTTCTCTACAGAAAGATGATTAGCATGAGTGTAGGTAACTGTTGCAAAGGGGAGGCAACGGACCCAGGAAAACGACATGGGAAGATACTGCAATAGTTGAAGCAAAAAGGAAAAAGCGCAGAGCTAGGTGAAAGCAATAAAAATCAGTAAAACTGACTGGATGTTGCAGGACAGAGTATCTTTCGGGATATAAGAAAGTGGACTTAGGTTCTAGGTCTTGAGTTTAAGGTGCCTAAGGAAAACCTTTGTTTGCTGATGTTCAGCTGAAATGATAGGGAAGGAGACATCAGAGATTTAGGACAAAGAGGTGAGTAAAATGGATTTCCACTCTGGAAATGAGGATGTGCATTTTAACAAAGGCTGCAGAGAATTTAGATTGAAACTGTCATTTACCTATTACATTGGCAAAGAAACAAACAGTATTTTAAGCTTGTCTTCTACTCTTACACTTTGCTGGCAGCAGTGTACATTTGTACAATCTTTCTGGAAAACAGACTGGCAACATTTATCATGAAACTTAGAGATGCTTATACCCCTTGACCCAGTTATTTCCCTTTTTGGAGTCAATGCTAAATCAATGATCCAAAATGCAGACTGATTATGTACAGAACTGCTCACTGCAACAGAACATTCAATTGAAAATACTTGTAAACAGGCTCACTCAATGATATGAAAATGATTCCATAAATTATGGTATGTTCATATGCTAGAATATTATGCAGCCATTAAAAAACCATATTTACTGAGGCTTGTAATGTGAACTGATATGAGAGAGAAAACCTGACAAGGACACACAATTATATGCAGAATATAAATTCAAATCTGGTAAAAATAAGCATAGTGTAAGGATTAGAAGACAATATACTGAAATGCCACTGTGGATTATTTCTGTCTGGGAGACTGAGGCATGGGTTGGTGATTTGTAGAAGTCCAGTAACTGAGTTTGAATTAGGATCAGATAATACATTCTGTCTTATTTAAAAATGTTCCCTGTTCTCCTAATGCATCTGCTAATATTCTGTTACTAATGCAACCATCGTCTTTGGTTCAGACCATACCTTCTATTACAAGTCCTGGCCATGTTGCCTTTCTTTTCTTTCTTTTCTTTCCTTTCTTTCCTTCTTCCTTCCTTTCTATTTCTTTCTTTCTCTCTCTCTCTCTCTCTCTTTCTTTCTTTTTCTTTCATGCAGTCCATCCATCAAGGGCTTAGCACCCCAAATCTCATTTTCAAATTAGTTAATATCACATCATTGTATAATTTTGAGTGTGCCACCAGACTATTAATGACACTTCCCTCTCCCCTAGCTTACAGAGATGATCGTTCACTTTCATTTAGAGGGGCACCATTTTTACACAAGAGATTCCCTGGATATGTCAGAGACAAGAGATCAGTACAATGAATCATCACTGAGAGGGTAATTTGTCAACAGTCCTCCCCTCAGCAGCACACCCAAGCAGCTAAAAGAAAGCCAGTTGCCCCCAGGAATACATGTGATAGGGAGCTAATGGGTATGAAGAGTGTACCCACTAGTTGTCGAATTGGATTGCAAATATCCCAGAGCTGGACACCACCTGCATCATGCCTTAACTTTCAAGATGTTAATGGTGAATAAGCAATGTTGTCTTAGGGCTCCAGGAGGACCAGTCTCTCTCTCCCTTAAACACACACAGAGTTTTGATATCCAACCCAGTCCCAGCTCTCCAGCCACTCTTGCTAAGGACAAACCTTGATGGAATCACCGTTTTTCACTGTAGGAGGCATGTTTTCGCTCTTCTCTGTAGGTAAAAGGCTACTACAGAATGGTGAACCTCACCGTGAGTGTTTCCCAAAGGAATCTTAACCATATTTTCTAAAATCTAAAAGGGGATACGTGACCCATGGAATGGATTTTGCCGTAAGGTCTTCCAGGACCTTTTGGGCACTTTTGATCAAGTTGGGAGAATTTTCTGCTTGAGTCCCAACTACTCAAGGTAGAAGGCAGAAAACTGCCTTTCCCTGCCTTCCTAATACTCTTACAGAGCGCTGGCATGTGAGCGGTAGGACCTGACAACCAAACTCACATGGGACTCCAATTCAGGAGTGAGGGATACAGGCACATGCGGAGAGGGTTGTGGCAGGCTGAGGCTGGTGGATTTGAGGGCAATGGGGAGGGAGATGCAGGACTATGGGGGCTTTCCTGGAACAATCTTACAGTCTGATCTAGGCATTGGTTCCTGGTGGGGCAGCCTCTAAATCCAACTCTCTGGTCCTAAAATGATACCTGTCTGCTTTCAGATAGGCCTTCCAGTCAGTGGCTTAGTTCAGAGTCATTCCATCATGTTTAGCGAAAACATTTCCTTTAATAGGTGGGTCTTTTCTTTCTTTCATTAATTCATCCCTATTTAAAGATTTTTGCATACAATACCCAAAGTTTAATCAGGAAATACTAAAATATAACTAAGCACATTCATACAGAATTCTGTACAGCCATGCATACAAATACCCACAGTTCAACTGGGGAATACTAAAATATAACACCAAGCATATTCATATAGAATTCTAAACAGCCCTGAAAATGGAGGAAACTGCCGTTATATTTAGCAACAGAGACTCTTCCAAACAAATTTCAAGAAAACATGCCAGACACAAGATCTACATACCGTGAGTCCATTTATAGAAAGTTACAATGACAGGCAAAACCACACTGGTGTCATTCATGAGGATGTTGGTGAACTTTCGAGAGGCACAAGCCGAGCTTGCGGGAGGCTAATAATGTGGTATTTCTTGATCTGGGGAAGGGGATTCATGAGTGTGTTACTGTGTGAAAGCCCTTACATGGATGATCTGTGTACTTTTCTGTGCTTTACACTTCAAGTTCTTCTCCTCAATTTATGTCTTTTTTTTTTTTTTTTTTAACATCGCATCAGTATTCAGTCTGGTACACTGCTGATATAATCTGCACACTGCTGGTGCAGTTTTATAGAACTATTTTATGTATTTAGTCCTTAAGAGTTAGCTTCTTTTTTAAGTTTGAAGAAAAAAATTTCCATACATGGGGGAATTCTAAACATAGTTTAGACCTAAGGACTACATTTCAGTTTATTCAAATGAAACCTAAAAATCAGTGTGACAAGGTTTACAATGCCAAGGACTCCTTCTCAAGGGAAAGAATGCAGCCTGGTGAGTATTTAGGAGAGCTGTGCTCTCAGCCTCTTCTTTAAGACTCTCCCAATCCTGTTTTGAGATTTGCAAATGTTAGCCACTATATATAAAAATAGATTAAAAAAAAAAAAACAAATTTCTTCTGTACAGCACAGGGAACTATATTCAATATCTTGTAATAACCTTTAATGAAAAAGAGTATGAAAACAAATACACATATGTATATGCATGACAGGGACATTATGCTGAACACCAGAAATTGACACACTGTAACTGATTGTACTTCAGTTAAAAAAAAAGAAAAAAAGACTCTCCCAACCCCTTCCCTCTCATTACAGAAGGATCTTTAAACTATGCCTCTGAGAAACTCTGGCTTCGTGAACAAGGCCCTGTGCATGAGGCCTCATTTTCCACTTCACAAAAACGAAAGTGAGATAAAAACATGTTTTAAAGAACGGTAGTTTCACACGATTTAACTGCAGCTCAGCTCTCTGGGGGGGGAGAACAGTAATTAGGAAAAGAAAGGAAACGAATGAAAACACAGCAGAGAATCAGACCAAATGGGAAGCAGACAAAGGCAGCCAGAACTATCTCATTTATTATAAAGATACACCGAGAAGAACAGACCTGACTGGATACTGAAGCCTGGAATGGTACATGCCAAAATGTACAGTACTATACAGAAAAGTGCATTGTCACAACAGATTAACAAAACATTTTTTTTCCCTTCCAGAACTAGAAAAGCATCCCCCTTTTCTCTCACCTCAGAGACGAGGGGCTGTCACGGTAAGAGGCAGTACAGAGCGGAGGCGAACGCGATGGCCGGCAGCAGCACGTGAGCTGGGGTGGCGGCGGGAGGGGCGGGGAGGGGTGGGACCGGAGGAGGGAAAGGCACAGCCACGGCTACGAGGAAAACGAGACGCCTGATGACCGACTGGGACGCAAGACAGGGCGATACTGAGCACCGAGGCACAGAAAGGTGGGGATGGCGAAATAGCTGGGAGAGAGTGGGGGTAGTTTCGAAACACTCAAGTGGGCGCTGGAATCGGGAGGGGTGGGGGGTGGAGGGGAGGAGGGGGTGGAGGGGAGGAGGTGGGCGGGGCAACAGTAAAGAGCAAGGCTACAACTCCTCTAAAATAGAAAGGCACTTTCACATGTACATACTACAGATGTACATTGACACGATTAGGCAACAGTCACAAGCAGGAAGCCACCAGTACTGCAACTGATCAAACCGACAGGAAAGGACAATACTGATATAATTACGCCGGCAGGAGTTACCCTTCAGTCTGTAGGTAAATAGCAGTCTCTCCTTGTTACACAGCCACTTACTATACTTTAAACATCTATAATAACCATCACACTACACACTGAACTTGGATGAATGCTCTAAGGGGGGCATTCACAAATGCACGGCTTATATATTTTCTTTTACTAAACAGTTTCTAAGATAAGCATCATAGAACCCAGTACAATTATTTAAACATACAAAAACTCCCTACATAATTTAAAGATACAGGTACCCATTTTGATTATACCAGGTAGATTTTTTTTTTTTTAAAGAAAGTACACTAGGGTGGGCAAGTGAAAGCTCAATTTCCAGTTTGCTTTACTGATTTGACAAAGCTGTGCCAGTCACCCTGGTCCACGCCAGACACCCCAGCCCAGCTGGAGTTTGGGTTTTAGCTCAGGGGCTAGTCTGGAGCAGGGAGCTCTACTCTACTCGTAGGAAGAGATTTCACTGCTCAGCTGCCCACGCTCAGGGCCTCTGTGGTGGGTAACTCATAGTTAAGACTCAGTCCCAAGAGCATTTCCTGCATTCGTGGCCTCTTGCTACCGTGGTTGGGAATAAATGTCATCCCAAATCTAAAGTCTTCCAAACCCCTCAACAGACCCATAGGCTCTTTGACTTTGGACTTAAGAGGCCGTAATTACCAAATTAAAATTTCTTCTGTTGGTAGACTCCAGAGGTGATGCTTCATTCCCAAATGTTAAGGAGACCACTACATCCCCTCTTTTTTTTCTTTTTCTTAAATAATTAGAAATCCATTTTGGGGATGGCAAAAGTACAAAGACAGAAAACTCAATCTGACCCTTGGCGCTCTACATCCGTTGGTAATTGTTCATGCTCACTGCAGTAGCTTAAGTGTCACTCTGCTGTACGTTATTCTATGGATTGCTCAAGGGACACCCAAGTCAGATCACATTGTGCGAAAACGTGTGAAACTGTTGAACTCTACTGCATTTATGCCGAACTTGAACATGGAGTGTTACAAAGGGCCATTCAACAGATTGAAATCATTTACAGAACACTCATCGGAAAACGTGTTTAAGAACCGTTCACTCTATCTTGACAATCCACTCCAAACATCCCCTCCCCAAAACCCAAAGGCCAGTTTGGTAAATCTCCTTCAGTGAGTTCTATGGATGGGACATAAACATTCAGTAATTTCAGCTGGGAATACATATTCTTGTGTAAATGGAGTCAGGTCATCTTTGTAGAACCATCATTTACCCATCATCAAAATGACCCTCTTCCCAAACTGCACATGAGGACCGATGAGACCCTTGAGACTGAGGCATAACATCTCAGGGACTGACTTTTCTTTCTTCTCTCCCCATTCTTTGTGCCTTCCCACCTCCCCACTGTGTGCGACACCTGTGGCTATAAAGAGGGCCATGAACAGGTGAACCCTCTCCGCTGCTGAAACTTTTATGGAACTTACTGAGTGTTATTTGGATTCTTTGTGAAGTGGCCACCTTGTCTCATCCCTGGAATCTGAGGACTTTGACTAAACAAAGTAAGGGTAAGTGAGTCCTTATTGAATCCTTATTCACTCTGAGGTCACATCCTTCCCTGGGAAAGCGGGGCGGGGGGGAGCCTGAGGGTGACAACAGAATTAGAGAGAGAAAAAACAGACAGGTAAAGTAAGCGAGTGATGGGAGAGTGTTAGGAGCTGTTTCCTGGAAGAAGGCACGGCCTCTGAGGCTCTGAGGTCTAGAGTGGCGTGTTCTCTGCCATCTAAGGCAGCAGAGTCCTGATTTGGTAGGTGGAAAGGCATACCTCATTCCATCACAGGTGTGAACACCAAAGAGAGGAGACACTGGGGAGGATTACCAGGGAGAAGTCTGAGGAAATGAGCTTGTGGGAGTAAGATCTGAAAAGCTGGAGTTAAAGCTCGTAAAAGAACCCTTCAAAACTTAAAAAATCCAAAACACGTCTGCCCTTTTGATGCCCTCGGTTACCATCTTACTTTTCCATCATCTAAGGAGGTGGTCTTTAAGAATCCTTTTTATTATAGGAGTGTGGGTATAGCTTAGTGGTAGAGCACATGCTTAGCATGCATGAGGTCCTGGGTGCAATCCCCAGTCCCTCCATTACGGGGGGAAAAATCCTCTTTAATTTCTAAAAGATACAAAGTTTTCTCTCCCCAATTACTTCCACCTTTTTCTCTGTCTTTCCTCATCTAATAACAGAGAATTAGTGACCAAAGTTGAATCCAGAAAGAACTGGGAGATTATTTAGGAAAGTTTAAATTTCCTAGAAAATTGGGAAGATTGTTTAAAAAGGTTCATGCTACTCAGAGCTCAGTCCTGGCTGGGTTTCATGGTGTCCAAAGGTGCCAAAGGACCACTAAAGCTCAAGACACGGTGGGGGATGGTACAAGATGCTGAACTGGGCCTCTTTTTCAAAATGGGCAAAAAAGATGGTTGTGAAAATTCAGAGGTTTACAATTCCTGGAAATACCTGAAAAATTGTTTTTCACTACTTAATCCATTTGTGAAATTAGGCTGCAGGCAAGCAACCAACGGTTTGACTTTGAAAGGTAACAATATCTCATTAATGTGATCTCTTTCTGCATTAGAATGATTAGACTGGCAAACTGAGGTAGAGATCCGAGTAACGATCTTGACTTTAGTACAGATCTTCATTTTTCCCTCACTGAGGCCTTCCCCAGTGGGCTGATGAGTCAAAGTCCCTATTGTAACTCTTAGGTGGGCATGCAATTGGCTGCTAGTTTGAACCCAAACCTAGAAAGAAATCAAAGTGGTCCAGAGGGGTTAGTTCTGGCCACCCATTTTTCGGGCAGGGGGGTACTTTTCATCAGTAAGTTCAATGACAGAGTAGATGAAATGCTCATACGTTTACAGATGATATAAGCTGCTCCTGGTAGGAGAGTGGTGATTTGTACTGTAGTAAAAAATAACTGAATTCAAAGCAACCCTTTTTAAGATAGAGGGAAAATACAGCATAAATAAGGACTAAAGAAAAATCATCTATGGGTTAGGATGTCAGAGAGAGGGTCCCGTCATGGAGTTGAGCTGACTGTGTGAGTTATGTAGAGACCACATGGGACAAACAAGAAAGCCATGGTTCCAGGGTGCAAAATTGGGAGGAAATCATCCTGGAACCATAGGTAATCCTCCCACCTTGGCCGGTATGGCTCTTAACTCCAGTACCAGGGCCAGTTCTAGGTTGGCTCAAAGAGACAAGTTGGGGGGGGGGATTCAATTTAGGATCATCAGCCTCTGTAGCATGTTTAAAGGAAGCCAGGTCACTGAGTCGGGAAAGAGAAGGCTGGGCAGACCAAGGACTTGTGCGCGGCGTGCTTTCTCCCCTTCCACCGAGGAGGACACAGGGCTTCAGGGGAGCTAGAAGTGTTTTCTAGGCAACAACAGATCTCTGAAGGAGTTTATGGAGTCGTGTAACCAGAAAGTCTTTAAAATTCGACTGTTCTAGTCCTCCGTGAATGCAGGGGATGGACTTGGAAATCCTTGAGGGCCTGATCAGGCTCGTGGAAAGAGTCACAGCAGTAGCTCTGAAGGGCTGTCTCCCTCTCCTTTCCCAGGTTCCGTTCAAGCAGTACCTGCAGAGTCCACCCCCTTCCGCTGAGACTTTAACCCGGACCCAGGCAAAAGACTTATGAAAGAGGCAGTCATCCTACTCATTTAGGTGGTGAGCTGACAGTCCCCCTGGGGATATTACCATGACAACAGCAAGTCTTTAGCAAGAGCCAGCCCTTGCCCTACTGGGTAGAATCAGAGGTGCTGTCAGTCGCCGAACAGTGCCACTGTCACCTTTCAGCATCACCTCAAGTGCACAGACCAACACTGGTTACACTCCAAGGCCCAGAACTCAGGTTCTCATGCCTTCGGATCGAGATGTTTTTGACTCACCCGGGCTACACTAAGCCTGAAGCAGCTGTGCAGTGTGCAGGGCAGGACGGTGTTGCCTTCATTACAAATGGTGCAGCATTGGATTTTCAAGTAAGTCTTAAGTGTTTCTATTGTCTTTAAAATGACATAAGATATGTCCAGTTATTTAAAAAAAAGGAAATTACAAAATACAAATGCCCGTGTTAATTTAGCTAGTCTCAGACATTACATTCAAGAACATAGAAAAGCCAAAAGATCTCCAGTTATAAGCACACGACTAAGGAAAGTTATGGATCGCTGACTTTTGTCACCAATCCATGTTCTTTTTTCAATCACCTCCCTGTATGACCTCGCTCAGTTGGTTTTTACATTGTGCAAGACTTGTCTGTTGGCCCCTGGGACGGTGGGGCAGGTCCTATGGTAGGGTTTGTTTTTGGAAGAACAGCAGGTTTTGGCCGAAGGGCTGGGGGCTTCAGCTGCACACCCATTCTGGGCGCCACCATAGGCTTGAAAGTACTCATTGTGTCACTGGAGGAGCTAGTGCTACGTCGAATCTGGGGCTCAGAGCTCCTGAGGGCGACATTGTGCAAAGGGCTGAGAGATTCTGTGGAAGTGGCTGGGGTGGGAGAGTTTTTCACTTGCTCTAAGGTATCCAGCACCACATCGGGGGCATGCTTTGCCGTACTCTGTCTCTCCAGTTCTCGGAGTTCATTCAAAGCAGTATTCATCGTCTCTTCAATATCCTGTTGAAAAATAACCAGAAATGACAGTTGGTAACTAGACTTATTGTGATCATTTTGAAATGCACAGAAATATTGAATCCCCCTCACTATGTTGTGTAACAGGAGTTAACAGTGCTGTGGGTCATTTATACTTCAAAAATAAACTGAGAGAGAGATCAGATTTGTGGTTCTCAGAGGTAGAGGTTGGGGGACAATGGCAGCTGGATGAAGGTAGTTGAAAGGTACAACTTTCAACCATAAGATAAATAAGTACTAGGGATGTAATGTACATTGTGATAAATGTAATGAACACTTAAGCCTTCCCCTGATGCTTCTGTCCAGTGGATCTCAATGCAAGTGGTACTGCCCCATTGAGGGCATTTCTGTTACATGGTGTGTGTGTGTATTTTTAAATATCAAAATAACCTGGTAGCATTATTGGCATTTGGTGAGCCGGGGCCAGGGATACTGGATATCTTGCAAGTAAGTGTCCTGGGTAATTTGCATGCAGTGAATTGTCCCACATCTCGTCCAACTTTTGAATGTCCTCCAAACATTTATAACAATCTGAGTCTAGAATGTAAATTTTTTTTTACTTAAATTTTATTGAGTTATAGTCAGTTTGTAATGTTCTGTCAATTTCTGGTGTACAGCACAATTTTTCAGTCATACATGAATATACAGATTCATTTTCATATTCTTTTTCACCGTGAGCTACTACAAGATCTTGTATATATTTCCCTGTGCTATACAGTATAAACTTGTTTATCTATTTTATATATACCTGTCAGTATCTACAAATCTCAAACTCCCAGTCTGTCCCTTCCTGCCCTCCTCCCCACTGGCATCCACAAGTTTCGATTCTACATCTGTGAATCTGTTTCTGTTTTATATTTATGTTCATTTGTCGTCATCTTCTTTTTTAGATTCCACATATAAGTGGGTATCATATGGTATTTCTCTTTCTGGCTTACCTCACTTAGAATGACATTCTCCAGGGACATCCATGTTGCCGCAAATGGCATTATGTTGTCATTTTTATAGCTGAATAGTATAAATATACCACAACTTCTTTATCCAGTCATCTGTCAATGGACATTTAGGTTGTTTCCATGTCTTGGTTATTGTAAACAGTGCTGCTATGAACATTGGGGTGCTGGTGTCTTTTTGAAGTAGGGTTCCTTCTGGATATATGCCCAGGAGTGGGATTCCTGGGTCATATGGTAAGTCTATTTTCAGTCTTTTGACGAATCTCCCTACTGTTTTTCCCCAGTGGCTGCACCAAACTGCATTCCCACCAACAGTGTAGGAGGGTTCCCTTTTCTCCACACCCTCTCCAACATTTATCATTTGTGGACTTTTGAATGATGGCCATTCTGACTGGTGTGAGGTGATACCTCATTGTAGTTTTGATTTGCATTTCTCTGATAATTAGTGATATTGAGAATTTTTTCACGTGCCTATTGGTCATTCGTATGTCTTCAATGGAGAATTGCTTGTTTAGGTCTTCTGCCCATTTTTGGATTGGGTTGTTTGTTTTTTTCCTATTAAGTAGTATAAGCTGTTCATATATTATGGAGATCAAGCCTTTGCCAGTTTCATCTTTGGCAGATATTTATTTTCTCCCATTCCGTAGGTCGTCGTTTTGTTTTGCTTATGGTTTCCTTTGCTGTGCAGAAGCTTGTAAGTTTAATTAGGCCCCATTTGTTTATTAGAATGCAACTTTCTTACTATATTTAAATTAAAACATAAAAATTTTTTTCATAGTTTCATTCCTAGAAAACTTAATACTATCATATAAGTGATACTCTGTTTTGATTAGAACTGTATGACCACGGGTGGTCCAGCATTTTAGAAAAATCCTATCACTAATGGGAACACCATTATGGAAATTAAGTTGAGACTAATTAACTTAATACTCTTACATCAATGTTCATTTTTAACTGCATTTGTGGTAAGTCTGCATATAGGTCAAAGCACCTCACTACTTCATCTTCTAGTATAGTTAAGTATTAACTGAAATACATTTGTTTTAATAATACTTCATTTTTCCTATATATTTAGGGCTTTACATACAAAAATACATAAACAAGGACCTACCGTATAGCACAGGGAACTATATTCAATTTCTTATAATAACCTATAATGGAAATCAATCTGAAAAAGAATATGTATCTGTATGTATAACTGAACTGCTTTGTTGTACACCTGAAACTAACATTATAAATCAAGTACACTTCAATAAAAAATAAAATTAACCCCCCTCCTAAAAAATGTATTTAGGGCTTGCTATGTTTTTTTTTTTTAATTAGGTACATCATCTATCAACTTATTTCAGAAAATAAAGGGGGAATTACAAAATATTTGTTTCAAGAAGGCGAACTGTGCACCATCAACAGATGAATGGGTAAGTGAAATGTGCTCTATACATGTAGTGATGATTAGGCCTTAAGGAAGAAATCCTGCCACATGCTACAACACGCATGAATCTTGAAGGCAGTACGTTTAAATAAAATAAGCCAGTCACAAAAAGACAAATACTGCATGATTCCACTAAGATGAGGCAGTCACATTCATAGAAGCAAAAAGGAGAATGGTGGCGGCCAGGGCCTAGGGGAAAGGGGAAAAAGAGACTTGTCCTTAAATGGGTACAGAGTTTCAGTCTGGCAGGCAGAAAAAGTTCTAGAGATCTGTTTCAAAACACTGTGAATACCCTTTACTGATCTGTGCGCTTATTACTGATTTTTTTTTGACATCCCCCCGCCAGCGCACTCTAACGTAAATACTTTTCCACCTGCTCATTATAAGCAGGGATGTTATAGATTTCTCAAATCATTAAATTCAGTTATAGTCAAATATCACTGGTCTTAAATAGGCCTCAAAGGACCCTGCAAAGCTCTTTAGAAAAAAGCCAAAGAGGTCAAAAGTCTTTTTGATTTTTGCTGATAATCTGTTGTACATTTAAAATTGGTTTGATTTTTTAAAAAAACATATCACACAATCTAATTTGCTATCCAAAATTCTTTTTTGTTAAGACACTGAAAATAGCTTGGAAATCTGTCATATCAATGCAGATTTCCTTGAGTGCTTTTTATTAAAAATAATCCATCTTTAATACTTCCCCCTGTTGGTCTCGTTAATTTCTCATTCACTTTGTTTTTTGATCTATTTAGTTTTTAAGCTTCAGTGAGAGCTGATACTTCAGCTTACTCAAATGGCAAACCCTGAATCTAGTCACCTCATTTTTCACTAGCCATACACATTTCCTTTTCTCTCTCTTTTTTTTAATTGATGTATAGTTGATTTACAATACTGTGTTAGTTTCAGGTGTATAGCATAGTGATTCGGTTATGTTTTTTTTTTCTGTTGTACATACATTTTCTGAGGGCCTGTGCTGCAAAAAGAACCAGAGGGGAAGAAATGGTAGAACAATGGGAAAATCCATTAATACTGGTTTACTTTTTACTTTGACAATTTTGATCTTTAGAAAAAACTACAAAGCCCTTCTCTGTAGTCACTGTTGGGAAGTGGACACACATGCCTTTAGGAGGAACGGAGGAGCCAGACCTGCTGTTCTTCAAACAGCTCATCATTATTGCTCACTTCTTTTATTTTTTATTGACTATTCCATCATTTCCTAAGTTGAAAGTGTCACTTTGATCATATACTAAAAATGTTGTTTCAGGGCTCTCCATTCTATTCTATCAACGTGTCTGTTTTACTGGCTCTAGCACGCAGTTAGGATCTGGAAGGACCAGTCCTTCTTCTTTCTTCTTCTTTTTCAGAATTTTCTTGGCCATTCAACAATGATGGGTTTGATTGTCCTAGGTCCTACATTTCTGCCATGTCCCTGTTTAAATTACGATGAATCTAATATACTTGGGCCCCTTCGGTAACAAACGGCCTTAAAGAATGGGCTAGTTTCTATTTTCTTTGGTTGATTCTATACAAAAGCCTTGGCTCTAGAAAGTAACTTCTGTACACCTCCTCCATCATACCTTGGTTCTTAGCATGCAACAGCCTGTTCAAAGCAGCCTACCTGAGCGATTGTCTCTGGGTCCAGTGGCTTGTGGTCATTGAAGCCTGTGTATTGCCCTGATGATGTGGATCTTCTAATAGGAGGGCTGTCGATCTTCTTGAGGGAGTCGTGGCGGCTGATGTTGGTCAGGCTGCCGTGGCCCGGCCGCCGCCGCCTCTCAGGACTGTCACTGTTGAGGCCACGGTTCTGCAGCAGGCCCCGGGGGTGACTGCCCAGGCTTGGGGACCCCAGGTCAATTGCGGAGTTGGAAAGAGCATGTGGGGGGTGGAGGGGGCAATGGCCATCACTGGTCCTGCCAGGACGCCTCACTGGAGGGGGTGGCTCCCCTCTTTTTCTTTGTCTAGACAGAGAGAACAGGAGAGGTTATCACACTGGCTCATACTGCAAGGCTGTGGATACCTCCTCAGAGGCCCTGGGGAAGTGAAGGTTCAGGAGCCTGGTGGCCAGACTCCACCTACCTGGCTAAATAGCCATCAGGATGGCGGTCTGTTGGGGAGTTCATGTCCTTGGACGAAGACTTGTCTTCAGTGACTGGCCCACTGCTGGCCTCGCTATCGGCTTTCTGGCTCAGAGTGTCAGAAAATGTATCATCCCTGAAAAACGAGAATCAAGAGTGAGGGTCTCCTGCTAGATGAATGGAGACAAAAGAGTAAGTGATGGCATGTACCTATGTAAGTCCTTCTCTTACTAAGGTAACTTTTCTTTTTACTGTAAAAAGAATTTCATTGCAGGTAAGTTGGAAAATTCACATACACAAAAAAGCAAAATAAAAACCACTTGTAGATACGTATCCCAAGCAGAGGAGAAACACACAGAAGGGGATATTTTCTAAAATTCTAACAGTAGTTATATTACAAGGATGTGCACACTCTGTATAGTATTCATACTATAGGTATTTATATGTTCATATGTATATGACTGCCATGTCTGCAGATACACACACATAATGTTTCTTAGCTTCTGAGACACACATTTTAACATTTAAAAAGTTAGGCTGAATCATTTCAGTGACTGTATACTTCTCTTTTATTTATTTTTTATTTTTAATGTAGGCGGTGGGGATTGAACCTAGGACCTCATGCATGCTACGCATGCACTCTACCACTGAGCTATACCCTCCTCCGCCACTGTATGCATTTTATGTGGTATTTTTGTCTTTTCCTTGAATAGCTGTTTGTAAATTGGTGCTGCATTGTAAAGTGCTCTAGTCACAAAATTAAGGTTATCCTGAGCATGTTATTTTGTAACTTGTTTCCTTCACTTAATATTGTGACCCAACGGGAAGATATCTCTTTCAATATTTTTGAAAGTAGAGCTTTCTCATTAGTAAAATTAAAAAAAAAAAAAAAAGAAGCCTGGAGATGATTCTCTTTAGGCTTGGAGTCAGAATCCTCTCTCTTGGGAATCTGGAATTGAAACAGCAGGCAGACACAGAGAAGAGCTGGCTCTGGAATGAGCGGTGCCACTCTAGCTCCTAAAGCCATTCTCTGCACAGGGTTGTTTTTCTAAGAACCTGAAAGCTTCAGAAGGCGCCCCTCCATAGTCCTTGCTCCAAACCTGCTGGCAGAGTTTGGGAAATGAAACCCTGCTGGTCCTGAAGGAGTGTTAGCAAAGACCCATTAGCAAGCAGAACTGTGTGCCCAGCTCAGAAGTTTTAGCCCTGTAATCTCATCTGCTCTTTTCTCATGAGACCAAGGTCAATTTAAGAACAGCAGCGGGAGCCTTCTCTTGGGAGCACTCAGGCGTCAGGGGGGTGGGGGGCGGTGGTTACTGGGACTACTCACATGTCCTGCACCACTATGTACTGGTGGGGCACGAGCCCATCGACCCCGTTGTGCCTGCCTTCCCACCAGTCCTCGGAGGCGCGGTGGTACAGCAGCAGGGAGGCACCCTTCTTGAAGGACAGCTCTCTGGCAGACCGCCCCACGTAGTCAAATCTGGCTATTGCTTCTATGGGTTCACATTCTACAAAGAACACACCAGAAAACGGTTTAGGACAGGGACGTCAGGAAGGCATGGTATGCTAGCTGAAAGGTCTGTATGAGGCTGTAGAAGTAAACAAGGCCATTTTAATATCCAGACCAAACAAGGTAATAAGTAAATCATCAAGACAATGAACAAATGAGGCTGTTAAAAGAGATTACAGAAAAGCATTCTCTTGCTGTCACCAGTTTCTCAAGGCAAAAAACTCCACTGATCATTAGATCTTAATTTCCACACCCTCTTCCTAGAGATCTAGACAGCCTAATAAAAAATATTTAAAACTTTGCAATATGATATATATAATCTCTCCTTGGGCTGTAATATCCTCCACAATAGCTCCAGTATTATTCTGACATTGATGGAGCTCCCCTGCAACGTGTTAATACCATTTACAACATGGAAGAACCGCTGTCCCAGAACACTAAGAAGTTGAAGCTTTAGTTGCATACTTTTTAAAAAATCAAGTTTACAAAAACCACCACCACGTTAAATACTATTTGAATGCATTTAATTTCCTTATGTATTTTTTGGATACTTTCAAATCTTGAAACTAGCACCAACAGTCATGACAACTGTTATTTTTTTCTGGCTTTAGAAGCAAATTCTGGATATTACCTACTCAAAAGACCAGATTCAAAAACGATGTCTTCTGGAGATCAAAAGATAATCAAAGGAGTAATGGTGAGTGAAAAAGAAAAAAAACAAAAAACAACAACCTCAAAAATCACATATTGCATGGTTCCATTCATAGGGCATGCTTGAAATGACATAACAACTGAGATGGAAAATGGATTAGTGGTTGCCAGAGGTCAGGGTGGGGGAGGAAGGAAATGGCTATGGCTGTAAATAGGGTACCCTGAAGCATCCTTGTGATACAAGCGTTCTTGCGCTTGACCATGGTTGTGGTCACACAAACTTAGACGTGCGATAAAACCGTACAGAACTAAGTAAACACACACACAAAGGAATGTACGTAAAACTGGTGAAATGTGAATATGGTGGATGGAGCGGATCAATGCCAATTTCCTAGCTGTGACATTTTACTACACTTCTGTAAGATGTTACCACGGCGGGGAACTGGAAGAAGGGTGTACCAGATCTCTCTGTAGCATTTCTTACAACTGCATGTAAATAAAAAGTTGAAAAAAGGTATCAAACTCTGGGCCAAGAATTGGAACTTCAGCTCTCTTCTAATTCTGACCACAAATACTGAAGTCAGGTAAGAGGACAAACTAATCAGAGCAACTCCATGAGTTGCTTTTTGTGATTCAGTTTATTACAAAAAGCCCTGAACTGGGGGCTTTCTGATCTTTCCTCCCCTCTTCCATCATCACCACCTTCCTCATCCCTGCTATCGACAGTAGGTGAGTAAACTTCTTCTCAATAATACACAGAACTAAAAAGGGTCAGTACAAGTGGTATATGCTTAAAGGAGTCTAGCTCTGCAGTGAGCAGTACCTCACTTGCTGAAAACGGAGCATGTGTTACTTTTCCAAATACTCTACAATGTAACAGATTAAAACCTGCCTGTCAAATATGTTCTCAGGAGCTTACCTTCTATTTCCCTTAGTAACAAACTTTCCCATTTAAAAGAGTTTATTTCTTCCCAAAGTTTATTGCAGATCTTGAATAACTGTTGTACTTATATGGAATAACTGCGTTAAGAAATGCTTGGTTAGCCAGCTAAGCTGCTTTCTCACTTGATAATTTCAAACATTCTCTGCGACATGTAAGGCAAAAGCATAAAAATCAACAAACATGTTGAAAAAGATTAGGGTTTACCTTATATGAAGGGCCTGGGTGAATTTCAGTGATACATTTAAAATAAAGACCTCCCCCACCAAAAGCCCCATTTTTTTGCTGGTGGATCATGTTTAAGGTGAACAATATTTCTTATTGCAGAACCAAAACACTATAACTTGCATGGAGTAAACTTTTCAGCAAAGTAGGTGTAAAAATAATTTTAAATCAGTAGTTTAAGTCCTTTAACTGATGGTAACTTTTGGATTATACCTTAACACTCTGGTGTTCCCTCCTAAAATTGTATTTTCTTTATTTCTTCCCCCATGAGCAGACTTGTAGATATTTAATAAAGCTGCTATTTATACTGTTTTAATAGTCTCTTTTAATAAAAAGCTCTGACTGTATATAGTTTGTTGAAAACTTGCAGATAAAGAATAAATCCTGGTTGATCTGAGATGACAGATATCAAATTTTTTACCCGTTTCTCTCTGGGGGACAGAAATGAACATGTCTATGTTTTAGGGGACACAAACATCCACGGAGGAATGAAGTTATGCCAATTGATTAAAAAGAACTTCATGATATATAATTTGCAAATTCTTATGTAAACATGCCCATATACACTGTTTTACTGAGAAAAAAAGTGGAAAGATAACAGCATGACATAGTGTACAACCTATGTACATGTCAAAGGGAAAAGAAGAGAGAATTAATGTTCTTTAATGCCATTCAATCATCCACTGTCAATGCTGGCCAAGGGCAATTTAAGACTATTTAAAGATATGAACATATTATCATAATTTCATCATCATGTCCTCTATGCTTATTATCTCTTCTTTTTATTTTTTGAAATAACTAGTAACAGGATGATCAGACTCTGCTTATTTAATTCCAACATAAAGACGTTATGAAAGAATGACCAGGTGAATCAGAGGTACATTTTACTGGTAATCCTAACACATCAACTAGGAATTCTGAGCAGTTTCATTATTTTGACTCTTTCTACTCCCATGAGAGTCATTTCACAGTCGAGTGTCAATCAATAAGCTATTTACACACATCTGAGCCTAGCCAGTGCAGAGCAAATCGATCTCAGGGCACCGCGACGTGCCATACGCCTCATACAGAGTCACATGGTCCTTTAAGGCCCTGCAGAGACTTTGCAGAATGCTACTTCTATCAGTAACAAGAGAACATGATCACTGCATTTTCCTTCACGGCTATTATAATTTTGTGCAAAGGGAAAGAAAATTTCAGCAGAGCTGACTTTCTGACTGTCTGATGCTATCGTCTTATATTTCTATTTCTTATAATTTTATACAAAGTGCTAGCACATCACACCGTCCCTTTGGGACTTTGCTGTCCCTGACACTTTCTCTCCTAGATCTGTTACCCAGTGCCCTCGCAGATGATGATTTTGTTCTGTGACAGCCTCTCTTTTGGAAACAAAAGCTACTCTCTCTAGTGATACCATGATAGAGAAAAGAAAATACAATACTTAAGTGATCAAAAAGATAATCAATACTCTAGTTAATTTAGTTACAGGACTTTAGAGTCTGGCTGTGGGCAAGGGTATCTGTCCTTTGTAGGCAAGGCTTTTCTTTCCAGCAAAATCAGGTGAACATGATCAAAATGTTATCTCAAACACAGCCCTCAGCAAAGATTCTCCTTTGTCATCAATAGGTAAGACCCACTGACAGATGGTCCAGTGATGAGACTGACGTTTGGGAAGAAAGGTTGGGGCTTTGTCTTGGGTTTTTCCTGCCACTGGGGAAAGCAAGGAAACACTCAGAGAAGCCATCAGTGAAAAAGGAATGAATCACAGAGAAACAAAGAAACTCAAGACAAAAGAACAGAGAGTGGCAGAGGTATAGGGCTCAGAGACTCTCCACAGCAACACCACAGAAACAGAAGCTCTCACTTTAAAGAATTTCTTCTAACTGGAATTCTGAAAATGGCAATTTATCTTCCTTTGAAAAACACAAACTTTCTTTTTTTTTCCAAAGCAGAGGGTGGACCCTAGACACCCTGATAACCCTCCTGCTGAAATCAACTAAAGCGCTGGATTTGAAAAAAAAAAAAAATCTTTCTAATCACATTAATAAGCTATCATGATGGTAAGGAATACTATCATGACAGGACTTCTAAAGACCAAAAACTCGGTGAATGGGAACCTAGCCAGTTCAACAGAACACGAGAAAATGTAAGTCAGAGTTTGCCTGGAGGGCATTTCCCCCTGCCTAGTTAATATGGCTTTATTTTGCACAAAAGCCTAGGCCCACGGCCTGCTCAGTGTAGACAATCCAAGCCCCACCAAAGGATCACACTCCTTAAGTGTCACGGTGAACTTCTAGTTCTAGAAATCATCCTCCCTTCTCACCTTCCATACTTCTCCATAAACGTAACCACTTCAGCCCTCGACTTAGGGAAATGATCTTCCTCAAACCTTGGAACAAACCCTCTCAGAGAATCCCAACCACATTCCAGTCCTCAGGCAGGTTGGTGGTTTAAGTTCATACCACCTGAGTGGCCTGGAAAACCTCAGACTAAAAATCCAGTGTGGTCCCAAAGCTGGTTATGCCTCAGGCAGAAGTAAATGAAAACTCTCTCTGGAGGAACATACCTGCAACTGAGCCCAAAGGAATTCCATAAAGTTCTAAGAAATATGTAAAAAATGTATAAAACACACTGGAAATAAGACTCAAGAGCAAAAGCCAACAAAAATAAATTCAGGAAGACTGCAGCTATTAGAAGGATTAGACACATAATCTGAAACAACGGAAAGGAGTAATATTATGAGTAAAGAGCAAAAGACCATAAAAACCTGACCAAACAGATACGAGAGTTAACTGAACAGAACCTGTAGAAACAGAAATTAAAAATAAAAACTCAGTGGATGGGTTTAAAGCAAATTAGTCACAGCTAAGGAGAGAATAAAAGGATTATGCATACAGTTAAAGAGGTACTAAGAAAAAACTGCTGGCTTTATATGTTCATATTTAAAAAGTGTTTTAATGTTAAACATTAAACTTAAGTCAGAAAAAGAAAGAAAAATGACCTCTACAGAAAGAAGTATAAACATTTATTGGGAGACACTGAATAACTAGAAATATGTTTTGTGGATTAGAAGACTGAATATTATAAAAATATCAATTATTTCTGTATCAGTATATGTAGAACTGTGATCAAAACCTCAAAGGTTTTTAGGTTGTTTGTTTGAAGAACTTGAAAAACTGAGTTTTGCCAAATATTGCCAAGGTATTAAAATTAAGACAGTGGTGTAGACAGGCAAGTAGACCAGTGGAAAAATAATAGAGCCCAGAAACAGACTTATGCATAGAAGACACCTGATTGATCATAAAGGTGTGGAGCAGTAGAGAAAAGACAATTAATGCTGGGACAGGGGACAACTGTGCATCCACACGGAGACAGAAGGAACAGATCCCTACCTCACACCATACCGCCAGATAAATTCCTGGTAGAATTAAGACCTATGGGTGAAAAGAAAACCTGAAAGGATTTAGAAAAGAATATGGGAGAATTTCTTCATTACCTCATGGCACAGAAGGATTTCTTAAAAGGGACACAAAGTGAAACCACCATGAAGGAGAAGATTGGGAAATCCAACTCCTTTAAAATTAAGACCCCCTGTTTGGCAAAAGACATAACAAGCACATAAAAGACAAGCTACAGAGCAGAAAATATTTGCAAATCATGTACCTAAAGAAGACCTGATCCAGACCCACAAAGAATTCTTATAAATAAGAAAAAACCAAAGCCCAACCAAACTAAACTAAACCAAGCAAAAAGAGCCCAAAGAAACTAACAGTGGGCAAATAGGCCCTAAATGGGCAAAAGACTTGATAGGAATTTCACAAAATAAGACATCTAAACATACAAAAATCAGTGTATCTGCATTCACCATGCTTTTCACTTTCTGTAGTCTGACCTCCCAGGGTTAGCCATATTCCTAGGGACAGTAAACAGCTCACCTGCAATGTGCTTTTCACATACAAACCAACCAATCCAGAGCCCACGCCCCAATCACCTCCTCTCCGGCTCTCACCCTTTGGGCCACTACCCAGTTGCTTCGGGGCCAGGAACCAGACAACCAGAGACAGCCCCGGTGCCCCCAGAGGCCCTGAAATTATTCAAGCTTGGCCATCCTAACCCGCTTACCCTGCCTCGCCTGTTCCTTCCCATGGAAACCACAATCCACAATACAAGCTCCTGCCCAGCTGTTCCCTCTCCCTCTGCCTTCTGACTGACGCTGATGCTTCCCCCCGGCCCTCTGAAACCTGATGTGCCCCCTCCTCTAAGGAACTGAGAGCAACAAATTATCTTTTCAGTGGCAGCCATCTCCTGATCTGGTGGCCTTACCATACCCCAAATTTTCTATTAATACACTATATTTTAAACAACATCTTCATCAGTAATCAGAGAAATGCAAATTAAAATCATAACGAGATGCCATTACACACTGACGATACTGGCAAAGATGACAGTATTTGATAAAATCAAGGGTTGAATACACACAACTGAAACACAGCAGGCTGAGACACTGCTGGTGGGAGTGGGTATCATTACAACCATTGTCAAAAATAATTCAGTATGTAGTAAGGTTGAAGACATGCTTACTCCTAGGTGTATATACCCTAGAGAAACTCCTGTATACTTGCAATAGGATACATGTTCAAAATATTGATAGCTGCACTGTTTTTAATGGCAAAAAACAGAAAACACCTCACACATTCATCAATAATCAAATAAAGACAATGGAATATTATGCAGTGGTAAAATTAACTGCAACAACATGGTTGAATCTCAGGAACGTAATACGGCGTAGAAAAAATCATGGAAAATATATACAGTAGCAGAAAGTTCAAGAAAATAGAAAATGAAATAGTAAACCATTTAAATGCACAAACACAGAATGGTTATCTCTCAGTGGGTAAAGAAGGCGGTAGGACCAGGGATGTGCAAAAGTAATGATGTCTTTTAAACTTGGTGGTGGTTCCATAGGTGTTCATTGTAATAATAGTCTTCATACTTTACACATACTTAGTAAATATTCTTTTGTATTCTCAATATAAGCAATTCTTTAAAAATGGTTATAAAGACCAGTCTGGTAACAGCATGAGCACAAGTACATACCGTCTTCACTGGTGTGGGGCTCTGTACCAGCATCCTGATCCACTTCCTCCAACGTACCGTGTTCACTGTATGGGCTGTCACTGGGGAGCAGAAACAGAAATTCATGTGAAGCCAAAGTGGAATGAATTTCTAAAATGAGTAATTGCTACTGCAAGGAAAATATAAGACTTTGGAATGGCATAAGAGTTACTGGAGAGCCTTTCAATGGAATGCCAGCACCTCCAAGGATTAGTCCTATGGGAGGTATGTCCCTTCATCTCTGACACATTGCAACTCTGTAAAGACAAAGTTAACTTGTAGGAAACTGATAGCATTGTAAGTAATTTTTATCCATAAAGATGAATATTTGTTAAGTTCTAGTGGAATACAATTACCGCCCTATGGATACACCAGTTTTTGCAAATTCATTTCAACATTCCTTACCGCACAAAAATGGATGGCTCTTCTATTTCTGCTCTGAATTGGTGTAGTATCTTTTTCATCTTGTCTTGACACATGTTCATTTTATATCTGAGTGAGAGTTAGATTTTGCCCTTTAACATTACCACTATCTCTTCTCAAATGTATGCAGATAAATGGGACACACTGGTCACAAATACAAACCTGACATTCCTGTAAAAGCCCATATATGTTGCTGGTGTTGGGCGAGAAGGATAACTACATTATTGACTTTCTGTTTAAGATGAGCAATACCCACAGAGAACACAATGTATGGGAGAAGGACATAATCAAGCACGTGTTACTCGCTGCAAGACTATTATCAGGCTGTTAACCCTGTTTGCAAAGAAGTAGCAACCACAAAAAGTCCTACAATGCAACTCACCAAATAGTATCGACCAGACACCCATATTCTTGCTCTTTGAGAAAATGAACAATATAGCAGACCTTACTGATACAGCCCTGAATATTTGGAAATACATGACACTAGCCTTGAAACAAACACAACTGTAAAAATAAAATTCTGAATCTCACCACGGCTGAGTTTTATTTGTTTATCTTCCCAGGGGGTGGGTGCGTGTAGCTCACCAGTAGAGCGTATGCCTATCCTGCACGAGGTCCTGGGTTCAATCCCCAGTACCTCCATTAAAAATATGAACAAACAAACAAACCTAATTACCTCCACCTCCCCGCAAAAAACAAACACAAAAATATCTTCCCAGATCCAAGCTTAAGTCAGTACGTGCACATAGTAAGTGCTCACGTTTATATTTTAAAACTGAATTTCATGTAAGACTGCTGGATATACTATAGAGCTAGAATCTATCATGCTTTGTTAACTTAGAAAGCAGTGCTTCTGGAAGGAGTCAACTCTCAGTTTTCTTAAGGCAAAGAATCATCTGTGTTTAAGAATATACTGTGGTTGAGGTTAAAAAAAAAATACATGTACTTTCAATACTTTCAGTTATTTAGATCTTTCAGCTACTTATTCTACTTCTACTTAATCCCCAGTAAGGCAGCGGGAAGCAAAGCGTCCTGAGGAGGGTCCAGAGTGAAGGGCTTTGGCAGATCTTTTTCCAGCTGCTCCTGAATCTGAGCTGCACAGAGCAGTTTCCGAGGCCGGCTGGGAGGCAGCTGTCGAGTGGGAAGACTCGTGTGGACTTTGGAATCAGACCAACTGGGGCTGCCTCCAGGAACCACTAGTCATTGCACAGGCTCCTTGGCCTCTCTTAACTTACGTGGTAGAGTGGTTGTGAGGAATACAAGACATCACATGCACTGAGAAGCAGGCACACAGTAGGGGCTCAAGGGATCAAAGCCACTTTTACTGTATATGATTTCTTAGAAGCTAGCACTCATATATCAAATAGTGAACATACACATTTTAGCGTTGCCTACCTTTGGGATTATTCCATTGACTATGCCCCTCATTTTTGCACTTCACTGGGAGGTGACTATACTGCTTATTAAAAAAAAATTTATCCCAAAATATAACAATATAATAAATTTGCTCACAGTGACCATGATTATTGTAATAGGTTAGGATAATATTTATTAGTAAGAATGAAAATGAACGTAAGTAAGAATGAAGACACATTTGGTTGAAGGGCTCCTTTAAAATGAGAATTCTGAAATACTTTATATAGACTCAAACCTATTTAGGAATGAAAATGAAATCTGTCAATTCAATCAGTTGTCTTTTCTTGATACAATAGTAAAAGTTACTATAGTTCTCTATATCAAAACCTTGGTTCTCTACAACTTCATGATAGGGTGGATATAACTAAATATAACTAAAAAGATGTCATGTTTGGGGAAGAGATGGATGGCTATGAATTTCCATAAGAAGAAGCCAGTGTTGTCATGGGTCTTAGTATTCTAATTTATCTCAAATGTTCCTGCTTTTTCTTCTTCTTCTTTTTTTTTTAAGTTGGAAGCAGCTTATAGTCAATTCTTTTTCTTAGTTAAGCTGAAATCTGTACTTCCCTAATTCTTCCAGAGGGAGAAGGACTAAAATTCTTGGACTCACCAATAGTCATCTCCAGCCATACATTTCTCATAAACAGGGCCATCCAGCTCTTTAGCATCTGGGAAGATAGTCTCATGGTGGATGATGATGGTTTTGACAATCTCGTTCACGTGAGCCTGGCAAGACACTTGGTCCTGTATTTCTGGGACAGGCATCAGTGTGGGGCCGAAGCAAATGGCCAGGTTATAAGGGTCCATCATGTTCTCATCACTGTACTGTGAAAGACTATGAAAGGAAGCAAGAAAGGAGATATGAAAAGGGAAAAAAGAAGATCATCGTTTAATAAGACACTTCATATTCTGAAAACAAGGATGTAAAAGCCTTTTTGTTTTTTTATCATTAGGATAAAATGATATTCTTTCCTACTTTCAAGATGGCTCAGCAAATTCCAAAGAAAGTAAAGGGGCTCATAATCTTTCAACTAGGTAGAAATTGGAAGGGGAATATAAGTCCTATTTGCTTAATGAAGTGGCATTTTTCAAAGCCACAGGGAGTTTAAGATAACCTCTACAACGGAGACCAGACTCAAGTAATTGAGTTTCATTTGTAAACATTATGGTCCGGCTATAAATGCTGCTCAGGCGAATCTAGGAGGGGCAGTAGCGATCTCCATGAAGCTTTATGGGTAGCTTTAAAATTGCCCTCCCACTAACCCAAAACATCTCAGATTTCAGTTTTCTCCCACAAATCTTAAGGAAAGTCCAGAGGAAAACAAAGCACCTTTTCTTTGTACTCACTGAAAGTATGCAACTCCAGGCTTTATAATTGGCTTTTGGGTAAGACTACCAACAGTGTCACATGAGACATAGTAAGTACAAGAGAAGGGGGAAAGAATTCTCAATTCTCTCGTTCCATGTAAAGCTGGCAAACTACACACTTTGGGGAGATTCCTAGCCATCTAGTACTAATTTCTAAATTCAATCCAATGGCTATCTGTGAGATAGTTTCCACAGGTGACTCGAAATAAGCCAGCTCTTCATTGCTATGCCTCTAACATATGGGCAAGGTGCCATTCTAAAGAGAATCTAGAGACGTTATCTTTCAGCATATAAAATGTTGCCCTTGAAAGGAAATGTAAAATCCAGCTGAACAGATGACATACGGAAGGAGAAAAAAAAGAGACTCAACTACATTTGTGAGATGTTGACAGACACAAAGAAACTGAGATGCCACGTGACATGATACTTTACCCTTTTCCAGAAATAAGATAGCCTAGAAAGTAGAAAGTACAAAAGCATAATTTCCACAGGTAACATATGTCTTTCCCTTCTGTCACTTCTCAAACATAAAATCTTAAGAACAGTTCACAGTAACAGCCAGTGATCATGTTACAGATCATCTTGAAAATGAACGCAGGAAGGAAAAGTGAGATTTGGAAGAAGAATGGTCTAATTTTCAAAAGACACACTTAAGCTCAATGGGGAGAGTCACAGTTTTTCTGGGTCTTCAATTTAGAGCTGGCTTGTAGAGCAAAAACTTGACATAAAAATGTTACATACACATTTTGATTTCACAATGAAAAGAGAATATGTTACTTCTCTTTTCAAAATTCCTGTCCCAAGCATCTCACGCTAGAGGCTGGGCCTTGTCTCTGCATGAAGGCAGGTGTTGGGGAACCAGGGGGCATCTTTGGGCAGAAATGCTGGAGGTGAAGCCAACGGTCCGACTCATGGCACAGTGGCCATGCTGTTGAGATACATGGTGAGCTAGATTCAGATTTTGAGAACTTTCTTGATTCCTGGCAACCAGCATGGTACATCGTGGTTTATTGGTTCACCATGGATTTTGCTCAGGTGTCAGGGAAATTTGGTAGGGACAGCGTGGAGGGGGCCAGCAGGAAAGCAAGGCACTCCATGTTGGGGAAGGAGAGGCACGTGCAGTTAAAGGTGAAGACGGCAAACCTTCAGATTGTTTACAACTGCCTGGGTGACTAGGCTTATTTAAAGGTAAAAATTCACGGTATTTATTTAACCTAAAATAGTTTACACCCATCTCTCTAGCTATTGCTTATTTCCAGTGGTGACTTCTGTACAAATGTCATTTGTGGATGTTTCAGCTCCATTCTGTACGGTTCCCTGCATACATCGTCCCTATTGTATGATACTTGGCTTTGGGGGGTCAACCCAAATGGGTGTGGTTTCAGGAATAGTCAGCAGGGTTATAATAAATCCCCATGGCTTTTGAGAACTTAAAACTTCCAGTGGAACAGAGAAGAGAAAATATCCTATTTTTAAGAAGAAAGAATTCATGCTAGAATGAGAAAACATTTGTCCAATCTTATTTCCCCTGGATTTTTTTTTTTAATTTCTAATTACTGAATGTTTGAAATAAAAAACTGAATGTTGAAAAGGAAGGGGACTCTTAGATAAAGACTTGGGAAAGATGTTTTTATAATGGAGCCCCTGTATCTGGAAGTTACACAAGTGAAAACCAAGTTGCCTAAGTTCAAAAAGTAAAGTTTCTTTGAAAATAATGCAGTGATTTTTACCCCCCCACCATTTCCCCCATTTATTCCAAGAGTTTGGTACAATGCTAGGCCCTGAATACATACTCAATACATATAAATCAAACTGATGTTAAATGAGTCTCTGATTCAGTTCCCACATTACCAACTTCTCAGTTTACTATTTTGTTGGATTATTTTAATTCTGCCAAGACAATTTTGAAATTCCTTCAACTTTTATTTATCTAACTGTAATAATAATGCAGTGATTTTTCAGATTTCTGTTACATTGTTTTGGAGAATGTTTTAGAAATATCTTTTTGACAAGGTCTCATTATATTGAATTTGCAGAAAATTCTTTTTTGGATCCATATATAAGTCTTGTCTACAATTCCTCTCCTTCCCTGACAATAACATTAAAAATCAAAGACATTTTCTGCCATGAGCAGGTGGCTGACATCACTCTGACTAAAACACTTATGACATTAGCTTTGGATGGAAGTAGGAAAAACACGTATTTCACTGAAATGTGTTCTTTTTAGTAATATTCATATATTTTTGCATATATGGCCACAGTTTCTGCATCTGGTGACCAGGCTTATTTAAGGTAGGTCACACAATGTCACTGATCTGCTGAGGAAAGATGTACCTTCAGTCTCTATTCAATCATCTTTGACTCTTCTGATAAATGAAACCCAATGTACATTTTACTGAATCCAAGAACAAAGACAGAATTCAGAGCTGTGCAAATGGAATTAAGATGAGCATTTTGGCAGGGAGTTAGGGTACTTACTGATTGAGGAAGGCAAAGAGGTACCTCATCACGATAAGGACCGACCTGGGCAAGGTCAGGAGGAGTTTGCGGATGTGAAGCGCCCTCTCATAGAGATTATCTATTCCTGCAGACAGAAGAGGACGTGGTCAGGATCCTTTCACTTGCCACATGTAAAGCAGAACATGGCAGCATCCACATTTCAGGTACATATGGAACGTAAGCAATCCTTTGCCCTTGGGTGAGATGCCATTGTAGCCAATAAAGCAAATAAGTGACCAGCTTGGGTCACCGAGGGCACCTCCTCTGAGCCATCCCTGTTTTCTCTGATTTCCATGGTCTTGGCCTTGAGCAGTTCAGACTCTTCTGTATGTAAAAAAAAATCATTCTTCATTGCTGCTGTTTCTACATTTTACATCTGTTATGGCTGAAACTCCTTTTTGCTGTATGTTAACTAAGGTAGCTTTTGGGGACATGGCACCCTGCTCCCATCATGATTCATCAATTCATCATATATTTTTTGTCTATTACTATGATTCAGGCAATGTACCGGTTTTGAATATCTTCTCAAACTTATAATATTTTATATTTATGACCTTTTACCTTGTATTATATTATTTCGTCAGATTTTAAAAATAAAGTATTTTAGGAGCACCCACTAGGCTTCAAACAGTTAGGCATTAGAAATATATTAGTAATATGATTCCTGCTCTCATAGAAACGTTTGCCATACTGTTTACTACTTATTTCCTTACCCTGTCCTCTCTGTGGGATGGTGAGCTCCCTGGAGGGACTGGTACCTGGAACTTCCTAGCATTCATTTACCTCTTTACGAGGAATATAAATTGTCCAAAGCTTCTCAGTACTAAAGAATTTGTGAACAGCAGCAAAACGGTTACCGCTAATAATCCACTACTGGCATAGTGGTCTATGTTTTACAACACATTTTCACGTTTGTCGCCTACTTTAGTGCAGAAAACAACACTGTGGAGTAGAAAGGGCAGATGCTGTCACCCCCGCTCAGTGGATAAGCAAAATGAGCAATGGATAAATGGCTCTCCCAAGGTCGGCTGGCTAGAAAGGGGGAGCCAGGACTAGAATTATGTCTTCTTTCATAAGTCTGGCTGTCTTTCTTGGATTTCAAAGTACCTTTTTAAAGTACAACTTTGAAGAGATCCAATAAGCATACATTTGAGAATAATATTTCAAAGGCTATTTCAAAAGCATCTGGAGGCTTGCTATGATTTCATGTTACTGCAATGTTCTTAATTGCTCTCGAGGTGAAACTCTCAGGCCCCATCTTCTGACACTATAGCCAATTGATTCTCCTCCCACTTCTCAGGTTTTCTGACCTTCTCCCATCCGTGAATGTGGTTATCACACAAGGATCGCTCCTTGGTTCTCTTCAATGGCAATCTCATCCAGTCTCAAGGTTAGGACCATCACGTCTATGAAGACGGTATCTTTGCTTCATTTTCTCCCTCATGTGGGACGTAAGTCCTGTTGTTTCTACCGCTGGGTATCTCCCTGCTCATTTCCTAACTGAGGCCTTTATTATTTCTAACTTGGACCATCACAGTACTCTCCTACCTCAGTTTCCCTTTCTAATCTCTTTTAAACCAGTCGTTCTTAACCTTGACCTGGAATCACCTGGGAAGTTTTTTTTTAAATGCTGAGGCCAGAGATTCTTTTTTGAGGCCAAGGTTGAGAACCACTGCCTGAATTACTCACGCCAAGCTCTTCTCCCTGGAACCTTGAGTGCTGACCCCAGCTGCTTTCCCCTTATTATCAAAACACCCTGTTACTGCAGCATTTTACTTTTTCATTTATTTTCCACAGGTGAAAAGGAGGGGAGAAAAACACATTAGGAATAGTCTCACTTAACCACTGAGGAGTTTGCAAAACAACACATAGTTTATCAGGATTTCTGGGAAAAATCACTTTCATTCCCATCTTTGAGTATGTTACAGCTGGAACTGTAGCTCTCTCCTTTTAGAAAGTGAACTTCAGAAACTCTAAAAAGAATGTAAGTCAAACATCATCATCATCCGATGAACATTTAATTTTTCAACATAAACCTATAATTACTAATAGTGTGATTTCAGTAAAAATGAAATACATTTATATTCTGCTTTTTTATTTGTAAAGTATTTCAAAATGGAAAAAATTATAACACTATGAACACGGTAGGTCAGCGTCACATGTATTAAGTATAAACACTCTGTTTAATATACTTTCCAGACAATGGTCTTAAGTATTTTTTTCTGAAAAAGAGGAATAAGAGGCTTTAAAAGAAGTTATTAGACAGGTGCATAAATTTACTCAGGTCACAAGAACGCAATAATCAAGTTATCAACATTTCTACCTAATTCAGTCTCAAGTGTCTCAGGATCAAAACAGGTCCCAGGGCAATTTCATGGGACACTTAGAGAATCCACATTGTACAGAGAGGGAAGATGAAGCACCTGCAGACGAAGTAATTCCCAAGAGAGTTTGCGGGGGAGAACTTTGCATCTATAAATGCTATAGATTTAGGTGTAGTTGGATTATTGTTTCATATAAAAAATAAACTGCTTAAAAGTTTTGTTACCTAAGGTAAATTTTTTTAAAGTATGACTGTTGTTGCTATTTTCAGTTAAAGATAAAAAGATGATTGAGCACACTTGTATCTAGAAAGACTATCTCAAAAAAACAAACTCTCAAAGGTGAAATTAGATATATTATGACCCATTCTTAAAAGTAAACATTGAAATTTACTAGCATCTAGCCCCTTGTTCATTAAAAAACTGTTTACATAAATAATTTTACATCCTATCTCAAGCCAAGCCATCACAATGTTAAATATATTAATGTAAATAATAAACTGTAAAGATGAATTGTCCTGTTAATGGCCTCCTGGTTGGCAATACCCTCCACTCTTCTCCAGCCACATGTAAAGCCATATTGGGTTTATGATTAAGAACAAAACAACAAAAAACTTCTGCCATTGTTTACAGAGGATCTGGGGTGTTTCAAGAGTTCAGTCTACTGCTTCTCCAAGCTAACCCCCAGATTAAGATTAAGGTTAATGATCAGAAAGAGGGTTTTAGTATCTTAAAGCTAGTTTTTGGGTCCTAAAGTTAAAGAACAAAAGGAAAAGAAAGAATGCAAAAGGAACCACTGTTACTGTAGTACTGATTTTTAATATTTGTCCAAACCCATAGGGGGACCAGTCATTTTTAGGCTAGAAGAGTATAAAGGCATTACTTCCAAGAGGCTTAACCTTAACCCAAGATCCTCTTGTTCCTACTTCTCAGTTCTAAACTTAGTTCCTCTACTCCTTAAAGGTAGTCTCAAAATTTTATTTAGAAAGAATTGGGGGGAACAGATATTCATATACCAACTTCATAGTAGCATTATTTGTAATAATCAAGAGTTGGAAATAACCCAAATATCTCTTGATGGATGAGTGGATGAAAAATGTGGTATATACACACAATGAAATCTTACTTGGCCTTAAAAAGGAAGAGAATTCTAACACATGCTACAACATGGAGGAACCTTGAAGACACTCTGCTAAGTGAAATAAGTCAGACACAAAAAGCTACACACAAATATTGTGTAATTCCACTTATATGAGGTATCTAGAGTAATCAAATTCATAGAGACAGAAAGTAGAACGGTGGTTGTCAGAAGCCAGGGGGAGGTAGGAGCGGGTAGTCACTGTTTAATGGGTGGAGTTTCAGTTTGGCATGATAAAAAGGTTCTGCAGATAGATGCAAAACAATATGAATGTATTTAATCCACTGAAGTGTCCATCTTTTTCTTTTTTTTTTAATTGAAGAAGTTAATTTACAATATTGTGTTAGTTTCAGGTGTACAGCAGAGTGATTCAGCTGTACATATATATGCCTATTCTTTTTCAGATTTTTATTATAGGTTATTACAAGATATTGAATATAGTTCCCTGTGCTGTACAGTAGGTCCTTGTTGTTTATCTATTTTATATATCTTAATGCGTATATATGTTAACTCCAAACTCCTAATGTATCCTCCCCTCTACCCCCGCTTTCCCCTTTGGTAACCATAAGTTTGTTCTCCATTGAACTGTACATTTAAAGTTGATTAAAATGGTAAATTCTATGTTATGTATATTTTACCACAATAATAAAACTGAAAAAGAATAGGGGTGAGGGGCCCTGTGAGATACCAAGGGAAGATTTCAGGAGTTCTAGAAAAGCAACAGGAATGTAAAAAAAAAAATGATGCTAACAAAAAAAGACTAGATAAAATTATGTAAGGAAGGCATTCTCGCAACCCTACTAAATATAAACCAAAGCAAAACAGAATTGCTGACATTGCTGAAGTAGTAGCAAATCTACGTGTCCCAGAGGCCAGACCACAGTGGCTGTGAGCAAGACTCAGATGCCACCAGGCTGGGTGCTCAACAGACTTGCAGCGCACATCCTATGGGAGACTCGCTCTGGTACAAATGACTCATTTGCTCTCCTGAGTCCAGTCAGTGGGTCAGAATTTATGGTTGCTATGGACACTCTGACTAATGTGCATTCCCAGCTGGCTCTGAGTGTGGCAATTCAGGGTCTCTCACAATTTTATGCTGCAGGAAAAGACGGATCTTTTCTTCTCCCCAGAAAAGTTGTCAGTGAGGAAAATCAGTCTTTCATCTGGATTTCTTTTACTCTGGGCTTTGTTTCCACACTTCAGCATCTCATGTAATTAGGTAAAAGTGGCATTCATCCAATCTCGGTCACATGTTCAAAGCTCCCTAGGCTAATTTATGTTCTTTTTTCTAGCGCTGCAAGGTTCCCGTGTCAGCATGCCAACTTCCCAGCACAGGGGTTTGACAGCTCCACGTAAACCTGTGTGACAAATTCACCGCCAAACACAAGTTAATTCAGAAAATGGCAGAAAGTTCAAATGGCCATTACTTGAGAAATGCCAGTTCTTCTGTGGCACTATTTGTAGAAGTGTTTGTTTGTCAGAAAATAAAGAAATTACAAGATGCAAATTTATCCTTTAGTATGAAAATAGGGAAAGGAAATTCCTTGGTGGTCACATTTAGAAATGGCTTATGTAAGAGCAGGTACACAAATATTTCTGAGCTCCATAGCCTGAAAAATAGTAATCAAGGCGAATTTACCAGTGCCAGGGGATTTTTAAGTTCATAGTTAGGTTCTAATAATGTCAAGGTCAATCAGCTGTGTGTGTGGTAGTGTGTGTGTGTGAATGAAAGGGAAAGAGAAAAACAGAGATGTTCTAGTACATCTGGATGGATCTTAGCCTAGCCTCGGGATGATCTGTCAGCTGTTTTTTTTAAGCAAGAAATGAACTGCTTATAAATCTCTCTAATTAACCATTTACAGATTTGACTTCGGCAAAACATGCCATTGTGTTCTTTCCTAGTTAAATAGCAACACGGTAGATACAAGTATATAAATAGTGTCTCTCCTCCTGCTGAGTTATCATCTCCAGGTCAATAAGGAAACTGAGTCTTAGTCTGGGAAGGATTACCTATTGAGGGCAGATACTAATCCTATTAAATGTTTTCAAGGATAAAAGGAATCTTTAAGAAAATCATTATAAGGCATCAAAAAGAAATTTAGAGTTCAAAGAGAAAGCTACCACATATGGCAATAAAGCCGAAAGAATTTTTAGCAACAAAAAGACACTGCAGGGCCAGGAAGAGTTCAAAAGCTTTTTTCATGAAACGGTCAAAATACAGGCAAATGGACTTATCTACCAAGAGGCTCATCATGGTATTCTGTAGAACTGCAAAATCACTGGAAACAGCCTAAACTAAAACTAGGGGATTTAAAAAAATCAAATAAAACCCATTACTTGGCCACTAAAAGCTGTATTTTGAAAAATACTTAGAGATGTGGGAATATGTTAATAATCCTATTAAGCTGAAAAAGTGGTTTATAAAGAGCAAATACGGTGTTATAATTTTTTTTGATTGAAGTATAGTTGATTTACAATGTCATGTTAGTTTCTGGTGTACGGCATAGTGATTCAGTTATATAAATACATATATTCTTTTTCATTACAGGTTATTACAAGTCATTGGATATAGTTCCCTGTGCTGTACAGTACGTCCTTGTTTATCTATTCTGCATATAGTAGGTATGATAATTTTAATAATAGATTTATTGAGATATAATTCATATATCATGTCATTCACATATTTAAAGTGTACAATTTGATAGTTTTTAATGCATTTAGAATTGAGAAATCTGATTGATCAATATGACTGATCAATTATAGAATATTTTCATCACCTCTAAAAGAAATTTTACACCTACTGATGGTCATTGGGTCATTGAGGTATCAGTAACAGCCAGGAATCTCCTCTTTTAAAGAGATTAGATGTTGGAAGAAAAGGGACTGTTAGACATAGTGCCATCAAGTGTTCTTGAAAAACACCCCATTCTGCAAACCTATGCACTGAAAATAACGAGACTTACGGGGAAAAGTAGGGTTGGGAGCGACTACTCCGTACCTCTGAAGCTCTGTAACTGCAGCGCTGACAGAACATTAACAACACTACTTAAATGACTCGCACAGTTAAGCCTCTACCGGTGCGAGCGCCGGCATCCTTAGCAGCCTTAATCCCTGGGGGCTTCTGCTTCTTTTGAGATGTGGGTCCTGGAGGGTATTCATTTCCAACAGAGACTATTATCATCAAGATTAACCCAAGGATTATTAATTCATACTTGTTTTTCATTACTCCATTGCTTAAGTACAGGAGAGGTGTCTTGGTGTTTTTCTTCTTCATTTGCACCCACAGCATTTCATGGAAGGCACTGCTTGTGTGAAAGAAAGATACTTCTGCAGTTTTTTCATTTTTTCCCTTATGTTCTTCCTTGTTTGCTCCATAGTTGATTGTGAGAAAGCTTGTCTTTGATTGTTACAAAACATTTCACGTGCTGGGAAAATTCGTGTTGGAACCAACACCACTTCTGGGTTAAACTAACATCATTTCTAAATGCACCTGAGGTAATTACGGCAAAGAAACACATATTTAGCTGGACAGATAAACTGGTAAATGGCTAACTGAGGTACTGGCACATGTGACCCGAGTAGCTGTAATAGCTGTAACCATGACAGCTAGCAATATCTGTTGAGGCTTACTGTGTGCCAGGCATGATGCTGAAACACTCTGTATGAAATTATCTCCTTTCTTCTTCACACACACTCTATGAAGTAGATAAAGAAACAGATACTTAAAGAGATTATAAATACTGATCTCTGCCCAAGCTCAATAAAGCTGTTAAGCGGGAAGCTAGGATTTGAACCTAAACCTTTCTTACTCTGAGGATTCAGCTTTTAAGAACCATGAGGAAATACTATTTCTCATCCAATGAAAGTGTGATGTGATTTTACAATAGCTCCTGACCACGTAGCCCAGTGTTCTCTAGCCAAGCTGCTACATGTAAACGCAAATGCTGACAATGTATGTACCTAGAAAACCACTAAGCGATAGAGAGTGCTTATCATTTTTCCAGATTTAAACTTTCTGGCTAGGCTGTGAGGGAAATCTTTGCACATGGCCAAAGGAGAATTCCAGAAGTGTGACAACCTCCTTCCTGGTTCTTTCCAGCTGGGTCAGAGGCTGCTGCAGTGACTCAGACTACATGAGGGCCTTGGAAAGGACACGCTGGCGTGTTTCTGAGCTCCACACAGGATGTCAGACTGCATGGGGTTGGGCTGGAGGGAGTTATGACTGGGGAATTCATGCCCAATGAGATCTAGGATTTGAGGCATGGATGCCAACACAATAATTTTGGTGGAATCTTGACTCTTCATTTCATTTAAATTTTATTTAACAGCGATGAATTATGCACTCACCATATGCCTAGAGTTAACTATGCCAAGTGCTGGGGCTACAAAACAATAATCCATCAAGACCTCACACGCTTGTGGAGCTAAATGTAGGCCTTCCATTGAATATACTCCACGCCACGCACTCTTCTTGGCACTTTATGTGTATTAACTCATTAAATTCTCACAACCCTATGCTATATGGACTCGTGATCTCCCTATTTTATAGATGATGAAACTAAGGTGCAGAGAGGTTCAGAAACTTGCTGGTGAGCAATCTGGACACAGGATTTGGATCTAGGCTATTGGAATCCACAGCCTACATTCCTAGCCTCTTCCCTAAACGCTGTCTCTAGCAGAGGGAGACAGAGAAGTTAGAAAAATTGTAATGTGGGGCTTTAAGAAAAATTACAGACATATGTACACGGTGGAACATTAGTAGAGGAGAAAGTGACTAATGCTGCCTTGGGTGCTGGGAGGAGTTGTCAGTTCAGCAAATCCTTCCTAGTGGATGTCAAACGGCTACCAGTAACAGCAGATGGAACAGCAAGGGCCAAGGCACGGAGGTGGGAAATGGCCTGGCAAGCCTACATGCTGCTGTTGTTTGCTGTGTTTCTGTTTGTAAGTGTGTGTCTGTGGGGAATTAGGTCCATTTATTTATTTGTTTATTTTTAATGGAGGTACTGAGGATTGAACCCAGGACCTCTACCACTGAGCTACACCCTCCCCTCTAGGCTGCTGCTGTTGAAATAGAAAGTCAGTAGGGTAGAAGGAGGTGAAAGACTTACACAAGGAAAACTACAAAATGCTGACGAAGGAAACTAAAGATGACTTAAATAAGTGGAAAGATACCCCATGTTCTTGGATTGGAAGAATTAATATTGTTAAAATGGCCATACTACCCAAGGCAATCTGCAGATTTAATGCCATCCCTATCAAATTACCCAGGAAATTCTTCACAGAACTAGAACAAATAATCATGAAATTTACATGGAATAACAAAAGACCCAGAAATGCCACAGCATAATTGAAAATAAAGAATGAAGCTGGAGGAATAACCCTCCTAGACTTCAGATAATACTACGTAACTACAGTAATCAAAGCGTCATGGTATTGGTACAAAAACAGACATATGGATCAATGGAACAGAACAGAGAGCCCAGAAATAAACCTACACACCTATGGTCAATTAATCTTCAACAAAGATGGTAAGAATATACAATGGAGAAAAGGCAGTCTCTTCAGCAAGTTGTGCTGGGAAAACTGGACAGCCACATGTAAATCAATAAAATTGGAACACTCCCTCACACCATACACAAAAATAAACTCAAAATGGCTTAAAGACTTAAATATAAGACAAGACACTGTAAACCTTCTAGAAGAAAACATAGGCAAAACATTCTCTGACATAAATCTTAGCAATGTTCTCCTAGGGCAGTCTACCCAAGTAATAGAAATAAAATAAAAAATAAACAAATGGGACATAATGAAACTTATAAGCTTTTGCACAGCAAAGGAAATCATAAGCAAAACGAAATGGCAACATACAGAATGGGAGAAAATATTTGCAAATGATGTGACTGACAAAGGTTTAATTCCCAGAATATATAAACAATTCATATAACTTAATAACAAAAAACCCAAACAACTCAATCCAAAAATGGGCAGAAGATCTAAATAAATAATTCTCCAATGAAGACTTACAAATGGCCAATAGGCACATGAAAAAATGCTCGATATCGCTAATTATCAGAGAAATGCAAATCAAAACTACAATGAGGTATCACCTCACACCAGTCAGAATGGCCATCATTCAAAAGCCCACAAATGATACATGCTGGAGAGGGTGTGAAGAAAAGGGAACCCTCCTACACTGCTGGGGAATGTAGTTTGGTGCAGCCATTATGGAAAACAGTATGGAAATTCCTCAAAAGACTAAAAATAGAGTTACCATGTGATCCAGCAATCTTACTCCTGGGCATATATCAGGAAGGAACTCTAATTCAAAAAGATACATGCACCCAAATGTTCATAGCAGCACTATATACAATAGCCAAGACATGGAAGCAACCTAAATGTCCATGAGATGACTGAATAAAGAAGTTCTGGTAATATTTGTACAATGGAATACTACTCAGCCATAGAAAGAATAAAATAATGCCATTGGCAGCAACAGAAATGGACCTGGAGATCATCACTCTAAGTGAAGTAAGCCAGAAAGAGAATTAAAAATACCGTATGATACCACTTATATGTGGAATCTTAAAAAAAAAAAAAAAAAAAAAGGAAAAGAAAAAAGAGGACGCTAATGAACTCATCTACAAAACAGAAAGAGACTCACAGACACAGTAAACAATCTTGCCGTTACCAGGGGAAAGGGGGTGGGAAGGGATAAATTTGGGAGTTTGAGATATGCAAATGATAACCACTCTATATAAAAATAGATAAAAAACAAATTTCTTCTGTATAGCACAGGGAACTAAAGGTATTCAGTATCTTGTAATAACCTTTAATGAAAAAGAATATAAAAAATGTGAATACATATATACACACATGACTGTGACATTATGCTGTCCACCAGAAATTGATATATTATAACTGATCATACTTCAATTGGAAAAAAAAAAAAAGAAAGTCAATAGGGTAGGTGGCAGAAGATGAGTGTATAGAAGTAATACAGATAGAAGAAGAATTTCATTCTATAAATCGGCCATACAAAGGAGTTTGTTTTCAGGTGGAGAATACTGAGATAGGTTTTAAACAGTAGGGTGGGGGTGGGGGGTGGGGATGGGGATAGAACACTATTTGCCCTTTCGAATCTAGCTGCCATGTGAAAGATGAAATGATGTGTGTGTGCGGGTTGGGGGAGGGTGGGTAAGGAAAGAGGGCAAAACCTCGAAGTAGAGTCTCCATTTAAGAGACTGTAACAGCAATCCCAGTGAGAAACCAAGGCACTGGAATGGGGAAGGGAGGGTGAGCAGAGAGATTTTCTGAAGTCAACTGGACCTGTTGATTCGGGGAGGAGGCTTGCTCATTAGAGTAAAGCTTGATTCTTATGAAAGGCCTCATTACATGATTTAAGTCAGCTCTACACCCTTGCCTGGGAACCTGGACTTAAAGGGACACTGCATTTACAGATGCAGGGGACGCAACTATGGTTATATACCTAATTCTCAGGATCATTATTTTCCCCTTCCTCCCTGGAGTGTCAAAAGCCCTCCACCCCCTGAAGAAAACAGCAGTGCTTTATTGCTGACGATTATGGGTTTCACATTGTATCATACACAGCCCCAGAGCAACTCTGCCTACGCGCTGGGGATGCCCCCTGGCAGACAGTTACCACCTGGTGTTCCTGCACTGAAATAATGATCATTTATCTCCTTTTACCTTATTTCTTGAAGTAACATTCAAAAGTGGGATAAATTACTCCACTCCTAAGATTGGTGGAGAAAACCAAGAACCAAGAGCCAAAAAGCAGTGACACTGCCAGGATGACAGCTTCCTCCTCCCCTTCAGCTGTGTGGTACCTGCCCCTCTGCTCTATTCCAGCCACTAAGTGGGAAGCTCTCATGCGCTGTGGAGCCTGAGGACGTTCAGGAGCAGGGCCCACTCAGTGAAGGGCGAGGCCACAGCTAGGAGGATGACTCACGCTGGATCCAGAGAGAAAACAAATGGTCTTAGAAATTTGGTGGTGATGGTGGGGGAGGATATGTGGAGAGGGGCCACTGCCTTTTCCAGGAAATTGGTTAGTGAAATAATTCTAGTGGGAAAAGAATCAGAAAAAAAAAAAAAATCCACTTACTGATACAAGAAATCAGATCATTAAATCTTTCCTTAGGAAAGAGGGGGTTTTCCAGCCCACGGAAATAGAGCTTCAGAACGCCAGCAACCGAGTTAATATCATGGTTACTCTGGTCATCAGCCAAAGGGTTTTCGCCTAAAAAAAAACAAAAAAAAACCAAAAAAAATTAGTTCCATGCACATTGCTTCTCATTTTTTTCTCTGAACAAAAATATGTTTCTATACTCACACACACATTTCTATATATACACGTATCTTTTAATTACACTTTATGGAAGATTACATGGTACTAAAATTAAAATAATTGGTTTAGATATCCCACCCCATGATTAACTTAAAAATAGCTGGCTAAAATAAAGCTTTTTTTAGATCTTATGCTACCAAATAATCCCTTACAAATTACCCAAATCTTAAAATAAAATACTGTGGGATTTATAATTTGACCCAACTTTTTTTTTTTTAAATGCTAAAATCTGTCATCTTATTTTGACACGAATTCAAATACAACATTCTGTGTTTCTTATCCTACTGGGAGAAAGAAACAATATAGGCCTGTCTGGCTATGCTATATGGATCAGCAAAATTTGTAAGAAATATTATAGGATTCATCTAACTATAAATACATATAATTAAATAAATGTTTCTCAGAGTGGTGTAGTGGTGTTCACGGCACACTTGAAAGCCATGTTCAGCAGGGGAGATTTCGAAATCAGACAGAGGAATCTGAAAATGCACCCTTAACAGTACCAAGGAATTTGAATAAAAAGTGGAAATTTAAAAAGTATCTCACAAACATGAAATTATATGATTTTTTTTGGTATGCACTTTAAAAATACTAGGTGACTGTCCGGGCTAGTCCACCTCCCTGAGAATTAAACTGAGATAAAATCCTTAAGAAGTACAAAATAATATATAGCCTTAAACTGAATTCCACTTTTTAATTCAGAGGTCTGCTCTTCTCTTCTAAAGTTCACAAAAACTGTGTATTGCATTTTAACTTTTTTTTTGGGGGGGGGGGTGTCTCTTGAGCCAGTTTATGTTCAGGGACCTGTGGTTCCTTTTTCTCTGCTTCTCAGGAAGGAAATCATTGAACATGAACTCACCAAAATATTTTTTTTTGCCGACTGTGAAAAAGCCTTACCCAAAGAGATCACAAACAAACAATAAATACCAGGGGAATTTCCAAAGAAAAATAATAAGGCATTTTGCCTTTGGTGGTTGGCACAGGAATCTGAAGCTTTACTCCATTTCCATTTATCCTGAATATGGTCCATGCGAGAGACTTGGAACACTTAGCTGTTGAGCGGGGAGGCGGCTCTGCTCTATACATCATATCAGTCAGAGGATTTGGAACAGGAAAAACAGTCTGGCTCCAAGTTTACCTCTTCAACCAAGGTTTCAAACTTTCAAGGGCTCTGTGCCAAGTCTGGGTCAGGGCGGATGGGACAGAGAGAGTCTGCCCTGTGTCCAAGCCTTGATGCCCCTCCCTCTGCATCCTTGGCTTGACATCTGAGCAGAGGGGGGATAGAGCAGATATATCCAGAAGTAGACATAATACGAATCATTATAATTGGAGAGCATGAATAGCTACGAGCCACCACGAAAGAGTTAGGCACTTTCATGGATTATACCCAATCCTCACCCTAATCCTAGAATTCTGTAGATGAGAAAACTGAGAGATGAGTAACTTGACCTAAATCACGTGATCAGTAAATGAAAGAGGATGGTCTGATTCTAGGTCTGCCTGATGTATGGTTTTGCTAATCATAATGTGCTGACGAACAGCTGACGAGGACTTATTCAGCAACCAAGTGGGAACAAGAGTAAGGCACCAACTCGGGCAACAGGAAAGGAGTTTGGGGATGGTAATAAGAGGAAGGAGAGTTCCTGACAAAGGAAACAGACATGAAGCGGGGATGAGTCACCTCCAACACCTGCTGTGCAGGCCCAGGCCGTTCCTGCCTTTCATGCGCCACCTTTGACAACGTGCTGAGGATGATCAGTGCCGGTCCCAAACCAGGATACAAAACTCATCTGCTTTTCTAGACTCAATAACAAAGCCTTATGATTTTGGCTTCATTTCTCAGCTATTCTAAATAGATTCCTAACATCCCAAATGAAGTAAATGCAGTGAAAGGTTTTGAGATAGACAGAATGAGTTTGCCACTTCACTCTACCGAAAAGGATGACTTTTTAACAAGGTTTGCTTATAGATACAGATGTGCAATTACCTCTCTCAAATGAATTTTTAATATCATTGACTTCCACTTGGGAACCAGACACTCTGAAAATCCCCTGATGCTGAAGACCTAAAGAGAATAGAAGGGAAAAAGGATAAACAGTCCCATTATATCCTCCAGGTGCCCCTTTCCCCAACGATTAAGTGTTAAAAGGAAAGACATGCTTACTAAAATATTTCTCATAATTTTTTTTTTAAAATAAGAAGATGTTGTAGTTCATGGCTTACCATAGAGGTTGATGAACCGAATACAGCTTTCCACAATGAGGGGGATGATCTGTCCTGAATCCTGGGTAAAGAGATGGAGACCAGTTAACCGTAAAGGAGAGGTGCACATCACACAAGATAACAAACCTCACAGTTTAGCCCTAATTAAAGAGTGATTTTCTTTTACTCTTTTAGATGATCATTTCCAAATACACTCCCTCTAAAATATTCCACAAGGAACAAATATAAAATTATATTTAACCAAAGTTACATTTCAGTTCTGGGGCAAACCAAATTAAATACGTTGAAGGCAATCATGTTTCAGCTTACTCTGCTGTGCCTGAAGATGTCACAGTTAATTCATCGCTTCTACTTGTACTTAGGCTCACATACCAAAATGAATACGTAAATCACTCATTTAAATAAAAAAAGGTTATTTATACAAGTAATTAATCTCATGAACCTGAAGAGAATGCTGTGTATTCTAAGCATAGCATCTTAGTACTAAATGACCGTGTTAGTTACCAGACATGACCTTCCAGCCATCTCAGGATCCTCTCTGTTACATCTAGACGATGACGGTCATAAAAGGGCTTATGCATTTCCGTGTAATGCGTGATACGAGAATTGCTTTGTAGATGCTCATAATGTGCCATGTATTTATTTAGTTTGCATCAGAACTTACTCATCTTTACAGATTTTTCATTTTTATTTTTTCATGTTTTAATGATTGAGGAAAAAACGGTGCCCATGTGCACCCCGTAAGACTTCATTTTCTTAGGAAGGAACATTTCTTGGCCTTCTTTCCCCACCATCTTGCAAAAGAGTCAGTGCACTCTACTGAACAAATGTGAATTCTGCAAATCTTTTAAGACATTATAGGATGACAAAGGAGATGAAGGAGCTGCTGAGGTCACAGTTAAATATGTATCAATGCCATGCACTCCATGGTGTTAAGAAAGGTTACTGGCTATGGAGTTATTTTTCATGTACTTTTAAGACTCTGCTCTTTCATGTATTAGAGCTGTAAAGGAAACATGGAGGTTCAAAATGATTTGCTGAAATCAGGTACTAATTCATGAGGAATTTTACTCTGAAACACAAGAAGAATTTGGTTCTCTAAACATATTAGAACAGTTCAGAGTCCACTAACCTAAGAAGTGGGAATAATGTGGTTCAGCGATCTAAATTTTCACTATTTCTAGAGCAGGTAATATACTTCTCGAGGAATAGTTTCATTGTAGGTTTTAAGACAATCTAATCAGTGTATAAACCAGTTAATGGTTCAGTTATTTCTGGAGCTTGTATTAAGTTTCTGTAATTAGTCAATTTGTTTTAGGAGCGTAAAGTTGATTAATTTCTTAAAGAAGGTTCTTAAGAATAAAAACTCTTTTCAGCGTGGACTAGTTGGTTCAAAAACAGCAATGTGATTACATTAAAACTTACTGAATATGAGAGGGGATTTTTCTTTACGTCACAAGTCTGTTTTAGGTGAAGTGACCTTTATAATGAACAATTCCTATAGCACTGTCATCTAAAAGAGCAACAAATACTTAAATGTAAATGATAAAAGGAGAATATTAGGTTGCAACTCGGCTTGAACTTAGTACTAAAACAAAAAGAAAAACAAAGAATAAAAGGTTGTTAAAAGGAAAATGTTTGCACTAGGACGGTTGTAAATAAAAATGTCTTAGGTTTTCATATTATTTCAAAAATATTTTCTTCTTTACACTTACTCAGGTAATCGCTAATCTTTCAGCTACTGGTATTTCATTCAGATATAATAAATTCTGGAGTCAAAAAGTAATGAATGTGCATGTTTTTCAATTTATTTTCAAGGATGCCAGATGCTCTGGTAGAAAATATTTTACAAGAATTGAAAACAATGGGCTGTGCTCCATTGACCATTCAAACAAACCCCTTGGTGTCTCAGTTTCCCTGTGGGACACAGAGGGAAAATGGTTCTGCTCCTGCTATCTCTCAGCGACACTGTGGGGACCTCAACTGACTGAGCACTTCCCAGAAGTGTAGAGAAAGATTCTTTAATATATTAGCCTGGGACAAAGAGGAGCTCACATACGTGAATATTCTATGATAACTGGTTTACTCCTTCTTTGGTGCCCAAATTTGGCTTCCTTTAACTGTTTGTTTTTTTTTTTTTTTTTTTTTTGAAATACAGTCAGTTACAGTGTGTCAGTTTCTGGGACAGCACAATGTCCCAGTCATGCATACACATACATATATTTGTTTTTTTTTGTTTTTTGTTTTTTTTTGCAGGGAGGGAGGTAATTGGGTTTATTTATCTATTTAGTTTGACGGCGGCACTGGGGATGGAACCCAGGACCTGTGCATGCTTAGCACATGCTCTACCACTGAGCTACACCCTCCCCCTTCATATTCTCTTTCACTAAAGGTTATTACCACATATTGGTTATAGTTCCCTGTGCTATACAGAAGAAATTTGTTTTCTAAATCTATTTTTATATTCCTTTAACTGTTCTTAATGAAACATCTTTTCAAAACATGTGCTTCCCTATCACCTTAAGCAGTCACTCGTGTACTGTGTTATCAAACATAATGGAACCATAGCCTGCTTCTTGGAGCTTTTCTAGCTGCTCTTTCTCTGCCAGGCCATCAGCTGCACATCTCAGTGCTTTCATTTTATCATTCCCTTCTTTCCATCTAATTTGCCCGTGCTTGTTAAGCCCTGGGCTGGGAAATTAGATAATCAAATTTGACAATAATTTTATATTAAATTAGAGCCAATAAGGCTCTTCTGGGTTTAAGGCTAATGGCAATGGATTTGTGATTGCTCTTTAGCTTGTCCGGTGGCTTCTCACTTAAATCCAAGGTGAGGGCTCATTTTTAAGGCTGCCAGAGGTTTTTAATCTCTATCTCTATGTACGTGTGTCCGTATGTGTATGTCTATCTGTCCATCCATGTGTGTGCACACACACACATTTTTTAACCATTAGTGCATAAATAATAAAAGATCCGTCTTTAAAGCTAGTAAGACCTCTGTAACATATTATTAAGGGAGGTTATAAAGGATGTTGTTTCCTATATAACTTTAGTCTTCAGAAACACGGCATCCCATGTCATAAAGTATTAGCTATTAAAGAGCAAGTTCTTCTCTTTTTTTGTGTAACTTATGTGAAGGTCCAAAATTCAATATTAAATGTGCATTTGGTATATAACACTGACTTTCCTTAACAGAAGTCCCTGACCCCAGTTGGGTACGTTTGCCAAATGCATAACATAAAAACTAAGAGTTTGCCCAGTTTTACTAGAGGACTACCCCTCTTAAATCAGTGTTTGATTTCTATAACTCTTTTGTAAATAAAGCCTATTTATAAGCCTGTCTTATTTCCAACGGCAAACACTTTTCTTTTAAAGACCTTAAAAAACCTAATTAAAGCCAAGCATGACTGTGACTTGAAAATGATACCAAGAGCGAAAGAGGCTGTGCCCTCACTTCCCTCGAGCACTGTACCTGGTGTCTCGCGTGTGAATTCCTTCGTCCTCGGCTAGAAGCGTTATCAGAAATACAGGATGAAAAAGAAGACAGAGTAAACACAGCAGAGATACAAGATACAGACCACAGGGTCTTACAATTTATCCAATATAATGAATTCCTCAAGTCATAGGAAATCACAACTGGCTGCAATTTAGAGCTCGCCTGACAATGGGCTTTAAAGATCTATTTTGTGCCATCTCATTTGCATGAGTAGAAATGATACAGTTTATCAGGTAGCTCTCTTCCTTTTTGCACAAAATATGGCTCTTTTTTTTTTTTTTTTAAGAAAGAGGGCTTTCTCTTTTGCCAGCATAATAATACCCACATTTATTCCTTCTTCTGAAGGCACTCAAACCAAATATTCTTTCCTCTCTGACTTCAGGAAATATTATATTGATTTTCTGGGAAAGCAAAGAGCCCCAGGACAGACTTGGACATAATGACCTGCCTCCTTTTATGAGAGGCTGAGACCATTATAGTAAGAAGCGTGGAGATCAGCCACCCAGATGGCTGGTGCCAGTACCTTGATGAATGTTTCCAAATCCCCATTAAACAACTTAGCATTATACTGTGAGCGGGGTCTGGACTTCCTGTGTTTCTGGGGCTTAGGGGGAACGTTTGGAGGCCTAAGGGAGGGAATATAATTACTGAGCATGGCAGAAATCAAACAATAAATGAAACAGCCATAGGTCACATCAAAATTACAAAACACAGGAATCCTTGTGTTCCTCCTCCCCTCCAGCCCCCACCTCAGAGGAAAACAGTCCTTCCTCTTTCCCGTTTAGTCACCTTCACGTATGCATCCAAATCCATATTAGCTATTCAGTCAGACTGTTCTTTTCTTGTGTGTTCTGGCTGACATTTATTTTGCTAGTTTGTTTTAAAAATGGTGAGCATCACCAAAGGGAACTGTGAGCTATTTGGCCAAGCATTACAAACCAAGATCTGTGTTATCTGCCTTACACGTCACAAAGGAGACACAAGAGATCATAAAAATAAGGGCCCTGATGGGTCCCAACATGAGAAACTAAACATTTTTTATAGTTACAACGTAGTTCTTCATTACATCTGTTCAATATTCATCAGGTATTCACGGGATTTTATTTTATGCAAAAAGCAGCTATTAATGGGTCACAGGTGAAAAACAGAGTTTTGTTTCAACGCTATTTCTGGGGGCAGTAGGTCTTGGCTCACATGAATTGCTATTTCTTTAAAACAAACTAGCTCACCACCTCACTATTTAGAGAGCGTTAGGATGCACAGAGTCAGTCAGTCTCTCTGGCCTATGCACATCCTGTGTACTGTGCACTATATTTAGAAACCCTGCATCCTCTTGCTCTGTAACTGGTGACAGGGAACCTCTCCTGTCCTCTCCCTTTAGAGCGAAGAGGGCCTAGATTATGTGACTCAGCTTCTACAACTGTGCTGAATGGAACATATGGTAGAAGAGTCCCAAGACCTCTCTCTGGACATTTCGATTTAAACTCCTCCTTAATCGGAAGCCTTGTATAAGAACGTTCACCACACTTGGACATCAGGTAAAGCCCCTCATTAAGCTGCAGACTCTCTCGGAAGACTTACCTTTTTTAGTTCACTGAAGTTCAGGAAGACCAGTTTAGAAACAAAAGCCCTTTACGTGGAAGCCTGGCAACTAGCTTCGTAAGATATTGCCACAGCAATCAAAGAACCAGGGGAACAAACCTGCTGATACAGCCTTCCACCACCAGATTCTAAGACTCCCAGCAGATGGGCTTATATGACTAATGGGGTGTACAGCTACAATGACTAAGGCTCACAGTGCTGGAGAGGTGAAAAGGAGCCTTCGCAAGTGTTTAGAAGCAAATACGGAAAATTCCACCAAGTCGTAATCTGCTACTGCTGAAATTCCTGAAATCTCTTTTCTATACTGATTTCTGTGCCACTCAGAGAGGAAAGGATCTGGCAGGTATTAAAGTAAAAACAAAACCATAAACAAAACCAGAAACCTGCCCACCCAGGAATTTAACCGTATGTGCCTGATTTCATCTACTCTTTTCATTATTTTACAAGTGTTTTAAAATATAGAACTTTTTTTTTTTTTTTAATTCACGTATGGTGAGGCCAACAGATCAGTTGCCATGGAAAAGATCATGTGTTACTCACAGTTCCCAGGAGGAGAAGGCATGCTGCTACATGGACAAGCAGCAGGGCCACTGGTCAGGAGGCAGAGGGAGTGAGGGAAAATGTGGGCAAGAGCCTTTGCTGGGGTTATCATGGGAAGGAACAGGCAAGGCAGGGTAAGCAGGTTGAGGGTTAGCCGGTTTGAATAATTTTGGTGGGCTCTGGGGCATGAGCACTGTCCCTAGTTTTCTGGTACCTGGCCTTTGGATGATTGGGGAAGGGGAATTGGCCTTGAGTGTGAAGGCCTGATAAAGGAGGTGGCTGAGGGTACAGGCTCAGGATTGGTTGCTTTGTGTTAAAAAGCCACACTTATAAGCAAGTCCTTTACCATCTCTAGGGATGGGGCAGACCCTCCAGGGTCAGCAGTGTCCCAAGGTCACAAAGCACCAAACAGAGAAACTAGAAAATGTGGCTATTATGACAAGGTCCAAAAGAACTTCACATCTGGTGCTATCTGGAACAGCAAATGGAGCCAAGGGGATAGGAACACAGGCTCACTTTGTTTGGTTACTGATTCGTGGGACAAGCAGATCTTGGAGCTGGAGCCAAAGCCCCCAGTGGCACTGGATAATTATTCCTGCGTCACTGAGAGATGCAGAGTGACTCTTGGCTGGGGCTGATGGAGGGGCATCGTTTGCGTCTTCTACCTAAAGCCTGAAAATTGCCTCTCTGGACACATCTAAGGTATGAGGCCCATGTGAAGATACCAAAGCTGTGAGAGGGACCTGAGATTAAAATAAACTGCCTGAGTGCTTATCAAGCTACATTCCATGGCAGAGGTAGCTTAGCAGGCAGCTGGGGTGCTGATGGTTTTGGCTCTACCACGTACACCTCAGGTGAACAGACCCGTTCAGCATTTGGATTGTATGACTCGTTCTGGTGGTGCGCCTGCTACACAGCTTCTGGATAATCTGGCTTCCTATGTAGATGCTCATGTGGATGAGAGGAAGTAGCAGCCTGGATGATGTGAATATCAAGTCTGTTTGGCAATTACAGCTCTCATTGCAAATTTATATATTTGCACTCCTTCCTTTAAAAAAAAAATCTTCAAACAAAGTGCCTTACATTAATTATAATTTAGAAACAACAGGCAAAATAGTTGATAGTGCAAAGGGACACTATATGTAAAAAAAGATGCATATTACCATGCACAAGTAATATGCCCCTTTGTCACTGACATACAGAAGAAAAACCTCAGTATTTCTGTAAAGTTTAGACAAGTCCGTAAATGTATCTTTCTAGCTGGTTCACTAAGAAGAGGGGTTTCCTTTTGGATAAATTGTCTAGCAGGAACATTATAGAATCTTAAAATCAACTTGCCAATTACTGCAACAGACACATCAGTGTTCTAAACACCTCTGACTTCAGAGAGAACTCAACTTTATTTTTTAAACCAAAAAAATTTTTTTTTCAATCTTTAAAAATTTTTTTGGGGGGAGGTAATTAGGTTTTTATTTATCTTAATGGAGGTACTGGGGATTGAACCTAGGACCCTGTGCATGCTAAATCACTGAGCTATACCCTCCCCATGAGAGAACTCAACATTAAAAGTAAAAAATCTTGCTATGTCAATTAGAATAATTTCTGGCTATTGCACAAATGTTGACATAGAGAAATAAAAGTTGCCACAAACTTTCCCTAACCCAAATCAGAATCTGCTTCCATAAAGGCTTTTCCTTCTAAGCAGTGGCTCGAGAATTCTTCCAAGAATAAAAAAAAAAAAAAAAAAAAAAAAAAGGCGGGGCAGGGGAAACCAAAAAAAAAGACAAAATGTAAAAAAAAAAGGGGGGGTAGAAGAAAAGAAAGTGTAATATGGTTCTAGGCATTAAAAAGTTAAAATTTTAAAGTAAATCAGAGGCAGAGCTAAAATCCTCAGTATTCAGTATAGCTTGAGTTTTTTATAGGACACACAAGAAAGAGCAAGAACTAACCAGACACAGGAGATAAGCACATAATATTGCTTGTTAATTAAATTATCAAATCCAAAGTCTTATAGAAACTTAAAAGTGTTTTAGATTAGATAAACCAAACTGATTTAATTTTTCTTTTTCTTTTTTTTAAACTGAGGTTGCTCATTAAAGAGCTTTACAATTCCAATGGGAAACCCTCAGATATGCCAGAGCAAATGTGGTTTTGTGAGAACCCCAAGCACTTCATGTTGCTGTTCTGTCACGCCAAAACTATCTCCCATGTTCATTAACAAAATATGTTCACTCCCGCAGCATTTAAGGGATTGCTTCTTGTTAAAAAGACAATGAGGCACAATATGAATTATGATCAAATATTTTCTTACCTTGTAGTCATATATTCAGCTCTATGACCTGTAGGGAAAAAAAATTAAAATAAGTAAACTGAATGGAATCAGTGGAATGCATTCGGCAATCTTCTGTCCCTTAAGATGCTGAGTTTATAATAACTTACATGTTTTATGGTGGAGAGCATGAAGATAGCATATAGACAAAAAATTCAAAATAAATGTTGAATAAACTCTATACATAAAATTTAATAAATTCCACAGATGAGAGAAACATATTTCACTTGGTATTTGAGGCAGGAGTTTAATGCTTTTAAATTTTAATTTTTTTAAAACAAGAATTAGCTGCTTGATCTTAACTATGAGTTCAAAGATGAAACACAAATAAAAAACATCCAAGATTTGCATGTTAGTTATTCTTTTTGTCTTGATGGATACTGGTAGGGGAGAAGTTAGGGAGTCAAGTAGAGTTACGAGAACTCTATTTCCTTTAGATTAAATTTGTATTCTTTCCATAAAATGAAATCAGGGAGAGAAGTTGCATTTTACAATCAGAAATGACATCTGCAAATATTAAAGTGCAAGGACATTAAATTATGCTACATTCCACCAACTTGTAAGCTTTCACAGAATTCTGTCTTTTAAAACACGAGGTTCTTATACATTCGTGCTTCTTGACTTGTTTTAAAACAACAGCTTGATATTTATGTGGTGCTCCTACAATCTAAGCTAATTTCAAGTTTGAATGTGTCTCTGGTTGCTGTTTGTTCTTATATTTAGGGTGGAGCAGCAGGAACGGGTGCGGAAGAGTTGAACCATTCAAATGGCCTGTTTGCAAAATGATGATAGGGTCCTGCAACAGCTTGAAAATACAGCCGGCAGAGAAGGGTCGGTCATGCGGCAGCACAAACAGGTGAGACCAGCCCATCATTTCACAATGCTGTGACTCAGACTTGCGGGACAAGACCAATGAAACAATTGTCGAGAGAGCTGACTTGTTGGGAAGGGTCAGTGAACGCCTTCAGGCTGCAACAGCCTTTTACTCTATCCTCTACTTTTGAATAACAAGTATCATAAAGTATTTGACTAGTATCTGTTTACTAAACAGGGGGCAAAAGTTCACAGCAGAGAATACCTTTCTCAACCCAGATCCAGGCCACTGTACATCGTGGCAGAATCAGTCCTTGGCCATGACGTGGAGTTGGGGCCGGGGTAGAGAAGAGTCCGATTTTGATTCTGCTCCCCAGTTCTGCTTATCATTTAACTCTAAGTCCCTTCCTTTTGCTGGACTTCTGCTACTTTGGGGGACAAGAAAAGAGACGGTGGACGCAGATCACCAGAAGATTTTATAGCTATTCCTAAGTGGCAGAGAAGGTCTATTAGAAAGTGGAGGGGGCAGAAAGTGAGCTGAAGGTGGTGTCTTACAGGATATCCTTCTGCAGGAAGCCAGCTCTACAGGGTTAAAGCACAGACAGAAGACAGGGCTGGAGATTAAGATTTAAGAGTTGCTCCCCTTTAGGCTGTGCTGGGGCCACGGGACCTAGCTGAGGTCACCCAGGTGAGTCAGTGAAGTGAATAAAGGATTAAGGGCAGACAAAATAGCTGGCCTGTGCTGTACTGTATTCTGTCACGTTGCACGCTTTATTACAACATGCAAGTATGACATAAAACATATGTGTTTGTAACAAGAATAAAAACATCAATGGTGTCTAACATTTATTGGACACTGTTCTAAGCACTTTCTATATGGTAACTCACAATTTTCACTACAACTTTATGAAGTAGATACTATTACTATTTTTATTTTACAGAAGAGACTGAACATACAGAGAGCAAGTGACTTGCCCATGGTCACAATGTTAGTATGTGGCAGGTCTGGTACAGGTTTCCTTTAATTCTACACCTAAGCTGCCAAATAACATACTGTAAAATGTAAGTCTTTCTTTTACACCCAGCAAACACTCTGAAAGATCCTAGAAGACAGGTAGGGACAAGTTTACACATCTGTCTGCCTCATATGGCTAAAGCTAAATACAAAATACTGAAGATTTAATAAAGTAAATAGATTATTAAACAGATTTAATAAATATCGATAACAAAGCGGAATCACAGAGGTTAATAACTTTCAAGTGATTCTATGAAAAAGATGTCAATGATAATTCTTTAGAAATTAAACGCTTTACAACTTGGAAATTTTGCTATTTTTGTTAAAATATCCCGACCAAATATTCTCTAGATTTAGAAAAAGATCATCTATAAAATGGCTTAAAATCAATTTGCTCCATCCATCCATGGTTAATAGTATTTGATAAAAATTAAAAACCTTTAAAAGATACATTTTGATTAATGAACCAAGAGCAAGCTTTGCAAGAACTATCATTCATAGCCTAACCGCCACCACCACACCCATCGTTTTTTTCTGCTAATAGTACTGAGTGTGTCTTAACTGATGAGTGAGGTTTTACTTTTTAATCAGTATCATCATTAATAGATCAATAACACACAAGCTTAGAAGAGTCTGCTTCCCAGAGAAATGTGAAAGCTTCCAGTGGTCTGAGGATTAGATTTCACTTTCTGTGGAAGGCTACTTAATTATTAAAAACAACAGACAGCTCCTCCCACCCCAGTACAAGCCATTTGGAAGGAAAAAAACCGACTCATGACCTGCGATTATCTCGTTCTTAGTACAAACACCTATTTTGACCACTCTTAAAATTTTACTTGAGAATTAGGAAGTGAGTTATTTTCTATGCCCAAATGTATTTTATGTCCACAGAGTCAAAGGGAAAACCAAAATATAGTTTGGTGGCAACTTGAGTCCTGAAACCAGATAAAATATTTAAAGTGTGCACAGCTCAAACCAAATACAGGCACCCTGGATTTTGTCCCTAATGAATGATTGATAAGAACTCTTGGCATTACTTTCCAGTCCTTTCTCTTCCTTAAAAATAATACCAACTACCGCAGTGCTTTTCTGAAAAACATAATTAGCTCACAATCAGCTTCTTTTGAAAGTATATTTGTACCCTTACTGAAAGACTGACAATGGATTGAGTGAGGATAATCTATTTAATTCCTTTGTCAGAAACCTCATGCCCAGGGCTAGAAATAATATAACATGGGACTCAGCTTCCCATGTTAGATTTTCTATGTTTAGCAAAAATTACACTGATATTGACACCCCCATAACTCCAAATGCTGCACACAAAGAAGCCAGCGTGAACACTAAGGCTCATTATTGAAAAAGAAAAAAATTTCGGTGCCTCAGCTTTTACAGACATATAGCTCATTTACCGTGCTCGATTTAACTTCTCACATTTAAAAGCAAATGACATCACAAAATGATACAGTGGTGTTGCAGAAGGATGGAGATGATGACGACTTTAACAATGTGCTATGTGTTTCTATGATTTGGAATTCCGAATTTTGACAGTGCCACTTTAAGAGCCCAGTCTAGCTGCTTCGCGATGTTGTAAATCAAAGGACTTACTGGGCCACTGGTAGCCTGCCAAAAGCGAGCAGTAAGACAGGCCAAACACATGTCTGTAGTTACAGTCTCAGCTGTGTACGATCAACGGCTAAATCCCCGGGTTAGGCTCTATTTGTTTTAACTATGAAGGCAGTTTTTGTAGCAGTGAGCCTAGTAATAACTCAGAGATGTGATTTCTATATAAAAAGTCAGGACTGGCCCTAAACACACCGTTTAATCCTGCGCTATTAACCTTATTTAGCCAAACGCTGAGTTGGATCCCTTCATAAGGACTCACCATTGGATAATCTCACTGTGGGACAGGCGCCATTAACTTTCCTGGTCTCCTTTGGTGTAAACCTATTAATGCAAACAGGCTTGCATGGAAAGCCAACGGGCTTACAATGGCCAAGCTAAAAGGTGGGGCATGTCTTCCATGCTCAGCTTTTCAACTGGGCAGAGCTGCCAAGCCTGCACGTGGGGCAGGGCTGGGGAGCAGAGAGGTCTGCAACCAGTGTGTGTCTACTGCCACCAGAGGAGAAGCATCCGTTTTCTTATGTAGAATAATTCCAGTCCCGTGAATGCCTGGTACATCTGAACACAGCTTGTGTCACTAGGACACCAGAAACCACTGAGAGAAATTGCAAGATAAAGAAATCCTGGCATAGAAGGGGAGGGTATAGCTCAAGCGGCAGAGTGCATGCTTAGCATGCACGAGGTCCTGGGTTCAATCCCCAGTACCTCCTCCAAATATAAGTAAAGAAACCCAATTACCTCCCCTCCATAAAGAAGAAAGAGAAAAAAAAATCGTTAAAAAAAAAAAAAAAGAAAGAAATCTTGGCATAGTGTTCACGAAGTGTTAATTCAGCTTTAGATATAGGTCAGCAGCTCAAGATGGAATCTGGCGCATGGACTGAGCGAACTGTCTAAAATATAGCCCCATCCAATAATGGCATGTAAAATAATATCAACCGTTGGGGCTTTCTCTCCAGGACGTGTAAGGGAATCTATGCAGAATAAGTACCATCTAAGTTTCAGAATGTGACCCCAAGCGTATTAACGCGTTTCTGCATGCAGTGCCAAGAATGAATTCACCCACTGCTGAATTCCCTCCAACTCACAATCTCTAAAGCGGCATCTCCAGTCCTGTAGGGAAGGACTTGGTGCCTGTAAGCATTTATCTGCACTTAAGATAATTTATGCTTTGGGGCTGGAAACTGACCTTGGAACATCACTGAAATATCAGGCATTCTTGAAAAATGGAAAAAAGAAAAAAAAGACTTTACATGATATTATGAGAAGAAAAAAGAAAAAAAAAAGAGACAATTGCTAAGGGAAGACAACTATTCAAATTTTAAAAGGAGCTTTTCTTTCTTTTTTTTTTTTTTAATAAATTCTAATTTCTGTTACAGAAGAATCGAAAGACTAGTGCAGGGAACACTCATATACTCTTCACTTAGATTTCCCAATTGTTAACATACTGCTATAATGGCTTTATTTCATTCTCTTTCCCTCTTATACAGATCTTTTTTCCTAGTTCAGGAAAAAATCATATATATACAGCCAATATTTAAATTTCCCCAACTGTCCCTAAAAAGCATTTGATCACTTTTGCTTTCTGATTCACAATCTAATGAAGGTTTGTACACTGTATTGGGTTACTTTACTTTTCAAGACACTTTTTAGGACTTTAAATGCTAATTTTTTTTCTAAGTGAAATCGGCCTTTTATCTCAGAGTCTGGCATCCTAACTGCAATATGTGGAGTTTCAGGTTATGATGACCTTTCTCCATGTGGACACTCCCTGAGGATAATAGGTTCTTTGGAGGAAACAGAAGATAAGGTGATGGAAACACTGCTTTATGGGTAAGGAAATGGCAGGAGGCAAGAGTTTAGGTCAAGAGAGCAAACTCTTTTTGGCCAGAGTTATTCACTCACTCAGTCCCCTCATTTTCCTCTCCCATCTGTATTCTCTTCCCCTTTTTATAACTTCCAGCAAGATCCAATGTGAATAAAAGCTAATTAAATGTGCTACAGACTATGAACTACTTAGGACAGGCACTTTGCTTGTGTTTATCTTTTTTCCTTTTAAATTTCATGAAGATGAAAAGAGAAACAGTACCATCGGTGATGTCCCTTTTGCCTATAATCCCTTTTTCTCTCCTCAGTTTTCCACCAATGGGGAAATTAATAGTGCCCAGCTAAATACGCAGCTCAGAACAATGTGTGGCACAAAGAAAGCCTTGTGTAAGTGGTAGCTATTGTTGTTTCTGTGATTATTAGATAAAGCAATATGCTTAACAGAATTAGATTGTTTCTCAACTAAAACCAACGCCTACTGAAAGCGGGTTGGCGGGGCGGCGGGGGTGGGGGGTGGGGGGGAGGAGGGGTGGATCTCCCAAACTGGTTTAACTGGTTTCTAGGGCCCAAAAAGGCACTAGCCGGGACAACAAACACCAGCCCACTTAAACAAAGTGGAGCTGGAAGGGTAGGGAAGTCCAACAAGGAAAGGAAGTGACTTGGGGGTGGTGGGTGTGGTCTGCCCGTGGGAGCAGGTACAGCTCCTTCCAACTTCTCTGTTCTTAGGGGCACTGTGCCCTGAAGATCCTTCCTCTGGAGCTCGTTCCTGGCTTTTCAGCCTCCCTAGATTTCACTGTTCTTCCTCAAGGTTAGCACCAAGCTTATAAAGAAAACAGTTCCAGGGAGAACGTGATTATTACAGACACAGATAAAGCCAGATCTAAACCTGTAGTGTTCTCTGCTTCTGCCAGCACCAATCTGTGGTTCAGAATCTTCGTGGAACACACACAAGACATAACATATAATCCAGGTCATCCCCCGACATACGTCAATTGACTGACCTTCTCCAAGGGTCCTCTGCAACAAGTCATGTTTGGCTTGAAGTTTTGTGATGAGATTGCTACCCTCCAAATACTCTCTGAGTTTCTGCAAAAGGAAAGGAAAGATACCATTTTACCTTTTTTAAAGATGGCTCCATGTCATGGAACTTCCTATAGGTTATTTAAAATCCCACCATTTTTAGCTTCTAAATCCTGGAAACTTGCAACTCAGAGTGTGGTCTGATGCTGACCTGCAGCATCAACTGACCAGAGGTGCAGACTCCCTCCCCAGACCTACTGGAATCAGAAACTACATCTTAACAAGATCTCCTGGTGACGTGCATGTTCATTACACTTTAAAACTTCAGTTTTAGAGCAGTCATCTTTAAATGTGTCTGTGTATCAGAATTACCTGAGAAGCTTTTAAAAAACCTACCACCTCCTTGATGGAAATGTAAGCTATCTTGTGGTGTGGTTTCGTTGGTGTACACATCTATCAAAATTCATCAAATTGTACATGTGAAATATGTGTAGTTTACTGTACAGGAATCATACCACAATAAAGGTGTTAAAAAGTAACTGTCATATTGATGACCTGTTCAAAGGATAGTATTTTGATGTATTGGGTTAAATAAAATACACTGTCAAAATTTAAGGAAAAAAAAAGTACTATCTCCTAAACCCTATCCCAGACTCACTGAACTGGAGCTCTGAGGGGAGACTGGAGTCTGGATTTTAATAAAGAGCCCCAGGTGATTCCGATCTGGAAGCAGTGTTTGGGGCCCCCAGATCGGAGCCCCGGGCGTGCTGGGGGAGCAGCAGGCGCACCATGAAGTAGAACTGCTCGGTCTCCTGCTGGTTCGCCCTCCTCTTGGCGATGCTGGGCTTACTCAGGTAGGTCTCAGACACGGTGGACTTCACAGACTCTGTGGAGCGACTGTGCTGGAAGCACTCAGAGACGTCGTAGTCCTCGATGGTGACCATATCTTGTATCGTCTGCAAGGTGGCCTCCGTTGTTTTCTTAACCTGGGAACAAGCACGCGTTCCTCGTGTTACTACAGTCATCTCGTGCATCCCACAAACCCTCAGGGGGAAACCACTCTGCCAGGCAAGGACGGGGACACAGGCTCTGCCCTCAAGAGGTCAGAGTCTGTCAGGGGAGAGAGATGGGTAAACAATATCCCATATCAGCAATATGAGGAGAGGCTTTCTTCAAAATGACCCGAAGGAGGCTATCACTTCGTATTTTGAGTTCTTATAAATCTCATGGGTCAGTGGGTACTCTCTCAATCACATTTTCTATTTTAAAGGATCTTTTTCATGCAAGTGAAATTACATATGGAAAAATGCACGGACCATGAGTGTGCAGCTCTGTGAAGTGAACACACTCTCTACATCAAGAAATACGGTACACTATTAGTGTCTTAAGCATCTCCCAATCACCACGCGCACTTTCCTCCTCCTCAAAGGTAGCCACTATCCTGACTTCTAACATGTGTCGGTTTTGCCCTTTTTAACCATATAAATGGAATCCTATAGCATGTATGATTTTTGTCTTGCTTCTTTTGTTCAACTCTATGTAGTAAGATTTATTCATTTCTTGTGAGTACAGTATTTCATTGTTGCATATTCATTGTAAAAATAATATATCATAGTTCATCCCTCTTACTGTTGACAGATGACTTATTTCTGGTTTGGGGGCCACTATGAATGATACTGCTGTGAACACACTGCTGCTGGGCCACACATACTTGAGTAGAATTGCTGCTTACTGGGTATGACAGACTGTTACCTAAAATCACTGTTCTAATGTGCATTCCCACCAGCACAGCAGGAGTTCCTCTCACCCCAAATCCTCAAAAGTTGGTATTGTCAGTTCTAAAAATTTAAACCCTTGTGTTGGGTGTGTAGTGGTATCTCATTGTGGTTTCCATATGCATTTCTCTGATGGCTGAGATTGAGCACAGTATCATATGTTTAAGGCAATGCAGATTTTCTCTCTTGGAAACAGTTTACATCTCTTGTTCGATCTTCTATTGGGTGATGAGTTCCTCTTACTGATTTAATGTGGATATGTCTTTTGTTAGTTATGTGTTGCAAGTATCTTTTCCCACTCTATGCCCTGGCCTTTCCCCTCTTCCTATTGTGTCTAGATGAACAGTCTCTGGTTTTAATGCAATCAACTTACCAATCCTTTCCTTTATAATCAGTGCTTTTTGCATCTGTATAGGAATATTTTCCTATCTCATGGCCACAAAGGTAGTGTTCTATGTTATGTCCTAAGAGCTTTTAAATTTATCTTCCACATTTATTTTCTACAATTAGGTTATATTCCACCTTTGCTTATCAAAGTCTAATGTAAAATAGCTCCATCCTTTTCCTAGACAATGTACTGAGTTTAGAATACCTTAAAACCATTTACTTTTCCTGATTTATATACTATTTTTATAATATTTTATATAGGATTTACATAGGATATATATAAATATTAGTATACATTTAAATACAAGACATTAGTTATTGTTAGTATTAATTTAGCTTTACCCATATATTTATTACATTCTTTGATCTCTCTATTCCTTATATTTTTAACTGCACCCTTTGGAAATTCTTTTTAGCATGCGTTTGCAGGAGGTGAACTGTTTTTGATGATTTAAAAATGTCTTTTATTTCACCTTCATTTATGAAAGGTATTTTTTCTGGTTGGCAGATATTTTCCTTCAGTACACTTAAGATATCACTGGAATTTCTTGTGGCTTCCCTGCTCCTGCTGAATGAGTTTACTGTCAACCTATCACTACTTTGAATGAATGTTGCTTTCTTTCTCCAGATGCTTTTAATTTTCTACAGCTTCACTATAATGTGTCTAGATAAGGATTTTAAAAATATATTCTGCCTGGAAATTTTGTGGACTTGAATTGTGTGATGTTTTTCATAAACTCTGATAAAATTTCAGTCTTTATGTAGATATTGTCTCTACTTTCTTTTCCATCAATTTTTTTCTGGGAGTTTAATTAGTATGTAAATATCTATGTTGTCTGTATCTTACTTTTCTCTTCATGTTTTCTATTCTTTTGTTGTTCCATGTTGCATTTTGATTACTGTCTTCTGGTTTGCCTTCCATTTTGATAATTCACTCTTTAGCTGTGTCTAATCTGATGTTAAAACCATCCACTGATTTATTAATCTGGGTTACTGTGTTTCTCAGCTCTAGAATTTCTGTTCATTTTCACATCTGTTATTTCACTGTTTACAGGTTATAATAGTGCCCTGCTGAAATCTAAGCTTGGCTTTTGCCTCCTTCAACACAGTAAATAGCTCTTTTCCAGTTTGTTTCTGAGAATCCCAATATTTGGTTCCTGTGGGTATATTTCTATTGTCTGTTATTTCTTCTGGCTATCCACTCATGGTTTCTTATCTCCTCATGCAGCTAGTTATCTTTGCTGGACATTTTTTTGTAGAGTTATCTGAAGTCTAGGGTGAGGTTATCATCCTGAGAGAATGTTTATTTATTTTTCCAAGCCATCAGGGGCAATAATAGTTCAGAATCACTGAATTTTTCTTCTATTCAAAATATCTGATGCTCTTCCTTTTGGGAACATATGGTTCCCTCTGTCATGGCTTTCAGGCTTGGCCGTGTACCTTGTCCTGGATAGTGAAATGTGACAAAACTGGCTGAGTGACTCAGTCCACCATTACAGGAACTAGAAATATGTTCAATTACATTTTTTTTTTAATATTACAATACTGTTTAGGGGGAAGCAATACCAATCAGTGCTCATTCAGATGCTTAAAGAGGTCATGTGATAGAATAAATTTAAAAAGGAGGCAAAAAAATTTAACAGACTTAAACATTATTCCTGAGGATATGCACAATGCAAAGGATAGACACTGCGAAAAAGGCACCTTAAAGATAATTTTTAAAATAACATTAAGTAGTTAATTTAAGGAAGTCATCATTAAACATTTATAGGCTAAATGAAAGACTCACCATCTTGGAGGTGACGTCAGTAAGATGGTAGAATAAGAGGTCCCCTGTTCATACCCCTCTACAGCAACAGTAATTGGCAGCCATCCATGGACAGAAGTGCATTTGTGGGCGCTTCAAGATCCAGGCAGGAGCTTGCAAAACCTCGGTGGAGGCCACGACTGAGGAGGACCAATTTGAGAAAGCTGGCCTGTGCTCAGGTGGCAGGCTTGCCAACTTTGGTCCTGGCTGCAGACAATAGCCCATCCCCTCGCAGACTCAGCTATAGTTCTGTTTGGCTTTGGTCCTGCTACCGGCACTATCTGCCAAGCGACCCAGGGGGAGTCACACCTGCTTGTGTCCCAGGTAAGAGGCCGGCTGACCTTGATCCTAGCTGTGGACCCTGTAGGAGCCCATGAAGCAGTTCCAATTCACTCATAATCTGTGTACTTGTATTGAAGGGTATGTTCACAAATACCAGGCTTGCCTGACTTTTGAACAAAACCCAGTCTCAGCAATGACACAACTTAATCTGAAGAAGAGCACATCACCATGGCCCAGAGCTCCTCAACAACATCTCTGCTGCAGCCCCGCCTCAGAAAGCCTGTTTTCCTGCAGCCTGTCTGGACTCTGAATTCACGACCCATATGGGTGGACCTTTCCCTAAGAGTGGTCTGAGGGGCACGATCCCAAATCCGTGTCTCACAAGCACCTACACCGCACTGTTTGGAGGACCCTGTTTTCTATCTCCAGTGGCAGAGTGCCTTAAGCTCATGGACAACTGATTAACTAGCCCAGTGCCTGGAACACAGCAGAGTCTTAACACAGCTGTGAAAATGAACTGAACGAATGGTGGACGTTGAAGTCATCCTCCTTCCAAATCGACAGACGCCAGAGAAATGCTCGGCACACACCAACAACGTGTGGCTTCTCTGCTGATGGTCCTCCTGGGCCGGGCCTTCCCTTTCAGGATAGCCTGTCCCATCAATCACTTCTAGATACTTTCTAGAAAGTATCCCCATTCCTCTTGGTATTCCTCTGGATCAAGGCCCTCCCTTCGGCGAGTGAAAGCTTATTTTGAAACAAAACACATACAGCTTCTAAAAATGTGTGTTTTCAGTGAAAAACAGTTGGTCCTGTTTTCCACTGTGGCCAAGATGGTGCCATCATTTAAGGGATAAATGGCAATTATCTTTTACTTAGGCTTTTACTGCCAATCTCATCAGGAGAATGTTTCATGCAAGTAAGAAACACTTAAATAAGTAAAAATAAAATTAAAGCCACAGAGAGCTCAGATACAGCAATGATTAAGTGGTTATAAAGCTTCACATCTCATTTTTCAAAAAAGTCTTAGAAAATGTAACAACTGCCCATAAAGTTTTGATCAATGATGTACATGACTTGAGATTCTACCGGAGTTATTGGTATTATGGGAAATTTGAGGAGGAAATGTGATTTTTCTACCCTAGAAGTATAAGCAGGTAGCATAGGGGGTCTCCAGAGAAAGAGAACCAGGCATGGCTTTCTTGACATAACAGAAGCCATTTTGGTCTAAGCCATTTTGGGATCTAAGCCTGGCCACAATGCTTGTCCTTGAATAGGTCTTAGTAATGAATGATCTAAGGGAAAAAAAGAATGCAGAACAGAGAAAAGGCAGTCAAACAATAGTACAGTGCTAAAGCAAAGTCCTATTTCCTCCTCAGAGAACATACATAATAACATATCTTTGAGTTCTACAGGAACTAAATAAGGTCCCACCCAGGTGGAGGACAGAAGGATGATGTTGACGCCCCAGACTTCAATTAACTAAAGGTTGGACTCTGTCGACCTTTGCTCCCAATTCTATGCTGAATTATCCTCTGAAAAAGCCCCTTCATGAATATGCATATACTCTTAGCTTAAAACTTCCCCAGTTTTGCTGTTGGGGAGACACCATTTGGGGAAAGATCCCTGGTGTTATCCTTACTTGCTGCAATTAATAATAAATCCTTCCTTCCCCTGCACTTTGGCTAGGTTGTGTCTTTTGGCTTGATATCCACCAGGAGGCGAACCCAGTTTTTGGGTAACAGAAGGTAAAACCAACTTTCATTTACTTCCCTCAATTACCCATGCCATGAAAATTATCTCAAGTTTGCCTAAAATTTGGTTCACTATTGTTGAAGATATCCTGTGTAAGGAATGTATTTTGGGAACAGTCTGTGAAATACTCCCTTGTAAACTATTGGTGAAAGATTTTAAATGGTGCTAGGAAAATGTATATGTTCATTAAACATTGCTGCAAATTAACTGAAGAATTATAAACTGCTCTCTTTTCTATTCCCTTTGATGGATAAATCCAGTATAACTTTAGAGACACTAGTTGTTTCATATGAGAGGAGGTTACACTCATAGAACACAAGTGACATGTTTATGAAAGCTCTATTTTCTGGACCAAATATTACAAGTGGTCTGAAAATGGGGCAAACTACTTAAAAGTGAGGTTTTCCTAAAAAAAGAAAGGTCTAATTGCTTTACTTACACAATTCACTTTACTTTTTTCGGCTTTGTATAGATAGAGGAATGAGGAACACTAAGGAACAGTAAATGCAAATTATGGGGAATTACTCCAGAGGCTAGCCTGGAAAGAATGAAACCACAGGAATGACCCCACAACTAGGAATTCATTCCTATGACAAAGGTTAAAAGTAAACCCTTTCCTTCTTCCTTCCTTCCCTCCCTTCTAGTTTTATTGAGATTAATTGGCAGATAGCACTGTATAAGTTTAAGGTAAACAGCATAATGATCTTGAGATAGGAAGGAAGGGGGCAGGGCGCAGCCATTCAAGAAACAACACAGCTGTTAACACCAAGGTGGCGGAAGATTCAACTTCCAACAGGCCTTGAGGTCCAAGATGGTGGGAGATTTGACTTCCAGCCGATCTTGCGCTTCGTTATACTCTCACTGTAATATATGATTAGCGTGGCAGGCCCATAGGTCCCGCGAGGGCAAAAAGTAGGCGGTAGCCCAATTCCTGAGAATCCCAGCCCCTTCCCAAAAGTAGTAGAAACAATCCTCCCACTTGCTAGCATATGAAGTTCCCCAGCCCATTAAAAACTAGCAACACCACACCTCCTGCCCTCTTGCTCCCTCATCTTCTGAGACGGCCCGCACTCTGTGGAGTGTGTATCTCTCTGAATAAATCTTACCTTTACTCAACTGTGGCTCGCTCTTGATTTCTTTCCTGCGGAAAGCCAAGGACCTACACTTGGCGGGGCATGTCCCAAAGACTCAACCAAGGCCTGGGACTCAGCCATCCTCTCACCCCACATTCTTTTTCCTGTATCAGTCTGACTTACGTATAGCACGAAATGATGACTACAATAAGTTTAGCGAACATCCATCATCTCATATTGATACAAAGGAAAAAAAAGACAACAGGATTTACTCTCTTAACAAATTGCATACATAATACATAGAGGTGTTAATTATATTAATCATGTTGTACATTACATCCCTAGTAATAATTTATCCTATAACTGGAAGCTTGTAGCATTTTTACCATCTTCAACCAATTCCCCCTCTCCCCACCCCCTCTCTTTTTTGATAAGTTTGTCTGGTTTTGAAGTATAATTGATCCAGACACCATGTTAGTTCCTGGTGTACATTTGATATTTCTATACATTACAAAATGATCACCATCTTAAGTCTAGTTACCATCTGTCACGTATCACAAAGATATGTAATTTCTGACTATATTCCTCATTCTGTACATTTCATTCTTGTGATTCATTTATTTTGTAACTGGAAGTTTGTATCTCTTAATCTCCCTCACCTATTTCACTCGAACAATAAACTTGGAGAAACTGGACAAGGCTGTGTAACATTAGGTTGGAAAGAGTCTGGAAAATGTTTATAGTGAGAAAGGTATAAATGATCATTTAGATTTAGGTTACTTTCAAGATGTTGCCTTAAAAAGCAATGTTTATTAATGTTGCATTTCAGAGTTTTAATAAAAAGTTACGCTTTTAAATAAAAAAAGGAAAACAAAAAAATTGGGAATAGAGTTAGTTGTGTGGGCAGCAGGCTCTGCTCTAATGCTATGGGCACAATACACATGGGACACCAATAAATATTTGTGGACCAGCTGACTGGAAGTGGGAACTGTAAACTTACAGTGTAATGGAACTGAAAGCTCGTTTAAAAAAGTTTAACAGGCAAATGTAAAGTTGTGAAGTGACAATAAATGTCAGAATCCATTATGAATTTGCATCAACCACAGATTTAATCAAGCCCTTCTCACACCTTTACTTTCAGGTTTTACTACTTATGAGTATACTGGGGCCGTTTCACAAATGCTTACTGCTCTCTTTTCTTTGTTTTAAGGCAGGTGCTGCCAACTCACATAATCTTCCAGGGCCAGGCAAGTAATGAACATAGGCAAGTGGGCTGGGTGGGGAGCATGGCAAACAGGAAGCATATGCTCTGTGCTGAAGGGGAGTATGTACTGCTCAGCTCAAGCCAGTTATTGGCCTTCAGAAATGCAGGTCTAGCACGATAAAATCTAATTTTTTAGAAGCTGGATATCCAAATTTTTATGCAAAACTTCCAATTATTTTTTTTAATTTATTTTTATTTTTGGGGGGTAATTAATTTATTTATGTATGTATGTACGTCTGTATGTATGTTTACAGGAGGTACTGGGGATTGAACCCAGGACCTTGTTTGTGCATGCTAAGCATGCACTCTACTGCTTGAGCTATACTCTTCCCCCAAAACTTCCAATTATTAAATAACGATAATTAAAAAAAAAAAATCAAGCACTGTGGAGCAAAAAAATTTCTCTGTGGCCAGACACAGTCTATAAGCTCTTAGCATGGAAACTTCCTTTGAAGAAGGCCTCCTACAGTTTTAAGTGGTGCCCTTTATTTTTCCCTATTTATCTACCTACCTACCTATCTATCTATCTATCTATCTATCTATCTATCTATCTATCTATCTATCAATGGAGGTACTGGGGATTGAACTCAGGATCCTGTGCATGCTAAGCACATACTCTACCACTGAGCTATACACTCCCTCCATTTATAGTTGTCCAAGATTTGGTGAAAAGGTTCATGTTCTATTTAGCTGCTCAATCCCCATTTCTGTAAGCTTGGATGAAATTCTCCCTCAATTCTAATCTTTTCACTGGGCAGTCATCATTATTTTTAGTTAACTAAACTCTTTCCAGTAAATTTTGGGCTTTACAAGTATATACAAGCTTGGGCAGAGGAAGAATTACATATGTGTTTCTTTATTTGAATATTGTGGTTTGATACCAAGGTGTCAGTTTTCTGCCCGCCTATCAGGCAAATTCCTTATTTACGGTGGAGAAAAGTGCTACACAGGGACCCCAAATCAGCAACGGTTGCTAATGTTGTTCCCAAGTTAGGTCCCTTATTTTTCACACTGTATAAACGGCTTGTTGTAGACTGCTCCTCGCTCTGGACAGATGCTAACTGTGACTTATTCATCTCTGTACTTTCCACACCTGGCAAAACACGTGGAATGTAGAAATCGCTCGATAAATATTTATTGTCCTGAAATGAACGGACCTACAGTATCGAAACTCTTTAAGTTGCCTCTTGATGCCTCTCGTCATATGATTTCAGCTTCACCTGGGTGATAACCAAACTGCTCTCTTCTCTAACCTAGAAACATACTGAAACATCTCTCCCTCTTTCCACACCTATGGAAATCTACTGGCTGTCACAAATCCAATTTAAATCTTACTTTCATTGGCTACAGTGAATTGGTTCCAAATCCAAGAATCATAAACCACTTGTCATGTTCACAAGAAACATCAGGACCATGCAGTTCATTTGTTTCTACAGTAAATTTGGAAAAATTAATCCTCAGAAAGCACTGTCTGCCTCTATCAGTTTATAAAGACACTTTATGCCCAAAGGGATGTGCACACTAAGGTCACAAACCCAGAGGGCTGCGGGGGCCAGACAGGCAACATAAATGGAGCAGGCCAATGTAAGAAAATCAGGAGCTGAATGACTATGGCGAAGTGGAATTCAAGTACCCCCGCCTTTCCCTTCACGAGGCCACACAGAGCCAGAGTTGCCAGACTTCCACATTTTTAACAGGTCCAAACTGTGGGAGCCAAACAAAACAGGCCTGTGGGCTGCCAGCTTTGACCTTGTGTATAAAACACTGTTTTCCTAGAGTTTGGAGACTGTTTCCCAATAAAACCGCGAGAGTATATGCATGAAAAAAAAAATTGGAAGTCACTAGGCAAACAAACCGAGGGTCTAATAGGATCCAGTAAACTGCATTAGGTGAGTGTTTTGTGATGCCCTGCCAAAACTCTAAGCTCTAAAAACACCTCAAGGAAAGCAACAGCTTTCCCTTAGAAAGGCTCATTAGTGGGACTTTACACAGAGACTGAAGCCTTAATCACACTGGTTGCATCTTAAATACACATGTTTGAATACGGGGTGGTTTGGTTCTTCTAGAAAGAACAGAAGGCAGAAAGGCTGCAACGGGTTCTGACCGAACTATACAGGTCTAGAAACACGGCACTCTTTCTCAACAGGCACACACACACATTCACACGGGTCAAAACATCTCAGTGGGATTAGAACAAAAGAGGGTATTAAAGTGAATTTTGGTCATTTATTTTATCAAGAGTGAACTGTTGTTTTTTCCTTTCTGTCCCACATTCCTTCCTTTTGGAAACTATTTGCCTCTAGAAATATATATTTCCTTTGGGGCTGTCAAACAGTTCTATGTATGGACACAAAACCTAGGCTGGCCAATGACAGAATCTCATTTCCTGGATGTCATGGTTGGTCCAGAAGTACGCGTGACTAAAGTCAGGACAATGAAACATCCCATTTCAGAGTTCAGGATGCTGGAATGGGGTGAGATAGTCAAGCTATAGGGACCACGTGGTCCTGGATCTTCCAATGCAGTGGGCAGGGGGAGACCTCCTACCAACATACATGAAGATATCACTTCGAAGTGATGGAGAGAGAGGTTCCTGATGATATTGGGTGGACACAGGGCCAATCACCACAGAGCCGATTGCAAATACTGACAGTAAGTGAACTTTCTGACTCAACTAAGTTTGATTTGGGTTCCTATAAATTACAGTTGAGAGCCTTGACTAATACAATAAATACCTGTGGTTCATAGTTTCATTTAAGGAGAACATGGATCCAATTAAATTAATTTCAGAAACAGGCAGCTGAATTGTACGACTACTTTCTGGCTCAACATATATTTAAATTCACATTTTACATTCTTTCCATTGAAATCTATTAATGTCAGCAAATAAACAGTTTAATACTTCCATTCAAGTACTATTTCAAAATATGAGTTTTGTACCACTGAACGCCAGCAGTGCCGTACTCATTACCAAAAATCTAGAGAACACAAAGAAACATTAAAAAAAAAAAGTACTAATCTCAAAAGTTAGGGTTAAATGAATGTGTCAGTCAAAAGTTTCATTCCACACATTCATGTATGTTCTTGGACACCCATGTTGAATTTGGTAATCTATGGGAAATACTTTCAGTATTTAAGAATTTATGAATAAAAGGTGTATTTACAGGTGTATGCGGCAAATCTCTGGTACAGTATTCATTCATTAAAGAACCTTTGCATTTATCCTCTATAAGCAGTATTTTAGGAACCCTGATTTAGTTGAAAATGCATGATGAAGTGACTACAGTTACAACGTTAACTTGCCCAGGTCATGTGAAAATGCCTTCCAGTTTACATCAGAATTCAGATCACTTGTGGGGCAGAGAGCGTGCTCACCTCCTCGTTCTCGATTTTGAGTGTGGCCAGTCGGGACTGCAGCTGCTGGTACCTGAGCATGAGCTCTGCCTGGACCGGCTGCTGCGCGCTGACCTGACACACCTGATGGGGAATCAGAAACCACGGTCACAACAGGGCGCCGTCCAGCCAACCTCCAGAGGCACGGTTCTCCTATTTAAAGGCTGCGTGAATCCCACGGATCCCCTCAAGATTCCAACCACATATTTTACTTTTAACTGCTGCCTCAAAACTTCAGTTTTAAATATGAACTTGTTACCTAAGTGGCAAGAGCAGAATGCAGCTGCCTGGCCTGGAGGTAACTGGGACGAGAGCAGCTGTAGGAAGCACCCCTGTAAAAACGCGGCAGTTGCCAGAACTCTGATGCTGCCGGCTCACTCGTGGAATTCTGAACGACCACGGGGCGGGGGCAGAGTGGGAGGGGTGATCCAAGCGCACCGTCGCGCAGGCACAAGTGGGGCAGGCAGAGCCTGCTGGTCACAGTCAGCCGGGTGCCTGTAAGTCACTAAGCCTGTTTCCTTACCTGTAAAATGGGGACAGTAAGAGCTCCTACACCGTAAGGCTGGTGCCGGGATGAAATGACACGATGCCCGTAAAGCACCTAGAACACTGCCTGGCAGGTAGTGAGAACTCAAAAAAAGTGAGTAACTATTTTAACATCTTGCAACCACGGCTTGTCTTGCCAATGTCAGCCAAATCATGTGATAGACCACGAAACTGAAGAGGCCACTTGTCTTAGGCTTTGGTAGAATGATACTTTGGTCACGATCCCAATTATGGAAAGATCCAAATTAGAGCCTTTTAACTATTTTAAAATCACACCAGAAACAAACAGTTTCTCCTCATCTTCCTTGTCAGAGAAATGGTCTTGACAAATGGGGGTTTCCTTTCATGAAGTCTCTAAAACATCATAGAGATGACTGCTTCCTGGCGGAACTGGCCATAAAAAAGGGCAGCAGACTTGCTATATTAAAATAATAATAGCACCCCCCAAAAGTAAAAACTATTAACCCAATTGAAATCACTCATCTGTGACATTTTATCATTCTGTGTTTAACGTATCCATAACTGAAAAATTAAACAGTAACCATTTGGTTTTAAAAACATAACTCTGGGTGGGATAAGCCACTCCCCTGTCACATTCATGTGCTCTTGGCACAAAAACCACTTACCATTTTAAGTCAAGTAATTCACTTTATCAAATCAAGCAAAAATAAAGTTGGGTTAGAAATGCATCAGGTACATACATATATATCTTATAAGTCTTAACATCAGGTGTTCCAGAAAAATTACAACATCACAGAAATCTGCCATGGAAATTATAATCACATCTATTTTAAAAAACATAATGTCACCACAATAAGCTAAAATTGAGTTTTAAATCTCTGGGTGCTGTTTTGCACAGCTGGGACACCAAGTGCTATGCAGCGTGCTCCACTAATTGGTTCTTCTTGTCTTCGCCTGTTCACAGACAATAAATATACCACTGAAACTCATAAATGGTTTAAATGCATTTTTTTCCTTTGGATAAAACAGGACAGAAAGCTAAATTCACATATATAAGGAACCTAAGATGTAACACATCATTTCTAATGTTCATTTTACCAATCTGGAGAGAACTTGAGTCTTAAAAAAATGCTGTGTTATCTTTTCTCCTCTCTTCCGTTTTTCTGCCACTTATAATCGTTTTTCTTTATGAGGATCTTTCAATCAGGATGATAAAAAGTCTTCTGATAGATTCTACTGGGCCAGCAAAATGTTTTGTCTTGAACTTAAATTTGAATGTCTTGATGTAGAGGAAGAACTCTTACACTTCCCTGCAACAGTTTAATGCTTACACTCAAGAGAGTTTGCACCTCTGTCTCTTTGGCCTCTGGAGGCTTTGGGGTGTTTCACTCTTGCTTTAAAAGGTGCTAGTGGCAGGTCTTAGCAGAGTATTATGCTAAGATCTCATGCAAAGGCAGGAGTGAGAAAACGACTGGGAATTCTTACAAGTGCTGGGTACAACAGGTGGAGAGTAACGTATGTGAAGAAGACAATCCAGGAGTGTTAAAATAATCAATTACTGACCTCATCACCCATGTGAGACTGAAACTCAAACTTCATTGGCGGACAGAATGCAGCAGGGTACATCTCCATGAACCTCTGCTTATCACTCCTGGGCTCCAAATTGTCAACTGCATTCTCAATAATGTCTAAGCCTTCGTGTCTGGAGGTTTCAAGGTTATACTCCGCAGAGAGATACGTTCTCAGGGCTCTGTTCAGACTTGCATGGTAGCCAAGATCACAGCACTTAAAAAATAAAAGAACACCATACATAAAAATTAACTCAAAATGCATCAAAGACCTAAATATGTCAGCTAGAACTATAAAATTTTTAGGAGTAAACTTTCATGACCTTGCATTCGGCACGGATTTCTTGGATATGATATCAAAAGCACAAGCAACAAAAGAAAAAATAAATTTAGGTTTCACCAAATTTGAAGACTTCTGTGCTTCAAAGGGAACAAGCAAGTAAAAAGATAACCCACTTAATGGGAAAACTATTTTGCAAATCATGCAATCTGCTAAGAAATTTGTATCTAGAATATATAAAGAATCCTCACCACTCAATAAAAAGACAAATAGCCCAACTGAAAAATGAGCAATGGATCTGCTAGGTATTTCTCAAAAATATATATACAAGTGGCCAACGAGCACGTAAAAAGATGCTCAACATTGTTAGTCATCAGGGAGACACAAGTCAAAACCACGACGAGTTATCACTAGGATGGCTACGATCAAAAAGACAGATAACTACAAGGACTGGGGAGGATGTGGAAAAACTGGAACCCTCATACGTTGCTGATGGGAATGTAAAATGCTGCAGTCACATACAAAGAGTATGGCAGTTTGTCAAAAGGTTCAACACAGAGTTAACATATAACTTGGCCATTCCACTCCTATGCATGTATATAAGAGAAATGAAAACTTTTTTTTACACAAAAACTTGTACATAAATGTTTACAGCAGCATTATTAATAACTGAAAACTGGAAGGCACCTAAATATCCATCAATAAATGGATAAAGGAAATAAAACATTCAGCCATAAAAAGAAATGAAGTACCGATACATGTTACAACAAAGATCAGTCTGGAAACATTCTGCTAAGTGAAAGAAGCCAGTCATAAGAGACAACACATTGTATGATTCCATTTATATGCAATGTCCAGAATAGGCAAATTTATAGAGATAGAAGGTAGACTAGCAGTTACCTAGGGCAGGGGATGAAGAATTGGAAGAGTGATGGTTAAGCGGAACAGGATTCCTTTTTGTAGTAACGAAAATGTTCTAAAATTATGGCTATGTGTATACAACTCTGTGAATATGATAAAAGCCAATTGTGGATTTTTAATGAGTGAACTGTATGGTATGTGACTAATATCCCAATAAAGCTATTAAAAAATAAAAGAAGCAAAATCAAATACTGAAAGGAAATGATACAACGCATTCAAGTTCGTTCATGCGTACTGAGAGTGACACAGTGATTTACTGAAATCCTTCTATGATGCAAACATAGTAACTGTAATATTTTGATACTTGTATCATTTACTGAGGACAATACCCTGTACTGTTTCAGAACTGAGAACAGGTTTGGATCTGCCAAAACAGTCCAGGAATGCCTTCCCTATCTCTAGAATAAAATTTTTAAACGAGAAATGATTGCCAAAGACCTTTAACTAGAGATAGAATTTTGCTTAGTATTCATAGGAATATAAAAGGGCTCTAGACTTCTAGAATCTAGTGCACTACCTTTAACTTGTATTTTTTTTTTCATATTGCATTCTAAGAGAATATTATTTTAAAAAGAATGTGACTCTAGATATGGGTCAGTTACAAATTACTGACAGAATTTTAAATCTGTACATAAAGCAATATAAATCTCTTAAAGAGGAAACAAGTGGTTTTAAAGGTACCAAATGAGGTCATCCCTATATTGTTCTAATGAAGCTCAATCAATTCAATTTGATCCAATTCAACTCACTAACTGGCCATCTACAGATGCCTGGGAATTTGCCAGGCTCCAGGAGTATGAAGCCTGGAAATAAAATATAACCTCCATTCTCAACAAATTCAAGTATAAGCTGTTCATTAGTTTGCTACTACAAGAGTAATAAAGGGCCACGGAGAACGCAAACTGTTTAATGTTTTAAGAAGGAACAAATCCACTCACTCACCTGTCCTTAGAAATGCCAGCACATTTAATTTCACCCTCACACTCCAATTTCAGAATGTTTAAATTTGGGATTTTTACATAAACATATTCTAAAATCCTGTTTTTCGAAGTGTGGTCTGGGGACTAGCAGCAATCAGCTGGAGCTTGTTAGAAATGCATACTCGTGGGCCCTACTCCTGATTCTAATAAATAAGAACCTGAAGTTAAAAAAAAAAAATCCGGGGTGGGGTTGGGGGGTGTCTAGCTCAGCGGTAGAGTGCATGCTTAGCATGCACGAGGTCGTGGGTTCAATCCCCAGTACCTCCACTAAGAAAAAATGAGGAAAAAAAAAAGAAACTCCACAGGTGATTCATACACACACTGAAGTTTGAGAAGCACGGCACTAAAATAATCTCATAAAAGGGTCTTGAACCTTGTCCTTTCTCCAAGCAGGCCAGAGAATTGATCTGATTAAAGAATGCTTTATTATTCTACTGTATAGCACATGGAACTATATTCAGTATCTTGTAGTAACCTATAGTGAAAAAGAATATGAAAAGGAATGGATGTATGTACATGTATGACTGAAACATTGTGCTGTACACCAGAAATTGACACAGCATTGTAAACTGCCTATACGTCAAAAAAAAAAAAAAAGGTATAAAACTGGAAAACAAAGAACACTTGATTTAAAAAGAGCAGGAACTAGCTGTTACATCACAACTACAAATACAGCAAAACACAGTTGTAAAATGCAGCAGTCTCCACATTAGTACATTTCCAGTGCAATCAGCTTCACCCAAATATAGGAAATGATTTTCAGTTAATTAGAAAATTCTCGGCTCACATGAGCCAAGTTCTCTTTCATTCCTCTAACTACTCAGAATCCATAATGGTTCTGTGTAGCAGTTTTATACACATCAGAGGGACTGAAAAAGTATTCTTTCAGCAACACCTCATCTTACAAAAACATGAATTTGTAAAGGAAACGGCCTCCTTTCTTTGAGATGTACCAGTGCTTCAAAACACCCTACTATTCTGAAAGAAGGCAGACTCAACTTGAGTCTAATGAAGCAGATCACACAAGCTGCTTTACTTTATGAGAACGGATCCCAACGGGACTTAACAGAAAATGGATATTGAGAGGAAAGAAACAACCCAGAGAAAAGCCTTTTCTCCCCGCTACAAAAACCAAGTCTCTTTTCAACTTAAAAGAGAAAGGGAAAAAGAATGAAGAAAAGAGAAAAAGAAAGACTATTCAACCCCAACTATCCACTTGAATTACAGCTCTGAAAATTAGATACTAAATTTTCATTATTCCCAGACTTAAACAGTTCACTCCTCAAATTTCTAAGTGTGGCTTCTTTGGGGAGTAAATACCAGGATTTCAAAAGTACCAGTGCATGTTTCCTCACCCAGTGCGGCCAGGCAAATTTAGTGGGTCTGGTCCCAGTAAGACTCCCCTGATTTTACTGTAGTTTCCTAGTAATTTGAGGATAAGCATGCATATGGCTTAGTACCAACCCAGGGGCCTCCCCGGGGTATCTTCTGGGCTTGGAGTACTTCGGAGATTTCTGTGATGAGCCTGGATGGAAAATTTCCTTCTCTAACTTTTACCAGTACTTATCAGTCTGTGAGTTCATTTAACTGGCATGACATTGTTGCTTGTGATATGCAGTGTTTTCTACACTCCAGGCTTTCTAAGCATCCTAAACTTTCAAAGAAACAAGAAACAGGAATAAAATTCTTATTCAAGGTCTCCTGAGACAGCACAACCTGTCACAATCATCTTTTTTTTTTTCCAACTTGGAAGCTAAAATGACACTGGATATGTTAAGATTCAAGATACTTGGTTTAAAAGGCCTCAAGTAATTCTATGGAGCTTATGAATTATTAATGACGATATGAAAAGCCAGCTTCTGCACAAAGCATTGAATTATAACCCGAGTGCATTTAATGATGAAAATACATAAGAAACCAACAAAATATCTTATGAAAACAAAACAGTGTTGTTCGGATAGATAAAAAACCCTGAATGGATATATAAAATTATGGATTAAAATGGGGAAGGGAAGACTTGTTGGAAGCCAAAGGGTATATATATATTTTAAAGTATCCTAAGAGCTGCCAAGATAGGTTCCACGAGGTATTAATCTAAATCGCCACAGTAAGGCTAATTTCCTTAGGCAAAAGGGTTGCAAATAGTATCAGAAATGAAGACGAAATCTAGGTACTGAGGACTGACATACTTAACTCTTGTTCCAACAGCTGAGAGGTCGATTCAAGTATACGGTGGGTATAATGTCACGTATAACTGGATCATGGTTATTTAGGGCGATAATTTTTTTTGAAATAGACTTTATGACATGAGAAGCCGTAGTGTAGGGTGGAACTTTGGACTTAGATGGGATTATTACCATAATGGAACTCTACAGGAAACAAGTCCTATCCGTAAGTTTCCAGAACAGTAACAGCCCATGTTATTTTCAGGGCAGCCCAGGAAGTGGCTGGAGGGCAGCCCCAAGCCCACGTGTGACTCCGGAATCAAGCAGTTGTCATGAGAATGAAGAGGGACGGAACTCCTGCGAAGTATTCTATCTTAACTTCATCACTCTTGCCTCGGCCTGAGAAGTTTCCATGCTCTCTTCTTGTGGGGCCCCTCTCTGGCTCTTATAAGCTTGGCTTTGGCCATTCCAGAACCATGGATATTGGGTAAAGACTTGGTCTACCCTTTGTTTTGAGTTTCTCTGAAAACATAGTGCAACTCAAGCAAACAAACTGCAAAAACAGCTTTCACAAGACCATGGGTGGCTTTCACAAAGGCCAAAAACAACTATGTTTGGAGCTTTTACGGTAGATGTCAAATGAAGAAGTTGATTTCTTCTATGTAAGTATCTCTGCCCTTCCCTAGTTTCCTCTCTAGCTATTCAGTACTTCACCCTGGAAACAACACATTTTGTGAGAGTCAGGGATCTGGTGGGACTGAACTGGGTATCTAAACTGTAGGCAACTCTTACAGACCTGCTTTCACTTCTGGGCTCCTGATGGTTCATAAAGGGCTGACAATTTAATGTTTGCTGCTGTTTTAACAACTGCAGCCGAGCATTTAGTAAAACCTGTTCTGAGTTTCTCTTCAGCAATGAAAAGGTCAAAATGGTACATCTGTGTGATAGGAATGGATACAAAGTAGGAAACAGAAGAGGGAGAGCTGACCTTGCAGATGCCCAGCCAATGAGAAGGCTGAACCATCATCTGTTGCCTAATACAGACAGCTCCCACCCAGTCATTTCTTTCAGAGGAGCTGCTGCTAGACTAGTCTTCCCCCAAGCCAAATCTGTATAACTGCCCTGAGTCAAATTACAGGAGAGGAGAGAGAACAAAGCAAGCAAGCAAGCCCCCATCAATACAGGTCGGGGGGTACACGGGAGAAAACAGACAGACAGGGCGTGCAGGGGGAGAGGGAGCTGCTCTTTTGTACAGGCAGCTGGGTGCACAGGAATGAAAAGAAGGAATGAGTCTTGTAAAGCTCAGGGAGAAAGAGTCTTCTGGACAACAGGAGAATGGCCCCAGGCAAGAAAAAGCTTAATGGGTCTGGGTAACAGAAAGGCCAATGCACCTGAAGCATGGTGACTAAGGGCAAAGCTGGAGAAGATGACACTGAGTGGCAGGTGGGTGTCAGTTCACATAGGGTCCTGGTGAATAGTTTGGGTTTTATTCTAATGAAGAAGTTTAAATAGGGATTACAGGTCTGATTTATAAAACTTTAAAAAATACTTTGGCTGCTTGGGATAAGAATGAATAAATTCTCGACCAGAAGCTCTCAGGGGTAAATTGGGAGATATAAGTGCAGGGAAGAGATGAAGAGGCTTTGTCTAGGAGACTGAGTGCAGACAATGAGAAATAGCCAGTTTGGGAAGTTCTGGAGGAAGGGATGATAAGATGTGCTGATATATTTGTATGTGAGCAATGAGAGAACTGGGCTTTTGGCTTGTGCAACGGGGTGGAAAGTGGTGCCATTTTCTGAGGTGTGAAAAATGGGTAAGAAGCAGCTGTTACACGTGTGGAGGAAGAGGAGGACGACAGGACCAAATGTTCAAGATGCCTACAGACGTCTGGTTCGAGACGTCCAACAGGCAGTGGATATGAAAATCTGAAGCCCGGGAAGATGACCAAGGCAAAATTTAGGAACCACTGGATAGTACTGAAGGCAAAGGACCAAGAGAAAGAAACCCAAGGATCATGCCTGAGGATGATCTTCCATTCAGAGGTAAAGCCAGGATGGAAAAGAGAGCTCTGGAGACAGAAAGCATAGCCTTTGCAGCAGGTGGAAACCACACGGATGCAGTTTCTTTATCAAAGGGCCATGGTCTCTCCATTGGAAGGAACTTTAAAAAAGCCATTTACTCTAGTCCTCCAACTCACTTCAATTTTTAAATACCCTTTCTTTCACAAAGAGATAAAAACATGCATAAATCAATTTACAGGATAATTACACTCTGCTAACCCGTTTAACATGACTGCTCCATAACCTTCCTGATAAGAGTTCAGGCCTAATGGGGACAACAATATTAAAATTTGGCAGGTATGGATAAAGCTGAATACTATTAAGTAGTCGGGGGGGAAAGTCAAACTAATTAAGAAAAATCTGAACTCTGAGTAAGTTGCTTTTTAATTAAACACATGTGCCTAGCGACAAAAGGATAAGGCGAAAAGCTTTAGGACAGCTGATTATTTAGAAATGATAAAATAAACATGGCATGCGGTATATGACATAATCTAATTTCAATCTCATTCTGTATAAACAGCTAATAAAAAACATATGACAGAAATCTCTACCAAGAAAATCCCCTTGGAGTAGGGGATTATTCTATGTCAGCATTCCATAATAGTAATACAGACTCATCCTTCAAGCTTCAAAGTGACATGCAAACTTTTACAAGAAGTAACTGAAGACTGTGAAACTGTACTATAATGATGACAAGTACTTTATTATTATGAGGCAGGTGCTCAGGGACAAAGCACTGATAGAGTGTTCCTGTTGACGATTTTGTTTCTCTGACTGCTTTTTGAGGGTGGGTTAAGTGTGGGACTGGACTGAAAGGTGACATTACCAGTTCTGCAATCTTAAAGCCAGCTATTTTAAGAATTCCAGATCTACTGAGTAGTGAATATGATTATAGATCAGAAATCCCTAGCATTAGAACTTACACTCTCTCCTCTTTTATCTTAGCAAATCATAATCACTTGAAAAATTTCAGCCGTCGCAAATATTTGTTGCCTATATGATTTTTCTTCTGGTTGTAATACATCCTAACTCTTACAGAATAATTAGTTATGGTCTCTTCTGCACTTAATGTTGGGGATATTAACGGTTGCAGATACCAAATCTATTATTGACAAAACTACAATTTATTTTCCCCTATAATTATGCCTTTAGTCTCCCAAACTGATTAATTTCTTTTGGCCAATAGTTGTATTTCTTAGAATTCATATTAATTGTTTAGGATGACATAATAAAACCCTCACTGTGAAATTAACTTTGTTCACCTGATTCCAAACTAAGAGACTGTTATTCTACAAAATAAAATTTACTTAGAACTTTCTTCACAGACAGAGAGAAGCCGTCTTGACAGCCTTCTGCTTAGGTGACACTCTGGATTAACCAACATTCAGTTCATTCTATAAAGCAGAGGTCAGCCAACTATGGTATGGCCTGTGAATGAAATCCAGCCTGTGGCCTGATACGGTACATGAAGTTTGAACGCAACACAACCACTAGCTTATTTATTATCTATGGTTGCTTTTGCATTAGATTTAAGCAGGGACAGAGACCATAAGGCTCACAAAGCCTAAAATATTTATTATCTGGCCCCTTACAGAGAAAGCTTGTCAACTCCTGCTCTAAAGCATAACGACCAATGCCAATGCACTGTGAACATACACAGCTAATAGGCCCTCTCTAATACTCCTGCACATTTCAGCTCAAACAATTAGTCTGTACACTTTCAAGAGTTGACTGTATAATATTTGTGCCACTTATATTTATTATAATTTAATTAAATACTAAACATAAAATACTGAGAAAGGAGTTGATGGAAAGATTTAAGAGTAAACAAAATTTTTATCAAATTAGGCACAATTGCCAATTGTGCAAGATTGCGAAAATACTGTAAATATCCAGAATATTTTTTCTTATATATGTTTAAAAAAAACCCAAAAGTAGAAATCATAGATAATACACAATGGGTGTGGCTGCATAAAGGAAAATTGACCATTCAGAACTCTGTACAAAGAGATAAATCATAATTTAAAAATTGGCAAGTGCAAGTATATTGGTATACTTTAGATTAAAATATTTAAGGGATGGCTTTATCATTTTTTATAACTCTCTACTTTTTCTGTTTCTAAATATAAAATATGCCATACTTACAGGTAAGTGCAAAACATATATATAGTCAGCCCTCCATGGCCACAGGTTCCATATTCACAGATACAAAAGGACTGACTCACTGCAAGGAACTTGAGCATCCTGAGATCTGATATTCATAGGGGTTCCTGGAACCAATTCCTCGTGGATACGAGGGACAACTGCATGCTTTTAAATACATAAAATACTGCCTATATTTCAGCAGTCCCCTCAATCCCTTCCACCAATTGCAATACCTTCCTTTCTCCCTAGAGATAACTCAGTATTTGGAGTATCCAAAAATGGCTAAACCTTGTTTGGTATACTATATTCAGATATTTCCATCTGAAATAAGAGTAAATATTTGCTTAATAATTAAGCCATCACTTTCTTTACTATATTACCCAAAATAAACTTTAGAAATCTGATTTCTAATATTTTTAATTTGGACTTTATGAAGTTCATGTATTTAAGTTAATAAAAGTGTTGTTTTCTGTGCAGAAGTTCATCATAAAATTAATTTATTGATCACAAGGCACAATGAAGAATTTAAGATTTACTAGAAATAAATCCCAGTAGAGATCCATTTAAACCATTATTTAGAAACAGAATGCTTCCCTACATTGACAGCCATTTCTCAGAGAGAGAGAACCCTGCTAATTCAAACTAACATTGATAGGTAAAGGTGAAGTTTAACACGGATAAAGACTGGAATTTTTAAATGAAAAAAAAAAAATAGTATTACCTCTTCTAAATCTACAGGAAACTATCAAAGTGTTCCATTATCAAAGTTTTTAGACCTGTAGTAATTAACAAGAGGACTGATTCCATTAAACAGGGTGTCAATGATATATATGTAAACTGATAGTCTGAAACGCCTGAAAGTATTTTCTTAAATTGCTATTCCCCTTTAATTTACATTATTAATTTGTACTTTAAGAAAGTATTCTGTTGACCAAAAGTAAATTATCGCCCAGATGTTGCTGAGTTCCAAATTTCCAATTTAATAAAATCCAAATTCAAGAGATTTTGGAATATCCATAGTTTGTTGCAAGAGAAAAAAACCTTAACTACATGATGGAGGAATCAGAGCTATAGCACCATAAGCTAGTGATCAATTTTAGTATTACTATTGGTGGGTTAAACAGATGTTGTTACATACTTTTTTTTAAACTGTTGTTACATATTTACATAAGAGGCAGCAACACCACCCATGCTGCATTCCATTGCAAAGTGTTTAACTTGAATCCATAAAGCTTTTATACAGTGTTTGCATTATAGGAAATACAAGGGATAGAGAAATGGGCTAAATAACACAACAACAAATCATCAGACAAATTGAGAAGCTGAGATTTTCTGAGAACTACTGTTTCCCCAACAACTGTTTCTTCAACAAGGGACTTGGCTGGATAATAAAAGACTAAAGGGACACATCATGCAGATGCAATGGATAATCCTAAATTGGGTCTAGTCTAGACACACCAGCTGAGAAACATTTTTGGGGGTCACAAATGGGAATGTGGTCTGGTTATTAGATCAGATAAAAAATTTCTGAAAAGGAAGGATGGAGATCAATGACTGAAAAAAGCGAGTTGAAAAGCTGTAAGTAAAATGTGATTTTATACTCTCGATCTGGTCTGGAAATTTCGTATGTTGACACAGAGGAAAAAGTCTACGTTGTAATAGTGACAATCTCACGTGGTAAGAATGTGATCATTTTATTGTTTGCTTATAGTATTTTCTAAATTTCTACAATGCGAATGTACTGCTTCTGTAATAATAAAAGACTAGTTTTAAAACAAATTCTATGGAAAATTTATATAACTTTTTTATATCAATAGATCCATTCATCATCTATTACTCAAAATTTATAAAAGAGACAAAGATATTGAATTGAGTAGAATCCAAGGGAGACTGGAGGTTTAAAAAAGGTCTCAACTTGAATTCTTTGATTATTTATGATGATCTGATTTAATCAAGGTACGTTTAGTATCTTCCATGTCATTTTCACATACAAAAAACTGTGCATTAAAATGTTGTCTTAACTTTTTTTCACTAGAGGTATCACAACTCTTCTGACTATTAGACAGCTCAGGCTAAAACGTATTTTGCTAAATAAGCTCACAGAGCATAAAGGAGTCTAGGTGCCTTTGCATGATAATCAGTTTCTTTTTTACCAGGAAGGGTCAAGCTTAATGGTTTTTAGGATCACCACTATATATGCAAATTGGATTCCTACAAAATAAGTGGCCATTTTAGAATGTACACAGTCACACTCTGATTGCCTCAGAAGTGAGTCAACGAACATGGAGTGTCATTTTCGCTAAGAGCCCTCAATTTCTTTTTGAATATGACACCACCAATTGTGTATCATTTCTTTTAAAATTCTTATTTAAGTTGTATCATTTGAGAATTGTTTACATTTTAAATTTAAGGCTGCTCTTTTTAAAAATCTAGCTTTTTAAAAAACCGGAAAATTATCTGGCACATTTAACCATTTTTTACTTATATTTGGGTTATTTAGATCTGGAGATTAAAATGTCTGAGTTTGAAACCTACCACTTACTCGTTATGTAACCTCTGGCAAGTTACCCAGAGTAGCTAAGCCTCAGTCCCTTTAGTCTATAAAATACCTCACAAGGTTATGGTCAGATGGGATCATGCTTAGAAACCTGCCTGTCACACAGTGAGAGCTCAATAAATATCCATGACAGTTATGGCGACTCTCACATAACCCTGACATGCTCTTCTTGTCCTGTATGTCCTAATACTATCGAGGATGCTGTCCACATAGATGCCCCATGGGCATCTCAATCTTACCGTACGTAACAGAACTGCTGCTCCCTGCCCTTTGACCTGCTTCTCTCCAGGGTCCCTATCTCAGTAAAAGGTACATTATTAACCTAGTTACTCAAGACCTGAGCCTAGGAGTCATTTTTATCTTTTTTTTTTAAACCCACCACCTCCATTTTCTATTAGCTCTATTTTCAATAAATTTTGAATCCAATCACTTCTCACATGTCTATTGCTACCACGCCAGGCCAAGCCAGCATCACCTCCAGCCTGGGCAATTGCAAAGGACTCTAGATACAGCTCACTGTTTTCATGCTTGTCCTAGTCACCCACCTCAGTCTGTTTTCCACCCAGATGCCAGAATGAGTCTTTAAAATGTAGACCAGGTGATGTCACTTCCCTTCTTAAACCCTCCAATGGCTTCACACTACACTTAGAACAAAATCTACCCCTTTCCCATGCCCAAAGGCCCCTCAGTGGTCAGGCTTCTGTCTCCCTTCTCTCCCAGCACCCTCCTCCCCACTCGCTCCTCTCCAGACACACTGGCTTCCTTTGCTACTCTTCGAGCACCTTGAACTTGCAAAACACACCTCTGCCTCTATATCTGTCATCTCGCCAGTCCTTCAGTACGAGGGCTTCCCGCCGCATTAGTGAAATGGCTCACGTCTCCACCCAAACACCTGGCTTTTCTGACCATGCCATCAACAAAAACACCCCCAGAGCTCTGTTTGATTTTCCTTCATGGCACTGTTCGCACTAACAATAAGTAGTATCTTATTGTTAATACTCATATATGTAATAAAGATAAATATTTAACATATAAGTATATGTAAATATTTAATATATAAGGATGTATTACATATGTGTAAATTTTTTGTGGTCTATACATAAACTCCACCCACAGAGGTAGAGATTTTGTTTTGTTCACTGCTGAATCCCCATTGTCAAGAACAGTGCTTGGTACCTTAGAGGTATTAAAGAAATACTCTTCAAGACACAGAGACTTTCCCTTTTGGTAAGTTGGCTTGGGTTTAGCCAAGTACTCCAATCACTACTAAAATTAGCCCTAAACAAAAAGAGTAAGCAGGGTTGGTACATAGAATTAGTTCTCCTATATTCCATTTATTTTGCAGAATCCTTACAGATCTAAGTTTGAAAATAGGGGTCACCAAATTATTCTTATTCAGGAAAACCAGCAGCAATCTAGCAGGAAAAAAAATTCTTTTTATTTCAGCAGATTGCTAGAAGGAAAAAAAATTTTTTTTAGCTTCTGTATTTAAAACAATTAAGTGATTACTTACTTGGTTGAAATACTTGTAACAAAGGAAATGAGAAAAAAAGTTTTCCCTGGTTATATTTATTACTAAACGGTTCTGTATAAAGAAGTTATGATATTATGAGATAAAACTGTTTAGACTTACATAAAAGGAAAAAGTTACATCAGAGTGTTAATGAATAAAACCTTTCATAACAATTCTTAACAATTCTTTTGTAAAAAGTCCCAAACTGTGGCTCTAAAATAATAAATATGTGAGACTTAAATTTACCATAAAAATAGTCACTTTAACCTACTATATGCCTAAATTATGATAGACATTAGGAGCCATAGAAAATAATTTTACATTATCATGTAACTGTTGAATTCAATCACTACAAAGCAGTATACGAGTAAACTTCCAGCAGGTAAGTCTCTGAACTTCTACCACTTTATCTATGTTTCCTTACGACACATCACTTTTTTGGACACAGGATTTCTGTCTGTTTCATCTTTGCCGTCTCCTACGGAGTTAGCACAATGACGGGGCTACTCGGTGGACCATTTCTGAATGGAAGAATGAGTGATGTTGAGGGGTAAAGTTGGGGAATGATGGCAGTAAACACTGCACAAATGTGACAGCAGATGTCTACCCGAGAGTTCTAAATGAGCCCAGTTAGTGCTTTTTTATATTCTATCCTGTGAGGGGAAAGTATAGAGAGTTAGATAATACAAGTGGTTTCCCTGTGTTCTATTTTGCTTCACAGTATTTATCACAACTGTCATGAAGGCATCATTTGCTAACATCTGTCTTTTCTGCTTTCAATTCTAAGGGGAACAAGCTGCACGTCTATGGCTTCTCAGAGCCTCATCGTCTCACAATAGGAGGGGCCCAATACATATATTTTTGAATCAACAAATGCAGTTAGGGCTGTGCCACTGCACAGGGCCCCCTTCCGAGCTGAGTCTTCCAGGCACTCACAGCTTCGCAAAACCTCACAATTCGTTTTTCAGTGGTTTTAGAACGCACAGTATTTCACATGCATCTTACAATTAATAGTACCTTAGCATCCTGTGTCGTTTAATTGGCAGCATTTTTCCTTTCCGAGAATTATATAAAATGACATTGTTTTAACAAATAATGGTGTTTTAGAATCAAGGAAAGAGAGTTATTGCTCATTCCATCTCAATATGGAAAATATAAAAACTTCAAGTACTTACGTCGATTAAATCTGAAAGATCATGAATATAATACTTGAAAACTGAGGCGTTGGTTGCTTCAAGGGTTAGGAGATACTCATTCCGTGCCTTAATCGATTTTAGCTTATTTTCCGAATACTTGGCTTGTCTCTGGAGATGAAGAGGATCCAGGCATTGGGAAAGACAATAGAGTCATTTTTAAACAAGACAGGGAAACATACATGAATTTCTATTCATCTAAACAACTTATTCTACATATACAAATGACCTTCCAAGTTCTCTGAGAAAAGTACATTTTTTATCTGATTTAAATAAACTAAAATTACCCAGTGACAGGGAATAACAACAACATTCTCTGGGCACCAGGCCCATGTGCAATGAAATCTCTTTGTTCATATTCAAAGTTCTCCACATTGTGTACTGAATACTTGGCATTTGCCATGAAATGATGTCCAGCTGTTATTACATGATTTTTATATTTCTTAAGCATTTTTTCATTCCCGTGGGAGGAAACACGTCATTTTGCAGTAATTTACAACATGTGTCTATTTGCTGCTGCATCAGTGTTCCCAGGTCTGTCACCTCAAGGGAGGAAGGACTTACTCACCTTTTCCTTCATTTTTTCTATTTTCTTTACAGAGCTTCGCCGCTGGTGTCTCTCTTCCAGTCTAATGTGGAAGACTGGGTCACCAGATCTGCCAATTTGCTTCTCTTCTTGTTTCTCAGCCTCCTTCAGCTTGCTCTCTGCACTGATGCTCTCTGCGTGGTACATATGGTATGTTTTCATCACCTGTGAAAATGTGACCCAAATTGTTAAAAGATGTCTGTCCATAACTTAGTGAATGGAAACCATTATATGATGTGTACGTTAAAAAGATCACGTTCCAACTTGCGGGGGGAGATAAATTTTTAGTAAAATAGATAAAGTATGTACTATTCCTTCTACATAAAGCAAACAGAAATATGTAAATTTACCTGCCAGGAAGAGGCACTTAGGGACAGGCTTTGATGAAAAAAATGATTTACAGAGTCTTGTGTGTGCTTTCGTTGTACTTGAAAAGTTCCCTAAGCTTAAAAGTGTTTCTCTAAAATCTCCTCTGCATTATTAATTTGCAGAATAAACCATTATTCATGGATAAATTTTAGCCCAACCTTGGAATTACAAAAAACTCCAAATAAGTATAGCCCTTATTCAAGGAACTTTGTTGTGTAAAATCTACCTGTCAAATTATAAACTGTAAATCTTAAGGTTCCTACACGGTTTTAGTTAAAAAATTGTTTCTATGACCACAAAGTAATACTTTATGTTCAATGTAGAAAATCTGATACAAAAAAGAAAAAAAGCAAGTAGAAAATAAAAAGCCTAAAAGTTTGGTATACAGCTGTCCAGTCTTTTTCTTATGAAAACAGATACACACACACACTTCTTCATTTTAAAATGATGTATATCTAAACAACAAGGTCCTACTATATGGCACAGAGAACTATATTCAATATCTTGTAGTAACCTGTAATGAAAAGGAATATATATATATAGCTGAATCACTGTGCTGTACACTAGAAACTAACACATTATAAATCAACTATACTTCAATAATAAAATAAAATAAAATAATGCATATCATTTCTCCTTTTAAAAAATCTGAATCAGTCTAAATTTACAATGTTTAATACCCTACATTCTTTCCCATGACATATATCAGAACATTTTCCTATAGCACAAAATATTACTCCAAAACATTATTTTAAGGGCTGTATAATATTTCTTTATAAGACTGTGCCATAACTTAATTCCCTATTATTGAACATTTTAAGATATTTCAAACTTCTCGCTTTTTATAAACAAAGCTGTGCTGAAAACCCTTCATGTATGCCATATCTTGTTTCTTCTCTTATAAATGATACATATAATTTACATTTTAACAGATTTAGGAAGATAACAGGAGATAAAGTTTTATAATGTATCTTTTCCATGTATATTGTAAACATATAATCAATCCTCAGTTTAAAAATTTTTTTAACTTAAAAATTTTTTTAAATTTTGAGACCTTAAAAATCTTGGTTATATTATTGTCACAGAAATGTTTGTGCACAAAATTGTGTCATATTTCTGACAATACGTTTCCAGAAGCAGAATTGCAGGGTTAGAGAATCTACACATTTTTTAGGCTTATAATACAAATGGCCAATTTAACACTCTGCTCATTTGAAAAAAACACCTGATCTATAAAGTTATTTCCCAAAGCCCCTTAGATCCCACAGACGCTTAATAAACATTCTCAAATAATACAGGATTTATTATTTATTTTTTATTAATATCTATTACATCTATATATAATCTCTGTATTCTTAGATACAGAAGAGTAAGTTATAGATTTTCAGAGATTCTACCTGAAAATCACAGTTTTCCAATATAATTTCAATCTACTTTTATATATAGAGTCAGACATCAGGGTTACTTCTGAAACCTGTTTAATTTGAGCACAACTAGAATCTCTGAAAGAAACAACACACAGGCGTGATGACGCCAATGCAACTGACGAATCAAGGACCACAGCAGAACTGAGCACCCGAGGAGTCAGTAGTGGCACTTTCTCAAAAATTATGTCATGTTCTCATCCATATAAAATTGATTTAATTTCATTTGTAAATTATTAAGTTTTTCAGAGCCAATTTTATAACTAAGATACAGTTGTGTTAAAAAAGAGATCAATGTAATGTTTTAGAGTAAGGAACCTGATTTTTTCTCATTTCAAAAGATGAGTTTTAAAATAGTTAGAGGACCAGAAGTATCACTGGAATAAATATATTTATTTAGGCTCAACCCAATTGTTGTTTTTGTAGGTTATATGAAGACGGTAGAAAATCTGTACTTTCTTATGGTTCAACATAACACACATTCTCAAGTGACTATTTTGAAGAGTAAAAAACATGGGGTTAATGAAGAGCGTTTACTTATTTTCATAAAATCTGCTGATGTTTCTCCTTAAAATTATAAGTTAGCCAATCATGTTAAAGGCATTGCTGAACACAGCCAAAGTAAGAGCTAAACAGCAAAGTCATGGCGGCTTTTTCTGAGCTGTGTGTAATTGCAAAGTTGTCTGTTTTTTCAGTAACTACCAAACCTGTCCAGGGTTAAGTTTGGTCGGCTACTCCAGCATTAAAGAAAAATAAAATCGCATTAAGAAGCAGCTGGGCAGCTGGGGAATGAAAGGGGAGTCACCCTGCAGCTGGGCAAACAGCGAGGTCAATGCATCTACTACACACCTTGCATTTCTAGGCTTGGCTCTATTTATATTCCCAGCCTGAAGCAAACCCACATGCCATTTGGGTCTAGTTACATCTTTAAGTGAGAGGGTGAAAAAAGACTCTCTCTCTCTCCAACACACATACACACACACACACACACAGTTGCTCAGTTATCTTCTTGAGAAGGCAGGAAAGAAGAAATGAGAACACATGACTCCCATCATAGATGAAAACGCATCCTGGACAGACAAGGGTATCTGAGAAACCTTTCTTTTAAATACATCCTGAAGAAAAGACCTGACCTGCCTCCTGCTTTTCTTAGATGCAGAGGCCTAGTATAAGCAGGTAATTTGCACAAACTAAGCCAATGAACCAGGGATTCTGAGCTGGCTGCCAGCGTGGCGTTTCTTATTAACTAGTCGGTGTTAGAAGAACGTCTGAGTCTGACCTAACACTAGCAAGAAGAGGCGGTAAATACCTCATCATAATGTGGTTCAGCACAAGAGCTGAGGTTCTCCACTGGGTTCAATGGTAACTTCCAGAAAAGAAATTTCTTTGTTCCGTTTCTTTTGTTGTTGTTGTTTTCCCCAATTCAACTTAGGGCTTCCACTATTCTCTAAAATGTTAACGGTGACAATGAATGAATTTTAAAAGTTGGGGAGAAAAACACTAAAAGCTTTTTGAGAACCCTAATTGCAGGTAATGAATGCAAGTACAAACTGCATTATTTAAAACGTAAGCTGTTGACAGAAGTTAAATGGGTTTTGTATTTAAAATAAAGTAACAGACAGTTCTCTCTTTTTCAGAGAAGTAAAAGAAAGCTTTTGAATATATACTGCAAAGAAAATAACGGCTTCTCCATCAGCTTAATGCACACGCAAGCCTTTGCATACCAAATGACACAGAGGCAGACATCCATTCAAATGTACTCCACCAGCGTATTTTCCTGTTTGAATTCTTCTCTACTATAAAACCTCATGCATAATTCTCCAGTGAACGCACTCAGTTTCTCTCTCCTGCTCCATCTTTAACTGCGGGAAGAATAGAGTCAAGTAGAAAGTGACCACATCAAAGATTTCTTTGTGAGACTGTGAAATCCTATATAAAAACTTTCGGACAGCTGTTAATTTTTTTTTTTCCTTACTGACAGGCCTGCATAATGGATCAGACACTACTCTTCTACTTTAAATCAAAATAATTAAAATCTCCATAGTAAGTTTCAATATTTGGCATCAAGAAATCACTATGTATCTGAAAACTATCCCTGTGTTGGCAAAGATCAGTGGATTAAGAGTATAAATTCTACTTTTTTGACTTCTGGCTCAGAAGTCAGAAGATGTGGTTCCAGGAATGGCTCTACCAGTTACTAGGTGCAGGGAGTTATTTAACACTTCTGTTCACCCTACAAGGCTACCCAGTTGTGCATCCCTTCACGTGGGAATAACTGAAACTTGACTGAGTACTTACTACATATTTGTGTACATATATATGTATATAACCTATGCTCCTAATATATATGTGTATATGTATGTAATATGTATATATTTATTTAAATATATATATATATTTAAATATATATATATTTAAACAAGCATTATATAATGCCTACTATGTGCCATTGTTATAAGCATTTTACAAATAATAGCTTTTTATTTAACCCTAAAAACTCTTGTGAGGTAGGTCCCTTTATACTCCCCATAGTGCAAGGAGAACAGTGAAGCACAGAGAGGTTAAGTAAGATGCTCAAGGTCACACAGCTGGTAATTGGCAGAGCAATGGTTGGCACCCCAGCAGTCTGGCTCCAGATTCAGTGCTCTGGACTGCTATGCCCTGACCTTTGCAGAGTCTAAAGCATTATACAAACAGAGGCCTCTTTATCTGGGGGGTGGGTAGAGTTCCTCTTGGTCATATTTAGGAATGGAGGAAAAGAAGGCCTGAAAGAAATTATTCAGTCATTCAACATTTACTTGGTGCTTACCACCTGTGAGGCATGGATGGGCGTGAAAACCAAGACTTGGTTTCCATCTTCAAAGAGTTGAAATTTTTGGAGATTAAAAAAAATGGGCCTTGGAGATGCTCACGGACACTAATGAAGGGAGAGGGCATTCGGGCCAGAAGAACAGCATCAGCAAAGATATACTTGGGATGGGGAACCACACAGGTGGGGCAGGCATGGAGAAACCAAGGCGGCAGAGAAGGGGGTCCAGGGAAGCGGATGGTGGGGTAAGTGAGCTGAAGAGCAAGACTGGAGAAGCTGGCAAAGGCCAGATGAGGAGAGCTCAACACCCGAACTGAGAAGGACAGGATTCATTCTGCAGGGGTTGGAGAATCCGTAGAAGTGTGAACAGTATGGTCAAAGCAGTATCTGAGCAGTAATCTGGTGAAGAAGATAGGCAGGGTGTTTTGGGGTGTGAAGTGACCGCATTTGGCACGAAGAAGAGTGAATGGAAAGGGGGAAAGAGAATCCTGAATGACAGCCACAGGGCTTTTTCTCTCTGTTCTCACTCTTTTTCTTAAACTTGACAGGACTCCTTCCACCGCGGAGTTCAAATGCCAGCACGCTGGTTCCACATCAGCACGAGCAGCACTCTGTGAACTAACTCTGAGTCAATCACTTAACTCCTTCCTCAGAATTTGTACTTTCCTGCTTCTGTGGCCTTCTCCCCAGACAATCCAACCCCACTGCCAGGGTGCCCTCCCCCGTCACCCCCTCTCTTGTTAACATTTGGACTCATCCTCCAAGGCAAGGTCAAAGCTCACCTACTGCTCAGTGTTCCCTGCATCCCAGCTAGTGATTTTGTTCTTCCGACCTCCAAGACCTACGTACTGGTAGCACTTCAGACTGTCATGTCTACCGACATCTGTGTACCATTCTATATCATGTATTGTTCTGTAAGTTCAGCGAGGCCACCAACAATATCTTAGGGACCTCCAGGTCCCTAACATTGCCTGATACATAAGAGGAGTAAATAGGCATCGGTGAGAAGCAAAGGAGAGAAAAGAATCCTTTTATATTCAGCTCGTCCATTCGTTTCTTCATTTAACAAATCTTAACTAATATGACTAGTACATGACTGCACTGTTCCTCCCCATCCCTGGCACCCAGAACAGTACCACCAGCAAACCCCTGGGACCGGGCTGATGGGATGACAAACGGTTCTAAGTCATTTATGAAATGCAGTTAGCACTGGAATTTATGGCCCCTTAAGGAAAAAAAAAAAAAAGGTTAGAGTGTGGTGGTTGGGGGCCTGGTGCAAGTCAACACGTTAGTGACAATATTTCCTAATTACACACACAGACTGTTTTACTAAATCCATCAATCACTAAAAGCTTGTCTGAGAAACTACGTTCTTTGGGTTTCCTTAAATACCAACCACCAAAGACAAAGATCTCTTTCCTACAATCAATACATGAGAGGCTCTAACTCTGACTTTCTGCAGGTGCCAGATTAACAAAACCATCGGGGTAGGACCACAGCCTCGGGAGCCCATTCCTGTCATTTCCCAGAAAGCTCGCAGGCTCCCAGGGAAAGCAGGGCCCCTGGGCCACACTAGCTGAGCCCCAAGATCTGTGCTGTAAGCAGCCTGGCCCTGCCAGGGGCCCGCACAGACTCAGCCCCTCTGTCCAGGCGATGGCCCCCACTGGGCCAAGCAGTGTCCCTGGTGCGTAGTTTAGATACGGCGGCGGGCAGGCAGGCCCTTTCAGAGGACACTTGTGACCCTGCATGCCAGGACCTTCACACCTGCAACCTGGAGCTTCCTTGGTTTTTGTATCCTGGGCCAAAGCTGACGATGAGTTCAGAGCCAGGCAGACCTGGATTTGCATTCTGGGGCTTCTGTTTATCAGCAGGATAAGTTTCTCAACTTTCCGGAGCCCCAGTTCCTCCGAGGTAGAACTGAGATTAAGTGATAGAAGGCATGGAAACACAGAACCAGGTGGGCAGTTCTTCTCGACAGTTTCTAAGACATGATGGGGAAGCAAGCACCCAGGGTCTGGGGCCAGACTCGCTGGCTGCACGCATCTCGGCTCTAAGCAAAGGGGTGCAAGCCGCTGTCTCCCAGAGACAAAGCAGCCGGAGCACCAAGTACAGCAGGAGCAGACCCAATGGTCCATTGCTGTTCCACGCTGCAGCCTGGGCCAGCCAAAGCCTCTTAAAAACTAGTACACCAGTGAGCAGTGCCTAGGAGTCGAGGGCACAGACACCTATACGCTCACAAAACACACCACCTGAAATCACACTCTGAAGAGGCTTCTAGCCTGTCTGCAGCGCCCATCTCATCGTCAGCGCCCTTTCCGATACCTGCTGACAGTTACTGTACAATGAAGTGGACATCAGCCCAGGTTTCAGGGAGCAATGTTTAATGATCTGCATTTATTCACCAACTGAACAGCTAGTGGGTACCCATAAGCCAGGCAGGTGCTAGGCTTTGAGGCTAGAGATGAAAGAAACAACTCTGCCAATGGGGAGGCACAAAGGCAGGGCTAGGAGCGGGGCCGGGGGTAGGGGGAGGAGGACTCCTAGGCGTCCTTCTAATTAGCTTATATTCATGTCTGGGAGCTCACCTGCGGAGGAGAGTCGGGTGGGGAGGAGGATCTCCTTCATTTATATAAAGACTGTAAAGACAGGAGAAGCCCACCCTCGACATTAGTGCTACTCAGTCACCACCTACAGCGGGTGCCAGGTCCCGCTCCAGTGCCCCACCTCCCACTAAGGCCTGTGGGAGGAGCTCATCATGAATTTTGAACTCTTATTTGTGGCCCCAGGGCTGGAAAAGCTGCTGAGCTTCTGAGTGGTCAGCAGGATGGTCACAGTGATGAACTTTCCCACCTTCTCTCCCTGGGCCTGTGTGGCTCTCCATAAGGCAACGAAAGCAGAATTCACAAAACTGAAGGATATTTGCAAAGTAACATTTACAGGAGAATTCACTTTGAGAGACTGGATACTGGCAGTGAAGAGCTAGATTCACAGAACAGACTGCTTGGGCTCAAGTCCTGCCTCTGTACTTACTGTGTGATCTTGGGCAAGTCACTTAACCTTTCTGTGCCTCCACTGCTTCACTGTAAAATGAGCAGAACATTATTACTCCCTGCATGCACAGGGTAGCTGGAAGGATTAGATGTGTCAAGCCACGCAAACACAGAAAAAAAAGAGCCTGACGTGTAAGTGCACAATAAAAATCAGCTACTGATACAGGGAAAAAATTACCAGAAAATATTTCATTTTAATAGTAAGTAATGATTTCTGCATGACTGTAGAGCTTATCATTTCCATCACAGGTACAGGGAAGGAAATAAGCGATCTTTCCATTTATGTGTATGGTAACAATTTTAGCAAAGCTCTTAGGAAATGAGCAAATAGCTCAAGATGAACAATTAAATACCATGAGATCCTGTCTTTATGGCTAGTTTTTCAAAGAAAATTTGAGGTATGTTGTGGCTCTACCGAAACTGGCATAACAGTTGGAATTCATCATCAAATTATATTTATAATCCAAACAAATGCTTTGAACAAAGAGCATTGTCTGGGACTCTGGACTCTGGGGCTAGGGACTGCCAACCAATCAAATGACAGGGCAACAGAGACACAGAGAATAAACAAAACAAAGGGGAAAATAGAGAACACACATACAAAGGGAGGAAGTAAAGCTAATGAAAGTGACAAAAATAATTATACTCTGTTCAGCGTGGTGGTAAAGATTTTGTCTTAGGAGTAATTACAAAGAGCAGCATTGTAATGCAAAGAGCGTGGGTTTATGAAATCCAGTAAACCTGGATTTTGGCCCCCTAGCTCTGCTGCAAGAGTTCTGGAACCTCAGTCTTCCTGACCCTCAGTGTGACCTCCATCTATTACAGATGACAACATGGGGTCTCCCTACAGGACCTAGATTAGGGGGCCAACTAAACTATGTATCTCAAACACTCTGAAAAGTGTGGCATGAAAGAAAAAAAACACAAACTAGAGGCTTGATCACAGAAGGAAAAACAGGTCATGTAACTGGAAGGCTTCTTCCCCGGAAAAGGAGGACATGTGATGACGCTCGTAGGAAATATCACAGGATGGCATCAAGCAGTCTAAACGAAAACAGCGTCCATACTGTCATTCATATCTTCATTTTCTGTTGGAGCTTTACTGCTTTCTTTTCCATCTTCAACAAGAGCCTTTAAGAGCCAGTGTTGGTGGAAGGAGCTTTCATGTCCTACATATTCAAGGGTGTGAACCCTCAGCCTGCCACGCCCCGACAGTGACCTTGTGGCAGGGCTCTGTTTAATTCTGCTGGGCCCCCAGCGCTCTCACCTGTAAAGGAGGTGGTTGGACCACATGATGGCTCAGGCCTGTTCCAACTCTAAAGTTCCATGAGCCTATGATTTCATTTATTAATCTTGCAACAACTGAATACCATGAGAATTTATTATTTGTAGAAATACATATACATACATATATATAAACAAATAAATATACTTTTCAGTTGCTAAGAGGCTGATTTTTTTCAGTGTCAGAGCAGATGGCAGATAAATTTCAACCAAAAGGAAAAACCAGTGTAACAACAAATTATACTAATTATCTCTTGCTTCTGTTGACTTGAGCCAGCAAACAGTACACCACGCTATGCTGAGGATGTAAGATTCCTCCTAGAATTCTCCATGGGCTCTGAGGCCGTAACTCATCTGCTTTGCTGAACAGAAAATATCTAGAAATGAACAATGCCCGTAAAGTCTAAAGCCCTATTATATTGATGACTCTTATACTGGGATATCTATCACTCTAGCGACTTTAATTAGCTCTCAAATTGATTAGTGATCAATCATCAGGTGCTCATTAAGGAGGAAAACCCGGGAACTACCTGGTAGGTGCAGGGCTGACACACAGATCTGCTACATGCTTTTTATCTTTGTTATATTTAAGTTAAAGCAGGGCGTTAGTCATCTTTTTCAAAGCGCTAAATTTCGCAATTATTTTTTTTACGTGGCAATAAAAATTACAACTAGGGCCATGGGATTTTGTTACTTTAATAAAAATATTTCATGAAAAACGGCTCATTTATCCTGAAGAGGATGAACAGTTTTTATGCCTTCTTAAAAAGAAAATGTTTCTATTTGTAAGAAGAGCAACCTGCATTTATTAATCTGAATCTGTGCTAGCCTATTACCAGCAGGCACGAGAGGCAGATTCTAATTTAAGTCTTTGAGTCACAGGCAGGGGTTATGGGTTGTGTTCATCTCTAATGAAGAACTCTCGAAGAATGCTCACATTCAGCAAAAATTTCTCGAGTACCATACGATGTACCTATTTGATTCCACTGCATTCCATTACTGGAAACCTGATTCTATTTTATTCTTTATTGATTTATACTAGTGCAGAAGAATCATTTTTCATGAGAGCAATGAACAATTTGGTAGAATATCTGCCCACTTCACAATGATCAGAGATTTCTAACGTGGAAGAAATGTTACTCTATCCAGGAAATTCTAATTAGGCAGAAGATGCTTTCCTTTCTTGTCTCTCCAAAGCACTCCATTTGTAGTGGGGTAAAGAGAGAGTGGTAAGGGCAGAGGATCTGAACAAAGTCCACCTTGATACTCTCTTTCTTTTCACATTCGTGATTTGCTAATACTCCAGCAATATTCAGGTGCATAGAGTTCCATGTGCACAGGCAACATGGTTTCATGGTATCTGTGCTTTTCCTCACACACTAACTGCCTTTTGGAAGGCCCTTCTCATCCTTCATCACTAAAATCAGGTGTCAGCTTCTCCAGGGAGCCCCCAGGGTGGCTCTGTGCTTACACAGAGCTGGGGAGACTTCCGTCTGGCCCAGCACCCAACACCAGACGTGGAAACATCGCACGAGTCTAGCTCACTGATGACAGGGCTGCTTGCCACTGATACAGTTCCAGGATCTCTGTATCTGTTGACAAGCCCCTCCCAGCCATTCAGTGTGTATCACTTGGATGCGACAGAGAGGACCCTCTCACAATTTTGGTACTTTCCACTGAACTGACTTAAGAGACAGGAAACAGATTCTGAGATTTGTGACAAATGCTAAGCAACTGCATGCCATGAATCCTAGAAACTTACAGATCACAAACCCTCCCCGCACACCTGCTGGACAGCCACCCTCCAAAGGCGGAGAGCACTATCTTAAAAGCGAACAACCCACTCCATTTCTCAACAGTGCTAATAATTGTTCAACTGCGGGATCACACTGCCTGGGTTCAAATCCCCGTTTTGCCTTTTACCACGTCCCATGGTCTTCTCACCTGTAACTGGGAATAAGAATAGTACCTCCAAGGTTGTTGTAGAGCTAAAATGGATTAATTAATACATGCAGTGGGAACTGGCACACGCGAGTGTTTAATGGATGCTGCTACAATTACTAACTGCCCCACATTTCTCCCCTATCTTTAAAGCCCGCAATAGCCTTAGCCAGTGCTCAGCACCAATGCTCACTTGTTCACTCTCTACACCTCAGGGGCTGGGAGCAGAGGCACGGGATGGTCTTCGTTTTCTGGATCAAAGAAACTGAGCTGCAAAGAAACCTCATCCTTGCTAATATACAAGTCAACAGAGAAAGTCAGTGACAGAGAAAGTCATTCAGAAAGACCTGGTTGCAAAAAGGGTCTTCACAGAAGTCTTTACAGGCGCTGAAACACAAGTTTAAGCTACTGAAAAACAAAACAAAACAAAACAAAACAAAACCCAAGAACTGGCACTTGGCATCCATATTTTTCAGGGCCATAGCGAACAGTGGCAGCAGAAGCGGCAAAGGAAAAGTTTCGAGTGGTTGGTGACGTTGAAGGGAAAAGTCCATGCATAATGAAAGGCCAACAGATTTACTAGACTCTCAGAGGCACCTGCAAGTTTAAATATTTAATTCTTTTCAAGGACATGTTTCCCATATCTTCAACATTACATGTGTGTACTAGACATTTAAGTTATAGTTTAGTATATAGAGTATTTAAGCTGAGGACACAAGACCCTTAGAATGTTGAAACCTTAAAAGCCCTGCAACCCTTGGAATTGCAGCATCAACTGAAATGGAAAAAACAAGGTGGAATTCTTTTAATGAAAAATGGTTTCAAAGTTGACACCTATACCTGTTTCTCAAATGTAATATTTCTCATTCCATTCATTAAAAAAAAAAAGAGAGAGGAGGAAAAAAAGAAGAAAAAAGGTAAGATGCTTTTGTTCACCTTTGCCAGAAAGCTTTCTGAGATTTCAAATTGCTTTTGAGTAGAAGGCTCACTCTTTTTTGCTGCCTATGCTCTTTATAATCTCACCTGGTGCTCTCCTGAAACCTTTCAGCTTCTGATTTTTCCCTTTCTTTCTAGTAACGGCTCCAGAGGGCAAATCTGCAGACGTGCCTTGTGTCTGTCCTGACTGCGCCCAGGCTCACGCTGCGCTTCTCACCTCGAAACCCCTCCCCACGCCCTCCCCATCTCTCCTATTGCCCAAATCCTGTCCATTTTCAGATTCTTTCCTGAGTGTTTTTTTAAAAATTTTTTGCATGTTATTTTTTTTTTGATTTACACAGTCTTGTATTGTTTCTGGTGTACAGCATAGTGATTCAGTACACACACACACACACACACACACACACACACACACACACACATTCTTTTTCATTACAGGTTACTGCAAGACTCTTCAACTTTTCTTAATCCTCCATGTGGACCTCTCTCTTTGGATGGCCAAAGCCCTCTCCCTGAACTTTTCTGTTGGTACAGAATGGTCTGCCTTACGTTATAATCATCATCAAAAACGGAGTGCAGTGTGAGAGCTAAGCCTTCTGACTCTGCTGGGACTTCCTGGCTGTGTGACCTTGAGCAAGATACTTAACCTTCCTGTGCCTTACCTACCCTGTAGGGCTGTTGGGAGAATTAAAGAGCTAATTACACAAAGTGCTTAGAGTAGTACCGACAAAGGTTAGCTGTGACTATTAAGTCCTTGTTTAGCTTCACTCTGCTAGACTGAAAGCATCCTGACTGGTACTGTCTCACCGAAAGCTCCCAGCACAGTAGCACCAACATAGTAAGAAACTATTTGTCAATTTAAATTAAAATACAACCTGGGTTTCAGCTCCAAACTGGGATTCTAGCAGTCTGAGTCTCAGTGATATTTTCCCTAAATGAGGAAGTTAATGTGATCATTTTTAAAGGTCTATTTGAAATTCTATGGGCTGGGACGCTGCCCCCTCACCTTGCCTTTAAAAACTCTTTGTTCGAGCCCTTCTGGGAGTACCAGCCACCCGTTCTCCTTGCTTGGCCCTGCAATAAACCTTTCTCTGTTTCAAACTCTGACCTTTAGGTTTGTTTGGACTCACCGTGTGTCGGGCACACAGGCTTGCCTTCAGTAACAATACTATATTTCAGAATATAAGAGTTTAGATAAAATACTCTTTGAGAAGGATTCTTGATAGGAGACATTCTTTAGGAATTTTTTGTTTTGTTTTGTTTTTTACTAAACTATACTTTCTAACACTTTTTCATTACTGAGCCAAATAATTTTTTTTTTTGGTTCATATTGCTCACCTCTTTTAAAAGACAGGTTTATTTGTGCTTCATAAGCACCAAGCATAACTAATCCTCGAATCTCAGAGAGAAAATAAAAATTCCAAGCAGGAGCTAGGAAGCATTTCACACCATTAATTAGCAGGGCATCCTAAAAGGCACCTACATATATATAACGTTTGCATCAAATAGTCGCCCTTAGGGAGTCTTCCTGTGGAAATTTTATTAATCCCAATCATTTTGGCAGGAAAATGAATCCAGATTAAACTAGTGAATCTTGCCTCCAAAGTCAGTCTGTGTCAAGGCCAAGATTAGAATTCAGGAGTTGGCAGGGAGTCATATGATCCCAACATGTCTCTTTCTTTCCATCTAAGTGTCTAGTAATAAGGCCAGGGGAAGGATATACGGAAACACTTTGTCAGCCCAAGATCTTTAAATAGACTGCTTTTTAAAAAAGTTTTCCAGGTGGCATCATGGAGAATGTGGTATTCCAGAGAGGTTTTTGACTTGGGAACCTTTTCTACAAATCCTTTACGCCTTACTTCTCCATCTTCAGTGTTTTGTTCTGAGACCTGGACCTCTTTGTAGTCCATCCCAAAGGAATGAATTTTCATTTTCACTACAGAAATACGTATTTCGAATACTTAAAATGCCCTGGAGCTACAATAAATCCTTCACACACACACAAAATTAAAAACCTCTTTGAGGCACAGAGAAAAATCGTCCTATAGGAGGTGGCAAGTATCTGGGGCTCTTTCCAAGTGACTTTGCAACCTCGCCTCGGGCATGTTTCTTCCTTCCAGAAGAATGCATTAGCTCCTGGTTCGTGGGAGGCTTGTGAGCCAAGAAAGCTTTCCTCAGCAGTCCTCTGAGGTGGAGTTTTCAAGGAAGGGCTTGGGATAATAAACAGTGTGTTCCCTCCCATCTCCTCTAAAGAATAATTATCTTTTTATTTTCACATTTTAAACAGAAAAGTGGTTCAAAGATATGCAAAGGCCAAGGTGGGTATCTGTGTGCTATTAGCAACCCCGTTTTCCAAATAACTCCTACATAAGAGGCCCACCAGCCTCTGGCTTTGCACCACCAGGACAGCTTCCCCTCTCCATTTACATTTCTTGGGCAGATCAGAGCTGGAGCTCAAAAGGAAGAAAACAAAGGGGCATGGAACATCCAGAAATAGGAACTTAGCACTGATGACTGTGTATGAACACACAGCTGACCGGATGATGTTGACACACATAACACCAGAACTCTATGAAAGGCTAGGTTTTGAAGAGGCACCCCCAGATGAACATATCCTAACATTAAAGCTGACTGTGCAAAGCCCTTTGGGTCTGCCCATGTTGTAAGCCACATCTATAGTCTGGAAAGTTCAATCAAGTTTTCACAAGTGGCGATCAGAGGGTGCAGTGTAAGGTTCACTCTGTGTTGTGTCTATGAGATCAGGCCCCACCCTTCTCCCCACCTGTCCTGCACCTCCTTCCCTAAGGCAGCTGTCCCGTGGGAACGGATGGCCCTTGGGGACCGAATGGGGCTGAGATTTTGGAGCATTCATTTCCTATCTGTGTGATCCTGAGCTAATTATTCTGATCCCCAGCTCCCAGTGGTAACCCGGGGACTAGGAATACCCGCCTCACAGGGCTGCTGTGAGAAATGAATGGGCTCCTGTGTGTACCTCAGGGTAAGAGTTGAATAAATCCTCATTTTCCTAGTTTGTTCCTCTCCATTTAATGGAACTTGAGGATGGATTACCTCTTGACTCTGGCCAGCCATGTGTGTCACTGGTGTATGGAGAGCACGATCATCAATTACATACATACAATCAATTTCATGTAGAGTTTTATCATGACATCAGTGTTTTATCTCTATCAGAATTTGCTTACCGAGGCTTGTAAGCGCCTTGTTTTTTAAAATGCTGAGTATAACGCTGCAAAACCTAGGCAATATAAAGAAATATTAATATAGGACAAATAATTGTTCTCCTCCTAAAATACAACGTCACCTTTTGAGATTTTGGTAGGAGGCGACAGGCTTATTAACACCTCAAACCGCATGATGAGCCCTTTCTCAGACTGATGAAGGCAAATTTTGTTTTGAAGGCTCCCTCTAACTTTTTGTGTCACCCTTTTTCTGTTTTTGCCTTTTCACTTCTCCACTAACTCAATCACAGCCCTGTTCACACTTGCCATTGATTTGGTTTTCCTAGAGGAAGTTACGTTTCTTTTTTTTTTTTTTTTTGTATAAAAGTAATGTATAATCCATTTACAAGGAAACATCATACATATATGTAAAAACCACCTGTAGTTACTGTTGATACCATCCCTGATCTCCACCTTTACTCTGAGAGCCAGACAAGTTGTTACCATCCCCTCCCCCACCCACTGATGATGAAGATGACAATGACGATGACACTACGTACATTTAAGTGTTCACTATGTGCCAGACACTGTTCTAAATGCTTGGTCTGTATTAAGTCAGCTTTATTTTTCCTCCTAGCACTTATACCTGCCATACTATACATTTATTTGTTTACTGTCCGTTTCTCCTCCCTAGAATATAAATGCTTTCAGAGGAAGTGACATGGTCTGTTTTGGTTTTTGTTTTTATTTTTTTAATCTTTTTTTTTGGGGGGGGATGTACTGAGGATAGAACCAGGGGTTCCTCTCTCCATATCAAGAATGCAGATGTAATGGCTGGAGCTCCAGCAACTATCATGAACCATAAGAAGAAAGATACTATTAGGTTTCTCTGAACGGTATATTAGGAGGAGCCTGATTCTTTGATGGCTTTATACAACCTCCATACCAGTCCTGAGCTGCCAACCTCTGAACTTTTATGTGAAAGAGATGATAAACTTCTATTTTGTTTATGCCATTATTCTGAGTTCCCTTGTTACTCAAGGTCCAACTAATTCTAACCTTTGTGGCTGGCCCCTGTGGTAGTTTAAGAAACCAAATGGAGGCTCAAAACCACTTTGAGGCCCTGTTTCTGTAAATAAAGGCAAGGTTGAGGCAAAAATATAGACAAGAGGGCGCCTATCTTCGAAGCCTCTCCTCTCATTCCAGACATCACTCCGATGCCGCCATCCTCTCCCTCCTGCTCCGAAGTCTAGGACTTCATGCTCCATGGATACCTGTTCTCAAAGGACCTGATAAAACTTGGTTCACTTTAAGTTTTAAATGATCATAAGGCATATCCTTGTAGTCATCCTTGTATTTTATTTAAGACAAAGTCTTCTGACAGAATGTTTGGAATAATCAACAGACCTCTGCGAGAACTATTTGGGGGCAGGGAAGCCCACACACAAGGCTACTGCCCACCACCAAGGCTGACTGTAATTTTATACAAGGCATTCCACTGAGTAAGAAGGTTAACGTACTTCTTAAAATGTTCACCATCAACTCCCAAAGAGTATCAAGGGTTGAGAGCAAAGGAGGAGTGAATGTTTGAAAAAGCAATTAAATAGCACCCTCCATTCACTGAGGCTACATATTTTATATGTTATTTCAACAATCATTATTACATCATTGGTTGTATAAAATTCTATGCATGATGCAACTCAGAAGACAATTTGCTTGTGACCAGTCAGTGGCTGAACAGAGAACCTAAACCATATTCCTCCAACCCCTGGTCCCTTTTCAAATACTCCTCACCTTTTCTTTCCTTCTGAATGTAAACTGAGTATGTGTAATGGGTAGATTTCATTTGAACAAGGCAGAATTTACGTATCTGAATTTAAAGTGCAAGAGAGACCAAACACCATCATCTTTTAGAGTAAAAAGTGTATGTGTGCGTGTGTGTAACATGAAGGTCTTTCCCCATGGAACATGACCTCTCACCTCAAATGAGCACGCTCTTTGATTAAAGTAAAATGTTCTTCCAAGAGTGCACAGTGATCTACCTAATTGAGACCTCATTGCCTGTCTCCTCTATCCCTTAATTCCCCGACTGACTCTGAGAGATTTAGTGACTGACAGGGTTACTCAAACTCCGGTCGCCTTTTCTAGAACCCGGCTCCTTCAGGCTTTCAGACTGATACTGGTGAGAGTTTTGAGGAGATATCAACTTACCTGATTCAACTATAGAGACTCCTAGACATCTAATGCCACCTGATAAACTGAATCCAGGACAAGTTTCTCTGTACACATCTCTCACTGAGATAAAATTTTCATGAGTTGGGGAGGGTGTAGCTCAAGTGGTAGAGTGCATGCTTAGCATGCACGAGTTCCTGGGTTCAATCCCCAGTACCTTCTCTAAAAAATAAATAAACCTAATTACCTCCCTCTCCCCCTGCTTAAAAATTAAATAATTAAATAATACGATAATAAATTAAAAAAATTTTTTTCATGACATCCTACCCACTTTTCTTGCACTCAAAAGTCAAGTTTGTCTTTGCCACTGTTGCTCAGACTAGTACTATTAGCTCCAGACCATAATCAACAGGCTCTTGTCTATGTCTATGCTGACAACCAGCAGATTTATTTTTTTTAAAGTATTAGAGACTGATCTATATTTTTAGGTGAAACAGTGCCCAAGCAAGGGGCCCTCAAGGAAAATGCCATGGAGCCCTCATCTTAAGACAGTTCAGTGGAAGTTGGCAGGGAATTTCTTCTTTGGAAGCCTCAAGAGGCACACGCTTTTAAATTCTTCTAAATCCAGGATTTCTAGAAATGGTTGATACTTTCAGTTATCAGAAATCAACAAACCACACAAAGCATGGGCCAATCATCACCCAAAACTCAACTTTGTTTGGTATTTCTACATGATGGGTATGACCTTCTAACATGAGACTTTTAAATGTAAAGTTACAAGTTTCTGAAGGATGAACTAACACTTAGAAATTATCAATCCAATTCAAAGCACAGGTGTACAGCAAACATGCCACATAAAAACACAGATTTATCACATATGTGATCACATAGGAAAAAACTGGAAGTAATTTTTTAAAGAATATTCATTTTATAACGTTTAAAACTACAGGTTCTTTTAATTAGCAAATATCAATAGAGCATTGAAAGTAATTTAACTCACATATTTGCATTTTACACACATGCTTTTTAGGAACAAATAAATCTGTAAATCAAGAAACATTTTAATAATAAGTTTCAGGTTTAATTTGCCTGTAAAGAAGAATTCAAATAATCTTATGCAATGAAAATGCAAATATCTATAGTTAGAACAAATTAATATTACTCAATTCTCATTATGTTGTTCTCTTATAAAATAAAAACTCGTCAAATTGCTCCAAAAGAAATTTGTATTTAATATGATCGTTAAGTGTAAAACAAAATTTACATAGACATATGACTAATTCCAATTTGCAACCTCACTGATTTTGTTTTTTTAAATAGTCATTTAGTTTCTTATGATTATCTGCAGTAATCTGAATAAAGTTTAAGTTCAGAAAAGCAATTGCCAAGAAGGAAAAATAGATACCCCTCCCACCAGAAGAAGTAGTTTTTAATATAGTAAGTCACTAAACAAAGAATTTAACTGAAATAGGGGGAAAAAAAGACATTAATGTACCAGAATAAAGCAACTCTAAATTGCTCAAAACCCAGAATGGCTGATTTTTGAATGGTAACAATTTAAAACAAAATATTCTGGAATTGAATATACGTACAGATCATACGTTATCCAACCAGTTAAAAACATTCTTTTTGGGACACCTATACACCAAGTTTTTTAAGTGTTCTAACTTCATATACGTATTTCTTTGAATACAGTTACCCCCACGTTGAGAGAACAACACAATACAATAGTGTGTGTGTATCCATTTGGTTCCACATTGCAACCAGACAAGCATCCATCCACACCCTAGCTTGGAACGAGTTCTAATAAGGGAAATGTTTCTGCAAACCAGAATTCTAAACCAATGATTTTTGCAAAACAAAGATTATGTGCTTACCGTGTAGAGCTCATTAAGAACCTTCATTAAATCCTCCTGAAGTTGGAATGCAATCTCTTTGCTCTGTGAAAAGAAGAAATAATATTAAAAAATGGAACAGAAACTTATTTCTAGACTGTTTACATCTTAAGAAGTCCACTGACTGAAAACAGAAGAATGTGTGTAACACAACGAAAGGCCAGCATGGCCCTGACAATAAACATCTTTGACCAAATGGCCTTTCTAAATACTAGATCTGTGCACCCACAGTCAGTACAGGACGGACAGAGTCAAACAAGTAGACAGTCTGCGTGGCTCTCCCACCGTCCATATCAGACTTTATTAAGAAGAGAGAGAAAAAGTAAGCAGGGAGAAGCATTGTGCTTGCTCAGAAGTTGAGTTGCAGAACTTAAGTCATTAAAACATGAATTCCAGCATCTAGTTTCCCATCTCAGTATCATCACAAGGGAATTTTTGCAGCGTGAATCCCCAAAGGCTAAGTTAGGAACCAAAAGGGAAATTAACTCTCCCTTTCCAAAATAACTATTTGACTGCAAATTTTAATTTTAAGAAAACAGTTTTAAAGCATTGAGATGGTAAGTCCACTTATGATCCACACATGTTTGCCTCTGCATTTGTTATTATTTCTTTATTAAGACAAAAAAGAGAGTTTTACTCTTCCATTCAGTTGGTAAATGACAGCATTTATGACATTTCTTCCCTAGGCTAGTAGTTCTGAGAGTTTGACAGAGGAGCATTTGCATATTTTTTCAGCAAAATCTGTAAGCTATTTTAAAGGAAATCATATCTCCAAATTACTTTTTTTTTCAACCCTGTTTTGAGTTATTTACTCAAATGGAAAAAAATGTGTAGCATGGCTTAATTTACAGAGCCTGAGACAGTAACAGCAAATCCATGGTTCATCCATGTGTCCCCACTGGACTGTCAGTACTGGGAATAAGGGCCACATATATATCTTTATCAGCTCCGCAACCCCATTGTCCTGCAGTGCTTGGGCAGAAGGCCAGAACTCGGGTGAGACCAGTGAGGTGCACAGGGCATGGAATTTAAGGAGACACTAGTACAGGTCCTGCTTGGGCACACAGGAAGCATCCAATCAACATTTGCTACATGGATCTGTAAATAAGCTGAAATAGTTACTACCTTTGCTGACAGCTGGCCGCTGGTGAGAGGGCAGAAAAGAAAGGCCCACTGACCACCCTTCAGAAAATAATCGGACCCAGATGAAGCACGGTCCACCTGCAAACACAAGGTCTTTGGCTTCGGTTTCCCTTAAAAAAGGTCAAATGTAACTGAAGCAAAACTTCGTGAATATAAAATAGTGTGGGAAGATGACATCAGAGCTGTACTTGAACTTTGAGAAATTCAAATCTGTTAGCAGCATTTGTCACTGGGTTTTCTTGAGTGATAAAGGGTGCGACTGTTTATCAAGCTCTGAGAGTTTCAAAATCCCTACAGTGGAGTTAAGAGACTTTATGTTCTGCTTTGTCCCTGCTACGTGAAGCGGTGGGTTAAGAATCACTGAAGAGTGAAAGGAAAAATTGCAAGGGAGAAAATGAAGCCAACTGAAACTCATTTTATTTTCCCCTAAATCTTGGTTACTCTGACCGTATACGTTACACGGCAATCTCCTATGACTTCAGCTTGGTGTTATTTTAATATCACATTTCATCCACAGATCTGAGCTCCACTTTGGAACTCTTCAATGGGATCAAAGGCCACCACGTAACTCCGCTCAGCTGCCCACATTTCAGGTAGCAAGTCCAAAAATAAAATTTTTCTTGGCAGAGACTGAAGAGCATTAACAACAACAATAAAAATCCCTTAGGTCCAATTAGCCCAAGCCAAGAATATTTAGGATCAGATTAAACACTTAGGCTTGGGGTGGGGTGGGGTCTTCCAAGCTATCCTAGGTCAAATATTGTTACCACCAGCGAAAAGATTTTGTACACTTCACAGTTTACAAGATTTCAGGTCATGAGGGAGAAGAAATCTGGCATCACAGACGTGCTGTGCTCTGCTGGGCACATCCGCACGTTTTCCTTTCACCTTTCCCCAGGGGCCCTGAAATATAAAAAATTTGTCTGGGGGGCAGTACAGAACAATGCTTAAAAGCAAGGACTCTGGAGTCAGAATGCTGGGACTGGGTCTCAAAGGCTTGGGTTCCCTTGTGCCTCACTCTGAAGATCTGTAAAAGGAATGCAGTCACTGGACCTATGTCGGGGGGCTGATGACAGCATTAATCAGATGACACACCCATGGCACTCAGGATGGCACCAACACACAGTAAGCAGCTCGTGAATGTTAGGCTTCTTTCTTTCCCAGACATTATTTGTAATGGTTAACTCCTCTGAGTGAAAAGGCCACATCGTATTTTTCCTCCTTTTGGTCTCTACGGACACTCATTTCTGACTTCCACGTAGGAAGCGCTTGGTGGAACTGAACTCGACGCCCCTCCTCCCTCCACTGCCTTGGCCCTTAGGTCCGTCCATGTAACTCCTGATCTGGAGGTTCTGCTCCAGCCCTTGAGCCCTTCTTACATCGCCATATATGTGCAGTGAGCTTATCTGTGTTCCATTTTCCTGTGGGTCCTACTACTAGTGGTACCAGATGAACTGATCAAATACCTGCCAGGAAACGGGTAATTTTTCAAGCCAATGAAATAAGATACATATAACTCATGAAAGAGACTCTTACAGAGCCGGGCCCAGTGGGAACTCTAAATTGTGAACAGTTGGTGGGAAGTTCTTTTCAGGTAGGAAAATGACACATCATGACACATCATGACACATCCCCAGAGCTTCTGCCTATTTGTTCACTCTGAATGACATGACATGACAAACCCTCCATGGTCTAGTCAGCAACCTCAGGATTAACCATTCTTCCCTCGTTGCCACTCCTTTTGAGTGCAAAGACTGTTAGAGAGGTGCGCTGTGCTCTTACACACTCAAGTGTGAAGCGTGAATTTGAACTCCCTTTTGTACACGGATCCTTGGGCCAGACACAACCTCAAGTCCTAATCTGAATGCTGGGGGATTGGTCACGGTCCTCACGGCATAGAAACAATAAAAAGACTACCTCTTGTTACCCCCACCCCAACTTTAAACATGTCTCCAATTTATTATAGTGACAGTGAGAAACAACCCTTTCTTCTAAATACGACCCTGGACCCCAAAAGAAGCAATCTTAAACCAAAACACATCTTCTGTGGCACACACATACTCAACTGGTCATCTGAAACCCTTCAATTAGAAAAGATCTGGATTAGAAGGAAAAAATAAGGTAAAGATTATCCAGACTTACTTCTGAAATAAGTAGAAACAATATGAAGTTTACATATTTACCAACGGCGATTTTTTAACAAATTAAAAAATCAAAATCCAAAAAAAAAAGGAAATACCTGGATTATCAAAATTCCATCAAAATCCAATCAGTTAAATATGCCTCCGGATTGTATTTCATTAAAAATTTGAAAAGAGCAAGAACGGACCCTGGACCGAGAGTTGCTATGTAAGAAAAATGATACTGGTGTTAAGGAGAGCAATCAATGTCCCCTTTGTTGAAAAGGAAAAAATAACTTTATGAAATGATATATGTTTGAAATAAAGTATTTTCTATGTTATTTGAGACTGGCTGATTAAAATCACTTTTGCACAAGTAAGGAGAGTCCCCTCAAATTGCTTGGAGGGGACTCTCCTTACCTGTATGGAGTTGGAAAAGGAAGAATTTTCTCCCCCATTATATGGGCCTATATAAGTTCAAATGATGGTAGAACTTCTAATGTATTACAGTAGGATCCTAGGATTCTGACTAAAAACAAGGAAAATGGTTAGAACTTCCATTCAGTTGACATTTATCGAAGGTCTCCTAAAGTGTAAACTCAGAGTTGAACATCAGTTTCTAATTGTTTACTCTTTGTTGTCACTCTGATGTTTCAGAACCCTCCAACGTAAGTCCAAATTTAGCAGTCCCAAAGCTTCTACCTTTTTCCATTTTAAACACAAATTAAGTATAATGAAAAATATTGGAAAAATGGCAGATGGGCAAAACCACCACCATTATGTTTTAATGTATTTCCTTCGAGGTCATTTATCTAAACATAGGTCTGAGTTAAAATCATTCTGTAAGAGCAAAGTATCTTTTTCTACTCTGTTTTTTTTTGAGTTACCATAAATTTTTTTCATGTAATTATATAGTTTTCAGAAACCATTATTACTATTATTGGATTCATAACTACCCCGTGAATGTATATTAACCATTCTTCTATTATGGTTTCCAAAGTTTCCACTATTTTCTACCAATCATTCAATTACTCATTCATTCAATGTCACCAGGATGTCTTAAGCACTCTGAACTAGTATCATCAATGCCATTCTAAAGGCATATCTTGCATTTTGTGTTGTTTCCTTAATACCAATTCCCAGACATGAAATGACTCAGATAAAAGTATAGACATTTTTAAGACCCTTCCTATATATGGGAAGATTACTCTCTAAAAGGGTTATAATGAATTTATATCACTTCCAGGATAATAGTGTCACTCATGTCAGAATCCGAGGTTCATCCAAGACTTAACTTCTCCTTGAAAAAGAAGCCACCAACCTTCTCTATTCTGGCTGGATCTGTTTTTCTGTATGTTATTAGAATATTTAAAAAAATAAAGATCTAATTTTCTTTCTCTGATTAAACTCCATCAAACGCCTGTTATATTTTTTTCAGGATAGAGTTCAAATTTCTTAAGTCACCTGTAATTTCCCCTATGAAACTAACCTATCACACCTTCCACAAATCTCAGGCCACATCTTTCAGCCGCTCACTTTCGGGTCCTGCGTTCACACCTCCGCCTTCCCACGCCACCCCCTCTGCCTGGGTGCCCCTCCCTTCTCTGGCCTGGAACAACCCCACCTGCTACTCCGTGAAACCTGTCTTGGGACTTTGCCTTGTTCCCCAAAGAAAGAAATCAGACTCTCCTTTCTCTGTGATTTTACAATACATTCATTTGTCACCGCTTCTAGTCTGCAGAATTTAGTGGTTAAGAGTTCAAACTCTACAACTGAACTGCCTGTTTTCAAACTACCCTGTCTGTGCATAAGTTAAATAATTCAGTGAGACCGTGGTTTTTCCAATGGCAACACAGAGATGCCAACGGTCTCCATATCACAGGGTTTTATTGGGATGGACCTCACTAAATACAAAACCCGGTTAACAAGGGCTATTAAACTGATGCTATTCATTATTATTACGCTCATCACATGCTCTTTTTCTCTTTATCAACTGAGGGTTTCTTTGAGAGCAGGGGCTGTGTCCTCATCATCTTTGTATTCCCAAGCCCTGCTCTGGTGGCTGGCACACTGCAGATGCTCGATACACCTTTGCTGAATGAGTGGGACCCAGAGCCAAGGAAGGCACAGCTTTTGTCCTCCAGAGGTACGATCTCATGGAGGAGCCAGATGTGCCCAAACAGCTTCCTACATGGAGCACCATGACAAGCACCACGCTGAGTGGGCCCTGGCCCAGATCTCTATTCCTGGAGAGCAGGCTTGCTCCCTGGAACCTCCCAGAGAGGGGAGAAAGAAGGGCAGAACAAACAGCTTAATGAATACCCCATAATTGAGCACACTGAGCAATCAATAGAGTGATCTATGAGGTTGGAGCAAATGACCGACTCAGTGGGCCTCGGGCCTCTCAAAGAGTTATTTTTAAAGTAAATCTATTATGATGACCAGTCAAGGAATCCTAACTATGCTGAGTCAGAAGGAGACTGAGAAAGGAGGAGGAAAATCAGATTAAATATTTAATAAGAGGGTTTCAAATGATTTTAGTGTCTCACGCTCAGTGAGTTTTGGATGTAAATTCTGGTTAAAAGGGTCAGGCCTTACTTCCAAAGAGTGTACGCTTTTAAATTTCCAAAGCTCATGTTCATGTGTCTTTATCAGAAGAGATTCTCTTGATTCACGTAAACTCTGAAGACGGCAGCAACAGCATCCTGCCAAATGCCTGCTGGAGAAAGCTGCGTTGGGCATAATGGCCTGAAGCAAGCCTCTGGATAATATTTATAGTGTTTCTGCACATTTCCTTTCCATCTGCCCAAGGACATGGCTCTGTACGTGTTTAAATCACAACTAAATATCAGCACATGGAATTAGCCTCATGATCTACTTCATTCCCAAGAAGAAAAGTAATCAATATTCTTTTAGAGCAAACTCCGTATCACTAGAAAACGTTGAGAAAATCGGGGGAAAAAAAATTACAGATACAGGGGAACTAGAGCTTCATTTTGAAACAAGACAAAACTTAACCTTAAAGGAAATATCTGGGACATATTCTATAACATTAACTAATGTAATAGCCAGGCAAATGTGGCATTCAACTGCATTCAGCCTGTGAGCAGACAATATGAAAGGGACAGAGGCATGTACACCTGTGTCAGTCATAACTATAAAACACTGATAAAGGAAATTGAAGATGATAAAAAGTAATGGAAAGATATCCCATGCTCTTGGATTAGAAGAATTAATATTGGTAAAATGGCCATACTACCCAAAGCAATTTTCAGATTTAATACAATCCCTATCAAATTACCCGTGACATTTTTTTTTTAACAGAACTTGAACAAGTAATCCAAAAATTTATATGGAATCATAAAAGACCAGAATTGCCAAAAAAAACCTGAGGAAAAAGAACAAAGCTGAACGTATAAGCCTCCCAGACTTCAGACAATACTACAGAGCTACAGTAATCAATGCAGTGTGGTATTGGCACAAAAACAGACATGTGAATCAATGGAACAGAATGGAGAGCCTAGAAATAAACCAACACATACCTATGGTCAATTAATCTTCAACAAAGGAGGCAAGAATATACAATGGAAAAAAGGCAGTCTCTTCAGCAAGTGATGCTGGGAAAACTGGACAGCCACATGTAAATCAATGAAGTTAGAACACTCCCTCACACCATACACAAAAATAAACTCAAATGGCTTAAAGACTTAAATATAAGACAAGACACTATAAACCTTCTAGAAGAAAACATAGGCAAAACATTCTCTGACATAAATCTTAGCAATGTTCTCCTAGGACAGTCTACCCAGGCAATAGAAATAAAACCAAAAATAAACAAATGGGACCTAATCAAATGTATAAACTCTTGCACAGCAAAGGAAACCATAAACAAAATGAAAAGACAGCCTATAGACTGGTAGAAAATATTTGTAAACGATGTGACTGACAAGGGCTTAATTTCCAGAATATACAAACAGCTCATACAACTCAGTAACAAAAAACCAAACAACCCAATCAAAACACAGGCAGAGACCTAAATAGACATTTCTCCAAAGAACATAGATGGCCAATAGGCACATGGAAAGATGCTCAACTTCACGAATTATCAGGGAAATGCAAATCAAAATCACATTGAGGTATCACCTCACACCAGTCAGAATATTAAAAAGCCATTATTAAAAAGTCAAACAAATAATAAATGCTGGAGAGGGCATAAAGAAAAGGGAATTCTCCTACATTGTTGGTGGGAATGTGAATTGGTGCAGCCACACCCCAACGTTCACAGCAGCATTATCTACAATAGCCAAGACATGGAAGCAACCTAAATGTCCACTGACAGATGAATGGATAAAAAAGATGCACTATAGATACACAATGGAATACTATGCGGCCATAAAAAAGATTGAAACAATGCTATTTGCAGCAACATGGACCTATTATATAAGTTAAGTAAGCCAGGTAGAGAAAGACAAATATCATATAATATCACATATGTGGAATCTACAGTATGATACAAATGAACTTATTTACAAAACAAAAACAGATTCACATCATAGAAAAGAAACAATGGTTACCAAAGGGGAAAGAAGGGGATACAGAGGAATTAGAGGAGATGCATTCTTCTATACATGAGTACAGAGAACAGCAAAGGACGAGAGCCTGGGATTCCAGTCAAGCCTAGCTCATATGTGGGAAAGGAGGAGAGGGACAAATGAGGAGTTTGGGATTAGTGGATATAAACTACTGTATATAAAATAAACAACAAGTCCTACTGTATAGGACAGGGAACTATATTCAATATCCTGTAATAAACCATAATGGAAAAGAACATGAAAAAGTATATATATGTATACACACACACACACACAACACACACGCACACACACATAACTGAATCACTTTGCTGTACATTAGAAACTAACACAACATTGTAAATCAACTATACAGCAATTAAAAAAAAATGAAGACCGAAATTTAAAATCCTACAGGAAATAAAGCTGATGAAACCACTATTCTCATTTCAGTTTGCATTACCTTAACTCTTCAAGAAACACAATTTTGCATGCTTATTTCTCTACTCAAAATGGTGACACCATTTCAGTGTGACTAGATGAATAATCACTTAGGCATAAACTCTCAGTAGCTGATGTAAAACAAACCTACCCAGTTAAAATCAGAATGTGTTATAAAATCAGAATGTGTTATGAAACTTGGTTCAGACTGTAATATAATTAAGAAATATCAGAAATACATCTCCAGACCAGTTTTCAATATGTAGAACTTTACAAAAATGTATTAACTCAGCTTTATTAACAATCCCTTCATATTACCATAATAATACATCTTCTTTAGTGCATGAACCTGAGTCTACTAATTTATCACTAAAGTCAACTGTCTTTCTCTCCTGTGACAGGTGTGACTGTGCAAAGATCCTAAGCCACACTGCTCTCCAGCGTGACCAAAAGCTTATATCCATGGCCTGGTTGGCTGGGGTTATGAGTATAGTCTGTGGTCAAGCAAACTAAACCACATTGTGTAGGAAACCCATGACCTTCGTCTTAATAGCATTGTGGTAAGAAAAACCAGGGACTATTCACAAAAATAAATAGGAGACTTGCTCATTCATAAGTCATCCATTGAATCAGTAAGCAAAAGGCTGTGAGATGCTTCAGATACTGATAAAAGTTCACTCATTCATGCACTCACTCATTCATTCTACCAGTTTATATGACTACCTTCTATACGTGCCATAAAAAAGTGGTCTTACAATTCAGTGAGAGCGCTCCACAAAACAATTTCAATCCAGTCTGATTTATGCTTATTCAAACAATTTAAACTAAGTGAAATCTCTATATAACTCTTGGACCTACCCCCAAAGTTAATAAACTAATGAATCTTCAAGAATTTAACCTAAATCAGAAACTTCCTTTAAAGATACAGATTTACCTTAACAGTAAGAGTACCATCTCAGAACTACAACTGGTTAATTGGGCTGCAGAATTAACCATGTTATCTAAGAAAACATAGCTTAAGGAATGGAAAAAAAAATTTTAAATTCCCCGGGCTAAGTGTCCTTTTCACCAAGAATTTGGTTCCTTGAATATTACCAGAGAAGTTGAGAAAACACATGTGCCCAGTGGGCAAATGCACATGGGGTGACAGCCTACTTGAAGCAGGGAAGGGGAAAAAAAAAAAACCCACACTTCAAGACAGGTCTAGGGTCAGATTATTTAAATATCTTTACTTGTCTGAGCCATTTCCTCATCTGAAACCTGGAGAAGAGTCCAGTATACATTCCCTAGTGTTCTTACGAGGACTCAAGGAGATATCCACTGATATGTGCTTAACAGAGTGCCTGGCCCCCACCACGCACTACATAAACATAGCTGTCATGATGCCCTCATCAGCTTCGCATCGTATCCTTGGTTCATTTCATGAAGTCATCCTCCATTTTTCTAAATGGTAATACAACAGCCTTTTTGTGTCAACTTTCAAATCACTATGTCTCATATGGTCACTTCAACTTAATTCAAGATTTACTTCCTAGAAGACTTATGTCGGAGGTACTATATACCAAGGGGTTAAAGCCCAATTCCAGGGAATAGTGCAAAGCTACAAGAAAGCAGAACGCTAATTCTGAGCGAGTCCTTGCTGACCTCAGACTGCGGTAACCGTTAGGTCTTTCTTAGGATCAAGTGAAACTTGTCCCCAGTTAAGTCATACCAATTGGTCTTAACTCTTGTAGACCTGCAGAGCTAGTTAATCTCAGCCATCTTCTACAGGACAGGTCTTCAAACGTGTGAAGACAGCTACTGTGTCCTAGCTAAGGCTTACTTTCTCTCTACCAAACATCGCCAGTGTCTTCAACTATCTCTTATATGACACTGTTTAAAGAAATGAGAGCGAATGATCTCCTTGCCTCCCAGATAATTGTTCAGTGTCTTGCAGCTGGCAGCACTAAGGACACTGTATACTATAAGGGGTGAAAGCTAAGACCCTGAGAGGAGGAGGAGGCAACACACACCTCTCAGTGATTTGCATTTGCTTGCAATCATCCGTTCCTTATTAGGCAGTCCAAACCCATGTCTCCAGAGATAAGGTAAGCTCAAGAATCTTGGAATAATCATTAGATTCCTTTTCCTTTTCCAATAGGCTAAAGAGCCATCAGCTATAGGAACAGAAGACTTACAATCTGATTAGGATGGACTGGATAGCAATGTCCTGGTTTTAAATTGCCAACAGATCTTTTATGAAACAGCAACAGCAAAAAAAGCCATTCGATTCATTCTTCATCTACACAGATGAGAACTTTTTGAAGACAATATCATTACAAGTATGGAACTACTCTCTGGCCACAATTCATGACAGAGCAAAAATCACTGCCCACATCAAGGATGCAACAGCTTCCTTACTAGTTTCCCCAAGGCCAGTTTCTTCCCATTCCAGTTTACTCCTCACAACATCCTTCAGCAACAAGGCTGATTATGTCATATCTCGAATGCAAAAATCTCTCTTGGCCTCCTTACTTGCTTAGATAACAACACACCAATTCCTTAAACTGAAACTCTAAATTCTTGCATGCCTGTGGCCCCCACCCCCAACCTGCCTTTCTACATCTCAGATAGCTGTTAGCCCACTCTGTATGTTTTGCCATGTTATAGGCTAGGCTCCTAAGCTTTAGGTCCAGGCCAAAAAGAGGTGGCCTACAATGTCAATTCACTACTGTTACAGAGGTGCGTAGACTGGGCCATCTACCATCATCTTCTCGTAGCATCATTTCCTAGATATGAGCTGGGCTTGATCAGAACCCCAGGCCCTTGTTCTCTGTTGTTCTCTCTGTACTTACTAAGTTTAGGACGTTGCTCAAATGCCACTCTCTGGGAAACCTTTCTCTACTGCCCGAGACAGTGTGCCTTACTCAATCCTCTGTGCTCTTCTAGGCTGAGGTCCTATTTCTGTAAGAGCAGTTGTCAACTTACAATGTAGTTTTTATCTCTGCACTTCCTTTCCTTACTAGATTATAAGCCCCTTTGGAGTACTAATTGAAGATTTGTGTCTTACTTTTGTGACCTTAGAACCCATCATTGTACCTGTCACATAATGATAATCAATAAAGGTTTGTTGAATGAATAATGAAATAGAATGTCTACTCTGTTTTGGCAAAGAAAACAAAGATTTCAGTAAAGTTAGGTTTCAGAAAAAAATAAAAAGAGAAGGAAAAGTAAAAGTTGCAATGAATTTGTCATGACTGTTTAGTATAATTATAAGACCCTGTCAAATAATAAAAGATTAGCTCCTTGCAATCTCTATTTTTAGAGCTAAAGAAATGAAATTTTAATGGGTGTGTTTATTCAAGCCAGTCAGTGCATTAGCCAATTATGGTTCTGTGTTCACTTGAAACTATCAAAGTTCAAAAAGTGGTACATATTATTTATTCACTATCAATTATTGAACATAACTGGGCTTTCTCAATCTAAATAGTTCATATATCTAGTATCAAATTTTAATTTTATTTTTTTAAGTTTCTAGGTTGACCTGACAAAGCAGCTGGTAAAATTTCTGTATGTTTCCATTTAACTGCTTCTCTAATAATGAGATTTTTTTTTCCCCTTTGAGATTTAAAAGGCACTCAAATCAATCTAAGAGCCATATTCAATATCTGTTTGCAACGGCATATTTTGGGGTTGCTATTATTCAAGGCATCACAAGTGTTTCTTAATTAAAATATTTGCTACATGTGCAATATCCCCCAGTATGGTATTTCTTGCAGCTGCTGGAAATCTTTTAGAATCCCACCACGTGAAATTAAGCATAGTCTTCAAGTGGTAAGAAACCTTGACTAGCGATCAAAATACTGTTCTCCGGTTGCTCTAGACGCTGTTGATCTGGAGTGCAGACACCTCAGCATATCGTAGGAATGTTCTCTCCTCATCAGTTCTTTTCTTAAGACCGCAATTTCCTTCTTGGATGAGAATGGGTAAGGATTCTGTGTCTTAGGCTCTTTGAAAATGAACTTTCTCAAGTGAGGATGTTTAATAAATAACAACCTAAATAAACGTACTGAATGATTTTTAACTCCTCTTTATGGGAGATGAGAGATTGGGTGCCTTTGACCTACTCCATGTTTGTTAATTTAATCTAGAGTTGTGCAAACCTTGTGATCGAAAAGCAAACCAAATAGGAAAATTTCTTTAAAAAAAAAAAATCTGGGAAAATGGAAAGCTCACATTGGATGAATGGTTCTCAATTTGGGCCAATTCTCCCTTCAGGGGACATCTGGTAACATCTGAAGATACTTCTGGTCGTCACACCAATACGGTGCTACTGGTGTTTGGTGGGTAGAGAAATCTACAGTCAATCTAATTGCTGTTCTTCCATCAGTAAGATGTCATTTTTCTCCGGCATGCTTTGTCTCGTTGTCTGTAGTTTTCGGTTTGATTATGATGTGTCTGGGTACGGACTTCTTTGGATTCATCTAGGTTGCATTTTGCTGAGCTTCTAGAATGTGCAGGTTTATTTCATTCGCCAAATTGGGGAAGCTTTCTTATAATTATTCTTTCAAATATTTTTTTCACCACACTCTCTCCTCTCCTTCAGGGACTCTGTGGATAGGAATATCAGAAATTCTGGTATTGTCCCAAAGATCCCTGAGGCCACTGATCAGTTCTCTTCTCCAATCTTTTTTTTTTTTCTCTCTCTCTGTTGTTTTGATTGGATAATTTCTATTAACCCACCTTTAGGATTAATAGCAATTAATCTGACTCTCTTCTCTGTTACCTCCATTCTGCTATTGAAACCTCTAATGAGTTTTATATTTTGGTTACTGTATTTTTCAGTTCTAAAATTTCCATTTAGCTATTTCTATCTTTTTTTTTTTCCTGAGACTTTCTATCTTTTCATTCATTTCAAGAGTGTCTGCATTTACTTCTCAGAGCATTTTTATCATGGTTGCTTTAAAAAGCCTTTGTTACATAATTCCACCATTTGTGTGATTCAGAATTGGCCATTTATTGACTGTCTTCTCCCATGTGAGTTGAGGTTTTCCTGTTCCTTTGTATGCTGAGTAATTTGTATTCTCGATATTTTGTGTATTATGTTATGAGACTCTGGGTCTTACTTAAGCCATATGTAGAATGTTGATATTTTTGTTTTATCAGGAAATCAACCTGGTTGAATTTGAGATGCAAATTCTGACCAGGCTTCTGTGGGTTGTGGCTTCAATACCTGTTCTATTTCCAACAGCTTTGTAGCACTCTTTAGGTCTGACCTGCATGTGCACCATCCAGTGGCCACTCTGGAATCCAGGCAGTGATTTATCCCTCAGCTCAGTTCTCAGTCTTTGGTAGATAAACTGCTTAAGATCAGATCCAAGCATGTGCAGCTCAGGGGTGAGCCTAAGAGTTTGTAAAGAACTTTATGAGACTCCTTTTTTAATCTACACCCTCTCTGTAATCTGCCTAGCGCTTTTTGGTTCCTTGGGACACCCCCTTTCAGTCCTCCGACCAGAAAGCCGGTGCTTCAATTGTTCTACATGGCCTCAAAATCCCCCATGACTCCTTTCTCCTCTGGTTTCTCTCTCTTGGGAAGCACACTGGATGTGACAGTGTTGCTTAAGTCCATCCCTGAGAATACTGCATCTCGCTGAAATGCCTGGAAATTTCTGTTACCTGGATGACACTCATCTCTGGTTCCTAATACAGATGTAAGCATTCATTATTTATTCCCTCAATAAATATTTACAGAGTATCTACTATGTGCCAGTCACTGTTTCAGTGAACAATACAAGGTTCTCTTCCCTCAGGAACTTTTATTTAAATTGAGAAGAGACAGAAAGTGAACAAATACTGAGTAAATATATGATACATCAGAAAGGGACAAATGCGAGAGAGAAAAATAAAGCTGGGGGGGTGTAGATTTTCACTCAGGGTGAGGTGGGAGCCAAAAGAGTGAGTAATGGAGTAACGGAATCTGCTTGAAGTTAAAAGGATTGTTCCAGTCTCTCCTGTTTATCTATTTGATTAGTCACTGCAAAGAGAACCTGGGAGGTAAGATGGCTGCAGCCCATGTGCAAGCTGCCATCAGGCTCAGAAGTTCTTTGATTTTATGTCTATTCATTGTAAGCATCCTAATACTGTATATATTCAAAGCACAGTTTTCAAATGTACCTGGAGAATAGGCTAATTCTCCATTAATTAACAGCACTTAGGGCTGAAATTACTTGGTGGATACAGTCCGCCACTGCTTAATGATGAACATTGACTGGTGTACTCGGGGCCAAGTTTCTTTAAGGCTTTAGTTTACACTAAATAATTGTTTCCTTTGTGTCTTATACATTACGCTCATTGCACAAAAATCAGAAATTACAGATAAGCAAATAAAAGAAAATAAAAGTAATGCAGAGATACCCATTTATAATTAAGTGTTAAGTGTTTTTGGACAACTATTCTCAATGAATTATGGGTTCAACTACTATATAACGCTCTGTGACAAAATGTCCAACTCAGCTGACCTCAGGTTTTCAAAAATTACATCACTTTCCAAGGAGTCACACATCACCTGCTTAACGTCCTGTTTTAAAAGTCTTTAATGAAGCTTCTAAACCAACGGTGAATGCTCTTATCTAGTAACTCACCTGCTAAATTTATCGCTAGGTCAATCACACACATCCTGTTGGTCACTAAGTGATAAAGGCAACAACGTAAATGCAGGAACAGCAGCGCCAACGACCGCTGTTTACTAAGCACTTACTGTGTGCCAGCCTTCCTGATAAGCAATTTATAAACACAAGTTTAAAAGTTTCTAAAATATTATAGAAAAGTACATCACTGTAAGAAATCAGAGTCTGGCTTTTATTTATTTCTAGAAAAATGAGCCAGCCCTAGGGTTAGTAAAATTCAAGAGAACCAGCTAGGACCGTTAGCTTGAACTGTTCTCACGTATTTATCCAGGCCCCATCAATAATGAAGCTGTCCCTCAAGGACACCAGAATACCATTTAATTCTTCTGCTACACTGCACTGAAACGCTTTGAAAAGTTCCTCTTGTTATATTATTTACCACTGTTGCATCAGCATAGTAAATCACATATGGTAGCTCTCTGCTGATAAAACAGTCAGTTTACTTTTCAGGGGACAGATTACTCACTGGTAAATCACAGCCATGACCATTTTCATTCCAGAAGGGCAAAAAGTAAAAATTTCATCCAAGGCATGAAATTCTAATGCCACCCTTTGACCTATAATTCTACTTCAAGGAATGTAGCATAAGAAAAATATGAAAAGATGCGTGAAAGATTAAAATGTCCAACAACAGGAAGATAACATGGCCATGCAGATAGTGAAACATTATGCAGGTACGAAGTACCTTGTTTTAAAAGACTACTTCCAGACATGGGAAACGCTAGCAACAGTTTCCATGAAAAGGGCAGGTTCCCAAGCTATATGCTATGAAATCTCAAATCTCATTTTGTGAACTGCATGTGTATGTTTGTACAGCACACATATGTGCTTATACGTATGAATACTAAAAAGATATAGCTAGAAATATTAACAGTAGGAGGTATTAATATGGGTAACTGTTACTTCCATTTTTAATTTTTTAGTGTTTTTAAAATTTCTACAATAAATACATATTCAGAAAGAAACAGACTCTTTCATACATGGATTTCTAGTATTCAGATTTTTTAAAACTTATGGACTTTTTCTTCAAAACAAGGTTAGAACTTCAAGCATCTGTTTGGATATTAATTTATTTTAAATGGTCTCACTGAAAACACAGTGGTTTGGATTTGTTTTTTTCCCCTGTGAAATGTCTTTGCTTTCTTTCATGCTGGGGTATTTAAATAGAATATGATAGGCTTTGATCAAAATTTTAAAATGACTACACATTACCAAATCTTACTAGTAATCTCTCTCCTCTTTTTCAGATTAGGCCACACAAGCAACAGTACCACTAGTGGGTTAATTTAATTCCTGTGAATCTGAATCCGATAACCTATGGCATTTATGCCAAAGTGAGGTAATTCTCAGTGGCTTGCGGCCAGTCCCTGCTGCTTTGAATCTCTGCCTAGAAGCTGGGTGACTGACAGATCTGGCTGCCTCTTCCAGAACTAGCCATCTTCAGGATTTTCAGTCGAAACGAATAAAGCCAAGAACCATAGTGTCCCAGTTCTCAGAAGTTTCTAACCTACACATTGTGTAACATCTTCAATTACTGCTGAAAAACACCAACAGAATTAGAGTAACTGTGAACTATCTGAGACACACAGGCAAAGACAAGAAGACCCGCCAGCCAGCCTGGCTCTGCAACTTCTATCTGAGCCTTTTGTTTCCTCATCCCTGAAGTGCAGGTTATAACCCCTGTTCACTGGGCGGCTGCTGGGGGTGTATCAGTCCACGGGCGGAAGGTGCAGAGCACGGTGCTTTGGCGCACAGCTCAGATCCAGGACATGGTAGAGCACTGTGTGTCATTATTTTTGGTGAGGAACCAAAACAAATTATGCTCATGCACACACTCATGCAAGCCAAAGGCTAAAAACATTAATAATTTGACAACAATCCACGGAGAAATGACAGACTTCGAGATCATTTCAAACATGCAGAGGTAAGTTAACATATTCAAATGCTACCATTTTAGGATGCTTCCTCCAAACTACATACTTCTATTAACATTCTTAAAATTGGTAAATAAGATCATGTGATGAGCTGCTTCAACAAAGTGATTCCTGCAAGCCGGCTGTGCTCTTTCCTACAGCAGTGACTGCTGATATTAATTACACGTTTATGGGCAGCAGACGAACTGCACATTGTCTGGCTGGAGCACCAAACCAGATGCAGACCCCTCTCTTTCAGCATGAGTAATGGAAAGAAGGCAGCAGAATCTCATCACTCCAGGAGGCGGGGCTGGAGAACAGGGCATGAGGCACCTCATTTCCCCTTGTTCTTCGGGAAAGAAGTGAGGACTGATAATGAAACAAACCCCTGAGTACAGAGAGTCTCCAATTTCTGACCTCCTGAAATGGAACAGCAGAACTTAAGGGAGTAAAAGCAGAGTTCTACGCTGTCTGTGCTTGCATCGTCCATCCCTAACAGAGGGTCTGGAATTGAACAACTCTTAATGTTGAATAAATGATGAAGTTAATGAAGCCTCAAAGTTGAGACTGTCTATGTGAAATAGCCATGGGGGACCTGAGAGCCACAGGGATGCGCTGGATCATCCCCCGATTTCCCATTAACTGTTGAAATGTGACAACCAAAGTTTTAACTCAGCTATGAGCAAGGATGATGGGGCACTTCTGAGTCTGCTTAGAAACATGGTTTGGAACTTCATGATCTGTGATATTGCAAATCACACGTGATGACCTGTATGTCTGCTAAATCACAGTTGTGCCACACAGTCTCCTGAGAAGGAGGACGCATTTAGTGAGATGTCTGGTATAATCTCACATTACATAACGACCGCAAGTGTATATGGAATAAGTGTTTATAATGTGGATAACAACAAAGATAATAGCTAAAAGTTAGATCTTATTAAATCCAGACACCAGGGTAAGTGGCTTTTCATGTATGACTCATGAATCTTCTATACAGTTATCTGACAAGTAATATATTGTAACTACTTTATAGGTGCCGAAACTGATCTGAAGCTTACGAGGTTTACAAATACTCTCAGTTCTGCAAAAATAACAAGAGACAGAACCAAACCAAAAGTCATACCCAGAATATCTGATGTTAAAGCTTAGAGATGAATTACTGTGCTATTCTGACCAACAGGCTTCGTTTACAGCTCTAAAGGCCTAAGCCTGAAATAACTGTGAATAATTGGGCATTACTGTTGTTTTAAAAAACCTTCCTGTTATCCACCCGTTGAACACTCTCTGTCAAGCATAGGCAACTATTTCTAAAACTGGTTCGGATGTGATTAAAATTTAAGTCTTGGGGTGGGGATATAGCTCAGTGGTAGAGTGCGTGCTTAACGTGCACGAGATCCCAGGTTTAATCCCCAGTACCTCCAATTTAAAGAAGAAAGAAAGAAAGAGAGAGAGAGAAAATTATTAAATTTTTTTTTAATTTGAAAAAATATAAAATTTAAGTCTTAAAGTTGTTCCTTACATCTATGCACGGAATTAGGTATTCCTTTAACTGTCTCCCTGAGTATTATTATCCAGTTGGAAACAAAAACATTCCTAGAATTACCTACTCCAAACTCTTTATTTGCTAGAACAGTTTGGGTAAAAGGAGCCTCCGTCAATGACTGAACTAAGACACACTGTGTACGAGGCTGAAGCTGTCAAGCACCCAGCATCTATCTGGATGTCCATACATGTAGACAGGGGGATATTTCTGAAAAATGAGGAAGTCTCAAAATCTCCTCCTGAGAAGAACAAGCAGTAAGCTCACTAAGGACCCCATGGAAGCTCTAAAGGTCATCTCAGATCGGCTCTGATCATCTCTTTCTGTTCTGATTAAAAATATGCTTATGGAACCATAATAATGGAAGAAGAGCTGGAGAAGAAGGCTTCGTGATTGAAAAAAAAAAAAAAAAAGGCAGAAAAGGCAGGAAGAAAGCCTCAACTTTGAGGCTTTCTTGCTATTTAATCTAAAGGGATCTGAAATTCTCTGGACTTGACAGAGATGGGTCCTGGCTTCCTAGCCTTGCAGAAGACAAATGGGTCCTCGTGAGCTGATCTGGCCCCTCATGAAGCTCTGGTCTCCCCCTTTCTTGGTCGTTCTTTTTCCAGCAACAGTATACATGGGAAGGTGAGGTGTGTCGTCTGCTAGGTCAGCCTGAGGAGGCAGAATTTGATACCTGCCACTGTAATGACTGTTAACTTTCCAGCTGATCAGCAACAGTTAGGCGTGAGAAGACTGTTAGCCCCACTAAATGCCAAAGTAACCAGGAGTCTGCTATGAATAGGCAGTTTCCAAGGATTATAATTTTTGAGTCTCAGAAAATCTATACGAAGAGAACTCCTAGGTAACAAGCAAGCAGGCGTGGGGGGGGGGGGGGGAGGTGTTCACTATACATTCCTCAGACACTCTTTCAGGAGCCAAGAACTTATTCCCCCAACTACTGGGGATATTGGCTGCTGGCTGTTAAAACTCACAGATGATCCCTCTCTGGGAATCACCCTTGGGAACTACCCTCCCTCAGTGGGAGCTGCCTCACCCCAACATTACTGAGCCCCTCCCCAAGGGCAGCTCAAGTCCAAGGTCTGCAAAACAAAGGCCTCCTTTGAAACAAACTCCAAAGGGCCATCGCAGCCCCAGAGCTCCCATAGGCTTGGCTTCCCCCTTTGCCATCCTGCCTTCCTCACTCCCTCAGACGGAGGCGAGCGCTCTCCTGAGTCATCTCCCAAGATCACAAAAGCAGAAGAGCTGGGATTCAAACCCAAATCCATTTGACTCTCAGCCCTAAGTTTCTATCAATTTTATCAAGCCCTTGACTTTGATTTACAAAATACAAATCCTTATGTCTTAGCAAGACATCCAAAGTCCCTGTGTATATGACCGTCCTTTCTAGCCTCACATCCCATCACCCACTCCCATATAAACCCTGGTCCAGTCACATCAAACTCTTTCCTTTCCCTGAACATCTCATATTTCTGCTTTCCCTGCAGTAAGTTCACTGTCCTCATCTGCTTGATGACACCTTCTTTTCCTACAGATCTCACTTCAGGTGCTTCCTCCTCTGGGAAGAACTTCCTGGCCCCTCAGTAAAGTTAAGATCTCCAGCCCTCAAGTTCCTGAGGCAGGCTGTGTGTTCCCTTAACTGCTAACTATTTTAATGGATTCTTTGCAGGCAGGGACGTGTCTGTTCACTCTGCTTCCCAGCCTGGCATTTTATTGGATGGAGAAATAAATGAATTCTATGGAGGTGCTGGTCCCAGAGACCCCGGCTGAAAGGTTGCTAGCATCCCCATGACTGGGAAGCATCATTTGGCGCCAGACAAATTTGGATACACTGTGACCTTCCTGAGCATGAGGGCTAGTTTTATTTCATTGAAGCAGCCTTTCCAAGACCTAACACCACCTCCTACTCATAAAAGAAAAGATACAAAAAAACCCATTGAACCAAATGAGGTGCTGGCTGAAGGGGCCGACGTAGGAGAAAATTACTTCACTTTCACGACTCAGCCTCAACCATTTTTTAAAATCTCTATGTTTTAAAATATATATGATAGTTCTCTGCTGACTCACTTCTTAATTAATACATTCTTACTCCCAAATTTTAAAAATATCTCCTCTGTTTGAAAAATTTTTTTCTATTTAATACTTAATAGAGCAAAAGACAACTGTAGAGTTTGCTAAACTCCATTTCTAGGTCAGAAATCAACTCTTATGTGGATACATCAAACATGACTAAGGCGTTTTCCAGCTGGCTTGCGTAACACTACATCTTTGTTTAAAGGGGTCCCTTTGAAACATAAATATGTCATTAATCTACAGGGTGGTTTTCCCCCCACTTTCTAATAATTACTTACTGAACAGAAGTACAGGTGTTGGTACAGGCACCAAACACCACCAGTATGAAGCTGAGGAGGCTGGGGAAAACCCTTCTCCTATAAACATAAAAACCGAAAGCCAAGCTTACCGGGTAAGTAGCTGAACTGTCTACACAGGAAATGGTCCAATTTTGTTATTGTTCTCAACAAAAATGTCCAAATGACAACAAAAATAATTGCTGAGAGCCTGCTGATACTTGTAACAAGAAGAAGGCTTAAAAGCCCAGTTCCCTTTTTTTTTTTTTTTAAATGGTTTTGGGAAGAAGGAAGCTCTCTGGCATGTAAGGGACTGAATTTTCTGTGCCCTATGTCACTTTCTTGCAACCTCCACTGCTAGTTTGGTGGGAGTGAGAAAAAACTGATACCATTTCCCCAAGAGAGCATCACGTCTGGTTACCTTGTCCTTCACCAGTGTCTGATCGTGTGTGAACCCAAAACACAGAATTTAAGGCTTTTCCTCTCCAGTCTGAGTTTTTGATAATTGCAGGCAAGTCCGTTCCTAAGGACAGAAGTGCAATTTGCAAGTATACCTCATTTCAAAATTCTGCTCCTATGGTTCAGGTCACAGATTCACTGATTTACAACCCTAGAAGTGTGCCTGCTCAGGTTCAACTTTTTATCCCGTGTCTTTAAAATATCTGTTCATTGACTGATTTTTTTTTTTTTAACCTAATATGTACTGAATACAATTACGTAAGGAAGGCACCAGACCCTCCTCCGTCTCGGGTGTGGGCCAAGTGGTCACAGGGATGCACACTCTGGCAGGATGGGCGGAGTGTACCTTTTTAAACATCCTGGTGGAATCCTCACTTATCTGCATGAACCGCATAATCACATTGTTCAGGTAGATGTCGCTCAAGGTGGCATGGTCTTTGCTTTCTCTCCTCACTTGGTTCAGAAGCAAATACCAGCAGTTCACTGGAGACAACAAGTTCTGGTCTTTCCTAAGAAGTGAAGAAAAGAGAGAATTACCATCAATTTCAAAGCCGCCCCAAGCAGCTGAGGGAAGTCACCAAAGCAAATCAGGAGCCACAACAGACCAGCATTGTCCCTGTTCTTTCTATTCAGGGCATCGCTCAAAGCAAGACACTCGACAGCCAGCAGAGCAGCCCTCCAGGCCGGGGTGGCGCCGAGCCAGCCATTCCCCAGGCTTGGAAGAAAACACTTGGACCAAGAACACCAGTCAAAACCACACTCCCGACAAGGGCCACGGGACCCTCACATACATAGCACTCAGGCAGGCGTTCAGCTTTAAACACCCCATTGAAGAAAGCAGTTTATGTTTACATAAAAACCTATTGACTACTGTCTCAGAGACAGACTGTGGTTTGCCACTGAACACAAAGCCTGCTTTGAATGTCCCGTCTGTTGTTGGAAGAGAGGTTTGGCTAGGTACACTTTCCATGGAACATAAATTTGAGGATGATTGATTAATCCCTTGATGTATAACCTCCAGCCTCCCCAAAAGTGTTCCCGGGAATCAGAACTTTATAGCCATTGTCTCAAGGCTTGTGAACAGAGCCAAGACATTTACTGGCTTATGACTTGTCCCGTTGTCCTTTTGAAACCCATTACGCTGTTTCAGATTTGTAACTGCTCCTTGCTTTATTCGAGAAAATAAAGTGGGTATAAATCACAAAAGATGACATGAAAAAAATCTTAAAGAAAAACTCCAAACAAAAGCAGTGACCAACTGGGATATTACTGGTTTAAAAAAAAAAAACAAAAAGTAGGGTTTTTTTTTTTGTTTGTTTTTTACTTTAAAACCTAACTCTACAGTGGCAAAACTCAGGGACACAAGTGCTATTTTATCAGACATGTTATCCTCCTATTATTCATGAGCATTTACGATTCTGAGTATTAATGAAATTAGGGGAAAAAATTATTAAATAAGGTCTTTCACAGCCTTTAAGTTCCTCAGATTCAAGATGCAACACTGTATCAAGTCAAATCCTTCTCTAGAAGAGAAAGAAGAAACAGGAACGGCTATCGGGGCAGAAAGCCCTGATCGAGGGTCTGAGCACCAGCATCCCTCAGAGAAGCCACCCATTCTCCCAGCCAGCACATGAAGAACTACAGCTCTGCCCAGAGAAGCCTCCTTTTCTCCCAGAGCCATCGGGCGAGGCGCAGTAGTTCTACGGCAGAATATTGAAGCCTTTTAGTAGAAAGGCTTTCTATTACATTCTCCAGCTGCCCAGCCCAAGAGGTAAATGCTACCTTATACTAACTTTTATTTGCCTCTTTCATGCTGAGGGAACCCATAAATTCTTTGAGAACATTTCACACTTGTTTGTATCCTCAGTGCCTTGCCCATGGTCAGAATTAAATAAACATTATTTCATTCATTGAATAAACACTTATTATTGCCTTAATAGTAAGTGGTAACAGTACAACAACAACAACAATAATAGCGGCAGCTGTCACTTACTGAGTGCTGACTCAGGTCAGTGGGAGCACACAAGCCAAGGGTGTGGAATATGGGTCGAGCCTGCTCAGGTTCAAATCCCACAGCTGCTACTTCCCAGCCACGTGATTTTGGCCAAATTATTTAAACCTCTCTGTGCCTCCATTACTTCATTTGTAAAATAACAGTCGTAAGATCATGAGAATTGTTTGAGTTAATATTTATGTATTTTTTAAGGCAGACTAGAATGCCTTAGATCCACAGTAAGTGCTCTGTAAAGTTAGTGATTGCTCTCTAGTGTCTGGTCTGAAGACTCTACACACCTTAACTCTACATAATCTTTACCACCACAATTCAAGGTAGAGAGGCCTTATATCCCCTCCACCAATGAGAGAACTTAAGCTTAGCAAGGCACAGTGATTTGCTCAAGACCAAAACTAGCATCAGAGAGTCTGAGTCCAGGGAGGCTGATCCAAGCCTTGGTCTTTCCACCACGCAGGGGCAACTTTAGGCCAAGGATTATCTTACACAACAAGCACCCCAAAACTGAGTAAGAGCTAGACTCCACAGCCCAGCTTAGAAGATTGGTAAAGTTACAGTCCTAAAGATTGAACATCTGTTTCATGAAGAGGAGGAATACCCCCATGTCAGCTGTTAGTCACATCAAAGATTTGTCATGTTTCTCATTTAATGGTCATAAAATCTTGTAATTTAGGAAACCAAGGCTCAGAAAGGTTAAGCAACTTGACCAAAGTCACACAGCAGAGCTGGTATTCAAACCAGGTGTCTGACTCTCTTGATTTTTTTTCCCTAGTCCTGGTCTGTCCTTCTGGTAGACTTATTATCTTCTCTTCAGTCCTGTAGTCATTAATAAACTTACTCAAGTCAAAGAAAATTCCAAGCTGCTCACCTTTCAAAGAAAACTAGTGAACAAACCAGAAGAAACAAAAAATGTCATACCACAATAAAGGTGTTTTAAAAAAAAAAGTGGCAGCTGGATTCACTCGGGGATCGGACTTAGGTGCACGGGCCCATGAACGTTTTCAGTTCACAAGGGATTGCCAAGTGCAGAACACAGAAGGAGACATTCAAAAATATTTACTGAATGGATGAGTGGGCTGTCTTCTTATTTGCAATCACTTTAAAAAAGGGACAGTTTCTATAACGGCAGGTTCTAGTACTGGCTCCAGTCTCTGTCAAGTACATTTGATGTTTGTTCATCCTGGGAACCATCACTAAGATTTATTTCTATGCTGGACCAACACGAGGCTAAAGTTATCCAAATAAAAAAAAAAAAGTATTCCTTATCCAGAATAGTTCTGCATTTGCTTCTGCAAAAGGACTCCAACTTTTTTTCCTGCAAAAGTTCCTCTTTTTTTTTATGATGAGAAGGTTTTTAAAACAATTTTTTTATTGAAGTATAGTTCATGTGCAACATTATATAAGTATTAAGTGTACAATACCATGATTCATAATTTTTAAAGGTTATACTCTATTCAAAGTTGTTATAAAATATTGGCTATACTCCCTGTGTTGTACAATATATCTTTGTAGTTTATTTACTTTATACATACTTTGTACCTCTTAATCCCCTACCTCTATATTGCTTGTGCCCCCTTCCCTCTCCCCACTGGTAACCACTAGTTTGTTCTCTGTATCTGTGAGTTTACTTCTTTGTTAAATTCACCGGCTTGCTGTATTTTTTAGATTCCACATATAAGTGATATATCATACAGTATTTGTCTTTCTCTGTCTGACTTATTTCACTTAGCATAATGCCCTGTAAGTCCATCCAGGTTGAAGCAAGTGACAAAATTTCATTCCTTTTTATGACCAAGTAGTATTTCATTGTGTGCATATATATGGGTGTGTATATATGTATAACTATGCCACATCTTCTTTATCCATTCATCTGTCAGTGGACACTTAGGCTGCTTCCAGATCTTGGCAATTATAATTAATGCTGCCAGGAACATTACAATACAGTTGTCTTTTTGAATTCGTGTTTTTATTTTTTTCTGATAAATAGTAGTGGAACTGCCAAAGAGGAAATGCAGATGGCCAACAGGCACATGAAAAGATGCTCAACATCGCTAATCACCAGGGATACGCAAATCAAAACCACAATGAGCTATCACCTCACATCTGTCAGAATGGCTACCACCAAAAAAACCCACAAATGGTAGAGGGAGAGTATAGCTCAGTGGTAGAGTGTGTGCTTAGCATGCACGAGGTCCTGGGTTCAATCCCCAATGTCTCCATTAAATAAATAAACAAACCTAATTATCTCTCCCACTTAAAAAAAAAGGGGGGGGGGAATAAAAAGACCACAAATAACGAATGATGGCGAAGATGTGGAGAAAAGGGAACCCTCCTACCCTCTTGGTGGGAATGTAAATTGGTGCAGCCGCTGTGGAAAACAGTATGCAGGTTCCTCAGAAAAACTACTCTACTTCTTACGTGGGCTCCAAGGCCACAGAAGGGTGTAAAATGAAATTGCAAAGCCCATGGTGAAGGCCAAGATGGGCCCCTCTGCAGCCCCGTTCCATCTGGAGCCCGGGGTTGCTGCCCCCTGTGCGGGCAGGCAGGGGGTGTCCTGTTCTACTGCCTCACCGAGCTGGTAGTTGTGCCGCTTCTGGCTCTAGGCTGGGATGCAGCACAACAGGACTCATGGTGAGGCGGTCAAGTCCTCACTCCCAACTCCCTACCCTGCACGGGCCTCATCTTCTGTCCCCACATGAGACTAAAGCGTGATTCAACCACCACTGAAGTTTTCAGTTCCCTTTTCCTTTTCTGGCCCTTGGAAATTTCCCTTACATTCCTATGAATTCAGTTATACATTTAAAATGATGTCTAGGCTATATGTCAGTCAGCATTTTGGGGACTTCTGTCACAGAAAAAATTTTCGGATTATCTAGTTGGTTGTATTTCCAGAAATCAGAGGCTAGGCTGTCTCTTTAATATCTCCTAAACAAGTCTATTCCTTTCTCCCTGCAGCCTTGCTAGTTTATGTCATTGTGATTACAGCACTCTACCTGGTCTCCCCTCCCTTAATGATATCCTCCTCCAGTCCACCATCCTGTCATCATTTTAAAATGCAGGTCTGAGCTGGTCATCCTTCTGCTTAAAACTCTCCAAAGGCTCCTCAAGCCCTCAGGATAAAGCCCGAACATCCTGGTAGGATCTATAGGCCTCAACTAGCCCTTCAGGTCTTCATTTATCTACCACCTCTTCCAAGGCCTTTTCTGGACCTTCCCATCCCCACCTCCATGATAGAATGGATTTCCGTCAGGTGTGTCCATGGCCTCCTGCACTCGTCCCTGTCAGCATGCTTGTGTACTCAACTGGCATTGTCTCTCAGATTTAAATTCTAGAGTTCATTTCATTATCAGAGAAACCTGCACGTATTTTTTTTTTAATTTTTATTTTTAAACCAGTGACCCTTGAACAGGGGTTTGAACGGTGCAGGTCCATTTATATGCAGATTTCTTTTTCAATAAATATAAGGCAAGTGTTTTCATTTTACAGATTTTAAAAGTAACTAGGCATGGGGGAAAGTTTGTATTCGATTAGAGATCACCATTTGTAGAATCCAAAGAATTTGAGTTTGAGTCCTGATTCTATCCACAACCATTTCATTTAGGTGGGTCATGTATCAATTCCTTAGATTTTGAAGCAAAGATAGCAGTATGTGGATTTTTGACTATACAGGGGATAGGTGCCCCTAACCCCTGTGTTGTTCAAGGGTCAACTGTGCAATTAATGTAAGGATTAATTAAAGCTAGACCATAAGCATTTTACCAAAGGCCCTTGTCAGTCTCAGTTGCAATGACCACAAACATGATGGGGGGAGCAGGAAAGTGTGTGTAATCAGAAGCAACTCTCACTACTTGTTTTCATGTCACATCACTGAAGAATCAGCTATTTGAAATCTGCCCATCCAAGTATCTACCTGTAGTAGATGTCAACTCCTAGTGTATTTATTGGAAAGAGAAACATATCAAGAGAATACTATTCATTTAAAATGTAAAGGGGGTGGGGAGGGATAAATTGGGAGTTTGAAATGTGCACCTCTCGGGGAGGGATGGAAATGTTAGGCATCTGGATTGTGGTGGTGGCTTCATAGGTGTACACATCTATCAAGATTCATCAAATCGCACATCTGAAATACGTGTAGCTTACTGTAAACAGAAATCATACCACAATAAAGTTGTTTAAAAAAAGTAATGAATTTATGCTCATAAATTATAAATCCAGAGGGTTGCTTTTATCTCCGGGAATATACCAATCAACATCTTTTCAGACAAAAATAGAAAATTCTAAGACCAGTAATGGGTGATTAAAAAGATAGGGTATCATCTCGGAAAGATGAAGTGGAGTCAAGTCTCTCTTACTTGTACTGTTGATGATCCTTAGTGCTTCTTGTTTTTGCCATGAACCTCTCTGCTAACTTTTCTAGGTTCCGAGAATATTCTGTCTCAATTTCAGCTTTTTTCCGGAAGAAATCTTGCAGGTCCTGGAGAAGTTGAACTCGTATCTCTGTCTGCTGCTCCAGGCATTTTTGTTGCTCTACCAGTTGAGCTCGGATTTCTAAGGAGAGAAGAGAAACCATTTGATGCTTTTATGAAAATTACTGAGGTGTGCTGGAATGGGCAAGGTAAAAATAATTTAGCTCTGTATTGGACCTTTATGATGCTACTGTGTTCAGGCTGGTTCCCTAAATAAGATATCTGCTGATCCTTTAAAAGAATGAGATACACCTCAGGAAAGAATGTAATAAATTAGAATAGAAATGTGGGTTACATGTGCAATGCCACAAACATGCATGGGGTCATGAGGGAAGAAATTAAAGCCTTTCAGATAATAGTTCATAACACATAACATCTTTGGGTAGCTGATTCCACTGTAGTTCTCCTTCTTTTTTTTTAAACAGCATTCTACCTCAACTAGCCTTTTTGAGTCTGAATGACAATGAAGTGAGCATCATTTCTTCCAGACTTCTAAACCACCACACATTTGCCAGTTGGCACTTACAAACACTGACATCTGGTAATTTTTATTTAGTGCATGAATTTCCAGTTTGTAGAATACAGTTTCACGGTTTATAGGAATGCCACGCCTCAACATAACTTCTTTCTATATCCAAATAATCCAACCATAATGGGGAATCCTTGGACGCCACTTCGTTATTCTGATCACAACATCAAGAGCTCTTCACTTGGCTTTCACTTTTCCCACATCGTTCAGACGAACAAAGCATTATCAACCCATATCGACCTGAAGAGAATCCTCTGACAATTTTAATACATCAGGAACAATGGAGGTTACTCACTTAGAGATTTAGTAGAAACACAAAAGTAAAAGTGTGTCACACAAAACTATCTGTAAGTGACTGTAACAATAAACCATGTGTGTTTTGGAAAATGATACGGTAATTAACAACTACTAATTTTGTTTTTGTTGTAAGACTCAGGGCTAACCTCCAAAGACAAGAACATTCGTACTGGAAAACTTCATTTCATCTTTCCCAGGGCCAGTGCGTAGTCCCTACAAGTGAGGGCTGAATCTAGGTTAGTGGAGTTAAGAGAAATCAAAGTGCAAGTAACACCTCAATTTCTTCCCATTCTTCTTCCACAGAGAAAGACTGAGGGGACAATACATACAAAGGAGATAACAGTAACTATGAAACAAGGTCTCTGCTCTCAATAAGGCCATGTTCCAGGCAACACTTTTTTGAGGGAGTCCTGGGGAAAGATGGGAAAGCAATTCTCAAATGTTCTCTCTTGGTTTCTCCACTGCTAGACTGGGGGATCCTATTATTAATCTCATAAAAGTGTGGTGAACACCATAATGGAGACATTGTTAGAGGCTTTTAACTACCACGAGCGGCATCTGAGTTTTAGTCAATCAAAGTGTTTTCCACTACAGTATTACAATCAGCATGTCTGCCAAACTCTTTCTCCCACCAATACAGACCTGTTTTTGTTCCATAAAGAAAAAAAAAAATCAAGGGTGGGGGTATTTCTCACTCAGGAATATCAGCAAGTCTTTCAAGATGAAGTAATTTTAGCACATCTTGCAGTGCTAAGTGAAAACAAAAATTGTCTTAGGCTGCCAACTAGTTGTTTTGTTTTGTTTTGTTTTGTTTTGTTTTAGGGGTGAGTGGGTTGGAATTTTTTTTTTTAAGATACCTTAGTGCCAAATAAGAAATAAAAGCAGCTGAGAGTAAAAATCTCATCAGAAGTACACAAAAATTACATCAGCTTCCTTCTTGGATCTCATTCTTAGATTTTTCTTTTCCTTTAGGGTTTAAAATAGAACTAGAAAGTTTTGAGAAGGAGCACTCTACTGTAAAGAGTTAAAATTCCAACCTCATATTGCAGGGAGTAACTGTTACTTCCAGTTATCAGTAATTTTCCAGTCAAAATAGGATACCAGCAACATTTTCAATTGTGAAAAAGTGGAGGGATGGAACCGAGAGAAAAAGTATGCTCCAGAAACTGGATAAGAACCTGTGTGATAACTTTTTAATTCAGAAAAGTTGAGGACAAATGAGGAAAAAATTACAAGGAAAGAAATTCAATATACAAGGACTATAATAAGAAATGTTTTGTTAGGAAGAGAAAATCTTTGGATTCTTTATACTACACCAGAGCTGTCAGGCAGCACAATTCGGCAGGTCACCTCCCTGGACATGTGCTGTACTTCTGTTAATATAACCTCACTAGATTTGAGTTAACTTAATACAGCACCATGTTTGAAAGACTTTCAAAGATTTTTTAAACAAATGAGTACAATAAATGCTTGGTCATATGAATGTTGGTCCACTGCTCAGAACAGGTAAGAAGCCTGTGGTGCCCTGGCCCTACACTCCATCAATCCTGTGATGGGACCACAGGTGACTGTTAGTTTTCAGGTATTAGTACTGCCTGGTTTTATGGCTTTTGTTTTTCTTTCTTTTTCAGATCCAAGCTTCATTCAGTTTACTTGAGCCATTACTAACCTCCTGTTTTGTGTAAGGCAGGGTCTTAGGCACTGGAACTAAAAAAAAACTGTTAGACACAGCTCCTGTTGGTAGGGAAGACAAATCCTAAGTGATAATATCAATATACTGCACTAGGAAGCTATGGAAAGATGGACTGGGCAAGACGGTAGAAGAGCTTGGAAGACGTCATACCCTGCAGGATACATAGGTTAGAAGATACAAAGTTGTAACCACAGAGAATAAGAGAAAATATTTGCAAATCATATATCAAATAAGGAACTTGTATCTAGAGTAAAGAACGCTTACAACTCAATAATAAAAACAGAAATAACCCAATTTTTATAATGGGCAATGGATCTCAATAGACATCTCCCAGAAGAGGATATACAAATGGCTAATAGCACATGAAAAGTGGTTCAAATCATTAGGCGTCAGGAAGCTGCCTATCAAAAGCACAACAAGATAGTGCTTCACACCCACTAGGACGGCTATAATCAAAAAGAATGAACAAGCACCGGTGAGGGTGCAGAGAAATCGGAACCCGCATACACTGCTGTATATGTATGTAATGTATGTAATAGGAATGTAAAATGGTACAGCCACTTTGGAAAACAATCTGAGAATTCCTTAAAACATTAACACAGACTTAGCAAATCCACTCCGAGGTATATTATCCAAGAGAAAACCTATTTCCACACAGAAACATAGAGACAAATATTTATGGCCAGCGTGATTCATAACAGCTGAAAAGTGGAAATAACCTAAATGTTCACTAATAGGGAACAGAAAAACAAAAGGAAGGTACAGCCATACAATGGAATATTCACCCATAAAAAGAGATAACATACTGATTCAGGCTTATATTGAAAATATAAGCTTAGTGAAAGAAATTAGTCACTAATGGAAAGTGTGATTACATTAATGCGAAACGTCCAAAAGAGACTAATTCACCGAAACAGAAAGCAGAGGAGGAGTTGCTGACAAGGGCTGGAGGAGCTGGAGTAAACGGGAAGTGACTGCTAAGGAGTGCAGGATTTTTCTTTTTTTTGGTGGCAGCAGTGGGGTGGTGATGAAAAAGTTCTAAGTGATTGTGGTGATAGTTACAAAACAGTGAATACACTAAAAATCAGTGAATGGTACCCTTTAAACGGGTATGTTGAATGACATGTGATTTATATCCCAATATAGCTGTTATACAAAATATCACAATTCCATGAAATTTTGACTGAGACATTTCTGAGTGGTAAATAAAGGTCGTAACAACAAAATAACTCTACACATTTCCATGCCTAGTACTTTTTAGCAGTTTATCAAATTAGACCACACAAGGGCAAGCACTTTAAAAGTCTTCATAAAATGGCTCTGGCTTCAATATTTTCACTTCATCCTGAATTTATCTGTGAGCCACAATAGTAAATCTAATTATGGGCTAATTTGTGCATGAATTATTACAATTTCTAATGGTATAGGAAAGATTAACCTAGTAGAACATTAGGAGGGGCTTATCAACATGACTCCCAGACAAGTGCACAAAACAGAGCCATCTCTTCCAGGCAGAAAAACACCGTGTCCAAGGGGGCTCTAAGCAGCCATTATTTAAGTTGAGGGCAGGACCTGCTAAATACTAATAATGGCCATTTTAACGGGGCTAAAATTTACTGGGTTTTTTTTTATGACTGTTGTTTCATTTCTGTTCTGCCAGAGCACCACCACAGTATAAGTCAACATCAATAATCCAACAAGAATAATACACATAAGAATGTGTTTTCAAACTACTCAATTAACTTGTTTTTTTTTAAAGTGGAAATAGTCCCTCTAAGCTATAAAAATCTGCTGACTCACAGTTACCAAATAAAACGGAATTGCCTAGGATAAGAGGAAACGAGGCTTTTCTTGCTCTGATAAAGGGAAGTCCTAACCCTTAAAATAAATTTGTGTGAAACCACAGAGCAATGCATATTTCAATGAAAGACTGAGACCAGACTGGGCTGTTTCTCTAATATGTTACTGTCTGATTAGGACCAGGACATAAAACTGACAGACTGGGTGATACTTGTGACCATCTAGCGAATAGGAACGCAGTAACACGTTTAAAACATCACAAACCATCTCAATTATTTCATGGTCTTGCTTGGTCAGAAATTTTCCTAATGATAGGCAAAAAGCCTACATTCTCTGTGGGCTTATCAGTACCTTCACCCAAGGGATATAAGGAATTTTCTCAAATGACAGGTGAGAACCCCTGGAATGTCTCTGAAGAGAAGAACCCAATTAGACTCTAACTGGTTCCATCAACTGTTCACATAACCACTGCTCACGTGAGTATTTATACAGCCTCGCAGCTGCTGATTAGCTTAACACTAGGTGCAAACTTTTGTGAAATATGCTTAAAAAACCTAAAAAGGCTAGAAATTTGTAGCAAAAATATTCCATAAATGCCACCTTTGTTTTGTGTGTGTGTGAACAGACTGGATACACAAAGGCCATTTCTTCATTTCACTAGAAATCTGAAGCCAACATTTATGCTTCTCTTGCACTCTGCACCGTTAAGGACCCGGGTTGGAGTTACGGTGTCACCTGTCACAAGCCACGCGACATGGGGCAAGTGGCCTAACATCTCGCAGTTTCATCCCGTAAAGTAAGAAGAGCTCCACCTCACGAGGCTGTGGTGAGAGAACTAAATGAGACAGTATGGGTGAAAAGCACGTCGCCAGCCGCCAGCCGCCGTGAAACAGATGGAGATGTGATTATTACGAGTATCAGCAGGCTTTCATTAGAAAAATATTTATCGACTATTTCCTTGTGCCAGACTCCCTTCTAGTGGCTCTAAATAACAGACTGGAAGTCACGGGCCCCATCCTCAGCGAGGAGACAGCCAGCGCACACAGATGGTGAGAGCTAGTGACCTTCAGGGCCTTGCTTTACTAATGTCGAGGAGCAATGGGAGGCTGGGGGTGGGGGGAGCATGCATGGTTGCGCCAAGTGGCGAGCACTGAGGTGGTCCTGAGGTGGACCTAGCAGTGTGCTGGCGGACACAAAAGGGAAGGGTATCCCAAGCTGAAGAAACATCTTCAGCACACGCAGGAGGAGAGAACAGAGGCGCTATAACAAGTGCCTCTCTGTGCGAATAGCTAACTTCAGCTGGGTGACGGGTCTAGCCATGTTAGGTTGGACAGGACCCCACATGGCAGGCTAAGGAGTAAAAAATGTTACCTGTTAGGTCAGTTTCCCCAAGTAGCTTGATGGTAAGAACTACCTGGGGTGCTTACTAAAAATAGCTGTGTCCAGGTCCCTCAGCAGGCTATTTTTATTTTTATTTATTTTGGTTTGTGGACCTGGAACAGAGGTGTTTAATTAAGTACCCAGGTGAATCCTATCTCTGTGCAACTGTAGGAAACACCAGTGGGGAGGAACTGGACAATTTGGAACAAGGAAGACACATAATCAGATTTGCATTCCAGAAAAATCACGCAAATAAATGAATAAATAAGTGAAATGAAAGGCTAAGCACCCCACACCTCAAGGACCAGTTTCTTTCTAAGCTATAGGGCTCCTCGTCTGGATTACGAATTATTGGGCAGAGCAAACCACCATCCACCAACAAAAACCCTCCCAAGATGAGTGGTATCCACGTTTTTCTCTGCCTGAGCCTATTATTTTAGTTAGTTTGGAATCACTCATTTCTGTCATCTGGCATGGAACTAAGGAGTGTTTCCACATTATCGGTTATTGGAGTAGAAGCTGACTGTCAACCATACTGTGGAGAAAAGCTTTAGAGCTGGGCTCCCCAATATGCAGCCACTTGTCACATCAAGCACCTCAAATGTGGCCGGTCCCAACTGAGAGGTGCTGTCAGTGTAAAATACACATGAGATTTCAAAATTTTAGTGTGTGTGTGTGTGTGTGTGTGTGTGTGTGTAAGAATGTAAAAGTGTCTCATTAATAGTTTTTATATTAATGTTAGAATTTAAAATTTTAGAAATGTTGGGTTATATAAAGATACTATTCAAACTAATTTCACCCGTTCCTCTCTTTTTTAATGTGGCTGCTAAAAAAAAGATTTTAAATTGAAAATGTGGCTCATCTGTAGGACAAACCTCCTCTAGTACATGAGTGAATTTGCAGCTGGTTGCCTCCTAAGTGAAGTCTGAAATGTGGCATTCCCAACAGGAAAGGTCTTTGAAAGAGTTAGCGGACTTGACCAGAAGACTTACGCACAAAGTGAACATGGGGTAGAAAACAGAGTATCAGGACACCGGTTCCAGTTAGAAGCGTGACCTTTGGAGGAGTAACTATCTCTGTGGAACTCATGTTTCCTCACCTGCACAATGATCACTAATCACAATGGCCATATTGCCCTCCCAGAGGCAAGAGGCGGCTTCAGTGAGATGAGAGATAGACAGGCTTTCTCACCATGTCAAGCACTGTATTGGCCAGTTGTCATGCAATGTGGTTTGAGAAAAGAAAAACACAAGTTCTAAATTTGATGGTCTTGACTGCACAGACTAAAGGACTTTCAGAAAAGAAAAGATCACGGGCCAGCTGGGGTCATCACCAGTGATACCCTCAGGGGTGTTTGGCCCTGCACTGCCTTTAAAGGAGACGTAGCATTTGGAAAGATGTGCAAATTCGGGGAGTGGAAAAGAAGTTCCTTAAATAAACTAAAAATGATCATTCTTGATACTCCGGCCCAGAAGAATAAGGGTCTGGGGAAGGGCGTTCAGGGTGGATCAAGGTTACTGCCTCATGGAAAATCTAACTCCTTAAAGTCTTTTTCTACTTCCGAATCATGGTGTCACCAACAACTTATGCAAACTAACTAGCACAGACATATATGAAATCAGATGGTTTCCATTCTAAGCTCGAATCACGGCTTCATCCTAGAACTCCGGGGGAAGCAGGGTGATGATAAAAGCTTTGGGAATAAAATAAGGTAAGAGACCGCCCTCTCAGCACAGTCAGTCCTCACTGTACAGATGTGACAGTGAAGCCAGCATTACAACACTTCTGACACCGGAAGAGAGGCTGCATCCATTTTCCTAAGTTTTCATAATAATATTTTCATTTGGAATTACATTTACTTCAGTATTATTTTAGAATAAAAGCTTACTACAGAAGCATCAGTTTTCATAGCTTTTGAAAGCCAAAAATTAAATGTTGGCCTAGATAACATTTTCAGATAAAGTATGGAAAACAAATTTGTACTTTTTTTTTTTTAATCCCAGATGAAAGCTAGCCAGGGTAAAAGGCAGTAAATTAAGGTGATCAATTATTGCAGCTGAACTACACTGGAGAAGAGGCCAGCTGAAGGAAGCACAGAGCGGAATGACTAACTTTTGTGCTTTTATTTAGAACGCACAAGAGGCAAGATTTTATTAACTTCCCCATAATTAAGCAAAGACATTTCAGAGCGTACTAGAAGATTGATTTTTACTACCAGAAAAAGACAGTGTGTGGGAATCATTGATCTGTAGAGAGTACAAAGATTTACATTTTGGAATGGCTGTGTCGCTGACAAAAGTTCAAGGCATTCTCTAAATGTTTACTTTCTTTCCTGATATAGTTGAACACAGAATCTCATGGAGTAAACATAAAATTTTACACACCTTTTTCTCTAAATAAATTTTGAGGACGAAAGAAACGTCTGTAAACTAGTTTAAATCTTTTGTACTTGAATTAACAGCAAATTGATGCTTTTTCAAATTAAGGCTATTTCCCTGATTGCAGTAATTACAATTTTAAAGTGTCTACTAGAACACAGTTTAACCTCCCAAGCAATTTACCATTTACAACAAACAGGAGAATATTTACTCAGTTCCTACTACGTTCCAGATCCTGTGATGAATACTTGATGTAGCTTAGCTCACGTAATTCTTACAGCAATCCTCTTATGTAATGCTTCCATGACATACATGAGGAAATCAAAGCACAGGAAGTTAAGTATTATGTCCAAAGTCATACAATTAATAAGTACTAGAGCTCAGATTCTGAAGTTCATGATGCAAAATTATGATGTCCAACAATTACACATAGTGTGCAATTACACAAAGCAAGCCTAGCCTTTGAGATAATTTGTTGGAATGTATATAGAGGCTGTGTATTTAACTATTTATGTATCAGATAAAAGTTTAAGCGCCAAATGTCTAGCATCATATAGAAAAGTAATGATTGCATGTCTATCATTTACTTAAAGAAAGCCAAAAGACCCCCTACAACACACAAAAAATCTAATATTTTACAAAAACTAGCTAAGCGGCTAATGCTAATTCCTAAATGTCATGGCTTTACAGGAAACAATGTATTTAGGTCAATTGCTTTTGTTTAAAATCGTTATTGAGCTACAGCTATTATATTGCAATTACTATAGAACTGTGAACTCTACAGATTGTGAGTCCCTTAAATGCAAATACCATGTGTAAATTTCCATATAGCACATAATAGTAACTATCTCTGATGAACGTTTGCTTCAGTAAAGGTAATAGGTTATTATGCTTAATTATGCACAGTTGGACATAGGACTCAAATTTTACTCATTCATAAAATGGGTTTCCATTTCCCTCTCCTTGAAACCCACCACCCCATCACTTCACCTTTTCATTCTTTGCTCCATGTGGTCCTGCTGGCATCCAGCCCTACAAGGTTTCCCCCATACACAATGCTCTACACAGTCATTAGCAGAAAAGAAATCCAGTTAAATCCATTGAATGTCATGTTTTAAACATTTCTCAATTAAATGTACCTTTTATATGTCCGCTTCTACCACAGAAAACCATCGTCCAGGAAAACAACAAAGGAAACACTCACCACTTCACCTAACTTTCTTCAGACTTTTATTAGAGACTTTGACTGGATGGCTACTGGCAACTTGATACCTTATTTTATTTAACTACAGTTCAATAAACGAGAGTTCCAATAACCTCTAGCTCCCAGTGAACGACCTGAACACTGGCTCAGGAGCTGATATAAGGAAACCAGAAAGTAGTCTAGTCACACCTGGGCTTCCTTAACATTCATTTTACAGCTGAAAGACACAATTCTGGATCAATGAATAAATACCTTTCTATCCTAGGCCACAAAATCATTAAAGAGATGGCAATTTAAAAAATCATACATATATATATATATATATCTCCATATATGTATATATTACATATATACACATATTAAGTGTATACCTTTAAAGGTTTTTCAGGCCTAAGCAAATACTCTATACTAACCATCTTCTTAAAATGTCAAAATTAATAATTCTCTTCATTTTATCTCTTCAAAGTACCAAAGAAAAAGTACAATTTGATAGACAACCTATGTATTAAAAGTTAACACTCTTCTACTTTATCCTCAGATAAAAGCCAAACTCTATAGTACAAGTTACTTCTGGTTTTGCACCAACACTCAACATTTACCCACATAATCTGCAGAAGCTGAATCCAACAATGCTCTCTCATTGTCTGCTCAACAAGCAAATGAGAGAGCACAAAAATGCTTACCCTTCTGACAAACATTTACTGAGTATCTTTCAGGTGCTGGGTCTTGGAGGAAAAAAAAGAGAAATCCATTCCTTTTTGTCCCCAGGGCCTCCCAAGCTAGCTTCTGGTCTAGGACATGGGAATAAGTAACTGCTATTTATTTATTTTTTTAACTGTTTTTAATATAACTATCACCATCTACAATGCAATGCTGTAAGCCTATAATGGAAGTGTGAGGAAGGTGCTGTGAGAACATATAGGAAGGAACAATAAATGATGCCCAGGTAAATCAGGGGAGGCTCTGAGGTGACACTGGAGCCAGCAGTTAAGGAGAACTGTGTCAAGCTGGGGGTGGGGGTAGGGGTGGGAAGGGTATTATGGGCAAAACGAGTAGCTGGTTCAAAGGCCCCAGGGTATGAGTGTCTGGAGAGTTAGGCTGTTACAAGGATGCCAATTTGTTCCATATTGCAGGGTGATAAGGTAGGCAGAGGCTGGACCAATTATTAGGAGATTTAAAAGTAAATATTCTATATGATAAGTGATGTTATCCTTACCCAGATCTATTCACTTATTATAGGGATTGTGTCAATTTATTTATTTAACAAGTTAAAAACAAATGCATATCCTCCCCCTCGACCACCACCTGGGGATGTAACGTACAGCACAGGGAACAGGTAAATTACACTGTAATAACTTTGCATGGTGACAAATGGGTACTAGACTTATTGTGGTGGTTTTTTTAATAACGTATAAAAATATCAAATCACTATGTTTGACACCTAAAACCAATATAATATTGTATGTCAACTATAATTTTAAAAAAGGAAAAAACCCAAATGCATATTATTCACATTTTGAAAGGATAGCTGTAGAAACACGTTCTGATTAAATATTCAGAAAATGACATTTCCTGCCAAATCTTTGACAGCAGATTTTTTTTAAAGTATTTAATGCTAATTTAGATAAGAGAGGGCAGTGTCAGGTATATTTAATAGAATACTGAGGATATGGAACAGATGGATTTATAAGTACCATAATATGATCAGAATTGCCTTTTATTTCACTCTCATTAGATTTATATCTAATTTGGAATCAAAGTGACTTAAAATGACAAATTGTTTGAAACACCTACCTTCTACCTTTCTTCTATAATCTGTGGTCCATTCACCTTGCAATTTACTTTGAAAAGGTACACTTCTTAGAAGATACTGTACCATTTAATCTTTACAACAAAGCAGCAGTTCAGAAACTAAGCAGTTTATACCTCTTTTTTATAAGCTCTTTTCAGGATCTCAAACACAATATTAGCTTTGCTGCCTCCTGCCATGCCCACTCTTACACAGCGGGTCTTCTCTGGATGAGATGCATTTTTAAACATGATCAGAGGCACGAAGAGCTCTTAGTGCGTTGTTGAGAAATACTATCCTCCTCCCTCCAAATCCCCGGTACCAGCAAGCTTCCCCTCCCCTCCTCCACTCACCATGCACCTACAATCTGAATGTTGCTTTTGACTGAATCTTCCATCCCAGCTCTCTGCTCACACTGTGTCCCCAAGTCAGTTAAATTTCCCTGTGTCTTGGGTAAGCGGAAGACAATGGACTGACAGGCTGAGGAAAAGAAGGCAGTAGGAGTAGGGAAGGATGAAGGGAAATATAGCTAATGAGAAAACAAAGGAGAAAAGATTCAAGGGAGTAATTGAGGTAAGAGAGGAGAAAGGAGAGGTAGGTGAGGGAGGAAAGGGGGCAGGTGAAGAAAATGAAACCAATGAAAAGCAAGGTCTTCGGGAAGTCACTGAATCAGCACGGCGCCAGAGGGACTTTGACAGAGCTTTTGTCTACTCATGCTTGTCTTCAGGCTCTTAGATTTTTGAAAAGTATATTTAAAAAAAAAAAAAAGCTGAAGCATAGTCAGTTACAATGTGTCAATTTCTGACATCCAGCATAATGTTTCAGTCACATGTATACATACCTATATTCATTTTCATATTCTTTTTCATTACAGGTTACAAGATACTGAATATACTTCCTTGTGCCACACAGAAGAAACTTGTTTTTTAAATCTATTTTATATATACTAGTTAATATTTGCTTTCAACAATTCCAGACATCAGACTTCAGTCTAGGGCCAGTGTAAGAACAAAATTTCAAGGTTGAACATAGAGCACAATTTTTTTTCTTATTAGAACCGAAGTATAGGTTGTTCAGATTTGTAAGATTCTCCCCTTTTAAGCCTTTAGAAACTTAACTGAAATTAAAACTGATCATGAACGTTCAATTTCAGTTTTAATGAAATTCGCCATAAAGAGTCATCCACGCTCTTCTCCCACAGTACCCTACTTCTAACACAGTTCTTAGCCAACCGTACAAATTCTTTGTCTTCACTCTACTTTTATGGTTAGGTTTAGCTGTTCCTCAAGCATTTTAATGATCTTGGCACCTCAGGGGTAGAAGGGAGAGGCCACGAAGATCAGGTAGAGTTCCTCAGAATTCCTTGCACCACCTTCCTTCTCTGTAAAAACCAGCCCAATTCAGTAAGACTCAAAGCTTTCCACATCGACCCACAGTACACTTTCTCCTCCTTTGAAGTTCAGATGTTTCTGGCGAGCACCCACGCTACTCACAGGCACCGCTGATGTTCTCTTGGCTGCCGGCATTCAGAGAGCCGTCTGAATGGATGGCACCGGGCCTCCTGCCACTCCACGAGCTCCTTCCCGGGCACAGGTGCCAAGTCACCCTGAGCTGAGGCTAGCAACAGCCTGCAGGGCACTTCAGGCCCCGACTCCCAGACCCGGGCTCTCCTGTACGCCAGCAGCACAGGCCAGGATGAATACGTTTTACTTCTTCCCTCTGGTTACAGGGATGGTCAGCTGGGACCATCCTAAAGGCAGAACACTCTGCCCAGGCCCAGTGAAACGCTTTACGCTTCTCTGTGGTCCCTTCCTGAGGCTCAAATAAGAGCTACTTATAGTCTGAAGACCTGCATGTAAGCATTATATATAGAGGAAGGGTCACAAACCTAAATGCCTTCAGAGGCCAGACAGGTCCCATAAATGAGGGAGGTGGGCAGGGTGCAAAATAACAAGGAAAGGTAAGGATTGCTTAAGCCAGAGCACATGCCTCATGGAGCCACCAAGCTCCAGATAATGACTGCATTGGAGAATGCCTGATGCAAATGCCAAATCTGATTTTTTTTTTTTTGAGAGAAGCCAGAAATCTGATTTGGGGGTAAAATCGCCAAATTTTTAAATCTCAGCAACTAATTAAGTTAAAACAAAACCAAAGCCTATCTGAGCCAGTGAAAATCCATCCTTGTGCCAGATTTTGCCCCTGGATTACTATTTTGTGATCTCTGACGGAGAGAAATTCTAAGCTTACTGGACATAATACCTTCTTCAATTGTCAGAAATAGAAGAGAAACAAAATTCGGATTAACGATAACCTTTGGGACCTCAGGAATGAGGCAATAATGTAAATAACATGTGGAAGACCAGTCGAAATCATTTAAGGTGGCGTATTTAGTGAGTAATAGTATTTCCTGGCTTTCAAGCGAATTTATTTGTAACCTGGATGCCAAGAGCTCGACTTACTCTAAAACTCTCACGCTAGTTTTCTCGGAATTGAAAATGCTAGAACAGTTTCTCCTCTTCGCCATTCTCTCCTGGGGCTCAGCCTAAATCTGGAAGAGGATCTCAAGTCCAGTCTTATTGGAACGGTTTCTCAAGATGAGAACTGTTTACGCTGACTCGAGAAACCAGAGAAAGCACTTCAGCTCCCACTGCTGCACAAATCCATTAACCATCACTGCTGTCAGAGGCTTTCCTGGATAACCTGGGGTTCCAATTTACGTTCTGTATCTCTCCTCTTTTGGACACGTGTTAGAGGAAGAGAGGAATCACAGAGACTCAGATTTACAGTGAGCCTTAGAGATCATTTAGTCCGACCTACTGTCTGGTGATCAAATCCCCCCAGGTCCATGCCTGCCCAGAATTCACTCTCCTGAGAACAGTCTGTGCCACTGTTGGGCAACTCCAACCCTCAGAAAAGCCTCCTTGAACTGAAACATGAACCCCTCCATTGGTTCAACAGCAACAAAAAAGTACCAAAAAAACATACCACATGCCAACTACATGACTCATGCTAGTTGCTTTTATATAAAGATGAATAAACTGGGATACCCCACCTCTTCTGCAAAGAACTCACAGAAATACCTTTTATATTAAATATCAAACTTCCGAAAAGGTACTGTGTATGAGTTAGTGCACCCGAGAGACAGGGCAAAGGCGACCAGTTAGAAAGCCCCGATGTAAGACAACGCCTGAGAAGTGAATACTTAAAAGAAAGGAAAGGTTTACTAGTTATGGGGAAACGGTGATGAATACTTACATGAAACTTCTTCAAAACCTGACATCTTTTCCTACCTACGCTGGGAACCAAACGCTAAAAGGCAGACAGCTGCCAAATCCATTACCCACCACAAAAGGAGATCTACTCACTCATTACCTCCGTACTTAAGGTGGTACAAAACCAGGTTTCAGTATCACCACCCGTTTTCGCTTAACCAGCCTCTCCCCTCATTGATACCTGTCTCCTCATTCTGCCATGCTCTCCCTGAAGCCTAAATCAAGTAAAAGATATTCAATCAATATCATCCCCATTTTTTCCCCAACCCCAGGTTACCCAATTCAGAGAAAATTGAGAAAAAAAAAATCAGCATATGGCAGTTTAAAGTTTGCATGATGGCTAAGTGCTGAGAACACTTGATTCAACACAAACTTGGTCATAAATTTAGTGGAAAACTTAATTTTTCCAGCTGAGCATAAGTGAAAATTTCCTTTGATACTATGTTTTTGTTTTTTGGTTTTTCCCTTTGAAAGCCACAAGTTTAAATTCTGAGTCCTGACCTTGGGTAATTTATATAATCTTAAACCTCAATTAAAACCAATCTCAATCAGTTGTTACGAGGATTAAGTTAGATGCCTGTACAAAATTCAAATAGAGCCTCACATAAAAAATATGAGACAAATGGTACCTATGGTTATTAGTATTATTACTCCATCTGTTGGTCCTAAAACATCTTCCCACTTTTCCCAAGAATCTACTTCTTTGTGAGCTCTAATGCACTGTAGATTCCACTTGGGGGTGGTGATTATGCCTATTAAAAATGCACTTTTATTTTCTCCCTCATTCATGCAAACATAGTCATTTGAGAAGATTATAATAGTAGAAAGAAAGGGGAAATCACCCATCTTGGGAACACACCTGTAAATATGATGCAATTATTTTTTGTGCTTTTAAAAATGTATGAATGATTCTTTTAATTTAAAAATAACTGTTTATCGCTTATAAAGACAGACATGTATATCGTACTATGTTAGAAAATGTAATTTTTTGAAAACCCATTTGATTTTCTATCACCAAGAGATAAATAATGATAACATTTTGTGGTATACTCTTCCAAATACTTTCTAATATGCAAAGCTCTAGGTCATGTTCATTTTCATTTTCCAGCCCCTAATGATTTATTCACATGCTGTTTCTGGTGTAGAAGATACAACCCCACCTGTACACAGCTAAGCATTCCAGAGCATCTACAACCACCATCACTGACCCCCCTACTAAGGGCCACGCTCTTTATGGCGTTACTCCTAATCCTTACACAACAGTCCTGCAAAACGCATCTCAGTACCCCTATTTTGCAGAGCTAGGTTTCAATCCATCTTTGTCTGACTCCAAAGCCCATATTCTCTCCCCTTGTACTAGCCTAAAGTTAAGCGAGATTACAGATTCTATAGCTGCAAACAATTAAATAAGCTCAGTTGATCCAGATCCTTATTTTGGGGGCAAAGTAGTATAATTCTCATTTTACAGAATTTTCCAAAGTTACAAAGTAAAGAAGGATAGAGTTGGGTCTTGAAAACTGAAGTGTGAGGAGGACACCATCATGTTAATGCAGAGGTAACCCTCTGTCGTGAAATGTTTAAATTTTGAGTTTGCTGGGATTTTACATAAAATAAACACACCCTCGAACCATGCACAAGCAACCACTGGGGAGCTGTTACTGGGGTATAATTCAAAAACAAAACCCACAACAGAACTAGGAAGTCACAGAGACTCAGTGTATACATTATAGTGTAACTTCCCCTGGTGTTAAAAGCCCTGCTTATCAGGCTACTGGGAAAGAAACTGGTAACCCACAGACCTGGATGAGAGTCCCAGCTGTCACCAAAGACCTCAGTGACCCTGGGCAAATGATTGACGCTCTTCTGGGCTTATGTGACTTCATCATTAAAACAGGTCTACAAAAATACCCATCCTCATGGACTCACACTACTGTCAGCAGGAAGAAGGTATGAATGCCAAAGGGCTGAGAAAATTTAAATTTTCCATTCATATGTAAGCTATCTAGTAAAAGTAATGACAACTATAATAATAAGGTGTTACTACAGTGAAACGTGACTGAGTGCATATTGTCAAGCACTGTTCTATTTTACATGAATTAACTCTTTTATTTCTCATACCAATTCTATAAGGTAAGTATTACAGATGAGTAGACTGAGGCAAAAAGAGGTAAATAAGAACTTGCCCACATCACCTGGCCAGTAGGTGAAGCTGGGTGCTGAATCCAGGCAACGTGAACCTGACTGCAGCCTGAACTTCTAACTACATGAAAAGGAAGTTCCTAGAATTCTTTACTTTCTCTTTTCCCACTTCAACAAGACCCTGTGCCAGGCCCCTAGGGGGAAAAAAAATAGCACCAAAATATACTCTACCGCTTCGGCAACTTTTGCTATTTCCAATTATATGATTTTCTTTATAAAACAAGAAAATAATCTTGAAGCCATTCTGACAAATCTGTTGAGTTTAAGAAAATAAATAAACAAACACAGATTTGTCTTTTCCAGCAACATTATATTTAGGCATACCAGGTAATCTCATTAAAAAAATTTTTTTTTAAGATTTACAACTCTTTCAAATACTGAATACTACTATTTTAAACAGTTCTAATTAAAACCTCTCCCCAATGGTCCCCCCAAATTATACACTGCTCTAAAAGGGTAACACTCACTACCTTAAATTTTCAGTTCTGTCCAAGACCTAAAAAGAGGAAAAGTATGCAATGGAGATAAAATTCTAAAGTAGATAATAGTCACATTTCAAAGAAACACATTAATCTACTGAACAAGCATCATCCACTGAGTCTTCCCTTTTAAACTGGGCTTCCTGTGGGGTTAAATATTACATGAGACAGACACTGGTCTGTGGCTGCTGCTGAGTATATTCCTTCCCCACATTCTCTCCCAAGGCGACGTTGCCGAATGACTTGCCCAAAATGCAGAAAAGTGCTGTCAGAAGTAAGCAGGTAGAAATAGAATATGAACCACAAACGCAGGCCACATATGTGATTTTACATTTTTGAGTGGCTACACTGAAGAAAATATAAGTAACAGGTGAGGTTAGTTTTAAAATATATTGTATTTATTAACCCAACATATCAAAATATCTTAATTTCAACATGTAATCAATATAAAAAGTTAATAAGATATTTTGAAATTTCTTGTATTAAACAAACTTTCAAAATCTGGTGTGTGTTCAAAATCTGACAGCACGCTGCAACTGGAACTAGCCACCTTTGGGGTGCTGATTGGCCTAGGGCAGTGCGGTTCTCCAGAATGCTTTTAGGAGTACAGTGAGGATTAGAGAATCAGCCAGGTTCCCAGGCGCAATCAGCAAAGCACGGGTCAAGGAGAAAAGTTACAACAGGTTGATAATTCTGCCCTGTTTAAGAGGTACACAGTGTTTTAATGTAAAGGTTCTCTTCAATTAGAACTTAAAAAGCTCAGATTGTGTGTGTGTGTGTGTGTGTGTGTGTGTGTGTGTGTGTGTGTGTGTATGCCCATGCACACATACACATGACTTTAATATCTAAATAATAATGATCAATAAAATAATAAAATGATGGCCAGTGTGGACACCCAGTGTGACTGCACAAAAGGAAGCCCTGGAAAAGAATGTGGGAAGCGTACTATTGGGGGACGTGGGGTTCTGAACGACAGTGATTAAAACCACACCCCATTTCAATTAATTTCCTATTTTCCTTTCTTCCCAACTCCTCTGTCTCACTTCACTGAGGTCTATCCTCAGATGCCCCTGTGCTGGTGAGGAGCCCTGGGGGTCAGGGGAGTGTCCTCACCCAGATCCTGCCCCACGTGTAGATTTCCTGTCCACACAGTCTGAGCCTGCTTCCACAGTCTGCCCCGCCTCTGCTCCAGGACCCACTCAAGGCCCTGTGCAGTGAGGGAGAGCTGGGGGTCAGAACAGGAAAGGTGAGCACAATTCTTGCCCTAAGCAGTGCAGTCCAACAGAACACACTACAACTATGAACATACTCTAGAGCTACACTGTCCAATACAGCAGCCACTGGCCACATGCAGTTATTAAGTGCCAAAAATGTGATATGACTAAGGAACTGAAACTTTTAACTTTTGTATTTAATTTTAAAGTTAAATTTAAATTGCCGCCATATTGAACAGGGCAAGCCTAGTGGAAAAGAAAATTGATTACAGAACAAGTTTGTATTAGTTTCCCACTGCTGCTGTAACAAATTATGACAAATTCGCTGGCTTAAAAGAGCACAAATGTATTCTCCTACAGCTCTAGAGGTCAGAAGTCTAAAAGAGCATTTAGGGGCTAACATCAAGGTCCTTCTGGAGGCTCTAGGGGAGATTCCATTTCCTGCCTCTTCCAGCTTGAGAAGCCTGCCAACATTCCTTGGGCCAGGACTGGAAACACACTCGAATCTCTTCTATTATCACATCAACATGTTCTCTCCTGGTAACCCTCCTGCTTCCCTCTTATAAGGACCCTTGTGATTTTACACTAAGCCCGTCCAGATAATCCAGGATAACCTTCCCATTTCAAGATCCACAACTTAAGTCACAACCACAAAGTCCTTTTTATCATCAAGGGTAATAATACTCACAGGCTCTGGGGAGAGGGCTGTCTTTGGAGGGCTATTATTCGGCCTACCTACCTAGATTGCTGAGTGCTGTAAGAGATAAAGAGGCTGAAAGAGCTAGAAAGAACCAAAGAACTTTCATCGGGAAAGACATGTGAAGAACATCACTCTGGTAGCAGAATGACTGGAGGGATGTCAGACTGAGGGCAGGGAGACCAGTGAAGATGCTTACAGGAAGGAAAGAGCAGAAGTGAAAAGAGAAGCCAAAACCAGCTAGTGGTGGTGGACAAGGACAAGGGATGAGGTGAGCAAGTACTGAGGCAGAACCCACACAACCTCCAGGCGGGAGGCCTGGTCCAAAGGGATGCTGGAGGGAAGGACAAGGTGAGTAAGAATTTTAATGCCAACCTCTCAGAATTCCAGTTGGTGATGTAGAATATTTGATGTCATTTTCCTGCTTATCAATGTTACTTTAAATTGATTCCACTAATGGACCAAAATACGAGGGCATTTCCCACAATACGAGGTGTTACAAGAAGCTGATCCGTGTAGGCACTCGGCAGAGCTTTCACCGGATGTGGATGCACACACTGTGCAAGAAGCCGGAGGGTCAGTCTGGTCTCCAGAGGTTTTTTTTTTTTTTTTTTTTAAGTTGTAGTATGACATTTCAAAGCCAGCAGATACATGCGCCATATTCATCTACAGTAGAGTAATTAAGCCTGTGTGTGGACTTTGATATCTCACAGACCTGTGTTCAAATCCTGTGTAAAACCATACGTAATATTAGCTTTGACCCCTGAGGAACCTACTTAGCTCTCTGAACATGATTTCTTCATCTTTAAAGGAGAGAAAATAACGCATATTATAGGGCTGCTATGGGGTTTAAATGATAGGTCTGATTTCATGTGTGGTACAATGCAGGTAATCAATAATCAATAATAATAATAAAATTCTTATCATTGATAGCCCTGTTAAGAAGAATAAGCAGCAGAAAAATACAGTTTATTATTAATAAATCTAGTAAGGCTCTCCTAAACAGTTAAAGAAAAACCACACAAAGTAGAAATTTCAAATCTGGAAAGAAAACAAACACATCAGCAAATCCTCATACAACAACTATGGATAATCTAATGACATGGATTTAGAACTTCAGGATAAATGCCAGCTGAACTGAAGTTCTTAGTGTCTAGCCCAGCTCCACATGATCCATCAAGCTTCACTACTGTTTTAAGAAACATGGTAAAACGCACCCCAAGTTAATCAGCATCAATACTGAATTAGAAAAGAAAAAAAAAAACTAAATACACAGGCATCCTCAATCTGTAGACTAGCGATGTCCCAGAAAAGCATACACATCTTGCAAACTAGATTTTGGTAATCAGGACTTGTTTTCCTAATCATAATCTCAGAAATTTACTTCTCTGGAAATATGCAGTAACATTTTTGGGGGAATCAGCCATAGAACTAGGAGAGGTGGTATTCGGTACTCTGACCCAGATGAAATCAAACAGACTGCTCCACATTAAAGTTTGGGTCTAGCCAGGGTCATGTTTTGACTGAAGTGGCAAAGTCACCTCCATCTTCTGATAGTGAAAAAAACATCCATCCTGTAACTGACAAACCGGAGGACGGTCTACCTAGAGTACAATACATTTATTTATATTACCTTCCTGGGGCAAGACATTTCATTTCCATTGAAGACAGCACCTCCCCTCCCTCAGTAAATGTTTTAGATGGACGGGACAACTTTACAAAGAGACACAACATTGATCTGACACCCAGAGGAACAACGGGGGAAAGGATATTGGAGCTTAAGTATAAGAAATTGTTAAAATCAGTGTTATGTTGACGAGGCTTAAAGCAGCACGTGGCGTATGCTCTTTATGACTGGATTCAAATTCAGAGTTGTGTTTTAAAAATAAGGTAACACCTCCAGAAAGCAAGTAAACAACTTAAGCTACAGGCGGCCAAAGGAACACAGTTCAGCCCATTTGCAAACCCTAATTACCAGAGGACAGCAAATTAAATGCTAATCTCCATTGTCCACAAACAGTATTTTTTCAATGATATACTCTGGACTCTACTTCACCTTATTAAACACGTAGTGAAGTTGCTCATAAAGTCAAGTCATTCAACAAGGACAATCAATCACAGTTAATGGTCACTATGAAAACCAGCCTGCAACTCTTAAAAGACAATTTCACAATTAGGAGCAAGAGTGGGACGCAGCCTTCTGGGGAGGAGGGCTCTCATTCCTAAGTCCTCTGGGGAGTGAGAAGGGATGCCGCGCTCATGATCGCTGAGCACGCCTGCAGGGGCGGGGGCGGAGGGTGGCACTGAGGACAGGCACACACGTAAGACTTTCCAAAGTTTCTGAAAAGGAATCCAAGGGCCACAGTAACCCCGCTGGGTGCCAGGGTGTCTTCTTGGAGTCGCCTAACCACCCTGCCAAGCATGTTCTGAATCATTTTACTGACACTTTGGGAGAAGGCAGTCCCCATGTTTTCCCAGCCTAAATTTGGAGTCAGAAAAGAAGGCTGGCTCAGAAGACCTGAAACAGGGACTCAGAGACTGTTTGCATTCCCCCTAAAGCTGCACCTTCACTGCCATGGGGAGTAGCCTCCGATGGCGCCACTCCCCTTGTCCTCCTGGGAGTTCCCACTGGCCACCGCGCTGCCCTTCCTCAGGACTCAGCGCCCTCTGAGCCACAGAGGACAGAGGTGCAGTGCCAAGCCAGAAACCGCTTCTGGAGATTTTTTTATGTCATATGTCTCATTCAAGACTAATCATGCAGAGGCAAAAAACAAAAAAAAAAAGAGTCAAGCTTCCAAGAAGAAAATTGATGAGAGGGAAAAGAACACATTAAGAAGCGGCAGACAAGGAAGGAAGACAAGCAGACGGGCACTGCAGCCCCGTCTCCCCCCACCCGTATGTTTTCCCTCATACCCATATGCTCACTCTCAGTTCCCATATGGTTTTCCTTCCTCAATATGAAATTGGGGGCAGGGTGGGGCAGGAACAAGCACACATCCACTTTGTTTCTACACAGCCTACCGCAGGAACCAAGAATCCTAGAAGATGGTAGACAAGAACGCCCAGTGAAATGCAGGTCCCCGCAGGCTGTGGGAGGCTCTGGCCCTGGTTCTGGCCTCCCGCCTTTGCTTGGGGTCAGGCATTTTGCACGTTCTCCCTCAAGCACAATCAGGGCTTCTCTGGTCCAACTGTGGTCATTTGCTCCTATTCAAGGTGGTCTCCTGCCTGAGGCCTGAGCCTGAGCTGCAGACTGACAAATGTGGGCTGGCCAAGGGGGAAGAAGCCCAGAAAAGTCACCAGTGCCAACTGGCCTGATGTCCAGCCCCTCACCTGAACCAGTGAGGGCAACGGTGCGGACCCACGGCCTCTGGTTCCAACAGGGTAGAAGCCTGTGGTTCTTCAAACTCAGTGATAATGCGACCTGGCAAAATACTGTGCCTTCAAGTATTCATAGCAGCTTGACTGACTGACTGATCGATAGATTGAAATGAACAGTTGCTTTATTGCTCAGAAAGCAGCATTATTCACAATGATCGAAAAGTGGAAGTAACCCAAATGTCCAACAACTGTTGAATGGATAAATCAAACGTTGTATATCCATACAATGAAATGTTATTTAGAATTAAAGAAGGGATGAAGTGCTGGTACATGCTACAACATGGATGAACTCTGAAAACATCATGTCAAGTGAAAAAAAAGGAAAGTCATAAAAGATCAAATACTATACGATTCCATTTATATGAAGTGTCCAGAACAGGCAAATCCGTAAAGGCAGAGAGTAGATTAGTGGTTGCTTTAGGGCTGGGGTGGGAGGGCAGTGGTACTGGATGGGGAATGATGGCTAATCAATCAGGGTTTCTTTCTGAGATGATGAAAATGTTCTAAAATTGACAGGCGCTGGCTGCACAACATTGAATATACCAAAACCCAACAAATTATACAAGTGTAAATGGTGAAGTATATGGTACTTAAATTATATCTCAATAAAGCTGTTACTAAAGAAATACTGTGCCTTGTTGGTTGCTCCTCAAAAGGCGAGTTTATATCCTACTGATAAGGGAATATGCCCGTAAACTGGGGCTAGGTGGTGGGAGTGCCCTCATATTTTTGTTGTATCAGGACAGAATTTTTTAAGAGACTTAAGTTTGTTGAAACAGTTTTAGGGTCACAGCAAAATGGAGCAGAAGGTCCGGAGATTTCCTACATTTCCCCTGCCCCTCCCTACACACGCACAGCCTCTGCCATTACCGACGGCACTCACCAGAGCGGTACATTTGTTATCACTGAAGAACCTACATCGACACTTCATCATCCAAAGTCCACAGTTTCCAATAGGGTTCACTCTTAGCGTTGTATATTCTATGGGTTTGGACAAATATATAATGCCATATAACCACCATTCTAGAATCATAGAGTATTTTCACTGCCCTAAAAATCCTGTGTCCTGCCTATTCATCCCTCCTCCAACTCAGCCCATGCAACCTTTATCTTTTTATTGTCTCCATAATTCTGCCTTTTCCAAAATGTCATATAGTTGGAATTCTACTGTATGTTGCCTTTCAGATTGGCTTCTTCACTTAGAAATACGCATTTAAGGATCCTCCTCCATGTCACTGTATGGCTTGATAGCTCATTTTTTACTGCTGAATAATACTCCATTGTCTAGATGCACCAAAGTTTATTTATCTACTCACGTACCAAAGGACATCTCAGTTGCTTCAAAGTTTGGACAATTATGAATTAAGCTGCTATTGTACATATCCATGTTTTAATTATTTGTAAAATAATTTTTCTATTTCTCGTTCAGGATTATCTCTTGCATATGTTTCTCTACTATTAAGTACCTGATTATCTTGAGCTTGTGGAAGTTGGTTTTTTTCATAGCCTTGTTTTTCTTTTTAATTCTTATTTTTTATTGAAGTGTAGTCGATTTACAATGTTAGTTTCAGGTGTACAGCAAAGCAATTCAGTTATACATATATATATATACACACATATATATGTGTGTGTGTATATATATATATTTCAGATTCTTTCCCATTACAGTTCACCACAAGAAACTGAATATAGTTCCCTGTGCTATACAGTATAAACTTATTATTTATCTATTTTTATATATAGTAATGTGTGTCTGTTAATCCCAGACTCCTAATCTATCTTTCCCCCTGGTAACCACAGTTTGTTTTCTATGTCCATGAGTCTTTTAATGACATTTAATATTGTGAAAAATGTCTCAGTGTTTCCTCCATGAAGATCTACAAATGCCACACTAGAGTAGATCCTTATTGGTCATCTAAGATCTTCCCAATTTAAATAATGTCTCCATGTGATTTTCACATTAACCTAGAATCTCTGTATGGGCCCATATTGAAGCTATTGGGGGCTGAAATGAATGTGTGTGTCTCCTCTCCTGAATTCTGAGCTCCACAAAGACATGAGCTCTATCTCAGTCATCTTGCATCTACCCTCTCAAGCACAGTGCCTGACACACAGCGATAATCCAGCAAACGCATGTGATGCTGACATGGCTGTGCTACTGCTGCTCAGGAATGATGTGCATCTTGCTTAACAACACAATTTCAGTTTAAAAAAAAAAAACTTTTAAAAGTAAGCTCTTTTAATCTACAAATACTGGGATCTTGACTGACTAACCCTAATAAACAAAGAGATTCTATTTAATTTTTTTTTCCACACTTCACTTGTAGAAATGAGTAAATCTGAATTTCAAAAACTGGTAAAATTACGTTTAAAAGAAAACCTTCCAGGAAGTCCTGCACTTAGTCAAACTCAACTCCTAAATCTTCTCCATCTCTCATATCCACGAATATCTTTGGAAGCTAATATAAAAACGTGAATAAACAAACGCTTGATGAAAACTGGGTCCAGACTGATCATCACAAGGCACTGCAAATTTTTTTTAATTCACTTACCTATTATACAAAGACACTTCACTAAAACAATTGACCATCGTCACTGTAATTATATTTAGCAAAGCAGAAAAGTGTCCCCTCTCTAGTTCTTGCTACATAGAGTCCATTTTAAACTCAAAAGCCAAAGGGATCTTTTCAGACAGAAAATAAGATCATGTCACTTCTCTATTGAAAATCCATACTATTCAGGGCAAGAGCCAAGATTTGTTTGATGCACCGTCCTAATACACCATTTCCTCGGGGCTCTTTCTCTGAAGCTCTTCATCCAAGTTCCCTACTCCAGCGAGGCCGGGCATGCTCTGACCTTTCTACTGGTCAGTCCCTCCCAGCCTGGAAGACTCCTCCCTCAATGTCCCAAAGACTTGCCTTCTCACCTCCTTAACATCTCAGCTCAAAGGATACCTTCTCAGTGAGATCTCAACTGATTATCCCATCTAAAGATGCACCAACACACCTGCCCTCAGGAACTCCCGAACCCATCCCCTTCTGCTTCACTTTTCTCTGTAACACCTATCATATCTGACACACCATAGAGTTTATTTTTTAACTGTTTATGGTCCACTCTTCCCCCTCTGAAATACAGCCCCATGGGGGCAGGACTATGTGTCTATTTTGTTCACCCCTGTCTCCCCAGAGCCTAGAACATTGCCTGACACAGAGCAGGCACTCAATAAGCATCTGCTGAATGAAATAGTTGAATAATACATTTTATGAAGAACTTCAACAACTGAAGTTTTCTGGTATTCAAGAGAGACTTCTGGTTAATCTCTTGGTCTATAATTAAACGTTATCATCAAAATGTTCAAAGCATGTTGCATGTCTGTGAAACAGCATACCATTTTTAGTGGTTCCATTTCTTACAAACCTAGATTGCCTAAGACTATGAATCATTCCTACGTCATGCAAATGGGGCTAAAGACATCAGTAACTTGTCAAAGTCATGTTACACAATCAGTGACTCAATTGTAACAGACTTCAAAGCACATGCTCGCTTTGGGACAAGGCCATTTCAAAGAGGCTCGCTATCTTAGGTCGCCTTTGCCTTCTTTAGGAGGAGAACAAAAAGTTGTTTTGGGGCAGTGATTTGTAATCAGACCTGCACACCTTCAAGTGATTTTAAATAAATGGGTCCAGGTAAGCTAATAATTACCAAAAGAAATGAATTTGCTAGTTCTTTGTTTTCTGATCCCAAACTCAAATGTCCATGAGCAAGCAGCTCATTATTTTAATTCAAAGACGACACAGTTTCAGGTACGTCTGTAAGAAAAACAAAACCCCCCGAAACCTGCAGGATTGTCACCCTTTCCACCATCTGGTTTTATTTTATATCTCAATGGAGTTTCTTTTCAAGTTACCTTTTAACTTTTTCAATTTAGTAGATACAGGTATTCATTAAGCCTCTTACAAACAGCTGCACATGGGGGGTTAAGTCCAGCTAAATTAAGTATTTAGAAAGAAGGGGAAGGAGGAAAAAATGCTAACATTTGTTGATATTAGGCATAAATCACCTCACAACCTTGAAGGCAATTCCTATACTCATTTTAGAGATTAAAAAACCCAGCATGGAAGAGGATAAGTAATTGCTCCAGGTCCCACAAACTAGACAGCAGCAGAGCTGGGGTTCAAACCTACATCTGTGTGGCTTGAAAATCTTTCCATGGCAACAAGTTGTTTCTACTGACACTGAATATTGCTTTCCTTCTTTTTAACAAGATGGGAGAAATGCCATCAGAATGCAGCAAAAGAAAAGAAAAGAAAGACAAAGCAAAGCAAAGCAAAGCAAAGCAAAGCAAAGAAAGAAAGAAAGAAAGAAAATTGTTCCAAAAGTTGCTAGTCCAAGAAAAGTTTTTCAGGAAAAGCAATTAAGTAAACAAAATGCAAAAATGTTAAATTTCCTGTGACACTAGTACGTTGACCTGTTGAGACTTCTTCCTAAGAGAAATATCTAGAACTACCTCCCTTTTTCCTAGGCAGAAGGGGAAAAAACCTTTAATACAGAGCTAATCTCAAAGCACAGCTAGACGAACAAAACAAAACAAGAAAAAATATTTTTGCAAAATTGTGTAGAACATTCAGGCTGATGGATACATGTCAGGGCCTAAGCGAGCAAGAAGGCATCGATATCCCAATATCCCAATATCCCAATATCCCAATATCCCACCTTGGGGCTCTCTGTAAAGGCTTAATCAATGCCTTTCCACCTCTACTGTCACACACAACAAACTGTGTCTGTGGCCTCCTGAGCTGATCACTTGGGGACTAAATTCCATTTGATGTTACAAATGCGTTATGATAAGGTCTTTTTCTCTGATCCAGAAATCAGAAGGGCAGGCTCAGTAGTGTGGGTTTTATTTATCCATCCCAATTTGCTAATTTTTGGTCCACCAGGGCTATAGAAAGCAGGATTGTGCGTGCGTGCGTGCGTGCATGTGTGTGTGTGTATAAGAGGGAGAAAAAAAGAATACAGATCCTAAAATTGTTCTATGTCCTCAATGATAAAAGATGCTAAAACATGTGGGCCAACAAGGTGATTATTTCCATAAGCTATAGGTTAGCAGCTGCTCCCTCCCTACTCCCAGCGACAAGTACAAAAGTTGGCTAAACCATATATAACGTTAAAAAAAAAAAAAAAAAGCTGGATCCACTAAATAAAAGTATATTCTCTAAGAATATGTGTTTTTTGTTTTTTTTTTTACTTCTATAAACACACAAGCTTATGGGTTACTAAGTCCAGAGAATAGACTGTGGACTGGTCCATTCACAAACATGGATTAAATCTCTATCATGTGTCAGGTACCTGGATAAGACATCTGAGATAAAACAAAAATGTGAATGGTTCCTCTCTGACCCTGGGAGCTCATCTCATCAAAACTCATCAATTAGACAACTGTCATAAGACAGCGTAAGTGCTTATCTCTCAGGCTGAAGATTACAAGGAAGCAGTAACTGTCTAGTTCTTTCCTGAGTTTTTGAGAATCTAAAAACATCCCTCTCTGACACCTGAAGATGCTTTCAGAAGAGGTACAGAGAGGCTCGGGGTGGGCAGACAGAAAGGAGGACAGTTAGCAGGTTAAGGACTTCATTTGTCTCCTTTGAGAAGATATGTCCCTCTTTCAATAGGAAGTTTATTCACATTCTAGCCAGCTGCAAAACACAGTTGAGAGCCAAGTTCCCATTGCCAAAGTTCACTCTTCAAACCAGCAGCCTGAGGTTTGATAACCAGTTAAAATGCTCAACACAATCGCTGCCTTTGGTGGAAAACAGAGGCTCCATTGTTTAGAGATACATTTTCAAGTTTAACTCTTCTAGAATTATGAAATTCAAACCAAGAGCTATTAGGTTCTGTAAGTATCAGAATGAAGGGAATTTTTTGTGTGTTGTAGTTTGGATTCCTCTCTTCTTTTTCACCCCAAAGAATAATTGGATTACGCTGGTATGGGTCAGAAAAATAAATTGTCAGTAACTATGAGTCCTTTACAAACTGAAAAATTGCTTCAAAGTCATACAATTCCATGTATGGGGTTCACACATTTCTAGAATACCTTATATCCTTTAAAGTGATAACGTCTGATCCAAGACTCTAGGTTTCCCAAAAAACAACTGGCGACAACAAAAAAACACTGACCCAGAGGTGATCACAGAATTAAAGAACATTTACAAAAGTGGAGGTGGGAAAATATTCTCCATTTGTACCAAAGATATATTCTCTTATTTAGTATTAAATATGTATTTGTGGAGATTACATGTTATATTCAACTATTCATTCAATAAACACATGTAACATGCCTATCACAGGGCACTCTATCAGGGAGGCACTATGGTATACAAAAAAAAAATACAACAGCCGTCTACAGTCTTGGAGAAAATATGAAATATAAACAGATGTAGAAAAAAGTGTGCCAAGTGTCCTATGGTCCAAGAACACAGACATGGGAAACGGCCATATTTAGACTAGCTCGAGAAGAAGGGCAGGAATGGGCTATGCTGAGACAGAGATGGATTGTGGGAGACCCTGACCTCCCTACTGAGCAGATGAACCTTATCCCGAGGGTAACGAGGAGCCAGTGACGGCCTGTTACAAGGACAACTAACACCATGACCAAAGGGGTTCTTTAGGAAGGTCTTCCCCAGATCAAGGCAGGAAGGGAGAGAGACTGGGTGGGAAGACAGTAGGAAGCTAGTCTACTCATCTAAATGAGAGGTTAAGGCCAAATTTAGGATGGTAATGGGAACTAAAGGAGAAAATTGAAGCGAGGTCTTTTCCATTATGTTCGTTATTCTCGGTTTCACATTAAGAAAAATTCCATTTCATCCTGCAATTTAGAAATTCTGGCAAAAGAAACCAGGTGGTATTTTCAGTTGAAATGATTCCTTGTATTGGTAAGGTGGTATCTATGGAATAAAGTGGAAAAATCATATGATTATCTTAATAGATGCAGAAAGAAAATCATTTGACAAAATTTAAATCTATTCATAAGAACCCTCAGCAAACTAGGAACAGAAGGAAGCTTCCTCATCCTGATGAAACATCTATCAGAAATCTTTCGCTAATACTATACTTAATGGAAAAGATTACATGCTTATTCCCCGAGGTTAGGACCTCTTGCTGCTCTCACTGCTTCTACTTAGCACTGAACTGGAGGTTCTAGCCAATGCAATAAGCTAACAGGCAAATAGAAAGGAATTAGAATAGCCAAAACAATTTGAAGAAAAAAAAAAAAAAGGAAATAAAGTTCAAGGACATACATTACCTGATTTCAAGACTTTATATTATATAAAGTTACAGTAATCTGAAGTGTGGTATCAGCATATAGACATACAGATCAACGGACTAGAACAGGGTCCAGAAATAGACCCAAACATATATAATTGATTTTTTTTTAATATTTCAATTGATCTTTAGAAAGGTTCAGCAGGTAAAGAAAAATCTTTCCAACAATCAGTGCTGTAAGAGCTAAAAATATACAAAACTTTAAAAGAAAACATAAGAGAAAAATGTAGTGACCTTGGGGCTTAGGAAATGGAAGCTAAAACCACAATGAGGTATCAGTACACACTTACCAGACTGGTTAAAATGTAAAAGACTCACACTAACAAGTGCTGATGATATAGAACAAATAAATGTAACTCTCAAATTGCTGTTGAGATTGTAAGATGGTACTACCACATTGCAAAAACATTTTGGCAGTTTCTAGTAAGCTAAACATAGACTTACCAATGTGACCCAGACACTCCACTCCCAAGTACCCAAGTGACAGTGGATGTTCACATCCTGATTGTACCACCATGGTCATAGCACCTTTCTATCCAATCGCCAGAAGTGGAAACAACTCAAATGCCTACCAGCTAGGTCAATGGAAAAACAACCTGTGGTATGTCTACACGATGGAGTATTACTCAGCAATGAAAGACACCACTGATAGACAACAACATGAATGAATCTCAAAATAATTATGCCAAGTGAAAGAAACTGGAGACCCCACTCAAAAATAAAAAGACTACATGATTCCATTTATATAAAACTCTTGAGCAGAAATCTAGCGACAGAAAGCAAATTGTGGTTGCCTGGGGTGGGTGGAGCTGGGAGGGACCAAAAGGAGAATTAGAAAGGGGCGTGACACAATTCAGGAGTGGTGGTGATAGGAATGTTCACTGTCTCAGTGGTTTCATAGGTGCATGAATATGTCACAACTCATCAAATTATATATTTTATATATGTGCAACTTATTGTATGCCAATTATATATGAATAAAACTGTAAAAAAAAAAAAACTTTTTTAAGACCCTGGTAGAGAGAGAAGCTATTCCATGAATCCAAATTGAGGTAATAAAGGCCAAAATTAGGATGGTGATGATGATACTTATAAAGGAGAAAATGGAAACCAGGTCTTTCCCACTATTATGTTGGCTTGTTTTTATTGTTCATTACAAAGTCTGTTCATAATGCAGTTTAAGGCAAAAGAAGACAGGAGGTATTTTTAGTTGAAAAGACTCCTTATTTTGCCAAGATAATTTCTGAAAAAAAGACGTCAGCACCTGAAGAGATCAGGGTGTGGTGATTGGACAGTAAGGCTGTTGTAGAGGATGCTGTGATTCGGCCCAAACCCTTGCTCTAGTCCACTAGAGCGCTCACCCCTCTAGCTGCCAGGAGTGTTGGCTGTGGATGGCTCACAGCCGAGTCCCTCCCCAGCCACTGTCCTTGGCTAGTGGGAGCTACCTCGCCCAAGAGCCTACCCGCCTCCCTACAGCCATCTCAGCTCAGAGCTCCCAGTGGGATCAGCGCAAGTTGTCTTAGGAGATGCTTATTCCCAAAGCACAACCCAACAAACTACCTGCAAACAAATCTCCATCTGTTTCGCAGAGAGCCACAGCTAAGAGAGTTCCCCCAAAGTGGCGTGATAGGAAACGGATGAAATATGGGTGAGGGCTTAGGCAGGGTTCCAGACTGAAAGGAAGAACTTCTGTAAGTGGGTCAGAGAAAAGGAAGAGCATAACAGAAAGCACCATGTTCAACAGAAAGTACGAACAGTCCTTATTATAACCGCCAGATAGTAACAACGAAGCCCAGAAAACAGCACATGTGTACGACACAACAGTGTCCTTCAGCATTTAGGCATCCCTAGAGGAGTAATGAGGATCGTGACACTTCAAAGTTGGGTCCATGACCTGACTCAGCAGAGATGTGGAGCCGTGAGAGTCCTGGGAAGAAGAGGGCTATTAGGAACTTAGCTGAGTACCGGAAATAAATGGGGAACGGGAGAGAGGGAAGCCTCTGGCCCCCCAAGAAGCATCATTCATTAATATTAATGGCAATAAAGAGTTAAAAGTAAAAGCGCTGAATCCCAATTTCTGCTGTCTATCTTAAGGGGGAGGGGTGGGCAGAAAGAGGATGTCAAAACAGGAATAGGAAGAGCTCTGTTTTGTTTTGTTTCCTGGGGCGGGGTGGGGGGGGGCTTCCTGAGGGCTCTGCTAGGAAGTCATCCTTTCTGCCTGAGTAACTAAGAAGAGGATCAGTGGCCCGTACACGTCACTGCACAGTCAGAGAAGGCGAGAGGCAGCCTGCCCAGGAAACACCCTTGCTGCCCGGGTCGGAGGACAGCACCTTGAAGGCAGGCGAAGTTGCTGGGAGGTACTTTGTTGTCACTCATCCAGCAAGCATCCAGCGAGCCCCTGCCCTGCTCCAAAGCAAATCTTCCATTACTGTTCTAGGGTTCTTTCATGAGAGTGATGGGCCGCTGGTAACAATAGTTCTCAAGATTTTTTTTAGATGGGCTCTTTCTTCCATGCACTATCCAAGGCAACTATAAGCCACAACTGTCTGTCTGGTTGCGTGTTTGTGAGAAGAGTCACTTCTGTTTCTCCTGCAAAGCTTTCACACCCAGTGCTGTTCCCATGGCCCCAGTCTCTGCAGCGGAAGCAGAAGCACAGGGCAGACACAAAGCCCTGGCTTTAAACCCTTGTTCTGCTACTTACTACTGGGCAACCTTAGCACATTACTTAATTTCCTGGGCCTCAGTCTCCCCATCTGTAAAATGGGGTAACCGTACTTTCTTGGAAGGAAGAGGGAGACCTGAGGTGATATGTGCCCCCAACACATCATTGGCTATTACACAATGGGAAAAATGCTTACCACTCATTCCTCCTTACTAGCTGAGCTCAATCCTAGCACCTAACACGTATACATACAACCAACCGCCAGAGGGCTGCTTATCTTTACCTATATTACACGAACTCCCAGTAGTGGTATATTTATTGAACTCCAATTTAATATATGTTCTCGTACTTTTTTTCTGGGAGTAGATTTCTTTTTAAATGTATTCACTGCATACATTTCACAGGCTTTCTCCTTATAGCTTCATATATCAACCACATGCTGTTGGCACTAAAAAAAATTGCCTAAATGTTGGCCCAGATCTCTCTGCACGACTGCAGATCTGTATACCCGATGGGCGTCTACGTTTCTGATGCTGTCGGGCAACTCAAATGTAACATATTCGAAGCCAATCATCTCTGCCTATCTCCAGTTCCCACAAATCTGTTCCTTTTCCTTTTCTGATACCCCCAGAGAAGCAATACTGAACAGCTGTTGCAAGTGTGAGCTTAGGAGCCAGTCAGCCTTATGAGAGTTCAACTCCTGGCTCTTATCACTTACAGGCTCCAGAATCTTGGGGAAATTATTTAACCTCTCTTTGCCTCAGTTTCTTCAACTATAAAATGGAGAAATAATAGTATGAAGAGGATGTTACAAGAACTAACATGCTAATACACATAAGCCCTCAGATAGGTGCCTGGCATGTAGCTCACAGCTCGAGGAACCCTAATTATTATTGTTGTTAATGTACTCTGTGGGCTATAATAAAAGAAAGACTCTCCTTTGATGGTAGAGACCATGTATTTCTTATTCATTTTTGTATGATTCATTTCTGGCACTGTACCTTGCACATATTAAATGCTCAATTTATTTTTTTAACTGAGAAAAAAAATTTCTGCAGCTTATTGTAAAATTACTAAGAGACTCAATTATTTTGTTGAATAAACAACTATATATACACAGAAATAAGTTTCCAGGAAAAAAAAATTCATTTCTCCTGGTGCACTGGCATGCTCCCTTCCACCAGACAATGAATGACGTTCGACTCACTGTGCTTCCCTTTATGAAACCTTCAAGAAACACAGCATTAAATCTGGGACTTGTCTGTAGTAACAAGACTTAGTCTGGATTTTCTGGTACCTATAATTCTCCTAATTACTTTGAAGGGCTGCTTTTCTTTTTTTCTTATGTTAATGCTTTTATTGGAAGTTGGCTAAAATAATTTTTGGATGTATCCCTTCATTAAAAAAATCTATCTGTCCATCGATCTAATGAGCACTCTCCTCTGTCAGGCGTTGTGCTAAGAACAATAACAAACGGGTGAACAATGGAAAGAGCGCACGCTGGGAGATGGCATGGGGAGAAGGAACAGATGGAAGGCAGTGTGGAGCAGTGCAGAGGACAGGAGGAGGACAGGCTCAGAGGAGAAGAAAACAGCAGAAGTAATGTGGGCTAATAATGCTCAGTGGCGAGTTTCAGTGATGATAACAACAGTTCTTTCAGATGTTTGCTGAGGCAGCTAGGGAGTAACTATCACACACTCATCACAAAGTGGGAAACACTCTTCCGAAGACCCAGCCCAGCTGAGCCAACAAGCAAAATCACCATCGTCCAACTAGGACTGAAAAAGAACAGAAGCATCTGGCCAGAAATCTGAAGCAACGATCAAGAAAAAGAACGTCATCCTACCTAACGAACTACAGTTGACCCTTGAACAACAGAGGTTTGAACTGTGAGGGTCCATCTGATACACAGATTTTTTTTCCAAAGTAGATATTATAATACTGCACGATCCATGACTGGTTGAGCCTGCAGATATGGAGGAACCGTGGATACAGAGGGCTGACTTTAAGTCAGACGTGAATTTTTGACTGCACAGAGGGGTCCTTGCCCCTAATCATCCCCATCGTTCGAGGGTCAACTCTATTACTAAATCTTCCAGATAATGTGAGATGGCTTGCAATAAGAGGCAATAAAATTTTAATTCACAATTACATATTCTATGTAGACATGAATGTCATGAGTTTGTTTGGAAAGTCTAAATATAAAGTCATATTGTAAATAGTATTTTCAGGTATGTCCTTTCTATTTAATTAAAGAGCTACCATAAGGTGTTCCTTGTTGTTGTTGTTGTTACAGTGTAAATGACAGTCTTGAGGACTGCTAAAATTCTCTGGTCTTTATATTAATGTCCATAGAAAATCTTTTTCAACAAGGCTACCTTCAATCCTTTCTTACTTGAGTGCATAAAGGGAGTTGAGAAGGGGAGAGATTTGCAGAATCGATGGAGTGGTTATAAATGCACAGAATTTCAGATTCTTTATTCACAGGAGTTCCCACGGGGTCATTATTAACATGCACTTAACGTGCACTTACTCTTATTTTATGGAGAATTCTAATACCCTCAGAGATCTGATTTACAAAGCTGTAACAGAGGTCGTAGGTTAACGGTAGGGTCAAGAAGTGCCAACAGGGAAAGATAACATAGTAATACATCTCCTAAGAAGAGCAGACAGCAAAGCTCAGAAATCACAGCCAGCTGGGGTCATTCCATTCAGCAGAATCTAGGGTCACTTGGCATCACTACACTAGAGAATAGGGTTAAATTATTTTCAGCAACACTTAACATATCAGGCAAGAAAATGGTTAATATGCCAGAAAGGGCTTTTCACTCTAAGGAGTCAATTCTTCTGTTTTTCTTTTTTAACTGGTCTTTTGGGAAGAGGAGCATTAAATTCTTCACTATAAGAAAACTGGGCCACATTGAGGATTTTGCAAATAATGTTCACACATTTTACTGTTAAGGGCCAGATGATGAAAGCTAGGTAAAGTTCTGAAATAAAATCCCAACTGGAATTTTAGAGGAAACCATGTACTTCACCCTCATGTATTTAGCTTATTAGTATTAACTACAGATCACACACATTCTTAAGATAAGTTACTAGTTGAGCTGACAGTCAGATCCAATGGGCCTAATATTTTTTAACTCTATTGTCCAGGTCTCTAGTTTAAAAAGAAGTTACTTCATTCTGGGGACATGGTGACAAGAGCTAACAGCCATTCCTTTTTTCATTCAAGTAGGAGAACAAGGGATTACAGTTAATCTCAGCAGCTGCACCAAACAGCCAACTCGCCAACAGTAGGAGGAAAGGTGTTCGAGGGACAGAAAGCTGAGTGACTGAAAGTATCAACTACGGCAGTGATGACATCCTGGTCCTGGCTGCTTCCTTAGGCAGCCTCCATTCTCCACATGTGGACCGTGCATAACTGGGAGAGGATGCCACCTAAAGCAGGTGCCCCTGTGAGGCTTCATGGTGACATTCTGAGGCATGTTGCCTCCAACTGTGAAAACAATGGGACGCAAGAAGCAAACGGAGGCACCATTTCCCTGAACACTGTTTTGAAGCTGATACTGTGGTTAGTGGTCCGCGGAACTCAGACTACAATCAGGAACAACTGGGGGTTTGGGATTAGCAGGTACAAACTACTATGTACAGAACAGATAAACAACCAAGTCCTCCTGTCTAGCACAGGGAACTATATTCAATTACTTGTAATAACCTAGGATGAATAAGAATCTGAAAAAGATATGTATAAATAACTGAATCACTATGCTGTACACCAGACACTAACACGACATTGTAAATCAACCATGCTTCAATTAAAAAAAAAAAAAAGCAATTAAACATTCAGTCACACTACCAGAGACAGTTCTCCCCGTGGCCTGTATTTTAAACAAAAAAACAAACTTCCAAGCCCAATACTCAACCATTCTGCAAGTGGAGGAAGTATAAACACTGCTTCCTGTTTCCTGGCCGGCCTCGATTCCAGACACTGACACACGGCTCCCCCCTTCCTCCCCGGACATGTAACACTCTGTGGTCATAGCTTCTTCTGCTCAGCTTTTTTTTTTTTTTTTTAAATAGGGAAACTAGATAAGCAGCTGTCTGAGAAAAGACAAGTCTGATAGACTATCAGGTTGGGTAACAGCAAAAAGAGAGTCGGAGAGGAAGAAGGAAGGCGACTACAAGTTCACTAGGAAGACACGGGAGAGAGAAAGAAGACTGTTCCACTTTCTAGAAGAAAAGATGATCAGGAGTAAAGGGAGCGCGTCACTGGACTTGAGAGCTGCAGGGACTTTACAGAGCTTCGCTTCACCCTCTCACTCTGTAGAAAGGAAATAAAAGTTTCGAGCCATTCAGCTGCCTTCCTAGGGTCACGAAGTCAGGCACTTAACATAATGAGGGCTCCTCTCACTAGAAGCACCCTTGGGAGAAAAATGCTATCTTAACACTGAATAATTCTTCTTCTTCTGAGAGACAAGATGTTTTTCACTTCATGGTTGCTGCAAAGCGTTTAACAGACCAGGTTTTCCTGTTCATCATGGCAACAAATCACGGGCAGCCCAGGGGCCTGTTCGTTCATCAAGCATTCCATGCAGTACGGGCAGGTTTCTAAACTCATTTCTAGCTCCCTTTCATGCCTTCTTTTTCCCTCCTTTCCTTTGGGTCTTCCATCTTTGTTCTCCTGTATTTTACGGATCCTTGATGACACCCTTTTTGTTCCTTTCTGGAACAACAGCAAAACAAAGGATATGATAAATACCATATACAACACTTGCCCTTTAAAGAACTTGGTGTATTTCATAGGCATCGTCTAGTCTTGGTAGAATTCGTCAAGGGGGGAGGTCAAGTATTACTGCTCTACTTTATACAGAAGCATCAAATGTATGAGATCAGTCTTGGGATTAGCACTCTCATACTTATATCCCTGAAATACACAGATGGCCCCTGAACAGCGCAGGGGTAGTTAGGCTCACCAACCCTCCCAGCAGCAGAAAACCTGCCTATAACTTATCATCATCCCTCTGCATCCATGGTTCCTCTGAATCCGCAGTTTTGCACCTGTGGATGGTGTACTACTATAGTACATACAGTTGGAAAAATGCATGTATAAGTGGACCCACAGAGGTCAAACCACGTTGCTCAAGGGTCAAGTGTAATTCCTCTTGAGTAAGAAATGCTGGTATACTAAACTGAAAACTCGGTTCATATACACATGTATTTTAAAAGTATATCATACTCTGCTTAAATTGAGAAGTACCTTAGCAAACCTTATGCCTTTAAGGCATATTTTCATTCAAAATTAAAGACATGTCAGGCTGAAAAAAAAAAGAAATACATTTATAAAGGAATTTCACAAACAGCAGAAGGTGCCAAGGTGTTAAAAATTGTTTTCCTCCACTTTCATATGTTCACAAATAGCATAATAATTTACACCACCTTCCATCTGTTCAACTGCCCACAGCATCATTTTCACTTGGACAGTAATTACTCAGGGAGGAAGGAAAAATTAAGTGGCATAGAGAAAGTAACCAAGTATTCTTTTCTACTCAGTTTCCCACGAGGATGGGTTTGGGACAGGATGTGAGAGTCTCTCAAACCTCCAGACAAGCAACCAGAGAGTCCGAACACGCTGTGGCTCAGCACCACCAGGTGAGCTCAGGTGACGGGGACGCACAACAGACACCTTTTCAAGCCTGGATGATTCCACCCCAAAGGAGGGTGGCACCTGTTCTTCCACACCTACAAGGGCTCTTAAAGGTCCCTACATAATTGATGTGGCTTGAGAAGCGAAATGTGAACTGACTCAAATGTAAGCATTCACATTTAGAAGCCAAGAAGGCATCAAGCCAGGCTTAGTTGTGTGAACGCTGGGTAGCCAGGCCCCCGTCAAGCCCCGCGGCCCCCGCCTTGACTCTCCTGTGCGTCTCCACTGGTCTGGTTCCTTTAAGAAGCCTGCCTTCTCAGGCCACGTGGGCAGCCGCTGGTCCTGCCGGTGCCCTCGTCTCCTTAGAGAGCACCCAGCACCCCTTTCTGGAGACTAGCACCCATTGCTTAGTCCACATGGGTGCTGTGCTAATGTGCAAAACACTCACCTCACTTTTTGGCTGCCCTGGTAATCCGGGGCTGCCTGCCGCGGTGTGGGGAGGTCAGCAGAGATCCCGGGCTCACCGTGCCAGCGGGTGCTCCTGGAACTAGTGCGCTGCTTCCCTACACCGTGAAGGGGGGGTGTAACACTGAGATAAACTAAGGCTGCTGGCGTAGGTGAAAAAATAAAATGAAAGTGACAGGGCTTTCCACTTAGAATGCACTCATTTTATTAGTTATTAGTGAGGAAGAACAGTTTTAGGCAAGCTCCTGGGTGTCACTATAATACACTACACGAATCATTAAGAAGCTACAAATGGGAGAGGGTATATAGCTCGGTGGTAGAGTGTGTGTTCATCATGCACAAGGTCCTGGGTTCGATCCCCAGTACCTTCATTACAGAAAAGGGGGGAAAAAAAAAAAGCTACAGATGCCTGCTTATTGTCCTGTTGCTAAAGTCCCTGTACACAAAGATATCAAAATGTCAGGATTTTCCTGCCTTGGTCCTAAGGGAGATTAGTCTTTGAAGAAGATCTCAAACTCAGCCTCCCTGCTTTAATTAATCTACCATATGGGACCCTGATGTTATAGACATGTTTTATTTGAACAAATTCATAATAATTTCTCTTGAGGTATAGATAACTCAAAAACTATCCACATCTAAAAAGAACGTTTTTTTAAAAAAATATTTTTTCATTGAAGTATAGTTGATTTACAGTGTTAGTTTCAGATGTACAACAAAGTGATTCAGTTATACATACACATACATAAAAAGAACGTTCTTGATGGTTTCTGGATTTCCTTTATTTCAAGTTCTATGGTAGATTATATATAAAATTACATGTTAACAATTTAGAAATCGTCACCAAGATGGAAGGATTTCTTAAGATCCTCCTCTTTTTCTGTTCTATATGATTCTGGGATGTTACCAATAGCACCATTTTTCCCACTATAAAAAGAATTATCAACTAGGACTCTATTTCAACCAAATTATAACATAATAATTAACACAAACATATTTTACAATTTTAAAAAAGCACATCATATGCATAAAGCTGAAGTCCTTGTCTGCTGAATCTAATCATAGAACTACCTCCCTCTAAAACAAAAAAGAGGTTATCAATCACTTATATCATTACAGTGTCTTTGCTTTTAGGTGTTGTTCTATACAGGCAAAGCAGAAATTTTTTTTTTTTTTTTAAGAAAATTTACTTTTTAGCCTGGAATTCTTAGGTCTCCATAATCTGATGCTAACTCAACGTTTGGGTCCAGTAATCACTAACCACCAACATGTAACACCCACTAAAGCCAGTACAAGACTTCATTAAGCCAAATACCGGCACATTCTCACTCTACTGGTTGTTTTCCCTTCCCTTCCTCCACTTTGAATCCCTGGTTCCTAGAACTTCGCTTGGCACAGAGCAGACATTCAATCCACAATGGATGGATTATAAGCACCACATCTCTTCATTTACATAAAGATGCTTTTCCACTTGAAAGAGCACAAAGAAGGTAGAAAGATTTAAACCACTGAACTTGGATTTGAACCCTTAGGCAAGTCACATCCTCTTTAGCTTCATCATCAGTACGTGGGAATAATAATGGTTAATTTTACGTGTCAATTTGGCTGGGCCATGGTACCCAAATATTGAGTCAAACACTATTCTGAATGTTTATGTGGAGGTAATTTTTGGAGATTAACATTTACATCCATGGACTTTGAGTAAAGCAAATCACCCTCCATCGTGTGGGTGGACTTCATCCAAAGAGCTGAAGGCCTTAACAGAAGGAATTCTGCCATCAGACTTCCTTTGACACAAACTTCAATTATTTCCAAAGTCTGACAGTCTACCCCATCTGACTGTGTACTCTCCAAGCCCCCACAGTCCTGTGAGCCAATTCCTGACAATCAGTCAACCTGTGTGTGTGTGTGTCTCTCTGTAAACACACACACACACACACAAACACACCCTTGTTGGTTCTGTTTCTCTGGAGAACCCTGACTAATACACTGCCCTATCCGCTTCAGAGTTGTTCAGATTAAAATCAATATTGGGTTTGAACAGGTTAGCAAATTGTAGGATTGTTTTATCAGTGAGGACGCTCTCAGCCCATTCCAAACTGGCTTTAAACAATAAGGAAACTAGTTAAAGTATAAACCTGTAAGTAGAGAAGAAACGAGTTCACCCAAGGCACAGTGGCTGAGCAGTGGTATCTATGACCCTGCTTCCTTCTGCCTCTCCATTCCACTGTCCTGCACCCAGGTCCTCTTGTGGATGCAAAGAGGATCCTCTCATGCAGCAGCTCCGGGTGTCATATCAGACCAGATAATGTCCACAGGCAATAAAGGACCATCTCTTTCAGTGTCTGAAGAAACTCTCCCAGAAGCACCTCCGCACACCTCCCTTCACCATGTCATCGGCCAAAACTGAGTCGTATGTCCAACTTTCAACCAACCAATCCCTGACAACTAGAAAAAAGCCATCATGAGTGAACACTGGGACTCTTCCAACAAAGAAAGAGAGAATGCTGACTGACGAGACAACAAGTCTGAGTCAAAAATAATACATTAAGTTCAAGGTAGCATGATAATTATGGTATTAACTACTCTTTAAGACCTAGCTCAGGTCCCAACTCTTCTGTTATCCTCACTACACAAGAGGAAGTTCACTCTCCTCTGGATGATTTTGGCCCTTTCTATTTATACCTCTTATTTGTACTCATGGCACATTGTTGAGCAGTTTAATTTTTTAAAAATTTTACCAGTAATATATGTTCATGGAAGAAAATTCAGAAATATACAAATAAAGTCTCTCAGTCTCATCATAAGAGATAACCATTATTAGTATTTCAGAATATTTTCTTCTACTCTTTTTTTCCCTTTTTATGTATGTTTATATATAATATAAATGTCTTTTTTTAAAAATATAACTGTTCCTGGCTTTCCCAACTAAAATTTAAGCTTACTGGTAAAGGCTGGGATTCTCTGTGCTTCTTTCCATTCCCCCATACAGTTACATGATCTTAAAAATCACTTACTGACTCACACTCTGTAGATCACACGAAGAAAGTTCAAATAAGCTGTTCTTTTCCTTTGGGGGATTAAGAAGGAAGATTTAATAAGACAAACATTCCAAAACATGTCCACTATTTTTCAGATTTTTTTTTAAACCGAGACACATAAGCAAGCTTATTACACTTTCTGGCAATAAGACTTCTGGCAATAAAATATCTGGCAATAAGAGATACCGTTTTCTGTGAGTAAATGTTTTTAAACCAGAAAATGTTGGGTAATTTCCCTGATATTTAGCGATTTCCTTTATACTTACAATTAAACTACTCCTCCATTTAAACGTATGACACCAAACTAGGTAGGATAAATATAATTTTAGGAAGCAGCATTCTCAGATAATTCACTTCATAAGAGCTAAGTTCACTAACACCTTTGTGTAAGTAAAGCTATGTTGCTATGCACGTAAGTGGCTATTTGGAGGCAACATAGCATAAATATGGAGATATTACAACAAATAATCTACTAACTTATCTGCTTTTTGGTCTCTGGTTTTGCCAAAAGATTTTCTTAAATTAAGGCACAATTCTATGTGGCATAAGACCCATACGATAAGCCTGCCATTGCTCAAATCCTCCACAGGAGTTCATGGTCCTGTTTTTACTCAACGAGTATGTGTTTACTGGTGATTGAGTGGTGTGCAGAGACAAAGGCACATCCTGCTCTCACGGTGCTCACAGGAGATCCAAGGACACTGCTGAAAAGGGTTCACAGGAAACCTAAGTCTTTTTTGTCCTACTAACAATCCCCAGTGACAAAGCATCTGACCTGATCATCTTCTTTTTTCCTTCCTATTCTCCATCTTCACTAGTTAAACAAGAGGAAGCACACACGTCTGAACTAAAACACAAGGAATTTAGATTAAGACAGTTACTGGGGACAAGTGGAGGTGACGTGGGTAAGTTAAGATTGCTTGGGTATGTTGTAGGACCTCCTCAGGAAATGCATGAAAAAATGCAGAATTACCTGAAAGTCCAGGAGCACAGGGACGTGCAGTGGCTGAGAGGACCCCGCAAACTCCCTTTCACTCTTGTCAGTTAACTCACTGCCGTTAGTATCTTCAAGATGGCCAAGGAATCTGTCAGCCTACAGATGCTAACTGGGGACATGTGGGGGTTTGTGCTCAGACGCTGGAAGAATCACAGATTATAAAGCACTAAAGGGCAACCAAAGCTTAACCAATAATGCACGGAAACAGACATGACCCATGTCTTGTTGCAGGGTGGGTCACGAGCTAGCAAAAAATGTAATACTGAAGAGTTCTATGAGTTCAGAAGGAAGGACTCCAATGGGCCAGTGCATATTCCAAGGACTTAAAGTGGTGCAGTAGCTGCTGGGCCTCTTAAAATGGGGTGGAATCGGAGGCCAGAGAGAGATGAGGGAAGCCACTGCTGGTATGGGGAATGGCCTTGGGAGGCCAACACAATGGAACGGACTCACATGCAGCTGGCAATATGGGAGCAGAGCTGAGTCAAGAGATCTGGGTTTACGGACACAAGAGTCAGGGTGGAGAGACGACAGCTGAAGCACTACCATGGAGGGGCTGCGAGTTCATCTGTCTTGCCAAGCACAGAACTTCCGTGAGAGTAAAAATTAACAGACAGAAGTAGAAAAAGTCTCCTTCCCATCTTTTCATGTTAAAATTTTTACCCTCATGAAGGTACTATCTTAGGGCAGAAAGATAGTATTTCTAAGTGCTTTGGACATATCTCCTCTGCCTTAAGCTTTACTTTTGCATAAAAAGGTTATTTAAACTGACAAGGATGGTTTTCACCTTGGATGCCTTCCAACATACGCCAGATTATTTATGTTTACAGTAAGTGGCTTGTCCTTTTTGTTGGCGCTGCTGTGACACCACTGATTTCCATTCTACGCTAGGTAACACTTTTATCCCAGGTAAGAACCTCAATAAGTTACCACTGGTTCACTTAAAATGGCAAGACTGCCTCATCAAACCTTGTAATAGTTATTAAGGTTTTATAAGCTCCATGAATTTCCTCACATCAAATTTAAGCTGTAACTACTCAAGCTTTTTGTTCTGAGTGGTTTACTTATGGTGTCCGTGAGTGTCCTTGTTAAGGAGGCGTGGGAGAAAAAGATGGCTCTCTTCACATAGTCCTTTATATACAGATGCAAAGTGCAGCACAATGGGGTCTTCTTTTCTATATCTTCTAAATAGCACTGACCAGATAGGATATTCTCAGTACTAGTTAACTAGCTTTTTGGTTCCGTATGCTCCTGATCCCAATTAGGGATCTGGGTTCATAGACATTGATATGTCCCCAATTTACTGAATGGAAAATGGTTTCCTTTCCCCCACCCCTTTCCCTGTTCTAATACTCATAATGTAGGTACATTTCTTTACCCGTATTATCCCTCACTTGGGTATTCTTTGGGTGCCAATGAGTGAGACCTTCTTCTAAAATATGGTCTCCCAAGAAAAGGAAAACTACTGTCTGCAAGTAAGCCTGCTTCTTTCCAGCAATAACACAGGCAGACCTGGCTGCTAGGTCATGTTGTACTTCCACCAGGCTCATGTCAGAATGAAGGAGAAAATGTGAAAGGACAGAGGGAAGTGAACAGGGACCAAGAACGCAGGCTTTTTTCCCTTGTAGACCCAAGAAAGCACAGTACAAGTGCAGTCTCTCTCCTCTCCCCCACTATTTCAAGTGTTTATTATATGCCAGGCATTTTTCTAAATATTTCATGTATACCATCTCAGCTCACCCTCACAAAAATCTATAGGATATATACTCTTACTGAACTCGTTTGCAGTTAAGGAAAATATCTGCAAAGTGTGGCCTGTCATGTATGAGGTGACCACAGAGGTTTCCCAAAGCACTGCACCCACCACACGTGCACCATAATAGTAACGTTCACAATCAAGTCCCAGAAAATCTCCACTGCTTCACCTAAACAACTGTTATCTTCAAACTTTGGTTTCCATAAAACTACAAACATATCAAGAACACTGCCCCCAAATCAGAATTTACTATAAATACCAAAGCAGAGAAAAAGACACCTGCAGGAAGTTCATTATTTTCTAATTCACTTGCTAGCTTTAGCTAGTACACATGCAATCTTTAACACCAATGGTAAAACCACGTTGCCTGGGTCTTCCGCTGACTAGCACACTGCTAAAATTCACGGTGGTAGGTCCCTATGAGTGTATTTCACGGGTTTCGGAACACAATCCAAAAGATCCATTGAAAGAATTTTACTTGTTTTTTTTTTAATTAAAAGAAATCATGATAAATATTTCTTGGTATGACCACCATACATACTAGCACAAAATAGAAATTTAACTTCAATTTGTATAATATTACATTACATTATGTTATTCTTTGTATGGGCTTTTTGAAAATCTAAAAAAAAGTTTAAAGGAGCTAAAGACAAATCTCAAAATTATACATGGCTAGAACAGATCATATGTCTGATGTGACACAGTGAACTGTTTTCAAACTTAGAACGTAAAAGAACACTTCTTAACATATATGCTAGTATCTGTCCTGGCGTCTTCAGTTAAATCTCACGTAGATAGGCAGACATTTATCCAGACTCTTTGGATGGACAACATTCAAAGGCATTCAATAATCTAGTCTTATTTTCAGACTTAACCATGCATTGTATGTACGTGTATACTCTGTACTGTGCATACTCTACACCCCAGTCAAGCCCTACCTCCTGTTTCCCAGCCCTCATTCATTTGCTTATTCTCTTCCTTCTTTCTATCATGTACTCTCCATGTGCACCTGTTAAAAAAATCTCATCCACCTTATTCTAAAGCACAATTCAAATGTCTTCTCTGTAAACTATTCCTCAATCTTTTTTAAGTAGTAGTTTCTATTTATTTATTTATTTATGGGGGCACTGGGGATTGAACCCAGGACCTCATGCATGCTAAGCATGCACTTTACCACTGAGCTATACCCTCCCCGCCTTATTCCTGAGTCTTGAGCCTTCCCCATTATAGTATGATCTCCATTTTTCTGAACACTCATAGTATTTTCTTATTCATCTTGATAAGACCCACAGTGCTTGGCATCCTGTCTTACCTATGGCAGGCACAATAACATGGGCTGAATAAATAAATGAACAATCCTGGCCAGCCAAGTAGAAGATCTCTCAATTGATAGATCTTGTTCACAGCATTAACACAGACTTAGTTCATACACAGTAGTGGGCATTCAATAAGTATATGTTGTTACAGGAAGGTGAGAAGACAGAAAAAAATTTATCTTTTAAATGCAGGCTGGAAATACAATCAGAAAGTATCAACAGTTAATTATAGGAGAAAAAGGAATTAAAACGAACCAGTTTCACTCACTGATCAATGGTACTTTGGCTATTACCTTCTTTCGCTCAAAATGAAAACCATTTTGACTTACCACACGACCCAGCAATCCCATTTCTGGGCATATATCTGGAGGGAACTCTAATTCGAAAAGATACACGCACCCGAACGTCCATAGCAGCACTATATACAAGAGTCAAGACATGGAAGCGACCTTAATGTCCACTGACAGATAACTGGATGAAGAAGTTGTGGTATATTTATACAATGGACTACTACTCAGCTGTAAAAAGAATAAAATAATGCCATTTGCAGCAACATGGATGAACCTGGGGATCGTTATTCTAAGTGAAGTAAGCCAGAAAGAGAAAGAAAAATACCATATGATAGTGCTCATATGTGGAATCTAAAAAAAAAAGAAAAGAAAAGAAAAAAGAGGACACTAATGAACCCATCTACAAAACAGAAATAGACTCACAGACGTCATAAACAATCTTATGGTTATTGGGGCAAGGGGGTGGGAAGGGATAAATCTGAGAGTTTGAGATTTGCAAATGATAACCACTATATATAAAAATAAATAAAAAAGTTTTTTCTGTATAGCTCAGGGAACTATATGCAATACTTGTAATAACCGTTTATGAAAATGAGTGTGTGTGTGTGTGTGTGTATGCATGCATGACTGGGATATTATGCTGTACGCCAGAAATCGACACATTGTAACTGACTATATCTCAATTAAAAAAAAAAAAAAGAAAGCCATTTTACAGATGTAGAAACTGAGGCCCAGAGTGATTATGAGATGAAAAAAGCAGGGAAGGACCACTAGTTCTCATCTCAAATGTACTACTCTACTGTATTCTATCACATCTTGCCCATTCATAATGGATTTTTGAGTCCACCCAGACACAGTACAAATGTGAATCTTCTGCCCGAACTACAAAAATCACACTACCGATGTTACCTCATCGCCGACGAAGAAACACATTGCAATAATTGCAAGAGATTTCATCTCCACGACTTGGGTCTTTCTCACTTAAAAACAAAAGGTGGGCGAGGCTGCAGATACACGGGCTATACAAATGCAGTGGGATCCAGTCAGAATCATAAACCAGTCCCTTAGCAACTGATCATCAGTAAGAAGCATGCAAGTATAAACAAAACTAGTTTTATAAAGAGAACAAATTAGACTATTATGCAAAAAGTCACCTGGCTATATTCATCTTAAAAGGTAAAGACAGCATTGGAGTAACACCCCAAAGTGCCTGTCTGTTAGTCTAGTGCCTTTTCCCTGTGAGTTTTTCTCTGGTGACACTCTTGACACTTCTCGAATTTTTTCCTTATCTCAACTATAATCATCTTCTCCATTAATGCAATCCCAAACAATGCCCTCAGTCACTCCCAACAAAAGTAAGGTACTTTGATTTCTTTCTTCAGAGACGTGAAAAAGTTGATGTAACCTATTTCCTCACATTAATCAGAGACTCTTGTCCTTCCAGCCCTGCCTGCACTCACGGCTGAAAAGAGAGAAAAGTGACACCTAACATTCATAACGCTCTGAACTGAAAGGGCAAGAGCCTCATCGTCTGCACTCTGAGTGTTTGTAAGTGTCTGTGCCTTACATCTCAACTCTGAGGAGTGCGTTCACCTCTCCAGCACTTCAGATATTTAACATTTCACTCTGAAAAAGAAAAAAAAAAGGATTTAAATAAAAAGCGGGGGTCTCAGGGCTCCCCCCTTGAATGTTAGATTTTATTATTCTTCATGGAAATATAATGAAGTGATCAATAGTTCTTATGGAAGTTCACTATTAAATTGATCTTTTTCGTTTTCTCTGAAAAGGCTTCTAATGTGCCTGGAAATGAAGCAGAGTCCGCCTGTTACAGAGCCATGATTGCTGGAAATTGGGAATATTATTATGATAACACGTAACACTGCTCATCAAAATAAAGTTAAAAAAAAAACTAATGGATTGCTAAGGTTTTAACTTTAGCTAAATATTAGAATCACTTGAGAGGAAGGGAGGGAGGGAGGGAGGGAAGGAAAGGGAAGAAGGAAGGGAGGAGAGAAGGGAAGGAGGTCGCCAGCAAGCCGACAATGCTCAGACCCCACCCTAGAGCAATTATAGCAGAATTCCTGGGAGTGGAGCCCAGGTATTTTTACTTTTGGAAATCTTCCCAGGTGATTTTCATGTGCAGCTACGGATGAGAAGACTGGGGTATTGTCATGAAGGTCAACATGTTTAATTTTAAAATTTCATTTAACAAAAGCTTAAAGAGCATTGACTCATTTGATTCTCCTAACAACCTTATAAGGTAGATGCTAATTTCAGTCGCATTTGACAGATGAGGAAACTGAAGTGGACATTTAGGTTAATTCCCCAAAGGGCCCAGAGCCAACGAATGGTAGAAGCAGCATTTGCAGGCATGTCATCTGGCTTCAAACCCGAGGCTCTTAACTGCTGTGCTGGCCCGATTCTCCCAGAGATAATTCATCTACAGTAAAATGCACAGACCTCAGGCATTCAGTTCAATGTGTTCTGACAATTAGATACATCTATGTAACTACCGCCTGAAACAAGATTTCAGATATTTTCAAATGGTTCTGAGATTCATCCATGTTATTAGGTGTATGAGTAGTTCTTGGTCTTTGTTTGTCTGTCTTGCTCTCTCTCAACAGGCCATGCAATATGAAAATTTGTGTATCCAGTCACCTGTTCATGAACATTTCATATTCATGTTTCCATTTCCTGGAGATTATAAATAAGGCTGCTATGAATATTCCTGTTCAAGCCTTTTTGAGGATCTGTGTCTTCTCGTGGTTAAATGCATAGGAGTGAAACTGCTGAATCATATGATAGATAAATGTTTAGCTTTATGAGAAACTATTTTCCAAAGTGGTTGTACCATTTTACACTCCCATCAGCAATTCATATCCCAGAGTGCCTTTTAGGAAGAGCATACTGCAATTTTCATAGTGCAATCATCCAAAAGAAGGTAAAGTTTGGAATTTGACAATAATTCACTATTTGGCAAAAAAAAAAAGAAAGAAAAAAGAATCGAAACACTAAACACCACTATGTCCTATAGCAGCATGTTTTCAGGTGGGCACCTGAAAACAGTGATTCTGCTAGACATCAAGGCAGACAAAACAAAGGAGAAAAAGCCCTCTGTATATACAGCATATTTACAGTGAATTCCAGAATATTAAATGCCCACTGGCTCTGAGAAATTCTGTAATAAAGAAACAGTAAGGAAATCAGTAAACTGATCAGTCATGTTAAACTCAGATGATCTCAAGGATTCCCCCAGTTCTCTAAGAAATACAAGGCAGGTTACAGTGTTCCCAACGTCCTAGTGTTTGCGAGACGCAGTGAAGAGCAATGAACTCTGTCTGAAAACACTGAGTCTGAGTTCAGAGCAGAGATAAGATTTTGTACAGGTCTTGCTAGATGGTAAGGTTTTCGACTTGTAGAAAGGGATAAAGAGAGTAGAAAGGCTCTCATTCTGGACTTAGGACAGAATATAAACCAAAAAAACAAGTGGGAAGTGGGAAGGGCATAAATGGAAATTCTGCAGAGAGGACTAGGTCACTCTGGCTGAGCTAGGATATAGTGGGGTCAGACATGGGGCATCTGCAGGTTCCCATGCAAACATGAGGATGCGGTCTCTACACACCGGCTGGCCGGCTTGATAGTTGGCAACCGTGTCAGGGTAGCCAGCAGTCAGTGGACATTTACCATGTACCTACTCTGGGCCAGCCAGGGACGGGACCGGGCATCAGGGTACAAGAGCGACGTATCTGCCAGACACAGTGTCTGCTCATGTGGACCTTGCGGTATATAGGAGGGGTGTGCAGCTGCTTCCAAACACCAAGTTCTAGAACAGGAATGGATGACCATGCAGTGTCCCCTGCGCCTTAAGAGCAGAATCTATTTAAGAATTCCAGAAGAAAATAACAGATAAGAAAGTGAAATACACATGCATTTAGTCCTTGACCCCTCATTACTGTATCTTTGGGACAGGGCGAGTAGGGTGTGTTGAGATGAGGAGTTTGAGGTATTGAGGAAAAAGATCTCCAGGTAGAGATGCTTGGGAAACAGAATCAAGTTTTAGATGAGAGGTTTGGGCTCATTAATATGCAATGTGAACAAATGGGATAATTTCAATACTGACAACTCTTCTATTTAAATCATATGAAACCTATGATGATGTGAGACTCTGTAAATACAGAGACATAAGCCTTACCTAGGAAGAAAGCAGAGCTCAGGATGGGGACAAAGTCACTCCAAATCCCAACTGGACCACTTGCAACGTGTGTGACCTTGGCCAAAGAACAAAACCTCTCTGAGCCTCACTCTTCTCATGTGTAAAACTGGGATGATCACTGAATTCACACCCACTGCACCCCCAGGGATGTTATGAAGGCTGAATGACATTGAACAGCATGATGCGCAACACGCAATATCAGCTCAGCAACTCTTAGCTATTATTACTACTTATAATTTTTAAAAAACCCACATTGGCTTGCTGTTAAGATATTAAATCAGCAGGATTTTTGAACACCAAAAAAGTCTACATAATTGATGACATGAAGAAGAGAGAATTATAGTCCTTAAACCACTGGTACAATATCAAAGGACTGTAAATATACATTATCCACTAATTTTTAGAACATGAAATAAACTTAGATTTAGGGGAAAGCATGAAAGAGAAGTCCTTGCAACTCAGGCCAAGTTGGGGTCCTCCTTGGTCCAGACTGATTTTTCACTTGCCACAAAGGACCATCTTACTAGCGCATCCAGTGCTTCGTACAAAAATTATTTGTACTCATTTCCTTCCCCCTTAACTGCCCTCCCTTCTCTTTTCTTCCTTGTTGGGATTTTCTGCTTTTCGTATTAACATGCTGGTGACTAAAAATCAAGTAGCATAAATTCTCAGTTAATGTTAGCATTTCCCTCAGCTTTTCTTTGCTGTAACACTTTCCCAGAAAATTTGAATTCTAGGACACTGAGAGTGACATGATGATGTCACTCATACATTTTAATTTTCACCCTGCAGGTGTATTCTGATGGGCATAATTTTAATAGTGAAGCTTTTTAATGTATGCAACTATTAGCACTTTTTCTTCCTCTAATTTAACTTAAAACTCATCAAAATTAAGATGCTATAGATCTCACTTATTTTTCCAAATGACCATGAAATAAAAACATAACAGCCTAGCATTCAACTGCCTTGAAGAGAGACTAAGTCACTGATATTGGAAGCAAATAATAGTTTATAATAAAGAAAGAATGGTACCAGCAATAGATTCACCTTGAGTATGAATGTTGGGATGATATGCATCTAAAACGGTCTATCTTTGATTTTAGGTTAGAGAAGGCGGGCCACTTATCCTGCAAGAGCTTCTGCTGCTAAATCAAGATCCAGGCAAAAATCACACCTACTTTAAATCATCTGTTCTTTTAAGCATTATGGACACACAGGATAACACCACGCACGGTCACCCCTCCTGTACCAGGTCAAAATGATACTACTTAAGAGCTATAGATAGCCTTCTCCCAGATGGCAGGGCTTGGCTCACGTTCTTAACTCATTTGTTTAAATTAAAAGTTTTTAAATAATTCATTCCTTGTTTCAATCATTACTTTAGCAAATGTTTATCATCCCAGTACTATGTGCCAGGCCCTGGAAAGGCAGCACCTAAAGGTCAGAGGTCTCTTAAAGACAAAGTTGGTTCTCAAGGACCTAGACACAGAGCAACAACACTCAAGAGGAAGATCCCTCTGGGAGTTCCCCAAACTGCTCCCTCCTCAACCCTCAATAAGAGGCGACACCATCCAAAAGGATAAAGTCATGAGGCTCCTGATCAATGAAGAAGTAAAGGTCCTTAAGGAATGAATTTGCTTAGCCCTGTAATCTTTGGTTATCAGAATGATTGGAAACATTCTTTTCAAAAATCATACACTAAGTCAGCTATTGGCATTTTTTTAAAATTCCGACGCATCTCCAAAAAAATTGGTCATGTGACACCTAAATTAGAGGATCTACTAAAATATGGAATCAGGGAACACAACATAATCATGAAAAGTTAATACAGAATCTCTTTGTGATCTGCTAAACTCCTGATCAAATGCAGCACGAGGCTGGGGTCTGGGGGGTGCCTTATAGAAACCCAGCTCATCTGTAACTCAGACCAAAAGATGGCATCCACTTTCTCGGACGCTTAATCAGAAGAATCTAATAAATTGAAGAACCTCAGAAGTAAAATTAACATGGCAACAAAAATCTCTAGACAAAGGAGCATACTTTTTTCCCCTCCACATATCAAGTTTGTGTAAATGTTTGAGTGTTAAAGTTACCAGTTAGTTTTCTTCTTTAAGAATCAATGGTATATTGCAGATACTAACTACTCTATATAAAATAGATATGCAACAAGTTTCTTCTGCATAGCACAGGGAACTATATTCAATACCTTGTAATAATCTATAGTGAAAACGAATATGAAAACGACTATACGGATGTACATGTATGACTGAAACATTATTTCGTACACCAGAAATTGACACATTATAAACTGACTATACTTCAATTAAAAAAAAATTTAAAAAAAAAAGAATCAATGGTATAGACTGTAACCTCTTAAGTGACTTCCTCCTGAAATGAACAAAATTTCGACAGCCATCTTGTATATTTCTTATATAAAACTAAGAAACTCAGGGCATTTTCTCTCTCTCTGGCCTTCTGAGATGACCTGCACTCTGTCTATGGAGTGTACATCTCTCTGAATAAACCTACTTTTACTCAAAAAGAAAAAGACAAACAACCCCCCCCCCCAAGAAACTCAAAGAAGACTGTTATCAAAGTGTCTTAGTCTATTAAGGGAGAAATTATCTTGATTCTATTACACAATGAGGGAATTTTAAAAATCGGTATTTGGAGGTAGATAATTTTGATCAGAGAGACAGAATGAGGCTAGCTATTAAATGACATCTTAATTATGTACCCAAGAAGCTATAATCTCAAAATTTTCTTTCCTTTATATAAAATCATGTGAAATTTCTTTGATACGAGTGGATAAAAATATTAAGAGAACTATTTCCTTATCCTAATCATCCCTTATATAAAAAAAGTGTCAAATTAAAATACAAAAGTACGAACAAAATATTTAGAAAGCTTTTATAAAATGATGTTGTAAGTACAGAAGAACATATAGTAACACGAATAAGATCTTTATCTATAAACATGTCTTTATCTATAAACATGTCTCTATCTATCTATATTATACATAAAGAGAAAAAAAATTTGTTACCAGAAAAAAGTGGTGGAGTTTGATCCCATTTTTAGGGAAAAAATACAGACAGGCACAGATGAAAGACTGATGGTGTATTAGAAAATATTAAGCGTCTACTTCTGAGTGACAGAAGTAGCACTTTAGCTTATGAATTGGTCAGTATATGATTTCAGACTTAAGTAGGTGAGTCTTCGAGATGGGCAGTAGCAAACGCAACGTAGACAAATGTCCTAGAGCAGATACCACTAAATGCTCTGCTATTATCCAGTTACCCTGTGGGTTACCCTGGTTGATCTCCTTTCTGAAAGCAACTCACTGAGTCTAGTCCCACACCCAGACCAAAGGTTAACCTCAGTGACATCGACAAGAGGAGTAGATAGAGACAGATCAGAACACAGAGGAAGTTCTCGGTTGCCACATAAGTCTTCAGTGAAGTTCGAACAAGCGGCAAGTCTTAGGGTGCATGCCCCCTTTTAGTCACCAAACAGACAGACCTACTCCTACGGCTGAATACAAGTTCATTCGTTCATTCATCAAGCACTGACTGAGCCCCTACTCTGTACCGGGCTCTGTACTACTGGGGCCAAGAATAAAGAAGAAATAACATTGCTCGTTCCCTCCAAGAGCTGGCAGCCCATTGGAGAGACCAGTAAACAGAGTCCACCATGCAATACACGCCCAGAATATTACAGGAGCTCAGAGGAGGGGCACCTGACTTCACGTGGGACAACTGCTATCAGTCCAGTGTTGCTGGTAGGTGAAGGGTAATTTGAGAAGTGGCGATAGCTGATCCTGGAAAAGTAGGTTGGGGTAGGATCCTGGAGGCCTAGCCTACCCTGATAAAGAACTATGACTTCAATGGTGTAGATAATGGAGCATATTTGAAAGATTTTCCTGTGAAGTAACACGTTGTGTAAAGATTTCTCTTCATTCACTCCAGGGCATCCCTAATGCAAAAACACTTTGTAAACTGTAAATGCTATTGAAATATTCATTGTTTACTATTATCCTCTTCTGTACCTAGGCATTTGCTCTGTAATCATGAACAGAATATTCTTAGGTGTGTTAAAATTCAAGTCCACCAATTCCTTACTCTAAATTAGATTACCAATCAAATTTCTTAGATTAGAAATAATCGATTCCTAATTTCATCTATAGTAAACAGTGAATGAAAAGTTGCAAATGCTAAAGTAACCTTAAACAGAACTAAGGTATTTCCAAGCAAGTCTAAACGAGTCTTATCTATTATAAACAAAAATGTAGTTCTCTTAGAAAAGCTTACAAAAAAATCAATTCAGATACTGAACAAGGAAGGCTTCCTCCTCCCCTTCACTGATTCACTCAACAAACATTCTTTAAATGGTTTCCATGTACCAGGCACCATGCTAGACCCTGAAGATAGTACAAAACTGTCTTATGGGCCTCAGATTTTACATTCCATGGAAAGAGAAAGATATTAACAGATACGCAAATATATAAATATAATCCTGTGTCTTAGAAAGGAAAAGCATGAAATTATATTCTATAAGACCATGTAACAGGGAAATCTAAGCTTGTCAAAGCAGGTGTGGGGGGAGAGGACGGGGTGGGGAGTGCAAATGGCTTAAGGAAATATCATTTGAGCTGAAATCTGAAGGATGACATTATGTGGGGAAGAGAAGGTAGTATTCCAGGAACAGCCTGTGCAAAGGACCAGGAATGGAAGGCAGCACCTTCAAGGAACTAAATGAGGCCCATAGAGGAGGGGGAAAGCTAGAGATGGGACTAGAGAGAGATGAGTGGGCCCTGCTCATCCGTACTCTTTGGTCATCTTACAGATTTATCCTAAATGTAATGATCATTTTTTAAAAAGGTTTTGAAGAGTTTTAAACTTGGAGGTTCGAAGTGAGCTAGCTGGTTTCAGAGTGGACAACAGACTGCAAGAAGACTTGAACAAACTCAAGGTGAAAACTGATGGTAGCTTGGACCAGGGTGACTGTGATGGAGATGGAGGGAACCGAACATGTTCCAGAGGTATTTCAGAGGTAAAGAGGCAGGCTTGGAGATGGAGTGAAAATGGTGATAGAGGTGTCAAAGCTGACTCCCAGATTTCTGGCTTGTCCAACCAGATGGATGGGCCACCACTCAGTGAGACAGGGAAGCGGTCCAAGTGTGGGGTGACATAGCACCTGTCCATGTTTAACTGGAGGTTCTTCTGAGACATGAACAGCTGATACATCAAGTAGGCAGCTACCCAAATAATATCTATTCTCCATATTTAAAAAATTTTGTTTTCAATTTTCACCCCAGTGCTGCTCCTCTCCACAGTGTCTTTCCAATTTCAGTTAATGGACCTACATTGTCTGTTATTCACTGTCAAACCAAGATATCATCCTTAATTCCTCTCTTTCTCACACCTCCACCCAACCAGCAACAGGTCTTACCCAGCCTTAACTTCAAAATATGTCCTGAATACAACTTCTCACTCCCTTTGCCACTAACACCCTGATCGAAGCCAGAACCATCATTCACCTTAACTTCTGCATGCCTCCGACTCGTCTCTATGCTTCTGTTCTCATCATCCATAGAGTATCTGCACACAGAAGCCAAGAAGATCTTTTAAAAGCATCAAGTCACGTCCATCCCCTTCTAATAGCCCTCCCATGTCTTGCCATAACTCTTAGAATAAAGTGTCAAGTACAGTGCTTCCCCGGGGGCTCCCAGGACCTAGGAGACGCAGCCCCTGCCTTCCTTCCACACCCCATCTCCTCTGGCTCCCTTCTCGCTCATCACAACCTCTCTCTTGTTGCTCCTTGGGCGATTCAAGATCGTCTCTGCCTCTTAAACATTGCCTTGGAATGTTCCACCACAGTTTTGCATGAATTGCTCTTTTGCTTCCTTCAAGTTTCTACTCAAAAATCACCTTCTCTGAGGCGCAATCGCATTATTTAGTAAAGAAATGCCAGTGAAGACCACAATGGAATATTATACCCAACAGGCTGCCAAAAAATTAAGATGTCATATAAAGCCAAGAGGATCAACTGTGACTCAAATCACTTCTGGGTGGGAATGCAAACTGGTACCACCCCTTTGGAAAACAATTCGGTATTATCATGTGAAGCTGAACGTTGACCCAGCCATTCCAGCCCCTGGAATGTCATGGAGAAACTCCCATATGTGTGTATTAAGTGGGGCACACAAGAATGTGTAGCAGTGCTGTTCAAAAGAGCAAAAGGCTGGAAACATTCCAAACATCCATCAACAGGGCAATGAATCAACTGGTTTTGCACATTCACCCAAAAACCATTAATTTGGCTGTTAAACATGAATGAACTGCAGCTACATCCAACAGTGTGGAACAATGATACTATTTTCATTAGGCAAAATGAACAAGCAAAATGAAACAACATCATAGTATTTATGGATATATCCATAAGTGATGAGCATTATGATTTTTTTTTTAAAAGGCAAGAGAAAATTTTTAAAATTTAAGAAGCAGTCACTTCAAAAGACAGGCAGGCGGATGGGTTAGGACAGAGCATGGGAAGATGAAACAGAATTGGTAATGATTAGTTCTTAGATGAGGTAGTAGGTTCACAGGTGTTTCACTGTTACGCTTCATAACTTATAACTATGTTGGAATGCATATATTAAATGTTAGGCAATATAAATTAAAATACAAAGTAACTGCTGAACTGAAGTGAGGGGAAAAGTTACTATTTTCAGTACCTTTTTAGTTTCTTTCCCCCTGGCTACGTAAAATGGCTCCTGTACTTCTCTGGAATTTTTCTTCATAGCACACATACTGCCCAAAGGTATACGGGTAAATACACATACATACCACGCACATTCATTTTCTTGTTTATTTCAAGTCTCTCCCAATAGAATGTAGGCTCTCTAAGTGTGGAGTCTTGGACATTCCACTCCATCACAGAGTCATCAAGGCCTCGAAGAGTACTTGGCCTACACTATAAATATTTAAGGAATAAATGGATAAATGGAAGAATGAATGACCCAGATAGCACAAGCAAAGTGACAGCACATAAAAGGTTTAGTGTGTGGACTCTGCAGTCAGACACTTCTGGGCTCAAATCCAGGCTCTAGTCCGTCTTAGCTGGGTGACCTTGAGTGAGTTATTTAACTTCATTAAGCTTCAGTTTCCTCATCTATAAAACAGGATAATGGAGGTGGATATGATGATTAAAGAAAGAATTTAGCACTTTGTCTGGCAGAAAATTAATATTATTGCTGTTATGCAATAACAGTGTAATTTCCCCATAAACAATGTCCATCTTGGTGGCTGCAAGCAAACTGTATTCTTCAGGCAACTTTTCTATGACCAATTTCCTCCACACCCAATTTTAAACCATGGACCAATTTGGAATCCTATAGTTATTTCTGTGTTCGGTCAACTAGAGAGACATGCTAGGGAAATCTTGTAACCACCAAACTTCCAGTGAGGACCGCACAATATAATCTTGCATCTGCCCTCACCACCAGCTCAGGAGATCAGCCAGATGAGAAGTAAAAATAGCGCCCAGCATTTATTGAGGGCTTCCTCTGTGTGAAACAACCCGGACACATCATCTGGCTCCTTCTCCGAGACTAGCTTGGGAAGAAGAATTCCAGAAAGCAGGCATATTGGAAACTGCTTTCAACATTGGGCCTGAGCCGGTTCTGGAGTAGAGACGATGTTCAAATAGTAAAACTCACCATTCCTGCACTCTCAGCTGTAATACATCCTCCTAAAACCAAACCAAACCAAAACATGAAAAGCAAAACGGGTCTTTCACATCCTAAATGATCTCTCATTTTATAGCAGTAAGAAACAAAAAAAACAAGGCTTTTACTGTGAAACCCATGTAAAAATTACCATGGCAACACCTCTCTCTCCAAAGGACCAAACTCTGCAATGCTGTTGGCTCCCAGCACACGCACAATAAAGGTGACCCTTTCAGTGAACTGACCCGCATATTTCACCTGGACTACAGCCAAGGACCTAGGGCAGACTTCCCCTTAGAGGAACCACACCCTCTTGGAGAGCTCTACGTCCTCCTGGGAGATCTGCTCCAGCTCTGCTCAGGCTAAAGATTAGAGCACACGCCACAGGTTCTACTGGCTTGGGAGAATTCCAGATTAATAATAATACTGACTCGTAACAATAACAACCCTTTAGCCAGTGCTTACTAAGGATCAGACAGTATTTATTCTAAGTGTTTTACATATATTTGTTCATTTAATCTGCATAACTACCCCACAGGGTAGGTATAAAGCTTGCAACGTGACCAAACCCCCTAAGGGAGACCAGGAAGTGAACACGTGATATCTATATGCAAACTGACCTTGCAGAGCAAGGTGAGACCCAGAGCAGAAATCCCAAACGGTCCCCAGTAGCAAGAGACAGCAGTCCCCAATGGTGTGGCCTCTTGGTTTGATCAAGGGAAGTACCGTACTCTCCAACCTCAAATGCTATTTCTGCAGAATGAACCAAGTAGAAATAAACAAGAAAGGAGCAGAAGAAGGCGTACTTAATTCTTGTCATGTCCCACACCCTACTTTTCATCAAGTCTACGAGCCTGCACGCAGTTCCCAGACCTATCTTACATCCCACGACCTTACATCATCCTGGGTACCTTATCCCCCTTCCTGGCTTTCAACATGGCCAAAACTTCCTCTTGGAATTTCTTCCTGACTCAAACGTCCCCGTCATCTTCCTCTAGTCCCTCTCTGCTAATAACACTCAGTACCCGTTTCCTGTAACATGTAATTACTGGTTTCATTTTTCTTTTATTTGGCTCATCTCCCCTTTAAACTTTCAGCATCTTGAGACCACAGGTGACATTTGCTTTCCCAGTGTCTGACATGGAGCCAGCTGGGCTGCTGCAGACAAGCACTAAATGTTTACTGACTGAATGAACCAAGGAAACCACTGCTCCCGGTGAGCAGCACGTCATTCCTCACCACGCACCTCAATGATGCCCTTGCAGGCGCAGTGGGACGGAAGGATTAGAAAAGGGAGGAGTCCCTGCTATCTGATTAGTGACGAAGGACTCAAGAGAACCCTTTCTGGGAGCTTTGCTCCCAGCCCTAGAATTGAAACTTGGATCTTTTTCAATGAAACAACCACCAACGCGACCACCTATGACCAAAGCTTGCATTTAATCCGCGGGACTTCTCACTTCATTAATATCCATGTTTCTGAATAGCTTTTGAAGCCTCGTGAAAAGCGGCTCACAATGTTTTGAGCACAGTTTCTGCTCTGAGAGTTACTTTTTCTCTGCAGGGCAAATCACATTTGGTTTTCCTTTATTCTTCTAATAAATGCTGTTTAAAAGGCTGGAGGCATTGAAGGTGAAGAGAGAAAGATCCATCTAGAGGTTGTTCATCAATATGGAATTTCTCTGCGCGCCGCTGTGACCTCAGCGCTTTTTACATTTCCACAGGTCTCCTTGGAGATGGTTGCTATGATCACTCAGTGTCCCTGGCTAAAAATCTTCAAAATGGGGATGGCTGCTTTTATTCTCTCTCACTGCCTCTTTTTCAATAGTTGTTTTTCCTTCACACACAGTTTACTTCTTCATGAATGCAACTGGCTCATGAGTTTTTATTCTACAATATTCCATACAAACAGAATATTCCCATTTCTTTGGTTCCTCTGGAAAGGTCTTTGATTTGGACTATAACATTTGGCAGTCCATTAGGAATACCATTTATACTTTTATGTTTCCCGGTTCCCTGAAAATAAATTAATCATATGGCAGTCCACGCTGCCTACGTCCTCTTTTTCAAAAATACTAATCTGCACTGGAAAAAAAATACCCAACCTGTTGATTCTTTTCGTGTTGCTTACCTAACAAACTCTTGGCTTGGAATATCTCAAGATTAATTTTAAAGTGCATGCAACTTTTCTATTTCCCCCGTCAACTAAAGTTAATGTAAATATATCTGTATTGGATTATACACTCATTATTCACATTTCAAATACCTAAATGATTTCACGATGGATGCTTCTTACAAATATGTAAGAGGAGAAAAAGAACTTGAAATGCTGAGTAAAAAAAGCAAAATCTAAGTCTTGCACTAAGTATGCCAACAACTGGAGAAAGCTAAAATGCAACATCTAGAAACAACCTTAGCACTCTCCACACAAGGTTAGCTGCCTTGTTGAAACCGACACTTCAAACGTACATTGTAAAACAGATCCTTCAGGGTTTCCAAAGCCCTAATTAGATAAACCTGAAGAATACGGAACACATCTAGAAGGAAAAAAATACACACACACACACACAAAAGTGGATCATGGGAAATGGTTTCTACACAGAAACCTATGGGGTTTTACTTTGCAACTCAGGAAAAAAAACAAAGTCAAATCTTCGAAGGAGGACATGTCTGTGCAACGAGATTACAATCATGTGAATCAGTGATACAAAGGCTTTTAATTAGCACAAGTAATAGATAAAAGAATGTAAAGCTCACTTTGTTCATATATAAAAAAAAGAGTGCTACGTAAATGTAGGCTAGCAACTGTTATTTTTAACATTAAATTATAGCAGCAGATCTTATACATGGTTAGACATTAAAAATTAATACTTCTGAACCTGTTTTAGATATTTCCTTAAGATACAGGGTAAAATCATCAAGAATATGCAGAGATTGAGTTAATGAATCAAGTGAGGTCACTGAAAACAAAAATAAATAGCTGTAATTCATTCATTTGTTCATTCAATCAACAATACTTATCAAACATTTATTCTTTACTATGCATTATGGCTGGCACTTGGGATGCAGACGTGATTAAGACCTGGTCTTAATTATCTTTAAGGATTTGGTGGAAAAGACAGAACCATAAACAGACAATTACAGTATGACATTACAAGCACAATGACTGAGGTATAAAACAGAGTATAATTCAGTCTTTGAAAAGGGAGAGGTGTCTGCTATGGAAAAATCATTCTGTGGGAGTTGCAGGTTCATTGTTCTAGATGCCAGATGCACTACTGTTGCCACAAATAAATTGATCACAGAAAGAGGAACCTTACTCACAAGGTGCTTATAGTCTAGCACAGGGGACAGGTAAGAAAAGTGACAATGACTACTTCTCTAACTATTGTGGTGAAGGACCAGTTTTTTAAAAACATCTGAATCCTTTACAGACTGCTACTTCTGCAAAAAAAAAAAAAAAAACTAGAAAAATGAAATAATTCTAAATGCTTACTTTTCATTTTTGTACTTATTTCATGGAGGAGCAGTAACACAATGCAGTCATGGACAAGCACTGCAATAAAGTTATACAGGTGATAAAGTCTATAAACTGCTTGTCACATAGGAGGGTGACAGTCATCGGTTTATGGAGAGAGGGATAGAGTTCATCTAAGAAAAAGTTTTATAGAAGATGTGACACTTCAATTGGATCTTAAAAAAAAAAAAAAAAAAAAAAAAAAAAAAAAAAAAAAAGGAGTAGGATTCACCAGTAAAATGCAGTGAGGGGTAGAAAGACTAGTGCTCCAGGGAGGAAGAGTAACAGACAGAGGCTGTCTGGACAGGCCAGTCACGGAGGGTCTTAGAAGCTGAAGATGAGCTTTATAATAGCCCCCTCACCCCCATTTTGTAAAATTTCACACAGAAAACTAAAGAAAGCAAGCAGTTGGTTCTCTTCCTTGGTATTTAGAATATTATGACAGTAACAGCCCTGACTCCAGTGAGAGTCACTAGTGAATTTGATCCCTCTGGGTGGGGCTCACCTAAGACCACTTCATATTTACACGGAGTCCTCTTTCTTGGGAGCTACAGAAACGCAGCTTTCCTTGGTGTTGCAAATAACGAACCCTTGTCAAAGCGTCAAAAATACTGGAGAAAAATTCCCATCACGCCAGACCTAGAGTTTTTTCAGATGCAGGGGTAAGGGTTTATATTCCTCCTACAACTTTTGTTTGTCTTCACTTTGCCATCCCCACCTGTAGACAGGCAATAAAGAGGATGGGCTCTGCCTCAGGCTGACTTTTACTTCCTCCACGACCTTGGACAGTTTACTTATCCTTCCAGTTTCCTTGAGTCTGAAAGAGGGCCACGACAGCCACCTCTCACAGGGTTATAGTAACTGAGGATTAGATGAGTTCGGACGAGCAAAGCGCTCGTAAGAGTGCCTGACCAATTACAGGTGATTAGGAAGTGTCCCTGAGTTATTAATGTCATTAATAAATCAAAGGGAGTGGAAGTGGATGCGTGATGATCCCTCTTCTCCCAGCCCTGCACCGCCATTCACATCACATCCCAAAGCAGGATGGAGCAGGCTCCCTAAGTTCTAACCCTGTACGTCACCCACTGTTTCTCCGACATCACTGTAAGCCTAAACAGGCGGAGAAAACAGAGCTAATTACAGGCCTCTGGGGTGAGATGACTAAGGAAAATCAATAGAGAAGAGCTTATTTTCTGTCCTGACCCTTCCTTAGTTATCCCTAAAATTAGAAGCCAGTAGTTTTGGGTCACTGAAAGACACTTCCTCTGGGAGAGGAAACCAGAATGAGACAAGACTATTCAGGCAGGCTTTATTTAAAACATTTAGCACCTCTTAGAAATGTAAAGTCATCAAGGCAGTCCTTAAATATTTTAAAGTCTCGGATGGTTGTCCAGAGTTCACTGAGAGTCTGCCAACAACTGGGGACTCTGCAATAAGCATCGTGGTGCCTCCTCACACAGAGGCTTAGCAAGGGGATGTAGTAATTTTGGGTCAGGAATGTAAGAGTTCATCTTAATTTAGCAGCTGCAGAGCTGGTAGCAGCCAAATCGAGGGAAGTCTTTTCAGGCAGATCAGCTTAGGGCACAGCCGTCTAGACAAAACATCGCCACTCCCAGGATGGGCGCAGAGACTCCCCAGTATCAGCACGAATTCCAGAGATAGAACCAAGGCTGTCTTAGGTGTTGCGGGCACATCAGCAGAAACAGGAAGAAATCTAGAGGCCAGAGTGTTCTGGGGGCCACCTTAAGGATGCTAAGGGCACTTCTGCAAAGGCATCCGTAGGCTTTCAGTATCTTAGATAAAGTTATTAAGCATTTCCCCCCTTACACTCCAAATTTATTGCCAAGTGTATTATTTCTGAGACCTATTCTTTTCTCGTCTGGTCTCCAAAGACTTGCACATCTTCACCCTATCAGGACAAATGGAAGACCTCTTTTGGACCAGGATGGGTGAACTTCTTTACTCCTCCCATACGCCAAAAAGCTGACCTTCAGGAAATCAGTACAAGCACTGCCCCTTAAAAGTAAAACATTACATTTGCTTTACCAGCATTCGCAAAGAGACTGTAACAGCGCAAGAGAAAATATTACTATGGTGTCTACAACCGACAACCCCTCCACCCTACATTCACTTTCATTATGTTTGAACCTCTTAATTCTGCTTTGCTACCATGGCTGGTAAATGTTACCAAAACATTACTGTCAGGTTCAGTGTATTTTTTTTTCCTTAACAACAATGTCCCATGACTTGAATGTGTTTCAAAATACCCAGTTATTACGTACGGTACCTGTAGAGAGAGGAACACAGGCGGCAGCATCTCAGTGCAAGTTTAAAATGGGGCAGAAGAGGGTGGGAAAGGACTTGTGCTGCACCGTGTCACTCTTGAAAGCTAAATTTATTTAACAGTCAAGCAGAGTCAGTCAAGAAAAAATAAAATGACAGTTTATATATTGGTGACCTCGAGGTGGCAATGAACCCAAAACAGAAGACACAGACATGGTTAGTTAAAATAACTGGGCTGCCAGAGATGGAGGAAAACAATTTCCTGCTAATATCTGACAATACAAAATACCTGCTAGGTAGCCATAATCTTGCCAAAATTACAACTCAATTCTTCAAGCTGGATTTTGGACCTAACATCGTTCACGTCATCCAATAAAGCATTTATGAAACATCTACTGATCGCTGGCATTGCAGTCGACTCCCTGGAATAAATAAAAGATAAACAGAAGACACAAACCCTTTTTTACAGAAATTAACACTATGCTGATTAATTTTATGTGTCAATTTAGACAGGCTAATAATAAGTAGTAATTTGATCAAACACTACCCGAGCTGTTGCTGAAGGTCTGCTGTAGATGCGGTTAACATCTACGATCAGTTGACTTGAGGTAAAGGAGATAACTCTCCACACTTTAGCTGGGCCTCAATCACTCGAAAGGCTGTATGTGCAAAAACTGAGGTCTCCCAGAGAGAAGAAGGAATTCTGCCTCAAGACTGTGGCATCAATTCGTGCCTGCGTTTCCAGCCTGTTGGCCTGCTCTACCAATTTTAGATACAGATATATGAAATATATTCTATTGGTTCCGTTTCTCTGGAGAACCCTGATTGATACACTCTTATAAGCCATTATAAGCAAACAGTAAATGGGAAGAACACAGTGGTTCAAAAAGGCCTCAAATAGGCCAACAGTGTATAGACACTCAGGTAATTCCAATATAATAGTAAATCTCTCTACTGGAGCCAAGTACAAAAGACAGTAGGAATGCAGAAGGAGTGCCTCTATTTGCCTGGGGCAGTTACCAAGGGCCAAAAATATCTGAGATTTGGAAGGATACAGTGGGAATCTGTTACAGGAAAAGGAAAAAACATACACAATTGAAATGAGATTTAGAGTAAGTCTATTGGAGCATAAACTAAAGAGACAGGATGAAGGTCGGGGGATAGAGTGAGTGATGTGGTCGGAGATAAGGTGGGTTGCGAATGGAGAACCACGTCTGCGGTGACGAAGATAAGATTCTGGAGGACAAGGCTCAAATCAACTTACCCCCTCATAATTTCAGAGCTGTTCAATCAATTTTTATTGATTTTATAAATGCATAAGTGAATGCCACTAGATCAGCATTAGATGGTTACTGTAAAGCAACGTAGTTAAAAGGAGAAGTAGAACCAGTTGAGCAATGTACAAGGCTGAAGTACTAGAGTCAATTTTATTCCTATACACTTCATAATGAACAATATGAAAAAAAAATTAAGAAAACAATCCCATTTACAATATAATGAGGCAAAAAGAGTAGCTAGGAAAAGCTTTAACAAAACATTTGCACATTGAAAACTACAAAACATTGTTGAAAGTTATTAAGAGATCCAAATAAATGCAAAGACATCTCATGTTCATAGATTCAGACTTAACACTGTTAAGTAGGCAAGAGTCTCCAAATTGATCTACAGATTTCAATACAATCATTATTAAAGTCTCAGCTTGTCTGACTTTCTGCAGAAATTGACAATCCTAACATGCATATAAAATGAAGCAATCCAGGATAACCAAAAAAACCCACAAAAAACAAACAAAAAAACCCCAAACTTAAACAAAGCTGGAGGACTCATGCTTCAAAACTTACTGCAAAACTACAGTAATTAAGACAGTATGGTACTGGCATAAGGATATACATATACATCAGTGGAGCAGAACTGAGAGTCTAGAGGTAAACCCACACACTTATGGTTCATTGATTTTCAACAGGGGTGACAAGAAAAGTTAATGGGGAAAAAAATCATCTTTCCCACAAATGGTTCTGGGCAACTGGATATCCACATGTAAAAGAATGAATTTGGACCTCTATCTCACACCTTATGCAGATAGTAACATAAAATGGATCATAGGCCTAAATGTACAAGCTAAAACCATAAAACTCCTAGAAGAAAATAAACAAGTATTTATGACCCTGAATTCAGCAATGGTTTCTTAGACATGGCACCAAAACCACAAGTGACAAAAGAAAAAAATAGCTTGTGTGACTCTTGTAGTATCTGAAACATACCTCAATAATCAATATATCCAGGGGGATGAAGTCATGGGATAATCAAACTAGACTAAGTAGAGAGATTTTCCAAAATAGAGAAGACGTGTTACAGGCAAGGTGCTCCCAGAAAAGGAGAGACATAAGTGTGGGAGCTTGATGATTCCTCAAGGCAGGTCTCTTGTGGCCACTCTCCAAACCCAACCCCTCAGAGATAAAGAGGTAGCCCAGCCTCCCAGGAATTTGATTCTGAGCAGAGTCACGTGGGGACTGAAGGCCACTGGAGTGGAATTATTTGGACGTCAGCAGCACCCCAGAGATGCTGCCTGTGAACTCTTAGAACTGTGCTCCCCAGAGCCACCCTGGAACCTGGTAGTTCAACTCTCCTTCAAGTCTGTCCTCCATTATTAGAATTCATTCCAAAAAATTCCCCCTTTCTTAAGTTATCCCCAGTCAGCTTTTTGGGGAAGAAATCAGTGTTTTTGGAAATTCAGGGAAGGACAGAGGATAAGTACAAGGACCATGAGGTTTACTGAGGCAAAGGGTAACGTACAAAGCAATTTCCGTTGAAGACCTTCTGATACAGAATATTCCTTTAGGGATCCACCAAATGTTACTGACAGGTTACTATTAAGAAACTGTTGTTCTAATTTTAGGAAGAAGAGATCAAGGAGATTTTTCTCAGTGACATAATGTTCACTATGCAGTTAAACAAACCATACAGAGAGATGTCAATATTGTTATATCTAACACCTTAAAAAGGGGAAAAGTCCTGCCACCGGGATCCTGCTCACACACCTGACATATCTAAACAGTGTTTCTCAAATATGAATAATAGAGGGGCCCTTTTAATACTCAAGAGTCCTGGAAAATCTAAAAACCTCAAATTGAGAAATCCTGTATCATAATTTTCAGCTTCAGGATGGGTATTTGCTACCAATGTGACTGTAAACATAAAAGTGAACGTAACCGGAAACAATCCAATGCAGAGTGAATGAATAAACCATATGTGGACTCCATACGATCAAAGACTACTAGGTAGTGAAGAGGCACGAACTACTGACACATGCTACAACGTGAGAAACCTCAAAAACTTGCTAAGCGAAGGAAGCCAGACACAAAACACTAGGCACCCTAGAGGGCAAATTCACAGAGACAAAGCACATCAGTGGTTACCTCAGGGTAGGGGGTGAGATCAGGGATTCACAGCACAAAAATCTGAGGAAATCACTTTTGAGGTAATGGAAACGTTTTAAACCTAGACTACAGTGACAGCTGCATAACTCTATAAATATTTACTAAAATCATCGAAGCATATACTTACAGCAAGTGAGTTTTACGGTATTTAATTATACCCGAACAAAGCTATTTTAAAAAAAAGAGAATGTGAAGAATCTGACAGGAGGTCACGATCATATAATCCAAAATACGCCTTTTGAAGATCACAAAGATTTTTAAATTATTTAAATGAAAATTTCCATAGAATTCAGGGACGTCTGAGAATGCCCTCAGAGATCCCTATGTGTTTATTAAGACAAACTGCCCCCAAGGGTGTAAGATATTCTTGGCAAAGTTTTCTGGGGGCCTAAATCTTCTTACACTGTCTGCATGCACACAAAAGGACAAAATAAAACATCAGAAATGTCCTATACTAATCTTGATGATAATCTTTCTAGAATGCCTTATACAAAGCCCTATGTCTTTTCTATTTTCATTTATCCTCATAAACATTTATTATTTAAAAAGATCATAAAACATATGTTTTTAAAAGTGACCTTCAACGGGAAGTAGGTATAGCTCAAGTGGTAGAGTGGTGCACGCTTAGCATGCATGGGGTCCTAGGTTCAATCCCTGGGACCTCCTCTAAAAATAAGTAAACCTAATTACCTCCCTGCCCCCTGCCAAAATAAAAATAATTAAATAATACAATCATAAAATAAATATTTTTTAAAATATAAAAGTAACCTACAGTTCCACACCTTCACACAAACTTTTTTTTTTTCTCCTTTTTTAACCTCTTAACTGCATGAACTCCCCTCTCTTCTAGTAAAAACTCTGGACCCTTCTCCAGGTTATAATATTAACCCCCTTTGCCTGCTGTAAACTGTAAAACTAGTGTTCGCAGTTTGCTGTTTTCCTTGTTTTGTTTTTTATTATTATTATTTTGCACGTAGAGTTATTAATTTTGACAGAGTTGAATCTGTCAGTCTTCCTAGCTGTCTATTCTCTGGTTTCTAGGCTGCAAGTTTTTCCTCCATGGGTCTGATTCAATAATCTGACCTTTTAAAACCCCATGCTCTGGGCACACTATCTTGATTTGATGACTCGGGTTTATCTCCATAAACAGTAAGTATTGTGCTTTGCTTTGCTGTGCTGCGCTCCAACAGGGCAAAAGGGCTTGCTGAGCTATGCGGGAGTGCCAGGCCCTCCATTATACGGCCTCAGGCTGCTGCGGCTTACGTCCCTCCTGTGTTGTCTTCCTGTCTGCTGCTATTTCTCCCTTCTGTCTTTAGGCCTGCTTGTATCCTCCCACCTTCTCATGTACTGACCCCACCGTTCTATGAATTAGGAACCAGCGTCATTAAGTTTGCTAGTTTTGAGATGTGTATTAATCAAAGCTGGGGTTTGAGGTTTTGAGTAGAGCTTTTAGGCTTCTCAGTATGTAAACTGCGTGGACTGTGGAGCATGCACTTGGCTTTTTCCAAAAATGCTGGTGCTTTACCGAGACAGTTGGACCGCCCACTATTACTGCACTGGGACTCCTCTTTGCTCAGTTCTCATCAACTCAACTCTTAAGGAACTCGAAGAGATTGACAGCTTAACCTGGACACATGCAGCTACTACGCCAAGACTCTGATAAATGGTCAGAACATTTTCTTAATTGAACACAGCATGCTGTAGAAATCTTTGACAACCCTTTAGTAAGACACTAATGTCAGAATTATCACTTAGGGTAAAACCCAGAACCAAAGTCCAAAGCAGGGTTCTCAAATACTTTTTGCTTAGAAACTGTAGCTATTTCCAAATTTTTATAATTGAATTATATTCAAAATACACAGTACAACATAAATTTCCCTGGAAGGATGTAAAAGAAATTGGTGCTGTTTGCTTTAGGGAGAAGGTGGCAGGAGTAAAAGGGAAATTTTTCAGTCTAGATCTTAATGACTGTGGATTCTGAACATATGACTGTACTAGTTTGCTAAAAATAAGTAAAATCCTTTTAAAAACTGCATAATGCAAGGGAAACTCACCAAGGCATCTTTAGAGCCAAATAAACAAGGACATGTCATACACAGCCTACTCTGAGCTAGGCAGAACAAAACCTGCTTCTTCCATCTTTTTGCTTTCTATCCTCAATACCTGGGTTCTACCTCACGGTCTCTAAGATGCTGCTTCAGTACTTGCCATCAAGTCTGCATTCCAACCAATAAAAAGGGAAGGGAGAGGAGAGCCGAATCCTCCTAAGGACACACCACAATTGCACGTATTATTTCTGCTCACATCACAGTGGTAAGAACTTACTCACGTGACACATAAATAACTGAAAGGGAACATGGGAAATAGTCTTCAGAAGGCACATGTCCAGCCAAAACATGGGACGCATTACTAAAGAGGAAGGGAGCACAGGTGTTGATGCACAGATAATTTCAGCCACAAATGATTAACACAAAATTCAGTAGAGGAGTTATCTCTGGTGGGAGGGAAAAGAATGCATTCCAAGGCTTTAAGAGTATTAATAACAATTATGTCTTAAGCCGGCTGGCTACAACATGGAGTTCAATTTTCCTTGAGATTTACATATATATATAGTAAAATATTCACTACGTACTCTTCACAATTTAAAAAAACCGTAAGAGCTGTTGAAACTGGATATGGGTGCGTGGGGTTTATCACTATGCTCTCTACCTCTGAGTGTGCTCGAAAAATTCTAGACTAAAGATATTACACATACACAGTTTATATACATATATTCATCTGAATACCCTCTCAGATACACAAGATGTATTAAAAACCTACTCTGTCCTAAATGTTGTGTTACATACATACACTACATGCATATGAGAAAGAGAAAACTATGTTATCCTTAAAATGTTTATAATCTAACCGGGACATCAGGACTGAAATAGTACAGCATATGATGGACTGATCACATGAGAGGTATAGACGGTACCCAGAGAAAGAGATCAGTTTGGTTTAGGAAGGATGAGGCTGCCAAGACCCCTGGAAATGAACAAATGTGACAAAAATAGTAAGTGTGAATAAAAATAATAGTAAGTGTGCAAACTAATTTTAAGCAATCAGACGTGTGCAAGCCTCTTCACGCAGCTGTCATTTTGTTTAGAAGTTTAGAGTCAAGTGAAATCCAATCTAAGGAAATAGAAAAATCAACTGCTGATCCACTTTCACACATTATAATCAACTTTGTTACTTTTATAACTAAACCAAGGCAATCATTTTAGGGCAGACCTTTGAGCAGGTGGCCCTCAGTGCCCCTGAAGGGGCAGTAAAGCATAATGATTATGGGCATCTGCAATGAGCCTGCTTAGGTTTGGGCCTCCAAGCCACCGTTGTAAGCTGTGGGACCATGGGCAGGTGGCTTAACCTCTCTGTGCCTCAGTTTTCTCATCTATAAAATCAGGATAATAACAGTATCTACTTACTGGAGACACTGAGGTTCAGACCGTCCTTGGAACAGGGCCTGGCACAGAGTAAACACCCAGTACATGTCTGCTGCTCCTGTTATCTGCCTTTTCCATGACTATGAAAATGAGCTCATTTAGTTTCCCCTAGAGTTCATTGGGGTGGGGAAGGTTATTTCAGACAAACTAGAAATCTAAATTTTTGTAAGATTTTCTGATTTTTCAAACACCGTGATGGCTAAACAAGGCAGCTTTGCAAGCTAAATCTAGTGAACCCCCAATCCCCAATGTACATTTTTACAGAGAACAAGGTCAGGTAACTCACTACATAAAGATGATGTTAAGATCAAGGTAGGCAAGTTACAGGGCTAAAATAATTCTAACTTAAAATTCTAACTTAGAATCAGTTCTTCCTCACATGGGTTGCCATCCTTGGTGATAACACAGCCAATTTTGAATCTTGGTTTTTTTCTTGCCTGAGACCTCAGAACCTCGAGGCCAGCTTTCTCCTAAAGCAGCTGGGAATCCAAGATGCGGTGAGGAACAGCTCCCAGGAAAACCCAATTAGGCTGGGGAGGTGGAGCTAAAACCCCATGGCACAAACCAGCACACGGTTAAGTGCAAGACCGTGCGATGCCAACAGACACTCCAGGGTCACGGAGAGCTCAGCGTGGGCGGGAACAACCAGAAAGGAACGTCACGGTGCAGGGTTGGAGGAAGAGTTTGCTCAGCCTTCAAGTGCATGTAAAATACAGAACAGAGCGAGGGAAAAGCAAGCTGCGGTGAAGACAGAAAGACAGGGTGAGCTCAGACCAGAGGACTCGACCACAAGAGTGTACATTTTGGGGAACTGGGGGAAATACATTTACACAGCTGAACATGGGGCCAGACTATGAGTGGCTCATTTTTTCCTTTAAGACTTTACCCCACTACTGGAATGATCTGCCCTAGGGTTCCTCATCGTGTAGTGTGGAGGAGAGAGACAAACCATCAGAGGAACAGTGCTTCTGAAGACCAGCTGGGGCTTCTCCAGGCCCAGGGCTTTGGCTGTGTTCATCTGGGGATTCTCAGCACCTAGGGCAGTAACTAGCACACAGTCAGTGTTCTAAAGATGCCTGGCAAGTAAGTGACGGAACAACAGCCACACAGCAACAGCCACAACCAGCAGGCCACAGCTGTTTCTAACAACAAAAAAGGCACATGAATCTGGTTGAGAGTTCATCATCTATAAACACCATCAAACAGACGGGGTCTATCACCTCTGCCACTCACTCCTGTTATCCTTAAGCCTTCTCTTTTACTATTCATGATTTCTTTTTTAAGCTTGATATTGCAAAATTCTAAATAACTACTTATTCTTTGTAATTTAATTCTTAATTGTTTTAGAAAAGGCAGATGGGTATGTGCAGCATTGCTTCGTTCTAACTACAGATGCAGAGCTGGTCCCATCCGCCTTATTTATCAAACAAGACGGAGAACGGCCCATTAGAGGGAACCAAGAGCCCTTTGGCAGACCACTGCAGACCATCATTTATTACGTATCTTTTTTCCCTCAACCTGTCTCCCAGCACCTGAAATAAACCAGCCCCGTTAAGAATTCTGTCGAGATTCTAGAAAGTCCTTTAACACTAACATCCCCTTGGCACTGAGTTCACTGCCTCACATTTATTAATGAGTTATTTCTAAAGCCTAACATACTGGAACAAAGATAGTTTAAATTTATTATATTATATAAGGAAATACTTCATAGCTACTTACTTAGACACCTATGAACATACAAAATACAGAGATTAAGAAAAATCAGGTGCACACACCAGGCAAAATATGACTGGTAATACTCCTGCTATGTAGCAAGCCTGGTCCTATTTTTGGGAATGTGAACTTCATTCCTGGGGAAGTTTTAAGGTAAAGCGTATTTTACATTATACACAGCTGGTTTTAAATAAGTTGGCAAAAACAATAGTGAAACTTAACCACTGACATGGTCAATGAGGAAAGAAATGAAATACATATATCAAGACTCTTCCAACTAAACCCATCTAAGCTGAAGCAAGAGAGAAGTAGGTGAAGCTCCCTTAGTATTCCTTTTACTAAAAGGTATGCCTGCATTTAAACTTATGTTAAAAAAAAGTTAAAAAAAAATTAATGAAATCTAACAACGGTAAATATGAAGATTCCAGAAAGACTAAAATAATATTAATATACATTTATTAGCACGTAACTATTGCTTTGAGTCGATGTATCCTACTATTTCAAATGATTCTGACGGAATGATGTTCTTTGGTGTCTACTTCAATCCTATAATATCCGTGCAATATACATCTTTAAAAGTATTAGGAACCCATCCAGTTTAAAATTCAAATGACTTGAATTTTAATTTGAGGAAATTCCCATATGAAAACAGAGACGAAAGTGCACAGTGAAGAGTCCATTGTGTCTGGCAGATAATTACATAAATTGTCAAAAAGGAATACACGGTATGTTCAAGGAAGAAGTTCCCATTCAAGACAATGTCATGACTGGTTAGAATGAAAACAGAATGCATAATTTCCTTATAAATTAGAAATGGGATGTACTGAGCTGATTGTATTATATTAGATTAGCTTCCGTAACTGTGAAAACAAGCCCTTAACAGCCATATTGGTGTCCACTTTCTGAATGAATGAAAAGGTTTCCAACGAGCTTCCTTTCCAGCCCAGGAAATCCTGCTGGAGTCCCCCCTGCAAGTATGCATCATGCTCACGGCTTTTCATTTTGCAACCCTTTAAAGGCCAACATCAGCTGTGTTTTACAGGAAGTTCTTCCTTTATTCCCCCAAGTCTGTAGGATAACCTCTGGTTAGATGCAAGGTCAGCATAAATTGAGCTCTGCCTTCTTATCACAGTGGAAGCAGCTGTGTTGAGGGCGAGACACCCTCCCACCCACCATGTACCCAAACCCTTCTTTTTCTCAGTATTTGACATCTATTCAGCCTCAGGTGAGTCGCCCTTAAGTGCCCTCTTGTTTCTCTGATTTCTGTATTACCTTTACCTTTGAAAATCATCAAGGGGAAAAAAAAATCTATTTCCCTCCCCCAAATTCAAATGCTAACCAAAATGAAAACCCCAGAAAGATCTGTATTAGTTAACTGTGTTTCCAACTTAATTTGAGGCTCAGAATACAGACACATGAAAATGCAATTAAATGAAATCTAAAGCAGAAACATTTTATGACATGGAGAGAACCACAAATTCAACAGGACTGTGGGAAATCGTGCTATTTTAAGACATATCTGAACTAGCAGGCACGGTAAACTGAGGCGGTTACCCGGGGAATTCTTGAGAGCATGTTCAAGAGTTGCTGCCTAAAGGGAAAGCTCACTGAATTCCTTTTAGAGGAATTTTTTTCACCTCTTCCCATAGACAGTGCACAGATTTCATTGATGAGAATTAAAAAAATCTCCCTTTGTTCTAAAAAACCAAGCCATTAAGATAAAGTAGCAGTAGGCAAGTTGAGAGCACAGATGGTATGTCCAAACTTGATTCTCCTAAGTGGTGCTTTAGAAGCCTTGGTTCATGTACTATTATCTCCCCCCAAATTTGGCTGCACAAATCCTTATGGAGCACATTAGCCTAGTTCCCAAACAAAAGCAATCTTCTTAATTTTATTCCTATAAAAAACATACCAAAATAGCACATATGTTCTAGTAATAGGCTTTATAACATGATGAGATCTTTTACTGAAAAAACACTGACCCAATTCAAGGATTCTATTTACATTACAAAAGAGTTAATTAGTAACACGATAATGATTTCTTCCTCATTGTTATTTAAGGTTCTGTTTACATCTGTTGTCTAGAGAGAGGTCCACCAGATCAGTCCACTCTCACCACCACTCCCCAGAATACTGCCACACACGTTGTGTGGTAACACGGAGAGGTTCACACAGTTTGTTGGGTTCTCTGATCAAGTGAGTTTGGGGAATCAAATCCAGTGTGAAGAATTTTCTAACATATTTGGCCATAGAACCAAGGTTCCTCCAAGTTATGTAGCTACAGAACCTTCTTTCTAAGTAATAATTCCAAATTTAACCACTCAACAGAGTCAGCATTCTTGGAGAAGATATTAGGAAATGTTGCTTTTTTAAAAAAAGATTATAAACCAGTGGCCCGTGGGCCAATTCCTACCCATGGACATATTCTATCTAGTATGTATAAAGTTGTAAACAAAACCTAAGCCAATACTGGAAATTTGGAAATTTCACATAAATATCTAGATTTGCCAAGACTCCATTCCTGCCTGGGAACACTGGCTGAAGCTTAGCAGTGGGTTGAGACTGTTTTTACAGAGAACAATACATTCTTCAGTTTGAGAAAGTCCTTTTCATTCTCATCAGTCTTCTCATCCATCTGCTTCATGCGTAGGCATCACCTTGCTGCTTCTCCTAGGCACTTCTTTGCCTTGGAGTCTCTAAAGAAAGTGGGGCATGAAGAAGGCACCAGAAGCCTGCTCCCCTGAGCTGATCAACTACAGCTATTGTGAGAAGGTTCATCTCTTGTAAACTTCAACACTGCTAATGTCACACCTTCTCCCCTCCAGTGCTCAAGATATGTACCTAGATTTTATACTCCTACCATATAATTCAACTGGAATGTCCGGCAATATATTTTCTATACTGAAGTTTCAATATGTCATCATCCTGTTGATACAAGAAAATGGGGCGCAAGAGGATGGCCATGTCCGAGGTGAATCCCTGGGATGTGCCCCCTCAAGTGAGGGTCCTTGGCTTCACTCAGGAAAGAATTCAAGAGCGAGCCAGGCAGTTGGTAAAGGTATATTTATTCAGAGAGATACATACTCCACAGACCTAGTGCAGACCGTCTTGGAATGCCAGAGGGGTCATGAGGTGTGGGCATGGGTGTTTAAAGTAAAAGATACACACTCCATAGACAGAGCGTGGGCCACCTGGAAAGGCAGGAGAAAGGCCATGAGGTGCAGGACTGCTGCTCTGTATGGGCTCGGTTATTTCATATGCTAACAAGTGGGGGGATTATTCCAACTCCTTTGGGGAAGGGGCTGGGACCCCCAGGAACTGAGCTGAGCCACTGCCCTCTTTTTGACCTTTTATGGCCAGCCTCAGAACTGTCACTGAGCCTGTGGGAGTGTCATTTACTATGCTGATATATTACAATGAGTAGATAATGAGGCTCAAGGTCTACAGGATGTCAGATATCCAACCATCTTAAGCCTCAAGATCTACAGAGAGTTGAATCTTCTGCCATCTTGCTGCTAACTGCTGTGTCATTCTTTTAATGGTTGTGCCCTGCCCTCTTCCTTCTGGTCTCATTAAAAACAGAAAAATCAGTGACATTTCTTTACACTAACAATGAAATATCAGAAAAAAAGAAAAAGTAAAGAAACAGTCCCTTTTAAAATTGCATCCAAAAAATAAAATACTTAGGAATAAATCTGACCAAGAAAGTGAAAGACATATGCTGAGAATTACAAGACACTGACTAAAGAAACTAAAGATGACTTAAAGAAATGGAAAGATAACCCATGTTCTTGGATTGGAAGAATTAATATTGTCAAAACGGCCATAATACCCAAAGCAATCTACAGATTTAATGTGATCCCTATTAAATTACCCAGGACACTTTTCACAGAACTAGAACAAATAATCCTAAAATTTATATGAAATCATGAAAGACTCACAATTGCCAAAGCATGACTGAAGAAAAAAAATAAATAAAGCTGGAGGAATAACCCTCCCAGACTTCACACAATACTACAGAGCTACAGTAGTCAACACAGCATGGTATTGGCACAAAAATAGACATATGGATCAATGGAACAGGACAGAGAGCCCAGAATTAAACCCACAAAGTTTTGGTCAATTAATCTTTGTCAAAGGAGATAAGAACATACAATGGAGTAAAGACAGTCTCTTCAGCAAATACTGTTGGGATAACTGGACAGCTGCATGTAAATCAATGAAGTTAGAACACTCCCTCACACTACACACAAAAATAAACTCAAAATGGCTTAAAGATTTAAACATAGGACAAGACACTATAAACCTCTTAGAAGAAAACATAGGCAAAACATTCTCTGACATAAATCTCAGTAATGTTCTCCTAGGGCAGTCTACCCAAGCAATAGAAATAAAAGCAAAAATAAACAAATGGGATCTAATTAAACTTATAAGCTTTTGCACAGCAAAGGAAACCATAAGCAAAACAAAAAGATAACCTATAGAATGGGAGAAAATATTTGCAAAAGATGAGACTGACATGGGCTCAATTTCCAGAATATATAAACAGCTCTTACAGTTTAGTAAGAAATACCAAACAACCCATCCAAAATTGGAAGAAGACCTAAACAAGCAATTCTCCAGTGAAAACATACAGATGGTCAATAGGCATATGAAAAAATGCTCAATATCGTTAATTATCAGAGAAATGCAAATCAAAACTATAATGAGATTATCACCTCACACCAGTCAGAATGGCTATCAGTCAAAAGTCCATAAACAATAAATGCTGGAGAGGCTGTGGAGAAAGGGGAACCCTCCTATACTGTTGGTGGGAATGTAGTTTGGTGCAGCCACTAAAGAAAACAGTATGGAGATTTCTCAAAAGACTAAAAACAGACTTACCATATGATCCAGCAATCCCATGTCTGGGCATTAAGGCTATCCAGAGGTAACCTTAATTCAAAAAGATACATGAACCCCAATGTTCATAGCAACACTATTTACAATAGCCAAGACATGGAAGCAACCTAAATGTCCATCAACAGATGACTGGATAAAGAAGTTGTGGTATATTTATACAATGGAATACTACTTAGCCATAAAAAAGAATAAAATAATGTCATTTGCAGCAACATAGATGGACCTGGAGAATGTTACTCTAAGTGAAGTAAGCCAGAAAGAGAAAGAAAAATACTGTATGATATCACTTGCATGTGGAGTCTGAAAAAAAAAAAAAAAGACAAACGAATTTATTTACAAAACAGAAATAGACTCACAGTCATAGAAAACAAACTTACGGTTACCAGAGGGGGGAAGGGAGGAAGGGATAAATTGGGAGTATGAGATTTGCAGATACTAATATATATAAAACAGATAAGCAACAAGTTTACACTGTATAGCACAGGTAACTATATTCAATATTTTGTAGTAACTTATGGTGAGAAAGAATATGAAAATGAATATATGTATGTTCACGTATGACTGAAGCATGGTGTTGCACACCAGAAATTGACACACTGTAAACTGACTATAATTCAATAAAAACAAAAGAGCAAATTATTGAGCACTAGGTTCTAGGCACTAGGCTAATAGCCTGACTACCTTATTATTTAACTCCCACGGCAACTCTATGGCCTTCGTACTTTTATTATCCCCCCCCTCATTTACTGATGAGAAAACAAGGTGAGACTTGCCAAGGTGACACAGTGAGTATGTGGCAGAGCTGGCTGAGCAGGCCAGCTGTTTCTGGAGCTCATGGTCTCAACCATTATACAACATCAAGCCTTATTAAAAAACTGGGTCGGGTGAAAAGCAGACCTGAGGAAGAAGTCTGGCAGAAGGCGTCTTATGATAGACTCAAGAATAAAGGCATACAGTCAGCTGCTGTCTCAGGGTCAGAATTCACAGAGCAGACGCATCTGAGACACCACGTGTACCCTGAACTCCCTGTGAAGCAACTGAAGAGGCAAAACCTTCAACTGCAAATATTTTTCAGCAGTAACCAAGTTAACAGCCCCAAGTTACCAACTTCTTCCTGCCTTTGTGTAAGCTCTTTAGGTATGAAGGGGAGCATCTCACAGACACTGGAGGTAGGTAGCTTTATTTTACACAAAATGAAACCGGAGCTCTGTTCAGGTTAAAGGACCTGTCTGAGACCTTACAGAAGAGGGCGACTGGTAAATGTGGAGTCCAAGTTCAGATCTCCGGATTCCAGATCTAGATTCAGAGTAAGTGACTCTGGCATAACAAGGGATAGAAAAGTACCGTCCAAGAGAACTTTCTGTGATGACAAGAATGTCCTATTATCTGTGCTGTCCAATACATACCCAAATGTGGTTGTGTGACTGTTAAGTATACTTGTTTTAAAATAATTTTTATTTAAACTTAGTCTACTATCTCCCGAGAGATACCATCAGATCCCCCCACAGGTTAAAGGCTCAGTCCTACAAGACAGCCCCCACCTCAGATGCCAATTGCAAATCCAGGCTATCCCTTGGGCTTCTGACCAGCTGTAAAACAGGAGATGCCCAAGACTTCTATTTAAATTTAAATACTGACTACTATTAAATACTTGCTACTTATGATATTGTGATTTAGAGTAAGAAATAAATATTTTGGACCTGGTCCACACTTCCTGACACATAACTCCTGAAATCCTTGGAATTTTTGTAAGTGATAAGAGCAATAAAGTAAAAGGAATGTCTTTTGTTATTCATAAACCCCTTCAACCACACCTAGTTTATGCTAATGAGGTGAGTTTTGGAATGCCCCGACAGTAGGGGACAGGTAGCCAGTGGAAGCAACCTTGTGATGCGATGGTTGGAACTTTCAATCCCGCTGCCACTCTCACCTCTAGGGAGGGGAGAGGGATGTAGGTTGAATTAATCACAAATGGCCAATGACTTAATCGTTCCCACCTATGTGATGAGGCCTCCACAGAAACCCAAAAGGAAGGGAGTCAGAGGACTTCCAGGTTGGTGAGCACATGGAGGTGCTGGGAGAGTCGCACACCTGGAGTGGGCTTGGAAATGCCACACTCCTTCCCCCTTACCTTGCCCTAAGCATCTCCTCCACCTGGCTGTTCCTGAGTTGCATCCTTTTCTAACAAACCAGTAATCCAGTATGTAAACTGTTTTCCTGAGTCCTGTGACCCATTCTAGTAAATGGGTAAATCTGAGGAGGGGGGGTCGATGGAACCTCCAATTTATCGCTGGTTGGTCCGAGCCGCAGTTATACGGAATTGGCATCTTGAATGAGACAGGGCAGTCTTGGAGAACTGAGCCCTTAACCTGTGGAATCTGACACTCTCTAGGTAGTGTAAGAACTGAGTTAAATTGTAGGATATCCAGCTGGTGTCTGAGAATTGCTTGGTGTAGGAAAAACCTCCACACATTTGGTGACCAGAAATCGAGTGTAGAGGACAAAAACAGAATTTTCCCTTACATTACTGTACTGGACCACAGAGGGCTAAAAGTTCCATAAATGTTTTTAACCACACTTACCACTGTGTGTGTACCATGAAATGTATTTTCTACAGAGACTCGATAACTCCCACATGGGACAAGAGGATCAGAAGGAACCAAAGAAAGGGTCTAGTCTTGGTTTGAATACTAACTTTTTTAAAAAGTGCAATATATATTCTTTGTCACATTTTATATACAAACTAATTTAAAATATTGCTTATGACTGATATAACTTGTTTTTCATAGTTCAACTGCTTTTTTTTAAAATTAAGAATAGTTGATTTACAATGTTGTGTTAGTTTCTGGTGTACAGCATAGAAAACTATCTTTTATATTACACTAACAAGCCACCTTAAAAAGCAAGAGTGTTCTGAACACAGAAAGTGCTCAATAAATGTTTTCTTCAGTAAATAAATGAAGGCTTTTGTTTCCTGGTGCACAAAGAACTCTGTAGTAATATCAGATGTAGCTGTAGTAACAATGTTCTAATGAATATTAAAATGTGTTGAAATGTTCAGAGCTAATAAAAATTAAATGTAGCAGACTTACTCATGTGGGGATTTGTCCAAGGTGACTTGGCAAGGGACTTTAGGCAAGTCACTTGGCCTCTCCAGTTTCAGTTTTCTCTTCTATAACATGAGGGGGGTGGCCCATTGATGCCTAGCCATTCTCAGCTGTCAAATTTTAGCTGTCAGCATGTCAAGAGAACTCAGCAGACCTTTTCTATTTAATAACTATAGCTGAGTATACAGCTTCAAGTGATAAAATCAGATCTAGAAACTTCTTATTTTTTTTACTGAAACCCTCTGCCACCTTGCAGTTATGAATACCGGAAAGTACATTTTGACCTCTTGTTAGCTGGAGATGCCTGCCCCTGCTGCCTACCACACATACAATGACTTCTAAGCCCTACATCTGCAACAGCCTCATTTTCTTATAATGGGCCCAGTCTTGTTCTTCTCAGATCTTTAGTTTCCTTATTCATTCAGTTCAGCTTGAAATACAAGCCTCCTCTATTTAAGCCCCCAAAAGACACCCTGTTTTTAGTTGACATATACAACATGTATTTTCCAATAAACTAAACAATGTCTGATTGAGGAATGGGCAGGGAGAGCAGAATCATCGCCGTCAAAATAACTAGAGCAGCAAAAGGCTGGATTCACTTAGCAAGAGCTTGGGTAGAGAGCACAGGGCTCCCCAGATCCTAATTTTGTCCTAGGGTTTACTCTGCTGCTCTTCTTCTAAATGCCTACATAACTGAACAGCCCAGATTAATCTCAGATGGCATGCAATCAAGGGAAATAATGGGCCAGAGCAAACAACTTCAAAGCCTTGGCACCACTTCGGTTAACAGTATGTAATTGCTATAATTTCTTTTAGCACAGTACTTTTAATTAAACGCGCTAAAGACTGTATCCACCAACTTATTTTCAACCATAGGCAGCCATTTTGCCCTCTGAAATGAGGTACCAGCAGTGTGCCTTTTTTCAAAAAGTACTCCTCTCCTCAATCATATTTCCTGTAACACTCACTGGCTTAGAGGTAGACAGCCTTTCCAAGCCCACCTTCAGAGACAGCATTCAAAGACAGAGTAAGCTGTAGTTTAACAGAGCTCCACCAAGCCCCTATTAAGGTTCTGTAAATCAGGTGCCACAAACTTTCCACACTGTATCCCAATGCAATTAAAAAAAAAAAAAAGCAAAGACACAAAAGGTCCCCCCCCCAAAAAAAAACATGGAAAAGAAAAAGGGTGGGGAAAACATCACTGTAATCTATTAAAAAACTCCATCAAGTATACCCCCAAGTATCAAAAAACATTCCATTCCTAACACTAAACAGAAGAGTGAGAGGTGAACATGTGATTCCGTAGCATCATGAGTTAAAGGCATTTGTCTGGATTATTTTTCAGTAATTTTCATAATGAAACTGGTAGCACTGATTCAGTGTGAACAGTAATAATTCAGTGCTATAGGGTCTATGACTTCATTATTTTTAGAAACTGTTTTTCAACTGTAGGATTTAGAAACATGGAAGTAACCACCAGATAAACTGAAAACCGAACGTTTAAAAATGGTTGACCCTGCAGTTCAAGACTGGAGGCGGGGAGAGGATCAAAATAAGCGTGTTTGTTCTATTTCATTTTTAAAGTATGTGCATATATTACTTTGATAATTGATTTACTGTTGTTGTTGTTGTTGTTTTTGGTGTTTTAAGTTACAAGACTAAATTTTGGAAGAGAAGCTACAAGAGAATTTCTGAAATAATTTTTTCCCCTACCATCTTCATAGCTATACCATATTTGGGGGGGAGGGGGTGCAGGGAGGAAGGAGGGTAGATTTACCTCCTTTGCCAATATTTTTTCCTGCATATACTAATATGCTTCAAATGTTAACCCACGAACAGTTTCTTTTTTTTTTTTTTTTAACATTTTTTATTGATTTATAATCATTTTACAATGTGTCAAATTCCAGTGTTCAGCACAATTTCAGTCATTCATGGACATATACACACTCATTGTCACATTTTTTTCTCTGTGAGTTACCAACCCACGAACAGTTTCAAGCAGTTCAACAACACTCCCTTCACAGCAGCTCTAGGTTAAGAGACTTACCAGGTGCAAGGCATCCAATCACCATCAGAACAAGGGTAATCCCACCCAGCTGTAAGCTCTTGCACTGAGTAAGGGAAATAGGGCCAGACACAGAAGGGGTTCAGAGGGGCAAGTGATCAGCTTTGAGGGGGGTCAAAAGTAATCTCAAGGAAAATGGGTGAGCTGAAGACCATGTGGTGTAGAGAGATGGGAAGAACTGCGGGTCAAGTGACTGGGTGGGTCCACCTCCTACAGAACGAGTGTGCTGGGAGCGAGCCAGCAAGAACGCCAGGGGAACGGGGGTGGGGGCGACGACAGGGGCAGAGCAGAGTTTCCCCTGGAAACAAGGACTTGGCTGTGGAGGTGGGGGTCCCTGGACTTGGGCAGTGCGGATGGCTAGGAGAGAGAAATGCTGAAGGCCTCCATGCCTGTGGAGTGGCCCAGAACCAAGTACAGGCGAGTCCCAAGGAACGAGAGGGTGGGGTACAGCCGACAGCCTGACCCCAGGGAAGAAGGAGGGCTTCCGTACCAAAAATGAAGAAAAGATGCCTGGATCCCGCGGTATGAATCCAAGCAGGGCCCTTCCCACATCCCAGTCTGGGGGAGTGCTAGTCCACTAGAAAAAGCCACAGAGGGTGTTTTATCCTTGAAGACCAAGGAGAAGGACAGAAAGTTTTGGAGGCACAGCCTAAGAGGGCTGAAAGACTGGGGCATTTACTTACAAGGCAACCAGTTTTCCATGAGGCCCAGAAGGGGACGCGAAAGGAGCAGAGAGCAACGCCGGGAGGGCAGCATCCTGCGTTCTGGCCGCGGGAGAAACTAACCGCCTCGTGGACCCGCGGTAACCCAGGTGCAGAGCTCCGGGCCTGCGCAGATAACGGCTCGGGCAGGCGGGCCCTGGAGGCGCGCAGCTGGGGCGATTTACGGCTGGTCTGCTCGCCCGCCTCAGCCTACACGCAGCTGGGCAGTGTAGCGCCGAAGGGGAGTGAGGGGGCGGGGCGCAGAGACCACACCCCCTCTTAGCCACACCCCTCTTAGCCACACCCAGCTCACGTCACAGTCCTTCAAATAGTTCCAATTGCAAGGGTCAGCCTCTTCTGACTTCCCACAATCAGAAAATGCAACCTTGACCAACGTGGATTCTTTTTTATACTATGGAACTAAAACTCAAAACTTTTGCCAGTAGCCACGGCAGCAAGTGGCATGAAGGAGGGAAACACACACACACCCCCCCCTCAGAAATACCCACACCGCCACCTCCACCCTCTCCACCGGCTTCCTCTCCCCTGCCCTTTGGCCTCTCCTTGTCAACATTTCTTTCTAAAATGTGCGTGTGGCTCTTAAACCGTTTTACTCCTTTCTGGTACAAACAGCACTGGCCCCTTGGGGCTGGGTAGGAGAGGGGTGATCTAAGATTAGTGCTCTTATTTCCCCCTCTTCTGGAGGAGGTATCAGGCTGGAATACTCTTCAAGTACCTGTAAAGTCAAGAAACCTAACAGATGTTGTAAAGGGCCGGAAGAGAAGGAAGCTACAGGCCACTGAGGAAGAAATACTACAGAAAGACCAGATAAAGCAACGGAATGATTAGCTCGTGGGGGAATTCCCAATAACCATTAGACGTTCTTGTATGTTTTGTTTTGGCAACCGGTAACTAGGTAGTATTCAGTATTTACCATATTTGTTCATTCAACCAATATGCATTACATGCCTACTGTGTGTGAGGCACAAGTTAGATGCCTGGGCTAACACACAAGGATCTGGGATGACAGGTGCATGACACGCACTGGGTTTCAGGGTCCTTGGAGGGCAAAGCCAGTGGTTGTCAGCTGTGCCCTTCCCACATGACCCACTCATTCCCAAATAACACAGATCTTTAAAAAACTAAAAGAGAAACTCTGAGGCCTCTATTTTTTTCCTTTATGGCATAAGCTACTGCGTTGCATTCCATTGTTTTTACACAGCAAATCTCTCAAAAGTTGTATAACACTGCATTTTTTAACAGTAGCAGCAGCTGCTGCGTGTCTTTCTTTGATTAGGTAATTTGCCCATGAGAGGCTGTTTGGAAATCTATCCGAGAGGAGGGCCGGGGAGGGGATTAGGGGCCCAGGCCAGAAGGGCCACCACCCCTCTACTCCACCTCCCACTTTGGAACTCTGAAAGGATTTGAAAGCTCTCCTGCAGGAGCCGTCTGCTGAGTCAGCTGGACATTCCATGTGCATCTTCAGGGATGGCAAATGTGGGTCTGTCCCTCTATCATTTCTTCCACAAACACGTGTGGGGCACTGAGCACCCACTCTGAGCCTGGCTCTGCCCTGTGCACTGGGGTCACCAGGGTGAGGAGGTTATAGGATGAACGTTGTTCCCATGCACACAGGGAGGGGAAGGGCTCTCAAGGCTGAGGGAAAGGCAAAAAGTGCACAGTGTTGGGGAAGGCTTCCAGGGCCACAGAAAGCGAAGTTTAGGAGAAGCAAGCAGTGGGCAGGGTTGAGGGTGTGTTTATCTTGAACCAGTCCTGCACCCCCATCGGCCCCCTCCATTCATAGTCCATTCCAGCTGCAAGCTTAGTTCCAAGTGGAAGCCTGCCCAGTGTTCACCCAGGCTTGTTGTGGCTCAGCTGGCTGTGAGGACCACAGGGGGCTGAGTGGCAGGCTGGGGTACCATGGAGGGGCTTTGTCCTGCCATGGGCTGTACTTCTGGCCAAAATGTGAGATGCTGCATTGCTCTCTGGCAGATTTACCTAAATGTGGGACCAGCCTTGTCCTCACAGGGTAAAAGTGGAAGATTGTGACTTGTGCCTGGAGAGTTGGTAAGTTGCCAATTCTCTTAGTTTTAGGCAGAATTTTTCAGTCAGTGGGAAAAAAAAAAAAGCTTTTCTATAGAGAGACAAGAAATATGCCATTAAAAGCTCAGCATTAGTTCTAGAAAAATGTCAAGGAGCAACGGGCAGGGTTGAGGGTGTGTTTTTCTTGGACCAGTCCTGCACCCCCCCCCACTGACCCCTCCATTCATGGTCCATCCCAGCTGCCAGGTACAGGCTTGGTTTCAAGCAAAACCCTGCCCAGTGTTCACCACGGTTTTACCCTATAGTGAAAGAAGATGAAAGCCTGGAAGTGTCTGATGTCCTGGACATGTTAATCCCGTGATTTGGTCCATCTTGTGCTCTACAGCAAACCAAGTTGGAAAAGAAAAATCTCCATGTTCCAAACAAGATGAGTCGATGCCTGACACTGCAAGCAGCAGCCCAGTCTCTATAAACAGAAACTAAATCCACAGAGACACAAATGGGAAAAGCTACCACAAACTCAACACTGTTACAGGCAAAAGATTAAAACCTCAGGATCTCCACACACAGCTCTAGAGTCTCTGTGGAAATTCAGATCAAGGCGGAAGGAATGTGTGGGAAAGGTTAAAGACCTGGCAACTAACCCTGGAGAAGAGAAGACGGGATATCTTGGAATCAGAGACAGACCATGCTAACAACCCGGCAAGAGGAGCCAGCGGGGAACTGGCTGATGTTGGAAAGTTAAGTGTGCATTTCAATGCCCAGAGGAGAGAGAAAAATCAATTCTACACCATTTTTTAAAAAGAGGACACAGGGCAGACTCGACAGATCATCTTAAAAGTCTTCAGGTTGTGTGAGCCTCCATTCAAAGTACAGTTTGAAATCTTCAAGAGAGGGGAAATGAAAGGGCTTCACTTTGTCAAGAACAAACAGAGCTTCTCAGGCTGTTATTTGTTGAGACAGATCATGAGTTGGAGCAAAAGGAGGAAAGTTCTAGAACAGGTCACAAGATAAGCCAGGAAGATAAAGAGCTGTAAATCTTAAAAAGCCATTCGAACACCTTGAAGAAAGGCTGGAAAGAACCACTTCTTCTTCTCAAAGCCAACTCTGTTCCTTGAACCAAAAGCTCACGATCATGGGGTGTGGATGTGGGAGGACCCTCTCAGGACAGGAGGCTGCAGACCTGAAACAACTCAACAGCAATGAGACTCGAGCTTCTAAAGTGGATGCTCATGCATCTGAGGAGCCAGGTGGCACACCTGCTCCCATCCCTACGCATCAGCTTCTACTTCTTTTAAGACGGGAAGGTCTCACACCCTTACTCTTGGAGTCTCTCCTTGCTGCCAAGCCTTTTGCTTCCTCCATTGCCAAATCCAATGTATTCAATGGATCCAAAGAAGGCCTTTATGGCATAAAGCATGGAAAACCCCCGTCCACCACCCCATACTTCACAAGGTGGCTTTCCATCAAGGGGCTCTCATCCTGATCCTCCTAGTAGGCAGGGACTCCCCCATGCAGAACATGGAAGTGAGCTACCTTCTGGGGGAGGGGGGCGGAGTGGTCACTAAGCCTCCACGTGACCCCATTGGTCAAAATTCTGACACACAAGGGGCTTTAAGTCATTTTGCTGGTAGCTCACAGCGAAAAAAAATGTGACAATGAATATATGTATGTTCGTATATAACTGAAAAATTGTGCTCTACACTGGAATTTGACACAACATTGTAAAATGACTATAACTCAACTAAAAATGTTTTAAAAAAGTCATTTTGCATTTTTCTCTTCTGAAGTATTTTGGAATTACTTATATTTAGTCAAAAAATGTACATAGTCTTCTACATAGTGTTTATAACTTTCATCCAATTGCAATTTGATATAAATTTTACAGTTTGTAGTGAAAAGAGATAGTTTATTCTCATTATTATACATTCTACAAAATATAAGCAGCAAATTTGACTCTGATGAGCCAGGCCACCTATTCCCTCAGTGATAAAATGGGTCAGCCTCCAGGGGTATTTGAAATAGCCAAATGCTTCTCTTCTTGCCAATGGCTCTACATAGCATGGAATTAAGAGAAAGGTCAAAAATTCCCTGTTGGCACCATAAACTTTAGTTTTTTTGGTTTTTCTTTCCTCTCTCTTTTTTTTTGATGGGGGGACTGGGGATTGAACCCAGGACCTTGTGCATGCTAAGCATACACTCTAGCACTGAGCTATGACTCCCACCTATTCATAAACTTCAGTTGTTTTAAAAAATCTACTCAAATAATGTAGGAGTCAAACCCAACCATGATATTCAACTACTACAGGTAAAAAGCTCAGTGAAGAATGTTCTCTATACATCTTACTGTATGCATTCAAAAGGATTTTCCTTTATAGGAAATGTCAAAATAGAAGGATGTTTTGTTGGAACCAAAAGACAGCCCTGCGTAGGGTTGTCAGCATGAAGACACATTCTGGTACTAAAGGTATTTATACATGTTCAACAATTCTGTAAATGCAAAATGTCATCTACTTCTACTCAGAATACTTATTTTTTAAAGAAACTTTCAATTTAGGAAGATGTTTAGTCATACGAACAAGAGCATTTACAATGAGACATGTGTCAGAGTCTACCATATAGAATCCTTCAAACAACAATAAAAAACCAAGTTGCCTTCTAACTTCTGGTTAAAAGACATACCTTTGTAACAGGGAATCTCTGCTACTAAAAAATGTGTTCTGTTTCAAGAGAAGCTTTGGGAATAGCCTAGGATGGTCTATCTGTCACCAAGAAACAGTCCGATAATTTAATAAATCAAGGCAGGTTCAATTCCACCACCACTTGCCCTGCTCAGTCTGTCATTCCGCTTTGAAAACTTCATGGAAATAAAGACATTCAGGACTAAATGGGAAAGCTCCCTGCTGGCCTGACCCTAAGTAGGAATAATGGTGTTGGCAGGTGGGCCCGCATGCCCTGCTCAGCAGATGTCGGCTTGGCAGCCCGACACCCTGATCGTGAAGGATAACTCTCCCATTGCACGATGAACCAGACCTGCGCTTTCCCCCGGGCTGTAACTGGGTATCTCCACAGGAGCTTCAGGAACTGGCGATGGTCTCTGGGGAGCCCCTCAAAGGACGACAGAAGTTTCGGCTGCTGACTGCCCACTGGCCTTGAAAAGTTCCTTTATGAAGCGTCTACAAAATGTCAGGGACTAAGTTTCAAGAGAATTGCTCTCGGTCCTGTGTAGCTATGTAATTAACATGTGGCCACCTAAATAAACAAGACCAAGACACCCTGTTTGTTTTCAGTCATCTAGAAAGTCAGTTAATTTGAAAACCAGTTAATTGATTTTAACAATCTTTCTGGAAATAAATTCAATAAATTTGCTAGCTATAATAAAAGACTCACTTAGATTCAATATGATTTTATAACATCTGTCATATTGAGAATATTTGAATGAATAACAGATGTTTGCTCTTTTAAAACTGAACGAGAAAAACCTTTTAGTGGAAACAGACTCACAGATAACAGAGAACATACTAGGGGTTACCAGTGGGGAGAGGGAAAGGGGAGGGGCAGGACAGAGGTACAAACTATTATGTATAAATTAAGCTACAAGGACATACTGTACAAAACAGGGAATACAGCCACTATTTTATAGTAATTATCAGCGGAGTATAACCTTTAAAAATTGTGAATCACTCTTATGTATCTGAAACTAACATAATATTGTACATCATCTATAACTCAAATAAATAAATATCTTTTAGCAACATTTTGAGCATTGGAAAGGGAAGGGGAAAAAGCACCATCCTTAATCCCAACACTGTAACATACCTATTACTTTTCTTAAAATGCATAATTGACTTAATTTTATATTATATATTATTTTATATAAATTATATTCATGCTGTACATACAACTCTATATTCTAATTTTTCATTTACTTTCTATATTGCTAGTTTTCACGATGTTTTCTATATTGTATTCCACTGAATCAGCAAAACTTTATGTAACCTATAGTGAAAAATACAAAAATGAATATATGTATATATATGTATGACTGAACACCAGAAATTGACAATATTGTAAACTGACTATACTTCAATTAAAAAAATTTAAAAATTAGTAAAACTTTGTTTTAATATGGTTTGCTTATTATTTTTGCTACTTTTAGTAACTTATTTTAATAAACTATAAATCTCAACGTTAAGTATTAAAAAGTTAAAAATAAATTTTACTTCAACAAGGATTCCAGAAGAATAAATTAACATATATAAAATAGTTAAAAAGGGCAGAAATATGTTAAATTAGTACTCTGCACATATAAGTAGTTTTCAAATACAACTGCTACTGGTACTCTAAATGCTGTCATTTCTTTACTGACGTGTTACTACACCAATAAATAATCCATACACAGTACATGGTAATAATGGATGCTGAAGAAATATTGGCAAAACTAAGCACTTTACATGAATTGTCACTTTAATCTTCACAATCATCTATACCTCCATACTATTATTACCCCCATTTTACAGATAAGGAAAAATGAGGCTCAAAGACGCTAAGTGACTTCAATGAGGTCACAGAGCTGGGATGTGAATTCAAGCATCCTCATCCAAAGCCAGTATTTAGTCAACATGCTATTAACTTTACTGATCCCCCAAACAAAACACAACTGCCAAAACCTAATCTAGTACTATAAGCTATCAATTCATTTTTTAAGTTCTTGTTCCTTGAAAATGATGGTTACCATACAGATGGAATTCTGATACCCCTTTCCATCCCCATCATACAGTGACATTATTCTGTAAATGTACATAAAATACTCATAGTTTACTGTAATGCATCAATGACACATAATACCCCATGCAAACACTGATATATTCCAGCCCAGTCATATGTTCACACACATTGTGTCTACTCCAGAAAATTGCTATCTATAATCTCAAGAGATCAATGCCATTGAATTTCAACTAAGGTAAGGTGTGACCCTGACAGTTTCCAGAAAGTCACTGTGACAGTTTTGAAGGTGGTACCACCACTGTGGGCTGCTTTTCTACAACGCTATTACCCTATCAGCACCAAAAAGTGAGGGATGAGAAGTCGACATCCAAAAATGCACGGTGTAATTCCTTTTGGTTTATTGGCATTGAAAAAGTGTTGACAGCAATGTGTTGTTCTGGAGTAACCCCTCTGCTCCCCTGCCCCTCCCAATCTAGTTATATTTTTGAGAGGAACCCTAGCAAAGTGAAGAGCATGCAGATAAAGGATGTCAGGCTGGTGAGAGGCCTGGACAGCATCACCCACTCGTTCATTCACACGTCAGTACACTTTCAAGGTACACCCAGAGTGTGCCAGGAGCCAGGGAGCCAAAAAGAAAAGAAAACAGCCCCTATCCTTGGAAAGCCCACAGTGTTGTGCAGGAGGCAGAGGAAATAATGGCGATGCTATGAAATGGCTGGTTTAGCAGAGGTCATAGGAGGTGCTGTCAGATCACAGAGGATGGAGAGGAGGTGAGAACCTGAGAGTCCTATGTCCGCGCTCCACGAGGTCTAGGCTCTCAGGATCAGTGCTGGAGCCAATGGGACCCCTCTGTGGATGAAGATGCTCCAAGGACAGGATATCCTTGTCTGGAGCAAAACCATCTCTCCTTACCACAAACCACACCCTTTGCATTGGCAGTGGAGGGAGGTTGGGTTGAACATGAATTTGGGTAAGTAAATAACTTTCACTTGAAGTTGGTGACTACATTTTTCTTTTCAATTGAAGTAGGTGACTACTTTTTAAGAAGAAGGGGCAAACACTGTCTATTTAGTGGCTAATTCTGTTTAAGAGTGACTGAAACGGGTATTTTAAAAGAATTCCTGAGAACTGGCTTTCCCCCTAAACCAGTTCTCCTAGAAGTGTGGCCAGTATGGATCTGCCAGTCATTTACTACCAGTCCCCAAAGAAAGAAGCAGGGAAATTAGAGGAAGCACTTAGAAACTTTATGTGTTTGATGGATCCCATTGTTAAAAAAACAGGAGCTTTGCATGTGTTCTGCTTGCCTTTGTTTATTTCATTTCTGTAATAAATTCATTTTATTATATTTTATAAAAGCATTGGCTCATGACAGATAAGGAAAAAAGTCTTTCAGCACAGATAGTTTGAAAGGCAGAGCTCCAAATAATCTCAATTGCTTAAGTACACAGAAATGCATTTTCCCCTTTAAAAAAGAACAAAGAATGTAAAACAAGAATGAAGTGTTTTTAAAAAGCATGTAGTCTTCAGGATAAGATTCTCACCCTAGTTTTTAAGAACTGCTGTTTCTTTGGTTTATCTTTTTTAAAGCACTGAGCCCCATGTTTTAAGTGCATGGACTCATTCAATCCTTAGAGCAACCCAACAAGATAAGAATTATCTATCATTATTTTACCAATGATTAAACTGAGCCTTAAGAAAGCACATCACAGGCCAATGACTTGCAAGGGGCAGAGCTGCAAGGTGAACCTATCCAATTGCAAAGCCAAAAGTGATACTGTCCAATAGAACTGAAAATCTACTCAGTTACGAATAAAGCGCTGTAATGTCTAATCTCTTAGGCAATCAAGGCATTCCCCACCACCTGACCTGTTCCCAGAGATGTGAGAGAACTAAGTAGAAAACTCAATTGTCATGCAAGCTTCAGAAATCGAAAGCTGACAGCTTCTCCTTTTAGGATAAAATTATATATATGTACCAACAAAAAGAAAAGAAAATTATAATGTTGACTTAGATTTGGATAAACTAAATAATGAACAACAACAACTCTGAAGGCAAGAATTGATCTCTGATTTTAAAAAAGAGACACCAACATACTCTCACTTACCTGTGCCCAGGGGTTGGCAAACTCCAGTCCACGGGCCAAATCCAGCATACAGGCTGTTTTTATAAATATAGCTCTACTGAAATACAGCCACGCCCGTTAACTAAAGACCTGTGTATGGCTGGCTGGTCTTGGCTAAAATGGCAAAGTAGAGAAGCTGTGACAGAGACCATGAAACCTACAAAGCCTAAAATGTTCACTTCCTGGCTTTTAACAGAAAATGTGTGTCTGCTCTCTGCCCACAGAGAGGCAATGCACCGATCGTGAATCTATCATGTAATCCATTATCAAAACGTCTCCAACATTGTCATTAGGCACTGAGTGCCAGCTTGCATTCTGCCTATTCTTCCCTCTGTCAACTTTCTAAAGGAGAGTATACCCACTAGCTAGCTCTCCCCAGTGAGTTAGGAGAAAAGGCAACAGGTTTTAAGAGACTCAGAAAATAAGGAGGCTTTCATCAACTGGGTAATGGCAGTGTATAGGAACCACCCCGAAGGCCAGACATACACTCTCAGCACGTTCCACATGTTTGTGAGGATTTCAGGCAATCCTCCCAACAACCCAGCGGAGGTGAGGCCACGGAGGCCCAGCGAGTGGCACCCTGATGAGAATGACGCTGACGAAGCTAAGTGAGGCCCTGAGCCAGGGTTTGGTCTCAGCATCACCTGTGCCTCCAAAGCTCACCCTCCTCGTCACTCCTCTCCAGTGTCCACAAGGACAGCGACATGCAAACTAACTGAAATTAACTTCAAAGTGTAAAGTAACTAGATAAACCCAAATTTTGTAAAATGAGAATCTGTTAAGATTTTAGACAATCCAAATGAAGTAACCAAACATTTGTAACCCTGTTATCACCTGTGAAAACAAATGGTTTACCCACCAACAATTTTATTTACTTAAATGAAACCACGTTTGTTTTAACAAAAGACAGGAGAAAAAAATGTGACTAAGACACATCTTAATTGCAGGCTTTTTTGGTTCCTATATGAACTGTATCTTCCTCTTAGATTAAAGTTTCCAGAAGAACAATGAACATTTAAATCCTTCTCAAAGGAAAAACACCTTCCACTGGGTTTATGTTTGCAAAGCAGTAAGAAAGCATTGGCAGAGAGTCAAGTGTTCCCAATATGCATACACACACACCAAGTAAGTACAGACTGCAAGACTAAAGAGGCATTTCCATCCATTATTTTCATTTTCAATATGACTGCTACTTTAGGAGGAGTTGTTCAATTCCAAAGGCTGGCTCATATTAAAAAAAAAAAAAGGTTCATTAACAATTCCCAAACAGATGAGGATGCAGTCAACCAAAATGATGTTAAGTCTGGTGAGAAAATAAACTGTACTTGGTCCTAAAAAATTAAAATACTCTAGTTGGTCATCTATTTTTGCATAAGTGATAAATTAACTGAATCATGTTTGTCTTCAAAGTAAATGTTGATATACATCATTCTGTTTACCACAGTCAGAAATACTTGTCCCACAGGGTACAGACAATTGCTAAATGGCAAAAACATCTTGAATTTTGTAGTACTTAAAGCTAATTCTTCTCCATCAAAGGGTTATATGCTTTTTGGAATCTGAGTTTCATAAACACTGTAATTTCACTGTTAAACATATTTACAGGGTCATAAATATTCAAATTAGGCAATAAAGATAGTACAAGCAGCTGATAAAATGTGATTAACATTCACTTACAGTAGCGAAGCAGATTTTGCCAAATGCTCCTTCCCATCATGGGCTACGAGGTTCTGACTGCATTAAGCTTCCTGATGATTCTTTTCTATCCGATGCTATTTCAACACTATTTCCAAGATTCCAAAAATCATCATTAAGTGGGTTTTGAGGTCTTGTGGAGTTCACAAGGTCTATGGTTCATGATAGTAAGATTTTCCCCAAGTGCCTATCTTTTCTGAGTTCATATTTCTGAATTTCCTGCATTTCCAAAAACAACAGTTACTTTCCAAGTCAGCAATCTTTCCAGTTTGACTCAATAAAACTGAGTGCTCTAACAAAGCATTCTTCAAACTTTTCATGTTGGTTTCATGTAAAAAAAGGCACTTTTTTTTAAAGCACATTACTCTCAATTTTCTCTGATATGTTTACAATATATTCTGTCTCAGAGAAATACAATAAACATGATTATTATGTTTTAAACAGTGAACACTGTCAGTACATTACTTTCATTAAGTGAATTTTATCATTTGGTTTCATAAACAGCAGCTGGTAATTCTTCCTGAGTTTCATTACTTCTTCAGGGTGATCAGCAAGCCTTGGGAAGTGGCTATTTACAATTAAGAAACTTTGTATAATACAGTGACTTCTAAACATGCAGTCGACTACAGATTCAAATTATGTCCTTTTATAGAATCACAGATCTTTGTATAACCAAATACACTCGTATTGTCCCACCAAAATACCTTCCAGGCTATTAAAAACGTGCCTATTGCTTAAACTTGTAACCTTAGGGCCAATCTAAGGATGTCTGAGATAGCTCTGTTAGAATCCTATTTGAGTTCTTTCTGTTCTAAAATTTGAAAACAACTTTTGAAAAACTTTAAAAGATATCTCAGTGCCAATTTGTCCATAAAATACACCAATTAACATATTGCTGGTTCAACAACACACTGCTTAGTACAGTGCAATGTCCTCATTTACAGATATTTCAACACTCGTATAGAACAAAAAATTCTTAGTTGGAAACAGCTAACATTTTAACAGCTTTCACACTGGTGACCTTCCTGCTAGGAAACCGAAATAAGAGAAAACATTTTTTTAAAAATCTGATTTTTAGATAAACAGCAAGGTCCTACTGTATAGCACAGGAAACTATATTCAAGACCTTGTAATAGCTATCGTGAAAAAATATGAAAATATATATATGTAGAACTGAATCACTATGCTATACACCAGAAATTAAAACAACATTGTAAACAGATTATACTTAAATTTTAAAAAAAAAAATCTGATTTTGAGGGCACATAAAATTATTTATTGAGCACTTACTCCGTGTCAGGTACCATGCTATACACTGGAGGCAGAATCCATTTGTGGACATAATGGATCACAGTCTATGGAGAACAGATATTAAGCAAGTGGCTACACAAGTAATTACAATTAGAGTGGGCTTTAAAAAGACTTTTCTTATCATAAAATAAACATCACAGCAACAGTAAGGACTCCTATTTGGGAGCTCACGATGGGGGCAGGCATCATTCTAGTGTTTTACATGTACTCATTCATGTGATCGTCAGTGTAACACACACATAAAGAAAGTCTGAAAAACACAGGAATACACAGAAAAGACTTTTCAGCTGCCTATCCTGCTGACTCAAATAACAACTGTAATATTCTGATGTATGTATATCATATTTTATTCGCTGAAGATCTTTTTCCCTACGAAATGGGGGAAAATACACCTTGAATAGTTTCTCTTGTCTTTAAAAACTTTCAGAGTCATAATATTAGTGTTTCCCTAACGTTCCAACACTTACGCATGCCATCATTGATTTATTTCTTGACTCTCGGTTAGTTATGTGGCTTGTAATTATTCATTTTTCTAAAAGAAAACTAAGATGAGCACACATCACACAAAGGTCCTCATCTTTGATGACCTCCTTTGGATAGATTTCTAAAAGTGAGATCGCAGAGTCCAATGATACTCCCAGAATAGTATACCAATTTATACTACCTAGTGAGGAGTTATGTTCATCAAGCAACACCCTCAACTGCATCAAATATTATCCTACAAAGTTTTTTTTTTCTGACTGAAAAGTAAAATCACACTTCACTGTGCATGGTCACCCTGTGTAGCGAACATTCCTCAGCTATGGTGACATGTAACAAACTTTTTAAGAAGACAACTTAATCATATTAAATAGCATTAATATTTAGAAAACCTCAAGTGATGAACATTAGACACACAGTTTTCTAGAACTCAAGGAAAAGTCAGCAAAACTGGAGTTCCCTAATGTAAATACTTCCTGCTGGAAGTCAGGACATTCAGGATTTTTTCTCAGATGAAATTCTTGTTGAGGCATCCAAATGCCAAAATGGTGGAAGGAAAGACCTATTCAGCACACAAAATACACTGATTTAGAAACAGTGACTAAAATGAAACACAATGCAGAGGGAAGCATTGACCACAGACAAATGACCACAACAGAAATTGGACATACATGCAGCTCCACCACGGAGGATACACAGAATGCATCACGCAGCACTCCCAAATGACTCATCACAACTTCCGGAAAACAGTCAAAGTCATTGCTGGAGACACCCTCACCCACACTATCACAAGGCCTCCAAGTCTTCTCTCCTCAATAACCCACAAGAGCTCAGGATGTTGCTAGAAAATGTATCCAATACAACAGATAATAGACTTCTTGCACAGCTGAACTTACTGGGGGTAAAAATTAAAAACAAGAGAAAAGGAAAGATCTCTTTGCAGAAATGTGCAATTGGGCTAAATTTGAAGAGGAGATATAAAAAGAGCTTAAAAAAACAAAAAAGGAAACACAGACCTGTTCATTGTTGGCTAAAAGTGGGCTACAGGACTAGAATTCTGGACAAGAGGCATCTCATATGGACCCTGGATTGAGTGAATTCAGTCAGTGCCCGCAGCACCACCCCCATCACCAAAAAGTTAGGGACAAATGAGTATATGCATTCTTCCAGAAGAAAATTCCTATAGAGAGGTCCAGAGAACAATGAACACTGATAACAACGTATTTCCAACATTTTTACTGTCTATCTAATAGAGAAAAGCACTCAATATAATTCTGTATGTGAAAAAAAATTTTCTTTTTTCTAGATTTATACATTTTATTTGAAGTGTATTTTTCTGAATTAAAATATACAGCAGTCAACTCTCAAGGTGTATTAATAAATCTGCATTCACTAAGTAATATTTCATTCAGTCAGCAGATAGCTATTAAGTCCATTCTAAGTGCTAGGCACTGTACTATGTGCCAGTAATGGTGAAAAATTCTCCCTGGGTCCCAGTCCTCAGAAAGCTCCCAGGGTGGCAGGCTAAATACACATGTAAACATTAGCCAGGAGTTGTCAAAGGGCTTTCATGACTAATCAAGATTTTAAAACACCCAAAGTGACAGATTTCTCACGATGAAAATAAAAATCATTTTTTCCCTCAAGACAGAACAGAAAACAAAGAGATAAAAGAGAGTTTATGGAACTAACTGATCCTTCCTTTCCAAACACTTCATTCCAAACGCATACTTCTGCATTTATCACATGACTCCATGAAGGAAAATTCCAAATTAAAAAGAAAACCTACCCTCATTCCTTCCCCTTTAGTACAACAATGTGGCTACAATGCAGTAAGGTAACCCAGTCGATGTCATATAAAATTAAATGTTTTTAAAAGAAGCATCAATGCAGGTTTAACTTCTTTTCTCAAAATAAAAATAGCTTAAATTTTTCTGATAATGCATCTTTTCATGCGTTTTGGAATAATAAACTTCTTTTGAAAAATCACAAAAATATTTATGATTATTATGAGAGAATGAAAGACAAATGACAGGATTAAGTTTCAAAGTAATCCCCCTTAGGTTCTCAAAAAATTTAAAATATAACTACCATATAATCCAGCAATTCCACTTCTGAGTATATATCCAAAGGAAATGAAATCCCCATCTTGAAGAGATAATCTGTGCCCCCATGTTCATAGTAGCATTATTCACAATAGTCAAGACATGAAAACAACCTAAGTTTCTATTGATGGTGGATAAATGAAGAAAATGTGTTATGTATACACAATGGAATATTATGCAGCCATTAAGAAGGCAATTCTGCCATTTGCAACATGGATGAACCTTGAGAACACTATACTAGGTGAAGTAAGACAGAGAAACACAAATACAATATGATCTCACTTATATGTGGGCTCTTAAAAACAAAGTCAAACATATAAAAACAGAATAGAATGGTGGCTGTCACTGGCTGGGAGGGGATAAAGAGATATTGATCAAAGGGGACAAATTTCCACTTCTAAGATGAATAAGTTCCGGGGATCTAAAGTACAGCACAGTGACTAGTTAATACTCTATTATATATTTAAAAGTTGCTAAGAGAGTAAATCTTAAAATGTTCACACCACACATAAAAATTTGTAACTACATAGGTGATGGATGTGTTAACTAACCTTACAGTAGTAATCATTTCTCAATATATACATGTATCAAATAATCGTGCTGCATACCTTCAATGTACAAATGTTATATGTCAATTATATTTCAATAAAGCTGGAAAAAAAAAAGAAATAGAGTAACCTCCATTAGCTGATATAATGGAACTGATAAAATTTAACACAGATAAGCATCATGCTTTATATAGATTTTTTACAACTTTATTTGAAACAAGATGCAACATCTGTTGCATTCCGAACTCTAAGCCAAGCTTTTATAATGGCTTTTACAAGAGTTACCTAATTTAATCTTCGAAACAGTGCTCTGGGATGGAGAGCATTATCCTTATTTACAGACAAGAACTCTGAAGCTCAGAAAGGCAACATAACTTGCTCAAGGTCTTGTTACTAGAAAGTGGTAGACCCAGAACTGAAGCTCAAGTCAGATGGCTCCTGGTACCTCTACGCCTCCTACACAGGATATGCAAGTCAGGCATGAGCAATGTTTATGGGGAAAGTAACTAGGATGCTCTTCCATGGGACTACAATTTCAGCTGCTTCATTTCTTCCATCAGAACACATGCCTGGCCACTCCAGAGAAGAGTTGTGAGCATCAGGTGTGACTGTGCATGTGTGTGTGCTTGGTAAACAGTAAAAAGCACCAAGTACGGTGCTCTGCAGCTATCTTAAGGGAAGGAAAAAGACTCATGTGTAGAAGCTGCATATGGGGAAGCAAACTGCACCTTGTAAAAGGAAGAACAGTTCTCCAGTTACATCTGCCCGAACTTCTTTCTGAAGGACTGAGCTGCCTCCCTCTTAAAGGGGTCAAGCACAAACCCAGTCACTGCTCGCCTGAGATTCTGGACGGGGAGGAAGAAGGTGGATTAGACGACCTTAATGTCCAATCCACGTCTCACATTCCCCAAGGCCAAAAACAGCTCGTAAGAGAATCTTTCCCATCGGAAAGGAATATCTTTCCCCCTTTATCACCTTTATCCTAATTATGGAGGATTATTCTGAAATGCGAAAGACAAATGGCTAAAAAAGAAAGGACTTAAAATGATCATTTGCAGAAATCAAAGCACAGGCAGTCGTCTCTGCACCTCACCTCGCCCGTCTTTCTTGCCCCAGTGGCCTGCTTACCTCTGGATGGTGAAACATCTGGATCAGCAGCCGCTGAACTTTTTTGATGGTAAACCCCATGAAGAAAAAGTGAGCACACTCTCAGTGTGCTTCCATTTCTCTATTTATACGTTATGTGCATGTGCTACTGTGTCAACAGACACCGGCTATTTATACACAGAAAACACAAGGCTTACAAGGAGACAAAAAATACATGGCATCTTCTTTCAGGACATCACTGTGCGTCTTGCTCTCCCCTTTATAGGCCTGATCATTCACTTCTTTCTCCCAGAGTCATCAAGTCTTTTTGAATCCACCTCTCATACCTCCTCCATATCTCGACGTTTCCACCCCCAAGGTCAAGGCCAGAACTGCGGACTTCAATATGCCACCGTAAGAGTACAAGACTTTTAAACTGGCCTCCTGCCGCCTTAGGGTTTTCTACCCTCGCATCCGACCACATCACCCTCGATGGCCCCCCACTGTCCACAAGTCTGAACTGTTTGAATGAATGACATAACATAAAACATAATGGTTGTCATCTCACTAACGAGGTCACCTCTAGCAAAATTAACTTTCATCAATTTTCCAATCTGGAAAATAAAATCAGTAGCATCTACTTGGTGTGTTTCTTGTGAGAGTCAAACAAAATAACGCGTGCAAAGTGCACTTACACTGCCAGGCACGTAATACACACCCAATAGCAGCGATTAGCTATTATCAGCATCACCTTTCTATTCTCATCTTGTTACTCTGCTCAAAGCATTTAAAATACTAAGCCAATGATTCCTAAAAAGGAAAAACACAGACTCCTTGGAGGAGACTTCACCTGGAATGCCCTTCCTTTCCTGGAGAACTCCTCCTCATCCACCAAAGCTAGCTCAAATGTCTCCCCCCCGAGTCTGTTTTATACTCTCCCACACAGAACTAACTTTAAATTTAAACACTTCTAATATAGTATATAGCAAATCTTTGTTTACTTCACCATCTCTAGGTCTAGGACATGATCCATAAAAAGACATGGGTTGTGCTTCATTAGTTATTAATTCAATAAACACTGCCTGAGCAAATACTATAAGACAAAGCAGGTCTCCTGATTTAAAAAAAAAAAAAAAAATCTGCCCCTGGGGAGTCTACAGCTTGATAAAGGAGGTATTCAATAGCTGCTTGTTGAATGAATGAATGATATTTAATTCCAACATGACTGTAAAAGAATTTAATCCAGTGACCCAGAATCAAATGTTTCTATTATCTTAATATATAAAGGACTCACATTATAAGTACATTTATTAGAATTTAACTACATGTGCATGTGGAATAGGTCCAAGGGAGGGAAGGAAAATCTTATTTTCCCCAACAGTCTTTCGGTCTTTCAACTAGACCTTGGCCACTTGGAAGTCTGAAGCCATAGCTACCAGCAAAGAGAAACATAAGTTAATTTCTGCCTTCTGAGCCTTCATGAATGCATTTCTTGATAGCATGATGACTTGGGGATTTTCAAGAGTAATTTTGTTTCATTTTTCTCCTTATGGTTTGACTTCAGATCCTAACTTACAGCATAAATTGTAACTGCCCTTTCACTATTGTCATAGCAATTTCACGAATTGTCAGTGGACCTAGGACTTTTTAAAAAATCAAATAAAAGCTCTCATGAAACACAGTAAAATTTCCTACTTATAGAAAAACTTCCATCCCTACAGTAACTTGAATTACCCACAACCCACAAAACAACATGCCCTTCAGTTGCTCCGGAGTTAGGTGTCAGGTGTCCTGACTGTCCTCAGAGTAGACAGTAGGAAGCTGGAACGAGCTCCAGGAGGTCCTAAAAAGGGCACCTTGCCTTGTGTTCTTTTTCCTTAGTTCAAAAGCACATGCAGATTTGCAGGGAAACTGAAACTTTGTTCCTCAAGGCCTCATCATGTTTCCGCTTTAGTTTTCAAGTTACCCAGGTGTGATGTGAAAAGGCTCTTTACAATTTGAGAAACGAACAAATTAAGAAGACGGTGGGGGGTGGCAGAGGGAGAACCAGCATAAGAAGCTGGGGCTGCCTGCATTTTCTATACTCCTAGTTTAAATTGCCATTGTTTGATGTCCATTTACAGGAATTGAGAGCAATTGTAAGAATGGTAAAGATTTTAGGGAAATTGGGAGGGAGATTAGCATCTAATTGGCCAACTTCAGGATGTTACAAAATTGTTTTGATTTTTCCAGCAATGGTTCCCAAAGTGTGGTCCCCAACCCACAGCATCTGTGTCCCCTGGCAACTCGTGAGAAAAGCAAATTCTAGGGCTTCAGGTGGAGCCCAGCAAACTGCTTAAACAAGTCCTCCAGGTGATTCTGACACATGCTAAGCGGTTCTACCAGGAGTCTTAACGCCACTCAAAGAGGAACAATAGCAACAACAACAACAAAAAAAGCCGTAAGTAAATTTTGAGAACCAGCTAAAGAGATACAACTTCTTTCCCAAGAGAAATCAAGACAGGGCGGGGCTTCTTCACTGGAGCACCAGCTTGGGGGGAGTAACAAAGGGGATGAGGCAGCAATTCTATCCCCAAGAACAGGGGACTAAGTTTAGCAAGAGTATTCCAATTTAGGGCATTTAAAATTTTTCTCCCCCAAAATGCCTTTTCTATTGCATACAAAAAGGCAACTCCACCGTGAGTTTTCTTATCAAGTAATCCGCTCAGATAACAATAAGGCAGCAGTGTAATGTTAGCGCATAACTGTTGAACGACAACAAACACAGACTTTTATCTGAACTGATACAAACTCTGTTAATTCAGACAAAGATGGCAATCACCCTTCCTGACTTTCTGGAAGTTTCAAGAGAGTGAATGACACGAAATCGAAGCATCTAACCCTTTGTAAGGCAGCCCCTTACGTAGCTCTACAGAATCGGAACAGAGGTTTGAACCTTAGTGGGTCCACCACTTAGTAGCTGTGCGATCTTGAGGAAACTACTTCAAGTTGCTAAGTTTTGAGTTTCATTTTTCCCATATGTAAGGTGACACCGAAGTGACCTCCCTGAAAAGGAACGCACTGTAGACGTCAGCTGCTAATACTTCGGGCAACTAACAGTAATAACCACAGGCAATATTGATATTGTAACTAGGCATTCTGCATCAGGTCACAAGCTTAAGTCTGGACCCAAACTTTCTTCCGATTCATTATGAGAGAAGACTAGATCTTAGCCCAAAACAATCAAATGATAAAGACTTTAATGGCACAGTGAACACCTGTAGGTGAGCACAGACGAGAAACCAGAGTGAAGTTATGCAAGACTTGTAAACTGCTGACCAAGGACATTCAATAAGTCTCTATCTTGGGTGCCTTTAGGAATGGCGCTGTTCTGCTCAAAGAAGAAACAGACACACATATACATACTATACAGATAAATCCCATCTGGAAGCAAATGAGAGGATTATGCCTTTGACGACAGTGAGAATAACTATGGTTCTCTTCATTTGTTTGGCAGATTTATTTTTGGCAACCCTTAACGAACAACTAGCATAGGTTAACGGCATAGCAATCTACATCTACAGCTGCAATCATACACATGGAGAAGATAGGGTTCATCAGCCCTCAAGGTTCTCTAACAATGATGATGCAAGGAATTGTAACAAAGTGCCCCTTTGCAGCTGAACGTCACATGAAGCCTACCAACACGATTCTTTTAAGATCAGGTCCAGTATAGTTCTGGTGATTAGTTAAATGTTTCCCCTCTGCTTTTCCAAAGAACCATTAAAATTCCACAAGTTTAGTGCTGGCTTTGTAAAACTGACATCTGGTAAGTAATTCTAATCTCCCTAGAGATGAGTGAATTATAAATTATAATTTAGAGAAGTTATTTAAATTATTATTAAGAAAAAAGTTATCACTAATTACGACAATAGCTTCAGGTAGCAGTAAATAATAATAACTATGATTATAGTAGTTCAGTTTTATTGTGTTCTTACTACTCGCCAAGAGCAGTGCTGAACTCTGTACAGGTATAATTTCATTTAATCCTCACAACAATCTTATATAATAGACGCAATCATCATACCTATTTTCAAATTAGAAAACTGAGGCTCCAAAAGAACCATCATTTGAATTAGACTTATCCAAGATATTAACCTCTACACTGCTGCCTCTCTAAAGGAAGCCCAAATCACTGAAACTGATCAAGATTAAAGCACAGAGGTCACCACTGGTGAGTCACCACTGTTCCATCTGAAGGACTATCTTATCTCAAAATCAACGGAGAATAAGAAGTAATAGTAACAGCCACTAAAGGGATAAAGCAGCTCTCTATGCACTTCTAGGGAATGGTGCCGATCAGCACTACTCAAAGGAAGAGCCAGAGAATTGTTGGTTGCAAATCCAGTGAGATAAAGAGTTTGTGCCAGAACCTAAGTCAACACATTACTAAGCACTGTTTAGTTTAGCTGACATTTGTATGCAGCAAGACTTTCTGGATAAAGGCAGCAAAGCCATGATTTACTCCATCTCCTCGTGGACTGGGAATAAAAACTTCTGACCAGCCCTGGCCTATGGACCAGCTCTGAGCAGCACACGTATAAACGATACATTTTTGAGTGAAAAGTAAATCCATAGTAACTGTTCTGCAAATGATCACATTTGTTCAGTAAATAGATAGATATTACACATACAAATATGAGTGATGCCACTGGAAGCATACACTTTAATCCACTGGAGAACCGCTATCTTTTGTCTTTGCAATTCTGTCCAGCAAAATTTTTTGAAATGTGAAAGTTGTATGAGTGGGATTTTTAAAAAAGAGAGAATGTTTTCTTTTCCTACTTTTATTAAGTATTTCTAAAAATTAACCAAAGCCCACACTTTATTCGGATTTCCTTAGTTTCTACCTACTGTTCTTTTCCTGTTCCAGATCCCGTCCAGGACACCAAGTCACATCTAGTCCTCCTGTCTCCTTAGGCGCCTCTTGGCTACTAAATCTTTTACAACCTAAAGTTTATTATTATTATTGCTTCCAGAGCCAGAGTTCGTAAAAGAGGTAATGCACTAACGTTTCTAAGCACTCTACTGCGTGCCAGTTTGTTCACTATTCTACTTGTCTCAACAATGCTCGGAGCGAAGTACTATTATTAACTCCATTTCCAGGCAAGGAAGGTGAGACAGGATGAGAGTAAGTAATTTGCCCACAGTTAAATTAGCTGGAAAGTGGCTGAGCTGGGATATGGACCCAGCAGTCTGATTCTTGAGGTCAGGCTACAAACTACTACACTACACAAAACACATATAAATTTATCTAAGTACGCTTACCTCAGAGTGTTACCTGGTATCTGAAAATGGGACACAGCGTTATGAGAACGTCAGAAACTTCCAAAAGATGACCGACCACACAGACAATAAAAGTAAAATTTTTACTGCGTTTGACAGGGCACAATGCTTTCTTGTACAGTATTTCATAATTAAATTCTAAGACCACAGGAGGAAATGAGATGCCTGACAGAAGAGAGACTCAAACGTTAACCTACCTGTAGGAAATAGAGGTCCCAGTTTCAAACAAGAGGCATTTATTTGTAGAACAGGTATTCGGAGAATGTAAAAAAGAAAAAAGGATGTATAATTAAAATTCTAAACCCTATAAAAATTAAGTCTGGAAATCTTTCAAACAGACTTTTGGTAACACATTTGAGAGTTCCCATAAATATTTTTAATAGGACTGTAATAGAAGGTCAATTAAAAATGGAGCGGCCATTGGAAAAGGCATTCGTCAACTCTCTCTCTTTGTACTAGTGTACTCAGAAAACTCTGTTTTCTAAGGGATACAAAATCTAACAAATTCTCTTTTCTGAATTCTCAGAATTTACCAGCTTTCTGTGCCAGATTATTACTAAGGAATGCATCCACTGTCTGTAATGATGAACAAAAAAGTGAAAAGTGAGCACAGCGATGAGAGTAAATTATTTGAGCTCAGGGATCAGCCCAGAAAACACTCCTCCCACATTCTTCTAGAGAACGGCTCTTTTTACCTACCTGTTCTTATCTCTCTGGCCCCTAAAGGCAGGGAGCAGGCAGCTCCCTCTAGCAATGGCCACACCTTTGGCTCTGAGTTCTGGAATTTCTGCTGGTGTTTGGGGGTTATGAATTTGACTGAACTGTCCTCAAGCTGTAGACCATCAATGTGACCACAAGGAAAAGCCATCACTGATCCTCAGGGAGAACTGTCCACTGTACATTGACAAGACATCACAATATGCCACACAGCAAGATACATTCAAACTCCTGAAAGGGAAAACTCTGCATAGGATACTCTCCCCAGCAAGATTATTATTTAGAATAGAAGGAGAGAGAAAACATTTCTCAGACTTGCCGGAGATGGTATGGAGAAAAGACAACCCTCCTATACCGTGGGTGGGAATGTAGCAGGGAATGTGCAGTCATTATGGAAAATAGTATGGCGATTCCTTAAAAAACTGAAAATAGACTTACCATTTGATCCAGCAATCCTACTCCTGGGCATATATCTGGAGGAAACTCTCCATTAGAAAAGACACACACACCCCAATGTTCATAGCAGCACTATTTACAATAGCCAAGACAAAGAAGCAACTAAATGTCCATCAACAGATGACTAAAGAAACTATGGTATATTTATATAATAGAATACTACTCAGCCATAAAAAATAAAATAATGCCATTTGCAGCAACATAGATGAACCTGGAGATCATCATTCTAAGTGTAGTAAGCCAAAAAGAGAAAGAAAAATACCATATGATAACACTCATATGTGGAATCTAAAAAGAAAAAAAGATGAACACAAATGAACTTATTTACAAAACAGAGACAGAGTCAGACATTTAAAACAAACATGGTTACCAGGGGAGAAAGAAGGTGGAGAGGGATAAATTGGGAGTTTGGGATTTGCAGATACTAACTACTATACATAAAATACATAAACACCCAAGTCCTACTGTATAGCACAGGGAAATATATTCAATACTTGTAATGGCCTATAGTGAAAAAGAGTATGAAAAGGAATATATACATATATGTATAACTGAATCGCTATGCTGTGCACCAGAAATTAACACATTGTAAATCGACTATACATCAATAAAAAAATTTTTAAACAATTTCTCAGACAAGCAAAAACTAAAAGAATATAGCAATATGAAATCTACCCTAAAAGAAATATTGAAAGGTGTTCTCTACATAGAGAAGAAGCAAGAATCTATAGGAAAGAGAAAATCACAATTGGATGATTTAAATAAACCAGCACACAGATTAAAAAATAATAATAATAATAAAAATATGCCACACAGCCGTTACATGTAGAAAAGCAAGGAGAGCAGACTAACTTCTTTCTGCTCTCTCTTCCTTGGTAATGACATTTGGAGGCCTAATTCCATTTTTCAAATATACTCCTTTCACGGCCAGACTAAAATTTGGATTTCCTCAAAAGTGAAAATTGTCTGACTTAAGGAAGATAAGCAGACACCTATTGTTCTATCTTAATTGCTGGAGGTCGGAGGGAGGGAGCTGTTTTTCTAAGCCACACCTTTGGAATAATAAAAGCAAAGGACAAAAGTCCAGAGGTCTTCCACAGAACAACTGAGAAGGGAGTTAGAAATGACAGCCCAGTAACTGGGACATCGAGCACGCTGAGAGTCGCTGGGGAACCTCTGTAAATGCTCGCGATGCCATGTCGGCTACACGGCTGTGATGCCGGCAAGTCTAGAGGGTGCTACCTCTTTGAGGGGGCTCTGAATTATTATAAGCCACTGCAGCCAGCTTTGGAGTAGAACTCCAAGGTATAAACTGATAGAAGCAGCTCCACAAGACAAGGAAAGCTGTTCCCTGCAAACTGCAAGAAGGAAGGACCAGACTCTGCTTGATTAACAACAACAGCAAGACCCTAGATTTCCCAACAGAATCTCAGATTACTCAGAAAAGGGTGGACGTGTTCATGCTCCATCCATATTAAAGCCTTTTGCTGATCCTCGCTACACATTTTCATCCCTAAAATTCACATATCTTGTATTTTTCCATGTACAGACATAAACCTATATATGAAGAACTTAAAATTGTGTTAGTATAACATTATTTGCTCTCTTGTATGTGATCCTCCTCCATGTCTGGATCTTGGGTAATAAACATCATTGTCAATGGCAGGGACCACAACCCTGTAATTCTCTTTAGGAAAAAACACAGACTTACTTTTCCCAATAACTTGAACTATATATACTGTTGGGTTCTCTTGCTTAAAACAGAACTTGTTATTGGATAAATTAAAAATAATTGTATGAAAGTTACTAAGTGAGTAGATCTTAAAAGTTTTCATCACAAGAAAAAAAATTATAACTGTGGTGATGGATGTTAACTAGACTTACTGTGACTGCTCATCTGTCAATATGTACAACTATCTAATCATTACATTGTGCACTTGAAACTAATATACTTTTATAACATTATGTTATAACATATGTCAATTATATCTCAATTAAAAACGTGTAATATGTTGACATGGGCTCAAACAACAAAAAAACCTCACTAAATATCAGAAAATATTAGACTTCTATTTCTTATACTATAGTAAATTTAGATAAGATAGCCCTGTATGACTCCTCTGGTTTAAAATACAATGCCTGATAAAATATTTTTAAAATATGATTTTAACCACATGACCAGCTTTCACATAAGTAAGGAATTTTAAAAGCCCAGAAACACGAGAAGGTCAGTATAAAACAGATCAGATGATAACAAGTGCCATGGAGAGATATGAAGCAGGGGCAGGCAGATGGGAAGTGCCACGAGAGGTTGAGGCTTATAACCTTAAATAGCATGGTCAAAGAAAACACTGTCAAGAAAAGAATTTCAAAAGATCAATATAATCAGACCATGTTCTATAATGACAATGCAATTAGTTAGAAATTAGTAACAAAACGATAACTGAAATAACCCTGTATATCTGGAAAATTCAAAACTTGTAAACAGATCATGAGTCACAGAAAATAATCTTAGTGGAAATTAGAAAATACACAGACTTGAAAGACAACATAACCCCTCGACCAGAAGAAAAAAAACTGCATATAAAAATTTAGAGAATGCAGGTAAAGCAGTACTTAGAGGAAATTTTATTACCCTATATGTTTACATTAGAAAAGAAGTGATAACTTAAAAAATAAGAATTTTTAAAAAGATCAGCAAATAATGCTCATTAAAAAAAAATAAAAGGAAAAGAATCATAGGGAGGAAAACCTAATGAAACAGAAAACAAACATACAATACAGGAAATCAAGGAAACAAAAAAACTAGTGCTTTGAAAAGACTAATAACCACACCTCTGGCAAGGTCAATCAATGGAAAAAGGTAGAAAGCATACATACAAATTTTATTAACAGAAAAGAAGCAGAGCTGCAAAGGCTGTGGAGATTGAAAAGATAGGACAATACTATAAACAATTTTATGTAAGTCAGAAAATATGGAATTTTGAAAGGAATGACAGATTTTTTTTCTTGATGAAAATACTAGACCCAGAAACCTTACTAAACATTTAACAGTCACATATCCCAGTCTTACATGAATTCTTCCAGAGAATAGTAGAAAAGGATGGCAACGTAGTAATTATATTCTTTTAAAAAGATAAATACCCCCACTTTTTTTTAAAGTGCAAAGGCATACTCCTATATACCTCCTGAGTCAAAGAAACCAATACAAGAAATTCAAAATACTTAGAACTTAATTTTAATAAACTTTACACATCAAAATTTGTTAGATGAAGCAAAGATGGTACTTTGAGAAGAATTATCATAAATATTTATTAGAGAAGAACAGATGCCTTTGTTAGGAATAATGCTTTTATTAGAAAACACTCACATTAGAAAAGAAATGAATTGTCTTCGGTGGTTATAGGAGCAAAGCATAAAAAAAAAAAATAAGCTGTATACCCAACTGAAAAAAACAGATAAAGAACAGAATAAATCCAAAGAAAATTTAAAAGATGATAATAAAGCAGAAATCAATAAAAGGAAGAAGAAAAACCAACAAAAATAAAGAAACCCCTTTTAAGATTCAGCAAGAGATAAGGCAAAAACAAATATTTTAAAACAATAATTTTAAATTAAATACACATCAGCCCATATTTTAAAAATATACTGTCATCAACATTATGTCAGTATATCTGAAAGCTTATACAAAATGGAAACATTTCTAGAAAAATATAACATCAAAACTGACTTCAGAAGAAATATAAAGAATAAATAATCCTATCACTAACAGAACTAATGATTAATTGCTGATTAGCAGGTAAAAGTTCTTCACACAAAGAAAATAACTAGACCCAGATAAACAATTTTACTGAACTTTCAAGGAAAGGAATATTCCAAAATTTCAAACTCTTCCACAAAATAGAAAGAGAAGAAACACTCCCCAACGTGTTCTGTGAGGCTAGATAACTGAAATATAAACCCAGACAAGGATACGATCAGAAAGGAAAACCACAGGCCTGTTTCATTCAAGAATTTAGAGATCAAAAAACAAAAACAGAACAAAAAGACTACTAAACTAAATACTGACAAACTGAATCCAACTATTCATATATACATGATACAATGATGAAGACAGGTTTAATTCTGGCATGCAGAGACAGTTTAATATTAGAAAATCTATAACTACTTCTCATTACATTAACAGATTAAAGAAGAAAAAATAGTATCAATAGATGCGAAAAGAAAAAAAGATAACTTTCAACCAACTATTACTGATTAGAACTTCAGCAGGGAAAACCAGAGACTTTACTTAACCTGTATAGCTATATCTATAATAAACTGAAAACAATCACTATCCTTTATGGGAGAAGGGGCTTGAAAACATTCCCTTTAAATACTGAACAAGAAAAGAATGCCAATTCATTACTTTTATTAACTTCATACTCAAAATTCTGCCTAGGGCAAAAATAGAAGAATAAATTAAGAATATGAAAACAAATATATATATATTCATATATGACTGAAGCACTGTGCTGTACACCAGAAATTGACACAACATTGTAAACTGACTATACTTCAATTAAAAAAAAAGTTAAAGAATAAAATAAATAAATAAATAAAGCCATAAGATTTGCAAAGGAGGAAATATAACTGTCTTTATTTGCAAATAAGATTGTTTCAACAACAAAAAACCAAGTTATTTGAAATAATAATAAACTAGCAAAGACTGGGTATAAGACCAATATGCAAAAGTAAACTACATTTCTGTATACCAGGAACAATTAGAAAACAATTTTAAGAGATCTCATAAACATTAGTAACAGAAACAAAGTACGCCTAACAAAAAACATAGAAAATATAAAACTTCACAGTAAGATATTTAAAAATAATTAAATAAATGGAGAAATATTTATATTCACGGACTATATGATCTAATACCACAGAGATGCCAATTCTCTTCTAATTGCTTTATAGTTTCATGCAGTTTCCATCAAAACGCCAATGGGTTTCCCATGGAAGGAAAACTGATTCTAAAATACACTTGAAAGAGAAAGGACCAAGATCACTGAGTCACTTCTGAAAGAGTATAAGGAAGGAGAATTTGGCCTGCCAAACATAAAGACTTATGATAAAGCTATAGTAACTGATGGTGTGGTATGTACAAGAATCTATAAATTAACCAAGGAAACACAGTACAGTGTCCAGAGATAGACACATGTATATATGAAACTCCGAAGTAGTTAGTAGACCACTTTATAAAAGGAGAAATTATTTGGCAAATGGAATGAAAAAAGTTGGTCATCTGTACGAAAGAATTAAAAATATATGCCTAGCTCACAATATGAAAAATAACTTCTGATGAATTAAAAGCCTGTATGTCAAAAGCAAGATTTTGAAACATTCAGAAGATGATATAGACAGATATCTTTCTGACCTTAGAATAGGGAAGGACTGCTTAAACACCAAACATAAATTAATCATGGATACATTAGAACAAATTAAAGTTAGTAACTTTTGTTTATCTAGAGACCTCTTTTCTAAATGTGAAAATACAAACTATAAATAGGGAGAAGATATTTGCAACAGATATAATTGATCAAAGATTAATATCAAGAACATACTAAAAACAAAATAAAACTCACAAATCAATCAAAAAAAGACAAACCAATAGATAAATGGGCAAAGGTATTTATGAATAAGCATCTTTAAAAATTTTTTTAGTTTCCTTTTGAGGGGGTGGTAATTAGGCTTATTTACTTACTTATTTATTTATTTTTAGAGGAGGTACTGGGGATTGAACCCAGGACCTTGTGTATACTAAGCATGGGCTGTACCAATTGAGCTATACCCTCCCCCCTTGAATAAGCATTTTAGCGACAAAAGCAAACGGCCCCTAAATATGTGAAAGGATGCTCTATCTCATAAGACACACAAATTAAAACAAAATACCATTTCACACCAGTAGATTGCCCCTCCAAAAAAACCCTGTCTGCATGCCGACTACTGGTCTTCCACCCAAATCTGTTCTCTCCTTCTTCTCTGGTCACGGAATTGTAGCTGGAATCTGGGCTGCCCAGGGAGATGACATGGCCAGCCTCCCTTGCAGCAAAGAATGCTGTCATGGGACTAAGTTTCCACCCTTAAATGAATAGACATTCTCTCTGGCCTGGGCTTTAAAACACTGGACATGTGCTCCTCAAGACTCGTTTTTCCTTCCTGTCAGCCAGAACATGGATATATTTAAGACCTACTTTCAACCAGGCAGACAAGTTCAGTTCCCTAGGTGATGGCAGAGCAAGGAGATGAAGGAAACTCAAATAACTTAATGAGGCAAAACCATACTGGTAGCCTGGACTGCACACCTCCACACTGTTATGTGAAAATCACTACAGTTTTGGTTTACTGTCTTTCAAAGTTCTCTTTATTATAGCAGTTTAGCCTTTACCTTAACTAATACATTGGTCCATCCTAAGTGTTTTTCAGGATGTGGAATTCTCATCCACAGCTGGTAAGAGGATAAATACCAAACATTTTGAGAAAAGTCTGACATTAATACAGTTGGCCATGCACATTCCCTATGACCCAGCAAGTATACAGAGAGAAATACACATACACTAGGAGATATCTACAGAATTTTATATATTATTAATCATGGTAGCAAAAAACTGCAAATAACCCTAGTGTCATACAGAATGGCTACATAGATTCTAGTATTTTCAGGCACTGGAATACTGTAAACCAGTGAAAATAAATTAACTACACAAGCTAATGTAGATCAACCTTCCTATAACATTGAGTGAAAAACAGAAGTCATAAGAATGAGTACTTACTTAGAAAATTTTTTATTGGTGAAAATTTTAAACATACACAAAAGTAAAGAGAATAATATAGTGAGGCCCTGTGCCCAACAATTATCAATCCTGACTAATCTTATTTTATCTATATTCCAACCTACTTCTTCCTTCCTCCAGATTATCTTGAAGCAAATCTTAGATATCATAATTTCACCCCCAAATATTTTAGCTCATATATTTAAAAGATAAAGATTTGTGATACATGCCAAAATACTATTATTTAAATTTTTAAATTAACATAAATTCCTTAATATCATTAAAAAAATCGTACATGTTTAAATGACTGTATTTTTGATGCATGAATACAACACACATTAAAACTATAAAGAGAACTATAAAACTATCATAAAACTTTAAAGCAAACAAGGGGATGATTAATACTAAATTCAGAATTGCTGTTGAGGGGACTACAGGATGAAGAGAGATTTGTTAGGAAAGGGGCAACTTGGGGGAGTGTTTCTACACACTGGTTAATATTCTAGTTCTTAAGCTGGGTGGTTACTAACCAGGGATTCATTTTATTATTATTCATTAAATTGTAAATAATTTTCTATATCCACCTGTATGTATATTTCACCCAAGAAAAGAAAAGAAAGAGAGGGTGCTTTCCCAAACACACACACACACACACACACACACAGAGTTAGCTGAATTCAAAGTTAAGTAAAAACCAACGTACATCACTGAGCTATTTAAGTAAACGATGTCTGAGATTGTCCTGTAGACAATTCTGATCAGCAGAGGTTCAATTTCACTTGGATCTACCTGGCCCCACCCGTATCCTAAAGGAGGGCGGAGCTGAAACTGAGATTCCTGCATTAAGCCAGGAAACTTACCAAGGGACAGATATACCACGGTCCAAAAATACAGGAAGTACAACTCATACCAAGCAGGAAAAATAACCAGAAGCTCCTCCCACCATAGTGTTATATTTCAGTAGGTACACAGAATGCTGAGCCCATTCATGCAAAGCAACCACGACAGTGACTGCCACTTGGCGAGCGCTCTGTAACTGTGAGGAGTTGTTACGATTATTTTTAAATATTATTATTTCACCATCCTTCTTATCTCCACCATGCAGGTTTACTTTTTTTTTTTTTTTTAATATAACTGTTTCAACTTTATTGAGGTATGACTGACAAATAAAAATGCTGCATATTTAAAGTGAACAACATATTTTAATATATGTATACATTGTGAAATGATTATCACAATCAAGATAACATACCCTGGGAGTTAACTTTAATTGTCAGCTTTTGACTTCACAAAACATCTGACTTGGAGGGAGGGATGTTTTATTTGTTGGTGACATGTAAGACTGAGGTCCACCTGGGGTTTCTCCTCACGCTGAAACCCCACCCAGACACACATGTTCAAGACCCGGCTATCCATCCACTTAACTCTATTTCAGCTAGTCACAGACATGCTTTTTGATGATTTCCTTTTCCCAATTATTATAAAATATTTCTCCATACTATAAAACGTTCTTCAAAAACATTTTAATGACTATACAACATTCCATGTGTACAAATGAGTTAACCATTCCCCAGTGGAATTTAGTTAGCTATTCCCCATTGTTGAACATTTAGATTGTTTCTAGCTTTGTGACTTTCTAAAAAAATTACACAGGATTTTAATTCAATTTAATTTTGTGTTAATACTTGATTGGACACCCTGGATAATTCTGAATGATCACCATGTTAGTTTATACTATAAAGGAATAATAATTCAAAACAATTATTTTATTCATTCCATTAATGTTTAATGAAGCCCTGTGCCAGGAGGCGTGGGAGATACACAGACAATCATTTTTAATGTCAAAGTACTTTCTGTTATATGTCAATTATATCTCAATAAACCTGGGGGGAAAATCAAAGTGCTTTCAAATGAAGCCAAAGCCAATTAGCAGTTATAAGTGAGTTTCTCATTTCTATATTAATTTTAAAACAAAATATTTTTCTCAAAACTAGGAAATTAAGTCAGAGCCTCTATCTGATGTCATAAGAATCATTTTCATCACAGGTAAATAAAATCAATTGACTGGACTACAGTTTTTGTTTGTTTTTTTTTTTTGCGGGGGGCGGGACTACTTTTATTTTCCACAGAACATCATTGAAGTAGAGGAAATTTAAAACAAAAGTTCTAAATGAACACATGACAGCCCAGAAAAATGTATATTTAGGCTCTGTTACTTGTCCTTGGATATAAAAAACAGTGACACAATATAAAATCTACCTTATAAGGAGCTGGGAATCCCTGGTTTGCCTATTACATAGCCCTTTTTAATTTAACCATGAAACTCACTCTGTTCTAAAAGTACAGGGCACTTTATCAGGATGATTCAAGAATCGCCCACTTTGGGATCTATTTAGGCAGCAGACTGGTAATTATGTATTTGAAATTCAAAAAGCTTATCTAAGTGAGAATGTAACAAGAAGTAGTTGAAACATAAAGAAAACCAAAATTAAACTGACAATAAGGGCTAATTTTTATAGACCATTAGTGCCAAGCCTGTGATAAAGGCTTTCCATAAATCACCTCACAGAAGCCTCACAAAGGCAAGAAGGTAAGTACTATTATTATCCCCATTTTACAGATGAAGAAATTGACTCTTAGAGGTCAAACATTTCATTAGTGGCAGGGCTGGATGAATAACACCAAAGTTTCTGCTCTTAAACACTATGTTCCATTTCTTCCCATCCTGAGATATCAACAGGTGAAGGCATATATGCTATCAATAAACTGGAAAGTAATGTGGGACCAACAAATAAAAATACCTTCAAATAACTAAAAATATCTTCAAGTAACTGTCTCTAATCCCAACTTCTGCCTTCAAAGCACTAAAACAAAAATAGACTCAGTGATTAGGCATATAGCTTACTCGGTTTTCTTTATCTTAAATCTTAGTTGTATGACTTGAAATGAAAATAGGTAGCATTCCATAAAAAACTAAAAAGAGCCCATATGATCCAGCAATTTCCCTCCTGGGCAAATATCCAGAGGAAATTCTAATTTGAAAAGATACACACACCGCAGTATTTACAATAGGCAAGATATGGAAACAACCTAAATGTCCCTTGACAGATGAGAGGATAAAGAAGTTGTGGTATGTATATTTTACACACACACACACACACACACACACACACACACACACACACACACACACACATTAGAATACTACTCAGCCATAAAAAAGAATAAAATAATGCCATTTGCAGCAATATGGATGGACCTGGAGGTTTTCATACTAAGTGGAGTAAGCCAGAAAGACAAAGAAAAATGCTGTATCACTTATATGTAGAATCTTAAAAAAAAAAAAAAAAAAAAGACACAAATGAACTTATTCACAAAACAGAAACAGACTCAGATACAGAAAACAAACTTATGGTACTGGTGGGGATGGGGGTGGGAAGGGATAAATGTGGAGTTTGAGATTTGCAGATATGACCTACTATATAAAAATAAATAAAAGGTCCTATTGTATAGCATGGGGAACTGTATTCAATATCTTGTAATAACCTATAATGAAAAAGAATATAAAAGGTACTGAATCAGAAACTAATATACACCAGAAACTAATACAATATTGTAAATTGACTCTACTTCAACTTAAAAATAATAAATAAATAAATAAATAAATAAATAGGTAGCATTAAAAAAAGGGGGTGGGGAATTCTGCTCTGGTCAATCTACAAAACAGACTCTCAGACTGGACCAGAGCCGAGGATATGTGGACCCTGATCTGGTCATTACAGCATAGGAGTAAGCAAACCAACCTAGATGGTTATCAGATTTACCATCCTGTAGCCTACTCCTACCCTCACTGTATTTCAGAAGGACATGCTTTGTTTAAAAATTTCTCTAAAACTATTCCTTAAAATATTTTGAAGTTCATGAACCTAATCAGGTTTTCTGGACAATATAAGAGAGCTTATTGCAGTAGCTGCAATTAGTGTGACCAAGATTCAAGCAAGTTACATTTGTACATATTCACCATATATTTTCCGCTTGATCTTAAGGCCATCATGTGAAACTGCTGCCTGAGCATTGTGGTTTCTTGAAACGATCTTGGTGAAAAAAGCAACTTAGTTATAGTAACTCAACTTTAATTAACTCCTCCTGTTAACAGACCAGCGTTGTTCTTCTGTCCAACTATGATTCCTTCAACGGATGTAAAGGCTAAATAGGTAAGTGTTCTATTTCCTACTCCACTCTGTGAGGAATCTGAAAGTATAACACTGCCACTGAACAACAGAGGACCTGGGTTCTCGTCCAAGATGTATTACAGTTGTGCAACTCTGACACTGTGCCTCTGAGCACGTGTAAGTGGGCTGGACAGGGAATGTCTCAAGTCTCTCCCGGATACAAAGTTTTAATTCATAATTTAAATTGCTGTCTTCTATTGGAAGTTAAATCAAAGAACATTAGATGTAGACACAGATTCCATGTGAGTGACAGCAGCACTTTTAATTTCCCAGTTGAAATCTATCGCATGACGTGGGGTCATATCAAATGGAACTGGCATTTCCTTATGCTCCATCTGCAACCAAAATGTACTATTTGTAGTTCAGGCAACAGAGTGGCTGAAGAACAACTGATTTTCTTGGCACTTCCTGCACATATGGCACATAGATGAGTATGAGATTATCCCTAGGAAAACACTGCAAATAAGAGCTGTCAAATCTTAACGACTAACAGTGTGCATTATTAGAAACAAACACGACCTCTCATCCATGAGTTCCACCTCACTAAACGTGTCCTTTGATTCTTTTGGCCCCCATATGTGAACCAGTATTTTTTTATAGGTGCTCCATAATATTTCTGCTGCAGAATTCAAAAATTACAAGATCACTAAAATCCAGATAATCCCCAAACCTTCTGTTAAGCTACTTGCTACGATCTTTCCCACTGCTAAGCTTTTAGCCAGAGATGCTAAAAGTAGTGTAGTGGACTGGTTTGAGTTTCATACACTTTTCCAGACAAGGTTGCTTTTTAAGAACTCACACAAACAAGAGATTGATTTCTCTGGATTCTAAATCTTTGGGAACACAAACAAGAGATTGATTTCTCTGGATTCTAAATCTTTGGGAAGTTGACAAACACACATGAAATATTCTTTCTCTTCCTACTTAACATACTTCTTTTAAATTATTGCTTAATTTTTTGTTTCGATTTAAACCTGTCTATCTTTTAATTACTTGTATAATTCCCAATTTTCCCTGGTCTTACAATTCTGTGCTCTACTTTTCTGAAGGTGGTTTTATTACTTTTCTGCCTTCTATGTTATTATATATTAATTCCCTGAGAGCTCAAGACCATATATAATGTTGTGAATTCATCATGAAAAAAAAGTGAAAGCAAAGGTGACTCTCCCCAAAACAGGGCAGCCAAGAGAAAATGAGAAAAGCTTAAAAATTTTACTAAGTGATTAATATGAACCGACATGAGATCTTCAGTTAGATTCAAAGACCCTTATGATTGAGAGAATTTCAACTCCTTACCTTACAGGTAAGAAAATCAAAACCCAGAATGAAGCTAAGTGACTTGCCCAACATGATACATCTAATTGGATACATCTGTGGTCTTACACATAAAATTACAGGCTATAACCAGGATCGTTCTATTCAGAATTGAGAACAGCCCCATGAAATCCCTTCCCTAAACATGAGCAGGTAGCCACAGTGGCAAAATCCCACATCTGGAGTCATTCTTTTCTTCGATCAAACCCTTATCTCAGAAATTCTGAGATAAATGCAACTGATATTAGAGAAATGGGAAAGAAAAAGAAAGGACAATACTCCAGAATGTTAGGTTCAAGTCAGAAGGTAAAAAAGTCACATATAATCAAAAATGACTCTTGAAATCACCCGTACACCTAGGTCACCCAGAGTCCAATATATGTGGCTATATTCATTGGGAAGAGACCTGTAGCTTCTCTTCATGAATCCAACACAGCCAGATTTCCCTTTAGCAAAAGAATAGGCCACCTTTCTTTTATCAGATGAAATACCTGCTAGAGTTAAAAGAACTGGTTGTTCCAAAGCCATTTACCTTTAACCAGTGGGCTAGCGCCCTGCCAGGGGAACACACTCACCCTTTAAGAGGGGCTCAGGAAAAGAAACATTGAAAAACCAGAGTCCTCGGGGGAGGGTACAGCTCAGCGGCAGGGTGCATGCTGAGCATGCATCAGGTCCTGGGTTCAATCTCCAGGACCTCCATTAAATAAATAAATAAACCAACCCCCCCCACCTACTCCTCCCCCCCAAAAAAAGGAAAGAAAAAAGAAAGCCAGAGTCCTGCCTCTGAAACTATCCTCAATAAGGGACCTATTCTCACTGCACAGGACAGTGGGCCTCATGCACTGTTTAACTCTCATTGTTCTCCCACAATCTTCTTGATTTTGCCTGGTTAAGGCCAGATGAATTTGTGCCATTTGAGGTGTGTATGCTCCAACTCCACTGTATTTTCCTATTCCTATGTTTGCATATGGGTAAAATGATCTGGGTTAGACACAGGATGTGTAAGTATTGCAGGGGAATAATGAAGCCCGGACACAGGCTCTGATGAGAAGGGCAGGTCAGGTGTAGTAACGAGCCTAAAGCAGCCTGGGGTCCCTCAGGTGTGTCTAAGTGAGGAGGCTTGAAGGAAAGAGATCACTTTCTATGGGACGGAATTTGTTCCCAAAATAATTTACACCGTGTTCATAATTCTTCCTTGGATTGGATCTTATGGACACATTTTCAATGGCAACATAACCTATTTTATTGATTTTTAAAATCAATGTAGAGGCCCTATACTCTCAAAGCATATAGGTAACCATATAACTCTAGAATTCATACTCTGAAAAAGATTAATCATGAGAGTATTTTTCAGACAGGGACTTGATCATGGACAACCTTCGAACAGAAACAACTTCATCAATACTTGGAAGTACCTTCAGCCTGTCAGTGCTCCAGACAGCAGGAAAGCCAGACTACCACCCCATGAAGACCTGCCACAAAGAGCCACGTGGAAAAACCGCACAGAGAAATGGTGATCGTGAACCAGAGTTCTACCTTAGAACGAAAGGTTTTCCGCTGTGTTGCACTCGTTAAGACAAGAAAGGTTAGGCTCATTAGAAAGTTTACCTGTCCCGAAGGAATAATTACTTCTCTGCCAATATAACTTCCATGTCAATGGAACCAGTTCCTACAAGTATAAATTATCTTAATTGCAAGCAGACAAATAACTGTTTCCTGAACAGTGTTCATCTTAACTCCATTACTGGAGTCAACCTAAAGGAAACGTTAAGTCCCTAGGCTTGCATATTGTGTTTGCCTCTGACCATGATCAGTTGGTCCAGATTCACACTTGACTGACACAGGGTTCCCCCACCGGGTCCTCCCACAGGACTCCAGGCATTTTCACAACTTGACCACACAAAAGAACCCCTAGGCTACTCCTGCCTTTCCCAAGGCAAGTACAGGAATGCCTTTCTCCACAGCCCTTTCATAAGATGGTATCTGTACAAACACAGGTGTCTACAAAGCAATTTTTATCAACTTTGCATTGAATATTCCAAAGAACAGCAGTGATCTCAACACTGCATCCATTGTCTCAATGCATGGGAAAAGCTACCCATGAGAGATCATAAAGGACGAAAAAAATAACAAATTTATGTTTATTAAACACTTCAATAGCAACACAAAACAATTGTACTAGAAAGAAAATACATTTTTTGAACCACAAGGCACATTAAAGAAAAATGCTTAATCAACCTTAATTAGGTTCCTTCATTAGTTGACAGTGTAAATGGACTGAAACTACTACTCAAATATTCAAACCTTCATTTTACATGCAAGTGGCCTCCATCAAATGATAAAGCAATATTCCCGTGTGAGTGTGAAAGATGGCACTGAATTCTGGCTCATTATAAAGGAGGAGTCATTCCACTAGTCTCTGCTTGGTTTAACCGCTAGGCGTTTAGGGGCTCTTTTATAAAAAGGGGACTCGCCCTGATAAATTAGTGAACAGTACAAATGTCGAAAATTGCCCGCACTCAGTGAAGCTCTAGATCACTTCAGGTCCAGACTTCAGAAAAATGACTCCTTAAAAAAATTACGTTGTGACAATGGTATCGGTTTAAATAGAATGAGAAAGGTGATGGTGATGGTGATGGTAACTGGGCAGGAACCACAGCTGCCGCCTGTCTCTCATTAAGTTGCCCAGCTGAAGGTGGTTAAGTTGAAGCCAGTTCTCCCCTACTGGAGGTGCGCGCTGGCAGCGGGGTAAAGCCACTCGGTTTCCAGCTCCCTGGGGGCTTGACGAGACTAGGATTGGGACTGGGATTGGCTTGCCCGAAGCCCCGGGTGGCTCAACCAGGCGCTCTAGCTGTCCCTCACCACCTTCCTCCAACGCAGACCTCAAGTTAGAAAAGCAACTCCCGGAGCACAATGACAAGAAAGCACACAAAAGGAGCAAGGCAGCCGCTCCCATCCTTACCTTTGACTTGACTTTCATACTCGGCTATGATCTCTTTGTCCTTTTTGAATCTGCTCGGAGTGGACATTATCCAGCTGTTCTGGGTTTGCTTTCAATGGGCAAGTTCTGTTAGGTGGTCCACCGACCAGTTTCCTTGGAGAGGCAGAGAGTTGTACTCCCACACGACGGGAACCCAGAGGCAGCACCGACAGGAGAGAAAGGAGGAGGTAGAGGAGGCAGAGGAGGAGGGAAAAAAGGAGCTAGCCGAGGACTAGATTAACCCAGGCGCTGGCACCATACTCTCCGGATCGGGCTGCCGTCGGTGATGCGTAGGAGAGCCCAGGGCTCGGGGCCGGAGAGGCCCGGCGCGCCGGCAAACTCCAGCGAGCGAGTGGCGGGGGGCGTCTCTGCCCACCCCACCCGGAGCCTGGCTACTTCCTCTACGACCGCTGGGCGGACGCGGGGACCGCGCCGGCGCTCCGCACCATTGTTAGCAGCCCGCACGGGGCGCGCGGGGCAGGGCCAGCCGTGGAGGGCGGGTGACGCGACCCTCCCTTGCTGCTCTGGCCGCCGACTCGGGCGCTCAGGGGGTCCCGCCCGGACTGGGGATGCTGCTGCCGCGGCCGCCGCTCCTCGGTAGGAACACAGGGCTGCTACTGTCCGGGCAGGCAAGAGGAATCGAGATCCTAAAGCGAATCCCAGCCGCCGGCTGCGAGGGCGGCTGCTGCGCTGTAAGAAGGCGTCTAAGGCGCAGCCCAGCCGAGTTCAGGTCTCCGCCGCCGGCGCCGCGCGGGGCCTCTGCCTCCTGGGCCACCGGGCGCGGAGTCTGCCTCTTTCTCCCCGTCCCCCTTTGCGCTGCTGCCCCCAGGAGGCCGCCGGCGACAGGCACACTCTCACACGCACCGGGAGGAGCCGCGCCCCCGGCGGCCGCAAAGTTGCCGGCGCGCTCACGTCCCGCGCGGTTCCCCGGCGCCCCGGGAGCGAGCTGCGGGCCGCAGCGGCCCGGGAGGCCGCTCGGGGCTCGGCGAGGAGGGGCCGGACTCGCGGGAGGGGTCGGTTCGGCCGCGCGCGTTCCCTTCTCCGCCCTAGCCCCCGCCCGGCTCCGTCAGGAAGCGCCGCGCTTGTCCGGGAAGATGGATGCCTCTTGTGGCCAACCGCAGCCCGGCCTTGCGCGCCGAGCCGGGCGGCCGTGGGCGACGCCCCCAGCGCCTCCCGGGACGTGCAACTAGAAGACCCCTCCCTACCCGGCGGTCTGTCTTTGGCCAATGGTGGGAGCCGTTGTGGGGCCCTTTTCAGAGTCCAGAGGGGAAATCCAAGCTTAGATGTCTCCATGAAAGAAAGAGATGTCACTCCAAGATGTCAGTCACTCCAGACCCCCAGTAGGAACACTGGAGACTGAATAGTGAACGACTTGGCTGTGAAGAATCAAAGAAGGGGAAAGCTTTTTGATCCAACCAGAGCAAGATACGCGTCATGAACACCATATTCTCCCCACCCTAGAAGTAGCTCGGTGGACTAGGATGGCGGGAAAGGCGTGGTAGGGGAACAGATCACACAATGTCACCGGGTTTTGACGAACGCATTTAGCTTCTGGGACCTTTCCTTCTCAAATATTCTGGGCCTGATTTATCAAAGTGATGTGTCCAAAGGCGTGTCCAGTATCAAATGTTCTCCCTGCTAGATCTAGAGAGTAGGGACTTTGATCATTCATTCATGTATCCAGTGGTAACATTTCGAGTTCTTACTGCGGGCCAGACACCAAGCTAAGAGCCAGGGATTCAGAGAGTAAAACCCTGCCCTAAAGGATCTCACAATCTATTGTTGTATAAATAAATAATTACAGGCGGTACAATAATGCCATAAAAGAGCTACTCCTGGCTTTGGGAGTCCCGAGGAAAGAAAAATGGACCGCAAGAGAGGTTTACGAAGAAAGACTTCCCTGATAAGTGGTGTTTGAACTTAAAGAATGAGTACTAAGTAGTTTTCCACCTTAGAGAAGGAAAGTGTTGCATTCCAGGAAGAAGGAGGAGTAGCACCCAGCTCTGGAGGAGCTGCACAGGAGTTATAAGATGTCTGCCTCTAAAATACCAGATCTCGGACTGGAAGTGAAAAATATTAAAACATTTTTCAATATATGCATGTTTCAACAGATAGTGTATGCACATTGTTTTTAATTGTACAGTTTCTTAAAAAATTTAATTTTAAGCAATTTTCCTTTTTTACAACAGCACAGAATTGTAAGGACAAAATGAGGGGAAAAAATTTTGTTTGTTTTCATTTTGCCACACAGAAAGTTAACTGTGGAAACTCTGAGTGCCCTAATTTCATGTGGAGCTGTCTCATGTAAGAGTGTAGGGTGAAGAGTCAGAATATCCAAAGCAGAGGCTGAGAAGGAAGGTCAGGGCCACTGGGAGAGAGCTCCTGTGCTGAGCTCTTGGACACAGTTCTGTAGACAATGGGGAGCCTTTGAAGTAGAGAAATGTCATGATCACATACATGTTTTATAAGGATAACTGTTGGCAGCCTGGAAGGATGAGGTGGCCATGGGGATAGGGAGACCAGAGGTAAGAAGCTCACTTTGGCGATAATTGTAGTCCAATCTAAATGTGATTCATATCATCTAAACATGGTGCTGCTGGGATTTATTTCCTATTTGCACCTGGGAAATACAGTTTGGCAGCAGAGAATGAGGCCCATGAAAATGAACTGTAAGCTGAGTCTAAACCACTGTGGTAGGTTCGAGCCCTAAAGACATGGTGCCCAGAGGTGAATCCTAGCTCTGCTGCTTCCTGAGTGAGCGGATAAAAATTATTGCATCGCTCTGGGCCTCAGTGTCCTCATCTTTAAAATGGGCTAATGCCTAGTTCCTAGCTATGTTATAAGCACCTATTAAGATAACCCTTTAAAAGTGCTTACAAGAACACCGAACTATTGTAGTGACCCAGTGAACATTAGTTATCTTTATTACTGTTATTTCAGTTTTAATCTTCTTTGAGAGAAAGCTATTTAAAAATTGGAGACAGTATCTTAATTATCTTCAATTTTATCATGGTGCCCAATAAATTGTCAATAAACTTTTTTTTAATGTTAATGTCTTAATATGAGTAAGCCACCATTTTATTGTTGTAAAGGATTGGGTCCGATCTGCCAAGCAAACCATTTTGCAAACATTCTTACAAGACCCCCTACAAGGTAAACACTATTGTTCTCATTTTACAGATGAGAATCTGCAAAGTTCAGTAAATGTGTAAAGGCCTGGCTAGACCAGAATTCCAGGTCATACCTGCTGCCTGCAAAGTGCGTTTTCGCAGTTTGCCATTCTGCTGCCTATGAACTTATGGTTCCTTTAAACTTGTGAAGTAGGTCCACATACAGTGAACTGTGTGTGACTGATTCACGGTTTTCAAATTTGGGAGTCAACTGTGAATGTGATTCTGTGGCCTTGCTCCCCCTTGTGGTAGCTCTTCACTTAGCTATACAACAGGGTCTGCGTGCACTTCGCCCCCTAAAACCTACCCCTCCTCTGCCACACTGCCATTCTTCAGGGGCAAGTTGTGAGAGATGTGGAGTTCCTGAGAATGCGGTCTCTACTACATATTAATCCACCCCATTATCTAGTATTTCCCTTTCAGGACCACTCCAAGTTTCCAGAAGAAAAAGTTAATTTACCATCTGATCATAAATCCTGGAGTAGTAGGAGAACGCGCCCAGCTCCTTGTAGCCACAGAATAATCCATGCACTTTACTGCCATATCACCTTGCCCCAGTGGTGAATAATTGGAATCATGTTTATAAGTTAAATACAAAGACATTAAGGAGTCAATCTCAAATTCAGTTTTGATTTTTGGGTTTTGTGGGGGGGCTATAGTTTCAGCATCTAAGAATTTCATGTCTGAGGTGGCCCAGTCTCCTATTTCCCTTTATACGAGGAATACGTTCTTCTCTGCCCATTGGGAGGAAAATGTAAATGGAGCATTCCAGTATCCTAGGTTTTATTCTTGGATCCAGCCAGAGCATCAGGAACACCAACTGTTGTGCATGCATATCTTATGTTGTCTTGACTCTGGGGGCCCCTTGGCTTCTCAAATTGCTTACATTAGCGCTTTCAGAGGATTGCATTTTGGTATCATGTCCTGAGGCAGTTTTATAAAGTATCTTGCCATTGATCACCTACATCAAAAATCACCTTGGGAGTCTGTTTAGAATGCAGGCACATGGGAGCTCTTCTACACTTAAAGCCACACTTCTCGACTTTAATGTGCATGCAAATCACCTGGGAATCTTGCTAGAAAAGGTTCTGATGCCTTCTGGACTGAGGCCTGAGATCCTGCACTTCTAATAAGCTCCTAAGCCATGCCAATAATGCTGTCTTAAAGACCACACCTGAAGGAGCAAGGACACATTCCGTCCAAGTTTGGGGTGAGGGGGAAGTCCCCAGGTGATTCTTATGCTTGAGAATCTTTGCCCAAGGCTCAAAGGATATTAAGAGAGTATCCTTATAAAAGATTTGCTACATTTACTCAAGTAATGCTGACAACATTGTCAAGATTTACTTCAATTTAATGTATCTCTAAGAAACTAGACTCTCTTTCAAGATAGTAAGAAGTCTGTTTTAACTTTTTCATCAGTAAAATGAGGACAAAAATTTCCCTCACAGGTTTGTGGTAGAGATTGAAGTGTAAATAAAGTACTTAGCACCAAGCCAGACACCTAGGCACATAACAAGGGGTAAATAAATGTTGGTTGTTCTTGTCAGTGTCATTATTGTTTTGGCGCAGAAAGTGAACTTCCAAGTTTATAGCAAAACCATTGACAAAAAAATAAAAATTAAATAAAAAATTAAAATTTAAAAAACAGTTGCAATTGTGGAGGACCTTACAGTGTTTATCTGTGTCTTATTTACTTCCTTATTTAAACCTCCTATGTTAATTTCTTTGGTCTTAATGGGTTTCTTTTGTAGTTTACTAGTTTACTGTGTGTCTGTGTTTCCTATACACTACCTCAAATCCTTTATAGAATGATTTCTATAGTCTATTCAGTTCTTATCAACTAATATTTATTGAGTGTCTTTTAATTGAACCATATGACAATGCTGATATTTGACCATTTTTGACATAATAGATGCCATGTCATATGATTCAACCCAATACTATGAGCCTCACACTCTGCAGTTAGTGTAAATAAAAATTCAATAATCAAAACCCACTTCTGAATATCCAAGTGAAGGCTCAACTGAACCCTGCACAGATCTAGGGAAATCCCACTCACTCATAGGTCTGATTAGCCCAGTGCAGGCGGCCAGGTAGTCAATCAAGAAGTACTAATCATTGTTCTAAAAGAAACTTGGCCCGTAATTTAACAGCAGCTTGTAGAAATGGATGGTATAAATAGCCATTTTCCCTTTTCTGGCAACAGAGTAGTAAAGACAAGCTGTCAAAAGATCTTGCCAATCTCATTCTGATGCACTTTCCATGGCAGGGAAGAGGGTACAATATAACAACGAAGATGAGTTTGGATGAGGCCCTGGAGGGGTCAATGCAAGAGATACTATGGAGAGACACCAGGCGAGAAGGAGCAAAGAGAGCAACAAAATGAACGATTCTTCGAACATGTTCATTTGTATAATTTAGTTCCCCTTCCCTCCGAAAAAAACCCTCTAATTTTCAAGAAATCTCTTTAAAGCTAAAATAAATTGGAGCTTTTAAATATCTGTAATTTTCTCTGAATAAAACTGCTTTATAATATTTTTAACCATCTGCTCAAAAATCACGTTTCCATTTTGCACAAATCACTATTAAAATAGAATCTGCCTTGTGTAATCTCATATTCATAACTTCCAAACACCCACACACGACAGTCTTCTCATCAGAGTTACTAATTTCTGCTTTGAAATCCTACTACCACTTCCCATGTGGCTGCTACACAATATAAGCAGAGTATGAATATTCAGTGAGCCCAGCCTGATGAAAGTATTAAATCCTATCACTTATACAAAAAAAAAAAAAAAGGTATTATTACTAGGAGGAAACAGCCAAAGTTAGGCAAGAAATGGCAGCTGCAATTCGGTTGTCAGAATCCGAAATGGATTAGTGCATAGTGCAAACTCTAACAATAAGATTTATTAGCCCAAGAAATGCACGTATCTCTTCAGCTTATATTTTAGGAAATGAATGGCAGACTCCTCCTTCTTGCCATTATACTTTGGCAGCAGAGATTTTTTTCTTTAACTTTTTATTGTTTTTTGGGAGGGGGTAATTAGCTTTATTTATTTATTTTAATGGATATGCTGGAGATAGAACCCAGGACCTCGTGCATGCTAAGCACACGCTCTACCACTGAGCTACACCCTTCTCCCTCGCTGCCCCCCACCACCCCAGCAGCAGAGATTTTTTTTTTAAATACCTAATCCTGTCACCTCTTCTGCAGAGAAACAAGTCTGCATACAGTTATTCCCCATTTTAGATACAGATACGCTCCTGCTGAGTATAGCAGGGAGGTGGAAGGCTGGTGAATGGAAGCTTACTGAAATGTAATGGAGGCACTTGCTATTTAAAAGAACACCAAGATATAGCCTTTTGTAAAGCAAAGAACATTTTTGGAAAACAATTATCATCTGCTCTAATTTTGGGATATAAATTTGAATTTTTAAGTACTAGGTCTTTCTTTGAAGCAGTGGTTCTCAAACCAATCTTTAATATTTAAAAAATTTATTTATTTTATGAGTAGTTTTTTCCTGTTTTTTTGTTTGTTTGTTTGTTTGTTTTTCTTAATTGACATGTAGTCAGTTTACAATGTTGTGTCAATTTCTGGTGTCCACCAAATGTTTCAGTCATACATATACGTAAAAAATATGGAACGCTTCATGAATTTGCGTGTCATCCTCATGCAGAGACCATGCTAATCTTCTCTGTATGGTTCCAATTTTAGTATATGTGCTGCCAAAGTGAGCACGCATTTTTGAGTAGTTTTAAGTTTTCAAGGGGCAGAAAGCACAGAGAGCACCCTTCAGCCCCATTTCCCCTATTATTAACGTTTTGCATTCCTGTGGTACTTTTGTTACAGCTGATGAGCCACCATTGATTTACTGTTATTAGCTAAAGTCCATAGTTTACATCAGGGTTCACTCTTTGTGTTGTACATTTCATGGGTTTTGATAAATGTATAATGACATGCATTCACTAATAGTTGGGCTTTTACTAATAGTTTCACTAATAGTTTCACACCCTAATTGCCTCTTTTTTATAATAAATATTTTTGTAACACCTCATTTACTATTCTAAAGAAAAATGTATAGAAAGTAAACTTTACCTGCATTCATATTCTTTTTAGATGATTAATATATCTTACCTGTAAAATGAAAGAGAAATAAAAACCAAGTAAATCATAATAAAATGATACATACTTCAATAGGTAAATACTCAGACCCAACTACACGTAAAGGCTTGAAGTAAGACCAGAAAATATTCCATACAAGGGATACAAATCATATATGTCAATTATATCTCAATAAAGCTGGGGGAAAAAATCTACAAGTCAACGAATGCAAATCAGAAGTACACATAAATGTTAGACTGGAAACTAGCACCCTCAATATACATTAGAAATATTTTGTGTTTAACAAAATAGGGTAAGACTACAGTTTCTGGTAATTTAAACCAGTATTTCACACTTATGAATGCCTAGGGGGGTAATTCTTTATTGGTACAAGACTGACTTGGGCATTGTAGGACAACCAGCCTTGGACCCACCCGCTAAATGCTAACATCCTTCCTCTTTGAATATGGAGACATGTCCAAAAGCTTCCTAAGAATCAACTCAGCTTCTACTGAGAACCACTCTAAAAGTTTAATGCAACTATAGGGACTGGTGTCACTAATGGTCTACTTGGGGCTTTTTTTCTGGACAGTTTTTCCTGCCTCATCATCTGACATTTCCTTAAAAAAACCTCAGAATTAGACATATGTCTTATTTCATATGCTGAAGGCAGTCATTCTTGTTAATGAGGAACTTTCACCCAAGTGAAGTAAGATGATCTGCCCTTAGGAAAGACATTACAATGTCTGTATTCTTTTTAAATTTCCTTTTTTGCATGTTATATTTTGTAAACAGTCTTACTACAGTAGTATATGCATATAATTTATTAAAAACAGATATTGAGGTTGAATACTCAAATTTTTTATTGATGTGGTTAATAATAATAACAACAACAATAATAATAAAAGTTTGCTGATCCCTATATAGTCCATTCCTGCATAAATACAGTCAGATGCTGAGCAGCAATAGAAATTGTCTTTGATTTTGGCCATATCTAACATTCTTTCAGAATTCTGAAGTACTAACAGTGATTCTTACTTATTTGGCTAAGGTACGTTTAGAATAGACATGAGGTGCCTTCACCCTCAACTTTCACAGCAATACAGCTTCATCTCTTGCCACACTCCATTCTTTCCTTTGTTTCAGCCACACTCCACCTCTTACTGCTCTTCAGTTGCATCTTCTGTCTGTCTCCCTCACACATCCACACTTCTGCAACTGCTGTTCCTTTGCTTGAAACTGTTGGGGAGGAAAACTTTTCCTCTACCCTCTTAGGTTCAGTTTGTGAGGGCCTGTCAATTAAACTGACAAAAGGCAGATTAACAGGAGAAAAAAAGTGCATTTATATGCATACTGAAGCTAACAAGAGAAGCTAGCTTGCTAAATGGTTAAAGTTAGAGGCTTGTATAGCTAACTGAGCAGGGAAAAAAGCGGGGGAGAACAGGCTTCTATGGAAAGAGCAAATCCTTTTCTTTTGGAAAGACAAATGGGTTTTTAGGAGAACAAACAGGAGATAAAGTTTGTGAGAATGTTTGGTTAGGCAGGTAAGAGTGGTCTTTCTAGCTTCTTTGTGGCCGTGAAACCCGCTGGAGAGGGGATTTATGATAGCCTTATTTCTCAGAAGTTGCTGTCTTTAGTCACATAAGTGAAGCTCCAAGAAGGCTTCTTTCTGCATCTGTTGAATCTCAAATGTTGTCAGCTTAAAATAATCTTCATACCAGCTCTGGGGTTCTTATCCACACATGAGCACACTGTACCTTTCTTACCCCCATCCTTTGCCTGGCTAAAATCTGTCTCAACCTTTATAACTCACCTATAGCATCATCCCGGAAAAGCCTTCTCCCAACACCCTCCCCCGGGCCACATTAAGTCCCCTTCTCCTGGCCCCTGCACCTTGGGGTTCCTTTGGTCAGAGAACCTGGCACTCTAGGGTCATATTTATCTATTTGTCTGATCCCTCTTCTGACCTATAAAGTGATGGAGCGTGCTTGAATACTGTTCCTGGCATACAGTAGATGCTCAATAAATGTCTGTTGAAAAACATGAGTGAATGATGACATCATTTGACAAATTGCTTAATTTGGAAATTGTATTGCTTTTCAGGAGAAATTCCTTGGATTTGAGGATCTTGCTATAAATTAATTTTGTTGAGGTTTAGTTATCAAAATGACGAATGATGAATGGAAGGAAAAGATAAAGAGCTATCACAATAAGAATGAAAGTAAGAAGATGGTGTTTCAGCTGAGACACCTTCAGGTGAAGTCTCTGAGAGTCAGATCCGTTGTGAAGTCTGAGGCAGCTGAGGTGGAATGGAGAGAGCCTTGGGTTTAGAGAAGACCTGGGCTTGGGTTCCAGTTCTGTTGTTTTGATCTCTCTGACCCTTTGTTTTCTTGATTATGAAATGGGGGAGAGAATATGTCATTTAAGGGCTGTAGATAGAGAGAGGATGCATTTGAAATAGCGCTGTAAACTCTAGACTCTGTGCAGAGTGTGAAATGACCTGCAAGGGCAGCCTGGGAGAATCTGATTTAATCATGACAGACATTCCAGGGTGTTCAGACAGTGGAAGCATCTCCCGTGAGGGTACATGGTGGGACATCAGACCCTTCAGCTGTCCACTTGGGCTGAGAATACACTCTTCAAATTCAAACTGGATTCACTGGAAACTTCTGGAAAGTTCCAGCTGAGTTGCATAAATCCATCCAGGCAGGCTATCTGTGTGGAATTGGGGTTTCCAGATCCATGTGTTTACCTAGTTTGGGCACAGCCGTAAGCTGTGGGTCAGTGCCAGGGATCACAGTGGGGTGTGAGAAGGCAGAGCAAGTAACTGCCCAGGGTGTGACTCAGGGGCTGCAGGAAGCCTGTGGGCCTAAAGGGCGCCCCTCTGGCCTTTCCCTGTGCTTGAAATCCCTAAATTACTCAATCTTGATGGGGCCTGGCATCCAATTTGGAGTAAAAAAAATGTGACTGGCGTCAGTTATTATTAACTAAGGCTCCACAATGATCTTTGTTTTCCTTCCCAGAACAACAGTAACGATGGGGAACACTTGTTCAGATGTGCACCAGTGCAGCCCCAAGCACTGTACACACACAACTTATTTAATCCTCAAAACAGCCCTTTGGGCTTGGTGCTATCATTATCAGCCCCATTTTATAGACAAGGATGTTAAGCCGCAGAGGGTGACATGTCTTTCCCAAGGGTGAATCACTACTAAAGAGCAAAGCTGGAAGCAGAACCAGGGCAAATACAGCTCCAGGGTCGGGTACTTAACCGCTCTGCTGTTGACTACATATTTGTGGCGATGCAACAGAGCATGCAACAGTTTCCTAATTCCCTGTGAACAATGGTCCCCACCCATCCACCGCTCCTTTTGAAGAAATTGTGTTTGCTTGCTTTTTTAATGTTACTATTATAGAATAGGAAGGAATAACCCCGCCCCTTGGTGCTCCCGAGGGGAACTGTCATTAGCTGTCACTATGTAGCTCACGGAGTCTCCCCTGAAGAAAATAAAAAAGAGACCAGAACACTGCCTCTCCCTGCCCCCCAAAACACTTTGCCCTCTTTTGAGTGGTCACCCACTTGTGCTACCAGTGGCCCAGGGCCAGGTAGAGGGCAGCCCCTTTCTCATCTGCCCCCAAAGACCCGTGAATGGAGCCAGTTCCGAGTCCTGGGCCATTTAGATCATTGAAGGCAGAGGGCAGGGGAAGAGCAGGTAACACCCAGGATTCTTGGGGCTCCTGTTTCAAGAAATAAAAGGAGGCTGAAAACTCTTGGCTATTAGCCTCTGCCTTTTCATGTCCCTAATGTCTATCTAATTATAATTGAAACACATCAAAATTAAGTATGGCTCCGTGTGGGGAGGCACCCCTAAATCTGGCAGATTCTGAAATACTTTACCTCTGTAATAATTAGGGTTCTCCAAAGAAACAGAACCAATAGAATGTGTATTAAAAAATATTCACTGTGAGGGACTGGCTCATGGGATTATGGTGGCTGAGAAGCCCCGTATCGGCTGTCTGCAAGCTGGAGACCCCGGAAAGCTGGTGGTATAGTTTGTCTAAACCCAATGGCCGGAGAACCAAGGGAGTGAATAGTTTAAGTCCCAATCGGAGTCCAAGGTCCTGAGAACCAGGAGTGCCGGTGTCTGAGGACGGGAGAAGAGGGATGTCCCAGCTAAGCAGAGGGAGAAACTCACTGTTCCTCATTCCTCGCTGGGCCAGATGTTCCTTGCAGCTGTCTGCCTGGGAGAGCAGCTGTGTGTAGACTCTTGGCTTGGTGGGTGCTGGGTGTTGACAGCAGGACAAGGCCCCTGTGGAGAAGACGTGTGCTCGGTGCAGAAGAGGCTGCTGTCAGCCTTCCCTTCCCTCAGAGACTTAGTGGGCCTGCCTAGCAGACATCAGTCTAAAATTAATCAAATTAAATGAGACACTGTGCACAAAACTCTTTGCAAATTCCAGTTTTTTGTTATTATCAACATTACATAAGGTTTAGGATATATCCACTTATAACAACATAAAAGGGAAGTTCAGTGATATAGAAACAATTAGAAATGAGGTATAGGTGAACTTAAAATTTTATTCCCTGACTCCCACAAATGTGAGAGATATATACATATTTTTAAATTAATTTATTTATTTTTCATTGGGTTTTTTTTTTTTTTTTTGAGGAGGAAGGTAATTAGGTTTATTTATATCTTTCTTTTTAGAGGAGGTACTGAGGATTGAACCCAGGACCTCATGCATGCTAAGCATGCACTCTACCACTTGATCTATACCCTCCCCCTATTTACTTTTTAAATGGAGGTGCTGGGGATTGAACCTCGGACCTCGTGCATGCTAAGCATTCATTCTACCACTGAGCTATACCCTCCCCTGTAATGTGATTTTTTTTTTAATGGGAGCTTAAAATGACCGTGCTCACTTAAGAAGCTTATATTGGGAGCCAAAGAGGTGCTTATCTTATTGAGATTTCAGGAAAATGGATGTATAGAAGTGGTTAGAGAAAAAGCATTTGTCCACTTGGCCTTTTCCTTGAGAGGCATGTCGTTAATCCTGTGTTTTACTTAGGGTCTTTGGCTTGTTGTCTGGCTTGCTCTCTTGTACCAGAGGATTTGAGAACAATTTATCTTAGCTATTGTAGGGAAGGAGAAAAATCTTTTCCTTCTACCCTTTTAGGTTCTCAACTGGGCTCTGTACTAAAAGACAAACTAACAAGAGAAAAGCCTACGGATTTACTTAACGTAAGTTTTCTGTGACATGGGAGCCTTGATAAAGAAGGTAAGACCTGAAGATGCCATTAAACCAGAGAATTTTTATATTAGGTTTGATGAAGCGTGGAAAGTCACGGGAAAATGTGATAGGACAGAAGGGTACGAGCTAAGCGTAGTAAACTGGGGGAAACAGGCAAGCCTGTTCTTTCAGGTTCCTCTCCATCTCTGGGAATACAGATGCTCCTCTTCTCCGGGTATAAGAACACCTCTCACCCGAAGGCCTAATGCCCTGCTTTGAGGGAAGGTCAGAGGGTCCTTCCAGCACCTGCCATTTCTCAAATTCCTTCAGCTTAAATATTTAATGTGCCAAGGTGCCATATTTTGGAGTAGCATGTTCTGAACTCCTCACTATTGTTTGCGTGTGCAATCCCTGACTGTCCAATTTGGTCTGCAAACTTGGAGCTGGAGGTGGGGAAAAATCAAAGAGGACTTTTCTTCTTTCATTTGCAACATCATCAAATTTATCCATCTTAGAATTGTATCTATTACAGAAAATGTAAAGAAAAGGAAAACATTTTTAAGGGGAGGGAGAAAGGGAATGAGAAAAGGAGGAGTTGGGGAAATTTGAAGGGTTCTCTAGAATTCTTTTCAGCAGGTCAGGACGGAAATGAAGCATAAAACCTTGAAAACCTTTTTACTTGTGGAAACACCCATCACATCCTGCTCTAATCCATTAATGACGGGGTTAAGGATGATGTCTGTTACAGTCTGAAAAAAATTCATTCATTCGTTCATTTAGTAGATGTCTACACAGATTTTACTATGACTCATAAAACTCTGGGGCATATGTAGGTGAATAAAACAGATATAGCCATTCCGTTAAGGAGCTTATAGTCTAGTACAGGAGACAGACAATATATAAGCAAAGAAACAAATACACAATTCAGTACCTTAACTCTAATAAGCTCCAGGGGTTCTGTGATGGACAGTTAGGAAGCTTAGGCAGGATGGCTGTGGAAGACCTTGTGAAGAAATGACATTTGAGTTCAGACCTGAAGAATAGGGTGATGAGCTGGTGGGAAATGGGTGGAAGGGAGCACCTGGGGTACAGTGAGTGATATAAACAAAAGCTAGGAGGTTGAAAAACACTTGATGAATAGGTGAAGGTCTGCAACTGACAGAGATCCTGCCTTTGGCATTAATCAAGGAGCAGGGCTCTGTAAACAGGAAAGACTTGGCAAAAAGAATGTTTTCCTACTCCTGGGAAATTCAGCTAACTCATTAGCAAATGTAAGTGACCAATTAGCAAAGACAAAGAATTTCTGGAGAGAGTGTAAATTGGTATAATCATTTGGCAAAATAACTTGGCTTTTTCTTGTAAAGACTAACTCTTCAATACTTTAAGACCCAGCAAGTCTACCCTAAAGTCTGCAGAATTTTTGCTCCTGGGCCCATTAAAGTAATTCTGAAAAATTCTCTGCCCCTCTGAACATTTTTGAATTGGCATCTAAAACTTTTAATCCTATGCATAAATAGTTCAAAAGATAAATTCTATCATACTTTAAGTATTAAAACTGTCATTGCACATTTTAAAATGTATCAAATGGGATCTAACTACCATAGTGATTTGGTACTCACCTTTATAAAAAAGTTCTTGGATGAGATCTTTTTAACAGACGGGAATTTTACCTAGTTCTTTTATCTCTTTGAATCCACACTTTTATTCAGCTTTTTCCACAGAATTTTATTTTAACATAATATATTTTGTGGTTGAAAATGTTTTCTTGTCATAAATGTTCTCTTGTCATAATCCTATATGATAAAACATGTATAAAATAAGTTTTAACTTATTTTAACTTATTAAAACTTATTTTATCTCTTATGACCATAGGGTTCTAAGTGCTAAAAAATTTTTGTCTTGACTCATCATTAAAACCATGACTACACCCACATACCTACAGTCAATGTTCAACAAAGGAGGCAAGAATATACAACGGAAAAAAGGGGAGGTAAGGTTGAGGTTAACATCAAATTGAGGTTACTAATCAGCTGATCTTAAAGTCAGGAGGATTATCGTGGATTACCTGGGGGGGGGGGGCCCAGTGTAATCATAAGGGTCCTTGTAAAATTAAAGAGAGAGGTAGAACCAGAGAGATGGCAGTGTGAGAACGGTTAAGCCTGATGCTGGTGGCTCTGAAGATGGAGAAACTGTACTACGAGCCAAGGAAGGCCAGAGGCATCCACAAGCTGGAAAAAGCAAGAGAACAGATTCTCCCATGCAGCCTTCAGAAGGGAACACAGCTCTGCCGACACTTTGATGTGAGACTCGTGAGCCCCACTGTGGATTTCTGATCACCAGAAATGTAAGATAATACATTTGTATTATTTTAAACCATTCAGTTTTGGGCACACTTTTAATAGCAGCCATAGAAAACTAATACAAGATTTGGATATAGGCTTAAATCACTCAGTCTAACTGTGATGTCATGTAGAACTGCATTGTGTGTGTTCTTGGCCTACTGCTTCTCAAAATTACATTTAAGAAATGCAGTCATGCTGTTGCATGTACCTGTAGTTCGTACAGTTTCATTAGTTTTTCTGTTGAATGACTACCCCATGTTTTATTTCTCTGTTCTCTGTTCTGATGGACACTTAACACTGCTGGACAATTTTTTGCTGTTATAAGCAACGTTGCTATGAATATTTTTGAATTTGTTTTCTGATGCTCATGTGCAAGAGTTTCTCATAGGGTGACAGGCTGACAGCCCACTGGGATAATGAGTCTAAATGTGCAGCCAGGTTTTCAACTTATGGGGAGTGGATTTGCCGGATTGCAGGGTATACGCATCATTAGCTTCATTATATGTGCTAAATTGCTCTCCAATGTGGTTGTACCAATTTGATCTCTTCCAGCAGTGCATGAAGGTGCCCATTTTCCAACAAACTCAAATTTGACTTTAAAATTTTTGCCAGTATGAGTCTAAAATGGTATCTCCTTTTTAATTCAATGTGCATGTCCCTGATTACTAGCAACAATGAACATGTTTACATATGTTTATCGGCCGTTTGTCTTTCCTCTTCCTTGAATTGTCTGGAGAACGAAACACTGTAGGAGACAGACTCCCACTTGCACAGGACATGCCACATATGGAAATGTAATTAGACCCCCATAGGCCTCCATGGTTGTTTAAGTAGGATTTATGCAACTTAAGTAACTTCAAGTGAAATTTATATGAGGAACTAATGAACTAATGAATGTATGACATTCAATGAAATACAAGTAATCATATTTGTCTTTTCACATTAAGAAGGATGAAAAACTACTGAAGTTCTGAGAAACTTGAACACTGATCTTTTGATTGTACAAACTTCAATAACACAAACCCATTTTTCATTAAACAGTGAACACATTCTGGATTTGAATCCGTTCATGTAAGAAGAAAGGAAAGCTTTGAACAATAAGGCTATCTTCTTGAGTCTCAGGTTGTAAAGGAAAAGGACTCGACAGAAAGTCACATCTGGGCACTGGTGTTCTGCTGCTGTGTGGGAGACAGTCGCTCCCTTCAGAGAATTAACCTGTCCAAATTGCAACAGCCCTCCTTTGCCCAGTCCCAGACTCTTCCTGAAGCTCCTCAGTTGAGAAATACCAGAAGCCAAGGTAGGAAAAACAGGATGCTGTTTGTGGTTTCACATCTCCCTCTTCTGGCCAAAGCCTAAACTTGCACCGTGAAAGTAATTTACTTTCTACTGAGTATTATAATGAAAACTTTGTTTCTATATTTCTCCTTTGTCACCTAAACTTCCCCAAATATATCTCATATGTAAAGATTCAAAATAAATATACTTTGTCTATCTATTATCTATCTATCTACCACGTAATCTGTTTATCAAGGGCAGACACAGCTAGATACAGACAGGTAGGTGACAGCTTGGCTTGTTTTCCTTCTCTCTTTTCTCCTAAGTCTTTGTGACACGGAAATCCCCTCAATAAGGTATTTAAATGTGTTATCAATGGATAACTTACCCTTGACTTGATGTCTTTCTTTATCCGATATCTGTTGGTTATGTTTTCATCCTGCTGTTTATCTAGTTCTCTGCTGTTATTTCCACCCCCTCTGAACCTGAAGTTGACTCAGTCCAAATCACAAAACTTACTATACCAGCTCATGTCTCTTTCCTTTCCTTTCCATTCCTCCCTCCCTCCTCGCCTTCCTACCTTTCCTCATTTCTTCTTTCCTGTTTTTTTTTTTTTTTTTAAATCCTTTGTAACTGCTTAAGTAAATGTCAGTACAATGCAAGGAATACTGGGGAATCCAAATGTGGGGAAGCTGATAGCCATACATAACACATTCAGAGGGTCTCCTATTACTTTTGGTACTTGCTAAGTTGAGCCAAGGTTTTACTTTTAATTACTTTGTTGATTTATTTGTTTGGAAATATGTGCATGGAATGGAAAATTCATGCAGTACCAAAATGCAGACAGTGAAAAAAACTCTTTCACTGATTAGCTTCCCACCTATGGGGGCAATCTCTATTGTCAATTCCTTAACACATGTATTTATCTTAACACCTCTGCACATGGTTAACAAAATAAAGAGGAATTTCAGGGTGGGGAGATACTTTGTTCCTCATTTAATGAAGAAAAAAGCTTATGTCCTCAAATGCCCTCCTGGCATTTTCTACTAATCCTTTCTACACACATGTTGAGTGGTTACCAAGTAGGTAGGTCCCCAGTGATAGCATCTTCTGGGAAACTGTTAGAAATGCAGATTCTCAGCCCTGCCCTAGACCTACAGAATCAGAAACTCTCGGGTGTTTTCCCAAACTTTTCAGGGGATTCTGATGTTTGCTAACGTTTGAGAACCATGGGAAGTAATTAGGTTTAGATGGAGTCATAGGGGTAGGTCTCCCATGATGGGATTTGTGCCCTTGTAAGAAGAGGAAGAGACCGGAGCTTACTCTCTCTCTGCCATGTGAGAACACAGTGAGATGGTGGCCACCTGCAAGCCAGGAAGAGGGCTCTTACCAGAACCTGACCATGCTGGCACCCTGATCTCAGACACCATGGGAAATAGATTTCTGTTGTTTAAGCCCCCCTGTCTATGGCATTTTGTTATGGCTGCCCAAGCAGATTAATACACTTTTCCTCTTCTCATCCTCATTCTCATAGAATATCCCCGAGAAAGGCTACTCCATCCTGGGTTCTGGAAAGAGAAGACATGTGGAGCCAAGCTGAGCAGAGCCCAGCTGAGCCCATCAAAGATGCAGCTGACCTGTAACTCCCCTGAAATGTGAATAAGAAATAAATAAGAACATTTTTGTTCTTGTAAGGCACTAAGATTTGAGGTTGTTATCTAGGGTGATGGGAACGAGGCACTCTCCCTGAGTGCGAAATTCGTAGGGGTTTCAAACAACTCAGAAATCAAGATGAGTGATATTTCCATGAAATGTTTTTTAAAAGGTCACAATTAATGTAAAAAGAATCCAGGATGAACAAAATATCAAAAGTTTGAATAAAGACAAGATCAATAGTGTAACCTAGCAAAAGCTCACTAAAGGAACAAGTTTTGATGCAATGAAAACAAATCCCAGGTGGAGTTACAGCAAAAGGTAACAAACAGAAAACTGGTGGGACATGATGAAGAAAATGTCAGCGTCGGTTAGAAACATGCTTCTGAGTCAATGATCTATTATCACATTTCCTGCTTTGTTTTTAGTGGGTTTTAAAAAGCTTTAAACAAATCAAACATTTTAAACAACAGATTGCAAAAAAAGAGCAAATCAAAAAGACAAAAAACAAACAAAGGACACTTAAGAAATCTAGGCCCGAACCCTACCTTCCTGGAAAGGATTAGGGGCCAACTTGGTGGTGTAAGGAGGGCCCCTCCAGCCTGGCAGGGGAATTCCTTTTATGTTGTGTGGTTTTCAGAAACCAGGCTTCACAGGTGTACCCAGGAAGGTAAGTTGCATCAACTGTATTTTCCATTTTCATTTCAGAAAGGTAAGTAAGATAATGTATTTAAAGCAATTCAAATCTGAGTTAAGCAAGATAGACCTTGGAAATTACGGCTGAATCTAAGATAAGTTTAAATACCAGGTTGGCTTAGCCATCTGGACAGTCTGACCCATTGACGAATTGTAGCTTGACTATCTTCTCTTAGTAATCAATAGTTTGAGACTCTCTGATTTGCACTGGGCTTGATAAAACCTATAATCACTTTTATAATGAAAGAGACAAACATGTACTCTAGAAAATAAATAAAGGACAAAGGCAGCAGCATCAAGGTATTTTCTTTCCCCCTGTTTCTCCACCTCTTTTGGGGGGAGGGAGGTCATTAAGTTTATCTATTTATTTACTTGTTTTATCTATTTATTTTTTAAATGGAAGTACTGGGGATTGAACCCAGTTCCTCATGCATGCTAAGCACGGCACTCTACCACTGAGCTATATTTCAAAGTGCTTAATTTGTGACTTCTTTTTTCCTTTCGGACTGGAAAACTTAAAGGCCCACAAATGAAATTCTGTGGTCCACTGTTTAGCAACATAATAGGTGTTCAATGGATATCTGTTAAATAAATGTTTTAGTTTTGCCACAGTCACACACCAGACTTTAAAACATATACTGTATTCACTTGCATACTTTTCTCCTTCTTTGAAAAAGTTATTTTAACAGTGAAAGAGAACATATGAGACTCACTGCAATAAAATGATTTCAACAAAAAAACATCCTGACCATTGAACACCCCAGACCATAATTTCCCCTGTGGTAGCTGCGTGGCAGCAACTTCACTTCTAACATAAATGTGGGACTCCTAGGGACTGAGACCGCAAGTTAAAAAGAAAGAACACAGTTTCCTTTCAATGTGTATCTCAAAAAAAAAATCTGTGTTTTTGAATCAGAGAAGAAAAAAAAAAAGGAATCCAAATTGGAAATGAAGAGGTAAAACTGTCACTGTTTGCAAATGACATGATACTATACACAGAAAACCCTAAAGAAAAGACCAGAAAACTATTAGAACTCATCAATTAATTTGGTAAAGTTGCAGAACACAAAATTAATATACAGCAATCAGTTGCATGTCTATACACTAACAATGAAATGGTAGAAAAAGAAATTAAGGAAACAATACCATTCACCATCACACCAAAAAATAAAATACCTAGGAATAAACCTGCCCAAGGAGGCAAAAGACTGTACTCTGAAAACTATAAGACACTGATGAAAGAAACTGAAGATGACATAAACAAATGGAAAGATATACTGTGTTCTTGGATTGGAAAAATCAATATTGTCAAAATGGCCATATATACAAGGCAATATGCAGATTCAATGTGATCCTTATCAAATTAGCAATGACATTTTTCACAGAGCTGAAACCAAAAAAAAGTTAAAATTTGTATGGAAATGCAAAAGACCCAGCATAGCCAAACAGTCTTGAAAAAGCAGAACAGAGGGAATTGTGTGTCCTGACTTCAGAGTATACTACAAAGCTACTGTAATCAAAACAGTATGGTATTGGCACAAAAACAGACATATAGCTCATTGGAACAGGACAGAAAGTCCAGAAATAAACCCATACACTTATGGTCAATTAATCTATGACAAAGGAGGAAAGAATATACAATGGAGAGGAGTCTCTTCAATAAGTGGTGCTGGGAAAACTGGACAGCTACCTGTAAAAGACTGAAATTAGAACATTCTCTAACACCATATACAAAAATAAACTCAAAATGGATTAAAGACTTAAATGTAAGACCAGATATTATAAAACTCCTAGAGGAAAACATAGGCAGAACACTCTTAGACATAAATCACATCAATATATTTTTTGAACCAGTTCCTGGAGTAATGGAAACAAAAGCAAAAATAAACAAATGGGACCTAATTAAACTTAAAAGCTTTCACACAGCTAAGGATACCATCAACAAAGTGAAAAAAACAACCTATACAACTGGAGAAAATATTTGCAAATGATACTATGACAAGGGACTAATTTCCATAACATACAAACAGCTCATACAACTTAATATTAAAAAAAACAAACAAGCAAACCAATCAAAAAATAGGCAGAAGACCTAAATAGACATCTCTCAAAGGAGACATACAGGTGGCCAACAAGCACATGAAAAGATGCTCAACATCACTAATTGTTAGAGAAATGCAAACAAAAACTACAATGAGATATCAGCTCACACCAGTCAGAATGGCCATCATTAAAAAGTCTACAAATAATAAATGCTAGAAGGGGTGTGGAGAAAAAGGAGCCCTCCCATACTGTTGGTGGGAATGTAAATTGGTGTAGCCACTATGGAGGACAGTATGGAGGTTCCTCAAAAAACTAAAAACAGACTTACCATATGATCCAGCAATCCCACTGTTGGGCATATATCCGGAGAAAAATATAATTCAAAAAGCACATGCACTCCAAAGTTCATAGCAGCACTATTTACAATAGCCAAGACATGGAAACAACCCAAATGTCCATCGACAGATCACAGGATAAACAAGACATGGCATACACACACACACACACACACACACACACACACACACACACACACAATGGAGTACTACTCAGCCATAAAAAAGAACAAAATAATGCCATTTGCAGCAACATGGATAGACCTGGAGACTGTCATTCTAAGTGAAGTAAGCCAGAAAGAAAAGTGCCATATGATATTGCTTACATGTGGAATCTAAAAATAATAATAATAATAAAAAAGGATACAAACAGATATCTACAAAACTGATACAGACTCACAGACATAGAGAACAAACTCATGGTTACCAAGGGTTAGAGGGGGTGGGAAGGGATAAATTGGGAATTCAAAAATTGCACTTCTTGGGGAGTGATGGAAATGTTAGCTATCTTGATTGTGGTAGTGGTTTCACTGCAGTATACATTTACCAAAATTCACCAAAGTGTACATCTGAAATATATGTAGTTTATTGTATAGGAGCCATACCGCAATAAAGGTGTTAAAAATCTGCATTTCTGCTACAGAAAACAACCCAACTAGAGTGTATAAAACTCAGATATGTTGTCTAGTTGGCTTACTTGAATAACTATAGCCCTTAATGTAGTATTTTAATTACTATTTTCTTGGTAACAAATATAGTTAATGACTAAATATCAGTATTTGTGAAGTTTGTGAAAACTAATTCTCATTAGACTTAATTCTCATTAAGTTGTTCATATTTATGGAAGACATTATAAATTATTATTTTTACTGAGGTAGAATTGATATATAATATCATATCAGTTTAAAGTGAACAAGGTAATGATTTAATATTTATTTATATTGTGAAATGATCACAGTAAGTCCAGTTAACGTCTGTCCACATGCATAGTTAGAATTCTTTTTCTTGCAATAAAATTATTGATACCATATTAAACTTCACATTTCAGAAGTTCTACTTCCTAGATATAGCTTTCAATCTCAAATTATTTTATAGATCAAATAATACATTTCATAGCTAAGATTTTTCTGCTTGATACTCTGTAGATTCCCAAATTTGGAATTAATCTTAGTAATGCCATATTATTTCTGCAGCAGAAATTTACTACCTGAAAAGAGATTATGTTATTTAAAAGATTTGCCTAAACCAAATACAAATTTGAAGAGCAGAACTTGGTGTTTAATTGGAGGGATAGGGAGGAATAAGTAGAAATTTACAGATTCTAGCTTAAGAAACAGCATGGTTAGTGACACCATTTTCTGAGATTAAGAAGGTTTGAGAAGAAAGGGGTGTGTGTTTGTGTGTTTGTGTGTTGGAAGAGGAAGATAATGAATACACTTCTAGTCATGTATTTTAGGGAGCATGAAAGTTACCTAAATGGAGCTAAGAGAGTCATTTTAGGACCAGTAACACACAGAAGACACACGGTTGACTGCCAGACAACTCACAGCAAGTGGGACTCTAATTCCTTCTGAGAATCCTCCAGAACTACTACTCCAATGTACCAGTTTGCAGTGATCCCCTGTGATGAATTAATCCGTGGATGGAGATGACTAAAACCGTTTGCCTGCACAGATCAGTGGTAGACCACGAGGTGGTTAACTTGAGTAGCCTATAACCATCCCAGGAGCCTCAACTTCTCCTGAACCAACACAGCTGGGTCTCAGCTGATCTCAGGGGACAAAAAAAAAAAAAAAAAAAAAAAAAAAAAAAAGTTGCTCGGATGTCCCTTTGATGGTACTGAAGGATGCCACCAAATCTATTCATCCTTTAAATTCCACTCAACACACGTCTGGAAGCTTTACCCCTGGACACACACAGGTCTTTCCCTGAAGTCCTGTAGCTCTTTGTAAATATGTCTACTGGAATTCTTGGCGTGAATATCCTGTAGCTATACTCCCGTCAGGCTGTGAGCGCCTGAGGACAGAACTAGCTTTTTTTTCATTCCTAACAGGTAAATTCCTGGTATGTACTGCACATAATGTATATTATAAAATGTTTAATGTATGAAGGCATTCTGCTGCCTGGCTACCTCCTGAGGTGGAAAAGTCTCTGGTATTGACAGAAAAACAACGAGAAATGGCAGAATCCCATTCCAACATTGGCCTTAGACTGTATTTCTGGTTTAGTGAAGCTTTGAATTCAGACTTTGGTAGGTTCTGGACCTTCAAACTTTATAGACTCCAACTATATCATGCAAATCACCAGAACTAGATAAGGCAGACTTAACTGATAGCTTAGAGTTGGCCTCTACGTAACTTACCCCGAATCTCCACGTGGTAAAAAGGGATGTTGGAGGACACAGACAATTTCTTTGGATATGATTTCACTTGTCTCTTGCTCCATGGTCTTGACATTGCAAAGGCTTTGCTGGCAACAAAGACACCAATGCAGAAAGTGTTCTTTGAGAGGACTAGGCAAGTACCACCTAAAGAGAAAGATGGCCCGGTCTTGGTAAAATCCAGTACAGAGACCTCTTTAACTTTTTCAAAGGAGAATTCTGTTACAATCTTGGACCTGGCATGCATTCCTGTTCAAGAGAAAGGCAAAAGGGGGGCTCTGAAAGATGAAGCATATGGCTATTGTTTTGGGTGGGTTCTTTTGGTTTAGAAGTCAGCTCAAGTAACCAGGGGCAAGGAGGGATGAAGGTTGAAGACAGGAGATAATTCTGAGGATGTACAATGGGGAAATTAAAAAAGCAATCTCAAAAGTCATGAGAGCAGGAGCTAGAAACCCATTAGGACACATCGCAGCAGCTCTGGGGTCAGATTTCTCTCTCCTCGGGCTTGTTCTGGGCATCTGTGCTTCTCTCATAGCCCCGGCACTAGTTACAGCTCTGATGCCATTGCATCCATCCTTTCTGTTTCTGCTCCTGCAGTTGACTCCCAGTTTCTCAGTATTTCCTAGTTCAAAAAGGTCTTGAATTAGCTGTTTGTCTCAGTTATTATTATTTTTTGGTACTAATGTCCAGGATCATCAGGAAGCCTAGCAAAAGGGTGCCCTTGAATAAAGTACCGATAGCTGTCACCTGAAGTGGGGGACAAAGAGGAGAGACACTTGTTATAAAATGGTACTCTACTTGCAGTTCCTTTAGCAAGGGCTGCAGGTGGGGCAGTTTCCTTAGAATTGGATTGGGTTGTGGCAGGCACGGTGATTCTCCATTATGATGCCAAGACAAGGTCCGCTATATCCAGGTGCCAGATCTTCTGATAATGTGGACACCCCTGTGGGAGCTCCAGATCTAAAAAAGTGTGGGGAAATTACATTTGTTTAATACGTATGGCCATTCATGTAATAAAAAAGCTCCTGGAAGGAACAATGATGTTAATTTCCTGATTTCACAGGAGTTAAGCCACAGGATTCCTAACAAAATAAAAAGCCAGGCAAAGTAACCAATTGAGCCCAAGGTCCCCTGCATCCTTTCAGGAGTCCAGGGACCTGAAGATACAAGACCATTCTCTCAGCCTTAATCAAAGCCGCTGCTCTCCGAGGGCATCAGACAGCCTTTGTACAAAGTACTCTCTTTTTGAGCTGGCTAGTCTTACCCCATACTTCAGTGACAACTCCTGTTGAGTTTAGGCACTACTTCTCTGGCTCTGACTGCCATCAGCCCATGTTTAGTATGGATTAGGACCAAATTCCACATCCAGGCACCTACCTCAACATATGTGATTCAACAAAACTTGAGTAACCTAACTAAGATTTGTCCACATACATTCCCAGTATGACATATGATCACTCCCAAATTATGTAAAAGATCACGTGTTAAAATATTTACATTTAACCCTATTATTAACTAGGAAGGAATCAGAAATGAATTAGAAATTATTACAATTATTGAGTACTTTATATATTGTTTCTTTTCATATTTACAACTAACCCTACGAGGTACCATTACCTCCATTCTATATTGAAAGGAACCAAGACTCAGAACAAGTAGATGGCTTGCTCAGGGTCTCCAGATAGATAGTAGGTGCAGAGGTAAGGTTTTAAGTCAAGTTTGGTCTGACTCCAAGGCCCAGTCTTTCCACTACACAATGCTGCTTCTCTAGAGTGGTTTAAATAGGTGAGGAGAGTTGATAAAGGTTGAATCACTCAGCTGTGTAGAAGTTTGAGTAACATTTTACTTTATTTCCAGGAGTGGCCCAATAGGGATGTACTTGGTTACATTATGGATATAATCTAAGGTCTACAGGGGTACCTTAAAGAACATTTACAAATACACACACACACACACACACACACACACACACACACTATTAGAAATGATTTAAAAAATCAGATCTTAGCTCAAAAAGATAATTTACAGTGAACCTTTATTGTTACTTAAAAATGAACTTTCTAAAATATTAGTAAATCTCATTTTTAGCTCTGTTTTGAAGTACTGATACCAATGAAGTAACCTTTTCCTTCTTTGAATCTTTTCTGATAAACTTACAGTTTTCTCTTTTTCTAAAATAGCAGGAAGTTCCTTCCAGTTTTTAATAAAGATAAAGGGTGCGTTCATGGACTTGAGTAACTGCAGAGGAGCACTGTGGTGAGCAGACGTGTTTCCACAGCTGCCAGCTGTCATGACATCTTCCACCACAGGAATGGAACCGCAGGAGCAAGCCTCGTATATTCTGTAACACTCTGTGTTCACTCCTGCTGGGCACAATGTGAGGTCGCTCTGAAGCAAAGCATCTTGATAATTCTTAAGGCTTTCATTTGTTTCTTGAGGCTGCCACCTAGAAAATCAGAAAGACAACTGTAGTTTTCACTTTACTAAGTATACCTTTTGTGGAAGAAAATATTTTCTCTTTTAATATCGGTTATAGGGAATGATAAAACATTACAGAGATGGCAGGCAGAAGAGAGAAATGAAATCTTGCCCAAATAGATTTCTTGAAGATTTTTAGGAATCTGAGAAGTTTACAGCTACACAGTTTTAAAATCTAGCGTTCATAACATTTCTGAACGAATGTTAAATCAGCCGACATTTTCTGGGTGCTAAGTCTTCTCTCTCTACCTCACCCTCCAAATTCCTGCCCTGATGCAGCTTCTATTTTAGTTCTACTGGTGGGGAAGGATAGCAAACAAGGCAAGTCAGTAAATTATTTAGAAGGTGTTAAGTGTTGTGAGGAAAATTAAAGCAGAGAAGTGAGGAAGGAGTTCTGGTAGGATGGTATTGCAACTGTAAACAGGTGACCAGGGAATGTCTCATGGCAGGGGCATCTGGGAGCTGGAGGTGGGGGAGCAAACCATGCAGATACTGGGTGGGGGGGGGGGGTGTTGCAGAGCAAGAATTAAGGCCATGAGGCAGGATGTGCCCGCAGTGCCTGTTCAAGGGACAGCAAGAGTGGCAGAGGCAGAGTCATGGGCAGGGAGAGGAGTAGAAGGTGAAGTCACCCCATCAGGCAGGGTTCTGATTAGAGGGGTGACGGACCTCATCTATGTTTTATTAGAATCAATCTGGCTGTTGTGAAGAAAACAGACTGTAGGGGCAAGGGTAGAAGCTGAGAAACTAGTTAGAAAGCTAGACGTTCTCTCCTGGCTGTTCCTATTTCCCCAGTGAAACAGGCAATAGGGTCATTAGGTAAAGCAGTCGGGAAGAGAGAGGAAGGTATGAAACAGTCTTCTAGGAGACTGGGAGAACACACAGACAAGGGAAATGGGTGACTGCTGGGCACCTGAGGGTCAAGGGTATATATTTAAAGTGAGATCAAACGGCATCTTTCTCCAAGTGTATTTGGCAGCACAGGTGGAGGTATAGAGCAGGTAAGAGAGCTGGATTTACCAGAGTTAGGGTTGCTAGATTGAGGAACTAGGGAGTTGAATGTATATTTGGTCATGATCATGAAATTTAAGTGGGGGTACAGAAGAAGGTAAAGATGAGATGAGTGAAGGACAATGAAAAGGTAGTAGGAGCAACGGAATGTAAGTCCCAGCTAAACTGCTGGAGTGGGGTTAACACAGTAGGAGTGGAGTAGGAAAGACAGGAAATAATGGTTAGAGATAGATGTTCAAATTCAAAATCATGGAGAAGATGCAATATGCGTAATCGGAAGGTCTAGGAAATGACCATGGCCGTGAACGGCTGAGGTCACGTGGAGACCCCGGTCGCTGGAGGAATGGAAGTAAAGGAACTTCAAGACCAAGGTGATGGAAAGACCATCTTTGTGGATTTGGGAATCACCAGGAAATAGGCTGGAAGTAATGTCGGAGAGAGTGAGTGAGTGCCAGCAACTAAACTCTCCAAAGAATTAAGGGGGTAAACCAAAGGGTCCGTGTATGATTTCAAAGAGGAAGAGGAATGGACGGTTTTGTCTGCCAGTATGAGATGCAAAATTGGAGGTTTTAGGGAGGGAAAAGGGAAACCGGTTTGGAAGCAGCAATGAGAAGCAAGGAGGACACCTACTCCACGTCCTGGCTCAATGGTAGGAGAGGAATTTCAAGAATAATTCTGTTCCCACAGTGAAATTTGTTAGTTTACACTTCCCTACTCATTCCACTCCAGGCACACTGTCCCTTGCCCCTCAAGCATGGTAAGCGTGCTCCTGCCGTAGCCAACACATCTGCCCTCCCGTCTGCCGGGACTGCTCTTCTCCCAAGCCTTCTTCAGGCCTGTGCTTAAATGTAACCTTCTTACTAGCACTCTCCTTGGCTGTTCTAAAACATCAGCTGCTTTACTCCTGATCCATAGTCCTCTTGAAACCTTCCTCTTACGCTCAAATTTTTTTAAAAAGGTATTTATCATCTTTTGACCTACATTATATTTTACTGGTTTGTCTCCTTCAACAAGCATCTAAGTTCTAAGAGGGCATGGATTCTGTTTACTGTTTTGTTCACTGCTGTATCCCTTCATGGCTAAAATAGTTTTTGGCATATAGCAGTTGCTTGATGTATATTTGCTGGCCAAATGGATGTAATATGATTAAACTAGTAATAGAGTCAGGCTTTTTTTGTTTTTGTATTTCTATGCCTGATATATTTTTTTTTAGTTTCCAAACCTTCTTTTTTTATTGGATGAGTCTTTAAATTCTATGGTGCTTTACAATTTTCAAAAGTTCCACACACGTGACTTCACATAATCCCTTAATAACCCTTTTCTCCCCTACCCCTATATTAACCCCTCCCTCCTTCCTTCTCCCCGTTGGTGACCACTAGTTTGTTCTCTATATCAGTGAGTCTGCTTCTTTTTTGCTTTATTCACTCGTTTGTTGTATTTTTTAGATTCCACATGTTAAGTGATACCATACAGTATTTGTCTTTGACTTACTTCACTTAGTATGATAATCTCTAGGTCCATCCATGTTGCTGCAAATGGCAAAATTTCATTCTTATTTTTATGGCTGAGTAATATTCCATTGTATATATACCACATCTTCTTTATTCATTCATCTGTTGATGGACGCTTAGGTTGCTTCCATATCTTGGCAATTGTAAATAGTGCTGCTATGAACATTGGGGTCCATGTATCTTTTTAAGTTACTTTTTGTTTTTTTTCAAATATATACCCAGGAGTGGAACTGCTGGGTCATGTGGTAGGTCTATTTTTAGTTTTTTTAAGGAACCTCCACAATGTTTTCCAGTGGCTGCACCAATTCACATTCCAACCAACAGTATAGGACGGTTCCCTTTTCTCCACATCCTTGCCAGTATTTGTTATTTGCATTCTTTTTGATGATAGCCATTCTGACTGGTGTGAGGTGATAACTCACTGTAGTCTGAATTGCATTTCCTGATAGTTAGCAATGTTGAGCATCTTTTCATGTATTCATGTTGGCCACCTGCATTTCCTTCTTGGAAAATGTCCATTTAAAAAATTTTTTTTTTTGCTTTTTTGATGTTGAGTTGTATGAGCTATTCATATATGTTGGATACTAACCTCTTATCAGTCATATAATTTGCAAATATCTTCTCCCATTCAGTAGGTTGTCTTTGCTGTGTAAAAGCTTTAAGTTTAATTAGGTCCCATTTGTTTATTTTTGCTTTTGTTTCCTTTGTTTTAGGAGACAGATTTCCCCATCCCTTCCTCCCAAATATTGCTGTGATTAATGTCAAAGAGTGTTCTGCCTATGTTTTTCCTCTAGGAGTTTTGTAGTATCGAGTTTTACATTTGGGTCTTTAATCCCTTTTGAGTTTACTTTGTATATGGTATTAGAGGATGTTCTAATTTCATTTTTTTAAACATGTAGCTGCCCAGTTTTCCCAGCATCACTTATTCAAGAGACTAACTTTTCTCCACTGCATATTCTTGCCTCCTTTGTCATCCATTAAATGACCATTAAGTGTGTGTTTTTATTTCTGGGCTTTTTATTCTGTTCCATTAATCTATGTGTCTGTTTTTGTGACAGGATCATATTGTTTTGATGACTGTAGCTTTGTAGTGTAGTCTGAAGTCAGGGAGTGTGATTCCTTCAGCTCTGTTCTTTCCCAAAATTGTTTTGGCTATTCAGGGTCTTTTGTGTTTCCATACAAATTTTAAAATTATTTGTTCAAGCTCTGTGAAAAATGCCACTGGTATTTTGAAAGGGATTGCAATGAATCTGTAGATTGCCTTGAGTAGCATGGTCATTTTAACAATATTAATTCTTCTAATCTAAGAACATGGTATATCTGTCTATCTGTTTGTGTCATCTTCAATTTCTTTTATCACTGTCTTACAGTTTTCCAAGTATAGGTCTTTTACCTTCTGAGGTAGGTTTATGCCTAAGTATTTATTCTTTTCAATGCGATGGTAAATAAGATTGTTTCCTCAATTTCTCTGTCTGACAGTTCATTGTTAGTGTGTAGCTATGCAACAGATTGCTGTACATTAATTTTGAATCTTGCAACTTTACTGAATTCATTGATGAGCTCTAGTAGTTTTCTGGTGGCATCTTTAGATTTCTGTGTGTAGTATCATGTCATCTGCAAACAGTGACAACTTTACTTCCCCTTTTCAATTTGGATTCCTTTTTTCCCCCTTGTCTGACTGCTGTGGCTAGGGCTTCCAAAACTATGTTGAATAAAATTGGTGACAGTGGGCATCTTTGTCTTGTTCCTGGCCTTAGAGGGAAAGCTTTCAGTTTTTCACTACTGAGTATGATGTTAGCTTTGGGTTTGTCATATATGGGCTTTATTATGTTGAGGTGTGTTCCCTCTATGCCCACTTTCTGGGGAATTTTTATCATAAATGGATGAAGAACTTTCTCAAAAGATTTTTCTGCATCTATTGAGATGATCAGGTGGCTTTTATTCTTCAATTTTTTAATGTGTTGTATCACACTGACTGATTTGTGGATACTGAACAATCCTTGCATCCCTGGGATAAATCCCACTTGATCACAGTGTATGATCCTTTTAATGTATTGTTGGATTCAGTTTGCTAGTATGTTGTTCAGGATTTTTGCATCTATGTTCATCAGTGAAACCAGTTTATAATTTTCTTTTTCTTTCTATCTTTGGCTTTGGTATCAGGGTGATTCTGGTCTTGTAGAATGAGTTTGGAAGTGTTTATTCCTCTGTGATTTTTGGGGGAATAGTTTGAGAAGGACAGGTGTTAACTCTTCTCTAAATGTTTCACAAAATTCACCTGTTAAGCCATCTGGTCCTGGACTTTTGTTTGTTGGGAGTTTTTAAATTACTGATTACAGTTCACTATTGGTAATTGGTAATCTGGTTTGTAGTTACCATGAGGTTTTTGTATAGCTGTCTATATATATACATGATTGCTTTAAGATGCTGATCTCTTAATTTCAAATGCATTACAAAAACCTGCATTTGTACTCTCCTACCTCTGATTACTGTTTTTAGTACATTTTACATGTAATTGTTCTGTGTATCCTGTAACTGCTTACTGTGGATATAGATGATTTTACTGCTTTTGCCATCTAACCTCCCTACTAGCTATGTGTGTGGATGATTTCCAACCTTTACTGTATGTTTGCCTACACTGGTGAGCTTTTTCATTTTGTAACTTTATTTCTACTTGTGGCCTCTTCTTTTTTCACCTAGAGAAGTTCCCTTAACATTTGTTGTAAAGTTGGTTTTGTGATGTTGAACTCTTTTAGCTTTTGTTTGTCTGTAAAGCTTTTGATTTCTCCAACAAATCTGAAAAAGAGCCTTGCTGGGTAGAATGTTCTTGGTTTCTGGAAGAGAGGCTTTCTAGAAGAGAGTGTCTGATACAGTTAATATATTTTTAGATTTAAAAGAACAGTTTTTGAGGTGTTATTTATTTGATGACTCTGCTTTACACAGGAAACTACATTTGTTTATTTAAAAATAAAATGAATGATCCCCAAATGTCTTCCTTCACTCCATGAACACTTGTTTCATAATTATTAAGCAAAAGATGGAAGAAAGTCAACCTTATTAAGTCTGTCCATCCATCCATCCATCCACTCCGCACTTAACCCGGCCTACTTTATGCAAGGTCCTATATTAGATCTGGGGATTCAAAGAAGACTAGTACATGGCCCTGTCCTCAAGGCAATGTCAGGTTCCTGAAGGTGTGAGGGGATGACATGCTAGTCTTGGAACACTGAAGTGGTTTGCTAAACATGTCAGATACGAACCTATGACCCTTACTGGCATCCACAACCTCCTGTGTTTAAGTCTAAAAATATTATTGAGGAAATCTGAACAATTGACATTTGCATATGATTAAGTTATCAGTATTCCCTTTCAAGACGGACTATGGGAAATTCTCCCTATTTTTAATGTATCCAACCCAATTTCTTCACAGCGTTAATTACTAATGTATCTTTTGGGGAAAGATTGCTATTAATGGAGTTTAAAATGACTCTGGAAACCTGTGCTGCCACGTAAAGCAACTCTCAGACTGGAGAAAAAACAGACAAATCAAGTAAACATAGAACTTACCGTTCTCTTGATGAAACCCAACAAAGCTTATCGTTTCCATTTTGTTTCAAAATGTTCATTAGTGCTTGCCTGGATGAATTTTCATAAACAGTTCCTAAGAAATTACACAAGTATGGCCTTTCATTATACACCATTGACCAACTCGCTTCCACCACTGGAAAATTTCTATACCTACAAAAATAAGTACATATAAGTTAACAATATATGACAGTAGGATCAGCAAAATTTCCACAACCCAACACCTTAGGTAGCATGATGCAGAGAGAAGAGATTTAAAATACGATTTTCTAAACCCCAAACTGTAATTTTCCACACTAACTTTGGAAAAGTCCCTGAATCTACTAATTTAGAAAAAAAAAAGATTCTCACTTTGACATCTTTTGCAAAATTGCTATAGAGATTATATACCTAAAATGCTCTGTTTTTATATTCTTCCACTTCCATTACATACCTGTAGTTATAAGGTAGGTGAATTCAAGATCTTCAAAGTATAAAGAATCTTCTACATTCATAATGATCATGATTTAATTAATGTTCTAGATAGGCGATGGGAAGATTACAGAATACATATTGCTATAGCAAAGAGCTCCAATTCCAAAGTCTTTTCAAATTTTAGATTAAAAAAAAAAACAAACAAAAACACCTTGTGTGCTACACAGGAGAGGCCTGTTGCAACTGGCCCATTCTTACAGGCATTTGGAAACAACAAGCATCAAATTGTGTGCCTGAACTACAACCCTCACATAAGAGCAAAGCTTTATGTAACAGTCTATAGTAGGTTTTCTCCACCTCAGCATTCCTGCCATTTTGGGGCCAGGTAATTCTCTGCTGTGGAGGCTGTCTCTGTGTGGTAGGATGTTCAGCAGCATCCCTGGCCTCTATCCACCAGACGCCAGGATCACCTCCTCCCTTCATATTTAACAACCAAAAATATCTCCAGACTTTGAAAAATGTCTCCTACGGGAGCAAAACTGTCTCTAGTTGAGACCACCGATCCATAAGAAAGATACTGGCCTGGTCCAACAGTACCAGAATTACAGAAAGTTTCCATCCTATACTGTATGAATAGGTTATATAGTGTTATTGTGAAGAAGTAATTCTTTTGTTTCAAAATATTTTACAAATATAGACTCTACTCAAGGGGTAGATTTTTCAGAGCATCTTAAACCCAGCTATACCTAACAAAAGCCTTTTTTCTGGACCTACCCTAAACCTGCTGTGTCAAAATACTGTTGTGGAAGGCCAGGGAATGTATTTTATTAATGTGCTTCCCTGGTGATATCTGTGTAGCCAAATGGGCTGCAGGCTAAGGTCACATCTGGTATCAGTGATAAAATATTATCTGATTCAAACATCAAGCTACTGAGATTTTTTATAATTCATCCATTCAGCAAATATTTATTGAGTGCCTACTCTGTGCAGGCATTGTTTTATGCTCTGAAGATAAAGTAGTGAACAAAAGAGACAAAAATCCCTGTCATCAGGAAGTTTATGTATTAGTGGAAATTTAAAGTCAACTTACTATTAATCAAAACCCTCTATTAACAGAATAAAAAATGTTTCCCATTTTATAGAAAGACTTCTTATATATGACATATTGAAAAATCTTAGCTATTATTTAGTTAACCTTTCTTTTTATAGAAGAGATTTGTGCAAATTCAACCAGTGTTAGTGGCAGACCTAAGTGGATTATAATCCTCCCCAAACCCAATGGTACAGTGTGTTCTTGATTTAATATTGGCTCTAAAGTAAGCTTTTTAAAAAACTATTAATCATGTGGATTCTATAATTGTTTTAAGGACTATCTGTCAGCCATCCACTACTAAACATCTCCTTAAAGCACTACTGATAAATCTGAAAAATTCATCCTATGCCTTGAGGTTTTGAAATACGAAAAAGTAACTCACCTGTGCTCCTCATAAAAGGCTAGAATACTCTAAAAACATCATGATTATTACCAAAGTATGAGACCAAATCATATTTTTGCCCGTAGAAAATATTATACGTGGCCTCAATGATCTCAGAAGAGCTGCATTTGTTACAAGTTTAAAACACAATTTTCCTGCTACAGAAATTCAGGTCTTGGAGTCTAGACATGTTTAATAATATTTTGTACTTACGTTGCTACTCCTAAAGGCCACTGAAAAATATCCATGTCGTTAATCCAGGGGCTGTCGTATACTATAAAAAGCAGCTCCACAAAGCCTCCATTCCTTTTAAGGAACTGGTTTATCCATTCATTATTACAATGTTCGTTTCCAAGCAAAACAACAGCAAGATGCTGGAGTTTTTGAGTTTGCACTAAATTTTGTGCATAAAGTAACCACTTGGTGGCATAAAAGACCTTTGCTTTTTCTCTTCCATTTAAAATGAGTACCACATTATTCACATCAACAGAGAAGTACCCGGGGACCACAGCTGGACCAGTGATGAAGCTGTTAAAAACAAAAGAAAACAAAACAAAAACAAGAGACAAACAAAAACAGAAGTATTTGGTACCAAAAGTTTAAATTGTTTCACATAAAATATATGACATTTAATCCATATTCTTTCTAGAAACAATTTCTGTAACATGAGATTTTTTTTGAACAAGTATGAATGATGGGACACAGCTGTAGATCAATGGGAAGCTTTGGTTGTAGACAGAGCAACTTGCATACGATAATCAGAAATGTGGTAGCTCTTTTTTTTTTTTTTTTGAAAACCACATTTAAAATACATGCTGTCTAGAATTTGAGCTGATAGGCAAAATAGTACAGTTGAGCAGGGTGAAACTCTTGTAGTTCATACTGGAATGGTGTTTAAGTGAGTAGTTCCCACTCCGTCTATGGTATGAGCTACTATTCCTGCTCTTCATCTGAATGAAGTGTCTGAATCCATGGCTGACAAAGTGTTGATTAATTAAGAAATGGAGGATGGCACCTTATAAACATTCTATGAAGGTTAAACCTCAAAAATATAATGTTAAAGAAAAAAGCAAGCTATAGAACACTCATAAAATATTAATTATATGCAAACTTGAAAGTACCTACAGAAAAAAATTATGCTTATATATCTAGTAAAAGTATAAAGATAAAAATCTGAATGGGAAGATACACACCAAATTCATGATAGTTGCCTCTGAGGAGGAAGGAAAAAGAAAGGGCCTGGGGAACAATACAAAGAGAGCTTTCCCTTTATTGGAAATATTTAATTCTCTTAAGAGGAAAGTTAAATATCTGAAGCAAGTCTGACAGAGAGCTGGAATTTATTAGCTCTAGGTAAGGGGTAAAGGAGATCTACTGTATTACTCTCTGTTCTTTACTGTATTTAGAAAATGTCATAAGAGGAATAGACATATTGCATAACTCACATTTTCATACTATGTGCTACTTAGAATAAATAATACCATTGGAATATTTTAAACTATTATATATTAAATATAAAAAATACCACTTAGAGCTTATTGTAAAATTACTCATAATGGTCCTGGATTCTTTGCAACCTGCTCAGCCATTTCTTTTCAACCTGCTAGAATCTTTTAATCTTTAGTATAAATACGCTGAAATTCTGCTTTTGTTGATTATGATTGGCAATAAAAACTAACATTTATTAGATGCCTTTTATATACATGATACACAGGACTTCGCACAGATTATCATTTAACCTCCACAACAACTCTGCAGAGAACACTGGTCTCCTATTTTGCATTTGGGAAATGAGGCTTAAGTTGCACAACTTGTGATGGCAACACTGAGTTTTGAATCAAGATCTAACTTCAGGGCTAAAGTTGTTTCCATGACAATATGGTTAACAAATACTAGAATTAGATTTCACTTGAAACACAAAACATGAATATATACTTTGTGTATATATGTACTACATGAATTCTATGACGTTCTTCTGTAATGATGATAACCTACAGGGATCAGAACTGTGTTTTGAGCTTATGTTGGACAGGACTAGCACTGGAGGTGCCACATGATCATTTAGTAATTTAAGAGAATCTGCAGAATTGGAGGGGCTGGAAAACACTTTAGAGACGATGATGATAGTTATGATAGATTTAAAATATTTATTATTGATAGTATACAAACACTTTCTCTCTCCTTTATAATTTTAGAAATACTTCGAATTTTACTGATTCACACAAACTAACAAAAGAAGTATGATTGATTCAGGGCACATCTGACCCATCTTGGAATCTCCACAGCTTCCGTTTGCAGAATGCTCTAAATTCCAGCAAGCAGGCATGTCGGCTCTTATGCTCTGACTAATTGGTTTCCCAGACCTCAAGACCATGTTCAAGTAACGGTGAAAGCCCCGGGGTCAATGCTGTGGAGTCAAGGCATAGATCAGAGGTTCCCAAATTTTCTTGGTTCCCAGCACCTTCAGTGTTTCAGCAAGTTTTTCAGTGTCTCCCAAGCCAAAAGAAGTGAGCAATGGTTCATTTTTTTTTAAGTTGTTAGGTCCAAACAACTTAGAAAGTACTTATGTCTTAGGAGCTTAGAAGTCACTTAAAAATAATAGGCATACATTGAAAGAAAAAATAATATTCCTATATCATTCTTAACTAACCACACATACTTAATAATGGGATGTATGCACCTGTTGAGCACTACACAACTTCTCAAACCTTGGAATCAGAGAGGACACTGTCAAGGTCACTGCCTGACCTACTAGGATTTTTGCATGGTACTTGAATTTTATGACAGCAATCATGGGAAACCCAGCTCCACAAAGGTATGACATCGCTGAAATGGATGATCTAATGTTGAAACTGTGAACTACCTCAAGCTAGTAGTTTGCCTCTGTTTGACAGATATGAAGTGAAACTGATTCCCACAAATACTTAAAATATTTTGTGGTGCCTCAGTACACAGTTCAGGAAACACAGATCTAGGTAAAGAAACTTTAGGGGTAAACAAAAAAATCCCCTATGATTCAGATAACTGTGTATGTGTGCTGGGAGGTATGTTAGTCAACTGCTGTGGGTTGGGAAGTGAATGAGAAATAAGGGGACAGTAGGAAGTAAGTGGGGACAGTGAGTCTCCTAGAGGATTCTTTTGCAAGTTTGGATGAGAAGGTGAGAAAGCAATAATGACTGAAAGGTTGACGATAAAGGGGAGTAAGGAAGTAACCCAAGGAGCAAAGTCTTGGAAGAGACCGAAGGGATGCACAGATGGAGGGAGTTAATCTTGAACCAGGGAAATCACCTCATTGTCTAAGCGTTGAGGACAGAGGGCAGGTTAGGTGAGGGATCACAAAGAGACCATGCAGGTAAATGCTAGAGGAGCTTGTTAAGGGAGACAGTTATGGATATTCTGGAGAAAATAGGAAGCAAGTTTGTCTGCCAAGAAAGGGGGTGTCAGGCAGGTGTTGTGTGGTGGGCTAGAGAAGAATGGACGAACCTGCTCTCAGTCCTCCTCTATTCTCTATCTGGATCACACACTAGCTACCCAGTCACACCAGCTAGAAACCAGGGAACCGTCACAGTCAATTCTTGCTTTCCTTTAGTAAACCTTAAGTTCTTACAGTTTTGCCTCCCGGTTTCTCAAATTCCTGGCTCTGCCTCAATACCACTTCCCAATTTCACCCCTTAACTGTATCCCTGCTGGACACTTAGTTTTCTAATGCAGTCTTCTGGTCTGCCTGCACTCAGTTGTCTCCTTCAAGTCATTTTCCCACATAGCTACTAGAGGCATCTACACAAAAGACATCCATAACAATACCACTATCTAGCTTAATCATCTTCAGCTACTTTTCATTGACCAAGAATAAAATCCAAGAGCTTTAACATGGCACATACAAGGTCCACTATGATCTGCCCCTTGCCCTACCTTCCCTACCCTCCCAACTCAGCTACCAACTTCATGCTCTAGGGATTCCAAACGGTTTGCAGTTCCATGCATAAAACAAGCTATTTATCAGTTCTTGGCCCCTGATACTGCCTCTGCTGGGAATATAATCTCTCTTCTCACTGTCTTGCTAAATCTTATTAATCTTTTAAGACTCAACTCTGCTATCACCTCCCCTAGGAGGCTTTTCTTGATAGACCCCATACCCTCCAAGTCAACTTTTACTGAATTAGTGGCCTTCTCTCTATACTTCCCTCACAACTCAGGAGTATGTACATCCTTATCATTATGCTTTATATAAGGTATGAAAATTATTTATGTGTTTATCTCAACCACTGGTGTGTAAACTCCCTGAGGCCATGGAAAAGTATTCACTCTGAAATCCTCAGAGCCTAGTATGATCTAACTTGCAGGCACTCAGTAAATGCTGAACGAGTAAGCTGTAATTTTCTTTCAGGGAGTTATCTGCTCTACCAATTTATGTAAGTTCTCCTACTGTATTTAGAATGTGAATCAGGTTACAAAAATTCAATTTAATAATAACTTTCCAGCTATACATTTGTTATATAAAGTAGGGCTTCTGTATGAGATGTTATAGGATATTTATGCATGATGAAATATATATATTTGTTTCCTATAGTTATTAATCAAGCATCAATCACAGAGTTCCATTAACTGAAGAAAGAACATATTTAAGAAGCTCATACACAGAATTTTAAAACATTGACCTGCTCTTCTAGATTTCTTAGCATATATTTAATAGTCAGAACTTCTAATTTTCAATATTTATTCTTTTTATGCTTGGCTCACTTAAAAAAATTCCTCCCAGTAAGTACTTTCAATATACAGAAAGTCCAGAGAAATCATTCAAATACTGAGTTCTAAGCTGAATGTGAACAAAATAAATTTTTTGGGAATCCAAGTTAATTATGATTTCATTTTTTCTACATTCAACAAATGTTACTGAACAAATGCTATATATACAGACACCATGACTATATCAAGTGAATTATAGAAAAGATTAATACTTTGCCAGCTAAGAGTATGGCAGATGTCTTGATAAAGAATATGTGCACAAGCTAAACAGTCCACACAGCTCTCAGCCACTGAATTCCAAATCATTTTTGGTTAACAAATAGCTTTAGAAAATTCAGTTTTATAAAATGGGTAGTCCAAACTCACGAATGGCCCTTACTTGTGAATAGCTGCTGCAATTCCCCCTGCTCCTGTGGCCAGCATTTCTGCCATGACTCCACACCTTTCTAATTCAGTGTTTCTGATGGAACCCTCCACTCTCATACTAGCTAGCTTGGCTGGAGTGGGAGGATGGGCATTATGAAAAATTAACTACATTATTTTTGTTTACCAATAAAATTTGAGATCTGCATTGATCTATGGTCTAGTACATGACTTAAATGTAGTGGAACCATTAATATTATCTATAAAAGCTTTCACTCACTGTAATGTGTAATAAGTTCAGTAACTTCTTATAATAGTAATATCTGGAAATTTCAAAAATAAGATCAGACATATTTTGTTCTGTTGTGATCTTTAATAAGTTCAACTTTTTCATAAGGAGCAGATGTTCACTGAAAATCTCACAACTGAACTTAGATCACAATGAATTAAGTAATTTAGCACCTAGCCATTGTTTCATCAAATGGGTAGACATTTATATGTCTTAAGATATTGCCTCTACATGGACATTACATTCTGAAGACAGTCTTCTGGGGATAAGCAAAAGCCAAGATGAGCAGAAGATTCCTTCTAAGAAATCAGAAATGAAGATGCCATATGAAATTAAACTGTAAATAAACATATGACGGATATGAGCAGAGACAGGCAAAGTTCCATCAAGAGACAGAATGGGCCCCATGCTAGCTTGTAACCTAATTGAACACATTAATATAAAAAAAGTATCAATGATATCTGTTGGGAGGTACATGATGGTGAGATAATAGGCAACAACAGAAATGCAGAAAAAGGAGAACTGAAAGGCAGTGAGACGTTGCAATACCTATTTAAGTAATAGTAAAATTAATAAAACTATAATAACAAGACCTCTAGAGTGATTCACATGCCAGATACTGATCTAAGCACTGGATTTCTATGAACGCATTTAACCTTAAAAAAAATTCTGTGAAATAGAAACTATTATTTGCCTTATTTCAAACTTAAGGAAATCCAGGGACAGAGAGGTTAAGAAACTTGCCCAAAGTCAGACAGCTAATAAGAGGTAAAGCTAGAACTGGAGCTGAGATATTCTGGGTCCAGAGTCTGTGCTCTTAACAACTCAATCTCACGGCTACGCTGCTCACAAGTGATAGGACTTCATCAGTCTGACTCACAAGTTCAGTTTGCCCCACACGTATCCATGTATTCACACAGACTACGTATGGTACTGACTCAGTGGTGAACAAGGAGTCATTTCTTCCCTTCCGAAACACACAGATTTGGAAGTGTTACATATGGTGAAATCCTATACTTTAATTCCATATTTAATCAAACAACTCTCAAATATTTGGGTATCATTGGTAGCCTGCCTATATGGGAAAAAAAGTGCTGTTCAAGCTAATACAAAGCATGTGGACTGACTGATAGCTCTATTCTCATTCTGAGTTATTTATTTGGTATTCTGCATTACATTAGTTGGGCCTATAAGCTGATAAGAATCAGTATTCTTGAGCCTGATTGACCCTGGAACACAATACCCTTTCTACTTTCCGCCTCAGGCTTTTTGTGAGGCTAAAATTAAATGATATGAGCTCTTTGCAAACTTAAAGGTTTATTTAAAGAGAATGCATTTATGCTTATTTATAAGGATGTTGATAGTCTTTAGAAACTCTTTCAATATCTCCAAGATGTGCCATTACTTCTAATTCACTTTTGATTAAATAAAAATAAAGATGTGAAACAAGTTAGTACTTATGTAGCCTGATTCAATTCAAAACTTGCAATTCCATAAAAGTTTATTAATTTTGGATAAATCATGTATGCTACTTTCCATGAGCCTAAAACTTGAATAATCTGTTTTTAAAAATCTGCTGCAACAGTGAACTTCCTTAAATACACAGTTCTCTTAAATGCTAAAAGAAAACAGCATCGCTATTTAATCATAATATAAAATCTCATGTAAACATTTCAGAAGAGAATGGGAAGTTTAGGCTTTCTTTTGGGAGTTAATGCTGTTTGCTCAAATCCTTTGCTATCATTGTAATAATGCTGTATGTTTACTTCTCTATGAATCTTAAAGAAAATTCTATATATTATGAAAATTCTATATATTATGAGCAGACCTATTAGACTAATATTCATAATATGCTTAATTTTCTGAAAATTCTATATATTATGGGTAGACCTATGAGACTAATACTCATAACACATGTTTAATTTTCAAATAGCAAAATAGTAGATTTACATGCATAATATACATTTACTTGCAAATACCCAAACCCAACTATTTTAAGTTTAGGATTATGTATACGCTGTTAAATGTATTACATCAACGGAAGCCTGGAGATAAAAGAAAAAGTAGTCATTACCAATAATGATTTAAAAACCTGTTTACTTTTCAAGAATTATTACTTTGAAAAGAAAACATGCAATGAAATTGCTTTCCAAGTGTGTATACAGTAAAGAATGAAAGGAGCAGTGCAAATTCAAATGAAATTAGTTATAGCTCTTCTTTTTGATTTCTGTGTGAAATAAGTGGAATTTTAATGGAAACCATAATCTTTGGTTCATATTTTTTCCCCTAATACTACAACTGTTGGATGAAATAAGCATTATAAAATAATTATTTTTTATTTTAATAAGAAAGCAAAATCTAGTAGAAAAGACCTTTCTTTCATTATCATAATTTTTCTAAATAAAACAATTTTAAGTCTATTTAAAAATCTTCAGAAAATATGCAATCACAGATAAGTTTTATAAAAATAAGAGTGCAAAAAAGTCTTAATACATTGTTTTTATTGAATCTAAAAAAGATTTCTGAATATTGCAGTAAAATGGTAATTTATACTATTAAATTGCAGTAAAATTCATATATATATTTTAATAAGTAAAAATTTCAAAACTCATACCAATAACTTTGTTATACTTATTGACTATTATAAAAACATGTGAACCTATTATATGAAATAGAAAAATAAAAATACTTGTGTTAGAGCAGGCAGATAGCTAGATACGAGCAGAGAAAGGAGGACACAGACTAAATGGCAGGAATTGGGCAGAAAGAAGGGGCACAAGCAAAATGCAGGAAACCACACATCATGTAAGCAGCAGGGGGTCCCTGGGCAGAGAAAGAAAAGTAGGAACCTTTAGGCTGATAAGGGATCATGCTTTTTGGGGTGACAAGTGTCCTGGAGAAGAACAAAGAAAGGTGAGAAAAGGCAGGAATTTCCAGTGTCCAAATGTAACCTTTTGCTCATTATGCCCTCATTTCAATAAAATTAGCCTTGCAGATCAGAAGTACCCATCATGCACCGACGCCATGACACTTGCGATCCAGACTAAATAAGAACAAAAATCCGTGGAGTTGGGGCGGTAATCAGGGAATACGACCCCAAACCCTTCCCTCCCCAATGAATATTCCGCCATTCATTTTTACACCCTATGTAGCTAACTTGCCAAAGAAACTCAGGGCAGCTGCTCACCTGAGCCTGCCCACTATCCCCTTAAGAGTGTACTATCCATCCTTTAATAAATCCTCATATTACTTTTTTTAACCACTACGTCTTGTCTCTGAATTCTTTCTGAGAAGGGACAAGAACCTGGAACACCAGTTGCATCTATTGGCAACACTTTCAAGTTTATGTATTATTCCCCCAAGATATGGAATGTTACATGCTTATCAACAATTGAAGGTTACCAAATTCAGAGCATGAACTTTTTCATATAATCAGAAATGTTTTAAAATGAAACAGACACATGCTTCCAAAAAGCAGCAGTATTTTGTAACATCCAATTTTATAAGAAAGTGTTTAAAGTAAGCATTAACTACATATATATATTCATGAGATTTATTTCTCCATTCTTCATAAGTTGAAATGGAAATATTTTCTATATTTTCCCCTGATTTTACTTCTACTATTTATAAAAAACATTGCACAGCAATACATCAAAGGTTAATGTCGCACAATTAATACCTGTAATGTGTTCTTCCTACAACTGAATTTCCTTCTCTCCACTGAGCAGTCACATCTGTGGGTTCGAGTAAGCCTTCAAAAATATGCTCCCACAGATACAAACCTGGTAATTAAAAAGACAAAAACAAAAATATTTACCATCCGGTTTACTCTGGTTTGTGAAATGAGTTTATGTCCTGCTCTTTTATATCATTTGACTAGAAAAGTAGATTTTCTTTGGGCTCAAAATCATCAATACGGCAGCTAATGTATGAGACAGAACTCAGAGGTTGCAAGTGTAAAATGTGGCAAAATTTGGATTATATTAAAGACAATCAACTCTCTTACTCTAAATCTGAGAAACCCCTAATTATCACTGGACCTTTACTACCTGTTTTATCCTGAAATGTGTTATATTACAGTGTAAGTTACTATGTGATTAGACCTGTTTCTATATTATAACAAACTGGGGTGGATGCACCATTCTGTGCCAAACACAACCAGAGGAGCTCATGTATGTACATATACATTCAATACATCAAGGAGATGCCACCTCCTTTCCATTTGAACACATCCTTCACTGCAGGATGCCCTCTGTGGACAAATGCCACCGCATCTTTCGTCTTCAGGGCAGCCGCTTATGTCTTACCATGATTTCACTTGAACGGAAGTTCTGCGATTGAAGGAGAGCAGCGTCACACAATGATGTAATCAGGGAGCCCTGTTTTAGTTACATTGAAAGATGTGTTTTGTTCCATTCTCATTACACCCTGCTACTAACGGACACATACACACAAAAACATGTTCAAAGACTTGGCCAAGCAGACAAAACTTTCCAAATATGATAGGATGAACAAAGCTTCCCCCTAACCTAAGATATTCGAAGATGTAACCTCTAGGACCTGTGAATATGTTAATTTCCCAGGCAAAAGAGACTTTCTAAATGTGATTTAGATAAGCATGATGAAGTGGAGAGATCATGCTGGATTACCTGGGTGGGCCCTATGTAATCACAAGCGTCCTCACAAGGGAGAGGCAGGAGAGGCAAAGTGAGGGAAGGAGGTGTGAGGATGGAGACAGAAGTCAGAATGAGGTGGGGCTGTGAGTCAAGGAATGCAGGCAGTCACTCGAAGCTATAAAAGGCAAGGAAACAGATGCTTCTCTAGAGCCTCCACAAGGAATACAGCCCTATGGACACATTCTAGATTTCCGCCTTCAGAAATGTAAGACAAATTTATGGTGACTATAGTTAATAGTACTGTATTGTCTATTTGGGAGTTGCTAAGATAGTAGTTCTTAAAAGTTCTCATCACGAGAAAAAAACTGTTAACTATGTGTGGTGATGGATGTTAACTATCCTTTCACAACATATACATGTATCAAACCATTATGTTGTACACCTGGAACTTATATAATGTTATGTGTCAATTACAGCTCAATTGAAAACATGTATGTTGTTTTTAACCCACTAAATTTTTGGTGATTGGTTATGGCAGCTAAAAGAAAGCACAGGTTATGTAGTTCTAGATTCTGGTACTGGGAAATGGGGTGCTGCTGCAATAAATACTTTAAAGTCTGGGAATGGCTTTGGAACTGGGTAATGGGGAGAGACTGGAAGAATTTTGAGAAGCATGTTTTTAAAATGTCTAGGTTACATTGCCTTAAACAGAGTATAGGTAGAAATATGGGTGTTAATGACTCAGCTAGTGAGAACTCAGAAGAAAGTTAGGAGAAGAGTAGGAAAAAAACCTATCATCTTAGAGAATACTGAAATCATCATAAACTGATTGTCGGTAGAAATATGCACATTAAAAGTGCTGCTGGTGAGGGCTCAGAAGGAAATGAGGAACATGTTATTAGAGCTTGGAGAAAAGGGGATCCTTGTTATGTAAGAGCAGAAAGTTTAGCTGAATTGTGTCTTGCAGTTATGTGGAGAACAGAACTTGTAAACAATAAACTTGGATAGTTAGCTGAAGAGATTTCTAAGCAAACTGTTGAAGTTGTGGCCTGGTTTCTTCTTGCTGATAACAGTAAAATATGAGTTGAAAAGAGAGACTGAGGGAAAAGCTGTTTAGCAAAAAGGAACCAGGACTTGATGATCTGGGAATTTCTCAGCCTATTCAGATTGCAAAAGAGGTGAAAAATTAGGAAATTTGCTGTCAAAAAAGCATGCTCTGGAAAGAAGGCTAAGGATGTAGCTGACATGCTTTTCCTAACACTGCAGAAGGATGAAAAGGTCAAAATAGTCAATCACATAGAGGGCTTTTAAAAGATATTAGGTGTTAACTTATGGATCTCCTTAGACATTTCAGCAGAAGCTAGAGACAGAGATGGGATTATCCAGGAAAGGCCTGTGGAGAAGTTCCTGTTTAATAAAGTGAATCTTTGTGACACACATAGGAGAACCCATAAGGTTCTTGAGAATATTATATTAGCAGAAACACTGCCAGTTTGGACTACAAGGGACAGAGAGAGGTTGAAATCAAACAAGCTTGTTGGACTCCCAAAATCCTAAGAGCAGGAAACAGGCTGGTAAAACTACTGAGTTACAAATACATGTTATCCTTCCCGAAAACAGAAGGATGACTACAAGGGTGAAGCTGAAAGTCTAGAAATTAAGCTTTGAGCCACAGATTATTCCCAGGCCTTGAAATCTAATGGAATTTCCTTGGCTGGATTTCAGAATTGCCTGAACGTGTGACTCCATTTTCCATTCATTTTCTCCCGTTTTGAATGAGAATTTCTATAAATGGAATTCTATGTCTGCGCCTAGGGAAAAGGCTGATGAATGTGGTGTTGGATAAAACTCATCTGGCCACTTTGTACCTTCAGACTGAAATGAGAAAAGTCTGGAAACGTGAAAACCTGTTAAGAACTAGACTTAACTAAAAACTAGGATGGGGAAGTAGGACTTTAAAGAAAGAAATTAATATCAAGAGATTTTTAAAGAAAACAATTGCTAGAAATTGATGATTGGATACCTGGGTCTGGGTATTGGAACTGCAGAGATCAGCAGTAATCTTCAAGGATGTATATATGCATGCAAATGTCAATGCATTTATGAAAAATCAGGGGTCAGGCATTACTGTTTCGTTTATTTTCTTTTCACCTGGTACTTGCTGTCCATATCCTTTACTGTACATAAATCCAACTCATGTTTGATGGCCAAATAAAGCCCCTTCTAACTCACTCAATTCTTTCTGACTCTTCTAACCATCATTGAGTCTCCTATTCTACAAATGATCATATCAGACAACTTGGAATACTAGACTCTCATGATGCTCCGAGCAAAACTGCTTTTGTGGGCAATCAAGTTTAATCAACTACATACTATATCTCTTCTTGGACATTCACAATGAATGCAGGCATATTAAGGCGCTGACAAATGCCTTAATAAAGATCCTTGTTTAACTTTATTCAGTTCAATGTTTCCCAAACTGGCCATCAAGGGCAAGGGCCACATCTTATGCTTGCATTAAGTGTCTAATAAATACATTGTTTCATGAAAATTCAGTTGACACAGGCATTTCAATATAATGATGCTTACACAACCCATCCTTTGTATCTACAAATAAAGCTGTGCTCTGCTGAAGACCAACAATAGAACATATGTATGTGTATGTATGTGTGTATATGTGTGTTTGTGTGTGTGCGCCATTTACACAGATGTGGTCTAACAGAAAGGAGATATGGAGTATTGAGAAAAAGTGAAAAAAATGCATCATGATGTCTTAACAAATGATGAAATAAACCATAAACGTATTAAAAGGAATTGAATTTAATACTAATAAAGTGCTTTTTACAATGCTTTTTACACGTCTTAGCTTTAAACATTAACTTACCAATCGCAGCTTTGCCCCAGATTTGTACATGGAGGTCTGTTTTCCCTTTGGTGGACTTATTTAATATCTGAAGGCTGCTTTTAAGTCTGTGTTGTTGCTCACTTTTTTCATCTGCTTCCCAAGGATTCCATTCTTCACTTCTCAAAGTAGACTGTTCTGTGTTATAAAAAAGATTAACAAGTATTATCAGTAAGGTAGAGCTGCAGCTATAGATAAATGCAAGCCATTTAAATCAGACATTAGGGAACTTTTATTGCATCTTAACTTCAATTTTTCAAAGAGATAAAACAACATTATTTGACCTGGTTAAACACACACTATAAAAATAAAAAAGGAAATCAGAATTTAATTTTGATTGAATCTCTACTTTGAAAGAGCTTGAAATAAAATGTTAACACGAGGTGAGAAGTTATCTCTCCTCAACAAAGCCTTCTAAAATAATTGGGTACAGTAACATGTATCGAGTTACAAGTTTAACTTTTGCTGATTCTTTATAGATTGTGTATACATAACACAACCTGTATACATAAACACTTGACTTCAGAATGTAGTGTCCAACAGTTTCAGATACTATTGTGCAAAGTTCTTGGAGAAGGGAGAAATAAGACCGAGTCCGATCCTGACTTAGGTCAAAATCAAAAAGAGGGATCAGAACCTGGGGATAAAGCGCTCTGGCCTTCCGAAGTCAAGGAAGGATTACAGTAGTAGAGTCTTTGTTTCAATATGGAAATAGATGTCTTTAAGTTAGCGGCATTCCCACCAATCTCTGGCGTTTGTGACACTGCCTTGGACACTTAAGATGTCTTTTAAAGGTGTGCGCACCTGTCAGCCCCAAGGGTAGGGAGTGGGGACAGCGTGTGAGATTTGGGGGAGGATTGAGGCAGTGATACATCCTCAAATCCCAAGGCCAGGGCTGGCTACCGAGAGCTGGGGGAGGAAAAGTGTACATCGGGGCCCGGGGGCAATTCCGGACCCGACAGCGGGGTCCTCGGCCGCGCGGCTCGGCTGGTCCGACCCCCACAGCCCCGAAGCCCCGCGTCCGGGCGCGCAGCAGAGGAGGGAGGCCGCTGACCGCTGTCCTACCTCGGTGTCCGCGCCTCTCCCGCGACGGGACGGCCCCCTTCCGGAGGGCCCGTAAAGACGCGGCCGGCGCCCGGCGGCGGCGCCCGAAGAAGACGTGGTAGGCGGCGTAGAGGGAGAACAGGCAGTACAAGGCGATGAGAAACGAGCAGAGACGCTTCCGCGTCAGCCGCATCCCACTTAGGCTTCCCGTCAGGACACCGCCACCGTGGAGATGGGCCGCGCACGGGTGAAGCTGCCGCTCAGCGTCGCGGCCTCGGCGGCGTCCGGTGCAGGCCCAGGCCCTGGCCCTGGCGGAGGGAGTCACCAGAAATGGCTCCGCCCAGGCCCCGCCCCCTGCGCGCTCGGCCCGCCCCTCGCCCCAGCCCTGCCCCGCCCCCTGCCCCGCCCTCAGCTCCGCCCAAGCCTCTCTGCGGCTCCTCTCACCCGCCCTGCCATAGGCCCCGCCCCTCTGGGGGCGGGCGCTGTAGTCCTCCTTGTATCCGACTCTGGAATTAGGCCTTGGGAAGACTGCACCTTCCCCGCGCTCCTCCCTGACTTCTGCAGTTATCCAGGCCCCTTTCAACCCTGCCTGCCTTTCCATGTACAGAAAGACTTCACCGTTATCAGACCGCAAACAAAACAAAACAGCATCTTGGTCCATGAAGGCCACATAAAGGTATGGACCGTGAAAGTTTTTGCCCAATGAGTGATCCCCAGCCTGCTGCATTGACAGATGAATGAGTATAAATAAAACTAAGTGGTGATAGTGGTACAACATTGTGAATATAATTCGCACACAACGGTACACTTAGAAATGGTGAGAATGGTAAGCATTATATATACCTTGCCACAATAAAAAATATTTAAAAAAATTAACTTTTATTACTATGTGACTTGAATGTACACAGGTGTGCAGTCTCTTACCAAATAGAGCCTGTAAAATAGAATGCTCTCTGTTAATTTTCTATGTCAAGCCTTGTGAATTTGGGCTACTTTTTCTTTTCTTTTCTTTTTTTTGTCGTATCTGGTACTGCTGTTCAGCTTGTCTGACAGTCTTGGTAGTCAGGAAGCTTGTAGGACGTAAGTGTTGAATAGGCTATTAGAGCCTTAAGTTGCTGTGTCCTGAGAGATTCATCTCTACCTCAATGCAGAGTCTTCACGTTTTTGGATAAAGTTTCCAAACCCTCTGTTAGCAAAAACTTAACTTTCCTGAATTTCACGCTCTTGGAGTCAGGTCTCTGTTTCTTAAAGTGACATCTAGATAATTTGATAAGGAGCATTTTTCAGACTGGAAGGAAATTTAGGTTCAGAGAGGTGAGGTGACGACACTCCTCGCGTACTTGTTAGTAGCTGAGCTGGGACTAGAAGCCCTGTGTCTTTTCTCAGGCCTGTGTTTTTGCGATTATAGGAGCTGTGCCCTGCCCCCTCATCTCATCCTGTTTTTGTTTGTTTATTTACTTAACAATATCAGACCCTAATAATGAACAGCTTGAGTTTAATCATACATCTTCATTCAGTTTCCAGTTTGACTCTGAATCATGTGTGGTTGTTCCTCCAAATTAAATCCATTATTAAAGGATGAAACTGTGCCACAGTTGAGGATATTAAAACAAGAGTACAGTTTCTGAAGGCAGTTTCTAGGAAGTTCCCTAAGTTTTTTTGTGCACAATAGATGAAATAATCATATATATATCTAACCAAGATATTTTCTTATTAAAAGCTAGACAACGGTTATCATCTGAAGGGGTGGAACTTCCTTTGCGTACAGTTTCTAATTTTTAGTCGTTTTTCCTAGAAAAATGTCTTTTTTTTACTTCTATTTTACTTCTATATTCTATAGCTATTCTTCTTAGCCTAGCTGTAGCTTTACTGTATATTAACTATATAACCTTAAGTCAAGTTGCCCGACATCTTTTCTCCTCAGCTTTCTGTTAAGTGAGGTTAACAATAATGCCTACCTCATGGTTTTTGCTTTTGAAGAAATCATTTCTTCTCTTGCTTCCACTTACCTCCTTAGCCGAAATAAAACATTTAAGATTTGGCTTTTGTTGTTGTTGTTAAGAGTCTTTAGAGGGATAATTTTAAAAAGAAAACAAAACATTTAAAAATGGAAATAAACTCTCATAATGATTGTGAATTCAAAGATGTCCCTGTGTAGAAGCAGCAAAGACTGTACTAAGGAGGTATCAGCTCTGAGCAATAGGGAGGAATCAAACCTCCATAGTTTTCAAGTTGGAAGGATGGTGATATTACTTATCTATAAGAAAAGGATAAATAGAGAGCCATTTTTTAAGAGGAGGATGATTTCCCTTACTGTCTTTGCCCTGTAAATTTTAAAAGAAACTCAGTAATTTAGGCAAAAGACAAAATGTTTATTACAATTAGATGAGACTAGGGCAGCCTACACAACATTATCTTCAGTCCCTAATCTTTAGTGCATCACCTTAAAGATAAGAAATTGCTTAATATGTGTTTGTAGATAATAATGCATCACCAGCCTTCGATCATTCCACAGACTCACCTTTGTAGCATCTCTGGTACCTAGCACGGATCTGGCGTATTTTAGACACTCAGCAAGTATCTGCTAGTTGACTTCTTGTTAGTACCAAAATGAATATATTTCAAGGCTTATATATTTCTGGGCTAGGTAGATCTGTTGAGAACTGAGACCACCTACATCAGCTTAACTATCAGGACTTAAGAGCTCAGACCATCTGTATCAATAAGACTTTTCCACTTGTTTGAGTAAATTCTTCCCTAGGAGGACAAGGACATAAACTAATAACTAATTTCACTGTTTATTTCAAGAAACTCCTGCAAACCAATTAATCTGATCACAGTTTGTTCTTCTGGGTAAATAGCTCTTCTAGCTCAAATAGGTGGTTTATCTGGGCAAATACTTCACTTATGAAACAACAGTTTAGTTATCAGGACTTCTCTCTTTAAATTGCTTATGTTTGCTGTTTCTGGAAATTCAAGTTCCTTAATATTTGTGTTGTCTAGTTTAATCCCTCTTGAATTTCCTTCCTGTGGATTGTCTTTCTGCATTTTGTTTTCATATTTCTGAGTTGTACTCAGTTGTGTGGTCTCATGTCTTCTGTCTTATTCATGATGTGGTTTTATGACTTCCCTTGACACATTTTTCTTTTTCGTTGCTTAAAATTGTCCTATGACCCAGGTATTCTTCTTTTGCATGTCCCTGTTTACCAGGCACACTTAAGTGTCTGCCCAGGCAAAAAATTTATATATATATATATATCCATATATATATTAGATAGATAGATAGATAGATCGATCGATCGATCCCAGAAGTTTTAGACCCTACTTACCTGAAAGACTGCTTGCTCCAGGAAATACTTGCTCCCGGAGGTTAAGGTTGTAAACCAATGAAAACAGCTACTGAATGACTGGTTTGATATTCTACATTCTACTTTTTAGTAAGTGACAGTGGTAGAATATATTACTCTTTATAAATATTTGCATTCCCCGCCTCAGAGGAGGATTATACACGCTTGGCCTGTTAATTGACTTCAGGTGTGACCACATGACCTGCTTTGGCTAATACCATTTTGGGCAGAAGCATCTTGTGGCACTTCTAGGCAGAAACTCAGGATTCCGCGTGTGCTCTGCCTTTCCCTTTCCCCTCTCTGTCACTGTGACTGGCAAGTTCTGGATGGTTTCTGTGCTCTTAGCTTGGGTGCTGCTGGATGGCAGGTGACTGTTTTGCACAAAGCCCCACTGTTGATCAGCTGTGGACATAGGCTGTGAGTGAGTAAAACTAACCTCAGGTCTTATAGGCCCCTTAGAGTTTAGGATTATTTGTTATTGCAGCATTACTTGGCTTCGCCTGACTGATACCATGATGTTTGGAGAAGTGTCTGACAAAAGCTTTGGAATGAGTTTGCCCTTAGAACATTAATCTAGTAAAATTTACCCACAATGTGGTCATTTGTCTCTTTTGGTAGTCACGCAAGAGATTGTAAATGGGTTCTGGAAAGTCCAAGAACTGTCCTGGGGTAAAGCAGTTCTGCTTCACGGGATAGAAAATTAGTGGTCTCCTGAGGAAAGAGAGTTAGAGAGGCCTTTGAGAGCCAAGTATTTAGTAATGAGGGGTTTTGCCCTTATCCTAAAAGCAGCAGAAATATGGTAGATGGTCTTAAACACTCATTCATTCAACAAATAAGTGCTGAACAAGGACTATGTGCTCATCATTAATTTTAGTGATAGCACCAGCTGTGAGCAAAACAGAATTCCTGCTCAAATAGAATTCCTTCCTTGTGCCAAGAAGACAAGTCATGTCCCTGACACTGTGGTGACACCAGCACAGCCAGCTCCAAAGTCCCTGACAGGACCATCCTTGCTTATTGGTTAAACGTTACTATGAGAAGTTTTAGATCAAGAGTTGGTGGTATAATTCATTTCATAAGTAAATACGGAGCTGCATGCAAGATGTATAACACAAATCAGCACAGAAGACCAGTACCTGAATGAGACAGGCCAATTTTTCAGTTTAAACTAAAAATATTATAGGCTTGAAAGCTATCTTGTGGTTAAAACAAATGTGGTTTTGATGAGAGAAATGTAAATAATCTGTCATAGACTTTGGGGTCCTTGCTTTGACATTGTAGCTGCTTAAGTTAGCAAACAGAAAAACGTTAGTTATTAGAAATGGAGTGTCCAAAGAAAATCCCCTGAAAAATCTGAAATAAAAAAATACTGTCAGGATGAACTATTCTAAAAGGCAGAAGGGAAGTTGCACTTAAAGAAAGTGCACAGAGGAGGGAGCTGCAGATAGAATTTTAACTATATGAATACAACTGTTGCCCTATTAGAGATTTCCGATGTATGCTAATATAGATGCCTACACTCATTCAGAAATTTGTATCACACATAAAAATTGTCTGTTTCTGTATCTGTGAATGGGGAATGTTTACTTGGGGTGGGGGGAAGAAAGAATGTCACAAGGTTAATTCCAGATTTGTCATTAAAGACATCTGCGTTCAGAAGTGAAGTCACTCTTTCATAAGTAAACCATGTTTCCCAGGTTACTCCAATTTGGGAGGCAAAATAGAAAAATAGTAACAACGAGAAAGAAGAAAGATTTCTCTGGTTCTGCCACCATCCACTCTGAATGGACACATCTCTTTGATATTCCTGCTAAAAGTGTCTCACATGTGATGCCCTATGATGTTTGCTATTTGCCTCCTCTTTCACTTTGGCTTGCTGATGATGTCCTCTGTGTGCAGCACCTAGGAAGACCCAGTGCAGCAGATGCCATCATTGCTGGTTCTGGGAGATGTGTACACTGACACTGCCCTGCCGAAATGACATAGGTGGTGCTAACATCTGTGCCAAAGTTCTCTTGCCGCTGCCAATACTGCTGGCATAGTATCCACTGACTATACAAAATACTGTCACTAAAGCCACTTATAAGCAGCTCCTTTATCCTCTACTGGTTTTTCATCCTAAAGAGATTACATTAGTCTTATTTCCATCAGGCCTCAAAATATGCTCAGTCCTGCTTATATTCTAGAATAAAGGCGGTTTACAATCAAGCTCGGATCTCAGAAACATTTAGGACGATCGTATTGTTATTCTTTGTGAAAGTCAGAGATGGATAGGGACTCCTATCACTGAGTACATCTGAGATAATATAATCTAGCCTGAACTGGCTCATGGAGATAAGGATGGAAATGTTATCAGCAATCTCCTCAAATAACCCATCATCTATAAATTTTCTTGTCATTCAAATACACTAACAGAGTTGTACAATATTGTACTCTGATCTTACACCAATTCTATTCTGTGCATAAGAACAAGCTTAATTTAGGCAATATTTACCTCTAGAGGTAATTTGTTCCCTTGGAATACATATAAAAATCTTTCAAATGTTAAACTCTATCCCTCCCTCTCTTTTTTCTTTTCTTTCTTCCTTTTCTTTTTTAATCCCCCCTCCTTCTTTCTTTTCTTCCTTCCTCCCTCCCTCCCTTCCTTTCTCTTTGATAAGACATGGGTCCCTAATGTTTCTGCATGTCTTGTGAGCAAACACATTGACCATCTTTGGTCTCCACTATCTTCTCAAGGATTTTTGTAGAGAAAACAGCCTTGGAAGTTGGAGATGGATATGGAGATAGTGTCTTCCTCTGGAGCAAAATGCAGGCTTGTTTAATGTCCAAAGGTAATGATTTAATTTGGGGCAAAGAATTCAGGCAGGCTTACAGCCCTTAAAAAATGATTCAAGTTCTCTAAGCCCCAGGTTTCTGTGCTTGAAGAAGACACACTGCATGTGCAGCATCCCCCTGGACCCTCTGCAGTGCCCTGGTGGGGTGAAGGGGACAAGGGCAACTGGCACAAACATGATCCCCAAGCTACTTGCTGTGCTTTTGTCTCTGACTCAGGACTCTTGTGCCTTCTGCCAGCACCCACGAAACTGTGCCGGGCTAAGTTATTAGCTTCCAAGTAAGGTAAAGATCTCAAACTTGTCACAGTTCCTGAATTTAAAGAGATGTAAGCTTCCCAGCATTACGATTTCTTTCAAATAAAACCAAGGGCAGAGAAAAAACTCTCTGAATTAGAGATATATCAATAGAATCTTCAAAACCCTAAAAGCAAGGAGAATAAAGACTGGGGAAAAAACAAACAAACAAACAAGCAAACAAAAAACCCAGAGCGGAATATCCAAGGACTGTGGGACAACTACAAAGGTTGTAAGTATAACGTGAACACCAGAAGGAGAGAGAAAGGAGCAAAAGAAGTATCTGAAACAGTAATGACTGAGAATAGCCCCAAGTTAATCTCAGACAACAAAGCACGGATCCTGGAAGCTCAGAGAACACGTTTGTAAAAGCTTAGAGATATGTGGGCTATTTAGTTTGCCTGATTTCTGATAGAAAAAAGCTATGATAAAATATTCACAAATCTTTTTTCTTAAAATGTTCCAGTTTCCAACAAATTGATTTTTAAACATGTAAGATAGTTGAAATTCTGATTTTCTCATTAGTACTTACATTATTAAACTGCTCTCAGACTTTATCTCTATAAAATATATGTACAACACCTAGAGTTACTCATAGTTTTTTAAATGTTTGAAGTCAGCTATTATAGTCTATCTTGTCCCCATTAGTCTTCTTCTATTTGAGCTAAAATTTCTCCAGTTCTTTTGATGAAATTTCTTCAGTTCTCCTCATGTGAAATGGTTTTGAGTCTAGTCACCATCCTATACTTTCCTGTGAAGAATTTCCATTATAATCTATGGCACTCCATATTTCTGTATACTAGCAAGGGTCAATTGTAAACTGAAAAAAAACCTATACAATTTAAAATAGTTCCATAAAACTTCAGATATAATTCTAACTAAAAGCATCTATATGCTAAAAGTTAAAAAATATCAAGAACTTAATAAAAAAGAAACACCTAAGTAAGTGAAGAGACATACCATGTCTATGGATGGGAAGGCTTAATATAATTATCAATTTTTCCCAAACTGATATATAGATTTTAAAAAATTCAAATAAAAATCCAATAAGAATATTTTGTAGATACAGAGATGCTGATTCTAAAGTTACATGGAAAGATACAGGAATTGTAACAGAACAATTTTGATAAAAAAAAGAATAAACTAGAAGAACTACAGTACTTGATTTTGACTTATGATAAAGCCACAATAATCAGGTTAGTGTGATACTGGTGAAACAATGGAGTCACAGATCAAAGGAACAGAACAGAGTCCGAAAACAGATGCACGAATATATAGTCAACTGATTTCTGACAAAGGTACAAAGGCAATTAAATGAAGAAAGGGTGCTTTTTTGGATTGGGTTGTTTTTTTTTTCTTATTAATGTCATATGAGCTGTTTATATATTCTGGAAATCAAGCCCTTGTCAGTTTCATCTTTTGCAAATATTCTCTCCCGTTCCATAGGCTGTAGTTTTGTTTTGCTTATACTTTAAAGATACATTGAATAAACGCATTGCCAACCACAGGACTAGATAAAGAGCCAGGCTCTCTCCCCTCCCTCCTTTGTTTTAGAGATCTTGATTGGTTTCCAGATAACTGACCACTGGGCTGCTTGTTTTTTCTCTTCCTGAACTTTAAATTCCCACTCTTCTATTTTAAATTCACCAATAAAAAGTGAGCCTGTTAAAGTCGAGGTCCTGCATCCTTGACCCCAATAAAAGCAGAACTCCAGGCTCAATAGCACACTCTCTCTCTTTCCCTCTCTTCTCCTCCCTCCCTCCCCCACTACCTCACAGTATGGCCCCAAGTGTGCCCTGTCATTTCCAGGGCTTGTATATAACAAACCCTGTTCTCTTTTAACATTTCCTGATGATGACTGCTGAGGGTCTCACAATTGTAATAAGACCCACAAGAGCCAGTCCCACCACGGCACTGGTTGTGGATAGGCTGAGACCTGCACAGAACAATGAATGAGTGAAAAACATGTATTTCAAGGCATTTGAAGTTGAGAGAAGAATCGGGAGTTGGTGAGAGAAGTATCACATCTCTCCCTGGGCTTCCCCTTGGTGAAGTCTTCCCCTGGGCTAGGCTGTAGCGGGAGCGCCACGGGATTATCAACACAGATATCGCCAGTGCTGTGGGTTACTCAGGACTATTTTTGCCTACATTCTAAGTGATTACTTGTATGACTCAGGAAGTTGGAGCAGCTGTCCTGGGTTGACCTTACTGTGCATTTTATTATATTTTTCCCGCTGACTGCATTAGATGCTAGGCAGCCAACTGTAAAAGGCAGAGCTTAACTGGGTTGGGTGCCCCTCATGCCCTTCAGGTAATTAGGGTCTAAAACTTCTAAAACTTTGGCCTGGGCAGACACTTAAGTGTGCCTGGTAAACAGGGACATGCAAAAGAGGAATACCTAGGTCACAGGACAATTTTAAGCAATGAAAAAGAAAAATGTGTCAAGGGAAAAGTCATAAAACCACATCATGAATAAGACAGAAGGCATGAGACCACACAACTGAGTACAACTCAGAAATATGAAAACAAAATGCAGAAAGACAATCCACAGGAAGGAAATTCAAGAGGGATTAAATTAGACAACACAAATATTAAGGAAATTGAATTTCCAGAAACAGCAGACATAAGCAATTCAATGGGAACAGTTTGTACAAATGAGTTTGCACCCCTGGCACTGTAGTGTATAACAGGAAATTTGGAAATGTTACTAGCCCCCTTACTGCTACTCTCTTTTTGGATGGCAGTTACTATACAAATCATAAAGGAAGGGGCTGACATTTTAAAATCCTACATAAAACATCTAATCAAGTCTCCCCAACAATTTATGACGTATGTATTATTACTCTCTTTGGCTCAGGGTTGGTCAAATAAGGTGTCTAAGGTCACATGGTAAGGAGCAGAGTCAGAATTAAAACCCAAATCTGACCTTCAGTTATATCCATGAATCTCTGTGCTGCCCTCCAGAATAACCCTATTATAGGATAATCTCTCCTATGACTTGGGGTCACTGCATTAAATCCAAGAGTGACAGGGCTCTTCCTAGGTAATAATGTGGTTACACTGGCAGTTATAGAACATATTTTTTTTCTTAAAGAAAATTTTAAAATTGAGAAAAGTATGAATATTGTCAAAACTTATAGAACAATATTACACACTTACTGAACTAGCAATTATTCACTCTCATATTTGACATACATCATTTTTTCCCTACAAAACAATACAGATTAAGCTGAAGTCATTTTTGTTCTCTTCCACTGTCCCACTCCCTGACCCACTTCCATTTATAGAAAAACACTAAATTTGGTGAGTTACAGATGGCCAGCGGTTTGCTAAAACTCTTGCTTTCCTTTTCATAGTTTAGAGTTGTCACTGGGAAATGCCTGCCCAGCCAATAACTCCACTTCCAAAGTTTTCCTCTATTTAGGTGTGATCTTCTGGCTATTTCTCATCAATGGAATGATAGAAAGTCACTTCTTGCCAAAGCTTTTAAGAAGCAGCTGTGTTCCTTACGCATCTCTTTTCCTTTCTGTTGGCTGGACGGAGAGGACAAGATCCTAGATGGTGCTAGAGTTTAAAGTCTGAAGGAGTCTGAGGCCCTGAGCCATTTCATGAAGGGATAATATATAACAACAAGGAAAATCTGCACTGGACTGTTATGTAAACAAGAAATAAATTATTGGGTTAAGCTACTTAAATTTTAGAATTATTTTGTTATATCATATATAGTTATATATATTTGTTACATGTAAAATATAATTATTAAATATAATTAACTATTATATTTTGTTATATATTAAATATATACTATATATTAATTATATTGCTATATATTATGTACTATATATAACTGTATATTTGTTATATTATTTTTATATACTAATCATTCTACTCAATGACTTAGTTAATGACTAATTTCATATTTTGCACTCATTAACTACATTAATTCTATTTTTTACCTCTATTTCCCTAATTAATTACTCTAACTAATCCAATATATTACCCTAATTAGTCCAAATATTTTTCTAATTAATTTTCTAATTACCTTACTATTACAATTTTTATCTTTTGTAGCTATTTATCAGTAAAATTTTAAAAAATTTGTCTTTTTAAAGAAACTGTACATGAAAATATAATGTGAATATGGATCTCTGAATTATTTTTTTCCACAGAAGATGTATACATCTATAGCTATATCTACGTCCATATTTATATCCATCTATTTGTATAAAAATAGATAATTTCTCTTAATTGTTATATAGAATTTTATTTAGGAATATAAGTCGTGTATCACTGTTTGCAGATGACATGATGGGTATATAGAAAACCTTAAAGATATCACCAAAAACCTGTTAGAACTAAAAATGGATTCAGTAAAGTTGCAGGATAAAAATTAATATACAGAAGTATGTTTTTTTAATACATTTAAACATTAACAACAAACTATGAAAAGAGAAACTGAGTAACAATCCCATTTACAATTGCATAAAAAAAATAAAATACCTAGGAGTAAATATAATTAAGGAAGTGAAAGACTGAAAATCTACAAGACATTGATGAAAAAAATTAAAGACCACACAAACAAATGGAAAGGTATGTCAGGCTCATGGTTTGGAAGAATTAACATTATTAAAGTGATCATACTTCCCAAGGAAATCTATAGACTCAGTGCAATCCCTATCAAAATTCCCAATGGCAGTTTTCACAGCACTAGAACAAATAATTGTAAAATTTGTATGGAAACAGAGAAGACCCTGAACAGTCAAAACAATCTTGAGGAAGAACAAAGCTGAAGGTATCGGACTCCCTGATTTCAAACTATACTACAAAGCAACAGTCACCAAATTAAAAGCAGTCACATAGCGGGGAGGGTATAGCTCAAGTGGTAGAGCGCATGCTTAGCATGCACAAGGTCCTGGGCTCAATCCCCAGTACCTTCTCTAAAAATAAATAAACCTAGTTACCCCTCCCCCCAAATAAATAAAGACAGTCACATAGATCAATGGACAGAAAAATTGACAATAATATTGTAAAAACTTTGTATGGGGACAGATGGCTACTATACTTATCATGGTGATCATTTCACAATGTATGCAAATGTCAAATCAGTATGTAGTACACCTGAAACAAACATAATTAACTATTTTAACAGAAAGGATATTATTTGTGATGCTCCTGACATGTCTAGTTGTTTAATTAACGTTATTTCCTAAGTCCTCTCCTGAGAAATCATGTAGTCTACGCAATTAGCGATTAGATTAAACCATCCTCAGCTTTTTGGTACAAATTATTTCTACAGAAAAACTGGACTCATTTAGTTCTGTGTTTTTTTAAATAATAAAAAACATTACAGCTATATAAAGGGTGACTTCGTAACTTGGAGAGAGAAGCAGCAGTCCAATTCTGAGCACATGTAAGCACACACACATGCCTGTGCGCACACACACGTGCCTGTGTACATACACATGTTTAGTGTCCTATATATTGTCCCTCCCACTCAGTCTCAAGATTCTGTCTCCTTATTATTAAAAACACCAAGTCTGGGATGATTCAAACTTTAGCAAGTTTCCAACATTTTAGAACAACAGTGTCATGACATTATCATATATTATGTTTATGGATAGTTTAATTACAGGCACTTGCAAATAGGTGAGCAAAGTATTTGGAGAGAAGAGAAAGTTTCCCCTTCAGACCTTTGAAATATGATTTTTAAATTCCTTTTTAGACAAGAGTAAACTTCGGGTAATTGACTTGACTTAGGTAACAGGGGGCCCCAAATATATCTCAAGATGCAGGGTGCTCTAAGAGAAGTAGAAAGCTAGGGAGATAGTCTGACTGTTTTATTAATGTGAAGATGCGAGGCAGGTAGATAGAATCTAAATATGAGGAGTGCGTCAGAAGTTGAGCACAGAAGATAAGAGCAAGAGCGTTCATGAGAGAAGGGAAGAGACAGAAGGCGAAATACATCCTGAATCCCTGGAGTATGTCTGCACAGAACTCCGTGTAGAGAGGATGCCATGATGGGTCCCAGTTGCTTAAGACGTGTATCACCCCCAAGTAAGATGCCTCCTGCACTATTGCTATAGAATGGAATGAGAATTGTCAACCCAATACTCCAAGACACAGTGCATGTCATCTCAGCACAAGGAACTTCCAAAGGGGAATAGCAGAATGTCTGCAAACTACTCCTGGAACAGTATACCCATATTCTGAAATTAATGCAATTGCCCAATTGGCAAGAATGAGATTTTCATGAATGCTGAAGAAAAAAAAATTCCAGTCTGTTACACTTTCAGTGTAAGTTTTTCAGTGATATTTTTAATAAGATAGTCACATCACATTTTTGTTTCAGAGCTGTAGCTTTTGTGTTCAGCATGTGTTAGTTCACAGCTGAGACTCTTTTAGACATTTGTTGGCAGCATTATGCCACTTTATAACCATCAGTTGAAACCAAGTTTAATTCATATTCAGTGTACACTTCTCTTTTTATTTAGGAGCTCCCTGAATTGGAATTGGAACTCTCCTTCTCTCATCTGTGTGACTGTAAACTGTAGTTAAATATGAAAAGAATGTCTTTAAATATATTTCACATGACTAGTTACACTAAAGAGGCAGGAAAGGGTTAAACAGTAGAAGACACCTGAGGTCAGACACCCAGGGAGGCCATCCTCTCAGGTAAGGTGCTGCCAGCCAGTGTGTCTTTCGGTTCATGTTGCAATTCCATTTCCTGATGGGGCTCCAAAATGAATATTGCTTTTCAACTAATAAGATTTGGTCTAGAACCTCACTCATCAATAAAGTGCCTGGAGAAGAATAAGAAATTGGTAGGAGGAATTTTGCCAAGAATTGGGAGAAAATAAGCACCCTGGGAAACACAGTGGATGATTATTCTTAATGTGGAAGGTAGGCACGTCCATCATTAGAGACAGAAAGCAAGGACTCTGATCTCCACGGTACAGGCACAACATGAAACACATACAAGAAGAATCAGCAGGATGTGGACTGTGCACAAAGAAAGAACGCAAGCTGCATAGAAACAGAGACTGACCTTTCATCTGTGACTCGTACTCCAGCGTGTACAACTCAGGGTCGTCCACGTACAAACTGTTGTAGCCATTCAGTCAAAGTGTATGTATCTCTTGTTTCACACCTTGGGTTCAGTCATCCTCCACTGATTTATTATTTTCATAAAAACTCCAGGGAAATAAGAGCCCTAGCTCAGATTGGGAAACACATCTTCTGTTAGGATGTGCTCTAGATTGCAGATTAATAATCACACGTGTGCCTCAGTACCCAGTCCAGGCATGGGCTTTCTGATAGCATTGAGCCGTATCTTCAGCACATTGGAAGACTAAGGAAAAAAATCTACTGATTTGCTATACCAGGGATGGAGATGTGCCATAATTATTATGCTTCTCCATGTTGGATAAGAACCCTGGGGTCATTCTTGATTCTGTTCATTTCCTCATCACCCACCACCTGATGACCTGTCAGCGTAATGTGTACTGACTACTTCTTACTAATTCTGCTCTACCATCCCTGACCACATGATCCTCCGGCAACCCCCCCGAAAAGTCTGGATTCTGCTCTTGCCCCCTTTATTTTTCCTTTTTTATGAGCAAGTCATATTTTTTAATTAAAAAATATAATTTTTGTATATGTTTAAGGTGTGCAACATGATGTTTTGATATACATATACATAGTGAAATAATTACTAGTCAAGCTAATTAACTTATCCATCTTCTCACACCACGTTGAATGTGTGTGCATACGTGTGGTGAGAGCACCCAAAATCTACCTTCTTAGCAAATCTCCAGCATTATACCCCTGTATTTTTTTCATCGCACAGCACCTGAAGTGATTAAAAAAAATCATATTGTGCCACTTCCCTCCTCAAAACCTTCCAGTGGCTTTCTATTACAATTTGAGTGTTACTCACACTCCTGGCTGTAGCCTGAAGACTCTGTGTTCTGGCGCCTGCCTCCCTCCCCTTGATCTCTGAACCCCTCTCTCCCTGGTTCACTCTTGTCCAGCCACAGGGGTCTTCTCTCTGTCCTTTGACCATGGCATGCCTGCTCCCTCCTTAGGATCTTTATACTAGGTGCCTTCTCTCCCTGCCATGTCCCCCTCCAAGACCTTTGCATGACAGCCGTCTCAATGTTCATGTCTTAAGGGAAATCTCACCTCTTCTGAAAATGCTTTTGCCATTCACCACAATCTATGGGAGCCACAGACAGCATGACCACTCTCCTATCTACTACATAGTATTGTTGTCTGTGTAGTAGTGATCACTATGTAAAATTCACTATATTTGTACGTGTGTTTGCACATGTATGCGATTGTTGTCTCTCACCCTGACCCCCTCACAGAATACAAGCTTTATGAGGGCAGGACCTGCCTGTCCTCTTTTCCACTACAGCCCAGTACTGAGAACAGGGAAAGGCACATAGTAGTATGTGTCTGGCAGACACTAGCAGCTTAGTTAATACTTGAGTGACATGTAGAGCATGTTTATAGAACTAGGGAGGAAATTTCACTCCCCACAGGTTCTTTTATGGAGATCACATTATTTGTACGGAAGACATATTTTAACAAGTCACGGCCATGAACAGTGAGACCTCAAGGGCGTTCTTAAGCAATAAAAATGGTTGCCTTGTTGCTACACATAAGGCGGAGGAGGATTCACTTTATTCTTGAAAGAAAGGAGAAGGAAGTGAAGGGAGAGAAGGATGGAAAGAGAGATTGAAGTCTACATGGTCCCTACTGCCCATCTTCTTGAGATCTGTATATATCCGTTTTGTGTTTGTAAAATGCTCACCAGAAATGGGTTTAATGCAGAGGACAGTGAGAAGGTCTATTTGACATCTGAATCAACGTGGTGAGCCAGGACCTAGAGGCAGAAGCAGCCAGGAGAACGTAAGTCTCTGGAAAGCCAGTGGAATCTAGAGAGGAGGTTCTTAGTTTGCCAGGTCACAGAACTGGGGGGAACCTAAACACCCTATACTTCCAGCTCCTAGAGGCAAAGGGCTTGAAATCATATCTAAACTTCATGTATATTTCTCATATGCTGATTCTAACACTAGGTCCACTGATGGCTTCCAATGGTCAATTGTGAAGTCTGATACCGTCTGAGCTTTCAGGCAAGTGTCTATTTTCACAATGACACAATCTGCTGTCAGTCCCCAGCACGAGGCCAGTGTCCTCCCATACTCGTGAGCTGGCCACACTTGTCTTTCCAAGTTGTTAAGGTATGTATTGAAGCCTTTTTTTTAAAAAACATGTTTATAAACTGGTATCTTTGGATACTTTCAGAATTACAATTTTAAAATACATATAATAAAAATTATGACTATTTTTAAAAGCTATTGTTAGTCATAAAAATAATAAGCTTACAAAAAAAAAAAAAGACTAAAGATGTTTCAGAAGCCCTTCTTGGTTCTGAAGGACAGTGAATAAAAATGCACACACATATTTAAGTATATGGAACATATAAATATATATTTGATGGTTTTTCTGAGATTTTTAAACTTCATCAGACTTGCAAAAAATTAAATTTCCAAGAATAGAGAATCAAGGGAGAAGAGAGTGTGTGTATAAAAGTGATTTGTGCTACCGGAGTGCAGGCATTGTGTTCTCTCAGCCATCTGCCATGGGCCTTGCTCCGATAATGGTATTTTAGCTTCAGCATCAAAGAAACTCAGTTTATCTGTGAAATCACAAGCAATTATCACATTTGGACATCACTGAGTTAATCAAACGCACATAAGCATTGATTATCTAGGTGGGAGTATGGGGGTGGTTGTAAATGTTCCTACTTCAAAGCTTTGTGCAAATTCTAAAGGGAACTGAAAATAAAAACAAGTATTTCATGGTGTAAAAGTCATGGAAAGTATAGAAGAGGCTGGCTTTATGAAGGTACATTTCACACATTCTTTTATGTGAGCTTAAGTTTAATCGGGCAATTCTTTCCTTTAATTATCCGTAGGGTTACTTCTAATTCTTCAGTGGTTTTATTCTCTTCTCTAACTCTATTTCAATGCTCTGAACAAACATAAGAGTGAATTTTCTTTTTAATGAACACTGGAGTTGTTTCCTAGACCATCTCAGTGGGGGTTAACACAGATATTCTAAAGCAGAAAAAGAGATCTGTCAAGGTCAAGATTCATGTCCCAATTACAAGGCGTCTTTGGCCTGCCAATGATTTATACTATAATCATGCCTCTCTCTGCATTTCTGCATTTTTCTGAAACACCTCAGGGAACTCAGTACTCTGTGGGAATGTCTCAGACCAGCTGCACAGACATCACCAGTATTTCTTTTGCTCCTAAAACATACAGAGCCTGGGGGAAATTCTTTCCTGTACCCTACCAAGGAAAGAGGCATGGTCCTTCTCGTCTTCTCCGAGACCTCCAGATCTCTCTAGGGTCCTATAAGCTCCAGTACACTACCCTGGCTTCATCTGGGAGAGGAGTGGGTACCTCACAATTTTCTAAATTTTTTGTTTCCTTTCTAATCCTTTCCTTTCTCATCAGACTCAACAACTCTCTAGGTATTTATCCCCATTTGAAATTATCTTGTTTATTTTTATGTTGACTTGTTTACTGTTAGTCTCTGATCACTGGGAACTCAAATGCATGAAACTGAGACTTTTGTCTTATCATCTCTATGGTCCCATTACCTAGAAAAGTGCCTAACACATGGGAGGCACCCACTAAATATTTTTTGAATAAGTGAATAGGGGGACACTTTATTTAGTTATGGATAGAGTGGCCTGAAAAGAGGAAAAAGGTAAGAAAATTAATTGACTGTCCTGGTTCAGTATGAATAACAGGTTCCTCTGGTTCTGGTTTTATTTCAGAGAGAGGCACAATGTAATTTTCATGGATGCAGAGTACAAAGCTCTTTTTGAAAAGGTAACATCCAAGTGACAAGAATGTTCTAAGACAATGGAAGTGGACTGGAAAATGATAGATGTGTGTCACTAAGTGAAGAAAAGGAAGAACATTTAGGGAAAAACAACTGTGGCTATATTTGAAGATGAGAGGCCTCAGGTCCTCAATTATGACCCAGAACAGAATTCTGAATTATGAGAAACTCTGTTCTCAGCTGAATATTCTGCTGTTGCTAACAAGGGCAACAAACTGTAGCCCTGATCAGAACCTATGTTAGAAACTGCATGCATGCATTGTCCTAACAGTGTCCTAAATCAATAAGAACATAGCTTTTAAAATAATGAAATAGTAACAAGTACAAGGAGTTGAACTTACACTTCATGATTATTACTAGAAATCCTTTGGGCAATCTTGATTTCTGCATCTCAAAAAAGGTTTGATATTGCTAGAAAGGGTCAAAAAAATAGCAGCTACAATGATCTCTTCGATTCAAGACAGTGTGCATAAAGGGACAGTTAAGGGAAGACTGACTTTAAATATTAGGGTCTTTAGGGTAGAGAGATGAGGGACCAAATAGACTAAGGAAATATGAATGAAGCCAAAATAATGATAAAAGGAAAAAAAAACTTAGTACTGATTGAAAGTGTAAGACCTAACTGTATGCTGTTTACACTTATAAAACACTGACAGGCTGAAAGTAAATTGAGTGGATAAAGAAAGATATACCATGCAAGCAGTAAGCATAGGGAAAGCTGGTGACTATATAAATATCAAATAAAGTAAACCTCCAGACAAAGATTTAAAAAGGCACAGATGAAAAAGGCATATTAGCAATTCATCAGGAAGACATAAAAATCATAAACATATACGTATGTGATAACAGAGCACCAAAATACACGGAATAAAAATGGACAGAACTGAAAGGAGACAGACAAATCATAGCTGGAGATTAAATAATCTCTCTTTCATGACTGATAAAATAATTTCACAGAAAATCAGCAAAGGCATAGGGTTTTTGAATACGCTGGCTAAATTACTTTGACAGAATTGGTATCTATAGAAGACCACAGCTAACAATTGCAGAATACACACTCTGTCCAAGTACACATTATATAAACCAAGATACACTATATAATGGGTCATAAAATAAGTCTCAATAAATTTAAAAAGACTAAAATCATACAGAGTATATTTCCTGGCCACAATGGAATTATATTAGAAATCAGTAACAATAAGGTATCTAGAGAAAATGCTAAGCATTTGGAAGGTAAAAAACATACTTCTAAACAACTCATGGGTCAAAAAAGAATTACAAGGGGAATCAGAGAATGTTTTTAACTGAATGGTAAAGAAAATACATCTTATTAAAATTTGTATGATGCAGCTTAAAATCATGTGTAGGAGAAACTTAATGACTTTAAATGCTTATTCTAGAAAAGAAGAAACTTTTAAAATAAATTATTAAAGTTTTCACCTTAAGAATCTTAAAAAAAAAAAAAAAAAGAGTAAATTAAAGCCAGGGTAAGAAAAGGAAAGTAATTGTAAAGCTGTAAGTACAAATAAGTGGAATAGACAACTGACAAGCAATAGAGAAATTAATGTAGTAAAAAACAGGTTCTTTGATGAACAAGAAAATTGATAAAATCCTAAATAAAGTAATCAAGGAAAAAAAACCACACAAATTACCAGTAACAAGCATAAGAGAATTATATTCACTACATGTCTCAGTGATATTAAAGGAATGGTAAAGAAATATATGAATACTTTTGCTAATAAATTTGATAATTTAGATGAAATAAAGAAATTACTTGAAAACTGTGTATTACTGATTAAATATGTAATAGAAAATTAAATAGCACCTTGACAACTGAGATAATTAGACAGTTATATTACACATAGATGAAAAGGTTTCTGTTCTTGTTTTATGTGTGTGTGTATAAAAACTGCTATTTGCAGTGCAATATTTTCATTTGTGATATCGTCTCCCCTTGAAATGCGAATGTAAATCTCTGGATATCGGGCTTAGTTAGATGAATAATATGTGGCTATAAAAATGGTAAGGATTCTCACCACTTACTGACAATAACTAAAAATCATGGGTTCGAATTAAAATGTGATATTGTTCCATCTGTTATATTTAACACTTTTTTCCAAGAGCTTTTGTTTCTCTGTTTTACAGTTCACTTTTCAGTAGACATGCAATTTTAATTCCCCTTACCAGCATAACAGCTGAACTCTGTTTATGCCTGTATGAATGAGCAAAAAACAAAAAAACCCCGAAAATAAAATATGGAAACTCAGCTATAGTTGCAGAAATCTATGTGAAAAAAAGATTCAAGCTGGTTACTTTCTTCTAAAATTCTTCTTAGGGGTCAACTGTCAGTAACTCAACCCAGAAAAGGAATTAATTGGCAAACGGTAAATTTCAAGATCTTATACTCTTTTTGCTAGCTGCATCTACCCCAACAGACACTTGTGTGAACGAAAAATACTGCAAAGCGTACCAGTCAACAAAGAATGCTGAAACCATCAAGTCATCAGCAGCTGCCGCCACCCCCCAGTGAAGACAATCCTGCAGCCCAGCCTCTGCAGCCACTCACAATGGTGCACCCTGAGGGGACGCAGAATAATTAAAGACGAGATACTGGCCCTAGATAGCTAGATGCTTGTCAAAGGAATGAATTCAATGAGCCCAAATGTTTGCTTCCTCCCATACATAGAAAAGCACTAAATTCTTTAACTTGAGATGCCTGGTTTTCTTTAGATAACAAGTAATCGTTTATTGTTCCAACTCCCTGGTCTTTGTTGTAAAGCTCCTATATATCCTGGCTCCTCCCCTACCTCTCAGAGCAGTCCCTCAGAGCGATCGGGGAGGCTGTCATCCCGGCTGGAGTCCTCCCACCAACTAAAACATAACTCTTTTAACTTTTGGCTGTGCATTTATTTCAGCCGACACTTGTAATTGTTTAAGGAGAAGGCAGAGAGATGAAAACACATCAGGGAGTGTGAAGGGTATAGGACTCATCTCATGGTTCTGTTTTTCAAAAGGGTCTCCTGTGGATTTATAGTCCATGCATTCCAGAGTCTGAAAACCATACAAACTGTGTTTTACCTGGTTTTCTTATGATGCAACCAGTCAAAGAATGGTAAGTTCCCACTTTTGACTCTGAATAGAAATAAAATGTGTCTGTTTCTACCAGATCTCAGCCTCCTCTCTGGCTCAGGTCTAAATACAGCCCCGGCCACCCCTGTGCAAGGTCCTGTTGTCCATCACTTGGTGGGTGTTTTCAGAATGGAATTGTGTGTTGTTCTTTTGTGAGTGACTGGATAATAAATTACACAGTACCAAAAAAAAAGTCTCCTTGAGGAGGCCAGCAAGAGTATGTATTAAGCCCCACTGTTTACAGAGCATATTTATACCGTGGGCAAGCAGGAAACACAAAAAAGCAGAAATCAATTACAATGCATGTATCAACTTCTGCACTTATGAAAAATTGCTAAAATCCCAGAATATTGTGAATATAACAGTGATAAGAATAATTTAATATTAGTTCAGGAAACTGAGGGTGTCAAATAAGAAGGAGTAAAAATAGATTTTTCCAACTAAAATGTTCAAGTATGTAAATGAGGTTTTAATGGAAAAGAGGGAGAACAAAGAACTGTTTTACAGTTCCCTATTTATAACTCATCTCTCCTACTGTACTGCAAACTCTTGGGGGCAGACTTGTTCCCTCTTGCTTACTGCCTACTATGGGCTAACGGTGGTGAAAGCCAGCATTCGTTCAGCACTTACTGCTAAATGCTTTATCCTTAACAACTTGGAGAGAAGATAATTATTCTCAATTTGCAGAGAAGGAAAGTGCAGTTTAGGAAGGGTTAAAATTTGCCCAAGGAGATAAAGCTAGTAGAGTCAGAACTAGCATTGAAAACCAAGCATGTCCTTCAATAAAAAAAAGTTTAGAAAAAAGAAAAGAAAAGAAAACCAAGCACGTCTGACTCCAAAGACTGTGTTCTTAACTGAGGATGAGCCTCGGGCAAACAGATGAGGGGGGGCGGGGTTGGTGGAATTTTAAATTGCAATTTAGATTTAACAGTCTATCACACAAGCATTCTAAACTTGTTACTCTAACCAACTCACTTCAATTCATAAATATAGACTGAAGTCTCACATGGACACTTAATAGCTTGTTTTTTTCTTAAAACAAATTATTTCCCCTACTTTCTAATATAGTAAAGTTTTCTAGTTAAAATAATTCGTAAAACAACTCACAATAATTCCATCAGCTAATGATAGCGACTATTTATTGAGCCCCTGCTGTATGGCATCCTGTATCTGGTTTGTTACATGCATTAGTTTTTAAATTACTTGTTTAATGTTTGTCTTTGAGGATAGAGATCATGTTTTGCTTATTTACCTCTGCTTCCCTCACCCTTTTCCCCTCATCCAGCATGGTGGGATTAGAAGACACTCAGTAATTATTTGTTGAAAGAATCTGCCAGGCGTTTAAATGTATTTCATTATTTGATAGTCACAACAGTCTGGGGGTATTACTGTAGATAACTCAAATCACTTGCACAGGGCCACATGGTAAATGCCAGAGCTAGCCTCACCTCTGTCTGCCTGATGCTACAGCTAGTTCTCCCAGGTCACATTGCCTCTTACTCGTGTAAGGTCTTCCCTATGGTGCCTTTTGGATATAGAATTCCATTTTTCTATGAGTGTATACAGTATATAACGTCACAATGATAGTTGAATACTATTAGTTTATTCCTCAGTTGATGTAAATTGCTGTGGGGCAGCAGTGTTTTTCAACAGTGTATTTCCGAAACGACATTCCCTAAGACTACCTTTGTTGACTGAAAATCATAAATACTGTTTGAAGTTACTGGTCATAAGCAATCCTGTTTTGCCACTATTGCCAACAAAATATTTGGTTTACCAGTTAATTCCCTCAAAGTTATATTTTATTAGATGGCAAGCAAGTAGAAGAAAAACAAGGAAAAAAAAAGGAAATTGATGGATAACTAGGATCTGAGTTTTTTGGACTACTTAAGCAAACTAATAACCCTATCTTAACAAATACCAGGATTTTTATAGAAATTTCTGGGAAGAGGGAAACTACAAAGTTCAGGACAAAATGTGATGGTTCCCAAATGGCCAAAAACACTCAAGACAATCTAGGGTTGCCCTGAGTTCTTTCCTGCTTTGAGATGTTGCTGACCTCTCTGACTGAACTCCATCTGGATGAGGGTGTGGTGGAGCTGACTCTACCTCTCTCCTGTCCCCATACGCAGCAGCTGTCACCCAGATTCTCAGCAAAAGTTTTGCCGAGCTGATTTTAACTGCCACACCCACTGACACTTGGGGAAATCTAAGTAAATAAGTAGTAAGTTAAAAGTCACACTGTCTTGTGCTTTTAAAACATCCACAAGTTATTCTGGAAGCATAAAAAAGAACCATGGAAGCTGGAAGAGTTCTGGGGACAGATTTCCATCAATCTACAGCCATTCCTCAGCCGAAATAAGGTTGGCTGAAGAGGGGACTCTGAAGCAAAAGGAATGGAGCTGAGTGAAGCCAACTTGTTTCTAACAGGGAAATCAGACTCAAGTTAAGGAGTGTGGCCCTTCAGAAATAGATTGGTGCGCATACAGCTTTCAGGAAACAGCAAGCAACTCCCTTTACTGTATGATGATAATTGTCTTGTATTAACCTATAATGAAAAAGAGTATGAAAAGGAGTATATGTATGTGTATGTATGGCTGAAACATTATGTTGTACACCAGAAATTGACACAACAATGTAAACTGACTATACTTCAATTAAAAAGAAAAAAAAGAGAGAGATCCCGCCAGTAGCATACACTAATCAAGTCCAATACTGAATCCTCATCAGCCACCCAAACCAGCTCCTCCTCCTGACCTGTCCACCTATGTTACCTTTACCACCACAGTGAAGCAGGCTGACAACCTGGGCCTCAGCTTTGACGCGTCTCTCCTTCTCACCCTGACAGCCAGTCAGTTCCCAGGACTCTCTATCTCCATTAGGGCTCCATTTTTTGAGCTGGGTGATCTTGGGTAAGTTATTCAACCTCTTTGAGACTCAGATTCCTAACCTGTAAAAAGAGGATACTACTACTAACTAGCCCATCGGATAACTCCTTCTTGTGAGGAGTCAGGACTACGTGTATAATGTGCACTGCAGTGCTTGGGATGAAGAAAGCGCTAACGAGTTTCTCCCCCTTTTGCCATCCTCTCCTTCAGTCTGCCCCTGTTATTTCTCAACTGTATTAATTCAGCATTTCCTTACTGGTCTGCCTGCCTGCCTTTCATTTCTCCATATTCAGATCGGTCCTATATTCTATAGATGAATACAGCCCAAATCATGTCACATCCTTAATCATTAGTCTCTCATTAATTCACATTGCCTGGGGAGACAGCCTAAGCTACTCTGCCTGGTATTAAAGACACCAGTATACTTCCTGGCTATTATTTCTTTCTACTCCATGATTCTCCTAGGTCCATCAAACTGAATTTCATGTTCCTTCAAAAATCTTTGTTCAGTTATTTCCTTTCCCTGGAAGGTCCTTTCTTCCATCCCCGTGTATTTGTGTTTTAGTCAATTAAAATTTTTCTATATATTTAATGTATACCTTGCTAATAATGCACTCCTTAAGAACAGAGGCTCTGTCTTGCCTGTCTTTCCTATCTTTATATTCCCAGTGTTGGTAGTGTTCTTGGCATAGAGTAATGTATACAATACATGTTTGATGCATAAATGAATAAAAATGGGGAAACTTCTTTGTATTCCTAAAATGCTTTGAAAGAATTAATTTTGCTCATCTGTATTTTCACTCACCCCACTCTCAAAATTACTAGCAGGAAAAAAATTTGCTCTTTCCTACTAGAAATGGTACCTAGGGAATTGTCCAGTATATTTATTTGGTGGTTTGATTTTCATTTCCCTTTTATCCAAAACGTTTCCCTATACTCTTCCACTGATCAGCTTCTCCAGGCTCTGGGAGAGAACAGTGCCGACAGTCAGAACACTGCACTATCCCAGAAAGTACCTGACAGACTGGAGGACTACCAGCAAAAAGTCGATAAAACAACACGGGATTTACTGTATCGTTGGAACTTGCGATCTGGATGGTTTCCCAGCCTTTTTAACCACTAGGTGGCTCTTAGGGCTTAAGGCTTTACCCTACAGGAAACCTGTACTCCAGGTCGATTTTTTTTTTCAGGCTGACTTTTATCCCTGTAAATGATGTGCACAACATTCAAGTCTGCATTCTGCACGAGAGAAAGAGAAGAGGGCAGATGAGTCACAGGACCTGTACTTGCTGGTGGTGCTAACACAATTCCTGGTTTTCAACCTTGGTCTCAAACAGCTGTTTTTGTATATGATTCACAAGGTTTTTTAGAGTTTATATTTTTTAGACTACCAAAGACATTTTTTGTCTACAAAGTAAAACCCATTTTCACTTTCCAAAATAGCTGATAGTTGCTGGTTTGTTGTAAGCTGACCACCAAAAGCAAATCCTTTCATTATTCCGTCACTTTTTGTATTTCAGTGGAATTATTTTGGTCCAGAACTGACACGTATTTTCTGTACTGCAAACAGAGGCTAATGATTTTGCATACTCTTTTCATTATTTATTGTGAAGTTTTTTTTTAAATGATCTTCAATAAAGTATTAAATAATTTGCCTAGGAAAAAAAACTTTTCTTTCCTGGATTTAATGAAAGAAATGCAAATCTGAAGCTTTGGCTATGAGCCACAACTAATTTTCAGTTCTTGAAACACTTCGTTCTGTTAATTTTTAAAATGACCTGAGGAGAATTTCAAGATTATGATTTTAATTCAAAATATCATGTATGGAAATTGTCATTTATAACATGCGTCTTTATTTTCTCTCCACTTTCTCAAGGTGAGAGTTCTCCTTTCTTTCCGAGCTTTCATTTAATTTAATGTTTAGGCTTAAAAATATGTTTACAACAGTTAATCACAAAATGGCCACTGGGCATTTAGAAATACTACTATAATGATATGTCTTTTATTAATGTTTATTGAGAGTCAAAAGTATGCCAGAGGCTGCGAGTGACCACAGACAGAAAAAATACACTTTAACTGTAGGCTTCAGAAATAGAACTCACTCTATCACTGTCTTACAGGTTGTGAGAATAAGTGAGACGCGTCATGCATTGTACTCTGAGCTGCTCAGAATGAAAGACTGGAATTCATTTACAGTCAGTTCCTGTTGTTAGATTTGGGGGTAAAATTCCTTCCAGAAACTTGGAAAACTAGCTGAAGGCTTAAGTAAGATGTGCTGCTGAAAAGCTGTAAACTAATTTTACTAATTTCACAACTTTTTTGGTCAAATCTCCAATGGATACATAACTTATTTAAAAACCATTCTAGAAATAGTAGAAGAGGAGAAACTATCCAATTTATGAGTCTGGTATAAGCTTGAAACAAAATCAGGTAAGTACTGTGTAAGAAAAGATTATTTATTATAGGCCCACCTCACGTATAAACACAGCAAATATCCTGAATAAGTTAGAAGGAAACTGAATTGAGTAACGTATTAAAAATTCATTGTGAACAAGTATGGTTTATCCATGTACGTACAGATGCTTAAATTAGTATGTATTTTAGTGTAATTTTCTATATCAAGTAAATTAAAGGAGAAAAATCCTATGGATCATTTCAATAGGTGCGAAAAAAGCATTCAATTAAGTCCAACACTTAAGTGTTAAAAAAATAAACCGGGGTGCTGCCTCCACTCTTGTCTTAGCCTCCATTCTATTCTCAACCTGTAACTAATGGGTTTAGTATAGAAATCATTAAGATTATGTCATTCCCTCGCTCAGAACCCTTCCATTGTCACTCACTATATTTAGCAAAAATCCTTGAGATTCTTGCTAAGACCCAAGTGGTCCTGCAGGATGTGGTCCCTGTCTACCTTCTCAGTCTCATTTTATGCTAATGTGCTCTCACCTCAGGACATTCGTACCTGAGATTTCTCTGCCTAGAATGTTCTTTCTTATGATATCTGCATGATTTGTTCCTTACTTTTATTCAGGTTTCTGCTCAAACCTTACCTCTTCAAAGAGGGCTTTCAAGACATCTGATATGAAATAAGTATTCCCCCGGCCAAACTCCCACCCCAATCCTTTGCCTTATGTAGCTTTGGGTTTTTTCGGAGGGAGGGGATAACATTTATTGCTACCTGATATTATTATATCTCTCTTTCTTCCTTTTATAAGTCCCTGAGGATGGACACCTTTCTCCTCCCCACCCCTCGACTGTTTTATCCAAATGTACTCAGAACAGTATCTGGTACATAGTAGGGTCCCAATATTTGTTGAATGAATGACAGATGCATGAATGATCTATTTCAAGGGTTAGTTGTTGTGAAGACTGAATAAGATAATAGTCAGTGTTCAAAGAAAGTTGCTTTTATAAAAAGATTAAATGAGACTATAATGAACTTTAAATATTGCTCAGGGCCAGCCCTATATTTATATTATACATGTACATACATACATCTATGCCATATAAGACTTATCATTAAATTTAAAGACGTGTTTACAAAAGAGGTAATCTTTTTTGATTTTTCTCTAATACACTAAATTGAAATAAAATGTTAAATCTTATGAACTTATTCCTTTGAAATACAATGTTAAGCCTTATGATAAAGAGTATAACAATATCAGGATAAAAAATTAGCCACTAGTGTAATGACTAATTATATTGGTATTTTTAAATTATGTTGGTATGTTTTAGACAACTAGAAAATCATGGTCCTGAAGTTTTAAATTATTCTTGATATAGCAATCTCAGGGTAGACTCTCTCCTTATTTTTCTATCATAATTTTTATAAGGCATTTTTATTAGGCTTATAAGTCTATGCAAATATATTTTGCTCCCTCAAGGCATTTATAATGTAAGAGGGAAGATGTGTTATTATAATGTGCGGTAGAAAGTCATACGCACTCTAAGTGGTTAGAGTTCTGGTTCGGACTGGGTGGAGACATGTCCTATTAGAAGGATGGCGCGGGCGTGTCACTATAGTCACTTGGAAGAGGAATCAACTGGAGTTAATGTGAGACGTAACTATGGAGTATCAGTGAAGTAATTAGTATACTGCTAGTCCTTTTGGTCAACCAATACAAATTGTGGATGAGAACCACCTGCCTAACGTCTCTGAAACCTTTGGTAAAGGAGTTAAAAAAAGTAGGACTAGAAAATGTGTGGGCTGCCCAAGGACCGCTAGCACATAGGCAGGGAGCTCTCTGAGGAACTAGATTGAACCAAAACTCATGGGTGAGGGTCCGGAGAAAGTTCACAGCTTAAGGACTTCATAGAACACATATGAACAGAAGCCTAAGAATTTGAAATGAAGTTCATGCATAACCACTATGAGTGGTTCTGCAGGTAGATGTGCTCTGGCTACAGACTTTATCATAATTAATGAATATTTCATTTGATTAAATGTCTTTTTTTAAAGGGCACTACAGAAGTTGGCACAACAGAGCCAAAATGAGAAAGAACTCTGGGTTCTTGGTCCTATGTTTAGACTTACATTTTGTCATAAGGTTTCTTTGCAAACAGTGCCATTCATGAAGTTGAACTGTTTTCCAAATTTTAAAATAAGCCAGCTTAGATAGATAGATAGACCATGATAATGACAGCTACCATCCACCTAACAGGCACGATTAAGCATTATGCAAGTACTATTTTTAACTCTTACAACAGTGCAAAGTGGGCTCTCCTTGCTCTTTGGCTTAGAACCTTACTAGGGGCTAGGCTGTCCACCTGGATCTGCTCATACCTGGATTGATTTCCAACACAGCCTTAACTCCCTGCATTCTAAACAAGGAAAGGGAGCAGTATTCTTTTATGTTATTCTCTGACAGAACATATAGGTGATGTCCATTGGTACTGATAGAACTAACATTTATTGGGTGTCTGCCATGTGTCAACATTGTTCCAAGGATTGATGCATTTAATCTTTACAGAAACTTCATGTGGTAGGTGTTAATATTTTCTCCCCTTTTCACATGAGGACACTGAAGTACAGAGAGGTCTGGTAACTGGACCATGATCATACATCTAGTAAGGTAGAGTACATTTGAATCCAATATCCTGGTTCTAGAGATTGCACTATGAATCACTCTGCTCTACTTCTTTTAGCAAAAGAAATTGAGGGGAAGGCAGTGAGACTCCTCCAGAATAAATTATTATTAAGGAGACCAGACGCATTTTACCCTGACATTTCAATGTCTGATGAATGCAGAAGTTTTACTTCTCTCATTCATTCCTTCCTTTCCCTTCCCCTTTTCTTTCCTTTCCTGTATTGTTTAATTTGAGAAATTAAACAATTATGTAAACAACACACCTATACTTCCCTGTAAATATTCATTATTACAAAAGTATCTAAAGAGTTAATGTTCCCTCCACCTCTCCTCTGCCTCTTTCTAATGTTAACTTGCTTTTTGCAAGAGTCCTAGCTCACCTTGGAGCTATTTCCATGTAGGTATATATTCATTTTCCTTATTCTATTTAAAATTATTTTTATTTCCAAAATTTTAATTCTAATTTTTTATTGAAGTATAGATGGTTTACAATGTGTTAGTTTCTGGTGTACAGCAAAGTGATTCAGTTACACATGCATACACACACACACACACACATATATATATAAATTTTCAGATTATTTCCCATTATAGGTTATTACAAGATATTGAATATAGTTCCCTGTGCCATACACTATGCCCTTGTTGTTTGTTTTATGTATAGTAGTGTGTATCTGTTAATCTCAAACTCCTAATTTATCCTTCCCCCTCTTTTCCTGTTGGTAACAAGTTTGTTTTCTGTGTCTGTGAGTCTATTTGTATTATGTAAATAAGTTCATTTGTCTTTTTTTTTTTTTTTTTTTAGATTCCACATATAAGTGATTTCTCTTTCTCTGACTTACTTTACTTAGTATGATAATCTCTAGGTCCATCCATGTTACTGCAAATGGCATTATTTCATTCGTTTCTACAGCTGAGTAGTATTCCCTTGTGTATACATACCACATCTTCTTTATCCAGTTATCTGCCAATGGACATTTACGCTGCTTCTATGACTTGGCTATTGTAAATAGTGGAACACTGTGGGTGCATGTATCTTTTTGAATTAGAGTTTTCATCTATTCTGTATATATGCCCAGGAGTGGGATTGCTCGATCATATGGTAACTCTAGCTTTTTAAAGAGATCTTTGTACTGTTTTCCATAGTGTCTCTACCAATTTACACTCCCACCAACAGTGTAGGAGGGTTCCCTCCTCTCCACAGCCTCTCCAGCATTTATTATTTGTAGAGTTTTTGATGATGGCCATTCTGCCTGGTGTGAGGTGTAGTTTTGATTTGCATTTTTCTAATAATTAGTGATATTGAGCATCTCTTCATGTGCTTGTTGGCCATCTGTATGTCTTCTTTGGAGAAATGCTTATTTAGGTCTTCTGCTCATTTTTTGATTGAGTTGTTTTTTTCATATTAAGCTATGTGAGCTGTTTGTATATTTTAGAAATTAAGCCCTTTTTGGTTGCATCATTTGTAAATATTTTCTCTCAGTCCATAGGTTGCCTTTTTGTTTTGCTTATGGTTTCCTTTGCTGTGCAAAAGCTTTTAAGTTTAATTAGGTCCCATTTGTTTATTTTTGCTTTTATTTCTACTGCCTCAGTAGACTGCCCTAGGAGAACATTGCTAAAATTTATGTCAGAGTGTTTTCCCTATGTTTTCTTCCAGGAGGTTTATAGTGTCTTATGTTTAAGTCTTTAAGCCATTTTGAGTTTATTTTTGTGTATGGTGTGAAGAAATGTTCTAATTTCATTCTTTTACATGTAGCTGTCCAGTTTTCCCAGCACCACTTATTGAAGAGACTGTCTTTTCTCCATGGTATATTCTTGCCTCTTTTGTCATAGATTAATTGACCATGAGTGTGTGGGTTTATTTCTGGGCTTTCCTTCCTGTTTCACTGATCTATGTATCTGTTTTTGTGCCAGTACAATGCTATTTTGATTACTGTAGCTTTGTAGTATAGCCTGAAGTCTGGGAGCATGATTCCTCCAGGTCCTTTCTTCTTCAGGATTACTGTGGTTGTTTGGTGCCTTTGTGTTTCTTTATAAATTTTAAAATTATTTGTTCTAGTTCTATGAAAAATGCCATTGGTAATTTGATAGGGATTGCATTGAATCTGTAGATTGCCTTGAGTAGTATGGTCATTTTAACAATACTGATTCTCCCAATCCAAGAACATGGTATATCTTTCTGTCTGTTTTTGACCTCTTCAATTTCTTTTTATCAGTATCTTATAGTTTTTGGAGTATCGACCTTTTGCCTCGTTAGGTAGGTTTATTCCTAGGTATTTTATTCTTTTTGATGTGACTTTAAATGGGACTGTCTCCTTAATTTCTCTTTCTAATATTTTGTTGTTAGTGTATAGAAAAGCGACAGATTTCTGTATGTTAATTTTGTATCCTACAACTTTACTGAATTCATCGATGAGCTCTAGTTGTTTTCTGGTAGCATCTTTAGGATTTTCTAAGTACAGTATCATGTCATCTGCAAACAGTGACAGTTTTACTATATCCTTTCCAATTTGGATTCCTTTTATCTCTCTCTTTTTTTTTTCTCTAATCGCTGTGACTAGGACTTCCAAAACTATGTTGAATAAAAGTGGTGAGAGTGGGTATCCTTGTTTTTGTTCCTGATCTTAGAGGAATGCTTGAATGCTTTCAGCTTTTCACTGTTGAGTATGATGGTAGCTTTATATGGGCTTTATTATGTTGAGTTGTGTTCCCTCCATGCCCACTTTCTCAAGAGTTTTTTTTTTTTTTATCATAAATGGATGTTGAATTTTATAAAAAAAACTTTTTTTACATTTATCAAGATGACCATATGGTTTTTATTCTTCAGTTTATTTCTGTGGTGTATTATATTGATTGATTTGTGGATATTAAATAATCCTTCCATCCCTGGGATAAATCCCTCTTGATCATGGTGTATGATCCTTTTAATGCACTATTGGATTTGGTTTGCTAGTATTTGGTTGAGGAGTTTTGCATCTGTATTCATCAGGGATAATTGCCTGTAATTTTCTTTTTTTGTGTTATCTTTGTCTGGTTTTGGGATCAGTGTGATGGTGACTTCAAAGAATTAGTTTGGAAATATTCCTTCCTCCGAAATTTTTTGGAATAGTTTCAGAAGGATAGGTGTTGACTCTTCTTTAAATGTTTGGTAGAATTCACATCTGAAGCCATCTAGTCTTGGACTTTTTTTTTGTTGGGAGTTTTAAAATTACTGATTCAATTTCAGTGCTGGTAATTGGTCTGTTCATATTTTCTACTTCTTCCTGGTACAGTCTTGGGAGATTATACCTTTCTAAGAGTTTCTCCCTTTCTTCCAGGTTGTCCATTTTATTGGCATATAGTTGCTCATAGTAGTCTCTTATGATCCTTAGTATTTCTGTGGTGTCAGTTGTAAATTCTCCTTTTTCATTTCTGAGTATATTGATTTGGGCCTTCTCCATTTTTTGCTTGATGAGTCTAGTTAAAGGTTTACCAATTTTGTTTATCTTTTCAAAGAACCAGCTTTTAGTTTCACTTATCTTTTCTATTGTTTTTTAAGTTAGTATGCATATCCAAATATAGATATACTCTAATTTATTCAAAATATATAAAGATAATTTTATATAGGATTATATACATTTAGGTAAACATAATTATATATGTAACTTTATATTATATAAAATATAAAATTTATATATATTTAACATATATCTTATATACTATTATTAGATTATATATTTGTTATTCTAGGATATGCTGAAATAAACATACTTAAAACAATTTTTGTGTGTGTATATGAATTATTCTTTTGAATAGATACTTGGCAGTAGATTTACTGGTTCTAGGAATGCAAGTGAAAATTTTAATTGAGACCACTAATTACACACCAAATAGGCAGTAGCAAGTTAAAGTGGACCAACTGTATCTGAACGCCTGTTTCCTCATATGCTAACACTTGATACCTATTTTCACTTTTGCTTCTCTGATGACCAATAATATATAATTTTTACATGATTTTATCAAGCTTAATATCTTTTCAGATGCTATTGGCTATTTTTCTGTCAGTTTGTATACTTTCTTATTCATAGAATTTTTTATACTTTCTAGATATTAAATGTGTATTTATTAATAGAGTGGCAATATTTCTCCCCATCAGTTGCCAGGGTTTTAATTTCTTCAGCTTTATTTAGGTGTATATGACAACTAAAATTGCAAAGTATTTAAATTATATTTTATTTTTGTACATACATAAACACACACTTTTTTTTGTACAGAAGTTTTTATAGGGTCAAATAGACAATATTTTCTTTTAAAATGTCAGGGTTGTTTGTTGCTTAGAAGAACCTTCACTATCCCCAATTATTTTTTAGAAATTCTAATATTTTTATAATTCAGTTTCTTTTCTCATTTCCAGACAGATTTTTTTCCTTCTTTTTCTTTTCTTTCTTTTTTTTTAGTGAGGTCAAGAATAGTCTCATGTACTCTTTCCTTATAGTCTGTTAGAAGCCAATGCAGGCATTCCCTTCCTCACTTCGGCACTCAGAAGTATAGTACATGGTGAAATTGAGGATCTCAATTTATGTGCTTGTGGGAGTCCCTCTCTGCTGCAGGCACAGATTTTAGTTCTTCAAAAATCAGCAAGTAAAATATAGTGGTATGTGGATTGGTTTTTCTCACGTTATTTGAGCATTACAGCGTGCCAACGACTGCTTTCTGGAAGTGGCCAGAAATACTTTCCAGTAGAAATTGTTCTCTTTTGATCTGGGAGCCGTGGGAAGGATCACGTCTCAGGGCAGCTGTTATGGTTAAGTTGATCTGAGGATGGGTTCATGGAAATGACTTGATTAACAGTTTCCAGGGGAAAATAGGCCAAAGTCCCTAGGCTGGTGGGGGTATTCTACAGACTGTTAGCACTGGAAGGAATCTCCCACATCTGGTTCAATGTCTATAATTCTGTATGAAATATCTTACAATTACAAATGAGGAAACTGAGGTAAGAAAGCATAACTTGCCTAAGGTCACCCAGAGAGAAAGATGATGAACAAGCTAGTATTGTACAGATGATGCGATAAACAGCTTTGTTAGTAATAAACTCTGTTGCTTGCTGTGCTGGCCTTTTACCGTTTCTGATGTTTGGAAAATATTTCAACCTTTGAGGTTGTTTAGAATTCCACCCCCAAATACGAAAGAATAAATATAACCTTGCAAGTGTCCCCTCTTTTTCTGTGACAGAAAAATCCTCATTTCCCCCACACCCTAAGGGTCACAGATCTCTGAAGTTATCTTGCATTGACATTGTGTATTGCTTTGTCTTATGTTCAAAGTACTTTCCCCTGAATGATCGCATTTGATTCTCACTTGAACCTGCCTCAACGGAATAACAAACTAAAGTAAATAAATAAATACATAACATCCCTCTAGTTTTTGGTATCACTACAACATACAATGAACACCATGTAACACTGCTTTTTCATTATTCGGCCACATTATTCCACCACCTTAGACTTTTAATGATGCAGTATTTTCTTTCTTAGGGCAGTTTGTTGGTTCTTTCAGTAAAATCCTAAGGCAGTGCCTGCCACCCTGTAGGAAATCGGTAAACTTAAAAAAAAATTTGTTTGGCCTTTTATAAATATGTGTTTATTTCTGAATAGTGGTATTTTTACAAAAGGATATACTATAAGAAGTGACCCTCAGCCTTGTCCCTGACCACCCAGTTCCCCTCCCACAGGGCTCCTTCTAGCCCAGCACCTAGCAGCTGATTGAGGACTAGTGTGTGTGCCCAGCTAGTGGGAAACTAGCTGTTTCCCAGCTGTGTGATCCAGGAAACCTTGTCAGTGTCTCTGCACCTGGAAGCCCCATTCTGGCCAACTAATGAACGACTCAGCGAGGGTTTTTCAAACTTAAAAAAAAAAAAAAATCACAACCCACACTAAGAACCATATTTAAATAATACACGTACATTTTAAATATTTTAAATAATATACATTTTAGGAAGCAGTACTTCCTCTTGCTATATAAGATACACTCTAATATTTCCAGTTCTGTTTCACTTTTAAACAGCCCACTAAATACGCACATATACATTCTATCTCCTCAACTTAATTCAGAGATGAATATTCCAAGTTTGCCCAAGCTCCCTGGCAACCTTGCTCTACCCAACCCCATGATGATAAAGGAATTTAAATAAAAGGGCAAAACCACAAGGGCTAAGAGGAGAAAATAGCAACAACATTCTGAAAGCTGGACAGAAGATGGGCAAACGACAACAGATTTAGCTGAAGCCTTTCCCTGGGAAAAGAAAGCCAAAGGTTTCCGGCTGCAGTCTTAGAAAGACCCCGGATACAGAGATTTTTCAGCTCCCCCTGAAAGACGTGCTAAAATCCAACCCAGGCCCCCTCCTCCGAGCTCAGAAGCTGCTTTTGCCAAGATTGTGTGGCTTTTCCATCCAAGAATTTTCTACCCGGGGCAGGGGAGGGGCATGGAGTGGATCAGATCTTGACATAGAGATGTCCAAGTAATCTCCCTCTTTTCCTCTCTACTCGTTCCTGCCTCTGCCACAGCCCGCCTTTCCTGGGGCTCTCAGCCCTGTGCTTCTCCACACATTTTGGCTACAGATTTCTCAGCCCTGCTTTACCAGCACCCCCCTCCACCCAATTTCTGTCTCTCAGAAATGGGTAGCTAGCTTTTATTAGCTAAGAGCTCTCTCTCTTTTTTACCCCACTCTGTGCTTAAAAACAACAACAACAAAAACAACCTTTGTTATTACTAATATTACCAGTTTTTCCTTTAATGAGGGTTAGAAAGAAGATCAGGTGAGGGCATCTGCTCACACTGAACAAGAACTCACACATAAATCCCTCACTGGTTAGTACCTGTGCATACACAGAAATACAGGCGACAACAAACGCAAGTCACACAGGACATAGTAACCCACTCCCTGACCTGAGAGTTAGCAAACAGACAATTCCAGTGAAGCTCCCTGACTCCCCTTCCTCAACTGCCTCTCCCTCCTTCATCCCAGAAGCAACCGCTCTCCCAGACAGTGTGTTTACTGCGCTTTTACTTTCTTTTATGGCTTTATCACATCTGGACACATTTTATTTTGCTAGTTTGGAAGCTTCATAAATGTTGCCTTGTATACAATCTCTTGAGGCTTACTATTTTCATTTACCACTTCATTTCTAAAATAATCTCTGTTGATGTGAGTGCCTGTATTCTTTTATTTTCACTGCTGTGTAGTGTGAAAATGTGGCCATTTTTTATTTACTCATTTCTCTGAGAGTGAGTCATTTCAACTGTTTCTTTTTGGGTTTTTTTTCCTGTTTATTTTTTATTTATGAACAATGTCTCTAGGTACATTCTTCTACATGCTTCCTGACACAGATAAGCAAGAATTTCTCTGGCTTAGGAATGGAATTACTGCATTGTAGGATATGCACATGTCCAGTCTTACAAGGTAAGGCCAAACTGTTTTCCAAAGATCTTTTGCCAATTTATGTTTCTAAAAACAACCAGTGCTCATTTTTGTACATTCTTGATAAAATGGCTTTGGCTTTGTCAGATTTTAAAATTTTTTCCTATTCTCCTGGGTATAAAATGATTTCCTATTGTGATAGTCAATATTTAGTGTTAATACTACATTGTGTATTGTGTAATACAAAAAAGTTCACAGATGATAAGCACACAGACAGATAAATGTTCACAAAATGAACCTCCAGATTAAGAAACAGAGTATTACAAGCACCCCAGTGACCCTCCTCCCCATGTTCCTTTCAATTCACTTCACTCCTAAATAGCCACTCTCCCAACTTCTAACAGAGCAGATTCATTTATGTATGTACATTTTTTGGTGTGTTTGGCTGCGTGCCTCAGTGTTATGATGCTGAGATTTCTGCATACTGTGTGTGTGGTATTAATTTTGCACTCCCAGCAAGCTCACTGTAACTCCACTCCATCCTCTTTTTGTTCCATTGAGACAGGAAGGGAGCAGGGCACAGCTATTCAAGGAATGCTACAGCAATTAACATCAAAATGGTGAAAGATTCAACTCCCAGTAGACCTTGAGGTTCAAGATGGGAGATTTAACTTCTAGTAGACTTTGAGTTTCATTATACACTCATTGTAATATATTAACATGGAGAATAACATGCCTACAGGCGCCATGGCAGTCCCATGGCTAGCCACAAAAGGTCAAAGAGTGGGAAATGGCCAACTTCCTGGGAATCCCAGTCCCTTCCCCAGGCTAGTTAGGCTGGTCCTTCCACTTATTTGCATATGAGCTACCAAAGCCCATAAAAATGGGCAACACTGCCCCCATGCCCCCCCCCCCCCCCCCCGCACCATTAGGATGGCCCACACTCTCTATGGAGTGTGTATCTACTTTTAATCTGAGCACCCAACCCCCAAACCTCGTGGCCTTTCTCTTGCCTTTCAATGTATCTCTCTAAATAAATCTACCTTTACTCAACTGTGGCTCGCTCTTGAATTCTTTCCTGCTCAAAGCCAAGGATCTGCACTTGGCGGGGCACGTCCCAGGGGCTCAACCGAAGCCTGGGACATGGCCCTCCTCATGCCCCACATCCATTTTTCCTGCATCACTATGACTCAATACATTTGGGACACAGAGGCTTAGAATTGCTGCCGTAAGCAGCTTAGGGAACTAAGTTCTGTTCTCTTGTCCAGTGGGAAAACACAGTGGTTGATGAGAGATGGAGCCAAAGACATTATTAGACGCTGGAAAGACAGCAGATCAGAGGAAGAAGGAACAGGGCAAAAGGTCCCAGGACAACCTCTGTCCATGATCTGGGAGCTCTGAGTCTCCTGGCCATGTTGGTGGTCAGCTCGCTCTGTGTAGACTTATATCCATTCACTGCGTGAGGTGCTGAGGACTGAATAATACACAGACCTTGCCCTCAGGAAACTCAGAATATGGGAAAGAGGACTGATGTATATGTGAACAAGTAACTGCAAAACAAGGTGATAGGAACTATGTTGGGAAGGGAAGACCTAGAGGGAATCATGAGATGACTCTGCTCAGGGGGGTGGGGTTCAGGAAAGACTTATCCAAAAAAGAGCCCTTTGCCTTAGTTTTTTTGGTTTTATTTGAACAATAATGTTCATAACAACTTTATTCACAACAGGGCCAAACTGTAAACAACACAAATGCTCACTAAGAAGAGAATAGATAAACACCCTGTGGTTCATACAGTGGACTACTACTCTTCAATTAAAACAATTATCAACAAACTATCGATTCACACAACAACATGACTGAATCTCAAAAACCATATAAAATAAAAAATGCCAGCCATAAAAGAGCACATACAGTAACATTTCATTTGTATGTCATTCAGGAAAAGACCAAACTAATCTATACTGATAAAATCACCCACAACAGTGGTTCCCAGGAAAGGGAGGAGAGAGTCAGGGTAACTAACAGCAAAGGGCACAAAGGATCTTTCTCAGACACTGGAAATGTTCTTCATAGTGATCTGACTGATGGGTACCAAAGTGTACATACACTTGTCAAAAGCACTGGATTTTATTACATGTAAATTATACCTAACAATGCATGATTAAAATGAAAAAGAAGCATATGATATTTAGAATAGCTCTAACAAAGAAAACTGTCCAACACTAGACATTGCTAGGAAAGGAGCGGGGAGAAAACCCTTCTGGAGGAATACACAGAGTCATGTTTCCGGGATGAGATCTATGTGGTATGGCCTAAGGGCAGCTACCATACGATGACACCATTTTTCATGAAATCTTGTTGGAGTGAAATTGTAATTCCTTCTTTCATGTAATGGAGGCTATAAAACTACCCTTAAAGAGTCAAAGTGTTCAATGGTGAAGAAGTAACAACTTCAATTTCCAGCACTGGTTAGATTTTTTGCAACAGAAGGCATATTATTAAAAGCTTTTCTGGACAAGTACTGCATGAGTCCACTTATATGAGGTATCCAAAAGGGTTAAATTCACAGAAACAGAGAGCAGAATGGTGGTTGCCAGGGGCTGGGGGAGGGAGAAATGGGGAGTAGCTGCTTAATGGCATAAAGTTTCAGTTATGCAAGATAAAAAAGTTCTAGAGATCTGCCGAACAACCTTGTGCCTATGGTTAACAATACTGTATTGTGCACTTAAAATTTTGTTAAGCGTAGAGCTCATATTGCTTTTTTTCCCTACTACCATGACTACAATGAAATGGAACTTTTTCTTAAACAGTTCTAGGAAGAGATAAAAGCATTTTTCCCCCAAGGAGATTTTATAAAACCTAGAATTTAGTATTTTTTTCTATATTTTACTGAGTCAGCCGAGACTCAAAGAGAGATCACTGAACTGTTTTGAGCACATATAGTTAAGAAGTGAAGCACTGGGGTCAGAATTTAAAACCCAGCAGTCTAAAGACATAGATTGCATTCAACTCATTGGGTTATCCTTGTTCCCCTGACTACACTCTGTCCCCTGATCACATGCTCAGTAACAAACTGTCTTACTTAAACAGCACAAATATCTATCTTCACAAGACAACAAAGACATTATTAGAAATGGCAAGAACTCTAACATAGCGGTATGCTAGTACTGACGACATTTGAGGGTGCCAAGATTCAAACACATGATGTAGGATTTATAGATCAGGGGACCCTCAAACAAAAGAATGTTCATTAAAAAAAAAATTTTTTTTTTTAAATAGAGGTACTGGGATTAAACTCAGGACCTTGTGCATGCTAAGAATGCACTCTACCTCTGAGTTATACCCACTCCCCAGGAATGTTCACTTTAATTAAGTCTCCCAAATAATTCTTATGCAGGTAGTTCACACTTTGAGACCTACTGCTCAGGGCATTTTGCAATTTCTATGTGAAAAAGGATGACATCTGAGTGCTATTTAGGACATGCTAAAATAGAGTCATTCATCTGATTTCTACCTATGGCTTCAGAATAAGATTTTTTTTTTCAGAATAAGCTTTTGTAGATTTGTTGATTTTTATAGTTTTTACATTGTTTCCTGTGGTTATTTTGTAAAGTTTTTACAAATTCTTTTCCAAGAGAAAGAGTAGTAATATTTGTTATATATGTGAAATTTCTCCTTTTCACTTTTTATTACTCATTTACAGTATTTTTAACTTCTTTTAAAAAAATTGAACAAATTATCTTCGAGATTCTACGAAAGATAGAAATAGTTTATGTAACTGGAAAAACTTAATTCCATAAGTAAACAAATAATTACGAAAACTGCAATTATCCAATTTTAATTAACTTTATATGGTACTAATTTGTTTTTCAAAGTTCTTGAAAGAACTTACAATTGTAAACCTGGAGTAGTTAAAGTTAAGAGGGGTGAATATTCAAGGTGCTCTTTGTGAGAAACTGGAAGGAACGTTTGGGATCAGGGATCAATATGCAGAGTGGATTTGTTGGTTTGTTTGCTACTCTCGATTAATTAAAATTTATTTTTCTTAAAGTGTACCTCGATTATTATTATTTTTTCTGTATTATAAACCTCATTCTCAACCCATATGATTTGGGTGGGACTGGTTCTACACCTAGCTCACGGGTAACCTTAATCAGTTAAAGCAAATCAATATTTCCTATCAATACTCCTATTCTCAGGCCTTAGTTCAGGGTTTGAAATGTAATCTGATCAAGGTCCTTGAGACATGAGGAAGTCTTTGGGGGAGATTCTTAGAAATGAAAAAAAGCTTCCTTTCTTTCTTGTGTTTTAAATAAAACATCAGAAGAAACTCTCAATATTCTAATGGTGTAGTATAAAAATCAGGAGGCTTAGAACTGTCAGTTTACCTCCTAGAAGGAACAGCCTTGATTTGTGGTGTGGGAGGGTGAGGCTGGGGACAGAGACAGGGAGCACTGAGAGGAGTCTGATGATGAAGTGGACACTGTGAGAAGCTGAGCACAGAGACAAAGAAGAATCAGGAACTGGGTGCCATGGTTTTATCCACTGGATCAAGTGTCACCCAAGGCCGGTACCGTCTGGAAATTCTGACTGTGTAAACCAATGTATATTGCTTATTATATCAGCAATAACACATATTTTTCAGGCTCAGTTATCTGGAATTTGTTTTGAAAGACTGATCTTGTGACTTTAGGCATTTCTGGAAGTAAATAACAAATGTCTAATATTTCTATTTTGAAACACTGTAACTGAAGGGTTTTTACAGTTCAATTTCTGTCCATAATATGAAAACAATATTTTTTCTTATAAATTAGAAAAATTAGAAAAGCATACTATAAAATAAGGTATGGCATAAAGTTTATAATATGAATACAGTCTGATATTTTAGAATGATATATTATTAGAGGCAGCTATTAGAAGTTTCAAAGTACTTAAGCAAAATATGACTCTAAGAATACTTCAATATAAATTGTACTACCTCCTTTTGTTTCAGTTATTTTTTATCAAACATAGTTTTAACATTTGCTCAGTTGAAATAGTTCAACAAAATATAAACAAATAGAAGATGTATTTTTTTGGACACAACTCATAAGATAGCCCACAAATATATTATACACTGATAGAAAGATGCTTCAAGAAAAAAAAAAAAGCCAGTCATTGAAAGTAATCTGTAAAAATTGATATTTAAAAGCAAAAAATTAAAATGATAGGAGTGTTTTGAAATACAAATCACTTATCTAAAGCACTGCTTCACTGTTTCCTCCTCCACTAAAAAGTTTAGAGAAAGAACCAGGACAGTGAAATGGGCCTCAGGAAGACTCAGGCCAATCTCCCAATTCATGCAGGTACCGTTTACCATCTCCACTTAAACATCTCGAGTGGTGGAGGATTCATGGTGTGACCGCCTTAGTTTTTACAGGACAAGGAGGAGTTTGCCAGGTAAGTAGAACTGTAAAAACAGGGAAGAGCTTCCAGATACAGGGAATAGTGTGCAAAGGACTGAAGTCTGAGAAGGTGTAGTTTAATAGTGGGATCTGAAAGCCTTTCACTACATATATAACAGAGTATGTATTTAGACGCTGAATGTTGAAGACTTAGACAGAGTTTTGATCATGGAGCCCCTTGCATGCCACAGTAAGGATTTAGGACTTACCTACTCAACCACTAAGGTATTTCATGTAGAGAAATAACATTGGATCAGTGTTTTGGAGGGAGTGAGGAAAATTGAACTGTGAGCAAAAGATTGGAAAGAGGGTAACTCTAGTCCCAATTGTAGAAAATGTCTTGCTTATTCCATTCTTGCTCTGTTCTAGTGCCCACCTGCTTCAGAGTCTTTAGCAATGTCCTTCCCACTGGGTGCTTTCACTTAGGACCTGACAATAGAAAGTGGCTTCTATGATTTGGGGAATGGAGATGAAAGAAAGAGAATGAATTCAGTTTAAGGGCTCCATGGAAAGGCTGGGAGTAGGATATAGACTGGACTGCTGAAGAGGGGTGGAATCCTTAGGGTTGGCAAGGTGACAAAGAAACTATTTAAGGATGAGTCAGTAACATGGGCACTGAGGTCAACTTAGTGGCAGAACTGAGTTGAAGAGGAAATATTGTGAGTTGGGTGCAAGAACCCTCAATGAACATAAGGGACTGACCAGCAGAAAATTGACAGTGACGTGACAGCAGTGACAGCAGATAATCATAATCATAATCTGTAAGTACAAGCTTGAAGGAAGATGGCTTTCTGTACAAAGAGGGAGAAAAGGGTCTGGAAGTGACACTGGGCTGCTAAGAGAATGACAGCATTGATCTCCGTCCCATGGCCATAGTGTATGGGATGATGGGTGGCCTCCACATAAGAGGGTATAAGGAGAGCACTTTCATTGTGGGAAAGCCAGGTCCCATTGAGAGAAAGAAAGGGAAAAAAATAGGAGAAAAAAATTTAAAACAACTATTTATTTTTTCTTCATTGTGACAGTTAATTTTGTACATCAACTTGGAGAGTGTTTTTGGATAAGGTAAACATTTAACTTGGTGAGCTATGAATAAGCAAACTGATCTCCATGAAGTGAGTGGGCAGCATCTAATCAGTTAAAGGCTCGACTAGAACAAAAAGACCAGCCTCTCTAGCAAGAGTGAATTCTCCAGCAGACGCCTTCGGATGCCATCTGCACCATTAGCTGTATAGTATCTGCTGCCTCTCAGCCCAGGCTGCAGATTTTGGACTTGCCAGTCTCCATAACTGCATGAGCCAATTACTTATAATAAATCTCTTTCTCTCTATATACATCCTATTAGTTCTGTTTCTCTGGAGAACTCTCATACTTTTATCTTTTGGATTTTTCTTGTATAGGATTTCACAGAACCTCAATCTTTGGAGAGACTGATGATTCAGGAGAGCCTATTTACAAAATAGTGAAGGTTCCAGAGGGCTCATGGCTTCCCTTTAGAGGGAAGATGACCATAGGTGGTCAATTAAGTCTTTGGAGTAAGTGACGATGCATGGAAACTAGGAAGTCTGTATGATGAGAAGCCCCATGATACTAAACTAAATTACTGTTCTTCACACTAGAAATGACAAACCCCAGGAGATCATGGGAAAATTCCAAACAATGTGTAATCTGGATGCTGTTTGCAGCCTCCCCTGCTGCGCTGCAGGAAAGAACTCTGTCTGCCTCTTCAGGTCATCTCCCGAAGCCTTGGGGCTGAGACCCCCTCTCTCAGCACAGGGCCTGTGGTGCATCAGGGGCTAGGTCTTGAAAAACCTTTAACTCTTCCCTTCTTCTCTGAACAAGTTCAAGTGTGTTAACCCCTGTGGCATTGTGCAAGAGAATGCTCTTCGTGCTTCCTAAATATAGCACGCCAGTGGTTGCATCCCTGCTTAAATCTCTCAGCCACCAACCTCAAGCCACCTTCTGGCGTCCATATTCTACCGCTACAGGTGACAGCTGTCCCTTTCCTCAGCTGGCCTGCAGCACCACTGCGACTGCCACCTCCTCTTCCATCAGAACTCACCTGTCTGGGAAACGTGGCTCACTATGATCTTCCACAGCCACGCTGGTGAATAAATGGCTTGCCTTGCAGGATGGCTAAAGGACTCTGCTAACCCCCAGTTTTTCCTACACAGTCTATCACAGCGCCTGAAATTTCCATCATTAGTGATCACTTTTCAGTGACAGCAAGAAAAACTCCTTCTTGGTCTCTGTTCCCCAGGCCTATAATATCAGGAGAGCAGTCAATCAGGGATACTGTTTGATGACACCTAATTATCTCATTTTCCCCTAAGGCCCATTCAGAGAAAGAAGAAATTTATTATTTGCCGCAATTTCTTTGTTTTCTTTTTGTTCAAAAGCTTAGAAATGCTTAGTAATAAAGATGATGTTTTATCTAGGTGTCTCTGGTGTTAGCAAGTATCTATTATTCACATTTGTGCAATGATACAGTTTACCAGTAATACTTCTGACAGTACCATCAGCAATATTATATATAACCTTCTCCAGACAAGGATAATGCAGTTAATATATCCTGACGGGACTTACGTTTTAAGAAGCCTCACGCGAACACCTTCTCCTGTGCACACGCCATTGCTCATTTCTTCATCATTATCATCTCCGGCCCTTCCTGTTGCTTTGCTGCTGGACCATCATCTTCAGGGCCAAGAAGTGTAGGTTACTACTAAAATGCAAAAGATGAATCACCAAGTCATTATTAATCACTGAAACCTTCGAAGCTGTTAGGTTTCTCAAATTTGATTGGGAAACAAACAGGAGTCTCAGGGGACTGGGATCCAAGCAGGTTGAGTACACTCTGCTGGGGAAGGGAATAAAAGGAGAACAGAAAGACTTCATGCCTGGCGTTCTTCTGGGGGACAGATGTGGTGATGCCCACCGGAAGGGCTCTCCGGAGCCAGAGCTACATGAACACTGCAGCTAAAGTGGGCTCTCTGCTTGGCAAGGGGGTCAAGTGCACTGGAAGAGATGGAGCTGGACCTTTTGCTGGGATAAATGAGAGTGATCTTCGCCCCTGTTCTGCCTGGAACCAGAAACTTCATGAACTTAAATGAAGTTTTGCTGTGTGTAGGGGAGGGACTGGGACAGGAAGAAGAGCCAATCCAGGCACTGCGAGTGAAGATGGAAAACATGCACTCTTTTTAAAGGTTTGAGTTGGAGGTTTCTGAGACAGTAGCACAGACATTGAGAAACAAAAATAAAATAGAACGGAAGACAGACAATAATACTAATGGCTAGGGGTATTCTGAATGGCAGAGTGGGGGGGGGGGTCATCACCACAGGCCTAAAGAGCCCAGATAAAACCCCAGCAGCCCAGACACTTCTCAAGTATATACATAAGATAAAAGTCTTAGAAACAATCCATTTGTCTGAAAGGAAGACCGGAGTTGACACGGTGGTCATCTGACTGGATGAAAACACTGCAGGGTGTTGTGCGGCGTGTCAGCCCAGCAAAAAAACCAACAGTGGTCTGTTTGCTGTTCTCCTTTTCTGACTCATCTAGTTCTGTGATAAGAGACCTGTTCATGGAAAACATACTGTGGCTGAGAGTGCATCTCAAAAGCATTTTCTTAACTTCGTAGTGAATTTCCCCAATCTATACACAGAACGAGTACGAGGTATGGGAGAAGGCTACTCTGGTCTGTTGCATTTAATGGTGGCTCAACCACGTCTTACTTGGTGCACGTATTTTTTTGGCTTCTGTACCCTGCCCCTGTCCACGCCAGCACTAATAAAAATTTCAGAATAGTTCAGGAAGGTATTCTAGTCCTAATTTGGAGCTGTGAACACTAATTACAGCTATTATATTGCATGTATCTTATCCTCATACTTCATGATACAAATAATTATTTTTTATAGAAATTCCTTCAGGGAAAGCTCAAGCCTTAGAGAGCCAAAGCACTGAATTAGTGGGATTAAACATGTATGCAAAGATCTAACCAAAAGGAGACTCTGGAAGGGTTTACATTAGAAAAGGATTAACCCTCAACCCCACCCCACAAAAAAACATGGTGAATGTGACCATCAAAAGTTGGCATAACTAATTTAATGAGATCAGGAAGGATCGTAGACTTAGTATCATAGAGAATCTAGAAACTAGAGAGAAAAATAAGAGTTAGAAAATCAGAAAGAACTTGGGAGGTGATTTAGTACAGCTGCCTGGCTTTATGAAGATAAAGTATTAATGTTTATACTTGGCAGATAAGGAGACTGGGGTCTGAGGCCACCCAGCTAGCCGGTGGCCAAGAATGAATTAAATCCTATGTTCCCATGTTTGGTACATGTTATCTAGAGTTAATAAATTAAAAAATAATTGATGATATTTTAGAAAAGCAGAGCCAAAACCTCAAGATAGTAAATGAGAGAGTTCAGATGGCAGATTCAGGGGGAAAATATTCTTTTCAAAAGCATAACTTAGGAATGCATGGCTATATGATCTAGCTCAGGAGACCTTGGAGAAAGAGAACGTTTCTTCAATTAAGGTATAGTAAGAGGAATAAGGAAATATTTTTAAAATCAACTTTTCATGATTTCTGTTCATTTTTCAAAATTTTCTATATTATTTCACCCAACTATAGATACTTTCACAGAAGCACAATGGAGCTCTTCAGTAAGAGATCAAACAATTTGGTATTTCTTTTCTCTATTACAACCACATTGCCACTGAAAGTTTCCCTTGGCTGTTGAGAGAAGTATATTTCCCTCTTTCCACGTGGCACAAATACATTTATTTCATATTCTACTATTTATTATATATTGTAAAATATCATTGATGTTCAATAGGATGGAAGAGTTATGAACAAGTGACAAATTATCTTTCCTTTTACACTGTGACAGAAAGATCAAATTTCCTCTTTGCTTAAAATACATTTTAGTATATGAATCAAAAATTGGATAATTCTCTATGTTTTAGAATGAATTTCATATTTCACTTGTCCTTTTGGAAGCTTGGAAACTGAAATATGCTTGGAGTCAACTTTGTAAGACTTACTGCGGACAGGACAAGTTAAGATAATGTACAAATCTTTTAATAATTAATTTTTATTGAAGTATAGTTGATCCACAATATTATATTATTTTCAGGTGAAAGCACAGTGATTCAGTATTTTTGTAGCTTATACTCCATTATAAGTTAGTATAAGATAATGGCTATAATTCCTTGTGCTCTACAATATACCTTTGTAGCTTATATTTTTATACATAGTAGTTTATACCTCTTAATCCTGTACCCCTAACTTGTCCTCTCCCCTTCCCTCTCCTCTTTGGTAACCACAAGTTTATTTTCTATACCTATGAGTCTGCTTCTGTTTTGCATAAATTTATATTATTTTTAGATTCCACCTATACATGATACCATATAGTATTCGCCTTTCTTTCTTTGACTTATTTCACTAAAGCATATTTTCTAGGTCCATCCACATTGCTGCAAATGGCAGAACTTCATTATTTTTTATGGTTGATCCACACAATATTGCATTGTGTATATATAAAACACATCTTAATCCAATCATCTGTTCACAGGCACTTGGGTTGCTTCCACTAAGTGGTAAATAGTGCTGCTAAGAACACTGGGGTGCATGTATCTTATTGAATTGGCGCTTTCATTTTTTTCTGGATATATACCCAGGAGTGGGATTGCTGGATCATATGGTAGTTCTGTTTCCGTTTTTTTTGAGGAACCTCCACTGTTTTCCACAGTGGCTGTATCAATTTACATTCCCACCAACAGTGTAGGAGGGTTCCCTTTTCTCTACATCTTCTCCAAGACTTCTTATTTATAGACTTTTTTTTGATAGCCATTCTGACAGGTGTGAGATGATGTCTCATTCTTGTTTTGATTTGCAGATAAAGTACAACACTTTTTCTTCACAACTCAAAAGACTGGAAATGACCAAATATAAGACTATGAAGACATGGAATGATCTGGACAAAAAGAGTCAAAGTCATAGGACTGGAAGCAACTACAAAGATCATCTCTTTGCCCTTACCTAGGATTATAACTAGATAAGAGGAGTTTCATTTAGATGCAAAAAAATTCTACTCTGAGAACATTTTCTTGCATTTCCAGTTGGAAATGAAGCACCTAAGCAATTTTTAAGCAATTGAAGGAAATAAAAAGTGCTCATCAATGGAAACTTTAGTGGACTAGGACTATCTCCAAGAATAATTCACACATGCTGCTTATTCAAGATGTCTTTGAAACAAGAGGATAAGCTAGGTAAAAATTTTCTTCTCCTCAAGTGACTCTAATTATTTTTTAGATTGGATCAAATGAGTCTTGCTTTATGATAGAACATTAAAGGGAACCAAAATCTCAGACATCAGTTAATACAGCTTGTATTATTACATTATTTACATTTAAAATCATAAACAATTTCTTTGAATTTTTATGTCATTTCATTTCAAGGCATCTCTCTGCTTGATAATCTTACCTCAATAAGGTATGATATGTACGATTTCATCTGTTGAGTAGATACAAAAACTGAGGTACATAGGGTTTAGGTGATTTTCTAGAACTGATTCTAGATTATAATGGTCTCTTCTTTCTAACACATAATGTCTTTCTAATATGGAGGTTTTCCCAAACTGGGGTCATGGCGGTCATAGGCTAATCTAACACACACATATAAATATATATAAATGCACACTCCGGATCTTTTGGGTGACCACTTTATAACTGAACACTTTCATAAAGTTTCAGTGCTCAAAATGACACTGGTGGTTTTGTTTTCATTTATATCAAGAGAAGGTCAAAGGATTTTAAGGCTTGCAACATGGACAAAGGCTTTTGATAGTTCAGTCAGAGGTGAACATAGGGAGAACTGAGTCAGCTCAAGGACAGAAATGTCAGAGCTAGGCCACATTCAAGATCCTGCATTACAGGAATCTGTACCACGTGCATTTTATAAGCCGATGTACTAAGCAGCATATAATTAACAGTAAGTATAGTAGTAAATAAACAATGAGCAAATATTCTCACTGTGATTTCAATAACAATTGGATTAAAATCAATTTAATGCAGATTTTAATAACACAACAAAGCTAATTAAAACTGAACTAAAAGGATTTGTGTAATTTAATTAATTTAACTACGAGACAATGGATTAAAATTGTCATTTGAGGAGTGAAGGCTGACAGGGTAATCTGTATGAAGTGGCAGCCAGTAATAAAGCCTTGATATTTTTAAAGTCAATTTTGTGTATTCTGCTTTTGTGAACGAGTACCTTCTGTATTAGTATCCTGAAGTTAAAATACAAATACGAATTGAATCTAGAAATGGCCAAGACAATCATTCTGTTATTAACGTCAACAGTGTTGATTTGAAATAGTGCATTTACTACATTAAATTAATCTTTGAGAGCTGAGACACTGAATGAGTGGAACTCTTGAGAAGCAAATCAAGTATCTTTTTGTTTTCCATTGTTCCTTAAAATGTATTTGGTGAGGATGAGCGTTCCGCCCTATGAGATGACGCACAAGACCGGGGCTAGCCCCGCAGCGTAGCCCCGTACGTCCACTCATGCAAAGGAGTAAAACGTCCTCTGGCCACTTTGCACTGCAGACACGGTCTCAATTTTGTATTTACAGGGGACTTCCTTGGTCTCTCAGTTCAAGAGGACTATCTTCTGTTGCATCAAGAAAGGACAGTTTCCTTAATAAACGGTGACTACTTTGCCGGGAGGGAAGGGGGAGATAATCTCTTTTCTGCTGGCTCTTTGATACTGTCTTGTCTCATTAGGGTCCTTATATTTGGCTGCTTTCTTCCTCTTTTTACAAAGCCTCCAAGGACCACTACTTGAAGATCCTCCCTTTCTCCTAGCTGTGGAACCTTCCCAAGTGTGCCCCCTCTCATCCTATACACTTTTAGCCCCTTTCCTTTAACTTCCAGTAGCCAGTGCTCTGATCAACCAGATCTTAGGCCAACTCTGGGAAATTCCCCTTGAAGGAAGGACTCTGGGTGTGTCCTCGTTGGTGTTATCCGTGCTTCAGCACGACTGCAGCCCCAACCCTGCTGCACTTCTAGATTCTGCAATCCCTACAATCTCAGTCCAGCTGTGGGCTCCAGCAAAAAGGCTACTGGTCTCTGATGTCTAATTCCTCACTTAGGCATATATTGAAGAAATTTGTCATATTTTCTGTCTTCTAATTGTGCAGTAGGCAGTGGGTAATTTTATTTGCTTTCCTTATTGATCTGTGTGATTTTTTGAAAGTTGTGTAACAGAGATTAAAATTTATGTGACTGCTATTATCCTATGGAAACACAAAAGCTCTAATTATCTTTGAGAAGAAAAATAACCATAATCTAGAAAGATTAACTGTTAAGAATGTATGTTATCTCAAATCATTCCCACACTTTTTTATATCAATAATTTAATAAATCTTCAGAGAAAATTAGTCATTTCAACATGAGTGAATCAAAACAGATGGCTTATGGTTATTTTAAAATGCCATTTCTCTCACTCACTATTTACACATACTTTTAAATTTGGATCTAATCTATAAATGCTGAAAATAACCTAGTGTTAATTGGTTGTGATAAAGTGTTTAAATTTGGGGGTTCCTCATTTGGAGAGAATCAGAATTAGAATTCACGAGCTTTGCTAATTACTGATTGCCCTTGCATAAAGAAAGAAGACAGAGACCATCTTAACAGCTGCTTTTCTCCTGGCAGTCTAAGAGATGAAATACTATTACAAATCATAAAACTCTACGAGTTCATATGTTCGAATTATTTCAGCATGCATTTTTACTTCTAGTGTAATCCCAGGCTCAACGTTTTTCTCAGGAAGTGCAACTTAAAGTTATTACTGCAACTGGCTGCATTTTTTCAAATCGATTTCTACACTCAGTGTAGGCTAAAGATCCACTGGCTTCAAAGTAATTTAATTTTAAATTTATGCAGGGTCTTTATCAAAACCTGTTGTTCACTGAAAAAGCAAGCATTACTTGAATCTAACTGAAATAAAAAGATCTTCAAAGTGCATTTAGCTCTTAAAAAAACACTTAATATATCTTTAACCTTAGTAATAATTGTACTATTTCAGGTTGATTTTGTTCAGGGATTATTCTCATAGAGCATGACTATGGCGATTATTCTCCAGTGCCTTTTGTAATTTGAAACATTAAAAAAAATTCAGAAGAGTATCAGTATAATCAGATGTTCCATTTATACTGTCTTCTTCGCCAAGAAAATTAGAATTTCTGTGTCATAGAAGAAGCTGTTTGATATACTCTAATAATCACTCAACAGTTCAAATCAATAGAAACCTGTTGACTCATATTATGTGTAACGTGTTACAGAGGATGGAGAGACAAAAGTAACACATGCCTTACTTTAGGGAGTTTATAGCCTAAAAGAAGATAATTAAGGACTTAAACAGTTAAAATGATGTCAGTATGAATCTTACCATAATAAAGGGAGGAGTAATAGAAATAATATACTAAGGAAGCATAAAAGAGATACAGATCATCTCCAAAAACGGTGATTAGAAAAGGATTTAAAGGAAAGTAAGCAGTAAAGAGTAATGATTAGTAGTCAGACTTATGATTTAATTTCTGCTCCAGCACTTATTAGCTGAGTAATAGTAATAATGAAATCTTTATTAAATGCTTACTACTTGGTAGGCATTATGCTAAATGTGGTACATGTGTTATCTTTTTTAGTCCTACTATTAATTCTAAAAGTATTATGAGAATCTCATATTTACAGATGAGAAAACTGAGGGTTGAAGAAATTAAGCGACTTCTTCAAGTTCACACAGAATGTAAGCGCCAAGATTTGAAGCCAGGAGCTGGGCTCTTAACTGCTACAGTCTACTGTCTCCCTTTGAGCCCCAATTTCTTTGTTTTTAAAGTGGGGATATGAAGACTAATGTCACCAGCTTGTTAAAGATTGAGTGAAATCGTTTGGAAAATCTCTAGTCCAGGACATGGAGTAATTGCTCCAAAATGGTTGCAAAAGAATTACTGACAGTTTAGGAAAGAATGAAATTTGGAGTGGAGCGTGAAGAATGCATGACATACAGGTAGGAAGGGAGGTCAGTGAAAAAGTTGGAAGTATACACAAAAAAAGAATGAGGAATCAATACGTAACTGGAGCACAGGGATGATTAGAGGTTGATAAGTGGATACCTTCCAGAGTAAAGTCTTGTGTCAGTTATGAATGTTAATCTTTCAAGTGTTCAAAAAACCAACTCAACTGACTTAAACCAAAATGGAAATTAATGGGTTGAATGGTCTTGGGGGAGATCCTTGGGTACAGGTCTGCTTGATCTAGGACTCAAATACCACCACCCATCTAATTTTTCAGCTCTGCTTTCTCTATGTGTGCTCCATTTGCAGGCAAGCCCTCTTGATTGGAGTAAAAGTGCGGCAGCAGTCCTAAGCCTGATATTATCTCAGCACCATGGAGAGCAAAAGAGAGTTCAGCAAGTGCAGGAAAATCCTGGGGCTCCCTTTGATTTGACAAGGCTGAGTTTTCTGTTCTACGTTCTTTAGTTTTTTCCAACCCTAATAGTAGTGTCAGAAGAATGGGGTATTCACTATCCAATTTCATACCTGAGAGTGGAGTCAATCTTGGCAAAACAGATGACTAAAAGTAGGGGATGGGTGATCTCTCAAAAGAAAATCAGGTACTGTTACTAGAGATGAAGGTCTTTAATACAAACTGATAGTGCACTTGACAACAGAGAATCACTGAAGGTGGTTTTGATTTTATTATTTTTATTTTTTTAATGGAGGAGTGATATGGTTAGAAGCTTTATGAAGAGTGATCTTGTAACAGTGTGAGGACTTGTTTAACAGAAGAAGCTTGGAGGACTGGAACTGGGAAGCTATTTAATGGGTAAGTGGTAATGAGGATGTGGCCCAGCATGGTAACAGTGGGAAAATAAAAGAGAAAACGTGAAACAGATGTTTCAGAAGCAGAGGCCACAAAGCTTTACAAGTGATCAGAGGCAGGGTACCTGATAATGTGCATGGAATGATTACTGATAATCTGTTGGAGTTAATGAGACAGCTAAAGACAGATCTTAGGGGACTAACTAAATTCAGGTTGCAAGACAAAGAAGAGCCAAGGAGGAGGAGCCAGAGGAAAAAGAAGGGGATCAAAAGCCTGGGTGACAGTCACAATAACTGAGGCTCCAGATGAGGGCGTAAGCTCCTTTCTGGGGCACGCCAGCAGGCCACATTGAGCAGAGAGAGGGCACAGAGGCACCACTGCCCAGCCGATGGTCCCCCAGAGCACCTCAACAGGCCTCTACAGGTGAGCCAAACCTGAAGCCTGCCCTCAGGCTGAACCCCAGGACATGCAAACAGGCCTCTGTTACAGTGGGTGGGGCAGACGGCCGAGAACTCTCTGACTGCTGAGTCCAGTGAGACCCAGGAACCAGAAGTCCTCCTAGCCACCAGGGCCAGGTGATCGGCGGGCGTTCCCTGAGTGGCAGCCACAAAAACCAGGGCACCAGGCTAAAAAGCAGGGCGCCAGACACGTGTAAAGGCTTCCCTGGAAGAAGGGTTCTATTTGTGCTCATATATCACCTTTTAAAAAAAGGTTTTCTTTGAACAGACATTTCACTGAAGAAGATACACAAATGGCCAAGAAGCAGCATGTGAAAAGATGTTCCATGCCATCAATCATTATGGAAAGTCAAGTCAACCTCCTGATAAAAGGAGTGCTCCGTCTTCAAGGAACATACAGTCTACTGAGACCAAACCCATAAAAGCACTTTGTGAGAACTACGTTTTATTTGTTTCATGAACGCTAAGTAAGAGCTGAAACAGCAGGGCGTAAGACTGCTTTGAACGAGACGCTTTTAGAAGGTCTTCTCTGAGCACTTAGCAAAATAACTTTTAAGCTTTTCTGTTACCCATATGCTCCTAAAGATATCTGAGTTGTTTGAAGGAGAATATATGATCCATTTTGAAAGGCTTCACCCTTGGGCAAAGCACTGCTTACTTAAGACTGGACAACTGAATCTGATCCAAAGTGAAGTAATAGCACTGCTGCATTTTTGTAAGGTTGTGACTTGAGTGGTTGTGTATATATTAGGTCAGTTAATACCTTCTAAGTACTTTCTAAGTTGGTATTTTTCCTTAGAATTATCTCTCTATGAAGACAATCCAGGTCTGTGCACGCCCTGTGGCCAAGTCCTAATTGTATCAGCTTGCTCTCCAAGCTAGATGAAAATAGGTAAAGATGATATGATTATGATCATGATTATTTTTCTGAGAGCTATATATCCTGTTTTATGGCTAATAAACCATGCAGTGGGTCTATTTCCTTGGAATATGATACAGTGATTAAGAGCTGTGTCTCAACTCTGTACAGAAGTCACTTCAACACTCTGAACTTTGAGTTTCTCACAACAGGAAAATAAGAATATACACCTCTATATAAGGTATTGTATGGATGAAATGAAATAATTCATGTAGAGCACTGAGCAAACTTCCTGGCATATAATTAGTGCTCAAAACATTATTATTATCATTGTCTATGGAAGAATACCAAGACTTCCCACCCTGGGCACTCTTGCTTCTGATCTTTTCTTCATGCTCTTCCTTCTTTGTGGCACATCCTAACTCTTGCTCTTAGTTCCCTTAATATTCTAAGCATCCAAAGATCTACTCAGGTTTCATTGTGAATTTTTTTCCAGTTGCTTTTTCCCTTATTTGATCTCTGCTTGCATTTTCAATGTCAAGTGCAGTAGTTCAGGTACAAGGCCTCTGGAGCTAGACTATGTGGGTTTGAATGGGTTGGATGACCTTGGGTAATTTAATTAACCTTCCAGTGTCTTCTCTGTAAAATGGGCATAAAATAGGTACTGCTATTATCTATCTCATAGGGGTGTTGCGGAGATAAATTGAAACATATAAAGGGGTTAAAATAATGTCTCACAGGGAGGGAGGGTATAGCTCAGTGGTGGAGTGCATGCCCAGCATGCACAAGGTCTTGAGTTCAACCCCCAGTACCTCCATTAAGTAAATAAATAAACCTAAATACCTTCCCTCGCCAAAAAAATTAAAAAAGTCCCATAAATAATAATTATTAAGTGTATACTAACTATAATCATTACCTTACATTTTTGTACCAATTTGTTCTTTACTTGGTTCATATACTAGGTCCACATCATCAATTATAAGCTTCTTGAGATCAAGGACCATGGCTCAGGGAACATTTACAATACCATCACAGTAATGGATACACAGTAGATGTTCAGTATTTGTTGACTGAGTGAAGTCAAGCAAAGTTACATGTAAATTATTGAGAATGAGAGAAGAGAAACACCCACATACTGAGCACCACAAACCGGCATCACATTGTGTCAATTTATCTTCAAAGCATCTTTGCGTGAGGAAGCTGCTACTTCTACATAAATAGGGGTTGTTTGAAAATGAAATAATGTTGCATATAAAGTGCTCATTATAATGCTCGGCATACAGATGGCTCAATGAATAAAATACTTATTAGATAATAGCAGAAGGGAAGAGGCCAACATTTTCATCTCATTTTAACAGATAAAGCTCACAGAAGTCAAATCAACGACCTGAGGTCAAATAGCTTTTAAGTAATTTAACCAGGGATTGAAACTATGTCTTTGTGTTTTGCTAACTTGAATATACCCCAAACTGCTAAAACAATACTTTGAAAAAAGGATTTGAGTTTACAGTGATGAGGTGGGGCTCTTAAGAAATATGTTTCAGATAAATTGGTTAAATATTCTACCATTGTATCATGATCTACAGATAAAGAACTGGTTATTGGATGCATAACAGGGTCAGAGAAAAAAGAAATGAATTAGGAGCTAGAATCTAGTTCTTACTTTGGATTTGCCTTTATATAAACCATCCTGGTCCTCAGTTTCCATCTGTAAAAGAGAGGGATACATTAGGAGAGAAAGGACCACTAAGCTCCTCTTAACATCTGACATTCAAAATTAGGAACTTAGCATAGAGAATCTTAAGACATGGCACTCAATAGTCCAAGAAAAAAAAATTTCTTATTTTGGGCCGTCAGGGTAAAACTTCCTATTTTCAGGAAGAAGCTGAAAAAAATGCTTTGAACTACATATTTGAATGATGTATTTTTTTGTCAGTCTGCATTGCTGTTTCTGCCATGCTATCCTTAGTTGCATGGATACAGGAACACTGAAATCATTTCCTCACTAATTGTGAGAAGAGCATCTATGGACAGTTAGTCTATTTCCTTTGCTTCCAAAAATGTAGAGTAAATATCACCTTCCAAACCCATTTCTGGGATTTTCTCATCTACTAATACTAGGACTTTGGTAACGTCACATAAGGTCCCAAGAAACACACACATTATTCTAAGAAAAGTGAGGTGGGGTCTGTTTAATTCTGTATGTCTGAAGGATTGAAAATACTGTTTATCAAAGGAATATTTTAATATACATAAATATTTGATACTGGGTATATTTTTAGATGTTCTGGGGAATAACGTGAGTAGAAGAAAGTATCTCCAAATGGTGACTAATGATCTTGTATCAAAGGCAGAGAGAAGGCTACAATAAAGAAAAACATCTTGTTTGTAACTCAAAGGCAGATTGAACCTGTGATTTGCATTTTTATGGAATCTTTAGAATACCATTTACTGACTGTATTAGTGGGAGTCAATTGTAATAATGAATCATTAAACTCTGAACACAACAGAGAATGAAATTGCCCTGAACTAAATGTGAGACGTCAAAAATCCCTTACTGAGAAAAATCTCTGTGTTCTCCCTGTGCATTCCCATGAAGACTGGCAAATAAACCCTGGTAAACCATTTGCCAATAAAAATGATTAAGACAGAAGTAAGAAAATACAGAAATAGAATAAGCCCATTATAGTGCAGCTTAATTGGCCTCTTCCAAAGAAACAAGCCAGGAGTTTGGTAACATGACTCCAGAAAGCAGCATCATTAAATGTTATTCAAAACTGTTCCAATAGGTCTTTTAAACCAATAACTCCTAGGAAACTTGGATCAAATAAATGAAAATAAATAACGATAAAAAGTGGAAAACCAAATTAAACAGAAACATCAAAAGCAGTGAGGTTAGCTGCAGTTAGACTCACTCTCAGACACACTTTTGCTCCACGGATTACAAGATTAGAGAGAGTTAAACTTGTAAAGAAAGTCCTGGTGTGACAGCAACCAGGGACCACTAAACGTGGACAGAAGGGAGTTTATTTTGCAACCACCTGTAGGGACCACACCAGGGTTTACTCAATCTACTTCACAGATACAGTTTTCTTACCCCCTTCAAGGGAGATTATCAGGGAGGATAAGGGCAAAAAGCACAACATTTCTCATTTTTGTATCTACCCTCAACTTTTTCCCCACCCATATGTACAAATGTGGTCTTCTCGATGCTCCTATACTCCAGGCTTGTACTAAGGAAATGCTGTCAACAAACAAACTGGTTCCAGTGGTCTCCTCGTCCCTGGGGAACATGGTGAGGGGAGAGAGTACAGGGGAGAGGGAGGGAAAAGAATCATTTCCCTAAGAAGAAAGAAGGAGCAGCAATGCTATTCCAATGATTTACTGTAGGTTTAAATAAAATCTACTTGAAGAGATTTTTTTGCTGAAGGAATAAAGTGTTATTATTACTACTTTGGGAGGTAGGTTTTAGATTTTATTAATAAATCAAATTCTTGTCTTATTTGGTGCCCACTCTATGCCCTGAAAGGTACTAGACTTTTGGGAACAGAAGAGGGAAACAGACATGATTCCTGTACCCAGGAACAGTGTAGCTGAACACACGCAACAGCTGGGAATCAAAGCAGGATGCTAATTTACAAGGCCTGGACTAAAGCATTTTCCATGATCAGTGTGTTCAATTCAGAATGAGCTGAGAGGATAGTTTTCAGGGAAAGGCAGCGACTTGTGACAGACTTTAAGTATCATTTCAAGACTTTGCTAAGAAACATACAGTAATATTAAAATCCATAATATTTTCTCATGTTTACTATTTCCTGATCCCAGGTTTTCACTCATGACATTCTTCCGTATCTGGAGTACTGCTCCTGTCAATGCTATCAGTCAGTTCTTTCAGAATCTGGCTCAGAACACACCTCTGCAGGAAATCCATCCTACTGATTTCTTTGTACTTTACCATCTTCAATAATTTTGTCTGACTGTGCTAGTTTTCATTTTAATTGTTCTTGTGTCGTTGGCTTGGGTGTACCGGTTCTGACAAACTTAATCTACTAACGAGCCAAAAACGTAATATCTTGTTCATTTGATATTATTTCCCTTTTATCATTTCACTACCCAGTACAGGTTTTTGTACCCAGAAGATTGTTTGTTTTACGTGAATTTATTTTTCTGAACTTTTAGAATGAGGTGGAGCTCAGAAAAACTCATCTAACTCCTTACAGTTTCCCACGCTCCCACTGTCTTACCCCATCCCCCACCCCATTCCAGAAACCTTTGATCTTATTCTATTCACCATAGTTTTGTCTTTTCTAAAGTTTTATACTAATGGAATTGTACAGCATGTAGTCAGTCTTACATCAAAGCTCATGCTCTTTACCTGTACCTATTGCGTCTCTTTAAAAGACAGGAAATGATGAGGTCTTTAAAGTAAGTTGAAATTGAACCCATTGCCCAGGATTGCCTCTTGGCTGTCAAGGGAATCCAATTTGGCCCCATTTAGGTGCAATAGCCTCATTAATAATCAATCAATAAATCAGAATATTTGAGCAACTACTATTCATGGTTATAAGCAATTACCTTGCTGCTAATAAGAGAGGTAAGAACAGGAAAAAAAAAACCAAAACTCTATTGCACCAGAAAGTAGGAGAGAGGGGGACACAGACAAAGCATTTTGGGGTTCAGTGGAGAAGAGCATTTCATTTTCTTTTTTTAATCAGGTGCTTTTTTTGGTGGGGGTAATTAGGTTTTAAAAATTTGTTTATTTTAATTGAGGTACTGGGGATTGAAACCAGGACCTTGTGCATGCTAAGCATGTGCTCTACCACTGAGCTATACCCTCTACCCCCTTGAGAAGAGCATATTTAACTAGAAGATTGGAAAATCTTTTCAAAAAGAAGTATCTTTGTTCTTGACCTTGAAAATTAAGTAATATTTCAAAAGAAGGTAATAGTGAGATGATATTTCAGGGGGAGACAATAACATGGCTGTACAACAGAGAATAATGGTCTCCCAAAGATGTCTATATCCTAGTTCCTGAAATCTTTGAATACATTGCCTTACATGGAAAAACGTATTTTGCAGATATGACTAAGTTAAAGGTCTTGGGATAGGGAGATTATCCTGGGTGGGCCCAGTGTAATCGCAAGGGTCCTTATGAGAGGGATGCAGGGGAGTCCAGGATTGGCAGTGTAGAAAGCACCTGAGCTCACCTCCTCCCACAGACACTTCAAATCTATACCTATACACAGAGCAGTTCCTCTTGAAGAAGACCTGAGGGCTGACTGAACAACTACTGCACATGCAAGCACCACATAGCAATAGGAAAGACAAAGATGCTGTGTCTACGAAAACCACATCCCCAATGCAGCAACCCGGAGTGGCACGGGATCCTGCTGAGGGGCCTATGCACAGATTCACCCACCCTGGGGTACAGTGATAAAACAGCATAATTTAAAGGACACCTACACTTTATAAGAAGGAATTGCATTTTTTAAACTTAGAGATTCTGTCCAACAGGTAGGGAGCTGCGAGAGCCCTCTCTGAGGTCAAGAGGTGCCAGTGAGCACCACTGTGAAAGTCTCTCTATGACTGTTCCCAACCCACACCTGGTCCAACTCCAGCTGCCCCACCAAGGCACCTTGGCCCAGTGCTCCCTGCACATTGTCCCTGTTCTATGCCCACTTTAGCTCCAGACATCCTGCCAAAGCCACCAGGTGCAGGCAGTCTACATAGGGGACACTCCCACATAAGATCATTTCTTCAAGACCAGGAGAGGTAGCTGTTTTATTTAGTACATAGAAACAAAAAACAAAGTCAAACAAAATGAGGTGACAGAAGAAAATGTTCCAAGCAAAAAAAACAAAGTAAAACCTCAGAGGGGGAAAAAAAAACCCTACTGAAATGGAGATAAGTAATTTACCTGAAAAAACATTCAAAGAAACCATCATAAGGATGCTCATCCAACTCAAAAGAATGGAGAAACTCAGAATTTCAGCAAAGACATAGCAAATATAAAAAAGAACCAATCAGAGCTGAAGACTGCAATAACTGAAATGAGAAATACACTAAAGGGAATCAATAGCAGATTAGATGATGCAAAAAATGGAAAAGTGACATGGAAAACAAAACAGCAGAAATCACCCAATCAGAACACCAAAAAGAAGAAATAATTTTTAAAATGAGAGTTTAAAGGACATCCAACACAATATCAAGCATACTAACGTTCACATTGTAGGGGTCCCAGAAAAAGAGAGGGAAAGGGACAGAAAACTTATCTGAAGAAATAATGGCTGAAAGCTTCCCTAATTTGGGGAAGGAAAGAGACATTCAGGTACAGGAAGAACAGAGGGTCCCAAGCAAATGAACCCAAAGGCATCTATATCAAGACACATTATAATAAATATGGCAAAGATATAGATAAAGAGAGAATTTTAAAGGCAGCAAAAGAAAAACAACTAGTTACACACAGAGGAAACCTCATAAGACTATCAGCTAATTTTTCAGCAGAAGGGAGTGGCAGGATATGTTGAAAGTGCTGAAAGGAAAAAGCTTACAACCTAGAATATTCCATATGGAAAGGTTATCTCTCAGGATTGAAGGAGAGATAAAGAGTTTCCCAGACAAGCAAAATCTAAAGGAGTTTATTACCACTAAACCAACTTTACAAGAAATGTTAAAAGGTCTCTTTAAGCAGAAAAGAAAAATACACAGACAGAAATAAAAAATACACATACAGGAAAATTCTCACTCTTCAAGGCAAATATATGGTAAAGGCAGTGGTTCAGCCACTTATAAAGCTACTACGAAGATTGAAAGACAAAAGTAGTATAATTAACACACTATATAGCAAGTAGTTGAGGGATACACAAAATAAAAAGATGTAAAATCTGACATCGAAGACATAAAATGTGAATGTGACAATGAATGCTGTACACTGGAATTTGACACAACATGGTAAAATTACTATAAATCAATAAAAAATGTTAAAAAAACATAAAATGTGATAATGTGGGGAGTAAAAAAAATGTAGTGTTTTTTTTTTAATGCTTTTGAACTTAAGTGACTTAAACTGGATGGCTAATATACAGATTGATACATATACACCTCATGGCAACCACAAACCAAAAACCTACAATGGGTTCCCCAGAAATAAAGAGAAAGGAACCTAAACATAACATCAAAGGAATCCATCAAGTCACAAGGGAAGAAAACCAAGACAAGGCAGAAACAGAGAAGAACTATAAAAACAGCCAGAAAACAATTAACAAGTGGCAATAAGTATATGCCTATAATAACTTTAAATGTTAATGGACTAAATGCTCCAATCAAGACATAGGGTAGGTGACTGGATAAAAAAACAACAAACAGCTACATGCTGCCTACAAGAAACTTACTGCACATCCAAAGACACACACAGATTTAAAGTGTAGGGATGAAAAAGACATTCCATGCAAATGGAGAAGAAATGCTGGAGTAGCAATTCTCGTATCAGACAAAACAGACTTCAAAAGAAAGACTGTAACATAAGACAAGGAATGGAAGTACATAGTGATAAAAGAGTCAATCCAACAAGTGGATATAACATTTGTAAACATTTATGTACCCACAACTGGGAGCACCTAAATATACAAAACAATAGTAACAGAAATATAGGGGGAAATAAACAATAATACAGCAAGAGTAAGGGACTTTAATACCCCACCTACATCAACAGACAGGTCATCTAGACAGAATATCAATAATGACAAAGAAGTTCCTCTCTACCCTGGGTTAGAGAGAAAGAGAAAACAGAGGCAGTATGCTCTTTGACACTGGTCTTGGTAGTATTTTATTTGATCTGTCTACTCAGGCAAGGGCAACAAAATAAAAAATAAACAAGTGGGACTATATTAAACAAAAAAACTTTTAAGACAGGAAGGAAACCAACAACAAAATGAAAAGGCAACCTACTGAATGGGAGAAGATATTTACAAATGATATATCTGATGAGGGGTTGATAACCAAAACACAAAAAACTCATACAACTCAGTATCGAGAAAAACAAACAACAAAAAGCAGAATAGATATTTTTTCAAGAAGATATAAGGTGGTCAATAGGCACATGAAAAAGTGTCCAACATCTCTAATCATCAGAGAAATGCAAATCAAAACCACAATGAGATATCACCTCAAACCGGTCACATTGATTATTACCAAAAAGACAAGAAACAGTGTTGGTGAGGACATGGAGAAAAGGGAACCTTCATACACTGTTGGTGGGGATGTAAGTTGGTGCAGCCACCACTGTGGAAAACAGAATGGAGTTTCCTCAAAAAACTAAAAATAGAACTACCATACAATCCATCAATTCTACTTCAGGATATTTATCCAAAGAAAATGAAAACATTAATTTGAAAAGATAGACGCACCCCAATGGTCACAGCAGCATTATTTACAATAGCCAAGATATGCAAGCAACTTAAGTGTCCACTGATAGATGAATGGATAAAGAAGTGACATATATATATATATATATATGTGTGTGTGTGTGTGTGTGTGTGTGTGTATATATATATATATATATAAAAAATGGAATATTAGTCACAAAAAGAATGAAATCTTGCCATTTGTGACAACATGGATGGACCTAGAGGGTATTATGCTGAGTAAAATAAGTCAGAGAAAGACAAATACCATACAATTTCACTTATATGTGGAATCTAAGAACAAATAAACAAACATAACACAACAAAAACATATTTATGGATACAGAAAACAAACTGATGGTTGCTAGAGGCGTGGGGGTGAGGGGATGGATGAAATAGGTGAAGGGGATTAAGAGGTGCAAACTTCCAGCTGTAAGACAAATATCACGGGAATGTAATGCACACTTAGGAGTATAGTCAATAATATTGTAGCAACTTTGGTGACAAATGCTAACTGGTCTTATTGTGGTGATATTGATAATGTATAAAAATATCAAATTATTACGTTGTACACTTGAAACTAATATAATGTTTTATGTTAATTACAACTCAATTTATAAAAGAAGGATGCAGGAGGGTCGGAGTCACAGAAGGAGGTGCGATGATGAAAGCAGAGGTGAGAGAGGGGAAGGGAGGGAGGGAGAGGGAGGGAAGGAGGGGGACTGGGAGCTTCTGTGCAGCTGGCCTTGAGGATGGAGAGAACAGGGCCAGCAGCCTAGAAATGCAGGTGGCCTCTACAAGCTTGGAAAGTCAAGGGAGCAGATTTCCTCCCAGAGCCTCCAGAAAGAAGGCGGCTCTGTCAACATCGTCATTTAGCCTGTTAAGACCCATTTCTGACTTCTCACCTCCACAACTGTAAAATAATAAATTTGTGTTATAAGGCCCCTAAGTGGTAATTTGCTGCAAAAATAATTGGAAACTAATACAATGAGAAAATGCAGCTTTTTTAGGAAATAGTATTGCAGTTTGGATACAGTGTAAGGTATTTGTAGGGGAGTAGTGGGAAATAGGGCTGACTCTGTAGAGTGGGGATGGAGCCGGCATCTTGGTATATAGTGAACACATAAATATTTGCTAAGTGCATTTGTTAACTTATAATTACTTATAATTATGGTTTCCATTGTTTGCCCCTCAAATTCACAAATGGGAATCCTAACCCCTAATACTTCAGAATGTGATCCCACATGGAATTAGGGCTATTGCGGATGGTAAATAGTTAAGATGAGATTATACTGGAATAGAATGGGTCCCTAATCCAATAGTAGTGGTGTCCTTATTAAAAGTGGCTATTTGGACACAGACTCACACACAGGGAGAAGACCATGTGAAGACGAAGGCAGAGATTGGGGTCCTATAAGCCAAGGAACACTACAAGCCAGCAAACCACCAGAAATGATGTTACAAGCATAAATCAGATTCTTCTTTACAGCCCTTAAGAAGGAACCAACCCTGCCAACATCTTGATCTCAGACTTTTAGCCTCCAGAACTGTGAGATAATAAATTTTTGTTATTTAAGCTACTCAATTTGTGGTCCTTTATTATGGCAGTCCTAGGAAACGAATACACAAAAACAGGAAAAAATGGGAGACATGGAAGGGTCAAAACTATGACTTAAAAGACTGACTGGAGAGCGGTGTGTGGGGTGGTCTGGAAAGTGAGAAAAGAAGTTGTGAGGGCTAGAAGTTGTGAATGCACTAGAGTGGGGAGAATCTAGAGTTAGCAGAGCAGTGCCTGCTGGTGATTTTAATGTCCAAACCTAAAATCGCGCCGCACGATGCTTAAGCGGACAACAGAACAAAATATTTGAAATCATAGCTGTCCTAGAAAACCCACACTGTGTCAGCAGTTCCCAAGTGTATTACATAGAACACTAGTGCCACAAAATGCTCTGAAGGAAAAGCATTTTCCCATCAGATGAATTAGGAAAACTCAGTATTTTAGCGTAGTAAAGGCTCTGAGAAGTCCTGCAAAAGGGGAAACCAACTCAGCTTTGTATAATGCATCACTGCTCAGACATCTGTGAACACGAACCCTTTTCTCACAGAAGTCTTGTTCATATCCACGGAACATTCTTGGGATATCTTGCTCTTGCTGTAACCCATCTCTAAGACCTATGCTGTGCAATACGGTATCAGCTGCCACGCGTGGCTGTTGAGCTTCTGAAATGTGGCTAGTCTGAACTGACATACGCTGTGAGTATATATATGCACTAGATTTCAAAGCCTTAGTATGAAAAGAAAAATGTAAAATATCTCATTAATAATTCTAATATTGTTTTTCATATTGAAATAACAATACTTTAGATAGACTGGGTCAAACAAAATGTTACAAAAATGAATTTTACCTGTTTATTAAAAAATTTAACGTGACTACTAGAAATTTAAACTCATATAGGTGGCCAAAATTATATTAATTATATTCCTCTTAGACAGCTCTGCTCTAGACTATCCTATTTGTTTAATATACCCCCTGTTTTCTAGGTTCTTTTTTAAAAAGGTCTGAGATTTCTTTCTATTTGCAAGCTATCAAAGTTGGCTTGCCACAGTTTCAAGGATGCTACCATAAGGCATGAAACTCATGGATCAAAAATAAAGGATAGTTTATTATTCACAGTAATAACAGTCACTAGAGTACTACTTTTTTTTTTTTTTTTTTTTTTGCACTAGTTTCCTGAGTCCCAGCTCCCATTGGCAATATCAAGATACATGCCTAAAGGGTGTTGTTACAGGAGAGGATTCCTGAGCTCAGGAAACCTTAATCCCTCTAGTGATCAATTAGCATGCCTATACTTTGCTCTAGAGGGATTTACTGTCTTTGTTACATTGGACAGTAAGTATGCCTGTTCTTTGATCTGGAAGAAGATACTGTATCTCTCCTCCAAGGCTGTGGTAAGCTTGCCCTTTGCTGTGAGTGGAGACATTAACTCTATCTTTGTTATACAAATGTCCTTGAAAATAGAAACATGAACAAAGGGCAAGATGTGCAGAAATATAACAATTGTTTTCCAGTGGTTGTGTTCAAGTCCTTGTGACTAAGAAAAGATGTTCAAATGAAGAACACTCCTTGATATTCCAACTTGTGCTTAAGAGATTAAAGATGAGGAAAACCCTAAAATGGATATTCAACAGAGAATCTCATTCTCTAGTGTATAAGAGAACGTCGGGGTCTATACGGGGTTATGCTCTTCCTGCAGCATTTCTGCCCTCCTGGATGTTGTCACAAGAGCTAGATCATCATCTCCAGCACTTGCTCAAGCTTCCTGGACCACTGTGATGTATCTGTCAGAGCCTGATGAGAGCTCAAGCGTTCACAGTTCCTGACACTCCTACCATCTGTCTTGGATGGTGCCTTAATCACATGTCTTTTTCCTGAATAATAATAATAAAAAAATCTAAATAAAGCATTATAGATATAAGCATGTATAGTCAAATATATAATAAAATACTATATTTATAGGACTTATGTGATCAAATATATGGCATCCACCTTCAAAAATTCTTTGAATAATGCAGAAGATACAAAGATTCTTGAAACAAGATGCCTTTCTTCATAGAGTTTACAATCTAGTTAGGAAGCAGACACTAAATCCAGTAATAATACTATTGCATGAAGTAACTTTTGTAATTGTCCTCTGCATTTTCAGAATCTTGTTTTGATTATTCCCAATGGTGGAAAACACTTCTCTTTTGGCAAATGGTTAGATTTCTGTAAATATCTCAAAGTTATTCATAGCCAAGTCTTGTGAATAAGTTGAGTAATACAGTAGGGTATTACTACTTTTAAAAATAAGTGAAATATGATTTTAAGATTCTGTCTTATTGCTTTAAGTGGCTCATAAAGTATTTTTACAGCAATTTCAAAAAAGGAGTTCCAAGGCAGCATTTCCTGCATAATTAAAAAACTTCAAAAAGTGACTGATTTGAATATGTATGGCCTTTCTGATTGCATAAATCATAGCAACGGTGTTTTAAAATCATTCTTTTACTCAACAGACATGCCCTATTCCTTTGTAAGTGTATTAATAATAATAACTGATAATCATGGCTCACTTACACTGTGCTAACTATATGTATCAATCATCAAAAAATCCTATTTGCATGGAAGAAACTTAGGCACAGAAAGGCTTAGTAACTTGTCCAAGACCACCCCTCTACTCTGTAGCAGTTTCAGAATTTGAACAAAGGCATACTTTGTATAGGTACTATTTCATCAAGCCAAACTAAAGAGACAAAGTTTGAAACATGCATAATTACATATCAACCTCTGCATTTTCATAAACATTTAACCAAAGATTTATACTTATTGTGCTGTAAAGATAAAAGTTCTTTTTTTGGACTTTTATACTCTATACCATATATATTGGTTCCATTCAGTGTTAAAAGCTCCTTTTCATATTCATTGTTTCCCTTGAGTACAAAAAAGATATGAAAATCTCATGAGAGATGTGAATCTGGTTTTGCCTTTAAATGGATTTTCAATCTATTTATAGATTCAAAATAACAGACAAAATAAGATATAGAAAAACCTTTGAATTCTATTAAACTGTGTATTAAAAAACACTGCATACTCCTAAGAAGGCAATGACCAGTGTCAAAAATCAGAAAGTAAGTTTAGGGCAGGGCATGCACTCAAGGGCAATGGAGCCTGATCAAATCTGACCCTCAGGGCTTCGACTCCAACAACTAGGGAGCAGACTCTGCCCCTCACAGGGCAGTGACAGCCATAGAGCAAAGAAGAGGCCCCGCCCCACATCCAGCGCAGGCTCTGGACACACCACCGGTCACAACCCCTGTCAAGGGGATGTACAGTCTGAGGAAAGACATGGCTGACATGGCTGGCATCCATCCCCAAACCAGCCCTCTCACCAAAATATCAGACTCACACAGACTGTACAGCAATGCTCCCACGGTAAAACACCCCTTCAAGGAACTGCCCCCCCACCCCAAACTGTTGATGGGAATGTAATTTGGTGTAGTCACTGTGCAAAACAGTAAGGATATTCTTAAAACACTAAAATCAGAGACACCATATGATCCAGCAATCTCACTTCTGGGCACACATCTGGAGAAAACTAACTCGAAAAGAAACATGCATCCCAATGCTCACAGCAGCACTATTTACAATAGCCAAGACATGGAAACAACCTAAATGGCAATTGACAAATGTCTGGATAAAGAAGCCGTGGTATATTTATACAATGGAATACTACTCAGCCATAAAAAGTAATAAAATAATGCCATTTGCAGCAACACGGATGGGCCTAGAGATTATCATACTAAGTGAAGTTAAGTCAGAGAAAGACAAATATCATATGATATCACTTATTTGTGGAATCTAAAAAAAGTGGCACAAATGAACTTATTTACAAAACAGAAACAGACTCACAAACATAGAAAACAAATTTATGGTTACCATAGGGGAAACAGAGGTGGGGAGGGATAAACTAGGAGTATGGAGTTAACAGATACAAACTACTATATATAAAACAAATAAGCAACAAGGATTTACTGTACAGCACAGAGAACTATAGTCAATATCTTGTAATAACATATAATGGAAAATAACCTGAGAAATACATGTATAACCGAGTCACTCTGTTATACACCTGAGACTCATACAACATTGTAAATAATTATACTTCAATAAAAATGAAAAAAAATCAAGGAACAGATACCAGTTGCTTCAATATAGAAATTTCTAGGTATGGGAAAGTTGTAATTGAAGTCATTCTTTGAAGTCTTAGAAACAGAATATAAATGTATGTCTGTAATTTTGAAAAGCAGTATAAAAATGTGTTCCTGAAGCATAACCAAAAATATTCATTCATGCATTCATTCACATTTTAAATTCAATGAGTAGTTAATTAGGGCATTCTATGTGTGTAATACAATACTGGGGGATGTAGAGGATACTAAAATGTATAAAAAAAGATGCTTTCCTTCACAGAGTTTATAATACAGTTGTGAAAATAAAATGTGTGCCCAATTAACTAGACTGCAAGGTAGCCTGTGACCCAAGGGCATTTTTCCAATTCGATTCAACCAACTTCACTGAGCACTCCTGTGTCTATATTTTACTAGGTACTGATGATACAAATCTGAAAGAAACACTTGTAATATAGAAAAGGTCTTGGATTACCGTTGGTCTCTATGAGGAATGACTGTGTAGCATTTAGAGCTTAAGGAAGAAGTACGTTTCTTACCATCAGAGGTGTGATTCATAGACTGGTGGTGACATTTTGGGGATACAGAGAAAAGGACTTAAGACACAAGTTGACCGGTTATAGTATTTGACCATTATGTTCCTTCAAGTCGTAAGACTTTAAGCTTCTGTGCTTCTTTCAGGGGTAGGTAGGTGTTTCAGAAATTCTCAGGTCATCACGTGTCTGCAGTTGTCTGCTCCAGGTTTAGATTGTGCAGGAGTTGAAATGTTCCTTTAGAAGTATTCATCAGTGTTTTTAAACATAGTCTCATCAACCCAGAAGACGCTGTGTGTGGTCATCTACTCTTTTTCCTTTTTTAAAGGCCTCAAAGAGCACATTTCTTCACTTAAAGAGGCATGAATGAAGTAATCACAAACTGATCAAATTTCAGTACCCAGTATTTGGTTCTACAGTTTGTCCAAAATCAAAGGTTTTTTTCTTCAAAGGATCTGACTCACTTCAAATGTCATGCAGAGTCCTGGATTTGGGGGCCAACTAATTGGTTTTATCAAAAGTTGAAAGAGGAAAATGGAAATCCATTACAGCAATAGCATGAAGAGGCTACAGTGCTAATTTTAAAAATGAATTTTGAAGTATTGTCCTCTAAGTTGGTTTGTTTTCTTATTTTGGTTTAAAGTTTTGAGACTAATGAAAATGAACTATTTCCACATCCAAAATAGCAAAGTAAATTTCCATTTTTGCCTTTTTTCCCTATAAAATTAGCCATAAATAATTGGATTGAAAAATCTTTGAGATGTGAGATTTTCACTGTTAAATATTACTTCTAGTCTTTCTTCTAAAATTTCTCTTATAAACTTTTATCTCTGAAGAAAGAAGAATTTTCCTGTGATTCTAAAACTGTCACTGTATGGGTTTCTAATGAGGCTTGTTCTGTCATGAGCCCCTACCAAGCATTTACTAAAGCCAATGGTGTAAATCTGGTAGCAGACGAAGGGATTTTGATGAGTTAGAGTTACAGAAATGAAACAGATGTTTGAGTTATCTTAATCATAGTCTGTGTGGATAGGGCACCGGGGCCATCTAAATGGCAAACTAGGGTTGGTTCGGCTACTTATAGACAGATGGTCAGTGGGAAAACCATTGGAGAGCATGTATGCGTTTGGAAAGTGGGTTTGAAAGTTTGCTGCTATTTTAAACTAGTTTTCAAAAAGGCAGTGTGTAGCCACAATTCAGACCATAGATTTATAATCGGGTTGGCTGGGTTCATATCCAAACTCTACTGCTTACTAGCTTTTTATTTTTCTCTTTGGGGAAGTTCCTTAACCATTCTGTGCCTCAAGTTCCTCATGTTTAAACTGGAAACAATATTAGGATCACAGCAGTTGTGAGGATTGAATGAGTGATGCATGTTAAGAGCTTTGACCAGTGTCTGACACAGTAAGCACTCGATAAATTCTCAACTCCATGAAGTAGGTGTGTTAATTTTACGTGTCAACTTGATTGGATTAAGAAAGGGCTACCCAGATAACTGGTAAAACAGGATTTCTGGGTGTGTGGTGAGAGTGTTTCTGGAAGAGATCAGCATTTGAATCAGTAGACTGCCTCCTCCAGTGCTGCTGGACATCATGAAATCATTGGTTCTTTTTCTTTAGAGAACTCAGACTAATACCAATATCAAAACCCCTACATTATGGATTAGTTGAGATTATAGTTAAGATTGGTTAACTTTATAGAAGTTAAGGCACAAAACAGTTAAGTAATTTGCCCAAGAGCAGACAGCTGGTAAGTGGCAGAGTTGGGATTTGAACCCAGGCACAGCGGCTTGAGATTGTATATGATGACTCCAGGATATGTAAGAAATTTTGGTTAAATTTTAGTGGCATGATCAAGATCAGGTCTCGGTTTGCTATAATACTGAATATTACATAAGAAAAATGCCTTTCAAATATGAGTACTGCTAATAAAAACAGTTAAGGCTATTAAGCCTCCAGGGAAAAAGAACAAAAGTTTCCTACAACTATGTAACTGAACCCAACTTTAATAGATAAAAGGAGGATGCTGTCGCAAAGGCCACATTTAGATGAAATTCGAACCAGTGGGTAAGGATGAGTGGCTCATTGTACAGCTCACTCACTTAGGACCGTTAATCTAATAAAAGTGAATAAATTCCTTCCATTATTTTTCTTGGCTTACAGGGGGGTCTATAAAAGCTCAAGTATGACAGAGTCACACGAGGGCAGATTCAGCTGAGAGTAGGGGTCTTGAGAAAGTTGTCTGAATTTTTACAAATGTCTTTTCGGCTTCTCTGGCTTGCTTTGACTTAGGTTTACACTGAACTATCGACAAGTTATGGTTTGAAGTGTTTGCTTCCTGAAGCCACCTCCTTTCTCAAGCACCTGAACATGACATGGGTCAGCGGGAGACTGCCACTCTGACCCTGTGGGATAGCCCAGTGATGTGAGCACCGATGGTGGAGTCAGAGCACGGGGGTCTGTGATACAGCTCTGCCTCTTCTTTGCTACATGATATTTAGCAAAGTCCTTAATGGCTCTGCACTTCATTTTCTTCATGTACAAAAGGGAGGTAGTAGTAAAACCCACCTCTTAGGGTTATTGGGATGATGAAGTGAGTTAACAAGAGTAAATCTTAGGTGGATGACCAACACATAGAAAGAATGATAGAAAGGTTCACTCTTCTTCCTGTGAGTGCTGGTGGCCCCCACACGTGTCTTGTTACCCACACACTTGCCCTGTGAACTTGGCTGATGTATCCACTAGTGATGGACTTGCACATCTATGCTTTAGTCACCGAGGACATAGTAGAGTGAAACTTCATTTAAGCATCTTGAGGCTAATCAGACCTCTCAATTAATATGATTTTTTAAAAAACTTTGATTTTATAAGGAAAGAATAAGTTAAAATAGTACTGTTAGGTAGTTTAGATAGAATGAGCACTGGGCAGGGGGAGAGGAAGGGGAAAGGAACAATCCAGAACACAAGGAACCTGAGCTGTCAATCAATCAATCAATCACAAAACCAGGATATAAAAACAGGAAAAACAAAGGAGCGGCGCCATTTTTCCTCTCTTGGATCGGCCCACTCCCAATTCTCAGGAGTGTACCATCTTTCACTATTTTTTTTATTTCACTAATAAAAATTTTGCTTATCACACTTTTTTTGTCTCTCCTCAAAAATCTTTTTTTCAGGTGACTAAGAACCAAGGTAATTCTTACTTCCTTTTCCCGGTAACAGCACCATTGTATTTTAATAACTGAGTAAACAGAAAACAACAGTGTTTGAACAAAATACCAGAAAACTCCCAACCTCACATTTTCAGCGTTTCAGTTTATGCTCTGTCCCATTTCAAATAGGACTGAAACCTCTCACAGCATGCACTCATCACTGATGAATTCTGCCAGTATTCCTCATATGTCTTAGACCAGTCTCTTAACATTTCTAAGCCTCAATTTTCTCATTTATAAAACCAAAGCACTCTTTGCCCAAAGTACTCTTTTTTTCCTGTTAAACTCTGTATATTATTATTTTAACAATAGAAAGTTAAAAAAAATCAAGATTAAGATTTACTATACATTTTTTCTCTCAGATTACGAAGTTTATATTACATAACTGGGGTCCCCTAAATTGAATTCTTTTAAAACAGTCCCAAAGAAACCAGAAGTGAATACAAAAGAACTAAACAAACAAAATAAAAAAGTAAAATGTGCTTCAACTGGAGATTTTCTCTACCTGTAAGTCTCCAAATTTCACACAAACACACAAAAAAAGAACTAAGTTGGGAGGGAGATGAGACGCTGTATATATAAAACATCAAGCTGTTATATGTTGGGCAAAATATGATGTTACTTGAAGAATGATTCTTAGGTGTCACAACATCCCCAGGTTTAGAAAAGCAAATTAATCTAGTCCCCTAAAATCACAAGGTCAAAAAACAGACTAAAACTTTATAATCCTTTCCATATTCTTTCATTATACACTATTACAGGTATTGTATATAGTTCCCTGTGCTATACGGTAGAACCCTGCTGTTTATCTGTTTTATATATACTACTCAGTATTTGCAAATCCCAAACTCCCAATCTTGTCCTCTATCCCACCTTCCCTCTCTCGTAACCACAAGTTTTCTACATCTGTGAGTCCTTCTGTTTTGTAAATAAATGCATTTGTCTCATTTTTTAGATCCCACATTTAAATATTATATGGAATTTCTCATTCTCTTTCTAGTTTAGTTCACTTAGAATGACAATCTCTGGGTCCATCCATGTTGCTGAAAATGGCATTATTTCATTCTTTTTCATGGCTGAGTCATATTCCATTGTATAAATATACCACAAATTCTTTATTTAATCATCTGTTGACGGACATTTGGGTTGTTTTCATGTCTTGGCTATTGTAAATAGTGCTGCTATGAGCACTTGGGGTGCATGCATCTTTTTGAATTAGAGTTTCCTCCAGATATATGCCCATAAGTAGGGTTGCTAGATCTTACGGTAAGCCTATTTTTAGTTTTTTAAAGAATCTCTATACTGTCTTCCACAATGGCTGCACCAAACTATATTCCCAACAGGAGTGGAGGAGGGTTCCCTTTTCTCCACACCCTCTCCAGCATTTATTATTTGTGGACTTCTGTATGATAGCCATTCTGACTGGTGTGAGGTGATAACTCATTATAATTTTTATTTGCATTTCTCTGATAATAGTAATAATGAGCATTTTTTCATATGCTTATTGACCATTTGCATGTCTTCATTGGAGAAATGTTTGTTTAGTTCTTCTGCCCATTTTTTGATTGGGTTCTTTATTTGTTACTGAGTTGGATGAGCTGTTTGTATATTCTGCAAATTAAGCCCTTGGCATCTTCTCCAATTTCGTAGGTTGTCTTTTTGTTTTGCTTATGGTTTCCTCTGCTGTGAAAAAGCTTTAAAGTTTAATTAGGTCCCATTTGTTTATTTCTGCTTTTATGTCTATTGCCTGGGTAGACTGCCCTAGGAGAACATTACTAAGATTTATGTTGAAGAATATTTTGCCTATGTTTTCTTCTGGGAGGTTTATAGTGTCTTATCTTACGGTTAAGTGTTTAAGCCCTTTTGAGTTTATTTCTGTGTATGGTATGAGGGAGTGTTTTAACTTCACTGATTTACATGCAGCTGTCCAACTTTCTTAGCACCACTTGCTGAAGAGGCTGTTTTTTCTCCATTGAATAGTATTGCCTCCTTTGTTGAAGATTGACCATAGGCGTGTGGGTTTATTTCTGGGCTTTCTATTTTGATTCATTGATCCATATGTCTGTTTTTGTGCCAATACCACACTGTGTTGATTACTGTAGCTCTGTAGTATTGTCTGAAGTCTGGGAGGGTTATTCCTCCAGCTTTGTTCTTTTTCTTCAGTATGACCCAGCAATTCTTCTGGTAAGAATTAGTCCTACAGAAATACTTGCACTGGCATGCACAGATATATAAATTTACCATGCAACATTGCTTGTAATATTAAAAGCTAAAAACTGGAAATAATCTAAAGGCCCAATAATCTGGAGTTTGTTAAATAAACTATGGTACATTCAATCTATGGAATATTTATGCCATGTAGTCAAAGAATTAAAAAATAAAGTAGATTTCTACATAAGGACATGGAATGATATTCATAACATATAAGTGAAAACAGACCTACACTGCAGTATGTGCAGTATGATCCCACTTTTGGAAAAGAAATATAAAACACTCTCTCTCCTTACCCATATGTAAACATGTATATATACATATATGTAAAAGTGCAGAGAAAAGTGTTTGTAAAAAGGTACACCATATGTTAACAGTGGTTCTTTTGGTAAATAGAACATGGGAGAGAGGATAATTAATTTTTTTACTTTGTGTATTTCTGGATTGTTTGAATTTTTTTTTTACAGTAACTGTTACTTTTTAATTAGGAAGAAAATTTAAATAAACACACACAGCCACACACACAAACTAAAGTCCAGGTAAATGTTACAGCCTTCCTCTTTAGCACCTTCTTATTCCTTCAGCCCTGTTATCCTGACTTTGCCTAATGAATCAAAGCTCAGCTCTGGATGGACTATGTGCAGAGGTTCAGGTCTAAATACTGAAACAGGGGGATCCTCTAAACGAAGACTGATGTTACTGACCTCCTTGTTCTGGGACAGATTTTATTAGTAGCAATTTGTGTTAACAGTCTTTGTGGGGCTACTGCCAGCTCATCTCATGTTTATTACTTCAGTGCTCTACTCTAATCCCTTGCGTCTGCTGAGATTCTGCTTCTGATTTTCCATTGTTCTATGTGTGTCTCCTCAAATTTGAAAGTTTTTTATTGGGCTGGATTTTATATTTATTAATTGAAAAAGTAATGTTTGTATGTATTTTTTCCTAACGTTTTCTTTGTAGTAACATGTTCTCTTTGTCCAGATTATCAACTACATTGATCTTTTAGTCCTGTTAAATTCATTGAGCATCTGTTGAAACTGGAACAACTGTTCTGTTTACTAGGCTATCACCAGTATTGGACAGCCATATAGCAACTGAGTGTCCCAGACTGAAAACTTCACTACCAAATATGCTCACAGGTTGCCTTTACCACTTTCTATTTTAATACATGCTTAAAATTTTTCTGATGATAAATTAATGCCTTTTTGGTCTAGAATCAAAAGGTTTCCTGATATTTAAATAAGTAACAGCATAGATAAACAACAAGTTTCTTATGTATAGCACAGGGAACTATATTCAATTAGTAACCTATAATGACAAAGAATATGAAAACAAATATATGTTATGTATACGTATGACTGAAACATTATGCTGTACACCAGAAATTGACACATTGTAAACTGACTATACTTTAAATAAATAAATAAATAATAGCACGAACTCCTGATGTTTGTAAGGAATACAGTTTAGAATGATGTAATTCCCAAGCACTGTGGTAGCAAAAAATTTCCCCCATGAGATGCAATAAGGCATTACTAAAATTTTCTTAGTAATTCCTTCAAATCTCTAATGATTTTATAAATACAAGACTAAAATTTTATTTGAATCATTTGAACTTTTCCATTTACGGAGGTTTTAATTTGTGTTCTTTGTTTTTGATTGTTATGCATTTTAGAACCAAACCTTTTTTATCATTTACTAAAAGTCCCCGCTTACAAGAAGACAAGTAGAAACAGTGAAACGAACTTGAGATGTGGATACTCTGCAGACAGCTAGGCCCACACATTGGTGGACAGACTCATTCTCACCTTGATACAACTTTGCAACCTTAGCAAGATCACAATCTACCATGGGAATCAGTCACAAATGGTTAAACAATGAAAGTTAAATTTGTGCATGCTAAAGTCTGCTATATTTACAGTGAATTAGCCAACACTAATTATTTCTTTTCTTTGTTGCTACTCGTCACTTTGTGGGAAAAAAGTGACTCACTGTTATAGAGCTCTGTCCTTCAGTGTCCAACTTACCCTTCCAAACCTTTACAGGTAGCTTAGTGGAAAAAGTACAGATGGAACAGTATCTTTCCTTGGCTTCAGGATTCATGTTTCTGTTGGGAAGAGCACTGGATTTGGAGTCTGGATATCTGTCACTTCTAAGCTATGGTCTTGACCAATTCACTTACTCCCTGGTCTACAGTTTCTACATTGCAATATGACCTGTTAGGGCAGCAAAGTTCTATAAAGCTCCTAAGCTTCAGATTTAAATGTCCACCTGCTTATTAGGTAACTCCAATTGGGTATCCTTTGCATACCCATTAAATACCTCAAAGATGACATGTCAAAACAGAACTCTTAATTTTTCCCATCGTATTTGTTCCTGTCTTTGTCTGATCTGTTTCAGTTAAGGGTTTCACCATGTTTCCAGCTTTTTAGAACAAAAACCTAGGAGTGAGACATCACCAAGATGGCGGTAGAGGAGACCTCAGCCTCCCTCCGACGAAGATCAACGATTAGACAGTTATCCACAAACAAGAATAGCTCCAGGAGAGCTCCGGAGTGTGACTTAAGAAAACCCAGCAACACAGCAGAAGTGAAAATCTGAGAGTAACTGTACAAAAAAGGAAAGAAGATAGCTTCATTTTGATTACTTCCTCAAACATGCAGACATCCATGCAAAGCTACAAGAGTCACAAAGAATCAGGGTAACATGCCTCCACCAAAGAAATACAGTACACTTGTAGTAACTGATCCTCAAAAATGTAGATCCAGAAACTGCCTGACAAATAATTCAAAATAATTGTTCCAAATATGATCAGAGAGCTACAAGAGAACATAATACACAATTTAATGACAATCTACGGAGTGAGAAAAATATTTGCAAGCCAAATATCTGATAAGGGGTTAGTATCCAAAATATAAAAAGAACTCATGCAACTCAGTAGCAAAAAACCAAATTACTAATTAAAAATGAGAAAAGGACGTAAACAGACGTTTTTCCAAAGAAGATATATGAATGGCCAACAGGCGCATGGAAAGGTGCTCAACATGACTAACTGTAAGGGAAATACAAATCAAAACCACGATGAAACATCATCTCATGCCTGTTAGAGTGGCCATCATCAAAAAGACAAGAGATGACAAATGCTCTTCCATATGATCCTGTACGGAACAATCATATGATCCAGCAGTTCCACTTCTGGGAATATATCCAAAGGAAATAACACTATGTCAAAGAGACATCAGCACCCCCATATTTATTGTAGCATTATTCACAATAGCCAAGACATGAACATCACCTAAGTGTCTACCATGGATGAATAAAAAAAAATGATTTATATATATGTATTATATGACATATAATATATATATATTCTTCAGTTATAAAAATAAAGAAAATTCTGTCATTTTTGACAACATGGATGAAGCTGGAGAGCATCATGCTAAGTGGAGTCATTCAAAGAAATAAATACACTGTATGATATACCTTATATATGGTATCTAAAAGCATCAAACTTACAGAAGCAGAGTCGAATGGTGGTTAATAAAACTTGAGAGGTGGGGGAAATAGGGAGATCAAAGGGTACAAACTTTCAGTTATAAGATGGGTATGTTCTGGGGATCAAGCATACAGCATGGAGACTCTAGTTAACAATACTGTATTATACACTTAAAAGTTACTATTAGAGTGGGGCTTTAATATTCTCACCATAACAAGAACAAAATGTTAACTACGTGAGGCTAAGGCTATGTTAACTAATCTTATTTTGGTAAGCATTTCACGAAATATATGTATATCAGGTCATCTCATTGTATACCTTAAACACATACCATGTTATATGTCAATTATACCTCCATAAACTGGACAAAAAATCCTAGAAGCCATATCCAAATCCATCTGTTACTCTTATCAGATTAACCTCCAATACATTTCATCAGTTTACATCATCTTCACTTCTTATCTCCTGTGGTATCACTGTTTTACTTAGCCTCCTCTTTATTTCATTGGTGAGGGAGGGATTTCCAGCCTAGCGTTATGGGGATGGCCAAACACACCCAACACTGGACAGATGAAATTGACAGCAGTCTACTAGTCATGTATACTTACAGCCCAGGGGACACCACACACCACGCGGGGCCAAACAGAAATTGCACTTAGGAACGAGTGAACAAGCAGAGGCTGAGACAGACTGGCTTTGTAGTAGTAAGATGATGGGGTGTCCCCTGGTTCCTGCAGGAGGATGTGACTGTCTTGTTTGAACAATTCTGAGTGCTGGTGAAGAACCAAAGCTTGCTACTCAGGGATGAGCAGGAATTGCACCCAGTCTGCTTGATAAGGAGGGTTGTTTGGCTAGGGGACGTTATTTATGGGGCAGGGGGGAGGGGATCTTGTGGTTAGGCAATTTGATGCCCTTCTGATTTTATCAAGTGTCAAAGGAGCACGTAATATTGAAACTAGTTCTTATACCAGTCACCCTGGTCCAAGGCACTATAATCTCTTACTGGAATTACTGTAACATTCTACTTCCTTAAAATTGCTTTCTTACCATCTTTATACAACCTATTCTCCAAAAAGCAGAAAGATCTTTTATAAGAGATAATCAGATTACAGTGCTCCCCAACTTAACGTCCCTCTATGACTTCCTGCAACATTTAGAATACAACTGAAATTTCTTACGGAGGTCCAAAAGTTTCAAATGATCCGGTTCCCACTTTCCTTCTTAGTCTCAAATGCCAAATTCTTAGGCTTCCCCCTCCATTACTCAGACTTGAGCACAACTTCTGTCCTTGGAAAAGGCCAAACTCATTCTAATCTCAGGGCACTTCCACTTGTGGTTATTTGTACCTGGAAAGCTCTGCCCAAGATCTATGTTCATCACGCAGGTCTTTGTCAAATGTCACTTTCTGAGGGAACCCACCTTGTCACTCAGCAAACAGTGGCCTACACACCTTCCAGGCACTCTCTGGCCCCCGTACCTTGCTTCCTTTTTTTTTTTTTTCATAGCACCTGTTGCCAGTAAAATTATCCTAAGCATTTATTAATTGATATACGTGGAAGTTTTCCAAGGATGAGGATTTTGTTTTGTTCATCACTGTATCTCCAATGCCTACAAGAGTACCTGGCACATGGTCGGTGCTTAATAAGCATTTATTGAACAAAAGAATAGGACTTCTGTGTTTTTAAATCTCTGTTTAAACACTTCAGTCAGATACTCTTCCGCAGCCTAGCATGCTCTTAGGAACTCGACTTCTGGAAATTTCAGCCTAAGAAAATAATCTTTTCTATCAATATTGAAACATCCCCACATCTTGAAGCTGACTGTTTTATCAGTGGCTTTTTGAGGGCTAAAAAACGGATTTACTTTTATGAATCTCACTGTTGGTTCTTTCAATATGAGAAAAACCCAGTCCTGGCATCACACTTGTTTTCATACTGCAGGATTCCTGACTAACCCTACGGGTTTGCAAATGTTCCTCTTGGATCATGATGTGAGAAGTGCCACACTCAGTATCTCCTCCCCTTTTCTGTATCCAAATATAAAAGCCATCACATCATTTTCCATTGAAATTTAAACTGCTCACTAAACTTTGCTGGCTTTCGTTACTATCTGTAACATCCCACCCTCAGAGAGCTTGAATAAGCCTAAATTCATGACCAGAACAGCCAGGCTTCTGAACTTTGCTTCACCAAAGCTGTGATCAAAGACTTGAGAGAAGAAAAGATAATTTGTCACAGAACTGATTTTGCCTCGGGAGAAAAAAATGTTTGATTTCCTCTAAGAAGTTAAGAGCTCTTCAATAAGCATTAGGTCCACTGCTGAGAAATTCTTTTCTTTATGAAAAGACATTCTAAGTGGTATACCCCCTACCAATAAGCATGATGGCCTTAACAAATAAGGAAAGAATTATTTTCAACTTTCAAATTCTCCTTTGTTAAGCAATAAGGAATGAGAGGTGAAAGTAATGTTGAAATCCAATTTTATTTTCCAATGGTCTTTATTTTTAAAGTCTTACATTTTCTTGCCTGAAGCAATGACCATTTAATTTCAAAAGTGTAAAAGAAAAGGCCCACAGACATTCCTATCGCTATTTGGAGACTCTTTACATCCCTTTTATGATAATATCTACTTAGTATTTACTTAACACTTCTCTTAATCATCTTAAGTTCCTCTTCAAATTGACCTGGTGCTAAGTCAGGCATACATGTAAATTGATGGGTGAAAAAAATCAAAGCAGAGATGATAAAAATTACCAGTTATGAATATAGGCAAAAACCGACCCAAGGGGGCAAAATAATTGAACCACTTTTGTGTATATAGTATTGTTGCTGAAGAAAGGAAATTTGGTCTTAATATCTGACGTGTTTAGAATTCAACCTGTAGCTAAGTCAGTTGCATAGTGATTAAAACAGATTAATACTTTGGTGTTGGCTCAGTCTACCCCAAACTGAAACAACAAATCAAACAAGTAACCAACTTGATGTCTAGCTATATTGCTTTTCTATTGCTGCCACAAGAAATAACCACAAAGTTAGCTATTTAAAACAACACACACTTATTACCTCTTGGTTCTGTAAATCCGAAGTCCAGGTGAGTCTAAGTTCTCTGTTCCAGATCGCACAAGGATTAGCCAGGGCCCCTATCTGGAGTCTTTGGGGGAGAATTCACTTCTAAGCTCATTCAGGTTGGTGGCAGAATTCAGTCCCTGAGGTTGCAGGGCTAAGGTCCCCATTTCTTTCCTGATTGTCAGTTGGAAGCCTCTTTCACCTTGAGGCTGCCTGTGTTCCTCATTTTTTCTTTTTTGGCCGAGTTTTCTGGTTTTATTAACACAAACGTAATGTGCAGCTGTCTATTCATGCTCTTCGCTGTGCAGCCTGGCGTTGGGTTGGTGACTCTCACGGCCAGCTAGGATGCTCTCCCCACAACGGCTTTGCGGGTCTTGGAGGAGACCTGTGAGCAATCTCAGCCCAGTGAGATTTGTTGCACATCAGCGGCACTTCAAGCTGCTTAATGTTGAGGACCAGGAACTTCCGGAAGCCACTGGGCAGGATGTGCTTGGTTTTCTTGTTGCTCCCACAACCTGTGTTGGGCGTCAAGATCCGGCCCATGAGTCTCCTGCGCACCCTACTGTCAGCACCTCTGGGTTTCCACCAGTTTCGCTTCATTCTGACGTGTCAGGTCTGACTGGTGCCAGCTGAACTTCTTGGTCCTCTTTTTGACGGTCCTGGGCTACAGAGTGGTCTGAGGGCGGCCACGGTGCCGAGTAGGAGACAGCTGCTACCTCCTCTAGGTGGCGCCCAGGAAGAGACGAGGCTGCCTGTATTCTCTGTCACTCTGTCCACCCCATCAGGCTTTCAGTCTCTCTGACTTCCCTTCTGCCTCATCGCTTCACCTGCCACCAGCTGGAAAAAATGTTCTGCTGTTCATGTGATTAGATAGGGCACATCTGGGTAATCCAGACTCATCTCTCTCATTAGATCTGTAAACTTCATTACATCTGCAAAGTCCCTTTTGCCATATTCAAGAGTTTCAGATACTAGAGTGTGGACATGGCTGTGGGACCGTTCTGCATACCACACCGGTTTATACAGCTCCACCTGTATACTATGAATATGAATTTTAAGGCTCCTGTTTTGGTACGTGTTACTCACACTAGCCTTCTCTCTGTTTCTTGACTGTGCTATGTCTGTTCTCTCTTCAGGACCTGAGCACATTGTACTGCAGGAGCTCAAGGTGCTCGAGGCCTGGCAGGTTCAAGGATTCGGGAAGACGAAGAACACTCACCTCTGACGTGCCTTTATTGCGGAGCGGAGTATACAGGCTTCCATGCCAGCGGCGGTGGTGCGGCAAGTCCGGCTCGCCTTGCATAGGGAGACAACAAAGCGGGCATCCAGCCAACCGCGTGGACTGCGTGGGCTAACCACTGCGCTTGCGCAGCACAAGTCATCATTACATAACAATACAGAGCACCGCGCATGCGGGAAGCTGTTGCTCAGTCACTGGGCACTGAACATCCAGCAAGGGAGCCCGACTGGCTCCGTTTTCTCTACACACGTGCTGTGCCTGTTGCTGGGAATGCTGTGCCCCTGGTTCTTTCTTGTCATTCAAGTCCAAGTGTAGACGCCACCTCCTCTGAGAGGCAATCCCGGGTCCTCTTTGTAAAGCTGCCTCTCTGTTCTTCAGTCCCTGTATCCCATTACACGGTATCAGTTTACTTGTAAGTTATCTGTGCTGCTTGTTTGTCTCCCTGTTTACTGTCTGCCTCCACCCATGTGCTTCAAGCTTCCGGAGGCCAGGGGCTCCAGCTGCCCAGCTTATCACTGCTTCTCCTATGCCAAGATCAATGCCCAGAACGTGGGAGGAACTCAATACTTGTTGCCTATCCCGTGTTTGAATTCCTCCTTTGAATAAATAAAATTAACCATTTTTTCCACTTTTTTATCTTTTAGTTAAAGCCAATACGTTATTTTAATGAAAGATACCATCATAAATACATTTCACCTGTTATGAAAGTAAGTACATGTCTAAGCCTAAAGTGAAGCCGGACTGCAAGGAAACTGGGCGGCCGACTCGTGCTGTAAGACTTAGGGCGGGACTTCTCCACCCTGGCTGCACATTAAAAGCACCTCGGAAATACTAAAAAGAAATTGATTGTCAGGCCCCACACTAGACAAATTAAGGCAGAATCTCTGGAGAGGGGGCTGTGGTATATTTAAACATCTTCTGTGTCCTCCTGTGATGACCAGCAGTTGTTGCAAGAGCTCCAAGAGCCTGCAAGCAGCGCTGAAGCCGGGGAAGTGGGTACAGGACCCCACCCGGAGAGGCCCACAAGCAGAGTCAAGAAAGTCCACCAAGGGCACAGTTACTGGTGCCGGCCTTACTCTCCTACAATAGTGTATTAATCTGCCATCATAAAGTACCACAAACTGGGTGGCTTAAACAACAGAATCTCAGTCTGGAGGCTAGGTGTCCAAGGCCAAGGTGTTGCCAGGGCTGGTTCCTTCTGAGGGCTGCCTTTCTCCTTCTGGTTTCTGGTAGTGTGTGGGCCATCTTTGGCATCCCTTGGCTTGTAGATCTTTGCCTTCATCTTCATGTGGCACTCTCCCTGTGTGCGTGTCTGTCTCCAAATTTCTCTCTTTTATAAGGACATTAGCCATATTGAATAAGGGGCCCCCCACCCTTCTTCGGTGTGACCTCATCTTAACTAATTACATCTGCCACAAACTTATTTTCAAATAAGGTCATGTTCTGTGGGTGCTTGGGTTTAGGACTTCAACATATGAATTTGGGGGTGGAGAACACACAGTTCAACCTATAATTCACAAACATAAAACTAGACAAAATACATGCCATGACTGTTTCCAGTCCCAGCTCTGGACTGAGGTCCTCAGGAGAGTGGAAGCACACAAAGTGTGGCCGAGCTCTTGGGCAGGGATGCTCTCCAGAACTAGGAAGATGGGAGTGGAGCCCAGGCCGAGCACTGTGGTTGCCCTGAGCTAAGGAGGCAGAACTGGGCTGCAACAGCAGCCAGAATTTATGAGACAAAGTACAGGAGAAGGAAGCTGTGTAGGCTGGGAAGTAAGGGCAGAAGTCCACCTGGAGGTTCCCTGCAGGTGCTGGTCTCAGCAGGGAATCGCCATGAGACCTTTTGGTGGGTGGCCATTGCCGAGCTGAAAGCTGAAAGCTGAATTTGACCAACGGTGCTCTTGTGAAATACATTTTAATTGATAATGCTAGGGTTTTTGTACAAAAGAGTAATAATATGGAAGTTATACCTTCATCAGTGAGAGATGTCCTTGAATTTATTTTTAGGTGTCTAAGTTGAAGACTAGTTTTTTAATGGTAGAAGATAAACTGTCCCAGGATCCTGTATTAAGAGAAACCTAAGGGTATTTCAAGTGACACACCAATGGTGTTAGATGAGAATATTTGCATCCTTAGTTTCACCATCACCTAAGTCTCATTGAATTCTGTGAATTCCTATGTTTGTATCGTCTGTTTCTAGAAGTTATTCTGCCCTTGTTCTGTGTCATCTCACTCATAGGAGAAATAGAAGACAGAGCCCAGTGCTGGGGGCATATGGGTGCTGGGAATAGATGGAGCACCTCTGATATTTTATTGGGACCCCAATAAAGTTCACACCTCAAGAGTAAGGGCCATTCCCTAGGACCAAAGACAAAAAGTAAAATATGTACACCTTTACTAACAAGAAAATAAAGCCACGCCTGGTCGAAAGGATTGACTTAACATGATAATACATAACACCAACTGAAGGAAGATAATCAATCCACATTCTCTATAATGCATTATCCACAATATCCAGTGTATTATAAAAAAATTACTGGACATGCAAGTAAGTAGGAAAATAAGACCCTAATCAAGAGGAAAAAGAGAGTCAAAAACCCCTGAACCATATTACACTACACAAAGATCAACTCAAGATGCAAATATAAAAGCTAAAATTATAAAACATCTAGAAGAAAAGGTAGGGGACTATCTTCATGACCTTGGAGGTAGACAGGAATTTTTAGAGAGGACACAAGAGGCACTAACCATAAAAGAGAAAGAGTGTTAAATTGGACTTCATTGAAGTTAAAACCTTCTGCACATCAGAAGACACCATTTAGGAAATGAAACTGCAAGCTACGGATCGAAAGTATACGTTTTCAGTTCATATAGCTGACATATACCTTTATGACTGGGATGTATGAAGAGCTTCTATAAATCAATGAGAATAAGACAAATACCTAAAATGTTTTTTTTAAACAAGGCAAAGAAGTCTTTCATACAAGAATTTATATGATGGCCAATAGGCACATGAAAAGACAAATTAAGAACACTAGGACCTTTTCACATGTATTAGAAATGGCTAACATTTAAAAAGAGACTGAAAAAAAAATGTTGGTAAGGATGTAAAGCAAATATAACCTTCATGTGTTGTAGATAATAGTGTAAAATGTTACAACTATTCTGAAAAACTGGCAGTTTCTTACAGTTAAAAATCTCCATTCCTAGGTATTTTCCTAGGACAAATGGAAAATTAAAATTCCATCAATAGGAGAATGAGTAAACAAATCATGGAATATTTATACAGTTGCATAATAAGAAACTAAAAAGAGTGAACTACTGTTCCACTCACTGACGTGGATGAAATTCAGAAGCACTGTATTGAGTGGAAGAAGTCAGACACAAAAGATTACATTCTGTATTGATACCATTTTTGTGGGAAGTTCAAGAACAGTCAAAATTAAACCTATGATCTACAATGAGGTATCACCTCACACCAGTCAGAATGGCCATCATTCAAAAGTCCACAAATGACAAATGCTGGAGAGGCTGTGGAGAAAAGGGAACCCTCCTACACTGTTGGTGGGAATGTAGTTTGGTGCAGCCACTGTGGAACAGTATGGAGATTCCTCAAAAGACTAGCAATAGACTTACCATATGACCCAGGAATCCTGCTCCTGGGCATATATCCAGAAGGAACCCTACTTCAAAAAGACACCTGCACCCCAGTGTTCATAGCAGCACTATTTACAATAGCCAACACATGGAAACAGCCTAAAAGTCCATCAACGGATGACTGGATAAAGAAGGTGTGGTATATTTATGCAATGGAATACTATTCAGCCATAAAAATGACAACATAATGCCATTTGCAGCAACATGGATACTCCTGGAGAATGTCATTCTAAGTGAAGTAAGTCAGAAAGAGTAAGAAAAATACCATATGAGCTCACTCACATGTGGAATCTAAAAATAAATAAATAAATAAATAAATAAATAAATAAATAAATAAATAAATACAAAACAGAAATAGACTCATAGACATAGAATACAGACTTGTGGTTGCCAAGGGGGAGGGGGCTGGGAAGGGATAGACTGGGAGTTCAAAATTTGTAGATACTGACAGGCATATGTAGAATAGATAAACAAGATTATACTGTATAGCACAGGGAAATATATACAAGATCTTGTGGTAGCTCATAACAAAAAAAATGTGACAATGAATATATGTATATTCATGTATAACTGAAAAATTGTGCTCTACACTGGAATTTGATAAAACATTGTAAAATGACTATAACTCAATAAAAAATGTTTAAAAAATTTAAACCTATGGTGATAGAAATCAGAGTATTAATTTCTTCTGGGGAGAAACTGAGGCAAAGGGAAGGGAAGGAGGCACAAGGGCCATTTCTAGAGTGATGGACATGCTCTAGTCTAGGTTGCAGTGTTGGTTTTACAAATGTAACCTATCAGAAGTCATCAAATTGTACATTTTAGATGTGAATTTTACAGTAGATAGATTGACTTCAATAAAAATGTTTCATAATTGAAAAAATTAAAAAGAGAAAGAGAAAAGAGAGGCCACTATGGCAAAAAGGACATTTAAAAAGTTGTACCCATCTTTCACTTGGACCAGCTCTCCTGGTAGACGGTTTAGTTTGCTAGATATGAGTGGGTTCCAGACGGAACACTGCGGGGTTCCCAGCAGTTTGTTGTAGGCTGTTGGAGCCGTGACTGCGGAACTCTGTGGCGGGCTTCAGTGCCTCAGAGGGACTGTAAACCACCATGGAGCTTGGCTTTCAGCTGATCTTGGGGAAGTCGCGAGAAGTCGTAGCAGAGCTGCTGCCAGATGACATGAGACCAGGCCTTGTCCACAGGAGCCTCCAGTGGGAGTCAGTGGTGTGTGTATCGGTCATTGGCTTTTTGGTGGGTCTTATATATTTGTTCAGACTTATGCATTAGGTTAGAAGCTGATTTTATGTGAAAGGAAAATTTCAGTTGCATGCACACTGGCTGCACTGATTCAGGTGAAGCATCAATTTCTTTTTTTTAACGTGCTTAGTTCTGTTCAAAAGGAATATTTAGATAAGGACTCATCTTTAGAAGATACCAGCCTAGGAAAAGATTCATCAAAACTCCAGAGCCTGGTGGACACCTATGGGAAGTTGAAGAGCTCCAACTTGATCCTAAGGGAAGAAATGATATTCTATATAGAAATCCTCTAGGGAAAGAAATAAAGAAGGAAAGATCCAGACCCTCAAGACAAAAAGAGTTAATGGCTGAAACTATAAGGATGATCCGGGCACCAGAAAATGACTTAGGAGACTCACATCACAAGAAGACTTTCCCAACACCGCAGTGGCTGGAAGCCAGCATCCTTACTGTTCCTCATGAAGGGCCTGAGAGCAGAGCTCTTCACTTCCCTCGGCTCAGACCCCTTGTGTTACCATGTTCTGTTCTCTCCTCCCCCTCCACCATGAGGTCCACTGTTGTCTGTGCTTCTGAGAAGCACTTAAGAACCCTCCTCCACAGGCTGGAGTTTATTTTGTCCACCGCCACCTTCTGAAAACTGATGAGAATTCCTTTAAGTTTGATTCAAATTTCAAATGGACCAACTGTCGGAATTCCACAAATACGCCAGGGAACTTGGGACTCTTTAAAATCATCTCTCTTCAAAAGGAATGTTAATCTCATTCATTATTTTAAGAACTGCCAATAGTGGTGAGACCCAAACTTGTGCTCAAAATAAACCTTGGTGCAACTTAGTTCTCAGAATAGTGTTTCATAACTATTATTTTCATATAAATTATATAAGTGAATTACACCTATTACATTTGCATCTCTATTGTGTTTATTTAGTATGTACGTACAGTTTATAGCAAAAGGAGATACTTTAAGTGCAAAGACAATTTTGGTTTGCCTGGACCTGTATTTACTAAGGTTGTAAGTCAAATGAAAATCAAAGTTTTTTTTTCCTTAATAAATAGTACTTAGTTTAAAAAGTTTCTTTTTTTAAATGAACATACCACATATCATAATTGTGAGATGTAGTCAAAGTGCTATAGTGGGAAATTTATAGCATTTAATGTTTCTGTTCAATAAGAATAACATGTTTCTATATGAGTAAAGCCTAAAAAGGAAAAATGAGAAAAAAAGAGGAGTTTACAGCTCTTTACAGTAGTTTTTAGCAGTGTCAGCTCCTAAGCTACCCACCCAAAACATTTAAATCAGAACTTCAAAGGGTAAGACCAGGCACCTGTATTTTGTAAGTCTGTTGAGGGGGGGTCCATATATGTGGTAAAAGTTAAGGAGCACTGATGTTTATGGTATGCAGAGCATGATATATAATATTATTGTAAACTCATGTAAAACCTATCTTATAGCTAGCTACTTTATACAACAGAACATTCTAACTACAAAAGAAGCGTCCCATATAAATAGAATATAAAAAAAATTGTCAACAAAATAATACTCACATACAACTTGATAATGAGATGGTATGATATAATAGAAAGATGATTATATTTTTAATCAGGAGATCTACTTATGGATTTATTATTAATGAATTAAGATTAAATTTTTTTCCCTCATTTGATACAGTATGGCTTATTTCTTTGTCTTCAGTTTCTTAGCTCTAAAATGAATGATTGAACTAAAATGTTTCCAATTCTTTCCAATGTGCTTTCTAGCTATAAAATTCTTTGGTTTTAGAATACATAGAGAATTCTGGAGATAAAAGGGTTAAGATTGAATTTTGACCTATTAAGCACTGGACTTTGTAACTAACCTAAAATGTAGACAATGATAACTCTTCTCCTGCAGAGACATCTTTATGTATTTCTTACCCACCTTTCTAATTCTCTGTCACCCTCTTTTCTGATGCTGGAATTCCATTTCTTCCTGATGTTATCATAGACCTGGAGCTTTGCTGTGAATAAATTTCCTGCTATCTGAGCATAAGCATCGCATTTTTACAGTACTTGTCAATTATTTGCATGGTGCCTACCAAATCCAGAATTTCATAATTTCAGTTCTTCAGATCATGAACAAAAATTATTTTATTTCATCAATTAAATGAGGTATAAATTTGTACATATATATAGAGAGAGAGTAAGCTACTGCTATAATATATAATCAGTAAGCTATTTCTACAATAATGCTATTAAAATACTCCATAACTCACTGGCAAAAACGAGCACGATTATTTCCTGCTCTCAGGTATATGGTAGTTAGGGTTTACCTGAGGTTCAGCTGACTGAAGCTGGGATTGGCTGGGCTTGGTTTTAATCTATGGCTTGGGTCCAAGTCTGCTCCATATGTCTCTGATCCTCGATGGTCCAGCAGCTATCTGAGACAAAGGCAGAAATGCAAGAGAGATGAATGAAAACACACAATGCCTCTAGTTCCTAGCACAGAACTTCCACCCTATTACTTCTGCCTATATTTCACTGGCAAAAGTTCATGACCAAGCCCCACATCCATGGGACTGGAATTTACCACGTTGGAAGAGGAATAAATATTAATTGTACAATTGTCTACAGTCTCATATATACCTATCTGCATGTAAAATGAAGGATAACCATATTCTACATATCTCTTAGCAATTTTTGTTTCCTTAGCATGGCTCATCTGCATGAAAACCCTCTTCATATATCTGCACATCCACTGCAATAAATATTAACACCTTAGCTTTAACATGGGCAAAGCGTTAGCAATTTGATTGGCCAGAAGGTGAGGGCAAAGCCAATAAAAGTTTCGCAGTTAAAAATTTGAGACCTAATTTTTTAAAAACTATGATTTTTCTGTCTAAAAATCATAATCCTGGTGGAAAGAGCTGATGATTTCTAGCAAAACCCTTACCTTCCAAGCAAATGTGGCAATTAAAAAAAGGCTAATTTAGGGTTTCTTTCAGATGGCTTCTGAATCAGAACTTCTCCCCAGAAAGCAAAAAAAGTTTCTCTCATTAAAATGATTTTTATTTCAAAGAGAAACAAAGAAGAGAGGGTATATAGGGATTGGCTGGATACTGTATTGTCTGTTTTCCCACATCCACAGTACTTATTATACTTGTGAAGTACAACAAAGAATTCACCCCCCAAAAAAGGATGGCTTTGAAGGCTGGTAGGCAAATTATCTCAGTTGACTGAAAAGCAAAATAAAACTGACACTTAACTACTTAACTGTCAGACACAGAAATGGCTTAAAAATCAAAACAAAAACATCCTGACTTCTTTCTATTGTCAGCCCCCTAACTCCCCTGACCCTGCCCTAAGGTTCTTCCCTGTTAAGTTCAGGCCTCAGCTGGAGTTCCGGTTTATCATAATGGAGTCTTTCTCAGCAGAATTAAATCTACCGCAGGGTGGGATTCAGAATGCGCCTTGCTGCCGTAAACCCAAGTCTTATGTGTCCAGGATGATCTCCACATTCCTGAGGTTTCCAGATCCCAGAATTCTCCCTTCCTTTTCTCCACTGCTCTGGAGCATCCGAGTGAGCCCCGCCTGTCCAACTGGATTTCTTTGTTGTTGATTTCCTGCCAGTAACCCATCTGTCTTGTTGACAGCCTATTGTGCTTAATCCCTTGTCAGTTCTTCATTTGGAGCTTGGGGCTTGTTTCCCAGGTAACCCTGGGTGAATGAACAAGTCTTCTGTCCTACTCTCAGCTGCCATTCTGCACCAGCCAAAGGGAACATCCATCCACCACTCCACGCACCCTACCAAATACCTGGCGTGTGCCACCCAGTCCTGCAGGTATTAGCCTCTGTAACACGGTTAACCCCCCTTACGGCTATCATACTGATTCCAGCCTTCTCTGTCCTCCCCCATCAACCTACATGCACAAGGAGGGCTGAAAACTCCTACAAGCAAAGTATCCGATATGTTGGGTCCTCAGTTAAATTTGTGTTCAAATGATGACCAGACGAATGAAGTTAGCCAGGCACTGTGCTGCCTCCAATGCATAAACGAGACATCAACTATATTTATCTCTAAGTTATCTTAGTTTTTCTTTTGAGAAAATGAGAATTATCTTAGGATTTTATTTATTTATTTATTTAAAGACAAACAAATCTCAGTAACAGAATCTTGTATCTTTATATTTGAATCAATAACTATTTTTAATATAAGATATATAGTGATCTTTGAAATCTTCACTTCCCATAAATGTACTTTGTGCCATTGCTTCTATTGATTGTTATTACTGTCTTTTTATTAATTGAAATGATAAGATATCTTGGCTATAAGCACGGACTGGGCAATGTTAATAAAGCAGGAGCCAACCATGTAAATTGATGTTCCGCAAAGTTCAAATTTCCTCTTTCTAGATGAATATAACAAAAGTCTGAAGCTCTTGTACCAGGTGAACATATAACAAAGGGATGTCTTTGGAAAAAAAAAAAAAACACCTGGGGGATGGGTATAGCTCAGTAGCAGAGTGCACGCTTAGCATGCATGAGGTCCTGGATTCAATTCCCAGTATCTTCATTAAAATAAACAAATAAATAAACCGAATTACCTCCCCCTCCAAAAAAGAAAAACAAAAAAAGGCAAAAAGAATTTCAGAGGGTCTGCACACTTCCATGGCTACAGGTATAACCCATCACCACATCTGTCAGGAGCTAAGAATTGGCCAGACTGAACCCTTGCATAAAGCACCACTCCTAACTCAGCTGATGGGGCCATTGCAACTAGTGTTTTCTGATTATCTCAAGATTCTAGTAGAATTTGGACCTTGCTCTTTGGTGCCTTCTATGAACCTGTAATCTTGGGTCCTCGCACAACCAGGTGACTAAAATCTGTCAGTGATCATTGCTCATTCTAATACATCATTGTCCCTATATCAAGAATAGCAACAAACTCTCAGAGTCACAGCCATGGAGAGGTTCCTGTCTCCGGGACAAGGACTTCTTGGAAAGGCAGGTAAAGAAAGGACTGTGCTATATTCTCAATTCTGTCTGCTCTATGCCTTTAAATAGACTTCTGTTTTTCAAAGGATTAACTCTCATAAGTGCTTGTTTAATTGGCCTCATAGAGGTTAGAAAGGACTTTGGGAGCCCCTGAGAGCTCTGAGTGCTAAGTTTCTACCAGAAAATTGGATGTAGCCTGGAGCCTTTCTGGAGCAAGTTTCCCCAGGATCCCGAGGTAATTTAGTTATAACCTAGATTTATTTATTTATTCTATACCCTTCTTCCCAATATGAATACACTTTATGGCTCTGTTTTCTCTCAGGGGGAAAAATATACTAAAAAGTTATTACCTCTGCTTTTAATCTCATAACATGGAAAACTCATAATGCCTCAAATCCCATAAAACTGTAAGAACATTAAATTTTTATAATAATTATTATAACTTCTCCAGATCCTGTGTTACAGCTTCATAAGTATTATCTCTGATCTCAAAAAAAAAAACACCCAAACAAAAACCACCACCACCACCAACAGAACTCTGAGCGGTAAGTATTACTCCTGTTTTACTAGGTGAAGAAATAGAGTTGAGAAAGTTTCAGCAAACTGCCTAATGTCACAAAACTAAGAACAGCATTTGAATATAGGTTCTCCTACACCCAGAGAATGTGGGTCCCCCTTGAATTGTAGAAATACATGCTAGGAGTGACTATTAATCGTCTCGGTAGAGTTCCCTTGGTAACATTAATCAGGTGGCATTAAAACGTATTTCACTAATCATTTCAGAGTAACAATTTTAGATCAATTGTCACTCCAAGGGTGTTTAATAAATTGAATTTTCTTTGTAATTGAAAAGTGGCCTTGTCTGTGTTTCATGACATCATACATCCTAGAAGGGAGTTTTATCAGCTATTTGGCTAAACTGGAAGAAAACAGATTGACTCTTTATCTAAGAAACAATTACAATGGCCCTGCTTATGAAGTCCCCTAAGCAGTTCTCATAGAACAAATATAATTATCCTCCTTTAGATTATCAGATAGATGCAATTTTGGAAACTATAATAAATTTTAGGCCCTGATATATTATTGCTTTAGGCCAAGAAGACACATTTTGAGATTTATAGTGAGACTACATTAATAAAAAACATTATATCTAATCTGACCTCTCTAGGAAGCACAGTAATTCCTGAAACAGTAAATAAAAAGTATGTGTGCAGGAGAAATGAAGTGAACTACAGGTCATCAGCAAAAAGTGCTCAGGATTCCACAGCTGACCAAGTGCCAATTATCAAGTGTCTCTAGATAAACTGCAATTTTCTTAATAGTGTTAAAAAACAAACAACCCAAAAAATTATATATATACATGAATGTATAGAAAGTAAATGTTAAGAAAAACAACAGTGTGATTGTTACATTTTTAGACTTCATGTTAGGAGAACTGATTCCAGTAAAGTGATACAACTTATTCCAGTTCACACGATTATTAAATGAGAGAGCTAAAGAAGGGCCAGTTATTTTGTACGTAGTTCTTGGTGCAGCAAATGTCAGAATCCCAGTTGTCTGATCTGGGCGATAGTAAGTGAAGCTCAGTGAGAAAAGCTACAGGCAAAAACAATGTCTGAATGAGAATTTTGTCAAAATTCCAAAGAAAGGGAATTTGAAAAGGTCACTTGTTATTGATTAACACACAATGTTAGGAGAGAAGCCAGCAAGTCAATTGTTAGCATTATCCTTTCCCACGAGATACTCCCGGTAGCCTGATCAAGACCAGTCTCTCCAGTTATTACAAAATATAATTAAGTAAAGCAGGGCTCCCTTCCCTGCTGTGAGTCTTTTATTGGGATCAAAGGCAGATTCCCAGAGCTCCCCCACTCTTAATCCTGGCTATTTGCACACAATCCCATCATATTATTCCTGCAGAAATAGCATTTTCTAAAATTTCATCTCAGAGCTAGAACAGCAAAGTCCAGTTGCACTGTAGTACCATCCATAAGAAAAGTACCATATTCTGGGTACAGAGTATTTAACTCTACCAGGAAAACTGGGTAGCAGAAAAACCTGGAGTTTACATAATCTTACTGGAACAGGGCAAATGCTCTTAGCAAGGGAATCTAAAGGCAGTCAAGTGCTGCAGACAAAACAGTATCCTTTAAAGCTAATTTTCAAAAAAAGCTAAAACTGGACTCTCACGCAAATGTAAAATGAAGACATGTAAAAATGATTTACTGACATCATTAATTAAATGAGGAAACCAGAAAAGATGTTACAACTGGTTTGACAGAGAATCCGAAGAACAGCCAAGATTATGATCAGGAATACTGAAATAAACTTGCAAGTGGATCCCAAACTTTCCACAGATGGCAGGGTTGTCTGTCTATGGGACAGATGCCATGTGCATGTCCATAGACAAGGATCATTTATCTGCATTGCCATCAGTTCTGGGTAACTTCAGTTTCTACAGATTCATAAAAATAGCCATGTCAAGGACAAAAGGAGATACCCTATAGGTTCAGATAATTCTTCAAAGCTCCAGCAATCCATTGAAAGGACATCCAGTAATCTGAGACAGAAGTTGTGCTGTGGTGTGCTGGTAAATAGTCAACAATCAGCTCTTCCAAAAAACACTCAAAAATCCATACCTCAATTTGTAGCAGCTGTCAATTTCCATAGTGGAAATGCTCCCTCCACGGCGGGCTCCAAGCTACCAGTGTCGCCAGAGAAGGTGAGTGGGGAGGAGGGCTGCAGCAGCACTGTTACACAGTGCTTCCTCTGTGTAGATATCACAGACATAAATAAGCTCAAGAATGTGATGACAGCAAAATGTAGTAAAATAATCGGAAAGTGACAGGGTTTGAGTGTATATTACCTCTGCTTGTTTGTCAGTTTGCTTATTGGTGTGCAGTTCTATGAGTTTTAGCACATGTTGATTTGTGGAACTGTAATCAGTCTACAGAACAGTTAAAAACAAAACAAACCAAAAATCCTCCTCCTTTCTGGTGCCTCTTTATTGTCAAGCCTTCCTAAACTCCTAGCCCCTGGCAACCACTAATCCGTTGTCTATTATTATAGTTTTTCATTTACCAAAATGTCAACTAAATGGAACCCTGCAGTAAGTAATTTTCACAGACTGCTTCCTTTTTCTTAGCATAGCATCTTTCTGAATCAGCCAAGTTCTTACATGTATCCATGGTTCCTTTTTATTGCTGAGTAGTATTTCATTGTTTGGATATACTGGTTTGTTTATCCATTCACCCATTGAAGGCTACTTGAGTTGTTTCCCATTTTTATTTTGGATGACGAATAGAGCTGCTATAAGTGTTCATGTATAGGTTTTTGTGTGAACATGAGTTTTCATTTCTCTTAGGTAAATACATAGGAGTTAGATTTCTGGGATGGGGTTAAGTATTTATATATATATATAAATATATATATATTTACTATTAAACAGTTTTTGACTATGAAAAAGAAAGCTTCTATGAACATCCACTTACAAATCTTTGTACGGACATAATCTTTTCTATTGGGGAAACAGCTAGTTCATCCAGCATCTTTAGCATCATTGCCTTGAACAGGTAGATTGCTTGTCTTGAATTCCTTTACTTTTTTTTCTGAGGTTTTGTTTTGTTGCTTCATTTGGAACATATTCCTAGTCTTCTCATTTTGCCTAATTCTCTGTTTAAGGTAGGTTGGTTATGTTTTCCCATGTTGAGAAGTGGCCTAATGTAGGAGACATCCTACAGAGCCCCCTAGCACACTCCATTGTGGTCACTAGAGCTCTGTGTTGTAGGGGTGCCCCTTGTGTGGGCTGCACGGACCGCTGTGTTTGGGCAGGCTGACTACTGGGGGTGTGCTGGTAGGTGGGGCTGGCCTCCAGCCCAGTGGCTGCCAGGCCACCCTTCATAGGGTGGCTGCTGACCTATCTGTGGGCAGGGCTGGTCACAGCATGACTGGCTGGGGACAGGGCTGGTGCTGGCCTGCTGGTAGGCAAGTTAGACCCCAGAGTTAACAGACTAGAGGGAGGACTCCGGATTGGCACTTGCCAGAACCAGTATCCATGCAGTGGAATGAGCTCCCCAAAACGGCTGTCACCAGCATCTATGTCCCCAGGGGGAGTCCCAGTTGCCACTTGCCTCTCTGGGGGGCTCTCCAAGATCAGCAAGTGGGTCTGACCCAGGCCTCTTTCAGATTACTGCCTCTGTGCTGGGACTGACAGTGTGTGAGATTTTGTGGTGCCCTTCCTACAGGCCTCTCGCTCTCACATTCACAAGTACTGCTGGGCTTTAAAGCCAGAGTTCTGGGGGCTTGTATTATTCCGGGTGGAGGACCCCCAGGCTGGGGGGCTCAGTGTGGGGCACAGAGCCCTTACTCCTGGGGGAGAACCTCTACAACTGCAGTTACACTCTCATTTGGAGGTTGCCTACTGGGGCTGTGGGTCTTGACTAAACCATGCCTCTGACCCTCCTACCCATCTTGTTGTGGTTCCCTCAAGTCATTCTTACAGATAGTTGCTCGGTAAATGGTTTTAATTTTGTTGTGTCCTCTGGGAGGGGTTGAACTTGAAGTCCTTCTATCACGCCGTGTTGGCCATTGCCCCCTATATCGTTCCTTGATTCAGGCCCAGTCTACCAGTGCTCTCTACTTATGCTTGTTGATGAGTAAAGAAGGATGAAAAGGAAAAAGAAATACAGGTTGACTGATCTTTTCTCTTTATTCTATGTCATTTTTAGCATAAGTGGTTGGCTAATATAGGGAAGTAACATGAATAAAAAAGGGCATGATAGGGTTCCTCGATTGTTTGTGTTTCTTAGAACATTATTCCCTTCTTTCCATGTTCAAAGCAAGTTCTGTTTCAAATGGAAAACAAGGCCTTTCGGGGCTTCCAGAACCCCCACTTACTCAGATGTAGACATAACATGATTACCTTGTACATAGTACCCTTGTATCTTGCCGAATTCCCAGGCACTGAGGGTCCACCAGAATTCTGTGCTCACGGAGTATGACAAATGCCATATGCATATGGAATATGACAAATGCCATATGCATATGGAGTGGCAAGAAAAGGGTGGACACCCAGAAGATGCCTATCTCCTCTGCGGACATGCATGCTCATTGTCCCCTTGGACCTCACATACAAAACACAAGTTCAAAGATAAAGTGAGTGAGAATTCTAAAACTCCAACAACAGAACATTAAATCAAGCGCAGGGCCTTTCTGAATATGATGCCCTGTGTGATTACATGGGTTGCATAACCCAGAAGCCAACAGAGATTCGTTGAAACACATTTAAATATTGCTGTAATTTAGTATATGGTAGTAACATTACCCACTTCTTAGTATGAATGAGTTGAATGAGTTAATATGTGAATCAGTAGGAAATGTCAAAACAATTTCGCATAGCAAGCTACCCCCAAACCCAGCGGCTTCCACTAGGAAGCATTTTCTCTCACCTATAGACCTCTGGGCAGGCTGTGTGGATGGGTGGGTTCCAGGCTGCAGGTCAGCCAGGGCTTGGGTTTGGTTTCCTCCACAATTCTCACCTTGTCTTGAAACCAGCACCCCCCAGGGCACGTTATCCTAGTGGGGGAAATAGGAGCCCAAAAGAGGGGCAAACTGCACCGCCCACTGAGAGCTGCTACTCACTCTACAACTGCGGATATTCCTTTGGTTAAAGTGAGTCACGTGGCCTAAATCAGTGGGCAAGTGCTATTCTGAGAATTATAATAAACATATATATTTGGTCATTCAAATATATATTCCCACATATATTAAGTCTTCATCCACAGGTCCTAGCTCACAGCTCCCAAAATGCCTAGAAATTCTAATTTCCTGAGAGATCTGAGTTCTCTTTTCCTCAGTTCCTGAGAATGCTTTAGGGAAAGTGACTTCTGGGCCCCACCCAAGGGTGGGGGCTGGTTGCCAGGAGAAACAACCATGTGATGAAAGGGTTGGAACTTTCAGTCCCACTGCCTGATTTCTGGGGGAGGAGACACCAGCTGGCGTTTGAATCAACGGCAGGTGGCCAATGATTGAGTCAGCCGTTACTATACATAATGAAGCCTCCATAAAACCCAAGAGGACAGCTTTTTGACCTTTTTTGGAGAGTTCCTGTCTGCCACCGTGCAGGGCTCCACACCCCACTAGGACAGAGTACTTTTGTTCAGGATCATGCCCTATGTATCTCTTCATCTGGCTGCTGATTTGTATCCTTTACTGTCCTTTTATAATAAATTGGTAATCTAGTGAGTAAATGGGTTTTCCTGAGTTCTGGGAGCTGTTCTAGCAAATTAATCGAACCCAAGGAAGTTTCATGGGAACCTCTGATTTGTAGCTGGGCAGTCAGAAGAGCAGGTACTGGACTTGTGACTGGCATCTGAAGTGGTGGGTAGTCTTGTGAAACTGAGCCCTTGTCCTGTAGAATCTGATTCTTTGTCTGGGTAGATAGTGTCAGAATTGAGTTTTTGAACACCCTGTGGTGTCTGAGAATTGCTTGTTGGTATGGGGAAGCCTAAACACACACACACACACACACACACACACACACACACACACACACACACACACACACACACGAACTGGGTTCAGGGACCCTTTGTAGCAGGGATGTCCACTTCACCACAAGGGAAAAGAACATGAGTATTTGCTAAATAAGTAATCCAATCTGCCATGGTGCTATGTTTGGACTCAATTTCCCAATTTGTCTTTCTGACTGTATACCTTTGTAGAGCTATGAGATGAATCTGAAGTTGCTGCCAAGCCTTCTGAATCTGGACTCTACTAGGAGATTCTGTGTTTGTAGGTCTTTAGTACAAAATACTGGGAGAACCTCTTTGGAGAGCTAGCAGATTCATCACATGCCCTGATCTCTCTCAACACAACGCTAAGGGATCCTGGGAGGACACTGATGAAGGCACTGTGGTATTCCTGGGGGCTGAACCTGATAGTGGTCACTACCAGACTCAATGGGAGCCTTGAAATTGGCTCCTGGGGATGCTGAGAGCACAGGAGTAGCAGTCATACTCGGCATGCTGAGAATGAGACTTTTCCACCCCCTGATGTCCCACAAGAACCACACAGAGGATTCACTGTGAAGGATGCCAAGATAGGCAGACTAAGAAGATTTTGCTACAAGAGATGCCTCTAGGCGCACCATGTCAAAAGTCACCAAGGTGGGGGGAGGGTAATAGCTCAGTGGTAGACTGTATGCTTAGTATGCACGTGGTCCTGGGTTTGATCGCCAGTACCAGTAAAAAAAATAAATAAAAACAAGCCTAATTGCCTCCCCCCACCCAAATTAAAAAAAAAAAAAAAAGAGTCACCAAGAGATATACTAGCCTTTTAAAAATAAGTATTCTAAAAAGAGGATAGATTTTTTTATTTGATTTTTATTTATTCTAATAAATGCTACCAAAAGTGGGGAAGGTAATGAAGGTATATGGAGATATGTAAACTTTAAATTCAGAAACCCTTAGAGGAGGGTTTGCTCTTATAATAGAAACTCTTTCTAGCTCTCAGATTCCTAAGAGAGGAGAAATCTAAGGAAAGAGGGTTATCTGGTCAACATGCTTCATTGCATGTACTCTGAGCTGGACTACAGGCACCGCTGATTTATAAATAACTGGATTGCTGTACAAAAGTCTTTCTTGCATTAGCATCTTCTCAAAGAGCAACAAGAGTCCTTCAGAAACAAGTATCTGCCCCAGCTACAAAATACACAGCCCTCCTCCCCAGCCAAAGACTAAAACCAAAAGTAAAGCCAAAGAGTAAAACCAAAGATTCTGGCTTGCAGGGTGATGAGGTAGGAATACTGTATCATGCTGCCACCCCATAGCTTAACTATGGCAACTGCCAAGGACGTTAACATGTTGTGTCAGTCTCCAAAGACACACATATAAGTGTATTGTTTAATATATTGTTAGACATAGTGGTTCCATCTCCAGACCAGAGCGCAGAAGTTTAATTCATTCATTCTGTGGCTATGGACTTTTGAACTACCCTGGAACTTGAGAAAAGTTCTTAATTGGATCTGTGAAGCCAATGAATGTGTATGAAAAATTAGGGCACATATGCATATGAGAATTTTTCTAGGGAGGGTGCCCACAGCTTTTAGGAGATTCTCAAAAGGGTTCATGACACAAAGCCTAAGAGCTACTAATTTAGAACATTGTTTACAAGAGAAATGGCTTTTCAGATCCAGAAAAGCAACTTACAAACTTTTCTTGGAAGCCAGCCTGTTGAAAAGTTGAAGGCTACAAATACATCTTGTAATGATGAATCATATTAAAACACGATTTTATGAAATTTTTAGTAAATGCTTGCTTTAATTTTGCTTTCAGTCCAAATTGATCTTAAAGTATTCTTATACCCCTTCCTCTGTCCTTCCCTGAAATTATCCAAGGTACATAGGGATTCTAATATCAGATTATTTGTATGAAATGATTTACCTTGGTTTTTGTATTTCGTCTTTTGCATTTAATATAGATCAAAGTCCCTAAAGACCATTTGCTCTGGAGAATCAGTGGGTCAGAGGCAAGAGAGAGAGTCCAAGGCTGCAGCTGAATGTGAAAAATAGAAGTTTGGGGTTAAAGACACCCTGCTGGAGAGTGATATTGTTGGTCTTAAGGGACTTATAAATAATTCTGAAAAAAAATTCAGCCCTGACCCAAGCCTTCTTAAGTTTAAAAACTAAAGGCTAATTTTGTGTGTCCTCACTGAATTTTCACATGATCTATAGTGCCTGCTTCCAGCTGGAACTGGACATGGAAATACTTATACTGAAATAACATTGGGAAAGGAGCCCCTGTGAGGTTTCTGATCTAACAGGAACCAAGAAAAATGGAAAATCCCAGGAAACTGTCTCACTTATTATTTTCATTTTTTCCTCCACCTCATCCTAAGAAAGTCTCTGGGCTGACAAGGATCTGTATGTAAGAGACATTCTGTGATACATACCAGCCTTAGATCTCCTCGGAAATGCCAGCTTTGAAGAAACTCACAATTAAGCAAGTTTATCTGCCTGTGAATTGCTCAAGAAATAATCCTTTTCAACAATGTTGGCATTACTGAGGGCTGCCATGTTTTTGAGTTAAATTTTTTTTTTCTCGATTTCTGACAAATGCATTGAGCGAACTCTTTAAGAAGGAGCAGCCTCCCAGTTCTAGCCAGATTATGTTTCTAGTTTCCCTCAAAAAGCAATTTACGTATTTATTTTTGCACAGAGTATACCAAAATTACTAAGAAGCACAACACATATAAATCGAAATTTAAATACTGATTTTATGTGACCCAGGTTAGACTTCTATATTTTACTTATTGACGTATTATGCGTTACAGCCAATAATCTCTTGAAAGTATATCTACATCGGCAAGATGGGTGACTCTGCACGTGTAAAAGCAACACGTTTTAACAGGAGCAACAGGAGCAAAGAAGACAGATCTGAGCACTGGAGCCCTGGCCCCTTTGCTTTTGCATTTATCCGGCAAGAGTGGTGGGTCCCTTCAGCCACTTGCCCACAGACAGGTCACGTGGGAAATGATAGGAGCACCCCTTTCCCAGTTCTGAAAACTACTGCAAGCTGGAGCCAGTTTTGTTTTCAGCTAAAGGAAGGAGGGCAGGTTTATATTGTGCATTTTGCTTATGTGTCATGCTAAGCTGTTGATACACAATACAAAACCAACTGACCACATTTTCACATTTTTAGCAAAATTGTACTTTGAAAATATAACACTTCGAAGGGAAGAAATTGGAAGAGAAGAATGCTCCCAAGATTCTCAACAAAAAGTCTCGAATCTCAGCTAAGCTGGGGAATGCTTTTTCGTACCTTCATTTTCCTAACAGATAATAAATTATCCAAAAACCTTTCTGAGTGATTTCAGGTAAACAAACAGAATATTCTTTCTTGAATGTTCCAGAGCAGAACTGTTATATCCTATTATGATTTCCTCATGGGCAACCACTATATCTTGTTCATCGTCCTGTTACTGTATTTTTTGTCTTCTGTTTTTAAGTCCCCAGAGCCTGGCATGGTGACTGGCACATAGGAGAGACTCCATGAATGTGTATTTCATTTGTTCAGTTTGGTAAAATGGAGGACAGAATTCTACAGTACAGGGTCAAATTTCAAGCACAAACATCTCTGGGCAAAATTGTTAAATGGAAAAATGTGTCTTCAGAACCCATCTGCTCTCCCCTTCTCTGTGTACATCACAGATGCCAGTGTAATTTTACTGTTCTTTGGTTGAAATTATGGATTTCCACTTGGACTGTTTCTCATGATTATTGCACTGCTTCTTGATAAAATAGCAGTAGGTTATGGTGATACATGGGGGGAGATCTCTGCATAACTTACATGCTTTGAGCCGCTGGGAATGATACTTGTGGTAACTTGAGAAAGATTTTAGACTGTGGTACCCTTGCAAAACCTCTCAGATTACAAATCACAACAAGCAGGAAGGAGTCCTAGTTTCAGGCTTAGTTTTAAGGACTGGAGAGGAAACAACATAACATCCCCCTGAGACAACACAGTCTTTCTCCTCATTTTGTAGATGGGAAAATTGAAAAACAGAGCATAAATGACTGCTCGTTTCGACATTATGAGTTAGGATTGGAGCTGGAAATAAAAACAAGGGACTGTCCTCAATTTTCTGTAACAGCGTTGTTTACTCAAAGATGTATAAATTAACTTGATCTGCAATTCTGACTCTTTCTTTAGAAAGTGGTAATTATAGTTCTCCCAACTGTGGTTAATACATGTAATAAACATAAATTCTCCTCGTGGTGTCCTGATATATCCAGTTTTCTGGGTCAGTGTGTATTGTGCTTACAAAGGTCAACAAAACTTTTCAAGACTATTTTGAAATAATTTAAATATAGTGACAATTTTTTTCTTTTGGAGGGAAATCATATTTGATGTGGACTAAATTTGAAGTGTTTTTCTTCCACATGTTTGTCATTTCAGCTAGATGTTGAAGATTGGGTAATAAACTTTTTATTTGACTGTGGCATTCATATAATATTTATATAGGAATTCTTCCTGTTTTTTAAGCTATTTCAAGGGTATATTTTTGCAACAGGCTACAATTTTTGTTAAACTCTTTTTGTACAATTTTAATGTTCTAGCTCATCTTGAAAAGCACGAAGTAGAACAAAAACAAATATTTAAATTTTTTTCAAGTCTTCAACTATGGGAGACGGTCAGTCTTCTTTATAAGTAAACTATCTTATTGATTAGGTTTCATCAAATTTATGTAATAAAAATTTATTTAATAATGCAAATTAAGGCAGGATAATATTCTAATTGTATTTTGGATGTGTGAATAAAACACAGAATAGATTTCCCCTAGTTCGTTCCACAGAGCTGTGGCAACTATTTTAGGGAGGTATGTTGAATATTTTGGGCAAGAAAAATATGGTTTCGAGATCTGCATCAATAACAGAAATAGCCAGGTCACCTTTAGTACCCTTTACTCATGACTCTATCTGTATACCCTGATCACACTCACTATGTCAGTACTTTTGGCCACTTAATAATTGGAAATGCAGAACAGAAAACATATCTTTCTCTAGATGTCTTGTCATCTGGCAATGCCAAGTGAGGTCCCTGACAGTTTATTCAATACATAATATCCTAGCAATTATGGCACATTTTAGCATAGATAATTCCTAAGACAATTTACCAAGTACTTAGAAGGTAAATTGATACCTGAAGACTGATCCATCACTGAGGTTGGCTATTTTATTTCTCAAAGTAGTAGTTGACCCTTCTGTTCCACACAATTATCAGAAGTGCCAGATGATACTTTCGGAGTGCACGGAACCTTTGGGGAAATCAGAGAATGTTTCTGCCTTTAACCTTAACCTTTAGTTAGAAAGCCACTTGAATTCTTTGTCCCACTGCAGTTCACATTAATGAGCCACACAGGTGCCAGATTGTATATGATTTCAAAAGTAGGCAATATAAACATGATTGCTGCTGGTGGACGTGTTCTTAGTTAACAGAAAATGTGATAATTTTTATATGCCACGAATTATAACACCATTTTGTATTGACTTAATGCCAGCTGGTCGTTCTCGATACTTCTTTACGGTTTCTGTGCTAGGATACTAGGGGAACACAAAAAGTGAGGAGGACATTTATCTGGGAGATTCTGTATCATAATAAATCTTCCATGTAACTTATGTAACAATTGTTATCTTACTTTTTATAATATTTAAAAACATTAAGTATGAAGTAACATCCACTGTCAGCAACCAGGCTTGAGGTACTAACTTTATTAGCTCTAAATCTGGAAAATTATGAAGCCTTTGTTGGACATTAAAACATATGTTTTAAAAAATCTGAATTAATCTTAACAAATTTAAGAGCGTAGAAATTATATCAAGCATTTTCTCCAACCACTATGTGTGAAATTAGAAATCAAACACAGGGAAAAGGACAAACACATGGAGACTAAACAACATGCTACTTAACAACCAATGGGTCAATGAAGAAATCAAAGAGGAAATCAGAAAATACCTCGATACACAGGAAAATGGAAACACAACTTTCCAAAATCTATGGGATGCAGCAAAAGCCATTCTAAGAGGAAAGTTTATAACAGGTCTGCTTCAAAAACCGAGAAAAATCTACCCCACCCAAAAAAACAAACACAAAACCCCCCTAAACTACCATCTACAGGAAGTAGAAAATGAAGAATAAACAAAGGCCAAAGTCACCAGAAGTAAGGAAATAATAAAGATTAGAGAGAAAATAAATACAGACCGAAAACAAAAACAAAACAAAACAAAAACCCAATAGAAAATATTAATGAAATCAAGAGTTATTTTTTTGAAAACAAAAACAAAATTGATAAACATTTAGTGAGGCTCATTCAGAAGAAAAGAAAAAGGACCCAAATAACAAGTGGAAGGAGGAGAAATAACACCTGATGCCGCAGATTCAAAGATTATAATGGAAAACTACGAACAGTTACATGCCAAAAAATTAGAAAACAAGAAGAAACAGACAAATTTGTAAAAACATACAACCTTCCAAGACTGAATCTAGAAGAAACAGACATTCTGAACAGACTAGTCACTAATAGTGAAACTGAATTTGTAAATAAAAAAATTAGCAAACAAAAGTCCAGTTCTGGATGGCTTCACCGGGGAATTCTACCACACATATAAAGAAGAGCTAATACCTAACCTTCTTGAACTATTCCAAAAAATTGAAGATGATGGAACACTCACAGATTTATTCTACGAGGCCACCATTATCCTCACACCAAAACCAAAGACACCACTGAAAAAGGAAATTACAGGCCAATATCTCTGATGAATGTAGATGCCTAAATGGATAATCTAGGATAATCTCCCTATTTTAAGGTTAATTGATTAATTAATACCTTAATTCCATTTGCTAATTTTCTAAGAAAGTTATACCAAAGGGATAGTTGGGAATAAGCATTTATAGCAATTACCAAATAAAGAGAAAGATTAAATAAAAAATTAAAGGTTTTAATTCTTAAAATCATAATAATTATTACAACAATCCAAGTTACCTAATTCATTAAAAAATACAGATCTATCTAGCCATTGCAAAGTTTTGATTATTTGATCACACAGCCTTGCTTTTAATATATACTATGCAAATACAAAAAAATTCTTTGGTTGTTATTTATTTATTTATTTACTTGAAATATAATCAGTTTACAGAGTTGTATTAATTTCTGGTGTACAGCATAGAGATTCAGTTATACATATATTCCTTTTCATATTCTTTTTCATCATAGACTATAACAAGATATCGAACATAGTTTCCTGTGCTATACAGTAGGGCTTTGTTGTTTATCTATTTTATATATAGTAGTGTCTATTTGCAAATCCCAAACTCCAAATTTATCCCTCTCTCCCCCTTTTCTCCCTGGTAACCGTAAGTTTGTTTTCTATGTCTGTGAGTCTGTTTCTGTTTTGGTTACAGTGTATTTCAACAGCAATATTTTTATTCAGGTTAAATTAGTCTAAACTCATTGTGAACATATGTTATATTTATTTAGTAAAACAAACGGAAGGAAGAAAAAACAGCCAAATTTAAAAAATTTGGATTATATCATATGGTAAATCTACTTTTAGTTTTTAAAGGACTCTCTATACTGTTTTCCATAGAGGCTATGCCAAACTACATTCTACATACTACATTAGATTGCTCTGTTTGAAATAAAATTGAAACTTTAAACTTGATTTAAGTTTTTCATCTCTCTCCCACAGCAGGCAGTCTGCAACGGGCAGGGGTGAGTGACAAGGTTGACTTCTCTGTTTCTCTCTCTGCCTCCTGCCCTGAGCTGGTCTGTGGGGACAGGAAGAAAAAGAGGCAGGGAAAGGCTCACTTGAACTGACAGCACCTGAAGCTGCCTTTTGCTCTGCACTTGGCAGAGTTCAAAGATGATATTTTCCCTTGATAATTTTTGCGGCCTTCTCTGCCTACAGTTTCCTGTATCCCTTTCCCTGAAGGATGCATCTCTCTGCTCTGGTGGTCACTTGGATCACCCTCCTTGAACTCCCCCCCCCCAAGTGGTTTCTCCCAGCCTCTTGCTGGTGGGGTCCTTTTGGGTCTCCTGTGGCCTTAGTGGACTAGGTCCAACACAATCCGTGACTGCTCCCTCCTGCACTGCCTTTTCTGGTCCCTGGGGAGCACTCTGCAGCCTTTGCCCTAAGAAATCTGAGAGTGCACGCCCATCTCAGCCCGGTAGCATCCTCTCGAGGTCCACCAAAGCAGCTCATCAGCCTCTCTCATCCTCTGGTGTCCCAGACAAGAGTAGGCACCTGGTCCTCTCTGACCCCCAGCTCTAGGAGTAATTGTTTCCCTGAGCAGTGCCAGGAGACCCTCCTCACAGGTAACACAGCAGAGGAAGGAGTGAAGGTCACAGCACAGATCTTTGCCAAGGTCGCCTCCCCACATCCTTTATCTTCTACTCTCTCAATTCTTTTATAGTCTCACATTGAGAGCATTTTCCTTGACAATCTGTATATCAAATGGCAACTCACTTAAAGACAATTAAGACTGCTGCATGTTACAAACGAAAGTGTTAAGACAGTAAATCCTAAGAGGTCTCATCACAAGGGAAAAAATTTTTTTCTATTTCTTTAACATTGTATCTATAGGAGATGATGGATGTTTACCAAATATACTGTAATTATTTCATGATGTATGTAAGTCAAATCTTTATGTTGTAAACCTTAAATTTATACAGTGCTGACTGCCAATTATACCTCAATGAAACTGGGGAAAAAAAGTCATCATAAGGGCTGTTAAAAATAAATAAATACCATAGTAATGGTTTTTATTGCTAAGAACCTTTTAAAAGTGGAACTTTCCAAGTGAAGGGACACTACTTTAATAATAAACTACTAAAATAAAAAATAAGGTTTCAGAGAAGTTGGAAAAGTGATTAGTGACTGAATGCCTTTTATGAAAGTCACAAATGTTTGTAGAAAAAGCTTTCTCATCTACTGATCTCATTCTCCTTAGAACTTTCATAGGATCTGAATATAGCTGACCTGTGAACAACAGGGTTTACACTTCACAGGTCCACATAAATGCAGATTTTTTCCAATAGTAAATACTACAGTACTCCACGATCTGTGGTTGGTTGAATCCGTGGATGCAGGAGAAGGGCTTAGAAGGGTATGCAACTATGTACTTACAGTATAACTGTAAGTTCTACTTAGATTTCTAACTGCGCTGAGGGTCCGAACCCCTAACCCACACATTGTTCAAGGGCTAACTTACTTGCTACGAGGGAGCATGAGGTAGTTCAACAGGACTTTGGGTTCTAGCCCTCACACTAACACCACGTGACTGTGGCCTTGGGTGAGTGGCTGCATACTGAAGCAGCAGGAGTGGACAAACCTGAAGAGCATGTACCTGAGGCTACCTGAGGAACTTACCACTGAGCACAGGCTGGGAGAGTCATAAACAGCTGAGCTCTGTGGTGAGAATTAATGCGCTGGGGACTTAAATAACAGTTACCACAGGAGGTGATTATAGCAACACCAAGAACAAAATTATGCCTCCATGAATTTATTTACTTCTTTTATTCAATAACACTTTATGAGCACCTACTATGTGTCAGTGATCAGTAAGGCAGACAATATTCTCATTTTTTCAGACCTGACATTTTACTAGGGGGAGGCAGAGAGTAAATAAATGACAAGGAAATTTCAGAGGGTGGTAAGTCATAAAATAAATAAGACAGGACAATATTGCAAAGAGTGAAGGGTGGTAGTGGTGTTATTTTAATTGGATGCTTACAGAAGTCTTCCCAATGGTGATGTTTAAGCTGAGAGATAATAAAAATGGTCAATCATAAGTAGATCTGAAGATGGAGAGTCCTGATAGAGAGAATAAATATAAAACCCTTAAGACATAAACAAGCTTGGACCGTGTGAGGAACAGAAAAAAGACCAGTGTGACTTCACAGTTGTGAGCAACGGAGAGTGATGGGAGATGCAGTTCTAGAGGTAGGTAGGGGTCAGCTTGTATATCAAGTATTTTGTATGTAATATCTCTGCTTGTATTTCTACAAAGCACCTCAAACAACATGGCCGAAAGGGAACCCTGATTCTCTACCCACACACCTGAACCTCTGGAAGCATATCACCACCGTTCACCAGTTTGCTCAAGCCAAAGTCCCAGGACTCATACTTGATCTCTCCCTCTCTCTCACATGCAAAATCTGATCTATCCACAAGTGCTGCCAGCAGTTACATAAATCTGCTCACGTTGCCATCGTCACGGTTTATTGTTCTTGTCCAAGCCTTCATTGTCTCTTTCTGGACATGGTGCACTAGCCCTCATATGGTTTCCCCACTTTATTCTTCCTCTACAATCCTTTCTCTTTATCACAACACAAGTGTTTTAAATATGCAAATTGGATCATGTCGTTCCTCTTCTTAAAACCTTTCAAAGGCTTGTCTCTGAACTTAGGTTTTACAGTAGTTTTCTCCTCCACCAACTACATAAATGCTAGATTTGCACGATGGAAAGAGAAAATTTCTTCTGTAAGAATAACAGAGAAAGAAATATCCACAAGCATGCAGGAAGAATCACTAAAATAAATTATAAAACATTTTTTTCTCTAACAAAGCATATTGTCTTGCTGGAAAATTCTTTTGGATGTTAGAACCTGACATCACCCTGTTCTTTCTTCTTACCCACTTTTTGTAATAATTACTAATTTTTTTGGATTCCTCTCACCCATAGATGGATACTTCTAAACAACAGGAAAAGGCAGAAGAAAGAAATACATCAGTATTTTTCAATGATTAACATTGCTGTGCAATGTTGGCAGAGCGTGTTTTTACTGATCACATAAAATGATAGATTTCCAGAAGTAGAAAACAGTCCATGAAATTGTAGACCTTGTTTTTAAAAATTCCTTAATTTGAACCTCTTTTATATTCCACTTGGGGAAAGGAAATTTTCTTCATTACTAGTTTCTAGGCTAACACACATTTCTTAGTAGACAACATGAAACCCATAAAATGCCATTGGGGTCTTTCCATTTACTGCATGGTTTGTAATGAAGGAGTATCTATTACAGTTACAGCCTTGGATTGAATTACCTTCAGGGTCAGATGTTTGGTTGACTGCATAAATACACTGAGGTCAGTCATAGACGTTGCCTTTGTTAATTCATACAGATTTCAGAAACGTTCATCCTAGAAATATAGAACAGACACAGGAAAACCCTGAACTGCCATCTGACTGTCCAAATGATTTGGAATATCTTGGAAATCTATTTGGTTGGAGAACAAAGCTACTTCCTTTGGAGAAAAACCGAATGTGTGCAAATTCAAATCCACAATACAAGTCAATTAGAAGGTGTGAATGAAAAATACTGTAAACCATCAGTAAACAAAGAATGCTGAAGCCATCAAGTCATCAGCAGCTGCCACCACCCCCTATTGAAGATAGGCCTGCAGCCCAGCCTCTGCAGCCACTCACAATGGTGCACCCTGAGGGGACTCAGAATAAGAAAGGACAGGATACTGGCCCTAGATAGCTAGATGCTTGTCAAAGGAATGAATTCAATGACCCCAAATGTTTCCTTCTTCCCATACATAGAAAAGCACTAAATTCTTTAACTTGAGATGCCTGTTTTTCTTTAGATAACAAGTAATATTTTATTGTTCCAACTACCTGATCTTTGTTGTAAAGCTCCTATATATCCTGGCTCCTCCCCTACCTCTCAGAGCAGTCCCTCAGAGCCATCTGGGAGGCTGTCATCCCGGCTGGAGTCCTCCGGCCAAATAAAACATAACTCTCAACGTTTAGGCTACGCATTTATTTCAGTTGACAAAGGTGCTTTCAAGTTCTTTACTTTACCAAAGGATTCTTTGTTTTACAAGTTTGGCCTTGATAGCAATAGCCCGAAAGAATTATTATTACATTATAGAACTCATTTTTTTTTTTTTTTGGGTAGGCACACATTTATTTCACCAAGTGCAACCCTTCTGGTAAGTTTTAGTATTACACACTTGTCCATAATTAGAAGAAGAGCATTTCTCTGACCTGTTTTGCTAGTTGTATAACTGGGTTCCTTATTTCTTGTTTATAAAAACATGACTATCGAGAGAACATTTCTTAAACACCCACACCGCTTGGTCATCTATATTCTTTTAAAAGCATAGATTTGTATAGCTCAGCTGTCGACTTACTGCTCTTGTACAGAAACTGACTGATTATGTGAACTAGTGAAAAGAGCATGAGAATGAAAATCAGACCTAATTTGGTTGTGTGCTTTGGGACAAGTCACTGTTTCCTAACTGTTCAAAAAAAAGATTAAAGTGCTATGTATCTTACAGATTTCCCGTGATGGGAATAGTGATTGTGAAAGCACTCTCCAAACTCTGAAGCCATTATCATGCTATCTTCATGAAGTCAACGACCATTCCTTAATTCTTCTCAACTACTAGGAGATTTCTGGTAGTATTAATACAAGTTGAATAGGTTCTGTTGTTTTCTAGAGGAGCTGCTACCAAGGTTGTTTTCTGTCTTAATTGACCAAGACAAAAGGTCATGTTGGAGCAGATCTATTCTCCAGAGATTGTTTGTCCTGCAAAAGCTTGGTCCCTTTCGAATATACTGAGAGAGGGCAGGAAGAACTCAGTATCCTGACAGGAATGTATACATGAATTTTCTTTGTTGGCTTATTTTGTGGGATGAAACAAAATCTTTCTCTCAGGTATGCAGAGCTCTCAGTAGGCAAGGTGAACCTATTTGTATTAGGAGGCTAGGGGCTTTACATGAGATAAGGGTCCAGGAGCCCAAAACTTGTTTCCTAAGATCCAAACTTTGGGGAGATTTATTGGAATAAAGCAGGTTGGTCCCAATGAAGGTTCAGTGTCATAGAAGGTTGACAGCTCCCTGATGTGCGTGGGGGTGGGGCTTTAGTTTTAGTGATTAAATTCAGCCCCAGCCATTCTGTCCCAGTGACTGTGCCTGGTGAACAACAATTAAACATGAGAATGGAAATTAAACATAACGTTACCATTTAGAGGGAAAAAGTGTTTATGGTATGCTACTGTTTACCTAAGTAAAGGCCATAAAAGGATAAATAATAAAATAATAAATAAAGTAACTTTAAAAAGTTACTCAAGGGAAGTAAGGGAAGTAAAGGGTGCGGAAAATAAAGATAGAAATTAAAAAAAACCAAAAACAACAAAAAACCCCTTTGTAACCCGGTTTGACTCTAAGACCATGTATATCTTCTAAATAATTACAAAAAAATTTTAGAAAAGCAGTCCCTAACAGTTAAAAGCAAGTGAAACATGAAATTAACTGTCACGTTATTCGCATAACCTTTTGGAAAGAAACTACTCCAAATGGTTTAATATACAGTAATTTCACTGTACTTTGCCTATAGACTATTATTTAAAGACAAGGACTGCAAAAGAAAATTCTTAAAACTCTTTTGGTATTCATATGTTTTCCTGGTGCTATTCTGGGACCATTTTGTGTGTGTTTTGGAATAAAGCAAATGAATAATTTTCTTGCTGTCAGTGAGAACTGGGAATTTCAGCACTGGAGAAAAGAGATACAGACGTAGGTTCAATATGTTTTAAGTAAAAAAACCCCCTGTAGTTATGAATTTGAATTAAAAATATTATGAACTCATGGTACAGTTTATCTTAAAATTAAAAAAAGATTTTCTACTTTTGTCCACTGAAGAAACCAAGAAATACTGAACAACTCAGAGGCAATGAGAAGCCCCAGTGCCTAGACTGTGGTTTTTAATAACAGTTTCCCACATAAGGAATCAGGACTTCTTGATGAAGTGATCTGGGGCAGGAAATACATAAGATGAGCCTGGAACATTCTGTCAAAGTGGGAACCCAGAAACCTATTAAAAATACAGTAGGTTCATCTTAAGGAATCATGAACCAAAGGTGGGATAATTTGATCATCAATACAGATGACAATAACTTCAGCAGACCGAAACACAGCAAATGCGTTTCAGTCCATGAGTTCACAATCTGTCATGTTCCCTGTTTAAGCCTCAGCACCTAGAGTGGGTCACCTTATTGCCTAGTAAATGTCTGCAGCAAGGAAACTACGAACTAAAACAAAAGACAGCCTATGGAATGGGAGAAGATTTTGCAAGCGATGTGACTGTCAAGGGCTTAATTCCAGAGTATACTAACAGCTCATACAACTCAATACAGGAAAACAAATAACCTAATTAAAAAATGGGTGGAAGACTTAAATAGGCATTTGTCCAATGAGGATATACAGATAACCAACAGGCACAAGAAAAAATGCTCGACATCGCTAATTATCAGAGAAATGCAAATCAAAACTACGGTGAGGTATCACCTCCGCCAGTCAGAATGGACATCATTCAAAAGTCCGCAAATGACAAATGCTGGAGAGGGTGTGGAGAAAAGGGAACCCTCCTACACTGATGGTAGAAATGTAATTTGGTGCAGCCACTATGGAAAATAGTATGGAGATTCCTTAAAAAACTAAAAATTGACTTATCATATGATCCAGCAATCCCACTCTTAGGCATATATCTGGAGGAAACTAATTCGAAAAGATACATACAGCCCAATGTTCACAGCAGCACTATTTACAATAGCCAAGACAAGGAAACAACCCAAATGTCCATCAACACACATGTGCACACACAAACACAATGGATTACTACTTAGTCATAAAAAAGAATAAAAGAATACCATTTGCAGCAACATGGATGGACCTAGAGATGATCATAATAAGTGAAGTAAACCAGAAAGAGAAAGAAAAATACCATATGATTATCACTTATACATGGAATTAAAAAAAAAAAAAAAGGACACAAATGAACTTACTTACAAAACAGAAACAGATTCCCAGACACAGAAAACAAACTTAGTAGGGATGGGAAGGTGGAGTAGAGGGACAAATTGGGAGTTCATATTTGCAGATACTACTGTATATAAAATAGATAAACAATAAGGTCCTACTGTATAGCACAGGGAACTATATTTAATATCATGTAGTAACCTATAATAAAAAAGAATATGAAAAATAATGTGTATATGTGTGTGTGTATAACTGCATCACCATGTTGCAGACTATACTTTAATACAAAAATTGTAACACAACATTGTAAACTGACTATACTTTAATACAAAAATAAAAATAAAAAATAAATATTTGCTGAATGAATGAAATCACCATAGTGTTTTCCTTATTAAAAATTCCTAACGCCATTTCCTCACATTTGGCAGACTACACTTAGGATATTAATCAAGATTTGTTTTAAATTCTTAACTCTGTGTCATTGACAAAAGCCACATTTCTAACAATCTACTGTTTTGCTTCATCTAGTGACAATGTTTTAATCAAAATGTCTATTGCATGAGTACTATTTTTAGTTTTAAGTAAAGTGAGAAGAGAAACAGAAGTTTTGTCTTTTTGCAGACAGGAATGACAAACAACCAGATTGTCAGATATTTAAACACAGATGTGTTGGCTCCAAATTTAGTCTCACTGTCTTCAGCCTCCTTGACCAATTACGCTAGCATTTCTTATCGTAATCCAAGGTCATCAGATCCTTCTAGGTTTGTAGAGCAAAAAAACCCAGAAACAAAAACAAAACTTGTCTTTAAAATTACGTGAAAACATGTTTATTATGGAATAATTAAGAGATAAGAAGAAACAAGAAGAAAAAAATCATCAACATGTTCATTACCCAGAGATTTCCTAAGTTGATCTTCTGTTGTATCATCTACACAATCTTCATCTCTACATAAAGGGATCTTGGTGTATGTACTGTTTGTAATACGACTGTTTTCACTTCCAATATTTACAGATATGTGTGTCATATGGTGTCTGCTAAGCCAGGAAAACCTACCTTTTATTTCAAGGAACAGGGGTTTTGTCGTGTGTCCCTCAGGTTAGCGCCGTGCTCCCTGAGGACACTCAGTGGATGCCTGTTGGCTGAGTCATGCTCAACTGCTGCTTTGTCTTTCTGCAATAACATGAAACATTTAAAACAGTAACTATGATGGTAGATATGCAATATTTAGTTCTCTGCTATTTGTGGAAGCGTAAACCTTATTGTTCTTACACTTGGACAGACTGATTCCTCAGTGACTTTCCATGGAACTGACCTCAGACTCTACCATCTGAAATTCATTAGTTCTCAGTATAATTGTGTCCAAAATGACAAGGTTTTGTACTCTTAATTTTCTCTTGGAATGCTTCAGTGCTCAAACTTCCCTGTAAGTTCAATGTATTTCAATTTTAATAGTCCTAAAGCTATTAAATATACTTCAGTTTGCCAGATCATGTAACTCTGGTCGTAGGTACTTCACTAGACTTGTGAGGAGTATCTCATCACTTGCCACTTTAAAGCATAAGCAAACATAAGTTCACTTTGACATCAACGATACTGAGGGGTACCACTCCTTATCACATTAATGAAGGCTTGTCTTCTCCCCGCCAAGCCAAAGCAAAATAAAGCCAACAAAACAAAACAACAACTTTTTCCCGCTCTGAGCGTGCCTGATTATCCCTAATTGTTGAGAAACTACCACTATAACATTTATGTATTTTCTCGTTTCTTGGCTCAACATTCTAACATCCTTCCCATGTGATAGGCTTATACTCTCACCCTTCTCAAACAAACCACATGACTCAGAAGTAAACACATATTCTTATAAAAACACAATGACTTATATTGTGTAATCACTGTGCAATTATAGGAAAGTAGAAAACACTAGACTAAATGTGAAAAAAAGAGTTCATTAGTTCTGGAGTTGTTTACTTGTTCTTTGGACCCTAGTCACCAAATTTTTAAACAACGTACCTTTATCCATATCTTCTTAATCTACAGCTTCTGAATATTTTCTGCTGTGTTTCACTAGACCAAAATCCCTAAAGCAAACGCTCAGTGGAAACTTCAGACATTGTCCAGGCACCAAGGAATGGAAATTTCCTTACAATCACATATTGGCATATCATGCATTATAACTGCTTCCACAGTTCACAGAAACAACGCAGATGTAAACATGCCCTCAGATCCTGAAAGCTTCAGAAGAATTCCCTTCTCTGTCATCTGAAGGTACTTTTGGTTGCCACAGACAGGAGAAAGAAGGTCTGGCCCTGCCAGCACTCAGAGTTCCTTTTCATGATGCTCTTTGCTCATATTCTTCTGCCTGCAGTTCCAGATTGCTGCCAACAAGTGTCAATCACCATTCATGGGGACAGAAGGAAGAATTGCTTGACTGATGTCAAGGGAATCATGGTCAGCCCGATCTGCTCCCCCTTCACTCAGAACCTCAGCCACACTGCAGATGGGAATCGGACAGACCTGGAAGGCATGCTGATAGAGGGATGGAATGACAACTGACATCTAACAAAGAAGTATCCAAGTGTTATGGAAACTATTTTGAATGAATAAGAATTGTCAAGTGCACATGTTTCTACAGCAACCTTTCCTGCTGCGTTGAATCCTATGAGATGAAAATTCCAAAAAACAAACATAGCATATGTGGGCAGAGCTATTCTGAAAACCTCCAGGGACCTAGCTAGAAAATATAGGGTACATTTTCTGGGCTCTTCTGTTCCACATTTACGGCTCCTCCTATTCTAGGAAGCCATTTATATATTAATTAGTTTTGGCTGTTTGTGGCATTCACGCTGGCCCCACATATACTAATAGTTTTAGTAATAATGAACAGCAAAGTGTTATTATTTGCTAGGCACCAGACTAAACCCCACATCATCTTTGTAAATGCTCACAACAAGCCTCTGAGGATAGATAATTTTATTATCTCCATTTTACAGATAAGGAAACTGAGGCAGACAGATGTTAAGTGACTTATCCAAGATTAGTCAGCTAAGAAAAAGCAGGGGTAGGGCAAAATCTTGATGTCAGTTCCATCTGACTCAAAATTCCATGCTTTATATTGATTACATTCAGCAGTTGAGAAGTTGCTTGCTTCCTCTTAGATATTTTGACTAAAATTTCGGAGCACTGTCCACAGAGATGTTGCCTCTGTTGAGGTGATATTGTTTAAGAAGCAGGCTTGTATTTATTTACATTTGGTTATAATGGGGTACCCTCTTCAACAATTTGAGCCTTAGGTAGTTTTTTTTTTTCCACTCATTTTGCTTATGCTTTGTTTATAAGCATTGATAGGAAGCAATGCTAAAGAGGAGAAGCACTGATCCTTTTCACCTATTTGCTGTCTATACTCGTCTTGTGTCAGAGCTGCACCAGCAGCCAAGGGAGCTCTGAGGCCTAGAGTAAATGAAGACATCAGAGAGGGTACAACAAAGTGACTCAATACCAGACGTAAAACATGGTGTGACCTCGGAGCAAAAACAAGGCTCCACCATCCTTGGTTGTGGGACTCTCTCAAAGACGTTAGAGAAAGAAATACCTGGGAGGGACGGAGTTGCTTCTAAACTGTCAGCTGGGGCAGTACAGGCTTGATTATTAGGTCATCAATGTAAATCCGATCTCCTCTGCACTCACTGGCCAGAGAAGACTGGACATTCCTGTTGCTTTTGCAAGTCTGCCCTTTTAAAAGACAGAACAGAGCTCTTCCCAGAGCAGATTAACTTAATGTGGAATGCTAGTTTTAAGGATGTGTATGTAACATGGGTTGTAAAGCAAACAAGGTGTCAGTTATAATGCAGTATCATTTGCATCTATCTACAGTTATTATCAATCACTTTTTCTAACCCTGAGTCTAGCCATTCTTAGCAGTGATAAACCCAGACACAGCAAGAGGGACCAGGACTGAGAATGGAGCCAGAACAATGGTGGGCAGAACAGTGTATGAAATACACAAGCCAGAGAACACACCAGTTTATATTGAGGTGTGACGATATCAAGAGTCCTGAAGGCAAGCCAGGGTCACAGTACAGCGTGCCAGATCCACCTGGAAGATGCAAGATGCTTGAGATTTGACTAGTTGGCCTGCAGTGAGGATTTAGAGAGCTAGGCTGAGTAGGGAACACAGGTTACAGAAAGGTCGTGGTATAAAGACTAGAGTCAGTGTCCAGAGTTCCACACAGGGCATTGACACAGGCTGAAGTTCAACTCAAGCATATGGCTTGGGCTAGAAATGAACTTGAGAAAAAGAGAAGGGAGCCTGGGAAAAAAATAGACTGCATAGATAATTTTATTATCTCCAGCAAAGAGGTATTAATCTGTGTGAACCCATGATCAAGACTGTTGATGTTTAGAAGGGAAATTTTTGCCTTCTGAATCAATTGCAACAGTCTTTCCCTTAAGGGCAGGTATAGACAAGATTTATAGATACTCATCAAAAGTTTTGGTTTGTGTTCATCCTAAAGGAATTGTGAAAAACAGCAATTGTGCATATTTTAAATTCACAGCTGAGGTTTTTTCCCTTTGTTTAAATAATTGCAATGGATATAATTTCCTATGCATTGCAAAGATGGATATTTTTAGATAAAATTGTCACATCATACTTTTAAACTCAACCAACGTGTTCTAAACAACTGAACGAGTTGATATTGACCATAAACCATTTTAAGAATACATAAATGTCTTTTAGAAGACTCAGAAATTTTATACTGTCCCTTTTTCTCATTGAACATATTTCTATTTTATTTCCTTCAAAGAAATTCATTTAATATGTTTTCATGTTTGAAAGTCTTTTTATGAATTACTCCATCATACTCCTCTATAATATATAATGTAAACTGAGATTAAATGTTTTAAAATTTCATTAGACTTTACAAAATTTACTCTGAGTTGGATTACAATTGTAATTATTTTTAGCACAAAGTTGATCATGAAATAAATATATTACACATTTTAATAATTATTAACCAAAATAAAAATTTATCAGAAAACTTCCCTTAACTAGATGAACATGCTCTCTTAATACTTTAGACATTTTTGGATATTACTTATTGCTCAAATAAGACAGGATTCAGCAACAAGTCTACTGCAATATTTCATTTTTGTAAGCACTGAGAAACTTTGTTCAAGTAAATAAATAGATTGAAATAAGAAATTTTGTGTATCATTGTCACTCAAATTTTTAAAAATACTGTTGACTTATATGACAAATATCATATTAATCTACTAACAAAAATTATTTTTGAACACTCTATCAGCTCACCACTTGGTTAGGCCTTTCTTAAATTCTGCTGAGAAAAAAATACTGGTCACTCACAAAAAATATTTGTTACCTAATTTTTAATCACTCCTTTTCTCAACACTGACATCACTATTTCTAGGTGACCTCTTATTTGACACCACGGAGCAATACATCATACGTACATTAGAGGTGGGTGAGAAGTATGCCTTTTAGGAATCAGGAAAAGGGAAATGGTAGAAATCGAAATACACCTGAAAGCAGAGGCTAATTCCTATACCACTAGCAATTCTGCTTCTGTCTTTCTGCCTAAACAGCACTCATGCCAACATCTACAATAATTTGAACAAATTATTTAAGGGAGTTTAGTTGAGGGTCACTAAAATATTAGACCTGGGGTACTCCACATGCCAACTCACTTATGAGGAAGGGAAAGGGTTCTATTAGAAACAATATACAATTTTTTTGTTGTTTGTTTTTGTTTTTTAATTTTTTAAATTGAAGTATAGTCAGTTACAATGTGTCAGTTTCTGGTGTATAGCATAATGTCCCAGTCATGCATATATATACATATATTCATTTTCATATTCTTTTTCATTAAAGGTTATTACAAGATTACAACTGATGCAGCTGATTCTTCTAAAATACTATGATAGGGAAATCAATCAGTGGGATGCAGGTACTGATGAGCGCAAATGTAGCTACTAGAACAAACCAGGACAGGAACATATAATATGGATTCTCCCAGAAAAGGAAGAATGTATGGTTACCTTTTAAATAAAACTTCTACTGTTCTTTATGACCACATCCCTCCTTCTGTTAGAGGAAGACTCTGTCTGATTAGCAGGATCTGCCTTATTGTATTGGGATGGGGGCTAGGTAGATAAGAGCAGAGGGTGGGGCTCTAGATACAGTGGCAGATCCAGAACCAAAAAAGCTGCTTCTGTCCTTTTCTGGGATCCCTGGCACAGAGCTGGTGGGAAACCCATCTTCATATGCCCACCCCATCTTCACTGGAGGCAAAAGTCAGAAGAGCTGGACAAGCCCTGGGAATGAATTAGGATTGGCGTAGCACTGCATATTGTTAGGCACCCTGCTGGGGAGTTTGCCTTTACCCGCAGTGGAGGAAGAAGCTGCGTACTGCAGGAGACTTGTGTCTTTCTTTGTTGAGGTTCTGCTTTGTGAAAATGAGGGCACCCACAACAGAGTTCTTCGTATTAACTTCTGACTCAAAAAATTAAGCTGCATTTGACTAGAGAATGTTCTGCTCTTTCTTGAGCAGAGTAGAAGAGATGAATTGTATCGTAACAGGATTGACATTCATTTTTAATGGGATGTTCTTGTTCACTAAGTAGTTACCAAATATTACAACTGCAGGGCATGTGTTGTTCTTGCATGAAATTTCAGCAACACTAGACTGGCTGCTGTGATTACATATTCATTATATCCTTTGTGTGGGTGCCCCGCAGCGATCATAAGGGGGTACAAACAAGTACAAGAACCGCACCATAAAATGCCGGCTGTAGAAACAGAGGCACTATATTACCATTTTCACATAAAAGTCAGGTCTTACCGAAGTGGAAAGAGAATGAGCTCTGGAGCAAATGAAGACCTGACAAACCCTCTACTTTGCCATTTCCTTGCTCTATGCTCTATGCTATGGAGAATGCATGTAACTTCTCTGAGTCTTAATTTCTTCATCTGTGAAATGGCAATAATATGCCTACATTATGGGTTTTAAATGTATAGACACAAATCATGTGTCCCTATTTCTTTGGAAATAAATTCATCTTGTTCATGAGCCCACATTTGGGGTTTTTAGCAAAAATCGTGTGGGCAAGGAATTTTAGTCTTTGCTTTAAAACAGTCTCTTCCAAATGACTGTGCTATCAATTCAGAATTTTAATTGGCCGTTTCCAACATCCATTTTCCCCTTAGGGCTCCTTCTCTCCTCCCCTCCCTGCCTCTTCCTTCCCAGAGTCTCAGAGGCAAGATAAAGCTCCCGTAACATCATGCAGGTGGGGACAGTGAGCCCACCTGTGTCCTCGGGGTCTCTATTAGTCTCCCCTGAGATGTCTTTCTACTCTTGGTCTTTGGCCTCTGTGTCAATTCATTTCTGTCCACGTACCATGACATCTGTTCTGGTGATGTGCACAGGGCCCAATTATTCCTCCCACCCTAGTAACTACAGTTACTACTGCTGACTGGCCCCACCATGGCTCTCTCTGCTGACCACCCCCACGATGCAGCTTCATCCTCCAGCAAAACCTCGTCTCAGGGCCGCCCACTCATAGCCTCTGGAAGCCCTCCCTTGCGTCACCTACTCCCAGGCAGGAGCTCTCTTCTTAGTTAACTCCTTCATCCCTTTTTAGGGACTATGGAAACATTCTGAGGCTTTAACCACTAAGACACCCTACATCCTCTTCTGAAGCTTAACACCAAATGGTTTGATAAGATCCTCAAATCCAGGCCCTTGAGTTTGATGGCCTGCTACAGAGGAAACAGCATGAAGGCTGAACCAGTCACCTGGGTTTCCAGCTTTACCACTTACTAGATACGATCCTGGGGAATTAAAGGGAGAAATATTGATCTCTCTCTATCTCTGCTTCTTCAGTACACCAGATATAAAACATTGCCTACTTTTCAGGGTTTTAAGGATTAACTGAGGCACTGAAAGCAAAGCATCTGGGACGTAGTATATGATTAATACGTGTTAATTTTCCTTCTCTCGCTATTCCTAATCAGGCATGGCAAATTGAAGAATAGTTCCACTAAAAGCTGATGCTTTGCCAGATTGGGCTTACTCCTGGCCTCATTTAAGCATTTGTTTTCCTTGTTGATTTTATTTCAGTTTTTAAGGAAAAGAATTCAGAATATGTTAATGAAACTGAAGACAAAGGCTATCCTCACCCTGGGTAATGAAATCAAAAACTGTTGATAGAGCCAACAACATCTATTAAGAGAACTGAAAATTACTGAATTAATAACTTGTTGGAAGACTGTGAAATCTGAAGAAAAGAGCTTGGGAAGATGAAAATATAATTTTGTTATAAGCTGGATCAGTAATTTATGTAACCATTTGGGACAAGTTGCTACACCTTGAACCTCTGTATTCTTATTTTCTATCTGCAGACCAAACTAAAAACAACTTAAAAAATATCAGGCTTTAAGTAATTAAAATAATGGCTCATTTTAAAAGTTATTGTTGTGTATGTATATGTATTTGTAGTACTATATACCATGTAGATACTAGACTTGTTTATACTTTCTATTGTGAAAGTAAAGGGTTAGTTTAATGAACATTCTAGAACATGTCTCCTCATGCAGAAATGCCAGGCTTTCTCTGGGGCATATCAGTAGAAATCGGACTGCTGAGATATAGGACATAAAAATGTCTGAGCGTACCTGTTGTAAGGCAATTATATAGAAATCATTTGACTTTACTAAACTTAAATTCAGCAATCATACTAAACTTTCATTAATTCTAATGATAAATATAATTAAGATCATTCTCCAGAGGTGTATATGTAAATGATACCTTCTGTGAGTAAAGGCAGTGGATTTCTATCTTTTTAATCCTTATGTGTTTTATTTTTTCTCTAAGAAACCCAGTAAAATTGACTAGACATGGTTACTGCTTTCTAAATAATGGAAATGCTTTTGTTACATATCACTTTTAAGTATCAGTATTCCTCTTCCTGCTCCTCCTTTGCCTGATAAAGCTTTTCTCATCATTTTATGTTCAATTTTTCCATGTCATTATGCTTACTTAGATGTATCTCCTTTAAACAATATACAGGTGGGACTTTTTTTTAAAGGGTGACAATCTTTGATTTATAACTAATTTAATCCATTTATACGGCCTATAATTATTAACATAATTTGGATTTACCTCTATCCTTTTATTTTCCATTTTGGATTTTCTATTTGTCCTGCTTTTTCTGTTTCTCTTTTTTCTTGGAGTTTAGTGTTTTGAATAGAGGATTTTTATTTTCCTTTTTTAATGCGACCTACTTGAGATTTATTGAATTTCCTCAATCTGAGGACTGATTTTTAAAATTAATTTAGGAAAAATTTCAGCCATTATCTATTTCAATATTGCTTTTTCCTTATTTTCTTTATTTTCTCCTTTTGGAAATCTAGCAAGATGCAAATGGAAACTTCTTACTCTACCCTCTGTTTTCTTTCACTTATCTTTGCTATTTTCTATCCTGCCATCTCTCTGTGCTCCATTTTATGTAATTTCTTCGCTTTTATCTTCCAGTTCACTAGTACTCTTTTTAGCTGATTCTATTTGCCATTTAATTTGTCACACTGAATTTCTAATTTGAAATAATAGTATTTTTTATTTCCATAAATTCTATTTGTTTTTACTTTTTCATCAATTTTGATGGTTTCTTTTTCTTATTAACACTTTCAATTTCTTGTTTTACATATTTGAACATATTAAATATACTTATTTAAGAATCTTTATCTGATAATTCAAAAACCTGCGTTCTTGGAGGGCCTGTATCTGTGGTTGTGGTTGTTCCAGCAGATGCTTGCTTAGGAAAATTTGTTTCCTCAGTGTTTAGTTAGTTCTAATGTTGAGCCCTTGTTCCCTGGAATTTTGTTAGTGGGGATTATCTAAAGCTTGTGTTTAAAGCACATTTTCCCTGGAGAAGGTTCGTGTTGGCTTTTGCCAGCCACCTGGGAACACTATTTACTTGGAGTGGCTTTAAATTCAACTTCTGAGCTGCAGTTCTGGGAGTCACGTGGGCAAAGCAGTTTCAGGCTCAAACTTGTTGGGAGAGGTGGTTAGAGATCTGAAGAGAAGACGTTATCTGTTCTCTTCAGAGCCGATCAAGAAACAGGAAAATGGCCTCCTGCTGTAAGGTGACTACTTTCCTTTGGGAGACCGTGTCCCTTCGCAGAGTGGGGATTTTTGCTTAGCTACTGATGTCAATATCTTTGGATTTTCTGCCTTTAGGTGAAGGTCTCTGACCCAAATGCCCACCTCCTTCCCCCTGCCCCTTTCCCCAGTGCCCCAGCTTTCTCTTCTACCCCAGGTGCCAGCAGCCCATTAAAACCCTAGCACTGGGCTACCAGGGATTACCAGAACCTCACAAGGCAACGCTTGCCCCTGTGGATTCTTTCTTTTTTGTGGCTTCTGGCTTCTAAAACTCTCTAATTTAATCATAACTCAGCCATGCATTAAGATACTCATTTTTCATCATTTTAATCTGAGCTGTACTAGGAAGATTTCTTTCATAATCTAGTCTGTGTATTGTTGACAAATAAAGTCTAAAACTTATTAATGTGGATTTGAAATGGGATTCCTATTGCAAGTCAACATGCAACAAGCAAATGCACTTAAAGATGTTTAAAATAAATAGCAAACTTCAAAAGGGAGGCCAAGCTATAATTGGAATTCCATCATTTGGATTCATGTTTAGTTAAAAACCATTTTTTTGAAAACCAACTAGATAATTATTTTAAATATACTAATCTGTCACATTTTTTATGTGATAATTTTTTTCACTATAGCAATTTAGTTTAGGAACTAAATATTTTTTGCAGAGCACTATTTTATGGTACAATTACTGTGATAACCAAAGTCCAAAATGCTTCCCAATGAGCCTTGCCTCTTGGTATTCACGTCCTTGAATAATCTCCCACACTGAATAGGGCTGACTTTTATGATGTGGGACTTTCAAGGCTATGTCATAAAAAACATCAAGGCCTCCCTCTTGATGTGAATCATCCACTCTGGATTAAGCCAGTCACCATGACATGAAGGCAGTCAAACAGCCCTATGGAAAAGGAATAGAAATGAGCCATCCTGGGAGCAGCTCCTCCAGCTCAGTCGAGCCCTCAGATGACTGCAGCCACGGATGGTACCTTGACTAAATAAACTCATGAGGGACTCCTTGCTGGAACCACCCAGCTAATCTGCTTCTGAACTCCTGACCCACAGAAACCATGTGAGATAATACATGTTTACTGCTGCTGTAAGCCACTAAATTGGGGGCTAGCTTTGTTACTGCAGCAATACACGGATAATACAATTATTATATGAATTAGGTAATCTGCTACTTTCACTTAATTGAAAATTTTACGTTCCTCATTTTTTTCAGTTTTTTCTTTAAACAACCAACTAGTGATCTCATCAGGACATCTGTTAGAATTACAAGATCCATGTGGGGAATGAACTCAAAAAACTCTTGGTGCTACACACAATTACCAAACACTGAAAATAGCAATGTATCTCTGGAGGTCGGAGACATGGCTGTGATATACTGATGGCTGACTCAAGCAATAGCAAGTATCTGCACTGTTTATATACAAACTTCTTAATCCCTGGCCCACCAGTTTTACACACACACACACACACACACACACACACACACACACAGAGCAGTTCTTCTGGGGGGTTTGTGTAGTGTGGGTAACTATTATACTTCACACAATATACCTCCAAAGATACTGACTGCATTATGTTTTCATATAGCAGCTAACCCTTTTATGTATCCCACAGTACGTGAATTAGGAGACTCAAAAGAAAACTGTAGGCTTGACATTTTTCTCTTTCATCCATCCTTCCACCGCTCAAGCTTTTTACTGTGAACCCTATTGTTCCCTCCATACTTGACTGCTTCTTGTTCTGCCCTCTTTAACTCCCCTCTCTACTCACCTACCATGAAAATCTGCTTGCAGGCAAAGCCTTCTGTAGTAGGATTAATAGAGTAAATGGAATAAATGTAAATTCTTCTACAATTTAGATTCACACTACCTTTCCAGTCTTTCTCCCATCCTGCTGCTCCATGTAAGTCCTTCCCTCCAGCCCATATATCCCCTTCCTGTGCCTCACATGTTTCTGCCTCTGATGGTTTCACTCATGCCATTTCTTCCCACGAGAGAGCCTTTCCTCCTGGCTCATGCATCACCCTCCAAAGACCAGTTCTGAAGCATGTCCTCCATGAAATCTTCCATCACTGTCAAAGTGACCTCTGTTTTCCCTTTTCTCAGTTACTATGTGCCACTCTTTTGGGCCTGGGACATTTGACTATCTTTTTTTTTTTTAACCTTAAAAAAAAAACACCTCTTCATTGATATTGGGTTGTTTTCCTTTTGACATACAAAATGCTGTACATAATTAACATGCAGAATTTTTGAGTTTGGAAGTAAGTACACATCTGTGGAACCATTATCATAATCTATGCTATAAACCTCTCCATCATCTCCAAAACTTTCTTCCCCTCCTTTACGTATTATTATTAAATTGTGATAAGAACACTAAACATAAGGTCTACCTTATCAAAATGTAAAATATACACTATTGTTAGCTATAGACACTATGCCATACAGTAGATCGCTAGGGCTTATTCATCTTCTATAACTGAAACTCTGTAACTAATGCTTGTGGTTGATTAACAACACCCCCCTCACCACTTCCCTCCTGCACACAGACGAGCCTCCCTTTCCCTCTGTCCGTCGAGCTTTTACATTCTCTGAAGGGAAGAGACGCCATCTGTCTTTTCCACCGCCCTCAGTGCAGTCCATTCTTTGTACCTGGTACTTGTTCAGGGGAGAGTGGCCCACGTGGGAAGAGAGAAGCACACAGGGGCCACAGGGTGTGCGGGGGCCAAGGCCCTCAAGGGGGCAGTAAAGGACCGTTTGTTTAATACCCACCAGCAGAAGTAATTCATATTTCATCTAGAAAGTCTTCTCAGATGGTGTCCTGGTGGGGTGGGGGGTGGAGTGGGGGAGTGGGAAAAGCAAGTTAAATCCAGAAAGTGGAAAGGAGACAAATAGGATCAGGAAATGGGAACAGAAACCAAGCACATGATGACCATCAAATGAGGGAAGAAAAAGGACGTCTGTCCAAAGAAAGGCATGAAGGCTCCAAAACACATGTGTAAGAACCAGAATTTGGCTAGTCAAGAGACAAGGCCTAGGCCAGGTTTATGTTTTGATGAGAGGTAGGCTCAAAGTATGGGAAACCAAGAGGTAGGAATCTTAGCGGGGAGGCAGGAAAACAACCACGGTTTGAGTCAAATTACCCTAAAACTTTGCTGGATTTTGAAAATTACATTGTAATTTATTTATGAATATAAGGCAAAATATTAAGTAAAATACTCACAAACTGAGTTGAGCATCTCCTTAAAAAACTAATGATAATACATCATGACCAAATGGAGCTTATTCCAGAAATACATAAAAATAGCTCAATATTAAGAAATATATTTATGATAAGAACTGATATTACATATAAGAAATATTATATGATCTTCTCCATAGGTTTTAAAATAACTTTTTAACGAGATCTGATACCCATTCTCAATAACAACACTTAATAAAATGAACAATTTCTTTATATAATAACATCTTAATATAGAAATCATCCAATACAATTTAAACAAGTGGGTAAACTAGAGTCATGAAATTTGGAGAAGTAATAAAATTGTTACTTCTTTAGATATTTTTATTATAAAGCTGACAATCCTGTAAGATTCAACTTAAAAAGTACTACAAGTAATAAAGGATTTCAATTAAAAAATTGTGGAATAAAGTTAATATGCAGAAATTAACATCCTTAAGAAAGACAAGCAACAAAGAACTGAAAGTTGTAAGAAAAAAAAAATCTCACCAAATGGCAACTCTTAGAAACAAATCTAATAAGAGATGTATAAAACCTTTATAAGAAAAACATTAAAACATGCCTAAAGAACACACACATGTGTGCATACACACACAAGGTTTTTAGCATACCATATTTTTTAATAAAAAGTTTCAAAATTGTAAAGATTTCAGTGCTACCTAAGGTAATTTATAAATTAATGTGGTTCCAATTATAATATTAGTAATTTTTTTCCTTTCTCCTGACCTCAAGCAAATCAAATTTTTCTTGACCAAGTAGGATAATGGCTTTTTGAATTTTTCTCTCTCTTTCTACTGAGTCAGAACTTGGGCTAATGTGAGTATGAGGCAAAGAAGATGAACATATTCCTAGTGAAGGATGAAAAAAGAAAGAAGGAGGGAGCGAGCGAGGAGGAGAAGGAATGACAAAGGAAAGAACATATGAATTCTAAAGTTCATATAATAAAATGAAACAAGAAAAAACAGCCAGAAATCTCACAGAAGAGCAATGAAGGTGTCAGATAGTAATATACATTATAAAGCCATGTAAATAGAATGGTACACAGAAGAGAATAGAAAGAACATGAACAGACCCATATCCATATAAGACGTTAGTATATAATAAAGATGGCACGTCAAATCAGGGGGATAAGGATGAACTTTTAAATAAATGAGACCCTTGGTTGGATTTTGGTACAACTGGAAGTCCCTGGGAAGAGTTACCTTTGAAAATGACATTACTTAAAATGTGTTTCTCAGGCCACCTCATCAGAAAAATCAGCTACATGTTGAAATGCAGATTCTGAGGCTCCATTTGAATCATCCACTGAATTAAATACTTTTCAGGCTGCTCCTGAGAACTTGGGTATTACCAAGTTTCTCAGGTGATTCTGATGCACACGAGGTTGGAGCTACTGCTTTAAAGGGCCTAACTCAGCAGAGGGCAGCATAATATGACACAGTCTCTTCCCCTAGTGGGTGGTTGTTACCATCCTGCTACCTCAGCCCCACCTCCTTTCCCAGGAGGTCTACAACGTTCACCATTACATCTGGGCAACTAAAGGCAATTGAAAGGGCATGGAGGTCCCCACTCATTTCATTTGAGGGAAATATATAAAATCTTCTTTCAAACCCTTAGTGTAGCTAAGGTTGGAATTTCTCTAAAGAAAGTTCAGTAGAAAATAAAACAAATGCAAAGTTATACACGTGGATGTGGTGACTTAGTGCTGATTTCTTATTCTTACTTATCTAAAGTTGAGCCTCAGGATAATTAGGGCTGATAAAATGCAGATGTTGAACCCACCCATAGAATTTAACGTTTATTTGTGTGATTTTGTTTTTAACGAGTGTCTCCTTCACCAGAACATAAGCTCACGAGGATGGAGACCATGAATGCTGGGCTCACCACTGTCTCCCAGCACCTAGCACAGTGATGGCCACAGAGAATGGGCCCCTTGAAAATACTGGTTGAATGAACAAATAAACTTATTCTCAGTTCCTTTAATTTCTGTAATTTTGTCTAGGATGGATATTAGAATGAACATTTGGAAAAGGTATTCAATAAGACAAATAATAGCAGCTAATATTTGCTGTGAGTATTTTGCATGCCTTTACAGTTCAGGCATTCACATTGCATGCATTATTTCAGTTTACTTTCACATAACCTTAAAAAGTAGATACCATCATTTTCTTTATTTTAAAGGTGAGGAAAATGAATAATTTGTTCAAAGTCATTTAGCTTGGAAGTAGTCGAGTTGAAATTTAATCCTTGGTCTCTTCTGACTCCAGAGCCTGAGCTAACCAACAAAACCTGTTGCTTCAATCTTCTCATTGAGGTTTGTTTGGACCGACCTCACTTTCATATCTGGTGGAATTATGTGCTTCTACAACCTCCTTAGTTTTTTCTCTCCTAGCTTTGGGGTTTCCAGATTATCTTCTCTGCTTCCAAATAAACTGTACTTCTTTGCAGCTGCCTGGACTCTTTTATACCCCTGCATTGTACCCTGAACCCTGAACTGTCGGGTGATGAAGAGGCTTATGATCTGACCTCCTCCATCCTGCCCTTGTCTTGTGGTTATTGCCTTCTCCTCTTCTGGGCAACTCTAGATTCCTGGAAATCCAGCCATCTTCCTCTAGTCCATTTGCTTTTTGATTGAGTTTAATCATCATCTAGAGTACTCACCCCTCTGATGGAACCTGATTTCATCTCACCTAGCCTTTGGGCCCTGTCTCACAGAGCATCCACGTAGCATTGATGGCAAGACACCCTCTTTCCCTGGAAACTATCTGTTCCTAATAATTTACCTTTGAAGACTGGAAGCAGATTCCCTGTGTCTTCCTAATCTGAAGATTCGCCCTTCTTTTAAAAATGCCAACAAGGTTTCTACTCTCTGAGGAAAGCTTCTGTATCTCAGTTTGTATTTGGAACAGACTGTGCCTAATAATGTTGCCTTGAGATTACACACTTCTGCAAGATTCTTTTTGACAGTTTGCCACTTAAGGAAGTAGTTTCATAGAATGTCATCATTACTCAAAATTCTATAAACCTTGAAGAGCAATAACAAATTAACTCCTAGCCTGGAAAATGGATTACTTTTGTCAATGTATTTGTCAATTCTCATCATTGGGCGGATAAACTGACTGATTCATACTGTGCTATAGATGATCGATAATATTTCTGCCAACATAATCTTCAGTAGTAGCAAATATTTTAAGCGAAGGAGATAATTTCAATGATCAGTTATGAAGGAGTGGTTTATAAGAAGATTCATATTACTTTTGGTGGAATGAAAATGACCAGCTATTGACTTGAGACTATCAACCATTCCACTAAAGACTATTTTATAGGTATAACCTTCAAAAATCTCATGTGAGTTTACTGAACAAGTACTTTGTAGGAAGCATTACAACAAACGATTTACATATTTGGGGAGGAAGTTGTTAAAGCAGCTTGCCTGTGATGCATTCACTTCCTTTATGGGGACAGGGGTGGGGTTAAGGGTCTACTCCAGGGAAAAGAAAAGAAGGCTGTTGACTGATTTAGTCCTCTTGTCAATGGACTCCAGATGAAGATATTGATGACATTTGCTAGGAGGAAGAGTCCTTAACTATACTCTTAATAAGATGTCCTTGGCTAAAGGAAAACTTAACGTAAATACACCTAGCATCTATGGATTTATGAGACACAGCATGTTGGACAATGTCACATATACTCTCTGGTGTATAAAATGAAGATGTTTTATAACTTACATGCTCACTACATCAGACTAAAAACTTACACAAATCTGTTTTTCTGGGCCAAAAAGGCTAAGTTCGTCATGAGAAGAAAGGACTCAGGGAACCACACAGTCTTCCCCAGACTGCTCTTTGCTTCGTCTGTGCATCTTTATTGCTTGTATTCTTGAAATGGTTGGCAAAGCTTGGTACTGGATACTGTTACTGATTCATGTGAATTAGACTGGAAAATTTGGTTCTATATGGTAGCACATTTATCTACTTAATTCTCACAATGTCCAAATTGGGTATTATTCATTTTATTTTATAAATGAAGTGCCTGAAACTTACAGTAGTTAAGAAACCTACCCAAAGTTATACAGCTGGTTAATAGAGATGCATACGCATGGCCATTTGTTTCCGAAGCTCTCACTCTTTCTATTATAACTTTTTCTAGTTTAAATACATTATTAGTTTGAGTGTTAAATGTTATTGCCTCTGGAAAGAAGCCAGATAATTCAAAAGTAGAGATGATGGGACTTGAAGTCATTCTCATTGCCAAATTCTTTCTTTTTTCAATGGTAAATTTGCTATGGCAGTGGCTGGAAATTGGGTTTTACAGATTGCATGTGAAAGTGTACGCTGAAACAACACACAGGAAGACTACAAATGGCTGTCACCAAGGGTATGTTCAATGGTGTGAGATAATATCAAAGAATTGATGGCCTCTGTGCTGAGGGAAGATCACCTTCTCGCCTAAACACATAACAGATTAACAACCCTCATGGCTGTGAATTTGAAAGCACTTGAAGCAGAGATACAGTTTAAATGGGGAATCCATTCCAGAATAAAATGGGCATCAAGGATTTTGGAAAGTAGTTTCAGCAATTTGCTAATCCTACACTATAATATGAAAGAAAAGAGTTACGTAAATATAGGCAAGGAGGAAAATCCTCTAGTATATGAGCTCTGAGCAGGTCTGGTTAGAAGAATCAGAGAAACTCTACAATTGAGCTAAAATTGTTAGTTTTAGTGCAAGGACATTGAAGATTAGCTGCAAATTATGCGTAAGAGGAACACTAACTATAAAAAAGGAGATGCTGTAAAGAAAATCAGGTTCTTGTACTAAAAAGAACAAGAACAGAAAATTCTCAAAAAAAGAAATGCAAAAGGATAATAAAATATGGAAAACCCAAACTTCCTAGTATTAATTTTTATCAAATTATCAGGAATTAAAAAAAGGAAATAATCAGTTTTACTCTTCGGGAGGTAAAATTCACAGTGGAGGTTTAGCTTCTAGAGGAAATTTAAATAGACATCAGCTTCTGGAAAGCAATTTAGGAATGTGTATTAGAAGCCTTAGCCATGTTTATATTTTTGACTGTGTAAACTTGGCATGAATTTATCTGAAAGAAAAAGATATATATATATACACCAGGATATGTAATGTTATTTATTTATAATAGTAAAAACTAAAAGTAGCTTAAAGGAGCAATAAAAGTGATTAAACCTAATAATATGGTCTAAATATATTATACAGGCATAAAAATACATTCTCCTTAATAAGGTGTGAAAATGTACCCTATGTATTATTTTTATAATAAAAATGGTACTCCACCAAAATATTCTGGTAGCCAAAATAAGCAGGCTGGGAATATAGTTCTTTTTAAGCCTCTTTTAGAATTCCTTTTGGGCAATAAATCTTCCAAGATTGCCTTCCCAGAGAATGTTGTGATTGCCAAAGAAGACTGGGGGGATCACGCAGCTGGAATTAAGATTTAGAAAAGAAAAACATACAGGACTAAAAAGGTTCTTCAATAAAAGAGACTTTCCAATAAGGCACAATCTAGAACTGCTTCTTTAGGTAAGGCGAAGAGATTAGAGCACCCAAACTTGCATTTATAAAAGTGACTTCGTTAATAATGTCAAGAACAAAGTAACAAAATCCCCTATGACAGTAATGAAAGTTCTAACAGCCATTACTTAGAGAATGCATGATGGCCGTTAATGTGAACTGAGTTGTACTTTAAATGATTGGCATTTTGTCAAATGCAATAATGTCTACATACATTTGAAAAATAGAGGCTTGTGTACTCGTGGAACACTCCACTGATCCAGCCTATAATCAAAGCTTACAATAGCACATGAATTCAGATTCCTTGCAATAATTTCATGACTTCCCAGAGGGTATGGGAAACACTTGTACAGACTGATGAAAAGATAAACTGGAAAAATCCTCTTTACCTTCTTCTATTAGAAGCACACTAGATTCAAAATAACTTAGAGTTGTTGCATCAGAGAAGGCATAATTTCTGGGTTTTTTGACACTCTAGTTTTCTTTTATGTTCATATAACTTACATATATAAAATACATACATCTTACACATAGAGAAGAGTGAATTTTTACATGTGTATGTATCAGCTTAGCCAACACTCAGATCAAGATACAGATCATTTCTGGTACCCCAATAGTTTTGCTTGTACTCTCTCCCAGTCATTACTCCCTCCACCAAAAGTAACCATGGGTTATTTTTGCCTGTTTACAAGCTTCATATGGATAGTATCACACAGATGTAATCTTTTGTGCCTGGCTTATTTTGGTCAACATTATATTTATGATATTCATCCATGTGCTTGCATGTAGCAGTAATTTGTTCTTTTTCATTATTGTAGTATTCCATTCCATACAATAGCATTTCATGATATAAATATAACATCATATAGTTATTCATCCTATCGCTGATGGACACTTGGGTTGTTTCCAGAGATGGCATAATTTCTGATGTCAACAGAATACCAGGAAAACAAACTTTGGCAGCTAATGTGGTAACTAATCATTTTAGTTGCTCTGTGGCTCTCTTTCCATACAGTTAATCAATGACATTGCTTGCTTCTGAGGAAGGGAAAAGAAGGGCAGATATAGCCTTGCACTAAGAACTAAACTGAAGTGTTTAATGGATTTTTTTTTATAACTTACAGAAAGCACACTCATCTTAAACAAAGAAAATTTTGATTTATAAGAACAAGTTTAAAAGAGAAGAGATTATAGTTTGAAATCCAGAGGGACCTGGCTTGGAAAATCAAGCCAGAGCTTGGAGGACTAACACACAGAGCTCACGAAAATTAAACATAACATAGGAAGGCTACATATGAGTAGTTTACTGTACAAAAAAGGTCAAGGGACAAAAATACCACCGTCCTGCTGGGCTCAGGGAGGATCATAAAGAGAAAGGAAAAAAAAAAAGTGTATCTGTCTGCCTTGGGCTGCCATAACAAAATATCACAAATTGGGTGACTTAAACAACAGAGATTTCTTTTCTTACAGTTCTGGAGGCTAGAAATGTAACAGCAAAGTGCCAGCAGGGTTGGTTTCTGGTGAGGACTCTCTTCCTGGCTTGCAAAAAACTACCATTTCACTGTGTCCCCATATGACCTCTTTTCTGTACATACACAGAGAGAGAGAGATCTGGTATCTCTTCCTCTTCTTAGAAGGACACCAGTCCTATTGGATTAGGATTCTACTCTTATGGCCACATTTAACCTTAATTACCTCCTTAAAGACCCTATCACCAAATATAGTCGCATTAGGGTTAGGGCTTCAACATATAAATTTTGAGGGGACACAGTTCAGATTGTAACATAGAAAAGAGAGAAAAGAGGTGTAGATGGAGTCTCTCCGTTTACCTTCTCCAAGAGAAGACCTGAAGTGAGTTATTGAGGACATCAGATTATGCTTCAAAGATGACAGGACTGAAGACTGAAATTAACCAAAAGCATAATCAATCAGTCATGTCACGAGATGGAGCCTTGATAAAAGCTCTGGACACAGAGACTAAGGTGATCTTCCGTCGCTGGCAACCCTCCACTCATATCATCACACATTTAATGCTGAGAAAACAACACATCCTGACTGCTTAGGGAAAGAACAATGGAAACCCCACAGCTGATACTTACCTGGAGTCCTCTCTGCCCTTGCCTGTTTTTAATTTTATCCTTTCCTTGTAATAACCTATAACTGTTAGTATTACTGCTGACAGTGAGTTGTGTGAGCCCTTCTACTGAGTTATCCATCTTGAGGTTGGTTTTGGGAACCCTCTGAACTTGCAGTTGGTGTTGGAAGAGAGGGTGATCTATTGGGGCTAAGCTGCTCCCTTTGACTCGTCACTTGTCTACCTGATGCTGAGGACACAAGAAGAAAGGCACGGATCAGTAGTGGAGGGAGAATTATTGGATGACACATTTCTTTAAAATTTAAAGTCTTATATAGTTTTCTCTTGTGCTTACAAGAGTGTGTTTACTAGAATCTCAATATTTGTCCCCTTGTCATTGAAAAACTTCTGAAGTCTCCCTTCAATTAAAAAAACACAAAAGCTTTTGTTTGTTTACATAACTGATGTTTGGTCAGACCAGGCCAACTTAGTGTGTCGGCCATGGGAGAGCAAGGCCAGATTCCTTCTATTACTTTTCAAGTTCTCTTGGAGAAGAAAGCGAAGATAACATTGGCTTCTTGAGGTAGAACATTACACAGAAAGTCACTAGTGGCAAGAAGTGGAAGTTATACTTCAGAAATGAGAGAAGAGAGTCCTTGTACTATTTCCAACTTAACTTTTATGACAAGGTCAAAATAATATCTTAACGGTTCTCACATTTAGTTTGTTACAAATTCCAAAACCATTTTAAAATTAACATTACATTTTTCAACTCTTCCTGGAGAAGAGTTGAAATACATTCTTTTGCTCTCCTTAGAATGGTAATATTTGTATATTTTTCCTTCTCTAAATTAATGTCCTAATTTTTGTGTCTCTCACGTTCTAACAAGTTAAATATATTTCTCTTGGTCTTGCTAAAAGTACATAATATTAGCATCAGGCTAAATTATGAACTGTGATAGCATAGTTCTGGGTGAAAAAGTCTATTTACTCATTTTCTCATGATTTAATACAAAACAGTGGGAGAGAGAAAATAAACAGATAAATTATATACATAAAAATAAACACCAGTAAAAATGTATGAAACATGGTAATAGTAGACAGAAGTTTAAGATTTAAGGAGACTTACTGGGTAACCTTTAGTACCAGGGAATTGTAGTCAGTCAAAGGACATATACACCAGCTCTGGCACTTGAGTACACAAGCATTCTATACTCACTGGCCTTTATTCTTTTGTGAACCCATATTAGAGCACTCAAAGATTGGCTAAGAGCTTAAAGTATTCAATGGTTAGTATCTATAAAAGACAAACACTAGTTATTTTATAATACTAAGGGTAATAAAATACATAATAGCTGATGTTGTCAGGCATTGTACTATATGCCTTTGCAGGATTATCTCATTAAATATTTATCAATCAAATCATTCAAGTCAATCTAATGATAGAGCATACTCTTTTAACAAATATGCTATATACATTCTTAGGATCATGAACAATATCTGATATTGGTATCATGATTTAATTTATGAAGCTCTTTTATTTTTCTTATCTCATTCAATTTTTTAAAGCTAGCTGTAAAGACTCTCTCTCCTGTCATTTTAATCTTGGGGTCAAGAGATTTTGATTTTGAGTGACTACTCTAGGGTTGTAACTGGCAGAGGGCAACTTGAATCCAAATCTTCAAAATCTATCTTGAGTGCCATTTTCACTGTACCATAGCTGTCTTTCTATGTGGCTACAGCTCAGAACAATGTTAACTGGTTTAAAATTATTATAGGTAGTGCAGATGACATGATACTATATATAGGAAACCCTAAAGACTCTATGCAAAATTACTAGAGCTTATAAAAGAATTCATCAAGGTAGAAGGATATATGATTAAGGTACAGAAATTGGTTGCATTTTTTTATACTGACAATGAAATGTCAGAAAAGGAAAGTAAAGAAACAATCCTTTTTAAAATTACATCAAAAAATAAAATAAACCCACACATCTGTGGTTAATTTATCTTTGACAAAGGAAGGGAAAAAATACACACACACACACACACACACACACACACACACACACACACACACAGGAATACTACTCAGCCATAAAAAAGAATAAAATAATGCCATTTGCAGCAACATAGATCTAGAGATTATCATACTAAGTGAAGTAAGTCAGACAAACACAAATGTCATATGATATCACTTGTATGTGGAATCTAAAAAAGTGACACAAAATGAACTTATTTACAAAACAGAAATAGACTCACAGACATAGAAAACAAGCTTATGGCTACCAGGGTGGGGAGGGATAAATTGGGAGTTCAGGATTTGCAGATACTAACTACTATATATAAAATAGATAAACAACAAGGTCCTACTGTAGAGCACAAGGAACTATAGTCAATACCTTGTAATAACCTATAATGAAAAAGAGTATTTAAAAAATGTGTAATATATACATGTATAACTGAATCACTATGTCATATACTGGAAACTAGCACAACATTGTAAATTGACTATGTTTCAATGACAAATTTAAAACATAAATAAAATAAAATTAGTATGAGGAAAACTCAGCATGCTGTAAGTATATAAATCACTGTGTTAATAAGCTCCAAACAACTAAGATTTCACTAGCTCCCTATACTTTAAAATTTTTCTAATCTTCAGTTGGGTCCCCAGTGAAAATGGAGAGAATCACATTGAACAGGAATTGGTAGACTGTTTGTGTGGTGGGCTAGCTAGCTAGATCATAAAGTCTCCAGTTTCCACTGTTACTACTTAACTTTGCTGTTGTGTGGAAGCAGCATGGTAATACAGAAATAAATGGGCCTGGCTGTATTCCAAAACTTTATTTAAAAAATCAGGCCGCTGGCTGGGTTTAACTCACAGTGCATAGTTTGCCAACCCCTCAGAGCTAAGAAGCTAAAAATAATCCTGAGTGGCTGCAATTGTGGTTCTTAATCACACACAACACATCCCTGAGAACTATAGCTTATTTCTAATGCTGCCATCTAAAGATTGCACTCAAAAAACTCTTAAATGGCCCAACTTTTGTAAAATATAGCTATCAATTCTGGGGAAAAAATCACCTTACAAATAGAGAGCTAAGTTACCTAGCTTCAAGATTGGACTTCTGCTACAGAATGTGCCTTTAAAAATTAACTAGGACATAATATATTGATTTTGTCTCTTTTTTTCTTTCTCCTGTGATCTAAAGTTTTCTATTGATCATATATGTATTGGCTTGGCATATTCTAAAACTGACTGAGTAACCAACTACACTCTACCCATTTCAATTCTGATCGGTCTCTTCATCAAGACTCTGATGAATCACCCACATTATTTTATTTTGTTCATTTACTTATTTATTATTGAAGTGTAGTTGATTTATAGTGTTAGTTTCAGGTGTACAGCAAAACAATTCAGTTATACATATACATACATACATACATATATTTTCAAATTCTTTGCCATTATGTTATTATAAGAAATTGAATATTGTTCCCTGTGCTATACAGTAGGTTCTGTTGTTTGTCTATTTTATATATAGTAGTGTGTATCTGTTAATCCCAAATTCCTAATTTATCCCTTCCTCACCCTGTGTTATTTTAAAATAACTGCCCTTAATCTCTCTCCCTGTTTTCAAATTCTCTATTTCTGTCCCATTATTGGCCCTTACAGGGAGGATGCCTTGGTCTGCAGCCAGGAATAAGGCCTTCTACATCTTTCAAGATACCACATGCTGAGTTGTATTAGGCAATAATGTATTTCTCTCTAATGTATACATATCCCATTTTCTCTATTGGACTAGAAGCCACTTTAGGCCAGGATCCATTTCTATCTTTATATGACAGAGCCTAGGGTAGTCTTACTCAGTAAATATTTGTTGAATGAATGGTTGGGTTTTAGAGATAGACTAAATGAGAGAGACTGCTAAATGAGATAAGTCAAATGGAAAAAGACAAATACTGCATGATATCACTTGTATGTGGAACCTAAAAAATACAACAAACTAATGAATAAAACAAAGAAGAAGCAGATATAGAGAACACAGTAGTCGTTACCAGTGGGGAGAGGAAAAGGGAGGGGGCAATATAATCGTAGGAGATAAAAAAAGATTTATTATGGGATTATATGAAATTACATGTGTGCAACTTTTGAAAATTGTAAAGTACTACAGAATTTAAAGAATCTTTTGTTCATTACAAAAGAAAAACAAAACCAAACATGATCATGAAGATTTTACTATTTAAATCTCCCCCCCCCAAAAAAAAAAAACCCCAAAAACCCCAAACAAAAAACACCAAAAGCCAAAAAATAAGAGGTTGTGGAGAATGCTTTTAAAAGAGTAGACAAGTAGTTTAGTATATTCTGTCCTCAGCACAGAAAAATGAATTAGGTCAATCAGTGCAGGCATAATCTTTATTAATGGAGATGTAAGAGACATTAGTTGACTCTACCCTCAAAAAATTCTTGAATGGGATTGGAGACGCTAAGCCTGCAAAAACACTGAGAATAAAAAATAAACATGGTAGGCTTCCAGTGGTTCTTCTAGGATAATGTTTCTAGGATAAACTAATATGAAATGTTAAGCTGCATTTTCAATGGTTGCTGAATAATAAATGTTTATTAAGTCATTAACAAATATTTATTGAGAATTACTATACTTCAGGGACTGTTTTAGGCACTGGGTCTATGGCAGTGAACAAAAGACAAAAATACTTGCTCTCATAAATCTTACATTCTTGTAAGAAAGACAGACATTCAGAAAGATAAATAACGACAATATGTTGTGAAGAGTATCAGAATATGCCACCCTCAAATATGCCGACTTGGCACATGGATTAGTTTGAGTTAAACGTCATCGAGAAGTAGCAGATGTGAGAAGAGCTCTAAAAACAGAGCACAAGTTTTCCTTTTATAAAGGAAATTTACATTTATTTAAAAAATCTCTGTTTGTAAAGATGCCTCCTTCTCCTGTACCTGGAAGAGGAAGACTCAACTTTTATCAATGGAAAAGGCACTGACTTAAGTCCACATGACAAACCTTACTAAAAAACCCATGTTTACCATACCTTTCCTGGTCACCTTTTCTTCACCGTCAGATGCCCCAAGCCATTGTTTTAGTGTAAGATGGTGTATAAGCCCAAGTTCTAACCATCTCTTTGGGTTATTCATCACTGGTGCTCCCATGTGTGCATGCAAGATGCACATATTGATTAACTTCTGTTTGTTTTTCTCTTGTTGATTTGCCTCTGGGCAGCCAACTTTACAAAGCCCCTGCTGGAGAGCCTAAAATGTTTTTATCCTCCCCTAGAGTTGTATGTCAGATGGTGACAAGTACTATGGAGAAAACTAAAAATAAAAAAGTAAAAGGTGGTTTAAGGGGAGGGTTGGAATTTAAAATAGGCTAGCTAGGGAAAGCCTCAAAGAGAAAGTGTCATTTCACTTACAGACTTGAAAGAAGTGAGGAAGTGAGCCATGCTCTGTAGGGATGCATTCCACGCAGAGGGAATAGCCAGTGCAAAGAGCCAGAGGTAGCAGCTTGCCTAACATTTTCATGGAATGAAAAGGTGTCCGGGGGGCTGGAGCACAGTAAACAAGGAGGTAAGCTCATAGGAAATGGAGTCAGAGAAGCAATGGGCTTTGTAATTCTTTGTAAGGGCTGTGCTTTTTTTTTTTTTTTTTGTCTGAATGAGATGGAAAGCCATTGGAGGGTTTTTGGAAGATGAGTGACGTAATCTGGTAACATGCGAGGTCATCATGAAGGAGCTGTGATGTAGGAGGGCAAAGTGGAGGTAGGAGGAGGAAGATGAACATATGAAATAGTCATCTAACATAGTGGGATAGTGAATGAAGCAGGATTCCTTAATAGGATCCCTTTGGCTACTGTGTTAGGGCAAATCCACCAAGAGGCTATCGTAAAAGTCTACATGAGAAATATGGAGGTTTGGACTAGACTGATGACACTGGGGGTTACGAGAAGTAGTTGGATTCTATAGTTATTTTGAAGGCAGAACCAACAGAACTTGCTTACAGATACAGAGTGTGAAAGAAAACCAAAGATAATATCAAGGTTTTTCCATTTGTATGTGTGTGTGTATGTGTGTGTGTATATATATATATATATACTTACCTAAACAACTGGAAGAATGAATTTGCCACGTACTGCAATAGGGGAGATATGAAAACTGCTGGTTGTGGGAGGGCGGTCTATAAGGAGTTCTTCTATATATGTTAAAGTTGAGATATCAACTAGGAATATGGGTGGAGATGTTCAGGGGTGAAAAACGAGACGGAGATATTCATTTGGAATCATCAGTATACAGATATTTAAAGTTTTGAGGCTGGACGTAATTAGCAAGGGAGAGAGAGGCTAGAAAAGCTAAGATTAAGGAGTAAAAAGAGAAGACAAACCCTCAAGCAGAAATGCAAAGGCAAGTCCCATGTGGGCTGTAGACAAAGCTGTGAGAGTTTCAGGGCCAGGAAGGAGCTGACCAGAGCAGCCAGGAAGCAGAGAAATCTTACTTTCATTCTTTCCTTCTACTCCTAAAGGACTCTTGCTGCTTCTGGGCTGGGGGATCTTACGGTTTTTCCCAGTACAAGAGTGTAAGACAATAACCACAAGTCCAGCTTCAGTCCCAGTGTGTGAAATCATTTGGTTTGCTTGATTTGGATTGCATTTATCGATTCAACGAAAAGAAATGGTCACAGGAAGTAACAGTACCAGTGTGGCTTTGCTTTTAAAACTCAGTCCTGAAATGTTTGAAAGCTATTACCAGACCTAAATATGGATATTTTCCTTCCTTAAGTAATGGTTTAAGTGTTTCAACAAACCTAGGCCAGTTTGTAAATTATTTGATTTCTATTCATTGGTTATTTTCACAAAATTATATGCTCTATCTAAATTATACTTTTGTGTATTTAGTGGTCTGTGAATATTCTAGAAAAATCATATTTAAAACTTCCTCCCATGATGTGCTGAGAACTTTTACAGACAGTACATTAGGGCGGAGTGAGGTTCCCCTGAGAACTCAGAGATAAAGGAGACAAGTTTGTCTCCTGAGAAATAAATGACTTAAATCAGCACAAAATGGGAGCAGACAGAATGTCTCCTAGTCCCGGAACTGCTCTTTGACTGGGGACAGCTAACTTGGCTCAATCTGAATATTTACATCTAAGTAAAAAAAAAGTATCAACAAAACTTGGGGACAAACAGAGAAAACGAAACTGTCTGATTTTAGGAAACTTGAGAATTCTAGAGCTGTACTTTGCTGTGAGATTAGCATATTTCAGTTGGTCATATCCTCCTGAGGAATACCCACCTCCTTTTTTCTTACTCTTTGCTAAGACAGACACATTCTGATAAATATTTCAGGGAAGGGGTTGCTTTGAGTAGTGTAACAGATCATTTTGGCCACTGACCAAGGATGACAAGCCTCTCTATGAAAGAAATGAGTGCACTGTGGTTTACATGGAAACCATGTGGAGTGAGGTTTGGTTAGCAATAGTCCATTAACAAGAGACTGATTATCAACTGATGCTGAAAAGTCCACTTATAGAGTATATAATGCTGAGAACCAGGTGCTGGACTCATAGCATCAACAGGTCCACCCCACTCAGTGAGGCTATGTAGGCGGTCAGCCAGCCCTCTCCAGGTGACTCACCTTCACTTTCTCCCTTGTGGCCTTTTTTTTCACATATAACTTCTATCCACCCCTTTATAATCATTAGGTTAGTCATTAAGCAACAGAGCTTTCTGTGGGAGTAGACCACAGTTACTGGTAAATACTTAATACATGTGTGTGGATAAGTGAATTAATTATTAATTTCTTGTTGGAAAACAGAGATTAAGACATTAGGTCACACAGAGAGCCAATCACAAAAGCATGATTCAATGATTTCATCTTCATGGCCTTTTCAGTGGGCTTCCCCAACCCCCTCAGTAGAATGACAATATCAAAGGCACCTTCCTGTAAACCCTACGAGAATGATATCTCATGGTTAATGCGTTCAAAGGGACCCCCAAATACACATGTGAACTCAGTTATTGATTCTGGGTCATTTCTTCTTTCAATCTTATGCTACTTAATGATGATAAATGTAACACTTAAGAATGCGAAAAGCAATTTCTTCCAAGAAGTTGAGTTAGGTTATCCAATAATTACTCTTGGAAATGTTTTCATTTTAATGTTTTGTGCTAAATCTTAAGAGAGGAAAATACGTAACTTTTTGTTTTGTTTTGTTTATTTCCAAAATTCACTGACTGACTCTAAAATGCATTAATGCAGATATGGCAGAAGAATAAGATGTACACCACTAAGCCTGAAATTGCTGACTATGTCATCAATCTTTTAATTTTATGAAAGTATAAAAATATAAAATGTCTCTTTCTCTAAGTGTTTTAAATTGCAAAGTGGGAAATTTAGGGAAAACATCAGAATACATTTACTCTCATGCTTTGTGATTTAAATATTTTTCATACTTATTTTAGTAACACTCAGTTATAATTGGACAGTGATGGAATATTTGCATTTCTAAAGTGAAGATAAATCAGTGCAGAAACGAGTAAGGTTATTTGACAGTAGAAGTTTACAGCTTTTAAGGTAGTTTACTCAAATAGAAGGATGTTTCAAGATGAATGGTGCCTTGTCATATTGTTTAGACACACAATTGGACTGATCTTTCCTTGGTTTACCATGGAAATCTAAATACTCATTCATAAAATGGTCTGAAGTTTTGCAAGTCTGAGTTGTATATGACTTAAATATGCAAAGAAGCTTCAAATAGACAATCTCTAAACCAAATGTTTGTCTAAGGAATTATGAAAATATTATTGCATTCTAATTCTATTATTTTATTTTTTAAATGAAGATTTTCTTTGTTATTTTCTAGAGTAGAATGAAAATACATTTTAAATTATGTTTCTCTTAATTTCCAAACTCCTCCCTAGATTTTGGATTAGTCCACATGAAATTTCAGTAAATTAAATTATACTGTTTTGGTTTCAAGTATAATCATATTTACTGACCACAAGGCTTAAAAAATATGTTCTAATTAGACTATTTTCCAGTTTTGAGATAATTTTAAATCATATAACAAACTTTAACATTAAAGATGACCTTTGGATCTATTTCAATCTCGTTATGTAAAAGATGAAGAAACAAAATCACGAAGAAGGCTAACAAATTATTCCATGTCATTCTAATTCACGTTAGTAATAGTTTCATGATTAAACTTAGATTGTTTGACTCCAAGTATCATGATAATTCTGTCATGGTGTATTTGTTAAAAATATGCTCCTTAGTTTCCAAATATAAGATCCTATGAGATATTTAATTTTCCTTACAAATTCTTAACTGAATGGTACTCCCAGGAATTTCCTTACCATTTTCACCATCAGAGGCCATTTAGTAAGCTTTGTTTCATAAATTATCATGCTGCCTACATTATAAGGCCTCTGGGAGAGATAGCTTGCAGGCTGTTAGGGTTCACCACCCAAAACACCTCTTACGGGTGCAAACTATTCTATAGCAGTGGAATTAACTCACTTAAGCTCAACAAAGAGTCAAATGGATGAGTATGAGAGTATTAAACCAATAAATGTGTAGGCTTGGTCACTAGACATGTTCCAAACTATGGTTAGACTTTAGACATGGAGCTGAACTGCATGTGTTCCAGCCCCAGCTCAGGGATCTTAGGTAAGTTATAGAATGGTTTTTGGGTCTCAGTTTCCTCATCTTTAAAATGGGATTGAAGGAGGCAGGGAACTAGGGAACCAAAATTTGGACTCATTGTCTAGAGAATTCTTTAAAAGTAATCTATGTCTGAGGAGATACTTTTGCTTGAGTAATAGAAAAGGTTATCCTAAGGGAACAGAAGGTCTCAACTTGATCTAATCTTATTTGACCACATTGTTTGAGGTTCCTCCCATCCCCGCCATTTTTAACCTGGTTCTCGCAGAGTGCCCACCCCACGGGGCAGAACCTGAGCCGGAGGAATGAGTGTGAAAAGGGCAGCCTGTGAGAAGAAGACAAGAAGCCACAAAGAAGAACAGGTAAAAGGACCCAGCCCAAGACCCCAAGGGCAGGAGTTCTTGAATCAGGCTACCTTGTGCCTTGCCAGCTTTCCCCATTCCACTCTGCCCATAATGTGTTACCTCCACTGTGAATTCTTTCACGGGTGGAAGACAAGAACCCACTCTTTCGGGTTTCCCCCTCTTCTAGGGAGCTTCCCCATCCACCAACAGGATTAATAAGAATAGTGTGCGTTCCATAAATGAATACAAGTGAATATATATAACTGACTTGGCCTATTTATGTGTTGGGCATAGTATAAGCGCTTAGCAAATGTTAGCTTGCATTATCATTATTGTTACTATTATCTGGCTTTTGCAAAACTTCACAGGTAATAAGTCACCCACTCTCTGTAGAAAATCAGTCCCATCCTCAATCATAGAAAAATCATACTCTCTCAGGCAAGTAGCTTTACAGAATTAGTCAAGAAACTGCTTAAGAAAAAATGCAAAAGTATGCCATTCAGTGTATGAATATAAAGTTATGGATAACAAGCCTTTTCCACCATGAAACAGAATATGCATGAAACATATATTTTATTTTCTTACTCAAAGTAATTGTTCTAGATATAATTTGCTTCTACTAGCTTGTATCATGGGTCCCAGGCCAATAGTTAACTATAAACCTAAACTCTGCAATATGCATTAATAAGAGAATCTTTATGGAAAATTCCGTCTGTAAGCTAACACATGCTCTCAACATGCAGACTAAATATAACTTTAAAATGCTGAATTGTCACTAAACAGTTAGGTATTTGATAATAATTCTAGCTTTTCTACTGAAATGGGAGTAATAAGAGGATTTTAACCTTAGAAAAAGAAGCAGAGATTGATGAATTAGACATTTTTGCAAGGAATGATGAATAATTACAGAATCAGAACACTAAATCTAATATTATATCAGAGATACATTAACCAAGTTATCTAAAGTGATAGGAACAAAAGGGAAAATATGTTTTTGTGTATCCAAAGGAGAGTAGGCTTTAAATTGGGAAAGGCTGTCACAGTATCATATATCTAAGCACTTCATGTGCTGAAGATCCAACTGATTTGAGAAGTTGCTGGAATTGATACAATTGAAGCAAAAATAAGTCAAATAATTTTTCACTTTTTATAATTTAAAATTTACTGACTTCATGAAAACAGCGGTTTTTGTTCTCATTCAAATTTAACAACTAAGTAAATATTTATCTTAAAAATCTGTTGTGAAACACTCTCGCGGACATAGAAAACAAACTTATGGTTACAGGGGAAAATGGGGTAGGGAGGGACAAATTGGGAGTTCGAGATTTGCAGATACTACTATATATAACATAGGTATGCAAGTTTCTTCTGTACAGCACAGGGAACTATATTCAATACCTTGTTGTAACCTATAATGAAAAAGAATATGAAAATGAATATATGTATATATATGTATGACTGAAATATTATGCTGTATACCAGAAACTGACACACCATTGTAAACTGACTATCCTTCAATTTAAACATTTTGTTGTATTAGTCTCTTTAAAAAATTTTAAATCACCACAAAAGGAAAGGATGATGACTCAATATGTATTCAAATTATTAACAGTTCATCAAAGTAATTTCACCATGCTGCTTAGCAGCCTGATGAAAAATGTATGGCCATCTTCCTTTTCTGTTTCAGGTCAATCAAAGATCCCGCGGAAAACTGTCAAACGGTAGAGAGGTTTATCCACAAGTTGACCTTACTTGAGAGTAATCTCTTTCAATTTCATAAGCTGCACTAAACTTTAGGATCATCAGATGCCCTCTATTTTAAGTATTTTCAAGTATAAGTGAAAAGTTCTACATGTAAGATGTACAAATTGAATCCTTGGTTTCAATTCTAATTGTGAATAATGGGTGATAAAATAATTTCCATTTAACATTTTTTAAAAGTCAGGTTTGTTGGGGTACAATTTACATACAATGAAATTCATCATGTATAGCGTACAGTTCTATAAATTTTGACAAATGCATGCAGTTGTATAACCATCACCACAGTTAAGATACAGAGTGGTCCTTCTCCCTCCAAAGTTCCCTCATTTCTCTGTTTAGTCAACCTCTTCCCACCTCTTCTGTTAACTGATAACCAGCTTTTTTTCCGTCCCTGTAATTTTGCCTTTTCCAGACTGTTAATAATGGAATCATAGACTATATGGCCTCCTGAACCTGACGTCTCTCACTGAGGGTACTCCGTGGGGATCCATCCTGTTGTTGCGTGTATTAGTAGTTCATTCCTTTTTCTTCCTAAACAGTGTTTAATTGCATGGATATACTACAGTCTGTTATTCTTTGGGTTTGAACAATTTTCCCATTCCCATTTGATTATATATTCCTCTAACACTTTTGAATTATATAACATTTGAATTAAACTAATGTAGGGACACAGAAACATGACTTGTGAAGAGGAAACCCTTGCTCAGCCAACTCTTTTCTCTTGCATCTTTCTTCATCCCGAGGATAAGGAATGTCTGCCTCAACTCAGCAAGTTAAACTTCACCCGAATACTACTCTTGATTCTCTCTTCAATTACACTTTCAGAATAATTCTCAAAATCGAAAACACAAACTAGGGACACAGCCAGTTAACTACAACTGTGGCTTCATAGATCACATGGCAATTAGAGCTAATAACTAAAAGTAATAAAAAGCTATTGAAATTAGAATTGGTAAAGGCTGGCAGAAAGAGAAAGAAAAATACCATATTATATCACTTATATGTGGACTCTAAACAAATGAACTTATTTACAAAACAGAAACAGACTCACAGACATAGAAAACAAACTTACGGTTACTGGGAGGGGGAAGGGATAAATTGGGAGTTCATGATTTGCAGATACTAACTACCATACATAGAATAGATAAACAATAAGTTCATACTGTATAGCATGGGGAACTATATTCAATATCTTGTAGTAACCTACGGTGAAAAAGAATATGAAAATTAATATATGTATCTATATGTATGACTGAAATATTATACAATATACCAGAAATTGACACAACATTGTAAATTGACTATACGTCAATTAAAAAAAATCAGTTAGATCAGGGCTGGAATCAGCTCATTCTTTGTAGCTCAATAAGTAGTAGCTCTTCCAATGAGAAATAAAGCTGTCAAGGATACCTGGATACTCTAGCTGGTTCCTATTCTCTCATGGATAAACCACATAGAAATCGGATTTAAACCTAGAAGAGTGCATAGTGCACTTGGGTTCAGAACATGGGGACTGTTTGGAACAATCAAAGTTTCTTGTCCCCTACTAGAGGGTGAGCTCTATGAAGCCACATTAGTGTCTGTTTTATTCACTGTTGCATTTGTAGAAACTAAATAGTGCTGACACACAGTAGGTGTTCAATAAATGATTTTGACTGAAGAAATACATGGATAAAGGTTATGGACAGATTTTACTCTTGGGTTAGGGCAACTTCTTCCCTGGAAAATGCTTGGGTAGGCACTGCCCGAGTGGGTCTTTTCAACTACAGGTTTTCTGGCTTCTATCGCTATCCTAGCTTTCTTCTGATTGAGAAATTCTTTCTTTAAATAATTTAGTATATTCAGGTTGATTACCATCTGACTTGGCCTAGTATTTATGCAATATATGTAAGAAGAGTTTGCAAATACGTACCATGATCAGTTCTCAGTTAATCATCTAATTTAACCTTTGGAGTATAAACTTAATTGTAAGTTTTTCAGAGGTACAACCTGTAGAAAAATTACCCTTAAGCTCATTTATAAAATATTCTACCTTCAACAGGTTAAATTGACTTTTTTTCTGCTTGTACAACATTTGTATATCTTTGGTTATGCCTTGAAAAGTATCCCTAAGTTCCTTAATGCAAGCTCTTTCAAATTTTTTTTTCAAAAACTGCCATGTACAAATGGGTGACATTTTATCTTTTCACTTTTAAATATATAACAAAAGAAGAATTTTTCACTTTAAGTATGGTAAAGTTTGCAACAAAAACTTGATATTAGAAAAAAACAACTCATATAAAGAAACATCCCAATTCAGATTTCCCAAGATAAAGAAAGTAAAAATTAACATGTAGCTAGATCATTTGTTATTAACCTTTGACTTTAAACGTAGTGAGGTACAATTTTATAGCAAATTAACATCAGTAAAATATGGTGAAGGGGAGCCAATTCTAACTCAGAGACGGTTAATACACGGGTTAATTTGTGCTGCCAGCAAGGCAATCAAATAGCAATGGTGTTATTGAAGGGGAAGCCCTCAAGCTTACATAACTGATTCATATTTATAATTCCATATTTAACACTGTTTATGGAAACAATGAATCAAAGGAAAAACAATGTTATTTAAATTTGAAACTGCATGCCAGTGGCTTCTAAGCATCAAGGTTGGAAAGCTCCCAAATAAGGAAATTCCGGTGACCTAATTTTGCAAAACTAACTTGGAAATGATTTTGCAATGTGTTGTGAAAAGATGCGCAAGATTGAAAATGGTACTTTGGGCTAAACCGTAAAACTTCCTTGTCTCTGCTCCTCGGACCTCTCCACACACACAGACACATCAGACTGCCCCTGAACGCTCCACAATATAATGGGAAAAGGTCATTTGGTGAATGTTGAATATTGGCTCTGTTAAATATTTGCTGAATACCAACCCGCTGACTCCACCCGGCTGTTCACTAGGGAGGCAAGCAGTGTGTGAAGTTCTGTGACACAGAAAAGTGACTCTGATTCAGAGACTGTCCTTGAGTAGCTTGCACTCTTGAAAAGGTGGATGACATACATGCTCATTAAAACAACAACAAACTTTAACATTTAGTCATAAGTGCAAGCTCCCTGACCACAAATTGTGAGTTCTAAGTAAAGAGATTATTTAGAGTGAGGTATGGTAGAATCAGAAAAGAGTTCATAAAGAACTGGCAAGGGGTGAAATTTGAAGTGGAGTTAAGAAAAATATCAAGAAGGGACAGTAATCTTTCATGGTAGCTAACCCCACTGTGTCCTCTCAGTCCTTTTTGTCCTCTGCTTCCTGTGCTAGTCTGAACACAATGATTAGCAACGTCAGTTGCTCTGTTTTGCCTCCCTTCCCCTTTCTCCGTTGTCCCATTGGTTTTTTAAGCTTCCAACATAACAATATTTTTGTATGCATTTTTTTACTCCACATGACTGAGACTCACTCATATAGGTTCATGTATCAATACTTCATTTGAAAAATCATTGAATAGTGTTCTCTTGTATGGCTACACCACAATTTATTCATGTAGTAACCTGTTAATGAGCATTTGGGTGGCTTCCAACCTTGAGCTATTATAAATAAAGCTGCTATGAACATCCACATACATATCATTGTATAAACATTTGCTTTCATGACTCTGGGTAAATATCTAGCAGAGGAATAGCTGGATCGCTTGGCAGGTACATGCTTAACCTGGTAAGAGGTTGCCGAACTGCCTTGCACGGTAGTTGTCCTCTTACATTCCCATTGGTAGCACATGAGAGTTTCTCCACATCCTTACCTAAACCCAGTGTGGTCAGTCTTTTCAATTCTAGCCATTTAATGGTGTGTGCGGATGTTTCACTAAGGTTGTAACTGCATAAATGACGTTGTGCATCTTTTCATGGCTTATCTGATATCCAGATCTTCAGTGAAGTGTTTATCCAAATATTTTGCCCATTGTATGAATAAATCATATTAATCTTGAGGTTTAAGAGTCCTTTATATTCAGTATACAAGTCTTTTATCAGATATACACTTAGCAAATATTTTATCCCAGTTTGTGGCTTACTTTTAAATTTCTCTCAGTAATGTTTTAAGGTTTTCATTTAGGGAAGTGTTTAATATTTTTTTCTTCAGTTGCACTAGTCATGTTTCAAATGCACAGCAGCCACATGTGGCTGGTGGTTGCCTTATTGGACAGCACAGATATGGGACATTTCCATCACTGCAGAAAGTTCTGTTGGAGGGGGCTGTGCTAGAGTGTACAGTTGTGTTTAATGCACTCTTCTGTGTATGTGTTTCACACACCCACACACACCACTGAAAAAATATCTATGACTACTTTGTGGTATTATTTGTGGTGTGCCTTTGTATATGATATTATATGGAATTAGACATTTTTCAAACAGAAAAAAAAGCAAAACAAATCTGGAACTTACTCTAGAGTCAGTTTTCCTGTTTCGAGTCACTCAGTTATATTTTTTAAATGAAAGTACCTCCTTAGCTTAAGCAGAAAGTCAAATAATTGAAAAGTTTCAAGGGGTTATTTGATAATTAAACTAAAAGGGATGATTCCTTCCTATTTTTAAAGCAGCTAGCCCAAAGTCACCAAACTGCAACATAAGTAGGTATAATGAGAACAGAATTATTAATTTAGTAAATTTTTTTGAAATACTGAGAATACCCACTTAATTTTCAACTTGATGCTATAAAGAATAATTATGTATGAAAAATTACATATCCTTCTGACACCAAAAGACATTAACACTTTTAAATTGTTTTACTAATTCATTCTTAACTTCACAAACTCCAAAATCTACTACCTCCTTTCTCCTATGTATGGGAAGGGAGGTCTGTCCATGGATTTATCTTCAGAAACCCTTTCTCAGGGACTAATCTGCTGGTACTTCCCCCAGCACCTGCCTGTCTAGTTACATTTATTAACTTTAGTTGAGTTTTAACAGGTGGCAGCTAATAAGCAATAAAATCACTCACCCAGAAGTTCCATAAAACCAAAAGCTACTTCTTATGCAAAGCTATCCAGCATTAATCATTTTTGAGATAAATTTAATAAGCCACAATGATTGACTCCCTTTGTGGTATTTTTGCCCTTTCAACTAAATAGAGTGATGTGAAATTGTGAAAACAGTTTTTTTTTTTTTCCTATTAAATCTCTCACATGGATGGCTTCATGGTGCAGTCTGTATTCACACAAATGAATGGATGGATGGATGGATGGATGAATGAATGAATGAATAAAATGAGAACCTGGTCAATCCAAAGGCTCAGTGTTCTCCACAACATTGCCAGGCTCTAATTAAAAGTCCACTAAGGACAGAGAATTTCTGCCTCCGGAGAAAGCCAGTTCACTTTTGCACACGCTAACTGCATAGATAGCTCCCTGTGTGGACCTGAAATTATTCTCCTGTTTTCCAACTACAGGGCTCATGTACAGTTCTATAGGTCCACAAAGGGCAAATCCAATCCTGCCTGCCCCTACATCCTTCAAATATTTGAAAATAAAATATGAAACCCTCCATCTCGCCCTCCCCACACACATCACTACCAAATCTTTTATTTCTTTTTATTAAAGCTTCAAATTATTTTCATCCTTTCTATATAAATGATAGACTCTAGCTCTTTTGCTATCCCTAGAACACAGGTTTACTGTGAGTCTTTAAAACTGTGGTGTGCAGCGCCAAACACAATTCTGGAAATGGCTGAGTCAGAGCAGGTGAAGGCAGGGTTACTTTCCCTTCACTCTCAACTCTGTCCTTGTATCAGACTGGCTCTTTCTGGCTGCCACATCCTGGTTCTGACAGATATTCTCCAGAGTTCTGACCCACATACTCCTGAGGTTACCTACTACTCCACTCTCATCAAAAGCACACAACAGAGAGAGTTCCAGACTCGCTCAGAGCCCTGTCAACTCAAGCTCTCCAGTCTTTTTTACATGAACTGTGGGGAAGTCATGCCTCCCTCATCGGTGCTTATCGATTTATGGAATTTTAGGGCCATGTAAGAAAACTGAGGCCCAAAAAGAGGAAGCGATCTGCTAATTGCCACACAGCTAGACACCAACAGTCAGGGTTGGAAGAGCATGCCAATTGAATCCTTTTCAATTCTGTTTTTTGCCTTTTTCCCCCAGTAACAACCATTACTTTTCAAGAAACCCAGCTTGTTTTCTCAGACTTACTCCCTTAGTAATCTGAATCCTGGCTTAACATCCCAGTGAGTTAAGTCCTCTTGGCTTACAGCACAGATATTTTGCCTTGGAAAATCCTTAATCAATCTTTTCCTTGATGTATTGCAAAATACGAAAGATCTGTCCTGATTTTTCTGGGGACTTTTCAGAGAACTAGCACAAGGCTCTCGCTGTCGAGTTCATTATCCCGATGTTTGTATTAACGTTTGCATCTAAAATAGTGACTCCTTTTTGGTGTACAGAGCTGAAAGAAGCGTGCACCCTTAGAAAACACAGAGAAGCAGTACTTCATCCTGGAAATTCTCACCCACAGCGCTCTTCTTTACCTCAGCCCTCATCTGCTTACTGCTCTTGATCACTTTGTGCACTTCTCCTAGGAAACATGCATAAAGAGTTCCAAGGCGAACCAAGACAAAATTGTGCATAGCCTACTGAGAGACAGACGCCGCGAAAGGCAAGAACCAGGTGCTAACCACCACTTCAAATTTCAGAATTAGTCCCTAAAACAGTATGGAGATTCCTCAAAAAACAAAAAAATAGGCTTACTGTATGATACAGCAATCCCACTCCTGGGCAAATATCCAGAGAGGACTCTAGTTCGAAAAGATACATGCACCCCAATGTTGACAGCATCACTATGTACCATAGCTAAGACATGGGAAGAACCTAAATGTCCATCGACAGATGACTGGATAAAGAAGATGTGGTATATATACACACAGTCGAATACTACTCAGTAATAAAAAAGAATAAAATAATGCCATTTGCAGCTACATGAATGGACCTGGAGATTGTCATTCTAAGTGAAGTAAGCCAGAAAAAAAAAAAGACACAAATGAACTTATTTACAAAACAGAAACAGACTCACAGACAGAGTAAACAAACTTATGGTTACTAGGTGGGAAACGAGGTAGGAAGGGATAAATTGGGAGTTCAAGATTTGCAAATACTAACTACTATATGTGAAATAGATAAACAACGAACTTCTGTATAGCAACGGGAACTATTGTCAATATCTTGTAGTAACCTATAATGAAAAAGATTATATGTATGTATATGTATGACTGAAACATTATGCTGTACACCAGAAACTGACACATTGTAAACTGACTATACTTCAATTAAATAAATAAAAAAAAATTCAAGAAAAACATAGTATAAGATGATAGGATTATAATCAAACACAATGTCAATTATAATAGATAAAAATGAATTAAACATAAAAATATTAGTTCCTACTTCTCTACCAGCAGGACCTACTTTTTTAGACCAGCTCATATAGCTCCATATCTTTTAAATAATACATAGATGATGGACATCCTACAGAATATCTATTCAAGTGTCACCTAAGTCACTTTATATATATGTTGGAAGAAGATGAGAAATAATTAGAAAGACGGTGGGAGATAGGAAAGGAGAGCATTACTATAACATAATGTTTACTATTTTATTTTAAGCTAATATGTTTGGTTTCAAGGTCATCTTCCAGTATTGCACAAAATTTATTCATGTACTTTGTTGCTTATTGCTAAGTGTTTTTGAATTTGTAAATGCTCTATAGCTCCAAAGATGTCCATTCAGTCATCTTTGATCAAGATTCATTCAGAGACAGAAGTTAATTCAGGTGGCAAAAGCCTTCTGTTATCTCTCAGTATAACTTTGTAGATACTCATCTTGTCACCAAATACCAAGTTGTACACTTCCTTTTTCTTAAAAAAAAAAAAAAAACTTAAACCAAAACTGAAACAATAAAATTAATTGAGAGTTTCAGCTATGTGAGTACTGTTTATTTTTAAATAAAAATATAATTAAGAATTCTGAGCCAAAAAGTAGAGACTAAAACAGGCTGGAGAGAGACAGGTACTGAAATACATTTTTTCACCTCTAGTAAAGCAAAGATTCAAATTTGCGTAATCCTTAACTGTACCTATTTCTGGTCTCAGCTAGTCCGTTGAAATTCTCATTTTGTTTGATGTGGGCTCCAAAATATGTTTTGGCAACAAGCATGATAAATGTTTTCCCTAACACCACACCAACCTTACCTGGCGCAAGCTTTAATAACCTTCAGTGACCTAATTCATTCAAAAGTATGCAGATTCTTGTTGAGAGCACTTTAATTACTCTATCACCATTTGCACTTTGCAGAGATCTAAGTACTAACTTACCACCATATGAGTTTTATCTTAAGCATTAAAACATGATTTCAAAATAGGACACAAAGTTTCTTTTGCCCAGTCTTAATCTGCATCATGTTTCAGGCTGTGTGCGCATCACTGAAATTACTGATCTGCTTTTCTGTGCACCCTACGCCCTTGCTGAAGTTTGTACTTCTAAACTGTTTATTGTGACCTGCATAGCTCTGATTTTGAAATTTCAATTTGGAAAAAGCTTTCTTTATTCAGATTCCATTATTCTGAAATGGAGTGGGGGGTCATTAAGAGGAGATTTTGTTCCTTCTCATGTGAGGCTTGTGAAAAAAACCACCACCAAAATGATGAAAGCATGAAGCACTTGTGAGAAGCTTCTTTTTTGCTTCTTGGGGCACATTTTCCTTTAAACTGGATTCCTCGCCTATCCTTTCCTTCATATGTTTTTTTCCTTTCTTTTGTATATTCACATTTTTGATGCTGTGATTCAGCAGTGGCTGTGATAGAAAGCCTGGGTGAAAAATGATATACCACAAAAGATTGAAACTCTTGATTTTTATTTGTCTTAACCAAAGTCTATATTAGGAAACACTTCTATGGGTCCCATAGTACCCTGCACTTACTGCTACCGTGGAACTTGTATTTTATTGTAACTGCTTATTTGTCTATTTCCCATTCAATCATTGCTACTCAGAGAATAGTTTCAATCAGTCTGCATCATGGTCACCCCAGGGGCTTATTGAAAATAATGACGCTTGGGTCCCTCCCCACATCTACTGAAGCTAAACTAGTGAGGGTGGATCTTAGGAATCTGCATTGTAAACTCAAGTTCTGGTAAGCGCTTTTGCATAAACTCTGAGCTCCTTGGAGGTACCTTGCTCATCATGGTACTTCTAGGTTTATTATAGTGCCAGACAATAGAACAGGGGCTCAAGATATCAGTATTGGATAAGGAAGTAAATGAATAAAGTTACATATTATATGTATCCTACAGTCATATGTGTTAGTGAAAGAAGGTGACCACAGTAGTGAAATTTCACTTTTCTTTTTTCACCTTGGCCTAGTCTAGTGAAACAGTGTAGTGTTTTATGAAGTCTTCCCATGAGTGTTTCCTCTGTTTTTTCCATTATCAGAATCCTAAAAAATTATTTCAGTGACACTTAAGAAAATGTCTCATGCAATGAAAACTCTGTACTGAAAGCACTTGGCTTAGACAGTCATTAAGAGATTGATAACTATTTGGTCCCAGAAGTAGCATCACCAGCAGCCCACTGTTGATAAACTCTGACAGATCTCATGTTTTGTAAAGACCTTTCCCCTTAGTGGGAATAGAATGGAGTTGATTGCAATAACATAATGTTGTGAAATACACTGGCATTGGAGTCTTTCAGACATATGTTTGAGTCTCATTTCTGCCTCTTGCTATCTGAAACTCAGTACATTTTCAGGATCTGTTATCATGATAATACAATGAGATTATGTATGTAAATAATGAAGCATGGAGCATGTACTCATAAGTAATGATAATTATTTTTTAAATTATAAATAATTTGGGAATAAAGTAGGAAAAATAATTTTATCTGGGAGGCACTGTAGCTTAATAACTAGCTATAGGCAAAGATAATTTCAGTATACAATATTAACTATGTAGAAAAATAGTTTAAAAATTTTAAGTATAACCTATATAAATGAACAATTGGACAAGTGGGTTAAAGTATAATAGAGTATAAATCCACATTTACCAATCAAAATGTTTTTAATTAAAAGGATTCTGGGAATTCGCATGAGGTTCATTCCAAGGGCCTGAGCAATGATCGTGAAGGAAAGGAGGGTGTTGCTTCACTTGGCAGAAGATCCTGTTCCCTTCAACAAGATCAGGACATCAATCAAAATAATTGATGGGATATGCTGAAAGTTCAGAAGCATAGGACTGCAGAAGTCCTAGCAGCTTGAGCAAACATATGACAATGATGATCTCATAAGAGAGCCAAGACAGGCTTTAGAGACAAGTTCCACATCACTACGAAGATAAAATTCTGCTGCTCATCTTTATTTCAGTTTGGCTGGGAATCTGGTTTCTGGCTAATGTTGTCATTTACAATAAATATAAGAATCAAATATAAAACCTGGGAATAACTTTAATGGATTGTGTGATGGAATTAGAACTTGCAACAAAACTTTGTACCCGTGGCCAAATCTGTCTAAGCTATCTTCTTTGAAATTTGGCCTTACAAGCATCATCACATTTTCAAAATTTCTACTGGGTGTGTTTTGACTCATCTTACCTCACCATGATATTTTAATGCCAAAGCAATTATATAGTTCCCTGTTTGATTAGATAGTCATTTTTCTTATATTCTCTTAAGAAAAGTGAATATGTTTAGCTTTCAGTTGAATTTATACAGAGACTAGATCCAGATAAACTTTTTTCTTCCACCATGTAAATTTCCATTTCCTTGGAGAATACCAGATGCAATATATTGGTCACTCCTTCATATGTCTGCTATGTTCTGCAATGCTGTTCTGACTTTTCACCTTCCATAACCACTCAGTTTAGAAAGTACATCAATACTGTGTGGAATATTCCCCCACAGAGGACTTATTTCCTCTCTCCTCCTTCTCCCTACACCACTCCATGGTTTCCCTACAAAAATGTCTCACAAGCTGAGCAATGCAACAAATAAGTATGTCCTTTCAATAAAACATCATATTTCTTTCTCAAACACACAAATTTTCTCCAGGCCTGAAATTCATCACCTTGAGTAAAATGTACATTGTGCTTTAATATTTGAGCCAGAGAGTACCCACTGAGATGCAAAGTTTCTCAGCATCACTGAATTCACACCTCCTCTACGTCCAAGTTTATTCTAAAGTAAGTTTTGATGTAGAAGGATACTTTTAAATTCATAGTGTCTGTGCTCATGATAATTTATTTGTAACAGACTTACATTATTTATAATTTTATGTTAATCACAATGTCATCTGTTGCGTTCCAGCACCATATTGAATTCTTTACACATATAAACTCATTTTTATTGTCTTCTCTCATCTCAGCACTAAGCAGAGTACAATGCTTGCTGAGTGAATGCATGCATGAATGAATACATGGATTAAGACATATAAACTTGATTTTCAGGTTGTTTATATTTCTGAAGGTATGACTAAGAGCAGGTTCTTTTTCTAAAATTAAAAATTGGCTTTTATTAAGCACTTATTGGCAGAAGGCACTGTTCTATACTCTTTATGTGCTCAATCTTGTTCCATCCTCAGAACAACCTTATCAGGTAAATACCATTATCACAATCCATCTTGTAAGAATGAGGAACTAGAAACACAACTTGGTTACTGGGTTAAGCAGTCGCGTTCATAATATTCATATGGATGGGACCTAGGATTATGAACGCATGTGGCCTGGCACCAGAGAACACTCCTTAACCGGAGTATATTACCCTGCTTCCCAGAGGCATCGTGGGTGGGATTTACACAAGGAACACAGTTCTCTGATACCAATGCCTGTTATTCCTAGTCCAGCCCTCTCCCCTCTGGGCAGGTTGGTCACACTGCCAGTAGAGGAGAGGAGAGAGTATGCATCCCCTGAATTCTTGAGAAAACTGCATCCTGGCCCATCTGATCAGAAAACCAGCAGGCAACAGAAGTAGAATCTGGTATATGCACATGTGTCTCCTTTTACAGAATTGGAATCAGGGTACCCCAGAGGGGAAACAAGCCTGATTTTAAAGGGGTTAATTGGGTGTCGTCCTGACTGGCTAGACATTCAGGCACCAGGCACAAGTACCGATCAACCTTTTCAAAGCATGCTACTATATCATTCACACTCTGACATTTTAAAAACAACGTTTGAGAATAAATTTAAACTGCTGCATTATAATCAACTTGAATTAGTCTGATTCATATTTAAGGCTTACAGTCATCAACTAATGTGGAATACAGTCAGGCGAGAAAGCTCCAGCATAAAGAGGTGCGCACAAAGGGAGCGCAGGATCCATAAAGTGTATGGTTCCCCTTGGGTCCCCTTAGTAATAAGTTTCCTTCGCATAGTGAATTATCCAAAACAGAAACCCACTAAAGAGAAAAAAATACAAACAACTTCTATATATGGGTCCTAAGTTAATATATCATTTGTTAATCAAGAATTATATATTTATACCTTTTAACGTAGTAATTTAACTCTTAGGGCCTCTCAGGAACATCACATAAGGACATCATTAGAGCCATAAAAACTTGTGTTCAGTCTTATGTACTGCACCACTATTTGTAATAGAGAAAATTTAATGATATGGAAAATTTTAGCAAATTGTTGTCATTTATACAATGAAATACTCTATAGCTATTATAAATCATGTTCTCAATGACTAGTAACCATAGAAAACATTTCTCTTTTGAATAGCAAAGGAACATCGACAAAATGAAAATGATCTACGGAATGGGAGAGAATATTTGCAAGTAATGTGACCGACAAGGGGCTAATATCCAAAACATATAAATAGCTTATATAACTCAATATCAAAATAACCAACACCCCAATCAAAAAGTGAGCAGAAACTTGGAAAGACACTTTTCCAAAGAAGAGATACAGATGGCTAACAAGTACATGAAAAGATGCTCAATACTGCTAATTATTAGAGAAATGCAAATCAAATCAAATCAAATCAACAATGAGATATTATCTCACACCTGTCAGAATGGCTATCATCAAAAAGTCTGTAAATAACAAATGTTGGTGAGGATGTGGAGAAAAGGGAATCCTCCTACACTGTCTGTGGGAATATAAATTGGTACAAGCATTATGGAGAACAGAATGGAGGTTCCTCAAAAAACTAAAATTAGAACTACCATTTGATACAGCAATTCCACTCCTGGGTACACATCTGGAAAAAACAAAAATCTAATTTGAAAAGAAGATGCATCCCAATGTTCAGAGCAGCATTATTTATAATAACCAAGACCCGGAAGCAACTAAAGTGCCCATCAACAGACAAACGGATAAAGAAGATGAGGTGTATATATATACACAATGGAATATTACTCATCCGTGAAAAAGGAAGAAATTCTGCCATTAGCAACAATGTGGGTGAACCTAGAGAATATTATGCTAATGAAATAAGTCAGACAGAGAAAGACAAATTCTGTATGATATCACTTATATGTGGAATCTAAAAAATAATACAAATGAATGTATACACAAAACAGAGACAGACTCACAGATATAGAAAACAAACTTGTGATTACCAAAGGGGAGAGAGAAGTGGGGATGGACAAATTAAGGATAAGGGATTAACAGATACAAATTATGGATATGGGATTAACAGATACAAATTACTACATATAAAATAGATAGTAATAAAGATATATGGTATAGCATAGGGAATTATAACCATTATCTTGTAATAATTTATAATGGAGTATAATCTGGAAAAATACTGAATCACTATGCTGTAAACCTGAAACTAATATAATACTGTAAATCAGCTATCTCATAATAAAGAAAATGTCTCTGACATTATACCAAGGTAAAAAAAAAAGATAGACTACATGATCTTAATTTTGTAAAAGAAAAATATATATGCATAAAAAAACAAAAGAAAATATATTAAAATGTAATAACAGATCTCTCTAGATGATGGGTTTATGGGTGATTTTTATTTTCTCTATGCTTTTCAGTCTTTCTTGATTTTTCTACAGTGATGATATATTATTTTTCACACTGGAAAAAATGCTTTAATATAGTGGTTTCATGACAAATGCTAGCTATAGACTTCCAGAGGCAGGGCAGATTCAGCTGTAGGACTGTGAATCAAGGTTTGTGTTGTGTTTGGAAAAGGTAAGGAGACTATGTTCATTCTATCTGTTGTGGTACAATATGCATAGGGGACTCAAAGATTAAAATGTGACCAGCAAATGTGTGTTAGAAGGGAGTAAGTGTAGCATTTCTGTTGCTCCTACAACATGAATATTAGCAGCACTACATTTTTCTTGAATGAGTCTTGCTTTATCAACCAGAGAAACAATTTCTTATTTTACTTTTATACTTTATCATATGGTTGATAATTTAAACACTTATTCCTAAAAGTAGTGCCAGTTTCCTTTGATCATATATTTCTTTTTACTCAAATAGCCAGAACTGGCTTAGTGAAATTAAGTGTCCTGGACATCAATTAATAGTGACAGGAATCAGTTGCTTCTTTAAAGACTTTATAACAACTTCCATGTGATGAAGAGTGGAAGCTTCTACTGTATGTTCACCCCCAGCTTCCAACAACATCAGCTGTGTGATTATGGTAGCTGTTGGGCCTTACAACTTCGGCAAAGATTTTGGAAAGAAAATGTTGTGGAAACATCATAAACAGGATAAATGTACATACTGGGTTGTAATTCATGAACAGTGTAGCAAGCATTGCATTTTTTGAAACTCCTACTTCTAATCAATGCATAACATTGACACTCAATTCTTTAGGTTTTATTCTTATGGCTCATAAGTGCCATAGTTTCTCAAGGTGGCATTTCTCTTAGTCTTTGATTCTGTGAAAGGATCATTGGCACAACTCATCCTCTCTTAAGCAGGAGGCAGTATGTGTGCAGACTGAGAGTTAATTCTGTAGAGTTATGATTTCCTATCTTTTAAAGATTCTGTTGGTAACAGTATATATCCAAGAAACAGCTTCTAAGATTTCATTCACAAGTGATAACAGTTTCACAGACCCTTCTACAGGCTGTTAAAGATGACAAATTTGGTTCACTGAGAAGAGCTGTTCAAGAATGTCTCCATGAATGACACATTCAAAACTGTGTTATCATGCATTTGAGAAATCCCCAAAGGGCATGGTTTTCAAGATAAACTTTGATATTTTTTAATGAATCAGCCAATAGTCTTTTACTCATAGTAGAGCTATTTAAGATCAACCCTTTTCTAAATCACTGCAGCAAAATCCACAGAAACTCAAAAATGAAAAACATTACATTGTACCATTTCATCTCTTGGCACATCTAACATGGACTATAGCTTCTGTTTCCCTCAGGATAGAACAATGACGCCATAAGAACTACTATTATACATTGAGTGCCTGCCACTTGCCCCAATTTACCTACACCAAACTCATTACCATGTTTAGAATGTAATGAATTTGTCCCCAAATCATAAAACTATTAAGAGGAAGCACCTCAAAATTCAGGCCTATTGTTTCCAAAGTCTGTGCTCTTTAAAAAAAACCAAAAACATAACCAGCTTTATGATTTCTTATTTACTATCTCCATATTCAGAAAATTCCTTTAAGATTTTGGGGAGCAGAAAGAGGGTCAGTTTTACCAGAACTAAAATCAAGAGGGTTGTTCAGTTTACTTTAGGGAGAAGGGACAATCATTCACTTAATTCCCTCAATTATTGATGCCTTTATGTAGGTAGGAAAAATGGTATTAATGTAAAGTCCATGTTTGCATTAGTAATATGACATTGTTCTTAAATATTTATCCATTAAAATAAGGTCTCCAGGTAACATACAATCATGAAGTCAAACCAGTTGTTGAGAGGTTAACTGGACTGTTTTCACAGCAAGGCAGTGACACAGGTATTGTTTTTAGCCTCATTTTACAGAAAAACAGCACAGAATGAATTAAATAACTTGACCATAGCTAGTGACTGAAAGATCTGGGGTGAAACCCAGGTACCCATTTTACTGACACCCACAGGTGATGATGAGAACTGACCTCAAGTTTTAACTGCATGGCAGCCCTAACTTTCATATGAACTTTAAAAATATACTATGCTAAGGAATTTATGCCACAGAACATCTTAAACATACAAGTGAATAAATTGTGTACACAATCCTTTAATTTGGTCTATATATGAACAATAATTGAAATACTGTATAATTACAGAAATATTAAGAGTTCCTGCTTTGAAAATATTTAACAATTGATCATCTGAGTGAAAATAAGTATTTTGACTTAGTTAAGATTTTGAATTTCTGGTATTTCTTATTTCAAGTTTCTTTAATTCTGAACTTGTAGGTAGAATGTAAAATGGATAAGGCAAAATCAATATGCAATGATTTTTTTGAAACCTTGATTGTGAACAACAGAATTAAGTTAGAGTAGATTCTAAGGATAGAATGTGCGTGCATATTGCCAATTGGTAGTAAAAGTAGAGGATGTACTCTGAAATGACCCAGAGGAGTATAAAGACACAATTTGCAAAAAAGGATTAACCTCAAGTTCAGGCTATGTTCAAGGATAGTACTGACGCAGAATAGCAAATAGTGACAAATTCTCTGTCATTTTGGTTGGTTCTGGAATGCATCATATGAATTTTTTTGCATGGTATTTACTCTCCTGATTTAGGTTATATAAAAGCAGTCCAGAAATCAATTTCTGTTTTCTGGGGAGGATAAACTGATGGTAAGAGCAAGCAGTCCAGCCGTATTTAAGAGCAGGAGGTTAGCAGCTGAGTGTTTACGTTGTAGTTCTCATCAGTCTGTCTTGGGACTCAGAGTATCTGTGCTCGCTACACTAAACTACGTACGTTCCCACAGGAATGAACTGGAAGGAGAGGTATTGCTTTATAACCTAACAAACCAAAACTGCTCTAATAATGAAACGGATGAAACAAAAGTAGCAGTTCCTCTGGGCGTAGAAACCTTTCTCTGCTTTTTTTTTTCCCCACCCCAACACACCAAAAGATATAACACATATCACTGTCATCAGTGGGTCACGAAAACAGATCTCATAATGGATGAGGGGACCCGGTAGAGGTATAAAATCCTGGCGGGAAAGCTGTATGTGTTTTTAATATCCCACCAAAAGTACTCAGATGCACTGTCCAGCTCATCTTAGAAAACAACTCAGTGAGAAAGGAAACTCTAAAGAGCAAAATCCCACACATTCAGTGACCATTCTATAAATATTCATCACAGATAATGATGACCGCTGTTACTGCCACTAGTAACAGTTACTGCATCCTCTAGATTACTTTTAAAGTTAGTACTATAATCATTCTGAAGAATTGTGCCCCTGTTCTATGTTAAAGACTGCTTTTGCTTTTAAGTTTATGAGGGCCTTATAAAATAAGAACCTATGAAACCATTAAAAGATCATTTCTATTTCATCTTGTTGAATTCTTGCCTGTATTAGAGATCTGGAGACCCAAGTGGTGTTTTTCAATTATTCTACATGCATTGCCAAAGAAAGCTGTCTTAGTCGGTTTAGGCTGCTATAACAAAAGTACCATAGATGAGTGGCTTAAGCGATATTTGTTTCTCATAGCTGGAGGCTGGGGAGTCCAAGATCACGGCATGGGCAGATTCAGTGTCTGGGAAGGGCCCCTTCCCGGTTTCCAAATGGCCGCCTTCTTGCTGTTTCCTCACAAGGCAGAGAGAGGGCGCTGAGCTTCCTCTTCTTCTGTGGACACTAATCCAATCATGGGGGCTGCATTCTCCTGACTCATTTAAATCTAACTGCATCCCAAAGGCTCCATCTCCAATACCATCGCACTGGGGATTAGAGCTTCAGCATATGAATTTGGGGGTGGGGGGTCCATAGCAACACTAATATACAAAATTCAGTAATAATAATGATAATAAGTTATTTGCCTATAAAATGTCATGATAAAGAACCTTCTATTAGTAACTCTGTCAAAGTTTCTCCTATCATTTGTGATAGCTTTTTCCATAAGGCCTTAACCAGGGAGTCTGAAAGGAAGAAAAACTCCTAAAGAAAGATTTTCAGGACTGAGAAACTAGGAGTGTTATAATACACTCTGTAGTTTAATCCTAACTACGTCACTGGAGTTTTTAGCAAAGTTCCACATTATGAAAGTGACTGCCTTTTCAGTGAGGTCCTTTTGAAATTCAAGTAACTAAATGGCTTTAAGTCCATCTAAGATGGGTCACAAGACCATGTGACCTAATGTTTCATAAACTGAGCAGAGGTTTCCAAACATCTCAGTTAGGTCTCTCGCCCCAAAAGTGTGATCTTCAAGACCATTTCAAATGCATTTCAGACTAAAATGAGGGTTAGAGCAGCAAGAGGAAAATGTAATCGCTTCAATCTTCCCAACACGTTACATAGAGATAAAAAGAACATGCGTCTGCCATTTCAGGGTTTCCTCAGGAACATTCTCCTTTTGGACCAATGTAAAATCACTGAGACCAAGTAAACAGACTTTCCTACATAAAACTTGAGAGGCTCAAGAAAAGGTTAATTCGAGGAGACAAATGCTGTAACTTCTTCAAACAAAATATCTCCACTGATAATGCAGGGTGACATGCTCAGATCTCTTGTCCCATGCAAAGGAGACCTTATTTCCTGCTGTTTTTATCATCATAATTATAAAAATCATATGTAATATCCTTGTGAAATTACGGGAGAATTAAGCATCTTCTTTATTCTTCAAGATATTGTACGTAATCCTAAATTTTCCTAATTTTTTGATTGCTACATTGTAAATAATTCCCTAAATCTCTTTAAATAATTCACTGAAACTGTAAATCCTGTTCCTGTATAAGATGAAATAATTATAGACCACAATCATGTGTAACTTGTGTAATTCTTGTTTTGTCACATTTTCAGTGTAGGCTTGTACTTAATTTTCCTAAGCTAAGTGTCTTTAAAAACTCTAGTGATTTGACAGTTCTTTTATCCATATGATTAAATTAAGCAGAACTCATCATGCCTGGGCCAAGGATGAATCTAAAGAATGCTCTTTCTGGCCATATGATCAGTAATTTATTTGGATGTTACATAGAATTGATTAACCATTCATTCATTTGAAAATATCTGGTGAGAACCTATTCTATGCAGGCACTATTCTAGGCACCGAGGATATAGTAGTGACCTGGGTCCTTATTCTCAGAGGGAAAGACAGGCAATAAATGAACAAATATATAATATGCTGGGCGGTGAGAGGTTTAATGAAGAAAAACAAAGCAAGTGAAAGACATGGACTGGGTGTGAGGCTTTTTTTCAATGTAAGATTAGTGGGGAAAGGGTTCTGTGATAAGGTTACATGTGCACAAAAGTCTGTATAAAGTAAGGGAACGAGCTGTGTGGATATTTGCAGAAAGAGTGATCCTGACACTTGGAATAGTTTAAGGCAAGACTTGAGGAGAGGCTGCATATAACCTGTTTCAGAAAGAACAAGAGGCAGTGTGGGAAGTGGGGTGAGGAAGAGAGTGATGGGAGATGAACTCAGAAAGGTGGCCTCCAGGATGGCCCCACCAGCACCGCCTCTGATGACCATACAGTTGTGCTACCCCTTCCCACTCTGAACAGAGTGGCCTCTGTAACCAGCAGGATGAGGTGGAGAAAACGGTGTCTGACTTAAAATAAAAGACGCTGAGGTTTTCACCTGGCTTACTGTGGAAGCACTCTCTGGGACAGTCAGTGTCACTTGGTGAGGACAATCAACAGTCCTGAGGAGAGTCCATGTGGTGAGGAACTGGGACCTCTTGCCAGCAGCCAGCTTTAACTTGCCAGCTGTGTGAGTGAGCATCACATGACTGCAGTCCTAGCAGACATTGTGACTGCAGCTCAGGAGAGATTCTGAGTCAGACCCACCCAGGGAAGCCCCACCATGACTTCCGACTCACAAAAATTGTGTGAGACAATAAATGGTTGTTCTTGTTTAAAGGCAGCACATTTTGGGAGCAATTTGTTCTGAAGTGACTGATGACTAATATAATAGAGCTTGGTAGACCACAGCAAAGACTTCAGATTTTTATTCCAAGTAAGATGGGAAGACACTGGAGGGACTTGGTCTGATTTAGATTTTTAAAATAATCACTTCAGTTACTGTATAGATAACAGACTTTAGAAGCAATAAAAGCAGAGAGACCAACTAGAAGTTTCTGGTAGTGATCCAGGTCGAAGTGATTGACATGGGCTGGGATATGAAAGCTGTTAAAGTGGACAAAAGGAGCTAGACTGTAGATATACTTTGTAGGTAGAGCTAAAAAAATTTACTGTAGAGCGGTTCTGAATTTACCACTACAACGTACATGAAAAAAATAATTTCTCCAAAAATTCAAAGCACAGAATTCTTCAAAAAGTAGACCACTCACAGTTTATCCATCATAAACCTCTGCTCATTATTTTCATCTTATTTTTTTATAAATTATAAATAAATAAATTATGAAAGTATTTAATGATAATTGCTGCCTGTTAGAGTGTCTGGTAGAAAGTTCATCACTTAATTCTGTACATCAATATAGTGACAAGTTGCATGCAATAGAATAGAACCACTCTTCTAAATATGTGCCAATGAATCTGGATGACCAAAGTGAGATAATGAAAATAATATAAATTAATTACAGTGATTTACATGGTTTAAATATATTTAATGGTGGCAATCAGTTTAGTATGTATATATGTATATTTTAAATTACTGTAATAGAAAAGATGAATATCAGTTCTGGTTTGATTAGGAACAGTGAGAATTGATCAATAAAATTAGACTATAAATCACTTAATATTATGTGCCCAGGGACTGTTTGAAAAGGAAAGAAAGAAAATATTTAGGGAAAGGGAAGAAGAACCTAGAATAAATGAAGAAAAGGATATGAGTCCCTTTTATTTTAATTTACTGCTTCTGGGTTGGAGAAAAGACTGCTCACTGTCTCTCAATACCCAGTCTTAGTAAGAGACTTTCCCACGTTTCAACTGGGCACAACTTGATTAATCTTATCAACATACTTTCTGTCTTTCCTTGCAGTTGAGTGTGAGCATGTAACGTCTGGATAGTGACATGTGAATGGAAGTGATGTGTGCCATCTTTGTGCCACCTCCTCGATAAGCTTCCTGCCACTTTATCCTTCCCACCAACTGGCATGCTGATGGGGAGGTGAGCCAGTATCAACCAGGTGACCAAGAACAACACTGGGACGTGGAGGGCAGTCAGGTGGGAGAAACCTGGGAGCTTTCCAGCCCGGGAATGCTCACTGCCCTATGACTATTTTTGAACAGGGGGAGAAAAAGGTTTCTCTCCTAGGTTAACCACTATTATTTGAGTCTCTTTTGGTTTATAACAACTTATCTTTTACACTAGCTCCCACAGTGGAGGATTTTTAAAAATCCTCTCATTCCATTCTCATTTTTTGAGCAGCTCCTATTCCTATTAGGTACTGGGGATAAAATGGTGACCAAATCCAATCTCTGCCATCATGAAACTTAAAGAACATTGGAGAAGAAACACATTAAAGAAATAATTGTGCAAATAGATGTCAAGCTACAAACTGTGACACTAGTCATTTAGGGAGGCAAGTTAATTCCCTTTCCATTGTGATGACTCTCAAAATACTTGAAATCTCACGTCCTTGCTACTTTACTTCTTAAGTAGAAACAATTATTTCCACCATTCCTTTCATGATGTGGTTTGGAGTTTATAATTATGAGTCACGCCAATAAAATTACATCCTTCTTAACATGCAGTGACTCAAATGGAATTTATTAATTCAGACGTAATCCAACTAGAATAGAGTTTGAGTCTGTATCAGTTTTTTGTGAATTGTACAACAAACTGTCACAAATTTAGTGCCCAGGGACTGTTTGAAAAGGAAAGAAAGACAACCTTAACTCACACAACACAAAACACAAACTTACTCTTTTACAGTTTAGGAAGTCCGAAATCTTTTGGTGTGAAATGTTTCTCCAGATACTTCTGTGCAAAGATTTCTGGTGTGTTGACCTAATCGCTATTCGACTGTACACCCAACTTGATGTTCTTTTTGTACTGAACATATTAATATTGTTTCTGTGCTTTCTGTCTTCTTAAAAAGTCCAAAGTGAGGCTTATCAGGGTGAAATCAAGGTGCTGTCAAGGTTGGTTCCTTCTGGAAGCTCTAGGGACAACCTGCTTTCTCATCTTTTCTAGCTTCTGGGGGTCACCTACTTTCCTCGCCTAGTGACCCCTTCCTCATATCCCATTATCTCTTCTCCCTCTGCTTCTGCTGTCCCATCACATTTTCCCTTTTCTGTAGTCAGATCTCTCTCTGCATCCTTCTCATAAGGATATTTCTTTTGAGAATTACATTTAAGGCTCATCTGAGTAACCCAGGATAATCTTCCTATCTCAAGATCTTTAACTTAGTCACATCTGTAAAGTCCCTTTTCCACGTAAGGTAACAGTCACAGGTCCCAGGGGTTAGGACCTGAATACCTCTGGGAGCCATTCATTATGCAGTGACAACGTAGTCACACTTCACACTTCAGACTAGAATTAAATTTATTGGCATAAAAAACTTTAAAATTCCTCCTACATGTTGTTAACAGGTATCTCCCTTACCCTGTACTCATGCACTTGGATTTTTAGTACTCAGGTATCCTTATTAAATTCTACTTGTAAGATTTAATTTATTGCACTGGCCATGAAATTTTTGAATCCATACTCTTTCATGTGGCATAGTTAATCTATTCATTTAATTTCTAAAGGATAGAAGGATTTCAACCCAACATGATTTTGCCTGTTATTAAAATCTGATATGAAGAAGTTTCAGGGTACATAATCCAAGCCCAGTAAATATCTGCTGGATTCACAGATAAATGAGGATGGATGTGTCTGTGACTGGATAACCATATCCATTTGTGGAGGAGACCCCATCTGGGAGTACACAAGCTTTATCTGATTAAAAAAAAAATTCCTGAGAATCCTCCTATCATAGAGTACTTCACCAAGCAGAATAGTGTCACTTTGCTAATAACCAGCTTGTCTTGGCCTCTTATTACCTAATGCTTTCTGTGAAGTTCCACAACTAATATTAACACTGACTAAGTACCTAAACAGTATGTGCAGATTTTAAAAAAAGAATTCAGAAATAAAAGGGAACATTAGAATAAATGGAAGAGAATGTTCTGAGTCAAACAGAGGAAATGACCCACACACTTTTATTACTCTGTTTTTGTGTCAAAAGTAGTCCTTTAAATATTCATTACTCATAATTCTTGTAAAAGATACAGTATTTGCTAAATTCTGACTTGCATGAAGGTGAACCAGAGGAAAAGGAGCTTTGTCATCAGAATCTTCCCTCCTGGTAATAATTTTCTCATCATATTGTAAGACTAAATCTAAGATTATAAGCGATTTTTTCTGGCACTTTGTAACGCTTGGTAATAGACAGCCTTGCTACTATTTTTGCTTGTCTTATTTTAGTATTTCACTAGTTATGTTCACTGAGAATGACTCTGTTCTTAAGAAAGAATTTTCCCCAGGTATCTTTTATACTGTGATGCTCTAAGAACACACTTCTGTTTAAAGTAGCAACTGTAATCCTAAGAAACATCTTCCAGCTGAGCTTAAGTGAAAATTTTCTTTCTACTTCTTCTGAATCAAAATTCCTTTTCACATAATGTGGGAAGAAAACTTGTAGGGAAAAACCTCTGACCTTTCCTCAGGCATTGAAGTTTCCATCCAAGCGCTGCTGACCTAGTCTCTTAAAGCATGCCGGATTGTTTGAACACAGTTAAACTGGAGGGGGTTGGCCGATTTTCAAATAACTGAAGTCTGTATGGAGCCCTCGGTAAAAATTACTCTGTACAGAGAATCTGTGTGAATCGACTGTCAAGAAATCACTTGCATGTTCTGTGGCTTTGGTTTTTGGCCCACGCAGCTCGGGTCTCATCTGGTCAGCCAGTCATATTTTCACAACAACTCAAGTGATAGAATCTTTTCCAGGATCATTTGAAAACGCCTTGCGGCTGTCCTTGCCGGCCTTTCAATTTACCCGGACAAAGAGCAAAGGGCAAAGTGTTTTCTCAATGGAAGTCAAACAAGAAGGCTAAAAATTTCTTTATTTTTAGTTTCAAGTCTCACCTAGGTCATACGCGGACTTCCTTTTGCCTTCTCTTCAAGGATAAATGGCTTGATGTCAAGTGCTTTTCTATAGTCAGTCTTCCTTTCATTCATTCATTAACTTGTTCATTCAACAAAATTTCACTGAGCGCCTACCATGTGTTCTGTTCTGTAATGCACAAATTTAACAGTTGATCATTGCCCTTGAAGACATGGCAGTCTGATGGGAACGAGGGGTGTATAAACAGGCATTAGAATGTTATGTGTAAAAGGCCAAGGGATGCTACGGAGGTTAAGTTTGAGTGCTATGGAATCTCAAATGAGAGAGCAACGGGAAGTGGGGAGGTGCTGGGAGGGAGACAAGAAACTAACAGTGGCTTTTATTCTAACATGTTTTGATTTAGAGGGACTTTTCAATTTTTTAAATTCATTTCTATCATCATTAGATTACATACGAGGCAACAAATTACACTAGAAAGAGAAGTCTTGAAATCCAGTTCTGTCACCTAATACTTTGTATCTTTGACTAATGACCTAATCCATCTATGCTGGGCACATCAGAGTTATACTGGCTGACTCACTTTCAAACGCCCCTTTCTATTTACAAGAATGTTCTCATTGCTTGAGTCCTGGTTTTGGCCAAATTGTGCTACACAAATTAAGGGGATAATGAGATTTGCTCTCCTCACACCCCTGGCAGCTAAGGCTCAGCCAATCTGATGCTTCTAGTGGAGCTTAAATCTCAAGTAAATGTCACAAGGCGCAGCATTCAGTTCAGGGCAGTGGTACCCAGGGTTCAATGCAGTCATTTTTTCTCTGGCGTTGGTGCTCAGAACAGCATCCAACCAGGCTATTCTTGCAGTTCCTGCCACCCAGCCTCCGATGGCACCCGCTCATTTTGAGAACCTGGTTCTCCAGCCATCTTCACATACTTCCAATAAATTCCTCATCTAATTAAGTTAGCCAGGGTTCATTTCTGTTGCTTGCTGTCAAGAACTCTCAAATAATTTTTGTATCCTAGTAGATTATGTAATTGTTGGGTGTATATTTAAATGTACATAGAAAGTGTCAAGCTATAAATCCCTCACGTTTCTTGCTGTGTAAATTCAATACTGTTTTTAAGATCAGTACGGCAGTTTGTGTACCTGCTTTCCTTTTAACTACTGCATAGCATCCCATGGCATGCAACCTAAGGCCTCCTGTTTATCCATATTGCCCTAGTGAGCGACAACTAGGCTGCCTCCTACACCTACTACGGAAACCATCATGAGGACAAACATCCTTGTACCTGTTCCTGTACAGACCTGTGCAAGAGCTTCTCTGAGATACAGCCCAGGAGGGTAATTACTGGCTGTAAGGCATAAACATATTTTATTTCTCTGATATTTCTTTCCATCAGGGCACAAGAGTTCCTACCTATCCACATCTTGAACAACATTTGGTATCATCCACCTCCTAATTTTTGTCATTCAAATGGGAATCAAGTGGTGTCTTATAGATATTTAAATATGCATTTTTCTGTTAAAAAATATGCATTTTTCTGATTACCATTGAGTTTGAGCCTCTGCTGATGTACATGGTAGCTATTTCTCCCTTGTGAAGTGTCTCTACATATCTTTTGTTCATTTTTCTATCTGCTTTTCCAGCATATTCATGGACTCATTTATCTATTCTATTAGTTTACTTGTCTGTTCCTGAACTGGTACCATACTGTTTTTATTTCTATAACTTTGCACTCGTTCCTTAATGAGCAAACCTCTCCACTTCGCTCTTTACTTTCAAAATGGACTTTTCACGAAACTTTATTCTTCCACATACTTTTTAGAATGGGTTTCTTGAATTCTCTAAAAATACAGTAGAAATTTATTGAGTCAATAGAAAATAATTTTCTGTTTATTTTTGAAAAACTTAGAATTTTCTGTTTTTCTATAAATTTCTATATTTCATCTGAGTTATATTATTCATTTGCAAATAGATGTCTATATTTTTGAATTAAATTTTAAGTATCTATTTTGTCGAATTATTTCACCATTTCACTATTTTGTATTTGCATTTTCTTTTTTTATAGGTTAGTCTTACAAGAGATTTATGTATCTTATTAATCCTTTCAAAGAATGATTTACTAAAAGCTCTATACTTTTCCTCCTAAGCACTGCTCTAGCTCTGTCCCACACAGTTTGTCATGCACTGCTTTCTCATTTAATTCTAAATATTTCATTTTTCCTCTAACAATTGCTTCTTTAACTCAAAGTTCCACAATATTGTGCTTTTCTGTTTTATTTAGTTTTTAGTTTTCAGACTTGTGGGATTTTATAAACTACCCTTTTGCTATTAAATTCTAATTTTATTGAATTGTAAAGGATATTATAATCTGTATAATGTTAATTCTTTTTAATTAAAGTATAGTCAGTTACAATGGGTCAGTTTCTGGTGTACAGCATAATGTTTCAGTCATACATATACATATATATACACTCATTTTCATATTCTTTTTCATTATAAGTTACTACAAGATACTGAATATAGTTCCCTGTGCTATACAGAAGAAACTTGTTATTTATCTATTTTATATAAAGTAGTTAGTATTTGCAAATTATGTTAGTGATGAATCCCTTGTGGCTTTGCTTATGGTCTGTTCTCTGTCGTTGTTCCCTGTGTCCACACAAACTGTATCAATGCCTATGTAGACCTATTAGTTCAAACTCAATGTATTATTAAAATATTTTCTGTCTTTAATTATACTTTATCTGATCATCAATTTCTAAGAGGAATTTGTTGAAATCTTAACTATCATTACTGACATCACTTTCTCCTAGTAGTTATGACTTCTGTGTTTTAAGAATATGTTAATGATTTTATGTATTCTCATCCTTTTAACCATTATTTAATGACTCTGTTTTTCATAAATTTTCAATCTTTGAATTGAGTTTTACTTTGTCTGACACAAAATTGCTGCTCATATATTTGTGATATGTCTTTTTCAATCTATTTATTCCAGTGTTTTGTAAACTTTTGCTTTAAGTAGACATAACTGCTGGTCTTTTATTTTTTCTGATCTGAAACCTTCTGTGTTTTAAACTGTTATTTGTATTTAGCATTAATACCATTATACCAGAACTTAGTTGTACCATATTATTTTTATTTTTCTATTTACCTATAATATTTTCTCCTTTCCTACCTTCCTTTGGAGGGATACAATTTTCTTCTACTGATATGAAGATTGATTTCTTAAACTTCATACCTCTATCTTCCCTTCAAGGGAGACAAGTGCTTTTGCATGTTTAATCTCTCCCCACCCTAACCCCTTCCGTGTGATTGAAAGTTCTAGAATGCCATGAATATACTTTGTGGTTTCTGCTAATTTTCACTAAGTTATTTATCCATCTTCTCTTTCCCATTTGTTGCCCAGATTCTTCCTGGATTAATTTCTCTCTCAGCTATTATACTTCCTACAAAGATGCTTTCATCTCTGCATGGAAGATCTTCTGAGGCTTATGCATCTGAGAATATCTTTATAGCAATTCAAATTTAAATTATTATTCACTGGATATAAAACTCTGAGTTCAAAGTTTTTCTTTATCAGCACCTAGGAAATATTACTTCATTATCTTCCTTTTTCCTGTGTCTCTCTTCCAAAATTTTATATCAGTCTTACTCTGTTTTCTTTATAAATGTTTTGCTCTCTCTCTCTAGAAGCTTTATGAATGTTCTCTTTGATGTTTTCAAATTTCATAATAATCTGTCTATTTGAGGTACTTCTTTTTCTACCATCGATCCTGGGAATGCTTGCCTCTTCATTTCTTCACGTATTTCTTATGTAATAATAGATAGACCCTCATACTTCCTCTTTCATCACCATGTTTGTTAACTCTCCTCTGTGGATACAGACTCTCTTTCCCTTCTGATGCCTTTTGGGAGAATTCTTTGACCAGCTCATTAATGTGCTTGAACTATATGCTTTTTAACATTTAGCCCATCTTTTAATTTTTTTTATCTCTATTACAATATATTTTATACCCATTATTTCCCATATAACTACATATGCCTGTGTCTCTTTTCTCTCTTGGAGGAAAGTTACTATGTTTATTTCAAACTTTTGTTTCATGAATCCTGCTTCACTGATTTACTATCTATCTCCTTTATAAAGTAGTTGTGCTCCTTACTTGTCTGGTTATTGTTCTTGAGAACTCATTCTCCTCAGGAGTATCGGCCACTTGAGCTGGCAGAGGGGTGGGGCCCAAAACACAGCCCTGCTTTTATCCTCCTGGGGACTTTAAGTGGCCAGGGAGGAGAAGCGGCTTTCCAAACCCCAGAGAAACTGCCTATTCTTTTACCCACTCACTGGTCTTTTCCAAAGCTCTAATGCCTTTAGCACAGTGTGGCAGGAGGTAGAAGAAGGGGTGGCCTCAGGGAATTCGGGGGCTGGATACCCTGCTTTCCCTAGTCAGGCCTCTGGAACTCTCCTGATGTTCCTGCTACAACCCGAGGCAGCTGTGGCTTTTCTACTCCCAACTTCAGTGCTCCACGTAATGATGTGCCCAGGGCCATGTGTAGGTGCTGAGAGGGGACCACTTCAAAGGCTTCCCCAGTGCATCCCACGATCGTGGTGACCTCCCCACCCCAGGCTGCCTTTCTTACCCACCTCCTAGGTCCCTACTACCTTCTGCCTCCCTATATTTTCTTTGGTTCTTCAGATTTACATACCTTCCTTTCACTCTGTAATCATCCTCTGTTGTTGGGTAGAAAGATGGAGCCTCTGGTCTAGTTGGCCATCATAATATTCACCCCCAACACTTTTCCACCCTCATTCTTCACCATCATTCCCTCTTCTGACCCCAAAGATGGCAATGCCACACAGAGACACAATTCAGGGCAGTGCTCTCCATCCAAAAAAACACATGTGGGACAGAGAGAGGAGGTAGAACATGGAAGATGTGCACAGAGGAAGGAAGAAAAAAGGATTTGTTTTCCCCTAAAGCTCAGTGACTCCTGTCTTGCAAATTTCTACATGGGGTAGATTTGACTATGGTTCTCAACCCCAGCTATGCATTATAATCATCTGTAGCTTCAAAAGCTTCCCAGGTGATTCTAACGTGCAGCTGAGGTTAAGATTCACTTGCCTTATGGCGACCTAGATACATCCTATCCTAGCCCCTGGTATGCTGGACAGAGAGGACCTTTAGAAATTCTGCATTGGCTTCAACTGTCACAGACTGAGCACCACTACTGGCAACGCTGCAGATTTGGGAGTTCGAGAGAAATCAGATGAGGCTGAGACACACAGGGAAAAAGTATACAAATGCAAATTTCAAGAGACAGCTGTTTACCAAAGTCACTTTGGTAATAACACCACATGAAAGGAAAGTTTCTAAGGCGGAAAATCCCAGTAATGTAAGAGGACATCCTTAATAAGCCATTGAGAAGCTGTTCAAAAACCAGCCGTTGGGATGTGGAACATCACTGGAGAACGGAATTAGCAGCTAATATATTTGTTTTCTATGGCAAGCGAAAACACATGGTCATGATAAGTGCATCATTTTTAATTAAGAAGAAAAATACTACTCCTTTTGTCTCCTTAATTTTCATGTTTATAAAATTATTCTATTAATTCTATAAAGTGTTTAAAGTATTATTACATTAGGGATGTCTGGATTTTGTTTGTAATCTACAGAAAATCCATGCGGCAGTTTGGTCCATAATATGAAAGTTGCATATGAGGAAATGTCCTTGACCTAATGTCAGAATGGATTGCCTAACATTGCCTCAAAGAATGGAATGTGTGAAAGTAACAGTAAAGTCTCCTTGCCTTGATGGCTAGGGAAAAACCAGCCTGAACAGAGTCAGCAAGTATTTATTTTAGACTTGTAGCAGAAGAGGCTCTTTCCCAGGAACTACGCGCCGGGCACTAAGTGGCTTAAAATCCAACATCAGTATAAGTGTGCTGGTAGATTTTTTTATTTTACTGGATTAACCTAGGCCTTTAGTTAATATTCTGCTAATGCAAAGTTCAAATTTCCTATCAAGGATCTTTTTATCCTCTCAAAGAATCCCCCCCCCCCCACTTCCACAGTGAGGTCTGGGTTCAAAAGGGTAGGTTTTGGGGGAAGGGACTCTCCTCCTTCTCTGCTCCTTCCCACTGGCCTCTGGCTGAGGTGTCATTAATCTCTCCTGATCCCTCCATGGTGGCCCAGATGGACTCAGCTAATGTCTTGGAGCTGGTGGAATTTGGGGTGTCCCCTCTATGTATGGTGAGGGAATTCCAGCCTCCATGCTGACCCACTTTGTCTCAATTGTGGCCCCCACAGGCACTGAGATGCCCTGAGCCTCAGGCTCATCCTCTGTCCCACCCTGGGCTCAGATGCCCACATTCCCAGCCTCTGCCATTGGGTCAGCTCAAGTCTCAGCCCCTGGAGTGAACTCCGGCCACACGAGCATTCACAGTTCTACTTCTGAGAGCATACTGGTTTATTAAAAGTTAAATCAGAAAAATCAGTTTGCGTATTTTCTTACTTAGTTTTTTGTTAAATGGTTTTTGTTTTCACCCAATGAAAGCACTTTAATAACTGTTTATTTTGTCTCTGCTCCAGCTCCTTGTTTCTCTGGGTGAAGACTGAAATGGAGAGGGGAGATAGAGGGTGGAGTGACAGGGAAACTGAGGGACAGGAGAAAACCACATTGAGAAAATTAGGCTATCTTTTTATATCAATACGAATGTGTCTGACTACAACCTTCCTGAATACATTGATTCTTATGCATCTATAAGACTATATTACAGGATATCTCAGAGTATTTAAAATGTCATCAGAGTTTCCAAATTTCTTAAATTTATTTGACCATGGGCATTTTATCTTGCAGAATTTTCTGGAGAACTGTTGCTCTATGAAATACACTTTAGGAAAACTCTTCCAGAGGATGAAAGGAAGGGAGTGCTCTCATTCTTTTAGAATTGAGGCCTTTTAATAAAATTATAAAGCAAATTCACTGCCTGTAGGCCTAAAAATTTATTTTTCCTACAGCCAAGATACCCTGTGGAATTAATGTTGATTAAAATCAATAGGAAAAATAAAAGACAACCTATGGAATGGGAGAAAATATTTGCAAATGATGCAACTAACAAGGACTTAATTTCCAGAATATGTAAACAGCTCATACAACTTAATAAGAAAAAAACAAACAACTCAATCCAAAAACGGGCAGAAGACCTAAACAACAATTCCCCAATGAAGACATATAAATGGCCAACAGGCACATGAAAAAAATGCTCAATATCGCTAATTATCAGAGAAATGCAAGTCAAAACTACAATGAGTTATCACCTCACACCAGCCAGAATGGCTGCCATTCAGAAGCCCACAAAGGATTAATGCTGGAGAGGGTGTGCAGGAAAGGGAACCCTCCTCCACTGCTGATGGGAATGCAGTCTGGTGCAGACATTATGGAAGATAGTATAGAGATTCCTTAAAAAACTAAAAATAGACTTACCATATGATCCAGCAATCCCACTTCTGGGTATACATCTGGAGGAAACTCTAATTCAAAAAGATATATGCACCCCAATGCTCATAGCAGCACTATTTACAATAGCCAAGATATGGGAACAACCCAAATGCCCATCAACAGATGACCGAATAAAGAAGTTGTGGTATGTATACATATACAATGGAATATGACTCAGCCATGGAAAAGAATGAAATAATGCCATTTGCAGTAACATGGATGGACCCAGAGATTGTCATTCTAAGTGAAGTAAACCAGAAAGAGAAAGAAAAACACCATATAACATTTAAATGTGGAATCTAAAAAATGAGACAAATGTATTTACAAAACAGAAAGACTCACATATTTAGAAAACTTGTAGTTACTGGAGGGGGAAGGTAGGGTAAAGGACTAAATTGGGAGTTTAGGATTTGCAAATACTAAGTACTGTATATAAAACAGATAAACAACAAGTTTGTACTGTATAGCACAGTGTACGATATTCAATATCTTGTAGTAACCTATGGTGAAAAAGAATATGAAAACAAATATATGTATGTTCATGTATGATTGAAGCATTATGCTGTACATTTTGACACAACATTGTAAACTGACTATACTTCAATAAAAATATATATACAAAAAATAAAAAACTCTTACTCATATATACGTGCCTGCTTTAGATTCCAGGCCATCACTCTGCCTTAACATTTTAGCACCCATGAACATAGGGAAGGATGGAATTTTATTTTATTTTATTTAAGTATAATCAGTTATAATGTGTCAATTTCTGGTGTACAGCATAATGTTGCAGTCATACATATACATACATACATTCATTTTCATATTCTTTTTCATGATAGGTTACTACAATGTATCGAATATAATTCCCTGTGTTATACAGAAGAATTTTGGTTTTTATCTATTTTATAGCAGCACTATATACAATAGTCAAGACATGGAAACAACCTAAAGGATGGAATTTTAAAGAGGAAATTCACAATACACCTTGCCTTGACTCTCAACACTGATACCTCATGTACTAACACCTTTCTTAGAGCACTTCTCATTTTCAATAGTATTTTCTTTTGAATTAAAAATATACTATTGATTTAGTATTCGTCACACTATGAGCTGGACAGGCAAAAAAGACCTGATATTTCAAAACAGGAACTGAGATGCTGCCTGATCAAGGTAACTGGCCAAAGAACGTCACACAGCCCCCCAGTCAGAGCGAGGATGAGAGCCCGGGCCTCTGCTTTTCATTGGATCCACGCTCATTCCCCAACACCTTCCTGCATGATACCTAGAGACAGATGTCTCTGTGCAGCATTATTGCGACTGCCATGTACAACCAACAAAAACAAGCTTTTAAATAAACTTGCCAGGATATTGGAACAGAATTCTTATTTAATTAGTGAGATACATAATTTGCATCTCTTTATTTGGAATTCAATTCTAATGGAAAATTGCCTAAATTGGCCAATAAAATCAAATTAGCTGTTATATGGGTTTTTCAAACAATGAATTCAATTTACTTAGAAATTCTGAGGGGGAAAAAAGGCAAATGCTGTATGGAATGATTATCTGGCAATAACAAATCACAGAACTGCAGTAGTCCAAACATCTCGTCCTATACCTATATGTAAGTACTGTCTATAATAATTGAGCTGAAAAAGGAGTGAATTAATTCTTCCATAATGGCCCCTACAGTGAAAGAAAAATCTACATATTTTATTTGAAAGCTATACTCTCTGTAATCTAATCTTCTTCTTTTAGAAAGAAATTCTACCAGCGTTAACTCTCCCTTTTCATTTTATGTTATCTCCCAGGTGATTTTTGTTTCATTATGTTCTATTCTGCATCTCAGAAGAAAAAAGGGAAAGTTATTACAATGTTCGTTCTCATGAATAGGTATCTTTTTTTTTAAATCTCTGTCCACTCACAGCAACATGTGGCTTAATAAAGTAATAAAATCATCTTCATGAGGTTGAGAGAAATGTCACTTTCTCACATAGAAAAACAATTTGCCTTGGCTTTCCATAGCAACTTTCTGATCACAAACACGGCTTGACAGGGTCATTTGTTGGAGTAATTCTTCCAAATTAACGGCAGAACTGAAAAGTTACCAACAGCTAAACAAGTTACCCAAAGGAAGGTGGAATAAGCGGGGTTGGCCCATGTGGATCTAGAATCCAGGGCACGCACCATCCTGTCAGTTCTGTGGAGCAGGAGGATGTGGTGAGGTGGGAGGAGTTAAGGGAGCAACAGTTGTCTGTGGTGGGCAGAACACCATGCTGGGTTCAGATTTTTGACCTAACTTGGTCTCCTACAATTTGTGAGGCTTAAAGAAGACACAGAGCTCCCTAGATCTGAGCGTCCTCATTTGTAAAGGAAGCGCCTCATCCAGAGGCTTCTCTGAGCCTGTCCCCAGGCTCTGCTGCCCTCCATTCCACATGCCTGGGGCTAGGTTCTGGCATGGATGGCCAGGAAAAATCCCCATCCCAGGCAGCACAGGTGTAAGCTTCATCGTGCCAGTGTTCCCAAACTCATCCTCAAGACCATGACTCTCCATCTCTTTCTCCCCACCATGCTCTAGCCACCATCCTTCCTGGCCATCTGCAGTGGTCTCCAAACTGGCATCTCTGCACTAATGCTCTTCCTCCTCCATCCATTTGCACATAAAGCCAGAGACATCTTTTTAAGAGACATACCTTATTACATCTCTCCCTTGTTAAAATGCCTTCAACCATTTCCCTTTCTTGTAGACAAAACCCCATATCTTTCAATGTGAACTATGAGAATGCATGATTTGCCCTTGCCTACCAGTCCAGCCTCATCCTGATGGAAGTGCTAAAGTCATATAGGCTTTCTTTTTGTTCTCACAAGTAATCCTTCCTTTTTCCTTTTTTTTTTTTTCCCAAGAACTTCCACTGCCTGTTCTCTCTTCCCTACTTAATATATGTCTCCTTGGCTAGAACAGAAGCTTCCTCATGGCAGGACCTGCTGTATCACCCAGCTCCTGACCCAGTGTTTTGAACATGGTAAATGTCAGTAAAACTTTTCTGGATAAATCATTAACAAAGTTACCTTTGCTTTCATCTTGTGGCCAAATTCTGATGACTATGTCTTCCTTGTGACTAAGTTTCAGTCTTGACATCTTTCCTGGTTCACCACCTACGCTCATCATCACAATTCTCTGCCCTTGTATATAAAAGAGGGGAAAAGTTGATAAAATTAAAGAACTATTTTTTACAATACAGAAGATTCATTTCACAATAGGATTTACAACAGAATTCTCCTAATTTACGTACTTGATTTAAATGCTTATTTGATTTTCTAAAATTCAATTTACACAATATCCTTTGGGAAAAAAACCATGAATGTTTGAACTAGAAGCAATCTTATAACTCATCTGCATCCTCAGATATCAAATGAAAGAATCAACACCCAGAGAGGTCTGCTGACTTGATGGTTTGCCTAAGTTAGCCCTAGGTTATGACCAGCGGACAATCCACAAAGAAAAAGCCATATTGTATTTAGAAAAAAGTTCAGAGATGCTATATTTAATCAGTATGCTTAAATGATAAATTTCTCTTAAAAACAATTTATTAGAGTTGACATACACCAGCACAGTCAGTGGAGTTCATATCAATGGCCAGTATTAAATAGATGCTCTTTGAACATTTTTGAGTTAATGAGTAATAAAAGGAAACAAAAAGCTGGGAGCTGAAAGGGAGGCATTAGTGTGCAGAATTTCCTAAAGTCTCCTCAAATTAGTTAAACTTGAGCATAACATGCTAAGATTGATGGAAACAAAATAGCTGCCGAGGTTTTAGAAATTTCAAGAGGGGAATGTTGCTGTTGACATTCCAGACTAATCATTTTAAACATGAAACTTGGAGAAACATTTTTCCTTCCTGTACTAGCCATTAAGCTAAACTAGTTACATTTTCCATGCGAAAAAAGAAAATGCTTTAGAAGAGATACAACTAAAATAAACATAATCAACTTTAAATATAAAAATGTCCTCCAAAGTCAATTATTTCTTGTACAGTGTACTGACTAGGAAGCTCTTTGCCTACATCAATTCTACCACACTTCAAGCTTTATCTCACATCTGTTCCTCATCCCAAGCCTTTCCTTTTAATTCATATAAATATAATTGTTAGTTTTATTACTACTCTGGCACCTATTACCTCCATTTTATACATATGAAGTACTTACGACCCGCACCACATATTTCAGAAGTCACCTGCCTTGCAAAGTATTATTCCCTAGTTGTGTTAGGTTTATATGTCTTGTTTCTCTTAACTGCTGGAGAAATCCCTTGAACACAGGACAGCACAATGTCTTTATAGTCTCAACAGTGTCAAACACAGTAGGCTTAACTGAAGACTGATGCGTCCAGTTAAATAAGTGACCACCTCGCAGGAAGTGCGACAGTCTTTATGTGGGAATGACACAGAGAGGAGGTATTAATGAGACTAATAGTCATTCATTGGACATGACCAGAATTATGGTGTTTGGATGAATACATTTTCCAAGAAGTGATATGCATGTGATTTTGTTACACAAAACCGAAAGTTTCAGTGATCAGTACGAAGCTTCCTCTTCACATTTATGCCAGAATAAATTATAGATACACATAACTTCCTTCACAGGCATACCATGACTTGGGGTTTTGGGGTTATCTATTATTGTATAAAACTAGTTGCTTTAAACAACATTCTTTTCTTTTTTTATTGAAGTATAGCCTGTTTACAATGCTGTCTTAATTTCTGGTGTACAGCATGTTTCAGTCATACATATACATACATATATTTCTTTTCATATTCTTTTTCATTATAGGTTACTACAAGATATTGAATATAGTTCCCTGTGCTATATGGTAGAAGCTTGTTCATCTGTTTTATGTACTGTACTTAGTATCTGCAAACCTCAAACTCCCAGTTTATCCCTTCCCACCCCCTTTCCCCTATGGTAACCATGAGTTTGTTTTCTATGTCTGTGAGTCTGTTTCTGTTTTTAAATAAGTTCATGTGTGTCTTTTTTTTTTTAAGATTCCACATATAAGTGAGATCATATGGTGTTCTTCTTTCTATTTCTGGCTTACTTCACTTAGAATGATGATTTGCAGCAACATGGATGGACCTGGAGATTGTCATTCTACACAACAATTTTATTTTGTTCATAATCTTGTGGGCCAGGCGTACTGGAAAGGCTCAGTGGGGCAGCCTGTCTCCAGTCCACGTGGTGGTGCCTGGAACAGCTGGAGCTGGGGGATCCCACAGACAAGATGACGTCTCTACTCTCACATTTGGTGCCCTGGTGCTCCTCAGCCTCTTCCTCTCCACGTGGCCTCTCATCCTCTAGGGACTCCTCATATGCTTTCGGCTTCTCACCACGTAGTGGTCCCCAGGTAGTCAGGAGTTATAAAGAATAGCAGGCCTCCAAGAGTGTTCCAAGAAAGAGGAAGGGGGAACTGCCAGTCTCCACAGGTCTGGGCCTGAAACTTAACAGCATCACTTCTGCTGTATCCTTTGCTCAGTCACGGCGTCTTCCTAGGTGCAAGGAAAAGGGCCACATACCCCCTTCTCAATGGAGGGGAAATAATACAATTGTACCATTTCAAGATCTGCCATATGAGTTTACCATCTTTCTATAAAACTAGCCTCTGTGTGGAGACTATCAAGTTGATTTATCTTGGACATGTGAGCTCTGGACACATTTGGAGCTTCTGCCTAAATGAACACTCATATTCAATTTCTCTAGGCACACATGTAAAACTTTTTTTGAATTGCTCTGGTGGAGGTGAGACGAAGAGGTGCCTTTTCTGCATTGTCCAGATTTACTCTCTACACATCTGTTTTGCCTGTGTCTTTCTCTTATCCAGCCCAGATTCATAAGCTGGAACACAGAGTCCTTCAGGAATGGCTATCAGAGGTCCAGAATCCCCTGACATTGTAACAAAACTTTGTGCATGTACATTTTTCAAGGAATGACCTACTAGTTGAATCAACTTCTTGAAATATTTTTCAATTCCAAAAAAGATTAGGACCCACTCTGCTAGAAGATTTTACTTCCATTTCCCCCTTTTTAACTTTCTGTTTTTGAAATGTATTCAACTGAAGATCACAGGCTGTATTTGTAATCCTCTGGCAAGGCCAGCTCTCTGCTTATGGCTAAGGTGGGTGTTATGCACACTGGATGTGAAGAGAATGTGATTCATTGCTGACCAGTGGTGAGATTCACACCCTCAAATTGCTGAAACTTTAAATAAAAGAGACAAGGGATCCCCCCTACACTGTTGGTGGGAATGTAGTATGGTACAGCCACTAAAGAAAACAGTATTGAGACTCCTCAAAAAACTAAAATTAGACTTACCATATGACCCAGCAATTCCACTCTTGGGCATATATCCAGAGGGAACCTTAATTCAAAAAGATACATGCACCCCAATGTTCCTAGCAGCACTATTTACAATAGCCAAGACTTGGAAACAATCTAAATGTCCATTGACAGATGACTGGATAAAGAAGTTGTGGTATATTTATACAATGGAATACTACTCAGCCATAAAAAGAATAAAATAACGCCATTCATAGCAACATGGATGGACCTGGAGATTATCATTCTAAGTGAAGTAAGCCAGAAAGAGAAAGAAAAATATCATATGATATCATTTATATGTGAATTGTAAAAAAAAGACACAAATGAACTTATTTACAAAACAGAAACAGACACAGAAAACAAACTTATTGAGACAAGCCTATTAAGGGGGAAGTAGATGTGAAGGGATAAATTGGGAGTTCAAGATTAGTAGATACAAAATACTATATATTAAAATAGATAAACAATAAGGACCTCCTGGATAGCACAGGGAACTATAATCAATATCCTGTAATAAACCATAATGGAAAAGAATATGAAAAAGTATATATGTGTGTGTGTGTATATATATATGTTATGTATATATTATGTATGTATATGTAAACATAATATATGTATATATTATGTATATATAGTACGTAATGTATAAATATACATACACATAAACTGAATCACTTTGCTGTACACCAGAAACTAACACAACATTGTAAATCAACTATACTTCAATTAAAAAAAAAAAGAGAAAGAAGTCATTCAGCCAGAAACAGGATTTAAATAAGATCTCTCTGAATAAAGTCTAGGTATAATTAGGTAACTGGTTGGTGATGTCAAAAGGGAAGTTATGAAGAAGTTCAAACCTTTTTGATAGTTAGTAGTTCTAAAATGGGAAGTCCACTCAGATTGAGCTAAAACTCAATTTCTTAAAAAAGAAATTTCTCTATTGATCCAAGGAGGCATCTAGAACTGAAATCAGCCAGTCAGTCAGGAAGCAACACAGTAAATGAAATAATTCTATGTGGAAAAATCCCAAGAGGAGAAGTTAAAAAAAAAAAGTTTCAATAGGTAATTCAAAATAAAATCTTCTCCTTCCTTCATAACAACCACTTCAAATTCCTTCCCGAGTTAGAGCAGCATACTAACGAGACCAATAAGTTTGAAGACAAGGGAACAGGAACCAGCAACACTTGATGCTTTCAGTCCTGTTAACCTTTTGTTGAAATCCTGCAGCAACAAATCAGTTCACTTACTGAGTAATCATTAGAGATTAGCTAGTTGCTACAATATAAAAAGGACTGACATCAAAGGATTATGCTGACTAAACATTTAAAAAACAAAGAGGGGAAAGAAAAAATTTTAATAATGAAATTACAATAAGAAATGAGACTTTCCAATGTTTGATTAATACCAGATGGAATATAAAGATACAGGATATGAGACAGTTTATATTGTACAAATTAGTTCTCTATTGCAAAGACCTAGACAGAAGGAATCAAGCCAGAATATCCATAGGGTACTGTTACAAAGAAATACACAAAGCTGAATTTTAAGAAATAGCACTGGAAGCACAAGGAGAAAGGGATATGATAGAAGTAAGAGCTGCCCTGGCAATGGGCATCTGGATCTTCTATTCTGAGTGCAGATTATAATGGGGGTGAAATTGATACCCTTGTACACTTGTTTCGTTTGTTCAGAACAGTGTGGGGTTTTAATTTTAATTTAAATGATGTCAAGGAAGACACAGACTTACTTATCTAATGCAATTTCCTCACTTCCTATTGTCTGTACCTCGAATAAATGTTACATGTCTGGCCTCTGATGGCATTTCCATGCTTTACAAAAAAAAAAAATGAAGAATACATTTTATTAAAACAGAGTCTTAAATCAGAATGTTACCATGAGAATGGTAGCTACAGTGGGGACAGGGAAGTAGAAGAAAGAGAAGAGGAGAAAGGGAAACCAAATGTATAGCAATGGATGAGTAAATAGATCTTTACTCTGGTTTGTTCTGTGCTTCAGATTTATTAAAACCTCCCAAAATAAAGAATTCTCATAATGTTGGATGTTTACTTAAACACCTCAGAAAAGTCTGCTGAGAATTTCAAATGTCAGAAGGAAAGTAGAATGTAGGGTTTTTTTTTTTTTAATGTTGGGTTGCTTTTAATTAAATTTTCTAAAAGTGTATAGCTTTAATGTTTTGCTTAGCACTACGTGCACAAGATGGACTAAAAATACTCCCTTGAAATTGCTTATCTTCTTCAGTGGGAGTGTGTGGGAGGAGTTTCAGAAACACTTCAGAGCCATTTTCAGACTACACAAGACCTTGTAATACTGTCTCTCTGCAGATCCTCAGACATTCTGCTGTGCCTCCTCGTTCTTCCTTTCCATGGAAATCACTGTCCTAAAGCAACTGCTACTAATGGTTAAGTGTCAGTTGTCTTGGTGTTTTGGGGGTGGAGAAAGGCTGATAACTATTGCCTTATGCGATCTCATAAAACACAAAGAATTCCTAAAACACTTCAACAAGGGAAGTCATTCTGTGGCTCTTAACAGGAAACACTTAGACAGTGCAACCTCATAAGAGTTTATACTTTTCATTACTTTGTCTTAATATGGAGTTATTTTTAAATTTTATTCTTGGCGAGAGTTCAATTTATTATTTCCAACAAGAACATAAATACTCTCAGACAAGTGGATCAAAATGCAAAAAAGGTTGGGGGACCAGATTGGAGGCTTAATAGTTCATTTTCTTACCTGACACATATGTACAGAGCTTTTGTCCAATCTTTCTTGTGAAGTTCAAAAGGATGTTTTTTGAGATGCATTTAAAGCAACAAGTAGAAGAAAGTGCATAAATACTATCTCATATCTTGAAAAGTTAATTAATACTATCTCATATCTTGATGCATGCATAAGTACTCGAAAAATATCAACTGATTATTTTTTATTCTCAGTGATTCTTAGCTCTTGCAAGTTGCCCAGAAGCTCTGCTCTGCTTGTAGAAAGCATCAATCATTGCTCTGTGCATGTACAGGAAAGGGAATAAGGGAAGGAAAGGAGGGGGGGTTTGCAAATCTACTCTGAAATAAAACAGTCATTGTTCAGCCTTGAACTTTAAAATAAAGCTAAGTCCATAGCAGATAAATAGTATAAAATCCAAAGAAGGTTTGATGAACAAATGCCAGGATCTTGAAAAAGAAGAGATTTTTAGGTATTCTAAAACCTGTGTTTGCATTTTAAGAGTAAAGTCTAGCCGGTGTAGGGAATAGAGCTTATCACGCCTTGGATCACAGAGTGGAAAAGGATCCTGACTGTAAAACTGAGGAAGAGTTTCCCCACCTCACAAGGATCCTTTCCAGATTGTGGGGAGGAATTGGGAGAGGGTTTGGAGAAAAGATCAAGAAAGTTAGATCCGAGTATGGGACCCTCTTTTTGCCCAACACATTTTAAGTGTGAAACCACAGGGAGAAGGAAATCGAAATTCCTGGGTTTATTTGGAAATACAAAAGTCGAAGAGGGTTGTATCCCACTTCCAGCTTGGAATTCTGGAAGGAAAAGTGTTTATAGAGTGTCACTAGACATGTTACTGAGTCCAAACTCATTCTCTTTGCTGCACGACAGGCCAATAAATTGGGAGATGAGGTGTTGGGGCAAGGAATAGCAACTTTATTTGGAAAGTCAGCAGACCGAGAAGATGGCAGACTAATGTCCTGAAGAACCATCTTCCCCAAGTCAGAATTCAGGCTCCCTTTATACTAAAAAATGGAGCGGATTTGGCAAACTTCTTGGTATTAGAATCCTTTGTTCTTGCAGCTGTCCATGTAGGTCAGGTCATGATATTCCTATAAACCTTCAACAAGACAAATGTTATTCTCTGTTCTGCAATTTTTATCTCTATATGAATGGAAAAGTGTCTGACTTTAAAGGTCAGAACCTTAAGAATGTGCTATCCTGTGTATTTCAGGCTATAGACATTCTTTTACAAAAGGTGCAGAACAAGCATGACCTAGCACAGGAAACAGAGCACAGGGTTAGAGCTAAAAGAACAGCTCTAATGTGGAGTCAGACTTTTTCTTCCCTATTACAGACATACCTTGGGCAGCAGCAACAGAATATATGTGAAATTACAGTATGTTTAAGCAAAGAGAATCTGAGATGGACCACCATACTTGACTTCCTATGAATACAGAAGTGATTAAAAAAAGTTCTTGTGTACCCAAGGGGGAGAGAAGCAGCTGAGAATTTATCAAAGGAGGTCAGATTGTCAGTCTTCATGACGAAGGGTGGGGAACTCCAAAGTAGAGACAAGCACAGACAGTCAAGCTGAGGACAACTGATGGATCTGAGTAAGTCTAGGAAGATGAGCAGTGTCAGCAAGAGAGGAGAGGCAAGAGCATGAGAAAACACTGAATGTTCCTTCCTTACCCCAATCCTGGAGCCACCACCATGCCTTGCCTGTGACAGAAGAACAGAGGACCAGCTAGAAAAGTTATGGACCTCAGCATGGGATGTAGCAAAGATTGAGTCATGTCCCCAAGACCACACAGGGATGCTAAAATACAAATTTTTAAAAGATAAAATCATGAGTCTTATGCAAATCAAAAATGAACATATGCTAAAGTTCTATTCAAGTTATTAATTAAGGAGGGAGCTGCTAAGATGTTAAGATGTGTTCAGGGAAGAACTGGAAGGAGAGTGATTATGTAAGGAGTCAGGCATGCTGAACTGAATTTGCTAATAGATACAAGCTTGATTATTATCCTGTAGGACCATGCAATGCAATGACTGGAGCTATCTTTTCTATAGGGCAGAAATCAACTGCATTTCTATTGGACCAGACTCATTTGCATTGCTATGGACAAGAATCACTTGCATTACTATCAGTTTCCTGCAAGTTACCTTCACAGGGTTGTAAAATAGGCTACTTAATGGAAAGTTAATTTAAGGTGCACACAATGACAACTCCGACCACTATACGGAAAGGACACTCAGACATTCCTTTTGCCTATGTTTAGGTCTTACACAATTTTTCCTGCAATTTGTGCCACTCCTCAGTTAAAGCCAGCAGAAATTCATGGCAGATGGTCTTCCACTGAGACCAGAAAAGTGCATGAGCCCCAAAGGATGTTGGATTACCCCCAAGCAGAAGTGGCAAAGGAGAGAAATGCAAGGCATGTGTAGGGATGAAGAGTCACTGGGCTAAGAAACTGAATTTTAAACTAGAATTGAGTATGTTACCTGGCATTACTCAGGTTAAGTTCTTCAACTTTGGCAGAGTATTTTAGAGCTATGTTATATCCACTTGTATCTGGATAAAGTTGATTACATTCCTCTGATTTTCTGTTTCCATATGGTGACAATTATGCTCAGAGCTGTTCCCTATACTTTGACTCCTTTTTTCCTCAAGGGAAGAGGAATACATATTGTGTGGTTCACAACTTGTGGGATCAATCTGTTTGGGATATGATTTCCTGCAGACAGGGTGCACTCTGGACTTCTCTGTGCCGTGCAGAAAGCTGTCTGTCCATGTGGGAGACACCTGTGCCTAGATAAGTCTGTCTTGTTTAAACTGACTGGGGCCGCATGTCTGAGCCACATCCTCTAATCTAAGACATCAACTGTGAAATTAATATTTTATTTTCTATATATCTTATTCATGTACTTAGCTCTCAATTACTTCTGAAGACAAAGGAGGCAGAAAAGTATTTTTTATTGTCCTCCAAAAACCTGAACAATTTAGTTTTACTTAAGTTTGAGATTGAGAAACCTGAAGGGAAAGATTTTGATCCAAGAATCCTAATGTTTATTTAATAACTGGAAGGCAGAAGAGCCACAGAAAACCAACTAAATAAAAAACAAGATTAGTCATTCTCCTACATGTCAAATCCCCCCCAAATGTTTTTCTATTTTTATTTTGTCTTCCCTGGCATTTGATAATTATAATCACCACCTTTTTAGAACTTCTCCTCCTTTAGCATTTGTGACATGAAAAAAGAGAAAAATAATAAAATTTTCATTTTTTAGAAGTTATTTAGAACTTAGGAAAATAAAGATAATTAAAAGATGGACCTTATCTTCATGGGTTTTCATGCCATACAAGATGACGCAGGATTTTATAATAAAATGTGTGCTGTGAGAGTGGTAAGAGAAGGCTCATTTTGTTTTTTGCTTTTCTTTGTTTTCTGTGAATTTTCTTTCTTCTAATTATTTAGTATTGATATTTTACTATCAAAACATTTTCCAGGGAAAAAAAAGTGAATGCACATATTATAAAACTTGGCTTAAAAATGCTGAGGGAGCATCGTGACAGAGAAAACTTAAAGCAACATAAAATGCAAATGACATTCTACCTTCATGTTGTTCTGAGACACACATCGAATGATGTCTTTTTAACTCTTTAAAATACAAGGTAAAAATTGATAAGAGGTCACATACAATTTGTCTATTTTCAAATATTACAATTAACTTTATTAATTTTATGCCAGTGCCAAGAAGAATATTTTTGTATGTATGTATTGATTCAATTATTAAATCTGAAAAGTAAATTATGGTCTCTTAGGCCATATCAGGAATAAATTTATCTTCTTTGTCCTTCTACTCGTTCATGGACAACTGAATGTCAAAATATTTGTTATTCTGAGCTCTTCAGTTGTAGTTTTAATCAGATTTTTTTCAATGATTAAAATGCTTCTATTACTCAAAGTTGTATTTTCCTCTAAGCCACATCATTGAGCATCCACATTTTATTTTAACTGTTAGACCATTAGTTAATTTGTTGAATTAAAACAAAGTAATAAAACAAAAAAGATTTTTTAAGTACTGGTTTTATTTTCTAATGTGATTATTGTGTACCAGAATGCTCTCTAACAAACTAACTGCCAAACCCAGGATATCCTCCCCTGAGGACTTATTCTGGAGTTTTGTGATGACAATATGAGACTTATAATAAGATTTAAATTCTGTAAGATCTAATGAGGCCCATTTCTAGAGATGCCTGACTGACTTAGACAATGTTTTTTTCCCTCTAAAAATCCCAGTCAGATCAGAAGGAACTGGAAGGTGAAGCCTGAATTTGCCCACACAGAGTAGAAAAAAGAGTTTAATTTGTCAACAATTGGTAAGAGATGAAAGGAAAGCATCTCTCTCAAAGCCAGGAAACAGTCTCAAGGGGTCTTCAGACAGTCAAGAGTTACCACTGAAATTCAAAGGCTTCTTGCTCTCTCAGCTCTGTCCAAATCACAAGGACAAATGGATTCTGTGACAGTCATGGCGAGACTATGGCAATAGAAAAAGTGCTTTTTACCTGGACCAGGCTCTCCACTGGCAGGCGGACAGCAAACAGGGAGAGCTGCTATTGGGAAGCAAGTTAGCAAAGGGAGTAAGAGCACAGTCTTAGGAGAAAGAAAATCTCACAATGAAATCCAAGCAAGGCTAGTGCTGGTTCTGTGTTCTTGGGCAATTTATTTAACCTCTCTGAGACCCACGACTTCATCTGTAAAACGGTGGTTAGCCTGTCTCGTTGCATTTGTGAGATTAAATAATGTAAGACAGGCAAGCCCTCATTACAGCTCCTGCTACTTATGTTTTACTGTATAATTTGCAAAAGCTCAAAGAACAGTAGTCAAAGTAAAATTTCTAACTCAAGCAGTTCCTGTATCATGATTCAGCCCTCCTAGATCCTGTTTATAAGTTATTTGGGAAAGAACTGTCCTACGAAAGAAACACATCTGTCCCTGCAGGAAGTGCTGCTAGAGAACAATCCCCTCCTTCTTCAGCAGTTCCAGATAAAGCTAGTCATCTCAACTGCCAGCCCCAGCTTTCAAGTTCCCCAGATACAATATTGCCACCATAGATACAATCTTTATTTTTAAAAAATAAAGATTAAAAGATCATCCAAAGGGTACCAGAAAGTTAAGTACACACCATATACACAAACAGGACCGCTACCAGTACAAGGTAAATAAATATACATCATGTACCAGGGAATTTATGCAGAAACAAAAGCAGCAAAGTGTTAATGGACAAGCTGGATAGTTACATCATTGTTCTCCAGCGTTGATCAGAAGAGAATGCCCAGCCCTTGACCTTGGTATGAAATATCAGGTTTGAAAGTTCAGCCCAAGGGTGGCAAGTCAAGTTCATGCTGTTTAAATTATGGTATCTTCTGGGCTTGACTTGGCAAACAGGATTTACCGTCTGTGCCATCTCTGTGCAATTTAGAGCAAGTTAGAGTGGTGTCCTGAATGCTGTGTTGAGTCAGACACACAGTTTGGGTCTGAGGTCCGCTGGAGAGAGAGCAGGGATCTGACAGGCAGTGTGTGCTTTGGGCACAGGACGAGGGTGTGGCATCCTGTGTGTTACCTATTTGGCATCTGGGATGAAGCTACATTTGGAAAAAGGAGACATTGCAAATTTTCTGGATCAATTCATCTGCAATAGCAACTTAGAGGTAGAAAATGGTAATGAATTCTCAGCAAAGCGAAGTCAGGCAATGAATGGGGCAGTCTCAACCCGGATTTCAAGGACTCATTCAGGAGGTGGCTCCCAGTGAAATATTCTTTTTCCCAGAGGTGGGCCAGAAAGGATTTAAGTCGGCCTGCACAATGGTGTACCAGGTCTCACTGAGGGGCATGGACACTGGTACCAGTGAGTCTCTCACTGACACATAAAACACAGAATTAGAATAGTCATCATGGCTTAAAGCTCTGAAGGTTGATCAATTCATTTTTCAGAAATCAAAAAATTACCCCAAGTAATGTTCTGTAGTTCTTCAATTAGAAGACAAATATAGCCTTGAAGAAATTAAACTTCTCTTCTCCTGATGAAAAAGACAACTTTTTCAGAAGGCCCAAAACTTACGAAGGGGAAGAAGAGTCACCTTTTCTAGCAGTTCTAACAGTGTAAGTGAGCCTAACCTATCTGCTAACGCTCCGGTCTTAAGAAAATCTCTTTCTAGAGGAAGAGGTAACTCTATTTTTTAAATGTTTTTTAAGGGCAGTTACACCTCTAGTTACAAAAATAGCTGGACAAATTTTTATCAAAAACTGAAGATATGTTTGGGATAGTATGACTTAAGTTAGAACCTATGGGCACACTTGAAATCAGTCACCCCAGGTAGACCAAAGAAACAGGTAGATTGCGCCAACGGAAATAAAATTAAGAAATAATGAGTCCCATGAGCCTGCCAAATGAAAAACAAAAGATACTGTGTATAATAATGTATACATGCCAAAAATTTTTTCAAATATAAGGATCCTCAAGTTGAAAGTCACATGAAAAATAAGAAATTTGCCTAATAAACTTAATAATCAAGAGAAGGGAATTTCCAAAATGCAGGAGCTGATTTGCAAAGGGGCTGCTTTTCATAGGGTCATTTATAAATATCTGTGTTCCCAGGTGAGCAGTAGAGGGACTTATCTATGTAATAATGCTCAAGCTAGCTGGTCATCGTAAGGAACAACTGCTGCTCCACATTTCAGGATGCTGCCAGAAGGAGGATGCAAACCTAGTTAGAAACAATCTTCCTGAGTTAGACCAGTTTTTTTCACAAATTTTAAAAATTAAGGTAAGTTGTCATACAATATTATGTTAGTTTCAGGTACACAGCATAGTAATTTGACATTTAAATACGTTACAAAATGATCACCGCAGTAAGTCTAGTAACCATCCGTCACCATACAAAATTATTTGCAATATTGTTGACTATATTCCTTATGCCACATATTGCCTCCCAGGACTTATTTCATAATTGGAAGCTTGTACTTCTTAATCCCTTTCACCTATCTTGCCCAATCCCCACTCCTCCCTGCCTCTGGCAGCCAACAATTTGTTCTTCGTATCTACAAGTTTGATTCTGGTTTGTTTTGCTTGCTTGCTTTGTTTTTTAGATTCCACATATAAGTGAGATCACATAGCACTTGTCTTTCTTTGACTTATTTCACGTAGCATAATACCCTCCAGGTCCATCTGTGTTGCTGTAGCGGCAAGATTTAATTCTTTTTTATGGGTCAGTAGTATTTCATTGTGTATATATATCTATATATCTATATCTTCTTTATCCATTCATCCACTGATGGGCACTTAGGTTTCTTTCCATTCCTTGGCTATCATAAACAATGCTGCAGTGAACAGGACATTTTCCTAATAAATTTGATCTAGCTAAGAGAATTTCAAGGTAGCATATTGAAAGTGAAACCAAACTCCTTCTCACTGCCTACAGGAAAGTGTGGTGAGAGATGAACTAAGGAGTAAACTGTTAAATATAAAGGAGCCAAGACTTCCTGGGTTCAAAATTAAAAGTTTCTTTTTCTCAACCTCTTAAGGCTTTAAGTTGTTCTCAAATTAAGGAAAGGCATTAGAGTTGGTAGGATTCAAGTATCTTTGTTTAAGACCTCAGAAAGATTTAAGATAGTCTTAAACTCTTTCAAACCCAGTCCTTTTATTTATCTCAATTGTGTACCTCAGAGATCCTTTCCATTAAGGAACAAAGCTTCTAAGAATCTTGAGAGCATTAAGGGAATGATGGGCTTTATCCCAGAGAAGTTTCTGGTGGTAATACTTATCTACAGGAGTAGATTATAAATTGAGAAACAGCAAATTCATAACGTTATTAAAGGAACTGGATCAACTTAGATTAAAAAGGACAGATTATATAAAATTAAGGAAAGTCTTTGGATTTCTAAACTATCATGGGCAGAAAGAAAATAAGAAAATTATCCATGTATAAACACAGTCTCCTTTTTATGGAAGAGAAAGAGTGACTCAAAGTACAGAAATAAGTTCTTAGAGAACAGAGTCTAGAGCCAGGGAGAACTCCTGGCAGGTTAGGGCTGAGCCCTAGTCAGGTAACTGGCTACACGCACCCGGCTGAATTTTGGAATTGCTGTGGATGGGGACTTTTGTGTGCCTCCTGGTTTCCCTCTTTTAGTGCAGGAATGTCTACACCCTCTATCACCATTGTTTGTTTGAGGAGTGGGATTGAGGGGAGGAGGAGATTCAGGTAACTTCTGTTTAGTTCAAAAGTCTTTAGATCAAGTGGACCCGTAATCAAGGAGCTGTGCCCAAGTATGCAATCTAAAGAGACTCATTTATACCTGGCCCTGATACAGATGATGAATACATTTTGATCTGATGCTCTAGTGGAATGAGACCTGGGGTTCGGGGAGAGGAGATAAATATACTTAAATGTAAGAGAGGTGCACCAGATTAATATGTTCCAAAGATGGCAGCAACAATATCTCCCATCCTCTGTGTTCATCTCTGACACTCCCACCCATAGGTGGGAGCTATGTTCCCTCCCCTTGATTCTGAGTGGGCTTATGACGAACGCACAAGTGACATAATGTGAATTCTGAGGCTAGGTTAGAAAAGGCAAAAAGATTCCCCCTGGTTTTCCTGAGATGCTTGCTTTTTAAATCCCAACAAGCCCTCAAAAATGAACAAACCCCACCACTGATCCTCTAAATAATCTCAGATGATATCCAAAGATAATCTTTCTATTTACAGGTTATATTTAGAGGTTATAGTTATTTAGAGGTTACAGCTAAGATCTAGTCACTTGAATGATGTTTGGGGGTCTTCTATAAAAGTTTGAGAATGTTGTCTGTTCTGTTATCCATGTTTCTTATGCCATGAGCAACTGTGACTAATTTATCCTTACACTTTCATCCAGGAAAGAATTTATCTCTGCACAGTAATAAATGGTAACTCTATGGATATTTATAAGACATGACTGAAATTATAATAACTACATTTATTAACCACTTACTAAAGGATAAAATGCACATTATGAAGATAGACACAGGTAAAGGACCTAGGGTGTAAAGAGTTAAACATTTTCTTAAAGTTATAGAACTTTGCAATGAACTTGGAAATGGTCATATTTTACTACACTCTGCATCACGTGACTTCTACAAGGACCATACTCCCAGCCTCTTACTAGCCATGTGTGTGTGCCTTTGGGCAAGTGGCTTGTCTGTGTTTCAATTTTCTCATCTATATAATACTACTTACATCATGTTTGTGGAGTTTAACAGTTAATACACTTTTAAAAATGTAGAATATCTTACAATATAGGTGCTTAATAAAGGTCAGCTATGAATGTTTTGTTATTATTTTATTAGACGTCTTGTCTTTCTTCCAGTTGATCCCAATATGATGGCTGAAAGCTCCTAGCTAAAATAATGATGATGATAATAGTAATAATAATAATAGCCATCATGTATTCCAGTCATTCTACTAGGTACTTTGCATAAGATAGCTGACTTCTCACAGAAACCCTGTGTCCCAGCTGTCATCATTTTCTCCCCTTCACTCACTCCTCAGGAGAATCCACACTGGGTTCCACACTCATTACTTCACCAAATTAGCTGTCACATAGGTCAGAAATTCTGCTGAATCAACTGGTCATGTATATGAACCAAACAATGACAATAGATCCCTACCTCCCACCATCCACAAGAATCATTTCCATGTGGAAATGGAAATTTCCATTTAAAGATTTCAGTCCACATTTAAAGACTTAAAAGTGTAGGCAGAATTTAAAACCTTTTATCAGAAGAAAATAGAAAACTATCTAAAAAGCTTTGATATTGGGAAGGATTACTTAAGCAAGACATGAAAGACATTTTTAGGCTAATCAAAAAAGAAAAATCTAACAAACTCAGCTACAGCAAAATTAAGAACTGTTATTAATGAAAAGATAACATCAATACAAGGGAAAGAATAGCCTCAAACTGGACAAAAAAAAATACTGTAATTCACTTCTGTGAAGAAGGACTAGTATCCAGATATATGAGGGCCTTCTGTAAGTAAACAAGAAAAATGACACAGAACCAGTAGTAAATTGGGCAACCTATAGTAAGAGGCATTATACAAACAAACAAACAAACAAAAATTTAAACACACACACACACACACACACACACACACACACACAAAACTGTAAAACCCTTGAGGTTTGTGACTATCAATGTAAAATGAGACCAGTCAGCACTGGTCTCCCTGTAACTAGTCATTGTGTTTTTGTCCTGTCAGTTTCAGCTGCTCTGCTACAGGAACAAAACTGCATTTCACCAAAAGTGATTTTTTTCCAGGGGAAGTACAATTAAAAAAAAAAAAAAAAGAAAGGGCAAGGAAAAGTGTAAATGCAAAAGAATTAATTAAGCTAATGGACTGTGGAATGTAAAATAGGGAAGGAGATAAGTGAGGACCCAGTGATTCTACTTCCAGAAATTTAACCTTAAGAAATACACATGGATGTTAGTAAAGAGGTATCTGAAAGCAGCACTGTGTGCAACGGGCAGGGTGGGGGTGGGGTGCAGAAGAGGGATAAAGGGAGAATGAAAGAAACCCAGGAGGCCAAAGCTCCCCCCACCGTCAAAAAAGGAAAAATATATAAAATAAATTAAATGCATAAATGGGACAGAGAACTCTGAAGCCATAAAATCAATGACACAGCAGAATATTCAATGACATGGAGAAAAGTTTACAGTATGTTGTGAACTTGAAAGACCAGATTATAATATACAATATGGTCTGATTCTAGTTTTATAAAAGATACACACATGGGAAAAGAACTGGAAAAGCAAAAGCAAATGACAATTATGATTATCTATGGGTGCTATGAGAAGTATGAAAGATTATAAATTTTCTTTACATTTTTCTGTTTTCACACTTTATAAAATAAATATTATAAAATAATATTGTTCTAAGCAGAAAAACAGCTATTATCATTATAAATGAACGCATATAGTTTATTTTTCTTATTCCCTTTATTCATAACCCCAGTAAAAGTAATATCAAAAATGTGTTCCAGATTTTTTGTCTGCCCAGGTCTTCTATGGCTGAGTACTCCAAGTTATCATTCCATTATGATAAAATAAATTCATACAGGATTTAGTTGTGTAAAGCTGCTTTCTGAAATGCTGCAGGGCAGTGAGAGATCCTCACTGAAAGAATAGTTAAATTCTTGAGAAGATGGACTGGCTTTTCAAATACAAAGTTCAAAAGAAACTCTGGAAAGTGTGAAAATCTTCTCTGAAGATCAGTTACATTAATGCTTCCGGTTTTTTTTCCCCCCCTGGTGACTTTTTATTGATTTATAATCATTTTACAATGTTGTGTCAAATTCCAGTGTTCAGCACAATTTTTCAGTTATTCATGGACATATACACACTCATTGTCACATTTTTTTCTCTGTGAGTTATCATAACATTTTGTGTATATTTCCCTGTGCTATACAGTGTAGTCTATTCTACAATTTTGAAATCCCAGTCTATCCCTTCCCGCCCTCCACCCCCCTGGTAACCACAAGTCTGTATTCTCTGTCTGTGAGTCTATTTCTGTCCTTTATTTACACTTTGTTTTTGTTTGTTTGTTTGTTTTTGTTTTTGTTTTTTAGATGCCACATATGAGCGATCTCATATGGTATTTTTCTTTCTCTTTCTGGCTTACCCCACTTAGAATGACATTCTCCAGGAGCATCCATGTTGCTGCAAATGGCATTATGTTGTCGGTTTTTATGGCTGAGTAGTATTCCATTGTATAAATATACCACCTCTTCTTTATCCAGTCACCTGTTGATGGACATTTAGGCTGTTTCCATGTTTTGGCTATTGTAAATAGTGCTGCTATGAACATTGGGGTGCAGGAGTCATCCTGAAGTAGATTTCCTTCTGGATACAAGCCCAGGAGTGGGATTCCTGGGTCATATGGTAAGTCTATTCCTAGTCTTTTGAGGAATCTCCACACTGTTTTCCATAGTGGCTGCACCAAACTGCATTCCCACCAGCAGTGTAGGAGGGTTCCCCTTTCTCCACAGCCTCTCCAGCATTTGTCATTTGTGGATTTTTGAATGACGGCCATTCTGACTGGTGTGAGGTGATACCTCATTGTAGTTTTGATTTGCATTTCTCTGATAATTAGTGATATTGAGCATTTTTTCATGTGCTTTTTGATCATTTGTATGTCTTCCTTGGAGAATTGCTTGTTTAGGTCTTCTGCCCATTTTTGGATTGGGCTGTTTATTTTTTTCTTATTGAGTCGTATGAGCTGCTTATATATTCTGGAGAGCAAGCCTTTGTCGGTTTCACTTGCAAAAATTTTCTCCCATTCCGTAGGTTTTCTTCTTGTTTTATTTCTGGTTTCCTTTGCTGTGCAGAAGCTTGTAAGTTTCATTAGGTCCCATTTGTTTATTCTTGCTTTTATTTCTTCTAGGAGAAAATTTTTGACATGTATGTCAGATAATGTTTTGCCTATGTTTTCCTCTAGGAGGTTTATTGTATCTTGTCTTATGTTTAAGTCTTTAATCCATTTTGAGTTGATTTTTGTATATGGTGTAAGGGAGTGTTCTAGCTTCATTGTTTTACATGCTGCTGTCCAGTTTTCCCAACACCATTTGCTGAAGAGACTGTCTTTATTCCAATGTATATTCTTGCCTCCTTTGTCAAAGATGAGTTGACCAAAAGTTTGTGGGTTCATTTCTGGGCTCTCTATTCTGTTCCATTGGTCTATATGTCTGTTTTGGTACCAATACCATGCTGTCTTGATGACTGTAGCTCTATAGTATTGTCTGAAGTCTGGGAGAGTTATTCCTCCAGCCTCTTTCTTTCTCTTCAGTAATGCTTTGGCAATTCTAGGTCTTTGATGGTTCCATATGAATTTTATTATGATTTTTTCTAGTTCTGTGAAATATGTCCTGGGTAATTGGATAGGGATTGCATTAAATCTGTAGATTGCCTTGGGCAGTGTGACCATTTTAACAATATTGATTCATCAAGAGCATGGAATATCTTTCCATTTTTTAAAGTCTTCTTTAATTTCCTTCATCAATGGTTTATAGTTTTCTGTGTATAATTCTTTCACCTCCTTGGTTAGATTTATTCCCAGATATTTTATTACTTTGGGTGCTATTTTAAAGGGGATTGTTTCTTTACTTTCTTCTTCTGTTGATTTATCGTTAGTGTAAAGAAATGCAACTGATTTTTGAACGTTAATTTTGTAACCTGCTACCTTGCTGAAATCTTCAATCAGCTCTAGTAGCTTTTGTGTGGAACTTTAAGGGTTTTCTACATATAGTAACATGTCATCAGCATATAATGACACTCTTACCTCTTCTTTTCCAATTTGGATCCCTTTTATTTCTTTCTCTTGCCTGACTGCTGTGGCTAGGACTTCCAGGACTATGTTGAATAGGAGTGGTGATAGTGGGCATCCTTGTCTTGTCCCAGATTTTAGTGGGAAGCTTTTGAGTTTTTCACCGTTGAGTACTATGCTGGCTGTAGGTTTGTCATATATAGCTTTTATTATGTTGAGATATGTTCCCTCTATACCCTCTTTGGTGAGAGTTTTTATCATAAATGGGTGTTGAATTTTATCAAATGCTTTTTCTGCATCGATTGAGATGATCATGTGGTTTTTGTCCTTTCTCTTATTGATGTGATGTACATTAATGCTTCCTGTTAACTACTGTATTCCACGTAGGAATACAGAGCATCAGACACTTATTTGATTGCAGGTACTTAGGAAACAGTAATGATGATGGTGTCTTTATAGCTATTTCATTCTACTGACTTACCAAACAATCAGAAAACATTTTCAGATTAAAGTCTGTTTAGGAACACTAAGGTAAAGCCCCAAATATTTCAAGCCTGTTCTATTTTACATCTGTATCTTAAAATATGTTCAGAAAGATTAAACCTTAGAGATTCTCGTGGATACATAGAGGTTATAAGTCCAAATGGATTAAACCTTTTCTCCAGCAACATGTCTGTTTTATCCAAGGATAAATTAGTTGTAAATATGCAGTTATCCCCGTGAAAATCCTAACAGAAAGTAAAATGCAATATAGTCCATACTAATCACAGTCCTCACTGGTAACAGGACAAAAGAAGACTTTCAGAAATCTTAAGGCATATGGCAAGTATGTGTGAGGTGCCAGACAGAAGAGGCAGGGTGAGTAGATAAAGAACAGAAATGGAATGTATTTCTTCAAAACTAACCCCTGTGAAACCTCAAAGAAAAGAAGCAAAAAAAAGGAAATCATTTGTTTATTGTACAGAAATAGTATTTGTAGTAGATAAAAAATGATAGTATCACAACTCCTGATGTCAGCACACTTCAAACAATACAAACTTTTTCTCTTGTGACAAAAGGAGTTAATGAATACACAGAGGCAGACTTAATGATGCCAACTTGCTAAGAGAATGTGTCTTGATGATTCTCAAGTTCTAAGCATAATATCAAAGCTACTCAACTATGAATATGCAGAGAATCCAAATGCATATTAATTAATCAGGAGTAAAAGTGTCAAAGTCAATGTTTTAAATGAGCATATAAATCTGTTTAAGATTTTAATTAAATCAAACATACAATTTTTAAATGCAAACATTTTCTGAACACATGATAAAATAGTAACAAATTAAGAAATATTTTCCTTTGGAGCGATTTTTCTACTAACGCTGTCTTGACTGACGTAGAATTTTTCAAATTCTAAACAAGTGGTGAGATTTTAATTTTTCATCAAAAAATATTAGGATACTTAAGATTTTATTGAGTGTGGTAGCCTCTCTTTAATGCCATAGCTCTGTATTCTAACATGCAAGCCCATTTTATCACATAAGAAAATAAAGCTTTTTACATAGGACCAAATACTATCCTCGTTTTTCATCTGGCACCGCAGAGCAAACAGCATTAGAAGGAAGCCCTGATGTTTTTCCATGTTCGACATGCAGCATTCTTTAGAATCTAGTGTATGTGTGCATTAAATAGACAATCATTCAGAGGGTAATTTTTAAATCAAATACACACTTCACCTGTCCAGGATTTGCCCAGGAGGCAGAAAGATGACTGTAACTATTTAAGACCCTCTGGATATAATGCTGACTCTTGTTTTCACGGAGATAATGAGAAAGATTTAGGTGCTCGAAGATGGCTCCTCAATCTTCCCTAATTTATCCAGTCACCAAGCACGTTCTGGATTTTATGTTCCTTCAGTACTCAAAAACCAGTTTCTGTTACAACATTTGGTAATTCTTTCTGCAGATACGTGTTAAGTGCTCGTGATGTGTGTGGGAGCCAGCGGAGCACAGAGGCTGGAACTCAAGCCTTGACTGAACAGACCACTGCATGACTCAGCTCAGCCACTTGGAGTCCCGTGACTCTGGTTAAGTTGCTTAATCTCTCTAACTTTTGTTTTATTCATCTTTCAAGTGGGATAATAATAAGTGTATTCCTATATGTAGTTTATTTTAAATATTATTTGAAAGAGTAAATGAAATAATGAATTTAAAGCTCTTAGCTTATAAATTAAGAGCTTAATCAGTGTTGGTAAATGTTAACATTATCTGTTATTATTACTACAATTACTATTGCTACAACTACTTCTGCTGCTGCTGCTGCTGCTGCTGCTGCTGCTGCTATTCTGTACTTTAGTAAAGAGGAAGTCAAGGATATAGAGTAACCAGTGCAGATCCTGCAGAATCTCCTAGTCTTAAAAGGAGAACACACCATACACAGAGGAAATGTTAAATAACCAACTAAGTACCCTATATGAGTCTGTAACATGCAGGCAGTTGAGGCTCACAGGTGGCAGCACTGTGTAATAGTTAAGATAGAAAAATGCTGGAATCAATTGCTTCTTTTCAAATCCTTTTTCTACTACTGACAAACTGTGTCACCTAAGGCTGGTTATTCATCCTCTCTGTGCCTCTGTTTCCTCAAATGAAATAATACAAGTACATCCCAAAATAAAAAAAAAAACCCACAATTTCTTCTGTATAGCACTGGGAAGTATATTCAATATCTTGTAGTAACCTATAATGAAAAAGAATATGAACATGAATATATGTATGTACATGTATGAATGAAACATTATGCTGTACACCAGAAATTGACATAACATTGTAAACTGACTATACTTCAATTAAAAAGAGAAAAAAAGCATACATCCCTCATAGGGTCACTGGGAGGATTAAACGAAGTAAAACACTTGTGAGAGTGCCTGGCACAAAGTGTTCACTAAATGTTAGTGATCATTACATACTTCTTTGGATCAAGCTCAAGACCTAGCAGAGTGATGTGCAACCAATACTTGCTGATTTGCTAGAAGTAATGGTATGAAAACCAGACTACAGTCCTGTGATCGGAGTGTCATAAATTTGTAATAGCAGTAAAATGGATGCTCCTACAGATATCCAATTTCTAACTGAAAGCTTAAGGAGAAGAAGGACACACTGTCAGCAGCTATAAGGCAGTACATAAGGTAATATGACAAACTAAATGTAACCCATTGACATTGGGCACCCCTGTCCCTTGACTTCTTGACTAAGTCTGGTGGTAGTCCCCAAGAGTTCTGGAACTCCAAGTGCATTTCCTCAGTGTCCTTCAAACTGTATCCCATTGTCCTATAATCTGTTCATCACTGTTTCATGGGGAAAGTAAAATGATGGGTGTTGTCCATGGTCAAACAGCTTTGGGAAACATTGATAAACACAGTTAAGTAAACTTCTCAGAAGTCTTTTATGTGTAAATCTCCAGGAGAGGATGAGATGCATATAGAATGCTTCCCCCAATGTATTCAACTGTGGAACTCTTTTCTCATAGGAAACCTATCAGTATCTTCTATTGCACAGAAAGGAGTTGGCAAAATGCTGCTTTAATTAGAAGGAAAAATCTTACAGGCAAAATAACAAGTAATATGGAGGATATTTACATATTCAAAAAAGGGAGAATTAGCATTTTGAATACCAGGAAATGCCAGAAATTTAAATGACCACTTGTATAATCCTTGCAGCCACTATGTTTCATCACCAAGATTTTACAGATGAAGAATTTGAATCTCAAAGATTAAAACAGTCACACAGCTAGTAAGGGAAAGAGGTGGCTGTTTCCATTCATTGAAATACTTCTTAAACATCTGGAATTGCAAACTCGGAAAAAGGAAGACTGACAAGAGAAAGGTTACTCCAGGACACTATGCACAACTTCCATTTTTTCCTTTTCATCATTTCACCCTCAAAACATGTTAAATCCACTGAGAGTAAAAGAGGGAAAGTAAGTCTTAATAATACAAGAAGTGTGGAGCAAATGCAAGTTGCTCTAACAAAAAGACAGGATGTCACAAAAACCAATGACTATGTTCTTTTCACACTTTAGGACCACAATTCCTTTACCCTCTACTGAGTGATTTTCACACCAGGTCCAGTGAGGTACATGAATAATGAGTATTTAACTGGTCCTGGTTTCCTTTGAATATGGAACCAGTAAAACTAATACAGACATACTTTTAAAACTGTGTGTGTGTTAAAAGAGGGACTGGGGTCTGGAATCTACACTGAACATTTTTTTCATATACATATATTTCCATCTGTATTATGTGTATATTTATTCAATAAACATGGCTAGCTAATACTGTTGTTCACTGAATAAGAATATCTTCCAACCGTGCCCACAAATGTAACCTAAAAAGTTAGTTTTACAACTTGGATATAGTTGGATTACTGAATCAGAGAGCCTGACACAGATGCATGATTTCCTGAGAGGCTACCACACCATCTCTTTGGAATAAACCTCAGAGGAACTTTGTGGACCTTGTACTACAGATTCCTTCCCTTTAGGAAATATGAAAACTCAAAGACACAGGGCCAAGAGCAGTAAAATTGCTGGGTTCTGGCCACAGACCACTTTTGCACTACCCTAGGACACTAGGGTCAGACAACATTATTTCTCACATGGAGCACTAATAATGTAATCTGTGACTTAAAAGAAGGTCACCTCTCTGAGTCAGTGACTATTACCTAATCGCTTGAAGGATTTTTCCAGACAGGTGGTCTGGAAACCTTTTACTGACTGCCACTTCTGAACTTTTTAAATCTTTTGCCACCTAGATAGCTTAGAGAAAGTTAAACAACACAACACAGCGTGCATTTTTCAGAGTATTTCCCCACACAGAACATTGTGTTACTTGATCCTCACAATAACTTCATAAGTTGGTAAGGCTGGTGGGTCCTTTCGGTCTTATTTTCAAGATACATAAACGGAAGTTGATCCAGCCACAGTGAAGCAGGGCCCCACAGGTGGAGTCCAGGGCTGTTAATACGACAGCCTTAGGACTCAGCTGTGCATGAACTGGGAAGCAGAGCGGAGTTCTCACTGAGAACTGCGCCTCAGAAAATCTTTTGATTTCTTTGCCTACATTTCACAGATATTTTTTTCTGAGACAATCAACTTTATACCACCATCACATACACAAATATTCTGACCAAAAAGTCATGTTCATGGTATCTACAGAGTAGATGACCGTACAAAGTGTTTCTTTTTCTTCTTTCCTTCTTCTTTCGTGAAAAGACTCCCCCTTGCTGTCCGTCGAAGCATATCTTCACCAAAGTCAACACTCAGAGCTCACTGGAGAGCACTTGTGCTCGCCTCTGGCCCCGCAGCTGGACTCCAGCTGTTCAGAGTAACCAACAGATAGGTGATCTTTTCTGTCTTGCTTCAGAGAGCCTCTTTCCTGCTGGGAATTACTCCTTTCTCAAGCGCAAGGAACCTGGCGCTTTTTCGCTCCGCTGCCCTGGACAGCGCTGCCTGGGCGGCCGCTCTCCAGCAGCTGCTTTGTCCACCCGAAGAGATGTCCCCACGAGTCAGCAGTAACCAGATGAAGTCCCCACGGACCACTGTAGTCCAATACCCACCCATCTCCGCTGTGGGAGTCAGGCTTTCTCCCGGAGGGAACCCCAGGAATCTAGTTTAAAGAAAACTCCCTACGTCCCACCCACCTCCCCAACCCGCTCCCAGCTCCGGGGGAAACTGGAAAACCAGGAGGCATTCCTCTTCTCTGCGCTGTAGATACGCGCCCAGCAGCCATGTGGACTGCAGTGGGACAGGCGAGTGAGTCCTTCCGGTCCGCGAACGCAGGCAGGGTAACAAATAGCGGGCATCAAAGAAGTTACTGGGAAGAGAGAGCGCCCTTAAAGTCATTCAGTTGGCTACTCCGTAGGGAAGGGTGGAGAAGAGCCGTGAGCGACGAAATTCCTGTAGCCAAATTGCCAACGGAATAAAATTAGCCAGACTGGCTACCCCAGGACGGGCAGACTCGCCGCGGAGCGAGAAACCCAGGCTGAAGCAGGTTGAGCCGTGCGCCAAGTTCAGGTGCAAAAGCGCGCAGGCCAGCTGGTAGACTCGGGATTTCTCGGTTACCACCTTGACAGCGTCTACTGAAGTCAAATGCTAGGTTAAGGTGACCCTTAAGGGAGGCTTGAGGAAATGGTGGTAAGACCTAAAAAGGCATGACACGTCCAGTTCGCCAAGTTTTTCATAAGAGAAGAGCGGGAAAGCGCCACGACTCCCCGTTACGCCGATGAAAACGCGAGTCTCCCAGCCCCACCCCTGCAGCCGTGATGCAAAGAGGACAAATCATGAACGTAGGAAAAGGGGCCAAAAAAAAAAAAAAAAAAAAAAAAGAAAGAAAACCCCAGAGGGAGAGGGGAGGGAGGTGGTGAGAGGAGTCAGCGGGCAGTCTCCAACCACTAGGGCGAGAAGGAGCGCGGTCTGGGGAAACAAACTCCGCATAAATAATTTGAGTTCGGAGTCCAGTGCTTTCAGAGACTCGGAGTGCACCTCCCCAGCTTCGCCCGAATCGAGAAAAGGCAGAGCAGGGAAAGGGGCCAGAGACGCGACAGAGATCAGCCGAGGTGACAGGTGGGACGTTGCGCCGGGAAACACCCGCGGGAGGAAGAGCAGAGCCGGGCTCACCGGGAGCGCGGGAAGAAGGGAGCGGAGGCGGGAAGGGAGCGGGCCTCGGAGGAAGCCCAGGAAGCGCTGCATGGACAGCATGCGTTTCTCCGGGAGCCCCGGCGCGGGGCCCGCTGGCAACTCCAGCCTGTGGTGGCCTCTGGCCGCCAGCGGTGCCAACGCCAGCCGGGAAACGGAGGCGCTCGGAAAAGACGGCGATCCGCAGAGGGACGCGCGCAACGAGGAGGTGGCCAAGCTGGAGATCGCTGTGCTAGCCGTGATTTTCGTGGTGGCCGTGCTGGGTAACAGCAGTGTATTGCTGGCGCTGCACCGCACGCCTTCCAAAAAGTCCCGCATGCACCTCTTCATCCGCCACCTCAGCCTAGCAGACCTGGCCGTCGCTTTCTTCCAGGTGCTGCCTCAGCTGTGCTGGGACATCACCTACCGTTTCCGTGGACCCGACGGGCTGTGCCGCGTGGTGAAGCACCTGCAGGTGTTCGCCATGTTCGCCTCGGCTTACATGCTCGTGGTCATGACCGCCGACCGCTACATCGCTGTGTGCCACCCGCTGAAGACGCTGCAGCAGCCCGCGCGCCGCTCGCGCCTCATGATCGCCGCCGCCTGGGTGCTGAGCTTCGTGCTGAGCACGCCGCAGTACTTCGTCTTCTCCGTGGTCGAGGTGAACAACGTCACCAAGGCCTACGACTGCTGGGCCAACTTCATCCAGCCCTGGGGGCTCCCCGCCTACGTGACCTGGATGACCGGCGGCATCTTCGTGGCACCCGTGGTCATCCTTGGTACTTGCTACGGCTTCATCTGCTACCACATCTGGCGCAACGTCCGCGGAAAGACAGCAGCGCGCCAGGAGAAGGGTAACCGCGCCAAGGGCGCGGGTGGCACCTTCCACAAGGGGCTCCTGCTCGAGCCGTGTGTCAGCAGTGTGAAGATCATTTCCCGCGCCAAGATCCGCACGGTGAAGATGACCTTCGTCATCGTGACGGCTTACATCGTTTGCTGGGCGCCCTTTTTCATCATCCAGATGTGGTCTGTCTGGGATAAGAATTTGCTCTGGGTCGGTAGGTGTCAGGACGATGGAGGAAGGTGCAGGAAATGGGGCCGCGTGTGGGGGGTGGGGGAGGAGGGAGAGGAAACAGAATTTCTTTTCATAATTTCCTCTATGTTAACAGTTCTTAAACTTCTGTGTGCATAAGAATGACATCTTGCGTGAGATTGTTAAAAGGCAAGTTCGTGGGGTCCCCACCCCAGACATTTTGATTCAGTAGATCTGGAATGAGGCTCCGGAATCTGCACTTGTAGCATGCAATGATAATGCTCCTAAAAGCACAAATTCAGAAACTGTGCCCTACAGTCAGCCACACAATTACAAAACAGAATAAAGACTTTTTTTTTTTTGCCAAAGCACTAACCACTGTGTTAATACCCCTGCTTTGAAGTTTATTAGATTCAGAGAAATATTTTTGTTGTCACAACTGCTTTTTGCTAGCTTGTGAAAAATATCATAATGTAAAAATTAAATCAGTAATTTTAATCTGGCATTTAGCTAATGTTCCATTTCCTATCATAATCTTTTAACTTTTTCCTACAATTACCTTAACAATTTCCCCCAGTATTTCAAAGCAGGACTATTGATAAACTCTGAATGTTTTTTAGGCTAATTCATTAGTCTTTAGCACTAACTTGACCACACAGCTGTACACCTCTCCACACAATTCTTGTAATCGTTTTCTGAGAATGTCCTCTGCACCTACTAGGTTGTGTGATTTTAGTTCCTTCAAAAACTAGAAAAACTAATTTCACAAGAACTTACCCCCAAAACATTATTTAATAATGTAGTTTGAAAAAAATCTTTTTGTTTAATAAGGAAAAAAATTTTTCAAATCAAATATATTATAGAAATAATACTGACAAAAACTGTAGTTGGGAAATAGGTATCTGGGAAGGAGTGTCCCCTTTTGTTATTTGGAATTGGAGTAGGAAGTATTTGTGATATACTTTGAAAATCGTATGTGCAGATAAAACACTGGAGAGTGAATTTATTTCAAACAAATAAAAATTCTTGCATGGCTATAATAGCACCGATGATGAAAACTACAACATAAATGCTATATATTTGGTTTACCACTTCCTGTCTTGCTTGATCCTGGCAGCCTCTTAATTATTGCCAATCAAATAAAAACTTTCAGTCTACTTATTGCTTTATCAGGATTTAGACACAATTACTAAAAAATTCTTCACTTGTGCATAGGTATGTTAATGATTTCCATTCTTTTTGAGAACAGTCTTAGCCATGGATCATGATCACCTTTAACAGTAGTGTCAGCACAAAGTATGATTAAATAACCTGTAATTTATTCTGGCATAACATGAGTGGAGAGATCCAGGTTTATATTTAATAATCCAGGGAAAGTCAGCCCTTGCTGATTATTCTTATCTTTAGAAAAGGTATACTATGAGGGCAACAGCTCTACTGTGAAAGGTTATAATATTTATGTAGCTTATCAGTGCAAATACATATAAAATAATTCAAAAGACTGTTAGAATTTCCAAATTCATCTGTTCTTAATAATGTAATTCAATTGTTCAATCCACAAAGATGGTTTTATTTTAAAATTAAAAGAAGCTTCTCTTTTTTCTTTTAATTTTTTTTAATGGAGGTACTGGGGATTGAACCTAGGACCTTGTGCATGTTAAGTCGGCACTCTACCACTGAGCTATTACCCTGCTCCCAAAGAAATTTCTAATTAACCAAAGAAAAACAACCAAACATTGTATCCTTCAGAGACCTATATTTCAACTATTCCCTTCTGTATAGTTTTCTTATTAAAAGGACATGTCTAATTTTAAAAATTAAAAAAAAACTAAACAAGTTCCATAATGTCATATTTTTGCCTGAGTTATTAGGATAGATACAATTTGGTATACATGTCTATTGACTCTGGAAATTTCACTGCAATTACAGCCATTCTGTAAGTGTGGTGCCCATTGGCACATGCTAGTGCTAACACAAAGGATTCAAAAATTTTTAAATAAATTATTTAATATTCTTAACGCTTTGAAAGTTCCACTGGTTCAATTTAAATATTTTAATTGTGGTTTAAAATACCTGAATCACTTTCAAAGTCTCTTGCTTACAAAAATATTTTATAACCATGCAATTTCCATACACCAGCCATTTTGCTGACTGATAAACAAAATACTTCATTTTCTATATTGACCCATAACATTTTCCCCACTTTCATTAATCAATGGAAAAATGAGTTTATCCACTGTTCAGTTATTTGCATCTGACTATTTAAATTCTCTCCCCTTATGTTTTCCATACAGAGTCCGAAAACCCAGCCACCACCATCACTGCATTGCTGGCCTCCTTGAATAGTTGCTGCAATCCCTGGATATACATGTTTTTTAGTGGCCATCTCCTGCAAGACTGTGTCCAGAGCTTCCCATGCTGCCAAAACATGAAGCAAACGTTCAACAAAGGAGATTCTGACAGTATGAGCCGAAGACAGACTTCTTTCACTAACAACAGAAGCCCAACAAACAGTATGGGCACATGGAAAGACTCGCCTAAATCTTCCAAGTCCATCAAATTCATTCCTGTTTCAACCTGACTCTTGTTAATGGACTTTTTGACCCGTTGGCTGAATCCAGCGAGAAACTATTAGAACAAATGAACTTACATGAGATAAGCATAAATCAATTTCTTGGGTACAAGATTGTGTTTCTAGTTGCATTTTCAACATTGCTACAACACAGAGCTATGAATTGTTTTATTTGGAATGTTAATTTAAAAAAAAAATCCTACACTAAAATTTGCAGGCCTAGTTCCCAGAAATAACAGAAGTTGTATTTCTGAAGGAAAAATCATAACCACCCTGGCTGTATATTTTGCTGTAGGTTTCTTTTCTTTTTATTTCTGACATAACTAAGGCTTGATTGATTCAGAAGTCATACCGTGTAGGGGCATTATTGCTGAAAAAAAATGAGCTCGTTATCAGCCTTAGTGTTTGAAAGGAATCAGAAGAGATTTTGGAGAAATTATGTTTCCAGCCAATAAAATCAATTTATGTATCAGAAAATGTAGCCTCAAACTGTGGCCTGGGGATGGGCATGGTGCCTTGGAGAGGCATGCGTACTTGAGGCATACTGAGCAGGGGGTGCCCTTTCCAGAGGGGAAAGAGGCAAGTTCTGTTAGAAGATATAAATCACCTAAATTTAAAATCAATAACGTTAGAACTGGCAGTTCCTTCTTTTGGTTCCTCATATTTTGTTGGTTGTAAACAGCAGGATTACCAAGATGCTGAAGGTTAGAGACAAAACTGGCCAATAATATCTTTTTTTTTGTCCTGCAGCAAGGTCGCTTTAAAGCCATATTTGTATGAGGAATGCTCAGTTTTATTAGAAGGGTAGATTGCCCAAGGTACTATGTAGACTTTCTCGAGAAGACTGTAAACATGTTTTGATCAGTGTTACGTTATATCCTTACGTAACACGTGCTATGCTGGATATTAACACCATCAGTGCTTCACATTTGGGGGGTCCAGATTCATAGATAATGTAAGAGTCTCCTGAAGAATGACTCAGGATATTGAGTGTCCCCTCCTCATGTTTAAGTAATAACTTGGTCTTCCCTTCCGATCTCCTACCCATCTAACAGTTTCATAGTAGAGGAGAAGCAGGGTTGGGGGCAGGATGAGGTGGGGAGATAAAAAGACAGCAATTCTGCCTTTAGTCTGGCTTCCTTCATGATTAAATGTATGACTTTAGGCAGATGACTTAAAAATGCATAAAGCCTCCATGTCCTTGGCTGTACAATGGAGCTGACAACATTTACCTCACAGGGTTGTGGTGAGAACTAAACGGAATCACTTGTGTGAAAAGATCTTCATAAACTGTCAAGTGCTATATGAATGTTGATATTCTTCGGTCGGGGTGGGGGTTGAGGGACAGGGGTCTTCAAAATTGCCCAGCTTTTTCCTGTTTACTTTTCATCGACCAGAATTTCTTGGTTTCATGTCTGGGATATAAAAATCCTAAAATGTAAATATAGCTCTGCTGATTCATTGGAAAGCATTGCCAGTGGCCAACTAAAGTCTAAGTCCTGTCTAATCAAAGTTTTCCAATTTAAAGAGAGAACCTGCTTTCCTTTGAAAGCAGGTAAATCAAAGCCAGCCAAGAGCATCAATTTCTTTCATTTCTAAACAGTAATGAATTACAACACTACTTGGCTGTTGTTACTGCATTTTTTTAGCTATTTTGTCTGGCTCCTTCACCTTCTTGGAGACCATGCAATGACTTGAGAGTACATCATAAATATTTTGCATCCCTTAGAGGAAGTAATAGTTCTTTTAATAGAATTTTTCTTTTTTTAACTTTGTAGATAAGAAACTGAGGACTGAATGGCACTGTGAGAACTTGGAACCATCAACCTCACTCCTCTTCATTCTCCTATCTTTCCAAATTCTCAGGCCTTTTACTCCCTAGATTGATAAGCCTAAAAACATGTTTGCAGATGTCTTACAGAGACTGAGCACAGGTTTTAGAATTCTGCTTTTTAAAAGTAACAAAGGGCACTGTCCAGTATGAGCCATAAATTAAGTTAATCAATTCTTCATTACTTGAGTCAAAGCAGCATCTCTGTATCCTTGCCCTCTGTTAACGTTGTCAGCCTTTTTCACAACTTCTCTCTGACCGCTCAAAGCAAAAGTTTTTTGGGTTGGAACAAAGATGAGTCCACTTTTTTTGTAAATCCAATTCCAAACCTCATGGTTCTTGTATAGATTGTTTCAAAGTGCTGACGTGTATCACCAAGTAAATAAATTCAGTTTGAATCATTTCTAGGAACATCTTTCAAATAACGTACATATTAACCTACCCAGCTGCTTTTTCTCTTTTTAAATACAACAGGAGATGAGATAGCAGCAAAGGGGCTAGAGAGACACCAGAAGATCTGAGTCTAGTTCTGCACTAGGCAAATATATGGTCTTGTTCTCTGTGGTTTCATCTGGGAAGCTTAACTTACCTAGCTGCTAAACATTCTTAATGTTATATACCCAGAAATGTCATTCTATGTCCCAAAACAATATTCCAAATTGGAAAAGTCCTGCTTGTCTATGCTGGGAAGGGATTTTTCTTTCTTGAGCAAAGAGAAGACCAGAGACATTATAACAAACAAAGGCTTGCAAACAAGGATAAATGTGTTGCCTCACCTTATTTTATTTTGCAGAGTTACCTGTGGGAAAATGCTCCAAGTACACAATATTAATGTATCTATGTGAGTATATGGAATGTAATTAATAAAAAAATCCACTGGTAAGAAGAAACTGATGGTACATCTATTGAGCATTTGATAAATATAAATTGATGATGATAAAACATTTTAAAGTACATACTAAATGCATAATGGGTTAATTTTTGGACATGTATCTTTAAAGTATAAAAATATCTTTGAAGGAAATTAGTGATATTCTTTGGTTAATTATATATTTGTCCTACACACAAACTTTCCATCATCGTCAAAGAAGTCTCATGCCATGACTGAGAAAAGGGTGTGGTTTTTAAAGAGAAAAAAATCAAGTACTCTTAATAACATGCAGTACGCTCCCAAACTTATTACAGTTATTAGAATGGACAATTATTGATGGCTAAAAAACACAACTTTCATTCTATTATTACACAAGTAAAGTAATCTGATTAAGTTAACATTTTATGTTTTTCCAACACTAAAACCTATTTTTTCTGGTGTAATTGGCACTCAAAGCTTTAAATTATAGCTTTAGAGTTTGACTCTACAACTAAAGTATAACTAGAAGCCATCTAGGGAAAAACTGAGCCTAATCATTAACCCCAATTATCAGAGAATAGGCTCCTTTAAACCCACATAAATTGGGCCCTAATGGATTTTTATACCGGAGGCAACCACTCTGTTCAGAGTAAGCCCAGGGCAGGGCCGTCTGGGATGCTAGTCCTGAAGGTGTAGAAGCAGCCACTTTATCCCTGCCCTCTCCCTTCCTATGGCCTTTTTAGTACTACTCAGTGTCATCGGCAACACTTAACGTCATGACTAGCAAGTGGAGAGTAAATATTAGAGAATGCTTCCTGATTACAATCTGACCTCTGCCAATTTGAGCAAAAATTAAAGAGGTATTCATAAAAAGTTATTTCCTTTAAATCCCTAAGAGAGCCTTAAGTGGACTGAATCACACAAATTGTGTGATTTCATTGCATACATAGAATAATATTGTTCTAACTCAATTTTTAGGTACCTTAAATTATCATAAATGAAAATGTATATGTGACCTATAGTATGTTAGCATCAAAATATACATTATGGGTGATAATTAAATGCCATTATTTTTTCTTTTTATTATGTATATATATAAAATACATGTATCACATCTTTTTATATTAATTAATATTTGAAAATTTTAAAATGTTAAAGAGTGAATTAAGTAATTTGTGTTCCAAGATCAAGTCAGCAAATTCAGAAAGGGAAATCTGAGAATAAATCTAATAGTAATATCACAATAATTGACAGTTAGTATTAATATAAAATAACTGGTATTTCCACCCATGAAAGTAGTTGTCTTTATATCACAGGATTTCTGACTTAATATATTCTATTATACTTTAGCTCATTATTGTAACAAATTTATTAAGAATTAATGTTGTACATTTAGTATTCCATTTTTGGAACTATTTTTCAAATGTTACAGTATCACATATCTTATCATGCTATTAGAACTTCAGTGTGTTTTCTTCGGGTAACTGTATGATCATGGTTTTGATAGGTGTTGAAATCTTTTGTGATTGTATCTAATATTCGGTCCTTTAGAGAAAAAAATGGTTTGTGATATTATACTGAAATAACTATTGTATTTATTATTCACTTTTATTGTGTATTAACTTGATCTATAAATAAAAATAAATATCAAATTTGTTTGAAGAATGGACAAAGAAGGTATGTGTGTGTATATACACACACATACAATGGACTATTAAACCCAGCCATAAAAAGAAATTCTGACATTTGCAGAAACATGAATGGACCTAGAGAATATTATGCTTAGTGAAATAAATCAGACAGAGAAAGGCAAATACTAAATGATATCATCATGTGTATATATATATACACACACATACACACACACATATATATATATATATATCACTTACATGTGGAACCTAAAAATAACACAAATAAATGTATAGCAAAACAGAAACAGACTCCCAGATATAGAAAACAAACTTATGGTTACCAAAGGGGAGAGAGAAGGGAAGAGGGACAAATTAGGGGTATAGGATTAACAGATACAAACTACTATGTATAAAGTAGATAAGCAACAAGGATAAATTGTATAGTACAGGGAATTATAGTCATTATCTTATAATAACTTATAATGGAGTATAATCTAATCTGCAAAAATACTGGATCACTATGTTACACACCTGAAGCTAATATTATAAAACAACTATACTTCAATAAAAAACATGTTTGATCAAAAGAAAGGAAAAATAAATATCAAATTTGTCTGAAATAATTCTCTTATAGCCTAGCTTAATAATGAAGTATATTTCAAGTTAATTATGCTGATTTTGAAAAAACATAGACTTGCTTTACACGAGTAGCTATTGATAGGTTTATACTTGAGCACAAATATGTTATATCTATATTCTTCAACTATAGCAAGAACAGGTGAAACTTTGTAACTGTCTTTTCAATAAATTATAATCACAAAAGCAACTTACTTTTTTTACAGTATGTATTAAGACAACCAAAAATTGGGTTACCTGAAATCATATGTGTCATCCTAGCCTAAAAATGTCATCTCAGTTTATTTTTTCTAGAAATTGGTGAGACTGACTTCTGGGCCCAAATATCAAGACTTTTCTCATTTAAGTCTTTAAAATTGAAATTCTTTACTCCACAGGCTAATGAACTCAAATCATATTAACTTTCAACTTATGTTGTAACATTTTGTTTTTCTCTTACAAATGAAACCCTAATAACATTAACTAAAAGGCTTATTTGGGGTTTGGCTTAAATTCTAGAAACAGTGAATGCTCGGAATGGAAGAAAGGGAATTTGAAGCCTATTTTAAAATACTGGGTTTTTTTTTCAAAACTCACTGTTATTTTAAAACACTTTTAAAATTTTAAGAATAAATAGGATTTCTACCAAAGCATATTTTCACAAAGTTCTATGAATCAGGTAGAACTAAAATAATAGTGCCACTGTATACCAGAAGAGACTCATAAAGAAATGCACTAGCATAGAATTCATTCTTTCATTCATTTTCTATATTCATCCTTTCTTAATCTCTGGAGTTAAATATTTCTTTCCTTCTGCTTCCTAGGTGCCCTCTAAACACTTTCACTATGACACATATAAAAATGACTTGCACTGTTGGTTTATTGGTCTGCCTTCTCCATGACACTCATATTATGTTTATCTTTAAAATAAAAGATACGTCCTTTTCACATTTCCATCTGCATATGGTAGATGCTGTCTATAATACAGATATTGCAAATACAGATATATATGGTAATCCATATGTTAAACATTGTGAGAGTTTAATAACAGTGAGAAGCTTTAATTACAAGAAGCAGCATTGTATGATTTAAAAAAAAAAAAAGTACTAAACCAAGGAATCAAAAATCCCAGTTTTCCACTGTCGATAGCAGAACAGCCTTGGGAAAATCACTTGAATGAATTTGGAGAGTCTAAGTGATATCATCTTGGTTGAAAAAAATGAATTTACTGATTCAAATTCAAACTTAAAATAATCTTATTAGAAAGGCTTTGTCACCACCACAGTAATGGGCACTTGTCCCTAAGCACAACTCAGTGGCAATTCAGCAGATCTGAAGTTAAAGTGTATATTTATCCCCCTCCGCAAATCCCAGCTACCATGGTTCACCAAGTCATCCATGTTTTGACCACAGCCACATCTCCTTAACTTGTGTGTCCCAAGTATCTACTGCCTGGACGGATGTCTTAAATCTCGAGCTCTCTGCGCTCACTCTTTAATATCCAAATAAAATAGTTTTAACCTCATTTTATGTGTTGTGCAAAGTTTGTGACTTTCCCTAGATCTAAGAGGAATCCTGAATACTATTATCAATTCCTCCTTCTGTTCAACTCTCAGTCCACAGCTCATTAGTTTACTTCTCATGACTTTTTCTTTACTCCTTCTCCCTAACACTTCTTCTGACAACTCTCTGAGCACTTGGTTGTCCTGAGTGATGAGATTCCTCTGAAGGATGGCATATCATTTAGGGGTTTAGCTCATGCCTCAGAAGAGACAGTCATTCATACGTACTGTTTTAAAGATCCATGGCCATCCCTTCTAAGGGGGATTAATCACTAATTACTCTTGCCTTTAGGACTTCGCTGGCTGCCATCTTACTCACATTTCTTCTCTCAACGAAAACCCCAAATCCTTGTTTTTCCAAAGCCAGAAATTAACCTTTCTTCCACTTCATTTTGTAGAATTATTTAACTTTTATTTGTCTAAAACATTCTTACTTAGACTTTGTCTTTCAATGCATTGTCTGTAAGGTATTTTCTCAAGCAGAAGAGCCATTCTCATCCCCAAAGGAATGTTGTCTTTTTCCAAGATCAAAGAGTTCAAGCTGCATTGAGCTTTCTAAATAGCCTCTTTTTTCATTTTTTTATACTTGTAATGAAACAGATATAGGGTACCTAAATAATTCAGATTTTGTCTTTTTTATGCATTTGTGTAACTTTCGCACAATTGATATTTCTCAGTGTTGGACTGCCCTCTGTTCCCACAGGTATACAGTTATAAGACCATCTCAAAATACTTTATCAGATAGTCACCTCACAATACTTTAAGGTGGAGGCCAATTTGGGATGACTGGTTTTCTCTTCCTTTTTGATTATTGTATATATTCTTTTTTGCTCATGTAGAAATTCTATACCATCCCTTTCCATAGCAGTCAAGCATAAGCAAATGCACAGGGTAATGTGAAATACAGCTAATAGATACAGATAAATAATATATGTTACTTTTCAGAGCAGTTTTAAGTTCACAGTGAAATTGAGTGGAAAGTACAGAGGTATCCCATATATCCCCTACCCCTACACATGCATCACCTCTCCCATTATCAGCATCCCCTACCGCAGTGGTACATTTGCTATAATCTATGAGCCTACATTGACACATCATTATCACCCAGAGTCCAAAGTTTACATTACAGTTGTACATTCTGTGGCTTTGGACAAATGTGTAACGACATGTACCACCATTAGAGTATCATACAGAGTATTCTCCTCTCTGCTCCACTATTCATCCATCCCACACCCTCATCCCACCCAGAAACCACTGATCTATTTACTCTCTCTATATATATATAGTTTTTTGTGTTATATTTTTGTTGCTACTGTGTCTTTAATGCCCTGACCTAGATCTTTGCTCCAGCTTACCTAATTATTAATGTAAAACAGTATCATATAACATAGATTCAGCAACAACTCTAAGATATTTTAAAACAAATGGAAACACAAGAAAACCATCCTGTGACAGTTAATCTTCCACCTGGCCCCAGACATTTGTCAAAACTTCTGCTAAAGACATTTATACTCCTCTCCTCTTTCCCCTTTTCCCTCCCCCTCATTCCAGCTCTGAAGCATTCTCTCTTTCCCCGCCTCTGCTTTCTAGCTGTGGCTCAGCTTTTAGGCAATAGCACCAGAATGTTCAAAGGAACAGGGCTCTTTCACAAGCTGAATGTGACTGACGTGCCTTGCCCTGCACTTCGTCAATGAGAAATGTAGAACCAAGAACATGAAAAAAATGCTTACTCTTAAGGAGCTCTTGAAAGGAAAAGAACAGTCTATAAACAGTGATAGCCCTTAGAAAACCCGAAGAATCCAAACACTGTCTTTGGAGGTAACAAAGCTTGGATAAGAGTCTTCTCTAACTCCAATTGAAAAAAAAAAAAAAAAAAAAAGCAACACCAACACACAAAATATGAACATTTTAGAGGTATTTCAACTGATAATTAGCCTTCAGTTGTTTCGTTTTTGTAGAAATACCACTTACTACTGCATCAAAATAACCTACCCTACTCCTTAACCAAAATCGTGCAGAAAATGGTTAAGCTGCTTGGGGTGGAAACAGTGACAAAGAGAGGAAGAAAATCAGCCATTTGGAAGTTTTTGTAAATATGTATAAATGTCTTTTCCCTTCATTTCTATTTTAAGTTACAACATATCTAGGGAAGAATTCTGAAGGAACTTCAATAGGGTGGTTACAGTCTAGATAACTATAAAAATCAGCCTCCAGGGATTTTCTTTAATGGCTTACTCACCTAAGCAAAACTAGTAATTCCCTTTAATAAATACACAAACCATTCAACACAGAAAGGGAGCTGTAATCTTTAGTACATAGAAATATTTAACATATAGTCAATGGGTGATTACACACATAGTGTGGGAATGAATGTTTTGAGTAGGTGAATAAGATATTTTTTGGTGTAAAACATGGTCTAAGTATATCAGAGTTCATCTGTTTCAAAACCATTCACTGCCCTTTCCGTTTGTGTTATGGGAGTGTGAGTCTGTGAATTTCAGTGCCTGCAGACATTCCAGGAGATATAAAAAGTTCCGGATCTTTGGAAAATAAAATGTTAATATGATTTATATCATCACTGGGATGAGGAGCTACTAAAATTAACCTTTACCATTTCGAACCTTTTGATTCATGAATTTCTCGTAGAAATTAGAAATGTGACCAGCTTAACAGTTCTATTGGTAAATGAAAGATGAAGAAAGTCCTACCATTAAGTTTTATGAATTTTAATATTCTTTCTGAATATTTTATGCTTAATTGGGTGTTATTTTTCTCTCTTGTTCAGAAGGGATAGATACATCAGAAAATACGTCTCTGGACATTTCAGGAAGTGGGGAGAAAAATTCTCATCAGCTGTACTTTTCAAACTTTGAACCCTATTTCTAGCCATCTTGTAGCATGCCCTTCCATCTGCCTGTCCATCTCTGGGTTGAGTCGGGGGCAGGGTGCTGGAGCTAAAGATAAGTCTCTATGCTAGACTATTTTATTTCTCAATCTGAAAATTCTTTCTCCTTCCCAGTAACTGGCACCAGGCATTGATGGTCCATCTAGCCCTGCAATGCAGCCTCTCATTAGCTTCTGCTACCCAGCCAGGCTCCAGCTGATGTGCACCTAGAGAGCAACAACTTCCAGCTTGGCTTTTTAACCCTTGCCTACACAACTCCCATCAATCCACCTACATTCCTGTCCTCCTTCCTCAGAACAGAGCTTCTCCAGCATTAATGTGCAAATAACCTGGGGATCTTATTCAAACGCAGATTCTAAATCAATGGAGTCTGACTCACTAGGATGGATAAGATACTGGATTTCCAACAGCCTCCCATTGATAGCAAGGTTGTGGGTCTGGGTATCACACTCTTTGAGTAGCAAGGCCTTAGAGGATCTTGGGGCTTTTTTTCATTGTGAAGATGAAAAGTGTTGCCTAACCATTTCAAGGTTTTATCCCAGATTGGTTCCATGTCTGGAGTATGGAGCCTCTGAAATGGCAAGATAAAAGCAAATTGTCCAGTCTGGTCACTTCCTGACAAGTGGTCTCTGAGGTTCCCTACTCCACATCTTGCACCAGAGTGTTGCCCTCGGGATTTCCATTTGGAGTTACCAGATTCCTGACCAGGGATGCAGAAACAAAGAGAATGGATCTGCGAACTCAAAGGCTAAAGTAAAAGTAACTTTAGAAAAAGAGTCTATGTTTCTGATAAAACAAGGGGAACACTACCCTCTAGTATAGAAGATTTCCCCTACCTAACTACCCTTTGATCACAATCTATCTCATAAAGACCAATCCTCTAAACCCTGTGTTTCTAAGGGAGACATCTGAGTGTCTCTCCCGTAATAAGTGTTCCCCACAGGCAAGATGGTGAAGCTGTACCCCCACAGCATCCAGACACAGTCATCTCATAGGCGCATCATTAATCTATTGAAAATGTTCTATCTGATAGATGCACATCTTTGCCTTTACTACGCTTATCTCCATACTTTTAAATAATACACATGTTCTTTAATTTGTGTACTGATTTAAGTCACTTATTGACTTCCTGTTATAACAGGAGAGATTCAGCACACTTCCCTTCATCTTTCCTCTCCCCCTTCCCAACACAGCTCCACTACCAATAGTTGTTATTTTAATCATCAGTGCGACATCGTTATGATGTAGAAAATAAGACTATAAACTCAAGAGTTTAAAAAGAAGATGGTAATCATTTATAAGAACTTCACTCCACTGGGGAAGAAAGTGGGAGCACACTCATGAGCCAGCATCAGGGCAACCACGTTCCTGGGCTCCACAACACTTGTAAATTACAGGCTTGCTTCTTACATGAGGACCACCGAAGACCCTCTCCAAGCAGTGCCTTGTAGTCAGCAGGGTTGGAGGAGTTTCAAATTATTCAAGTAGGAAAAACAGAGACCTCATAGTCCTCAAATTAGACCCTGTACAATGAGTAAAGAGCCTCAAAGAAGAGGTACTGAAAGCATGTATTTGAATGAGGTCACAGCACTTGTCCAGTAAAACATTTCTATGGGAAGTCACAATGCCCATCCAGGGAAGCAAAACATCAAGGATCTCTTTGACAATGGAAATTTGAAGCTTTTTTCTCCAGTTATTGACACGCAATACTTTAACAAGAGTATTTATGAAACAGAATCTACCCCTGGAGAAAAGTTTAAAAGAGCTGTCGTTTCATTGCCCATTTTCTAAACCTGATAGACACCGTCCTAAATATTACCCTTATAGCTTCACCCCTCATACTTAGGAAAAACTTATTACTTAAGTCAGGGAACTGAGATTCAGAGCACTTGCCAAAGACCACAGAGGCACCAAACGCAGAGCAAGAATTTAAAATCAGGCCCATGAGAATATCGTTTGCTCTCACCAGTGAGGCTGTGCTGTTGCGGAGGAATGGGCAGTCTGCTATTACTGCCCCCTGCTTCTCTTTTACGTGTCATTTCCCTCTATTTTTTTTAACAAAATGTGTTCAAATGAACAATTATACAATTAGTTACACCTCAGTATATATCACCTCTCCAATAAAGTATTAACATGTTAATTTTTTTCACCATGAATGAAATGCATGGCTTTTCCCCTAATTTAAAGGTATCTAAGGCCTTAGGAGACTAGATAAACTTGTATTTTTGTGAGCATTTCTGAAATCATTCCACGTATATATCAATCCAATCCTTTTACAGACTTAAATCTCTAAATAGAAATTAGACTCTGCTGGAAAATTTCCCCCATTCTCAGAAGCTCTGAGTAAACTTTCTAGCACAGGGCTGGCACCCAGGAGACACATGATATGCATCAGTTTTCATGCCTTTTCAGCCCCTTATATTGTTAATTGCAAATACGTTACATATTGTCCTCTATAATGACAGTGTTTATTCACTTAATATTTATTGGAGATCTGGCCAAGATGGTGGAATCGAGGGACATGCAGCTGACCCTCTCCCGTGATCACATCAAAACCACACCTACATATGGAACAACTGACACAGAGCACCTACTGAACTTTGGCAGAATATCTCTTACATTGGAAATACAAGGAGAATTCTCACAAAACCAGATAAACAACAAGTTTATACTGTATAGCACAGGGAACTTAAATTCAATGTCTTGTATAACCTATAATGAAAAAGCATATGAAACGATTATATGTATGTATATGTATGAATGAAACATTACGTTGTACACCAAAAATTGACACATTGTAAACTGACTATACTTTAATTCAAAAAATAAAAAGAAGTAAAAAATAAACCTTTACTGAATACCTACTAAATGCTCGAGAGTTTTCTAGGCACGAGGGGTATATTAGTGAACAGGATAGACAATAAGCAAACAAAGACGTGTCAAATGAAAATAAGTTACATGAAGAAAAATGATCCAGAGATAATGGGTACTGACAACTAACGTAGAGCACAAGGACCATTTTATATGGCATGATGGGGAAGAATCTCTTGGATAAGACGTTATTTTTAAGTAGAGAGACAAGACAGTGAGGGAGCTTTATGGACAGCTAAGTGACGAATAGTGCAGGTAGAGAAAGCAACAGGTGCAAAGACATTAACACAGGAGAATGATGGTCAGTGAGGTGCAAGAGGCTGGATGAAGGAGAGAGGTAGAGAGTTGCACGTGATGATGTCATAGGTGGGGTGTGGTGCGGAGGCGGGGGATCTGCTGACCATTAGGAGGACTTGGGGTTTTCAGTTTAAAATGAAAAGCCAATGAAGGATTTGGGACAAAGGAACAATAAGATCTAATGTGTGTTTTATGGGATGAATCTGGCAGATGTGTTGGCAATAGACCAGGTAGAAACAAATTCTGCAGTGGAAACAGCAGTTGGGAAGCACCTACAAAAGAGCCAGAAGACAGCCAGATGCTGATGGTTCAGGCTGGAATGGTGGTGGGAGAGGCTGTGTGAAGTTGTGGGATTCTAGATAAATTCTGACTGTAAAACTGATTGGTTTGCTAATGGACTGGAGGAAGATTAGAGAGAAAAAAAGGAGTCATGAATGACTCAGGGTTTTGACCCGAGGAAAGGAAAGAACAGAGTTTCTCTTTGCTTTAATGGAGAGAAAACGAGGGTGAGCAGGTTTGCAGATATTAAAATTGAAATACTTATTAGACATCTAAATGTGACACTTCAGACTCCATGCTAGTCTGGCTCTTAACAAAGACTCTATTTCAAATCAACACATGTCATACAAAATGTTGTAATATTAGAAACATGCTGGTTAACATCCGGAATAAGGAGAATATCAAATAGGCAGATGGATCTGGTCAAGACTTGGGGCAAAAATTTGGGAGTCATTAGTGTATAAATGCATTTAAGTCTGGGGATTGGATGAAACCTTCAAGGGAATGAGAGTATCTGGCATGAAGAGACTATCTGTGAAGCTGAAACTCATACACTCCAATATCTGGTTGCCATGTCTTCCTGGAGCCTGATGCCACACATACCCCATCATATCAGTGCTAACTAGGAAGAGCCAGGTATAAGGCAGAGATTGGCTGTGGAGCCACCTCAAAATTCCAGTTCCTTAGAGAGCAGTATTATGTTTGGATGAATGGTTAAGAGCTGGTGGAGTCAGTTTAGGCAACAGGGCTTTATAGCAGGTTGCATGACTGACAAGCCACACTCCATTTCCAGCAGCCTACATCTGCAGAAATACAAATGGTAATAATTCACACAGACTCCACATAATACATAATATTTTTTGGAAAACTTTGGAATAGAATATATTGAACTCATTTAATATCCTTCAGCATGAACACAGAAAGTTAAGGGGGGAAAAAAAGAAAACACTGAAGTACTATACTTTAGTAGTTGAATGTTTTTAAAACTAGCACATTGCTCTTGTTCTGAATTATTTGTGCACAATGAATGTGTCTAGAAGGCACTGATGAGGGGAGGGTAAAGCTCAGTGATACAGTGTGTGCTTAGGTCCTGGGTTCAATCCCCAGTATAGCCATTAAACAAACAAACAAACAAACCCAATTACCCTCCCCCCAAGAAGAATAAATTATTTAAAAAATAAACTTTAAAAAATAAAAGGCATTGATAAAGCATTAATTCTGGAATCAATGTTTACTGTAGTGTCAAAATTCTTATTGATGCTTCTAAAACACTTATTTAATCCTTATGAAAACCATGTGCGGTAGAAACTATTATTACTCCTGCCTTAGTGATGAGGAGAGTGAGGCATACAGAGGAGGAGAAACTTGCCTAAGTTTACACCTCTAGGAAGATCACAGCCAGGATATGGACTCAGCAATGAGGCTGCAGAGAGTTTGTCTGTAGCAGTATGCTACTCTGCCTCTCAAAGGCTTTCCATTTCATACCAAACATGGCAATTCGAGACAGTCTGATTATCATCAGGACCAACAAGAATTTCTATGATTACCATTGCTATTTAATGTTGTTCTAAAAGTTTCAAAAAGCAGTAAAATAAGAACTAGAAGTAAAAATATAAACATAGAGAATATGGAATTATCATAATTTGCCCACGATATGATTATGTATCATAAAATAAATCCAAAATAATCCACTGCAAAGCTATTAAAATTAATAAAAGACCATTAGTCAAAAACAAAGGGCATTTGTTTATACCACCAGTGATCAGAAAGACAATATATTGAAAACATCCCTTTCATGATATTAACCATCTGGAAAAAAACAATACAAAATGTTGGAGTCTATATAAATAAAGTTACGAAGTTTTAATAAGATATATAAAATAAGGCTTAACTAAATGGACGTAATGTTTTTGAATAGAAAGACAATGTAAGATGACAGCTTTTCTTAATGTATAATTTAAACACAATTCCACCAAAAAAAAAAAAAATCACTGATAATATTTTGGAGTCTTACCAAGTATTTGAGAGTTGATCTGGGCACACTAAAATGTTGACAGTGTTTGTACCTAAGGAATAGAGTAGAAAAGTGAGGGTGGGGAAGAATTTCAGTTTTTCCTATTTACAGCTCAATATTATTTATATTTTTTAAACAGCATTAAGAATTAACAAAGATTAAAGGTCATCTAATGAGTTTTTGGGCAAGAATAGACAAGGTCTTCCAAGGGAAGGAGTGGCTGCCCTCCAACATATTGACACACACTTCAAGGCCATTGGCACAGACATGAACAGGAAAATTGATGAAACAGAATAGACTGTGTATAAGTAGGTTCTATTTCAGATTTCACATGAGTTTTATATGACAAGGGAGGTCTGACAAATCAATAAAGGAGAGAAGCGTTATTCTCACAAATGGTGCTGTACAACTGCTTAGTAACGCTGAACAACAAAAAAAATCAATTTAGCTTTTCACTTCATTCCATGCTTCCACATTAAATTTGGAAAGGCTGAAGAGTTAAATAGTGGAAGATAACAAATTTGAGCCCTTACCAAAATTTTGGAGTGAGGAAAATCTTTTTTTAAGTCTGAAATTACAATGGAAAAACCCACAAAGGAAAAAGATGAATAGATTTGACAACAGGCAGCTTTAAAATTTCTCTTGGCACCCTTAAAAATAGCAAAAGTAAGGCATGAGACATATTTAAACATATTATGACCTCTAATTAACACTCATGCCTGGAATTTTTCTACATATCCCTGAAATATGCTATCTCAGAAGACAGAGGTAAGACCAAAGATTACTTGTAAGAAACACAAAGGCAACATCATTTGTATATGGCCCATCCATCTTCTCAGAACAAACATAAGGCCAAAAAATACACAGATCTACAAGCATTTAAAATGTTGCATCAGGCTACGTTGCACTAGAGATGAAGAAAACAGGTAGTCCACAGAAAAGGTAAAAATCAGCTTTCCATGACAGATCTGTAGTCAGCTAGTACATATGACAGGGTCTTGCTGGCCCTTGGACACGATGACAAAGCCAATACTTTCTTTCCTGTGACTTCGTCTGGACACATCGTTTAAAGGTATAGATCATGCGTGTATCTGGAGAAATGGTTATTTTCCAAACACAGAAAATAAATTTTACTCTTAGTGTCTTTGTTTGGGCTGCTGTAACAAATTATTGTAGACTGAGTGACTTCTAAACAACAGAACTTCCTTTCTCATAATTCTGGACCAAGGCACCAGCAGATCCAGCGCCTGGGTGTCTAGTGAGAGCCTGCTTCCTCATTCATAGACTGCTGTCTTCTTGCTGTAACTTCACATGGTGGGAGGGGCAAGGGACTTCTCTGGGGTCTCTTTTGAAAGAGCATTAATCTCATTCATGAGGGCCTGGTTCTCACGACCTGATCATCTCCTAAAAGTCCCACCTCCAGATACCATCACACTAGGGATTAGGCGCCAACTCACGACTTCTGGGGGGACACAAACATTCACTCTAGGGCAGGCAGCCTATAAAATTCTATTTTTTGTGTCTGTCTCCAAAGTTTAAGGGTCAAAAGTCAAAGTTTGAGTCAAAAAAATATGCTCATATATCCTGCAAAATCACATATAAAATTATACTTAGCTGTTATGTTATCTATCGCTATCCTCTCAAATTTGACGGCCTATGAAGCTGAATTATTATCTGAATGACAGCTTTTCATTAAAAGGCATTTCGAGTCTATCCATGGAATTAAAGGCGCATGAGTCAGACCTCATCTAAAACTTAGATTTAGTTTCCTTGATTAAAGACAGCTGTCCTGGCAAAAGAACCTTTATCTTTCCACTTTTTTTTTTAACATGACAGCACACTGAGAAAAAAATTTTTTTATGATTTTAACATTTTCTAAATAGAGTCTACATGAAGGCAAGGTAGGAAATAAGAATTCAAAAATGCATTTGAAATTTCTAAACTTGAGGGTATTTGAATATAACATTGCAGATATTTTATACACTATTTAAACTCAAATTTTCCTTTGAATAACAGGGATTTTTCCCCTAAAAATGTGGATCTAAAAACAATCTTGTAGAGTTTATTTGACATTCAGTAACTTTCCACCCCCCCACAAAAAAAAATATTAACGGACTCCTTGAATCTCAGCTGCTAGATCTGACTTGCTGACTATTGATGGATCCCATCCCAGACCAAGCACAAATCGGACCCATCCCCGCTGACACTGTGATTTGGGTTACACCCTAACAGGAGTCAGACCTCCATCTAGGATATTTCTCCTAGCCCCGTGCCTGTGTATGTCTAGCTTAATCCAATTTTGAATTTTTATAATGTTGTTTTAAGTTTTTTTTTTTATTCACACGTCTGCTTCACCATTAGACCACTGGTTCCAGACTGTGTGTACATTTAGATCATCTATGTTGCTTCCAAGAATAATCTGTCACACCTAAACCAGAATCACATCAGAAGCTTAGAAAAGATAAATCTGTGCTGATATTTTTAAAAATGCTACCCAAGTAATTCAAATATACAACCAAGGTTGAAAAACAACTGGACCAGGGTACAAGATCCTCAAGAACTGAGGTTCTTAGAGTCCCCATTTATTAAACTCTGCCAGATCCTCAGAGTGGGCCCTTACATATATGACCTTATTTATTCCATGTAACTAAACCCACTGAGTAAGTATTAACACCTCCATTTTGCAAACATGGAAAGTGACACTCAGGTAGACCAAGCAATTTTTCTTAGGTTACACATATTTTATGTTTGGGAGCCAGGGTATTATCTCACTACCTGAAAATAGTAGACACTCAATAAATACTTGTTGGTTGAATGAATGTGTGAATGAACGAATGCATGACTCTGAATCCCATGTCTCTTGCCCTGCCACATACCGCCTCTCTGGTCTTCAGTCTCAGAGCACTCCATCTCTGTAAAGCCTGAATCAGGTTCTACATAATTGCTGATGAATAAATGAATGAATCCATCAGTAGGCTGATTAATACACTAGTCAATAATAGATAATCAGCTGAATGTGTGATACTTTCCCCTATTCCAACCTTCAATTTTAGAGAAAGCAAAATGGTCTGGTTTTCTTCACATTTCTCACTGGGAGGTGATCCTAATGGTATTTTGGCATTTACTTTGATGTCCTACAGTTTTGAATTGCCAGAATGTTAAAATTGTTTCTAAGCTTCCACAAAACCCTAGGTGGTTCTCTTGCCAGGTACATATCACTGGCACTTCCTAACCTACTGTTGCCATCTCCTTTATTGCTTCCCTGATTCTAAATGGATCAATCAGAGGCTGAATAGTTTCACGTGGCACAGGGGCTATTTATGGAGAAAGTTACCTGGGAGCACCCAGACTGCTGACTCAGTACCTGGGCTCCAAAGATCAGGTTTATTTCTCTTGAGTGTATACCTATGAGTGGGGTTTTTTAGGTTATAGGGCAGATACATGTTGAGCTTTACTAGATACAACCATATAGAATTTTAAGTGGTTGTACTAACTAATGCTCTCACCAGCAAAAGAATGCAGATTCCATTTGCTCCACATCTTCTCCGACACCTGGTATTGTCCATTTCAATCTCTCCCTCCATCTCTTCCTCTCTTTTTTTCTTCTTCTTCTTCTCCCCCTCTCCCTCCCCACACCTCACTCGCTTTGTTAAATGATTGGGGAAAAGTTTTATTCACCTTATGTGATCTGGATCTGGCCTCTGGCCCTATGCTCCCACTTGGCCTGTTGTTTCTCAGCCCTGAGAGCCTGCTTCTGTACTCTGTACTCTACTCCATGATGCTGGGGCTGGGGTCTGCTATGTAAAGTTCTCAGACTCCTTTGCCAATTTGCTGCCTGTTAGTTCTCTAATAGGAGGCACCAGTAGGAGACTGGAAGTTGGCAGCAACTATAGGTCTCCCTTCAGCTATGGAGGACAGCCTCCTCTCCAGACCCAGGTGTTTTCAGCACTGCCCAGCACTCCACACCCTCATCGGAGGTCTAAGCATCAGCCACGGAGTGCCCAGCAGAGATCTAAACTACTAGCTACGAGGCATCCTCCACCTGAGACATCAGCACATGCCATGCTTTCCACAACCTTTTACAGAGGTCCCAGCATTAACTGTAGGGCACCCCTTCGTAGATCTGAGCCCATGCTATGTGTATGTACTGTCTCTGAGCTCCTAAATTGCTTAACACCTCCTCTCGTTTTGTCTTCCTCTCCCTTTATCTTCCCACAGCTCTAGGTGGGACAGACGGTCCTCACAGTTTCTAATATCTGGGTTATTTTCCTAGCTTCCCCTTTTTGCTCTTTCGGCCTTCCAACTTGTGTGCAACACATTTCAATCTCTCTTTGAAAGGTCCAGGGTTGTTTGGTTTTCTTGAAACAGTCATATAGTCTTACACAAGTCACCTACCTTGTATATAAGGTCTCTTCCAGCCTTTCACCTCTCTTCCTTGACCATCTTACAGTTGCTATTATCACAATCATCCCTCAGTAGGATACTCCTTAAGGAGGTACCTGTGTGGCCTCTGCCAGGGATGAAAGCCCTTTAGAGAGGAATCATGTTTTAAAAGAATTTCTCCTAGAAGTATTTTATGGGATGCCCTCAAGACAAAGCAAAGAAGAAAGAGAGAAGTAGGGGGAAAGGAGAGAGACAGAGAGGACAATTTAAATAGTGCAGACAATTCTTCCCAGCATTCCACTCTGGAGCTATGTCTACATTGATCATGAGATGGAAGATGTATATCTACCTTTCCCTGCATCTCCGTGAGCTTCTCATAATATGACTGTATCACCCTCCTGAATGCTTAGAGATGTAAATACATGTTTCAGACAACATGACCCATCAATGAAAACAATGCATCATCTTGTACTCGACTGAAGAAAAAAATTACCTAGTCCACCTCAACATAACGAATCTCCAACCCTAATCCTTCCAAAGGGATTTCCGAGGGTGATGCTGCCTATACTAAATTTGTGTCCTATGTTCTGACTTTAGAAACAAGCTTCCAATAAAATGTAGCTTCTCCGTCTGGGCCAGTGTAAGTTTGGGTTACATACAATTAAATGACTTTCATAGGACCTAATTAAGTATGTGAAGTTTCCAAGTCAACAGAAAAACTGAAATTTCTCAGAGAGGAGATGCTATCATCTCTTTGTCTCACACATCAGCCTACAATATGGTCCAAGGGCACAAGCTATTATCCTACCTATGTTCCCTTTTTGCTTTCATTTTGGAGCCAGGGGAGATTTCTCATTTATGGGCTATGGTTGCCTGAAATAATCAGGGTCCTGAGCTAGTCATCTATTGTTGGTCTGTTCCCTGCATATCTTGGACTACCCCTCACTCATAATCTGCATAACTTAAATTTTAGAATGAAGAAAAGGGTAAAGATGGCCTGGTGCATAGGAACATGACAAGAGCAGACTAGGAGAGATGCTAAGCACAGGGCTCTAAGCAATGTGAGGACATTAGCATTAGGCAGGAACTGGGGAGAGGAGCAGGAGGTAGAAAAGAGGATGATATGAAGGGAAGGGAGGGGCTGAGTCACATCACTTGAGATCTGTGTAAAGCGGATGTAAATTAGTGATTTTCCATGGATTCAAAGCCTTCAATTCAATGAACCATAATTAATATAGTTGAGTAAAACATTAATTGTAACCTTAAAAATAGCGTAATACATGGACACACAATCAGGCATTGTGATACCCATGCAATATGGTAAATTTTAAGAGAGACAGGTATAGAGAAAAACCTAGGAAGCCCAGAGAGTGGGCATGGAATCAGCCACATGGCAGATAATTTTTGAGACCAGCTATTTGATTTGTTCTACACATAGATTGCATTTTATCAAATCCTGTTCATTTCCTTGACAACCAAGCTAACTCCAATCCCAATTTCATCATTAAAAATGGAGGTTACATATTAGAGTGATGGGGTAGAAAGAATCAATGATGTGACAATATTCTTTACCTCTAGCTGAATCCCACCTGTAATCTTCCCATCTAGCCCAGAATGAAGACAAAGACTTCAGTAACAATTATAAATTGACAAGAGAAAAATACCTGGTTGAGCATTCCGTTCTCTCTACTCAACCCTGACCTGATGTATCTACTGAGGATGATTTTTTACGTTTAGTGGAGTTTTGTGGAGACTATCACCAGCTGTTACAGCAGGTACTGGAGCAGAAGATAAAGTCGGGGATCGACAAAAACCCAAGGGAGGAAATATACAATGAGTGCAACTCAATCTCCCAAGCTGACTGTATTTGACTTGTTCTGTTTCACACCCAACAAAATAAAACAAACAAACAAATACCCACCACCACCACCAACAGAAAACTGTTTCAGATGAGAGGGTTGTAAAGAGAATGTGAAAATAAACCCAGCTCTCCTAAGGCATCCACATTTTATTGTGCTGAGGATCTCATGAGGCCAGGGCAGAAGAAATAGCTCTCCTTCCTGGGTTGGATCTAAGCACTCAGACTGTGGTTCCTGTTGCCCTAACCAAAGAGATCTCAAAGTTCTCCTTTGTTCTCTCCCTGGACATCAGATATTGAGCTCTCTAATTTATATAAGGTCTCTTCTCTTCCTACGTTTACCATCTTCCCTTCCTAATCCAGACTGACCACTGCTCAAAAACTGATCTTCAAAAGTACACTTTGAGTCACATATTTACAATTCTCTTTTGGCTCTTGAGTTAGGCTGAAACTATCTCCCTGGCATTCAGCACCCTCGGATTCAAGAAACTGAAATTAACATAGAAGAATTAGCTTCCAACTGTGACCTTAAAGATAGTCCAGTGGAACCTTAGAAGTTTCATCTCTACTTTTAAGGAAAGAATATTGGTAGTACTGTCCTGGACACAAAAGGAAGGCAGGATCAAAAATAGTTGCCTAGGCAATTAAAAAAGTCTATTATAGATGGAAAAAACTTTAAAAACAGGTTTTTTGAAATGCACTATGGGCATCGTTATGCTTAACCCTGACTCTGTAGCTTCCTGGTAAATGATTAAAAACAAATGTTTAGTATTTTATCACAAGCTACTATCCAAACCTAGAAAAGCTCTGCCTGCACATAATCCCGCAAGCTCATGTTATCTTTTATGTTATGGGTTTAACTATTGATACTTCTGCTTCCCCATGTTTGCCAAGAGGAACATCATTCTCTAGGATCCCTGGGGTTAAACGCTAGGCTGTATCTTTGACTCTACCCTTTTCATCACATTCCATCTGCAACCAGTCATCTAGTTCTGCAGATTTATCAGTCTTGTGATTTGCAAGCATTTTCCTTTCTCCCCACATCACTGCCAACACCTAGACAAAGCCTTCTGTCACCATCTTATCATAAAAGTAATTCTGAACTCAGACTTAAACAAGCTTCAATTCTTGTCTTTTTCTGTATATGATATTGGCCAAGTTACTATCCTCTCCAAGTTCTCTTATCCTGAAAATGAGACAAATAATACCTGCTCACGTGGATAATATTCTTAGAATTAAATGCTTAAATTTCCAAGAAACCACGTATAAAGCACCTTTCACAAAATAATATCATGCACACATAAAGCATTATTATTCGTGTGTTATGGTTGTTGTGTCAGTTTCCTCTTTTGTCTTCCTGTTCTACTAGCTTCCCTTCTCATCCAGGCTGCCCACTGCTAAAATCTATTATTCCAAAAATATTCCTGTGATCATACCGCTTTTCAGTGCAGGAATTTAAAATGATTCCCTTTGACCCTCAAGTTAAGCCCAAATTATGTCCATGGCATTGAAATCCTTTCAATTCAGTGAGCTGGCATTAGCATAGATAAACAAAACATTGACTGAGGCTTTACAAATAGTGGAATGCATGAACATGCAAGCAGGCACTGTGATATTAACAGAATATAGTCAATCATAAGAGAGAAGACTCTAGAGGGTGACTAGGAAGCCCAAAGAATGGGCATGAAGTCAAATACTGGGGATCAAAGAAGCATTCTGGAGGCTATAAGGACTAAACCAGATTTTGAAGGATAAGCAAGAATTAACAAAATAAAGATGTGTGAGAAGGACACTCAAGGAGTCAAATCTATTCACATTTAGTTCTAGTTCCCAGTATGAGAAAATATGCACTGATCATATCCCAAAATTCCCAGAACACTCTAGCTAACATGCTTTCCTATTTAGATTCCATGGTTTACTCACTGAAGTCCAAGAACCACCTCACTCTAGTTTTCTCAGGCTAACATCTCCTTATACTGGCCTTTCCTTTGCTCTGACTGCCATTAGTGCTGAGGGATAGAGTATGTTCCTGTGACCTCAGGCTTGTGTTTATACGGTCATAAACCAGCTTTCCAGTTGTTTCACATTATAAAACAAAAAGCCTCTTCTATGCATTGTTTTAGTTTAAGTCATTGGTTTATTCAGTGTTCCTTTGATCACTTGGAAAAAAGACATATATAAAGTTTTAGAGACCTCTGGATTCAATCAATCATGTTACCTTAACACCATTCTCAAAAGAATCAAGCTCAAAAAAAAAAAAAAAAAAAAAAGGAACCAAACTTGAAAAAAATAGAGTGTAATGGCGGGTTAGCAGGGGTTGGGGAGGTGTGGGAGAGGATATAGGAGAGATGTCACGTACTTGCATCTTGCGGGGAAGGGTACCTGAAGCCTGGATACCACTGAGCTCTCAAACCATGTCCGGACCTGCCTGCCTGTGGGTGTCATGTGAGGTGAGAAAAGTAAACCTCTCCTCTCCTAGTTAGTCAATGACACATTGGGGATCTTCGACTTGCTGTGCGCTGGTCTTGTGTACTTGTGCCTAAAGCTGTCTTGACTGGTACGTCTGTGCACTATAACATTGGGGGTTACATCTGATTTTTTTTTTTTTTGAGAAAATTCTTTTTAGTACTGTTTTTAGAATTATTCACAAGTATGAATGTGTATACACTATCAAATGTAGGGTCTGACCTAGATAAAGCTGTGAAATAAATGGAATGTGTTTTAGATCACCTTTTGCCCTCTGACTACCACTCTATGCCCTCATTTCCGCCCTCAGAAATCTTACTCCTGGGTACCCCGACTATGATCCTGGGGCTTCCATCCCAAACAGCATGTGGGGTAATATGGGGAACTAGTCAACAACTCTCTCCATGAACCTCATGACATTTGCCAGACTGGTATACCATGGTAATGACGGCAATATTACTAACCTGTATGGAAATCTATCAGGTATCAAACATTGTACCTTGCGCACTCTCACTTAATTCTCTCAGCAACCACATAAAGTAGGTAGACTTATTAGCCTCTTTGGCTGACAAAAAAAAAGCAAAGATTAAGAACAATAAAGAACTTTCCTGAGTCTCACAGTTAGTCAGTGGTATAGCAGGGAATGAAATGCAGGTCAACTTTACGCCAAATTCATACTCTTACCCACTGTGCAATATACCATCTGTCTTAAGTAGAATGTGGATCTTCCTGTCAGGGAAATTCCCCTAGCCCATATCAATTATTCTGTTGATAGAATCAGTACAAAAAGATTTAGAGGTTTGCCTTCCAGGAACTAAACAACTTGTTTATGTTACTCTATTCACTGTAGCATTTCCTTTTACACTAAGATTTTTTCCAAGTCTTAGAAATAAATCTGCAAAGTGTGGTTCAGGAAAAAAACTTTTTTTCATACTCCACTTTATTTTCTAAAGGACTTAAAGCTGTTCAGACAAATATATATACCAGAAAAAAATTTGTTTTAATGATGGGGAAATTGTTTCATAAATAAAATAAGACCAGGTATAAGATGAGCCATGGGAATATGTGCCACACCATCCTGTATAGGTGACAGGGATAGGTCTCACATTTGCAATTTCCAGGAAGTGAGGGGATGTGATCTCTTGTGAAATTCACAGTCTTCATAAACTAAAACCAAACCAGCCATTCTAGAGAAGAACAGCTTGTCCTGACACCAAGAATCAAGAAAGTGCTCTTCCACTGTCTTCCGAAAGAGAAACAGTGCATCTAAACACTGGGGAAGAAAGATAATGTCTTTGCATATTCTAATGTTTTCTTCCCGGGTACTCTGTTTTGAAAGAAAATCATACCCAACCTCAAACACCTACTAGAAGTTTGACTTTGTAAACCATTTCGAAGAGTAATTCTGATAAGAAATTTTGATGTATTCTTTGCTTGTAGAATAAAATCTGAATCACTTGTACATTCATATTTGGGGGGTATAAATTTACTTTACATTTAGACATTCTACATTCCAGAGTATTACCTTACAGAGAAAAAAAAATCATTAGACTACATGTTAGAAGATATTACTCTAGCTGTAATAACAGTGAGATGTTTCTGAGTTGAGTGTTAGGTTCAAACAGAGCTAAGTTTGAATCACAGGTCTGCCTTTTACTAATAGTAGGGTATTTGGAAGAGTTATTTCGTCTTTCTGAGTTTGGTTTCTTCATTTGTAAAATGGGTATAGTTTGAATCACAGGTCTGCCTTTTACTAATAGTAGGGTATTTGGAAGAGTTATTTCGTCTTTCTGAGTTTGGTTTCTTCATTTGTAAAATGGGTATGCTATTAACTGCCTCTGGGTGTCGTTTTGAGAATTAATCAAGCATTCAGTTAATGACTGACATCAACATCATTACCATTCGAACAAGTTGTGTGATGTTCAGCGAGCTACATTTCTGGGCTTTGGTTTCCCGATCTGCAAAATGAAGGGGCTGGGCTAGATGACCTCTAATTCCTTGTTCCAACTGTATATTCTATGAATTCTAAGATTCATTTCTACTTGTTTCCTTTCCTGTGTCTTGAGAGTCAACAGATATGTTACTGCACTTGACGCCACGTATTACAGTCAGTTTCCCCCACGCCTCTTTCAGTGCCAAGCCTGGCACTGAAAAGATGGTCAAGAAATGTTTATTTGTGCATGAAAGGATAGATGAATAACTAGATGGATGAATAACTTAGTATCACATAATCTATGATGATAAAGTACCATGAAAAGGAAATGAAAAAGAACTACTCATTTTAAACTATATTCCAGAGTATATTTTTAAGGAGTCTTACCAAAGTAGAAAAATAATAGTAATTTTTATTCTTATCTAAATGCAGGTAAAGAAAAAAATTAGTTGTGGTAATCCAAGAAATAAGACAAATCTAAGGTTATGAACACAAATTAATGCTTTTAAAAGCAATCTACACATCACTGACTTAGCCTGTGAGGTTCTCAGTTCATCACAGCCCAATGGTTATTGAGAAAAGTCCTGGAATTTTCTCTCTGTGGACAATTTCAAAACTATATTTTGCCTTCAAATAAACTCAAGAAAGCAGATTTTTTTTTTGTTTAGTTGGTCATGTATTTTTGTTTGTTTTATATTTTACTATGTCCCTTCTAAACCAAAAAGCAAACATATGCCTACAATTCACATAGTTATAAATAGAGTGTCAGGCACTGGGATCAGCAGTTCATTTTTAAAAAGCAAATAAATAAACCACAACTTCTTTATCCAGTCATCTGTTGATGAACATTTAGGTTGTTTCCATGTTGACTAAGTCATAAAAAATACTAAAATAATGCCATTTGCAGCAACGTGGATGGACCTGGAGATCGTCATTCTAAGTGATGTAAGCCAGAAAGAGAAAGAAAAATATCATGTCACTCATATGTGAAATCTAATTTTTAAAAAAGACGCAAATGGACTTATTTACAAAACAGAAACATACTCACAGACATAGGAAAAAAAAAACAAAAACTTATGGTTACCAGGGTGGAAAGGGGTAGGAAGGGATAAATTAGGAGTCTGAGATTTGCAGATACAACCTACTACATATACAATAAGTAAACAACTAGTTTAAACTGTACTGCACAGGGAACTATATTCAATATCTTGTAGTAACCTGTAATGAAAAAGAACATGAAAACAAATCTCTGTATGTATATGTATGACTGAACTATTATGCTGTACGCCAGAAACCGACACAACATTGTGAACTAACTATACTTCAACAACAACAACAACAACAAAAAGCAAATAAGACATGTTTTTTGCTGCCTTTAGGACTAGTAAGTAACCCTCTTGAGTTGTTTTTGTTTTCTTGTTTGTTTTCATCTGGGCATTGTTAAAGAAGTTTACTACCTCTGGATTTAATAAAATTTTGACTTCCTTCCAGGCCCTAACTTTCAAAGGAAGGTAGTATAATTACTTCAGTGTGGCCTCAGGCGGAGATGATACCTTGTCACTTGAGATACGTTTAAATTATTTAGCCACAACCCTGGAAAATTTGGAGTAACTCCCCATGGTGCCCTCAACTTGAATTCCTACTTGAAATCCTTTTTTTCCCTGTCTTTCTTTTTTGGCTAAGCAGTCTGTGTTTCATGAGTAAATGGAACAGGGAGTTTTCAGAGTTATCAGAGTTCCAGCAAGGAACTAGAGGAAATCCCCAAGGTACAGAAGTCAGTTTCCTTCTTAAGATGTTTCTTACTTGTGCTGCTTTATTTTTAGAATGTTATTGGGGAATTGGAGTTGAAAGGGTGTATTGAACAGGCTATAATAATAGCAACGGACTGCTGAGATTTTCTTAATCTCTGTATGTGATACAATGGTAGAAGAGTTGATAGACTCAAAAAAAAAGTTGATAGACTGAAGAAGTTGATACAACTGGCCACTTTTTAAAAGCAAACCTCAGAGGAATACAATTCTTTTCATAAAAACAAGAAAGTGTGTGTGTGTGTGTGTGTGAGAGAGAGAGAGAGAGAGAAAACAGTGTTTATATATTCACGTTGGTGAGGTAGGAAGACCGTGCCCAGTCATTCTCCTCTCTTTCCTGAAATCTCAACAAACATGAAAAAATGGAAGCTATGACAAAGGCAACAGACTGAGAAGTACTTTTAAGAAAGTCTTTCCAATACACCAGTAAACCCTCTGCCAACCAGAAACCTTTCTCTTAGGGCTTCTCTAGCAATGAGCAGCTTTCTCTGTGCAGCTGAGAGATTGCTGATTTATTTGGTTATTCTTTTGATGCCCTACTGGGGTAGCTGAGGAACTATTCCCAAGTCTGTGTTGTGATTCATGGAAAGGGATTAAGAAGAAGCATACATCACATCTTGAATTCTTCAGTTTGCCTCCAAATTATTCCCAGAAGTATTTTAAAAGCCAGAAAATATTCCGTTAAAAAACAGAGATGTATTCACAACATATTAAACCAGAAGGTTTTGAAATAGTATGAACATTGCAATCCTTATTTTATATTGTTCATATTTCTATACATACAACAACACACATGCACACACAGCAAAAAAAAAAAAAAAAAAACTGAAAAAATACACAACAGTGTTTCCCAAAATTTGTTCCATGAAAAACTAATTCCTGACAATGCTAAACAGTGCCATATATACATGTATATGTGTATATCTACATATTTAAGTCATCTCAAGATTGTGAAATGCTCACATTAAAAAAAAATTTTAAACACGTTTCTTTACTACAGGGCTGTCTCAATCTGTAATACCATGACAATGAAACTCCTATGACAAAATATGTAGTTGTAATGGGATTAAATCCAGCTCCCATTTCAAAAAGAGTTTTCTGGAATACAACTTAAAGTATGACACCAAGCTTCCATTCTATCAGTCTAAATGGAAAAACACACTCTCATTTTTTCTGGAATATCTCTCTATTCCCTGGAGCTGGGATGTAGTTTTGGAACCTCAGGCAGTGTTAAAGCCTCTGTGGGGACAGAGGTATGGGTGGGGGAGGTAAATGACACAAATCTAGGTCATTGACACCCTCCAGGTCATCAATACACACCAGTTAATATTGAATTAAAAGTCACTCTCTTCTTTTGCTTCTTGGGTAATGCTTCCAAGGCCAAGCTGAGACCCAGGAATTTTTCATAAATTTGCCCAAGGTCCCTTCTGCTTAGATATGCCAAGAATGATTTCTCAGATCTTCCCACTCCCTTTCCATTTCTTCTGCTCAGTTTAGGTAAATCTCTTTCTTAACTGGGCTGGAGAGGGAGAGGTGGGGATGAGAAGAGTGTAACACCTACTTTCAGCAGTATCCTGGAATCAGACCAGCTCTCACAAGCCAACTGTTAAATATTCAGGAATTTTGCAAGCACTTAGACTTGACCTTGGTAATTGATATTGGCCCTGGTGGAAGTATTTATACCATGGGAATCTACAAATGCCACAAGTCAAGGCTTCCTGCTCCCTTCCTCCCTGGAGAGCTGGTTGTTAAACATCTGTCTGCACTCCTCTGCATTCTCCCCTTTCTCCAGCCCCCTTTCAGCTTCTGATCAAACACTTCAAGGGTCTATAGACTATTTCTATTTCTGTCCTGCCTCATGTCCTACCCCCAACTCAGTGAAGTGGAGTTGGCTATTGTTTAAAATGGTGGAAGAAACGGGATGGGAGAAAGATAGGAAGAACAAAAAACATAAGTTGATACTTCCAGCTACATAGTATTTTCCAAATTTATTTGATCAAAGAGCCTAATTTTTCAGAGAATGCTGGTATATGTTAGTAACTGGGGCAGAGGGGAGAAGCCTTAACTTAAGAAAAAAAGAAGAGATAGAGTGTAACTTCTCACCCCCTTCAATGTAGTGACCTCCTTCCAAAGAGTACAGTGTGGAAAGAGGGGAAAAGAGTAACTAGAAGTGAGGATCCTGGCAGACATCAGCTCTGAGGTACTGGTTTACAGTAGTAATATACAAGGAATTTTACAGGGAAGTAACTACACTGAAAATCAAAGGAAGATTGTATTTTCTGGTTGGAAACTTTATGAAAATTCATTCAACATCTCAGAAAATTATTCTTTGGTGGCAGCACCACTCATTTTTTGGAAACACCGATGACATATCCTTTCAGTTCGAAATTCTAGTTGTCATATTCACATGGGTATGAACACACTTTTTAGCCCATATTTCACGTCAGATATAATTTCAAAATTCCAATAATATGTACTTGAAAATTGAAACTGAACTTCATGGTTTCAATTACAAACATTTATCGATATGTCTACTTTACCAACATGATTTTCTAATGAAGAAATGAATCAATCATGATTAAGTAAACTGTCCCTAAAAGTCTTATAAGAATAAAGATCATATTTATTTTAGGCTAACACAATCACAAAGCACAATAAGCCAGATAACATTAAAGAAAAATAATCTTAGCAGCTATACCAAAAGTTATGGTGTAACAAAAAGGATACAAATGAAATACTTTATTGTACTGAATTCATATTATTTTGAGAAGACTCAATGAGGCGTGAAAGATGTTAAAAATCAGTTGTGTCATGAATACTAATTGGGCAAATTTGATGTACAAATGGATAAAGTAGGATGAAGTTTTATTGCTTGCACATATAAGTATCATATGGAACTAAAAGTCATAGAAAAAATGTCATTTTTGACATGATGGACCTTAGCTAGAAAGAGGTGGTCGATATTAAAAAACTTAAAATTCTTTTATGGAAAAAATTCCCTTTTTCCAATTTCATTACTTGCATAAAAAGATGCACAACTCTAGTTGGTTGACAATGTGGGTTTTAATCTTTACAAAAAGTAACACCGAGTATTTTAGCCTTTAACTCCACATCCAACAACAAGGCGCCTTTGTAAAGAATCTTTGTCAAAGTCTTCACAGATGAAAGAATGTTGTTAGAAGTGTTATTAAACTGAGAGTAATCCCTCAAATAACAGAAGATTTTATTAACTGAGCATTGGCAATGAAGTACATCGTCTACATAGGAAATTGTTTAATGAAATTCTCTTCAGTTTCAGATATTACTGCAGAATTTTTTAGTTCAAAGGATTAACATTAAATTTAAAATACTACTAAATGATAGGTATATTTTTAAGATATATTTGAAATGGTAAATGAGGTAGTTAAGCTCCAAGAAAATTAGGGAAATTAAAGTGAAAACATTGTCATGAGATTTATTAGTAAACTCATTTAGAAATCATCTTGATCACTATTTTCAGTTCTTGTGTTGCAAGAGTTGGGGAAAATAGGCTTAAAGACACTGGTTTGAAAATATTACTCTTATTTGTAGACTATTTTTACAGAATAGTGATTGGATTTAAAGATCTCTGTGAGTCACTAATTACCTTGAAAAGGACTTGGAACACCTTAGCCATCTTTTATGTACACCTTTGGTGGGAAGGGGCAGTAAGGAGGCTCAAATACATTTGTCCCACAGTATCCGCAAGGAATTGATTTCAGGACCCCTGAGATATCAAAATCTGAGGATGTGGCACCCACAGATACAGAGCCCACGGACACAGAGAACTGTACCTATTTTAGCATTTCATACTTCATATTCGGTGTAGCCACTTCAAAGACATACAATCATTTACAATTACGTAACAGACCATATTGCTGAAAACATTTAAAATGCAGAGATCCCCTATAGCTTTATAAATAAAGATTGTTTAAAGTACTTCTATGGTAATACCATATGTTTTGAAATTTTATAGAGCAATAAGAAGAATATACATTGCAAAAATTCTATATTAAAACTATTTATTAAATTTGGGGACTGGCTGCTGTATTTTGATCTTACCCTAAAGGACTATGGTCCAAATTTTCTACAGTCTCTTTCATTACTATACAGTTTTCAATCCCTATGCACCATCACCTTTTGAAGAATTTGGTCTCTGAGATCTTTTGCAAAGACTAGATACTGACTGACTAAAAATCTTGACCCTGCCCTTGATTTCAGGCCCTGACCCCTTCTAAGCCAGTCCTGGTAATTTATGCCCATTCTCGGCACCCCAGCCCACGTCATACACACGCTCATGAACACTTCTCAGTGCTTCCATGGGTGTAAGAAAACTCGTCTGAAAGAGGAGAGTGGTGAAGAGAGAGCGGAGTACTGCAGAGTCCCCTGAGGTTTAAGGACCAACTTGAGGTCAGCACAACAAAATGAAGGTGACACCAGATCTCGTGATTATCGTCTCCCTCTCACTGTCGGCTGCTTATGTCCAGGCAGAATTAAAGGGAAGTCAAATTTGACCAGGGTTTGAATTTTGCCAAAGTATCTAACCTTGCAATCATGGGTCAAGGGAACTGAGGCTGTGCATGAGAGATTATAGGGAGTGTAATAACAGAAATCACTGTTTACAAGCTATGACATCACAGTCCTTGTACTTGTCCGTGCCCCACAACCAGCATCAGTTTCAGAGGATGTGTTCCCATGCCCCCATACAGAAGTCATCCTTCCACCCTCAAAATCAAATCTCTTTTTGTAGGAAGTGAAGAGGAGCATGGTGCTCATGTTAGTACTGAGCACTGAATTTGCTTCTATTCTTTATGTATGTAACCTACAAAAATAAACTTTCACCAGTAAAATCTCACATTTTCACATAAAAAATAAGGACTTTACCATGAAGGACTTTTAGATAAGGGATGGGCCCTTTAGTCAACGTGACATGACTATCCTCAAGCAAGCCTCTTGGCAGAGGAGAGCAAACAGTCAGTGCTTGAGGTCAATGGAAATCCCAACCCCACCCTTTATTTCACAAAACACAGATTAGTTTTAATTTCAAAGCAAATAAATAAGTCAAATAAACAAGCCAACACAATGCCACCTTTTATGTTTGAGGACAATACTGCATTAAATGATTTAGTTTAATTAAGGTCACCCCAACGGTTAGATCATTGCCAAGTTCCTATTTAGAGTCCCAGTTGCACCTCATTGGGAGGGTCCAGTAACAAGCCAGGGCATTGGCTGTCTTAGGCAGATACCTACTGGCTTCAGCTCTCGAAAGCGGCACTGGCCAATTCACTGGCAAAATAGACACAAAATGAAAAATATATTCAGTCTCTCAAATGGGAAAGGGGTTCGATTTTATTACTCAAAAGTACTTTCAGTTTTCAGAACTAAAACTACTAATGCATGAAGCACTAGGGAAAAGATTTTAAAAACTGAAGAGGCGGGAGGGTATAGCTCAAGTGGTAGAGCGCATGCTTAGCATGCATGAGGTCTTGTGTTCAATCCTCAGTACCTCCTCGAAAAATAAATTAAAAAATAAACCGAGGTACCTCCCCCCTCAAAAAAAAAAGAAAAAAAAGCTTTAAAAAAAACTGAAGGGAACTATAATCTGACTTTCATCAACTGAAAGAGAGATGGTTTGAGGGAAGTAGGCCAATAAAGACAGGGTAAAAGGATTCTATGTCAGAAAATTTTGACATAGAGGTGGCACATTTGCCAAAAACAATAATTTATCCTAGAAACTGCACACCCCAGTAGCATTCAAGCCATGAGGTGGGCTGGCAGAGGTAGAGTTTGCACAACAAAGCCATTGGCCCTATTTGGTCAGGACAATTGAGGTGTGGACTGGCTTGAGTTAAGACAACAAGCAAAGAACTTCACCAGTTTTCAAGCTGCTTCTCTCACTGTACCCACACAGGGAATCTGATTCTCAGCCCCACTCATCACTGAACACAGCCTATAGCCTAACCAACCGGGACACCTAACCAGAGCATGTGGGAAGCTGCATAACGCCTCCAACAGCCCTACATACAGCGGCGTTTAAACAGCACAGCCTGTGGCTTCCCCCATCTACCAGGCAGAACTGGTGGCCTCACCTGACCAAGGAACTCAGTGCACACTCTGGCCCGATTCGGACCCCCAAACAGTGAGCTGCTCAGGCTCAGGGTCCCGTCCTGCTGCCCCTCCAGGGCAAGGAAGGTAAGTCCTAGCCTCTTTACTACTGAAATAGTACCCAGTCCTGACTATCTAGTAAGCCTAACCAGAGAATCCAGGCAACAACAGAGCCATCTTATACCCTCGCTTGGGTAGGAAACTGAACCAACAGTCCTGCCCAACTGTTCTCAGCCAGCGGTACACTCCCCATCCCTGTCTTCAGAGCTCAAACAGTTGCCTTGCCCCAAAATAGACTATAATATCAGGACTCATTTGCCAGAGGCACACACATCACCAGTAGACACACCCAGAACCCCAAACTATGCTCACTGTGAAGAACTGTCTCTGCCAAAGCAAGTCTAGAAGAGGAGCCTGATAACTCCAGTGCACAGATACCAACATAAGGAATTAAGGGTCACAGAACGCCAGGTAAATAAGACACCACCTAAGGCAACTAATAAAGCTCTGATAACTGACCCTAAAGAAATGGAGATCTATGAACTATCAGACAAATTCAGAATAATCCTCTTAAGGAAGCTTAATAAACTACAAGAAAACACAGGCAGAGAGCTAAAAGCAATTAGGAAAACAATGCATGAACAAAATGAAAAGTCCAACAAGGAAATAATAACCATTAAAAAAAAAAAAAAACCAACGGAAGTCCTGGAGTTGAAAAATACAATAACTGAACTAAAGAATTCAATAAGGAGTTTCGAAAGTAGACTCAACCATGCAGTAGAAAGAGCAGGAAGGGAAAAGAGAGAAGTCACATATAAGGGAACACCACAAATCTACTGGTGGATTTCTCAACAGAAAGCTTTCAGGCCAAGAGACAATGGGATGACACATTCCAAATATTGAAAGACAGTAACCGTCAACCAGGAATTCTGCACAAAGCAAAGCTGTCCTTCAGAAACAAAGGAGGGATAACGACTTTCCTGAATAAACAAAAGCTGAGGGAGTTCATTACCAACAGACTTTTCTCACAAGAAATGCTAACGGGAACTCTTTCATTAAAAGTAAAAGAATGCTAACTGATATCATTAAAACACAGAAAGGTTGCATAAATCTCACTAGTAATGATAAATATGTAGCCACAATTAGATTTTGCAATACGGTAACAGTGATGTATAATTCACTTACTACTCTAGTTTGAAAATTTAAAAAGTAGTAAAAAAAAAAAAAAAAACTACGACTACATTAATCTGATCTTAGTCATGCGATACAAAAAACATGTAAATTGTTACAGCAATAACCTAAAAAGTGATAGGGAAGAGAAGTAAAAGTGTAAAGTTCACAAATTTTATTGAAGTTATCAGTTTAAAATAGGGTATAATAAGTTTGAGATATTGTATGTTAGCCTTATAGTAACCACAGAGAAAAGTATTGTAGCAATTATACAAAAGAACAGAATGAAGAAGTCAAAGCATACTGATACCCAAAGACATAAAAACACAAAAAGAGCAGATCTACAAAGCAAGGAACAATTAAGAAAATGGCACTAGTAAGTTCTTACCCATCAATAATTGCTTTAAAGGGAAAAGGACCAAATTTTCCAGTTAAAAGACAAAGAATGGCAGAATAGACTCCTTTAAAAAAAAAAGATCCAACAATATGCTACCTGTTAGAGATTCACTTTAGCCTTAAATACACATATAGACTCAGAATGAGGGGATAGGAAAAGATATTTCAAGCAAACAGTACCCCCAGAAAAAGTAGGGGTAGCTCTACTTATATCAGACAAAATAGATTTTAAACTAAAAATGGCAAAAAGAGACAAAGTAGTACATAAAGATAAAGAGCCAACACATCAAGATGTGACAGTTGCAGATATTTATGTGCCCAACACTGGAGCACCTACGTATATAAAGCCACAACTAACAGAGCTAAAATAAGAAAGAAACAGTAATATAATAATAATTGGGGACTTTAATACCCCACTCTCAACAATAGAGTGATCATTTACACAGAGAATTAATAAGGAAACAGTGGATTTGAGCAACACTAAAAACCTAATGGTCCTAACAATAGCAAAAATAAATAACATATACAGTACATTCTGTATTTCAAGCTAAACTATAAAGCTATAGTCATCAAAACAGTATAGTACTGTCAGTATAACAGACAAATAAACCAGTGGAACAGAATCAAGAGCTCAGAAATAAACCCAACCATGTACAGTCAGCTAATATTTGATAAGGGAGCCAACAATACTCAGTGGGGGAAAAAAACTGCTGCTGGGATAATTGGATATTTACATGTAAAAGAATGAAACTGGACCTACATTTATAGCACTCTCAAAAATTAACTCAAAATGGATTAAAGACTTAAATGTAAGACCTGAAACCATAGAACTCTTATTAGAAAACATATAAACAAGACTCCTTGCCATGGGTCTTGGTAGTGATTTTTTTGGATATGACATCTAAACCTCAAGCAACAAAATAAAAAATTAACAGGTGGGACTACATCAAACCAAAAAGCTGCTATACAGTGAAAGAAGCCATTAGCAAAGTGAAAAGACAACTTATGCGATGGGAAAAAATATTTACAAACCATATAGCTGATAAGGGGTTAATATCCAAAAGACCTCATACAACTCAAAAACAACAATAAACAAATAACCCAATTTTAAAATGAGCAAAAGGCTTGAATAGATATTTCTTCAAAGAAAGATGTATGAAAAGCCAACAGGTACATGAAAAGATGCCCGACATCACTAGTCATTAGAGAAATACAAGTTAAAACCACAATGAGATAGCACCTCATGTCAGTTAACCATCATCAAGAAGATAACAAATGCTGGTGTGGATGCAGAGAAAGAGAAACTCTTGCGTACTGTTGGTGGGGTTGTACACTGCTGCAGACACTATGGAAAATAGTATGGAGGATCCTCAGAAAATTAAAAATAGAACTACCATATGATCCAGCAAGTCCACTTCTTGGAATATATCCAAAGGAAATATAAACACTAGCTTGAAAAGGTATCTGTACCCCTATGTTTACAGCAGCACTATTTACAATAGCCAAGACATGGAAACAACCTAAGTGTCCATCGATGGATGAATGCAAAAGAAGTTATGATATATATGTATATGTGTATGTATGTATGTATGTATGTATGTATGTATGTATGTATATACACCATGCAATACTATTCAGCCACTTAAAAAAATGAAGAAATTCTACCATTTGTGACAACATGGAAGGCATTATGCTAAGTGAAAAAAGTCTGATGGAGAATGATAAATACTGTACAATCTCACTTATATATGGAATACTAATTTTTAAAAACCCTACAGACTCATAGAAAGAGATCAGACTTGTGGTAACCAGAGGCAGATGGTTGGCGGAGGGGAAATTGGAGGAAAGTAGTCAAAACGTACAAACCTTCAATCATAAGAGAAATAAGTACTAGGGATACAGTGGATGTAATGTACAGCATGGTGACTACAGCTAACACTGCTGTGTGATATAGAGGAAGCTTGTTAAGAGAGTAAATCCTGTGAGTTCTCGTCACAAGGGGAAATTATTTTTTTCTTTCTTCATTCTTTTCTGTGTGTTCTATCTAAGAGAAAATGGATGTCAGCTGAACCTACTGTTGTAATCATTCCACGGTATATATAAGTCAAACTATCCTGCTGTATGTCTTAAACTTATATAGTGATGTATGTCAATTATTTCTCAATAAAACTGGTGAGAAAAACCTAATCTGTCTTCTACCTGCAACTTCAAATATTTGAAGATGATCATGTTTCTTGAATGGTCTCTTTAAACTGAATAGTCTAAAGAGTTATCTTTAATGCTCCATCCCACATGGGATTTTTGAGTTCCATAGAAGACTGGAGGACCCCAGTGAAGATGAATGACCCACAAATCCCTTGTTTGTTTCCAAAAACCTAACCATAGAATTAGGAACAAAAGGTCAGTGCAGCCAGAATCTGCTAAGGTACCACTCTATCAGTGGAACACGTGGCAATACAGAATGTTATTCTTCTTTAAATGTCCAGTAAATGAAATGATTTGCCAAATGCTGGGAAAGTGTTCTCATTACAAGAAGACTTTACTGCAGGCACAGCAGAGTTCTACTCATCTTTGTTTTCTTATTTTTATCCTGTCTTAAAAGTGATCTATAGATCTCTCTAAACTCTGGAGAGATCTGAAGTTATTGTTAGATAACCAATTTTATTAAGCAAATTTGTCTCTGGCAAGTCATGCTTACTTAATAAGTGACAGCTGGCAATTTTTGGTTACCTTTAATTTTCTCATTGGCATCAGTACAAGTGCTACTTCCAGAAAAGCATTACACAACCAGTAATTTGATTTTAGTTTCAGTCTTTAGAAACACTTGGTCTATTTTTACTTGCACTCCAGATCCTATGGCTACATTCAGTAATTTACTTCCCCATTTATGTCATTCTCCTAACCTCCTCTCCCTTGAGCTTCTCCCATGCCTAAAGGACAATTTTAAGCTACTCTGCTCTGTCCTATTGCAGTGAACTGAGACACATAATAGCATTTCTAACATAATAAGACATCTGTAACTTAATTCTGCTGTTAATCAATGTATCTTTTCCAGTAGACGGGCCATTGTGAAATACAATTAACCAAGACCTACAGAAAAACACATATTACTTTCTCACCTGAATTGCTGGATGAAATTGCAGAAGATTGGTGGAATCTAATGGACTCCAACTCTATTCTCTGGGCCCCAAGAGAACATGGGATTCTCATAGTAGCCTTCAATTTGGCTTTACCTGCAGGATAGGCTGAGCCAGTGTTTTGTAGGCTTTCTTTTTGTACTGAGGACAAGCAAGACGATGGAGGGAGTTGACTCCAAATGACTGTAATCTTGGAAATTTGCTAAACAGAGCTCAACTGTGATAGACGGCTGAGCTAGAAATTATGTGCCCACTTCCCTCATTTAGAAACACTTTTCAAAGACCCTAGAAAACCAAATTGCCACTTATGTGTTCAGAAATAATCAAGACAACTGGTGACAGTGGTATGTGAAATGGTGTGAAAAGATGCAGACATTAGATCGAGAAGCATCTGGAAGTGAACCCCACCTCTGTCACTCAGTAGCTCTGCAGTACTGGGGACGCTTCTGCATTACTCTGGGTTTCAGCTTCGTCATCTGTGATACGGGACTGAGGCAAGAAGCCCCATAAAAAGCCCCGCAGGACCCCTAGGCAGGGATGCTGCTCTCCTTCCAGCACTGTCCAGTTCCCTGGCCCAGAGGCTCTATCTAACTTTTTGCCTCTAAAGCGGCTAACTTACACCTAGAATTCTATTGGTTCCCTGAGCTCACTTCTGATTGGTTATCTCCTTCACTCCTGATTGGTTATTACTCTCACTTCTGATTGGTTATTACTCTCACTTCTGATTGGTCCACTCCCCTAACTTCTGATTGGCCCATTTGTAGTACTTCATTTGCATGGAGCTTACTCCTGATTGGTCTATTTCTACAAAGCTTGTTCCTGGTTGGTCAACTTCTGTTGTACTTTATTTGCATATAATGTTCCAAAGTGTAAAACTGGCAGCCTATAAAAGGCCTGTGTAAACCTACAGACAGGGTCCAGAGCTTGAAGTGTTAACTCCTCTAGGTCTGCTGGTGTAATAAACCTGAGTTCTCCAACTCTCCGGGTGCTGCTTGGTCTCTCCCCTGGATCCAGGTTGCTGTCACAACTGAGCTGTAACACTGAGCTGTAACACATTTTTTCTGCAACAGGACCACCTACCTTCACCTTGTGAAGATGAAGTGATATGAACACATCAGACATCCAATCAACACCAAACAAGCAGCAGCAAAGGCCAGTTTCCTTATTGCCAAAAAATGTGGGATGACCCCTTCTCTTGGTTCTACAGAAAACAAAATAAACGGTAGGAAGAGGCTTCCCAGGAGGCAGGACTGTCAATGCCAACATCCTGGGGTGTTGGTATCCTTGTTCCAAGGGCTGAATTTGATATAGATTCCACATGTTAGATATGGCTGTCAGTTCCTTCCTGATGTCATGAATAGCATTTTCTATTGCTTTGTGAAGCGGAACTGAAAAACAGGTATTATGTTAATTACCTGTTTTTAATCGTTTAATAAATCACTTAATTAAGGACTGTAACTGCTTTTACACTAGTGATTCTTAATGGGATATTTGGTAATTCTGGAAACGCTTTTAGATACCATAACTGGGAGTTGCGAGAGAGTGTTGCTGGTATTTAAGGAGTAGAGGCCAGGGATGCTACTAAAGATTTCACATGCAAAGGAGAGTCCCCCTCTCTTCTTCTCTTTCCTTGCCTCCCCTGCCTCACAACAAAGAATTATGTAGCTCAAAACATCAACAGTGCTGAGGCTGAGAAACTGTTTATATAGGCTAAATAATCCCTATTCTCTTTACATTTCTTCATAAATATATGTAAAGATAGCTCATTAAAAAAAAAAAAAAAACTCACGGAATATCTGCCATCTCTCCCACCATCAGCAATTAACTTTCCTATAGCCCAACGATGACGATATTGTTGTAGCATTTTTAAAAGGTGCTTTTATACAATATTGCACTTAACTCTGACAACAACATTGTGAGGAAACTGTTATTAATGATCCTCATTTGGTATCACCTCACACCAGTCAGAATGGCCATCATTCAAAAGTCCACAAACGATAAATGCTGGGGAGGGTGTGGAGAAAAGGAACCCTCCCACACTGTTGGTGGGAATGTAGTTTGGTGCAGCCATTATGAAAAACAGTGTGGAGATTCTTCAAAAAACTAAAAATAGACTTACCATATGATCCAGCAATCCCACTCCTAGGCATGTATCTGGACGGAACTGTAATTTGAAAAGATACACGCATCCCAATGTACAGAGCAGCACTATTTACAATAGCCAAGACATGGAAACAACCTAAATGTCCATTGACAGATGACTGGATAAAGAAGCTGTGGTACATTTATACAATGGAATACTACTCAGCCATAAAAAGAACAAGATAATGGCATTTGCAGCTACATGGATGGACCCAAAGATCATTATTCTAAGTGAAGTAAGCTAGAAAGAGAAAGAAAAATGCCATATATCATTCATTATGTGGAATCTAAAAAAAGAAGAAAAGAGACAATAATGAACACATCTACAGAACAGAAACAGACTCACAGACATAGTAAACAAGCTTATGGTTACTGGGGGGAAAGGAGGTGGGAAGGGATAAACTGAGAGTCCAAGATTTGCAAATATTAACTCTCTCTCTCTCTAAATAGATAAAAACCAAAATTTTCTATGTAGCACAGGGAACTATATTCAATGCCTTGTAGTAATCTTTAATGAAAAAGAATATGAAAACAAATATATGTATGTATACATATGACTGAAACATTATGCTGCACGCCAGAAATTGATACATTATAACTGACTATGCTTCAATTTAAAAAACGTCAAAAAAATATTCCTCACTTTACAGATTTTAAATATGATCATATTTTAAGGGCAGAGCTAAGGCTCAAATCAAAGACATTTTACCCTAAATCTCACATGCTTTCCGCTGAATCCTGCTCTACTTGGCCTCATTCTGAACTATGCTGTTCTTGACAGAAAGGACCCACTAAGGCAATGGGTTTCAGTTAAGGATACACATGAGAATTACCCAGGGAGGTGTTGTAAATAGAGATATATGGCCTATCAAATCTACTATTTCTGAATCTCTGAGAATAGGGTCAAGACAGGTATATTTTCCAAGAGCATCCCTACATATGCCCACTTCCAGTCTGTCATCTAGTTCAGAACACAAATCAAATGATAATAATGACCTTTCTGGGAACATTTACGTGTTAACACTCCTTAATCGAAAGAAATGAATCCCTGATGGTGTTTATGGCACCAGGGACCCTTGAGCACGGTGGGAACAGCTCTGTGTGAGTGAAGCCTCTCTGCTACTCAGGTGACAGCGGCTTTCATCTAATTTTAAGACTTTCTGTGATTTTGGGTCAGAGCAGTTTTTTAAATGGGACTATATTTGTTTTCTCCTGTATGCTTTCTATGTCCCTCATATACTCATACACAATAGGCTTCACGACAAGAAACATCAGACATTAAAAAGCAAGGCACCAGCAGGAAAAGTCCTTTAAAGGCCCAGTAAGTGTGGAAGATGGCAGAACCACTGTACATACAGCTCCCGTGTCTCTACTTCAGGCCCTTCCAGTACCACTTGCCATTTCTCATTCTTGTCACACGTGGCTCTCTACCTGGACTTCTTTCTACCACAATCCCCCTGACGACTGAATCGAGGCCTGCAATGACCTTTACAGGTTACTTACTTAAGTGCACGGCTACGCAGTGTTCTCTCCACGGTCCAGCTGCATGGGCATCAACCACCTGGGCCCATGTTAGAAATGCAGAATGTACAGTTTAGCGAGATCCTGGGTGACGCCTATTCAAGTTGGAGGAGCCCTGTTCCAGGGAGTTTTCCCACCAACACCCCTAAGGGGCTCCTCCAAACCACACACACTAATGGTAACGGCTTGACACTGCAGCAGTTCTCTAAGACAGCAGTTTCCAAAATGTGGTCCCAGGACCAGCAGCCACAGCATCACTCATGAAAACATCTACAACACAGAAACAGACCTTGTGAGAAATGTACATTTCCAGACCTATCTCAGGCATATGAGTCAGAAACGCTGAGGATGGGGCTCAGTAACCTGTGTGCTTTTTAAAATTGAAATATAGCCGACATACAGTACTGCATAGCTTCAGGTGTACTACACAATGATCTGACGTTTGCATACGTTATGAAATGATCACCACACGTCTAGTAGCCATCTGTCCCCATACGGAGTGATTACAGTATCATTGACCATATTCCTAATGCTGTATATTACACTCCAGAGTAATCTGTGTTTTTAAAATAAAACGTCCAGGTGATTCTTGTTGGATACAGTATGGTAAAGTTGTGCGGCCAAAGGAGGAGATGATGATAAGGCTTGGAAGAAGTTTACTATGCCCACAGGTCCCAGAGAGAGCATCACCGCATGCTGTGCAAGGTCACAGGGAAAACACCAGGTGGTCAGGAGGCAGAAGACAGAAGCAGACAGAAGGTTTAAGCAGAGCCTTTATTGGAGTTTCCAGGGAAACACAAGACAAGACAGAGGAAACAGTTTAGGATTGGCTAGCTTGCCTAATTCTGGTGGGCTTTGGACTACAGGAGTGGTCTCCGGTTGCCTGGTACCTCATCCTGGGGTAATTCAGGGCAGGAGAAATACTGGTTTGGTGTGTGAGAGTTAGATAAGGAGGTGGTTGGGGTAGTATAAACTTGGGATTCGTTGGTTTGTGTATGAAAAGCGTACTCTTGGCAAGTTATCATTATCTTTAGGCATTATCTAGCCCTGGGAGGGGCAGTGTCTCCCCAGCCAGAAAGGTTTTTTAAGATGTTAAAACATCTTATACAGAAAACTGAAAATATGTATATTAAGAGTACTTTCTAGTGCACACTAACATTTAAAATACATTTCTCTGAGGCAGAAGTTACCAACCCTTGCTCCATACTGAAATAATCTGGGGAGCTTTTAATAAATATTGATAGCTGCACCCAACCCCAGACCAATTAAATCAGAACTGGAACAGACAGACTGCAAGGTGATTCCAAAGTGCCACCAAGGCTCATAACTGAAGCTCTGAAGAAAGATAAATGTGGTTGATAAAGTATTACAGATCAAATCTAATGTTTCTCCAGCCCTGACTGATGGAGGGCAGCGGGGGCGGTGCAGGGAGTGAATGTCCCTGACATTAACCATCTCACCATTTGTCTCAGGTGGTTGTGAGGGATTGTTTGGTTTGCTTTTTTTTTTTTCCCCCATGATTTCAGTGTGCAGCAAGGCTGAAAAAGCACTGGTGAATTCTAACCCTCATTTTATAGATGAGAAGTATGAGGTTTAACAGTAAAGTGGTTTATTTAAACTTACAAGAAAGTCTTCAAGGGTGTCAGGATTAGAACCTCCAACCCCTAATTTCTAACCCAGTGCTCTTTTCCCACATACACACCTTCTTTAACCACGGTGTGCACAAAGCTTGGTGTCTGCCTTCAACTGAACTTCATTTCCCAAATATTTTTAAGGTCTCTAAGAAGTTTGGCTTTCATCTTCCAAGGGCTTAGACACTTTGACCAAGACATTTTTAGGGCAAAAAATCTGACTTGTCCATTTTTAAAGAATAAATATGAATTTAGCAGAATATATTTTCCCAAATAACCCCCATCCCACATGTTCTTCCGCAAGGTGATCTTGTCACTGCCCCATCAAAAAAGGGCATCTAATTATCGTCCTCTGGAATCTGGGGTGGACTGGACTTGTTTGACCAATAGACCATGGCAGAGTAACATTCTTGAATTTTCAAGGCTAGTTCATAAAAAGCCTTGGAGCTTCTGCCTGAATCTCATGAAACGTTTAGTCTTGAATCCCAGCCACCATGAGGAGAGAAACCCAAGCTACACTGCGAGGCTGTGTGTAGGCACTCTGGTCCCCAACCTCAGCTGAGCTCCCAGCTAACAACCACGTGAGGGAGCCTTCTTAGACCCACAGAGTCTTCAGACATCTGACTGCAACTGAGTGAAAGACCCCAAGCAAAAACGGCCCAGCTCAGCCCAGCCCATTGACAGAAGTAAGAGAGATTAAAACCCCTAGGTTTTGAAGTGGTTTATTGAGCAGCGATAAATACCTGGAACAACGAAATACAGGAAAATAACTCCAGGTGGAAAAAGTGTGGTATCAGTGAGTTAACAGTCCATAAGAGTTAACTGAGAGAGCACAGGATAGAGGAAAGGGAGGAAAGATTAGGAGCATAAAGAAAGATAATAATATTTAAGAAATGCCAGAGCAGGAGTATACTGCATCCTTAGAGAATCAATGAGATATAATAATTACACATTTCAAGTGAAGTTTGGAAGTACAAAAAAATACATAAATTTAGTCTGTCTGAAATTACTATAAAGCCAGAAATTTAAGGATTAAAGAAATGTTAAGAATGAGGTTAAAAAATATTTTCTAAGTAAAATTATAAGTAGACAAATGAATATTTTTTTATCCTTACCAAGCTCTACTTCTTTTGGACTCTGGGGTCTGAATCTTTATTGTGAACACAAATATTGCATCAGAAAACTAGTGAGGACCAGACAGCCCCTTTGGCAATTATTTCTGGAGGACAGTTTTCTAGGTGGACAGGTAAACAAGAACACTTCCACATGTCAGCTCTGCTGGATAAATCCAGCACTAGATCAGAAGCTCAAGCTGTGACCCCTCTTTTTCATATTTAGTATTTTTTCAACAAAAATAATTCTGAAATTGGATTGGGGTGACAATTGCTTTTGAATCAAAACACACAAAAAAGAATACTGCACAGTTTATTCTTGTCCCAATTTTTATCACAATTCACTGATTCTGCAGTGGTTTTCACCATCAAAATACATTTTTACTGACATCAGAGCTGACCTGCAGGCCGCAACACAGGAGAATGTTGTTTCGAGGTGCCGTTTTGTGATCTGATCTCCCTCTTTCAGTTCTTGAATGAATCGCCTTCGCCAGTCTCTGGCTGTTTGGTTTAGGTGGTTCAAGTTCAGTCACCATGGAGCTAGGGTCAGGAGTTGGTGCTGGGTGTACCTGCTACCTTTGCTCTCATTAATAACTACACTTGAGTCATCTTGTAGGCTTATCTCATTTATCACGAGAGGAAAAGACCAAGCATCTAGGAAAAGCTATTTCCACTACTAATAACTCAGAAACATTGGTCCACGTATAGCAATCATTTGGCACACATGCTGCCCCTCTGCCTCCTACATCTGTGTCAGGAATCTCGATCAGTTAATGGCTTTCCTTTTCTCTGAGAGAAGGCACAGCCTCAGAATTCTTCTCAACACAATGGCCCACACTACTACTACTCAACTGGGAGAAGCTTTTTGTTTTCCATCTTTTTTTTTTTTTCCCACACAAATTAAATAACTTGTTCAGGGTCAGAGAGCATCCCCTATGGGATTTGAAGCCAGGCATGTTTGGTTCCATATTATTTTCCATCTTGATGGGGCATCAGGAAATTCATCTCTCTCTATAACTAGACTTATCTTCATTACTGGCTTTCTACATTTGGTGAGCAGAAGTAACAGAGAACCCTCTATGGACTGTATACTGTGAGGCTACATATTTTATAGAATGTATTTTTTATTTTGCACAATGACTAATTCTCCCTAGAAAATTTGCAGATATTCATAGTATCATATGATCCAATGTGATCTGGACCCAATGGTGGGAGTTAAGATAAAAAGTTCACATCTCATAACAAGCCCTAGAAAGATTCCTAATTCTTGTCATTTTTTTTCAGCTCATGAAAACAGATTACTAGAGAATTTCTTAATCCATTAAAAATAATAATGAATGCTTGTTCTTAGATATATCCATGAACTGGCACTGAAACATCTAGAACTTCCATGGTAATAGTCTAGGATGGTTTCTCAAGTTACACAGAACCCATTCAGAGGACTTCACCCACCTAGCACTAGAGTCAGCCTGTAACCCTGGCGGAGCAAACAGTATCTTCAAGTTAGATCTGAGCAAATAAATCAATGCAGGGCAAAAAGTAGCAAATACTTTTCAGTTATTATTTTAAGGTAATTTGCTAATCATTGTGAAGAATACAAAGTTATTAAAGTGAATTTTCCCCTACAGAAGTTTGTAACAAATTAAAGAAACTATGCCTTGAAAAGTCACACAACAGTTAGGGCTGCCTGGTGATAAATAAGTGATTGGTACAAGCCAAGCAGCCCCAATTATTTTTCACAAATGAGTGAATTTTTACTTTCCCGAAATCTCAAGAGAAGCCAGGAATGATAAAAAGAATCCTGGTACCGGTAACCTACAAGGCTGACATGCCTTCTGATCCAGAATCTATCATTTCCTATCTGTGTGGACTTAGGTAAGTGTAAGGTCACTGAATATCTCTAAGCATTGGTTCCCCCATCTGTAAAATAGGGCTAATTATGCTAATAGCCACTTCATAGGACTGCTGTAAAGATTAAATGAGATGATGCATAGAAAGAGCTGAGTTAGCATGGTACCTGTCATGAAATAGGTGGTCAGTGAGTGTTATATTATCATCACATCATCATTGTGCTGCTAGATATTCCAGCAGACCACCGAAGTTGAATTAGGGAGGTCATGGAGGATGACATCCTTGTGATCGTGACCACTTGGGAGATTCCTCAGACAGTAGACCTCTCCATTGTGTGATAATTGTACACAGACGGTCAGTTCCATTGATGCAGACAAAAATGAATATATGAACTGATATAGTCAAGAAGAACTTTCTGCTGGAAGTAGTCCTTTCATTGTGCCCCAACTAATAGGTAGACATTGGCTAGGTGGAGAAGAAAATGTAACCAAGAAAACCTTGGGCACAGTGTGTCTGGGAAACAGTAAGTAAGAAGCCAATCAGAGCTGGCAGCGTTGGGGAGTGGCAGGAAGCCACCCTGGAGGAGGCCCTGGAGAGCCGTTCAGCAAAGCAGACCAACTCAGTCACTCCCTAGTGTCAATCCTCTATTTCAAACCAACTGGACTGTACATTTCTTCTCAACCGCAGCCATTTGGAATACATGGTTTTAACGGTTTTGTAAAAGAAAAGATTTAATAGTTGACACCTGCCTTTACCATCTCTACACAAGAGTACCCTGCACTGTGCAATGAACTGATGTCTTCTGAAGAAATGTGAGAAGGAAATGTCCATATCTTTTAAACTGGATAAAACTTAAAATGATTTTCTCTTTGCATATCCTGTGAAGAAAAAGCAAACTCCACTTTGTTTTGTTTTGGTTTTTTGTTGTTTGTTTTGTTTTGGAATTCATAAGTATTCTTCAAATTGAATCTACTCACCACATTTGCTCCACAGAAACTCATTCAGAGGGCTTCCCCAGTCTGATACTAGTAACAGCCTCGTAAAGCCCAGCATCGGTAAACAAATAACTTCAAAGTGAATTAGGGCAAATAAGTCAATATAGGGCAAAACAGGCCAACATGTCTTTTTAATCTTAGTGAACTGAAGCGAAGAATACTACTTATTGTCTTTACTCAGTGCCATGTAATGTGCTAGTGTTTTACATGTGTTATGTTCTTTAATTCTCACAACCCCATGTGGTGGCTATTAAAAACCCCACTCTACAGAGGCAAAGACTGAGGCTGAGAGTACAAAAGTAAACTGCCCAAGATCACACAGCTATTAAGTGAAGGAGCCAGCTCTTGAACTTGGCTCTGTTTGATGCCAAAGCCACCCCACTGGACTGCTTCCACCCATAAGGACCTAGGGGCCAAGCTAAGGTGGAATGCCTCCTATACAAATCAGAAGTCTTAAGGAGAAGAAAGGGCCCAAGCAGACAGTTGTCAACTGTTTATATTAATAGAGAGAAACAATAATTGATGATCTCTAACTATTCAGGGTAATTTAAAATGGCCGTTTGTACTCTTTGATTGAGAAAACAAGTGTTGTAAATAATTGATGCCTGGAGACTTGAAAAGAAGCTTTAGAAGTATACCAAAAGCTATTTTTAATGTAGCCCTTAGTAAACAAACCTAGTTTACCAGACCCTGCATTTGACTCCTTAAATTTTAAGGTCACTTGCCTGCCCACCCTTGGCTATATCCTCGATGAAGTATCTGCCCTAAAAGATGAAGCACTCTTGTTGTGGGAAAACTCTAGGTTTATTTCTCCTACAAAAACCATTGCTAGCCTAATAACTTTCACATTTACGTTTTCTTCAGGCAATTCATAAAGTTATTTCTTTTAAAGAAAAAAAAATCCAAGCCTTTCTTTGAAATGTCTCAGTTTTTACGGACACAATCCCATGGTTAAGAGAAAAAAAAAATTGTCTGCAGGGCCTACGTGCGTTTAGTCTAAGTGTGGCTTAGTGGCTTAGAAGAAATTGTGTGTGTGTGATATTTTTAGTCCTGACCTCAAAGAAGACTTAAACCCACTGTTGTTGGATTTGGATAACACAATTAGAAACATGTGCTCATTTATAGGAAAGACCTTGGTCCTCTACCTTTCTTATATGTGAGCACATGTTTCTAATTATGTGTTCAGGCTCTGCGGTTAGCAACATTGTGTAAAGGTTAGGAATTGAGCTTCAGAGTTGGAGAGTCCGAGTGACCCCTGGCTGTTATCACTTACCAGGTGTGTGACTTTGAGCAAAATTCAACCTCCTTTGAACTTCGTGTTCATGTACATATGTGTACCTAACGTGTGTATGCATATAAAGTGGAGTGCATAATATATCTGGTGTGTAGTAAACATGCAAAGAATGGAAGTTTATTATTGCTGTCAGTAGCTCATATGAGATTTTCACCCTGCAAAGGGTCCTTAAGTTTGAGTTTTCTGAAGAATTTGGTTATATCCAATGTCTGCCTTCCATTTTGTGAGGGGAACAGAGTGCCAAGAGAATCTTTCTTTTTGCCCAAACTTGCAGCTAAGTCCCAAGAAAGTACCCCATAATCTAGGTTCAGGGAGATGCTGGTAAGTTGCCAGATCTTAGAGACAGCCAACCACCTTCCTTCGAAGATCCATGAGAGGTGTCCCACCACCGACCCTTCCCCACCCCATTCATGTAAGAAGAGACTGAGAGATGAGAGGTATGGGTGCTTGTAAACCATAAGCAGGAAGGAAAAAGAAGGGAGAGTTGGTGGGGTTGAGGTAGGGAACAGGCAAGCAGCCTGCACTTCTGCCAATTGACATAACAAGCTTACTTGCCTTTCCCCAGGGTTGAGTGGCTGGTTTTCCCCAAAGAAAATAGGTGGGCTTGATCTAACTTGTAAGTATCCCTCCCAAGAGGCCCTCCCAGGCAGTAGTGGACATATCTCCATTAGTAAAGGCTGAGGTAGGGCTACTGGGGGGGGGGGAAGCCAGAGTCAGATATCTGACCAACTACTTGCAGCCTGGTGCAGGGGTGCAGGGGTGCAGGGGTGGAGGTTTTGATCTTCCTACTTGCATACTTCCTTGGCTCCAACCTACAGCAGATGAGTAATCCCAGGACTGCTACCTCTGTGGGGGCATACACTGAGGGCTGAGCGCCTGGTGGAGGGGTTAGGAGCAGGGAGAGGGCCAAGAGGATCCAGTGGAGTCACCCGCCAAAGGCGCTGACCCTCCCCATGCCTGCACCCAGGCAATGGTGGGACTTGAGTCTCCCCCTCCTCCACCACCACTGCATCTCCCTCACCGATCTGGGAAGAGGTGGGAGCTGTAGCCAGGCAGGTGCCAGGAGAGAGAGGCAGAGCAGAGCCCTGTTGCTAGGGAACAGAGAGTACATCAAGGAGACCTTGCCCAGGGGAGGGAAGGAGCTGCCAGGACAGGACCACACAAGAGCTGAGATTCCAAGCCACCCACCCAACACTCCATTGTCCTACTGGACTTCACTTACAGAACACAACTCAAAGGTAAAATTATGAAGAATTTCAAGAAGACAACTGCAGAGCATTAAACTCCCAGGGGTGAGGGGGCTTCTGAGCACAAGGTCCTGTGTCACTGGCCTCAAGCCCCACAGTTTCCACATCCATAAAGCAGCCCTGCTCCTGTGTCAGAGAACTGGGAGCAAGAAACCCTGTGGAAGCTTCAAAGCCCCCACAGATGCCTACCATGAGAAAGCCAACATCTGGACAGGTGCTTCAGAGATGTGCTCAAGGTGAGAAGGTAATAGCTTAGTGGGTAGAGGATGTGCTTACCATGTATGAGGTCCTGGGTTCAATCCCCACTACCTCCATTAAGAGAAAAAAAATAAAGAAGGAAAACAGAATCCAACGCAACAACAACAAAAAAGAGATGTGATCAATAGTGAGACAGTGGTAACTGGGAAAATGGGAAAACAGTATTTGCCAATCAGGGAGAAGTCTGCCACCCTACTCAGATAAATAAGAGGGGTGTTCTCTTTTCTCCCCTCCCTCTCCCCTCCCCTAGCCCTGGAGGAGGGAGGAGGGATAAGAGTATAATGAGACCAGCCCTCACCACCAACTGGAGCCAGTGATGGGCTTCGCCTGTGCTGGTGGCGGAGGAGGAGAGGTGTGAATTACACCGAGACTGAAATTTCAAACTGCACAGGGTTAAAATGACTTTTTAAAAATCGTTGAAAATAAAATTAAAAAAAAAAACACATACAGCCAACTTGTAATTAAAGAACTGTTACCCAGTGGAAAAGGAATTCAGCATGACCCAGTTAGAAGGCATTTATTGGGGAACAAAGACACTTCACGGTGATACTCGAAAGAATAAGACTCCTCAATAAATCGGCAACATAGGCCTGTTCATCGTGGCCTCAGCTCGCTGGCCTCACCCGGTGGACACACCCCTACACAGGTCATGCATCTGCAACCCCAGGACCTTCTAGAGCCCTGGGAGAGAAAGAGATGTGGGCTGGGCTACTGCTACCACCTGTCTGGCCCACGGAAGAAGTGGTAGTCAGAGAGCACATGGGGAAAAAAGGGCCTGGAATCTTAAAACACTCAGGTAACTCAGCACACGGACAACATGCAATCTAAGTTAATGTTGCTCACTCCTGAGGGTGACCGAACTTAAAATCTGAAGCTCTGAGTAAATCCATAAGTCAACATGTACTGAGCATCTACCAAGGAGGAGACCAAGAAAATCAAACATTTCTCCATCCCTTCGTGTTTTCTACAGTCTACTTAGAGGCCCAATTCATAAGTGCACAAGGTGGCACCCAGCTTTTGTTATCAGCTAAAAGTGCAATGAAGTTCAGGAAAGAAAGAAATTAGCCCAGGCTAGGGTAGTCGGAGGAGGAGATAGAGAAGAGTGGATTTCAGCTATTCCAGGAAGGAATACATAGGTTTTATGTGGACAAAAGGGAAAACCCACTTGGGGCAGAAGTCGGGACAGCACGAGCAAAGGCACACAAGTACCAAGCGTGTGTCCAGTCGGTGAGAAACACAGCCTCAGCGTCACAGAAGGTAAAGGCAGGGGAGCTCTCAGAGATATGACTCAATAGATGGGGAGGGAATCACAAAGACTGTGAAGGAAGGCAACACCCAACTCATTGTCTAGATGCTTTATATAATCTACCTCATTCCATTCTTACAAAAATTCTGAGAAGTCAGTGTAGTTTGGGGTCCCCCAGGACACCATCACACCCAAGTACACATGAACCATACTGTCAGCACAAACTACTTGGTGTGGTCCAGGTACGCAAAAACACTCAACGCGGCACCAAGTAAACCAAAATGCTCTTAATAGGCAGGATATTCCAGGAGCTTAGAGGTTATTTCTGAGAAGTCAGGGGAAGGCTCAACTTCCTTTGGAATGTGCAGGGTTTGGACAGTGCAGACCTGCTAAGTTAACCCTTTCCTGCACAAACAGACATTATCTATAAGTGAGTAAGCTGACAATCTGAAAGCTTAGGTTACTTTTTCAATATCTAGCAGGTGTAAACCCACTATCCAGGGTTTGGATCTACTTTTGTTTGCATCCAAAAATCTGTGCTCTTTCCATTATTAACTCACTGCCTCTTCTCCAGGTCCTGAAAGTCAAACAGGTGACTAGACATGATTCTGAAAAAATGAGGGGGTCAATAAAGTTCTAACACAAGGATATGGCATATGGAGATCAGTGTTGTAGGAAGATTTCAAAATTTCGTTCCAGTATCAAGGGGGGAAATGATCCATAAGAGGGAAACGAAGAGACAGGTACAGCTGAGAGATTTTTTTCAGTAATCCAAGCAGCATGCAATAAGCTCATAGCTGTAAGAGTATAAAGGAAGGTGTATGTGAAACAGTTCCAAGCAAGGAAATTACAGAACTCTGTTAAAGACTGGATATTGGGAAGAGAGAGAAACGGAGAGTTAAGATGATACCAGAATTTCTCATGATACTCATTAAATGCTCTTTATGCTTGCTTTACACCTGATGGCTTCCTTTAATCCTCACCACAATGCTGTGGGGTTGGAATTATTATACTATTTTTACAGACAAGGAAACACAGCCTCTGAGAATTTAACTACCTTGCAAAGGTCTTAAAAGTTTTCATGCATACCTCATTACGCCTGAGTCAGAAAGCCCATGCACTTCCCTAATCATTGTGGTACCTTCCTTTGGAGGTTAGGAAAACACTGACGGCTCTGTCAAAGGGGAGGGAAGTTGATTGGTTCAGATTTGGAAGTGCTAAACTTGAGATGAACAGAGTTGCAGCTATGTGGAGATATCTGGGATTAATTAATGGATCTTACAGTTTTTTAAATCTTCTACAGTCTGCCCTTATTATCAGTGCATATTTTTGTGGATAACTCTGCTTCATTATTTAACATTTCTTTAGATAAGCTTAAAGTTCAAAGACTAGTGTGCAGGCAAAATGAATATATTTTAAATTTGAATTAAAAATAATTATATCCCCTTAAAAAGTAGCTGGCCTACATTTTGGACCTGAGCAGTTTGCGTATAATTGCGTGTGCATAAGGCAGTAATACTCAGTAAAAACAGATTGATACTAGGCAAGAAAAAAAAAAGCATCCAGATAGAATGAAGCCAAAATCTACTCAAAGGACCTAAAGATACAAAATTGTATCCTATGGAAAAGGGAAGTGCTTGGTTTCTTCCTCAGACTCAGCAGGAAAACTCGCATTCAACACCCACTGAAGACCAGGAAACTGGTGGTGCTATTTCCAACGGAAAAAGAACACGTTCTAATTTACAGCAACCTTGAAACCTGGCATGTAAAATAAAATCACACAGAATGTCCCATGTCTACTAAATTCTGAAACTACCTTTTTTTCCTCATCCTTCTCTGACAGGGTCACAGCTCAGCCCCTGAAGGTCGAGGTTCGTAATCAGGAGATACCCCCTCACCCCCTCTGCTAGGTGAGTAATTGTTTGGTGTTGAGGCCAAATACAGTATTTGAATGAACCCAAGATATTCTGGAATAAAAGATAAAATTTGACCAAATCTGTTCACATAGGAGAGTTAGCTGTATTATCGCAGGCCGGAAACGCCACCGTAGAGTCCCCCTGGCTTCTTCTGCCAGGCTGGTGGTTACCTTGCCTGAGGCTCACTGCACACTGCTCTGAGGGCTCAAGTTGAAGAAAATCTCTGAAGAAAATCTTTGACTTATCTGTATCTGTAAATACGGGACTTATCATATCCAGGAAGTGCCATGAGAGTGGTTATTGCCGGAACTACTGGCCCTCCGGGACACTGCAGGGTTTCTTAGTTTCCATTTCTGAGTATGAGTCACAGGCAGATCTAAACCAAGAAATATGGATTGGTGATGAGAGAAAAGACTCGCTAACCTTTCTTCTCTAAGAATATTTCTACCAAAAAGCCCTGATGTTTCCGATGATTTGTCTTACTGTTTACACTTCATTTTGTTAGCTATGTAGCATCGCGATTCCCATCCTATCTGATTCATTCATGAAAGTGGGTCAGAATTTCGCTTGCTTCTGTGACATCCCAGTCAAGACAAAATTTAAACTTGAACATGGCCTGCTCACTTCCTCCTCCTTCCTTATTCCTGGTCCTACCACCGGCTGCACCATAAATTCAAACTGCTAAAAACTCAGTTGTCTCGTTTGAGTCTCTGCACAAGCTGTTCCCGCCGAATGGAGTGACCTGGCAAGCCTCCAGTTTATTTGAGAGGCTAATTCTTACACATCCTTCAAGTTCAGCTCGGAGCCATCACTCCAGACTGCCCTTCCCGGGCTCCACTGACCCCCGTGTACGAGGTCATCCCCCTGCCGGGCTCCATAAGCAGCCTGTCCTCAGCCCTCCCACAGCACGGAGAGTGAATCGTATCTGTCCATTCCAGCGTCCAGTGCTACCACTAGCCCATGAGTTCCTGGAGGTCAAGGACAGCGTCTATCACCCTGGGATCCCCAGGATACCATCTGTGCACTATTTAGCGCCTAACAATCACTAGTAAGGGTTATAGGATGAATATATGAATAAATACAATTAAATACATACTTTAAAGCAACAATCTGCTGTTGGAAAGTTAGTACAACCCAGACAGATACATCATAATGAGGTGTGACCTAAATAACAAATTGCTTCTATGAAAGACTTTTCTGCTCCCAGCTTGCCCTCATTGTCCTTTTCCACTCGGCCACAGAACGGTCCTTTTGAACAAAAGCCAGAGTGTGCATGGCCCTTCGTGACTACTGGGCCTGGATTACTTCTCTAGTTCTGTCCTTCCCACTGCCCTCCCCCTAAACCCCACTCTGGCCACATTACTCCACTTGCTATGTCTCAGGACACATTGGGATCACTCCTTCAGGGCACCCGCACAAAGGAAGCACCCAGTCAGTGTTCGTTTAGTAAGTGGAAAAGCCCAAGCACCCCATGATGTACCAAAGCTTGTAGATTGCAACTGAGTGGGAAAATCTTAGCTACATTTATGTTCAATAGCCTCCTGTATGCCAGGCACTGAGTTACGTACCAGGAGAATAAAGATGAATGAAGCATGGTCCCTGTACTCATAGAATTTACTATATAATGGGGTAAGAATAAAAGACACGTAAGTCGATAATCTATTTTTAAAAGTGAATGCAATAACATAAATCGAATACAGTAAAATAAACGTTTGCACACCTCAGGAAAGACTTCCTAGAGAGGATGATTCTTGAGCAAATCTGATGAATGTCTACCAGTTTAAGAAAGGGCACTTCAGGAAACGGGCATGGAGATACGAGACAGTATGGCATGGGCTAAAAGCTGTAAGTAATTTAAGCAAGGGATGGTGGTGACATGAATTAAAGCAATTGTAATACAGATGCAGAGGAGGGGATCCATTCAGGAAACAGGGACCTAGGACCAGCATCCTTGATGATGATGAAACTGGGGAGAAAGGGGAGAGGGGAAAGGAGCAGGTTTGGAGTGGGATGGGGAAGAAAATGAGTTCCAGTTTCAGCATGCAGAGTTTAGATATCTGCGGAAGTCACTACAAGCAGTAGACAGTTCGATACTTAAGCCTATGTGTGCAGCTGGCAGTTTGATACAACCTAGGCTCTTACCTTCAGAGAGGGAAATCTAAGACCAGAAGAGCACATGAGATTGCTGAGGAGAGCACATGCAGAAGAAGCAGCAAAGAACCAAGAACACAGCTCAGGGTCGCAGAGAAGAGGCAAAGGAGGAGGAGCCCAGGAGGACTGTCAAAGGGAGCAGGAAGAAGTTGCATAACCAGGAGTGAGTAGCTGATGAAAGTCAAGGACAAAGAGTTTGAAAGAAAGAAATCAAGAGTGAAAATTGCAGGAGAGTAGTCCAAGGTTAAGGACAGCAAAATAATCACTGGGTTTGGCAAGACGAGTGCCATCGGGCTGACTCTCACTTGGGCAGGGAGGATTCCGAGGGGTGATGGGGTGAAGCTCAACTTGCAGAGAACTGATGCATGAAAAGCAGGTGAGGAAGAGGAGACAGTGAGTGTGGGACGACCCTTAAAGAAGCCGAATGAGAGGCGAAGAAAATAAGGAGGGTAACCTTGGAGGTGAGCAGGGAAAAGAAATGATGGTATCATGGTCACAGGAAAAATAAGAAGATAGCAGAGTTATGAGCACGTTGGCAACTGGGGAAAAGAAGCCACTAAAACAAACCAAAAAAAAGGAAAACAAAGGGTTGCTCCTAAAAAATGAGCTCCTTGGTGCCTTGGATTGTGTCTTTTTCTTTTCTTCTCCCTGAGTCTCAGCACAGTGCCTGGCACACAAGTATCCAAGGTCTGCTGAATGAATACATAGTGAGTAAATGATGAAGCAACATCCCAGAGGAAACCAGCAGAAAGTCCTCAAGGGACTCATGTGAAAACTGACCTTGAACATGAAAAAAGACACCACATCCTCTGAAACAGAAAGATCTGAAGGAAGAATAGATTTCTACATCAGAGCTTTTTCACATTGGCAGATTAATTTGTGGACTGGCAAATGCAAATGTTTCAAATCTGCTAACTGAGTTACTGCTTTATTTACTGTTTCAGCACCTCCTGCATTGGACATTTTCACAAAGGCAAAAATTTATTCTTTCTGGCCTTCTGAGCTATATTTCTATCATACTACTCCTTCAAAGACATTAAGACCCTTAAGAATATAAAACTGGACTTTTTAAGCTTATTTTTTTAAGATAATGAAGCAGTTTGGGATTTACAACAAAGCTGAGGGAAAGGGAGAGACTTCCCATATATCCCTTGCTCTCACCCACATACAGCCTCTCCCATTATCAGCATCACCCACCAGGATGGTGCATTTTTTACCAAGGATGAACCTACACTGATACATCATATTCACGAGTCCATAGTTTATTTTAGGGTTCACTCTTGGTGTTGTACTTTCTATGAGTTGGAACACGTATCCATCATTGTAATGTCTTACAGATTATTTTCAGCTAAAAATCCTCTGTGATCTGCCTATTAATCCCTCCCTATCTCCAACCCTGGCAACCACTGGTCTTTTTTATTGTCTCCATAGTTTTCCAAAATGCCATATACTGGGAATCATAGAGCGTGTAGCTTTTTCAGATTGACTTCTTTCACTTGGAAATACGCATTTGCATTTCCTCCATGTCTTTTCATGGTTTGACATCTTGACTTCTAATTCTTGGCAACACTAAATGCAGTGTCTGGTATATTGAAGGTATTCAATAAATGCTTGTTGAATTTATTAGCATAAAATTATTAGAGTCAGAGGCAATGTACTTGTATTTGTTTCAAAATGCTGGGTAAAATTGACTTTATTCTATATGGTTAAGGTTTAAAGAACTTCAAACATTAAGACTATTTTTAGGTTTGACAGTCGGGAAGATATTCATCAAAATAGCTGAGATATGACTACCTGACAAATTAGACCCACATTTGCCTTCAAAATGGTCACTAAATGAACTGAAAATGCTCTTTTTATTATTATTTTTATTGAAGTACAGTCAGTTACAACGTATCAATTTCTGGTGTTCAGCACAATGTCCCAGTCATGCATATACAAGAAAAAAAAGAGGACACTAATGAAAATGGTTCCTGAAAACACATCCATCCTGGTCCTCTTTCAAGTGCTCCACTGTTAGCATTCAGGCCATGGTACCAAGAAGGAAAATGTTTTCAACTTTCTCAAACCCCTTACCGTTCCCAGGTCATGCCATTCCTCCCTGCCCTTCCATCTCTGCCTGGAACTCTCTTCCATCTGTATTCACCTGGCTCACTTCTACTCATCCTCCAAGATCCAGTTCAAATGCCAATTCAGTTATAAAGCCTTTCCCAGCCCTGTGTTTCACAGTTATTAATACTTTATTATGACACTAACCTGCTGTATTGTAGTTATTAATGAGATGAGTTCAGCCAGGCATACCTTCTCATGTTTATGTCCCCAACACCTGTTACACACTGTGGCTTGGTTCCAAGATGGAAGCCGTGGAGGTGGTGAAAAGTGGTTGAGTTCAGGTTATATTTTGAACACAGAGCCAATGGGATTTGGTGATATTAACTGGATGTAGTATGTAAAAGGCGGCGGGCCAAGGCTGGCACTAAGACTTTTGCCCTGAGCAACTGGAAGTATGAAGTTTCCCTTATCTGATATGGAGAAGACTATGGGAGGAGAAGGCATTCCATTTTAACCTCAGATGCCTGAAGTACGGGTCAGGCCACTCAAGATAGCTGTCCTCTTGCTCTCTGCACGTCCCCTGCTGACCAGCCCGGGCTTCATTCACATGGTTATCCAATCCTCTTAATTATCTGACTTAATTAGTTCCTGATAACTGGTGAGCCCACCTGACATCAATTCCCCCTCTAAATGGTAGCCTTCTTCTCCCCCGAGTGGTAAGTAGCGAAGACCACTGCCATGTGCTGCCACACACGGAGGGGTGTCGTTCCAGGACCCTTTATGTAAGGCCACCCTGTCCAATAAACCACTGATGTCTCTGTCACTGTTTCCAGACTCTTCCTTTGATCTCGAGGCAAGGCAACTACAAGGCAAGGTGTGGCCCGACACCTGAGAAGCCCCCAACTGAAGAGGCTGCGGAAGCAACTGGCTACATAAAGTGGAGTCTCAAGGGGAAGGTCTGCGGCATATAAACTTGGGAATCATTGGTATATAAATGCTATTTAAAGCCAGGAGAGTAGATGAAATCTCCAAGGGATGAGTATAAAAAAAACAAAGAAGAGGTCCAAGGAATGCCAACTTGGGAATGCCAACTCCAACACGGGCACTCCAACATCCACAAGGAACGACGAGTACAGGAGGAGGGGAAACTGGGGGAGCTGGGAATGCAGTGCTCGCTGTCCTGAAAGCTAAATGGAGAAACTGTTTCAAGAAGGAGAGAGTGATCACAGTCAAGGAGGTTCCTTGGATTTGAGTGGAGGTCACTGGCAACTTTGATAGAAAGGTTCTGGCAGAACAGTGGGAGTAAACAGGCAGTGGAGGAAGGACAAATGAAAACAGGAGAAGAGGCCTCAGGGACAGCACGTGTGGACAACTCTTTAAAGGAGTTTTGCTGTTCAGGGGAGCAGAGAAAGGACACCGTAGCTAACGGGGAATCACCAAAGGTTTTGTTTGGTTTTGACTGTTGTTTTTAAGATGGGAGCAGTTACAGATTGTTTCCTGTTAGTAAGAATGATCTACGAGAGAGGGGGAAATGGGTGATGCATCAGAAAGAACCTGACTGAGGTTCTGACTAATTACTGGATAAATAAGAAGCAATGTCTTCGAGGAACCGAGGATTGATGGGATTTAGGAGACAAGCAGAGGGACTGGCAAAAACAGGAGGAATACAGTAACTTAACAGGAGAAAGAGCAGAAAGGTGCAGGTTGGCAGGGGACATTCACTTCTAATTTCTCCTAATTACTTAGTAAAATAGGAAGCAGAGTCATCAGATGCAAGTGAAGAGCTGAAGGAGGTGACGGAAGCGTGAGAGGGGAGAAATGTGAACATAATTGTCTAGAACAGTGTTTCTTAAACTTTTTTTAAGCACAAAGTACATTTTATAACCTAACCCAGCACACATGTGTGTGTATATATATATATATATATATATATATATATATACATACACACAGCAGTTTCCCCTTATCCTCAGTTTCACTTACCCTGCTTACCCAAGGTCAGCTGTGGTCTGAAAATATTTAAATGGAAAATTCCAGAAATAAACAATTTGTAAGTTTTAAATTATGTGCCGTCCTGTGTCAGGTGATGAAATTTTGTACCATCCTGCTCCCTCCCGCCTGGGGCGAGAATCATCCCTTTGTCCACCTCGCCTGCTAGTCACTTAGCCTTCTCTGCTATCAGATCAACTGTTTCAGTAACAGTGCTTCAGTTCAAGTCACCCTTACTTTACTTAATAACATCCCCAAAGCACAAGAGCAGCGGAGCTGGCAATTCGGATGTGCCAAAGAGAAGCCATAAAGTGCTTCCTCTGAGTGAAAAGGTGAAAGTACTCGGTTTAATGAAGAAAAGTAAAATTGTAAAAGTAAAAATGCTGAGGTTGCCAAGATCTGAGAGAAGAACACATCTATCTGCGAAGCTGTGAAGAAGGAAAAGGAAATTTGGCTAGTTTTGCTGTTGCACCTCAAACTGCTTGGTAAGTGCTTAAAATGGAAAAGGCACTCAATTTGTACAAGATATTCTGAGAGGGAGAGGTCACATTCACATAACTTTTATTACAGCATATTGTTATAACTGTTCTATTTTATTGTTAGTGTTGTTAATTTCTCACTGCACCTAATTTATAAATTAAACTTTATCATCGTTATGCATGCGTGGAAAAAAACATGGTAAATATAGGGTTTGGTACTATCCATGGTGTCAGGCATTCACTGGGGGTCTTGGAGCACATTCCCACAATAAGGGAGGGACTACTGGATCCAAATAACTGAAACGAGAGTTTCATGAAATAATATTTACCCTAATTGCATGCTGTGAACTCCAGTCAGTTCGACTCTGCTCTCACCTGTCTAGTTCTTTTAATGCACGACTTGAAAAACAAGGACCTAGAAAACTGGAAGAAGGACTAGAGAGATGAAGGAGAGGTGCCAGGCAGCAAGGACGGTCCACTTGAGGTTTGTGGTGATAAATTTTACATGAGCCCAGTAGTCATGGTTGGGGGTTTTTATCCAGTCACGTTCAGCTGCAAGGAGGCAGCCAGGGAGCAGAATCAGCTTTAACTAGGATTGGGGTTTTCCTGGCACCTGTGATGAAGGATGAAGTAAGGGCATCTAGGTGGGTTATTATAATGTCAAAGTGTGGACTCCAGGCTGTAATATGCAGTTAAGACGGAGAGTGAGAGAAGGAAAGGTGGCCAGTCAAAGGACTAAAGGTCTGGTGGGAACAGGGCATCAGAGAGAGTGAGCTAGAGAAACAGGATGTGGTGGTGGGAAAGTGGGTGCCTGAAACTGAGATAAAGGTAGGAAAGTAGCTTTTGGTTTTAAATGCAAGGGCAAGGGTATGACCGTGGGAGGGAATGAGGTGAGGAAAAGAATAAGATCCCTGGAGAAAAGGAGGTTAAGGAACCAAGAGTAGAGAGCGTTGAAAGGATCATTTATCTGGATACTGAAATAACCAAAAACTGTCACAGGAATTTTAAGAAGAAAATGGCAGTGAGCCAGGAGCTAAAAATATTAGAGAGATGAGGAGGAGGGACCGGAAAGAGCTGACTACAGTAAGCAGAGGTTGTGGAATGGTCTGATGGCAAGGACCTCAAAGCTGGGTTTTTGGGAGCTGGAAGGGAGCATGGTCAGAGGTGGCACAGAAGAGCTGCCCCTCCAGGGCAGGGGTAAGGAGAGTGCGGAGGGAGAGCAGCATGAGAGAGAGGATCAGAAGGCATAGTCCTCACGCAAGAGCCAAGTTTCCACTGAGCAAAAACATAAAAAGAATGACATCCACGTTTTGCAGATGACAGTTCTTGAGTTTGGGAGCACAGGGAAGGTCCCCAAAGTGGAAAGAGGAGAGGAATGGGCCTGGTTAGCAGATGTACGGGGTCATACGAGCATCCAGAAACAGACTTAAGAAAGAAAACTTTAAAAGCAATGACACTCTGCCATTTGCAATAACATGGATGGACCTAGAGAATATTATGCTTAGGGAAATAAGTCAGAGAAAGACAAATACTGTATTTTATCACTTATGTGCAGAATCTAAAAAAATAATACAAATGAATGTATACAGCAAAACAGAAACAGACTCGGATATAGAAAATAAACTAGTCGTTACCAGCGGGGAGAGGGAACGGGGGGGGCAAGAAAGGAGTAGAGGATTACGAGGTACAAACTACTATGTATAAAACAAATAAGCAACAGGGATATATTGTACAGCACAGGGAATGGTGGCCATTATCTTGTAATGACTTTTTTTTTGAAGTACAGTCAGTTACAATGTCTCAATTTCTGGTGTACAGCACAATGTCCCAGTCATGCGTACACATACATATATTCCATATATTCATTTTCAAATTCTTTTTCATTAAAGGTTATCTTGTAATGACTTTTAACGTAGTGCAACCTGTTAAAATACTGAATCACTCTGCTGTACACCTGAAACTAACATTGTAAATCAACTATACTTCGATAAAAAAGAAAACTAAATAAAGCTAATAATTTAATTCAAATACACTGCGTTTACACGAATGCTGGGCCTTTTAACTAAGCAATAGGGAAAACTTCTTTGATTATGCTTTCCTTTAGAAGATGTCAGCGTAGTCAACATTCATATTTCATTCTTTAACCACCATTTGACCTCTCATTTTCTTTCAGATTTTTCTCATTCTTTAACATTCTTAGCTTTTTTAACTCAGAAATAAATGCAATAAATTTAACAATCAAGTTGAATTTCCTAGAGAAGACAAACTTTTCACCTGACATTAACTCAAGAACCAAATGATTTAAATTTTCTATTAGAAAGTTGTTAATCAAACACAAATAAATTCCGAACTAAAAAGGCTGAAGTTGGTGCCAATTAATATACTTCAAAGAAAATCTAAACTTATTAAGAGTTCCTGCGGAACCATCTAAAATTCACCCAAGGACATGGAAGCATTCATCAAACAATTTTTCAATTCTTGCTTTTTTTGCCCTATGCTGCCATCAAATTACAACATAGGCTCCACCCACTGGACAGTTTATGTTACTGTAATAATACCCTTTAACATTGGCCAATAGAGGTTTTTGTTCATTCACTATTATTATTCATTAGTAAATTTATTGCTTGTCTTCTATAGACCCTTTTCAAGTGTAATCGTAATAAACTACTATAATAATAGTAAACACAAAAATGTAATAGTAATAAATTCAATAGTAAAGACCAAAATTTTCTGTCTTCATGAAGCTTATATTTTAGTGTATAAGCATAACATTTCTTATTTTGTTCACTACAATAAAATACAGGAATCTGTGTAATAGGTATCCTGGATAAGGCTGAATGGTAAGACTTTGGAAACTTGATGAATAAAAGCCAAAAAAAAAAAAAAAAAGTCTTTCAATTAAAAGTTACCAACTTTTTTTTTCTGGAGGGAAAAAACATAAATTCACCTTTAAGGCAGTGTGTTCTCTATGGCAATAAAAATTCATATCCTGTGTATTCACTGTCCCCCTGCATTCTTTTTATACAGTTTTATGAATCTGCTATATGTCCATCATTTACAAATTTTTAGTTGTTCTCACTTTGCAAGAATGACATCATGCTGTATGTGGCAGAGGGATGGCCTCCTTTTTCATTTCATATTATATTGCTAAAACTCTTCACAGTGCAAGTGTACACAGTTCATTTACCCACTCTTCCACTGTCAGGCATTTCCAGGCCTTTCCTATTGTAAATAGTACTTCTGTCATCACACGGCCCACGTCCCCAGGTGCATGTGTGTTAGAGATTGGCTTAGCCATATTCCTAGAGTGGAACTCCTGGGTCATGGACTATGCAAATGTTCAACATTTTGAGATCATGATAAGCTGTTGTTTAGAGTGACAGCAACAAATTACACTCCCTCCAGAAATTTATTATGGACCATTTAAAGCTAAATCCTAACACTTGATGTTTCCAAATTTTTCAATTTGGGGCAGTTGAATGAATGGATACAAAATGGTGCCTCATTGTGTGGTCTTGACCAGCACCATGAATGACGTCAAATGTGTCATCACAGCTTTACTGGCCACAAGTCCATGTTTGCCCATGTCCACCCCCCCCCCCACAATTCGTATGTTGTGTCATTTATACTTTTCTTTTTATTTGTAGCAGTTCCTGGTGGACTCTTTTAGTTCTTTTTTAAAGCAATTTAATCTTACAGGGAAGTTGAGAGAACAATACAAAGCGTGTTTTTGTATCCTCTTCACCCATTCCACAGCTGGTAACACTCGATCACATGTGCCTCATCGTTCCCATTCTCTTGTCTCCCCCTCTCTCTTCCTGCGTGTGTGTGTGATAGTTTTCTCTGAACCATTTCAGAGAGCAAGTTTGAAACATGACACCCCATTATTCACCAATACTGTAGTATGTATTTCCTAAAAACAAAGATAGTCTCCTACATAGCCAAATATAATCATGGAAATCAAGAGAGCAGCACTGATGTATTACTACTGCACGCTCCGTTCAAATTTTGCAAACTGTCCCAACAGTTTCTTCCCTGGTCCTGGATTCCTGGGTGTAATCCAGGATCACATGGTCTGTCATTGTTGTGTCTCTGGAGTCTCCAATCCGGAAGAGTTCCTTGGCCTTTTGTCTTGCATGACCTTGACACTTTTGAAAAATACAGGCCAGTTACTTTGTAGGAAGTCTCTTGTTTTGGGGTTTCCTCATTAATACCTTTTTATGTCATGCATTCTTGCCCAGAATACCGCAGAAGTGATTCTGTGTCCCCAGAACATCCTTTATGGAGACACACAATGCTGATTTATCTCACTACTGGTAAATTAGCTTTTGTTAACTGGATAATTTGGTGTCTGCCCAAGTTCTCTACCATAAAGCTATGCAATAAGTATTTTAAGCTTATTAATTAGCACCTAATTAATTAGCATTTGGGGGTAGTTTAATCCTATGTAAATGTCTACCCGGTGTCCAACCCCATGCAGCTATCTCACTGTCTTAATCATAGCTTCACACTGAGTTCTGATACCTGGTACTTCAGAAATATCTGGGCCATTTTTCACCCTTTTGTCTTCCATATAAATTGTGAAAACAGCCTAGCAATTTCCATGATTTTGACTGCACTTGTTTGAATCTATAATTCAAGTTCGGGAGAACTGGTATCTTTATGGATTTGTCTTTCTTCCCATAAACATGATACATCTCTCCATTTATTCAGTTTCTTATTTATATCCCTAAACAAAGTTTTACAATTTTCTTTATGGTGGTCTTCTTGGAGAAATTCCTAGGGCAATTGAACAACTGGTTTCAAGAGATGTAGAGCTGAGACTTGGGACAGAAAGAAAGGTATGAAAGCGTAATCTTAGCCTTGGACTGAAATTGAATCTAGACTGAACTGGGCTTGGTTCAATCAACTTGAAGTGGATATTGTAGTTGCATCTACACATAATGAGTGTCTGAGATTGATGGTGAAATGTGTCTGACTTTAGTTACTTTGAATGGAGTTGGAGCCTCCACCACTTCCTCCCCCTCTCTTCTCCTGCCCTGTGACAGTGTTCAGCCTTCCCTCTGGAGAAGTCAGTAGCAGCGAGAGTGATTAAAGACACTGTTACGATCCAGGAGTAACCTGAGAAAGAAGAAGAACCTGGGGTCAGGATTCCATTACCATAAGTGAGGACTGTTGTTCTATGGGAGAGAACAGCAGCCCTGAGCAATGAGGACTGTGGAAGGAGACCACGAGGAGGAGCGCGGGAGGAGATATTCAGAAACCCAGGCGACATCCAGGAGGGAAGACCTAGGAGTAGGTACTCAGAAAGTGATGGACCACTGTTCCACAAACATCCCGCAGTCACCAGCATCCCCCCCACCCGTTGTACACTACAGCCAGAGGGGCGTCCCAGTCAGCAGGCAGCCATCCAGAAGGAGATCATAAGGCAAAACCCCCTGGTTTCTGACATCAAAGCCAGAGTGGCAAAATAGGATTTACGCAAGATGGAGAGACGGAGCCTTGCTAGTGAGTTGTAAACCCAGCAGTGGCCAGCCTGTGCGGTTTAACAGCCCAACGAGCTGCAAGAGCACAGCACCTAAGAGAGCACAGTCCTGCACGGGCCAGCACACGTGGTGCCTCATGACCTGGCTTGACTCAGGCATCACATTCAGAACCCTGGGGGAGTCAATGGGCACGTGGTCTCATGACACCCTCAGAGTGGGTCATCAGGAGTTTGCAGTCATTATTCCTGGCAAGAATTGTTCAGTAAAATTTAACGACTCAGCCATAAAAAATAAATAAAATAATGCCACTGGCAGCAACATGGATAGACCTGGAGATTGTCATTCTAAGTGAAGTAAGCCAGAAAGAGAAAAATAGCATATGATACCACCTATATCATAATCTAAAATAAAGACAAGTGAACTTATTTACAAAACAGAAACAGACACACAGACATAGACAACAAACTTATGTTTACCAATGGGGGAAGGCGGTGGGAAGGGATAGCCTGGGAGTTTGAGATTTGCAGACACTAACTACTATATATAAAACAGATAAACAACAAGGCCCTACTGTATAGTGCTGGGAACTATATCCAGTATCTTGTGGTAACCTATAATGAAAAAGAATATGAAAACAAATACATGTATGTATATGTACGACTGAACTATTATGCTGTACACCAGAAATTCACACAACATTGTAAACTGACTATACTTCAATTAAAATAAAAAAAAAAGATTTAACGAGCAGCTGCAAAAAAGATAACAAAGGTGTTGTCCTAGGCAAACCAAAATGCCTCACCAGGACTCGTGCCCTTTACGGAGAGCCATGAAGAGTCCCCATGCGCAGGGCCCAGCTTTCTCCAGAAAACAGTGCTGGTGATGCTCGCTCCCACAATTAAACTATCAAAGCTCAAAAATAATTCCTTTAGTGTGAAATTTTGAAAGTGTCGGTTTCTCACTATAGCCCTTAAGACACAGTAATGCATGCTTGTAATGTAAATTTTAATCAGTGTAACTTCCTGGTGAGCTTTTCAACGTAATTTAGCTGCAAAATGTACTCCCAGGTAACTAAATATATCGACCAATTATACAAGCCAATTACAGGCGGCTGCCTAAATTGATGATTTGGCTTTAGAGTGGTGCTTGGGTCATTTTCTGTGACAGAAATTAGATGCAGAACTAGTTTTCCATGGAGACAAGTTCACGATAGCTCTCCTATACAGCGCTGCCACAGTTACAATTCCATTTCGCTGGTAACTAACTTTGTGACCTGTGGAAGAACACAATATAATGTGTTTAGATTTAGAAACTGTCAGATATGTTTTTATTTAATTTAAGCTTCTCAAAAACAGCTGTCATAGGAAGGAATCAGTTAGAACAACTCTCCCAGCTGTCAGAAGTTAAACCAAGAGATCATAATGGGTGGAGGGGGGGGATAATTCAAGGCAAGAAAGGAAAAAATGGAAACGAAATCCCAGTGAATTCAGTCTGAGTAGTAAGAGATCTGAAATGACTGACAATAGGTCCATCTGATGAAATATTTCTACCTTCTAGTCTAGTCATATTTTATGACATTTTAACTATTATTTAAGCTACGTTTTACAAAATGTGACATCCATGAATGCAAAGAAATTAAGATCTGTATTTATAAACACATAAGAATGTATACACTTAACAGTTTTTGTCTCTTTGGACTGTGGTGAGAAAGTTCAGAATATTTCGCAGACAGTAATCTGACTTGAGACTCTTGTCTTTAGTTTAATAAATCCAGCTAATGACCTTGTAACTGCCCTCCTGCCGACCCCCACAAAGGCATTTAAAACATTTCAGGGCATATAAAATGTACTGTACTGAACCTGGATAAGTCTAGATAAACAAAGACTGCATCCTTTTCATTTATCTGAAAGCATTTTCCTTCCTAGTAGGAGGTGTATAATTTTGATTTCATTTATTCCATTTTCAAAGGCTTCCATTTGCTCCTCCCTGGAACAAACAAACCCAGCATACACATGCCCTGCGGACCTCTACCTTCCCTTGTACCCAGCACATTCTTTCTTCCACATGTGCCCTCTTGTGCAGCGAGGAAGGGCAGGGACAACCTGGGAGCAAAACCCAGCCTGCCGCCTCCCAGCCACGCAAGTTCCTCTCGGGAGAGCCATCTCAGAGTGCTTTGGTGGGTTTGAAATAATATGTGTACTGTGTTTCCTAATAATACTCAGAATACTCACAATAATACTCAGAAAACTGAGCAATAACACTCATAATAATACTCAGAGTGTTGTAACTACTCATCACACGAGGGCTGTCTTCCATGAACAGATGCCGCCTCTCCCCCGCTACATTTGTTTCCTTCGCTAACTAAACAATTTGGCCACTCCTTCTGACATGCTGCTTTCATAACCCATTGACAGCTACTATGTGGCAAAATGAGCCATGAGGATCTTCGGTTTATTTTGAAGTTAGGAATTCTCTTTAATTTGCTTCTGATGTGACCTGAATTTTAATGCCGCCTCATTATGTGAAATGAGCACATGAAGGAAAAGGCATCTAGGAGGTCCCTGTAGGAGCACAGCCCTGAGATGCAGGGGCAGGGACTGGGAGAGGGGCCCTGGGGAGGGGAATGCCTGGGGGCCCTCAGGGGCTCTGACAGGGAAGAGCCCAGTCCCGTGACCAGAAGGAGGACTTGGGGGTCAGACAGTCTTGGGCTCCTTTCCTCGCTGTGCTCTCCCCACGCTTGACCCTGCCAGGTCACCTTCCTTCTCCAAGCCTCAGTCGTCTCACCCATAGACCTGATTAATAACGCCTCCCCCGTGGGGTCACTGTGAGGACTGGACGGGATAATACATACATCACACATTTAGCTGAGAGCAAACACTCAATAAAAGCTGGCGGCAGCAGTAGCAGTTGTGGTCTTCATTTCTAAGATGCTGAAGGATACAAGCCGTATTTTTTGTTTGCTTTGCTCAGTTCTTCCACTGAAACGTAGGTGATGGTGAGAATGGTGACATGCTGTCTGTGGGAGGCAGGCAAAGCCTGTATTCCGCACTGTGTGTTTGACACTGATGGACAGTACTCAGTTCTACGAGCAGGCAAGGGAAAACAAGCAGGATGGCTAAAGCACGTAAGACGTGCTGAACAAAGATGCTGAGGAAGCAGGTGGCCTGTGAGACATGAGCAGAATTCACAAGGTGTGTGTTTAAGAACAGATAACTAGCCATCAGGAAGATGTGCTAAAGAGAGAATGAATGAAACATATGGTCTTTAAACAGACGGAACACTCGGAGTGGTTACTTATGTAGGGAAAATGATGGAAGGACCAAATCATAAAGTACAAATCTGGTCCCCTTCAGATGGACACACATCATCTCTCAGCTGACCAGCCACTGGAGCCGCACTCCAACTTTGCCTGCGCTCTGCCCAGGAGAGATCTGACAGCTGTCCAGCAAACTAACTGGTGAGCTCCAGCTGTGGCCAGGCATCCTTGCCTCCATGTCAACAGACATGTGTTGTCTCCAGACACTTTGAGCTTGCTAAGTCCCCTTGTTATAACTCAGTTCTGGTCTTTGCAACCACATCACCATTAGGGAAAAACTGATGCAACAGAGAGAGCATGGGAAGAGGGAAAAGGGAGAGAGGGAGGAGGGAAGGAAAGAGAGAGGACCTAGAAACAGTTGTGTAACACAGGATTCAGGGCTGTGGTCCTTCGGCTCCATCCTAAGTATGTCAACCTCCCCTCTACCTCTTTTCCTTTGCTACTCAATGTATGTTTTCTGTCCATCCAATAAACCACGTGATAGTAGACTCTTAACTTAGCCTGTGGGACTTTCTGTTCTATGACCTCTGGATGGCTTGCCTGGCGTGTACTTGAAGGCCACCACTGCATCAGGGCAATTTCCCATAGGATATATTTTCCCTTGGCACCACAATTTCTTTTGAGAAAAGAGCTGGTTGATATTCTTCTACAAGCCCATCAAATTGGTATTATTTTGCACCAGAGAGCAATAAAAGCTTCCCCCACCTCCACATTTTTCTGGGAAAAGCTGATCTGATCCCTTGTCAATGTCTGAAGAACTAGTAATTTTGCACGAAATTGCCGCCTTTCCTTCCAGGAGACTGTTTCCGGCTACATTCCCTGCTGTTATCTGATCCCCTTTTATTTTATCATCATGGAGTTTTGGATTCTGTGGGGTTTTTTTTTTTTCTAACTAATTGTCAGCACTCCAGGTGTCGCTATTACCCTGACTAGGCTGGAGACACAGCCACGCCAGGAAAAGCAGCAGAAACCCAAGCTCACACGGACAGTGGCCACAGCCAGCACCAAAATCACCCCCTTCCAGCTACATTCTTTTTTCTTTTCCTTTCTTTCCTTTCCTCCCTTCCTCCCTCTCTCCTTTCCTTCCTCTTTTCCTTTTCTCTCTCTTTCTTCTTTCTCAGCTTCTTTCATTTTTTACCCACAGCCTACTTTTCCCATCTCAGGAACCACACACGAGTCCATTTGGGGCTCTACTCTGAATTATTTCTCTGCTCTAAAAATTAAGGTTTTGTTCACTATACCCAACTTGCCTCCTGGGCGTCCCAGAAAATGAGATCTCCCCTGGGAGAGTCCTCAGTCCTTTGTGCACAGAAGCCCCTGGCCGACCCCCATTACTAATGAGCCAGGTATGTTAATACTCATCTGAATCCCACTGATAGACAAGTCTTACACTCAAGCACCAGCCTCTTGCTACATGTACATGAAATGATGCCGTAACACCCAGGGCAAGCCTTGTGAAACGGTACATCTATTTGGGGGAGGAATCAGGGGACTTTTCATCATCTTCCCTCTGTGTCTTCTGTGGTCCTTCTCCCGGCCCCTGCAGACGCTGCGCACCATCTGTGCTTCCTTCAAATGAGCCTGAAAGTGTCAGGTTCTTCAGGGTGAAATATCTGCAGATGTTGAAAAGCAAATAAAAAGAAAAGAAAAAGAGAAACCCTTCTCTTGCTAATACTACCAGGCAGAAAAGTGCGAGGGAGGAAGCCCCATTACTCCACAACTAAGCTGAAGTGTAAAGAACCAATGTTTTTGTTTCTTGCATAAATGCAAAGCCATAGAATCAAGCTTTAGACTTCCTTTCATCCCCTGCATCGCCAAGCAAGCAAGCAACCCATCAACAAGCAAACAAACTGGCCCACAATCCAGGGCATTTGCTGGCTCAGGAAACTGAAAAGTCCACCGGAAGGCAGGCAGTGGACCTGGTTTCATCAGGGCTCTGGCTCCGTTCTCGCCAGCCTCCCTGAGTCCCCTCCCTTCTTCACCCTGACTTCATCTTCAGACCAGCTCTCTCGTAGTGCCTAGACGGCTGCCTGCAGAACCAGAACTGCCTGTTTCCTTGTCCACACTGGGAAGAGTAAGACTGTCGCTCAGGACGTAAGTGCTGAGCTTCACACAGACTGGACCACCCTCTGGCCAGGATGAAAATCATGCACTGACTGGCTTACATCCCAGGGATCTCTCGACCAGGCCCTGTGGCGCGGAAGATGAGATGACCCTGCCAGTGACAAGCAGCTGGAGGGAGGTGTCCGTTGCGCCAAAACTGCGGGGCTGCTTCACAACAGAGAAAACAGTGGTCTCCCGGAGCAAAACTGGTACCGTTAGAAGGATGGAAGAAAGAGAACTGATGCTGCACAGACACCAAAGCATGTGGACTGTGCCCACAACGTGGAATCCTCCGCAGCATATAGTGCTCCATATATCCCAGATGAATGTATTGTTTTATGAGATTTTATCAACTAATTTCCTCTAAGTCCACTATTTGCTTACTGACAGTTAATGTGACTGAAAGTCGCTCATCTCCTGTTGCCTCATGGCAGCATTCAACATTTTAAGATGATAAGATGGAGTCATTTCAGAAAGACCAACACAATTCTGCCTGCTGCTCCTTAAATGCAAACTGTTGATGATGATTATTTAATGTTTCAGTTTAACTGCTGGCTGTTGGACTCAGACATGCCATTCGCTTAAGCACAAGGTGTTTCGGCAGTCTCGTCTTCAATATCTTTCTTGCTTCACCTGATTTTCCCACTGTGTTCCTATTAGAGTTAATTTCTTGCTGTGACGCAGCCTTCCAAAATTCAAGTCCACTTCTGACTGTTTTCCACATTTCAAGCATACTTTTCTGACAGGATCAAGCAGAATCAGAACTTGGTGGGTGTGGCTTTGTATTGTTTTATTATCATTCAACAAATCTTCCCCAGCACCTTTTCCCCTCTGGGGGCTCTGGTGTAGCTTTGGCCAGCTCCCAGTCAGAGGGGCTCAGTATTTTCATCTGCAGTGTTACCTTCTGCTGAGTGGAATGCATGGCTAGGACAAAAGACCTGCAACTTGAATGCTACTTTCTTGACTAATTCATTATGTTTACCCAGAGGAAAACATTTTCCAGAGAGCACTCTGCTAACCTTTAGGGTGTGGTTGTGCTTCAGTAGGAAAAGGAGTGTGAGTTTACAATTGGATACATGGCTAGAACCAGCTTTCTCTAAGGTAACCAAAGGTTTATGGTTGCCCTTGCAACCAAGACCTGCCTGAGCACTGACTCCTGACTGGAGCTGTCTGCACATCTCAGTTTCTTAAGGGAGCTGAGGTGAGGGGGTAGAAGATGAAGTGAGTGTGTTAAAATGTACCCAGGTTTTGATCAGGGGGTGGAAGGTAAAAGAAACAGAGACAATCACCTTTGAGAGAGGAGGCAAGTGCAGGCTACTCACAGCCCCAAGAGGAGGGGCATGCCAGGCAGCACAGGGCCACGTGGGCCAACACCACAGTCAGTCAAGAGGCAGAAGGAGCGACGGGAAAGCATGGCCCACCACTGTCCTTTCTACAGGAAGGAAGGGGTGGGCAAGGCAGGGTAGGCAAGTTTGGATGGTTTAATCATTTCAATGGGCTCTGGCCTGTAGAGTGGTCTCCAGTGGTGGGAACCGGCCCTGAGGTGGTTTAGGGCAGGGGAAACACTGGCTGGGTGTGAGCCAGTCACAGGAAGGGGATGGTTGGTGATACGGCCTTTGGACTGACTGGCTTGTGTGCGGAAGTCTCACAGGCAGGTTGTTCACTCTATCTGTAGGAATTAGCTAGCCCTGCAAGGGGGCAGTCTCTCCGGGATTAGCAAGACCCCAAGATGTTACAGCATCATAACATACAAAAAACAAAGACCATGATTAACACAACGAGGTGAAGGGAGAAGACGTTAACACTCGCGTGGATCATGTGAGAACCAGGGCCAGCATCGCACACGCGGATCATGGGACAAATGTGTCCTGGCTCACTGCTGGGCCTTCATAACATCCTTCCCATCAGCCTGGCTGTTCACCACCGCCCTGCACTCTGTCTTCTGCAGCAGGCCCTTCTCACAAAGTATGTCTCTTCACACCCAACCTAAAGCTCATGCGTGTGGAGGTTTTTCCAAAGTGGTCTGACCTGGAAAGCAATGGGTCTCGTGAAGGTAACTTCGCTGTCTTCCTCCATCTTTCTGCAGTTGTACTGGACTGAGATAAACGAGAGCAAAAAAGCCTCATCAGCCACTGACGAGCACGAGGAAACTCTCTCTGCCCCAGTGATGTGAATGGAATAAAATGGGGATACTCAGCCCTCTCCCTCATCCTTGTTTTCCATCACCAGGTCCTGTGGATTTTAGCCTATAAATATTGTTTTAAATCGGCCTCCTGCTCCCCATCACCCCTGCTGCCCCAGCCCTAGGTTGGGTCTTCATTATCTTTCACCTAGACTAGAGCGCTAACCTCGTAAGTGGTCTTCCTGCCTCTAGTCTTGTTTCCCTCAAATGCACTCTCCACACAGCTGAAGAAATTGTTTAAAATGTCAATCCAGCTATGGACTCCCATGGCTAAACCCCTTCAATGGCTCCCTTGTCTGAAGCAGAAGTTCTTAGACTCTTCAATTTGCAGGATAATTTTTTTAATATTAGAAATTTCCATGAAGATGCCAAATTTACATTTAGCTAAGGAAGGACAACTTAAAAAAAAAACCCATCTTCTACAAGCTACTATATATAAAGTAGATAAACAACAAGGTCCTACTGTATAGCACAGGGAACTATATCCAATATTTGGCAATAACCTGTAATGAAAAAGAATATGTACGTATATGCATAACTGAATCACTTTGCTGTACACGAGAAACTAACACAACACTGTAAATCGACTGTACTTCAATAAAAAAATAAATTTAAAAAACATCTTCTATCAAAACCCTTTCATAAAAGAGAAGCTCATTTAGAACTACACACATTTGTGCACCCAGTGTGGTCTCAGAAACATTGTCAGTATCTTCCATCAAGTAAGTATAACTTTGTGAAACACCGTCTGCACATCCCCAAAGAAGTAGAACTGCTGCCTCCCATTGGCTGCAGTCTACATGGTATACCAGGCCTCTGGTGAGCTGGCCCCTGGCTGCTGTTCTAGCCTCATCTTTCCCAGGCCAAGCTCCAGCAGCTCCTCATCGCTCAGAGCTCACCGCCCTGGCCCAGCACCCCTGGGCCGTGTCCCACCTTCCCCTTGCTCAAGCTGCCTCTGTGGACTGTGCCTGGACTGCAGCCTCCCACAGCTGTGTGTCCTGCAGCACTCAGAAAAAGAGCTCCATCCTCCACAACCACTTTCTCATTCCTTACACACTCGTGTCCCCATCGCTAGAGATGAGTTTAAATAAGCCAGTAATGCCCTGTGCAAATCAGTCACCTTTATCCTTAGCACACCCATCTACATGGTGCCCTGCAAGTCACCTGCCTGTTCGCCTCTTCCTTCCACTAGGTGGCAGTTCTCCGGGCCAGTAGTCAGGGCTGGTGTGCTTTTATTTTTCTGTCAACAGCATCTAGCACAGTGACTAGACCCAACAAGGGCATTCAAAAATGTGCACTGACTGAAGAGGCACATGAATAGATAGCTATGTTTCAGAGGAATATGTGATGACAAGAAATCTAATCATGCAGCCATTTTTAGTTCTTCAGAAGAAAGATCATGTACAAATTAAGTTTTATTGGGCATTTACTTTGGCCTTCTTTAGGTAGGTGGAATCCCCTCACCAAATTAGGACAACCATCTTGGTTCCCCCCTTACACACATCTTATTTTATTAGTTCAAAAGGTCAGTCAATTATCTGCCCATTCCCTAATCCACACATATCTTGCCACTTGGAAACATCTGAGGATGGGGAAGTTGTGCATATTGTTGTAAGACTATCACAGCCAAAAAAAAAAAGAGACAGATGCTAAACATGTATTTTGTTGCAGTGATAACGCACGCCTTAGTGTAATGCTTATTCCCTGAAGACAGTGTCTTTAAAAATAATTAGCTGGCCACAGGATAATTATGATACCCTTGGTGGTAGTAGCTGTTAACACATGCATGGGCTGTTTTAACTGTTAAAACATCCCATGTTAAAGCACTGCTGGGAATCAGCTTGAGTCTGGCTCGCAGCTCCAATGTGAAACTAGGGGTTTCCAACCCTGCAAAGGTGTCAGAGTGAGCCAACTGCACCTAAAGAGTATTTAACCTTAGTTTTTCTAGTTCTTAGTTGCTCAATTTCCTCACAAATATGAGGGTGCATGTGGGTAAATGACTGAAAATGAGGGCTCTGGAATCAGGTTGAGTTTTAAACCTGTATCCTTCATTTGCTGGCCAAGTGACCTTGAGAAATTTACTTAAACTGTATCTTCTTCGGAAGTCTTATCTAGAAAATGAGGACAAATTAGTACATAATTCGTAAGGTTGTTATAGGATTAAATTATATAATCTATCTAGAGTGCTTGGCTCTCAAATATATTGCTTTTTCACTTTCTCTTTTTTCCTGCCTCTCCATGTGGAACTCCAGCCCCGTGAATCCTACCTACCAGAAACAAATGTTCTGAAATTGCCCAGTTTCTTCCCTCTGCTCCAGCTCCCTGATAATGTACCCCGTCCCCTCATCACAGCCTCCCACCAGGCAGCATTGCCATAGCTTCCAGGCACCGTCACTCACCAGTGTCACACTGGAGCCCCTTTGGTGCCGAAGCTGATTTGGGAGAATGACAAGAAGGACCAAGACATTAGTCGTGGCACCCTATGGCCTAACAGAGATTTGTGACCCAGCTCTTTCAGATTTCACTGGTGATACAGCATCACCACCACTCCAGTCCCACTGCATCCCATTGAGGCCCTAAAGACTAAGAAACCAATGACACACAGCGCACAAAATTACCCCTCACTTCTGCCTTTCTAGGTCGAGCTAGAGGACCAAAAGGAAGACTCGCTTCCAGGAGATTCTCTAGTCCCTCAAAAAAAAAAAAAAAAAAAAAAGGACATCTGGAAACTACAAATTTTCTGGACATACCCAACAAGCCTGAACCCAACTGCTGGTGAACACAGACAGCTTCACTCGAGAGGGGGCTCTTCCCCTTGATAGAAGGACACCCCACGCCAAACTCCCTCAAAGTACTAAGCAGCTCCTTCTTTTCAAAGAATTATAGTAATGACATACTGGAAGCGTCTAAGTTGGTAGTTTGGAAATCAAATTCACTTTCCCAACGGAACAGTGATGGAAGAGCAGATTACCACCTCTCGTATTCTGAGTCCTCAGTGAGTGCTCCAACCGTCTGGGCCAGGCTTCTTGGTGGAAAGGGAGGCAGAAGAGCAAGTGGAAGAGAAGGTAAGAAATCCAGCCTCCCAGCCTGTGAGTATTATTCCTTCCGGGAGAACCCCAGCCCTGGACCGCTTGCGGATTTCCTTCCACCGCCTTGTTTCTGGCTCAGTCTAGTCCCCTCCACTCACTGCACAGCCCCCACCTGTCTCAGCATCTCCCCTCCTCCAGGGGGAGAACAAGTGCAGCTCCATTCTCAGGTTTCCCACAGCTTTTTACTGTTACTCATATTGAGGAAACTGGGGGAAAAGGTAAAGGTTCAGTGTGCTTTTAAAGATCACAGTCCAGTTTGCCACTGACATTCCCCCGAGAGTCAGGGAACACAGGTCTAAATCCTTTTCTCATAAAGACAACTCTGTCATTATTATTTTTCTCACAAACTTTGTCCACCTCCCTCTGGACCTTCATTAGCCTGGCCTTTCCAAGCTCCTTTTTTTTTTTTTTAACCTAAATAGAAATATAAGATAAGACTAAGATAAAGGAAAATTAATCTTAAATTTCAGAGGAAAATCTCAAACAATGATTCTACGCGTATCTTCCTTTATCACAGTATTTCCTTACAGAAGTTATAGGAGCCCTGTGAGACAGTGCCAAACAAGGTCTCTGGCAGAGGTGAAAGGCAGCGCTGTAAGTGGAGCTTGATGAGTTTGGTGTTACTATTTATTATTTCTGCTGCAGCTACAACTGTCAGCAATGATGGTGATGATGGTAATATTTCCCATTGCCCTCGCTGTCACTGCCTATGCTTCCAGGACTGCTGGTGCCTGGCTGCTGCCAGTGTTGCTGCTGTCACTGGCGTCACCTCCAGAGATACCAGGTTGGCAGGCACGTCCACTACACCCAAGGTCCCCTAGTTTGGGGGCACTGCCACTGTGATGGGCTTGTGAGGGAGATGGGCGAGGGGAGTGGGGAAGGACCCAGGGTCAGGGGTGTCTCCTCTGTATCCGGAGTTGTCAGGATCACAGGCACTGCTGCCATGGCCAGGGATGCTGGAGTCTCAGGCACCACGGTGGCTGAGGAACCAGGGTTGTGAGCCTGGCCAGCACAATTGCCTGGTTCCCTGTGGCCACGGGTGCTGCTGTGGCTAGGAGCTCAAAGCCACATGTGCCTCCTCCTCTGCTGCTGGTAGTTCTCTGGTTCCATGGCTGGGGGCCAGGAGTGCAGACACTGCCTCCACTGTTCCCCCAGTTCTGCCTCCTCTAGAGCTCCAACCCACTTATCTTCAGAGGTACAGGTATGTGGGTCTCTCTGGCATCCTGGTGTGCTGGAATACCTTGGTTGAGGAACCTTTGTTGAGTTATGAATGTTTAACTAGCTGTGGACTGAATCAGAGAGACAGAGGGAGTGTGTCTTGCTGCCATGATGCCGGTGGTCCCTACATCTACCATGTTTCAACCACTAATCCGACAAGAAGTTTTACAAGCTCATGTCGCTTAGTCCTTACTGTAATACTATTAACTATGAATCTGTAAGGGCAAAAATGGGCCTAAAGAAGTTAAACAACTTTTTCAAGGCCACACAGCTTGTAAGCAGTGAAACTGGGATTTAAATCCACATCTCTGATTCCAAAGCCCCTATTTTTTCATCCACAAAAAAGAGGTTTAATTGGATAATCTCTGCGGTTCCTAGAGATCAAAATTTCAGGGAATCTAGGGGTGGAATAAAGGATTATCTCTGCAGGCCTGGGTTGTCCAAATCCTGCACATTCCAGAGAAAAGTTTCCTTCCTAAGAGATAATCTCTAAGACTTTGGAATATCCTGCCCAAGAAGCATATCCCTGTTTGTCTGGGGCCTTGGGCCACTCCAGATAGTTTATGCTAACAATGTTATTTATAGTGGGCCATGTGCCATGTGGTATCCACTTGACCTCTGGAGGGGCTGGAGACCAAGTAAATAAGGTCACCCACGGGGGCCATCAGCCAGGCCAATGTGACCAACCTCCAATAAAAATGACGGAACGGACACCAGGTTTGGTTGGGCTTCCCTGGCAGAAAACACTCCATGTGTGCTGTGACATGTCACTGCAGAGAGAATTAAACACTGTCTGTGTGACTCTGCTTTGGAGAGGTCATTCAGACACTCACGTCTGGCCTCTCCTGGACTCTGCATTATGAGTCTTTCACATTTGCTACTTTCCCTCTGTATGCCTTTGCTGTAACAAACCATACGGGTGAGTACGACAGCCCTTCTGAGTTCTGTGAGTCCTTCTAGCTAATTATTTAACCTGAAAGTGGTCTTAGGGATCACCAACCATATCATCACTATTCTCAATTATTTGTTGTCAACTCAGTACTACTGCTTTTCTGCAATCCAGAGGAGAACCCAAGAGTGACATTTCTCAAAGTTACTTTCCTCCTTATGATAATGAGGGTTTGCCAATGTGAGACATTTTCATTCAACTTGGAGAGCAGAAGAGAAAGAGAGCCATTATTTGGCAGAAGTACTTGCAGTCAGACGCACAGACCAGGGGTCAGCAAACTTATACTGTGAAGGGCTGGATAGTAAATATTTTCATCTTTGTAGGCCATACATTTTCTGTCACAAGTACTAAACTCTGCCATTGCAATGCAAAAGTAGCCATAAACAATATATAAACAAGTGGGTGTAGCTGTGTTCCAATAAACCTTTACTTAAGGACATTGAAATTGAATCCTATATAATCATCACATGACACAAAATATTCTGCTTTGGGCTTTTTTTTTTTTTTTTTGACGATTTAAAAGAATAAATCTATTCTTAGCCCACACACTGTACAAAAACAGGTTTTTCCCATCACCATAGTTTGCCAACCCCTCACCTAGGGAGTCAGCAGACACAGGATTCACAGTGGTGTCTTAGTGAGTTCTTAAGACTCACCACTTCAGTGTTTCAAGGATGGGACTCTCAGAAATGGCTTTTCTGATTCTGATCCCCTAGCCTTTCAGATGATGTGTAGTTCTTTAATTTCCTCTTTTAAAACCCTTCATGCTTGAAATATACAAAATGAATTCTGCTTTAATGACCAAACTCTGGCTCTTAGAACATTTAGTACTGGCTCAGTTTCAGTAAAACAGAACCTCAAAGAAGAGAATCTGGGATGTGTTCCAAGATCTGAATGGATTTAAAGGAAGTAATAACCTCACTGCTAGTACGAAGTAAGACTTCTTGGTGCCTAGCATGGAGTGGCAAAATGATTCCTTAAATTTTCACTCCTAGTTGCCTGGAATTAAGTGTCTAAGGAAAACTAAGTGTTGAAAGACTTCATGACTACGCAACAGACTGTTCTAGTGGGAACTCTGACAACAAGGACTATGGAGTTGAGTACATAACACTGTAACTTACAGAAGGCAAGCTTCTAAATTCTCAAGAAGTCAAAGAACCAAAGAGCCTTTATGATTGTCCTGAAAGAATCTTTTATTTCCTGTAGCTACAGGGTTGAGATATTTGAAAATCAGAACCAAAACGTGATCCTATAGTTGGCTGGATAACAAAGAAAGTTGAACTCATAGTGAACTTTGTCGAGCCTCTTTTGTAAGAGTGTTGACTGGAGGGGAAAAGGGCCATGAGAACTGGGATAGGGCACTTGGGGAGCTTCCGAAGGAGAGAAGAGGCCGTTACTCTCTACCGGCAGTTGCAGGCAGACACTGAGCAGACGGCAGATGAGAAGCACCCAGCAGTGCCTCTCCCGCCCTCGAGAACCACCCACTTCGACGGTGCTCACTGAGATTGTTGGCAATGGGCTTCTCGACCTGCCCTTGATCCCATCTGACAAGCAGGGAACCTCTAATTCCCTATATTCTGATACAAAGAGCAACTTCTGTTTGCTTGAATGAACACTGACTAATATCAAGATTAAACATCAGTTATCCAAAATATTAGAAAATCTGTTATTATGCCATTTCTCAGCAATGCTAAACAAGACGACGGTGCAAACATGAAAACATAAGCGATGTTCCAAAGACAGGTAGGAGCTTGGGGATGTCGGTGAGTGTTCCCAGTCATGGGTACCATATAACACGTCAGGACCCATGTATGTTTCCCAGACAGATACTGAGCAAGGAAATTTTCTCTGAATTAAGAGATTTTGAGTCTTTTTATTATTGTAGCTCAAGATTCTGTCTCAATGCCTAGCACACCTGAGCATTGAATAAATAAAACTTATTTAGCATTGGGATTTGCCTGAGCAGAATGAATCCCTCCCTGCCCAGTTGTTATTACCACTTTAATAGTCAACAATTAATATTATCAGCAATACTCAACAATATAGCACTATTATGTTAAGAGTCCCAAAGTTGGCCTGTCTCACAAAGATCTTCAGATGGGGTCATGGATTTGTTGATTTTGTTTGTTCTAAAGCAAACCAACTTTCACCTCCTATTTGCAAATTTGCATCTTTCTAAACAAGGGAATTTTAGAACTTGGATGTATTCAATGAAACTATGACTTGTTTTCCAAAACTTATGTGAATGTATTTTAGAATAAGAACACCCTATTTCTACTGCCAAGATTATTTTCCTTGCTTTAAACATAATATGCTGTGATTTCAACCTAAATAGATTTTTAAGGAAAGCATACTTTCCCACAGAATTTAGCTTTCTGTCTGAAAATCTCTGAAGAGACTTCTATTGAATATTTTAAAATTACAACTGTAAAACTGCTGTATGAAGGATATTTCTGTAACATATTTTGGGTTATAAAGTTATTTTACACACATATAATAAAAGCCTCTCCTTCTGGCATGTTTCTTCATCTAGTGGGTAATATTTAGGGGGCTTTTGATGCTAATAAAGTTCAAGAAAGAATACATAAAAGAAGAATACTTTATCAATCAATGTTTTGGACATATAAATATAAACATTTTATGGAAATTAACTAGCAAACTTATGAACTACTGGCCAATAGAGCACTTAGAAAATGTTCGATAAATTAATGGAAAAAGCAGTATCAATGTAACATGTCTGAAAAGTAAATAAATAAAACCAAAACCCAAATTTTATCTGTTTATTTCTTTCTGAAGGCAGCACTGACCATTTCATCTCAACATTCTGGATTTACTTCCATTGACAGTAGGGACTTTGAGCATAGGGACCTGAGTTCAGTGTAAGCAAAGCCTTCAACTAGTATTCTTTCAATGAATGTAGCATGAATGGGTAGATAATTTTTTTACATTTTATTTTACCTTTTTTTCTTCCTCAATTTTATTTGTCAATTATACCTCAATAAAACTGAAAAATAAAATAAAATATAGATTTCCTTGTGGGGGAAAAAAAAACCTTTCAAAGGCTTGTTTCCTTATGACTGACCTCTGCCTACATCTTCAGTCTCATTTTGTGTCACCACCCCCTCATTCATAATCACTCTCCTGCTGTGCTGCTGAGGAAGATGAGAGAGAGATTCAGGATCCAGTCTGAGGACATTTGATAGCTTTAAGGCTATGGCCTGGCCAGACAGGAAGAACTGAGAGGAAGCAGGCAATAAATAGATTAATTAAATTCAATCAACTGGTGAAGTAACCTAGAATGGGATTTTCAAACTCAAATCAGACAGAATTAGATAATGTTCAGAGTGAATCTGGGACATCGTATTCTGAGAACACATTGCCTGGAGGGCATGGAATTGAAAAGAAAAAAATCTCACAGTGGTCAGTAGCAAGGAGAGAATCAAACCTTAGACCAAGACAAAATTCTCCAGCCAATCAGAAGCCTCAGTTGCTGGGATTTTTTTGCCTCAATTTGCTTGAGAGGATAAGCTCCATATTCTTGGAATAAGGGCCACCATATGCAATTTTACTGGGTGTGCACCACCCACTCTGGAGTCTACCTCTTACATAGTAGTTGTGAATGTTGCCCCACAGTTGTTCAGGGAACCACCTAGGCAGCCATTAGTAGCAGTCTTCATGAGTAAGTATATTTTACCTCCAAATAGAATATTAAAACTTTTTGTGTTAGGTTCAAGAATAAAAATTTGTAATCAGTGGTTTGGTCTTGGTATCGTTACTATTTAAAGCATTTGTAACACTGAAGAGAATTTGGCATATTAGAAGATTTAAAGATTAGATCTGCAAATCAGTAGGAAACATCTAGCTCGGGAAAGTCTGAGAAAAGTTTTAATACAGAGACCACTAAAAGGTGTAAACAGTACTCTGAAGTTTGTGACAGTGGCAATTACCTCTCAAGGCCGGAAGGACAGGAAGAGGGGGTCATTACCAGAACCCAGAGGCAGAGAGGACTGTATCGTATTGTGATCTTAAGCTCAATCATTCTGTTGGTCCCTCCTGACTTCCATTCCATCAGCCCTTTCAAGGATTTTATTCCCTGTGTTATATCTCTTTTCACTTAAAATACCGAGATTGGTGACTATTCCCTGCACTACAACTGGACTGGCACAGATACCCCATGCAGTTGCGGGGACTGGACTTTCAAGGACAGAAATGTGGAATTGGTTATCTGATCTGATTGGACTGCAGACAGGGATTATCTAAAGACTGGAAAATGAGGCACTTGTAGTTTATGCATTAGCAAAATGACAGCTTAAATTATCACCTGTGATGGCTTAGAATGGAGTACCTGTTGCAGGCAAAGCTTTATGAGACTGCTTAGCAGTTCAAGTGGGAGTGGGTAATACAACAACTGTCCTGAAGAGCTTGGAAATTTTTCACTTTTATTTTAAAACATGGTCAGAAAACCAGTAGTCTCCTTTGATTGGTCTAAACAAATCTCCTATACCTTTAAACCATAAGGCTCATGTACCTGAAAATCAGAATATGACCCTGAAGAGCACAGAATTAAGATATAAGTTTAATTCAGAGGGAAAAAAATCTAACCTTACACCTAAAGGAACTAGAAAAAGAAAAACAAATGAAGCCCAAGGCCAGTAGAAGAAAGGAAATAATAAAGATCAGAAAATAAATGAAATAGAGACTAAAAAGACAACAGAAAAAAATGAGTAAAACAAAGAGCTGCTTCTTTGAAAAGATAAAATTGACAAACTTTTAACTAAACTCACTAATAAAAAAAGAGATAAGGCTCCAATAAAATCAGAAACAAAAAAAGGAGAAATAACAAGGGATAGCACAGAAATACAAAGGATTATAGCAGAGTATTATTAGCGGCCAGATGCCAACAAATTGAACAACCCAGAAGAAATGGACAAATTCTTAGAATCATATAACCTTCTAAGACTGAATCAGGAAGAAAGAGAAAATCTGAACAGACCAGCCTGTGGTGAGGAGATTGAAGCAGCTATCAAAAATCCTCCCAATAAACCACAGTCCAGGACCAGGTGACTTTACAGGTGATTTCTACCAAACAAAGAAGATTTAATACCTAACCTTCTCAAACTCTTCCAAAAAACTGAAGAGGAAGGAAGGCTACCTAACTTATCTTAAGAGGCCAGCATAACCCTGATACCAAAACCCGACCAAACAATACATACAACAAAAATCATTGGCCAATATCTCTGATGAACACAGATATAAAAATTCTCAATAGAATATCAGCAAAGTGAATAGAACAATACATTAAAAGAATTACATACCATCATCGCGTAGGATTTATTCCAGGGATGCAAAGATGGTTCAACATCTGCAAACCAATCAGTGTGATGCATTATATGAACAAAAAGAGGTATAAAAATCATATGATCGCCTCAATAGATGCATAAAAAACATGTGACAAGATTCAACACCCCCTTATTATAAAAATTCTCAATAAAATGGGTACAGAAGAAATGTACCTCGACATAAGACCATGTATGACAAAATCACATCCAATATCATACTCAGCGGTGAAAAACTGAAAGCTATCTCTCTAAAAGAAGGAACAAGACTCTCACCTGTTATTCCACATAGCATTGGAAGTCCTAGCCAGAGGAATTAGGCAAGAAAAGGGAGTGAAAGACATCATATTGGAAAGGAAGAAGTAAAACTATTATGATTTGCAGATGACATGATTTTATATATAGGAAACCCTAAGACACCACCAAAAAACTATTAGAAATAATGATCAAATATAGTAAAGTTTCAGGGTACAAAATCACATACAAAAATCTGTTGTGTTTCTATACGCTAACAATGAGCTAGCAGAAAGAAAATTTTAAAATCTTTTCAATTACAATTACAACAAAAGGAACAAAATACCTAGGAATAAATATAATCAAGGAGGTGAAAGGACCTATACACAGAAAATTACAAGACATTGTTGAAAGAAACTGAAGAAGACACAAATAAATGGAAAACTATTCCATACTCAGGGGTTGGAAAAATGGACATTGTTAAAATGTCATATTACCTAAAGAAATCTACAGATTCAATGCAATCCCTATCAAAATCCCACTGACATTTTTCTCAGAAATATAACCCCAAAAATCTAAAATTTATATGGAACCACAAAAGACCCTAAATGGCCAAAGCAATCCAGAGACAAAAGAACAAAGCTCGAAGTATCACATTCCCTGATTCCAGATTACACCAAAGTGACTGCAATCAGAACAGCGTGGTGTTGCCAGAAGAACAGACACACACAGATCAACAGAACAGAAGTGAAAGCCCAGAAATAAACCCACACATACATGGACAATTAATTTACAACACAGGAACAAAGAACAGATGATGGAGAAAGAATAATTTCTTCAACAAATGATGTTGGGAAAATGGGGCAGCCACACTCCCAAAAACGAAACCAGAGCACCTGCCTCATGACAAACACAAAAACGGATTAAACTCAACTCAAAATGGATTAAAGACTTGAAGACCTGAAACCATAAAACTCCTACATAAAACATAGGCAGTGCATCACTTAACATCAGTCTTAGCAATATCTTTCTGGATATCTCTCCTTAGGCAAAAGAAACAAAAGCAAAAATAAACAAATGGGACTATGTCAACCTAAAAAGCTGCTGCACAGCAAAGGAAACCTTAACAGATTGAAAGGACAACCTACTAAATGGGAGAAGATATTTGCAAATTGTGTATCCAATAAGGGGTTAATATCCAAAAGATATAAAGAAACTCATACAACTCAACAACAATAGTAAAAGAACAAATAACCCAAGTGAAAAATGGACCAAGTACTGGAATAGACATTTTTCTGAAGACATAGAGATGACCAACAGGCACGTGAAAAGATGTTCAACATCACTAATTATTAGAGAAATGTAAGTCAAAACCACAGTAAGATATCAGCTCATGCCTGTCAGAACCGTTATTACCAAAAAGGCAAGAAATAACAAGTGCTGGCAAGGATGTGGAGAAAATTAGAAGACAAACCCAAAATTTGGGCAAGACTAAACTAAAACCCTAGGGATGCACACTCAGGTACTAAAGCTCTATAGAAACACAAAGATGTGATTACTATAAAAATCAGCATAGCAGATGCTTTCATGGGGAGGCCGGGGTTGTGATCAGAATGAGGAACATGGATTTACTGAATGAGTGTCTGGGACAGTGATGTCCTGACCTGAAATGGTGATTAGAAAGGTGCTTACTTTATAATAATTGTTTAAGCTATAAATGTATTCTGTGCAATTTTGGGCATTTGTGTTTTATTCTACAATTTCAAAAACTTAATAATAAGATAGACATATGGTCATTGACATGGGAAGAGTCATTTATTCAGCCAGTAACTCTTCATTGATCTCACTCTCTGAGCTAGGCACAAATTCTCTGCCTTCTTGGAGCTTACTTTCTAGTGACAGACGTAAACAGGTAAGTAGATAACATGAAGGCTAAGTCCTGTGGGAAAAATGACGCAGATAAGGAGGCTGGAGCGTGATGGAGGCTAATGTTTTAGAGAAAGAAAGTCACCTGGGACTCCCATCTGAGTGGCATTTGAGCAGAGATCTGATGGAGAAAGGAGAGTTGTCAGAGGTGGAAGAATATTCCAAGGCAATGGGGACAGCACGGCTCTGAGCGGGAGTGTGATGAGCAGGGAGGCCAGTGCAGTTAGACAAGAGCAAATGAGGGGAAAAGACAGGAGGTGAGGTCCAGAGATTCCCTGAGGCCAGATCTTATGTGGCCTTAAGGATAACTTTTTAGTTCTGAATGCAGATTTCAAAGCAGTACAAATCCATTTTTAGAGGTATGGTGCAATCCATTTTTAAAGTGTATACTTACTTATATGAAACAAAACATTAAAAAAAATAACATCACCATCTCAACTTCATTATTGCTGATTCCCCTTCTAGTAAATTGACAGATGAGTGGCATTAACATAGCACAAGCTTCTTGTGCACAGAAAAAGGATGACTACATTTTAGGCTACCAACGGCATCTGCTAAGATGTCCAAGCAATCCCCCAGCTAGCTCCAGCATGCAGAGAACAGGGCCACCTTCAGACCACTCCCTAAATCCAGTGTCTTTAGCCATGGACTTTTTTTGAAAGCTAACTCTGCCGGAAAAATACCTTGGTTGGGGCTAATTCATTTCTCTTATCTGTATATTCAGTGGAACCACATGTAAATTATAACAGATGAGATTTGGGGTAAAAACTAGAAGATCTTGATGAAATATGGTATAAAACATAAGGAGAGAAATTACTAAAGCAGCTTTTGCAATAATTTCTTTTAAGTTTTAAGAGTAAAATTGACCTCAGGCAATTTAGCCATTTAACAATTGTCAGTTTTCCTTTGATGACTCTTGATGCCTTCAAAGATTAGAAGCAAGTGAGACCTATAGGTCTCCTTCATGACCTCGCTACCAGGTATACCAGGGTGAAAACAAAATTTGGACCAAGTTCTACTCCACATACAAACATTTTTTGCCAGATTCTTATACCCTCTTCACACAGAAGCTAAGATTCCTCTATAGTATCTTCTAGCCAACCACATATCTCATACACCATCAATTCTCCAACGAAACGTTATTTCATATATTTCTTTTGCTAATTAACAAACTCTAATGCAGATTTAGATGGTAGCAATTGAAGTGCTCTAAAGTCAGTCATTTCTCTAATGTGGATTCCTGGATAGTCTTTCAAATGCTAATTAACCACTCATGGAGTGTGGGCTTCTGATTAAATACTTCCCATATTCTAATCACTCCCATGCTGTAGGTTAAACTGGCACACACTTTGGCATTACTCTGACTTACACACTGAAGCATTTTTAAATGAATTACCATTGATTTAACAGAACCTAGCCCAGGCTGATTCTGCTTGGGAAAAGGAAGACTGAGTATTTTGACATCTTGTGGTCTCCCTCTTCTTGGCCAATGATTCTTGAACGCTTTACAGTATATACTTAGGCTGCTTTCAGAGAGAGATTTATACTGTCGTTATATGCAGTGTACTAAAAATAGCAGTTTTTAGGTTTGGCCACCAGAGGTCAGTAAACCTCTGCTTATTCAATATTTCCCATTTGACATCTTTTTTTAGAACAAAGAGAGCTATGAATTAATTTACATTCTGCATGGGAAAGTTTATCTCAATCTTTGAAGAATTAAAAGAAATAACAATTTTCCAAAGAAATCGAAAAAGTCCTTGACCCACAGGCAGAAAAGACTCTTTCTTTCCCACTTTATCCGCCATCTTATGTATAGCTCAAAATGAAAGATTCTGCTTAAATTCTGAGTAATCCTGGATTTAAAGCACAGATTCAACTATCATCATTTCCATTTGCAGGGGGGAAAAAAGAGGAAAATTCAAATTAAAGCTTTTAAGAGAATGTAGATTTCTAAGCTAAAATGTAGTTCCTATTATTTGTATACTTAAGTTCTCAACTTTTAATTATTTTTAACTTCACAGTGATTTTGAAGTATGTAGGGAGGTATTATTATCTCAGTTTTACAGGCTAAGAAAATAATACACAGCAGTGTAACCAGCCTGAGGTCCAAAATCTGGTGTATAACCCAGAACTCTCAATATATTTACCTTCTCTAAACCCCAATCACAGACTACCTTATATCTTTATTACCCCACACATGTGCTTATTTATGTCTTTCTCCACAGTGACAATGACATTGTAAGCTCCTTTGGGGCAGGAATCCAGCCCCTTCTCAATCACCCCACGATGACTTGAAAGTTAATCAAGAAACTGAATTTGTTAACTAAATAACTAAACTGAATTTGCCTGGTCTCTGTGTCTTCCCATAAACTCTGTAGGACACACACACACAACGGTGGGCAACGGCTCCAAACTGGAGATATCCCTGGTTGTGTTGTAAGTCCGAATAACATCAGAGAAACCATGTATTCAATTCTAGACATAGCAGGTATTTTTATTCACTAGGGCAGATCTTCAAACTAATTGACTTTGTATCCCAGCAGTAAAAATATATAGGCACACAAACCTAATATACAGATACACATATTTATAAATTATAAGTATAAATTATAATTATAAATATATAATTATATGTTATAATAAATATAAACTATACAAATTATAAATATGCATGTATGTTAATATTTATTTACATTTTAAAACATACTCAAATACAAAAATAAATATTATGAAACAAAGATGAAATAAAAATATGTTTAGGTGATTGTATATTTTATTTCCTTTATAAGGGCACAAAAATATTTTTTGGTCTCTCTAAATATTATTATAATAATTTTATAATACCAATATGATTTGAACTCTTACCTCCATGATTATAATTATTTATAAATTACAATATTTAGGAACATTTCAAAACACACAAACAAGAATAGAATTTTTAAATGACTGAAAGACATGATAAAATACTTTAAATGATTCCACATCTTTTTAGCATCCTCAAAACAACTTTATGTTCTCACATTCTTTTTTCCCTCAGAATACTGCAATTCAAAGGTTTGAGTTTATCTGGGTACTTGGTTTTAACAGTTAAAGAAGTAACCCCATAAAAACATGCTTTTGCATCCATTCATATGTTAAATAATGTGCTTAATAATTTTGCATTTTACTATGTAAGATTATATTATCATGTTTTTTTATCTCATAATGTGAAAAAAAGTTCACACTAATAGAAACCATCTGCACTACCATTTTCTCATAGATGACTTATGCTTGCACAGAAGTATTACCTCAGTTTCTTTGAAAGAATCTCTTTAATCCGCTGGTCCTTTGGGGCAGATTAACTTCCTTAAGTGATATAAAATCACTCCTAACTCCCCTGTAGTGTCATGTGTCACAACGCACTCAAAGGGAAGGAAGGGGTGAGACAGCCACTTGTGTGTGAGCCTCTTCCTGTGGACACCTACTGTACTCTAAAGGTACCTCACCGTCCTCCAGTTTGTGACCCTAAGACATGTGAACTGAATCAAGTGACCATCAATCTATACACTGAGTATTCTGAAAGCTTAAATTCCTTCTTACAATTTTAGGAAAACCCGAGGTAGAAAGTCACTGTATTTGTTTTCTATTGCTGAATAACAACAGTACCACACACCTAGTGGCTTAAAACAACATGCACTGATTATCTCACACTTTCTGAGATAGGAGTCTGGGCATGGCTTAGCTTAGGGTCCCCTGGTTGGGGTCCTCCAAGGCTGCAACCAAGTTATTGGTCAGGGCTGGGTTCTCATCTGGAGGTTTGGCTGTGGGAGGATCCTCCTCCCCACTCACATGGTTGTCAGCATTCTGGGTCCCTGTGATTGTAGGACTGAGAGCTGCCGGGCTTTGCTGGCTGTTGGCCAGAGGCTGCTCTCAGGTCCTAGGGCCTGCCCAGAGTTTCATGCCACATGGGTTCCTCAACATGGCTACTTCCTTCCTCACAGCCAGCTAGGGAGAGAGAGAACCCAGCAAGACCAGAGCCACAGATTTATGCAAAGCAATCACATGATCACTAACTCATAATCATGCACCTCCATCACCTTTGCCCCAACATTTAGAAGCAAGTCACAGGTGCCCCCCAAACTCAAGAGGAGACGAAAGACACAAGAGAGTGGATACTGACCAGGAGGTGGGGATCATAGGACCACCTTCAGAGTCTGCCTTGCCACCTCACTATTTACTGTCAAAGGGGGAAAGATGCAAAAATAAATGCTGAAAATACCTAGTTCTTTTAACGAGCTTAAGCGTCATATCTACATCTCCTCAAAACAGTTACCAACTGAAGCAACTTTCAATTATATACACCTTAAAAGGCTAGCGTTTCACAGTGTTTTCAGAGTAGGGTCTTCTGTTGGCATCTGAGCACAACCCTCTATGTTCTCTGTGCTGTATTTCCTGGAACCCTTACCAACAGGATTCTGAGTTAAAGCTCATCAATGGGAGGCATTCAGTTAAGGTTTGGCAGGCAGAAGGGAGGCAGAACCATCCTTACTGCCATGCAGGCTGGGCAGATATTGTGACCATGAGGCTTCGCAGCAGCCTCCAAGCATTTTCTTTGTGCTCCTGGCAGAGAAGACCGTCCCAAGTTCTTTCCTGCAATTCCTGCAACCTCCTCACTCTCTGAAAGATCCTGACACACCTGAGCTTTAATGTCAGCATTCCTTACCTTCTCTTCTGCTGTCCTTTTTGTAACATCTAATCACCTGAATTCACACCCTTCCTCCTTGAATCTACACAGTAACTTCTGTTTTCCTGACTGAACCGTGACTCTACAAAGGGTTCAAGACCCTTTTGAAGGACCATCATGTCGAATCCTGCTTGACTTCCTCTCTGACCCAGACATAAATATTGTCATCAGTTTAGTGTTTGTCCTGCTAGATCACAGACAGACAGACAGACACACACACACACACACACCCACAAATATCTGGTAAAATTTTGTATGTTTTTCTAACACATTACTGTATTGTATTGTGAATGTTCTGGTCATCTATTGGTGGTAACAAGCCACACAAAAACTTACTAGTGGAAAACAACTAACATTTATTATTCTCCTAATTCTGTGAGTCAGAAATTAGGGCAGGGCATAGCAGGGATGGCTACCCTTGCTTCACATGTCTGGGGCCTCAGCCAGGGTGGCTCAAAAGGCTAGGGATGGCTGGGACGGCTTGACTGGGCCACATGTGCAGCCCCTTGGTTTTTCTCTACACGCCATCTGCTGGGACTGTGATGTCCAAGATGGCAGCTTCACATACGTACATCTGTTGCCTCGGATGAGATGGCTAGAATGGGTGAAATAGTGAGGGCTGGGGCATCTTCCCCGCTCCACACACACCATTTTCATGACAACTGCACTTCTTACACAGCAGATGACTTCTCCCAGGGCAAGCATTATATTAACTAGGTCCAAAAGGCCCAGGAGGGAGCTGCATAGCTTCTTACAACGTAACCCCAGAAGTCCCAGAATCACCTCTGCCATTTTCTACTGGTTAAGCAAGTTACTAAGACTAACCCAGATTCAAAGGGAGGGCAGGAAGAGACACAGTGTCTTGCTGGAGGAATGGCCTGTGCACACAGAGGGAAGAATTGATGGCACTACCTTGGATACAAGTTCCCACAGTGCATTCTGTAACTAGGTTCTCACTCAGTACCAAGTCTTGGCAAGCTACCCAAGTTAGTCCATATAGATCTATTTCATTTTTTCCAAGTGCTGCATAACATTGACTAAGACTATATGCAATTTATTTAGATTTTATAGACATTTACAGACATTTGATGGTTTCCATTTTTTTAATTTTAAAATTATTCCTGAATATACTTATTCTTGTTTATATGCCAGTATTTCTCAGGTTAACACTGAGAGGTGAAATTACACTTTCAGCATCGTAAAGTATAAACATGCAATAGATACAATCAACTTGCCCCCCTAAACTGGCTCATCTAGTCTGTACTCCCCCCATAAATGTCTGACGGTACCACTTCCTTGCAGTCACTTTATACTATCAATTTTTTAAAATATGGGCCAATTTGATAGATGAAAAGTGATATCTCTTATTCATTTTTATTGTTCTGATATGATGAGTGCCTAATCACCACTGGGTTTGTTCTTCTATTGTGATTTGCCTGTCCGTTTCTTTGGCCCATTCTTCCACTGTGATTTCTCTTACTTCTAGCTATTTATAGAAAATTATGTCTAATCTGGATTCTCATCCTCCCTCTCTTACCCATTCAGAGAAGGCTGTAATGGAAGTCAGGACCCTGGCGACATGACTGGAGCTCAAAAGAAGAAGAAGCTCAGAGCTCTGAAGCTCAGGGTCTTGAGTCACTGCATCGACTCCATCATTTAGCCGGGAGTTGTATTCCAGAATCCCAGATTCTCCAGGCGAAATCCCTTCCTTCAAATTACAGATTATACCTTTGACAGTGTATCTTAAAGTGTGGTTCTCAACAGATGTTCTCAAAATCACCTGGGTGCCTGTGAAAAAGATTCCTGAGCAATGCCCCAGGTCAGCGTCACCAGAAGTTCATGGAAGAGCTCCCAGGAATCTGCATTTTTAACTAGCTACTTACTGCAAGTCACCACTAATGTTTGAAGAGCACTGCTTTAAGCCCAGGTCAGAAAGTTATTCTAAGAGTGGAGGGGAGGGAGAGGTAGCATACTACGCCACCTCCTGGTTTGCTATGGGAAGGAGAAAGACAACCACATTATCCTGGAATCTCAGAGAACACCTAACTCAGGGGTTCTTAAACCTGCTTGGTGTCAGCATTACCTGCAGAGATTCACCATCAGTTAAGTCAGAATCGCTGGACTCTGGGTCCAACAACAGCATTTGTAAAAGGCTATGTTCTATGTCATACACCCTGAGTCAAGAACCACTAGTCTAATTAGAACCCTTCACTTTTCAGAAAAGGCAACTCAGGCCAAGTGAGCTTACATCCTTTGTCTAGGGTGTCCCAGACACTAGTGGCCAAGACCTTAGCTGTCCTGACTGCATGACCAGAGCTCTATTATTTAACAGTTCCTCAGGAAGGGCTGATTTCAGTGGGAAAGGATTAATGTTGGAAGTACTTTGAGAGTAGTGTTTTCACAATACTGGTGAATGTTCTTTTCTGAAAATCAATTCTGTACATAGGTCTGCATTTCTATAAGAACAGGAAGGGAAATCTGCCAGACCTCTGACCGCAGCAGCACCATGGCAGGAAGCACGGCTAGCATCACACATGAAGCTCTTCCCATTACCTGCCTGCTCCCTAAGTGGCTATAAAAACCAAGCACTGCACATCTACACATGAGGAACCAATCAGGACTTGAATATCTGTATTTTGTTACCATCTCAAACTAGCATGTTCTCAGAGACAGGAAGTAATATAAAATGGGGTCAAGTATTACAGTTTTCATTCATCCTTACTCAAGTTTTCATTTTTCACTTACTCTTTCCCCTGTGTTCTTGTTTATGTCACAAGATACCCTAAAAATGCCCTGCATAGCTGAGGCGGATATGCCTAGGTTTGGAGGGAGGAGTCTAGGTTCTAAACCTTACTGTGCTCTAGTTGTGGCATACAAGAAAATTCTTTTAATGTCCCCATCTTTTTTTATCCTGCAAGATGGATGAGATAATCCATGCTCTGTTTATCTCACAGGATCATAATGAGATAAGAACTGACAAGGCAGTTTACAAACATAAGCATCGTAGACATATGATCTATACCATCATGACGTTCTTGTAACAAGGCAGACGTAAGCGTCATGCAAGTCCACTGGAAACCACATCCAAAGGAGCTTCCTGAAATTATATCCCTCCGGTGTGTTGTGTTTCACCCCCTAAGTTGCCCCAAAGGCATGATTGCAGAGAGGCTACACGAAACTAGAAAAGTGAAATTCTCAAAGCAAATACAAATAAAGAGTTAAAAAGTTCTTTTTGTTGTCTGCTAATTCCATGTCTAAATAATAACCACTTCTTTCTTAAATTCTATGCCTTTGTCCCACATTTTAACAGCCTAAATTTTTCTCTAACTCTTCACTAATGATCCCTTTTAGTTTTGTTTCAACTGTCTTTCTCAACACACACACACACACACACACAACATTGTCCAAAAGGAAATGCAGAATGACAAAAAAAGTCAATGTCTAAAGCACTCATTTTTAAATGTTTTAACTGGATAACAAAATAGCATTTTTCAAATAGGATGATATCCTACATGTGGCAAGAACTCTTGTGGGTATTTTTCTTGTTTGGGGGGAACAGGAAGGAAGAGTACATATCTTCATTGATTAGGAAAGTAGTCTGAGCTCACAGTAAATGGGAAGAAACCATGTAAAAAAGACAATACCACTTATCCAGAGATAATCATATTCAACGTGTGCATTATTTTCTTCCAGTCTCTCTTCTATATAAGTAGACAAATACACTGGCGTATGTCTCAAAATTGAGATGAAATTGTGCCTATTTTTTGGTACTCCTTATTCTGATTTAACATTTTATCACGAATACTGTTTCTATCCTTTTTGCTTGTTTCTATCCTTATTTTTCATAATCATAATTTTTAATGGTTTTATGTTACTCCATTGTATAGAAAAACCATAGCATAATTTTCTATTCTCTTATAACAATAGAGAATAAATGCATTAGATGCATTAACATAGTAATAACAATTATTTATTGAACATAGGTGATGCCTGTAATTGTGGCAATAACTTTATATACATTTTTCCTTATAATAGATTTTATTTTTTTTCAGCAGTTTTAGGTTTATACCAAAACTGAGAGGAAAGATATAAAGATTTTGCAAATATATGCTGCCTCTGAGCATGCATAGAGACCCCCCGCTGTCAACTCCTCCAGAGAGGTACCTTTGTTACAGCTGATGAACCTAAACTGACACGTCATAATCACCCAAAGTCCATAGTCACTCTTGGTGTTGTATATTTTATAAGTTTGGACAAATGTATAATGACATGTATCCACCATTATAATTTCATACAGAGTAGTTTCACTGCTCTAAAAATCCTCTGTGCTCCACCTACTCATCTCTCCCTTCCCCTAACCCCACAACCACTGATCTTTTTACTGTCTCTATAGTTTTGCCTTTTTCAGAATGTCATATAGTTGGAATCATACAGTATGAAGCCTCTTCAGATTGACTTCTTTCACTTAATAATAGGCATTTAACTTTCCTCCATGTCTTTTCATGGCTTGATAGCTCATTTCTTTTTGGCACTGAATAGTGTCTGGATGTATCACAGTGTATTGATTCATTCATCTACTGACTGCATCTTGGTTGCTTCCAAGTTTTGTCAATTATGAATAAGCTGCTATAAATATTCACATGTAGCTTTCTGTGTGAACATGTTTCCAGCTTCTCTGGGTAAATAACAAGGCGCACAACTGCTGGATCACATGGCAGGAAACCACCCAACTGTCTTCCAAAGTGGCCGGACCATTTTGCATTCCCACTAGCAATCAGTGAGAGTTCCTGCTGCTCCACATACTTGCCAGCATTTGAAGTTCCAAATTTGAGCCATTCTAATAAGTATAAAGTGGTATCCCACTGTTGTTTTAATTTGTATTCTTCCTAAAGATGTTGAGGTGTCAAGGATCTTTCACATGCTTATTTGCTGTCTGAGTATCTCCTTTGGCGAGGTGTCTGTTAAGATCTTCGGCCCATTTTTTAATTTAGTTGTTTGGTTTCTTATTATTGTGTTTTAAAAGTTCTTTGTATATTTTGAATAACAGCCCTTCATCAGATGTGTCCTTTGCAAATATTTTTTTTTTCCCAGTCTGGCTTTTCTTCTCGTTCTCTTGACATTACCTTTCACAGAATGAAAGTTTTTCATTTTAGTGAAGCCCAGCTTATCAAGTATTTCTGTCGCTGATTGTACCTTTGGTGTTGTATCTAAAAAGTTACTGCCAAACCCAAACTCATCTATGTTTTCTCCTAGATTATCTTCTAGGAGTTTTATCATTTTTTCTCTGATATTCACTGTGAGAACCAGGTCAAATCCCTGAAAGTAAAGCTCACAAACGTTCAGGGTCCCTCTAGTTGGGGGGCTCCCCTGGAGTTTTTAACTCCCAAAATTTTCACAGAAGAATTTCCAGCAATTCATCAATTATAGTTCAGGTTTTCCCACCCTGGCCCTGGTCCCCTCAGGATTTTCTGCTTGTGGGGTTCTGCTCCCATAAGTTGTGATTCTCTGCATTCATCTCTCTGTCTCTCCAGTTTTAGAGGCAGTGGTTTGCTCTGTGACCTTGCTTTTCTTACAGCTCTAAGAACTATTGATTTTTTGGCTTGATTGGCTTTTCCTTTGTTGTTAGGACAGAATGGTGACTTCTAAGCTTCTTATATACTTGATTGGACGCAGGAAGTCCTAAACATTCATATATGATCTTTTTATTCCCACAGCTAGGTTGAATCATATGAAATATCCATTGTTTGATGAGTTTTGACACACAAAAATGGCAATTTCATATGATTTACCTTCATAGATATTACCATTATATACGAATACAATTTAGAGGCTAGGTAGCTAGTTACCTGCCCACATACCACAGCATGGGAAAAAGCTACGATGTGAACCCACAGCTGTCTGATACCAAAGTCTTAACTACTGCTACTTGACAAATTATTAAATTGGGGTTGTTATATTTATTTTAAAAAATCACCTCCCTCTGTTTCTGTGAACACGCCTCCCTTCAATTAAAATAATGTTGCTTTTACTTCTTTATATTATATAATACCCTGATGATCAACAAGATGCATTCTTTCCTATTCACTTGTCTAACCTACTTTTTAAAAATCTACCCTAATTAAATGCATGAAACTACTTCAAAGACCAGCCATGGAAACATCACAGAGCACTTCACTTTCCGTAGGTTCAAGATGTGCCTTCTTTATTCTTTTATTCTCTGACCTAACATTTCAGACTACCCTCTTCAGGTCAGTTATTTTTACTATAATAATGGTATGGAATTGGGCATATTTCCACGCAGTCTTCATACGTGCAGACAAGACCAGAAAAAGAAAACTCACTTATCAAGCATGTATAATATGCCACTCGCAATGGAAAAAAACAATCACGTTATATTTTATTTTCACTGTTATCTCATGGAGTAGAAAATCACTACCTCTATCTTATTGATGAGGAAATAGAAAGCTCAATATATTAATTAACTTGTTTTTCAACAGAGAGGGACAGAGCTAGGATTTTAATCCTCGTTAAAGACCTGGGCAGGTATTGATTTTGTAAAAAGTTGGACAGAAATATTCATGTTTGGAGGCAGACAGAAACCAAACCATGCATGCTGAGTTTCTATCATCTAAATACATCTTAAATGTCCTGAATTCTCTCTCAGATGCTTCTCTGTCAGCACAGTAAAATGTCTTCTAAATGAACTCCACACATTTCTGGCTGGGTTTCCCTATTTACCAGTTCTCTTGCTAGACTGTGTAACTTTAGGCAAGCCACTTAATTCACTGAACCTTGACTTCTTTACCTAAAAAATTAAGTTCACTTAAGTTTTAAGATTCTAAAAGTCTATGTGTAAGACAAAGAAGATTCACTATCCATTAGACAAAAGGAAACAAGCATAACTACCCTAGTAGTTTGTAAATTACAGAAATTTCTCATGCTAAGAAAAATCTGAGACTGACTGAGCACAACTGACTGCAACATCATCTGACAATATATAAGGTCAAAGTAAAATAAGATGAAACTTGTAATACAGAATTGAAAAAATATGTAATGTCTCTATAAGGAAACTATTGACTATATCAGCTGTTTTTGCTATTGTTGGTGAGTAGTTTGTTCTCACTGTTGTTTTGGGTTTTGGGGGAGAGAAGTGGTTTTTTTTTTTGTTTGAGGCATACTTTGTTCTCATTTGGGGAGGGGGGTAAGTGTTCTGTATCAAAGAAAGAGCACTGACCTTGGAGGTAAATAAACCTAAGTTCTAGAATCAGATTCAGCCCGTTTCTTAGTCTCATGAGAAACCTATTTTGTTTGATGTGCTTTTAAAAACAACAAAAAATTACCTAGAAGGAGCGGAGAAATTCCTAGAAACATACAACCTACCAAGACTGAATCATGAAGAAATAGAACATCTGGGTAGACCAGCTCCTAGAAGGGAGATTGAATCAGTAATCAAAAAACCTCCCTACAAACTGAAATCCAGGACCAGATGGCTTCACTGGTAAATTCAACCAAACATTTAAAGAATAATTAGTATCAATCCTTCTCAAACTTTTCCCAAAAACTGAAGAAGAGGGAACACTTCCAAACTCATTTTACATGGCCAGCATTACCCTGATACCAAAGCCAGACAAAGAATCTACAAGAAAAGGAAATTTGTTTCTGATGTTTCTGATGAACTTAGGTACAAAAATCTTCAACACAGTATTGACAAAGTGAGCTCAACAGTACAGGATCATACAACATGATCAAGTGGGATTTATTCCTGGGATGTACAGATAATTCAGCCTATACAAATCAACAAATGTGATAAATGTGATTAGGAAAATCAAGGCTAAAAATCATATATCATCTCAATAGATGAATAAGAAGCATTTGACAAAATTTAACATATATTCAAAAATACTCTCAACAAAATGGGTTGGCGGGAACACACCTCAACATAATAAAGGCCATGTATGACAAGTCCACAGCTAACATCATCCCCAACAGAGAAAAGATAAAACCTTTTTCTCTAAGATCAGGAGCAAGACAAGGATGCCCACTTTCCTCACTTTTATTCACATAGTATTGGAAGTCTTTGCTAGAGCAATCAGGTAAAAAAATAAATACATAAAAGGCATCCAAATCTGAAAGAAAGGAGTAAAACTGTCTCTATTTGCAGATGATATGATTACATATACAGAACGCTACAAACTCTGCCAAAAAACACCCCAAAACTCTTAGAACAAACAAACAAGTTCACCAAAGTTGCAGGATACAAAATCAATATACAAAAATTAATTGCATTTCTAATAATGAACCATGAGAAAGAGAAATCAGGAAAATGATCCCAATAGCAACTGCAAAGAATAAAATACCTATGAATAAATTTAAACAAGGAGGTAAAAGAACTGTAAACTGAAAATTGTAAGACGTTAATGAAAGAAATTGGAGAAGACTCAAAGAAATGGAAAGATATCCCATGTTTGTGGATCAGAAGATTCAGTATTTTTTAAATGTCCATACTACACAAAGTGATATACAGCGTGATTCCTTTGAAATGTTAATGGCATTCCTCACAGAAATAGAACAATCCTAAAACATGTTTGGAACTACAAAAGATCCTGATTAACCAAAGCAACCTTGAGCAAGAAGAACAAAGCTGGAGGTATCACATTTCTTGATATCAAACTATATTATAAATGAATAGCAATCAAAACATTATGGTACAGGCATAAAAACAGACACATATATCAATGGAACAGAATAGAGAACCCAGAAATAAGCCCATGCATATATTCTCTATAAATTTTTTTACAAAGGAGACAAGAATAACAATGGGGAAAGGACAGTCTCTTCAATGGTGTTGGGAAAACTGGATATCCGCATGCAAAAAGAATGAAACTGGACCCCTATCTTACACCATAAACAAAAATCAACTCAAAATAGATTAAAGACTTGAACTGAATCTGAGACCTAAAACTGTAAAAACCCCAGAAGAAAGCATAGGGGATAAACTCAATATCATTCTAGGCAATGACTTTTGGATTTGACACCAAAAACAAAGGCAACAAAAGCAAAAATAAACAAGTGGGACTCTATCACACTAAAAATCTTCTGTACAGCAAAGGAAACCATCAACAAAATCAAAAGGCAACTTATAGAATGGGAGAAAACATTTGCACACCACATAGCCAATAAGGTGTTAATACCCAAAATATATAAGGAACTCTCATATCTCAACAGCTAAAAAAACAAATTTTAAAATGGTCAAAGGACCTTGATAGACATTTTTCCAAAGAAGACTTACAAATGGCCAACAGATACATGAAAAGGTACTCAACATGACTAATCATCACAGAAACACAAATCAAAACCACAGTGAGATATCACTTGACACCTGTTAGAATGGCTAATTATCAAAAGGACGAGAGACAACAAACACTGACAAGGATGTGGAAAAAGAGAACCTTCATGCACTGTTGGTGGGAATATAAGCTGGTAGAAACAGTATGGGAAACAGTATGGAGGTTCCTCAAGAATTATAAGTAGAAAAAAAAGTAGAATTACCATATGATCCAGCAATCTCACTTCAAGGTATATACCCAAGGAAAATAAAGTCATTCTCTCAAAAGAGATAGTGGTATTCCAATGTTCACTGCAGCATTATTCACAATAGCCAAGATATGGAAACAACCTAAGTAGCTGTTAATTGATGATTGGTTAAAAAAAATGTATATATACACAATGGAATATTATTCAGCCATAAAAAGGAAATCCTGCCATTTGGCACAACATGGATGAACCTGGAAGCGATTCTGTTAAATGAAATAAACCAGACAGAAAAGGACAAATACTGCATGCCATCACTTACATGTGGAGCCAAAAAGAAAAGTTGAATTTAAGAAGAGAGTAGAACTGTATTTGCCAGGGGTTAGGGGTGGAAGAAATGAGGAGATGTTGGTCAAAATGTATAAATTTTTAGTTATAAAATAAGTAAGGCCTGAAGATCTAATGTTTAATACAATGACTCTAGTTGATAATACTGTATTGTAAAATTGAAATTTGCTGAGAGAATAGAACTTAAATGTTCTCACCAAAAAAAAAAAAAACAACAACAAAAAAAACAAAACCCAACAGTGTTAACTATGTGAGGTGATAAACGTGTTAATGTACTTGATTATGGGAACCCCTTCACAACATATAGATAGAGCAAATCATTATATTGTGTACTTTAAATATATTACAATTTTATTCATAAACGTTACCTCAATAAAGCTAAGAAAATGTATATATATATATAAATGAATATATTATATGAATATGTTCTTTTAACAGAAAGTCTCTGGAGTTGCCATTTAATTAGCTACTTACTTCTCTGATGGCTCTGGGAGAATAAAATTTAAGAGGCACACCTTTACAAAGCAGCTCAGAATCGGCTTGTTTTATTATGCTTTTTGTATCAGAGCACAGTACTTTATAAAGAATCTGTTTCTATGTTTGCAAGACTCCTATTTTTCTCTAAAATATCAAAATGCTGTGGATATCCAGGAAAACTATCTTCCCACCATTAAAAAGGAGAGGAGGGGAGTAAGAGTCTCCCGTTGCACATAAACCTTCCCTCAGAAGAGCCTCGAGCTAACTCCACCATCACAGCTACCTAGCCATTGATAGAAATGAGGCCACCCTAGGCTGGAAAATAATGGAAAAGAGGGTTGAAAAAGATGGAAAACACAACCCACTTTCATCTTAGGATGGCTAGAATAGTGCCTCTTAAATAAAGGAGTATGTGTTACAAAAGGGATGTAGCTATTGAGTATTTGATCTCTTAACCTTCTGACATTTCATATTGGAAAAACAAAATTGATGCCACGGGTGTGAGGCTCGGCTAACTCAGAGTCGTAATGATGTGGAGCAACATGAAAACTGTGGAGGATTTATTGGCAGGAAGTAACAGAATAAAAAAGAATATGGCAATATTTTAAAGGGACAGTTCTTAAAAGAGTAAGATTGAATGGGCCTCCTATCATGGTGGGGCTGGCTAAATCCCCTGCACAGTCACTACAACAAGTTGCCATAGAAAAGCTGACTTTCTTTCTTTTTGGATGAGTGTATTCATGTTCAGCCTGCATTTAATCAACATAACTGACATATAACCAAATAATATTCAGGGGCTTCTAAGAATAAGAAAGAAATTTATAGAGAAGGATCCTTGGAAAACCACTCTAACAGAGAGAACATTTTATTAGCATATTTCCAAACAGCATCTGGTGGCTTAAAAGGAAACAGACATGGTTTATGGACAGTAATACCTGCCCATCTCCAATGAGAGGCATCCAGGAAATTACTTTTTTGTTTGACAGGTAACGCTGTTTCTGTCATAAGGATCCCCATTGGTGAACAAACTTTAGGAGAGCTCATAAAAGATAATGAAAAAGTATATTAATTTTTAACATCTGCATTTGAACCATCTTAAGACTGGCTAACAGACTGCAATCTGCAAGGCAGGTTACATAAGTAACAGGGCACCTGAAGGAGCATCCAAGTGTCAAAACTGCAGAGAAACAAAATGCTTCTGAAAGGAATCAAAGAAGGCTTTTCAGGGACCCCTTCACATGAACTGCTTGCTTCACAGGGAGCAGTACCGTCTAGTGGAAAGGGCGTGGTGGTCATTGGAATCCCGCAGACCTGGGTACACGTTCTGGTTCTGCGACCTAATCACTGCTTAATTTCTTTGAACTTTTGTTTCCTCTTCTGTAAAATGGGGATAATATACCTATTCTATAGGGTGGTTATATTAACTGAGGTAGAACTGTAAAAAAAAAAAAATTAATGGAACAGAAACCTAAATTAAATAGAGTGGGGAGACCAGCAGGGGGAGCTCTCACACCCTGTGATGACAGCAGAGCCCAACAGAAAGCACCCACTCCTCGTTCCTGGCAAGGACTCAGCCAATGAAAAGCCATGGACTCTGTTTACTACAGAGCGCCCAACTTCCCTTTTCCCTCTACGAATTCTTCTCCTTCCCTTACCGGGGAGATCATGTAAGTGGCTCATCACAGTTGCAAATCTCAAACTGCAATTCTCTGATGATCTCCCTCTTTGCTGGAGAAATATCTGACAGTCTATTTATTCTAGGTCAACATAATCACGGATAAAGTACCTAAGGTATAGTCCGTGCCCAGTAAACATTACTATTACAATTAGAGGCAAGAAATTCCAGCTCAAATGTTTCATGAGTCTGTAAGCACTTTCGGTGATCACTTAGCGGATCACCATCCTCTTCTAGAGAAAGCTGAGGTCCAGAGAGGTTTAGAGACTTGGCCCTACCACACCTGAGCCTCAGTGGTGCTCAAACGGCCTCTCAAAGCCCAGCAGTTCCACAAAGTCTGCTCAGGAACTGCCCAGAGCGTGACGAGAGGGGACAAAGAGGAAGTACTGTGAACCTCCTGTCCCACCGCAACACAGCCACTCCACTTTTGTTCCTTTTATACGGTGGATGTTCATGTAAATGTTCACGTGAAGGCAGAGTATCACAGCCAAAGAGATGTTAGAGGAACTGTTGCACTGGGCTGCCGGCCTGTTCGAAAAACCTAAGTGAACACTTGATATAAAAGAGGGAAGCGTGTGTCCCATTCCAGAGCCATGGGTCCCGGGAGAGCTTGTGTCACTGTGTGGTGGTGGTAACATCTGTCCCAGCAGAGGCTGTGAGGGGCCCTTCCATGCCCAACAATGTGCTGCAGGCACACGTGTGCGCACGCACACACACACACACACACACAGAGCACTCTAAGGCTGCATCAGCGCCACAATCACTCAGAACACACCTGTCTCCACTGACATTAATCAGGGACATGGGCACCAAGAACTTACCTGCCAGGGTCAGAGGACACTAACACTCGGGTGGGGTGGGGGGTCTCAGAGACATAAGACAGCTAGAGGAAATAAAGAGCTGAGACCTGAGTAGTCTCCCCGCTGAGCCTGGATCCTCTGTGAAACAAGCCTGGGAGGGAGATCTCAGGAAAAACTTGATTCTTAAATTGTACCAGCTAGTGTGGCCCAAGCCAGGTTTTGAACAAAGCTAATAGTCTGAAAGTTAAATAGTAACTTCCTCTTTACTGTCTTAGTCAGGGTTCTCCAGAGAAACAGAACCAATTGGACACACAGCGAGGGAGATTTATTTTTAAAAATTGGTTAATGAGAATGTGAAGGCTGGCAAGTCCAGAAGTTGCTGGGCAGACCTGCAGGCTGGAAATCCCAGAAAGAGCTGATGTTGCATCTTGAGTCCAAAGGCAGTCTGGAGGCAGAACTCCCTTCTCAGAGGACCTCAGTCTTTTAAGTAATTGGATGAGCTCTGCCCACGTTATGGAGAATAATCTGCATTACTCAGTATCTACACATTTAATGTTAATCACAGCTAAAAAAACAGTCGCAGGAACACCTGAACTGGACCAAACAACAGGGCACTCCAGCCTAGCCAAGTTGACAGTAAAATTAACCACCACATTCGCCATGTGAAGCCGGGAGACACCTGATTTGGGGTAGATTTGTGTGCTTTTTTAATGTTATTTACCTGTGCATGCTGGGTTTGTTTGTTTCTTTGTTTGTGGGCCTTGTCCACACCTGTTAAGGTAGCATTTGAATTACCCCCAGTTAGCTGCTACCACATAAACAGACCATCCTGAAACTTAGTGGCTAAAAGCACCAATTGTTAATTTCACTCACAATTCTGTGGGTCAGCACTCTAGCTGTGCTCAGCTGGGCTCAGCTGGGCAGCTCTAGTCTTGGGTGGATTTATTCCTGCGTCTGTGGTCAGGTGCTGGGTCAGTCAAGTGCCCCATGGGCAGGGATGGTCCATCTCTGCTCCACGTGGTCACTCATCCCCCATCAGGCTAACTCAGGCTTGTTCACCCAGAGGACACAGGGGTCCTTACATACACCAGAAGCATGCAAAGGCCTCTTGAGGCCCCAGCTAGCAAGGGCTGGAGAAATAGGGCTACCTCTTGACTGGAGATGCTGCAAAGTGGCATTGCAGAGGGCACAGCTGTAGGAATAATTGTAGCCACTTTTGTGAACAAACAATCTCCCAGAGCTCCCCTCAAATACAGAATCAACTAGCCCCTCAATGCCCAACACATAATGTAAGGTCAATGACTGTGCTCTCCCTTTCCAGTCCTTTTGGTCATTGTTCTGAAAGCAATTCAAATTTTCAAAAATACAGGCAGACTATTGTTGACCTGAAAGGTGCAGACTGCCAGATATTTCTCTAGCAAAGAGGGGTTTATTCAAGATCAGCAGAGAATTGCAATTTGAGACTTGCCACCATGGTGAGCCACATCAAGTTATGCCCCCAGCAAGGGAAGAAGACCTTTGTAGAGGGGAAAAGGAGGTTGGGCATCTGTAGTAAATAAGGAGTCCATGGCTTTTCCCTGGCTGAGTCCTTGCCAGGAAAGAAGAGGAGTCCTCCTTCCTTCTGTTGGGCACTGCTATCATCACAGGCTGTCATGCTCCCTTCCATCCCCCTGCTGGTCTCCTCACTCATTTAACTGAGGTTTCTGTTTATTAATGTTTAACACTCTTATTTCTGATTCAGACCTTTACCCTGTGGTGTTTTCTCCACTGGGAATCCTAGAAGGGTGGGAGTGGAAAAGAAAATGAAAGAACCTTAGTCTATACCGACCCCACTACCCTACAGCACTCGTTGGAGATGTTCTATAAAGATGAATACTTCCCTTTTAAAGAACAGAGATTCTTAAATTTAGTCATTCCTAGGCAGCTGAGTGCCTTGTAAACAACTGTTGCCATTTATCTAATATTTCTCAACTTTACTTCTTTATTGTCCCCACCCTGAGCCTTTCTAACCAATACCCTCATGAAATTTTACTACTACAGATATACTGTACACCTGTGCTTTACACATAAAAAGAACAGGGTATTTTTTGGTCCCAAGTTTCGCCCCACTGGGAATGAGATGGCCCTTGTTAGGAATGCGTGCTCGAAGTTCTCACAACAGTTACTTCTCCAGTCCCGACCATCCCCTCCCTCCCTCCTGTGTCCTGAACTCAGGCCACCATTTGCCTATACTCAGCTTTAATCATAAGTCAGGGGCTACTGACACCAGTGATTCTGTCTTCACATGACAAATACTAAAAAAGAGGAAGACAGAAGAAAAAGTCAACTGGAATTTCCTAATAAGGCCTTCACTGACAAGGATAAGTCAAAGGGGAAAAAAATCACCAGTTATGACTGAAGACTGAACCACTCTCCAGAACCATCAAACCCCAAACCAAAATCCATGCCCACCCTTGGGGATACTCAAGATACAAACTGCAAAGGAAATGGCCTTCAGACCAATACTGTTCTATGTTCTCCTGCTCTTTCTTATTTTGTGTGTGTGTGTGTGTGTGCATGTGTGTGTGCCAGAGTGTGTTCATTACGAAGCAATTAAAGCCTAAATTAGATATTAGTTGGTATTTCCTCCTGACATGTGTTTAGAATCCTTCAGGTATCTTTTGCTTTGCTAAGTTCACTCAATACTATGTTCTAGTCAATCTATTTCCAGAAGCAATGTTTTTGTTGATCTCCAAACTGATTAATTTTTTATTACCTTGCTAAATGTCTAAACCTGAGTGTTTAGGAAACAGCATACTGAACAAAACTTGTGCTAAATTTGCACTTGACAGTAATCAAGAAAATCTAGTACTTGTATGAGTATATTTGAACATACAATTATGTCACGGCATAATAAAAAAAAATCTAACTATAGATAATTCATATGCCCATACTCTGATTTTTCTTAATAAAGCAATTAAAGCAATTTCCCAGAATAAATTACAAGGAAATTCTTTGAAGATGTGTTCTTTTTGGAAGGTATGATCATCTATTTTATGTTAGACGTTATTTTCTCTTATTCTGGCATTTTAAATTGAATTAAATGATTTGCTGAATTTTCCCCAAGACAGGTATTGTTAGGAATTAAATTTAAAGAACAATGACAGAGGTAGATTCAGTCAATGCGAGCTATATCCTGCGCCACTACATAAGCTGATTCTCTGTCCCTCCAAAGACTGGGAGAATTCTGAACTGAGGGCCTGAGATTTCATGGTTAAGCAGGATCAGGTTAACTGCTCTGAACTTTCTGAAGCATGAGGTTCTCAGTTTGCTTCCCTTGCTGTTTGGGCCAGTGTGTAAGCAAGGTGCTTGGTGCATCCGTTGTAAAGTCTGAGCTTCACTGGGCTTTAACTAATGACTGATTGGGGATCAAAACTGGTTTTAACTTTAGTTGTTTAAAAAAGGAAGGAAGAAGAAAAGTAAACGGGACAAGGAACCAGCACCCACATCACAGATAGGAATGGAATTTGCTATCACATTTCTAGAGGGCAGGTGTCAATATACCTCAAAAGCCTAATCTGTGCATCTGTGCATGCCCTCTGACCCAGAAAAATGGACTTCTAGAAATGTATTCTAAAGAACAAACAATGAATGTGCCTGAATACTTACTATAAGGATAATAACTGCAGTGTTGTTTATAATGATTTACTTTATCATAAGCCCCTAACTATCCTACTACAGGGAAATAGTTAAATAGACCGGGGTGGATCCAAACATTTCCATACAAAAGCAGGTAACAAAACTAGATTAAAATATCAATTTTAAGTGAAATTATCCAGTCACAAAAAGATAAATACTATATGATTCCACTTATATGAATACCTAGAGTAGTCAAATTCATAGATGTAGAAGGTAGTTGTGGTTGCCAGGGGCTGAGAGAGGAGACAAAGGGGAATTACTGTTTCATGGGGACAGAGTTTCAGTTAGGAAAGATGAAAAAAATTCTGGAGATTGGTTTTACAACAATGTGAATGCAATTAACACTGCTGAGCTGTACACTTAAAGATAGTCAAAATGGTAAATTTTATAGTATGCATTTTTTACCACAATTCAAAAGTTTTGTATCTTGAAGATGGTATGATGAGGAGTATAATTTTCTTCATTTTGTCTGCATTTTCTAAATATTTTCTATAAGCATGTTCTGCTTATAATAAAGGGGGGACCTAATTATATGGGAAAAAAGAAAACCCATTCTATCTTTAGTTAATATTATTTTTCATGGTTAATAATTTTGTGTGATAATGAAGAAGGATTTTGGTCACTGACCCTGCTGAATATATTTTCTTTACCTAAAATGTACTTCCTGCCACATACCCCCGTATTTGTCTACAAAAGACATACATGCACTTCAAGACTCAATTTGAGTCAACCTTCCTAAGAAAGCTTCCTATATGACCTCAGTGAGAATTCATTCCCATTCTCATAGCATCTGTAATAATAATAATAATACTTAATGTTATTAGGTGCTTAATATGTAACTAGCACTGAGATTAAGGTATTATTTCACCTCCTAGTAATGACATTTAAGTAGGTATTATCATCCCCATTATACAGATGAGAAAGCAGAGGAAAAGACACAAAATACCTTGAATTGTAAAAGAAATTACAATCCACCTCTATCTGCTCCAGAACCCACATCCCTGCCCTGCCTCTCATAACTTGCAAGGCTACGAAGGATGCTGTGCTGGCTTCACTCACTTTCTGAAACAGAGTTTTCAACACGATGTCTAGCAGGACAAGATTTCTGAAATATTATTTATTTTTTCCTTTCTCCCATCCCATTTGTAGAGATGCTCAGTTCTGAGCTCCCGGCCCCTGGGGAGAGATACAATAGATCCAAAAGTAGAACTCGGATGAAGAGACTTCCTGACTGCGACTTCTGACCACTCCAGATAGACTAGATGTTGCAACAGGCTTCATGAACGGGAACAGGCCTTCTCTCCATCAGCGCCCCATACTCCCAACCACCCATTCTTTAGAAAAGGCACTGAGGAAGAAGGAGCATCAGGAGAAGGGGGAGCAGACAACTCAGTGGGTATCTGCGAGAGGGACACAACATCTCACATCCCAGGTTGGACTTGGGGTCAGTGAGGGATTCTGGTGCCTATCTGGGGAGATATGGATCACAGAGAACTTCAGAAAAATTACTGTGCCCCAGAGGGCTGTAAATACCTCAATTATAGCACTAAAGGAGAGAGAGGCTTGAGTCTGAAGGGACCACAAAAGGAAAGGCTTCTCAGGGGTGACCAACATGCAACCAAGCCCATCCCTTGGGCTGGGCAACCAGGGAAAGGGCCCAGGCCTCGTACTAGAAGGGAGTCCAGGTCTCATTAAAATCCACTGTTATTGAATATTGTCTGGGAGTCGCTTCAAAATAGTCTCCTGTAGAAGGGATATAGGTGAAATAAACACTTATGATTGCTGCCACTGGGTGATGCATACTTGGGGTTCACTGTCCTCTATTTTTGCATACATTTAAAGTTTTTCATAATTTTTTAAATGTTAACTTTGAAATTCCTGCCTTTAATTGTATCTCAAAGGTCTTAGAAATACCAGCAATGAAGCTTCTAATTGCAATCACCTTGAACTTGTCTGACCCACACTGGCCGAGGTGCCCCAGACCCTACAATCCTCCAAGGAAGGCCCTGCCCAGATCAGTGCAAGGACTGGTACAACAAGGGATGTTTCATTGGTGCCTGCATGATATGGAGAATTCAGTGCCTCTCCTTTCTCTCCTGCCAGTGCCTTGAGCCTTACTCCATAAGCCCCTACAACTTGTTAGATACACCCCTAGAAGGCAGGAACCACAAACTGACTGAGGTTGCATTTCTACACAATAGAAGCAGAGTTAAAGGGAAATAAAGTTATCTTTCTTATACCTGAGCCTGTGCTTTGAAATTCTTACTTGCTAAAATATTTTCAAGGTGATAAAACACACTGCCACTGCATAGTAAGCTAGCCAATGTCTGATTCCATTGGTTCCAATCAAATATATGTTTAAAAGTATATATGTGCTATACTTTACATACAAAGCTGAAGTGGTTGACCTATCATCCAAAGGGGTTTGGCATTAGTAGGGATTCCTCGTTCCTGCAAAAATTCTTTTGGGTTTAAACTCCACCGAACAAAAGCCATTTGGTAATGATGCTCGTCCCACCTTTGTCATCGGACTATTCTCTAAATTAGCTTACACTTTGAAGCCTTACTTGCAAAGCTGTCTGACAAAATCTGTTGATAACTTAGCAGTTTGAATTTAAGCACTCAGTAGATTGTGAAAATGAAAGAACGAGATTGGTTTTCAGCTCTATACTTTAAAAGATGCACGGGTCATTTTTGTCTGGGCATCCCAGATTGTAAAAACCTGACTTCTCCTGATGTAACTCAGGACTACACTAACTATCCCATGAAGGAGGTCTTTCCAGGGCAGCCTGAGGCAACAGGGCACATACTCAGGGTCTGCAGCTGCTGTTGTACCTACTAAGACCCACTGGAAGAAAAGCTGCTTTTCCTAACAGGATGAGGACTGACGGTCTTCCTGGTTTCCTTGGATACCCACCAGGAACCAAGACACTGTGCGCAGGTGCTGATATCTTATGGTAAGAAACCATAAACTTCTACTCCTGCTGCTAAATTTCCCCTTTCCTCCCTGCTAAATCTAGGGAGGATAAGAGGCAGCACTAAAGTTTGCTTTTGTTTCACTCATAATTTGTGAATCTGTACACTTGGTCTAAGGTTTACTATTTTTATAAGAGGGAGCTGCTCCTGGTCTCACTCTTGGACTCTGCCCAAACACAACCAGACTGAATTGTGACGCTGGTAATGGTCACGGGTTGCACCCAAACACGTGTAACTTTATTTACTTTATTCTCCGTATGACCATAGATTGTATTTACAAGATGGCCAGCCTAGGTTGGGACTGTCATATTTTACAAATGAACAAATAAAGCTGACTGATAATATGGTTTTGTGGCTCTCTAGCTCTGTGACGCTTGATAGGTTTCTTTTTTTTTTCTATTGAGGTATAGTCAGTTTACAATATTGTGTTATTCCTTGATAGGTTTTTATCAGTCTGGGCTTTGGTTTCTCCATAGGTGAAGTGGATATGATACTATTCACATTATAAATGTATTTAGAGTACTTAACAGTGTCTAGCATATAGTAAGTGTTCAGTAAATGCTAACTCTAATAAACAAACATGCCCAGAAAACTAAAGGCACCAAACCAAATTAAAAACCCCACATCTAGGGACATGTTCAAAAACCAAAACCAAACCCTCTCAGATGGAGGAATACCATATTCTTTGTGTTATTTCTAACTAACACAGTATAAGGGAGCCCTGGAGGGAGCAGAACAGGGAGCTGCAGCTGGCGTGAAAGCTGAAGGTCAGGACAAGTTGAGCACTTTAACAAGGCCCAGCCCAGAAGATGTACTCAAGTTTTATGAAAATTGAAAGAACGCCAAAAATACTGAATGGGACTGATGTGCAATGTCTGTGTGTGCATATGTGTGTGTTAAGCTGAAATGAGTTGTATACTATTCTAACTCCTTTAATATACAGTCAGCCGTCCATGTCTGCAGGTTCTGTACTGGAGGATTCAATCAAGCCCAGATAGAAAGTATTAGGGGAAAAAAATTCCATAAAGTTCCAAAACTCAAAACTTGAATTTGCCCCATGGGCAACTATTCATTTACATAGCATTTACATTGTGCTACAACTATTTCCATAGCGCTTACTTTGTGTAAATTCTTATAAGTAATCTAAAGATGATTTGAAGTATACAGGAGGATGTGCAGGAGTTGTTTGCAAACACTACGTCATTTTAGACAAGAGGCTTGTGCATCCGTGGATTTTGGTATCCATGGGGGGGCTCCACTCCCCCACAGATACCCAGGGAAGACTGTGTAACACAACCAACCTTCATTTAAAACCCCTTTCAACATCAACATCCTTGAAGAGTGGGAGCAGGATACAAACCCTTGGAGTGAAACACTTGGACTCACACAGCCAAGCCTTGCCCCAGTGTTTTGCCTTATAGCTCTTACTAAGTTGGAAGCTCCCAAACCTGGCCCTATTCATCCAGCAAAATGAATAACAAGGTGAGAACTTAGCCCACACCTCACTAATGCAAGAAGACACAAATGACCTGGCCACCCTCTGCAACTCTGCTGGTGCCCTTGGTTGCTTTTGCTCTGAAGGTCAATGGCATTGCCTTCTAGACATATAGCATGACACGAGAAGACCTCGAGCACAGAACAGCAGGCAAAGAATTTATTTTCTGCCTGAAAGAAGCACAGGGCCCCTCTTCCCCAATCATTTTTTATCAGCCAGCAAAAAGCTACACTCTTTTTCTCCAAAGAAGAAAAGGAGCTATTGAATTCCTACCTGTGCCTTTCATATGGAAATGATCGAGGTATTCTGCTTTCTTTAAAAGTTTCTGGTTGGAGTATCTGGAATCTCTTCTCTATCAATAACTGAATAGCATACGTCTGACCTGTCTTTTCACTCAAAACTAAGTCCTATTTGCCAGTTTCCACTGATGCTCAAAATGTACCAGTCCTCCAATTTCAGTTGGAAAAAAAAGTGGATGGGGACAAGTGTTCATCAAACAAAGACATTTTTATTTCATTTTAAGTGTGCATCCTGGTGCTATAGTGTTGGTAACAATTATCGTTATGGAAAAAAAAATCTTATTTGAAGAATAAATAATACATTAGTTTACTCTGTGGCCAGTTACTTCGTATAGTGAATTTCTGATTGACAGAGCAGGTTCTGGTGTCAATCCCTGGTCCCGCACTACATGCCAGTGCATGTCATTAGGTGAGACTCTGCTAGTGAGTTCCAGATTCCCCACCTGTAAAGGGGGGTCTTGGTGATGAAGAGTGCTCTTAACACATAAGGTTCAACTGAGGATTAAACGAGATCACCATGTACATGGCTTAACACAATGTCTGCAAAATTTGATGCTGGATATATATTAGCTATTATGATTCATCATTTGAGAAAACTTACCTCCCAAATTCGGGTTGTTTTTCTTTTCCAGGTAAATCTAATATAGGTGCTTTGAGATGCTTGTGTGTTCCCTCTATTCAGACTTCTCTTTTGTTGATAACATGTTCTGCCTCCAAAATCATAGCCTTTATCATTACCAAAGGTGTGGTTTATCTATGGGTTTTGTACAATAATTGGTAAAATAGGACCCTTAATGACTATAATACTATAACGAAATAAATTTCCTTGTTATCTGGAAAAAATATTTGTTTCTGTCCATGTAACTTAAAACTTTTTTGAGATAAATCAGTTTGTTTTCATTTCTAAATACTTAGAGTATGCCTAAGATGGTTGGAAAGTATACAGATTTGAGTCATGCAGATCTGGATTTAAATCCCATGCTTATAAATTACCTTACCTATAAATAATCTAGAATTTGAGAGACATAACTGTCATATTTCTTCAAGTGAGGGTGGTAAGACCGAAATAAAGATCTCAATTTTAGAGAGTTATGGTTCTTTTTTAACTTCCAAAATGAAATACAGATCTATCTAGAAGTAGAAATTGGGCAGAAAATGATTCCAAAAACATCAGAAAACAAAAGGGTAACATGCCCCAAAGTGAAAAGAAATTATATGGAATCGTTTAGATTTTAAGCACATTCTGAATATGAATGAATAATTTAGTGGCAAAAATATGAATACATGAATAAATGAGCTCTTCCTATCCCTTATGTCAGCAAAGGGATAGTTCCCAAACTTCCTTTCCATGTGCTCTGAAAACTGTAACATATGAGACGCTAGCCTTACTGTGACATTTTCAGTGCTGATGAAGAAGCCAAGAAAAAGAAAGAAAGCAAGTAAGCAAACAAGTAAATTAAATGACTGCTTGAGTTATCAGGAGGCTCCACACTCACGAATGAGATTAGTGCCCTTATAAACGAGGCTCAGGGGGGCGCCCTGACCCCCGTTCACCACGTGAGGATACAACGGAACAACCTTCACCAGCCCCTGACCATGCTGGCACTCTGATCTTGGACCTCCCAGCCTCCAAGAAAGACCCAGTCTCTGGTATTTTGTTACAGCAGCCCAAATGGACATACCATAAGTAGTCTTCTGTATCTGGTGCATTTCTTTTAGCATGCTGCTTTCAAGAACCTACATGTGGTCACGTGTGTCAGTACTTTACATCTTTTTATGGCTGAATAGTATTCTGTTAAATAGGTATGCCTCCATTTTGTTGATCCATTTACCAGTTGATGGACATTCAGGCATTACCAGCTCAGGGCTATTACAAATAATACTGCCATGCATGTTCACATAGCAGTGCATGCATAGACACGTTTTCATTTCCCTCGGGTAGGCATCTAGGAGTAGACTGGCTGGATTATATGGCAGATGTGTGTTTAATTTTTAAAGAAACTGCTGAACTTTTCTCAGTGGTTGTACCATTTTGTATTTCTGGGCTGACTTATAATTCAGCATATTTTAACTATATAGATCCACCCTTTATTTGTCTGTATTTATTTGTTTGTTTATAAAGTAAATTCTAAAACAGTATCTTTGTTCTGCATTCTGCAGTTTTTCTGAGAGTCTGCTTCTTAGTCTCTCTCTCTCTCTCTCACACACACACACACACACACATACATACCAGAGCCAAGTAAAATCCCTTAAGCATCTCTGCCCTTGATCTGGGGTCTCAGAGGCTGAATGAGCAGTGGGGAAACCAACAATATATTGGATTTAACCATGAGTATAATTGATTATTTTCACCTACATGATTAGCTTCCTTTTCAAAATCAGCTCTAGGACAGAAAACAAAACCTCCTTCTGGATAAACAAAATAATTAACAAATCTACATGAAAATGGAAGATGGCCTGAAGCAGTTTGGTCTTAGTGACCCTTAAAATGAAAAGAGAGGGGTGATCTTTTCAAGGAGATAGAAAACAGAACAACAAAAGAATTTTGCTGCAGCAGAAAATACATACTAAATACACATTCTACTGTTTTAGAAAATGCCTGCATAACTGATTATCAGTCCCCTGCAAAACCTTGCAGGCTCTTCAGGGAGATATGAAAAAGAATGTTTTACCAACAAGCATTCCCCCCAAAGCAATAAATTCCTTACGCTTTAAGAAATGTGTGTGTCTGTATATAATGATTTCAACCATAGTCCCTTATAAGAAGAAGCTTTTTCCCTGGGGGAAAAAAAAGGTAAAAGGGGGAGATATAAGTCAATCTCACAAATTTAATTTTAACTCAATCTGCAAGGTTGACTTGTTACACCATAAAATAAAAAACTAGATGGGAACAATAGAAGGAAAAATGAGTTTTAAAAAGAATTAGCAAGTTTGCTTTCTTTACCAGGAGGGGAAGTGGGGGGGCGGGGATAAATTGGGAGTTCAGGATTTGCAGATACCAACTACTGTATATAAATACAGATAAACAGCAAAGACCTACTGTAGAGCACAGGGAACTATATTCAATACCTTGTAATAGCCTATAGTGAAAAAGAATATGAAAAGGAGTATATATATGCATATATATGTACAACTGAGTCACTGTGCTGTATACCAGAAATTAACACCACATTGTAAACCGATTATATTTCAATTTTTAAAAAACACTTTAAAAAAAAAGAATTAGCAAAATTGACACCCTGTCTCATTTTCTTACTTCACCCTTAGTCTGTTCTTTACTTTGAGTTCTAGTTCAGAAGAATCCTTGCTTTGTGTTACTTAAAAAAAAAAAAAAGAACCACTGTCTTCCTTAAGCCAACAGTCATGTATGCTAATAAATATTGCTTTTGCTAATAAGAGGATTTAATATTACCCTAAATTTTCAGTTCTTATCCAGGAACAAAAAATGCCTGTCTTTTCTTGTTTGTTATATTTAAAACAGTCATTTAAATTATTACGGAAATAACATTAACAGCCTAATAGCATAAGATTTATCCACAATAGGAAAACTACCCTGAAAAATGTCCTTGGTGTGCATTTTAGGGATGGTGACTAAACGTCCTCTCACTTGCTTTAGGCCATTTGCTCTTTGTCAGCAGGGAGACATAACTTGCATCAGTGGAACACGTGCTCTGGGTTGCCTACGAATAGGATGGGTTTGACCTGACCCAGCTCTACTCACCAAGCTCTTGGGACCAGTATCAGGTATTTACAGAATTCAATCACTATTTCCTTGTAATTTTATAGACATTACCAACAAAGAAGTCAAACTTTTTATTTATAATTGTATGTATTATACCTGGAAATTCTTCTGAATTCAGATCAGATTTAAGGCAGTATTTGGAAATTTGTTTGAGGGCACTTGTCACTCCCTCAGCTATCTTTTCTCAGAACATACCCATGTTTGTAGCTGCTGTGGCCTTATTATTGCCTCTGGACCTCACCAGATGCCAGTCCCACCCCATCTCCCGATTATTGAATCACTTGACTAAGAGAAGTTAAGAGAAGTTAATCCATCAGCTGAACAGTAACCACATGATTTCCTCTCTGGAGACTTTGAACCAAGAGGCAAAATGACTCTTGGTAAATGGTACTAAGATCTAGCATGAAAACTCAGGCAGAAACAAAGCCAGAGAAAGTAAAATAAAACAGACAGAGAAATCAGAGATGAGAGACCAAACAGAGAAGAAAAAGTTCAAAGGGAGAGAGAATTTATCTAATTCTGACATTGTAATTCTCCTTTCCAGTTTACAGAAGGTTTGGCTATACTTTATTAGCAGATTAGCAGACCTTAGATGACTTTAAGGTTGTTCATCAAGTTCTTGTGAAATGGGAATATTAATCAAAGCAACTTGAATTTTTTTCTCCTGCTTCCCTCTTACATGTTATTTGGGATGGGAGAGTTTTTTCCCTACTCCTATTTGAAATTTCTTTTTTTGCTCATAAAACATTACACCCTGTGATCATTTAAATAGTGAAGAATAGTCTCAAATCTTTTTATTTATAAGGTCCCGTTCCATGCTAGGGACAAAGCTTCTAATTTCCCTCAAAATTACAGCTATTTCCTTACGGGAGGACGATTCTTCACGGGTCTCCCATGTTTCTCCATATCTGCTAGAGAGGCGCTAACTTTCCTTTGTTCTGTACCATTTTTCAAGGATCTCTGTATAGTGAACAGCCTTAGACAGAGATCGTGTCTTCCTCAGGAGGAAAGAACTGACTGCTTGCTGCCCAGCATGAGAAAGATAACACCTCCCTCTGGAGAAAAGGGCAGGCATGTTTACTGCTCATTAAAAAAAATCTGTGTTCCCTAAGTTTAGGGTTCCTCTCCCACAGCAGAATCCACTGTGTGTGCAGGTGTAACCTGGCCCTCTTTGCATTGTGGGAACTGACAGTCAGGGAACCAGCTTAAAAATACCACTGCTGTGAGTAAAAAACTGTTCTTTGACTCTGGCGCAAGAGTCTTCTGTCTTCTACCAGCCTCCATGAAACATAGCAAGCTAACTTGCAAATAGGGTGAACTTTCAGACCCTTTACAGTTCTTGACATTTCCTTCCCTCTAGGTAGGAAGTTCTACCCAGGGAAAGGTGTAATAGTTGCCTTTTCTTCACTTCTCACCACTCTTTCACTCACTAGCTACTTTCTGGTTCCTAAAGGGCCAAGAGAGTCGTCAGTGAGAGGATGGAGAGGCAACAGAAAAGGAGGTTCTTACTTATCACTGTCCAAAGCAAGTTTCTCCTTCTATGGAAGCCTGATAAATGTTTGCATTACCTGGATGGGTTCTTTAAAGAACCCATTGTGAGGCATCTCTTGCAGAAGATCTTCTAACTCAGATGAATGGATCTTTCAACAGGATAACACATGATTTCTATCACAGCCCCAAAGTATCCTGTGGTCCTTCTTCAGCCTCCATCTGCTGCAATCCCATCTCCCACTCTAATGGCCCTACTGAAATAACCTAATCCAACATCACACTGCCTCTCTGATACATAGGGTCCACTTACGAGCCTCAGGAGGCACCCGTGCACCTTTGCCCTGGCAAGTCTGGGGTGTGTAGACTAACCCCAAAGCAACCACCTCTCAGTGTTCCATGTCCTCCATATACTCTCTCAGTCAATCATGTTTAAATCACCTTTCCTGGGCTTGAAGGGAGAATCAGACACCACACACCTCTGCCCTTTGAAGGAAGCAGGGGACAAAGCACACAGCATAACTTAAAGAAATCTTTTCATAAATTCTGGCTCCTTAATCTTCAAGACTTTAACCCTTTATAGCCTCCAGTGTTTGGCATTTCCATTTTAATGTACTATCATTCTTACAATAACTGACCTCTTTACTTGCACCAGTTTTAGTGGATTTCTGAGAAGCAAACAAACCCTTAAAGAACAGATCAACGATGATAATTTAATATCTTTATTTCTGTCTCCCCAAACAATAGGATTTATTTTGAGATGACACCCCAGGTACTTTAGCATGGACTCTCATGTGGTTTTGCTTCATTTTATGAAATGGTATGTTGATAAAAAGTTATTTACCTACTATAAATAAGAAAATGTGTAAGTTTTATGCCAACAAATTAGAGAGCCTAGATAAAAAGGATAAATTTGTAGAAAGACACCAACTATCAAAACTAACTCAAGAAGAAAGTCTGAATTGACCTTTAACAAGTAAGGTGATTAAACTCACCAGAAATAAAAGCTCAGGACAAACTGGCTTCACTGGTGAACTCTACCAAACTTTTAAAGAGTAATTAAAGTAAGCAATACTTTACAAATTCTTCCAAAAACAGGAGAGGGAACACTTCCCAACTCATTTTATGAGGCCAGGATTACCCTGATACCAAAATCAGAGACATCACAAGAGACAAAAACCACAGACCAATATCCCCTACGAATATAAATAAATAAATCCTTAACAAATCCAGCAAATTGAATCCAGCAACAGAGCAAAAGAAGTATATACCAAGACTGTATTAGGCATGTCTTTTTATCCTTATGCTTTGAAATCTGAGACCCTGCTGACTCTGGAGAGACTGTCCCTCCCAGAGCAGCCAAATCCTAGAGACAATAAACAGCTCATCTGCTCATGCTCCTTTCCTATGCAAACCTACCAATTCAGAGCCCATCTCAACCATCTCCTTTATCAGGCTCTCATAGGGTTCTCACAGTCTGTGCCACTATCCCCCTACACCAAATGTCCAGGGCCAGGTACCAGACAACTAGAGACAGCCCCTATACCCCAGAGCCCACTGAAATTATTCAAACTAGCCAGCCCTAGACCTGCTTCCCCTTTCCTTCCCATGGAAACCACAATAAAGATACTTGCCCCCATTTTCCCTCGCTTCCTCTATCTCCTGACTGACCATGGTGTGTCCTCTGTATGCACCTTTCACCCTACACAGCATAAATGTGTCCCCTCTTCTTGGGAACTGTGAGTAATAAACTATCTTTTCAATGGAAACTGTTTCCTGATCTTTTGGCCTCAACGCCCCTGAATAATAATAAAACCTACACTTTAAAACAATAATCAAGTAGAATTTATCCCAGGAAAGTAAGATTGGTTCAATAAACAAAAATCAATCAATGTAACACACCATTTTCTTTAAAGTGAGCTGACCATAAAGTTTATGTGGAAATGCAAAGGACTTAGAATAGCCAAGACAATGCTACAAAAGAAGAACAAAGTGGAAAAAACTCACACTATCTGATTTCAAGACTTTCTTTAAAACTACAATAATCAAGATAGTATGGTATCGACATAACAATGAACAGATAGATCAAAGGACCAGAATAAAGAATTCAACATGACCCAGATTTTATGGTCAATTGATTTTCAATAAAGGCAATTCAATGGAGAAAGAAAAATCTTTTCAACAAATGATATTGGAACAAATCAATACCCATGTGGAAAAAAACTGAATCTCTACACACTCACATTCAGTACACAAAAATAATTAGAGATGGAAAACAGACCCCACGCACAAGCTAAAACTAAAAAACTTTTACTATAAAACATAACAAAAGATCACTGCAAATCTAACATACATATATTTTTTATATAGGACATAAAAGTCTGAACCATTCAAAAAAATTGAAAAAAAAAATACTTCTCAAAGTTAAAAAAAAGTTCTGCTCTTCAAAAGACACTACAAAGAAAATGAAGTCAAGACACAGACAAAGTAAATATTTGCAATGTGTCTACAAAGGTCTTATATTCAGAATATATAAAGTATTCTTACAACTCAGTAATAATAAAAGTAGCAATCCAATCTTTTAAAAATGGGCAAAAGATTTGAACAGACCCCTCAGCAAAGATTACATTCAAATGTCAAGTAATTACATCAAAAGGTGCTTAACATAATTAGTCATCAAAGAAATGAAAATTAAAATGAACATAAGAGACTACTCAATTACAATGGTTAAAATTTAAAAGACTGATAACCCCAAGTGTTGACAAATGTGCAAAGCAATCATAACTCTAATACACTAATGATGGAAACGCTGACTGGTATAGCCACTTTGGAAAATAGTTAGGCATTTCCTTACAAAGTTAACATACACTGACTATGTGATGCAGCAATTCCACTTCTAGATATTCATCCAAGAAAACTGGAAGCATATGTTCATACAAAGACTTAGACATAAATGTTCATAGCAGCCTTATTTAAAATAGCCAGAAACTAGAAACAACCCAGATATTCATCAATAGGTGAACTACGGTATATTCATACAATAGGATACTATTTAGCAATAACAAGGAACATGTTACTAGTGTGTACAATAATATATATAAATCTCACAGACATTATGCTAAGTGAAAGAAGCCAGACACAAGAGTACATACTTTATGTCCCTCTTCAAGTGAAACTGTTAGAAGGACAAATCTACATGATTAAAAGCAGATCAGCCTGAGGTGGGGATGAGAAGTGGGGATTGAATGAAAAGGATATAAGGGGTAATAGGAATGTTTTGTATTTTGGGGTTTTGGGTGTTCTTTTATTTCAACTGGGGTGGTAGTTATATGCATGGATATACTTGTCAGATTTCACCTGAAAATACGTGTGTTTTACTGTACATAAATTATACTGCAGTAAAGTTGGTATGTGAGATACTGTACACCCACTCAAGTGGCTTCAGTTAAAAAGACTGTAAGGATGTAACCTGCAGCAGGTGTTAATGGGGAGAAGACACTGCTGATGGAGTGTTAAATGGCACAGACACTTTGGGAAATTGTTCATCAGTTTCTTATAAAGTTAAGCAGATGCCTATCTTATGACCCAGAAGGAATTCCTGAGTATTTTCTCAAGAGAGACAAAAACACGTGACCACACAGACACCTGCACATGAATGTCCACAGCAGCTTTAAACATGAGAGCAACAAACTGAAACAACCCATATGTCATTCAACATGTGGAAGGATAAACAAGTGTGGTACCTCCACACAGTGAGACATTGCTCAGCAACAGAAAGGAACAAACCGATAAATGGAGCAACACAGATGACTCCCCACACGGAGCAAAGGAAGCCTTACGGCACAAAAAGTACATACCATATCATTCCACTTACGTAAAATTCAAAAATAAGCACCACTAACTCTATGACGCTGAAAATCAAAACAATTCTTACCTTTGTGGTGAGGATTCACTGGCAGAGGCACAAGGGAACCTTCTGAGGTGATGGCCATGTTCCATATCTTGATGGGGGTTTAAGATCTGTCCTTTTCACAATAAGTAAATTATATCTCACTTAAAAAAATCCAAAAACCTCAGCCATGAAACTTTCCTATCCTTTCCAGTCTCTTTCATAATCCAATCTTCAGGAAGCACATAGGAAAATACCTGGAAAAAAAAAAAAAAAAAGAAGTAAAAAAACACTTGTTCTTGGTTGGAAAGACAATAACATATGAAAATTATCACTTGTACAAATAATATTAAGTTGAATACATTTTCAATTAAAATCTCAACAGAGTTTTGTTATGGTTATTTCAGTCTGATTTCAGAATTGAATAAAATGGATTTAAACTTTATATGGAAGGATAATGCCCAAGAAAAATAAGGGAAAATACAAAAAGATGGCCAGCGAAGGGGATTTTCAGAATACATTATAAAATCATTATAATCTAAACAATACAGCATCAGCACAGAAACTGACAAACAGATCAGTGGCACCAGCTAGAATTTATTTCCCAGCCTCCCTGGTAGTTGGGAGTGGCCATGCATTTATAAGCTCAGGCTTATAAAATGAGCATGGGAATACTGTTTACCACCTCCACGCTTGATCCATAAAAATTTTACATGCCTGACTCCCTACGCACATTTCCACTTCTGGCTAACTGGAATAGTGATGACTACCCAGGCAGGCTTAGATACCTCATGTTGAAGATAGGGAGGCCATAGGTAGAAGTCAGGGTCCCTGAATTACTGCTTGGAAGAGGAAACTCAGAAGAGTTTCCACTCAGAAGCATCCACATTGGACATATTAGCCAAAAGAAAACAATTTTTTGTAATATTAAGCCCCTGAGCTTGGGGGTATATACATGTATAGCAATTAGTGATAAATATACAAATTCAATTCAGAATAAAGAGTCAAATATAAAATTAATTTTGGCTATTTAAGTATCTAGTCACTGATGAGAGATAAAATTAGACCCTGATATCATACATAGTAATAAATTGCAGGTGGGTTAAAGAGTTTTTTTTCAAAAAGAAAAAAGAAGACACTAGTGAACTTACCTACAAAACAGAAACAGACTCACAGACATAGTAAACCTACTTATGATTACTGGGGTGGGGCAAGGAGGTGGAAAGGGATAAATTAGGAGTTTGAGATTTGCAAATATTAATTACTGTTTATAAAATGGATAAAAAACAAATTTCTTCTGTATAGCACAGAGAACTATACTCAATACCTTGTAGTAACCCACAATGAAAAAGACTATGAAAGTGAATATATGTACGTGTATGTATGGTTGAAACATTATGCTGAATACCAGAAATTGACACATTGTAACTGATTATATACTTCAATTTTCTTTAAAAAAGAAGGGGTTTTTTTTCCAAAAAATAAGACAAATCTTAAGAACTCTTGATGAATACATATACAAATGGTTACCTTTTAACCATGCCTGGAAACTCTGAAGCTATTTTAATTGCAGTCATCTAAAAACCAATATAAACATTTTAAAATTGTAACATTATAGAGCCTGGAGACTGGGTCATAAAAGGCACCGCAACTTCCTCCTCTCTTTCTCTGGGATCTCTCACTTTGAAGGAGGCTGGATGCCTCAGTGTGAGTGGCCCTCGAGGAGGCCCACGTGGTAAGGAACTGATGACTTCTGTCCATGGCCAGTCCACATATGGTAGTCCCTCCCTTGTTCAAGTCTTCAATTTCCACATTTTCAGATACCCATGGTCAACTGTTGTCCAAAAACATTAACAGAAAATTCCAGAAATAAACAATTCATTTACAAGCCGACCCGAGGAGCTTGATGAAATCTCGTGCCGTCCTGCTCCTACCCATCCTGGACATGAATCATCCCTTTGTCCAGCGTGTCGTGCTCGTTAGTCACTTAGGAGCCATCTCCATAATCAGATCCCAGTGCTTATGCTTAATAACCCTTATTTGATTTAACAATGGCCCCAAAAGGCAAGAGTAGTGATGCTGGCAACTCAGATCTGCCAAAGAGAAGCGGTAAAATGCTTCCTTTAAATGAAAAGGAGAAAGTTCTTGGCTTAAGAAAAGGAAAAAAAAAAAAAAAGAACCATGTGCTGATCTTCTATTTGTGAAATTGTGAAGAAGGAATAAAAAATTCATGCTGGTTTTGCTGTCGTACCTCAAACTGCAAAAGTTACAGCCACAGTGCATGGCAAAGGTTCAGTTAAGATGGAAAAGGCATTAAATTTATAAGATATTTTGAGAAACAGATCACATTCACTTAATTTTATTACAGTGTATTATTATAATTGTTCTACTTTATTATTAATTATGTTGTTAAACTCTTACTGCACCTAGCTGATAAAATTAAACTTTATTATAGGTATGTATGTATAGGAAAAAACATAGTACATATAAAGTTTGGTACTATCTGGAGTTTCAGGCATCCACTGGAGTCTTGGAACATATCCCCTGTGGATGAGGGGGGACCGCTGTATATGTATATAAGAAGTGACAGACACTCTTCTAAGAGCTCTACACATATTAGTTCATTTACTTCTCATAACTCTTTGATGTAGGTTTTATGATCTTGATTTACAGATAAGAAAATTTATGAAACTTCCTCAAGGTCACGCAGCTTGTAAGTGGTGGTGCTGGGATAAGAACAAATATTGCCTCATACATTCCTGGTCTTAATTACACACATTATTAGGTTACCAATATGATTTGGAGGTGGGAGCAGAGGACTAGAGGGCTGGAAGGTGGAAGGAGGAAGAAGCTAAATGCATGTAGGAAAAAAATGACTGAATGAAGAAAACAATTTTACAATATCATCACATTTATACATCTGTAAAATTAGCATATGTATGTAAAACCATTTTTGATAAAAAGAAAATTAAGTACTATAAGAAAATATATTGGAACCTTTAAAAATTGGTTTCTCCCACACTAAGAGAAAACTGTCTTAATTATAACTAATTCAGTTATAATTATATATATATATATAACTATAACGGTAGTTCCTACTTTTATTAATATTTCATTCAGTCAACAAATATTTAATGAGCACCTACTATATGCCAGGCAGTATAACAGATGCTGGGCTAAACGGTGAGTAAGATATAGCCTCGATCTACTCAAGGCATGGACAGTAGCAAGAGATGGAGATCACCAAATTTGCCATATAATGAAAATTGCGCGGCCCTCCACACACCTGTAACCTCATCAGGACAGACATTTGTTTTCAAGTCACACAAAAAAAATAATAATAATGTGTACATTGATATCTGTGAATCAAGTATGCTAGCCACTCACCACTGCTAACTTTCCTCAATTCCTCCTACTAAACCTTTCTAGGCAGCTAGGTTCAACTGTACTAGACTGTACTACAGGTGTACCTAGCTAGCATTAACCCCACAGGCTCCAGTGAACATAAAACCTAAACCAAAAGGGAATAAAAACAAGAAGAAAATAATACTTGATTTGTAAGTCTTTTTGCGATTTCTCAGGTTCAGTCCATGATCAGAGCTTTGGCCATAGCAGTAAAAAAAGAAGTCATATATACATATTTACATCTCCTTTGATCCAGGATTTAAGTTAAGTGGTTTGGATTTATACACAGAGGCTAAACCCATAAGTGCACAAATCTATGCTGATCCTATTTGGATGGAGACCTTCTGCAGTGTCATTTATCAGGGTTCACACAGGGATTGGTCAGAGACTTTCTTCAGAACCACTCTTCAAATTACTTTATACATTGAAGCCGATTATACTAACAAAGTATTTGCTGAATGAGTGTCTCAGAATACTAAATGCTGTCTTTGCAAAAACCCTGGCAATTATAATCCCTTTGTGGAAGCCAAAAATCTGCCAAGCAAGGGTGCATTTGATTATTAGAGACTCACTGGAACAAACTGCTTGTATTCATTCCTATTTCATAAACTGCCTTAAAAACAGGCATGGAATCATGTTCTAGGGTTGTTTTTTTTTTTTTTCTATGAAAGTACATTAAGGCAAAATAAGGTCATGAAGTGCCTCAGTGCAGAACAAGCAAGAGAGAAACAAGAGACTGAGGATCGCTGGGCAGGGCATTTTCTCTCTTCAATTTTATATTTCTGGGCAATATTGCAAATGAGCCAACTAGAGAAAGAAGGTATAGAACTTTCCACTGAAGCAGCTCCTAGGGCATTGACTGGCATGGCATATTTAATCTTTTTTTTCTTTTTTGAATAAAATGACTGGTTTGCCAACTGCTTCTCCTACCACTTACCATAGTTCTCTTGACAATCCAGTCACATGGTTTCTTTTTGCTGGTCCTGTCCCTATCTACCTCAGGGCCTTTGCACTTGCAGACCTCACCAAGAATCCATCCCTGATTTTCTCCCAGTTCTCTACTCCTACTTCACGTTTGAAAGAGTCCTTCCCTGGCTACTTTCTCTGAAAGAATCCCACCCTCCAGATTTACATCCTTTCCCTTTCGCCTGCTCTGCTTCCTACAGCAGGCCCCCTCTCTGTGGTTCTCGTCTTCATTTCTTTTTGACTTGTTTATTGCCTGTGTCTCTCCCTGTAGGAGGTGAGCTCCGTGAGAGCAGAGCCTTGCCTGGTTGAGTCGCTCACCACTCTATTCCTGGTGCCTCACACTGTGCCAGGCACGTGATAAGACACTCAACCAGTATTTGTCAAATCAATGAAGGCACGAATGAGGACACAGAGACTGCTCATGCCTGTCTAGCTCCGGTGAGATACTCTCATTGGATTTTCTTTGCAAATCCACTGAAATATTTAATGTAGACTCAGAAATCATCCTTTTTTTTTTTTAATTAGGTGACTACATCCTGCTGGGTTTTGCCACTTGAATATCACCAGGCCCACAGCCATTTTGTGCCCCAGTGCCAGAAAATGGAAATTAATCTGAATTTATAAAAATAAGTATGATTTAAATAAGAGGGAATAAGGGAGGGTATAAAGAAGATGGTCACTGAGAATGTGATGAATGGAAGCCCATGTCTTGCAACAGGATGAAGAGGAGAGAGAGAGAGAAAGAAAAAGTTGGGGAAGAGAGGCAGTGAGAGAGAGACAGAGAGAAAGATGTTTCAGTCTCAGGCTTCAAATTACAAAAGGATGCTAAAAGCACCCCTTCACAAGTACACGCTCCCCAACACCTCCAGCCATTGAGCTGAAAAACGATTAATTTGAGACTACTTGAGAGGCTGAAATGTCAGTGGTTACCATTGCCTGACTACTGAAGTGTATTTGGAATTGTTAAGAGATGGAATCATTCTCAGTAGGAGTCCTACTGAAATGCAGTAATGTTGTTTCATACTTTTCAGATTCTTCATGTTTTTAAGAGTCTCAGACAATCTTTCACAACCCAGTGCCTCATTCTGATGTTGGTGTCTTCTAGAATCCAGCCCTACACCTGGTCTGTCTTTTCCTCTGTGGTTGCTCTGTCCCTCCATTCTCTTAAGGGTTACCTCAAACAGTTCCCCATAAAAGTAAACCAGACATTCTCACCTCTTCCTTTTAAAAGATATTTATGGTTTATCAAATAAATATGTGTATATAGTTTTAATTCATAGGCGGTATCAGAGGGACCATAACAAGAAATAGCAGCGCCCTGCCTCACACCTTCCCACCCGAGTGCTGCTCTGCTCACTAACAACTTAACTGCCCATTTCTGAACCATAATAATAGAACTTCAGAAGATGTGTATATATATATATATGTGTGTGTGTGTGTGTGTGTATTCATACATACACAATGGAATATTACTCAGCCTTGAGAAAAAAGGAAATCCTGCCTTTCCATGGATGGACTTGAAAGGCATTATGCTACATGAAATAAGACAGGCAGAGAAAGACAAATGCTACATGGTATCACTAACATGTAGAATCTAAAAAGAAAAAAAAAAAAAAAGTCAAATTCTTAGAAACGGAGAGTAAAAAGAGGTTGCCGGGGCTGGGGCTGGGGCTGGGGGAAATAGGGAGACAATGGTAAGAGAGTTCAAACTTTCAGCTCTGCAGTGAACAAGGTCTAAGGAGCTAATGCAAACCATGGTGACCACAGTTGATGACACTGGACTGTATAACTGAAATTTGCTAAGAGAGTACAACTTAAATGTTCTCACCAAAAAACAAAAGAAAAACAAAAACCCAGGACTCCAAGTTCCCACCACATCTCCCACCTACCACTGTTTCTCCTATTACTCTGGATAAGCTTGGATGAGGCCAGGCCCCAGTCTGTGCACCAGACCCTGTCCCCTTTCACTGCTCAATAACAACAACCCTCTCTCTCCTGCAGCATCCATTTTTCCCCTCTCTACCAAAACATTCCTGTTAGCACATAAACACGCCATTAATCTTTCCACCTAAAAAAATTGAAACTTATTTTGACCCCGTCTGCTACCTCCAAGTTCCACTGCTTTTCTCTTTTTTGGTCACACACACCCATAAAAAACACCAGAAACAGTTGTCCATACTCACTGTCTCCCATTCTCTCCTCCTGCCTCTCTTGAACCCAAATGCAGCCAGACTTTCACACAATCCACTCCACTGAAATTGCTCTCATCAGCTTAACAAGGACAATCTGATGCCACATTCCTCTCCTAAATTGACCTGGCAGCAGTGTTCAGCACAGCTGATCGCTCTCCTTCTGGAAATACTGTCTTCACTTGGCTTCCAGAACACCACACTCCTCTGGTTTCTTCTCCTCCCTCTCGGTCCTTTCCTTCTCAATCTCTTGCTCTTCGTCTGACATTTCAGTGTTGGAGTTCCTTTAGGTCCAGTCCCTAGACCTCCCATTTTACCTGCCTGCATGCATTTCCTGCATAATCCCATACAAGGCTTTAAGTCCATCTATGCATTGATGACTGCCAAATTTTTATCTCCAACCCAAACCTGTTCCCTTAAACTCCAGACTCATCTCTAGCCAACCGTCTACTTGGTATCTTCACGAGACAAACTCAATTCATTCAAACCTGACTTCCTGACTTTCCCCGGCACCTTGTCTTCCAGCATCTGCTCCCCATCTCACTCACTGGCCCCCTATTCTTCCAGCTGCTCAGACAATAACCACAGAGTCACCATTAAATTCTTTTCTACATCTGAAATCAAATCCATCAATAACCCTTGTAAGATTTACCTTCTAATTACATCCAGAATTCAGCCATGTCTCACCATGCTCACTGTCACCGCCTAAATTAGTTCAACAGCCTCCTACCTAGAGTCTCCCCATCAATAGCCTCCCACACTTCTGTCCTTTTCCCTTCCAGTTTAGTCTTAACAGAGAGGCCCTTTTAAAGCACCAAGCAGGTCACGATATTCTCGTGTTTGCAGCCCTCCAAGGGCATCTCCTCTCACACAGTGCAAACCAAAGTCCTCACTAAACCATTAAAGCCCTTTCGTCTAGCCCTCCAGGGCCTCCCTGCGTCACCTGCTTCTCCTCCCATCCATCTACTTAAGCTTCTTCAACCATGCTGGCCTTCCTGAACTTCTGTACAGCCCAGACATGATCTCACCTTGGTGTCTTTGTATTTACCACTTCCTCTGCTCTGACTGCCCCTCCCCAAACATCCACAGGGCTAGTTGCCTTACTTCTTGCAAGCTCTGTGCAGGTATTTTCTGTGAGGCTTTCCCTGGCTATGCTATCCAAAAGTTCAGTTTTCCCTTCTGACACGTCCTCTTACCTTTGGCTGCTTTATTAATTTTTTTCCTTGCCACTTATCTAACATACTAAATACTTTACTTTGTTCTCATGTTTCTTGTAGGTTTTTCTGATTAAAATGTAAGCTCCCTCATAGCAGGGATTCTCTGATTTGGATTCCTGCTGCTTCTCAGGCATACTGAACAGTGCCTGTACACAGGAACTCAATCTTGGTCAGAGTCATACATTACAGTTCTCTATTTGATAGACTGAAAAACTGGTGCACACACAAGAAAACAAATGTTGCCCAAGGTAAATGGCAAAGCCTGAATTGGAACATGAGTCCTGACTCCCAAGGCTGAGCTTTTTCCATTTTGCCAAGATATTTTCCACCATTATATTTAGACTTTTCTACATAAATGTCACTTGACAATGGAAGAAATCAGCTCCAGTTAGAAGATGAGCAACACTTTCCCCTCTGATTGGTTCTGTTCATACATTTAAATTGTTGCTTCATATTTGTACAATTACATGAAAACAAACACACACAAAGATGATCACCACAACAGAGCAGAAATTGGAAAATCCTGAACATTCACCAATAGAAGACTGGTTAAATAAATTACGTTATATTCATGCAGTGGAATACTTCTGCAGACACAAAAAAGATCGAAGTAAATCTATAAGTACTGATTTGGCAATCATATCTCCAAGGTATATTACATGTGCTAACAATTTCTTATCCACAATTCCAAAATCCAAAACACACACTGGAAACTAAAAGTTTTGTAATTTAACTGGGGGCAAAACCTCACCAGTCCTAAACTCACTTGACAGCAAATATTTACCTGTCTTGAAGTGAAGATATGTACAGTCTCACTTGGTGTGCATAGAATATTCATACTTTCCAGTGCAAAATCCATTTATTGTGTTTAATTATGGGGTGCCGCCTCAGACCAGCTGTATTATGTGAAATTTGGTGTAAGCACTATATCAGTACTCTAAAATCCAAAAGACTCTGAGTTCCTAAACTCAACTGGCCCCAAAGCTCCCAACAAGGAATTACAGCCTACACGAAGTGAACACACAAGATGCAGAAGAGTGTCTGTGGAATGAACCAATTTGCAGAATTTAAAAAAGACACATACACTGGTTTACGCCTGGAAATTCTGAAATGAGTATGTCTTTTTCATAAAGAAAGAATTGACATTGATTATTTCTAAGGATCGGAACAGAAGGAAGTGCTGAACATCTATCATCACAGAAACCAGCTCATCTCCTAGGGCCTGGGGCAGCAGGAGGGAGCTTCGGGGTTTCTCCCTGCAGGGCTGCCATGAGATGATTTGACTACAAGCACCTTGTGTCCCTGTGTGTTTCAACTAAAGATCTCAGGCTCTAGCAACAGAAGCTGATGGACCCATCTTCAGTCACATCCCCTGTGGGTGGGGGCAGGGTGGAGAGGTGGGAGGAAGTCTCCTTCGACTGGTGGTGCAGTTGGTACCTCCCTGAAGGAGGCAGTGATAAGGCTCTTATACAAGGGAGAGGAATGACCTGGTGGGCAGACAACGAAAACAAAAGTAACACAGTAAACACAGGAGGTGGGACCTGACCTGAATACATACCTATCACCAGCTACTTGCCTGTGAGTCACTGGGTAAACTTCTTAATCCTTCTGGGCTTTGCTTTCTCACTGACGAGGAAGAGAGATCTCCACGCTCTAACAGTTTGCTGCTGGACTAGACACAAGGTCTCTTAGACTTGAAAATGCATACAAACCACCTAGGGATCTTGTTAAAAATACAGATTCTGTCTCAGCAGGTCTGGAGTGGTTTGCACAAGCTCCCAGGTGATGCTGAAGGTGCTGGTCAATTAGACCACACTTTCAGCAGCAAAGCCGCCAGAGGACTGTGCTGTGGCTTGCAGGTGATGAGACACTAAACCCAAGTGAGCAAAATTGGAGCTCTGAAGGATCTACTTTATAGTAATGATACTCGGTTCAAAACTTCCTTTGTGGCCCAGTTTATTGCAAATATTGAAAGTAGGGACAGCACCACTAACGGGGTTTGTCCTTTGTGAAAGCAAGCAACTTTCATTTCATCATGATTCTAATCATTAAACAATAAACCAAGAATTTGTCCACTTAATAATACTCTGAAGCATAACCTAAGAGCTTTACCATCAACCATATTAGGTACTTAAGAAACAAATGATTCTAACTTTTGCATAGAGCTAATACAAAAGATAATCACTTTTCAAGGTTTTCATAATTAATATAAGATTCAGAGAATTTTTTTGAGCTATGGACCAAGCCATCCTCCAATCATACCAGGATATTAACCAACAGAATTTAGCTTGGGAGGTCTCTGGGAAAGGCCTAGGTTTTCATTTATGGCTGTGTAGAGTCAAGTACACAGATGGGTTTCAATAAATAATCAAATATAATGGAAATGGGGGGCTCTGAGTTGAGTACAAGTCCTAAAGGGATCGCAATGAGTTTATTTAAGGTTTTGCCTGCATTAGGAAGTCAAATCCCCCTCTGATAGGCTTGATGTTGTTTAGTCTACATTAGGTATAATTTTAGAAGTCAAGTACTCTCATGTCAGACAGTTTCCTTTTAGACCAGAAACCACATCAGAAACCCGAACTGACTGTGACATTAATTACCCCCCAATCAAACATTTCCGTCCTCTGCCGGCTTCCTTGATTCTGTGTCCTCTCACTGGCAGGACCCTGGCATGCCTGGGGAACACAGGAAGCTGGGAGAGCCAAATAAGATAATCACGTGCGAATTATTGAATAGGATGGTGTCCTGGACATTTCCAGTTATAATTCACCTTTCACACACAAAGCAGTTGACATTTTATTAAAATCCTCAAAAGGCAGCATTTTGTCCCAAGTGGACAGCTTAAAATCTCAGGTGCTGTAGAACACTAGACAGGGAGAGCTAAAAATAACTATAAGGACGGGGCTTCTAAGTAGTAAGAAACAAAAATAAAAACAAATGAATAAATATTTAATGTGACAAATGGTCACAAGGGACATCTGGAAGCACTCAGTCCAAAAGGCAAGTTTTTCCCGTCAAACCCTCGGTCACTGGTTATGGCAGGTGTTTCCAGAAGGCTTTCAAGGTAGCCAGAGCAACACAGCGGAGTCCGCCGGAGAAGCGGTGCCCCTCCAGCAGGTGAAAAGTGGAGGGGCACTGAAGGTCTCCTCACCTGACTTTCAAGAATATATTTGTTAATCCTAATCCCAGTGCTGTGCGTCACGTCCCCAGAATTTACTCATCTTCTCTCTGGAAGTTTGTGCCCTTTGACTAACCTCTCGCCATTTCTCCCATTTCTCCCACCCCTCCCCCAGCCCCTGGTAACCACCATTCTACCCTTTGTTTCTATGTGTTCGGCTTTTATCTTACAGGCAGCAGAGAAGGCAGCAGCTTGGTAAAGTCGCCTCCGCTGGTAACACGATAAAATTGTCCGAAAGCAGCTGGGACCCTGACGGCTGGCTGGAGTCTGCGCAGGGCTGACTTGCTTGCGCCGTTGGTGACCTTTGACCTAATTTGCATTGCACATGTTTCATACCAACTTCCACGGAAGGTGCACGTGACCCTTTAAGGATGAAGCTCTGTTTGCGCCTGCGCATAAGAATGCATCGCGCTCTCAAACTTTGCAACCAACCGATTTTTTTCCCCTTTTCTTCACCGCCCCCAAACTCTTAAGTGTTAAACTACCCACCTCACCTTGCTGTCAGGGAGACAGATTTGAGCCCTGCCGCCTGTCTCCTTGCTGGTGGACTTCAGAATAAAGCTTTTCGTTTCTCAAAAGCTGGTGCCTTAGTACTGGCTTCTATGCGCCCCAGGCAGTGAGAGCTTTGTTCAGTAACAACAGGGTATTTGTCTTTGACTTCCTTCACTTAGCATGATGACCTCCAGGTCCATGTTGTCACAAAGGCGGGATTTCCTTCTTTCTCGTGGCTTAATAATATTCCATTGTATATGAATACTATTCTGTTATCCATTCATCTGAAAGTCATCAAGAAAGTAGATCTAAAACAGCATGATATTGGTACAAAAACAGACATATGGACCAGTGGAACAGAATAGAGAGACCAGAAATGAACCCACAAACTTTTGTTCAACTAATCTTTGACAAAGGAGGCAAGAATATACAATGGAATAAAGACAGTCTCTTCAGCAAATAGTGTTGGGAAAACTGGACAGCAGCATGTAAATGAATGAAGCTAGAACACTCCCTTATGCCATACACAAAAATAAACTGAAAATGGATCTAAGACTTAAACATAAGACAAGATACAATAAACCTCCTAGAAGAAAATATAGGCAAAACATTATCTGACATACATCTCAAAAATGTTTTCCTAGGGCAGTCTACCCAAGCAATAGAAATAAAAGCAAAAATTAACAAATGGGACCTAACTAAGCTTACAAGCTTCTACACAGCAAAGGAAACCATAAGTAAAACAAAACGACAACCTATGGAATGGGAGAAAATTTTTGCAAATGAAACCAACAAAGGCTTGATCTCCAGAATATTTAAGCAGCTCATACGACTTAATAAGAAAAAAACAAACAACCCAATCCAAAAATGGTTAGAAAACCTAAACAAGCAATTTTCCAAGGAAGAAATACAAATGATCAATAGGCACATGAAAAAATGCTCAATATCACTAATTATGAGAGAAATGCAACTCAAAACTACAATGATGTATCACCTCACACCAGTCAGAATGGCTATCATTCAAAAGTCCACAAATGACAAATGCTGGAGAGGCTGTGGAGAAAAGGGAACCCTCCTACACTGCTGGTGGAAATTCAGTTTGGTGCAGCCACTGTGGAAAACAGTATGGAGATTCCTCAAAAGACTAGGAATAGACTTACCATATGACCCAGGAATCCCACTCCTGGGCATATATCCAGAAGGAACCCTACTTCAAAAAGACACCTGCACCCCAATGTTCATAGCGGCATTACTTACAATAGCCAAGACATGGAAAGAGCCTAAATGTCCATCAACAGCTGACTGGATAAAGAAGCTGTGGTATATTTAGACAATGGAATACTATTCAGCCATAAAAACCGACAACATAACACAATTTGCAGCAACATGGATGTTCCTGGAGAATGTCATTCTAAGTAAAGTAAGCCAGAAAGAGAAAGAAATATACCATATGAGATCATTCATATGTGAAATCTAAAAAAAAAAAAAAAAAAAGACCATAAATACAAAACAGAAACAGACTCATAGACATAGAACACAAACTTGTGGTTGCCAAGATGGATGGGTGTGGGAAGGGATAGACTAGGAGTTCAAAATTTGTAGATACTGACAGGCATATGTAGAATAGATAAACAAAATTATACTGTATAGCACAGGGAAATATATACAAGATCTTGTGGTAGCTCACAGCGAAAAAAAATGTGACAATGAATATATGTATGTTCATGTATAACTGAAAAATTGTGCTCTACACTGGAATTTGACACAACATTGTAAAATGACTATAACTCAATAAAAAATGTTTAAAAAAAGAAAGTAGATCTTTTTTTTTAAGTTTCTTCTGTATAGCACAAGGAACTATGTTCAATATCTTGTAATAACTTCTAACGGAAAAAATATGGAAATTAATATACGTATGTATATGCATGACTGGAATATTGTGCTGTACACCAGAGATTGACACATTGTAACTGACTATACTTCAGTTTTAAAAAATAAATAAATAAAAAAGAAAGTAGACCTTAAGTGTTCTCACCACACACACACACACACACACACACACACACACACACACACACACACACAAGGTCATTATGTAATGTAATGTGATAGAGGTGTTAGCTCACACTATAGTGTGTTGGTTCGAAAACTCAGAAGTTCCCCGAATCAAATCTGAAACTGGCCCCCATATATGGATGGCAAGGAGAGACAGAAGGAAGAGGCAGACCACTCCAGACTGGTACAAAGCAGGTTTAACAAGCAAGGGAACTTACACACGAGGCTTGTCTTGGGCGGTCTCAAGATGAGGAGATCTCCATACCCACCCGCCAGAATCTTAAAGGTTTCTGTAGAGGCCTTACCAGGATTTAGTTGCATATTCAGTACACGTGACCTCAACAACACATTATTTTCTAAAGGCTGCACCCTTGAAAATGTCTCCTACTGTGGGTACGGTGGACAGAAGATACATTCCAAGGACAAGGGAGGGGGTGACGAGACTTCGATGCCTGGGTGCAGCTCATGGGTCAAAAGGCAGTGACGTCGTCTTGATTACCTCCTACAACACAGTGGTAATCATCTTGTAATACACAAGTGTGTGCCTTAAGCTTACACAATGTACTATGTCAATTATAGCTCAATGAAGCTGGAAAAAAAGTTTTAAATCGAATATATAAACAAATATACACACATTCTACAACCTGTAATTTCCATCTCCATATAGATTCTTTTCTGTAAACTGGAGGAAACTGAACACATCTGCATAAGGGAATGTGTACAAGGAAGTTTACTGAAGCTTTCTTTATAAAATATGGAAATTATCCTTATTGCCAATAAACAGAAGATGGATGACAATCTAAGGCATATTCATGTAATGGGAAGCTATTTAGTAGATAAAATTTACGACATACAGCCACAAGAATATGTGTAGAGAAATCTTTAAAACAATACTGGGGGGAAAAAGCTTCCTGCTATGGTAAACTGAAAACATCAATTCCCTGCCACATCTCATGGCCTTTCTCTCGCCTTTTGAAACAGCCGACATTCTACGCGGTGTGTATCTCTCTAAATAAATCTGCCTTAGTAAACAAATATAAATAAATAAATTCCCTATATTGATGAAACACATAGATGTAGTGAATGGGGTAAAAACATTGGTGGAAATGTTGCCGGTAGATGCAACCGGTGTTCCAAGTTCTTGTCCCGTCCCAGAAAGAATTCAGAGACGAGATGCAGTGGTTAAAAAAGTAAAGTGAGGATTTATTAAAGGATGGATAGTACACTCTCAAGGGTCAGGCAGGCTCAGGTGAGCAGCTGCCCTGTTTCTTTGGCAAATTAGCTACATAGGGTGTAAAAATGAATGGGCGGAATATTATTGGGGAGGGAACGGTTTGGGGTCGCATTCTCTGATTATTGTCCCAACTCCACCTTCCCAAAGGGCGAAGGGATTTTTGTCTTTAGTCAGGCTTGGAAGTGTCATGGCATCAGTGCATGATGGGTACTCTTAATCTGCCAGGCTAATTTTATTGAAATGAAGGCATAATGAGCAAAAGGTTACATTCGGACACTGGAAATTCCTACCTTTTCTTAACTTTCTTTGTTCATTATCAGCCCAAAGGTTCCTGCTTTTCTTTCTCCGTCCAGGGACCCCTGGTGCTTACATAACGTGTCGTTTCCAGCATTTGGCCTGTGCCCCTCCTTTCTGCCCAATTCCTGCCATTTGGTCTGTGTCCCCCTTTCTCTGCTCATATCTAGCTATCTGCCTGCTCTAACAGGGCAGCAAGTACTCCGGGAATTTTCTCCTGAACCCTTCAGTCTGCCAGCCCAGAGGCCCTCCATGCTGCCTCAGCTCCAACCTGCCAGAGCTCCTAGCACCTTGGGGCCTTATGGCTGGCTCCTGCGCACTGGGCGCCCCTGAGGCACTGCGCTCAGGGGGCGGGGGGCAGGTAGCGGCATCCTTGGGTGTCTGGAGAATCCGGCTTTCCCCGCCTTACCGGCGTCCCCCACACAACAGTTTGTGGGCTGGAAAGTGCGAGCGCTCCCAAGACAGAGTCTGCCAAGTGTGCGGGGCGGCCAGGGTGAATGCGAGTGCCTGGGTAACGGACTGGAGGCCTGACGCTCTCCCACGCGCGAGCCCCGCCCCTGTACAGACTTCCTCTCGCGCTGGCGTCCCCGTCTATGCGCCGTGCTCCGTGCCTCCCCGTGAGCCCAGTGCTTAGGCGCCAGGCATAAAGCCAGAAGGTACAGGGAACCCCAGCAGGTCAGAGTGGCAGCAGCGGTGAGTATCTCTGGGCTGGCTGACTGATGTAGGATCCGGCCATGTCCTTGGGCATCTGCTGAACTGGAGCGCCCCTCTCCAGGATGTCTACACTGAGGAAGGCGCGAGTCATCGGGCCAAAATGGCGCGAGGACTCCGTTAGGTGCGCGGGAGCCGTTGGGGGTTGAAGGGTGGGGGAGTGCTGCACCACTGGACGGACAGCTGGGGCACCGGAGGGCGGCTGGGTTGGGGGCGGGGAACCCGGGTCAGCCTTGCGCGTGGACCCTGCACCCGGATGCGGGAGCGAGCACCAAGCAAAGCTCCGCAGAGAGGACCCGCGGAGACCCGGGAGGGGCGCCGGCCAGCGAGGGGCTGGGCGCCCCGCTCAAGTTAGTCACCTCGAGGGGGTGGGGGCGGCAGCAAACTGCACCCTGTCTCTGTGTCCAGCGCCGGCCTGTAAGCCGACAGCCCCTGGGAATGGATGGAAGGCGCCGGGAGCCTGGGCTGCGTGCAGGGGGCACAGAGTGCCCTGAGGGTGGGGGGCGCGGCTGGGTGGAGGGAGGGGTCACTCCTGCTGGGTGCACCTTCCGCCTCAACCAGGGGTCTGACTGACCGCCCCGGTAATGCAGCCAGGGGCTCTCAAAGTGGAAGGGGAGTACGGAGGCTTTTTCAGGGGTGGTTGCTGAGTGAGACTCAGGATCCAGTAAGGAGCCTCCCCTGGCAGCAGCGGCTGTTTCCTTTCTGGGCTGGCTGGCCAAGGGTAGCATGAAGATGTAATTATTACAGTCTTCCCAGAGATGGGTGGGGGCGGCAGGCATGGTGGCCCCTGCCTGGCCAGGTGTGTGCCCGTGCTCCTGGCCCCCTGGTTGGGAGTGCTGCAGCGGAGAGACATGAAGCAGAGTACATGTGATCCAGGAGGGGCGGGAAAAGAGTCCGAGGTAGAGAGGGGCGGCAGGGCGCAGAGCCCAGGCTCTGCGGTTTTGCAGGGGGAGAGCACAGGAGAATAAGCCTGGAGGGGCGACTCGTGTCAGAAACTCAGGAGCGGCTCCCTTGGCGCTCGCTCTCCTCCTAGAAGTGTTCTGGCTGACAGCCTCTCGCTTCCCCCGTGAATGGCGATTTGGCGCGTCTCCGGATTCGGACTTTTCTGAGCGACTGGCTTCTATGGAGCAAAAATAAACTGATCTGCAGGGATTCCTTCCTGTGATTAATGCTGCCAGTTCAGGCTGTTGGTGGTTTCTGAGCCAGAAATGTAAAGCACCTGCTTTTTCTGTCATCCATGGAGTTCAGACAATGGCTTTCCTGAGGGGCCTTAGCCCCTGGGGTCTTGGGGCTTTGTTCACAGTAGCCGTGCATCCTGGTGAACAGTGTGTGTGATTGGAACTCACAGGCCTGGTAACCTGTGACTTCAAGAGGACTCTTATTTGCAGATGTGCATTAATTGTATTAGTTACTAGAAAATCCTCTGGCATCTCAGCATGGCCTGAAGAAGCCCAAGAGCCTCAACCAAAAGGAGTCTTTGACTCCCTCAATGCTGACACCACAGAACGCTTTCCCCTTTTCCACACCTTGGAAGGAACAGCATTTGGATTTGAGGTTAATGTACATTAAAAACAGCATTTTCATTTTACTTCCTTTATATTATCTGCAGAAGATAATAGGTAACCAAAGCAAAAAATGGTGACATGATGAAAACATGGTCATTTTTGGCAGGTCAAATTGTTACTCTGGTGTTTTTAAAAAGTCATTAATCAGGATTTTCCAGTAGGCAAACTATCTGGTGCAGGCAGCTGGGTGACTCACAGATGTGGCTCTGATAGTAATTGTAGACTGTGTGACTTTCTCATGGCTTGGGAGGGAATGACTTAGAATGTTTCATACCCCACATCTGGCAGCATGACCAGCAGGCTGTGGGGAATACTCTGTCTAGGCGCAGCTGGGCTGGGAGGGCTATAGACCTACTGAACCGGAAGTACTAAACACTCCTATCCTGGAGCACACTGCCCCTTTCCCACACCACCTCGAGTACTGTCCGAGGTCAGGAGTTCCACATGTGAGACCTTCATTCTCCCTGATCACCTGTCAAGGGAGATGGCTTTGTGTCTGTGAGCCCCTCCTGCCCCTTGTGGCCTCCCCTCACTAATTTCCTCTGCTCTTGGTGAAGAAGTCGATAAGCATTGAATGACTTACCCCAGTGATCAGGGTTAGCTTCAAGAGAACAGTGAATTCTTTATCAGTTCATATAAAGTGATGACATAATTGGAGGTTTCTCACCACAAAGATACTTTCTGAAATATGATGTCTAAGTCAGCTTTCAATGCTGTTAATCATTTTCTCCCTTTCCTTCCAAAGAGCTTTGAACTTACAGTGAAATAAACATGGATTTATTTAGCAATGTTTTTGTGAGCTTTAGGTTTCCTGAGTTGTAAATGAATTAATAACAAACTTTATTTTTATGAAGTTCAGATTACTTTGCATGACTTCTCCCCCTAAGATCTTAATTGTCTTTAATATCCTTACTGGACTTATCTGTCTCTGGTCTTGGAGAAAGGTGCTTATTACTTTCTAGGATAGCACAGACAAATAAACAAACTATGCTCTGGGGACAAAATACCTTGTGGAGGGTTGAGACATGACCCAGATGATCACAGACATTTTTTCCCTTATTCACTACTGCAGATATTTGTGGGTGCCTGCTACAGGGATCCTGCTGTGTTCTAGGGTTCCCGGGACCCCTCAGTAAACCTGGGCTTCAGGTGTGCTGGGCTGTTAGGATCATATGTGATGTGCTTTCTGTGCATTTCAGAACCTCTGACTACTGTGAGGAACCTCAGAGCGTATGACCCTGCCACCAACACTTTGAACATTCTCTGGGACCGTGCGGAGGGAAATCCTCGTCAGTACAAGCTCTTCTATGCACCACCAGCAGGTAGTCTGGAGGAACTGGTCATTTTTTCCTGTAGAGAAAAGTGCATGTTTCAGCTGTAGATTGCAAAGTGGAGACTGAGTTAATCAGCTTACAGTAGTGCTGAGTAAGTTCATGTTCCTTCAGTAGAACTTGACTGAGCGTAGTTGGTTGGTGCCTTAGAGCCTGGGTGATGGGGGCTTTTGGAGGATTGGGGCTGGGGAATTGAATCATTCCAGGGACTTTTCAAGAAGGAGCTAGGATGTGTGCAGAGAATTCTTCATCAGCTCTTACAATAGTTTGTATGGGGGCACATCCTTAGGTCCCAGGATTGCAGAACCTGCTTCTTGACTTGGTCTTGAGTTAATATTTTGAGTATTTTATTGTTTGAAGTATTATTTCTTGCACAAGTTTTTCAAATCAAGTACTTTACATTTTATTAAAATCTTTAGGTGCAATCCCCGGGAATTTCAATTATGCTATTCTTAGGAATCTGCAGCCAGATACCACACACACCGTTACAGTAGTTCCTGTTTATCCTGAGGGCGTTGGAGGGCATACATCAGACACTGGAAGGACATGTAAGTAAGAAGGCAGGAAAATTTAGCTTTTTCATGATGCATTTTGCTTTTCAGTATACAGGCCATATAGGCCCATTAAAGAAAATTTGAGAATTTCATGATGGAATAAAAATGTAACAATTACCCATAGTTTACCTCCCAACTGCCATCAGTTGTTAATATTTTGGTGTATGAGATAAAAAATGTATAATGACATTCTTCTGAAATGATAACTTCAGGATTTGTAGGTGTGTATACAGTTATCAGTGTTCTTTTTCACTGACAAATGTTCATGAGCTTTGCTTTGTGCTTGACAAACTTGTGTGAAGCAGTGTTTTGTCACTGGCTTTCAGTGTCAGTTGTTGAAATCTGTTCATCACGTTACTTGACAGCACATTTCTCTGTTTGCCAATAAAGTGCTTTTTGGCACTGAAAATCTGTGTGCTTTCATTTGCTATTAACATCTTCAGAAACCAGTTTATAGTGGTTTTATAATTCTTTGTAGTGTTTAAAGGCTTTGGTGCATACCTCTAAATATTTTTTTGGCTTAAAAATATACGTACTGATGGCTAAAAGAAAGCAGGTGTGGATGACTTCTTTTGACAAAAGATTAGTGGTCTAGAAAAATGATGTTATTGGCTAAACTGGAGTTTGGGGTTAATACATGGATTTAATTTGTATGTCTTTCTAAGTCCTTATTGGGGCAGTTATTTGAGAACTGAGTGTATCTTTAACTTCTCCCTGTGTTTGCCTTTTCTTTTAATCACACAAGACTCAGTATCTGTTTGTTGAATGAGAAGAAATGAATGATTGAAACCAGCTAACCTAGCTGCCTGGATTAGATGGGCATCCTCGGTGTTGTCAGTTTTCATTTAGAGGCAGAAATGATAGAATCCTCTTGTCTATCTCTCTGTGACCTGTGTTTGAAAGCTGAAGCTTTTCCAGTTTCTTGCCCTTGTCCTTTGTTCTTTTATGGCCAACGCAGTATTAGTACTTTTACTCCCTTGTTTTTATTGGCACCAACTTAGCTTCTGTATAGGCCAAGGCCCTAGTTGGCTAAGTTTGGCTAAATATGGATTTGGAGAGTTTTTGTGTGTAGATAATTCAAAGTTTAAGGAGGACAGTATTATATCCTACTACAGAGTGGAATTTGAGACGAAGTGATAACAAAAGTTCAACATGTATAAATAGACATAAAAAATATGTGTTGGCTTTTCTTTCCTCAGTGGTGAGAGGACTGGCCAGAAATGTCCAAGTGTACAATCTGATGCCAAACAGCATGGATGTTCGCTGGGAATCTGCCCCGGACCGGTGCAGCAGTACCGTGTTCTGTGTTCTCACCTGGCTGGCATGAGACCCTCGGAACCTGTAAGTACTGTTGTCAGCTGAGAGCTCAGCAGAAGAATTTTGCAGATTTTGTGGTGCCTCTTGCTGTAGTTGCTGGCACAGGACAGTAGATGAGTTGGTGTGGCACTGGGTCACATGCACACTCATTTCCTGATGAACTTAGTCTTATGTTTGTGTCATGCTTGGCAGCCTGTGAGAATGCAGGCCATGAACATGCCTGCGTACAATGCTTAAGTGATTGCTTTTGATGAATTAAGTCATAAGAGTATTAACTGTAGGGTTAGTAAGCAAAAATGAATTTGGGGAAAATGCAAATTAGCTGTATGAGTTAAAAAAAACCAGTAGTAAATGCAAATCATTCATAGACCTTGTCAATATGGGCTTTTATTATAACACACACCTCTTTGTTAGGAAGCTACCTGAAAGTTTGCCTGCATTATCTCTTAACAGAGTGCTCATCTATCTTAGTATTATTCCATTTTCTAAGTAGATTAATAATATAGAGAGCAGAAATTACCAATGTGAGTAGGGAGAGTATCAGAGCACCTGAGGGAAAGCAAGTTTACAAGACTTTACAAAAAGCAGCAAGGACCATGCACAAAGATAAACACATGATAAGCATGTCTGAGTGTTGATTTGCATCCTTGTGTGTGGCAGGACGTGTTCAGACAACACTGCCCTTATCCATCGCATGGAGGAGCTCTCTATTTTATTAGAAAATCTCTCCTCGAGAAGTGTATCTTATGTGTCTCTAACATTCGGGGTGCTTTTTTACTATTGTAAGCCCTGGATGTTGTAGTTGAGAGCTTCCCCAAGGGACCTAAATGGGAGGTTGTTGAAGTTGCTAAGCGTCAAGTGTGAGTTCACATTTGTGTGGGAGAGGGAATTCCCAAGGGTAAACTGCATCTAATGCTGTGGCTTGGGCAGATGTCATGAGGTAGCACAGAGGTTGGCTTCTGCTGTGTCTGGGCTCAGCCCTTTACTATAAATGTTATTATGCTGACTAACAGAAGACTCGGTAAGCATTTGGCATGTCCTCCCCTCCAGATTTTGGTGCCAGGAAACACCCACATGGGGCACTTGGAGTGGCTGATTCCAGACACATCTTTTTCTGTGAACGTCATTGCCCTCCACTCAGATAGAGAGGGGAATCCCAGCCCCACCCAGGGCCAAACACATGAGGCTGAAATCCTTTCAACCCAGGTCCCTTGTGACTCAGTGAGGAAGGCTGGGCAGGTGGGTGGTGAGGGAGGGGTGCTGAGAGCTGCCTCCACCTTGTGCAGGTGAGGGGAGGCCTGGCGCCCACTTCTGCCTGGGTTTCCCACGTTCACATTCAGGCTGAAGGCCCTCTGGGCTGAGTGAGTGTCATTGGGCCATTTTCTCATCTGGGACCTGGGTTAAGGAGAGGTTTCTTCCTTTCTCCTGCCCTGCCATGAGTCTTCTCACCAACTGGGCACTTTTGAAACATGAAGGCTCGGCCTCTGTGTTTCATTAAACAGGAAGCGGTCAGAGTAGTTAAAATCCCTTTCTCTCCCAGTCTGCACATTTAGGTTCCAACCTAGTCTCTGTCCCGGGAAGCGCAGCACATAACCGTAGCTCTGAATGGAGCACTTTCTACTGCTTATGGGTCCACGTGAGAAAGGTAGGAGATGCGGATTTTATCACAAGGAAGGAAACACCCCAGAGAGTGGTGAAACCCCTGGGTGCATGACTCTGACCTGCTTACAGTTCTTTCATACCCCTCCCTCCACCCCATGTCCACCATGCTTACAGACAGGCCACTGACTCTATTGTGTTGATTTATTTAGGACCATGAAGTGGACTGAGGAATCTGAGTCTTTGGGGAGACAACCAACAGCATCTCCACACCCTGGGATCACACTGATGGGCCATTTCAGCAGTACAGGATCACTTTTTCTCCCACCATTGGTGACCCAGTCAGTGAATATGTGAGTCTGATACTCATTCGTTTGAGCATTTTGTAACCTCTTGCCTGGTTGGAGGGTGAAATTAAGCTTTCTTCTTTAGGAAGTGCTGTGATGACAGTTGAGCCCTCCCCTCTTATCTGGCAGTCTTAAAGTCTCTCCTGTGTGACTCTTGTGTGACAGTCTAATTTTATATGACTTTCTCTGACCTGGCCAATCAGAATCCTCCCCAGCTTGCGGGTGGTGACTTGGGGCTGTGCATGGCAGTGCAGTGAAGTTCTAAGCCCCACATCAGGCTCTCCAGCCTGGGGTTCTGGCATTGGAAATAGGAGGAGACCCCAGGACATCTAGTTTTGAAGGCTAGCAGGGCTTAGCTCTAGGAGCCCCAAAGGACTGGGGGAGACAGAGACTTCATTCTCCTTGGAAGCATACACACAATCTCATGTGCACCAGATCCAGTTTGTCATGGACGAATGCAGTGCATCCATTTATAGTTCATAAAGTTATTTATATTTTAAATAAAAAGTACTCATATGTATGATGGATTTTATATTTTTACTTTTATTTACCTTGGTGCCCGACTTAATGATATTAGAAGACCCATTTCCTGAGACAAAGTTGACTAGCTGTTAGGAGTCAGGATCACTCATGAACACATCCTCACCCTGTTTGTCCTGACTGATGTGTGACCTCATGTCATTGGAAGAGGAATTTTCCAAGATAAAACCAACAATCTTCCTAAAAACCTCAGGAAACAGGTCACAGGATGGGCTCCAGGTGGAATCCCTTTCCAAGGTAGAGCTTGGTTCAAGGTAAAGTTACAGCATTCACCAGCCCTGAGACCCTTAGGCGATTCACATCCCCTCTGTCTTCTCACTCATAAAATGGGTTATTGAGAATGTTGCATAATTGGAAAACTGCACTTTGAATTTGATCAGTTGGCACATTTTATTGCTCAATGTGAGACCTCAATACCTTTGATCTGATGTTAATTTGTAATTTATCAGGGGTCCCGGCTCCTGAGAGTTGGAGGGAATTTTTGTTGACATTAGGAGGAGACCCCGTATCCTTGAAGCCTGCTCACCCTGGACGGGATTCAGTCCCTCCAGGCTGGGGGATCCTGGGGCCAGCAAAGCGCCTGAAGCCCGGCTGTGAGACCAGGAAGGCCCAGCAGTGCGGTTGGAAACCAGCACCGCTGGGTCTGTGAGGAGTCGGGGTCAACTCCCCACAGGGCAGGATCTGGAGTTTCCTCCCAAAGGGCAGCCCACTCTCCTGGAAGTCAGCCCTGACAGGGACAGACATAGAGGCTGGGACCAGCAGTCCCAAGAAAAATGGGACTTTCCAAGTATGGTGACCCCTGGGGAGCTCAGCTCCAGGGAGATCAGAGCCTCATAGTGGGAGGGATTGTGATGCCAGGATTCCTGCCTTTACTGCCCCCTCCACTCTCAGCCCCTTCCCAGAGTCGCTCCACCCTGGCCCTTTGTCCCCACCATGCACCCTGGCTCCCTCTTTCCTTCTTGCCTCATCTTGTCTCTGCTTATCCCTATCCAGTCCCCCTCTGTCTCCTCCTGTCACTCTCTAGGATTTGAGCCCCACCTCTCTCTCTCAATCACTCACACACTGTCCCTCTCCCTGCCTGTCTCTTTCTCTGTCTCTCCCCTAGGCCCTCAGGCCCTGGGCTCTGGTCCAGCCCTGTCCAGGGCCACAGGGCCCGACCTCTCCCAGCCCTCCCACCCTCACTGCTGCGTTGTGGCCCCGGCCCTGCTCACAGTGGAGGACCCAGTTACAGAGGCTGCTCATGCTGGTATTTACTGCTGCACCACTGTTCCCCCTCCTCCTGGGCAGCACAGCCCCACCTTGACCTGTTGGTGGCCCAGCCTGGACCCCAGCGCTGCTGCAGGGCTGGCTGCCTCCCCCAGCTGGAAGGAGGGAGGGGCCTGTGGGCTTAGGGGGCTACTGGGGATTGGACTGAGGGACCTGTGAGGAGCCAGATATTTTCACCCAACTCCTCTATGTGAATGGCAGAGTCCCAAACCACTGACTGTCCCCTGTCCGTTTCTCACTAAGAAAATTATGGGCAGATTATGGGAGCTCCTGAGACAGGAGGGAGCTGCTGCCCTCAGTCCCCCTCAGAGTTTGCCTGGAATCGGGGCTCCTGGGGGCAGCTGGCAGGGCCGGGCCGGGGCACAAAGCCTGGACTAGTGCGGGTCCCTCTCACTGGATTCTCACAGCCACTCCTGGCACCTCATCCTTTCCTCACCGTCAGCAGTTGCCCACTTCACGAGGACAGATATGAGGGTCTCTCTGACCCTTGGGACTAGCAGGCCCTGCGTGCTCAGTATTTCTTGATTGAATGAACACAACCACCCCCCATATCTAGACACCAAATCTTCCCACCACTCCAGAAGGATTTCTCAGGCCCCCTCACAGCCAATGCTACCCCAAAGCATAACTTTGCTCCTGCCCCACCCGGGTAGTTTCTGCCTCTTTGGACCTGTTTGTACATGAGTCACCCAAGTGCAATGTAGGTGGTGTGACAATATGTAATTATATTTTATAGTTATATATATTTTTGGCCATAATAATAGGGTTTATTTTCATGTATGTATCATGTACCTAAGGTTAATGTGTCATCTACTGGTGTACTACAGATAAGGATGGCCATATAGGTGTGGCAATGTGGTTAAGATGGTTTGCTGTTAAGATCTTCTCCATCTTGTGAACGCTGTGTCTGCCTTTTGTATGAAGTGCTGAGCGAGGCGGAGTGAAGACCTCCCACTCTGCTTGTGTAATTGATTCCTCTTTGTTCTGTCATTCTTTACATGTTTTTCAGCCACTGCCCAAGGGAAACCCTGGGAATTTGGAGAAGGAAGGAGCACCCAGAAGTAGGGGGCAGGGGACCAGGGTTGGGAAGGACAAGAAAGCATAAGGTCGGAAAAGTTTGCATTGAGGACCCAGGGTTGGATGGCAGTTGGTGGTGGGGGATCAGGTAGGGGGGGCCCATTCTAAAAGTGAGGTCACCCAGAATGTCCACTGTGAGGTGCCAGCGGTGAAGGCAGGTGACTGGTTGAAAGAGAGTATAAAGCATCATCCCCTCCAACTGCTCCTGAGAGTCCGTTTGACCTGCTTACCGGCTGACCTACTGACCTGACTGAACCCTCCTTCCTCCCCTCAAGAGCTTGATTGACCTTCATCCTTTCTGTGCCCCCTTCTTCTCCTACTAAGTGCCCAACCCCTCTTCCTGTCACACTCCCTCCCCAGTCCCATCCCCAACCCCTCCCCTCCCCCCTGCTCCCCTACCCCTTCCTTCTTCCCCTCCCCTCCCACCCTTCCTCCTGCATGGGGACCTGAGGGCCCCTGAGAGGACCAGGACATGGAGGGGATGAGGTCCCACTTGCTGGGGTATCCCACATCTGTGAGTAACCCATACCTCATGAGCTGTGAGTAAACATCGGGCGTCAGGGGCTTCCTCCTTTTCCCTGGGCTCTTTCACGCTGTGGTTAAGTAACTGCTTTCTCATGGGGTCCTTGATGGGAACTCATCATTGGTGAAGACTGAGGCCCTCAGGACAGGTTTCTTGACCAGCCTGAAGTAGCCCTGGCCACCGGCGTCCTCATCAAGATCTGGGTCCTGTCAGGACCTCTTGGGCCAAACACAGCACGGTTGACGGGATGAAACCTGAAATTGTTACTTTATTGCAGCAAAGAAGGAAGTGTGAATATACTAAAAGCCATTGAGTTGTATGTCTAAAATGGGGGGATGTGTTAATTATATCTCAATAAAGCTGTTTTTTAAAAAGTGAGCAACTCTTATTTACTAGAAGTCATAGTTAGACTGGCTCCTGGAAAGCTTGTGAAGATCCTGCTTCAAGCTGTACACATTTGGGGTCCAGCCCCTGTGCAGTGTGTGTTCCTTGGAGCACACTCTTCCTAGTGGTGAAGCTCGGCAGCCCTGGGAGCAGTGGGATCTAAGCATTGGGTTTGTGCTAGTCTGTTAAACAGTGAAATGTCATTTGTGCTCTGTGCTTTCCGGTTTGTTAACATCTAACAACTGTTTTTTTTCTCTTTGAAGTGTATTCTTTCCAGAAATTTTAATGTAATGAAAATATTCAATAGCCCTATAATTTAAAAAATATTTTTATTGAAGTATAGTTAGTTTACAATGTTGTGTCAATTTCTGGTATACAACAGAATGCTTCAGTCATATAGGAACATACATATATTCATTTTCATATTCCTTTTTACCATAAATTACTACAAGATATTGAATATAGTTCCCTGTGCTCTACAGTATAAGCTAGTTGTTCATCTACTTTATATAGATAAGTATCCATGAATCTCAAACTCCCAAGTTTTCCCTACTCACCCCTTTCCACCCCTGGTAACCATAAGTTTGTTTTCTATGTCTGTGAGTCTGTTTTTGTTTTGTAAATAAGTTCATTTGTCTTTTTTTTTTTTTTTGATTCCACATATAAGTGATATCATATGGTATTTTTTCTTTTGCTTTCTGACTTACTTCACTTAGAATGACATTCTCCAGGTCCATCCATGTTGGTATAAATGGCATCATTTTATTATTTTTTATGGCCAAGTAGTATTCCATTGCATGAATATGCCACAGCTTCTTTATCCTGTCATCTGTCAATGGACACATAGGTTGTTTTCATGTCTTTGCTATTATAAATCATGCTGCTATGAACATTGGGGTGCAGGTGTCTCTTTGAATTAAGGTTCCCTCTGGATATATGCCCAAGAGTGGGATTGCTTGATCATATGTTAAGTCTATATTTAGTCTTTTGACAAATCTCCATACTATTTTCCATAATGGCTGCACCAAACTACATTCCTACCAGCAGTGTAGGAGGATTCCCTTTTCTCCACACCCTCTTCAGCATTTACTGTTTGTGGACTTTTGAATGATGGCCCTTCTGACTGGTGTAAGGTGATACCTCATTGTAGTTTTGATTTTCATTTCTCTCATAATTAGTGATATTGAGCATTTTTTCATGTGTCTATTGGCCATTTGTATGTCTTCCTTGGAGAATTGCTTGTTTAGGTCTTCTGCCCATTTTTGGATTGGCTTGTTTGTTTTTTTTCTTATTCAGTTGTGTGACCTATTTATATATTCTGGCAATTAAGCCCATGTCAGTCTCATCTTTTGCAAATATTTTCTCCCATTCCATAGGTTGTCTTTTTGTTTTGCTTATTATTTCCTTTACTATGCAAAAGCTTCCAAGTTTAATTAAGTTCCATATGTTTATTTTTGCTTTTATTTCTATCAGACTTCTAGCAAATTCTGGGTCACCCCTTTCCTTCTCATCTTGGAGGCTGCCCCCAGGGACTCTGTGTCCAACTAGGTTGATGGGAGCCTTGAGAGCCCAGTCAATGTGAAAGTCAGTGGCAACAACCTGCTGGGATATTTATAATGGGGAAATGCCTAGGAGTGACATGACCAGGAGGTGGACGAGTTGTCCTCCCTTTAGTGAAGTGTCCATGTGCAGAGAGTTGATTTCCCCAAAGCAGAGAGTGTCCTTTATGTCCTTAGAATTGTCCAAATATAAAGAAAATTCAGGTACATACTGTGAAATTTTCACTCTGTCAGGAAAAAGCACCTCCACACCCAAGAAAAAGAGACTGAGAACACCTCATGGATTAAAGTGGGTTTGTTCTGATGGGCAAGCACCAGATTCTTAGGGTTATTTTTCTTAGGAAAAATCAAGTGTCAGGAACAACCTTTGCACTGAGGCAGAATCATGCCATATGAATCCTCCAACTCAAGAGGAATCTATTCTGTTTCTTTTGAGCCTACTAAGGAGGACATTTCTAGGTAATCTTTGTTGGAATTTTTTTCCCTCAAAGGGAATGAGGCTGAGTTCTCATAGGTTAGTTAAGCCCTCTTTCCCTACCACATCTTTGAGCATTTGGATAAACTAACTTGTCCTCCTCCACCATTGCTCATGGCCACTGACTGTCAGAACCTGGGTTCATTGGCCCTGGTGGATACAGTCTAGGTAGGAGTCAGCTACTTATGTCAGCATTTAGACAGTGCCGTGTGTAACAAGCATACCCATGACAGACGGTGTTTTACCAGTTAGTGACCAGATGGTGTTTGTCTTTTTGTGCCTTTGATCTGCATGTCTGTCCTTTGTGCCGAGAGCCACTGCTCTCTCAGACAGCAGCTACACAAAGACCGTGCATGTTTCCCACCAGCACACATTTTACTGACCTCAACTGTGAGAGCTGACAACAACAATGTTACCAATTTCAGACGCTGCTTTCTAGAGAGGTTTTATTTGCACAAAACTGAAGCTTGATGTCTTGATGTTGAATTAGTACAAATTGCATTGTGCATTTATTCCCTCCTGCAATACTTAGAAATCTAGTTTTGACAAAACTATGTGTTTGTCTTTTGTTTTGGTGACCATACATTCCAGAAATACTAATTAGCTCTCATGGTTGCTGTTAATTGACGTAGGTGCAACACTATGAAATATGCATGTGAATTATTTGTACTGACTGTTTTGAATCCTGTTTTTACGTAACTTCATTCTCATAGTTTTAATCATTATACAAGACTGCTGAATTATACAAATCCTTATATATTTCAGAAGTCTGACATTAGGTGCTCTGGTTCAGAGTCAAAGTGAACATTGAAAGAAAACCTCCATGGTTTTTAGAAAGTTGGGCTAAAATAAATTATAATTAATTTTTGTTGGAATAGTAACTTTGGTATTATGATAACAGTAGCTGATCCACGTTCTCAGTCATGTCCAATCTATAAACGTAAAGGTATATCTCTCTGTGTATTAATCTCAGTTTTATTTTAACACATTTTCATTGCTATTTTCCCATACATTTTGGGTATATTTTTGGAGATATTTCATAGGAGTTTATTCAGTTACTTCATGAACATACAATAGAAGATGAAGGCTTCCCATCCCCTGTAGGCTTGTGCTTGCTTATTTTCAGTTTCAAGTTGGCTTCTACATTCATAAGTTAAGTTCTTTAACTATTTTTAAGATATTTGCAATGTGTCCGTCAGCAAAATCAAAACTCTAACATTTTGTGGATCAGGCTTTTTTGTATAGCTTTAGTGTGGTGTATTTACTTGTAATATCAGCACCTTTCCAATGAGTACAGTTTGTTGATATTTGACGTATGTGTGCAGCAATGAAACTTATCTCCAAACAAAGGCAGTAAACATACCCACAGTCCCAAGAGCTTCCTCCTGCTCCATTTGAACTCAAGTGTCCCTTCTCTCCTCTCTGAGGAGATACTTGAGGGGTGTGGTTTAGGGTTTCTAAAGAGGATTCTTTGTGACAGATATACTGTGAGTGTCTCTGAGATTCCTCATTATCTCCAATATTATTTCAGGTCGTCCACACTCTGATTCTCCTTTCCCATCCTGGGCCTGATGTTCATGGAATTCTGCAGGGTGCTACTGTTCTTACTGCCTGCTGGAGAATTTTTGCTTTCCTGGTGTTCATCTGGAGGACCGTCCTTGCTGTGAGTATTACTAAAGTACCTTACACGGTCCTTTTAATCACACCTGCCAGGAATTTTTATAGTCACTGGACATTTTATTTGCATGCCTAGGCCAGAATCCAGAAGTCCAGACCTTTTCTTTGTTTCCTTTTATGTTACTAACTTGAACAGAAGTTAGTTAAGTGGAAATTTTGCTTCTTGAAAATGGTAGCTGTCTTTCCTGCTGTTGCTTGTGCTTTTGTTACAGCCATTGCCCACTATCATTCTCATCTGATGTCTCATTTCATGTCCCCCCCTTTTTTAGTGGTCTTGAAAAATCTGAGGAACTCACATGTTACAGTTGTTTATCAATTCAGTCAACTCTGTATAAGATTTCCAAACAACTTTCATTGAATGATAGGGGTGTATCTTAGTATAAAGATTTTCCCTTTATTTTTCTTTTAGTTTCTCCTCTCTCTCTCTCTCTGACATTTATACAACAATCCAGGTTCTGGACTACAGTATGGATGTTTGGTTTGACAAAAACAAATTAGACAAATGATGCATTAGTGTATTTATGACAATATATTATGAAAGTAAAATAGTTCACTGTAATCAAACATAAATATGCATTATGAAAATTAAGTAGATTTGTGTTTATTTAATAGAATGTAAAGAGATCTTTTGTTCTAAAGTAAATTATTTACTTTTGTGCTCTCTATCAGAAATGGTGAGTGAAAGATCATGCCTTAAGTAGGAAATTCTGATTTTTCCTGATTTTTTAATTATATGAATCATTATGCTGAACCAAAGTGATACTTGTAATTTCAATGGATTACTCTTCTTATATTTTATTAGAAACTATATATTTACTAATTACATGTTTTGACATCAAATTTAATGTTTCTTCCTCTCCTAGGAAAAGCCTCAAAAGTATCAAGGTAAGATATTCGGGTCTAGTTTTCTTTGTAATATTTTCTCAATACTGGGATTTGATGTGGGTTTTAATTCAACTAAGAGCAAACACAGTGACTTCTGATGTCTAACTGACTTCATAACTCTTGAAAGTTTTACTCCTGGGGATGGTGTATAAATGACACCGTGGAGGAAGTTGGCATCTATTGAGTTAAGAGACCAGGAGGGTCACAGGAGTAGGGAGACTAGGATGAGTTTAATTTTGTATAGAAACCTTTAGGAAGTAGGTGATGAGAAGAGTCTTAACATTTGGAGTGAGTACCTGACATGACCTGGCTCTTGGTGAAAACTAAAGGTGCTGAAACACTACTTGAGCCTATCAGGACTCTCCAGGCTTAGGGAGGGATGCAGATGTAGCCAGCTGGTGTGTGTCACAGCCGAAGGGAAACCATGGACTGTGACTCAGAAGTGAAGGGAGCCATTCATGCCAGCGGGGACTTCATGAAAGTGATTCAGCCTGAGGACACAGCTTTCTTCACAGACCCTGCTGACTGAGTGGGGCTGTGTGCGGCAGGCACAGTGGCTGCCTGGCGCTCAGCAGGCCCTCGAATGCTGGTGTTGGTCACAACGGATGCAGAAGTGCTGGTGTTGAGAAGAGGGATCTCAGCATCAGAGCTTCCACACTGGGCAGAGAGAAGATGCATGTGTGCTGTGTGGTCAGATGAGAGAATTAAATGCCTGAGAGAGGAGTCTGGAATTGAGGGCTGCATTCTAGAGCTTTACATGTGGGCTTCTCTGTGACTGGGTGCTTTTTGTGTGCTGTTTTCCTGAAGCAGTGATGGGAACATTCTCTTCCTGGCAATGGAAAACTTGTCATTTAGGTACTGTGCATTATCCAGGTCCTCCAGTGACATTGTACCAAGTGTTTAATCCCAATGACCTTGTCCTTCAGGGCCCCAAGCATGTTTTTCATGAAAGATGATCCACCAGGCAGCAGGAAGACATTGGAGGCCTGTGCAGGTCCAATCAGGAGACATTTTGAACTTGCCTTCTGTGGTGCTGCCAATAGGGCCTGGATGTGGGATGAACCTGCATGGAATAAGGGTTTTTTTGTTTGTTTGTTTTTTAAACAGGGACACGTTTACTTACCTTAATAATTGGAGGAGAGAATGTTAAGGGGATAGGATGCTTGGTTTTTCTATTTCATCTCTGGTGATGTCAAAAGTATTTGAATTGAATTTTCTAAGAATGGTGCTTATAGCTGGGAGAGAACTTAGGAGAAGACTTTTTATTGTGTTTCTGCATCTTTGAAAATAATTGAACTAGGAGTCTCAGTGATCTCACATTTAAAATGCCACTGACTAAAATTTGCTTTCTTTAGGCACAATAGTAAAGCTAAAAAGTTAATTACACTCATAGTGCCAGCCAGGTTTGTCTCTGCCACTAATCTATTGGGATAATTCAATTCTACTGGGTTTTCCTACCAATATGAGAAATTGCTTTATCTCCTTTTAGTTACTATAAAGCACATAACTGAGAAGATCAATAATTTAAAGAATGAAAACAGAGAACTTGCAGAAAATATATCCACTTGGGAGCAGAAGGTATCATTGTCCTTTTGATATTTTTTGTGACTTCACCTTCAATCCCTTCCCCCTCTGGTAGTTCAGTTATCTGGCTCTCTTTTCTTTCATCCCACTGTCCTGTCCCATATTTTCTATAAGAGATCTAGATTCAAAGCAAGTGTCCTAGATAAAAAACAAATTTCTTCTGTAGAGCATAGGGAACTCTACTTGATATCTTATAGTAACCTATAATGAAAAATAATGTGAAGACAAATATAGGTACATATATGTGTGTGACTGAATCATTATACTGTATACCAGAAATTGACACACTGTAACTGATTATACTTCAATAAAAAAATAAATAAAGCAAGTGTCATAGATGTAAAGCACTACTTTCTATATTAGTGGGAGGGGTTACACACAAGATAGGTTAAACTAGCAGTGTAATTAATAATTGTAATTCTGTTTCCTTTATTGCATATTTGCATAGACAAATGATTCAAAGAAATGCTTAGAGGAGACCATTAGGCAGAAGAAGATGTTCTCTGACGAAGCACTTAAGTTTAAGGTACAAACATCTTCTTTTCCTAGATTACATTCTGAAAACAGAAATGAAAGTAGTGAGTAATTGTTACTGATTCAATATGTTTTTGTTGAAGGAGAACATCAAAACCATGGAGAGGGTTAATGAATATTTGAATTACTTCATTCAAATTGTTCAAGTGAAACTGCAGTCAGCAAGGGATCAGAATGCCAAGCGTCAGTGCTCAGTTAAGAGTTTGGCTGCCACGTTGACCATGATTGGGTTTCTGAGGCTTTTTGTGCACTGGATAAGCTGAGAGCTCCAGCTCCTCTTGCTTTTGGGCACAGTAGACTGTGGGAGCTTGGGAGCTGAACCTCCCTATGAACAATGATCCAGAATTTCACGGACTAAGACCTCCGTGACTTTTTTCTATGGAAATATGTCTTATTTTCACAACCTAGGGGGTTTTCTCACCACTCACACTGCCCTCCAAGATACATAGAAAATGCCAGGAAATACCTGAGAGGTCAAGGAAGTTATCTAGCTGAGTTGTACAGCCCTTGCTCTGTTGATGTTAAACAGAATTTTCCATGTGAATTTGGGGAAACTTTCTTTATATTCCACTAGGAACACTCATTTATGAGCTCTTTGACATGAGCAGTTTCCCACCCTTGCTTTCCCCTTGTCACCCAGGCATGTCTTCCATTGTCCAGTGAGGAGGAAGTTTGTGGAAGCCAGGCAGTATTTGTGCCTGAAGGCCTGTCTTTGTTCTGCATTTTTTATGGGCTTGACATTTGTCCTGGGGCCAACCTGGATCAGCTGCCATCACAGGAAACTTAGGGGTGGCTGTGGATACAGGCTGAGAAGGGACAGGATTCCAGATGGGATGAAGAGAAGCGACTGCCCATCAGAACAAACCAAGACTTGCTGGAAGAGATTGACAGGCTGGCAATGAACGAGGACCAGCTGAAGAAGGAAATGCAAGACACAAAGGGTCAGAACTAGCTGTTTGGAGTCCCATTGCTAGAACCTGAAGTAAGAGACCCTGTCTGCTGTAAACTCTCAACTGGATCAGACACTGCCTTTGACCCCAAGCCAAAATTCATGGAACGTCCCAGATGCTTTCAAGCATGTGTAAGGGGATGTATGACACTTGTTTTCTTTTATTTTTAAAATTTGTATGTTCAGAATCCTTTCACTGCCTTAATATCTTGTAGAGAGAATGCTCACCAAAGTCTTTGGACATGTACCAGAGCTAATATATTTATTTTCTGTGGTTTGTTTTGCACTTAATGAAATAATTTATTTTTGAAAAAAAAGTTACACTTTTTAAGCATATCACCCTGAGTTTTCATTGAAATCTTAGTACATGCTTTGTTTCTATCCTGTATGAAGATACCAGAAAAAGGAACATCTCCTCAGAACTTGAAAGATGCTGTTTCAATGAACTCTTCAGGAATCTCAGAGATAAGTGCCTCCAGTTGCAACAGGATTTCCACTGTACACATTAGCTTTCACAAGGAACAACAATTTCACGTCTTAGAAAACTAAATGTTGATAACTATTCAAATTATTTTTCTTAGGAATTTAGTCATCAATGAGAATGTTTTAGGTTGAAATTGCTCTTAATAAAGCTCATGTCCATGAAGCCAAAATGAAATCTGAAGAAATGCATGTACAGGAGGATGTTCTGCTCAGCAGCAAGAAGAAGAGAGTAAGAAATGTTACTGACCCCCAGAGATACTTACATCAGAGAACTGAACATCACTTTGTCAATGTTTCATTGTACTGTGATGCACATAAATCAGATGACCCGTCTTAGCTGTTTCCAAATGTATGATCCTTCTTGTGTTAAGTACATTCACATTGCTGTGGATCATTACTTTTTGAACATGTTTTCTCACATCTGTCTTACAGCCAGGCATTTTGAATGCAAGATCTGAGGATTCGATGCAGAGAGCCGTGAATACTGAGGAATGTAACCTGGAAGGTATGTTGCTTGTTGGGAAGAAAACCTCACATGTCAGCTTCCTGGGAGATGTTAATGGCCTCTGTTCTAGACCCTCGAATGAAATAAATATCATAATAAAGAGAGTCAAGTTTTTTTTGTTTGTTTTCCAGTGCATATAACAGTTATCTTTACACTATACTATAGTCTATTAAAGTGAGCAATACCGCTATGTCTAAAAACCCCAATGTTGATAACTTAATTAAAATATACTTTATTACTAAAAACTACTAGCCATCATCTGAGCCTTCAGTGAGGTGTTATCTTTTTGTTGGTGGATGGCCTTGAATTGATGTTGGTGGCTTCTGACCAATCATTGTGGCAGTTGCTGAAGATTGGTGTGGCTTTTGCAATTTCTTAACATAAGACCACAGTGAATTTTGTCACAGGATTAACTCTTCCTTTCAGGAACAATTCCTCTGTAGCAGGCAATGCTATTTGATACATTTTACACACAGTAGAACTTCTTTCAAACTGGAGTCAATCCTCTCAAACCCTGCAGTAGTTTATCAGCCAAGTTCATGCACTCTTGTAAGTCCTTTGTTATTGCAACATTTTTCACAGCATCTTCACCAGTAGATTCCATCTCGAGAAAACAATCTCTTTGCTCGTCCATAAGAAGCCGTTCCTCATTTGTGCACAATTTATCATGAGATTGCAGCCATTCTGTCACGTCTTCAGGCTCCAATTCCAACTCTAGTTCTTTTGCTATTTTCAGCACATCTGCATTTCCCTTTTGCACTGAAGTCTTGAGCCCCTCAAAGTCACACATTGAGATTGGACTCAGTTCATTCCAGACCATGGTTCATGTTGATATTTTGACTTCTTCCCATGAATCACAAATGTTCTTAATGGCATTTAAAGTGGTGAATCCTTCTCAGAAAGTTTTCCATTTATTTGCCCAGACCCATCAGTGGTATCACTATCTGTGGCAGCTAAAGCCTTCCAAAATGTATTTCTTAAATAATAAGAATTGAAAGTCATAATTACTCCTGATCCATGGGCTGCAGAATGGATGTCATGTTAAGCATGGAAACGGCACTCATCTCATACGTCTCCATCAGAGCTCCTGGGTGACTGGGTGCATTAACCAAGAGCAATAATATTTTGAAAGAAGTGTTTTGGGTTTTTGCTTGTTTGTTTGTTTGTTTTTCTGAGCAGTAGGTCTCAACAGTGGGCTAAAATATTCATGTTGTAAACAGATGTGCTGTCATCCAGGCCTTGTTCCATATATAGAGCACAGAGTAGATTTCCCATAATTCGCATGGGACATAGGATTTTCAGACTGTTACATGAGCATTGGCTTCAACTTACTGTCACCAGCTGCATTAGCCCCTAACAAGAGAATCAGCCTGTCCATTGAAGCTTTGATGCCAGGTGCTGAATTCTCTCCAGCTATGAAAGTGCTGGATGGCCTCCTCTTCCAATTTTCTGCATTGAAAGTCTGTTGTTTAGTGTAGCCACCTTCATTAATTGTCTTAGCTTGATCTCCTGGATAACTTGCAGCAGCTCCTGGATTAGCTCTTCCTGCCTTACCTCGCACATGTATGCAATGGAGATGGAATCTTGCCTTAAACTTCATGGGCCAACCCCTACTGGCTTCAGATTTTTCTTTTGTAGCCTCTTCCTCTCTCTCAGGGTTTGCAGAATTGCTGAGAATTAGGGACTTCCGCTGGATTAGGCTTTGCCTTAAAGGAATGTCATGCCTATTTTAATTAAAATGATAATGAAATATTTCAAGAATTACCAAAATGTGACACAGAGATAAGAAATGAGCGAATGCTGTCAGAAAAAAAGTGTTACCGATAAAATTTCTGGACTCAGGGTTGCTACAAATCTTTAATTTGTTTTAAAAAAATGCATTACCATGAAGGGCAATAAAATGAGACATGCCTGTAGTAAAAATGAGTTTGCACTGGGAAGGCAAAAAGTGGATTCCTGCCTTCAGGATTCTCTCCTTTCTCCACTCCCCACCAGATCCAACCTCTTGAGTGCACATGTACACACACAAGACAATTGTTTTATATTTACAGAACTTGAAGGTAAAGTGGAAGACCACCGTGCTGCATCGGGATCTGTGAAACTGGGAGAGGAAGCGAAATTCCAAAGACTGGAGCAAAGAATACACTTCCTTAAAGAAATTGCTGGACAGTTAAATAGGTACATTGAAGAGTAAGACGTTCCCATGTTAATTATGACAGATAATGTCATGTAAATGAATGTGTGGAATTACATAGATATAATGTTTCAGGATACTTACCACCATATTTTCTTTACCATATTCAATCAGTTCAGATTTGTGTTTACTTTTCTGCCTTGATTTCTGTAATCTGCTTCTGTTCATTCTAACTGGTTACCAGAATTCTTGTTTGTATTTAGTTTGAGATCTTAGTGGGTTCTTGGACCAGATTTAATCACTTCATTATCTGGATCCCCCAGATCCATTTTTATTGTCCTTAGGTTTCAACCGCATCATATTGTCAATGACCTGCCATGCGTCTATCATTTTTATTAAATTCTAGACATTGGGTATAAAATAGAGAAAATTTGAGGCCTAGAGTGAGGTTAACTTGCTGCAGAGAAGATGGGCATTACAGCTGGCAGGTGATCAGGGAGCCAGCAGTGCTGCATCCTGTCAACCCAGTTAGTTACCAGTTACCAACTGAGATCAGTCAGCGTAGTCAGCCCTCTTGAGGCCAGTGTGTCTCCTGTCCACCTTTATTCCTGGCATGTAACTCTCATGGAACCCAGCTAAGGTCTGTGGGTCTCTCTAGGGATCACCTGCACTGATGGACCGTGAGCTCCAGCTGTCTGACTGCGGTGCCCGTGGTGGGGTAGGGAGTGGGTGTGGCACAAGCTGCTGGACTGCTCTGCATCTCAGTAGTTTCCTCTGCAGTTAACGGATGACCCTTGGGGAAGGTGGACCCAGTCCTGGGCTTCCTTCTTCTCCATCTTGGCCTCATTTTCCTTCCTGGCTTGTTAGCAGTTTGGTAATTGTGGAGGTCATAATTTGTCCAGAGTTTTCTGTCATTCTCAGGGGGAGGTCATGGACTTCACACCCATTAACCCACATTCAAAAACAAACATTTTCTTATACTTCCTAAAGAATCAGGTTTTCCCCCAAGCTTCAGCTGAAATCAGGGCTCTCCATGGGAGAAATCAAACAGGTCATGAATGCTTGCTTCATCCTAATGTGTTTGGTTGTGATGACTTGGTCAGGCCTTGTTTCCCACATTGGAACACAGTGAGCTCACGCTGTCCCAGTCACAGAAGACTGGGCCTGGGAGGGCACAGAGTGCATCTCACATGGGCTTTTCATGTGTTTACTTTATGTCCAAATGAACAGGGATGGAGACGCTGAAGAGAAGCCCAAATACCAAACACTTGCCAGAGGCCTGAGTTTAATTTTTGATCTCTATTAGTGGGGGCCTTTAATTCCTTCCTCTGTATTTGTCAGTCTGTGCATTTATGGGGAAGGGTGAAAGGAACATTGAATTCTTCCCTTCCAATTTCTGGGATGGAAAACTGGCAGAATTTCAGAGTGTCTTTCCCCTCTCAGGAAGCTGGACATGAAAAGATGTGAGCTGGTGGAAAAGAAGCAGCTATTAGCAGTAGAAGAGAAGTTGAAATTGGGTGAAGAAGAGACACAAAAGTACAAGTGAGTTCAGCTCCTGAACACCTGTGGCTCAGAAAACCCCTGATGGATTTTTAAAAAACTTTTCTCAAACGTTTAGACACAATATCATACACAGACCAAAACAAATGTTCAGAAGTCATTTGTATAGATACTTCACACAGGAAAAAAATGTTAAATTTTACACATGTTAAGTTAAAGTTTTAACTTGAAAAAGTATTAAGTGACTAAGAATTCCCTGATCCCCAGTGCTGGCCAGCCTGTGTGGAAAGAAGGTTCACAGAGATGTTTCTGAAGGTGCCATAAATTACTATCAACCTTAGGAAAGCGGTTTGGTGTAACATCAGTCACATCAATACGCATGACCGCACCACTGGAGAGACCCACTTGTTGTGAGCCTGAGAAACAGGATAAGGATGCAAGGAAAAGACGAATCAGACTTGATGGTGAAAGAGACTCAGTACAGGATAAATTAGGGAAACGCTGAGGACGGGAAAGGAAATTATGCCAGGCAGAACCTGGCAGGCATTAAGTAATAATGAAGGAAGGAATTAATGCAGCAACAGCTTTGAACCTACTGCGCATTTATGGTCATATGAAATGTGTCTTGTACGAGTAGATAATGTGTGTAAGTGTGTAGTTTGGATAATGTGGACTTGGGCAGGCTATTTAAAATCATACCCAGCATTGTGTTTTATCTGATGAAATAATTTGTAACTCATAGGAGAAGACTTGAAGAATGCCAAAGGCAAATGCAGGAAGCAGAGATCGCCTGGAGACACCAGGTAACCTGCCTTCCTCCTGACACACTGAGTCCTTAGCACATGATGCAGACAGTTATTGTTGCCCTGAGAATCCCTAGCCGTGGGGTGTTTCTTGATGTGTTGAATTTTTCAGATCGCTTTTGCTGAGAAGAAGGCCCAAGACAACTGGGTAAGAATTTGTTTCCTTCCTTCCCTTTGTGCACAGTTGGCCACAACTGAGCATCGATGTGTTTTTCTCCTACAGCTCAGGGCTCAGGCGTTGGAGAGGGAAAATGCTGAGATGAGAAGGGAAGTCGCCTACCTGAAACAAAGGTACAGAATTTTGACACATTTTTAAGGGTGTTTTGAGATTTTTAAGGATTGGTTGTTTCGTGTCTAGTAGAGGAGTTGGTGATGTAATTCTTACTGAAGCCATTCTTTCTCTATCTTTAAGACTGGAAGCAATCTCCAGACAGAGGCAGGCAGAGGAATACATGAGGCAGGAGGCCATCCTAGGAGGACCATACGGGCTGCACCCTCCACTGACATGTAAGGAGCACACTGTGAAGTGCAGCAGCTTCATTTCTGCTGCAAAAGCCGCCCAGTGGGCTCCTTGTCCCCGTGGGTAATTGTTAGGTTTCCTGGACACCGTACCATACACTCACTGCAGAGAACAGGGTCTCAGTTGGTTGACAAGATGCCGTTTTCTTCACATGCCGCCAGCCAGCAGGGCTCTGTCTCCTGTGAACGGTGGAGCTCATGCCCCTCCAGGGACTGTGGGCTGCCCTGCAGCCTCTTGGTTGGTTTGGTTGGTTGCTGTGTGCTAGAAGACATGAGCGTCAGAACCCTCTTCCCATCTGGAGACAATGTTGAAGGCTGAATTCTCCTGTTATTTCAGAAAAATAACATGCACAACATTTTAGAATGAAGGCAGTATGTCCTGATGAGAAAAAAGTTTCTTCATTTGCCTTGGTGGATAAATATTCTGTTCAAGATCTGCTTTAAGACAGCAGGCATCTCTTCACTAATTTTGCAGGTCCTTTCATTCTTATAAAAAATGTTGCACAGTGATCTAGAGTAGCCACTTAGTGATATTACTATGCAATCTCACTCTTCTAGAGTTGTACTTGTAACCCTAAAATCTTCCAACGGAGTCTCCATAGAATTCACCAGTCTTTTGCCGATTATTACAGCATTAGTCTTTCTAAGGCTGCTGCTTTCATAAATACTTACGTGACACCTGGCCACTTATACAAGACATGTTCTGTCAGACAGAAGGATTTCAACAGTTTACCAACAGGCGGAGGAGAAATAGGTGGAGCTCATGGTCAGGGTTTGTTGATATTCTTCCTATGAAAGACTCTCCTTATTTTAATTTTTAACCTATGGTTTAACTGTGGTTTCACCTGAAGTGTATTGTGAGTCCCCTGTGTTAGTGTTGATTTCCAGGGATTTGAGCCCTGAGCTCCCATCCAGGTTGATTAGTTATGAAAACACCTGAACCAGGGCTCTGTGGTGTCCTCCTCAGGGGTCAGGGGTCCAGTCCCCCCTCGCCCTCGGGGGTCACCTGAGACACGAGGGAGACCCGCGGCCTCTGTGAAGAGACCGGGGAGTGGGCGGGAGTGTGAGCTCCTGGAGGAAGGCATGAGGGTTTGTGCTTCCTCCACACAGTCTGTCAGAGAGAACAAAGCTTCAACACTGCTCGGCTGTGATCAGACGCAGGACCTGGGGCAGGACCTGGTGCTGCCCCTGTGAGGAACGGCAGCTCCTTCCCTACTGAGGAGGCCGAGGAGCCCCGGCTAAATGATCTTTTTCCAGTTGTGTTCCAGGTGTCATTTTGTGCTGGAGCTATCTCTGGAAATACCTGGTTTCTTTTCAAAAACCCTCTCCTGGCCTTGCCTCCCGATTGTCTGTTCTGTGATGTGTCCACCGCGTCATGACTTTTAAATTCAAACTCTTCCCCAGGAGCGAGGGCCCCCCCCTTCAGGCCATCGCCTCTGGTGGTGCCTACAAAAGACGTGAGGGAGGGCTTAGAGGCTGAGGACCGCAGACTCTGATAGTGTGTTTCTCGAAATAGCATGAGGAGGGTGAGCCCTCACTCCACACTGACTCCTCCTGGTGCAGCTGACTCTTTCCTGACCCCCTTCACTTGGGCTTGCTCCTGGGTCACAGACTATTATCATCATCATTATTTTACTCCTTTCCTGGTTCAGGTCAGGTGATTCTTCTGGTTTAGAATGTCCATTCTAATTTTCATAATTGAAAAATGAGAAAAGCCCTCCCTCCAACTTTATGCCGTGTGCTTTGTGCAACTTTGAATCTTCCTGGATGTAGTAAGTGTCACAACCCACCACTGTCTTTTCTCTTAGGTAAATGTGTCTTCCATGCTCCCTCCAGCTGTACTCTTGGTAGAAAAGCCTGAATCTCAGAGATGTTGTATTTGTGGTAGGAAATATATGCTGGAAGTGAAACAGCCCTCAGTGAAAATGCCTAACTCCCTGCAGGGCTGATTCCCACCACAGTCCTCATGTTGTGTTCCTGTAAGCAGGGTTGGTGCTGCCCTGGAAGCCGTCAGAGCTGCTCCTTTATCTCATCACACATCGTGGGATTTTACACATGAGCTAAAATCACTTTTGTATTAGTGGTGGAATTTAGACTTCCCACTTTGCTTTTCCGTAGGACAAATTTAGTCTGCGTTTCCTAGTGAACTTAAAATTCTGACTTACCTGTGAATAAAGATGAATGTAGCGGAGCCTGACTACCTTCTGAGGACAGCATTGTCCCCTCAGAAGCACTTTGCCAGCTCCCCCGCAGGACTCCAGGATGCCCAGCTCCTCAGAGCTCTTTGCGCCCAGGGGCAGCTCCTCCAGGGAGGAGAAGAGCCCTTTGTCAGGAGGGAAGCAAAGGAGGGCTGATCAGGGTCCTGCAGGCAGAGCGAGCACCCAGGCGCGGCTCTAATTCCGCATGTGGAGCATGGGGCTCTTCACGTCCTTTCCTTCTCTGTGTTCTTAGTCCACGAAAAGCAAGCTTCCATGGAACTGGGGAAGGTGGCAGGGAGGGGGTCCTGCACAGAGAGGCCGCCTGTCGGGAAGGTGCTATTGTGTCAGTTTGCTGGAACCTCTGTTCATCCTCCTCTGGGGCAGGACCCTTGCCTTCCTCCACTTACAGACACAGGCGGTGACGTGTGGTGACAGTGTTTTATCCCCGTGGCCTCCTGTGCAGCCCAGGCTGCAGGCAGGCCCCAGAGGGGTGGGCTGAGTGTGTGGGACGGTGCTGCTCCCTGGGAACCTGGTGGAGGGGACGGTGCCAGGTGCTGATAACTGCTGCGTGGGGTTTCAGCTTTGGTTGATGTTGGTGCTTTTGTCTGTCATCCGACACACCTCTCCCTTCTGTTCTGCGGATCAATACGTATGCAAGTGGGGCCTCAGGAACAGCCACAGCCACCAGTTTCTCTACCTGGTAAGATGAAAGCATATTCCTCTGTTCCCTTGCTGAGTCTTTGCAGAAGAAGGGGAGGTGTCACTCCAGGGCTTTGCAGTGCCCGGGAAAACCTGACTGAGGACATTGTAACATTCCTCTAGTTTCTTAGCACATTTGATGGACTGTGTCATTTCCCCATCCTAATCTGGGAATCAGGTGTCTCATGTAGGGGAAAAAAATGGCCTTCTGACAGAAGGCAGAAATGTCAGTTCTGTACATGTGCCTTCAATATAGACCTCGTTCTGGGCTCTGGGAGGGATGAAGCGCACCCCGAACTTCAAGGGCTTAAGATGTTCCTTCAAGGGATGGAGGTGAGAGAGAGGGAGACAGAGACACTCATAACAGACAGCTTGTCATCACCATAACAGACATGCCAGTACAGGGCCCCGGAGTACAAAAGTGGGACACGTGAGCCACCCAGGAGTATACAGGAGGGTGTGGAGGGGAAGGAAAAAATTGAGGGGGTGCCCAGTGGGGGGTTGTTGGATTCACTTAGATGGATCTGGAAGGCCATTCCGGGCAGGACGGGCAGTTGGGGTGGGACGTGTGAAGGCAGCATGAGGGCCTCACAGAGCCATGTGTGTGTTCAGGGGACTCAGTGTTTCCGTGCAGGGATCCCCATCAGAACCCACTGCTGCCAGAAATCCCTTGGTTCACAATGTCATATAAAGATGACTGTTTCTCTTAGATTTCTGAAAGTTCTGGATCTGGGTGAAAGAAAGCTCTGGATATCAGAGAAACTGAAACTTAACTTGGTTTACTCAGGATATTTTGTGTGGCTGAAGGTTATTTTTGCCCCAGTGATTTGAAAAGTGCAGGCAGGATTTAGATCAGCTGAGCAGCTGCCTCGGTCTTCAGCGTGAGGTAGGTTCTTTGGGGGAAGTCAGGGGTGATCAGGGGACCCCCCTGCAGGACCCCTCTCCCCACACCCCTGCTCCCTCTAGTCACCACCCCGACTGTCAGCTTGGCGTCTGCCACGTTTATGTCACAATATCTGATTTCTGATTCTTTGCTTGAATTCCTACAGTTCAGCCCCTAACACCAAGACTCAGTGGGACTTCCACAGAGTCTCGGCTTTGTTGTCCGTGAACCAAGGGTAATATTGGTTTCTGATGTCATTGTGAGGAAGATCGGGTCAAGAACACATATTATTTTGCAAAATGACTGGGACATATCTCTCACTCAGCATTCTCATAGTTTAAAAGAAAACGTCTGCACACAGAATCATCAAACGATATCCCGGGAAGTACATCAACTTAAACTAAAGATAAAAAAGCTCAGGCCCAGAGTTTACCATTCTCTGCTTTAAAGATAAGGTGAAGAGTCCCTTTCTTCTATTAAAACTCACGCCCTACTAGTTAAAAAAGGAAATATAAGAATGAGAATGTGCACATTCCGCGATCTGTGTCTGAGATGTGAAAACAATTATTTTCATTATATATAGACATGGACATGCACACATGAACTACAGTGTCCATCAGAGGCCATACGTACATTTGAGAGGACAAAATTGGAAAAAAATAAGATCCCATTAAAATAAATAAAACTCTCTTTCTCTTACAGCACAGTCAGTATGAAATTTGAAGAGGACCCTGAGCTGCGGCAGTGATACATTTAGAGTAGATGTCAGAGGTTCATTATGGCCCAAATGTCTCCCTGCTCCATCCTGCCCCCTCTGACATTGTCTCTCCTATTGTCACCCCAGTGAACCTGTCACAGGTCTCTCTCTGTGTCAGTGTCTGCATCCTGGAGTACCAGTGGTCACACCCTCTCAAGGGCTCACAGTATGATTCATGGGCGCACAATTCACAAACCAGCAGAAGCTAGGGTGATGGGACAGATAGATGCAAGGTTACCCCTTTGGGGCAGCAGTGACTGCAGGGGGGCCCAGGAGATCCTTCTGAGGCGGTGGACACAGCCTATGTCTAGATCCAGTGACGATTGTTTCTTCAGTCTATAAACACTCACTTGGGCATGTGAAGCCTGTCGGTCACAGGGGCGCCTGGTCATGAGATAGATGACCAGAATGCAGTGGCCATGTCTCATGGTGAGGAATGGGCAATGTGCAGGAGTGGCCGTGGGAGTCCAGCGAGAGGGCCCCGCGTTAACCCAGTCTTGTGCCCCTGCCCCACGTGTCAGCTGCCCCAGCCGCCCCATTTCCAGGCAGACTCTGAGGGGGACTGAAGGCAGCAGTTTTCTTAGTAAGTCCCGTGAGCTGCCTTAATCCTGTGACAATTTCCTTATTGTGAAATGAGCAAGGCAGGGGTCAGTGGTTGGGACACCAGCACTGCCAAGGAGAAGGTGTTGGGTAGAAAAATCTGGCTCCCTTCTGGCCTCCCACACCACTCCCTTCTGCCCCAGCTGCCCCTGGAGCCTGCGGGGCCCTCCCTCCTTCCAGGTTGGGGAGGTGGCCAGCCCTGCAGCAGTGCTGGGGTCCAGGCTGGGTCACCAGCAGGTCAAGGTGGGACTGTGCTGCCCAGGAAGAGGGGAACAGCAGTGCAGCAGTAAAGGCCAGCATGAGCAGCCTCTGTAACCGGATCCTCCACTGTGAGCAGGGCCGGGGCCACAACGCAGCAGTGCAGGTGGGAGGGCCGGGAGAGGGGGGGGCCCTGTGGTCCTGGACAGGGCTGGACCGGAGCCCAGGGCTTGAGGGCCTAGGGGAGAGAGAGAGAAAGAGACAAGCAGGGAGAGAGACAGTGCATGAGTGACTGAGAGGGAGAGGAGGGGGTCAAATCCTAGAGAGTGACAGGAGGTGATAGAGGGGGACTGGGTAGGGAGAAGCAGAGACAAGATGAGGCAAGAAGGAAAGAGGGAGCCAACCCAGGGTGCATGGTGGGGATGAAAGGCCAGGGTGGAGCGACTCTGGGAAGGGGGCTTGGCCCAACCTTCACCAAGTCCCACAGCTGCCACTATCAGGGCCCCAGGGACCAGCAGCCCAGCCTGACAGGCACCATCAGCCCTCAGGACGGGGCTGAGAGCCGCGCCCACTGGCCACTGGCCACTTCCTGGTAAGGAGGACCAGGAGGGCTCCCCCCAGCACCACAGCGGCGCCATCTGTAGCTTCAAAAAGACCCTGTGAGCAGGCACCATCCCGTCCCCATTTCACAGCCAGCCGACTTGGCCCTGTCTGCAGGGCTATTCACTTTCCTGATGCTTCTTTCCCAGTCAGGCCGGTGCCCCTGTCCTGAGAAGGGAGCCTGTGACAGGCCCGCAGGCCTGGGTCCCACCTGACTGCCCTCCTGTGCTGGGTGACCTGGGCGGGTCTCTTCCCCTCCCTGGGCCTCTACTGTATGACCGACAGCCCTTCTCCCCAGCTTTCAGGGAAGTGGGACCCCAGCAGGCCCACCGCTCCTGGCCTCCCAGGCCCCTGGGCGAGCATGGGGTGAACTCTGGCTCTCGTGGGAACTCCTCTATGTGTGGGGTGATGGCCCACGTGTGCTTATCATTTTTTATGGGGTCACATCCTGCTATTTCCATCTAGAATGGGACTATCTACCCCGGAGCCTGAAATTTGGTTTTCCAGATTTTTCTAAATTGGCCCTTGTACAAAAGAGCCGCTCCCCTGGCCAGGATGACAAACCCAGTCCTGGTGAGGAGGCCTTGGCCCTTCCTACTCCCCTCACCTCACTGCTGCTGGTCACCCCCAAACTCCAGAGACATGCCCACCCCCTGGAATTCCCTGCTCCCCCTCCCCATGCCAAGCCCAGCCCCTCTCTCCCCACCTTGGAGGCCCTGCCTCCTGAGGGAAATTGTGGGGCTAGTAGGGTCAGGACTCCAAGCCCTGTATCACAGCAGGGGGCACCCCCGCTGAGTCGTGAGAGGCCTGGAGGCGAGGGTGGGGCTCTGAGCCCCAAGATGGGCTGTGTATCCTTCATCAGGTCACAGCCTCTCAGCCCAGCATCATAACCTCACATAGCCTTCTGGACCCACATGGCCGGGATGTCACTCACTCACACACTCAGGCTCCAGCCCCTCTCCCCACCCCCATGCAGGCACTTACAAGGCACACATGCACATACAGGGACATGTACACACATATGCACGGGGATACACACATACAGGGACACACACACACAGACACTAGTACACACACAAGGACACAAACACAGGCTCACCTGCCCAGCTGCCAGGATGCCACTTTTTCATTATCTTACATGTGACTGCTTTAATAAAATTCTTTAATTAATACATGAATATTCAAATGTAAATGCTGGAGAAGGTGTGGAGAAAAGGAACCCTTGTACACTGCTGGTGGGAATGTAGTTTGGTGCAGCCATTATGGAAAACGGCACAGATTCCTCAAAAAACTAATAACAGGTTTACCATATGATCCAACAATCCCACTCCAGGGCATATATCCAGAGGGAACCTTAATTCAAAAAGATACATGCACCCCAATGTTCATAGCAGCACTATTTACAATAGCCAAGACATGGAAACAGCCTAAATGTGCATCGACAGATGACTGGATAAAGCAGCTGTGGTATATTTATACAATGGAATACTACTCAGCCATAAAAATGATGAAATAATGCCATTTGCAGCAACATAGATAGCCCTGGAGAATGTCATTCTAAGTCAAGTAAGTCAGAAAGAGAAAGTAAAATACCATATGATATCACTCATATGTGGAATCTAAAAGGAAAAAAAAGACAAATGACTTATGTGTAAAACAGAAACAGACTCACAGACATAGAAAAGAAACTTATGGTTACCACTGGGGAAGTGGGTGGAAAGGGATAAATTGGGAGTTTGAGATTTGCAGATACTGACTGGTATATGTAAACAGAAAATAAGTTTATACTGTATAGCACAGGGAACTATATTCAATATCTTGTAGCTTATGGTGAAAAGGAATATGAAAATGAATATATGTATACTTATGTATGACTGAATCACTATGCCGTACACCAGAAATTGACACAACAATGTGAACTGACTATACTTCAATTTAAAAAAAGTGAATATTTAAAGCAACCCTTGAGAGAAATGGCTCAATCTCACCAAAGGCAGGAAAATGCAGAGAGACTACAGGGAGAGGGAGAGAGAGATGGTACTGAGAGGCTGGGGGATCAGGAGGGCAGCTGCAGAGGGGCTGCCAGGTGGGGTAGAGGCAGAGGAAAGGGGACAGTTGCTCTGGCCCAAGAAACACTTGCCAGCCAGATGTGTGACGTGACCTTGTGGCATTTGGACAGGCCGGGAGGAGGCAGGACTGAAAATGGGCCACGGGCTGGCCTGGGCCTCCTGCTGGCTTCCAGCTGAGCTGGGGATAGAGGGACACGTATGACCCAGCCTCCCCTAGCCAGTGTAAGGGGCAGAGCTCCCTGGGCATGGGCTCAGCTGGCGAGATCTGGGGCTTGGCACTTGCCTGGCTCAGCTATGTGTCTTCTGAATGACTGCTGGACCTCCCTGGTCTGTGTGCCATCCCACCCTGACACAAATGTGTACACGCATGCACGCACCCTCCCAGTAGAGTGCCTTGCAGGAGATGCCCCAGGAGAGACCACCAGGTGACACGAGCTGGCTCCACCCTCTGTCTCCCCCTTACAAGCTGTGTGATCCTGGCCACTGCCTTAACCTCTCTGTGTTTCATTCCACTAAGTAAGTATTAATCCAGGGCCTGCAGTGTGCTGGGTTTCATCAGCCAGCAGGGCGAAGTCCCTTGCCCTGTTGAGGGGGTACATCCCGGCAGACCAGAGGATAAGTACACAGGAAATTATCCGGTTGTTCACAGGCAATGCCATGTGGAAAGAGAAAAAGAGACGAAATGCAGTGAGAGCATAGCTGGGGCTGCCGCCACTTGAAGCAGCATGGTCAGGGGGTCAGGGCGGCCAGGGCAGGAGCAAGCTGAGGGAGGGAGCCCTGTGGGTGTGTAGAGAAGAGTGTTCCAGCCCAGGGAACAGCCCATGCAAAGGCCCTGAGCAGGTGGCCGCCTCGCTAGGGAGCCATCTCCCGGGCTGCTGGGAGGAATAAACTGGTTGACAGGCGGTGCTTCCTGCACAAAGGAGACACTCGGGCTGCTGTCACCACCACCAAGATGAGTTTTACTCCCAAGGTCTCAGAGCATCAAGGCCTTCGGGGTCCAGAGCACGCGTACAGGGGTCTGAGCTGCCTCTGGGCCTGGGCAACCCCGTCCTGCCTCCCAGCCAAGTTCCCCACATCACACTGTGGCAGCTCGAGCCCATGGGCCCTGCAAGCTGTCTTTCCCCAAGGCCCCCAGCCCTGCCACACAGCCTCGACCTGCACTTTGTCACAAGTGCTGAAATTGGCCTACACACACACTCACACACACGCACAGTGTATGGGAGTACCTACCATGCACATGCACACAAGAACCCGATGCGCACATGCACATACTGAGACACACGCAGGTGTGACCATGTGAACACACATGCCCCATGCACTGCACACATGCACACACACCCCGTGCGCACACAACACCTGCTGGCAATGCACGTGTGAACGTGCGCACACACATGCCATATACACGCACATGCACAGTCCTTGTACACGTGGATGCATGATCACAGACATGCTTGCACAACACACAGCACACGTCCACGCACATGGATGCAGGAGCACAAGTATGTGCACGCACACAGAGCACAGATCTGCCTGCCTTCTTCCACCATCACTCCCCAGCATTTCTGTTCTCAGAATCTCTGCGCATGGACACAGTATCCAACCCCGTCTCCCAACCTCCCTCCTCCTGCCCCAGCCCTCTAGATTCCCTACCTGATAATGAACAAAGATACCAGTGCAGTGTCATCAGCAACATCGCTTAGAAACACTTTCACCCCAGTTCTCATTCCTCATGACAGTCAAGGAAAAAGATGTTTTTACTTTTTCCATTTTAAAGATAAGGAGTCTGAGGGGTGGAAGAGCTGATGGGATGGGCCCCTGGGACACTCAGTGCGTGTGGGTCAAGCTAGTATTTGAACCTGACCTGGTCCTATCCTGGGGCACCAGGTCCAGAGCTCCCTTCTCCAATGATATTCCCGAAGGATAACCCATGGGCCTCTCATACCCAAGTCCCACTCTGACCTCCGGATCTTCCTCCCCAGCCCGTTCCTCCAGCTGCTTCCTCACCTTGGCTGACGTCCTCAGTTCCAGCTCCCCAGCCTGGGCCTCCCCAATACCTGTGGGGTTTCCCTCTCCTCTCTCTCCAGGACAACTGGGGTGAGGGAGGTTGACAGAGAGAGTGTGGGCTGGGCGGGCCTAGGGCCACCACCAGCTGCATCTCAAGTGCCAGGCTGGGCAGGGTGGAGATAGGACAAGCCAGACCTGCAGCCTAGGCTGAGCTCCAGGGAGGAGGCTGAGCCAGCAACTGGGAACAGAACTGTGGGGCCCCTCGGCCTGGACAGGCTGGGACTGAGGGACAGCAAATTGGGGCACATCTGCATGTGTGTGTGTGTGGAGGCATGGGAGTGAGGGAGTGTGTGCACAGGCAGCAGTGAGTCGTATTGTGTGTGTAAGTCTGTGCACTTGTGCACTTGCTGCTGTTGAGGGGAAACCTTTCTAAAGGTGCCCCGGGTGAGGGGGGACCGGACAGTCAGGGTTTGGGCCGGGAGCAGGGACAGCAGGTGATGGAGGTCACTCTCTCACGTGCCCCAGCTGGCTCGGGGCACCGGCTCTAGGGGGTGGGCCCTGGGCTTGGAGGGGCCCCCTCTGCCCCAGCCAGGTTTGGATCCGTGACTTGGCCAGGCCACTTGGGTCATCTGCAGAGTTCCGAGGCCCCCGCTTGCCAGCACCTCAGGACCTCTGACTGCAGCCGTTCCTCCGCCGGGTCTCAGGTGAGAGTCGGCATGCCCAGAACTGGCAACAGCTGGGAGGGGGTGGGGACAGCCGGGGTTTCATTGCACCGTCTACTACAGCCTCTGAGCTTCTGGCAACCACCAGCCCTGGAGGCTTCTCTGGGACCCACGGTCATCCAGCAGGGCCCTGAGGGCCTTGGGAAACCCATCTGCGCCCTAAGTGAGCCCTCGAGGATGCCCACAGACCCCATGGGCATGGAGGTGGGTGGTGGGATCAGCAGAAACATAATGGAGAGGCACGAGGGGGTGGGGGGTGTCAGGGGAGATGGGGGTGAGGGTCAGGTGGTGTTGGGGGTGAGATGGGTGGTGAGATGGTGGGGAGTGGGTGATGGTGGGCAATGGTGGGAGTGGGGGACAGGGCAATAGTGGGGAATGGGATGGGGGTGAGATGGTGGGAGGTGAGATGGTGTTGGGGGTGAGAGGGTGTCAGGCTAGGGCAATGGTGGGGTGGGGAGTGATGGTGTGGTGGCAGTGGTAGGGAGTGAGCCAGGTGCCCCTGCCACACATGGAATGCTTCCATTTGTCTAAAGCACTTACAAGACAAATGCAGTTTGCTTGTGGAGGCATAGAACATTTTAGAAGGACAACTGGGACCCATTTACAGCAGGACCTGGGGCCTGGGGTGGGAAGGAGACCCCCTTTGCACTCAAGCCCCTTGCTGCTGCTCTCATCACATGTCACTTTTCAATTAGTAGAGATGAAATAGGGAAAAAAGGAGAGAGTGGAGGCAGTGCAGGCCATCAGGAACCCCTTAGTGTGCTTCGGGCTCTATCCGGGAGCTCCAGTCCTCCCCTACCCTGTGAGGCAGGAGGAGAAGGCAGTGCAGGGAAGGCTCTGTGTGGTCCCATGGCAGAAGGAGGTCTGGACCCAGGGTTCACATCCAGCTGAGTCCACAGGTCCTAGGGCCTCCCTGTGGGGGCAGGGGTCTTGTGCCTGTGTCCCCTGTATCTGTGCCCAGGATGAGGTGGGGACTCAGAGTTCCAGCTGAAGCTCTTCCTGCCTGAGGCCTTGCTTTTCCAACAACTATAAATGGGCAGTGGGTAGGAAGAGGGGTTCTTGGTGCCCTGCAGCCCCGGTGTCCTCAGAGAGACCTCATGTCCTGGGACATGAGCGCCCATCACCGGGCCCAGATTCCAGGACAGTGCACAGCTGCAATCTGTTCTGTGCATCCTTGCTTTTGTGGGATATGTGTGCTGTGTTGTGAGTCTGTTCACAGTGAACACTGATGGAGATCGTGAGTGGTGATAGGCTAGGGGCCATTCTGTGATGGTGAGTGAAGTCTGGAGTCCAGTGCAGGTGCGGGTGGGGGCAGCCCTGGGCCACTCAGTGTGTACCCTGCTGCAGGAGCAACCACCATCTCTTTGGTATGTCCATCAGGCCAAGTCACCACCCTCTCCATGGCCCCCACCATTCCCAGGACATTGCCTGAGGCCTACAGGGCTCTGTAGTCTGGCCTGGTTCCCTCTGAACCCCTGGATGGTTCTGCCATTCACCTCCTCTCCAGCTTCTGTCTATGCCTCACATCTGTAGTCTCACCTGCCACAGGGCCTTTGTTTGGCTGCTCCCCCCACTGAGACTCTCCTCACCCTCACCACCAACCCTCTTTGGTGGGCCCCAGCTTAGCTGCCATTTCCCTATGCAGGGCTCTCAGGGAGCCCCACCTCTGGGCTCCTGCAGGCCACTGTCTTCCACCTCCAGGGCCCATTCACTGAGCCAATCAGGGACTCTTTCCGTTTGTATTCCCACCAGCCTTCGCACTGGGTCGGGGCATGCCCTCTGCCTCTCCCATGCTGCATCCCAGGGCAGTGTGTACACACAGGCACCCACATGTTCAGTCTGTGGGTGCACGCTGGCTGTGCACAAGGATGTGGGGCCGTGTGTTTACCCATAATCTCAGCTCTGTCCAATGGCGCAGTTGCAGCCACGGAGGCTGGAGGCCAGAAGGTTCCAGAGGACAATGGCATAGGGTGGGTTTGCTGGTGGATGGGGTTAACAAAACCCTCCAGGTTTAGGGCCTTGGTGGGGGAGGGTTAGAGCTTTGCTCCCAGGTACTCACTTCTTGCACACAGCCAAACACAGACCTGCCACAGGTAAAACGTGGTTTGACTAAATACTGCCTTCAGGGGTGCACATTCACACAAGCCCTGCTCCACGCCACGCACACACGTGGCAGTTTGCATGCCTGCCTGCCCACCCATGCTGGCAACCTGCCTGCCGGACACGCACTTGCCACATGGCACACCTGTACACAAATACGCCTTGCTCTCACCTATACATGGCGAGTGTGGGGAGAAATGGGGGATGGCTCTTCGGCCCTGGCTGGGGAGCTCAGGGACTGATGAGAGGGCTGGGGTGGTCGGGGCTGCCAAGGATGGGGCGGGAGCCTGGGCTGAGGAGGAGATGGAAGGTGCGGACAGGCAGCCGGTGTCCTGGGCGCCCTCTTGCAACAGAATGAGGCAGCTCGCCGCCCTCTGCCACCGCAGCCCAGGTAGGAGCTGGTCCCAATGCATCTGTGGGTATGTTACCGAGTCCAAACTCTCTCTGCTTGCGGCACGACAGGCCAATAAATCGGGAGATGAGGTGTTGGGTCAAGGAATAGTGACTTTATTCAGAAAACCAGCAGACTGAGAGGATGGCAGGCTAATGTCTTTGAGAACCATCTCACCCAAGTCAGAATTCAGGCTCCTTTTATACTAAAAAGGCGAAGGTGTGTGGTTGGTTGTTGCAAACTTCTTGGTGTAAGAATTCTTTGTTCTTTGAGCTGTCCACCTGGGTCAGATCATGGAGCCCCTGTAAAACCTCCAACAAAACAAATGTTATTTTCCATTCTTCAACTTGTTATCTTTATATAGTACAAAAGTATTAACATCCTTAAAGGCCAGAGCCTTGAGAATAGGCTCTCCGGTATATTTCAGGCTAAAGGCAACATTCTTTTGCAGAAGGTGAAGAGCTAGTAAGACTGAGCCTAGAAAACTAGGGCTCAGGGTAAAGCCAAAGAAACAGATCTAATATGGAGTCAGATTTGTTCTTTTCTGTTACATAATGATGATTACAAATTTGAAAACTCATACAGCATTGTATCGGTCACTATTTTAAGTGCTTTATCCACGTTATCATGTTTATCCCTCAATAATAACTATGTGATCAGTACTGTTGTTATATTTCCACTCTACACGAGGAAACTGAGTAGAGTTTAAATATTTCCGCCCAGGATAACAAGATAACAGGCTGAGCTGGGATTCAACCTTAGGCAATTGTTAACTACCAGCTGGTCCCCTGGTGGGGAGGGTGGAAGGAAGAGCCCAAAGTCTACCTGCAAATTTGTAGTGTTTTAGAAAGAAAAATGACCATAGAGAATGCGGTTATACTCCTGTTTTTGTAGATCAGAAAAATGAGGCCCACACTAATTTTGGCTCTTTCAGAAGCAGGCAATCTTCCATCTGCCATTGTGCTTTCCATTTCTGTTTTGTGGTGGTGCCTCAAAGTGATACATATGCATGAGTACTTACGAATTTAAGAGAGGAAACAAAGAAAATAACTCAGCATTGGAGTATTTGGCTAAATGAATTCACATTGAAATAAAGACCTTTGGTTTAACTAGAATGATTCCAGATACTGAAAGAAGGAGAGTAACTCTTTGAAAATTGATCCTTAGTTTCTCCAAAGAGATTCCTATTTGGAAGCAGACTTGACTACACCTGGCATACTTTGGAATTTTTTTTTTTTTAATTTGACTGGAAAAGCTTAGTCTTTAAAAAAATCTATAAATATATATTCTAGATACTTTTTAAGTTTTGATTTTTTTTAAGATACTATTCTGTAAAATGGAGAGGTTTTTGACTTCTAAAATTATATTGTGGGTTCATGTCATTTAAAAGTAAATTTTAGGTAAACCTATTCTTTATAAGAAAAAAGATACGCTTTTTTTTCCCCTGTTTAAAAAGTTTCTTCAAATATCATGGTTCCATTTTATTTGTAAATAAATTCATGTTTTATAATATTTTATAATTTATTGTATCTATTTAACATATTTTCTTATTCTGAACTGGGTACTAGTGTCTTTTTCTTTCACTCACTCTACTAGTGGCCATTTTTACTGTCAGCCACACACTCGATCCTATACTGTATCAGTCTTCCTGAAATAGTAGAAGTGAATAATAACTTTAAGTGTCTGCAAGAAGTGCCCAGCATTATTTTATTCTCATAATAGTGGAAGGCAGTTAAATTACTGGCTGATCATCTTGAACATGTGGAAGCTTGGGTTTCTTTCTTAGTCCAGGTTTGTAAGAAGCCCAAAGTATTTTCCTAACACTTGTAACTTGGCAGGACTCAAATCCCAGATTTCGATCCCTTGCAGTGAGGAGAGGAAACCCCCGCTCTGTGTTTTCAGACTGCCAGCGCTCGCTTTCTGCAGGGCTTCTTGGGAGCTTCCCCTGCTTATATCACGACTCAGAGGTCAGCGGAGGGGTTTGCACACAGACCCGGGCCTTCCTCCTCTGTGACTTTTCCTTCCTAGGGTTTCCCTTCTTCATTTACAGCTAGGCTGGCAGTCCTAAATTCCACGTTCTCACGTGTCAAGCAGTGATTCCACAGCTTTCTGGCTAGGGGGTGCCCTCGGGGGAAAAGTCGTATAAATGTGGATCTCACCCAGTGAACTTGCAGTGATCAAATCCTGTCCGGTTCCTGCCTATTTTGTTTGCTCTTCAGCCCCTTCAAGTAGTTTTTTTTTTCCCTATTTAAGTTAGTGAATCTGCAGAAGAGTTAATACAGTATAAAATTTCCTCATCTATTACTGGCCTAGGAACCTTATGTATACGTATACATATACACGTATAGTTGTCACGTATTTTGTGTGGTCATGTATTTTGTATGTATAAGGAAGATTGTTTTACTACTTTTGCTTTGAATAACTAAAAAGAAGAGTTCCTGAAAGTAGCACATTCCAGGCAGAATAAAGGGGCATGAATAGAAAACTGCACAGTAAAGCTATCACACACTTACGCAGTAGGAAACAGTAACAGTGGATAACATTTATGGAGTGTTTGCTATATGCTAGGCACTAGTCCAGTTGTTAAATATGGATTAATTTATTTAAGCCTCATAATAACTCTATAAGGCAAATACTATTATTCTTCCCATTTTATTGATGAGAAAAGTGAGGCACAGGGCATGGAAACCATTTGCAAACTTAGGTAGTATGGCTCCAGGACCTGGCCCCTCAAATAGGGGACTATGCTAACTCCCTTTAACATCCTCTGCTTCAAAGGAGCTGAGGTGAGTATTAGGTAGAAAATAGATAGAAAAAGAACAATGTTCTGCTACAGGCAGTGAGAGCAAGGAGAACACACATCCCACACACAGACCCTCTGGGAAGTGGGGCTGGAGAGAAGCAGCTCTTGTTGGAGAGAGGATAACCCGTTTCTGTTAAAACAAAAAGATAAAGGGAATCTCTTTGTGCTCACTCACCCCCTTAAATCCAGTTGTAGAAGGGGCAAGGACATTCCTAATTAGGAACATTGAGGGTTTGAGTGGCCAGCCTGAAATGTTTGGCCTGAAAGGTTTTGAACACAAGAGAGGGGAAGTCTTCTCAGGAGAAACGTTTCTTGAGGGGAAGCAGGTACCATATCAGTCTCCTCAGTAGGTACTGTTATGTGGCATTTTTATACTCGTTTCTCTTACAACCAGTCAGTCTCTAAAAATATGGTGAAAGAAGAATATTTAGATGAAGAAACCTGGCCTGACTTGAAATGTTGGCTCCTAGTAACTCCTCTGTACGTGTTTGGTCTTGGGACAGGATGACCAAACATACTGAAAAATTTCAGAGGCATAAGGAGGCCTTGGCCGAGGGAGAGCCACAGAAAGGGGAGACCTTTCTGATAGAAGAGAGAAATTTTTAATTAACCCCACCTAGAAATTGATGTCTTGGTCTTAGGATTTTGTCCCTTTTTGAGATGCAGGGAAAAGTAACATATTAAGGCTGATCAGCCATTAGCATCATAGTATCATATGAGAATATTTATGTGTTTCCTCCAACCCACCAACCACCACCTCCCCCTACTTCTACCTCATTGCCTGGCTACATATGTGCAAGTATTTCTGGGGAAGATAAGCATGAGAATTTTAGGAACATTGCTAGGAAAAGAAGGACAAAAAAATGAAATAGGAAGACTGAAGATAGAGAAAAGGTCAAAAAGAAAAGGCAGCCTGGAGAGGAATCATTTCTTCATTACTGATGACTCTCAGAAATCACTTTCTCCTTGGAAATATTTCATAAGAAGACATTTCTTATGGAACGCATACAGAATACTAATATACAAAGAAAGAAGAATGTAATAGGATGTGAATTGAAAGACCATGCTTGCACAATAAAAATTTAGAGTGATGTTAATATTTTAATGGGGATAATAACTGTGCTGCACAAATTTTAATCCCTTTTTGCTCATCTTGTTCTCAAAATGCACTATCCTAAATTTCACTCAAGGTGGCAATCTTGGACATCTTTTCCAGTTGTTAGTCTAACAGAAGTTTTCTACCATTTCATTTACCTTTATAATGTCACAAATACTATTGATTTTTTCATTGTTTTTCTTTGAAAGACATTCTTTGAACATGTTTAGCTCTTAAGCAAATATATTTGTTTATTTTTGTCATGGAGTATTTTGAAAAAGTGACCAGTGGAAACAAATCAGATAATTACAACTGCATCTCATTTCCCATTATTAAGAATATGTGGAAAACTTTATATTTTCTACTTTTTTTTTCATTTGGAATGCCAGTCAAACCTGAAACTTAAAAATAGTTTCTATTCCTGTGAAATGTGTTATGTATATATAATGACAAAAGAATTCCCCATAGCTTCTGTTGGCCATTAGGTTAAGAAGTCAGCCATTCTCTAACAGCTTTGCTAGAGAGCAGGTTTCTTGATAAGAAAAGAAAGCAAAATAATTGTATTTGCAATGCTCTGTGAGTGACATAGGAAGTGAATTTTTAAGTAGTCATTCATTTTAGCTAAAATAAATGCAATTTATAATTTTTTGCAAGTCTCCAAATGGTTTTCACTTGTATATTGCATGACTGGTTGTGTAGCTTTTCATGTGTTTGAATTCTGTGTACCTAGAAAGCTGATCAGCTATATAGGGGTTTTTTGTTTTTCATAATGCTTGATATTATAGTAGATCTTTCCTTATGTTAGTTTTTCCATATATGTGTGTACATATACAGGTAAGGAATATACATGCAAACATATATCCATTGTGTGTGTATATTTGTATATATATGCATATTGTGTATGTACTTACATAAAAAATTTTATGGAGGTTGATCATCCAGTGATATTTCTCAGTCTTAAATAATTCAGTTTGGAAGTCATTAACGTATTAGCTATAAATCTCTAGCTATAATTTGTTATTTTCTTAATAAATTCCCAGTTAAATATTTATTATTAAAAATATAAGGATTAGTATAATTTTCCTTTTTTCCTAATTCAGTTTTCCTCTAACAGGAGCAAATTCTTATCAGTTGAATTTGAAATAATGGTAGTTTTTGAAATAAAAGTAGTTCATTATGAGAAATAATTGGCAAGCATCTAAAAAGAAAAATTGCCAGAGTGGCCAAGATGATGGTGTAGAAGGATGCTCATATCTCACCCTCTCCCATGAATACACATAGACATCCACGGATCCATCCAGCCAATCTGAGCACCCACTGAACTTTGACAGAACATTGCCTTCTTCAAAAGACAAAATTCATCACAAATCTGTTAGGAGAAAAGGAAAAAGAAAGAAGAAAAAGGAAATTAGAGTGGGACCAGTCCCATGGGGAGGGAGCAAAGGAGGAATAACGCTCCTACTCTGGGTCTCCCGCTCTCTAATGCTGAGGTCAGTGGGACGGGGGTGGGGGTGGGGGGGACTTCGAGGCTTGGATCTGTACGGAATAGCCCTTGACCAACAGAACTAAGTTAAATGGGCACAAAGTTTCCTCGCTACCCCCAGCCCTAGATGCAAACTGGCAGCGATGGGATGGGACAGGCTGTCCAAGCCGGGCGGAGAACTCAGGCCGGCTGTACAGGGGGAAACTTCAGGGGACTGCAGTGTGCTGTGCGCATGGCTGGGAGGGTGTACAGAAAAGAACAGCCTGGGTCCCCCATAAAATAAATAAAAAGAAGCAAAGCAACACTGCTGGCGTGCCCTGGGGGGAGCACCACCATAGCCTTTGTCTCCTCAGACTTCCGGTGCCACTGCTGGTACATCTTCGGGAGAAGAGAGGTGGGGCTCAGCCACAGCCACCATATTCGTGCCTGGCTCCCAGGCAGGGGCGGGGTTGAAACCTGAATCCTTACCCAGGGTCTCTACAACCTCATAGATGACGGGACTGAAATTTATTTATAGAAGGGACCATTCTGCTCTGGTGCCTGTGCCTCTAAGACAAACGAGCAAGGAGCAGAGTTTTGGCATACAGTGGGGGCAAGGGCTGGTGCAGCTGTTTTCGGGGAGCCTGCTTACCGGGCACGGACTCAGCACTGGAAGTGGCACTGTCCAGGGGTGCGAGCTGCCCACGTACCTCACGTGGACACGGCACTGGGAACACTGAATGGGGGCTCGACCCGAGGGCCTCTGTAATGAGTGAGCGGAGTTTGAGCTTGTGCAGCGAGGCGAGGACATGAACCACCACAACCACAGAACAGAAACGAGGCCCCGATCAATAGCCAGGGCAGCCTCTGGCCAACACAACACCGGCCACACCACCAACCAAAGGGATAATAGCCAAAAGGCACTGAAGGAAGACTTGGCAACCATCCATACTTAAAACAGACCTCGCGCCAAAATTATTAGGAGCTTACAGTCTATATGGGAATATATTCTCTTTTTTCCCCTCTTTTTCCTTTTTTGTTTTCTTTTTTAATTTTTAATTTTAATTTTTAATTTTTTAGCCTTTTTACTTTTAATTTAAAAATTTCTTTTCTACTTTTTAATTAAAAATATTTTTAACTTGTTTTTTTCTGTTTTGTTCTGTTATTTGTGGTATTGTTTTTAAATCCTTTTTTCTTTTTAAAACTTTTGAAAAAAATTTTAAAAAATTTTAAATTTGCTTTTATCTTAATTTTTTCATTTATTTTATTTTAATTTGCTTTTTAAGTTTTTCCTCTTTTTAAACTTTAAAATAATTCTTAATTAAACATTTTTTTCATGTGTTGTTGTTGGGCTGTAGTTGTTTTGTTTTGTTTTTTGCTTTTCAGTTTTCTGCTTTTTTTTTTTTTTTCCCAGAACTCACTGTCCTGTCTGGGCCTCAGTGTCCCCAGAGGCCCCTGGGAGGGGCCAGGGTTGCTGGTCGGAGGGTCCTAGGGAAATCCAGTACTTTATGAGGCTTAAAATATTTGGGGACTGTGGCCTGGCCTTCACCTAGGGAACCTTCTCCCTTCAGCACCCCTCCACCATCCCCCACACTGTTCCCCTGGAAAAAAAGTACTTTCAAAACTACCTGAAAGTTTTGTGGGTACAGAAACCACAAACTGATTAGCAGAGGAAAGGGAAAAGTGGAAGAAGCAACCGGAAACCATTTGGGGCCTGTCCCCCTCCAGGCCAAGGTTTCTTCTCCCATGGCAGCTGCTTGGCCCAAAGTCTGCTAGGAAACTGCTACCTGGAGCACTCAGACATGTAAGGAAACAACACAAAAACACAGAAAAACCAGAAAACCCAGATGGGGCAATGATGTGGGGAGATTGCTTGCCTGGGCACCTCAGAAGCCCGCCTCCTCCTGGTAGTAGTAGGGGTATTCTGGGGCCTCCCTTGGGCTGGGGCAGTCACCAGCAGCCAATGGCACTCCAGAATTGGGCCTTGCGACAGAATTTGGGGTCATATAACTGTCGGCCCAGGCTGAAGACCTGGCCACTCTGGTTGGCGCCCTGCATGTAGCCCATCTGCAGGGACATGGAGGAATTGTCACGTTTGTCCGTCCCCAGCTTGGTGTCATATATGTGCTGCTGGGTCCCTGGAGCCATCATGCCCACTGGGCTGGCACACTTGTTTGTGCTCATCTGGAGGCTGATGGTTGAGTGGTCCAAGGGTGGCTGGATATGGTTCTTGGGGTCATACCGACACCTCCAGGTGCCATAAACTGTCATGCCCGACTGGCTGGCACATTTGTTGGTGCCCATCTGCAGCCCGATGACGCACTGGCCCGCCTCCAAGGTGGCATTGTTGAAGTTCCGCTCCTGCTTCCCTGAGTATTTGACACCAATGTCCACACCACCCTGCAGCCCCTTCTTCTTCGCCTTCTGGCCAGGGTGAGAAAAGACACCTGCACCTGTGTCATGCTCCTACCCTTTCGAACAGGTAGTTGGCCTCGAACAGGTCCATGGGGTCATGCTGTAGCTGACCATGGCCTTGATGAAGTTGGAGAGGCTTTCTAGCTGGCACTAGTTCTGCATGGAGCAGTTGATCTTGGGGACTGAGCCTGGCTGCAGCTTATTCATGAGTGTGCACAAGATAAGCCCATCCTTTAGACTCTTCTGGAAGTCAGGGCCTGTGAAGAGGCCGGTGAGTCCCTCAATCCAGCTGAGGAGTTCTGCCTCCTTCTGAGGGTCAGATTTGGACAGGAGCCAGTTCTTGACCTCCTCAGAGAGTCCATAGGAGTGTCCCTTATTGAACTGCATGGAGCTCATGGCTGGCAGGCATGGTGGGCATGGGACAAAATGGGACCAGTCCTTTTTTTTTTTTTTTAGACTCTTAGATTTTTAGATTTAAAAAATGAACTTATTTAACAAGAGAAACAGACTCACAAACATAGAAAACAAATTTATGGTTAGGAAAGGGAAAAGAGGGAGTGTGGTGGGATAAATTGGGAGCTCGGAATTCTTAGATACTAACTACTATCTATAAAATAGATAAACAACAAGGTCCTACTGTATAACACAGGGAATTACATTCATTACCTTGCAATGGCCTATAATGAAAAATAATATGAAAAGGAATATATATATGTACTATTTATATATATATGAATCACTATGCTGTGCACCAGAAATTAACACAACATTGTAAATCAACAATACTTCAATAAAAAAAGAAAGTTTTCCAACATACCCAAAATTCCTAGAAGAAAAACAGTAAATTTAAAGTAAAAAGAATATTTTGAAATAAGCTCATCATCCTTAATAGCCCAAATTGAGACCATACCTTCCAAATGAAAATTTTGTCTAGCCATTATGATTTGCTTTGCTTGCTCCAGATATATTTTTGTATCACAAATTATATACGGATTGAATGTTTGTATGTCCCCACTTCCAATTCACTCAAGTGTGGGTGTATTTAGAGAGGGGACCTATAAGGCAATATTTAGGGTTAAATGAGGTCATAAGATGCCCTAATCTGATAGGCTTGTTGACCTCAATAAAAAGAGACACCAGAGAGCTTGCTCCTTCCACACACACTGAGGAAAGGCCATGTGAGGACACAGAGAGAAGGTGGCTGTCTGCGTGCCAGGAAGGCCTCATCAGAAACCAAACGGTCCAGAACCTTGGTCTTAAGACTTAGTCTCCAGAACTGTGAGAAAGTAAATTTCTATTGTTTCATACCTACCCAGTTTATGGTACTTTGTTATGGCAGTCTGAGGAGACTAAGACATATAATCTATAACATTTGCAGTTAATATTTCCCACCACTCTTTTTTTTAATTAAGGTGTAATTGACATACATTATGTTAGTTTTTAGATGTGCAAAGTAATAATTTGATATTTTTATATATTGTGAAATGATCACCACAATAAATCTAGTTAATATCTGTCACCACATGCAATTATATATATATTTTTCTTATTACCACAACACACATTCTTGTTTTGCTGGCTAAATAGTAAATCAGGGGAACAGAAACTGATTCACCTCCCTTGTTCATTTGCTTAAGCTTGTATTACTTAGAAGTAGTAAGCATTTAAATTTCTTGAGTAACATGCCATTTTTAATAAGTAAATCAAAGTTTCTTTCCTTTTTTTCTCTTTTTATGTATGTTCTTTTGGCAGATTTAATATTGTATTCCTCATCTATTTTAATTATTATAGAAATTAGTGGGAATGTCTATGGCAGTGTGAGAACATCTCTGCCCTTGCTATTTACTAATATTTGGCTATTCCTCTTATCCCTGCTTATCCAGAGTGAGAAGTTAGAAATTCATATTACTCCAAACATAGACCATAGGCAGTGAAATATTAACAATTTTGTGTTCATGGTCCTTGTTAAGATTTTAATGAAAACTAATATCTTTTTACAATAATGGACAAGGGCAAATATATGTATAATTTTATGTGCTCATGGACATCTTGAAGCCCATTCAAAGACTGTCCTGGGTGTTCTTGAATCCCAAGTTAAGAACCTCTATTCTAGGTAATGTAATTAATTCTGTTCATCACCCTAGGTAGGACTTAACCTGAGCTGTCTCGAAAGACTTGGCAGAAGAGAGGTGGTGGGGAGTCACATAATCTGAAATAGCATTTCAATTTCAACATCAATACTTCTTAGGATAAGTGTGAGTTTCTGATATTGTAAATTTTATAGTACTGAGTAAACTAAGAATTTTGTAAGCTCCCTAAAATGGCCTGCAGCTTTCCTGATGGAATTGGCCAAGTAGGTTGCCTGTGATATTTATAAAATCATGTGGGGAATATTTCAAGGCCTGATCACAGACTACACATTAAAATGAGTCATGATGGTGACCTATACTTTGAGCCATGGAGGCAAACAGCCTCAAGGGAAGTCAGAGCTTCTGAAAAGCAGCTTGTACATTCTAATACATGTTATGTTATCCTAATAGAAGTAAGGGAAGAGGAGTGATCAGAGGACTTCTTGAGTTGCATCTCCAACTACGGGAAGACTGTCTCAAATTCTGGTAGGGAGGGATTTTATTTTTCTCATCTTCATGGGCACAACTTACACAGCATTAAAGCTGGAGACCCCTGCTGTACCATGACTTTCCCACTAACTCCGCAAGGGAAGATGAGAAAGCTTATGGTATTTAGTCTCACTTTTTTTTTTCAACTAACCATACAAACTCGAATTTATTACGACTTTAGTTTGAATGTAACAAACCAATCCATATGAAAAAGAATAATAATTGAAAATTCTTTCAATGGTACTTCAATTACAGTGAAAGGTCCTAAAGAAGTCCCTCAGTAACCCTCTTTATTATTAGATACTAAAAAGCAAACCCAAACAAAATGATACTTTTCTGTTACTGAAGGGATGCTCTGATGGGCAAAAAAATGCATAATGCACAGTATGGATAATAATGCTGCGTGTTTATTGATCATCAAGATATTACTACTCCTTTCAGAAGTTCATCTGATACCAATGCTTTGTAAGTGTGGTATCAGAGGTACCAAATGTTGATGATGCTCTGTGGGTGACAATGTGCTGAGGACACCTTTGATATGTAGGACAAAAGTTTTAAATGCATTCAGAATCGTGGTAAAATATACATTTTTTTTTACAGAGATCAAGGATCTTCTGCTAAATCTTCAGAAATAACAACTTTGATGCTGCACAAGCTGTATTTTCTCATGTGACTGCAACAGAAATCTCAGTTTCTCCTGAGTCCTGTGATATTTATGAATGCAAATAAGAACAGAACTTTCTTTCCTTAATTGCATCTGGTAAATGGTCAGAATGATAGATTGGAAATGTTCTTAGTCAATAAATTCCTTAGACAGAGCCAAACACCATTACATACCACCATTAAACTGTCACTTCCACTTGCCACATATACAATCACCATGACTGTCATTCCTTCCACCACTAAGAAATACTTAAGATCTTCTCTCTATTCATATGTCTTTACTTCCTAGCCTCATTTTTTTCAATAAATATTTGTTGATAGATATCCTTTGGGATTTTACAGTCATGCCAGTTTTGAGATATTCCACCTGTTACTTCGGGCCAGAAATAAAATGATACGTTTCAGAATATTTTCTAAAAGTCCTTGTGAGATTGGCTTGGTGACTGATCAAAAGCAATTTGACACTGTCAAAATTGGTTTGACACTGGTTTTGAATCCTGGTTCTGCTAATTGCATGGCCTAAACAATGGAAGATTTCTGAAACTATGTTTTCATATTTGCAAAAATGGGAGTGATAATGTTTGCAATACCTTTCTCAAAGAATTACTGTATTGACAAAAATCAAGTAACATGTGTGAAGGTACCTGGTAAACTAAAAAGATGCTTTTTAAATAATAATAATATTGTTATTATTTCCATAGATCATAACTCCTTATTTCCATTGACAAAGATTGAATTTACATCTGCCATTTGAGGCATTTTATGTTTGTACAATAGCACAAAAAGTTTCTTTTTACTTTATACTATGTGTCTTTATCTCCATGTAATTTAGCAGAAAAGCAGTGGCTAAAGCAGTCCTTGGTCTAGGGTATGGAACAAATCAGCGGAAAATCTAGGCTTAGAATAAGGCTGCTCTTTAGAGTATATATAGTAACTGTTCACTTTCAATATTTAAAAATTATTATCATATTTCATCAATCAAAATTGACCATTTAAATGAACATTTTTATCTGACCCAGGACTCAGATATTTAAAAATCTTGGTGGGTTATTATCTCTTTGTTTTCTTTCTTTGTTCTTTTGGTCAACATTTTTGGCAGAAATTCAGTTAATTTTAATAATTACTTGGTAGACATGTGTGCCTTTCTGGGTCTCAGGTCTATTATCTATGAACCGAGATTAATACTAATATTTACTTCATAGGTTTCCTGTAAAGATTCAAAGAAGTAATGGAATTAAAATGTTCAGAACTCTCCCAAGGACAAGTAAATACTGATAAAATATTATTTCTTTTGCTTTAGTATCAATCATTCATTCAGAAAATTGGCTTATCACTTGCTATGTGCAAACTGCTGTTCTATGGGTGTAGAATATAAAAATTAATACAATGGACAAGATTCCAGCTCTCATGGAGTATATATTCTAGTTTGAGGAGAGGAGAGACAGATAATAATCAATAAGCATAAAAACAAAGAGAATATGATATTGCTATGGGAAAAGTGTAGAGAAGGGGGAGGGCAATTTATGAGTGCCTCATCAGGAATGAGGGGAATTAGCAAATTTAAACAGAGTAGTCAGAGGGGGAAGGGTATAGCTCAAAGTGGTAGAGCACATGATTAGCATGCATGAGGTCCTGGGTTCAATTCCCAGTACCTCCTCTTAAAAAGTAAATAAATAAACCTAAGTATCTCCCTCCCCCACAAAACAAAATAAGTAAATAAACAGAGTAGTCAGCCTAATGGAGAAAATACAAACAAGGAACAATTTGAAGAAATGCGCTAGCCAAAACACATTTGGTGGAAGAATGTTCTAGATGGAGTGCACAGCCAGTGCAAAGGCCCTAAAAGCCTGTCACATGGAAGAATTTAAAGAGCTCAATGTGACTAGAGTAGAGTGAGTTGTGAGAACAGTGGCAGGGGATGAAGTCAGGGAGAGAACTGAAGACAGACCGTGTAAATCCCTGAAAAGACCTGCACTTTGGAGCAACCGCAAGGTTTCAAGAAAAGGAATAATGCCACCAGGCTTATGTTTTTAACCAGATCACATTGCCTGTTATGTTGAGGACATGCCCCAGGTAGGTGAAGGCAGACACAGGGAGATAAGTTACAAAGCAATCAGAACATCTAATGATGGAAGCTTGGACCAGGAGAGAGCAGCAGGAATGGTGATGAATGTTTAGGTTGTAGATAGATCCTGAAGGTAGAGCCAATAGGATCACCTTACAGAAAATAATTCTTACAATGCCTTACTTCAATTTTTATGCCACCGAAAGCTCCAAGAAGTGATCAGAGACACAAAGATTTTGAAGTTTCCTAAGAAAGGTGGGAATTAACTATAAAGATTAGTTTCAGGTCTCTACAAACAGATTCTATATTGAAAAAAGATTACCATAAAAGAAGGTTTGATTATTTTATGAAGGCTAGAGGGTACTATCATCAAATATTGATTTTATGACCCACAACTTATGCTATTCCCAGAGAGACAAAGCAGAATGTAGGTGCAAACACAAGAAAAGAGGGAAGGGTCTATAGAGCTGAGGCCGTAGATTCTTGGTTTAACTGTAGAATGTAGGAGTAAGCTACTTGGTTGTGAATTCTGTTCTGCTACTTACTAGCTGGAATTCCTTCATATGTAAAATGGAGGTGGTGATAAATTTGGTAAAGAACTCACAAGGTTGTTATAAGGATTAATGAATTATTTTAAGGAAAGGGCTTAGAGTAGTGCCTAGCAGTTAGTGTTATGTAAGTGTTAGGTGTTATGTTTGTCTGGTGGCAGGGCTGGGTTCTCTGTTCTGGTTAGCTCTCGTTGCCATTTTACGGTTCCATGACTCAGCGAGTTTGCAAAAGTGTATGTTTGTTAAGATGTGGGTGATCAGACTGTGAAGGACTGATTCAACTTCAAAAGACTCAAATCAATTCTATTCATAAACCAAAATAACCAATTAATTATTTTCTCTGAAACAGATGCCAAAGGGACCAAATAGACATGTCAGCAAGGACAAAATTCTCTTCCAGAATTTTTATTCCTCCATAGTGATCAAAAAGTAAAGTTAGCTTCTCTTTGAATCATTAAACATTCTTCCTGTATTCTGTTTTTCTCTTTATCTGTTTTAGACCCACCCGGATTTTTTTGTTTTCCTTTGGAGTGCTCCTAAGCATTTATTTTTCTCAATGCAATTAAAAATTTTTATTATGTAATCCACAGGGTTCTTCTGGATTTGGCATTGCTTTGGAAGTTTCAATTATTTTCCTGGGCCAAGAGGAACTCTGTTGAGAAGATAAAATATAGGATTTTAGCAATAATGTTATTCCCTTGGGTGGTGTAAGTAACTAAATTATGTTGCAGGAAAACACATCATTAACTTTTAATAACAGTATTTTCTGGAACAGGAACTCTGGTACACCAAGTTAATGTACTTTAAAATAAATTTAAAACAAAGATATGTGTATACATGCACACTAATAAAATTATGGGGAGTCATTGTAAAAGAAAAATCATTATAAAAGAAAAGCGAGCACCCCAAAGTAAAATTGATTATATTTCTTAGATCATGTTATTAGTACAATTTGAAATAGTGTTCATTGGATCTGATGTTCTGATCCAGTTCCATAAGTTACTCAAAGGTGTAATGTTTGTTTTAAAGACACCACACTCATATCTTACCAATTGTTGGAAATATACAATGTTAGTAACAAAATATTCTTCACACCAATACAGCAGGAAGAATATAGTTTATTATTGGGGAAGCATTGTCAGATTTACATACATGTAGGTTACTATGAAAATGACTACAAACTCTGTACAGAATTGTACAAAAATCTGTAAAGTAGAAGAAAGAACAATAAGAATGTATCTCCCTGAGAGATAAATGGATGTACCTTGGGATTGTCTCCTGTAAAGCCCATGAAAAAATAGTGAATTAAATTTGGAAGTGTGTTTTTACAGGTTCAAAGATCAGAAAGGCCCATGGCCTTGCATTATAAAATCAGAAGTTCAGGCCTCTGATTGGGCCTATTATGTTTATAAGGAGATGCTCTAAGGAGGAGAGGATAGGAAGGCAGCTGCCTTCTTCCTTTTTATCAAAGATAATTTCATCATGTTACCCTTACATGATTCAAAAGAACAACTTTAATAATATTTATTAAGAAACTGAATACCTGAGGGGACTCTATGTAAATATGTATGTATGTATATATATATGTGTATTTATGTACCTTTCTGTCTCTAGTTCTTTTTTCTGCTCATTACTGACTTTAATGACTGGATCAGGAGAAATAAATATAACTAACTTTACAGAGTTTTAATATGAGCAGTGAATATATGGCTAAAATCCCTTTCCATATATTTGAAAGTCATCTGTATGGTGATATCAACTATACCATCTACTGATTAAATTAGGCTCAAAAAAGAATATATATGTGATACCACTTAATTTGTGCAAGAATGACTTAAAATGAAAATTAAAACAAAGTCCTCAACAATTCTTTCCTAAAAGTGTGCTTAAAATTAAAGTTTTGAAATATTAGAATGAAGTAGCAGAATTATCATTATATACATATGGTATGATATTACTGAATACCTGGGAAATCTAGGATAGTTTAATAGGGTAATGAATCACTACTCAAAAATGACCAATTTTTATTAATTAAAAATAACCAGTTAGAAATTTTAATAGAAATGATGAAAAATGCTACTTAAAACAGAAGAACAACTTACTCAACAAATGCATACAAAAACATATGTAGGCCTTATGAGGGAAATATTAAGATCTATTCAGGGGCATCAATATTTGTATAAGGGAGAACTAACTATAACTTATTCTTGGCAAGGAGGGCTCAACACTGTAAAGATAGGACTTAATCCCTAAGTGCAATAAAATTTCAGTGAAAACACCAAAAAAAATTTTTTTGACTAGACAAAGTGTTTCTACAGTTCATCCAGAAATATATATTTATGAGAAGTCAGGAAATTCTGAAAAAGTGAGAAACTTGTGAGTCTTTCACTCTTTTATAATAAAATACACAGTGAAGTCTCAGAAATTAAAGTAATGTGGTACTACAATAGACATAGATGAGATAATCAGTGGAGCAGGCTTTAAATATAAAAAGCAGTAGATTTAAATGTAAATTAAAACCAAAATTATAGGAAAAATGTATGATGAATTTTTAAGGTAGAATGAAATAAAGAATGTCTATCCAACATATCACTAAAGCCAGATAATATTGGTAGACTTAATTACAAAATATGTCAAAAAATACACCTTTAATAAAATTGCAAGACAAATTCTGAATTGAGAGAAAATAATATTTGCAGCATATCTGACAAAAGATTGATTAATATGCAAAGTGCTCTTATAAGTTGATAGAAAAAAGAACTCAGAAGACATTCAAGCAAATTGTGGGAAATGTAATCCTAATACTATATTAAAAATCAATTTCACTAATAGAGAAAAGAAAATAAATACAAAATTGATTATCTATATTCTGCTTACCTGATTAACCAAAATGTAATAATAAAAAATAGCAAAATGATATACAAAACCACTAAATTGTAAAATATCTTGTTGATAAGAATGTTAATACAAACTTTTGAAAAGTGATTTGGAAATATTCATGAAAATTTACATACACCATCATTCAGGAAATAATTTCAAAGAGATACTTAAAATGATTAAATATGTATAGTGTATGAATTTTTGTTGTTTTTAACAGTGAAATATTGCAAACAAGCTTAGTATTCATAAATAATGACTAGTTAAATAGCAATATTAACAATATTTTGTATTTTTGTATTTTAATTTATTTGAATAAATATATTTATCCTGGAATCCTGTGAAGAACATTTAAAGTGACGAGATATATCTGTATTGGTAGTGACATAAAAATAACTCTCTGATACATTGTTTAGCAAAAAAAAGTAACAATTTAGTATTTACAAAATAATCTCACTTACAAAAAATTTTATATGTGTGTGAGTGTAGATGTGTCTGAAGAGAGCCATTTTGAAAGATGAGAGATTTTAATATTTCTTCATTTAATTTTCTTTATTTCAATGATTATTTTTAAAAAATAAATTTAAAATTATAAATAATAATGCTTTAAATGTTTAAAGTTAATTAAGTTAAAAATTTATGTCCAATTGTATCCAGTATTGTTCAGAGTATGGACAGTGGTTACTTTATATGCTGCTTGAGGGAGTATAAACTCTTTTACAATTTTTGAGGCAATATGACAGTATACATCAAAAGTATTAAAGAAAATAAACAAATGGGACCTAATCAAACTTACAAGATTTTGCACGCAATGGAAACCATAAACAAAATTAAAAGACAACCAATGGAATGGGAGAAAATATTCACAAATAATGCAGACAAGGGCTTCATATCCAAAATATTACAAACAGCACATACAACTAAGTAACAAATAACAAACAATCCAATCAAAAACTGGGCAGAAGACATAAACAGACATTTCTCCAAAGAAAACATACAGATGGCCAACAGGCACATGAAAAGATGCTCAACATTGCTAATTATTAGAGAAATACAAATCAAAACTACAATGAGGTATCAGCTCACACCAGTCAGAACAGCCATCATCAACAAATCTACAAATAATAGATGCTGGAGAGGATGTACTGAAAAAGGAAAACTCCTGTGCTGTTGATGTGAATGTAAACTGGTGCAGCCACAATGGGGTGCAGCCACTATGGAGGACAGTATGGAGGTTCCTTAAAAAACTAAAAATATTCTTGACTCCTTTGTCATAGATTAATTGACCAAACATGCGTAGGTTTACTTCTAGACTTCCTATCCTGTTCCATTGATCTATGTATCTTTTTTGTGCAAGTACCACACTGTTTTGGTTACTGTAGCTTTGTAGTATAGTCTGAAGACAGAGAGCATTATTCCCCAGTTCTGTTCTTTTTTCTCAAGATTGTGTTGGCTATTCAGGATCTTCTGTGTTTCCATACAAATTTTAACATTTCTTGTTTCAGTTCTGGGAAAAATATCACTGATAATTTGATAGGGCTTGCACTGAATCTGTAGATTGCCATGGGTAGTATGGCTATTTTAACAATATTGATTCTTCCAATCCAAGAACAGCATATATCTTTCCATTTGTGTCATCTTCAATTTCTTTCATCAGGATCTTATAGTTTTCAGAGTACAGGTCTTTTGTCTCCCTAGGTAGGTTTGTTCCTAGGTATTTTATTATTTTTGATGTGATGGTAAATTAGGATTGTTTCCTTAATTTCTTTTTCTGATATTTTGTTGCTAGTGTATAGAAATGCAATTTATTTCTGTGTATTATTTTCATATCTTGCAATCTTAATGAATTCATTGATGAACTCTAGTAGTTTTCTGGTAGTGATTTTAAGATTTTCTAAGTATGATATCATGCCATCTGCAAACAGAATATACAATGGAGGAAAAACAGTCTCTTCAATAAGTGGTACTGGGAAATTGGACAGCTTAGTGTAAAACAATGAAACTAGAACATTCTCTAATACCACATACAAAAATAAACTCAAAATGGATTAAAGACCTAACTGTAAGACCATAAAATTCCTAGAGGAAAACATGGGCATAACACTCTTTGACATAAATTGCAGCAATATTTTTTTCAAACCAGCTCTATTAATGGAAATTAAAGCAAAAATAAACAAATGGGACCTCATTAAACTTAAAAGCTTTTGCACAGCTAAGGATACCATAAACAAGAAGACAACCCACAGAATGGGAGAAAATATTTGCAAATGATGTGACCGATAAGGGACTAATTTCCACAGTATACAAACAGCTCATACAGCTTAATATCAAAAAACAAACAACTCAATCAAAAAATGGGCAGAGGACCTAAAAAGACATTTCTCCAAAGAAGACATCCAGATGGCCAACAGGCACATGAAAAGATGCTCAATATTGCTAATTACCAGAGAAATGCAAATCAAAACTACACTTAACACCAATCAGAATAACCATCATTAAAAAGTCCACAGAAGATAAATGCTGGAGAGAGTGTAGAGAAAAGGGAACTCTCCTACAGTGTTGGTGGGAATGTAGTTTGGTGCAGCCATTGTGGAAAACAGTATGGAGATTCTTTAAAAAGATAAAAATAGAGTTATCCTGTGATCCAGCAATCTCATTCCTGGCCATGGATCCAGAGAAAGCTTAATTTGAAAAGATACATGCACCCCAATGTTCATATCAGCACTATTTACAATAGCCAAGACATGGAAACAACCTAAATGTCCATTGGTAGGTGAATGGATAAAGCAACTGTGGGGTGTATATATATATAATGGAATACCACTCAGCCATAAAAAAGAATGAGATGATGCCATTTGCAGCATCATAGATGGACCTAGAGATTATCATATTAAGTAAAATAAGTCAAACAAAGAAAGAAAAATATCATATGATGTCATATATGTGGAATCTAAAAAAAATGTGAATTTTATTTACAAACCAGAAATAAACTCATGGACATGGAAAACAAACTGTGGTTACCAGGGGGACGAACTTTGGTTACCAGGGGGGAAAAGAGGGAAGGGATAGATTTGGAGTTTGGGATTAATAAATACACATTACTATATACAAAATAGATAAGCATGGTACTGTATAGCATAGGGAATTATATTCAATTTCTTGTAATGAGCTGTAATGGAAAAGAATCTGAAAAAATATAAATACATATGTATGTATATATATAACTGAATAACTTTGCTATACACCTATCATTGTAAATTGACTACAATTCAATAAAAAAAATAAGAATTATAAAAAGAGACTACACTTTGATAAAAAAAGAAAATGGCGGGGAAAAAAGAAAGAAATCTATAATTTCACTATCCAGAAACAACCACTGTTATTTTTTCTGCCCTTTTCTTATATATAGTATTATGTAGTTAAATTTACTATATATAGAACTTGGTTACCATTATGATATAAGTATTTCCCCATATTTATAAACTCTACAAATCCTTATATATATGTGTGTGTGTATGTGTCTGTGTGTGTGTCTGTGTGTGTGTATGTGTTAATTAGAGTAGCATTATTTGTTATGATGAAAAATTATGAAGTTTGATGTATTTTAGATAGGGAATGGTTAAATAGATTATGTTCATCTTGTGGGATTTTGTAGGGCATTTAAAAATTAATGAAGTAGATCCATGTGTGGTGAGATGAAAAGATTGCCCAGAAATATTTACATGATTTACAGAGTAATATAAGTAGTGTGATAAAAAAAAAAAAACACTAAAAATAGAGTTACCATATGATCCAACAGTCCTACTCCTGGGCATATATTCAAAAAAAGACAAAAAGTTTAATTTGAAAAGATGCATGCACACCAATGTGCATAGCAGCACTATTTACTATAGCCCAAACATAGAAACAATCTAAATGTCTGTCTACAGATTAATGGATAAAGAAGATGTGGTGTATATACAAAGGAATATTACTCAACAATAAAAAAGAATGAAATAATGCCATTTGCAGCAACATAAATGGATGTAGCGGTTATCATACTAAGTGAAGTAAGACAGACACAGAAAGATAAACATCATATGGTATCAGTTATTTGTGGAATCTTAAAAAAAAAAGATATAAATGAACTTATTTACAAAATAGAAACAGACTCAGACATAGAAAACAATCCTGTGGTTATCAAAGGGGAAAGGGCAAGGAGGGATAAATTAGTAGTTTGGGATTAACAGATACAGACTATTTAAATATAGATCAATTAGAAATAGGACCTACTGAATAGCACAGGGTGCTAATTCAGTAACTTGTAATAACCTATAATGGAAAAGAATCTGAAAAAGAATATATATGTGTGTCTATATATGTATATGTATAACTGAATCACTATGCTACATACCTGAAAGTAACAAAATATTGTAAATCCACTATACTTCAATGAATTTTTTAAAATTATTAAAACATGTAAATTCTTGACCCAACAATTCCAAATCTAGGGATTTCTTTTGCAAATAGTCATCTGAAGCTGGTGCTGTCCCTATCATGAATGAGGTTTGAACAAAGTAGTGGCTGCAACTTTGAGACATGTTTTGCGCCAGGAAGTTCACCCGAGACCCTACCACATCTGTACTTAGCCCACTTCGTTTACTTTTCCCAGCCTGGCTTTTGGGTTTGCAGTTCCTGAGTTAAGGTACTTGCTAATCAACCCCCCAAAAAAGACAGTTCAATACCAGCTTTTCTACCTGCATGTCTGAGAATCACTGTACTTCTGTTTAGAAGGAGCTTTTTTTTTAAAAAAAAAATTATGCTTTTTTCTTGATCTCAGATCACTGACTTCTCCGTTGGTTTAATAATCTTATACTGCCTAAATCAATCAGATTTCCTTTTCAGTTTAGAGCCTGGAATTCTGAAGAGAAGAAATGAGTAGCTTCAGTGTTTAGTGTAACTCTCAGTTTATCAAATGTATTGCCTCTGCATGTGGTGAAAGTTCCTGGCTCTCATCATCAGATACTTTCCTAATTACTTTTTTCCAATTCAATTTGATTTGGCTGGAGACCAGATCTATTAACTCTCAATTTCATCAGGAGCTCCAGCAAAATTTTCAGTCTGCCACCGCTTCTCCTTAAAGTTATGAGTTTCTGTGCTGGGGATTTTTTCCCCTAAAATAATAACATAGCTCAATTTTTACTGGAAATCTGTCAGATTGCATTAAATAGTACTAGATTAAATTAGCAGTTTCCAATCCTCTTTCTCAAAGCTGTCACAGAGTAGAACCACACAATCTGTTCAGTTGGTTCTAGGGAAGATGTTTTGTCCTGACAAAAGTTTTTTTTTCCTTATTCCAGCCTGTCTGGAGATTGAAATTTTTCTTAGGAGGACTGTAAGAGGAACTTAAGGAGAAAGTTTCTTTTTTTTGTTGTTCACATCAGCAACCTCACTTTGTGTTTATTAGTTAGCCCACACTCCATGAGCTACCTGCCTAGTAGCTCAGCAAAACCAAAACTGTGATTTCTGAACAACAGGTTGCAAAATGGGAACTAATCCAGAGCTCTAGAAAATGAGATGCTTTTAAAAGAAACATGTAAACAATAGAAAGGTCTGATATTTAACCACCAGCCCTGTGAGTTGAGAATTAAACCTTCCAGTTTGATGATGCCCATAATGATGTTTTGAGGAACATCAGATTTACGGTAAAGAATTGGATTTAATGCTGAAGGGGAATTAGAGAAAGAAATAGCTTATTTAACACATAAGGAAACTATACAAAGGAAGTTAAGGAACATGCTAATAGACACACAGGTGGCTAATGGTAGAACCAGGGTAATAATACTAATCCTGTGAATTCGGGTCACCGTGTAAAGAGTGAATCCTGTAAAGCATAAAGCTCCTGTTTTTCAGGAGCCTAAAACCAAGAAGGGATCATGGGACATGCATGGTGCACACGGACAGGCACACCCTAGAACAAATGCCACGTGAAGACAACAGCCCTCTTTCATCTCAACAAACCTTAGCAGGAGTGTGTTAACTAACAAACTCTAATGTGTTCATCAGAAGTAACCAAGGGGAAAGACGACTAGGCCATTCAAAAGTAAGTGAAAAGCCAACAACTTTGGGAGAAATTTATTAGCAATACAAGTGATCACTAATTGTGAGGAAAGAGGAACAAAACAACAGATTCAGCATTTGAAAAATGACAGTTTCCGCTTGTTGAGACAGGTAAGTTTGAATGTGAAGCATCCCTACAGATCAGTCTGTGGGCTGAGGGGGGCCTTGAAAGAAGGCAAATTAAGTAAAAGAATGCGGAACACAACAAAAGAAAGGAACCCATCTACAGAGATGAGATCCAGATAAAGTACCTCCAGGATTCTCAGCTGAGGTATTTTGACATTATGAGCATAAAGATGTCCCATCTGATGAACAGAGTGTGTTAAGAGAGATATCCCAGTTGCATATTCTCTTCGTAATTCCAGAGAAGAGGCAGCAATGTGAGAACCGCCCCCCCCACGCCCCCCCATATGTAATAGGATCCTGCCATTCAAGTGGCGGGTGTAGGACAGAGTCCAGGTCTGGGGAAACAAGGTTGGTAAGAGGAACACAGTGCAGGTTCAGTCTTATAGGAGAATTAGGGTCCTGGGGAGAAGAATTAGATCAACTGTGAATACATCCTTTGACCATATGGATAGAGGTGGACGATGGACCAATTCTAAGGAGTTAATTAGGTGATAGACTGACAATCCAGTATTGGCTCACTGCGGAACAGGTTTTATGATCTTTATATGTACGTACACTGATATATATCACTGATAAAGTCTAGTTTACATGATAATTACAAGTATTAAATAAGATATCAAATGTAAAATGCTTCATGTAGTTACTAGTCCAAAACAGACCTTCAATAAATGTTAGATTGCTCTGAAATAAGGACACATATTGGTCTTCATTAGCCCTAAATTTTAATCAACATGTGCACATTTATCTATAATAGGTTATGTATACTTACTTCTATGTTGTTATTATTAATGTAAATGATGTAGTGAGATGTTTTAGCTCGTTGAGATACAAACATGAAATGATTTTACATATTTTAACTATGCAAAAATCTCTCTTTCTGGCTGAGTATTTATTCTCTCACTTAATAAAAAAGTTTGATGTGTTTGTCTTAAAGAAGGAGGTCAGAGTATGGGAAGGGAGGCGGGTTATAAAAAGTCCTGTGGGAGATCATTACTTTTCTTTACAAGCCCTTCTAAAAAAGATTTGAGGGATTACCCATGGTGGTTACCCATGTGCACATATTACTGTGTTTAAAAGGAAAAAAAAAAAATTGAATGGTGGCAACTCAGCCACCCTACTCCTGACATGCTGAGCACAAGGAGGGGCTATTAAAAATATTTAACAAATCTTATGGTACTCACTAGTCAATATATGAACCAATATAAACTAAATTTTAAAAATTTTTAATTATTTTCTAGGTGAGCTAAATTCTATATTATAAACACTGTATAAATTAATTTTATTGTATATGTGCTTGTCAATGGAAGTGTTTCAGTGTTTTAACACACCATAGTCCAGCCTGTGAACTACATCATTTGACCCTCATTCAGTTGCTTACTTAGCTTTTTTTCTTGCCAACTGCCTTCTCTACTCTGCTTTCCAGGCTCATCAAAATTGCTTGCATTTCCCTCAATGTGCCATACCTTTCTGCTTTTCTCATACCATTTCCTTTGCCCAGGATAGACTCAGTCTACGTTTCCTGCCTGGGAACTGTCTCATTACCTTTCAAAAGCTCTCGTGCCATTTTATTAATGAATGTAGTCCTGGCTGTTCAGCATTGAGATCTTGGTTTATTCTTATCTTTTTTTCATTGATAACTGAGTCTGTGATATGAAATGTCAGAACACTTCTAAAATAGTTATTGTAAAGCTGGAATCCATGTGCTCAAGCGCTTGAGCACCTTCAGTATGGTTGAGTCTTCACAGCTTGTGTCACGACATGGGTGGTCGTATCAAACACTTGCTCCTTGGTGTAATTTGAGTGTTAATGAATTCTTTGTAAAATATTCAGACAGGGACTTATACTGATCTCTTAACAAAATGTAGCAGATGCTAAGCCAACGTGCAGCCAATAAAACTTCCCTCCCTCTACAGTCTCTGCTGCATGCCCTGCCCCTAACCCCAAGCTGAAAGGATAAATGAGTAAGCAGAACATCTAAGGGACATATGCAAAAAAGCATGTTAAACAAGAGAAGGGTACCACTACTTTGGAAACACAAAGAGCTTCCTTTTTTCAGGAGAAAAAAAGAAATTGTTTTCAGAATGTGACTTATTTTCTGAACAAGATTCAAGCATCTTTGAAGCTAGAAATAAGACTTGTAAAGAAAGAGCAAACTCAGATCAGAAGGCAGGTCTGGGAGATCTGTGAAATGGTGCTAAATTCTCTGACAGGTAATAATTTAACAAATATGCTACTGAGATTTTCCGTGATGACGTTTGTAACACTTCTCCCCCGGGACCTCTTTCTACCAAATGACAAAATAAATATTTCCAATAGTTCTACAACTGCAACCATTTCTAAACATTTGTTTGGGAGTGCATATTAACAATCCTCGATTATACATAATAAAATGGAGGCCAAGCCAAATGGAAGTCTATATGCAAAACACATATTTCTACCATTTTGAGTTACCAAACAAGTTCAGGATTCCTTATTCAACTTACCACAGCCCTTCCTCCATTCCCTTCTCCCCGTCTTATCCTTCACGTGGTGCCAAAGGAAAGGTCTGGAAGCATGGTGATGGAGTGGCTGTTATGGAAAAATCACTCAAGCTTTTATATAGTCTCAAGTCGTGATATCAAATCACGAACGTAAGAGGAGAATGAGTAAATAAGTTTTGTTTTATTTTATCTTCAAGGCAATATTACTTCTTCCTTCAATGCATTGTTCTTCAGAATAAGTTCATATTTTTTCAGGACACAGTTTCACTTGTCATCCTTGGAACAAATATATTCTGGCCATATTTTGTTTGACTTTTCTAATTATTCCCCTGTAAGAGTACACCTAATTCCTTTTATTCTCTCTGGCTCTGTTGTATAGGTGAAGTATCTTATTTACTACCTTCCTTTTCAAATAACCCATTCTGTTCAGTATTTGTATTTTTTAAATATTGAGCTAAAGGGTCAGCTCATTTCCAGTCTTTCATGGGTTAATTTTGTTCAATTCATTTTCTGAAGTGAGCTTTTTGCAAAGAAGAAATTTATAGATAAGTAATGTTGAGAGGGAAGAAGATTAAATACATTTTGAAAAGTACTATTTTTTTAATGACCACATCCTCTGTGGTGCATTATCAGCATGGGCGAGAATGGCTCCATTCTGCTTCATCGATCTCACTGGAAAGCCCATGTCTCTGTGTATGATCAATCTCACACACAGGGACAGTAAGCACAACATGATAGAAGACCTGAGAGGACCACGTACTCCTCCAAAGGCTTATCTCACTAGTTCACTAACGTTGTCAATTTCTTAGCTAAAAGCTAAGCCTTTAGTTCCAGAAGAACAATTAAATTTTAAATTATAACCTGATAAAAAGAAATGAACAAGCTAAAATGCAAAGGTTAATCTCTTTCATGAGATAAAGTTTTGAGGAGGCGAGGAGAGGCACATGGGTATTCCTGAACTGCAATAATCTCAGCGGCAGCACTTAACACACAATGTAAGAAAAGGGAGTGTGAAGATGCTAGAAACATTTTCTTCACTTTACAGTTTTCTTCTTGGTATGTATGATCTTCAGGATTCATAGCTGTCAAGGCTTAGTCAAAATTCTTTTTTCTTTTTTTTTTTTTGAGTTTATTTTCCGCTTGTTTTAAAACATGTTTCTCTTCTAACCAGAAAGAAACCATGGTAGCTATCTGAGCCCACGTGTCTTTCGCTTTTTCCCCCTCTTTGTTATTTTTTCTTTCTGCCAATAAGAACTCTTTTTCTTCCCGTCAGAGACAAATATTTACCAAGCACTGTGCTAGGTGATGGAGTTTCTAGAAAAAGTAAATAATCTCTAACCACAAGGAATCTAAACAGCATTAATTTATTCAATGCACACAGAGCTTCACATCAAGATTTTCATCCCTTAGTCCTAACTATGAAATTCAGCCCCGGGCTGCCAGGCATTTGAGGAAAACTTCTAACATAAAGACATAGAATATAACAGTCACAGTCAAAGAATTAAAAAGAAAGGATTAAACAACAGAAGAAAGAGTCAACATTATAACTAATATTAACCAGTAGATATGCTACTACATTTGTAAAAAGAAATGGAGGATGACATAGCAAAAAAAGTCAAAACAAAAACACGAAAAGAGTGCTTCAATTAAAATTACTATAGCAAAAGTTTTAAAAGTCAATAACATTTTGGCAAATAAATTTGAGGAACACATGTAAACTAGCAGAGAGAAGGTAAGAAACAGAGCATCATCCATGAGGTCATACATCTGAGTAACAGCAATTTCCAAGAGTAAGAAAAATAAACACAGAGGGGTAAAAATTATCAGGGGAACAACACAAGATTATTTCCTAGAACGGAAAGATATGTATTCTCAGAATAGAAGAATTTACCATGGACTCAGACACCAAATGAGAAAAAGACCTATTCCCAGGCATGGCATTGTGAAATATTGAAAGAAATGAACGATTTTTCAGAACTTCCAAGAAAAATTAGGTTATAAAAAGAACAAGGAATAAGGATAGAACCAGTTGTCCTGACAACCACACTGTAAAATCTAGAAGACACTAGAGCAATGTCTTGAAATTATTTTTAAAATGACTTCAAAACCTAGACATTTATATTAAGCTAAACTATCAATCAAATATAAGGGTAGAGGTGGACTAATCAGAGTCTTCAGCAGTGCAAGTTCTCAAAAATTTACCTCTCACTCACCCTTTGTTGGACAGATAATGGAGGATGGACATCATCAAATAAAAGGTGTAAATTAATATAGAGAAAGTCAGGGGACCCATGAAATGGACTACAAAGCAGAGAAAAATAGGTAAAGGGAATTCCTAGGTATTTTGCAAAGAGAATTCCCAGAATGACAGTGGTGCCCAAAGAGCCATCAAAAAATTCGACAGGAAGAAGGCAGCCTCCAGAAGGAATGGATTCAGAATAAAAAAGAATAAGAAGAAATAAGTAGACTGAGAAGGAGCAGGAAGGAGGAGGACAAATACATAGACAGGACCCTTAGATTATCTGGAAAGTTAGGAATTAAATGTGAGTAATAGCCTATTGGAAGGTTTGGGGAGATTTAAGTCAGATATTCAAAGAAGGCTGAGCAAATGAGAAGAAGAAAAAGAAAAAGGAGGAAAAGGAGAGAGGTGGGCGGGAATGGAGGAGAAGCTGCAGCAACAATTATCTACAGGTAAACTGAAAAAAATTGTGCAAGAAAGGGAATGAAATTATACTGCACTACATAACTCAGCAATGAACAGTACTCGCAAAGTGCTACTGAATAGAAATGTAATAAGATGAGTTAAATCTTTAATGGAATGATTGTGAAAGGCAAATAAAAGTATATGTGAGGGGTGATGTACAAGAGTTAAATCCTCATTTAGTAGAGAAAGAAGTCAATAACGAATATTTAAACTTGAGCAGTTACAGAACAGTTTAAGTGTCCTTTTTTAAAATATGGAGGTAGATATCAGGGCAGCTACAAGAGTAGGGAATGGTAGTCCCTGCAGGGCAAATTATGAAAACCTTTGGAATGCCCCCCAAAATCATCAGGTGATTTCAGTAGAGAATTCTGTATTGTTTAGAACATATTGCTTTGGGTTATGAGATTCTATAGGGTTTGTGTTTTGTTTTGTTTTCTTCTTTTAGCTATCATACAAATCTGTAAGTATAGAAAACATAAGGTGATGCAAAGAATTTCTGCTGGTCTATGTATTTATCTGGCTTGGGGATGCTTCTTTATGCTGGCTTCCTCATTAATTAATTAGTTAAATAAAAATCTTTGATATACATTCATTTTATATCTGAGTAAAAGTCATGATTTTACCACTTTTGAAAAGTATTCTTTACCATCTCTGAGGGTGGTCATTAGTGATGGGCCAGAGTGAAACAGATTTCTCATTTTCATTGCAGGCCTTTGGTACTGTCTGACTTTCTAACTAAGTACACATCATTTTGATAAAAATCACAATTAAATTTTAAAAATAATTTTCCATATCCATCATAGCAATTAAAATACTAAAAATGATAAGAATTGGGTAAAAGGTTTAGCAATCTTTAATGGAGATATTTTATATAATGGATGGAATTAATTAAGTAGAGAGTGAGGCAAGTGAATGAACTTGAGGAAGTCAGAAACATATAGATATTCAGTGCTTCTTAGGAAAAAAAGTATATACTAAGGACACAGTGCCTGATCAGCACCATCAGAAATTCTGCCAAAGTCAACGTTTCAAAACCTCTTATGCATTTTTCCCTTTAGCTTGCTCAAAAGTAAATAGTAACCTCTGAATTAACTTTTTCTTGCTTCATCCTTCTGTAAGAAAACTGTCTTCTTTTCTTCAGCTCTTCTTTGATGTTTCTTTTCCACTTTGGCAAATTGCTTTTCTCATATGCTCTAAATTATATCACCTGTGACCCAGTATCTTCCCATGTGACCCACAGACACTGTCTTAGTTTACTCTTTGTTACTCACCACACAACGTATGTCCCCAGAACACCACCTAGCAATTATCCAGCCAAGGAAACTATGGCCATGAACCACATTAAATGACAATCTCATACCACACAGTAGGATAAAGACATCAACAGGATCTGGTACGAAGTGTGTCATCATTTTGTATATCACGGTGTGTTGTGTACTTTTCAAAGTATCCAGGGCAAGAACTGTAGCTCCTCAGTGAAGCCATGTACAGCACAGCCGTGTACAATTAAGCCATGTATTGTCACATGCTGACAGTATTTGATCAATAATAACTAATTTCATTCACGGCAGAAGTATCCAACATGTTCTCAGCCAAAGGAAAGAAACAAAACAGCATGAACTTCAGTCTCAACTAAAGAATATACTTTATAAATATGGGATTTAAGATTATAATATTTGGCAAATGCTACTTAAAAAAAGAGAGATTTTAAACGTTTTATCTATGTAAAGTAGTTTGTACTTTAGAGATTTTTTTTTTTTTTAAAGAAGTTGCTTATCTGACAAGTTTGCCAAAGTCCTAGTTAAAAATGTGGATTTCACATTCACTTTCAATGACACCAAAAGATCCAAATCTTTTTCTTTCAGTGCTCAATGGCAGTCATTTTTGAGGTCGGTACTTTCCATTCCAGATAAGCCAGAGAAAGAAAACTCTTGTTTTAAACTTAGCTCTTTAACTCTTGTTAAGTAAGAACAGTCTCTGCATGGAAACTTTGTTTATTAGCAGGAAAAATAAAAGAACCCCAGCGAGAACATTTTATATGGTAAATGGCTGATCTCACAGTCTTTCTAATAGTCTAATTTAGAGTATACTTAACTTCTCTGTTAGCTGCACATCAGCAGTACAAATGAAGGCAGTTAATGAAGACGCTCGAGAAGTTATTACTGTGTAAAACACTGAAATGGAGCTGAGGGCTGGTGCTTATTCAAAAAGCCAAAACACCCTCGCAAGAAAAAAACAGGATTCCTGGAGTTCAAGTTGTGCTTTTTTTCTCCATGCGCAAAAGATTGACCAGCTATAGTAAAAATCCTTTTAACATTTTCTTCCAAAGGAAATGAGTTTTGTATTATCTGTCTAATTCTTTAAGTCCTTTTGCATCCAGAGTCTAATGACCTATTTTCAGTTACTAACCATGAAACCTGACATAGTCATATAACAGAAAAGAACAAATCTGACCCACATTAGATCTGTTTCTTCGGCTCTAACTCTGTTCCCTATTTTCTAGGCTTAGTCTTGCTAGCTCTACATCTTTTGCAAAAGAATGTCGCCTTTAGCCTGAAAAATAAAAGAGAGCCTATTCTCAAGGCTCTGACCTTTAAGGATATTAATACTTTTGTACTTACATAAAGATAACACGTTGCAGAACAGAAAATAGCATTTGTTTTGTTGGAGGTTCTACAGGGGCACCATGACCTGACCCACGTGGACAGCTGCAAGAACAAAGAATTCCTACACCAAGAAGTTTGCAACAGCCAACCACACCCCCTTCCCTTTTTAGTATAAAAGGAGCCTGAATTCTGACTTGAGTAGGATGGTGCTCCAAGACATTAGTTTGCCATCTTCTCAGTCTGCCAGCTTTCCGAATAAAGTCACTATTCCTTGCCCCAACACCTCATCTCCCCATGTATTGGCCTATTGTGCGGCGAGCAGAATGAGTTTGGACCCGGTAATAGTCAGTCATAGTAATACCTAACTCAGAGGGTTGTGAGAATTAAATGAATTTCATTACATGAAACAGATTTACACCTGGTAAGTGTTCCATCCATTTTAGTCATCATAATCACAATTGTGATTGCTGAGTTAAATACATTTAATACATGATGTAGTAGATAGTTTATTTTGCATTTTATAATTGTTAGGTATATGGAAAGTTGTGTGTATATATAGTTATTAAGTAGAGCCATGATCAAGGAAGCTACTTATGGCTTGTTTGTTAACATCAATAATTTCTTGCTAACATTAAGATATTGTAAATTGGGAAAATATTGCAGTAAACAAAGAATAACATAAAAGGGTTATGTAAGTTGTTAAGAAATAAAACATGAAAGCTCCAACTGTTCATCTTGGTGAGCTAAACCAAATTTATAAGAGGAAATAATAATAACAACAATAATAAAGTAATAAATGATTATATCTCACAATTAAGCATATAAATGAAGTTACATGCTTAATTTACATAACTTTAGTTAATGAGTTAATGCCTAACGTTACTAAAGCCTATTTTAATGATATCCAAGATTGGCAAGGGTGCAGGCAAATTGGTATGTGGGCATTGCTACAAAGAATATAAATTGTCATGACCTTTTAAAAAATAATTTATTAATTCCATGAATGCTTTTATAACTGTTAAGTAATTATACTATAAAAATAAATATGCTAAAGAAAATCATCCAAAATAAAAGTATTTGCATGAATGTGTGTATAGATTGTTTTTAATATTAGAGAAAAATAAGTTAACAGAAATATCTAACTGGAAAATTATTAGTTCATGAAATATTTGCTTGATTTGAGGTTATGTTGTATTAAAAAGAATGATTAAGAAGATTATGTAACATCTTAGAAGTACATTTATTTTATATTATTACAGGAGCAGGTGGGTTACAAAATCATACTATACTATGATTGGAACTAAAAAAAAATACATCTGTGATTATGTAAAGATAAATCTTCTCCCCAGATGAAGCTATTTCATTAGGAAGTTGTATTTTTCAAACATTCTTTACCATTACTGTTATATTAATATTATTTTTAATTTTCACAACAAAGGATAATGAATTTGTAGAGTAGGTAAACACTTCATAAGTATTGACTAAATTTGGATTTTTGATTAAATGTTCCCAAAGTGAGGCACAACTCTAATCAGCAAAAATATTATTTAAAATTATTATTAAATGTTATTTAAAAGCTTTAATGCAGAACTTGCAAAACCAGTGTTAAGAAATATGAGCATGTCCAGGTATGAAGTGGAAATAGTTGCAATTTTGGACATTTTGGGATAAATATGAATTTCCTGACTGACTCAACATTCAGCTATTCTCTGATTCTTTTTTCTATTCAAAAACCTGTTATTGTAGTCAAAAAACCTTGAGGCAGATATTCCCAGACAGCTGAGTGTCAGTGAATTTACCCAAGAAGAGCACAAAAGAAAGATGCAGACATTACTGTTTGTCATTTTCTAGAACTTGCACTGAACAGGGAATAACAATCAATATAAAGATTTCCTATTCTGCCATTCTGGCCACTCCCTCCATATTCTTCTCTTTATAACCATTATTAGATGGCTGTTGGACCTCCTGAATTAACTCTTTATTCTCTTAACATTTTCATATTATTTCTATTTCTTTTTCTTATTTCTCTGTATTTTGGGAGACTTCCTTATCTTTATTTATCAAACACGGTTTAAACCTGAACAATGATTATTCTATTGGTATAGACATTTTAATATAGGAAATTATCTTTTTAATAAGTCTTGTAGGTCATCTGTTTTTTTTTTCACTTAGTCCTGCTCTTTCAAGCTTTTTGTTTTCCCTCCAGTCAGCCATGCTTGGTGCTTTGCATTAATAAATAGAAGACCATAGCTTGGGGTGACTTTACATAGCTTGGGGAGTTTCCTTCTGTATTTATATAGCTCTATTTCCCAAATAGGCCTCTCTTTTAAAAGGAAACTGACTGAGATTCCATATACAGGTGAATTATGTCAAAAGGTAGGCTTCCTTCCTGTAAACATAGGAGTGAAGCAGACAAGCAAGATGGGACATTCCCCTCTGCCTCGTGAGGAAAGATTTATTATGCTAATTTCATTTTGCATAAAATTGCTTGTTTAATTATTTTTTGTGCTTGTCCAGATTCAATCTTTCATGTATCCTTTTTAGAAATTATAGTAATTTTGAATTTTCTGTTAATATACCTATTTTCTTCATAAAAAGCAATGGTTTAAATTATTTAATTTGTCCCTAAAATCCTACAGTAAAATTATCACTCTCAGAATACCTACCTTCTTATACTTCATTTATTTTTTAATACTTTATTTGTTATTGTATTATTTAATTATTATTTTTTTTAACTTTGGCAGGGGGGAAGGTGATTAGGTTTATTTAATTTTGGAGGAGGTTCATAAGGATTGAACCCAGGACCTCATGCATGCTAAGCATGCACTCTACCACTTGAGCTATACCTTCCCCCACTACCTTCTTGAAAGAATACATTACTGCATGCAACCTTAAGGTATGAAATAATCCAGTTTGAAAGGACAAGTAGCAGAGGAGAGAGCACTACGCTAGGTTTGTAAAGTCTATATTCCAATCCTGGCTTTGCTTTCTATAGTATAATCAGGGTAAGGTGTAAGCCATTTGAGCCTCAGTGAGAATGAAAAGGAAAGAATGAGATTTGTGCTACCCACATCAGGTAGGATTTCTCTCAATGTCATAAATACAGTGGTGTGTAAGATCACTTGGTAAAGTTCTGCACATGTTTTAATCTTTTATTCAGGAAGTATTTATTCAATGCCTTTTAAGTGCCAAGTCCTCTTTTTGGTGCAATGTTAGGAGTTTCTAAAGAATGAGAGAACACTGATGGGCTAGAGAGATATGTTTTAGGGCTAACTCGAATTTTTTATTGAAAATCAGAAACCTGGACAAATTTGAATGAGAAGAGGAATGAAACTAGGGATTTCAGGTCAGGAAAAACAGAGAGCTAAAATCCCTAGGGATATGAGTGGATTTGGGTTAAGCAAGGAATTATCCAGTGCTCTTTCTCCTCAGATCCCTCTGTTAGACATGTTTTATACCTTTTAACTAAGCATATATATTTGAAGTTCCATGTTCTTCAAGCTACGGAAAAGCAGGATTGCATATGATTTTCTTACCTAGCTACTAGGGCATTTATATCAAAGTTGATTGATTGACTTTTTTTTTTCCATTTAGAAATTGACTTCCTAATTTTAATGTAATGTAAGATACACACTTTCATTATTAAGTTCTTCATGTGTTTGTGTTCAGCGCTGGTTAACTGGTTAAATCACACTGATCCCTCAATAGCGCTTACAAATTGAAGCCAGCCAAACACTCTGCTATCACACTCAAATTTGGATTCCACACTACTGTCAGTGGAGTAGTATTTCCCCAAGGAGGATTTCTATCTCTGGAACTAGCTTCCCACTTTATTTTGACAAAACCCAACACCCATCTGTTTATGCAGTCGCTTGTCTGATCACATGGAAAGGCTGACAAACCAGGCCTGGATAATAGAACTGAAAATCCTTTTTATATTCTCATCTTGGAAATCAACAATATGAACATGCCAAAATAATAAAGTGGTTAGCATATTTATTTTTTGAGTCAGACAATTGAAGTGCAGGTTTAAAATCAAGACATAATCTGTATAAGTTAAAGAGAAGCTTTAGCTTCTTTTGAGTTATAAAAATTATCTAAAAAGAGAGAGGCGGATTTCAAGGGTTGGTAATGCATAAATATGCATTAAAAACTTAAGAAAATACCTTAGCTTTGAAAACTTGTCTACATGGTAGAAACATCCTCCTTCGGCAACATACTCAAAATTTTACTAGCGTGAACTTTTTTTGGCTCTATATCCTTATTCTGTAATCCCAATCTTTTATAAACTGTGGAGTTGGCAAATCATTTTTGTCTCTGTCCCACTCTAACTTTCTCCATTTTTCTTAGTAACGTCAGGGGTGAGTATTGGGAAAAGAAGGACTCAAAAAATGTAAAAGTGGGAATGGTTTGTCAAACTCAAATGCACACTGGAAAGAATTTTAAAACACGACCCTCTTTGAAAATGCATGAAAGTTTAGTAGTGGGGAGCTGAGAGAATTTATCTCTAGATTTGTAATGGGCTATTCATTGTTGAGTAAGAAAGAGCATTTAACTTCTTTAGTCTCCTTAAATAGAAAAAATAAATATCTTTGCAGAAGAAAATTCATTTATTTAAAATATTGGCTGTGATGAGATTTACAACTACAAAGCCTGAAATTGCAATGAACCAAAATCTCTATCTGTGTTTGTCAGTCTGTGGGATATATTAATGTTGCAGTTTGATTACCTGCTCTGTTTTGTTATATATACTTTTGTAAGCTAGAGTCACCAGAGCATACAGAATCTTCTATCTTTAAAGTAAAATATTTAGCTAATGTACATGTTTGATTGAGCAGCTAAATAAACCTAAGTCTTGAGCAATCTGCAAATACTCAATGATATATTTTCTACCTTCTTTTTGTTTCAATTTCTTAATTTTCATTTCTTTCAAATAGTTTATATACATATTTCAGCAAGCAGGTATCTTAGATCACAGTAATGGTAACAATTTCCAATGTTATAATGCATTTCTGTGTTATTTACTAAAAAGCTGTCATTTTTGTTTATTTTCTATTTCATGTGTTTCATTTACTTTCATGTTGAACATTTTCTTTTCAAATACAAAATTTCTTATTTTGAGTAATCTTAAAGGGGCAAAACCCACAAAGGGACCAACAAGACCTCCCAGGCAGGTCTTCCCTCTTTTGTGCTTCTGTAAAACGGCTTGCTTCTAGGAAAATGAAACTTACCCCTAAAATTCCATTGTTTCCCAAAAGCTCACTCCTGATTGGTCCATTTCTAACACCTCATTTGCATATGGCACCAACTTAATTGAAACCTAAAACCCCATAAAAGCCTGTGTAAACCTATAGACGGGGTCCAGAGCTTGGAGTGTTAACTCCTCTGAGCCCACTAGTGTAATAAACCTGAGTTCTACAACCCTCTGAGTGCCGCTTGATCTCTCGACGGGATTCAGGTTTTTGTAACAATCTCAGATATCAGCAGCTGTTGCTTTAGAAATGTACTTGGTATGTGGGACTATGAAGTTATATGCTTTCTGTGACTTTTTGATGGATTTGTTCTGGGCTGTTAACTACATGCCTGATTCTCTCCCTCAGTTCTATTAACCTTCTTGACCAAGATAGCCAGTTTGCTAATCAACAGATTTTATTCACGAAGGGAAATCTTTAGCACAAATTCAGATGTTCAATAGTCTGCCGTGTTAACTCTGTTCTTCTTTAAGGTACATCTTTATGGATGCTTTTGTGAAAAATCGTACTGCGCTTATGACTTCAGTAAATTCCTGTAGTTAAGTTCCCAGAAGCTTGTAGAGCAGGTGCAGGAAAAAAGTGACGCCTCTCTGTCTGAAATCGACTCATTTTTCTACATCTCTCTAGTGTAATTTCCCTTGCTATTACTCCTTAAGGAAAAAGAAAAAAATACCATACACAATAATTTCTTAAAAACAGAGGTAGCTTTCTAACGCTTTAAAATGTCTTAGCTATATTAAGTTCAATCAATTTGAACAAACAAGTCATTAGTCTTCTTCTTAATCTGGAATGAATTAAGAGTTTTATTTGTATTCCTTACAGCAGAGTACTCAGTCTGTCAGGCAGAACTCGCTGTGGTGAAAGGCTCTAAAGCTGGTGTGTCCTTTAGAATCACCTTTGGTCCAAATTGTGCTCTATGTTCCCTTAGTTTCAGGGTACAGTGCACAGTGTCTTCAACTATACAATTTACACAATGTAAATTTACTCCTTGGCTTATTCAGAATTATAAGCATTTATAACCTACCAAAGGCTTGGAAAATGGTGTATTCCATTCTTTAAGAATAATCATTATGTAAAAACTCTATACTCGTTCTATAATATAAATAGACAGTAGAACACCCCTCCCCAGCCCTCCCCCAAAGACTATCTGGCTTCAATAACCTAAATATATAAGAAGAGCATCACAAATTAAAATAAATACATCCTAAAAATTACATTGTGAAAAATGTTGTAGTAAATGAAATAATTTCTGATAGATAGCTAGATATATACGTGTATTTTCAGAAATTGTATTTACCTCTAAACTTGTCTATCAACTTAACTTGTTGACTAGGAATAGACAGAATGTTGACTTCCTGAATCAATTAGAATGCTTTTGATAGAAAAATACCTGCAAAAGTATTTAAAAAGTGTAAATTGGGCTCCCTTAATTGGGACTCCGAGTCCGGGCTATTTCTGACCCTGGTGGGGCTCCAAGAAGACATCCGCATTTGCTACCAGCATGGGCGGGGGAGCCAGGCGGGGCCTCAGCATCCAGCACCGGGGCTCCCGGTAGCCGGGAGCGGGCACCGCAGGCCAGTGGCCCGGCTCGCGCGTCCCAGCTGTCGCTCCTCCACCTGCCCTGGAGACAGGAAAGATGAGTGAGTGGAGCTTAAAGTCCAGCCAGCCCTTAGCTTTTTCCAAGCAGGAAAATGACAGCGCTGAGAAGCGAGGGTAGGGCAGGCAGCGCAAGCGGCCTCCGAAGGAGCCCAGCGAAGTGCCAACACCTAAGAGACCTCGGGGGCGACCGAAGGGGAACAAAAACAAGGGTGCTGCCAAGACCCGGAAAACCACCACAATTCCAGGGAGGAAACCAACAGGCAGACCCAAAAAACTTGAGAAGGAGAAAGAAGTGGGCATCGCCGAGGAGTCCTCAGAGGAGCAGCAGTGACCTCACCTCTGTGCCACGGGCTCCGTCGCTGAGGACCAGTTTTGTTCTGGGACTGGACAGCTCCGCTCCGCACCCACGGCCCCCACCCTTCCCCCAGGCCCACGCATCCCCGCCATCCACCTGCACCCTCACCCCCACACTACACCGCACACCAGCTGCTGGGGAGCCCCCGGGGCGGACTGGGAAGCAGCTTCCTTTGATTTCAATTCCCAGCGACCCCGCTCATCCACGCGCCACACCTGCCCCCTGGACAAAGTGGACTTCTCTCTTCACCCCTCCCTGCACTACTGATCCCCACTCCCTCAGCGGTGGGGACATTGCTGGCTGGGCTCTTGGTCTGGGGGTCCATTTTGATCCCTGACTCTTCCCTCTGGCTTCCCATTAAGGGGCCTGGGAGGTCTCCCCCAGCCTTAAAAGGGGCCCAAGCCCCATCTCCTTCTGACACGGCCCACTCCCTCTGTACTAACAGCAGCAGGTGTGGCTCACACCCATTTTTCTTTCCCACCTTGCCTAGTCCCTGCACTAGGCAGGAAGGGAGGCGGGAGGGGTCTAAGCCCCCTAAGCAGGCTCTAGCCCACCTTGCTGTCACCCCAGAGTCTACTACAGTGATGGATGCAGAGCCACCTTTATCCAGGGGAGGCCCAGGGGCCTGGGTTCCCTGTGGCAGCCACTCAAGGTGGGCTGGAGCCATGCCTCCTCCCCATCTGCTTCCACTCTGGGCCTCAGTTTCCCCTTCCCTTACATGGGGCACTAATAACAAGGAGCTAGCCTTGCCCACTCCCACCCTTCTGCTCCTCCCCACCCCCCAAGGTTCTGGTTCCATCTTTCCTCTGGTCACAGGCTACCTCTAGACAGTTGTGTTGTTTTTTGTTCAATAGTTAATTCTTAGATATCTGTCATTGCTGCCGCTACCAGCGCCAAATGTTCATCCTCATTGCATTCTGTTCTGCCCACGTTCCTCCTCCACAGTCCCCTCCTCCTCTTAGAGGAAGGGGCCTAGGGCAAAACAGGCTGGGTTACCGACTACCCCAGTCCCAGGGAAGTTGGGGCCCTGCCCCTAGGATGCTCAGCAGAGTAAGGAGGGGGCCTGTTTTGACTGGCAGGTGTAGGGGTCACCTTCTCTCTCTGTTCTGTCAGGGAGGAGGTAGCCATTATTTGTCTTAGCCTGGGCTCCCTTCTGGTTTCCTTTTTGCAGTTACTTAAATTAAAAAAAAAAAAAAAAATCCTTCAAAAAAAAAGTATAAATTGAAAGGAACTAGCTAAAGCGTTTTTCCATGTTGAGAAGTGTTGCAGGCAGAAAGTTCAGAAATGGGCTTTCTAGGTCTAAATTTTGTATCTGTCATCTACTAGGAGTGAGTAAATCAAACTTAGCATATGCCTTATATGTAACAAGTACTTGATCATGCCAACATGCCTTAGATGGTATTCCAGTCAAAACATGTTTGGCATTTATAGCCATACTTATCTGAGAAAAGAGAAGGCTCATATCTTTGTAAACTGAGTACAAACGACCTATTAGATTTGAGGAGTGCTGGGAAAGGATGTCTTTTGAAGCATAATATTCTAGCTGATTTGCCACAGAATTTGAGACCTCCATTTATAGGATTAATTATTTTACACTGACATACTATCTATGAGAGTTATTCGTTAAAATACAGTTATTCCTTTGAGATGAAACACATTAAGGCACATTAATTTTCCATCAGAGAGAGCTGGCTGGCACCGATCAAATCCCTGCAGGAGTGAAAAATAAGATAGGTAAATTAGTTAGGGAAAGAATTAGCAATTGAACTGCCAAAAATCTTCCCAGAGGAAGAAGAAGGAGAAGAAAATATTGGAAGGAAAAAGTAGTGAAGATTAAGTTAAACAGAGTAACCACAACCAAGTTTCATAGAACTGTGTAAACAAAAGTGTTTTTGTGTCATTTTTCTCCTTCAGATTCATGGAAGAGTAGTTGAATTTTCAATACATTTAGAAAGCATGGTTGTATGGTATGGTCTACCTCAAAATATAGATTATATGATATACAAGAAAGTCACTTTGGGGAGCGTTGGTGGTATGGAAAAAAGATAAGACAATTTTTCATGCTCCAGAATAGCAGAACCAGGATATGTGAAGCTCATGAGTTCTATGGGCAGGAAAACAAAGCAAACAACAAACAAAACCAGAGTTGTTTCAAACATGACCTCCAATAACAAGGCACACGGGTGGATAAAATTGCAGGCATTGGTTTATAGCTGAGTTGTTACACAAACAAATCTTTGAATCATCTGCTTCATGGTGATTAATGATCTAATAATCAAGAAAAAAACAGGTTCAGGGATTATGTCAATAGTTTATAATAGATATATAGTTTAATTATATATTATGTCCAATATATACCACTAAGATAATTAATACATTGATTATTTATTTGCAACCCAGGTGCAAAACTATCTAAAGTAGCTTAAGGAAATATCTAAAATGTAATAATCTGAGACTAAGACTGTATTAATATTGCATATAGGAATGCTTAATATAAAGAAGAAAAAGAGAATGTACTTATTTATAGCTTATTAAAACAAAGATCCATGTTGCAATATTAGGCTATAATTTATATTGCATTTCCCTAGAACTTCAACGAGAAAAACAACAAATTCCCATAAAAGTGAAAAATATCAAATGTAAGACTTATAATAGCCCACTTTTGGAGTAATGATCTTTGGGGGAAAAATGTGTTCTAGACTACATCTAAGCAAAACCTCTCTGACCTTGAAATATCTACAAAGAGGAAAGAAATATCTCTTGTCTCTCTCACTGACTGAACATGGGAATGAAGACACCCCAATTCTAAGCCACTACACAGTTCATATATATCAAGCAAACGACCAGGCAAAGTAAGACGTTGGGGAGGGAGACGACTTTATTGGCAACTGAGAGAGGCTTAATAGTAGGGTAAGGTGAAAAGGGCAAACTTTTATCAGTGAGAACCATGTCAGAAATCATTGACTCCCTCAAAATGATTAGTGACAGCTGAAACAACAGACTACTTACAAAATTGTGAGTGGAATTAAGGGAAACTAACGAGAGATGATGAAAAACAGTAGGACTACCCACAGTGGGGGGTTATAGCGTCCCAGAAGGATATTTTGTGCCCCCTCCCAGTGAATAGTTACCCAACGTTCATCACTATTCTGACCTCTGATGTCATAAGTTAATTTTGCCTATTTTGAACTTAACTTAAAGGGAATCACTCAGTATTTCCTCTTGTATCTGGATTCTTTCATCCATGCTGTGTGTAGCAATAGTAATTTAAATTTTTCATCAGTGTGTAATATTTCATTGACACCACAATTTATCCATTTCTCAATTGTAGGCATATTATGAATAAAGCTGCTATAAATATTCTTGTGTATACTTTTGGTGAACTTAAGACATATTTATTCTGTTGCCTATATGCCCACCATGTATATGAGAGTTCCAATTTCCTTTTGAATATTGTTTTTGTCAATTATTTTAATTTTATGAATTCTAGAGGATGTAGTGGCATCTCAAAGTGGTTGAAATATGAATTTTGGTACCACCAAATGACTAATGATATAAAATTGTTCTCATATGCTTTTTGACCATTTGGATATCTTCTTTTGTCATGTGCCTATTCAAGTGTCTTGCCTACTTTTTTTATTGTGTTGTTATTTTTATTCTTATTGATTTGAAAGAGTTCTTTATATATTCTTGATACAAATCCTTTTGTTGGATACATTACCTGTATACGTAAATTCCAGGAAGATATTCTTCTTTTTTCTGTTGTTGTTTGTAGAAGTCTTATGATTTACATTTATGTCTATGATCAATTTCAAATTAATTTTTGATATGGTGTGAGAAAAAGGTCAAGGTTTATATTTTTCCCATACAAATATTTGGTGGTACCATTTAAATAAGACATTGTATGTTGAAGTACATTGTACTCCTTTGTACATTGAAGTGAAGTAGCAAATTTGTCACAATATGTCTGTTTTTGTGCCAATACCATGCTGCTTTTATTATTATAGCTTTGTAGTATTGTCTAAAGTCTGGGAGGGTTATGCTTACAACTTTGTTCTTTTTCCTCAGGATTGTTTTGACCATCCTGGGTCTTTTGTGATTCCATATGAATTTTAAGATTATTTGTTCAAGTTCTGTGAAAAATGTTGTGAATAATTTGATAGGGACCACATTAAATCTATACATTGCTTTGGGTAGTATGACCATTTTAACAATATTAATTCTTCCAATCCAAGAGCATGGGATATCTTTCTATTTCTTTAAATCACCTTCAAATTCCTTTATCAGTGTTTTAGAGTTCTCTGCATAAAAGTCTTTCATCTCCTTGGTCAGATTTATTCCTAAGTATTTAATTTTTTTGATGAGTTTTAAAAGGGATTTTTTTTAACTTTCCCTCTTTGATTTTTCATTGTTAATGTAAAGAAATGCAACATGTTTCTATATGTTAGTCTTGTATACTGCTACCTTGCTGAATTTGTTTATCAGGTCAATTAATCTTCAATAAAGGAGGCAAGACTATGCAATGGAGAAAAAACATTCCCTCTAGCAAAGGATGTTGGGAAAGCTGCACAGCCACATGTAAATCACTGGAGTTAGAACTCACCCTCACACCATATACAAAAATAAACACAAAATCGCCTTAAAATAAAAGACATGACACCATAAAACTCCTTGAAGAGAACATACACAAAACATTCTCTGACATAAGTCATAATAATATTTTCTTAGGTCAGTTTCTCAAGGCAATAGAAATAAAAGCAAAAATGAACAAATGGGACCTAATTAAACTTAAAAGCTTTTGCACAGTAATGGGAACCATAAACAAAATGAAAAGACCATTGATGGAATGGGAGAAAATATTCACAAACAATGTGTTTGACAAGGGTTAAGTCCAAAATATACAAATAGTTCATACAATTCAATAACAAAAAAACAAACCACCCAATCAAAAAATAGACAGAAAACCTAAAGAGACATTCCTCCAAAGAAGACATACAGATGGACAACAGGCACATAAAAAGATGCTCAACATCACTAATTATTAGAGAAATGCAAATCAAAAGTACAATGAGGTACCACCTTACACCAGTCAGAATGGCCATCATTAAAAAGTCTACAAATATCAAATGCTGGAGAGGGTGTTAAAAGAAAAGGAAACCCTCTTACACTGTTGGTAAGGGTGTAAATTGGTGCAGCCACTATGGAAAACAGTATGGAGGTTCCTTAAAAAACTCCAAAAATGGAGTTGCCATAGGATTCAGCAATCCCACTCCTGGGCATATATCCCAAGAAAACTATACTGTGAAAAGATACATGCACCCTAATGTTTATAGCAACACGGTTTACAACAGCCAAGACATGGATGTAACCTAAATGTCCAAAGACACTTAGATAGATAAAGAAGATATGGTGTATATATACACAATGGAATATTACTCAGCCATAAAAAGAATGAAATAATGCCATTTGCAGCAACATGGATGGCCCTGGAGAATGGCATTCTAAGTGAAGTAAGCCAGAAAGATAAAGAAAAATACCATATTATATCACTCATATGTGGAATCTAAAAAAAAAAAGAGAGACAAATGAACTTATTTATAAAACAGAACAGACTCACAGACATAGAAAACAAACTTACGGTTACAAGGGGGAAGGAGGTGGGAAGGGATAAATTGGGGGTTTGAGATTTGCAGATACTGACTGGTATATATAAAATAGATAAACAAGTTTATACTTTATTGCACAGGGAACTATATTCGATATCTTGTAGTAGCTTACAGTGAAAAAGAATATGAAAACGAATATATGTATTTTCATGTATGACTGAAGCATTGTGCTGTACACCAGAAATTGGCACAACTTTGTAAACTGACTATACTTTAATTTAAAAAAAAGTAAAAAAAAAAAAGGTAGATAGAGTTTTCAAAGAATGAAAAGGATGACAGTTTAAAAAGGTATAATACACTTCATTGAATAGGGAAGTTGTCAGTAAAGACTTAAAGAACATTAAGGAGTTAACCATATGCGTACCCCATCCATGCAGAGGAAACCTACCTTAGGCTAGAGTGTTTCTCATCTTTATGAGACTCAATGAAAAAGTGAGCAGTGAGACTCGGACAGAGTGGATGCTGGGGAGAATAGAAAGTAATGGGATAACAGAAGTTAGATTGAAAGCTCTCATCAATAAATGAAGCATATTTCTACAAATCCTGACTCTAAATGGGAGTTTTGAGCTTGTATTCACAATATAATGAGGCCAAGTGAAGTCATCTGATTTCTAAAGCCTCGCCTCAAGAGGCCTTGTCACTTTCACATTGGCTGTCCTGGAACCCTTCCAATGACCAGACCAGGAAAAGAAGTCCAGGCTATCCTACTGGAGAGTCCATGTGTAAAAACACCAAGCAACCCAGCCAACAATCCCGGAGAGTGTCTCCAGGTGGCCACATGAGTCATGTCCATCAAGTCCAGCAGAAAGACTTCCCAGAAGAACCAAGAGACAAGAAAAGGAAAACTGCCATAAATAACCCAATCACCTCCATGGGTTACTGTCAAGGGCCCAGCTGGGTGCTAGCCACTGAGACAGAACAAGTGACTTACCCCTTCAGGAGGTCACAGATTGTAATCTGTAGATCCATGGTCCTATTTTAAGAAAATGCATCCTCATACACTTCTTCTCTTTTTACAGCTGCTGCTGCCGCCAGGACACCTGCTGAAGGGAGAGGAGGATGCTTCTTTTCATCAGGACAGCAGAAATGCAGCATCACATGTCCAGTTGCTTCCATGCTGTTGTTTTCTTATTAACTCCCTCAGGAAACATCTGTTCAGCATTCACTGGGGACCACTCTCTGGGCTAAATGAAATGCTGTAATAAGATGACGCTCATTCTGCTTCTTGCTCTTTTATTCCTTTTCTATGGAAAAGGAATGTTAATGTAAATTCCTAATAGACTAATATTCGGTGCCCTGTGATTTATTTATCTCCTATTCATAGCTGTCAGCCAAGAACTTATTGTTGAACCCCTACTCTGTCAGGCCTATTCCAGGCCCAGCAGAAGAACAGAGAAGGACAATAGATATCACTCTCCTCCAGGGATTTAGAACACAGTTGAAGAAAAAGGATATGATCACTTAAAAGAGACCTTTATTCTTTTTTCTGCTACTCATTTCTGCAAATCCAATTTTTAAAAAGCCATTTTTTTCTCTAAGAAGCTGAGCAAGCAGCAAAAATCTAAAACATTACTTTGCTTTAATATTATTTTATTCTTTCTTGCTGATAATTTTTATTTCATTGGAATTCCAGCAGTGTCAAGTTTTTACCCCCTGCCAACTTAAATTAACCCTTTCCCTCCTCATTGCTGCCTCCTTCAACTTTCTTATTTTCATTGTTTGCTGGTTTTGCAAGCTTAAAGAACATTTTTTTTTTTTTTTGAGCAAGCTGCCAACACTGAATCATACCAGTTCTGAACTTTTGAGAGCAACTGGGTCTTCGTAAATGTTTATTAACAACGGTTTCAACTGAAAAGAAGGGGCTCTTGGTTTTTATTTCTTTTCAGTCTCAGGTTTTCTCCTCATTTGTCTTTAGTCAATTAAATAAACAAGGCTTATTCATATTTATTGCTTTGCTAAGATTAGCAAGATGTTCAGTCATGGGAGTTGCCAGAATCTCACAGAGAATCGCACTTTTCACTTTAAGGCAGCATGGCTTTGTGATGGATGGGCTCCCAAGGCTCTTTTGACTCTGCTTTCTGCAGTTTCTCTTTCCCCAGCCCACTGCATGCTGCTGTTCATCTTGCAAAATGTCTGATATTTTGACAGCTGAGACAAAACGCTTAGAGAGGTGGAGCTAGGGAAAGAGCAACTAGACTGACATGTTCCTACGGATGGGATGATCTAGATACTGACTCGCACATCATTTAGTCCTCATAGTACCTAGATGAAACAGATGTATTTTACAGACGAGGAACTGAGGCTTGAGGAAGTTACATATTCTGGTCAAAGTCACACGATTTCTGGGGAGTAGAGCTTGGATTCAATGCCAGGTGAGCCTGGAATAGCTGTTGGTCCTCCATGTTGGTACAAGTTTCTGCCCACCCCATGGAGCCCTGGTCATGGTGTACCACTGCTGTCTCTCCCCTTTTCTTTCTCTCAGCTGATCTCTGAACTACTCCAGAATGCAGCTGCTGTCTTTTATCTGTCCCAAAAACCTACAATGTTCCCGACACATTGTGAGTGCTCAGTGATATGTACGGAAAGAATAAATGAACAAATGCATCTTCTTGTCCTGACTACTCCAGAGATTGCAACCTTCAAATTGAATAATGCAAAGAAGGCATTGTTAATAACGAAGTACTATACACTGCACAGATTCATGTCGATACTGGTAGCTGTTTTATCTTGTAATAAGCTAAGTAATAGAGAGATTGTATCTTTTGAAAGAAAATACTGTATTCTACTAATCTTTATATCTTCTATATTATCTAGTGGATCTTATTAGCTGGAAACATTTCATGATTCTTAGTTGATTGAATGAATTTATGATGATTTGCAATAGTGAGACATGAAAAAGCCCATCACAGGCTTTTTGTTTTTAAAATATCACTCTAGTAAAAGGGAAAAATACTTGGGAGGAGGTGGGTGTAAACATTACACAGAGACCAGATCAGAAGCTATAGCAGATAAATTATGAAGTCTTGACCCCCAAAGATGTGAAAATATGGTAAATATTCTTTCTATATATCTGTCTACTCTCCCATAGTATACAACAAAAATGTATAGAAATCAAAACAATAACCATGAACATGTCTGGAGGCACTAAATACTTTCCACTTGATCATAAGTGAATTCAGTAATATTTTTTAAATTGAATACCCTAAAAAGACTTTTTGGGAAAAAAAAATAGATACTTTTGTTTCAAAGCTTTTGCAAAAAATTGTGTATCCTAATTAGTGTTCAATTTTGCAATAGTAAGTGGAAATGGCAGATTTTACTTTTCCCTTCAGGACAAAGCTCCTCCGGGGCCCTTCCATCTGCTTCTGCTTTGGTTTAAGGCAGTTTCTCCGTTTCAGTTTGTATATGGTTCTACTTCGATTTCACGTTTCACTTGCCCTGTGTACTAAGAAAATACTAAATATTACAACTGAGAAATTAGATACCATAATGATAGTTTTGCTTCTTGTGTTATCATGGCGTTATAAATGTTGAACATGAGGATCCAGCCAAAAGTCACTTTCCAGGTATTGATGTTACTATTGCTATTAAAGACAGCGCCAAAGTGCTTAGATATCTTTCACAGCAGGCAAATAGATCACTATATGGCTTCAGAACGTCTTCTTGACTATATAACAAGAAATACAGAAGTCTTTTTTAAATACAAAAGTCCCCTAATATTTAGAAGAATTTTTAATATGAACCTGTAAAAGTGAAAAATGTGCCCAAATGCTCCAACTCTTTGCTTCTAGAAATTTGTCTTAAAGGAAAAGATACCATCATGACCAAAACTTCGAGGATAAATGTAAAAAAGAGAGTCAAACAGTAAAGATGGTGGAAAATGAGGGAAAGGGATGAGATTTGACTGTCTTCAACATACACATACTTCTATACTTTCATATAAAAATAATCATTTGTCAGACAAAATAAACTAACAAATGTGTTTGATATGAGTTGATAATTATTTATTTTGTTTCATTTTGTTTTATTCCTGTTGTCTTGCTAGTCATCCACTAGGGAAAAAAGAGGGATCTCTAATTCTTCTATTAAGAAGAATCTTAATTCTTCTTCAAAATCTTCAAAAATCCACAAATGACAAATGCTGGAGAGGCTGTGGAGAAAGGGGAACCCTCCTACACTGCTGGTGGGAATGCAGTTTGGTGCAGCCACTATGGAAAATGGTGTGGAGATTCCTCAAAAGACTAGGAATAGACTTACCATATGACCCAGGAATCCCACTCCTGGGCTTGTATCCAGAAGGAAATCTACTTCAGGATGACACCTGCACCCCAATGTTCATAGCAGCACTATTTACAATAGCCAAAACATGGAAACAGCCTAAATGTCCATCAACAGGTGACTGGATAAAGAAGGTGTGGTATATTTATACAATGGAATACTACTCAGCCATAAAAACCAACAACATAATGCCATTTGCAGCAACATGGATGCTCCTGGAGAATGTCATTCTAAGTGAAGTAAGCCAGAAAGAGAAAGAAAAATACCATATGAGATCGCTCATATGTGGAATCTAAAAAACAAAAACAAAAACAAACAAACAAACAAAAACAAAGCGTAAATAAAGGACAGAAATAGACTCAGACAGAGAATACAGACTTGTGGTTACCAGGGGGGTGGAGGGTGGGAAGGGATAGACTGGGATTTCAAAATTGTAGAATAGACTACACTGTATAGCACAGGGAAATATACACAAAATGTTATGATAACTCACAGAGAAAAAAATGTGACAATGAGTGTGTATATGTCCATGAATAACTGAAAAATTGTGCTGAACAATGGAATTTGACACAACATTGTAAAATGATTATAAATCAATAAAAAATGTTAAAAAAAATAAAGTGAGTCTCTTAAAAAAAAAAAAAAGAAGAATCTCAAAGTTCTAGCCAATATTGATTGAGTAACATTTTCATTTTATTGAAAGAAAACTGATGCTCAGAGTGTTTGAGGCCAATAGTTACACATGACCAGAGCTGGCCATTAATGTACATTTTTTTATCATTCCATACATAGCTCTTTACCAAATGTATTTTGCCTTTTGCCTTAAACAGAGACAGAGTAGAATAGTAGAAAAATCACTAATATTATCGAAGATTTTTAAAAATTTAGTCTAGGAGATTGAAAAACCAGCATACACAATAACTTGTACCAAGGCTTGGTTCTCTCCCTGACTAAATGGAAAACTCTGAGAAAGTCTTTTGAATTTTCAGGACCTCAGCTTCTTTGCAGAAGGAGAATGCTTATTGTGACAAAGTACCAGATGAGAAATGAGATCATTTTAAAATGGTGACCTAACTTTAAATGGAACTTGAGATTTTCAAAGCTGACATCCTGTAATCTTCAGTGCATTTTACTATAATACAAATGTGGAGAATACCACTCTAAGTGATAAAGTGCCTGAGACTCCACAGGAATGAAAATTCTTTCTTTCTGTCTTATTTACAACTATTCACTCTTATTTTGAGTAAAAGCCTCCCTCATTTTAGCTGAAACTTGCTAAGGAAAATGTACAGTGAATATATGAAGGAGCAATCACTGGCAAGTCCGCAGCAGCTCAAATTTAACATCCTACAAAATAAACTTATCTTCAGGCCTGCTTAAGCCTTCTATTCCTACTATAATCTATTAAATGTTTTCCCAATGTTCTAAGTTAGAAACCTCAGTAATCTTTTTTTTCACACTTCCCCCACTTCTCAAACGATATACTACCACTATTTTATTAATTTAGTTTTAACTACTCTCTCATATAATAAGTGCATACTTCTCTTTAATATGTCCTCTGCCATGCCATTACCTCCACAGCCATCTAAATTCTCTTTATTTTGTCACTGAAGCTTTAAAGTTGTTCCAACCTTTCTTCTTACCCTGGGCCATTTTCACCATTATGTCCCTTATGCTCTATGCCTGACAAATTAAAATCCACTTTCTCATGATCTAAGAAGACTTTCTCAATCAGATCCTAAATATTTTTTTAGATCTTCACTCTGAAACTCTTAACTTCATCTGCTTGTCTTTCCTTTCCATCATCCACAAACACTGAGTAAATCTTGGTACACTTCTATTTCTGAAAGTCCTATTTTTCCATAACTCTCTGCCTTTGTATATGTTATTTCCATATGTAATGCTCTTCTTTCTTCCCATGTCCTAGGAAATTTTCCTTTTACTTTCCTGACACATAATTCATTTTTCAAAAATTTGAGCTATCATTTGTCTTTATCTCTTCTTTTTGTATTCCATTTCTTTTTTTTAGAGCTCTAAGTCACATTCCATACAATTCACTGTTTTAATGTGTACACTTCAGTGACCTTTAGTATATTCATTAGTTTGTGCAGCCATCACTACTGTCTCATTCCAGAACATTTTTGTCATTCCAAAGAAAAAAACTCCATATCCATTGGCAGTCACTCTCCATTTTCCTCTCTACTCAACCCCTGGCAACCACTAATCTATTTCCAGCTCTATGAATTTACTTATTCTAAACATTTCACATAAGTGAAATCACATATGGTCTTTTGTGTCTAGCTTCTTTCACTTAGCATAGTATTTTCAAGGTTCATCCATGTTGTAGTATGTACTCATACTATACTGCCTTTATGACAAAATAATTGTCATTAATAATATCCATGGATACACCACATTTTGTTTATTCATTAGCTGATGGACAGGGGGTGTTGTTTCTACTTTGCGGTTTTTATGAATAATGCTTGTAATACTGCTTTTCAAATAAATTTAATTTGTTTTATTAATATTATTACAAAGCTTTTATTCTATTCTCTGTTCTTGAGCCCCATCTCCAGAGGAAACCATTTTCAACTCCTAGCTTTTTCTCTGGATATTTACATTAATTTTCCAAAATAAGCTATTTCTTTTTTTTTTTTTTTTTCAGTTTTGGACACAATCTATTGACAGTCTATCTGAGGAGAATTCAGCACTATTCCATCTTATCCATACTTTCATTCCTTTCTCCGTCTTCCAAATTGTTATTTCACAGCTTTTAGTTATTTCAGTATCCAGTGTACAAATCACTATGTCATGTAAATATTTCACATGGCCCACCCAACTGGGTTGGCACGTTATTTATGACAATATAAGACTTATCTATAGCATAGATAGCTACCCTATATTAATGTATATGTGTGTGTGTTTGTATATGTGTGTGTGTATGTTCACAGCTGACCCAGTTGGTTTACAAACTGTCTGTTGAAAACTCTCAGGTCATTATAATTCCTTTGCTTTGTTGGTTTTTATTTGTTTTGATTTTTTGTTTTGTTATTCTGTCTGTAATGTTTTTAAGAACTTCTCTATACCCGCCAGAATTCTGAGTAGAAGGTATTTGTGTTTACTTTATTATATTGGCCCCTCTATCATCTAGAAACTCATGTCCTTTAGTTACAGAAATTTTTTTTGTATTATTCCTTGATAATTTTTCTTACCTTTGTTATTCTGATTTTGGATTACTTAAAATTACTTCTTAATTATCTTTTTTTTTTAAGTAGCAAATATCTTGGTATTTGGGGCTCTACTGTCTACGAAAAATCTTTAGAAGTTTTATCAATTTTTTTGGTTTTTTTAAAAAAAGTAAGTTCCCCTCTTCTAAATTTCTTTCAAGCTTTCTTTCTTTGTTTACTTTTTCTCCCAATATTATTGAGATATAATTGACATACAGCACTGCATAAGTTTAAGGTGTACAGCATAAGGACTTAACTTATATATATTGTGAAATAATTACCACAATAATTTAGTTAATACCCATCACTTCATACAGATACAAAAATAAATTAATAAAGAATATTTTTTTCCTTAGAGAATTCTAGAACCTAGTCACTTAGACAACTTTCAGATATACAACAGTATTAACTATAGTCATCATGTTGTGCATTATTTAATTTCTAAATACTTTGTCTTAATCCTTATTCTTCCTCTTACTAGTTTTCTTAAAGAAATAAAATTATGGCTGGTTTCATGAGTGCGTTCTCTTTCTGAGACTTTCTTTTCCTACTTGTTTATCATGTCTATATTTCTGTACTTTTCTCAAATGTTTAGTAATCCTTAGCTGTCCATTCATGACTCACTAAAATAGAAGACATGGGGTAATCTTATCAGTTCCTTTTTTCTCTTGGGAACATTTCTCTTGAGTAATACCATAGTGCAGCTCTAATCTTGACTGATTTGATCTTGATTGTTCTTTGAGTCTGAGGTAGAGCTATCATCTCTGGTTTCACCATTTTCTTGATTATACTTCTTTACCACCTTTTTTGTGGTGGATCTCTTGTTTGACATGTCTTTTTCCTTCTTAGTTTATTCCTGCATGGTACAGAAACTTATGGATCATGCTTCCTGAAAAAGTTTTATGAGAAGTGATATTTTTTGTAATATTAAATGGAATGTTGCATTATGTGCAAAAGATGAAAATAGCTTTTTTTTTCCTGCGTTCACACTTGATGAGTGATTTGTCTGGCTATAAAATTCTAGCTGTTTAAAACCTTGGTTTTTTTCCTGAATCCAGAAAGCAATGATTCATTTTTCTATGAGTTTCCACTATTACTACTAAGAATTCCAAAATCATCCTAATCCTAAATTACTTTTTATGTTAACTACTCTCTCCCAACCTTTGGAAGCTTGTAGAATGATCTATTTGTCTCCTGCATTCTGAAATTTTACTGTTATGTATGTTAGTGTGAGTCTGTTTTCATCATGTGTGTTGATAAGCCTTTTATATCTGGAAAATCATGCCCTTAGATTTCATGAATTTTTCTTAAATTCCTTCATAGGTGATATCTTACCCTAGGTTCCTTCTGCTCTCACTTTCTGGAATCCCTATTGCTCAGATATTTGACATCCTGAGATAATTCTGTAATTTACTTCTATTGAGATTTTTTTTTCTGAATTTGTATTTTTTATTTTATATATATATATATATATATATATATATATATATATATAATTGAAATATAGCCAGTTTACAATGTTGTGTCAGTTTCTGGTGTACAGCACAATACTTCAGTCATATAGGAATGTACATATATTCATTTTCATATTTTTTCACCCAAAGTTACTACAAGAGTTCCCTGTGCTATACACTATAAACTTGTTTATCTATTCTTTATATAGTAGCTAGTATCTGCAAATCTCGAACTCCCAGTTTATCCCTTCCTACCCACTTCATCGCCCTGGTAACCATAAGTTTGTTTTCTATGTCTGTCAGTCTGTTTCTGTTTTGTAAATAAGTTCTTTTTTTTTTTTTTTTTTAGGAATCCACATATAAGTGATATCATATGGTATTTTTCTTTCCTTTTCTGGCTTACTTCACTTAGAATGACATTCTCCAGATCCACCCATATTGCTGCAAATGGCATTATTCTATTTTTATGGCTGAGTAGTATTCCATTGTGTAAATATACATATACCACAACTTCTTTATCCAGTATCCATCGATGGACATTTAAGTTGTTTCCATGTCTTGGTTATTGTAAATAGTGCTGCTGTGAACATTGGGGTGCATGTGTCTTTTTGAATTAAGGTTCCGTCTGGATATATGCCCAGGAGTGGGATTGCTGGATCATATGGTAAGTCTATTTTTAGTTTTTTGAGGAATCTCCAAACTGTTTTCCATAATGGCTACACCAAACTGCATTCCCACCAACAGTGTAGGAGGGTTCCTTTTTCTCCACAGCCTCTCCAGTATTTATCATTTGTGCACTTTCAAATGGTGACTAGTCTGACTGGTGTGAGGTGATACCTCATTGTAGTTTTGATTTGCATTTCTCTGATAATTAGCAGTATTAAGCATTTTTCCATGTGCCTATTGGCCTTTCATATGTCTTCATTGGAGAATTACTTGTTTAGGTCTTCTCCCCATTTTTGGATCAGGTTGTTTGTTTTTTCTTATTAAGTAGTATGAGCTGTTTATATGTTCTGGAGATTAAGCCCTTGTCAGTTTCATGTTTTGCAAATATTTTCTCCCATTCTGTAGGCTGTTTTTTTGTTTTCCTTATGGTTTCCTTTGCTGTGCAAAAGCTAGTAAGTTTAACTAGGTCCTGTTTGTTTATTTTTGCTTTTATTTCTATTGCTTGGGTAGACTGCCCTAGGAGAATATTGCTGAGATTTATCTGAATTTATATTTTTAAATTCAAGCAACAACAACAAAAAGAGAGGATATAAGAAGAGTAAAAAATGCAGAAAGGAATAAAATGGAAACCAGAAAGCTAATGGACAAATAGTAATTGATGTAACAATATCTGAGAAAGCTGATTAATAATAAGGGTTGATAAAAGGCAAATCCAATCCAATTTATACTGAATAATTCCCCCCAGGTCTTAGGAATCAGCAGCACTTGGTTTACTTAAAAAGTGAAAACAGAAAATGTGCAGTATGAAGACTATAATAAGGCAAATTGTTTGAAAATTTAAGAAATCATTAAATCCCCAGATCATGTCCCCAAAGTGATTAATGCTGTTGATTTTCACTGTTTTTTTTTTTTCGTTTCTTTCACATGTATGAGTTCTTTCAAATCTCTCGTTTGCTTGTGTCTTTGTATTGCTTGTTACTACTTACTTGTTTTGATGTCTTTCATATTACTGCCTTCTCAAAAATCTGACGACTACTGATTATAAGCTCATATTTAAGAATGTGGGACTGAACATACTGTTTGGAGGGCTGTGAGTAATAAATGGTTGGGCTTATTATCAACTATATGTTTCACTGTAGGAAGATTAGACTGGCCTGTTTATTTATGGAATCTTGGTGTTAAAGTCTTTTCCATTGGAATGGTCATATTCCCTAAAAATGGCTTTTCTGACATTCTGTATGACAGGCAATAATCACGGCTACCGTTGTACCGGCAGATGTCAGAATCCAGTCTGCACACTTTCTCCTAATCCCACTATTTTTAGTTTCAAAACAAGACTGCTGTTGTGCTTGGTGTAACTGAGTCCAAAAACAAACAACAGGCAAAAACCCTTTACCTCAACAGAAAGAAACTATTCAGTGTTCTTCTGGATTGGGAGAAATCTCCTGGTTGTGTGGTGGTAGGAAAGAGATCTGACCTTTCAGCTGTTTCTTAAATTTTTAACTAATACACTTTATTTAACCCCTCCATTTATATCCTCTTTCAGTAGAGCCTGAGGTAACTATTTTTTAGTCTTTAGGGAATTATCAGCATAAAGCAGGTTGAATTTTAAGGAGTCAGCTTTCTCAGATGTGCTAGTCAGTTACTATTTGCGCATCTGTTTCTCTATTTTTTTTTTTCCTGCTGTCTCCCCTTTTCCTGTTCTCTGATTATAATGTATTTTTTATAAAAAACCAAAACCTTCTGTCTTGGCTTTTTTTTTGAATGGAGTAAAATTAGATTAGTGTGCTTTCAATGAGGCTGTTTATACAGAAGTCGCTGTTGGCTTCCAATATGGATTTTACTGGCTGCTGCCACTTTTCCTCATGGCTTTTCCTAGTTTTCCCTCCATCCCATCCTCTAGGCAATCTCTGAACTGCTTTCTGCCACCACATATTGGTTTGCATTTGCTAGAATTTTGTATAGAGTCACAAAATTTGCACATTCTTTTTGTCTGCGTTCTTTCACTCAACATAATTATTTTAAATTGTCTCCATGTAGTTGCCTTAACAACAGCATAGTCATTTTTAATGCAAAATAGTGTTCCATTGTGTATACTGAAAACATTGCATTCCATTGTAAAAACACAATTATTTATACACTCATTTGTGAATGGACAGTTAGGTTGTTTATAGTTTGGGGCTATTACAAATAAAGCTGCTACAATCATTCATGTACAAATCTTTTTATGGTCATATGCCTTCACATGTTTTATGTAAATTTCTAGGAGTGAAATGAACATATGGTAGGTGTATGTTTAACTTTTAACAAGCTGAAAAGCTGTTTTCCAAAGTTGCTGTATCCTTTTAAATTAGCACCAGAAACAACTTTGCATTTTTGCCAATACTTGCTGTGGTCAGTGACTTCAATTTTAGACATTCTAATATGTATATATCTTATGATGATTAACTTATATTTCCCTAAAGGTTAATGGTATTGAGCATCTTTTAATGAGTTTATCATCTGTATATCTTCTCCCATACTTGTTTGAATATTTTGCTCATTCTTTTATTGTACTGTTTATTTTTCTATTACTGATTTTTTTAAAAGGTTTTCTGAATTGGAATCACACAGTGGTTTTATTTTATTTTATCTTTTTAAATGGAGGTAATGGGGATTGAACTCAAGACTTTGTGCATGCTAAGCGCACACTGTACTGCTTGAGCTACCCCCTCCCCCCATTATTGAATTTTGGAGAGCACTTTTGGCATTCTTGATACAAAATCTTTATCAGGTATATAATTTGCAAATATTATATTTTACTGTGTGTTTTCTTTTTTTGTGTGAGTATATATTTTTTATTGAAGTATAGTCAGTTTACAATGTTGTGTTAATTTCTGGTGTACAGCACAGTGCTTCAGTCAGGCATGAACCTGTGTGCTTTCTTTTTATTCTCTTAGCAATGTCCTCCAACAGAAAAAAAAAAAACATTTTGATGACGTTTTATTCATCAGTTTTTTCCTCCATGGATCATATAATTGATATCATATCTAAAACAACCATGGTTTAACCCAACCTTCCAAAGTTTTTCTGTTTTCTCTGTAATTGTTAGTTTTTAGTCTGTAGACTTTGGTATATATCATTTTGAGTTAATTTGGTATATGTTGTAAAGTAAAAATCTTTTGTTTTTGTTTTGTTTATTGATATCTAGTTTTTCCAGCACATTTTGTTGAAAAGACAAACTTTTATCCACTGAATTGCCTCTGCATGTTTACCAGAAATCAGTTGTCCATATGTGTGGTTGTGTATCTGGAAGTTCTATTCTGTTCCATTGATATAGTTTTCTAGCATGACTACAAATACACTGTCTTGCTTGCTACAATTTTATAATACACCTTGAAATCAAGTAGAATTTGTCTTCCAGCTTACTTCTTTTTTTTTTAAGGTTCATTTTGTTATTCTCAGTGATTTACAATTCTAAATGCATTTTAGAATTATTTAGTCAATTTCTGAAAAAAAATCTGATATTTGTACTGTGATTATTGAATTTATAGATCATCTAGAGAATACTGAGGTTTAAGGGACACTGTCTTTTCACCTCGATTGTGGTATATCTCTCCATTTACTTACTTTTCTTTAATTTCTCTGAGGAATATTTGTAATTTCCAGTGTACAAGTCTTTCACATTTTTTGTCAGACTTATCTCTTAGTATTCCATATTTTTAAGTTATTCTAACAGTATGTTAATTCAATTTTTGAATATTTGTCTTGACTGTTTTATTGTATGTAGAAATATGATTAATTTTGCATATTTATCCTCTCTCCTGAAACTGAGGGCTTTTTACTTTCTTCAAGGCAACAGGATGAGGCTTAGGTCTGGACTATGTAAACTGTCAATAATATGCCATTTGGTATAAAATCCTTTGTCTCAAAAAACTTGTAAAATTGTGCCTTGATTTCTAACCAGTAGAACAGTTCTCAGAGCTTTCTGAGACACTCTTCCTGGGTTTTAATCCTCAGATTTGGCTTGAATAAAATTTTCCACTTCTTTCTTAGATAGACTGATTAATTTTTCTATATTAGGGTTATTTTGCTAAAAAAGTAGATGAGATTAGATTTCTCTTGCATGGTGGGGGATATTAGGAGCAACCACTGCCACAATCTTCTTCAACTTCCATTTTATATTCCTATTCTGCTCTGTGCTCCATCCCTGCCTTTTCTTATTTCATTTATTTAAGGAATCTTTTTCCCCTCAATTATTTTCGGAGGTTTCATGTGGGTAATGAGCCATGTCACATGACCATAGTTTGCATGAGAATTGTTAAGCATATTTCTTCATAGCCAGCGAGGATAGTAGTCATGGATTTTTTTCCCCCTTTAAAAACTCCTCTCTCTTACCCTTGTTCTTGATGTTATGTTCTGTGGATTGGCTTTTATATTTCAGAGTATGTGCCTCAGTTTCTATAAGGGTATTTTTGTTAGTCCTTTCTGAAATCTATAGCCAGTGTCAACCATCCCAATGGGATCTGTTTCCTCCACGGTTTTCTTCATGTGCCCACCTGTTCTATTTCTATTCTTTTGGACATGATTTCCAGTGTGGGGAAGGAGGAATAATTTTCTCCTTATCCTTCTAGGTTCTTTGCTGAGACCCTCCCTGTCATAAAAGATTAACAGGAGAAAACCAAATAGTTTAATAACATATGTAACCTCCTATATACATTGGAGATACACAGGAAAACTGGGTAACTCTCAAAGATGTCCTTAAATATCCTTCCCAGCTAAAGACAAAAGAAAGATATTGGGAAGTAGGGGCAGAAAGACCAGTTATAAGAGGTTATCAAGAAAAGCACAGTAAAGAAATGTATAGTAGTTATGTAGTAGAGTTTTGGTCACCCTCTTCCTGGTACAGAAAGGGAGACACCCTTACAAATGGAGATTTCCCTTATAAATGTAAATATTTCATAGGGAAAAAAAAAAAAACTTTTACTCTGCTTTCAGAGTTTCCCCTGTGTCTGCAATTTCTTAAAAATAACCAGCTTAAGATCATCTTTACACTAAAGAGACACACTTTGGAATGATAAATTCTGCACCCCCTCACCAGCTATTTGTGAATCTGGAGTTTTAGTTGATTTCTTTGTTGATCAAAAAATATAGACTTTTTGTTTGTTTCACATTTCTTTTTTTTAATTATGAATAATTTCCTGGAAGAGAAGGATAAAATGCTAGTGTTTTGTCATCAGATTCAAACTGGAGGTCTAAGCTCTTGCCTTTATAATCTGCCTTATGAAGACTTTGTTGCAGGGATAGCAAACATTTTCTAGGCTTTCGCATTGAGTTTCCCTCTTTGTTTACAGTTTTCTGTTGCCTTTTTCATTCTTTGTGATTTCTCAACTTGCTGTCATGACTCTTGAACAATCAGTTTTGCAAATGCATCCAGCAAATTAGCTTATTTTGTATTGAAACCAGATCTTTGAATTCCTTGAGAGCAGGTTTCCTTTTTGGTCCTTAGCTAATTTGGATTTCAATGTCTATTTTACACTTTTTTTTTTTTTTTTTTGATTTGCATTTCTCTGATAATTAGCGATATTGGGCATTTTTCCTGTGCCTGTTGACCATTTGCATTGAAGAATTGTTCATATATATATATATATATATATATATATATATATATATTTTCAATCCAGGCAGATTTTGGGGGGGAGGGGAGGAGGTAATTAGGTTTATTTATTTATTTTTAGAGGAGGTACTGGGGGTTCAACCCAGTACCTTGTACATGCTAGGCATGCACTCTACCACTTGAGCTATACCATCCTCCCTACAGTAGTTGTTCTGTTTTTTAAATTCTATTATATTTTTTCCAGTCTATTTTAATTTCTTTGCTAGAAATAAAGCAGAAGAAAATAAGAACAAAGAGATCCTGCTTTCTCTCTGCCATCTCTTAACACTGTGTTATCTTCCCCATGTATCATGCTGTCCCTGTCTGAAGAGGAAAAGAACTCTTGACTATAAAACAAGAATTGAGCTTTATTTTTTCTTTTCCTTTAACATTCTTACTTTTTTCCTAAGCACTTACAAATGAAATATACATCTTGAAATTGGCTACCCTAAGCATTTATTCACTTTTAATAAGTGCTAGAATGAATATAATGACTTAATATTTTATACAGAGGATTAAATTTCTCTCTTTATTACAACATTTTTACAGAGGACTTTTCTTTATTAATAGACTTTATTTTTTAGAGCAATTTCAGGTTTACAGCAGAATTGAGCAGAAAATACAGAGTTTGCCCATAGCCCTCCCCACCCACACATATATTCTCTCCTACCCTCAACATCCCTCATCAGCGTGGTATTTTGGTGTAATTGGTGAACCAACATAGACACATTATTATCAACCAAAGTCCATAGACTTTCAATTAGACAATTTTTATCATTCATTCTCTTTACGACATCTTTCACTGTCATCAGGCCTACATCACACTGAGATTCTTTCTGGACATCAACTCCTTAGGAAACACTCTTGAGACTGTATTTCCTGGTGTTAACCACATTTGTGTTTCTCCCTGCAATCTAAACTGTGGGTTCAGACTACCTTAGTCTGAATCATTCATTTGTATCTTTAAAAGGCTACTATGCTTGCTGCTTAATTCATGTTTCTAAAATCATCTGTTGTGTGACAGCTGGTAACATGGGTTGGTAAAAGAAATTTACCAAAGGTTAAATGTAAGAATTGAAGGGAGTTTATTGGGGTGCACTGTCATAGGCAACAGTGGACCACACAGATTGGGGGTGCCTGTGTGAGCCCTGAGGGCCAGTTGTTGGGGTCTTTTATAAGGCAGGGTCACAAGGTGCCTGACTGGCTTGTGCACAAGGCTCTGATGGGTTATAGGTGAGGTAAGAGGTTTAGGGTCCATGAAGGGCAGTGGGGGTCTATGACTCTGGTGAGGTAGGCTTTGCCTGGGGCTATCAGTTTGCTAGTGGATATATACCCAGCAAAGAATGTCAGACATCTGAGAGCCCAGGAATGGGGGTCTTTGGACTTTGAAGGACATCAGTGGGCCCAATATCATCCTTTTCTTGCTGGTAGATGTAGCCAGTGTCCAGATTCTGGTCCCGTCCCAGAAAGAATTCTGAGATGAGATGCAAGGGTTAAGAAAGTAAAGTGAGGATTTATTAAGGGATGGACAGTACACTCTCAAGGGGAGAGCGGGCAGGCGCAGGGGAGCGGCTGCCCCGAGTTTCTTTGGCAAGTTGGTTATATAGAATGTAAAAATGAATGGGAGGAATATTCACTGGGGAGGGAAGGGTTTGGGGTCGTATTCCCTGATTTTTTTCCCATCCCCACTTTCCTGAAGGGAGGAGGGATTTTTGTCCTCAGTTAGTCTGGGTCAGGATGTCATGGCATCAGTGCATGATGGGTACTTCTAATCTGCAAGGCTAATTTTATTGGAATAAGGGCATAATGAGCAAAAAGTTACATTCAGACACTGGAAATTTCTGCCTTTTCTCACCTTTCTTTGTTGGCCTCCAGGCCGCTCATCATGTCAAAAGGTGTGACCACTTATCAGCCCAGAGGTTCCTGCTTTTCTTTCTCTGCCCAATGATCCCTGCTGCTTACATGATGTGTGGCTTCTGCATTTGGCCTGTGCCCCTCTTTTCTGCCCAATTCCTGCCATTTGGTCTGTGTCCCCCTTTCTCTGCTCATATCTAGCTATCTGCCTGCTCTAACAGTTTTGACTCTCAGTCACTCTTCCTCAAAACGTCTTAATTCTATTCACTTTTCTCTAAATCAGAATTTTAAACTGTAAACCCACCCCTTTCTTAAAACAGAAGTTTAGATGAAGGAAAAATGTGAAACAGCAATATGATATTTTATATATATATACATATATTATTTCAAATAATATTCTTCTTATCTGTGAGCTGGCTTTGACCTATTCTTTCTTTTCAATTTAAGAAAAGGGAGAGAGGATGGCTATCATCTCAACAAGGAGAGCAAAATAGCATAGACGGAAATCCTGAACAGAAAGAGAAGAAAAAGAAAAAAAAAACAAACCAATTTCTAGCCAAGTGATTTGTGATGCTATGGTAGGAAACAGAGATTATTACTGAACACAAGTTTGTGTGCCCAATGCACAGTGAGGCCAAACAAACTCAAACATCGGAGTTTGGAGCAGAGAAAGGTTTATTGCAGGGCTGAGCAAGGAGGACGTGCAGCTCATGCTTGAAAAACCCAAACTCTCCAATGGTTTTAGGGGAAAAGTATTTATAGGCTAAAAAATTTGCGGTGAGGGTTGCCGGTTGTGTGACTTTCTTCTGATTGTTGGTGAGGTAACCAGCCAGTGTTCCAGGAAACCTTGTTCTCAGCCTGAAGTTGCCATCCTCCACGTGGGCGGTGGTCTTAGTTCCTACGGAAGAACTCAACAATACTGTCTGTTTATCCCTTGAGGAGGAACCAGGACCCTGCCTCAAGGCTGTGCTATTGTTTCTTGACTGTTCCTCCTTTGTCTCTGCATTCTGTCCCTTCCCTGATTAGCAACTGTTTGAATCTGCCCTTTGGAACTCTGAGAAGGTCAAGAAGGCTCAATGGAGCCCATTTCCTGCAAACACGGAATGAGGGATGAAAATAATTTGTGTGAGAGAGGACCCCACAGGGTGCTGCTCTGTCTCACCCTCCACAGTCCAGTGCCATCTAAAAGAGGAGCAAGGGGATAAGGGGGCTCTCTCTCAGACTGAACAGTCATTCAGAGAAAATGTTTTAAACCAGGTAGTTTATTTAAATCGTTAGATTCGATTAAATTCTAAACCTGGTTTGACTGATTTTTTGTGTGTCGAACACTTCTACCCACTAGGTAGGAGTGACTCATGAGAAAGATCAGAGAAGTTTTAGAGAAACAGAGACTATTCAAAAATATATATATAAAGTATGATTTGAATAAATTTGCAACGTCTCTAAAAAGATAATGGCAAAGGTGTTCTGATTAAATCTTTGATAAAAGGTGTATATATTTTCTACATTTTCCAATAAAATAGCTTTTAATTTATATTTAGTTTTAAATTTATATTTACTTTTAAGTATTTATGAAATATTCCAATGAAAACTGAAAAAATATAATATCAGTCTTTGTGTTTTTTACCTTTATTTCCATAACTCAACAATCCTATCTTATACAACCTTCCATCATGCTAGCTTTCTTATTGAGTCCATACTCATTCTGCTCACCACACAACAGGCCAGTAAATTGGGAGATGAAGTGTTGGGGCAAGTAATAGTGACTCTACTTGGAAAACTGGCAGCCCAAGAGGATGGCAGACTAAGGTCTTGGAGAACCATCCTACTCAAGTCAGAATCCAGGCTCCTTTTATACTGAAAAAGGGAAGGGGCTGTGGTTGGTTGTTGCAAACTTCTTGATGTAGGAATTCTTTGTTCTTGCAGCTGTCCATGTGGGTCAGATCATGGTGTCCCTGTAAACTTCCAACAAAACAAATGTTATTTTCCATTCTGCAACTTGTCATCTTTATATAAGTTGGAAAGTGTAAATATCCTTAAAGCTCAGAGCCTTGAGAATAGGCTCTCCTGTATACTTCAAGCTAAAGGTGACATTCTTTTACAAAAGGTGCAGAACTAACAAGACTAAGCCTGGAAAGCAGAGCACAGGGTTAAAGCCAAAGGAACAGATCTACTCTGGAGTCAGATTTGTTCTTTTTATTACAGCGTTACTTAATTTTTCATTTATTTTACTTTTCAAGTGAAGTGCTGTATTTACTTTGTATTTTTGTGTGTATTAGGAATTTAAAACTGTCCTTATTAATAAGTGTCCTTTTAACTTAATATTTTCATTGAGAGAGTTTTGTTTTGGTTAGCTTACTGGTTACAATTGCACAAGTTTTGAGAAGTCGAGCCCAATCCTATTTTTTTCTTAAGTTCTGTTATTTTTAACATGTGACTTTATGGAATACATGCATGTATGTGTGTCTGTGTTTCAGGAACACTTACATTAGATTATTTGAAAACTACCCATATGTACAATTAGAAAAAGGGAACTAATTAAGTTGGTGGCCATCTCTATTCCTGTCCTCAAAATCAGGACAAAGTAGCAACTCTCCTGCTTAAATCTAGAGTCATTCCAGCTTGTGGTCCACCCCCCTCGCTGAATATTTTTTCTGTTATAAATACGGTGAGTTGTACTCTGTCCTGTCCTTCTGTTCTTTCAAATACATCAATAATTTATTTCATTCTCATTTTGATGAATTGTATTTATTCTACCATCTTCTGTAGCTTACAAAGATCATGCTTAATTATGATGCTATGACTCCACAAACATGACAAATCAAGTTTTGTTTTCTTTGTTCAAATATTTGTAAGATCTTAGCGAATACACAGAAAAAAAATGAACAGATAAAGATGACACAGATACACCTCATGGACACCATATTCCTCTTTGGTTGGCATCACCATAGTCACAGTTTGGGGGCAATAATATTACTTCCTGGTTGTGGAGTCAGACACCTGGATTCAAATACTGGCCCCACCATATCCTGGCTGGTGATTTTAGACTAATTCCTTAGCCTCTTTAACCCTCAGTCATTCTGTCTGAAAAATGGATCATCTCCCTCTTGAGATTACTGTGACATCTACTCATATTAATTGAAATAACTAACATACATAAAACCCTGTGCACATACCTAACACATGTTAAGGATGCAGGATAGCTATTATTAGCATCTTATGAGCTTTTAAATGCATAGCTGGTGGGTGAAATTTCATGAACTTCTGAAGAGTGATTTCACTCCTGGGTAAGCCCCAGAACAGAGTCCTTCTTTAATCTGACAAATAATAGAGCATAAATATATAGATTTGGGTAGTGATTTTCTTTTTGAAAACAGCATAACTTTTAAAAATGTGTTGTCATAGTCATTTAAGTGTTTCTTTCATTACATTTCTAAGAACTCAAAATAGGGTCTCTTGGCTTCATGTTTTTCCCCCTTCATGTTCAATGTTGAGAGTTGATTTCTTTTACTTACTTGCCTTTGGTTAAACATTGTTTTGCCCTCACCTTCACTCTGTCTCTTATAAGCATTTACTGTCACACAGAACGGCTTGCTGTCACACTCATATTAGCAGTCTGAAAAGCACTGTGAAAGCAGGAATGGAATTTGGAAAGATTTTGCCATCTTTCACATGTGTTACCAAGGAAACCATCTGTGTGTTAGCTTACAGACAGCTTGGATTTTGTTTTGCATCTTCAGTTCATATGAGAAAAGTAGCAGGGACTCAGATTTCCCAAGAATGCGTCATGAACAGTAGTTTAGCTTTAATTAAAAAAAAAAAAGTTAGAAATCCCATCAATACCAGAATGCAAGTAGTAGAAGGGCAAGGAGACATTTCAGTAACAACCAAAATTCATTGTTAACCTTGATAAAAATGCATTTCAGATTTCAAGTGCAGCAGTCAGTTTACAGAAAGCAGGGAGCTCATGTTACAACCAAGAGGAGGTGTGACAAATTTATTTTTATTTCCAAAGGATTGTTATCATGAAGATACCGTCAGGTGACAGATGAAAAAAGAGAAGGCTGACTCCTTACCCTGAATTCGCCCCATAGCAATCTTGGAGCCTGGGTTACCTTAGGTTTAAACTGAGCAAAGGGGTATCTTTTCTGTCTACCTCAAGTTAGAAAACGGATGTGAAATACATTGTAAACTGAAGACGCGCACATGTGTGAGGCTTATACTTTCTCAAGATGTTGGGAAAATACAAAGTCAAATTATTTTTAAAGGGGATTAAATTGGGTATTTTAACCTGTATTTTAAGAATGAGAAATAAGTAAGTAATAGGGATTTCTAAGACCAAAGATTTGGTCTTAGATATATATATATAATCTATATATATATCTATATATAATCTACAGATTATAACATTCTCCTAGCTGTAGTTAGTGATTTAATTCTTCACCTGCTATGGATTATCCTAAACACTTCTAACAGTCTCATTTTGTTATTGCCTTGATCAGTTACTCATGTTATATATCTCTTTGGTCTATCATGCCTGGTTCTTAAAATTCTCAATAATATAATCTCTGTCCCTTCAGCCTCGCATCTTTTTCTTTTCAGTATGTATCTTCTGTTCTTAGCACTGTACACTTTATTCTACTCCCAAATCAACTTACAATTATTTCTATTCTATGAACTATGGAATATTCATCTTTTAAGTTTAATATTGACTACACAAGGTAAATAAGGCTGAACATCAAAAGCATCAAAAGAATAAACACGACTAATCTTAGCATGAGGTCAGGGTGTCACAGATATTATCAATATTGGTGTTAAAGCTGATGGTCAAAAGCTGCAATGCTTCCTTGGATATATGTCAAGTAGAATGAGGATGGATTTTTCCCAAGTAGTACCTGTAAAAAGTGAACTATCCAAGACTGCGCCAGCCTGGACTCATGAGGAACAGGGTGGGAGAAAAGCTTTTCCAGGATAAGGGTTTATTTACCCAGATATTGCAAAAGGCAGGATTTCAGCTAGTATACTTGTTTAGAAATGTTTATGATAAACTGAAGACTTTTTAAAAACTGAGAATGACTTTTAAAACATTGGTTCAAAGATACAAAGGATATAAACCCCAAAGAAATGTTAAGAAAAGGAGGCTTTTTCTATTGCTTTTTAAATAACCATAACATATTTTGCAAATTTATTTGTAAAATAAGCATAGAAATCTGGACTCTAAAAGTTTAATGTTATTTCCAATGGAATATAATTATCAACCTTGCTTTTATAATTAATTAACAATATAACATTCAGTCTGTGGTCTTAGCACTAGCTAAGTAACAATTTGTATTTTCTTTCTCATAAGAAAGTTATCAATTCATAGAGACTCTGCGATCTCCCTTCAGCTGATTATTAATGGCACTACTGATAATAGCAGATAATTTGTCTTAAAAATTTACATGTGAAATTTTGCTTTTCTAGTTGATGTCCAAGAATCATTCTCTCCTTATCTGCCCTAGTTCCTCATTTTGTATTCTAAAGTAGGAACCTCCACGCTTTGAACTAAATGGAAAGAGAATTTCCACCATCCTTTCCAATTTACTCCTCCCTAAAAGAAGAGAAACTTTGGAATTGGAGAAAAACTGAATGTAGAGAATTCTGCCTGTCATTGTTTTCCTTTGCACTTGTCAGCAGGCACAGAGGATATACTTGGCTCAATTTCTGATGCTATGTGGTCAGGGCACTGATATTAAGATCCAGGAACTTCTTCTAGAAATAAATCTTGTGGAGTTTACCTTCCCTCCCTAGTATCTGGTCTATATGAGTGTAAGACATGGAGGACCCACGGTGTCCTCAAGGTATAGAATTGCCATTGTTCAGAAGCCCAATGTGGCCTCATATCTAAATCACATTAGGTATTTTATTTTTTTGTAGTTTGATATCCTTTAGTGCTTAGTTGTAAAATCAAGGATTGTAAGAATTATTCATAGTTTATTTCCCGTTTTATGTATTTAATAATACACATATTTCCCTTCTCTCATTTTTTCTCACAAATTTATACAGGATCAAGCCAGTAATGGTAAAAAAATTTTTTTGACTTTTTAAAAATTAGGTTGTTTTTCTTTATTGAAGTATAGTTGATATACAATATTGTGTTAGTTTCAGGGGTAGAGCATAGAGATTCAGCTTTTTGCAGATTATATTCAATTATAGGTTATTATAGGATAATGGGTTATAATTCCCTGTGCTAGACAGTAATCCTGTTGCTTATCTATTTTGGGTATAGTAGTTTGTATCTGTTATTCCCATACCTCAAATTTGTCCCTCCCCTCTTCTCTCTTTTGGTAACTATAAGTTTGTTAATTTTTAATGTCTGTGAGACTATTTCTGCTTCATACATACATTCATTTGAATTATTTTTTAGATTCCACATGTGATATCATATAATATTTGTCTTTCTGTCTGACTTATTTCACTAAGCATAATATTCTCTAGATCCATCCACATTGCTGCAAATGGCAATAGTTTACTCTTTTTATGGCTGAATAATATTCCTTTGTATATAAATACCACATCTTCTTATAAAATGTGAGGGATTTATGATGTCACCTGTAGTGGGAGAAGTATCAATCACACCTTTTCACCTCTAGACCATAACTACAGTGTTATGATCTAGAAAACAATAGTTCTTGGAATCTCCCAGTCTTGCATCTTGCCAACCCTTCTAACATTTTGTAAGCACATTTATTCTTTCTAGTGAATTCCCTTCTGCTTGAAATACTTAACATGTTTTCTGTTTCCTGCATGTAACATGGCTTGATATACCATGACATTAGCTATATGACATTGAAGAGACCACGGTTGTTTCCTTACAGTAAAATGCTAATTGTGATACATTACAAAGGTCTGTGAGGATTACAAGGAATGTATACCAAGTGCTGAGCTCTGGTTAGTACCCAACAAATAACTGGATTTTCCCTAACACTCAATAATTCATTTTTGTTTGACTATAAAGAGCATAACTTTTATAATTGCTCTATTACATTGTAAGATACAGAAGAATACTACAGATGATTATGGTTTTTTGTATTATAGTCATTTCCACAAATTATAATTAAACAACCCTGTGGTTTCCTGGAGTATATTAAGACATTTTCTTTGGGGTTTTTGTCATAATGTCCTGTCCCTATCATGCAATCCTTCCAATTTTCAATCCGATTGAAGAGATTATAGAGCTTCTTATTTTCACAGGAATTACCATTCAACTCTTCTTTGTTTACAAGAAGGTTCTGGCTGAGAGAAAGGGGACATGAAAGCTTATTATGTTATTCATAGATTTGGAATTTTTCCCTCTGGTGATTTATGCAGCATAGATTTGTCACATTAGAGGTAAATGTCATTGAATTTATGCTTTATTTGTGTGTGCATGTGTGTGTATGTTAGATTACATAAGCAGAGAAAGTTTCTAAATATAGTCTCCTGCACTATATTAATGTCTAAAGTTTAAAAATGTAGCTTATTAATCTTTAAAATAACATCTTTGAGGACTTTGAGATCTACTTTCCTCTGTTACAAAGTAAGAAAGAAATAAATCTCACTGCATGCTGCTGTGACCTTTGACAAGTGTCTTGGCTAAATGGTCTTAACCACAGCAGGATTTATTCCCTTCACAGAGGCTTGTGTTGGGTTCACAGAAGTTTCCAGGTAGGAAAAATCACCAAAAATTAATGCCTGAGGTTTACAATAAAAAATGTTTGTCTTTTGATTGTGCTTACTCTGGCTTGTAGTCGTCTACTTGTTGGGCATCCCACCAAGTCAGAGTTAAAGACTAGAGAAATGTTTGGGGGGAAGTGAACTGTGACTAGTTCTAGACCTTGCTTGATTTACAAATTGATGTCAGCTTTATAAACAACCCACCAGAGATTTCAAGAATTTACTTGTAAATATGTTGAGAATCTTCATTTTAGGGAACAATAAAAAAGTCTGTGGCTCAGCTCTTTGAAACACACTGCTGATGAGCTCTAACACGGTACATATTATATGGTCTGAGGATATGACTTGACTCACCCCAGCAGTTACAAAACACGGGTCTCTGAAATCCTGCTCGTTAAAGAACTTATAATCTAACAAAAATTCGAATGCAGTTGAATCATTTATTCATAATAATACTTTGTTTTTGTTTTGGCAGATCTGTAGTTATCATAGTCTTTTTATAAGCATCACAATAGTAAATACAATCCTACAACCAGCATAATTGCTCCTTAAAAGTGAGGGAGTAATTAAGTCATTCCCTGGTAAACAAAAGATGAAAGAGCGTTTTCCTTTTTTAAAATTTGTTTGTTTGTTTTACCACTAGACCTGCCTTGCAAAAAAAAAAAAAAAAAAAAAAAAAATGCTGAAGGGAGTCCTGCAGGCTGCGATGGAAGGACACGAGATACCTGCTCAGAATCACATGAAGAAATTAAGATCTCAGTACAGGTATTTACCTAGGCAATGATAAAGGCCAACATTGTTGTAACTTGGCTTTGTAACTCTACTTTTGGTTTTCTACATGATTTAAGAGACTAATACATTTAGAATATGGTTGGTCTGAAAGCCAGTATTATGTAAATTTAATTTGTAACTTTGTTTTCTACAAAAAGTTACTTTTGGTTATTTGAGGCTGATGTGTTAAAATTATATTTCACGTATAGTTTGAATGATTTAATTTTATGTCATCTTCAGCAAATGTAGATTTTCTTTGTGAGAGTCTCATAAATTGTGTGCTACAGCTTCTGCTGAGACCAATGTTAATTTATTAATCTCTGGTTTCCTTCCTCAAAAGTAGTAAACATATAGAATTCACATCATGTGATTTGGGATCGGGGTTTTCATTTCTCCAATGTTATGTTTTTTTCCGTTTATGGATCTGGTAATTGGTGTGTTTCCTGATGTTTCCTTGGATATATGTTTTTTCCTAATCCAATTTCCACACACATTGTAGCCAATAGTGACATCCATTTTTTTTTTCTTTGAAGAGGGTTCAATTCCACTGAACCACCTTATTTGAAGCTGAGACCACAGTTCCTCTTCCATAAGCAAAAATACTCCAATCTATCAACTTTATTCCAGCTTGCACACCTCTTCCCTTTCATCTATAACAATGAGAAAATTCTATTTTATTTTCCTTGTGACTTTGGCTGTGTATTTCACTAATGTATTTTTCTCTTGGAATTCAGTATTTTTCTTGTAGAAATATAATATTTCTAGGCTTTTTTTTTTAAGCAGTACAAAGCAGGAGAAGATTGTAGACCAAGTTTCTCATATATCCATTCCCTTACCCATTTAGTAGTTAACATAGACATTTGTATCATTTTTACTGACTTAAGACTATTTAATTACCTGTATGTGTCCTAATTTATTCAACTAAATTTTTTATTACTTCCAATGTTTCTCTTTCATAAATTTTTTTCTTATAAAATATTTTATTATATAACTTTTTCTTACATTTGTAGAAAAAAATCAAGGGGTATTCGTAAAATAATAACAAAGCCAAAAAGAGCAAAAGGTTATGGAAACTAAGTAACAGTATTTTAAAAATCAATTAAGAAGCTTAGATTCACTGTTTCCCTCTCACTTGCTCCCAGAGACTCAGGTTACTAAAGCAAATAGAAAATATAACATTTTGTATGACCTATCAAAGACAAAGAAATCACATTTCAAATTCAAAACTTCTAGTCTACTAGTTATAGTGACCATGACATAGAATTAAAATAACAAGCTCTTGAAAATTAATCAGACTTATAAGTGTGGAATACTAGGAATTATTAAGCAACAAAGCTATGAACAATTTGAACTTTTACACAGATGTGCTATTGCCCATGGAAACAGATGCTTGATAAAGATATGCGTTCACACTGTACCAACTGAGGTTTGTATCAGCAAGCAGTCTGGCCAAAGAAGATACTTCTTCTGTTTCTGTAATCTACTGACAGAAATCATTCCAAAGTACAGGAGACAAAAGCTCTGATGTAAGCCCTCAGTTCACAAATAATGAATGACATATATCATAAAATAGGCAAATATAGACATAAAACTTGAATTTTCTTGTAGATCCAACCTACCATTCAGGACTCTTAAACTTTAAAAAATAATTAGTCTTTCATAATAGATATCATCAAACTCTACTATCTTTAACCTGATTTTTTGAGGGGTGAGGGAGTTGAATTTTAAAAAGAGAAAGAGAAAATGGAATAAGGGGAGAGTGAAATCATATAAGATATGAGCATATAAAAATGTTACTTCGATTAATGAATATTGGTATTGATATAAAGAAGACAGATAGATTAGATTAAAAGTTTATAAATGTCAATGGGAAAAGAAGAAGTATTCAAGAAATGTTGTTGGGACAAGTAGTCAGCTAATAAATAAGCCTGGTTGCCCTTGTCATCTATTATATCAAAATACATTTTACAGTATTTTAATGTTAAAAAATACAGTACTAGAGAAAGAAAGGGCAATCATCTTTGAGTGGATAAAATCCCTTCCACAGGGGAAAAAAAAAAACTTCATCTATAAAGGAATAAGTTTTTTTTTTAATTGAAAATAAATAGCCAATTACCATAAAGAAAATATTTTAATCTAGAAAAATTATCTGCAACATGTGTAGACAAAGCACAACTTTACTCTGTATATAAAGAACACTTCAAATTAATAATAGCTTCACAAGTTCACATCCAAGAATTTATCCTAGATACACAAACATGGATGTATAAATTCACTGAAACATTGTTTGCAGTAATAAAAATCTGAAATAAATCTAAATGCTGATTAATCGGTAATTATTACATTCTGGTATAGCCAAACAGCCAAGAAAATATGGTACAGGCAAATTATGGTTCACAAGATGCCATAAATGAATGAATGAATACATGAATGAATGAATGAATGATATTTACGTCTATCTATAGATAAAATGTCCAGTATATTCATTAATGAAGGCAAGTTTCAGGGAAAACAAGTATAATATTATCAAATATGTGTATATAGAGGGAAAGAATATCCAAGATGCTTATAAAGAAATAGATTTTATGAAACAATATGAAAGAAACTGCAAATAGTGGATACGCCCAGGGGAGTGCCACTTGAGGAACTGGAGATAGGAGGCAGGGATGTAATGTTCACTTTACATCTATCTGAACTATTTGATTTTATGTAAATAAAAAAAAAAGAAGTTGAAAAACTCTGAAGACTGGCTTGAATTCAAAGAACATACCGAGTTCTTCTGACATTGCTCTATGCTGAAGTCCAGATGTTTTACCTCAGTTCTCACCCCTGGTTGACCATTCTCTTTGGTGTTGGAACTGCTTGGCCATTGATACTGTTGCATTAATGTAGCGTGTTTTTGTAGAGACTGACCCTACTTTTCAAATTTCATTTCTTTATTGTTAAATGCAGCCCAGGCAAACTAATCCAATGGCCTGAGCGTGACCATAGAGTCAGGAAATTAATTCTTGGCAAGAACAGATGAATTCACCCTCAGTACTCAGTACAACCTTCCATTTGCCAGGCATATTATCACTGCTAAGGCTTTGCAAGGACTCTGGATGACAGTCTTATTCAAGGATTGCTGCCCCCTTAGCCAAACTAATAACTGCTTTGTAGCACCCCTTTTGCTGACAGTCAGAACTACAAAATGTTAGACCTGGAAAAGACTTTGAAAATAACTTAGTTCAGTCTTTTCATCTCATATATTAGACATCCAAGCCTCAGCGACAGCCTGGTCACTCAGCCAGGTGAGGACAGAGAGGAAAGATGACTCTTAGTCAAATGCTATTGACGCTGGATAAAATGGTGTTAGAAATCCGGTAATTTTCAAAGATGTAGACAGATAACTACTTTGCCTTTTCCTTCTCCTGGTCTTTATTGACACTTTAACCGAATTCTCTGGATAAAATTTTAATTTTCAGATGATGACTTATAAAAACTGCACAAGCCCCATGCCTTCAGAAAGACCCAGGAATTTCCATTGTTTTTGGCAAGGATTCCTTTGAGGCCTAACAGTCAAGACCAAGAATTCTAGCATCACAGTGTCTAATTGGGACTCTTCTTGCCATAACTGACTAGCTTAAAATCTTGGGAATATTATTTAGTCTCTTGGTACCTCTTGGTGCTTCATATGTAAAATGAGAAAAATAATAATACCTACTTTATATGGTGGTTATGAGAATTAAGTAAAATAATACATGTAAGTGTACAAAAAGTGCCTAATAAATGATTCAATAACTACTAGCTCTTTATGCTCATTAATATTATCATAACCAGTTCTTGGAATTTTTACCTGTTCTCCTATTGTGAGTGTCGGATTCAAATTTTTGTCTGGAGTATTGAAATAACTTCCCAACTTTCTTTCCTGATCACATCTTTCCTCATTTCTTTTTACCATCCCCATGGCCTTCTTGTTTGCTTAACTCTTTTCTACACAATTTTTTAAAAGTAGCCTCAGTTTTCCTCCATCTCTATTGACCCAGCTAAATTAAAAGATATTCTGTGTGCTACTAATCTTCCCATAAATACACACTTGTAATGCATATCACACTTTTCTAAAATGATCAGTTTTCTTCTATCTCCCACAGGAATATACACTCCTTGAGGGTAGGGGTCATACATGATTTATCTTTGTACTAATGCAGTCACAGTGCCTGGCATTTAGTCTGTAAAGAAATCCTAAGGTCAATGTGGCAACGGTGGCAAGAGTTAGGGAGCAATATGCAAGTGAAAGAGAAGTAGGAGCATTCCTTCACTTTAGGGGAGATGTGGGCTTTAATTTCTTAGTATTAGTATTTGATGGAGGTACTGGGGATTGAACCCAAGACCTCATGCATGTTAAATACACACTCTACCACTGAGCTATACCCTACCCCTGGATTTGATTATTTTAAGGAAGTTAGGTTTCCTTATACTGACATGTTTCCTTACATGAACACTCAAGAAATACATGTTGAGTAAATGCATGCACAGATGAATGAATGACAAAAACTGAGTGCTACTGGGAAAGCTTTGTATCTCTTCGAATACACCATCCCTTTCCCAGGCTGCATATTTCAGATGGACATCCCAGAGGAAGGGCGCAGTTCTAAATCCATTGTAATATAGACTATTATTGTGTCCATTCATAGCCTGTGGAACCAAATGATTCTGATTATCATCATGGATACCTAAAAGGGCTGCTGAATTTTCAATAGTTCCCTCCGGTGAGTGGATGATAGACACTATCTCCTATTGCAACAGTGAAGGAAAACAGCATTTTCTTAGCAGTAAGATACTGTTTTGTTGAGAGTCCTCTTGTTCCCTGTCAATTTTTGCCCCTCCCACACATAAAAATATCAAAACCTGAAAGTTTAGAGATTGTTCTCATTCACCTGAGTTATATATGTCCTATTTATCCACTAAAGAGGCTTAGTAAGATAGTACTTTGATAGAAATTAAGTCTTGCTTTAGATATACGCAGTGGCCAATATGAAGGAGAAAAAAATGACTTACCACTGAGTATGCCATCATAGGTTTTATGTGTTATTAGTACTAGTTTGAAAAAAACTGTTTCTCTTTATGGACATAAATCTCATACTCAGAAACATGAGAGAGCGATAAACATTTTGATGGATTATATTCACTTAAAGGAAAAATACATTATGCAGTTTTTTTTGTTAAAATACTAATACAAATATAATGTTCTACAACACTGACCAAAAAAATTGTAAACCTCTTTTATCTTAAGAATCTATAACTCCCAAGTGTTTGTTAAGAATATATCTGGGTAAGTTAGTTGAAACTTGCTCTCTCCTTCTCCCACCCAAATGATCTTGTTTATTCCCTTATTTTTGACAGTATAATTATCCAAACAATAATAATTATGTGTAATTGATGTTTTAAGATGGATCAAGCCAGGGGGTAGTTTTATGAACTTAATTCTTGTTCTCTGGCATTCCCACCAGGAGGTAAGTTCCATGAGAGCAGGAGAAAAATGTTTTCATTTTTTTTTCTGTTCATTGCTGAATCTCTATTACCTTCAGCAGCTTCATAAAAATAGTAGATTCTCATTAAATACTTGTTTGGTGGATAAATGGCAGCCTTTGATAAAAGGTATAGAAGCTGGGAGGGCAAGAAACAACCAATCCAATAAGGTTTTAAAAAATGCTCCATTACCTATTTAACCCATTGAACAAGGTTAAACAGAAAACAGAGCAAGCAGAGCACACATAATGCTGTTTACACTAATATCTGTACAGTTGTCATTTTATATTATTTATGTCTCTTTTTAGAATATATTATCAGTCCCATACAGGCAAGATTAAAGGAATAAAATTTCATTAAGATGTTTTTAGGAGTATTAAGCAGAATTGTCTGGGAAAATATATTTAATGAACAACCGAGAGCAAGGAATATTTTATAACAGTGGTTCCTGAGAAAAAGCATGCACTTTTGAATGTATAGGGCCTTCAGTTCAGTCTTTTCTGAGTAACTACTCTGGCATTAGACAGAGTCCGGTGTGATGCTGGGATGAACATCAAAAATTATCCTCTACCAGTCCCTTTACGGGAAATTTTTTTTCACCTTTGTTGGATCTCTTTCTTTCTTTCACTTTTCATTCTTTTTATTTCTATTTAATTTAACTTTTTATTTATTTTAGTTATTTTTATTTAATTTACTATTAAAATGATGCAGGACCTTTTGAAGGCATCCCAGAACTTCACAACATTGACGTCTGCAATCAGAGCATTATTTAGATAGATTATTGTGTTTGGAACCCTTCCAAAGCAGAGACTGCATGATAGACACGAAAAATCTCATAGAAAATTGAATTTCAAACTAAAAATATTTCAAACAGAATTATTTTTCATGAGTAATTCATACCAAATGTTAGTGGAGGCTTTTGATTTTTTCTCCCATAATAGTTTATGAGTAAGCCCTCTACGTGTGCAGATGAAAAAAATCAGTGTCACGTGGCTATAGAGGAGATAAATTTAATTGTTACACTAAATTCAGGGCACTATATAAAGTATGCCACATTGTGACAGACCACCCAACCTATGTGGATTCTGAACCTTGAATAGTATTATTCATTTTTTAAAAATTCCATAATGTCTTATTGAGTGTCCTGACTAGGCTCTGTAGCTTAGTAATAAAAAAAAAAAAAAAAAAAAAAAAAAAAAGAGGATATTACAGTACTCTGGGAACACTTGGCAGGGTGTGAAGGGCCAGAGAGACTTTCTCAGCGCAAATGATATCTGAAACAGAGTAGCTAAGGCAATGGAAGAGGCAACAGAAACACGGCCCATTCAGGTAATTAAGAGGTTGAGTGGTGTGTGTGTACCTGTGTTTGAAAAGGAATTAGGGAAGAGGGAAAGGGTAGGTGTCCGCAGCCTTAAGTGAGTAGGTCCTGGGCCAAGCCGAAGTTCACAATAGCTTGCACCTGGTAAGAGGTATATGTACGCATGCGCTAGTAGTATGCGTACGCATTATGAGCACTACGCATGCGCCAGTAGCGTGAGTCGGCATTATGAGCACTACGCATGCGCCAGTAGCATGAGTCGGCATTATGAGCACTACGCATGCGCCAGTAGCATTTTAAAAGGACAAGTGCGTACACCTGAGCGTGCTCACCACCCGCTTGTGCTGCAATGAGGTGGTTGGTGTTTTGCTCCGTGTTGGCTTCTCACGGCTTTTTCCAGTTGGGCAGCTCACCTCCTCGGATTCCCTCTCCAGCCTCCCACGACTGACAGTAGGTAAGATGTGAAGCTGGAGATGTAACCTGGAGCCCACAGGCCATGATAACAAATGCAGCATTTTTTTCCTAAGGGTAGGAGGGAACCCTTGGTAGATTTAAGGAGGGAGAGCAGTATCTTCAGGTTGGTGAAGATGCCAGGCTGCAGTGTGGAGAAAGGCTTGGAGCAACTGAAACAGAAGGGAAGGAAGCAAGTTAAAATGCCGTTGTAGTCATACAAGTCAGAGATAATGATGGAGTCATATAGAGTGGGGCAGTGAAAATGAAAGAGTTGGTGGACTTACAAGGTAAGTAATACGGAATATACAGGATGGATTGAGTGACAAGATGTGGGAGAAAAGAAGGAAGTGATTTCTGGGTTTCTGGATTCAATGTTTATGGTACTGTTTATAGAGCTGATAATTATTTCCTTGATTTTGACAGTGTCAAGAACCAACTTTGTTCTAACTCAGAAAGTCACAGCTTTATGCCTCATTCAGAAGGGGGAAAAAAAAAACAACAAAACCATGAACAGAGCAGCTTCAGAATATGCCCCTGCCTCTCTTACTAAGTCATTCCTAGAAAGATGGCAGTTCTGAACAATTCTAGTGTATAGCAAGTAAGTAACCTGCACTTTCAATGAACCAACCGGAAGTATGACGTGTATGATAAAGTGGAGTTGACTAAGACAATTAAAAATCAAAGAAAACAAGGCAAATTTTGATGTGAGTGTTTTTATGAACAGCTTTCTGTTTATCTATATATTTCAAACTGGATGTCTCTGGGGAATCTCTTGAAAGAAATTTATATTACCCAGGTATTGAAGCACAGATAAAACTGACTTGAATTTGTGGATTATGATGATTCATAATAGTCAATTAGCCTTAGTATTTCAATAAATAATGAATTATTGGCTTAGCACACAGTTACTTAACAACTTCTAGTTCATTCAAGGATTCTACAATTTGAATGTTGGATTTAAAACTGACTGTTTTCTATAGCCTGAAAAGAAAGTAGGAGAGGTAAGAGGACGGAGATTTGAGCGCAATAGAAATGGATGCATGTCTGTATCAAAAGTCACATACAATATTAGTCATAAAGCTTTTTTCATCATATTCCAAATCTTAAAATAACTCCAGTGCTTATCAGTCAAGAAAAACAAATTGTGATATATATTAATACAATGAAATACTATAAAGAATTGAAAAAAAATTGCCATGCACGAGTACTTGGATAAATCTCACAAGCAAGATATTGGATGAAACTAGTAAGACAAATGAGTACAAATTGTGTAATTCCATTTATATAAAAGCCAAAAAAGTCAAGACAGTAGTTACTTTGAGGTGCAGTTTGTGATTTGTGATGGGGCAAAGAGAGGGCCTCTGGTAACATATTTTTTATCGTCATGGTGGCTACATAAATGTGTTTATCTTGTGAAAATTCATCAAGCAATGTGCTTACGATTTTGTACTTTTAAATATATTACACTTTAACTTAAAATTTACATTAAAATATACATTATGATATTTAATGTACTAAAGTGTTAACTTTAAAAATAAAATAGCAGTTTTTTTTTTTTTTTAACAAGCAACATGAGTTTATTTGGGGATAGTGGAGGGATTATGATCTGGGACAAGCAAATTATGATGAACCATAGGGAAGTCCAGAGAACAAAGGACAGGCGCTTTCATAGAAGAAAAAGGAGGAAGTTGGGAGGGAATGTTTTCTACAAAAGTTCACTGGAAAAGAGTAAGAGTTCAGGGTAGTTGGTGGCTCTGACTGGATGAGAAGCAGTTTCCCACTGGCTGGCTGTTGCTGGGCAAGGAGAAGAATCTCTCTTTCTCCTGCTAGAGTGTGTTAGGTAAGCTGTTTCACTACTGAGATGTGCAAGCAAAGCTGAGTGGTAGTGCATGAGAGCGCCCCCTTCAGGGCTTCCTGACACCATTTTAAATGAGGTTTCCTTTATTCTGACAAAAGGAAGGAGACATTAACTTATGCAGAGATACCCAAGCAGAGCTGTGGAAGATGAGTGGGCTTGAGAATGAAAAAGGATTGGAGTGTGGAAAAGCATGGAGTATGAAATAGAATGATGCATTCTTAGAACAGCATGCACTTTAATCCAAGTTGCTTTTTATGTGGGCAGAACAAGAGGCTGGAAGGATAGGCAATTTCAGTTCAGTGTGTGTCTTGAAGGCCTTGTGTTTCATATGCCTCTGATAACCCAAGTCCCAACCCACTCTCTCAGCCTCACTTCTGATTTCAGCCATGGCTGATGACGCAGGCTTCAGCTTACATTTTGCAGACAATATCTTCCCTCGGGCACGTACTGAATGTCTTTACCTTCTCACCCTGGAAAGGCTCCAATGCCACAGATGCTGGAGTAGCCCATTCTTCAAGCATGTGTGAGCGGTGCAGAGGCATAGGCCAGACTAACCAATAGTAGATGGGGGCTCACAGATACACTTCTCCTAGTTAATCCTGGGGTGGATGAAGCCTTCCTTTTGAGCTTCAGAAGTTTAGGGGGCAGGAGGGAGCCCTGTTGCCTCCACTGACTTTGATATCATAGCCTTGTAATAGATTTGCCTCTTTCCATCTCTCAAGTTCCTCACTCCCACTCTGGGAGATTATTACACACACCTCAGACATTGTCTTGGGCTCTGCTTTAGGGGAGAACAGAAACTAAGATTTGTGGATTCTGTCCTGCAAGATAGGAGGAATCCCAGTCAGGAGTGGCTGTGCAGAGCCGTGTGGGAGACTGGGTAACATTGCGGGCAGGGAACTCATTGAGAGATGGTTCGGGTCTTTTAAAAGCTGGATAAATTAGTCCATTCTTCTCTAAAGAAATGAGAAATAGGACAAAGGAGTAAAGTGGATGGGTGGTAAAGCATTACCTTTATTTATGACAAAAGATATATTCAAGAACATGACTCACATCTTTAAGCAGATAGGCTTCTCGTTAATGAACCTCAGACTTCAACTGCCCCTCAGCAGTGTTACAGCAGTAAGACTCTCCATTGCAAACAAAGCCCCTCCCCTCCCACCAAGAGGCAGAGCAGGACACCCATGTACAGGTTGGAGAGAAAAAGAGGTATTGATTCCCAGCAATCTAGGAAATGCAGGAAACCAATGTTGAAAAGCAGAATTTGAGCCAAGGCCTTGTGGGTGAGCAGAATTTTGACAGATGTAGGCAGAGGTCCCATGTCAGATAGTGCTGTATAAGCAATTAAATGCCAAATCAAAGTCATTACTGCAGTTTAGGAAATAGTTACAAGAAATAGATTATCTAATGGAGGATGCAGGTAGGATTTTGAGTAGAAAGTTAAATGGAATTCAGTCTTAACAACCAGTAGATGGAATTCTAATAACTGTAGTCCTCCATGTCTCTTCCTCACAGCCAAATCCGTATTCATTGAATCCTTCTCCCATGCTGCTAAGCAGAGAATGCAAGAATACATTAAAATTATAAGTATTAGCATAGAATTTGCAAGTCTCCTTGTCCTATTATTAATGCATTTTCAAAGTTCTAACCTTCTATGTTCTTGTCCATATTCTGTACAGGTTGGGAATACTTCCTCCAGGGTAGGTAATTAGCACCAGGAAAGGCAGTAATTGCTTGTAAAGCATTGTCATTCTTCTGTACCACAAGCCCTTGTTTACTGTCTCCACATTTACTGTTGCTTACTCACATATGCAGGTACATGAATAGGAAGGTGTATATTCACCCCCCCCCCCCGCCACAGGCACAGTCCACTTGGAAATACACAAAGCATACATATAATGCAAAGGTTAGCTATATAGTATAGTCACGGTATAGCTATACAGGATACAGTATAGTTTTTCAATATCTAAAATATAAATTCTTGCCTTTTAAATTTTTAAGGTAGAATGTAGAATCTTTAATTTTGTTTTACTTTGTTTTGTTTGGCATGCTTGGTCAAAGGAAATTTCAGAGCAGAAATAAGACTCTGACATCTGGAGCACACTTTCTCTTGTGACCATCATGAGTCAGGACCTGCGGCTGTCAGATCGTGTCAGAGCTTCCTTAACCTCTTCTCTCCTGCTGCCCAACTGCCCTTTGATCATTTCACTGCTAACTAGCCCTGAATGCAGGTGGAGAGACAGAAGCTGTTGATAGCTATTCACTCCCTTTCATAGCTCTGGAGGAGGGATAAATAAATATGGAACAAGTGAGGTTTGGTGCTGTTTAAAGAACTTACTGATCTCTCTCAGTGTAGATACATTGAAAATCAGGCTTATCTTAAAATACCAAGTTACTAATGGACCATTCTTAGTGATCAGTCTTTTGATTGAACTCACTTTCAATAATTCAATTGATTAGCTACTAAGAGTGAGGTCTTGTGTTGTATGTTAGAGACAGAAGAGTGAATAAGCCTTGTCTGCTTTCTGCTGTCATGCGATTCATGGACAAACCTGAAATACAGACAACAAACAAATTAAAAATATGGTAAGTGAGATGCGTAAGAGCAGGGACACAGGCATTAGGGCACAGATAAGCTCAAAGACACAGAGCCATGGGACTTGGGCTTATTTTCCTCATCTTTCCCACATCATCTGTGTTCTCAGGCAAAGAGAAGAATATTGAGAATATTTGATTGACTTGGAGTAGTGGCTGAGCTCATAACCTTCCTTTTAAAATAGGGTTAGCTGAGAATTTTCACTTGTTGATTAATCTCTCAGAAGGCTCTTTGATAGCTCAGTACATCAAGTTCATTCAATAACCTCCTCCAATCAGGCTATTAAAGGGTCAAGCTTCAGGGTATGTTCCAATTAAAGTAACATTTTGTTGAGATGACCACAGAACAGTGTTTTAAGGACCCTTAGAAATACCATCCCTTTTATTTTAATGATAAAAATTAGGATTAGATATTTAAGCAATATTTTTTTCTAAAATCAGACAGCCGAGGTAGAACCTCAGATCTTTTGACTCAAATATATGGCATGATAATGAGTTACGCTCCTTCTGGTGAAGCGTCCAGCAGCTTTATAACCAGCTTATACAAAAGGCCAAGCACATATATAATCCTTGGGATCTGGATTTCAAATCATTGATTTAAACCTACCATGTATCATCAGAAAATAAATTTAAAAATTAAGAGTACCTATAATTTTTTACCTTTCCAGACTGCCATTTGATGACCTAACTCAGGATTTGAAAACTATGACCATAAAGATTTTGGGGGGGGGGGGTTAGGGATTTAAAACGTTTTTCTTGATGAACCCAAAAGGGTTTCAAGTAACTGTTGCTTTGTTTTCCCAGGGCTCCCCAACTCTCTTTTAAATATTCGGGTGCAGAATTGTTATGTAAGGGCCATATGCCAAATTTGCCCGTTTCTAAATTATAAAGTATGCCTTTTGCTTTTGTAGGAAATAAGATAGTGAAATAATTTTGTCAATTGTAGGTAGATTCAGACTTAAATATTTTTTAAAAGATTTGATAAATTTTTTTTTTGTTTCTTGTCAGAATCATCTTGTGGAAATTTTAAGAACTATCAAACTAGTTCTCTGTCAAAATTACTGAACCATTCTCATAACTTTTATTAATTAACTTATTTTATAAGGCAAGGAAGCTCTCTGAAAGAGGAGTTATTTTAAAGCCAACCCTGATCATATTTCTTCCTTCCACCTTCCTCTTAATTTGTGAGGTTAGTGAGATCCACACTTTAACTAATAGCAAATTTGATCTGTATGAAATCAGCCTCGCTAAATACACTAGGAATGCCCATCATTCTTGTGTCATGGAAATTCAATTAAGTGAATAACTTGTGTGATGAGAAAATCATGATGTTATGGCCACTGTTGCTTTAAAATGAAAAGAGCAAATCTTTAGCTCAGTTTACTTTTGTTCTTTCCATGGTAAGAGCTCAGTAGTCGTCTTTCTCCAGATTTCAGAGATGAGAGTTTTAGGTCTCAGAGAATCTCCAAGGCCCAGGAAGTAAAACAATAGTAGATGATGGGGTTGGAGGTGACTGAATGAAGTATAAAGCAAGCAAAACCCTACCTTCTGACGTTTGAAGGTGTTTCCTCTAAAACTGTTCAGAAGTCTGTGATGGGAATCAGAACGAGTATGTCTTTAAGAAATAATCCTAGTGCAACTATTATATTAGGAGGCTTCCGCGTACTGTGTTAGTACATTTTAATTACAAATAAGTATTTCCATATGGTAGAATAGTTAGCGGAGGTCACCTGAAATTTAACGAAAAATGATTTCATTATGGGGCATTTATCCTACTTTCTATTGGGCAAATCCTTCTGCTTGGTGCCTCCTTACTCTGGTTGTGAAACTTGAACTCTGAGTTGTGAGTGTTGTTAGAATCACATGTGTAGACATCATCTATGAAAAGTGATAAACAGCTCAGGCTTCTTTCTGTTCATTCTTGTTTCCCCTTTCATATGTGCAAAGGAAGCCCTTCTCAGCATTTGTATGCTCATGATGTACCAAGCCTTCCGGCGTCAAAATCACACCTGAAGAACTGATGAAATAAAGCTTTTCAGGAAAAAAAAAGTTCTTGGTACAAACAATTAGGTCAGTAGATTTATAAAATGTGCTCATTAATTCTTAAAGGTCTCATGTCTCTCCTCTCAGTACCTCCCTACATCTTGCAGAATGAAAGGCTTGGCTTATTGTTAAATCATTTTCAGCAGAGCAAATAGAGGAATATTTTGGTGAGAAGGTGGGGTGAGGGTCACAGTAATGGTGAGGAGGGGAAGTTATTTAGAATTGTGTTTATTTTAAGGGAAAAGAACAACTTTGAATCCCTTTGATTTTTATATTTCGATGTCTTGTGGGTCGTCAATACCTAGATTAAGAAATCCAACTCTGAGAGTGATAGAATGTTTGTTTAGGTGACTGAGAAGGCAGGAAGGTTTTCTCAGAAATTCTGTACTCAACGTAAAGAGATGTACACAATTAAGGTAAATTTGAGATTTTCATGAGGACCCTAGCAGCTAATTCTTCTGGGCCTTGCTTCCACCATAGATTGATGATGGGGTTACAGGTGAAACATCCTTTGAATTTAATTGCAGTATGAATGTATTAGGGAATATAGGTAGAACATAATCAGAGAACCTGTTACAAAGCAAAGATTGAGTAATAATCTCTGTAATGGAGGGCTTTTCTGCCTATTTAAGTCAAGATACACTTTCTTGCCTTTTAATGTCAAGAATGGAAAAAAAAAAAGATACTTGTAAAATGTCTTGAGGTTAGCCAGTAAGGATGCTGAAGCATGGGAGCCCCAACTATCCCAAGGGGTAGACCTTGCAGCCCATCTGCAAGGCATACACCTGTAAGCTACCTGTGACCCACTGAGGGCAACACTCTGCACAAGTGTCACTTCTCACAAGCAGAGTTTCATTCTTTTGATGTTTATTAAGTGATACCACATGCACTCAGAGGAAACCAATTTGATCCTCAGCTCTGTTTCTTTATGAGGAAGTGTATCTGACTTGCGCTAATGACATAAGTTAAGCTCCAAGTGAATTTTTATTAGGTATCTTGTCATTTTGTGTCAATTACTGATATAAGTAACACAAAGGCTTAAAATAGTCAAAATACACGCAAGGTGAAAGGACAAGGCATGCTCTTCAGTATGCTCTTCTTTGGCAGTTGCGGTCCTCTGAGAAACAACTACATCAACCTCATCCTTGTGAGAGAAACCTTTTTATGTCCTAAGCTGATGACAAGCCACAGTAATAATAATTTTAAAAAATACATGAGTCCCCCTAATTATTCTCACTAAGCCCAAAGAACAAAATAGCTCGGAGTCCAAAGCTCCTTCGACTGCTGTCCCCTCCCCTCCCCACAACACTCTGAATTCAGTTACCCACCTTTTCTTTTCTCCCTGTTTTATATGCTGGAAGAATTCTGAAAGCAGTGATTGAGTTACCTGATATTCTTTATCTGCAACAGTTACACATTACAGTAACCTGGGAAGTTGTGGAAATTTACCTATTCCAGGTGCCATTAAATCATATTCTCTGGTTTTGGGGAGACAAGATGCCCCAGACAAAATAAAATAGTTTATATATAATATGAGGTGTTGAATATGTTAAAATGCAATGCAAAGACTGGGTTCATAGAAGGTACTGATTATTGTTAGTTGAAGTTCTAAAAGAACATGGTTAGGAGAAGTTGGGGCTTGAGCTAGAATATAGAAAGGATATTTTAGGTGGAAGGCAGAGCCTGATGGAAGGGAAGAGTGCAAACTATGTCTGAGACTCCAGATGAACTCAGATTGGTTGAAAAAGAGTGATGAGGAAAGCCTGGATAGTTTTAGTATTTATCTGGGAAGCAATGGAAATTGGTATTATATAACTGGGTGAAACCAGGTGATGAAGACGCTTGAATAGAAGGCTGAAGGTTCAACCTGGAGTTAACATGGTTTCCGTCAGAGAGGAAGGGAATGGGATCAGAGAGAGAGGGCAGCATCCAAAGCCTCTGAGGTTCTTGGGGAGCCCGGTCATAGTTTCCGCAGCAGGTTTGATGACTTGCAGCTATCATTCTTCTCTCGATATGTATCTTTTCTCATTGCTCATTACCTACTGTCTGAATGTCCCTGGTATCTAGACTGTATGTGCCACTATTGGAATGCACTTTCATTTATGGAATACGTCTCTGGGATTTCTCATTGTACATCCTCTAACAGCAACTCACAAAAGTTAAGTAGTTATTTTTACAGTGGTAATGAGCTATACTCTAGTTACACACTCTGGGGTAAATCACCTAGCCTGTTCAGTCTTGGTTTCCTCATTTATACAACAAAGAGACAAGACTAGGTATTCTCCAATCTGATATACAGAACGAACTAACATCGTATACATTTCTGATGATTATACTCTGCCAAAGGATAAGGTTTGTAACTAAGATTGTTTCTTAACCATCTGTCCCCACTAGGTTTGGGCACACTAGTATTTAGAAAGAATAAGAAAGAATACACCTTCATTTTATCTGATCAAGTCAAAGAAAAATAATTGGTATTTGACAAAAAGGAAAGAATATTGATCTTATTTATTCTTTTTTGAACTGATGAATGAAAGTAAATTAAAAAATTGTAGGTTAATAAACTATACTGGCATGAATATTTAAGACCAGTAAAGGAAATTATCAGATCCCATGTCATTCATATATAAAATTGACAGAGCAAAGAGTTATCCTTTCAAAGATTTTAATATGTACCTAAAAATGGACAATTTAGGATTACATAACTATATAACATTGATACTGTTAGAGATGTGAATATATATATTTTTTCTTTCAGTAAAATAGTTTCATGCTTATAAAAGTCACCCTAAGTCAACCTGGGACAAAGAGAACAACATACAATAGAAATAAACCAAGTAATAAATAGGGTATAAGTAAGGAAAAATATTATAAAGCAGTTACATTGTTGACACAAAAGAAAAAAGAAGTATAATTTTAAATTATTTAAAGGCAATTCACAATCATTTCCAGGAATTCTGAGAATTTAAGGCCATCTGTTCTAAAGAAATGCTTTAATTTAGACACAACTGTAATTCTTGTCACAAAACTGTAGTTCTTGTAAAAACCGCACATGCAAAAACTCTTTACAATTAATTGTGGACAGGCAGATCAGTATATAGGAGTGAGTTATTTCACAAATGTGTTGTGCACTAAGTCACAAGGTTGTGTATATTTAACTGGGAATTTCACAAAAAAGCCTTCCAGCTTGTGCACCCTGTGTGGCAACTTGGAAAGGTTTCCAAATCAAGAGAGTCAGTATCCCTTTGAATCAAAATATCTAGACAAGGTATAGTGAAATAAACAGTTGAAAACATCTGCTACATGGTTCATAGCTAAATATTCTGGGTTTTAGTCTTTCTACATAATACTGTAATATAGAGTTGCGACTTTCCACACAAAGTATTTTCTATGCATTTACAGTTCACGATGTTTGACTTTTTATTAGTTCTACTTAGCATTACAAAAGATAAAAACAAACTGTAGTCTAAATTTAGAACCCAAACTTCGTGAAAAATGCGTGTTCTTCCAGGATACACATCTGCTAAGTGTAAGTTCCCATACTTAGCAAACAGCACAGAGGAACTTATTACTAAGCAGATGCAGCTTCATGAGACAGTTCACTTACTGAGAAATATGAAAGCATCCTTCCCTTCCCTTGCTTGCAATTGCATTTGTCCAGACAGTCATTCAAAGAGATATTGCTCTTGTGATTATAACTATTGCGATTTAGAAGACAAAGGATTCAATATTCAAAACTTGTGTTCTTAAGAACAGTTATAAAAGTATTGAAATTTTAAAAGTAGTAGCATGTAAACATTGATACAGAGAGACTGCTTTCCTATACACATAAGCAGTCAAGGACAAGATTTGTGTTAAAAAAGTTTGTGCTTTTTCCCAACAATACATTGGAAATTAGCTGTTTCTGTCCAAAAACATTTAAAGATTCAGAGAGGACATCCATATTTTGCTTCAAGCATTGGAACAATTTTTATGTTGCTCATGCAACAACCATATTTACAGTTTTGGCTAGGAAGATAATTAATTTTGGATCCAAGAAAGCATATTAACTGCTAAAACCAAACTGAGAAAATCATCTCATTCCCTGGTTCATTACAGAGCACCAGGAGCAAAAGCATGGACTCAGCAGTTTTAACCGAAGTGTAGGTGTGTTAGCATTTCAGGGCACAGTCATATTTGAGTCTGCAACACATGGGTAGGTGGTGTGTACGGGGGAGGTGCAGGGGATGGCTTGATTCCTCTGGCCCTCATGTAGGAGAGAAATTGCTCAGGGATCTCAGCTAGGACATCTTTAGCTAATCTAGCCATGCTTAGTATGTGGTTTCCGCTTCTGTCAATATAATCCCTGAACGGCACAAACTGAAACAGAGGAGAAAAGAAAATTACTTAACAGGCATTAGCGTGCTATTTAACAGACACGAAAACTAACACATGTAAACGTTTGGTTGTAGGAGAATCAGAGAAGCCCAGAGTAAGTGTGAGATGCGTAATAATTACTATGCATTTTAAAGAGATTTGATCCATTACAAATAGCTCTAACAGTGACCACATCTTTCTAGTATACACTTTATCTAAAATGGGATGTAACTGTTGTCTATGTTTTTCCCCACAATGATTCCCGTCTCCTGGGCCTGATACACCCATCATATTGTGACATGTGTTCCACAGTTCCGAGTTCTATACCTATGCTGATTCCTAACTGGACGGAGCATTATCCTCCCCAGGGTTCAGTTTCTTGTCCAGTGGAGTTAATACATACGCAATTCAGCTTTCAATGCAGAAATACTACTCAACGCAGGGTCAAAAAAAAAAAATGGTGTTACATTGTTAGAGAGTCCTAAACAACATGTAAAGTATTTCCAATTACATTACTAGAACACCAAATCACATGGAAAATGGATATAAAATTTACACAGTTCACATTAGTAGTAACTTGAAATATTCAGTACATTGAGTCTTGCCTCAAAGTTTTTTTTTTTTTTTAATGTCTGTTATTTGAAAAGGAAACAAACAAACAAAACCCCCAAACACCTGAGCATAGGATTTTGGTATACTTCTTATGGGAATATCATCAAATATCATCATTCTTATTTTTATATCACATGAAAATGATTGCCCCATATTTATATAAGCAATCATGTGAGAATCCTTATCAGCTCAATATGGAATGCTCTGACAACAGATTGCCTGATTCCATTCTCATTTACAATGGTTACTGAAGTTAATAAGCAGTGTGCCTTTTGAGGGCATAGGTTCAATTTCCCCGTGGAGACATGATGATTCTTGAAAACAACTTGGGAATGATTGGAACTGTTAAATGTTGTGATAATTTGGAGACAGGTATTTTAGGTCTTGGAGAAAAGGCACAGTGAAGACATTTCAGGAAGTTGAACAGTTTTCAAATATAATATTTAAAGCTTTGAATTATTATTTTTTTTTCTCCAGGAAAACAGTGAGCACACTCTCGTCTTATACTGTAACATAACTTTTAAATTTACTTCGAAAGATTTACTTTTGATTTAAGCAATTACTCAAGATGTGCTTTCAGAAAACAACTGTTATTAGGAAGCAGACTAAAGCAGCCGGGTTGGAACAGATAAAGCAAGTTCAAATGTTAAGAAAGCAATTCACAAGAGTAATACCACTAACGCAGTGAAAGCAGTCTCTTTTAAGAAAAAGAGCAGAAAAGTACTCCTTTCTTTTTTTAAAAAAAAGGCACACTATAGACAGACACATATCATAATTTTACCCTGTCTTGCTACCAGGAGGAAAACTCAGCACAGCTTTTAGAAAAGTGTCAGAGAAAGGTGACAAATCTTTCTCTTACCCCAAAGGTAGCTAAGTAAGGGTGACAAAAAAGTCACAGAGTGAATATCATCTTCAGCTGAGCAGAGAAACGGGGGGCTATGAACTTTGTGAAGTCATATTATCTAACTTGGATAAGATGATGCTTTTAACAAAAAAGCAAAGAGGTGCACACAAAGTTAGGTTTATTTTCTCTCTGAAACTATAATTAGAAAAATGAGAAAATAAGAATCAACATAGTTAAGGATTAATGAGAAAAAGGCACCTGATTTCAGCTGTAGCTTATTTCATTCTTATTTTAAACGACAGTATTTCAAAAATAAACATTTAGTCATGTTGGTATGGTTCGTGTATACATAATTATCATTTAAAGTATTTTTTAGAAGGTAAGTTTTTCAAAAATCTGTAGCTAATACCTACATTTCAGGAGAATGACGGCACTTCTGATAAATAGTTGATCCTTCTTTAGGGAAAGGGGAGCTCTTGCTGTATCTTGTATATTTACTTTTATTTAGGTCTTTACTTTTCTCCTAGACCATGGAAATTAAACTGTCATCTTTTTACCCACTATTTTCACAAACCCTAGAATTAGACTTCCCAGGTTCCAACGCTGGTTCTGCTGCTTATTAGCTGTGTGATCTTACACAAGTTATTTCTACTCTGCCTCAGTTTCCTCTTCTACAAAATGAGGAAATAATAACACCTACTTCATTAGGTTGTTGTGTTAAGTAAGTTAACATATAATTGCTTAAAACAGTGCTTGACTCAATATATACTATATATGAGTTATGATTATTACTGTTCATTGGTTTATGTATTAATATATGAGATGTCAATGAGACTATTTTCTTACTAATCTTTTGTCTACATTCATATCAAACTTTAAATACAAGAAATATTCCTATAATTTAAAAATTTCTTTTAAATTTAGGTACAATATCAGTATTGTAACCTAAAACTGTAATTCCTGGCCTTTTTGTTATTTTTAAACACCTGTTTTTTCCACATTTCCAGCAAATGCTATAAGAAGTGCTAAATTTTTTTTACTGAAATAAAGAAAAATTCATTTTTAAGAATGTTACGAGACTCTGAAATGTCAAAACTAAGATTCATAACCACTGTTCTCACAATACATACAGTCCTACTCATCTTTAAAATGGGTTCATAAATAATAGGTAAGAAAGAAATCTTAGTTTTCAGCCAGGGAGGGAAGTACAGATCTCATTTAACTTACATGTGGTAAATGAGGGCACAGATTCTAATACACCCCTTGAGTATTAAGAAACTTTCCCCTGTGTTAAGAGTCACTGTCGTAGCAAGAGGTATTAACAGGAGGATGCCTCATCCCACATGTGTGTTGAGGGGAGAAAAAAAGATGTTGAGAACTTTCTGCTCACTAACCTAAATTATCTGAACCTTTTCCAAAGGGACATTTATCTCTTCAGTCATAGAACAAGATAATTCCCTAAGTGAGAGATGAAAATGATGACTGACTCTTTGCTTCCTTCACCTCTTATTAAGGTCGAATCTTACACTTTTCATGATAAAATATCCCCTCTTCCTTCTAGGACTATTGCTCACACCCAACTGCAATCACAGTTTTCCACTCAGCTTCCCAGACAACTCTGTTTATGGTCTCTGTTAATCACATCAACATCATTTCTGATCCCTGTACCTGCGGACCTCCTGTTCAAAACAGCACCCACATATTTGTGCATGGATGTTGATCACTTACTGTTACCACAAATTGGACCCTTAAAATGCTCAGGTTAGAGAAATAAACCAATTTTTCCTTTGTGCTAGTTTTATCACATTCATGTGAAGAATACTAATAAATGCATTCTGTTCAGTAGAAATATACCATATCCTTGACACTCTGTGTCTTTCTTTTGGCATCCACCCAGTACTAGGAAAGTGTTCTACACGGCGGGTCTAACAACTAGCGTTGCCTGTTTGTGAAACAAGTTGGAATCAGTTTGGGCAAATGAGCTTTTAGTTGCTGTTCTGCTCAATTCTACGTGAATCCTCCTACTGTGCAGAGCTCCGTTAGAGATTTTCAACTCTAAGCCTTCAAGGTTATTATTCTCCTTTTAATGGAAAATATGATTTAAATATAATTTTAAAGTAAATGATAGGCTGGCAGCAGCTGTATGCAGCCAGAAGAAATGATACTGGCATTATACACAATGGCCAATCTAGAGCACATGGAGGCAAATCAATAGAAAGCCTTTACATATACTGATTTAAGAAAATAACTCATTTAAGGTTTAGAATAACAGCCACAGAATCTCATCCTGTGTACTGTTTATACTACGGTCATATGAGACTGAATCTTGAGGCAATAAATATAATCACATATAAAACTGACTACAGTGTCACATGCCAAGGTACAGCTACACAATGACATAAAAATGACTTCCCAATGGACTATGCCAACATCCTAACTAATAATAATAACTGATACTGATATTAATGCATTTTTTGAGCAACTGGTAGGTGGGAGACCTTCTGTTAAGTGATTCAGTGCAATATCTCGTTTAGTTTTTACCAGCACGTTATCCATATTGTGAACATAACAGAAGAGAAAATCAAAACTTGATAGGTTTTATTAACTTACCCCAAGAACAGATAGTTATAAGTATCACGGACATTATTTGAACCCAAATGGATCTCTTATACATTTACCACTAACAGTGATATGAAAAGGAACATAGATCCTGAATTATAAAAATGGGATCCTGAAAAGGGGAATAGATCCTTAATTATAATTTGGCGTTTTAGGAGAGTTCAGGAGAGGCACCTGCATTATAACAGAAGAGCACAGGTGTTGGAATCAGAACCCTGTTGGTAATTTGGATTTACTGATTTATGACCTAAAGAACTTTGCACAAGTTGTTTAACATTCCATCTTGGGCTTCAGTGTCCTTATTTATAAACTACTATAAGACAAAAAGGCAAAACGTGGCCAGTACTTTTAGGAAGCTATAAAGGGATATGCTAATAAAGTGAAAGAAAGGAGAAATTAGTTCAAGTGCGCAGAGAGAGAGGGCTTTGTGGAAAGCTGTGTACGGTGGGAATTTCAAAATGTAGGGTTTTAATCAGGCCTGTGAGGAGGAAGAGTATTTCAAGTAAAAGCAATAAAAGAAAATAAAAGTAAGAGCTACAGAAATGGGTGATGTAAAGACAATTACTGGTCTTATGTTTGTCTAGACAGTGTGTGTGTGTGTGTGTGTGTGTGTGTGTGTGTGTGTGTGTGTGTAGCTTAAGAGGAAGATTGGAGTTAGGCCATGTAGACTCTTAAATGCTGTTTAGATTTTAGAATCAAAGATATACAGAATTTTTTTTAAGAATTTTAGACTAAGACATTTTAAGATTAAATCATGATGCTACTTCTTACTAGCTATGTGATTATGGACAAGAGGAATTAAAGTTCATTTTTTCTTTTATAAAATATGGCAATCAAAGTACCCTTCTCATAAAGTCAAGGTGAAGTAATGTTATAACTCTCAGCCTGCCTAGCATACGACAGAGTTAATAAATTATGATATATTATTATACAAAGAAGTTGGATGGCATTTAAGATTTGACTTAATAATGAAACCCCTCTAGTACTCCCCGCTTTTCTGTTAAAACTCAGCTACTTACTATTATTTACAGTCTTAGGCTTTTCTTTGTCCACTTAAGACATTTAGGATTTAATTTGCTGTGTGTTAACTTGATTATCAACATGTAAGAAACCAAAAATAGGGAAAAGGTAAGAGAGCTAAAAAGACCCTATTTTCTGGTAATATTTTAGCCAGCAGTGTTTACAGCTTTGATTACAACGGCTTAGATATTTTCTGGTGGTAGGAAGACTGATAATTTTATTCTTGGCGGGCCCTTGCAATGCCAATGTTATAAATATTCAAGAATATTTCTATTTTTAAAAATAACTTATTTAAAAGTGTCTTAGTGAACGGTAGAACCAGGACAACTGTGGTGGTGGAATGTTTTAAAAATTTTATTCAAGGTGAGAGAAAGTCACCTTGAAAACAATGTGATATGTAAATGATTACCTTGCTTACTATTTTTAAAAGACCAATCACCATTGAGGAAATTTTCCATGAAATTAGAGAAGGGTACATCAGATATCCTTAACTAAATACAGACATTTAAGTCAAGATGTCATTGTCATTTAGAAGGCTGCGATTTCTCTGGGAAGATTTTAGTTCCCTGTTCAGTATTGGTAAAATCTCATGGCTCTTTCAGTTCAACTTTGCATAGTAGAATCCCCTGAGTGTTTAGTTACATCCTCAGGTGTCTTCAAAATCTTTGGGGATCTCGGTGTCACTTAATCGTAGTAGACTGGCCTCAAGATTTTGACTTTCAATGAAAGGAAACATATTGTTATACATGTATATATATGTGTGTGTATGTGTATATATGTATATCATACTGATAAGTAACAAAAGTATTTTCATGTCTCTTACTTCGAGACTCACAACATCATGGAAAGAGCAAAGATAATGGAGAGTCAGGAGGTAATGAAAGAAAGGCTCACAGAGATTTACTGACTTGTTCATGATCCGAGTGACAACATTGTAATTTAACAGATCTGGATCCTATCTCAATATTCTGTCCAATGTAGCACATCCAATTAGAGACTAAATACCTTCATGATCACGAGAATTTTCATTTTATATATAAAATATCTATCAACTGTTGGTTGTCACAAACATAACATATTAGTCCTCCTAAAAGGAAACTTGATGATGTGAGCAATCTTTACCTCCTAAGGGAGAAAGCAGTAGGAGTTTACCCTAAAGCATCATTAACATGAAAGTGTAAGGCATGAAGCTGCCTCTGTTAACTTTGCAAAAATGCCTTCATTGCAGCATAACACATTCTAAAGGACTTCAAATTCATACTACCCTGCAGTAATTTGATTCTTTTGGAAACTGAACCAGACATTACAGAGAAATTTTAGATAAAGTGTAATTACTTGGACCTATAATTATGCTAATTAGGTTAAGGTGAATAATCATGTGTCTAATTATAAAAACAAAACACCATGGGATTCTTAAATAGATGACCACATCACCATGTTCCTTATCTCAGCTGCTTTTAAACTAATTATTCATGTGTGTGTGCTTTTTACTGTACCAAGAACATTAGGTTAAAAGTTTAAATCATATTTAATTATCTTCTTAAAAATTGTTACACAAGCTTCTCCTTTAAAATTTAATTTTGTTGAATGATGAACAATGCTTTTTTAGCTTTATCAAGTTAATCTTTATATTATGCTTACAGATCATTTTATATTATTTTCCCTCTCCCTTTATTTTCATTATTTTTGTTGTATTTTACTGAGTTCTATTTCAGTAATGTATTTTATATATGTTATCTGATTTAATCCTTACAACAGTGCCAGAACACTGAAATTGAGAAATCTTGTCCCAGTTATCACAATGGAAAATTCAGGATTTGAACCAAATTTTGTCAGATTTCAAATTAGATTCTCTTAATGACTGGATTATGGGTGAACATACAGGTTATTCTTTAGGAGATAATATGTAAGTCTATTGTTTGCTCCTTCAAAACTTTTTATATCATGAGCTCAAATAATACCAAGACCTTCCCTTTCCTCTTTGAAAGTATACTTCATAGCCTTTTTTTGCTTTTGCCATCCTAAAAGATACGACGACTCTAAAGTATGCAGAAATTTAGTTGATTTAATTCCTCGCTTTCAGTGATAAATTTTACCTGTATAGGTTACTGATTTTTTTCCTTTCTGTTCATTCCCAGAATAGTAGGGTTTAGTTAAGTATTTTTCTGCATTCTAGCAGAATTATGAATTGTGTGTATATAAATACATATATACACACACATACAATCTATTATGTTCATTTTATTGTATTATATATACTGTTACTATATTAATAGTGTTACTTATGTATTTTAGTTTATATATTTATGTATAATTCTATTTCTCTACTTTTCTAACCATAATCCACAGGAGAAATATAAAAGAATCTACATTTTTGGTTTGTTTTTACTAAGTTTACTTACTCTGAATATGTATCAGCTATCTTAAAATATATTGAAGCTTTACTGAGGACCAAATAATAAATGAATAAGCATCATTAAAAAGTCCATTATGTTTCTAGCTTCTAATTTTACGAAAGATCTCAATGATACTTTCTGGCAACAAACAAGTGGGAAGAGACATTTATTAACATCTCTATTTTACATACGGCAAACGTGAAGCATAGGGGAGAGTAACTGGGTGCTTCTTCTAGGCCCTGTTACTTAACATGCATCTCACAGAGAGTCAGCTGACTACATGAAACAGAACCCGAGACTCCTGATTTCCATTTAAGTTGTTCATTTACAAATCAGCGCTGACATGACCTCTTCATAACGAACAAAGGAAATAATTTTCATTAAATTCCTTACCTGCACAATGTCCCTTTCAGCATATTTTCCTCTGGAGGAAACTCTTACATCATCTCCATCCAATTCAACCATTGCTTGAAAATAAAATAGGGTCATTTATTCAGTCCATTTTAGCCATATACTAAAACAATGTAGGCAGTAAGTAAATCAAGAGGTATTGAGTAGCAAGACGTCATATGTAAAGACAGGAAGCTTGTTGATCCTTTTATCTCCTCAGTGATTTCCTCCACAAAACCTGACTGAATGCACATTTTTACAAATGGAGAAAGCAAGTTAAGACCTCATGTGGCCCCTTGAAATAACAGGAGAGCTGATGCACTGTAGAAGTCTTAAGGCACATCTCCCCATTCTAAAGATTCTCAGCTCTGGGTTATATATATATATATCCATGACTGATTGAGCCAGTGATGCTAATTCATTCAATTTTAATTTTTTCTCTCTAATTTAAGAAACTTGGCCCTAGTCATTACAGAATTGCCATGAACAATCTGAACTTAATTCTCTTTGAAACTACAACAAAGCTAGATAATCATATATATTATCTATAATCTATTTATAAATAAATTTTAAAACAAAGAGGCATTTGCTCTGCCCTTATAGTGAGTGATCAGATGAAGTACAATTTTTCTACACCATTTTTTTTTGTTGTTGGTTAAAAATTTCAACATTACATAGATCAACTGGTATTTGGGAATGCTGTGATATAATGGGACAGCTGGTGATAGAGTAAAGTTATGCTGCAATTAAGAACATTTTCTAGAGTTTAATGTTTCCAGTGAGAACTCACTAAATTACCAATTACATGAGGAATGCTAATTTGTACTTAAAGTGTAATTCTATTACTAATAATTCATTTTGTATACAAATGACATTCACTAGACTCCAGAGAGCCACTTGCAATTAGGTTTGCTTTTTCACCCTCCAAAAAAATCTTAGTCATTCAGAATACAATCCTCACCTTTCCACCTTTTTCTTTAGTGCTTGGATAATGAATTTAGGTTAAAAACATTGTGCTTTTTTTTTTTCTATTTTAATTTTTTTATTGAGGTATAATTGACAAATAACATTACATTATTTTTAGGTACACAACATAATGATTCGACATTTATGTATATTGTGAAAAGATCACCACAGTAAGTCTAGTTGACCATACATGGTTACAAATCTTTCTTTCTTGTGATGGGAATTTTTAAGATCTATTTTCTAAGCAGCTTTCAAATATGCAATATGGTATTATTAACTATACTCACCACACTGTACACGACATCCCCAAGACTTACTTATTTTATAACCCATATACCTTTTGATTTCCTGCACCCATTTCACCTCCAACCCTGGCAAGCCTTTGGCAACCACCAATCTGTTCTCTGTATCTATAAGCTTTTTTTTTTTTTTTAAGACCATGTTTTAAATTCTAGTTTTCTACACATGTTCAGGAATCAATGTCTGGACTGAAACACTGTCAGTACACATAATTTATAGTGAGCCACCATCCAATATTTTTCTTAGATATACAATATATGTCATTACTTATTAAATGTGCATGTTATCAATAATAAGGTAATTAACTTACTCAAAACACAAAAAACCTATTTTTTTCTCTCCTACTTATTAAGGATCTAAATAAGAGAATTTGTAATGCTCAAATATTTTCAATAGGTAATTCCTTTTTGGGGGTCAAGTTTTGCTTTCAAAATTTTCATATTACTTTGAGACATAAATGTACATTGATGGTGACTTGCCAGCAATCACAGAAACTCCTTTAGTATCTAATCTGCTAATAACTCATCATGATTACCCTATACTTTCTCTAAAATGGGAAACAAAAATTAGATGACAATCTGGCCCTCAGCTTCCACAATCCTCTACAATCTCCACTGGTCTTTGTGAGTGTTTCAGTCCAAATAAAGAAAATGACAGTTATTCAGGTAATAATGTATTAGAATGAGATCCTACAAAACGTCTTGCATTTTCCAGCATGTCCTTTGGGTTAAAAAGCTGCAGGGAGCAAGACTGGAGGCTACACTTTTGAGAGCAAGGAGAAAAGAAATGGCATGTAAATGGTGGAAGGGAAATGTTCACCCTTGAGGTTTTCAGATCATCTGGTCCTCAAGGAGCCTGAAATTGTAAGCCCCAGGTCCCCACCAGTACCCACAGCTGGAAAAAAAGATGCATAAGAGACAGACCTGCATACTTTTCCAGCTTTGAGAGACAAAAGAATGTTAGAACCCCTCCCTATTTCTCCCCTTTTCCTGACTTGGATCAAAGTAGGTAACCAGATGCTGCTTTAATTTGACTTTTTGTCTTTTAAGGATAAAGAAATCCTGCTTTGAGAAATCTTGTTTCTTAATGAAGAGGAATGAAAAAAATCAATGAGTGAAAATTATACAGAAAGTTCTAAACTGTTCTTATCAAAATACAGAACTAAGACATTTAAATACTCACTAATCTAATAGTTTATTCATATTTCCTCTCCCTTCAAAGAATGGATGGGAAAATATTGCATTTCTACCCACACGGACTTTCTGGTTAAAAATACATAGAAGTTGGATTCATGTGGTTAACTGATTAAAATCTGAAAGTTTTATTTCAGTAATTTACATGTGTGCTATGTAAACTTATTTATGGTAGATCTGGAAGTGATGAGAAAAAGGCTTTTCTGTTAGGAGAGCAGTACTGGAATGTAAGTCAGAAATTTTCTTCCATCAAGGTGAAATCAGAAAGCAGGTATTGTAGGACCCTCATTCCCCTTTCACAGGTTTTCCAAGGGAAAGTTTCATTTTAATTCCTAGGAGAGAATTCTGTGGGAAGGTAATTTCCCTCTTTGTCTATGGTCTTCGTTCACTTTTCCACTTGAAAAGAGGAGTGATTCACAGGATACCTAAGATTGGGAGATGGAGCTGACCTTGAAGGCAATTTCTCCCTGTGGCACAGTTAATAGGCAAGGCTCCTCCCCTGTACAGAGGAGGCCTGGAAATAAAGGTGAAGTCATTTAATCCTTGCAAGGGGTGGGGGGAGGAAAGCAGTGAGAAGTCTGATTCTGTGCACAGGTTAACTCAGATTCTCCAATTCCACATTACTAGTAATAAAGCTCACATTCTGATCTCTGAGTGATTGCTGCATTTTTTTAAAGTTAATTCAAGAAGTGAGAGAGAAATGATGAATTGAATTATCATGTCTCAAAACACTGATAAACAATTCACTGGGAATAAAAGAATTGAAGAAAATAAATAGGTGTAGCAGTTGTATGAAGGTAGAACCCAAACAGCTGCGCCTACTGCTCTGAATAGAAATATATGACCAGAAATACACACCAGGAAGGGTCAGTGGCTGCGTATTCACACATTATGTGTAAGGGCTCTTGAGGAACAAGTGACTGACAGTGAACTGCCACAGACATCTGGGGGACCTGGGATGAACCTAATGAGAAGTGCATAATTGAGAGGCAAAAGCAAATTAGTAACTCAAGAAGAAATCGTGAGTTATTCTAACCTAGCGATCAGTAAAGTTTGTGAATCACAGTCTATCCCTGCTCGATGCAGATGATCAAGTAAACAAAATGTTAACAAGAAAGATGCGTCTTAGCTTTCCTGACTCCAGAGAGGTATCTCAGACTCATGCCCGATGGACAGTGCAGACAGATGTGTATTTCCAGAGACACAGCAAATATTAGCAGAAGCGGCAGCAGTCACGGCTAAATGACTCTTGCTGTAGAAACTGAAAGACTATAATGATGCAAAGGGTGACCAGCCAAGCACTGAATCAAAGGAAAGTCTCCCCAGGATCAGCAACTTAACTATGTTGTTTTACCTGAGGCTCAGAGATCTGTACTGTCCTGATGGAGAAGGCACTGGTGCTTGAAAAAGAATCACCCTAGTGATGATCATACTACAATTAGCCACCTATGTGCCTAAATTAACCTGTAGCATACCTGTTGACTGAAATTAATGCACAACATAAAAGTTGAGAGTTAAATTTTATTTGGTGAACAATTCTGAGGACTCCAACCCGGGATGACAGGCTCTCAGATGGCTTTGAGGGACTGCTCCGAAAAGGTAGGGGAGGAGCCAGGATCTATAGGAGCTTTACAACAAAGACCTGGTAGTTGGAACAATAAAAGATTACTTGTTAACTAAAGAAAATCAGACATCTCAAGTTAAAGAATTCAGTGCTTTTCTATGTACGGGAGGAAGCAAACATTTGGGCCCACTGAATTCATTCCTTTGACAAGCACCTCGCTATCTAGGGCCAGTATCCTGTCCTTTCTTATTTTGAGTCCCCTCAGAGGGCACCATTGTGAGTGGCTGCAGAGGCCGGGCTGCAGGCTTGTCTTCACTTGGGTGGCGGCAGCCACTGATGACTTGATGGCTTCAGCATTCTTTGTTTACTGATATGGTTTGCAGTATTTTTCGTTCACATACCAAAAGGTGTTTCAAGTATTCTAAAATGATTCTCATTTCTAAAGTGCCAAGCTAAATATGTCATTATCAATGTAAAAACACCTGAGCCAGGTGACTGTTACGTGGTCATGCAGCTGCTGTCTAGCATAGAGGGTCTTTTTTTTTCAAAGGAATTCATCAAGTGATGAGGAACAGACTATCCTTAGAGAAGTTTACCCAGCTCACTAGTTACCTAAACACCCGTCACTCTGCCATTTGAAGAAGGCTTGAGTCCAAATAGAAAATGACCCCCAAAATGAATTTAACATAATTATATAAAGTTTCATTAAATTTCATGTGGTCAGTTGCAGTTTCATTTTACTTTGGTCTTTCATACGACAGAACTTAAATATTTATAAAGACAATGTCTATCAACTAGCCAGGGTTTGAAAATCTATTAAAGTAACAAATTATGCTTGTGTTAATTTTTCTATTTTGCAACCTACTGGTTTATTAATTTAGTGCTCAACCTTAAAAGTTTTTAGTGAACCCAGAGTATGTTTTGCCTTGGAAACAAAAACTCCATGTATCACTCAATGTTAAGAAATATTTTGAGGTACAAACCATCTCTAATGAAATGGAAAGGTACATGTTGAATTAATCTATGCCAGAGAGATAATGTCCTACTCAGAAGACATTCTTTTAATTTGCTCACCTTAATAGACTCCAACATGAGACATCTGCATTTATATCTATATGTACATGGGCATTGTATACAAATCCATATATATGCACACTCACATTCTTCTATGCGAAAAAGAGTGACAGAAACCTAAGTATAGGATAAGTCAGCTTTAAAAGAAACTCCAAGAAATACCATTGAAATTTTGTTACTCACCATCAAATTCTGCTGGTCCAACACCTACTATAATTATTGACATTGGAAGTTTTGAAGCCTTCAAAGAGAATACATAATTAGTTCATAATTAAGAAACTGAATTAAGAAAAGAACTAAGAATTAAGAAGAAAATAATATACCCTGTTTTATTGATATTTTTCTGCAGATACCCATTAAAATGGTTTTGAACATATTTAAAATATAACATGGCTTTGGATAATGTTTTAAAAAAGTACTGAGCACCTGCTTTCACTTTCTTTTCCCAGACAAAATCTTCCTAAGCTGACTCTGGGTACCTTTGGTCTCTTTTTTTCACGTTCTCCCTCCTCTCAAAAATCTTTCAGTTGCTAAAAGGGGGAAAAGGTACTATTATTTGTGAAAAAGTAGTACCCTACTCTATCTCACTCATAGTAAATGAGTGAATGCAATGATAATTACAGAAAGTTATCATTAGTATGATTGAATAATTTTATAGTAAGAATGTGAGCCCCACCAGCAGACAGATGGGACAGGATAGCAACCACATCTTCAGCTGTGAAGGTCACTGAATTATGCATAACTGTTCCTCAGCATATGTCCTGTTAGTTTAAACCTAAATCACTAAGTTTCTATTTTAAAGAACACACTAGTTCCACTGATCAGAACATAAAGGAAATCAAGACAAATTCAATCCAAGTGTGTCTAGTTAAAAACCAATGAAGAAATAAATGTGTAAGCCTTTACCTCTCTTCCTTTTTGTGTTTGGTTTTAAGTATATGTCTATAAACACTTGATTTTTTCCCCACATTTAGCTATTTTTTCTCACACCAAACAGCTAATTATATTTTCCCTGTGCTATTAATAATTATGAGGTATGATAATTCATTCATGTAACCCATTTTTACTAATATCTATCTTGTACCAAACATTGCTAAACCCAAATATAGAAAGGTGAATGGAAACAGATTATAGATTAATTTTTATGGATTATAGTTTAGTAAATATAGATTTTTATAGGGTATAGTCTAATAAAGACAATCAATTAATCATAGAAATAACACATAATTAGGAATTATAATGAAAAGAATGTTTTTTGAATGAATGCTAGTCCCTATCTAGTTCTATAAAAATAGAAATTAGCACAGTTCTGCAACTGAAATGTAAATATTAAATATTATGTACAAATTGTAAGATTGTATCTAAGTACATCAAACTAATAGAGGTAAACAGACTCATGCACATGAAAGTGATGCTATTATCTTATTTATTTTTATTTTTTGAAATAATTTTGTTACAACCTACTTATTTACACTCCTCAGCTTGGCCCTTATGGAGGAGTGGCATAAACGTGTGTGAGTTCCTGGATATGGCTAATAATACAGTCGGCTTCAAAGACATGAGTGTTGTAGTTCACTGTTAAGTCAACTGAAGTAGACTCTGGTCCCTTAAGTAGCACCACGCATACATTTAGCCAGCTGAAGACGGAATGATTCCTACTCACATTAACTATAGACTCCTTAGTTTGAGCCATGTCCGAGATAACCCCATCAGTCACAATCAGGAGCACAAAATACTGGGAGCCATCCTTTACGGAAGCAGCATATCTGAAAGGCAGCAAAAAGGTAAAAAATACCACAGAAAACAAAACAGTTCCTCTCTACATGATAGTTGCAAAACATAACTTTGGTCAACAAACTTTTTAATCATAAGAAAATATTTAAACATATGTTGGGAGACTGTATTATACAAATTCTCAACTACACATTTTTCTGAAACAGCGGATTAGAGTAACAGCAACGTTACTGCACGCTGGCACACAGAAACACCTGGCTGCCTTAGAAATTCATTCACTGCTAAGAGGTGAGCTGGATGGTATGTTAGCACACAGGAATGGACAGAGCTTTGGAATAAACATCTTGACTAAGCAACACATTATGTGTATGATAAATTACATACTTCAGTATAAATTATGTAAGCTATCTGAACTGTATTTTCTCACGTTTAAAATCAAGGTAAGCCAGCTTTGTACTGTTAAAAAAATTGCATGTATGGTACTAAATATATATATACCTAACTGGTAGATTATATGTATAGTAGAGCATATAAAGGATTGATTTTTGTTTTGGAACTAGATACTGTGATGGTTGCACAATATTGTGAACACGCTGAATATCGCTGAACCGTACATTTTAATACGTTTAGGTTTATGTCATGTGAATTTCACCTGAAAAAAAAAAACACAACAGAAGAAACATTCTGGCCTATCTATAGTTCAAGTTCCTACATGTTAAACTGATGAAAGATGAGAAGAAAAATTATAGCAAACAAAAACAAAAACTAGGGATGTAATAAGAACATGTTCCAGTACTTGTTTTCTATCCTCTATTGCAAAATTATCACCAAAGAATACTCAGAAATTTAGAGGGGAATTTTATAACTATGTTATATTTATCTGTTTTTCTATCGCATTCTACATGCTGGCTACCTAGATTATATTCTCAATAGGATCACTTTTTATGACTTCTAGTACATAACTGGCATGCCAGTCATATCTAGTAATGAGCAAGCATTATGGTGCTCTTAGGAGACAGATAGTTAACAAGAAGACTTTGGTCTGCTTTCTGTAAAAATCGAGTAAATCATAGAAAACTTGGGTTCAAGAAAATTTCGATTGATGACCAATGAAGTTCCCTCCCGTACCTGATGGGCTCTAAGTAACCAAGTCTGAACAGCTTGGGGACAAACCAGTAGCATAGTATGTCAGGGCAAAACTTATTTCTTGTAGAACAGAATTGATAACTATATGAAGAAGAGAACTATTTACAACTTTGCCATACACAAGAGAAACTAATCATTGCTCATGCTGTCAATAAAACTGACTGGAAATTTTGTAGGTTGATGAAGAGAATACAGTAAGTGGCATGTTCATACACTGTAGAGCCAGTTCAAAATAGCATGGAACTCATTCCACCACATACAGTCAAAAATGCCCCCACAACATTGAACAAGTGATCTTGGACATTAAGGAATTTATATTAATTTGATGGTCACACAAGCAATGGAAAATCCAAACCAGGTATGAGCCTATTTTCCTATTTTGCACTTAATTTTTTTCTTAAGAAAAGAAGTAGGATAACCTCCCTTAGGAATTCATTTAAAAAAAATTTAAATGCCATTATTTTACAAAAGCATTTCTTACTGACTGCGTCAAAATTGAGGTTTTATCTTTCATGTGATTAAAGGGAGGCTATAAATAATAGTGAGAAAAGCTTCTTTGAGTACAACAGTATGACTTTTCTTACCAAATGATGCCCTTAATGGTGAGAAGTGATATGAAAAGTTGAGAATTATGCAGTCCTATAAAATACCACTTTAAGTGGCTTAACTGATCCTTTTATTTTTTGGTGTTTACTTTTTATTTCTCTTTCAACAGTTCTTGTTACCTATGAAGAAAGGCTCAGTTGTTATTACTATGCCTTTTTTTCCCTGAAGCTTTACTGAGGTATAATTGGTATATAAAAATGCATTGCACATAATTAATATATACAAGTTGCTGAGTTTGGACATATGTATACACTCATGTTATCATCAAAACCACCAAGGTTAATAAACATATCTGTTATCTCCAAAAGTTTCCTTGTGTCCCTTTTTCTGTGTGTGCTTGTAAAGAACATTTATCATGAAATCTACCCTCAAGCAATTTTTAAGTGCACACTATCTCATTGTTAACTAGAGGCACAAAGTTGTACAGCAGAGGTCCAGAATTGACTCATCTTGTGTATCTGTAACTTTATACGCACTGAACAACTACTCCACATACCCTTTTCCCCGACTCCCTGGTAACCACCATTCTACTGTCTAACTTCTGTGTTTGACTATGTACTTTAGATGCCTCATCTAAGAGGAATTATGTCTTTCCATGACTGACTTAATTCCATAATATCCTCGAGGTCCATCCATGTTGTTGCAAATGGTAGAATTTCTTTTTTTTTTAAGGCTGAATAATATCTCATTGTATGTATATGCTACATCATATTTATTTTTATAGATTACATTTGTCAGTGTATACTTGTTTGTTTTCTTATCTTGGGTGTTGTGAATAATGCTCCAGACATCTCTTCCCAGTTCTGATTTCAGTTCTTTTCTGTATATACTCAGAAGTGGGACTGCTGGTAACTCAGTGCTTATTTTTGAGGAACCACTTTACTGCTTTTCATAACAGCTATACCAAGTTACATTCCCACCAACAGTGCACAAGGTTTCCAATCCTTCCACATCCTCACCGACACTTGCTATCTTCTGAATTTTTACTATAGCCACCCTGACAGGTGTGAAGTGACAGCTCATTGTGGTTATAAATTTGCATTTCCCTGATGATTAGCGGTGCTGAGCAACGTTGCATATACTCACTGGCCATTTGTGTGTTTTCTTTGAAGAAATGTCTGTGCAAGTGGTCTGCTCATTTTAAAAATTGGGTTATTTGCTTTTTGCCATTGAGTTGCAGGAGTTCCTTATATATTCTGGAAATTAACCCATTATCAGGTATATAGTTCACAAATATTTTCTCAAGTTCCATAGGTTGCCTTTTCATTGGTTGACGGTTTTTGCTGTATAGTAACTTTTAAGCTTGATGTAGTCCCAGTTGCCTATTTTTTTTTTTTTTTTGCTTTCGTTGTTTTTGGTGCCATACCCAAGAAATCATGGCCAAGACCAATGTAGAAAATCTTTTCTCCTAAGTTTTCTTCTAGAAGTTTTACAGTTTCAGATTTAGGTTTAAGTCTTTAATTCTTTCTAAGTTAATTTTTATAAGTAGTGTAAGGTTAAGAGTCCAATTTCATTCTTTTGTATGTAGATAATCCAGTTTTCCCAATATAATTTCTGAAGAAATTATCCTTTCCCCATTGTGTATGCTTGGTATCATTTTCAAAGATCAGGTAACCGTAGATGTGTGTTTTTTTTATTCTGTACTCTCTATTTTGTGCCATTGATATATATGCCTATTTTAATGACAGTAGCTTGCTGTTTTGATTATTGTAGCTTTGTATTATATTTTAAAATCAGGCAGTGTTATGCCTCCATCTTTGTTCTTTCTTCCTGCTCAAGATCTGCTTTATTTGAAGTCTTTCGTGGTTCCATATAAATTTTAGAATTATTTTCTCTATTTCTGCAAAAAGTGCTTTTTGGGATTTTGATACGGATTTTACTCTATCTGTAGAACATTTTGGGTAGTATGGACACTTTAACAATATTGATGATAATATTATTATAATAATATGACAATCCATGAACATAGACTGCCTTTCCAGTTGTTTCTGCTTTCATCAACATTTTATAATTTCAGTGTAAAAGCATTTCACTTCCTTGTTTAACTTTATTCCTAAGTATTTTATTCTTTTTGGTGCTATTGAAAATAGAGTTGTTTTCTTAATTTCTCTTTCTTATAGTTAGTTGTTAGTGTATAGAATCAAAAAATTTTTGTTATGTTGATTGTATATCCTGCATACTGAATTCATTAGCTCTAAAAGGTCTTTTTATTTTTGTTTTGGGGTGGGTTTTTTTTTTTTTTTTTTTTTTTGCCTTGGGAGTTTTCTACATTAAAGATCATGTCATCACTTCTTCCTTTATGATTTGGGTGACTTTCATTTCTATTTCTTGCCTAATTGCTCTGGCTAGGACTTCCAGTAGTATGTCGAATTGAAGTTGGAGAATCCTTGTTCTAGATCTTAAAGCTCTGTTTTTTATCATTAAGTATGATATTAGCTGTGGGCCTTCCATAGAAAGCCTTTATTATGTTGATGCAAGTTCCTTCTGTACCTAATTTGTTGATAGTTTTTATCAAGAAAGGGTGTTGAATTCTGTCAAGTGCTTTTTCTGTATCTCTGGAGATGACTATGTGATTTTTGTCTTTCACTCTGTTAATGTGCTGTATCAGTTTTATTGATTTGCATATATTGAACTATCCCAACATTCCAGGGATAAATCCTACTTGGTCATGGTTTATGATTCTTTAATGTGTTCTTGAATTGTCTGCTAATAATTTATTGAGGATTTTTACGTACATGTTCATTAGGGATATTGGTCTGTAGTTTTCTCTTCTTGTGGTGTCTCTGTCTATGTTTGGTAACAGGGTGATACTGGCCTCATGAAATGAGTTTGGAAGTGTTCCCTCTTCTATTTTTTGGGAGGAGTTTGAATAAGAGTTGTATTGATTCTTATTTAAATGATAGGTAAAATTCACCTATGTAGCCATCTGGTCCTGGGTTTTTCTTTGTTGGGAGTTTTTTGATCACTGATTCAATCTCATAAGTTACTGGTCTGTGCAAGCTTTCTTTTTCTTGGATTTATTCTTGGTAGGTTGTAAGTTTTTAGGAGTTTATTCATTTCTCTTAAGTTGTCTGATTTGTTGGAGTCTAATTTTTATAACAATCCCTTATGATATAATTTTTTTTTATTTTTGTGACATCAGTTGTAATGTCTCTTCTTTCATTTCCAATTTTGAGTCATTTTCCCCCTTATTCTAGCTAAAGATTAATAGATTTTATCTTTTCAAAAAAACACAACTCTTAGTTTTGCCAGTATTTTTGTTGTGTTTCTAGTCTCTATTATATTTATTCTGCTCTAATTATCATTTAATTTTAATTATTATTTCCTTTCTTCTGCTAACTTGTCCTTAGTGTATTGTTCTTTTGAGGTGTAAGCTTAAGTCATTTGAGATTTTTCTTCTTTTTAAAAATGTGGTGTTATAATTATAAATTTCCCTCTTAACACTGCTTTTACTGTATCCCATCAGTTTTGGTATATTGTGTTTTCATTTTCATTTTTCTCATGATATTTTCTAATTTCCTGTTTGATTTCTTTTTGACTCAATGTCATTCAAGAGTCAGTTAATTTCCATTTATTTGTGAGTTTTGTGATTTCCTTTTGCTACTGATTTCTGACTTGTTTATTTCCATTGTGGTCAGAAAAGATACTTGGAATGACTTTATTCTTACATTTGTTGAGACTTGTTTTAGGACTTCGTGTGTGATCTGTCCTAGAGAATGTTCCACGTGTGGTTGAAAAGAATGTGTATTCTGCTGCTGTTGAATGTAATGTTCTGTATATGTCAGTTAGGTTCCATTTCGTCTACAGCACTGTTCAAGGTTGTGGTTTCCTTTTTCATTTTCTCCCTGGGTGATCTATGCATTATTGAAAGTGGAGTAGTGAAGTCTTCTAATACTGTTGTGTTGCCATTTCTACCTTCAAATATGTCAATTTAAAAAATATATATATTTAGGTGCTTTGATGCTGAGTTTATACGTATTTATAATTATTATATCATCCTGTTGGATTGAACCTTTAAAAAATTTGTTCTTTTTAATAAAATTGCATTTATTTAAGGTGTACAACATAATTTTATACACACACACACACACAGTGAAATGATTACTACAGTTAAGCTAATTAACATATCATGTCCTCACATAGTTACCATATTTTGGGGGCATACTCAGTGGACCTGAAATATACTCTATTTTAGCAAATTTCCAGCATTCAGGACATTATTTACTATAGTCATCATGAAATAACATGAGATCTCTGAACTGATTCATCCTATGTAATGCAACTTTGTACCCTGTGACCAGTGTCACCCTACTTCCCTTACCTCTCCACGCCTGTTAACCCGTTCTAACTTACTGCTTTGGCTTTAAGAAAATTACATATACATGAGATCATGTAGTTTTTAAACTTCTGTGTCTGGCTTATCTCACCTAGAAAAATCTCCAGGTTTAGCCATGTTGTTGCAAATGGCAGCCTGAATTGTATATATTATTTTATATAGTGATATATATATATCACATAAATTGCCCCTTTTATTATATAATGACCTTCTTTGTCTCTTGTGACAATTTATAACTTAAAGTTTATTTTGTCTGATGTAAGTATAGCCACTCTTGGCTTCTCTCTTTTGGTTACCATTTTCATGGAATATCTTTTTTTCCCCATTGCTTCATTTTCATCCAATGTATGTCCTTAAATCTAAGTTGAGTCTCTCATAGACAGCATATAATTGGGTTTTTCTTTTTTTTTCTATCACTTCAGCCACTTTATGTCTTTTGATTGGTGAATTTAATCCACTTACATTTTGGTTTTCTTTTGATTCACCATAAAGTATACCTAAGAGAAGAGGAGAATATATTCATACTGTTGGGAAAGTTAAAGGTAGAGTCTGAAGCAGATATAGAGAGAAACTCTGAGGTTTGTTGTTTTATCTTAAAAATTCATAGAAATTTTGCATTTTTATTTATGTTAAATATGTACTTGTATTAATGCTTTATGTCTTGACTTTGAAGAAAATTAAGGCTTTAGAAAAAATCTTGAGTTTATTGTGTGGCTCTCACTACTACTAGACACACTAATTTGAAAATAAACCACTTTTTACACAAAAACTACTCAATCTATTTTAGTCTTTGTCCTCATTAGCAGCATAAATCAATCTTTTTAAATAATTATTTTTATGATATTTGCTCTGCATATTGTCATACTGTTGCACTTTGCAAGGAAATCTAAATTTTAAACAAAACAATCTTTTGTAGTACCATTTCTTCTAATTTAGCTTATTTTTGAAAGTATTATATATTTATGATAAAGTAATTAAAATGCTACAGAAATGTATGAAGGAGAAAGTAGAGGCTGCTCATATCCCAGTTTTCTTCAAGGAAGTAACACTAATATATAGACTTGCAGAATCAAATTATTGTTTAAAGCTATTAAAGAAGCTTGCTTCTTCTGTTTTTCTTCAAATATAGGCAATCTATAATTTATATTTTAATGTTATTGTGACAGATCTTAGGGAGAGGTTAACTTTGTCAGGGTTTTGGAGTTTAAATACATTTCTTTGGAGTCTTTCTCAAGTAAGTTTCTGGGGTTTTTATAAAGTTCATAAATGGTTGTGGACTATTCTTTCAGCTCATTATTGGTTCACAGGAAAAGAGGGCAACAAGAAAAGATAAGAAACTGACTCACAGATGTTTTATTTAAGTGGCTTAATTTTGATATACACAGTGAATTGAATCTTCTCAAAATGGGATATATTTAAATATTTTAATACAAAGAAACATAGCAATTTTTATTACTAAGCTGTTATCCAAACTACTTTTGGTAGTGTACTGATGTGGCAAACAGTATTCACCATGACAATTGCATTGAGCATAGTGCCTAAGGTGAAGTGTTCAGTGATGTTTATTGTTTTGATTTTATTATTATTGATCATACAGATGAAGGAGATAAAACATAACACATTCTTTAGGTTAACTTGGAAATTAGTTAATGGAAATTCCTAAACATTAAATGTTATTTCCTGAAAAATGAAAATTAATTTTAGCTGGTTATCTGGATCTTGGAAATTTCTTAATGTCATGGAAAAAAAAATATAACAGTTTAGCTAAGTTAGAAATTGATAGATTCTTCTTAAAGACTGAAATGTGCCCAGCCTCAAAACAAGTAACTGGTTAGGCATAAAGAACAAATGAATAATATTAGGAAATAATAAATATTATTTTAGTCAAGTGAAAAAAAATAGTGAAATTTTATTTTCTTCAATGTGGAAAAGATCTATATGTAACAAGAAAGTAGGATCAAATTATTAAGTGCCCTGATAAATGAATACATAGAATGACATCATAGCCCAGAAGTAGCAGTTTTCTCTGACTTGAAGTGCAGTACATTTTAGAGAATTTGGAGGGAAATGAGGTTGTATGGGTGGGTGGTAATGGAAATTTTTGAATACCAAGCTAGAGTGTTAGAACTTAAACTTGTGACAAAGCATTACAATGGCTGTTGAGTAGAATTTTTACATCATCTGAATTGCTGTTCCTTGGACAGCTCTAGGAAAACGAGACCTGGGAAGGCAGGAAATTAGAGGTGGAGGGTTGGAAAGCCTCAGATCAGCACATAAAGACTTCAAGATTTGCAAATTTGATGCCTTGGGTCTGGACTATTTCACAATACTGTTACCTCATTAATATTATTTCAAAAGTCTTAAATGGATTTTAGTTCTAAAAATGAGCAAGAGCTTAAAATGATTATTCTTAAAAAGAGTAAGAATTAGCAGTCTTCAAAATGCTCAGAGAAAACTATTACAAATAACCATGCTTTTTACCAATATAGCAAACACACCTTTTTAAGAGGAAAAAACCAAGTGAATAAAAATATGGATGTGTATTTGCTTTTGACTTTATAAAAAATTATTTTAATGACAAATGTAACATATACAGAACTCGCTTATTAGACATTTGTTGAATACTTAACTCTTAATGATGGGCATGGTGAAGCACTGTTGAAGAGTGATAAAATGCAAGTGTTTTATATAAAAGCCATACACACTGGAATGGTACCTCACTTGATTTAGAAACAAACAGTTGTCTTAAACTATTTGTTCAAAAACTTTTTGTTCTTGAAAAAAGTAGCTTCTCTTGCAGTTGACAAATTTTTTAGATGATAATTTTGGGTCAGACAGAAATTGTCTTAATAAAAACTTAAATGTAAAATTAAATGTAACTCTCAAAAATTAGAAAAAAGGAGAAAGGTCTTTTCAGATAGATTCATAGTAAGAGACAGATGCATGGAACTTCACATTGTATTAGAAGGAAAAGATGATTCTCCCAAAGTCATATCTTACTGTATTTCTTATTTTCTTTTATCACAAATAACAATAAAGGATTATTAGATCACATATTATTTTCAAGAGTCTGAAAGTGTTAGTTGGCAACTAACCTTACGTTTAAGAATTTTTAAAATGCTGGACAAAACATAAAAAATGGTCATATAACAGTGTGGAGCCTGTAGTTTTAAGTGATACAGAAATGCACCTAGAAATTTTATATCTAAAAGTTTAACTTTTAGCGGAGAGATACAGCAGGACAAAATCTATCAAATTAATTGGTAAGCACTGATGAGAACACTTAATAACTAGCATCAGTTTACAAAAAATAAATTCTATCTTTTTTTTTATCTTTTTATTAAAAAACAGTGATGAGTATAATAGTGTGTAAGAGATAGTAAGAGTCAAGTATAATTTATCTTGCATTAGTATTATTTTTGATTCTCCTTTATTTGACAGCCATCCAAAAAACCAGGAACAGAAAGCACAGGTTAACACTACTTATATGGGCGAATACAATGAGCTAGGATGGATTTTTCAAATGACAGATAATGACCCACTAGTGAATTTTGAAATCGATTTTGTGGGTCAAGATCTTCATTTAAAAAAGTAATAGAAAAATAATAGGATAGAAATAAGAGAAAATATGAGAAAAGGATAAGTATTATTTTATAATCTTTTAGTTGTGTGTGTCCAGAGTGGAGATATAAAATTCGTAATTCAGTACAGATTGTGGATGAAAATATTTGAAAAAACCTGAGCTAAAGGGTCACACTCAGAGGATTTCATCAATGTATCACTGTCTACCTGAGGTGGAGTTCCATGGGAGAGTCCACTGGGGTCAGCTCTGGGTGCAGGGGTATTTTAGCATCTTGTCTATGTCCCAGATAATGAAAAGTAGAACACTTATGATGTCCAACAGGGAGATGGTGAAGTACCAGAACCTTCAAGTAAAGAACTGAGGTTTCATGTTGCCTTTGAATACTGATAAACTGATCCAAATGCAGTATTTTTTTTTTCAAGTTTTGGCTACATATTCAGAAAAAATGAGCCTTATACTTTTTTGACTATCTAAAAATAAAGCAGGATTTCATACGATTTGCAACTGGGTTAACACAAACTGTTTAGGGATTTTAAAACTGGTGTCTAATTTACTTATGCATTCATGAAAAAAATGATAAGCAAGTGTATATAGACTTTTACATTAATTTTTTTTTCTAGAACATGTACTTGAATCATAAGCAATTATGTTCTGATCTCAATACTATGTACTATTTATAGGTAGAGCTCTGGGAATTTATAAAATTAGCTGCTATATTAATTTCAAAGAGGTTAAAATAATGTGCCCTATATATCACTGAAAGGCTTCAGCTGTCTTCATAGAATTCAGTCTCATTATTTCTGTGCTACTATGGAGTATGAGATTAGATATGAATGATTTACATGCAGTTGAGATCATGAAGAATATTGCTCTTAAGGATGCCTTTTCAATGAAAAAAACGTATTTCTTGGTCGAACAAATGCAGATCCTAACATAACCCAGTGTGTTCCATCACTTGAGATTTTCATATAAAGCTCTTACTGAAGTATCAGGGTAGCTCAGTGGAGACTTTCTACTGTGTATCTTCTCCCTCACTTTACTGGAGGTAAATTAGAAGAAAACAACTTTCATTTGTGGAGTCATGCCAACAATAATGTTATGATTTCACTGTAGTCCTGTATACCAGGATATATAACTTATCTACTTCCACTTACCTTGCTACATGATTAATTACAGGAGCAAAGTTGGTTGGCCCATACAGTTGTACAGATTTCAGACTCCTATAATAAGCCTCCATCACACCCTCAATGCCATCACAGTAGGGGTTTTGAGGGTTCCCATTCTGCAAAGTTACAGGCAAAAGAAAGTAAAAAATTAATAGTGAGTGTCTATAAAGATGAACTGAAAAAGAGAATGATACACGTTGAGACTCATAAAGATCTTCCTGGAAGAAAACAAATAGCAAAAAATAATAATAAATTAAGTAGTCAGCAATAGACAATAAAATATTACACTGGTTGTGATATGATGCCATGTGCAATCATTAAAAATAAATCTTATGCAAAAAATGGCAGGAGAAAATTCTAAAAATCTTGAGAACCTGAATATCACAACATTTTACAATGAATAGTGTCTTATTTTTACACAGGGTCTTTGTACATATAGAGATGAACATATAAAAATCTAAAAAGAAGGAAACAAAATATTAATAGTGGCTACCTCTGGGTGGTTATGTAATTGTTGACTTTCATTTCATTGTTTAAACTATTCTATACTTTCCAAATTTTCTGCAGTGATGTATTAAAATCAGAAAAAAATTTTATCAATTCAGTTTTGTTTTATAGAAATGAAAATGTAAAATTATCACCACATGCACATTTTTTGGCCACAATTGATAACCTCACCTAAAGGAGTTAGAGGAAATGTAATTTGATGTGAGAAGCATCCAGACAAGGTAGAAGGAAAAGAATCAAAGAAACATACACATATTGTTCAAGGGAATTGGAGCTTGCCACTCCGCAGGCAAGTACCCACAAGGGCAACTTTAAACCTGGAGACCTAGTCCGGCTTCTCATACCTTGAATGCTCTTGTTATTATTAGGTTGAATGCTCCACGTCCAGATTCTACAAATAAGGCAGTGTTATCTATTCCTCTGTAGCAAATTACGGCCCCCCCCCCCAATTTATGGCTTAACACAGTAGGCATTTATTGTTTCATACAATGTTTTTAGGTGTCAGGAATCCAGGAGCAGCTTAGCCAGGTGGCTTTTGCTCAGGGTCTCTCAAGACCTTAAGATCAAGAAGCTGACCTGGGCTGCAGTCATCTGAAAACCTACCCAGAGCTAGAGAGCCTGTTTCCAAGAAGGCTCACTCACATGGCCTGCTGGCAGCAGGCCAACATGACCTCTGCACAGGGCTGCTTGAGTGTTCTTGCAACATGGCTGCTAACTTTCCTGGAATAAGTGATCCGGGAAAGAGCAAGCCCCTACCTGCTTATATTGCACAGTATGACTTCTACTTTAATCTATATTTGTTAGAAATGAGTCACCCACTGTAGCCCACACTCAAGGGAAGCAGAATTAGGCTCCCCCTCTGGAAGGGGGAAACATAAAAAATTTATAGATATGTAGAGATATATAAACACTAGGGTCAGTACATGCTTAAACATAGTTAGATGTAATTTTAGCATGTATGCTTTTACCTGAATAATCAAAAGTGACTGATAATTTATGACTTAAATTTGTTGAATTCTATATACTAAGCTTTATATTAAAATATTTACATGCATTATATAATTTTTATACCAACTGTAAAAAAGTAGATCAAATGCTATCATTATCTTCACTAGACAGATGAAGAAACTGAGGCACTGAGAGCTTAAATACTGTGCCCAAAGTCATGCAACACCAGTAACAGAGCCAGTATTTGAACCCACCATAGTCTAGTCTAACCCCAGAGCCCCACCTCAACCACCACTGTGCGACATCCTAAGCATTTTGAAAGACTGAGGATCTTAGGAAACTAACTCTGGTATTACCAACCACTTCAGTTTTGTCACTTGTGAGAGAAGAATTGATGCCCCCTTTGCCCTTTTAATTTTGTCTTTTTCTTCAAACTTTTTTTTTATTAATGAACCCTTATGTAAATTTTTAAAAGCATAAATAATTCTTTATAAAATTGGTCACATGAATTGATTGAAATTAAAACTAAAGGTTTAATATTTAACAGAAAGCAGTAAATGGTTGGTTTTGATGTTAATCTGAGCTGACCTATTTAACCTTCCTTTTAAATAAAATTTTACAGTGTTCTTTTCTCTTACCAAGGCATGAAGCTAATTAAAATTAAAACTCATTATTGATTTTAGGCATATAAAAATGTATTCCATATCTGTCTTAAGGGAACAATTACAAACCACGATAGTTTAGAGTTACTTTTTGATCAGCATTTTAACATTCTGACTGAGGGGGATTTATACTTCTCTAAAACTATGTATTTCCTTTATCCCTCTGGAATTGAAATGATAACAAGGTCACTACTGTCCCTACCATTTCATGTTATCTTGATAGAAAGATTAAAAAAATCTTTTTAAAAACTCATTTCATAAAATAATTATGTGGAGAATTAGTTTTTGCTTGTTAAGACAAATTAAAATAAGTTTATGCGTGGATCTAACACAAAAGTAAAAACACAATGTTCTCGAAAGTAAGTGCATCCAATCTTGTTTATTAATGAAGAGGGCAATCAACACCCTACTTTACATTTCCCTTTTAATTAACAGCCTTTTCCACTCGTGATGAATTGATTTGTAGAGCACACAGAAAGTATAAAGAACAGAATTCCAAATGAGAAATAACCCCACACGCAGACTTAAGTGAGGAGTGTCCAGCTCTCACCCATTTTCCCCTCCATTTGGCTCCCCAAGGGATTGTACTGGGGATTCAGATTCACTTCTGGAAGAGAGGCTTATGGTCTCTGTTGCTCCCCATAGCCCATAACACTTTACAGTGGGGCCAACATGCTGGCAACATGAAGAGAGCTATAAGGAGCTTTACTCTCTGAAATGTATCTGTTGCTGCCCAGAGATTCCTTACCATAGGGAAAAGCTGAGAGAATTCTCTATTTTTATTCAATAAACAAGTATCTATTGAGCTTCTATTTTATGGATGCAGTGTTAAAGACCTTTGGTTATTCTACTGTTAGCATTTAGTTGGAAGAAAAGGTGTACACACAAATGTAAGTATAGATTTCTATAAATGCCAAAATAAGTGAAGAGTATGCAAGTGTTTTTAGATATTTGGTAAATAAACAAGTATATATTGTATAGCACCAGGAAATATATTCAATATCTTGTAGTAGCTTATGGTGAAAAAGAATATGAAAATGAATATATGTATATTCATGTATGACTGAAGAATTGTGCTGTACACCAGAAATTGACACAACATTGTAAACTGACTATACCTCGATAAAAAAAAAAACAGATATTTGGTAGGAGAAATCACATGGACATATGTAGCATTTGTCTCTATTGATCAATGCATAAGACCTTTTAAGGGTCACTGGCCCCAAGCCCATTAGAAATACTTTCTCTAAAGCCCTGCACTTTTGTATTTTTAGTTATAACACTGGAAGGCGTCATCAAGAACCACAGTAAGACATGACATTCATTCCACAACAGGAAGTGCTCAAGTGGTGATACTGGTATTTTTCCTTTCTTTTTCCATTCCCTTTTCTTTTTCCACTACATCTATTCTTACACGTATTTCATACTAAAAGCTGGGGTTTACCTTACACATTTTTGATTGAGTAAAGCTCAGTTTCAAGATTTGTGCTAGCCCCAAAATCACCAACTAGAGATTGTTAACTTTACAAAGGGCCTCCCCTCCCCTGCTAGATGGATGATTATTTGAACTTGGTGTGATTAACAGATTAACGACTGCGACTCTGTATCACAGATTCTTACCCTAGAAAGATGAGGGTTTGTTAACATTGGATAGTACACTAATTGGCAGATTGACAGGGACTGAAGTTTGTCTACTTGCTATTTTTGGCACCTCCAGGTGTGTGTTGCAGTAAATTAGGGTGAAGTTAACATAGAAACCATATGGAATACTATCTCCCTGAAGACCTATTATTTAACCTTTGCCTGCCTTACTTATCCAAGAAAACGGAAGTGCTTTGAAAAAAATGATAGTCATATATTTAGTAGGTAACAGTAAGGCTGACGCATCACCATCATTGTCATCATCATCAACATCATCGTTGTTTTCAACAATTTTAGAAATGATTTTTCACAAATTTAAAGGGGTATGATCTCTATCCTGTAAATACTTGAGTTGGGTTCAAAGAACCATTTAAGATGCAAATAATAAAAAAGTGTCTCCTTTATACAGGTTTAGTTACAGGGAGTGAATGTCGAGGTAGGAAAAGCAGAAAAGGAGAGAATTAGAGGGAGAGAAAAAGGAAAAAAAAATCATACACAAAGGTGAGAAGAAACTATGGAAGGAAAATTAATAAAGCTCATTTATTTCAACATAATGATTCCTTTTCTTAGGCATTAAAATAGTTCATGACCCTTTTCCTGAGGCACTTAAGCCATGAGTCATATTCATGGTTTTATAAGTTTCTGGGAGAATTTAATTCTCTAAGACACAACAAAATCCCAACAGATATTCATTTTATATGACATTTGGGGTTGTAGCATGTGGACGATTTCATAGAAGAAAGAAACCCTCCAGCAACCTTTCCTGAAATTGTGTGGGTGATGGAATATAAAAAACAAGAATAAGTGTAGGAAAAAAAAGGTAAAATACAAGCTCTTAAAATATATTTACGGAAGATGAAGTTTAATCATATAAAAGCTTGTGGAAGTATGTGTGTGTATAAAATATATAATGGTGTTAAGAAAGCACATATCTGAGAGGTAGGATTACAGGTACTTTTATAAAATGTGGTTTAGTAGTGGTTAAGAGCATGGATTCTAAAATAAAACTAATCTGGGTCCAAGTCCTGTCCTCTGGAAACCTGGTTAGCTTCTATGACTCTGACCTAAGTTATACAACTCTTGGGGGTTCTCTTTTCGCTGTATTTAATATGAGTGGCTCTTGATAGAATAGTGTGATGTGACAGTCATGATATAAGTCATGATGTACCTAACACATGAGAATGTTATGAGGATTATGTAAGAAATGAGTATGAAGTACCACACTTGATGCTCAGTAATTACTCATAAATGATTGTATTATTGTTTATTTTTACCTATTTTTCTTGCAGAACTTATAAAAAATCTCATACATTTATAGTAAGAATAAGAACAAAATAGATCTGCAAAAATATTGGGCATGGAAGAGTTTACTTTTATAATACATAGGGTAGGGCAGGGAAACATTTCTATTAGGAAAAGCTAAAATTTTCCCAAACATTTTTTTCTACCCTGATTTTTCATCAGAAAATGCAAGTGAAAGTAAGGTTGATTGGGCCTATAAGCACTATCTGTATGAGGTTTATTTTGAAGGTAAAATGCAGTACATTGCTTATTTGTAATCATATAGTATGGAGTAGATCTATGTAACTGAACATTAAATTGAGAAATATTTATTCCAGTCATATCTCCTCTGTTATACTGAAACCATAATTAATTATAGTCATAATTATTGCATCACATTTGAAAAAACTAATTCCAGCCTTTGTATTTGAAAAGAAATGACATTTTAGAAGATGGTAAATTAAGGAGAGCTATGCATTCTTTGATACCCCTCCCACTGAGAGGTGAAGGTTATTTCCCCTACCTTGAAACTGTGCTAAATTTAGTAACTTGCTTGACCAAAAGAATGTAGGAGAAAAAACTTTCTGGGACTTCCAAGGCTATGGCATAAAGAGCCCTGTAGTTTCTGCGCCAGCCTTTTAGAATACTTGCTTTGGGGAAGGTGGCTGCTGTGTAAGAAATCTGACTACCTTGGGACCACTGCACCATGATGAAACTCGTGGTAACCATGTGGACAGGCTGCATGTAGAAAGAAGGGAAGATGTCTAGGCAATCCAGCTAGGATTCAGCTGGGCAACCCTAAGGATTCAGCCATCCTTTGGTATCAAATATAGCAAATGAGCCACCTTAATAGACATATTAGCTCCAGGAGATATGACATGGAGAGGAACTTAAGAGTCTAACCAACAGCCAGAATGAAATCCAGATATATGGCTCCAGTAGAAGAACTCCAGCTATCTCCAGCCAATCAAGCCATCCAAGGTGAGGCGCCATACATCTTAAAGAAACGTACCATCCACCATTGTATTCTGCCCAGTTCTTGACCCACAAATCATGAATACAGTGGAATATATTGGTTTATGTCTCTAAGTTTTAGGGAGGTTTGGTATGCAGAAACAGATAACCAGAATAGAGCCCCTATTTATAAATCAGAGGCACTTCAGGTATATTTACTACTAATCTGTTTAACTGTCTTTTTTTTCCCATTAATCACACACTCCTAAACCAATCATTTACCAAAACTGAGCTGAATGTATAGTCCCAAGAACTTGCTACATGAGTGATCACAACACAAGCAGTGAACTAATAAAAAGATCCAACTTTTTTTTTCCCCCAAAGTATCAATCCTTGCCATGTATTCTTACCAAAGCAAACTCATGAGATATCCTTCCATCTGGAGGCAGTTTTGCACCAAAACCTAAAGCTGGGAACATTTTATCACTGTCATAGTCTTGAACGATTTCTCCCACTGCTTTCAGTGCCATACCATAGGCATTCAGCTGATAAGGATTCATGTAGTGGAGAGAAGTTGGCTGGGCAGGGTTGCCTGATGACAGAAAAAAATATTTCAAACATAAGTGATCAGGCTAAAGATAAAACTTTTGGACAATTTTCTTGATACCTATTTCAGATTGAAATACTAAAAATTATGTTTTTCTGCCTACATTCATAGTATGTTAAATAGTTTCTTTTGGATAGAGATTGACATAGTGATATTTATTACATTAGACCAGACATGTAGAAAGTTTCTCAAATATATGCTAACTATATGCAGATTTTTTCAGAAATGATTTTTCATTGTCAATGCCACAGGCTATTTTTGAGTTTCAGCCTCAAAAGAAGCATAAGAGTATTTTTGTTAATCTTATTTTATTGTAATCTTTTATTTTTAAAAAGTTGGGTGCCTTTAGCTTGAATCTTTATGCCTATAGTCAGAGACCCCAACTGATTTAATGGGCTTCAATAATTCTGAAGCCTTCTTAAAGTTGTCTCACAAACATAAATTGATTATTTGAGCCATATCCTAATTTAATCACTTTAAAAAAAGTAAGAGCATAATGATTTTGAAATTCATGCTAATTAAATATCTAGATCTGAAAAAAATTATTCAGCTTCTAACTAGACATTAAGCTAGGAGCCCAAAGCCTCAAAGTCTTGCCATTTCCAGGACAACAACTATAAAAGCCTGTAATAAATCCTACCACAGTGTTTACTGGGAAGACGAAATAAGATTATGTATGAGGAAGTGATTAAAAATTATAAAGCACCATAGAAATATAAAGTTTAACTACTACTATTATTATCTGGGTCATCCACAAGGTTCTGAATTTTCAATATGCTATGTTGTGGGATATTGTATTTGAATAAAGATGAATTTGAGAGATAAACTAATGTATGTGCTACCACTTAAACACACTGAGATTCACATTCACTTGCCCTAATTATCAGCACAAAGGCAGCCTGAAAGTCCATTTAGTTTTTTAAATGAAAATGGAAATTAAATGGGACTTGTAATAGCTCATAAAGCTCAATCTACATTAAAATATTGCCTGAAGAAGGAAAGCCTCAAGGCATAGGTTTTTTTTGATAGGGGGAAAAAAATAATAATGCCTTGAGATCCAAAGAGTAACAAAATGAAGGAAAGATCTCCCTTTGTTTTATAATGCATATAATAGTACACAGAACATTTTTGGTTTAAAAATAATTCATTGTGTAAATGCATTTGTATTTCCAAAGGGTTACCAGCATTCAAGGGCTGTTTCCACATGACAAAATTTCTAAAATAAGTGTCTTCTGACCAAGATGGGCCTTAATGTTCCCCTCAGCTGGACTAACTTTGAGAAAGGTTTCTCCTGACTATCGGCCCAATAGTCAGGAGAAATTGCAAATTCCTTCTCTGCTCCTTTGAGATGCAAATTTTACTATAATCCTGCCTGCCATGTCTGTCTCAGGGACCTGGGAGCTATCCCTTTGAAATGTAATCATCAAGAAAGACAGAACCTAGTCTCTGTGGGCCAGTAGGAGCCTGAGTGGGAATTAGTTAACATAGCCGGCCTAATTCACACAGGCCAGCTCCCCCTGCAGCATCCCTCAGTCCTTTCCCACTAGTTCACCACAGCACTTAAAAACCCTTTCACCTTTTGTTTTGGAAGAACTGAATTCAGTTTCTCTTTTCTATCTCAATAGCTTTAATCTCTATTGCAAAAGTCCTGAGTGAAGTTTTCCTTAGCTGTTTAACTTATCTGGTGCAATTTTCTTTTGACACTTCTTTCTGAAGTCAGGATTTGGCTTCTTGGTCAAAAGCCCATTGGAGACAGAGCTAAACAATACTACTACTTGGCCAAGTGGTTATTTGACACAACTCTCAAATATAAGAAGATCTGTTACCCAATGGTGGCAATATGCAACTAATTCTATTTCTCTGAGAAAACCACAATTTACAAAGTTAAAAAAAATTCCACTAATATCCCAGCATATCTAAACATGTTAGCCTATCATGCGTAACAGACCTCATCCTACCCGTTCAGAGATGTTCTCTTTCCAGCATCTTCATCCAGCCCAACCTCTTCACTATTCCACTGATATCTTCCTTTCCATCCCTACCTCTCAGTTTGCGATTCTATCCTGAAATTCACTTTCTCCTCCTCGAGCTTGGGTCTCACATGCAGACAATCTTCTTTATTTATTCCAGCCCTTATTAACTGTCTTTTCTCTCCTACTCTTATGCACTTGTGTTCTGCACCACAAAATTCAGCAATTCTTTGAATCTGGGACCATGTTTGTACCACATCTGTATCAGTAGCAATGCATACGAAAAATGAACTTGTAGTAGGTTGATAACATTGGGTTGTCAGCTAGTAACAATAATTATAAGAGCATGAAATCTAACATGAACTTACTTCATATCTCACTTAATCTCTTTTTAATAAACCTACAACATAGGTACTTTTATTACACCCATTTTTCAGATTAAATAACTTGCCCGAATCACACAGTAATAATGGGTCAAACTAGAATATGAATCTTGTTAGATTTTATAGGCCTTACTCTTAGCTAGAATTCTTTGCTTAAGGATTTTGTAGTATTTTAAACCCTGAATACTATCAGACATACCTGATTTTGTTTTAGAGGTATGCTATGCCTTTATTAAAAAAAAAAAAACACACGTGACTAGGCTCATTTTTATATGTTTTATTGAGATATAACTCATACAACTTACAATTAACCCATTTAAAATGTACAATTCAATGATTTTAAGTATATTTACAGATATGTACAATGATCAATGTAGTCAATTTTAGAAGATTTTCATCACCTCACAAAGTGTACCTATTTACTATCATTCCCTATTACTCCATCCAGCCCAGCACTAAACAATGGCTAATCTACTTTTTGTTTCTATTAATTTGCCTATTTTGGACATTTCATGTACATAGAATCACATAATATGTGACGTGCTGTGACTATCATTCACTTAGCACAGTGATTTCAAGGTTCATCTGTGTTGTAACATGTTGAACTTCATATTTCATTCCTGTTTACTGCTGTATAGTACTCCATTGTATGAATATACCACATTTAAAAATCCACTTATCAGTTGATGGACATTTTGGGTGTTTCCAAATTTGGCTATTATGCTGCTATAAACATTCATGTACAAATTTTTGTGTGGACATATGTTTTTATCTCTTTTGCATATGTATCTAGCAGAATTGCTGGGCATATGGTAACTATGTTTATAACAACTTTAAGGACTGCCAAAGAGTATTCCAAAGTGGATGCACCATTTTACATTCTCAGCAGCAGTATATGGGGGTTCCAATTTCTCCATATGCTTGGCAACACTTGTGACCTGACTTTTGGATTATAGTCATCCTAGTAGGTGAAATAGTATCTTACTATGGTTTGGATTTGTGTTTCCTGATATATAAGTATGTCAAGTACCTTTTCCTGTGCTTATTGGTCATTTGTATATCTTTTTTGAATAAATGGAGTATCATTTTAATTGGATTATTTTTATTTTTTGAATTATAAGATTTCTTTATACATTCTAGATATAAGCCCCCTATGAGATATTTGGTTTGCTAATACTTTATCCCCATTCTGGGGTTTGTCTTTCCACTTTGTTAACTGTGTTCTGTGTAGCCTAAAAAAATTGAATTTTGATGTGGTTCAATTTACTTATTATTTGCTCTTGTTGCTTGTGTTAGTTTAGTGTCATATCTAAGAATCAACAGTCAAATCCATGGTCATGAAGGCATATCCCTATGTTTTCTTCTAATATTTCTATAATTTTAACCTCTACATTTAATTTTTGATGTATTTTATATTAATTTTGTATATGATGTTAGCTAAGGATCTAACCTCATTTTTTTGCATGTGGCTATCCAGTTGTCCCAGTACCATTTTTGAATAGACTCTCCTGAATTGTCTTGTTACTCTTCTCAAAATCAGTTAACCTTAGATGTATGGGTTTATTTCTGTAATCTCACTTCTGTTTCATTGATCTATCTATGTCAGCCCCACACTGTCTAGATTACTGTTGCTTTGTAGTAAGTTCAGAAAATGAGGAGTATGAATCTTCCTACTTTGTTCATTTTTTCAAATCTGCTTTGGTTCTTCTGTGTCCTTTAAAATTCCAGACAAATTTTTGGGTCAGGTATTCATTTCTTCAAAAAAAGGCTTTTCAGATTTGATAGAGATTAAAGTGAGTATGTCATTCTCTTTGGAAAATATTGCCATCTTAACAATGTTGAATTTTCTCAACATGTTTCCCACTTATTTAAATCTTTAATTTCTTTCAAAATTTTTTTCAGAATATAATTTAGGGTATAAGTTTTGCATTCACTTTTTAAAATTTATTCCTAAGTACTATATTCCTTTTGATACTATTGTGTGGAATTGTTTTCCTAATTTCATTTCCAGATTGTTCATTGGAAATGTATAGAAAAAGAATTGGTTTTTATATTTTTATCTTCCATCCTTCAATCTTGCTGAACTCATTTATTAGTTCTAATAGATTTTTAGTGGATTCCTTAGGATTTTCTACATAAAAGAGTATGCCATCTGTAAATAAAAATAGCTTTACCACTTCCTTTCCAATCTAAATGTCTTTTATTCATTTTTTTCTTGCCTAATTGCCTTGGCCTCCAGTACAATGTAAACTAGAAGTGGCAAGAACAGACATCCTTGTTCTAGTTCTCACCTTAAAGGGAACACATCCAGCTTTTCATCCTTAAGTATGATGTTGGCTATAGGTTTTTCATATTTTCTCTTCATAAGGTTAGTAAGTCAATTTCTATTCCTAGTTTAAGAGTTTTTATTATAAAAGTATGTTGGACTTTATCAATTTTTTTTCTATATCAGTTGATATGGCCATGTGGTTTTTACATTTTCTTCTATTGATATTGGTGTATTACATTACTTGATTTTTGAATATTAAGCCAACCTTGCATTCCTGGGATAAACTTTAATTGGTCAGAGTATATTTCTCTTTATATGTTGCTGGATTCAGTTTGCTAGTATTTTGTTAAGAATTGTTATACCAAGAAAGTATATTGATTTTCAGTTTTTCTTATGATGTCTTTGTCTGGTTTTGGATCAGGGTAATACCTCTCAGAATGAGTTGGGAAGTATTCCTTCCACTTCTATTTTTTTTTTTTTTTTTTTTTTGGAAGATTCTGTAAGACTTGGTATTAATCCCTCTTTAAGTAGAATTCACCGGTGAAGCTATCTGGGTCTGGGTACACATAAAGTTTGTGGATAGTTTTTAAATTACTAATTCAATTTGTTATTACAGGCCTATTCAGATTGTCTATTTTCTTAAGTCATTTTCTTCTCAGTAGTTTGTGTCTTTCTATTGAATAGATTCTAGCTCTTCTAGTTATGTCAATGCTCATCAGTAAATACAAGCTAGTATTTTAATGCAGTTGGATTTTAGGTGTCTATGTTTCATATTTTAATGAATAAAATACACGTGTAAAAATCATCAACTTGAAGCCACAATGTTGGAGAATAAACTTATTGTGTAATCAAAGGTAAGCTGAAGTAGTTTGGTCTCCTCATCTCTATTTCTAACTCTAGTACTAACAAGTCAAAATGTATCAGTTAGTAAAACAATTTTCTGGATCTGAGTTTTCTTATTTGTATGAGGATGATGGTTGGGGTAAGTGATCTCTATGGTGACTTCTTACCTAAAAATTCTATTATTTTGTGAAACATGAGTGAATGAGAAAGAAATGTGAAGTGAAAGGAATATAATTTGAGAGTCATAGCACAATAAACAATTTGAAAAAACCTAGATACAAATATAAACTTATGATAAAATTAAATAATGAGATTCATGTTCTTATGATACATAATAAATAAGTGATTTCACTGATAACTGATAATTGTTCTGTTTGAAACCAAATCACTTCAAAATAAAATTAAAAGTCCACTGTCTGTCTTTTCTTAAAATGTTTGATATACAAATTATGAATATCCATTCATGGGGTGTTATATGATAGTCCCTCTGAGTTAATTAAATAATTTGTTAACATGAGTCATTCTTAAAAATACACAAATAAAAGTAAAGCAAGTTGCAAAAGGTACATGTACTTGAAATACATTTATATAAATTAATACACAGAGAAGTACTATAAAATGAGGATTATAATTACATACACTTCAGAATTATAGTTCTGTATGGAGAAGGGAAGGTAGAAGCAATAGGGCAGGTAGACCATGAACTTAATATATCTAAAATTTTCTTTTTTAAAATATATAAAACAAAAGTGTTAATATTTCAATATTGAATAAATTTGAATGGCACTATTTATGCACTTAATGTTGTATTTCTTATAGTCTCTTGTGTATCTGAACTATTTCATAGTATTAAAAAAAATTATGTAAATTTTATATGAAACACTTCTAAAGTATGTATGTAATGTATATATAGAAAAAAATACCTAAACTCACGAAAATAAATATTTACTTTCTCATGTAACTGCTGATAATTTTTATTATGGGATAGTCATAATACTCACCATTTGATGCTGTAAAATCAATAGCCACTGTGAAATTGATTTGCGTTCTAAAATTAAGTAAATAAGAATCATTAATAATTGAATAATGTCATAAAAAGGAGTTTGATTTCCATTTGTGTTCTATTTTTTACATCAGTAAACTTTTTAATGTTATTACTAGCAACTATGTTATAGCACACACTGTAAAATCAATAGGCATTTTTATAAGCTAAGAACTTGGCAAAATACATTTACAATCATATCACTGTAAAATACAAAATAAAGTGTCAGGTATAAAAACAGCTCCTAGTTGAGAGCAAAATAGCTAAGTGAGGGGCTCATAATAAAGAAATCAAACTGCAAATAATTATTTGCCAGTGTCCAATGAGAACATTTAGTATTCATTTGCTTTCAGAACTATTCTGTAGTCAATGTGAAATTTTTATGCCCTCAAAAGTAAGGCATAGCTAAAATCATGTCTAATAATATCATTCTTTAAACTAATTCTTTCCAACAATCCTGAAAACACGGGATTTTCTTTTGCTTTCTTCAGAACTATTTTAGAAGTATTTTAGATACTGATCTATCCCTTAGTGCTCAGAGCATTACTGTGTATATGTGTGTATTTATAGACATAGATAAATATTTATATAGATGAAATTGGTTATAGAAACTTAAAATTTTCAGCACATGGTAGTTGCCTCAAATTGTTTTACTGGGTTAGCATTTGTTTTTCTTTTCTTCCTGATAGAAACCAAAGAAGTGGCATTCACATTAAAAATTCACTCTTTTGGATACACCTTTGACTCTTTCTGTATGTAATTCCACTTCTTTCTCACCAAAGAAGGCATTAAAAACAAATAAGTGACAAGGATGTGATTACTGGGATAACCTGCTATCATGACTAATTTACAAAATAATTTTAACTGAAAAAGTAAATCATTTGAAAACATATGTACTTTAGACTATTTTTAATAACAAATTACTTTTGACCCACTGTACAACTGACTTAACACTTCAAAGTTTGAGCTGTTGTTTAAATGGTGGTGGTGGTGATAATGATGATGGTGGTGATGATGATAATGGTGATGGTGGTGATGGGTACTATAGTACTGGGTTCCTTGTAGTTCTCTTACTATAAACTATAGTAATATTTCCTTCTTTCTCTAAAAATTCAGCCTGAAAAATCCTTAATATTATCCAGGTGTTGAAACACGTTCACTTTTTTCCCCCTAAAGAATAAACAACCTTTTGTGCTTTACATTAATAAAAACTAATAAAGATTCTCTTTATAGCTATATGGTAATTTTCTTCCTTAGAGCAGAAATTAGGTTTATAGGCTAAGAATATAGGCTAATTTGGAGCATAACACATTTAACACATAAAACTTTTAGAAAAAGAAATCAGTGAAACATTTGGGAGAATATTTTGAGATAATAAACCCCTCTGAGGGATTGAAAAGAACAGTCACCATCAGCACATTGCTTTGTCATTTTAAGCCTAAACACATTCAAACTTGCCTCTCAACCATTACTTAGGTAATGAAACAATTTCAGGGAATGACTTACCCTCCCTTAATATAGTCAAGGAATGAAACTTCTGTTTCTACTAAGAAAGAAAGTAAGGTGACCTGAAAGAAAGAAAAGAATAACAAGGCAGAATTACCTGCTAGTGCTAATGGCAATCCCAAACAGACTTTTTTCTAACAGAAGAAAAAGCATATTGCCTAGCATTTTGAAAATCAATTAAAATATTCCTCCTTATTAAAATTTCCTAGGACTCATTGTTCTTACATTTAAAATTATCAGAAGAAAAGGGATCAAAAAATAAAGTGACTTACATGACCAGTTTACTTCCTTTGAAGAACAACATAAAAATTATCTACAAGGGCATTATGTTACTTCCAATTTTAGATACAAAGGAAATTGAAAGAAAGTTGGAAAACGGTTACAACTAAAAAATCAAAATCAGTGAGCTAAACTGCATAGAAAGAAATGTGTGGTTTTGTCCTGGTATTGTAATGAGGCCATCCAGTATTGTAATGTCTTGCTTTGTAAAAACCTTTAAAGGAAAACTTGGGCGGAACTTGTATTTGCTTCTACCAAGGAGACGTACATTTTAGGATTAAAATTCTCAGTATATTTTTTATCGAAATGGGATGGTTTCGATTTTTAACAATTTTAAAATAAACTTTCATCTTTGCACTTTCCTGTACTGATTTAGTCCAACATTTCCACAGACTTGTAAATTTTAAAGCACTGTAAACAAATACTTTCACATCTCATAAAACAAGTCTTAGTTACATGTATAAAGAATGTAGTATTTCTTAATACAACTTAAACTTTTTCAGGTCTGCTTGATTCTCTCTAGGTTGTTCACTGAATGAAGAATTCGTAACAACTTCATCTTCCCTCAAAGGCCATTCAACCCCTAGGACAGTATGTAGGCTGCTAGGTCGCCACCTCCTATAAGATATTCTCCATTTCAACCATTCCCACAGCAAGTTATTTTTTTTTTAAATATATACCTTCATATTAAAAATCCTAAGTGAAACAGTTCAGTTTTTAGTTGCTTCTAATTGATAGAAAATATATATTTTTATTCACTTATTTGAATCTTTAATGAATAACATAAAATTTGACTTACTGTTCCTGAATTAATGTACTTCTTCTTTTTCCCTTTCTTTTTGGGATTTATCACCTTAAAAAGCAGATAAAACAATTATAGTATCAGGTTTTATACTCAAATATTTAAAAAATGTGTAGTCCAACCTGGTGCCTTCAATTCTTATGTATTCATTCACTTACAAATATCTTTAATATGACTCCTAAGTAGTCAACCAGCCAAAACTTCTCTGCAAAAACTGGAAACAACCTGAATGTCCATCGACAGATGACTGGATAAATAAACTGTGGCATATTTATATAATGGAATACCACTCAGCCATAAAAATAGTAAAATAATGCCATTTGCTGCAAAATGGATGGACCTGGAGATTGTCATTTTATGTAAAGCCAGAAAGAGAAAGAAAAATACCATATGATATCACTCATATATGGAATCTAAAAAAAAAATAGACAAATGAACTTATTTACAGAACAGAAACAGACTCTCAGACATTGAAAGCAAACTTATGGTTACCAGGGGGCAAAGAGGGTAGGAAGGGGTAAATTGGGAGTTCAAGATTTGCAGGTACTATAAATAAAATAGGTAAATAGTAAATTTATACTGTATAGCACAGAGAACTGTATTTAATATCTTATAGTAACTTATAATGAAAAAATATAAAAATATATTGTATGTATATGTATGACAAGCATTGTACTGTACATCAGAAATGGATACATTATAAACTGATTATACTTCAATTAGAAAAAAAAAAAAGAAGTTACTAGTGATAATCTTCTTTAAAAAAAAGTCTCTTTTCAGTAACATTCTTCTCAATCACTTTATGCATTGACTACCCTATCATATGCATCTTCTTGATGTGAGAGAGACTTTTAATAGTCAAGGTCCCAAATAATAGTGATTGCTTTGTATAAAAACTAGAGTTTTTCTAATAAATAAAATATACCCAAGAGACATAAGTTTTTATTAGATTAAATACACTAACAGAGCAAATCACCCAAATATGGGAATACTTAAGGGCTCCACTTACTGCTTAATAATGGCAGTAATTTCCATTAGACAGGGACCTAGTGGGAGCCACACCCGACCACAAACCTAGTAATATGCTGACTGACTGAGGACCCAGTTGTGCACTCTGAAAAGGAAACTTGGCCCAGGACCACTCTACTGAAGCCAGTCTCATCCACCCACGTAATCCACACTCACCTGAGCCTCTGGTAACAAGCCCACCTACTGCAGACCCCACTGTAGACCTAGTAACAGCCTCAAAACTAGCCCCAAATCAGCACAACTAAAATTCTGGAGGAAGTCCTATCAGCCCAGAATTGCCAGGAGAAGGGCTTTACCTGCCAAACCCGTCTGTAAAGCAGGAGGAGGCTTTGAAAAGATCAGGCATATTGCTGGAGAGCCAGAAGGCCAAGTGCAGGACTGTGTGCATGGCCAGGAAAGACCTTGAGGAAGCCCTCATATCTTTCATCTGTGGCTGACTTTGAGTCTTTATTTAAACAGCAAGGAAAAGCCAGGGTAGAATTTTACACCTGGAGCATATAAGAAGCGTACCAATGTACATAAATCTCTTATCAAATCTTGTGTTGACCACTAGTTAACCAAGCACAGACCCACACAGCAAAGAAAACAGACTTTCCAGAATTACTCCAAGAAAGTCACTACCCACAGCAACAACAAACCCCGGGAAAGCAGGGGATCTGTTATCCCATGTTACTATACTTTAAAAAATTTCCAGCATTCAACAACCACCAAAAATACAAAGCATGCATAAAAAGACAAAAGCATGGCCAATACATAGGGGGAAAAAAAGCAATCAATAGTAACTGTCTTTGGGAACTTGTAGATATGGGATTTATTTAATAAATTCTTTAAATCATCTATTATAATTATGTTTAAAGAACTAAGGAGGCTAGGTATAAAGAAATAAGGTATGAAACAATGTCTTACCAAATAGAAAAATCAATAAGCAGATCAAAATTTAAAAAAAAAAGAACCAAATAGAAATTACCAACTTAAAAAGAACAGTAACAAATGAAAAATTTGCTAGAGGGGTTTAATAGAACATTTGGGCTGGCAGAAGAAATAATCAGTGATCTTGAAGATTGGTCAACTGAGATTTTCTAGTTTAAGAAACAAAAAAGAAAAATAAAGAAAAAAAAATGAACAGAGCCTAAGAGACCTGTGGTATATAATCCCGCATTACAACATATAAATACTGAGAGTACCAAAAATAAATGGGAGAGAGAAAAGGGCAGAAAGAATATGTGAAGGAATAATGGCTGAAAATTTCCAAGGCTGCCTCAACAAAACTGAACCCCTTACATGTGTGCGGAAAATGACGTTTCCAATGAATTGGACCAAAAGCTTGCTGTCCACAGAAATTCTAAAACTACTTATACATAATACATAATGGTCTCCCAGATTTTCTTCAGACTGATCTCTTGTATTGAGAATATGAATAATAAGAACACATTTATATTTGAAGTTATGGCACAAATATCCAGGCTGAGTATTTAATAAGGAATAATTGTTACTAAGTTTCTTTGTCATCTCATCAAATGGAATACTGATTATCTCATTAAGCAAGCATTGTTGGATAAGAGAGCTCCATAGAGAAGACACTGTAAGAGCTAAGGAAACTCAAAATAATTGATCTCTGGAGGATTATGTGGTGACTTGGCAGTGAATTAGTTCTAAGCACAAGGAGGACTAGTATGCATGTCTCATTCCTCCTCAGCCTTGAGAGTGTGGAGAGAAAACAGGCATCTATATAAGTGCAACCTGTCTTCCTTTCATTGTCTGTTCTGAGCTTTAATATTCTGTCCTCAAAAGACTCAGATAGAAAAAGTGATCCATTATGCTTAACTTTGTCTTTCCCTGGGAAGCTTTCTTGGGATGAGTTTGCTGGCCCCTACCCTCCCAATAATATTTCGTAGTCTGCTAAGTATACTATTATATATAGCACCTATCAAGATACTTTAAATATATTTCATGTGTTTGTCTCTCCCATTAGACAGTGAATTTTTCATTCAGCTCTATATCCCCAGAGACTAATACAATGTATGGAATAAATATTTTATTTATAAATTAATAAATGAATGCACAGAATACAGCTGCTTTAGCCTAGTAAGAAGGTGACTGACAGAAGGAGATTCGTCCACTCTTAAAAGAGGTCAATTTTAGTGTTAGTGTCATTATTGACTAAATGCTGAGATATCCTCCTTGACTATCAATGTACATCAAATTTAAAAATGACAGAGAATGTACAGATGATATAGCTCAAGCATTAACAGTGCTAAAACATACCATATGCTTAACACATCCCTGGTAGTTAACTGGCAAAGGTAGTTTTAAGGCAGAAATAACTACTGTGTTTGCTTTAGTAACTTGGATTTCTCTAGTGACTGAATTATACTTTCTCATTCCCTTCAGTCTTCATCTAAACAACAGTTAAGATGCTCTAACACACCAAGCAAAAAACAGCTTGTTATGTAACATCATGCTGACACAACTAAAATGCATATTTTTCTCTTTTTATTAAAAAGGGATTGAGCAGGAGGTTGGTAGGGAGGCAAAACATAAACGCTGAAGCTCAAGAAAAAATAAACTTGCATCCACATTGAATATTTTTAAAGTAAGAAAATATTTCATAAGCAAGAATTTTTAAATCACTCAAAATAGATTCAAAAGACCATGTGACTTGAAGAGAAATACTATCATTTAATCTCAGAAAACAATCTGCTCAATAAATTTAAGATTCTAACATATACTAGCACTTAGTTAACTTTTGGCAATTATCCTTTGCAAAAATCTATACTTTAAAAGCATAAATTGGGGAGGGTATAGCTCAGGGGTAGAGTGTGTGCCTAGAATGCACAAGGTCCTGGGTTCAATCCCCAGTTCCTCCATTAAAATAAATAAATAAACTTAATTACCTTCCCCCAAAAGAAACAAACAAAAACAATAAACAAATAAAAATTAAAAACATAAATTTACTTATTTCAGAGGAAAATAATAAAATTCCTCTTACCTCATACACGTTGAATTGTGACTGCCCTCTAGAAAGTTCCCTATAGCTTGTTGTAAATTCTCCAATGAAATCATGACTAAAATTAAGGGGAAAAATAGAGAGTATTAGCTTTCATACATTTGTTAATTATATTTTAAAACTTTTCAGAAATGTATAGTTTAATCATGAAAAAAAATGCCTGATATTATTATGAACATAATAACATAATTTAAGATGACACATAATTTCATTGTTCTTTAATCCAAAATTATGTATACTCAAAACCACATTTTGTTAGTATTCAAATAATATTGTTATCCCACAAATGTTAATATTTCAAATAGATGTATTAGTTTTAATAACTCATATCTCAAAAGTATTTTATCTTCTATGCTTTCCAAATTATTATTAATTAGGATAAAAGTTTAAGGCACTCAAAAACTTATTATTATCCATATCAATAATCACAAATCAAAGTCTTCAAGTTTTCCTATGACCAGAATGTAATAGGACACTATTTTTAAAAGGGTACCAGACATTCCTATGGATGATAGTCACCAAGCCTTATAATAATAATTTAAAAGTACATTGCTAATACCAAACATGGTTATTCTGAATTTCTTCATCTTAAAGCAATCATCACTGTCTTCTCAGAAGGCAGAACTTCTCAATTTAGGTGGGGAAGGGTAAGGACTGAGAAATAATTTTCATTATGAAATTCTTATCACTGATTACTGAGGCTGACTTATGCAACTGTAAAACACATGTTATGCATTCAGCAGTTTAGAGGGGACTTGTGTTCCACTACTCTGCACTAATTCAATGGCCAACGCTAGGATGTACACATACACTGCTGAGAAATAAAAATGAAATGCTGGTATTTGGTGCCATGGTGAAATGTGATACATCAGGGGAGGAAGATAAAGCTTGTAAGAGCTGAAGTACTATAACAGTCATACAGAATGTCATCGCTATTTGTATCATAGAGTTTCAGTTTGGCCCATTTGCTTTGCAAGTACAAGGTGTTCATTACAATAAAAATGGGTATCTTCCCCAGGCTCCAGGTGGGTTTATGCTTAACTGTGAGTCCCTAAAATCCATACATCTTCCACAGACCTGATGACCAGTTACAAGCAACAAATGGTGGCTAGCCAACCAAACTACTGATTTCTAAAGCTGGGATTTCAAAGAAAAAACTAGCTGCCATCAATTTTAGTAGAGTTTTTTGCAATATAATTTTTTTTAAATTAAGATACAACTCATTTTAGGTATTCAGCCTCCCAGTTCTCTCTTATCTTAAAGACCTTGTGCACATATGACAGTAATCTTTACAGAGCATTCCTCTATTTACCCCAGGGTCACCTTGACCTCTACTAAATTTAACTTTCAGAAGCAGATCCGCACACATGAAAATGGGAAAAGGAAAGAGAACTGAAGACTGTGATAAATACAGTTGTATTTGTGAATCCAAACCCCAGCACTCACTCTTTCAAGTTACACAGGGAAAATGACTAAACAATACTTTGTGCTACCTATTTTTTAAATAAGTAAAACAATTCTCTTTGATCTTGAGAAGTAAAAGCTTACAACCACAGTATCTTTCACAGAAATTTAAAAAACTCTTGAGTTATGAAGATTCTGTCTAGAATCTATCCTGCATTGCTATTTATGTTTCAGATATCATTAAGTCACCGAGAAAACGTTCTATGAAAGCCCATCAAACACAATTTTGATATTGGTGAGTGTGGACAAGCCTTGTGTGTAACGAGCGCGCACCAAACTAGTGACGGGGACCTAATATGGAAGCCTTAGGAGTGACTCAATCATTTAAGCCCTCATGGCAGTTTTCTGACTGTGTAAATCCTACCCGTTTGGTTAATTAAAAAAAAAAAAGTTTTTTAATTCAATGTTTAGCTCTTATTTTTAACACTAAATTCCTGCCACTTGATACTAAGCAAAAATGTGGTCTAGAAAAGTAATATTTACTGGTTTCAATTACTTAACTGAGTAACTACTCAATTACATCTCAAGAACATGTGATACATCCATCTGGATAAAGCCTGCCCAGCAGAGTGACAAATCTGGACTGAAGTGCAATGGTCAGGTTTACTGAACTGCACAATAACGTGCCCGTGTTGAAGTCATGGCGGAACTTTCTAAGAAGCCATTCTTGGACAGTTAGTTTAGTTCTGTTTTGTTCTTGTTGAATTTGTTGCTCTACAGAGTTGAGTGATTAACAACGGCGTACAATTTCTTTGGTCTCCATGCTAGGAATCTGTGCTGCTCATTTGTATTTCCTATTCTGAAAAGACCCTGTTTATCATGAAATGGAGATATTGCCCTCTGAGGCTGGTTATTTGGGAGCTTAAGCCAAATCTGTGACCCATCTCTAGCAGGGTATGTCTTCACGATGTGTTGTCCTCTGCAAACTTTTAGGATATTTCACTCTTATTTCCCCTGTGCTTCAATTTCCTCACACAGTTTAGTTCGCTATGTCTTATTATATGCTTTCCTATAAGCTTTCTTGGATCCTTTTCAGAACAGGACAAAACATACGTAAGTAAAAGAATGAATAAATACTTATCCCTCCTTCTGAATCTTGTTCAAGATGATTATTTTGAATAAAACAGTTTGCATGTCATACAAATGCAATGTTATCCTTGGGTGGCAGGGAAGAAAATGTATTAAGTGAGTCACAAATTACATTTTAGGCTCCAAGATAACATTTTTGTGAGATAAAGAAAACACATCATTGTAGCTATTCCAATCCAGAGAAATGAATCATCAAGAAGTGAGGATTTGTCTAAAAATAATAATAATAATAATGACATAAATGAACTACTTATTATTTATAACTAAGATGACTGGTTTCTTGAATACGTGTAAGCACATTTGACTGTCCCATATGACTGGATTACCGCATTCTGTTGATTCTTATTTTGTGGTTGGCTTTATTCCTTTGATAACTATCTAAGTTTAAAAAGCTAAAGCTCTAATCTGTTCTTAGAAACAATAATCAGTACATACATGTAAACTAAAAAAATGCAGTGTACTGTATATATGTACTTACATGCAATATAATGTGTCTGTGCAGTGAAACTGTAAAAATTCTACCTAATAAAACTGAAAAACGAAAGAAAGTTTACTAGAAAACAAACAAAAAAAAGAAGTGAGGATTTGTCAAAAGATCATAAACATAAGGCAGTGAGTGGTAACAGCGATAAAATAGCCAAGTCTAGATAAAAAGTGCTTTGTCTCAAGAATACATCTGAAGAATCTGGGTGGACAAGTGAATAAATCCTCACATCAGTTTTGTTACGATCCCTTGAAATGCATGGAAATTTTTGTGGTTTTCTTTTGTAACCTGTTGTTCTTCAAATACTATATATTAAATTACAGACAAGGACTTCAAAGAAATTATTGAAGGTGGTTTTCACTGATTTACCCTTATAATTATCTTTTTCCCCTATCATTAACTACTGCTAGATTCTACTAAGATTAAAAGAAAATTAATTCACTTTAACATTTTTATCTGTTCATGATTGTCAGTACTATAATATTAAAACAATTCTCACTATACAGAGAAATATGATGGAAAGTACCTTGATAATAAATCACAACCAACAATTTCCTTGTAAATCAATAATACTGTTTTGGTATTTCCTTTAAGTTTAATTGTAATTAAAATAATTATTCTATGTTATAAGTTTCAAGCATTCTGACTGCATTTACAAAGTAAAGTTTATTTATTCCAGGATGGTTGATCTGATCTGTGTCTGTTTACAGCTCTAATTTTTTCCCCCAAATTTTTATAATTGATACATGCTATTTAAAATCAGAGGAAATAAACATATTGAGAGTAAGTTTATTAATATTATAGGTAGTAATTTGGGTCAAAAATACCTTGAGTAAAGTGACTAACTTTTTGAATAAAATCTGAATATTATGATAATTTCTATCCTCTATTAATAGTGGAAAATGGGTATTATGTATATTCACACTTACATCTGAAACCTGTAGGATATTACTTACTTGACAATCATGTCCATCCTCCCCTACTTTTGACATCTTTTCCTGTATCTCTGATCTTTTAATCTACTGTTCAGCTATTTTCTCCTCTAAGAAATCTTTCCTGCTGTATGCCCTTCCCCTCTGCTTTCAAAAAAACCCAACTGTATCATCACACTTCCTACACTGTATAATATTTATTGTTTATATATCTCCCATCTTAGCTTTTATAATATACTTGAAGGTAAGGAAAATGATCAATTCATCTCAGTATTCTCAGCACCTACTTCAGTGCCTGGTAACCAGTGGGCATTACCGAAAGATTAATATCCTAGTCATGCTGTAATTTTACCTTGCCAGTCATATTCACAATTTTGCCTCATACGAATTATACTTAATCCAAAAGCATGGAACAAGTGCCAAATATATTAGCCGTTGCTACTCTATTTCCTTGAAACAACTCTGAGGGTTGTGCCGACAGCTGTTATTTTCCCACAGAAATGCACCCACCTAATTACAGCAAAGACATAGAGAAAAGAGAGAGAGACGATTGCCTTTTCTTGGCACTTCCAATGACCTTCCTAAAGGCCACCCTGCCTTGGGCACAATGGATGATGCTTCTTTTCCTTGTAGTCATGACACTAATTTTGCACCTGTGTACAAATGGCAAATACGTACTGAGTCTATCTCACCACTTTTTCTATCATCACGCTGTTTTAAGTCAGTCAGTCACTTTGAGGTCCTTATGTCTTCACCTAAAAATTGGAGGCAGTGCCTATTTACTGTTTCGAAAATAAACCCAGATAATTCATTTGAATTCTTCCTGTGAAAGGTGTTTAATTCCTTATAAAAGGCATTACTAAAATACATTTTTTCCCCGATTATTAGGAATATGACTTTAGACATCCATGTAGTTTTAAAGAAGCTTTAAGCAAAATAAGGCCTGTGAAGATGTGATAGGCTTATGAATTGATATTTTGGAGTTACACATACATCCGTGGCTTGTTCCAGTCTGGTGTAAGAATGCTTAATTCATTAGGCATACCACTCCTTTGGAGTATACCAGAGTGTGATGTTTCAGGTGTGCATTAAATGATGTATCAAATGATGATCTGTGAACAAAACTGTACATTAAAGATAATGTCTGTAACTGGGATGCTGAAAAGACATCAGCACAAAAATTGGCATGATTTTTCCGATAGGAACAACAGCCCCAGATATTGTCTCCTCCATCTTTATTTCAACCTAATGATTTCCACATTCCTCTATCTTGTCTAATGCATTCCAGTCCTAGCAAGCAGAGCAAGATTTTGAAAACAGCAAGAAAATGAGCAGTCGCAGAAATGATAAATGCTTGTAATTGAAATGTTGTTATGGTGACCTTAATTCAATGGATAGGTTGCAAACATTTTTACTGTTTAAACCTGTATCTGTAGAAGAGCAGCAGTGTTTTTCTAGAGGTGACTGAGACCAAGGCACTAATTTCATAATTCAAGTAAAATACACCGAGGTACTTGTGATCTCCCATGATCCCCACAAAAAGTCTTTATAAGTACAGAAAACAACATACCAGCTGTCCTGATTTTGCTTCCCCCCCCACCCCATTTTTCTTCTAGTCAAAGTTTTTGACTTGGACACAACTTTTCAGCATCTAGGAATGTTTTTACTAATTTATGCCAGCCTTCACTGATTCTTAAAGAAAGCAGTTGTATTTTTAAATTTCAACAAATCAAGTCTTTTTCTCCTTCTAACTTCCTCAAATCCTGATGGAGAACATAGTTTCCTTTAAAAAGTCCAGAAATATGGCTTCTAAATATTCCTAGATTATGAGTTGGTCTGTATTTAAATCTACAGAGCTATCATGACTCTTAAATAAATGCCCCAGTAAACACAGATTATAAGCACATCCTCACAGAAGTAGTTTTTCTTCATAAAGTCTTAATTTATGTTTTTACTGGTAGAAATTATTATACATACATATATATATAAATGTATACGATTAGAAGTGATCATTTATCTCCAGTTTTGTTGAAATTTTAAGTAATTTCAGAAGGGTCGTGCTTTCTTTGCTCCGTCTGTAGATTACAACACTTCTGATCCTCCAAGAAGCAAACAGATACAATCACTCTTAAATATGAACAATTCAGCAGGCAAAATAGGCTAATTTGATCAGTCCTACTCGTATCTGTTCCTTGATCTATTTCTAATACAGACAGAATTTTTAAAAGATATAAATACCATATATATTAAGTCTTATTTTCTTTTTGAATATAAATATATATAAAATTCTATATAATATAGAATATTATACCTACATAATCATACATTTCAGTAAGTCTATATTTCACCTATTATTACTTAATACTTTAACTTTTCACTTATATTTTAATCTACACAAAGATTGACAAACTACATTTTCTAAGATAAAGACAACCTTTTTAACGTGGTTTAGAAATAGCAAATGATACATACTATAATAAAGGAAATATTCTAGATGATGATTTATCATATTTAAGCCAAAACTGAATGCCTAAACAGCTATTCCAATTAAAAAAATACATGGCATACACTTATTTTAAAAGTGTATTTATGATGTCAGATTATTTAAATTGCATGTGTATCTATTAGACATAACGTAAATTTTAGCTATAAAGTCTAGCTTTTTAAATATAATTAACAATTAATTTCTTTTCTATTGCCTCTAATAAGCTTAATGCACCAAAATACTATCAAGCAAAATCTCCTCATTCAAATTAAAATTTGCCTAATCAAATAAAAAGTCTATCATATCTAAGGCCAAAAATTCTTTATATAAAATAACTTTGATCTAGCAATAGTTTCACAAATGTAATTTAATCCATTATAAGGTAGGATGGAGTTTCCTTAGCTATACAGAGTCTTTGGATATTTTTCTAGGATTACATGAATTAGAAAGTTAATGAAGTAGTGTCTAAAGTTAAAATCTTCTCCAACTTCTGGATTTTTAAACATTTATGTTTATTCATACCACATACTTTTCCTCTATAATTTCAAAGTGATTGAATTCTGATTTTTAGCCTGAACACTGATCTCTAGAAATGAAAGTCTGTGTGATTCAGTATCCTGTTTCTAAAATTTAAATTATCAATGAGTGTTATTATTTTCAGACTAATGAGAATTAATAAGAATAATCAGTACTACTATAATAAAAAAAGCAAAACAAAAGAAGAAATAGAATCAACATAAGATAATAATAAATTTAATATTGGCCAAAGGATCAAAATTAAAAAGGAATAGGATATTAAATCTCTATTCTTGTCTCTTGTTCTTTCTTTGTCATTGGTTTACAGCCAAATAATTGCAATTCAAAATAATCTCTTCCTTTCAAACATATTAATAACAGATACTTTCATTCAAAACTTTAAAAAAAAGCACATATACACTAGTCACCAGAACGTTCAATTCACAGTTTAAAAAATTTTTATTTTAGCTATGCATCATATGCTTTTATAAATTGTTTGTTTATATACTGGTATAGTTTTGGGATAGTGCTCATAAATTAGTACTTATTTATAGATTGCTTATTCACTCATATTTGCCTGAGTTCTATCTGCTCATCTAGCTAGATTTGCTATTATATTGCTAGCTTTGTTTATTCTCTGTAACCGTTAACTAACATTGTATGTCTTTAAGAGACAATAACATCATCTTAACTTGTCTTGCTTTCTCACAGTGATTAAGACAGGAACATAGGGAAGGGGAGGGTATAGCTCAAGCGGTAGAGTGCATGCTTATCACGCATGAGGTCCTGGGTTCAATTCCCAGTACCTCCTCTAAAAATAAATAAGTAAATAAGCCTAATTACACCCCCCTCCCCCACCAAAAAAAAAGACTGGAACACAGGGGACCCTAACACCTCTCTAACCAAGGTGCACATTTTAATAGGAAAACAGAAGGGAAAAAGTGTGACAGGAGTAATTCTGTCTATCTCATGCACACACATGCGCACGCACACACACACACACACGCACACACACACACACACATACAACTCCCAGCCTGAAATGCACACTACAATCCACTAATAGGGTTAGAGGGTTAGGATCTTCTCAAAGGTGAACATTCCCTTCTTTGCCTCTGGCATATCTTCTCCATTCTATGTGCAGGGACACCTTTTCCTATAGTCCTGCCAGAGTTGCCCACAGACATCGTAAGTGTTCTAGTTCCCTTGCCATCCTTACTTGTGGAGCCGGCTACCAATTTCCATGCTCTCTCTGGCCACCAGTCTCCATACTGTCCATTATCTTCCTGACAGACTGAGGGACTCCAAAAAAGGCAACAGGGACCAACTGCAAATGGTAAGTCACAAAGAGGAAAAGATTCAAGTAAATTCGCTATTGAAATTCTTTCAAACCTATGGGGGAAAATGCATTTTGGAGAGTTTGCTTTGATCAGTGCCAAGGTTTTAGATTTAATAGACTTACCAGCTTAAAAAAAAAAAAGTGTGTTTACTTAGTACAAAACTATGAATTATTGATCTTGTAGCTTTTAGTTAACATGTATAAACAATTAAGAAAATCAAGTCATACAAACTGTCAAGTCTTACAAACTGCCTAGATTATTCATCTCAAATAAAACCAAGTAATTCACAAAATTTATTTTTACTTTGTGCTATGTAAATCAGGCATTGTTAGTAAAAAATGTACATGTTATGAATTTAAAAGATAATCATCCCACTTTGGCAAAATTTCACATTTAAAGCTGACAAGAGTTTACTATAATCCTTGACATAGATTTTATGTGGTAGCTCATAACGTGCAGATTTGAAAGAATTTCAGCCATAGAGAGTTGTGTGCTTATTTTTATATTAAAATATTTTGAATTAATAGAAAATAATTACTACCATTCATGATTTATAGGACATTTTTGAAAACCTGTCATTACTCTTTCCACTCCTCTCAATGAATATTATATTCTTACATTACTTATGGAGAAACAAACTTTTTAGGTATTTTGAGAGGCTTTAGTAATTACATGTTTTTGATCGGTATAACTTTGATAATAATGGTTTTAATAATGAAAAAATCTTCAAAGTATTAAAATATGGAAATAACACACTTCATAATAGTTGTTTTGTTAGAAGCTTGAGTAAATTAATATATATTTTACCTATTGAGGCTCCAGGAGACTATGAAGCAAAATTTAGAATACCCAAGTTTCCAAGAGATACATATATCTAAGATATTAATCAACACTAAAAGTAGTGAGTGAGTTAGGATTGAGGCTGCTTAGATGGGGAGCACCTATTTGTAAAAGTTCTTCTTCTTTAATAATAAGCATAGTAGAAAGTTTGTCCTTAAAACCCATCCTAAGTATCTGTGAATTTCCTAGTGGAAGTAAAAGAAATATCTATCCGTCCATACAACCCAATAAAAATAATATTTGTCTACTGATTCAAACCTTTGGGTTCTCTCTGGGTGAGTCATTAGGTTTCCTGGCAAAATTTTTTCACCCCTCAAAAATCACAGAATACATTTTCTTGTTCACTTCAAAAAAAAGTTGAGTTGATTAACTTCAGTTGTTCTGAACAGAATACCAGAATTTGTTCTGGGTTCTTGGAAGAAAGGTACTATCTTAGAAAATGCCCATAAATGCAGTTCTAGTTTCAATATATGTTAAAATTAATTTGTGAGGTTAAAATATAAATTTATAATATACAGGTTCCATTGGCTTGTTTGTTTATAAACTATGCTCTAATATATACAAATATATTAGCATTTAATCTAAAGTACATATATGGTCGACTCTATATATTAAGTATCTTATTCCATACATTGAGGAAAAATAACAAAGTACTGTTTAGAGAGCAATAACTTCAAATGGGCATTGTTAACGTGTGAAGATTTAAATATAAGAATTATCTTTCTGTAGATCTAAATAAACATTCCCATTGTGAATTCACTTTATTTTTATTTATTTATTTTTTGAATTCACTTTAAACGTAAGTCATCGGGGAAAACAGCACATTAGAAAATTCTTCTCTTGTTTGTATGTTTATTCTGTTCTATGTATAAAATTACAAGTTGCGGCCAAAAAAATATAAATTAACAAGTATTGTATCTCTGCTCCTGAGTCATAATCACAGAATAATACTAGTAAGCCAAGCAACCTAAGTAGCATAAAACATAAATATTCATGTACTTTCATATGTTTATAAAGTTTTATTTCAAGTGTTTATCAATCTCAAGATTTGGTTTATGGAAAAGGTTGCTAATAATTCTACAATACCACTTAACACAGCATATACAATTGCAATTAGTGCATGCCATTTGTATTATAAATATATGTATAGTTAACTTGAAAGCTTTAAATTCACGATCTGGATTATTTTGACTTCCTTAGAAACATTATATAATACATATTAATTATAGGAGAAATTGTAATACAAAACCAGTCTAGTTCTTTTTAAGGACCTTATTTGCTAGTCAGATTATAGGTTACTGAGTACTCCCTCTAACTGAAACTTAATGCCAAACAATTACGTTTATAATCAGTTTAAATATACACACAGAATAAATAAGAAAAATCCAAAAGAATAGCTTATTCACAGATATTCTTTGATTGTGTCAAATTCAGTGGAATGCCAAAGATGTAAATTTTATGTGGTGTTAGCATAATATTAAAATGTTGCTAATTTTTATTAACAATAAATCTTAATGTGGACTAAAATATCTGGTTTAAACTATAATGCAGAAATAACTTTAAATATTATGAAATACTGTACATACAAAAGAAAGTTGTGCAGTCCATTTCTAATGAAATCGATTAATTGAAGCAATTACTTAGATAATACAAATATATAATTACCTGTATATTTTAAATAAAAACTATTTTGAAATTTTTATTTTGCATCTTCAACTTGCATGTAGGATGCAAATTAGAGATTATGAGACCAAAAACTACGCACCCAAGCAGGTTGAAAATAAGAATATCATAACTGAACATGTGTTTAAATTCAAAAACAGAGTACAAATGCTTGATAGAGGAGAGCAGCAAAGCAAACTTTAGGATATAAAATATCATTTAGGGAGCTCAGCACCATCGTCTGGTTAAAACATTTTAAAAATAAATGTATAATACAAAGCTCTCAAATATACTTGAATATTTACCAAAGCTAAATTTTCACCGGCAGTGGCAACATTGTGTCTTCATTTCCCTTCATATCAGTGACTATAAAATTTTCCTTTTAAATGTGATTTGACTATAACAGGAGTAAATGGCTAAAATACTATTTTTGTCTTGTTTTAACTCTCTCTGGTTATGTCTGCTATAGTTACCATCAAATGCTAAAAGAACGTGTATTTCAAAGGAGAGATTCTGGACTTCTGAATACCATGTTCCATTTTTCCTCTATTAAGATGATGGGAAATCAAAGTGGCGCTTAGAAAGGCAGTTGTCAGAGGAATAAAGAGTAGTTTGTTTTGAAAGCTATGACTACTTAACAGTCATATAAAATGGGCAATTCATTTCCACAATCTGAGCCTTAATTTTCACATTCTACAAAGGGCAAAGAACAATCATAGTATTCCTCATGGGTTTTTTTGTTTGTTTGCTTGTTTTTAGAATTGAGAGGGAATGTGTAGAATTGCTTGGAATATTAAATTAAATTTAACACTTTTATAATGAATAATTATGAAATTGGATTATCAAACTATTCTATAACAGCAATTTATATAACAAAAAAACACACCACAGTACTCTTTCCCATTCAAATTCTGTCTCTCTCTCTCTCTCTCCTATCTCTCTTTCTGACTAGCCAGTTTCAATGGAATATTAAAATTATTACAAAGTAAATATATTTGGCAAATTCATGTCTGTTGTGAACTTCTCACTTGCTAAATTTTAATAAACCATTTTCCCAGGACTTATTTATTGCTAAGCTTAGTTTTATGTGTATTTGGAACACTCACAGTTGATTGACAAATATTACAGAGCTACACAGCACATGTGTTAACATAAAATCTCAAAGTGTCTTGGTGTTTAGAATCACAGAGAAAACAGTGGGTGACCATCACATACCACTAATCAACCTACTGTATAAAGGACAAGCATTATTACTAACATCACTCACAACCAGAAGTGTCATTTAACTGGAATAACTTTATGGTCCAGCTCCACAGTAATTTCTCCCAAAACTCTCATGAAGCAATCACATATACTTGTTTTGTCTTAAATAAATTTTTTTAAGTAGAAGAGTCTCCAACTTACTCCTTTAATTTATATTCCAGTATCTAATTCTCCAGTCTCATATTTCCAATAGCCTGATACGCATCTCCAGAGTGATACATAATTTTAAAGAGAGGAATTGAGGGTGGGAAAGAAGAAAGGAAATATAATGAATGGCAAAATCTTTAGCAACACATTCCTGGGAGAGATAAAGAGAAGCGGGGTGAAACCTAGGCGGGGTGAAACCTATCTGAATCTGTTAGGGAGAGAGAGCTGAGCCATGTGTAAGAAACACAGCAGAATTACGCTGATGTCATCTGAAATACTTTCATTCCTCTGGCATGAGGTCAAAAGGAGTTTTAGTATTATCTGATTGAGACCATCAGATAATCCTGAAACTAATCAGATAATACCAAAATAGGCTTACATTTGGTGTCTCTTCATCAAAACTAAGCAAAAGCTAATATTAGAATTTTAAATTCACCACTTGGTTCCAAAACCAAGTCCATCATATCCACCTCTACCTCCACAAACTGACAAGTTAGCAACTCCCTATTTCCATCAACAATACGCATTCTTTGTCACTACATTCAGAATTTAAGAACTGTGTTTTACTTCAGTCTTCAACTAAAACTATTCAGCTGCTACAAACTCATAAGATTCCACTTATTTAAGACTGGCCCTAGTATCTCTAGCCTCACTTGACGTGGAGAACTGAAACGCTCACAAACCATGTACATAATCTTGGGCTAGAAACTTAACCTCAATACATTTATCAACAAAATTGGGTTAGTAGTCATGGATACTATGAGGATTCTTGCAAGGATCAAATGGAAAACTATGTGAAAAAGCACACACTACAATGCTCTAATCATATTCAAAACGTAATTTAGTTGTTTCTCATGGAAATGTTGTTCTAAATAGAACACTGCATTTACTGGGTTCACAATATCCCTTCTTTTAAAATTCCTACCCTCCTTTCAGATGAATCATGTATTATACTGGGTCATGAACACATCTAGGCTACTTTCACCCAGCTCTAAACTTACCCTTCTCTGAAACAGAATGGCCACGCTCTGTCTAGTATTTTTCTCCCAGGATTGTACCATTCATTCTGAAGGACCACATTCTTCTTTAATTCACGGGCTAATGGATTTTTTAATACCCCTGCAGTAACTAGTATAGTGACTGGCACTTAACAGATGCTCAGAAATTTTTGTTTGGTTTAACAGTATTGATCTTCTGTTCTGACTTCAGAAAAAAAAAAAAAGAAACAGTTTTACAACCTGAGGGGTTTTTTTTGGTTTTGGTTTTGGTTTTTTAATTTTCCTATTCCAGAGTGAGTTTCTAAAATGATTTTTCCACCCAAATCTGCATCAGCATGACCTGGAGAGTTTTTTCAAACAACAAACATTTAGGCTGCACCCCAAGCTTCTTGAAACAGAATCTGGGGAAGTGATATTTTAAGAAAAGATCTCCAGGGGATTCTCATGTAAGCTTTCAGTTGAGACCACTGTCATAAATGGTCCACAATGTGTCTGGCAATAAGAAAATTTCAATATGTTTTGATCTTGAATACAGAAAATGATCAAGGTTTTTTCTGTTTCACAGAATGGATATGTAATTTAAGGTCATCACAGAGATATGGAAAATATTCTTAAATATGAGCAAAAAGAAAGACCTTTTAAATATGGATTAAAAATCTTTGAAGATATAGATTGTTAAAACTACCTGAAGTCACAAATATATAAATCAATGTAATATTTTATCCAGTAAATTGATGGTCAAAAAAGATTACCATGAATGAAGAGAAGAGGTGAGGCTTTTTTTTGTCTTTTCTTCCTTGGAAACCTCAACATATTTCTGATACATACTATAATATAAATAAGCTGTATTTTTTCACATTATTTTATTTTTACAAAATTATAAACTGTAAGATAGGTCACAGTATACCATAAAATAACAAAAATGATAAAAACACTGCTGAGTTGCTTCGGAGTTGAATAACTGAATCTCTTCTGTACACAACTGTCAATCTCTCAAAATGCTACTAAAAACTCTGCTTTCTTTCCTCATTCTTTGGCCAAAAGAATCCTTAAAGAAGCCATTCTTCAATGTTTTGAATATAACAGAAACAGGAAGTTTTTTATTTTAAGGACAAACACTAAGGATACTTGGAGATCCTAAGATACATAGGAACTTGAGTCAAAATGATCAGCAATAAAACAGGTACTATTTCATGTTTTATGAGGAATAAAGTACTATTAAAAGTTTCCTCTTTGTTATCGCTCAACTTTAAAACAAGATCTAGACTCCTACATAGGGGAAGTCCTACAGATTGACTTTAAATACGCTTTAGATATTTTTGTCTCATGAACTAGTAAGATAAAAGGACAAAATGTATTCATTAAATCAGTGAGAAAAAATTTAATATATAGTTACTATAAAGATGAATTGGAAACTTGGAACAAATGGGTAATCTGGGAGCCAGTCTAACTTTTGTCAGCTCATTTACGTTTAACTCTAAGCATCCACCCTTGGAATGTAAGCATTCCACTTATCTGATCTTCCCAAGATTCTCTGAAGCAACCAGATTTCCTGGATTTAATTTAGAAAATACTAGATTCTAACTCAGTAAAAAGACATCACATTGGGAGGAGGGTATAGCTCAAGTGGTAGAGCACATGCTTAGCATACACAAGGTCCTGGGTTCAATCCCCAGGACCACCTGTAAAAAAAAATAAACAAACCATATTACCTCCCCCCCACCAAAATAACAAAAAACAAAACAAAATGAATAAAAATAAAATATATATTAAAAAAGACACATTTTCTATTGACAGCTAATCAAATTACTATTACTAATATTTGTAGCTACTGCCAAAGATTTTCTAGATAGACTCCTTTGTTATGTATCCTCCATTGTGCATCTGTCTCAGAGGTAAATTCTCTGCTTGTTGACTTAATCACCTCTCAACCCCACAGATAAACAGGTATGGATTGGATTAGGAATTGAGCTATCTAGAAACATTGTAGAAGTAGAGTTGGTATGTCAAATTTACTTTTTATAATGTTGATATTTCTAGACCTTCAGTTGATATCTTTTCTTAAGAGTTCATGGTAAATTTTTTGAAAATACAGAAATGCATAAAAAAATTAAAAAGGTATTTAATCACACTATCCATAGATAACCTTGCTGATGGTTAGTGTATATTTTCTACTTACATATTTTAAGTACATTTTCCAGATACAGTATATAAAGCTGCACTGGCCAATAAGGGAGACATTAATGAAATGCAGGCATTGATTATTTGAAAATATGGCTACCAGAAGCTGGAGTAGCCTACCAGTGGACTGGCATCAGCCTTGGGCCCTTTAGGCCTTGCAGGCAGCTGCCTCAAACCCAGCCCTGCATATTAGTGTGGGCAGGCACAAGCTCCAGCCCCTCCAAAGGCCTTGCAGCTAGATGCCCTGAGACTGGGCCTCGCCAATTAGTGGGCCCAAACTAGCCATGGGCCTTCTGAGGTCCCTCATCCAGTGGACCAGGACCCAGCCCCCATCACCAGCAGCTAGAACAAGCCCTGGGAACTCACAGGCCACAGAGCCACCAATATTGGAACCCAGCCCCACCCAGCAACAGGTTATTTACTAGTCATGACATAAGGCAGGGCCTGATAGCCAACCAGGACAGCAGTCAGCCCTGCCTACCAGAATTCCCACAGTAGCTGGCACTGATACAATAGAAGGGCCCACACTGCTCACATAGGGGGCACCCCTAGAGCATATATCCCTGGTGACCAGAGCTAAGTATGCCACTGGGCATACTTCAACAAAAGCCACTTCTCCAAGATTGAGAAACATAACCAACCTACCTAAACATAGAAATTAACAAAGAGAATTAGGCAAAATGAAGAGATAGAAGAATATATTCCAAATGAAGGAACAAGATAAAGCCTCAGAAAAAGAAATAAATGAACTGGAAATAAGAAATGTATCCCCAAAATGTTCAAGGTAATGATCATAAAGACCCTCAAAAATTTGGGAGAAGAAAGTATGAACACAGTGAGAAGATTAATAAAGAATCGGAAAATATAATGAAGAACCAAACAGAGTTGGAGAATTCAATAATTAAAATTAAAAAAAAAATCACTAGAAGGATTCAGTGGTAGATTAGATGATAAAGAGGGACAAATTAGCAAACTGGAAGAATAAATAGTGAAAATCACCCAAGCTGAACAGAAAAAAAGAAAACAAAAGATTTAAAAAAAAAAATGAGAACAATTTAAGGGATTATTGGAACACCATCAAGTACACTAACATTCACATTATATACAGGGTCCAGGAGAACAAGAGAGAGATAAAGGCAGAGAACTGAACTGAAGAAACAATAGCCAAAAACTTCCCTAACTTAAAGAAGTAAACAGATATCCAGAACCTAGAGGCACAGAGAGTCCCAAACAAGATGAACCCAAAGAGGTCCACACCAAGACACATTGTAATTAAAATGGCAAAAACTGATGATAAGGAGAGACTCTTAAAAGCAGCAAAAGAAAAGCGACTAGTAGCATACAGGGGAACTCCATAAAAACTATCAACCGACTTTTTAGAAGAAACTTGGCAGGAAGGGAGTGGAATGGTATATTTAAAGTGATAAAAGGAAGAAAATTACAACCAAGTATACACCTTGCAAGGATATCATTCAAATTTGAAGGAGAGATGAAGAGTTCCACAGGCAAGCAAAGCTAAAAAAGAGTGCAGTAGAACTAAATTGGTTTTATGAGGAATGTTGAAGGAACTTACCTAAGTTCAAAAGAAAAGACCACAACTAGAAATATGAAAATTAGGAAGGGAAAAAAATCTCATTGGTAAAGGCACACATATGGTCAAGGTAGTAAATCAGGCATTTATAAAGTTAGTAGGAAGATTAAAGGATAAAAGTAGTGAAATCAGCTATACCCAAAATAAGCAGTGAAGAGATAAAAAGATGTAAAGTATGACTTCAAAAATATTAAACATGGCAGGGAGGAATAAAATGAAGTTGTTAGAAAGCATCTGAACTTAAGAAATTATCAATTTAAAATAATCATAAATAAATATATGATCACAAACAAAAAACGTAATAAATGCATATATACAAAAGAAAAAAATTCAAATATAAAATTAAAGATAGTCATGAAATCACAACAAAAGAGAGCAAAAGAAAAAGGAAGAAGCAAAAAAGAACAACAAAAACATCCAGAAAACAATGAACAAAATGGAAATAAGTACATACCAACCAATAATTACTTTAAATGTAAGTGAACTAAACGCTCCAATCAAAGGATACAGAGTCTGTTAACTCTGTGCCCACTTTGGGGAGAGTTTTTAATCAAAAATCAAGGCTGAATTATGTCAAAATCTTTTCTGCATTTATTGAGATGATCACATTGTATTTATTTTTCAATTTGTTCATGTGATGTATCACATGGATTGTCTTGCAAATATTGAAAAATCCTTGCATCCTTGGAATAAGTCCCACATGATTGTGGTCTATGATCCTTTTATTGTATTGTTGGATTTGTTTTGCTAATATTTGTTGAGGGTTTTTTCATCTATGTTCATCAGTGATATTAGCCTGTAATTTTCTTTTGTTGTGGTATCTTTGGTTTTGGTATCAGGGTGAAGTGCCTTGTAGATGAGTTTGGAAGTGTTCTTTCCTCTGAAAATATTTGAAATAGTTTGAGTAGGATGGGTGTTGACTTTTCTCTAAATGTTTGGTGGAATTCAGCTGTGAAGCCATCTAGTCCTGGACTTTTGTTTGTTGGGAGGTTTTTAATTGCTGATTCAATTTCATTACTGGTAATTGGTCTATTCATATTGTCTATTTCTTCTTGGTTTAGTCTTGGCAAACTGTACCTTTCTAAGAAATTGTCCATTTCTCCTGCGTTGTTGTTTTTGTTGGCATATAGTTGCTCATAGCATCCTCTTATGATCCCTTGTATTTCTGTGGTGTCACTTGTAACTTCTTTTTCATTTCTGATTTTGTTAATTTGGGCCCTCTCCCTTTTTTTTTTTGCTGAGTCTAACTAAAGGCTTATCAATTTTGTTTATCTTTTCAAAGAACCAGCTTTTAGTTCATTGATCTTTTCTATTTTTTTTCAGTCTTTATTTCATTTATTTTTGCTCTAATCTTTATGATTTCTTTTCTTCTACTAATTAGGGGTTTGTTTGTTCTTCTTTCTCCAGCTACCTTAGGTGTAAGGTTAGGTTGTTTACCTGAGATTTTTCTTGTTTTCTGAAGTAGGCTTGTATCACTATAAACTTCCCTCTGAGAACCGCCTTTGCTGCATCCCAGAGGTTTTAGATTGTTGCGTTTTTGTTTTCATTTGTCTCAAAGTATTTCTAACCTAAGATCACACCAATTCTTGAAGTTTTTAATCTGTGAATATCATTGTCACCTCAATTGTCTGAGGTACCTTAGCAAGTAAAACAAAGTATAAGCATGTAACACTGTCAAGCATTTTTCACTTGAATTTTTGACTGAAATATTCTTTAGACTGAAACATCAGATTATGTCATTGGTTTCCTATGGTTAAGTTTATAGACAAAATAATCCTGATGTCTGATCGGTTTTTCCTCACTTTATAATGGGACAACTCTAAACCTGTACTAAATGCAGACAAATAAAAGTGATTTTAAAAAAACCCACTGATACAAAGTTATTTATATGCATATTATATAGTCTTTGTATAGTATACTAACAGAAACCTCAATCAAATTGAGTCAGGAGACCATCAGAGGGCGCTCTCTCACTCTGCAACAATAGGTGAACCCAAAGGAAGAAGAAGGACTCCTCTTCCTTCCTGGCAAGGACTCAGACAATGAAAAGCCACAGACTCTTTGTTTACTACAGCCCTCCCAACTTCCTTTTTTTCCCCCTCTCTATAAAAAGCAGCTCCTTCCCTTGCCCTGCAGGGACTTGCACGTGGTTTGTTTGCCCTGGTTACAGATCCCAAATTGCAATTCTCCATTGATTCCCCAAAAAATGCATCTTTGCTGGAGAAATATCTGGCAGTTTGTTCCAGGTCAACAATTTCATTAAACTCTACATGGTGTTTTCCAATATGATAGCTGCCAAACAGATGTTGCTACAGGGCCCTTGAAATGTAGCCAGTCTCGATAGAGATGTGTCATAAGCATAAAGTACATTCCAGATTTCAAAGACATAGTATAAAAAATTTAAAATTTCTCCTTAATAATTTTTATATTGCTTCCATAATAAAATGATAACATTTTGCATATATGAGTAAATAAACTATTTTATTACATCAATTTCACTGGTTTATTTTTACTTTTTAATGTTGCCACTAGAAAATTTTAAATTACACATATGACTCATATTTCTACTGAACGAAGCTAGTCTAAGTGTCAAAAAGGATAAAATCCACCAAGGAAACACTCTTCTCTAAAAATAGGAATCAAAAGCACTCAATTTAGATATACAATTAAATAAGGATACACGTGTAGGATTTATGACAAATATTAAAGGTGACAGAAAGACAAGCAAAGGACAGAACAATCTCTGCTGATAATTACAGTGGATCATATAATACAGTGAATATCACGTTATGTCCATTCCAGTTCAAGTAAACATCTACACTGGAAAATTATGCCAAATAAAAAAAAAATGAATGTAAAAATACAGTAACAATTATGTTAACATACCACCCACAACCACAAGGTAGAATATCAACTTGTGTAACACTCTGGATTATTTTATACCTTTTAAGCATCATTTTTATAGGAAACTATATTGCCTTTCAAATTTCATATATTTAGTCAAAAGGGTTATCAACATTATTTAATGATGATTTTAATCTTCCTTTTTATATGTCACTCATAAAAACGATAATTTTGCTTACATTAAAAAGGCTGTTTTAGTGTATATGGAGTATATAGAATGCTACATTAAATATTTTATATTAAAATATAGAGATACATTTTATATTAATGAAAGTGCATTTTACCCCAACATTAAAAAGTTATTTGACCACTTATAAAATTACAATGCACTCCTCTCGTTATTCTACTAATCATAAATTCATTTCCAAGGAATATTTAAAGTTCTGTCTCACAATCTTTTCCCTCCCAACTACACCCCTTTATTGTCAGAGTTTGAACTCCTCAGGCTTTTTTGAACATGCTGTTAATGATGGTATATCGACCACTGCTAACTTTTCCCTCAAACAATTAATGATCCAATGACAACATGAGCTTATAGAATCCCATATCTAAATATTTCCTTTGCTGCTAAATTCACGTCTCCAAGAGTAAAGCATTATTTTTAATTGAAAAAAAGTTCCCAAAGTTAATGCCCCCAATGCATCATTCTTTGAACTGCATTTCATAAATGGGCACTCGCTTTCACTTGCTTTTGCTCTCACTCTAGTTCTCATTCATAAATATGGGACAGTGCTTTTATACATTTCACTGGCCTTTTTGACGTGTTAGCATTCTTTGAAAATCTATACTCATTCATCTCTACCGAACTACCAAACTTCTGGTTACACGAAACTTTTATCTAGGAATGATTCATCCATTTTTCAGATGATATGTAAGATAAGGTACAGGCAGACCTTGAAAGTGTTGTTAGTTTGGTGCCGGACCAACACAGTAAAGTGAATAAAGCAATAAAGTCAGTCACACAATTTTTTTTTGGTTTTGCAGTGCATGCAAAAGTTAGAGATCACATGCTGGGCCACAAAACAAGGCTCTATAAATTTAAGAAGAGTGAAATCATATCAAGCATATTCTATAACCACAACAGTATCAGACTATAAATTGACAAGAAAAACACTGCAAAAAACACAAACATGTGAAGGCTAAACAATATGCTACTAAGCAATCAATGGGTCGCTGAAAAAAATCAGAAAGGAAATAAAAAAAGCCGAGAGACAAATAAAAATGGAAGCACAACAATCCAAAATTTATGGGATGCAGCAAAAGCAATTCTAAGTGGGAAGTTCATAATGATACAAGCCTACCTCAGGAAACAAGAAAATCTCAAATAAAGAATCAAAACCTACACATAAGAAACTTATAAAAAAGAACAAAGAAAACCTAAAGGGGGTAGAAGGAGAAAATAATTAATATTAGAGCAGAAATATATGAAATAGAGACTAAAAAAAGAGAATAGATCAAAAAATTAAAAGCTAGTTCTTTGAAACAATAAACATATTAAAAAATGTTTTGCCAGCCTCATCAAGAAGAAAAGAAAGAGGGCCTAAATAAATAAAATCAGAAATGAAAAAGGAAAAGTTAACTGACAGAAATACAAAAGATCACAAGAGAATACTAAAAACAATTACACACCAATAAAATGAACAACCTAACATAAAATAGACAACCAAGAAGAAATAGAGAAATTCCTAGAAATGTACACTCTCCTAAGACTAAATCAAGAAGAAATTTTTAAAAAGAACAGATTAATTACCAGTAGTGAAAATGAATATGTAATTTAAAAAACTCCCAACAAACAAAAGTCCAGGACCAGATGGATTCACAAATCAATTCTACCACCATTTAAAGAAGCATTAATCCTTATTCCTCCTCAATTTATTCCAAAAACTTTAAGAGGAAGGTATGCTTCCGTGTGGCCAGAATCGCCATGATACCAAAACCAAGCAAGATACCACAAAAAAGAAAATTACAGGCCAGTATCAGTGATGAACAGAGATGCAAAAATCTTCAAAAAAAATCAACAAACTGAATTCAAAATATATTAAAAGGATCATATATCTTAATCAAGTAGGATTTATCCCAAGGATGCAAGGATGATTCATAATCTGCAAATCAACCAATGTGGCGCACCACAATAAGAAACTGAAGAATGAAAACTATGTGATCATCTCAATTAGAGTCAGTAAAAGCTAGTAACAAATTCAACATCCATTTATGATAAAAACTCTCACCAAAGTTGGTATATAGGAAACACACTTCAACATAATAAAGGTCATATATGACAAGACCACAGCCAACATCATTCTCAATGAAGAAAGCTTTTCCTCTAGAGGACCTTCATTAATTATCTTGCAAGAACATCTGGATAACTTGCTGTAGCTTCTCTATCAGCACTTGCTGCTTCACCTGTACTTCTATGTTATGGACAAGAGTTTCTCTCCTTAAACCTCATGAACCAAACCGCTAGCTTCAAATTTTTGCTTCTGCAGTTTCTTGACCTCTCTCAGCCTCCACAGATTTAACATAGCTGGGGCCTTGCTCTGGATTAGCCTTTGGCTTAAGGGAATGTCGTGGCTGGTTTGGTCTTCTAACCAGGCCACTCCCATTTTCTCCGTATCAGCAATAAGGCTGTTTTGCTTCATCATTTGTTGCATTCCCCGGAGTAGCACTTGTCATTTCCTTCAAGAACTTTGCCTTCACAACTTGGCCAACTGTTTGGCACAAGAAGCCTAGCTTTCACAGCCTATCTTGTCTTGGCTTTCGACTAAGCTTAATCATTTCTAGCTTTTGATTTAAAGTGAGAGATGTATGACTCTTCCTCTCACATAAACACTTAGAGGCCACTGTAGGGATATTAATTGACCTAATTTCTATATTGTTGTGCCTCAGGGATTAAAGAGGCCTGAGGAGAGGGAGAGAGATGGGGGAACGAACAGCTGGTTGCAACAGTTAGCACACATGCATTTATTAATTTTGTGGCACCGCAAAACAACAGCAACATCACAGATTTGTATGACAAATGTAATAATAATGAAAAAGTTTGATGTTTTGCAAAAATTACCAAAATGAGACACAGAAACTAGAAGTGAGCAATGCTGTTGGAAAAATGGTGCCTACAGACTTGCTCGCCATAGGGTTGCCAGAGACATTTATAAAAGACACAGTATCTGTGAAATGCAGTCATGCAAAGCACAATAAAACGAGCTATGCCTGTGTTAACATACTTACGTTAAAAGGTTTCTCAAATAGCTCTTGCATTATTCGTAACTACCACATTATCAATCACCAAAGAATCACAGAGTAAGATGTGATTACTCATCTTAGATGAGTAAACTCTGTGTCCAGGTTGAAGGTTTTTATTTGCATGCCAGAATTTACAACTATAATTCTACAGAAGTATAGTGCACTAGTTATGAGTTTACTGTTGGAAGCATAATGCTAGTGTTCAGGTCCCGGCTCCACCATTTATTCATTGTGTGACCTTAGGCATATTACCTCTTTGCCTATGCTTCTTCATCTGTAAGATGGTATTAATATTGTATCTATCTCTTATTGTGAAAATTAAATGAGGAACAACATGAAAAATGCTTAGAGAATACCTGACATTCAATAAATCATATCCTGTCTTCTATCTGAATTATTTCACTTATATGTTGAATATAAAAAGCAAACAACAAAATAAATGTTTTCTTAATTTTGTGTATTATTATATACATGAAACTAGTATGTTATAAACTAATGTTACCTTAAAAATCAATTTTAAAAATGTCAATGACAACAAAGAAAATTTTTAATTTTTAAAATATATCATAACCTGGATAGGAATACTCAAAACTCCAGCATCAAAAGAAAGGCTAATTAAATTCCAATGTAATTATGATCCTCAGATCTATTCAAAAATTTTGTGGCTTAGAAGTAGACTGGAGACAAGAGGAGAGTCATAAAGACTCACTTTCAAAGAAAAACATCTACAACTTTTGCAAATTTAGTACTGAATTAGCATGGAATTAGATAAAACATGAATTTAAGCCCCTCATTTCAAAATTGTCAAATTAAAACCATTTTCCCAGTTTCCTTCAATTACTAGGGAAAGGCTACCACTTTTGCCCATTCTCAATAAAAATTTAAAGTAGTATGTATATGCTATAGGGCGTAAAGCCTTACTTAACTTAGATTTGCTTTTTTTCTTTTTCTATTTATCCTGACAGGCATAATTCATTTTCTCAGTGGTTGAAGCTTTAATGAACCAATGGAGCATAAGGCCCTATGGGAAAGCATAGGTTTTCTACTGACATTTCTACAGAATGCATGCAGAATTCTTGTAAAAGACACTTAATTAATTAACGTGGCAGAAATGTAAAGAACAGTGTTATAGCATGGATTGTCTCAAAAAGTAAACAGCAAACAGTGTTAAGACGCTTTAGCACAGTCATGTTTGGAATATAATTTGAAGACCGAAGTCAATTACTTTGTGATTGCAGAACTGCAGGCTAGTATCTCCACCCCTCTCTTCATCGTCCTTATCAATCTTTGAAAAGGAGATAATACTGATAGGGCCAAATTCCAGGACATCAATTAGACCATGTGTGCAAGTAAGTGTACGGGCAAATGTCACATGCATGCTTTGGTGTGGCTCTCGAGTTAGGCATTTTTCTACCCAGGTAAGCAGAAGAAATAAGAGGAGGTGTCTCCTGACTTAGTCAGATTTGTTCTTGTGTTAACAGTAGTGCTCAGTTATCTAAACACTCTCTAGAATCTTTTCGGGTTTGGCTGCTGGCTTATATAAAATGCAGCGGGAATGCCCTTGCTTACATCTTGAGCTTCAACTTCAAGCTTTAGCTCCACTTTCCAGCGAGCTCTAGGCTGAAGTGTGGAACACTAGCCAGGTCAAATCAAGTGCCCTTTGCTTCCCTGCTTGTCATTCTCTTTTGGCATCTGTAGATTCAGTCCCTTCAGGAACCACCTGAAGAAACAGTTTATCTAGAGAAGAGTGAGATTTGAGCATTTCTGAGTCCCCTGACTTAACATCACTTAAAAACACTTTGATATCAATCCTATTTAAAACAGTAGAAACAGTGGGAAAATACTTAAAGAAGAAAGAGAAAAAGTAGTGTGGGCTCCCTCTTTTATTCTTTAACAAATGTTATGGTGTGCAGAGGGGCCCATGATTTTGGAGCTCTGAACAACTATTTGTATTGGCAGTCACCAGACATAATTCTAGAGTTTGGTTTTGGGTTTGTTTGTGGGGTATGTTGTCTGTTTTTGGAGAAGGGGAGCTCAGGTGTGTTCCCATGAATGATTTGGGGTTGAAAGGTTATAGGAATCTTCAGAGAAATTATGAGATAAAGAAATTTCAGAATCACTACTCTATAGCTATAAACTAGACATCTGTAAGTTGCACACAAAGAGAAATCAAGTGTAAGCTGAAAACTTTTACTTATGTTATCCAAAAGAAGGAAGATCTCTATTTTATTCCGCAAGTTGAAAAAAATTACTCATTCTTAAAATCTTATGTGAACACCTCAATAACACAGAAAATCAAGACAAAAAACATGAAATCTGAAAATACAAATTTGAAAATGTGGTCCTTTCAGTATGCTTGCTTCTTAAACTGTATTAAGTTTGAAAAGCCAAAATAAAAGAAAAGACAATGTCTTACCTCCCATCTCGATCCCAGTCATACACCTCTACTTTGATTGTTCTGTCCATGAGGAAAACATACACACAGAGTAGTTACTTACAAGATCAAAACAACATATGATTGAAAATTTTTAAATAAGTTGTAGATTTCCTTAGATAAAATACCATATGCTTTCAGGTTTTACAAAACAGTTTAAAGTCGATTTTGCTAATTTTATTACCATAATTCTATTTATATCTTAAAATAGATTAATAAAATCATTCAGAGTTTTAATTCTTTAAACAGAGTAGGAAAATATGTGGGAAAAGCTCCTAAATGGGGAGGTACAGAGCTACTCCTCCACTCTTGAAAACCATTGTCATAGAGAAGTATTTCTCAAACTCAGTATAGATCAGAATCACTTGGAGGGCTTGTCAAAACACGAGTTGTTGGCCTTCATGCCCAGAGTTCCTGGTTCAATAGGCCTCAGTTGGGGCCCAAGAACTTGAATTTCTACCAGGCTCACCAGGTAATGCTGATGCCGCTAACCAGGAACTATATCATAAGAACCACTTTCTCTGAAGAATGAGTCCAACTAAACAAAGTTATATTATTAAATAAAAAAGTGACACTCAAGTAGCATAATAAATCTTAAAGTAAATTTAATGACATATTGATAATCAATAGTTCTTTCTATTTATTAGTTAATAGAATAAACTCTCATTTTTCTAGTATACAAGTAATACAATAAATAAAATATCTTTGGGGTTATTATGTAAAATTATATTATAATCTTACAATAAACTTTCATAAGAACGAAAACAACTTTGATATTAAGAAATCTTCAGGTATATTTTGGGAAGATCTTCAGGACCACGTCACCTACCTACTTGTAGAACACCAGAATCTCCCTGTTCTGCATCTACAGAACTTTTATAATTCAGCAACAATGATAACATTAATGTCAAATGGGATTCTCAGGAATATATCAGGATTGCTAATACATGTAGTTATAATCTTATTATCTCTTGTATATTTACTTATTCCTCTCTATAAAGATAATACCAAATAAAAACCTTGAGGCACTGAAAATCCTGGAATGACTTTCGGATAATATGTTAAAACAAACTAATATTCAATAGACCTGTAGCATTTTGCACATTTTGATTCTTGACAAATCAAATCAGTTAAACCAAACATTAATTAGTCAAATTTTCCCTCTTCCTAAATCATTGTGGATTAAAAAAAAGTTATCAAAAAATTTCTGAATAAACCATCCATGCTTTTGTAAATGCACATTTACATTGGTAAATAAGCCAACTTATTTAAAATAGATGCTACTTAGATTTACTGGATACCAAATATACAGTGAATATTCAAAACTCTCCAAAAAGTTGTCAATTATCTTACCTGTCACAATCGCCATTACATAAAGCTCTGACTGAGATCTTGAATGCTTGCCACACAGGATTTAGAGTGTTTTTGACAACTTCTGTTTTGTGGCAAATTGTGAAACTGTTTAAAAAAAAGTTTTCAGTTATTTTCATGCTTCAATTATAATATATTGTTTTAGTAGTCACTTTTCTCTGTTTTTTTTTTTTGTGCAGAATAAATGTTGCCAGTCCTTCCATTGCTGCTCCATCAATCAATAAAAAGAGATTTGTAGTTTGAAACTTGAAAAATTAGCTCATCATAACATACAGCAATGAGATTTTGTAGTGTTTACTAAAAATGATCTTCTGTGAATCCAGTAAATCCTAAAGCGGCTTTGTAAATAAGCCCTGTAACAACTGGGGTGACGTACTGCTACAGTGAAAAGCATCCATGGGTCACTAAGAAGATGAAGTCATCATGAGCCCTGAGGAGGAGAGTTTTTTTGGAGCACTAGGAGCAAAAATCTGGTTGGAACAGGTTTAAGCCAGAAAAGAGAAACTGAAGCAGTATGTATAAACAACATATTTGAGGAGTTTAGCTATAAGGGAAAAAGAGAAATAGGGGATAGCTTAAAGGGAAAAGATCAGTCAAGAGAAAGTTTTGTTTCTTTGTTACTTCTAAATTTTTTTTCAAGATGAAAGAAGGAACAGCAAGGTTGTATGCTAAAGGATAAAATTCAGTAGACAGGAAACAATTTGTGATGCATGGGAGAAAGGGGATAAAGGCTAGAGGGATATTCTGAAGTAGATGGACAAGGAAGGGATGGAGGGAAGCAGTGGACGGGTTGGCCTTGGGGGCACAGATGGCCATTTTGCAGAACACTGGGGAAGGCAGAGCGCAGGGGTAGATGCTCTGATGGAATCTTGAGAAAGTTCAATTGCTTCCATTTTCCTATTAAATAAGAAATAAGATAACCAGCAAAGAAGGAAAAGGGCAGATGTGCTGAAATGTCTGAGAGAGAAAGTTGATGGATTAAGGAAAAGGAGTAGGATTCCTGGGGAGCCCCAGGAACCTATTTAAGATTTAAGACATAATAAATTTATAGTGAGGGTACTCAATATGTGGTTCTTCTTCTATCTAAACTGTTGACTCTATACGTCTAAAGGATTCCTAGAGGGAAGGAAGGTAGCAACTCTAATGAGAGGTAGAATCCATGAAGCCTGAAAGTCTGTTTTCTGACTCAAATTCTGGTATTGTTTCCACTAAACCATTCAGTCTCCAGGCATCAATCAGGTCCTGGAAACATTCTTGCCTAATGCAAATTTACGCAGCAGTTCATAAGCTATACAATGTCTTAAATGATCTTAGTTAGAATATTACTGAAACTCAGCCTTCACTAAAACCTTAGTCATGAAGTGTTCTAAATACAGGGATCCTTCCAACGGTCATGAACATGAGAAAATTACATAGCAACCATAGTGAATACACTGTAACTAAAACCTCACAAGAAAATATTCTCATTTTGAAAGGACTTTGAGTCCATTTTCCTTTTCTCAGGCAAGAAGGGCCTCTCTCCATTAAAAGATCAGGTAGAAACATAAGATAAAGGGATGAAGTATTCATTTTAAGATTTATGGCATTAGTGCCATAACTTTCCTGATAGTACCCTTGCCTCTATTAAAAAAAAACTCATGTTACTAAATTGACAAAGCTCAAGAGATATGTGTGTGTATATACATATATCTGTGATCAAATGCTCTCAAAGCTAACTCACCTGAAGCAATTTAGCAACCACTGGGGGCAAAGACATTAAAGCAAAGATAGAGGACAGAGAAGACTCTAAAAGGTTAATCAAAATATCTAACACAAAGGAAAGATAAGTAAAGGAGATAAGAGAGAAGTAGACAGGAGAATAACAGGGGGAATCAAATGAGAAAAAGCAGAAGCACACAAAAATGGATAAGAAAAATTCAGAGGGATAGAAGTATGTGTATTGTTATTAGAAACAGGCACCTGCCTCTCTTCATAATACAACACATTCTTAAAGATTTAAAAGGGGGCTTTCTCTTCTTCTCTTGTATCATATTCTAATATATACCAATCTCTGGCAGGGTGATAGATACAGATAGCTAGATGGATGATAGATGGTAAATAATAGATAGACAGATATCCAGATAGGTAGCTAGAGGATAGATTAGATGGATAGACACATAGACAGAGAGAGAGCAACCAATGAAACAACCATCTTCAAACCAACATGCCCAACAACTTACTGACTTTTAAGACATTTTGCTTATAATTAAATCAAATTTCAGTTATATTCCTAGTATCATCAGTCATAGTAATTAAACACTCTGAAACTTCTCTTAAGAAACTGATGACTCATCTTAGTGAGTTACTTATGTTAGGTAGTCATCTGTCTTCTACTGATCATTCTCATTTGTAATGTAAGATCTCACTAGTAATTCCAGCACTAGTGTAACTATTGAAAATTCTGACAGGAGTCTGATGTACCTCTTTTGAATATTTTGGAGTATTGCTATATAAATATTAAATATAAGGGTACATGTATACATGTATTACAAATAGTATTGTAAGAAAAATATTTACTAAATAACCTATAATAAAATACTTTAAATGAAGCTAATTACTAAAACACAGCTGTTCCAAAGGAAAATTAATACCTAATTATGCATATAGGTCAAGTAACTAAATAAATGTGAAAGCAGTAAAATATGAATTTATAATCATATATTATGGATTTTCATTAACACATCTAGTAGAAATTAAGTTGTATTCTTTCTGATAATATAAGCCTCAAACACATCAGGCAATAAGTAAATTTTTAAGTAGCTCCATTGTGAAATACACGTTAAAAATAAAGCTAAAGTCTTGGCAGTTAAAAGTAGAGACTTACACATAAAAAGTGAGGAGTAAAAGAACGTTTACTAATTCAAAACTCATTAAAAGTATGTATATTAACACATTGACACATATGCCCTAAAATGTATATTTGGATCTAGCTGATAAACCATTTCCTCTGTGTAAGTACAAGTGGAAAATTTTCTGAAATGAGATTCACCAAATTTTAGCAATAGTTGTTTTTAAATGATTTGAGATTGTTGGATTAGTTACTTAATATTTATATTTCATTTAATTAATAAGTTAATACTATTTTTATAAGCATAGTAAAATTTTAATATATCTGTCACCAGTAGCATTAAATATGTAAGAGACTGAAATTCTATTAATTGTACAACTAATCTTTATAAGTAAAGAAAACTAGTAAGAATAAGAATAGAAAATCCAGGAAACAAGTCATTCAGACAAGAGGAGATGTAAGAACTTTACAATTAACTAAATTTTGAGGAGAAAGGGCCTGAGAAAATATTTGAAGAGGTAACAGCTGAAAACTTCCCTAAGCTGGAAAAAGAAATAGTCCCCCAAGTCCAGGAAGAGCAGAGTCCCATACCAGATTAACTCTCCCTAAGAGGAACACACTTAGACACATTGTAATTAAAATGACAAAATTAAATATAAAGAGAAAATATTAAAAGAATCAAGGGAAAAGCAACAAGTAGCATATAACAAATAGCAAGTTTCTTTGGAACTCCTTCAAGACTATCAGCTGATTTTTCAGCAGAACCTTTTCAAGCCAGAAGGGAGGGGCATGATATATTTAAAGTGATGAAAGGGAAAAAGCTACAACCAAGAATACTCTACCCAGCAAGGTTCTTATTCAGATTTCATGGAGAAATCTAAAGTTTTACAGACAAGGAAAAGCTAAAAGAATTCAGCACCATCAAACAAGCTTTACAACAAATGCTAAAGGAACTTCTCTAGTGGGAAAAGAAAAGGCCACAACTAGAAACAGGAAAATTACAAAATGGAAAAGCTCACCAGAAAAGGTAAACATACAGTAAAGGTAGGACATCATCCACACACAAAGTAGTAGGAAAGTTAAAAGACAAAAGCAGTAGAATCATCTGCATCAACAATAAGCTGTTAAGGGATACATAAAACAATTAAATATAAAATACGACATGAAAAACAGTAATTGTGAAGGAAGAGAGTATAAGTGCAGGGTATTCAGAACGCATGTGAAATGAATAGATTGTCAACTTAAAGCAACAGGCTGCAATACCAAAGCATCACAGTAATTGCAAAATAAAAACCTATAATAGATATATAAAGAAAAAGGAACCCAACCTTAACAATAGTCACCAAATCACAACAGAAGAGAACAGAAGAAAGGGGGAAAAATTGCCCTAGGAAAACAAATGTGAAACATTAACAAAATAGCAATAAGTACATATTGATAATTACTTTAAGTGTAAATGGACTAAATGCTCCAACCAAAAGGCACAGACTGAACAAATGGATACAAAAACAAAACATGTATTTGCTGCCTAGAAGAGACTCACTTCAGATCTAGAGACACATACAGACTGAAAGTGAGGGGATAGGACAGGTTTCCACAAAAATGGAAACCAAAAGAAAATTGGAGTAGCAATACTTGTATCAGACAAAATGGACATTAAAATAAAGACTGTTACAAGAGACAAAGGACACTACATAATGATCAAGAGATCAATCCAAGAAGAAGGTATAGAAATTGTAAATATATATGCATCCAACATAGGAGCACCTCAATATATAAGGGAAATGTTAACAGACATAAAGGAAGAAATTGACAGTAACACACTAATAGCAGGGGACTTTAATACCCCACTGACATCAATGGAAAGATCATCCAGACAGAAAATCAGTAAGGAAGCATTGGCCTTATATGACACATTAGATCAGATGAACTTAATTGCTATTTATAGGGCATTCCATCTGAAAACAGCAGAACACACACATTCTTTTCAACTGCATATGGAATATTCTCTAGGATAAATTATATGCTAGGTCACAAAGAAAGCCTTGGTAAATTTAAGAAATCTGAAGTCATATCAAGCATCTTTTATAACCACAACACTATGAAATTAGAAATTAACTATGAGAAAAAAATGGAAAAAAACACAAACACATGGAGGCTGAACAATATGCTACTAAACAACCAATGGATCACAAAATATTTCAAAGGAGTAATCCAAAAATACGTAGAGATAAATCAAAATGAAAATACAACAATCCAAACATACAGGATGCAGTAAAAGCAGTTCTAACAATAAAATTTACAGTGATACAGGCTTACCTCAGGGAACAAGAAGAAAATCTCAAATAAGCAATTATAGAAAGAAGAATGAACAAAACCCAAAGCTTTTGTTAGTAGGAGGAAAGAAATCATAAAGATAAGAGTAGAGATAAATGAAATAGAGAATAAAAAGAAATAGAAAAGGTCAATGAAACTAAAATCTGGTTCTTTGAAAAGATAAACAAAATTGATAAACATTTAGCCAGATTCATCAAAAAAAAAAAAAAAAAAAAAAGAGAGGGCCCAAATCAATAAAATTAGAAACAAAAAAGGAGAAGTTACAACCCACACCACAGAAATACAAAAAGTCATAAGAGGTTACTATGAGCAATCATACACCAATTGACAACTTCTTAAACAATCTCCCAAGACTGAACCAGGAAGGAACAATCAGAAGAAACCAATTACCAGTACTGATATTTAAAAAATCATTAAAAAAAACACCTCACAACAAACAGAAGTCCAGGATCAGATGGCTTCATAGGCGAATTCTACCAAACATTTAAAGAAGAGTTAATATCTATCCTTCTGAAACTATTCCAAAACACAGTAGAGGTGGGAACACTTCCAGAGTCATTCTATGGGACCACCATCACCCAAAACCAGACAAAGATATCACCAAAGTCAAACAAAGATGTCACAAAAAAAGGAAAATTAAAGGCCATTATCTCTGATAAATATAGATTAAAAAATCGTCAACAAATGCTAGCTCCAATGGTACATTAAAAGGATCACATACCACCATCAAGTGGGATTTATCCCCAGGATGCAAGGATTTTTCAATATCTGGAAATCAATCAATGTGAAACATTACATTAACAAATTAAAGAATAAAAACCATATTATTATCTCAATAGATGCAGAAAAAGCTTTTCATAAAATTCAATATCCATTTATGAGAAAAACATCCCAGAAACTGGGCATAGAGGGAATGTACCTCAACATAATAAAGGCCATGTATGACAAACCTACAGCTAACATCATACTCAATGGCATAAAGCAGAAAGCATTTCCTCAAAGATCAGGAACAAGATAAGGATGCACACTCTTACCTCTTTTATTCAACATAGTTTTGGAAGTACCAGCCAAAGCAATCAGAAAAGAAAAGAAATAAAAGGAATCCAAATTGGAAAAGAAGTAAAGCAGTCATTGTTTGCAAATGACATAATACCACACACAGAAAATCCCAACGACACTACCAGAAAGCTAACAGAGCAAATCACTGAATTCAGTAAAATTGCAGGATACAAGATTAATATACAAAAATCTGTTGCATTTCTATACACTAATAATGAAATATCAAAGGAGAAGTGAAGAATCCCATTTACTATTGCATAAAAAGAAAAAAATACCTAAGAATAAACCTACCTAAGAAGGCAAAAGATTTGTACTCTGAAAACTGTAAGACATTAATAAAGGAACTGAACTCAACACAAACAGATGGAAAGATACACCACATTCATGAACTGGAAGAATCATTATTGTTAAAATGGCCACACTACACAAGGCAATATACAGATTCAATGTAATTTCTATCAAATTACCAAAGGCATTTTTCACAGAACTGGACAAATAATTTTAATATTTTTATGGAAACACAAAAGACCTGGAATAGCCAAAGCACTCTTGAGAAAGAAGAACAGAGCTGGAGGAATCAAGCTCCCTGACTTCAGACTATAGTCCAGAGCTACAGTAATAAAAACAGTATGGAATTAACACAAAACAGACACATAGGTCAATGGCACAGGATAGAAAGGCCAGAAATCAACCCACATGCCCTTATACACTGTTGGTGAGAATGTAAATTGATGCAGCCACCATGAAGAACAATATGGAGGTTCCTTAAAAAGCTAAAAATAGAGTTACCATATGATCTAGCAATCCCACTCTTGCACATATACCCTGAGAAAACTCCAATTCAAAAAGAAATGTGCACCCCAATGTTCACAGAACACTATTTACAATAGCCAAGACATGGCAGCAACTTAAATGTCCATCAACAGATGACTGGATAAAGAAGTGGTGGTATGTGTATATATACGACAGAATACTACTTAGCCATAAAACAGAATGAAATAATTCCATTTGCAGCAACATGGATGAACCCAGAGATTATAATATAAAGTGAGGTAAATCACGCTGAGAAAAACAAATATCATGATATCACTTATATGTAGAATCTAAAAAAATGGTATAAATGAACTTATTTACAAACCAGTAATAGACTCACAGATATAGAAAACAAACTATGGTTACCAAAGGGGAAAAGGGGGTAGTAATAAATTAGGAGTTTGGGCTTAACCCATACACATTACTATCTATATAAAATAGATAAACAACAAGGACCTATTGTATATTGCACAAGGAACTATATTCAATATATTGTAATAATAACCAATAATGTAAAATATCTGAAAAAGTATATATATATATATATATATACTTTTTATATATATATTTTATATATATATAAAAACTGAATCACTTGCTACACCTGAAACTAACAAAACATTGTAAAGCAACTATACTTCAATGAAAAAATTTTTTTGGAACTATTCTTTAGTTTTTTTTTTTTTCGATCTTTGAAATGACTGGCAAATACAATTATTTTCTTCACGGCCCAATATTTTTCACATGGATAAAAATTTACTCTTCAGATGCAAATGCTACTCTAACAGTTTTACCACTGAAATAGAAAGTAAGTATGCAAAATCCAGTAACACGATGCCATAACAAAAATAACCAACAATTGACTAGTAGCTGCATCAACAAAAATCATACAATATGTAAAGCATCAATTTATATTGCTCAGTGTATTCACTTTAAATAGCAAACTTTCTACTTTATGCACCATTTTATACTTACTACATAACATTAACATGTATAATTTCATTTATGAGTGTAGCAGTAGTGACAGGTTATTTTTTTTTACATTCCATTCCCTTAAGTTTCAATCTATTCTATTGCCCTAATTTTCAGTCTCCAAGTGACATTTTCTCTTTAGCTAATATTTTATTTTGCATACCTAAGGAAAACTAAAAAGGAAACATACTATAAGATATAACAACAATAATAATAATATCAGCTAACATAATTCTTCTTATGTGTTAGGCAAGCTTCTAAATGTTTTTTTGTTGGTAACTCCTTTAATACTCTCACCAGCCCTGTGAGGTAACTATGATTATTAGCTCATTTTGTAGATCAGGAAACTTAGTCTCATGAGTTTAAAAACTTGGCTATGGTCCCATAGTTATTAAGTATCAGGGTAACGGTTTAAATCTAGGTAGCAGACCTTTAGCTTATATTTTTAACCACTAAACTTTTCCATGAATATTGAAAGTCCAATAAGAATCACAGAAAACAATAATAAAATGTATCTAGTGGTAGAGTCATATGTATTAAATTATACTATACACAAGGGAATACTACTTAGCCATAAAAAAGAGTGAATTTTTCCCATTTGCAACAACATGGATGGACTTGGAGGGTATTATGCTACATGAAATAAATCAGATAGAGAAAGACAAATATTGTATGATATTACTTATATGTGGAACCTAAAAAATACAACAAACTAGTGAATATAACAAAAAAGAAACAGACTCATGGATGTAAGGAACAAACTAGTGGTTACCAGTGGGGAGAGGGAAGGGGGAGGAGCAATATTGGGGTAGGGGATTAAGAGGTACAAACTGTTATGTATAAAACAAGCTACAAGGATATACTGTACAAAGCAAGGAATTTAGCCAATATTTTATAATAACTATAAATAGGGTATAACCTTTAAAAACTGTGAATCACTATCTTGTACACCTGTAATTTATATAATATTGTACATCAACTGTACTTCAATAAAAAAATAAAATTAAAAATTCTACTCTATAATACATTTGCAAACCATATAGAAACCAGCCTAATCAAAACTGATAAAATATCCAAATATCCAAATGTTTCTATGAAGCTGAAAATCAGTATTTTAAGTATCAAACAAAACATATAAAATGCTTATAAAGTTACACATTCTTATTGAGATGAAAAAATGAAATCAATTTTTGAGTATCTTTATATTCTACTGTTTATCAATTTAATTAAGCTTCTCTGAGAAAAAAGTGATATCATACTTATCATAGACTTAAAATGCATAAGAGATAAATCTACCTGCCATCTTCATTACTTCGATAAAATACAAGAAAAGGATCTGATTTTCCAAAGAAGTCCTTCTTGTCCAATTTGTTTGCACAAAACTGCATCAGAACAGCATCCTACAAACAAAATTAATAAAACAGCTCAAAATCTGGGTTATAAATAACTAGAAACTGCAGATCACAAGCAAGATTTGACAAGAAAACAAATTTGCCATTTTAATGCAAATGACCAAATGTGTGAGAATCCCAGAAAACATAAAATTGCTTTTTTTAAGGACTGTTAAGACTAAAAAATTGACTCCTGGAAGTTTTTGTTCTAGTCACAGAAATATTACTTACTAAAATTCTTTAACATTTTCCACCCCAGAAAAGTGCTATTAAGCTAGATAAATCTAGGTACCCAATATTATAAAACAAGATCTCCATTCATATCTTTAGTAACTTAGGTACACATTTCTAGAAGATAAGTGTTTTTTTTTTTTTAATTTCCTCAGGAAATATTTATTGGGCATCTACTACTAATCTACCATGTGTTAGATGTTGAGATGTATTAGATGATTAAATAAAGACATATCTGGACTGACAATAGTTTACTATCTAAAGGGAAAAATGTTCCTTCTTAATTAAACACAAATGCACTGCAATTTCTCAATAGCTACATTATAAAATAATTTATAATATATTGGGCTTCAAAAAACGTAAAGGATGTTCATTTTCACCTGCAATTTAAACCATTCATTTGGATGTTAATTATTATGGCAAGCCAATCCTTTTTATCAATTTATATACTCAACTACTCATAATCTACATGGTTTAGATTGAAGGTAAACAAGAGGAGGTGTCATAAAACAAGGAAGTTAAACCCTATTCAATGATGATAAGCATTTTAAAGGGTAAAAACTATAGAATAATTTAAAAATGAAAATCAAGATTTTGGGTTTGTTTGGTTTTTTAACTGAAAGAAGATGCTAGCAATTTTGCAAAGAGGAGGGAGGTCAAAGTAATACAGATTAAATCAAGAGGTTACAGTTTTAAATATTACTTGGAGAAAATGTTAATAGTGACTAAAAAGGCACTCTTTTTCACCACTTCAGTTTGCAGAGTTCAGCAATACTTATTAAGCATCCCCATAAAATTCTCCTTATTTCCTTTTAGTAATTCTAGAACACCATTCAAAAGATAATGCTATCTTTTTTTCACATTCATTACTATACTTACTTAGCAAATATTTTTCAAGCAATACTTAGGCTAGAATCTGGGAATAGAGAGATGCCTTCAGAGAAGTTCATAGCCCCAGATTTCTGGTTTTCAAAAGCGTTGGTATAGTGTTATTCTACTTTGTTATTTAACATATAGATATGATCACTTCCACCAGTTGAACACTCACAATAGGGCAGGAAATACAGAAATGAAATCCGGAAATTTCAAGAAATGAAATGTAATAATAATGAAAACGTTTGATATTTTGCAAAAATTACCAAAATGTGACACAGTGAACAGAAGTGAGCAATGTTGTTGGAAAGTGGTGCTGATAGACCTGCTTGCCACAGAGTTGCCACAAACCTTCAATTTGTAAAAACTGCATCATATGCATTGTGCAATAATGTGAAGCACAGTAAAACGAGGTATGCCTGTACAAAGACTTTGAGCAGTTTACAAACACAGAATTCAAAGCTCTAAAAACATAACCTGACTCAGCTGAATAGTGAGAGAGATAATACTGAAATTTAGGTGTCCTGATTCTAAAGTTTCTGCTCAAGTTGACAATTGGCAAGGTGTTTTCAAGAAAATAAGTGTCAATTTGTATATTGTCAAATGTGAAATAAAATTATTTCATTACAAATTCTAAGTGATAATATGCCTGTTATTTTTAAAATGCGATAAAATGCACATTTAAAATGCATTGTCTCTTCTTAAGTAACCATGATCATTGCTTTGAATACATGTTTCTTCTATTACACTAGCACAGTTATATTATTTGAAGGTGTATACATCTTAATAATCACACTGATTATCTATGTCTGTAGCTACGAATCAGAATGTAGGATACATAAGTGAAGTTAGATCAAAGTTCAAACAATTTAAAAATATTAGATATATAATGTCTAAGTGTGGGAAGTATGTAAATAATAATTATTATTAATAAGTAACATTAAAATATAATTCCAGATGTTTTAAAAGCTTCATTACCATGAAGAGTGGCAAAAATGCCTCTATATCACTAAGTAACAATTCCACTTAATTCTCATGGCAGCTTTAGAATCTTCCTGTTCTTCCAAACAAAGCAACAGAATTGAAAGCAGACGATGTTTAAGATGCTGCCTGCCAATACTCAGTCTATGCCCTTGATATTTTGGTTCTATTTCAAAATAGAACTAATAATAATGTATTCATTAGCATATGTATACAAAATCATCTTAATGTCAAGATTTTGGCAAAATAGCATATTAATGTCACCACAAAGAACACATATGGTATTGACCTTAAACTTCTTTCTGTTTTTCCTCCTTCATTATACAAATCACAGATTATCACATACATATACATATTCAGAGACAAGAAGTATGAAAGACGATTAGATCACCAAATCACATCTATAAATAGCAATGTTCTAAAATTAATGAATATGTACTCTTATTATGCTCTTGGTTGGAGTGGTAGCTGCTTCCTTCTACAAATGTGGGCTTCTCAAACCAACATGAGACCGTACATAAATTCTTAATTAATTCAATCAGAAATACAGAAGTATGTTATACAAAATGGTTACAGTCAAGTGACTAGAAATATTCCTCCAGAATCACGCACAAAATCCTCAGAATTTTTGCAAGAACTGAATTGATTGGTACAATTGACAATTACTGACATTAATATCCCCAAAATGATATTACCATTAGGTTTTGAGTTAATAGTTTCCATTCATTTAAAAAACTGTTAAAATAACTGATTATTCTGTTTGGACTATGGAATGTAGTCTCTCTGGTTAAAATACTAAGTTTCTAATATGATATTTTATGGATTATAAAATTATATAATACAGTTTTAATTATTTTTGCTAAAATTACTCAAGAATTAATAATTTAAGTATACTTTGAGAAATATCATTTCAAAGAAGTATTGGAAATACTTTTTAATCCAAAGAAATATTTACTTACCCTGCAACAGTTTAATTCCTCTGCTGTAAGTATGATTGTACCACATTTCTTCCCTGGAATTCCTCTAAAACAACAAAAAACATACTTATATACAATAACAGTCTATATTAATATTATATAATATAAGCTAATATTATATATTTTATTTGTATATAACCAAACAAAAAGCATACTACTAATAGGTGGGCTCTTTCTAACAAAATATATTCCCAGTTTCAAACTTGAGTTTATTCTATAGATCCATATTTACTGATAAAATTAAACTTTGATCACTTTCAACATGTCAATCCTTTGTCCAAGAATTTTCAATGGCTTTATATTGTCTATCATATGTAATTAACATAATATAATGTAATATGTATAATATAACTAATATAACTTTCTCCCATGACTTCTAAAATTTCTATTATGTGATTAAAACGTATTCCTGATCTTGGTTTTCAATATTTCTTTCTTCTTTCATCAACATGGTTACTTATTTGTGCTTATTTTTTCTTTGTGCCTATTTCTACACCCTGACATAGTGTGTTAAACTGTTCCCTATTGTGCCTCAAACTTTCTCTATCCCCAGATGAAGTTTTGCTTGTTCCAGGAAACCTCATCCCAGTCAACCTCACATGAAATTTAGCCTTCTCTATAATTCTATTGAATTTAAAGTCAGTGCCATAGACTTAGCATTTAATTATTCCCAAATGGTTACAATCACATATTTTTACCTTCTTTTTCCAAGCTGATTATAAACTCTGTAACAGCAAAATTCATGATATAAACCTCTTGTAAACCAACAGATTTAAATATCTATACATAACAGGCACTCAATATATAAGGAAGATACATAATACATAAGCAAAATTAAGCAAAGCAAACTCCCACCCAATTTTCTTTCTACACATCTATGAAATAATATGCTCATGTATCTTCTAGCTGACACCAAGAACAAAATGCACTAAGGAAAATGCAAGATATGCCCATGGTTCCCTATTTTACATGAGAGGATACAGAGATAAGTCAATAAGAATCTATCTAAATGCCCACTGACAGATGACTGGATAAAGAAGTTGTGGTCTATTTACACAACAGAATACTACTCAGCCATAAAAATAATAAAATAATGCCTGAGAATGTCATTCTAAATAAAGTAAGCCAGAAAGAGAAAGAAAAATACCATATGATATCACTTATATGTGGAATCCAAAAAGAAAAAAAAAAAAGAAAAAAAAGATGAACTTATTTACAAAACAGAAATAGACTTACAGACACAGAAAACAAATTTATGGTTACTAGGGAGGGAAGGGGGATGGATAATTTGGGAGATCGAGATTTGCAGATACTAACATACATAAAATAGATAAACAACAAGTTCATACTGTATAGCACAGGGAGCTATATTCAGTATTTTGTAGTAACTTATGGTGAAATAAAATACAAAAACTAATATATGTATATTCATGTATGACTGAAGCATTATGCTGTACACCAGAAACTGACAGAACACTGTGAACTGACTGTACTTCAATAAATATATATATATATACACACACACATACAAGAAAAAAAAATGGAACTGTGTATTTCAAAATACATACATCACCAATAAAAATGAAGTCAGGAAGAGTCAAAAAAAAAAAAAAAAAAAAAAAAGAATCCTCCAAAGAGTAATCCTAACACTGTAAAGGTATACTTCATCTTTCTTTTGTCCTATCACGAATTATAGTTCAGACTCTTCTGTTTCTCCTGGGAACTAAAAGTTGTGGAATTAGAGCCAAACAAGTATTGCTATCCTCAAGAATATGATTCATCTCCAATAATCCATGCAAGCTTATATGCACCATTTTCTCTAAGTCTTCATAACAATGAATATATGTATCCCTGAACATTTTTTCTCAGAATATTACATGCTTTGTTTTTAGCATCCCCCCATCATCATTAATGAGTTAGTTTTCCTAATCCAGTTCTTGTTTTTCTTTTTTCTATTTGTGAATCACAAAGTTATACTTTCAGCATTATGGCAAATTAAAACACCCTGACTGAACACCTACCTGAAAATACTTTAAAACGCAGAATAAAATTTGCAGAAAAGTCTTTATAAATACTTTGATAACCCGGCAAGAAAATAAAGACCAATCAGAAACTGAAGCTGGAAAGCCAGAAAGACAAGCAGAGGTAAACTCTGGAGAGTTTAATTGTAGAATTGTTTTTATGGCTCCTCAGGGCATAAAGATGAGAGACAAAAAAAGGTAAGGGGGGACTCACAAAGTGAAGAATTCAACAAATAAACAATTCACAGCATAAAGCTTGGATCACAATGACTATAGTCTCTGAGTGTAGCATGAATTAGATACAAACATTCACTTTGGAAAGGCCTACAAAATAAATCCATGCCTTAGAATGTGGTGATTTATGAAAGATAAAGTGTCTTCTAATAATTCAGACCTTAACCAAACTCCCTGCCTTAATTTTCACTACCTGGGTAGTTATAAAATTCAAACCAAGAATTCAATTTAATTCAAGTGATCACATTTACTAGGTAAATGCAAAACCTTTCTGGAAGAATTTCAAGCTACATCTCAAATATCCTCACATTAAAAGTTAAAAATATATATAAGCTCATTTTGAAATATCACAAAACCCTAAACAAAAAAAAAGTACTATGTTTTAGTGTCTCCAGAAAGAAGGAGGCAGAAGAATTTAACACAGACTTAGAACACTGAAAATATTATGCATAACATACAAAATGTAAGTATGTATAATATACCTAAAATGTAAAGAGAAGAATGGAAATACGAGTAACTAGCAAAGAACAATAAAAATAATCAAGAGTATTTGGAAAAAAAAATATAGAACTTCTAGAAATAACAGAGAAATAGAAAACTCAGTAGATGGATTTAACAGCAGATTAGACACAGCAGAATAATTAATGAACTAAAAGAAGGATGTAAAGAAATTATCCATAATGCAGCAGAGAGAGGCAGATGCAGGAACTATCATAAAGAGGTTTAGAGACACGAAGGCAAGGGTAAAAGTTTTAATATACATCTTATTGAAGGTTCAGAATGAGAAGAATCAATAGAGGAGACACACTATTTGAAGAGAAACTGGCTGGGAAACCTCTAGAACTATTGAAAAACATCAATTTCCAGATTCAAAAAGTCCAATAAATTTCAAGCAGCACAAATAAAGATAAATGTATACCTATACACGTGTTAGAGACATGTCAAAACACCTGAGAGGAAAGGGCGTATCTTGAAAGGAACCAGACAGAAAAGACAGATGACCTATGAAGATAAGAATGTTAAATTAAGAGCTGACTATTCAGAAGAATCACTGGAAGCTGAAAGACAATGGAAAAAATATCTTCAATTGATTTGAAAGAAAATAACTGTCTCTCTAGGATTGTGTACAGTATATCTCTTTTAAGAACAAGTATGAGATAGTTATTTTTAAATAGAAATAAGAAAAGAATTGAGTGAATCTGTAGCCAAGCACCCTTGCTTAAGGAATTTCTAAAGGATGGACTTCAAACTAAAGGAGAATGATCAAACATGTTAAGTCTGAGGCGAAAGAAGAAACAATCAGGGAAGTGGTGAATATGAAAAAAATCTTAATAAACATTGACTTAAAATCATAATAAATATTACTGATAATAAATCAATAATAGTAATATTAAAAACTAAAATAACAAATAGAAATGATAATGACAGCACTGATTAGGTGGGTGAGAATTTAAGGTCTTTTGATGTTCTTTTATTATCCAGGAAGAAAATAAGCAATGCTTTAATATGAATAGAATTTAATAAGCTAAATAAATATATATTAAAATTCCTAGGAAACTACAATTTTTGAGGACTTTACAGGTTAGAAAAGGAAGATTGTGGCATGGTGCTTTAAAAACATGACCAATTCAAAAGGAATTAAAGGACAAAAGAGTGCCGTAGATGAGAAACACTTCATAAGTGATGGAAATAAATCCAGAGGAATAGTTACAAAAGCACATGTTCATGAACTAAATTCTACTGATTAAAAGCAAAGATTGTCATTTTATATAAAAGAATTCATACATAGCTATTTACACTAGAGATTAAAATTTAAGAATTTAGAAAATTCAAAAGAAAAGAATGGAAAGATGTACTAACGGGTAAGGAAAAAAAAAAAACCTAACCTTAATGAAAACCAGTGTACCTCCATTAATAGCACACACGTGGAGTTTAAATTTAAAAAGATTGCTAGAAATCATTACTGTGTAATAACAAAAGGTACAATTAATTAGGAAGAGTTAATAATCTCAAAAATGTATGCATCTAACCTTATAGCTAGCTAAACAGTAATAACAAAGTTTTGTATATTAATTATGTCCACATTTATTTAATTCCCAGCTGACATCTTTTATAAAAATTTAAATTAAAATCATTAACAGGTAACAACTGTACCATGGTGCTGTTTGTAATTTTTTCATAAGCATTGCCTATACCTTATTTCAAATCCTGTTTTCAGCCTCAGAATTGGTTGTCGTTTGTTGTTGGGGATCTGATTTGCCAACTACCATGCAGATACTGATAGTTGGGATTTTGTATTTGCAAACTACAGAAGTAACACGTACAGATATCTCTATATGAGCATCATGGTACAGAAGTAAGAGTTATCTATTTGTCTAGTTTCTAACTATAATGAAATGCTCAGCCAATTTAAACATGTTACAGCTGCCAATAATTTCCCCCCTTTTTAGACGAAGTTTATAATTGTTATAACCAAAATTTACTGAGCACTTACTTTTCCCTTTGCTTGGGCATCCCTTAAATGGGGGAGAATCTAAGAGGCCTTTCAGAGTCAGAAGCACCATATATCAGTGATGTTTAACTGTGAGAAGACAGTGTGCATCCCTAGAATTGGTGAGATCCAGGATTGGTGAAACACATCTTAGAACTGATGAGTAGACAGTATTCTGGGGGATTCTGCCAGAGACACAAAAATAATGACAAGTGCCCACTACATCATACAGCAGATAATAGGGCAGATGACATGATTCCAAACCCCCTCTAATTTGTTTCTGTCTATGTTAGATTTAAGAAAATGGAAGACCACAGTTCTCAGACTTTCTTCCAGCTTGGGGTCTACATTTAAACTGGCTCCCACCTAAACAAGGTGGAGTGAGGGGGAGTCAGTGCCTCTGCGGGAAAGCTGGAAAGGCCTTAGTTTTTCCAGTGGCAGCAGTGGCAGGGCCCCCGCTTCTGGCACGGGCTGTAGTGCTGAGAGGCAGGGCACTCACTGTTTGCTTTCCCCTGGCTGAGGTGGTTGTCCTCAAACCTGCAGTCAGGGCAGTGGCTCCTTCATTCCATTCCCCATCTTCCTCATTGTGGTGGAAGTGCTAACTTGGTGGACCAGTTCTGCTGAGTAACCCAGCACCTACTCATGATTTTTTAAAACTTAAGTACTGTTGATTCATAATGTTGTGTTAGTTTCTGGTGTACAGCTTAGTGATTCAGTTATACATGCATCTATATATTCTTTTTCACTATGGGTTACTACAAAATATTGAATATAGTTCCTGTGCTATACAGTAGGACCCAGGTGTTGATCTGTTTTATGTATAGTAGTTTGTTTCTGCTAATCCCAAACTCCTAATTTATCCTTCCCCCCGTTTCCACTTTGGTAAACTTTGTTTTCTATGCTGTGAGTCTGTTTCTGTTTTTTACTTACATCCATTTGAATTATTTTTTAGATTCCACATATAAGTGATATCATATGATATTTATCTTTCCCTGTCTGACTCACTTCACTTAGTATGATCATCTCTAGGTCCATCCATGTTGCCGCAAATGGCATTATATCATTACTTTTATGTCTGAGTAATATTCCATTGTGTGTGTGTATACACATACACACACACACACACACACACACACACACACACATCACCACATCTTTATCCAATCATCTGTCAACGGACATTTAGGTTGCTTCCATGTCTTGCCTATTGTAAATAGTGCTGCTATGGACACTGAGATGCAAGTATCGTTCTGAATTAGAGTTCCCACTGGAGTGAGAATGCTGAATCATATGATGACTCTATTTTTAGTTTTGAAAGGGACCTCTATACTGTTTTCCATAATGGTTGCACCAAATTACATTCCTACCAGCAGTGTCGGAGGGTTCCCTTTTCCCCACACCATCTCTATCATTTATTGTTTGTAGACTTTAATAATGTCCAGCCTGACTGGTGTGAGGTGATACCTCACTGTAGTTTTGATTTTCATTTCTCTGATAATTAGCAGTACTGAGCATCTTTTCATGGGCCTATTAACCATGTGTATGTCTTTTTAGAAGAAATGTCTATTTAGGTCTTCTGCTTATTTTTTGATTGGGTTGTTTGTTTTTCAGTTAATGAGTTGAATGAGCTGTTTGTATATTCTGGAAATTACGCCCTTATCAGTTATATCATTTACAAATATTTTCTCCCAGTTATTTTGTTTATGTAGGTCCCATTTATTTTTGCTTCTATTTCTACTGTCTTGGTAGACTGCACTAGGAGAACATTGCTAAGATTTATGTCAGAGAATGTTTGTCTGTTTTTTTCTAGGAGGTTTATAGTATCTTGTCTTATATTTAAGTCTTTAAGCCATTTTAACTTTATTTTTGTGTATGATGTGAGGGAGAGTTTTAACTTCACTGATTTATATGCAGCTGTCCAGTTTTCCCAACAGCACTTGCTGAAGAGACTGTCTTTTCTCCATTGTATATTCTTGCCTCCTTTGTCACAGATTAATTGACCATAGATCTGTGGGTTTATTTCTGGGATTTCTATCCTGTTCCATTGATCCATGGTTTTGTTTGCACCAACACCATGCTGTGTTGATGACTGTACCTCTGCAGAATCACCTGAAGTCTGGGAGGGTTATTCCTCCAGCTTCATTCTTTTTCTTCAATATTGCTTTGGCAATTCTGGGTCTTTTGCGATTCTGTATAGATTTTAGGATTATTTGTTACAGTTCTTTGAAAAATGCCCTGGATAATTTGATAGGGATTGTATTAAACCTGTAGATTGCTTTTGGTAGTATGGCAGTTCTAAGAATATTTATTCTTCCAATCCAAGAGCACAGGATATCCTTCCATTTCTTTGAATCATCTTCAATTTTCTATATCAGTGTTTTATAGTCCTCAGAGTATATATTTTTCACCTCCTTGGTCAAGTTCATTCCTAAGTATTTTTTGAGATTTTAAAGGAGACTTTACTTTTTTACTTTCCTTTTCTGATATTTCGTTGTTAGTGTAAAGAAATGCAACAAATTTCTATATGTTAATCTTGTATTGAGCTACCTTGCTGAATTCATTCATCAAGTCTAGTAGTTTTTTGTGTGGAGTCTTTAGGGTTTTCTATATACAGTATCATGTCATCTGCTATAGTGACCATTTTACCTTTTCTCTTCCAATTCGGGTTCCTTTTCTTTTTTTCTTGTCTGAATTCTATGGCTAGGACTTCCAATACTATGTTGCATAGAATTGGTGAGATAAAGCATCCTTGTTTTGTTCCATATTTTAGCAAGAAGGCTTTCAACTTTTCGTGGTTGAGTATTATGTTGGTTGTGGGTTTGTCATAAATAGCTTTTACTATATTGAGATATATTCCCTCTATACCCACTTTGGTTAGAATTTTTATCATGAATGGATGTTGAATTTTATCAAATGCTTTTTCTACACCTATTGAGATGATCATGTGATTTTTGTCCTTTCTTTTGTTGATGTGGTGTATCACATTGATTGATCTGCATATGTTGAACCATCCTTTTTAAATTGCTGTTGGATTCAGTTTGCTAATATTCTGTTGAGAACAGATGTTTACACTCTAGGTGAACACCAACATCTACAACACAAGGACAAAATGACCCATCTACTCCTAGAGCTTACTTATCAGTCATAGCCCAAAAATGGATTATCATCTCCTTTTCAAAATATGGTACATCCATCTGCCTAGTTACCTGTGCAAGAAATCTGAAAGTCATTCTTGAAATCTTCTGCTTCAACCAAGACTATTGATTTATCACCAATCTTTATAAAATCAGCTTTCAAAATGTATTTTTAATCTGCCCATTTCTCATTATCTTAGTCCAACTACTTGTCTTCTCCAAAGTAGATTATTTCATCAATAATTAAATTACTGATAATTCTGTTAACTACCCACAACTATTTTCCACAGAAAAGTGAATGAACCTCTATGAATAAAAATCATGAATTTTCCCACTGCAATGTGATAAAATTCATAAATACTAAAAATGGCCTATTTTCTGGTCTAAATCTGTACTATAATTTTCATAGAATATGATTTTTCATTTAATGAATAGATGGTAAACTTCATGAGGGAGGGAGGAGATTATTAGGGGATTTGATTTAGGAAATCTTTCCTAAAAGATACTGAATATTTAAGAAAAATGGAAATATTAATAATTATAACCGAATGTTTATTAAATTCCAGTGTTCTCCATGACAAATGTATTATATTAAGCATTGCTATTTCTTGCAACAATCTTAAAGTATATTATTTACATCTTTCAGATGAGGAAACTGGATCTCAGGAACTTAAAGTAATTTGCTCAAATTATATACCTAATCAATTATGAAAATCAGGTCTGACTACCCCCAAAGGCTATGTATTATCAACTCTATTACAGTGGCTATCTGTTTATCTGTAGGCTAAATTCTTCATATTAAAAATGGGATCCACAGTTATAGTATATAGATGTACAAATTTTATAATATTACATAGAAAATTAGTAACAGAGTTGGGACTTAAAACATCAAATTCTGATTCCCAGCTCAATATTCTTTCTAATAAAATAAACCTGAGAGTATAACAGTGTCAGTCTAATTTTCAGGGAATTTAATAAAGTCAAGAAGATTTTGAAGGTCATAATTTCCGCCAAATTTGATTATATTTTTACATGCAAAAGTTGCACACTAAAGACATGCACTGCTTTAGTGTAAAATCTGTATGTTTCTCACTGTTAAGACTAACCATTCTCCTATCCTTTCTCCTTCTCTTCCTTCCATGCTGATTCTTTATCTTTACATGCACTCACATCTTAGCAGAGCTTTCAGGATAAAGCCACATTTGAGTCAAATCTTTAAGCCAACCTTTTAAGGTTCTGCTTTAAGCCAACCTTTTAAGGTTCTGCTTTAAGCCCGATTCTTCTATTTGGATCTTCTGCATTATTCCCAAGCTTCCTTTATGCTTTATTCCTCTCCTAACACTTCTTTTGTTGAACTTTACCACCCACTGGGCTTTACCCATGAACCTTATGTCAGAGTTGGGATTCCTGTATCCATCAGACAACTACAAACCTGTCTTCCAATTATCACCCGTTTCAGAGTTCCTGTCCCTGTACTCGTCACACCTGTCAGGACACTCACTAGTCCCTCTTGGATCCCTCCCTTTATCCTCTACTCATTACTTAGTGCCTAGATCACAAGTTGCTACAGTCAGCCTACAAAGAACATAACCTTTTCCCACAGCCAAAACAGCTGCTGGTTCAATTATCCCAGGGTTCCACTCCTCCCCAGAGTAAGGATCTTTCTAATCACAACCAGTCCCTACCTCCTTGCTCCATCTTTTTATTTGGAACCTGTCCAGTCTAGAAGAGAGTAACAGGAACAAACAGGTGTATTACATGATGAACATAATAAATGCTTTCCTCCCAGAGGAGAGATCGCAATCTTTCTTAAAGTGGTGCTGACTCTAGCATTTTGGAAGGCTTAGCTGAACCCATCACTGAGATCTCTAAAGATAGACGATGCTCTCTCAGAACATCACGAAGAAAATTGGATACAATCTCACAGCATGAGAAAACACACTGCTGAGTGAGTATAATGCTAAATAATAACGGGACGACCTAAAGAGAGGAGCTGATGAGTCATAGGAAGACACAGTAAATGTTGCAGGCAAATTAAGTAGCAAAAGACTTATTTTAGAAAGGTTCAGGGAAAAGACCAAAGTGTAGGATGGAATTAAAATATGGCAAATGTGTTTGCTCAAAACTTGAATCCAACAGAAAAGATTGTTGGAAATTGTGAAACCCTCGAGCTGCTATTAAAAAGTAAATTAAAAATTCTTGAACATCAGTTTCAAAAATTTCACACAAGTTTCTACAAAATATTATAAAATACGTGTATTCTCATAAAAATGAGAAAATCTATTTTTTTAAACTGACAGCAGTAACTGCAAGTACAAAAAATTAAAGATGAGTTTCAATTCAAATTCTGATTATTTAACAGGGAATGAGGCTATGTACAAGAAACCATTTTTCCTTTGTAATAAACATAACTTAGTTTTCAAAGGCCTAATTAAAAAGAAGTAAGAAATGATATTTGCTTTAAATCTCCAAATTTTACAGTTAACATTATTTTTAAAAGACCACCTCTGAGGATATATAACACAACTGCAATGAAGAGGCTAGCAGACATTCTACTGAGTACCTTAACTGAAATTCATTTAAACTAGGGCCATTTAAAGAGAAAAAACCAAGGGACTATTTTGAATCACTTAGAATATAAATGGGACACTAACAGGAAAATAAGTATCCAATACAAATTTAATAAATAAGCACTAGATCACTTGGATAATGCTATTTAAGATATACAACATTTGGGACACAGAAAGACTTTTACAGTCACTTTGAGTCAATTCTGTTAATTGCGGTTGGATTATCTGTCTCTGTCCTGTGCTACAATTTGAAAGCCTATACCTATTTAGATAGAAAAAACTGCCTAACTGTTTAACAAGATTGCCAAAGGTAATGGCTGCAGGAGAGTGTACGGATTCTATTTCTATCTCCACCCATGAAGAACAGACATTGCGAAATGATCATGTTTAGTGATCATCCCACACTATTATCTTTGCCCTAAACAACTAAATCCTGGCCAGGATAGAGTCACAAGGGAGGAGAGGGGTGGGAGAAAGCAAAAGGGACTGAAAAATAGACGTAAGAGCTGCATGTTAAATACATACTATTTGCCCAGTATGTACTTATCATTTCTGCCAGGCTTTCATATATTCCACTATTTTTCTATTTTATGTGATAAGTAAGAAACCTTTAGAATGTGTGTTTGTCATGAAACTTCCCGTCAGAGAAGAAAACACTTCCCTGACCTTGCATCATCTCCAGTACCCAACCTGTCTCCACCCTTTCTTCCAAAGCCATTCCCTCCTCCACTGAAATACTGTATCTTCCAACCTTCCCATCTCTCCCTACCATCTGCCTATTAGATTGGTTCAAAAAAATCAGGTACATGGAAAAAGATGCCACTGAGCAGGGGCTAGCATTATGAATAAGTGTGGAATCTGAATGCATCCATGGAGGGGACCAGCTGCTATGAAGGGCCACTTCGATGTTATGAGCAGATACAGCATCCACACAAGCAACATTTCACTGTCTTTGTCAATCCAACCTTGCTTTTTCAAGCAAAAAGTATGAATGGTTTAGATTGCTTTTCACTTGAAGTTGAGATACAGAGGTAAAATGCCATGTGGACAGAAGCTGCATCTTCTCTCAAAGCATGGCCCAGCGGACCCAGTTCAATGCCCATGTTTCCCTTTCTCTAGAGATGTGCCTCTCTCATGGCTAAAGATCTTAATAAAAGCCAGTCTTTTTCTCAAGCAAGAGGGTGAGTGACTATAAAATGTTTGTTGTTGTTACTGCTTTCCAATCCAGTGTCCACCTGGGTTGGAGTAACTGCCCAGGTGAGAGCACATGATTATATTACCTGATCCTTTGATAATAAATCCAAAATACTCTTCTACGAGCAAGCTAGATGCATTCAATTTTACTGTCCTATTTTTGATTAATCTCCTGAGAACTCTCTCATCTCTTTCCTCTGCTCTCTTTACCTCAAATAATCTAATTTAATTTACTCATGTAATAGACCAACATTTTGCAATTCTGAGTTTGTTCTTTGCTTCTTTCTTCTGGAGCCAATCTCTGCTATACCCAAGCCCTACATTTCATTACCCATTTAGTACTAACCTGTGCCTAGCTAAACTTACTGAGAAAAATCAAAAAATCTCCCACTGCTCAAATAATAAGCCCATCTTCAAACCCTTTTCTTAATGTTTATTTGCCTGGTAAGATTGCCCAGTGAAGTCAAAGGCTGAAAAAAGTTTAGTTACATATGCATTAAAAAACTGAATGAATTATATCATTTTCAAGAAGATAGATGTAATATCAACACTTTTAATAAACTTGCCTGAATTACAAAATATCCTATAGATGAAGCCAAGCATGTAGTTGCAATAGCTCCATGTTATCTGAAAAAGTTCCCAAGGCTTTGCCTCGTTTGTGCCACCCTAGCCTCAGCAAGAGCTTAGAAAAATAAAAATCTAAAGAGCATTCCATCCTTTCTGATTATGTAAAATGATTATGACTCAACTGCTAGCAGAGACACCCCACATTAGCATATTCTGCCAATCATGACTCCAGGAATCTTCACCTTGTAGCATGAATTTGTTTCTGTTGGTCTTGTCTAGTAAGATTTGTTGAATTAGCTGAATAAGGACCACATCTTACACTACATTCCTTTTACCACATATTCCAGGCAATATAATACCAAGTCTTTAACATGTTTCAAGACTAATGTAATGCTGATTTTCCACTGGGAAAGTCTATGTAATTTAAGACTTTCCTGAAATAACAGTTATGATTTCCTTTTGTGGAGAAAATAACATCAGATAAAAATTTTTTAATAAAATTATCAATTTAAAAATATGAGTGTTATGAAAGTTCCATAAAAATCTCTATCCTGTGGCTCTGAAATTAAAAAAGGCTGTATTTTAAAGGCCTTTGTTTCCTCTCCAAGAATAATAAAGGCATCTTTAAAAGTGGCATTGCATACATAATATTGATTCTTTTTTCAGCATAAAAAAAGGGAGGGCTTGAGTAACCTTCTAAGAATGATTATGGGCCTGAGTCACTAGACTAAGACAATGCAGTAAGAATTATGTATACTTACTAAAACATTTGTATTTGCTCTATAGATTACTTATCACTGATTTATCAAAGTGAACACAAATATATTTCAACCATAAACTTCCAAACCCTACAATAACATAAAAAAAAAAATCACATGAAGAGAATGTTAAAAAGGTAGTTGGTATGCAAAAGTTTTCAAAATGACAGTCAGAATTTTGTAAGAAAACCAATTTAAATGAAAAAAGTTAGAATTCATAGACCTATTAGCTTAAGAATAGACTAAGCATAAAGTTTCATTTTGTACAGGGAATGGGAGAATGATGCTTTAGCCATTTCAAGTGTTTGACGTTAAAGGTGAATAGATTTGCAGAGTTTTGACTTACTTATTTTGTGAATTTGAGATTCTTAAAAGCTTGGTGAAGACAGAGACTTTACAACATTCCAAACCCTTAGACAGTGTGGTTCGCTCATATTCTTCCAGATCTTTTAATTTTTAAAAACAGTTAAAAAAAAAACAGTTTTTGAATCCAAAAAATCAAAATTAGGGAGTGGGAAAGAAGAGGGGCGAGGAGAGGAAAGAATTAGGGAAAATGTCTTGAGTTTGTTTTCTGCCTTATATGGAACTAGAGAAGGCAGGATCATCCCACGCAATTGATCTGAAAATTAAACACGATCCCCATAATTGAAGGTGAATATGGAAAATGTAATTCTTAGTGAGCACCTTCTCTTAGCAGTAACATACTTCTTGCCTTCTACCAGACCAATTTTGTAGTAAAATTTATTAAAATCTCAATCACCAAAAATACATTTATTAAACATATGGTATAAAAGGTGGTACTATATATAGTCCCTGGCCGAAAGGAGTAAAATCTCTACTGTAAAAAGTACTAAAGCTAAGAAATAATAGTACAACCAAAAGGAAAACAGTGTACTTCCTTGTGTAAATCTGCTCACTTTATTTTGTGAACATTCTGCAGCATGGCATATGATGGCTGAAATATAAATTATCCTTTACAAATATGTCAAAATTATTTTGGGGAAGAAAAGACTCAAGATTTTACAACATTCTTTTGGTCTACAACTACATATTCATCAATTCAAAACTGCCAATATAGAAAATGAAGAGTTAATATTTCATTGTCTAAATTTAAAAGTACTTACACTATTGGCTTTTCCAGGCGACTTCCCTGTGAACCAACAATCTCCCCCAGTGTACAAAGCACTTGTCCCAGGAAGTCCTAAAACAGATAAAAGGAATAAAGCTCATACATTCCCAAACTGTCTTAACACTATGTGTTTTGGACACCATATTTGAATTGTTTCCATTGCTGAAATACTGAATTCTCTAACTTCCAATAAAAAATAAGCTCAAAATGCACTAATTTCAGCATGTGATTGACCCCTAAGTTTACACAGCCTTTTATCCTTCTAATGACTAAGCTGGCTTGTTATTGTGAGTATTCATAGACATTGCGTTTATTTTCTTTAGCTTTTTAAAAATGGAAATGAAAATGGAAAAAAAAAAAGTTCCAGGATTTGAATCCCCAATTGGCTTGACTTGAGATGTCTCTGAACTACTACACTTCTGGTTGAGAAGGCAAATCATGAAAGCACAGAGCCGTGGTGGCTAACGCGACCAATTCTACTCCCAGACAGGCAGTGCAATATCATGGCTACAATTCGGTCCCAGAGTCACACTGCCAGGCATCTGTAACAGTAACACCACTGACCACTTGTGACTGAGGTCATTATTAAGCTCTCCAGTTTCCTCATCTCTAACATGTAGTAACCCCCTTGTAAAGTTATTTTGAGGGTTCAATGAATTATTACATAAGCTAATATTAGCATATATTAAGTGACCAAAAATGGGTTAAGTATAACACATTATAAAGTTATTAACACATCACTAGGTGATTCTCATTTTCAAGACTCAGGATAACCTTGCAAAATGAGAAGTCTGCTACGACTACCAAACTTCACACACAGACAAACTAATCATCTGGAAGGTTCTTTCTTTCATGTTTTGAGCAGTCAGGACTAACCCAGATATTTGGATTCAAGGTTGAAATACTGCCTATGAATTTAAATATCATAAACACAGTGCAACTTCACATGTCAATAAAATAAGGGTTCCGACGCCATCTGGATATGTGGGTCAAGAAAACATAGAGGTGGTTCGGGGAGAGGCACATTCTCCAGTAATAGCCTGTGTGGAATCATATTCCAAGCTGTCCTAAAGAAGAAAGTGGGCGATCTCCCTAAATTGTACCGTGAACTGGCCCAGGAGAAGCACTAAAAAGGGTAGGCAGAGGAATGACAGCAAACAAAATGTTATTTTAAGTGTTACTAAATAACATTCGTAAATGCCTAACAAACCAGAAAAGTAAAAACTACGTTATTCAGGGGAGGCTGCTCTAAGCCTCATGAGAGGACAAAGACTGCTGTAGACGAGGACTGTGAAAGGAGTATTTTTTCCAAAGGAAGTAAGCGTTGAGAGCCAGGTAGGAATCAGATGATGGAAAGCCAGGCATTTGGAACATTTCAGTGCTAGAGAACAGATCAGAGTTACAGGCAAGAATGCAATGAGAAAGGAGCAGAACTCAAACAAAAGGCAGAAACAGAGATGAAGAACCAAGACTGAAGGGACCTCTTGGCCAAGCCGGAAAAAAAAAAAAAATTGCCTTAGGATAATCAGAAGCAACTGGCAGCCTTTCGGCAACTCAGAGATACCATTAGAACAGTGAATTCAGAAGATTACTCAGGTACCAATTCGCAGGTTGGACTGAGTGGAGAAAAATCTGGATGCCAGATTCATCAGAAGGCTATAATAGTTAATAAGAAGGTAAGTGTTAAGAGCCAAGCTAAAGTTGTAGCAAATGGTTGGGAACAGTGACAGAAAAGTGACAGGATTTGGTGCAAGCTGTATTGCACATGTGGGGACAGCAGGGGGAATTGAGAGATGGAGACACAGAAAATAAATCTAGATTTGGAACTTGATGGCTGGCAGAATGGCAATATCCTCATAAAACTGCAAATCATCTAAAATTTTGCTTTCAACTAGGTAAAAAGTCCTTAAGGTAAAGCCTTGACATCTTTAAATCAAATATCCTTAAAAATAACATGTCTTTCCCAATGTCCTAACAGACTTCACAGAGATGTTTACGGATTTTTTTTTTTTAAACAAAACATGTTTTTCTAAGTTTCATAGCACACAGAGCTTAATAAATATTTGGAATATATCATTGCTCTTCTGAGTCAGTAAAACATGGGAATTCTAGAACTCTTTTCTAAGTATATGCTCAGACTGCATATTAAATGGATTTGGCCAATGGAGTAACAAGTCTCAGTAAAAGCTGTTCACTGTCATAATGACTCAAAGAAACAAAACATATATACTGAGCATTCCACATTAGAGTAGAAACTTATGAACAGAGAACACACACATATAATTACTGCTGAACAAAAAGGAAATTAAAATAATAAAATCAATAAAATGTGCACCAAAAAGACATGGTGTGCATCTACACACATTATCTCAACTGCTCCTTGTGTGGGAAAGCTCTACTGAATCCATTTTTGGGGTCAATAGTCCACATTTCCTATGCATTTTACATAATACTAGTAATGTAATTAGTGTCTTCTAGAGGATATTTTGAGATAATTATTCTCTAGTTAGATAAAGATAGAAACGAAAGCTAACTACAATAGAAACTGCTTTATTGTTTCTTATTATAGCTGTATTACAGTTGCATTGTTTCTTATTATAGTTGTATTATAGTTGCATTGTTTCTTATTATAGTTGTATTGTTTCAGTACGACTGCTGTATTCCAGTTAGTGAGTCATTATAATTAGGTCACAAAAGACGTTCCGGTAATAAATCCAGGCACCTTTCTACAGCTCTTAACACACACATAGACCAAATCCAGTTTAGAGCGGCTGGCATTTGAGAAATGCTTCAATTTATTCAATCATATTACCTATTGGGCTTTCCAAAAGCTGACCAGGAGCTCAATAAACATTTGTTAAATATGTTCATTAGTATTTTATAATCTAAATAATACACAGATAGAACTTAGTTTTGAAATGTTTCAATCTTTATAAATCATATTGTTAGTAAATAATATGCATTTACCACTATTTTATTTATTTTTAAATTTTTATTTATTGTTTTATTTTGGTGGGGGGTGGGTGGGAGGAGGTAATTAGGTTTGTTTATTTTTAGGGAGGTACTGGGGACTGAACCCAGGTCCTCGTGCGTGCTAAGCATGCACTCTACTGCTTCAGCTATACCCTCCCCCCCCACCACTCTTTAAGTGTCCAAATATTACTCTAAATCCACTACGCTGGTAATAAAACTGGAAGGCTTTGCACTGAGCAGTGGAGCAGACAAGAAAAAACGGTGAGCATAGCAATACAAAGCATTTTAATAACAATATGTTTCACACAGGCAATTAAAAAAAAAGAATTTATCAGCAATCTAGAAGGAGTTTTGGATTATTCGCATAACAATCTAAACCTAGTTTTATTACTAGCATAACTCAGCTCAAAATCCAAGGCAGCGCTGCTGTGCTATCAGCTTCCAGCTGATTACTACGCAAACACATTCATATTTCTCTTCTCTTCATTGTTATATTCAGAGGACTGTCTTAATCTCTTAAGGGAGGACTAAGTATTATAATGTATGCAAAACACTTAGAACAAATGCTTGGAACACAGTGTCTAATAAATCTGTGCCTCCTTTCTCCTCCCTACCTTCCTGGGCTTAAAAGAATATGACTATATCCTCAAAACTTCCCCCTTGCCACTAGATTCCAGTACCAGAGATGCTCTAATTATCTGAATGAAGTAATTTCTATCCTATTACACAGCCAACCAGTGCATGTAGATTATCATTAGTATCATCATAAACAATTTTGTAAGCCTTCAATAGGGTGTCTTCCTTATCCTAAAAGGTCTACAAAGATAGTTTTTAAATGGCTTTTCTGTTTTATAAAATGACTAATGAGCATCAAAACTATAATGTTTCTGATTAATAGATAACTTACATTAAAAGATAAGCAGGCTACATAGAAAAAGGAAGTTATTATTGAAAAGGCATCAGAGGATCACCTGGAGAGATCTTCTCATACACAGGGCAGTCAGGCAAGGCCTCTAAGTAGATGACAATCAAGAAGAAATCTCAGTAATACGAGAGAGAGACCCACGTGAGTACTTGGGACGAAAGCATTCCAGGTATGAGAAATAGTGAGAATGAAGTCCCTGAGGAAAGAAGATACTTGGGGTGTTTAAGAAAAAGCAGGAGGGCCAGTGGGGCTAGCGTAGAAAGAGCAAGGGAGAGAATGGAAGGAGAGGAGGGAGCCAAGGGCCCATGATGGATTGTGAATTCTATCTTAAGTGTGGAGGGAAGCCACACTTATGTGTGGAGAATTAATTTGAACTGGAAAGTGATATGTCCTGATCAGCCTTTTAAAATGATAATTCTGCCTAAATCTTTTCCCATCAAATTTATAAACGCTGCTCCCTCAAGGCCCTATCCTATTCTTTCCTCCATTTATATTTGTTTATTGGGTTCCAACTTTATAGGCTGACTAGTCCCAAGTCTCTAGACATGGCCTAGTCAACATCTCTAGTTGAACGCGTACTAGGGTCTGAAACAGCATAAACTTGCCTGGACCACTGAGTTCTCTATCCTCAGTCCCACCACCTCAATCCCCTCCCCCCAATACACTCCATGGCAGTCAACTGTATCATCATTTATCCAGTTACTCACCAATAACTGAGGCCTCATCCCAGCTCCAGCCTGTATCTTCACACCTGTCATCCACTTCATCAGCTAATGGGGTTAGATCACCAAAATACATTCCAAATCTGACCACTTCCTACCACTTCAAGGGCCACATACCCACCAAATATTGTTTACCCAGCTAAATTACCACAAACTTATAACTTGTCTCTGTTGGTTCACAACTGCAGGAATTCCCTGGGTGAAACCTGAAACTGGCTCCCTGTACAAAGAGGGCAAAGAAAGACTGAAGAAAGAGGCAGACAGACCACACTAGACTGGTAGGTGACAGGTTTAATAGACAAGGGAACCTACATACAAGGCTTGTCTTGGGTGGCCTTAAGATCAGTAGATCTCAGAGCCCACACCAGAATCTTCAAAGTATATAGAGAGGCCTTCGCAGGGTTGAGTCATGTGATCAGTCCAGATGGTCTCAATGTCTCCTTACTCTCTTAAGCCTGTGCCCTTGAAGCAGCTCCACTCACAGGAACAGTGGGCAGAACACACATTTCAGTGACGGGAGGCGTGGGGGTATAAGGAGACCCTGATGGCCCAGATCCACCCAGCTCGTGGGGTCACCCAGTGGTCACGTCCTCCCAGTGTCTGCCTCCAACAGTCTCCAGAACTCCAGACTTGCTTCCCAACCCCATAATCCATTTCACTGCCAGTTATTTAAAAGTTTAAGTCAGACTGCATCATCTTCCAGTGAAATACACACACACACAAAAAATTCAAGTTTTTTTTAACCATGGCCTACAAGTCTCCACATCATCTGAATCCTGTCTACCTTTCCAAACGATTCCCTTCCTCTCTCCGCATCATTCACAACACTACATACGGTAGCTATCTTTCAGTCACACTAAGATTCTGAATTCTCTCCTGACTCGAGGTCTGTATATTACTGCTCCTTTTGCCTGGAATGCTCTTCCCTTAGATTTTTTAATAGCGCCCTCCTTTTTTTTGCTAAGTACACCCAGGATAAGGACTGGAGCATACGTATCCTGTTGCCTGGTTGAGGGACACCCAAGCTTTTAGCTAATGACCTTCTCTTCATCCGTCACCCTCTCTCAGTATCAAAATCTTATTAACATAAATGCTACAAAGAAGTAAGTTACCTTCATCATTTATTGCTTTTGATTTTATTGAAGAAATCTGTACACTCCATCTCCCCAGCTCCAAATTATAAGCTGTTTTAGGTTACGGCTCGTTTGTCTTTTCATTGCTCTATTTCTCAGCACTAGAACAGTGCCTGGAATATACAGGTTCAATCCCCAGTACCATCATTAAAAAAACAAAAAACAAAAAAACCTGATTACCTCCCTCTACCAACACAAACAAACCAACCAACCCCCAAATCCAAGGTACAGTTCTATATTATATCTCCATTTTCCTTGATAGTATCAAAATTTAAGAATTTGACCCAAGATCCTTAACTACTAGAAACTAAATAAAATAACCCTGAAAAGGGGTTCTTTCAAAATTGTCACAAATGAGAATGAAAAAAAAAGATTTGATTATTGTTAACTCAAGGAGTCTCTCTTGCTACCAAATCCCTTCTGCGAAAGGTAGGCACCTGTATCCCACGGGCAGGCCCAGGCACTTGGCAGCACTTCCTAAAAGGTTCCAGTGTGCATTTCACTTCATAGAATTGGCAGGCTGACTGCCACACTTTTAAAGAATTGCCTCCTCAGGGAATAGACCTAATTTGTTTATCGGTTTCTCTCATCTTTCAAATGCCTCCTGAATTCCTTTTGGGTTGAATGAGTTATATACTCCTTTACCTAACAGCTGCACTAAGGATGCTTTCAAATAAGAAAGGGCTTTTGTTGTTTGTTGCTAATTTCTAACAGAAATTCAAGGCAGTTCTCTCTAGTAACTCTTGTAACCATTCAAAAACACATTTCCTCCTTCTTTTGACACGCTTCAACGACTTATAAGCTCGGGCACTTACGAACTAATTTGTGCTGCTTATTTCAGAAATATAACACAGAGAGTAAGGTGAGAATACAATAAAATGGGTGATGAGATAAAACTACAGAAACTACAGGAAGCTATGCAATTCTTCAGGAGAAAAGTGACGAGAACTAAGGCAGTAACAGTAAGAAAGCAAAGAAGAAGACAGAAGAGAAACAATTCTTTGTTCAAATGAACAGGATCTGGTGACTCACTAGATGTAGTATGTGAGACAGAAAGAAGGTAGCAAAGACTGACCCTGAAATACAAAGGAAAGGAGATATTAAGCAATTTCACTTGAGAGACTTAGTGCTCAGTTTCCATTCAGGCAAGGAAATGGAGTAAGATTCATAAAGAAGTAACAACTGAACAAGAAACATGAGTTCCAAAGGGGTGACTGTCTGTGACTGACGCAGGGCTGTTGGACCTTTCCAAGACCTCCTCCGGGTAGGGGCGATCACTGTTCTCCAAGGGCATCACTCTGGCCTTGAGCGGAATATGCCAGGTGAAACACAATCTCTTGAGTCCCTGTTTTTGATGGAAGTGGATTTAATGTGTTTAAAATTAAAAACAATTTGATTGTCAGTTCCTTTTTAAAGGTCTCTAGACCCCCTGTGTTATGCTGTTAAATGAGCCAATATTATGTGTGTTGTTGAGTACTGATTTTTATTCAGTTGTTCAAGAACTAAGCGTTAACCTTTTTTAAAGGAATCATTTCAGAAATTTGAAATGTTTTTGTCATAACAAGGACCAGGAAAATTGCATGAAATTTTTCTAAGTAAGTGTGCTGTGTTGACGATAATTCTCAAGAAGATAATACAGGCGGGAGGGACAGAATTGGGATGGAAAAGATAGTACATTTTCACATTTTCAATGTATTTGAATTTTAGGCTTCTGCAGAATACCTACAGGCAACCTCTAACAAGCAGTTAGAAATACGTATTTGCTGAGGTGTATAGAGAGAGAGACTCACGGGAATCATCAGAGTAAGACATGAAAATGATTCTCTCCCCCAAAGAAAGCTTATACAATGAGATGAGATGAAATTGAAAATAAAGCCATAAGGAAACACTGATGTTAAGGAACAGCAGGAGAAAGACACTCTAAAAAATAATAGGTAATGAGTAAACCAAGAAGTAACCAAAGAAGCAGGGAAGAAGTCAGGGGGAGGTTAAGTATGTTAAGAACAGAGTCGTCAATCTTGTCCAAAATAATGGGGAGGTCAAGTAAGGTAAAGAATAAAGAGAGGCTACTACATTTTGATCTAACCTATGTCAGAATAGTTTAATGAAACGGAGTTAAACAGAAATGAAAACCAAAATACAGTAAAGAAATTCAAGGGGGAATAAAAGGAAATTTATGATAGGACTCAGGCTGGTCTGTAAAGAATTATGGTGATGAGAAGATAGTAAAAGAGATATAATGAGGGTAAAGCAGAGTCAAGATAAGAATTTGTACCATGAGGGAGACATGAAACTTTACTTATAGAAAAAAAGCTATTCTACAGAAGAAAAATATTTGAACAGATATGTACAATCATGTCTTCTATAAGACAAATCTCTTATATAAAAATATTTAGTCATTACTGATTATTGAAGGAAGATATAGTCATGTTTGAGGGACCTTCCTTTCCCATATACTATTCTCTGCCTTGAACGCAAGGCAACTACGATGGTAAGGACCATGTTACCATCTTCACACTCACCCTCAGTGCATTCAATCCCATGAAAATGTCCTTAAATTCCCAGTTATTATGCCCTCTGAAGACTAGTTTAAACTGAAAAAAACAGAAATTATATTCAGAGAGTGTGGGGCACCTGAAAGTCTACGTCCATTCAGGGTTAGGGCAGTCATTTTCCCTAGTACATGAGGGTAGATCAACAGAGAAACTTGGTCTTCAGAGAGAACAGAAGCTCAGAAAAAAAGCCATAGTGCAAAGAATATGTAGCCTTATGGGGGTGAGGGTGGGGAAAGAAACAGAAAAAATGGATGTCTCAGTCCAACCCACCATGCGTCTTTGTAGCTGCAGTTTCCATAAGTTACATGTCACATTTATGAGATGCTCCTAAACTCCTTCAATAAACCACCTACATGTGAGAACAGTGAATGCATTTTCTTTCCTTGCATCTAGCTAATTTTGACTAGAAAATGTGGTTCCTTTTCTGAGTCTTCCAGTGAAACTTGGAAAACTTCCAAAGCTATGTGCAAATAAGTTTTAAACGTCCAGCCACGTGCTATAAATTTTATCACGAGGAGCAGAAAGGTTGCATGGCAACTGCAATGAACTTTACTTATGGGAAGGAATGAGCTTATTACAGCAATGTTTTCAGATTGTGCAAAAGTCAATCAGACAGACAGTCCTTTGAATCTTTCTTTAAATGATTTTGCACTATGCTTCATAACAAAAATAAATATCTGGTTTCCCCAAGTCAGTCTCTTAGCTTGGGATCACCTTTTACATCTTCTCTCTCTCTTCTCTGAACTGTGTCATTCCTTGTTGGCAAACAACACAGGAAGATAGATAGATAGATAGACAGACAGACAGACAGATAGATAGATACCCATCTATTCCAGTTAACAGCTGACAAAAATGGAGAAGTGGAACGTCTCATCCTCCTGAGCCTCTGGGCATGAACATTAGTCCAGCTGACCCCTCAACCCTGGCACAGCTACCAACTCTACATTTGCATACTCAGGTTTCACTTGAAATCTAGTTAAACCCCTTTCAGAATGCTCTTTTCCAGCTCTTTCTATTAGATCTGGCATAACCGCAAACCCACAGGACAATAAACAGTTGATGGAACCACCAGTGCTCAGCCAAGAAACTCTCACTCTCATCCCTCCCTTCCTTCCACTGCCTCTTTATCTGCCTAGCTCTGACACCCCTGCTGTTCCTGAACTGGAAACTTTCCCCAGGTCATGGTTGTTGCCTGGTGAGTAAAGCTCTTAAGGAAAGGCAGATGGGAGGATCAAGACCCAAAAGGCAATAAAGAAATAGTAAGTGACTTATGGATGGTCTCTGTGTCTCTGTTGCTCATCCTGTACACTCAGAAACTGGCACATTGCCTGGAATGAGAAGGTACTTAGAATACATTGTTGAACAAATGAGCTACAATGACAGCAGAACAGCAAACCACTCTGCCTATACCCTCCTGCTTCTCATCCTCTCAGAAGTAAAGACTTCCAAAAAGACATGGGCTCACCATCTTATCTTGCTTAATCTGATCCAACTTCAAACATTATAGGGAACTGACACCATTTCTTCAAACAAAACAAAACACCCCAAAATAACAAATGAGTAAGATTAAGCCATTTCACATACTGAAGGTATCTTTCTTTGAATAAGCTCCTCCAAATGTTATTCTAGAGTTCTTTAAAACAAGTTATTTATTTTCTATAACAATTACATAACTTGTAGACATATAACTTTAATAATAACAAATCAATATAAGTATCAATCAGATCATGATATTATAATGTATGTTATGCAATCATCATAAAGAAACGTAAAAATATGAACTTACATGTTTGGATAAGTTGGAACTCTTTGAATCAACATCATATCTAGAAGAATAAAATATATAATTCAAATTATTTCCATAAAATAAAGCTAGAAAAAGTGTCAGCATTTCCTCTAAAATACACATAATATAAAAAATGAATCAAAATCATATGAATAAGGAGAAAAATTTAGCAAATTTAGAAATTTCTCATAATCTGTTGCCTATATGCCAATGGCAAAATTCACAATCCCTGGGTTTTTTTTTTTTTCCTACAACCTTCTAGTCCTAATATTTTCATAGTCATCAGTTCTTCTGCTTGATAAGACAAATTTAAATTTCCCTTTTCTGTGAATCAGTAGATTCCTAATACTATTTCCTAAAAACTGAAAATTCCTCTCCTTTGAATAACATTAAAAAAAAAAAAGTGCTGATAACAGGCTGTCATTTGTGTGCTTTATAATTCTTATTTAATATCATAAATGCTCTTACTCACTTTGAAATTTGGCTAAAGTAATGACACATTATTTTCCCCAATCATAGGACTTGGGGAAACCATGTATTTTACGGAAAGAGAAATTTATATAGGACTATTTTATGTCCTATTTTTGACCAGTTGGTACCAGAAATAAATAATTTCTTGGAGAAATCCTGCAAAAACATCACTCACCATCACTTTAGCCCCTTGTAAAGAATTTTAGAAACAGAAATATTGCTAAGTCAAAACAATCTCAATTTGCTGAATTCTTGGAATAGGAAGATATCTGTCTTGGTTTCAGTCTTTCTACCAAATCACATTCTTTTCCCATTTCTTGTGCAAAGCTTCCCCCCAAAAATTAACTGCCTTTTTTTAAAGGTTGATTAAAGTCTTCCTTTTCACATAACAAGAATGTTTTCACAGAGAAACAAAGCACCTCAATCCAAAAAAAAAAAGCAAAGAAACAGAGTTCACTGAGTACACTGATGCTGGGCAGAGAGGTGCACTTAATCCCTAGCAAAGAATGTTTACCACAAACTGGCTTTGAAACTGTGTGATGCAAAACCTGCCTCAGAGAATTACAAAGTGCTCTCTTTCACATCAGGGCATTCTGATCACTCTCAATAGCTGCAAACTAGAATTTTGAATCAGCAAATTGCCAACATCTACTGAAGGCCCACAAATATTAATACAAAAAATATTTCTTATTCAAGAAATTTTTTCTCATCCAAGACAATTTTTCAAGAGATTAAAATTAGCAACTGTAGAAATATCAAAGGTGAAACATTAACTCTGCTGGCTCCTTCACAGGTGTCAGTCCTGGCAAATGTTTTCTGAAATGGGCTTGGTGTGGACTGGGGAGAAATAACATGGCATAATCATAGTCCAGTTAAAAAAGCAAAAAGAAAAGAGTTTATGTTTTCATCACAAAGAGTTTAAGTATCATCAAATACAGTCCCATTTCATTGTCTTTAACAAAGCTTTTTTTTCCCCCCAGGAAAAAACAATCCATATTCTGGCATCCTGGATACTTCTTTTTTTTTAACAAAACTTTTTTTATGCTATTATCTTAAAAACAGGTAATTTACAGCTTCCTGAAGGCTTTAGATAATATGCTGGATTATAATGCATTCAAAATCACCATGATTTTTCTTTTAATGGAATTTTCATTCCAACTTTTCTAGAAGTATCAAGACTACTCTTGTTCTCACCCTCACAGGTCCAGAACATAAACACTACATCTGCATTTAAAATATATTTGCTGGGGGGGAGGTGTGTGTGTGAGTGTGGGTGTGTGTGTGTTTACGAGCACCATCACGTAAGTAAGAGATAGTGTATTGGCAAAGCAGAAGTTCAGTGATTTACCCCTGGGACGGTGCATTTGTGCCTCTATTTACTAACAGCAATTTTGTAAGCCACTCCATCCTGCGGCTGAAATCTTATTAACAGAATACTAAATTAGCAGTAACTGATCTGGGTGGCTCCTAAGGATTATGTTTTCTAATAGAAGGTAACAGAGGTTGACTGGAATTTTTCCTTTATTTCTGGAATTCCCACTAAGGCCCAAAGCTGAAAACAAAATATGCTAAGTTTCTCCTCGAGCTTAGCTCAGAGTTGCCAACGAGTCACTCCCATTGGGGTCAGACCCTTCTCCACAAAGCTTACTCACAAAGTGACAGGCTGTTCCCTACCTATTGTAGGAGCAGGACGAGGTTCTTTCTACTCCCCAAAGGCAGGTGAAGGGGAGCTCCAAGATCTGGGGTGCTTGTGAGAAGGAGGGGTCAGAATCTGGTTCCCCCTCAGCTATAGAACCTGCCTGTAGGTCCACCCCAGGGCTGCCAGTGGAAGACAATGTCAGCTGACAGTGCTAGGAAGTGCCTTCCGAGAGCAGAGGAACCAGGAACAATGTCCTATTTAGTCCCTCCTGCACAATGAGGAAGACAGGCAGTGTGCGGGACATGTGTCCCCTGAGGCCAGTAGCCTCTAAGGTCTAGGTTTTCCAAAAGATAAGAGACTCGAGTATCTGCCTCCCAACCCCCCTTTCCTTTCTGCTCTTGCACCTCCCTTCTCTCCTGCAAGGAGCTGGGTCAGTAGTTCCAGCTAAGGGGAGAGAAAGTCAAGAGTCAGGATTAAGTTTGAGATTAAAGTTTCAAAGTGAATAGTATATAACTGTCAACAAAAGTGAGATGGTTCTAATAAATACAAGTGACTGAGAAGCCATGGGGTTAGACGTGGTATTGTTAAGGGAGCCCTTCGCCAATGGGAAAAACTGGAACTGACAGCGTTGGGACAATTATTGGAAGAAATAAAACAAGTTATTTTCTCCCAAGGTGTTGAGAGTCTTCAAAAATAGATTGTAATGACATTTTACATTCGATAATTATCACCATTTGACTTATCAAGGAGGAAAATTAATTTGCTAGGTAAGTCAAATCTAGAATTGTAACTCCCTTCGTGGAGTCCTAGTCTAAATGGAAAAACAAGAGCAAAGAGAGTTACATCTGATTTCTCCTATTTTCCAGCACATACTACATAGTGATACAGCCACCTACACTTCTTGCCCAAGCACGTTTTTGTACAACTGTTTTGTCTCTAATAAATTTCTCAACTGTGACCACAAAGTGATTTATAAGATACCAATATTATTAGAGGTGTGATAATTATAACAAAATAAATAAATGCAAGAGTTTATGACCTTATCTATGATATACACATAGCATGATGACAGAAACCCTGTCTCAAATCAAAAGGCAGGAGAATTTAAAGACTCATAGCTGATAATGTCATCTTAAAACTATCTGAGGCATATCACCATATCGGCAATTGTGGATTAATCAGAACGTACAGGAACTGGGGCCAGTGCTACCAGTAATCAGGAATACACATTCATTCTCTCTCTGATTACAATTCTCCATCAGCATTGAAAGTTAAATTAAAAAAACCTCCTGAAAGCCATTTCTCAAACTTTCCATTCTCTACAATTATTTAGATACTGTATTTTCAAAGCTTCTTTTTTTCATTGTTTTTTTAGAATTTCGTAAAAATCAATACACAGATGAAATTAAAAAAAAAATCCTGAACACCATTTACATCTATCTGTTGGCCAATTTAGGCTACTGTATTCTTCAGCATTGCTGTTCCCTCAGAGACATGTTATTGTAAGTCTGTTCGAATATTAGTAGTAGTTCTCTGAGTGATGTGGGTTGGGGTTACAGGTGATTTTATTGCTCTACTTTATCCTTTCCTCATTTTCCAGATTTTCTACAACGAACGTTTTTCCTAGGAATAACACATTGCTAAGGCAAAATTTAAAAACTAATCATAGTTAGGTATAATGGATAAATAGATACTCATAACTAGAGACCAATTACACTATTTTCCACACTTATTTTGATTAATATGGTAGAAAAACCATAATGTTAAAATAAGAAAACAAGCCTGCTCTCACAGGTTTTATGAGATATTCACATAAACAGGAAGTCAGAAGGAATTATTTCAAGTGATATCAAAAATACTACATAAACTAAGAGCATATACTTATTACTTTTCTTGATCATCTTCTCCAGGTATCCCTTTCTCATTTTTATTATTTGGAAAGAGGTTTCAAGGAAATAAAAACCAAATGGAGCATAATAAATTTTGTTTGATAAATATAATAAATACTTAAAACTCCTATAGTTCTTGAAGGAAAAAGGCTGGTATAAGATTCCCCTTTTTTAAACAGAAACACTGCAGGTTATTTTATTCCACACATTTTAGAGGAAAATGAGAAAGACTATTAACAGTAGCGAACTTTTGCTTTTATATTAGGAGGCAAATTATAGCTTTTTCAAATAAGATACCAATAGCCTTTATTCTCAAAAACATTTATAAACTGTTATAGCATGGCGCACTTCATTGCTTTCAGCCATTTAAAATAAGACTTTTTTTTTCCTTTTCTCAAATTAAGTTTCATTTTTTTTTAATTGACTTATAGTCAGTTTACAATGCTGTGTCAATTTCTGGTGGACAGCACAATTCTTCAGTCATACATGAAAATACATATATATTCATATATATATATTTAGCGTCTTGATAATTCAACAATCACCACAGTTTACCTCTGCGGAACAAAAACTAAACAATTAATAATAATATATGCAGACTGCCTCTGTAGAGTTTTTTGTGGACAGGGAGCTGAATTTAATGATAATATTTTAATATGCCTAACTCAAAATAACAAGAATCTTAAAAATTCTAGCTTTAGCATTCTGAGTCTTAGAAATATGAGTATGTGAAGAGATCAAGGGAGCCAGTGAGACAGAGATCCATGTACTACACAGAGAAGCAGCTGAGAGAAACTTAAAGATCTGAGAAGTGTCAGCCACGGGAACATATGCGAATCACCTTGGAATACACGAGAATTGTAAGAAACCCACTGAGGCAGGGGATGGTTGGAAAGAATGTCCATATGTACTGCCCAGCACTTCTACATGGTTAAACTATTTGCTTCTATTTTCAATAAACAGGTATCAGAAAACCTACAAAATGCAAAGAAAGCAGTGCTGGGGACAGTGCTCAGGCCACACTCTAAATAGAATTAATCTGGTTTCCTGCTGATAAAATCTAGTATCTACTGCAATCTCAGGACCCAGCCTTATGTTATGAATATTGCCTTTCAAAAATCATTTTTTAAAATGTAAATTTGTCTGGAACTTACAAGTCAAAACGAAGATTCTCTCTTTCTTCAAAAAAGTAGTCCAGAATAAATTTTCTTACAAAATCAGGATTTAAAGTATTATCAATTACTTCAGTCCTTCCAAACTGTTGAGAAAAAGAGAGAGAGGTTAGAATCAAGCCTTGCATAGTGTAATACTTAGTATATTAACACGGTTCCTTGAAAACCTACGCAATAAATATCCAAATGACTTGATAAAATAAAGCCCTTCAGAAAAAATTTCAGAGAGCACATCATCCCTCTTTGTCACTCAGGGAATTCAGAAAATGAGCCCTGAGTTCATTCAAATTTACCAGAAAAGCAGCTTCTGAAAATTCATATAACCACCATAGTACTTCCTCCACTCTTCTCCCCGCTGGAAAGCCAAATCCCTTTCCAATCAAAAGACGTTATTTCTACCTTAAATTTAAATTTATCACGAATATTCTTTCTAACCTAGTGTTACAACTAGATCGAGCAACACATACTCTTACAACCAGAGGACTCGGTTATTAGCATTGTGTGTTCGTATTCAGTTCAGAACCCAGCAGACCTCTACACAGAACAGTTTATTAGCCATGCCCTGGGGAGAGCGTTCTCATCCTCTATTATACACTTTAATCATTGGTTTTTGTTTTGTTCTAATTCTAATAGTATCTAGGTAGCCAAAACGAGACCTACGATTCTCGCCTGTTTCCTTAGCTACTATATTACACTTGTGCTTAGGAAAAAATGTTTCTCCATTTTGAGGGGAAGTGGAAACCAAAAACCAAAACTCCCCATCTAGAAATTCCTTCCTTTCAATGAGAAGGAAGTCATTTCAATGAGAAGGCACTGCTTCCAAAGACAGAGCAGAAATATAAACTTGGTATCTCTTTTTGGAGTTGGCTTACATTCTTCCTACTGACACAGAATTCTAAAGAGGGAATTTTAACCTTTCGTTCTGAAAGAGCATTATGCCTGCTGTCTTATCAGAGAACCAACTTTTATTAAAAGTTCAAGGGAAAACTATCTTCTTACCAGGAATAAGTGAACTACTGATCCACCAAAAAATGAAGGTCATGAGCTTATATAAATTGTAATAAAACTAGGATACAAAATATTGATGACAAGAGATTTACTATGGCTATTACTATTTATCCCAAAAAGAACTAGTTTGCAGAAGCTTATGCATTGGACAACGTTTTATATCTTGGACCAGTATCACACAGACAGATCATAAGCCAGGTAATTAATTCAAGATTTCAAAAATATTGAATATTTACTTTAAACAATAGTGATAATTACAGGCACCATTTACTGAGCACTTTACTTTGTTCTAAGCGCTTTTCACACATTACTTTAAATCCTCACCATAATCCCACAGGGTAGGTACTATTATGTTAGTCCTACTTGGAGGTGAGGAAATTGAGGTAGAGGGTCCCAGACTATGTCACTTTGGCTACAAAATCTACATTCATTCTTTCTAGGTGTGGATGAAAAATGCTGCCTGCCATCTCAGTAAACAAAGGATGTTGCAGCCTTCAAGCCACTATAGCTGTCCCTGAGAGAACTCAGCATGGAGACAAAGGGGCTGCCCATGGCCACTGCAGTCACCCCCAAAGGTGCACCCTGAGGGGACTCAGGATGGGAAAGAATAGGACACTGGCCCTAGACAGCTAAGGTGCATATCAAAGGAATGATTTCAATAAGCCCAGACTCTTGTATCTTCCCATATATAGAAAAGTGCTAAGTTCATTAATTTGAGATATTTGGGGGTTTTTAAATTAACTAATCTTTTGATGTTCTGACTTACTTGGTCTTTGTTGCAAAAATCTCTATATACCCTGGCTCCTCCCTTACCTCTTTCTAGCAGTACCTCAGAGCCATCTGAAAGGCTGCCTTCTGGACTCGAAGTCCTCAGAAAGACTGACGAATAAAACATAATCCTCAGCTTTCAGGCTGTGCATTTTTTTCAGTCGACATAGGACTCTCCAGTATTTCAGCCTAGAACATATTAGGCTCTGAGAAGATTCAACAATGGATCTTTCCATGATTCCTAATTTTAAGGAACTGAGAATAAGAGCATGCAGCAAATAACACAGTCTAGCAGTACCCACACCCCACTCCCCCTAAAAAGCTGTGTAGCGGTCAAGGAGTACAAATCTGAACCAGGGAGAGCCTGAGCTCTCCCAGCCTTTCTACAGCCTGGAGGGAAAATAGTTTCTAGACCAAAGCAGAGAGCATCAAACTAGCAAATGTACAACACTCTCAAAGAGAAACTCAGCCAGTACCCAGATTCCCCAGCACCTCAATCACTCTTGTGGATTTTAACCCAAACGCCACTCAGAGGGAAGAAGATGGTGTGAAATTCTCCAGGGTAAGGTCCACTGAGTTGCAAGCCAGAAATTCCCCAGGGCCTGTGAGCCATTAAAATAGCCACAAGATGTTTCTTAGGGAACAATGGTTTGTCAGCAGTATGTGCGTGTGGCTGAGTATACTCCGTTATCTCAAGTGAAGATTAACAAGTGGCCACTAAAACTTTTAGCGATTCATCTATAAATCATGAACATCTATTATAACATGCCTTCAGACACACAGCGCTGAAATTGATTTTGATGATGTCACCGGTAACCTTCATATTGCTAAATCAGGTAGTCACTTGTTGGCCCTCATCACACCACACTGCTCAGCAGCATTTGACAGCTGTCTATGCCTTCCTTTCTGACGCTGTTGTTTTTGGCTTTTTGACACCATACTCCCCTGTTTCTCTCTTCTTCCTAGATTCTCAGACATACCATCTCTCATCATCACAACACAATTCCAGGCCCTCATCATCTGTCCATCTTCACTCTTCTATTAGGTTACTTAATCTATTATTTGGCTTTAAACCCCATCTACATGATGATAACTTCCAAATGCTATGTCAGCCCAGATATCCTCTGAGACTCATGCAAACAACCATCTTTTTGACTTATATGTATATGGTTATCTTACAGGAACATCAGAATTATCATCTAAAGTTTAAATGTTTATTTTACAACACGAACACCACTCCAACCCTGGTCCTTACCAAGTCTACCCTTGGTCAATAAATGATACCACCATCTACTTCATTCCTTAGGCCATAAATGAGAGTCATCCTTTGCAACTCCTTTTTAACCCACCAGCCCTATTCATCACCAGCTCATAAACTGTCAGTTTCAACTTCAACACACATCTCACAGCTGTGCACTTCTCTCCCTGTCTCTTGTCACCAGCTTAATTCAAGCCTTTCATCTTTCTCATGGACGACCTCGAGAGCCTTCTACCTCTCATCTCTGCTTACTCTTGCTCCTCCTCCAAGTCATCCTCCATGTAACATCCAGAGTCATCTTTTGAAAAATGTAAACACAGTCCTGCAATGTTAACACCCTAAAAATCATTAATGGCTCCCCATAGTACTTTGAATAAAACCTCTTTTCTTTGGTCTACAAGACCTGGCCCCTGTCTACCTCTTAAACTTCATCATGGGCCAATATCCCCCCTTTCTCTTTGCCCCAGCCAGCTGGTCTTCTTTTAGATCACTTTACACATCAAACCCTTCCCATTCTATGGCCCTTTTACCTGCCATTTCTTCTTCCTGGAATGCTCTTAATACCGCTCTTGCATGGCTGACTTTTTTATTCTTTAAGCCCCTGGCTCTAAATATCTAATCTAAAGTAGGTCCTCCCAACCCTACAACTACACTCCTTCATAGCACCTGTTTTTTCCCCTTCATAAAACTTATATTTTGGAATTACACTTTTGTCTGTTTTGTATCTCCCTTACTATACAATAAGATCCAAGAAGGCACAGGACACTGTAACTGCTTAATTATATAATGGTTTAAAGGGTTTTTCTCATGCTCTGGCTGACCAGGGTTGAGCAGGAGAGGAGGGAGGCTTGGGTTGTCCACCCAACCCCCTCCTGGTGCTGCATGAGGGGACCATGCTCAGTGCCCTGTTTTTGCCCCTAGTGCCCTGCTTTTGACCCCAGTGCCCTCCTCTGGACCCCAACACCTCAAAAATAGCAGTTGGGTGTTCCATGCATCTTGTTGTTCATAACTCACCCCAACCTCACATATCCGCTATTGTTTTGGGCCCCTTGCAATTTCCTTGTATCCTGTTGTTCAAGCTGCAGGCTTCAGCCTGCAGCAGGAGGTCCCAGGCCTTAGCCTGCTTAAAAGGTCAAAAGCATTTATCAACCTGACTTTAAACTGCACAAGTTTTTCTCTGGAGCTCTTTTCCATGAAGTCCCTCCCTAGGCATCCTTTGTTCTAGGTACAAGAATGTTGAGAGTCCCAAGCCAGAGGTGAACTTCATACCCAGCAGAGGGAAGGGGACCACTCCACTTGCAAAAACAAGAACAACTTTGCAACAAAGTGCTCCCCTGTATGCAATCTGTATGGAAACTAGCTCCACCCCCTTGAACTTTTACTATAAAAGCCCCTGTCTTCTCTCCCCAGCAGGCTCACCATCTTAGAGGCATTAGCCCACTGCGACCTCCTTTGCCTGGCAAAGAAATAAAGCTGCCTTTTCTACCTGATCCAAAACTCTGTCCTTGAGTCTTAATTCAGTAAGCAGGGTAAGGATGCCACATTTTAGAAACACACACATATATCAAATCATTATGTTTTACACTTTAAACTTATACACTGTTAAACATCACTTACATCTCAATAAAGCTGGAAAATTTTTAAAAATGAATAAAATAAGAGCAGAACAGGAAAAAATAGTTGAAGAGATCAAAATTATTCTTTTTTTTTTCAGCTAACAATCAGAAAAGTTGTGTTGAAAGTATGCTTCTTGTTCCATTGGTCATAAAATCTCGATAGAGCTAACAGACTTCAACTTAGCCTTATAAACATAGGCAAATTACATTAAGTCAAAGCTTGTAAGTATCTATGGTCAGAAATATTTGTAAAACTATTTTACGCCCTTTACTAAAAAGAAAAATTTCAAGGCCAATCTACAGTTCTGTTTCTAAAACTGGTATGGCTGATGCTGGGAATCCAAATGAATGTAACAGAATATTTTCCTTAAAGATGCATAATATATTGTTGCCAAAACAATAATGCCCTAAGACTGACTATTCCTTCCATAGAGAATACTGGTTTTACGAAGTTCTTTCAACCACATGCTATATAATTTCTCATTAACTGTCTTCTGTTACACTCCCCTCAATCTATCATAGTGGGAAAGTCATGATACATATAGTTAAAACTCTTCAAATGTCTCCTAGAGGAATGTAATCTCTATAGACTGAATGTTCCACAGTATACTGTAATTAAAATCTCTTTTATAAAAGAGAAAATAAAACCAAACCCCCCTAAAAAATAAAAAGAGAAAAAAAACCCAAAAAAACGTCTAGTTGCTCTGCAGCATGTATCCAATATTGAAGACAGTGTCAACAGCCATACAGAGCTGTCAGTGGTTTAGCAACAATGATTGCCTAAAGACCGTGGGGAGTTTCCTTTCTCCTGTATCAATAACATTAGATGTTTCACTCCAAAATTTCTATAGAACAAAAAGAGAGAATGAAATGTGTATACCCTAAGTTTTAAGAGGCAAATAGCATGTTGTCAATGGATGCTATAATTCAAATTCCAAAATATGTAGTAAAAGTTACAATAAAAAGCAGCAGAATAAGGATTGGACTCTCACAACTAGTTAGCATGCCCCATAAATGTTCTCATAAGAAAAATGGTCTTTGTACTAAACTATTTAAAAGGATTCTTGCAATTCATAAATTCTGAAACAACAGTCATTAAGTGTGTACCCTATTTGAAGGTATCCTCAAATTTATCCTCTTAACAACAAGTACTTGAGCACCTTCTAAGAACAAAAGCCCTATGCTAAATGCTGTAGCCTAGGATCTGGAACTTTAAGGAGCCCTGAATTAAGAAGTGAAGTTAACAAATAAAAGAAAATAAGTTCACAATAAAAGTCTTTGATTGTTTAATGATATAAAGTAGAAAGTGACAAGGACCATAAGAAAGATACACAAGTTATGGGGTTTCAAAGGTGCAAAGAGGAAATTCTAGTTGGGAGGGCTAGAAAAGACCTTTTGGGGGGGAGGGTATAGCTCAAGTGGTAGAGCACATGCTTAGCCTTCATGAGGTCCTGGGTTCAATCCCCAGTACCTCCTCTCAGAATAAATCAATGAATAAACCTAAATACTCCCCCCCAAAAACTGGCCTTTAGCAAAATTAAAAAATAATATTAATAAAGAAAAGAAAAGAAAAGACCTTTTACCAGTAGGTAAAACTAACATTTAAACTGAGCTATGAAAGATTTTCTCATCCTTTCTGAATGTGTGTGTGTTTATATATTATACATATATTATTCAGTATAGATATGAATAAATATTAAAACAGCTCCATGTCAATGGAATGGTGCAGGACAGAGACAATGTCAAACTGTATTAATCAGCATTTGGCAGTAGATTTGCCTCCAAAGCGCAATCACTATGGGGTATAAACAACTTCAGCTTCCTTTCATTACATACTGACAGATGGAATCCAGAACCAATTCAATAATTTGAACGTTTAAAAGTAACTCACAAAATAGATGATCTATATAGATAACTAAAATTTAACTCAAAGGAGTTAACTGCAACATTTTCAGTACCTCTCAAAGTCAAGTGAGTGTGCATCCTTAGGGATATGACTTTGCTATTTCCATTTGCCACTAAGAGGCTTTCCATATTTTCATAGTTCCTGGCACCCAAGTATCATTTCTAGCTCCAAAATTATTATGCACTGAAACATCATTTTAGTTTTAAAATTACTTTGATAATTCACAATCTTTAGACAGATTTTATTGAAGATATGCAAGTAATTCTAATAGTGTCAGATATAATTGTAAACTTGCAGACTTCAACTACAGATTAATTTTAAATAATTTTTCTATCACTTTATTTGGAGTGTTTGTTTCAATATATTTTAAGCTCATTTTTCTTTTTTATTCCACCTTACTATCTAAAAGTAATTCATCCCAGAACATAAAATCATGTGGTTAGTTAATATATACGTTTCCAGAATACATTTAAATTCAAATACAAACACAATATTATTGACATAGTATTGATACCTAAATCAGTAAATGAATTGTATAGACACACTGAAGTTGCTGGTAAAACTCTTCAATTAAATTATATCCTCTTGAGGTAAAAATACTGTCTATTTTAAACTTTTTCCACCACTGTAGCTGCATGATAGGCACCCAATGAACTTAGGTCAAAATGATAAATGGATGAATATATCTAAAATTATTAATAAAGTATCTATAAAGTTGTTTTACTTATCTAATTCCAAATACCCTAAGAGTAATTATCAGAGAGGTCCTTACTATTATTTTGTAAAATAATGTTCAATACTTAAAAGATAATGGGACAAACTGATAAAATGTGCGAAACACTTTTATGAACTCCATAGCATCATAAAATCACAGACTTGCAAGTAATTAATGCTAACCAAGTCTAACTTTTTTTTCCTGATGACTCAGTCCAGCCCCTGTTTGAATACAGGACATCCGCTACAGTTCTAATTCCAGGATACTGTTCTAGGAAACCCATTCCATTCTACTGCAGGATACTTGAAATGTTAAAATGTTACAAAAGTCTCCCTCACTGTGAACTAAATAATGCCTGTTTGTCTCTTCAACGTTTGAGCCAAACTTTTTGCTTCCTCCTTTTTTGTTTCAACATCAAGTAACTATACCCCTATTTCTAAATCAAAATACTTTTAAGAATTTGAAGACAATTATTATGACTATTCAGAGTCTTTGCATTTTTCAAGTTAAACATCCCTTCATTCCTATGGCATGGTGTCCATCTCTTTCTTCAAGATGGTAGCTGTCAAGTATATACTTGGCATTTCAATGGTCTCAAATGTAGAACTGAAAAGTAATAATCTAGATTTGCTCCCACCAGAGCAAAATAGAGGAGTATTTGATTGTATCACATGAATTGCCAAACTCAACCATTTTTGACCTACAAAAAATGACAACTTCATGTAGCCCAACATAATAGCATTATCTTCCTTGAGGTTAAGCACTGCACATCCATCAATGCATCCACAGATTGCACTAGCTTTTTAGCAGGTATGTAACACCGCATATTAGGTCTGAGGCCAAGTAAATCTCATAGGTCATTTTCTCATCAACTGCTGGGCTTGTGCAATGAATTTTACAGAATATTATAATGCAGGGATTTACTTACCTGCCACTTACTAGTTCCATTATCCTTACAAAGCATTTTGATTCCTTAGACTACCAATGTAGCCTTCATCAGATAGTGCTTTCTATGCACCAGTCACATGTAGTCATGGTTAAAATGTAATCCTCACAACAGCTGTGTGAGCTAGAATCATCGGCCTAATTCCCAACATTTCAGATGAGGAAACAGTCACTAAGAGGTCAAGCGAACTCCCTTAACCACTGTATCAAACTGGCTCTCAAAATTTAAAAACTGACTTTTCTCAAATGGTTTTGTGGGGATTTAATAATATACGTATAGTGCATTTCATTTTTTTCACCCCTTTCCTTATCCACCTAGTTCAATTAAATGCTAAATACAGTGGAAATTACCAGCAAAATGCTGTCTCTTGCATCTGGCACTTCCTTTCTATTCTTCCAGACCATTCTCTAGTTCTTAACACTTTAAACTCTTTTGAAATACTATATATTGAAACTGCTTCTTAACTGGTATCTCCGCATCTTCATCAATCTTTTCCCTGACCACTCCATATAATTCTCTGTCCTATTTCTCAATTTCTACTTTGCTTTTATACCCATCTGATGTATTATTCCCTCTTACTTATACATTCTACCCCTTCAAAGAGAAAAAAATAAATAAGTAAAATACTGTTTCCTGATTTATGTTATTATGCCATTTTCTCTAAATAGTACACCTCCTATTTGTTTTTCATTCAAAGCCAAGCTTAAGAAAATATGAATAAAGCCCCAAAGATCAACTTATAGAATTCCTTTCCATTAATAAAACCAGAATGTGATGGTTAGGATCAGATAAGGATTCTGCAAATCAGGGACCGTGGAGCCACATGTCCTGGGTGAAAATCCCCATTCTGTTATTTACAACTGGGTAATTTTGTTCAAGTCACTTAGGTTTTCTGTGCTTTAGTTTCCTCATATATAAAATAAGGATTATAATGGCATCTACCTCTGAAGGCTGTTGTGCAAACTAAATTAGTCAATATTCCAAAGAGCTTCAAACAGTAGTCATGATTATTAGGAAAGACTTTGTAAATTAAAAAAAGAAATGCATATCTCATTGGTTAGGCAGTAGGAAAGCCTCATCGTTAGGGATCTGTATTGGCTGAGATGCCAGGTCCTGTACCTTATGTATATTTATCTCAGTTCCTTTCTTAGTCCCTCAAGTAATATTATTTTCTGAGCACTCCTGGTAAAGGCTCATCTCCATCTGGCCTGATGCCTGTCGTCCATCAACAGTTCCACTGGACTGTCCCAGGCCTTCGAGAAAGGTCACCTAAAGTGAGTAACAGGAGTCAGCACGTCTCTTAGGAAAATAATCAAAGGAATAATTAGAGTAACATGTGAGAGTGGGGCAAGGACTGAGATTGGAGAATGTTGTAACAAGAAAGACAAAGGATATAATAGGTCTGAATAAAAGAGTGGCTCATCTAAGTTTATTTTATGAACAAAAAGTCATAGCACTGAACAACAAATTCAGTAAGAAAGCTTTGGGAGAAAAAAATCCAGGATCACTGAAAAGATTGCAGTTTGATGTTTTGGCTGTTGATGTTATTAGCTAAATGTGGAGCAAAGAAGAAGCAGGCACAGAGTAAAGATGATGGATTTACATTTGGAAATCTAGAATTTGAGATAAATATTGAATAACCATATGGAAATGTAAAGAAGCAATTAGCTATGAGAAACTGGTGCTCAGTAGCCCACCGACCCATTATCAGTACAATTTTTGAATTGGTTTATTCTCCCAGGTTTGAGAATAAATTATAATGATCTTATTATTCTCACCTTCCCTTTCACAGTTTAGACACCTTGGTACAAAGGGTGGCTGCAGACTAATCTGTGGCAACAAATAGCACACATCTCACCAGGGAAATCTTGCCAGAATCTGTAACCTCATTAAAACAATGCACTAACTTCCTGGAATAGCCAGCAACTACAAGCAGAGAGAAATGCCTTTTATTTTCATATGTTCCCGTCCCCTCCAGTGATCACCCTTCCATCTGAATGTGGAAATATTCTAGAAAATAAGTTAAATAAAATAATAATTCTGGAGAAGATCAGCAAGGTGGCAGAGTGGAAAGGCCCTGAGCTCACCTCCTCTCAGGAGCACACTAAAATCACAACTATTTACAGAGCAGCTATCGATGAAAAAGACCAGAACCTACCAGAAAAGATCTTCTACAACGAAATACATGAAGAAGGAACCACAATAAGTTGGGTAGAAGGGGTTGGACTCACGATACAGTCACATCCCATACCCCAGGATGGGTGACCCACAAACTGGAGAATAATTACATTGCACAGGTTGTCCCACATGAATGAGAGTTCTGAACCCCACATCAGGCTCCCAAGCCTGGGGGTCCTGCACCAGGAAGATGGGCCCTCAGAGCATTTGGCTTTGAAGACCAGCAGGGCTTAATTTGGGGGAAGTCTCAAAGCACTGGGGGAAATAGAGACTCCACTCTTAAAGGGTGCACAAAAAAATCTAACATGGTCTGGAAGACAGGGCAAAAGCAGTAATTTGACAGAAGTGTGGGCAAGAACTACTTACCGGTCTTGGAGAGTAACTCAGAGAGGCATGAGCCAACTGCAGATCACTCTGGGGACAAAGACTCTGATGGCAGCCATTCTTATATGGGCCCTTCTACCACAAGGAAACTGCTGCCGGTGGGCACCGTCATGAAAGCCTCCATCTAGCTCATTAGCACTAATAGCTGGGCATACCCCAACGCCTACAGGCACCACTGCTGGGAAGCCTCAGGCCAAGCAATTAACTGGGCGGGGACACAGCACCACCCATCCACAGACAGGCTACTTAAGGAACTCCGGAGCACACACTGGGCTTGAGACATGGCCCTGCCCACCACAGGGCCCAGGATACCCTCCACCCACCAGTGGGCATGCAACAGTCCCAGCACCCCCTGGGCCTGGGCTCTGCCCTTCAGGAAGCCTGCCCTAGCCGCTAGACCAGCCTCACCCACCAGGGGGCAGACACCAGATGCAGGTAAACCACAATCTCACAGCCTGCGAACCCAGCTTGCCCCAAGCAGGCTAGACGCCACCATGAGAGCAGGTGGGCCTGGCCTTTGCCCAAACTGCAGGCCCACGAAGCTTCAAGACAACATAGACCCTGTACTCAAACGTGTCAGGAACCAGGACTCCCAACCTATGGGAGCCCTGGGCCCTGCAACCAGACCTGCCTCTACCAGCCAGGAGTCTGGCAACTAACTCCAGGCCCTGGCATCACAAACACCAGCAACAGCTGGAGTCTTCTGAACCCTGACTCCACCCACCTGTGAGCCACCACTAAGCCAGGGCCCCTGGGGTTTTTCAGTCCCACCAACCAACAGCCAGTAGACTCCACACAAGGCAAGGCATTGCAACCAACTGAACCAAAAGCCAACCTAGACTACCGGACTGCCCACATAAGTGGATCACAACAAAAGGACCCACTCAGCCCTCTTTGGGGGAACCCCTAGAGCGTACAGCTTGGGTGACAAGGGGGGAATGTGCTGCTGGACACACAGGACATCTGTTACAGAAGGCCACTTCTCCAAGGTCCTAAAACATAACTAACCTACAAGACACATAAAAATACACCTTAGGCAAAATGAGGAGACAGAAGAACATGCTCCAGATGATGGAACAAGATAAAACCCCAGAAAAAGGACTAAGCGAAATACAGATAGGCAATCTATTCAAAAAATATTTCAGGCTAGTGATGTTAAAGATGATCAAAGAATTTAGGAGAAAAATGGATGCACAGAGCAAAAAGTTAGAACTTTTAAACAAAGAGTTAGAAAATATAAAGAACAATCAAAAGAATTTTAAAAATGAGGACAGTTTAAAAGACCTCTGGGACAACATCAGACACTAATATTCACATTAAATGGGTCCCAGAAGGATAAGGAGGCTGAGAACATATTTCAAGACATAATAGCTGAAAACTTCCCTAACCTGAGAAAAGACACAGTCATCTAAGTACAGGAAGCACAGAGAATGTCATTCAAGATTAACCCAAAGAGGAACACATCAAAACACATTGTAACTAGTATGACAAAAATTAGAGATAAATATTAAAAGAAGGATGGAAAAGCAACAAATAACATACAAGAGAACTCCCATAACGCTATCAGCTGATTTTTCAGTAGAAACTGAGGCCAGAAGGGAGTGGCTTGATACATTTAAAGTGATGAAAGGGAAAAACCTATAACCAAGATTACCCTACCCAGAAAGGCTCTTGTTTTGACTTGATGGAGACATTGAAAGCTTTACAGATTCAGCATCACCAAACCAGCTTTATGAGAAATAGTAAAGGAACTTCTCTAGGCAAAAAAAGAGCCAAAACAAGAAACATAAAAATTATGAAATGAAAAATCTCATGGATAAAGGCAAACACACAGCAAAGGTGGGAAATCATCCACACACAAAGCTAGTAGAAAGGTTAACAGATGAAAGTAGTAAAATCATCCATAGTTACAATAAGCAGTGAAGTGATACAGAAAACAATTAGATGTAAAATGTGGTATCAAAAACAGTAATCATGAAGGGAAGAGAGTATAAATGCAAGGCATTTAAAATGCATTTGAAATTAAGACATCAGCAACTTAAAACAAGCATTTACATATATATATACACATATATATATGTATACATATCTGTATAAAAACCTCATGGTAATCACAAACCAAAAACATACTAATACACACAAAATAAAAAGGAACCCAAATATGATGCCAAACATAGTCATTAAATCACAAGAAAACAGAACAAAAGAAGAAGAAAAGAAAAAAAAGACCTACAAAAATAAACCAATCAACAAAATAGCAATAAGAATATACATATCAATAACTACCTTAAATGTAAATGGACTAAATGCTCCAAACAAAAGACATATAGTGGCCAAATGGATACAAAAACAAGACCTGTATATACACCACCTATAAGAGACTCATTTCAGATCTAAAGACACACACAGACTAAAGTGAGGGGATGCAAAAAGAAAGCCATTCAAATGGAAATCAAAAGAAAGTGTGGAATTAGCAACATTTATATCAGATAAAACAGACTGTAAAGCAATGACGGTCACAAGGACACCACATAATGATCAAGGGATCAATCCAAGATATAATTGTAAATATATATGCACTCAACATAGGCACACTTAAATACATTAAGCAAATATTAACAGACATAAAAGGAAAAATCAACAGTAACACAATAATAGTAGGGGGATTTTAACACCCCACTTACATCAAGGGACAGATCATCCAGATGGAAAATTAATAAAGAAACATTGGCCTTAAATGACACATTAGACCAGATGGACTAAACTGACATATAAAGGGCATGCCATCCACATCTAGTCCACACTATGAGACTAGAAATAAACCAGAAGAAAAAAAACTGCAAAAAACACAAATACAAGGTGCCTAAACAATATGCTACTAAACAATTAATGGATCACTTAAGCAATCAAAGAGGAAATCAAAAAATACCTAGAGATAAATGAAAATGAAAACATGATGATCTAAAACACATGGGATGCAGCAAAAACAATTTCAAGAGGGAAGTTTATAGTAATACAAGCATAACTCAGGATTCAAGAAAAAATTCAAAAAAACAACTTAACCTAACGCCTAAAGCAACTGGATAAAGAACAAACAAAACCCAAAATTAGTAGAAGGAAAGAAATCATAAAGAGCAGAAAAGAAGAAATGAAATAGAGACTAAAAAAAAAAAAGAAAGAAAGAAAGAAAGAAAAAGAAAAAGAAAAAAAAATCAATGAAACTGGTTCTTTGAAAAGAGAACCAAAATCATTAAACATTTAGCCAGACTCATCAAGAAAAAAGGGAGAGGGCCCAAATCAGTAAAATCAGAAATGAAATAGGAGATGTTACAACTGACACCACAGAAATAAAAGGATCGGAAGAGACTATTACAAATAACTATATGCCAATAAAATGGAAACCTAGAGGAAATGGACACATTCTTAGAAACATACAATCTCCCCAAACTGAACCAGATAGAAAGAGAAAATATGAACAAACAATTTACCAGTAATAAAATTGAATCAGTAATTAAAATACTCCCAATAAACAAAAGTCCAGGACTAGATACTTCCACAGGTGAATTCTACCAAACAGTTAGAAGAGAGTTAACACCGTGGATGGACTTGGAGGGGGTTATGCTAAGTGAAATAAGTCAGACAGAGAAGAAAAATACTGTATGATATCATTTATATGTAGAGTCTAAAAAATACAACAAACTAGAGAATATAACATAAAAGAAATAGACTCGCAGATACAGAGAACAAACTAGTGGTTATCAGAGGGGAGTGGGGGGAGGGGCAACATAGGGGTACGGAGGTAAGAGGTACAAACTATTATGTATAAAATAAGCTTCAAGGATGTATTATACAACACAGGTAATACAGCCTCTACCTTATAATAACTATAAAAGGAGAATCACCTTTAAAACTCATGACTCAGTATACTGCACACTTGTAACATATAATATTGTACATCAACTATATTGCAATATAAATAAATAAAATAATTTACCATGAAAAATTATAATTCTGCCTCCATGATTTTACTCCATTCAACCATATTATTTGTATTAGGAAACTGGGTTTCTACTTTATTCTCAAGTAACATTACTGTCAAAAGCAGGTGATAACTGATATCAAGCATCACACTTCTTAAAACCCTTTAAAGCAGTATTTTATAGAATCATCGGTTGACCTCAAAAAGTGAGACTAAATCCAGACTTCAATTATGTCAGAATTGGAACACATTAAATTTATGTAAGACTTAGGAAAATGCAAATTTCAAGGCTAGATAATTCCATAGAAAGATCATAAATGAGCCAAACACTGAGGATTATTAAAAACAAAACACAAAGATTGCTTTCATCAAATTGAAATGAAATAAAATGAAAAAGAAATTCAATCTTCAGATTGAAGAAGACTTAAAGTAACTGAAAACAGGGAAGTATCATCTTGAGCACATTGTAACTTATACCATGTCTTCCAGCACAGTGGTATTTTTAAAAATTTCAATACTTACCTCTCTCCATTCTTTATTTCCAACTCCTTGTACATATAAGACACAAACTACAAAAGATGAAACAAAAAATATATCTGAACATTTTTTACAAACATCAGATATAAATGTATAGAATTTATTTTTTCAGGTGTCCAAAAGCTACATTAAAATTAATTCCTAATTCCTAACCTTACTCTGGCAAGAACATTGTTAATAAATCATGACATGATTAAAAATTCTTTTAAAGAAGCAAAAAACTGTATCAGGTCTTTAGAATTTAACATATATACAGTTTGGCACAAAAAAATATGATTATTTGCTAATGCCTTTATCTACATTACACTACAGATATAGATAATTTTTAACTATATTTAAACAGTTTGAAATATTTCAGTATGCTACTAGCCGTAAGTCAAGCTCTTCCTAGGACACCTACAACACAAAGCCATCACAGAAAGGACAATCTGGAGCAAATCATACTGTACACTTACTAACTGTAACTCCTACCCTCAATATTTGTAAATAAGTAAGAATTCCTGTCAACCACGAAAGTAAGTTGCAAAAAGAGAGATTAAGAATTTGGGGTAAAGATTAAGGGATGAAAAATACCCCAGCCATTTGTCAAATGAGCCATAGGAATTTTTAATATCCACAAATTGTAATGCCTTTTCTCCACTGACTACCTCAAGAATTTTTCTGTCATCTTACGAAAACTTTCTCCTGTAATTAAACTACAAAGGTTCACACATTTGTAGATACGAAGAGCCTCCAGATATCAATTTCTAAATATTACAAGATTTGGACTCATTACTTGATTTATACATTAATTCTGCCATTTTCTAATTTAAACTGCCTTTCATTTTACAAGTCATCTCCAATTTTCAATATGTAATTAGGAATCAAAAAATTCAGGTCATTCGAGATGTTGTATATTTCACTTAGTTGTGCATGCCTTTATATCCTGCATTTATTCATAACGAAGGAACATTATTACTCTGTGACAGGATCACTTAAAACTATGGCTCATTACAGGTATCTCTCAAATAAAATTTTTACCATATGGCTATACAGTGAGGTTTTAATTTCAAAGTGAACTGTCCTACATTGCAGTCATCTGCCTTTTCATCTCATTCTCAAAATGCTGAGCAATTCTCTCCCATTAGCCAGAGTACTGCCCAGGTAGATGAATGAGAACGCAGGGCCTGAGACCATACCCCTTCTTGCTTTCTAGGCTTTAAAACAAACTCTTAAATTAGGAACTCTGATATTCATACAATTTTTTTTTGCAGAATCAAGTGAGTAAAATAGGGAAACTGTTTCAAAAAGCAAGTAATAGATACTTACTTGGATCCGATTTAGAAAACGTGTCTCTGTCAAGGAGATTTCTGTCGAATAAAAGAGAAAATGTTAGACGAATGTAACAGTAGAATATTTATATAAATATATAAAGTATATAAATGTGCATATATACAGTTGACCCTTGAACAATGTGGAGTTGGACACTGATCCTCCTCAGTTGAAAATCCACGTATAACTTTATAGTTGGCTCTTTACATACTCGTGTCCTTCATATCCTCAGTTCTACATCCAGTGGATCCAACTAGACACAGATCTTGTAGTGCTGTAGTATTTACGGTTTTAAAAAGAAATGAGGACAGTTTAAAAGACCTCTGGGACAACATCAAAGACACTAATAATTCACATTAAATGGGTCCCAGAAGGAGAAAGAGGCTGAGAACATATTTGAAGACATAATAGCTGAAAACTTTCCTAACTTGAGAAAAGACAGTGTAAGTGGACGTGTGCAGTTCAAACCCATTTTGTTCAAGGGTCTGCTGTATTACATATATGTAACATGTTCATGTATTATATATGTACACGACTAAATAAAATTTTGCTAAAGATCTGCTTGTACTTATTCAAACTGAACATCACTGGAGGTCCAGAAGCAGAGGGATAAAGAATGGACAGATAACAAGACTTTCCACATTACAAGATTAAAATCTCTTTGAGAGAATTAACTGTTTTAAGTTTCTTTTCATCCCTTCATTAATTAGTATATAGACGCTCAGAAATGTTTCCTGAATTGAACTGTCAATTGTTACTAATCCAAAATTGTTTGGGATTCAGAGCACATGATCAAATCAATCCATACAATTAGAAGGCAACAGCAAAGTACCATCTCTTGGCACGTGTGTGACATCAACCCTGAAAAGAGTTTTATGTTGTTATTGTGGTTTGGGAATCTAAGATGAAAGTACAGATCCTTTTTGAAAGTTTTTTTTTTTTTCAAAAGTGGAAAAGATTAAAAAGACCATTGTTAGCATTATTTTTTTCTTGTTTACAGGTATTTCCACATCTACAAGATAATAAAAATGGAAAATCAGAAAGTGTGAAAGTCTGGATTCCCCTAATGTTGGGGTGTCCTGTTACTTTCAAAGATACTAACACAGTCCTGTACTTTATGCTCATAACAGGAACCCTGAGTAATCAAAGAAAAGTTAAGTTCAGTATGTTCTGATTAATAAGGCAGTCAATTAATTAGAAAAATTTCTATCTAAAACTTTCTTTTTCTAAAAAGTGACAATTTGAAGTTATTTCCTTGTTTGAAAACTTTGGCTATCTGGAATGACAGCCTGAAAGTTCCAAAAGTTAAATGTGTGCTTCATTTCCATCCTCCATTAACTGGTAATAATTTATAATAGTTAAATTACATTTTTATGTTTAATACTTAAAATAAAATCTCATGTTTAACCAGTCCTATTCTCCTACCAGTACAACCAGTCATGTGCTTTTATCTGTTCCATGCTTGGTATCTGAAAGGCCTTTTTTTATATCAACCTGATAGCCTTTTGTATTTCAGATTCTCAAAAAATGACTGCTTCCATGGAATCACTAAACACTGAGAAAATAAAAGCATAGTCAACTGTGAGGTCATGGGGTTGGGAAGCCGGGGCAGGCAGGCAGGCAAGGAGGAGGGCTCCAGCCCAAGAAAAGGAGAAACAATGAAGAGAAAAAAAAAAAACAATGGGAAGAGCCTGTGGCTACCTGACCCTGGGAGGGGATTTCAGCAAAGAAAAAAAACACACAGTCAACCGAACAACACAGGTAAAAAAAAAAAAAAAAAAAAAAAAGAGAGACTATGTCTCCAAATATTTCTAGAAAGAAAAGGAAATATCACACATGTTAATATATTTGGCATTGAGCTGGCTTCAAAGATCACTAGTCAGAAATCAAATTAAAATAATCCTTCTGTCCCCTAACCAGACACTGCAACTCCAGCAATGATTGGCAAACAGTAATTTAAAACATTTCCATTTGAGAAATTACTGTAATATATATTTATAAAGGTAGCTCTCCACTTAAATGGAAATTCTCCAATCCTTTCTATGTGTCTAGTTTTGCTTATAAAGTATCTTTAAAAAAATGTAATTCAGCTCTTTCTTTCAGAGTTCATAAAAATCAAGGAGAGATGACAGTGGAAGAAATTATACAGTGCTTGAGACTCAAAAACTATGTTATACACATTTAAAAGAATATAATGTGATTTTGGTGCCTTCTGTATCTTAAAAAACCCTCCAATCTTTAACCACAAATATAAAATAACAGATTTCTATCAACAACAAAGATGAATATTCTTAATCATAAACTTTACTGGCCACATCATTTCTGCTAGCCATTATGGTCCATAATACAGTGTTAAGGTCAAAAACAAACAGAAGAGCTTAGATCCTTTATATGATGAGAAAAAACTCCATAAACTCTTCATAATTCAGTCCCTGAAATTTGCAATTTCACTTTCTCATTACTGCTTCACAATGAATTTCAGCTATTCTTTGATCATATGAATAAAATAGAATAGACTCTCTCAGACTAGATTTAATTCCCAAAAGACTACTTTACTCAAAGATATATGATTTTAAAAGTTTTGAAAAGGCAATATTCTTAAGTGATACACTGCAAAAAACCAGTGATTATCAAAATGCATCATAAAGTTTGGAAGATGATAGGAATGCAAGATGTTTACTTTCTTAACATCCCATTAGAAACAAAGCACTTTCTCATTAAGTTAAATGAAAGATATTACTGCAAAGGCTGTTTTACAAAAAAAAAAAGAAAGAAAAAGAAAGAAACTAAGCTGAGGCTCAGAGAAATTGAGTAAATGAATAAGAGCATATAGCCCAGGACAGAATAATTCAATGCAGTCAGCCTTCTGAATCTGAGTTCCTTAAAATGCTACATTGTCTGAGACGCCCAGGAGAAACAACTTGTTTTCCTATCGCTGTGGGAAATGGGGAAGGCATCCTATTATACTTACTGGTTGAGCCACTAGAGGATAACATAGAATAAATTCCTGTTCAGAGACTATGAAGAGAGATGCTGTGTATGCAATGTACCAAGAGAACCAGGATGGGAGGCCAAACATAACTGTACTTAGTCACATAAGCAGCTTTTTGCAGGAAAGAGATCTCTGTAGGAGATCCTTTTTGTCTTGTCACTAACCTTAAACCAGGCACCCCTAGGTTACACTCATCTCAGGCCCTAGCACAACTTTCAAATCTTTTTTTAAATATATATAAGTTGTCACAGTAAGTTAACAAGCCTACACAACATGCCTCCACACAAGGGGAGAGGGTGATGACTCTGACTCCTAGCTCACAATTAACTGAAATGACTTCTCCTTTTCCCTTGAATATATATATATTTTATTGAAGTATGGTCAGTTTGTAATGTTTTGTCAATTTCTGGTGTACAGCACAATACTTCAGTCATATAAGAACACACATATATTCATTTTCATATTCTCTTTCACCATAAATTACTACAAGATATTTAATATAGTTCCCTGTGCTATACAGTATAAATTTGTTGTTTATTTTTTATATATTAGTTAGTGTCTGCAAATATCGAACTCCCAATTTATCCCTTCCCACCCCCTTCCCCTCATTGGTAACCATAAGTTTGTTTTCTTTGTCTGTGAGTCTGTTGATCCCACAATATCTTGCTCAACATGTTGGTTCTTCCCTAGATCAAAGAAGTAGAAATTAGGAATAAGTAATTAACAGATAACCAGATCTCTTCCCTAGCCTCCCCTTCAGTAATCTCATGAACAAACTTTGTGAATAAGATAGCATCTAAAAAGTCACAGTAAGTTAACAAGCCTACACGACATGCCTCCACACAAGGGGAGAGGGTGATGACTCTGACTCCTAGCTCACAATTAACTGAAATGACTTCTCCTTTTCCCTTGAAAACATTCATGGCTGAACTGAATCTTCAGAGTTGGTTTTTGCAGACACCAAGTCCACCATCTCCATCAGATTACTGGCATTCTGATTAAAAGCAACTTTCCTTTCTACCAACATTTGTCTCTCTCAAATATTGATCTCTGAGTGGTGAGCAGCCAAACTTGAGTTGGGTAACAGTCATAGAAAAATCTTTGTTATCTATATGAGGCACTTAAAAAAAATTAACACACACACACCACGCCTCATTGGTTTTTATATAGGACAGCTACTCTTCCCTCCATGGGGTTGTCATTTGCTTGAGTTAGGATGCCTACATTGAGTTAGGATGCCTATCATTATGCCTACAATTTTACAATGTGATGTTGAGCTTGAATGCTAAGTTAAAAATCCTGACCATGCCTTTCTATTCTGTATATCTTGATATAACTAAAACAAGGAAGAGAGCAAATACCTGAAAAGAAATGATAGAAAAATAGTGTATGAGTTAGAAAACTAACCTGAAGAAATAACCTAATCAAAAATTTAATCTGTGTTGACAGGATAAAGAAGTTGTGGTATATTTATACAATGGAATACTACTCAGTCATTAAAAATGATAAAATAATGCCATTTACAGCAACGTGGATGGCCCTGGAGAATGTCATTCTAAGTGAAGTAAGCCAGAAAGAGAAAGAAAAATACCATGTGATATTACTCATATGTGGAATCTTAAAAAAAAAAAAAAAAAAAGACAAATGAACTTATATATAAAACAGAAACAGACTCACAGACATAGAATACAGACCAGACTCTGGTTGCCAGGGGAGGAGGATGGGAATGGATAAACTGGGAGTTCAAGATTTGCAGATACCAACTGGTATATATAAAATAGTTAAACAAGTTTACACTATAGCACAGGGAAATATATTCAATATCTCGTAGTAGCTTATGGTGAAAAAGAATATGAAAATGAATATATGTATATTCATGTATGACTGAAGAATTGCACTGTACACCATAAATTGACATAACATTGTAAACTCACTATACCTAAATAAAAAAAAATTAATCTATGACTTGCATGAGTTGTTCTAGTAACTCATCTCAAATTCCAGTTAAAATGTCTGGACTTAAAAGTATAATTAAAATAACATAACTGAAGCTGAGACCCAATAAGTTAAGCTCTTATCTGTATGAAGAAGAAATACTAGGTTAACGAAAGAGGCATATTCTGCATGAAGCCTAAATGGGAGTAGATAAGCAAGAATTTAGTAGCAGCTTTCCAAGTTCATCCAAGAGAAAAGCTTCCCTGACTCCCCCTTCATTTATCAATGAGGATTATTATTCAATAATAATAATAACCAATCAATCAATTGAATAATAATCTTCATTGATATTAGTCCCTTAAAACAGAGACAAATGAGTCAAGCTACCTTCTGTTGATGACAATAGTCAGTTAGCTCACCTGACAACCCTGCTGACTCTGATTTTATGCTCAACAAGTTACTTTCCAATTTTAAGGTAGCTTCTCATATAGCTATTAGCACAGAACTGTGCTGAGTGGCCAAGATGAATATAACAGTTTTATTGACCATTACAGTTTTTATTCTCAATTGGCATTCCAAGGCCCACATGAAACAGCCAGATAGCTTCTTAACATGACATCTCAGGCTTGTCTTTCTCTAACTGGGAAATGGCAATTCCCTTGGAACTTCAGTGCAATTCTGCAGGTATTTTTCATGCAAATACTCCATGCCCAAGCCCTGACTAAGCACTAAACACTAACTAATTAGACATGTTCCCTAATTTCAAGAAGCCTGAATTTTCCTAAGAGACAAGCTCACAGAAACAACTAAATAGTAATATTGGATGATATATAAAATAACTGTTTATTAGGAGAAGGAACAGTCACCTAAAAATAGTCAAATTAATTCAGCTACAACTTAAAACAAAACAAAACAAAACAAAAAAAAAACCAAAACCAAGGAATCAGATATAATAGTTAGCTAACTGAATTATTTTTTAAATATACTAGAAAAAAATAATTTATAGATATGTCTATATAATTAAAATAGTCTAAACAAATGTATATCTTGAAATAAATATCTTATTTTCAAAAAGCTTAAGTATCCTTTTCTGCTAATTTATATAACGAAATTTTATTAGTGGAAAATTAAAACTTCTAATTCTTCACATGCACGAATGAGCATAATAACATGAGCTAATGATCTATTAAGGTAAAAGTGGTTTGCAAGGGAGTTAACCTACAAGTTACAGGCCTGCTGCTAACGCTTTCCTACTCAGTAAACGAAATCACCGAATAATATTCACTGATACTATAGTAAATACTGAATTTTTAAAATCCTTTAAAGGGGAAGCAAATATCATTATCCTAACACAAATGCAAATCGAAAAAGAAAATAACTTGATACATATTATGAATTTTAAAGTTAATAGTTTCAGAACAAAGCCAATTTTACTATTTGTGACTTTTTAGACTAAAAAAAAAAGACAATATACTTGTTAGAGGGAGTAAGTCTTCAAATTGAAGGTATGAAGTGAGTTCCAAAAAGCACTGCTACTTGTGGCCAGCAGAACTCAGATACACTCTTAGATGGAAAGACGCTCTGCTTCTGTGCCTGAGTGGAATTATTCTATTTAATTTTTAGTAAGAACAAAAACATAGCTTATAAGTAGAGCCAAACAAAAATTGTTCTGTTTAATTTTCCATAGGAACAAAAATACAGCCTATAAATAGAGCCAAACAAGGCTTTATCATTTGACAAACACAATCTAGCATAAATTTTCCACGTGTGGACAGAGAACCACATTTCGGCATAAATACAACCTTCCTCTGAAAATTGTTCTGTATCTATAAACAGAATGACTCTGGGTTTAATTAAAATTTAGGAGATCATTAGAGGCCTTTTATTTACCTGTTATCCATTATGGTCTCAGGATCACTGACCACCTGCAAGGTCTTTACTAAATATGGCTTCGGCAGCCACAGAACATAGGATGCACATAGGAAAAGATTCAACGTTCAGCTGACTAAATGAACGGTTTTTGCATCCAACAAAAGCATTAGGTTTTTCACTTTATGTATGATGACGTGTTTTATTATAGAAAAAAAAGAGCAGAAGAGGAAGGTGGCATGTTGGACCTTTTGCCCTAATAAGTAACCCATTAGTTGAAAAAACCTGAGAGAGACTGCTTTACTGGAATTGTAAACATGCCCCTTGCCACTGGGCCCTTATCTTGGGAATTATATTGTCTTAAGGAATTGAATTACCTAATAACTATTGCGTAAAGGACATTGTCCTACAAAGCCATAATATAAGTATATTTAAATGCCTATAACACACAAAATGGTTTTCAGAGATTTTTTTTTAAGACAAGGAAATCAAAACTTTTTTTGTGCCTCTGAAAGGAAATGTATCCAATCTTTGGAAGTGACTTGAATGCAATATTTAATTATCTCTGACTCATGTATCATTATTTTCATTCATTGAGCAAATATTATAGCTGGAAATCTAGCATGCAAATTTAAGAAAAAATGTTTTTCCCAAACCTACAATTTCTATGGCAAAGGGGAAACACTGTGCACAGAAAAAGTAAAACTTTAGAAATGAAAGAAATCACGTTATTTTGAAACTGAAACCTACTAAAAAGCCAAAGTTAGCTAGAATCTAAGACACCAAGTAATTTTGAAGGATAGGATCACTGGAAAGTACTTAACAAGATTATCAGCTTTCAAGACAGTAAGAAGAGACTTTCAGATTTGAAGTTGTACAAATAGACTAAAATTTCAGCTCAACAGCAACCTTTCATAGTCTGAGTATACAAGTAAAATTTTGTCGTGTGTGATACACATTATTCCACGAAAGCTAGAAATAAAATGAACTTTAAGTTATTTTTCAGTTTTTCCTGTAATTAGTTATTTTAAAGTATTTATTTACTAGTACTGTTGAGCTGAAAAGGTCAGTGATAAAAATACAATTTCAACCTTTGCATGATATGAATTTGGTTTAGATACTAGAAGAAATTTGAGGGGAAGATGATTAATAATTAAAGCTTTTGTTTCTCTTACATTCACCTACTATTGGCATTCTTGAAAGTTATTTAAAAGGAAACCAGGGCCTTTTCCCAATCTTAACATATCAGAGCTCTGTTTGCCTGAGCCAAGGTAAATTAGAAGAATCCACTGAAAGTAACATAAGGTTAACTCAGGGTGTTAACAAGCTTTTAGGGAAAAGAGTAGGTTTTACAAAACCCAATTCCTGATTTCAGCTAAAGAAGAGAAACATAATGTTTATGTTAAAAATGGGAAGGATAAAATAGACTGAAAACAGAGTATGAGTCTTCTTAAAAACCTAAAACTCAGGTACAAAACTAATCTCATTGTATTCTCCCCAAGCTTGATCTCCTATTTCAGTTAAGTGGCAACCATGGAAGGCCAAAAAATGACCGCCCCCTGCCCCAAACATATTAGGTCCTAATCTCTGGATCCTATAACATGACTTTATCTGGGGGAAAACAGCTCTGTGTAGATGTGACTGAATGATGGGTCTTGAGATGAGTTTATCCTGCATTATCTGAGTGGGCTCCAAACGCAAGCTTATATCCTTGTAAGAAGGTAGCAAAGGGACATTTGACATAAACAGGAGAGAGCATGTGAATAGAGCAGAGGGAGATTTATAGATTCTGGCATGGAAGACCCAAGTGATGCAGCCACAAGCCAGGGCATGCCAGGAGCCATGAGAAGCTGGAAAAGGGCGAGGAATGGCTTCTCCACTAGAGCCCCTAGAGTAAAAGCAGCCCTGCCAACATCTTGGTTTCGGCCAAGTGACACTGCTTTTACCCATCTAGCCGCCAGGACTGTGAGAATAAATGTCTGTCCTTTTAAGCCAACAAGATTGTGCTAATTTGTTACAACAGCCACAGGAAACTAATGCAGCAACAAGGTTCAAACCCCCACTCTTCCAAGCAAGGCTTCAATCATCCTTCCTCTCCCTCATCTCTGCTGATGCTCCCCCTACCTTGGCTTCTGCTTCCAAGTCCCAACTTCTTCCTGGATCTTAGAGCTCTTAACTGGTCTTCCTGCCTCCTAGTTCATCCACCAAGATGCCTTCGAGAGGCAGTTCTCTACAATAAAACCTGGCCAAGTAGCTCTCTTGCATAAAACCCATTACCTACAGAAACTCCAAAGTCCTTTACAGAGCACTAAATACCTGCCACATTCAGACCCCGGCTTTATCTCCAGCTGCACCTCTATCCATATTCCATTTCAAAGACTCTGCTCTAGACATTTCAAATTTTTTGCAGTCCCTTGCACTAATATTGCCTCGTTTCAGTACTACTGTTTTTCCCTGAAATTTCCTCACAAACCTCATTCCTGCTGGGAAATACGACCTCCTCTTTCAGCCTTTCTTCATCGCTGTCCCCTAGGAAGGTAGAAGTGATTATTCTTTCCCTCTGCTCCATTATACCCAAACCAAACCTATATCATAAATGCCTTGCTTACTATTAATTTCCTGATTCAGGTGCCAGACACTGTACTGAGCACTTTAAATCTTTTCATTTAACCCTCATCATTATCCTATGAAGTAGCAATTATTATCAGAATTCATTTTCCAAATGAGAGAGTAAAATTCAGAGAGGTTGAATAAAATGGACAAAGTCATAGAAATGCTAAATGCTTGAGATGCATTTTTGTGAACTTTTGATTGAATTATTATTTTGATTTTTGACTTCCGGTTTTTGTATCGGTTACTGAGAATAAAATGAAATGAATGGCAAATAATGGTATCACTCATCATCACTGAAAGCTCCAGGGAATGTTATAAAATGAAAATGAGACATAGTATTAGAAAGAGAAAAATTTAATTATCATTATGTGCAGAAGATTTAATTTTGTACCTAGGAAAAAAATAAGAGAATTAATTAATGAAATCTTTCAAAATTAACAAGATAATTCAGTAAAGTGATTAGTGGCATGATGAATACTATAATCACCATGTATTACATATAATGAATACTAAAGGGCAGAAATTTTCCTGGGTATCAATTGCTAATAATTGTCCTATCCAATTAGGACGTTATCATAGTTAATCTGTTTGGTCAAGTATGTGAGAGCTATGCAACTCTCAACATCACTTTACCCTTTCATGGTCAAGTGCTGTGACCATGAAAGCAAGTCTCAGACCAAATTCTGCCAAAGACGCATTCATTAGCAAGTGAGACTCAAAACAGCCATGCAATACACTCTACAAGTTTAATCAAGTTCCAGCTCTCTGTGCTTTCAGGCATTCAGAACAGCACCTTAAGGCAGATGTGACAATATTGTGTTGGTAAGATTCATCTAACCTTCTGGCCAATGGTAGAGAATCCTCTGAAACATTCTGTGCTCATGATCCAAGGGACCCTTAAGCCTAGAGCACTAGTCCAAGTGGTATGATCACAAGATTCTCTAGGGACAGGTGAATGCTCTGTTCACTTAAACAATGTTTCTATTTCTAGCCAATCTGCACATATTTTTATAACAGCTTTACTCAGATATAATTCCCATACCAGAAAATTCACCCTTTTAAAGTGCCCAATTCAGTGTTTTATAGTATATTTGAAGAGTTATGCAACTATCACCACTATCCAGTTTTAGAAGTTTCACTACCACCACACCCTGGGGAAAAAAAACTCCACTCATTAATAGTAGTCACTCCATATTGTACCTCCTCCAGCCTTTGGTAAAGACTAATGTACTTCCTGTCTTTATGCATCTGCCTATTCTGGATATTTCATATAAATGGAATTATACAACTATGGCCTTTTGTGACTAATATCTTTCACTTAGCATAATGTCTTTAAGGTTCATCTGTGTCATAGCAAGTATCAGTACTTTATTCATTTTTATGGCCAAATAATATCCAAAAAAAATGGATATACCCCATTTTGTTCATTGAATGACATATATTTGAGTTCTTTCCATTTCTTTGGTTATTATCAATAATGCTGCCTTACGCATTTCCACACAGGTTTTAGTGTAAACACATGATTTCAGTTCTCTTGAATGAGGAGTCAAATACCTAGGAGTGAAATTTCTGGCCCATAGAGCAACTCTACTGTTAACATTTGCAGAAACTTTCAAACTGTTTTTCAAAGCTCATGCACCATTTTACATTCCCGTGAAGAATGTATGAGGATTCCAACTTCTCCATATCCTCTCAAGTACTTATAATGGTCTATCTATTTTATTATAATCATGTAATGGTTTGAAGAGGTCAATCCACCTATCTGATAACCATATGCATCACTAGATTTAAAAAATAAAGTCATTTCTGACATCCACAGTAATTACAAAATCCTCTGATCAAGGATGCTGATCAAGGATAAAAATCATAGAACAGTTCAGAGTAGGCACTTCTGAAGTATGGGCTCCTGGTTAGATTTCAAATACTAATACATCACATCCTAAATATGTGGTCCTGATTAAGATACATCAGATTTTATTCTATGATCTAACACACACATCTAAATGACACTGTCTCTGCTGAAATATCTTAAAGTAAATGATAGAAAATATAACATCAATCAGAATCAATTTTTAAAAAAAGAAGAAAATGTAAGATACTACTTTTAAAATCTTGGCATAAAAGCTACTTTCTAAGTTTTACACAAAGCCCAGAGGAAAAAAAATTAACTTATTTGATAATGAATTTGCTTTAAACTTCTATATAAGAATGATACAATAATAAAAGTTAAAACACATTCGTTACATATACAATAAATGATAGCTAAAACATTAAAGCTATAAATATACAAAGCATTCTCTAAATTAATGAGAAAAAATATGAACACTCCAAAGGAAAAATAAGCTACATAAATGAGTAGGCATTTTACAAGAGAAGAAATAGTCATTGAACATATTAAAGAAGTTCATCCCCAATGGTAAGCAATGACATACAAATAAAATTTTAAAAAACTGTTCTCCTGTGACATAGATAAATACTAGCTGAATTAATTAGGGTCCATTTAGTTTTAAGTGACACAAAAGAAGGAAATTTATAATGAAAATACAGGGATGTTTATGGAACCCTGAGTCAGGAACATAACTGACCCTTGCGGAAGAATGAAAACAAAGGCAGAACCATGAAGACCTGGTAAATCAGCAGAGACCAGAACCACACAGCAATAAGCAAGGCTACAGGGACAACAGACAGCAAAACCACATGCCAGTCCCTGCAGCAAAAGGACATTACTGGTCAGATCAAGATGGAGGAATAAGAAGTGAAGCTCACTCCCCTCAATGAGTACATCAAAAATACATCCACATGCGGAACAATTTACATGGAAATCTAACTGGTAACTGACACACGAACTCCTATGCAACCAAAGTGGCAAGGAAGATTTCCATGTAACCAGGTAGGAGGGGAAAGAAGCATAAAGTCAGGACCTCTGGCCCTGAGAGGAATCTGAAAGGAAGAAAAGGTCCACGCAGTGGACCCTCACCCTGGGGAGTGATTGGGTCAAGCCACAAATTGCTTGTCCCAGTCCTGGGGTCCTACGGGGAGGAGACAAGCCCCCTTGGTTGCCGGGAGAACCATTTAGAGAGACATAAGAGCTGGAAAAGCCTAGACTCTACCCACAAGGACTGTACCTATGCAGCTGGACAACAATCAGGGCAGAGAGTAAACACTGGTGGCTGCTGACTTACCCACACTCCCCAGTCAGAGTGGGGTGAACACCCCAGCCTTTCTCACTCCTCACTACAGGTTGGCATGAGATCTGGGCCAGCCGTGCCCTAGGAAAAGACTCAGTCTAGCTGTACAGAGACAGCCCAGGGGGGCTAAGATGTGGTCCAGGTGCAGCAGCAGTGGCCATTGTCAGCATTTATTGAGATACCATGACCCTCACACCATGATTCTTCTTCTAGCCAAGAGAGCACTCTAGTCCCACCCATTCCATGCCACAGCTTCACACTGGATATGTGGCAGGTAAGTCCTAGGGGAAGACTGCCACAAAGGCAGCCCAGACCTCTGGTAGCAGTGCAGCCACCTCAATTCCTGCAGCCACAATGTCCTGACCCCCAAGCCCAGACTAGCGAATGCTCTAGACCCACCTACTCCAATGCCACTCAAGAAGCCTGATCAGCCTGACCCTCAGGGCTTCTACTGCAACAACTGCAGAGCAGACCCCACCCCTGACAGGGCAGCAACAGCCAGGAAGCAGAAAGGAAATCCCACCTCATACCTTTTACACTGACTCTAGCTCCTCCAAAACGAACCATAGCCCCTGTAGAGGTGCCAGTGGCCAGGAAAGATGTGGCTAGCATCCATATCAAAACCAACCAACACACCAAAGACACTGGACACACGCAGTCTACACAGGGATGCTCCCACATAAAAACACCCTTTCAAGATCACAATAGATAACTGCTTCTCCTAAATTCAGAGACAGAGAAAGTTAAATAAAATGAAAAGGAGAGGAACTACTGTCAATTGAAACAGCAAAATAAAACCCTTGAAAAAATAAATAATGAAACACAGATAACCCATCTACCAGAAAATGAAGTCAAAAAGTTGGCAATAAAAATGCTACTAACTGAACTTAAAAAAAAAAAGATTATCAATATAAATAAAGATCATAGTAACAAGGAACTAGAAACTATAAAGATGACCCAACCAAAAATAGATACTTTAATTTCTGAGATAAAAGGTAACCTAGAAGCAATGAATAGCCAATTGGCACAGAAGAAATGTATAAGTAATCTGGAACACAGAATACTGGGAATCACCCAATCAGAAAAGCAAGTAGAAAGACAAATGAAGAAAATCAAAAGCAACATATGTGATCTATGAGATAATAATAAAATGTGCCAAACTATGCATAATAGGGGTTCCAGAAGGAGAAGAGAAAGAGAAGGGGATCAAAAATGTATTTGAAGAAATTATGGCTGAAAACTTCCCAAACCCAAAGAAGGAAACAGATATCCATGTCCAGGAACCACAGAGGGTCCCAAACAAGATCAACCCAAACAGACCCACACCAAGACGTATCATAAATAGAATGAAAAAAGTTAAAGACAGAGAATTCTGAAGGCAGCAAGAGAAAAGCAATCATATACAAGAGACCCCCATAAGGCTAATTTCTCTGCAGAAAATTTGCAGGTCAGAAGGGAGTGGCATTATACAGCCAAAGTTCTGAAAGGGAAAATTCTGCAACCTAGGATACTCTACCAGTAAGATTATCTTTTAGAAAAGAAGGAGAGATAAAGAATTTCTCAGACAAGCAAAAACTAAAAAAATTCAGCAATACTAAACCTACCTTAGAAGAAATCTAGAATCTATAAGAAAGGGAAAATCTGAATAGGAAAGGCAAATATATAATAAGGACTGAACAACACTTATATGAGCCAGTATATAGATGAAAAAACAAAACAAAATAAAAATTGTAAAAGCAACCATACCTACAATAAACAGTAAAGGAATAAGCATGGAGGTGTAAAATACAACATCAAAAACATAAAATGTAGAAAAGAGGAGTGAAAAATATAGGTCTTTTGAAATGTGTCTCAACCTAAATGATTATTAGTTTAAAGCAAGTACATATAATTGTAAGAAAAGATACATGAACCTCACGGTAACCACAAATCCAAAACCTGTAATAGATTCACAAAAACCAAAAAGAAAGGAACTTAACCATATTATAAAAGAAAAAATCATGAAACCACAATGGGAAAACAGAAAGAAGAGGAAATGAGCAAAGAACTAAAAGATAACTGGGAAACAAGGAATAAAAATGGCAATAAGTATATACCTATCCGTAATTACTTTAAGTGTCAGTGGACTAAATGCTCCAATCAAAAAACAGAGTGGATTACTGGATTGAAATTTAAAAGAACCTACAATATGCTGCTACTTAAAAGAAACTCACTTCAGGGTGAAAGGAACACACAGAATAAAAGTGAGGGGATGGGTGAAAGAAAACACACAAAATAAAAGTGAGGGGAATGGATAAAGATATTTCATGGAAATGGAAATGGCAAGAAAGAAGAGGTAGCAATATTCATATCAAACAAAATAGACTTTGAAATAAAGACCATCTTTAAAGAAAGACAAGGAAGGACATTGTATAATGACAAAGAGATCAATATAAGAAAAGAAAATGACACTCAATCACATAGATGCACCCAGTACAGGAGCACCTACATATAAAAAGCAAATATTAACAGATATATAAAGGGAGAAATCAACAATAATACAGTAATAGTAGGAGACTTTAACTCACCACTGACATCGGTGGACAGATCATCCAGATAGAAAATCAGTAAGGTAACAGAGGTCCTTAATGACACAATAGAACAGTCAGACTTAATGACATCTACAGGACACTACATTGAAAAGAAGCAGAATACACATTCTTGCCAAGTGTGCATGAAACATTCTCCAGGATAGACCACATACTGGGTCACAAAACAATCCTCATCATATTTAAAAGGACAGAAATTATATCAAACATCTTTCCTGACCACAATGATACGAAACTAAAAATTAACTACAGAAAGAAAAACCAGAAAAAAACAAAACATATGGAGACTAAACAACCTGCTACTAAAAAACCAATGGGTCAATGATGAAATCAGAAAATACCTTGAGACAAATGAAATGAAAACATTACTTTATAAAAAAAATTTGTGGAATGTAGCAAAAGCAGTTCTGAGAGGAAAGTTCACAGCAATGCAGGCCTTCTTCAAGAAACAAGAAAAATCTCAAATGAGCAACCTAACCTACCACCTGAAAGAATTAGAAAGAGAAGAACAAAGCACAAAGTCAGAAGAAGGAAATAATAAAGATCAGAGAAGAAACAAATATAATAAAGATCAAAAAACAACAGAAAAGATCAATAAAACCAAGAACTGGTTTTTTGAAAAGATTAAGAAAAAAAAAAACTGACAAATCTCTCACGAGGCTAAGATGTGGAGAAAAGTGAACCCTCCCGTACTCTTGGTGGGAATGTAAATTGGTGTAGCTACTGTGGAAAACAGTATGGTGATTCCTTAAAAAAGTAAAAATAGAACTGCCATATGATCCAGCAATTCCACTCCTGGATATATAGCTGGAAAAATTAAAAACTCTAAATCAAAAGGATACATGCACCCCAATGTTCATAGCACTATTATTTACAATAGCAAAGACATGGAAGCAATCTAAGTGCCCACGAACAGACAATTGACTTATGGAGATGTACTATATATATGCATATATGCATATATACATATACATATACACACACACACACACATACATGTATATAAATATAAATATTACTCAGCCATAAAAAAGAATGAAATATTGCCATTTGCAGCAACATAGATAGACTTAGAGAATATTATGCTTAGTAAAGTCAGACAGAGAAAGGCAAATAATATATGATACCATTTATATGTGGAATCTAAAAAATAATACAAATAAACCTCTATACAAAACAGAAACAAACTCACAGACATAGAAAACAAACATATGGTTATCAAACAGGATGGGGGGTACAAATTAGGAGTATGGGATTAAGAAATATAAACTACTATATATAAAGCAGGTAAGCAACAAGAGTTTACTGTTTAGCACAAGGAACTGTATCTAGTATCTTGTAATAACCTATAATTGGAATATAACCTGCAAAAAAAAAAAAAACCTGAATCACCATGCTCTACACCTGAAACTAACACAATATTGTATATCAACTGTACTTCATTTTTTTTTTTAAAGGGTATTACTGCAACTTCCCAGGGGCATGTCAACATCAACATTTTCACAACAGCAGTGCGGGCTCTGTGGAGGCAGCAGAGAAAGTCAGAAAGGTTTACTGGGATGGCAGCTGAGTTTATTCACTTGGAGAGGTGCGCCTGAGTTCGTGCTCTCCGAGCTGGGGGCACAAGGCTTGCAGAGAGAAAGTAAGGTTCAAGAATTAATATTTTGAGTGGAAAATCCCAAGAAAATCCTGGACTTCCATCTTGTCTAAATGATCATAGCATGGATATTAATGGATACATGTCATATATACACACATAAATATATACACACACAAATGCACAGAGGGGTTATCAGTTGGTATGATCTATCACTGGGAGGAATTTGGGGTGATTAGGATGGTCTTTGTTTTTTTCAGTGCTATTAGGTTTTTATAATGAGCATGAGCACTTTTCTAAAAATTAAAGATTTGTTTTTTGAGAGTATTGACTGCCCTCATGATGAGCCCCACTGTTTTCCAACTATTTCTGCTGAATGCCACTACAAAAATAAGAGTTCTTGCTAAGTGACAGGGAACGTCCATCCTCACTTATAAACCAAACATGGAGAGATTAATTTATCTGAACTCTCATGGTTGGTACCATATGGAGCTGCTGTTTAAATACAGATCTTTCCATCTCTAAACTTGTGCTCTGCCCCTTGACACATTACACCATTTCCCTAATTACATGACAACACTTGAGATCGTGCATTGTCATTTTTGTCAGTCCTTCCTCCTACTTACTGTAAAAGCAGTAGCCACTTTTAGTTCACTTGCCAACAGCTAGCTAGGCAATAAGCTTGTACATATTTTAAACAATGAGCTAGATTAGTAGTCTTTCAGAGTTTATTACTTTTCCCGGAGTCAATGCATGAAGAATGTTTGTAGGTGATAACCAGCTGTCCAAAACCTAAGAGCTGATGACTGTGACAGGTCCACAAATCACCGCCAAGCAGAAAGCTTAAGACTAGCAGTACTCTGCCCAACATCAGCTGAGATGTTGCTGCCTTTCAAGCACCACTCCCAAAATATGTTGGTCACATGACTAGGTTTTTTTTTTAGCTCTTTGTTTCTTTGCCTATTAGTTGTTAAGCAATATATTGTTTCTATGTGGGGGAAAAAGTAATGTATCTTCAGGCTTACCATGTCAAAAGAAAATCTTTATCGATGTGCAAATCTGTCTTTAGTCAGCTCTAAGATTTATCAATCAATACACTGGCTAATTCCAATATGAAAAATAATATGCTTATAAAGGTAGGACTAGGTTGGCAGAATTTTGTTTTGTTTCGTCCTCTAGGTTTTAAACAGTGTCTTTTGTAATTCCTTGGGATCACAGATCACTGAACAAATCAAACGTCCTTAAGAGCAATCCAAGCTTTCCAGAATCCACAACAGAATTTCAACAGAAGAAGGAATTAATCTGGAAAGGAAATCTGTAAGCATAAATGGCCAGCTAAGATAGGGAGACTGAAATTTCTTCTCTAATATGCACTTGTTACCCTGTCACAGATGATTAGACAAGGAATTTACCCCCACTCAAAAAGAGTTATGTAGGTCTAAAAAAAGACAAAAGAAAAGAAAAGCTCACTAGCAACTACGAACCCATGCTACATGTGGTTCTACCATTCCTAAAAATTAACTAAGTGGACTAGGCACAGGTGATTATTCAGCCATGCCACCTTCGTCCAGGCTTCATACAATTGATTTGTTTTTTAATCAAATGATACACTCTTTCCTGCATTTATACCTTCTAGTCCATGGTCCCCATTCATCTGGGATTCTCTACTTTCCTTCCTACTTTACATCAGATAACTAATTATCCAGCACTTTCTGTATACAAAACATTGTACTAGATACAAAGCAAAAGGTGACTAAGACACAGCTCCTGTCCAATAGAAATTTATAATTTAATCATTATCTGATACTCTTTCAAATGTTTATTCAACAAGGACTAAGTTCCTAAGTGACAGAAAAAGAATTTTTTTTTTTTTTTTTTGTTGGAGACTGCGATATGAACACATGGGCTCCTGGCTCTTGTTATTTCTATTTCATTAAGGGGACAGATTTGTAAACAAACATGTGCAGTGAAATGTGAAGTGTATATAATACATTCATTATTGATCACAGAACAGGAGGGACAGTCAGATCTGTCTGAAGGATCAGGAAAAGTCTCCACAGTGAGAGCGATGGTTAATTATCAGTTGAGTCTATAAAATGAAATTAGCAAAGTGAGGCAGAACTACTCCCAAAAGAACCAAGGTGTGAGCATCACGGCTGTCTTAGGAAATGCAAGTGATCTGAAATGGTTTCGAGTTTAGGGGAGATTTTAGAGAGGCCAGTGGGGAGCAAGAGGGTGGTAGGCCATGAGAGGAAGAAGTTTGGCTGGGAAACGAAGTCAGTGTTTGGAAGATCTAGATGGACTTACTACACCAGCAGTGAACGGGTTTGATGCAGGAGAGAACAGTATGATGGTATTTGCTCACGTTGAACAGGCTTCTAGCAGCCCCAGTGTACAGGATTCATGGCAGGGAGGAGTTGGCCAATGCAAGATGTGAGGTTGGAGGAGTCAAGGAAGTTGTGCTATGGCTTCTGCAGGGTCCGAAGTAGGGGGGTCAGCTGTGTGAAAGAGACAATGCAGACGCAGAAGAGGCAGGATGTCAGGGCTTGAGGCTTACCTGGCAGTAATTGCCCAGGGCAGTGGGGACAAAGAGAAAATGGTGGGGAGGGCTTATTCCCCTGTAGGGTAAGAAACTGGAATTCTCAGGAGTGGCCATACATAATTTTAAAAATCTCTGAAGTAATTCTAATGATTATAGCCCTCTATTCGAATAGTGAGTTTAAACCATGACTGTAAAAAGAAACTGATCCAACCACATAATAATTCAATTTTTTTAAACCACAGCATTTTATATGTGTGCCGAAATGTTCATCAATCATCATTATCACCAGCATCAGCACCATGTGTTAAACTATTTCATCCACTTATTGCTCTCATTGAAACAAAGTGCCTTTATAATTTGGAGTTTTTTTCTAATTTATAGTCAGAGCCACTATTGAGGTCAGTGTCTCTGGAAAGATTTGATGTAATCAGGCAGGATCTAACATTTTAGGTTAAATATAATCAACTGAGCACTTGGATACTTCAGCTATGTTAGAAGCACTTGGGAAATCCAACAAAAGTTTATAACCAGATTAAGTGTAAGAAATGATGTGACTGATGGATAGCGACTTGACTTAAGTAAACATGCTCATTTTTTGACTTGTGCACATGAAAACAAGTTCTTGGAGTTTTTTTGTTTGTTTGTTTCCTTTTCCCATAGAAAATGTTGTTTCCTCTTCCGTCTCCCCATTCTCAATACTTTTTTAAGCTGATTTTAGACTTTTCAAAAGATTGTTTTGCCACTTTGTGGCAGAAAATTAAAATTGACGGAAATCTATTGAGTCTTGAAGAGGCCAGGCCACCAAACAGCTGTTCTTACCCTGCAGTATACCCAAATGAAATCACCACAGCTTGTTGCATTTTATCAGTTCACCAAGTCATTTATTCGAAACATTTTTCCTCTGGACAAAATCTTCCTTGGTCAAAGACATGCTCATTTACTTTCCTACTTAGATGTGTTATATAGAATATCATACATATGAATTCTACTACTTTTCTCTTTACTGCATGTTCTTATCCCAATTTAAATAAGCAAATCCTTATTTAGAAATTACTGTCTCCTTCTAAAGCTAGCTTTGCTCTGCTTAGAGACAAAGTAAGTTCATTTGAAATTATTTATTTTTCATTTCTTTAAAACTTTATAGGATGTTTCATATAAACTAAGATTAATTACATTTTTACTAAATTGTACTGGTAAAATGAGTCATTTGAATGCTCTCGTGTATATATAAATGAGTATTTTTAAGAGTGTAGACATACAAAAATCCTGGGTATCCAAACTCACTCTTCCAATCTGTCCATCAGGCAACAAACATTTATTGAAAACCTGCTATATGTAAAGCACACAGGTTTCGTGAAAATCAACGATAAAAGAAATACGCACTCTTAAAGTTGGTAGGGGAGACAGACAAGCAATAACCTAAACAATTATAAGTCAGAATGAAATAAAAGTATAAGAAATGTGGTGTGGGGGGAGGGTATAGCTCAAGTAGAGCACATGCTTAACATGCATAGTGTCCTGGGTTCAATCCCCAGTACCTCCTCTAAAAGTGAATAAATAAACCTAATTTACCACCCCACCCCAAAATAAATAAAGATAAAATTTAAAGAAAAAAAAAGAAATGTGGTGTGGGAACTCAAAGGAAGGAACAATTAATTCCATTTGTGGGAATTTAGTAAAACATGAGTTGCTGTCAGTCATATCTTGACAACTAAAGTTAGGCACAGAAATTGATGTGTTTCAGCCTGAAGGGTAGTACCACCAATGGTGGGAAGTGAGAGCACACACAGGAGATTTGGAGATTAGCAAGTACTCCACACTGGCGACAGTCCACGTCTGAGACATGACTGGAAGGGGTCATGTACCCAGGATCAGGAAAGATCCTGAACACCACGTTAAGGGGCTTCAATTCCATTTTGTAAGCAAAAGGGAAACACTGAAAGTTTCTGCAAAATGAAAAAAAAAAAATCACACAATTCAACCCTTGTTTAGGAAGCTAACTACACAACATGAGAAGAATAGACCAAAAATATGAATTCTTGAGTCACAGAGAATAATTCAGAAAATACCTGAATAGTCTAGGGGAAAGTGACAACTTCCTGAACAAGAAGGGTGGCCGCAGGAATGGAAAGGGAAGGGACAAATACTCTGGAGAGCTGAACAGACAAGTCTCAGTGACTGATCAGTCAGTTAAGTCAAGGGTTACAATAAAAAAGTAACAGTTTACAAACCACACAGTACTGGTTTACTTTATTTCAAACGTCAACTATTGCACCCTTACTCACAAAGCTCAGATGTTCCCTAAATATACTTCCAGGTACTACTTCCCGCAGGCAGCACTTAGCAACAACTCATCAGTTAACACAAGATTTAACCCATTTGCCCTCTGCACTCTAAGCCCTATATTTGCCATAGAAATATAAATGGGGGGGGGGGGGGTAACGTATTACAAAAGTAAATTGCAAGAAATGTAGAGACATCTGTTAATATCAAACACGTTCATTTTCAGGATGAGGAAAGCTAGCTATGGAGACCCCTGTTGAGAGGAAAAACGGGAACAGCAACAGCAGAATTTGAAATCCCTTCGGGAGAATATTAAGTTAAATGAGGACTCTGAAGTAGGAAGCCGGTGGCATCATTCTAAGTCTACCTTAATATTCCTCTAAAAACTCAAACACTAAAATTAGAGCCTAGGTTTTCAAATGGGCATTGATGACCACAAGATTCCCTTAAATCAGAGCATGTTTACATTTTATTTCAAGGTCCTGCTTCTAGTGTCATAGAGTTATCAGGCTCCAAGTGACATCCCAGATCAGCCGGACCAAGGATTCAACCTTCCATAGGAACTAATACCCACAGTAGTGATGGGATTGTCAAAGGTCACAGAGCCAGTGTCAGAAGCAGAATGAAAGCTCGGGGTTTCCACTACACTTGCCGATATATTCCATGAGGAAACAAGTCATATGAATGACATTCAAATGACAATATGACTTCAGCGAAACAAAGAAACTGAAACCATTTAACTTAAATTATATAAGACAAATCTTGAGTTGAAATCAATCATCTTTTAGCTTGTATATTTCAAACTTCACTCCAAGTATATTTTTAAATCCGCTAACTTAAATTACCAATTGAGAGAAGCATTCACTAATACTTACTATTGATTAATCCTCCTTTTCCCAATGCCTACAAAATGGCTTTGGATGAAACCACTGGCATAAAAATCAATTGCAGTCACCTTTCTTAATATTTCTGCTGCCAGAATTCATTTGAAAGTTGAGATATCAAGATAAATGAGAAAAATAAGCTATGTCCAAAACAGTAGGTAACTGAGATGAGCTTAGAAAATAAAGTTATTATTCTGATACAGTCCTCAGGTATTGCTCAGTTTTACTCACTTTTTCTCTATTAGCTCTCTCTCTCTCTTAAATTATTTGCTTTATAGCTGGGAAACATGAAAACCTACTGAAGACATTAAAGAAGAATGATTGAGCTTTCAATTACCTAGAAAACCACAAATAATATGATATTCCCTTTACAGTTTAGATTTAAAAAAAAAAGTTTGTAAGAATGCCCACAGAGTTATACACATTGAGAAGAGGCAATAATAAGGCTGTGCAGGCAGTAGGAAACACATTTCTCAAAATGATTCTAAACTATTCCACTATTCTTCCAAGACTATGCTAACTAAGGCTGAGAAATATGTTGGTTTCAACCAGTTATGGCAATCAGAATCACATCTGGTTCGTTACACTCTCTAACATTCAAGGTCATTCTTAATAAACGAATACATTACTTGTTACTTATACATAGTATACATTTATTATATATACATACATACACACACACATATATATATGCACACACACAGAGAACAGCTAATTAGCAAAGTAAAAAATACTGACTTTATAAACTCATGACATAACTCAGTCACAATATTGTGGTAACATTTTCAATGTTTAAGTAATCATTATATTTACGTGAAATTCTGAAGAACATACTTATTGTGAAAGGAAACCCTGGAATTTATTATTGAAAAACTAGCAAGTTAAAAAGTGACTTCCACATTATTAAGAAAGCAGTGGATTGAAATGATAGGGCCTGAGGTATATTCTCAACTCCAGTGGTAAATATAAATGTCACATAGTCAATTCAATTAATTTTCCTCTATTTTTTTCATTTGTCCAGTCCATCACCTTTCTCCAGCATTTAGTTTTCATCTCACCCTGCCCGTTGATTTCTAGGTTAAACAGTCCTCTCATGACTTACTTCCCATAGCTTAATTAGGTATCTCAGCAGTGGAAAAAAAAAAAAGTAAGAATCATTACTTGGCAAATAAACATCCAATTGTCAAAGTTCATGCCACTCATCTGAATTGTTCTGCCCACAGTCTCACCAATTGGTGATTTAAAAAAGAGTCCATATTGCCCTTTGTGATAGCATTGACAGTCACCTATTCTAATAGTATGTATCTCCTAGCTTTGTAATTTCTCTTCAGTCACCAACTCGTAGATACCGATAGGAAAGAGCTCCACCCTTAGAGTCTAAAATAACTTACAAAAGAGTAACAGAATATGGCTAGTGGTCAGACATACACTTAAGAATTAAACATACCTGGAGCAGGATCTCAGCCTCCCCCACCAGATGTGCAACTTAGGCCAAATTACTTAACCTCTCTCTAAAATTCAACCTCCTCCCACGTAAAACAAGACATAACATTCCCTGTTTTACGTAATTATTGTGAGGACTGAGTAAATTAGCACATGTTAAGTGCTTTACACGTTGTCTCACACAGATTTAGATTTTGATATTAATATAAATATAATATATAGCAAATGTCCAAAGCTTTCATGTTTCTTGGCCTCATTAATACAGCTTATACCTGAATAGCTTTGCTGTCTAGTAAATAGAAGTATTTCCCAGGGACTATTCAATGATATTTTGTTCCTTCAGAGTTTCAGGAAATTTTCTGATAATTCCCTCAGAATATTTGGAGTATTGCTCTTTACAGAAAACACTCAATGAAAGGCATCATGATTTGAAAAAGAATGCCTGATAGCCAATGTCCCTGGCTGAAGAGGCATTAATAGTTGTCGCTAGCTTGAAACTATCACGGCATTATATGTCAGGCAGTGAACAATGGCCTTTGGGGCAAGGCAGCTTTTAAATACATCTCATTTTATTATTGGCAATGAATGCTTACCCACCTTTAGCCTGTGTTGTCATCTCCTTGGATGTCTGTTTTATCACACGTCTGACGCAAAAGAGCTATCTAAATAAATGTCAGCTCATTGATTTTATTAGTCAGATGCAAGAATGCGCTTCCATTCTAAAACTTGGTTGTTAAACGCCCCCTCCTATCTGACAAATCTATTAGGTCCACATGTCTGATTGTGCACTTTGAGGTGGGGGGCTGTGGGGCGAAAAATCTGTAGAAACTGAGTGTGCATTTCCCAATCTACACCCTTCTGACCATTGTTTACTTCCTCTCTCCTATAGGTATTTTTAGGTACTTAGGTGCTGCACCTGGACTATAATGTATGGTCTTTACCATGCCGCTTTGTGACCGTCACTTTCCAATTCACATTTCTGTGACTTCCCAAATTGCCTGTAATTAAAGTACAGAGGTCCTTTCCACTACACTGCTTGTTTGCCCACACGGCAATATACTGATGAGAAACTGTGATGACCAACACTTACTGAGTGCTTTTCTTATGACCAGCATGGTGCTGGGCACTCTATAGACTTGACTTCATTTACTCCCCCAATAATCCTATACATTTGTTTTTTAAGTCATTTACTGATTAGAAAATGAGATTCCGAAAGTTGAAATAAGTTACCCAAAATAACATTGCAAAAAGGGGTAAAAAGGGGGGATTTAAAGACATCTGTCTGACTCCTAATTTCATTTTCTTGCTGCTATACTCTACTGCCCCAAATTCTCATTAATCTTTAAATGCATCTTTCTCGTGGGAATGGAAGTATTTAGAAAGGTGCAGCCAGAAGTTGAGAACTTGATTCTGTTTATTTAAAGAGGAATTGGGGGGGGATAACCAAAACAAGCTGTGAAAATCCCCTTGAGAAGATAGCTTATCAATAAATTCAGCTCTATAAAACTATTCCCAGGAAAAAAGAATCATAGATGCACTCAAGTGTTTGGAAATAAGAATGCTCATCTGAACAGTAACTCTTTGAAATAAATTTTGGAAGATGGCCTAGAGATGTCCAAATAGCCTCAGTGAGAGCACAGCCAGCCCTGAGCCAAAGGTCACATGCCGCTGGCATACACCGGGAGAAAATAGAGGACGGGTGGCTGGACTGGTTACTTGGATTAGGGCTCAGGTGAAGCTGACCTAATGGGAGATGCCCATCTCCTCCAGTACACTGCTGCTCCGTGAAGAATCGCAAGACCTCATTAGAGAATTGGGAATGAGATATGCTATACATGCAGAGATCTTTAGGGGCCAGATGAAGGACTACCTACCCCGGTTATGAAGGACTGCATCTTACAGTGTGTCACCTTAGTATCTGTCCTGGCACCTGTGGTCAGTAACGCAATAGCTCTGGTAGCTGCCATCACAGCAGATCTCAGTGAAACAGGGTCTGCCACTGAGAAAATAGGTAGACAAAAACAGAGAGAGAGAGAGACAAAGGAAAATCAAACACAGGGTGGAGAAAAATCAGGGACAGGACCTATCCAGCTGTCATGCAAACAGCTTTGGCAGCATTTAGCATTGGCAGGAACCCCAAAGGAAGACATTGTTAAACAGCCTAACTCAGGGCTGTTATCTTTGTGGAAAGGGCTAACGAAAGCCAAACAGTCCACTCTGTCCACTGACCGTAAACCTGTGACAACATGTCCCAGGGTCCCACTGCTAGAAGTAGAATCCCAGGGGTGGATCCCCCCCCTTCCACAGAACAACTAGGGGTTGGGCCAATATTGCCCTCTGCTGAGTAATGTGGGAGGTGCCCAGAGGCCCCTTGTGGAACTGACAATTCATAGATCCCACATAAATAAACAGTCTTAGCACTGGTAGGTACCAGAGCTGAGTGTCCCTTTCTGCTTGACAACCCCTCTAAATCTGAGGAACAAACATGGGCTATGTACAGGTATGGGGGCCGAACTATTCGAGTGAGACAAACCAGCTTATACTTTTAAACTGGCTGTGTGCCCCCACCTGTTCCTCATATATTTATTTACCCCATACCAGAGTATATACCAGGGGTTTATGTTTCACGAGACCTAGATTTGACCACCACTACTGGGAAGTTGTGATGAAACCCCTTGTAGGTGGGCCATGTAACGTGAACTCCTGTCCATTTATCCTGCCAGGTTGTTAATTTCAAACAGCACAAACTGCCTGGAGGCTGTGAAAAAATCACTGCTACCGTTAAAGAACTGGACAAGGTGAGAGTCGCTAGACCTGCCTGTAAAGAGCCTCACAGGACTGTTGACTAAAGAGAACTGAATAAGGTGGTTCCTCCCATCCATGTGGAGGGCCCCCAATATTGCTACTATTTTGGAATATCTCTCCTCTGCACTGAAACCTTTCCACTCTGTGCTCCACTTGTTTCATGCCCTTTTTTTTTTTTTTTTTTTAAGCATTCCTTTGGGTGTTATTCTCAAGATCAGTTTGCCTTCACCTGGGATGGGAGGCAATGGGCCTTTCAGATCTGGTCTCAGGGTTATTGACAGTCTAGCCGTTTGTCATAGTTTGGTCACTCAGGACCTAGAAATCTGGCAAAAGTCCCACCCTGAGTTGCAATTATTCATTAGACTGATGGCTGACATTGTGTTAACCTGTGATGACCTGTCCCTGCTCTCCCAAGCTGCTGCCTCTTTACAAACACACTTACATGACTGAGGGTGGGGGGGGGGGAACACTGACAAGATCCAGGGTCCTAAGCAGTCAGTGACGTTCCTGGGAGTTATCTGGGCGGGTAAGACAAAAGTTATGCCAGCCGTGGTTACTGAAAAAATCCAAACCTTGCCCACTCCAGATTTGATCAAGGAATCACAATCCTTTCTGGGGTTACTAAGCTGCTGTCACCCTTTCATACCTCATTTGGCACAAATAACATGGCCCCTATACTCTCTGGATAAAAAGGGACAGAAATGTGATTGGGACAGCCCCCATCAGGAAGCCTCCAAGAAGCCCCAAATTGTAGCAAGACAGGTTGAGGCCCTGGGGATACTTAAACCAGAAGCTGCCTGTGAATTGGATGTTAGCTCGTACCTGGAAGCTTTTGGCTGGGGGCTTGTGGCAAAGGCAGGGAGGGAAATGCATTCCCCTAGGATTTTGGTCTCAGTTGTGGAAGGGACCCCAAGTATGGTATTATCCTGTTAAGAACAGCTCCTTGTAGTCTAGCTGGCCCAGCAGCGAACAGAAAGCCTCACCATGGACTTACAAGTGTCTGTTCGAACTTCCCTCCCAGTAAGTGGACAGATAAAAGACACACTCCTCAAAGCGCCTGTGCCCAAGTGATAAGCACCCTGCAAAGTGGCACGCACAGCTGCAACAAGGTAATGTGTGCAATTCAAGCCTCCCATCCGAGGAATGACATGCTTTCCTTGGGCCAGTGTCTTATGTGGATCCAGACATGGCCCCTCAGACACCACCTGTCACTCCCCTTCTCAGCCAAGTCAAAGAGGGAAGCAGGACCCCACCCCCTTCCCCGAGACATGGTTCACCAATCACAGAGTCAAGGCAATGCCCTGACTTGGTGTGCTTGGTTCGCCTGGATTCTAATGTCATTTGGTTTGAAGAAGGCACGAAGCGCAGCAGTCAATGGGCTGAACTCAAGGTGGAATAGATTGTGTTCACTCGGGAATCTATGCCCCTCTCCACAGCCACAGACAGCTGGGCTGACCATGGAAAGGACCGACCATGTGGATGCCACAGCTGCATCAGGAAAGCTGGAGTATCTTGGGACAGCCACTGTGGGGAGCTGAGCTGCGGAGGGACGTTGGGGATGCGCACACACAACCCCATGCTGCCATCGAGGTATGGAGCATCTCTGTATGTTCTCCAGCTACGCTGCTGGGGAACCACAAAGCAGATGCCCTAGCCAAGGAAGAAGCTGTCCTGGAAGGGGTACAGACTCCCTACATGTGGCAGAGTGGCTTCACTGAAAATCAGGACACTGGCCCCAAAACTACCTGGGAGACAGCCAAGATGTCGTACCTCCCCATTAAACACAGTGACTGGCAGGCAGTTGATAAGAGACTGCCCCCAGTGAAACCTGTGGCAACGACCCCTGAGACATACTCCCGGTCACATCGGATGAGCCACTAGCCCAGTGGCCAGATAGCAAGGGGACTTTATCAGCCCCCTGCCCTTATCAGCAGGACACAAGTGTGCGCTGACCTGTGTGGACAGAGAGATCTGACTGATACAAGCCTTTCCCAGGAAAAGTGCAAATCAAGCAGCCACTATTAGGAGTTTGATCAAGTTGGAAAGTATGTACTGGATCCCCATTCCCACAGATGGCAACCCAGGGACCCATTCCACCAGACATGACCTACAAGAATGGGCTGGAGCCCATGAGATTTTATGGACCTTCATCTGCTGTATAACCCAACAACTGCAGGGTTAGTAGAAAGAATAAACAGGGTACTGAAAGAGACATTGAAGAAGCTTTCTCCAGACCCGTCTTTAAGGGGATATTCTCTATGACTATTAGGGGCCGTCCAGCTATTAAACTCTGTAGGCACAGCAGGCTATAACAGAAAAGAACAAATCTGACCCCATATTGGATCTGTTCCTTTGGCTTTAACCCTGTGCCTGTTTTCTAGGCTTAGTCTTGCTAGTTCTGCACCTTTTGTAAAAGAATGTTGCCTTTAGCCTGAAATAGACAAGAGAGCCTATTCTCAAGGCTCTGGCCTTTAAGGATGTTAACACTTTCACACTCCTATAAAGATAAGCTGCAGAATAGAAAATAACGTTTGTTTTGTGGGAGGTTTTACAGAGGCACCATGACCTGACCCAGGTGGGCAGCTGCAAGAACAAAGGATTCCAAGAACAAAGAAATCCTACACCAAGAAGTTTGCAACCACCAACCACACCCCTTCCCCTTTTTAGTATAAAAGGAGCCTGAATTCTGACTTGGGTGAGATGGTTCTCCAAGACATTAGTCTGCCACCCTCTCGGTCTGCCAGCTTTCTGAATAAAGTTGCTATTCCTTGCCCGACACCTCATCTTCTGATTTATTGGCCTGCCGTGTGGCAAGCAGAATGAGTTTGGACTCGGTAACAAGGCCACACATCTGCTAATAAGAGACCAACTGGGCCCGCTCTGCCAACTAGGGCCTGAAAGGTACAGGTCTTAGAAGGAGGACTGAAACCCATCCAGTGGGATGTTGGTCTTGTCCCAGCAGTGCCACAGAACCTCCCACTGGGCGGGCTGTCTTAAACTAGAGGTCTAAATGGTATGTCCCCCTCCCAGGTGGCTTGGCATTCTTACACCGTAGAGGGGAGGGCTAGGCCCTGGCACACTACTTCTTCAACCTTTCTAAGTGAAGGTCGAGCCACAGTCAAGGTGATCTCCCCCATAGAAATTAGACGGAGGACTGAAGCAGAGTTTCTGTTAAGGGCCCCTGCTGAAGCCTGCACATGTATCTCCCTATTCAGTTCTGATGTAAAGGGCCCAAAAGTGCCAAAGCTCCATCCTGGCACATGGAGACCAAGCTGCTACGGTGTAGTTTCTGGATGAAGATTTGCCTTTGTTGGTACCTTTAAAAGACTTACCACCCTTGGCCTTCTCCTTCGAGGATTAGTGCCACCTCCCTCCACTAATGTGCTCCTTTGCTGGGACATTGCCTGGCTGACGTCCATAACCGCTCTGGCTCCATTTCGCTAGCTCCATCTTAGGCTGGGAGACCTTTCCAAGTGACTGAGTCTCAGCCTAACTCACAAAGGAAAGTCCAGGCCATCTGAGTTCCCTGTTACTGTCACCCTTGCCCTCACCTGATAGAAAAGCTGTAAGAGTGCCTTTTGCTGAAGCAGATGGTTAATAGTAATGAGACGTCCCCGAAGGTGGGGGCTGGGGAGTGACCCCAGCTCCAGCCCGTGTGGACCTGCTGGGTAGTCAGATTCTGTTTTTAATATTGGCCCCTTTAAGTCCTCCTGCACCCCTTTCAGCAATGTGCAAATCCCTCTGGACCCTCCGTCTGTCCGATCCTTCCTGCCTATATGTACGTTACTCACAATAAACTTCATTAGTTGCACTTTATGGAGTTGCCTGCCTCGTTTTTCCATCTCGAAGTTCCTTCTCAGTTCAGAGAATATTATTCACTATCTCTGTTTCTCAACAAAGAGAAACGAACCAGATGCTTATAGTTTGATGAAATAGTGGGTGATTTCTATTTTGTGTTTATATCCATTTGTAATTACTGAGTGCATAATTAATACAACAAGCAGTGTTTTAACTCATAGTGCACTGCCTTATGTAACCTTCAAAACAAACATAGAGGTAGGGGTTATTATTATCCCCACTCTACAAATGAGGAAATTGAGGAACAAAGAGATTAAGTGACTTTCCAAGGTTTCACAACTAGTGAGTGGTAAAGCTGGTCTAGTTCCACACCCACGCTCTTCAAGGCTAAACAAAACTGGCTCTAAAAAGCAAGTGTTACTATTATAAAACAGGCTAACAACTGAATAGAACTCCTTTGAGAGAAATTGTTTTCCTTCTCTGCCTTGAGCAAACTCAAATAAGGAATACAGGCTTCTGACTGTTACACCACAAACATCACACCTAAAAGATCACAGCTGTTAGCACCTTCTCCCATGGGGCCCTGCTTTGTGAATTGCTTCCAGACACACATTCTCCACATCCCGGGGCTGTTCTGAACGCCCCAAATGCTAAATAAAATAAAATAAAATAAAATACGCAGGACAGACAAAACCATTGATAGAACCAGTAACATAAGTAAAGCTTTTCTCTGCTAAGATATACCTGGGCAACTTCCATGCTGAGACTTCAAAATCATTGTCCCAAAATGCCCCTGCAACACATTTCTCTGAAACGCTGGGGTTAAGACAAATCCAGAAAAGCACTGTATGGTGATGACAGTTTTGAACCACAGGACCTCAGGAACTGGAGAGCCAGAAGTATATACAGGCCGATAGGTCCGTGCCATAACTTGCCCCTGGGTTGACTTGTCATAGGCCACATTAGCAGGCCTCTAAACAGGCATTCTAATTTCCCTGGCTTAAAGTAACTTTGTAGTTTATCAGCATCACTTGAAAACCTAATTACAGACTAACATCAAACATTTCGACCAACTAAAGAAGGATAGTGTGTCAAAGAAATAAACCCATGTGGACTAGGGGGGAGCCGCCAACTGCTTCAACACTTTTGATTCTCTTTCACCACAGACAGATTCAGAACAGCCTAGGTATCTGTTTCAAACCGGGCCACTCCCCACTAAGCCAATCAGAGTCTGTCTACTGGAATCTGAATCTGCTTTCCCCAGTGGTCAATTCATCAATAAAAGAGCTGGAACTGTAACATGTAAACTTGCCAAGTATATGCCACTAATGGATGAAGAAACAAACAAAAAAGTCTTCAACGTAAGAGGAAAAAAAAGATGTGGAGAGGACCACGTGGAAAAGAGAAGAAAGTAAAAAGTGCACAAAGTTTTAATCATCTTATTGTTTCATTCACAGTACACTTCAGGCTGCTAAAACCTGTCATGGATTATAAGATTACATAACCCCACTTATTACAATAAGGAAGTAAAATCAGAGATACAGCCATTTCTAATAGTGACAATCTAACAGCAGCAATAATATTCCTCTGCATATGCTTCATCTTTCACAAAAGGCCTGTAAACAGTAATGGGCAGGTATGTTTAACAACGGTTTTCCCCTAAAACGTTGAAGGCATGTGTGTGTCATGTGTACGTAATTTACTATAAATCTTACTGATAGAAAACTTGTGGTGCTGAGCACACAATTTCTAAATGATAAATATATAATACTTTTATTGTAAATTCTGTAGTTGTCTTAAATGTGGACAACAACAAAACAATAAATCAAACCCTGATCTGCAGTGTTTGCCGCTTCCTGTGGTATAAATATTCTGACCAAGGCCAATTTCAAGCTACCAATGTGATGTCACTGAACAGGTACTGAGATGAGATGAGATGAGCACATGACTGCACAATATTTTATCACCACACAGATTAAAAAAATAAAGTACAGATGATAGTAAAGAGTCCAAATAATAGTAAAATGCAGTTCCTAAAATAATTAGGAAGTAATAACTTTTGAGTATGTCTTAACTTCATTTTGAATATAATTTATTTGATTTTCAGTTTATATAACTTATTTTTTTCTTACTTAAAACAAGTCAGATTTACACAATGTAGAAATGATAAGGTTATAACTTGTTAACAAATACCATTAAATATCAGATCCTAATAACCCAGTTGAGATACTCAGTTCATAAAATTTCAACTTATATGTTTAAGGGTCATGTCTATAGTGTAAAATGAGACACAACTACGTTTCCTTTACCAGGAGCTGAACATATAATACAAAGTAAGGAAGGAAATTAACATTTGCCAGGTGACTTCTATGTGCCAGATACATATATGAAAAAGACTTTTTTTGCACATACACATTATATTGCATGTAAATACATATATACAGTATACTGCACATTTTTTCATTTACATATATGTACTGATTATTGTTTCTAAGAATAGATTAGAGCTTTAGTTTTTTAAACTTACATAGTTATCAAAGGCATAAAGCCAACTACAAAGAATGAATAGAATGCAGTAATCCAATTATAAAGGGCAGTCAAATGTGCTTACACATATTTGAGAAATCAGTCACCTTAGTGTCTATCACTTAGTTTTTAATAATCACTTTATTTAACCACTGGCACACAAATTCCCACCCCAATCCCATGTAAGCCAGCTCCAGCGTGCCACTGAAAAGTATCTTCATAACACCTTACTGAGGCATTTACTCGTCAAATTAGTAGATTAAAATTTTTTCTGTACACCAGAAATTGACACAACATTGTAAACTGACTATACCTCAATAAAAACATAATAAAAATTTTTTTAAATTAAAATTAAAAAAAAATTTAGTGTATAGGTAAATGGTAAAATAAATAAATAAATAAATGAATAAAACCTGGCACAAAATTTCCAAGACAATTCATAAGCCTTGTGTAATATGAGGTGTGTCAGAAGCCAGCCGGTGTCAGCAGAGCCAGCATGCTGGAGGGGGGGATGGTACAAGTTGAGAAAGGGTTACTAAAGGCACTGTCCAAAGCGGAGAGAAACTTATGTCTACTACCCATGATGATGGGTTCAGAATGGATTTATTTATAGATTTGTTCATTCCACCCATACTTTTTTTTTTAATTTTAGTGTATATAAACAGCACATGGTAAACTTGTTCAAAGTGCAGGTTCCTGGGCCTCTGTCTCAGAGACTCTCATTCAATAGATCTGGTGTGGGGCCTAGGAATCTGTATTTTAATGGGCAAACCCCTCTCCCAGTGCCCAATGATTCATTCAGAGAATGACAGCAACCAGCATTTATTGATTACATATTCCATGCCAAGCTCAAAGGCCTGGACATGACAGGGACAAAACTTGTCCTTAAGGAGAATACATAGAACAAGAATTATAACTATGATACTAGTTTCTACCAGCTGCTTTGAGAATACAGCAAAATCCAACTTGAGAGAAGATGATGTTTGATTTGAGCTTGAAGAAGGAGCACAGGTTAATCAAGGGCAGGGGAAGGAGGAAGGGACATAAAGGGCAGAGAGAGCAGCATGTGCACAGCCACACAGGCAAAGGGAGTCTGGCCTAAGAGGACTGCAGCACCTGCTCTGGGGCTGCCCCTCTCATTAGCGTTCTGTAGCTGCATTTATCTGGCACCAATGTTGGCATCTAGTAAGCATATACGTGTTGCTACGTTCAGTCACAGAGTTCAGGTGAGGGAGCGGTAGGGAATTAAGCCAGAGAGTTATGGCCAGGCCAGGAAGTGTGTTTTAGAATTCCCAGCACAAGAGTGGGATTGTTGGATCATAAGGTAAGTCTATTTTTAGTTTTTGGAGGCATCTCAATACTGTTTTCCATAATGGCTGCACCAAACTACATTCCCACCAACAGTCTATGACTGGGACGTTGTGCTGGACACCAGAGACTTACACACTGTAACTGACTATACTTCAATTAAAAAAAAATTAGATACTACCTGGAAGTAGTTTAGACGCTATAAAGTGTTGTATAAATGTACTGATTTCTAATAATTCTCTCTAATGTGGGAAGCAGTGATAATACTAAAGTAATTAATAAATGGTTTACAATACAAAAAAAAAAAAAAAAAAGAATTCCTAGCACAAAGTAGGCACTCAATACTTCTCTACTTCATATTCTTCCTTTCACAATAGTTTTTTTTTTTTTATTGAGGTAGAAATGTTGTGTCAGTTTCTGGTGTACAGCACAATGCTTCAGTCATACATGAATACACATATATTCATTTTCATATTCTTTTTCACCATAAGCTATTACAAGATACTGAATATAGTTCCCTGTGCTATACAGTATAAACTTATTTATCTATTTTATATATGTCTTTTTTTTAGATTTTTTAGATTCCACATATGAGTGATATCATATAGTATTTGTCTTTCTCTTTCTGGCTTACTTCACTAAGAATGACATTCCCCAGTGCCATCCATGTTGCTGCAAATGGCCGAGTAATATTCCCCTGTATAAATATACCACAACTTCTTTGTCCAGTCATCTGTCGATGGACATTTAGGTTAGATTTTAAAATTAGTTGTAAAACCATTATAAGATTATTGCTTTGAAAAGACTCATCTGTGATAGCTAACCTACAAAGTCTAGGAATATAGAATGCTCTCCCTGCTTTTATACTTGATAAGCTGATTTCTCAATCAGAGAAAATGACAAAAACCCTCAAAACAGTGTGTGAGAAACAATGCAACCAACCGGGGAAAATGGATGATTACTGTATATTATTTTTCCCATTGGTTTTACCTCATTCTATATTAATCTGTTTTCAACATAAAATGGGAATGCTATAAATGCATTTTTCTTCTAAGCTGTATCATTTCAATGGAAGACGTTTTAATTAGGTAACCCAATAACTTCAAAATCTGTTAATTAATATAATAAGAACATCACAAGAGCTAAATAATGAGTAGAAAGTAAATCAAAGAGTAGGAGCCTGTCTCTACGTAAATATAGCCAGAAAAGTGTACTTGTCACTCTAACACACCAAGTTTGTAGCCCTACAAAAACTCCATGTATACTGGCCTTTCTCTAATACAAACTATCGTAATCTGTCTTGTCTCCCCTCAAGCTCCATCTCCTCTTTGTAGTATATTCCAAGTATTCTGTTTCACACTGATCTCTTCCCTTCTTATGCATGAAACTCATCTTTGGATTAAGTCCTACATTATCACATGTTATATATTATATTTATCTCCTAACCAGATTTTACATCTTCAGACAACTCTTGCATTTCTCATGGAGTACAGCATGGTGCTAAACATATAAAAGACGCTCAAACACTTCCTTCTTTGAATAAGCTGAACAATTTCCATGAATTACATTTAGCATCAAGCTTTAATTGCTGATTTTCTCACCTCCCTCAAAATGAAGATGAAAATGTCATAAGGCTTTTAAAAAGTCTTCGATGGGGCACAAGGAAAGGAGATTATCAGCAAATTATCAGGGGTCTTCCAAATAAAGAAGCAAGGTAGGGAGGAGGGTGTAGCTCAAGTGGTAGAGCACAGGCTTAGCATACACAAGGTCCTGGGTTCAATTTCCAGTACCTCCTCTAAAAATAAATAAATAAACCTAACTACCCCCCACACACACACACACAAAAGCAAGGCAATTCCTTGCTCAGCTTGCCCATAGTAAGACCAAGGAGCCTACAACCGTGCCTTGTTGCTCAGTGAAATCTCCACAAACAACCTAGAAAATATGCTCTTTATACAACCAGAGAAGGAGGAAAAAGGGAACAGGTATTCCGAGGCTGCCTCTATCCCTGGCTTCTTTAACCAATTACCAATTTACTGAAGTTCAGAAGAGAAGGACTATTTACAGAATTCCACAGCTGAATCATACATAATACATTTAATCAATAAATACATTTCCAATATCATAATAGGTAACACTTCTAACACCATTTGTGTCATACATTGTGTTAGCACTTTTCAGATCTTATTCAACTCTGATAACACCCTATATAAGATAAATATCATAATTATCTTCATTTTAGATATCAGAAAACTTAGATTAAGTAAAGATTTGCTCCAAGGTAACAATATAAGTAAGTCACAAAGTCAGAATCTATAACCAGGTCTCTTACGCCAAAGCCCAAAAGCACCAACATCTATCATTACAAGATTCAATTATCAACAATATAGTACTGTAAGTACTTGGGTTCTCTTTCAGAATTTTTTTTTAATTTGAAAAATTGAACGTTAAAAACAAGATACCAAATCAATGGTATTTAACAAGGCTAGAAAAAGCGGATCTCCAGGTTCTGAGGTAGCAAGCTGAAACCAACTAACCGGCTCAAAGCCAACTGACTTCAGGACTCTCAGCAGGCCCACAGCAAAGAGAATCAAGGAGGGAAAAAAAGAGTGGTTAAATGTGGACCCTACTGGCAGAAAGACCAGTTAAGGTATAATTTCCCCATCATCCCTAAACAGCTTATGAGAAACTGAGATTTAATTTACATTTATATTTATTCCACCTACAGGCCACATGCCATTCAGACTTGCAGGATGTTTAGCAGAGGATAAGAACTCTAGAAAATGCTGTGAATGTAGGGCTTCGAGCTATGCATTATCTGAATATATATATATCCCTCTAGCATCCAAAGCCAACTTCAGAGAAAAGGAAAAGGCCTAGAAATGAATGTCTAAAAGGAATTTTCCATACAACTTCACTTGTTCAATTGACAGAAAGAAATCTCAGGCAACACGCAAAGCAGCAACCAAAATAATGTTAGCTTAATGTTAGCTATCACTATCAGCATGAATGATCTTACAGTCTGCGGTCAACCTTAAGAGGAAGCAATCATGGGATATAGTTTCAGAGTTAAAGTCTATCCCCTAAGACCTCTTTGCGGGGCGGGGAGGGGGGTGAAATCCTTGAATTTCCACCAAACAAAAAAAAACATTCCCTCGGCTTTTAGGCTTTGTCTTGTGACAATGAAAAATTAAATACCCTCGGGTTGATAGCATTTTAAGCTTCGGGCTTATTTACATCGAAGACTACCCACGTTTATTAGATTCCTTCAAGGCAAGTTTTGCTAAGAAAAGGAAGCGGAGTATCTAAGACCATTAAAAACAAGTGAAATGTGGAGAGGTAAGAAATTTCCACTGAGAAAGATCAAAGTATGCAAACAACGGGATGGGCTCGAGTTAATATTAAAATTCGCGAGTTCACTCTCTCTTCTGTTGCCCTTTTCAATTTTGTCCACCCATCTTCTCAAAAATCTTGTGCGATAGCAATTATGCCGATTTAAAGGGTAACTGACCCAAAGAACGGCAGGCAAAGGAGTTTGAAATGCATAGTCCCTGAGCAGAGAGTGTCGGCTGTTATAGGCGCTCAGTGTATCCACTTGCAGGCGGAAATTCCTGACTTCCCAGATTTTAGGTAAAGCTGCAGCCGTAAACTCCACCTACCAGGCCAAAGGCAAAAAGCCCGGAGGAGGGGGTGGGGGAAGCAAGCCGGACAGCTCCAGGAAGTGGGTGGGGAGGAAGCTGCCCTGTTTGGAGCCAGAGGTGCAGACCGCAGGTTTGCACACGCCTAGCAGAGCGAGTCCTGGGCCACTGCGCGCAGCGATCACGAGCGCTTTTGGCAACGCTGTCCCCTTCGATTCCCGTCATCACCCAACCATACAGCTCGGGTTTGGGACGTGAAAAAGGGCTTGTAAAGTGGGCGGCGGCCGGGGTTCCCGCCGCTGAGTCACACAGCCCAGCCAACTTTTACAGTATTCCCCAGAAAAAAATAGTCTCAGTCCCGTAGCCCACCCACCACTCGCTTCCAGTTCCCGCTCTCCGCTCTGTTATTCGACCTGGGGGTGACTCGAGACACAGTTGGGCTGTTTCCCACTCATCGTGCAACTTCTCACCCGCGCAAAGCCTAGGGGTACCCCCGAGCGAGCGTCTTGCCAAGCGCCACCAACCGAGGAGATGGGGAGGCAGGAAGAGGGAGGGGAAGGGCTGCGTCCTCACCTGCAGGACACGGACACCTCCACCCGGGTGGCTGGGATGGCCGCACTCAGCTGGTTTAAATCCCCGAGGCCCGCAGTGCTGGTGTAGCGGCTGTCCATCCTGGGGGTAGGCGTCCTGGACTTGTTAGGCGCTCAAATCCAGAGCTCCGGCAGACTGAGGGCTCCGAGCCCAGCCCCCGAAAGACGGGGTTAGGGTTTGAGGGTGGAGGCAGACGAAGGAGGCGGAGGCAGCCAACGGGAAGGGGGAGGGAGAGGAGAGGCGGCCCTCCCCGCAGAGCAGCGAGGGAACGGCGAGCCAGGCGCGCTGAAGCAGAAGCTGCCGGGGAAGTGGTGCGTGGGGCTCCCGGCTTCCCTGCCCCCTCCTTGAAGACAGCGGCCCCAGCTGGGGACACTCCGTGATCCTTTCCTGGCTCTGGGCGTCAGGCTCCGCGGAGCCAGCGGGCAGGCTGGCGGGGCGGGCAGCATCAGACCCAGACCCCAGCCGTCTAGGAGAGCAAGCCCTGGCCGGCTTTACAAGAGGTTTGTGTTTTCTCTCCGCCTCTACACACCCACACCTTTTCCTAAGTCCCGCCTCGTAAGTCCAGCCCTTCCCATCCCGCGCCGATCCTCACCTCACCCTCAGAGTCCACGGAGCTCCCTCCCACTATGCCCTCAGGCAGACGAGCCGGGTCGTCGCTTCTGGACTGTCCACCCTCGGCCACTTAAGGGTTGGGGACGGACTTGAAGACGATCTCCAATCTTTTGTAAGCAGTGGTAAAGTAAAGGCGAGAGCAGGGTGGGCTTAGAGTGAAGGGAAAATATTATTTGGTATTTAAGGGAGCCATCTGGTTTCCCTCTTCCCGCAGTTCTTCGGAACATGGGGGTCTCGTGGTGACAATCCTATCGTCCGGGCTCTTCTGCGCCCCCTCGTTTCCAATTGCATGGAAAGTACGCTTTAAAATCTGGAAGTTACAACCGAATAACGCAGCTTCCTCACTTCGACTCCCACCGGGCAAAAACCTGAATGAACCTGGACGGACAAAGGCAGAACGGAGCCGGAGTGAGCGCCACGTTTGGGAAACCGGATTCTGGGGCAGCTAGACATGTATCAGGATGCAGAAGCTGCGCAAGCCATGGGAGGTAACTCGCCACTCTCCTCTGCGCCAGCTTTATTACCAGCACCTTCCCTCCTGCCTCACCCGAGCGCCTGCGGGTCCCCGGGCGCTCGCCGCCAGGGGGAGACAGAGAACCGGCTGCGGAGCATCGCAAAGCAGGAGTTGGGGTGCTGGGAGCAGTGTTGAGTATTCACCCTCCTTTAACGCGCCAAGCACTGAGTTGCCACATCGCAAGATTAACTCAGGGAGAAACCGTTTTGGTGACTGAGAACCTGCCCTACGTTGTAACAGTAACAATATACTTGGAGCCACCTGCCTAGAAAATCAGTTACAGCTGACGACGATTGAGGCTTCCCGCTGCCAGATTTCCTTCCTGTGTTCCATTCTTGGTTTCCTTTCTTATCTCCCCGCCCACCACTTGTCACCCCTTAAGTCCAGAGGTTCTCTGTTTCGCTTTTCCTTTTCCTATCAAAGATTAAACTGTAGTTTATTATTATTTGGAAATGTCCAGACATTTCTATTATGCTGCCCAAAATTAGTTTTGGAGGAAGAGACCCAAGTATATTTTTTAAGCCAACCATGTTCTTACAGAAAACTACTGAAGAAATAAAAGTTGAGAACTTTAAAATAATACTCCACCCATAGCACCAGTAAAGGTGGTCTTAATTTTTTCACTTTATTGAGCTATAATTGGTATATAAGTAACTGCACATATTTAATCAGTTGATAAATTTTGATGCATATATGTGGGGGGGAGCCATCCCCACAAAGTAATGACCCATTCCATCACCCTGAACGTTTTCTCATGTCTTTTATAGCCCCTCCTTTCACCACCAGAAACAACCCTCCAGACAACCACTGATCTTTATACCAACTGTAGATAAGTTTATATTTTCTATAAATATACATGTGTGTGTGTATATGTTGTATGGAATCATTCATGTACTATTTTTGTGTGTTTTTTCCACTGAGCAAAATTCTTTTGAGATTCATCCATGTTGGTGAGTGAATCAATTCTTTTCATCCCTGATTAGTATTCCTTTTATAGATATGCCACAAATGATATATCCATTTACACAGTGGTGGACATTTAAGTTGTTTCCAGGTTTGGGCGATTACAAATAAAGCTGCTATGTTTAAGAATAAAAGAAAAAACATTAGAAAGATAGACACCCAGAAACCACAGCTATGTGCATAGAAAAAAATTACTGGAAGGAAATACATTCTAATTCTAATGTTATCTCTGGGTGGTGGGAAAACAGGTGATTTTCATTTTCTTCTGTATGTTTTTATGCATTATTGAAAATTCTATTATAACTAGAAGTGATGCTTTTTTGGTTTGCATTAAAAACTTTGTTTAACCATGCAGGTTTTATATATATATGTATATATATATATACACACATACACACACATACACACATACGTGTGTGTGTATATATACACATACATATACATATACACACAATTAAAAGAAGAGAATAAAATGAGAAAAAAAAATCTGCTACGGACATTCATATATAAGTCTTTATGTGGGCATATGCTTTCATTACCTTTAGGTAAGTACCTAGGAGCGAAATCGCTAGGTCATATGAAATGTGAATGTTTAACTTTTTAAGAAACTATAAGATTTGTTTTCCAAAATAGTTTTACTCTTTTCCACTTCCACAGCATGATATGACTTCCAGTTGCTTCACCTTCTACTAATGCTTGTTATTGTTCGCCTCTTAAATTTTAGCCAGTCTAATAGGTGTAGTATAGGGGTGGGTTAATGACTAATAATGTCATTGTGGGTATCATTATGGGTTAATGACCAATTACACTGAGAATATTTTCATGTGCTTATTTGTTATCTGTATATCTTTCTTTGGTGAAGTATCTGTTCAGATATTTTGCTCATTTTTATTGGGTTGTTACTTTATTATTCCTGAGTTTTGAGAGTTCTTCATATATTCTGTATACAAGTTCTTTATCATATACAATTTACAAAGTAATTTCTTGTGTTTTCATTTTAACTGTCTATTGAGGAGCAAAAGTTTCTAATTTTGATGAATCCAGTTATTCAGCTTTATCTATTTAATGATCACAATGTTGGTGTTGAATCAAAGAAATCTTGCCTAATCCAAGGTCACAAAAATCATCTCCTATGTTTTCTTCTAGAAGTTTTATAGTTTCAGGTTTTACATTTAGGATTGATTTTGAGTTTTATTTTTTAATCAAAGTTATCTTTTTGCACATTATATCAAGTTTTTCTAGCATCATTTGTTAAAAAAGTTCTCCATTGACTTTATCTTTGCACTTTTGTTAAAAATGAATTCACCATTCATTATGGATATAATGAATATATATTCATGTTTGGATTCTATCCAACTCCACTGGCCTTTTTGTTTTTCTTTAAACCAATACCACAGAGTCTTGATACCTACAGCTTTGTAATAACTCTTGAAATCAGATAATGTAACTTCTCCAACTTTGAAATTTTAAAAATTGTTTTCTCGTTTTTAATTCTTCACATTTCCATAAAAATTTTAGACATCAGCTGGACAATATCTACAAAAAAAATCTTACTGAGATTTGGATTGTGATTGCATTGATTCTATAGACCAATTAGAAAAGGGTTGACATCTTACCAAAATTAGTCTTCTGCTACATGAACATTATATATCTTTCCATGTATTTAGGTCTTCTTTAATGTCTATCAGCAGTGGACTGATGTCCTCAAAGGAAAATGAAATTTGGAGACACATGCAGGCAGGGAAGAAAGCCATGTGAAGACAGAGACAGAGATTGGAATTACACTGCCACAGACCAAGGGACACCAGAGTTTGCTGGCAGCCACCAGAAGCTAGAGAAAAAAGGAGGATTCGTCTCTAGAGCCCTTGGGGGAGAGTATGGACCTATCAACTACCTCAATTCGAAAACTCAGAGAGAATCATTTCTTTTGTTTTTTTAAGGCACCCAGTTTGTAGCAATTTGTTACAGCAGCCCTAGGAAAATGAATGCATAACGATAACACTCATGTTTTTCCATTTTGCTGATTTTTTTTCAAGTTCAATACTTGTAAGTTCATCATACTGAAGTATTAGCTTTCAATGACAAAACTCTTCAAGGGTATTTAAATTCTCTGCTAATATGTCTGCACAATACATAGAAAACTCACGGCTACCCTATTGGATGGTACATACTATGGAACGTTTCCTTCCCCCTAGGTAGCATTCTATTGGACGATGCTGACAGTCTGTTTTACTTCCTAAATATCTCTGAAATCTATTCCAGTTTCACTTCCCTTCTACCACTACCATTAGTTCAACTGACTATCATCTTTCACCTGGGATAAAGCAACATTCTCCTACCTTATCTCCCTGTTTCCAGTCATGCCCTTCTCCAACCTGCTCCCCATTATGCAGCTAGAATGCACTTTATAAAACATTAATCTGGTCTTGTCAAATTCCTGGAAGAATCCCTCCCACCATTCTCTTTGCCTGGAATATTCCTCTGTGTGTCTTTCCCTAGCTAACACTTATTCTTCAGGTCCCAAGTTAGATGTCACTTCTTGACAAAGCCTTCTGAAATATCTCTGAACCTCAGTATTCTTATTTTTAAAGTAATCATCTATGATACACAGTTGGTAAAAGTTAAAGATAATGTATATAACTTATTTAACGCTTAGCCCTTAAAATGAGAGCAGCGATAATGCTTATGGTGATGATAATTATTTGGTGATGATGGTTTAAGCTCTCTAGCTCTATTTTCTCATATAAGCTACCCAAAGTGGCATTCCAAGAAGAGCCACCTGTCTGCCGAGTAATAATTTTAAATTACTTATATAGGTCATAGGACTAAAGGGTATCCACCTTCACATTAATTCAATCACATGGCCGTCCCTAATCCATTCTAACCTACTATGCACCTGTCCTCCTTAAAGTTTGAAACATATCTATATGCACACACACACACATCTTAACTCCATCCTTACCTAGCCAAACTCCTGTTCATCCCTCATGCCCTGTCAAAAATGTCACTTCCTTATGGATGTGTCCAATAAATATGTTTGCATTGCTTTTAAATAACTAATCTGACAGGACAACTTACTTTATGCATAGAAAAGAGACAAAGATGAAATTCTAAGATTCTTTTACCTAACAAGGAAAAATGGCAGTTTACATATCTTCCAGAGTTATGGATGTTCATCTGAATATATTATCCAGTGACAATTAGTGAACGTTAAGAACTTTCAGAGAATAAACTCTACTTTCCTTGAAATCTTTGAAATGTCTTTTAAAGGTATCTGAATTAAGATTTTACAAGAACATATTTTCATGGTTACTAAACACAGGGTAGGTCTTACTTTTCATAAATGTTTTCAGCCCCAAAATGTAACTAAAGTTTCTTCAAGTAGATTTTCACTAAATCTGATCATTCAGAGAGTTTGATTGTTCAAGACTGCTGGAAGAAATCCATTTTCATGAATGAATCAGAAAGGACAGGCCTGAAGAATTCTCTAAATATTGAAAGAATATAGGAAAGAAAACATTTTTCTTATTAAAAGATTATGAAGTGTAAAATATGTTGCTTCCACAGGAGACTTCTTAAATGCAAAAAAAAAAAAAAAAGAGAGAGAGACTAGGTCATAGTACCTCTTACCTCTGACTATCATAATTAGAGTAATTATTGTGTCACAAATTTCTTAATGCCCATTGCCCCCACTAGACTTCGAGTTTCAAGAACATAAGGACCATCTATCTTCTGCACTAATTACCCCCTGTGCCCAGCATACTGACTGATGTCAGTCAGGTGCTGTGTGGCTAGCATCTGTCGAAAATGGTGAAATTTGCTTTGAGACTCTGAGTTCAGGTGAGAGCTGAGCACTCAGACATTTGGAGCTAGGTGAGGTAACAGGACTGTTGAGGTTGGAGTCAATAGTATAGAGTTACAGTTGAGGTCAAGCATTTGGGTCAACACTTCCAGGGAAAAAGAAGAAAGGAATGAAAATAAAAATCAAGTTGGATGAGTATCCACCCTGGAGAAAACAAGACAAAGAAGGGCCCCACCAAGGAAATGGGTCAGGAAGAAGCACTTGAACAAACAGGAGAGAAAAAAACCAAGATAAAGACACTAAGGACAAGGCAGAAGAGGCTTTCAAGGAGAAAGAAGCCAACAGGATCATTGCAACAGATGCTCCAGAGACCAGCTTGTTTTGTTCTGGCTGTGGGCTTGTCTCGTTCCCTTTCTGGGGCAGTAACCAATATTACAGGATCCCCTAAAGATTTTCAGTTATGATTCCAGGTCTATTTTTCAGATTCTTCTGCTGAAATGCTCCTCTGTCCCCACTTTAATGCCTTGAGCTTGAAGTCCACTCCACTCCAGAAGTCATCAGTGCAAAAAATAGGTATCAAGTAAACAGTTGCTTTGCTGAGGACCTCACACAGGAAGAACCCCCTCTGGCATTTCATGGCCATAATGTGTAAAGAACTAATGCCTAATTTTCAAACCTGATTTAGATCTCCCCTAGAGGAGGGCAGATAAACAGTAATTAGTATGTGGTCAGAGACTACTCTGGTTTCTCTCCTGCTTGGACAATTAGAATGTGTAACCATGCAAAAAAAATTAAAGTTTTGTTGGAAACTGGAGAGACACAGAGAAAAATTAAGAATCTTGAGTATTTGATAATAGTGAAATTAACATTTTGGGGAAAACCCAGCCTTTTGATATATTTTAAAATAGTTATTTTAATGAGAAAATGCTAAAATTTTTGTAGGAACGTTCCCTAACTGCCCAAGAGATTTAAGTGAATTTTGTAATTCACAAAATTCTTTTTCATAGTTTGATAATTGCTGTTAAATTTACCATGATTTGTCACAGTAGATGGAATATTTTCTATTCAAGTTCAAATAATTAAATCATTGTGTTTCTCAAGTGAGACTCTTAGAATGTTGTAAGGTTAATAGAAATAAATTTGGGGTTTTAATTTTTATATGTTCAGGAAAAGTTTGCATAGGCACTGAGAGTGATAATTTTGATTTTAAAAAAAGGACTTGAGTTATTTATTCTATGAAAATGTGTTGTAGTTTAGTTTCTGCTCTAATAAAAGATAATTTATGGCATTTATTAGGTTTTTCCTTAGTTAAAATTCATCTACCAAGAGCTGTCCAAGGAACAATTATCTTTAAGTTGAACATAACATCTTCCTGTTTTTCCCTGTTGATATTGAGGCACCAAACCCCCAGAGATACATTTCCCAAACAGCATTGATGCTGTTAAAGAGATTCATAGTAGGAAATAGTTCTGCTGAGACCTACACATTTAATTGTCAGCAGTCAAGTTTTTGTGTTAGATGGTCTTGTTTTGCAAATACAGACTGTAAAGTAAAGTAAAATATTAGGCCACTTAAGTCAAATCAGCTTATTTGCATCACGTCCCAGTGTCTTTTCAAATGCTGTTCTGGTCAGTCCATGTCATTAAAAATTACCTAGGTGAATTAGGAGATTTGAATCTTAAAGTCCCACATTTAACTCAGCAATAGTTTTCTAATGAAGAGTTTGAAACTTCCTTTTAAAACACTATTTTACGGTATGAAAGTTTCAAATACATTTTACAAACTCAGTGTGTAAGTGTTACACTCTGAAAGTTATTTTATCTTTTAGAAAGCAATCAAGTAGAAGGGGAGCAGCCAAGATGGCAGAGAAGAAGGATGCTCTTAGCTCACCCTCTCCCATGAATACACCGAGAGAGACATCCAGGGACCCACCCATTCACTCAGAACACCTGCTGAACTCTGACAGAACATCGCCTTCTTCAAAAGACAAAATTCCTCATAAATTTGGTAGGAGAAAAGAAGGAGAAGGAAAAGGGGAAGAGGAAGAAGCAAACAGAAATTAGTGCAGGACTTGTCCAGCGGGGAGGGAGCAGAAAAGGAGAAATAGTGCTCTTATGCTGGGACTCCCCCATCCAACGGAGAGGTCAGTGGGGACCAAGGGGGAACTTCTGACGCTTGGTCTGTGCACAGCAGCCACTGGCCAACAGAACTAACAGAAACAGGAACAAAGGGTCCCTGCGATCCCAGCCCTAGACACAAGCCAGCCAGGGTGGGTCGGGACTTGCTGCCCCAGCCTGCTGGAGAGTTGAGGACGACTGGACAGAGGCAGCCTCAGGGGACTGGAGTGTGCTGTGTGTCATGGCTGGGAGTGTATACAGAACAGAATAGCCTGGGGCTCCCCACTCCCCAAAAAAAGAAAAAACAACGTGATACCCACACACACATACACACACACATTGAGGGGCTGGGGGAACACAATGCTGCTGGGCCATCGGCTTTGCCTCTGCAGGCCCACTGCAGGATCGCTGGCACTTTCTCAGGAGAAGACAGGTGGGCCTTGGCCATAGTCACCGTATTCACTGGTGTGTCGCTCCCAGGTGGAGGTGGCACTGAAACCTGAATCATTACCCAGGGGCTCCGCAACTTCACAGGCGGGACTGAGATTTGTTTACAGCCCCAGGTAGAGGGGACCGTTTTGCTCCACGGGTGCCTTTGTGGATCTGCGCCTCTAAGACAAACGAGCAAGGAGCAGAGCTCTGGCACACAGCAGGGGAGGGCTGGTGCAGCTCTGCGAGCCTGCCTACCATGCATGGAGACGGCGCTGGGGGGCTGTGCTGATCTGGTGGCATGACTGCATGGTCACTGCAGGGCTGGGGGCCTTGCCGGTGCAGGTTTCTAGGACAAATGAGTGGTGTTCCCACAGCAACGCCTGTGTAGGAGCAGCGTTTGGTGTTGTGGACAGCACTGACCCAACAGTGCACCGTGATCCAGGTATGACACCCAGAAGTTGGCAGAACAGCACTGGTAGCTCTAAGGGCAGAGAACCTAGGGGACACCAGAGCAGCATACTGACACTCCCACGGCTAAAGCAGGGACAAGGGCAGAGTCAACAAAGAGCACTTAAAGCACTCCAACCGCCCCCCACCACACACCAAACTCAGAAGTGGGTCTGGAAGGCTCCATTCCAACAAAAGGGGAACAGACTGGGCCCCCTGTCAGGGCTGTGACAACCACAGAACAAAACAAAGGCCCTGCTCAACAACCAGAGCAGATTCTGATCACAACACTGGCTACACCCCAATCAAAGGGATCAGACCAAACACACATGGAAGATGTGGCAACCATCCATACTGAAAACAGCCCTCATGACAAAATTATTAGAGGCACACAGTCTACACAGGAATGCATCCTCTTAAAAACAAAAACAAAACAGCCCTCCAAGACTACAGTAGATGACTGATACTCCATAATGCACAGTGCCAGAGAAGTATGAGTACAATGGAGAAGCAGAAGAACTACTCCCAATGAAAAGAACAAGAGAAATCCCTTGAAAGAATAATCAATCAAATGGATCTTGTACCTAGGACACTGTTTGTGGGATTGTAAATTAGTGCAGCCACAATGGAGAACATAAGAAGTTTCCTCAAAAAGCTAAAAATAGAACTCCCATATGATCCAGCATTTCCAGTGCTGGGTATGTAGCTGAAGAAAATAAAAACACTGTTTCCAAAAGAGACATGCACTTCAATGTTCATAGCAGCACTGTTTACAACAGCCAAGATATGGAAGCAACCTTAGCACCATCAACAGATAAAGAAAAAGTGATACACACACACACACACAATCGAATATTACTCAGCCATAAGAATGAAATTCTGCCATTTGCAACAGTTTGGATGGACCTAGAGAGCATTATGCTTAGTGAAATGTCAGACAGAGAAAGACAGTATTGTATGTTATCACTTGTATGTGGAATTAAAAAAAAAAAAAAGATTACATATAACAAGACAAAGAGACTCACAGATACAGAAAACAAACTACTAGATACCAGTGTGGATGGAGATTGGGGAGGAACAATATAGGGGAACAGGATTAAGAGATACAAACTATTAAATATAAGATAAGCATAAAAGGTATATTGCAGAGCACAGGGAAATATAGCATTATCTTGCAATAATTTTTAAGAGGAGCATAATCTATATAATTCTGAATCACTATGCTGTATAGCTGAAACTAATATAATTCTGTGAATCAATCATATTTCAATTTAACAATATTAATAAGATATCAAATAAATAAAAACATTTAATTTGACCAGTTATTTAAAAAAACGTTAAACATACAGTGACCACATGACTCAGCCATTCTACTACTAGGTATGTTCCCAAGATACATAAATAAAGCATGTGTCCATACAAAGATTTATGTGTGAATATTCCTAGGAGCTTTATTTGTAACAGCCAAAAATCAGAAACAAAACAAGAATGAATAAGCACATTATGGTATATCCATTCAATGGAATACTTCCTAGCCAACAAGAAAAATATAAGCAAACCCAACTTGTCTTCCATTTTAGATCCCATGGAGGGGTTCCTCTATACCTGTAAGACTTTACTTTCGCTCTGGGAAGGGTAATTTTCAATGATTCCATTAAACATACAGTTCTGACACAAGTATTTTATAATTGTCCTGTTTCAGTTATAATACTGTTTCCTGAACAAAGAAATTTTATTGCATTGCCATATCTGTTAATAGAAATTTTATTACAAAAAATTACGGTAGAGTCACTATTATGATCCTGAAGTTTTATTGCAAATTGCTTATAGGATGGAAATTCTTTCTTCCAAAGTAGTTTTTACTTTAATACTGCTTTGGAGTTCAGCTTTTTTAAAAACTTTGTTCTGTTTACAGTTTCATTCAATGGCCGAATGTTTTCTTTTGCTCTAGTACACATTGTGGCTGAGGAAGTTATTTGCTTGTTAGCCTGTGCTGCATGCAATAGAAACAATGAATTATTGATACAGGCAACAATGTGAATGAGTCTCAAAATAATTATGCTTGGTGAAGGAAGCCAAAACGAAAGATTGCATACTGTATGATTCTATTAATACAAACTTTTAGAAAATGTAAACTAGCCCACAGTGAAGTACAGCAGATCACTGGTTGCCTAGGAACCAGGAGGTGGGCTGGGGGTAAGAAGAGGCAAGAGGGAGAGAGTACAAAGGGACACAAAGAAATTTGGGGAGGAGATGGATATGTTCATAATCTTGATTGTGGTCCTGGCTTCATGGTTGTATATAAATGTCAAAACTTGTCAAATTGAACATTTTAACTATGTATACTTTATTGTATGTCAATAATACCTCAATAAAGCTGTTTTATAAATGCATATACTATTTGACCTGGCAGTACCAATTCAGAAATCTATTATTCAGAAATATTTGCAAGTGTGTGAAATTATATTTCACCAAGGCAATTTATTGCACCACAGTTATCATACCTAAGGACTGAAAACAAATTAAATGTTCATCAGTAGGAACTTGATAAATACACAATGTTTCCTAACTGAATATTAGGTAGGCATAATAAAAAGGAAGTTCATTGTCTGCTAGTATGGAATAATATCTAATACATCAAGTAATAAACAGATACAGAACAGTGTGTATATCATGCTCACTTTTGTATTTAAAAACTGAAACATGCATTATATTTACATGTACATATATATATAATCTGTATTTAAAAAAAAAATCTTTGGAAGAATCCACATAAAATTGGTACTAGTCATTTGTCCCTAGCCCAGAATGTAGGTGATTTAGAGACAAAAATATGAGAGAGACTTTTCATGGTATACACCCTAGGCTTTCCTTGAATTTTGTGTATTTCTTTTTCAGCGCCACTTCTGTCTAATTCTTTATCTAGCCACTGCATTTCATCCCCTTTAAAATATTTTTTGCTTCTTGTTATATTACATACCACAACTAAAATGCAAAGGGCTGAAAATTAACAGAACTTTGATTAATACTGCTTCAAAATATGTTAGCATTTCTCCTGCATACCTTCACCTAGTGAAGCAAATCTTTTGATGTACATAGACTCTAGCTAAATGAAGTAGTAGGAGACCCAAGAGGACAAATGACATCATCAATAACAGAGACACCCCAAGAAGATTTAGGCCTCTTAAAAACTCAGTAAAATGGAGGAAGTCTTCATGGCACCAGAAAATTACATCTTCCAACACTTAGATATAATGACTATTATTGGACCTTGTCACTCAGTTAAAGAAAGATAGCTTTTAGCCCCAAATCTTTGTTATAATAAACATATTTAGCTGAAACTTTTAATTACTTAAATATTTAATAAATGTTTCTTAGATTTTTGGGGAAATAGTCAAGCAATTTCATTGTACCAACGATTATTATTTTTCTGCTCTTGACTGGCATCCTCTTCAGCTCCACTGACCACAAAAGCAAGTTGCTCGGAGGTAAGTTCTCTAACTTCCCTTCTAGCCATTTCTTTCTTTCTGACTCCTTCTGTTTCCTTTTCATAAATTATTAGTGTCACACTGTGCCACAGGGATTTAAACAGCCTATGGAATACTCTGTATTTTGGATGTAGTAATAGCTGTCCATAGGGTAGAGGGTAATAACTATGATTCACATTCATTCTATCTTGTGTATATAGGATTGCAAAGCCTTATGTATCTCTAACAGGAAATTTTAAAATTAGTATAAGTAAACTCATGCTTATCCCAGTAATGTCAATAGACATAAAATAAAGATTAAATTTAACTTGAGTGTTAGCTGATTCCATGTATATTTTAGAATGGCTTATCTTTAATAGGGGCCATTAAAAGCATCTTCCATTAAATCTCAGATTTCACTGTTTATGGTGGTAGTGGTAGCAGTGTTGGTGTGCTTGTTTTAAGAAGCATTTCTAGTATGATTCACTATATTAGCTAGTTCTGATTGCTAAGATTACTAAGATGGACAACTACATTGGGTTTATAAAATTTTTAAAAATGTGTACCTTCTCCTTTTTGAAAACAGTACTAACACTGAAAGAATCACAGATTGGAAGGACACAATTTTTTTTATTCTTTTCAAAGGACTTCATCCTGTCACTTTGTTTTTATCATGGCTAAAGCCCCAAATAGTAAGGTATTGTGTAATCTCAATAGTGGGAATGTTAGATACTTCATTTTGAACCCTTTGCATAAACCTGCTTTTTTTTCCCACTTATGTGGTGTTTCCATGACTCCAGCATTTGCACTAAATGTCAAAGTTCCAGATGGCTAACAACCATGTGAAAGGTTCACATAAACAGACTCACTTAAGGAAGCAAGCAGTTGTATATTGTCCAATACACACAGTCAGTCGGGTGGGGAAAATCTCTTTTTTTTAATTTAGAAGTTCAAATGAGTCCTCTTTCTGTTCCTTGAAACTGATCTGTACCCTGTCCTTCAATAATTGAAAAAACAAAACATGTCTTCACCTAAAACACAATGGATAACAAAAAATAATGAAGCCAGCTTCCCAAAGACTGTGCCTGTCTGTAAGTTAGATGACAGTGACCCAAGGCATCTGATTCCTGTGCTCAGGACTTGTCACCCAATCATTTATGGTAAATACGTATTAAATAAATTACTAACGGGAGATAATTTTTTGTTGTGAGGAAAAAACAAGGAGGCAATATATTTTAATCCAGAGAGTTTTCAAAATCTAGAATTTTAATCATAAAGGTGGTGTGTTTCCCTTTGTACATATATATTATAGGCTACTGAATGGGCTTTTAGAGTGTACAAATTAAGCATTTCAGACTCTTGAATGAAATTTACTATGTCAAAAAACTTCTTAGGCAATGAAAGCCAAAATTGAAGTATATTAAATAGTATTAATAGCTAACATTATTTAATCCTCACCAAAACCTTGTAAAGTAGGTATTATTTAAAATAAGCACTACTTATCCCTTTTTTCAGGTAAGAAAATTGAGACTCAGAGAGGCTTAGTAACTTACCTAGATGTGTTGCGGAAAAACGCGTTACAGCTCAGTTGTGACAGCAACCTGGATCCGGCAAAGAGACCAAGCAGCACTCCAACAGTTGGAGAACTCAGGTTTACTACAGCAGCGGGCCCACAGAACTTAACACTTCAAGCTCCAGACCCCGTCTGTAGGTTTACACACACCTTTTATAGGCTGCCAGTTTTACACTTTGCAACATCATATGCAAATACAGTAGAACAGAAGTTGACCAACCAGGAACAAGCTTTGTAGAAATAGACCAATCAGGAATGAGCTCCATGCAAATGAAGTACTACAAATGGACCAATCAGAAGTTAGCGAAGTGGACCAATCAGAAGTGAGAGTAATAACCAATCAGGAGTGAAGGAAATGACCAATCAGAAGTGAGCTCAGGGAACCAATAGAATTCTAGGTGTAAGTTAGCCGCTTTAGAGGCAAAAAGTGAGGTAGAGCCTTTGGGCCAGGAAACCGGACAGTGCTGGGCGGAGAGCAGCGTCCCTGCCTAGGGGTCCTGCAGGGCTTTTTATGAGGCTTCCCGCCTCAGATGAAATATCTAAAGTGGCAGGTGGCTTCAATCAAATAATTCCAAAGGTTGCATTCTTCTCACTGTAGTACGTTATCTTCCCTTCCCTCTTAGTTAACTTGTTCTTCCTCTGAACTCCCATGGCACTTATTATATTGCTCATAATCATTTAGCTTTGCTGATGCTGTATGTTTTGTGTGTCATGTTACCTGTTTCCTATTCTGTTAATTTCCATTCTCATTTTCATTATGCTCTGTCATATTTTTTTGCCTCTACTCTACTCTGTTTACATATTTCTGACTTTAGTTTAATGCTTAGTTTATTACTTATCTATTTTGTATTATAGTAAATGATTTAAAGCTATAAATTTCCCTATAGCACTGCTTTAGCTGTATCCCACAAGTTTGGGTATATAGTACTTTTATAACTTTTATAAATTTTATTTTCAATTCATCTGTAACCAGTTAACTTTTTAGGAGTCTATCTCTTGTTTCTCCAAAGAGTCTTTCTTTTAAGTTTTTATTATTGATTAATGATTTAATTGCAGTGTTGTCGGATAACATGGTTTATGTGATAACAGTTCAGGCTTTGTGAAGACTTCTTTTATGAAGGGTTTTGTCATTTCAAGGGGTTGTCCATAACTCTTGGAACAACATCGTAAGAGGCCTTGATAAGCCATTAAGTCTGTATCCCACATAGGATACCTCAGTGGATAGATAAATTGATAAGTCTTCTCCTAAGGAGTATTTCTATAACTCGGCTGAAAAATTCCCCTTTAGTACATCTGCTTTGGTGGAAAGGGAGATTCAGTAAATAAAAAAAAAAAACAACATCAAAGTTAGAGGAAGTAGATTTCAGTTCAAATATGTAACTAATGTTATTGCTTTACAAATTAAATCAACAGGCACTGAAAGTCTGATTTGAGGTTTATGATGCAATATAATATCTCTTTAAGAACAGGAAAAAAAAAAAAAAAGACCAACTAATCAACAAACAAAAAACTGGCCACTCCCAAGAGGTTTTGCTTTGTCAAAATATGTCCCCACTTTTCAGGCTCTGACTCATGTTTGTCGCATAACGGGAATATCCCCAGATCAAACTGTCTGACGGGCAAGTGTCACATGCCTGCCTGCTAGTGAGCACAAATAATCAGTAACCACATTATCTGCCAGCGCCTTTTCTTCCTGCTATTGTGAACGGCTATGACTGATCAGACTCACATTTTTAAATTACGTTTGTTCTCCTAAAGATATTTTCCCCTTTCTTCTACTTAAACTCTTACTTAAGTTGAATAGAAATAAGATTCTTTTTTAAAAACCAATTAATGATACTTCCTCTTCCTTTATGTTTCCCCAAACTATAGTTCAACTATTTTATATCAAATTAATTTTAAATTCTAAAGAAGCAATTAAATCTACAGTATGATCATGTAAATTGATGAATTAACTGCAGAAAAATTAAATTTCTTTTTGTAGGTCATTTAGAGTGGAACAGAAATGTATCATGTGATAGCCAAGGACCCTAAAAAAGGATGGACCTCAAGGGGCCAATGAATCCTATAAAATGATGTACAAAATATTGTTTTTGGTAGTGCTTTTTCTAAGGAGAGGTAAAGCTTTTCTTACTAAATTATGTAGGACAAGGAGAACATAAATTAAAAAAATGATATAGTAGTAAACATATTTTCTTTAAATTACTGTAAATCCTGATACCAACTGTTTGGACACCTCCTCTTGCTCACTTCCAGTGCCTCTTTAAAATGTTACTCTTTATTATCTTTCACTGAATGATTTTATTTTAGAACCAAGTTAATTTCAAGAAACATGAAGTATTTAGCATTTTACAACCATAAGTAATTCTTATTAATGCCTTTTGTAAAAACTATATAGTAGTTTAACTGTTTTTAACTGGTGTTTAATTTAGCCATCTCTAAATTTCTAAGCACACAGCATTTAATTAGAGATCTTTTTTCCAGTTTTATTTAGAATAGTTTTCTTGTTTTTTGCTCTCTCACACTGAGCCAAAATCCTGATTAAAAATAGGTTTTTATACACCACATTTAGGGCCAAAAAAAAAAAAAAAAAAAGGAAATTGAGAGGACCCTCCAACAGGAACCCCCCCCCACAAAAAATAGCATTAAGAAAATTTATATCAAAAGTAGAAAAAAGCCAGTCTCATTTTAGGGAAGTAACTTTGAGTACACCTAAATGATAATTTTTCTTAATGCTATAAGAGACAGGTTCTTTGTAGGTTTAATGTAAATATGGGAAGGAAAGTCTAAGGCTTACATTCAAAGGAAGAATGCAATCAGGGGAAAATGAAGAAATCCTTGTTGTCAGGATGTTGCCAAGTCCATATATTTTCTTCTCACCGCAAGACATGTCAGTAAATTAGGAGACAAGGTGTTGGGGCAAGGAATAACAAATTTATTTGGAAAGCCAGCAGATCAAGAAGATGGGGAACTAATGTCCTAGAAAACTATCTTACTGAAGTCAAATTCAGGCTCCTTTTATACTAAAAATGGAGGGGGTGTGGTTAGTTGTTGCAAATTTCTTGGTGTCAGAAACCTTTGTTCTTGCAGCTGTCCAAGTAGGTCAGGTTCCTGTAAACCTCCAAGAGGACAAACATTATTCTCTGTTCTGCAACTTTTTATTTCTATACGAATGGACAAGTGTTATACCCTTAAAGGTCAGAGCCTTGAGAATGGGCTCTCCTGTATATTTCAGACTATGGGCAACATTCTTTTACAAAAAGTGCAGAACCAGCATGACCAAGCAGAGGAAACAGAGCACAGGGTTAGAGCTAAAGGAACAGATTCAGTATGGAGTCAGATTTGTTCTTCCCTGTTATAAAAATTGACAAAACCTCTCCCTGACCTCACGTACACTTCTCTATCAGAGGAAGGCTCTAAATCAACAGATCTTATCAGTCAGATTACTTAATTCCAAAGCAACCAAAGCGGCCTCTGGTTCATTTCAGCAGGAAATTAGTTAGTTAATTAATTAATTAACTAGCTAATTGGATATTGAATAGCTCCCAGGATCACTAAGAGCACAAGAGAACCAGCCTCAAAGGCAGTGAAGTTAGAAACAAGGCCCGTAAATCACATCTTAAAACAGGTTTGATGAGTACACCATTACCTCTACCAATAAGTATTAGATATTGCCCTTGTGTTGCTGCTCTTACTAACATCAGCTAATCAATACTGCCACTAGTACTACTTGATTATTGTCCCTGGAAAATTGACCTGCATGTGGCACCATGGCCCGAATTGCCATCTTGCTACCATTGTCAACAGCTCTTCCACCTCTCCTGCCACGTCTTCACCATTGTCACTACCACCTTTACCACCTACAGCATTGCCACCACTAGCAAGGAGAGAATATTCCAGTTTTTGTGGAGAAACTGGGTCAAGAGAAAGACCTTGTTCTCCTGATGCAAACTAGGTAATGAGTATTCAGAGTTTATTAGCATTTACATTGAGAAATAAGCTATGTCTCCCACCCAAACTCACAAAATGAGAACAATCCAAATGTAGAAAGGAATAATGGCAGTGAGCAGGCAGAAGTATCCAGTGAGGTCCTTTTCCTATTAAACCTTCTAAATATGTATTTGGATGCATACATCTACATGCGTAATTACATATAACACGCCATAACTATGCCTTGCACACTTATTAGTTACCTCATCTCGTTTCAGGAGTGCTAGAAAATGCCCATGACTTTTCTTATTCCAACATAATTCTGTCTCAATAATCTTTAAAGTATGGACTAATATGTAATGAGAGAGAGAGAAAGGAAAGAAAGAAAGGAAGGGAGGAATGAAGGAAGGAAGGAAGGAAGAAAGGAAGGAAGGAAGGAAGGAAGGAAGGAAGGAAGGAAGAGAAGGGAAAGAAAGAGAAAGAAAAAACAAAAAAGAAAAAGAAGGAGAAAGAAAATAGTAATTAGTTTGCTCTGTGTGTGTGTGTGTGTGTGTGTGTAGACACATGATCCTTCAAGAAGAAGAAATATGTATTTTCTTTGTATCTACAACTGGTTATAAGGCTATTGTTGGTGTTTATGACCTCGATAGCTCATTAACCATCCCATTTACTCATTCCCTTTCCTTCAGCCAATACCTAATCTGGCCTGGGTTCTTTGCCTAAGTTTTTGTTTGTTTGTTTGTTTTTTGTTTTACCTAATCCACACCTTGGAAGTCGTGCCTCTGTAGAGTTGCTTTTTATTCCATTTAATGGACATGGATGTATCAGACACCTTCTGGGTTCTGTCTGTACACTTTTTTGTCCCCATTGTGTAGTAGTAAATCTGTTCCCTTTTGAGAGTCAGGCTAAATCACCCAAGCCAAATGAATATTTTTGTCTCTTTTTACCTGGCAATAGGAACATAAAATTGCCTGGCAGAAATCTCAGCTTCCAATTCAATGGAGCTGTTATAGTATCTCCAAGGAAAGCATGTCCCTGGTTATATTCAAACCCATGAACAAGAATGCAGTGCCATATAATAAGAAACAAATACTATGAATATGAAAGGAAATGCACCATACAATGAATTCAGAACAGATAAACCATCCTGTAAGACAGCACTTCAATCTCACAAGAATTTGACTCCCAGTTGTAACTGAGTCTTCTACTCTTATAAGACAAACTTCTTTTCAATGTTAGGATATATGGCAAACCCAGGAAATCCCATGCAAATCGGCTCATTGTACTGCAATTATATACCTTATGAATACTGGCTGAGTGAATAGCCTCAAAAAGTCAGATAGTAATCATCTGTCCAGCTGGTAGACACAGATCCTAATTTAACAGAACCATTACTGCCTTGACTAGTTGAAAGCATTCTTGCCTTAAGTGCTAATATATCCAAACCTGAATCACTGTCCTAGAATACCATGTAACATGCTTCTATCCACTGAAATTATCTTTATCGTTATGAAGTAGAAGTGAGAGACACAGAGAAAGGAATCAAACATGAATGGATTCAAACTTTTGGATCTCAGCTTTGTGCTCTCACGATGCTATGTAAGCCCCAAGAAAATTGAATGCTCACCTAGGGAGCAAGGACGGGAAGAGAATACCAAATACTGATTGAGTTTACCCTAAATTGGCAAGAATAAATTTCTACTACTGATTAGAACAGGGATTTAAGACTGGGAGTAAGTTCAGTTTGGGGGGGATTTGAATCTCACAGAATGAAAAATCTGTCCCTTATTTGCATCAGCAGTTTAGAATGATATGCCTTCTTAACAAATTTCCTCCTGTCATGCTCTTATATATTCAGTCAGTTGCAAATACCATATTTAAATGATCAACAATTTAAAATCTCCCTGTACATACGAGGGCAATATTTAACTCTCCCTAGACTGTATTGATTTCTGGAGACCAGGGACCATGTCTTATTCACTTCTCTATTTCCTCTCAGCACCTTTGATAATACTCTCAGCATAAAATAAATTCAGAAGTGTTTAATGAAAGAATAAATAAAAGAAGGAAGAAACACACCAGCAGACTGATTCTGTTAGTAGTGCAGTAACGACAGTAATGAGTTGTTCCACTTTCCCCGTTATCTTACCCACATGCTCTTACTCAGGGAAAATCAATTTCACTAGAATTGACATTTCTAGAGTTAAACTAAAAGTCAGTAGACTCCCTTTCTCTTCAGTTTCTAAGTCATACATCCATTGTTTTAAGTCTGGGATTTCGACCAGAAAATGTAACCCTATGGACCACTTGGCTGAAAAAGTTAATATTGCAAGTCTAGTGTTCTGAAATGGTACCCAAGAGATCCATAAATCCTAAAGCCAGGGACCACTCACTGCCTGTCTTCCTTACAAAATGAAATGCAATTTCTTATTTTCTACTTTGATTTTTGGCATTAAGCAGTTCTGTGTAACTATGCCTAAAATTAGATAGGAAGAAAGAGCCTTGTTCCAAGACTTGCTTTTCTTACAACATGATGACTTGAAAAGTTTTATTCACTGTGGCCTTTTATACAGTTCCTACCAAGTAATTGTAGGAAATAACGCAAGACATTTTCTCTAGCTGAAAGGCAGAAAACATTAACACAGAGGGTTTACATGGAAAAATATGTCTTTAGAAAAATATATTTCCTATTATGTTTCATGTTATGACACTTGCTCCAGAGGACCCCACGCAATTGACTAAAGGAATCCAACAAATAAGGAGGAAATTGAGCTAAACTTAATTTTTAAGTCAAAAGAGGTACTTTTACGTGAACACATGTTTCTATAGTAACGCACTAAGCAGGAGTTAGAGAAATATTATGTAAGTGCCATAGTGGTAGCTGTAGATGCCAAGGTATTATCAAAAATAATAGACTCAAAATACTGAATTCTCACCTACCTTAACACACAAAGGCCTTTCCCCCCAGAGCCTGTAAGCAACCTACAATTGTCCAGAATAAGCAGACACAGAACATTTAAGAATAGGAGAAGTTGGTCTTTAAAGTTGCATTGTTCTAGGTTTCAGTGGTGTAATTGAACTCAAGTACCACAGGATGTAAATATCAATCACTCCTCCACAGCCTCCTTCTTTGTTTCCATTGGAAGTCATTAATTAACACATCTTGAAGATCTTTCATGACTCAGAATCTAAGGAGAGCCCTAAAAACTATTATTTATTGGAAGGGGTAGAAAAATCTAGCAATTTTCATAGCAAGAAGAATTAGTAATCCATCCATCAGTGGAAAAAAAAAATCTAACAAGCAATAATTTTAAGTCTTGCCATTATGAACTATAAATTTATGACAAAAATCAGCCTATAATATTAGCAGAAAAGTATTACTTCTTTAGTCATGAGATTACCATTTTCAAAAATTATCTCTAAGGTATAGATAAATTCAAGTATGAGAGTATCTCCATGAAACCCAAAACCCTAACATTTGTCTTTGTACCAGGATCTTGAGAGAGAGATCAAAGCAGGAGAGCCATGTTAGGAATCCTCTGCCTGAAGTTTGTAAGCAATTTATAAATATTAGCTGTTAGATTACCTTCAGGGCAATTTCAGCATCTCTCTAATCTCCATGGGCTTGTACCGTTTCCTTCACCTGAATTGCCTACGTCCATTTACCAAAATCGTATCATCCTTTTATGTCCCACCTCAAATGCCACCGCCTCCATATCTTCCCCAGTGTCTAATACAGACCTAGACACAAACACATTTTAGAAATGTACTCTCAGCTCTTCTAACACTTTACATCTTACATAGCAGTTATCATGTATTCTGTCTTCTAATTATTTGAATAATATCTTAAAGCCTTCTTCCAGATCAGGAGCTATCAAACTTTACAGCATGGATTAAGTATCATCTGGGTCACTTGCAAAAGATTCAAATTGTCACTTCCACAAATTGTGGATCAGGTGTTCTGTGCTGGGGCATTGGAATCTTCCCTTTCAACATATTTACTCTGTTCTAAGCTTTATTCACCTTGGTGACGTCCAAATCTTCTTCACCCATAGCCAAGTCACAAGCGTCTCTCTTAAAAAAAACATTTTGGTTATATTCCGGTATTTTAGAAAATTTTCCCACGTTCCCCATTCTACCATTTATCATTATTGTCATATTTGAATATTAGTACGACCAAATAGGCTGTTGTTAGTAAGATCAAATAAACCTTCAAACATCAGTAACTTAGAACAAAATTTTATTTCTCCCTCACATCACGTATCTGCACAAATCGGGTGTCCCACCTCTATATTTTAGCCATTCGCTATGAAACATATGACCTACAAGTTCTTTTTGGTATGGACGTATATCACTTCTCAGATATCAGTAGCTAGAACTAAACACGTGGCCCCAAATTTACTGCAAGGGAGGTAAGGAAGTATAGAATATTTTGTTTGCACTAAGAATTCCTGCCCAAATTGAAATGTCAATCACTTGGTTTTTAATAATGTCCTACAGCTCAAGATGTCCAAAGGAAGATTTACCAGCATGATAATCGTTAACAGCTGTAATTCCCTGAGTATTTACTACGTTATTCTGTAGGTGCAATGCAAGACTACCTTAATTCTTACACAACACATGAGGTGGATATTATTAGCTGTGATTTTTGAAAGGCACTGAAATGTAGCAAGGGTTGGTGATATAATCTGCCCTACTGTGTGAATTTTGTAAATTGTGGATCCAGCTTTCGAACTAAGCCTGTATCTTTGAATTTCATTCTCTTAAAGGAATGCTTTACATTTCCTTGAAAACCACCTACTCAAAGTAATTTTTGTAAGCCACAATTATTACTCCCTATTGATTGTAGACTACAGTTTAAAATGTCTTAGCATCGCACATAAAGCCTTTCCTTTTTTTAACTCTCTGGCCTACTCTATCATAATCACATCACTTTCACAACTTTAATTCATCTGTACTAAGCAATGTGCATTTTCATACTAGTCCTGAGGGTTTTTTTTCCCTCACTTTAAGCCCTCTTGCTGCTATATTCCTTGTCTTACCTAGCTAATTCTCACCTGTATGTCAGATCTTACCTTAGAAATTACACTTATTAAAAAATATAAAAACATGAAAAAAAAGACTTGTGAAAATTTGGGAAAAATCACCATTGTGGAAGAGAATCATTGAATTCAGTCAACAAAACAGCATCTGAGGTGGGGAAATGAATGAGCAGAATATTACATTAAAACATGTTAAACTATAAATAATGTACTGAAAGAAATTTTGAAAGTTATTATAGCCATAACACATCGATGAATTTTTAGGAAAAAAAGAGTTTGTGTAAATCCTAAAATACGATTGTTAAAACATTAAAAATTCAACAAATGGACATAGTAGCAGTATAAATACAGCTAAAGATTACATTATTGAGCCATGATGTAAAGAAATTCCCTCAGAATAAAGCTTAAAACGTAACTTCAATTTTGCTGTACCATTTTAAAAGTAACAAGTTTCCTGTATCATTGTATATCCAGTTAGTTTGCACTTAACCATTGTCTTTTAGTGTTTTCTTTAGTTTATTAAACCAGGAAACAAAACAGGCATACTTAGTTTTCTAATAAACCTCTTAGATCTCTTATATTCTCAAGTTTTCCCCTCCACATTTTTTCTTGTGATTTTTTTTTTTTTTCCTGGAGAGATGTTATTGTATCTTAAAGAATTATGCTGTTTGTCATGTAGAGTTTATCACAGTCTTTGTTTTGCTGAGTACATCTCTACTTTATCTATTAACATGTTTTTCTGTCCCCTGTATTTCTTAGAAGTTGGTAGTCAGATCTAGTGACTCATTCCCTCATCAAATATTTGGTTGCTCTGAGGTACAGGAAAGACATGATAGCTGATTTTTTTCCTTTGTTTGTCAGTTTTGCAAACAATGAGTCCCTTAGCAACTCCAAAGTTAACGAATGATTTTTAGTGCTACTATAAACATCTAGATTTAAACATATTCTTGTTTAAAGTCATTACAGATACAACTTCAATCGGTAACCACTTTTTCTCACCTCTGGCCTAGGATCCTGTTCAGCTTGGGCTCTTGAGTCCTTTTTGACGCGACTCTAGTAGTCTTTGACAGCTTCTTGCTTTGTGGTATGAAAAATGTTTTAGGTTCATCTTATACATTTCCTTATTCCAGAACTAGAATAAGCATTGGTGAGAACTATCTAATAGCTCTGGGAATAAACCCATTAAATTTGACTGAAAAGCATAAAAGAAGCTTCAACTAAATATTTTACTTTTGCCAATAAATTATAACCAAAATTCTGATATTACTCTATAAATTCAATGCAATTATGCTGAAATACCAGCAGGGATTTGGGATTTTAAAGTTTGAAAGAATAGGAAATATGCATGAATAACCAAATCTTTGGAAAATTGTTTACAAAATGTATGTTACTTATATGATTTTATCATATATTACTAATTTTATGTATTTGATATGTACCAATAATATGTTAAAATACGTGAAAGACTCTGCTAATTAAAGAAAACAAAAATACTGCTTTGCCAGAAGAATTGGTAAAAAGGAAAAAAATGTTTTAATGGAAATAGAGTTTATGATAAAACTGACAATTCAAATCAATAAGAAAAGCATATTATCTAATTTACCTATTAAATTGCTGCTAAGAGAATAAACAATCAAGCTGGAAAAAATTTCCACACCATATTCAAAAAAATTTCAAATGGACTATAAGTCCTCACACCATATTCAAAAAAAATTTCAAATGGACTGTAAGTCAAAATATATAAAACAAGTCTGTAATACTACTAGAAGAAAATAAAAAAATCAAAGTACACATATACATTTTTTAAAATGTTGATGTTTAGGAGGGCTTTCCTAGCAAGAAACAATATTATATATGCTAGAAAATTACACAAAAATCAAACCTTATCTATATCAAAGGATTCCACAATCAAAATTAAAGACAAGCAAAGGACTGAAAGAGAATATCTGAATTAATATAATGGAAAATAATATCAGTTGTATAGAAAGAATGTCTATAAAAAATTCTTTTAAATAGAAAATAATAGAAAAATTTACAAAAGAACTAGATACAGTCCATAAATCTGTAAAAAATTCAAACTCTCTAGGAATCAGAAAAATACATATATTACTACTTTTCATACAAAAATTGAGTTAAATTAAATAAATTGATAATAGCTATTATTACCACGGAAATGGGGAAATGGTCCCTGAAACTGCTATTGAGATAGTAATTTTATAGCCTTTTCGAGGGAAAGTTAGTACTGAGTATAATTTTAAAGAAAATCATTAACCCAGTAATTCTACTTTTAGGAACTTATCCTACAGATATAGGCATGTAGCCTACAAAAATACATTCAGGTGCAACAAAGTTACATGTACAGCATAGGCACCACAGTACTGTTTGCCATGCAAACACTGGAAACAACTTAAATATCTAACAGTAAGGGAATAAATTATAGTGCATCTATACTATTTATTAAAATAAATTGTTAGAGAGAATGAAGAGATCTATACAAGCTTGCAGAGAATTATGTGCTAATGATTACAGTTAAAGAGAAAAAGCAAACCACAGGAGAAATATATAGACATAGAGATATAAATAAACCCAGAGAAAAATCTGAATGGATACACACTAAACTGTAAACAAGAAGAATATTTTGTGGAGAAGTAAGATTTCCTTTCTAGCTCTTTATGCTTACGAAGCTTCCCCCCCACCCTCCACAAATAGTATATATCTATTTCTTGAATAAGAAAAAAATTTTTTTTCCTCATGATAAAATTGCTCTGAGGTGACACTTAACAATTATTTTTCAGCTTCAATTTGGCCAAGACTGAAGGTAGAAGGTGTATACTTTATAATTTAAAATTAGTCAAACATTGTATGCAAAAAATTTTTTGATGAAAATTTAAAAGTAAAAGAAATGAGTTCTATGTCCCCATAAGATTCTGCCCTGTTCACCCATATTTACTCTCAAGGAGATTGACATCCACATCAGATTCTTTTGAGAGTGCAAGGAAAGGAAAGGACCCTTTTTTCCAGTGAGAAAAATACAAAAGAACACACACACACACACACATAGATATTTCTTGCAGGGATATGAGTTTAATAATCTCCATTCTAGAAACTGCTAGTTTGGAAATTACTGTGCCTTGGGCAAGTCACTTAATCTCTCCTAGCTTCCATTTCCTCTATAGTAAGAGAAACAAAGAGAGGCAGAGAAAGAAATAAAAGAAGAAGGAGGAAAGGGAGGAGGAAAAAAAAGAAAGAAACTTACTTATTTCCCTCAGAAATTTTTAATATTTGGAGCTTATTATGACATTTTTAATATATAAAAATACATAAAAAATACTCTAATATAACTCCATGTACCTGTCACCTATTTTCTGTATTTACATACTCAAAGCTGATTTTGTTTCATCTATATCCTAACTCCCTTCCACCCATCTCCCAGATTATTTTGAAGCAGATCCCAGACATCATACTCCGCCTAGAAATACTGCAGCATGTAATTCTGAAAGATAAGGATTCAAGTTTAAAAACATAATCACAAACACAAGATCCCACCTAAAAAGCTAACCACAGATCCTCATTTTTATTAAATATTAAATCAGAATTCGCATATCCCTGACAGTTTTGTTTTTCACATGTTTCTGTTTATTTTATTGACTTAAATCTAAATAAAGACCACACACTGCAATTTTTTGGTATATAGGTTACATTTATTTTAATGTAGAATTCCCTTCCCCCCATCAACCCCTCCAACTTTGCAATTTATTTATAGTAGAAACTATGCTGTCTGTCTTATAAGTTCCCCACAGTCTTATTTATTGATTACGTCTCTGTTGTGTCAATTACCATGTTCCTCTGTTCCCTGTATTTTCTGTAAACTGATGATTAGATCAAAAGGCTTGATCAGACTCAGATTCAACTGTTTGGAAAAACTACTATATACATAGTGCTATTTGCTATTATCAGGAGCTGCATAGTTTCTGGTTGTCTGCCTTGTGATTTAGGTTACCTTTCATGTTCACTGCCTAGACTCTTAGACATGTGCAGTTTTGGAAAGATTTTAAGCGTTTATGTTGTAAAGTTTGTTCTCACAAGTTCACAGACTTGGTATCAGTTTCTCTATTTTACTGAGGAAACATCTATGGCTCAGATGTGGGAATAACAGAACCAAGATGAACCTAAACAACTTTATCCATCTCACCAAAATGCCAAAAAGATTGTTACCCAATTTCCACTCTATTCTTCCATACACATGTTTATTTTTCTTTTTAGAAAAATTAGAAAAAAAAATTTGTTTGCATTTATTTAGGTATGAGGAATTTTATACCTCATTGCCAAACTAATTTGCTGGTGGCGGGGGTGGGGGGGTAGGAGCAGAGAGGACAGGTATATCCTGTCTTACTTGGGAGCAAAGATGCACAGGTAATTTCGGTTGTGCATATGTGTGTGTTTATTCTTATATCCCTTCATGCCACATGTATCAATCACAACAATAAGTGTAAGTAAGAGATAAGAAAAAAGGAAGCAAAATATCCTCCAATTGTGTCTATTTCATTGTAGCTTCAAGGAAAGACAGGGCAAAGTTATAGAGTCTTTAAAGACTAAGAGCAAATATTCATGGTATAGTAGTAAAAAAAATAAATAATACTTTTTCCAAATTAAACTATGTTGGAACTAACACATAGAGACTCAGATCTACCATTTATTAGGACAGAATGACCAAGAATTTTCTTGCTGGTTTATTAGAGGAACAAACACTAGAGTTTCTAGTGTCCGAGTGTCATAGAAACTAAGTGACAACAGTGGTGACATTTTAGCTAGAAAAGCCCTGCAATATGGCTGGACATTGTTTCTGGCTGGTTTGCTTCTCTGCCTTACCAGAAGATTCTGTGACCTATCCAATATCTTTTTTTTTTTTTAATTGAAGTACTGTCAGTTACAATGTATCAATTTCTGGTGCACAGCACAACGTCTCAGTCATGTGTATACATACATATATTCATTTTCATAGTCTCTTTCTTTAAAGGTTATTATAAGATATTGAACATAGTTCCCTGTGCTATGCAGAAGAAACTTCTTAAAAAATCTTTTTTATACATAATGGCTAACTATGATCTCATCTACAAAACAGAAAGACTTACAGACATAGTAAACAATCTTATGGTTACCCAATATTGTTTAAGTAAATTCTTTCTCTGTGGAGGTGGTAAAAGTAGATTGTGTTTGGAACAAACAGGCAAACAAAAACCCTGACTGAATTCTTATATAGAACATAGTAGGAAATTACAAATGCTTGGGAATATTTAAAGTAGAGATTAGTCCATATCTGAACAAGTACTCCCTGTAAGTACAGGAAGATTGGAAGGACAAAATCATCAATACAGAATACATTTTCAGGCTAAGGAAGAATGAGTCAAAGATTTACTACCTCTGTCGACAAGTGCAGTTACTAAGCTAGCATCACAGCCAGTGTTACCATGCCCAATGAGTGGAGAAGAGTAAGGGCTAAATGAGAAGTGCAGATCTGAGTTTAAATCATGATCTGAAACATTTATTTACTGTGAAACCTTTGAAAAATTGCTTAATCTCTTTTAGTCAATTTTCCCGTCTTTCAAGTGGGATAATTATCTTGACTTGCAGAATCATTAGGAAGATTTAATGAGAAAATAGAAGTGCCTATCACAGTGTTTGATACTCAATTTGCAAACAAAGGAGACTGACAAGGGCTTAATTTCCAGAGTATACAAACAGCTCATACAACTCCATAACAAAAAAGCCAAACAACCCAGTCTAAAAGTGGGCAGAAGGCTTAAACAGATATTTTTCCATGAAGACATACAAATCGCCAATGGCACATGAAAAAATGCTCAATATTGCGAATTACCAGGTAAATGCAAATCAGTACTACAGTGAAGCATTACCTCATACCAGTCAGAATAGACATTACTAAAAAGTCCACAAATGATAAATGCTAAATATGGCGTGGGGAAAAGGGAACCATCGTACGCTATTGGTGGAAATGTAGTTTGGTGCAGCTATTATAGAAAACAATATGGAGATTCCATATTGACTAAAGACTAAAAATAAACTTACCATATGATCCAGCAATCCCACTTCTGGGCATATACCCAGATGGAACATTAATTCAAAAAGATACATGCACCCCAATGTTCATAGTAACACTATTTACAATAGCCAAGACATGGAAACAACCTAAATGTCTATGGAGAGATGCTCAGATAAAGAAATTGTGGTATTTATATATACAATGGAATACTACTCAGCCATAAAAAAGAATAAAATACTGCCATTTGCAGCAACATGGTTGGACCTGGAGATTGTCATTCTAAGTGAAGTAAGCCAGAAAGAGAAAAAAAATATGATACCACTTATATGTGATATCTAAAAAAATGACACAAATGATCTTATTTACAAAACAAAAAGACTCACAGGCTTAGAAAACAAACTTATGGTTACCAGGAGAGAAAGCAGGGAGTGGAGGAGTAAATTGGGAGTTCGAGATTTGCAGATGCTAACTACTATATATAAAATACGTAAACAACAAGGTCCTACTGTATAATGTAGGGAACTATATTCAATACCTCGTAATAGCCTATAATGAAAAAATAATATGAAAAGGAATATATACGTATAACTATGTCACTATGCTGTAAACCAGAAATTAACACAGCATTGCAAACTGACTATACTTCAGTAAAAACAATAAATAAATAGAATAACATAAAACCAAAACCAAAACAAAACAAGCAAACAAAAAATTTGTGTTCTATACATATGAATTTCTTTATTCCATTTTCCTTTGCTCACTGCAAGACCGCAATCTTAAAATCTGACATACACTTAAGTGATAAAACTCTTATTAAAAGAATATGAAAATGAATATATGTTTATTCATGTATGACTGAAGCATTGTGCTGTACACCAGAAACTGACACAGCATAGTAAACTGACTACTTCAATAAAAAATTTTTTTAAATTTTAGAAACAAATTTTATTCATTGCAGTATGTTATTTCTTTTAATTTTAAAAATCTAGAATGAATTCATCATATTTTATAAGAACATAGAAATATCTCCAGCTGGAAACTTAACCATTCACTGTTTCAATTCTGATTAATCAGCAAATTATATAAACACTAGAAATAGTTCTTTTTTGCATTAGGTGGTTTAATTCCTAATCTGAGTAATGTGATCAGATCATGATAATAATCAACATATTCTTACCAACTCTACGGCAAATATATTCTAACTGCTAAAGGAACAGTTCTAACTAATTTTGTGAATCTAATTGAAACCCAATAGCATAAGTCAATAACACCAACGAAATACAGACATCTTCTACACAATATCTTCCCAGTTAATGCTTTAAAAAAAAAAAAAAAAGACCTTTTTTTGGAAATAGTTTGACTCCCAAGGAATTGCAAAAAAAAAAAAAAAGGTATGGAGTTTTCATCTACGTTTCACCCTGCTTTCTCACAGAAAACATCTTATATAAACACAACACATTGTCAAAACCAGGAAATTGATGTTGGTGCAATGCTATCAACTCAACTACAGATCATATTCCTATTTCATCAGTTTGTAACTGCTTGTTAGTATTTAGTACCCAAGTGTATAGAGTGCGGCTAATATCAATTAATGTTTTATTGGACAATGATTATAAAAAAAGAAGTATGTTAATTTCCTGGAAACTCAATACAATATATTTTTAAAGGGGATGTGCAAGAACACTGTAATTCCACAATTGGGTGCACTGTCAGACACATGTGTTAGAAAACCATCCTCAGTAAATTTTGAAATTTTGAAAACCATACTAAGTGAATGTACATTTAAACTCTTCTCCATTCCAACTTTCAAGTTCCGAGCTTCCATCTTTCTCTGTAAGTGAAGTGTAGTACAGGCTATTTCCTTGTTTTTAATTGTCATTGTTGTCTGATTCATTTATAACTAATTAATTTTTGTTATAAACCAACTGGGTTGGGTTTTTTTTTTCCCCTGTGAGTTTACCATGGTATTTCTTGCACGTCCTACATGTTACTGCTTGAAAAGCAACTGCAGTTTTTTTTTTAAGCCAATCACTGGTGATCAAGAAGTTATGTATTAAGTATTGTAGATCCTAACACTACAGTGATCCTAACATTACTGTATTTACTGGGTTTGAGTTTAATTCTGGAAATTTGTTGAAGGATTGGGAATGATGTATAATTCAGTGTAATTTTCCTCTTTCAAAATAATGGGTTATAGGCTCTTGGTTAGGGTTCTTACACAAAACTTATGAGTTGCAGCCATGGGTTACTGACATTAAGCGAGAGATGCCAGTATATAGATTTAGTATCAGAGAGTCCATAAGGTGGATTAGTCAATGGAATGGGATAGTCCAACTATCCCACTGGGTAAACAAGATCATCTACAAATTTTAATATGATTGAAGAAACATAGGGGGAGGGTCTGGCTCAGTGGTAGAGCGCATGCCTAGCATGCACGAAGTCATGGGTTCGATCCCCAGTACGTCTGTTAAATTAAAAAATAACAATAAATAAACCTAATTACACTCCCCCCAAAAGAAACAGTCGTAGTCAATATTAAAGGGAAAATTAGCTAACTATCTGAAAAAAAATTTTTTTAAACATCTTACCTCATCATTCTTGTTTCTACTTATTCTCTTCCCTTTCCTGGAAATTCCATTTTTCCTACTAACTTTCAACAACCTACTCTTCACTCAAAGAATGATTCAACTGGGGCACAGGCCAAAAACAGGAAACCATACATCATGTAAGCACCAGGGGTCCCTGGGCAGAGAAAGAAAAGCAGAAACCGCTGAGCTGATAAATGATCACACCTTTTGGGGTGATGAGCAGCCTGGAAACTGACAAAGAAAAGTGGGAAAAGACAGGAATCTCCAGTGTCTGAATGTAACCTTTTGCTCATTATGACTTCATTTCAATAAAATTATCCTTGCAGATTAGAAGTTCCCACCATGCACCGATGCCATGACACTTCTGATTCAGGCTAAATAAGGACAAAAATCCACCCTCCCTTTGGGAAGGTGGAGTTGGGATGAAAATCAGGGGATAGACCCCAGACCTTTCCTCCCCTAATGAATATTCAGCCCATTCATTTTTACACCCTATGTAACCAACTTGCCAAAGAAACTCGGGGCAGCCGCTCCCCTGCGCCTGCCCGCTCTCCCCTTGAGAGTGTACTATGCATCCCTTAATAAACCCCCACTTTACTTTCTTAACCACTATGTCTTCTCTCTGAATTCTTTCTGGGATGGGACAAGAACCCAGACACTCATTACATTTACCAGAAACGGTAGTACTGAACACTCTGGCTCTAAGACTGAGTCAAGTTGAGGGAGATTTAGTTCCTGTGATCTGAAGCAATCCTCCCTGATTTGCTACTGAGGAGGAATTTCTAAGTGATAGAAAAATGGCACTGGGTCTGTTGCAAAGGGGCTACAACATGAGTCACACTTTCTTTTTATTTGGGAATACTTGATAGCAGATAGTCCCTACATGGGGAATCCTGGGCACACTCTCATCTCTTCTCCTGTCTCTATTTAATTCCAATAGTGCTATTATTGATCCCCTTTCTTCCTGAAGGTCTCATGACTTCTCCCAATACAGATATGATCCTTTATACAAGGCCTAAGACGTACATTCCTCACTGCTGTAGGTAAGCAAGTTTTCTCCATTTTTGTGCATCTTTGCATTCTCCATTTGACAAATCCTATTTCTGCTCTGTTACTAATTATGTCTACGAAGTTGTAAATAAATTACCTTTATTATTTCTGCAATAAGATACTGGTCATGGCAGTGTTGTATTTGTGTTTGATGCTAAGACATAAATCAAGACTCAGAGGAGAAAAAAGTTTTTATTCATAGATTATTCTGATTCCATGGGTGTCTTTGTCTGGTAACATTTAAATCAAAGGGTTCAAATTTAAATATGGTCATGTATTTTTTTAAATGATATTTTTCCCTCAAGAAAATTCTAATCAAGTTATCATCCGTTATAACTGTTGGATAACAGACACAACTTTAAAAAAAAAAAAAAAAAAAGCTCAAGCTAAATGTTGAGAATTATGTTTTATTCAGCAGATTTTCTGAGGACTTAAACCCAGAAGACAGCCTCTCAGATTGCTCTGAGGGGCTGCTCCAAAGAGGTATGGGAGGAGCCAGGATATATAGAGTTTTGCAACAAAAACCAGGTAGTTGGAACATCCAAATATTACTGTTAATTAGAGAAAACATCTCAAGTTAATAAACAGACATCTCAAGTTAATACATTTATCATGTATGGGAGTACGCAAGAGTCTGGGCTCATTGAAGTCCTTCCTTGATGTGCCACTTAGCTGTCTAGGGCCAGTGTCTTGTTCTTTCCCATCCTGAGTTCCCTCAGGATGTACCACTGGGGATGGCTGCAGGGGCTGAGGTTTTGGTGGCTGCAACATCCTTTGTTTGCTGATATGGCAGGCAACATTTTTCATCCACATAACATTCAGCTTAAAATTTATGCTTCAAAATTTGCAATCAGGGAATTTTGCTCAGAAATTGGCAGCTAGAGGACATAAATGTGCAGTTATCTCATCTGATTATCCATCTTTTCAACAGAGATCAACAAATTTTTATAAGTTATCCGCATATTAATAATTCCATCTGCTCAGTATCACCTTTGTACTTTTCAGTTAGTGTCGGTTATGAGAGCTATTTCAAAGCTCCCTATTTACTGATAAAATCTGTGTGGGAGGAATCTGGCATCTTTGTGTATGTGTGTGTGGAATCTGATTAATATAAATCACCTGTTATTCAAGAAATAATAGAGACTTGAAATGTTTTCCCATTTTCTAAATTTGTTTCCTTCAAATAAATTCAATATTTTTTAGGCTTTGCCAGAAAATTGTCAAAAAATTCCTTTCTAGCAATTTGTTTTTCCCAAACGAAGGTACAGTGGGAATACTTGTGTTAGAGCAGGCAGATAGCTAGAGATGAGCAAAGAAAGGGGGACACAGGCCAAATGGCAAGAATTGGGCAGAAATGAGGGGCACAGGCCAAATGCAGGAAACCACACATCATGTAAGCACCAGGGGTCCCTGGGCAGAGAAAGAAAAGTGGGAATCTCTGGGCTGATAAGTGGTCACACATTTTGGGGTGATAAGTGACCCGGAGGCCAACAAAGAAAGGTGGGAAAAAGCAGGAATCTCCAGTGTCTGAATGTAACCTTTTGCTCATTATGCCCTCACTTCATGCACCAATGCCTTGACACTTCTGATCCAGACTAAATAAGAATCAAAAATCCCTCCTCCCTTTGGGAAGGTGGAGTTGGGATGAAAATCAGGGAATATGACCCCAGACCCTTCCCTCCCCAATGACTATTCCGCCCATTCATTTTTACACCCTATGTAACCAACTTGCCAAAGAAACTCGAGGCAGCCGCTGACCTGAGCCTGCCTGCTCTCCCCTTGAGGGTATACAATCCATCCTTTAATATATCCTCACTTTACTTTTTTAACCACTATGATTTGTCTCTGAATTCTTTTTGGGACAGAACAAGAATCTGGAACACCGTTTACATCTACTGGCAACACTGGGATTTGAATTAATTGGCCACAGTGCTTAATCTTAAATATTATGAAATGCAGCACTAGTCCTTCTGCTGAATATCCAAAATTCAGTTATGTTTATCTTAGGACATCCCATTGAAGAGGTTGTTTAATTCTATACAAAAAAAAAAAAAAAGGATGAGAAGTTTATCTTTCTAGGAGAGGGTCAAGATTTATTCATTTGCAGATACCTCTTGCCTTCCCTCTCCTCTACCAATACCGATCAGGTCTGTCTCAGCCCACTCAGCGTCCCCTCCATCAGGGAGAGTTCTAGGAGATAGCAGCTGCTGGGTTTTGCAGTGCAGATTATGGAGAATGAGCAGGGGAAACCTAGAGGACTGAGTGGTAGGGGAGGAGAAGAAGGGAGCCGCTTGCCTCTTGCCGGGCTGTGAAGAGCTGAAGGAGCCGGGGAAGAAGAATTCAACACGTTTAACCCGCAGTTCACCTGCAAGGTGTGACAGCATCAGAGTTTAGGAAAAACTATTGTAGATCAGAAACTGTACCTTTTAATAGAATCTGAAAGATGGGAATATTTTAGAATTTGATTAGAATTGGTTAGTGCATTGTTTTATAGAATAGTAGATTAGAACTCAATTTCAAAAATACTTGATTTCTTTGACAATCTTAGGCTACTTTCATAGAAGTATAGGGGAACTCTCTGCCCTCTGGTGCTCTGCCCTACAAATTCTGTCTTGCCCTCCAGGCTCCAAACTCTGTCTCCTGACTTGGGTAGCCAGCTGGGCTGTGCTGGAGCCCCTTCTGTGAGCCCAGGCCTGGAAGCTCTGTCCTGCGGGAAGCTAGAGTACCCCTAAAGCTCACCTCCCTTTTTTTTTTTTTAACCATCTCTCAGGGATCACTGCTCTGAACTGCCTGTTGTCCACTGCCTGAAAACTGTTGTTTCATATATTTTGTCTTTTTTTTTTTTTTAAGTTATTTAAGGTAGGAGAGTTAATACAATAATCCTTCATGTCCAAAAGCATGCAATCTGTTTTGCTTACTTTCAGAAGACAGGAATGCCTTCAGTGCAATGTTAATCTGATTTAAAATGATTTCCTCAGAGGCAACGTTTACTGGAATCAAATGACTGACTCATTACTACATTATCAGGCTTGTTCTGTGCTAGAGTTCTTCACCAGGATGCTGCTTTGAGCATACCAAGAGGACACCTTTGATTATCTTTCGAAATTCTATTCTTCATAATAATTCCCTTTGTGTTTTATTTATATGTTCATACCTACATTATCTTTTTAAGGGACTTCACAAGTTAAAAGTACATAGTATTTATTTAGTCCCAGACTTTATGACTGAATATCTGCATTTGTGTGTGTCTGTGTGGGAGAGGAAGTGTGTATTTCTACACCCCCACATACACACAAAGACATACATAGTTACACACTTCTGGACCATGAACAACATGTAATTCATTTTAATGTTTGTCTAGTGAATTTTTTTTTCCTAAGTGTCTGCATTGTGGGGTGTTGGTTCTCTTACCGAATGCAAGTTCACATGCCCAATGCACAATGAGGCCAAAAAACTGAAGTATCAGAGTTTGGAGCAGAGAATGGTTTATTGCAGGGCCAAGCAAGGAGAACAGATGGCTTGTGCTCAAAATCCCCTTGCTCCCTGATGGTTTTCAGGGAGAAGTTTTTACAGGCAAAATTTGAGGTGAGGGCTGCAGGATGTGTGGCTTTCTTCTGATTGGTTGGCAGGAAGGTAATAGGTTGGTGTTCCAGGAATCTTGTGCTCAGCCTGAAGTGGCCATCCTCCACCTGGTTGGGGGTTTTAGTTCCTGCAGAAGATATTGTTATGCATATTCTTTAAGGAGGAAATCAGATCCTGCCCCAAGGCTGCACTGTTGTTTCTTAACTGCTCCTCTGTCTCAGCAGTCCCTCCCTTCCCTGATTAGCAACTGTCTGAATCTGCCCTTTAGAACTCAGGGAAAGGCAAAGAGGCTGAATGAAGCCTATTTCCTCATACAAAGGGGAAACAGGGAATACCGAAGGGATTTGTACCAGGGAGGGCCCCACAGGGACCAGCTCCATTTCAGCGCTATCTTCTGCTCATGTCTCCATGGCTCTCCATCACGCTCTGCATCACAGTGAGTTTTACAACCAAGAGATAGAACTTATCTACCCTTACATCAGTTTAGTATTTTTCCTATTTTATTGTACGTGGTGTATAACCTTCTCTTCACCTGATTTAAAGCCATTTCTGAGTCATCCTAGACGCCCTCATTTCCTTTTTCTTCTCTGAATTATGTCACTTTCCCTCCTTTTAGAAAGCTTCACAGCATTTTCTACTCCAAAAGTGCTTTCTTTCTTCTACTGTGTCCCCTTCCAAATTCCTCCTTTAGGGTTAACAAGATCACTTTCTTTCTTTATTTGAAACTTTCTGAATTCTTTCTCATGTGCAAAAATGTTTTATCAATCAGAGAAGCCACTTTATGTTAACGTGGGTTCCTACAAAAGCCATCATGCTTACACAAGAAATATAGTTGACTATATTTATGTCTATGCAATATAAACATTTAATTGTATAATTATATATACGTATACATGTTGAATTGTATAATTTTATATATGTATATACATGTATTATACATTATTTTGTATTGCTGAGTGTTCGGGATCCTTTCTGCTTATATATCTGTAAGTTCCCTACCAATCCATCTACAAAGTGCTTGAGGATGTAGGATGTGCTACCGACTTTATTGTGTCTGCCTAGCTCTGAACACTTTACTATCACATATAAGAAAAATAAAGGGTAAAACCATAAAGCCCTTGATGATGCCAATCCATTCACAGTTGGGTCTTCTTTTGTACATACATAATTAACACCTCAATAAGTGATCTATTTTAACACATACAGAATTCTCTCAGAGGAAGAAAAATAACAGATGGAATGGGGAATGCAAATGGAAAAAGTGATGGTACAATGAACACTCCAGAATGCATTTTAAATAATTTACACAAATCTGTTCCAATTTGTGAGCAAGAATAAAAGCAGCACCATTTGTCAACTAAAAGTTGAAACTTTGTTGGAAATTATCAGCCTTGATTTATACATCATATTGTTAGATTTGCCATTATTAAGCATATCATAATGGCAGCAATCTAAGTATAAACATGCCCTCTTGCACAGCTGCACAATTGTCTTAATTGGTACTAATTTCCCTCCAATTGCAGTATCATTTGTTTTCCTTGGTGTGGAAAAGCAGAGTGAGTTTGCTTCCTGTAAAAATTCAGTGAGGAAAATAAGCAGAGAGTTCTGTTTTGCTAGCAAACAAAGAAATTTGATTCATAATCAAGATGTAAATACAGTTTGTGATGTAGCCTCCATCTTGCTCACCCCATGTGATGACCTATCCTGGGGTTGGAAGTGGACCTAGGTAATATTTTGATATGTGCTTTGTTTGAATTCACACTTTCTGTGGTTTTGAAACAGGCAGAAATGAGTCTTCATAATGTATTTGAGAAGAATTCCATGTTTCCTGGTATGATTAGGCTTGACAACTGTATTTCTATTGAACTTTGATTTTGTTAAATGTTGCTTATTTCTAGTAATATGCACTAATCCTGTACACCACGTAAGAACAAAAATGAAAGATACTATAAATGTTTTTATTGATGGATGCTGCAAAAAGGATTTTGTGGCTTAGTTCTAAGTGATCTCAGGTTTTCAAAAGCTCAGGGAGATTGGTTTAAGAAAATGTCAGAGGACAGTTCAACGAACATTTTAAAGGTAATAATTAACTGATCGTCTCAATATGTTTTAAAATTATTCTCTTTATAAAATCGCAGCTCTTTTGAAAAGTGCGGCATAAGAGAACTTTCATGTTCTCAAATTGCTAAGAATTCAATGGAGTCATTTGAAAGATTCTTACAGCAAAAGAGGCTTGTTCAAGGAGACAGTCATGACATGATGTTTTGATAGGATGTGGCATGCTGCCAGGTGGTGTGGTCTGTCTCTTCTGAAAAGAAATATTTGTTTTATGTAGTTCTTTAAAAGTTCCTCTTGAAAAATTAAAATATCTCTGGGGATCAAGTTTTAGACTAAGATGTTCCTCAGGAATGAGAAATGTTTAATGACTTTTCCCTTGTTTATCAAAGACAGAATACATTAAAAAAAAAAATATCCCCCACTGTCTCCCCTGATCTGCAGGAGTTCCTGCAAGGGGCTCTGGGAAATTTTATTCTGTCCCAAGTCCTTTTGGTCCTGGGGATCTGGACTCAGTACCAGCATCTGATACTTTTAAAGAGGTTGGCAAGATACTTGCTCTGCTCTTTTTTGAAGTTAGTCAAAGAGGTTGTAAAAGTACTAGGCTACAAGTCTGAGATGATGTATTCCCCTTCTCGAGTCCCTAGCAGTTAGCAAAATGCTTGTCACACAGAAGGCCCATAACAGACCTCATAAGTAAATGAGGTGGTTTATCCCATGCTGGTAACATGAGAAGATGGGAACTGTGAGCACCATTAAGTCTGTCTGCACTGTATTTATTGCATCTCTGTAATCCTGGGTGAAATTTAATACTGGAACAATTTGGATTTCAATGAAGTTTCACTAGAATAGTGTACATAGCTGGAGGCTCTAGACCCTAAAAGATGATTATATTTTCATAATTGTTTTACACTCTGTACAAGCTTCAGATAACCAGCCACTTTGTTACGAGTGCCATATTGGTGTCATAGCAACTTCAGAGGAAGTCATAATGAATGGGAAGCTGAAATGGTGATGACCTGAAGAGACAGTTTAACAGCCACTACACTGAGTCTTGCTGGGAAGTTGATGTCAAACTTCAGGCAAATATGTGAACTCCTATGAAGCCTCATTTTCTTTTTCATAAACTATTCTTAGAATAATTTTATAGAAAAATCTTACAGAAAAATAAGTCTTCGCAGATAAGTCTTAATGATAGTACAGAGACTTTCCATGTATTCTGCACCTAGTTTCTCCTATTGGTAGCATATTATGTCACTTGTCATAATTAATTAATAAATATTGATACATTGTTATTAACTAAACTCAATACATTATGAGATTTCATTATTTTCCCCCTAATGGTCTTTTCCTCTTCCGGGATCCTATCCAGTGTATCACATTGGATTTGTCATCATTGTTTCCTCTGGACTGTGTTAATTTCTCGGGCTTTTCTTGATTTTTTATGATCTTGACAGGCTTTAAAGAGTGTGCTGGTCAGGTATTTTGTGGAATATCCCTCAAGTTGGGTTTGTGTGATGTTTCAATAGTTAGCCTGGGATTATATGTTTGGGGAAGGAAGGCAATAGAGAGTAGAGAGTTATTTTCAACACAACACATCTAGAGAACGTGTCACTGATGATATGAACCTTGATTACTGGGCTCAAGTAGCGTTTATCAGGTTTCTTCACTGGATGATTATGTTTAAATTTCCCCTCTTTAATATACTCTTTAAAAGGAGGTCACTAAGCATGACTCACCATTGAACGGAAGTTTCTCCATAAATTATCTGGAATTCTTCTCATTAAGAGACGTAATTCTTTTCCCCCATTTATTTATTTATTCAATCATTTAGTTATATCAGCATGAACATATGGATATTTATTTTAAGGAATAATATTTAATACTATGCTATAAATTTTGTCACTCAGATTGTTCCAGCTTTGGCCTTTGGGAGCTCTTAAAATTGACTCCATGTCCCTTTGAAATACTCCAATCACATTGGTTTTTGTTTTTTTTGTCAGAACTTAATTTTTTGGCATTGTGTTATGATACAGATTTGTCTTGTATATTTTCTGTTCCAGCCCTAGAAACAGCCATTTGTCAAAGGATGACTTGTTCCTCTTAGTGAAGAATGTTATTAAAAACCAAGATCCGACTCTTGGGCATGCCCATTGCTACTGGGTGTTATTGCTATGTGTATTCACCTATTAAATTACGTCTCGTTTGCTTCCAGTTTGGTGATTATAAATACAACCGTTAGAAATATTTTCATGCAGATTTTTATGTGGACAGAGGTTTTCAAATCACTTGAATAAATACCCGAGAGCTTAAGTTGCATGGCAAATCTATGTTTAGCTTTAGAAGAAAACGCTAAACTGTCTTCCAAAGAAACGTTAAAATTTTGCATTCTTGAACGAGGGTTCCTGCTGCCCTGTACCAGGAGTCAGTAGTTTTTAGGAGATTTTAGCCATTTTAATAGCTGTGCAGTGGGTTTTGCTGTTTGGATTTGTTTTTTAAGTTCAAAGGAGAGTACATCTAAACACAGACTTTAGACATCAAATTGTTGCCTGCAATTTATTTTTAAATGACACAAAAAACACAACATCCATACACACAGCGCCAGTATTCACCTGACAGACATTACCCACATAAAGCTATTTTCAGAGATCCCACTCTCCCGCTTCCAGCTTCCCAACATCATCTCTCTCCATCAATTCCTCCAGTTCACTGGGACTCCTGATTTGTTGACTCTCCCCCAACTTTTTTTATATATATATGCTTTTTTGAAGTATAGTCAGCTCACAATATTGTGTCAATTTCTGGTTTACAGCATGTTGCTTCAGTCATACATGAACATACATATATTTGTTTTCATATTCTTTTTCACCATAAGTTAGTACAAGATATCCACCACAGTCCTCTGAGCTACACAGCATGAACTTATTGTTTATCTATTCTATATATATCGGTTAGTATCTGCAAATCTCTAACTCCCAAATTATCCCCTCCCACTCCCCTCCCCCCTGGTAACCACAAGTTTGTTCTCTATGTCTGAGAGTCTGTTTCTGTTCTGTAAATAAGTTTGTTTGTTTGTTTGTTTTTTAGATTCCACATATAAGTGGTATCATATGTTATTTTTCTTTCGCTTTCTGGCTAACTTCACTTAGAATGACAATCTCCAGGTCCATCCATGTTGCTGAACATGGCATTACTTTATTATTTTTATGACTGAGTAGTATTCCGTTGTATAAATATACCACAACTTCTTTATCCAGTCATCTGTCAATGGAAATTTATGTTGTTTCCATGTCTTGGTTATTGTAAATATTGCTGCTATGAATATTGGGGTGCATGTGTCTTTTTGAATTAAGGTTCCCTCTGGATATATGACCAGAAGTGGGATTGCTGTATCACATGGTAAGCCTATTTTTAGTCTTTTGAGGAATCTCCATACTGTTTTCCATAATGGTTTTACCAAACTACATTCCCACCAACAGTGTAGGAGTGTTCTCTATTCTCCACAATCTTTCCAGCATTTTTCCTTTGTGGACTTCTTAATGATGACCATTCTGACTGGTATGAGGTCACACCTCATTTTAGTTTTGATTGCATTTTTCTGATAATTAGCAATATTGAGCCTTTTTTCATGTGCTTACTGGTTATTTGCATGTCTTCATTAGAGAATTGCTTGTTTAGGTCTTCTGCCCATTTTTGGATTGGGTTGTTTGGGTTTTTTTCTTATTAAGTTGTAGAGCTGTTTATATATTCTGGAAACTAAGCCTTTGTCAGTCACATCTTTTGCAAATATTTTCTCTGATTCCGTAGGTTGTCTTTTTGTTTGGCTTAAGGTTTCCTTTGCTGTGCAGAAGCTTTTAAATTGAATTAGATCCCATTTGTTTATTTTTACTTTTATTTCTGTTGCCTGGGTAGACTGTCCTAGGAGAACATTGCTGAGATTTATGTCAGATAATGTTTTGCCTATGTTTTCTTCTAAGAGGTTTATAGTGTCTTGTCTTATATTTAGGTCTTTAACCCATTTTGAGTTTATTTTTGTGTATTGTGTGAGGGAGTGTTCTAACTTTATTGATTTACTTGCTATTATCCAGTTTTCCCAACAGCATTTGCTGAAGAGACTGTCTTTACTCTATTGCATGTTCTTGCCTGCTCTGTCAAAGATTAATTGACCAAAAGTTTGTGGGTTCACTTCTGGGCTGTCTGTTCCGTTCCTTTGATCCCTGTGTCTGTTTTTATGCTGATACCAGGCTGCTTTGACCACTGCAGCTCTGTGGTCTTGTCTGAAGCCTGGGATGTTTATTCTTCCATATTCACTCTTTTTCTTCAGTATTGCTTTCACAATTCTGGGTCTTTTGTGATTCCATATAAATTTTAGGATTATTCATTCTAGTTCTGTGAAAAATGTCCTGGGTAATTTGATGGGGATCACAGTAAAGCTGTAGATTGCCTTGGGCATTGTGGCCATCTTAACAATAATGGGAAGGCTTTCAAGTTCTCACTGTTGAGTATTATGCTGCTGTAGGTTTGTCATAAATGACTTTTATTATGTTAGGGAAATCCTCTCTGGCATTAATACCCAAATAAGACAGTTGTGTAGAGTACAGAGGTACTAAAGGGCGCACAGGCTTGATGTGATCAGGATGAGAATGAAGGCTACTGTGGCTGAACTATAGCAGACAGAAGGGAGACTGGAATACAAGAGGCAGAGGCAGATAGTCAATCATATAGGTCCATAATAAAGAATGAAAGCTTTACTGTTGTCATTTTCTTCCAACTTCATATATGAAAATTTCAAGCACATATAAAAGTAAAGAGGATAGTATAATAAACCTCTGTGTAACCAGGATCAACAATTATCATTTTGCTACACATTTTAATCTTTTTTCTTTTCTTTTTTGGAGGATGCGATGCTATATAGCGTTTTAAAGAAAATTCCTAAGATCATGTCATGTCACTCCTATATGTATCCCTAAAAATAAGGGCAATCTCTTACATAAACTCAATACCATTATCACACCTAAAAATTAACCTCAATCTCTTAATGTCCTTAAATGCTCATCTACATTTCCCTATTTTTTTCTCAAAAAAAGTCTTTTTTACATTTATGTTTTAAAGAAGATGTATTTGAATTTCAATCAAAGTTCTTCAGTAAGTAATATACTCCAATTTTATATTTATAAATATATATTTTTCCCACTCTCTCTATATATGTAGAGATAGATAAAAAGATAGATAGAGAGATAGAGAGCTATATCTATATTTTCCTGATAATTCTAGAAGATAAATTACAGGAAAGCAACGGTGGTCACCATGAAACCATTTAAGAGGCTGGTGCATTATTCAGGAGGAGATGAGAGTGACTTGACCAAAGGAGGTCATGTAATGACGTTGGAAGATTCAGACTGGAATACATTGTGGAGACATTGCTAACAGAAATTTCTAACCGATTTGACATGGTAGAATGAAGAAAGTGAAGGAATCAAGGGTGGCGACTAGTTTTGAAGTTGAAGCAGAGAGACAATTAATTTTATTGATTGAGATGAGAAAGACTAAAGGAGGAGCCAGAGCAGGTTTGTGGTGAGACAGAACTGTGCATTATAAAGGTGGGTATGAGCTTTAGGATTATCCCTCAGTAGATGTATTGAAGTTGTGGAACCAGAAGATATGACATAAGAGAGTTCAGTTAGAGACCAAAGGAGAGCCTCTGGGAGACTCAACATATGAATTCATCAGCAAGGGAGGCTGAAAATGAACGATTAGTTATATAGCAGGACAGTCAGGGAAATGTGGTGTCAAAGACAACAAAGGAAGAAAAGAGTGTTTCTAGATGAAGCCACCTGTGTCAAATACCATCTGGGGGCTGAATTAGATGAGAACAGAGACTTGACAATCATGCCTGTTGACTCTGATAAGATGTTCATAGAGTGTGGAGATTATAATCCAATTAGAATGTGTTGGAAAATTGGGAAGTGAAAGAGTAGAGACAGTCCATACAGGCTCTTTCAAAAAGTTCTACAGATTACAGGAGAGATGAGGTTAATAGGTGTAGGAGGATGTGGGTTCCTAGGAAGATACAGTTTTGCTCAGGTCAGTGCTATTAATGTCGTTTGTTGATGGGAAGGACCTGGCAGAAAAGGATAAATTGACAATGCAATTGAGCATGGAGACAATTGACCTGCTTCCGTGGGTGAGAGAGCAGGTAGATTTAGAGCACAGGAAGAAATGTTAACACTTAGGTATGAGCAGGAACAGTCTTAACAAGAAGAAAGGCAAAGCATGTGGTCACGCATGCAGGTAAATGGACAGATTTAGTACTTAGGAAACAATGTGTTTCTTTTTTCATTGCTTTTCTTTCTTGCTTTTCTTTTTCTCTGTAAAATAATAAGACACACAAGTGTTAAAAGTTGGGGGGAGTGGAGTTGGTGGTGGTAGGAAAGAAAGTGTAAAACAATGGCTTCTACAATGTGTCAATTTCTGGTGTACAGCATAATGTCCCAGTCATGTGTATATATATGTATATACACACACACACACACACATATATATTCATTTTCACACCAGAAATTGACACATTATAATTGACTGAATTATATTACTGAATATAATAACATTTATTCTGAATTTATTTTGGATCCAGTGAGCAGTAGAGGAAAGCACCTGGTAAGTGGTGAAGCAGGTGGAAACTCAGACACTGAATCTTATTACCATATTTCTTTATTTGTTTCAGATTTTTAAAATATTAAAAAATTTTAAAATAATAAAATATTACCAAATAGCAAACAAACAAACAAACAAAAATCCTCCCAAAAAACCTCCCCGAGCCCCCCAAAACAATGGTTTCTGTGAGTGGGATTGTAAATACACTAATCTAGGACATTTAGTGGGATTGCCAGACAGGGTAGTGGGCCTGGCGATTAAACTGAAGGGAAACTTGTGAACACAACCACATGATTGTTTGCCAGAAGCTGTCGGCTGCTCAGGGGTAAGCACTGGTGTCATCATTCAGCACAAAGTTCCTGTGTGCTGTGTACAAAAAGTTGTTGTCAAAAGCTGTTCTGCAGGTTTTAAAGTCTTCCTCTAAACTCCTGTACAGTGGATACTGTAACTTCTGTCTCCCTTTGACCTTAGTACAGTGTCTTGCACAGAATATGAATTTCACACATGCTTACTTAGGACATGAATGAATCAAGATCTGATTATATCATCCATGTTTGACAAATGGGAACACTGAGTCAGAAAGGAGATTCTTTGACTTTTCTAATTTGATTGCACATAAAAGGCTAAAAGCTGAACTGATTAGAATCGTGATTCTCAAATCTGACTGAACATTAAAAGCGTGTGGGAAGCTTTTAAAAATAGGTGCTCTATTCACCCTACAGTAATTCATTCAGAATAATTCAATCAGAATTTCTGAGGGTGGAACCCAGACATCTGGATTTGAAAAGGCCTCTGTGTGACTGGGCCTAGATCTGAGAATTACTACACTACACTGTGAGCTTTATGGGAGCAGAGACTAAATCTGTCTGCTGTAAGTCCATCCCCACATGTAGAGCTTGTCTTGTCTTTGGTGCACACCAAATACCTTATTAGCTAAATCTCCTGGCCCTTAGCTAAGTGATTCTTGTACAAATACTTTTAATGTTAGTCTCTGATGCTACCCTTTAAATCTATTATTGTTTTTCATTCTCACCTTGTCGTAAATAGTGAGTGTGTTATTTCCATCTTCTCAATAGTACAGCAAATACCGTCCTTAAAATACAGTGAGGGAAATGGAGGAGGAAGCAGCCAGGATACAAGGGAAGCAGTACAGAATACCTAAGGAAATATCTTTTTTTTGTTCCACAGTAACTGAAATTATATGTGTACCAGCTCCTTTGTACCATAAATTCTAATGTAAGTCAAGAAATATTCCTCATGCTAAACTAAGAGCATCAGAGCAGCCAATCTACAATATAAACTTTCAGAATTCTCTAGGCATCTAGGGCCTGAAGAAATATGAAGCACTGTCACTAATAGCAATATATTATTTTAAATAACATTATATACATAGTATATAGTATGTATAAATAACATTACATAAAGAACATTGAATCCACTAGCCATATGCATTTAATGCTGATGTAACAAATAATATGCCTTGAAGCTGTGAACGAAAAGTATTGCAAGCCATGCTGTGACCATCAAGCCATCAGCCATGACCACCGTCCCTGACAGTCAGTGGGGGAACTCAGGATGCAGACAAGCAGGCAGCCCGACCTCTGCAGCCACCCCCCCGTCTGCAGGTGTACCCCGAGGGGTGTGAAAGAGCAGGACACTGGCCCTAGATAGCTGGGTGCTTACCAAAGGAATGATTTCAATGAGCCCAGACCTTTGCACATTCCCACACGTAGAAAAGCACTAAATTCCTTAACTTGAGATACCTGGTTTTCTTTAATGAACAGTAATCTTTTGATGATCTGACTACCTGGTCTTTGTTGCAAAAACTCATATACCCTGGCTTCTACCTTGCCACTCTGGAGCGGCTCCTCAGAGCGATCTGAGAGCCTGTCATCCAGGCTTAAGTCCCCAGAAATGTCTGCCAAATAAAAGATAACTCTCATCTCAGTGTGCATTTTATTTCACTTGACGAAGTAAATTCAAACATTAACTTTGAGGCATATTCCAGCTCCTTAGTTCTATATTTTTCTTAATGATTGGTTTAGTAATAAAGACTAAATCACTGTTAGTTTAGTAGTGGATTATGTTCTGCCACTACTGTCTCTACATATGTGGCAGTGCATACCCATGTAACATTTGATTCTATTATTTAACCTTCCCAGAAATATTACGTAATAAACAGAATAAATGTTATCATCCATATTTTACAATGAAAGAATCCATAATCCCAGATTAAAAATGATTAGAACCAGGTTGAAAACTAGCGGAGAGCAGAACTATAGCTCAAACTTAGATCCTCTGATTCCAAGTTTAATAACTCCACTACCCCTTTAATACCATTGAAGTCATCCTATTTAAAAAAATTTTTTTAGGAATGCTTGATAGGAGTTGTCGAGAAGGTAAGGGACAAAACTCTTTCCTTCATCACTGTCTCCTTTATGCTATATGAGCCCATGCTCTTACAACACCTTAATGTAAGAATAAGTTTTATTAAATTTATTTTTACCCTAACCAAATTTTAGATTTGTTTTCCTAGAGTAGAATGACTTTCCTAGAATAGATACTGTTGACAGAAAGGAGAGGAATTTAAGTTCATCCTCATGGCTTAAACTAGCACCATACTGCTTCACCAGGCAGATGAAACAAACCCACTGTGGATTAAAAATTGCCTCTTTCACTCATTTCATAGTATAGAGCCAGAATAATTTCCCATGCTTTTATTAAAATCATCCCTCGGTATCCTGCATTGATTCCAGGACCCCTCAAAGGATACTGAAATCTGGGAAAAGCTCAAGCCCCTTATGTCTGCGTCTGTGGATAGGAAGGGCCAACTGTATTTCCTGCTACAAGCAATGATCATTTCTGTTGCCTGGGAAATAAAGAAAAGTCAGTCTTACATAAGGAAATTTCATCCATCTTTCCTAATTGCATTTGCTTATTCTTTGGCTTCAGGCAGTTGGCCAACTGCAAAAAACAGCAGCTTTGCACAGGAATGACACGGACAGGAAAAAATGCGTGTTGGGAAATAGCATCCTTCTGTCTGAGTTTCCACCTGCTTCACCACTTACCAGGTGCTTTCCTCTACTGCTCACTGGATCCAGAATAAATCAGCCTGAGCGAGAGCAGAAAGCTTATTTCAGCATTGGGAATTTAAAATTCACAGACTTAAAAAAATCCATGAAATACCAAAATGCATCATAATATCTATATGGTCACCTTGCGGCAGAGTGCTGTCAGAAATTTCATTTGAACAAAATAGGGTAAAGCTATCAATTCCTTTTTCCAAATAAAAGCAGAAAAGTATTTACAAAGTAATGGTAAACATTCTACTGAGTTTATATGTGTGTGTGTGTGTGTGTGTATATACACATATATATATACAACTAATAATTATGGTTTAATTTGTTAAGCAATTACTGTGTCCCAGGCACTATGCTAAGAGCTTTACATACATTATCTCAACTAACCTCTTAATAATTCTAGGAGATGGATATGATTGTCCCATTTTGTACAGAAGGAAAAGGAGGTTAATTTCACTCAACTGGCAGTTTAGAAAGACAACATTCAAGCCCTTCCAACCATCAGATCTTAAAGATGTTACATCATTATATTACATTGCCTAATAATAACAGTAAGGCATATATACATGTGATTTATATTAATATACAGTTTATTGATCATTATTTTTGAAAGGCAATATTTTTTTTGGCAAAGGTTATCCCATTTTCCAATTTGTGCTATTAATAATTCTAATGGTTCATTTTCAAAACCACATTAAAAATCAATTGCCAGAAGCTTGAGTTAGATTGAGGTATTTCAAAGATATATGTTTTTAATTCCTAAAGGCTTAAACGACGTATTTAAATCTCAAACCACTTGGAATGGCTTTGTCGTGTGTCAACTTGGCCAGGTTGAATTACATTTTCTAGAATTCATTTTCCTGTATGTTTCAGGTGAGGGTGGGCCATAACAGATTCTTATAGGGTATTTGGAGGGCAAACTAGTTTACACACATGCGTAAAGTCAGATCCCTGCAATCATATTACCCAGTGGTTATACCTCGCAGTCAAAGATGTAGAACCCCTCTGACTGAACCCCGACTGATGCAGTAAAACTGAGTCAACACACTGGGATGAATTCCTTATTTAATATGTATTTAATTGGATATAAGAGCTATAGCTCTATTACCAGGCTCCATTTTATTTCAATAAAGATGACTCAGAGTTGGACCAAAATTCAGATAAATAAATCCAAATGGTCAATATCAGAGATAAATATATACAAGCCTCTGTTCAATTACGTTAATTTTCTCATATGCTAATAAGTAGCATCAAAGATTTTGGCTATATTTTTTTGACAAAATTTAAACTATTTTCCCTAAAAAAGAAAAATTTACTAATTTATTGACTTACTGAAGTTTAAAATTAATCAATTATTATTTATAAGTATATAAATATCTGAAATGTTTGATTTTATTCAAATATATCCTACTTCATATACCAGTGACATTACAGATGACTGTAGAAACAAACTTAGCAACTGAAGAAAGATGCTTATTTTCTAGAATGGCCAGATTACCTGTCATTTACTATATTACAATTGCTTTAGGTGCCAACAATAATCATCTTTGTTTCTTAAGACTTCAGAAACTGTTTCGAACAAAATCATTTCAACATTTCCGTTTTCACCTTTAGGCATAATTAGACAAAGGAGACAATAAAAGAGACAATAAAGTGAGTCTGGGGAAACAGAATACAGATATTCTGAATCCACTTTTTGGTGTAAAGTTACAAAAAAGAATTTTGAATATTAGTCTATGTATTTCTTAATCTAGACTTCCAATGGTTGCTTTCAAAATAGAACATCCACAGTAGGGAAGAGGGGCCCCGTGGAGAAGCAGTCCATACTTTCTAGTCATAGTCACAAGGTTATGGTCCCTCAGTAAGTCTGTGAATATTCTGGACACCATAAAATCCCTATTCTTGTATCTGACATCTATTTTCAAGGGACTTCATTTGTAAAATTGAGCTGCTTTGTGCTAAATTAATTCAGAAGGGCATGAAGGATGAATTAAGAAACTGTCATTGCTATAGCAACTGAAAGGAGAATCATAATTAATTATTTTTAACCCACATGTATATTTTATAGGGACTTTTGAAAGGAAGCAGAACTCAGGAAACGAAGCAACAGACTGGAAACTACACATGATTTGAAAGCTTTCTTTCTGTGTTACTAATCTGACACTCTATCATCTCTACATCAGTTCTTTCTCTGACCAACAGAGGGGAAATATCCTGTCCTAATGTGAGGGATTTCTATGGGGAATTACTAATGGACTCCAACAGAAAGCTGTGTGCAAACTGAGATCTCTCACAAAATGCTTCACAGTAAAAATGTGTTTCCTCATGCACTCTAAATTCATCAGGTTCTTAAACTTGTTGGCCAAATCATCCTCTGAGCTATTTCAAGATATTCTCTTAGGGGGAAAAAAAAGTGAAAAAGACTCTACAGACACTGAATCCTAAATAAACTGAGGACACACAGCTTGAGATTCTTAACTGCTTTCCTCTTTCCCTGACAGATACCATGACCCTTTTCCAGTTCTGAGTCCAATCAAAATTGACTAAAACCTTTTATGTCAACCATGAACGACAGAGAAAGAGCAAAGAGGAAAAACCTTATAAACATCTAAGCTAGTAGAAGGTAAGTTTTGAATTAGTTTATTATGATTTTCTGAACAAAATTGTGTTGTCTTTTCCAATCTCATTCTGCGTATATTAGCCTGTCCAGAACTAATATTTCTTACAAACTATTTGAATCTCAATCATTTGTTCCCATCTTCATGTCAATCTCTCATTAAAAGTTCACTCACAAGCAACTGGTAATACTGGCAATCCCAGGGTGTATCTCCAACTTTTAACCAGATATTGAAAAATCAATGTGATTCACTTTACAGAGTAACATTTAGGTCTGTGGGTGAAAAAACAGACACATGCTTTCCATAACTTTTGTTCAACATACAAATTCAAGTAAGTATTATTCTTTGGTATGCAAATGTGTACCAATAAACTCAGAAAGAAAGAGTTATTGTAACTTACATACCCTGAGCAAACCTGTTTTCCCAGCTACAATATATAAGTAAAACTTATAGTCAGTTGTGTGGAGGTAGCATTGCAAATATGTGCAGTAATCATATCTAGCAATAAGATATTAGGATTATAGAAATTGAGCTTGCATAGAATGATGCTACTTGCTTCCACTGTGGGTGCATGCTATGATTTTTTTCTCCCAGTACTTGAAGGTTGGATCTCTTCTCTGAATCTTGCTCTGAAAAGGTCCACCTACTGGATCCCATTCACAATAATAGTCTGCACAACCTTTGGAGAGTGAGAAAGCATCCATATCTATAAAACAACAAATGAACCATCACAGAATCTCACTTAGAGATTCTTCTGTTCCTACGCCCGAAGTGTGTGTACATATATTAATAAGGCAGATTAATTTTGATTATAGAGTTTTATGTTGCATATTCATTTGCTATGCTGAGTAATTATATAAGAAATAATTAATTCAAAAAGGCCATTTTCACTTATTAATGGAGAAAATGTAAAATGGCCCACTGTAGGTTTAGGACCTCATCTCATCTCATAGATTGGTAAACCTTATTTCCCAAATTTATCTTTTAATTTTTCCCTTCATATCAGATGTAGTTATACAGGTAAAAAAATAACAAAATGAAAGATATACATGACTAGTCAGCATACCTTAATCAACAATTTAATAATTCTAAGTGACTTGCCTTCCTAGACTTCCCTATTTCACTTCTTTTATGCTCAAGTAAATGGCCTAATTCGTGAGACAAAGCCAATGGTGAACCTTTATGGGAATATTGATCTACAAGTGTTTCTTTTGAACTACCTTTCCTTTAGTTTCCTCTTACTGTTCTATAAAACTCTGAAGTAAGGGGCAGTAGAACTATATTTTCTTGAGAGGAAAAGGTTGTTTGGGGTTGTTGCCAAAGAAGCTACGAATAGAAAGGCCATGTGGGTGAGCTAGGCTGACGTAAAGTCATCCAGATACCCAAAGAAAACTACATGGAGAATCTTCAACAAGGATAAAAAACTTCTGAACCTTAAGAGGTTTTCTGCCTATAGTCCTGAGAATCTTCATTACTTTCAGCTGTTTCCTTTGCGTATCCTGTGCCACAGGTACCATACTCTGTATATGTCACAAATTTCCTATCTCAGTATTTCTAAATACAATGTTTTCTTTTCTTGAAAGGCCCTTTTACCCAATATCAACATATCCAAATACTCTGCATCGTAAAAGGCCAGTTCATGTATGGCTTCCTGTATATAATCCTGTGTCTACCCTCCTAGTCTTCTCTTACTTTTCTTTTTTTCCACCTGCTTCATTAAAGTATAATTGACAAACAAAATTGTAATATTTAAAGTGTACAATCTGATGAGTTGATAAACATACACATTGTGAAATGATGACCATGATCAAGTTAATTAGCACATTCATCACTTTACATGGTTATCTTTTTCTTTTTTTTTCGGTGTGATGAGAACACTTAAAATCTACTCTCATAGGAAATTTCTGCTGTACTACAACTACAGTCACCATGCTATACCCTAGCTGCCCAGAACCTATTCATCTTATAACTGAAAGTTTGCACCCTTTGACCAACACCCGCCACCCTGCCATTTTATTCCTACTCTTAAAACCTCAACTCCACTGACAACTTAGGTAGTAATTTCTTCTTCCTCTGTACTCCTTTGTTAATCTTTAATTTTCTAAGGCACTTGCCATGTTGTACTCTGACTTCAATTTATTTGCATAAATATTTTAATCTCTTCCAGCCTCTTTTTCAAAGGCAGAGGCCATGTGATAATATGAATGTGATAAAGACATATTTAGGATAGAAACCTCCCAGAACAGACTGGTAAGAATTTCTACAGAAGTATGTATGCATTTTAATACAGATTTCTCAGAAGCCAGACCTCTTAATGGAAAGAATAAATTTCCCATGATAATATTTTAGGCAAAATAAGGGAGGTTAACAATGTAAAAGACCAGCCTCATTTTCAACATACATCACAGGCTATGGATCCCTTTCCAAGCTTTACAAAGGTATTCTGCTCCTGATGAGTAATTCTGTAATCCTAATAGGTCTGTCTACCTTCTGTGTTAACTTGTTCACTCTCCACCCAGCACAAGACATTTCCTTATATGTAATTTTAAAGCATCTCTGGTGCGTAATGATACCAAGATCCATGTTCTGGAAAATTACAACTCAGTTTTCCTTCAATTACCTTATAGTAGCTTTGTTAAACTTAGTATTTTGACTGTCAGGTTCTGAAGTTGCTAGGCAATCTATACTTTCGAAAACCTAAAGAAATACTATTCTTAACAACTCCCAGAAAATACAAAGTAAATACAGGTTGAGGAGGTTGACGAAGGGTCTAAAACTCACCCATGAACATAAGTTACAAATCCTTAGTCAAAGTCATTGTATAAGTTAAAGGAGCCTTGAGTCAGGACTGACTCTCACAGAACCTGATAAATTTTTTGTCTGCAGAACACTTTATTGCCAGACTCAAGACTAGAAAAACAAAGTTCCTAATGTCTTACTATTTCTTCTGGTGTATGTTTTTCTGGGCAGAGTTTGAAAAAAAGGCAGATCCAAAAATCATCATTCTTGGACAACAATTACTGCTGACACTAGTGAAATAGAAAAATTACAGGAGCTTTTCGAAGTATTCACTTTAAAATGAGACATTTTACAGAAGCCTTGTTGGAAGGCACAACTGAATCATTATAAAATATCTTTCCAGTTTTACTAAAGACAGAACTGAAGTTTGGGGAGGAGAGGTAACTTCCCAAGCACATACATATAATATGAAGAGACAGAGACGGGAAACAAACTCGGGATTTTCAACTTACATTCTTCTCCTAAATTATGAAGTTAGTCATTTTTTTGTTCTGAACTATGGTAGTTTTTTTTTTTTTCATTTATCAATGTTATGGAATTTCAACAATAATAAAAATTTCAAATTATTTACAAATTAAGTGCCTGTCGCTCAGAAAAAAGTAAGAAAAATCCCATATTTCCAGATAAATGGACTATAGCAGAGGATAGAAAAATGTCAGAAATGAAGCTTTTCTGGATGCAACAGTTAGAGAGAAATGAGATTATGGGTCATCATTATGGGTAGTAGGATTTAATGGAGACAGGTTAGTATCTTCCAGTTTTATAAAAAGAAATTGCTTAGAATAGCTTTTTCCTCAGTTTTATGACTTTCCAAGTAAAGGAGGATCAGCAGCAGCCTGGACTCTTACAGCACTCCTGGGAATCTGACTCAAAATGAACTGCAATAAGAGCATTACCAGTCACCCTTCACTGCCTGTGTTGTATTAACCTGTGATCTTTCCTTCCTTTATCTTCCATTTGTTACCGCAAGGAGGGGGAAAAGGCCTGGGTCCTTTGTCTTACCTGAGAGAAAAGAATTCGAACGGGACATTAAAAGCATTGTGTAAGCAGAAAGTTTTATTAGTAAAGCAAAAGTTATCAAAGCAAAGTACACTTTCCATAATTGAAGGCGGACCAGCTCAAGAGAGGAAAATGGTGCCACTCCTTTGTCTCTCCTGTCTTACAACCTGGCTTAGGGGTGTTCTCATGATTGACTGATGGCTCATGTCCCTTTAGTGCTTAGCCATACCCCTCTCCTTTGTGCATGCTCTTAACCATGATGCACACAGAAAAGCCCACAGGAGGGGGTCCAAACCCTAATGTTAATTACATTATAATGAGCATTTTGTTACGTTAGGTCGGGTCCTTCTCTCTACTGTGCAGTCACAGCATCCAATTCTAACTGGCTTCTTTGTTGGCACTCATTTAGAGAAAGTAAAACTCTTTGAAGCCCCTTATCCTGAGCACAGGTGTACTATTATCTTCTGGATTGTTCCCTCCCTTTTCCTCCCCTCTTTGCCCACTGCTCATCTCTATCTAACTGCCTAACATGTTGAATTAATTTTTAATATTGGAATAATTGTTTTCTTTACAGATCGCCTATGCACTGGGTCCTATTATTTCTTTTCAAAAACCTCTCTCATGCAATCATCTGAACAACCCTGTAGATAGGAACTTTTATCTCATTTGAACAAATGAGGAACATATATAAACTTTTTCTTGATCTCTCAATCAATACAGAGGCTGAGTCAGCTGCTTTGGTTCCAAATTTATTACTCTTTCCATTCTGCCATGATGCTCCATCACAGGAGATGATTCTGTGATTTCAAATTTATTACCAATTAACTTGAAGTAACTTCATAATATTAATCTTCAAACTACAAAAATCATCTCTATATTATTAATCTGTTCTTCCTCAAGAAATAGAAGTAAAAGTTACCTTCCAAATAATCCTTCAATATGTTTAGAAAAATTCTTATGCCCAAATTTCTGCGGTCTGGTCCATAAATGCTACATAAAGAGATGAGGACCAATAAGATGGGTCTGCTCAGTAGTTATCTGCCGTTTTCCACTGAGTGAGATCTATTTTGTTCTCAGAATTGTGGCTGTATTAATTAGAAAGGGAAAGTGTCCTTGTTAACCAAAAAGCTCATTAGTACCAAGCAAGGACTTGGATACTAAGTGAGGACATGGCTAATTCTCCTTACTCCTGAAAATATCAGCAGATTCTTTATTCTACTCCAAGTCAATTAGATGTCCTTAACACAGAGGTTAAAGAAGTCAGTTCTGAGAAGAAGGATTTAATTTGCCTTTCATAAATTAACAAATTTATTTTCAAGTTGACACTTGTCCGCAAGGCTGTTCACTGAAGTGGGAAAGTTTTCATTTCCTATAATTCAATTTGGTTAACAATTTGAAAGGTTCAACTCTGTTTTTCCATTTGTGTTTGGACTTCCAAGAAAGCCTAAATTTTACAGCAGGAAGCAGAGTTTTACATCTTCATTGGTAAACAAGACTTTGTCAGAAAATGAAGTATTCAAGCAGGCAAAATTCTTGCATTTCTGTTTTCTTAAGGGCATGGAACATGGGGCAGCAAAGAATTTAGGTAGGTTTGTGGAAGTAGTGAAAAAGGCTTTTCTCTGTACTGAAGGTCTGCATTTTGACTCAGCTGTGCACCCAAGGGCCAGCTATGTAACTTTAAGAAAGCCAGTTAATCTCTCCAGAGCTCCATTTTCTCATCCAACCAGCAAAGGGACTGGACAGGATTCTCACTGAATTCCCTTCTCTTTCTTGTATAATTGACTACAATGAGCCTCACACCAATTGTGTGTAGACCTTAGAAGAGCAAAGCTCAGAAGCTGAATATGCGGGTTTCACTTTTTCAGACTGATAAGCTTCAAGGAGGAGTGTATGTATGGATTTACCCTGAAGTTTTCCTTTGTAATTCAAGGACTTCTAACGAGACATGCTTGGGAACTTGAGATGAGATATTTGCCTAAATTTTTCTCTTAGTAACACATGTAGGAGGGAGCTATAAAAAGCTGAGTGGGGGAAACGTTTTAAAATTAGCTGCAGTAGTGGTACTAGTTAGTCACAGGAAACCTAAATTACATAGAAGCTTAATGCAACACTACACATTGAACTGGACAGAGCAGATACGCAAGGCTGGTTGCTTTCTAACCAGACACTGTTTTAGCTTCACAAGTTTAAAGTGCAAGAGCCAAACTAAAAGAGGACCAGAATTTGAGTAGAAGACAAAAAATAAGTTTGTAATTTCCTTTGAGCCAGAAAAAACATCTATAAGAAAAAAAAAATCACGTGCAACTAAAAAAAAATCAAGAGTTTCAGACTAAAGTGTGATATAACCAAATAACTCAACTCCTACCAATATCAGAATTCTATTGTTAGATATGTCCCAGCTCTGCTAAGCTTATGAAATCAACTGATGAATGATCGAAGAACTTTGGATTAAAGAGAATCCATTTCTTACAGACGTCTGTATTCAGTTTCAGCTGAACTAACAGATCAACCAGCTTAAATTGCAAGGGACAACACCTACATAAGGTAACAGCTTATCTGACACAGGATTAACAAGTTGTTAGATGTCAAGTTTTGAGACAAAGGTATAAAATTATTAATACTACTGTCTCATATTTAATAGTATCTCAGTGCTTTCCAGAGGATTTTCTGTTTATTTTCTTTGAGCTGCTCACAGGAAGTCTGTGACTAAACATGCCTGGTACCAGTGTCCTTCTCAGCGTATGGGGAGTCTAAATCCCATGAGGGTTAAAAGACAAAGCCCAGTTCCTACTATAGGTAAAAGGCAGAAGTGGGTCTCCAACCCATGCCCTCTGACTAAATTCCCAAAAATGATTTGGTGAGAATGTGTCTCTTGAGATCCTCTCTTATGGATGCCTTGTTTTATATTTTTGTATGGACTGAATAATTAGCTATATCTAGAGTTCAATCATTTTGCTAAATTTTTTAAATGATTAAATAGTGACCAAAAGTACAAAGTCTTTCTGGGCAGCTCCTTCCCCTTTGGATGGCATCACTTTCCTTTCCATGTGTTCGCAAAAGACACCATGATACATAGTGTGTGATGCTGCAGTGGTAAACCCAGTGATTATTTTGGTTCAGGGAAAGAATGATAAAAATGTATCTTCTCAAGGCATGTGGATGGCCAACAGGCACATGAAAAGATGCTCAACATCGCTAATTATTGGAGAAATTCAAATCAAAACTACAATGAGGTATCACCTTACACCAGTCAGAATGGCCATCATTAAAAAGTCTACAAATAATAAATGCTGGAAACTTTGTGTGGAAAAGTGAATCTTCCTACACTGTTGGTGGGAATGTAAATTGGTGCAGCCACTATGGAGAACAGTATGGAAGTACCTTAAAAAAACTAAAAATAGAGTTAACATGTAACCTAGCTGTCCCATTCCTGGACATATATCTGGAAAAGATAAAAACTCTAATTTGAAAAGACACATGCACCCCAATGTTTATAGCAGCACTATTTACAATAGTCAAGGCATGGAAGCAACCTAAGTGTCCATTGACAGATGAATGAATAAAGATGTGATATATATTATATATATATCTCAAATATTACTCAGTTCTAAAAAATGAAATAATACCATTTTAACCTACATGGATGGACCTAGAGATTATCATACTAAGTAAGTCAGACAGAGAAAGACACACATCATATATCACTTATATGTGGAATCTAAAAAAATGATACAAATAAACTTATTTACAAAACAGAGATAGACTCACAAACATGGAAAATAAACTGATGGTTACCAAAGGGGAAAAGAAGAGGGATAAATTAGGAGTTTGGGATTAACAGATATACACTACTCTATATAACACAGATAAACAACAAGGATCTACTGTATAGCACAGGGAACTATATTTAATATCTTATATTAACCTATGATGGAAAAGAATCTGAGAAATAATATATTATATGAATATATACCAATACATATATATATATATATATATATATATATATATATATATATATATATATATATACACACACACATACACACATACACACACACACACACACACACACAGCTGAATCACTATGCTGGTACACCTGAAACTCACACAACATTGTAAATCAACTACACTTCAATTAAAAAAATTAAAATCAATAAATAAAATTGATCAATATGAAATATATTTATATCTATATTATATTTACATATGAATATATAGATATCTTCCAATAACCAAGCAAGGAGACACCATTAAAATCATCTCCGTAGTAACTCTAAACATGGAGACAAGAGGTACTCTTCCTGCTTTCCCCCCTGAATTCTCCCTAAGTCTGATTTTCCCCTAGCCATGCACTTGGTTGTTCTGCAGTATGTTTATATGATTAGTGGCATAATAATTTTAAAGGGTTTTAGTTTAGTTTCACGGAGTAAACTCCCCAGTCTAGATAACAGCATGAAATTATTGACTGGTATCAGTGGTTTGCGTGCTGCCTGTTCACTGCAGCAGGAGGCAAAAAGATAAAGCCACTGGTGCTCCTGCTATGTTGCAGGCAGCTGATTTCCTAGGAAACCCCCAGGCAAGAAAGGAAGCAACTTATTAGAGATGCGCAAAGGCTTGCCGCTTAAATGAGAGTTTTCTAAATTCTTTCCTCTTCTCCCATTCCAAATTTCAAAGGCACTGGCAAGCACTGATTATAAAATGTCACTGGCACTTGGCTGCTAATCTATTCCATAATGTCTATTTGGGGCTCCTGCTTTAGAGCATTTCTGAGTCGCGATGCTACTAACTTTTAAAAATCTTTTACTTAAAATCTACCTCAAAAGGCAAATAAAAAGAGCAGGCAAATGAATAGGTCCAGTGGGTACCTAACCAAACTTGGGTTTGCTTGCCCATTAGCAGTAAAGCCAGTCTACTGACCCACAGGGTTGTGATGAAAGAAAGTGTAGAGTTCATTGTAAGGTGTCAGACAAGGTAATGAGGGGCAGCTAATGTTAAAAGACCTGAACTCCTCAATAGGCTTCAGGCTTTTAAAGGCAAGATGAGGGAAGGGAGTTGCAGAGTCTGTAATTGGCTGGTGCACAATAATTGGTTGATGGTGAGATAAAAGGACAGTCTCAGGGTTAATGTTATTTGCCCTCAGGCTCCAGTATGTTTGGGAGTTACATGCTTGTGGTCATCAAGTAGTTAACTCCTTCCATTTAGTGAGGGTTTTAGCATCTGTAAAACAACAACAGGAAAGGTGCATTGGACACTCTTATACAGGTACTTCAGAGAGGAGCTAAAGCAGAAGACATGGAGGTGAGGGTTCTGTCCCCATAGGGTCCTACTCAGTTACACAGTTTCAAAGTGATCTCTAGATCATTAGGTTCAAAGGCAGAATGGATATTGAACAGCATAGAAGTTATGTTGCACAGATGACAGATATGACTTTTGCTGTGATCTAATTTACCTGGATACCCTGGCAGCTCCTGTGATCTGGCTGGTAGGATAACCCCACTGCCATATGCCAAGATGAGATGAGATCTCTGAGTGCATTTGAACATCATCTTGATGAAGCTTGGTTCAATTTCAAACAGAAAACAGCTAACCAGTTAGAAGTTCTGCCCTTAATAAATGTGCAAAACCCTGTCAAAAGACCAAGAGAGAAAACAGAATACGTGGCCTATTTTTCCAATTCAATTGAGTTAATAAGCGAGAGTAAAAACTTTAGGATCACGATGTTGAATTGATCATCCACACTTCTCTTCCCTCTACTCAAGTTCCATAAAAATTTCAATAAAAAAAGTTCAAAAAGGCATCTATTCACTATTCATGTTGAGAAAAGGAGTGACACATGAACATGCTCGTGATTTAGAACTTTTATGTGATACAGAAAGCAGATGGGACTTTGTGAATGATCAGAGCTCAGGGAGGTATCACCCAGAAAGTACGCAGAAGAGCGATGCAGCAGGCATGAGGGGTTTTCTTCTGGCTGAGTTATTAGCTGTTCAATCTCAAGGTAGGGGATTATGGAAATGGAGGAGTGTGGTGGAACAGAAATCAAAATGTTGAATTAAGGAAAGTTCATGGAAAGGTCACTCAATTTCAGCAGCACCTGCCTCATCTTCCTTTAATGCACAACAGCAGAGTTTGCACCAGGCCAACAAAAAGAACTGGAACTAATCCCCAGAAAACAAACTCTCAGGATTCCTTGACCATTGTGTGTCATGAATGGATTACGGGTAGGGTAACAGTATGACTTACTGTTCAGAGAAGATCACTGGGGCAACAGGTGTAAACCGGGACTATTGAGGACAAACCCGTGAAGACAGTTACTCTAGCTCTGTGTGTCTTAAGATATTGTCTCGGCTCTTGAGGAAAGGACCAGAAGCCCCAGACCAGGTTGAGTACCCTCAGTCTGTCTACCACCAAATATTGTCATTTTCTATGTGTCTTATGCCAATATACATGGGGCACTGAGTTGAAGCAGAAGACACACACCCATGGCCCTGAAACATGTTTCATTTCACTGTGAAGAGTTTAAGAAGGATTGATTCAAATTTAGTAAACAGAAAATTGTATATAAACATTTAATTTTTTATTGTTCCTGGAAAAAAAAATCTCTTCATACTACATCCACATTCCATTCTAGAAACACTCCAATGGAGCTGATTAGAGGCAAAATTCTCTCACCAGAAAGCTTTCTTTCTTTATCTTACCTCTGAGTCCCAAATAGTCCTGCAGGTGCATTTCTCCTGTTGGTAGTCACCTCAGAGAAAATCCCTCCCCATTCTGACCTGATGGTGGGGACGCGACAGCTGACTCGTGCTTGGCAACAGCAGATCCTAGAATAAAGCTGGCCTGCCTGCCAGGTGACCAGCCCTACCCACATTCCCAAAGCTCAGGTATAATTCTCTCATGGAGGAAGAGTGGGGAACACCTCTAATAATTCATCTGATTCTTCATTCATAAGTCAGAGCAGCCATTCAAAGGTCACAAGATATTTGGGGAAACCTAACGATAAGAAAGAGAAGATGGGCGCAACATTGTAAAATGACTATAACTCAATAAAAAAAAGGTTAAAAAAATAAAAATAAAAAAGGAAGAGAAGATGTCCAATTCCAAGATGAACGAACACATCAACTGAATTCTCACCACCCTTCCACACCATTCCATGTATTACTCAGTATCATTCTCTTCATGGCACTTACCACTCTCAGATCACCCAGCTTCTTTGTTCTTTTGTCTATGGACTGCCCCCTCACTAGAAACTCAGCTCCACAAGAAGAATGAGTTTAAGTGTTGATTATTCGTATATACTCTGAACCTAAAATAGAGCCTAGTGCAGAAGCACTTTATAAAAATATTTCCTAGTGGTATGAAAGCAATCACTAGTCTTGAAATACAAGCAGAAATGGTTGAAAAATGCCTCCTTCAGTAGACAGAGACTAGAGGTAAGAAGGATGATCTTTTATCTATTAATTTTAAACAAATGTATAAAATTTTAATTTTTATTCTTATATTTATATATTATTTTTATGAAAATTTAAAAAAAGTGGAAACTATTCATTGAGTTAAAACAATCATTGCTTCCTAAGCTTAAAATTCTTCTCTAATCTAAAAGCCTAAAATGCTTATTTCCAAGGAATCCAGAGATTTCATCTAAGTGACCCAAGTAATTATTGGTTAGCTTCTTTGCTGACAAATTTAGCCTTGAATTCCTCAATCTGGCTAAAAAGAATACTAGTCTCAAGTATGGGTTCTGGAGTCAAACAGCTCTGGATTCAAATCCTTGCTCTGCCACTTTATCACATTTGTGTCCTCGGTTCTCTGCATCAGTTAGTCCTCGTCTATAAAATGAGGTCATGGTGAGAATGAAAGAAAAAAAGATAATACAGAAAATAATTAACCATACAGGGCACATTCAGTGCTCAATAAATATCGAATATTCTAATAATGAAATCTATATTTATAAGCTTCTATATGTTCGAATAATTTAAATCTGTGAAAGAGGTGTCAGATTATCATCTTTTCCGTGACCATTATGTGAGCACCAACTGCATACCAGCAGCTGTAATAAACTCTAAGGGGACAAATAAAAATAAGACAAAGATGTGAACTGTGAATGTAAGATATTTAAATCTACGTTTTTCACGATATCAGAATTCTAAAAGTGTTGATTAAAGAGGCAAAAAGTTAGAGCTGCTTTGAGTACTGATTTCTCACCTTTCTCCACACAATTTTTGAATTTTGCTTCTATGCTACCCTCTCGATCTCTATCTTTTTTTGTATATACGGATTTTCAGATTAGTCATTCCACAATTTTGCATCAGCATGTGGGCATAAATTAATTTTAAAATATTAACCCAACATTTCTACTTTTAACAGATCTCACGCACTCAAGTGGAATAAGTTTAGGGAAAAAAATAAATTGCTGGGAGGCATTGTAAGATGTGAAATGCTAGATACATCAGTTAAAGGAAAAGGTCATTGGAAAAATTAGGCACTTCGAATAAGTAAATTTGTGTGCATGTGTATATATGTGTGTGTGGTATGTGTGTGTGTGTGTGCTGTACCAAAACAAAATTGTCTATAGGCAAATCTAAGGAAAAAAATAGTAATAATTATTTAAAAGCCCAGAGACTAATTCCATACTCAGCACAATTCTATTATTTTATAATTGGACTATCTTCTATAAAATGGGTGAGATTTAATTCAAAATGTTATACTTCCTGCAAGCTCTATGTCCCACCTCAAATCTCTAAACATTAAAAAAAAAGATTTTTAAAATAAATTTAATTTATCAATTAGAAAACCACAAGGGGTACCCACGCTTGGTGAATGTTAACCAAGAAGAATTCCGGGAAAAGAGAAAGCAGAGGGATTTGATTAGATAAGGAAGCACACAGTAGGAGTCTCTTGCAAAAAGTAGAAATGGCTCTAAACATGCCTGAGTGCCCTGAGGTATTAGGCTCTGGAGCCAGCAACAGATGGACTAGGTGAAAACCACCAGGTGGATTGACTTTTCCACATCTCTGCTCCATGTCAACAAAAACACCACATGTCAACAACGGACGCCATTTGTTCCCGGGTGGGAACATACCAAAGAGAAACAAGCAAGGCTCCAGGAGAATAGTAACATTCAGAAGAAATGAGGAGCTCGTGTGCCTAAAAAAAATAAAAAATAAAAATGACTGACATTGTGTATCGTTCAGGAACACATTCTTTTTGGTCCACCCACCCTCCTATTCTTGACAGGAGTGTTTACTCTCCAGTTGGCCATAGTCCCTACCACCCATTCTGCTGGTTTATTTTAGCAGCCCAATCCCATAAGCATTTGAGTTCTGACCCCTGCAATGAAAGACTGATGGGCATTCTTTGTGTGGTCTTAAAAGGCACAGTGAATTAAAATGGGATCTAACAAAAACATCACATGTTTTCGTGTTGGTCAAGTAACAAGCTGAACTACAAAAATCCCTGTTGGATAAAATCACTGACCTTAACCTTAAGGCTTTTCTAAACCAATAACTTGATTTTTTGGGTCCAAAAATAACTGTATGAACCATCTAACAATAAACAGAAAGGATTTTATAGGAAGGCTTTTAGAGCTTCTGCAAAGATGGGCTGATCCATCTCCTGAAGGAGCACGTATGGGAAAGCAGCAGACGTGATTAAACTGAAAGAAATTTAAGTTGTAAGAAATAGGAACTGGGTTATTTCAAAATCCTTTTACCTAAGTCCCCTGTGTTTCTGTATTCATGTGGTTTCTGAGCAATAACTTATCAACTGAAGTGCACCCTTTTAACAAATTATAAATGGTTGCTTGTGTGAGAGATAAGACCTTATTCCAGTCTCAAATCACAACCAAAGTTTAGGGAGCCCCTGGCTGTACACAGGACAAATACTGAGAGTTCAGATTACAGGAGCCAAATATTTTATGATATAGAGACTGATAACTAGACAAACAAAGTGAATAAAATAAACTCAACAGTATTCTGAAATTATGCCCAAATTAGAACACTACACAGGCAATTCACTAAATATCTGATTTTAAGATATTACATGCTAGTGTAAACCTAGCTTAAAGACCCTAAAACTTAAAAGAGGGAATCCTAGCATTAAAATTGTTTAGTGACTTTCTCCAGAAAGGTGAGAATTCTAATACAATGTGTGTGGGCCTAGCAAATTCTCAAATAAAGGTGAAAACTAAGCCATTCTCAATTCCATACGAAAGAAAAGTGTCATTATCCTTGAGACCAATGTGCCTTCAGAGGAAACAGTAACCTTTGTAATTTAGAACAGATTTTTTAGAAGTACCTAGAATGCATCAACATCCCACTTATCTTAAGATTATATTTTTAAGAACATCACATATTCACAAGAGCTTTGCTTACAAAAACTTCATGTGATTGTGAATGAAAAATATCACCTGCCATTATCAATAAACAAACAATGCTATGGCCATCAAACCATCAGCTGCTACTGACGCCCCTGACAGTGAGTGGAGGGAACTCAGGATGCAGACGAGCAGGGGGACCAGCCTCTGCAGCCAGCCCCAGGGGTGCCCACGAGGGGACTCAGGATGGGAAAGAACAGGACACCGGCCCTAGACAGCCAGGTGCACACCGAAGGAATGATTTCAGTGAGCCCCAACCTTTGCACCTTCCCATACATAGAAAAGTGCTAAATTCTTTAACTTGAGGTGCCTCATTTTCTTTATTAACAGTAAACTTTTGATGTTCCAACTACCTGGTCTTTGTTACAAAAATTCATATATCCTGGCTTCTACCTTGCCACTTTGAAACAACCTCTGAGAGCTATCTGAGGTGCTGTGTCCTGGGCTAAGTCCTCAGAAAGTCTGCTGAATGAAAACAGAACTCAGCTTTTAGCTTGTGCATTTTCTTTCAGTTTGCATGATAAAAATGCTCCTAAGTTCTTCAAAATTTAAAACCATAGCTTTGAAGAACTAATACTTGATATCTTTTCAGAGATATATATACGTAGGTTGTGGATATTAACTTGAGGAAAATTCCTTTGGGAAGGGATTCAACAGTGAAGTTAAATGAACATTTTGGAAAAATCCAGAAAATACTTATCTCACCTTTCTGGAGAAAGTCATTTACCAACGTCATGTTGGATGTAGACATTGTGATATAATGATAAAAATAACCAAAATTGGAAGACAAAAGCTGTAATTTTGTGTTTCATCTGTTCTGTGTTCATGGGCAACTCAACCAAGTGTCTTCCGTTTTCTCACTTTTTGAAGTCACTTTGAGGGCAAGATTTTCCTTAATTTCTAATTAAGTAAGTGCTTATTAGTGTAAGTTTTCTGCATACATAGACATAAACCTGGCTGGGGTATTCGTTGGAGGCTGGCACTGTCATTGCTTTTTCTTTTGTTTTGCAAGATTTGTTCCCCATTTTGAGGTCAGTTTGTTGAGATCAAATCACTAGTGATAATTGTGTGGTGTGCCAATGTGCCGTTTGTGAGCTTGACTTCTACAGGTTTTACCCTAGTGTTGTTTCAGCCGCGTTCCGTGTCTGTTTCTCCCTTCCATAGCCTAAGACCACTCTGGATGCTCAGATCGTGGAGTGGCCAGCTCTTTTGCGTGTTCCTCGCAGAGCAGATTTTAAATGAAAATGAATGGCCTCCCCTATAGGGACGGCTGCACAGTATGAGGACTTGCCTTCACCATTCCTGCCAGTTCCTCAGTTGCCTGAGAAAGCTATTGCTGGCCAAGAGGAGATGTCCCTTCTTTGAAGCTGAAAGCTCTCATGAGATATCTTCACACTGACTCCAACAGGCCCTATTAAAGTAGCCAGTTCAAGGAAAAATGGCAGGGCAGCCTTCCACCTAACTACCCAGTCCAGCCTTACTCAGTGTCTTTCAAGTGAACAAAGCCTTCCATCTTTCAACTGAATATAACCCACTTAGTAATTAAACTGAGCAAAATCTTCCCAGTGTCTTTCAACTGAGGATAACCCAGGTACCTCTTCTCAAAGCTAAGTTTCAAGGATAACCTACTCCTCCAGAGAGTTTAACACCATCGAATAAAATGTAGGGTCATCAGCCAATGATGGGAGATCCAAGAACCAGGAGAGACTCACGCTAAATTCACCTGGGCTCTTTGAGGAGGTGCATGAGCATAAAGCTCTGATGGTTCCAGGCTCCAAATCTTTGAAGAATTCAGGCAAAGGAGAGAAATCTGCTCCAAGCCCCTTTGTTGATCACCAAAACTGTCAACACCAATTTGACCACTTTTAAAATGGGAATAGTAATTTCTGTCCTGAATATCTTTCAAGTTTTATGAGAAGTAACTCATAAAATACATGCAAGAATAGTGGAAAATGCTACTTGGATTATTTCCATAATTTTGATAAGAAATACTCTTTTAACCCATGTTTTTTGGCCTCTTATTACCCAGTGCATTTTGGTATCGTAGGAAAAGTCCAAAGCCTTTCTTCCCTTTCCCCCAAACTGTCTTTTCCACTCAAGAGTCAGAGCTGTCTCTGACCATGACACAGTTTTAAAATAACACATTTATTGGGTAGCTAGAATGTGCCAGAATGAGTTTAGACTTAAATAGCTTTTCTATTTGTGAGGAACCGTGTTCTAGGGCTTTCCTACGTATTGAATCACTGGTATTGACAATAATCATATGAGGTAAGTACTATGAGTAATCTATTTTGTGAGTGAGGAAAAATGCGGTCAAGAGATTTAAAAACTTGCCCAGCATCTCAAAAATAGTAGGTGACAGAAACTCAATTTGAACTTAGTGTTGGCTTGAGAGCCAGTGTCCTACATTAAACTGCCTCTCTCATAACATGCAGTGTCATTCAGAGAAAAAAAAAATACAAACTTAGTGTCTTCTGCATTTCTGACAAAATTTAAATACCACATAAGAGTGAGAGTCATCACTCATTGATCTAATACATGCATAACCCTAACTAGACGCTGATAGATAACTTTAATCTTGAGAAGGGCTATGTAAAAGAGAGTTACCACCTGAATTTTTAATAAAGAAAGCTGAAGCTCTGAACAGTTACACAAATCAAATACACGTGAGTCATATGTAGGGAAAGCAAAGATTCAACAATCATGATCTGAGCCCAGCTTTAAACTGCCTACGATTTCCTTCTAAGAAAATTCCAAACACTCATTGCAAACTCATGCAAAACTGGGGCATATAGGAGACTCACGTCTTCTTGAACTATATACATAGCAAACAATAAAAACAATGAAATATAGATGATTTAGAGTAGAAACTGTAAATATGTCAGAAAATCTAAATCCCTAGTAGGTGTAAGTCAAGAATTTAATACTCTTCATGTAGCATCATATCCCATTCAAAGCAAAGTTACAAAGGGATGTTTTGGGTATAATTTTATTGAAACTCTGACTTCCAAAATCTAAGTTTTCCAAGTTAATAGCCTGTGTTGGGCAGGCCCCTAGCATTTAGAGTCGAGAGGAAGGATCCTGAAATGGTGCATGCCAGCTACGGTGTCAGCTTGCCAGAACAAGATCAAAAAATGCCTCCTGCTGTCATTGCATCCCCCAAAGGATTCCCAAATGCTTCCTGCTTCTCTGGGAGGCTCTCCAAGATCAGCACTTGGGTCTGACCCAGACACCTTTCAAACTCCTGCCTCCGTGCTAGATCCTAGAGCTCTTGTGCATGCCCTAAGGGTGGAGTTGAGGTTTCCTGCAACCCTCCACCTCCCCTGAACAGAGGCCCTGCTGACTTTCAAACCCAGATGTCTTGGAGGCTCATCTTCCTGATGCAGCTGGGGAGCCAGATGTGGGGGCTTATGCCCCTCTCTTCTCATGGAGGACCTGAGCGGTTGTGATGTACCTCTTGCTGTGGGTCACCAACTGGGGGTATGAGTTCTGCTTAGACTGCATCTGCACTCCTCCCACTCATGTCCTTGTGGCTAACTCTTTGTATCTCTAGTTGTGGAAAACATTTTCTCCCAGTCTTCAAGTTGTTCTCAGAGATAGCTGCTCTGGAAGCATATATAATTTTTGTGCGCTTATGGAAGGAGATGAGCTCAGGCTCTTTCTGCTCTTCCATCTTGAGCCCTTCCTTTAAGCCACATATGTAATTTCAAATTTTCTAGAACCACACTTAAAAAAAGTAAAAAGAAACAGGTAAAATTAATTTTAGGGATATATTTTATTTAACTCTGTATATCCAAAATATTATCATTTCAACATACAATCCATATAAAATAGTATCTTATTGTTATCAGCATGTTAATTATTAATACAACACCAATAATAGTGTTATTAATATTAATTTATGCTATATATTATTATTAGAATATGATATAGATAATATTTTAATTACTAATATTGCTTGTTTGGTATTAAGTTTTTGAATGTGAGTCAATTCAATCTGGACACATTTCAAGTGTTCAGTGCCACATGGGACTGGTGACAACCATATTAAGTGTCATAAGACCCAAATGGCTCTCTTTGCAATGTAGTAGAATCACCTAGAGAGATTTTAAAAATGATGATGTAGGGTCATTTCCAAGGTCAATTAAATCAGAATCTCTGGGAGTCCCTCACAGCACACAAATCTTTTTCAAAACCAGGCAAAGACAACGAACAGCAACACTGACAGCTCAGTGGCCTAAAAAAATACAGACTGACGTCAGTTAGCAATCTTCCTTTCAGTTTCAGAATTCTGGTTTGAATAGTTTTAAATCTTTTCCTCTTTGAAATAAGCCTTTGAAATGGAGAGAGAAAATAGTTGCAGCTGACACTCTAATCACTTACTTTCCTAGCAAAACCTGGCATCGGGCTCAGCTTAGCAGTGGATTATATCTCCGTCACCTCACAGTACCATTGTTAACTTCAGCCGAACATTTACGATGGTGATGAAAAAAGACAGTGTTAATGTGGGTCACTGGTTGAATCCTATTCTGGCACAAGTGTGGGAACTAAAACTTTTCATTACAGAAAATCTCCACCTGGGAACACGGAGAAACAGATTAGTCTGGCAACACAGCATTTCCTCCCAGAATGCTTGTCAAGTGGATTTGTGCCACATATTGGCCCTTGATCTTCTCTTTCTAACAGATTGTCTGTTACCTTCCTGGAATCACTACTGGCCTTAGATACTTAAAAAAGCATGTCTCTGAACCAGAGCGGGATTCAGGTAGCCAAGCACCGAATACAGGACTGGCTTCTGAGAATCTGAGTAGCTCTTGAAAGTCTTAACTTTTCCCTGCATTTCGCTCGAATTTTAGAAGAATTTAGGCCAGGAGAATATTTATCAGGTTGGCTTAGGAATGAAGTCTTCATAAACTACATAATAAGCATGTTGAATTTTGATAAATGCTTGAAAACCAAAGCTAGAAACTGTATCTACTAGCATTTTTAAGAGGTGCATGTCAAAGGGTCCAGTGAGACAGAAAGGTCAAGTGATTCATGTCATGTCACAGAGCTAATTAAGGCATCAGAGAGGGAATAGGAACCAGTTCTTCTGATGCCTGACCAACTGCTCTTGCCACCAACAAATTACAGTTGGTTAAAACAAATTACAGTTTCTTAAAATTTGATTCTTATTTTTTATACTCCAGATGCTAGTGGAGATTGGTAGTCTTTTTTTGGAGAAAGAATATTAATAATATCTATCAAAATTTTAAGTAAGTATATTCTTGACTCACTCACTTCACCTATAAGAATGCATTCTACAGAAGCATAGATGTGTCCAAAGACATTTGAACAAGAATGTTTGTTGCTACATTCTCTGTGCTAGTGAAACATTGAAATCAATTTAAATGGCAATATTTCAGCTTTTAAAAAGAATGATGGATACAACACTAAAGACAAAATCCATGAAAGAATTGATAAACTAGACTTTATTAAAATTAAAATTTCTGCTCTACTAAAGACAATGCCAAGAGAATTAGAAGACAAACCACAGAATAGGAGAAAATATTTACAAAAGACACATCTAGTAAAGGACTGTTATCCAAAATATACAGAGAACTCTTAAAACTTAGCAATAATAAACAATCAAATTAAAAAATGATCCAAAGATCTTAACAGACACCTCACCAAAGAAGACACACAGATGCAAATAAGCATCTGAAAACATGCTCCACATTACATGTCATTAGGGAAATGAAATAAAACAATGAGATACGATTATACACCTATTAGAATGACCAAAATCTGGAACATTGAAAACACCAAATGTTGACAACAATGTGGAGCAATTGGAATGCTCATTCATTGCTGGTGGGAATGCAAAATACTACAGCCACTTTGGAAAGCAGTTGGAAACTTCTTACAAAACTAAACATGCTCTTTGCCATATGATCCAGCAAATGTCCTTGTTGGCATTTACCCAAAGGAGTTGAAAGCTATATCCACACAAAAGGCTGCACATAGATATTCACAGCAGCTTTATTTATAATTGCCAAAACTTGGAAACCATCAAAATGCCCCTTAGTAGGTGAATGGATAAACTGTGGTACATCCAGATAATGGATTACTATTCAGTGATTAAAAAGAAATACGTGATCAAGCCATGAAAAGACATGGAGAAATATTAAATGGATATTACCAAGTGAAAGAAGCCAATTCGAAAAGGCTACATACATAATGTATGATTCCAGCTATATGACATTCTGGAAAAAGCAATATTATGCAAACAGTAGCAAGGTCAATTGTTGCTGATGCAGGAGTGGGGCTACAAGGAGGCAGAGCACAGAGGAATTTTAGGGCAGCGAAAATACTCTGCATGATATTATAGTGATGCTGTGTGTCAGTATATATTCCCCCAAACCCACAGAAAGTACACCACCAAGAGTGAACTCTAAGGTAAACAGTGGGCTTTGGGTGATTGCGGTATGTCAATGTAGGCTCATCCTTGGTAACAAATATACCATTCTAGTGAGTGATGTTCATAATGGGGGAGACTATGCATGTGTAGGGGCAGGGAGTATATGGAAAATCTCATACCTTCCTCTCAATTTTGTTGTGAACCTAAAACTGCTCTTAAAAATAAGTTAAAAACAATACAGACTTGTATGTACTGATACGGAAAGATCTCCAAAACAGAGATACACTAAAAATTTATGTCACAAAAAATAGCTCTTGTACAATCCCATTTATACACAAGAGGGAAGTACAAATGTGTGTGTAAATTTATAGGAAGCTTCCAGAAGGATATTTGAAAAACTATCAGAAGCAGTTGTTTCTGCCAAAACAAGAGGATTTGGAATTATATGTCTGTATCATTTGACACTGTTACATGGAGAACAAATTTTCATAGTACATATGGAATAAAAAAATAAACATATCTGGAAAAATATTTCTTGACTTCATTGTAAACAGTTCAGAATATTCACAAAGGGGCAGAGGACATGCTTACTTAGACACATAGATTTTTTTAAATCATGCAAATCAAGATTTAAAATGTCCAACTACACTAGAAACTTGTTTTAAGTCATTTGTGTTATAGCTAAAGAATAAAAAAAAAAAACTAATTGAAAAATGATTAGCAAGTTAATTGAAATTTTGCATTATCTTATTTTCTGAAGATTTTGTTGGGATTTCAGAATTATAAAAGTACTATAAAACAACTATGAATAATATAATTGCGTGAGACTTTGAATGTTTATGTAAGAAGCAGGTTTGTAAATTATAGCCAAAATAATAAAAATAAATTGCTCAGAACATGAGTTAAAGCAAGGAAATAAAATACTGATTCAAATATGTCTCTTCCTTATGCCAGCCAAGAGTAAATTCTACAAGATCTGGCTTCATAGGGTTGGAGAGAAGACCTCTTAGTATGGTAGGACTAGAAGGTACTGGATAAAGAAAGCTTCCTTTCGTATTGTGCGTGAGCCAGGCCATATGTGGGTCTTCAGCAGCAGTAGAAAGATTTCACAGAAATGATATAAAGAGTAAGCGGATCATTGTGTAGATGAGATGAAGTGTTCTTCCCAGCGAAGAGAAAGCATGGATGCTAAGAACATAGGAAGACTTGAACATTTTCAGTAGGGCTAGAGTATAGTGTTTGTAAAGAATTTGGTGGGGATGATGCTGTAGATATAGGATGGGAGCAGATAATCAAGAGCCTTCATAAGTCATGCAAATTAAGGTGGATGTTCTATCATTTAGTCCTGTGCAGACCAGTAAGGAAGTCACTTCAGCCATGTGTAGCTGTGAGTGCTTTAAATGTGTCTAGCCCAACTTAAGTTATGCTGTAAGTATAAAATAGTACAATCTGATTTTGAAGATGTAGTATGCAAAAAATGTAGAATACTTCATTATTATTTTTTGACTGATTACATGTTGAAATGGTAATATTTTGGGTATATTGGGCAAAATAAAATACATAATTAAAATGAATTTCACCACTGCTTTTTTTAATTGGCTACTAAAAATTGTTAAATTACATGTATGTCTTGCATTATAGTTCTACCTGACAATGCTAAGAGAGAAAGACGGGATTTGCATTTTAGAAATATCCTACTGGCAAAAATGTGAAGGATGGTTTGTAGGAAAACCAAATAGGAGGTAAGAAAATCAGTTCCCCCAACTATTATAACAATTAGAGGAGAAAGAGAAAATATGAAAACTTATTAAGGCACAAGTTCTGGAGACAAAATAAAAGGATAAATTCAGTCCATGGGCTGCAGATAATGAAGGATCAAGAAGGTAACTTTTAAGTTTCTTGTTTGGATGGTTGTGTTCTTGATGACTCCATTAATTCAGAAAATGCCAACTAGAAGACCTAGTTCAAGTAAAGTTTAAAAAGATTATTAATTCTGTATAGAGTATGCTGTGATGCTTGCTGGACCTGAAATACACATTTCCAATAGACAAAAAAATGTGCAGAAATTCTGGGAAAAGCTTTGGGCTGGAACTGGAGACATGTGACTCATCGGCGCATGAGGAGAGGGCATGTCATTCCTGGGACGCTTTCCTTTCTGAAGAGAGTGCAAAAACTGTGAGGAATACCATATATAACCAGGTCATCATCTCCCCTAGAAAACTAAGTGGGCTAAGGGAAGTTTGTATTGTTAACAACATGGTGTAAATGAGATAAAAGAGAAAAGTTTGTTTCTTTTAAGCTGTTAGTTTTGGATCAGTTCTTTGGGGGACTGAGGAGTTGCTCAGGAGACGAAGTAAATGGAAGTAATTTTTGCTTCATTGTTTTCACCACCTTTGCGAGCTATTCTAAAAGCTTTTAGAAGCAAGCCACACCTGTTCTAGGCAGAGGCATTGCGTGGTGGGGTCACCACTCCCATCCCACAACCCCTTGCTATAGGATCAATCAGAAGCAGGAGGGCTGAGATAAGGAAGCCTGCAGAGACAGAAGGATGGCTGTTGCTTTCAGCTTTATGTAACTCTCCCTTTAATCCCGTTTTGTCCCCATTCTCAATCCCAATTTCTCTAAGCCCTGTGTAGAAGATTTTGTAGACTTTGGGAAAGAGAAGTGAGGCATTCTTTATGAGATCCCTTGAAGTCACAAAATTTGGTGCAGTCATTGTTTCCAGCTTGGTCCAGGGGACTCCATCAGGCGTGCCCCAGTCTCTAAGAGAACCGAGGTATCTTCTGGGAAGAAAGGTCCGTTTCTTTTCCCATGATTACCCCAGCAACCACTTTCCTTATCGTGTTGTCTGCTGGTCAGATTCAGTGACAGTCATTAACAAAAGACATTCTAATAATTATTATTTTAACAGCTCTTCTAACCCTACTCTGCCACCCACCCCCAACCCTGGCCCAAAACATATCTGTTTCATCTCTTCCATCCATTCAGTATACACAAATATTTTGTTAGCCAGGTATTCATTTGAATTACCAAGCATCCTGTTTGGAACTGCAAACAGAATCCCTGTGAATTTGGGATTCTGACTAGTTCCCCCTTGGACAGAAGAGATCCTTTGAGGCATGATAGTTTGAGGGAAGGGAGAGCAACAAGTTGGCAGAGTAACTCGGATACTGTCTGTGTACATAAGGTTTGGTAGATATAGGGGAAGAGGACAGAGATAGAGTACTTCCACCTAGATCTAGAAAGAAAAGATCCAGAAGAGCAGGGGAAAAAAAAAAAAAAAAAAAAAAAGGAGAGTATGGATGATAAACCAAGGTCACTACTGCACAGTTTTCCATGAGTTCTGACTTACCAGGAGGTTTTCCTCCAAGTTTAGCTCCTCAAAACCCAGTCCTAATGGGCCCCACTGAACTAAGAGGCTACAAGTTAAAGAGTTTAAGTGTCAAATGTCACAGGTCACCAGGGACCAGAAGTTATGGAGCTACAATATTTGACTGTGACTAGACAAAAAAAATAAACAACATAACAAACAAACAAAACCTTCACTCTAGGAGCCTAGAATATTTATAGAAGGCATACTTCTATTTCAGGGAAATTCTATCTAAATTACTCCAAAGCCCTCTTCAAAGGGTTAAACACAGAACCTTGATAAGAAATATAAGGTTTAAAACCCTTATTTAATAAAATTGCAGTCAAGTCGGAAGCCTGTGCCTAAATGTGGAAACAAATAACCATGAAATTGTAAGGCTAAAGGACTGGTGATTCATGGGTGTGCTAATCGCGCCTCCCCGGCTCAGAGCCAGGGCAGTGAAAGCCAGAGTATAAACTGCCGTCCTATGTTCGCATCTCTGTGCTGCTGGACGTTTTCAGGAGTGAGGCCAAGAAACGTACAGAAATCAAGTATTCTTCCAATGTCCAGAATGTTAAAGAAGGATTATGGGTTTAGAATGACATCTGAAGAGAATAAAGCAAAATACAGAATAAGCACAAATAAAAGTAAGGGGCAGAGATCACTATTTTAATACTTCTATCATTTCTATGCTACCCAGACCAGTTATCTAATTATATTAGACACTATTAATAGCTCTGATAGCATGTAAGTGTCTGCCAGGATTTTCCAATTCTGTGTGTTCAGTGATTTTTTTTTTAAGTTTATGCTGTTGTTTTTGTTGTTGTTTTTGATTTACAATGTTGTATTAGTTTCCGGTGTACAGCATAGTGATTCAGTTATACACATATATATACGTACTCTTTTTCATTACAGGTTACTACAAGCCATTGAATATAGTTCTCTGTGCTATAAAGCACAGGTTTTTGAAGAATACATCAAGTCAGTTATACTGCATTTATATGCACATGGCACAGAGAGAGAGAGAGAAATTAAGCCCAAAGTACACAATAGAAACCTGCTACAAAGGGGGAGGTTGTAGCTCAAGTGGTAGAGCGCTTGCCTGGCATGCATATGGTCCTGGGTTCAATCCCCGGTACCCCCTCTAAAAATAAAATAAAGAAACCTAATTACCAACCCCCTCAAAAAAAAAAAAAAAAAAGGCAGTAAAGAAACCTGCTGTAGATGTAATACATTTCAAATACTTCCAGACTAATTCAATGAAGATTTAATGAAGAAAGGAAGCCTGGTAACGTTTACAACCCAGCAATGTGGCATTACTGTGAAATGTCTAACATTGCTTGTTCAAATGGCTTTTGGTTTCTTCAGTTATCTGTCTTTGGTACCATGTGTCTTAATGTTATTTTGCAATATATTAGGATGACTTATATGTTTCAATAAAAAGTTTTCCATTTTGAAACAAAATAGTAAATAGAAAACAATCTCTTGCTCTATTTTATTCTACTTAATAAGAATTTTTTTAAAGGGAGGGAAGGCAAGATTAGAATTTAAATTGTGCCTTTGTGTCTTCATAATTTAACCAATCAAATTACCTTGAACACTGGAATTCAAGATGAGAACACCATCAGCACTGAATAATTTTTCTCATTCTCTATGCACATATTAAAAAGATGAACTCCACAGAGATTGCTAAAGGCTCACAACAGCAAAACAAAATATTATATTTTTTATAATTTGTTATTTTATTATCCTAGCTCAATGACATCCAGTAGCAATTAATGACATGCCAAAGAAGAAAAATAATGTGTAAGACATATTATGAGGGCAAAAGGCAAAATGGTGCAACCTGAGTGGACATAAAGTAGCGAACTTTCCTTTATAACCAATTAAGTATAAACCAAAATGATGACTGACAGTAAATTTATAGCACCATATAGAAAATCAATCTTATTATTAATGGTTTCTTTTTCTTTCAATAAACAGACTTCTATTATTAAAAATCTATATTCACATAATAATTACTGGAAATCATGTCATATTTAACAAAATTCTTATTGTGCTTAAAGGATGGGTATCCATGTTCACCAAGTCCATGGATTGAAATGGATGGGACAGAGGTCATCATTTGTATAAAATGGTTAGAAAAAAAATCAGGCCTCCAATAGGTGGTTTCCCACCTGGGCCAGACAAAGCAGAAAGACAATGACTAGGTAGCTTTTAATAAGGACATTTTTTTTTCTCCATTAAATTATGGTAAAAAAAAATACTGCGAAGTCTTAAAAGGGGGATGAGAAAATAAAGGCAGGATGTGAAAAGATCTGAGGGAATGGTAAGTGATTCATGTGATTGAGTGTGTTTCCTAAAAGTTGGCCCCTGACCTGGGTGTATCTATAGTATTTCATTTAGTCCTCACAATAACCCTGTGGGAAGGCATTATTATTCCATTTTATAAGCAAAGAAAATGAGACTCAGAAAAGTTAATTTATTCATAACTTGCCTAAAATTACTCAATCCAGTCAGTTTTGCCTCTACAAACTTTTGTACAGCATTTCATCTGTTGAAATGGAAGTAGGTCTCTCTTGAAATAAAAGTAGTCCATGTTCAAATAAAACTTGGGAAATGCTAGGTTACCCAAATCTAGCTAGATTTCTTTTCTATAGGACTTTTACCAAGTTTTTAATAAGGAATAATACATAATGAATCTTTAAGAAGTGACTACTGCATGTCATTTTTCAAAGTTAATTGACTATAGAAATCTTTCCCCCGGAATGCATGTTTGCATTGTGAAAACCAGGGTTAAGTCATCTAAGGGAAAAGAGGAAGTGATGATGAAGGCGGTGCCAGCATGGTAGCCACAGATGGGAGAGCCCCATGCTGCTTCTGGAGCCATAACTCGGTTATATCCTATGCTGCTCTCCCATCCATGACCCTGCACTCAGCTGGAGAGATGGGTGCTCCTAGGTACCGGGACAGAGGACAGTTTCTTACTCACCGGAGGAGACTGCTGCCAAGTGGCAACACTTCCTGTGTTTGGCAGAAATTGTTGCTCTTCTAGTGTTTCTCTCTCCCCACCTCCTCCCCTCCCCTTCTCATTCAAGGATCATTTTCTGAGTGCCCAGCACTGTCTTGGAGAAATACACTGAGGCAGGAACACTTAGGTAGTTACAACACATGAGATATGGGGCGATAAACAAGTACATGCCGATGTAGGAGCAGAACAGGGGCACGCAAGCCTGAGAAGGTTGAAGATCAGGAGAAACTGTTATGAGCAGGTGAGGTACTGTATACAAAGAGCCGTGCTATGTATCAATTCTGTTTTTCATAGGAAAAGATTTATAATCTTTCTCTTGTGTTTTGTAGTATAACCAGTTTTTTCAGACCCTAATAAACAAGAGAAAATGTTTACTTTTTCAAGTCACCAGAAGCTGCAGAACAAGATTACTTTTCATTTTTTCCCTGCCACAAGCATCAAAGCCTCGGTGTATAATTTCCTGTAAGTTCATTAAAAGATTCACTTAGCCACAAACCCTAAAATAAAGACAAAATGCTACCACAGTGCTTCCTGATTAGTTGATAATATCAATAGTAATCATTTGCCTCTAAGATTGTATAAAAATGTTAATGAGAGGCAGGGGGAGGGTATATAGCTCAGTGGTAGAGCACATACTAATACTTACAATGCTGTTCTTGTCTTCTTTCTTACTACTCTAAATTGAAAAACTGTATCATTTATAAATTCAATGTCATCATGGAGGTCAATAGCAAACTTTGAGGAAGAATCAATATTGAGCGGAACTTCAAATAGTTTGTTATTAGGGTCATAAATGTAAAACAGGTTAGATTTAGACTGCATTAATTTTAAAAAATGAGCTAACTTCAATGTTACCAATAAGTGAAATGGGAAATGATAGTTATCTCCAGAAGAAAATATTATGAGGTACTTACCTGATGTACAGAATTTAAAATCTTCCACTAATAAACACTATATTCATTAAAAAAAAATACAGACCATCAGTAAGTAATACTTACCTTAAATTAGAGCTGATCTTTAGTATGAAATCCTATATCCATCACAATTGGAGAAATACCATTTCTGAACAGGGATATAGTGTCACTTTTCCTTAAAATTAGCCTATAAGGTAAACCAATTTTACTAGCCTAAATAAAGTATATTTGTTTTTATAAATGGGTGGAATTTCAAGTAAAAATCATGTTGCTAAACAGGGAGATAAACAAGTTACTCTAACAAGAAAAAGGAAATTAAGATAAACATCTTGCTAAAAGCAGAAACATTGAGAAGTAGATGTTAAAAACTGGAATGATTATATGGAAAATCAACTAATTTTCTTTCTAATGCATCTCTAAAAATAGGGAAACCTGCAAAAACAACAACAAAAAATGGTCACCTGACTTAACTGATACTGACGCAGTCTACCCTTGTAGTAGAATGAAATAATGAGTCCGAAGTTTTCCTCTAGTCACAGTCAATTAGGATAGGCTGTCAATGACTTTTAAAAACTAGGCTTAAAAGTAATCAATGGGCAGTCATGCACCCAGATCTCTGGGCACAGCCTCTCCCCTCCTAGTTCTGTCCTCCCTTCTCAGCTTGCACAAACGTGTATGAAACTATCACCTTCATCCCAGCTACTAGAATCTCCCATTCAGCATCACCGTCACTGCCATCACCACCACCATCCACTCTAACCAAGCCTTCCAATGTCAGATTCAGGGAAGCAGACCCATTTGCTCAGGTAAATTCTTGGTTGAGCACTTAGGTCTAGCGTGGGAAAGCACCACTTAACTTACATTGTGTTGCTGTGGAACATTCTTTCCTGATTTATAAAGACTCCATTAATATTTGATGAGTTGTCTAAATTCAGCAAGCAAAATAATTTGATAATCAAAATGAGATACAATGAGATCTCCCAAGCCCAGAGTTTAGATCAGGGCTAAGCATACATTAAAATAAGCCAAAGGCAGCCTAGACAGTGAAGCTACTGATGTTTGGAGTCTTAGCGAATTTCTCAGAGTACTTCCACTTCTCCTGCAATTCCCCTTTCCATATAATCTCCGTTCCCAGTCAGAATTTAATTTAGTTATAGTTTTATTTATCTGATTTTTATTTATTTTGTTCAGTTTTATGGTTCACTGCTGTTACTCATCCTGGGCTCTTTTTTATTTTAATTTTAGATTTTAATCTGTATTCAAAACATTTTCCATGATGGTCTCTGTTAAAATTTGTGAAAACTCAAACCAAGGGCAAATTTAGAATAACATAAAATAGCATGTAATGTAAGTTAGCTCAATCAAGTTCTATTTTTGAGCCTGTAAAATAGCCTGCTTTCATCATGGCAGAGCACTTTCAAGGCCCAGAAGCAATAAAAACAAAATATAATGATATTTGTCTTCGCTTCTTTCAATTTGGAATTCATTATATTTCTGAGAAGACCTTGTCCCACCCTGGGCATCTCTCAGCCCAGACTTCACCCTTTTGCTTCAAGCTACTGCCTCAACAGCTTTTTTTTTTTTCTCTAATTGTCTTTGTCTGTAAAGAAGATGGTCTTCCAAATCCCCACTCTTAAGCATCATCACTAAATTTTATATCACTGCTTGGTAAGAAGTGTAACTGGAAAATACATATTTGGCACAGCTCTCAAGCCTTGATCTTGCAATGGATACAGAGAACCGCTCAGAGATTCCAAAGAACAACTGAGGTAACGTCCACTTTCATAACACACTGCTGAGCCCCAACTAAGTAAATGCCATAATTTCACACATTACATGTCCCAGTATCCTCAAAATCAGGACCTGCTCTCTAAAAATAAGCAGACATAATTTACAGTATCGCAAGTTTGTAAATGTGTGTATGTGATTGTCTCTGAGTGCTCATTTTAAAAAATATATACATACATTTCTGATTTCTAACCACAAAAATAGAAAAGAAGGCTTTTTTGGAGAAAGTTATTTTGTTTTAGTGTTCCTTTTACAACCCCTGGTTAGAACGCCTACAAGCAGTATGACTGAGAGTGGGTATAAAGTATAACTGGAATAAACCGAAAATAAATCCTGCTTAGAAAGTAGGGCTTAACAAAGGCTTTTACGTCAGTGAACGTTGGCCAGAGACTATGAAGACAAAGACTTTGAAAGGTGGACTTATTAGATAAGGAGAGTACTTTTCCAGTTGAAAAGGAAAGTTATATTCCAGTGTTTTACAAAATGAGAGTGTCATTGGCAGCTTCATTAATTAAGGGCTTTATTCATTTAAGTGAGAACTTAATACTTCTGGGGACATCATTCAATGTAATTTCCCACCAGGGGAGGCCCTTGTTAGCAAATCACAGCTGTGGGAATTCACACACATATGTGAAAGTTGAGCTTGTCACTGTCTGATGAGGTCAAAACAGAACTGTCATACACCGAGGAAACCTCAGTTCACACAAAAGATATTAGTTAGGCTAAGCAAATGCAGACGCCATACAAGCTGAATCTAGTGTCCAAAATAGTATTTGCCTCATTAGAGATGCTGACAGTTCATGACAATGCTTGTTTTGGTTACGGTTCATGTAGAGATATTTTTTTGTTCCCTGTGATGTCTAATGTATCGCACCTGAAAGTGAATTTGTTCTCTTAAAATACTTAAAAATTTTTAGATGTTATTTTCTTCAAACAAAAGTATATTATTAGATTTTATTATTTATATATGTGAATGTATATAGTACAGAAAAAAATTATTATGAAAGTAGGGCCATTTGGGAAGGCAAGCTTTTACAGTCCTCGTTAAAGATGACTTAGTTATTTATGGATCTTCATTTTTTTCATCTGAACTTTGCAATATGGTTACTAAGGTTTTCAAAAAATCCAACTGGCAATTTGATAGGGATGGCATTAATTTTTAGATTAACTTGGGGAAATGTGACATTTTTATAATATGAATGATCCCATCTTCTATCATTTTCTATATCCTTAATTAGAGTTTTAAACTTTTCTGCCTAAAGAACTTTTGTGTTCTTAGTTAACTTAGTGTCATAATATATTGGTTTTATTGCTATTATACTTACAAAATTAAATTTTATGAAATTTTTAATGTTTTAAAATGGAGGTTTATAGGTGTTTTTAAAAAATGACGTTTATCTTCAAGTAAGGCGTTGCTGTTACAGAAAATGTTTATCTCCAAATAACAAAAAATCAAAATGTCTATAGACTTTATACTTTCTTCTTTTAACATTTATTTTTGAATTTCAAAAGATTTTCTGAAGTTTGAATAAAAATTTGATCTAATAAATACAAGGCAATGAATCTGGGAAATATCATCTTTCGATGAATTTGAAGAATTATTTTTTTCACTCCTTGTTATTTTTGTTTCATTTTAACAATCTGCATTCCTTTTTCTTTTGACTTGAGCTAATAACCCTTTATAAGTATAAATTAAACAATACATAAGAATAAAAACAATTTAAATCCTTAAAATACTTAAAACCACTGCTTAACTGAGCATCCCAATCCTAAACCTGTCCCCTCCTCTGACCCTGACTTCCAGCTCATCATGTATGCTCACTCAATACAGACTTTCACACTGTTCCAAATTTTAAAGAGTACAAAATTATCAGTAACTTTGTTAGTTTTTATTTGTAGAGTTTAAACAGATGCTATCAACACCTTTAATTCATGAACACACGAGAACCCCTTCTAAACACCTGTGGATTTATGAATTGCCAAGTGAAAACTTCTGGCTTCCTGTAGTTTGCAAAACATCATCTGACTGTCAGGACTTTGAATCTGCCAGACAGTCCTTTGGCCTGGGCTACAGGTGGGAAATAAATGTCTTGGCTACGGGACTTTCCCAAATTCAATACGTTCAATTCAATTCAATTCACAAACTTCCCCCAATTAGTACAATTTTGAGTCCTATAAAAATTATGCATTCACATTAAAAGGAGGTTGTAAAATGAAAGATTTATATTATTCGGTTTGTGAGATTATGAATTTTGTGTTATTGTTAATTATTTTAACAACAATAATTTTTCAAAAAGTCAAGAATGAAATGCAATGAATTCAATACATATGCTATATAATCAATCTTGATTATTGGTGTAAGACATGATGAAAGGCTCTTATCTGATGAGTAGAAGTAAAATTGCAGTCAAGTTTATAGTTCTAATCTTACTTTGCAAAATAAATACTATTAAAATTTGCCATCATAGAACCCAAAATCTAGACACTTGTTACTCGCCCAATGTCTTCAAACCAGTTTTTGTAGTTATTAACCTTGTGAGTATGTTTTCTCTTCTTGGAGTTTTCTACAAGTTTCCAGGGAAACTTCACAACTAAGAAATACTATAAAGGAAAGGGAAGAACTCTCTAATCCCATTTTCTCCCCTCCCCTCCTCTGCTCTCCACTTATCCATCTCACCCCCACACCTCTCCTTCCCAACATCGCCCTAACCCCCGCTCTCATAAAAAGGAAAAAAAAAATGATACCTGACTTTTGACTCCTGACTTTTTACTGAAAAATCTTAAAATGAGGTTAGAAAAAATTTTGTCTTTTTTTTTTAATGATGATCTCTGACGACACCAAATGCTGCTGAGGATGTGGAGCAAAAGGAACTCTCATTCACTGCTGGTGGGAATGCAAAATGGTACAGCCGCTTTGGAAGACAGTTTGGCAGTTTCTTACAAAACTAAACATACTCTTACTATACAGTCCAGCAATCATGCTTGTTGGTATTTACCCAAAGGAATTGAACCTCACAGAAACCTGCATATGGATGTTTATAGTAGCTTTATTCAAAAGTGACAAAACTTCAAACCACCAAGATGTTCTTCAATTAGTTGATGGATAAATAAACCGTAGTATATCTATACAATGAAATGTCATTCAATTCTGAAAAGAAATGAGCTACCAACATACAAGACCTGGAGAAACCTTAAATGCATATAACTAAGTGAAAAAAGCCAAGATGAAATGGCTACGCATGTTATTACTTCAACTATACAACATTCAGGAAAAGGTATGGAGAGAGTAAAAAGATCCGTGGCTGCCAGAGGTTTGAGAGAAGAGAGGAATAAATAGAGCACAAAGAATTTTTATGGCAGTGAAACTATTCTGTATGATATACTCTTTAACGATGGATGCATGTGATTATACAGTTGTCAAAATCCGTAATATGTATAATACAAGAGTGAACCCAACTGTAAGCTATGAACTTTGATTGACTGATAATAATGTGTCAATGTAGGTTTTATTGATTGTAATAAATGCACCACTCTGGTGTGGGGTGTTGGTCCCCAGGCAGGCTCTGGGTAATGAGGAAGGAGGAGGAAAAGAGGAGGAATGGGGATATTTGGGGACTTTCTGTACTTTCTGCTCATTTTGCTATGAACCTAAAACTACTCTAAAAAATAAAGTCTATTAATTAAAAAGGAAAAGGTAATTAGCTGACCTACAAAACTCTAAAGCCTATAAAGGATTATACAGAACGTAGTGTGCTCGAACACACTGAATATTACACCTTATTGATCAAGGCAGCTGACAGCAATATAAGATATGTTTACATCAGTGACTGAACGCAAATTAGCAGGCAGTAAACACCTACTAAGAGCTTCATTTTAAATATATTTAAAACATTATATATACACACACATTCAAAATGAAAACCGCAAAAAAGTATTTAATGTGATAACAAACTGTAAATAAAAATACAGAAGTAAACTGAGGAAGTGAAAGAGTAAGCCATGTTAAATTCAAATGTAAAATCAATATCCATCACAGAAAAGACGTTACAATGCTTTTGCATTTTAAAGCTAATTTCTGTTGGGGTGTCCTGCTGCTTTCTATTGATTGGAGAAAATATCAGAAAGAAATAGACATTTTTGATGGCAAAAAGTAGATCCTGTTTACCTCAACCCAAGACATTTGAAAAATAAAAGTGAGGAGGCTTTTACTTACATGAAAGAACAAAATTTATTTTTTCTATAAGAATATTGACAGCCTTTATTTTTCATGCGGTTTCACTTGATTCAGCCATGCCAAACAATTCTTCCGAGCTCAACTTTTCCAACTTTTCTCTTCTAGGAAAAGTACATGCTGACTCTCAGTCATAGCTTTGAATCCATACTTGTGTTCTTCATGTACATCCCCTTGGAGTATAGAGGAAAGTTCTCTACTTATTTGGGAAAAAGAAAAATCCACTTTTTATTTTCTGAGCCAGTATCATCAAACAGAATTGTGAGGCAACAAGCGGTATTAAAAGTAAAGGGGACAAAAGAGAGACAAATAAAAAGATAAAATCAATGAAAGAAATTCTAAATACAAACATGGAACATAAAAGCAGTCAATGAAATTTCAACAAGCATTTCAATCAAGGGCTTAAAAACAAAAAAACCAAAAAACCAAAAAAAAAAAGGAAAGCCTTTGACTGGCCAATCTAGACAGAAGAGTGTGCTCTGGCACTAAGAGGTAAAAAAAAAAGTGATTGTCATTGCTTTGGGAATTTACAGAACTTTTAAGATTTTGATCCAAGTCAGGTCTTTGAAATTAACAAGGGCTTATCGAGGCCACAGAAGACTTACTCCATTGAAGGAGAGGCACAGAGAACAAATTTATTCGCTCTGCAAGTGACTTCTTGAGCATCTTGTATGTATCAGGCCTTTAGGACTTACCAGTGAACAGAAGCGACTTCCCTTCCCTCCCCCCATAAAATCCCCTGCCATTGTAGAGGTTGCGTTCTATTTAGAAGAGGGCAGAAAAGGGACCCTAAACATAACAAATAGTTATACTTCAGAAGTTGAAAATGCTATAGGAAAAAATGGAGTGGAGATAGGATGATTAAGATACAGGAACTGGGATGAGGGAAATCTGGGTTGTAATTTACATAGGTGTGTCCAGGGCAGACCTCCTTAAGAAAGGGACATTTGAATACAGATTGGAAGCAGGGAGGAAGGGAGTTCTTGTAAACAGCCAGTGCAAGGGTCTGAGGTTAGATTAGAACATGCCTGCTGTGTCCTAGGAAGGTCCCAGTTCAGAAAGATTACAGTTATTGCGAAGGTCAGACATACACCCTTAAAAAAAGAGATCAGCCAAGAACTAAATACAAAAATAAAAACGATCAAGTTTCAAAAAGAATGAAATAGAGTAAATCTCAAAGGATTTCTGAAACACTGAGGAAGGGATGACAGTCTTACATGGGCCTTGAAATATTTCTAAGGTTTTCCTTCCCAGGAGAATGAAGTCAATGATCATAAACCCTTGTGAAATTTACAAATCAGTTGCAAAGATGAGCAATCTCTTTCCACTAAATGTTTAAAAATATTAGGTTATTCTCAAGACTTTTGTATTCTGAAATGATTCAGCCCTTTTCCATGCAACTTCTATGATTGGCCCAGTTGTCTCTTCTGGAAAGTCAATCTACTCTATGCTCTTTTCCCACTTTTTCTCTACATGCCTTAATCCACTGAAAGCTGGCTTAGCTCCCAGAGTTCCAAGAAAACAGTTTTTGTCTTGCCTGCAAATCCAATGTACACACTTGAGTTCTATTATCTATCTTGCTTACTTATTGTATTAGATACTATTAAAGGTGGCCACTTTGCCATTTTCTTGTCCTTTGGTTTCTCTCTTGCTTCTCTTTTCTTACCACTTTGTTCTTCACCAGCTTCATAAATAAATACTTCTGCACGATGCAATATAAAATCTCCCTATCTATGACTCCCACTGAAAAATCCTGTGGTCATTTCTCAGTACTCAGTCCTCATACCGTGTCCCAAACTCCCTAAAGCACCACAGCAAACTCACAAAGCTCCAAGGGATATTTTTAAATTTGGGGGGAAAAATATCTGCCAAATAAAGCACAAAGTGCTAATTCAAGTTAGTTCACAGTTTCAATGTGAGACTGCACTGCTTTCCTATCAAAGATGTCGTATCTTTTCAAAGTTGGGTTTTGATGTTTGTTGTGATAAAAAGCAAAGACTGTGCAAAAATCAATGTGGCCCAGGGTATAAGAGGTAGTTCCCAAAGAGATTCCAATAGTTAGAATTTGTGCAGTGCCCAACAGGGACACATATCCTATTACAAAATAATTGTGGTTAGTTAAGAATGAGATTAAATACTAGTTGTTGTTTTTTTCATTTTAATTTGTATGAGTTAGGTTTTCAATCACTTCTAAATTGATAGAACACTAATATTCATTAAGTTGTTTGGGCAAGACCACTTAATATACAAAACTATTAAGTATTTCTTCTGGCCTAGGACAACCATAAAAAAGACTCTAAGGATGACATGAACCAAGAATGACTGAGGGCCTCTGTTTCAGCTCTTGTCATAACTGACCTTCAGTAGTACTGACACAGTTGATCACAGCCTCACCCAGTTTTCTATTTGAAGTATAGTTGACATATGGTATTACGTTAGTTTTGGGTGTATAACATAGTGATTTAGCATTTAGATACCTTACCAAATGATCACCAATGATAAGTCTAGTAACCATCTGTCCCTATGCAAAGCTATTGCAACATTATTGACCATATTACTATGCTGCATATTACATTCCTGTAACTTATTTATTTTTTAACTGGAAGTTAGTACCTCTTAATCCCTTTTGCAAATTTTGCCCAACAACCCCTTTCCCCATGTCCTGGCAACCACTAGTTTGTTCTCTGTATCTACAAGTCTGTTTCTGTTTTGTATGTTTTTTTTTTTCCCCCTAATTCCACATATAACTGAGATCATATGGTATTTGTCTTTCTCTGGTCTGACTTATTTCACTTAGCATAATGCCCTGCACGTTGCTCATCCATGTTGTCACAAATGGCAAAAAGATTTTATTCTTCTTTTTGGCTAAGTAATATTCCAGTGTGTATGTGTATGTATATGTGTGTATTTATATACATATATACAACATTTTAAATTGATAGACTTAATTTACAATATTGTTCTAGTCTCAGGTAGATGACAAAATGATTCAGTTTATATTTTTTCTGATTATATTTCATTATAGGTTTTTACCAGATATTGAATATAATTCCCTGTTTTATACAGTAAACCCTTGTTGTTTATAACATATCTTCTTTATCCAGTCATCCTTTGATGGAAACGTTAAGTGGCTTCCATATTTCAGCTATAATAAATAATGTTGAAATAAACATAGGGGTGCAATTGAAAAGAATGTACATTCTGCATTTTTTGGGTTGAATATTCCATATGTATCTATTAAATTAATTTGATCTAATGTGTTGTTTAAGACCAATTTTTTTATTGATTCTGTCTAGATGATCTAACTATTGATGTAAGTGGGCTGTGAAAGTCTTGTACAATCTTCGTATTACTGTCAGTTTATGTATTTAGGTGCTCCTGTGTTAGTTGCATATATATTTACAAGTGTTTTATCTTCTTGCTGGATTGATCTCTTTATCATTATGTAATATTTTACTTTGTCTCTTGTTACAGTCTTTTTATTTTATTATGTAGAATTGACTGCACATATGTAATATATTGCATATAAATACATATACACAATATACTGGCCCAGGCTTCTATTAACTTACTGCTTCTCCTTGAGTCCTGGGCATGTTAGATTTTGTGTGCACCCTTTAAGAGTGACATCTCTATTTCCCCTAGTCCTTTAGACTCCCTAAGTTAAGCCCCACTAAACTTCAAAGTCATATGCTCGAGGGACTCATCTTCCTGGCACAGGATCCCTGGTCTGGGGAACCCAGCATGCGGCTCAGAACTCTCAGTCCTGTGCGAGAAGCTCTGTGGTGTAATTTTCTCCAGTTTGTGTGCCATCCATCTTGGGGTATGAAACTTGATTATGTCACGAATCCACTCCTCTTACCCATCTTTTGGTGGTTCCTTCTTTATGAGTGTACTTGTAGAATATCTTTTCTGATAGGTTTTGGTCTTTTTCATTGATGGTTATTCTGCAAATAATCATGGTTTTGGGGTGCTCATGAGAGGAACTGAGCTCAGTGTCTTTTTACTCCATCTCCTTGACTGCTCCCCAGTTGTCTTGGTCACAGAATCGCAAAGCCAAGTGAGGATCTGGATCGGAGCCTGAGGAATTTAACTCCAGAGCTCACGCTGGAACTATAAAAGGAGGTTTCCAGGAAATTTTCTGAAGCAGTGTCCCAGCTAAGTAAGTATAATAGGAAAACACTCCACCTTATAGGTCTATATGTCAAATTCCCAACACAGGTTTTATGAGTTTAAAATCAAAGTGTTCACAAGGGTGCATCCTTTTCTGGAGGTTGCGGGGAAGAATTTGTTTCCGTGGCTTTCACAGCTTCTGGGACTGCTGGCATTCTTTGGCTCATAGACGTTCTCCATTTTCAAAACCAATAGCAAGTTGAGTTCTTTTCACATCTCATCACCCTCCACCCTATGTCTTTTGATTGGAGCACTTAGTCCATTTTCATTTAAAGTAACTATTGATAGGCATTTAGTTTCTCACTGTTGTGGAGGCTGGGAGTCCAACGTCAAGTTGCCAACAATGTTGGTTCCTGACAAGACCTCTCTTCATACCTTGCAGACAATCGCCTTCTCATTGTGCATGGCCTTTCCTCTGTTCATGCAAAGAGCGTTCTTCTCTTCTTATAAGAACACTGCTATTAAGTTAAGGCCCCACATTTATGACCTCATTTAACCTTAGTTACCTCCTTAAAGGCCCTATCTCCAAATACAGTCTCTTTGGGACAGTGGGGTTTAAGGCTTCAATATTTAAGGATGGGGGGACATAAGTCACTTTATAACATTCTACGTTTGCCATTGTCATGAATGAAAAGATTAAAAATGCAATTAGCCCCGCCAGATACCTGACTTGTATCCTGGACTCTTTTTCCTTCCTTGTTAGTTACATCTAACGAGGTACCAAATCCAGTCCATTATACCTCCTAATTACCTCCTTCGGCTATCCCTTCCTCTTTTCCCTCTCGCCCTGCCCTAGTCAGCCTTCATCTTTGGCACCTTCCTCCACCCTGCACACTATTGACATATGATCTTCCCAAAATCTAACTGTGATCCGGTGATTCCTTGAGTTAAAACCACACAATAATAATATCCCATTTCCTAAGGATAAGTTCCACCTCAGTATCACCTACAAAATCTTTCTGGTCATCTTCTCCGCCTTCACCTTTGCTTTCCATCCCCTTCCTTCTCTTCTCACTTTGCAGTTTCTCAGACTCAATCCTTTTTCTGTCTTTACCCAGAACAGTTCATACATCTTATCCGTATTGGATGCTCTTGTCTGTCTATAAAAGTCCTGTTAATTCTCCCAGGATCAGTCCATCCTATGTGGAGCATTCCTGTTTTTCCCAAAAGAGTCAAGTGTTTTTTGTTTTTGTTTTTGTTTTTGTTTTGTACAAGTTACCTTGGACTTGCTCTATTAAAGACATTAGCTATTGAACTGAAATTGCTTATTTGCACAAATACCTCCCACTGACTTCATCCATGAGGCCTGAAACCACGTGTCATTGACTTTTGTATTGTCAGTGCCTAGCACAGACTTAGGCCTCAATACAAGTTTATTCAATGACTGAATTCATGAATTAAGTCAGTGGTGTTCACTCTGGAACTTTCTCCTCTGACAATTATTTGTCCAGCAAATCAGTAAGTCCTTTATTCTTCTGCCTTGTTTAAGAATAGAAAGTAAGTAATAATAAGTATAGTTTCTCTTGTCTTTTAGTCTTTCTGTTTTTACTTTTTTCCATATAACCTCATGGGGTTGCTGAAGAATCATCTGAAAAACCAAACCCTCTATTTTCTCAGGATAGCTCAGTGAGTTTTCAAATGGTCATGTCTGTCAATGAAAAGAAAAATAACCAGTGATAATGTGAAAGACAGTCATAAAAAAATTACAAATGTTGATATTCTCAGGTTAAAAATAAATTGAATGCATTTCTGATTATGTATTGGCTTAATATTTTAAAACCAGTTTGGATCATCCTAAGCATATAATGTTAAACATGCATCACTGATTTTCAACTTAATACACTACATTGAAGAGCATATAAAAATTTGAGTTTAAAAATGTTTGTGTATTCAATAAAAAATTATATACATTATTGAATATTTAAATAATTAAGTAATTAAGAATTAAATTTTAAAAGTTGTAAGAAGGACAAAAATGGCGAGCCTATAAGTAAGAGCTCCAAAAAACTAGAAAGATTAAGGAAATATTTTAAAAGAGAACGAATACCCTACCAGACTAAGAGAAACACTAAAACAATAGAGAGAATGTATAAATAGAAAGAGAAAAATGATTACAAATGAGAACAAAGCACTGTATGTAGTATATAAAGAATAAATGTATCAAACTAAAATAAATAAACTAACTTAATAATGTATGTAAACATATAACACAGGAAATGTGTAGGACTAGCCGCGTGAGTCCTGCGATGAGCTGTCACATTCCCATCACCGTAGTCATATCACTTCACATGAGGTTTTCATATTAGAAGACAGCCAATTTTCTTCTATATTAACTTTTTGATGTATTGAGTCACAAGGACAGAGTGTGTCCTTGTGTACTGTGGTGACTGTCCTTGTGTGCTGTGTTGTGTCCTTTGCACTGGTCAGGGTGGACTTATAAAAACGAAACAAAACAAACACCACCAAACCTCTGCAGCTGAAGAAGTAAAAGTTTCTCACACATCACAGTTCAGTGCAGGTCATACATTCATTGGAGCATTTGACATATAATAGGCAATGAATATGTGTTAAGAGAGAAAATGAACAAATAGAAGGAAAGGAAAAAGAAGGATGGAAGGAAGGAAAGAAGGAAGGAAGAAAGAAAGGAAAAAAGGCCTGTTTGACCTGGTCGAGCTATTTGATCTGTGCCAGCCTCAGGTCTCCCACCTGTGATGTGGGACAATAGTGCCCCACCTCACCTGGTAGCTACAGTGGTTAAAGTGTAATAGTACAGGCACAGGGCAGAACATGACAACCTAGTATTGTTTGTAAGAATTGATTCCTATCGGCAGGACAAGCTTGAGGAACAACTCACACCTTCCTTAGCTGCCTGCCTTATTGCCTTCTCTCTTACTCCCATTTTCTATTTGCCTCCCGTGCTAATGGTACACATGCAGAGTCCCACTAAATGTACTCTGTTTGCTTCTAATCAGGAAGAAACTTGTGTCACCTGATACTTCCTTCTTCACCAAGTGAAGGCAAATTCAACCAAACAAAATGGAGACAGCAATAGAACTTGGCCTTTAAAGAAAAATGTCAACAGCTAGAAGATGGATGTAGGGTGGTTTTCTAGATTGAGTCATCAACTGCTGAGAGAATGGACAATTGTGGATACATTAGTCCATTAGAGCTGCTAACACCATAATGCCAACATACCATGAACTGGTTAGCTTAAACAATAAGCACTCATTTATCACAGTTCTGGAAGGTGGAAAGTCCCAAATCAAAGTGCCAGCAGATTCAGTGTCTGGTGAAGTCCGGCTCCCTGGTTCAGGGATGGCCGCCTTCTCACTGTGTCCTCACATGGTGGGAGGTGCATGGAGTTCCCTAAGGTCTTTTTTAAAAGGGCACTAATCCTCTCATGAGGGTTACACCTGTATGACATAATCACCTCCCAGAGGCCCCACAGCCAAATACCATCACACTGAGGGTTAGGATTTAGCATATGAATTTTGAGGAGACACAAGCATTCTGCCTATGGCAATGAGAAACAGCCTATGTGCAGTAAGTGAAGGAAATTAGGTGAGAAAAAGATTGAGGCCAAAGTACTATCAACAAAAATATTAATATGAAATTCACGTGTTTAATGATATCAACACTTATTATTCTATAACTATTAGCAACTTACTGATGTTAGTGATTTCAGGGAATACCTAGCAATAGGTATGGCCAGTCTGGCACACGTTCGCAAATTACAGTGAGTACTGGGTTAAGTACTGGAATGAGATCTGAATGCTAGCTATGCTGCTAGCTTAGAATGGAATTCTCATAAATTACATGCCTCACCTAGTCTTCACATCCCTGCGTAAGCTTTGTCGTCCTTTCAGCTGTGTAATTTTATGAAAGAGAACATTGATTATGATCCTAGGGCAGATCTAGTCATTAGGAAACTTGCTTTGAACAACGACTTTTTCAGAATGACATGGAGGGGGCCCCTTTAGCAACCTTATCTGGCGTGCCCAAACTGAATTTATCTGTCATAATAGGAAAAGTCCTGTATGTGAGCTTGAGCTCATCTGTTATAATAAATTCCCATAGACTGAGGGGCGGGCAGTTAACAGACATTTATTCCTTACAGCTCTGGAGACTGGGAAGCCCAAGATCAAGGTGCTGGTAGACTCAGTGTCTGCTGAGAGCCGTTTGCAGCCAGCAGCCTTCTTGCTGTGTCCTCATGTGGCAGGGTCAGAGAGAGTGCACTCATCTCTTTACAAAGGCACTTATCCCTTTGTGAGCTCCCCCCCCCCCCACATCCCCATGTACGCCTAATTACCTCCCCAAAGCCTCACCTCCAAATGTCATCACAACGGGGATTAGGGCTTCAACATACGAAGTTTGGGGACACACATTCAGTCTATAGCAAGGCCCCTTTGAGTTACTCACACAGAATCCACCTCACAGCTCCCTCAGGGATTCCTCCGCCATTCCGATGCAGTTTACACCCAGGTCTGACTGACAAGTGGGCGAGAAGGTTACCCAGCTGCATCTCACATAAGGCACTGATGGGCCATTCTCGCCCCAGAGCTCCTGGCCAGGTTGGCCAAGGCGTTGCCAGGCCTGAATCACACTTCAGAACTTCATGCTCTGCCTAGCTTTGCCTTTTCCCCTTCCCTTTGACATTTTTCTTTAATCCCTAATAAACATTTGGCTTCTCAGATTTCAGTTCAGTGTCTAATCCACTAAGCCAATCTGCCATAGCTGAATGAGAGACGTGTCATTAAAGAAAAGAGACGTGCAGTATACTCCGTGGCACGAGACAAAGTGATTAACACATTAAGGCCATTTCCCTATTTCTTTTTCTGGTCTGAAAGATGATCTCCATACAGGTTCATGGAACAGAGAGATTTTGCTGATTTACAAGTCTCGCTGATGGCTGTTGGTGGCATCCTCCAGAACGAAGCATACTCAAGAGTTTTGGATACCATGTCAATTCAATGAATTAAGGCAATTGTATTATTATGTTTGTAAGTTTGATGTAGAACTCTTTCTAGTTCTACACTGGTTGCTATAATATTGTTATTCTGCCTTCTATCAGGCTTTGGTACCAAAACCACCTTGTTGTGACCACTCTTTCACTATTCCATCAGGCTGATGAATACTTACCATTACCAAAGATGAAGTAGAGGATACTACTGCCCTCTCGTGGAAACACTGAAGACTGTTCTAAGACTGTGTCCCAAAGAATGAAATTTTTACAGGTAGACTTATAAAGCAGCTTCAGAAGTAAAAAGACTGAATCCAGAAAACCATTCTAATTTCTGAGTCTTGGCATTCAGTTGGTTGTGTATTTTCCTAATTCCCATTGTCTTTCCTGTTTGCTTATCTTTATAACAAATTCAGCCATCCTCAGATCTTTAAAACACTGATCCACTAAGACATGGACCTCATCACATAATGTATTTAAAAACAAAGCTTCCAATCTCCTTTTCAGATATGGAAAAAAGAGAAAAGACACTCAAAAGCAGCAAAAGGCTAAAAAAATAAATTGTATAGAAAACTATTCCTACTTCAGTTCCTAAAATGAATTCCATTTTCTGAGGATACACCAGTAGACAAACATTTGAATTGCTGTTGTTTTTTCTCCTCTCTGCTAGATAATTCCATTAAGATAGAGAATAAAAATAAATCATTTATGTGCCTGCTCATGTGAGTGAGGGTCTGAGGGCATGTACTTTATTTGTATGTGGGTGAAATAGCATAAAAAGTCATACTGATAATTCGGTTTTTAAGAATGTCTGTTGATTTCTTTTTTGTCGCTTCTGACTTCTTAGTGTAAAGAGAATAATATCAAGCAACTACATCTTGAATTAAGCAGAAATAGTTTACATAAAACAGTCAGATCAGATAAACTTGGGCTTCAACCTTAACTTCTTGTCCTTAACTTCTCTGAGTCTAAACCTCCTTATTTGCAAAACAGTACTTTAAAGAGTTGTGGTGAGCATTAAATGAGATAATACATGGAGAGCTTAATTTAAGCACAGTGCCTGGCACATATTAAATGCTTAGAAATTCACTATTATTATTTCTAGTCTTTAAAAAAGACTGCATATATTTAAACATTTTGGTGCCCTAAAGTGCAATTTTTTTTTAATTGAAGTAGAGTTGACTTGCAATATTATGTTAGTTGCAACATAGTGATTTGACGTTTTAATACATTATACTCCATATAAAATTATTATAAAATATTGACTTTATTCATTGTGCTGTACATTATATCTTTGTAACTTATTTATTTAATGCCTGGTAGTTTCTACCTTTTAATCCTCTTCACCTAATTTACCACCCCCCTTACCCCTCTCTCCTCTAGTAACCATTAGTTTGCTTTTTTCCTTTATCTGTGAGTTTGTTTCCATTTTGTTAAACAACATGTTAATTTGTTTTATTTTCTAGATTTCACAGATAAGTGAAAATATACAGCATATGTCCCTGTCTGACTTATTTCACCAAGCATAATACCCTTTACTCCATCCATGTTGTTACAAATGAAAACATTTCTATCTATCTATCTATCTATCTATCTATCTATCTATCTATCTATCTATCTCACATCTTCTTTATCCGTTCATCCATTGATAGACACTTAGATTGCTTCCATATCTTGGCTATTGTAAATAATGCTGCTGTGAACATAGTGGTGCACGTATCTTTCAGATTAATGTTTTTGTTTCCTTCAGTTAAATACACAGCAGTGGAATTGCTGTATCATATGATAGCTCTATTTTTAATTTTTTTGAGGAATCCCCATACTGTTTTCCATAGTGGCTGTACCAATTTACACTTTCACCAAAAGTGCACGAGGCTTCCCTTTTCTCCATATCCTTGCCAATACTTATTATTGCTCATCTTTTTGATGATAGCCATTCTGACAGGTGTGAGGTGCTAACTCATTGTGGTTTTGATTTGCATTACCCTGATGATTAGAGATGTTGAAAATCTTTTCATGTGCTTGGCCATCTGTCTTCTTTGGACAAATGCCTGTTCATGTCCTCTGCCCATTTTTAATCAGGTTGTTTTGTTTTTGATATTGAGTTGTATGAGGGGGAGAAGAGTATAGCTCAGTGGTAGAATTAGAGTTTTCTCTGGGTATATGCTCAGGAGTGGGATTGCTGGATCATATGGTAAGTCTATTTTTAGATTTTTTAAAGTAATCCCCATACTGTTTTCCATAATGGTTGCACCAAACTACATTCTTACCAACAGTGTAAGAGGGTTCCCTTTTCTCCACACCCTCTCCAGTATTTATCATCTGTGAACTTTTTAATGATGGCCATTCTGACTGGTGTGAGGTGATATTTCATTGTCTGTTTTTGTGCCCATACCCTGGTGTTTTGATGACTGCAGCTCTGTAGTATTGTCTGAAGTCTGAGAGGGTTAGTCCCTCAGCTTTGTTCTTTTTCTTCAGTAATGATTTGGCAATTCTGGGTCTTTTGTGATTCCATATAAATTTTAGGATTATTTGTTCTAGTTCTATGAAAGATGTGCTGGGTAATTTGATAAGGATTCAATTAAATCTGTAAATTGCTTTGGGTAGTATGGCCATTTTCACAATATTAGGTCTTCCAATCCAAAAGCATGGGAAATCTTTCCATTTCTTTAAATCATCTTTAATTTCTTTATCAATGCTTTATAATTCTCCATGTATAAATCTTTTATCTCCTTTATCAGGTTTATCCCTAAGTATTTTATCTTTTTTTTTATGAAATTTTAAAAGGGATTGTTTCTACTTTCCTTCTGTGATATTTCATTGTTAGTGTAAAGAAATGCCACTGATTTCTGTATGTTTCTGTATAATCTTATATCTTGCTACCTTTCTGAATTCACTTATCTGCTCTGATAGTTTTTGTGTGGAGTCTTTAGAGTTTTCTATACATAGTATTATGTCATTTGCAGATAGTGACAGTTTTACGTCTTCTCTTCCAATCTGGATCCCTTTAATTTTTTTTTCTTGTCTGACTGCTTTGGCTAGGAATTCCAATATTATATTAAACAGAGTGGAGACAGTGGACATCCTTTTCTTACTCCAGATTTTAGCAGAAGGCTTTCAAATTTTTACCATTAAGTATCATGTTGTTTTTGGGTTTGTCATAAATAAATTTTATCATGTTGAGATATGTACCCTTTACACCCATTTTGGTAAGAGTTTTTATCATGAATAGATGTTGAATTTTATCAAATGCTTTCTCTGTCTATTGAGATGATCATGTGACCTTTACCCCCTTTCTTTTGTTGATGTGGTGTATCACGTTGATTGATTTGCAAATGTTGAACCATCCTTGTGTCCCTAGGATGAATCCAACTTGATCACAGTGTATAATCTTTTTTCATGTTATTGGATTTGGTTTGTTAATATTTTGTTGAGAATTTTTGCATCTCTGTTCATCAAAGATATTGGCCTGTAATTTTTTTGGTAGTGTCTTTGTCTGGTTTTGGTATCAGGGTGATGGTGGCTTCATAGAATGAGTTTGGGAGTGTTCCCTGCTCTTCGGTCTTTTGGAAGAGTTTAAGAAGGACTTATGTAAGTTCTTCTTTGTATGTTTGGTAGAATTCCCCAGTGACACCATCAGGTTCTGGATTTTTGTTTTCAGGGAGTTTTTAAAATTACAGATTCTCTTTCACTTCTAGTGATTGGCCTGTTCAAATTATCTCTTTTTTCTTGATTCACTTTTGTTAGACTGTATGTTTCTAGAAACTTGTCCATTTCTTCTAGGATGTCCAATTTGTTGTATTCTTTACCTCTGATTGGTTCTTTTTTATATTTTCTAGTCCTTTATTGAAGTTCTTACTGTGTTCCTGTAGTCTTTTCCTGAGTTCAGTGAGCATTTTTAGTTAGCATTGTTTTGAACTCTTTATCAGGTAATTACTTATCACTACTTCATTAGGGCTTTTTTTTCCCCCCAGGGATTTTATCTTGTTATTCCATTTGAAACATATTTTTTTTGTCCTCTCTTTTTGTTTGACTTTCTCTGTCTCTGTAAAATTAGGCAAAACAGTTACCTAAATAGGTCTTGAAGCAGTTTTATGTGGGACTGTCCCTATGCAATCTGTGGGTACCTAGTGGTTTTGGTGGAAGAGCTGAATCTGAATGAGCATAGGTCATATCTTCTTGGTGCATTGGTGGCCACCACCTTGGTGGGGCGAAGGACTGGCAATGGAAGGACTAGATCCAGTGCTTCTCCCAGGCTTGATGGTAGTTGAAAGCCTACTGAGGGGAGAGGGTCAAGGCCTGAGGGGCTGGAGCGGGAGCCCTGGGGGAGTGGGGTTTTCCCCAGCACTGTGGCAGCCTCAGCCTTGGCTAAGGCGAGCCCATATCACAACATCTGAAACTTTGGTTCACCATTTAATTACAGCTTGATTTAGTCAAGGAAAAAAAGCATAAAAATAACATAGCAATTTTATCACAAGTTTACATCTGTCATGGTTAACTATAATCACCACATATCATAGCATATTTCTGTAATATATCAATTTGGAAAGTAATATTCTTTAAATAAATAATTACCTAAAATCAAGCTAAAATAACTAAGTATTTAAAGTAACCAATTACAATAATAACAAAAATAAAATCCTTATAGGTTTCTGAATACTTGGGAAAGTTAAAATTCTGCATTGAAATACCATGGCCTTTACAATATCATTATTACTGATAATATGAATTCAACTTTTTAGACAAATGAACAATGAATATTTATTTATGACATATACAAAAATACTATAAAGAGGCTTATATGATGATTCCTAGAGTTCTAGCAATGAAATAAGTGAGATAATTTTAAAAAGTAAAAAGCAAAATTGTCATGATCTTCCAAATACAGCTTTGTTCATCCCTATTTCTTGGCCCAATTTATACAGTAAATAACATATTCTTCCTGAAATAACCTGTTTTTTTCTTGTTTATCTGTTTTTAAGAAAAAATACCCCACTCAGTGCAAAACACACTTGATTTTGAAAAGCCATGGAAAATAAAACTACCATTTATGGAGTATTTTGTATATGTCAAATTCTGTTAAGAAATTTACAAATGTGATTAGATTTAATCCTGAGAACAGAGTTACTATTGCTCTATTGATTTCACTGTCTTAAAAGAGATAATAATGCCCAAAGTCACATCAAAACTTTTGTAGCCATACTAAGCCTATCCAATTCTAAATCTATGTTTTAGTTACTAATGTAAAGCTTCCCAGAGTTCAAGATGTGTGCCAAACAATCAATAAACTGTACCGATAGTCAATGATCCAGAATTAATGTTTATCATTTGTCCCCAGTCTAAAGGCCCTGAACTACTCATTTCCAAACAATAAAGTGGACATTTCTTATCACTTTGATTTACAGATTTCAGAAAAAAAAAAAAAAAAAAAACTTTACAAAATCCTACATAGAAAAACAAAAACAAAAAAGCAAAAACAAAAACCCTCTAAATCTCCATTCAAAATTATTTCCTAAAGAAGCTTCCTTTTAAGATCATCACTTTTAAAAAAATAATATTCAATATGCAGAAACTGAAATATAGACTTCTGTACCACCATCTCTTACCTATAGTTGCCAGATTTTGCAAACAAAAATACAGAACATCCAGTTAAATTTAAATTTCAGGAAAATAAAGGATACTATTTTTAATGTAAGTATGTTCTATACATATTTATACTGAAAAATCATTCTCTGTTTACCTAAAACTTAGTGTTAGTTGAGAATCTTGTGTTTAATTTGGCAGCCTACTTTTGCTCTACCCCCGAGCCTCACATCAGATTGCTCAGCAGAGCTCTCCACCTGAAGTGAGAGCCTCCTTTGGTAATGATTCTCATCTAATGATTCTTTTTTCTTTCCTCATCAGTGATAAAGGGGACATTCTGAAAAATGTTTACAAAAAAATTGCAATCTATTAATTGACTTAAACAGTATAATTAGTGCACAGAGGGGTGGGAAATGCTGTACTTCGCCAATAAAGTCTAGTAATAAGAAAAAATATTTTTGTGATATTCAGGTTCAATTTGTGTGTTCTACTATCACATTTCACTACAAGTGTAAAAAAATGAAGCCAATACTAGTCTTATCAAGACTTTTTAAAAAAGGGTCTTGGTAAGTAGTCTAAGCTACTCATATTTTTAAAAGCAACCTTTTATGCATCGATATCAAGAGAAGATTCTAAACCTTTAGTTGAAATGTTGCCCATCACAGAAAATGCAATTTTATCTTGCAGTAGTGAAATGATCATCCTGTATTTTATCTGACCTTGTTGAATAAAAACACACAAATACTCGTCAAATCTCACTTTGTTTAAATTACCAAAATTGACATGATTTGTTTATTGATGGAAAGGCAATTTGGGTTTTGGAAGATAACAATATAAATTTGGATTTCTCTCCTAGTGGTAAACAATCCCCCCCAAAATCAAATTTCCTAGGTAAATGTCAAGTGCTTTCTAAAACACTATGGATCAATTATATGCTTGCACTTTAACATATTGGATTTTGGACCATTTTACAAACTGAAGCTCTGCTCTTACAGAATATAAATGAGTTAATTAGTGTAAATGCCAAGTAACAAGACCATTTTGATGTGACTTAATGTAAGTGTTCTCATTGTTTTAAAAGTGCAGCAATCACATATCAATTTTCATACTTTTATACAGGTCCATGCTGCTTGGTTCTCCAGGAGTAGAAGAGGATTTCAGTGGACTAGGATGTTAACCATAGCAGGTGTCCTAGTCAGGGCTGCTGTAACAAAATACCTTAGACTCCGCCTTAAATAACAAACACGTATTTCTCACAGTTTGGGAGGCTGGAAATGCGAGATCAGGATTCCAGTGTGGTCGAGTTCTTGGTGTAGTCCCTCTTCCTGGTTTGCAGCTGGCCATCGTCTTGCTTTGTTCTCACCTGGCAGAGAGAGAGAGCTAGCTAGCTTCTGGCCTCTTCATCTAAGAGCTCTAATTTGTTCATAGTGGATCCACCCTCATAACTTAATTACATCTCAAAGGCCCAACCTCAAAATATTGTCGCATTGAGGATTATGGTTTCAACATATGTAATTGTCCGGGGCAGGAGAGGGAGGGAGGAAAATGCACAAACATGCAATCCGTAACATCATGTGTTATGAGCTTTATAACTTAAAATACTTAAGCACAGGCAATGTGATACATAAAAGTTTATATATTAGTTTAAGTGACACTCTAGGCTTGGTCTGTTGCCCTAATGAGAAAGTAATACTCCATGCCTGATCAGCTAGCATTTAATAAGAAATATCTATACTCCAGAGGTTAATACTTTCTGCTATCATTTTTGTCTGATCAATACCAAAGGCTTGATCAATTAACATCATGAATGCTAGGAAAATTTTGGTGAACATTTCAGGGTTGTTAATCAGATAACAGATATTCATAATAGGGTTCTCAGTGATAAACTCAAAATACATAAATTGGCTAAAACATTTACATCTGTATCAACCCTCAAATGAAAGTGAAAACCTACTGATCCCTTAACTTTTAGAAAGGGTCCCAAAGATTGATTCTGTTGCCAGTGGATCCAACTGGTGTTCGACGTTCTTGTACCATCCCAGGAATAATTCAGAGACAAGACGTAGAGGTTAAGAAAAGTAAAGTGAGGATTTATTAAAGGATGGAGATTACACCCTCAAGGGGAGAGCCAGCAGGCTCAGGTGAGCAGCTGCCCCGATTTCTCTGGCAAGTTAGTTACATAGGGTGTAAAATGAATGGGTGGGATATTCATTGAGGAGGGAAGGGCTTCGGGTCGTATTTCCTGTTTATCATCCCAACTCCACCTTCCCAAAGGGAGGAGGGATTTTTGTCCTTATTTAGTCTGGATCAGAAGTGTCATGGCGTCGGTGCATGATGGGGACTTCTGACCTGCAAGGCTAATTTTATTGAAATGGGGGCATAATGAGCAAAAGGTTGCATTCAGACACTGGAAATTCCTGCCTTTTCTGACCTTTCTGTGTTGGTCTCCAGGCCAAAAGGTGTGGCCCCTTATCAGCCCAAAGATTCCTGCTTTTCTTTCTCTGCCCAGGGACCCCTGGTGCTTATGTATGTTTCCTGCATTCGGCTTGTGCCCCTCCTTTCTGCCCAATTCCTGCTATTTGGTCTGTGTCCCCCTTTCTCTGCTCATATCTAGCTATCTGCCTGCTCTAACAATTCTATAACAAAACTGGATCCAGCCACTTAGTTAAAGGAGTCTGATTGCCTGATGTCAATTATAAACTTAACTGACTTCTGCCTTTAGAATGTTGTCACATTTGCCTTGAATAAATATTCCCCCCTCCAGATGTGTCAGAACACACAAAAGAACACAGAGCTAGGAATTCATTAAGCATGCAGAATGGATTATATGAGTTGCTGCATGCCTACTTGTTAATAAATGTTTAGCCTATGTGTGTATGCATGCCAGCCTTTGGTCTGAGTGCTTTCTTTATAGCTTGATAGGGAGGTTGAGAGGTGAAGGGTGTAGTTAACCCTGACCATCTCTAAATATTGGTAGCTCTCGTATTATCTTAAATCCTAGGATCCTGTTATCCTCAAAAGGCTCTCAGAGTTGTACTTGACTAAATCACTTAGGTCAAGCCATAGCGATAGACATGCACTGGGTAGGATCTACGGACATTTTTGGAATACAAAGAGATTTAATCCAAACTACCAGCTTCCTTCTTTTCTCAAAAGGTCTGATTATCTGACCTTGGACTGTAACAAAAATATCCTCTGGCCTCTGCTGAACTTTCCCAATAGCTTAAAAAAAAAAAAAAAATTGGGGAGGAATAAACCTCATGAAGCATTAAAGTCAGTGTGAATTCAAACTGCCCTAAGGCAATGCAGAGTGAGAAACCATAGTGAGGTTTATGTGAAAGGTTTGCACAAAAGAATTATCATTTTCTCTTTCTATAATCTTTTGTTCCATGTTCTAAAGGATTTTGTCTTCTTTCTTATTTATTTAAAGTTTGTAAATTCTTTATGTTAAAATTCCTCCATATTTTATATTTCTTTATTTAAAAAAAGAATGAAAGGAAAATGTAAGGAAGGAAAAAAAATACATAAAATATCTCAGTTGTCCAAACTGATCAGTTAAGACTTACTTAGATGTAAAGAGCAAGGTGATTCTGAGAAAATCTTGCCTTTTCCAGGATTCTTGCCCGAAACACATCATTTCCCCCTTTAGAGTACTCACCCTTCCTGAAGATCCCTTTTAGACGGTCAGAGAAAGAGGTAAATTATACTGCTGTCTACTCCCTTTAATTCTGTTCTTAAATGGATAAAATTTGAGAAAGAAAAAAAATCAGAGCAATTTTGGAAAGAAATGAAGGTCCCCACAGCGAGGCAGGAAGGAAGGAGTGCCCTTTGTCTTGCTAACAGAGGATCCTTCTTTCTCTTTTTTTCTTTCTCTTTTCAGTGGGAGTTGGGGAAGGTGAGAAGAGTGTATCATGGTACAACTATTTTATTCATTCTTGACACTCTTTTCCTCCTACCCAGAGATGCTTATTTATCTGTTGATGACTGCCACATTAAATTCTTCTGCTCCAAACTAACTGCAGTGCAATAAACATACCCAGAATGACATGTCATTCTTAACTGAGATTTTTAAATAATTTCTCAAGGGTCTGCACAGTTTTAAGAATAAAATTTTAATTCCTTAATTCAGTACTTGAGGCCCTTCGTGATCTGGCCCCTGACTACCACTCTAGTCCTGGCCTCTACTCCGCATCCCCTAACCTCCTGCCCCACCGTCACATACTACCCAACCTTGCTGAACAACCTACAAGTGCCTAAAAACCACACTGATGCACACTTCTGTGCCATCATGCATGGGTTTGCCTCCTCTGGTTGGAATGCTTTCTATTTTTTTTTTTTTTTACAGCCCTTTGTTCTATATTTACAATATCTAAATGAATCAAGGTAATGGAATTTTACTTCTCAAATCTTGGACACGCATTCGTATTTATGGATAATATGTCATAACTATATGTTGACTCTAATTTTTCAGTCTTTATTTTAGTATGTGATAAAATTGGGGAAAAGCAAAGAAAATGTATGAGCCATCAAACACAGTTTGTTTTCTTCCTGCCATCTTACCCAGAAACACGAAAAGAGCTTTGTCGCCATCCTAGACCCCTGCTTCAGTGGCGCATTATCACCATCCTCGGTTTCACAGAGTGTGTAATAAAATCTCAAACCCACTCCTCCAGCAGCCTCACTTAATCACAGAATGTGAGACCAGGAATGGCCTTAAAGATCACCTACTCTAACTTGTTAGATTAATTAACTGTGATTTCCTCTTCCTTAACACTCTTTTAGGGGAACAGAATGTAAATCTTAAGAGTAAAGACCGTGGTACTCAAAAGTTAGGTAATCCCTAATTAAAATAAAACATTTTGGAAGTCAGATTTTCTTGGGCCAAGGGAAATAATTCACTATTTTCTGAATGATCCAATTTAATAATGAAAGTTTTAGCCTTAGATGATAAGGTATCTTAGAGTTCAGTTTACTACTCTTTCCTGATAAGTTTAAATAGGACTTAGGCAGAGAAACCAAAACCAGATCAAGCTAGAGGAACTCTCCTTGTTACCCCAGTGGGTTTCATCATAAAGCCTTTCACAATGAATCGGTTTATAAATAAACATGGGCACTTATATAGACAGGCACATGGAGGGCCTCACAGTTCCTGGATTTTTGCTGAGATCTTCCAAATATTTCAGTTTCTCAGATATTGTCCCTGTTCCAGCATCAGGTTGAGTTCTTGCTCTAACAGATCTGCCCGTCATGCCCAAGCAGCAGTTTACTTCCAAATTACTGTGTGAGGATGGTTGATGGAGGAGGAAGGGAGAGAAAGAAAAGTATCAGATGAAACGCTCACACAGGAAAGGGAATTTATCGCAAGGCTTTGCAGGTTATGGTCAAAGTAGCTGAAAATTGCACATCAAACTTTCTTAGCTATGTTAAATTTCTCCCTTTTGAAATGAGGTTTCCCCATTTTAAACCTCAGATTTTGTAATGTGTTTGGTAAATACTTTTCATGGGAAGTGTAAAGAAACAGTCCCATGTGTTTGTGGTTGCACACATGGCGTGCACTTATAAGCCAACACGTGCGTAAGTCACTACTTCTGAGCATACAGCTTATAATTTCCAGAGACTTCCAGGACTAGCAGCTGAGAAAGGAGATGGTGACCTATATAAAATCCTTACTTGTGCCTGACCTCATTTAGCCTTATCCGTGAGGGTGTTAACAGGAGCTGTTTGCATGGATGTGCAAAGAACAGCAAATGCGTTGAGAAATGGGCTTTCCAACGACTTTAATCGTTTCCATCTTCCCACCTCCCCCCACCCCCACACCCACACACAATCACATCCATAACAAAAAATGCATGTTTGTTTGCATGTGTCAGATTCTATTAGGATTCTGGAACTGGCATTTTGCACATGAATATTAAAGACGATGTCGACTTTATTCACCATTTTACCCGAGGTATCTCCCACAATATCCACCGCCCAATGAGGATTTATTGAATAAATGAATGCGTATACATGAGGTACACTGGCTGCTGAATCAGGATTCCAATCCTTTATAGTTTATTTCTCCTTTTTTAAAGCTGTGATATTCATGAAAGTTTTATTAGTCTTTGGGAAGTTATTGTTATTTTTAAGCTGCATTGTTTTTATAAAAGTAATACACTGTGATTTAAGAAGAATTAAACAAAACAAAAAACAGAAAGTTTAAAATAACTTTGCTTTTGGGCAAAAAGACAGCCTAACCTAAATCACATGAATGGCCTAAGAATGGAGAAGAGGTGGTCCCCCAAAGAGATAAAAGAGAAACTGGGCAGACAAAAATCCACCCACTTCATAGGACCTACCCAATGCTAATATATTTTAAAACCCGGAAAAGAGTCATCATGAAACAGCTTAATGAATGTGTGTATTATTTTTAATAAAATTAAAATGAAAAAATTACCACATAAATATAGGTAAAAATTATATGGCACTTGTCAAGGGTCAGACATCTCTCTAAGAGTTCACTTACAGTAACCCACGTAAGCCTTTGAACAGCAAGAGATAAATTTCTATTTTTCAGAGGGGAAAACTGAGACACAAAGAGATGAAGCGAAGTAACAAAGCTGGGAGTTGAATCAAGGCTATCTAGCTCCAGACGCATGCCCTTCATCATTGTGCTATGTATTACTCCTTTTCTGAGATAGACAGGAAATTCTTAGATGAAATAATTAAAGAGAGAATGTAGCTAGATCTAAATTAACAGCTGTGCTGGTGCCTTCCATGACGGCTCCAGGTAGACTGGACTCTCCACACACTGACTCTCTCTGGGTTCCTTTCAATAATCCCTCCCTTTGCTCCCAGAAGTAACAACTTCTTGCTCGTGCTAGCCTCAAGGTATTTCACTATCCCTTTTCCTTACTGATGTCCCACTGCTTTGTAGAGTACTTTTATTAAATTCCTCAATAATGCCCTCAATAGTGCTCTTTCTGTTTCCTGCTTGATACGACAGATACAGTTCTATAATTCTGTCGTTACATATTTGAATTTGAAAGAGGACATCCACTACAGAGCTCAAGCATAGCTTTCCTCTTTGAATGGGAAGAGAAGTCATTTTTATGCAAAATGGCGAAAAGGTTAATTTTAAGGATCTAAAGCACAAGTTTGCCATAAGAATTATTCTCCTATTTTTGGATGGGCCCCTTGGGACTAATAAACATCTTTTCCCAAATTCAGCCCTCCCTTTGGTGGGATTGCCACATGTACAAATTAATTTAAACCATAGTAACCATATCATACGTAGACCTCTGACACTAATGTTTTATGGTGATTTGAAGGAATGAATGGAATCTTGCTTCTAAATTTTGTGTTTTGGTAAACCATAAGAATGGATGGTTCTAAGAACAGTACTGAGACTGACTTAAAGTGGTTGGCTGTGCACTGTTCTCAGGTTCTGTGGCACAGAGAGCCACCTGCCCACCAAAGACCTGTGCTCCCCTTCCACGGGGTTACTGGTTATTAGGGGAGGTTACTGAAGGCATCATCCTGGCCAGAGATCTCATTGTTTCAGAGCGCTTACTTCTGGGCACAGCCGTAGAACTTGATTTTGGCCAGTGGAATGCAGACAGAGGTCACATTTGAACTGAAAATTCCCACGTAAGTTCTCTTTCTACTTACTGAGTGTTGACATTCAGGGAAACTTTCAAAGCCACATGCTCTCATTCCCAGGATGCCTGAATGACTGCGTGGAGCAGAAGCCTTTCCCACGTCCAGCTATTATTTGTACCTCCTCATCATCTAAGAAATAAAATTCTACTGTGTCAACTTACTGACATTTCTAAGTTAACACGTTGTCAGTTATGCTACTCTCAACTACCATTCCTTAGCAAACAGGAACAAAAACATTTCACATAACCTGTTCTGTAAGCTCAGTCGAGTCCCAGATCTCGGTCCCTGTATATATTCCAACCACCACTTTTCATGAAAGCTTTTCTGAAGGCAGTCGAACATTCCAGAGCAAGATTCTTCTTCCCTTAGAGTCAGCATCAGATGACCGTAAGTCCTCTACCTCACTGGCTGGACACAGGGCCATGCAGAGATCAAACCTCCCAAAGGTCTAGGGCCTGCTGGACTATGACCCTCTGTTTCATGCATGAGTATATCTAGAATTTTTCTGCCAATCCTTGTATCTTGAATATCCTAAATTTCACCAATTAGAGCCCATGGATAAGGCTTTTCTTGCTAACCATCAAATCATCAGTTTCACCAATAAAAGCCCAGTTCTGACATTAGCATGCTAATTAGCAAAGCTTCAAAGGTCAGTCAACTCACTGGAGCAGCAACTTACAGTGAGGCCCTCCTGATGTCTTGTTAGCTATCAGTCTTGTACTGAGCCTTCATGTCCAAATGTGAATGGATTGTAGCTTAGCCTGTTCCACACACTATAGAAAATAATTTCTAAGTAAGCGCAGCTACACTAACAGTAATATAACCCAGCCTCCAGTTGAGCGTACGTCTAGATTCGGTGTCAGCACACTAACCTAAAATAATGTCTGTGAGGCTATGTGTAATTACTATTCTCCATATTAGACTGGAAGGAAAGCCAAAAATTGTGTCTATGGTGTTAACCATTGTCCCTCCCCAGGACCTAACACCTGATGTATAGAAATCACTCAATGAATATTGGCTGAATTTTTAAGTGAAACTTCTGTGAACTGAAATAATATAGATATGTCTTCCTGTTAAGAAAGGGAAAAGTTCAGGGAGGGTGCACATATCTTTCTCTAAAATGTGTCTTTCCTGTAGTTTTCATTTTAAAAAGAGGATGTGGTAAAAAGGATCCCAGCTCACTGTCTAAGTTAAGTGTGAAATAAATAGTTAATGGAAGAATGAAATGTGCAAATACACCTACCTCCGTTTTCTGACAGCACTCTCATTTAACTTTTATTGAAACGAAGCTGCAAACTTTACTCACAGCACACTCAAGTGGACAGAAAAAAAAAAAAAAAAAGAAGTGGTGTGGAATTGGCCTTTGGCTTTGAAATTCTCACTTCCTGTGTTCTGGGGTCTCCACGGCTCCCCGCGTTCTCTCAGCCCTTTTGCATCCTTAGCAAAAGGCACTCTTCAATCCCCTGCATTCCATTTACAGGCCACAGGAGTGGGCGCATCGCCTCAGGCTCATATGTTTAGCCTCTTTCCTCCGTAAATCTTCACTCTGACCCCATTAAAGTTGAATGTAGTTCTGAGCCAAATGAACAAATTCTCCTGCAGGCTCTCAGCCTCCCTCAGGCTTTCAACCTCCCTCAGGCTACGCCTGGGAAAATGTACCAGCATTTCCAGTGTTCCTGATTTACCAGTGCCTGTTTGAAGTTTCTACCACATCAAACTCATTCAAAGTCAGGCCTGTAAAAGGAAAAAAAATGCTGACATGGGATCTGCCCTGTTGCCCTCTTAGTCCACTGCTGAAAAAGGAAAGCTTTTCTCCCCCATAGCAATATACTGAGTTTTCTCTATCTGGTGTTCCCTTCTCTTGGACTTATTTTTGGCACCATCGGGGAAGTTTTTGAAAAGCCAAAGTGGCAAAAGATATCTTTTCGATGTGGGGTCTGGATATTTACTTCTACCCTTGTCGTTGTCTATTTTAGAACACTGTAAATTGAAGAAAGCTGAGAGTAATTATTTTTACCCATAGAACTACATATTAATTTTGACTAGTTTGATTTCCACCCTCTAGAAACAATTATTCCAAACGTTATTTTTTTTATTGTTCTGCAGGGTGTAAGTTTTGCATCCATTAGCAAATTCATTTTAGTATTCCCGATTACCTCTGTCTTTAATTTATCCTTTGAATCAGTTATAACATCTTACTGTTTATCTAACAGGGTAATAAGTTTAATGATCTAATGAGTTAAGTGAAATCTTTGACATATGTTTGTTTTATATCTGTATGAGAATCACTTTACCTATTGAAATTCTATTTGAGCATCAACTTTCACCTTTTGTCATGGAAGTCAACAACCCAATGTTAATTTCTCCTTTCCTCAACCACCTAAATACATTCAGTGAGTCACTAAAGCCAAACAAATATGTATTTACAGTACCTTCTGATATATTTGTGCTGTCTGTTATCGACTTTCACTGCCATATTATTAATTGGGTTTTTTTTGAGTTAAGGATTTTTTTTTATTAATAGACTATTTTTTAGAGCCGTTTCACAGCAGAACTGAGCAGAAAATACAGAGAGTTCGCACATAGCCTTCCCCACCCACACATATATATACTCCCCCAACCTCAACATCCCTTATCAGTGTGATATATTTGGTACAATCAATGAACCAACATGGGCACATTATTATCAACCAAAGTCCATAGATTACATTAGGGTTCACTCTTGATATTGTACATTCTGTGGGTTTTGACAAATGCATAATGACATGTAACCACCACTATAGTGTCATACAGAGTAATTTCATTGCCCTAAAAATCCCTTGTGCTCCATCTGTTCATTCCTCCCTCCCTCCCTCTCCCCAAACCCCTGTTACCGACTTTCACTGCCATACTGTTAACTCTGTCCCTCATGTTCTCTATTGAATTTTGTCTGTCTCCTCAATTCTGTTCTTTCTCTTAAAAAATCTAAATTTCTCACAACCATCAGGGTGATCGATCTAATATGCAAATTAGATTCTACTATTCTGATGCTTTAAACCCTGCATTGTTTCCCCATTCCTCCCAAATAAGGTTCCTGAGCAAGGATCACAAAGTTCTCCCTGATCTGCTCTTTTGCCTCCCTCTAGAGATTTCTCTCCCCTCAGATCAGCAGCACTGAATTACTTTCCTTCCTCTGGGAACAAACTTCTCAACTTCCCACAGTAGGGCTTTTACCATACTCTGTTTTAAGTAACTGTTTTATTTGTCTCCACTGCCCAATGAGACTGTAAATTTCAGAGATCAGTAATTGGGTATATGTTTGTATTTGATTTTTATTGCTATGTAACAAATTGCCACAAATTTAGTAGCTTAAAGCAACACACATTTTTTTATCTCACAATTTCTGTGGGTCAGGAGTCCTGACAATGTTTAACTAGATCCTCTACTGAGGGGCTTACAAAGGCTGCATTCAAGGTATGAGCCAGCCTGACTGGGAAAGGACCTGCTTCCAAGCTCCCTCAGGGTGTTGACAGAAGTCATTTCCTTATAGCAGTAGGATTAATGGCAGGTTGCTTCTCCAAAACCAACAAAGGAGAGAAGTCCTCTAGATGGAGTCTGCTAGCAAGATAAAGTGTCATACAGCATAACACAATTGCCATATTTTATTGGTACGAAGCAAGTCTTTGTGGGACTATTTTTTCCAGGTCATTTTTTGGTTGAAGATTATCAAGGGAAGGGTGATGAAAAGAGATGAGTCAGAGAGTGATTTGGATTTTTGTTTGTTTGCAGACCTTTCCTTCAGTACTCTGTCCCAAAGCTATGACTCAGCGCATAACAGCGAATAACAAAATCTCTCTGACTTGAGGTGAAGTCCCTTCTTTATAAGACACATGTGTGTGTTTTAATTTAGCAGTTGGCCACAATCACTAGCTACATCACCCACATTTTTTGCTCCAACCTGTGACACAAGTAGCTCAGTTTGGTGTGGGGGAAGGGGAAGTTTGCTACACATGTCCTCATTCATCTGCCTCATCATCCAGTCTGTGGGGCTGCCCAGTGCAATTCAAGGATATTTTCACAGCCCTCCCACATTCTAGGACCTGACTGTTTCAAAGGAAGAATATTCCCCGAGGTTATGCAAGCTACTTTTGGACATCTGCCAAGGTACAACATCCACTCTCAGCTCTCTGCCTCAATGTAGCTATGTTGGGAAGCCCATCTTCATAAGTTATAACTGAGCTCAATTATTAGAGCAACAAAATGATTCTTGTGCTGTGCTTTCTTTAACAAGAGATCGCCCCAAGGATTGTTCTGGACTTATGTTGCTATCCTGATTAACATGCTATGGGCTTCCTCTCTATCTCACACAGCCTTGTCAAGACCACCCATTAGCCAATCTCCCTTTACTCCCTCAAACAGATCCTTGCTCCAAGTGTACAGAATTTATTTTAATTTTCATAGTCATATTCCACTTTAATATTTAGTAGATTTTTGAACACGCAGAACTATTTACCAAGTGGAAAGCTATTCCCACTTCATTGTAATGCTTCTGTTTAGAATGTCTTTCTCTTGTCTTTCCCAGACGTGGCTCAAGTGTCACCATCTCTGGGAATTTCCTTTGGGAAGTCTATCCCCTCAACTCAGCCTTTAAAATAATATTTTCTTAAAGTAATCATTAGCTTATGTACTTGTCTTCCTTAATAGACAGTTAGCTCCTTGAAGAAGGGAATTTGTAGAGTGTGTTTTGTATCAGCAGAGCCTAGAATGCTGCCTGCCCCTAAGATGGTCTTAGTTAAAGTTTGTTAAATAATAGTCTTCATTAAAAGCTTACAAAAGGAATGCGTCACAGTGTAAAGACTGATTTTTAGGGAACACTCCTAAAGACCTCACTCCAGATTAATATCCAGTTATTCAAATTAATAATTCATCAAAAAAGTGTTGTCATTCAGTCCACAACACATAGTTGATTCACAAGGATATTGTGGGACTTTTCTAAATAATTTGATGAAATAAAGATTTATTTGATCAATTCCCTATTTTATTACCTGATTTGCCCTATCAGTAAGGACATTAAGTTAATTTGGAATTATTTTTCCCATCACACTCACATTGGGTCCAACCTAAAAGTTACCATGTGACGGTTTTCTCTTCTTAGAATCACTTTCTATCTTCTTCTAGAAATAGCTACTCTTTTCTTTGGTTATATCGTCTCCTTACCTCAAATGTGTTGTTCTGGCGAAGACAGCCAACCTGCCCCCTGCCACCTTCCTGTCATAAGGTGGATTCATATCACCACACATAGTAACTCTAATGCCCAACCGTATGACTCAGCTGGATCAGTCACCAGGCTTCTCTATGAGTCTTTGGAAGGAAGTAGCTGGGATGAAGTCTTTCTGGATCATGATCCTGGCCAACAACCTCCTATGTTTCACTTAGGCTCATACGTGTTGAATTTCTGTCACTAGCAATTAAATAATTCCCTGAAGAGCTTTACTAAGGAAGCAGCAGTGTAATCGTTGTCTCAGATTTCTCTTCTGCAGTCTGCCAACATGCTGCTCCTCCCCATTTCAGCCCTATGGAAATAGTTTTATGTATATAAACTGTTCTCTGATTCACAGCACTTCATAGTTTGAGGAATGTAAACCAAGATCAGTACAGTGATTTCAAAAGTGAATGGATACATGCCTATTACATGAAACCTCAATATAGAAGCAAAAAAAAAAAAAAAAATTCTGGGACTGAAGATTTATGTTATAAATGGTGTCTTAACATTATACAATTATTATGATGATGATCAATAACAGATGATTCCTTTGAATAGTGAATGTCTGTTGGGATATTTAAAAAATAACTTGGCTAATTCAAACTTTTCAGAAGTATTTGAGTATATTAAATAAGTAAGGAAGAACACCCATGAATTGCTAAATAAGAACATTTGCCTTTCCTTTTATCATTCACATGTTAAACAGTGTTTTACAGATTCTAAATTCTCTGGCCACGAGCATAGCGTCATAAATTAAACAAATGCAGAGACACCACAGTAACATGTTCATTTAAGCCATAATACAATTTTAAGGGCAAAGGAATATTCCAGACCAAAATAAAAAAAAAAAAGCACAATATTTCCACGTGTTTACAGTTTACATAAAAATTTAATGAAGAATTTATAGAATAGTATTTTATTTATAAATTTATAGAATTTGTAGAATTTATAAAATAGTATTCTAAACAGGTGGGAAAGTTTCAGAATGTATTTCCAAATGTATTCATATTTATAATCTACATGTTTATACAGTTTTTTCTATTATTATTGACAAAGTTCTTCCAGGAATTACAAACACAGTGCTTTTAAAATAGGCTCAGCAGCATATGAATAAATTAAATACAAACGGGAAGTCCATTCTTCCTTTATATAAAAGTTAAAGATAAAACAGAAATAACTCCATTGGAAAGAAAAACTAAAATTTATTTTTGTGGGGATAGTAAAATGTTTCTGAGCACTAAATGAATGCATATCACTAAAAATTGGTTAAATAATTAATAACATTTTAGCACAGAATATAGGCAGCTGCACAAGCTTGGAAATACAAGTTAAAAGGTAACAGTGACACACTTTTTCTTCATTAGCAGATTAAAGTCAAGAACATAAAAAACTATTTTCTATCATTTGTTTATTATAACATGAAAAATAACTTATAGAATCAGGGACCTACTTAAGATTTATTTAAATGCTAAACAAGTGGGTTACAATTTGACCAACAGACTCAAACTATTACACTATGCATATGAAAGTCACTAGTGCTTTAAATTGCATTCCACTTATCTTTTTTTCACAAAAACCAGACATCTTGCAGTTCAAAAATTTTAAGATTTTTTTCGATAGACAAAGAAAGATGTAAGTCTATAAACAACAGAAGTGAGTAACAAATAGTATACAGAGAGTTAAATGTAGATTTAAACCAGACATTCAAATTAAGATCAGTGTTGTGTACAAGTATACCAGATTATAATTTACATTTAGGTACGTTTTTGTTTATTCATTCATAAGAGCCCATTAAGTAGAGCAAAGTGCAAACAATCCATTCATCAATTTTGCAGAATCAAATACTGAAAGGATTCACAAGACTCCACAGGGTGCATTCATGTAAAGCTTCAATAATTATAGAGGATAAGGTACAGTGTGGGAACAATGCTTAAGCAGAGAAGGTTCAAAGGATCTGCTGCCTCCACAGGCACCAACAAAGGCCACCCTTAACCCATTTGACCCTTTTAGATGTAGACTGAGGTCCAAGCCAGCTCTGCTCCCCATCCCATGTTTGTATTCTCCCAGGCAACAGCAGCCTTTGCTCTAATTGAGAGCCGCACCAGAGCTAGAGGGGCCAGAGCATGTGCTGGAAGATCACAGGAAACCAGACAGAGCCTCTAGAAGTTTCAATCTGCTTGTTCCACCCTGTTCCCAGGAGTGAGGGAGCATGTGGATGTGCTCTTCGCTAATGGAGACTGCTTCTTACAGCCCTCCTGTAAGTCCCACTGGTTTTCCTACCAGCTAAGGGCCTCATCTTCCTAGTGCCAGACCCCAGCGCTAGGGTGCCCAATATGTGGTTCAGATCAAATAAAAATCCAGTCCTATTGGAGGCTAAAATTACCTACCACTCCTCACTACAATACCTACATTAAACCATTAGTCTAATGACAAGATGATATCCTTCATGAATTAACATTGGTGGTAAAACATTAACAAAGCTGCAAAAAGTGCCTAACTCACTTGTCCAAAGCATGACTCAGGGAAACTTGTTTGCATTTCTCCTAGATATTTCAATCTGCCTCTTTGACCATTTGAGGTCTGGCAAATATATTTCATACAACACAATATGTTTTAGTTATGATCTGTATGTATTTGCACTGGGCTGAAGCCTTCCTTTGCAGATAGGTTACAGCTTCATCTGTGAATAAAGTCCTTTTGGAAAAGATTATCCCTACTGGTGAAATTCCTCTTAAACTTCATAGTAATTGATGAATCCTCTTGACTGGTCAGGTACATCAAGTCTGTGCTGTTTGGCCAGTTTTAAGACACGTTATACTTACCGTTTTCAATCCTCTCGTTTAGTCAAATGCGCTAATGGCATTACTAAGACTCAATTATCAGAATTTGAGTCAACCTTTCAAATACCTCAGCTGAAAGCATTGCCATTGGTCCTTCTAAGTTTCAGATCCACCCCTTTTGGAACTCACTAGCTCTCACCCTTTGAGATACTCACAGGATGCCCAATGCATTTGGCTCCTGCCTCTTTTGTCCTACAATTGATAAAAGAAGAGATGCTCCAAAATTACAAAGGCCTAATTCTTTTTCTATTAAAAATAACCATGTTTTGGTAGAACATTCTTTTCATGGTGTACTCTTGGGATACAAAGATCTTAAGCATCGCATCTTGTAACCTAGATATTTTGTCTGTTGGAAAAGACATCTCCAGAAAGACCCCCTTCAACCTCACTGCAAAGGTCCCTATAAGGTATTGCTAACTAACCCTTGGGCTACCAGACTCCAGGGAATAGACTCTTGGCCTCAAGTGACACACTTAAAGAAAGCACTGAATTCTGACTTGTCTTTCACACCACCCACTGACCTGAAAATAAAGATTTCCTAGCACTGAAGCAGATGACATCTGATAAGACAGCTTTTCCAAAAGATTCAGATCAAGCCTGTTGGGCATTGTTGCCAAACATTCGATGATGATAGAATGCTTCAGATGATCTCCAATGGCTGTAATCTTTAAAACTTACAGAATTTAGATTAAAAATGCCTGTTTCCTCCGCTACTTCTCCTTGTTAATTGAATGTGATCTCAATAGGTTTCCAATGTGTGTACTTTTCCTTTGACATGAGACACTACACCCAAGAAAGATCCTTCTTGGCACTGAGGGACAAAAAGTCACTGAAGGCAGAAAACTTGGCTTGTACAGTAATGCTTTCAGAGAAAGATCTTGGTCAAAATGTGGGAATGTTCAAAGTTAATAAAGGGAAGAAAAAGACTCTTCTTTCCTGGCAACAGCCCAGCCAATTAAGAGCCATGCTATAACCTTCCCAACGCCCTTTTTCCCCTTCTTTAAAATAGTTCTCCTTCCTTTACTGGGAAGGGGTTTTCACAGGGCTTGTCATGATTGCAGACTCTCAATTGCAGTTCTTTTTAATTTATCCTAAATAAGCCTTTTTTTTTTTTTCTGGAGAAATAGCTGGCAGTATTTTTATTTCAGGCCAATGTTCCTTATGTAACTATATAATTTCAATTAATAACGATATTAATAATTATTATTATGTGATTTTTACATTGATAAGGATACTATTTTTCTAGATATTCCACACATTCCAACAATTCTATTAGGAAATAAACATAATAAGAAAATTATCTTCTTCTAAGTATTATATAATCCATGTATTTTATAAACCATTGCAGCCTACTTAAAAAAAAAGTAGAGAAGAAAGGAAGAAAGAAAGGGAGGAGTGAGGGAGGAAGAAAAGCTATATATATGGACAAGTCATTTGTTAGTGGATAGTCTGGGTGTGTGTTTGGTGGTTCTGCCTAACAACCCTTCTTTGGAGGCATGATCTACTCCCACACCATGTTTGGTTGCAGAGGCTACTCACTGCAGGGCCATTATCTTCCCACTCCTCCTCCCACAGGATGAGTATAATTCAGTTAAGTCCAATTTGAACTTTGAGCAAACATTCATCAAGACAGAACACACTTAGAAGTGAATTAACTGATAAAAATGCCTGAGAGACAGTTCAAAAATTCTTGATATTTGATGATCTGTGCTCATAGCTCAGATTTCCTCCTTATTGTATGAGTAAAGTGTGCTTTTGTTGCCAAAAGTTTGGCCCTCATCCCTGATGAGCCGATTAACTCAGAGACAAGGTCTTGGAGTTTAGAAGAAAAGAGGCAGCTTTATTGCTTTGTTGGGCAAAGGGGACTCACGCAGGCTAGTGTCTTCAAAATTGTGAACCCGCCTTAAGGTTGGGGCTCAGTGATTATATAGTAAACAAATTGGGGCAAAAAAGGGGCTATTAATTAACAAAAGTCTCGGTAAAGCTTCCTCCAGAATCTTGGCATGTCTGTCTGGTGTCATGGGGCTGTCCGGTGGTCTGGCGGGTTATCAGCCCATGACCTTCTCTATCTGATCAGATTCATCAGGTGCCAGGAGGAACTTCAGAGGGTCTGGTCATTCTCCCGAGATTATCGTCCCATGACTCCTTTCCTAGGGGAATGAATCAAAATCCAAACATGATTGTAAATTTCAGTTATCAGAGTAAGGTAAATCAAACAGGGAAGTCACTAGCTCTAAGTCTAACAGTGGGCCTGGGGCTGGGAGCAGCGTCCGGTCAGTCAGATCTGCTGATCCCTCTAAAAGCAAACAGTAAGAATAGGGCCAAGAATTAGTTAGCCTAAGCGTGGCCATTTTATTATTTCTCCTTCACTTTGAATAAATAATACTTTTTGCCTAAGTTAGCCAGAATTGGGCTTTTATTGTTTGCAACTAAAGGATGTCACAATTAGAAAAATTGGAAACAGTGTAGAATTCAAGCAAAAGAAACTCAGGAATGTATACAGTATTTGAATGTGCTTACTGGGCTAGGGTGGGTCCAGTGGAAATAAAAAGCCAATTTACACTCCAAGAAGGGGAACTATGAGCCATTGCTACAAAGTGACAAAGCAATTAATCAAGTTTCCAGCTGCAGGCATCTTGGACAACTAGCCCAGTGAGGGTGAAGCTGCTGCCGTTAACCAAAATAAAATGTATAAGGAAATTTTAGACTATTGCAGAAAATAGTGTCCCTGAACAGCTTAAAGGAACTTAGAAAACAAATAAAAAATTTCAGTTTAAAAACTCTCCCCTCAAGGCATAGAACAGAGCTCAGAATTATAGGGAAGGAAAAATAATTTTGCCTCTAACCGTCCATGTTCTTGGCTGAGACCTCCCACCTGTAATAAAAGAGAGATTAATAGCAGAAAAATGAACACAAGTTTAATAACATGTGTACATCCTGTATACATGGGAGATGCCCATGATAAATGAGCTACTCTTGCAAATGGCCCAAGCATTGCCTTCAATACCTTCTTCATCTTAAAACAAAAGATGCTGAGGGGAGGGAGCATGGAGACCAGTTATGAGAGGTTACCAGGGAAAGCATAGTAAATGACGGTATGTTTGTTACGCAGATTTAAGTCTATGCTTTCTCCATTGATGGCAGTTTCTAGAGATTAAAGTCATTCTCTTCTTCCTAGTACAGAGAAAAAGACATCCTTACAAATGGCAATTTTCCCTTATAAATGTAGATTTCTCTTATGAAATGGTAACTTCTATGTTTCTTAAAAATAATCAGCTCAAGATAACCCTTATGCCAAAGAAGCATATTTAGGGGTAGCGTATTCTGCTCCTCGTTAGGGTCGTACTATGTCCTGCGAGTCTCTTCCTGACTGCCTGTTAAGTCTGAGATTATGGAAAACCAAACACAAAAATGGATGCTGTGTGTTTTCAAATTGCCCCAGATAAATGAACACCATGTCAACAGATCACTTGTGTAAACATCAGAGCCCTAGTCAAAACTAAGGAAGACACTAACAATTTTATCACAGTATCTAAAGAGAATTGGAAGAAATGGAAAATTGCAAAATCACAAATGCCTCAGAAACACCACAGCCTTTCTTTGCCTGAAATTGTCCTGATTCTCTTTCAGGGAAAAAATATAAATCCCATTCTAGCCCCTTTTCTTATTATTGCTGCAACACTCAGCACAATTCAGCATGGCGTAGGTGACAGACAGGCTTAGCTGCTGCTGGTGGACGTAACTGGTTTCCAGGTTCTTGTCCCATCCCAGAAAGAATTCAGAGACAAGACACAGTGGTTAAAAAGTAAAGTCAGGATTTATTAAGGGATGGATAGTACCCTCTCAAGGGGAGAGCGGGCCGGCTCAGATGAGTGGCTGCCCTGAGTTTTTTGGCAAATTGGTTATGAGACAGGAAGGGGATAGGGCACAGCCATTCAAGGAATGCCACAGCAATTAACATCAAAATGGTGAAAGATTCAATCCCCAGTAGGCCTTGAGGCTCAGGATGTTGAGAGGTTTAACTTCTAGCAGAACTTGAGCTTCATTTTACGCCCATAGTAATATATTAACGTGGTGAATAACACGCCCACAGGCACTGTGGCAGTCCCAAGGCTAGCCACAAAAAGTCAGAGTGGGAAATGGCCAACTTCCTGGGAATCCCAGCCCATTGCCCAGGCTACTTAGACTGGTCTTTCCACTTACTAGCATATGAAGCCACCAAGCCCTAAAAACTAGCAGCACGGTGCCTCAAGGCTGAGCCTCTCTCTCCCTCTTCAGAGACAGCCCGCACTCTGTCTATGGAGTGTGTATCTGCTTTTAATCTGAGCACCCGAACCCCACACCTCGTGGCCTTTCTCTTGCCTTTCAATGTATCTCTCTGAATAAATCTACCTTCACTCAACTGTGGCTCGCTCTTGAATTCTTTCCTGCGTGAAGCCAAGGACCCACACTTGGCGGGGCACGTCCCAGGGGCTCAACCGAAGCCTGGGACACCGCCCTCCTCACGCCCCACATCTGTTTTCCTGCATCAGTTACATAGGGTATAAAAGTAAATGAGTGGAATATTTATTGGGGAGGTAAGGGTCTGGGGTCATATTCCCTGATTTTCATCCCATCTCCTCTTTCCCAAAGGGAGGAGGAATTTTGGTCTTATTTAGTCTGAATCAGAAGTGTCATGGTGTCACTGCATGATGGGTACTTCTAACCTGCAAAACTAATTTTACTGTAATAAATGCGTAATGAGCAAAAGGTTACATTCAGACACTGGAGATTCCTGCCTTTTCCCACATTTCTTTGTTGGCCTCCAGGCCCCTTATTACCCCCAAAGATGTGACCACTTATCAGCCCAAAGGTTCCTGCTTTCCTTTCTCTGCTCAGGGACCCCTGGTGCTTATAAGAATTATAACTTCAAGTTTTCATCTAAGAATATCTTTGTTCCCTAAGATTTAGAATTTTGAAAAGATATTTTATAAAGCAAGCTTTCTTAAACTGCATATGCAAAAACCAGTTTGGGAATGTCAAAAGAACCCCGTCTTGGCCATTTTCAGAGTGAGATCTCTTTCAGTTCCTAATTAAGTTAAGCACTTGCAAGTACTGGCTCTGTATCACTTGTACATGAAGCCAATTGGAATGCCAGTGGGTGGCTGCCCAACTAGGAGCTCTTAGGCTTTAGAAGTGCAATTTCCCATTTTAAAGGGGTTTTGCCTCCTCTTGGTTACAGCAGTAAGATCTTTATAAGGCTCTCAATTAAGTTCTGACTCTGTGGTCCTTGCAGAAACTATCCAGAGCCAACAAGTTCAAGCAAGTTAGCCCCAGATGATCTGCAGCTGACAACTACTTTGCTGTGAACAATGAAGAGCTTCAAAAGATGTATTTTCTTAAAAGGGGGGCCTCTATCAGGCCATTACATGTCATAGGCAGATGCCCCAATGCATCCATAAATCCCTCAATTTTCTTGGGAACATCACAAAGAATTGGAAGGAACAGTGGCTCTTTTCTTTAGAATCAGAAGATCCTCGTAAGGTTCATTCCTAGTGAAGTTTTGCTGTGGCCACCAAAAATCTCAGCCCCAGATGGCCAATTCTTAACAGATAAGATGATCAGACATGAAAGGCCAAAACATAAACTAGACCCAAAACCAAAATCTCAGGACACAGACTCTGGTTTGGAGTACCTCAGCAGTTGTAACCCTTCGTACTGTCCTATGATGGTGGACCTCCAACCCACAATTCTACCAGAATCCCTCAGGTGGGCCTTGAACTCATGATCTGGATGACTTCCAGATCTCACTAGGTGGGCCTCAAGCCCACCCTCTGGAGGAAATTATCAGGCAGTTTAGCACAGGTGCTTTTTATAAAGAGGTCACTCACCCAAAAGACATCTTCCAGATCCAGACATCATTTCTTACCTCAGAGTGAAATTATGTGCCTAAGGTCAACAGTGCCGTGCTGGGGCAAATCCAGGGGACAGTTCCTGGAACAGACAAACCAGGAAGCTGCTCTGATTCATCCACAGGCTCTCAATACCAGTAAGGGGGCCAATGAACCATGGGCAAAAGTCCAACTGGACTTACCTCCTGCCTGGCCCACAAGTTTTATTACCGAACCAGGTTAATTTGCACACTGTGTGGCAATCCAAACACTGAGACAGTGGGGTTTGCAGCAGAGAATGGATTTATTCACAAGGCAGCCAAGTGAGGAGATGGAAGACAGATCCAAATCTGCCTCCCCGAAAGGAAGGGAACTTGGGATAGTTATGGTTAAAGAGTATAGGGTGGCCACACGTGTGGTAAAAGGTTATTGGAGGCAGGGAAGAGATGAAGTAGTCAGTGTTCTGTGCAGGCGTATCTGAGTTACATGCTTCTTCATGGGATGTATGTTCAAAAAATGGAGGCCATTAGCATGATTTGCAGAGTTTGGGTCATTCATAGATACCTGCACAGGCCCAGTATTACGTCCAGTGGTCCCAACTACTAGTCTTAGCCAGCATGAACTGAACAAGAGCTGGCTCCAAATCTCTGAAAAATAACTTTAGCTCCCGTTGCTATAGCGACCCATACATCACAGGTGTTATCTATAGAGTACAGTTAAGGCATCTTGCGACATACTATCCAGACTACGTGAAGCTTGTAGGGTATGCAATTTGTAACAAAATAATTAAGGCTAATTTGCTCAGTGAAAGCAGGCTAAAACTTGGGGAGTTTTTAAACAACTTATTCCCTTATTTGCTGTTTTGTAAGACAAGTTCAAAGATTTCCATTATCACAAGTTTCTGTTAACCCTATGGGGCATGTCTTCACTTACAGGATATAAGATCAATATAAAACCATTGTAACTAGCAATAAGCATTCTGAAAATGAAATTAAGCTAATTCCTTTACAACAGTATTAAAGTAATAACATACTTAGCTATAACTTTAATAAAAGAAATGCAAGACTTGTACACAGAAAATCTCAAAACATTGTCAAAAGAAATTAAAGATCAAAATAAACATAAAGATACACTCATGAATCAGAAGACTTCATATTGTTAGGATGAAAATAATTTTCAAATTGATTTATAGGTTCAACCTAATAGCTATCAAAATCTTAGCTGCCTTTCTTGAGAAATGGAAGAGATGTTCCTAATACAAGGAGCCCAGAATAGCCCAAAAATCTTAGAAAAAAAAAAAACAGTTGAAGGAATCACACTTCTTGATTTCAAACCTATTTCAAAGCTAAGTAATCAAGAGTGTGTGGCACCAGCTTAAAGCTAGACACATAGATCAATGCAATAGAAAATGAAAAAGTCTTACATTTATGATTAACTTTAAATAAGGGTATGAAGACAATTCAGTGGTAAGGAAATGGTTTTTACAACATTGTCAATGTAATGTTATGTATCTTAAAGACATAGAAAGAAAATAAGAGGAAATTATATACAACTTTATGTCAGTAAATACTAAAATTTATATGAAATAAATTCCTTGAAAAATATAATTTACCAAAATTGACAGGAGAAATGAAATACCAGAATTGCTCTTTGCATATTGTGGAAGCTGAATCTATTATTCTGTCACAAAGAAATCCACAGGCCCTAATACCAATACAACAAAAACCTCTTCCTGAAATAAAAAATCAACATTTCCCAGTTGATTTTGTTTATTCCCAGCCAGCATAAATTGATATCAACTTTTTAATAAGAAAATTACATGCCATTATCTCTCACAAACATATACAAAATGCTAAGCAAAAACATTATCAACCAAATCCAGAGATACATAAATAGGATAATATATCACAACTAAGTTGCATTAACTCTAGGAATGCAAGATTGCTTAAGATTTGAAATCTACTATTATAATTCACCACATTAGCAGAATAAAGGAGACGAAAAACCATACGAATAGATGTTGCAAGTGAAAAAAAATTTGAAAAAATGACCATTGTCAACTGAAATAAATGTGCAGCCTAAAAGTTGAGAGTCACGTTTTATTTGGCAGGAGGACTTGAGCCATGACAACAGCCTCTCAGATGGCTCTGAGGGACTGCTCCAAAGAGGGGGGGGGGGAGCCAGGATATATAGAAGCTTTACAACAAAGACCAGGTAGTTAGAACAATAAAAGATTACTTTTTATCTAAAGAAACCAGGCATCTCAAGTTAAAGAATTTAGTGCTTTTCTATGTATGGGAGGAAGCAAACATTTGGGCTCACTGAATTCATTCCTTTGACAAGCATCTAGCTATCTAGGGTCAGTATCCTGTCCTTTCTTACTCTGAGTCCCCTCAGAGGGCACCATTGTGAGTGGCTGCAAAGGCTGGGCTGCAGGCTTCTCTTCACTGGGGGGTAGTGGTAGCCGCTGATGACTTGGTGGCTTCAGCTTTCTTTGTTTACTGATATGGTTTGCAGTATTTTTCGTTCACACCGTGCACAAATGATAAAAAGTCTTAACAAACTAAGACTAGAATGGAACTTTCTCATTCTGATATGAGTACATACAAAAAGCCTACAATAAACATAAAATGTAACAATAAGAAGTTTATAGTCTCTCACTGACATTGGGGATTAGATGAAGGTGCTTAACCCACCACTTCTGTCCTACATTTTACTGGAAGTTACAACCAGTTCAATGGAACAAATTAAAAACAAGGAGAGAGGTTGATCAGTGGAATGAGTCCAACACATTGAGTGTGCAAATTTTTTTTCTGTGATTAGACCGTCTGTGGTAATTGGCAACCAAACGATTTCGACTCCCCCCACTTATCAGAGACCAAGGAGGGAGCTATCTTTTTTCTTAATGATTACATTTCAAAGGGATGACTCCCAGATCCTTATGTTGTAAAGTTGGCCAGAGGCTGGGGAAAGATTTGCATACAATTCAAGGGCACAAAGAAAGAATTTGCAACTGCAAAGTTTGCTAAAATAAATACTCTAAGCCAAGGATGGTCAGTGGCCAACAATCAGAAAGAAGTTTGCCTTAAGTTTAGTCAACTGAGGGAAACATTAAGCTATGTTGGTCAACTGTAGGATTCCATTTGTATAAATTCAAAAAAGGGTATGGTGTTAGAAATCAGGGTAGGGTTTCCCTCTGGGCAGATATTCTATGAGGAGAATTTCTGAGGTGCTCTTCACATTTTATTCCTTGTTCTGAGTGATTGTTTTATGAATGTGACTTCTTTGGGGGCATCGTTCTGTGTATATATGATGCAGGAAAAATGGACGTGGGGTGTGAGGAGGGCCGTGTCCCAGGCTTTGGCTGAGCCCCTGGGACACACCCCGCCAAGTGTACGTCCTTGGCTTCATGCAGGAAAGAATTCAAGAGCGAGCCACAGTTGAGTAAATGTAGATTTATTTAGAGAGATACATTGAAAGGCAATAGAAAGGCACCAGATGTGGGGTTTGGGTGCTCAGATTAATGTAAAAGTAGGTATACACTCCATAGACAAGGTGCAGGCCATCTCCAAAGTGGGGTGGGGGTGGGGGTGGGGGGGTGGAGAGAGAGACAGACTGTGAGGAGTAGTGTTGCCAATTTTTATGGGCTTTGGTAGCTTCATATGCTAGTAAGTGGGAAGACCAGTCTAGCTTGCTTGGGGAAGGGGCTGGGATTCCCAGGAAGTTGGCCATTACCCATTCTTTGACCTTTTGCGGCTAGCCGTGGGGCTGTCATGGCGCCTGTGGGAGTGTTGTTTATCATGTTAATATATTACAATGGGCGATAATGAGGCTCAAGATCTACTAAAGTCAAATCTCCCACCATCTTGAGCCTCAAGGCCTACTGGGGGTTGAATCTTCCACCATTTTGATGTTAATTGCTGTAGCATTCCTTGAATGGCTGTGCTCTGCCCCCTTCCGACCTCATATATACTTTCATTAACAAGTTTATTTAAAACAGAGCAGAAAAAGGAATTGATAGTGTGAGGAGGGGGTTACAATTTTAAATATGGTGATACATGTAAGAAAGTAATATTTGACAAAAGATTTGAAGGGGTAAGTGATAAACATTTGTATATGAGGGACAGAAATTTCAGCATCACAGCATATGGGCTTATTATAGAGTCCATTATTTTAGACAAGGAAATTGAGGAATAAAGAATTTAAGTGACTTTCCTAAAATTACATTTATCAAGTAGTGAAGGCAGGGTTCAAATTCAGACGTTTCGACTTAATTTTTTTTTAATTTTTGATATTTTTTCTTTTCTTTTCTTTTTGAAGGGGGAGGTAATTAGTTTTATTTTATTTTTTAGGGGAGGTACTGGGGTTTGAACCCAGGACCTCATGCATGCTAATCATGCACTCTACCACTTGAGCTATGCTCTCGCCCTTGCTTTGACTTCTGATCCAGTACATTCTTCTGTCTCTTTTTTTCTCAGTGGAAATCTGCTCCCAGGCTGTTAATGTCTTTGTGGTTGACTCTGCTGTCATTCTGAGACTTGCACTCGCAGCAGAAACTGGACATACATTGTGACACCCAAAAAATAGATCATAGGAGCCTTCTCTATTTTTGTAAATCCAATCTTACCTTATGACAGCATCAGAGATTCCAACATGAGGCCAGACCAACAGAGCAGTACACAGCACTGTAGTGTTTAACACTAGATCCACTGAGCTGCTTGTACAACCCAATCGAGTTCCTTACTCTATGAGTCTGTAGTCACAGTTCTAGATGGAAAATATCCTGCAGAGGGTTTGATTAGAACATAAATAGTTTAGCACAACATTTGTATTTTATTGTCCCCAATTCTAAGTGTCTGCTGACTCCCAAAAGGTAATTCCAGCTATTGAGACAGAAAAGTCAGGTGATTGACCGAAAGCTACACAGCAAGCACATAGTGTGTCACTATTTACTTCTAAGGCTTCAATGCATGCTTCCATAAGATTGAACACTGTCCAAATAACCTCCAGATTTTCCCACCAAGAAGACCTTGAAAAGTTTCATGGTTGCTTTGTTCTTTTTTCACCAACAAACCATCTTTATGTATAAAGGTGAGAAATTTTATTTCTCGACTGTGACAAGTTTTCTTCTGTTGGTGAGTGGGGATCAGAAATCCTCTATTTATTATATGTAGATATGCTCTTCCTTCCCGCCCCCCCTCCCCTCCTGCTTTCTTCTGGAGTCGATGAAGAAGTGCCTTCTTGACACTGATGTCAAGTAACAGAAAACCTACAAAACATGGCTTAAGCAATAAGGCAAATTACTAACCCATAAAAAAGAAAAATTCTGAAGTTAAGTGGTTCCAGAGTGGTCGAGTTCGGCAGCCCTGCAATCTCATCATGGACCCCTGTCATTTCCATCTTACATCTCTGCCATCCTTGGTCTGCTGACTTCTTTCCTCAGACATGTCTTCTAATGGTTGACATTGGCTGGCTGTATTACACCCTCACTCAATTATGTTGAAAGCCAGAAGACAGAATCTCTCTTCTTTGCGCCTCATCTTTAGGATGAGGAAAACTTTTTCTGAAGCCCTCTAAAAATACTTTTCATCTCATTGGCCAGAACTGCATCACATGTCCATAATTAAACCAATTTCTGGCAATAGGGTTCAGAATTTCCATGAGTGCTTTAGATTAATCAAGATTCGCCCCTCCATGGTAGTGATGATAGCACAGCATTGTGAATGTATTTAATACCACTAGAGTTTACACTTAAAGATGGCTATGATGGTAATTTTTATGTGTATTTTACCACAATAAAAATTGGATAAAAAATAAGATTCATCCCTTGAAGTGAAAAGTGGACCAATTTCCTCCAAAGTGCATGGCTCCTTGATACCTGAAAAGCAAGGTTTCGTTAATAAGGGAGATGATTGAGTATAGAGGGGATAGCTGCACAGGAAATCTATAGTGTCTGCTACATTTCTCAACTCCGACAGAGACACTCACGGAAATTAGCATTAGGAATATTTATGAAAGATCAAAATGGAGAAAGTTAAATCATTTTAATTATCTCAATGTGCCATCAATCTTCCATTTTAAATGAAGAAAAGGAAAAAGTCTATAGATTCCTTAAATGTCAATATCAAACAGTTTAGAGATTTTAATGACAAGTAAATAATCCTTTTTTTTTCTTTCAATCACTGTTGATACTGTCTCAGGTACAGAGTCTAACAAATCTTTACTCATGATTCTAAATCGGTAATTACTTTTTTTCTATCTGTGGTCGTCATTGCTAACTTATTAAAGAAGTAGAATTTTGTTAGATGTCAATTATAATTATCATTTCCTACCTCCAAATGATTAAGGTTTTCATCTTTTTAAATTGCCTCATTGTTATCTTGTATCTTTTATTATGCCTCATTTGTTCATACATATTTATTTAAATACTTTCATGAATTATAAAAGGCTTTTGTTTAACAAAGACATGTATGACTCTGAACAGACTTCCTTGTCTCAAAACAAAAGCTAAAGGTATTTTTTTAGTTAAAATTCTTTTAATAAAATTCTAATAACTACAACTTACCATAGCATTTATCATATGCTGTGCCCTACTAAAATTTTACATATTTAAATTCATTTAATATTCCCTAAAGCCATATAAGGTAAGTAGATTTACTATCCTTATTTTAAAGTCATAAAGCTAAGAAACAGGTTAAGTAACTTGTTCAAAGTTGAAAAACTGACAAAAGTCAGAGCTAGGATTCAAATTCGGACAGTTTCGTTTCCAGAGTTCTGTACTTAGTCAGTACACTTGATAAGAAAGACTTCCCATCTTACATTAATAATGGGCATCTTATATAAGCATTGAAAATGTCTTCCATCTAAAAATCTTTATGTAAATTTTAAATAGTCTGTTCAGAAGTATCTTTAAGTGGTTTGTAGTTGTCTGATAGTAACTTGATGGCCATACGAAGTAAAGCCCTATTTAAGACATTAACTTAGACTCTCTTCATTTGATAGCTTTATGACTAAGTTGGAGAAATTCTATTGGACATAAAGGAATGGCTCTGTTTAATCTGCTGTTGTAATAGAAATTCCTAGGAAATTTAAACATTAAAAACAGACATCAGCAAGATGGCAGATTAGGAAGTCTCAATCTTTGTTCCCCCAAGGAAACACTGATTTAACAAAGGTAGACTTCCAAAAAATACCTTTATGAGATTTTTAGAATCCAGTTAAAAGGTTACAGTATCTTACCGGAGCAAAAAGCCAAGAACATTCACACTGAAGTGGGTAAGAAGAGCAACTTCCTTTTACCTATACAAGCCCCTCCCCAAAGCTGGCACAGCTCAGCACCAGGAGAGAATGCCCCCACTCACAACTTCTCCCTCAGACGGGAAAGTGTAGAGGGTAGCTTACGGCTAATATTCCAGCTTTTGGAAGGGCTGCCCAAGGGACTTGTTCCTGTCTTGCCTTGTTTAAGAGCACAGGTGGAACCAGCATAGTCTGGAAACCTAGGAGCCACTGAGAACCAATATGAGTTGAGGGGAAGCTTGCTGCACCCAGTACAGTTACACAAAAAGGAAAGGACAGTCTCTTCAATAAAAAATTTTGGGAAAACTAGACATCCAAAGGCAAAAGAATAAAATTGGACCCTTATACTATATACAGAAATATAATCCAAATAGATTAAAGGCTTAAACATAAGACCTGAAACTGTTAGACTCTGAGGGGAAAACATAGAGTAACAGCTTTATATTATTGGTCTTGGCAGTGGTTTCTTGGATATCACCAAAAGTACAGGAAGCAAAAGCAGAAATAGATAAATGGGATTATAACAAATTAAATCCTGAGCATAGCAAAAAGAAAAAAAAATCAACAGAGTAAAAAGTCATACTATGGAATGAGAGAACATTGTAAAATACGTATCTGGTAAGGAGTTAATATCTAAAATTTATAAGGAACTCATGCAATTCAGTGGCAAAATAACAATAACCTGGTTAGGAATTGCAGAAGTATCTCATGGGTGGATATGTGTTTCTCTAGTTTTCAGGTCAATTAGTCGACTGCAGGGAAAGACTAGGGCCTGTGAAAAAGCTGCCTTTTCACAAGATATGACCTGTACCCAAGTTGGGACCCAAGACCATGAAGGTATCTTTTCACAGAAAACTACTCCAACAGGTTGAGTTGAGATCAGCCAAGATGACAGAGTAGAAAGACCCTTAGCTCAGCTTCTCTCACAAGCACACCAAAATCACAACTATCCACAGAAAAACCATCAATGAAAAAGACCAGACCCTACCAGTAAAGATCCTCTACAATTAAAGAGATAAAGAAGGAACCACAATAAGATGGGCAGAAGTGAGTGGACTTATGATGCAATCAAGCCCCATACCCCAGGATGGGTGACCCACAAACTGGAGAATAGTTACATTGCAAGGGTTCTCACAGAGAAGTGAGAATCCTGAGTCCTCCCCAGCCCGGGGGTCCGACACACGGCATATGTACCTCCAGGACATTTGGCATTGAAGGCCTGCGGACATTAATTTCTGGGGTCCCACAGGACTAGGGGAAACAGAGGTTTCATTCTTAAAGGGTGCACACAACATCTCACATGCACCAGGACTGAGGGCAAAAAATTAAAACTAGAACTGCCATATAATCCAGCAATCCCACTTTTAGATGTTTATCTGAAAGAATTGAAATGAGCATCTCAAAATATTTGTGCTTCCATGCTCAGTACAACATTATTTACAATAGTCAACAGGCGGAAACAACCTAAAAGTCTTTCTTTTGTTGGATGAATAAACATAATGTTGTATATACGTGCAATAGAATATTATTCAACCATAAAAATGAATCTTGTTACAACATGGGTGAACTTCGGGGATATTATGCTAAGTGAAATAAGTCAATCACAGGAGGACAAATAATTCCATGATTCCATTTACCTAAGGTGTATCAAGTAGTGGAACTCATAGAAGAAAGAAGAATAGTGGCTGCCAGGGGTCAAGGGAGGGATGAGAAATTGCTGATCAGTGGACATAGAATCTCAGTCATGCAAAATGAAAAAGTTCTAGAACTGTGCTGTACAACATTGTGCTTACAGTTAATGATATTGTAGTGTACACTTAAAAATGCATTAAGAGGGTGGATCTCATGCATTTATCATAATTTTAAAAAAATAGACAAGGGTATCTGAAAAAAAGTTGCACAAAACTATAAGCTACAGTTGCGGCAGTTTCATTTCCCTCCGCCAAAAAATTCACTAAGTTACCTCTGAGTCTGACATATTCAGCAAACAATGACAAAGTAGAGTCACCAGAAGGGTGCAACTGATTTCCATGGCAAATATGGCAATGCTGTATTAGCTGGTGGAATCACTCTCTGTGTTGCTGTACGAACGTATCCACCAACGCAAATTGGAATAGAACAGAATCTGTTCCCTTTGGGCAGAGTTACCCAAAGGAATGGAGAGGTCCGTAATCATCAAAGTTGGTATAATACTGACTTACTTCAAAACAAACTCATAGCTGATGCCAAGTATAAGCACTATGTTCCCATTAAAATTGAACAAAGTACACTTAAAAAACAGTCTTTCAAAAACATAAAAAGGAATTATTTATCAGGAAAAAGAAAAACATGAACTTTTAATCAAAACCTGGGTTGTAGCATATGTCTCCTGTCAGATGATTTAATCTCTCTAAATCTAGTTTCTCGAATCCATCAATTTGTCCCCCAGCCTCAGTGTTCAGAATCTCTAGCTCTGCTCCGTTAGCATCTCTGCCTCGGATGCCCTTAACCCCTCTCCATGGTCTGAATCCTAGTCAATCATTAACATTTGTCACTAAAAAACTTCCCTCCTCCCTAAGGCAGAATTGGTCAACAATCTCAGATTTCATCCACATCCATAATCCCTTCAGAGATTTTGGTCACGTCTGTATGATTTCATTAAACTTAAGGGGAATAAGAGGAAAGTATAAACTGGAATTAAAAGGGCCTCTTCCCACAGTTTGCCTCAGGAAAGGTCAGTCTTTTCTGAAAATAGGCTAAATGCCTCTTAGGTTTAGCCCATGAAATTAAACATGATTTATGTATTCAAGTCACAGCTAAACTTCGTATAACAGAATTCACCACACTGAATTTGTAAACAGGACAAAGTAAACAGTCAAGAATCAGATACTAAGCAGGAGTGTAATTTAATTTGACTAAATAGGTGGTTGGTGGTATTCACTCTCATTTCTTATTGGGGCTCAGGACAGAGGTCACTAGATGGAAAAACTCCTTTAATCAGTGGTACTGGATAAGACACGGGACGAGGCTTTCTCAGTCTGGGATTAATCCAAGGGGAAATCAAGAGGCTGATTCTATCTAAACACTGGTTGATGTGTGTCCACACTAGGCAAACTTCACAACTGAGGCAGAAGAATTCATGGCATTCTCATTTAAGCTCCATTAGGGAAGGGGTTCCAGCTTTTGGCTGTTTTTCCTGTTGTATTCCTAGCTCTTATTGATACTCAATAAATATTGGTTCAATAAATGAGTAGATAACTTGCAAATAAGATTTAAATACTAGCTATTCATAAGTGTGTTCCTTTGATTAATTGCATAATCTCTGGAGTCTTAATTCCCATCTTCTTGAAAGGGGAATGATAAGATACCTTCTAGATACTTGTGAGGTTAAGGTAAGAAATCTGAGTATCTAGCGGAGTTTGTGGCTTATAGAAATTGTTAAATAAAATTGATTTGTTTGCCTTTATCCCTTAATTTATTGCTTTAATTATTACAACTATCACTTAAAGCAATGTTGTGAGTTTTTTGAAAATATAGAGAACATCCTTTTTGATGATAATTTGCTTAAAGCAGTGAAAAGGTCTCCAAATTCTGTCCTAATGAGATGAATTTCAATTGTTGGAAATTTTAATACATTAATTTATTTACTTATTTTTAAGGAAAAATAATATATAGTATTTCTGTTACCGAGTCCAAACTTGTTCTGCTCGCCGCACGACAGGCCAATAAATCGGGAGACGAGGTGTTGGGGCAAGGAATAGCGACTTTATTTGGAAAACCAGCAGACCAAGAGGATAGCAGACTAACGTCTTGGAGAACCATCCTCCTCCAGTCAGAATACAGGCTCCTTTTATACAAAAAAAAAAAAAAAAAAAAAAAAAAAAAAAATCAGGGGAGGGGGTGTGGTTGGTTGTTGCAAACTTCTCAGTATAGGAATTCTTTGTTCCTGCAGCCATCCATGTTGGTCAGGTCATGGTGCGCTTCTAAAATATCCAACAAAAGAAAGGTTATTTTCTATTCTGCAACTTGTTATCTTTATGCGAGCGCAGAGCTAACAAGACTAAGCCTAGAAAACAGGGCACAGTGGTTAAAGCTAAAGGAATAGATCCAATATGGAGTCAGATTTGTTCTTTCCTATTACATTTCCAGATGAACTTTTTTTCCTTCTGCTTAATTCTTTAGCCTTTTTTTATCCTTTGAATTTCTTGTAAAATCTCATTCTATGGGCAAAGCTTTCCTAAGCCAAATCCAAGATGCCTAGTGGTTTCTTCTGGCCAATGGTGTGGGTATGACTCCAGAATTATCATCACCATTCTCAAATGAACCTAAATGTATCCATATATGCATATCTCCAAGTCACCTACAAATTAATTTTTGCCAGTGGCAACCAGAACAGAATCTAGGATGACTGACAATTGTTTTGTCTGTATAGCAGCTAACACTGTGTAGAGCGCACTCATAAAGTAATATGCAGAAGCTTCAGTAACAATGATGAATTCACAGCTGTGTTTCCTCCTGTTCATAATTAGAGCCTCAAGAAATGATCTATTTTAACATGAACAAGATTCTCTTTGCAAAAAAGACAGATGGGGCCAAGAAGGCAAATAAGAATACTGATTTGACAATGAATATTTTGACATGCATTATGAAAAATTTATATAAATCCTCCCCAGTTTGGAATGTAAAGCAAAAGAGCTATGTATACCACATTAAAAATTAAGCCTTGACTAAAAAATTGTGCTGTACACTAAAAATTGACACATTGTAAACTGACTACAACTCAATAGAAAAATAAATAAAAATAAAAATAAATTTAAAATAAAATGAAAAAAATTAAACCTCCACATTTTCCACCCTCCAAAAATTTGTTTTGCATCATATTAAAATTTTTTTTTAAAAAAATATTGTTGTTCAAGCCCTTAATAAACATAAGAATAGATATCCTGGACATGACTGTGTCTTCTCTGCCAGTTACTGTATTGTCTGCCCAGTACAATTGCTTCTCCTACTTAGATTGTAACAGGATCCTCCTTGCATAGGTCAACATGTATGGGAGCTAAATGTTACATCCCTTTTTTTTTTTTTCCAAATATCCTTTAGTGCTTGGCTCAGGTGGGGTTACTAACAATTTGATCAAACAGAGGCCATCTCTGACCTTTTTCTAAGTGGAATTAGCTAAGTAGATCTTCCTTCCCTCCTAGGGACACAAGTGTGATCTCAAAGCTCCCGACTATCATAATCCCATCCATGAAATGGCACCACTGGAGGACAAAATGTGGAGAATCCTGGAGGTCAGCTCTGATGTTGAAGTCTCAAGTTTTCCTAGCGTTGTCATGTTCCAGGAGCTCTTCCTTCAACTGTATGAGCAATCCTAGTATTCTAATAAATTCACTAAAACTAATTGGATTTGGATTTCAATGCTTTCTAATGAAAGAATATATACAGGACTACATTAGCTGTGCACTTGTTCTTGGTGTCCATTATTCTCAAATTAATGTCATTTTGTATTTAGTGATTTGAAAATTAAAGGAGGCTTGCTTTCTGTATAGTGCAGAGAAGAAAAGTAGATTGTGTTTTCTTTTTTTTTTTGCCGGACAAATGAAGAAAATTGGTTTGGAATATTTTTCCCATAGAGACCATTTTAAATGTACCGTGCATTACAGGAAATGGGACTAGAAATAACTCCAATAGATGTCATCTTCATGTAATTTTCACTTCTACTTACATTTCTCTAGAAAATGTGTCAAGAAAATAGAGTAGTTGTAACCTCTCAAAATACAACAAAATCAGTTGTATTTTTTTTTTGTTTTCATATGCAAACCTCTGCTTTTGTCTTTAGTGAGTTAACTTTAGATAAAATGCCTTGCTTGCTAAACTGGATGACAAGTGAAGTATGCAAGAGAGGAGAAACTAAAAACAGGTATCTCATGAGCATATATGGAATTAGGAAAAGCCCACAGACAGCAAAGAAGGAGCATCTGGGAGGCAGTGGGTAGACACGTGTGTGGTGGATTTGGGCTGAAGAGGAGTTTGGAGATGTTTAATGGGGATTTTGACAAGGGATTGTTAAGTGTGGCACAACAATACACCTTTTTCCTCTATTTACATCCCCAGTAAAATTCATATTCTTTGCTAATGCTTTGTGGAGTTGGATTTGCCTTTTGAAGCCTATGATGAAGTATTGTTTCTTGATTCAATGTGGCTATAGGAACAAAAATCAAAACAAAACAAAACAACAAAACCCAACACCTGCACCCCAATGTTCATGGCAGCACTATTTACAATAGCCAACACATGGAAACAGCCTAAATGTCCATCAACAGATGACTGGATAAAGAAGATGTATATTTATACAATGGAATACTATTCAGCCATATAAAATGACAACATAACGCCATTTGCAGCAACATGGATGTCCCTGGAGAATGTCATTCTAAGTGAAGTAAGCCAGAAAGAGAGAAAGAAAAATACCATATGAGATCGCTTATATGTGGAATCTAACAAAAAAACAAAAACAAAAACAAAACCAGAACAGAAATACAAAACAGAAACAAACTCATAGACATAGAATATAAACTTGTGGTTGCCAAGGTGGAGGGCGGTGGGAAGGGACAGACTGGGAGTTTGAAATTTGTAGATACTGACAGGCATATATAGAATAGATAAATAAGATTATACTGTATAGCACAGGGAAATAGATACAAGATCTTATGGTAGCTCACAGTGAAAAAAAATGTGACAATGAATATATATATGTTCATGTATAACTGAAAAATTGTGCTCTACACTGGAATTTGACACAACATTGTAAAATGACTATAACTCAATAAAAAAAGTTAAAAAAAAAAAAAAGCAAATATCACAACAACAACAACAACAAAACCAGCAACAAAACCCAGAGGTTTCCCATGGAGACCTGGTCACATCTGGTTTCAGTTGTAAATAATAATAATTGTTCTTCATATTTTTGACTGTATAGGATCTGATCATTGTAGACTTGGCACTTCCATATTAATCTGCAAATTTTGGAACTCTTTGCATTAGGTATTGTTGATTTTTAAAGAGATGAAAATAGACTATCCTTAAGTACTTTGAGTTTGGAAAACAAACATGCAATTCTCAATATATGAAGAATTTTCTCTTGGAGACTTCGTCAAATGCTGAACAGTATTTAAATCGTTATCATAATAAAAAGTATTTAATTTCACTGATGGTAGAACTAATTTGCTATTTATAGGCAAATAAGACCACTAGCATGAAGGTGTCCCTTTTTAAAAAGAAATTTTCTCTTGGAATTTGGAACACATTCTCACAAGTACACTTTTCTTACCATCAATTATAAAATTTCTCCAGTACAAAATGGTTTTGTAAAGTTTCAAGGAACAATTGTGTGTCCATATCCTTGAGAAGAATGATTTAACCTTTCAGGAACTGGAAAACTTCCCTCAGAATCAGGATCTTCATCTGAGAAGCTACAAAAGATTTCTGATCTTTGCCTCAAACCCTTATCTCTTCTCCGTTTTTCTGTGTTACTTCAGTAACTGGAGAAAAGAAAGAACTGAACCGAAAGCTCTCAGAGGACAGAATGTTAACTGGATTGTCACTGTAACTTCATATATTCGGAATACTTTATATATTATTTAAGTAAGTAAATGTATTGTTAATTCAGTAAGAGTGGCTCCAGAAATTATCCTCTGTGCTTCTTAAACTAAGAGATGGACACATAGAGCTGGAAGGAGAAGGGTGTATAATTTATATTACAGAACGGGATGTAGACACAAAGCTTTAGATACAGTTGATCGCCTTCTCTTAGAAGTGTAAAGTATTAGCATTTGGTTTTCCCTCCTTATTCACCACACTGAAACTACAGCTTAACCTGTGCTATGAAAGTACTGGGTTCTAAGTCACAATAAGTCATTTTAATACTAAGCTTTCTCTCCGCCATATTTATAGGTTATATACATCTTTGGTTCACACAGTTCAGTCCTGGAAGCAATATGGGTTTCATTAAAATCATGTAAACAGCTGGAAGCTCGTGAAATTCAATAGATGATGATTTTTTACAAATGTTTCATATTGCTTATAGGCTGAGCTTTAACTAGCCCCTTTGTTCCAAGTACCATACTGTTGTCATAGCAACTTTGGAGAAGGTTGTGATGAATGGGAAACTGAGCTGGTGGTGACCCAAGGAGATAATTTAATAATGACTGCAGGGATGCCTGCTGGGAAGGCAATGTCAAAAATCAGAGAATTGTGCTATTTTTCCAGGAACTCCATATGGTCGGTTTACCGGGGACTTAATATTTTCAAGCTAAAACAGAATAGATCTGAACACAGATTCTTTTCCTTCACTCTGTTACTAACTACAACTTTGTCTTAAAGAATGATACTTTAGAGGATTGTATCTGAATATCGTAAACTACATTTCTACACTTTTAACAATTTTAAAAAAATTTTCTTCCAAATGTGGAGCTAGCATGTATCTTTACTTTTCATATTTAAAGTCACTGGTCTAGAGAAAACTCATCTTTTTTTTCATTTTTACCAAAAAGCCTCCACTGAAATAACTGTCTTAAATGTAGCTCATGGGCAATGAGTACAGAGTAACTTCTCTTTTTAATGTGTCTCTTTGTTACTTAACAAATTGGATATAGTTTAAAGTCTTCTGACTTCTTAATGTGGAGAACTGAATGTGAATATCGTTCTAAGCTTGAAAGTCCACATGATCGTTTCATTTGGAAATTGTATCTAAAAGTCCTGTTCTGATTCCTAACCAGATTAAAATCTCCTAACTCAGACCTGTGTTCTTTCAAAGTTAAACCAACATCTATTTGTCTCTAAATAACAACTTCCAGTATCTATACTGCTAGGAAAAAAAAAAAAAAAACAGATAACTCTGGGGAGTAATTAAAACTGGAAATCATTCAACATGCTTCAATATTTCTGTACATTGTTAACAGGCCACGTAATGGTTTTCCATTTTTGTTACCTATCCCCAGCAAAAGCTACTCCAACAGACGCTGTTTTGCCTACCTACCATAAAAAGAACATGTCAGACATGGGTTTAATCATAGCGTTGCCACTGACTAAACACTTGTCCTTGGCTATGTTATACAAAGCCTTCCGGGTCTCCTCGTATATACAATAGAGATAATACTTACCTTGCAGGCACACAGAACGGAGTAGAGAAAATACATATAAATTTTCCTGAATCAATAATGAACAGTAGCAAACAGGAGAAGTACTATTCATGATATTTATTAAACATTTATTAATTATTTATTGATGTTCCATTTTGTAATTATCTAATTAAGTGAAATAAGTGACAGATTTTTCTATTAAAGGAAAAAGCAAGTTTGCTCACTCTGAGGCAAAGCTAACCAGCTATGGCTGCTGTAGATATTGATCTAAAATCCCAGATAAAGAATCATAGCTTAGCCAATGTTTAGCATGATGTTTACTCTTTTTTTTAAGTATCTTATCCTACAACACAAATCAAGATAGTCAATTTTTTAAAAATTCAGAATGCAATTCTTACAAAAGAAAACCAAAGAACTGTCTTCAGCAGAGATCCCTTTCAAGGAAGCTAGGATCCAATTCAGGAATACAGTCCCAAGTCCTAAGAAGAGAGGAAGGTCACAGTCATGGCTGGGCCACTGATTAAGATTGGTGTGAAATCATAAATTACTCAGGAAAGGTGTTCTCCAGGAAAAAACTTAAGTGCAATAGATCATACAATTTACAGCATAAAAATAATTGTGGACATTTTTTAAGTTAGATAGTAAGCAGTCAGAAATTTCTCCATCAGGCACGTGCTGACCTGTCAAGAGAAAGTTGTGGTTCAAGCACAAGGCAAACAAAAATACGACTTTTAAGCATGGGGCAAACTACAAGAAAAGAGAATCTATTTGCTCTTGTTCGGAACTAGGCCAGTAGTAAAAGCGATACAACAGGCCTCGCTTAGGACAATGAACAATATTTACGTAGTCATTGATAATGAACGTGCCATTTACAAGTTGTCAGCTTTTCAAGTGAACCAATGGAGAAAGTGTCTCCATTTGAACAACAAACACAATGTAAGTGTTAATAATTTTTTTGGATTAAATACTAAAATTGTAACTGTTATAAAGAGGCAGCTGGAAGGGGAGAGAGGAAGAAAATCAAGATATAGACCATATAGATGAAACAATGAGGATAGGTAGGTGATTTCAAGTTAACAAAACTAACCAACATAAGAACTAAAAGTAGGTGAGTCCTCAAATATTGAGGGAGAGGAAGGATATAAGTAATCTACAATTTTTTTTTTTTTTTTTTTTTTACAGTGGAGGAATCAGACTAAAGTTTAACAAAAGAAGTTTCGATAGCAAAGGAAGAAGTCACTAGAAACTTTTAAAAACGAAGATCTTTTTGAAATGGTCACTGCGGGACAGGTATGGAAACCAGGAGTGGTCAAGGGGTTGTAACTATTACCATAAGGTTTCTGAGTTATTGGATTTTTATAATGTGTGCACCTTTATTTTTTTTAAACTCAGAGAATATAAAATTAAAATCGTGGATGTGTTTTCAATTTATAAAAAATGATTCCGATGGGAAGGTAAGTTTTTAAGTTATATTTTTTTAATCTGAGATGGACTCCCTTTTGGTTGATTTCAGAAGGCTCTTGGTTGGCCAGAACTTAATTTACTCTGAAATGCTGCGGCATCCATGGAGACTTCCCAGGCTGGTTTTGTAAAGAAAAAGTCACAATAGTCGTAATACTCATTGTCACAGTCCTTTCATGGGCACCAGCCTCTTCAAAGACTGGGGCTTTTGGCTAATCTACTCGCAACAAATCCTTAAACAGTGGCAATGCCAGAGAAGTCAAGCGATACATAAAAAGCAAACAAAATTGAGATGATTACTTAAGTATACACAAATTTTAGTCCACAGCTGTGACTTTGTTTCTGCACTGGGTTATTTTAACAACTTTTTTCAAGATTATTTGCCAGCTTCTGAGAAACAGATGCACAAATCTGAAGTATTTCTGACTATTTTCCAATCTAAAAAAAGAAAAAAGAGGAAGTAAATTCACAGGTAGAATATAGTTTTGAATGAAGGTTGATCTCAGACAAAAATATTTAACCTATAGTGCTACCATCAGATATTATTAAACAGAAAATTGTTACCCATATATCTGCATGATGCACACAGCCTAACATTGCAAGTATAATAATAAGAATAGAAAATCTGAACATTTCTCATTAAGTGGATTTCTTCAAAAACATTTTTTCAAGACATCAAAGAGATTTTTTTTCTTGTAGTGATTTATTAAATTTTGTCTCTTTTTTCACTTAAATCTGTTGTACACATACGCAAATACAAACTTTCAAAGCAAATTTCCCCAAGAAGAACCTCTGTCCTTAACGTAACTAAGCACTTTGTTTATAAAAGAGCCTTGAGTATTACGAAAAGCACCAGGCTGGACATGAAAAGGCTTCTTTATTAACTCTCAATCACCAGTTATATGAACATACATAACATCACTTGACCTTTCTTAGCTTCAGTTCCAACCCCTGAAAATAAGTTCAATATCTGTTCTTTCTACCTCTTGAAATTCTTTTCAAGAACAAATCAAACAATGTTAGCTGAAGTGCTCTGAAAATAATAAAATGACATGTAAACTGCATGAAGAACAGACCATTAAAAGAGAAATGTGAAAGTGTGAAGAAATAATTACCCAAAGGTCTTTGCTTAACAATGATTAAGAGAGGCATTTGAGAAACCCATTACAAAAAGTCTGGGGCTTGTAAATACTAGATTATTTCTGATCGGATATTAAAGAAAAATCAACTTTTCATCACACAAGGAGATGACAGAAGGCAGGGTATATTCTTAGGGCTTATGCTATTCGTATCCTCTCCTGCCAAGGGTTGCAGAATTTAAGTCCTATGAAAATCAGGTTAATTAGAAAAGGTAATGATAGATGTGATATTTACTCAACTTCAACTTTCTCTGATCAATGGCAGTCAAAATCTGACTGTGGAAATTGTTTCTTGGGCAATGTTAGATGTTGTGCTAGGATATATAAATCTTAACATCACAAATTTTAAAAACAGAATGCTCTATAGAATACAAACTTGTGGTTGCCAAGGGGGCAGGGAGTGGGAAGGGATAGACTGGGATTTCAAAATGTAGAATAGATAAACAAGATTATACTGTATAGCACAGGGAAATATATACAAGATCTTATGGTAGCTCACAGAGAAAAAAATGTGACAATGAATATATGTATGTTCATATATAACTGAAAAATTGAGCTCTACACTGGAATTTGACACAATTTTGTAAAATGATTATAAATAGATAAAAATGTTAAACAAACAAACAAACAAACAGAATGCTCTATCCTAGGCTAGTAAAATGGGCAATATACTTAGAATCTAGTCAAGTTATTATTCCATTTCTTTTCTTCGACTGCTTACTCTAAAAATTTAAACATGAAATTATAACTTATCAACATTTAAATGTATTCAGTGTTTTTACTGACCTCTGAACAAAGATCTTTAATTCTGATGACCCCCTTAAAACATATATGTTATTTTGTTGTGAATTTTGTTTGTAACTTGTTTTAATTTAAAAAAATCCTGTTATCTTATACAGTGTTTTGAATTACTCATATTTTTATAATTTTATTTCTCTTATATCTTATTTATCTGAAATGTTTTATGGTCTAGGTCAAAGCAGGAAAGTATTCTTAGTGAATACTTTTCTTACATTTTATAGCTGCTCATTTAGCAATTTATTTTAAATTGTTTTCTGAAATGTAAAGTGAAACTCATGAGAATACAATTTCTAGAGTACCCTTTTCTCCACTGGAAAAGAGATGTGAAATATCTGGCCATCTCTCCAGTCTTCTAGCTCTATGGTGTGGTATAAAGAGTGTGGCCTTTGTGAACAAAAGACCAACATAAGCCCAATGGAAGCTGTGTAATGTTGTGTAAGTCATTTAAATGCTCGAAGCTTCCATTTTACCACAGAGATAATGGTGGTCACACAGCACAGCTCCTTGGACAGGATCTGGAAAATAATGAAATACAAACGTTCACAGTTGCCCTGGATTAAAGTTAACCAGATAATATCATGTATGCATCTAGCCTAGGAACTGATGGTTTTTTTCTATAAAAGACTAAATAATAAATATTTTAGGCTTTGCAGATCATAAGCCTTTGTCACAACTCCCCAACTCTGTCAAACAATGTATTAAAAAATGGGTGTGGCTGTGATCTAATAAAACTTTATTTATGGACACAAGTTTGATTTTTCATGTACATATTACATGACATGAAATCTTCTTTTGATTTTTTTTTTTAAACCATTTATCTAAGCACAAAAACAAAGAGTGAGCTGAAACTGGCCTGCGGGCCATAGTTTGCCAACCCCTGTCCCAGCACAATGCCTAGGAGGTAGCAGATAATAAGGGCTAGAATCAGGCATCTGCAGTTGCTTTAAAAACTAAAAATCATTAGATATAATCTATTGACAACTTTTCCTCTTCTCTGTCATGCCTTAAAGACCATCACCTCTTGCCTCGTCATCACATCTGCTAAAGACATAATTCATCTGGAACTGTGGACCTGGCATTATCTGAAGCATTGACCTGAACTCTTACTAAGTCTTTTACATATGTCTAATTTTAATTCCTTTTTTCTCAGTTATCATTCCTTCTTGCTACTCAGGGCTTCCATCTGGGATCACTCCTTCTTCCTGTAAACCTACAAAACATGTTTTTGAGGAAAACTCCCTGATTTTTTTGGTTTTTGTTTTGTTTTTTGGTTACCTTACTTTTGAAATATATTTTCACTGGGAATAGAATTCACCATGATAGTTACTTTCTCTTAGCTCACTGTAGTGATCACGTCACTGTCTTCTGGTTCTTGCTGTTGCCAATGAAAAACCAGCTATATGTCTAATTGTAGGTACAGTATTTTGAAGGTAGTCTATTATTTCCCCCTCTGGTTGCTTTTAAATTTTTCTCTTATTTTTCGGCATTCTACAGATTCACTATGTGCTTAGATGTGGATTTTTAAGATATTTCTTCTTCTTTAATTTACAGTTTGATGTCTTTAATAAATTCTGAAGAATTCTCACCCATTATTCTTTCAAACAGTGCCTCTTTCCTAATAGCCCTTTCCTCTTTTTCTGAAACTCCAATTAAATGTCAGTTAGACGAGTCTGCTCCATACTTCTTAACCTTTTTTTTCACATTTTCCATTCTATAGCCTTTTATGGGCTACGGTCCCAAAACTTCTACAGATCTATTCATCAGGTCTCTAATTCTGTCTTCATATACTATTAAATATATCTTCTTTTCTAGTTCATTATTTTCACATCTTATAGATCCAAAATCATCTTTTGCTTGTTATTCATATATTGATTCCCTTCTTTTATTTCTTCAAATATATTAAATATGATATTGCTATCTGAAGTCTTGTTCAGTTTGATCCTTCAGTCTTCTGCTTTTTCTCACTCGTTGTATCTTGTTTTTTTGCATGGTCTATGATTTTTTCCCTATAACTTTTCATTGCTTGAATCTCTTTGTCTATGTGAATTTGTTGAGAGCTAATTTAAAGTTGGAATTTCTTCGGAAAAGATAAGTTTTTTTTTTTCTGCCAGGTGACTGCAGACTCTGCCAACTACAAACTCTAGTTTTAAAAGATATTCTTAATATTACTTTTAACCACTCAAATAATGTGAATTGTGGGCTGCAAACCCAACTGAGAACTTGATATAATTATGCATTCTCAGAGATAATTTTTCCCTCTTAACCCAGTGTCAGGTTTCCAGACAGGTAATTTTGCTTTCAGTTCCTGGAGTTTGGGGTTCACAGACTTATTTCTAGCTCACTTTTACATTGGATTTGTAGCCACTTGAAGTCCTATATTTATTCAAGGGTCTTCAATATTGATCTCCACAGCTTACATCTTTTTATTTCTGTCACGAGTTCATTCAGGCTCAAAAAATGCTCCAAGACAAAAGCTAGCTTTGTGACTCTGTTAGCTTTATTCTAGGCTTTTTATCACAATTTCTGATTTTTTAATTCAATAAATATGAATTATGCTGTTATGTTAATTGCATTAAGGATACATGGTAACACTTTAGCATCCTCCACTGTGTTAATATTTGCTACATATTTGTGCTTCAGATGGCACATCATATTACTGTTTTAACTACAGTTTAAAATACCAAAACCTAAATTTGATGAAATTACTTGTAGAGACTCTAAAGCATCTTTATGAAACACATTCTGAAAAGTATTGATTCAATCAATCAGGTTATTATAATATTCTGAGCACTAGATAATCTGACTGGTCTTTTCTAGCACTAATATCCTTAAATATCATTGTAGTTGCTGGTGAAATATTAACATTAACTGAAAGTAACATATTTTGCTCACTTCTGACTTTATAATTGGGACAAGTAATAAGCATGTTCAATGAATATCATCTCCTTTACAGATAATATTCCTTTATTCCTCTGTGCCTGAACCAATTCATCATAAATTCAATAACTGAAATGTCCACACACTATATCTCACCAAAGGAAGTGCTGAAATGAATAACCTAGTTGTAAAGGATTTGCTGTATATAAGATATTAAAGTAAGTACCATGTAGAAGGGACTCTGAGTGTCTTGGAGACATGTTACTGATCTAAGGTGGGCTTCTGACCCAAAGGCAACATAACCATGGGCTACTCTTCAAATTGTAATTTATGCAATCTGGGGGGGAAAAATACCCAATATTGATAAATCAGATTATCCTTCTCTTTCGGGAATTTGAAATCAGAAACTTGGGTATCTTATAGCTCAGGCAGCTGTAACAAAATACTATAGATTAAGTAACTTATAAACAACAAACATTTATTTCTCACAGTTCTGGAGGCTGAGAAGTCCAAGATCAAGGTGCTGGCAGAGTCAGTGTCTGGTGGCAGCCTGCGCCCTGAGTCTTGGATAGTCACTTCTTTTACTATAACTTCTCACATGACCGAGGAGGCAGAAGACCTCTTCAGGGCCACTATTTTAAGAGCACTAACCTCATTCATGAGGGCTCCACTGTCGTGACCTAGCCACCACTCAAGGGCACCAACCTGAATATCATCACCTTGGGGGTTATGATCTCAACATTTCAATTTTGAGGAACACAAACATTTAGTCTATAAATGAAGACTATAAGGAAATTAAAAAAAAAAGTTCCCCAATAATACCACAGGATGAAGTGGGAGACAAAGGTAAAGGCAGACATGCCAGTTGGAAGAATCCATATCAGACAGACTATAACAACAAAAAGTCACTGACATCCAGCTTACAGGAAGACAGGAGTCGAACTGTAATGTACCAGCCAAGGAATGTTAGTGAAAGAAACTAGAATGAAGATCCAAAAACTACTGCTATTGAATTCCCCGTAGTCAACTGGAATTCAAAACCATCTTCTGTCACTAGTCTTCATGAGGTTGCTGTTGTTCAGAGACTCCTTTTATCAAATCTCTGTGATTTTTTTTTTAAATAAGAAATCTATTTGAACAAGTTTGAGCACGTCTGTCTAGGTAGCCTACCTCATCACAAGAGCCAACTTTGTAAATTAAAATGCCTTCTAGACTCTACTATAGAGAAGCATTATCATCAAATAATTATTTGTATTTAGTAAGTGAAATGCTTACATAGTTGTTAGTAAGATGGATCATACGAAATTGTTGATATTTGGCTGTTTCTTTACCCACAAACATGATTATTCTACCTAATAATAGGAAAGCCCCTTGAAAGCAAACTTTTGTCTGTTTTGTTTCCTGTTCTATCTCCAGAATGCAGAAAAATTCTTACTCCGTAGTTTCTGTGCTTTGTGGCAATTGCCAATCTAACATCCTTCTTTCTTAATAACAGTGCCCTTATTTCAGGAATGAGTCTAGGGGCAGAGATGTGCCCAGCAAAAATACTTAGCTCCCCAGTCATCTTCGAGGTTTTTTTTTTTTTTTTTTTAATTGAGATATAATTGACACAAAATATTGTGTATGTTTAAGGTGTACAACGTGTTGATTTGATACATTTATATATTGCAACATGAATACCACCATAGTGTTAGTTAACACTTCTATCATGTAACATAAATATCATTTCTTCTTTGTGGTGAGAACAGTTAAGAGCTGGTCCTAAAAATATGGAACGTTTCACAAATTTGTATGTCACCCTTGCACAGGGAGCATGCTTATCTTCTATCATTCTAATTTTAGTATATGTGCTGTTTAAGCGAGCACACGTCATCTTTGTATCAAGGGAAAGCCTGTCAAAATTCTAGCTATGCTTCTGTGTGGTGTTACTGTCTCAGCATCCACTTTGGCCAAGCAAACAAACAGCCTTAAACCAACACTAGCCCCCTCTTGCAAGCGCATGCCCTAAGACAGCAGCTACAGCTACAAATGTAATTTGCTGATATGACTTCCCCAACAGCCCTTATGATAACAATCTCCCGCCTCCCAACACCTGTATACCTTATGCTCTCCTTAGATAAGACCTCTGTGGGGTTTTTGGTTTGAATTGACCGGTCCAGCCCTAGCCTAGGAGCTCCAAAGCACTCTACTTGTAGACCTAATAAAGGCAAGTGCCCCAGGTCCTGCCTCTCTCCATCTGTCTGCAGTCTGCATTGCCCTCGTCCTGTGGCCCCTCAAGGTGTGCCGTGGACTTCCTCTAGGACCTGTGAGTAACAGACTTCTCTATTTCAGTTTCTCTCATGATCATTTGTTGAACCACGTGGGTGGCTCACCATCTGCCACCCTGTGCCCCCTTTAACTAATGTTCATTTCACAAAGTTATAACAAAGCCTCATGACACACTTACAGCCAAGAGGTAAATGGATGTTATTCAGTGGTTCTTTCAGGAAAAGATTTTAAGGACATCAGCTCATCAGTGTATGTTTTACAGTTTGCTCTTTTATGACAGACTTGGCTTGCAGGTGGAACAGCCGGGCATCTCCTGTTTCTGAGACAAAAAGCACAATAACAGAACACTTCTTGTTTAGAGTGTTGGAGTAGAAACATGGAGAGAACTTGAGTTTCTGATACCATTGCTGATTTGTCAGATCAATCCTGAACTACCCATCTTAGGACTTCTTATTTGTGAGACAAGTCCTGATACTTAAAGAAGGATAAGCCACTCTAAATGAAGGACCTTGCTGAGAATCAGAAGACCTAAAATACTGTGCCTTTACCAACTGTAGAATCATTTAAAACATGGTGAGAGCAACATCAGATCAATCTTGGAACAGTATGTATATTCCATTTCTAGTTTATAATGACTAAATGATTAAACTATGTTGTCTCAGAAATTACATCTTCCTGGCACTTGTTCTTTTTATAAAGTTGTATCATTTGCTTGAATAAATGATACAAACAGACGGGAAAAATGCAAAAGTTATAAAAGACTTTTTCAGTAAAAGGTAACTCCCCCTGCCTCTCAGAGTCAACCATCGTTGCCAGTTTTTTGAGAGTCAATCCTTGAATTTGCAAATGTGTATATGGAAAAGTTTCAAGGAGGGAATAATGAAAAGTGCCAGTACTTCTGAGAGAGTGAATAAGATGATGGCAGAAAGATACTTCATTGGCTTTGGAAACCTGAAAGTTGTTAGTGATTCTGACAAGAAGAGTTTCAAGAGAGTGTTGACGGCAGACATCAGATCAGAGAGTGTTGGAAAAAAGCAGAGTTGGTTTCTGGACTGATTAGAGCAGGCGATTAACTGAAAACTTATATTCACTGAAAATATTATTATATTTTCAATATATATTACAATTATATATACAATTATATTTTAACAGTGATATGTTATTATGAAATTAAATAATCATAATCCATTTTAAAAAATTCATCAAGTTTTTCCACAGAGGGCAAATCAAGAAATTACTCTTAGAATGTCAATGAGCTTGTGAGAAAAATAACATTTAAATGATTCAAAAATTAAAACCATATTTCTTTTCTAACCAGTAAAAGTTATATATATATATATATTAAAAGACTATTAGTTTAAACATTGATACTTCACCAGGCCTTTTTCATTGGACTTTTCTGTTCCTCATTTTGTATGTTATTTGTCATCCAATTCACTCTCATGGTTTCAACTACCTACTGTCCTCTGAAACTATCTCTGGTCTATCTCTCTCTTATGAAACAGATCTATACTGAGAATTTTCTGGTACTATATTTATATGCCTATAAACTCAATATGTTTAAAATTGAACTTGTTTTCCCCTTCAGATCTGTGGTTTCATCCCTATTCCATAGCTCCCGAGTTCCATCCAGTTGACCGAGTCAGGAACCTGGGAGCGAACTCTGACCTTTCCTTTCCCTTTACCCCACTTATCCAATAGTAATTGCCAAGTTGCATTAACTTTACTTCCTTAATATTTCTCAAGTCAGTCTTGTATAAATATTCAGGGCTCAATTTTTTATTAATAGCTGGACTAAGGACTTCATTTCTGATCTGAATATTTTCAAGCATTTCCATTATTTGACTTTTAAAATCATCCTTTAACACTGTTGCCCTAATGGGTTCTCTATGACTTAACACCAATCAGGTACTTATCTTCTCAGAAGACGTCTTTGTTTCCAGGTTAAGATCCAAATCCCCTGGCATGACAGGCCAGCCCCTTCACCATCTGGTTCCTCATCATGAATTGATCTCCCATGACCTTTCAGTCTGGACACGTGCCCACCATTTCATTCCTCCACACTTTTTCAACTGCTCAGCAGACGCTTCTTCTACTCTTGCTGCACGGCTGGTTAAATATTTTGAATGTAATCCTTGGAGGCAGCAATATATCCCTCAGGAAAAACGTATGGGTTTAATAGCATAATGCATGTGGTAAAAGCTTTGTAAATGCAAAAAGACGATGGAAATATGTTTGGTTCTTTTTACTAAAATTTTGATGAGTGTATTAAGTCAGAATTGCCCATAGTTAAGCATTTTTCAATAGGTTCCTTTAGAAAGAGTTTACACTCTTTCGGTCCTATATTTATAGCTGACTAATGTGAACAACCACCAGTTCAAATAGCCTTAGTCCATGAGACAAGAGTCAGCATTAAGCTCAGATACCTGAACCTCATTGAAACCCTACCTCCCCACAAGGGCCTCTTGCTTTTTCAAAACTAACTGGTTCGAAAAAGGATTCTGAGGTAGACCAGCCATGAAAATAGTTTCCAGAGCTTCTGGGAATTCGAACATTTACCAAAATGTTTATAGATCCAGCAACAGGTCAGGCTTATAAAACTTTCCATTTCTCTCTATTTTGGAGGGCAATAGAGAGGACGTGGGTCCGGTTTCACATACACTTGGTATCATTAAATACCCCCCTCCACCGCCACAAATTGCATTAATGCCCTCTCTTCTCTCTTCTTCTGTTTAGAGGCATGTGAAACATGTAAAATGGTGATATAGACCAGGAGAACCAAGTGGATTTGAGCCACAGGGTTTGGGGTGTTTTTCAGTAAAGATCAGATGAAGAAGCAGTTGAAACACTGGCAAAAATGTCTTTCTGAAATGCTACTTTTAGATATGAAATAATCTAAATGGTCTCTAGGTGTTTATTCCTCAGTACAAAATATTATTTCTATAAAATTCTTTCGTGAGTATTTTAGAACCTGAGAATTTTTTAAGGTCTGTTTAGACATGTTGAACACGGGAAGAATTAATTTTAATTATAGAAATAAAATCTCTTTGAAAGTCAATATCAAAGTCTAAATGCAGCCATGATATTCCTGGATTAGTTTTAAGCACAAAATAAAAATAAGATTAAACTGCTCTAAAAAAATAAAGCCATATCTTAGCAGCATAAAATTATAGAATTTACATCTTCTTGAGTTGATGTTTGTTGCTCTTCCCTAAGGGAAGATTTTGACAATTTCATATCTCAGGATCAGAAACAAATCCAGTTTTGGGTGTGACAAATCATGTTTTGATTAAAAAAAAACTTTATTTGTAGACATTAAAATAACTAGCTTTTTAAAATCAGACTGTTCATGCTGCTCAACAAGAATTGAGGCCAAGTAGACAAAAAGGTGGAATGGTATTAATATTAAATGGAATAAATGTTTTGGTAATAATTGTCTAATCATGAGTTAAGTGAACTGACATTAAAAATGACGAATTATTCCATAAGCCTTGATTTCATCCTGGAAGTGTTCTATTGATATTCATGGGGGAGCTTACAGAATTCCACACATACTTATGGAAAATGATATTGAATATAAGATAGTCCACATTTCCCAGAGAGCCACTTAAAAAAAAAAGTTAGAATTGGCCAAGATGGTGGAGTAGAAAAATCTTGCAGGGCACTTCAGCCAGACACCCCAGGACCTAGCTCCAGCCAGCAGTGGGAAGACATCAGCCCCAGCATCCCTATCTCTGCCCACCAGTGGGTCTGCTTTAGCCTCAAGACCAGCCTCACCCAACTACGAGTGGTCATCAGCCATAAGATAATGGTATTCCCAAAGCTTGAAGACCTAGCCCAACCTCTAGGGGCCAGTATGAGCCCTGGTACCAGCTGGGTCTTGGCCCTGCCCACAAGCCGGGAAATACAGGCTTCCGGACACCTCAGACCCTACAGCCAGCAGCGTGCTGATGGGTACATGCATTTCCTCCACAGTAAAGCTAACACCACACTAGTGAGTAGATATTTTGTTCTTCTAAGACGTGTAAACCTACACAGAACAAATGCTGATTCTCTTACACAGCATTCATAGAAGCACTGGGGCCTGGGAAATAATTAACCCTTCAGTGCTTTTGTACTAAATATGCCACATTTTCCCATAAACTAAATGGAAATTTAATATTCTCAGGATAAACCATCCTTGCATGATTCCTCTTGATGATGTGTTTCAAAATATATAACAAACTAGAAACTGGTCACAGAAAAATGAAGTCATGAAAGACAGTAGTACAAAGATAACTATACAGTAGGTGCTAAGGCCTAGAGAATATAAATTATTGCACAAATATTATGAAAAAGCTTTTAAAAGACAAGTGTAACTATTTCAATTACATTTTTTATTTACTTCCTTTTCAGTTATGATTTAGTGTCCTAATGTTCACAATATTTTCTTTAATTGAGGTAGAGTCAGTGTACAATGTTGTGTCAACTTCTGGTGTACAGCACAGTGTCATACATGGATACACATATATTTATTTTCATATTCTTTTTCACCATAAGCTACTACAAGATATTGAATATATTTCCCTGTGCTATACAGTATGAACTTCTTCATCTATTTTTTATATGCAATATTTTTAGTGATCTTTCAATTCCTGAATACTACTCTGTAGTGTACACTTATTTTATTAATCCAAATATGGGTCATTTTCACAGATTTGTTAAACTTTCTCTTTTACATTTTGCTTTTGTAAGCGTCAGGATCAGTGCAAAATTGATTCATGTGATTAAAGTTTGTCAATACAGAGAATGGTCAAATAAAGCAGTATAAAATAACAGAAGGCATATGGTATTTGGAATCAGATAGACAGAGATTCAACTTCAAGCTTCGCCATTTAATAGCAGTGCTAATTTAGTAAAATTTCTTAGCTGTCTGGCTTCTAGTTCATCCATCTGTGAAGTGTTCACCATAGGCTTGCTGTGAGTATTCAGACCGCACATACACATTACTTAGCACAGGGTGGGAATGCAGTAACTTCTGCCTTTATGATTCACCATAAAGTGTGTTGAGCAAATGCCATGGCTCTACATCCAATTAAGCACGGTTATACACCTCGTATCTAAGTCAGATGTTACCTACACACAACTTAATGTTCTGACTGGCAGTTTGGGTTCAAATCCCTCTTTCCCTTTTAGGGAAAAAGCTGAAGAATAGAATAAACTGAGTTAGCAGCACCTGTCACCTGGATGCTATGGGCTGAATTGTGTTCTTACCCTGAAAAGTCGTGTTTTGAAGTCCTGACCTCCAGCACCTCCGAATGCAGCCTTGTTTGGAGACAGGTTAAAGAGGTAACTAAGTTACAGTGGAGTCTTAGACTGTGTTCTAATCCAATACAACTCGTGTCCTTATAAGAGGAAATTTTGACACAGGCATAGAGGGAAGACAAAGTGAAGCTACCAGGAGAAGGCAGCCGTCTTTAAGCCAAGAAGAAAGTCCTTAGAAGAAACCAATCTTGTAGAGACCTTGATCCCTGTTCTAGCCTCCAGCACAGTGAAAAAAAATAAATTTGTGCTGCCTGAGTTCCCTGGTCTGCAGCACGTTGGTATGGCAGCCCTAGCAAATGAATGCACTGAGTAAAACCTTTTTCGCCTTGCGGAGATAGATCCAATTTTTGTGTCTTCCGGTAAGCCATTTTCAGAGTTTTAATTTCATTAAGTTCAGATTTTGAAAGTAATGTTATTCTTACCCGTAGTTATGAAAAGACTTAGAATTATACCTCTTCCTATTGAAAAAAGTACGTATCTAAAGAAGCTTTGTTCTTATTTAAGGCCTCCAACAGGCAACATAACTCAGATGCAAAATTGAAAGTTCCTGGAAAGCATAGATGTGGCTGGTGGTGTCTCAAGGCAGGCTTTTTAATGCTGAGCTGGAAGTAAGAATAGAATTCTTGTACTTTTATTGTGAAACTGGAGATGGCATATTAATAGAAAAATCTTGAAATAACTATGAGAGAGATCCCTTTTTTGTCTTTTATAGAGTAGCATAAAATATTAATTTATTTCCCTGTGGTGAAGCTTTCAAACACATGAAATCACTTTTCACTGCAAAAGTACAGTTGACAGGCCTATTTTTATGTGCAGCATTTTTTGTTTTTACTATTGAGAATATTGCTTAGTCAAAGTTTATAATCACTGTTTCCAGGTAAATCAAAACCTAATAAATGAAAAAAATAAAATGTAACACTGTTCCAATTTAATGGTAGATATGGCAGAGTCAGGTTCCATAATCACATTCTAGACTCTATTTTCCTTTCATGTTGATTTAAAAAAATGAATTTATGAAGTTCTCCAAACAAATAGCTCTTGATAACAGCTCTACATAAATGTCATGACTATACAACAATGAATTCTAATTTGTATGCCTTAAAATCAGTTTCATCTCAATTACTGTAACTCAGTATTATGGCCCCATGACTAGCATTTGTGCTTCCTCCTTATGTAAATGAAAGTGTCTGAATCTATCAATCACATATCCAGCCATGTCATTGTACCTGGCTAGAGGAAGCTTCCTTTTCCCCCATCTGATCCCCACATTCCTTACAGGAGATCAGAAATTCACCTCTGTGCCCAGGGACTCCAGGCAGCATTTAGGACTGAAATAAGGGTGGCAAACTGAAAACAGGGAAGTGGGGTTCACATTTCCATGAGGAACAGTGAATATCTCAGCCTCCTTCTCACATCTGCTGCCAGACAACTGGAACTGTGCACAGGAGCCTGGGGCATTCTTTTTTTGGAAATTGGACTACCTGAGATAGAAAAAGGGAACCTCAAGGAAATAATGGCAATGCATGAAGAAGAAGAAAAAATTCAAAATGGGAAAAGCCTCTTGATAATATCCTTGGAACATAAAAGAAGATGTTATGCCTTAAAACTTGAACAGGGATGAACAAAAAAGAAACAATACCAGGCAAGAAAGAGCAATAGCTCTAAAAATATAATGAACGAGTGTTTCAGTAGAAAAAGTAAAATGTAAGGTCAAGAAAATCACCAATAAATAGGAGGAAAATGTAGGAAAATTAGAAAATTCTATCAAGAGAGGCAACATCTGAATTCTAGGGCTCAAAGACATAAGAGCTTGTATTGAAAGAACCACAGAGTGCCTACCTCAGTGGTTGAAAAAAACATCCCGCCCGAGTCTTTCTTTATTACTGTCCTTGAAAAGGGCTATTATGCAGGCTTTCATTTATTGGTGCTTGAAAAATAGCTCTATTTGAAGCTGTTGCTATTGCAGAAGGGAACACAGAGTAATTTTTAAATATTCTAAGTCCAAGTAGTCTTTAATATTCCAAGCACTGCTTAATGCCTTTTAATAACTGAAGAGTTTATTGATAATTTTGTGCCTTTCCTGATAATTCCGGTATTTAGTAAAAAGTAAGACTTTAACTTCTGTAATTACAGATAAGCTTTTAAACCCTCTACTAAGATCATTTCAATATGCTTTTGAGATGTTGCAGCTAGCTGTTGAAAATAATTAAAGTCACAGGCAATATGTAAAACAGATAGTAAATAAAGCAAAACATTGAAGGGGAAAGTGATTTTCCTTTGACCTTGTAAATCTAACATATGAAAATGAGAAAATTGGACATCTGTTCAAAAGCAACAAATTACCACTTCTCTGTCCACCATCTCAAATGAATTAAGGATGCTAAGATAATCAAAATATATTTGAGCTAAATTACAAAACCACTCTCCAGAAAATAGTTTTTTCTGCGATTAAAAAAATATAAAAATTTCTTAATCTCTGAAACAAACCCTGGGCATAATGTCAGTGGAGACAAACATTTATCAGTGATAGCTAAGGATGAAATGAAAGTGAATACTTATTCCAAATGTAATTCAAAAATCCTCAGATGTATAATTAGTATGCAAACTATTATACAGACATAAAAAATATTTGAAATCTTAAAAGCATAGAACCCAAAATCACAAGATAACCAAACGTGAACAGTGCACTATTCTCTAAAATTCTAGGTATAATCATTAAAATCTGTCTTCTATCACTAAAAAAGTATTAATGAATGATCACTTTTTTCTCTTCTACCCTATAATATTCAAGAACATTGACTTTTAATTAATTAATTAATTAATTAATTTTTAAAAATTGAAATATAGTCAGTTTACAATGTCATGTCAATTTCTGGTGTACAGCACAATGCTTCAGTCATACATGAATATACATATATTCATTGTCATATTCTTTTTCACCATAAGCTACTATAAGATATCAAATAGATACTTATCCCTGTGCTATACAAGGAGCAAGTATAAACTTGTTTATCTATTTCATATCTACCAGTCAGTATCTGCAAATCTCGAACTCCTAATATATCCCTTCCCACTCCCTTCCCCCTCTGGTAACCATAAGTTTGTTTTCTATGTCTGTGAGTCTGTTTCTGTTTTATATATAAATTGATTTGTCTTTTTTTTTTTTTTTTTTTTTAGATTCCACATATGAGTGCTATCATATGATATTTTTCTTTGTCCTTCTGGCTTTATCACTTAGAATGACAATCTCCAGGTCCACCCATGTTGCTATAAATGGCATTATTTTATTATTTTTTATGGCTGAGTAGTATTCCATTGTATAACTATATCACAATTTCTTTATCCAGTCATCTGTCAATGGACATTTAGGTTGTTTCCATGTCTTGACTATTGTAAATAGTGCTGCTATGAACATTGGGGTACATGTGTCTTTTTGAATTAAGGTTCCCTCTGGATATATGCCCAAGAGTGGGATTGCTGGATCATATGGTAAGTCTATTTTTAGTTTTCTGAGGAATCTCCATACCGTTTCCCACACTGGCTGCACCAAACTACATTCCCACCAGCAGTGGAGGAGGGTTCCCTTTTCTCCGCACCCTCTCCACCATTTATCATTTGTGGACTTTTGAATGATGGCCATTCTGACTGGTGTGAGATGCTACCTCATTGTAGTTTTGATTTGCATTTCTTTGATAATTAGCAATATTGAACATTTTTTCATGTGCCTGTTGGCCATTCATAGAACATTGATTTTTAGAATGGAGGTTGGCCCACCACAGCTTGAAGACCATTTCCAGCCATGTCCGTTTGCTTACTGCTGTCTAACAAATGATTTCTTTCCATACTGCTACAGCGGAGTTGAGTAGTGGTGACAGAGGCCATATGATCCATAAAGCCCAAAATTCTTACTATCTGATCCTTTACAGAAAAAAAAAAAAAAATTACTGACCCTTGTTTTAGAAGCATATGTTAGAAAAATTATTTCTAAAAATTATTATCTGTCTTTTTTGTTCAGTATACTCCTAAAGAACAGGAACCTTTTTTTTTCTTTTACATCTTTCATATAATCCACAGCATTTAATTACCAGCATGATAATATCTCTCTTCTTTTTCACAAAATGATGAATCTTCTAGGTAAATGGGAAAGGACTACTGTTACATGTCTATAGCAAATGTTTTAAAATAGTTTTTAATGGAATATGAAATACTATGTAATTATAAAATACAATGAAATACTGTAATGATCTAAGGTAGCATCATCCATATCAGTGGGTTTCAGAGTTTTCTTACTGTAGATATCTTTTTTCTCCAATTAAATCTTACTCCGGAATTCCAATTTGCAGAACAGATAAGAGCAGTACACAGGTTCCTCTATGGTTTGGCAGAATCAAAACCTCCAGGGAGTCCTCGAATGTTGGAAAACAGTTTGCAATGGTCAAGAAGAATTGTTGAGTTATTATAAGCATAAGCAACTGAATCATAACCAGAGGAAAATAATCAAAGACTTAATTTCATTCATTTTCCTATAACAAATCTTTACAACAGACTCTCACACAAGGATGCAGCATATTCTAAAGAGCATTCTTATAGAGCTCAATGCATCCGCCACTAAGTAGGGCATGACTATGAAAGCTTGTCTGACCCAAAATCATTCTGTCTACCTTAGACCTAATACCAGGTAGGTCCCAGAATCTTGCAACTTACTTAGGTTGTATTTATTGATAACGATGTACTCTAGTCACCACCACAGAAAATACCTATATTTGGTTTAGTGTTTGAAGCAAACTTAATAAGCTAAAAAAGTCACCAAAATGCTCAAGATTTGAAGATTAGTAGAGTACTGACTACTGTGAGGACAGTCTTCCTGTAAGTTGGCTCTCTGAGGCAATCACACAAATAATTATTTAGGAAAGCTTTTTTATCATTCTTCATTTTATTAGAGATAAGCATCATTATTTTAAAAAAAAAATTCTCCCTGCTGTGCCTCATTATATTTAGTGCTAACCCAAATACATGTTTACCAAGTGCTGCCTGGTTAGGATATATGTGTCTGTCATTCTTTTTTCTGAAATATTTGAGTGAAAGAATAATGTAAAAAAGATGTTCTCAAGGGGGAAAATACATTTTTTTGTATTGTATGGAAGATAAACATACTCTAATTGCATACAGTTGTCTGCCCATGTCTGCTAAATTTTGCAACACAAGTCCCAGCTATGGATCCTGTCTCTCACACCCAGCCTAGGTTTCTGGATATTGGTTTAATATTTTGACTATAGGATGTATGATGTACTCTGGAGTCAGACTTGAATTTAAATCTGGGCTTTGCCACGAAGAATTTATGAGACCTGATGCTTTATGATCTTTATACTTCTCATGCTCAAGGTGGAGTTTAAAAGAGAGCCTTTTGATGGTACAATGTATATAAAGCACTTCACATGATGCCTCGTAAGGTGGACAAGCAGACGGACTCTCTTGCCCAACTTGCACTGTGAACGCCAGGCACAGCCATCTATTAGGGCTCTGGCTTTGTCTCTCAGTTTGCCTGACACCCTGGTTCCTAGCCACTCACATCTCAAAGCAAAGCTGCTGATCGCATTTACTCAGAAAAAGATCAAGACCTGTTATTGAGAGAAAAGCGATTTAGAAGAACAAATAAACTACATGCCATCCTGGGACTTCTGTGAGGTAGGACCTCAAGTAAGAGAATCATTCTGTCTTTGAAGGAAGAGTTTGAAGAGACACTTTATCAAAATGATGGGATCCTAACGGGCATTAGTCAGCCTCCTTCATTATTGGATAAAGCAAAATGGGAACCCGGAGGAGGAAAGGAGGTCGGACTATTTTAGGAGCTGAAAGGGGGTGTTAGCCTGCCGTGATGCCAAAAGCAAAAGGTAGACACATCATCTCTGCCCTTCTGAATTGAGTTTTTTCTAGCGCACAGGGGGAGATGCCTCCTTCACGTACATTATAACCCTTCGAACACTATTTGTTATGCATGCAACACTTCTTTGCTATTTAATCAGTACTGTAAGCTCCTTGAGAGTGGGGAGTCAGGTGTTCCCCCCTTTCTCCTTTTCCTCTCCACTTCCTGAATGTATTACAGTGGTAAACACTTAGAATAAAAGACACTTATCAAGTTGAACACAGAGTTCTTTAAATTCATATGAATTATTCCCCACTGTGGATTTTGCACATAGGTAATAATACCTATTAATCCTGAAATAGAAAAAACTACCAAAGCCTTTTGCGGATGGGTATAAAATCTGAATTGTGAATTAGGAGAGAACACACTAGGGAAAATGATGTGTTATGATCAGACACATACAAGTCCAGATGTCTTTTTGTAGTAGAAGAACAGAAACAGACAAGCACAGAAAACGATTTTCAGGGCTATCTTGACCCTTACACGGATCAGAGTTCAACAGTACACAGTGCTAATGTCACAGCTATCAAACCTGTGCTGATTCTGGGAAACTCTCAGAAGGATGTCTTACTGATGCTTGAGGAAAAGCTTTAAAATTCTAAATTATTCCAAATGGAAGAAAATACCAAGAAAAGAACCCTTTCTTTATCCCACAGCTCAAATCATTTCCCTCAATACTTAAGAACTTGGTATGTTAATATCTCTTTAAATTAGTTTTTGAAAATAGCATTAATGACTAGAATTTATGCTTTCCTATAATTTCTTTTTTAGCTGCTTCTTTGGCCTGCTCTGCATCAGAGATTCTCAGTTCTGGCTGCACATTAGCAATTACCTGGGAAACTTTTTAAAATACTAGTATTAGGTCTCAGTCCCAGGAAATGACCTGAGTTAACTGGTCTAGGATAGGACCTAAGCTTCAGAATTTTTTTAAAACTCCCTAAGTTATCTAATGTGGGACTAAGGCTTGAGAACTACTCCTCCAGCCAATCTCAATCATACCTAGAGCTTCAATTACTATTTATACAAATACGTCCAAAATTAAGTCTTTGGTCCAGTCTTGCCTCTAATCTCCATATTGATGATGACTTAACATCTCTCTTGCCCTGCTAGACTTCAAGTTCCATGAGGATGAGAATCATATTGGTTTGCTATTCCTCATTTTACACCGTTCATAATGGCTGGCACATAAGAGATATTTTTTGGTTAATTAATTTACCTCTTTGGTTATCTTACAGAACCAAGGGAGCTAATGTCTTCCGAAAAAAAAAAAAAAACCAACCTCATTTGTAACTGTACCAACGGCCTTCATTGACATAAGACCAACACAACTAGAAGGTTCTAGGACACAAATGCATCTAAGTCTAGTCCAAAACCTTTTGCCATGGCAGATTTTTGCTCCATCTTCTACATCTTCAAAATTGAGATAATGATGGCTTTTCCCTAGTTGTAGTCAAAATATGTTTTGCAGGTAAATCATCTCATTTATACAAAATTGCTCTGAACTGCTTAGAAAATGAGTTGCTCAAAGATTTTTGAGTTATGTCTGAAAATTTTAAATTTAACCTACTGTCATTTAGTTTTCAAAACTACCTTCTCAAAGAAACAAAATATAATAAAACTGTTAAAATTTTAATTTTGAAACATCTCTGTATCATGTCACCACGTATATCTTTTTTGACTAAAATTTTCATCTGCTCACGAAATCTTCAAGTCAAGTTAAAGCCACTTTCAGGATGTGCACAGAAAAGGAAAACACTGGCAGAGTAATCTGGACATTTCATACTGATGTTCTAACCCCCTGCAGAGAAAAGGAAGTGGCCTCATCATTTTTGTAACAGGGAAAAATAGCCTTGGGAATCTGGAAGCTTCTGTCACTCCCCCGAGTCCTTATCCTCAGCCTGTCAGCCCCACTCAACCTGACTGCAAGTAAATTTTTTAAAAAATACATGACACAAGTTGTTTGAAAAACACATCTAAAATCATAACCAGTGTTATTTCTTCTTTTTTTTAAAGTGCCCAAGGTAACATTAATTGTTAAAATTTTGTCTTATGTTTATTTCATACTTTTTTCCCCAACTCTATATTGTACTCTGTGTCAGGTAAAAAAAAAGATAAAGGAAGAAAGAAAGAAAGCCAGTCAGCCAGCCAGCCAGGAATCTTCAGGCAGCTAAACAGTCACTCATTTAAAAATGAACCCCAAAATGTATATGCAAATGCACATTTCCTTAGCATCTTATCACACCTAACAGGAAAGTCCATGGTATAATTACTGATTGGCTTAAAATGGCAAAACATTTGAAGCTGCCTAAATGGAAAACATTCAACATTAATACCATTTATTGATGTGATAAGCACTGTACTAGACCCTTTGCATAAATTAAATTTTATGTGAAGATAAAATGAATATATGAATATATTATATTCAAAACCACAATCATGCAATTCGATACTGTCTCTAAATTTCCGAGGAGGTAACTGAAACAGAAATAAGGCAGCTTGCTCTAGCCCCTTGTTTCTCAAGGGCTGGTTCACAGATCAGTGGCATCGGCATTTTGAGGAGATTACTAGAAATGGGAAGTTTTGAGCCTTACAACAGACCTACTGAGTCAGAGTCTGCATTTTCACAAGGCCTCCAGGTGATCTGTATACAGTCTAAGTTTTGAAAAGTCCATTCTACATCAGATACCTGGGAGGTGACTGAGATGAAAACCCAGTCCAGGCTGTCTCCAAAGCCTGTGCTTTTTCCCTGTGCCATGTTGCCACTATAAATGTCATTTTGATGGTGTCATGTTCCTGCTCTCCACCCTCTTACTAGATGCTTCTTCTTAGGAGAGTGATTGGAGGTACTCAGTGAGTCTTCATCAGCTCCCAGGGGCTCTAAGCACATTGCTCTAGCCAGCTAAGGGCACTTTCCATCTCTACTGGGCCTCCCTTCTGGTGCTCAGTATTCTATCAGGGAAAGCACAGAGTAGCTTTCAAATCCCATTTCCTATCTCCCAGTATCATCTGATGAGGAGACATGAGCAGCCTCCGATCTCCAAAAGCCTGAGAGAAACATGGTAACTTACCATTTTTAGAATTTTAGTTTTGTTCTTTCCAGTTTTGCCTGCCTTTTCATAATAATTCAGTGGGAACTGAATCACCGCTCTTGCAAACGGCTGTAATTGCTTAGGAAATGTAAATAAAGAGCTGCAATCACTCAAACTAAATAGTGGAAAACAATTTCCCAAGCAGAAACTTCTATTTGCATAAAAGTTTTTAGTCCTCTGTTCGGTGGCCATAGCTTTTTATATCTTGCAGTTAACTGTCATTGAATTTGATTAGTTGTGAAAATAGCAAAATTTGGAGACAGAAGAAGCTTAACAGGCCTAACAGCTAATCAAGAAAACTAAGTCATCTCAGAGTCATCTGTAATATAACGCTGGGAAGTGTTAATTCCTTGGTCTATCTTCTTCTCTAAAAATAGACTAATTCCTTAGCTGAGAGAGATGTATTGGGACATGCCCACCATGAAGAAACCAAATGAAATGCGAAAAAGGCATGTGGAATTTTCCTTCTTAAACAAAATTAGCAGAAGTGGTTCTTAGAAAGGTAAAACTGATAAATTTTTAGGCAGACTCATGAAGAAAAATACAAAGAGGGCCCAAATCAATAAAACAGAAGAAGTTACAACTGAAACAAAGGATCATAGGAGATAACCACGAACAATTAGACAACAGTGAAATGGACAACCTAGAAAAATGGGTTAAGTGCCTAGAAACATACAATTTCCCAAGTCTGAATATGGAAGGAATATAAAATATGATTGGACAAACATCCAGTGATGAAATTGAATCAGTAATCAAAAAAGGTCCAACAAATGGAAGTCCAGGACAGGATGGTTTCACAGGGAAATTCTACCATATGTTTAAAGAAAAGTTAACACCTATCCTTCTCAAACTATTCCAAGAAGTTGAAAAGGAAGGAATGCTTCTGAAATCGTTCTAGGAGACCAGCATCTGATACCTGATATCAAAATGAAACGAAGACACCACAAAAAGAAAAGGAAAATTCCAGGCCAATATCACTAATGAACACAGATGTAAATGTTCTCAATATTCTTAGGAAATCAATATTATTAGGAAAACAAATTCAACAGTATATTAAAAGGTTCATATACTATGATCAAGTGGGATTTATCCCAGGGTTGCAAGAATTATATAATATCTGCAAATCAATCAATATAACACAGCACATCAACATACTGAAGAATAACAATTAAATGATCATCTCAACAAATGCAGAAAAAGTTCTGGACAAAATTCAATGTCCATTTATGATAAAATATCTCAACAGAGTGTGTACAGAGGGAACACACCACAACATAATAAAGGCCATTGATGGTAAACCTACATACTGCATCATATTCAATGGTGAAAAGCTGAAAGCATTTCCTCCAAGATCAGAAACAAGGCAAGAATGTCCTCTCTTGCTACTTTTATTCAACATAGTATTGGAAGTCGTAGCCACAGAAATCAGACAAGAAAAAGACATAAAAGACACCTAAATTGGAAACAAAGAAGTAAAACTGTCCAATTTATAGATGATATAATACTTTTTGTAGATCTCTAGTGTGTACTAGGAACTCAGTCCAGACATCAAGTTATCAAATGGTAAGCGAGAGTGCTTTTTTCTCCAATTCTCCAATTCTATATTGTTCTGTGAAAGGAAACATCTTGAACTTCAGAACTACGTGGGAAAAATTTAACCAATAATAATATATAACTTATGATAAGTGTATTGTGGTAGAGTAATTTTATAGCTCTATTTTAAACTATGCTTCTATCAAAATATTGAATTGTTCTGGAAAAGATTCTAGTTTTTCAACAAAAAATGTTTCTGCTATAAACTAAGATCTTTGTAATTATATGCTCTGCATCAGAGTGCTGGATGCCATGGAGACCAAAGGACACAAATATCAGAGAAAATCTAGATCAGATTTAGAAAATTTAGACTGATTTTTTAAGATCAGCAGTGGAGAAAGAAAATCAAGGTTCTTAAAGCTGATGCAAACATGTCCCTCTGGGAGTCACAGAGTATAAGTAAGGAATATAAGCCTGTCTTTCCAGTTATTTGTAATAGCCAAGCAAAATAAGAAGGTTGCCATAACAGAAGGAAGCCTGCATCACTAGGGAAAGCCTCTGGGCATTCTTTGCTACTACACTGAACTGACCCACAGAAATAACTGGTCCTGTGAAATCTGAAAGAATTAAGGAAATGGAAGTTCAATTCAAAAAGTAATGTTCTCTTTTTTTATTGAAGTAGAGTCAGTTTACAATGTTGTGGCAATTTCTGGTGTACAGCACAATGCTTCAGTCATACATGAATACACATATGTTCATTTTCATATTCTTTTTCACCATAAGCTACTACAAAATATCGAATGTAGTTCCCAGTGCTACACAGTATAAACTTGTTTATCTATGTTATATATACCAGTCTGTATCTGCAAATCTTGAACTCCCAATTTATCCCTTTTCACCCCCTACAGCCCAGTAACTTCTAGGTGTCATGCAACCCAGATCTTCCCCTAGGCCTCCCTACATTAGTTCCTCAACTTCTGTTAAGCTGAAGGAGAATAACATTCTGAGTTTTCTTTCTCCTCCATATATCTCAATAGAATAAATGGTCTCAATTTAAGATGTTGCCAGCTTTACTATCACAACTCAAGAGGGAGACAGAAAAGGTGTGTACTTGTGCATATGTTCGTCACTCATGAGATGGTACTCATGTTTACACTTCCCTATATTCATTGGCTTTTAACCTCCAAATGGAATTCCCACATCTTGCATCTCAATTACATGTCTGCTGTTACTCAGCATCCCTTAAATGAATATCTGACAATAGCCACATATTTATAAATAAACATCTACTGAATATCAACAATATACAAGATACTCTGTTAGTTCTTTGTGGATAAAAGGATTACATGAACATAGATTCTTTCCCATAAAGAGCTTGTAGACTGTGTGGAGACACAAAGAGGTCAGGAAAGGTAGAAATAATGAGCTGTACGAAGATACACCCAAAGTGCATGGGGGTTCATTTAAGGGAGAGAGAGCTTCCAGCTAAGCTGATGGGGAAATACTCAATGGAAAAGTTGGAATTAAAGTGAATTTAAAGATGAAACAATTCTGGAAAAATAGAACATGTACTCTAGATTGATTGGTTTTACTGGGGTATAAAATCTATAAATGGCTATAAATATAATAAGAAGTAGGTCCCTGGGTGGGTACAATATGGTAAGTAAAGTTTAGATATAATGTGTCTGAGATTCTTGTTTAAAAAATCCTGAAAGACATCAGATAAGGAGTTAAGATACAATTTGGAGGGGTAAGCTATTGGAAGATGCGAATAGAAACGAGGAGACTGCCAATAGAAAAACCATGGGGTGAGTGAAAAACAAAGATAAACAAGTATGCAATTGTTAAAGGCTGCTTGGATTTGTTCTTTTTTTAATACATATGTGTGCTTGTGTTTCAGTAAATTCAAATCATGAGGCTAAAACAATCAAAACAGGACCATCATTTAGCGAATTTACTGTGATGAGCACCTTATATTAATTATCTTATTTTACCATTACAATGGTCCTCTAAATACCTCTTTATTTCCATTTTGTATGTGAGGAAAATAATTTCCCTCAAAGCTGAGTAACTGAAAACTTCGCGGACATTACTGGAACCAGAATCTAGCTTGACTTCAACTCTAAATCACGGTGCTGTCATGCCTCTTCAGTGTTGCCTTTCCCTAATAGATGCGTGACCTAAATAATTGGGCCAACTAGCGTTGGCAGAATTAGCAAATAAAAATACGAAATTCTGAGTTAGATTTGAATTTCACATATACAACATTAAATTTTAGATCACTTTTTGGATGTAATACTTGGGGAAATAATTGGGAAATAAATATAATAAAAACTGTTGTTTATCTGAAATTCAAATTTGACTGGGCAGCTTATATTTTATTTGGCAAACCTAGAGCCAAAGGAAACTTGAAGAACAATGTCAGTTCTCTTAAAAAAGAGATTTTTTTTTTGCCCATAATCAATAACAGCAAAGCAGGCCATACATGAGGGAATTATATATAAAAAATGAGCAAATTAATGAGTAGATCATACATTATAAAAAGCAATTTAGCCGTTTTTATATTAGTGATGTGACTAATACTCTTTATAATATAGCAGTATTATAATACCTTTTGGATATTAGTATATTTAGTAATACGGGGTAAAACATTCTCATAAGAGCCTCAAATATAAATGAAAACATTAACACACCCATTTTAATTAGGATTTGCAGAAAAAAAACTGCCACAACCCAAACTGTCTGCATATATAGTATTCTACTGATTTAACTTAGCTGAAAAATGCATCTTTTGCTGTTCTGATTTTCTGATTATGTGTTCTCTAGACATATGGTTACATGCAAGGACTAAACCAAGAATATAATAATGTACAGATTTTAAAGAAGGAAAGAATAATTTAAATGCATGGCATTATTCTTCAGTTATTTATCACAATCTCAGTTGATAAAATAAGCCATTTAAAAACATACTGTCATACTTGGGGTCAGCAGCTTTAATTGAAATAAATTTTCATGAAATTTCAAATCACTGATCATTAGACTATAAATCTAAAACAAATCAGGAAGATATACACATTTATTGGACTCATTGATACGACAAAACTCTCAATTTGCCATGCGGTGAGATGAGAGAATTATACTGAACTTTAGAACAGGAAATTAAGAGTTTAGTCAAGGAGTGCTGTGGCAATCAAAGCTTTGTATAAGAAGCTTTGTATTTATGAAAATTACCAAGACCATTAATTACACCCACTTTTAAATCAGAATCTATCCTTCGGCTGAAAATTTTTCTTTGCGTTGCAATTAGAAATTTGTCATTTCCAAACAAGGATGTGGTTTCACATTTTAAAATACTATCCTTTTTGTTAAATCAGTGATGTCACTATTTTGATACCTTTTGGAAGTTATTGGATTTAGTAATACTTAGTGATGAAGTAATCAAACATCCACCTAAGCACCTCAAGTATAAATGAAAATATTAACACACCCATTTTAACTAACCACCATATATTGGCTACCATATATTTTATAAAGTAGAATATTAGCAGCCATATACTTTTAATGTAGATAGTCTTTCTTAAGGTATTTGTATGAAGAGTGTTGAATATTAAGAAACATTGTCATTTCATTGAGAAAAAGACAACAAAAGTCAAAGAAAATCCAGTTGAAAATAAGTTGCAACTCATACAGTAATTATGGAATGTCATTTAGAAGTTGGAATTGGGATATAATCTCCACCCCCAGGAAGTCTCCGTGGGAGAATTCAGTTACTTGCCCTGTTTGATAATGGTGCAACCTTCCATACCAAGGTTCACGTCCACACCTAGATTTGGTACAAGCCATGGCTGAAGCCTGACCATGATTGTAAGTAGTGATTACGCTGACACTGCCAAACTTTGAAGCAAACCCTAGCTGTACTGCACCATTTTGTACTTTTTGCATATTAAATAGAGATAAAATCAATGAAGGAGCTACCTTTAAAGCTCCCAGGTTACATGAATAACAGTTACACAGTTTACTATCAATTTGCTAGTTGCAACCCAACCTGTGAGAACACTCACGTTCTATCCAGGTCTGTGAACGAAGAACTTTCCTTTGCTTTTCAGGGCTTCTCTAAACCCTCTACTCCTCAGTCATATTTTGGTATATGTGATGTTAATTTTATGTGTCTCTTTGGCTGAGCCATAGAGTCCAGATACTCAGCCAAATGTTATTCTGGATGTTTCTGTGAGGGTGTTTTTGGATGAAATTAACATTTAAATCAGTGGACTTTGAGTAAAACATATTGCCATCTTTAATGTGGGTGAGCTCCTTTGCTTTTTTGAGGCAGCATATTGTTTCATTAGCCCTTGAGGTGCAAGGAGTAGATTGTGATGCTGTCTGGAGCCTTTGGCAGGCCCCTGCATGTGAATCACATCCAGGCTCTTTCAATTTTAAAGCCAAGTCCTGCCATGCTCTGCAGATAACTAGTCTCCTTTTCAGAAACAGCTCTTGGTATGATAGATTTTAATCCGATCATATCAATCATGACATTAAATGCAAATAATCTAAACATGCTAATTAAGTAATAGATTGTCAGATTAGGTTTTTTTAATTGAAGTAGAGTCAATTACAATGTGTCAATTTCTGGTGTACAGCATAATGTCCCAGTCATGCATATGTATACATATATTTGTTTTCATATTCTTTTTCATTAAAGGTTATTACAAGATATTGAATATAGTTCCCTGTGCTATACAGAAATTTGCTTTGGGCCTGTTTTTGTATATAGTGTATATATAGCAAGTAAGTTAATATTTGCAAATCTCAAACTCCCAAATATATCCCTTACCACACCCTTACCTTGATAACCATAAGATTGTTTACTATGAGTCTGTTTCTTTTGTAGATGAGTTCATTAGTGTCCTCTTTTCTTCTTCTTCTTTTTTTTTTTAGATTCCACATATGAGTGATATCACATGGTTTTCTTTCTTTTTCTGGCTTACTTTACCTAGAATGACAGTCTTCAGGTCCATCTATGTTCCTGCAAATGGCATTATTTTATTTATGACAACATGGATGGACCTGGAGAGTATTATGCAAAGTGAAATAAGTCATACAGAGAAAGAGAAATGCCATATGAATTCATTTATATATGGAATCTAAGAAACAAAACAAATGAACAAACATAAAAAAACAAAAACAGATTCATAGATACAGAGAACAAACTGATGGTTTCCAGAGGAGGGGGAGGTGGGGGAATAAATGGAATAGATGAAGGAGATTAAGAGATACAAACAGCGATAAAATAAATAAGTTATGGGGATGTAATGCACAACATATTGACAACAGCATAGTCAAAAATATTGTAAGTACTTTGCATGGTGACAGATTGTAACTAGACTTATCATGGTGATCATTTTGTAATGTATGAAAATATTGAGTCAATTTGTTGTATACTTGAAATATATAATATTATAAGTCAATTATACTAACATTTTTAAAAATAACTGAGAAGCTGGAAAAAATCAAGTAGACAACAAAAGCAAATGAAAGGGGAAACAAACAAAAAAAGACACTTGTAGTCAAGGTCCAAATATAAAACAAAATTAAATGCAGCATCATTTTAAGCAATTGGGACTATACCTTTGCAATAGAAGAGAAGAAATGTAATCATAGCACCCTCTAGTCACAAACTGAATTTTGCCTGTGTTGTTATCACAGTAGCATTTTCTGTATCATTGTCCAGCACTGGATTTATCGTATGGACAGAACATGGAAGACTTGGGTGTGGTTTCTGAATGGAAAACAAATTTTAATAACCTTTATGACGTAAAGAAAAATCCTAATTGATAGCCTTATAAAGAAGACAGTAGAGAAGGGAGGAAGATAAAACAAAAAGAGAAGGATGTTGACACTTTTATCTTATATAATGGGATGTCAAACACCCTATGGAAAGAGAATTGAAGTTACTATTTAAAGTTACAAAGTGAAGGAATTGAGTAATATGAGTAATATAACCATCAGACACAGGCAAAAGGAACAAATAGAAGGAAACAGGAGGTCAGTGAAGCCAAAGGCTCATTTTTCATAACAGAAACCCAATCAGTGTTATCTATTTTATACTTTTATCTATGTCAATGATTATCTACTGATAAAGTAAAAATAGAGATATAGTTAGATTTTCTGGTCTACTGAGGCAATCACTAAAAGATGAAAATAGAAGTTGTCAAAGAGTTTACCCTAAGG